>NC_139463.1:4340000-9140000 GCF_057233095.1 Heloderma suspectum
GAAGGCTCATCTCACAGAGCATCAACTACCCACACCACAGAGAACATCACCTGTCCACAGACATTGGCGTGCTCCTTTCTCATAAGCAGTTGGAATTACCTTCCACCCTAGAGGCCCAGAGCCTGCAGCCAATAGGAGTAAATTGCTGGAATCTAATATATCACATCTCTCCAGCAACAATTGATGAAGACATCAATAGATGAGATGCTTCTGTTTGTTTCTGGCAAAGAATCTGAAGAATACAACAGGTGCAAGCCTTAGAGATGAGTATCAAAGCTAAGGCTGATTCTACACATAGCAGTTACACCGTTATCATACTGTTATCATAACTATTGGTACACGTGACACCAGTGGGCACCAGTAGTTATGATAACGGTATAACTGCTATGTGTAGATTCAGCCTAAGGCAGGATTAAGCAGGTAAATCACACAGAAGCCTTCTTGCCTGCTTTGATCCCTCTCTGCTGTGGGTTTCCACTGAAGTGGCCACTTTCATGCTTACTTATGAGCTTGTCCAGCTTTTCCTGTGGTGAGGTGGGCAGCAGAAAAAACAACTCAGCAGCTCTGAGACCCTGTTCACAATGGAAGGAAAAGTCTGACCAACTTCACTACAAGCTGGCCTCCTAACCCAATAGCAACTTAGAAGCTTGTTCTTAATCTTGGCACACAATATTACTGGCATTTCTGGGTCGTGGTTGTTAGGTGGACATGTATTGAAGTTGAATGTTACACCAAGGAATTCCATTCCAGTTGTTCAGAGAGCTAATGGTGTGCATGGCTCGTTAGGCCCCAAATGATGTCCAGTGGGACCCTCAACTATGGTCCAATTTGAAGTGATTCTTGGAATGTTATCCAACACTCCTGGTGGGCAAGTGTGACCCTTCAACATGTCAGGCCCAGGCAGAGGCTGTGGGGGGCCAAACCCAAATCCAGACCTGGAGCATGTCCCCTAGGCCAGTAGTTGTGGGTGAAGGGCAGCAAGCAGAAGGCTCCACACCGCTGACCAGGCAGAGGCAGAAGACCAAGATGGCTCCCAGGACTTATAGCAGTCCTGGCCAATCCGGCAGATTCATGCTGCCTACCAATCACAGCGACTATTGTTACCTGCCTCTGTTCCCTTCTGTACCCAAAGAAGACTTTGGGGCTTGAGTACAGACAATCCCAGGCCTCAACTAGGTCCCAGTCCCAATCCTGGTTCAAGTCCTAGAGACCCTGACAAAACATTTTCAGACATACATTTGTTCAGTTTGCATCTTAATGCAAACTTCCCTAATTTCACACTTTTGAACCAATACGTGAACTCAGTTATCCCTCAATTAATTTGTACTTCTCCAAATGTCATAATGTTCTCCAATTAAAACAAAAATGCATACAAAATGTATATACTAAGGAAACATTGAACACAAAAATCTGAAAATAATGTTTAACAATGCATTATACAGAAAATTTCTTGCAAAAATGGGCAACATTGTATAGAAAATTAGTATTTTAGGAGAAATGAACACAAAAATGTGTATGAATTTGTATGCAAATCTCAAAAGTTTGGGATGAACTCGATTTAAGATGAGGAAAATGAGGAACTGAAAGAAACTAAAATTGATATATTTGTCCATCCTAACTCCTACTGCTCTTTGGGCGTGACTAAAAATGTGCTTTAGGCTGCAATCCTATGCATGTCTAGACAGAAATAAGACGTGGCTGGGGGATACTGGGGGATGTAGGACTTCTTTCTGTCTAAACACTCAAAGGATTGAACCCTTAATATATTTTGATATAGTCCAGTGTAATCCAGGATTAAAATGACACAATGAAACTTGCACAGATTCACAGTGTACGAGAAGTCAGGACTGTTTTTATTTAATACAGTCTCCTTGTTCCCATTTGTTAATATTTCTGTTGTCATTATTCCTTCCAAACTTTTGGAGTAAAGCAGAATATGAATCAAAATGAATTCTCAGTATTCTACACTCTCCAGTGGAGCTCCATCTTTTCAAAGAAGGGCATCTGACTGATTTTGCAAAACTGGCTGCCAACTTGTACTATGTTCCATCCTAGGCATCTCAGGAAAATAGAACCCAGTCGCCATATCACCCCAGGGACATTCCTCTCTCCCTGCAGGCAGTGAGCCTTTGACTGCCTCAGACTTGTAGCTCCTTTTTGTGCTGCTCATTCAGAATGACAAGGCATTTGTCCGTCCCCATTCCTCATATCGCTGTCTAATCTGGCAGAAAACTACTATTCCTAGTCAACTGCGTAGGTGCAAATCTGCTCTATTTATACACATTTCTACAATGTTTGCCTAGGGAAAAAAAGAGGCTCACAATGACTGTTAACTGACGTTTTCACACATCCCAAAAAGGAAGGGTTTAAGCTGAAAGCCGCAGAGGAATGCAAGCCATGACTGTGTGTTTCCTAACGAATCTCCACAACTGAGAGGACTACGGTCTGTGTGTCCACGTCAGTGTGTGTGTGGAGTTCCCCCTGAAAAGCAAATGACAGCTGAGCATCTCAACAATCTAAAGCCTTTTGCCTCCTATGCCATGGATTTCTGCGCTTGGGAGACAATGAACACGTTACTATGGAAGAGTCATTGGGAGGGTATTTTTTAGATTAAAAAAGAATCACATTGATGTCTTACAGTGAAAAAGTGGCCTCAGGCAGTCCAGATATTGCATGTGAATTTGGCTCTAAGGCTGAAGAGGCCCCAAACAATTTTACATCAATGCCAGAGGAGATGAACCCCCTCATGTACTCTGTAGCTAAAACAAACAAACAAAACCATCAGGATTCTGGACCAACGTAACTACATTCTGCAACAAAAACAGCTGCAACAGTTGTTTTCTGGGACGTGCGTAAATTAAGCAAATGTGAATGATTTCTTTTATTTGGCATAGTTTATTCCACTTTGGCTATTTTTTGGGTAGGGCTCTGCAGGGCGGTGAAGTCCCTATCTCTGGCCACTGGAAATCTTAATTCAGTGGTGATTCTGGCTTGTGCGATCTTGTCAGGCATCACCCATAAGAACAGGAGAAGAGCCAACAGGTCCATCTAGTGTAGCAATCTGTTTCCCATAGTAGCCAACCAAGTTTGTGCACCCCTGGGAAGCCCACAAACAGTGCATGAGTGCAACAGCCCTCCCCCCAGCAACAGGTATACCACCTCTGAACATGGAGGTTCCATATGATATCCCAAGCATTTGACATAAAGTTTTAATGGGTCCTGGAATCTATTGTTCATTATTGCTGTTGTTGATTGTTTAAAATTGTTATACTTTTGCATGTACATAATTGGTATATTATATTATATTATATTATATTATATTATGTTATGTTATATTGCATTTTTAGGGTTGCAAACTTTGTAATCTACCCAGACAGCTTTGGCTATTGGGCAATATGGAAATGTAATTGAATGAATGAATGAATGATTATAGCCATGATGATTAATAGCCATTGATAGACCCTCCACGGATCTGTCTAATCCCCATTTCAAGCTGTCTGTGCCAATGTCTTATGGTGGCAAATGCCATAAATTAATTATGTGTTGTGTGAAGAAGTGCTCTGCTTTGTCTGTCCCAATCTTCTGCCAATCAATTTCATTGGATGAACCCAAGTTCTAGTATTATGGGAGAGGGAGAAAAAGTTTCCTCTATCCACTTTCTCTGCCGCACACATACATTTATAAATCTCGATCATGTTCCCCCCACCACACACACTTACTTGCCTTTTTTCTAAGCTAAAATTCTCAAATGCTGTAGCCTGTCCTTGTAGGGAAGCTGCTCAGCCTCCCATCCACAGTCATCTTGGTTGTACTTTTCTGCACCTTCTCCAACAACCCAACGATATATTTTTCAAGATGGGATGACTGAATATTCCAAATCTGGCCAAACCTTGCATAAGGTTTGACTTGGATTCCTGCATTGAGCAGGGGGTTGGACTCGATGGCCTTGTAGGCCCCTTCCAACCCTACTATTCTATGATTCTAAGGGCATTACAATATTGGCAGTTTGATATTCTATCCCCCCCCAACTTTTTTTAATAATCCCTTGCATGGAATTTGCCATGAAATTACCCACATTCTTTCCAGTGTGTCCTCAGAACAATAAGGGCTAGCGACTTATTTATTTTATTTACTAGACTTTAAACCACCCAATAAACAAAGTTCTCTGGGTGGTGTACAATACATTAAAAATGTGCAGTACAAACATTAAAATAATATAAACTTGCTTCCTTTTAGAAAATAAAAACACAATGTCTGTGGTATACAGACACAGCCTTGTGACTGTAAGCTGCTCCGGATGGGACATTTATTTTGTATATGTGCACAAGAGCATAGAGGGGAAAGCCGAGTACATCAAAATGGGGGAAATGTAATGCACAAAGCCACTCTGAGTCAGATCTTAAGACAGACTCAGTTTTTTTTTAAAATAGCTCCCTTTGAGATATATTTCTCCTTTCACCAGGAGTGTGCTCTCTCTCTCTCTCTCTCTCTCTCTCTCTCAATCTGTGTGTGTGTGTGTGTGTGTGTGTGTGTGTCTAAGCCTCAAGTGCCTTAACTCTTCCTCTTCTGATTGAAGGAAGATGGATCACACAGCAAAGCCAATCAAACATTTTGTCCCTGGATACAGCTTCCCCCCTTCTTTCTTGAGGCAATTTACTTAGCAATGATTATGGAAGCAATTTCAGGGGAGCTGATTTCTTTTGGAGATCAAAGTTGGAACTGTCATAATAATCCACTGCAGCCATTTATTTAAAGAGAGGCTCATTGCTTGAGAGGCAGAGATGCAGGATCTGCCAATCTTAATCAGCATCTGGAGATCTGACCAAAATTAGAAAACTTTGCTGAAGTGCCAAACTCTGACCACCTGGGATAAATCAGTTGTCCTCCTCCTGTCTCCTTTAGCCACCTTGTCATACCCCCAGTCAGGGAGGTTAAAGACAGTGGTGCACCTCCGTCATTTTAGACCCTGGTTGTACCTGACCCCCTGGGGGGGGGGGATTTCTACACCAGCCTAAAATCCTGCATTTAAAATGGGGCTTTCCACTTCTGTTTTAAATGCAGGATCACAACGGATTACTTTACACGCCCTTCGTATAGCGTTATGTTTCCGTGAAGAGGCATTACACACACTCCAGGCTCAGCGACCTTGCTCCTGGGCTCCTGCCCCTTTCCCTCCCCTTGCACATTACTGGTGGATGGAGACTGACACGCGGACAGCCCCCGCACCGGTCTCCCCGGGGCCCCCTCCCTCTTCCATGCTTTTGGCCAGTCCCTGCTGCTCAGCCCCTCTGCTGCTCCTCCACTCTGCCACCGCGCGCTGCGCTGCCGCTCTGCCGTTCTGTTTTGAACTGGCAGGCTGAAAATGGTGAGGAGCCAAAATGGCGCAGGAGCGGGAAGGCCGAGCGCCCATCAGACCTTCGTCACCACCTTCGGCATCATGACCACGGCCACAGCAACCACACTCAGCCCTTCATTCACGCCAGGGGAGAAATACACGGGGAGGACGTGGCGCTCCATTTGCGCATATCTGGAAAAATACCCCAGTTTTTCCATTTGAGGAAAACACGGGACAGGTGGGAGGAAATAGTGGAATAATGACTGGACAACATCAACGTCATGGAACGGACCTGCACAATTCAGTGAGTGAGCAACCATGAATGTGCAATAAACTTGAGGTGTAGAGATCCCCCCACAGCCATGTATATCATTTCAGTCATGAAGCACACAACTAACATTTCTCTTCTCTCCTCCCTCCCAACTATCTCGTGCTTTGTAACTGCTTCTACGTTCCTGACCCATTAGAGCAAAAGACAGCCACAGAACCCTCGTCGCCAACCCTGATTTAAAAACGAAATACTCCGAATGGGTGCAGTTTCTCATTTTAAACTCATTAAATCAAAGCACCACCATGTCTACAGGAATAAAGTGGTGTTGGCGTCAGCTGCCCTGATGCTAAATGCATTTACTTGGGAATAAGCACCCTTTTGTGGTAGAAAAGGATAATTTGTTTTAAAAGGTAAAACAATAAAATGAGCATCTGTAACCATGTGCATGCCTGGCCAGCTACCCCCTGACTGTAAAACTGTTTTTGAAAAGAAGAGAGGAAAAATGCTGTTGCGAGTGCTGGCCCCCAGGTCCAGGATCCAATTCTAGCTCCACCACGGGCTGAAGATGGCTAAGAGGACGACTTCCAAGACCGCCCTTTCCATGAGTGCTTGTAATAGAAACAGATGTTAATGGTGCATACAGAAATTCCATAAGATGCTGTGATGGGTCCACTCAAGCAGCAAGTTGAATGTGGGCCAACAGGTTCTGGAGGAGGTTGCTGACGTGAGAGGCCTGGGTCATAAGAGCGTCAGAGGAGCCAGGGCTTTTGAGGGGGTGAACAGAGGTATTGCGGGATGAGGAGGACGTTGCGGAGCACCATTGGTCACGGTGCAACAGCTACAGGAGGGCTGCAGGGAGCGCAACTCCCTTGTTGCGCAGCTTCACTGGCTAACCGTCTCTTGCCAGGCACAATTCAAATGGCTGCTTATGACCAATAAAGCCCTCTGTGGCTTCTGGCCAGGCTCCCTGAAAGAGCCTTCGCCCATACGAACCAGCCTAACTTTTAAGAAGCTTGGGGACAGTCCTTTTGTTGGCATTGCCACGATTGGGGGGTGGGCACGAGAGAGTGCCTTCTTGGTGGCTGTTTCCAGGCTCCGGAACTCCCTGCCGAGGGAGGCTAGGACCCCCTCTCTGTTGTCCTTCCACCAGCAGGCAGAGACTTTTTTTATTCAGGCAAGCCTTTGGCATATAAGATGGGTCTGTTGTTGAAGGGCCTTCTCAGTGGTGGCTGCTCTTCATTTCTTTTATTGTTGTGTTTTTTATTATGTTTTAAATGTATTCCTTTTTATGTTACGTTTTAATTAAGAGTTTGTTTTTAATCTGGATTTTATTGTTAGCTGCCTTGAGCACCATTTTTGGGCAGAAAGGTGGGTTATAAAATGAATAGACAGATAGACGGACAGACAGACAGGAAGTGGGGCAGCACCATGGGCCGCTGTGCAACAACTCCAGGAAAGTGCAGCTCAGGCATGGAGGAGAACAGCCGAGGGAGGTCGCTGGTGTGAGGTGCCTGGTGCTATGGCTCAGGGGTAGAGTCCCTGCTTGCATGCACAAGGTCCCAGGTTCAATCCCTGGCAGCAGCTCCAGGTAGGGCAGGAAGAACTCCTTCCTGAAACCCTGGAGAACTGTTGGCGCCAGTCAGTGTTGACAACAATACTGGATGGACCAATGGTTTGACTCGGCACAAGGCAGCTTCCTGCATTCCTGTGAGGTACAGGCAGGAATTGGAGGAGCACTGGGGAGTGTGATGCAACAGCTACAGAGAGGTCCAGACAGGGAGTCAAGGAACACCATGATGCAATGAGCGTGCATGGAAGATTCCAAGAGAATGACAAGTGGTGCCTCAGAGCATGCAGGGCTGAGAAAATGCCAGGCCTTGTTACCATCACCAAAGGACTTCAGGCTGTGGAGCTGGCCTGAGCTTGGCCCACCTCCACCACTTACAGGTCCCCGCAAGGCTGGCACTGGGCCCTCAGTTGCGGATTCATTGCAGGCTGAGAGCCAGGATTAGGGAGCCTCCCCCTGTTCATGCACACCGCTAGATCCAGCTACCTCTGAAACACTGGCGACAACCCCCCCCCCACACACACACAGTTCCACTGAGCTGTTAAAATGATTTTGCATTCAGCATGACCTTTTTAGAAGGCATGTTTTTAACCATGTGTTCTTTATTTCTGCCCTAACTTGGAAGACCGCTTGCCTTGAGCATGGGGAGAGAATAATAAGGAGATGGAGAGAATTGTAAATTGGAGGAGGGAAGATTTGGGCTGAATGTTATGAAGGACTGGAAAGGAAAGAGGGAATAACCAGGCAATGGCATGAGCCCCTCAGCAGGTGAGGGAGTCACCCACCAGGCTCATGCTAAATCATGACTGATAAATATCAAGCGACTCAAAATCTGGGCCTGGCAACTGGCGCTCGGGTCGCTGCAGGAAGCTGCTCTTTCCACATTTTCTGCTTTGTGTTTGTGACCAGGGCACCTCCTTCACTCCTTACACCTGTCTGCCCTGGCCAGGTTGGGGGAGGCTCTTGGGTGACTTAACAGTCATGCCAAAAGGTACGGGGAAGGAGCTCGGGATTCTTTCTAAATGGGTTTAAAATTCAGTTATATAATATGGACAATCCACACCTAACATTCCCTACTTCTTTCTTTGCTTGAGAAAAGAAATAGCAGCCCCCAAAGAGGAAGCCTGTGAGCTCCAAGAGGTTGGCACCTCCATCCTGTGGTGAAAGAAATCAGCCCGCGTGAAAAGAAAGCTGAGATTTAATCAGTGCTCTACAGACAAAAATAAACCACAAAGGAATTCACCATTCCCCAGCCTGAATGAGAAAGAAAGATGGCTCTCCAATCACAAAATAGTTTCGAACCCCCGTCCCTCGTCCCCCTTGTGCCACTGTTCCCCTTAACCTCCCCAGTTCATCCTGTGGAAGTGTATTTCTCATAAACCGATGAGACACTCGAAGAAAGCCGTGGAGGGGGCAGGGAGCAGAACAGGATGCCCAGAGGGGGCTGGCTAGTTGAGAAAATGAACTTATTGGCAAAATGTCACTCCCAATCATGGCAGCCTTGGCCAAGGGAGAGCGTTTGCCCCATCTCTGGGTCTCCTTATATAACTGCTGCATGTGGAGGACGGTTGGGCAGAGTGCGGGTGGAGGTGCTGCACAGCATCCCAGCACTTTCCCAGGACGTTTCCAGTCAACAACACGTCCTTCTTTGGAGTAAGAAAGGGAGAGAGGAGAGACCCTTGGCATGATGGCCAACATGGAAAAGGCTCCAGCCCCATTCACACATTATGAAGGATGCATGAAAGCGGAGAGGGTGGGTTTGAGCTCTATGTGTTTAGCTGGAGGTTTGTAAAGGACCCATGTGTGTCCTGTTCACTTCTGTGCATATCAGAAGTGTCCCTTTCCCAGAGACCATTGTACCCATGCAGTTTCTACCCAGATCATCAGCTGAAAGCATGGAGGTCTGGAGGTGGAACAGTGTGCACGAGGTCCCCCTCCCCACTCTCCATAATGTGTGAATAGGACTCTCAGCACTGTGGCATCCCCTGCCCTCTGCATTGCTGTGTGGTCTGTGCCCTGCTCACATTCTCACCCCAAAGCGTAGAAATTCAGGTGCTCAGGCACCATTGGCGACTTAAAATCTGGGCCTGGCAACTGGTGCTCGGGTTACTGCAGGAAGCCGCTCTTTCCACATTTTCTGCTTTGTATTTGTGACCAGGGCACCTCCTTCACTTCCTACACCTGTCTGCCCCGGCCAGGTTGGGGGAGGCTGCACCGCACCCTCAGTCTCTATTTCCCTCGTTTCCCAGGGCCCAGCCAAGGGATGTATGGATTTTAAAAGACCCATTCCGTCTGCATTTTGTGGATTGTCAGATGCTGTTTGTTCTGTTATCTGCTCCTTGGCAGAATTGGATTTTTTTCCAACTTCCTGAATTCGCATTTGTGAAAATGTGCAAATCCATCCCCACCCTCCAGCCAATTTGCAAATCCACCCAAAATTTGCATTTTCATGCTCTAGCCTATGGGGGAAATGCACATTTTCAGCTGATGTTTTTTAATTTTACATATTTTTCTATGACTAAATTTGTGTAAGATTCAAGAAAGTTAAAACAACAACGGCCCACTGGTCTGTGAATCCATGTGACCTGGGAAAAGCCAGTCCGCTGTGGGTCAGATTCATAGAAATCTGGACTCATTTGGTTCTGTTGCAGATTTCTCCAACATCCCTAGCCCAGTCACACACCTTAGGAATAACTTCTTTTAACGCAAAGGATCATGAGGAGAAGCCCAGACCAGGGAGCTTATGCTATCAGCTCTTGATGAGACAGCCAATGGCCCAAGAACACCCTGTTTCATTATTTGGTCTTCTCTGTAACTGTTTTTATTAGAATCCTAGAGTTGGAAGGCGCCATTGAGCCCAGCCTCCTGCTCCATGCCAGAATCCAGGTTCAAGCATCCCTGACAGATGGCTGTCCAGTTTCTGCTGGAATATGTCCAGAGACAGAGAGCCCACCAACTCCACAGGAAGTCAATTCCATTGTCTGACCGCTCTGACTGTTAGGAAGTTTTTCCTGATGTTCAATTGAAATCTGCCTTCCTGTAACTTAAGCCCATTATTTTGTGTCCTACAGTCTTGGATGATTAGGGGTGTATGAACCCCACTCACCGTTCTGGGTGGCGGTGTCCACTGGGGTGGGGAGGCGATCTGTCCCTCCCCCTGGAATCCTGCCTGGCCAGCTCTGCTCCACAGCGAGTCTGAGGAGCTGCCAGCTGAGCCCATCCGCAGCTGGACTGCCATCCGCTGCCGGGCTGCTGCGGCCGCAAATGGCGGCCGGTGTAGCGGCTGCCATTTGCATCCCTATGTTAGGCCATGATAGGCTACGTATATATTTACATAGCCTATCACTGAAAGATCAGGGACGCAAATGGCGTAGCGGCCGCCATTTGCATCCCTTCTCTTTGCCGTGATAGGCTACGTAAATATTTACATAGCCAATCACGGCCACAGGCAGGGATGCAAATGGTGGCTGCTACACCGGCCGCCATTTTGTTCCACAGTCCGGCAGTGGATGGAGACTATGACCCAGAGCAGCCACTGCCGCCAGGTGGGGTCCGTCCCAGGGGGATTTCGGGGTGTGGCGGGGGGGTGTAGTCTGTTCCGCCACAGAACGGACTACTTCTAAAGAATCCGGCCTCATTGGAGTCCATGGCGGATTTCTCCACCATCCCTATGGATGATAGAAAATAGATCGCGGCCCTCTTCTGTGTGACAACCCTTGAGGTACTTGAAAAGTGTTGTATCTCCCCTCAGTCATCTCTTCTCAAGGCTAAGCACATCCAGTTCCTTCAGTCTTTCCTCATAGGACTTAGTATCTAGTTCCCTGATCATCTTTGCTGCTCTTCTCTGAATTTGTTCCAATTTATCTGAATCCTTCTCAAGGTGTGGTGTCCAGAACTGGACTTATTATTTGAAGTGAGGTCTCACCAGCACAGAGTAGAGTGGAACTATCACTTCCCACGATTTTGAAACTCCTGTTGAGGCAACCTAAAGTTGCATTTGCCTTTTTTGCAGCCACATCACACTGCAGACTCATATTCAGCTTGCCATCGTCTACACCTTCAACATCCCTTTCACAGGCTCTGTTGCTAAGCTTCTGTTTTGTTTTAGTATTTTAAATTGCAAATCACCTTCAATGCTTTGGCACAGAAAGGAAGAGAGGGAGGGGGAGTGGCTGCGAGCATCAAGCAGAGGAAGTGGAAGGCAGGGGAATATAGGAAACTGCCTTGTACTGAGTCAGACCTTTGTCCATCTAGCCCAGCACCACTGACGCTGACTGGCAGCAATGGCTCTCCAGGGTCTCAGGCAGGAGTTTTACCTGCCCTACCTGCAGATGCTGCAGGGGATCGAACCTGGGACCTTCTGTGTGCAAGCACTGCGCTATGGACCCTGCCTTCAAGAGATCAGACAAAACAGAATCCCACCTCTCACAGGTGCAATTTGGTCTTCATCCCTCCCTCCAGGTTGGCTCCTACATTTTGTAAAACTTTTCACATCCTGGCTTTGACCTCTCTCAGCAAGAGCTGTCAGTAAGGGTTTACCAAGGCAGCTACCCCTTCCTTCCCACCTGCTTTTAATTGATGCAGTCCTCAAGCTGGTGAATACCGGGGCTTGTTTAGTTTCTTAATGGAGATGGGTTCATTTTAATCATAATGTGATGATCTTCCTCCAAACGGTTTGTTTACCTTGCCATGTCTCCGGCTTTGATGACATTCCACTGGGACTCTGGGATGGAATTTCCCAGCTCCTTAGAACATGGACCAAAATGAGCTGCGTCCTCTTGATTACGGGATGATCTTCAGCACTTTCAGAACACAGCAGCTCTGGGGGTTCTTTGTCAAGTCATCACTAAGAGCTTTGAGTAAGATATTCCAGCATCTTTACATTTATTAGTGGAGATCATCTGGAGGGTGAACTCATGCAACCTAGCTAGGTCATTTCACCATTGTTCAGTGACCCTGTGAAAGAGCATTTGAGCAGATCACAAGGGCTAGCGGGAGCAATGGTGGAGGTAATTTATCATGCTCAGAAAGTTGGTAACCTCTGTGGCAGATGAGGAGCTCATAGTCTCTGAATTTCTACTATTTTACCCCTGGGGATTTCCTTTGTAAGTACGATTTTCACACATGACTGACAGCTCCCTTGTGAAAATGGATGTGATAATGTGGACGTAGAATGGAGTCCTGTGAAGTGTTACTTTGTGACAATGGCAGGAGAATGGATGTGAATGCAGGCAAGGGCAGGCCAGTTTGGGCCCAATCCACTGGAAATGTGTGTGGCTCAATCTTCCTCCTGAACTGAATACCAATTTTACCAGGGATGTGTTAGCTCACAGTTGGAGCCTAAATAAAACTAGAGCAAGCCAATATTCTCAAACAAGTTCCTCTTACTTGAATTTACTTGCAGAATATTTAAAAATATTAAGGGTGCAATCCTATGCATGTTTAGACAGAAAAAAGCCCTACAGCTCCAGTGTGCCCTAGCCAGCCATGCGGGCCGGGGCATGCTGGGAGTTGCAGGACTCTTTTCTGTCTAAACATGCACAGGCATGCACTGTAAATCTCCTGCTTCAGTATTTACAGTTACGGCTGCTGTCGAATTTAGCGGGGTTGAGAAAAAATATTGCATTGCCAATACTTAAACATGTATTAGCAAATGTAAATTAGGTGAAACAAGTTTTGGATTGCCTTTTGGGTGGGTGGGATGGGATTTTGAGCTAAAGTTGGATTTGCAGTTGAGCGTTTCTGGGAAATTATTGGTGGATTTCAGTTTCTCTATAATCACCAATAAACTAAAACTTGACATTTGACAGTATTGTTTGGCTAGAAGTAGTTTAAACTGGAATGCTGAGATAAAAAGGTATAAAGAGGGTCACCAAGCTGTGAGAACGTTTGGAATCCACAGCATTGGCTGACCCGCTATTTTGAACTCAGGATTTCCAGACTGGGGCGAGAAAAGGGATTGGTCTACTGGCTGCTGATTTTACAATAGTCCTTAACTGTGCATTGGGAGAGCATTTGATGTATCACTTCTCCTAGGGTTGTGCTGCATCTCTCTCAGGTGAAAGACTCTCAGGGAGCAATCCTATGCATGTTTAGACAGAGAAAAGGCCTATAACTCCCAGCCTTCCCCAGCCAGCCATGTTGGCTGGGGAATGCTGGGAGTTGTAGGACTTTTCTCTGTCTAAACATGCATAGGATTGTGCCCTAAGTTCCCCAAATGCAAACTTTTAGGTTCCTCTCCACTTCCTGATGATCCCTCTCCTGCCTATGCCATTGAAGGCATCTAGAAAGAGGTGGACATATATTCAAACGATTTTGGAGATATCTGGGACATTTATATAGCAATTTATTAATGTGCACCATGTGTTAGAGAAGAACATAAACCAAGAATACTTACCATCTATTTCTGTCCAAAATCTACAAATTGTAAACATTTATGAATTGTACTCAGACACAGTTAAACCTTATGGTCATTATTTGTTATTTAGCATCCTTAATGTTCATAGGCCTTTCCAAAGCAGAAGAGGGAAGGTCCTGCCCTGAAGTGATTACAATCTAAAAATCAGCCCCGGGGGAAGAATAATCTGATCTGGAACCGGGGCGGGACTGGGGGCAGAGAGAGGGGAAGCATATGCATATGTTCCAGTTACACATACTTAGAATTAGCTAATACCTTGGAAGACTGAAACAAAATTCAAAGTGAACTTGATAGACTGGAGCGCTGGGCAGAAAACAACAGAATGACATTTAATAGGGATAAATGCCAAGTTCTGCACCTAGGAAAAAGAAACCAAATGCACAGTTACAAGATGGGGGATACGAGGCTCAACCACACTACAAGCGAGAAGGATCTTGGAATTGTTGTCAATCACAAGCTGAATATGAGCCAACAATGTGATATGGCTGCAAAAAAGGCAAATGCTATTTTGGGCTGCATTCATAGAAGCATAGCTTCCAAATCCCAGGAAATACTAGTTCCCCTCTACTCAGCACTGGTTAGGCCTCATCTGGAGTACTGTGTCCAGTTCTGGGCACCACACTTTAACAAGGATGCAGACAAGCTGGAAAGGGTTCAGTGGAGGGCAACAAAGATGATCAGGGGACTGGGAACAAAGCCGTATGGGGAGTGACTGAAAGAACTGGGCATGTTTAGCCTTGAGAAGAGAAGACCAAGGGGAGATAGGATAGCGCTCTTCATGTACTTGAAAGGTTGCCACAGAGAGGAAGGCCAGCATCTCTTCTCGATCATCCCAGAGTGCAGGACACAGAATCATAGGCTCAAGTTACAGGAAGCCAGATTCCAGCTGAACATCAGGAAAAAATTCCTGACTGTTAGAGCAATATGACAATGGAACCAATTCCCTAGGGAAGTAGTGGGCTTTCCCACACTGGAGGCATTCAAGACGAGACTGGACAGCCATTTGTCAGGGATGCTCTGACTTGGATTCCTGCATTGAGCAGGGGGTTGGACTCGATGGCCTTGTAGGCCCATTCCAACCCTACCATTCTATGATTCTAAGTAGGACATGGGAACTCGGAGGGATTATTCCAAAAGCTTCATGGAAAAGGAGGCTTTTAAGGTGGGATTAGAAGGAATGATGGAGGTTGGATTCACACAGGTGTTTTGGGAAGTGGTTCCAGGCATAACAGGCAGCAAGAGAGAAAGGGCAGAGACAGGAGTGGGAGAGCTTTGGATGGGAGAGGATGGTGGAGCTGGACCAGCAAAGATCACCGGCAAGGACAGGGAGTTTGTTCAGGACCAGGAGCAGGTAGGTAGGAAGTTAGTGTTGGGATTTAAGGGAGGATATAGAGTTGGAGCAGCCATCGATACTGTCAACAGAGAAAATTTGCTATGTTTTGATGAAGCTTGCCAAGCCCTCTAAAAGTAAACAAGGATGCTTAACTTTTGGGAAACAAAATCAAATCACCCTTCTCTTGTTTCTACAAATGTTTTCCTCCCAGTAAAGCTTTCTGGCCACTAACAGGCATTCTATTGAACAGCCTCTTATTGTTATGAAAATTCTTCCTCACTTGCCAAAAAGCCTTTCAGGATAGCAATAGTTGTCATGGAGGAACAGAAGTCTGTCATCCTGCACTCTGCTCTCTGAAGGGCCTTAGAAGTAATTAAAGATGGACATTAAATCCTGTCATTGCACACTTTAATTGCCCACAAAACGAACTGCATATTTAATGAATATTGTTTTCCCAAAAAGCAAAACTTCAGACACATGTAAGACTTCCAGGTTCACGCCTTTCCCTCTGTCTAGCAAAATCCTTCCAAAAGGACCTGATCAAAAAAGGCAGTAATACCAAGCTATTCCACTGTTCTGTTTCTGAGGCCTTGGAAGGCAGCCCGGCGAAGAAGGGGCAGATCCACCTTCACTCCATTGAGCTTCCCTAGTCCAGAGCTCCGTATGAAAGGACATAACCTTTTTCATGCATTTATTTACTTGGTATCTATTTATTTCATTGAGAGGAGGGGAATATTTAAAGAGCCACCAACCCACATCACCATGACTGTACCCTTTCAGGATATTCCCGGGGAACTACTGTAGGCCCTGGGATGATGGAAGCTTTGTGATGTCTTTCCATGACCAAATCCTCTTCTTGAGCTCTTAACTCTGGAAGCTCCTTGGAGGACAAGTAGATCCACTGAGGTTCAGGGTCCTGGTCCATAACAATGACAATGACAGAGCATGGGAAATGGCTTTTAAACTTTGTATATTGTATTTTAATGTTTTAACTTCTGTCGGCCACCCAGGGAGCTTTGTGGTACAGAAATGTAAATAATAATGATAATGATAACAATAATAATAATGGTGTAAGTCCCCGAATGCAATGCACCAGCACTACAGGATATGAGCTGCACACAGGAAGACCATAACTCAGCTGATAGCCCTGTCAATTTAAAACAGGGGTGCAAAAACTCAAACCCAGGAGCCAAATCTCCAGAAGCCACGCCCCCTCCCCGGCCCCACCCTCTTTTCCCTAACCACCAATCATTTGGCGGTTTCCTGGCTTTTGTGCAGTCCCCGCCCCCCTTCTAAAAGGCTGAAATGCCTCTCCCAAGGCTGAGTTACGGGCAGTAAGAGTGTGAAACTGAAATCTGCCAGTATTTTTGGTTCTGCCCCTTTTGCCTTCAACCACACCCCTTTGGCTTTTGGCCCTACCCCCTGCAGCCGCCAAGAGCTTCTCGGAAAAGAAAATCAGTCCTTGGGCTGAAAGAGGCTCAACATCCCTATTTTAAAGCCTCACTTGCAATGTGGGAGGGAGGAGAGGAAACCCCTTGTCTCTGAAGGCAGCAGCTGGATGGAGACTTTCTGCGTGCTGCATCCAGCCAGAGATTTCCTATTCCTGTGACAGAGCATGCACGATGGGGCTATATTTATCTCCGGTTTCTCCAGACACTTATCAGGGTTACCTCAGGGAGGAGATCAGTCACAATGTGCAAGCATCTGTGGAAGAACATGGCCTGTCCAATACTTTGTAAGGCATGAAGTGGCACGAACTAAAGCAGGGCTGACAGTTCACTTTGGAGAACATCCATTCAAGCGTGAGTGCCAGTAGCGAAAGGGGAGGCAGTGCTGGGGGCTGCCAGGGTTGTTTTTTACCCAGAAGCCTCCAACAGACAGGGCTGGCCCTACCATTAGGCAGAATGAGGCAGTCGCCTCAGGTGGCAGATGCTGGGAGGTGGCAGCAAGGTGCTGGAGGAAAGAGCTGTGGACCACATAGCCTGCCCTGAACCCCCTAAGCTAGCTGGCTGCTTTCAGGTGTGGTGGAAGCTGCTGCCACATCGCCAGTGTTGAAGAAAGGTTCACTTGCTAGTCCAGTCGGCTTTTGTGCATGGAATAGGAGAGGGGGCCATCTTGTCCTTTGCCTCAGGCAGCAAAATGTCTTGGGCTGGCCCTGCCGTCAGAGCAATGCTAGGTGGCCACATACTGTCAGTCTTAAGGGAAAGGAGTGGCCAACAGGAGGAACATCACACCAGGCCCAGTGCGTTCTCCTCCAAATTTGCTGCCTTTTCTGAAAATCCACAAAATGCCCCCAGTTGTGTGAGCTGTAACTGGGGCTGTGAAATGGGGGGGGGGTGTATGCTCAGGCCAGCCCTGTGCTGTGAAATTGGGGGTGGGGGGTTAGGCCAGCCTGGGGTTGAAGCAAGGAATGTAGCAGCCAGGCCAAGGTACCTCCCCCTCGGTACTACCAAAGACGCTCTCCAGTAGAGGGAGTTTGGGATTATTCTTTGGCGCTCCGCAGCACCATCCAAATAATGGCCACAAAGGGGTACAGCCGCTCATCGGCTCCATTGGACCAGACGGTCTGGAAAGCCAGTAGGGTCCTAGCGAGCCTTACAAAAGGCTTGCTTCAAGCCTGATTCCTCAGTCTGAGCAACTTGTCGCCAAAAGTAGCCATAAGGAGTCCTGACTCCTGTGCCTCATCTGCACTGCCTTTTTTGGGAACCTGACTGTATGTCTGACCTTTACTACATGTCTGCATCTGACCTCTCTGGTCTTTATTTGTTACTCTGCACCAGCCTTCCCCAACCTGGTGCCTTCCAGACGTTTTCAATTTCAACTCCCATCAGCCCCAGCCAGCATGGGCAGTGGCCAGGAATGCTGAGAGTTGTAGTTCAAAACATCTGGAGGGCACCATGTTGGGGAAGGCTGCTCTGGACTTTGGCTTCTGGATGACCCAGCCAATATGGCGGCCTCTGGCCCTTCCAAATGACCATGTACAGACCAGACTCCACAAGGCCATGCAGGGCCAGCCCTATCGTTAGGGAGCCATTGCTGCTCACTTCTCAGTAATTTGAAGGTGCAAAGCTTGACATCCACCCATTTCTTTTTGTGACTCGCTGGGACAGTTTTCCTACTGAAAGATGCAGCACGAAATGTTCTCATGCTGGATCACACCAATGTTCCAAACAAATTGGGTCAAAATGTGTAAGAAGTGAAGTGGAGATGGGGATTTGTTCTGGGAATTTCTGATGGAGTCCTTCTCCCCTGCTCATGGTGCAGCATAGAGTGGATTGGGGCCTTTGTGATGAATTGCAGCTGGCTGAGAGATCAGCTTTTAGAGACTCATTGAGTCTAATGTGCTGCAACAGTCTTCTAATTAAAAGCCATTTGTGCCACTCTTCGGGACATCAGTTATCACCATTTTAGTGGAGGAACATTAAGTAGCTGAGGGTTTTTTTAATTTAAAAGGGACTGCTGCATTACTGCTTTAAGGGTACTGCAACTAGGTGGATTTTTAAAAGACAAAGGAAAGGAAAGCTGTCATGTCCACAGAACAGATGGAGCATTGTCCTTAAGGCACAGTGGCCTGCAGGAAGCATTTAGATATCCATTGCTACAGCTGTACATCAGCTCTCAACTCTACACATTCCACAGATTTGGGTGTGGGGGAGGGATTCCTGGATAGTTACCAGGAGCTGCTAGCTCCCAAAGCCTGAGTCATTTGGGACCCCTTGGAAGAAGAAGGGGAGCCCCCAGGCATGATCCAATACATGCTGGGACCAGGAGGAGGAGGGTTTCTGGGTGTGCATAACCCAGATCTTCCTCTTCCTGGTCATTGCTTACAACTGGACTTCTCTCTCCTCCCGAGTAGGCCCTGCTTTCCATGGAGGCCCCTGGCAATAAAGCCTCAAGACTGCCAAGCAAGGGCTCCTGCGCTGACGCTGGGCTTCCCAGCCAGTGAGATTCACATCTGCCTTTGTTCTTCAGGTCTGGGAGAAGAAGACTTTCTTCTCTTCTTCACCATGGCAACCTGCCTGTTCTCCTGCCTCTCACTCTAGCCCAGATGATGGTGGCTGTGAGAAGGAGGAGCAGGAGATGCCACGGCCTACATGCTCCCTGGCTCTCTGCCTGCCAAGCAAGCCAGTGGGAGCAATGATGAGGAAGAGAATGGGGAACAATGGCTGTCAGTAATAATGGTGGTGAGAAGATAAACTTACTGAGGGAGGGGGCCCATGGAAGGTGTCTTGCCCAAGGGCCCTCAAAAACCTGGAGTAACTACCTCCTGGGCTCCAAGAACAAAGGCAGTAACAAAAACTAGAAGCCATCATCAGAAGGTGGAATGGTAGCAGGCTTTCTTGGGAAAAAGAACATTAGCGAAATGTTCAGAATTAAAATGACTGGTCTGTGGCTGGTCTACTGATCTATGGTATGACCAGACCTGGAATACCATGTGTAGTTCTGGTTTGTTGTTGTTGTTGTTCAGTCGTTAAGTCGTGTCTGACTCTTTGTGACCCCATGGACCATAGCACGCCAGGCCTTCCTGTCCTCTGCTCAAAAAAGATGTTGTAAAGCTTGAAAAGGGCAGAAAATAGCAACTAAAATGTTTGGGGGCTGGAACAAGTCTCCTATGAGGGAATGTTATAGTGTTTGAGGCTTTTTAGCCTAGATAAAAGACGAACAAGGGGGGGGGATATGATAGAGGTGCATAAAATTATGCATGGTGTGGAGAATGTAGATAGGGAGAAGTTTTTGTCCATCTCTCATAATACTAGTGACCTAATGGGGTCATCCAATGAAACTGAATGGTGGGAGATTCAGGACAGATAAAAGGAAGGACTTGTTCGCACAGTGTATAGGCAAATGCTAGAATTTGTTTCCACAAGATCTAGTGATGGTCTTTAAAAGGAGATTAGGCAAATTCACAGAGAATAAAGCTACCGATGGCTACTAGCCATGATGGCTATATAGAGTTCCAGGTTCAGAGGCAGCTCCACTACCAGGGATCAGAGAAGTGGAAGGGTTGCCTTGGGCTTGGCCAAGATGGCCTTTGAGGACTATGAATCCACTCTACCAAGAGGGTGAGCCTCTGTCCACGGAAAAGTGCTTTGCTTGTGAAGCATCTCCTAGGCATGTTATTCTTTGAGACATGTGTTTCCATTAAATGCTTCTGATCGGCTTGACGTGATGCATTTCAGTCCCTCCAAGTCAAAACCCATCAGTTTTTCTGACAGCCTGGCAGCACGCCATCCATCTTGGGAAATGGAAACAATCTGATCGACTTCTCTGCTTGCACGTCTCTTCTCTCTCGCCCCGGGCCTCTGCCAACATGCTGCTGCTGCTGACTCACTTGGGGATTTCAATCCCCCCTTAGGAAACTTTCCAGCACTTTAGCTGTGTGTATCACCATTCCCTCCCAAGGGAGAAAGTCCACTGCAGATGCTGCCTCCTCCACAGCCCTCTCTGGAAACTAGCACCTCTTATATCTTTTCAGAGAGCAGCAGGTCCAAGATGAGACGCAACTACTGTTGAACATTATGTGTGCCCTGCAGAGTGTTGAAAGAGCCATGCTCAAGGAGATGGAGGCTCTTCAGTGCCATTTGGTCAGAGTGTTTCATTTCTGACCTTTGTCTGAGAACTTATGTCTGGAGTTAAAATAGGAGGTTCCCAAAGTTTCTAAACAAAAAGGTATTAGTGGGCTCAAACTTTCTCTCCATCTGCCCCCATCCTTAATATCCAATTGGGGAGTTGTCTGACTGAGTCTACCCATGATGAAGGGAAATCTCTCTGCACAATTTCAAGGACATTATCTTTTTGCCATCAGGACCAGCCTTTCCATAGAACAAAATGAGAGAGTTGCTTGAGGATGTAGACTTTAGAGAAAACATCATTTGGGGGAAGGACTGTAGCGCAGTGGAAGAGCGTCTGCTCTACACGTAGAAGGTCCCACCATCACAGTAAGGTCTCTCTTTGCCTGAACCCACCTACACATAGCAGTTATACTGTTATCATAACTATCGGTACATATGACAGCAATGGGCACCAATAGTTATGATAACGGTATACTGCTATGTGTAGATTCAGCCCCAGACAGCACCTTCCACAGTCAGAGTGGGGTCCCCAACCTTTTTGGATCAGTAGGCATATTTAGAATTTTGGAGCCAGAGGTAGATCCCTCATGAACAGTTGCCTGCTTGTGAGTAAAGGCATGCTTGTGAGCAAGGCAAAGGAGGCAGAAAGTGAGTGCAACTAGGTACCTGCCCAACAAGACAAAGGCCCCGAGGGAGGGTCTCTATAGTTCACTGGGAAATTTGAGTGCCCCAAGGTATAGGGGGAAAGGAACAGGTGGGAGGAGTAGCCCCCTCCCCTTGACCAAAGTTGTGGGGCTGCGGAGCTGCTTTGACCTATTCCATTTGCTCATACTTATAGAGCGGATGGCTATTTCATAGAATCATAGAATCATAGAATAGTAGGGTTGGAAGGGGCCTACAAGGCCATCGAGTCCAACCCCCTGCTCAATGCAGGAATCCAAGTCAGAGCATCCCTGACAAATGGCTGTCCAGCCTCGTCTTGAAGGCCTCCAGGGTGGGAGAGCCCACCACCTCCCCAGGTAATTGGTTCCATTGTCATATTGCTCTTACAGTCAGGAAGTTTTTCCTGATGTTCAGCCGGAATCTGGCTTCCTGTCACTTGAGCCCATTATTCCGTGTCCTGCACTCTGGGATGATCAAGAAGAGATCCTGGCCTTCTTCTCTGTGGCAACCTTTCAAGTACTTGAAGAGTGCTATCATATCTCCCCTCAGTCTTCTCTTCTCAAGGCTAAACATGCCCAGTTCTTTCAGTCTCTCTTCATAGGGCTTTGTTTCCAGTCCCCTGATCATCTTTGTTGCCCTCCTCTGAACCCTCTCCAGCTTGTCTGCATTCTTCTTAATGTGTGGTGCCGAGAACTGGAGACAGTTCTCCAGATGAGGCCTAACCAGTGCTGAGTAGAGGGGAACTAGTACTTCCCGGGATTTGGAAGCTATGCTTCTATTAATGCAGCCCAAAAGAGCATTTGCCTTTTTTGCAGCCACATCACATTGTTGGCTCATATTCAGCTTGTGATCGACAACAATTCCAAGATCCTTCTTGCTTGTAGTGTGGTTGAGCCACGTATCCCCCATCTTGTAACTGTGCATTTGGTTTCTTTTTCCTAGGTGCAGAACTTGGCATTTATCCCTATGAAATGTCATTCTGTTGTTTTCTGCCCAGCGCTCCAGTCTATCCAGATCACTTTGAATTTTGTTTCTGTCTTTTGAAGTATTAGCTATCCCGCCCAATTTTGTGTCATCTGCAAATTTGATCAGCATTCCCTGCACCTCCTCCTCCAAGCCATTAATAAAAATGTTGAAGAGCACTGAGCCCAGGACTGAGCCCTGCGGCACCCCACTCGTTACCGCTCCCCAGTTTGAGAAGGTCCCATTGAGAAGCACTCTTTGAGTCCGATTCTGTAGCCAACTGTGGATCCACCGGATCGTTGTTTCATCCAGCCCACTTCGAGCTAGTTTGCTCATCAGGATATCATGGGGCACTTTGTCGAAAGCTTTGCTGAAGTCGAGGTATATGATGTCTACAGCATTCCCACGGTCTACAAGGGAGGTGACTTGATCAAAAAATGAGATCAGATTTGTCTGGCAGGACTTGTTTTTGACAAATCCATGTTGGCTTTGAGTAATCGCAGCATTGTTGTCAAGGTGCTTCCGATGGATTCCTTTATCATCTGCTCCAGAATTTTCCCAGGGATTGATGTCAGACTGACTGGTCTGTAGTTCCCAGGTTCCTCCTTTTTACCCTTTTTGAAGATAGGGACAACATTAGCCCTCCTCCAGTCATCTGGCACTTCACCCATCCTCCATGATTTCTCAAAGAGAATAGACAGCGGTTCTGAGAGTTCTTCTGCCAGTTCCTTTATTACTCTAGGATGCAGTTCATCTGGCCCTGGAGATTTGAACTCATTCAAAGTAATGAGGTGTTCCTTGACCTATCGATCTCAAGCTGCAACCCTGCCCCTTCAGCCTGTACTTCGCCTTTGCCAGGGGGGTCATAGACCCTCTTTTGGGAGAAGACTGAGCCAAAGTAGGAATTGAGCACCTCTGCCTTTTCTTTGTCATCTGTTATCATTTTGCCATCCTTATTTAATAGCTGAACAACTATTTCTTTCCTCTGCCTCTTACTATGCACGTAGCTGAAGAAAGCCTTTTTGTTGTTTTTCGCATCCCTTGCTAACCTCAGCTCATTCTCAGCTTTAGCCTTCCTGACGCCGTCCCTGCAATTCTGTGCCACCTGCCTGTACTCTTCCTTTGTTACTTGGCCTTCTTTCCACTTCCTATATGTGTCCTTTTTTGTTTTCAGGTCATCCCTAAGCTTTTTGTGAAGCCACATTGGCTTCTTCTGTTGTCTTCCACCTTTTCTTCTTGTTGGAATTGCTTGTGATTGTGCCTTGAGAATTTCCTTTTTTAAAAGCTCCCACCCATCTTGGACTCCTTTTCTCGCTAGCATCGCTTGCCATGGGACCTTACTGATCATTGTTCTGAGTTTATTAAAATCAGCTTTCCTAAAATCCAAGGTACGCGTTTGACTACACTCAGCTTTTGCTTCCCTTAGAACCAAGAACTCAAGTACAACATGGTCTCTTTCCCCCAGAGTTCCTGTAACTGCTACTTTATCCACTAAGTCATCTCTGTTGGTTAGGATCAAGTCAAGGATAGCCGATCCTCTAGTTCCTTCCTCTACTTTCTGTAGGAGGAAGTGATCCGCCACACAAGTCAGGAATTTCCTGGAGGGGCCATGTTTTGCAGAATTTGTCTCCCGACAAATATCAGGGAAATTGAAGTCCCCCATTACTACTACATCATGCTTCCTTAAAACTTTGGCTATTTGCTTTTCAAAAGTTTCATCCTTGTCTTCTCCTTGATTGGGTGGCTGGTAGTAGACTCCGACCACCAGGTTCCTTTTATACTTTACTCCATTTATTTCAACCCAGATGTTCTCGATGGGGCTACCAAGCTCCTCCTCCTGTATTTCTGTGCAGAGATATGTATTTTTCACATACAGTGCAACCCCACCTCCCTTTCTGTTCTTCCTGTTCTTTTTGAACAAGTTCTATTCTTCAGTTGCTGTATTCCAGTCATGAGAGTCATCCCACCAAGTCTCAGTTATACCTATCAGGTCATAATTTCCCTCTTGTATTAAGAGTTCAAGTTTGTTCTGTTTGTTTCCCATACTCTGGGCATTAGTATATAGACATCGAAGACCATGTGCTTCATAGTCTGGCTTTCTTCCTACATGTGTCTGAAGACTATTATTGGGTGCTATCAGAGCTGTTCTCTCCGTTGCAGTGCATGCGCCTATGTCCATTGTTACCCCCAACATTACATCTCCCTTCCCTGTAGGATTCAATTTAAAGCCCTCCTGATGAAGTTCTTCATGCTGTGGCCAAACACATTCTTCCCATCCTTTGTGAGGTGCAACCCGTCCCTAGCCAACAGCCCATCTTCCAGGAAGTATAGCCCGTGGTCCCAGAATCCAAATCTCTCTCGTCGGCACCACCTTCATAGCTAGTCATTCACCTGAAGTATTTTTCGTTCCCTTTCTATCCCTCTTCTAACTACTGGAAGGATGGATGAGAAAACTATCTGGGCCCCAAAGTTCTTGAGTTTCCTTCCCAAAGCTTCAAAGTCTGACGTGATCTCTTCGTAGCTCTGCTTGGTGGTATCATTTGTTCCCACATGGATGAGAAGAAAGGGATACCTGTCAGTGGGCTTTATGAGTGCAGGCAACCTTTCAGTCACGTCTCTAATCTGTCCACCCGGGAGACTACATACCTGGCGAGTCCACGGTTTTTCGCGACATACTTGGGTCTCGATCCCACGCAGCAAGGAGTCTCCCACTACTACCACTCTTCTCTTCTTCTTCTTGTAGGCCTGGGTTTCATCGCCTCTGTTTGACTGACCTTCAGCCTCTTGCTCACTCTCAGGCAGGTTCCCCTGTGATTCTTCCTCTGCAGGCTGTCCTCCAGTCTCATCCACAAGTACCTGGAATCGGTTCCACAGCTCCACTGTTTCCACTGGTGCAGAGTGGCGTCTAGTTCTTCTTCTCACTGTCACCCTTTTCCAAGGAGTATCCTCTACTCCATTTTTCCTCTCCTCAGCATTTCCCACTTCTGCCTCAGCTTGCTGTTGCTCTTCAAGCTTCTGGTCTTCACTTTGCTGCTGTAGTTCCCCCATTCTGTCCAAGAACTCTTCATGTTCTCTTATTCCCCAGAGGGTCGACAGTCGCCACTCCAGTCCACTTATTTTTTCTTCCAGCAGCGTGATCAACTTGCCGTTGTTGCAGGTGTAAGCCATGTTGTTCTCAGGCAAGAAAACAAACATGCCACACACCCTGCAGGTCCCCACCACTGGAAAGTCTTGTCCTTCCATAGCCTCTTTTCCCTTTTTGTGTCTAGCTTTGTGATTGTTCTAGACTAGCCTGTGCCTGCTCCTCTACTCACTAGAGGTTAAAAGCAGAGTCCCACTGGTGTGGAAGTGTGTGTTACAAGCCAAATAAATGGAAAAAAGTTAGTTAAAAAAATAAAAAATAAAAATAAAAAAAATGTTAGGGGCCTCCCCCTTGACCTCCCCTGCCGAACTCCCCTGGCCAACTCCTGTTTGCTCCCCCTGTTCACTCGCTCTCTGGGAGCTTGCCTGCTTCTGTAGTCCCTGGACCAGCTGGAGCAGCTTGCTCTGCTCTGCTCAGCTGGGAGGCGGGAAACAGCTTTGCCAAGTAGCACCTTTTTATAGTGTCCATATGACCACTTGGTTGTCAGGCAGCCAAACAATCCCTGTGTGAGTTGAGCTTTTTCTTTTTTGATGGACAAGCATGTTCAGGAGTTTTCACAGCCCATCAGGCTTTCTTTAGCTTTGGCAAGAAGCGCAAGGCTTGGTGTGCATGTGTGAATGGGGGCTTTGGTTTATACTTAGCAGGCATGTCAGAGAAATCCGCAATGGATTCAAATGTGTTTGGAATTCTGTGAATCTGACCTATGGATTCCACAGTGGACCAGCTTTTTCTGAATCATGTGGATACCGTGGACTTGCAAACCATTTTTTTTTCCTTTGGGGGGGGAACTTGCGCAAATGTGCATTAACACAAGCATGCATTAGCACAAGTGCACGTTAGTGCAAGTGGAATGAAATTCTTGTACATCCCTAAAAAAAAAAATCCCATCCCGGCAATGAGCAGATGACGTAACGAAATACGCTTGACAATCCGCAAAACGCAGACAGAATGGATTTCACAAACACCCTAAGAGCTGGCTGGAGCAACTACAGGAAGCTTAGTGCACTGCATTTCAAGAAAAATCATATTGTGACATGCATTTACATGTCCTAATGATCTAATTACACCTTTTAATTATAATGTAATTACAGGACATGTTTTTGTAAACAAATGCACTGACTGCAAGAACACAATTATGAAATGCAATTATGAAGCTAGGGTGAAATTAAAGCAGACAGAAGCTCCCCCTGCTCTCCCCCCACCCCCGGCACTCTGGCTACAGCCATTGAAAGCTGGAAGTCCTGAGGAGAGACCGTGGCAACTTTGAGAATTCACCTCTTTTTTCGGTTTGCTATCATGTAAAGCAGTAAATACTACTACTACGACTACGACTACGACTACGACTACTACTAAGTAATTATATGCAGGTGATGCCACCCTAATGGCAGAAAGCGAAGTGGATCTAAAGAGCCTCTTGTTGAGGGTGAAAGTGGAGAGTGCAAAAGCTGGTTTGAAACTCAACATTAACAAAACGAAGATCATGGCATCTGGCCCCATCACTTCCTGGCATATAGAAGGGGAAGAAATGGAAGCAGTGACAGATTTTGTTTTCTTGGGCTCCAAGATCACCGCAGACGGTGACTGCAGCCATGAAATTAAAAGATGCTTACTCCTTGGGAGGAAAGCTATGGCAAACCTAGACAGCATAGTAAGAAGCAGAGACATCACCTTGCTGACAAAGGTCCGTCTAATCAAAGCTATGGTTTTCCCAGTAGCAACGTATGGCTGTGAGAGCTGGACTATAAGGAAGGCTGACCGCCGAAGAATTGATGGAGAAGACGGTTCTCCAACTGTGGTGCTGGAGAAGACTCTTACGAGTCCCCTGGACTGCAAGGAGGTCAAATCAGTCCATCCTAAAGGAAATCAACCCTGACTGCTCATTGGAAGGACAGATACTGAAGCTGAAGCTCAAATATTTTGGCCACCTAATGCAAAGAGAAAACTCCCTGGAAAAGACCCTGATGCTGGGAAAGACTGAAGGCAAAAGGAGAAGGGGACGGCAGAGGATGAGATGGCTAGATAGCATCACCGATGCCATGAATATGGACTTGAGCACGCTCCGGGAGAGAGCGGAGGACAGGAAGGCCTGGCGTGCTATGGTTCATGGGGTCACGAAGAGTCGGACACGACTGAACAACAACAACAAAGCAGTAAAAGTTGTCTATAGCTGCAGTGAGGTCACAGAATATTTCCAAACATTCTAACTGCCGAGGGAGAGAGCTCAGTCATGGAGCATTAACCAACCGGGCAACTACTGTGATGGAGGTGGAATGATCAGTTTGTTGAGGGGTTGTTGTCAGGCCTAGAGACAGGAGGAGACATGTGCTGTTGGCTTTGGGTGGGGGACAGATGCAAGAATATGAGAAAGAGGCCCAATATGTAGTAGATCCAAGTACGTCATCTGGAAGGCAGGGTGACTGCAGAAATAAGGAAAAACAGCTAGTGAGAAATCAGGGGATTAACAGAATGACTGGCAGAGGCAGAGGCAGAAGATTGCAGACTACAGAGGTAGAGGACTGGGAGTGGGGGTGGATTTGATCCTTTCTTGCCACCTGACTGTCTCTAGTATTACTATCTATTTACTCATAATGCTAACCTTAACTGCTATGGCATTCTACGACCTTTGAAGATTTGGAATGTCCCCAGCCAAAGATAGAATTTGCTTTGGCAGAATGGCAAGATTGTAGGCGAGATACATTATTTATGTATTTAAAACATTTATAGCCCATCCTATATCATTAAGATCTCAGGGTGGCAAAAGGAGGAAACACACTTGCAGTGTATCCTGTATGCCTCCAGACCACAACCACACCCCTCTTGAAGGTGCAGATTTACAGTGGCAAAATACCATAAAGGCAATTTAGCATGAGAAAATGGATCAAAGTGTAATTGACATGACACTGTATGCCACACATCTCTAACTGTAGAAATTGTGGGAGGAATCCTATGCATTCTCGTATGTCTAGAACCTAATGCCATCCATTTAGGGAGAGGAACCAGGTGAGAAGATTCCAAAACTGACTGAGGCAGAAGATGCAGTGCAGACAGGAAAGACCAAAATTCAATATGAGTCAGCAGATAAGCCTGGTAATATAAAGCAAGATCTGTAAAACTCTAAATCTATCTTCTGTAATTGGAAGTTGCATTCTTTTCCGGGATAATCATGGCAGAGAGGAACACACACACCCAATGTATGAAACAAAGCATTGATTTTCTGAAAATATTTGCCAAATATAGGTAAGGGAATCACACATATAACATAAATAATCCGAGCTATAGTATTCATCTTAAGTGTATTTACCTTGTTCTGCAAAAATAGCTTTAAAGATGGGTGAGAAAATGTTTTTGTGGTGGACATGGACAGATAATGCAATTTTTACTTGGATCAACTGGTGGGTGCCAATGATGAGTTCTTGTCGTTTTCTCTCCTGTGTGCCAAATATGACTTGCCAGCCAGGGCCGGCCCACCCACGAAGCAGGGTGAGGCACCCACATGAAGCAGCAGAGCTCAAAGAGTGGCACATTGCACCACTCCCCCACACCCAGCCCAGCTGAGCCCACCGCCATCTCCAGTGGGTGCGAGTGGCAAATTGCACCCCTCCCCCCTCCACTCCCCAGCCCAGCCTCAGCCCCAGCCGAGAGGGACCAGCATCACCTCCAGTGAGTGCTTTAGAGATCCCCATCAGCTGCTTTCCCACCATAGCATTTGCCATAGTAAGAAAGTGGCCAGCAGGGCAGTTTGGATCAGCAACCAGCCCTCTGTTGCTGTACGGCTCTGGGGCTCTCATGAGATCTCAGCACATGGCCAACACCTTGTGATATCTTGGCCATGTGCCAAGATCTTGTGAGAGCCCAAAACCCTCCCTCCCTCCCATGGCACTGCTTGCAACTGCAGCATTTGTTAGTATCTGGGTTTGGCCTGGCCACTTTTACAGCATTAGAGTCTCCATTGTTATTGAAAGCACTTATTGAGTTTTGTCTAGCAAAGTGACCCATGATCCATGTCTACAACTACTTGTTATTGGTGAATAAATATGATATACAAGCAGGAACGGAATAGGGAATTGGATGGTCCCATTCTGCCTAATCAATGGATCGCTACTTTGGTGTCTATACCTGTCGTATCTGTGGATCTTAGGCTGTATGTTTTGCCAATGTCCAGTAGTTGTTTCTTTGTGGGAGGAGGTTATTACAGGGATAAATTTTGTGCTGTAACAGCCTTTAATAGTCGCGATGTACATGCTCTTTCAAATTATTTACGTGCTTCATGAAAATTAACAATCTGTCAGTGTAAATGGATTCTCCATGCCCTATTGTCAGTTAAAAGTCAAAGACTGATATAACAATGCTTGAAAGATAAATGCTTACCTCCTATAACGCAATGGATTGATGACCTTTTAACACTTTCAGCGTTTGAATGGGTGGCACATAGACATCATCTTCAGATGGATACTTATATGGATATGTGGTCTGCTTTTGTTGAAGCCTATTTATAATTGCTAGTAAGTTGTATTTTCATATATATGCATTTCATATGTATACATTGCTATGGATATATACAAATTCATGTGTGTATATATTTTAAAAAAAAACTCCAAAAAACAAAAGGAAACAAAAGCAGGGGCAAAACATGGACTGAACTTTACAGAGCTGGCCATTCCATTGCTAACTGCCCTCAACAGCGGTCAGCCTCTGCCCCCAGTGCCATAGGCTTGAGCTGCAGGTGCTTTAAAGTCAAAGGACCATAAGTTGGGAGAGCAATGGGGGCCTGAGGCTGGCAGGGCAGGAGGAGTAGTGGTGATGATCTTTACCTCCCCGTCCTCTGTCTTGGGTTCTTTCCGCACTGGCTGAGGGGGGTGTCGGAGTGGTGTCAGATCTCCAACTCCCCCTTCTGAGGTTGGGATGCTGTCCCCAACCTTGGAAGGGTTCTTCTGAGCATCGCTATGGTCCCTGGGACAGTCTCCTTGGGACCAAGGGTTGCTGTCTTAACAACCTTAAGGACCTTTAAGAGAAATATATGACATAATCTTAGTAAACATTATTTTCAGAATCTCTACTCTTCTTGCTTAAACAGAAATGGGAACAAGGAGAATTGACTTTATTTTATATTTTACTTTATATTTTAAGTACTTTATGGTATGGCCTTCATAGTGTCAGATATGGAAGAAGCTTCCTGAAGGTCTGTTACAGATAGCACTTGAATAAAATGTATTCTACTGAATAACATTTCTTCTACTACTTTGGGGTTTATTCTTAATGTGGGACTTAAATGTTGATTTTATATATTGCTGGTGGATCGGCTGTAAGGGTAAACTGCTTTAGATGAACGCTGTAAAATTAATCAGAGAAATGATTATATACAATATCCCTTTGGGTCCTTGGTTTTATTGCTGGGATGTGGGAGAAGTGCAGATGATGTTGAACTGATTTTAAATATGATAACGTTGACTAACAGAGAAATGGCAGGGAGATGGAAAAACACCAGGTGTTACAACAAAAACAGAAGTCTTATGGAAACTTTGGCTGGAGTCAGAATTAGCAAAACTAACCAATTTGATTTTGGGGTAGAACTGGAACAAGACTAAATGAATAGTGTTTTTGAGTGAAAATAGGAACCATTTATTCATTTTTGCGACTAATATTGAGTCAGCAGCTTTGATTTCATAGAATCATAGAATCAAGATAATAGAATCATAGGGTTGGAAGGGGGCTACAAGACCATTGAGTCCAACCCCCTGCTCAATGCAGGGAGTAGGGATGGGTGGATTTCCTACCTGTCATTCTGCAGGGGAATCCGCCCGTGGGGGGAGGCGATCCCTCCCTCCCCCTGGAATCCATCCAGGCCAGCTCCGCTCTGCATCGATCCTGCAGAGCCAGCCGCCAGCTCCGCCTCGCTGGCGAATTTTGTTGATATGGGCAGGCAGCAGCTATTGCTGTGCCGTATCACTGTATAAGTAAGTCTCCGGATGCAAATGGTGTAGTGGGCGCCATTTGCGGCCGTAAAGCTGGTAGATTAACCTAAATGCAGCCATTATGCAGCCAGCTTTACGGCCGCAAATGGCGTCCACTACGCCATTTGCGTCCCTGTTTTTTGACGTGATAGGCTATGCAAATATTTGTGAGGCCTATCACATCAAAAAACAGGGATGCAAATGGCATAGTGGATGCCATTTGCAGCCATAAAGCTGGTAGCTTAACCTAAATGCAGCCGTAAATGGCTGCATTTAGGCTAATCTACTAGCTTTACGGCCGCAAATGGCACCCACTACGCCATTAGGTCCGGAGACTTACAGCGATACAGCACGGCAATGGCTGCTGGCCATATCGACATTTGCCACTAATGCAGAGCAGGTGGCCGGCTCTGCAGGATCGGCGTTGAGAGGGATCTGACCCGGACAGATTCCATGGGGAGGCAGAGGTGAGTGCTCCGTTCCGCCACGGACTCCGGGGGGCCAGATTCTAAAGAACCCGGCCTCATTGGAGTCTGTGGCAGAATTCTCTGCCATCCCTAGCAGGCGGTTCCTGATTCCCAGGCGGTCTCCCATCCAAGGGCTGACCCTGCTTAGCTTCCGAGATCAGGCCAGATCAGGTGCATCCAGCCCTTTGCTTGTTTACTTACTTGTATCACCATGTGGATAGTTTAATTCTTTATGACCATTCTGATTATGAAATATTTCTGCAAGGAATTAATTTTGTACTAAATATAGCTTGTTAGCATATCCATCCATCCATCCATCCATCCATCCATCCATCATCTATCTCTTTCAACCTTCTCCAACCTGGTGCCCTTCACACATTTTGGACTACAACTTCCAGCATTCCTGGCCATTGGTAATGCTGGCTACTGCTCATGGGAGATGAAGTCCAAAACATCTGTAGGGGATCAGGTTGGGGAAGGCTGATCTATCTCCATCTCAAAAGAAGGAGTTAAATAGAAGGAGGAACCCTTGAATGTGGTGGCTGGGAACACACACACTCGCACACCTGCATGCCCTCACTGGCTTGAGGGGCAAAAGCAGCCTTCCCCGACCTGGTGGCCTCCAGGTGTTTTGGACCACAACTCCCATCAGCCCCAGCTTCCATGGCCAATGATCAGGTATGCTGGGAGATGTGGTCCAAAACATCTGGAGGCGACCAGGTTGGGGAAGGCTGAACAAAAGGGTTTGCTGATTTTTGCCCCAAATGTGGAAAAATCTAAGGCAGCGTAGATGGATAGTTACAAAAGATGGTGCAGTTGCAGTGTAGGGAAGTTGTGGCCAGGGCTGGCCCTGTCTCGAAGCAGGCCGAAGCAACCTCTGTCATGGTGCGGGTGGAGGAGAAATAGGTGAAGGTATGAACTGGTGTCTGAATGGTGTAGTGAGACTTTTGAAAGTGTTTGCAGTAATAGGGGAAGGGGTTCCATTTTGGCTGCAAAATGTCTTGAGCTAGAACTGGTTAAGGCACATCAACAGTTAACAGAAGGAGCAAATGAAAAAGAGTTCTGGGGAGACCTGCACACAAGACCAAGAGACAAAAGGGTCTGTGTAGCGTTGTTCTAATTTTCAAAAAATGATCTGCAAAATGTCTATATGGTGACAACGTGGTAGATATGAAAGCAAATGTGGAGTCTGCTGTCAGTGTAAGGTTCTGGCACCTCAACAAGGACACACAGTGTAGTAGCAACCAGGATAAGTTTTAAAAATAAATTATGAGAAGCCACAAATATTACAGTGTTTCATATAAATGTCCCGAGCTCTCCCTTTCTCAAATTGGGATGGAGGCCCCATCTATGTGGGGCATTTACTCCGGTTCTGCTGTGCCCCCAAGATGATTGTGGCACATGACACATACCCCTCTCCATAGCAAGCATGGTTTTTCATGCTTTAAAAACTGCTTTATTTTTTATGGATTTTCCCATTGCAGCGGCTTCAGTGTGGTTTGGCAGTCTGTATGACCTCAACTGCCTTTGGTGTGGGCTGGGGGGAGCAGCCTGATTGGTGGATGGGAAGTTCCACCATGAAAGGGTGGACACGGGAGGGGTGGGCTAAGCATGTCTACCCAGAAGGAACTCATTGCCTTCAATGACACTTTACCGAGTATGAGTGGAGAGAGGGTTGGGAGAATTCCTTTGCCCGCTCTTTTTTAAATTCCCAGACCAGCAAATGAATTTAAAACGTGTCCCTTAGTCCTTCTGAGAAAGGGTGGACACAGAGGAGAGGTGTTGGCTAGACTTGTCCACTCGGAAGTAACTCATCTTCCATTGCATTTCACTGAGTGTGTGTGGGGGGGGGGAAGCAAGCCTCTGCTCATTCACCGGCCTGCACCCATGCAGTTGTTGACGTTCAGTTCTTCTCATGAGACTCTGCCCACCCAACACCCAACTAACGCAGCTTCAGGTGCCATTTGCCCTGTGAAAGTGTGCGTGTGTGTGTTTTTAAATGTATACAGGGCTTTACTGGCTACATTTGCTGCAGGAGGAGCAAACCCAATTTCATGAAAAACCTGATTTAAACTAAATCACCTCAGAAACCGACTCCATGTAGATGGGCCCAGAGTCTCAACTGCACTGTTCAGGAACTCCAGTATGGCCACTGTGGGAACAGAGTAATGGCACATTCCCAATCAATTGGTTTGGACATGTGCCCATAGCAGGGCTGTCAAAGCCTCTCCCCAGCTCTGGAGCTGGAAACGAACCATTGCACAATGGAAGTGGACAGACGAGCTGGGCTCCCTATTATTCTTTGAGCCTCAGAAGTCGCTTCCATTTGTTTGGGTTCACTTAGTTGGAAAATGAAAAACAATTGTCATGGGTGGCAATGGATTCCTTTCTCCACTCCATTCTAGAAATCATAGCTGGGCTGGATATATTCCGGCTCTCCCTTTGTGTTATGCAACACACGCCCAGGATTCACTACAAAACAAGTAGTGTTGTGGAGTAAGTTTTGCCTGACACTTAAGAGAGAAGTGCTTTAAACAGGACCTTTACTTAACATTACGAGGCATCTCCTTGTTACACAGAAAGCAAGCACAGTAAGTAGGTAAAAGGGAAACCAAAACCAGCACAAAGTAGGCTGAACTGGAGGAGAGAGGAGAAAGCCCATCTCACTGTTCCCACATGTATTAACTGGGGATGCAATGGATTCAAATGAGTTTGGGTTTCTATGAATCCAACCTGCAGATTCTGCAAAAGACCAGCTCTTTCCAAGTCACACAGGTTCTGTGGGCTTGCAGACCTGTTTTTTTCTTTTACTTTTTTTTTGGGGGGGGGATTTGCACAAGTGCACATTTACACAAGTACACATTTGCACAAGTACACACTTTCAAATGCAAATGCAGGTTTGAGACATGGCAAAACAATTCCTTAGACTTGCAGTCCTACTCGTGTTCAAGTTAAGGGTTGGAACGGGACATGTTCACATGATTTGCAAACAGGAATGACGTTCACATACATCCCAAAGAAAATCTAATCCTATCAGCGAGTGGACTATGGAACCAAGGATGCCTGAGAATCCATCAAACACAGATGGAATGGATTTAGCAAAATCTGTACATCCTGGCGTTAACCACTTACTGCTTTTTCAACCTCTTATTTTTCTCACATACAGAGGATTTTAGCTAATAGCTGTTAATCCAACAAGAATATAGGTTGGCCATGCGTCCTCTTTTACAGTGGACAGTCCTCTGTTCGAAGGACTGTCGGAAGACCGTCCTCGACTTGAAGGAGCTTCTATTTGAATTGAAGCTATTCAGGCTCTGTTTGAAGAGCTCTCCAGTCCAGTCCACTTCCTGTTTAGAGACAAAGACCCATAAGAACTGCTGCCCTTCAACAGTTAGCAGACTGAACAGGCACCCAGATCCCCTGGTCACAGTCTTCCACACTGTGGTGAGGTGCACTGTATTCCTATTTAAATGATTATTGTTATTGCATCTAAACATATACATTCACACATGCAAACATTATGCAAACCACTGTCCCCTTTTGTCCTCTGTTCTGGTGATTCATAAGTGGCCACCCTAATCCAATCCAGCATGCTGCTTCTAGTAGCGATCAGCCAGGTGCCTGAGTGAAGCCCACAAGAAGCAGGCACTGCTGGCCACAGGCCCCCCTGTTGCTTGTCTAAAGCATCTGATATACTGATATCAGAGCCACGCTGCCTCTGGACATCAAGGGTCAAACGTAGTTTTCGAGAGGCCACTGTTTTCCTGTTATTTTAGGAGACTCAGGGTATCTAATATGGAATTTGACATCATGAGGATGACAACATAGATTAAAACAACAACAACAACAACAACAACAACAACAACAACAACAACCTGCAAGTATTTTGCTCTCATGGCTGTAGAGGAAAAACTGGGGATGTGTGAACTGCTGTGCTGTCTAACAGCCTATATTCCAGACCACTTCCAGCTGTGTTAGCACAATCCCTAAGACACGATCCTCTTTTGCAAAGTAACAGAGGAGCAAAGCAAAGTATGGAATGAACAGGACTCTGAAAGAGTTCTGTGTCTCAGCACGCCAGAGCAAAGGACATCCTCTTAGCTGGAACATTCACCTTAGCTGGTGTATTAGGAAGAGCTGAGAAAGGGTGCCTGGTTCAGCAGCAATTGGATGATGGTGGCCCTGGTGGTATGTAAATGGCCAGAGTCACAAGCCAGAATATCCATCAGCACCGAATGAGTCTGCCTGCCTTGTGGGATTGCAGTTTTGGAAAACTCTTAATCTCTGTATCTGTAATGCATCCTAATGGGGGATTGGCTGGCTGGACAAAACTGTAAGGCTAAAGGAACAAATCCTTCACAAATGGCTTCCCAGCCCCTGCATATGTTATGATGCCTTTCCAAATTCATTTGTAGGTTTCATTTGGCATTCTTGGCATATTCTCTCCTCGTGGAAAAGGCTTTGTGTTTTGCATATGCAGTGGGGCTACTGAAATTCAGGGCCAGCCAAACTTCCCCCACCGTTACTTTAGTGTGGTTGGATGTGGCTTAGAGTGCTTTTAGCAAACTTTGAACCTGTCTTGCTTCCCCATGAATGCAAATCCCCTTGTTATTGCAAGAGTGATCTATAATCTGTGTGGTTATAGGGAGGACTTGCCAGCATGTGCTCAAGAGATGAGATTTTCCTCTTGCAGAGAATTCTGGCTTCCCACACATCTCGTCTGCCATCTCCCCTTTCCAATCCATGACAGCTTAAGGCAGGGAGTTGGATGGTGTTGTGTTCAAAAACATCCTTTTGAAACATTGGGCAAATGGATTTGCTCATGCTCTGGCTCCAGCTGATCACCTCAAAAAATAGATGATTACAAATTAAGGGTCAGTTTGAGTAAATAGTCAACTACATCTAGTAATATGACAGAGTGTTAACAGGGGATAATACCTTGGTGCTACACTGTTAAAGCTGAGCAGGTCTCAAAATGGTTAGTGCTTTGATGGGAAAGATGCCTAGGAAAGATGCATGTGTTAGTGGCTTTCCCACACACACTGGGTGAACAAACACACGCTCCTTCTCTTATAATACTCAAGCCGAGAGTCATCCAATCAGTGGTGGCTCCAGGTTTTTGACAGCCCTTGGGCAAGACACCTTCAATGGCCCCTCCCTCCATGAGTCTGTCTTCCCACCGCCATCATTGCCAGCCGCCCTTGCTCCTCATCTTCTTTCTCATCACTGCTCCCACTGGCTTGTGCGGCAGGCGGAGAGCCCATGAGCAAGCAGGCTGCGGCATCTGCTGTGCCTCCTCCTCCGCATCACCATTGTCTGGGCCAGAGCCAGAGGCGGGGGAAGAAGCTGGATGCCATGGGGAAGAGGAGGAGCAGCTCCAGTCAGTGGGCCTCTGCTGGGGCGTGGGCCTGGGGCAGCTGCCTGACCATGCCTCCCCTTGGCACCATCCCTGCACCTAAGGAAATAGATTGGCAGAAGATTCGCAGCAGACAAAAGCAGGGATGGGCAAGAATTTAGTTTCAATTCAGTTTGATAGGAATTTACCAAAATTCACAAATTTCTCCATACTTGGGACAAAAAGAAACTGAGATATTTTAAAAAGTTGAATATGGGAGAAACCATTACTGACAGATTTGGCCATCTCTAGGCAAAAGGAAATAAATCTGTACACCACAAGTAACTAATTTATGGGGCTCATTGCCATAAGATGAAACCATTGGCTTAGATGACTTCAAAAGGGGGCAAGTCGAATCCACGGAGCAGTGATGAGCTATGACATGATAGTTAGGTGGGACCTCCATATTCAGAAGCAATGGGGGAGGGGGAACCGGGAGGGAGAGCTCTCGCCTTTTTGCTTGCAGGCTTCCTGGAGAATCTGGATCTGCCCCTATGGGAAGCAGGTTGCTGGACTAGGTGGACTTTTGGCTTTATCCAGCAGGGCTCTTCTGATGTTCTCGCAGTGTTATTCAGCTGCATGGGTTCCCACACAGCAGGTATATGTGAAGGATGGTCTGAGTCAGGTAGATGGTCTAATCCAGAGCTGGGCAGAAGGTAGATCTCCAGATGTTTTGGACTTCAGCTCCCAGAAGCCCCTGCCAGTATGGCCAATGCTCAGGAATGCTGGGACCTGAAGTCCAAAATGTTTGGAGATCTACTTTCCTCACGCCCCTAGCCTAAGCAGATCACTTATCTTGACAATACAATTTAACAGGCAACTGCAGGATTTGGCCGCTGATGATCAACATGGTACCATAGCCATCCAGACCTTAAAGATAAATGCATGGGCCCAAGCAATGGGTGGATTAAGCTGCACACACCCAGAGATGCTGAGACACAAGAAATGGGACACAAAAGAAAACCTTTGAACTTTCAGAACCTGTAGCAGCAGAAGGCCGTCAAACAGTGCAGCTATGCACTTAATGGACATAAAAATGAGCAGGGGTGTAGTCTTCAAGACCAATCAGTCTCTTTAACTATGAACTGTAGTGTCATTTTTTTTAAAAAAAGAAAAGAACCAGGCACAGCTGGCTAGACGAGAGCAGTGATCCACTGATCCCGGGGGACATTTAATTAAGAGACAAAAGGAAAACATATTCAGCAATAAACTGTTGGATGCCTCTTCTGCAAATGGTCGTGTTTATTTCATTTCTGTTCCTGGTGAGAGGGTTTATCTTGTGACGCAGGATGCTTTTTTGGAAAACAGCCCTCATTGGCTGTCTCCCCCCCCCCCCCGAAAAGACTGGGATGAAAGCATCTCATTTAATCGTTCTTTACTGTAGCCAATGGACTGAAACAAAGTGTGTGCACTCCTGTCTTTGCTCTTTCCCAATGGGCCTTAGTTACTTCAGTGGAGATGGAGTGTAGGAAAAAAAACATCCTCTTCTCCATCACTCTGCAGGGGGTGAGGGGCATGGCTGTTGCATCCCATAGTCCATAGCAGGGCCTTTGGCGACCTTGACACCACCATCTTGATGAAGAGAGTCATTTGCTTGCTGTCTCTGGTTTAGTTCTCTGCAGGAGCCATGTAAATGGGGGCAGTGGGGAGCTCCATTTTGTATCACCATGGCTAGAGAATTGGAACAAGGACAGGAAAGGGCTGATCTTAGCATTCAGAATGAAAGAGCAGAGTGAGGGAAGTATCTATGCCTGAGGCCTTACAGAGCTATGGCCAGCCAATGCAAGAAGACAAAAAAAAACCTGGCCCTTTTTACGGCCTCAGTTGTCCACCCCCGCCGTCCCTGCAGCTAAATTTACCACTGTGATGGTGGCCAAAAAGTAGCAATTTTGCTGGAAAACACATTGTTTGGGATGCGTGTGCCTTGTTCGGAAGTAGAACTGAGCTCCCAAAAGGGTCCCAGTGCACCTTATTTTCAAGCAAAATTGCCACTTTTTTGCTGCTACCACTGAATTTCGGTATCAAATTTGGCAGCAGGTGTGCGTGCACGTCCCAGTTGGAGTCCAGGGGCAACGTAGCCCCCAGATCTCCAGAAGTTGCCCACCCTGGGCTAGATGGACCTATGGTTTGACTCAGTATAAGGCAGTTTCATATGTTCGAACTAAAGGAGAACCGCCTCTAATTTCTGTTCAAGCAGATTCCCCAAATGGCAGAATAATGACTTGTGGGTGAACAGGCCTTTCCTGTGGCCCGGAATGGGAGGGATCAGAAGGCAAAGAAGTGTTATTGATACAGTATGCAGCATGCAACAGGCTAAGTCCAAATGGTAGTTCCTCGGATGTGGCTCTCTCACATGTGGATTTCATGGATGCATGTTCCTTTTCCTGTGAACAGGTGCCTCAGCCTTGGGGATGTGCCCTTTGCACATGTGGGTCAACGCAATGTCACTGTGGAGATGCAGGATTTTTTTCAAGTGACATTTATGAGGGATTCTCATAGATTTATGAGGGACTCTTATTAACACCTACCTCCCCGCCCCAAGAGGCCAGATATGTATAACCCACTTTGGGCGCAATCCTATGGGGATAGGTGGCCGCCTCCCAACTTGGAGGCGACCGCCTATCCAATGCAGGGCAGGAGCAGCGTGGAAGGGATCATCCCCTTTGCGCTTCCCCTGCATTTGTGGCTAGACAGTCAATTTCGCAGGAGGGCGGAGTGGGGGAGGTGGAGCAGGGGAGGAGGCTTCCGGATGACACATTGGATGTGTCGTACCAGCATTTCCGCCTTCCCTGCCCCAGAACGCCCCTGGAATGCCCTGTTTTGGCTGCTCCACGTTCCTCTTGTGAGCGCGGAGCACAGGGCTGTTCCACACTGCCTGAAAGGCAGCGCAGAATGGGGGGAAGGTCAGTTCTCTGGGAGTCAACCTCAGAGTGCGGGCTCCGAGGTTGGTTCCTGGAAAACAGCATATCCTATGGCCGGCTAGCTGTGACTAGTGGCCATAGGATTGCTCCCTTAATTAATCATTGATGATCTTTCACAGGAGAATGAGTGACGTCTTTTAAGCATAACTAGTGCTGGCTCCAGGATTTTGGGGGTGTGTGTGTGCTTCAGACAAGTCAAGAAACAGGGACGCCTCCTTCTTAGCACTATCACACATTCCCCCTCCCCCCCGTTTTACCATCAGAAAGCAGAGTGATCAGCCGCCATGGCAAGCAGCAATGGCTTGGGAGTTCTTGGTGGTGCCTCTGCAGAAGCAAGGACCTCAGCAAGTGCCCAGCCATACCAACCCCTGATGTGTCCCTGGCCAAACTTTCTTGCAGCTTAGGGTTACTGGGCTTACTTTTTCCTCCTATTAAGCAAGTCTGTGAATGTGGTTACAGCTGATTTGGATCATGTCCTCTATGGCTATGGCGTACAATTACCAGCATTTATAGCACAAGACAATCTGTTGTAAGATTCTCTGCAGACAATCTTATAGCCCTTTGAAGAAGGCCTAATAATAAAAAAGAGGCTGACACGTGTTGGGCTTTTCATCAATATTTGCAGCATCCTGAGACTTCTCTCCCTTTGTATTCATGACTATCGCCACCTTTTGGAGACTGGACGTAACCAGAGCTGAGTCTCCAATGGTTTGCTGAGTTAGATTGATTTGATTTCCCAGCCAATGAGATAATTATTCTGCAGAACGAATAGCTATTTTCTAACTTGCTTAAATGCACAAATTTCAAATGAGGCCTATTAACAAACATGCATTTTCTCAGTCCCATCCAATTTTTAGCTACTTGAAGTAATTTGAGATCCAATTAATTGTGATGTTATCAGGACAATGCCTGTGGCTGTCTTCGAACACCCTGCAACCAACTGAATGCAGCAGCAGGAGAAAAGCAACGAGGGCTTACTTGCACAGCCCAATCAATACATCTTCCCATTGACTTTTCCAAATCACTCTCTGTTATGGAACAAAATTACATAAGCAAGATTTACATAAAATACAAGAAGAAAAAACAAACTTTCTCCAATGTAGTGTTTGATGTTTGTTTTCTCACAAATGGATGCCTACTTGTACTCCACAGTGAATAGGTTAATTGCAAAGAATGATGCCAGACCAAATGTTTGAACCGTTGAAAGTTTGGTCTGCATTCAGGAGATATGGGGGTGGGAGGAACACCCTTCTCTGGGTGCCCAAGTCAGATGTGGCGAGGCAGGTGGCTACAGTGGACTTCAGTGGTGGCACTGAAAAGGCCCTCTGGAGGACAATGTCGTCCCCCAAGAGGTTCGTCTGATGCTCATGTTGTGAGCTTTTTAGCACCAGGTGAGGACCTTTCTATTTTCTTGGGCTTTTCAGTCCTTCAGTTTTAACCACCTTTCTCCTGCTCTCTAGCACCACCACTGCAAATGGCCAGACAGCAGTATTGCAACAGCCAGCCAACCAGGGTCAGGTGACATGCATGGCCAGCAGGGCTCCACCTGGCCCTATGAAGCTGCTGCCTTTGGCCTGACCCCTCCGTTCGAGCAACTCATTTCTCAAGTATTGCCTAAGCTGCTCCTAGAGAGCCCAGGCCCACTAGGACCCTGTCCTTAATCCCAGACCACCACCCCTGGCACCAGCGTCTAGTGAATTTGCTACTTTTCTTTGCTGCGATGTTGTTTTTGACTCACCACGGCACTCCGCTATTAATTGCACCTTGTTCACGGAGGGGTGCTCAACGCCTTCCGTTGGCTTTGGGTCTCTCTTGGGTGCTGTTTATGCAGCTGTCAGGTCCTTGTCAGTGCAGGAGAAAGGCACTAGCAGTGCAAACTGGCTTCCAGGCATTGTGAGGCAGTTGAGACCAGAACTTCTTTACGCCTCAGATTTGCCAACCTCCCCCTGCATCTCCCAGTCCTGAAACGTGGCTTGGGTCCCCCAGGGTGAACTGCTGGACCACTGCCATTAGATGGCAGAGCAGGATCAATAGTTTGATGGCTGGGCAGTGGGTACACAGCAGGTTCACACGCGCGTGCGCGCACACACACACACTGATGTATGTGCATCATCTGTGGAGGAAGAACCCCCATCCAGAAACAGACCCTTCTCGACTCAGGAGTTGCCTGCCAATCACTGACAGGCTTCACTTTATGCTCGAAAACAGCTGGAACCTGCAACAACATGTGGCAATGTGGAGTGCTGCTGAGCCAGCCATGTCCTCTTTCAGGACAATCCCTCAGTCATATTCCACCCACTTCTCCTTCTCTCCTCATCCCCTGCACCATTCTGTGGCCACTGAGCAAACTCAGCCCTCTTTGGGAAGAGTTTGTGTGTGTTTTCTGTTTACCTCTTCAGATCCCCCCCACCGGTGAATCTTTTTTACTTCTGCAAAACTTTCCCTGAGCATGCCAATAGCCCCTTCTTGTTTTTCAACAGCCGTGGCATGGCTACAATTCCATCAGCACTCACCGGCTATGTTTGCTATTAGAGGGAATGATGAGGACATATTTTCTTGATCAGATTCGAGAATGACAGGCGGGCAGGCAGCCTCCTCCTCCCCCTCCTCAAGATCGCAGGATGCCCTGGGTCAGGAATGGGGAACCTGTGGTCCTCCAGGTGTTGTTGGACCACAGCTCCAATCATCCCCACCTGCAGCTGGTGGGAGTTGGAGGGGTCCAACAGGGAATCCTAACCCCCTCCCTCCCTCCCTCCCTCCCGCCGGGTGATGTCACTGTCAAATATTGGCAGGGAATGGGGAGATCAACACAGCAGAGGGGGATTCCTGATTGGAGGTGCATACATCAGACAAAATGGCCTTGTTTTAAAAAGCGCCCCCCCACACACAACGTTTGGGATTCCTTGAGCAAATCCTTCCATTCATTTAGATTTACAGACTCTCCAAGCTCTGTAGTTGTTTGGGGAGGGCTGGGGCAGGAACGGGAGAACTGCATCCACATGTATTTTCACATTTATCTCCATCGCTATGCCATGAATGCAAATGGGGGAGCGAGGCTGAAAGACTGTGCGCTGCATGGGGCCCGTCATGGCGGTGGGCTGCGAGTGAAGTCAGGCGCTTCCAGCAAGTCTGAGTGCAGTATCCTGAAATGAATCATTTCACACAATACCACACCTTTTCAAAATGTGGTCATGGTGTGTGCCTATATATGTATATGTATGTGTAGAACTGCAGAATCATGGAATCAAAGAACAGTAGGGTTGGAAGGGGCCTACAAAACCACTGAGTCCAACCCCCTGCTCAGTGCAGGAATCCAAGTCAGAGCATCCCTGACAGATGGCTGTCCAGCTTCGTCTTGAATGCCTCCGGTGTGGGAGAGCCCACCGCCTCCCTAGGGAATTCGTTCCATTGTCGTATTGCTCTGACAGTCAGGAAGCATTTCCTGATGTTCAGCCGGAATCTGGCTTCCTGTCACTTGAGCCCATGATTCCGTGTCCTGCACTCTGGGATGATGGAGAAGAGATCCTGGCCTTCCTGTCTGTGACAGCCTTTCAAGTACTTGAAGAGCGCCATCATATCTCCCCTCAGTCTTCCCAAGGTGAAACAGGCTCAGTTCTTTCAGTCTGTCCTCACAGGGCTTTGTTTCCAGTCCGCTGATCATCTTGGTTGCCCTCCTCTGAACCCTCTCCAGCTTGTCTGCATCCTTCTTAAAATGTGGTGCCCAGAACTGGACACACTACTCCATCTGAGGCCTAACCAGTGCTGAGTAGAGGGGAACTAGTACTTCTCGGGATTTGGAAGCTATGCTTCTATTAATGCAGCCCAAAAGAGGATTGGCCTTTTTTGCAGCCATATCACATTGTTGGCTCATATTCAGCTTGTGATCTACCACAATTCCAAGATCCTTCTCGCTTGTCGTGTTGTTGAGCCACATATCCCCCATCTTGTAACTGTGCATTTGGTTTCTTTTTCCTAGATACAGAACTTGGCATTTATCCCTATTAAAGGACATTCTGTTGTTTTCTGCCCAGTGCTCCAGCCTATCAAGATCACTCTGAATTTTGTTTCTGTCTTCCAAAGTATTAGCTATCCCGCCCAATTCTGTGTCATCTGCAAATTTGATCAGCACTCCATGCACCTCCTCATCCAAGTCATTAATAAAAATGTTGAAGAGGACTGGGCCCAGGACTGAGCCCTGCGGTACCCCACTCGTTACCTCTCCCCAGTTTGAGAAGGTCCCACTGATAAGCACTCTTTGAGTCTGATTCTGTAGCCAACTGTGGATCCACATCAGAGTTGTTTCATCTAGGCCACTTTGAGCTAGTTTGCTCATCAGGATATCATGGTGCACTTTGTCAAAAGCTTTGCTGAAACTGAGGTATATTATGTCCACAGCATTCCCACAGTCCACAAGGGAGGTTACTTCGAGTAACCACGGCATTGTTGTCAAGGTGCTTCCAGATGGATTGCTTTATCATCTGCTCCAGAATTTTCCCAGGGATTGATGTCAGACTGACCGCTCTGTAGTTCCCAGGTTCCTCCTTTTTACCCTTTTTGAAGATAGGGACAACGTTAGCCCTCCTCCAGTCGTCGGGCACTTCACCCGTCCTCTATGATTTCTCAAAGAGAATAGACAGCGGTTCTGAGAGTTCTTCTGCCAGTTCCTTTATTACTCTGGGATGCAGTTCATCTGGTCCTGGAGATTTGAACTCATTCAAAGTAATTAGTAATTAGTAATTAAGAGACCTTAACCAATTGGTCTCAAGCTGTAATCCTGCCCCTTCAGCCTGTACTTTGCCTTTGCCAGCGAGGTCATAGACCCTCTTTTGGGAGAAGACTGAGCCAAAGTAGGAATTGAGCACCTCTGCCTTTTCTTTGTCATCTGTTATCATTTTGCCATCCTTATTTAATAGCTGAACCACCATTCCTTTCCTCTGTCTTTTACTATGCACATAGCTGAAGAAAGCCTTTTTGTTGCTTTTAGCATCCCTCACTAACCTCAGCTTGTTCTCAGCTTTAGCCTTCCTGACGCCATCCCTGCCTTTCTGTGTTACCTGCCTGTACTTTTCCTTTGTTGCTTGGCCTTCTTTCCACTTCCTATATGTGTCCTTTTTTGTTTTAAGGACATCTCTAAGCTTTTTGTGATGCCACATTGGCTTCTTCTGTTGTCTTCCACCTTTTCTTCTTGTTGGAATGGTTTGTGATTGTGCCTTGAGAATTTCCTTTTTTAAAAGCTCCCACCCATCTTGGACTCCTTATCGCATTAGAGTCACTTGCCATGGGCCCTTACTTATCATCGTTCTGAGTTTATTAAAATTAGCTTTCCTAAAATCCAGGGTACAGGTTTGGCTACACTCGGCTTTTGCTTCCTTTAGAACCATGAACTCAAGTATAACATGGTCTCTTTCCCCCAGAGTTCCTGTAACTGCTACTTGATCCACTAAGTCATCTCTGTTGGTTAGGATCAAGTCAAGGATAGCCAATCCTCTAGTTCCTTCCTCTACCTTCTGTAGGAGGAAGTTATCTATCACACAAGTCAGGAATTTCCTGGAGGGGCCATGTTTTGCAGAATTTGTCTCCCAACAAATATTGGGGAAGTTGAAGTCCCCCATTACTACTACATCATGCTTCCTTGAAACATTGCCTATTTGCTTTTCAAACGTTTCATCCTTGTCTTCTCCTTGATTGGGTGGCCGGTAGTAGACTCCGACCACCAGGTTCCTTTTATTCTTTGCTCCATTTATTTTGATCCAGATGCTCTCGATGGGGCTACCAAGCTCATCCTCCTGTATTTCTGTGCAGAGACATGTGTTTTTAACATGTGTGTGTGTGTGTGTAGTTACAGTCAGGGCCAGAAATTGGAACAAGGATAACTGTTTTGGCAGTTGGCCTCTGTACACCACCACATTGAAGTTGAAAGGAAACACACCCAGATGGGAGCGAAGTCAGGACTTTCAGCTGTAATTCAAGGGATTTGACAAAAGTAAGGCACTAACCATTCAGGAAGGACAGCTAGTGGCATACACTCCCCCCCCCCCATCGTTGGTGGCTCATAAGTAATGGAACAAATCAACATCATTTCAAACTTAAGGATCGCCTTTAATATCTGGATGAAAATCCTTTGCAGTCAATGACTGACTGAAGTCTGGAACCCATGGACATGAGCAAATACTGACTTTCCTCCCTCAAGATGCTTTGCCGGGCCTTTACTGCAGCTACCTTCAGCTGCTGCTTGTTTGTGGGTCTTTCTGCCTTCAGTCTTGTCTTCAGTAAGTGAAAAGCATGCCCGAGTGGGTTGAGATCAGGTGACTGGCTTGGCCATTGAAGAACATCCCACTTCTTTGCCTTCAGAAACTCTTGGGTAGCTTTTGCAGTATGTTTTGAGTCATTATCCATCTGAAATATGAAGCGGCGTCCTATCAGTTTGGCAGCATTTGGCTGAATCTGAGCAGAAAGTATAGCCCTATACACTTCAGAATTCATCCTGCTGCTTTTATCAGCAGTCATATCATCAATAAACACCAGTGACCCGGTTCCATTGGCAGCCATACATGCCCATGCCGTAACACTGCCTGCACCATGTTTGACAGATGATGTGGTATGCTTTGGATTATAAGTTGTTCCTTTCCTTCTCCATACTTTTCTCTTCCCATCATTCTGGTACAAGTTCATCTTGGTTTCATCAGGCCAAAGAGTCTTATTCCAGAACTGGGCAGGCTTTGTGATAACGAATACTGGTGTCATTCTTTGGCACAGCTTGGGGTGCAGGGGGAAGTACCTTTGTTTGTTGGCTTTGCCAGCGCAGGGCCCCAGAACCTGCTGTCTTTGCCGCTTGCATGGGTAGCGAACCAATAACTGTTGTGATGTTAAATGCTACGTCTCCCTTTTCAACAGGGGTGTTGAACCTCAGGCCTGGGGGCCAAATCTGCCCTGTCTGAGATCCCAGTCCAGCCCAGCCCTCTGGGTTGCCCAGATGACCATGCCTTCTTCCCCTGGCCCCACCTCCTTTCCCCCAAACAATATTTTGTGGTCTCCTTACTTCTGTACAGTTTTTCCCCCATTCTAAAAGGTTGGGATGCTTCTGCTAAGGCTCAGTTACTGGCAGGAAGAACGTCAAGCTAAAATATGATGGCATTTTGGCCCTGCCCCCTTTTGACTTCAGTCCCTCCCTCCACTGGAATGTGGCCCCCCAAAACTTCTCCAAAACTGGACTTGGCCTCCATCTAAAAGTGTTTTGACACCGCTTCTCTACAACGTTGAAAGAACATGACCCTTCCTCTTTGCCACCCTCAGCAGATTTCTGATTCATGCCTGGCCATCTCTCACCTTGGTTACTGCAAGCTCCTCACTTCTAGTCTTCTATTGTCTCACCTTGGGCCCTTCACCTCTGTCCAGCACTCTGCTGCCAGATCATTCACCTGTCTAAACCCTTGTCTGAAACCCCGGGGAGCTGGCAGTCAGTGATGCCAGTACTGAGCTAGAGGGGCCAAGGGTCTGACTCAGCATCAGGCAGCTTCCAATGTTCCTGTGGCTGGTCCACATGGGGTCCCTCCTGAAATCCCCCTCCCAGACCTCCTAGCCATTCTTGCATCCAGGACAAGCTCCCCGCCATCACTTCCATAGCCTGGGTTCTCTCCCCTTCTCTCTCTCTGCTTCTATCCTGGCACATCCCTGCCTGTGACCTTCCCTCCTCCATCTCCACCACCCGCAGCCATAGAAAAGTCTCCTGGTCCTTCAGATGCCTCTCTGCACTGTCTCCTTAGCTCCCCCTGATGCCTGGAATGGCCTCCCAGAACACCTGTGAGATGCCTCTCCTCTCCTCTCCTCTCCTCTCCTCTCCTCTCCTCTCCTCTCCTCTCCTCTCCTCCTTCCTTCATGTTCCTCCTCAACACCCACCTTTTCTGTGAAACCTTTGGGCCACCCCTACCATTAGGCAGAGTAAGGCAGCTGCCTCAGGTGGCAGAGCCTGGGTGGGGCTAATAGTGACAGCCCCAAGGATGTTCCTCCTGAGCGCTTTTCCCTCTCTCAGAGGTGTGTAGCACATGGCCTTTTCTGTGTGCCTAAGCTAGCCTGCTGCTCTCAGGTGTGGTGGAGGATGCTGTCCTGTTGCCAGTGTTGAAGGAAGTTCCAGCTGCTGGTCTGCTCATCTTGTGCACAATGAATGGATAAGGGGGTCCTTTGCCTTGGGCAGCAACTAGGGATGTACGAAAGGCACTTACCTTTCACAGATTATGTTTATGGTTGGGGGGGAGGCGTTCCGTCCCTCCCCCCAGCATCCTCGCCAGGGGGGAGGCGCTCCGTTCCTCCCCCCCCGGAATCCTGGCCGGCCGGCTGTGCTCCTCAGGGATTCTGCGGAGCCGCCGGCCGGCTCCGCCAGCAGCCGGACAGCTGGCCGTTTGCGTCCCTGCAGTCAGCCGTGATAGGCTACGTAAATGTTTACATAGCCTATCACGGCTGACTTAAAAAAAAAACACAACTCGCGTATGCAAATGGTGGCGGCCACGGCTGCTGCCATTTGCGTTCCTTATTTTGGCACATCTTCATCTACGTAAACATTTACGTAGACTAAGACAGCGAAAATAAGGGGAACGCAAATAGTGTAGATGCTACGCTATTTGCGTTCCCCTTATTTTCGCCGTCTTAGTCTACGTAAATGTTTACGTAGACAAAGATGTGCCAAAATAAGGAACGCAAATGGCGGCGGCCGTGGCCACCGCCATTTGCGTACGCGCATTGTTGTTGTTTTTTTAAAAAAAGTCAGACGTGATAGGCTACGTAAACATTTACATAGCCTATCACTTTTTTTTTTTAAAACTGGAAATGGCGGCGGCGGCAGCTGGTCGGAAGACCAGCTGCCGCCGCTGCCGGAGCCGCTGCCAGAGCCACCGCCACCAGGAAGATCCGCCCAAGGTAAGTCTCGTCCCAGGGGGTGGCGGCGGGGGTGGCGGGCCGTTCCGCCACCGATTTCGGGGGGCTGAATGCGCTGGCATTCGGGCTCCCCGAGATCCATGGCAGAATTTTCGTACATCCCTAGCAGCAACATGACTTGGGCCTGCCCCACTTGACCTCACACCCAACTTAGCTTTCCCCAGCCTGGTACCCTCTGGACTACAAACCAGTGCCCTCCAGGCTTCAACTCCCATTGGCCATACTGAGGATGATGGGAGCTGTAGTCTGAACTAGAACTAAGTCTATGTGTATGTAACTGGAACACATGCACATCTCTCCCTCTTTCCCTATGCCTGTATTTGCCCCCCTTCCCTCTGCCTTGTCCCCAGTGCTGAATTATCATTTATAAGCCCCTCGGGGCACAGGACTGTCCTTTTGTAAGTTGCAAAGGCCTAGGGTGTGATATTAATAAACAAACAAATGATACAAATAAATGGGGACCATTGCATTTAGCAGGGAAGGACTGATGTCAAATAATGGACAAGGCTGCAAAAAATGGTTGAAAGCATCAATTTGAACCTGGATGAATTACACTCCCCCCCCCCTGAACAAAACACACCTTTTCCATTCCTTCTTTTTTACAGGGACATGCTGACTCTTGCCATTTGGAGACGCTAACACTCAATTGTCAGGGCTTTGATCGATTTCCTTTAAGCTCCTGTCACTCTTCACTCAGAAGCAAATTTTTGTAAGGAAAATGAAAATAGCGGGTGTGAAGAGAAGATCAGTGTGATAGATTGAAACAAAGGCAGCAGTGGAACGTTTAGCATGGCCACCACTCCACAGATGCCTGATCCACCATTCCTCAGCATCTTGATCTTTTAAAGCCGATCCTTGCTGGGTCGCGCCAGATGACTTGCTTGGGCAGCAGTGCCCATCACTCAGGGACGGGTCTAATGAGATGCCAAGATGGTTTGATGGCAATGTGTCAAGAAATCTCTATGACTGTCATCTGGGAAGAAAGGAAGGAATGTAAATACTGAAAGAACAACTGGGGCGCAATTACTTTTCCTGTTGCAATATTTATTAGATCTCTTATTCATTAATAGTCTAACATTTAGGCTAAAAATGAATACAACACACTACGAGGGGGAAAGTGAGAAATTCTGATGGTTTAAATAATGCAAGAGACGTTAATGACAGAGGTGGATGGCATCCATTCTCCAGGTGGTGGAGTATGCAAAGGACCCTCCTTTCAGAAAGGAGGAAGTGATGGCTTTGCTTTCAGAATGTAAGACGGAGCCCCTTGGATAGGGAAGTGCATTTATTAAATAATTAAGGCAGGGATAGGGGTGGCTCGAAGATGAAAACAAAATGGTCAGCTAGAAAAGCTGAATTGTGTGTTGGCTATGAAGTTGGAAATAATCTCTAACTTGGCCCAAAGCTAGTTTATAATGCACACTTGCTGCGATCTCTTATTTCCTTCTCTTTGATGGCCCAAAGAATTCCCCCTAGCCAGCCCCCTAGCCAGTGAAACCAGTGGTGAGGAATCATGGGAGTTGTAGGCTAAAAACATCTGGAAGGCCACCATTGCCCCCCTCCCCCTGCTTCAGAACATGCCTTGTAGACATTCCCAAAGTATGGATGCCCACTTTGGGGGTAGCGGTGGAGCTGTGTTGCACATTCTAGGGCATTGTCTAGGGAACTGGGGTGTGTGTGTGCGTGTGCACGCGCATGTTTGGGAGAAGGGGTAGTGGTAGTAGCAAAAGAGCCCAGAGGTGGCCTTACCACAAAGCAAAACCAAGCAGCAGATTGCAGGTGCCAATAAAGGGTGGCAAATTGTCAGTGGCTTAAATAATAGTCATTTACTGAGGGCGGCCAGGCGAGCCTTCTGCCTCAGGTGTGAAACTGTCTTGGGCTAGACCTTTTTAATCTCCCTCTGCAATAGTGGGATCTCCTTCTGGCTGCTACCTGCAACAAACACTCCAGCAGATCATTGGATGGCCCAACTCCACGTTGGCCAGGGGTTAGAGCTGGGCCATTCCATTTGGTGCAGTTCATCTACCATGGCAGAATCACTGTGTAGGCGGGATGAGCGAAGTCCCACCATCCTTTAGAACACTGCAGCATGGCTGTGTACTTCACTGACATGGAGCACCGCTTCTTTCAATCTCTAAAAATCCCTGGGAATATCAGCTTTGTCCTTTGCAGGTTGACTTGACACTATGACACATCACAGTACCAGAAAACCGGCCATTATACACATTCCGTTCTGAGAAGACAGATTTATGAAATCACAAGGAAACAACAAAAAGGTGGCAGGTGGAGAAGAAGTCGGAGGGATCTGTCATGAACTCTTAATGCCAGGTGATTACAAACCTCTTCCCCAGACATGTATTGCTGATTCATCGTCTTCCTTTGCAACTCTTCTGTAGGTGTGAGAACCCCTTTCCACCCTTTGTGCCACAGGCCTGCCTTAAATCAATATTTCATGCTCCACTATGAAATAATGACTTTTTGGCTGGCGGGCTGTGAAAGGTGCTGCTGTTTATTGGCAGTTGCTGCTTCGGAACTCTATGCTTCCTGAAAACATTGTCTTAGAGGAGGATGCTGAGGCTGAATGAGTTTCAAACATCCACTTTATACTCTGGGGAATGGGTTGGGCTTTATCAAGACCTGGAAAGGGTTGCTCTGAAAAAGAAAGTGGAGTGAGTGGTTTTCAGAGTGGTGCTTCTGGCTTGGACCCAGCTGTGTCTTACTTTTAAGACCTGATGAGCTTGGCGTCTGAAGAGCAAGCTACCTGCTGGAAGTGGAAGATGGTAATGCAGCTGTCCACAACCTGAGGCCCTCCAGATCCATTGGACTACAACTCTCACAACCCCCCAGCCAGCTATGGGAATATGGGAACAGCCTCTGTAGTGGCTTCCTCCATCTGCTAGTCTCTGGGCCAAAGCAGACATAAGGCCCCATGGGTGCATCCAGGCACATACACCTCTGCAGGGCAGTAGCATGCGTTGTCTGATCAGGATCATGGTGCCAGGGGCGGCAGGATTAAGCTTTCCCTCCTCTGTTGAGGCTGATGAAAATCCCACCCACCCCAAAGCTGCTATAAGGCCCAAGAGGGAAGCTTCCATTGCCATGAATGGATGTTTCCATCCTGGGGCTAATAGCAGCTTCAGGATGTATGTGGGTGTGCGTGAGAGAGAGTGCGTGTTCCTCAGGACCAAACTCTGGGCACAAAAGGAGGTTAGCCCTCCTGCCTAGGAACCATGATTCCGATCTTGCTCCACCCACCACAGCTGTTATTTCTAAAGGCAAAGATGGATGTGTTTATTTCTGTATTACAATTCTATTCTAGCTTTCCTTCAAGGAGCTCAAGACGACAGCGAGGTGGGCCATAGTATCTGGTCAGCAAGGACTGGCTCTTCCGGTCAGCGAATGCAGTCAGGCGACAGGCTATTGCAGCCTAGGCGTGGCCTCAACGCACAGAGCTCAGTCTGCCGGGCTTGCAGCGGAAACAGAATGCAGGCGGCACTGGTGGACAGACGCCTTGGTAAGTGGTCCTCTTGCCAATCTTGGCTTGCCGATCCTATGCCCTGACAGCACTGGTGCACCCGACACAGCTGCTAATCGGGTAATTGTATACTGATGGCAACCCCATTTGTAAGACAGCTGCAATGAAATGCTAAATGGATAATTTCTTTTAAAATAATATTAAAAAAACCCCCAAAGACCCAGCAATGCATGTGTTGGCTACCTGCCAGGAACTGGAGCTGTCTTTCCACCAAAAGACAATTTTTCCCTGGTAATAAGGTTTTTGTTTCCTCATCATAATTGCAAATTCAGCTAATCTAACGTCTCATTAGATGGGAATCAAAAGAAATAAAGGGAAGCTAAATTGAATTGTAGCTCCTTAGTACTGATTGCCAAAGCATTTTAGGGTTTTGTTTTGTTGTTGTTTTTTTAAGCTGCATGTTTAATAATGATAAACAGGGATCTCCAGAAAACAGACCCTGCGCAGCTGGACCAGGCTCCCCAACCTGATGTTCCCCTGATGTGTGGGACTGGAGCTCCCTTCATTCTCAGCCAGAATGGCCATTGGCCATGCTGGATGGGGATAATGGAAGTTGTAGTTTAACATGCCTGGAGGGCACCAGGTTGGGGAAGGGTGGTCTACATCCCTATTGTCCTGGAATATTCCCCTTCCCAACTGAAGCTACTCCAACCTCTGATTGGTTGACCTGGTCAAGAGGTAAATGTGAGCTTAAAGTGAGGCAAAAGGGAGTTAATTAACTTTTGCAAGCACAGAGCTTTCTCACCCACCTCTCATTGTCGCAGATATGAGTGTGTAAATAAGCAAGGCTGTTACCTCTGGTGAGTAGATATCAATTCCTTAGAGAAACAGAATGAATAACCCAAAACATCTGCCCCAAATACCCTCAGATTTCTTGTTCACTGCAAACATGAATTATTTTCCATTAGGTAACAGTTGGGGGAACAACCCTGACATGCTCTGAATCTTGGTGCTCTAAAGATGCTTTCTGGTATACACTCCTAGTTCTGGTTAGTGACTTTGGCACATGGTTACAAGGGGAAGGCATGGCATATTCTAAACACAGTCAGAGGAGGGCTATCAGCCCAACCATGAGATAGAAACGTCTTCATGGTTTCTGGGACAGAGAAAAATTCCATAGCTGGAGAAGGAAGAGTGTGCCTCTGGGCACTACAAAATGAAAGTGGTGAAAAAGGAAACAACGATCCAACCATAGACTGCTTGCTTTCTGGCAGCTACAACATTACTAGGATAATGTATTGACACAGGCACATTGTCTTTCAGCCTTAGGCTCAAATTATACATTACATGATAAATGAACATAGGAAGCAGTCTTACACTGGACAGTCAGTCCATTGGTCCTTCTACCCCATCCAAGGACTCAGGCAGTCTTTCCCAGTCTGAGCTCTCTTCAACTGAAGATGCTTGGGATCAAAGTTTGGACCTTGCACAAACAGGAGCTATACCAATGAGCTGTGATGCCTCTCCATAAGAAACTTCTCCATTGGTTCTGCCAATGAACATATTAAGCTGCCCTGTACTGAGAGAGATTAGTGGTCCATCTAACCCAGCATTGTCTATTGTGACCGGCAGCAACACTTCAAGATCTTAGCTCTGCTGTCTGAGATCCTTTGATCTTGAGATCTCGGGGACTGAACTTGGGACCTTTTGTATGCAGAGAAGGCATGCCTACCACTGAGCAATGACCCCTCACCACATACTCATCCGCTGCTGAAAACCACAGCCCCAGTGTCTAGTTCTCCCTCCTCTTGCTGATTAATGGAGACTATGATGCCACAACGTCTGTTTCCCCAGCTACCACTGGGAGGGGACATGCCCAGCGTGGTGATGTCACATCATCTGTTTCCAAACTAGACATTCCATTCCAGGGAAAGACGAGGGAACTGCGTGTGTCAAGTGGAAATATGCTTTTCCTGTAATGCCGAGCTTGCACTTCAGCTCCGCCTTGGATCATGGTCATGAAGTTCTCAGGGTTGTTGTAAGAACAAACAAAATGGGGACGTTAATGAGAGCAATGGAACTGATTAATTCTGGCACTAAAATAAGATAACAGACTTAGCTAGAGAACAATAGCTTGGAATTATGCCCAGCCTTGGGAAGTGGTGCAGCCATTGCTTAAGCCCAGTGTTATTGTCTGTCACAGACCTCATAAGCCACAGCATCAAAGGCAAAGAGGGGAGCAAATTGGCACTCAGTGAAGTTCTGCTGCTGAGTCAGACTATGTGGCAGGAGGTGAGTCCCCTTCATTACTCCCGGAAGAGCTAATCATCCAAGCGCAGCTGTTCCAGGGTGTCCTCGGCAGGTACTGAAGACCCCTTTCCTTCTGAAGGATCAGGCACTATATTGAAAGTGGCAAGGACAGGCTGGCCTCTAACAGGTTCACTAGGAAGCTGATATCTGGGTGATAGGCCAGTGAAACACTCGCCTTTTAAAAACAATGATGGTTTACTAGGGGGTACTGAGAGGTGACACTCAGCTTGCGGAGTCTCTGTGCAGCATCCTCCCCCAACCTGGGGCCCTCCACATGTGCTGGACCACAAACCCCATCATTTCCAGAGGCCCCGATGGCTGGGAATGATGGGAGTTGCAGTCCAACACATCTGGATAGACCAGATTGGGGAAAGATGCTGTACAGTGTGGGTTTGGTTTGAGGGACACTTCGGAGTTTGAGAAACTGGTTCCAAAACAACTGAAGGCCTTTGAACAGCTGTATAGCTACTTATGACTTTGAATATTAATTTAGGACTAACAGTGTGCTAAGCACAGTGCAGGACACAAAGGACATGGTTCCTGTTCAAGCCCCCCCTTGTAAGACGATCAAGTCCAGGGTCCAAAACTACCTAGCTGCACCTCTGAAGGGACCTTAGGGCATGCTTCTCAAAAAACGTGCAACTTCTTCAGTGCCCTTGAAATGACCAGAGTCCCTAGCCACCAAATAATTCATTTGGAACACAGGAAGCTGCCTTATACTGAGTCAGAACCTTGGTCCATCTAGCCTGGTATTGTTGACGCAGACTGGCAGTGGCTCTCCAGGGTTTCAGGCGGGGCTCTTTCCAAGTCCAATGTAGAGATGCCGGGGATTGAACCTGGGGCCTTCTGCATGCAAAGCACAGAGCTATGGCCCCTCCCTCCCTGGTGGGTTGGCATTAAGTGGTGGCTAAGAGTATGAGCAGAGAAATCCCTGGGTCAAATTTTGCATTTGCCATGAGCTCCGAAGGTGTCCACAAGTCACCCACTCTTCTCTCCTGTCTTGGTAAAGCACAGCCCACAGGCTGATCAGGAGGGTGTGAATTCAGTGGGCAGTCTGGGGGCAGAAGGAGCGGACAAGCAGGGTTCCAGCAAGATTAGAATTCCTGAAAACAAGGGCGGTCAGCATAGGCCTTTCAGGACCCCGGAGAGAGCCCAGGGAGCAGGCGCCAGGCATCTCCTTCCACCGAGAGCTTCGTCTCCGCCGGGCCTTTCTATGCTCCTTGAGCCCGACTGCACCTCTTTCAGGCTCCGTCCCATTACTGAGAAGGAGGGCAAAACCTTAAAGGGGGAGCTGCCAGGACCCATGACTCTGCAGTCTCTCCACGAGTCCATGCTGGGTATTGCGCCTGTGTTGATGCTCGGGCTCAGTGCAGCTCAAAGCCCTTGGAGGCAAGTGTGCCAGCCCCTTGATGGAACTAGGTGCAGGGGCTGCAGACTCTGGGGTTCTGGACTTGGGGGTCTCAGGCATCTTGGGCTCAGAGGTCTCTGGTTCACTGATGGGGCTCAGGCCCAGTGCCTCCTCAGTCCATGCCGCTGGCCCCACAGCCGCTGTGTCTGGGTTGCTGCAGAACTTGGGGATCATGACAACTCCCTTCTGGTTTCATCCCCCCATCTGAATGTAATAATAATATAATAATTAATTTTATAATACTAGCCAATGTTACAAAGCTGTTATAATTCCTACCACTAGTGTTTTGGGTCTCAGATTATCACCCTACTGGGACTTTCTGCCTGTAAACCATGTGATCTACCACTGAGCTGCAGCCCCTCTCATTTGCTCTTACACACTCAGGCTCTTTTTACATTCAGACACTTGCTTTGCATGCAGAATGTCCCAGGTTCAATCCCTGTCATCTCCAGGTAGGGCTGGAAAAACTCCTCCCCCAAACCCTGGAGAGCCACAGCTGCCAGTCAGTGTTGGCACTACTGGGCTAGATGGGCCAAGGGTCTGACTCCATATAGGGCAGCTTCCCATGTTCCTAACATACCTTGAGTTAGTTTAATTTGTTCTGCTGTAATTTTATCAGTCTGTGTCCAGGCGGTTCCCTTTCAAAATGGTGACAACTAGTATCAGTGGCAAAATGCTACACAGGTGAGCTTCTAAATGTACACCTGCTTGCTTTTAGGACGTTGAATTAGCCTAAGTGACTCCAAGATGGCAGCTAGCAATGGTAAACTCCTCCACCTCCCTTCCCCTGGGCCATCCCCAGAGGACTCCAACTCACTCAATGTGATTAAAATCCTCTGCACCGTACAGCAAACTTGTTCTACTTGAAGAAAACAAAGATCTTCAATATCGGAAATGGAGTTTTAAAGAACAAAGCTCCTTTAGGGAAATGAAGCTAACGGCAAGCAAACACAATTGTCTATCCTTTGCAAATTAAACATTTAACAGCACAATGCAAGTGCTTTTCTAAACCGAAGCCTGCAGAAGTGGCGAGTGCAGAAATGCTGGTTAAATGTCACACTTGATTTGTATCACCATCGCAAGGACCGAAACAAAAATGGCACTAAATAAATAAATAATCCATAGGATGTAGACACTGAGACTAATTTTACAATGATCTGCTGAGTCTCAAACAAGTATGTAAATATGCTTAGTATTGTTGCAACTATCTGGACCTGACACATGGTCCATCAATGCAAGCACTGTGGTGTGGTTTAAGACATGTGTCACTTATTACCAAAAGATAGTTGCTACTTATCTGAAAAACTAAGCATACCTCCCCCCCCCCCCGAATTGAAGAGGTGTTGACTTTGGCAATAGATTAAAGAGGTGTTGACTTTGGCAATGAAAGAGAAAGGTCTCTGTGATTGAAGGAAGTAACCAGACACTTTCTTTTCTGTCTTTAAGAGTTAAGACAACCTTCCCCAACCAGGTGCCCTCCAGATGTGCTGAACTATGAATCCCATCATCCTCAGCCAGCATGGCCACTGAGGATTATGAAAGTTCTGTTCCACATATCTGGAAGGAACCAGATTGGGGAAGGATGAGGTAACAGGGATCTTCCAAATCACCTAGTCATATGGACAACCTAAAGGGAAAATACAGACAAGGCTATGACTACAACACCACACCAGACCAAAAGAGTCCCTTTTTGCTACCCCTTTGTCCCATTCCCGATCTTCCTCAATTATCACCCACCCCAAGCCCCTATTCTATTCACACACACACACGGACTATGTTTTGTGTTTTCCAAATCCGAACATCGTCTCAGCTAGAGTCTGAATTACTTTCAGGTATTCACAGGGTCAAAGGAGGTGGCAAAAGGGAAATGGTGCTTGTCAATTTGCTTGTTCATTTACAGGCACATTTTAAACTTGCCCGTTATCTAGCACTGCAGATGAGCTTTAAAAGGAGAACTGTTTCAGAGTGCGGTGATTCACAGCACAGGCAGCAGGATGCAATCAAGGGAGCAGGCTGGCGAACGAGGGGGGAGCATCTGAAGCTGTCGTGCTGCTGAAGCTGAGCAGGCGTGGAGCTGGGATGTGCCTGGATGGGAGTCCAGTGGGAATCCCCTCCCGCAATGCAATCCCCCCTGCAGTGCAACCCCCCCCCCCATGCACCAGGCACATGGAACAAAAAATAGAGTTTGCCTCTGGTAAATGAGACAGTTAGGCTGGCTGGGGCATCCTGGAAGCCGAAGGACATTTTTTTGTCTAAACATGCACAGCATTGCGCCTTTAGAGCAGAGGAAGGAAGGGCAGGATAGAAGTGTCATGAATAAATATCATCCAGGCTAGATATTGCAGAAAATACAGAAAACGTAGCCAGGTGAGTCAAGCTCCATACTGCAAGGAAAATAAAGGTATTTAGAGGACCAGGTGAATGCAGGTCATTGGAGACCTCCTTCCTATAGGGCTGAGAGTAGCAGTAGCCTAGTTCTCTGACATCAGGGGAAGACACCAGACAAGGCAGCAAGAGTTCCTTTGCAGTTTTTTTGAGGCAATACCAATAACTTTTTTCCCAGCCTCTTATTCAGTAGTGTCCTGCTGGGCTAGTTGAATTAACATTCAAGTTAGCATCAGTATTAAACTTTCATTTGCAAAACAACTGCATCAGTCCAGGCAGTTAATAACCTCTTAACAACACACTGGCCCTAACAGATTGGCCCAGACGTAGAATTTTCGTCTGCTTCTCTGTCACTTCTATTGCATGGACTTATGCCAAGTCCAATCAGGAATCATTTTTTTCTGACTGAAATCTCCCCCACCCCCCTCCACCTTGGCAGTCATCATTGAGGGGAAGGAAGAAAGTGGCTGTGCTTCCTCTGAAAACATTATCACAGGTATTAAACCAATATGTAATATTTGGCCTGTGGGGAACAACTCAATAATACTGATTTTGTGTCAGAGAGGAAGCAACCACATCTTCAAAAATGCTAGAAAATGAACCAGCTTTTCTCCCAAGAAAAGGAGAGCTGACGTTCAAAGCCCTGGGCGTGAACATGGAAGTCTCTAAATTATAAGGCATTTGTCAAAAGGATGATATTATTTGTTCACAAAATATACCTCAAACGCTTGACATTTTCTCCAAAATGCAAGTGATAAGCATGGTTAAGATGTTGGAACTTGGCTTCAAGACATATAGGACACATGATAAAATGTAGCTGATAAAGATTACAGAGATGATGTCACATGCTCAGGCTCAATAAGGGCACAATCCTACACTATGTTTAGACAGATAAAAACGTCCTACAACTCCCAGCGTCCCTTCAGCCAGCCATACCGCTGGGGCGTCTTGGGAATTGTAGGACTTTTTTTTCTGTCTAAACATGCATAGGATTGTGTCCTAAACCTCTACAAAAATTGAATGGTTTCAAAAACAAGAGTAGGCTGGGATCTAGTGGTAAATCTTTACACTGGCTGCCAATTTGTTTCTGAGCAGAAAAAGTGCTGGTTCTTACCTTTAAACCCTTACATGGCCTTGGTACAAGGTACCGCAGGGAGCACCTTCTCCCCTACGTCCCAACCCGCCACCTAAGGTCCCCTGAGGGCTCTCTGCTGCAGCTGTCTAATGTGAGACTGGCAGCCACATGCAAGAGGACCTTCTCCTTTGCCGCCCCTCCGTTGTGGAATGACCTGCCGGTTGAAATGCACCTGCTGACTTTGTTGAAGCAGGCATTAAAGACGCTGCTATTCCAGCAGGCCTTCCCTTTTGAGAACTCTTGCTCCTTTTGCTGACTCTTGTTTACCATTTTTAAGCTGTGTTGTTTTAAGCTGTGTTGTTTTATTGTTGGATTTTTATTTTTTATCTTTTTGTTAAATTGTTTTTAGTTTAAAGTTGTTTTTAGTTATATGTTGTTTGTATATATTGTCTGTATGCTTTTATGTATATGGCTTGTAAACTTTTATTTTGTGTTTTAATGTTTTAACTTTTGTAAACCGCCAGAGAGCTTCAGCAATGGGGCGGTATAGAAATGAAATAAATAGAATAAAATAATAAAAATAAAAAATCATGGGATGATGGTTGCAGTTGATTGACAAGGTTTTCCAATTCTCATTTCTTAACAAGAGCAGCTACAGAAAGGTTTTTAAAAATCTAAATTATTTTGGACTTCCGGTTGGAACTGATGTCGCTCTGGCAGCTTCCCATGGGTTCTCCCATGGGAGCTTTCTCAAACAGCTTTTTAAAAGGTTGAAAAACCTTTTCATCTCCCCCCTGGAATTAAAGGGGGGGCAAGGCAGAATCTGGACAACCTCTTGGAGAAAAGTATCCTGCTCGAGATAGTGGGGGGGGGGGGTGGATTCCAGGATTATCTCCCCAGAGCTTTACCAATGCAAAAAGCTGTGATGAGACTCCTATTTCATAGGAGAAAACACGGCTGATATGTTCCATAATAATATATGCTTCAAGAAATATCAACAACTCCTGTGGGATGATTTAAGAAATATTAATTACATCTGAGAACATCTGAGGACCTGTAAGATCTGTTTGAGAGAAACATGAATGCACTGAGAAGAAAGGGGATGGCTTCACCGTCAACTCCCCCTGTACCTCCTGTGTCAAAAGTTTCGAAAACAGAAGATATAGGCAAATTAGTTACTCCAATAAAGACTTTATCTTCACAATTTATGGAGCAAGCCAGAAGGTTGGATTTAATCCAAAATTCCATCACCACCTTGCAAGGAGCCGTCAATTTAATTAATGCGTCATGGCAAAAAATGGAGATGAGAATTAACGAGCTCGAAGGCCGAGTAGCAGCGAATGAAACTTCAACACAAATTTGTTTTAAAAATACCTCTGACAGAATTTCTCAACTGGAGGCCTTCACGAGAAGATCCAATGTACATATTATTGGGATTAAAAATTTGTCTAATGATGTAAAATTGCCTATTTTTGTGCATGTAGTTCAGTCGTTCAGTCATGTCTGACTCTTCGTGACCCCATGGACCATAGCACGCCAGGCCTTCCTGTCCTGCGCTCTCTCCCGGAGCGTGCTCAAGTCCATCTTCATTGCATCAGTGATGCTATCTAGCCATCTCATCCTCTGCCGTCCCCTTCTCCTGTTGCCTTCAGTCTTTCCCAGCATCAGGGTCTTTTCCAGAGAGTTTTCTCTTCCCATTAGGGGGCCAAAATATTTGAGCTTCAGCTTCAGTATCTGTCCTTCCAATGAGCACTCAGGGTTGATTTCCTTTAGGATGGACTGATTGGACCTCCTTGCATTCCAGGGGACTCGTAAGAGTCTTCTCCAGCACCACAGTTCAAAAGCATCAATTCTTCGGCGCTCAGCCTTCCTTATAGTCCAGCTCTCACAGCCATACGTTACTACTGGGAAAACCATAGCTTTGATTATGCGGACCTTTGTTGGCAAGGTGATGTCTCTGCTTCTGACTATGCTGTCTAGGTTTGCCATAGCGTTCCTCCCAAGGAGCAAGTCTCTTTTAATTTCATGGCTACAGTCACCGTCTGCAGTGATCTTGGAGCCCAAGAAAATAAAATCTGTCACTGCTTCCATTTCTTCCCCTTCCATATGCCAGGAAGTGATGGGGCCAGATGCCATGATCTTAGTTTTTTTAATGTTGAGTTTCAAACCAGCTTTTGCACTCTCCATTTTCACCCTCAACAAGAGGCTCTTTAGATCCTCTTCGCTTTCTGCCATTAGGGTGGTATCGTCTGCGTATCTGAGGTTGTTGATAATTCTCCCGGCATTCTTAATTCTGACCTATGATTCATCCAACCCGGCGTTTCTCATGATGTACTCTGCATATAAGTTAAATAAGCAGGGCGACAATATGCAGCCTTGTCGCACTCCTTTCCCAATTTTGAACCAATCGGTTCTTCCATGTCTCGTTCTTACTGTTGCTTCTTGACCCTTGTACAGGTTTCTCAGGAGACAGGTAAGGTGGTCTGGTACTCCCATCTCTTTCAGAATTTGCCACAGTTTGTTGTGATCCACACAATCAAAGGCTTTAGTGTAGTCAATGAAGCAGAAATAGACATTTTTCTGTAATTCTCTTGCTTTCTCCATGATCCAGCGAATGTTGGCGATTTGATCTCTAGTTCCTCTGCCTCTTCAAAACCCAGCTTGTACTTCCAGTAGTTCTCGGTTTGCATACTGCTGAAGCCTAGCTTGTAGGATTTTGAGCATAACCTTGCTGGCATGTGAAATGAGTGCAATTGTACGGTAGTTTGAACACTCTTTGGCGTTGCCCTTCTTTGGAATTGGAATGTAAACTGACCTTTTCCTGTCTTGTGGCCACTGTTCAGTGTTCCAAATTTGTTGGCATATTGAGTGCAGCACTTTAACAGCATCATCTTTTGGGTTTTAAATAGCTCAGCTGGAAGACTGTCATCTCCGCTAGCTTTGTTGTTGGTCATGCTTCCTAAGGCCCACTTGACTTCACTCTCTAGGATGTCCGGCTCAAGTTCAGTGAGCGCACTATCATGGCTATCAGGGACATTCAGATCTTTCCTGTATAGTTCTTCTGTGTATTCTTTCCACCTCTTCTTAATCTCATCTGCTTCTGTTAGGCCCCTGCCTTCTTTGTCCTTTATCACGCCCATCTTTGCACAAAACCAGTGCAAAGAGAGCCAGTGTGGTGTAGTGGCTAGAGTGCTGGACTGGGAGTTGGGAGATCCGGGTTCTAGTCCCCACTCGGCCATGGAAGCTCACTGGGTGACTTTGGGCCAGTCACAGACTCTCAGCCCAACCCACCTCACAGGGTTGTTCTTGTGAGGATAAAATGGAGAGGAGGAGGAGTATGTACACCGCCTTGAGTTCCTTGGAGGAAAAAAGGCGGGATATAAATGTAATAAATAAATAAATAAATAAATAAATAAATAAATAAATAAAACGTTCACTTGAGATCTCCGATTTTCTTGAAGAGATCTCTAGTCTTTCCCATTCTGTTGTTTTCCTCGATTTCTTTGCATTGTTCACTGAAGAAGGCCTTCTTGTCTTTCTTGGCTATTCTCTGGAACTCTGCATTCAGTTGGATATATCTTCCCCTTTCTCCCTTGCTTTTCCCTTCCCTTCTGTCCTCAGCTACTTGTAAAGCCTCACCAGACAGCCACTTGGCTTTCTTGCCTTTCTTTTTCTTTGGGATAAATTTAATTGCTGCCTCCTGAACAATGTTACAGACCTCCGTCCATAGTTCCTCAGGCACTCTGTCTATCAGATCTAATCCCTTAAATCTATTCCTCACCTCCACTGTATATTCATCAGGGATATGATTTAGGTCATACCTGAATGGTTTAGTGGTTTTCCCTACGTTCTTCAATTTCAGCCAAAATTTTGCAAGAAGCAGCTCATGATCTGAGCCACAGTCAGCTCCAGGTCTTGTTTTTACTGACTGTATGGAGCTTCTCCATCTTTGGCTGCAAAGTACATAATCAATCTGATCTCGATATTGACCATCTGGTGATGTCCATGTGTAGAGTCGCCTCTTGTGCTGTTGGAAAAGAGTGTTTGCTATGATCAGCGTGTTCTCTTGGCAAAACTCTATTAGCCTTTGCTTCATTTTGTACACCAAGGCCATGCTTGCCTGTTAATCCCGGTGATTTCTTGACTTCCTACTTTAGCATTCCAATCCCCTATGATGAAGAGGACATCTTTTTTTGGTGTCTGTTCTAGAAGGTGTTGTAGGTCTTCATAGAACCGATCAACCACAGCTTCTTCGGCCTCAGTGGTTGGGGCATAGACTTGGATTACTGTGATGTTGAATGGTTTGCCTTGGATTCGTACTGAGATCATTCTATTGTTTTTGAGATTGTACCCCAGTACTGCTTTTCCCACCCTTTTGTTGACTATGAGTGCTACTCCATTTCTTCTAAGGGATTCTTGCCCACAGTAGTAGATATGATGGTCACCTGAATTAAATTCTCCCATGCTTGTCCATTTTAGTTCACTGATTCCCAAGATGTCGATGTTCAATCTTGCCATCTCATGTTTGACCACCTCCAGCTTACTTTGATTCATTGCTCTGACATTCCATGTAAAGAACAATAAACAATATTGTTCTTTACAGCATCAGATTTTCTTTTCACCACCAGACACATCCACAGCTGAGTGTCCTTTCGGCTTTCACCAAGCCGCTTCACTCTTTCTGGCGCTACTTGGAAATACCCTCTGCTCTTCATTTTTTTTTTCATTTTTGTGCATGAGATACTCCCTATCCCATCTGATTATTTACTTGATATTGAACAGGCATTTTGTGTGCCAAATGCTAAAGGGACTGACTATACCATCATAGTCCAATTTGCAAAAGTCTCCACAAAGAATTATATCCTGCGTTTGGCAAGAGAGGGTGGAAGCCTTTCCTGGAAACAATATAAAGTTATGTTATTTCCAGATTACATCAAAGAGGTGGTGAATAAAAGAAGGCAATTTATCAAAGCAAAAAATATGACAAAACAAATGAACTTACAATATTACTCAAAATATTCTGCTACACTTTGTATCATGTCTGAAGGTCAGATGAAGAAATTTATAAATAGTGAAATGGCGGAGGCATGGCTGAAAGTAAAAATGCACGAGATTCCTGTTACAACCCCATGAACTGGAATCTTTAAACAAGCTTTGTTAACTGTTTGTGTTTAGTCTACATGATCCAGGCTAGGTCAGAAGATAAATGATTATATATATATATATATATATATATATTCATTTATTCTCTTTCATCTCTTGTTTTTTCTTGCTTTTCTTTATATTTTTTATTTCAAAATAGATATGGTATGCTGTATTGTAATTAATTGTTTGAGGGTACAATGTGTACTTATATATCTAGTATAAAATATAAAATATATTAATGACTGTTGAAGGTTTATTTTAAGTTTTATTATTATATAACACTATATTCCTTTTAAAAATTATTATTATTATTAATCATAATAATCTAGGCTACTGGGAATGAACTGTAGACCTGTTTCTTGGATATAAAATTGATGATATGATATTCAAATGTAAGGTTGTTTATTAAACTGTAAGATTGTTAAGGTTATAGATATAGTTTGTAAAATAGAATGGCATCAGAGGCCGGGGGGTGTTGAAGTTTAAATTTAATTCTTTAAGGGGGAGGGAGAGGGAGAGGGGGGGAAGGGGAAAGAATCTTCTTCCTTTTTCTTCACCTCCTTTCCTCCTCCCTTTCCCTTTTTTCCTTTTTCCTTCTCTTTTTGTTATTATGGTGTCCTAATCAGAATATTGTATTGTTGGGAAATTCTAGTATTGATCAGGTTGTTGGTATGTTTGGTATTGTATATTTCATTTATAAAGATAAAATAAATAAAAATATATTCAAAAAAATCTAAATTATATATATATATATATATATATATATATATGCCACCCAATACCCAAAGCTCTCTGGGTGATTCACAACAATTAAAACCACAAAATGCATAATAAAATTAATACAAAATATAAAAGTTTAAAACTACAGTATAAAAGTACAAACCAAAATAAAACCTAGCAGCAATGCAGAGATTTAAAACACAATAACAGATTTAAAACAACAGAGCTGAAAGACTAAAATGCCTGGGAAAATAAAAAAGTGGCCCTGGAAAGAGCATAATGCCAGGCGGAAAGCCTCTCTGGGAAGCTCATTTCCAAAGCTGGGGTGCCACAGCAGAAAAGGCCCTCTTGGTAGCCACCTCCTCACTTCCTTTGGCAGGAGCTCCCAGAGAAGGACTGCTGAAGATGATCTTAGGGTCTGGGCAGGTACATATCAGAGGAGATGATCCTTCAGATAAATTAGGTTGTTAGAATCCTTGATCTGTAGCAATTCAGATGTAGTTTTATGCTTCTGTATGCAAGTCATTCCAGTATATGGTCCATGGGGTGCATTAAGTCGTTGGCTCTACCCCAGAGACTATTGTTCACTGACTCCAGTTGGTGGCTCTTGGGGCTCTGGTCAAAACCAAAGTAAATACCAGCTCTGCTGCAAAACGCAAAGTTAGGCAGCTTGTCAGTAGAATCTCCTGTGTTCATAGTGCTCATTTGTGTGCCATAGAATCATAGAACAGTAGAATCATAGAATAGTAGGGTTGGAAGAGGCCTACAAGACCATTGAGTCCAACCCCCTGCTCAGTGCAGGAATCCAGGTCAGAGCATCCCTGACAGATGGCTGTCCAGCCTCGTCTTGAAGGCCTCCAGTGTGGGAGAGCCCGCCACCTCCCCAGGTAATTGGTTCCATTGTGGTATTGCTCTAACAATATGATAGCCAAGCTTGGATGGCTATCCAATGAACTTCATAATGCCTTTTTTCTCAGTCCTTTCAACCACAAAAGTTCTTAGTCCTTTAGAAAACCTCTTGTCATGCTTGTAGCAAGGCAGTTGTCTCTTTTTCAAAAGAAAATAGTGTTTTCAGCAAGACAGAATGTCCTGGCCTGGACACATGACCTTTCCAAGAAGTGCTGCCGGGCTGAAATGCCATCTCTGAAGACAGCGGCACTTGCATGTGCACACGGCGTTCCAAGGAAGAGGAGGTTGGGAGGGGAGCAATGCAGCCCAGGGTGGCTGGTTGGTAGGCAAGGAAGGGTTCTATGCTACTGTAGCAGTTCATATATTCAAAATAACTTGGAAAAATGGAAAAACTTCATCTGAGACCAGATAGAGGAATTCGGAATCTGATGAGCAAATTTATGGTTTCTGTTGGGACAAGTTTGTGCATCACTAGTAAAAACATAAGAACCTAAGAAGAGCCCTTCTGGATCAGACCAAAGGCTTAAGTAGTCCAGCATCTTGTTTCCCAGCCCGGAAGCCGGATAGGAGGGCAATTGTCCTCTTCCACCATGGTTCCCCAGTGACTGGTATTCAGAGGCATGCAGTCTCTGATCCTGGAAGTAGCATATAGCCATCATGACTAGGAGCCATCAATAGCAAATTCTACAACTCTGAAGGCTGCCTAAAACAAACAAAGCAAGCAATTGCTACATGTTTGCATCCTGTACCTGGAACAAGACTCACTTCTGGCCCAGGTGTAGCAAAATGTGATAACCAGATTTCTTAAATCCTTGGATGCCTCCTGCACATCTTCTCATTCTCCACTTCAGGAGAGGGTTTTTTTTTGGGGGGGGGGTTGTTTTTAAAGTAGGATGCTATTCATATGGGTAGCCAGAAGTTGGAATATTTCCCAGTCGTGAACCTGGAACACTTTCTGCTTCTCTAGTAACTGGACTTTGAGAAATTATGTACTAAACAAATCAAAAGAGGACAATGAAAAGGAACGTACATGAATAGCTAAATGAAGCATCCAAGCTGGTAACTGTATAATTGGGTTCCAAAGGCAAAGTTAATAATAAAATGTGTGTGGCTTGGGAAGGGGTGTAAGACCAAACAGCCTCTTCTTTGGTGTTATTCACATCATTCATATGCAGCACAGAGACCCAATTAATCATCAGCCATGAATCACTCTTCTCATACTTCCTTCCTGTAGAAGGAAGCCAGTATTTGCCAGTTTGGCTGGGGACACTTTTGGGTGGCACTGGGCAAGCCACCATCTGTCAGCCTCCTTAATTTGGGGTGCCTTTTGGATTTTCTACTTATGGTATGAAAATGTATTGGGTTGTCCCTGGTTTCAGGATATTTTGGGATGGGTTGCCAAAGCTCTTTTGCTGGGCATTCTCCAGGCTAGGGGAATCATTGTTCTCTTTCCACTACACTCATATAACATAAAACAAGTGTATTCATTTTCCATTTTGCAAATGCTGGAGAGTTAAGTAAGTTTCCTTGTCCTCAAATATCCCTGGCCCACAGAACTAAGCAAGCGGCATTCTTGCTCTTCCTTGCAAAGGTTTCATTCAAGTGGAATGATTTTCCATCCTCACCTTTTCACTGGCTCCCAGCTCATTAGGTTTGTCCACTGGGAGGGGTTCTGTCTCCTTTCATTTCCCTACTCCATTTAGCTGTTTGTGGGTTTCATTATCACTTCTTCTCATGAATTCTGTTAATCAGGAGACACCCTCCCCCTACCGCACACACAACTCAGCCAAAGCCAAACAGTATCTTTCTAGGAAGGTCTGAAGAATTAGGAGGATAATTAATGGGATATATCTTTCTCTGTAAGCCAAGATGGAAAAGTATTAAGGGACATCTTATTATAGTATTGGAAATTAAAGCTTCTCACTAAATGGATCTGGTTGCTTTTTCAGGGCCAACATGATGATGGCAACATATATATATATATATATATATATATATATATATATACACACACACACACACATATACATATACATATACACATACATACATATATATACATATACATACACACAGGAATTAAAAGACGCTTGCTCCTTGGGAGGAAAGCTATGGCAAACCTAGACAGCATAGTCAGAAGCAGAGACACCACCTTGCTGACAAAGGTTCATATAATCAAAGCTATGGTTTTCCCAGTAGTAATGTATGGCTGTGAGAGCTGGACGATAAGGAAGGCTGAGCACCGAAGAATGGATGCTTTCGAACTGTGGTGCTGGAGAAGACTCTTACGAGTCCCCTGGACTGCAAGGAGGTTCAATCAGTCCATCCTAAAGGAAAGCAACCCTGAGTGCTCATTGGAAGGACAGATACTGAAGCTGAAGCTCAAATATTTTGGCCACCTAATGCAAAGAGACAACTCTCTGGAAAAGACCCTGATGCTGGGAAAGACTGAGGGCAAAAGGAGAAGGGGACGACAGAGGATGAGATGGCTAGATAGCATCACTGATGCAATGAATATGGACTTGAGCACGATCCAGGAGAGAGTGCAGGACAGGAAGGCCTGGCGTGCTATGGTCCATGGGGTCACGAAGAGTCGGACATGACTGAACGACTGAACAACAACAACAACTATATCTAATAAGATTCCCAAGTAGTAAACAATACAAAGATAGAAAAAAGAATCAAAACACAAAATTAAACTATCTACTATTTGGTATAGTAGTGTTTGGATTCTGGGACCACGGGCTATACTTCCTGGAAGATGGGCTGTTGGCTAGGGATGGGTTGCACCTCACAAAGGCTGGGAAGAATGTGTTTGGCCACAGCATGAAGAACTTCATCAGGAGGGCTTTAAACTGAATCCTACGGGGAAGGGAGATGTAATGTTGGGGGTAACAATGGACGTAGGCGCATGCACTGCAATGGAGAGAACAGCTCTGATAGCGTCCAATAATAGTCTTCAGACACAGGTAGGAAGAAAGCCAGACTATGAAGCACATGGTCTTCGATGTCTATATACTAATGCCCAGAGTATGGGAAACAAACAGAACGAACTTGAACTCTTAATACAGGAGGGAAATTATGACTTGATAGGTATAACTGAGACTTGGTGGGATGACTCTCATGACTGGAATACAGCAATTGAAGGATATAACTTGTTCAAAAAGAACAGGAGGAACAGAAAGGGAGGCGGGGTTGCACTGTATGTGAAAAATACATATCTCTGCACAGAAATACAGGAGGAGGAGCTTGGTAGCCCCATCGAGAGCATCTGGGTTGAAATAAATGGAGCAAAGAATAAAAGGAACCTGGTGGTCGGAGTCTACTACCGGCCACCCAATCAAGGAGAAGACAAGGATGAAACTTTTGAAAAGCAAATAGCCAATGTTTTAAGGAAGCATGATGTAGTAGTAATGGGGGACTTCAATTTCCCCGATATTTGTTGGGAGACAAATTCTGCAAAACATGGCCCCTCCAGGAAATTCCTGACTTGTGTGGCGGATAACTTCCTCCTACAGAAAGTAGAGGAAGGAACTAGAGGATCGGCTATCCTTGACTTGATCCTAACCAACAGAGATGACTTAGTGGAGAAAGTAGCAGTTACAGGAACTCTGGGGGAAAGCGACCATGTTGTACTTGAGTTCTTGGTTCTAAGGGAAGCAAAAGCCGAGTGTACTCAAACGCGTACCCTGGATTTTAGGAAAGCTGATTTTAATAAACTCAGAACAATGATCAGTAAGGTCCCATGGCAAGCAATGCTAGCGAGAAAAGGAGTCCAAGATGGGTGGGAACTTTTAAAAAAGGAAATTCTCAAGGCACAATCACAAACAATTCCAACAAGAAGAAAAGGTGGAAGACAACAGAAGAAGCCAATGTGGCTTCACAAAAAGCTTAGGGATGACCTGAAAACAAAAAAGGACACATATAGGAAGTGGAAAGTAGGCCAAGTAACAAAGGAAGAGTACAGGCAGGTAGCACAGAATTGCAGGGATGGCGTCAGGAAGGCTAAAGCGGAGAACGAGGTGAGGTTAGCGAGGGATGCTAAAAACAACAAAAAGGCTTTCTTCAGCTACGTGCAAAGTAAAAGGCAGAGGAAAGAAATGGTTGTTCAGCTATTAAATAAGGATGGCAAAATGATAACAGAGGACAAAGAAAAGGCAGAGGTGCTCAATTCCTACTTTGGCTCAGTCTTCTCCCAAAAGAGGGTCTATGACCCCCCTGGCAAAGGCGAAGTACAGGCTGAAGGGGCAGGATTGCAGCTTGAGATCGACAGGCATATGGTCAAGGAACACCTCATTACTTTGAATGAGTTCAAATCTCCAGGGCCAGATGAACTGCATCCTAGAGTCATAAAGGAACTGGCAGAAGAACTCTCAGAACCGCTGTCTATTCTCTTTGAGAAATCATGGAGGACCGGGGAAGTGCCAGATGACTGGAGGAGGGCTAACGTTGTCCCTATCTTCAAAAAGGGTAAAAAGGAGGAACCTGGGAACTACAGACCAGTCAGTCTGACATCAATCCCTGGGAAAATTCTGGAGCAGATCATAAAGCAATCCATCTGGAAGCACCTTGACAACAATGCCGTGATTACTCGAAGCCAACATGGATTTGTCAAAAACAAGTCCTGCCAGACAAATCTGATCTCATTTTTTGATCAAGTCACCTCCCTTGTAGACCGTGGGAATGCTGTAGACATCATATACCTCGACTTCAGCAAAGCTTTCGACAAAGTGCCCCATGATATCCTGATGAGCAAACTTGCTCGAAGTGGGCTAGATGAAACAACGATCCGGTGGATCCACAGTTGGCTACAGAATCGGACTCAAAGAGTGCTTATCAATGGGACCTTCTCAAGCTGGGGAGAGGTAACGAGTGGGGTACCGCAGGGCTCAGTCCTGGGCCCAGTGCTCTTCAACATTTTTATTAATGACTTGGAGGAGGAGGTGCAGGGAATGCTGATCAAATTTGCAGATGACACAAAATTGGGAGGGATAGCTAATACTTTGGAAGACAGAAACAAAATTCAAAGTGATCTGGATAGACTGGAGTGCTGGGCAGAAAACAACAGAATGACATTTAATAGGGACAAATGCCAAGTTCTGCACCTAGGAAAAAGAAACCAAATGCACAGTTACAAGATGGGGGATACGTGGCTCAACCACACTACGAGCGAGAAGGATCTTGGAATTGTTGTCGATCACAAGCTGAATATGAGCCAACAATGTGATGTGGCTGCAAAAAAGGCAAATGCTATTTTGGGCTGCATTCATAGAAGCATCGCTTCCAAATCCCGGGAAGTACTAGTTCCCCTCTACTCAGCACTGGTTAGGCCTCATCTGGAGTACTGTGTCCAGTTCTGGGCACCACACTTTAAGAAGGATGCAGACAAGCTGGAGAGGGTTCAAAGGAGGGCAACAAAGATGATCAGGGGACTGGAAACAAAGCCCTATGAAGAGAGACTGAAAGAACTGGGCATGTTTAGCCTTGAGAAGAGAAGACTGAGGGGAGATATGATAGCACTCTTCAAGTACTTGAAAGGTTGTCACAGAGAAGAAGGCCAGGATCTCTTCTTGATCATCCCAGAGTGCAGGACACGGAATAATGGGCTCAAGTTACAGGAAGCCAGATTCCGACTGAACATCAGGAAAAACTTCCTGAGTGTCAGAGCAATACGGCAATGGAACCAATTACCTGGGGAGGTGGTGGGCTCTCCCACACTGGAGGCCTTCAAGACGAGGCTGGACAGCCATTTGTCAGGGATACTCTGACTTGGATTCCTGCATTGAGCAGGGGGTTGGACTCGATGGCCTTGTAGGCCCCTTCCAACCCTACTATTCTATGATTCTATGATTCTACTATCAAAATTATGCCAATAAAACCATGGCTGGTCAGTCAGTGAAGGCTTGTTGACCATACAAATACTGGTCTTCTGTTGGTTTGTTAAAACAGATTACTTTCCAAATTAAAACAGCTAACCAATGATTTGAAAGGCTTCTGCAAATAACAACATGAAAACAGAGAAGAGTCATATGTCATGTTAAAGAATGACATTAAAAATCATTTTGGCATGAGCTTTCATGGACTGAGGTCTATGTCATCAGATCCATGAAGTTTTGACTCTCAGTTGACAGGTATACATGGCTACGGGGGGAAGGGAAGATAAATATTGGAGTCAAACAGCCATGAAATGCAAGAGGCACATTCTGTGACAATTCTGTGCTAAAGCTTAAAAGTCTATAACACAGTGATGATTCACAAGAGCAATAACCAGTAATAATGTAATCCTCCTAGATATTTTTGTTAATTAATACCTCTAGTGGGAGAGGAAACCATTGTCTCAGTTTAGGCCTTAATGTACAGAATCTAACTTTGTTCCAATTCATCTGTTTCACACACCTTTTGATGTTCCTCTCTTGAAGAATGGCAGTTTTTAGGTCAGTAGCAAACTGTCCACAGAGACTGAACTGTTCAGAATACTTTTTGTTGGTTTTGCTGCAACAAATTAACACAGCTACCCCTCTGGAAATTCTAACCATGTATGTCTGAAGAGTCTGCCACCCACTGCTGGGCTGCTGCAAGGATTGTCAGGCCTTTTTACTTATCTGGGGGGAAAATGCAGGTCAGCAACCAAATACTGTCAGAACAGCTTCTCTGCTCAGTGAGAAAGCTTGCAGTTCTTTTGAGTTTCTCAAGATATCCCATCCCACAACTGCTGCTTGTTATCCTCCTGTTGAGCTAACACAATCCAAATATATGAACCTTTTGACAGTTCAGACTTGTCATTTGCTTGCAGGCATGGGGGAAAGAAGTATTTTTGCTAAAGAGAAGCCAGATTTGATAGAAGGAATTTGAAATGGAGCTGCAGGTAAGGATTGATTATTTTAGAACGGTCCCAAGCAGCAAGTTTTAGTCTTTAAAACAAGAGGCACCAGTCCTCCAATCTAGAACATTTTCCTCCCTAAACCCCAAATATATAGAGAAAACTGTGATTCAAGTAACCACAGGGAAATGCACTCCGTTCATGCCGAGAGGCAACTTCTTCATTACTGTTTTATTTCAGATGTTCCTGGCAGCTCCCCTAGATTCTGACTGAGCCCTGACAAACCTGAGCTTAAAAGGTTGGGTTTTGAATCGATGCCATGCTCGTGAGTTTTCTTCTTGAATTGCTTGTACAGTTAGATGTGTTTAGGGAGAGCAACCGTTGTTTTGCACATTATATTGTTATCAGTTGTTGGCTGATGGAATAGCTCTACACAGAGGTGTGTAAAACGTCCTCCTTTGGTCACTTATTTCCCAATGATCAGTATTGTGCTGTTTCGGCTTTTGAACTACCAATTTGAGCATTTTTATATTAGGGTGAATAGATGTCATAAGAATAGAAGAAAATCCCTGCTGGGTCAAGGCGTATGTAGTCTAGCATCCTGTTTTGCGCAGTGGCCAACCAGATGCCACAATGGGAAGCCCACAAGCAGGAGCTGAGTACAGTTGTAGCACCTTCCTGCCCATGTTCCCCAACAACTGGTGTACGTAGGCATATTCTCTCTGACATCAGAAGTAGCATATAAGCAGCATGATTAGTGGCCAATAGCCTTTTGGTCTGTGGATTTGTCTATAAGAGAGAGCCAACATGATTCTGTGGCTGGAGCATTGGGTGTTTGGATGCAGGAAAGCCAGATCGTCATGGTCTCATCCAACCCAGACCCTTGGGACTCCATGGACATCCCCTCTCTGACTGAAGACTAGGAGGAACTATGGTAGCCCAAAGGCAGCCTGGAGAGACCCATCTCAGGGATGCCTCTCCTGCTCCCCCAATAACTCCTCCAACACCAGCCCTGCCTTGACCCCAATTCTCCTTTGCCCCCGCCCCAGGCTTCGAGAATGACGGTGCAATGAATCCAGTGAGAAGCCTAGCGTCTCATTAGGGGTGCCCCCCCCAACTGCCAGAAGACTCTATCTCCAGGAGTCTACTTGGGAGGGAGGGTCTACTTGTGAGCAGGGAGTTGATCCATAGGAAAGCAATGGCCCAAGCAGGACCAGGAAGAGGAGGGGCTGGTATATGAAGGCCTCAGTCTCCTCTAGACTTTTGCCAGGTTAACAGCTCCAGTTGAGCTCTAGGGTGTGAGGGTAGCTGGGTCGGTGGGTTCCAGTTTGCATACATTGGTTTCACTTCAGGAGGAAGGCTAGCTAATCCAAAACTTCAAACTCTGGGGGGAAATTCAGATGGGGAGCATTTTGGAAGCACCCCTATTTTTATATGGCTTATTGGGGTGGGGAGAGAATCACCGTTAGCGAAGCTGTGGTGGATAACATGGAGCCCCCTTTCCCGTGGTGCCTCCCACCCAACTGGAGCAAAGTTTATCTAATAGTATTTCTGATTATAAGAAACTTTAAATCATCTCTGGGTGGCATTTCCCAGTCTGCCCCAAAATGCCAGTGGCACTTTATCTTCTCCACTGTGGGAGTCTAGACAGAAAGGCTTAGACTAGTTGGAGGGTGCTGGAAGTTGAAAGACATTTCTCAGACCCCTCTCCAATAGTTAAACCTTGATCTTGGAGAGCCCCCAAGTTTAATCAGTGGAAGGGCTTTGGGGGGCTGGGGGACTTTAAAACTTATAGAAGGCTTGCAGCTCAGAGTAGTTATGTTTAATGTATTTTTACAAGGAAATGTGATATTTCTGCCAGCTGATGGATTTGTTACTAAATCAATTGATGCTCCATCATTAGGCAAATGTGCAGCAATCACTTCTCTGGAGTAATGGTAGACTGTTACGACTTCAATGAAGCCTCACCCTCCATCGATATGTCTCTGGGTTTGTGATAATTTTAAAAAATCCCAAATTTGATCCATCCATTGGTCAATAGGGGGAAGAGACAACAAAACAACCAAAAATCTGCCCAGACAGGAAATGTGTTGCACGATTTCAGAGATGTTCTTCAACTGGTAACAATTGGGGTTGACTGGAGGGATCAGAACAGCTGGTCAGAGTTGCCTGTGATCCCTGTCCCTCTGGCCATGTAAACAAGACTATATAAGTTGCTAGGCCTCAACTAGCAAGTGTGGTGTAATGGTTAGAGTGTTGGACCAGGACCCAGGAGACCCAGGTTCTAGCCCACCCCCCACACCCCCAGCCATGAAGCTCACTGGGTGACTTTGGGCCAGTCACTGACTCTCAGCCTAACAGGATTGTTGTGAGGATAAAAGGGGGAGGAGGAGGGCCATGTAAGCTGCCTTGGGTTTCTTGCAAGAGGAGAAAAAGATGGGATAAAATGTAATAATGAAAGAAAGAAAGAAAGAAAGAAAGAAAGAAAGAAAGAAAGAATCATGTTCTGCTAACAGTATCCACCAAGTTAGCCATTTGTGGAATATCAGTGGATATTAAACAAAAGAAAGACCCCAGCTTGGTTCCAGTTGATGAAAGCTTCCCTAATTGGAGATGATTCTTACCCACTGGAGGTGACAAGGCAAGTGGAGCTGTTGAGAAACCTGCTTTAAATGGTGGCCATGGCCTAAGCCCCAGCCTAACATGTTTTGCAGAGCAGATAATCTCTCCACCTCACCCCCCAGTCAAAGTGCATAGAACTCTATTGCTCTTTAATTCCCCTCCAAGGTATTTTTGCATGAGGCAGAAAATCCCCTAAGCAGCTCTGTGCTCCATGCTGGCAGTTAAAAATTCAGCAATAATAAGTAACTAGCACTTTGCTGCCTTTTCATAGTGGCCATCTCACTTTGCCTTAATGGTAGGGCTGGCACTGGGCAGTGTGTGGTCTTGATGAGTGTGACACAGTGACCTTGTGGACGCTAAGCGGGTCTGGAACTGGTCAGTGCCTGGATGGGAGACTGCCTGGGACTCCATCTAGGAAAGATGGCGAGAGATGATACAGAAAGCAGTTTGAACAGATTCCACTATAAGCATGGAATCAAGAGCAAAATTCTGCTACCACCAGTACAAGGTGCATATGACTCAACAGCATAGGTCTGAGTTACACATATAATACATGTCATGTGATGATGATGTGGAGGTGAATGTGTGAATGGGCTCTTGTGCCCCAAGGAGATGTGAAAGTTCTATTAATGGTGTGAGATCTGGCATGTGGCACATCTACAGACTGAAGTCAGTGTGTGATGTTGCAGCCATCAAGTGAAGAACATCCATGTGTGATGGACCAGCTGTTAACTGAGGGCTTCATCACATGGAGCTTTTATCCTGCTATTGGGATGGCTTTGTCACGGAGGTTGGCGGGCTCTTTAGATGACGCCGTTACCCTCCAGGGAGTCTCCCACAATTTTCCCCAGCCTATCCCATGTTTTCCCCCCATGCAAAAAATGTGGTATTTTTTGAAGCCCATGGAATAGGAGCGCCATGACCTCCCCGTCAAATTCTCCAATAGTGGGAGAAACTGCTGTCTGCCTGCTGTGGGCATTTGTTTTCAGTTGCTGGGGGCATGCACAGTCAGGGCGATGAAGGCATTGAGGATGGGGGCGAGGTGTGCAAGAGCAGACTGACAGGTGCGAGGGCAAGAATCGCCTACCATTTGCAACTTCTGCCTCCATTCAAGTCCTGCTGAGGAAGGACTTTCCTTGATTCCCAGGTGTCTGCCATGTAAATGCTTGAGCACATTTCTCAGTTGGAGGGAGAAGAGGGTAAAATGCCTCCCAGCAACGAAGGGAGACATGTCTGATCCCCCACCCCACCAAGCTCAGAAGCAACATCCTCTGTTGATTCAGAGCATCCCATTAAGTTCAATAGGGTCTAACTCCCACGTAAGTATGCCAAGGGTTGCAGAGTTAAGGCACAAGCTTACATTTTATGTCTACTCAGAAGTAAGTCCTGGGTGCTGTGAGAAAAGAGTACAGCAGAAGTTGTAGGAAAGCAAGAACACCCCCACTCCCGCGCTCCTTTGCACACATGCCAGGGAGGGAGGAAGGCACTTCCTCAGTTCAAATAGGGATGTCAGAGAATTCTGCCATGGATCTTGGTGAGGCCAAGTGCATTCGGCCCCCTGAAATCTGTGGCAGAACGAAGCCCCCCTGCCCCCCCCCACAAAAGGCACGTGAAACGGGACACCTACCTGCTGCCGTTCGCGCTGACTTGTGAATGGTGGCTGCGGCCGCCATTCGCTTCATCACTATAGCCATGATAGGCTACGTAAATACTTACGTAGCCTATCACGGCTAATGCAGGGACACCATTTGTGTCCCTGCGGAAGCTGTGATAGGCTGCGTAAGTATTTACGTAGCCTATCATGGCAAAAAAAGTGAACGCAAATGGCGGTGGCTACGGTGGCTGCCATTTGCGTTCCCTTTTATTTTTTTGGCCGTGATAGGCTACGTAAATATTTACGTAGGCTATTGTGGCAAAAGAGAGGGGTGCAAATGGCGTAGTGGCTGCCATTTGCATTCCCTTTTTTATATTTTTTGCTGTAATATGCTACGTAAATATTTACGTAACCTATCACGGCAAAAAAAAAAGGGAATGCAAATGGCGGCTGCCGTAGCCGCCGCCATTTGCATTCGCTGTTTGTTTGGTTTTTTTGCCATGATAGGCTACATAAATATTTACGTAGCCTATCACAGCAAAATACAGGGACGCAAATGGTGCTGGCTACAGCAGCCGCCATTCGCGTCCCTGCATGCTGCCCTGCGGCCGGATGTCCGGCTGTGAGCAGCCTCAGCTGGCGGCTCTGCGGAATCTCTGCGGAGTGGAGCCGGCCAGAGAGAATTTTGGGGGGAGGGATGGAGCGCCTCCCCCCACCACAAATGTCACCCTTTGAAAAGGTAAGTGACTTTCGTACATCCTTAAGTTCAAACTACGTGTCTGCCGTGTAATGGAGCCCTTCCTAATCCTGCAAAGAAACCGAAAGCAGGAAGCTCCAGAAAGGATGTGGATTTTTGCAGGGGTTTTGCTTAATGCAGAAACACCCTAAGAGTCAAAAAACATCAGCATGTGGTATTCAGTGTATGGCATTCATATGCCAATTGCCCAAGAATGGGAGGGTGCTGTTGCGCTCATGTCCTGCTTGTGGGCTTCCCAGAGTCATTTGGTTGGCCATTGTGAGAACAGAATGCTGGACTAGAGGGGCCTTTGGTCTGATCCAGCTGGGCTCTTCTTCTCTTCTTATCCTTGGATACGTGTACAAGAACTATTTAACGGTGCTTCTCCTTACATATTGATTTGATACGCATGGGTCAAAATCCAGCAGCTCTTGTGCACATAAGAGGACTCCACTGTGCACACTCAGTATTGCCCATATAGAAGCATTTCCCCATTCTTATCTATGGGGTGGGGAGCCTCTGCCTGCGCATTATTACTTTTGCTACCACTGGCAGGACTAGTGTTCCCAGCTTCCAAAGCTCTTGGCCATGGCTTTGACTTTGCCAGAGGGCGGTGAAGAAGTCTCTCTGACCAGCCACTGTCTTCTTGCCTGAAGATTTGGAGTCTGGGCAGGAAGAAGAACTCCCTCCCGGGGGCCTTCAGAATAAAAGAGGAAGGGGCTGGGGACAGTTATGGGTGGAGGGTGACTCCTGGAGCCTCTCCCTACTGCAATAGCAGTGTGGCTCCCTGATGTATGGAACAGGGAAGAAGAGGACAGCCCCCCGGAAGGGCCACAGATTTTGGCAGGTCTCCACTTACTCCATGGCCTCTACATGGAGCAGAAGGGGGTTGTAGAATCCTGATGTAGGACACTGTGCCGCTTGAGTCGGCAACTGGGAGATCCCATGTTGAAATGCTCCCCTGAAAGTAGAAAACTAGTAGAAGAGGGAGAGGGTTGGATTAGAGCCTTTCCCCTCTGATGTGCTTGTTTTCTACTTGCAGGAGTGTGTGTGTGTGTGTGTGTGGGGGGGGAACATTCATAAATTGCTGTGTTTTATTGTATTTTAATGCATTTTATCATCGTTTTAATCAAGTTTTATTTATGATTGTAAGCCACCTTGAGTGTCACTTTTCTTGGTAGAAAGGCGAGGTAGAAATCAAATCAATCAAATTATGACTCCCATCTGTAGTCTGAAGTGATATTGCCCTCTTTACCACCTCAGGATTCTGTCACTCCCTTCTGCTGCATTTGTCAACTGGGTCCAAGCTTGCTGCAGCATTCAGCATTTTGCCAAAAGGCAAAATAAGATCTATCCACCACCTCTCCTTCTGTAGACTTGGATTTAATACCTGGTCTGGAAATGTCAACTCAGTTGCAAACTGATAGAATTGCCCTGAGGGTTCATCATCATATAAGCTGGGGAAATGAGCAGCTGTTGGCAGCTTTCAGTGACAGGATTTTCATTTGGACAGAATTGCAGAATGCTGAATAACTCCCCAATTCCTTACGCAGAGATCAAGAGTGAGACTAAATGAAAGAGCAACCTTTGGCAGGGCTGGATTTCTCCAGTCAGACACACCAGGGCTCAAACTGGCCTTGAAACCAAAGGTTTTGACCTAGAAGCCCTTATTTGTAACTGGATGTGTTCAGGGGCTGGCTATGAGAAATTGGCGAAGAGCTCAAAAGGAACTTTGCACATCCTTGGAGACACTCTTTCCCAATTAGTTCACATGGCTAAGGCCTGGGCTTTGACAGCAAAATTAGATTCTGGGGCCTGTTGTTGTTGTTGTTGCTGTTGTTGTTGTTGCTATTATTATTAGTAGTAGAATTTGTATTCCTATACTGTATTTCTGAAACCAACCAAGGCAGTTTACAAAAAGTTCAAAAAATATAAACAAATAAAATATACTCAAATAAAAATGTAGCGAACATTAAAAACAACTTAAAAACCATGCTGACAATTTTAGAAAGTCAAATTTAAATAGTTCTAATTAAGTTTTTGTTTTAATCTTGGTGTTATTGTTGCTAGCTGGCATGAGTGCCATTTTTTTTTGGTGGAAAGCTGGGATATAGAAAGATGAATACACAGCATGGGGCCAGTAAAGGGAGTGTGTTCCAGAGTTTGGGAGCAATGCAGAAGAAAGCCCTTTTCTGCGTGCCCATCAGGCAGATCTCTGTAAGCGAGGGTGTCTTCAGGAGGGCCTCTCCTCCTGATCCTGATAACTGAGAAGTTCATCTGAGATAGGTGGTTCCTCAGGTAGCCTGCCTCTAAGCCACTTAGAGCTTTGAAAGTTAAAACTAACTCCTTAAATTAAGGCTGCGAAACAACTGGCAACCAGTGTAGATCTTTCTGTACTGAGTCATGACTCAAATGAAGACCATTCTTTGACACCACGGCCTCGATTCTACTTTCTCCTTAACATGTTCCCAGCTTTGCAGTGGAACTAACCAAGTGCAAAATTAGAATTTCTGGAATTAAGAAATGCCCAGTTTTTGAAACTCACTGAAAAATTGCCTCTGGAAAATATGTTTTTTCAGGTTTGGGGGTAGTTGCAAAACTCTGCTGGACCAAAGATGGACATGGAACAAACAAAATGGGTATATAGTCAGTATATACACCATGGGAAAGTAAAACCTCTTTCAAACAGCTTCCAACATTTACAGACTATCCAAACAGTGACAATCAACAAACCATACTGCATGGGAGTAAAAAGGACTTGAAAAAAATAAAAGTAAATCTATGCCAAATACTTCCTAAAGCAAGGAGGAATTCAACCTACTGCAGAAGACAACGAAGAAGGAGCTAAGCAGATCTCCCAGGGCAATGGACTTCTGCATCCTGGTCAGCACCACCTTTTTTCATGATTCCACCAACTGTATTTCAGACTGGGTCAGATAAGATAGACTCTTCCCCTAAGTGGACAGGCAGAATCATATGGGAGGAAGAGATCCTTTGAAGATCCTGGTCCCAAGTAATGTAGGGCTTTAAAGCTGATAAGTGCTGCTCAAATTGCATCAAGAAATGGACCAGCAGCTAATGACATTGATACAGAAGGGGAGTCACATGTTCCAAAGGACCAGCTCTGGACAACATTTTTACCACTGCATTTTGCACTACCTGAACTTTCTGAATATACTTGGAAGGCATCCTCTGGTCCACTGCCACTGCCTGGGAATCCAGGAGCAAGGCTGGTCCAAGAAGCACCAAACAGCAAACCTGGTTCTCGACAGGGATGGCAACCCTTTCCAAAACAGGCTGTTCCTGTTCAAATCCAGGATGGGAGAAAAAAAAAAAACCTGGCCTTCCTTCCTCTGCCAGCCCTTGTATCATTAATCTAGAAGGTATTTGCACTATGAATTCCCAGATGACACCCAAGAAGGCCGACACATACAGCTTGGTTCTCTTGGAAGGAGAGGACAGTGGAAAGAGGTAAGTCAATTAGCAATATCAGGAACAAAACATTTTTATCCTGTTTCATCTGCAGAAGGTATTTTGGAATGGTCACCATTTCCATGCCAAGATTTTTTTATTCACTCTGTTGCCTTTAGCAAGGGAAGATGATATCCTATTTTCTATCTTTTGGGGGGAATAAAGCTCTTAAATTTACAGCAGTTGGAACTGTGAAATGCTGATGCTTTCACAAATTCTCTCTCTGAGGAATGAGAAGGTAACGCAAATCCATTCCTCTTTAGCTGGCATAACATCTACATTACTCTATTTACAGCAAGGCAATGATGTGGATGTTTCACTAACTTCAGCTTTGGCCCCGTTACTTTCTTCTCTGTGCTGCCTGCATCACACACCCCAATTGCTATTCCCATCACTTCTCACTCTGGTTCTCTCCACATTGTTTATCTAGAGAGAAAAACGTGGTAATTTTAGCATTAACCCCCCCCCCCCAAACCTGGTTGTGTTAGAGTGATAAAACATGAGCAGAATTCTAGCTGGGTGTTTGGCACGGGTGAGAATTTCACAGCAGCTCATTATCGTAGACAAGGGTTGGTTGGGCAGGGCCTTGCTTAGTTCTGTGTCATTTAGGGTGCAACCCTATGCAGGTTTAGGCAGAAAAAAGTCCTACAGCTCCCAGCATGCCCCAGCCAGCATGCTGGGAGTTGTAGGACTTTTTTCTGTCTAAACCTGCATAGGATTGCAACCTTAAACTATGAAAAATGCAAAAAGGGGAGGAAAAGAGAGAGAAAGAGAGAGAATGTGATGGCAAAGCAATCATCTGTCTTTTCTCATTCCAGTGGCTTTGTGCCCTGGGCCCTGATTTCTTGCCTTTTTTAAAGAAGCTGAGCTGAAGACAGTGTTGTAAGGATCACATTTTGGGATCACGTATTGAGTCCCAATAGCATCCAGGACAGGAGGTTTGTGACAGGTCAAGAGTGACCCATTAGTATTGCCAAGAGCAGCATGAAAAAGGACAATATTTATTCTGAATAATATAAATGATTTTTAGGCTACCTTTAAAGGTAGAACCATCTCCAGGCAGTATACAAGATAAAACTATGCAAAACAAATAAAATAGAAAAACAATAACAACATACTCAATAAAAATGCTATAAAGCAAACCACACCAATAAAACCTGTAGCCCACAAACTATGAAAAGGCCAGTAAAAACAGGTGGGTCTTCAGAGACTTCTTGAAGACCTGCAAAGAAGGGGCCTGATGAACCCCTGATAAAAGCCTATTCCAGAGGTGTGGGGCCACCACTGAAAAGCCCCTCTCCCTTGTAGTCCCCAGCCTAACTGCCTTTGGCAGTGGGCAGGTGAAAATGGCCTCTGTTGATGACCTCAGAGTGTGGGCTGGCCAGTAGAGGAGAAGACAGTCCTTCAAGTAATATTTAAGGCTGCACACTGCAAGGGCAGTCCAGCTGCCACCGCTGCTGTGTGGCTCAGATTCCTATCTTACAGGGGGGCCTGGGGAGCTGTCTAGCAGGTCGGAGAGGAAGCCTTCCCCAAAGCAAAGGAGCTGTCCAGCGATGGGATGCCAAGGAAGCAGGTGCTGGGCAAGATGAGGTGTTCTGTCAGCACCTCAGAGCCACCAGGTGAACAGCTTCTGGACTTCCTCCTCTTAAGTGGGGATCAGGGGAGGGAGGCCTCAAGCTGCCAGATGAGCACTGTGTCTTGTGATCTGGGCTTGGGCCTGGATTCACCACCATTTCTGCTGTGCATGATTTCTGGGGGCCTGGAGTTGTGTGCATGGAATCAGCCAGGGTGTTTTAGGTCTGGTGAACCTGCAGCCTCCCCAAGAGGGGCATGTTCACATTCTTGAATTGTGCGCGGGTGTGTGTGTGTCAGTTTCTCCTGATTCCCCTTGACCCCCACAGACGCCAGGGCTGGTGAAAGGGCCCTCTTCCAGGAAGGAGGTCTCACCTGGTTCTGGTCTACTCAGAGGAAGGTGGTGGAACATGGCGCAAATCAGGGTCAATGGTGTATCTGTCCAGGAGTACAGGAAGAGTGGAACAGATTAGTCTGATCAGAGTTGCCCTGCACTCTGGGTGCCCACACGAGTTAATGTAGTAAAGGGCCGCTGGGTGAAAGCTAAATCAGTGGGGCAAAGCTATATGGTTCTTATGTATTTATGTATTTATTTATTTTCTATACTGCCCAATAGCCGAAGCTCTCTAGGTGGTTCACAAAAATTAAAACCTCGTTGTCCCGCATTTGTTTCGCCTGCAGGCTTACAATAGGAAAAGACACGGCATACAAGGAAAAAGGGATGGGGAGGGAAGAGGGGGACATCAACGCTTTTAGCAGGGCTGGTGGAAGAGCCCTGTTTCCCCCTCTCGTCTCCCTCATTACAGCCTGCTGGTGGTGATGGCTGAGGGAGGATGTGCCTTCACGTGAGTGATCTTTAGCTTTCATTTAAAAACACAACAGTTGTTCATTTTTAAACTAGAAAAGGTACTCCAAGGAGACGGGAGGGGGAGACTGCCTCACGATATCACATGATGGCATGAGTGCCTGGTGCCCAGGCAATCAAGGCTCTGCAGAACACTTCCAGCTTCAGACTGGCGGAATGCGTTCCCTGCGCTCAGTCCTTGAGAGGAGATTGTACGCCTGATAAAGCGGGGAGGGAGTTTCCAGAGCAAAGTCACTCCTCTTTGTATGCATTTGTAGAGTGTCCCACTGAAACTTCCTATCTTCCCTGAAGTGAAATGCACCTCCTGCAAGGCAGAAAACACAGATAAGATGTAATGACATTATATTTACTACGTCAGTTTTAGACATATGTCCCTGTTATCTTCTTTGCGCTTTCTCCTGACAGTTGGCGTGATCTCCTTTGGGATGTGCGTTATTGTTTTCTTGGAAGCTTAGCATCTCATCTTTTTCAGCCCCTCAATCTAAAAGAGTTTGAAACATGAAAAAGTGGATGTTCTTCTCTATTAGATGCTTTGATAGGCACCCTAAATCGCTTGATTTCCCTGCTGTATTACACATAATTTCCCATTTCATAGCATAATGCTGAATACAGGCGGTGGTAGGAGCTGACACGCTCTCTCGGCTGCTGGGAGCAGTTGTTCCTTCCAGCAGATTTTGCATAGAGGTCTGATGGAGATTAAATAGCTTAGGAGCAGCAGAAGATCACAGTTTTGAAGCAGCCCAAATCTGCTTAGTCTTAGGATAGGAGGTTTTCTTGCTCTTATATCTGTTTTATTCCAGCACCAAAATATGCAGAATGTGCAGTATGGTCGACTTGTAAAAAAAACCCAAATATTTTTTGCAAAATGAGAGCTGCCTCCCATTTTACTTTTTTAAAATGTAACGCAGCTTCTGTAAAATGGCTGGCAGCAAGTACTAAACATAACACATTGTTTTGCACTCCCCGGTTCCCTAAATGGGAGGAGGGTTGGTTTCCTTGCAAGAGATGAGAATTAGATACATATTGTGTATTATTTGTAATGTCTCTCTATTTATAAATATACAAATTGAGCAGCTTCAGTTCCCAAAGCAACAGCACAGATTGCCAGACCACCGCCCTCCCGGGCCTGCTTCTTTTTGGCCAGCTGCAGAAGATCTGGTTAGTGCCCCCACCTGGCTGATAGGAGCCACAGGCTACTACTAGTCCATGCAGTACTTCTGCTGGTGTGCTTGGGTGTGGGGCCCTCTTTACACTTTCCTGGTGTGGGGCTGTGTCCTGGATTCAGACCTGGGAACCCCTGGATGTAAATGTCGCTTGTTCCACCCAGTTAGGGCTCCTGCTGCTGCCCCTGTACTCCCGGGATCTACCATTGGATTGAAGGGTGAGTGTGTGGGGAGCAACTGCCCCATGATGTGCCTGATGGCTGCCTGCTGCCATGGCTGTGTGGTTAGAGAACAGGTCTGTGCTCTTTGCGATGTGGGCTCAGTTCTTAGGAGCTCATAAGAACATAACATACAAACATAAGAAGAGCCCTGCTGGATCAGACCCAGGGCCCATCTAGTCCAGCATTCTGCTCACACGGTGGCCAACCAGCTGTCGACCAGGTACCCACGAGCAGGAGCAGGACACGAGTGCAACAGCACCCTCTTGCCCAAGTTCCCCAGCAACTGGTGTTCATAGGCATACTGACTCTGATACTGGAGATATCATATAGCCATCAGGACTAGGAACCATTGATAGCCTTCTCCTCCAGGCATTTGTCTAACCCCCTTTTAAAGCCATCCCAACTGCTGGCCCTCACTACATCATGCGGTAGCAAATTCCATAGTTTAACTACACGCTGTGTGAAAAAGGACTTCCTTTTATCTGTCCTGAATCTCCCACCCATCAGCTTCATAGGATGACCCCACTGGGTTTTAGAATTATGTGAGAGGGAGAAAAAAGTATCCCTATGCACATTCTCCCTCTCTTTTGCCATGGAAATGCCTTTAAAAAGAAAAAAAGAAAAAAGCTTGCAATGGGTATGTGGGGCCATGTTTTCCCCCTCCCCCTGGTAGGGCTTGGACTCCCATCTCTTTCACCCCAGTCCCATGCCCTATGGCAGGGGTGAAGAACCTCTTTTAGCTCAAGGGACAAATTCCATATCTGACAAGCTCTCAGGGGCCACATTCCAGTGCTGAATGGGGCCAAAGAAACAGGGGTGAGGCCCAAATACTGAAAAATGGCAACATATTGCATCTGAAAGCTCTTCCTGCCAGTCACAAAGCCTGAGGATGAGAGGCATTTCAAGCTTTTAGAATGTGGGAAAAACTGCACAGAAGCTGGGAAACCACCAAACCATCGGTGGCCAGGGGAAAAGGAGGTGAGGCCAAGAGATGGGTGTGTGGCCATCTGGGGAATCCCCGAGGGCTGGATTTGGCCCCCAGGTGGTTTGGATTTGGCCCCAGGCATGTGGTCCTGCACAGCTGCCCTATGGAGTGAGTCACCAGGGGTTTCTGCTGTCAGTGTGTGACTGTAGCTGTCCTAGTTGCATGCCCTGGGGTTCCTTCACACAGAGCTTTTATCCTGGTATTGAGATTGCTCACTCACAGAAGTTTGCAGGTCATTTTCATGACATTTTCAACCTCTAGGGCACATCCAGAGGTATTTCCTCATTATTCCATCTCAAAAAGATCTGGAAATAATGACCTATCTATTTAAGGCGGGATGTTGCACTATTAAAACAGCCACTAGCTGGTGCTGTTGCACTGAGTTCTATGGAACCTTGAAAATTAAAAGTCCCCTCTCTGCAATCATGTAGATGCTGTCTGGGAGGCCGCCCTAAATGCGGAAAGGCTCCACAACAGCCACAACAGGAGGACTGCGGGTTTTTCTTTAATGTAAAGGCAGCCTAGGTCTCTCCCTTTGGCTACTTGGCAAAAGAGTCTTTTCCCTCCCTGGGTAGTCCTTGAACCCTTGTACCAGGATGCAAGGACCAGGATGGCCCTTGCATCCTGCCAAGAGAGCTATGCAGGTGCTATGCTATGCGGGTCCCTTTTCCTCCCCTTTGTGTATTGTTCTCCAGAGCAGCACTTGTGAGCAGCAGAAGGGATTTGAACCTCTGCCTGAAGGGCTGCCTGGGGACTGGTTGTGCTGGCTGCACCACAGATGGAGATGGATGGATTCTGTTAAACCTGTCCCATCTGTCTTTTGTGGATTGTCGGACATCGTTTGTTCCATCATCTGGTCATTGACTGAACTGGATTTCTTTTAGGTACGTACAAGAATTCTGTCCTTGTTTGCAAATGTTCATTTGCGCCAGTGCGCACTTGTGCTAATGTGTGAGTGAACATTTGTGCACCCCGCCCCCAAGTAAAAAGCTGGTCTGCAAGCCCACAGAAAAAAAGTCCACGACTCAGCAATTTCAAGTCTGCAACTCAGGTAAAGCTGGTCTGTTGCGGAATTCGCAGGTTGGATTCATAGAAATCCAAACCCATTTGAATCAGTTGTGGGTTTCTCTAACCTCCCTAACCACAGGGACTAACTGCAAGGACAGGGCTACTTGCATTTGGGAGGGGCCACTGCAGGGTCCCAGGAATGCTCTGAAATGAGCCACTTGCCCCTCACCTTCCCCAATGGTGATGGAAGCTCTCTGTGTGTGCATGGTGGGTGTGGGTGTATGTCAGGGTGGAAACTGAGCCGATAGAACCCCAGAGCAGTTCTGATCAGCAGAAGGAGGGAGGAGGATCAGCAATCTGTGGGAGAGGAGCCAGCTCATCCCTCACAGGCACAGCAGTTGGTAGAGATTTCTCCTGCCAGCATTCCTGAGATAGATAGTGACCCTGGCAGTGAGCAAGTGTGGGAGGGGGGCTTGCTGGATGCTTGACGCAGATGCAAAGAGCGATGAGTGATGGAGGTGCGGAAAGGAGTCATAGCACCCATTTGGCGTGCAAGCAACAGCCGCCTCCCGTGGACCCAAGGGAAAGAGGGAGGATCTCGAATTAAAACGGGGATCAAGCTGTCAGGAGCGCCCTGGCGGCCTCTTTCAGTAGATTCCAATAGCCAACTCAAGACACAGACGGATGGTTTCTTTTCAAGGCTTTAATCCTTTTACAACTTAATGATTCTTTCAGATGCTAATCACCAGCGACTAAGCAAGGAACAGCAGAGTGGCCTATGCGCCGAGTAGGCAGTTGATCCCCGTCTGAAGGAGAGACACTTGAAGACCCTGAACTTATGGGCTCCACATGAACTACGCCACGATTCCCCCCCCCCCCAATTCAGGCATGATCTTCGAAGATTCGAAGATTTGAAAATTTGAAGATTTGAAGCTTCAAATCTTCAACTTTTCGAATCTTTGAAGATCATGCCTGAATTAGAAAAAAAAATTGTGGAGAAGCCACGATTCTTCGAAGATAACACCTTAATTTAAAACAAAACAAAACAGCTGAAGCAGGGGATAGAAGGGGATAAAACTTAGTCTCACTTGAAGGGATAGAACAACCCCCTGCTCAATGCAGGAAGCCTGATTCCTAGGCGGTCACCCATCCAACTACTGACCGGTTAGCCCTGCTTAGCTTCCAAGATCAGACAAGTACGCGCACATCCAGCCCTTTGCTTGTTGCTGAGGAAACTTGAGTGCTGAGGAACCTATGCGATCAGTAGTTGGAAGACGCCATGGGGCCATTGAGAGCTGTGAGTGTGGTGGGCGTGGAATCAGCAGAAACAGGAAGAGTTTCTGATCCTCCAATGAGAGCCCCCATCTTTAAGAGCAGGAAAACAGCACAGCACTTGAGTGTGAACTGAGCTAGCGCATTCGATGAAGCACTGTAACAGGGAGAATGGGTGAGTGTAGATAATCACTTTTTAATGCGAGAGCGGTTAATCCAAGAGGACCCCGAATTTGTTGCAATGGTGGGCACAATGTAGATTGGCCCATTGTGTACATTGCCACATTCCCACTGGCATATCTATCTGAAGATTCATACTCCATTTTGTAATATATCCTGGTTTATACTTTTTTAAATGTCCAACAAGATATAATAAATCTGAGATGCTGATTTATTTGGTTTATTATTCAGTAAAATCAGTTCATGTTTAGTTAGTGACTTAAGGTTACCCCCTTTTAGTGTAATCCAGTAATTCAAAAAGTACCTAATTTGGGAATACTAAAAAAGAGGAATTTTTAACTTCTTCTTTTCCTGAATCTGTACATGTGACTTAACCTGTCCATCTTGTTTCCAGTATCAATACTGGATTAATCCATCCTTGAACAGTGCCACATGGTCCCTCCTTATTATATTTGGGTGGTCAAATGTACAGAAGTAATGGGTAAACTTTCTGGGTGCAGTTTTTTCCAATATCTATGCCACATCCTAAAGATTTCTGGTAGAATTGTCCTTCCAGTGTCCACAATAAACTATGAGTAGTTTTTGGCTTAGCACTAATTTTATAAATGGAGATTAAAAGAGTCAAAAAAGCTTTTACATATCTATTCATCCTATTTCCCAGTTCTGCCATGTCTGATTCCTCACTGTACCTATGCTAACACACATTTCCAAACTGCAGAATAAATTGAGCATAATTGCAATAATTAATTCTATCTCTCCCTATGTGCAATTAGACATCAGACTAATTATTTTCCCATCTAAAATGCTATGTTAATAACATTCTGTTTGTGTGTTTATTTCAGCTACTGTGTCCCTGAATCATTTTAATATCAGGAAGGTAAGATGTGTGGGGAGATATTAATGTTTAACAGACCTGTGGTTTTATTTTTAAAGAAGAAGAAGAAGAAGAAGAGAACAAGACCTGCATATTTCTTTCTTTCTGTGACTCTTCCAAGCTGTAATAGCCAAAATTTCTCCCAGAGCATCAGTGCTCTATATTATTAGCAAGGGCCAATTAATACTGCTGTATCCATAAACTAATCAGCACCCTGCTGGAAGTATATTAATTAAAATGCGCATGTGAATTTACCTGCTCAGGGAAAAAATACACAATAAAACTTTGTGTATGCAAATGCAATCAAGAGGCAGCAGCTGACATGATTTGCCTAACGACAAAATGAGGATTTTTTGAGTTGACACAATTGGTGTGTGTGTGAGAGAGAGATATATAGTTATAGTTATAGTTATAGTTATAGTTATAGTTATAGTTTTAGATACACACACACACCTACACACACAGCTTTCAGCAGCAGAATATTAAAGCTCAACAACAAGAAGGCCATAGAAAGCTTGGTAGAAAAGAGAAACTTTCATCATTGGTCTAAAACTACAATTGAAGCAGATATGCCAATTCAGCTGTCCCTTGGAGAGATGTCCCATAAGACAGGCACCAATGCTGAAAATTAGAGCCCTGCATCCAAAGAATTGGCAGATCAGTTCAAATCAGTATATGACATTCTGCCAGTTTCTTGTTCCTCTTTGCACAGGGCTCTCCAGGACATGGTGCAATAGAGTTCCTTCTAAAGGTACTCCACGTCTTGTCACTAAAAACTCACTGGTAAAAACACTTTTCTCAGGTATGCTAGTTATCATCCCATTCACTTGTATAGTCAGTTTCTAAGGATTAAGTGTAAATGTTCCAACAATCAAGGCTATATGAAAGAATCGCATAGTTTAGCACAGGGTTTCTGCAATAGAGGACACCCTCTTCAAATAATGAGATCAGTAATGAACAAGGCCAATACTTGTGCACGATGCACCTTATTGTCTCTGCAAGAATAACAATAGAATAGGGTGTATTTTGTCATTTAATCCAGTTAAACAAAAATGACAACTGTGCATACATTCCAAATGGCTTTAGGCACAAAATCTTCCAGACTTTCCATCCAAATCAATGGCAGTGTTCTAAAGAACAAGAAATCTTTAAGATGCTGGTATATACAGACCACACACCTCTAGGAGTTCATGAAATGGAATCCATCGTTTTTCAGGCATTGAGGCCACAGGGACAACATCTGTGGGGCCATTGCATTTATTGTAAATTCACTATAGAAAAATGGTCTTTTGATCATCCTGCCAGTGGTAAAAGTATTTCTGCTTCTAATTTTTTTTAACCTGTAGCAGCGCAGGAGTTATTAATTTCATTTCATGGTCATGCCGTGAAAGTTGCCCACCCCTGGTCTAGGCCTTATGTGTAGCTTTTCCGCAATCCTACTTTCTCATTGGTCCCTTCATTTCTTCCTCTCTTTGCTTTTCAGACTACTGCCTAAATGGTTTCTCTGTAGCCACCCTCTCTCCTAACCAGCCTCCTTCATACTGCTCTCTCCACTTACAGCATATCAGCCCTTCTAATCTTAAGAGCTGCTGCACTCTTCCTTCAGTTATGTTGCCTCTAAGCCCTCTGTCCTTTAGCTTCCCTACCTTCCAAGTTCCCTTCCTAGTCCTCAGTCTTCCTTCTTGTGAGGTTATAATACTCTCAGCCAAACTGGCAACTGACCCTTTCCTCACAGAATCTGGACTGCATGCTGGTTAGTTCCCTTGACAACTGGGCATTTCAAGCCATTGCACCAGCTCAGCCGGTTAATATCAGAGGCTGCACCACCACAAGCACAATGCAACAGACAGACTCAGTGCGCAGAATTGCTCACATCCATTACAAGGTCCTCACTACAAATGGCAGCAAAGTTTGCCTGAGCCACACTTAGTAACAAACTTTGGGGACTTGAAAAGCCCACCTCAATGGAGGGGCAAGCTCTTAAAGCCCTTTGACTCCTTTCTGGTTCAGATCAGAATCCAAAGAGAGTTCCTTCCCAGCTCGCCACTCCCCCATCTCCAGAAGCTCTCCCCACCAGCTAGCCACCCCAAAACACATGTCCCCTTCTTCATGGCTTTTAAAAGCGGATATGTGTGGTGGCACAAGGAGCAGCAGTGGAGAGATGGAAAGTTTTTCCCTCCCTCCTTCCCTCCCTCCCTCCAACAGTCCAGTACCCTGATTAGCAGTGTGTCAAGTGGTGGCACCCAGCAGCTCATTGGGGTGTGTGTGTAGTTTTCCCAAAGTCTGCCACTGCCATTTTCTGAGCAGACTGGCTTAGAAAAATTATCCAGTTTTGCTGGAAACTGAATGAGTCAACCCAAGATGAGCTTTGGAGAACTCATCCATCCCTAGTCCTCGCCAGACCTGGAAATGCCCTTGCTTCAGCAAAAATGGTGGCTTCAAGCCCGTTGAACAATTCAGAGCAGACAGTACAGAGTGGAATCCTTGGCCTGCAGGCCTGCTGGGCTCCCCAATCCGGCCTGCAGGGCCATCGGTTCCTCCAGGGGTGGGCTTGGCTGTCAAGCCCCACCCCTTTGAAGAATCCCTGCTGTTATCTGTGATCTCAGAGCCGACATAGCAGCACACCACTCCTCTTTCCATGGGGACTGGGCAGAGCGGCTGTTCTTCCTGGTGCCATCCGAGTCACATTGCACAGTGGCCACAAAGCCAGGGACTTGGCCGGTGCTGGGAAGTACTGCTGCTCTTCTTGGCACTAGCCAAGCTGCTTCGTTTTATGGACATCTATGCTCAGTATCCAACAGAGAAACACCAGCCCTGTTATCATTGTGAGGTACCATATTATTGGGCAATAAATAAAAAAGAAAAACTATTAAGGACTGTGGCAGTGGGAATCAAAAACTGCATTTCATGTTTATATACCAGGCTGCCCAGATGTATGAAAGATGAAATTATCATCAGCACTGAAGCCTCGTCTATTTTGTTAGAGTTAGTTCTTCAGTAGATGCCAGTTGCTAGGATCTCAAATCCGTTTGTATATTGTCAAAGCAGATCTATGGCTTCGAAGACACATTTCCTGGGACTTTTCCAATGTTCAGATTAATTACACCTTTCCACAATAATCCCTTTCAAAATTCATCGGCACAAACTGGATTCTAGATGACTGCCTTCCTTTGAAAAATAACAAGACCAGCCTCCTTCCCACACACCAACAAACAAAATGGTGTCTTTTTTTGGTCAGCCATTATGGAGCAATGTCTGGCAATGTCTCAGAGCCCATGCTTGAACAAAAGCTGAATTGTGATTCCAGTGTTGTGTCTTGAAAGCGTTCAGTTTATTTACTGACAAATTGACAAGGTGAGAGAAAAATTAGGCTCTAACATTGCTGCCTAGCAGAGGGCCAGCTGTCCTTCAGAGGTTATTGATTATAACAGGCATTTAGATTCTAAAGTGTGAGGTAATGGGTTTATAAGGGCCTGGCTTTCAAATGTCAAAGGAAAGGAACATGTCTGAAATGTTCATGGAGTGATCAGAGTGGCTTACAAATGCTGCAGGCTTAAGTTTCAAGTTAAGGTCTTTATGGGTTTGGGCTGGGAGATGCTCTTTGCATTGTTAAATCGGCTAGGATTTCAAAAGGCAGCCACCCCTTTCTGAGGCCTGCCTCATGTGTGGATGTATCAGTTTTAGAATCACAGATCTGGAAGGGACTCTGGGGAACATGGAGAGAGAAACTACCAGCACTGGGCTGTAGGTAGCTCAATACATCAGGAGCTGAAGTGTGAGCTCTGGCAGGATTGGGGCTGCAGCTGGACAGAGAGGTCCAGCTGCAGGTCAGGGCCAGTGGAGAGAGATTATCAATTATAGGCTGAGGGCTGAGCTGAGAATCTGTCCATAAGGAGGGAGTTTGGAGGATGAAGACTCTGGAAGGTAGCAGGTCAGGAAAGTGGATCGGGGCTGGGAGGTGTGCAGGCAGGCTGGCTGGCTGTGGAGAGAATGGAGAAACAGGAGAGACAGACAGGGACACCCAGGTTAAGATTAGGGCTGTCCACACAATGAAGACTGGAGCCCAATGGTTTATTTTAGGGCTGAACCCAAAGTTCTTATAGGAGAACATTGAGTTTGAACTTTGGGATCTCTCTCTCTCTTTCTGTGTGTGTATGAAAGATTTCCCAAAACTGCGCCTGATATACCTTATCTACCACCACCCATTTTGAGGTCTTGCTGGTGGTGGTGTTCCTGGATCTCCCAGCAGCTGATGGGCGCCATTTTTCTTATTTATTTATTTATTTTATTTATTTACAATATTTATGTACCGCTCCACATCAGAAGATTTTGGAGCGGTGAACAACATGTTTTTTCCCCATGTAGCCCCCAGAGTGAGGACAGAAAGCATGACACTGGGTTATTGGCTCCATGTAGGGATGAAAAGGAAGACATTGTTCAACCCGCCACCGTCAGCCTCCTTCCCGTGTCCCAAGCTGAATTACTGGGCCATGGAGAACATAGAAGAGGGAGGTGGTGTTGGCGGGGGGTACTCACAGAATCAAAGTGAATAAGGGCCCTGTTCTTCTGACACAAGGCAGACAGCAAGCAGGGCTCTGCTGATGAAGTCCCTAGCCTCCTCCCTCTGAGAGAAACCATTTTTCTCTCTCTCCCCCCCAACCCCCCCCCCACTATCTCTAGCTGGCAGCCCTTAAAATTCTAGTAAAAGCAAAGTTGATTCGGCAAGCCTGAGGTCTCCGTCCATGCCTGCTGTTCAACCAGAGCTTAGATGTTCTGCCTGCAGGACAGGAGTGGAGAACGAGGGTTCTAAACAATTTATCGCCACTACTGGAAGAGGGAATTTCAGCTCAGCATAGTACGTTCAAGCCAGCACTACAATAAAAGTCACAAGGTGCCCGTATCTTTCTCTGTCAACAGCTTTGAAATCCTCAGGGTGGAACATTCCTTTCCCATCACACTTGCCACATGTTCACCAGTACACTCCAGATGTTCAGGGAAGATGTCTTTTTTCTCTCCTTTGGGTTTAACCTGCTTCTAGGGGGACAACATCTGAGGCTCTTGAAAGTCTCACTGTTAAAGACAGTAGCTCTGGGACGAAGGCCAGATGTGAGTAAGTGGAAGGCAGAAGTGAGGAACAGGGAGATGAGAATCCCAAAGGAGCAGGAACCAGTGGGACAGCCAAGACTGGACCTTGGGGCCTGGAGATGAGGGCAGATGGCCACCCAGAGAGTAGCAGATTTTTTATTTATTTATTTATTTTATATCCTGTCATTTTTTTCTCCTTAAGGAACCCAAGGTGGTGTACATAATTCTCCTCCTCCATTTTATCCTCACAACAACAACCCTGTGAAGTGGGTTGGGCTGAGAGTCTGTGACTGGCCCAAAGTCACCCAGTGAGCTTCCATGGCCGAGTGGGGACTAGAACCCGGATCTCCTGGCTCCCAGTCCAACACTCTAGCCACACCACACTGGCTCTCAGAGTAGCAAAAGGAAACTCCATTTTATTCCCATAGTCATGATTGTGCTATGGTTTAAGTTAGCTTAAAATGCAAAACCTCACATGCTGTGTGTGTGTGTGTGTTGGCAAACACTCTAACATATCAGAAAGTAGAAGCAGTTATAAAGCATGCAATGGCAATAATGGGGAGGGGGAGAATAATGTTCGTTAGGTGCTTAATGGCTGAAGTAATAAACATAGCTGTCTAAAGGGTCTCCTGTCAGGCCATTGCATCCAGGGTCTAAAATTACCTAGATGCACCATTGGCAGGAACTGGGGTCTTAAGATGCTCAGAGTGCCTTTGAGGAGAGGTGCATTTGTGGAGCTGTGGAGCAATGGCATTTGCCCAACAACACAAGGATTTCTTGCCATTAGTTTTGCAATAGTGACACACACACATGGTGAGGAGTGGCAGGGCTTAGACCATGAAATACTCCAAGCAGAAAGAGAATGGGGTGGCTGCAAAGTCATTTTCTCCTACAGAACCACCTGCAGTTCTTCCAATGTTCAGTGCCTCCCTAGAGCACAGAACTTACACATGATAGAGTCATACAAAATTATGAATGGTTGGAGAATGTGGATAGAAGACATTTTTCTCCCTCTCTCAAAATACTAGAACCCAAAGGGGTCCTCCCATGAAGCAGATGGGTGGGAGATTCAGGACAGACAAAAGGATGGGCTTCTTCACATGGTGCAGAGTGAAACTATGGAATTTGCTACCATGGGATGTAGTGATGGCCACCCATTTGGATTACTTTAAAAGGGGCTACTAGTCCTGATGGCTATGTGCTACCTCCAGAACCAGAGGCAGTGAGCCAATGTACACTAGCTGCTGGGAAACATGGGTGGGAGGGTGCTGTTGCAGTCATGCCGTGCTTGTGGGTTCCCAGTGGACAGGTGGTTGGCCACTGTGTGAACAGAATGCTGGACTAGATGGACCCTTGGTCTGATCCAGCAGGGCTCTTCTGATATCCTTCTGTTCTCATCATTCCCTTTTCTTGAGCCCCACTTGCAATTTGGCAATACAATCACCTTTGGCAATATCTTCTGTGAATTTCCACACCCTTCTCCAGCTTTTCTGGAGCTCTGAAAAGTATTGATGGTGCAGTTCCAGGTGATCTATTTCCAAAGGGCAAGATCCACTGGAAACCTGGCTATTAGTCATGATCAATGATCCCCCCCGCATCGGTCAAGATGGCTACATGGCCCCTCCACATTCAAAAGCATGTCACTGGACACCAGTTGTGATGGCCATCATGTCCTTCTCGTGGGCTTCCCAGAGCTGCCTAGTTGGCCATTTTGGGATGCAGGGTGCCAGACCTTCAGTCTCATCCTGCCAGGGCTCTTCTTGTGTTCTTGCATTCTCCTGCACAAGCCCCACTGAGAAGAATGGGAGCCAGAGAGCTCTAGCACAGCTTCCATTTATTTCAATAAACTGGTGCCGGAGCAACTCCTGCGGGGTTACGTCCAAAGGCCACCTACGTATTTAATTAGCAACCTTTCTATTCTGCCTGATGGACTTCCAGTTAAATTACTTTTAATGGCTTACTTCTTCATCTTTCTATTCTGCTCTTTCTACTGTTTATAGAGCTGCTTTTAGAGTTTTATTGTTATAAAGTTACAATTCTAAAATTGGTTTAAATTACAGTTATTGTTAGCTGATAAGGTATAAGTCCCCTTCATGGATCACTGCCTTGTTGTGGCGAAGGGGCTTGTGTAACTCAGTGAAGCCATAAGCTATGCCGTGCAGGGCCACCCAAGACGGACAGGTCATGGAGGAGAGTTCTGACAAAATGTGGTCCACTGGAGAAGGAAATGGCAACCCACTCCAGTATTCTTGCCAAGAAAACCCCATGGAACGTATCACAAGGCTAAAAGAGATGACGCCGGAAGATGAGCCCCTCAGGTCGGAAGGTGTCCAATATACGACTGGGGAAGAGCAGAGGGAAAATGTCCAAGTAGCGCCAGAAAGAGGGAAGCGGCTGGGCCAAAGCTGAAAGGACACTCAGCTGTGGATGTGTCTGGTGGTGAAAAGAAAATCTGATGCTGTAAAGAACAATATTGTTTAGGAACCTGGAATGTCAGATCAATGAATCAAAGTAAGCTGGAGGTGGTCAAACATGAGATGGCAAGATTGAACATCGACATCTTGGGAATCAGTGAACTAAAATGGACAAGCATGGGAGAATTTAATTCAGGTGACCATCATATCTACTACTGTGGGCAAGAATCCCTTAGAAGAAATGGAGTAGCACTCATAGTCAACAAAAGGCTGGGAAAAGCAGTACTGGGGTACAATCTCAAAAACGATAGAATGATCTCAGTACGAATCCAAGGCAAACCATTCAACATCACAGTAATTCAAGTCTACGCTCCAACCACTGAGGCCGAAGAAGCTGAGGTTGATCGGTTCTATGAAGACCTACAACACCTTCTAGAACTAACACCAAAAAAAGATGTCCTCTTCATCATAGGGGACTGGAATGCTAAAGTAGGAAGTCAAGAAATCACCGGGATAACAGGCAAGCATGGCCTTGGTGTACAAAATGAAGCAGGACAAAGGCTAAGAGAGTTTTGCCAAGAGAACACGCTGATCATAGCAAATACTCTTTTCCAACAGCACAAGAGGCAACTCTACACATGGACATCACCAGATGGTCAATATCGAAATCGGATTGATTATGTCCTTTGCAGCCAAAGATGGAGAAGCTCTATACAGTCAGTCAAAACAAGACCTGGAGCTGACTGTGGCTCAGATCATGAGCTTCTTGTTGCAAAATTTCAGCTGAAATTGAAGAACGTAGGGAAAACCACTAAACCATTCAGGTATGACCTAAATCATATCCCTTATGAATATACAATGGAGGTGAGGAATAGATTTCAGGGATTAGATCTGATAGACAGAATGCCTGAGGAACTATGGACGGAGGTCCGTAACATTGTTCAGGAGGCAGCAACTCAATCCATCCCAAAGAAAAAGAAATGCAAGAAAGCAAAGTGGCTGTCTGATGAGGCTTTACAAGTAGCTGACGAAAGAAGGGAAGCGAAAAGCAAGGGAGAAAGGGGAAGATATATCCAACTGAATGCAGAGTTCCAGAGAATAGCAAGGAGAGACAAGAAGGCCTTCTTAAATGAACAATGCAAAGAAATCGCGGAAAACAACAGAATGGGAAAGACTAGAGATCTCTTCAAGAAAATCAGAGATCTCAAGGGAACGTTTTGTGCAAAGACGGGCATGATAAAGGACAAAGAAGGCAGGGACCTAACAGAAGTAGATGAGATTAAGAAGAGGTGGAAAGAATACACAGAAGAATTATACAGGAAAGATCTTAATGTCCCTGATAGCCATGATAGTGTGGTCACTGAACTTGAGCCGGACATCCTCGAGAGTGAAGTCAAGTGGGCCTTAGGAAACATTACTAACAACAAAGCTAGCGGAGATGACAGTATTCCAGCTGAGCTATTTAAAATCCTAAAGATGATGCTGTTAAAGTGCTGCACTCAATATGCCAACAAATTTGGAACACTCAACAGTGGCCACAAGACTGGAAAAGGTCAGTTTACATTCCAATTCCAAAGAAGGGCAATGCCAAAGAGTGTTCAAACTACCGTACAATTGTGCTCATTTCACATGCCAGCAAGGTGATGCTCAAAATCCTACAAGCTAGGCTTCAGCAGTATGCAAACCGAGAACTACCGGAAGTACAAGCTGGGTTTCGAAGAGGTAGAGGAACTAGAGATCAAATCGCCAACTTTCGCCACGATCATGGAGAAAGCAAGAGAATTCCAGAAAAACGTCTATTTCTGCTTCATTGATTACGCTAAAGCCTTTGATTGTGTGGATCACAACAAACTGTGGCAAATTCTGAAAGAGATGGGGGAACCAGACCACCTTACCTGTCTCCTGAGAAACCTGTACAAGGGTCAAGAAGCAACAGTAAGAACCAGACATGGAAGAACCGATTGGTTCAAAATTGGGAAAGGAGTAAGACAAGGCTGCATATTGTCGCCCTGCTTATTTAACTTATATGCAGAGTACATCATGAGAAACGCCGGGTTGGATGAATCACAGGTCAGAATTAAGATTGCCGGGAGAATTATCAACAACCTCAGATACGCAGATGATACCACCCTAATGTCAGAAAGTGAAGAGGATCTAAAGAGCCTGTTGTTGAGGGTGAAAGAGGAGAGTGCAAAAGCTGGTTTGAAACTCAACGTTAAAAAAACGAAGATCATGGCATCTGGCCCCATCACTTCCTGGCATATGGAAGGGGAAGAAATGGAAGCAGTGACAGATTTTATTTTCTTGGGCTCCAAGATCACTGCAGACGGTGACTGTAGCCATGAAATTAAAAGAGGCTTGCTCCTTGGGAGGAAAGCTATGGCAAACCTAGACAGCATAGTCAGAAGCAGAGACATCACCTTGCTGACAAAGGTCCGTCTAATCAAAGCTATGATTCTCCCAGTAGTAACGTATGGCTGTGAGAGCTGGACTATAAGGAAGGCTGAGCGCCGAAGAATTGATGCTTTCGAACTGTGGTGCTGGAGAAGACTCTTACGAGTCCCCTGGACTGCAAGGAGGTCAAACCAGTCCATCCTAGAGGAAATCAACCCTGAGTGCTCATTGGAAGGACAGATACTGAAGCTGAAGCTCAAATATTTTGGCCACCTAATGCAAAGAGAAAACTCTCTGGAAAAGACCCTGATGCTGGGAAAGACTGAAGGCAAAAGGAGAAGGGGATGGCAGAGGATGAGATGGCTAGATAGCATCACTGATGCAATGAAAATGGACTTGAGCACGCTCCGGGAGAGAGCGCAGGACAGGAAGGCCTGGCGTGCTATGGTCCTTGGGTCACGAAGAGTCGGACACGACTGAACGACTGAACAACAACAAAGGTATAAGTCTGTGCGTGCGTGTGCGATGGAAGCTAATTAAATAAAAAAGATGTATTCCTATCAGATGTGGCTTTTCTTCCCTGTCCATTCTGCTGCCACCTAGATCTTAAGAAAGAATTCTCTTCATATCCCCTAGAGTTGATTCTGGCTGCCACCACTCGATTTTTTTCTGGACACCAGTGAAGAATGCAATTTGGTCACATTTCCTCCCCACTGTGGGGCAAGGATGTTGCACATCTGACTCTGCTTGAAAAGCCAAATGAAGCAGCAGCATTTGTTGAACATAATACCATCTGCCCTCCAAGTCCAATTGATCTTCCTGTGTTAGAAAATGATCAGAGTGATTGACCTGGGCAAATGGGGCATTTGGAGCCATGTTATTTCAAATTAATTTCAGTTCATCTATTCCTCTTGTCACCTCTCCACCAGCAGCATCAGTCAATATATTTTTTAATCCTACTGAAATTAATGGTTGGATTCCATGTTGAGTTAATGTTATTTCATACATTGATTGAATGGGATCTGATTTCACATCTCCTGTAGATTCTTCCTCACTGGACTTTGCTGTCCATCAACAAAGCAAAACTCTGATTAATTTTTCCAGAAGTAAATCCATCTTCCTGTCTCCTCCCCTACTCACCCTGCAAAACAGTTAAGTTCCTCCAAACATCCAAGCTACCCAGACAGCCAAGGAATGTGGTCCCATTCGTATCAGCTCTCAGATGCAGTATATTTAGGAAGTGACTGGACTGGGCAAGTGTGCTGCCTAGTGGGGGAAAAAATGATTTGTCATGGTTAGACACTGCTGACATTACTTGTGCAACGTGAGTATCATCAGCCCAAGCCAGAGCTGAGCAACTGAGTTACAAGCACAACATCACAAGAGTTCCTATTTATTTATTTATTTATTTATTTATTTATTTATTTATTGTGAATTATAGAATAATCCCAAAGCAGGGTACAAGCAATAAAACACAGTGAAATGATACAATATAACCCCCCCCCCCGAAACCCATAATCAAACATGGGAGAACAGTAACAAATGAATAACAGTTTACATGATGCAGCAAAAGAAAAGAAGAAACTTTAGTCAAAAGCCTGGGTAAACAAATAGGTCTTTAGCTGGCACAGAAAGCTTGTAAGACTTGGCACTACCTGTCTATGAGTGGGAAGCGGGTCCCACAGTTGGGGTGCCAGTATACAAAACACTCTCTCTTGGGTTGCCTCCTATCCAACTCCAGACAAATGTGGCAGCATCGAGAGGGCATCCCCGCTGAATCTTAATATCCAGGTAGGTACATACGGGAAATGGTCCATGGGGTCACGAAGAGTCGGACACGACTGAACGACTGAACAACAACAACAACAACAACATACGGGAAAAGGTGCTCATCAGGTAACCAGGTCCTAAGCCATGCAGGGCTTCAGATGTCAGCATAAGTACCTTGAACGTGGCTTGGTAGCTCATTGGAAGCCAGCACAACTCCTTCAGAACCGGTGTAATATGATCCTGGGAGGCTGTCTCACTCAGCAGCCTAACCATGGCATTTTGCACTCAATCAGTCAACATTACTACAGTCATAGAGCAGCAAGAGCATTTTGCACTACTTGCAGCCTCCAAGCCAACCTTGCAGGCAGCCCCATGTATTTTATTTTATTTATTAGATTTATTAGCCGCCCATCTGGCTGGCTACCCAGCCACTCTAGCCAACGTACAATACAAATAACACAAAATACAACAAATTTACATAATCAACTGAATGAAACAAGATTGCTCTAAAAAACCCTAACACACCCCACATCCCCCCGCCTGAACAGCCAGGTTTTCAAGGCCCTGTGGAAGCTCATCAAAGAGGGGGCATGGTGAAAGTCTCTAGGGAGGGAATTCCACAGAGTGGGGGCCACAACAGAAGAGGGACAGACAGAAGGCCTTCCGAGGCCCATCTTGTTGAGTGGCATTCCTGGTGTTGTTGGAGGCACTCCTTAAGTTAGGCTAGGCCAGAACCATATAGGGTTTTAAACATCAATGCCAACACCTTGAATTGGGCCCGGAAAACAACTGGGAACCAGTGCAACTCCTTCAGCACTGGAGTGATGTGATCTTGCCAATGGCTGCCTTTAATCAGGTGGGCCGCTGCATTCTGCACCAGCTGCAACTTCCAAACCATCTTCAAGGGTAACCCCACATAGAGTGCATTACAGTAGTCTAGGCAAGAGGAGACCAGGGCATGAACTACTGATGGGAGCAGATGGTTAGGGAGGCAGGGGTGCAGCCGCTGTATCAGATGGAGTTGGTACAGTGCTACTGGGCTCACGGCTGACACCTGAGCCTCCATGGACAGCTGGGAGTCTAAAATGACCCCCAGGCTGCGGACCTGGTTCTTCAGGGGCAGCTGCACCCCACTGAACACCTGGTCAACCTCCCCCAACCTCCCCTTGTCTCCCACAAAAAGTACTTCAGTTTTGTTGGAGTTTCGTTTCAGCTTAGTTCTTTCCATCCAGCCACTCACTGACTCTAGACACTTGGACAGGGTTTCTACAGCCAACCTTGGTGATGATTTAACTGAGAGGCAGAGTTGCATGTCATCTGCATATTGGTGACACTGCACCCCAAACCTCCTGATGATAGCCCCCAGCAGCTTCACATAGATGCTAAATAATATTGGGGAGAGAATAGTACCCTGTGGCACCCCGCAGGTGAGCAGCTAATGGTCTGAAGTCTCCTCTCCCAGAACTACCCTCTGGTACCTGCCAGAAAGGAAGGAATGGAACCACTGTAATATGGTGTCCCCTATGCCCAACCCCTCCAGGAAGTCCAGGAGGATACCGTGGTCAATGGTATCAAAAGCCACTGAGAGATCGAGAACAAGGAAGGAGTATTTGCAACTATCCAGAGCCCTCCTCTTATCATCCACCAAGGTGACCAAGGCCTTTTCTGTCCCATGCCCAGGCCTGAAGCCAACTGAAATGGATCCAGATAATCAGCTTCTTCCAAGTGTGCCTATAACCGCAATGCCACCACCCGCTCAATCACCTTGCCCCAAAACGGCAGATTCGAGACTGGGCGAAAGTTGTTCAAGTCTTGGGGATCCAAGGAGGGCTTCTTTAACTGTGGTCTTATCACCACCTCCTTGAGAGATGATGGCATCACTCCCTCCTTGAGGGAGGCATTCACCACTGCCTTGATACCCTCCCTAAGTCTCTTCCTGCAGATCATAATGAGCCAAGATGGGCAAGGATCGAGTAAGCCTGGGGTCAGCCTTAAAGATGAAAGCACCTTGTCCACTTCCTCAGAAGGAAGAAGCTGGAACCGATCCCACACAACCGATCTGCCATTGTCCGTCCCACTGTTTGCTAACTTTATCCATTGCACACAGAATAGCACTCCTGATCCAGTCGATTTTATCTGCAAAGTGCTTTGCAAACTCATCACAGGAGGCCTTAGAATGCTCCATTGGTTCCGGAACAACTGGACCGACCAGGTACCAGAGCACTTGGAACAGCCTCCTAGGATGGCACTCTGTGGACGCAATAGAAGCAGCACAAAAAATCTTTTTTGCTGTTCTTATCGCCATGTGGTAGGCTGAAGCTGCAGCTTTAACCCATGTCCGATCGTCTTTGGAGCAAGATTTCCGCCACCTGCACTCTAGCCCTCTCACCTCCCACTTCAGAGCTCACAACAGTGGGGTGAACCATGGTCCAGTCTGAGCTCTGTTCAGGGGGAGAGGGTGTCTCAGAGCCACCCGGTCTAAGGCCCCAGTGATTGCAGCATTCCAGCCATCCACCAGGGTCTCGACCAAGCAGCCATTTGCATGCTCCAAAGAATCCCCAAGCGCAGTCAGGAACCCATTTGGATCCATAAGATGCCTGGGGCAGACCATCCTAATGGGTCCTCCACCCCTGTGGAGGAGTTGTGGAACAAGAAGTCCAAGCCCACCAGGTAGTGATCTGACCATGACAAGGGAGGGGGAATATACCCCCAATTTCCAGATCACTTCCCACTTCTCTGGAAACAAACACAAGGTCCAACGCATGACCAGCTACATGTGTGGGCCCAGTTGGAATAGGGTGCAGCTTCCAGGAAGCCATGGTCTCCATGCAGTCCCGAAGCGCCCCCACGAGGATGGCCTCTGAATGTACATTGAAGTCCCCCAACAGCAACAAGTTAGGGGACTGCACATGCACATCGGAGACCACCTCAAGCACCTCAGCCAGGGAGTCTGTTGTGCAGCAGGGGGGATGGTACATGAGCAGAATCCCCAGACTGCCCTTTGCGCCCAACCTCCAGTACATGCAATCAGCAACCCTGGTCTCCTAGAGAGGGAGTCCGGTGAGAACTAAGGACTCCCGGTAGATACAGCCACCCCCCCCCCCGACCCCCAGCCCTTGGCTGCTGCGCATATGAAAATCCAGCTGGGCAAATGGCCGCAAGAGTGGGAGCAGCGGCCTCGCCCAGCCAGGTCTCTGTAATGCATGCCAGGTCCGCACCCCCATCCAGGATCATGTCATGGATGAGAGATGTTTAATGGGCAATGGACCTGGCATTACACAGCAGCAGACGAAGGATGGAGTCAAGCATCCCCCAGCCATCCTTTGGCTCTGGAAAGGCCTGGAACATATTACATAACTCTCCCCTGTTCCCCTTACCCGCATGACCTGCCCCTAGCACTCTGCCAGCATCTGCCACCCAGCCTCAGTATGTTCTGACTCCTGGAACTCCCCCCACTGCTTCCGCCAGGTGGACACATGCCTCCCTCACTTCCGCCTATCAGGTGGGCACCCCACCCCTAAAATCACAAGCACAACCCCAAAGCCCACCACCCACCAACAATTTTCAAAAGCTACAACCCAGGCCCTCTGCTCCCGTGTGGCTCCCCTGAGTGGTTCACCCAAGTTATAAGCCTTTCGGGGTCGACTGAAAGCTGTGTGCTCTTTCTAGCAGAGAGTGGTGGAGCGAGCTCCCTGCGGCTCTTCCCACTCTTACCAATGTGTAGGACCAGGTTGGCCTCTCCCCTGTGATGATGTTCTTCCCAGGAAGCAGGAGTTGCAGCCTCCCAGTGGCCCTTGGTTCTCCAGTCGATGGATGAGGCCAGAGTCTGCAGTGCACTGCAATGGTCCAATCTTGAGGTTACTAGTCTTACCTTGAGGTTCTAGACCAAGGTTAGGCCTTTTTGGTCTGTGGGCACATTTGGTAATTTGAGAAACTGTCCTGGGTACCATCACAAAATGGGTGCCATGAGAGGTGTGGCAGAGGATGAGTAACCTACCCAAAAGACTGAGTACAAGACAGAGATGGGATCTGAGCCCAACATACTAAACTCCATTGAACCCACAGTTTTCAGCAGCAACGGATACCTATTTCACAGCAACCCCAGCTGCTGGTAAAAACATGTGTCAGTTCAAAACAGGTGGGAGGAGTAGGGCAACTTGGCAAGTGCCAAGAAAGGTGTCAGGGGACACATTGGTGCCCACAAGCACCGTGCTGCCTACCCATGTTCCAGATCTCCAAATGGTGAGTTGAGCATGAATACAAATCTCTCCTTGAATGTGAAGTAAAAAAATGTCACTGTGACAGTAGCTCTTGTCCCTTTACCTGTATCATCTGCAAAAGCAGTGAAGAGGAAATAGAAGGCACTCACCCCCACCCCCACCCCCACACCCACACCACACATACATGCAAACATAAGCACAAAAGGAAACTATCAGGAGCTTGGGCCAAGGATGATCAATTTCAAGATTGGATTCAGCTAGGGATGTAGGAGAAATTCATCAGGTACTATATTTGTACGAATTTACCAAATTGAAGCCTGCCAAATCTGTACTCAAAACTGTAATGCATTTGCAATTTGCACTTTGCATAATTTTGTGGTCCACTTTGCAGTTCAAGAAAATGCCCACAAAAATGCATACGTTAAGGAAAATTGCTCACAAGAATGTGTATATGACGGGAAATCACACCCCCAAATGCATCATATTAGGAGAAAAGCAGCTGCAGAAGTGTGCACACAAGCAAACATGTTTACAAAAATGTGTTTATTGGGGAAAATGCACACAAAAATGAGTACAAATTTTCAGGGAGACTTTTTTCCCCAACTAATTTTGCTGCATTCGCAAACTCACGCGAATGTGGGCAGAACCAAATATGCAGTCAGGGAAATGAGAACTTCTGTGAAAATGAATACCTTTGCCAGTCCCTATAATAAACTAATGAAGGAGGAAGAGAACGTTTAGTAGGAAGACTCACAGATCAGGTGTTGAAGCCTGCCAGAGCCATGGATCATGGCTTTTATGGGCCAATGAAGCCGAATCTCATTTGTCAGCCTTGGATACTATGTTAGCCTGCACGTCCATCCGTTGGAGTGCCATTTTATGTGGCACTCTTGTAATTTTGTTGTTGGTGCTCTCAGAGGTGAGCAGCATCTTTGGAGACAGTTCCTATAATGCTGTGAACATGCCAACAGGCCAGAGGGGAGAGAATACTCTCTCTAGAAATTAATGTTAACCTCTAACATCAGAGAAAGAAGGGCCACAGGGAGCAGATGAAACATAGAACCTATTTTCCTTCTGTCTTCTATTTGCTGAACTGCACAGAAGAGGAACGTTCTCTGCTAGTATACATTCTTGGGGGCTTTGCATTGGCTTTAACTCATGGCTCCCAGCTGCCGATCTCTGCCTGCATGGCAAGATAGTTATTAAAGTACTTCTGGTAACAAACTGTAAGCAATTAGGTTTCATTCCTTTAGGAGAGAGCAAAGAATGTATTAGATCCAAATCTGCTCCATGCTGGCATGCATGCAGATTCAGAAGAATAAATAATTTTCCTGGAGGCATAATGGTGAAGGAAGAGGCCCAAAGACCCCAAGGGAGACATTTCATGGTGTTGGAAGGTGGTTCTCCATATTTAGCAACTGCCTGACTACAGTCCACAGTAGACCATGGGCCAATGTATAATGGTCTCCAAAATGCTCCATGTTTGAAATTCTCCCTGGATTTTGGAGATCTGAGTTACCTGGTCTTGCTTCTGAAATGGAACTAATGCATTAGGGACCCACCATTCTTCCATGTTGTCGAACATGTTTTGTTCTGTTTTTTCAAATTTTGTATTGAGCACTATGCATGATCCATTTGTTGAGGCTTCATGCCATTTCCACCTCGTACATGACTGCCGTCCATGTGCAGATTGAGAAATCATGGCCATATACACAGATCAGACTGTGTATATGGTTACATCAGTATTCTTTGTGTGTGGGGATACTTTATTAGTGCACTGAAGCATGTGTGTATTTCAGTAAAATGCTGCATAAAAAAGAATCTTTATGCAATCATATCTACAACACCATCAAGGTTGCTTGGGGTGGGGGGAGTGTTTTATCAATGCACACATCCACATCCGTGATGTGTATATGAGTGGAGAGTGGGGAACAGGACAGATATAAATCAAATGAAGGTACTGAAAATTGCAGCAAGCTGTGGATGCTTGAGTTCTAGAATTAATTCTAGAAATTCTCCAAGTTAAACCAGAATACCAGAAGGTTTGGAAGGTAAGACAGAGTGACCCCATTAAAAATAAGGGATGAAGGGATTGGGGAAGATCCGCTCAACCCTCTGCTGAAGCAGGGTCTTGAACCACTCTCTTCTGAATTGCTTTTGAGCCAATTTTATGAGCAGCCTCCCTGGCTCCCACTCGCCCTCTGGCTATGTGCACCGAAGGCACTGTTTCCTCGGGGCTGTGCTGTTTGCCTTCAGTGCCGTCAGCACGCCCTCCGCTCGGACTGGTTAGGCATTGTTGCAGCGTCATCCTGTTCATGATCATGACTATGCCGATGGGCTTAGATGGCCCGTGGGACATTTCGCAGGAAGAAGACTCAGTTGTGGTGGTTGTTTTTAAAAAGTGGCACCACAGCATCGAGAAGACAATGTCAGTGAACTGGGGAAAGAAATGTAAATATTTTCAGCACTGGGGAATGGGAAATATTTCAGCCCCTTGAAAGTATTATTTTCATCCTGGAACTAAAATGGGCAAACATCTGGTGCAGCCAGTGCTGGCCCAAGGCATTTTTCTGCTTCAGGAAGAACAACAAATGGGCCTCCCCTGGCCCCCGCTCCAGTCGAGGTGCATAGCACCCAAGGCTGGCCGAGGTATGTTGCACAAAAGACAGAAAACCCCACAAGTGCCTCTCCTGGGAGTGGAATTACTATCATAATAAATTGCCTAGCCAACAATTTGTTCTCTTCCTTGTGTGACCCCAAAAATCAGCTGCCTGAGGCAGGTGCCTCATGCAGGGCCGGCCTTCTGTTGTTCCTAAATGGCACATTGATGTTGAAGATTACGAGAAGCACTTCAGAGCCAGTGGGCAGAAGGAGGTGCTAAAAGAAACTCCTGAAGCTGAGGCTGAATGCCCAGTTCGACCGATCACCACTTTCATCTGTTTATTAAGACTGGCTCATGTCCCCCTGGGGAATTGTGTGTGTGTGTGTGTGTGTGAGAGAGAGAGAGAGACAGAGACAGAGAGACAGAGAGACAGAGGGAGAAATACTGAGGCCCTTTCCATGAGCTAAACTGCTACCCGCTTCCAGGCTTTTATCATGCAATCACCCTGCCTCATTCACTGAATTTTAATGGGCTCCAGATGATGATATCTTCTAATGGTGACCCTCTTGCATTTTTCTATTGCTTCTTCCACCTTTTGCTTTCCACAAAGAAATCCGCTGAGGAGGAAAAGGCAGAGTAGTGGCACATGTCTTTGGATTGACAGCACTAGGAACTGTCCCTCTGCACACACTCCTGCGGCAGCCACGCTCTGTGTAGGGTGGGAGGGAGGGAGCCATAAAGAACAGTAACAGAACATCTCTCTTGTCCCCTTGTCACCCCTCCACTGTCCAAACTGAGATTGTAAGGTCCCGGAAGCAGAGCTCTTTTTCTTTTTGCTTCTTTTACAGAGTAAAGTGTCGTGCAGGTTGAGGTAAACAATTAACAGACAACACCCCTGGAAACAGGCATGCAAAGAGATGGAAAGCGAAGTTCTTTACTGCTGAACTTAGCTTAAGAGTTAAACGGTGGCTAAGGGAAACGTGCTAGGTGTTAATGCACTAGCTTCACTTTGTTAAGAGAGGCCATAAAAATGGCCAGCTGTAATTCATGGCTGCTCTCCCCCTCTCCCCTCTGTCTCTCTCTCTCTGTCTCTCTCCATCTATGTCTCTCTTTTGCAGCTTGACATCAAATTCAATTACACAGTGTCTGGGAGAGAACAAAATGTATTCACACTGCCATAGTTCAAGCCGGACCACAAATGTACAAAACGATTATGCGCACGTGTCCACGAAAGAGCCCATCTTGAGAATCCTCTCTAAATCGATTAGAAGAGCCACTGGCAAATCATTTAGCTTGCTGGGAAAGGGACGGTTCTCAGACACTGAGAAATATCCAGGAGAGGGTTTGTAACACCAGGGGAAGGAGGGCAGCACCATCCACAGAGCAGTGACAGTTCCAAGCTACCCAAGGCTGTTAATCAGCAGAAAACATTCTTAGGAGGGAAGGGCGGCAGGTTCTGAAAACCTCTAGCTTCATTCCTGCCCCTCCTCCTCCTCCAACAAGCAAATGCATTTTTCCTTGGCTGTCAGGATGGAAGTGACGAGCTCAGCCACCCCCTACACTGGGCGATTCTCTTCCTGGGTGAACAACAGAAATTGCATGTATTGCATAGGGTATGTCACATACACCTCCCTTTCGTCTTTGCTGGAGCTCTCCTTGTTATGCTTCTGAGTATACCTGATGGCCCTATGATTTACACACATGCACACACATAGTTTTCTTGTGCAAAACAGCAGAGATAATAATTGCATGTTTGGAAAGAGGGGATGGTAGCAGGAGAGTCAAATGTAATTCACTGTGATAAGGCAAGGGTGGGGCTCCCAAAAGGCCCTGCCCTGCCCCTGGCCCCACCCCCTTTCCCTGGCCCCACCCCTTTCCCTAAGCTACCAAATTGTTTGGTGGTTTCCTGGCCTTTGTGCAGGTTTTTTCCCTGTTCTAAAAGTTTTAAATTCCTCTCCTAAGGCTTAGCTACTGGCAGGAAGAGATTTAAGCAACAATACACTGTTGTTGTTGTTTGCATTTTTAGCCCTTCCCCCTTTTCCTTTGGCCCTGCCCCTTTGGCTTTAGAATGCACCCACCACTAGAATGCAGCCCCTGACAGCATCTCCAAAACTGAATTTGGCTCTTGGACTCAAAGACATGCAATACCCTGCACTAAAGTATTCAGTTGTTGAGGCAGCCATGGCCAAAGCTTCTGGGCAGTGACTGGCTCAGCTGCTGTGATGTCACAGAAAGGTGGGACAGGAAGGAAGTGCTCTAGCTGCCTTTGGCTAATATGCTCAGTTCCTAGACCCAGGCTTGTCCCTCCTCCTCATGTGAGGTGTGTATCTTCTCTACCTGGCACCAGGCTGGACTGCGAAGCCTTGGCAAGTGCTGGCTCCAGCTAAGGATGTCAGAGAAATCTGGCTCTGTGTGTGCATGTGTAGGTTGATGGGTTTTCCTAGGCTTGCCCCCACCTAGCTGTACCTAGCATTTGCCCCAGTATAAGGCAGCTTCCTGTGTTCCTAACCCCTTGGCAGTGTGGCTCTACTGGCTGATACATTGGGAGATACATGGGGAGTCCATGTTAAAGCATGCACAGATTCCCTATCAGCCTCAGAGCAGTGTTGACTGGCAGCATCCCACCCACCCACCCAATTTCTGGCAATATGGGATTAACCACTCACCATTCCTGGAGCCCAGTTGGAGGTTTTCTTGCCCCCTTTCCTAATTAGATGAGCATCAGGATTGTTGTTTTTCTCTGCCTTCTTTCATCTGTTCACATAGGTGGATATGTTTTCTGTTGCTCTAGAAGCTAGGTCCTGAACCAATGGGCTAAATTTACAAAAAAAAAGGTGGGGGGTTGCTTGTGCTAAATAATAGGAAGAAGGTCTTGATGGTCTGAGCTGTTCAGCAATGGAACAGACTGTCTCAGAAAGTGGCCATCCAACCTCTGCTTGAAAACCTATAAAGAAGGAGTGCCCACCACTTTCTGAGGCAGTGGGGTGGAGCAGTGCATTTCCTGCATTGGCAATGGGTTGCTCTAGATGACCTTGGAGTCCCCTGCCAACTCTATGATTCTATTCCATACATCAGGAGCATTCCTAGAGTAGGGATGGGGCCTCTAACACTGTATGCAACAGTCCATCGACAACTGGCAAGTACAGTGTGAGTGAAGAGAGATGTGGAAGGCCAGGGACCTGGGTGCCAGAGATGTCGCTCACAGCTCACTAGCTTGAGTGGGTTTGGAATGTTGGCTTTATGGGAGCCTTCCCCCCACCCCAAAGTCCACATTGTCAATCTGCTAGGGGTGAGATGACTAACCGCTTGTTAGTTGCAATAACCAGCCAGATTTTTGGCTGGGAGCTGCTGGAGCAGGTAGAAAAAGACACCATTCTTCATAATCTGTCAGGTGAGGAGATGCTAAGTCTCCAGAACAGCCGACAAAAACTTCCTCCAGGATAATTTAGGGGTACAACTCTCCAAGAGGCTGTTGAGCTAATAATGGAAGGTGGATGAGTCTAATGGAATTGCAGACAAATAGCAGATAACTTATAACGTCTGGAAATTAATCATTAGGTCTAGTTCTGTTTGCTGCTCTGGTGGTTGAAATAGTGTTATGGTAGGCAGGGAAGAAGAAGACATGATTAAGGGTGGGATGTGAATGGGAACCTTGGAAAAACATCTGGCATCCTTGGAAAAACATCCTAACCTGTAAGCTGAGGAAGGCAATTTGTCAGAACAGAGTTCCAATCAGGGTTCCTACATTTGAAATGCACAAGACAGACATCCTGCAAAGATTCTCAAGTGTGTGTATGTGTGTGCGTGTGTCTCCTGTAGTAGTAAGGAAAAGTAGGATAGTGTTCCTCATCCCCCCTTCAGGAACACACTGGGGTTTTGGTGCAATGCATGGATTCTTCCCAAAATAGTGACCTGCAGGGATGATTGTGAAAGTGCAAAATGCATCTGGCTGGCCACTCTGAGAAACCAGATGCTGGACTAGGAACTGCCTGATACTGGCTCAGACCCTTGGCCCATCCAGCCCAGTACTGTCGACACTGACTGGCAGCAGCGGCTCCCAGGGTTTCAGGCAGGATTCTTTCCTAGCCCTGCCTGGAGAAACAAGCATTGAACCTGGGACCTTCTTCAGGCCAAGCACGTGCTCCGCCACGGAGCTATGGCCTCCCCTCCCTAAATGCACCTGACTTTGTTCTTCTGATATTCTTAGGTCAGACGGTTTATCTCTTCCAGGAAAGTACAAGGCCCAGTACCTCTCTCTTTGGGGAAATGTCTCTGCTTGGTTAATCATGATGCCCAGAGGGAAGGGGAACAGGAACCTTGCCAGCCTTCTGCCAAAGGTCCTGAACCTTTGCCAGAAAGAGACCCTTTCCTCTGAATGATAAATGCTTGGGGAAGCAGGGACAGCACTTGTAATTTCATAGTGCAAGATTCTCTTAATAGGATCATTTCCCTTTTCAGGCAACCATCATAAATACAACTGAAAATGATGCATTAGCCACAGGGGAGGATGCAGGGGGGCCTGCCTGCTGCAGCGTAACCAGACTGTTTATGTTTTTTATAATTTTCATTATTGTTTTGATGAATGGAGTGTACTCAGTGTGTATATGTGTGTGAGAGAGGGGGCGGGGAGGGGGAGAGAGAGAGAGAGAGAGAGAGAGAGAAGTGGATGGAGAAGAGAGAGACCTGCTCTGGGCACACAACCTAGGTGCATATAAAGCTCATGTCATGCATATAGAATCATGCGCGCGCGCATATATATATATATATATATATATATATATATATATAAAATATCCCGCAGATTAGCCTTTGCCCAGATGCACTTGAGACAGAAACAACTGAAAGCTTTAATCACAGCTTTTACTTACCATTAACAGGGCTCGTCTTGTTTAGTGATGCTACCAAATTTAATAATTAGTCAGCTCATTGCTCAAAACTTGCCCTTTCACAATGCTCGCCTTTGTAGCGAGCCTGGATCAATGTCTTACAAATTCACTATTACCTTCAGGGCTGACGGCGAGCTCCGGTGCATGTGCAGTCTGCATCTCAACAATGGAATTTCTGTGTATGTGCTGAGTTGGTTTAACCCTGAAATGATACAGTGGGTCTGTCACTGCTTCCCTCATCATTGGCTGGATCTACACTTACCGCCTTTTTTCGCTTCCAATGAGGTTTCACCGCCCGCCTTTCACACTATGCAGTAGCCGCCTCGAATTGGAACTGGAATTTCCCACTTCCGTGCTCCCGCTTTCAATACTCTAATATCCTGGTATTTCCCCTTAATGTGCTCTGATTTTCCGCCTTCGCTACCGTATTGGTCGTAGTCCCCTCCCCCGCCTGTCCATATACGGCGGTGTTTGTATTTCCCTCCTGTCCAATCACAGCTCTTGACAGCCCCATGTCTTCTTCCGGCGACTGATCGCATAGCTTCCTCAGCAGCCCCCATTTCCTCAGCAACAAGGAAAGGGCTGGATGTGCGCACACTTGTCTGATCTCGGAAGCTATGCAGGGTCGGCCCCGGTCAGTGCTTGGATGGGCGACCGCCTGGGAATCAGGCTTCCTGCACTGAGCGGGGGGTTGTCCTATACTTTCAAATGAGATTAAGTTTTACCCCCTCCTATCCCCTGCTCCGGATGTTTTTTAAATAATTAAGGTGTTATCCTCGCAGAATCGGGGCTTCTCCACGATGTTTTTTTTTTCTAATTCAGGCATGATCTTCGAAGATTCAAAGTTGTGAAGCTTCACAGCTTTGAATCTTCGAAGATCATGCCTGAATTAGAAAAAAACATCACGGAGGAGCCCCGATTCTGCGAGGATCATGCCTTAATTTAAAAAAAACAACATCTGGAGTGGGGGATAGGAGGGGGTAAAACTTAGTCTCATTTGAAAGTATAGAACAACCCCCTGCTTATTGCAGGAAGCCTGATTCCCAGGCGGTCGCCCATCCAAGCACTGACTGGGGCCGACCCCGCTTAGATTCCAAGATCAGACAAGGGCCACAGGAAAACAGCAGGAAAACAGCACAGCACTCGAGTGTGAACCGAGCTCGCACATTCGATGAAGCACTGCAACAGGGAAAATGGGTGAGTGTGAATAATCACGTTTTAATGTGGAAGCGTTTAACCCGATGGGACACCGAATTCATTGCGACGGCAGGCGCAATGTAGATTGGCCTGTTGTCACCACTGCAGCTCTGGCTCTGGGAGCAGGTGGAAGACAAGGACGAGGACAAGGAGTCTGCAGTTCCATCTTCTTTCCTCCATGTATGACTGATGGCAAATAAACATCACATGACATCATACAGGCAGGCCACATGAGAACACCTGATGAGGAAGGGGGAACATAATACAGTGACACATGGTGTCATGCCACACTACGTGACTCCAAACTACAGCTCCCAAGATGCACTTTGATATTGTGCATGTGCCAAAACTCGTATACACAGAATGGGATCTTGTACTAAACCCTCATCTGAATTCATGTGGACATATTTATTGCTTTCTGAGTAATTCTGAATTCACTCAGGGTATGTTCACCCATCACTATTCTTGTTACAACTAAAGCAGACAAAAGTGGAACCAAAACCAGCACCCCAACTCCCTACATGCATTAACTATTTAGTGGCTTGTCAACCAGTTATTTCCCCCTCTATACAGTGTGTTTTAACTAATGGCTGTTTCTTATTCCAACAAAACAATGTAATCGTTCCTTTTCATTTGGTATAATCAGACATGTTTTCAAGGTGGGGGTGAAAACCCAAATAAAAGCTTAGTGGGGGCAACTGATCAGGCAGAAGGAGATGAGATGCAGTGTTTCATTGGCTCTGCACCAGCAGCCTAACACAGCAGATCACATTCAGTCACATAATACTGGAGATATCACCAAGATTCATGCTTCCTTGGCTTGGAATATTACAGTGGACAGCTTGTCATGTTCATCTCAAATATGACCCTGTGTGTTCCTCTGTTGTTGTTGTTGTTTTCTGAGCCAAAGAAGAACTTGTCCCAAAGAAGAATTGGATGGTAGGACCATAGCTCAGTGGGTGGAGCCTCTGCTTTGCATGCAGAAGGTCCCAGCCTTGATCCCGGCATCTTCAGGTAGGGCTGGAAAAATTCCTTTCTGAAACCCTGGAGAGCTGCTGCCAGTCAGTGAAGACAATACTGGGATAGATGGACCAAGGTTCTGACGCAGTGTAAGTCTGCTTCCTATGTTCCTATACTCCTATGTCCCATTCCTGGAGAGGCTGGAGCAGCAAGGCTCAGGTTCTCCATCTACAAGCAAAGCAGGGGGGCTGTCCAGCAGAGCAAGGAACAGGTTTCAAGGCGAGGTTGGTGAGGCAGCAGGAGAGGTAAGGAGAGCAGGAGTCTCTGGCCAAGGTACTGGTCCAAATACTGCTTATCCATTTACCGTGCTGTTGGTGATCCACTGGTACCAATGATGGGTACCAATGAAGGGAGGGAAGTCTTTCTCTCTTTACCTGGTTCACCTGCTCTCTCTCTCTCTCTCTCTCTGGCAGAGGGGGTGCTAGAGGATCATGGGAGGTGAAAGAAGGAGGTTCACAGGCAGTGGAGGATTTTAGGTTCACAAGGGGCTGGGGGATGAACAGGAGCTCATTGCACCTTCAGTCAGAGGCATCACTGGTCCTGGTTTGATCTGAATTGGCACAGAATAAGCCAAGCTATTTCCCATTTCCGGGGAAATAGCTTGGCTGCTTCTGAACCAAGTCCAGGAGAACCAGGCAGCAAGGTCACCCACCAGTACTGAATACTGTGGGTGGGGAAGAGGAAATTGGATACGTGTTCCTCCAAGCTGCTGCTTCTGATATGACTTGCTGCAGAAGCGTAGAAGCGACTTCTCTGAGCAATGGCTTTGTAGCAGCAGCACCCTGAATCCACAGTCCTTTTTTTTTTTTTAAAACTCACAAGAGTTTTCCAGTCCCCATGGAGGTTTAGCCAGGGGCAACTTTGTTTGATACTTTTGAACCCTTATTTACTTATTACATGTAACCTTCAAGTTATCACCTTTAACCTGTGTGAGGTCAGATGCATTCGTGAGGGTATATAACTGAGAGCCTGCCTCACTAATCTTTCCACTTTTGGTGGGCAGCCATTCTGCTTGCTTCGCAAATAGAGGTGAAAACCCCAGGGCGCATAAATTCAGCATTTTCTCCATTTGCACTACAGCGAAACACCTTGACCCACCACAGGCAGCCGTTCTTTGGCCATCCCCTTCAGGGTGTCCAGCTGGGCCACTAATCCATCTGAATAATTGCATACATCTCATCAAGACATCGATAAATTAAGTCCATGCTTCTTATGAAAAGGGAGAGAAAGGCAGGAGGGAGAAGACAACCCATTCCCAGATTTCTGAGAATTTCTGAGCCATTCCTCAGAAGCCTCCTTTATTGGAATTCCTTAATTTATTTTGCTTATCAAGACTTAAATGTCAGCCTTGCACAGCCATTCCAGACAAATCAAATACTATATTCTCTGGGAAGGGGGAAACCCCATAAACATTTTCTCTAATATTATTCCAAGAGTGTCTTTCTATTTATTATCTTATTGAATTGTTTCTTTTCAGTGTATCCACAGAGCAAACACAGCAGTTGTTCTGCGAAGAGCAAAGGGCAGAAGCTTTGCAAGCCTCTTGTTGGCCACAGAGCCCCTGGACACATCCCGATGAATAAATGTAAAGGATTAACCTGATTCCCAATTGTTAATTAGCAGTAGGAACAGATTCTTTATTTATTGCTCTAGGTGGCACTGAGGGCAGTGTCAGGGTGGAAACTGAGCCCACAGAGCCCCAGAGCAGTTCTGATTCTGAGGAAGAACAGCAATCCGTGGGAGAGGAGCTTGCTCATCTCTCACAGGCACAGCGGCAGGGAGAGATTCCTCCTGCCGGCATTCCTGAGAGGGATAATGACCCTGGCAGCGAGAGAGCGGGGGAGGGGGCCTTGCTAGATGCTCAGCACAGATGCAGGGAGCGGTGCGAGGTGGAGGGCACCGAGAGGAGGCACTCTGCTCACTTGGCGCTAAAACAACGGTCACATCCCGAGGACCCAAGGGTAAGAGGGAGGACCTCTCCATAGCCCATAAGTTCAGAGTGTTCCTGCCCTCCTCCTTCAAACGGGGACCAACTGCCTTACCTGGAGCTTAGGCTACTCTGCTAACTACCCCAGTGCAGTTCCTTGCTTAGTCGCTGGTGATTAGCATCTGAAAGAGTCATTGAGTTGTAAAGGAATAAAGCCTTGGAAAGAATCCTCTTCATCTGTGTCTTGAGTTGGCTATTGGAGGGGACTGTAAGAGGCAGCTAGGGTGCTCCTGACAGGCAGCACATTTTCTGTAATGAGAAAGTTTCCAGAATTTTTTCCATGCCTATAGTTTTGCCTGGAAAATGTTCCTTTTTTAAAAAGTGCTGTTTCCTAAAATTAACTAGTAACATAAGTAATGGATACAATACTAATCAGACTGGTCTAGTATTGTATCTAGGTTCAATGTTGCAATGAACCTCCCACCAGCCCCGGTGATATACATAGGAAGAGCATGTATGCATAGTCCCCTAACTCCTTGGTTTTTCAGATGTGCTAAGATGTGTATGTTATTTGTGTCTTACAATTTAAATGGATGTACTGTAAGGGAAATGGTGGTGGTGGCAGTCCAAAACATCTGCAGGGCACTAGGTTGGGGAAGACTGTGATAAATCAACATGCCTTCAGGTCTGGAGACAATAAAGACATGAAGAATAACCACCCCCTTCACATCTTGGCTTTCCAGAGGAATTTGCTTGGCTGGAAGCTGGGCTAGATGGATCTTTGGTCTGATCCAGCAAGGCAGTTCGTATGCTTTCATGGAGCCAGTTTAATGGGAACAGCCATTCATCACGCAGTGGGCGAGAGGCTGCAGTATGGGAGCCTCCTGCGGCACAATCCTACGCATGTTTAGACAGAGAAAAGGCCTACAACTCCCAGCATTCTCCAGCCAGAAAAGCTGGTGCATGTCTAAACATGCATAGGATTTCTCTGTCTAAACATGCATAGGATTTCTCTGCCTAAACATGCATAGGATTTCTCTGCCTAAACATGCATAGGATTTCTCTGTCTAAACATGCATAGGATTGTGGCCTGAGGAGATCAAGTCCGAGCCTATTTCCCTGAGCCTATTTTCGGGATTGTTATTATTGTAGTATTGTAGTAGCACTATTTATGTATTGATAGGCATTCTCTTTTATGCACTGCTGTTCCATTGTGAGCCACACTGGGCATACTGAGTGGAAAAGTAGCAGACAGATTAAAGTGATGATAAAGGTGAGCTACAAAATCCTTTCCTTGGCAAAAGACAAGAATGACCAGAATACTAGACTAGATGGATGCTTGGTCTGATCCAGCTTAGCTCTTCTTATGATATTCATGGGGGAAAATGTTTTAATGCTTAAGGAGCTCCTGAGAGCACGTTGAACAATACACACAGTCTCTCTTCTTTCCCAGTCGCTGATCAAGTGGAATCAGGGTACAGGAGGGCTGATGGCATTTGGCAAGAGCTTGATTGAACTTCTTCATTCTGACAAATTCTTCCTGCATTCCCCACAGTTAATTAATGGTAATTCCACTTGGGCTGGCTTCCTTGTCATCACAACTGCCCTACTAACAAGGACTTGTTAAGTGATTAGTTTGCATCCTCAGCCTACCGAGCTACAAGTGGGGGTGGAGAAAAAGTTCTACTTATTATTTTTGGTCCAGTTCATCCACTTGTAAATTGGCATTCCAAAAAAAGTAAACGGCTTTGGGGAATGCTAGTTTGTAGGCTGCAAATATATTAAAGAAAATCCACTTGCAAACAACCTGTGTTTGGGGCTTGGGGATTAGAGAGGGTTAGATTAACTGAAGCTGTGCTTTTTCAATTGGAGAAGCAAAGTCTTTGGATAGATTTACGAATTTGGGTTTGTGCCTGTACCTTGGGTTTCTTGTGTTTGGAGTCTGAGTCTCTTCTAAAACTCTTCTGTGCTATCTGGCATCAACTGTGTGCTCTTGTCACATACCAATCATGGAAACAACAGATGAGGAAAATCTTCAGGGCTGTAAAGCACCAGTTCCCAAGAATTCTCATCTCTTTGTGCCCCTCTGTGCTCTTAAGGGAAGAGAGTTTCCTGGAAGCAGCTGCTCTCCATTTCTCAAAGCTTTCTCTGATGCCAGGACTTGGTGGGTACCATTTTGGAGGGAGGATTCTAGCAAGAGCCCAGCACCATGGAATCATCACAGCTGTGCAGCTTGACCCCATCCAATTATGGAGCAACACTTCAACAAATATGATTGTAACTATGTTCACTTAATAGTTTGAGTCTCCCTGCACCCTGGACTCAAAGCCAGCAAGCAGAGAAGGACTTCAAGAATGCGGAGTGGCCATCTAACAGTTTACAAACCCTGATGGAGGCTTATACATAGAAAAAAAAGTGCTTCTGTAGCTGACTCCAGTTTATCTCTGTCTCACAGTTTGGGTTTTGTCGTTTTTAATGTATTATATATTTTTTTTAAAATCCCATGCTTCCTCCTAGCAGCTCCTGATGGTATTCATCACCTTCTAGTTTATCCTCACAACAACCCTGTGAGGTAGGTTAGGCTGAGAGATAGTGACTGGTGAACTTCATGGCTGAATAATTTAATTTAAAATATTTCTTGGCTGCCTTTCAAGGCAGGAACCCTCCCAAGGCAACGTACAACAATAAAACTCACAGAATAAAAAATGGTGCAGTAATAAAAATAACAAAGCAACAGCAGCAAACATTCTAAAAAGACAACAAACACCAGCATGAAACAAAACCGGCATCACACAACTGCAGCCACAACTGCAGGACACCATGATCAGATTCACACATTAATGCTTTAAAATGGTGCCCACACTAGAGAGCCTTGAACGTTGCATTTCTGTCAGTGGGACTAGAGATCTGTAGGAAGGAAGACAGACAGACTTTTTATCAGCTCAGTAACTTAAAATGCCCAGGATTTTTTGAGTGAAGCAGGGACAGTCTTGACTCCATAACAATTGCTTTCAACTATCATCAGTTTAGCAGCTAAACTAAATTATTCCAGATAGGAATCTATTTGATTTGGAATTAATTAATTTATTACATTTCCATATTGCCCAATAGCATTCCACGTCCGGCATGCCCCCACTGAAGTGACCCTCTCCTTAGTAGCCACCTGCCTCACCTGATTTGGCGGGGACACTGGAAGGGGGGCCTCTGGAGATCATCTTGGTGTCTGGACAAGTATCCTCTATCACCGCCTGAAGCCTTCCACATATCCTGGGGGAGCAGCAGCACAACTGTTCCCCCGAAATAAAGGGTAGATGGTATGGGTAGCATCATTTCAGAGGGGACCCCATATCCCCTGGTGGGAGGACCAGCCCAAATGTAACCTCGTGTATGTAAATATATATAGATTTGGCTTGCACTTCTAAAAGATAAATAAGTCAGGGTTGGGGAATGTCATGACCCTGGAATCCAGCAGTGACCTGGGCATGAAAGCAGATGCTGAGGACCAGGCACCGACTACAGAGACACCAGTTCTGAGCACCACTGTGGAACTGGAGGCCCCCAAGCCACAGATGGTGGCCACTCCTGAGCCTGGGTCAAAATCTGCACCCCCCAGCAAAATCTGCAGCCCCCGACTCCAGCACTGGGCCAGCACACTCACTTCCAAGAATTCCACAGTCCAGTGTGCCAATGCAGGCCGTGTGCCCCTCATGAGCTCTTGGAGCTAGGTGCAGAACCTTAGGCCTGTGGGCCAAATCCGGCCTACCTGGGGTCCCAAACTATTCCTCCAGAGTCCCCCAAATGGCCACACCCCTTCTTCTTCCTCCACTGCCAGTCATGTAGTGGCTCCGCGGTTTTTGTGCAGCTTTCCCCACATTCCATTCCAGAAGGTTGAAATGCCTCTTCGAAGGGCTAGTTACTGGCAGTGAGTGCTTGAAGCGACAGTATGCTGGCATATGTTGTGTTTCAGCCCTGGCCTTTTTGCCTCAGCCCCACCCACCACTGGAAATGGCCCCTGAGAGCTTCTCTGAAACTGGGTTCTGCCCTTGGGCTGAAAGGGGTTGAACCCGGGGAAGATGCTTACCTCCTCGGAGAGACCAAGGAGGCTCCAGGCCAGAGGCCTGCTGCTTTAAGGCTCTTCACCTTCCAGGAAGAGCTGGACTCTCAGAGTGGGCTCTGGTAGTCCAGGCTTAACAGACTTCAGTCTGGCCTCAGACGGAGTTGCTCCCTAGAAGAGTGCAGGGAGAGAGGATTGTAGCGTTGTTGGCTGTGCACGTGTGCCATCTGTTTCCATTGCTCCTGCATGGCCAAGGCCACCAGCCGTGACCACACAAACGGAGAGCAACATTTCACTTGCCAGAAGGAAGCTTTTGGATAGCACACTAACGAGCAGGTGAATGTTTGCTCAGCAGATGCTGTTTACTGCCATACAGTTCTTCCCGGGCTTGCTGATATAAAGACTGGTCTTGTTTGCTGGCTCTGCCCTGAGACCCAGCGGCCTGCCAATTTCACCCCCATTTTCCCCGAAGTGCTTCTTCCTTCACAAAATGTTTGGTTTTGGATTGCCATGGTGATCAGTTGAACAGCACAGCAACTTAACAGGGCAACTCTGGGTGGCCACCTGCAAATACCTGGAGATCCGTAGCCCTCGGCTCAGAGGTGTGAGGTGACCGTTTCGCACGGGGGGTGGGCAGTGGAGTCAAGGGCAGGCAGAAGCACCCTGGCTGGCTGGCTTCCTGCAAGGAGTCCTGTGGCCCTCATGTCCTGCTTGTGGGCTTCCCAAGAGGCATCTGCTGGACTAGAGGGGCTTTTGGTCTGATCCAGCAGGGCTGTTCTTATGCCTCAGGGGACATGACATGTGCTCAGCCTCAGCCAGTGAACTGAACATGGCTGTCTAAAGTCCTAGTCTAGTGAGTCATAGCCTGCTCCTGCTCCTGTGGTTTATTAAATTTAGCCTTCCCCAGTCTGGTGCCTTCCAGATGTTTGGGACTACAGCTCCCAAGATTCCTGACCATTAGCCATGCTGGCTGAGGTAAATGGGACCTGAAGTCCAACACCGCTGAAGGGCACCAGGTTTGGGAAGGCTGATTATCTTCATGTATGTCCCACCCTTCCTTGCCAAGAAAATCAGGGTGGGTTGTGTGTGTGAGGGGAGGAGTTAAGTGTTTCAGAGTGAAATCCTATGTGTGTTTAGACAGAAACAAGGCCTACAACTCCCAGCATTTTCATATATATTTGTAGCAAACTCATTCTCCAAGTGAGGATTGGAACTACAACACCATTAGTTACTAAATGCAATTAGATTAATTACAAATGCCATCTGTAACTAAAATGGCAACATGCATGCAGAATGGAGAGGTAGCAGCAGGCTTCAGGTAAACCCAAGTGTTGCATAAATGCAAACATATTTAGAAGGGGAAAAAAACACTTGAGTGCAGGGGACACCCCCCCACCCCAAACTGCCAAATGTATGCTTGCTGGCTGTGCAACAGTGGCTGACCGGATGTGTGTGTGTGTGTGTGGGGGGGGGGGATGGAAAACCAGGGGAGGGGCATGGCTGGTTGGCATCTTGAAAAGGAGGGCTCCACTGTGCAATTTTTTGTTGTAGGACCTGCTTGTTATGATGTAAATCACTTTGAGGGCCATTGCTTGAAGACGGGTCTAAAAATATTTTAAAGGCATAAAGATCACTTGCCATTTTACCCTCACAACAGCTGAGGTGAGCATTGGGGACTGGCCCCAGAGGAAGCTTAATGGCTGAATGGAGATTTGAACACAGGCTGCTTCTGTCAAAGTCCACCACACCACATTTGCCCCCGTGGGAGCCTGGGATCATGATGTGCTTCCATAGCAGGCATGCTAAAGAGGGCCTGCCTTCGCCAGTGCTGACCATCCCAAGGTGCACCATTGACCTTTAAAAGCTTCTATTTTATCAGCTGCAGGAATAAGGATTTCTTTCACTGCAGGAGCTGCAGCACATCGCAGCAGCAGCAAGCAAGCAGTGTGTGTGTGTGTGTGTGTGTGTGTGCGCGCGCAAGGGTTTCTCCTGAACTTTACCTTAGTTTCCTCTGGGGAGGCAAATGCACATGTTGGAGAGGTGGTGTGATTTGTAAGGGAAGGCCTTTTCTTGTGCAAACACCATACTTGTGCCTCCTGCTTTTTCATCAGTGGGAATGAACTTAGAAAGCAGAAAGGAATGTAAGGAGAGCTCTCTTAGAAGCAGTGATGCTGCCGAATTTCATAATTAGTTGGCTCGTTGGTTGAAATTCGTCTGTTCGCAATGCTCACCTTTGTCATAAGCCTGGGTTAATGTATTATTAAGTCGCTATTAAGTTCAGAATTGGTTGCAAGCTTCAGAGCATGTGCAATAAAGTATTAGAAAGACCCTGCCCCCTGCTGAATTTTTAGTTGTCCTACCGCTTAAAACCCTGCAAAACTTACTTGAAGCCATCTCCTTAGGTGCTTCCCTTATTGTTGTCACAGTCTGTTGTCACATTGTTGTCACAGCTCTGGCTCCATGAGGAGGCACATAGGAAAAGCACTCTGTGGGGTCCATCTTCATACTGGCAATCACCAATGGTGAGTAAACATCACATGACATCATCATGCAGGCAGGCCATTTGAAAACAGCCAATCAGAAGTACATATAACATGATGACACATGATGTCATGCCACACTAGGCAATTCTGAACTACAGCTCCCAAGATGTACCTTGATACTGCACATGCCCCAAACCTCATATACATTGGAATGAGAGTTTGCATTAAAGGAGAACGCTCGTCCGAGCTCACATGGATGAATTCTGTTACTTTCCGAGTAATTAAAACATTCACTCGAGGCAAGCTTGCCCATCACTATGGAGAAGTGCTGCCCCAGAGCAGGTTGGTTCTTGGTTCCACATTTCCCATTTCCCTGAGCAGCAAAAAAATCCTAGGAGCGGCACTGCCTAGGCATGGCTAAGGAGAGAGCACTGGGAACCTCCAGAATTGTTGTGATACTTGCCTTATTTACCAATATAGGGCATAAGTGGAGGCGAAGAGCAGGCATTCTGAATAAGGCTGCTGATCCGCAACGCCAAGGTGCCTTCAGCTAAGTTACACCTTTCTCGTTGTCTCCCCACCTATCTCCCAAACTACAGACTGCTGCTTCATCTCTCTCCCCCTCTCCCCACCACACGCACAAACCTTATATTCATCCGCTCTTCTGAGCTGGAATGGCCTTTTGCCCAGAGAGAGTCAAAGATAGGGTGTCCTCTTATGCGTTGCCAAAAAAGAGGAAATGGAGAGGACAAAAGAGGATACCAATTTGCATAGCATTTTCACATGTGGATTTTTATGTACAGCTGCAAATTTAGAAATAATAACTATAATTTAAATAGAAATACACAACATCTCACCGTAGTGGAGAGACTGACTAGGTGACCTCTGTGCCAGCTTGGTCTGCTGCCGGGTGCTAAGTGCTGATGGGTGACTTTCAGGCCTTTGCTCATCTCACTCCGTATGGTTCTTTGACTTTAAACCAGACTTGGACTGGACATCTCATCAAATAAAGGGCACCTTCAAATAGAGGACTGTCCTCTGTAAAGTAGGACACTGGCCACCCTAAGACCTGGAGACAGCTCAGCTGTGCGTTGCACACCACCAATGTATGACCAACCCATAATTCAAGCTGCACATGGTAGTTGGTGGTCAGTGTAACAGCAGTGGCAATTCACAGACATGCCCCCATGTGGCTATGCTGTTAGTGCTCAAAGGAATATCTATGAGGAATGGTTCTCAGTTCCTTTTCCAAGAATGAGAATGCAAAGCCATACTCTTAAAACTACCATTTGTGCCCATGGCCCAAGATGGCATCAGCAGGGATGGAGCTGCACTCATTCTTCACCAGATAGCTTTGTGAACCTGGGGCCCCTTTCTGATCCCTGCCTTTCAACTGATCTTCTAAAAGCTTTTGAACCTTTTTGGTATGAATGAATGCATATGTTTTAATTATACTTCTAATTAAAAACTTCGCTGAGTCATTGGGTCAGCTTTCCCCTCATTCAAAATAGATTTCATACATGAATTGTGTGCATCTGAATATTCCATCTGAAACCCGACAGCTCCCCCCCCCCCCCAAAGACAGGTTTTGTTCCACAGTCCTATTCTGTGAAATGTAAAATGTGGGAAGCGGTGAGTGTAGAACTTGGAATAGGATTAATTCAAAGCTGTGAGAACACAGAGCTCTTCTCTGGAGCCGCCATTTCATGATGACCATACTTGAGAAGATAAAAGCCCATGTGCATGGAAAGGGCCTTTGTTGTTTCAGTGGAAAGACACCCCGCCCCCCGTCATAAATGCAGCTCAGGCAAAGCTTTGATGCCATTGCTCAGCGGACTTCCTCGGCACACCTGGCCGCCCAGCTGCACAAGCACAGCAGACAACTGCTTAGCTCCTGTGGAAGATTAGTGCTGTCTTTGCAAACCAGGAGTGAATGTTTTCCTTTTGTGATTGGCAGCCATAAGGACAGAAATCTCCCGAGGGCTGTCATGGGCCTTGACAGTGCGTTAGGATGGCAGTTCCCGAAAGCTGCCACTGGACTTCAGATAGTTCCTGCTGGAAGGCACCTGCTGGCTTGTTACCAGAGATTTCCCAATGGGCTTGCAAAGCTGTCCAGTTCATGTCCCACTATTGTATTTCACCAGTAAACTGGCCACCACTGCTTTACATCTTGAGGAATAGCTCTTGTATACTGTGCATAGCATGTAATAGGCATTTACAGCAGGGGTGCACAACCTTGCCCCCCCCCAGGTGTTGCTGTTAGGGTGACCACTTATGAATTACCAAAAAAGAGGACAAAAATGGACAGTGGTTTGCATAACATTTGCATATGCTTATATATATATATATATATATATATACATGCAATTTTTTAAAAAATATATAATTTTAAATAAAAATACAGTACATCTCACTATATTGTGGAAGAAGATCACCGGGTAATCTGTGTGTCTGCCTGTTCAGCCTTTCATCCAGGTACTAACTGTGGATGGACAACAGTTTTTATGGTTCATTGTCTTTATACTAGACTTGAAATGAACAGCCCTTCAAATAGAGGTTGCCATCAAACAGAGGATAGTTCTCTGGCTGCTCTTTAAATAGAGGACTGTCCTCTGTAAAAGGACACCTGGCCACCCTGGGAGACTGCAGCCTGCTTCTCATGCTACCCCAACCCAATTGCTGCTTTACCAATTGTTTTCTGGGAATTTTTGGCAAGAAAAATATGCCCTAGGAATAGGGATATTGGAGAAATCTGCAATGGAACCAAATGAGTTCAGATTTTTATGAATCTGACCTGTGCATTCTGCAGCGGATCAGCTTTCCCCCTGTCTGGGAGATTCTGCAGATGTGAGGACCAGTTTTCTAACCTTCAGGAATTTTGCACAAATTTTGTTGTAAAAAAATATGCATTTTTAAAAAAATGGCTGAAAATGTCCATCTCCCCCATAGGCTAAAGCATGAAAATGCACATTTTGGGGGGATTTGCACATTTTGGGGGATTTGCACATTTCTGCACATGAGAGGGGGAAAAAAAACCATTCTGTCGATGGGTGGGCAACAGGATGAAAGACGCCTTACAACCTGCAAAACACAGACAGAACAGACTGTACACAATCCATACGTCCCTAACTAGGAATGGGATCTGTGGTTCCTGCCATAGATTCCCCATTCCTAGAGGGTCCTAGGAAGCAGGCAGGAGCCTTTGAGCACTGCTTCCTAGGAAGCTCTGGGGATGAGACTTTTGTGGTAGGAACCATAGAGTCCATCCCTACAGCATTTTTCCTCTATCTTGTTTGAGTGCTGCTGCTGTTTTTTCAGAGGTGCCAGATGCTGGGGCCTTGAGGAACACTAGACAAAGCTTTGGGGGCTGCCTGTGCCCCACAGCCCACACCTTTTGCATCCCTGATTTATAGGCACCTGCCTTCTACTGCATCAGACCATTGGCCGAACTAGCCCAATGTTGTCTACTCTGACTCACACCCACTCTCCAGGGTCCCAGGCAAGTTTTCCTAACCTTGCTACCCAAGGTCCTTTCAACTGTAGATGCTGGAGGCAGAAGCTGGATGTTCTCTTATCCTTTTCCAGGAGGTGGAGTTCAGAGGCTGCATCAGGAGAGCCAAGTCGGTCTTCAAGCAAAGTCAGGATGCTAGGCAGTATCTTTTGTCAGTCAGAGTTCATAGACAGGCAGGCCAGGAGAGGAGAGCAGAGCAGAGCAGAGCAGAAATTCCGGCAGGCAGCAGGACCGTGGAAGAAGAAGGTTCTCCAATCCACCAAAGTGAGCATTTGCAACCTAGGCTGTGTTGTTGCTCAGTCGTTAAGTCGTGTCCAACTCTTCATGACCCCATGGACCATAGCATGCCAGGCCTTCCTGTCCTCCACTCTCTCCCGGAGGGTGATTAAGTTCATATTCATTGCATCGGTGATGCTATCTAGCCATCTCATCCTCTGCCGTCCCCTTCTCCTTTTGCCTTCAATCTTTCCCAGCATCAGTGACTTTTCCAGTGACTTTTCTCTTCGCATTTGGTGGCCAAAATATTTGAGCTTCAGCTTCAGTATCTGTCCTTTGAATGAGCACTCAGGGTTGATTTTCTTTAGGATTGACTGATTTGACCTCCTTGCAGTCCAGGGGACGCGTAAGAGTCTTCTCCAGCACCACAGTTCGAAAGCATCAATTCTTCGGCGCTCAGCCTTCCTTATAGTCCAGCTCTCACAGCCATATGTTACTACTGGGAAAACCATAGCTTTGATTATGCGGACCTTTGTTGGCAAGGTGATGTCTCTGCTTCTGACTATGCTGTCTAGGTTTGCCATAGTTTTCCTCCCAAGGAGCAAGCGTCTTTTAATTTCATGGCTACAGTCACCGTCTGCAGTGATCTTGGAGCCCAAGAAAGTAAAATCTGTCACTGCTTCCATTTCTTCCCCTTCCATATGCCAGGAAGTGATGGGGCCAGATGCCATGATCTTCGTTTTCTTAATGTTGAGTTTCAAACCAGCTTTTGCACTCTCCTCTTTCACCCTCAACAACAGGCTCTTGAGATCCTCTTCGCTTTCTGCCATTAGGGTGGTATCATCTGCGTATCTGAGGTTGTTGATAATTCTCCCAGCAATCTTAATTCCGACCTGTGATTCATCCAACCCGGTGTTTCTCATGATGTACTCTGCATATAAGTTAAATAAGCAGGGTGACAATATACAGCCTTGTCGTACTCCTTTCCCAATTTTGAACCAATCGGTTGTTCCATGTCTGGTTCTTACTGTTGCTTCTTGACCCTCGTACAGGTTTCTCAGGAGACAGGTAAGGTGGTCTGGTACCCCATCTCTTTAAGAATTTGCCACAGTTTGTTGTGATCCACACAATCAAAGGCTTTAGTGTAGTCAATGAAGCAGAAATAGACGTTTTTCTGGAATTCTCTTGCTTTCTCCATGATCCAGCAAACACTGGTGATTTGATCTTTAGTTCCTCTGCCTCTTTGAAACCCAGCTTGTACTTCTGGTAGTTCTCGGTTCGCATACTGCTGAAGCATAGCTTGTAGGATTTTGAGCATAACCTTGCTGGCATGTGAAATGAGCGCAATTGTACGGTAGTTTGAACACTCTTTGGCATTGCCCTTCTTTGGAATTGGAATGTACCTTTTCCAGTCTTGTGGCCACTGTTGAGTGTTCCAAATTTGTTGGCATATTGAGTGCAGCACTTCAACAGCATTATCTTTTAGGATTTTAAATAGCTCAGCTGGAATACTGTCATCTCCGCTAGCTTTGTTGTTAGTCATGCTTCCTAAGGCCCACTTGACTTCACTCTCCAGGATGTCCGGCTCAAGTTCAGTGACTGCACTATCATGGCTATCAGGGACATTCAGATCTTTCCTGTATAGTTCTTCTGTGTATTCTTTCCACCTCTTCTTAATCTCACCTGCTTCTGTTAGGTCCCTGCCTTCTTTGTCCTTTATCATGCCCGTCTTTGCATAAAATGTTCCCTTGAGATCTCCGATTTTCTTGAAGAGATCTCTAGTCTTTCCCATTCTATTGTTTTCCTCCATTTCTTTGCATTGTTCATTTAAGAAGGCCTTCTTGTCTCTCCTTGCTATTCTCTGGAACTGCATTCAGTTGGATATATCTTCCCCTTTCTCCTTTGCTTTTCGCTTCCCTTCTTTCGTCAGCTACTTGTAAAGCCTCATCAGACAGCCACTTTGCTTTCTTGCCTTTCTTTTTCTTTGGGATGGATTGAGTTGCTGCCTCCTGAACAATGTCACGGACCTCCGTCCATAGTTCCTCAGGCACTCTGTCTATCAGATCTAATCCCTTAAATCTATTCCTGACCTCCACTGTATATTCATAAGGGATAAGATTGAGGTCATACCTGAACGATTTAGTGGTTTTCCCTACATTCTTCAATTTAAGTCGAAATTTTGCAAGAAGACGCTCATGATCTGAGCCACAGTCAGCTCCAGGTCTTGTTTTGACTGACTGTATAGAGCTTCTCCATCTTTGGCTGCAAAGTACATAATCAATCTGATTTCGATATTGACCATCTGGTGATGTCCATGTGTAGAGTTGCCTCTAGGGATGTACAAAAGTCACTTACCTTTTCACGAAATGTGATTCGAGGTGGAGGGAAGGCGCACCATCCCTCCCCCCGAAATTCTGGCCGGGGGGGAGGCGCCCTGTCCCTCCCCCCTGAAATTCTGGTCGGGGGGAGGAGCCCCGTCCCTCCCGCCGCAAATCCTGGCTGGCTGGGTCTGCAAATGGCGGCGGCCGTAGCCGCTGCCGTTTGCGTCCCTGCAGTCAGCCGTGATAGGCTACGTAAATGTTTAAATGTAGATGCTACGCTATTTGTGTTCCCCTTATTTTCACCGTAGTCTATGTAAATGTTTACGTAGACTAGACATGCCAAAATAAGGAACGCAAATGGCGGCGCCCATTTTTTTTTTTTTTTTTACTCAGCTGTGATAGGCTACGTAAACATTTACGTAGCCTATCACGGTATTTTTTAAAAATCTAGCCATGATAGGCTACGTAAATCTTTACGTAGCCTATCACGTTTTTTTTTTTTTACTGGAAATGGCGGTGGCGGCAGCCGGTCGGAATACTGGCCGCCACACCGCCGCTGCACCGCCGCACTGCCACCGGAGCCGCCGCCGCCAGGGAGATTCGCCCAAGGTAAGTCCCATCCTGGGGGGGGGGCAGGGGGGGCAGACTGTTTCACCACTGATTTCGGGGGGCCAAATGCGCTGGCATTCGGCCTCCCCGAGATTCGTGGCAAAATTCTCTGACATCCCTAGTTGCCTCTTGTGCTGTTGGAAAGGAGTGTTTGCTATGATCAGCATGTTCTCATGACAGAACTCTATTAGCCTTTGTCCTGCTTCATTTTGTACATCAAGGCCATGCTTGCCTGTTATCCCGGTGATTTCTTGATTTCCTACTTTAGCATTCCAATCCCCTATGATGAAAAGAACATCTTTTTTTGGTGTTAGTTCTAGAAGGTGTTGTAGGTCGTCATAGAACCGATCAACGTCAGCTTTTTCAGCATCAGTGGCTGGGGCATAGACTTGAATTACTGTGATGTTGAATGGTTTGCCTTGGATTCGTACTGGGATTATTCTGTCATTTTTGAGATTGTACCCCAGTATTGCTTTTCCCAGCCTTTTGTTGACTATGAGTGCTACTCCATTTCTTCTAAGGGATTCTTGCCCACGGTAGTAGACATGATGGTCACCTGAATTAAATTCACCCATGCCTGTCCATTTTAGTTCACTGATTCCCAAGATGTCGATGTTCAATCTTGCCATCTCATGTTTGACCACCTTGATTGACCACGCTTACCTTGATTCATTGACCTTTCATTCCAGGTTCCTAAACAATATTGTTCTTTACAGCATCGGACTTTCTTTTCACCACCAGACACCTCCACAGCTGAGTGTCCTTTCGGCTTTGGCCCAGCCCCTTCACTCTTTCTGGCGCTACTTGGTAATTCCCTCTGCTCTTCCCCAGTAGTATATTGGACACCTTCGGACCTGAGGGGCTCATCTTCCGGCATCATCTCTTTTAGCCTTGTGATACGTTCTGTGGGGTTTTCTTGGCAAGAATACTGGAGTGGGTTGCCATTTCCTTCTCCAGTGGACCACATTTTGTCAGTACTCTCCGCCATGACCTGTCCGTCTTGGGTGGCCCTGCACGGCATAGCTTATGGCTTCACTGAGTTACGCAAGCCCCTTCACCACAACAAGGCAGTGATCCATGAAGGGGGGGCTGTGTTACTGATTCTTTATTGGTTTGTTAATCAAAGGTGATGCTTGGTTGCAGATTATAAATATGCACTTCAGCCACCCCAAAATAATCATTTTGCTCAGAGGATAGTCTTCATCAGAGAACATTTCTCAGTAGGGGGAAACAGTTCCTGACTCTCACAAATTTAATAAGTGCCTTGGTAAAGCATGTCTCTTGCAAATCTGGGCTGAACGAGAGAGCCAGATGTGAGCCCTTTTTAAGGGAGCAGCAGACAGCTGCCTCGTGCCATGCATATCTACAGATTTTGCAGGGAATGGTCCCTGATAAGAATCAGTTGCCCAGTCCATTTGCTGGTCTTCCAGATAACCTTTTTGGTGAGTGCTGCTGATGTCTTTTCTTGTTGGGGAGGCTATCCATTGGAAGCATTCACTTCTGTCATAGAACCCCTCCTGAATTTTTACCAGATAGGAGCTTTGTGATCATCAGCGAAGAACAGAAAGCTCCTTTCTTACCATAACTCCAACTGGTAGGCATGGTCTTAATATATAGGCAAGAATAGGTGGGCGGTGTGCTTTCTCCAAGAAAGGAAGACAGTGCCTCTACATATAGGGAACAATGCCATGATGCCAGTAGGTGGACGTATCAAGCTACCTTAGTCCGATCCAGGCCAATGGTCCATTTGATTCAGTACTGTTTACTTCAACTGGCAGGGGTTCTCCCGGGAATCAGGTAGAGAGAGACTCTTCCCCAGCCCTGTATCTAGGATCCTATACCTGGAGATGGCAGGGACTGAGCCTGGGATGGATCTTCTTTATTTCATTCATTTAAAGCATTTTTTACTCTGCTCTTTAGTCAAAGAAGCTCCCAGAGAGGCAAACAATTCAATCCCCCAGGCTTACAATCTCAAAGACACAACAAAAAAAGGAAAAATGGATGAGGAGGTACATAGGATGAAAAAAGCAAACTCAGGCATCAGTTCCTAAATGTTCTTGAATTTACAGAGTTCTTGTGACTATGCAGCTGGCATGGGCACTGTTCTGGGAAAGGAGGAGATAAAGGCAGCCAGCCTTCCAGCCCAGCCCATGGAATAGCCCTGCTTCCCAGCTCTTCCTCAGCTGTACCTGAAGGAATGGCTTTTGCTAGGTCACAGCTGAGGCAGAGAGAAAGGCAGCTGGTCTCTTAGCAGAGCCGATGCACACAGAACATGTATATACTAGGGGGAAATGCACACAAAATTTGCCTATTAAGGAAAGCATGCACGGAATCACTACATGCCAAGGGGGAAATACATACATTTGAAAAGGTGTGCACAACAATGTGTATATTAGGAGAAACTTGCACAAAAAATTGTACACATTTTCATGTGGACTTTTAAAGACAAAGTCTGGGCTTTGCCTTATCTGCGTTCCTGGTAGCGCATATAATTCTACTTGCTTTCAGTTGAATGGGGGTAGAACTCCCATTGGGGCCTTGCCGATTCAACACAGCAAGGTCTGAACTGAGCTGGGTGGGGCAAGTGTGCACAGGCCTGACCATCTACCCACTTTAAGCCCTCATGTGTTCAGGTGAGTGAATCAGGGCTATTGAATCAGACCATTCCTGAGTCAACAGATGATGGACAGCAGAGGAGAGAGGAGGCAGGGGCACAAAGGCGTATGCATGCTTCCATCTGTTCCTTACTTTCTCGGAATTGCCAACATTTCCTGCCACCAGCATGGAAGAGCCAACAAGGAGCAAAGTGTCAGGCTTGGCATGGCTCCAGTGATCCTGCCCTCCAGAGCTAACCAGCTGATCCTGAGACCCAGGCCTGATAAGTCCTGCCTCTGTTTTTCCATCTTCCCACAGCATTCACTACTTGTGGAGTTGGGCATCAACAGTTGGGTTGGTGGAGGTTGCAGGATGTTCTGGTTGCTTCTGGTTGGTTCTGGTTGCTGGCGAGTCCTGGAACACCATTCCAGATCATCTCCCTTCACTTTTGATAACTGGCATTCAGCCACACAGAGGAACATTTCTATGTTAAGGAAACTTCCACCATTATTTTCATTGTTCATAGTTCTTATTTTCGTTTTGTTATTTTCATAGTTCACCATTGTTTTCATAGTATCATAGTTACTGCTTTTTGTGGATGGGAAGATGCAAAATACTGTGTTGGAACTATAAGCCCCCGCCCCCCTTATAACATGGTTTCCAGGCAAGTAATATATGAAAGGTCATTCCATCTCTTAAAGGAAAGGTACCTTCAAGCTTTAATGAGGTAATTAGATGGTGTAGTACATTGTTTGTACATACTTGGCAAAGGAAGAAGCAATTAAAATTTTAGTGCTGTCTCTGTTGCTAACATCTGGGCTGCCTAAGATTAGTTTTAAGACAAATTAAAAGCTGGTTATGTGCTCTTGCATAAACATGTGATATAGGAAGTTTTTTTCACTCACTGATTCTTTCTTTAATCCAAGTCTTCTCAAAAAGATATGGAAAACTTTTTATGGGATGGGAGTGGGTGGGGGATATCATGCCTCTGGTCATGCCTGTGCAAAATCTGCCTGCGTCCACACTGTTTGGGCATGTTGGTCTGTGTCTTTCCGAGAGGGACTGTACCTCAATGGTAAATGGCACATGTTGCCTGCAGGAAGTCCCAGATACCCTCCATAGCATCTCCTGTTCAGAGGATTGCAGGAGTTGGAAACACCACTGCCCCAAACCTGCCATTGCAATACACTGGGCCCTCAATGACAGATGAGAAGCAGATCAGTCTTTAGTCTGATGGAGGCTTAAGCAATATCTCTTTACTATATGGATTAAGGCAGTGTAGTTGTGGGCATTATGCTGCCAATCAGAGTAGGGAAAGCTGTGCTAGATGGGGTAACGGTCTGATTCATAGAATCACAAGCGTGGGAGAGCACCTTGTAGGACATCTAGTCCAACCCCCCATTTGATGCAAGAGATGCAGAACTGGAACATAGCAACAGATGGCTTGCAAGCCATTGGTTGAAGACCTCCAGTGAGAGAGATCCTCTTCTCCCTAAGCTAACTGGTTCCTTTGTAAAACTGCTCTTACAGTTATTTATTCTGCATTAGGTAAAACTGGACTAGCTGAAACAACAGTCTGCTTCAGCACAAAGCTACTTAAGTGTTTGTGTGTGTATGTACACACACACACACACTTATTGGTGGCAGCTTATTATCACGCAGTCCTGTCCATTGGAGCTCAATGACAGTGGCAAAATCTATCTCAGGTTTCCCTTGTGTACTTTACTGATACTATCCCTGAATGTGGAACAATAATCTTTGCTGGAAAAGGAAAATTTACAAGACTGAAACAATCTTGTGATCAGCTTGTCAATTCCAATTGTCCATACAATTGTCAAAGTTACCATTCTTTGTAAAGTATGCAGCATGCAACTCCACACCAAAGAACAGACCACCCCAACCAGTCCTTTTCACTATGGGTAGCTTTCTTGAACAATGTCAGTTGGAGGCTGTTATTTGCGGAAAGCAGGTATCCTTCAGTACGTGTCCAAATGTATAATTCATCTTGGCTTGAATCTGAAGCCCCTATGGAGTTCAGTTAAGAAGCATCTAGAAAAGCTGAACAATCAGTTCAGACTGCAGAAAGAGGCAGAGTCTGAAGAACAACCCTCAAAGGAACAATAAACCCTATGTCTACTGTTAAATTTGCAGGAAGTCACTTCTTCCTTAAATGGCTTCCAGCGGATGTGAGAGATTGTCATGACCCCACCAGTGGTGTCAAAGGAGGACGCATTGGACCCAAGCACCATTGCAGAACTGGAGACTCCCAAACCCAAGATGATAGAGACCCTCAAGTCAGAAATGCCAGAAGCCCTCAAGATGCCAGAGATCCCTGAACCTGAAATACCATAGGCCTCCAAGCCTGAGAGTTCAAGCCTGGACCAAAACCTGCAGGCCCTGAATCCAATTCCAGCAATGAACCAGCACACCCATCTCCAAGAGCACCACAATCTATGGAGCGAGTATACAAACACAGGCAGTGAACCCAGCAAAATCTCTTGGAGGTATGAAGGAGTACTAAACCCAAGCCAGAAATCTGCCCCTTTACGGCCGTCAACTTTGCAAGGCATCTGAGAAGGGGTGCTCAGACCTTGTCTCAGACCTTGTGAAAGCCAGTTGCTCGCTAGGAGCTCTTCTGGTGCTGCAATATCTGGGCTGCCTGAAGCACTAAGCCCTGTGGGCAGCCCCTAACGGTCCAAATATGACAGAGATGAGACAGAATGGTTACAGGCTAATCCTGCAGGAAACATGCAAACTAACAACGGAGTGGCTGCACACGTTTCTGCATTCTTTTTGCCAGGTGGGATATAATGATGGAAAGTTTGCACCTCTATTATTGGTTATTGGGCAGCTTAGAAATGTATTACATACATACACACATACAATCTGCTTTGAGCAGGGGGGAGTTTCATCTGGTCCTGAGCAAGTTTCCACCCTCCCCAAATGAATAGTTCACTGTCTGTAAGATCTGATGAATAGAAGGACCATTTGGGCGCATATATATATATATGCCCAGGTCATGTCGGCTGTGTCCATTCATTTGCAAGACAGTAGAAGATTGAATTCACTTTCTGCTAGAGTGTGCTAAATACGATGACTTGAGACTCAGTTATATTTTCCCACTCCTGAAGAAGAAGAGGTTGGAAACATCAAGTGGAAAGGTGCTTATGTTATTAAATGGATTGGATTATTATGCTGCTTTTAGAACGGCGAAATATATTAATTCTGCTTTGAAAGTGAGAAAAGGGGCTCTGAATTCAACCCCCCAAATTTTGTTTAGTTCAATGTAAGACAAGCCAAGATGGTTTGGCCTTAGGTTTTATCTATCAAATTTTAAGAGTTCTTGTTTTTCTGGATGTAACCAGTGGTTGTATTTTAGTCATGTATATTTTAGCTTTATGGACTGGTTCACTGTTTTGCAAATGACTGGTTGTCAACACAATAAAATTGAACTGAATGGTACCACTAGAGTGAGTAAGAAAACAGAAATCTTAAAATCTTAAAGCCAAAATGTTTCTGCTTCTACTTTCTTCAGCTGCTCTGATATGAATCAAAGGGTCCTGTAGCCAAGGTGGCCCAGGGTAGGTAGAATATTCCAAAGTGTGACATTTGTTGTGGATGAGTATTGTCAGGTGTTATCATCCAGGTTAAGGCCATGTGGTGTTAAGGGCTCAATCCTATGCAAGTTTAGACAGGAAAAAGTCCTACAACTCCCAGCGTGCTCCGACCAGCATGAGTGGCTAGAGAATGCTGGGACTTGTAGGTCTTCTCTCTGTCTAAACATGCATAGGATTGTGCCCTAAGTCTATATATCCAGACGTTTTCTCTTGTTTCCGCTGTTCTTGGATCACATGGCATCTCTATAGCAATAACTGATAAACGAGATAGGCTGTGACTTTCTGAATTGAAGTGTTTTGCAGCCAGTTGTTCCAATTTCTTTGAGAAGGTTTGTGGTTCCTAAAACATGTGAATGGGTCACACATTGCTTTTGGGCTTCATCAAAGCCTTCTAAAATGGTTGCAAGCCCTAATAACAAGCAAACTCTGGCAGAGTTCAGCAAACTCTGAAGTGCAGAAGTTTCAAGAACAGAGACAAGCTCATCTATATCCATGCTGCATTGTTTCTCAGCAAAACATGGCCCAACTGTTAAATTGTCCAGGCCTCAACCAGCTCCTCAGGGTCCCTCCCTCTCTCCACTAACAATAACAGATAATGATAGTGAGGGCTGCAGTAAAATACAGCAGCTCTCTCCCTTTTCAACAGTGCATAGCAGAAAGAGGCTCGGGGCAAAACTTTGCAACAGACCCAGTGGGAAAGCAGAAGGCGGAGGTGATGGACACTTTCTTATGGTCTTGAATAAAAAAAAAACCCGTGGGGTCAGGAACAACATGGACAGATTGCTTAGAGCAGCATGGAAGTTTAACCCTTGCAAAGCTGTGTTTTGCTGAAGGGGGAAGACAATGCAGTGTTTATTTATAAGTCAGCAAGACTATGACGGAGGTTTAAATGTTAAGAAGAAACCCAACTGAGAAGAGCAGCGCACCAGTCATTATATCCCATATCATTTATTTATTATTCCATTATTTTGGAGCAGGGCCATGGCCAAGACGGCTTGTATTCCAGGTCACCCCCTCCATTTTTTAAAAATAAGTCTCTTCAGCCCATTGGGTTACTTTTCAAAGTGGTAATGATGTCTGTTGAGCAGCTGCTGCTGGACCAGCTGCTGCAATTAAAAACAAAAACACCCCTCACAGGCTGAGGACGTGACAGAGGAGGTGGGGATGTCTGCTCCTCTGCACTTTTCTGTCAGTTGGCCCATCAGTGGATCAAGCTGAGCTGCATTTATCTCTGCCAGAGTGAACTGGAGTCTCACTAAAGTGACATCGTACATGTTGAAACACTGCCTTCAGCAAACATCATACTGGCAATTACCAGGGCAGTCACTATAAGCCAGGAGGTGCAACTTCTGAGTTGTGCTGGGGGAGGACAAATTTGCCCCTCTTCTGTAGATAATCAGGCCATAAAGAAACCATCTTGATGGCTTTTTAGAAAATGCAGTGGTATATAAATGCTAATAATAAATATAAATAATAGGAAACACCAGAACAGACTTAGTCTGATCTCTTCTGTAATGGTGGCAAATATTTTTCATCACCAGTGTTTGCAGGGGAGTAGAACTTGATTCAAGAGCAGAACGTGCAAGCAAGTGGAGTACCCGGAAATCTTTCCAACGAGAAACAGTGTTTGTACTGGGGCTCTGCCCTGAGGCTAGGACCTGCTTTGGTCTATGCATGCTCTCAAGGCCCTCTGCAGGCATGGGAGGAAATCAGCCTTTACGAGGAGTGAACAAATCTCCCCAGTTCCATTCCTCTATTGTTCCATGGGGTTCACTCTCTTCTCTGTGCTCCATTGCTCCTGAGTTTCAGTTTAACTAGTTTAATTAATTTTATAATTTGGCCATGTGTAATTTGCCTCCACTTCCTTCTGTTCATCTACATCTTTCCTCCTTTTCCACTACTGATCTACATGTGTGCGTTGATAAAGCATGGTGAAAAGGTGATCTTTCGGGGATTGTCTGTATGACTGCATCTCTTCTTTTTGTCCTAATGGTTTACCAATGAACAGAGGTGCTACTGGCCATTAGTAAAACAGCACACAAAAATAATCTTGACAGAGTCTTGACATATGATCACACCAAGCCCACTTTTTTGCAGGGTTTTATCAGTGCGTCAAAGTGCACATGTGTGTTGGTAAAACTCAACTCAAAAAGTATCTTGAGACAATCACATCACGGCTACTTTTTGCAGTATTTAATCAATGTGTACATGTGCACCAATAATGCAGAGGATGAAAAGTCATGAAGGAACTAAGAAACTGAGACTTGTGACAGAGTGAGCATTCATAACACTTTGTTTTTAATTTTTAGATTTAGTACAAAGATAGAACACTGCATAATTCTTAATTGGGATGGCCATGGGCTTCTTCACACAGAGCTTTTATCCTGCTATTGAGATTGTGCACTCACAGAAGTTCGCGGGTTCTTTTCATGACATGTCAACCTACAGTGCACATCCAGGGTTATTTCCTGATTATAGAATCATAGAAACATAGAATAGTAGGGTTGGAAGGGGCCTACAAGGCCATCGAGTCCAACCCCCTGCTCAATGCAGGAATCCAAGTCAGAGCATCCCCGACAGATGGCTGTCCAGCCTCGTCTTGAACGCCACCAGTGTGGGAGAGCCCCCCACCTCCCTAGGTAATTGGTTCCATTGTCGTATTGCTCTAACAGTCAGGAAGTGTTTCCTGATGTTCAGCCGGAATCTGGCTTCCTGGAACTTGAGCCCATTATTCCGAGTCCTGCACTCTGGGATGATCAAGAAGAGATCCTGGCCTTCTTCTCTGTGGCAACCTTTCAAGTACTTGAAGAGTGCTATCATATCTCCCCTCAGTCTTCTCTTCTCAAGGCTAAACATGCCCAGTTCTTTCAGTCTCTCTTCATAGGGCTTTGTTTCCAGTCCCCTGATCATCTTTGTTGCCCTCCTCTGAACCCTCTCCAGTTTGTCTGCATCCTTCTTAAAGTGTGGTGTCCAGAACTGGACACAGTACTCCAGATGAGGCCTAACCAGTGCTGAGTAGAGGGGAACTAGTACTTCCCGGGATTTGGAAGCTATGCTTCTATTAATGCAACCCAAAAGAGCATTTGCCTTTTTTGCAGCCACATCACATTGTTGGCTCATATTCAGCTTGTGATTGACAACAATTCCAAGATCCTTCTCGCTTGTAGTGTGGTTGAGCCACGTATCCCCCATCTTGTAACTGTGCATTTGGTTTCTTTTTCCTAGGTGCAGAACTTGGCATTTATCCCTATTAAATGTCATTCTGTTGTTTTCTGCCCAGTGCTCCAGTCTATCCAGATCACTTTGAATTTTGTTTCTGTCTTCCAAAGTATTAGCTATCCCGCCCAATTTGGTGTCATCTGCAAATCTGATCAGCATTCCCTGCACCTCCTCCTCCTCCAAGTCATTTATAAAAATGTGGAAGAGCACTGGGCCCAGGACTGAGCCCTGCGGTACCCCACTCGTGACCTCTCCCCAGCTTGAGAAGGTCCCATTGATAAGCACTCTTTGAGTCCGATTCTGTAGCCAACTGTGGATCCACCGGATCGTTGTTTCATCTAGCCCACTTTGAGCTAGTTTGCTCATCAGGATATCATGGGGCACTTTGTCAAAAGCTTTGCTGAAGTCGAGGTTAACATTATTCCATGTTAAAAAGATCAGGATAAAATGAAGTATCAAAATATATTGGATTGCTGCGCTATTAAAACAGTCGCTAGATGGTGCTGTTTCATTGAGTTCTATGGAACCTTGAAAATTAAAACCTTCCCAGGGTTGCTGTCTGGGAGCCTGCTGTAAACGTGGAAAGGCTCCACAACGGTAGGGCTGCGGATTTTTTCTTTAGTGTAAGGGCAGCCCATGTGTCCTACTTTAGAAGACTGTCCTCTGTTTGCAGACCTATGAGAGGACAGGCATCTGTTTTCTAAGATCATCCCACTGGGGATGATCTTAGGCTCCAGGCAGGCACATATGGGAGGAGGCGATCCTTCAGATAACCTGTCCCCAAGCCGTTTAGGACTCTGAATGTTAATACCAGTGCTTTGAATCAGGCCCAGAGCCCCAGACATGGACTGGCAACTGGAAAAGTACTGGCATAATGGGATCTCATTAGCCAGTCCTTGTTAACAATCTTGCTGCCCTGTTTTGGGTCAGCTGAAGTTTCCAGACCGTTTTCAAAGGCAGCCCCACACATAACATATTGCAGTAATCCAGATGAGAGGTTATCAGAGCATGGATAACTCTAGCCAGGCTATTTCTCTCCAGATAAGGGCATAGCTGGTATATCAGTCTAAACTTCCAAGAGTGTGGCTTCTAAGAGCTTCTCCAAAACTGAACTTTGCCCTTTGGCTGAAAATGGTTCCCCAGTCCTGGTCTAAAAAGAGACGCTTATGCAGATACAACTGTATATCCACGCCTAGTTGCCCTCTTTCAGACATGTGGGCTCTATGCACAATGGCGGCGGGGGGGGGGTGAGGCCAAGGGGTGTGCTTTCATGGGAGCAAGGCGAGATGTGCAATCTCATTCTTCCTTCTCTGTGGGTCTACTCCATGCATGGAGAATGGCTGAAGGGAGCTTAAGCAATCTGTGAATGTTTAAAAAATGCTAGCATGATTGTCCTACTTTGGGCACAGAGTAGTTTAAGGGGGCCCACACTAAAGTTCCAGAAAGTAGAGTTGGGAGCAGTGAGATGGTTGTTTTTCACATTTCTGAAATAAAGGAGAAACCAATAATTACCCCATACATTAATATCCCAGTATGAAATACACCTTCCACAGATACAGCTTAATTATCACTGCATTTCATTAACTCAGAAAATTAGCCTTCCCAATCTAGAGATGGCGGCCGGGGGGGGGGGGGAGATTTAAAAGCAAAAGCATCAATTTGCGACAAGACATTATTAATAAAACTGCAAAAGAACAGCAATAAAGTCCAGCACAATTAACTGAATGTAAGCTTTGCCAAGGGTTTCTTTCAAACTCTAATGAGCCTTTTTATTCTTTTGTACCTGAAGGTACAGTTTGAGAGATCTTAAAACAAAAAACCCTGAATCAGAAACAGCAAGAAAAAGGCAAAACTCTAATCAAATCTGTCAGCAAAAATTGTGGTAAATGGAGAATCACTTTATTTTATTAACATGAGTTGGTGAGGGGGGATAATGGGATACAAAATCACAGATCACCCGGAGGGATTCCGATTGGAGATGATGAAAGAAATGTGATTATGCTGCTAGTAGGGATGTACGAAAGTCACTTACCTTTTCGACGGGGTGATTCGCAGTGGGGGAGAGGCGCTCCGCACCTCCCCCGAAATCCTAATCCGGCCAGCTCCACTCCGCGGAGATTCCACGGAGCCGGCGGACGGGGCCGCCCGCATCTGGACATCCAGCTGCTGGGCAGCCTGCAGGGAGAAAAAAAAAAAAAGCGTATGCAAATGGCGGCGGCGGCTATGGTGGCCGCTATTTGCGTTCCCTTTTTTTCGCTGTTTTAGCCTACGTAAATATTGACATAAGCTATTACGGCGGGGAAAAAAGGAACGCAAATAGCGCCCATTACGCTATTTGCATTCCCCTTTTTTTCGCCATAATAGCTTACGTAAATATTTACGTAGGCTAAAACAGCAAAAAAAAGGGAACGCAAATGGCGGCCGCCATAGCCGCCGCCATTTGTGTACGCTGTTTTTGGGGTGGGGGGCTTGCCATGATAGGCTACGTAAATACTTATGTAGCCTATCACGGCCTCCGCAGGGACGCAAAAGGTGTCCCTGCGTTAGCCATGATAGGCTACGTAAGTATTTATATAGCCTATCACGGCTATGATGAAGAAGCGAATGGCGGCCGCAGGGTGGCCGCCATTCACAACTCAGCACGGACAGCAGCAGGTAAGTGCTCCGTTTTGCGCGCCTTTTGTGGGTTGGGGGGCGGGGGCTTCGTTCCGCCATGCATTTCAGGGGGCCGAATGCACTGGCATTTGGCCTCACCGAGATCTGTGGCGGAATTCTCTGACATCCCTAGCTGCTAGTAGGATTGCTGTATGCAGACCCTGGGCAGTAAAAGAGAGGCAGAAGAGTTCTCAATTTCCAACCAGTTCCAAATTAGAATACTTCCCTCTGTCACTTCGCATCGGAGCTCCAGCATGAAGCATCTTTTGTGGCTAAAGCAGAGCTCACAGAGGATGCATACAGGTGTAATAGAAAATGCCTCCAAACCCAAATGTGTTCACAGTGCTGAAAGACCTCTTTCATGTTCCTCTCCCTCTCTAGCATACTGGCATATCAAATACTGGCTTGCCCAGTTGTTACCATTACTGCCACTGCCTCCTCCTCCTCCACTTCTGACTGGGAAACAAAGGCACACAACAGTTAGTACCACTTTCATTTCAGGCACCTATCTCCTCCCTTCCCATCTCAGGCACCCATAAGTACTTGGTGCTAACAAAAATAAGGATAACTGGCATACCAGGGTTGAATCTGCTGGTATGCTAGAGGTGGGCATGAATAGAAAGGAAGCCTAACATTGTTGTGAATGTGTTTTGAGTTCTCTTTGTATGCACTCAAAGAATTTGCAGCCAAGATCCAAAGAATGGCACAGCTAAAGTTTCAAGCTCTTTTGAAAGATCCCCCAAATACCTTTCTTACCATCAAAGAGCTTGGCTGGGTGAATCTGTGCCCCCCCCCACTTTTTTTTACCCATAATTCCATTCCATTTTTGCATTAATCTGCAATTTTGAAAAACCTTCTCCAAATAGTATTTTACATATTCAATGTGTATATTCTCTCAAAATGCATATTGAAATGCATATTTTGATACACTTAAATGGAGAAATCTGGTGGATAATCATGTTCTGATCTAAACATTAATCTGAGAGGTGCAGTTCAGCTATTGTGTGGTATAAAAATGTAATTACTTAATTAATCATGTACTGGAATTGGAAAAGCCTGAATTGCTTAAATATCCTATATAGGGGTTGAAGAGAACACTGATAGAATTGCTGTTGACACTCCCTGGGAAGCAAAAGGCAGCACAGAGACTTCCCTTCCAAGCTGGCACACAGGAAGGGCTGCCATTTTGAATTTTTCTGACCATGCTCAGACTGGGAAATTAGTATACACCCAAGAATCCAAGATGGCCACACCCTTTTTCTATGAATCACCAGAAACTTTTGTGAGCGTGATCCAAAAATCTGGAGAATGGTAGAGTCTGATAGAGAAAGACTGCTAATACCCTTTGAAACAGATGTTATGAGGAGTAGCCAAAATGGAAGAGTATCGATTGAAAAATGCCTATGACATGCTAAGTGCCAAAATTAAGTTATTATTTTTATCTCTCTCAAATAGACTAAACATCAATATCGGCTTATCAGTGTTCACAGCATAATATTAACTACAGCTGTGCACGGACCCCTTGCTTCGCTTCAGATGCTGCTTCAGACCTTCTGAAGTGGCCCTGCTTTGCTTCGGACTACTTTGGACCTAGCATCTGCTTTGACTCAGATCTGAATCTGAAGCGAGACTCAGACATCCGAATCACTCGTTTTTGGTGTTCTCCCATTGACTTGCATGGGAAAACACAAACGGCCATAACTTGTTCACTTTTCATGACGCATACATGAAATTTGGGGAACTCTCAGCCCGCTGGAGGGCATCCCACCTGCCAGATCTCAGACAGTTTGGCCCACTAGTTTTTGTGCAAGGCGCAGGTAAAATGCGCTGTTCTCAGAAACTCAAACCAAAGTTCATAGAGGGGTAATCAAGTTAGGTGTTGAAGCGGTGAGGGGGTCACTATCCCTAAACTCTGCTGTAGGTTTCTTTGAAGTGCAAATAGTAATACTTTCCCATTCACAGTCAATAACCTCAGAGTCGCTTTGGCTGAATTGCCTGGGAAAACACTGGCTGGTAGGCAGGAAGCAAACAAAGACAGCAACCCTGCCAGGTGGGCACATTGACTTGAACGAAGAGCAATGACAGTTGTCTGCTGGAGTGACAGAGGCAGGACGCAGCACAGCAACCCCGCCAGGAGGGCACAGCAGCACCTTGCCCACCTCTGCCCCTGCCAAGGCCCCAAAGATGCCTCATATGGGGCTGGCTTGCTTTGCAACACACAGTGTAGTATTATATTATTTAAATAATAGCTGTTAATGTGTGTACTCCTTTGCCCACTGTTTTTGGAAATGTGGATTGTGTGTACTCTTTGACACACACTGTTTGCTTGTCCACACAGCACAACCACACACACATGCACACACGAGCAAAAGAAAAGCAAACACTAAACTACAAGCAAAGGGGGGGGGCTAATTATAATTCTAAAAGAAGAGAAAGGGGTTTTATTATTATTATTTTTTTAGGGAAGGGATAAAAAATGGGAAGGGAAGGAATACAGGAATTGAGAAGGGGAGGTGGAGGGGAGCCAAGAACAAGGAAAGTTCTGTCTGTCTGTCTGTCTGTCTGTCGATCGATGGACAGAATCAAAGTAAGGGCAAACTAATGGCTGAGAGAGAATTGAAAAGGGGTGTGTGTGGGGGGGAGATAAGCAACTACAGTGAAATTTTCTGGATTTTTACATGAACAAACAAGAATGAATGGTAAACCTATTACAGAAGGGTGGGGTGGGGTGGAGAGGCACTAACATAGCTGTCATCGCACATGCTTTCTTCACGGCTTCTTTCTGCCAAAGGACAGGGGAAGGGTTCAGGCTTCCCCTGCTATGCCTGGCAGAGACTGGGGCAGTTGCTCCCAGTGGCTAGGACTGGAGCCGAGAGAGAAATGCCATGGAGCTTCCCTCTCAGCTCCCGTCCCATCCTGCCGCTGCCGCCACTACCATCATTGCACGCAATGGCAGCTTGTCAGGGCAGTGGGAGGCTGCTCAATTATCAGGCGGGTTGTGCACCCCAGTGGATTGTCTTGTGCCCCCCCCCGAGACCACTCCTCTAGCTTCTAGTCCTCTCCTCTCCAGTAACACCACCTCTCTCACAACGGTCAAATGGAGGCTGACTCACAACAAAGCTCACTCCTTTCTCCTCCTCCTCCTCCTCCTCCTCCTCCTCCTCCTCCTCCTCCGCGTCCTCTCCCCTTCCCCCCTCCCTCCTCATCTTCTGCCCCTCCCAGTGGCTGGATCTTTCTCAAATTGATACATTTGGCATCTCCACGCCCTCTCCCCTTCCCTCCTCCCTCCTTCTCCTCCTCCTGTGATCTTTCACAAGTTGATACATTTTGGAGATAGTCTGTCTGGGCTGCTCAGAAGGCATAAGACGAGCTCCAAATATATGAGATGGACCGAGGCACCTCGTAGGAGACCCGCTTTGGTTCGGGGCACCTCAGTGCTGTTCTGATCTGCTTCGTAGCAGGACCAGGCACCTCCGAGTCAGCCCGCTTTGCCTTGTTATCAGGCATTGGACTGAAGCAGTGCACAGCCCTAATGTTAACATAAGGTTGCTTAATTTTCTCCTTTTTTATCTGACCATGTCTCCATTTGAATTCCTTTACAACCTCTTGAAATTTATTCTAACATTTTGGTATTTTTTTGCACATATCTTTTGCACACATGTTATAAAAGTGACACTGAGAGGGGAGAAGAGGTGTTTTTGATAGCACCAAGGTCACTGGATGGTACAGTATTGTCCAGGATGTGGAAAAGTACCACCATCCTACCCTTAACTAAGCTATTTTGCTTAATGATACTCTAGGAGAGGCAGATTAAAAACCAAATGTTCATATTAGATTTGGGAGAAGTGGTTTGTTATGGAAAATAGGTTCTCCTTTCATTCCTAATTATCTCTCTCTCTGTTTTTGCCCTCTCATTTTAATAATGTTATGCCCCTATGCACAGGAAATTCATATTGCTAAAAAGACCATTTCTCTGCGAAGTGATAGTTTGGCAGCAAATGTGAGGCATGAACCAAGACAATTGTATTGGGGAGGGCAGGCAATTCCAAGAACCAAAGACAAACAGGGTAGGAAGAAAAATCTTCCAAAGTCCTACCTACTAGCCAAAGAGGGACTGGCATTAATTATAAATTATTATAATTATTACTTATATAAATCTGCCTAGTCTCCTCTTGCAAGGAACTCCAGGTGGCTTACATGATCCTTGTCCTCTCCCTTTTTATCTTCACAAGAACCCTGTGAGGTAAGTTAGGCTGAGAGTCAGTGACTGGCCCAAAGTCACCCAGTGAGCCAGGTGGGGACTAGAACCCAGATCTTCTAAGTCCCAGTCCGGCACTGTAACCACTATGCCACGCAGGCTGTCTTCATGGCCCATTAAAACTTCAGCCAGGAGTAATGTCTATTACTTGACTCACTCCAGGATATGGTAAGGCAGCTTTGTTGTGTTTTGGGGTCCTCCAGTTCATCTTGCTGATTGGACTCTGCCACAAAGTCCTGTCTTGATTGCATGATTTATTTAATAGAACCTCTGTGTTCAGAAGCAGTCTACCTTTGAATACCAGTTGCTGGGAAGCAACAGTGGGAGAGGCTGACACTCAGGGGTAGAGCACTTGCTTGATGTGCAGAAGGTCTCAGGTTCAATCCCCAGCATCACCAGGTGGAAAATCTCCTGCCTAAAATCCTGGAGAGCCGTTGCTGCCAGTCAGTGTCTGGAATACTGGGCTGGATGGACCCAGGTTCTGACTTGGTATAAGGCAGCTTCCTATGTTCCTCTTCTTCTTATGCTCCTATGATCTCTGTACTTTTCCTTGTTTTTTGTTTAGGCTAATCTGTAAAGCACTACGTACACAGCGGGATATAGATAGATGCATATTCATACACTTCCGGGACATCACCCAGAAATCTGTCCAGCAGAAAAGGATTTGGGCATCTAGTGAGTTGCTGACTCCATTTAATGTTAAATAGATAATCTGTTACCATTCATAAGTGAGTTGATGGTCAGGTTGTTCCATTGCTCTCTTGTGCAAATATTTTTTCCCTTGAACTCCCATTAAAAGAACTTACAAAAGACACAGCAATGCTGGAGACAACAAAAGAGCAAGCAGGATCTCGAAAGAAAGAAAGAAAGAGAGAGAGAGAGAGAGAGATGGTCCTTTGCTTTGTAACTAGGCTGAACCTGAGTGTGCAAAATGGAGACAGCACCTTGCCATTCAAGAAAGCCCAATGGTGATGTGATGTGTGTGAACTGTAAATATAATTACTTGCAGTCTTTGTGAATGTGGCTTCTTGCACTCACATTCTGCACAGAGCAGCCCATTTCATCTTCTCTTCCCCCTCTTCATAAAAATGATAATTAAGTGCACCTATGTCTTCCTTCATACACTGGGGTGTGTGTGTGTGTGTGTGTGTGTGTGCATGTGCGCGCATGTATCTTCAGAAATAGAGCAGCTGTATAATGCCTGCAAAGAAATGGCTCCCAAGTTCAAAAATCTCCCTTCACCAATTCACTCGGTATCCTCAGGCAAACTCCCAATCTCTTAGTGTCAGCCCTTCATCTGCAATCTGAGGGTAATACTGACCTTCCTTGCAGGGTGTGTGCAAGGATCACTGAAATTTTGGATGCAACATTTGTTATTTGGCAGCTTTACCTCCTGGGCTGGAAGACCTGCACAGCAACCCTGGGAACTGAGGAAAATGCGTGTTCAGAGACACTCTTGGTATGTCTGTGTATTGTTTCGCCCTCGCTGCTTCACTGAGCAGTGAAACCTTCCGAAGTGAGAGTTTTACTTATTTATTATTTATTAAATTTATTAATTGCCCATCTGGCTGGTCACCCAGCCACTCTTACGCAGTTAGAGTTACGCAGATTTCCTCTAATTAAGAGATTTATGGTAATTTTGCAATATTTCCCTTACTTATAAAAATACAAGCAGAGCATAAATAGAGGAAAGCAAAAGGCACTCGTTCAAAGTAGCAAACCCACTGCCTCATATCAGCTCCCACAGTAAGAGGCTCTGAACTCCCAAAGTCCCTTCAGACAACACTCCCCCACTCTCTCTGCCTCTGTCTTACTCCTCCCAAACTTCAAACTGCTGTTTCTTCTCCCTCCCTCCCTCTCTCTCTCACACACACACTCCATCCACTCCCTCCCCTCAGTTGAAGGGTTCCCCCCCCCAAGCTCATTCAAACAGCGAGAAGTATGAATGTAGCGTGTATTGTTGACAAGAATTTGTCTCTTATGTGAGTGTTATTCATTATCATCTGTGTGTAGAAAGAGTAAGTACAGAGTGATTAGTACTATATATGTCATGAGCTAGCTTTAAGTGCAAAAATGTGTTTCAGGAACCAGGGCAAAGGAGGTGGATTAGTTACTCCTTGGAAGCAAAAAGCTTCTTGCATTAGGAGATGGACCGCCACAAAGGTGCTTCTGAAGTCAGCTGGAAGCCTGTCTGCATTGGGAGGAAGCCCTCCTAGGGCTAAGAACCAGAGCTATCTGTTCACCAGACCTATGTTATGACTGGGTCTGAAGCTCCTGGTGAAGCCACCCACATAGATAAGGAGCCTGGGGATGACATTAGGCAGGATGTTATAAAAGGTGAGATTTTGACTTGGTTGAGCAGAGAAATCCCAGCAGAATGAGAAGCCCGCCAAGCATGATGACCTAAGCTCTACCAGCCATGCCTGCCGGCTTGGCCACTATGAGATCTCAGTGATGACGGCTTTGATGGTTGAGAGGAATAGAACTTTGATTCTAATGAGAATGAGCTCACCACTGTTTCTGTTATGCTTCTAAGCATCCCGACTGTATGTCATGTGGTGATGCATCTTGCTTCTTTCATCACTGCAAAGCCTTGTTGTTCTCTAATACTGTTATAAATATAACAGCCATAGAGAGAGAGAGAGAGAGAGAGAGAGAGAGAGAGAGAGAGATATGCACACACACACACACACACAGCACTGCTACTGATGAGGGCAGAACCCAAAACATTTAGCTTAAGATCGATTTTTCATACTCTGTTGTTAGTCTTTCTATTTTTCACACACACACGCATGCACGCACACTTTGTGTTATTTGGCTCAAGGAGTGCTGCAGGACCACAACCCATGCATTGATTCTTGAAGCCCCAGACACTCAGCTGGGGTTTATAAATCTGTTGCTGTGTGGGTCTGTCCATCCTTAAAGCTGCTGTTTTCATTCTTGGCCAGGTGAGTCACCAACAGACTGAGCTAGCCAGATGGAGCAGGAGTATGTTTCTCATCTCAGAGAGACTTGCCACTATGTCCTAACCACCAACCAACCCGTTCTGGACCAGTTAGCACCTCCCACTCTATGCCTAGCTGCCAAAGGATGGTCAACCCAGTCTCCAATTATACCCTGAGAAGATTGATCAGGGACAGGACACACCCCTTGACTGGGGTGAGGGTGAAAGGCTCTCATATGCAAGGCTAGCATACCCGAGGTCAGTGCAGGGGTTGGGGCACACAGTGACTACACCGGGGAGAACCCAACTTAAGGAAAAGAATTGGACTTTAAGCAATCCCAGGAAATCCGGTTTTTCCCTGATAAGCTCTGGGGTGGCTGCTGGATGGCTACGACATCATGTATCCCTAACGACCTCCAAACACAGCCAGCTTGGAGTAAGTCGCTCATGGAGACACCCCCCAGGAGAGGCTGGACAATGGCACCATGCTAAGAATTTTTTTAAAAAATGGAACAATAAAATCAGGCCTTGGTGTAGAGAGCAAATCACCCCTCATACTGCCCCTTGGGCAGAGGAAAAGCCATTGCAAACAGAACCAGAAATAAAGAGGCGAGACACAGGTAAATGGGCAGGAGAAGGACCACATTTATTTAACTTTCGAAACAGAATCTGCAGGGCTGCTGAACTGGGCGGGAAGCTAATTTATAAGCATCGTTCTGGTGACTGCCCTACTAGTTATGTGGGGGAGCTGCTCTTTGAGGCGAGGGCCGTAGATCAGTGGTGGAGCCCCTGCTCTGCATGCAGAAGATCCAGGTTCAATCCCTGGTATCTCCAGGTGGGGCTGGAAAAACTCCTGTCTTGAAACCCCGGAGAGCTGGTGCCAGTCAATGTCGACAATACTGGCCTGGATAGATCGATGGTCTGCCTCAGTATAAGGCAGCTTCCCATGTTCCTATGCCCACCCCTTCACCTAAGCCACACCTTGGCAGGTGAGTCACTCCATCCTGGGGCCAACTCACTGAGGCAGGCTGGGAAAGGAGGAGTCAAAGGTATTCCCATAGCATGCCACATCTGCCCAACCGATGGTGGCAAAATGGCTGAGCCGGGTGCCAGAACTTGCTCTTGGTACCCTGTGACTGGTCCAAAGCACCAAGCTGGCCACCAGTGAGAACCCCCATGTGCCACTTTCCCTCCAGCCATCTGTTGAAGAATAGAACAATTAGCCATGAACAACTGGGACACACTTGAAGGTGAAGTCCTCAACTGTGCCCTCCCATGGGTCTCTCCTAATGCGAAAAGCTACCAAAGTGCCAGCACCGCACGGCTTGAATACACTGATCATCAAATCCCCAATGGCCACCGGCTTCTGAAGGAAGGAGGGGGAAACCTAAGCCCCATGAGCTCCAGACACTGCAAGGCCTACTTAGTAATGGCCCAACATTGGTACCTAGCGAGAGGCAGATCGTCCCAATGGCATAATAAAACCTGCCTGCACATCACTCCTGACCAACAAGGATGCCTCCAGGCCTGCCTTTGCAAGACTCCCCCCCTGGCAAGGCCAAAAGAGTTGCCACCATCCTCCAGTGCAGGGCTGTTGGACCTCTTTCAGGTGGAGGGCTGAATTCTATTTCAGAGAAGCTTTCGGGGGCTGCATTCCAGTGGTGGGCAGGGCCAAAGGCAAAGGAGGTGGGGCCAAAGGGAAAAGGGTGGGGCCAAAATAAAACAAAATACCCGCCTATTGAAGTGTAAAGCTCTTCGTGCTGGTAACTAAGCCTTAGGGGAGGCATTTTAGCCTTTTAGGATAGGGGGAAACTGCACAAAAACCAGGTAACCGCCAAATGACTGGTGGTTCGGGGAGAGAAGGAGGCCTGGTTATCTGGGGAACCCAGAAGGGCGAGATTTGTCCCCCGGGCCTTAGGTTCTCCCCCTCCCACCGCTGGTGCCTTTGGTCTCCTTTGGACCAGCAGAGCTGGACACAAGTGCCACCCCACCCCCGGTGCATGTCCTGGAGCTCGAGAGTCCTGTGTCATGGGTCTGTTTTGGGCCCTGCTCCCCCTTCTGAATGCTCCAAAGACGGCCATCAGTGCCGCAGAGTCACACACATTCCCCCAAAGATGAAGATACTCCCTCCCCACTTTTTGCTCCAGGAGAGGCGAACCCCAAGGCATGGCGCACAGTGCCTGCCATGGCTTCCTCAGAACCACCAGCACCTCAGGGCAGGCCACTTCTCAAAAGGGGGAGGCCACCCTCCGGACCAGCCTCATCACATCCTCTGGGATGCAGGAGGCAAAGAGGCTTCTGATGCACAGATGTCATGGATGTGCCACCTCCCCGCAGCCCTTCCTCAGTGACAGCCCTGCCCGGAGCATTTCAGGTGAGGCGGGGGAGCGGCCTTTGCCGGCTTGCCCCAGGGCAAGTAACGAGGCGGCAGCGACGCTACTTTGCTGTTCTATTTCTCATTGCCTGAGCAGATAAGACAAGAGAAGCTTGATGGGCTGAAGAAGCATAATTGGGCTTTAAAAAACACAATGCCCGTAATTACAGAAGCCTGACTATTATCAAGAGACTTTGGTTCCACACACAGTGACGGCAGCCTTGTGTTTAGGAGACAGTTTCCCATTCATCTCAATCAGAGGAACTTAAAGGGTTTTGCCTGCAGGTGTTTCCCAGAACTAATTTAATCTTAGGGTGCATCTCCAGCACTCACTTATAGTCAAGACCTGGAAGTCATGCCCAGATGCTCCCTGCACACTTGCAAGTCAGCTAAAGAAGGGCACTAACTGGAAGGCTTACGCTTCAGTCCTGCCACACATTCGTTGCTGCTGAGGCCGTCAGAGGGAGAGGAAACAGCAGCCCTTCCACAGTGTGCATTACCTGCTGTGTTCTGCTGAACTAAGAGTCTAGCATCCGAATTTGCTTTTTTCCTCTGCCCTCCCAATCCCCGTTCCCTTTGTGACATTTTTTTAAAACTGTAAGACCGCAGGCTGGGACTGTCTTAAGAAATATCTTTGTGAGCTGCCTGGGGAGGCTTTTTGGCTAAAGAGTGGAATGAAAGTGCTATAAGTAAATACAGAAGTAACTCCAATCAAACATGCAAAGGATTGGGCTGCAAGTGTCCAGAATTTTCCAGAATCAAGGGATGGTAGTTGCTTGGTAGAGCCATTCATATTTGCAGTTTGGGAACAGAGCAGACTGCAGTGTGCAGGTAGCTGGAGGGTATAAAATAGGTGTACAAGACTATCCATATTTATGGCCTTAGGGGATGACTGCGGTGAAATGCAGGATTTCAGCATCTGTGAAGAGCAACTAGTGCCTGAGTCCAGAAGGAAACCCACAATAGTAAATACAGGGTATGCCTAACTGTGCAATTTACTGTTAGTTATTATGTATTTATCATTAACATTTATACAGCCCCTTATTTGCTAACAAGCCATCAAGGTGGTATACAACAATTTAAAGCAATAAAACCTTAAAACAATTAAAAACCAAGAACACTGAAAACAGTAAAGCATTAAAATGACATAATTTACTGAGGAGGAAATTATGTGGTAATTACATTACTGAGGAGTTCAGCCTTGTTGCCATTTTACCATGATTTGACTCCAAGAAACCCCACTCTCTCTGTGAGGCTACGCAAAACGAAAGTTTATGCATGCATGGGACAAAGATAGGAAGCAGCAGCTTACAGCAGTTATTCCTGTCAGGAATATACATGAGTGTGGCTTACCCTCAATGCATAAAGAGGTGTGAGAACTCTAGATATATGCAGGTGCCTTATTCTAGACCAAGGGTGGGCTACTTCAGAGGGTCTGGGAGGCTTCCCCCCTCCCCAGGTCCACTTGGGCTGTATACTGTGGGAGATGTGTGTGCATGTATGTATGTGTGTGTGTGTGTGTGTGTATATATCTATATATCTATATATCCATGTTAACACAACAGAGTACTAAAGGGGCCAAATTTATTCTTATATTTTTTTATTATATCCCACCTTTTTTCCTCTTGCAAGGAACCCAAAGAGGCTTATGTAGTCCTCCTTCTCTCTATTTTATCCTCACAACAACCCTGTGAGGTAGGTTAGGCTGGGAGTCAGTGACTGGCCCATGAGCTTCACATGGCCGAGTGGGCACCAGAACGCAGATCTCCCGAGTCCCAGTCCAGCGCTCTAACCACTGCACCACACTGGCTCTCAATTTAGCTTGTTTTGAAGCTACATTTTACCCGTAGTGGCTACGGAGCACTATACATGCCAAACGTAGCTTCAGAACAAGTCAGATTTGGCCACTCTGCCCTCCATAGTGTGAACATGGCCATCTTTATGAAGAGATTTATTTACTTATTTTGCCACGGCAGGGGCCACGTAGTGGAGCGTGTGCTGCTCACCCTGCTCTAGACGACGCTCCTATTTCAATAAAGCTGTCACAGGTGCAGCCCTCCCAATGGCCCATCAAGAGCCCTGGAGCGGGCCAGCGCGCTCTGCCCAAGAGTCCGGCCACTACTGGTGAGCACATCGGCATTCCTCAGCATCAGTCAAAGTTAGGGAGGTCCACCCAAGTTCAGGGAGCAGTCAAAAGGCGTTCCTTCCTCACAGAACATGTGAATAAAGTCATGGCATCTGCTACTCCAAGATGTGGTGATGGAGAGTAACTTAGGTGTCTTAAGAAGAAGAAGAAGAAGAGGATTAGATCTATTAATGGTTCCCTATCAACAGCTGGAAACCATGGTAACTAAAGGGAGTCTCCACATTCAGGGGCACTGTACCTCTCACAAACGGGAGGCCTGGGTCAAACAATAAGCCAAAGCCATTGCGACCTGCTTGTGAGCTTCTAGAGATATCTGGCTGGCCATCACTGAAAACAGAATGCTGGACTGGATGGATCGTTGGATTGTACCAGCTAAATTACATACTTCCGAAAATAGAGTTGCTTATAACTGGGAATGTTCTTTTAAAAAGCAAATAAAGCAGATATGTATTTTTAATTAAGTCAAGACAATGTAGAGCTGCTTGAAGTATGGCATGGCGAATTCCTTGCTATAAATCCTTTGCTATCCAAGCCACCACATTTAGTTGATTTTAAAAAATTGGACCACCTGGCCTAGCGGGGTTTAAGAAATGAGCACTCATATCATGGCAGGTGGTTTCATTAATTTCCTGAAGCCGCCTGAGGAGTCAGGCATGTTTTTAAAATTGTTGCCAAAACATATTGTTTGCAGACAAGCCTGTGCTGTTGACTTCACATAAGCAGCGGTATTTTTGTCTTTTAAAAAATACCTTTATTAATTGTGTAACTATAAAACAATACCAGGAAAAAGAGTAAATGTATAATAAAACAAGGGGTCTATTTGTCTTCAGAAGCTGATGGGGCCTACCAATCTCTTTCCTAAGTCTCCTCAGGCACAATCCCATGCATGTTTAGACAGAAAAAAGTCCCACAACTCCCAGCCTGCCCCAGCACAACATAGTTGGATTGTGCCCTTAATCAAATTCTTTTGCAGGTTATTATCTTGGCATCCAATTCATCCAAGTATCAGGAGGACAGATATTTTTACCCTCCTGATTTCCAAAAGCAAGCAGAAAATCATTTTATATGCAGCGTTTAACCTACCAGGGTAAGCAGGCAGGTTTCATTTACCAAACCCTGCTTTTGGGAAATCAACCCACAATGTCGCAGTCAACAAAGATGGAGGAAGATTTTTACTCATTTTTTGGAAATGGAGAAGTGTCCCCAGCCTTCTGTTAAGCCCCCAAACCCCAGAACGTCCTAGATTTGTTAAGGGTCCCCCAAATGATCATTTTAATGTGTAACGCATCCGCAGCTATTGGTGTGTGTGCGCGTGTGTGTGTTGATGGGGGAGTCCTGAAGGGTGGCCACTTACACATTGTCAAAAAAGGGGAAATGCACTGCCAAAAAAGGGCACAGATTTGCTAAAATTTGCATATGCTAATTGCTATGTATAGATGCAAATTTGGAAATAATTACTATAATTTAAATTAAAAAATCAGCACACTTCACCGCAGTGGGGAAGAGTGCAACCAGGTGGCCTGGGTGCCTATTCAGCCTGCTGTCCAGGCGCTATGGATGGGCTGCCTCGACCCCCACGCCCTGCTCTCCCTGGCCTTTTTAGGGTTCTGTATCTTGAAACAGGACTTGGACTGGGCAAGCCTTCAAATAGCGGATGCGTTCAAAACAGAGGAGTGTCCTCTGTAAAGTAGGACACATGGCAACCTTACATCCAAACCTTTCACCTTTGTGAATTGGCACATCTAAGCAAAAACCTCTGGACTGGGATTCCAGAGCAAGTGCTATGTAGCACCATGTACATATGTACATATTATAAGGTTAATAATATGAACGGAAATGAGAGGGAGGTCTAAGCTAGGAGCTACGGAACTCAAGTTGAAGGAGTGGGTCTTTCACAGTTTGCTGCAGGCATGAAAAGAACCCCTTTTCTCAACTGACACCCCCCAAGCACAGGGCAGAAACACCGGAAAGCCAAGCTCACTCCATGCGTGGGCCTAAGCATTAATGCCCATGGCATGCCTGACTCCACACTCCTCTTCCAATGCCAGCAAAATGAATAAAATAAAATGGTTCTTTGCAAGGCGAGAGCTCAGCTGGTGTGCAGGCAACAGCAGTTTACCATTCAACCCATGTCAGCTGGCCTCCATCCAGGGCATTTGTAGCCATGCGGCACACTGCAGGAGTTAATAATAATGCAAGGGAAATGTTGCAATAATGTTTACCATTATTCAGTATCAGTAGCAAAGGAATTTGCAGCCTGCAGACCAAAGAATGAGCTCTCCTTGCTCTAAAGACATGAGAGGCAAATTGTTTGTGCATCATTCAGCATCATCGGATCAAGCTGTATGGGAAATTTACCAGCAGCTAGTGACTCACAGAGAGCAAAACTCATCTTATTCTTCCAATTGCAGCAGATTTCCCTAAACCCAAGAGTTCTTTAGTATTCTAATAGGTGGAGAGGAAGGCAGTCACATGCTGAGGAGGAAGAGGTGGGGGGAAGGATTGGAGGAGGCTGAGCAGAAGCACATGCTACAGGTAGACAAACCAACATTTACCCTAACTTGAAAGTTAGTGAATTTTTGAAACGTGACTCTGGAATTTTGAAACAATCCTTTTTTTTGATTTCTTAAAAATCAATAAAAGTTGAGCACTACAGTATCAAGTATCATCTTGCCAAATATGGCTAATGAGCAATGATGGGCACTATTACAATAGATACTTATACCAATGATCTCACTCCTGTCACCCAGCTCATTATTCCAGAGTACTCTATGTTGCCTTCTCTCCCCTTCCCCTGCTCCAGAAACCACTTTCCCTGGCCTTATTGCTACCCAACAGTCCGAACAGTATTTAGTCAGTTTTGGGGTTTGCCACAGGAATGTCACTGAAAATAGCCTCCCTTGGTGAGTCATTCTCATCCTGGCTGAAACATGTAGAACAGCCTTGTAAATAAGTCCACCAAAGTTACTAGCCTGCCTATCCCCAAAAAGGTGCTGGCCTGTTGCAGGTGACAGAAGAGGGATGGAGAGCCCCACCCCTCCTGCAGGGGCCTGGCCACCCACCTGTTATTCTAAACATAAGAAATAGTACTCTCCTAACAGTGCTGGCTCCAGGATTTTGAGGGCCCTTGGGCCCCCCTCCAACGGCCCCCCTCAGCAAGTCTCCCTCCTCGCCGCCATGGTCACCAGCTGCCCTGGCTCCTCCTCCCCTTTCCTTTGCCCCGTCTTTGCTCCCACTTGCTGGCTCGCTAGGCAGGGAGCCCACGAACAAGCAGGCCGCGGCACCTTCTTTCCACCACTGCTGCCTGGGCCAGAGTGAGAGGCAGGCGAGCAAGCAGGCTGCAAGGGGGAGGACAAGCGACTCCAGGAGGCTCTTGTCAATGGGCCCCTGCTGGGGTTTGGGCCCTTGGCAGGTTCCTGCCCATGCCTGCCCTGGACGCCGACCGTGTCTCTTAACTGAAAAGGAAGAACCAAGGTGGACGGCTAACACCATTTGTTCCCAAGAAGCCAATCCATCTTCCCTGATTCTCTTGCTCCTTCTGTGTATATTGTGTGATATAAAGTCATGCTTTGCAGGAATGCTGAGAAGGTTTGTTCTGACTCACCTGCAGAAAGCAGCTCCAGGACATGCAGTATTTGTTTGTTTGTTTATTTATTTATTCTTTCATTTCATTTCATTTCATTTCTATACCACCCAATAGTCAAAGCTCTCTGGGCAGTTCACAAAAATTAAAACCAAACAGCACATAAGAAAACAGTATAAAATATATAGAATCATAGAACAGTAGGGTTGGAAGGGGCCTACAAGGCCATCGAGTCCAACCCCCTGCTCAGTGCAGGAATCCAAGTCAGAGCATCCATGACAGATGGCTGTCCAGCCTCGTCTTGAACGCCTCCAGTGTGGGAGAGCCCACCACCTCCCCAGGTAATTGGTTCCATTGTCCTATTGCTCTAACAGTCAGGAAGTGTTTACTGATGTTCAGCCGGAATCTGGCTTCCTGTCACTTGAGCCCATTATTCCGTGTCCTGCACTCTGGCATGATCAAGAAGAGATCCTGGCCTTCCTCTCTGTGGCAACCTTTCAAGTACTTGAAGAGCGCTATCATATCTCCACTCAGTCTTCTCTTCTCAAGGCTAAACATGCCCAGTTCTTTCAGTCTCTCTTCATAGGGCTTTGTTTCCAGTCCTCTGCTCATCTCTGTTGCCCTCCTCTGAACCCTCTCCAGTTTGTCTGCATCCTTCTTAAAATGTGGTGCCCAGAACTAGAGACAGTACTCCAGATGAGGCCTAACCAGTGCTGAGTAGAGGGGAACTAGTACTTCCCGGGATTTGGAAGTTATGCTTCTATTAATGCAGCCCAACATAGCATTTGCCTTTTTGGCAGCCTCATCACATTGTTGGCTCATATTCAGCTTGTGATCTACCACAATTCCAAGATCCTTCTCACTTGTAGTGTTGTTGTGCCATGTATCCCCCATCTTGTAACTGTGCATTTGGTTTCTTTTTCTCCTAGGTGCAGAACTTGGCATTTATCCCTATTAAATGTCATTCTGTTGTTTTCTGCCCAGCGCTCCAGTCTATCCAGATCACTTTGAATTTTGTTTCTGTCTTCCAAAGTATTAGCTATCCCGCCCAATTTTGTGTCATCTGCAAATATGATCAGCATTCCCTGCACCTCCTCCTCCAAGTCATTAATACAAATGTAGAAGAGCACTGGGCCCAGGACTGAGCCCTGCGGTACCCCGCTTGTTACCTCTCCCCAGTTTGAGAAGGTCCCATTGATAAGCACTCTTGGAGTCCGATTCTGTAGCCAACTGTGGATCCACCGGATCGTTGTTTCATCTAGCCCACTTTGAGCTAGTTTGCTCATCAGGAGATCATGGGGCACTTTGTCGAAAGCTTTGCTGAAGTTGAGGTACAGTATATTATGTCTACAGCATTCCAACAGTCCACAAGTGAGGTACTTGATCAAAAAATGAGATCAGATTCATCTGGCAGGATTTGTTCTGGACAAATCCATGCTGGCTTCGAGTTGTCACTGCATTGTTTTCAAGGTGCTGACAGATGGATTGCTTTATCATCTGCTCCAGAATTTTCCCAGGGATTGATGTCAGACTGACTGGTCTGTAGTTCCCAGGTTCCTCCTTTTTGCCTTTTTGAAGATAGGGACAACATTAGCCCTCCTCCAGTCATCTGGCACTTCACCCGTCCTCCATGATTTCTCAAAGAGAACTCTCAGACAGCGGTTCTGAGAGTTCTTCTGCCAGTTCCTTTATTACTCTAGGATGCAGCTCATGTGGCCCTGGAGATTTGAACTCATTCAAAGTAATTAGGTGTTCCTTGACCATATGCCTATCGATCTCAAGCTGCAATCCTGCCCCTTCAGCCTGTACTTCGCCTTTGCCACGGGGGTCATAGACCCTCTTTTGGGAGAAGACTGAGCCAAAGTAGGAATTGAGCACCTCTGCCTTTTCTTTGTCATCTGTTATCATTTTGCCATCCTTATTAAATAGCTGAACAACCATTTCTTTCCTCTGTCTTTTACTGTTCACATAGCTGAAGAAAGCCTTTTTGTTGCTTTTAGCATCCCTCACTAACCTCAGCTCGTTCTCAGCTTTAGCCTTCCTGACGCTGTCCTACCTGCCTGTACTCTTCCTTTGTTGCTTGGCCTTCTTTCCACTTCCTATATGTGTCCTTTTTTTGTTTTCAGGTCATCTCTAAGCTTTTTGTGAAGCCACATTGGCTTCTTCTGTTGTCTTCCACCTTTTCTTCTTGTTGGAATTGTTTGCAATTGTGCCTTGAGAATTTCCTTTTTTAAAAGCTCCCACCCATCTTGGACATATAGAACATTAAAACCACAGTATAACAATACAACCACAATAAAATCTAGCAGCAGTGCAGGAATTCAAAATACAGATTTAAAATAGCAAAGCTAAAAGTCTAGAAAGCCAAAATGCTAAAGTGCCTGGGAGAATAAAAAGGCCTTCACCTGGCGCCAGAAGGAATACAATGTAAGTGCCAGGTGAACCTCACTAGGGAGCTCATTCCACAGCTGGGGTGCCACAGCAGAAAAAGCCCTCCTCCTAGTAGCCACCCGCATCACTTCCTTTGGCAGGGGCTCACAGAGAATGGCCACTGAGGATGATCTTAAGGTCTGGGCAGGCACATATGGGAGGAGGCGATCAGTGATACAGTGATGCCACTGAGCGTTGTGCTGTCCCTGCATTCCTTCCAGGTAACCTGACATTCTGTGTGATGTGTGAGCTGACCTCACATAGCTCTAGTAGCTAACATAGCTTGCTTCTCTTTTTTTCTTTTTTCTTGAACTTACAGGAAGGAAAAAGATGTTAAGATTCAGCATGGTACAGCCCTATTGGCTGATACTAAGGTTGCCCCTTGGTATAACATATTTAACTTCCAGCAGTTTTTTGTTTTTATATTATTTGTCTGGTGTTCCTACTAGCTATACTCTGAGAAATGCATTTATTCTTCTCAGATTAACCTTATGCCCTTTACAGTTCTTGAGGGAAAATACTGAAATGTACCTTATCTGTTTTAGCCTCTGTATGTTGAAGAGCTGTTACATTATTCTATTGTCCTATTTTTACAAATGATCAAAACACATTTTTTGCCCCGTTGTTACCAAATACATTTATTTTTATTTCTATATATGACATTTTAATCTCATTCTTTCCACTCCAGAAAGCTCAGGCTCTTCCTTCCCCACCATTTTATTCCAACAACATTCCTGTGTGGGAGGTTAACTGGAGAGACAGCAACTGGCCCAAGGTCATAGTTGATGGGGATTTGAATCTGGATCCTTATGGTCCTAAGGCAATCCTCTAAGCACTATGCCAGGGCCGGGGGGAACCTGTGGCTCTCCAGATGTTCTTGGACTACACTTTCCATCAACCTTGACCATTGGCCATGCTGGCTGGGGCTGATGGAACTTATAGGCCACAGGTTGCCCCACTCTGCACTACACTGCATTTATTTACTTGCTATTGACAACAGGCATGTTACGTAGAGAAGAGCATCCTTAACTTTGGCTCTGGCAAAAATGTGCCAGGAAAATTCAGTAAACTCCAGAAGGTGATTGTCATGTGGCTCAACCCCTTGAGGATATGTTCAGTGTTTTCTGTATTGGAAATACGGTTTCTAAACTATTTTAAGTTTTCTGTTACTATATTTTCTGATACTGTATTTTCAATTTTTGTTTGTTATGGCCCACGGCTAAGACAAGTACAAAAATAAATCTTTTTTGCTCATGGAATTCGGCAGAGGAAACTCTTATCAGATGAACTTCATGTGGTTATTTATTTCCACCCACCCTTAAGTCCTGGGATGTGTGGTCTGCTTATTGGCAATTGTAGATTGACAAACTGGAAGCCAGAAGACAAAATGGAGACCTTCTGGCAACAATGAATTACTTATCAGAAGAATGAAAAGCAGCAAACACTAATATCCTATTAACTAATAACAGAAGGTGAATTGGCAATAAAAAAGAGAGATAAATTTCCAGTCACTCTCTTCCATGTTGCTCTGAAGCAGCTGCATTCCACCAATCCATACTTGCCAAGGGTGTGATCTAAAGTCCTTCACACAAGGTTAACTGTGATTCCTACAGCCCTTCCAGTTGCAATCTCTCTCTCTCTCTCTCTCTCTCTCTCTCTCTTCTTTCCACTAACTCTCCTCACTCATCATCATAATCATGTATTTATGTAAGTGCCTCATATATGCTAGGTCCTGTATAAATCCTTCCCATTGTATAGAAATGCCAGATGCCTTTGTGCTTCTTCCATGTAGCTTCCCCTCCAGGGAACCCTTCCAAAAAGGCTTGTGCACAGTCCCGCATGGACTGTGGGAAAATAGCAAGCTGCCTTATGCTGAGTCAGACCCTGGGTCCATCTAGCGCAGTGTTGTCGATCCTGACTGGCAGTGGCTCTCCGGGTGGAAAACCTCTCTCCTTTCAGGCAAACCTGGGACCTTCTGCATGCAGAGCAGGTGCTTTACAGCTGCGCCATATCCCTTGTTCACTTTACCCCTCAAATCACTCTATTATCTTCTCCATTCTCAGCCATTAGCTTGTATGCTCCCTGGGGCAGAGCCCTGACTGTTTTGCACTTATGTTGTAAAGCACCATGTACGCTGATGGCACAGTATGAATGCTGCCTCACACTCTGAACATAGGTCAGCACACTACCTTCTGAGCTTCTGATTAGGCTATCTTTGAACAAGAATACAGAGTGGCCCAAAAGTAGGTATACAGTATAGTTTATTTGCATTTTATTACATTGTTTATTACATTTACATTTGTTTAACACGGTTTAATCTCATAAGTGCCCCACTTAAGGGCCTCACTCCCCTCACTCTCTACACTTAACTGATTTAACTGTCACTCTCTGTCACTCACTCTTCCCAACTGTCATTCTGACTCCACCCACACATCTTCTACTCACACATTCTCTCCCCCTCCCATCAACATTCTATACAGCTGTATACCTACTTTTGGGCCACTCTGTATAAGACGAGTCATACTGGATCAGATCAAGGTCTGCCTGATCCAGCAGTCTGTACATGCAGTGGCCAACCACCCTTCAATGTAACCAAAGGCCTGGATCCCATCCATAAAGAAATGCGGGCATCTTTCCGTTTGCATGTGGAAGACCGTGGTTGGTTCCCATTCCAGTAGCCGTGCCGCTGTTTCCCTGAAATGTTTGACAACCACCTTGGGGCAAAACATGGTTTTGACTTTTTGACTCCGCAACGGTGACTAAGGAAAGTTCTCATTTGAACTGCTGGCCTCCAGACGCTCCTGTGAAAAGAACAACCAGGAGGCTTTCTGGCCTGTAGTTATTATGTGGAATAGCAATGGAGAGAGACAAGTGGGCAAATGAGCTTCATCGGTGTGTGCGTGTGAGAACGGGGGCACGACAAGGCTACCAGGTTTTTCACCAGTCTCTACATCTGGGGCCTTCAACATCAGCTTATTCTGTAGGCCTTCCCCAACCTGGTGCCCTCCATGTGTTGGGCTGCAACTCCCATCATTCACAGCCAGCATGGCACCAAGACAGGGAAGGCTGCAAATTTGATCTCTGTGCCTGGACAAGGTTTCCTGCCAGTTTCTGGCTGCATGTCAGGCTGCTCTTAATATCACGAGACTAGAACTTTGCCTCATCTGTTGAAAACCCCAAGAGAAGCAGAAAGAATTGCAGCTTTGTCCAAGAGTATTAAATGACTCTCAGTAATAACTTGGCTTTTGTATGATAATTCACCAGTCTTTCAGATTGGTGTGCTTATCTTTCATGATGGAGATGATATAGATGATATAGATATAGATATAGATATAGATATAGATATAGATATAGATATAGATATAGATATAGATCTCCCACTGAACTCTGTTTTCATCTCTTCTTGTTTTATCATTGTTTGGTCCTGTTTGTGTGATTGTTGTTTTTAGATTTTTACAGCTTTGGAAAGTGCCCTGAAAATGTTTTGCATAGAAGCATTGGGATAAAAACAAACATTTAAAAAACTCTGATTATCCCAGGAGAAAAGTATGCCTGAAACTGGGGACAAATTTGCCACTGTTTATAGTGCCAGCCATTGAGTTCAGCTTACATTTCATCCTTTGATTGTGCCCTCTCTATCCAGGCTGTGAAGCAAATGTAAATCTCCAGGCAGGCAACACCATTGAAGTACCAAAGCTCATTCCAGACAAGACAGAGATACTTTCAGCGGGTGGTTCTTCTGGCTGGGTGGAGGGTGTTCAGCCTGTTCTGGATGGGGGCGCACTCCCCCTGTAAGGAGCAGGTTCGTAGCTTGAGGGTTTTCCTGGAGTCACCTTTGTCACTGGAGGCTCAGGTGACCTCAGTGGCATGGAGTGCCTTCTGCCAGCTTTGGCTGGTGGCCCAGCTATGCTCCTCTCTGGAGAAGGATAACCTGGTTTCAGTTGTCTGTGCTCTGGTAACCTCCACATTAGATTACTGCAATGCACTCTCTCTAGGGCTGCCTTTGAAGATGGTTCAGAACCTGCAGCTAGTGCAAACTGCAGTGCAGAGATTGATAACATGGACAAGACGGTCTGAACATATAACACTGATTCTGGCCCAGTTGCACTGGCTGCCTGTATGTTTCTCAGCCCGATTCAAGGTGCTGGCTTTGACCTATAAAGCCTCATACCACTTGGGTATTGGAACCTCCATGCCTGACAGAGTGCCTCTCCCTACCCATATACTATGATCTGACCCATATACTACAATCAGCATCTGAAGCCCTCCTCAGAACGCCTCCTCCATGGGAGGTTCAGAGGAGGACAACAAGGGAGAGAGCCTTCTCAGTACTGGGCCCCCTCCCGCAACTGCAGAACACTCTCCCTGATGAGGCTCACCTGGCACCCACATGGTCATGTTCTCGGTGCCAAGTCAGGACTTTCCTCTTCTCCCAGGCATCTTGAGGCATACAGTGAGCCTTTTAGGCATCCGCTGTTCTGATTATTGTCTGTATTAATGTTTTAGTTGTTTAATTATATTTGGTATTTTTAATGGAAATTGTTTTGAGCTATTTTATATTGTGTATGTTTTACTACTTCTGTTGTAAATCACATTGGGTCTTTTTTTTAAGAGAAAGGCAACTAAGAAAGCAAACAAACAAACAAACAAATAAATACTTATACACATAATAAGAATAAGAATAATGGTGATATTGCCTGACTGTGGATTTTGATTTTTTTTCTTATGGACCAACATGGTTTCCTTTGCTTTTTAAATGTAGTCAAATAAGTTCTTAAGCAAGCAATCCTATGGCCCCTAGACAGAGTCTGGGAGTCATAAGATACTTCAGATTCCCTGATTTGAGACCAGTGACAGCACTTCGACCTCAGACCCAGGGGTCTGAGCTCCCTGCCCTCTCCTTCTCCCTCTCACAGCTGGCATGGAGAAAACCACTCCGCCTGCCTCTCTGAGGTCGCAAAGGCAGCCTTGGGGGGAAGGGGAAGGGGCATGCTGGTGGGAGGAGAGGGGATGGCTTACACCACATCCCCTGGCCTCTCCAGCCTCCTTCCCTCCCCGTCCCCAGCGCTTCACCTAGATGGGTGAAAACGCCCATTTCACTAAAATACAGAGCGATAGAAGCAAGGAGGCGAAGATGAACTCCACGCTCCTCCCACTCTGCATAGGATTCCTGTCAGCTTCTGAGTTCAGAGGCTGATGGGAATCCCCATAAGATGGCGCCCTAAGGCTGCAGTCTATGCAAACTTACCTGGGAGTAAGTCCCATTGAACTCAGTGTGGCTTACTTCTGAGTAGGCATGTATAGGATTGCACTGCAAGACTCTTCATACACACAAATACATGCACCATCATACTTGTAAATTCTTTTGAATCTACAGTATTAATAAATAATGATTAGCAACTGGAACAATATTTACTGTTATTTTTTAAACTCTGACATTAGCAAAAGAGAAAGGGAAGGCCGTAAACACACTTGTTATTTATTTATTTATTTATTTATTTATTGTTTATTATGCAACACTTATATCCCACTTTTTCCAAGGAGCCCAGAATGGTGTACATGACCCTCCTCTTCTCCATTTTATCCTCACAACAACCCCTATGAGGGAGATTAGGCTGAGGCTTGTACACTATGCTCTACATCCAAGGCCCTCCTCTGGGTGCCTCCTCCGAGGGAGGCACAGAGGGCGGCAACAAGGGACAGGGCCTTCTCGGTGATGCCCCTTCATTTATGGAATGATCTCCCCAATGACACCTGGCTGGTGTCAACATTGTCATCTTTTGGGCACCAGGTTAAAACTGCCCTCTTCTTTCAGGCATTTGGCAGCATATAAAGAGTCTTTTTGATCAGGTCCTGGATTATCTCTGGCTGATGGTTTTAAATTGTTTTTGATATATGCTGTTGTTGTGTGTGCTATCTGTTTTATGTCCTTACATGAATAGTTTTTATATTTTATATAATGTATTTTAATGGTTTTTAATTTTTGTGAACCGCCCAGAGAGCTTCAGCTTTGGGGCGGTACAGAAATAGAATGAATGAATGAGAGTCAGCAAATGGCCCAGAGTCACCCAGTGAGCTTCATGGCCAAGTGGGGACTAGAATCCACATCTCCCAAATCCCAGTCCAGCAGTCTAACCACTATGCCACTTTCATGTATTATTATTATTATTATTATTCTGAAATAACATCCCATTTTCAAAGTGTGATGGTGCAAAGAGGACCTCTACCTTGAATTGCTGTGTGGAAGAGGGAATTTTCACAACATGGTGATCTTGGGGTTGTGGTGGGCAGCTCAATGTAAATGTCAGCCCAGCGTGCAGCTGCTGTGAAAAAGGCAGACTCCAAGCTGGGCATAATTAGGAAAGGAATTGAGAATAAAACTGCCAACATCATACAGCCCCTATACAAATCTAGTGTATGGTACGACCACACTTGGAACACTGTGTACAGTTCTGATCACTGCACCTAAAAAAGGATATTGTAGAGTTGGAAATAATGCAGAAAGGGGCAACAAAAATGATCAAGGAGCTGGAGCAACTGCCCTGTGAGGGAGTTTCAATAGCTGGGATTCCTTAGCTTGGGAAAAAGGAGGGTAAAGGGAGACATGATAGAGGTCTACAAAATTATGCCTCGTGTGGAGAACGTGGATAGAGAGACATTTTTTTTCTCCCTCTCTCCTAATACTTAGAATCCAGTGGGGTCCTCCCATGAAGCTGACTGGTGGGAGATTCAGGACAGAGAAAAGGAAGGGCTTCTTCACACAGCACAGAGCTAAACCATGGAATTCGCTACCACAAGACATAGTGATGGCTCCCAATTTTGATTTTCTGGCATCAGAAGCACGATGCCTATGTGCATCAGTTGCTGGGGAACATGGGCGAGAGGGTGCTGTTGCACTCATGTCCCATTTGTGGGTTTCCTGTGGGCAGCTGGTTGGCCACTGTGTGGACAGAATGCTGGACTAGATGGACCTTGGTCTGATCCAGCCTTAGGGCTCTTCTTGTGTTCTTAATATAAAACCATAAGTTTAAAACAGAATCACAACTCCAAGATCCTTTTCAGACATACAGTAGCTAAGCTAGGTATACATGCTACTGTGTTACTTTCAGGGCTCCTAGTGCAAGACCTGTGGAACTGGACTCAGGCACATGGGCATTGTCAGGCCTAGATCCAATCTGTGGGCCACCCCAATTAGGCAAGCTCTGACCAAAGGAGGGTTTTGAGGGAGACCTGTATGGTGTAGCGATGGTGGCCAGTATTGTACGCAAGGCAATGGTTTGACCTGCCTAGCAAATCAAAGCAGGGCTGAAGAGCATGCATCACCGCAGAAGCGAATTCCACCACCACAGAGGCACGGAATGCTGTGTAGCAGCCCATCTAGCAAAGTGCCGGAATGAGCTATTCATGATGAGGTGGGTGAATGAATTGTAAAGGGCAGGGCCAATGCATTTTGCTCTGTCTCAACAAGCCGTTCATTAGCTGCCTGCCTAACTAACTGGGAGGTGGTCGGGCACCTGAGGGATGGGAGGCACATTCTGGAGGACCTGTCTGGGTGAAGCCATGACAGGGAAAGCCACGCACCTCAGAAGTGGAAGAAGAAAAAGCTTGCCTCCAATGGTGCCGCTGCAGAGTCCTCTCTCATGCTCATGAGCACATTGGGCCCAGCTGTGTTTCAATCCACTTCCTTCCTATGCTGGGAAGGTAACTGCACAGGCCCGGACCAAATGGTGTCAGGACTCATCAGCTCCCCAAGCCTGAGGCTGCTGAAAGCTCAAAACCTCAAAGAAGAAAACTTCCTCAAAAGGGGAACGGGAGCCCGCCCATGAACCCCAATGCATGCTGGGACCAGGATGAGTTGGCTTCCTCTTGTGGAGAGTCTGGGATAGTTATGAAACTTTAGGCCCTCACTGTTAGGATGTTTCTCCTAATGAGAGCTTTGGGGCAGTGGAACAGTCTACCTCAGGAGCTGGAGGACTCTCTCTCGCTGGAGGTATTTAAGCAGAGGCTGGATGGACATGTGTCGGGGATGCTGTAGCTGCACCCTGCAGTGCAGATCCACCATTGAGCAGGGGGTTGGACTAGATGATCTCCAAGATACCTTCCAACTCTATGATAGATAACATTCCACCCTTGGACCCCAGTGAATTCAGGGACTCTGATATTACAATGCAATTTCAATACAGCCACCTAGAAACCAAGGATTTCTGCATTGTCTTTAGCCACTTTTGAGCCACAGAGGAGCAGATAGTTTGGCCTGGTTTCCTGGCACCTCTCAGGATGTCAGCAGTGGCAAGATCTGAGTTTTGACAGAGCTGAACACAGAATAAGTGGAACTGAAAGAGTTTTGCCAAAGATCAGGGCCTGCAATATTCGGTTAGTAATTTTCTATCCTATTTTCCCCCTTCATGGATCACTGCCTTGTCGTGGCGAAGGGGCTTGCGTAACTCAGTGAAGCCATAAGCTATGCCGTGCAAGGCCACCAAAGATGGACAGGTCATGGCAGAGAGTTCTGACAAAATGTGGTCCACTGGAGAAGGAAATGGCAACCCACTCCAGTATTCTGGCCAAGAAAACCCCATGGAATGTATCACAAGGCTAAAAGATATGACGCCGGAAGATGAGCCCCTCAGGTCGGAAGGTGTCCAATATGCTACTGGGGAAGAGCAGAGGGAATTACCAAGTAGCGCCAGAAAGAGTGAAGTGGCTGGGCCAAAGCCGAAAGGACACTCAGCTGTGGATGTGTCTGGTGGTGAAAAGAAAATCCGATGCTGTAAAGAACAATATTGTTTAGGAACCTGGGATGTCAGATCAATGAATCAAGGTAAGCTGGAGGTGGTCAAACATGAGATGGCAAGATTGAACATCGACATCTTGGGAATCAGCGAACTAAAATGGACAAGCATGGACGAATTTAATTCAGGTGACCATCATATCTACTACTGTGGGCAAGAATCCCTGAGAAGAAATGGAGTAGCACTCATAGTCAACAAAAGGGTGGGAAAAGCAGTACTGGGGTACAATCTCAAAAACGATAGTTAGGGATGGCGGAGAATCTCTCCCCGAATCTTCGGGAGGCTGAATGCCAATGCATTCAGCCCCCCGAAATTGGTGGGGAAATTCTCTGCCGGCCCCCCGCCCCCCCCCGGGATGGGACTTACCGTGACCGAATGTCCCTGGTGGTGGTTCGTCGGGGCCGGGGGCGGCGGCTGGTCTCCTGACCAGCCGCCGCCACCACCATTGCAAAAAAAAAAAAGTAAAAAAAAAACACACACACCCGTGATAGGCTACGTAATGATTTACGTAGCCTATCACGGCTAGATTTCCAAAGTCAGCCGTGATAGGCTACGTAAATCGTCACGTAGCCTATCACGGGTGACTTTGAAAAAAAAAAAGTGCGTACGCAAATGGCGGCTCCCATGGGCGCCGCCATTTGCGTTCCTTATTTTGGCACGTCTAGTCTACGTAAAGATTTATGTAGACTACAGCGAAAATAAGGGAACGCTATTTGCATTGCCCTTATTTTCGCCATAGTCTACATAAATCTTTACGTAGACTAGACGTGTCAAAATAAGGAACATAAATGGCGTTCCCCATGGAAGCCGCCATTTGCGTATGCGCTTTTTTTTTTTTTTCAAAGTCACCCGTGATAGGCTACGTGACGATTTACATAGCCTATCACAGCTGAGTGACTTTGGAAATCTAAATCGTTACATAGCCTATCATGGGTATGTGTGCTTTTTTTGTTTTATTTTTTGCTTTTTTTTTCGCGGCCGGGTAGACGGGGCGCTTCTACCCGGCCTGAATTTCGCCGGTGAGGGATGGGGCGCCTCCCCCCTGCCTGAATTTCGGCCGGGCGAGGCGGGGCGCCTCCCCCCCTCGCCTGAACTTCAGGGGGAGAACCGAAGCGCCTCCCCCCCATCGTGAAGCAAGCTTCGAGAACAGGTAAGGGACTTTCGTCCATCCCTACATAGAATGATCTCAGTACGAATCCAAGGCAAACCATTCAGCATCACAGTAATTCAAGTCTATGCCCCAACCACTGATGCCGAAGAAGCTGAGGTTGATCGGTTCTATGAAGACCTACAACACCTTCTAGAACTAACACCAAAAAAAATGTCCTCTTCATCATAGGGGATTGGAATGCTAAAGTAGGAAGTCAAGAAATCACCGGGATAACAGGCAAGCATGGCCTTGGTGTACAAAATGAAGCAGGACAAAGGCTAATAGAGTTCTGCCAAGAGAACACGCTGATCATAGCAAACACTCTTTTCCAACAGCACAAGAGGGACTCCACACATGGACATCACCAGATGGTCAATATCGAAATCAGATTGATTATGTCCTTTGCAGCCAAAGATGGAGAAGCTCTATACAGTCAGTAAAAACAAGACCTGGAGCTGACTGTGGCTCAGATCATGAGCGTCTTCTTGCAAAATTTCGGCTGAAATTGAAGAACGTAGGGAAAACCACTAAACCATTCAGGTATGACCTAAATCATATCCCTTATGAATATGCAGTGGAGGTGAGGAATAGATTTAAGGGATTAGACCTGATAGACAGAGTGCCTGAGGAACTATGAACGGAGGTCCGTAACATTGTTCAGGAGGCAGCAACTCAATCCATCCCAAAGAAAAAGAAAGGCAAGAAAGCCAAGTGGCTGTCTGATGAGGCTTTACAAGTAGCTGAGAAAAGAAGGGAAGCGAAAAGCAAGGGAGAAAGGGGAAGATATATCCAACTGAATGCAGAGTTCCAGAGAATAGCAAGGAGAGACAAGAAGGCCTTTTTAAATGAACAATGCAAAGAAATCAAAGAAAATAACAGAATGGGAAAGACTAGAGATCTCTTCAAGAAAATCGGAGATCTCAAGGGAACGCTTTGTGCAAAGACGGGCATGATAAAGGACAAAGAAGGCAGGGACCTAACAGAAGCAGATGAGATGAAGAAGAGGTGGAAAGAATACACAGAAGAACTATACAGGAAAGATCTGAATGTCCCTGATAGCCATGATAGTGCGGTCACTGAACTTGAGCTGGACATCCTGGAGAGTGAAGTCAAGTGGGCCTTAGGAAGCATGACTAACAACAAAGCTAGCGGAGATGACAGTCTTCCAGCTGAGCTATTTAAAATCCTAGATGCTGTTAAAGTGCTGCACTCAATATGCCAACACATTTAGAACACTCAACAGTGGCCACAAGACTGGAAAAGGTCAGTTTACATTCCAATTCCAAAGAAGGGCAACGCCAAAGAGTGTTCAAACTACCATACAATTGCGCTCATTTCACATGCCAGCAAGGTTATGCTCAAAATCCTACAAGCTAGGCTTCAGCAGTATGCGAACCGAGAACTACCGGAAGTACAATCAGCATAGTAAGAAGCAGAGACATCACCTTGCCGACAAAGGTCCATCTAATCAAAGCTATGGTTTTCCCAGTAGTAACGTATGGCTGTGAGAGCTGGACTATAAGGAAGGCTGAGCACCGAAGAATTGATGCTTTCGAACTGTGGTGCTGGAGAAGACTCTTACATGTCCCCTGGACTGCAAGGAGGTCAAATCAGTCCATCCTAAAGGAAATCAACCCTGAGTGCTCATTGGAAGGACAGATACTGAAGCTGAAGCTCCAATATTTTGGCCACCTAATGCGAAGAGAAAACTCCCTGGAAAAGACCCTGATGCTGGGAAAGACTGAAGGCCAAAGGAGAAGGGGACGGCAGAGGATGAGATGGCTAGATGGCATCACTGATGCAATGAATATGGACTTGAGCATGTTCTGGGAGAGAGCGCAGGACAGGAAGGCCTGGTGTGCTATGGCCCATGGGGTCACGAAGAGTCGGACACGACTGAATGACTGAACAACAACAACAACAAATCCTATTTTCTCCTAAATATCGTATTAATAGTAATTCTTGAACATGGCAAGAACATGACAAGAAACAAAGCCCATCAAATCCTGCTATAAGGAAAGTGAAAGGTGAAGCAAGTGCTGCACAGAACTTGCAGCTCATCTTGAACTTGCCCAGACTCCAGAAAAGCCCATGAAGGCTTGAACGTTTCTGGGATCCAGGCCTCCCCTGGTCTACCAGGAAGGGTGGGGCTACCAGGCCTACCATAAGAACCTTCCATTATAGCTTGGCTGGTGCTGGTGTGACACGTCTCCTGCACAGCTCCTCTTTTTGTGTCAGGCAAATACACCAACCTTCCCAACTTAGTGCCCTCCAGATCATTTGGACTACAACTCTCAGCAGCCCCACACGACATGGTGATGGTTAGGGTTGTTGGGGAAGGCTACTATACATCAGTTAAGCATGGCTGGGGTGGGGGAATATATACCATTCCAGTGCTGGCATGATAGCCACCATTTCCTATACTCATTCAGCTGGGGAGGGGATAACTCACCACTCGAAAAGTCCTCCAATGGCATTAAAATGGCAGAGATGCCATAACATCCCTGGCAATACCACCAAAGCCCACCAATCAGGGTCTCCAACAACTATATCCATAGGAGACTCACATACAGATGTAGCTAATGAGGTCACACCAGTGGAAATCACTCCAACCACTTGGCCTTCTTGCCACCCCATGCTCTCTTCACCAGCAGGCCAAAAGGCCTGAGGTCTGGTGAAGTAGCAGCTTGTCCCAACGTGCCACCATTGAAAAGGCCCTAAAGGAGCTCTTACCATTGGGAGAAGAGCATGCAATTAGGAGACTGTGTGGGCCTTCACCTGGGAGAAGGTTCTGATGAACTCTGTGGAACTTATTTCCAAATAGACATCCATAGGATTTCACTGAGCAATATCTTGCCCCTGCACTGACTGCATTTAGCAGATTGGGAATGCTTTACAGAAAAAAGACGCACATGAACCAAGACTAAACGCACTTTCTGTTTCGGAGGCAATCCATTGCTGTTATCTGAACTTTACATACTTCCGTGGAAATTATTATTCTGCCTTTGCTCTCGAGCGAATGCTTTGTTTGAGCAAGAGCCTATGACAATTCCCCTCTCCTATGCACACCAGGGAAGCAAGTTGCTTTTGTGTAATTAGCAGGGCAAATGTGGATAAACATCTGCTTTATCACACCTAATAAATTCCCAACTTGACTGCAATGCAATGCAAATCTTCCCCTGTTATTATTAGGGAACAAATCTGCTATTTTTACAATGCGGGAGGAGGGATGAATCCAGCACACCTCTTCAATGAGGCAAGCAAACAGTCGATAAACCTTCTAGCAACTATTCATCATCTTAACAGAGGCATCTGAAGAGAGATTCAGCTGAACACACGCTTGTAATCATGCAGTCATATCTTCCACTGGAATCTTCTGGCCTTTTTGGTACAATGATCAGATACAAATGTAATTTATGGCTGTGTAGAAGAGCGAATTTTAGTCATGCATACATTTTAAAAAATGTTTACAAAAATACTTTATTCAATGAGGGGAATGCTTGCATTTGCAAAAGTGTGCCCCCAAACCTGTACATTTGGAAAAATGCATACAAAAATGCGTGCACGCACACACACACACACACACACACACATAATTAAAAGAAAACGTGCCTGAAAATGCATATACATTTTAGAAGAACTATTACAGGCATAAAGAGGTTAGTACAACTCACTGTCTAAAAGTTTTCTTATTAGACAGTCTTCACAAGAGACACAGGCGGCACAAGCCATATCCCATCTTGAGTACCTACAAAGTTGTTGGGATCAGTGCTTGAAATATGGAAGGGGAGACTTAATGAAGCTCACCCCTGACTCCTCCCAATTTGAGCCAATCCATGTCCCTGAATAGCCCGTTAAAACAGTAGCCAAGGGGAGCAACAGAAAAGGTGAAGGGGAACAGGCCACCTCTGCTCTTCCTCTCCCCCTACCCTTATAAATTGAGCAATGGCTCTGATAATTGTGATGGGAGTCAAGAGAGAAATGATGACCATAGTTTTGCTTCTCAGCTACCCACCCTGTCTCTATATTTTGCCACCCCTCCCTGGAAGGATAAAGCTCGAGCAAGTGAGTCAAGTCTGAGTTGCCTCATGCAGCCCTGCCAAGGGAGTGGCCATGGCGGTGTCCTGGGCAGCTGTTCCCAGTGTGGTGGGTGCGGCGGGATTTCATTCCCCTCCGTTTGACAGAACAGGACAAGTAGCTCCTGCCAGGGCCAAGTGGTAGGATCTTCATTCCATTCCTGAACTGGCTGTAGGAAGGGAGCTTTTTCAGCTCCATCAGCTAATATAAGTTCATGACTGGATACACTTGGCTTTCTTTTCTCGCTCCCTAATTAAGCCAGCACAGGCAAGTTCAGTGCCGCGGGAGAGAAGGAACAGCAAGGCAAAGGAGAACACCCTGAGGTCCAGGACAACTGGAGAGATGACCGAACCCCCACTGTTTCTGGCTTAGCTGGCCTCTGTCTGACAAGGCCTCATTTTCTCCAGGACTGACTGGCTCTAGATGATTGCGCTGGCTCGGCCTCCTCATCACACCTTCAAGGTGTGCATGCAGGGGAGAGCAAAAAGGAATGGTGTATTCACCTCGTGTTTGGAGGTGGGCCGGAGTCACCTGCTCAAGGTTGAACTATGGGAGAGTGACTGGTAGCCTGACGTTCACTGCAGGACGAGGTGTGCCCACACTGAGGAGGGTAAGAATGAGCAAGTGACTACGCTGAAAATAGGCACGTAGTGGCCCATAATTTATAAAGCTGTGGCCCAGTTTTTGTGTCCTCCTTACAGCGGTGTGGAGGTAGCAGGAGAAGTTTATGCACGTGACGAAGCAATGATCAACGCTGGGTCCGAATACAAAACGAAGGGTGCCATAAGAAAAATCCCTATTAGGGTAATACCTTTATCTCCATCATTGTTAATATGAAAACTGTCTAGTTTCTCTGTACTTCAGACAGTAACAGCTGGATTTTATATTTTTTAAAAATGTGGGGCTGACCATGGTTTCTTTCTTCATCCCAACAGTCATAGGGGCAGTTCCAGGTGCAACCTGTAAACATTACATCACCTGGTAGAGGCTAATCTGGAAGTCTGCAACCTCCTCCCACATTTCATCTTAAAACTTTGACCATGTAAACCTCATGACGGTAACATCTAATCAGCTTCCTTCCCTCCTCCCCTCCATTGACCTCTTGCAAACTGCTTTTTGCAATGTCTTGCCTGATGAAGAGAACTAGACATCTCAAAAGCTTGCACCTTTTTGGTGACCTCTAAATGAGACTAGATAAGTCATTTCCCAGAGATGCTTCAGGGCCTGTTGGACCTCAGTTCTCATCCGATTATTCTCTGGAGCTTGCAAGACCAAGCTCTGAGTGCCTAACAATAGATTGCATAGATAGAATAGATGGAATAGCAGCAATAGATTGCAGTCTGGGCTGAGGGAGAGATGGGGGCGATGGTGGTAGGGAGGCATGAGGAATTCATTTGCTGAATTCAAATTCAGCAAAATACCCAGTTTGCACCTTCCAGACTGAATGCAGACTTGGACACAACCTGTGGTCAAAGTCTGTACATTTCCAAATTTGCAATGTGATTCATGGACCCCGCCCAATTGCATTCGACAGCATGCGTACATTTGAAAAACGCACATGAAAAAATGCATACTTCTGAAAAATGTGCACAAGTGTGCTTTAAGCAATGGGAGAAGAATGCATACATTTCCAAGATGCCCTCAATTGATGTATACATTTAGAAAAATACGCACAAAAGTATGCATGGATTTTCGTGCAAAAGAAAAAAAACAATGCTCACAATCTCGCAAAACAGACTTGAGTTGGAATGAGTTCAAGATGGAATTTGGAGAAGTTCGGTGAGCTCGAGTTTTGCAGATTGGCACAACCCTGGGGGCAGGGGTTGGATTTTGAAACTAATCATGGGGAACAAGAGCACATTGAAAGAACGAAAGAATGAAAGAACAAAAGAGAGAGAGAGAGAGAGAGAGAGAGAGAGAGAGAAAGCAAGCAAGCAAGCAAGCAATGTCAGCTCTTCTTCCTTAAGACACATTGGTTCCTTCTTAACTCTGGTGGGTCCCAGTTTATATAAATATAACTGGCAAGCTCTAATTCAGATTTAATCTGATGGAATGCACTCCTTGAAACTTAACACCACACCTCCCACATTTCATTAATCATTACAAGAGATTGTGTGTGTTTTAATTGGGACCCTTATTTGCATAATTGTATTGACCTTAACAAAAGCTTTAACAAGGTAACAAGAGCATGAGCTCAACTTTTCCTCTCTCTCTTTTTTTTAACACTTGCAATATAACGAGGCTGTTTTATGAAGGCAGCAAAAGCCATCATTATACACAGTTGCAAATGATGTTGTGTTCAGAATTTATCTTCTTCTCTGTCAGTTTCTCCTGGAGGGAGTTTTGTATGAGAGGAAGAGGGTGGACTAATAATAACTACAAAGATGGATGGTTCCCCATTTCTCCAAAGAACTGGGATACTATATGGAAACTAAACTTCAGGGAAGGCTTTTACCTTCTCTATCCCTTTGCAAATATAAATATGTGAGTTGTGGCCCAGGGAGAGAGGGCAATTCTGTATGTGAACATAGCCCAGATGGAGCCTTCACACAATAAGGGAGTTTGATTTAATGCTCCTCTCTTCACAGCAGTTAAAAAGTGGTAGGAACACATTCTCTCTGAAGAGAAGGTCCTGATCATCATCTCCAAATTCACCAGGGTGCCTCTGTCTAACTTAGAGCAACAACTTTGCTTCTTGAAAGTGGGACAAAGAGAATTTGGAGCAAGACTCATGGGCAGGCTTCATTTGGGGAACATCAAGAGTTGATCCTCTGGAACCTCTTTTCAGCACCAGGTCATGGCCCTGGAATACTTCTGCAGTGATAAAGAGACTGCATTTAAGCATATGCAGAGTGCTGTTCTTTCAGCTCTGGGCAATGATAACCAGGCCTGATCCACATCTGGGGCCAGGAAGAAAAAATCCAGATGACTGAGGAGCTCTGGAAAAGCAGTAACTGTTTTATTTCAAGGGAGGATTCCTGAAACAGTTGAAATGAATTTGGGAGGGGAAATGCTTTAATTTGCTTTAAAATTTGAATGTCTATACACCTAGTTTAAATTGTGTTTAAACACTTAAATTACCTGGGGAGGTGGTGGGCTCTCCCACACTGGAGGCCTTCAAGACGAGGCTGGACAGCCATTTCTCAGGGATGCTCTGACTTGGATTCCTGCATTGAGCAGGGGGTTGGACTCGATGGCCTTGTAGGCCCCTTCCAACCCTACTATTCTATGATTCTATGATTCTACTGCTGGTCTTCTGAAAATGGAGTGTGGAATACTTAACATTAACCAAAAACACTTCTGATTTTTTTCAAGTGCTCGTCTAAATAAATATTTCAAACTGACATTTAACATTTTGGGTTCCCATTTTTAAAATCTAGGGTGATTTTTTTAAAATCCTGCAAGATTCAGTTTCGGATCAATGAACAGAAGCTCTGTAATCCTCAAGAACAGGCCAGTGTCCCTTTCATCAATTGACTCTTTACAAGTATGATAATGTTACCCATGGGATGGTTCCGTACCAAAGGGAACTATAGCTAGAAAGAGTTTTAGATACTGTTGGTCACTGCAGCTGAAGGCATACTTGTTTGGAGAAAAGTTTCTAGGGATTTTTAACTGCTCTTTCTGAGCTTCATGAATAATAGCTAGGATACAAGAATAGTTCTCTTTAGCTACATGATTAACTAGACATCTGTGGATGAAAAAATGCCATGATACAACAGTGGAAAACCCATTAGAAACCCCGAGCTGGTTGAGAGACTGTTGCTGATTCTTATACGAGGGTTATAATGGATTGTAACTCAAGAATATTAAAATGCTCTGGCTGTTTATGTACCAGTTCAGGGTGTTCATTAGAGTTAGACAACTTGGTTATCCTGCAGTTCTCTCTAGTCAACAAATGGTGCCACTCAACTTTGTTTCCAGAAAAAACTCTCTGAACAAATCAAATTCCCCAACTTGAAAGAATGCAGAGAGAGGCGGTCTCAAGGCTCTCACCAAGTTTGAATTGTTAGGGTCTATAAAGGGTGAGATTTCTAGAGGTTATTGGCAAAGAAACAGTTCTGTAACAAGGTAAGAGTGCACAAGAAGCCAGACCCAAGGAAAGATGGAGAAATCCTGCCTTGATGGTCAGTGTCGTCATCAACAAAATGTCAGAATCTGACTTGAAATATAAATAGGCCATATAAGGAAGGGCGGAGGGAAGATGTTCATGGCTGGACAATGATACAATAATAGAGACAGGAGAGCTTGGCATTTCATGGCTCTTCCACATCATCCAGAAAGTGGAGGTCTATGTTTCTCTATTCAAAGGATGAGAATTTTAGTCCTATGGGAGCGTGCACCAATTCAGCCTGACATCTCCTGTTAATATTCCTAAGAATCCAGACAGTATGCCCGATTAGCAGCAACTTGCACAACACCTCCACCATATTCTCTGAGCCTGATTTATCAGATTTGTTGACCTCTTGTCATTTTTAGAATTCTGCCCTCTGAGAATGCAGCGCAGAAGCTGCACTATGTATTCATAATTACTGAGAAGATCGCTTTCTCAGCTACACATTTTGGATTCTTCACGACACCACTGTCTCTGGAGCAGTTCCTTGCTCAGATCTTGTCCCTGCCCAAGTACAACAGGAAGGAAGATGAAAGGCATTGTCATTAACCATGTATGAACCATCTTCAGAAGAAAAGATCCAGCATGCACTCTAGAATTTAATTAAACTCAGTTACTTTCTGGTTGTAATTAATTACACAGAGCCATGGGAAATGCTCCAAAAGATAAACAGATTTTTATCTTCCCAGGAAGAGAAAAGAGTGGCCTTTTTGCTGGAGACTCACTGGTATTTGGGCACAATTAATTACCCAAAGAACAGAAAGGTCTCCAGTATGACATATGTTGAGCTGAACATCGACATGAAGCGAGGTGCGTGTGTGTGGATCTGATGCCACTTGGAACAGTTACAGGCAATGCAAGAATGTTTGATGTTTATATTAAGTTGAACTCCCCCAGCGGGCTGGAATTGTTTATGCCACTTCTGTTGTTGTTAATAGGTTGTATTTCCACCAGCTGTCATGCCAAGTGGTAATTTAGCCCAAAATGACACTTACACCTGTCACAGTTTCAAGCAAATTGTTAGGCCCTGGATTATTTGCCTTGTGGCAAAAATAAATCCAAGTTAAGTGTACACACACACACACAAATTCCAAGTGGCTGCCTGAGGCAAGTTCTCAGGGAATGGACCTATAAGGGTGCATGAAGGGCATGAAAAACCTCCTGTGTGTCTATATTAAAATCATGGAGCTATTTTTGTGAGTGTGCAGAGAAGGTGAGGCAGTAACTCAGATGCCTAGCATGGTCCATCAGCAAGTTCTGTGGCTACAGAAACCACTTTCTCCACACTAGAAATGGGGAAACCTACCAAATTTCACACTTTTGAACCAGTAAGTGAACCAAAACTCAGTTATCCTTCAAAACTGTCACTTCTCTGCATTTTGGAATGGAGTTCTCCAATTTTAAAAAAAAAAAAGTGTTCAAAATGCATATCGTGAGGAAAACGATATTCAAAATGCATTATGAAAATTGCTTTAAAAAGTGTGCATATTAGGCAAACATGCATATAGAAAAGCATGTATTAGGAGAAATGGGCACAAAAATGCTTATGAATTTTCAGGTGAATAGAAAAATAAACATATCAGTGTTCAGGATGAACTGAATGTAAGATCAGGGAAACTCTCAAAGTTCAAGATGACCCACATTTAAGATTGGAATAATGAGGAACTGAGAGAAACTAAAACTAACAGGATCATCCGTCTCAACTCCACCCAGTAGAATGGCAACTGGAGAGCCAGTGGGCATCTCTCAGAGAGCTGGATTTGGACCAGGGCTGCCAGCTGCCAACCCTATTGTACAATCACCACCTTGCTCATTCTGTAAACGAGAAAAAAAAGCAAAGATGGAAACTGATCCCTAAAGCATCCATTTGTCAGCCAGCCACCACCAGCAGTACCACATTCACCAAATTACCCCCTTGCTTCAGTTAGTCTGTAGGAAGTAACATCCCTGGTTCCATACTCCCAATAACCAATATGAATGAGAATCCACCTTTCCTCCTTGAGTGTGCATTGAAAGACTGAAGTAGAGCCAGTGGTGTAGTGGGGAGAGTGTTGGACTGGGAGCTGGGAGATCCAGGTTCTAGTCTCCACTCGGCCATGGAGGCTCACTGGGTGACTTTGGGCCAGTCACAGACTCTCAGCCCAACCCACCTCACAGGGTTCTTGTTGTGAGGATAAAATGGAGGATTATGTACGCCGCCTTGGGTTCCTTAAGAAGGAAAAAAGGTGGGATATAAATGCAACAACAAACAAGTAGGAGAACCCATCCTTTCTTGGGAGAACGCAACCTTTCCTGGGTTCATCCACCTGCTTATTGACAATCCTGGCACACTTGGAGTTTTGGTAGAGCTATGGAATGGTCCTCCTGAGTGAGCCCTTTGGTCAGTTTAGCTGATTCTCTGCTCTAGAAGTGGCTTTTGAGGGTCTCCGGCAGAGAGGCTTTCCCTGGTGCTACCTGAAATCTGTTAAATTGCCAGGGATGTTCTGCAAAAGCATTTGTGCCATCACTGAGTTATGCCCCTGAGTGATTTCCACCCACCCCACTCCTGAGTCTGGACAGCAGATTGTCTTTTTCTCTCAGACCAATTTTTAAAAAATGAGGATGGATATTCAGTTACTGTGGACAAGTCTAGATTGCTTCAGCAGTGTGGTGTTGTTCTGTGCGGATGCTCCTCACACCAAACCAGCAATGTGTATGCAATGGAGCAACCAGAGAGCTTCGGCTATTGGGCGGTATAGAAATGAAATTAAATGAAATAAATAAATAAATATGTCAGTGGGGCATATGGCATGGGCACTTTCCATGTCTACTGTGGCTGCTCGAGAGGAGGTAAGCAATGTTGCCATGGGAAATGCACGATGCTACTCATGGTGGGCTCTCCCACACCAGAGGCATTCAAGACAAGGCTGGACAGCCATCTGTCAGGGATGCTCTGACTTGGATTCCTGCACTGAGCAGGGGCTTGGACTCCATGGTCTTGTAGGCCCCTTCCAGCCCTACTATTCTATGATTCTGACTCCATATTAGTGACTGTCAGCACAGGAACACAGCACAGACAGCAAATATTGAGAGGGGCATAGCTGAGCAGCAGAAGACATATCTGAAGGATATCTGGTCACAGGGCAAGGCCTCTGCCCAAGTCCTTGGAGAGTGGCTGCCACTTGGATGCATATTGCACTAAATTGGGCTGGAGAGATGCTGGTCTGGCTTTCAGCATGTGTCAAATCCTGATTTCCCATGGCTGCTCTAAGCACCAGTGGGCTGCACTTGAAGCACCTCTTAAAGCTCACTTGGCAAGTTGGGGATGTGGGATTCACAGGCCGCAAGATCAACGCTTACTTATCCCATTTCCAGCCATGAAAAACTAGGGCCATTCAAGGGCAGGATGGAGTCCACCCTCTCCACTTTTGTGGTCTCCTTTTCTGGTATCAATTTCTCACCTCTTTGCCAGCCTCTGAGAGTGGCAGTGAATAATACTCCAATCTGAAAATGCCCTTTCTCTACTACTTAACCTTTTCAGTCAGCGTCTGGTGAGAGATCAATTCCTTGTAAAGCCCTCCCTCTGTGTGTTTTCTTTGTCTCTCTGACTGGCAACAGCATCAGGTTTTATATTTCTAGTCTTCATGCATCCATGTAAGAGGGCTCGGCACTTAAATCGCTGCATGTTCCCGATTGTGGAAGGAGACAGGCCTGGTGCCTGGAGGATTCGCACTCGAGGCTGGATCTGAAGACAGTGGGTGGGCTTCTAAAACCTGCTGCAGTGGCCATGCTAGCTGGAGATAAGGGGAGTTGTTCAACACATCTGGAGGACACCAGATTGGGGAAGGCTGGCTTAGAGGTCTACAGTTCAAAGTGGTAAAATAACAACAACAACAACAACAGGACACTTGCACAACCTTCAGGATGCCGAAAGTGGCTGTTCGGCTCCCTGCTGGCAACTTGCTCCTCTTCCCTTGGTTCTTTCAGCTTCTCTTTCTCCATTTCTCTTTTCTCAGCCCAAAATTATGTTGTAGGCAAGCTAATCATTCGCTAGCATGCACGTGTACATGCCCATGCCACATTTATATTCATGGCCACTGTTCACAGTTTGCTGCGCATATCTTGTGCATTATTGCAACTTCCTGACAGGTAAAAGGTCCAGGAAGGTCAGATCTTCTCAAGAAAACACCTTCTTCCTCTCTTCCCCAGGAACCATCTCTTGCATCAGGCCCTGCATTATCCAGAATAATTGCTCTCTTTGGGGTATCTGTCTGGCCATCTTCATTACTCCTGGGATTGAGGACTCGGTTCTTATCTCTGCTGGGAAATATTGTGAACTGCAAGACGAGCATCCATCATCCAGATTTGAAGGCAAGGGGATAAAAGGAGATGCTGGTATCTGCAGCCCTTGTTAACAACATCTGGTCAGGTTTTATCCACAAGAAGGAAATTAATTCTGCCCCCCACACACACACACAAACACCCCATACACCTGTTTCCAGCCTGCCAGCCCACGTGAGCAAGAAACATGCCCCACAGTTCAAAGTGCATGTGTGTTTATTTGACAAAAGCTGCAGTTTATTCCTTTATACATCTTTTGTCAATGAGGAAATCCTAAAGAAAATTATTCTAAAGCAGCCATGATTTCTGTTTAAATGAGCAGAGTTCACTTAGCAGGGATACAAGAAGGTGGGTCTTTAGGGAACCAGAGGCACTCATGAGGAATAATAAATTATAATAAAGCTACAAGTTACAGGTTTAATATACAGGAGGTTTTTTTGTTTTTAAATCAAGGCTATACATAGAATAATGTCAACTTAATTCATCATCAAAGAAGCCCTTCAGGGTACAGCAGGTGACTTAACATCATCCACTTCCAGAAAATCTCAGCAGTTTAAAGCTGGAGCGTGAGAGTGCTGCACTGTTTTTAGTACAGGGCTGGGGACCCAGGGCATCTCCATGGCTGGACGACAGCTCTTGTCCACCCTGACCATTGGTTCTGCTGGCTATGACTGGTGGGAGTTGCAGCCCAGCAACATCTGGAGGAGGGCCACTGGTTTCCCACTCCTGTTGTTTAGTGGCTGCTAATCAGACAGGGCTCAGCCCTTTTGTGGTGCCCTAGTTGAGGTGAGTGGGCCCAGGAAGGTCTACCAAGCTATGCATTAAAATCCACAAATACCTGGCTATACAGGCCAGTTTTCAACAGGTGCTGAATCACCATCAAGGACAGTGCCTGTCATGCTGTAAGGGGCAAAGGATCCCAAAGATGGGGTGCCTCAACAAAAAAACCCTCCCCCTGGTTGCTGTCAGAGGTACTTCCATAGGCGATTGGATAAACTGGAGGCTTTGATCTGTGGATCTCTGTAAATGGGTCTGTTGATATGGGAGAAGGTGCTCTCTCAGATAGCCTGGCCCCAAGCTGTTTAGGGCTTCATGTCAATAACTTCACCTTGAGCCTGGCCCAGGAATATATTGGCAGTCACAATAATATATTGGGGAGGGGGGATGAAGATGCAGTCTTTAAATTTTAATATAAAATGTATTTATTCATTTTAAAATATTTATAAGCCACTTATTAAAAAATAATAATCTCTAAGCGGCATACAACATAAAACATAAAACAGAATAAAAGCAACAATATAAAAAACTATACAACGTATCAATGACAAGAAGGTGCAAGATCCAACAGTCAGTGTGAGAAGCCTGAGTAAAAAGCTGTAACTTCAAAAGATGACAGAAACACATCACAGATTATGCTTCTTGTAGGGATGTGTGAATCAGCAAAACTTGAGCTTGCCAGAATTCCATCTCAAAGCTTGTTCTGATTCAAGTCCATATCAGATTGCAAGCCTTGTTTTCTTTCTTTTTTTGCATGAAAATCCATGTGTGTTTCCATGTATATTTTTCCAAATGGACACATCAATTGTGCACATTTTTGAAATGTCCTAATTTTGAAATGTACACATGCTGTCAAACACATGTTTTGTTTGGTCCGTGAATCATGTTGCAAGCTCAGAAATGTTTAGACTTTGACCACAGATTGCATCTACGTCTGTGTTCAGTCCGGAAGAGGGAAACTGGGTAAAATCCTGATCAAACATGAAGTGAAACTAATTTCTCATCTGGCGGAGGGAAGAGCATTCTAAAGGACAGGGGGAATAGAAGGAACTGCTGGTTTCCCAGTCACCAGCTTTTGATAAATCTGAGGGATGCAATGTTGCTAATAAAATTTCTCTTGATGAATTCAGCAATCTAGTAGGTCTATGAAAATAATTAAATTGCTCTCCCCCACTGTTTTCCCTCCCCAGCAGCTGAACATGAATGCCCCATCTAGCCATCAATGCTAATAGGTCTCTCTGTTTCTCCTGTTCCTTTTTACGCCCTATAAGCTAATGGCCATCACCACAAAATGTGGCAGTGAATTCCACAAATGAATAATGCAGCCTTGTGCCCTCCAGATGTATTGGACTACAACTCCTATCATCCCCCAGCCAGGTTGGGGAAGGCTGGAATAATGCATGCATGGAGACGTCCTGTCTCTCGTCTGCCCTGAAGCTACTGCCAATTAATTTAACAGGGTGACCCTGAGTTCTAATATTAGTGAATAAACTGAACTTTTTCCCCTCTCCCATTTCTCCATGCTATGCACAATAACTAACTTGGAGGCTTCTATCCACAGAGCTGGAAAGGGCATGGAAAATGCCAACAAAAATGAGCAAGCATTTGGAGCCCCTTCCCTGCAAGGAAAGGTGGTTTGCAATAAAACTCTGAAACAGAGTGCTCCTGTTCAGAATTCCAGCCATAATCCACACACACACACACACACACACACACACGGGGTTTTTCTGGATTCCATCCCTTACTTCCTTGTACTTCTGCAAATCTTGGGGTTCCCCTGAGCCTGCTCATAGTTCCCTCTTGTACATGGGTCATGCCATTTTAGCTACAAAAGGGTCCACGTTTAGAGAATGAGTTTGCTGTTAGTATATAAGATAGTTGAATGGAGCCTTCATGTTCAGAGGCAGTATACCTTTGAGCACCAGTTGCTGGGGAGGAAGGGAAGGAGAAGACTGTTGCCTTCATCTTCAACGTATACTTCCCAGAAAGATCACTGTGTGAAATGGCATGCTGGACTAACTTGTTCCTTGATCTGATCCAGCAGGGTCTCCATACATTCTAATTCATTCCATCACACAGGGAAAGAAGCAACTGTTCTTGATGAGAGAGGAAAAAATGGGATGACAACCAATATAAATAAGATGATTAGGGGCAGCCGGCGACACAACACCTCTGCTGCATTACTGAAGCCTGTAAATCAAAATGACCATATTGATTTGCACACATGTCCCTGGCATGTGGCAAAGAATCAATACAAAGCAAAGCCATCTCTGAGTCCCAAACAGCAGTGGGACTGTAGTGAATCCTCTCCCAAGCTCTGTTGTGGCAAATGCGACTTTATTTTTCTTGTAGTTGAACAGCATTGCTATTTTCCTATTATTGCGCACCCCGTGCACCCCCTGTGACTGGACATAGAATAGAACACAGTGGGGTGGGGGAAGGAGATGCTAAAAGCCACAATAATATTTACAAGTGATGTTCTGAGCTCAAGAGAAGATCCAAAAGTAATAATTGTGCCTTGTGCTGCCCACTGTTCACCAGAAAATTAATGCATTTTATTTGTGAAGGAGCACAAAAGGATATTAAGACAATGGATAAAATAATAATAATATTACTGACCTATAACTGCTACAGTTTGACCAGGAGTCAGATTAGCATAGACAAATGGAAAGGGCAATCGAGAATTGCCTGCCTACATTTCTTGGGCCAGAGTTAAATGAAGCACTGTGTGCAAGTAAAGACCTTATGAGGTGTACAACAGGTGTGGTGAGGGGAAAACACTAACAATTCAGTGCCTTGGTCTGCAGGGCAAGACAAATGTGGAGAAGTTGGATGGTTAGTTGCAGGGGTCTTTCTACTAGTGCAGCATTGGGGGAAAGGCTCTGGCTCAGTGGCAGAGCCCCGGCTTTGCCTGCGGAAGGTCCCAGGTTCTATCTTGGCATCTCCAGGGAGAGCTAGAAAGAATCCAGCCCGAACATTGGAGAGCTGCAGCCAGTCAGCGTTGACAATACTAGGCCAGGGTCTGACTCTTGGCAGCTTCCTCTGTTCCTAACATCATGCACTGTGGCATTCCGCAAGTGCAGCTGCACACCCAGGACAGCGCAATGATGCCGCAGCTGGGCGAGGCAAGACCTAGAGGCCGGAGCATTGATGGTTGCTTTGGTTGGGGAAAGGTGACTAAAGTGGTGGGGGCAGCACGGAAGAGGTTTATACAAACACGAACATTGTGGATAGATGTTTTTCCCCTCCCTCTCTCCATATTAGATTCTGTGGGGTCACACCAAAAGATTGATTGGTACATTCTGGACAGGCAGAATAAAGCCCTTCAGTATTTAATTCATGTGGAACTCACTTCACCAAGAGCTGGTAATGTGATGTCCACTAGCGTGGACTACTTCCTTCTTTTTTTAAAGGATTCCTGGATGATCGCTCTTAGGTGTGATAGCTAAATGTTTAGAGAGAGTCTGCCTCCGGGTACCCAATAGTAGAGGCAGGCAACAGTGGTGGCTATCGTAGTCATGCCCTTTTGTGACGTTCCAGAGGCTTCTAACTGTTCACTGACGGAAACTGAATGCTGGGCTGAAACTCCAGCACCATCACTTGCAAGGCTGTGTGAGAATTGCAGTTGCTAGAGCCTGCCTCTGTCTGTTTCGTGTTCCAGAGATGAATGCTTATATCTGTGTAGGAGTAGCAATCTCTAGCCACGTTGTGCAAACAGGAGCCCAGGGGTCATCTTTGCACATAGCAGTCACTGTTCATCACCGTTTTCTCTCCACACCCCAACCACCCCATCCCTTAGCGATTAGCGTTCATTGAGATTTCCTGTGTACCCCCTCCATCCATCGAGTAGCACCTCTCTCTCTACCCCCCCTTCCTTCCATTCACCCAAACAGTCCTTTTGGGCTGCTGCTTCTTCTCCCCAAATCGGAATCTGTCCAGTTGAACATGTATCTTTACATCTATTAGTGCTATTATGATAAACAGCTTTTCTGCATGTCTCCCTCTGGGATTTCCTCAAGGTTCTGTGTCCATATCAAAGCTCCCCCACCCCACCCCTCGCCCTCTCTGTCTGTCTCTCTAGCACAACCTTCCCCACCCTTGTGCCCTCCAGATGTGTTGAACTTCAGCTCTCATCAGCCCCAGCGAGCATGGCCAGTGACCAGGAATGCTAGGAGGTGTCGTCCAAAACCTCTGGCACAGGGCTGGGGAAGGCCAGAGCAGCGACTTCATCTAAATCGAGTCTCGATCGCAATCTATTTACTCCCCCCCGCTTCTTCTCACAACGTTCCCCTACCTCTCGCCACTCGCTTGCGCCTTCCTAGCGCGCTCCCCTCGTGCGTCTGACACAGTGGCTCCAGATTCAACTGCCCGGGGAGCGGCGGGGAGCGGCGGGGAGCGGCGGGGAGCTGGAAGGCTTCTGCCAAGGGCGGTGGGGGGAGCAAAGTAGCTGCACCCCTGGGGCCAAGGGAGTTGTGTGCCACGGGCTGCCTTCTGGAGCCGGTGGCGGCGGCAGACGGGCCAGGGGCTCTTTCTTACCCACACAGACGCTCACACGCCCCCCGGCCGTCCCCCCTCCCCGAGCCGCCGCCGCCGCCGCCGCCTGCCTCGCCGCAGCCTCCCCCGCGTCGGCGCCCGCGGAGCTGTCCGTCGCCTTGGTGCTGAACCCGTCGCAGCTTCCGCCTGCCCCGCCGTCGTCCCGAGGCGAGCGAGCCACAGGCCAGGCCAGGGCGAGGTGCTCTCGCCCAAGTTCCTCGTGCAGGAGTCGGTCGCCCGCCGCCCGGAGGTGGCCTCCCCGGCGCCTCTGCTCCCCGCAGGCGCCAGGATCGCTGCCCGAAGCGCTGCGTCCTCCTCGGCCGAGGTTCCCCTGCCTCTCCTCCTCCTCCTCCTCCTCCTCCTCCTCCTCCTCCTCCTCCTCCTCGGTTTCTTTCTTTAAAAAAACAAAACAAGAACCCTCTCCCAGAAAGTACAAGGAGGGGCGCAGCGTTGGCATGAGCCCCGAAGTCAAACGACCGGGGAAGTTCGGGAAGCAGGAGTCGCGGGGAAGCGTCTCCTGATCCTGACTCAAGCTGCTCCCCGGAGGAGTTGCAGAACATTCTCTCCAAGGCAAAAGCGAGATCCAGGGGACTGGAGTGTATACCCCCTCATCTCCCTTGGAAAAAGAAACGAAAAAAGGACGCTCACCCTCCTTAGTGCTGGGAGGTTCTGTCTGACACACCTGGCCTCATCCTTCTGGGAGAGGGCGCCCCAGAGCCCGCCCGCCTTCTGCCTCTTCTCCACTGAGGTGATCCATGGTTTGGCAAGATTCCAGCCTTGCCTTCTCGCTGGGTGTCTTGGAGAGAGAGCCAGTGGAAATGGGAAGTCCGTTGGTAAACTGGGAAGAGTGAGAGGCAGAGAAAGAGAAGCAAAAACCTGGAAAGTGTTGGATATACAGGTCAAGAGGAAGGATTGTGGTCTCTGTTCTTGGTACTCTTATCTTATGGCTTGAAGGTAAGGGCAGAATGTTTGGCATATTTGTCTGTTCTCTTCAAGTAATGTGGATGGAATAGTGCAGACTCCCTTTGGAGGTTGTAAAATATATAGTTAGAGATGGATGGATAAACAGTACAAATATATATATTTGTGGGATGCACAAGGGGAATAAGTTGGATGTGGATTGATTGACTCACTCAAAGAGACAAATATGTATTGTGAAATGGTATATCCAGAGATAACAACGGAATATCTTTTACTTAGATACCTGTGCCAGAACAGGCGACACATATCTGGAAGATTTTCAGATCATAAAACTGCAAAGATATTCTCTAGTCAACATTTTGAATTTTTTTTAAGATGGAAACATTTTTAGGGGGTTTCAATTCTCCCAACGTCTCTTCCAATTGGCTTTATGAATGTTGGCAATTCTCTGTTCTTCTGTGTATTTATAGGAAATGTATTCTTTTTTATCTTTAGAATCTGTCATAACTAATCTATTCACTCACATGAGTATGAAAATGAAGTAATGGGACTAACTCCAAAGATCTTTAGCCAGAGCAAGTCCTGGGTGCAAGCACTGAATGAGAGAGAGAGAGAGAGAGAGAGAGAAGTGGTGTGGACTAAGAACCATTAAGAGGGGTTCTGTATTTCTCCAGGATCAAAGGCAAAGTAAAGTTTAGAAAGGTGGGTGGAGAGGAGGAAATAGCTTCCACCCTAGCAGAGCTCTGGATAAGCTTTGATTCCCAGCACACTAATGTCAGCAGGCCTGTGGAGATGAAGAACATGGTGCAGTTTTCAAACCAGTTCTCCTCTCCTTCCCACCATCAGCCTGAAAACTCATCCCATCATCTCTGCCAGCAGCTTTATTGCAGATTCATTTTTAAATGTCATTTATACAGCATTGTTAAATGTGTAGAGGATTTTTACTGTTTATTCTGCTTGCTCTCACAACTCGAGGAAGGCAGTGGCCTCAGTTCCCATTTTGCAGATGGGAGACTGAGGTTTTGGCGATGACATGCCCACCTCCACCCCTGATATTCATTTCTGTTGCTCAGGTATAGAGCGTATGCATTCGCTGAGGAAATCGTTGGGAAGCTTTACCACCTTCTTCACCCATTGGATCATACAACTGAATCCAAAATTTGAATGGAGAATTTGCTTTGCAAGTGAGCCAGAATCTGAGACCTGTTTGCAGATGGTGCTTTACATAAGAACTGTTATTTTCCATGCCAGTGGCCTCAGACATCTCCAGGGGTCCATTGGCATAGATACTGGGAGCTGGATAGCCACAGATACCACCCACAGCAATCTCTGAGATTACACTGGGTTGGGAAAGGGCTCCAGACCCACATGTGTGGGTAGCTGCTATCATCTGTATCCATGCTCATCCCATTCTCACATTACATTATCCATACAAGTGCATGGTCAAGCTTGCTTGTGTAGATTGTAGAATGTAGGGAGAAAATATCTTGTGTGAATTTAAAAAGCCCAAGATCAGATGTGGGGCAAGAACAGGTTAATGGAACTGAGGACTATAGTGCAGGACTCACAATACTTACTGATAAAGTTTGTAAGCATAAAGGGGTAGAAAGAAAAGTAATTTACAAAAAGCAGCTGAGGGATGCTATAGCCCGCTCTTTTGAGAAGAGCTGTGCTCCCACGGAGGAAAGGTTTGGGTACATTTTAAGAACATTGCTCATTTATTTCATGTAAATATGATTAATCACTCAGAGGCCTTAACAGTGTGCAATCTCCTATTTATGTATGTTTATGTCTTTCTGAACAGCTCCCTATGGGTTGCTACTGGCAACCCAGAAGGATTTGACTGATTTTTCCTTTGTCTATAAATGAAGGAATTGTTATATACATAGCAAAGTCTGGTTCATTTTATTTCCCTGGAGGACTGTGGGTTTCCTCTCTATACATACAGAGAGAGGGTTTTGTTTTCATACACAGGCAGAGGCACAAAAGGTTTAATATCAACGGCACATTAGGGGATATTTTCTTAAGCAATGAGCAACATTGGTTGCTGTTTTCACTTGGGCAGTGATGATCCAAAATTATCTTGGAGCAAGAATAATGGAACACGTGACTTGCTAGATTGCTAGAAGCAAGCTGGTGAAACTACAATGGTGACCTTAAAAGTTGAGCCTTCTTTAAAACAAAGAACATGAAAGTTTTAAGCAGAAACTCTGTTAATGAAGTATAAATGGACTTCAGGTAGAAATGAGCAGGGGGGGAAAGGGAGAGTCTAATTCAAAATCTCTCCCCCCCTTTTTTGGATAAAGGTTATCTCCAAATCTTTCTGTAGTATCTCTTTATCTAATAAATCCACATCACCTTGTGTGACTAACATATCCACAGCTCTCTGTTCTAAAGCTGACAATGTCAGTGTGACCAGACAGTTATTTTCTTCCACGTGAAGAAAGGTATACACAAGACATTTTAGCTTATGAAAAAGGGCAACTGAGCAAAGTTGGTGATAAGAACAAAGACAACTGAGCAATATGGTGATAAGATCATGAGCAGGGTGAGGCGGTGAACAAGGGAAAAGAGTCACTCTTTCAAAATACCAAAACGTTGGGCCCGCCACAAAAATGAATAGTCAGCTGGCTTAAGACACACAAAGAATCCTTCAGAGAAGATATAAGTAATGTATATGTGATGGCTGAAAGGGATATATGAAAGCAAGGAGGCCAGTGTCTTTGGTTGCTACTAGCTATTACTAGATAACCAGAAATGCATTTGGGACAGCACACCTCTGACTGCCAGATACTGTGGGCTACCAATCAAGCACAAAGTCATCATCAAAATCAGTACTGTGGCATATGGCAAGCATGGTCTCCAAATTATTTGCCTCTCCTCACCATTTTGCTAAGAACTTGCACAGGCAAGAGAGAGCTGGACCCCATCAAGAACCTGCTTGTCCATTTCCCTGTCCTCCTCCTGCCTCCCTTATCCAACATTTTTTGCCAAGACATGCTGCTGGTTTTGGAGTTCCTTCATGGCTTCTGGCTGGCCACTGGTGGAAATAAGAATGTGCTATGTGGACCATTGTCTGGCTCTGCACAGGGACTCAGAGGTCCTCCAAGCCTTCTGTAATGCATTGCTTGATTGCCCCGTGCTGATGTGCTCAACACTAATGGAAAAAGACACTGCAATGAATCTGACATGCCAAGATGACCTGCTCCCATTGATATGTTTGAAGAAGACCTCTAATGTCAGGGTCCTGCTTTCTTTTCACACACATAGGGTTGTTATCTGATTTCCACACATGTATGTGCTACAGGGCTTTGGATACAATATTATCCAAACATCGCACTCTCTCAGTTAACCTCAGCAACCCACTCATGACCATAATAATGATTTCAGTAGCCTGCCTGTCACTCCACAGTAATCCCTAATAGGTTACTAATTAAACAAAGTGTGCAGGGCCGCCATAAATAGCAACTTTTCTACATGGAATAGCAGTTGGTTCAAGACCTCACACGTTATTAAAATGATTTTCATTTGCCAACTGATTACTTCTAATAAGAGCAAATAATGCTGCTGCTTATGTTCTCAGGGCAGCTAAATGAGGTGCCATGAAAGCCAAGTGGCTCCAGTTAGCATCTAGGAAAGATGTGCACGCCACGGTGCTGTTCTCATAGATCATGTACTAACAGAAGAAGGATGAGATCCTTCTTCCATTCTTGGTGTTGCTTTTTCCAAGAGACATTTTAAAAGACAACTCCGCTGCAAGAATGCATGCCTTCGTTAGAAAAACAGAGGGACTAAGGCTGGGTTCACACACGCATCTTCATTACTTGATGGTAGTGAAATCAAGGGTTAACATATGCCATTCCTGCCTCCTCAAAATGCAAGTTTTTTAAACAGAGGTAGAGGTGAACATAGGGAGCTATCTTAGACCCAGTCAGAGCATTTGTCCATTTTGCCCATGGCTCCGCAGGATCTCCAGCTGAGTGAGGTCTTTCTTTCTTCCCATCTGCTAGTGGGAATTGAATCTGGGACCTGCTCCATGCAAAACACACACTCTGCTGCTATGCCAAAGGTGGATAGCCAGTCTACTCTCTCCCCTCCAGCAGGGCTTGTTTGGGATGTGAATCTTGGATCTCTTGCACCCTGAGTGCAAGAGTACATCATTCATTAGCCCAAGGTGCATGTCAGTTCACATATTCAATTGTGAGCCATCAAGGGCTGTTTTATGCAGGCAAGCAAAACAAATATTGTTTTAATGTATAATTACATTTATATCCCACTTTTTCCTATTGCAAGGAACCCAAGGTGGCTTAGATGGTCCTCCTCCTTTCCATTTTATCCCCACAACAGCCCTGTGAGGTAGGTTAGGCTGATAATCAGTGACTGGCCCAAAGTCATCCAGTGAGCTTCATGGCTGGGTGGGGACTTGAACCCAGATCTCCTGAGTCCCAGTCCAACACTCTAACCACTGCACCACGCTGGCTGTCAGTCATGTGCTTTCTCTACACATAACAACGACTAGCATAACAATGACTAACAACTGAACCTGTGAAACACCTCCGCTGGAGAAGTGTCACATTGCATTTCACGTGGCACAGCCTGAGAGGTGTGACTGTGGCATTAGATCTATGCTGCTGACCCACTAGCTCATGCAAGACATCACTGGATGTTGTAGTCAGCAGGCTGTGAGCCTGCAGGTGTGATGGATCAGTCCTGCATCAAAGTTACAAAACTACTGTCCATTCGGAGGTGGAGGGTGGGTGGGGCGGTTGCAAGCTTTTGGCACTTGGAGAGATCCCAGGTCCTGTTTGCTCACATCTCCACACAAGGCTACTTTACTGTTTTTTATTTTAAATTTCTGGACAGACTGATAATTAGGACTGCAACCCAATTCAAGACATAGTTTAATCAAATGGGTATTAGTTGATTATAGATTAAAATTGTATATGGATAAAACAATATTTCTGAAGCAAGAAGCAAACTTCCTTTGTTTTTAGATGATGCACACATGTATCCTAAGAGGCATCATCTTAGAAGAGGCATTCCCTACGATGCGTATGAGAGAAGGGGAATGGCTTTCTTCCTCTACCATTTTTATAAGCACTTGCACTAGTGTGTGTGTGTGTGTGTGTGTACAGAGAGAGAGAGAGAGAGAGAGAGAGAGAGAGAGAGAGAGAGATCTGCTGTCCAGGGCCAGTCCTGCCACGCAGCATTGTCAAGTAACCTGCTGGAGGCACCACAAGCACATAGGGGAGAGAGAATAGATAAAGGCAGAAATTGGAGTTTGAATAGTGGCAATGCAATGCACACCTGGGACTTTGAGGAAGCCCCACCAAACTCAATGGGACTTACTTCTGAGTAGATGCGTGCAGGATTGTGCTGTGAGTGTTTCAGTCCTATTGATACTGCATAATAGTAAAAGGTGCTGGTTGTTGTTACAAAAATATGTCATGAGGCATTGATTGCTGTTAGCAGTTGTGTTTCTTTATTGCCAGCAAACCTGTAGCTGAAAGGTAGAAACTAGAAAGGGACTTCATCTCCTGATAGAAAACCAAGAAGCAATGTTTTTTTCCCAGCATTGTGGACAGGCAAAAGTCAAGGCTGCTTTTTAACCTGCACCTAGGCTTCCATTCCTGTGTACCGTTCTACATATATTAGAGTATGAAAGGGGGGGGAGGTCTTTTGTTTCCAGTCTGTGCAGCTCAAGGGCTGGAGTGGAGATCCACCGGTAATGGTTTGCCCAAGACCCCTGTGAAGGGAAGGGTAAACCTGGGACTAAAGAAAAGACCATTTCATTTGCAGAGAAACCCTCAATGTTTCATGCCCCAGTGCAAATTATCTGACATACCCTAAAATTAAACTTCTCCTCGAAATACTCTTAAAGCTTTCTGAACTACTACACGACATGACTGAAAGTTCTGATGGGCAAAAGTCACCACAAAGCAACGGTGAAAAGCAGAAAAATTGAATATGGCCCAAATGGCCACTGAATTCACATTAATTCTCCAGGACTACAGTGCTCAGTTGTCACCAGTAGAAGTCATATTATTATGGAGAAATTGCATGATATGTTAGATGCCTAGTTTTCTGTTGCATGTGTGTGTTTTTCTTTTTAAAGCAGCAGGTAGGGTGTGTGTGTGTGTGTGTGTGTGTGTACGGGAACCATTGTGTCTAGAACAGGAGGGTAATCTTTCTGCCCTTGTACCACAGTCCTGATGAAAATCACACACATCCCAGCTGCAATTTACCTCTAGAGGGAAGCTGCAATTGGCTTTTAAAATAAGTTATTGGAAAGTGTAGACAAATTAATAGAGGGTAGACCAGAGAACAAGCATTAGCCATGAGAGCTGAAGAAGCCTCTGTGTTCAATGGATGTATATCTTTGAAGAATGGGTGCTGAGGGCAAATAGCAGGGGAGATTATCACCTTCCTGCTCTGCCTCATGAGCTTCCCAAGAATGGCTGCTGGCAGAAACAGAATGTCAGACTAGATCATGGCCATGATGGCTGGGGATTATGGGAGTTGTAGTTGAATACATCTGGAAGCTGCCATATTGGGGAGGGCTGGACTAAATGGACTTTGGGCCTGACACAGGAGGGCTGTTTCTGTGTTCTTATTTTTCAGGTATAGCTGAGCTGCTCATTCATATTTATCCAATCTCTAGTGATGATTTTCTCAAATGAGGCGTGAGCTTTTTCATGACTGTGTTTACTATTTATTGTGGTCGTTGTAGCTGGAAGTAAATGTGGTTGTGCACCTGGTAGGGATGGGAGAATCAACAAGGCTTGAGCTCCTAGAGTTTCTCCAAGTTGCCCCTTGAAGCTCAGTCTGCCTTGTTCCCATTCCCAGCTGCAAGCTTTTTTATTGTTGTTCCATCAGGAAAAGTATGCATCTAGGTGCTTTCCCCCCCTAAAAAACAGCACCCCTAAATGCATACTTTCCCTCTATCAACTGAAGTATAAAAATCCATATTTTTCTCATTTTAAAAGTTTCTAAAGTATGCATTTTGCGAATGCAACCACAAGCTTGGGAATATGCAAGTTTTGCCCTCAAAATGTGTCCATGCTCACATTTGGCAGCGCAAATGATGCAAATTCTGTTCTTAAACAAATGCAAATGCATTCTTGCACATCCCACAAACTGCAGGCAAGCAGGGATGAAGTGGTAGCACTCGGCTCACAGAGAGGCAGTGAATTAATGACCAGCCCTCTTCTCTCTCTCTCTCTCTCTCTCTCTCTCTCTCTCTCTGTGGTTTGAGCTGCTAAACTGAATTCTTTTTCAGTGGCAAGCACGTGTTTAAAAGGCTGCATGTATCCACCTATCATTCAACACACACACACACACACACACCCCTAGGTGGATGGGGGTGGGGTGGGGGTGGCGGTGGCTTGGATCCAGTTCATGTGTTCAGCAGTATCAACTGGACTGCAGTTCTTCAGGCAGCAGGTGGTGAGGAGCTGCATGTTTGACTTTTTCCAATTTAAAAATGGAAGCAGAATCACCTCTCCACATCTAGAAATCTAGCGTGTGAGGGAGAAGGGTTTTTATAGTTGACCTCCTGACATGCTGGTCTCCTGTGTCCAGGGGAGGTTTGGTGTGTGTGTGTGAGGGGGGGGGAGGGGGGGGAGGGGGAGAGAGAAGATTAAAATGTGATCTCCCAGTTACAGCCTGAAATTGTACAAGCATTCCAGTGAAAGCTTTCCTGCTTGGTTGTACTGAGTATATAAACTGGCCCTTGCATGATGCTTTGAAAGCAGGAAGGTTTTGTTTGATTCTGTCAAAGACTTCACTCCTTGAATTATTCTAAAAGTGGCATATTATCTCTCTTAAACTATTCTGAATAATAAGAATCACCTCCTTTCCCAATTGTTTCTCTCCTCAATCATATTTCCTTCAGCTGTTCCCAAATGTCTGTTTTTAGCACAGTGTGATTTTTTTTCCAATTAAAAGACACAACTGCATGTGCTGTTGCTTATCTCCGTCCACATCTTCCCAATTATCTCCTCCTCCTTTCTACAAAAGTGACATATTTCTGGCTTTCCCACCCTCTCCTCCTCTGCCTTCCACGCAGTTCTGGTACAGATTTGTGATTAGCCCATTCATAAAATGTAAATGCAGTTTTCTTCCTCTTTTAGGCTGCATAGCACACGTGGTGGAGAGAGATTGAGATTGAGAGAGAGAGAGAGAGAGAGAGAGAGAGAGAGAGAGAGAGCTTGTAAAGGCATAACAAAACCAGGATGCCAAATTTAAAGACAATGGGTTGTCCTGAACAAACCAAAGTTGGATCGCAATGTGATAATATATTGCACGTGTGTAAAAGTTCTTGATGGCCGCTTATCAGCTTGAAGCCTGAGACCACAGCAACAAGAGCCACAAATTGCCCCCAGTCAGGTTTTTGTAACCAGTGTTAATTTTGTGTCATGGTGCCCCTTATCTGCCTGCACGTGCCTTCATTTATCTTGAATCCATTCCCAGGCTGGGATGCCTTGCTTCCTGAAAGATGCTGGAATTATCAGAGTGCTTTTGTGTTTGGTTTGTGTGGCTCGATGGTGGGTGGCTGTTTTCAGATAGCCTGATTTACTCAAGCTCTGGTTGTATAATCAAAGCCAGTTGTTTGCACAGCGTTGGTTGGGATTATGAGAGTGCTTAACCCCCAGGTCTTAGGAACCTCATTAGTGACAGAGAGAACTTAAGAGTTGTGCTTCCTGTCTGATGCGGTTGCATCAAAGACTGTGGTTTCTGTGTGGGTCTGAAAAAGAGGGGAACATAAAATGTTCTATTAAACTGACAGGGTTGGGTGGGAACATAGCTCAGTGGCAGAGCCCCCGCTTTGCACGCAGAAGGTCCCAGGTTCGATCCCCTGCAGCATCTCCAGGGAGGGCTGGAAAAACTCCTGCCTGAAACTCTGGAGAGCTGCTGCTGCCAGTCAGTGTCGATACTACTGGGCTAGATGGACCAAGGGACTGACTCAGTCTAAGGTAGCTTCCTATGTCACTACATTCTTAAGCAATAAAGCATCCTTCCCCAAGCTGATGCTTTTCAGATGTTTCGGATTTCAATTCCCCTAAGTCCAAGCCAGCAAGGCCCATTTCAGATATGCCAGGATTTGTAGTCCAAACCTCTGGAAGGCACCAGGTTGGAGTAGGCTGCAATAGGAGTTGGCAAAAGAAAGTCTGACTTTGGAGTGTCACAGGATGCTTTTTCTGAACTTAATTTCTGGGTGCAGGTGCAGAAAAGGGCAGCTAATATGTGTTTATGTGGGGTGGGGTGGGGTGGGGAGAGAGAGAGAGAGAGAGAGAGCTTTCCCTGAAAGAAGAAGCTGAAGCATTGGGGGGGGGGGGGTTAGTCTAGAAAAAGAGACAACTGAAAGGCAACCTGATGGAGGTATATAAAAAGATGCATGACCTGGAGAAGGTGCAGAGAGGGTTTTCCTCCCTCTCTCACAAGACTAGAACCTGATATCCAGCGATGTGATGGTGTTCATTAGAATAAATGACTTTAGAAAGGGCTTACAGAAATTCATGAAGAGATGATAACACAGTGAACAATAACATTAGATATTAAAACTACGGATTAAAACAAGCCATTGAAATCATCAAAAGCAGCTGGAGGACGATATGCTACAAGCCTGTCTGGACGCAGACGTCTCAGTGCCAGACCCAGGCTATGCCAAGGAACCAGTGGCAGCTCCAGGTTTCGGGGGCCCTTGGGCAAGGCACCCTCAATGGACCCCCTGCCACGGGGAGGCCCCTTCTCGCTGCCATTGCCACCCCCTGCTCGAGCTCCTCCTCCTTTTTCTTGCCATTGCTATCTCTCGCTTGCATGAGAGGCAGAGAGCCAGTGAGCGAGTGGGCAGCGGCATCTGCCCTTCGCCTCACTACCATTGTCTGGGCCAGAGGGAGAGGAAGGTGAACAAGCAAGCTGCACTGGTGAAGAGGAGGGGCAACTCCAGTGGGGCTTTTGCCAGTGGGCCCCTGCTGAAGTGTGGGCCCTTGGCAGGTGTCCAACCATGCCGACCCTTGACTCCAGCCCTGGTGGGGTCCAGCCCTTGATGTGATTTGCTGAAATGGGGTGGATGAGGCCCTGTTCTGGTCCACAAGCTCCCTGCTGGGTAGTTCCTTAATCTAGTGCAACAGTGACCAACCAGACACCTATGGGAAGGAAGGAGTGCCAGCAGGGTGTCACTGCAATGGCCAGCTGCCGCCTATTTCAGCCTTCCCCAATCTGGTGCCCTCCGGATATTTGTGACTACAACTCCCAGCATCCAACCATTGGCTGGCTGCTGGCTGGGGCTGATGGGAATTGAAGTCCAAAACATCCACAAGTTAGCAGGTTTCCCTATTGTTTGCCCCAACATCTGACACCCAGAGGAATATTCCTCATATTCCACCGCACAAGTAGGCAGGCAGAAGAGAAAAGTCTCCTCTCCCTGGGGTTAAGGACGACTCATGAAATACCTTTACAATTGGATGGGAACTCTTCAGCTCATGATTAAATCAAATTGACCACTTGAAGCTCCCTCAACCTTCTTCTTCTTCTGAACTCCATTCTGCTCAAAATAACAATTAAGGGAGCAACCCTCTGCATGTTTAGACAGGAAAAAGTCCTGCAGCTCCCAGCATTCCCCAGCAAGCCATGTTGCCTGCAAAAGTCAACATGTTCTTTCGTGCACAGATGAAGAGTTCTGAACATGAATATGATGGTGGTGACTATTTACGGCTGCAGCCTCTCTCAAACTCTAGGTCCAGGCCAAGGGTGGGCAAGATGTGGTCTGTGTGTACCCCTGCTGGTCATTTTTGCAGCCCCCCTGCCCCCTCCAAATTTGTCACAGCAATGGCAAAAAGGGCTGGTTTTGCAAGGATGCAGGGCATGGAGGACGTGCTGTCTTGTTTGGTCCCGGAAGCTTCCCCAGAGTGCGATTCTGCTTGCAGACAAGGCGCACACTCCTCATGCACCTGGTTTCCTTCCAGAATGTTCCCCTTTTTTCTGCCACCATGGCAAATTCAGTGGCAATTTCAGCAGCGGCAATTTCGGCAAGGTAGGGTGCGGCCCCAGTGAGTTTCAGCAATGCACCCTCGGTGTTTGCCCATCTGGCCGAGGTGTTCTATCCTGCTATGTTTGCAGTACCAAAAAGGAGTGACCCAGTCAGAAGAGTATGATCACTCCATTGCCTGAAGTCTGTTCCATTGCCGAAGTGTTGTCTTGGGCATGCCTGAAAGTAAACTTTTAAGAGCGCCTTTTGGTGAAGAAACACATGACATTTGTAGAGCAGTAGGGATAGTTTGAAGTGCCCTCCCCACATTGAAATCAAATACACCTTTTCCCTCCCTGGGTTCTGTGCTTTGAAAACATGTGTTAAAATAAATATTGCCTTTCCTCGTATCGCTGATGCTCCAGCAGCATTTTAAGCCCTGGGGAAGACATCCCCTCCCCTCCCCTCCCCATCTCCATCATGGAATTATAGAACCATAGAATGGTAGGGTTGGAAGGGGCCTACAAGGCCATCGAGTCCAACCCCTGCTCAATGCAGGAATCCAAGTCAGAGCACTCCTGACAGGTGGCTGTCCAGACTCGTCTTGAACGCCTCCAGTGTGGGAGAGCCCGCCACCGCCCTAGGGAATTGGTTCCATTGTCGTATTGCTGTAACAGTCAGGAGGTTTTTCACTGTCACAACCAGGTCAGCCAACATGTAGGGGAGTTCTCTTGGGGGCGTCGATTATAATCTGTGCCTGGGTAGAATGATAGGGGAGGATAGCCCAATTCAGAATACAGGGACCTTTTATGACCATGATAAACTGACATTCTGAACCAGGTCATTTCAAAGTTCAGTGACATCTCCATTCACAAATTCTGCTGACAGTCATCAACAGTCCAGTAATCCACTGTTGCACATGCCTGAGTGAACCAGCACAAGTTAAGACCATAGGCAGTAAAGATCAGTGAATGTCTGATTAGAAGACCTGAGTACAGAGCCAAAAGGGATTCTTAGAAAATATTATCTGCTCTGTTTTGCTGCCTGTAAAACACAGATAGCATGTCTTCCCTGCCTCACAAAAACATGGGGAGAATAAAGTGACTCCATTAAAAGATTGTGAGCTCCTCTGACAATGCAAAATTGAAGGTGATAAATATGGATGGATAGATAAGAGGAACTCCTTAAAAGTTTGCAGGCTTCTGCTACCTCACCCAGCAAGGTTCTTCTGATCTGGGGCTGGCCCGGGTACAGAAAGACCTAAGTGGGGAGTCACAGGTGTCATCATTCTCAGCTCACCAAGGAGGCATGGTACAAGCTGAGTGGTGCAGCCGTGCCGGGTCAGGGAGGATTCCAAGCATTTGGACACAGCTGCTAGGGCGGGGGAGTTGAAGGTGCCTGGTGGGTCAGACCAGAGTGTGCAGTGACCTCGAAGCCCTTGTGGAGAGGTCAGGGAGTGTGGCATGACCTGCCATGGTCTATTGCTGTTCAGAGAGTTCCTTGCTGGTCCAGCTGCAGCCATCCCTAACCTTGGGGTGGGGGTATATAGGGCAGTATCCACTGGTAGCCCTATGTAAACTAGGCCCATTCACTTCAATGAGTCTACTCTGTGTAAGAGTACCATTGGGTACTGCCCACAGTCTGAATCTTTACCAGACACCCCTCAGATCCCAGGTTAAGGACAAGCTGTGGACATGTGTCTATAGAGGTGCAGTGCAAGGGGCTGGACCCAAGCTAAGTTAGTCACACTTGAATGGAGATGTGTGAATCAGCCACACCTGAAGGTTCTTCACATTCCGACTTCTGTCTGTATAGGATTGCAAGCTTTGCTTTTTTTCTTTTTGCACAAAAATGTATGCATATTTTTGTGTGCATTTCCCCAAACATATGCATTAATTGTGCACATTTTTAAATGTACACATTTTCCCTCCCATCACACATACATCTCTGTGTGCATATTTTGTGTATGTGTGCATTATTAAAACATATTCATTTTTTCATGTGCATTTTTCAAATGTGCATATTTTTCAAATGCTTTTTTTGGTTGGTTTGTTCTACAAATCGCATCAAAAGCTCAAAATGTATGGACTTCCAACCATGGGTTGTGTTCAGGTTTGCGTTCAGTTCCAGAAGGTACGAACTGGGTAAATTCTGCTCAAAATGAACCAAAATAAATTTCTTATACATCCCTACACTTGAGTACCATTGAAATCCATGAGGCAAGCTAGTCATGACTAACTTAAGCTCTATTGATTTCAATAAGATTAAGTGTGATTGACTTAGTCTGGGCCCAACCTAACAAGTGTACCAATGTCCAGTATAACATTCATTCAATCAAACAATCATTTGATTATATCTGTACCCTCTTTCCTGGTTCAGTTCAATTTCACTGCATTGACAACCAGTCATTTGCAAAACAGTGAACCAGTCCATAAAATTAAAACATATATGACTAAAATGCAACCATTGGTAACATCCAATAAAACAACAACCCTTAAAATTTAACATTAAAACTTAAGGCCAAACCATCTTGGCTTGTCTTACACTGAAATAAACCAAATTTGGAGGGTTGAATTCAAAGCCCCTTGTCTCACTTTCAAAGCAGAATTAATATATTTTGCTGTTCTAAAAGCAGCATAGTAATCCAACCCATTTAATAACATAAGCACCTTTTCCCTTGATGTTTCCAACTTCTTCTTCAGGAGTGGGAAAGTATATCTGAGTCTCAAGTCATTGTATTTAGCACACTCTAGCAGAAAGTGAATTCGATCTTCTACTGCCTTGCAACTGAATGGACACACAGCCGACATGACCTGGGCACATTATGAAATCTTCTCTCTGCTTCCCTCAAGGGAACACAGTTCAGTCAACATTTAATCATAAGAACCTGCCGGGACTTGGGTGTGCCAGATATAGTGCCACCCGATTAAATGTAGGTGGCAACCCAGCATATAATTCATTTGATCTAGAATTAAGCCACCTTGGCGGTGCTCGTTTGCCACAGTGTATCAGCTATCCTTTGCTTTACGAGCAATTTGGCCACATCATAGTGCTTTGATAAAAGAAATTAATATGAGAAACGGTGATGAGGATGATGAACATTTCTATACCGCCCCACAGCCGAAGCTCTCTGGGCGGTTTACAAAAGTTAAAACATTAAAGTACAACATACAAAGTTTAAAAACCATTTACATAAAAGCATATGGACAATATATGCAAACAACATATAACTAAAAACAACTTTGAACTAAAAACAATTTTTAAAAAATCCAACAATAAAACAACACAGCTTAGAACAACACAACTTAAAAACGGTATACAAGAGTCAGCAAATGGAACAAGAGTTCTAAAAAGGGAAGGCCTGCTGGAATAACAGAGTCTTTAATGCCTGCTTAAAAACCTGCCAATCTCACATTAGACAGCCACAGCAGAGAGCCCTCAGGGGACCTTAGGTGGCGGGCTGGGACGCAGGGGTGCTCCTTAAGGCACCTTGGATCTAGACCATGTAAGGCATTAAAGGTAAGAACCAGCACTTTATGTTTTGCTCGGAAACAAATTGGCAGCCAGTGTAAAGGTTTTAAAACCAGTGTAATATGGTCTCCACAGGATGTCCCAGGTACCAAACAACCTGGCTGCCATATTTTGTACCAGTTGAAGTTTCCGAACTAAATATACAAGCAGCCCCAAGTACAGTGCATTGCAGAAATCAAGCCTAGAGGTTACCAGCACGTGCACCACCATCACCAGGTCCACATGTTCCAGGAATGGGCGTAGCTGGCATATCAGCCAAAGTTGAAAAAAGCCTCTTCTCACCGTTGCCCCCACCTGGGGTGCCAGGAGCAGGGCTGGGTCAAGAAGCACCCCAAGCTATGAACTTGCTCCTTCAGGGGGAGTGCAGCCCCACCCAGAATTGGTTGACATACCTCAATACCCAAATTAGAACCCTTTACGATGAGCACCTCTGTCTTGCCTGGATTCAACTTGTTCTCCCTCATCCAGCTCATTACTGACTTCAGGGCAGGCAGTCATTCAGAGGTGTCATACCTTCCTTGGATAAAGATGTTAAGGAGAAAATACATTTGGGCATCATCAGCATACTGATAACACTCAGCCCCAAACCTCCTGATAATCTCTCCCAACAGTTGCATATAGGTATTGAACAGCATCGGGGATAGAATGGAGCCCTGAGGGACTCTGCATAATAGTTCTTTTTTCAAGGAACAACTATCCCTGAGTGACACCATCTGGCATTGTCCTGAGAGAAAGGAGTGGAACCACTGCAGAGCAGTGCCCCCAACCCCCAACTCCCTCAGGCGATCCAGAAGGATCCCATGGTCGATGGTATCGAAAACCAAAAGAATCAACAAGGATGCACTCTCCCTATTGACCATGACCTTGCCATGTAATCCTTCCCAGTTGAAAAGCTATCCCCCCACCCCGTCTACTCAAGTGGCTTCCAGAAAAATGGTAATATACTATGGGATCATTCATTCCTTCTTCAGGCAGACTGCTAATTAATAGCCCAGGATGGTTGGCTGAGGAGAGCTAGTTAGGAAATAGTTTGAGATCTCTCTCAAGTGACTGCCCTGTTTGAGGAGAGACAAAGACAGAGACAGAGAGTGGGCTGAAGGTTGCAAGCAGTTGGAGGTGCAGATCTCCGTCACTCTGGATATCTGATGTGGGTTAGGCAGCTGTTAGCCTCTACTTATGTTCTGCCTGTATATTTGTAAATCAAGCAAATATTTTTTAAATGCCATTAAGTTGGCATTGGGCTCTCTCTCATCTAAAGGAAGTCACATCTGGGTTGCACTGCCTCTGGAACATCTCACTACTTGCAAAAGGTCAACAAAAGTACCTATAAAATACATAGCATGCAGAACTACAGATTCTGGGGTATGCATCTCAGATGGCATTTGGTTTGGCAAAAGAACTTCAGCCAGCTTTGATAGATGCTGTTCTTACAGTTGTTTAGGGAACTGTTCCACTTTTGCAAGGCCTGTGGGTGGGCAGGTAGCTTGCCTTTTGCTTAGGGCTGAGAGAAGTTGGCCGCGGGTCTCTTGGAACTCTGTAATTCTAGATGCAAGCAGCTCCTTCTCTACTCTGTTGGATAACCAGGATATGCAAAATGGAAACATGGCTGGTGTTTTCCTGGATTGCAGAATGGCTTCTGACAAAGCTGTTGAATTCTACCCACAATACAATCACCTTGTATTGTGTAACAGCTGCAGCTTTATTCCACTGCCCCCTCCCTGCAGACACGCCTAGCCATCCCTACTGCAGATATGTCTCCAAAACCACCACCACCCCACTCGGGGCAAAAACAAAAAACAAAATCCAGAGGCTGTATGAGAACAGAAATAGAAAAGCTTGGCGATGACATGGAACTTTGACAACAGACATAGTAGATCTGAACTATAAGGATGCAGAAGCAAAAATGGGAGATTTCAGCACTCAAATCTACTCTGTCATGGTGTGGAAAGTTCCATCATGCACCCTTAATATCTGCACGGGATAATCACCTGTTATTTGCCCAAAACATCGTGTAATTGGAGGTAGTCTGTTTCTGAATCTGGAAGCTCCATTTTTAAAGCTTATTTATTAATTTATTAAATAACACCACTTGATATAGCAAAACCTCTCAGCAGTTTACATGCCAAAGTATTAAAAATCACTGTTAAAAGACTCAATTAAGAAACAAAGATAGCTACAAAAAAATAAATAACAGAAACAAGAAAAACCTATTTTAAAACAACAATGGAAAACAAGCAAATGGAGAAGAGTCATGATAACAGTTACAAGCCTGGGAAAATTTGGAAAATAGGTACTTTTTAGGAGGTTAACAACTCAACACATAAAATGCATGCCTGATCGGCATTTGATAGACCTGAGGGCCATAACTAGAAATGAAGTGGTAAGAAGGCATCAGGATGAACCAGGTGAGGGGAGGAATCAGAGCAGAACAGCCAGGCTCGAAATATTATTAATATGCTATCATTCCATTATATTAAATATGAATACAAGAAAAATAATGTTAAAAATATAACAATAACAGTCTAGTCTACTGTGTCTGCACTCACTGGCAGCCTTAATACTTGAAGACAGGAGAAGGTTTACTGCTAGTGAGCAATTGGGTAGAATCCTGCCTCCTTATATCTTCATAAGCAAAGGGTTTACAGCAGCCTTCCCAAACTCTTGGCAGGGAGATAATTTCAAAGACAGGAACTGAAAGAGAGAAGAGGCAGAGGTGGGAACAAATGGACAAATATTAGGTGTGCAAAGTAAGGAAGAACGGAACGCAGAATGCATTCTCTCAGTTCCCCTTTCTTTGAAATACACTTCCAACAGCCAGATGTTCCTGTTGTTTCTTCCAATATAAAAGCACGTTAAAACATGTTTTCTCTGCAGGCATTTACAAGTTAGCTAGTCTCCACTTCATCCTTCCCTCATGTTGCCTCCCCGTTCCACCGTAAATAACAGTGAAAAGGGGGAGACGAGCTCCAGTGCTCACCAAAACAATATTTGTTACGCTCAACGTGTTTTGGAAGGTTTCCTTCCTTCATCAGGAGCTATTGAAAGCTGTTTGTTTTCTTGCTTTGGAGAGTGTCCTTGCTTCCAAGTGCTTGTACATGCCACAGATCACATCTACTGCCCTCACGTGCATAGGATTGCTGCCTTATTGGTAGACTGTGAGTCTGTGGGCAGGACCTGTCCTTTTTAATTCTTTTTGTACTGTCTTGGCCACTGATCTTATATATTCTTGATGGTGTTACTTTCTATGACTCTGCATTTGTTCAGAAGATTTCAATTATAAACCCACGTAAACAAGGCATTGAAAACTTCAGAGCATGGGAATATAAATTCATTTCTCCATCTCCCATACCTTTCCATTCCAGAAGATTCTTGATTTTCAGACGGCATCCTCCGTTTGAAGGGCTGCCCAGTCCATCTTCGGGTTAAAGATCAAGAACCTTCAGAAAGAAGAGCCTTGAAGTTACCCAGCAGTAAGCACCTGGATAGCAGGGTGAGGAAGCACAGAGGTTGCCTGGTCACAGTCTTCCACATAATGGCGAGATGTATGGTATTTTTATTTAAATTATAATAACAATTCCTATATTGGCATCTCTACAGATAAATTAGCATTTGCAATTTTCTGTGCAAATCACTGTCCTCCTTTGTCTTCTTTTGGCAAAAGAAGCACTTCTTTAGAACATCCAAATCCACTCTTAGTCATCTGCTCCTCTCGCATTTTGTGACAAGATTTCCCTTCCAGGAAGAAAGGAAGGAAGGAAGGAAGGAAGGAAGGAAGGAAGGAAGGAAGGAAGGAAGGAAGATCTCACTCAGAAAGACCTTCCTCTGCTGAATGCAGAGTGTCCAGTCAGGGCCAGCCCTACCATTAGGCCTCAGGAGGCAGGTCCTGGGGGCAGCAGCCATCCCCCCCACTGTTCTTCCTAAACCACCTCAGCTCTACCCCATTAGAGGATAGAGCTGGGCCCCCTAAACCTGCCTCCTGCCTGAGGTGTGGGTGGAGGATGCTTTCCCATTGCCAATGTGGAAGTAAGGTTCAGCTAGCAGTCCGGACAGCTTATATACATGGAATGGGTAGCAGGTGCCATGTTGTCCTTTGCTCAGGAAGCAAAACGTCTTGGGCTGGCCTGGCCCTAGATCCAGCCTCAGTGTAGACCCAATCGTCACTTCCAGCATCACATGGAACTTGGTTGCCCCTCAAATTGCCAGTGCCAAGCTGGCAGAATGCCAGAAGTAGAGTTATACCGCCGTCTTTTCCTGCAGAGCATCGTAGGAAGTGGCGGCTTCCAATTTTGCAATGGAAGTTCAGGCTGTGCAATCCTTGGCTCTTTTTCTTAACTCTGTGCATTGTGCAGCTGTACGGATGGTTTTTGGGAGGGGGCAGAGTGTGGTTCCTATTGCCACTACTGAGCCAACCCACCTCCTTTTGGAAATTTTAATTGGAATGTTTCCATGAGGCAACCATCGCTCAAGGGGCCAGGTTGAGTGCACTGTGAACACGGACAATGCTCAAGACATGGATACAGCCTGTGTAATTCACTTTCTCAATAGCACAGAAAGAACTATAAGGCTCACTGGCATAAAAAATGTAGCAACCACTCCAGGCAAAGACTTCTTTTCCCTCTTGTCCCAGGATTTTAACTTCTGCTAAGATTTGTTTTTAACACTGTCCTTTTACTGTTGTTGTCAACTATTGTTTTATTGATTATTGTTGCTGTGCTTTATGAACTATGGCGAACTGTACCAGAATTTTTTAATTGAAAGGGGTGGGTCTAAAGATCTTTTAAATCAGCCTCCCCCAATTTGGTGATCTCCAGTGGGGTTGGACTAAAACTCCCATTATCCCCAGCCAGCATGGACAATGGTGCCAGGTGTGTGTGTGTGTGGGGGGGAGCTATTGTAAATAAATTAAATGAATGAATAAATTATACATATATAACTATGAAGCTGGGAGTTCGAATAAGGCCATGGGAAAGAAAGAAAGAAAGAAAGAAAGAAAGAAAGAAAGAAAGAAAGAAAGAATTAAAAGATCCTGAAAGCTCAAAGAACAGCAGTGGCAAAGGTGATGGTCTCCAGGCACCTCTGCAGGGTTATTTTCATATATTCATTCCATTAAAATATTTATATAATTTTTATATATATTCATTCCTTTTATATCCCACCTTTCCACTTTAACAAATCACAAATGATGCTCAAGGCAGCTAACAACAATTACTTGAAACAAGCACAATGTACTCTCTCTGTGTTACTTTTTATCTGTTGCTGTTCATAAACCCTTTGCTTTTACGTTCTTCTTTTATTTTCTCTTCGATATCTTGTTGGTTTTTATGGTCTTTCACCCTTTTAAGACACTTTTGTGGAAACACACACACCAGAAATGTGGGATAAAAATAATAATTAATACTAAAATGTAGGGAACCCTTGAGTGATTCCAGCCCGCTATAGCATTCACAGCCTAGACTCTGTGAGGCCTCTGCTGCCAGGTTCCTAATTTCCCTGCCTTTAAAAGCCCCCCCTCACCTGAGTTCTTCTTAATGTGCCACCCATAATGAAGTCGGTGCATTCAATCCATTGGGTTCATTTCAGCCGTAACTTCCCACCCCCTTCCCCCAAGCGCCCAGCTCCGCAATTACCCACACCCTGGCCTGGCATAATTAAAAACATTAGTGTTCCCAACTGACGTCCGTGTCTGAAAGAGTATACACTTCCCAAACAATGGGATGGAAACTTTAATGAATATATGGAGCCCCGTTAATTACTTTTTGGAATTAGCTGGAGACAACACCAGTACATATTTCATTACGAGAGAAAGATGGAGTGCCGCGGGGGTGGGGCGTAGAGTAAAGTCCCATTGTTTTGATGCTTGTGAATTTTTAACTTCAAATCTGCAAGTACTGTTTTGGAATAAATTGTGTAATGGACTGTTATTTTTCTCCAGCACCCTCCCTCCAGCTCCCAAGGATGGGGAGAGGCTGACAGCAAAACACTTTGTAATTATTTGCTTTTAAAAAGCTTATTTGGGATTGAGGGAACATGTAAGGGTGTATAATGCGGTAGTAAAGGCAATGTTGGATTGACCAGGGACAATTTGTGTTTACTGTTGCCCACAGAGCAACAACTGCATTTTGAAAAAAGCCCAGCGCTATGGTGCTTCGCACATAAAAAGCACTGCGCTGCTAGATCCTAGGGATGTATGGATTGTGTAAAATCCGTTCCATCAGAGTTTCCTGGATTGTCAGGTGCCTTTTGTTCCATCGTTCACCCATCGACGGAATTGGATTGTTTTTGTTTCCAGATGTGCACAAATTTGTATTTGTGCAAATGTGCAATTGCGCAAATGCAGAATTGCGCAAATGCAGAATTGCGCAAATGCACACAGGCAAAAATGTGTAAATTCCCCCCCAAATGCACATTTTCACACTTTAGCCTATGGGGGGAATGCACATTTCTGGCTGTTGTTGTTTTTTAATTTGGTGTATTTTTCAATGACAAAATTTGTGCAGAATTTGGGAAAGTTAGAAAACTGGTCTGCAAGTCCATGGAATCTGCCCAACATCGGAGAAGCTGGTCCACTGTGGAATCTGTGGGTTGGATTCATGAAAATCTGAACTCATTTGGTTCCGTTGCAGTTTTCTCTGACATCCCTAGCTGATCCTCCCTTGGTCACTCCACTACCCCTACACAATTGGGGCCATGATACAGCCTCAAGCAGAGTGGTATAACCCTACATATACTACTGCGAGAAAGGTTTATATTATTTATTTATTTGCTACATTGATATTCTGCCTTTCCTCCAAGAAACCCAAGGCAGTGTCCATAATCCTCCTCCTCTCCATTTCATCCCCACAGCAACCCTTTGAGGCAGGTTAGGCTGAGAGTCAGTGACTGGCCCAAAGTCACCCAGTGGCTGAGTGGGGACTCTGGGTCTCCCCAGTCTCAGTACCATACTCTAACCACTACACCACACTGCTTCTCCAGTGTATGAATGTAATGCACACACTCTTGTGACGTAGGAGGTTGGGATGAGAGGTGATGATCTTCCCAGGGATGACCAGGAATTTTGAACCCATCTCTCTATGTTCCAAGTGCAAGGATAACACTACCATATCACACTGTTGGCTCCCTGGAATGCATTTGAACACGGGTGTTTGTGTCAGCTCCTTGAGATAGTTCTCTTTAACAGGGAGGATTTAAAGCATTGGCCTCCATACAAGTCCTGTAATGGTGACAGAGGGAGTAAATAAACCTGACTCCCAGTATCCCTCTGCTGTCTTTGATACCAAGAGGTCAGCACTAGCAATCTGGAATTTTTCACCAGGGATCACAGGACTGAGTTTGATTTGAACATGGAAACACCGGAATAACCTTTTCTTCCCTTCTTCCAAGGACTTTATTTTTGGTTGTGCTGAGTGAATCTGGTGGAGGTGGAAAGGGTTCTGAGGTTTCCAGGAAACTCAGGCACAACCCCCCCCCCCGCACGCACACACACAGACACACACACCCATGGTAGAAGTGCTCAGTCAATTCTCTAAACCGCAGGCAAACTCACAAAATGGCAATCCCAACAGAGCTAGAAGAGGAAGAAGGGTGTCCACTTATGAATCTGTAAAAAAAAAAAGGGGGGGGGAGTGCATCACCAAAAAAGAGGACAGAGTTTGGGATAAAATTTGCCTATACTAATTATAAGTACAGACGGAACTTCAGAAATAGTTACTACAATTTAAACAGAAGCAGAGTACATGCAGAGGATTGTGTCTGGGTGCCCTGTGCCGCATGGCTTGCTCCATCTGCTGCCCAGGTGTAACGGGTGATGGGCACCTTCACGGCCCTTTCACTCTCCCTCCTGAGGGCTCCTCATCTTTCTGCCAGTCTTGGACTGGACAGCCCTTCAAATCGAGGATGCTTTCAAAACACGAGGACTGTCCTCTGTAAAAGTGGACACCTGGGTACCCTAAGAAGTAGGCAGATACAGGGCAACCAACTTCCTTGGATTTTCAGAACAATCCAATAAATCCCCATCAAACCCTGTGGTTTAAAAAGTGTTTTTAAAATCTTTTTCAGGACTGACCATTGTGGTGGAATAGTTGCAGGGGCCACAGTTCAAGCGGGGAAGTACCTGCTTTGCATGTTGAAGGTCCCAGATTCAATCTCTGACATCTCTCGTTACAAGGATCAGGTAGCAGGTGATGGGGAATATTCTTCTGCCCAAGAGCCTGAAGAGGCACTGCTGCCAGTCAGAGTAGGCAATACTAAGCTAGATGAACAAATACTCTGATTCAGTTATGGCCAGTGACTCTGATGTCAGTGGGGTAGTGCATCTGCTCCAGGTTTCAGCCAGAACCAGTCAGAACTCTAAAGGAGCTATCCAAGGTGTGAAGGACTGACATCGGAGCCACCAGCCTCCACTGCTCTGACTTAGGATCCTTTGTCCTACACAAGCCAAGTGACACAGAGACTTGGAACAGATGCAGTGTTCCCTATCTTTGCAACACCCCAACATGTAAAGCTGTATCAGTTGGATGTCTTAAAGACACAAGAACATCTGTCAGGGGAAGAGTCAGCAATTTACCCCCAGTGTCACCTCTGATGCAGTTAAAAGTAATTCTTCACACCCTACTGAATTTATTTTGGGTGAAAGGTACTGTAAATATACTGTGTGGGATATGGTGTTAGCACGCCGTTCTGGACAAGTTGTGTAACCCAGGTGACCCCTCCTTTATGAAACAGGTCACTGAAGCAATTTCTGTGAAAGAACTAAAAGGTCTTTGGCAGTGTTACAAATGAGTAGTTCTCTTGGTTTTAACATCCTTTTGATGGGTGAATTATGCCATCAGATTGGAGTCCTGGGAGATGGTTGTTAGGATACAACCAGCCCATGAAACTTAATTGTACTTCCTGGTTCTAATGAGGTAAATAGAGACAAAGGCTGCCTGAGATAGGTCTATATTCCCCTTGGATCACACCAAGACATGATGTATTTACAAATTAGAACAGGTACGAAGCACAGGGAACCATCCCTTCTATCTTGAAGAGAAAAGAAAAAATGGTACTTGAGGTAATGAGACAGACTTCAGTGTTTTAATGTCTACGGTGAATTTGGCACTGAATATTTTGGGATGTGTATATTCTATGGGGTGCTGATTCCCATAGTTCTATGGGAATGTTGCTATAACATCAGTATTTGGAAATGGCTTTAATGAAATTTCACACCCCATATTTTTTTTAAGTGCTTGCAAAGAAATGTCAATTACATATAGGGTTGCCAATGTTTGCACTGCTCTCCTTAACAGCTTGTTGATCTGCAGCCACTTACCAGGATCACGTTCTTCTTCTGACATGAGAAGCTTTGACTGCTCATTCCTGCACATTTAGCACCTGTTCAGGTCACAAAAGCAAACCAAGTTGTGTTGTGGTTGCTGTTTCTGGTCAGTTGTCAATCCTATTTTGAAAGATCAAGGTTATAGTTGTGGGTTTCCTCTCAGTGAAAGAAGTGCATGGCAGTCTGATCTTATGCATGCTTACTCAGAAGTAAGGCCTGTTAAGTTCAGTGGGACTTACTCCCAGGTAAGTATGCATATGATTGCAATCTTAATCATTTTCAACCTGCTGTATTTATATTTTGTGTGATTTGATATGTGTGTGTGTGTATGTGTGTGTGTTTAATCTGAGATACTCTAATGTGAAACAGACAGGCTGCTTTGAATGCAATACAAAAGACCTGTCTAATCCAGCACCCTGTTTCCCAGTGGCTAACCAGATAGGGATGTATGAGAAATTTGTTTCCATTCATTTTTTATCAGGATTTACCCAGTTCACACCTTTCAGACTGAACACAGACTTGGAAGCAATCTGTGGTTGAAGTCTGTACATTTCTAAGCTTGCAATGTGATCTGTAGACCCTAAAACTTGCATTCAACAGCATGTGTACATTTCAAAAAACGCACACGAAAAAAATGTACTTTGGGAAAATGTGCACCAATGCTCTTTAATAACTGGGAGAAGAATGCATACATTTCAAAGATGTGCACAATTGATGTGAACATAAGGAAAAAATATGCATGAAAATATGGGCAGATTTTCATACGAAAAGAAAAAAACAAAGTTTGCAATCTGTTATGGACTTGAATAGGAACGAGCTCCCAGATGGAATTTGGAGAACTTCAGAGAGCTTGAGTTTGGCTGACTCACACGTCCCTAAAACAGATGCCCCAATGCAGTGCTGATAAGTAGGACATGAATGCAACAACCCTCTCCCGCTTGTGTTCTCGAATAACTGGTATACGGAGGTATGCTTCCTCTGACGCTGGAAGTAATATAGAGCCTTCATGATTCATGGCCATCGATAGCTTTATCTTCCATGAACAGGATGTCTCTGTTTTTATCCACAAGACATGGGAGGATATGTGGGGACTGACTTTTCAGTGCGCATGCATAGGACTGCTAATTTGGCAAGACAACCAAATGCTCACACAAGAGGCATGTTCTATCAATGCACATTCAAAGGATTGAGGCAGCAGGTCAGCGGGGTTCTGCCAGAGAGAGGAAAGCTCTCCAAGTCTCCCCTTCATGGAGTGTTCCCGTCACACATTGGCTTTGTGAGTCAAAGAATCATTGCCACATGGGAACCCTCTCTGGTTCCTCCCTATTTACTTTACACTGGAGAGGATGGCAGTAGCTTGGGTGCCCGGACTGTGCAGCCCTTTGTGGCTGAAGCTTTTCAGAAAATATCACCAACGTACACATGCAGCCATCGGTGTCCCCTGGAATACTGCCTTGTATCCAGTGGAAGCTGGTGGTTCGATGTCAATGAGATGGAGCATCCACTCTTGGTGTCAGTCAGAACTCTAAAGGAGCTATGCACGGTGCTTGGATAGCTCCTTTAGAGTTCTGACTGGTTCTGACTGACACCCAGAGCCCCACTGACATCGGAACCACCAGCTTCCACTGCTTGCATCTGATGATGATCCAAAACGTTATATGGGAGGGAGAATGCTATTGTGTTGCGTCCGTCAGATAAAGAGAGAACCGTCTCTAGACTTTTGTTGATGTGATTTGTACCACCTTTCTACCAAAAATGGCTCTCAAACCTTTTGTATGCAGGCCGTTGATGCCTCGTGATAGCTGCTGGCTGGCTTGGGCAAGAGCTGCAGTGAATCCTTTTGAATTGGGGATGTATCCAGAAAAGGAGATAGAAGTCTGAATACGTGCAGCTGGTTAGCAAGCAGGAGCCTGGGAGAGCTGCAAGTTGCTTGCTTAGTGGTGCAGGACCTGGCATTGCTTTAAGGATCAGCATTCTCCATCTGGGATGCTTCTCTCTGCCCCTTCAGGATGTTTGAACACCCCAGCTGCCAGGGGTGATTTCTCCTCATACACAACACTGGTGTAATTGCTGGCTCTTTAGGATTCGGCTACACATCCCAAAGATCCGTAAATGTGGAAGAGTAGACAGCAGCCTACATCCGCACCAGAGAACACGGAGTTAGGAGATCTAATATGGCAAAGCCTGTCACACTGCATCTTGTCTGAATACGGCCAAATGGCGGGGGGGGGGGCAGGGAATATGCTTCAGTAATGCCACTTGGCCAGGAAACCTCTTCCCTTCACTCCTGGATGTTGTTCAAGATTTCTTCGGTTCAGATTGAGGGTGGGCAACTGGTGGCCCCCAGGTGTCCTGCCCTACAACTCTCATCAGCCCTAGCCAGCATAGCTAATGGTGAGAGATGATCACAGTTGTGGGCCAAAATATCTGTTGTCTGACCCAATTTAGATCTCCAGTCCTTGTTTTGTAGACCACAAAACGAGTCACGAGGTACAGAGATGAAAGGGATTAGGTTCCAGATTTCCATCCACCCACACACTCTCTATATACTCACACACTCTATATACTTACACACACAGATATCATGGCTCTTCAGACTCTCACAAGTCTTACAATGGGAATTATTGGCAATTCTCAATATCGCCATGTGCTCATTTTAGAAGGCCTATCAGGATTATTCCAAACCTGTAACAAGAGGTTGTGTGTGATTTTCCAACAGAGAACTGGTGGTATGTTCAGGAGGGACATCAGCAAGTACGTTTTCATCCAACAAGTTGCTAACCAGTGGAACTCACTGCCACAGGAAAACGTGATGGCCACTAGTAAAGGTGGCTTTTTAAATTAGTTCATTTCTGATTTCCAAATGTTAGGGACCAGCAACAGGGGATGACTGTCTCAACCTTGGCCCCTGTGATCTTCACAGCGAACACCTTCCTGTCCACTGTGGGAAAGTGAGTGCAGGGTTATAGGGACCTAACGCGACCAGATGCAAAAGAGCCCAGAGCTCCCGAACCATTAAGACTTGTGCAAGAGAGGGAATTTCACCAGTGCAGCTTGCCATATTTATTTATTTATTTATTTATTCATTCATTCATTTATTCATTAATTCATTCATTTCATTTCTATACCGCCCAATAGCCGAAGCTCTCTGGGCGGTTCACAAAAATTAAAACCAAACAGCACACAATAAAACAATTTAAAGTATATTTTAAATTGGTGGTGGGGTTGGGGGCAAACTTACATCTTACATTAAATGTGCAAAGTATTTAGCTTGAGTGTGGGTAGTTTTTATTTTAAAAACAAAAAGCTGTGGAGGGGCAAGCAGAATTGGAATCATGACACACAGAGAGGGGAGATTGTCCCGTTCCTTCCATGCCATGTTTCCAACAAAATTTCCTCCACTGCAAGCTGCTATTTGCTCCCCCCCCGGGGGGGGGGAGTCGCTGCACAGAATCAAGGGCACAGAAGACCCCTGCTACACTGCATCTGTGCCCCCCATGGCATATTTTTTGCTTCTTTTGCCCTCCTGAAAGCATCAGAGTTGTGATTCCAAGAACAGAACTTGAAAGCCTCCTAGAGGCAATCTGCAAGGCCTTTCCAATCTGCAAGGTTGCCTTGAAATCAGCTTTCTTTTCTTAACTGCCAAGGCTTTTTTTCTGTTTAAAGATCAAAGCTATAACCTGAGTTTCATCTCCCACCTGCCACAAATCCCTGTCGATGCCCATTGATTTCAGTGACAGTCAAGACTTCTGGTACAGCTGAGAACATCTCCAGATCACAAAGACAGATAAGGAAGGAACGGATTCCTTTTTCCTTTATATTTGGGAGAAGCAGAATTCAAGAGGCAGAAATATTGCTCCCCACCCTGTTAAGTCACAGTTCTTTGTCCTTAGATAATTATGTATAAGAGGTTTGACAGATGACAGTACCTGTGCTAAGAATGACTGTGGAAAAACCTGGTCCTTTCACAAAATCTGAATACAATAGAAAGAACAAATGGAAAGAACAAATGCAGCTATTTTTAAACTTTGGTGTTATTTGAATTCTGGCAAAGGTCTAGTCATCCTGGACTGTCCCAGACACTTCAGAGGCAGCATAATGCTATTCAGATGACATTTTTCAGCCTGCCTCCTAGATACCCGATATTTATTTTATAGTTTGGGAATTAGTAATGTATATATTTGGCTTTATCAAATAAGCAGATTGCAGTAGGCTGGCCTTTTACGGAGATGAATCTCTTTCTTTATGAACTTTTCTACATGAGGCTGTTAATTTTCTGTGTTGGCTTTCAGTTTTGTCACAGAATTGAGATCCGAGCACTACACAAAGAGTGTTTCCTGCTTTTCTACTACATAACCTCTAGGTGGCTCTGTGGTATAGCAGAGTTGTGCAAATAGACAGGTGGGAAAAGCCACAAGGATGTCCGATGGCTATGTGGCCTTGAACTTGGGATGTCGGAGAAATCTGTTTGGGTGGTGGAGCTGGATGAGCTTTTATTCCCCCTGCCCCCCGCGCAGACTTCAATCTGTTTTCCACTAACTGGCTTGACTTGGTCTGCAGTGAATTGAACATGGATTTTCCATGTTTTATCATTTGCTCAAATTATGGCTGAATTTTGCATGACTGTAATTTGCGCAAATTACGTAAATTTTGGGCACAATTTGTGCAACACTCTATTTGCACAAATTACGGCTTGACACAAAAAATATGCAAAAAGTCCCCAGAAGGCAGGGAAAACCCACAACTCAGATCACAAATGCAAGCTGAGTGGGGCATACCATGGAACTCCATTGAACCCCAAAAGAACTAGATTTCCAAGCAACAGACATTCCTTTGTTGCGCAAGCAAAAACTGCAGAGTTACGGCTAGCTCATCTTCTTAATTACTGGCATATTTTACACACTTTCCTCCACTATAATAGACCCCCTTAATTTTAGGGGTTCCCCCCATCCAAGGTTTTATTGTTTGCAAAGTCTCCCCACCCTCTGTGGCACTGGCATAAGAGGTTGCAAGGGCCCCAGTTCAGGCTTGTGAAGGCCCAGGCAAACCTTAGGAGGTGGGCCATACCTCAGTGGCAGAGTAGAAAAATGCATGTATAAGAACGAAAGTGCACACAAAAATGCATATATTAGTGGTGGGAGGGGAAACATACAAGAAAGCATTACATAAGGGGAAAGTGCTTGCAAAAATTGCCTACGTATATTAGGCAAAAAAGGCATACAAAAATGTCTGCATTGGGAGACAGCCTGCCCTGCACCCCCTAAGCTAGTCTGCTGCCCTTGAGTGTGATGGGGGACATTCACTGATGGTGATTCACTGGTAAGATTCAGGAGTGGACATCTAGTGGGCTTGTGGACACAGAGTCAGGAGGAGGGAGAATGGCCTTGTCCTTTGCCTCAAGAGTAAATGCCCTGGGATGGCCCTGGAGTCAGAGAGGATGTTGGGACGAGGCAGTTGGTGTTAGAAGGGTTTCATTCCTTCCCTGCCCACCTCATCCCTAAAACACATGGCGTAACCTGCTGGCAGGGCATCTGTCAAGCAATCTACTGGGAGGTACCATCCTGATGTACCCCTGGCTCTTGGCTTTGGCACACTTTGGATTAATAAATGCTGGTTCTCTTCTGGAGGTGGCCAGTATTTCTGTTAATCCCAAATTGCTTCACAATAATACACACTTCATTTGTAGGAAATCCAAGGATCTGTCACTCAGATACCCAGAGCTGGTAATGAATGCTAGACCTCCAACAGTCTTAAAATGGTCTGTTAAAAGTTACTTTGCTTCTAGCATCCTGGTGGACCCAGGACTGGTGTGTGTGTGTGTGTGTGTGTGTGTGTGTGTGTGACTCTTTATAGAAATGCATATAAATCCACCTGAAAAGGCTTTTTGGATCATGGCCCAATGGATACACCAAGGACAGAGAGAACCCCTGCATGGAACCACCTGAATGGCAAAGGCATTGATCATGCTATTTCTATTCATTTCCTGTAATCTTTTTAGTGGTTCAGTTCAAGGGATCTGATTCATGTTACGGAACAAGAGCCAAGCGCAGCAAATGATGATATTATTCATAAATGACCTGCAAGAGCCGGTTAAATATTGTGGCATCCATACGTGGAGTTGTGAAAAGGTTTTCTGGCAGCGTTTTCCTGCTTGGAACCTGGCATTAATAGCATTCCTATGCATTTAAGTGGGTTGACTGCACAGATCAGTTGTTCAGGCTGAGTTGTGTACCACAGGCAAGCCCATGTCTGGTGTGTGTGTGTGTGTGTGAAAACACTATGATGAAGGACCATCTATTGTCAGAGCCACTGTTTTTCAAATACTTCGGCTGCAGGAAATCAAGGTAAATTGTACCTGTTGTCTTAGAGCTAGCTAGGTTGGACAAGTCACCCAAGGGTGGTTTCAGGTAGCAACATTAGAGAGAGGTGCCCCAAGATCCCTTCAGATATTGCAGAGGAAGCCGCACTGGATAAAGCAACTGTAGCCCACATGTAGGTCATGACAGCAAGATCCCACCCAGGTTGTTGGGTATTCAGTGGCAATATTGAAACTGGAATTCAGTGGTAGCATTGCCTCTGAAATGTAGCTTTAACTAATACTTGGGGCCCTGCAATAAAATTGATTGGCAAGTAGATTCAGGACTGACAAAATGAAGTACTGCATGGGTGACACCTGGGCTGAAGGTGAAAATGATCTAGAGGTTTTGATCACAAGCTAAATGTGAGTCAGCTGTGTGATGCAGCAACTAAAAAGACTAATGCAGTTCTATCTATATCCACAGAAGTATGGTGTTCAGATCTTGAGAAGTAACAGTTCTGCTTTGGTCAGACCACACCTGAAGTACTTTGTCCAATTCTGGGCACCGCTGTTCAGAAAGGATATTGAAAAACAGCAACACATTCAGAGGAAGGCAACAGAGATGGAGAGTGGCACAGAGACCAAGTCCTATGAGGAAAGGTCAAAGGAATTGGGTATGTTTAGTCTAGAAAAGATATGCTTAAGCGGCCATATAATAGCCATCCTCAAATATTTCCAGCTAGAGGATGGAGCAAATTTGTTTTCTGTTGTCCCAGAGGGTAGGACCCAAACCAGTGGGTTCAAATTACAAGGAAACGGGCTTGGACACATTTAGAGTAAACCTTAGGAAGAAGTTCCTGATGGTCTTGAGTTGTTTGACAGTGGAACAGACTGTCTGGAAGGTGGTGGATTCCCTCTGTTTTTAAGCAGAGGCTGGAGGAATTTCCGTCATCAGCAGGGGTTGGACTAAATGACCTCTGATGTGTCTTCCAACTGTTTGGTTCTATACTTTTTCACACTACATGTAACATATTTTTGGAATTCACTGCCGCAAAATGTGTTGATGATCACTAGTGTAGTTGGCATTAATGAAGGTCCTTTGCTTAGAGGTCTATTAAGTTGCAATCCTATGCAGTTTTAGACAGAAAAAAGGCCCATGACTCCTAGCATGCCCCCGCCAGGGAGCTGTAGGCCTTTTTCCTGTCTAAACATGCATAGAGTTGCACCTTACTGGCTATATATTAGCCACCATAGAACAGGCACCATGTTTCTCGATGCCAGGTGCTGGGGAACATGAGCAGGCAGTGGCCACCACATTCGTGACCTGCTTGTGGGCTTCCCATGTTGCCGGGGTGCCAAGTGAAGTGGGGTGCCAAATTCGAGGGGGAAAATACAAATTTTAAAAATACAAATAAAATAACAAAGATGTATTATTTCATATTACATTTATAATATACTGATTATCATGGGTGTCCACAGGAATTTAAGCATAAAAAATACTTCCATCACTGTCTATCTTGGCTGAAAAGTTCTTAGTTCTTTCTATACTGGATATGGTGATAATGGCAGTTAAAGCAGGAGAGCAAAATAGGTGATTCTGGGTTTGTAATAATAAAAATTATAATTAACATTTTTATACATTTTTATTTGAAATCGGGCTGAAATATTGTCTAGCTGTCATGAACAAATCTATTCTGACAATTTTGTGTCTCCATTTTATCTGATCTCAGAAACATGGGTTGGACAGACGAATGGACAGAAGAAATGAATTATGACTGTTCACATAAATACACTTAAAAAACATTACGTGGAAAATAGGGGCAAAATGTTTCCCAGTTTACCAAAAGCCTCAGCCTAGATCTGCCCTTGGGGTTTGGGGCAGGGGCACTGATTGCATGGTTCAGCTACGGCGCCACTTGCCGGCACCTGGTCTAGGGCTGTCCTGCTTGAACTCGGGGCCAGCCTTAGGGGTGGGTGAACTGGGCATTCACCGGAGCGCCAAGCTGAGGGGGCACCTAGCTGAGCTCAGTGGTTGTGTTTTTTAATGCACTGTCTGCAGTGAGCCAGGGTGGCAAAAAGCAAGTGTCTGCAACCTTTCTTTCAAGGTTCTGCAGGTTGTTTGGGTACTAACTAAAACAATGATCTTCCTTCAGTTAGCTTTAAAGTATGGTTCTTTTTCCATTTCCAGTTTGATGTTTCAGGGTTCTCAAGGTTCTACAGGTTGTTCATCTTTCAAGGTTCTACAAGTTGCATGGGCACTGTGAAGGATTGTTGGTTTCACACCAACAACCCTGCAAGGTAGGCCAGGCCCAACTTGGCCACAAGTTCCCCCAAAGTTGACCCAGTAGCTCCCTTCCCAGGCCAGTAGGCACTGTATTTAGCACTGAAGTTATACAGGAGGACACACCACACCAGCTGGAAGTTGGACAAAAGTTTATTAGGGGAAAGGAACAAAGAGGAAGAAATGGGGAGAGGCGGTAGGTTGTACAGGAAATTATAAGCAAGGTACAAAACTCCAAGCAAAACCAGAAACGCCAAACACCAAGGCACACACACTCCAAGAGCAGAACAGTGAAGCTAGCTAGTCTATCCTATACATACCAAAGTACAGGCCTCTCAGGATAGCCATCGGCCAGCAGCACACCCAGGACCAAGAAGAGACACTCGCCCCTTCTTTAGCCCTCTTTTTATTGCCCAGCCCTAGCAACTCAAGGCAGATTTGAAACACCCAATCCAAGCCCAGTCCCAGGACACCCCACTCCACCCCCCAAGGAGGCTGAATCTTCCCACCAGGCATGGCTGTTGTCACTTTCCCAACTAGCTGGAGCAGAGCATGGCCTCAAGCTGCAGGGCTGAGAGACGGCCAAAAAACCATCTATCCAGGTGGCTACTTCGTACGTGGCTACCCAAGCTGCCCCCTATGGCTCCCGCTTCTGCTAACCCATTCTTAACAGGCACTAACTACAACAATGATCTTCCTTCAGTTAGCTTTGAAGTATGCTGCATTTCCCATTTCCATTGTGATGTTTCAGGGTTCTTTCAAGGCTCTACAGGTTGTTCTTCTTTCAAGGCTCTTCTTTCAAGGTTCTACAGATTGTTCTTCTTTCAAGGCTCTTCTTTCAAGGTTCTACAGGTTGTTCTTCTTGCAAGGCTCTTCTTGCAAGGCTCTACAGGTTGTTCTTCTTTCAAGGCTCTTATTTCAAGGCTGTACAGGTTGTTCTTCTTTCAAGGCTCTACAGGTTGTTCTTTCAAGGCTCTTCTTGCAAGGCTCTACAGGTTGTTCTTCTTTCAAGGCTCTTCTTTCAAGGTTCTACAGGTTGTTCTTCTTTCAAGGCTCTTCTTGCAAGGCTCTACAGGTTGCTCTTCTTTCAAGGCTCTTCTTTCAAGGCTCTACAGGTTGTTCTTCTTTCAAGGCTCTTCTTTCAAGGCTCTACAGGTTGTTCTTCTTTCAAGGCTCTTCTTTCAAGGCTCTACAGGTTGTTCTTCTTTCAAGGCTCTTCTTTCAAGGCTCTACAGGTTGTTCTTCTTTCAAGGCTCTTCTTTCAAGGCTCTACAGGTTGTTCTTCTTTCAAGGCTCTTCTTTCAAGGTTCTACAGGTTGTTCTTCTTTCAAGGCTCTTCTTTCAAGGCTCTACAGGTTGTTCTTCTTTCAAGGCTCTTCTTTCAAGGCTCTACAGGTTGTTCTTCTTTCAAGGCTCTTCTTTCAAGGCTCTACAGGTTGTTCTTCTTTCAAGGCTCTTCTTTCAAGGCTCTACAGGTTGTTCTTCTTTCAAGGCTCTTCTTTCAAGGCTCTACAGGTTGTTCTTCTTTCAAGGCTCTTCTTTCAAGGCTCTACAGGTTGTTCTTCTTTCAAGGCTCTTCTTTCAAGGCTCTACAGGTTGTTCTTCTTTCAAGGCTCTTCTTGCAAGGCTCTACAGGTTGTTCTTCTTTCAAGGCTCTTCTTGCAAGGCTCTACAGGTTGTTCTTCTTTCAAGGCTCTTCTTGCAAGGCTCTACAGGTTGTTCTTCTTTCAAGGCTCTTCTTGCAAGGCTCTACAGGTTGTTCTTCTTTCAAGGCTCTTCTTTCAAGGCTCTACAGGTTGTTCTTCTTTCAAGGCTCTTCTTGCAAGGCTCTACAGGTTGTTCTTCTTTCAAGGCTCTTCTTTCAAGGCTCTACAGGTTGTTCTTCTTTCAAGGCTCTTCTTTCAAGGCTCTACAGGTTGTTCTTCTTTCAAGGCTCTTCTTTCAAGGCTCTACAGGTTGTTCTTCTTTCAAGGCTCTTCTTTCAAGGTTCTACAGGTTGTTCTTCTTTCAAGGCTCTTCTTTCAAGGCTCTACAGGTTGTTCTTCTTTCAAGGCTCTTCTTTCAAGGCTCTACAGGTTGTTCTTCTTTCAAGGCTCTTCTTTCAAGGTTCTACAGGTTGTTCTTCTTTCAAGGCTCTACAGGTTGTTCTTCTTTCAAGGCTCTTCTTTCAAGGCTCTACAGGTTGTTCTTCTTTCAAGGCTCTTCTTTCAAGGTTCTACAGGTTGTCCTTCTTTCAAGGCTCTTCTTTCAAGGCTCTACAGGTTGTTCTTCTTTCAAGGCTCTTCTTTCAAGGCTCTACAGGTTGTTCTTCTTTCAAGGCTCTTCTTTCAAGGCTCTACAGGTTGTTCTTCTTTCAAGGCTCTTCTTTCAAGGCTCTACAGGTTGTTCTTCTTTCAAGGCTCTTCTTGCAAGGCTCTACAGGTTGTTCTTCTTTCAAGGCTCTTCTTTCAAGGCTCTACAGGTTGTTCTTCTTTCAAGGCTCTTCTTGCAAGGCTCTACAGGTTGTTCTTCTTTCAAGGCTCTTCTTTCAAGGCTCTACAGGTTGTTCTTCTTTCAAGGCTCTTCTTTCAAGGTTCTACAGGTTGTTCTTCTTTCAAGGCTCTTCTTTCAAGGCTCTACAGGTTGTTCTTCTTTCAAGGCTCTTCTTTCAAGGTTCTACAGGTTGTTCTTCTTTCAAGGCTCTTCTTTCAAGGCTCTACAGGTTGTTCTTCTTTCAAGGCTCTTCTTTCAAGGCTCTACAGGTTGTTCTTCTTTCAAGGCTCTTCTTTCAAGGCTCTACAGGTTGTTCTTCTTTCAAGGCTCTTCTTTCAAGGCTCTACAGGTTGTTCTTCTTTCAAGGCTCTTCTTTCAAGGTTCTACAGGTTGTTCTTCTTTCAAGGCTCTTCTTTCAAGGCTCTACAGGTTGTTCTTCTTTCAAGGCTCTTCTTTCAAGGCTCTACAGGTTGTTCTTCTTTCAAGGCTCTTCTTTCAAGGCTCTACAGGTTGTTCTTCTTTCAAGGCTCTTCTTTCAAGGTTCTGCAGGTTGTTCTTCTTTCAAGGCTTTTCTTTCAAGGTTCTACAGGTTGTTCTTCTTTCAAGGCTCTTCTTTCAAGGCTCTACAGGTTGTTCGGGCACTAACTACAACAATGATCTTCCTCCAGTTAGCCTTAAAAGTATGCTTCTTTTTCACTTCCCACTTTGACGTCATTTGTGCTAGGTAAGAAACAGCGGAACACAGCTTTACTTTGAGGCAACGTTACCGAGCACTTAGCGCTTCAAATGCTGTCAACACTATGAGCACGATATAAATAATAATAAAGGGAAGCTGTAAGCTATAATAGGTCAGCTGGATACATTTTTTTATTTATTACTTTTCTGCATTATTTTTAAAGATAAAAATGATGGATATTCTAAAATAAAGGATGCTTACCAAAAGATAGGAACTGCTACAAAACAAAAAAGATTACAAGGAGAACCTGTGATAGTCCTGCTGCGTTGCATAGCGCACTGCCAGTGCTCAGAATGTGGCTTTTCAAACTTTGGCTTGTGCAAACTGTACCACAGTGGCTGAGAGATCAAGGCTTTGAACAATGTTCTCAATGGACATCACAGCTGCACCAGGCCCCATGAATCCTCTGGGTGGCCCTGCAAAACTGCCAAGAAGCAAAGGCACTCCTCACCCAGGGTGCTGTTTATCCTAGGGCTGGCCCTGCTTGAAAGCCGTTCCTCCCTCTTCCATATGTACCCCACCAGTTCTTCATAGCAGCCTTGTTCTTTCTTTTCCTTAGAAGCGGTGGTAGTTACCATGACAAACCATTTATAAACACCCCTTTACAGGTGGACTGCCCCCCCCCAGTCCCCAGGGTCTTCCCCTCAGCTTCAGAACCAGCCTGCCTCATAGTGTCATGAAAAAAAAGAATGGCTTTTACGAGAAAAGGAGGGATATGATGAGCAAGAAAGGAAAAACCCCAGCTGGTATTTAATGGCAATATTTTATTATTTAAGTGCCGACAGTGTATAAATGTCAGATCCTGCAGCAGACTGCCTCTGGTCTGATCTAATAAAAGGCTTTGATTCAAATAGCTTACCTTAAGAAGGTAGGTTTCATAACTTTTATCAACAATTTATGTATAAATACAGGGGGAAGGGGGAGCGAAAAGAGATGATAGCCAAAAGCCCCTTATGCATCAGTAATTCTACAAATCTCACAGATCCCCAAATTGATCTGATGTCCTGTACGTCAGGCTCAGCTGCCCGATATCACTGTAAAGGACTTCTGAATATATGCTTCTGCTGCCTGCATATACAGTATATGTATTCTGCCTCCATGAGCTTGTCCTGGTCTACACCTGCAGCCATTGTAAATGGTAGCGTCCAGGAGTTCTGAATTGATTGTACCAATGGCTTCCAATGTGAACAAGGATGTTCCCTATCCAGACAATGAGATTCTGGAATTTTTTATTCATAAAAATTTGTGCTGGAGAAACGCAGGTGAAGCTGGAACAGATATTAGAGCCCCTGTCTACCCTTCTCTGCCAAACATTGTATGGTGTTTTTCCAATGTGAAGCCTTGAATGTGCATATCAATGAAACATAACACAAGAACATGTATGCCCCCTAGGACTGATTTTAACAATTCTCCTAGTTAAACCAGAATTCAAAAGCTGTGGAATGCAGGGCAGAGCAAAAGAGAGGCAGAACAAAGGAACAGAACAAGGTAAATCCTCTGATGGTTATCTTAGGTACAAGAAAGAAATTTGAAGAACAGCGCACTAAAGCCATGCCTCTGCCTTCATCAGCTACTGCCATCAACCCTGAAAGATCAACAATACGGTCATTTCATTTTGTATGTTTGATACTTGGAATGCAAAATGCGTTTCGTGAGTCAGATCTGAACTGCGCAATGATGGGTTTTTCACTGCTTATCTCTGTAAAATACACATAAGCAGAGGGAGGCCTGAATCAAATGGTGTTCACAACTGTTTTAAAGGGTCAGGGGCTGAAAACGACTCAGTATCTCTCGTGCTCATACAGTGCATGTTGTATGTCATTCTGTACTCAAATACTACACCCAAGTGCTAAAAAACAATAGTCTTGTACTTTGAGACAGGCAAGTTTTAATCCCCCTACCCCAAATACACAGGACAACAGTGTATGTTCAGAGGAGGTGTGTGGCACAGGGGAAAGGGCTCCCTGTGGGTTTCACTGACTCTGCCATTTCAGGAGCATGCGTGTCTGTGTGTGTGATACACAGTTATCTCCTGAGGCTCTCGCACGTGTACAGAATTGCTTCTTTGTGATGCAGAAAAGCCTTAAATCCATTTTTAAACTGCTCCCACCCACCCCTCTGAGCCCCAAGGGGATGGCTGTAATTAAAACAACTTGAGCATCTCTGGGTGTCAGCAGCTAGAACAAACATGCTGTTTGTCTAATAGAGCACAGGAGTTATGCCTTGGCAGGGGATGTGATGAGAAGCCTTACATTTAAATTTCCCTTCTCTTCTCTTCCAAGTTTGGATGGTGCAGAATCCCCAAGGGACCAGCCCTGCATTTGAGGGCATTCTAGCAGGCCTGGTCGTTGGCTTAGCTGTACTGGGCACAAGAATTAGCAGAATGGTGGGGATGGAGAGCCAGGGCTGGCCTCACACTCTCCTCTCATCTCACTCAAGGAAGCACCAGCAGCAGTTTCCACGAAGTGGGGGCTGCTGGGGGAGTGGAAATTCATTCTCACAGGAGCTGCTGCAAGGATTCATGTTACCCAGCATTTACATTGATCACACAAGTAGGCCACTCAGTTTGTGTGACTATTGCCTGGGCTCTGATGTCTGAATTGCATATTTTATATCTGAGGTAATCTGAAAACTAGTTGCATAGATGCTTTGGATCCTACATTACATCAGTTATGGGGACCGTGGATGGGAGGTGCTGTTGCACTCATGCCCTGCTTGTGGGTTCCTGGTCAGCAGCTGGTTGGCCACTGTGCAAACAGTATGCTGGACTAGATGGACCCTTGGTCTGATCCGGCAGGGCCCTTCTTATGTTCTTATGTTGTCCATAAGTGTCCTGAGCAGTTTTGAGAATAATATTCTTGCCCTATCTGAAAAAGCAATCAATCAAAAGAACAGCAGTGTCTTAATGCACAAGCTCTTGTGGAACTGGGCTGGTTTTGCACCAGTGACTCAGATCTGCACGATTCCAGCTTTGAGCGGTGTCAGGGCTCTTGAATGGGGAACATGATGCACAATTAAGCCAACTTCAGATAAAAATGTATGTGCCTTGCAAAGCAATGTCTTCAAATAAATGGAAACATTTCACATATTCCTAGAGCATGAGGGAGCTGCTTTACGCTGAGTCAGGCTGTCAGCCCATCAAGCCCAGTCTAGCTGGTTCTGACTGGCAGTGGGCCACCCAGACTGCAAGCAGAAGTGTCTCCATGCTCTGCTGCCGGAGTTGCTTTTAAGTCGAGATGTCAGGGACATTTGAGAGACCTAGTTCTAGGTTATTATAGTGTTCCAGCAATTCCTGTACTGTTAATTGCATTGCATTAAATTGTATTTTATTCTTTTAAATACCTGTATTGCTTTATATTTTTAACTGTGTTTTAAAATGGCATTTTAGCTTTTTAACTGGTTGCAATCTCCCCAGAGAATGTTAGTTATTGGGCAGATGAGAAATGTACTAAATGAATAAATAAAACATTCAGGGGGAAAAGGGGCCAGGGCCAGGAGGAACAACCATCTGGGTTACTCCAGAGAGCTGGATTGGGACCCCAGGTGTACCAGATTTGGCTCGTGGTCTTGAGGCTCAACACCCCTGCTCTAAGGAACCCATTACCCCACAACTGCCCCCCCAAACATTCCCCCCGCCCCATGGACCCCAGTGCTCATCTTGACCAATAGTTTTCACTCAATCTGCTAGTAATCCTCACCACCACCTGTGTTTGCAGCTTGCAACATTGGAAGATGCTTTACACCAATGCTAGATCTACAGTGGTGCTTTTTATCAGTCGGGATGTGCACAGATACCTGTCGCAGCACGTTACACGCTCCATATATGCCACTTTTGTAGTGTTATTTCCTTTTTTATTCTGCATTATCTGAAATACTGGAGTAGATGTCATTGTGTGCACTGCGAGGTATAGATGTGCAAGAGGGATATGGTGTCCCTGTGATGGGACTGTGTTGATATGACATGAGGGGCAGGTCTGGCCTCTTTCAGACTATTGCCCATCCATCCTAGCCTTGTCTGCTCTGAGAGGGAGCAACACTCCAGTCCTGGGCAGAGAAGGGCCTCGCCCGTCACCTGCCCCCTGAGAGGCTTTCGGCTAGAGATGCCACAGGCTGAACCTGTGAGCGTCTGCATGCGGGGCATGTAGGGCCAGTGAGGTAGGGTCCCTCCCACCATTACATTCCCTTCTGCAACCCCACACTTGCTTTGAGGGCAGTCTTTGGATCTGATGCTTGAGGCAGTCTGTGCTACTCAGGCACCTGGGTGCAACTGCCACCCAGCGCCCCCACCAGCTCACACAATTTTGTGCAACTTCAGGGGTCTCCGGGGTCATAACATCATTTTGCGGGGCACCGTTTGCATGCCCTCTCCAAGGGGTGCAATTGCTTCACTTAGCATTCCAACCACCCCCTTTCCCTCCTTCCCGCCCCCTGAGCACTGAATCATCAGAACTAACGTTTAATTAATTTGTGACATTTTGACAGTTTGCAAGGAGACATTAGTAGTTCTGTCAAGCTGCACTGATAATACTGTCAAGCAAGCGCTTTGGGTGTTATCAGCTATCAAACTTATATGTCACATATTTCCAAGGTGTGCCATTCAGGTTGTTCTCTGATGGGATCAAGAACTACACAAAAGCACGTCAAAGGCCTCTTATTATTAACAGGAGAGTTTGATATTTGCAAATGTTTTGCTATCTTAGTAACTCTCCCCCCCACCCACACTTTAAACACGCACACACCTGAGCCTTTTGGTGCATTTATTGGTTAAATCTTGCATAAAGAGATATGAAATGAGATGCCAGTTTTCCTTAACCACTTGCCAATGCATTTTAGAAGGGATAATTCTGCCTTGTATCTAACCGTTTTTGCAGGGATGGCTGATTTAAATATGTTTCTAGTTCTTGGTTCGCAAATGTTTGTAACAAACTTGATTTCCTACAACTTGATGATTCTTAGTTGAATTGGGTGAACTGATTTCATTGCAGAGTATAGTGTTTGAAAAATATTATAATGATCTGTGTAACACCTTCTGTGTGCATGGTTCCTTACAAAGGAGAAGGACGTCCCTACCCTAAGGAGATTCCAGTCTAAAATTCAGCATACTGGAGGCAACAGAAGGCCAAGGCCAAGAGGGGAACAATATGCATTCAGATCAGTTGCAAATAATTAGGGATGCTTGAGGAATTAGATCTTTGCAAATTTCAAGACAAACTGACCTGAATTGCACCTCCCAAACTAACGTGTAGATCAGAACTTACTTGCCTGCCACCTTCTGCACTTCCTGAATGTGCCGATGTAGTTCTTGACTAAAAAAAAAGTATCAAAATACATTTTAAAGGCGATTTAAAAATAAATTGCCGATTAATGTGGGAATAGGACAGGATGGTCTTATGAGTGAACACATGCGAAGCCGGCACAGACCACAAAGATTCTGATGTGCCCATCCCTGCATGTACTTGAGTTTAGTTTCACTAGGAGGTGAAGGCTATTTGGTTGTGCCAAAGGCTTTCCCCAGAAAAGGTGGGCTTCGAGGAGAGATTCAGAGGAAGTCAGTGAGGTGGCTTCAGGAAGGCCATGGTGCTCAAATCTGGCTGAGTGGTGTGATGTGTCATGGCTCATTCAAACATGCAAATCACGAGTTAATCTGCATGTGCTCTGAGCCCTTTGGCCTCCTGGCTGACAGACCACTTTTCAAACTCTCCACAAGCACATGTGACTTGTAAAATGGCCGCTTTGTGCTGTGCTGGAGTTAGGCAATTTTAGACCCTGGACTTAATGGGCTCATTGGGGGCCCCTTTTAGATGGCCATGTGCATTACTTCAGTTATGAAGCACACAGGTGATGTTTCCCTTTGCCCCCAGCTACCATTCCATTCTTTAAAATGCCTTCTACATTCCTGACATGTTTGAGCAACGAACAAACAAAAGACAGTTTGCGAACCATGATTAAAAAGAGAGAGAAATACTCTGAGCATGTGCAGTTTCACATTTTAAACTCACTTAAATCAGAGCATCATCTTAACTACACAAATAAAATGGAGTTTCCTCCTCCTACCCTTATGCCCTCAACATCTGCCACTCTCTGAATGGTCAGGGGGGCTGGCTAGCTGTAGTGCACTGGACTTTGGCCCTGGATTCAGCCCTAGCTGCAGCACCACTGACTTCATATCTGGCAAGCGTTTCCAGGTCAGAGCAGCCTTCCCAAATCTTGTGCCCTCCAGATGTGTTGAACTCCAACTCCCATAAGTCCCAGCCAGCATGGCCAGTAGCCAGTTTACTCAGCTGTTGTCCTAATCTTTTATAGCTGACCAATTTTGATAAAATTGCAACATGTATTAATTAATTAATTAATTAATTAAATGTATATCTTGCCTTTTCACTCCTGAAATCAGCTGTCTAGCTACGAACGCAGGACGGCTAAAATGCGGAGGGGAAGACCCCCTCCGCGCTGCTCCTGCCCTGTATTGGATAGGCGGTCGCCTCCAAGTTCGGAGGCAGCCACCTATCCTGATAGGATTGTGCCCTTAATCTATTTCTAATCCATGCCATTTCTGCATGTTTTCATTCACAATTCTCTCTGTTCTATTCCCACATTAATCTGTATCTTTTAAAAAAGGAGGAACTCCTCTCAAAATCCATAGTTAAATACATATATTAAATATATATTTATATAAGTATAAAACTACACATTTAAATATGTATTAAACATATGTATATAATGTTTAATACATATTTAAGTGTGTAGTTTCTCTCAGAATACATACTTACATGCATAGTTTACTTATGCATATATTTACTTAGTTATTACATTTCTATACCGCCCATTAGCCAGTTCACAAAATAAAACCTAAAATCATAAAATATGAGAACATAGTAAAACGTAACATAAAAACTGTAAGATTAAAATAGAATAAAACCAAAGTTACATGTTTAAACTGACAAGAACTGTGTCACAACATTTGGAGAAGCATGAAATCTGGTGCTAGGTTCTGATCAGAGCTAGGTTCTGATCAGCACTTTAGTCCAAGAGGTGCAGATAAGGTTGTTTTGCGTAGGAATTCTCAGAGACTTGAGTTTCTCAACCATCTCTACTTTACATTCAGTAGCTCCCTGAGAATTCCAAATAGGAGTAGGTTAATCAGTGGATAGTTAGAGTGAATAGAGATATATAAAGAGAAATACATAATATATATAAATGCTCAATTTGTAATTAAAACTTTGTTTTATGAAGTGGCTGTTTTCACAAAAGTAATGTTTGGACAATAGCATAACAGCTGGGAACAGGGAGGCTGTTAAATTGCTAAGGAGATGTAAAAAGCTGAGCAATTTATTAATTCAAGAGGAGGTCAAGGGTTGTCTTGATAACAGGGAGATTTCAAGGGGCTGCTTGTGTGTCATAATCTTCATTTATGCAATGTTTCCACAGGGCAGTTGAATGATTTAACACAGATATGTTGGAAGCAGCTTCTAGCAAGGATTTTGAGCGCAGGCCAGGGAAAGGTTTGCCTCTCAGTTGCTACATCAGCTTTGTGTGAATGAGATGGTTGCCCAGTTCATATCCTGGAGAAGCCCACTCCTGTGTGTATTTACTTGGGAGTAAGTCCCACTGTCTTATGGTTGCAGTCCCGAGGAATGCATCTAAAAGCTCCCACACTCCCATGCAGCAAGGGTGTTGAACCTCAGCCCCATGGGCCAAGCCTGGCCAAGCTGGGGTCCCAAATGAGCTCTTTGGGGTTTCCCTGATGGCTGTGCCCCCTTCCCCCATGTTCTCCAAACATTTGGTGGTTTCCCAGGTTTTGTGCACTTTTCCCCTTATTCTGAAAGGTTGAAATGCCTCTCCGAAGGCTTACTGCCTGGTAGTAAGAGCTTTAAGCTAAAAATGGGCTGGTGTTTTTAGTGTTTTGGCCTTGTTCCTTTTGCCTTCCACCCTGCCCACCACTGGAATGCAGCCTCCAAGAGCTTCCCGAAATGGGATTCGGCCCGCAGGCTGAATGGCATCAGAGATCTGTCTTTTTGGCATGAACCCGACTTGGTCATTTGAGATATATTTAGAAATGAAGCTATGTAGCCTACTTACTAATATTGCTGTTAGACATTTAGCATCTAGGGATGGCAGAGAATTCCGCCACGGATCTCAGTGAGGCCGAATGCACTGGCATTCGGCCCGCCAAAATCCGTGGCGGAACGAAGCCCACCACCCCACCACCCCTCAAAAGCCGCGTGAAACGGAGCACCTACCTGGTGCCGTTCATGCTGCTTTGTGAATGGCGGCCACGTGTGTGGCCACCATTCGCTTCACGATTTTTCCCATGATAGGCTATGTAAATACTTATGTAGCCTATCATGGCTAACGCACGGACACCATTTGCGTTCCTGTGGAGGCCGTGATAGGCTACGTAAATATTTACGTAGCTTATCACGGCGAAAAAAACGGGACACAAATGGCAGCAGCTACGGTGGCCGCCATTTGCGTCCCTGCGCAGCACAGCAGCGGCCGGATGTTGCTGCGGGCGGCCCTGGCCGGCGGCTCCGCGGAGTTGCCGCAGAACGGAGCCAGCTGGCGAGGATTTCGGGGGGAGGGACAGAGCACCTCCCCCCCACCGCGGATGTCATGAAACGAAACAGGTAAGTTGTTTCATACATCCCTATTAGCATCTTGGTTAATGTTAATTGGACAATGTTAATTGCGAACTATCACTATTGGGCTTCAATATTGCGGTAATCTTTGATAATTGCCATGATCCAGGCAAGTCTCCTCCTTCTAAGACAATATTGAAGAGATTATTAATATGTGGAGATAAAACACTTTGTAGAATTCTCCAGGAAAACCTGGAGCTTTCCCTCCTTTTAATTTTTTAATTGCAGATAAAATTTCTGTCTCTAATATTGGAGCATTTAAAGATGCTTGATCTACTTCATCAATCTTTGCTATAGGAAGAGAATCTAATATTTGTTGTAGATTCATTGTAGGGTCAAAATCCGATGTGTATAACTTGGAGTAAAAATTTTGGAACTCCTCATTAATTTCATTACTGTCAGCGTTTACCTGTGTTTACTAACAGAGGTTTTCCTGTGTGGTCTTTTATCACTGGAATAGTATTTTTAAGACTCTCCGTTTTAAGTGCTCTTGCTAGCATTTTAGTATTTTTATTACCAAATTCATAAATTGTCTGTTCAAGTATGTTAAAGAAGTCTGTATTTTATTTAAATCAAATATATTCAATTCAGTTCTCTTTTGATCTAATTTTTGAAGCACTTTCTTACTACCTGTTACTTTGGGCTGTGTAGTTAAGTCTTCAATTTTTTTAGGAGCTCATTTCTAGCTTTTTCCTTTAATTTCTTTTGGATGGAACCCTCCTTTACAAAAAGACCTCTAAGCGCTGTTTTCAAGGTATCCCACAATATTGCTGATGTTAGTCCTGGTGTAGAATTCTCTATGTAATTTTTTTTAATAGCTTGTTTAATTTCATCTATAAAGGGACCTCGTGTTAGGAGAGCTGCGTTAAGCCTCCATACTGGAGATTTTATAGCTGAAGGTAGGAGTTCGACTTTACATGAAAGTAATGCAAGGTCTGTAACCAAGATTGGGCCAAATTTATCTGGGATATATGTGGAGCTAAAGATTTTTAGGTCAGGAAATGATCAATTCTGGAATATGGATTATATTTAGAGGAAAAATAAGTGAAGTCCTTAGAACTGGGCTTGTAATAATGTTGCATATTCTATCTATCTATTTATCTGTCTAAGAGACAGAGTAAATAGATTCCAGTCAGCAAGATGGGCAGAGGGAACCTGCCCCCCCAAGACACTGGCATCACCAGGGAGGGTGGGCACATTTAACCTCCACGTCAAGAACTGTTCCAGGAGTTACCTCTTTCTTCCTCCCTTCTAAGCAAATGGTTGCTATAGGTTCCTATAGCAAAAAGTGAGGCACTGGATTTGGGGGCACCACTGAGGTGGAGGCACAACCTGCCATGACACAGGATGGCCTGGTGGCCCCTGACAGGCTGCCAATGAGAGCCTTCCGCCCATTGCATATGGCAAGCATATGGGGAAGTTGGCTGGTTTGCCAATGTGGACTAGATAGACCCTTGGTCTGATCCAGCATGGCTCTTCTTAAGAGAGGTCCATTTCCAATCAGGACCATGTTTGGGGCAACGGCTTAAATCCCCTCCCTACACACACCATGGCCCTGATTCTGCCCTCCCTTCCTCTGCATTGGCTGTTTAGTTTTTTATAAACAGCTGCACATTGCTAGCTAAGTGACAGTTCATCACATCTGTTGTCGTTGTTGTTCAGTCGTTAAGTCATGTCTGACTCTTCGTGACCCCATGGACCATAGCACGCCAGGCCTTCCTGTCCTGCGCTCTCTCCCGGAGCTTGCTCAAGTTCATCTTCATTGCATCGATGATGCTATCTAGCCATCTCATCCTCTGCCGTCCTCTTCTCCTTTTGCCTTCAATCTTTCCCAGTATCAGGGTCTTTTCCAGTGACTTTTCTCTTCGCATTAGGTGGCCAAAATATTTGAGCTTCAGCTTCAGTATCTGTCCTTCCAATGAGCAGTCAGGGTTGATTTCCTTTAGGATGGACTGATTTATTTGACCTCCTTGCAGTCCAGGGGACTCGTAAGAGTCTTCTCCAGCACCACAGTTCGAAAGCATCAATTCTTCGGTGCTCAGCCTTCCTTATACTCCAGCTCTCACAGCCATACGTTACTACTGGGAAAACCATAGCTTTGATTATGCGGACCTTTGTCAGCAAGGTGATGTCTCTGCTTCTTACTATGCTGTCTAGGTTTGCCATAGCTTTCCTCCCAAGGAGCAAGCGTCTTTTAATTTCATGGCTACAGTCACCATCTGAAGTAATCTTGGAGCCCAAGAAAATAAAATCTGTCACTGCTTCCATTTCTTCCCCTTCCATATGCCAGGAAGTGATGGGGCCAGATGCCATGATCTTAGTTTTGTTAATGTTGAGTTTCAAACCAGCTTTTGCACTCTCACCCTCCACAAGGGGCTCTTTAGATCCTCTTCGCTTTCTGCCATAAGGGTGGTATCATCTGCATATCTGAGGTTGTTGATAATTCTCCCGGCAATCTTAATTCTGACCTGTGATTCATCCAACCCGGTGTTTCTCATGATGTACTCTGCATATAAGTTAAATAAGCAGGGTGACAATATGCAGCCTTGTCGTACTCCTTTCCCAATTTTGAACCAATTGGTTGTTCTATGTCTGGTTCTTACTGTTGCTTCTTGACCCCCGTACAGGTTTCTCAGGAGACAGGTAAGGTGGTCTGGTGCTCCCATCTCTTTACGAATTTGCCACAGTTTGTTGTGATCCACACAATCAAAGGCTTTAGCGTAGTCAATGAAGCAGAAATAGACATTTTTCTGGAATTCTCTTGCTTTCTCCATGATCCAGCGAATGTTGGCGATTTGATCTCTAGTTCCTCTGCCTCTTCAAAACCCAGCTTGTACTTCCGGTAGTTCTCGGTTTGCATACTGCTGAAGCCTAGCTTGTAGGATTTTGAGCATAACCTTGCTGGCATGTTAAATGAGCGCAATTGTACGGTAGTTTGAACACTCTTTGGCATTGTCCTTCTTTGGAATTGGAATGCAAACTGACCTTTTCCAGACTTGTGGCCACTGTTGAGTGTTCCAAATTTGTTGGCATATTGAGTGCAGCACTTTAACAGCATCATCTTCTAGGATTTTAAATAGCTCAGCTGGAAGACTGTCATCTCCGCTAGCTTTGTTGTTAGTCATGCTTCCTAAGGCCCACTTGACTTCACTCTCCAGGATGTCCGGCTCAAGTTCAGTGACCGCACTATCATGGCTATCAGGGACATTAAGACCTTTCCTGTATAGTTCTTCTGTGTATTCTTTCCACCTCTCCTTAATCTCATCTGCTTCTGTTAGGTCCCTGCCTTCTTTGTCCTTTATCATGCCCATCTTTGCACAAAACGTTCCCTTGAGATCTCCAATTTTCTTGAAGAGATCTCTAGTCTTTCCCATTCTGTTGTTTTCCTCGATTTCTTTGCATTGTTCATTTAAGAAGGCCTTCTTGTCTCTCCTTGCTATTCTCTGGAACTCTGCATTCAGTTGGATATATCTTCCCCTGTTTTGCAAGAAGAAGATCATGATCTGAGCCACAGTCAGCTCCAGGTCTTGTTTTGACTGACTGTATGGAGCTTCTCCATCTTTGGCTGCAAAGGACATAATCAATCTGATTTCAATATTGACCATCTGGTGATGTCCATGTGTAGAGTCGCCTCTTGTGCTGTTGGAAAAGAGTGTTTGCTATGATCAGCGTATTCTCTTGGCAAAACTCTATTAGCCTTTGTCCTGCTTCATTTTGTACACCAAGGCCATGCTTGGCTGTTATCCCGGTGATTTCTTGACTTCCTACTTTAGCATTCCAATCCCCTATGATGAAGAGGACATCTTTTTTTGGTGTTAGTTCTAGAAGGTGTTGTAGGTCTTCATAGAACCGATCAACCTCAGCTTCTTTGGCCTCAGTGGTTGGGGCATAGACTTGAATTACTGTGATGCTGAATGGTTTGCCTTGGATTTGTGCTGAGATCATTCTATCGTTTTTGAGATTGTATCCCAGTACTGCTTTTCCCACCCTTTTGTTGACTATGAGTGCTACTCCATTTCTTCTAAGGGATTCTTGCCCACAGTAGTAGATATGATGGTCACCTGAATTAAATTCGCCCATGCCTGTCCATTTTAGTTCGCTGATTCCCAAGAAGTCGATGTTCAATCTTGCCATCTCCTGTTGGACCACCTCCAGCTTATCTTGATTCATTGATCTTTCATTCCAGGTTCCTAAACAATATTGTTCTTTACAGCATCGGGTTTTCTTTTCACCACCAGACACCTCCACAGCTGAGTGTCCTTTTGGCTTTGGCCCAGCCGCTTCACTCTTTCTGGCGCTACTTGGAAATACCCTCTGCTCTTCCCCAGTAGTATATTGGACACCTTCCGACCTGAGGGGCCCATCTTCCGGCATCATCTCTTTTAGCCTTGTGATACGTTCCATGGGGTTTTCTTGGCAAGAATACTGGAGTGGGTTGCCATTTCCTTCTCCAGTGGACCACATTTTGTCAGAACTCTCCGCCATGACCTGTCCGTCTTGGGTGGCCCTGCACGGCATAGCTTATGGCTTCACTGAGTTACCCAAGCCCCTTCTCCACAACAAGGCAGTGATCCATGAAGGGGTCATCACATCTAGTTTGGCACGAAATATAGGTGTTAACCTAATGAGCATTTGTGTGCATCTGTCTAATGCTTTGCAGTTGCTTCGGGGATTGTGAACCCTCCAGGCTGCCCCGCTCCCCTTCTCTAGGTCAGCAGGAGAAGACTGCAAGACTCTACCACCTGTACTGATGTTTATAGCTTTCTGAACTGTTCTCAGTAAGTTTGCTTGATTAGCCTTCCAGTACCTAACAGTCTTTGTGTAAGTTAGTAATGAGTCACTCTTCCTTCGGCCCTCTCATTGATAACAGTTTCTTGATAACAACACTAGACTGAAAGTGGGGTGAATGCAGAGTGGCTGAATGCGGCTCCCCACATTAAAAAAAAAATCTCCCCATACCAGAGGGGAGGGACCACAGCTCAGAGGTAGAGCGCCTGCTTTGCATCGCAGAAGTCTCAAGTTTGATTCCTGGCATCTCCAGGTTGAGCTGGGAAAGAATCCTGCCTGAAACCCTGGAGAGCCGCTGCTGCCAGTCAGTGTTGACAATACTGGGCTAGATGGACCAAGCGTCTGACTCAGCCTAAGGCAGTTTCCAATTCCCCTATACTCGATATTAAGGAGAAGGAGCCTTCCCCTTTGCATGCTAATCTTGCATGTGCAGGGGAGTTTTTGGCCGGGGGAGGAGATTCAAGCAAGACCATTGCTTCATCTAGCTCAGTATTGTCTACACCAAGGGCAAGCAACATGTTGCCTGTGGGCACCAATGCAACCCTGGACACCTTTCTTAGTGCTCGCCAAGGTGCCCTACCCCTGCCAGTTAAAAAAACAACAACATCTTAGTGGCAGTAGGGTTTCTGGGAAATAGATTTCTGTTGGTGCTGAAATGTCTGGGTTCAAAAGAGTGGTTTAGTGTGTTGGGGCTCAGACCTCACCTCTGTCTTGTACTCAGTCTTTTGGGCAGGTTCCTTGTCCTTTGCCATGCCTCCCATGGCAGCCATTTTGCAGTGGTGCCCAGAACTGTTTCTCAAATTGCCAAATGTGCCCACAGCCCATAAACAGTTGCCTACACCTGGTTTACACTGAGTAGCAGTGGCTCAGGCAGAAAGAGGTATTTTGCAGCCATACCTTGAGATGATGGGAATGGGAACTGGGACCTTTTGGATACAAAGCAGGTGCTCTGTTTAGATATATGATGCATGTATAGACGGGCACCAACTCAAATATTTTCATGCTATTGCTCATCATCTAGGGCAGGAATGGTGAATCTGGTGCCCCCCAGATGTCATTGAAGTATATCTCCCATCATCCCTAACCACTGGCCATGTTGGCTGGGGCTGACTGGAGTAGGAGTCCAACAACATCTGGTGGGTTGCAGATTCCCTATTCATGATCTAGGAGTATGTTCAAGCTGTACTTACATCAAAAGTACATGCATTGACCCTCGGGGAAGGTGTGCTGTACAGCGCATTCCCCTATGCACAACATGATGTACAAATCATGCAGATATGCACTGTTGCCGCTTAATTGTTGAGAGTCACGGGGATGGTGCATAGGAGGACCTGCTTCATGCTTGTTGACTTGCTTGGACCCCAGCATTGCTTCCAACTGGTCTGGTCGTAATGCTCATTTTTCCCTTGGTGGCCTCACCAACCTGGGAAATTGGAAGTAAAACACAGTTAAAGGTTGTAAATGAAGCTTTTCTTTGTCATGCTTAGGATCATTGCAATGTGGATCATGGGATTCTGCTTTTGTGGCTTCATGTTTGCTTTCCCCCCACAGTCCTAGAGAGGGAAAAGCAAACCCAAAGCTGCAAGCAACAGCAAGAGAGATACATTAAACAACTAGACAAAGCCAGTCATGGATGGCCTGTCTGTGTGCGGAGCGAAACTCAGCAGATGAAGAATGATGTCAGAGAGGTAATGAGGCAGGCTGCAGGTATCCCTCAGATGCTGGACAAAGTAGGCCCTCACAAGAACAGGTGGCCCGTGGTAATTGTATTCTTGCACCAATTAGCAACGCCTTGGGTTTTGAGGATTTAGTGACTAGAACAGGGAAGGGGACCTCTCCGCCATTTTAAACATACTTCCTTTTTTAAAGAGGCAAGAGAAGAGAAGAGCTGATTGACAGACCCATTCAGAAAAAATGCACAAGGTTTAGTCCTCGTAACAGTTCAGTCTGGATTAAGTGTGTGTGTGTGAATGTGTGTGTGTGTGTGTGTGTGTGAGAGAGAGAGAGAGAGAGAGAGAGAGAGAGAGAGAGAGACTAGTGCCTGGGCCATCCTTGGCAGGAACATGCTGCTCTGATGAGTGGCTAGTTGCAGCTTCCCCCTTCTTCTTCTCCCAGTTAGTTTGGGAGCCCTGGGGAGGGGTGTGTGTGTATGTGCAGGGGAAGTGGGAGAAGGGTATGGATGTACAAATCAGCAAAACTCAAGTTTACTGAAGTTCTCCAAATTCCATCTCAAAGCTCGTTCCAACTCAAGTCTGTATCAGATTGTGGCTTAGCTTTTTTCTTTTTCCATGAAAATCAAAAAGAAGCTCAGAGGGGGACATTTACCATCTTCTTGGGGGGCTGTTTGTCCCTTCATGCACACATCAGCTCCTTTTCTGCCAGTGATGAGGGGAAGACACAGGGCTCTTCTGTCTTTTCCTGTGGAGAGAAAAGCAGCTGGGTGGATTTATTTTGGTGGGCAAATAGTCATGTGAGAAATGGTTAATCATCCTTTGCCTTGACACCCTTCCCGTCTTGAGCACAGCATCCAAGCCTGCTTTTCATGTTTTGAAAAAACAACCCAAACCCTCTGTGGAAGGAGACACAAAACTGTGTCACATTTATTTTGGTGCTCATTTAAGATTACTTTAGGAGATGGAGCACTTTGAAACATTTTCTTTGATGCTTTGAAATGGTGTTCATCTTCACTGTAATATATTGTACTGACTACAGAACTCCGCTGGTGGTGTCGTCTTTTCCTGTGTTTTGTTTTATCAATGTGAAATTTCAGGACATAAATCCTCTAGGAAGAGAACATATATGACACACACACTTTTTTTTTAACAAACCATTTACAATCTGCTTCATTCTCATGGAATTATTATGTCATATTCATGAGCACAAATTGGCCATTCCCTTGTTTCATTGGTAAATCAGTTCTTTTCCATAAATGAATTTGTCATTTGTAAGTGCTTCAGTTGAAGTGTTTGGACAAACAAATCTTGCACAGCAAGCTGCAGGTTCCCTTTTGATTTCCAGTCTTTGTCACTAATGGTTGCTGTTGTTTGGTTCTTCATCAAATATGCTTTCTTCTCCCCGTTGTGAAATTTGTTAAACAGGGAATAATTAATTGCACACTGTCTGGTGTAAATTTTCAGATGAGTTGAGCTGCTCTGAAACTTTTGTGATGCAAGACTTTCCTATCAATCCATCAGACTGTGTCTGCTCCAGAATGTCACAGTAGATCAAAAGCATCATGACTGTTTCTTTCTGGTTGCAGTTTCAGGGGCTGCTGGGAAATAGTACTACTATGGCCATGCGAAATAAGATTGCCTTTCTCTATGACCTTGTTTAGCCTGATAACTAAAGTTGCTTCCATGATGGGAAAGGGTCACTAAAAGATGCTTCATCTAGGGCTGTGTGACACTGAGGAATTCCATTCCATTTGAGCCTGACAGGATTCTGCAGTGTTTCTGTTCCAGTAAGTGGTGGTGGACTGTCGTGGATTTTTTTCTGATTCGATTCTGGAAATATTTTGCACATTTGGAGGGGGGGCACCATTTGCACAAATGGTAATTTATGCAAATTCGGTGGTGTGGTTTTTTTTAGATCTTGAAATTTGCCCCAGTGGGGTTGTATTTTTTATCATTATTATTACCCCCAGTCTTTCATGAGTGCACAAGAGCACAGATTCAGCCATCCAATATGTGCAGTCTTGCCTTGCCAGTTTCCTTGTATGTTTCAGCTGTCAATGGGGGCGCTGAAGCAGAGTAGATAACATACAAGGAAAATGACAAGGCGAGACTGCATATAGACAAATTTGGGCATATTCACAAAGAACGGAGGGAAAAATAATAGTAAGACAAGGAGGAACCCATGTGTGCAATTCAGAAGCAGCAAAAAAGAAAAAAAATGTGAAAGAAGTGCACCAAAGTGGGGATGGGGGGTGGAGTGCAGACAATATCTCCCACTTGGCAACATAATCCTCTTGCTATTAAGTGTTGAACTGACACTTGTCACTGTCCTCCTCCCTTTCATCACTTCCCTGTTGCACTCATGCCCTGCTTGTGGGTTTCTAGTTGACAGCTGGTTGGTCACTGAGTGCACTGAATGCTGGACTAGATGGACCCTTGGTCTGACCCAGCGGGGCTCTTCTTATGTTCTTATGTTCCTATGTTCCAGCAAGTCCAGAAAGGGGAGTTATTTCATGGCTCCTTCTCAGAGACATTACTGCTCTTACACAATTTTCCCCTCCATTTACTTCCCAGCCTCTAAATTTGCACCAATTTCTCCTGCATTTAAGGGCTGGGCAGTAAACAGGGGAAAATTTCTTCTGAATATGGACACCTTTGAGAATTTGGGCATATTCATATCAAAAGCAAACTGAAATGAAATTCTCATCCATCCCTGCCTGGCTGCCTCAAACAAACATAACCTTTCCTCATAGGGGAGTTCCTCCAGCTCCTTGATCATTTTTGGTTACTCTTTTCTATGCCTTTCCCAGAACTACCATATCCGTTTTGAGATACGGCAACCAGAATACTATACGTTATTCCAAGTGTGGCTGAACCAGCGGTTTGGCAAAGGGCATTATGACAGTGGCAGTCTTATTTTCCATCATTTTCCTAATAATGCCTCACACGCAGTTTGTATTTTTGCTCACCATGGCCACACACTGAGGCATGGTCAGGATTATAGCTGCTCTGTTCTTACAGTGATTCTCAAACTTCCTACAATGAAGTACTAACTGCGAATCTCAAAGCACTTGTTGCTATGTGCTTTTCTGCAGTGCTTCGAAATGTTGCTTTTTTCAGTTATGTTCTGCAATTATGAAAATGCAATTTCATAATTTTGACAATGAGAAGCATGGCAATATCCAGTTAGCATAAATCTTTGTGAAATCATGTTGTTTACTGAAGTGTTCCAATCCATGTTTAATCTCTTCTGGAGTTGACCTAGATAAAGACATAATCAAACTGAGATTGGGGGGGGAAGCATTTACAGAAGCTTTTGAAACAAGGTGGTGGGGCTTAGAATCATAGAATAGTAGGGTTGGAAGGGGCCTACAAGGCCATCAAGTCCAACCCCCTGCTCACTGTAGGAATCCAAGTCAGAGCATCCCTGGCAGATGGCTGTCCAGCCTCATCTTGAATGCCTCCAGTGTAGGAAAGCACACCACCTCCCTAGGTAGAGGTAAATGCTTAGACAGCATTTTGCTTGCATGACTGAAACAGATCTCTGTAGGAGAATCATAGCATCACAGAATCATAGAACAGTAGGGTTGGAAGGGGCCCACAAGACCATCGAGTCCAATCCCCTGCTCAATGCAGGAATCCAAGTCAAAGTATCTCTGACAGATGGCTGTCCAGCCTCGCCTTGAATGCCTCAAGTGTGGGAGAGCCCACCACCTCCCTAGGTCATTGGTTCCACTGTCGTATTGCTCTAATGGTCAGGAAGTTTTTCCTGATGTTCGGCTGGAATCTGGCTTCCTGTAACTTGAGGCCATTATTCCGTGTCCTGCACTCTGGGATGATCGAGAAGAGATCCTGGCCTTCCTCTCTGTGACAGCCTTTCAAGTTCTTGAAGAGTGCTATCATATCTCCCCTCAGTCTTCTCAAGGCTAAACATGCCCAGTTCTTTCAGTCTTTCCTCATAGGGCTTTGTTTCCAGTCCCCTGATCATCTTCGTTGTCCTCCTCTGAACCTTTTCCAGTTTGCATCCTTCTTAAAGTGTGGTGCCCAGAACTGGATACAGTTCTAAAGATGAGGCCTAACCAGTGCTGAGTACAGGGGAACTAGTACTTCCCAGGATTTGGAAGCTATGCTTCTATTAATGCAGCCCAAAATAGCATTTGCCTTTTTTGCAGCCACACCACATTGTTGGCTCATATTCAGCTTGTGATCTACAACAATGCCAAGCTCCTTCTCACTTATAGTGTTGTTGAGCCAAGTCTCCTCCATTTTGTAACTGTGCATTTGGTTATCCTAGGTGCAGAACTTGGCAGTTATCCCTATTAAATTTCATTCTGTTGTTTTCAGCCCAGCACTGCAGTCTATCAAAAAAAATTTTTTTTTGAATTTTGATATGTGTGTGTGTGTGTGTGTGTGTGTGTGTAGAACTGGTTAGACAGCAAGAAGGCTGTCCAGCCATTTCAGCTGCTTTTTATAGAAAATTAAAAACTAAAATCCACCTGGAAGGCACCCATAGAGCTGCCATCAAGGGAAAGTAAACTGGGATTAAAGTGGAGGTGGGCAACCTGTGGCCCTCCAGATGCCTTGGCCCACAACTCCCATCATCCCCTACCATTGTCTATTTTGGCTAGAACTGATGAGAGTTGTAGGCCAAAATATCTGGAGTGCCACATGCTGTCCACGCCTGGATCAAAGGGTTACAACCTTACCAACAGCCTGTTCTTTGCCTTTTGAGTTCACCAGAATGTCTCAATAAAAGATGGTGGGAGGGAAGGCCCTTAGTGGCAGTGCCTAGCACCAGTTTCACTGTCATTAATTAATACTCTTTCACCTCTGCCAAACTGTATTTTGAATTACTGGGACCCGTCTCTTAATTAAACAGCAAACTGTCCCATTAATATTGCCATTTGTGTATCAATTTAAATTTGCAAAGCAGCATCACAATTTATAATGTACAATTTTTCTTCACAACGAGGCGGGTTGCCATTATTCCCATTTTACAGGTGGGAAACTGAGGCTGAAAGGTAGTGATAGGCCTCATCCATGGCAGACATCTATAGCATTGTTAACCTCTCACTTGTGGGTTCAAGGGACCTGCATGTGGTTGGAGAAATCTGCAATGGATTCCAATGGATTTCTATGAATCTGACCTGTGGATTCAGCAGACGAGCTTTTTCCAAATCACCTAGATTCCACAGAATTGCGGACTGGCTTTTCCCTGGGGGTGGGTGGGGATTTGTGCTTATTCACATCAGCACATTTGTGCATCAGCACCAATGCACATGTGCTAATGCAAATTAGTGCAAGTAGAATGCAATTCTGGTAAAAATAAGAATAAAAAATACAATTCCATCGATGAGCAGACAATGGAACAAAAGACATCTGACAATCCGTGAAACACAGACAGAACAGATTTCACAAAATCTGTATGTTCCTACCTGCATGCCTATGATTAAGCTCTCAAGAAAGATGTGGTGATCAGGAAGGCATTCAGAGGCTTTAGGAATACAATTAAGACTTTTATTATCTGTATCATTGTCCAAAGTCAGCAACTATTTTATAGGGAGGCCACCTGAGTGATGAGCAGAGGTGTGTAGACGAGTTCCGATGTCGTCTCCCAGTAGCTGGAACTCTTCTGTTGTCCCTGGGGGTGGGGTAGCCCTCCTACCTGGTTTTCCTTCCCTTCCCCACCACATCAGCTGGTCCTCACTGGGTTGTTTGGAGTGGTGTGGGGTGGAAGGTTTCCTCTCAAGTCTGCTGATACCTCCCTCTCATGTGTGAGTGGTGCCTTTTTGGCTACCTAATAACTTGTGCTTGGAGAATTGAGATCACAATTAGCGTTTATACCACCCTTCCCCAACCTGTTGGACTGTATCCCCAGCCAGCATGGCCATTGCTTATTCTGGTTGGGAATGATGGGAGTGGTAGTCCAACACATCTGTACAGCACCCAGTTGGGGAAGGCTCTGTGGCTGGCAGTGTTGCGGAGGAGCCAGCCAGGGCTCACAGAGGCCAGATCTGCACCTTCCATCATATCACCGCAATCCCATCATGGTAACGCTATATCCCTCTTGTGCATTTATACCTCGTAGGACTCACAGTGACATTTGTTGCGGTATTTTGGATAATGTGGAATAAAAAGCAGGAAGTAATAGCGCTACAAAGGAGGTACATTGCAGGTGCAGCGGCAGCGGGCCCCAACAGCGAGCAGGGCACTTCAATACCGCTATAAAGCAGTAGTGTAGCTCTAGCCTGAGCTGAAGGCCCAGGACCTTTGGATTACTAAGGATGCTGCATCGCCGGCCGCTGGCCTCAGAAGTCCCTGTTCCTTCCGAGGTGAGCGCAGTTTTCTCAGCAGTTGGGATGAAATGGATTTTCCCAACAATAATATATTGTAATCCCTGTTGTAATCAAAGCATTTTGTAGCAGCTTGGCCTTGAATGGGTTTTCAAGACCCATTAGATTTATTTTCTAAGACCTGCTCCTGGTGGAGATAAGAACTACTTGAACTGGTTTGTTGATCTGTACCAACACAGCTGCCCACACTTTTGGACTCTCCGTGGAGTCCTGGGTAGGGGGCTGCCTCCTGAATCAGGCCCTTGGTCTATCTAATTCGTTATTGTCTGTACTGATTGGCAGAGGCTCTGCAGGGATTTAGATCTGAGTCCTTCCCAGCCCCACTTGGAGATGCTCCAGCGACTGAACCTGGGACCTTGCATAGGCAAAGCGCCTTCCCTGCCCCTGAGCTACCTTCTCCGACTCACCTCCATTGTTTTTCAGTCCAGGCACACCTCTTGAAGGTGTGTCTGTTCAGCATGGCTTTTACCAAATAACCCTCCTCCCATTTGCTTTTCATCCCCTTCCTCACAAATGTGCATTGCCTTTAACTTCAGGCTGTAAGCCTGAGAGCAAAGACACCATCTGGGTTGCGTGGAAATGTTTGTACAGCACTGAGCAATGTTAGGGACTTCATGAACAACACATAATGATTAAAAAAAATGTTGACATGGAATATGCTTGTAAAGTTGATGAGAATTAATTGTATTTTATAGGCATGATTAATTCATTGTAATCTGCATATGCTATAAGCTGGCTTCAAGTGCAAATAACTTCTTGGAACTAAGGCAAAGGGGTTTGCCACAGGTGGGTTAATGAGTTCTTGGGGAAAGCAAAAAGTTCTCTACCTTGAAAAGGGGTGGAACTTCACAAAGGCACTCCGAAGGCTGGCTGAAAGGCAGATTATGCCAGGGAGAAACTCTCCTGAAGTCAGGTGGAGGCTCTGTGACTAGGTCTGAAGCTCCTGCTTGAGTGGTCACAGAGTATTTGCTTAAGACAGAGGACCTGAGCTGACTTAGGCAGCAGGACGTTATTAAAAAATGAGATTTTGGCATGGCTGAGGGAGAGAGATCCTGGGAGAATGAGAAGCTTGCTAAACATACTTATTCAAGTTCTGCCAGTCATGCCTGCTATTTAGGTAAGGATGATCTTTTAAATGTGACAACTGTTTTGCTGAGTGAATCTTTAATTTTATTAAGAATATGCTAGCCACCATATCTATTATATTTCTAGTAAGTATAACCTTTATCTGTTTAGGGATTTTTATAACTTGTTTCATTAGTTCAAAAGTATGTTGTTATCTACGATAGCTTGAGCAATAACGAATATATATAATTAACTGGTACCAGCTTTGTGTTGTCTGGACTGTGAGGTGCTTCAGGAACCACCACCAACGAAGTGCTGTAATTCTTAGAATCATAGAATCATAAAACAGTAGGGCTGGAAGGGGCCTACAAGACTGCTCAGTGCAGGCATCCAAGTCAGAGCATCCCTGACAGGTGGCTGTCCAGCCTCGCCTTGAATGCCTCCAGTGTGGGAGAGCCCACCGCCTCCCCAGGTAATTGGTGTCATTGTTGTATTGCTCTAACAGTCAGGAAGGCTTTCCTGATATTCAGCCAGAATCTGGCTTCCTGGAACTTGAGCCCATTATTCCGTGTCCTGCGCTCTGGGATGATCGAGAAGAGATCCTGGCCTTCCTCTCTGTGACAGCCTTTCAAGTACTTGAAGAGCGCTATCCTGTCTCCCCTCAGTCTTCTCTTATCAAGGCCAAACATGCCCAGTTCTTTCAGTCTCTCTTTGTGGGGCTTTGTTTCCAGTCTCCTGATCAGCTCCATTGGCCTCCTCTGAACCCTCTCCAGTTTGTCTGCATCCTTCTTCAACGGTGGTGCCCAGAACTGGACTCAGTACTCCAGATGAGGCCTAACCAGTGCTGAGTAGAGGGGAACTCGTACTTCCCGGGATTTGGAAGCTATGCTTCTATTAATGCAGCCCAAAATTGTTGTTCAGTCGTTCAATCGTGTTGTAGCAGCCATGTCGGGGGTCAGACTAAGTGGTCTCATGTTCTTGCAGAGCTAGCATAGTTTGGCAGGAACAGCAATGTAGAGACTTCCCCTGTCAGCAAGCCGAATTGCACAACACAGTCATGATTTTGCCTTTTTGCTTACTGCAAGACTGTATCCTTGTTCTCAAGATAGAATGTCCTATGGCCCATTTCCTGTACTATAAACAACTGTACCAGCTGTAAAACCACAGGAGAGGGGGTGGGAGAAAGGGTCGCTTGTGTGTCATCATCTCCATAAAAGTAATGTGTGGCTATGCCTCGGGGCTTTTGGCTCTTTGGAAAAGATTCCAGCCTTAAGCCCGTGCGTTAAATAAAGAATATTCATTTTTCTTTACTCCGTGGTCTCTCTGACTCTGATTTCTGCTACAGTGTCCGACTCTTCGTGACCCCATGGACCATAGCATGCCAGGCCTTCCTGTCCTGCGTTCTCTCCTGGAGCATGCTCAAGTCCATATTCACTGCATCAGTGATGCTATCTAGCCATCTCATCCTCTGCCATCCCCTTCTCCTTTTGCCCTCAGTCTTTCCCAGCATCAGGGTCTTTTCCAGTGAGTTTTCTCTTTGCATTAGGTGGCCAAAATATTTGAGCTTCAGCTTCAGTATCTGTCCTTCCAATGAGCACTCAGGGTTGATTTCCTTTAGGATGGACTGGTTCGACCTCCTTGCAGTCCAAGGGACTCGTAAGAGTCTTCTCCAGCACCACAGTTCGAAAGCATCAATTCTTCGGCGCTCAGCCTTCCTTATAGTCCAGCTCTCACAGCCATACGTTACTACTGGGAAAACCATAGCTTTGATTAGACAGACCTTTGTCGGCAAGGTGATGTCTCTGCTTCTTACTATGCTGTTTAGGTTTGCCATAGCTTTCCTCCCAAGGAGCAAGCGTCTTTTAATTTCATGGCTACAGTCACCGTCTGCAGTGATTTTGGAGCCCAAGAAAATAAAATCTGTCACTGCTTCCATTTCTTCCCCTTCCATATGCCAGGAAGTGATGGGGCCAGATGCCATGATCTTAGTTTTGTTAATGTTGAGTTTCAAACCAGCTTTTGCACTCTCCTCTTTCACCCTCAACAAGAGGCTCTTTAGATCCTCTTCGCTTTCTGCCATTAGGGTGGTATCGTCTGCATATCGGAGGTTGCTGATAATTCTCCCGGCAGTCTTAATTCCGACCTGTGATTCATCCAACCTGGCGTTTCTCATGATGTACTCTGCATATAAGTTAAATAAGCAGGGCGACAATATGCAGCCTTGTCGTACTCCTTTCCCAGTTTTGAACCACTCGGTTGTTCCATGTCTGGTTCTTACTGTTGCTTCTTGACCCTCGTACAGGTTTCTCAGGAGACAGGTAAGGTGGTCTGGTACCCCCATCTCTTTCAGAATTTGCCAGTGTTTGTTGTGATCCACACAATCAAAGGCTTTAGCGTAGTCAATGAATCAGAAATAGACGTTTTTCTGGAATTCTCTTGCTTTCTCCATGTTCCAGCGAAAGTTGGCGATTTGATCTCTAGTTCCTCTGCCTCTTCGAAACCCAGCTTGTACTTCCGGTAGTTCTCGGTTTGCATACTGCTGAAGCCTAGCTTGTAGGATTTTGAGCATCACCTTGCTGGCATGTTAAATGAGCGCAATAGCCGCAATTGTACGGTAGTTTGAACACTCTTTCGCATTGCCCTTCTTTGGAATTGGAATGTAAACTGACCTTTTCCAGTCTTGTGGCCACTGTTGAGTGTTCCAAATTTGTTGGCATACTGAGTGCAGCACTTTAACAGCATCATCTTCTAGGATTTTAAATAGCTCAGCTGGAAGACTGTCATCTCCGCTAGCTTTGTTGTTAGTCATGCTTCCTAAGGCCCACTTGACTTCACTCTCGAGGATGTCCGGCTCAAGTTCAGTGACCACACTATCATGGCTATCAGGGACATTAAGATCTTTCCTGTATAGTTCTTCTGTGTATTCTTTCCACCTCTTCTTAATCTCATCTGCTTCTGTTAGGTCCCTGCCTTCTTTGTCCTTTATCATGCTCGTCTTTGCACAAAATGTTCCCTTGAGATCTCCAATTTTCTTGAAGAGATCTCTAGTCTTTCCCATTCTGTTGTTTTCCTCGATTTCTTTGCATTGTTCATTTAAGAAGGCCTTCTTGTCTCTCCTTGCTGTTCTCTGGAACTCTGCATTCAGTTGGATATATCTTCCCCTTTCTCCCTTGCTTTTCGCTTCCCTTCTTTCCTCAGCTACTTGTAAAGCCTCATCAGGCTGCCACTTTGCTTTCTTGCATTTCTTTTTCTTTGGGATGAATTGAGTTGCTGCCTCCTGAACAATGTTATGGACCTCCGTCCATAGTTCCTCAGGCACTCTGTCTATCAGGTCTAATCCCTGAAATCTATTCCTCACCTCCACTGTATATTCATAAGGGATATGATTTAGGTCATACCTGAATGGTTTAGTGGTTTTCCCTACGTTCTTCAATTTCAGCCAAAATTTTGCAAGAAGCAGCTCATGATCTGAGCCACAGTCAGCTCCAGGTCTTGTTTTGACTGGCTGTATAGAGCTTCTCCATCTTTGGCTGCAAAGGACATAATCAATCTGGTTTCGATAGTGACCATCTGGTGATGTCCATGTGTAGAGTCACCTCTTGTGCTGTTGGAAAAGAGAGTTTGCTATGATCAGTGTGTTCTCTTGGCAAAACTCTATTAGCCTTTGTCCTGCTTCATTTTGTACACCAAGGCCATGCTTGCCTGTTATCCCGGTGATTTCTTGACTTCCTACTTTAGCATTCCAATCCCCTATGATGAGGAGGACATCTTTTTTTGGTGTTAGTTCTAGAAGGTGTTGTAGGTCTTCATAGAACCGATCAACCTCAGCTGCTTCGGCCTCAGTGGTTGGGGCATAGACTTGAATTACTGCGATGTTGAATGGTTTGCCTTGGATTCGTACTGAGATCATTCTATCATTTTTAAGATTGTACCCCAGTACTGCTTTTCCCACCCTTTTGTTGACTATGAGTGCTACTCCATTTCTTCTAAGGGATTCTTGCCCACAGTAGTAGATATGATGGTCATCTGAATTAAATTCGCCCATGCTTGTCCATTTTAGTTCGCTGATTCCCAAGAAGTCGATGTTCAATCTTGCCATCTCATGTTTGACCACCTCCAGCTTATCTTGATTCATTGATCTTTCATTCCAGGTTCCTAAACAATATTGTTCTTTACAGCATCGGATTTTCTTTTCACCACCAGACACATCCACAGCTGAGTGTCCTTTCGGCTTTGGCCCAGCCGCTTCACTCTTTCTGGCGCTACTTGGAAATTCCCTCTGCTCTTCCCCAGTAGTATACTGGACACCTTCTGACCTGAGGGTTCACCTTCCGGCGTTGTATCTTTTAGCCTTGTGATACGTTCCATGGGGTTTTCTTGGCAAGAATACTGGAGTGGGTTGCCATTTCCTTCTCCAGTGGACCACATTTTGTCAGAACTCTCTGCCATGACCTGTCCGTCTTGGGTGGCCCTGCACGGCATAGCTTATGGCTTCACTGAGTTACGCAAGCCCCTTCGCCACAACAAGGCAGTGATCCATGAAGGGGCAGCTCAAAATAGCATTTGCCTTCTTTTGCAGCCATATCACATTGTTGGCTCATATTCAGCTTGTGACCTACAACAATTCCAAGATCCTTCTGCCCAGAGTAACCACTAGAGTTTAATAAATCTGCAGACTCCATGTTGTTGTAATTTGTCTCCTGAGCAGGTGAGTCATAGACATACCTGGTCCAGGTCTGGGAAATTAGCTAGCCAGACGGAGCAAATCAGTCACCTGTCTCACCATGTCAGATTGTGTGGGTTGGGGGAGGAGGAACAGGGATATTTATTTATTTATTTATTTATTATATTTATTAATCGCCCATCTGGATATATAGAGAGATTCAAGTGGGACCAGGAAGTTAAGCCATTGCAATGTCCTCTTAAAGATATCACAAGCTCTATCTTGAATCCAGTCTCCCCATCCAATGACTGTCTATCCCCTGGACCACACTGTCTCCTGGACACTGTGCTAATGCAGCCTTCCATGTTTGCACATAAGAATATAAGAAGAGCTGCGTTGGATCAGACCAAGGTCCATCTAGTCCAGCATTCTGTTCACACAGTGGCCAACCAGCTGCCCATGGGAAACCCACAAGCAGGACATGAGTGCAACAGCACCTTCCCGCCCATGTTCTCCAGCAACTGGTGTTCATAGGCATACTGCCTCTGATACTGGAGGTAGCATATAGCCAGCATGACTAGTAGCTAGCAATATCCTTCTCCAGGAATTTGTCCAATCCCCATTTAAAGCCATCCAATTTGGTGGCCATCACTACATCTTGTGGAAGCGAATTCCATGGTTTAGCTCTGCGCTGTGTGGAGAAGTACTCCCTTTCATCTGTCCAGAATCTCCCACCCATCAGCTCCATGGGAGGACCCCTTTGGGTTCTCGTATTTTGAGAGGGGGAGAAAAATGTCTCCCTGTCCACTTTCTCCACACCAGGCATGATTTTGTATGCCTCTCTCATGTCTCCCCTCACTCATCTTTTTTCCAAGCTAAGCAATCCAGGATTGCTTGGACACTGCCTGATGATGCCTCCCAGAGACAGCTTCTCATGTTCCGCTTGGCTGGCTCTCGCAACAGGGCAAAGAGGGGGCCCTTGCCATCGCTGCTGCTGCTGTTGGGGAGAATAAACCAGCCAGTACGATCCCACCTGTGCATGCTGTGGCTGCTGCCCCTTGTGCTGTGGCTGGGCTGGGCAGGGCAGGGCTGGGGGATGAAAAACTGTCATAGTGAATGAGACAGTTGGTCCATCTAATCCAGTATCATCCACTCAGACTAGCAAAGGCACTCCGGGGTTTTAGGCAGGGAGACATCTTTCCCGTGGCCTGCAACCTCATCCTTTTAGCTGGAGATACCAGGGACTGGACCTGTGACCGTCTGCATGCAAAGTACATGCTTTGCTGCTGTGCCTCTGTCGCTCCTGCCTTCATTCCAGGAACCACATGACAACAGCAGGGGCATCTGTAAGCCACTACAATTGTGCATGCACTGGATGTGCAATGATATGCAAAATGGCATGTAAATCTGTTCCTAAACCAAGCCTGCTGAAGTGACATTTATTCCTCAGTTCAAAAGCCTCTGGGTTTTGTTTTTCTTTCAGCTGGATTTGAAATGTGAACACTTTCAACTTGCAGTTTTATTTTTGCATGGTGGGTTGTTGTTGTTTTGCATGCATTTCTTAGGTGGGTTGCTCCGTTTTTAAGGCAACTGTGTTATGTATTAAAATCTCCAACACATGCCCCCTTAAACCCACAGGAACACAGATCCTGTGTAGTTCCTGCTGAAGTGTGACTCTTATTTTGGAGGGGGTGGGAAACAAAGGGGCAAAATATCTGCAGTGTTTTTTTCATCCTCAGGCAAAGGCAGTTGCCAGAAGCTCTGGCAGCCAGGGGGGAAATTGGTTAGTGGATCTGCTTCCAAAAAGATTCAAGCTATTCTTTGTGGGGTGCCTAGCTTTTAAAAGTAGGACTTAGGGTGCAATGCTATGCATGTTTCGACAGAAAAAAGTCCTACAGTTCCCTGCATTCCCCAGCAAGCCATGCTGGCTGGGGAATGCTGGGAGTTGTAGGACCTTTCTCTTTCTAAACATACATAGGAATGCGCCCTTAACTGCTTTCTATTCAGACCACAGCTGGAAGGAAATGGGTGTAATTTTCCAAAGGCCAGCATGGGGGGGATGAGAAGGAATGAGTGGGAAGCAGCTGTAGTACTAAAGCCAAGGTCTTGATCAAGAGCATTTCTTGGCTCATCAAGTGTGATATTAGGGGGCTTATAGTTTTCTGTCTTTCCCGCTTCCTCTGTAATTCCTGCAGCTACCTTTTTTATATCCCCATGATAATGAGGATCGATTCAAGGGCCTTCTACATCCTTAGTAACTGCCCTGGTTTCCCAGGCTTAGTACTGAGGTGGGCTTCTATGCTTGGCTGGTGTTTTTGATGGGGTACTACAGCAGCTGTAGTACTAAAGCCAAGGTCTTGATGAGGTCGCCAGTTGTACAGATGTATAGTTATGTCTTGCCAAAGGCTAGCTAGGGAGTTCTTCACTGCAGATGAGATTTAATACGGTAGTGGAACACCAGCCTTGCATGCAGAATGTCCAAGGTTCCATTCCTAGCAGCTGGAGTTGAAAAGATCTCTTATAGCAGGGCTTGAGAAGACCCTTCCCTGCTTCAGACCCTAGAGAGCCCCTGCCAGTCAGAGGAGAAAACACCGTGCAAGATGGGTCCATGGAGGGTTCATCTGTTGATGGCTGAAGCAAGACTTGAACTGAGATCTTCCCCACTCATATTGATAGCATAAGAAGAGCTCTACTGGAATAGGCCAAGGGTCCTTTTTGGGCTGTGGGCACATTGGGCAGTTTGAGAAACTGTCCCAGGCAGCATCACAAAATGGGTGCCATGGGAGGTGTGGCAAAGGACAGGTAACCTGCCCCAAAGACCAAATACAAGGCAGAGGTGGGGTCTGAGCCCCAATACACTAAACAGCTCCTTTGAACGCCACAGTTTTCAGCATCAACAGTCAGAAACCTATTTCACAGCAATCCCAGGTGCTGGTGTGTTAATTGTGAAAACGTGTTCATTTGTTTTAAAGAGTGGGAGGGGTAGGGCACCTTGGCAGGTGCCAACAAAGGTGTCCGAGGGCACATTGGTTCTTCTCACAGGCATCATGTTGTCTTACCCAGTTCTAAGTGGTCCAGCATTCTGTTTTCCAATAGTAGCCCAAACTAGATGACCCTGTGAACCCCACAAGCAGGCTATGGAGGAAACAGCCTTTCCATGTAGGGATGGATGAATCTGCCAGTTTTCCTTTCCACTGCATTCATTTATTTAAAATCTCAAGTTCTTTCAGTCCTGCATATGAAAAACATCTTGGATTTGGTAAATTCTTAACAAAAACAAACTGAGACAAAATTCTCATCCCTCTGCACCGGCCAGATTCAATAGGTACAGCTACTCCCAGCATGGAAAGACCATGTTGTATCTGCCTGCTGTGCAGCTGTTGAAGATGAGGTCCCCTTCAGAAACAAAAGGTGGCAACCCCTGTTCAGCACCACGAACATGACTAAATACACAGAGATTCAAACTCAGACTTTTAAGACCTAAGCACCCTCCCAAAGCCCTCTGTCTATTTGGGTGGTCAAATCTGTCAGTTTTGCTTGCTCCCAAATTCATTGGAAAGAATCTCCAGTTCTTTCCATCCTGTTTATGAAGATATTGGCAAATTTAGGTAAATTCCTATAAAAAAGAAGAAGAACCAAACAAAATTCTCATCCGTCCCTGCTTCCAGATTGTTTCCACCCCATAAACACCTCCCACAACTGGTATTTACTGGTATACGGCTGCTTAACACGGACATACCATTTCATTATCATGGCTAATAATATCTACTATGCCAGCCTTCTCCAACTTGGTGCCCTCCGTTGGCCACATTGGCTGGGAATGATGGGTGTTGTAGTCCAGCACATCTAGGGAAGCCTGCCAGCGTGACAGGACGCGCATGCTAACTGCAGGGCCTTTGAAACAGTAACACTCATCACCAGCTCCAACAGGCAGAAGTGGCATGAGATAAGAAGAGCATCTCTCGGTCTGCTTTCCTGCGATCAGCAGCTGTGTCATACAGAGATGACAGGAATGAGAGCTGCACCACTGCTGAGAGACTTGCTAGCAAGTGAGTCTCCGCAGGGGATGCCGGAGACGTGGCAGCATTTTTTGCAAAGTGATGCTGCTGCTTATTGTTCTCCCCAGTTTGTTCATTTTAACAAGACACCAAAAAAGCCACAAGCTGATGAATTGGCAAAAAATGGCTCAAACCGTGTGGGAAGGGAGGGGGGCCGGCGAGTACGACAAATGCTCAGTAGCCATGTATTATCTGCCATTGGAAGTAACGTCTCTGACTGCCAACTCTGCTCCAGCCCCTGAGTGGACAATCTGTCTAGCGGAATTGAATTTGGTGGGATGGGATGGGGTGGGGTGGGGGGGAGTATTCCAAGTCCGGGAATTGGGTACACAACCTGTCCTGGATGGGGCTGCAGTCCCACTGAAGGAGCAGGTGCATAGCCTGGGAGTACTCCTAGATCCATCCCTGTCACTGGAGCCCCAGGTGGACTCCGTGGCCCAGAGTACTTGGGGCCCGCTTTGGCTGCTCCGCCAGCTACAGCCTTTCCTGGACAGGGATAACCTAGCCACAGTAGTGCACGTGCTGGTAACTTCCTAATTAGACTCCTGCAATGCACTTTACGTGGGGCTGCCCTTGAAGATAACTCAGAAGCTGCAGCTAGTGCAAGATGCAGCAGCTGGACCAGAACATCACGTAAAGTTCACTTAGCACCAATCTTAAAGGGATTGTGCTGGCTGCCACTACGCTTCCGGGCAGAATTCAAAGTTTTGGTGATGACATTTTTAAAGCCCTAAATGGCTTGGGACCTCGATATTTGAGGGAGCACCTCTCCCTATATATGCCTGCCAGAGGACTGAGATTTGTTGGAGGGGCCCTCCTCTGCGTCCCAACAGTGCAAGACATACGCTATGGTGGGACATGGGAGAGGGCCTTCTCTGCTGTGGCACCCCAGTTGTGGAATACCCTGCCCTTGGAGGCCTGATTGGTGCAGACATTGGTCTCATTTCAGCACCAAGTAAAAACATGGCTTTTTACCAAAGCCTTTCAGGGCTAAGAAGCAGAGACATCACCTTGCTGACAAAGGTTCGTATAATCAAAGCTATGGTTTTCCCAGTAGTAACGTATGGCTGTGAGAGCTGGACTATAAGGAAGGCTGAGCGCCAAAGAATTGATGCTTTCGAACTGTGGTGCTTGAGAAGACTCTTACGAGTCCCCTGGACTGCAAGGAGGTCAAATCAGTCAAACCTAAAGGAAATCAACCCTGACTGCTCATTGGAAGGACAGATACTGAAGCTGAAGCTCAAATATTTTAGCCAGCTAATGCGAAAACTCCCTGGAAAAGATCCTGATGCTGGGAAAGATTGAAGGCAAAAGGAGAAGGGGACAGCAAAGGATGAGATGGCTAGATAGCATCACTGATGCAATGAATATGGACTTGAGCACACTCCGGGAGAGAGTGGAGGACAGGAAAGCCTGGCATGCTGTGGTCCATGAGGTCACGAAGAGTCGGACACGACTGAACGACTGAACAACAACAACCAAGAAGCACACTGTTGTAACTGTTTTATTGTTTTAGATTTTAATTGGTATTATTGGTATTTAAAATGTTTTAAATGAATGAATGGATAGGTAGGTAGATAGATAGATAGATAGATAGATAGATAGATAGATAGATAGATAGATAGATAGATAGATCTTAAGAAGGTTCCACCCCTCCCAATTTGCTTGCAATGCTTCAAATCTGTTTTCCTGAATACTCTGTTATCCTAAGTCATGGGCTGGTAATGCGGCAGCCACAGGTGCACCGGCACCCACCAAGACATCCCAGTGTGCCCAGGAGTCCCCTCCGCTCCCCTACGCTGCATCTTCATCTCCCAGGCATCAGACTTTTCCCTGCCTCTATTGAAGTCAATGGAAGGGCAAAACGTCCCCTCCCAAACAATGGCTGAGAACAGGGCAAGTGAGAATCGGGGCAGGGGGGTGCGGAGTGTGAATGCAGAGAAGGGACGGGGGAAAGTGAGAATCCATAGGACCTAAGTCGTTTGTTGCCAGCACGCATCTTTCGAGGGAAAGTTCCAAATTTAAAATCTGCAGCATGCACAGCATTGCAGCTTCAAACTGCACATGTCCTGTGGCACCTCACAGACTGACAGAGCCACCCTGTGCATGTTAACTGCAAAGTTAACTGCAGTGTGCACAGCATTCTGGCCCAAGGACTATGCTGTGGCATAAGCTTTTACAAGCCGTATTCTACTTTGGCAGATGCGCGGGGGGGAGGGATTTTATTTTTTTATAATTTTATTGTTTTACTATTTTATACCATTTTCTGCAGATGGTCTTGCGTATCTTCAGATAGGAAGGTCAAACAGACAAGCAAGCAAAACAGCCCAAGGTCTCTCACCACCTGAGAAAAGAACTTGTGCCCCTTCCCGGCTGTGGGGCTCTCATGAGAGGGTCGGCTGGAGCCCTGCAGCAGCAAACCTAAGGGGAAGGCGGGGGGACACGGCGTGAGGGAAACAGGGTTGGCAGCAGCTCCAGAGAGCCCTGCCCGCCGCTCTCCCACTGTGGCAGACGCCATGGGGTGAGCTGGCTGGCGGGTCTCTCGAGAGCGCCGGCTGGAGGTGGCGACAAGCCTTCCTTGTGGGGCTGGGGGGAGCAGCACAATTCGCTGCTTCTTCCACTCCAGCCCCTGATGCAGGTGCTCCAGTTTTCCTCACAGTAGGGCCAGCCCTGGCAAAAAAAATCTTACCAATTTATTAATGAACATGAAATGTTGTCCTAGATAGATAAGCAGGTATATACACTTACATACAAAAAGGGGGAAACATTTACAAAATGGAGCCAAAAAGCCAAGAGACACAAAAGGTAGCAGTACATCTGTCACATTACTTGTGGAGCACAAACGCATGCAAGTCAAGATCCAGTTGGAACTGGAATATGTCTCACTCCCAACCAGCCACTGATGATAAATAAGCACAGCAAACTTAAAAAAAATGAACTAAACTGAGTTATTGTCTTTTGCAGTGCATTCCCAAACTTGGTTATTATGTATTATTATTATTTATTACATTTCTATACCACCCCATAGCTGAAGCTCTCTGGGCGGTTTACAAAGGTTTAAACGTTAAAGAATACAATATGCAAAATTTAAAAATATAAAACACACACAAACAAACAGTATACACAAAGACAACATTTATCTAAAAACCACTCTGAGCAATCAGCCAAGGGACGGAAAGGATTTGCACTAATAAGCCTTAGCTTTAATAAGCATTAGCGCTAATTTGCACAAGTGTGCATTAGCGCTAATGCACATTTGTGCTAATGTGCTAGTGTGCATTAGCTCTAATGTGAATTAGAGCTCTAATGTGAATTAGCACATGTAGAATAAAATTCTGTTTTAAAAATCAGATTCCATCAATGAGCGGATGACAGAATGAAAGACACCTGACAATCTGTGAAACACAGACCGAATGGATGTACCAAAATCCGTACATCCCTAGGAGAGGTGACCCAGACACGAAGTGCCACATTAGATGTGATGTTAATTGTAGGAATGCAACTAAAATGTATGTTTTTGTTGTGCAAATAGCAGGTTCCTCCTGTGCAAGCACCAAGTCACTGCTGACTCCTAGAGGGACACCGCTTTCGCTGGCATTTTCATGGCAGACTGTAGCAGCGTGGTTTGCCATTGCCTTCCCCAGTCGTGACTAACTTTCCCCCAGCAAGCTGGGTCCTCATTTTACCAACCACGGAAGGATGGAAGGCTGAGTTGACCTGAGCCAGCTACCTGGGACCAGCTTCCGCTGGGATCGAACTCAGGTCGTGGGGAGAGTTTCCGTTGCAATACTGCTGCCTAGCACTCTGCGCCACATGAGGCTCTGAGCAATCAGCCAAACCATAAAACAAATCCAGGATCAATTAAAACTGATCACATGCTGCCAAATGCCCAGGGAAAGGAAAAAGCCTTGACCTGGTGCCAAAAAGATGACCATGTTGGTGCCACGCAAGCCTCATTGGGGACATCGTTCCATATTTGGGAGTTGAGTTCTACTTGCACAGTAGTGAATTTATGAATGAATTCCAGCTCAGCATCACTTTGGAGCTGAAACCTCCCTTTGAAATGCTGTTGTTGTTGCTGGAATAGCATGCCTTTGAAGTCTGGGATGGGATGCTCCCCACTGGGTACCGAATTAATGATTATTGTCTTCTCCATTTGTGGCAAGGCAGATTGCCAAACCAGTGGGCTCTTCTTCATGGATTTCCCAAACATGTCCTGGTATGATGGAGGCTCTGACAACAAAACCCTCAATGGGTCTGTCCCTGGAGAGAAGTCTCACCACTACAATTACTACGCCATGCTTCTCACGCTCCTAATCTTTGTCATCGTCTTTGGCAACGTGCTGGTGTGCATGGCGGTGTCACGGGAGAAGGCCCTGCAGACGACCACCAACTACTTGATTGTCAGTCTCGCCGTGGCAGACCTTCTCGTGGCTACTCTGGTGATGCCATGGGTGGTCTATTTGGAGGTAAGCGCACTATGGCAATAGTTTCTCTTGAACATTGCCTTTTGGCTAATGCATTTAGGATCAAGAAGAGGTAAGGATGCTAGAGAAGTCCGTTAATGATTCATATGAGTTCAGATTTCTATTCATTCAACCTGTGGATTCCTCGGCAGACTGGCTTTTTCCGAGTCACATGGATCCCATGGACTTGTAGAACAGTTTTTCACTTTTGGGGGGATTTGCACTAATAAGCCTTAGCATTAATAAGCATTAGCGCTAATTTGCACAAGTGTGCATTAGCACTAATGCACATTTGTGCTAATGTGCTAGTGTGCATTAGCTCTAATGTGAATTAGCACATGTAGAATAAAATTCTGGTTTAAAAAATCAGATTCCATCAATGAGCGGATGACAGAATGAAAGACGCCTGACAATCTGTGAAACACAGACCGAATGGATGTAACAGAATCCGTACATCCCTAGGAGAGGTGACCCAGACACTAAGTGCCACATTAGATGTGATGTTAATTGTAGGAATGCAACTAAAATGTATGTTTTTGTTGTGCAAATAGCAGCTTTTGTTATGTAAATATCAGGTGTGTGAGAGGTAGGGAAAGGAATGTTAATGCTTTATCAAAATCACCTCTCCAAAGCTGCTGTTTGCATTTCAAGAGAATTCTTGGCACCAGTAGAAGCTTCCCTTGAAATGTAAATAGTCGCTTCAGAGTGGGGACGTGGGGGGGGGGCAGGCATGGCAGGGAGAGAAAGAATTAAAGTTAAATTCCCCACTCCTACAGACCTGAGACTGCTCTGCGTCCCCTTTGGCTGTTTACATAGGGAAAATGTGCATTTTAATTGCATTCATGCAAGTAACTTCTCTAATTAGCCCTCTGAATGCATGATTGCAAGGTCAATTTTTGAGGAGGGTGACCTTCATGACATCAAGCCATGAGAGATCAAATACCCCAGGCGGAACATTCACGTTGTCTCCTGTTGCATCTAACAGAGAGCGGAGGACAGGAAGGCCTGGCGTGCTCTGGTCCATGGGGTCACGAAGAGTCGGACACGACTCAACGACTGAACAGCAACAACAAGCACATATTCAGCTGCGCCCACCCCAGTGTCCAGTTTTAGACTGCGTGCTCCTTGGAGCAGGGCCAGGATCAACAGAACTGTAGGACGCATTCTGTGCATCTATCACCATAGCCCAGCACCAGCCATGCCTCCTGATAAAACCACTTTGAACCTGAAGGGATTCTTAAATGCAGATTGACTGATTGATTTTTATATGCATCATCTATTTATTTGTTTGTTTATATGCCCTTATTTATGTATGTATCTAAAGCTTATGGTATCATCAGAGAGGTGGGGAGGAGAAAGAGGTCTGCTGGAAGCTCTGACTATCTGCATCTCCCCATGGGGCCTCGTGCTTTAAATTTGCCTATTGCCAAACTATTGGATGCTCCCCCATCTCTCCTATGGGCTTTGATGTCACAGCTGTTCAAACAGTCAGAGCCATCCACTTCACAGCAGAGATATCAGTATATACTCTTTCCCCTCTGCTACCACTCCAATTCGGCATGTTCAAAGAGAGCCACATCTTGCTGTACTCCTAGCATTCTTAAAGGTGGTTTTATGTTTATCACTTTGAGCCTCAGAAAAGTGGCTCAATGTTTAAACTATTAATATTAAAAATATTTCAATGTTCTAAATATTTAAAATACCAATAAATAGAAATAAAATAAAACCACCATGATGGCTAGGATATTTGGAAAGAGAATGGACCTTTAGAAGTGTCTCCATTTATGGGGTCCCAGCTTCTCCCTTCAACTTATCTTGACCATTTTAATGCTGATTGTAATTTATTCTGGGCAGAGAACTCATGCAGAGAGAACTATACATTTCTACTCAGAAATAGACTATAGCCAAAGGCATCACAGAAGGAAAGTCTGGAAATTCGATCAAAGGTGTGATTTGCTCAGGACGGGTCTGCTGTGTGATTTGCACGCACTCACACACACTGAATCTATATTGTTATGAGCATTTGACAAATAAATTGATTCATTTAAGCTATGCTGAATTTAAGACAAACAAAATCTGATTCAGTATCGCACAAAGAAAATCCATGCTCTCCTTCAAATAAATTAAAATCAGCTAAATTTGAGAGTCAGTGTGGTGTAGTGGCGAGAGTGTTGGACTGGGAGCCGGGAAATCCGGGTTCTAATCCGCACTCAGCCATGAAAGCTCACTGGGTGACTTTGGGCCAGTCACAGACTCTCAGCCCAACCTACCTTACAGGGTTGTTGTTGTGAGGCTAAAATGGAAGGATTATGTACGCCGCCTTGGGTTCCTGAAAGAGGAAAAAAGGTAGGATATAAATGTAATAAATAAATATAAATAAATAAATTTGCAAGAATTTGCTACCTTGACATCATTCTCTCTGCATGTTTTGGGTTCTTACTTGTCAACAGAGCTCAGGGCGATCATTAGCAATCAATAACATGAAAATACCCACTCTCCTTCTCCTATGCGAGTACTGTCCTATGGGTTATCCTGTGCCAGCTGTAAATTCAGAGTCCTTCACAAATGTGCAGAAAAAAATACACAAGGGCCATAGGAGGGAGAGAGATTCCCCTCCTCCTCCACCATCACCATCAACACATGTCATAATGTATAGAATAAACTTGTGTAACCACCAGAAGGAAAGGTGGGTGTTTTCCCTTATTAAACGGAAAGGAAGGGTTAATGCTGGCTGCTGCAGACCCTGTTTTCCTGTTCATAACATCTGGCTTCACATCTTGCATTCCCAGCTGCCAGTTCTTTTCCCACAGAATTGAGGAACTCCGCATCTCCCTGTGTTAGCTATTAGTACAAGCTAATCTGCATTGTGATTAATGGCTTTTATCTATGTATCTCTTTGGGATTTCTTCAAGGTTCTGAGTTTATATCAAAGCGCTCTCTCTCTCTCTCTCTCTCTCTCTCTCTCTCTCTCTCTCTCTCTCGTAGCTATCTAATCTAAATCTAACCTTAATCTGATCTTCCTCTTTCTTTCTTTCTTTCTTTCTTTCTTACTTTCTTTCTTTCTTTTTCTTTCTTTCTTTCCTTATTTCCTTCCTTCCTTCTTTACACATTTCATGAAGCCCAGTTTCTCTGTGCCTCTCTTCTCTGTGATGACTCTCCATTTATGAGAAGTTGCATCTCTCAAGATTTCTAGAACATTTTGTGGGCTGTAACTCAGGGGTGGAGAACTTCAGGTCTGGGGGCCAAATCCTGCCTACCTGGGGTTGCAGTCTGGCTTTCCATGCTTCCTCAGATGGGCATGCCCCCTTCCCCTGCCCCCAGCCCCTTTCTCCAACCACCACTCGTTCTGTGGTTTCCCAGCTTTCATGTCATTTCCCCCCATTCTAAAACCTTCTCCTAAGGCCGAGTTCCTGGCAACGAGAGCTTTAAGCAAAAATATGCTGGTATTTTGGGGATCGTTGGCCCCACCCCTTTCCCCTTTGGCCCCACCCTCTTTGCCTTCAGCCCCACCCGCCACTGGAATCTGGACCCCAAGAGCTTCTCTGAAAATGAATTCTGTGCTTGGGCTCAAAGAGGCTCCCACCCCTGCTGTAGCACCTGATTTGGGCAGGGGGGCAGGAGGCCCTTGCCAGCAGTGAACTCTTAACTCTGCCACCTGCACTTCTTGAGAAGGAAGATCAAACCACAGACAAGCATGTGCTGGTCACATCCAGGTTAGACTGTCGCAGACAGTGCACTCTACTTGAGGCTGCTTTCTCTATTCCTCCTTTTCATCTAGTTCTGGTGAGGTAGCAGGAGTGCTGGATCTGTGTCCAGCTGTGTCCAGTAGTGGAGATTGCCACCCAGCAACCTTTGGTGGGCCTCCTGTTCCCTACCCCTGCCCTAAAGGATCAGGATCACAGCCTGGGAGTACTCTTGAATCCATCGCTATCATTCAAGGGGCAGGTAGCCTCTGTGGCGTGGAGTGCTCTTTACCAGCTTCAACTGGTAGCCCAGCTACAACCCTATCTGGGTGTGCACAGCCTGGCTTCTGTGATCCTCCCATTTGGATTACTGCTATGCATTGTACGTGGAGCTGTTTTTGAGGATGGTTCAGAAACTTGAGCTGGTGCAGAAAGTGGCAATGAGAGTTCTCACTGGGACCAGGTGCTGTGAACATCTTCCACTGGGCCTTTCTCACCTCAACTATATTCCAATTTGTTTAGATCCCCCTTTCCCCCCAGATACCTCATCTGAAAAGCCATCCTGTTTCCACAGTCTTTGGGGACTCCTTTTTTCTTTCCTCCTGGTTTGGGTTACAAAGGTTGTCACCTTTCTGACTACAATAATATTTATAGCTCTGGTGCTATGCTTTATTGACTGCTATTCTGTAATGATTGTGTCTTATATTTTCATTGTGTTTTGTTTTTATCGGTGAGTTATTTTAGAGGCATTCTGGCTGAAAAGTGGCAGAGAAATACCTGCAAAAATAAATTGGTCTCTCTGGTTCTTTGTTGTTATTGTCTGGCATCATTAACTCTCCGATTCTTGACGCCACTGCTGTTTTCTTTATTTCTCCTCCCTGTTCAGGTAGTTGGCGAGTGGCGATTCAGCCGCATCCACTGTGACATCTTCGTCACCCTGGACGTTATGATGTGTACAGCAAGCATCCTCAATCTTTGTGCCATCAGCATTGACAGGTAAAGCATCCCTCAATTATTTCTGCCTGGCCAGACCTTTTCAGCTCACAAGGTAGAGCTACACATGTGCATCCCAACAAAATGCCATTCATCCTTGCCATCTCTGGACTTGACTGTTCTCTGGCTTGCTCCCCTCTTGCTTGCTCTTTCAACAGCACAGGTGAGCTCCAAGTAGGGATGTCGGAGAAATCTACCATGAAACCAACAGATACTGCAGTGGTGTGGCTTTTCCCCTGTCTGCAGTTTCCGCAGACTTGCGGACTGTTTTTCTAACCGTTGGGAATGTTGTGCAAATTTCGTCATAGAAAAATATGCTTTTTTAAAAAAAGAAGGTCAAAATGTGCATTTCCACCATAGATTAAAGCGTGAAAATGTGCATTTTGGAGGAATTTGTGCATTTGGAGGGAATTTGCACATTTTTGCATGGGAAATTTGTACAAATTCAGAAACTGAAAAAAAATTCTATGATTCCGTTGGTGGGTGGACAACAGAATGAAAGTCTGCAAAACACAGTCCGGAATGGATCTTACACAATCCGTACATCCCTCACTCCAAGGCTATGCTGCTGATGTGCCTCTTTTCTGTATCCCCTTGAACAGGTATACAGCCGTGGCCATGCCAATGCTTTATAATACTCGCTACAGCTCTAAGCGCAGAGTCACCGTCATGATTGCTGTGGTTTGGGTCCTCTCTTTTGCCATCTCCTGTCCATTGCTTTTCGGACTGAACAATACAGGTAAGCGGAGCGATAAACTATGTTGCCAGGGGAGGCATCCAGTGCTGGATTAAAGCCCACAATGTCCTTAAACATAGCCATCACTATCGCTTTGTCTGGGGTCTTGCACAGTCTCACTCTCATTGTTAATACAAAAGTGTTGCTGTATAGAGAGAACACACACGGGAGCAGCAGAGAGAGAAGCAAGCATGCCTTTCTTGCATTGATTTCAAATAAAAATAGGCCCATGCATGTCTCTTGGTCACACTGGGCTTCCAGTGCAGCACCCTTTCAACTCCTGTAAGGCCTGCATGCTTCCACCACTCATTCACCTCCTCTCACATGGACATCTCCTGTCAATGGGTTGGATCCCGATGTAATCATGCTTAGAGTAGACCCATTGAAATTAACAGGGCTTACATTTAGTCATGGCTAACTTAAGTCCCATTCATTTCAGTGGGTCTGCTCTAAGCATGTCGAAATTTGCATCCAACCCATTATCTCTTGGAGGAGTTTATGGGGTGACAAGTCAAGAAGGCTGGCGAGATGGGGGCACGACAACACAGGTTTTGACCAGAACTCAACAGTATGTGAGGCTGTGTAGGATGCATATTGATTAATTGGTTCTGCCCTTGACCATGCAGTCTCTGTTAGTGAAAATCTCATCCTTGCTATGGAGTTTATTGCTTGAGACTGAGAGTGGTGATGGCTTCAGAACAAGACCTTTGCACCTTCTATGGTAACACACGCACACACACACGCCCAAGCTGGCAGTAGCTCCTAATGGCTGGGACAATGCTCCTGCAATCTCTTGTGTCTTCCAGAGAAGAATGAGTGTATCATTGCCAATCCTGCCTTTGTTGTGTATTCCTCTATCGTCTCCTTCTACGTTCCCTTCATTGTCACCCTGCTGGTGTACGTGCAGATATACATAGTGTTGCGGAAACGCAGGAAGCGAGTCAACACCAAACGCAGCATCGCCCATGCAGGCCTGGACTCTGACACGCAGGCCCCGCTGAAGGTAACCGGAACACAAGCACACACCCCTCCCAAATCTCCATCTTCTCTTCTCCTTGATCCTATTTTATACCCTAGGATTTCCCATCTCCTCGTTTCCTTCCCAAATCTGCTGTTTAGTGTGCATGAACCCAAGGTGGTTGCTTGGTCCTCTGGTCCTTACAGGGTTCCTAGGTGAAGTGCCTTAGGGGTGTGTCCACACTTGATTTGCAGCCTTTGAAAGCCCTGGTCCCAATCTAAGCAGGCTTCTTCTTCCTATCATGGATCATAGAATCATAGAATAGTAGGGTTGGAAGGGGCCTACAAGGCCATCGAGTCCAACCCCCTGCTCAGTGCAGGAATCCAAGTCAGAGCATCCCTGACAGATGGCTGTCCAGCCTCATCTTGAATGCCTCCAGTATGGGAGAGCCCACCACCTCCCTAGGGAATTGGCTCCATTGTTGTATTGCTCTAACAGTCAGGAAGTTTTCCCTGATGTTCAGCCAGCATCTGGCTTCCTGTAACTTGAGCCCATTATTCCGTGTCCTGCACTCTGGGATGATTGAGATGAGATCCTGGCCTTCCTCTCTGTGACAACCTTTCAAGTCCTTGAAGAGCGCTATCCTATCTCCCCTCAGTCTTCTCTTCTCAAGGCTTAACATGCCCAGTTCTTTCAGTCTCTCTTCATAGGGCTTTGTTTGATGACTGTTCTTATAATCCCTAGGACTGGGATTGTGGTTGAATCATACCAGATGGACACACACAGCATAGATCTGGGACAAACTAAGAAAAAGGGTTAAGAAAGCAGGCAGGAAGAATATCATAGTGACACATCAGAAATGTCCAGACTGAGAGAGCAATAATGAGGAAAAACATCAGCACAACTCCACCGAGAAAAAAGACTGTAAGGGTCACCAAGGAGAGGAGCATAAGCAGACATGGAGTAGTGGTAGTAGTGGTAGTAGTAATATTTTCATATTCCCCCAAGAGACTCTTGAAAAGAATTGTGCCTGCATTCCCTTTATCCATATCCTGGGTGTAAAAAAACAACAACAGCCCGGGCTCCTAAAAATTTTCCGTTTCTGCTGCTGCTGGCTGCTCAAAGCCTGAGAATGCAGGGAGTTCATGAAGGACCAGGCAAGCCACAGTACATAGCTGGTAAGCGGCATTTAATTTGCAGGAGGTCACAAGTCACGCATGCCAAAAGTAATGTTGAAGATGGCCCAAGATCCATGGTAAAACAAAACTGGTGAACACCCAAATGATCCAATGGAATGAAGATATGAAGTCTCAGGAGGCTGAAAAAATATATGTAGTTTTATTCCAAGTAGCCCTATGCATTTTGGCCCTGAGTATGGGCCTTCTCCAGGTTGCAAGATTCATATCTTTTTCAGAGAACTCTGCAGGCATTTATATATAAAAACTAACTCCTGAAGAAGACCCATACACAGGGCCGAAATGCCTAAGGCTACTTCTTGGCATTAAAACTACATATCTTTTTTCAACTTCCTGAGACTTTGTCTCTATTCCATTGGTGCAAAGTCCATGCCTTAACCATCTTTCATCCACCTGCTTCACTTAGGATGAGGTACAGACTTTGCCAAGCTGTTCTTCTGTATATTCATTGAGATGTCCCCACAGCCCTCACAGCTATCTGACCTCTGTTCTGGTCTCCAGATCCATCTCAGTAGCTCCCTGGTCTGGGTTGCTGCCTTCTTACATAACCCATGTGTCCCTCCTTGCCTCCCCTCCTTCCCTCGCTCCCCATCCTCAGGACAAATGTACTCATCCCGAAGATGTCAGGCTCTGCACACTCATCATGAAGACCAATGGGAGCTTCCCAGTTCATAAACGGAAAGTGGTGAGTGTTGCCACCTTGGCATGGGCAGACTTCAGGCCTGCAGGATCCATCTATCTATGTGGCTTTTCATTAGGAGCCTGAGATCCACCAACCAGAGCTGGGTGGAAAATAGGGGCTCATGAGGAACAAACATACACTTCAAGGGTCTCTTAGGCAGAGTTGGGCAAATGGTGGCTCTCCAGATGTTGGACTGCAATTCCCATCAGCCCTAGACAGGATAGCCAATGGTGAGGGATAATGGGAGTCTCAGTCCAACAACACCATTTGCCCACTGTTTGTCCCCACCCCCTACCCTGGGCAGAGGACATGCGCAGCCCAGGAATTTGCTTTCAGTACCAGAACTGAGCTCACTGTTCTTTCACACCCAAATCCATTCATGGTTTCTCCCCAAGCCTCTTCTACTTCAGCAGCCTGATTTAGAAAGCGTGGGGTGGGGGCAGGGGGGGGGCTTTATTGTTCTTGTGAGCGTTGGGAAGAACACCCCTGCCTATCTACTGCAGATCACAAGGAGATCTACCACCAGGAGATCCCAACTTATTTTCTGCCCACCTCTCTTGTACACCCATTGATCTCTTCCTCTGCCCACCTAGGAAGCAAAATGAGTTCTCCGAGGTTCTCATGTTGGCCCTGGAAGCCAGGAAGGGGAGGCTGGAGAAACTTTTCCCGGTTGCTTGTAGGGATGTGAAAATCTGTAAAACTCATCCAGGTTCACCCAGTTTCCACCTTGAAGCTCGTCCCGACTTGTTTCTGTTTTCTCATTTACACAGACATTCTGTATTTCAGTGCACATCTTTCCAAAGGTGTGCATTTTTGTGCACATTTTTTAAAGTAGAAACATTTCTCCTATTGATTAAAGAGTGTTAGTGTGCATTTTTCAGAAGTATGCGCTTCATTCATGGGTACTTTTTGAATGTATGCATTATTGAATACACCCCCCCATACACACACACATCACGTTGTGAACTCAGGTATGTGTGGACTTCAACTGCAGATCGCATTTGAATCTGCAATTGAGTTCAGAAGGTGTGAGCTGGGCAAATTCTGGCTTAAAGCAAAATGAAACAAGCTTCTCACACATCCCTAGCTGCTCAGATGTTTCCCTGTCCCTCTGCTAGAACACCTAGCCCCAGGACAGGCACTCAAATGATGGCAGGCTCCACACAGGCATCTTTCGTGTGGATGGAACCTCCAGCAAGCTGGCCCCTGGGCCATGAATCCGGTGCTCCCATGTGGAGTCTGTATACGTGGCTACTGAGAGCCACGTATACTACAACCTCAGTGGCACCTTCAAATCGAACCTCGGTTTGGCACGAGTGAGGCTGACTTGTAAGCCAGGCATCTGTTCCCTATATGCTCCCATGCGCCCACGTGAAAGCTGACATCAAGCGTGTGAACGCGCACCTAGGCTCAAGCTTCACCTAGGAGGAAGCCTGCAGAGGTCAAATCTAGAAAGCTGCAGTCCTACACACACTTTCTTGGAAGTAAGTGGCATAGGAGAAGTGGCACTTTCTTCAGAGCACACATGGACAAAATCTGGTCGGGATAGAGAGGCCCATATGCCGAACCATATCTTGGCAGTGGCAGGTAGGGGCAGGATTCCAGCTTTTCTCATCTGCCAATAACCAATCACATACAAGCCTGGACATAGACAGGGATGGATTTAGGTGTAGGCAATCCAGGAAACCTCTTCAGATGGCAGGCTTTGGTTGGGGGCGGGGGAGCCCTCAACTCAGTAGTGCTTGTCATAGGCTGTCTACTCAGTTATACACTCAACAGCTGAAACAAACGGTACAAATAGTTCAGACGGCCAAACACAGAGTTATTGATCCTAGCATTCAAATCTATCATATTACATGACAAGGATGTGTGTAAGTCATGAATTAGGTTACAAATGCAATTTTAAAAATAAGGTATTCAAAAGTTAAAACAAATGGAGGAGGCTTCAATTTGCATGGGGCACTGTTTGGTTTAGGGCCAGTCCTGGACATAGGCAAATTTTCTAGCCCACTTCATGCATCTAATGAAATATGTTTCTAGAATCAACGAGAGAGGGAGCCTCTAAAAGGCACAGAAGATCTATTTGACTGAGCCCAACTGAAGGAGAGTCATTGGCTTGAAATGCATTGGGTTCAATGAAATATGTACATCTCCCATGTACCTTTGAGGTCTCATCTCCTGTTGTTTCTGCACCAGTGAAACTTTTTTTGGCCACTACAGTACTACAGCTATTCCTTCCTTTCTAAGACACATTATTTAATTCTTTAATTCAGAAAGTAAATGTGCCGTTATCTCTTGGTCATTTGAAGCTAGCTCTTTCTTCTCTGAGTCCCTCTTTGGACTATGGGATTTGTGTTTGTTTTTGCCCCCTGTATGTATTGATCTCCTTTTTGTTAATAATAATAATAATAATAATAATAATAATAATAATAATTTAAAAAATGGGGGTGGGGGATATCTGATCCCTGTCCAGGAGGCCATGAGTCAGATGGAAGAGATGGAGATGGCAACCAGCACCAGCCCACCAGAGAAGAGCAAACACAAGCCGTCAGTGCCAAGTAACAAAGAACTGGCTGCACCAGCTGCTTCCAACCTGTGTGCCAATTCAACTCTGCAGCCTCCTGTGGACAGTCTGCTAAAAGTAGAGAAGAATGGTCATACTACGGACAACCCCCAAACTGCCAAGGTCTTTGAGATCCAGACGTTGCCCAACGGCAAGACAAGGACCTCCCTCAAGATGATGAGTAGGAGGAAGTTTTCACAGCAGAAGGAAAAGAAAGCCACGCAAATGCTTGCCATTGTGCTTGGTAAGGATGTGGTTTAGCTTCCTGTTGTGGTACATACAGAGATGCACCAGCCCCCCAAGAACAATCTTCCATTGAGTTTGCCTGAGAGTGCTGAAAAAAAGGCTTCAGGTTCCCAAACATAAAGTTGAGCCCCTGTTAGCTAGGAGCTGTGATAGACTTTGCCTTCACAAATTTGTCTAATTTCCTTTTAAAGCCATCTAAGCAAGTCACCAGCATTACATCTTGTGGCAGCACCTTCCATAAGTTAACAATGTGAAGAAGTACTTTCAAGCATTGCATTGCTAACCTGGCTCCTTTAATTTGTCTTCTGCAGGTGTCTTTATCATCTGTTGGCTCCCTTTCTTCATCACACACATCCTGAACATGCACTGCCACTGTGATATCCCCCCAGTGATGTACAATGCCTTCACATGGCTTGGGTATGTCAACAGTGCTGTCAACCCCATTATCTACACCACCTTCAATATTGAGTTCCGGAAGGCTTTTATGAAAATCCTGCACTGCTAACTCCCACTTGAGGAGCAGATGCATGAAGAACATCATTATACTGGGGGCCATGAAGAGAACTTGCGTTGCATCTGGATAAAAGCACACAGTGTTAGGAGTGCCACGTCTACATATTTTTACAGCTAGGATGCAACAGCAGTCACAGTCGAAGGCCTTCTCACTCTCAAGCAGATATTTAGACTCTGAGAGACTGCCGCAAAAGAGATAATTTCAGATGCAACCTTTGCACTGTGCTATAAAGGAAGAAAAGAAAACAACTAGGAAATAACACCTGCTTGCAGTCAAAAAGATCTCCAGTGCATTAATCACGGATTTTAGCTGAGCCCAACAGTGGACACATTGACTTGCTTGTGTGTTGCTGTAACTGATACATTTCTCACCAAAGATGCCACCGCCCTGTCCACTTTGCAATAGGAGAAGCCACCCCCTCCAACACAGCCAGCACTCCTGGGAATGGTGTCAGTTGGCCTTGCCTTCAGACTTGAGTGACCCACTAGGGTTTCTATGGAACTGTCAAGGCCTGGTGTGGTGCAGACTCTGTAAAGGCTTCCAAGGGCCTAAGCGCTGCTACCACCACTCATATGAACTTAAGGGAGGAGAATGTAAGAAAATGGAATCTCAGGGCAGAGTGGGAAAGAGGATATTATTACTATACCATACCAATGTACATATGAATAAATAGAATGAACTGAGCATAAGCCCGAGCCAAAAAAGTAATAATAAATAAGACATACAAAATCTTGTCTTGCATGGTATGCATTGTAATTAAGAAGCCATCTCCACTCACATTCACCAGCATACCTCGTCGCCAGCATCTTCTCTGAGTACATATGGCATTGCACTGAAGGGAACCCAAGGGAGCTGGGAAGAGATGAGAGGAGACAGGGAAGAAAGGATGGAGGGGTGCATTGGACAGGGACAAGACAAGCATTTGGAACCAAAGTAATGTCCAGAGAAAGCTTAAGGAAGTCCATATTGTTAGAACGTGGCTCAGTGGTAGAGTACATGTCTTGCATAGAGAAGGCCCCAGGTTAATGCCTGGCATCTCCAGTTTAAAAAGGATCAGGAAGCAGATTGTGGGAAAGATCCTTTCTGCCTGAGACTCTGGAAAGCTGCTGCTAGGCAGAGAAGACAATACTGGGTCAGATGTACTTATGGTCCAACCCAGTGTAAGGCAGCTTTGTAAGATACCAGGACTGCCCTAGGTCCTTGCTAATGCATGTTTTGCTATAATGGAAACAAAGAAGCAGGCAGCTTGTTTTCATGGGCAGTCTTGGATGGTTTCCTAGGAAGTCTACTGAGCTAGTAGGAAGAAACAGGTAAGATAGGTGGAGTTAGGTTTTATTCTCAACAAGATTTGACTTTAGCTGTCACCATCCATTGGGAATAACATGAAGAAGAGGATCAATACACAATGGGATTTTCAGACAACGTTCATTGGACAGATGACAAAAAACTAGTTTGCCCCATGGGTGTGTTGCTTGTGAAGTCCATCATGCATTGGCATGCTTCATAGGGATTAGTTCTACTTTGGTCCCAATATACAGAAAATTGAAAAGTCAACATGCAGGATGAGGGGGGCGGGGTGGAATAGTTTGTCTGAACTGTTTTGTTGATCAAGCTGCATATGAGATGATTTTGCTCATTATGGGCTTAGTTGAAATGCTAATTCCTAAGCCCTTGCAAAACACTGAATTGCTGCCGAGCCAAGGGTGTGTTTAAGGGTGGGCTGCATGTCTTTCTTCTTTGCAGCGCTGCTTGCTCTGCTGTGTGCAAGATTACAGTCCCTTCTGAGCAAAAATCTGGACCTTTGTATTTTCAATAAGAGACACAGCAAGGCCCAAACATTCTCCATGGCAGAAAAGCTTAAGATCAAAAAGTAGCTCCAGGGCTGAGATGGTTTGTTTTCAGATCTTCCATTCAAGTTCAAAAATCTGACATCTTGCTATAACCTCCTTAACATTCTCCACTAGCAATTTCTTAGGGGAAAAAATAAGAACAAAATTCCATGCACATACATGTTTCGTTAGATTTCTAACCTTTCCCCCTACAAAATTTACTATGGATGACCAACAATTTCTAAACGGGGTTCCACTTGGTCTCTGATAAAGGTAGTCACTGGCGGTGGAGGGGTGTTTTTCTAACTAAATGTTTCCAAGTCACCATTGAGGTCTTTTTGGTTCACCATCAAGAAGCCATCACCCACAACCATCTCACCGAATTGGCGCCACTGTTGCCAATGCTGTAACTAACTGTACTCAGTTCACAGTACCCTCTGTAAGATCTCTGCAGATATTATACAGTCAGTTAATAAAATGACATGGAAATGGGTCTCTCTGGAATTTCATTCACGAATCCATCCAGTGGATGAGGCAGCAACCTTTAAGATTTAAGTCTAGCCATTCTCATCTGTCATTCACAGGCAATATTGAATTCTCAGTGCAACATCACACTTCCCACTAAGTCCAACATGAACATTCTCAACTTTCAAGGTGACTCCAGTTCTCGCACACAGAGAATTCACTTGGGGTTCAGTGCTTGGCTAGGCCTTTCTCAAATGAGTCTCTCTTCTTGGTTCCTCCATGTTTCCACGGCTTACTTGTTTATTTATGTATTGTGTATTATGTATTTCTTTGACTTCTATCTCACCCTTTCTCACAAGGAGCTCAAGGTGGCTAACAACCTATATAAAAACACAATGTGCCACATAAACGGCATTAAAATCTTGACTCTCACTGAGATGGTGAACCCATATTTGGGCTGTGCCACTTTAGACTGGAGATGGGGGTTCATGAATGTTCTTCCATACCAAAATAAAAAGTATCCCTGCATATGGAAAGTTAACATGTTTGGGAGAAATCCTAGGCCAGAACCTTTCTCCCTGAGATGCTATTTTCCATATGCAGGAATTTTGCAGTGGGGCTGCAGTGATCCTTGAGGCGTTACAAGGATTTCTATGTTTTCAGCGATGAACTGTTGGAGGCTATTTATATCTACTTATGTCCCCCAGCTGTGTCTCAATGCATAGAAGACATAATTATTAACAGGAGTGTTGGCCTTTGGAACAATAATGCTCATGGAGCTGGTGAAGCTTTACAAAGCCCTTCTAATGGCACATGTCAAAAAACCCTCTCAGAGACTCTATGAAAAAATGGTTAACCATCAAGAATGATCAACATCAGCCGTTCTGCACTGTGACCAAGTTTTTCTGGTTTCTTCCTTCTGGCTTTGATGTCATGACCAGGATTTCATCCACTTGGGTGACATTTCTTTGTTTTGATCTCACTCAGTGAGGCTGGTAAAATTGACGCTTGCCTTTATTTTAATAGCTCAAAGTGCATTGACATTTATGGTGTTTGAATCTTTTAATTAAGAGGATGGTGAATTGATTTGCGGGACTGAGCGAACTCATTTGGATTAAAAGAAACACAAAACAGGATGGCGAGTCTGGATGCACCATTTTCTCTGGCTTGAGCTCTAGATAAATTTGGCATTTCTAGTTTCCTGATCGGGAAGGGATTTGTTGCCTTCCTGTGCTAATGGAAGAAATTAATATTTGGCTGACATGTAATCCTGCTACACTCACTCTACAAAAGCTGGTCTAATTCCCGTGGTCCTTTCTATACTGTGGATGATTAGCTCTGTGCTGTTCATTCACACTACACTGCTCAGGAGGCATCAACAAAGGCCCAGGTGGCATGAGGCAGAAAGATGCTTTTGTACATCCTCACATCTGCCTAATTAGGAGGCGTCCGGGTCAAGTTTGTGATGTACCAAATCAACACTGGTTCACACAACTCCACAGAACAGCTTTCCCCAACATGGTGCCTTCCAGTGGTTTTGTGGCCTACAACCCCTAACACTTCACAAACATTCGATTGTGTTTTAAACATGAGGGATACTGTGTTGTATCCATTTTTATCTGCCCCCAGGGTAATGATTGCATCTTGGGGGAAAAGCCATCACAGCGATGCCCCACACATGAATGGGGTTCTAGTGTAGATCCCACCCTGGGCAAAGGTGGAGACACCAGCTTTGTATTTTGAGCAGTGAATCCAAATGCAACTCTGGAAGTACACTCTCTTTGGGCCTCCTCAGAAGCTTTTCAGGGTTCCTCAGTTACAAGGTCAATAATGGCACTCAGGTTATTCTCAAAGTTTGCTTGCTCACATCAGAGGCTTCCTCATATCACTGTCTATTTAGCTCAGTATTATGTGTACACTGTTGTTCTTCACGAGCACAAACCACAACGTGGCATCTGCATTAAGCAGGTGTGCGCTAGTGAAGCCTTCCCTAATCCAGTGCTCTCCAGATGTCTTGGAATGCAATGCTCATCATTCCCAGTTCGAGTGCCACACACAATTGCATAGTTTTCTAATTGCAGGAGGAGGAGTTTGAAAGGTCACATGTATTCTATTGTTTGTATTTGTAGCATAAGCGCGTGGCCTCGGCATGGCGTTGCAATTGCAGTGGGAGGACATGCTGCTGCTTCAGTTTTCTTCCTCTCTCATTTTCTCTCTCTTTGAGCTGACTGCATGTGCACTTTTGGTGTTGCACAGCAATGGAGGTTTAAAAATAAATCACATGGTAATTCACAGCTGCACAACTCCACACATGCAGTCAAAAATAGCGAAAATATAATGGAGGAAGAAGATAGGGGAAAGAAAATGGGAAGTCATAGTGTCTTTTTGATGTTGGTTTGTTTGTTTGTGTTTTTTTTTTCCTGCCTGCCAGTCCCATAAAAATCAGTGTGAAGAAGGATCAGGCAGCAATGAAAGGACAAAGACACAAAGGGGGGGGGGCAGGAATGTTGCAAAACAGGTTCTACATCTTTAAAGCCACCCCTGCTAGTAAGAGTTATAATGCCACTAGGTTGGAACAGCAAATGTCTTTGTAACTCATGGCAACCAGAAGCACCAGAAAAAACATAATAGAAGTGGTTTGAGAACAACAGAATTTGTTGTTGTTCAGTCGTTCAGTCGTGTCCGACTCTTCGTGACCCCATGGACCATAGCACGCCAGGCCTTCCTGTCCTGCGCTCTCTCCCGGAGCGTGCTCAAGTCCATATTCATTGCATCCGTGATGCTATCTAGCCATCTCATCCTCTGCCGTCCCCTTCTCCTTTTGCCTTCAGTCTTTCCCAGCATCAGGGTCTTTTCCAGGGAGTTTTCTCTTCGCATTAGGTGGCCAAAATATTTCAGCTTCAGCTTCAGTATCTGTCCTTCCAATGAGCACTCAGGGTTGATTTCCTTTAGGATGGACTGATTTGACCTCCTTGCAGTCCAGGGGACTCGTAAGAGTCTTCTCCAGCACCACAGTTCGAAAGCATCAATTCTTCGGCGCTCAGCCTTCCTTATAGTCCAGCTCTCACAGCCATACATTACTACTGGGAAAACCATAGCTTTGATTAGACGGACCTTTGTCGGCAAGGTGATGTCTCTGCTTCTTACTATGCTGTCTAGGTTGGCCATAGCTTTCCTCCCAAGGAGCAAGCGTCTTTTAATTTCATGGCTACAGTCACCGTCTGCGGTGATCTTGGAGCCCAAGAAAGTAAAATCTGTCACTGCTTCCATTTCTTCCCCTTCTATATGCCAGGAAGTGATGGGGCCAGATGCCATGATCTTAGTTTTTTTAATGTTGAGTTTCAAACCAGCTTTTGCACTCTCCTCTTTCACCCTCAACAAGAGGCTCTTGAGATCCTCTTCGCTTTCTGCCATTAGGGTGGTATCGTCTGCATATCGGAGGTTGTTGATAATTCTCCCGGCAATCTTAATTCTGACCTCTGATTCATCCAACCTGGCATTTCTCATGATGTACTCTGCATATAAGTTAAATAAGCAGGGCGACAATATGCAGCCTTGTCGTACTCCTTTCCCAATTTTGAACCAATCGGTTGTTCCATGTCTGGTTCTTACTGTTGCTTCTTGACCCTCGTACAGGTTTCTCAGGAGACAGGTAAGGTGGTCTGGTACTCCCATCACTTTAAGAATTTGCCACAGTTTTTGTGATCCACACAATCAAAGGCTTTAGCGTAGTCAATGAAGCAGAAATAGACGTTTTTCTGGAATTCTCTTGCTTTCTCCATGATGCAGCGAATGTTGGCGATTTGATCTCTAGTTCCTCTGCCTCTTCGAAACCCAGCTTGTACTTCCGGTAGTTCTCGGTTCGCATACTGCTGAAGCCTAGCTTGTAGGATTTTGAGCATCACCTTGCTGGCATGTGAAATGAGCGCAATTGTGCGGTAGTTTGAACACTCTTTGGCGTTGCCCTTCTTTGGAATTGGAATGTAAACTGACCTTTTCCAGTCTTGTGGCCATTGTTGAGTCTTCCAGATTTGTTGGCATATTGAATGCAGCACTTTAACAGCATCATCTTTTAGGATTTTAAATAGCTCGGCTGGAAGACTGTCATCTCCACTAGCTTTGTTGTTACTAATGCTTCCTAAGGCCCACTTGACTTCACTCTCGAGGATGTCCGGCTCAAGTTCAGTGACCGCACTATCATGGCTATCAGGGACATTCAGATCTTTCCTGTGTAGTTCTTCTGTGTATTCTTTCCACCTCTTCTTAATCTCATCTGCTTCTGTTAGGTCCCTGCCTTCTTTGTCCTTTATCATGCCCGTCTTTGCACAAAACGTTCCCTTGAGATCTCCAATTTTCTTGAAGAGATCTCTAGTCTTTCCCATTCTGTTGTTTTCCTCGATTTCTTTGCATCGTTCATTTAAGAAGGCCTTCTTGTCTCTCCTTGCTATTCTATGGAACTCTGCATTCAGTTGGGTATATCTTCCCCTTTCTCCCTTGCTTTTCGCTTCCCTTCTTTCGTGAGCTACTTGTAAAGCCTCATCAGACAGCCACTTGGCTTTCTTGCATTTCTTTTTCTTTGGGACGGATTTCGTTGCTGCCTCCTGAACAATGTTACGGACCTCCGTCCATAGTTCCTCAGGCACTCTGTCTATCAGGTCTAATCCCTGAAATCTATTCCTCACCTCCACTGTATATTCATCAGGGATATGATTTAGGTCATACCTGAACGGTTTAGTGGTTTTCCCGACGTTCTTCAATTTAAGCCAAAATTTTGCAAGAAGCAGCTCATGATCTGAGCCACAGTCAGCTCCAGGTCTTGTTTTTACTGACTGTATGGAGCTTCTCCATCTTTGGCTGCAAAGGACATAATCAATCTGGTTTCGATATTGACCATCTGGTGACGTCCATGTGTAGAGTCGCCTCTTGTGATGTTGGAAAAGAGTCTTTGCTATGATCAGCATGTTCTCTTGGCAAAACTCTATTAGCTTTTGTCCTGCTTCATTTTGTACACCAAGGCCATGCCTGCCTGTTATCCCGGTGATTTCTTGACTTCCTACTTTAGCATTCCAATCCCCTATGATGAAGAGGACATCTTTTTTTGGTGTTAGTTCTAGAAGGTGTTGTAGGTCGTCATAGAACCGATCAACCTCAGCTTCTTCGGCCTCAGTGGTTGGGGCATAGACTTGAATTACTGTGATGTTGAATGGTTTGCCTTGGATTCGTACTGAGATCATTCTATCATTTTTAAGATTGTACCCCAGTACTGCTTTTCCCACCCTTTTGTTGACTATGAGTGCTACTCCATTTCTTCTAAGGGATTCTTGCCCACAATAGTAGATATGATGGTCACCTGAATTAAATTCGCCCATGCCTGTCCATTTTAGTTCGCTGATTCCCAAGATGTCGATGTTCAATCTTGCCATCTCATGTTTGACCACCTCCAGCTTACCTTGATTCATTGATCTGACATTCCAGGTTCCTAAACAATATTGTTCTTTACAGCATCGGATTTTCTTTTCACCGCCAGACACATCCACAGCTGAGTGTCCTTTCGGGTTTGGCCCAGCCGCTTCACTCTTTCTGGCGCTACTTGGAAATACCCTCTGCTCTTCCCCAGTAGCATATTGGACACCTTCCGACCTGAGGGGCTCATCTTCCGGCGTCATCTCTTTTAGCCTTGTGATACGTTCCATAACAACAGAATATTGGAGGAGAAATAGCATCTCTCATAGTTCTAGAACCCAGGGTCATCCGATGAAGCTGATTAGTGGGAAATTCAGGACCGATAAAAGGAAGCACTTCTTCACACCGCCCATAGTTAAACTATGGAATTCACTACCGCAAGAGGTAATGATAGCCACCAATTTGAATGGCTTTAAAAGAGGATTGGACAAATGCATGGAAGATAAGACTAGCAATGGTTACTAGTCCTGATAGCTATATGCTACCTCTAGTATGAGAGGCAGTATGCCTATATACACCAGGTGCTGGGGAACATGGGCAGGAAGATGCTGTTGCATTCGTGTCCTACTTGTGGGTTTCCTGTGGGCAGCTGGTTGGCCACTGTGTGAAGAGAATGCTGGATTAGGTGGACCTTGGTGATTCGGCATGGCTCTTCTTATGTTCTTAAGGGGTTGGGGTATGTGTTTTGTGTCCCATACATGAGCCAGGCTTTAGAGTACTGGGATAAAATGCTTGTGTAGATCATCCCTAAGAAAATTCAAAACAAAATGAGCTGTCATAGTCTTTCTGATGTTCCCATTTTGAGTTGGACGGACACTGTTATGCCCCCATTGGAAGACTCCTCAGAGGAGGAGGAACTGGAGGATCAGGAACCATCCACCACCAGCAATACCCAGGCTCTGCCAGTGATTACCAGGAAGGCATCATCTGTGGAGGACAAGGGTCTTGCCTCAGAGCTGGAGACAGAAAATCCTGAACCCATCTGGACAGCCTCTGCCTGAAAATACAGGAACTCATACAGAAAGCTATATTGCGCCAGAGGCCTCCTTGTAAGGAAAGGTCTACTCTCATATAGGAGGCTTGCTCATGAGGAAGACCTTCTTAGCTGCAGTCCGTAACAGCTCAAAAGTGAACTTGGGTGTTTCTCTGACAGCATCTGCATAGAAATAGCAGTGTAAGGCTAAGAGAGTTGCTGGAAACCATGTTAACCAAACCTTCCTGAATCCAGCTTCCCTTGCCTGTGTATTGATTCTTGGCATGAGCACTTCTGGACTGAACTCTCCTTCTGTCTGCTCCTTGTTTGCTAAGTTGCTTTGGGACCTTGTTACTTGGACTGAACTCTGCCCCATATCTGTTGTGTTCTCTTGGAACTTTGTTGCCTGTGATCTGGACTGTTCAGACCTTGCCTTTTCCCTGATCCCTGTTTGTGCTGACCACTTTGGAACTCTTGGACCCTTGAACCTGCAACTGCTAGGCTCAGACTTGGGAAATGTGACAGATACCTGTTTACAGAGCAACGTCTCAATACAGACTTCTTCCCACTTCACCAGACAGTGCAGCAAAGGTCAGAATGCTCTGTTCTCTCTTCACACTTGAACATGTCGTGTACAGGCAGGTGTGACTTTTGGCACAGAGTGCAGCCTGCCATTACCCCCTGCATTTCAATTGCCCTATGGTAATTGTAGTCATTCTGGTATGACAGAAATTGCAAATGTGGCTGATGTAATTTCAAGCCTTTCATTTAGTCTAAGATTGCACGCAGACATTATTCTTCTAGAGAGGTGCGGGGGTGTGATAGAGAAACTGTTGACTGTGTGTGGACATAATTATTTTGTTTTCTTATACCTCTTATGTAAGGTGCAAGGGGAGCAGTCTCAAACCTGGGTATCTGTAATATTAAGAAGTCCACTTTATGTCCCCTCCCGCCAGGATTTCTAACATAGTAGAACCTGGAGCAGTCCTAACTTAGGTTGTACTCAAGACTCAGTCTTCCTGCCCCTCCAGGTTAAATCTGCTCAGGCAACCGTGTGACAGGTTCAAGAAAGTCTCATTCAATATACCTTTTCTAGTAAAATCTTTTTAACAAAACCATGCAAAGGGCTGGATGTTCCTGATCTCATCTGATCTCGGTCAGCCCTGGTTAGTACTTGGATGGGAGACTGCCTGGGAATCAGGCTTCCTGCATTGAGCAGGAGGCTGGACTCGATGGTCTTGTAGGCCCCTTCCGACCATTTGATTCTATGATTCTATGCTTTGCCCTGAATGCTTTCTCTGACTTTTCCTGGGTCCTTGAAGAATCTTATACTTCCAGCAGTCAGGTTCCAGTCCTTTACTTTCTGTACCACTAGCATTCTGTTTGGAATGCAAACCCGTTGTCCATCAACTAGGGATGTACGAAAGTGACTTACCTTTTTGCGGATTCTGTTCATGGGGGGGGGAGGCGTTCCGTCCCTCCCCCCGGAATCCTCGACGTGGAGGAGGTGATCCAGTCCTTCCCCCTGGAATCCTCGACGGCCGGCTGTGCTCTGCGGCAGCACCACAGAGCAGCCAGCCAGGCCCAGCCAGGCCAGAGCCGTCCACAGCCGGATTTCCAGCCGCGGAGGGCTCTGGGTAAAAAAAAAACACGCGTACGCAAATGGCGGCGGCTACGGCCGCCGCCATTTGCGTTCCTTATTTTTCGCCTTCTTAGTCTACGTCAATATTGACGTAGACTAAGATGAAGAAAAGAAAGGGGAACGCAAATAGTGTAGTGGGCGCTATTTGCATTCCCCTTTCTTTTCTTCGACTTAGTCTATGTAAATATTGACGTAGACTAAGACAGCAAAAAATAAGGAACGCAAATGGTGGCAGCCATAGCCGCTGCCATTTGCGTACGCTTTTTTTTTTTTTACCCAGACGTGATAGGCTACATAAGTCTTTACGTAGCCTATCACGTCTGGGTGGGGGGAGAAAAAAACACAGACTGCAAATGGCAGCAGCGGCAGCTGGTCGGAAGACCAGCCGCCGCCGCTGCCACCACCACTGAAGCCGCTGCCGGAGCCACTGCCATCCGGAACATCTACCCCAGGTAAGTCTCGTCCCAGGGGGGATCCGCGGGGGGTGGGGGGTGGCAGGCCGTTCCGCAATGGATTTCGGGGGGCCGAATGCACTGGCATTCGGCCTCTCCGAGATCCGTCGCGGAATTCTCTGACATCTCTACCATCAACAGCACCTGGACAGCAGACTGAGCAAGGCTCACACAGAGGAAGGCCAGGATCTCTTCTTGATCATCCAGAGTGCAGATGCAGAATAATGGGCTCAAGTTACAGGGAGCCAGATTCTGGCTGAACATCAGGAAAATCTTCCTGACTGTTAGAGCAATACGACAATGGAACCAATACTCTAGGGAGGTGGTGGGCTCTCCCACTCTGGAGGCGTTCAAGACGAAGCTGGACAGCCACCTGTCAGGGATGCTCTGACTTGGATTCCTGCATTGAGCAGGGGGTTGGACTCGGTGGTCTTATAGGCCTCTTCCAACCCTACCATTCTATGGTTCTATGTGGGATGATCATCAAATATATTTTCCCTCTGAAATGCTGCACCAAGTCTGTTGCATGTACTTTGCTTGACTGGAAGAACAGCTGTCAGCTGAACATCAGCATTGATTCTCAGAGACTGACCCCCCAGGAGCTTGGTGTTTCCCAGGTAAACACCGAACCAATATTCCTACTTGAGATGAAAGCAAGCTGTCACCCTGCACAGTTTATAGCATAACACAAAATGAAAGACAGAGACAATGGCTGAGCTGCTTGGCTCCTGTGATCTGCCTTGTTCATTATCTGTCCCATTGTAGAGCCAGAAGAGAACAAAATTAAACCTATTTGTGAAGATGCAGGGCCGCTCACAGAGGTGTTTTTATCCTCGATGTCCGATTCAGTACACGAAGATATTTGTCTAAGGCAAAGAAAAGGTAGCATATGACGAGAGATCATTACCCCTCGCCCCACCGCCACCTTCTCAACATGCAGAGCCAGTCCAGTTCAAAACATCAGCAAGAAATGAGAGGGCAGGAGAGGTTAGGGAATAGGAATTATAAATGGCTCCTCTTCACACTTTGGTTCCTGTGTTTCCTGCAACGAACAAGGGCCAACGTAGGGATGTACGAAAGTGACTTATCTTTCATGGATTATGTTGATGGTGGGGGGGAGGCGTTCCGTCCCACCCCCCGGAATCCTCGATGGGGGGGAGGCGATCCGTTCGTCCCCCCCGGAATCCTCGATGGCCGGCTGTGCTCCGCGGCAGCTCTGTGGAGCAGCCGGCCAGGCCCAGCCAGCCCAGAGCTGTCCACAGCCGGATTTCTGGCCGCGGAGGGCTTGGGGGGGGTGGGAAGCCGTGTACGCAAATGGCGGCGGCTACAGCCGCCACCATTTGCGTTCCTTATTTTTCGCCATCTGAATCTACGTAAATATTTAAGTAGACTATGACAGCGAAAATAAAGGGGAACACAATAGCGTAGCAGGCGCTATTTGCGTCCCTTTTTGATTTGCCATTTTAGCCTACGTTACGTAAAGATTTACATAGGCTAAAATGGGGAATCAAAAAGGGATGCAAATAGCGCCCGCTATGCTATTTGCGTTCCCCTTATTTTCACCATCTTAGTCTACGTAAATCTTGATGTAGACTAAGACGTGCTAAATTAAGGAATGCAAATGGCGGCGGCCATGGCCGCCGCCATTTGCGTATGCGAGTTGTTGTTGTTTTTAAGTCAGACGTGATAGGCTATGTAAACATTTACGTAGCCTATCACGGCTGACTGCAGGGACGCAAATGGCGGTGGCTACAGCCGCCGCCATTTGCGTCCCTGCTAGCCAGCGGCCAGATGTCCGGCTGCTGGCGGAGCCGGCCTGCGGCTCCGCAGAATCCCTGTGGAGCGGAGCCGGCCGGCCGGCCAGGATTCTGGGGGGAGGCGCAGAGCGCCTCCTCCCCCAGCGAGGATTCCGGGGGGAGGGACGGAACGCTTCCCCCCCCCATCAACATAATCCGCGAACAGGTAAATGACTTTCGTACATCCCTAAAAGCAGTGTCAGTGCTGTCCTGTCTTGGTGATGCATTTCCTCTTTTTTTTAGCAACTCATAAGGGCCCACCCTATAGATAGACAAGGCCTAAACTAGATGACATATGCTCTCCAACCTTTTGCAGATTAAAAGAGGACATGGGGGTTGGACTCGATGGTCTTATAGGCCCCTTCCAACCCTTCTCTTCTCTTCTCTTCTCTTCTCTTCTCTTCTCTTCTGATTCAATGTTTGTAATTAGGGTTGTGCACTGCCTCAGTATAAATCCCAAATAACGAAGTGAAGAGGGCTGATTCGGAGGTACCTCGTCATGATACGAAGCAGATCAGCCCAGAACCGAGGCACCCCAAAGCGAAGCGGCTCCTCCACAACGCGCCTCATCCACCTTGTATATTTGGAACTCTTGTTATGCCTTCTGAGCAGCCTAGACAGGCTGTCTCCAAAATGTATCAACTTCTGAAAGATCACGCGGAGCCTCAGGAGGAGGAGGGAGGGCGGAAGGCGAGAGAATGTGGAGGCGCCAAATGTATCCATTTGAGAGAGATCTGGTCACCAGGAGAGGAGAGGAGAGGAGAGGAGAGGGAGGAGGTGGAGGGAGGGAGAGAGCTTTGCTGTGCGTCAGCCTCTGTTTGCTCATTGTGAGAAAGGTGGTGTTACTGGAGAGGAGAGGACTGTCTGAAGGTTGTTTGGCTACAGCAGTGGTCTCCAAAGTGGGGTACACAAACCCTGGGAGGGGGCACAAGATGGTCCATTGGGGGGTGTGAGACACTTGATGATTGAGCAGCCTCCTGCTGCCCTGGCAAGCTGCCATTGTGTGCAGTGGTGGTGGCAGTGGCAGCAGAACCTAAGGATGGATGAAAGTCCCTTACCTGGTCCCGCAGCTTGCTTCGCGGTGGGGGGGAGGCGCTTCGGTTCCCCCCCCCCGAAGTTCAGGCCGGGGGGGGAGGCGCCCCGCCTCGCCGGGCCGAAATTCAGGCCGGGGAGAAGCGCCCCGTCTCCCCGGCCGCGAAATAAAAAAGTAAATGTAAAAAAAAACAACACACACACGTGATAGGCTACGTAACGATTTACTATTTGCGTTGCCCTTATTTTCGCCGTAGTCTACGTAAATCTTTACGTAGACTACCTGGGCCCAAATAAGGAACACAAATGGCGGTGCCCATGGGCGCCGCCATTTGCGTACGTGCTTTTTCTTTTTCTTTTCAAAGTCACCCGTGATAGGCTACGTAACGATTTACGTAGCCTATCACGGCTGACTTTGGAAATCTAGCCGTGATAGGCTACGTAAATCGTTACGTAGCCTATCACGTGTGTGTGTTGTTGTTTTTTTACATTTACTTTGTAATGGCGGCGGCGGCAGCCGGTCGGAAAACCGGCTGCTGCCCCCGCCCCTGCCGAAACACCGCCGAAACACCGCCGGGACCTGCCGCCAAGAGGGACATTCGAAGGAGGTAAGTCCCATCCCGGGGGGGGCGGGGGGGCGGAGAATTTCACTGCCAATTTCGGGGGGCCGAATGTGTTGGCATTCGGCCTCCCCGAGATTCATGGAGAAATTCTCCGCCATCCCTAGCAGAACCAGGATGGGATGGGACAGGAGCTGAGAGGGAAGCTCCATGGCATTTCTCTCTCCGTTCCAGTCCTAGGCACTGGGAGCAACTGTCCCAGTCTCTTCCAGGCATGGCAGAGGAAGCCTTAACCCTTCCCACACTCCTTTGGCAGAATGAAGCTGAGAAGAAAGCACGTGCTAGGGGGATTGGGTTAGGGATGGCGGAATGGAACACTTACCTCTGCCTCCCCACAGAATCCTCTTCTGCCTGATCCTTTGGATCTGGATTTCCAGCAATACGGCCGCCATCCTGGACGCCATTTGCGGCCCTGTTTTTTCACGTGATAGGCTACGCAAATATTTGCATAGCCTATTGCGTGAATGAAAAGCACGGACACAAATAGCGTCCAGGATGCCATTTGAGGCCGTAAAGGTCTTAGTTTAAGCTAAATGCAGCCATTTACAGCTGCATTTACCTTAAACTAAAGCCTTTACAGCCTAGACACCATTTGCGTCCCCAGTCAAATCCCCTTCAGCCAGCAATACGGCATGGCGGCCGTATTGCTGGCGCTTCAGAGATGGCCAGCAGCTCCGCAGAATGCTGCAGAGTGGAGCCGGCCAAAGAGGATTCCAGGGGGAGGAATGGATCACCTCCCCGCTGTGGGCAGATTCCCCACGGACCAGAAGGTAGGGAATCTGCCCATCCCTAGACTGGGTAAAATGAGGATCCATAAAATAAAAAAGGGATCCTCTTGATTTCATATGATTTTTGTGGAGCAAATCCCCCAAACCATCCAGTCATAGAGCACATCAGCATCCACAGACTGAACCAGAAAAATAATGGATGTGCCACTTGTGGGCACAGCCATGGGACAAAAATAGGGAAAAATGGCTCCCCCGTCCCCCAGAACAAGAAGGGTGCTGGCATGTATCCAGAGGGCCTAGGAGCTAGCAGCAGCAGCCAGTCCTCATTGGCAGGAGTCGGATTCCAACTGGGCGCTTTCCCCTCCTTCCAAGGAAGGGAGAGAGTGCAGTTGGATGGCGACTTCTGCCCTCATGCCTGTCGGCATTTGGCGGGCTGCAACAGGCAGTGCCTTCCCCGGCAGCACCTTCCCCAGCAGCACCAGCAGCAGTGGCAGTGATGGCGCCCCTGGTGTTGGCACCCCTCCAGCCCACGGAACAAGGGCCCAGATAAAGAGCTGGGGCTGGTGTAGTAAAGATGTAACCTAAAAGCCATTGTATGTGTCTTAAGCAGCACGTAGTATTGTCAGAGCTGCGCATGCCTGGAATGAGCAGACAGTAACCCTAAGATAAGGTTGCTAGGCAAACCGCTGGCAACCAATCAAAAGTGACACGCTGGCTGAGGAATGCAAGCTGAGGTGACAAAACTGCAGCGCAGGGGTTGCCCAGGGTCGACTCTGCTTTTGAGCGTGAGCTCCTTTGTCGAACTGTTTGCAAACAATAAAATCGAGTTGGACCCAGCCTGAAGTTGACTCTCCTCTTTGGGGCAACTTGGACTAGCCTCCAGGGGGCGACACTAGCATTTTGTGCAACACTGGGTGGCATGTTGGGGGAGGAGTGAGAGTCGGATGTCCGAATCCCACTTCAGCTTCATAGGCCAAGACAGGTCAGGGCCCTCCCGAATCAGCCCAAGCCAAATTGGGCATGCCTCAGAAGCCCCGAAGTGGCTTCCAAGTCAGATCAGGGAGTCCATGCACAGCCCTATTTGTAATACCCCAAATCTCATACCTTTCTGTCCAAACTTCCTGTGTGCATTGCTAAAGGCTTTGCTAGGATGGCCATGTGCCCTTCTTTACAGAGGACAGCCCTCTATTCCAAGAGCTGTTCGAGAGGACAGTCCTCTATTTGAAGGCAGCCTCTATTTGATGGGCTGTCCAGTCCAAATTAAATATAAAGATGGGAGAGCAACAAGGGCCTCAAAGTTGCCCATCAACAGTTATCACACAGCTCCCATTGTCAGTCTTCCTCACTATGGTGAGATGTATTATTTTCCTATTGAAATTACAGTACATACTTCCACATTTTCATTGATACATATATACTGACACCTGCAAATGGTGTGCAAATCTATGCCTTCTCTTGTCATCTTTTTTGGTAATGTATAAATGGCCACACAATGGCAACAAAGATCCACATAGTTAAAGCAGTGGTATTCCCCGTAGTAACCTATGGCTGCCAGAGCTGGACCATACGGAAGGCTGAGCAAAGGAAGATAGATGCTTTTGAACTGTGGTGCTGGAGGAAAATTCTGAGAGTGCCTTGGAGAAGATCAAACCAGTCCATACTCCAGGAAATAAAGCCAGAGACTGCTCACTTGGGGGAAGGATATGAAAGGCAAAACTGGAGTACTTTGGCTACATAATGAGAAGACAGGATACCCTGGAGAAGATGCTGCTGCTAGGGAAAGTGGAAGGCAAAAGGAAGAGGGGCCGACCAAGGGCAAGGTGGATGGATGCTATTCTGGAGGTGACGGACTCGACCTTGGGGAGCTGGGGGTGGCGACAGCCGACAGGAAGCTCTGGCGTGGGCTGGTCCATGAAGTCACGAAGAGTCGGAAGCGACTGAACAAATAAACAACAAAAAATAATGGACAGCCTAGGCTCTGCTCTGCCTGCTGTATCTGCTACACTCATGCCCCATTCTCCACCAATTCCAAAGCCAAAATGGTAGTTGTTCATTAGAACCCGGGGTCATCCCATGAAGCTGATTGGCGAGAGTTTCAGGACAGATAAAAGGAAGTACTTCTTCACACAGTGCAGAGTTAAACTATGGAATTTGCCACCGCAGGATGTAGTAACGGCCACCTATTTGAATGGCTTTAAAAGGGGGTTGGACAAATTCCTCTAGAAAAGGCTATCAATGGCTATTAGTCCTGATGGCTCTGTGCTACCTCCAGTACCAAAGGCAATGAGCCTATGTACATCAGTTGCTGGGGAACGTGGGTGGGAGGGTGCTGTTGTGCCTATGTCCTGCTTGTGGGCTCCCGGTCGACAGCTGGTTGGCCACTGTGTGAACAGAATGCTGGGCTAGATGGACCCTTGGTCTGATCCAGCAGGGCTCTTCTTTTATTTTTATGATGTTCGACTCTCCTCATTTACCACTCTTGTTTGTGACCTCCATTCATTTTGCATGAATCTGGAAAGTGTGCAAAACAAAAGGAGAAAATGTGCAAAAACTGCATATTTTCCAAAAATGCAGACTTTTCACCATTGATTACAGCATGAAAACGCATGTTTTGAACACAGATGCATGTTCAAGAGTTTGCTAACAGTTCTGGGGAATACATTCTCCTGCCCGTGTCTGTGGTTGGGGTTGTGAAGACGGCCTGATTGCATGATTTGAGAACATAAACAAATTATCATCTCCTGCCCATCCCAAGCCCTTCTCAGGTAGGGATGTACGAAACACTTACCTGGTTTCATCCAGGGACATCCCCAGGCCCCCCTGGGATCTGTGGCGGAATTCTCTAACATCCCTATTCTCAGAAGCTGCGAGGACTTGAGCTGATCATCTTGGAATGTGTGTCCAGGCGGCCCCTGTGGCCAGTCACCAAACTGCAGGCTGCAGCATCAACCTAAGCCAACATCGTCCAACCTGTTGCCCTCTCATATCCCCCCAGCCAGCTTCCACCCCAACTGTCAAGGGCTCCTTGGAGGCCTCTCTCAGTCTCATCCAGTAGCCAAGTCCAGACACAAACAAAGGGATTCCTTTCAAAGCTTTATTCTTCTTTTACAACTTAACAACTCTACAGGTAGCAACTAGATCTGAGCAGCAGAGTACCTCTGCCCTAAGTTGGAACAGTTGGTCCCCGTTTGAAAGGGAATTACTGGCAGACCCCTGAACTTAAGGACTAGGGAGAGGCCCTCCCCTTTTCCCTTGGATCCTCAGGGCACAGCCGTTGTTTGCGCGCCAACCGGGCACTGCGCCTCCTTTCCGCGCCCTCCATCTGGCGCCGCTCTCTGCGTCTGCGTCACGCATCCACCAAGTCTGCTATCTCTGCTCGGTCACTCCCTGGACTGCTTTCTAATCTAGGAATGCTGGTGGGAGGAATCTCCATCAGCTGTGGGCCCTGGGAAAGAGGAGCGTGCTCCTCTCCCAGGAGCGACTGCTCTTCCTCAGAATCAGAACTATTCTGGGATTCTATGGGCTCAGTGTCCACCCTGACACCAACCACTGGGAACTAGGGTTGTCAGAGAATTCCGCCACAGACTCCAGTGAGGCTGGATTCTAAAGAATCCCCCAGAATCTGTGGCGGAACGGCCTCCCCCCCCCGCCACCCCACGGAATCCCCCCAGGATGGAGCTTACCTGGCGGTGGATGCGGCGGCGGCTCCGGCTGGTCTCCTGGCCGGCCACTGCTGGGCTGCTGTGGCCGCAAATGGCGGCCGTCGTAGCAGCTGCCATTTGCGTCCCTACGCTTGCCCCAATAGGCTATGTATATATTTACGTAGCCTATCACGGCTAAAGTGGGGGTGCAAATGGCATAGGGGACACCATTTGCATCCCTGCTTTAGCCATGATAGTCTGTGTAAATATTTACGTAGCCTATCACGGGCTAGCGAAGGGATGCAAATGGCGTCCCCTATGCAGGATGCCATCTGCATCCGCAGCAGCCCGGCAGCAGGTGGAGGCCCCACTGCGGATCGGCCTGGCCGGTGGCTCCACAGACTGGCCACGGAGCAGAGCCGGCCGGGCAGGATTCCGGGGGGGAGGAACAGATCGCCTCCCCCCCGTCGAGGATTCCGGGGGGTGGAACGGATCGCCTCCCCCCACCTGCGGACCCCAGCGAAGCCAGGTAAGTGGGGTTTCATACACCCCTACTGGGAACCTTCAGCCACCCTTTGGGCTTCTGGGAAATGTTAGCAGTCATTGCTTGTAAGCATGCCATCGCAGCCATAGGAGCTAGGACGTGTGTGTGTGTGTGTGTGTGTGTGTGTGTGTCTACATGTGCACGTGCTTTAAGGAAGCTGAGATTCTTGCAGACCTGAGTCTGCACCCAATAACACTCAGTTTTCCCATGCAATTGGGGCATGCACACAACGGGAGTGGTGTGTCGTATTTTGGAAGATGGTGGCTGCTGTTTGCTCTGTCTTTCTTCTTATATTTTCCCCAAAGTCCCACAGGCATCAAGTGCAAAGTTCACAATCTTATATGTATATGGATATTTCCAGCCTTCATGGCTGCAGAGAGAAAGCACAGCTCTTCAAGGGCTGGAGGACACCCAAAGGCAAGAAGTTGACAAAGAGACAGCCAAGGAAGGGTACAGCTGCTCCATCCTTTTAAGCTTTTGCATTTAAAAAAAGTGCAGCCTTCTAAAAGCTCCAAGTCCCAGCCAGAAAGCGTAAAAGTGAAGCATCATTTTCCACTCAGCCCCATAAGCAGCAGACCATAATTTTCACCTCCCACCCCCACCCAACTGGGGAAACAAGTGAAGTAATTTATGCATCTGTTGAGCTACCCTCCACAGTTCCGAAAGCAGTTGTCCAAACTCTGACATCACTGTTGAATCAAAAACACAAAGATGATCCGTACATGTCTGCACAAACATTGGACAGTGTCTTTGCCCATCTTAAGAATCAAAGACAGCCAAACCAGGAGACAAAAGGGACCTCCTGCTGCGGAGGGAACAGGAAACAAAACACTCCAGTTCACTGTATTCAGATCAATGGGTTTGCTTTGATTGTGGCTTCTTTTAATTGTGTACAAATTAAATACAGCATTCTGGAGAGGCAGATTGCTGAACATCACATACAAGCTTCCTATAAGATGAATGGAATGTTCTCCTCTATGGCTGAATTATAAATGAGTGGAGGAAGGGATAAATGTTCTAAAAAGTGTAAGTGAAGAAAATTGGAGTTGCCCCCGTGGGAATTTCCAGAGGCAATAAAAACTTCGAAAGTGCACAGCGAAAGTGCAGCATCTTTCACATCAGAGCTGGTAGCAAATACTTCTGAGCACTAAATGATTAATTTCTAAATATGCAGTGTGAGTTTCTCAAGTCAAGCAAAGCTGGTGTCCCACTCTCTGCTCTGTGTCTTTCCTCCTGTTGCTTTGCAAACGACCTATTTGGCTGTGCAAATGACGTTTTGCAGATGACCTTTTGCAGGGCTCCTGTAGAGTTTTATCAGCTGGAGATGGTTGCTGGGCGGTGAGCTTGGTGAGCACTGATGACACTTGGCTACTAGGTGCTGAACACACTGCACCTGTTTGGGAAGGTGCTGGAGGAATCGGTTTGGCAATTCGAATGTAACCAGCCCAAGTGAACCAAGTCTGAGGCTGCAATCCCAAACAGACTCACTAGAGCAGGGGTGGGCAACTTTGGCGGGTCTGGGGCCAATTTCCTCCCCACCACCCCCTGAAACCACTGGGGTCACGCACATGCACACATCACTGCTGGGAGGCTTCGGGGGGCACTGCTGTGCTTGAAAGCAAGGTACATGCTTAATGGCTTTAAGGACTAAAAAAAACCCTTTGAATTGAGCCTGGAAATAAACTCATAACCAGTGCAAATCAAACAGAACAAGTATTACATGTTCTCAGTGCTGAACCCCTATCATCAGCCTGGCCGCAGGATTTTGCACAGCTGAAGTTTCCAAAGACTTCAAGGCCAGCCCCACCCACATAGGGTGCATTGCAGTAGTCTCATGTGATGGTCACTACGGCATTAATAACTATGACGAGGTCTGACCAACAGTGGAACATAGAAAGTGTCAGGAGTGCTCTGGCAGCTTCTCCCAGTAGATTCCAACAGCCAACTCAAGACACAGACGAAAGGATTTCTTTTCAAAGCTTTAATCCTTTTACAACTTAATGACTCTTTCAGATGCTAATCACCAGCGACTAAGCAAGGAACAGCAGGGTAGCCTAAGTTTCAAGTAGTCAGTTGATCCCCCTTTGAAAGGGAGTCACTTGAAGACCCAGAACTTATGGGCTAGGGAGAGATCCTCCCTCTCTCCCTTGGGTCCATGGGAGGCAGCTGTTGCTTGCGTGCCAAACGGGCGCTACGCCTCCTTTCCGCGCCCTCCATCGCTCGTCGCTCCCTGCGTCTGCGTCGAGCGTCTAAGAAGCCCCCCTCCCACACTCCCTCACTACCCGGGTCGCTCTCTATGTCTGGAATGCTGGCAGGAGGAATCTCTGCCAGGTGCTGAGCCTGTGAGGGATGAGCTGGCCCCTCTCCCACTGATAGCTGTTCCTCCTCAGAATCCGAACTGCTCTGAGGGTCTCTGGGCTCAATTTCCACCCTGACAGGAAGCTACCTTATATCAAGTCAGACCAGAGCCTTGCTCCATCTAGACCAGTATGGTCAGCGCTGACTGGCAGCAGCGGCTCTCCAGGGTGTGAAGCAGGGTTCTTTCCTAGCCCTACCTGGAGATGCCAGATATTGAACCTGGGACTTTCTGCTTCCAAAGCACCTCTGAGCTACAGCCCCAGTGGTTCAGGAGTTGTACGGCTTCCCTAGGATCTGATGAAAATGAGGAACAGAACTGGGTGTCATCTTCATATTGATGACTGTGTGGCCCAAATCTCTGAACACCCAGTGGTTTTATGTGGGTATTGAACAGCATGGGGTGGGGTGGGGTAAGATGGAGCAGTGTAAGGATGTACGGACTGTGTAAAATCAGCTCTGTATGTATTTCACGGATTGTCAGGTGCCTTTTGTTCCGCTATCCGCCCACAGACGGATGTGATTTTTTTTTCATCATGCGGAAAAATATGTAAATAATTACGTAAGTATTTATGTAAGTATCCACATAATTTGCCTTAGTATGTAACATTTAGCGTATTGTCCCCCATTCCATTCAATGTTTCCTCAGCAGGAACTTGTGTATTTTTCTAGAATTTATATGCGTAAATTTTGGGAAAGTAAAAAAAACATCCAAAAGTTCACGGATTCTGCGCAGCCTGAGAGGGTCACTCCGCAGCAGATTCCGCAGGTTGAATCCTTAGAAATCCAAGCTCATTTTAGTCTGTCTTGAATTTCTCCAGCATCCCTAGAGCCCTGCAGAATCTGACAAGACCCAGCCAAGGGGAAGAGCAGTAGTCCCACAGCACCACCATCTTGGTCCATCGTCCCAAGCATGAACATAACCAGCTCAACACAGTACCTACAATGCCCATCCCAGTGAGGTGGCCCAGAAGGATGTTGAATGGTACTGAAAGCCCCTGAGAGGTCTAGGAGAATCAGTAAGGTCACTCTCCCCATCCATCTCCTGGCACAAGTCACCCACTAGAACAATCAAGGCAATTTCCATCCCAAAACGAGGCTGAAAGCCAGACTGGAAAGGAGTCAGGTAATTAATGTAATCCAAGAATTATAAATATATTTTGTCTCAGAATACACATTCTTAAACATATTTTGCCCCCCCCTCCAAGAACTGAGTTGGAACATTCAGGAAGTGCAAAAGTCTGTGGATAATTATGTTCCACACATTCATCTGGGAGGTACATCTCAGGACCATCCACATCAGAATTCACAAGCATCCCTAGAGGGATGTAACGCTCCTTCATGCACTCCCCTTTGCAGTGGATTTATTGCACTTGAGTGCCTGGACCTTATTGCTGGCTGTGCTCTGGCCCTGTTGAAAGGAGCATGGGAAAGGTGATGGGTTTGCCACCTCGATGGGCTGGGCACCTACCTGTCCAGAACCTGAAAAGAGCTGTCATCCCCCACTCCCAAACCCCAATGGACAACCTCTCCTAATTTCATATTTCAATAGAAAATGCCCATTTCTAGTCAAAACACCCTTAAACGGCCATTTTCCTGCCACTTCACAAGTGTTGCCTTCGAGCCTGTAATGATCTCCACAACTAAACACAAGGAAATCAGTGCATGCCCTCTCCTGGGCAAATCAAAGGAATGTTCTCCTCCTGACAAACTTGAAATGATGACTCTCTAAAGAGGATGAGAATCTGATTTCCACTGACAAATCTCCAAGCCCTGGCATGGAATGCTTGCAAAGCATATTTTGTTATCTGTGTGTATGTGCGCACAACTGCCAAGCGTCTTCCTCAAAAGATAAAACATGGGTGTGTTGGGCAGTCTCACGATAAACTTTCTTTTTCTTTTTAATAAATGGTTTATTAGGAAATTATTGCAGAGATACAGCAATATACCAGTGTATTCAAGAAATACCTTATTCCCCACCCCCGTTAAGGTCCCCTGCATTCATTGCACAATTTGAAGCACTCTGATTAACCCAGAAAAATATAGGTTCTTTTGTTCTTTAGTTGTTGATAGTTTAATGACAGGTTTTTTAAGAGCTTCAGACTGCTGCTGTTTTCACTCAGTGTTTGGTACTGATTGCATTTTATGATGTTTTTAGTTTGATTGCAAACTTAATTTTGGATACACTGTTGTTCTTAGATGCAGTGTGTTATTTTATTTTCTGCCTTCATAACTTTTTATAGAAAGGCTGGAAATTAATGGATAACATATACTAAACAATAAGAAAAACAAGTTCAGTCTGGAAATGTCTGGTATCAAATGAAGCTCTATTTGGGGGAAGAATTTAACCCCCTACTCAAAAGTATATAGAGTGCCAACTAAAACCTGGCTGCTATGTATTACTTAGGCTTTGGCCTCCCAAATCCTGTTCCCTCCCATTGGCTGCACACTCCTGCAATGGCATAGCATGTTCACAAACACTAACTGCTGAGCGGAGAAGTGTCATCATCAATAGAATGCTGATGAACCACGCAGGTTCAGAAGGGGAGCAACACTCAATTTGGCTTGGATCAGATGCCATGTTTTCTGGCAAGAAAGGAATGGATCATCCAGGATCTTTGGAGGCCTAAGTGCTGTGACTAAAGGAACCAAGAGAGTAATAAAACGAGAGCTGTAGAGGGAAGGGGTTTTGGTTTAAAGATGATACTGTTTTTAAAATATGGTTTCTGCTTCTGTTGCTTTCTCCCTTTGCTTTTTGAAAACCACCACCAACCTTAGTCACAGTATGGCATACATATACATGAGCCCTTTGAAAAACTGCTAGATTTTTATTCCTAAGAAAGCAAAGCCTTTAAGGCATCAGGTATGAGTAAGTTCTGATGTGGCACCACAGGAAAGGCTTGTTCAGCTAACATATTTCAGATAATCTCTTTAGTTCCCCAACCTGTGCTCCTGTTTGTGTATGTGTGTGTGTGTGCTTGCTACAAAAGAAGAGAAAACTCTCTAGCATAGAGAAATGAAAGACATGACCGGAGCAGGAGGCACGGGGAATATGTGCAACACAGAGCCTTCTTCAGAACAGAGAACAGACTCCAGTGGAGTGGTGGTGAATTTTGAAGTGCAGCTGCTCATCATGGCAGTCCCCATAACCACACCCCCAATGAGCACCCATATCAACAAACAGTTCTAGCAATTTTCATCTGTTAGGTGCAGGTCTTTGGTAAAGCTAATGGGTCTTCATTGCCTATTCAGGACCAAGCCACCCCAAAAGACTTTGCATTACAACAGGGAGCAACAGATTGTTGCTGGGGAAATTATTTCTCTCCCCCATCCCTACTATGAGGATTGCAGCTCAGCTCAGGGGGAACAAGGAAGTCTGAGGGGGAGGGCAGATGACCTCAGTGTCCCTGCTCATCAAAAAGTGCTGGAGCTGCATGCCTGTGAGTCCTGGCTCTACTTCGCCACTGATGGGCTCCTACCAACAAATCTTCAAAGGAGCGGGAGCCCCAAGCCAAACGGTTGGTTAATGGTGAGGATCAATGGAGCTCTTGCAGCACTGATGGGTGCTGATGAGGCATTTTAGCCAACATATTCTGGAACTCTCAATCTGGCATTTCAAAGACAGAATTACACACTTTACACGTGTAAATCCTGTTCCTGAAGAAGGAGTGGGGAGCTTTGTGACAACCCTCCTGTCCTGCAGAAATACTTCAGAGAAGTCTTTTGGGGTGGAGTATTCTCCTGAGGATTTCTCCATCCCCTGAATCCTTTTCTGGATCTGCTTTCCACAGTGCAGCACAGTGCAGCTGCAACTTGCCCCATCAGGAAGGGGAAGGCAGAGGTGGGGCTACTGTTGAGCTGACAGCTTTATGTTCCCAGCTGGAAAGGATTGTTGTTTTGACACTCTGCAAAGTGTTGGAGTTCCCCAAGCAAACCGTTCACCCCTGACAATTCCTCCCTGCTCCAGCCTTATGGAGTGATGGCTGTCCCATATTTCAGCCAAACAATCATTTGCTAAGCAAAGAGATGTGCTCACAAATAATGCAAGCATTTTATAGGTTCTTTTGTGGCTTTTGTTCGCTAGGTCATCTTCTTTCCAGTACAAACAATAAATATTTCTGACAGTGCTACTATTAACTGATCCAACCTGCCAGAATGTAGAAGAGTCCTGTGGGGGCGGGGGGCAGGGGGCGGGGGGGGGGTGTTCTGGGAACACTCTGGGCATATATTTTGCAGAACCATTGGGCTACCGCTACAGAAATGGCTTTTTAATTATTACAACAAATCAGAGCTGAGCATCCGTTCTTTGGCTGACTGTGGCATTCCCAGCTCCAGAGCACGAGGCATCTGGATGATTGATTTGTCCTGGGTTTCCTCCGATTGAGTTGAGTAAACTGGGCTGAAGTTCAATTTAATTCAATTCATCTGAGATAAATTCCATTCAAATTGGAAAGAATGCCAATGAACCTAATTGCCTCTACCTTTGTATTTTGTAGCATTGCATGTGGAACTTGCCAAAATAAATTAATAATTATTTCTCAAACAAACAAACACCTAATCACTGTTTCCTTTTCATGGTGCTTAAAATTAGAATTAATTATAAATTAGAGTTAATGAATAGTACAGATTCTAACTCTGCATTATTTCCCTATGGCTTCACATCATCAAGGTGTCAGACTTCACACATTATCCTTTGAGTAGGCATCATAACACCATGTAAAGGTCATATCACCGTGTCTGTAGCGGGCTAGCAGCAACTCTGTTGAAAGCTGCAGCCCCTAATGCAGACTATCCCAAGATGGCACCTTCCAGATATGTTGGTAGTTGCAGTCTAACACAACTGGAGGGCCACCGGTTTAGGAAGACTGCCCCAACCCCCAATACACACACCTAAGTGACACAAAGGTCTTTTCAAACATGGAGGGGCTGTAGCTCAGTGGCAGAGCCCCCGCTTGGCATGCAGAAGGTCCCAGGTTCAGTCCCCGACTTCTCCAGGTAGAGCTCGGAAAGAATCCTGCCTGGTACCTTGGAGAACCGGTGCCAGTCAGTGTCGATAGCACTGAGCTGAGTGGACCAAGGGTCTGACTTGGTATAAGGCAGCTTCCTACCTGTTTGTCACATCTGCAGTTGATATTTTTAGCTGTACACTTAATTAAAAAAAAACAATCTTGCAGTGGATGTGTGACATGCTCAGAAAGGCACTGATGGTTCAATCTAGTCCTCTGTCTCTGGCATTGATCAAGCTGATGTGTTGAGGAAGCTCCCAAGAAGAACATGGCAGAGAGGACCCTACAAGTAGGGATATATGAAAATCTCGTTTGTGCTTGCAAAACAGTCAAACAAGCCCCATTTGCAACCCTGAACATGGATGCAAGCAGGAGAATGAACATCTCTGAAAATGTTTGTAAATTGTTGAGCGCGTGATTGCATGTGTGAAATGTGCACATTTTTATCAAGCAGTTGCAATTTGATAACTGCACATGTCATTTCCAAGCTTTAGTCTATGGGATGAAGTTCTGCAACTTTGGAAAATACACAGGGTTTTTGCGCCATTTCCCGTTCAATCATGTTCAATTTGTGCAAATTTCCCATCTGTGCAAATTGAATGGAGATTGCAAATGACCGTGGTCAAAGAGGTGATAAGAACATCAAGCTGATGTTCAGAGAATCTGGGCAAACATGAACATCGCTTGTTCACCCATCCCTAGTCCTGAGCATCTAGAAATGGGAGATAGGCTGCTTCTCTGAGCCGGGAGTTTCCACTCTTAGAAATCATGACTCATAGTTAATTTTTCCATTAATTTCTCTCTTTTTTAAAAAGAAATGTTAGTGACTTGAAATGCATGTTAATGTGGTATGCTGTTTGGGAAGGAGGGCAGGAGGTCAAGAAATTAGAACTCCCTTGCCCTTCTAAGGGATTTCCAGTCAATCAATCCACCAGAGTCATGAAACAGACATATTAGCCAAGCAGTGAAGAGAACATCCTGCTCCTGGGTGTTGAGCACCAACTGCAAAGCAACTGGGCCCATCTGGCATTATACAATGCAGACCTCTCTGTATCCTCCTAAGCTTCTCTGAGTGGGACAGTCATGCCTCACCCAGCCAAGAAATCTACCCACAGCCAGGAAATGGGAAGCACAACTTAAGCCAAAGGAAATTACCTTTTTTGTCGTAGTTCTGGGCAGATCCTGCTTTGGGTGGCCAGTTTTTAGGCAGCTTTGAAAGCACCTCCAGCTCACCAGGGTGATCGGAAGCAACCTTGGAGATGACGTTTCAGAAGCAGGACGTTGTTTTTTTCATTCCTCCCAGTGCCGGCACCAGGTTTTGAAGGGCTCTTGAGCAGGACACTCTCCATGGCCCCCCTCCCTCAACAAGTCCCCCTTCTCACTGCCATTGTCAACAGCTGCTCTTGCCCCTCATCCTCTTTCTCTTCGTTGCTTCCGCTTGCTTGCTCGACAGGCAAAGAGCCAGGGAGCAAGTCGGCAGTGGCATCTACTGTTCCTTCTTCTCACCACCAGCGTGAGAGGCATGTGGAGAAGTAGCTGCAATGGTGAAAAGGAGGAGCAAGTCCAGGGGGCTGCTGTCAGGGGGCTCTGCTGGGCTGTAGGCCCTCAGCAGATACCAGTCATGCCTACCCTTGATGCCAGCCATGATTCCTGCCCCTGCCAAAATCAAAAGAACTGGAGTCTTGTCCTCTATTGCTTGAGGACCTAAAAGCACAAGAAAATCCTTGGCTGGATCAGACCAAAGGCCATGTAGTGCAACATCCTGTTTCAGTCAGAGGTCAGCCAGATGCCTCTAGGAAGCCCATGAACAGGACACGAAGGTAAGGAACCTCCACTCTTGGTTGTCACCAGAATATAGTGGTCAGAGGTATACTGCCCCAGTCTATATGCCAGAGTGCAGAACCTCTTTCAGCCCGAGGGCCAAATTCCATTTCAGAGAAGCTCTCTGGGGCTGCATTCCAGTGGTGGGAGGTGCCAAAGGCAAAAAGGGCAGGGGCAAAAGCACCAGCATATTGTATTTTAAAGCTCTCACTGCCAGTAACTAAGTCCTACAAGAGGCATTTCAGCCTTTTAGAATGGAGGGAAATGCACAAAAGCACAAAAGGCAGGGAGGAAAGCAGGGACCACCTGGTGATGTGGGGAAGGGGCGTGGCCCTCTTGGGAACTCCAGAGGGCCAGATTTAGCCCACTAGCCTGAGGTTCAACACCCCTGCTATACGTGGGCATTCCAATCTCTGCTGTCATGATTAACAGCTGTGGCTACACTGTGAATTTACCTAACCCTTTATAAACACATTGGAAGAGTCCTGTTTCACCAAATCAAGGGGCTGTCTAATCCAGCATCCCAGAGTTTTCAACAATGGCCCACCAGTTGCCTCTGGGCAGAGCAGGCCCTACTGTGTACCAACGTGAAGCAGGCTGTCACAGGTGGCAGCATTCAGGGGGACAGGAACTGATGTCCGGAGGATGAGCAAGACACTATAAAATGGTGGCTGTAGTAGCGTGGGCAGAGGGGGCTATTTGGTACTACGCTTCATGCCACAAACTGTCTTGAACTGCCGCTACCTCCAGGAAGCCTGAAAGCGAATCCCCTGTTGTTTGTTTCCAGAATAAGGTTGTCAGAGCTATACACCCTTTATACATGGTGGTTCCACGGAGCCATTCTGACTAATAACCACTGATTATGTTATTGTCCAAGAATGCCTATTAAGCCATCTGAGTGGTCATTGCTACAAAGGTCAATGGATGGGGTTGTGTGTACTTTGGCGAGGAGAAGTCAACATTCCCTGCAGAATTTTGCAACATCATGCAAATGAGGCTCCTTTCCATGGTTGGCCATTTTTGCATATTCTTTCTAAATCTTTTGCTTTTTGACCATCCATGCTACTTCTTCCTGGAGACCAAAGGGGAAAGGCCCTGAGCATCAAGCCCAGATCCAACCCTGCACCCCTGCAACCTATGGGGATCTCATTCAGCAATTCCTCTTCTGAATTTTCACTCGGCATTGCCCATTGCACCTGCCAGACTCAGGATTTGGGGGGATTCAAAATAGCAACAGCATTATAGGGATCTAAAAACAAGCTAAATAAAACCCCTCCTTCCAGTGTCTTTATTCAACTGGTGTGCTGCAGCTTGTGTCCAGCTTCCTCAGCTGTTTTGGCATGAGGTCCCCCGGCTAGCCTTCCTCCTGCCCATGGCCTCAGCAGGCCCTCACATTGTGATTATTGTTGTGTTTGCAAATAATAATGCTTTTTAAAAATGGAGGCACGGAGGAGGGTATGCCTGCATCACCACTACGGCTCTCAAACAAATCGGCATTGGATTCAAATGCGTTCAGATTTCTACAAATCTGACCTACAGATTCTGCCGTGGATTGCGTTTTTTTCGGAGCCATGTAGATTCTGCAGACTTGCAGATTAGTTTATCGAGGGGGGGGGGAGATTTGCACTTATTTGCATTAACTCATGTGCATTAACTCATGTGCTGCTTGTGATTTAGGATAAGTAGAATAAAATTTTGGTTGAAAAAAATCTGATGAGCGGACGACTGAACCAAAGGCACCTGGCTATCCATGAAACACAGAATGGATTTAACTAAATCCCCAGTCATCCACATCAGGCCTCACAGCACTGTGTGTGTGTGGGTGGAATAGGCAGGCTTCGAGTGGAGGTGCTGTTCCTCACTCCTCCCAGCTGTGCAGTCTTCCAGGGACAGATTTGTGGAAGCCTCCCTTCAGCTCAAAACATGCCTCACCAACGGCAGCTTCCTGGGACGCCTTAGAAGCAATGCCAAGTCCATGACAAGGTGTCTCCCCCAGGCATGCTGGGGAGAGTGGCCAGCAGGCAGCAGCAGAAAGAGCCTTGTACCTCTACAAGTGGCGCAAGGCTTTAAAAAAAAAAAAAGCAAGGGGGGTAATGGAAGATCCTCGACCGCTTCGTAAGAGGTGGTCCTGAGAGAGGTCTACAAAGAGGGTCAAGGGAGACATGATAGAGGTGCACAAAATTATGCCTGGTGTGGAGAATGTGGAGAGGGAGACATTTTTCTCCCTCTCTCAAAATACTAGAACCCAAAGGGGTCCTCCCATGGAGCTGACTGGAGGGAGATTCAGGACAGAGAAAAGGAAGGAGTTCTTCACATGGCGCAGAGTTAAACTATGGAACTCACTACCACAGGAGGTAGTGATGGCCACCAATTTGGATGGCTTTAAAAGGCGGTTGGACAAATTCCTGGAGGAAAAGACTGTCAATGGCTACTAGTCCTGATGGCTATGTGCTACCTCCGGTACCAGAGGCAGTGAGCCTATGTACACCAGTCGCTGGGGAGCATGGGTGGGAGGGTGCTGTTGCGATCATGCCCTGCTTATGGGTTCCCAGTTGACAGCTAGTTGGCCATTGTGTGAACAGAATGCTGGAGTAAATGGACCCTTGGGCTGATCCAGCATCAGGGCTCTTACGTTCTTATGTATGGCAAGGATAGGGAACAGTTTTACCGCGAGGGCCAAATTGACTTGGGGGGCCTCATTCCACCTGTGAGTGGAGCCAAAGGCAGAGCAGCCAGGGCCAAATGTGATTATTATCATTTTAAGCCTACTCGGAAGTAAGCAGAACAAGGCTTCTGCAGGTCTACTCAGACATAAACTGGACTGAATCACTCAGCAGCCCTTTCAATAGCACCCCAAATACCTAAGCCTCTGCATGTCTACTCACAAGTAAGCAGGTCTGCCTGCCTGAAAATGCACTCTTTAATTCTGCGCAATGTAAATATGATAAATGGAACCCCCCCCCCAAAAAAAAATTTCAGTGACATTTCTTACACACATACATGCGTGCACGCACGCGTGCACCAGAAATCAGAAGAAACGTCCCCATTTCCACAGAGAGAGGATATTTTCAGGAAACTGGGGTGGGGATTTCAGCCCAGCCTGGTCGAGTGTTAAGGCTGCCTGGAAGTTTCCTGTTCCTGTCCTTGCAACCTTTCTTTACATGACTGAAGGACAAGAAGGAGCAGCTCATGACAGCTCCATTCCTGTGTTTCTCCATTTTAAACCTGACATACAGACATTTGATGCTTGATGCTGCTTCAGGAGCCTACAAGGCGTGTGGCTGAGTTAACGCCAGCAATTTATGAATCATGTAATTAACAAGCAGCTTTAATGAACTGCCATTCATTTAATGAATACATTTCATTTTTTTCCAACCTCAAAATGTGCATTTGGGGAGGAGAAAAAAAATGAATCAAACACAGAAAGCGATTAACATTCACCCACTGCCAGCATAGTTTTACTCTTTAATGGGGGAAAATATGGTGGTGATGAAGTGCTTATTTTTCAATTAAAGAACACTTTGCTAGCTGGAGAAATATGTTGTAGGGGGGAAATCCTCCTTCCACTGAACAATCGCCAAGGGACGGGTGAAATTAGAGGCAGCACTGAAGCAATGCCTGCAACAGCTAGTAGCACCAAGGAGAGTGAGAACTTGGGACTCGCCACCAGCTGACTGAGGCAGCCCATTGGTCCATCTATCCCAGCATCGTCTTTTCTGATTGGCAATGACTCCTCCAAGGAGAGGTTGCTCCCAGCTGGGTGGCCACCCTGCAAATGGAATGCTGGACTAGACAGAGCCCTGGTCAGATCCAGCAAGACTCCTCTTATGCTTTTATGTTCGTATGATCCTTTAACTGGGATATATATATAACAGGATCAAACGTGGGGCTTTGTGTGTGTCTAAATCATTGGTCTGCAACAGTGGTTTAAGACCATTCATTGCTTACATTCCGTTTGGACGACTGTAATGCAGTCTACAAGGGGCTGCCTTTGAAAACTGTTCAGAAATTTCAGCTGTTCCAAAATACTGTGCCCAGACTGTTGACCGGGGCCAGTCAGCGGAAGCACATGTCCTCTTGTTACAACAGCTTCACTGGCTATAGGCCTGGTTCTGGACAGAATTCAAAGTGCTGGGTATGACCTATAAGGCCTTATATGGCTTGAGACCAGACTTGCCTGCTGTCGTACAAACCTGCCTGGTTCGTACAATCTTCTGGAGAGGCCCTTCTTTCGAGACCTCCACTTCCAGAGGTGTGTTTGGTGGCGACACAAGAGGTTAGAGATGGCCTTCTCAGAGACCGCTCCTTGGCTGTGGAATTACCTGCCGAGGGAGGCCAGGTTCACTTCACTGTTGTCCTTCCACCAGCTGGCAGATATCTTTTTATTCAAGCAGGCCTTTGGCATGTGAGCAGGCCTGTTGGGCTGGATGCTGATTTTATTCTGTTGTTGTTGTGTTTTTAATGTGCTTTAATGCATTTGTTTTATTATTATTTTAATCGTATCTTATTTATGTTTGTAAGCTGCCTTGACTGCCATTTTTCTTGGCCTAAAGGCAGGGTACAAATCAAATCCAACCTCTTCATCATCCTTGTTGGCTTGCATCCCAGCCAAGATGAGTTCGCATCTGAGGCAGCGCTGCCATTTTCTTTTTAATATTTTTTATAAGGAAAGGAGAAGGGGGAGAGAAGAGAACAGGAGAGAGGGAGAAAGACAGAAAGGAGGAGGAATATAAACATTTCTGGGGGAAATAGACAGGAGTGTCATCAATGTCATTTGGGTTTAAAGGCAAATCTTGCACTTGAAGAAGATGGAAGGGTATGCACTGATGTAAAGCAAATGCTCTACTACTGAGCCAGAGGACCAATGCGTAGAGAATACAGTGTCTCTCTCCAGCCAAACATTTTAACCTGCCCGGGGCTCAACAAACCTCCTGTTTTGCTGCCCACTTTCCCTGCTTTCCCAAGCCCCTTTAAATTATTCAGATGGTCCCTTTTATTTCTGGTTTTTGAAATGTGTAACAAACTAATATCGCCTCCTGCCTCACAGGCATTCCTTTTAGAACTTCGATAGCTGCAGTACTTTGACACATAAAATAAATCCTGAGTAACAGGCTGGGAGGTGTGTGTGTGTGTGTGTGTGTGTGAAAGAAGATGTTTCAACCTTGGGTCATACCAATGGGGAAAATCATGAATTGCTGGCATACGTGATAAAAATCAGAATGTAATTACACAGCATAAAAAATAACCAGAGCAGGTGTGCAGTTTGTCTTGAAAGCAGATACATTGATCATGGAATTGCAGGTGGGCAGGAGCACATTAGAGGTTTTCCCAGATTTAAGAACATGCTGAGTATTAGACAGGGAAGGAAATAAGTGCCCTGGGCTGGCAGTGCCACATAGTACAGTATCCCATGCATCACGTAGCTGGAAGCCCAATACAGATGCCCTCAGTTTAGAAGCTTTTAATAAAACATGATCTACACTTCATACATTCTATGAATGTTACCTACAAATCAGCGCTGGTGCAAACCATTCCACCGCCTCAGGAGGAAAAACACACGTGCCGCCACCACAGACCATTGCTGCCCCCCTCCCTCCCTCTCTACGCCCCTACCTACCTACTGCATTTCCCCTGCCAGTGCCCACGCTGCAGTGTGGCTGAGGTCCCCGAAGATCCACATTGGCCAGAGAAGTGGCCAGTGCAACTCTTCAGAGAGGTGGCCATGCCTAAATGCCCGACTGGACTGTTCCTTCTCCCAGAGGCCCCAAACGACCACCCAGAGAGCAGGAGGTGATGAGGTTATCAGGGCAGCAGCAGAAGCATACACTGTTTAATTCCTGTGATCAAGATGGTGCTAGGATTTCAGTGAGTTTAAAATGCAAAACTGCATGCCCAGAGTATGGGTCTAACAGGCCAGGAACGCAGAAGAAGTTCTAAAGCGTGGGGTGCTGTTTGTGGGGGCAGGAAGAGAAATGTTACTTGTATTGTGATGCAGTGGTAAATGTTGAAGCACGGGCGCCCATCAGGACAGTCCCCACAGCCACGCTCCCAAGGAGAGGCGCAGAATGCAGGCAGCTGCCTGGATCCATATCAACAAACCCGTTCTAGGAGTTTACATTTGCTAGCAGGTCTTTTGTAAAGTGAGTGGGTCATCCTTGCCGAAATACTTTACATTACAACGAAGAGCATTATATTGTTGCTAGGAAAATTCATCTCCCCACACTCCAGCTCCTTTGAGGGTTGCAGCTAAGCTCAGAGTGAACAGGGAATTCTGAGGTGGGTGGCTGATGACATCAGTGTCCCTGCTAATAAAAAAGTGTTGGTACTGCAACTAGGGGTGTACGAAACACTTACCTTGTTCCACTGGGGCCATCTGCAGGGGGGGTGCTCCGTTCCCCCGCCCCCGGAATCCTCCTCGGCTGGCTCCGCTCTGCGGCAACTCTGCAAATCCGCCAGCCACGGACTTCCCTCCCCTGCTGGGCTGTGGCCGCAAATGGCAGCCGCCGTAGCAGCTGCCATTTGCGTCCCTGCCTTTCGCTGTGATGGGCTACGTAAATATATACGTACCCTATCATGGCTACCACAGGGATGCAAATGGCATCCCTGTATGCCATTTGCATCCCTGAGTTAGCCGTGATAGGCTACGTAGATACTTACGTAGACTATCACAGCTTGGCAGGGACGCAAATGGCGGCCGGCATAGCAGCCGCCATTTGCGGACACAGCCCAGCAGCGGCTGGAAGACGACCCAGAGCCACTGAGCCACTGCCAGGTAGGCTCCATCCTGAGGAGATTCCACAGGGTGGCAGGGGGGATTGCCCTGTTCTAAAGAATCCAGCCTCACTGGAGTCCGTGGCGGAATTCTCCAACATCCCTAGCTGCAACTCTGTGAGCCCTGGCTTTGCTACACCTCTGTTTGCAACTGAAGGAATACACGTAAAGGGAAAGAGAGCCCCCATAGGGGCATGAAGTCCAGGCAGGGCCAGCCTGAGACATTTTGCTGTCTGAGGAAAAGAATAAGATGGCGCCCTCTCCCCTTCCACGTACAAAAGCCGACTGGACTGTTCCTTCAACACTGACAATGGAAAGCATTCCCAACCACACCTGAAGGAAGCAGGTGAGCTTGGAGGGCACAGGGCAGGCTGCCTGGGACTCAGCGCTCACCGCCAACACCTTGCTGCCACCTCCCAGATCTGCCACCTGAGGTGACTGCCTCACTCTGCCTAACGGTAGGGCCAGCCCCTGAGTCTAGAGGCTAAAATGTTCTAGCTGCACCATTACACACGCATGCACACATGGCAAGGGAGCAAAGCATATGTTGCATGTAACACCCCAGTGGATCCACTGCATACATCGCCTCCCTGGTTTTTAACTTGGACCTGAATCCTCCCCCAGGAGAGGCCCTGGGTCTTCCCCATGAGCCACTAGTCTCCAGACCATCTCAGCAGCCACTGACTACCGCATCACCAATGTCCCCAGGCAGGTGTGCTGGGGGGGGGGGTAGAGTGAGCTCTCCATCCAGCCAACCATCTTGAAAGGAATTTAATCGGGGGGGGGTGTGTGGTGGATGGCTCCTATTCATTTTCCCCCACCAAGAGACTCAGCTGTTTTAAACTAAGTAATCATGAATATTTTACATCTGAGAGAAAAGTTGAAAAGTGCCGGGGGGCGGGGAGAGAAAGCAGCCAGGAGATGTTGGGGCCATTTGATCATATGTAGCCCTTCACACTGACATGCAGAAGAGAAGGGTCTTTGATTGGACCTTCTGAGTCTTTGTTCTTCTCTTTTCCGGCTCCCTAAATGTCAATTCAAAGCTGCCTTGGGACCTGAAGAGTACACGCTGCTCTTCCCGTCTGTCTGGGCAGGATGAAATTGATGGCAAAATTCAGGAGTGTGGGTTGTAATTTGGATAGATTGGGTGGAAGATCATGTCTATACAGTCACACTTTCTGGGTGTTTCCTGCCTCCCCCCGCCCCCCGCTGTTGGAAACATTCAGGGCCTCTGATCCCCACAACAAACCATATGGCACCTGTGTGGAAGTCTTTGTGAGTTGCCAGGAGTTTCAGACCCCAGCCTCTGGTGGTGAGATCCAGGTGCCAACAGAGGATGGAGCTGGAGGTCTGTTCTCTGCTGCTCCACAGCACCACCACTGCACGTGGCCAGAGGGGGTATTGCAGCTACCAACCAAGCAGGGAGAGTGTGACACTTGAAGCCAGCAGGGTTCGAGCTGGGGATGTCAGAGAAATCCAGAACGGATTCGGCTGACTTCGGATTTCTATGAATTCAGCCCATGGATTCCACAGCGGATCAGCAACTTCCGAGTCATGTAGATTCTGTGAACTTGCAGGCTGTTGTTGTTGTTTTACTTTCCAAACCTGCACACAAATTTAGTCATACAAAGATATAAAAGTTACTGCAAAATACACTAATATATACACCATTTAAAACAGACACACACGCGCGCGCCCACACACACACACACACCATTTTATACGGCTCTGATATCTCTTCAGCTACTGCTTGCAGCACTCTTTTTGTGTGTACACTCTGCTCATTGATTATATGCTGAGCTAAGAAAAACACACCCAAGGTTATGTGCCTTCAAAAGTTACATAAATTGTGGTGGACTTTTTTATATACTTTTCTAAACTGGGGCAGCGGGGAGAGAGAATCTGATTCTGTCAATTAGCAGACATCGGAACAAAAGACACCTGACAACTGGTGAAACACACATGGAATGGATTAAGCAAAATCCGTGCATCCCCCAAGTTCCAGCTGGTCCTATGAAGCCACTGCCTTGCTCCTCAGAGCAGGTCCGCTGGGACAGGTTGAGCTGCTTGTGAGGTACCCACTCCACAGGTTGAGCTGCTTGAGCACCCAATGTCAGGGTGGAAACTGAGCCCATAGAGCCCCAGAGCAGTTCTGATTCTGAGGAAGAGCAACAACCCGTGGGAGAGGAGCTCGCTCATTGCTCACAGGCACAGCAGCAGGAAGAGATTCCTCCTGCCTGCATTCCTGAGAGAGAGAGTGACCCTGGCAGCGAGAGAGCGGGGGAGGGGGCCTTGCTGGACGCTCGGTGCAGACGCAGGAGCGGCGCCAGATGGAGGGCGCTGAGAGGAGGTGCTCTGCTTGCTTGGCGCTAAAACAACAGTTGCATCCTGAGGACCCACGGGTAAGAGGGAGGACCTCTCCATAGCCCATAAGTTCAGAGTCTTCCCGCCCTCCTCCTTCAAACGGGGACCAACTGTCTTACCTGGAGCTTAGGCTACTCTGCTAACTACCCCAGTGCAGTTCCTTGCTTAGTTGCTGCTGATTAGGGATGTACGAAAGTGACTTACCTTTCCACGGATTATGTTGATGGTGGGGGGGAGGCGTTCCGTCCCTCCCCCCAGAACCCTGGCCGGGGGGGGAGGTGCTCCGTTCCTCCCCCCCGGAATCCTGGCTGGCCGGCTGTGCTCTGCAGCGATTCTGCGGAGCCGCCAGCCGGCTCCGCCAGCAGCCGGGCATCCGGCCTCTGGCTAGCAGGGACGCAAATGGCGGCGGCCGTAGCCACCGCCGTTTGCGTCCCTTCAGTCAGCCGTGATAGGCTATGTAAATGTTTACATAGCCTATCATGGCTGATCTAAAAAAACTTTAAAAAAGTGCGTATGCAAATGGCGGCGGCCATGGCCACTGCCATTTGCGTTCTTTATTTTGGCACGTCTTAGTCTACGTCAACATTTACGTAGACTAAGACGGCAAAAATAAGGGGAACACAAATAGCGTAGCGTCTACGCTATTTGCGTTCCCCTTATTTTCGCAGTCTTAGTCTACGTAAATGTTTACGTAGACTAAGGCGTGCCAAAATAAGGAACGCAAATGGCGGCGGCCATGGCCGCCGCCATTTGCGTACACGCGGTTTTTTTGTTTTTTGTTTTAAGTCAGCTGTGATAGGCTACGTAAAGATTTACATAGCCTATCACGGTGTTTTTTTAAAATCTAGCTGTGATAGGCTACGTAAATCTTTACGTAGCCTATCACTTTTTTTGTTTTTTGTTTTTTTTTAACCTGGAAATGGCAGCGGCGGCAGCCGGTCAGAAGACCGGCCGCTGCCGAACCGCCGCCGGAGCCGCCGCCACCAGGAAGATCCACCCAAGGTAAGTCCCGTCCCGGGGGGGCGGGCCGTTCCACCACCGATTTCGGGGGGCCGAATGCGCTGGCATTCGGCCTCCCCGAGATCCGTGGAGGAACTTTCATACATCCCTACTGGTGATTAGCATCTGAAAGAGTCATTAAGTTGTAAAAGGAATAAAGCCTTGGGAAGAATCCCTTTCATCTGTGTCTTGAGTTGGCTATTGGAGGGGACTATAAGAGGCAGCTAGGGCGCTCCTGACACCCAATTACCCACAGAGCACCAAGCCTGACACCTAGGGGTGCACGAAAGTCCCTTACCTGTCCTCGAAGCTTTTCGCGGTGGGGGGGAGGCGCTTCGCTGCTCCCCCCGTGAAGTTCAGGCTGGGGGGGGAGGCTTCCCGCCTCGCCCGGCCAAAATTCAGGCCGGGGGGGAGGCTTCCCGCCTCGCCCTGCCGAAATTCAGGCCGGGGAGGAGGCGCCTCGCCTTGCCCGACCGCGAACTAAAAAGTTAAAAAAAAAAAAACGCCCCCGTGATAGGCTACGTGACGATTAACGTAGCCTATCACGGCTAGATCTGCAAAGTCAGCCGTGATAGGCTACGTAAATCGTCAGGTAGCCTATCACGGGTTACTTAAAAAAAAAAAAGCGCGTACGCAAATGGTGGCCCCCATAGAGAGCCGCCATTCGCGTTCCTTATTTGGTCGCTGTAGTCTACGTAAATCTTTACGTAGACTACGGCGAAAATAAGGGCAACGCAAATAGCATTATCCGTACGTGCTTTTTTTTTTTTAAGTCACCCGTGATAGGCTACGTGACGATTTACGTAGCCTATCACGGCTGACTTTGCAAATCTAGCCGTGATAGGCTACGTTAATCGTCACGTAGCCTATCACGGGGGCGTTTTTTTTTTCTTTTATTGGAATGGCGGCGGCGGCAGCCGGTCGAAAGACCGGCTGCCGCTCCCGCCCCGGACGAAGACCCAACGAACCGCCGGCCAGACCCGCCGCCGGGAGGGACATTCGCCAAAGGTAAGTCCCGTCCCAGGGAGGGTGCGGGGGGTGAGGGGGCAGAGAATTTCTCCCCGAAACTTGTTCGGGGGGCCGAACACGTTGGCGCTTGGCCCCCCGAAGTTTCAGGGAGAAATTCTCCGCCAACCCTACTGACACCCTTGTTGAGCCCATGATCATCTGAACATCAGATGGGATGAATTTCAAACATGCCTGTTCAGGCCTTATTTTGGGGTGGGGATGGTTCAGAGCATGTGCTGCTATATGCCACAAAGTGGCACTCCTGCATATGCTGTTTAAGGGCTTCTCCACACAGAGCTTTTATCCTGCTACTGAGATTGGTTGACCACGGAAGTTTGCGGGTCCTTTAGATGATGTCATCAACCTCCAAGGTGTCTCCCACATTAAATGACCTTCATTCCATTTTTTTAAAAGTTTGGAGATAACGAACTATCAAATTACAGTGCCCAAGTTCTGTTTGAGTTCCCTCCTGAAAAGAGGGAAAGCTGCAACAAGAGGAGCTAGAGCACAGCGCCATCTAGTGGCTGTATAATGAAAGTCATGGAAGACTCAGATAAGGGGGGGGAAGGAGGGGAGAAAGGGGGGAAGGAAGTGCTTGTAAAGGGAGTCCATTGTGGTCCTGCATTTAAAACGGAAGCAGAAAGCCCCATTTTAAATGCAGGATTTTAGGCTGGTGTAGGGATGCTCTAAATGGCAGGTTGGGGAAACTCCAGGATCAGCCGAGGTGGCAACCCCCACACAGGAATGCTGCACAAAGAGTTCTCCCTTTGGGGGGGTTTACACAAGAACATCATACGAACAGCCCTGCTGGATCAGACCAAAGGTCCATCTAGTCTGGCATGCTGTTTCGCACAGTGTCCAACCAGGTGGAAACAATCACCCTCTCCTGTTGTTGTTCCCCAACAACTGGTACTGACTGGTATACTGCCTCTGAACAAGCAGGTTCCATGATTAGCAGCCATTGATAGACATCTCCTCTATCAGTCTGTTGAGCTCCCCCTACCTTTAAAGCCATCTAAGCTAGAGGGCTCAGCTAGTTTAAAGGAAAAGCAGACTTAAGGGCGCCACTCACCTGGTTGCCTGTGGCAAGTAGAAAAAGCGTGGTTGGTTGGACAAAAGCGCCAGACTGGCTGTGGGGGATGATCTTGCGAGGAGGAGCCCTTAAAGCAGCCTTCCCTAACCTGGTACTAACCTGCTATGGACAATGGGGATGGTGGGAGTTGTAGCTCTGGAGGGCACCAGGTTAGGGAAGTCTGCCTTACACCTGTCTGGTGCCCCCTTTCTGAATGACCCCAAACGCAGCGCAGCCTGAATAAAGAGTCTCTCCCAACAATATGATCTGTCTCGAATCTTGCAACAGCTTGTAACTAGTGATGTGCAAACTTACTCTGGATGAATTGTTTTTGCATGGCCTGCCTGCATGTGATGCTTACTCACCATTGCCAATCGCTGTTATATGGCAGAGAGAAGAAGATAGAACTGCAAAATGCTCCTCCTCATGAGGTCAGAGCTGTGGCCGCAGCGATGATGAGGGAAGCAGCAGTGGATGCACTGGATAATTCAAGGGTTAAACCAGCCCACTCAGCATATGTGCAGAAATGGCAGTGTTTACATGCAGATTGCATGTGCTCTGAACCTCAGAATCAATTCCGAACTTAATCACGAATTCGTAATACACCGATCCAGGCTCGCTACAAATTTGGGCACTATGAACAGTTCTTGACCAGCGAGCCGAGCCGACTAATTACAATGTTCGGTGTCACCACTACTTTTAACCATTTGGGCAGGGATCAATCCCAATGATTCTCAGTGGGTTTTACAAGACAAGCCACTGAAAAAGCAAACACATTTTGCGTCATTGAAATCGGGGCAGCTCAGCATTGCTCTTTTTGCTGACAACCTGTTTCCTCATTCGCCCCTTGTCCCCCCCCCCCCCGCTCCCAAACCCAAGTTACATTTTGCAGAAATGAAATTTACAAGATAGAACCTCTAGTCTTTCTACACTGGTGTCGTTTTAAGGAGCACCTTCAGCTGGGAGACAGGACCAGTCTGTGCTCCTGCTAATAATAAGCTCTTGCACAAGCAGCAACAATAAAATGCGGAGGCTGACAGAAAAGCAAACAGATCTTGATGCTGGATGAAATAGGATGCTCAGGAAGGAGACTTTCCTCAATAAAGAAGTCACTGTTTTACATTCTCAGCAGTCTTTGCTCTCTTTATCAGCCACACCGGTGTATAAAAGAGGCTGTACATGGTGCATTGTAGAACTGCATAAAGTTTTTTGGTTATTGTTGGTTGGATGAGCAACTAACAATGACCACAGGTAGGAGAGAACATGGGGAACAAATGACAAAGAACCCAAACCACCTGATAAAGAAGTCGCTGACTCAACCATTTTTGTTTTAATTTTGTTTCTAAATGATTCATATTAATACTCAAATTCACTCAAGTCTCTTTCCTGCCTCCCTTCCAGGAGGCGGGGGGGGGGGGAGAGAGAGAGAGAGAGAACCTCCCTTCTCCACCCATGTAACCTTTGGCTGAGCAGCTGTGATGTCAAGGATGTTCATGAAGACTTCCACTGCTATCCAAGGAGCAAAGGGTCAGGCCCAGAAGATTGGCCAGCTGTGTTACTGTTGCAAAGGAAGGGAGCTGTCAGTTTGGCAGGGGGAAAATCTTCTCAAGAGGAGCAGGGCTGCGACCCATTGGCAGGAAGGGGAGACAGGCAGGGCTGGAGTGGGTGCTGCAAGGAAATAAGAACAGCCCTGCTGGATTAGTCCAAAAGGCCATCTAGTCCAGCACCCTTCTTCCCACTGTGTCCAGACAGATGCCTCTTGACAGCCCACCCACAGGACATGAAGGCAAGAGCGTCTCCCATTGTTGCCCCACAGCAACTGTTATCATTCACTGAAGATGGAGGTTCCATGTAGCCATCATCACGGCTAATGACCATTAGGAGGGTAGGCATGTCTGGGCATCTGTCAAAGGCCCACAGCCCAGCAGGGGCCCACTGACAAGAGCCCTCTGGAGTTCCTCCTCCTCTCCACCATTGCAACCCGCTTGTTCACCTGGCTCTTGCTCTGGCCAAGACAAATGGTGGTGGCGAGAAAGAGGAGCAGCAGATGCCCCGGCCGCCTTGCTCTCTGGTTCTCTGCCTGCCCAGCAAGCAAGTGGTGGCAATGGTGAGGAAGAGGAGGAGGAGCGGGAGCAGCTGGTGACATCAGTGGTGTGAAGGCAGACTCCTCTAGGGAGGGGGCCCATGGAGGGTGTCTTGCCCAAGGGCCCTCAGAAACCTGGGGTCGGCTCTAATTAGTGGGCTTTAAAAAGGAATTAGACCAGTTCCTGGAGGAGAAAAGTCCTCCTAATGGTCATTAGCCGTGATGATGGCTACATGGAACCTCCATCTTCAGTGAATGATAACAGTTGCTGTGGGGCAACAATGGGAGACACTCTTGCCTTCATGTCCTGTGGGTGGGCTGTCAAGAGGCATCTGTCTGGACACAGTGGGAAGAAGGGTGCTGGACTAGATGGCCTTTTGGACTAATCCAGCAGGGCTATTCTTATTTCCTTGCAGCACCCACTCCAGCCCTGCCTGTCTCCCCTTCCTGTGGGCCTTTGACAGATGCCCAGACATGCCTACCCTTGACTCTGACCTGGCCACTGAGCTAATGGCTATGACCACATCTTCTAGCAGCAAATTCCATAGCACAACTGAGCCCGTGTGAACTCCTTCCTTGTGTGTCCTGAATCTACCGTCAAATGGTTCCATTGGATGACCCCCAGGCTCAAGAATTATCAGAGAAGGAGAACACTTCTCTCTATCTTCTTCTTCTACACCACATATAATTTTGTAAAGCTATATCATGTCCCCCTTATTTGTCTCCTCTTGGGGTTTTTTTAAACTAAGTCTTGCACTCTTTAGCCTTTCTTTGTAAGGAAGATGCTGCACAACACCCTGATGGTTTTGGCTGCCCTTTCCTGCTCAGAAGCTCAGTGAGAAAAGGACTGAGGCAGGTGCTTGAGGATTTTGTCCAGTCCATATTTCAAAGTGAAACAACCCAATCCGCACCTGCCAGTCTATGTTCAGATCAGAGTGCATTTATCCTTTGGATTTTGCACTTCTCTGAATGTTGTGATGCAGTTATCGGCTCAAGACATGAAAACATATAAAAGCGTGTATTTTAGGATAAAATCCATTTAGAAATGTGTAGTTTGAGAGAAAACATGCTCAGAAATGTGTATTACTCTATGAATTTCTGTGTGGATTTTGTTTCATTACACATTACTGCGGAAATGGGACAGAACAGACTTACAAATGAACACATGCAAAACTGGAATGGACCAGAAATACACTGATCCATCCAACCCTAGTCCACCCAAAATCTAATCCAGAAATAGTCCAGAATAAACAGATTAATTCCCAAACATTGGCTGGGCATTCAGGAACTCAATCTGCAACTCTGTACAGACCTAAGTTGAGGATACCATCACAATGCACCAGAGCCTGCTGGAGGCCTCAGACTCTACCGTGGTGTAAATCCTAATACTAGATAGATTGAACTTTTACTATCATCCAGACTCCACACCCGTCCTAAGCAAAGTCCAGCTTCTTAGAGGAAGAAAGCATCCGTACTTAGGAAACAGGTCATTTCTTTTACATCAAAGATTTCAAAAGCTTTTTGAAGCTTTTGTCCTGTTGTCTCTTCTTTATGGCAAGCTCGCAACATTCCAGGTATTTAGGGATAACAGCTGGATTTTAGCCACGTGGAATCAAAAGCCTTGACTCCCTCCCCTGTTTCCCCACAGATAGCTTCATGGCAAAGAAAGAATCCACAGGAACTCTCTGTGCTCTTGATCTCTCCAAGACATCAGCTGGCTAATCGCTGGCAATATAATTGGCCTGTGTTGAAGGGAATTTATCCCTTCTGACAAGCTTAATTTCTATCTTATCTCCCCAAAGCGCAAAGTGCTCTGTTCTTCTCTCAGCCAGTCAAGTGGCCTTGCTCCCCTCCCCGCCTCAGAAGCAGAACGTGACATTTTCCTGAGCACCACCCATCAAAGGAACATGCGGCCAGCCGTCAGTCCAGGCAGAAGTCGCGCTGACCCGCCATTTCATCTCTCCATTATCGAACACGCCCCATCACTCCCCAAAGGGCAGCAAGTGTCACGTCCGTCAACATGGCAGAGCAGCTTCTGGCATGAGCTCCAGCCACACAGCTAAAAGCCTCCCCCACCCACTGTTGCTCCGCGGGGCCCTCTCCCCACTGGCTCCGCAGGGCCATGTCCTAAGGAAGCGTGATGGCGCTTTAACTAAAGCGTGCTCCGCAGTACCTTGATACCCTTTGGCTGCAATCTGGCATGCAGGGCGGCTCCCAGAAGGTTTCAGCAGGAGTTCATGGCGCATCGAGGTTTGCAGCCTTCAAGAACACAACCCAGCAAAAGCTCTTTGTGGCTCAGGCTGCAATCGTAGCACATGGAACTCAGCGGAAATTGCTTTTGAGTAGACCCAGTAAGTCTGAAGGGAGGAAGGGTGTTGCCCTGGCTCCCTGAAAGGTAGGCAGGGACAAACAATTACCCAGGTAGGCTTCCCCCACCCCCATTACTTCCACCTCAGCCTGAGCCAGGGGACTCTCCGACCTTACAAGACACGCCTAAGGCTTAAGAAATAAGGATCCAAGCCAGTCGCCTTTATTTCAAGCCCTAGGCCTGGAACTGTAAACAGTAGCAAAAGCCAGACAGAAAGCTTTGGAGTTAGTACTAACGCTTACTTGGAAGGAAGCATACACAACTATTTATTTGTTTGTTTGTTTATTTATTACAATATTTATATACTGCTCCTCATCAGAAGATTTTGGAGCAGTGAGCAACATGATAAAAGAATCAAACAATGGTTAAAAGAGTTAAAGCATTTTTTAAAAAGACAAACCCCAACAAAGTAGAGTTTAACAAAACACGGCTGGTCATGCAAGGAAGGCCTCTTGAAAGAACAATGTCTTCAAGAGGCACTGGAAGGAACACAATGTTGGTGCCTGCCTGACCTCTAAAGGCAGGGAATTCCACAGGAAGGGGGCCACCACACTGAAGGCTCTTTTCCTGGTGGACTACAACCAGGCCATGGGTCCATGTGGAACCACCAGGAACATGCCCTCTGATGACCTCAGTGACCAGGCAGGTTGGTAAGGAAGGAGGCGCTCTCTCAGGTATCCTGGTCCCAAGTTGTTTAGAGCTTTGTATGCTAGTACTAATACCTTAAACCTGGCCCAGCAGCAAATAGGCAGCCAGTGCAGTTCCCTCAGCAGAGGAGTTACATGCTGAAAAGGGGGCAGCTCCCGACAACAGCCGAGCTGCTGCATTCTGCACTAGCTCCAGCTTCTGGACCTGCCTCGAGGGCAGCCCCACATGCAGCGCATTGCAGTAATCCAGTCTTGAGGTTACTAATGCCTGTACCACCGTGGTGAAGCTATCCCTGTCCAGGAGAGGCCGTAGCTGGCGAACCAGCCGAAGCTGGTAAAAGGCACTCTGAGCCACCATGACCACTTGGGTCTCCAGCGACAATGATGGATCTAGGAGTACCCCCAGACTACAGATCTGATCTTTCAGAGGGAGTGCAGCCCCATCCAGAACAGGCAATGAGCCTATCTCCCGGACCCGGGAACACTCACCCACAGGGCTTCTGTCTGTCCAGGATTCAGCTCCAGTTTATTGGCCCTCATCCAGCCCATTACTGAGTAGAGGCACTGATACAGGACTTGCACAGCCTCTCCTGATACAGATGTCACAGGGAGATAAACCTGCGTGTCATCAGCATATTGATAGCATTTAGCTCCAAATCCCCTAATGACCGCTCCCAGCGGCTTCATATAGATGTTGAACAACATCGGAGACAAGATGGTAGCCTGCGGCACCCCATAGCTCAATTGCCAAGGGGCCGAGGAATAGTCACCCAGTGTTACTCTCTGAAATTGGCCCCGTAGGTAGGACCGGAACCGCTGTAGCACAGTGCCTCCAATACCCACCCCACGGAGTTAATCCAGGAGGTTGATGGCATCAAAAGCCGACGAGAGGTCAAGCAGAATTAACAGGGTTGCACTCCCCCTGTCCCTCTCTCGATAAAGGTCACCCATCAGGGCGACCAAGGCTGATTCAGTCCCATAACGAGGATGAAACCCAGACTGAAATGGGTCTAGATAATCAGTATCCTCCAAGAGTGCCTGCAGTTGGTCCGCCATGACCCTCTCAAGTACCTTCCCTAGAAAAGGGGTATTTGCGACTGGGTGGTAGTTGTCTAATACCGTTGGGTCCAGAGTGGGCTTCTTCAGGAGTGGCCACACTACTGCCTCTTTAAGGACAGCAGGGACCACCCCTTCCCATAGGGAAACATTTATCACTCCCTGGACCCACCCAGTCATACCCCCTCAGCTAGCATTTATTAGCCAAGAGGGACAGGGATCAAGTGGGCATGTGTTCGGTCCCATTATTGCAAGCATCTTGTCCACATCATCAGGCCATAACAACTGGAACTGATCTCACAAAATTGGGCAGACACCTCGACTGGTACTGCATTAACAACAGCTTCAAGGTCACTGCAGAGACAAGCGATTTTGTCCTCAAAGTGCGATGCAAAAAGGTCACAGCAGGTCCTCGACGGGGCCAGGGCCCCATTTACTGGGGAAGATGTTAACAACCGCCAGATCACCCGGAAGAGCTCCGCTGGATGGCTACTTGAGGATGCAATGAAGGCAGCAAAATAAACCTTCTTTGCTGCCCGCACTGCCACACAGTAGGCACGATTATGCACTCTAGAGCATGCTTGGTTGTCTTCACTTCGCCATTTACACTCCAGCCGACGTCCAGCCTGTTTCATTGACTTCAGCTCCCCAGTATACCAGGGAGCAGAAGGGGCTCCACAGTGCCGGAGAGGGCACTCAGGTGTGATCAAGTCGATGGCCCTCCGCATCTCACTGTTCCACAGTGAGGCTAGGGCCTTGGCTGGATCACCAGCTCTCCCCACTGGAAAATCCTAGGGATGGGCGGATTCTCTACTTGTCGTTCCGGCTGGGAATCCGCCCTTGGGGGGATCCATTCCTCCCCCCAGAATCCTCTTCAGCCGGCTCCGCTTCCGCGGCAATTCTGTGGAGCCAGCAGCCAGCTCCGAAGTGCCAGCGATACAGCCACAGTCAATCCCCCTCAGCCAGCAATACAGCAATGGCGGCTGTATCGCTGGCACTCCAGATCCAGCCGGCGGTTCCGTAGGATCGCCGCAAGCAGGATTCGGCTGAAGAGGATTCCGGAGGGAGGTGGAGGTAAGTGCTCCATTCTGCCATGGACTCGGGGGGGGGGGCAGATTCTTTAGAATCCGGCCTCATTGGGGTCCGTGGCAGAATTCTCCGCCATCCCTAGAAAATCCCCAAGAGCATTCAGAAATCCATTGGATTCCATCAGTCTCCTGGGGCAGACCATCCGAATAGGTCCCACACCCCCGCGGGAGGAGAGTGATGCCGTAAGTTCAAATCTCACCAGGAAATGGTCTGACCATGACAATGGGGTTACTTGGAGCCCCCCAGTCTTCAGACTACCCATCTCACAAGTTGGAGCAAAAACCAAATCAAGGGTGTGCCCCGCTTCATGTGTTGGGCCGATGACATACTGAGACAGCCCCATGGTTGTCATGGAGGCCATGAAGTCCTGAGCTGGAACTCCGGAGACAGCCTTAGCATGGAAGTTGAAGTCACCCGAACCACCGTCCTGGGTTCCTCCAACAGCACACTTGTGACTGCCTCCGCCAGCTCAGTCAGGGAGAATGCCGGGCAGCAGGGTGGGCAGTACACCAGCAGCATCCCCAATCTGTCTATATGGCCCAACACCAGGTGCAACCCCTCAAGGCCCGCTCCAAGGTGGAGTGGTCTCCTGGCGATAGAGATGGAAGTTCTATGAACCACGGCAACTCCCCCCTCCCCCCTCCTCCCTCCCTCCAACCTATGTTGGTGCTGCACTGAGTACCCAGGTGGGCAGAGCTGAGTCAGGTTGACTCCACCCAGCTCACCCACCCAAGTCTCAGTGATACATGCCAGGTCTTATTGTGAATGATTAAATCGTGAATGAGTGTGGTCTTATTGCAGACCGATCTGGCATTAAATAGCAGCACCGCAAGACAGGAGGGCACAGTGGAAGAGCTACCAGCTACATGAGAGCTAGAGGAGGAGGGTAGAAGGGGAACAGTGTATAAACACCTGTGGCCCATTCTACTTTGATGTCCCAACTAGGGATGTCAGAGAATTCCACTACGGATCTCGGTGAGGCCAAATGCCAGTGCATTCAGCCCCCCGAAATCCATCGTGGAATGAAGCCCCCACCCCCCTAACCCACAAAAGGTGTGCGAAACAGAGCACTTACCTGCTCCCATCCGCGCTGCTTTGCGAATGGTGGCCGTCCTGTGGCCGCCATTCGCTTCTTCTTCCCAGCTGTGATAGGCTACGTAAATACCTACGTAGCCTATCACGGCTAATGCAGGGACACCATTTGTGTCCCTGCAAAGGCCATGATAGGCTACATAAGTATTTACATAGCCTATCACGGCAGGGGAAAAAAAACCCAGTGTACGCAAATGGCGGCGGCTACCGCCATTTGCGTACGCTGGGTTTATTTCCCCCTGCTGTGATAGGCTACGTAAATATTTATGTAGCCTATCATGGCTAAATACAGGGACGCAAATGGCAGTGGTTACGACAGCCGCCATTTGCGTCCCTGCAGGGCTGCCCAGCGGCCAGATGTCCGGCTGTGGGCGGGCAGCCGAGCCAGCCGGTGGCTCTGCGGCTTGGCCGCAGAGTGGAGCCGGCTGGGCAGGATTCCAGGGGGGGGAGGACCGGATCGCCTCCCCCCCTGTCGAGGATTCCAGGGGGAGGGACGGAGCGCCTCCCCCCCCCCAGCGGAAACAGAACGGAATGGAAGGTAAGTTTTCCGTCCTTCCCTAGTCCCAACCCCCTCCTCCTGCCGTAACTCCTTCTGCCCCAAGTCACTGGAATAGTGGTGCCTCCTCCATGGGTCCCTGCATTAGAGTCTCCTAGGCACATCCTTACTGCCATAACATATCCAAACACTCTCCACAGCCACCCACCATTCAAATATACAATCAACCATTCAACTCATACACTCCACTCATCCAACAATCACTCCCAACCAAACTAATACAGTCACAGTTTGTAACCGTGGTTGTAGCCAGGTGCTGGTCACAGTTAGGACATCAGGCTTGTTAATCAACCAAATAAAGCAGAGAACAAGTAAAGCGCCATGTAACCGTCTTCCATTGGTTCATGCTCATTCTATCTCACCTGGACGGTGGCAAAGCAGTTCTCCCCCCGCCACCCCCCGGCTCTCACCCAGGGGAAGCTCCACTTCAAGCTACCACAGGCTCCCACCCAGGGCAGAGAAGTAGTTGTGGGATGTGAAGCCTCTATCCCCCGTCTCTCACCCAGGGTGGGCAACAATAACATAAGAAGAACTGCTGTTGACAGAGGGTCCATGGTCTCACTCAGGGACACCTCAGTTCACACACCTCACTGGCAATCAACAGATGACCAGGATGTAAGTAATCCAAAAGGAAGAGAAGATGGAAGGCACCCTCACCCTCGTGACAAACTGAAGGGGCAAACCAAAGGGGCGCGCCCCCTTTGGTGTCGCCCCCGCCGGTGGTGGCCCGCCACCTCGTAGCAGGGCAGTTTTTAAGTCTCCATGATGCCTGGAGGTCTCAGGCTCAGAGAGAGCACTCTGCTCCGGCTGGCTGGAGAAAACTTCGGCAGCTACTCCCCCTCACTCTGCAGTCAGCGCAGCCGACGCAAGGCAGGATACTGGGAGATGGGGGCGGGGGGGCGTTTACAGGCAGCAAGCAGCCAGCCAGCTGTAAATGGTGGAACGATCCTCTCCCCTCAGTTCTCTTCTCTCACCAGTCCAGCAGTGCAGAGCGGCCAGTCCTGTGTCCCTTGAGGTAAGTGTTAAACTCTTGAGGTAAGTGTTAAATGTATTTACAAGGGAAAAGGAGTAAAAAGGCAGACAAGAACCCGAGCAACCCTTGGAAACAATACTTCAGGCAGAAAATAACAAAAGCTACCTATACTGTCTATACATACCTAAGCAGGGGTCAGAGAACAGGTCCCAAAAGGTCAGGCTCAAAGTCCCAAGCCAAAAGCAAGATGAAGACAAAAGATGGTTTCACACACACACACCCCGCCCTTTATGCCCAGGCCCCTGACAACTCAAAGGAGATTTCCGTTAGCCAATCACAGGATGGCTGAAACAGCAATCCCAAACCTTTGGGAGGACGGGGACACACCAGTTCCCACAGGAATGCAGCTGAGATCATTCCGTCCAATTAACTAAGTCTTGCTCTGACCTTGGAATTAGAGACATCCCAAGAAAAACCACATGCAGGTGGTGGTATTGCTATATGCAACTCCAGCCTGACCAAATAGAGTCTTACAGACAGCGAGAGCCTAAGAAAAAATGCGGGTTCCTGGCAGGTTTACATCTTAAGGCTGCAGGGCACACTTAGTTGGCAGCAAGCCTCATGGAGGAAGTGAGTTAATTAAAAACAACAACAAACAGCATAGGACCATGGAATCTTAGCCTTGGAAGAGAGCAGGTAAGAGATACTGGAGGTCATCTAGTCCACCCCCTGCTCAGGGCAGGAATCTACAGCAACCCTGATGGCCCTCCAGCCTCTGCTTAAATACCTCTAGTGCAGGAGAGCCCAACACCTCCCGAGGCAGGCTGCTCCAGTGTTGGAATGTTTCTCCCAACGTTTAGCTGAAATCTGCAACTTCCACCCATTGGTTCTAGTCAAACCCCTGCTGAGCCACATGAGGGACTCTGGGGCAGTCACTCTTTCTCAACCTCACCTATCTCACTGGGTTGTTGTGAAGATAAAGTGCAGGAAAGATGAGACCCGTGTATGCTGCCTTGAACTAACCGGAGGAAAGGCAGAGTATACATGTAATAAATAAAAAAGAGCAGAACCTAAATGGATGAAGCCACTAATTAACATTTCAGAGGACATTTACTGCATTTATTCATTTGTTTTATTTATTATCAGTTACCTAAACCACTGTTGAGGACTTCAAGCCCTGGGATTTACTTTTGGATATGCACCATAGAAGACTCTCAGGGGGTGTCTCCGTGAACAATTTACTCTGAGCTGGCTTTGAAGGTAATTGGGGACAGATGATGTCATGGCCATCCAGCAGCCACCCCAGAGCTTATCAGGGAAAAACCGGATTTCCTGAGGCTGCTTAAAGTCCAATTCTTTTCCTTAAATCGGGTTCTCCCCGGTATAGTTGCTCTGTGCCCCAGCCCCCACATTGACCTGGGGTATCCTAGCCCTGCCCAGGATGTGCCTTTCACTGTGACCCCAGTCAAGGGGTGTTTCCTGTCTCTGCACAAACCAATTAGTGTGCATTCACAAGTAACTCCCATTGTGCTCAGTGAGGCTTCTCTGAATGCCCACATCAGAACTTAAAGAGATCCCTCTCAACTGAAATGGCACAATTTAAAGCCCAAATTCCCTAGCGCTGTAAAGCATGATCTTGAGGCTCCAATTCTCCGTTGTTTGGTTTATTGACTTAGAAGGTAACTATTTTGACCCTTCCTTATAGAGATCCTGCACAGCATCATGTTACAATGGGGGCTGGTTTCCTGTCTTTCTGCTCTCTTTCCCACAACAAACCCATTAGTGTCTCCTCAGAAGTAACTCCCATTGTGCTGAATGAGGCTTGCCCTCCGAATGCCCACATCAGAACTTACAGAGATCCCCCTTAACTGAATGCAGACTGTAAAGCAGTGATTCCCTGAAGCCTGTAAAGTGCTTTACCGAACCTGGGATTCTCCATGGCTTGGTTTATTGCCTTAGGAAGTAACTACTTCACACCTTCGTTATAGAGATCCTGTGGTTAGAAGGGGGCTGGTTTCCCATCCTTGTGTCCCCCCTCCATTTTTTCCCAGCACAAGCATATGTGTGTCTACTTGGAAGTAACTCCCATTGTGCTCAATGAGGCTTGCTCCTGAAATGCAGGTGCATCTGGACTTTCAGAGGAAAGGAGAAAGGGGGGGGTGAGGGGGGAAGCCTCTCTTACTGCTTGAGCAGCCCCTGCCAGTCAGATGATGTTCACTCCAGCCCCCACCCGGAAGTATGTTCTGTGAAGTGGTTTTTACAGGTGTGGACCAATCACTCGTGGAGCCCTGCATGGACCAAAGCACAGCAAAGCTGATCCCTTTTTAAAAAATCCAGTACTTCTCCATTCACTTCTCCTTCCATTGTTGTGGAGAAACAGTCTCAGCCATCGGGAAGAATGTTGCTAGTTAATCTAGCACTGTCTTAAGTACCATGTGGAAGCACTGAGAATGGGTAAGAATTTCACTTGGTTCCTTTTTTCTTTTCTTTTTTATAAGAACTTACCAAAATTCACAAATTTCTTTATAGATGGGATGGAAATGAGATTAAAAACAAATGAATGTGGGGAAAAGCAGAACTGACAGACTTGTGTATCCCCACCCAGGGCTTTTAGTGCTTTTTCTATAAAAGTCTGGGGTTGAATTGAATTCCTGTGTATTCAACCATGTTTGTGGAGCTGAATTACCACCTCTTTTTTCTGGCAGGCTCCTCTTCTTTAACAGCTACATGGCAGGCAGGTACATCAGGGTCCATGCTGCGAACAGCTGTACCTCATGAACTGTATGGGTGCAGATAGCTAAGAATATTGTTGGGTTCTTTGTTTATTAAGGACTTACCAAAATCCACAACTTTCTTCATAGACAGGACAGAAAGAACTTGAGATTTAAAACATTTGAATGTGGGAGAAACTGAAAGATTCATCAAGCCCTGGAACCACCATTTTAATTCCACTTTCAGCTGACTGAGGAAAAGCAATGCCTCAGCAGCGTCTCAGGATCCGAGTGTGAAAACAACCAAATGTTCTGAGAAGGGTTGAATTTTTCTCTACACTAAGGGTGCTCAACTTCGGAAGGTCGAGGGGCCATTTTCACACACACACACACACACACACATCCGATCCCCACCTCACTCCTGCACATAAAGCACAGTCTGCTGGACTACCCAAACATTATTTTTTAAAGCAATTCATTGAACCAAAAAGGTCAAATTTAGCTTGTTTGCAAGGTACTTTTGACATTTTTAGGGCTTTGTAGCTGCTCCAGATGCCATTTTTTCATTAAAATATTTTTCGGGGGGGCAGTGGGGGGGCAGACTGCATGTGACCTGTGGGTTGTGAATTTCCCACCCCTGTCCTGTTCTAGACTATGACACCAGTCCTAGGATAACCAACAAACAAAGTCTCAGACTTTAACAGCAATAAATAGTCTGTCTTATAAAAACACAAGCTCTCTGAACGTCATTTCTTGTACTTGTATTTGCTGAAAGAAAAACATTGCCATGAAACTTGAATATTTTACTTGTTTTATTTGAAAAATCTATAAACTCTACCTTCATCCCCAAAAGGATTCCCAAAATGACCAAAAATACAATAAAAATCTAAACATTAAATAAATCAAGAGCTATAGAACTATTTCAATGAGCTAAAAAGATACAAACTTAAATCTAAAAATATAAACAATTTGACCATCTGTTTTAAAATGCCTGTGCAAAGAATACAGTTTTCACCTGGCACTGAAAAGAGTACAGTGTTGGTGCCCGGTGGGTTGTGTCAGATGTTAATGTACATCTTCTCATATGGATGTTCAGAGAAGGGCTTTCTCTATCCCAAAATGCTGGCAAACAATGATACGAAATTTGAATCATGCTCCTGGGACCTAAATTCAGCCACATAAATTTGGAATCAGTAATACAAAGAGGGAGTGCCCTGGACATTCTGTCGATTAAATGGGTTTAAATTTTACAGTATATTCAATTTCCTGATCAGTAAAGAGGCTGACTTAACCTGTACTTTGCTTACAATGCAGTCACGATCATGCGAATTACTAAGCCCTGGTAATTCCAGCAAATCAGAGAATTAAGGAATGTAATAAGCGGATTACAGCAAAACTCTTCAGCAGGAGTGGCTAATACTTCTACAGTTTGATCCAACTCTTGTTATCTTGAGGGCACTGAAGGCAGAAAATGCTTCAAAGTCTAGAAGAAAGTGCTTAAATGCCTAAAGTGCCTAGACCCGAGTGCTGCGTGACAGAGTGAGCTCCCGTCTTCAGTCCCAGCTTCTGCCAGCCTAGCAGTTTGAAAGCAAGACATTGCAAGTAGATAAATAGGTACCGCTTCGGCGGGAAAGGTAACAGCGTTCCGTGCACCTCGGTGTTCAGTCATGCCGGCCACATGACCACGGAAGCGTCTTCGGGCAGCGCTGGCTCTTCGGCTTAGAAATGGAGATGAGCATCGCACCCTAGAGTCGGACACGACTGGTTGGGGACACCTTTACCTTTTTATAGCCCATTAACAGATGGAGGTCCCAAAGAGCCCATAAAAACCAGCAGTTCCCATATATCAGGTTGGCACAAGGGCCAGCATCTGAATTAGGGATGTCAGAGAATTCTGGAACAGAACCAAATGAGTCGAGTTGAATCTGATCTCCGGATTCTGCAGCAGACCAGCTTTTCCCTGTCATATAGATTCCATGGACTTTCGGACCAGTTTTCTAACCTTCTTAAATTTTGAACAAATTTCATCATTAAAAAATACTCAAAACCATATTAAAAAAAACCCAGCTGAAAATGCACGTCTCCCCCATAGTCTAAAGCATAAAAACCCACATTTTAGGGGATTTTGCATTTTCACATATTTGCACAAATTCGGAAACATAAAAAATCCAATTCTGTTGATGGGCAATGACAGAACAAAAGGTGCCTGACAGTCCATGAAACACAGAACAGATTTTACACAATACAGTGGTTCTTGAATCTGCTCAAGCCTAGCCTTTGGGTAATCTCCACAGGAAAGAGCTGCATAAAGAGCTGCATAAGAAAGAGCTTTCTTTCTCTGGGGAAGAAAGGCCTTATATATTTTTTAAAAAAATGTCAGGAAAGGAGCCCATCACATCATGAAGGGTTGCAAAAACTTGCTCCATTTCTGCATAACTATTACAGACGCAGGGTGTAGGGTGGCCAGGTGTCCTACTTTACAAAGGACAGTCCTCTGCTTGCAGGTGTCCTCTATTTGAAGAGCTGCCCAGTCCAAATCACCTCAAAGATCAAGCACCCTGGGGGCACAATCCTATGTAGGCTTAGACAGAAAAAGTTGTATAGCTCCCAGCATTCCCCTGCCAGCATGTAAGCTGTAAGACTTTTTTTTCTGTCAAAGCTTGCACAGGATTGAGCCCTCAGAGGTCCTCGGGCCTTGAAGTTGTCGATCAGCTCTTAGAAAACAGCAGACAGAGCAGCAGGCCACCGCTCACCCCCTCATTATGCTGAAACGTGCTGTGCCTCTATTTAAATTATTGCAATTATTTCTACATTTGCATCTATTGCACCTCTCCGTTAGCACATGCAAATGTTATGTCAATCTGTGTCCCCTTTTTTGGCGAATTGCAAGTGGCCACTCTACACAGGAGCACCACTTGCATAAGAATGCCAGGCTCCAGTTTGCAAACATCCTTTCTGCCAAGGACATGACCAGAAGCATTTTAACTACAACACAGGAATAGATGAACCGTTAAGGGCGAAGACACGCGGAATGAATCGGAAGTGCTTCAGCTGCTGCGCAACCCACAACTGAAAAGGCAGATGTGCCGCCCCTCCTGAAATCTCTCCACTGGCTTCCTGTCTGCTCCTAGATCCAGCGCAAGCTGCTTGTCCTTATCTCCTAAACTCCAGTGGCCTTGCAGCCCCCCCGACCCTCTACTTTTCTATCCCTTTATGTCCGCACCTGCAACCTTTGCTCCTCCATCTCCGCCACACACTCTGGCACCTGAAGGCCTCTTGCTTACTAAAACCTCTCCAACCTTTCTCCTGTTATGCCTGGAACTGCTTCCCCAAACACCTGTGTGATGCCACCTCTCGTACATCCTCCAGATCCCTACTCAGAACCCACCCCTCTTATGTATATTCAAGCCCCTCAATTAAACCTGTAAGCAAGCCGCAGTATATCTAATAGCTAAAACAATGGCATATTCCTCAGCTCTTTAATGCCCCCACTTCCTCTGTTGTTTCCATAGGACCTTGACCACACGCACAATCATCATCATCCGTGGTGTAGTGCAAATTTTGAAGGGCAGGCGCTCATCATGGCAGTCCCCATAGCCACGCCCACAAGGAGAATCCCATAATTGCAGCCAGCTGTGTTGATCGATACCAACAAACCAGTTCTGGCAGTTTCCATCTCTGCCAGGAGCAGGTCTTCTCTAAAGCTAAGGGGTGTTAATTGCCCGTTCCAGACCAAGCCACCCCAAAAGACTTTGCATTACAACAGGGTAGGAATACATTGTTGCTGGGGAAATCCATTTCTCTGTCCCCCCCGCCCCGCCAGCTATTGTGAAAATTGCAGCCAACCTCAGAGGGAGCAGGGAATTCCGAGAGGGAGGGGCAGATGACACCAGCACGCCTGCTCATCGGAAAGTGCTTGTGCTCCAACACCCCTTATGACCATAACAATCAGTTCATCTGCCATAGGTTCATCTCCCAGTGCTTTTTTTAAAAAGTTGAAGATTACGGCATGAGCTTTCCTGTCTTTATCTGTTTGTTCATTGATTCCTGAATTCCTTAAAAAAAAGAGGGAGCTTTTTTAATATTCAAAACTGCACAGGGGGTGGGAGGAGCCGATCAGTACCGATAGCCAGTCAGTACCAGGCACAGCCAGATTCTGCTTGAGACTGGCAAAACTGGTCTTTTTCAAAGCCCCAGCTTTAAAAGGAAAGCCACGTTTGGACGAAACACCACGTGGGTGCTTTCAGATCAGTCTCAGTGCTCTTAAAACGTTACGCCTCCCTTCATCTTCCTAAGTGTTCAGCAATGGAACAAAGTGCCCGGGGGCGGGGGGGTTAGATATCTTCCCTCCTTGGGCTTTTTCTAAAGGAGGTTGGCCATGCATTAGGAATAGATAATGAGATTCCTAAGAAGCCTATGAACACCAGAAGAGCTCTGCTGGATCAGACCAAGGGCTTCTCCACACAGGACTTCTATTCTGCTGTTGAGATTGGTTACTCATGGGTCCTTTACATGACATTCTCAACCTTTAGGGCGTCTCCCACACTAAATTATGTTTATCCCATTTTTTAGAAAGATGAGCTATTAAATTAACAGCACATTGAGTTCCCTCATGAAAAGAAGAAATCCCGCAATAAGAAGAGCTAGACTGCAGCGCCATTTAGTGGCTGTATAATGACACATATAGAACAACACAAATAAGGAGGGAAAGTGGCGGGGGGGGGGGGGAAGCACGCATAAAAGGAGCCCATCGTGATCCTGCATTTAAAATGGAAGCAGAAAACCCCAGTAAAGTTGCAGGATTTTAGCCTGGTGTAGAAAGGCTCCAAGGTCCATCTAGTCCAGGATGCTGTTCCCACAGTGGCCAGCCAGATGCCCCAATGGGAAGCCCACAAGCAGGACATGAGTGCCACAGCACTCTTCCCACTGTTTATGCTCTAGCAAAGTGTTATGCAGAGGTAGACTGTGGCTGCATGTGAAGATTCTATATAGCCATCAGTGATGGGCTTTCCCCTTATGAAAGCCTAACATATCCCCCTCTCCCTGCCACTGTCCAATTCCTCCCTGCATTTCAAAAAGCAGCTGTAGTATTTACACATCCCAAACATTGTCCACACATTTGCAGCACCAGTCCTGGGCATGTTAACTCAGAGGCAAGCCCTACACTGTTGAATGGGGCTTGCTCCCAAGTAAGTGTGTCTTAGGGAACCCTGATGCATCAGTGTCTGTGACCTCCATTAACGTCTGAGACTCCACAATTACCCTTACCCACCCTTTCTGGGTTCCTAGGCTCTGTCCTGGTGAGATTAAAGGGGGGACAAACACATACACTAAATGTTTCTCGAGACCCTCTGATGGCAACAGAATGAGCTATGGGCTAAATCCAGGAGGAGTTTGCATATTTTAAATTATTACATACTGGAAGGGGAGGCTGGGGACATAATGCCCTGAAATCCATATTCTAGCACACACGCGCACACACAGTCCCACGGAGAGGGGGCTATCTAGCTGCAACTAAATCCTCCTATAATCTGCTTTTGACAGCTTAGCCACAGTCAAAAAGCTTGAGGCCCAGCATGAGATGCAGGGCAGTTTATGCTTGAAAATTATGACATTTCAATTAGAGGAAAGGGCGCCTCTTCTGTCCTTGGTTCAAACTGGGACTCAGAAGCAATGAATCACACCCCGGCAGTGCTGGTAAGCCAGCCACAGTCTGTGTCATCGTGCCAAGCTGGCAGGACAACTCTCATCACACTCCAGCAGCTCCACACTAATCCAGGAGAGAGCGCTTGGCAGGACAATCCAGGCAACTGGCTCACCAAGTGGTTAGATGCACATGGTGGAACATAGGAAGCTGCCTTCTGCCCAAGGGCCAGCTCTAGGCTCTGGAGGGCCCTTGGGCAAGACACCGTCCATGGGCCCCCTCCCTCAGTGAGTCCACCTTCTCACCGCCATTGTCATCAGCTGCTCTGGTTCTTCCTCCTCTCTCTCATCATTGCTGCCACTGGCTTGCTTGGCAGGCAGAGAGCCAGGGAGCGAGGAGGCCACGCCATCTGCTGCTCCTCCCTCTCACCACCGCCGTTGTCTGGGCCTGAGTGAGAGGCAGGCGAACAAGCAGGTTGCCATGGTGAAGAGGAGGAGCAGGTCCAGGGGGCTCTTCTCGGTGGGCCCTTGCTGAGGTGTGGACCCTCTGCAGGGACCCAAACATGTCTACCCTTGACACTGGCCCTACTTTTACCCAGTGAAAGCACTGGACCATGTAGCCCAGTATTGTCTACACTGACTTGCAGCAGCTGTCCAGGGTATCAGTCAGACAGAGAAAGGTCTTCCCCATCCCTATGGGGACTTCACCATGCAAAGCGAGGTGCTCTCAGTGAAGCCCCCCACTTTGAATTCTTAAAGGCACGTACTGATCCTACCACAAACTCTGAGGCCAATCCAAGCTTGGATGAGGCACGTTCCTGGTTAGGTTTGTTTGGATATTTTGTTAACACCTTCTCTTTATAACTCATGACCCCTGGGGTTAGCTTCTGAAGTCTCCTCGCCTTGCAGTAGGTCCACAATGCTTTCCTTCTGATTCCTGATGGCGAGCTGGAGAGGAGTACATCCCATGTTGTCCTCCAGCTCTAGCAGAGCCCCAGCTTTGAGTAAAGTCTTTATGATCCTTATGTTACCTTTGAGCACTGCAAGGTGTGTGGGAGTCCAGCCCACCTTGTTCTTGATGTTGGCATCTGCCTTATGCTCAAGGAGGTTAACAATGCTAAGAAATGCCTCCTGCTGCACTGCCAGGTGGAGAGGGGTCCAGCCTGAATTCTCAGCAAGGTTGGGGTCTGCTCCACTCCTAAGCAACTCAGAAATGACAGCCTCTTCACCGTAGTGTGTCGCCAAATGCAGAGGTGTCCAATCCAGGCTGCCTCTGGTGTTCACCTTGGCATGGTTGTCCACTAGGAGGCGGATGATTTCCATGTGGCCTTTGATGGAAGCCAGGTGCAAAGGTGTCCACCCCTTGTCCGTCTTCAGGTCTACGATGGCTCCATATTTGATCAGCTTCTCACAGATAAGGCATTTGCCTTTTGCTACAGCCAGATGTAGAGCACTGTAATGATTCTGGTCTATGCTGTTGACCCCTGCACCATTCTTCAGGAGGTACTGGACCACCCTGAATTTGCCTTTTTCTACAGCCAGATGAAGCGGAGTCCGGAGGTTTTTCTGCTTCTTTTCTAGGTCTGCTCCTTGGCTATCCAGCATTTTAACAAGCCTGATGTGCCCATATGCAGCTGCCACGTGCAGGGCAGTTCTTCCCTCATTCTCCTGCACATTGGGGTCAGCCTGACGTGAGAGGAGAACCCGGACCACAGTTTCAAAGTTGTTCTGGGAGGCCAAGTGGAGGGGTGTCCACCCGTCAAGCTCTTGCGCATTGAGGTTGGCCTTGTGGTCAAGCAACAGCCGAGCTATTCTGTCATCTCCGTTCTGAGCCACAAAATGAAGAGGTGACCAGCCATCCTCATCAGCCATGTTGACATCTGCACCATGTTTGATGAGGAGTGAGATGATGTCCAGAGACTCCTTTTGGACTGCCAGGATGAGGGGAGTGGAACCATAGGCTGTCTTCTTGTTTACATCAGCTCCCTGCCTCAACAGGAATTTCACTTTCTCCAGGATTCCTGGAGTGACCATGAGACGAAGGGAATCCAGGTTGTTTTTATGGGTCTCATTGATGTCTTCTGATAATATCAAAGCTTCCAGGCTTTCAACCTCATTCTGAGGGAAACCATGGAATTGATCCTTATCATTCTTAGCACCTGAAACAGAATGAAAAGGTGTCAAACATAACACATGAGATGAGTTGAGATCAGGGGCCATGGGTCTTGAACCCAAGTCTGCTGAAACTTGGCTTGAGACTATGTGTGAAGTGCTACTCTCAGCTGCAAAACACCAGCTACCTCTGGATTTTGTGTTTCCTCCCCATTCTCCAGCCCATAGAGCTGTGCTACTTGGATTGGACAGCAATAAGAAATCTTTCCATTGGTCCTTTCGCTTATAAAACATGGCTGCCCTGACAAAGCCTGTCTGTTTGGGCAGCCATCCTAATAGGTTGTTGCAACCACATGCCCAGTCCAACTGATGCTACTGTTCACCTTGTGCTCCAAATAGTCACTTCTTGTGCTACAGCTAGGTTATTTCCTGCTCTCACAAGAATTGTGTCCAGGTTGCAGCCAGGAATGTTCCATTCTGATTGCTCAGTTTGAACTTGCTCCCAGGCCAGTGCCTGCTTCTACTCCCTTCTCCTTATGGATCATCAGTCTGGAATTTTAGCCTGGAATGGACTTGTGAACTGTGGCTTTTTGTCTGATCCAATCCATGCTGGAATTACATACCTACAGACACACACACACACACACACACCAGTTGATTGGACTTGATTCTGCCAAGGTAGTGTACATGTTCTAGTCACTAAGAGGTGTTTGAGGTAATCTTTTTAATTGGCCCAACTTCTGATAGTAAGCACAAAACTTTGAAGTTCTACTCAGGCTGGGCACTAACTTAAAACTTTGCTGCCTGCCACCATATCTCTCAAACACTAGACTGCAAATGGCAGAGAGACGTTCTCAGAATGGAGGGCAATGCCCTGAGATCAACTCCTCTAGTCCAAGAACAACACATGTTGAGCAGAGAGATTGAGAGGCCTGCAAATGGCCTTTGATCATACAGAGATACTCACCCCTGTTGCTCGTTCCCTGAAAGAGACCAGATCCTTCTGTATCACTCTTCTTAGTAATGTAGACATGGAAAAGAACTTGCATACAGTTATCAGTATAATAAAATGGATCAAGTGTACAGCCCATGAAAACAGCAAGTCCCATGACTGACCTTGAGATATTTTCCATCAAATCCCATTTCTGTATTCTTCTGAATATACAATGCACAGAGAATTGCCCAAAGGGATTCCCCACCCCGCCCTTTATTTAAGGCAAATGCACTATGACTAAAACATCCAAGGTTGCAGAATGACTTTCCCTTTACCTGTTCACTCCTAGAGAATGTGGGCTTGAATGACATCTTTCTGGAGAGATGCTCCTTCTCCAGGTCCACCACGGGGCTTCGGATTAAGGAGAGTAACATGCTTGTCTCCACCAAGAGATCTAAGCAAGTGGAAAAGATAGATAACAAATGACTCACAGAACCGGTTCCCAGAATGCTGAAGAATTCCAAAGGGGGGGTGTATGCCGCTGGCTGTCCTTCCTGAATGGTTAGTGCCCCACTATTGTCAAACCCCTTGAATTACAGCTGAAAGTCCTGACTCCACTCCCATCTGGGTGTGTTTCCTTTCAACTTCAATGTGGTGGTGTACAGAGGCCAACTGCCAAAACAGTTATCCTTGTTCCAATATTTCTGGCCTTGACTGTACGTTTACCCAGATTATAGAACTCCTTGCCCTGGGAACTCTACCTTGCTCCTTCTCCAATGGTGCTTTGGTGGAAAGTGAAGACTTTTTTGTTCAGGCAGGTCTTCAGCCTGCCTGGTTTTTAATTAATTCCCCTTGGCTTATTAAAAAAACAACTGATGTTTTTAAAAAATCTGTTGTTCTCTCCCCCCACCCTGACTCTTGATTGTTTTAAAAATATTGATTAATTTACGTTAGCCTGGGCCGGCCAGCCTATTAAGCAAAGTGAGGTAGCCACCTCAAACTCTGGATGTCAATAAAGGGCAGCAAATCATTAGCTATTTTAATCATACAGTATATTTTCAGAAATATTACTGTACATTTACTGCCAGGGAGAGGTGCTTGTGGAATTTTCTGCCCCAGGAGCCAAAATAACTTGGCCTTGGCTACTATGCACCTTGACGTGTGTGTGTGTGTGTGTGTGTGTGCACGCGTGCGTGCCATTTGCTATTCTGCCTGAGGCAGGAAAATGTCTTGGGCCAGCCCTGATGTTTGACACTTTAAGCATCTTGGTCATTAGACAGAAAGGCAGGTTAAGTATTTTAAATAAGCACTTTTTTAATTTGGGTTTTTACATTGTTATGGTTTTTAAGGTTGAACATGGGTGGGAGGGTGCTGCTGTGCTCATGCCCTGCTTGTGGGCTCCCGGTCGACAGCTGGTTGGCCCCGTGTGAACAGAATGCTGGACGAGATGGATCCTTGGTCTGATCCAGCATCAGGGCTCTTCTTAGGTTCTTAAGGTTGTTTCTAACATGTTATTATGTCTATTTGTTCATGATCTTTGTTTTCTGAATTTTTTCAAATTGCCTTGGTAGGTTCCAGAAAGGCAGTATAGAAATGTAATTGAGGTAGAGGTGGAAGAAGAAGGAATAATTATCTGTCTTAATAACCTGATCATAATGACTTAGATTGGCAGTTCTGGCCCCGTCCCCAGTATAGGTGAAGGGCGTGATCATGATCTTGGATGAGGCTAACTCAAGGCCCAGCTGGGATCTGGTTTAGGGAACAGCTCCTGGGGAGGAATCCGTTTGACTACCAAACCTGTGAAGCTCGGCCTCCTCTGTGGCTCCTGGTCCCAGCACCTCTTCATCAAGTCAACCATCTGCTGGTGTTCCCCTGGCCAGTCCCCATAGACCGGCTCCAACGAGGGACGCGTTCCTGCTGCCGCACTGATGATCACGGCCACTGTCCTTGCCCCTGTCAAAAGAGGAGAGACCACACCTTCTGCCGTCTATTTTCCTCTGGAAACCTACTGTGCATTTCTGGGATGGAGCTAAAAGAACCTCCAGCTTTTGTGAACATTCTTTTAAATGATCCATGTCAGTTTCAGCCCAGTCTCACAGGCTTGGAGGAAGGAGGTGACTCTCATTTACATGGAAACAAAATGAAACATTAAAAATAGAATGTGGACAGAAGGCCAGCCAGTCAATTCCTGCTTCATTCTAAATGCCTCTGTCTGGTAATCAATTCTGCGTGCCGCGGATCCCGTGCACAAATCCATGCCCAAGAGTCAAGGCCTGCACCAAAGTCCTCTCTGTCTGCGATTTCAAAGGGGTGGCAGGTGGTGAGCAGGAAAGGAGCCTTCTCAGGGGAGGTGCTCCACGTAAGGAACATTCTCCTGAGGGACATTAGCTGGGGCGGGGCAGTGGCATTTGCTGCAAGGAAACACCGATCTTCATCAGGATCACTGGGTGAGGACCAGTGCCAAGGGCAGGCATGGCCGGGCCCACGCCCCAGCAGGGGCCCACTGATAAGGGATCCCTGGACTCGCTCCTCCTCTTCATCATTGCAACCTGCTTGTTCACCCTCCTCCTGCTCTGGCCCGGACAATGGTGGTGGTGAGAAAGAGAAGCAGTAGACGTCACTGCCTGCTTGCCCACTGGTTCTCTTCATGTCAAGAAAGTACGTGGGCGCCATGAGGAGGAGAAGGAGCAAGATCAGCTGGTGACCATGGCGGCGAGAAGGTGGACTCCCTGAGGGAGGGGCCCCAGTGAGGGTGTTTTGCTCAAGGGCCCTCAAAAAACTGGAGCTGGCACATGGGGTGGGGGAGATCAGGCCTGGCCCAACCTATCTTGTCACCCGAGGCAAGAAGCCCCCGCTGCTGCCTGCTGCTGCCTTCCTTTCCGGCTGTGGGCAGCTCACCCAATGTCTCAGAAGAGCTTGCCCCAAGTCATGAGACTTCAGCTGGATCTCGTGAGACTTTGGGCAAGGGGCAGTGCATGCTGAGAGGGCGAGCAACTGCTCCAGAGAGCCCCGCTGGCTGCTCTATCACTGCAGCAAATGCCACGGCGGGACAGCAGCTGGTGGGGCTCTCTAGAGGACGCGGCCCTCTTGGTGGCGCAGCGGTGTTTAATTTGCCACCTTTCTGCTGCCTTAATCATTTGCCTCAGTCTACCTAATGAGAGGACCAGCCCTGGGGGAGGTTAAAACCTCAACCCTCCCCTCAGCCCCAGAATCCTGGTTTTGAATGTGGGCGGCAGGTGCATGGGTGGGTGGGTGGATGTGCAAATGTGTGTTAGTGTGTGTGCCGTACTCCCATCACAGCCCCACTCACCATGACATAGCTGTGGTGCCACCGCCTGTGTTTCAAGCCCCCCGTCCATTAAAAGCATTAGCCTGTTTGCCAGACACAAGCCCCTGTCTAAGAGGGCCTTGGAGCTTCTTTTTTTTTTTTTGCTTTTTTTTTTAAGACCAAGTTTAGTCTTGGTCTTTAAAAAAAAAAAAAAAAGCATCCCCAGGGTTTAGTCTTTTGAGTCACTAGCAGGAACACACCACATGGTCTGGAGTAAGCTGCTGGGTCTTTCATCTCCATATGCTCCTTCTCTACTCCCTAAAAGGAATGACCAGGAGTTACCGCGGCTGATCTGCAAAGGACAGTCCTGTGAGTTAAGTGGATTTACCACATTCCCAACCCATCAGAATTACCTGAATACGGTTTCTTCTGGGTAAGAATCTCCCAGACGACAATCCCAAAGCTTAAAGAACAAAAACCAGAATATTAGGTAAAAATAGTTACACACAGGACTTATACAATGGGGAGGAGCTGTGGCTCAGGGGTGGAGCCCCCACTTTGCATGTGGAAGGCCCCAGGTTTGAGCCCCGGCATCTCCGGGTAGGGCTGGGAAAAAATCTTGCCCGAAACCCTGGAGAGCCACCGCTGCCAGTCCCTGTCAAAAATACTGGGCTAGAAGAACCAGGGTCTGACTCAGTAGAAGGCAGCTTCCTAAATCCCTAGCCAATTGATTTTTATTTGTTTATTTGTTTACAATATTCAGTGCTTCTCCACATCCAAAGATTTCAGAATGGTGAACAGCAGTTAGGGTAAAGGAATAAGAACGCCATGTTAAAATAATTAGTTTTTTTAAAAAAAAGAAACAAGAGTTCTAATAAAACCGCTGCTGGTCACTCAAAGAAGGGTTCCTGAAATAACAGTGTTTTCATGAGGTGCCAGAAGCAACACAACATTGGCACGTGCCTGACCTCCAAAGGCAGGGAATTCCACAGGAAGGGGGCCACCCACTGAAGGTTCTTCTGGTGGACTCCAATTGGGCCATGGGGCCATGTGGAACCACCAGGAGCATGCCCTCCGATGACCTCAGTGACTGGGCAGGTTGGTAAGGGAGAAGGTGCTCTCTCAGGTATCCTGGACCCAAGTTGTTCAGTTATTTAGGACAGAGGAGCAACTTCCCCCTGACCTCAAATACGGCAATCAATTACCTCCTGCTTTGCATGCAGAAGGTATCAGGTTCAATCTCTGGCTTCTCCAGGTAGGGCTAGAAAAATTTCTGCCTGAAATCCTGGAGAGCTGCTGCTGCCAGTCAGTGCTGACAATGCTGGGCTAGATAGACCCATGGTCTGCATAAGGCAGCTTCCTGTGTCCCTATATAATGTGAAATATGGAAATGTAGAAGGAAGCTGAGAAGTGGCAAGCAAAGACTTATGAGTGGCTGGAAAGGAGACCAATTCCACCACGGAGGGAGAAGCTGACAACTCAAAGAGACACAGAGAGAGGAGGTCAGTCCTTACCTGTAGACATCAAATTCAGTTCCTGGTGGCCTGGTGCTTTGCAAAAGCATCTCAGGTGGGATGTAACTCAAGTTGCCTTTCAGGGCTGACCTCTCAATCTCCTGTATCCAGTCTGATGGCTCCATCCACTTAGATAATCCAAAATCTGAAATCTAGGTCAGGAGAAATCAAATGTCACTTTCAGCTTTCATACCCTCCACTGTTGTTCCTTCATTCCATTCCTTAATTATCTTGGGGCATATTCATATAATACCATGATCTTATTTTTGTACTTGTGAGAGCCTGTTGGTGATAGCAATGAAATGTGTGAGCCAGGAGTGTATGATGTTGTCTAGAATTTGTTTTAATTGAGATTACAGCTGAAACAGAATTTCATAGGCGTCTGAATTTTCAGAGTATGACATCTGGACTTTGCAAATTTTAATAGTTGCTTTTAAAGGAAACACCTATTTAAAGAAAAACCGAAGTCTTGTTAGAAAATGTTAAGGCAATAACATCAAGTTTTCAGCTTGCACAAATTTATACTTTAAACCCTGTATTTTGTGCAACCATTTTGCAAAGCATCCAGAATAGTGTTTAAGAAAAACTGATTTTGCAGGAAATAGATGGTATCCCTTGCCCACAAGCAAATTCAAAATTAGAAGATTTCCCCCCCCCCCCGAATGTGTAACCTTTGACCACAGGTGTAAATTGGTGGTTTTGACACTGATGGATGGATGTTGCCAATATGCCTTCTGGGACATTTGTCCAGCTGCTGTCAGAAGAAAGAATTTTGCCCTAGATGGACCTTAAATCTGACTCAGGATGGTGATAGTTGACATCTTTGAAAGCATCTTTCTGTCTCAATTGGGTTTGAGATCTGCTTCACAAGGTCGTTTTAAGGTGGAAAAGCTGGTGTGAGATGACTTTGCAAATGTATGTTTTCAGGAACTTGAAACTAACTGACCATCTGGGGACCTTTCACTTTACTAAATGAAAATTGTCAGGGGGGAAAATATCCTGTAGCAAGTCTCTGATTGTTATTACATACTGGAATTGTTATTACATACTGATTACCATCTCTGATTGTTAGTGGCTCAACAGGGTCTCAGGAAAAAGTTTGTCCCATCCTTTAAACATGTTTACGTGAAGATGGCAGAGATTAATCTTGGCACCTTCTGCACTCAAGTGTGAGCTACAGATCCTCCGGCTAATCCTGCTTCCCAAACTGCCCTCACCTTAACATGCATATTGGCGTCCAGTAGGATATTTCCTGGCTTTAGGTCAAGATGAAGCAAAGGAGGCCTCAGGCTGTGCAAGAAGTTCATGGCCAAGCTTATCTCATGGATGATTCGGAACTTGAGCTGCCAAGCCATTTGGTGGGTGGGAAGAGTGTCCTCCAAGGACCCGTTGGCCATGTATTCCATCACAATCCCGAAGGGGCTGTCACATACGCCATGGATGGATACTATGTGTTGGAATTTGATTCTCTCCATCTTGGCTGCCTGTTCCATGAGACGGTTCATGTTGGTTCTACAAGGGGAAATGCGGCGCATTACCACAATGCTTTGGTGCCATACATTGAGAGAAAGTAATCCATGTTCTCTAGATCAGTTGCCTCAGTTTAACAAAACACATTAGCACACTTTAACTCCAGGGATGGATGCAGAAGAACAGCTGAGATCACACTGGGCAGTGAAGCCAAAATAGCATGATTCGTGTTTGTTGGCTTTGTTTGGCATGGTGAACAATTGTCTGAATGTTATGCCCAGTCACACACTCTGGCTTACACATGCTTCATCCTTGATTGATTGTGGCGTCAAATAATGACTGGTAGGTGTGTGAATGAGCCATCACAAATTAGTCATCACAGATAGAACTTTCCAATCACCTGGCATGAGCGAAGAGCCTGGAGACTACACATTACATTCATCACATGAACAGGAGAGGAACTCTTGCAAACGAATCAGCTGCAAGCCCCACTGTGACATTAGAAGGCCTCATGCGCCTCTAGCCGTGATTGACTTAGCTACTCTTATATCACAGAGAGACTTGTGGCTGGGCAGTTGTGGCTGTTTTGGGGGATGCGGGGAGGGAATGATTGCCCATAGAGTATGTCACACATCAAGAGGGGAGGAGGGGGTAACAAAGTGGTGACTATGGAAGGATTGGATAATGGTTTCAATGGGGCAAAGGGATGGGGGTGTTTTAAAAGGCCTTTTAAAAATATGGCATGCTTTATGGATGGCCCCAGATCTAAACGTCATCATTTCAAGGATTAATGGGAACCTTGGGATAAATTAGGCGATGGTTGACACACAGCCTATTTATGTAATTGACATTTAAAAGACACCCTGTTGGTTGATTGGTTTGGGAGTCTCTTGCCAGAAGCCGACAATACTTGCAACTTATAAAACAGGACTGTTTTGCTTGGGTGTGAGGAAACTGCTGTGGGTTTTGGATATTGTTCCCCAGATGATTTCACCACTTCCCCATTCCAGTTCATAAGTTGCCCAACCAGTTGGTGCAGCTTGATGCACACTGCAGGCTGCCAAGCAATTTGACTTCAGGGACTCCCCAACATGGGCCTGAAGTGAGCTGGGCATGCCTCATTGTATCTCTCTCTGAAGATGAATGTTGTTTTCATTGCTTCAGCCAAGCACGACCATCCTGAGCGTGAGCCAAGCACAGCCACGGAGCTTCTCAAAAAGAAATGTAGCAAGGGCACCTCTCCAAAAGTTATCTACAATGGGGTAGATTACCTGTGAAGTCTGGAATCCTGCAGAAGGCAAGAGGAGCACTTCACCACATAGGTGGTCCGCCATTGTTTATGCTTCACTCGGAACACTTGGCCAAAGCTCCCGCCGCTGCCCACCTTGAGCCAACCACCTTCAAAATCCTCCTTGGTGAATATGGCTAAGCTGCCAGGGCGGAGGTCCATTTCCAAAAGCACAAGAAGATCCGTCCTCCTCCGCATCTGAGGATACTACTAGAAATGGCTTCCTGGTTCTTGTTCACCAAGGGCAGGGAAGTTGAGGCGTGTCTTGCTCTGCGTGTTTGTCTGGCACAGCTGTCAAAGGAATTACAAGATCACAGATTGCATTAGGCGGCACAGCCCAAAACTTTGGCTGTTACTCAAGTAATGCTGCAAGGAGGAGAACTAGCATGCAGACCTCTCCAGTACTCCCATGCTGTAAGGCTGGAGAGGTTTGTTTGCTGTGACTGGAGCTGGTTCCATGCCTCTGAAGGCCCCCATGTACTCAAGAGAATCCCACACCATCTTAATTTGAAGTGTAAGTTCCTCAGGACTGGGGCATATGTCTTTTTTTGAGTTACTTTACAAAGTGTCCCATGCACTGATGAAGCTATACAAAAGACCACAACCTTCTCTTGCTCTTTCTGCATAGAAAAAAACAAGAAACCAAGAAACCACTCCTGTTAAAGTTTGCTGCACTCCCAAGTTAGCCAGTTTATTCTGTTGCCCATATGTGGGTGGTATTTTTTTAAAAAATGTATATGTTATGGGTGTTTTAATTACGACCTTACTGATTTTGTTTCTGCACCTTGAATAGCTCTTTTAAAGTTCTGACTGGTTCTGGCTGAAACCCAGAATGGATTCACCGCCCCACTGACATCAGAGCCACCAGCCTCCACTGCATAAGGGACTTGGAGGTCATCTAGTCAAACCCCCTGTTCAGTGCAGGAAACTGCAACTACACCATCCCTGATAGGTAGCCACTGGCCTCTGCTTAAATATCTCTAACAAATGAGAATCAGTATTGATTGAATAAATTTTGTTTGGAGGGGAAAATATAACAGATTTGAAATGGGTAGATAACCCCCTTTTATACACTACTTTAAAAATGGGGGGGGGGAGGAAAAATAAATTAATTCTGGAAATATCCCCATTGCTTCCATTCTTGTTGCATCCGAATTTTGCTTCTATAGATAAACAAGAGGAATACACAAATGGAAACAAAAGGGATTTTTAGGATGAGAGATTTCTATGAAAATAAGATCCCCCTTACTATAGTAAAATTAGAAGAAAAGCTTCAGGGAATGCAAATAAACTGGATGCTCCTTCATCAGATACATAATTTTATTATAAATCCTTTAGTAAAACAAACGATGACTAGAAGCATGACAAAATTTGAAGGTATATTATTGGAACACATGGTAATACAAAAGGATTGGTTTCGAAAATGTATTCACAAATTATTGAAATAGATATGAATATGTCAGATGGGCTGAGTATAATATGGGAAGATGGTGTTTGGATACCAATAGAGCAAAAGGTATGGAATGCAGTATGGGTGACAGAACCAAGGAAGACTGTTTCAATAACTCTCAGGGAAAATATGTTGAAACCATTACACAGATGGTACATTATGCCATTGCATCTGGCAAGAACGGCCAACACAAATAATGCAAAATGTTAGAGAAACTGCAGTCAGCAGGGTTTATATATTCATATGTGGTGAACATGTCCTACTGTGTCACAGTTTTGGAACATCATAATTTTAGAAATGGCAAGTATTACACATCAAACCATACACGTGACAGCAGCATTGGCCTTATTGACAATATGGGAAGAACAAAATGCAAAAGTGACATCTAGGATTTAATTGAGTTCATGCTGATGGCAGCCCAAACAGTCATAGCTTAAAGCTTGAAAACTGCAGAACTTTTAATATTGAAATCATGGTATATGGAATTATCGCAAATAGCCATGGCAGAAAAATGGACATACTGACTGAAATTAGCTAAAGGCAAAGGCAAAATATCTGACTTTTTAAAATGTGGCACAATTGTATTCTATATACTGATCAGAGACATATACAGCAGTATTTGTCACAGCCTTTCCTCAGATTATGGAAAAGACGAAAAATAAACTTGATATATCGAAGAATTATAATGGAAACTTTTATGCAGCCTATGTTGTTGTTCTTTATTCAGTCAGTCGCTTCCAACTCGTCGTGACTTCATGGACCAGCCCACGCCAGAGCTTCCTGTCGGCCGTCGCCACCCCCAGCTCCCCCAAGGTCGAGTCTGTCACCTCCAGAATATCATCCATCCATCCATCTTGTCTTTGGTCGGCCCCTGTTCCTTTTGCCTTCCACTTTCCCTAGCATCAGCATCTTCTCCAGGGTATCCTGTCTTCTCATTATGTGGCCGAAGTACTTCAGTTTTGCCTTTCATATCATTCCCTCAAGTGAGCAGTCTGGCTTTATTTCCTGGAGTATGGACTGGTTTGATCTTCTTGCAGTCCAAGGCACTCTCAGAATTTTCCTCCAGCATCACAGTTCAAAAGTATCTATCTTCCTTTGCTCAGCCTTCCTTATGGTCCAGCTCTCACAGCCATAGGTTACTACAGGGAATACCATTGCTTGAACTATGCGGACCTTTGTTGTCAGTCTGTGTGATGTCTCTGCTCTTAACTATTTTGTCAAGATTTGTCATTGCTGTCCTCCCAAGAAGTAAACGTCTTCTGATTTCCTGGCTGCAGTCAGCGTCTGCAGTAATCTTTGCGCCTAGAAAGACAAAGTCTGTCACTGCCTCCACGTTTTCTTCCTCTATTTGCCAGTGATCAATCAAGCTGGTTGCCATAATCTTGGTTTTTTTGAGGTTGAACTGCAACCCAGCTTTTGCACTTTCTTCTTTCCCCTTTGTCATGAGGTTCCTCAGCTCCTCCTCACTTTCAGCCATCAAAGTGGTATCATCTGCATATCTGAGATTGTTAATGTTTCTTCAGGCGATTTTAACTCCAGCCTTGGCTTCATCAAGCCCAGCACGTCGCATGATGTGTTCTGCGTACAGGTTGAATAGGCAGGGTGAGTGTATACAACCCTGCCGTACTCCTTTCCCAATCTTAAACCAGTCCGTTGTTCCGTTGTCTATTCTTACCGTTGCTACTTGGTTGTTATACAGATTCCTCAGGAGACAGAAAAGATGACTAAGTATCCCCATCCCACCAAGAACTTGCCACAATTTGTGATGATCCACACAGTCAAAGGCTTTAGAATAGTCAATAAAACAGAAATTGATGTTTTTCTGAGACTCCCTGGCTTTCTCCATTATCCAGTGGATATTGGCAATTTGGTTTCTAGTTCCTCTGCCTTTTCGAAACCCAGCTTGTACATCTGGCAATTCTCGTTCCATGAATTGCTGGAGTCTACCTTGCAAGATCTTGAGCATTACCTTACTGGCATGTGAAATAAGTGCCACTGTTCGATAGTTTGAACATTCTTTGGTGCTTCCCTTTTTTGGTATGGGGATATAAGTTGATTTTTCCCAATCTGTTGGCCATTCTTGTGTTTTCCAAATTTGCTGGCATATGGCATGCATCACCTTGACGGCATCATCTTGCAAGATTTTAAACAGTTCAGCTGGGATAGCGTCATCTCCTGCTGCCTTGTTATTAGCAATGCTTCTTAAGGCCCATTCAACCTCACCCTTCAGGATGTCTGGCTCTAGCTCACTGACCACACTGTCAAATCTATCCCCGATATTATTATCCTTCCTATACAGATCTTCCTTATATTCTTGACACCTTTTCTTGATCTCTTCTGCTTCTGTTAGGTCCTTGCCATCTTTGTTTTTGATCATACCCATTTTTGCCTGGAATTTACCTCCGATGTTTCTAATTTTCTGGAAGAGGTCACTTGTCCTTCCTATTCTATTATCTTCTTCCACTTCCGCGCATTGCTTGTTTAAAAATAATTCCTTATATCTTCTGGCTAGCCTCTGGAATTTTGCATTTAATTGGGCATATCTCCCCCTATCACTGTTGCCTTTTGCTTAAATATTAGTGAGCTCATATCTAACTGATCTGTGGGTCTTCCCTATTCTCTTTAGTCTGATTCTAAATTGTGCAATAAGAAGTTCGTGATCTGAACTACAATCAGCTCCAGGTCTTGTTTTTACCGACTGCATAGATGTCCGCCACCGTTGGCTACAAAGGATGTAGTCAATCTGATTTCGGTGTCGACCGTCTGGTGAAGTCCATGTATAAAGTCGTCTCTTAGGTGGTTGGAAGAGAGTGTTTGTTATGCACAGTGAGTTGTCTTGGCAAAATTCTATCAGCCTATGTCCCGCTTCATTTTGTACTCCCAGACGATGCTTGCCTGTAATTCCAGGTGTCATTTGACTACCCACCTTAGCATTCCAGTCTCCTGTAATGAAAATAACGTCTCTTTTTGGCGTATTATCCAGTAGGTGCAGCAGATCCTCATAGAACTGATCTACTTCTGCTTCTTCAGCATCTGTGGTTGGGGCGTATATTTGTATCATTGTGATGTTAAATGGCTTACCCTGAATTCCAATTGAGATCCTTCTGTCATTTTTTGGATTGTATCCAAGCACTGCTTTAGCCACTTTATTATTAATTATGAAGGCTACTCCATTTCTTCTGTGGTCCTCTTGTCCACAGTAGTAGATCTGGTGGTCATTTGATGTGAAGTGGCCCATTCCAGTCCATTTCAGTTCACTAACACCCAAAATGTCTATATTTAATCTTGACATCTCCCCAATAACCACATCCAATTTGCCCTGGCTCATAGATCTTACATTCCAGATTCCTATGGTGTGTTGATCTTTAGAACATTGGATTCGTCGTTCACCAGCACCATCAGCTGCTAGCCGTCCTTTCGGCTTTGAGCTAGCTGCGTCATCACATCCGGGGCTAGTTGAACATATCCTCTGTTCCTCCCCAGTAGCATTTTGACCATCTTCCGACCTGGGAGTCCCATCTTCCAATGGTATACCGACATATCTCTGGTTGTACTGATCCATTTAGTTTTCATGGCAAGAATACTGGGGTGGGTTGCCGTTTCTTTCCTCAGGGATCGTATTTAGTCTGACCTCTCTGCCATGACCTTCCCATCTTGGGTGTCCCTTCACAGTTTAGCTCATGGCATCATTGAGGTGCTCAAGCTCCAGCACCATGACAAGGTAACGATCTCCTTTGCTGAAGATGCAGCCTATGGATTCAACTTATATCTTGGTTTGTAAAGTAAAGTGGAAAAATACGAATAGATGTTGCACGTACTACCTTCTATCAATAATTAGATTTAAACTTAAATCCCAAACTTAAACTTTGGTCGATTTTATTTCGAAAAACTAATAAAATCATCTTTTTTAAAAGGAGAATCCACCACGTCCTGAGACACTCTGCTCTGCTGTCCAGCAGCTCTTTCTTGCCATTACAAACTTTCTCCTAACGTTTAGCTGCTTCCTTGCCATTTCTACCCATCGGCTCTGGGCCTCTCTTCTGGAACCACAGAAAACAAGCCCAGCCCATGTGGCAGCCCGTGGGGTGTTTGAAGGCGGTGATTTGTTTCAATAAGGCAGTAGTCACTTTTTAGGAAAAGCTGGATAGCACTGTGCTCAATGGATACAAATAAACAAATGCACTCCTGCGCATGTTTTCTCAGCAGGAAGCCCCACTTTGTGGAATGGGATTTAGTTCTGGGTAAGCGTGCACAGGGCTGCAGCCTAACCAAGCCATGGAAGGACTTCACCTCCCCAGCAACCAGCCCTGGGCCAGCGTCTAGGGTAGGCATGGCTGGGCGCCTGCCGAGGGCTTACAACCCAGCAGGGGCCCACCGGCAAGATCTCCCCGGCCGTGCTCCTCCTCCTCGCCATTGCTTGCTCCCCTGCCTCTCGCTCTGGCGGTGAGGAGGAGCACGGCCGGGGAGTGGGCCGTGGGAGGACAGGGGGTGGCAGTGATTAGACTACCATTGCTTTGGTTTTGAAATATTGACTAAAGGTGTCTTTCCCCCTTTCCTGAAATTCTGCTCAAAACCTTCTGAAGGAAAGACATTCTGGCCATGCTCAGAGGCACTCTCTTCTTCAGATTTTGGACAGGCTCAGAGCTAGCTAGGTCTGACTGGATGCTCACCTTGAAATAACCATCAAAGCTCAGTCCAAACCCCTACTCCACAACGTTGCATTATCCCTGCCTCTTCTGATGCCAAGCAACAAAACCTCAAGGACCAGAGTGGCCAAAAAGAAAGAGAATCAACATCTATCACAAATCTTGGTGGCTAAGACACTCTGACCTTTCATCACAGAGGCATCTCAGTTTTCTCTACGTCAACTCATTCAATATAGAAGCGTCTGGAAAGGCAGGAGGTCAAGGACAAACCCTAAAAATGCAGAGGAATCATATTTGTACACCTGGAAAGGGCAAAAGGCCATCTAATGACCAGGAAACAAAGATGGATGGAGCCTGCCCCTAATTTTTGTTCCATTTGTAAGGGAGATGAAAAATCCAGCTTTGGAATACATTTGGCTTGTCCCCACGTGTAAGCATTACCCTTTCCCATACAGTATGGAAATTAAGGCCAGAGGACCCATTTATTGATTCATTCATTTAAAATATTTATAATCCGCCTTTTGAGGTAACCCCTCCCAAGGTGATGTACAACAAAACTTAAAACCATAAAACATAATAGAACAATAATAATAAGAAAATAAAAATTAACCATTAAACCAGATAGGATCATATACACAACAACCCTAGTAAAGTCCTAATTCAATTACTGGCCAAGGTAAACGGGTCTTTAGAGATCCACTTGAGGGCTAGTAAGGATGGCGCCTGGTGGACATCAATTGGAACAGAGTTCCACAAGTGCGGGGCTGCTACCAGAAAAGCTCTATCCTACGTGCCTGTCAGGCTAATTGGTCTTTCAGGCAGACACACAAGGAGGGTCTCCTGATGCTGATCTCAGAGTGAAGGCAGCCCTCCAAGTAACCTGGACCCAAATTGTTTGTGGTTTCAAAAGCCAATACCAGCACTATAAATTGGACCTGGAGATGCACTGGCCCACCCCACACTGCTATTCCAAATGAGAGCTGTTTTCAGGAGTTCAGTTGCCTTTAAAAAAAAGTTCATTAAAATAAACTGCTAAAATTAGACCGCTAGATAGCATAATACAGTGCAAACATCAGCTGCTTAAAATAACCTTTGCTAAACCTGAGCTGTTGCTAAGACAACTCAGATCAAATACCTTGTACGCAAACCTTCAGTGACCTCAGCTGCTTTACAAGATTACCTGTGTGAAGCTCCAGCAGTTAGACAACTCAAATCAAAAAGGATTGGATCCATACCTTAGCACCTTTGCTAGCAAGCTAAAAATCCTAGACTATAATTTACAAAAAACGGTAAAAAATAAATCTATTTTATAGCCCAAGATCTCTGGAAAGACTCCAGGGCTATCCTTTGGGCCTCTGTTTTCTGAGGGATCTCACCTCTTCACATCCTGCAGGCTCACTCAGACAGACACTGAGTTCATAGTGCAGATACACTGCAGAGTGGTTCAGCATCTGCAAGAGCTGGATGGTGAAGCTGGCTCTTTGGGATATGCTGTTCCGGTTCATCTCAATATGTCTGCATTCCACCAGTGCCCTGGCAAAGAGGGCAAGAAAGAGAGAGAAGGACGGACAGAGGCCCCTGCATTGCAGCTCCAGACACAGCAGTCTGTTGGAAACTCAAGCTCTGCTGAGAATCCATAAATGACTATGGAATTCATACCCAGGTTATGTTGCGACGGCTGCGGATATGGGTGGCTTAAAACACACACACAATGAGATGCCTTTGTAGTCTGCAGGCCTATCCATGGCTATCAGCTGAATGATCGCTAGGCACAGAACCTCCATGCTCAGAGGCTGTATCCCAGGGGTAGGCAACTTCAAGCAGTCCAGGGGCCATTTTCCTCCCCTCCTTCAGCCTCCCTCCTGCGGGCCACATCCTTGCCACAGTGGCTTATAAACAAGCTAAAGTTCTCCTTAGTAAGCCTCTGTAGCAGTTTGCTGCTGAATTTCAATTATTTTCTTTTTTTAACCAATTTGGGGGGGGGGTCAAAAAGTGCGGGGGCTGCACTAGGGTGTGGCAGGGGCAGCAGTGGGGAGAAGCAGGAGTCTTGTGTTGCACACTACTGCAGTATACCTTTGATGGTTGGCTGTTGGGGACCAACAACTGGGAGTGGTTATCAGGGCCGGCCCTCCCTTTAGGCAAAGTGAGGCAGTCGCCTCAGGCAGCAGGTGCTGGAGGTGGCGGCAAGGTGCTGGAGGAGAGAGCTGTGGGCCATGTGGCCTACCCTAAGCTAGCCTGCTGCATTTAGGTGTGTTGGAGGCTGAAGTCCCATCGTCAATGTTAAAGTAAAATTCAGGTGCCTCTCTGTTCAGCCATTGTACATGGAATGGAAGCGGGTGCCATCTTGTCTTTCGCCTCAGGCAGCAAAATATCTTGGGCCGGCCCTGATAGTTATATCTTACCACTAGGGCCGGCCTCACCGTTAGGCAGAGTGAGGCAACTCACGCAGCAGGTGCTTGGGGGCAGCAAGACCATCTGGCTGTTCCCCTCCATTGGAGGGCAGAATTATGTGTGTCACAGGGCTTCTTCTGCACTCCCTGAACTAGCCTGCCGCCCTCCAGTGTCATGGAGGCCATGGTCCTGCGTCTTGCCGGCGTTGATGGAAAATGCTACTGCCAGTCCAGTTTGCTTCCATACGTGGGATGGGACTGGGCATCCTGACCTTTGCCACAGGCAGCAAAACGTCTTGGGCTGTCCCTGGTCACTGCCTTGCTGCCTGGATGAGGCAGGCTGCAGATCTGAGCCAGGATGGCAATTTGTATGCTGTAGCACTCTTATCACTGGTGACTGTGTCTCCCGGCAGGATCTGAACGGTCGCATGAGTTGTTTTAATAAGCCAAAAGCCACCCAGCATGTCAACGTGGACACTGCCAGCAGTGTCTTATTGGATTATGGAAGGGAGCGAGTCCTGTTTTGCCAGCGCTGGAGCAAAAAAACACCATTTTTTAAACCCTCAAAAAAAATTCAAGGTGATTTCTCTAAGCTGGCCCAAACAGATGTTATGAGGGTTGGCAATGATCCCCTTGATCCAGACTAGGTTGGGAACACTGCAGAGGTGACCCTTCATGCTAGCAAGCCATCTCTAAGCCTTTGTGTACTGATGATGACGTTGAGGAAGGAATAGAGATGGGTGAGGATTTCAGTCCATTTTTTCTAAGAACTTACCCAGATTCACATGTTTCCATATTCAGTATGGAAAGAACTTGAAACTGAACAAAACATGAAGGTGGGAGAAACCAAAATGGAACGATTCCTCCATCCAGCAAGAGGACTTCGAGAGCTTAGTTAAGTAAGTCTGGACTGGAATCCCTGCGTATTCAGCAGAGCCAGCAACAAGGGTAGGCCTGGCCGGGCCCCCACCCCAGCAGGGGGCCACTAGCAAGAGCCCCCTGGACTTGCTCCCCCTCATCCCCATGGCAATCGGCTTGTTCCCCTGCCTCTTGCTCTGGTGGTGAGGGGCAGCTGCAGATGCCGTGGCCTGCTCGCTCCCTGGCGCTCTGCCTCTCCAGTAGGCAAGCGGGAGCCATGAGGGGGAGGAGGAGCAGCTGGTGGCCATGGTGCTGAGGAGGGAGACTCCCTGAGGCCCATGGAGGGCATCTTGCCCAAGAGACCCCCAAGCCTGGAGCTGGTACTGGCACTCAGCCACGTTTGTGATACTGGATGAGGAGTACCACCTCTTTTTCCTGAAAGGCTCCTGATTGTTAACAGCTACAGGGCAGAAGGGTGTAACAGGGCCCTCTCCGTGTTCTGTTTGAATTTGGCTGGTGCAGATGGGTGAGAACTTTATTTCGGTTTGTTTTTGATAAGAATTTACCAAAATTTGCACATTTCTTCATGCTATTTATTGGTTATATTTTTAATCCACCCAATAACCAATGTTCTCTTGGCAGATGACAAATTATTTGAAATGGAAGGAATTTAAGATTTAAAAAATTCTTAATGCAGGAGGAAGCGAAACTGACAGAATGATCTGTCCCTAGGAAGGACTTTGCTGGGAATTGATGAATTTGTCCCCGCTGCCTGTTCCCGAGGGCAAGCGGGAATGGATAACATGCATCTGGAGGCCTTGTCAGCACAAAGGAGCACAGCCCAAATTAGCCTTTGCTCCCCAGGGTTTTGCTATGGCAGCTGCTCCAAATTGGCTGTTGGTGGAGCAGAGAGGCAAATTAGTGCTGGAAGGGAGTAGAATTTCACTGCTGTGCACCCCAAAGATGGGCTGATGGTCTAAGGCCCTTAGAAGACTTTTTAAAAAAGGATTAGAGAAATGTTCATGGAGCAGCACAGGTTTCTGGGTGGTATCAACCATGTTAGAGAGGTGGAACCTCCAGAGGAAAGAGCAGATTTCTGAACATCAAATGCTTGGCTGTTGGGGGGCGGGGGAGGGCATACAGACCACAGGGGAGAGGACTGCTGTCTTCGCGCTCTGCTTGTGAGCTTTCTGGAGTCATCAGCACTGTTGGAAACAGCATGGTGGGCAAAGTGAATCTTTGGTCCAATCCAGCAGGGCTCTTCTTGCATTCTCGTGGGCTCGGTGCCATCAGACTGGCCCCAGCCAAGTCAAATGCATCAAGGGGAAAGGGAAAACTCCCATGGGCTACTATGGGGGGGGGGGCTGAAGCTCAGTGGTGGAGCCCCTGCTTTGCATGCAGAAGGTCCCGGCTTCAATCCCTGGCATCTGCAGGTAGGGTAAAGAAAGATCCCTGCCTGAAACCCTGGAGAGCTGCTGCTGCCTGTCACCGTCAGCGATACTGGGCTAGATAGACCCAGCGTCTGACAGTCTAAGGCAGCTCCCTGTGTTCCTAGCTGATGTGACAGAGGAACAACACCCTCCTGACCTCAACTATGGCCATCAGTTACCTCCTAACTATAGGAAGCCAAATCCAGGTACTCAGTCTCCACCCAAAGCCCCAACAGCATCTTGTTCTGGTGGCAACATCTGTCGCTGGTGGCCCAGAGAAAAAAGAGATGTTCCGGGGCATCCGATTGCCTGCAAATCCCTGCCTCACCCTCAGCACCCTTCAGTGTCAGGGGGCATTCCTTGCCTCCCTCCTGACCTGGGGAAAAGGCGGCAGGCAGGAGGATCGGGTCCTGCAGGCCTGACAGTGGGAGGAACGCAGCATGGCTCGACACTCAGGGCTGGGCAGCTTCTGTTGTCCTGCAGCACGATCCAGGCCAGGAAACTGTCGGGGGGGGGGGCTTGCCTGTGGCTGCAGGCTCACTGCCATGGCGTCGTTACCAAAATAGCAAAGAGTTTTGTGGCATCTTAAGGATGAACAGATTTCGGCTGCAATCCTCTACCCACTGACCTGGGAATAAGCTCCACTGAACTCAGCAGCTCTTACTGAGTAGGTGATATGTGCAGGATGGCAGTGCTATTGTGGCTTAAGCTTTCATAGTCCACTCCATCAGGTGCAAAAGGTGTTATTCTCAGCTGGCAAGTATATCTCCCATGTTTTATGGCTGTTTTGTCCCTGTTTACTTCCCACCTCCCATATCCATCCATCTAGTGGAGGCTGTAGCTCTGATATCAATAGGATGGTGAATCCACTCCAGGTTTCAGTCAGAACTGGTTTCACACCTTGGCCAGCTCCTTTAGAGTTCTGACTGGTTCTGACTGAAACCCAGAGCAGATCCACTATCCCACTGAAATTGGAGCCACCAGCCTCCACCTTTCCTTCCTTCCTTCCTTCCTTCCTTCCTTCCTTCCTTCCTTTCATTCATCTATCTGACAAAAAATCCTCCCAAGAATTACAGAAGCAAATATGCATCCTTAATGAATTATCATTAAAATGTCACTATCTATATAAATTGAAATTTACAATCACCTTGTTCACATATGGGGAAGGGGGACATTTGGCTGCTTTTTCATTTCAGTAGTTTGTTATTTATTTAAATATTGATATGCTGCTTTTCAGCTCACAACAAAATAATTTAAAAATCACTGGATGACAAAAATCATCATCATGAATCCTTCTAATAGCAGACTCAGATGGTGAGTGCCAACAGGATTGGAGCCAAAATGGGGCCACTGAGAAACAAAAAGAAGGTATCTGGATGAGCCCAATGAGAAATAAGCATGCTCAATAGTGATGGAATATTGAGTGTGGAAAAGAAAACAGAAAATAGGGCACAGAATGGAGTTTCCCGGACGGAATGGCTGCTTAGATGGATTTCCTGAACAAAAACACTGTTGTAAAAACATTGTTGCACCAGTTGTAAAACTTTATTAATATAATCACAGGAAAAAGGACATCACAACAATAAAACAGTAAATCAGCCAATATCCTGTTAAAAATGCAGTCCTGGAACATCAGATTAACCCTTTGAAGCATTATCAAAAGCCTAAACTGGTTTTAACAAAAGTGATCCTAATTTACATTCAGAATGTTTAAATATATGTTCTAGCATTGAGACGACCAGACAATTTTAGTTTTTGCTCTCTTGACAGGGGTCCACAACCTTTTGGGTCCGGTAAGCACATCTGACATTTTGAGATGCTGCTCTCACAGAATGGCTGCCATGGAGGGGCTTGCCCATTCACAAAATGGCTGCCACAGTGTGTGTGGCCTGTCTCAAAACACCCATTTCCTAGAAGGCAAACTGGTGAAGCTAAAAGAACCTAAGTACAAGACAGAAGTGAGGCCTGAGCTCCAAAACACAAAACCATTCTTTTGAACACAGTTTTTTGCTCCGACACCCATTTCACAGAAAGCAAACTGATGAGGCTCAGCTCAGAGACCAGTAACATAACTGTCTAGACCCCCAATAGTTACCCATCTAAAAAAACATCATCTGAATGCATCAATCTCCGGTGATGTGCTCTCCAATCTAACAAGCCAGAATCAGAGTCCCACGGTGCAAAAACATCCTCCTCTTCTTCTTCCTCTTCTTCTCCTTCGCCCTCTCTAGTGGGATTAGTTGTGACAGCAACCTGCTCTTCGACTGTGTATAAACAGGACTCATTAAATTCTCCAGTGCTGCTGGTAGGATCTAGTGAGAAATCTCCATCAGCCATAATATTGGATGTATCTGAAAGGTTCCCTGGAGCTGGTTGGACCTGGGTTTGAAGACTTGTCTCAGGGATGCCCAGTGACAGACTTTGTAAATGGGGTGTCTGGTTTAGAACTCTACCTTCAGCTAACATGGCTTAAGTGGTTATTAGAAATGTTGGTGCATGAGGAACTTTAGAAAACACTGAGGAGGGAGCAGGCAAGGAAGAACCAGCCTCCCGGGCCCACTCATCATCCAGTGATCTGGTTCTTTCCAGGCTGTCCCCTTTTAAGCCTGCTGACTGTGGATGAAAGTGTGATGCAACCAGAAACTGATCTGCAGTCCCTCTAGTCTCTCCTCTCCTGGGATTAAGAAGTTGAACCTTGCTAGCTGATGCCAAGAAAACCACAGCTTTACTTTCTCCGCTTATACTTGACTGCGGCCTGTTCAAACCACTGTGAGATGTTTCCAAAAGAGGCGCTTCTCCACCCAAAGGTGAGGCAGTCGTGTCCTTAAGAATAGAACCTCGTGTACATGAATGGATGGTGCGCAGTAGTAATTTACGAAATAATCTTTGAAGATCTGTAGATCCCACAGCATCGTATGTTGATGTTAATCTGAAGTCTGTGGCAATCAGCAAAGCCAATGGATGCCCAGAAATTGTGCCAGGCACAGTTGGCACATAGCTAGTTGCTTCTGTTGGATGCATTTCAGCGCCACTTGCACGCTGGTCAGTTTTGCCAGGGCTCACTGTCAATTCTGGCTGTTCTCCTGTACTCACAAGAGAACGCTTTCCACTGAGCATTAGAGTAGTTGGGTGGTATGTCATAAACTATTTGGCAAAACAGAAATGTCTCAACACCTGTGAAGATACATTAGCAGATGGTCCAAGATGCACTTGACGATTCTTGATCTCCTCAAGATGTTTCCGAGGCAGAGTCGTTTGTATTGGAGTGTCTGCTGAGAAGAAGGTTGGCAAAGGTAGTATCCTCACTCCTTCATTTGCCATGGGGAGCTTGGATGAGATAGGATGGAAAGGGAAAGGCTTGGAGAAGGTGGTGTTTGTATGACAGGAAGACATTTCTGTTGCCATAGGAAATGCAGCTGCTGCTTCTGAAGAGGGATCATTTAAGGCCGCAGATTCTTTGTGTTCTTTTCCAGTTGAGAGTGACAGGACATTTAAGACCATGTTGGGTACATAATGAACTTTTGAAAGAGACTTCCCAAGCAACTTGGTGCTTAAGGAGCCATGTGAAGGTGTGAGATGTTGTCCCACCTCTAATGGCAGTTTCATGTTCCCAGCTGAGGATGCACTCAAATGCTCTCCACAGTTCTTCATACTGATGGGAGTAATGGGGGTCACTGACCTATGTGGATTATCTTCAGTGTGGAGCATCAGCAACATGCTCAGCTGAGGCTTACCTGTAGTCCTTAATCTCTGAAGGGAGCTTCTTAGCATCGCAGAGGCCAAGGGCTCCAATAAGGAGGACAATGGGGACATCTTGGAGAGAGTGTTCAGCAGCCCAGTTGGGGGTGGTAATGTCTGGGGTCTTTGCAGCACAGGCACTATGCCTGGTGGAGCAGCTGAGATATGGTGCTTAACAGAAGTTCCAACCAATAACAGCACTGGATTATTCTCTTCTAGCTCTTGGGAATCTAGAGTAGATGCCTGAACCCCTTCATCGTGGTTCTTGGTTTGTAAATACTTTATTCTGTTGCTTAATTTCCTCAACCGATGGGGTTAGCTGTGAAGTTCTTGGATCTAACCAGGCTGACTTCCATATATCTGGGGAAAGTGGTAAGGACTGGCCCAGAAATCACTCACTTATCTGACAAATAAGCATTAGCAGAAACAGTATCTGGCCTTACTAAATGCCGAATGGTGGCCAGGGAAAGAGGGCTGATTTCCACCAGTTGTTCCTGGTTATGTCTCGTAGCAGCACGAGACATAACCAAACCCAGAACAGCCTTGTTGGTGAATGAAAGACTAGCTTCATGTTCTCTTTCCTCCTCAGTAGAAGGTGGTGCAGGACCTTTTGGTGTATCAGCTGCTAAAAAGACAAACGCAGGTTTAACCAGAATGGCACTGGATGGGCCCATTTGTAGCAGACTTGAAGCACGGAGGTGGGAGAAGCCCAGGGCAGAAGATAAAATCAGCAGTTCCTGAGTGGAAGCCACCCCCTGTCCATTGGCACTCAGTTCTCCAGAAGATGGGGTGGTATTCTGCATACGTTGAAAGCACACCATGTTTTCAGCATTCCAGACCAAGTGTGACAGGTACTGAAGGGAGGGTGACATTCGAAGGTAGCCGTTAGCCAGAACAGAGTCAAGACTTCCAGCAGCTATGCCATCTGATTGCTTGAGGTGCTGGATGAAGCCTAGGGAGCTCTGCATGAGATCCCAAACACCAGGCCCCACCAGCACTGATGTGGCCTTTAAGCCGAGGATGTTTTCCTCCATGTGAGTTGGGCTCAGAAGGGGAATGTTTACTTTGCTGTGATGGCTGATAGGGGAGGCTGGACTGGAGAAGCTAGGACTTCCCCTTGAGGAAAGAGAAGTAGAACCCCTCTGCAAAGATGTTCTGTCGGTGCCAGCTAGAAATGTTGGAAGGGTGGTTTGTAGAGAGCTCTTTCCTTCACTCTGTTTCCCAGGGGTGTGAAGCATTACAGGTGCAACAGCTGTGGCTTGAGTCTGTAAAGCAGGAGGGAAAGATGCAAGTATAGTTTGGATCTGGGTTCCAACCCCTGCAGAGGGAGATGCACCGAGCAATGGGGATTCAGTGGTGCCAGGTGGTCTTGCCTTGAGATGGCCAAGGATAGTTATGTCAAATGAATGGAGCTGGGCTGAGACAGAGGGATTTGTTTTTGGTGTTTGAGTCTCATTTGGGGGTAGGGGTTGAGCTCCCGGTTTAGCAGATACATCTGACAACTGGTGTTCTGTGTGGGGATGGGCAGACAAAGCTAGTGACTGAGCTTTGGCAGCAAAAGGACCTGCTCTCTGCAGTTTGGTATCAGTAAGCGCTGGTGGTCCTTCTTCCAGCATTGTTCCATTTGTCTTTGGCTTGGCATAAGCAGGAACAGATGTGACAAGTAGATGGGACTCATCAGTAAAAAAGGCAGAACCACCTGGTGGCGCTTGCAACTTGGCATGAGTCAGCACATTCATGGCCGAGCTGTTCACCAACTGCTTGCCATGAGCAGGAGGACTGATGCTGGTCCGTTGCAAGTTGGCGTAGACTTGGGCAGGCAGGTTTGGTGTCTTAGCATAAAAAGGGATAGAGATGTTTGATGACAGTTCTTGTTTGGTGTCGCCAAGGAAAGAGGTGCCTGGGACATTCCGACCAGCAGCAGAAGATGTGCCTGGTCCCACATCTGGCTCAACATGAGAAGGAGCAGGTCTAATATGAGTAGAGGCAGCGTTGCCTAGCGTCTGCTGCTTGACCTGCAGTGACACCAATGTTCCCTGCAGTTCACCATATGCAACAGTTGACAATTCCAGTTGTTTGGGCTCAGGATGGGCCAAATCCGTCACAGCCAATGTGTTAGGACCAGCATGTGGTGAGGCCAAACTGCCTGGCATAGGTGGCTTGGTGTGAACTAGCACAGTAGTCACAATGGATGGTTCTTCTGACTCACGTTGTGGTTCGACGTGAGAAAGAGCGAGCACACCAGGTCCCTTTGGCCCAGGATGGAAGCCAGGTGTTTGTGGCTTGGTTTGAGCAGTAGCAGAAGAAAGGGCCAATGGTTCTGACTCAATACGAGATGGAAGAAATGTATTAGGAGATGTATGCTCTCTGTGGAGAGTGGAAAACGTGTTGGACGGTTGACGCTTGTAAGTGCTTGGAATGATGTGTCCAGTGGGAGCAGCAGCAGCCCTGACTGGTGATAGTGGTTCAACAGGAGAAGAGGCAGCCATGCTTCTCAATGCAGGTCTAGCATGAAATGAGGTTGAGTGGGCTAGCAGAGATGTGGTAGGCATGTTTAACCATGGCTTGCCATAAACAAGGGCAGGAATGCCTGGTGGTTGTGGCTTGGAATGTCCTGGGAGAGACACCTTTGGCCAATCCTCAGTAGTGGTTCCTTGCAGTTTGGGTACAGGCAGTGATCCTCGTAGAGCCCCAGTGGTTGGGGACAGCTTGAAATGGGAGGTCTGGGTGGTGGTCTGGAGATCAATCTCACGATGCAAAATTGAGTTGATGGACTCATGAAGCTGCTCCTCTCCTTGGCTGGACGTGCCTGATTTGCTGAAAAGGGGAAACTGCGATGGAAAGAGATGCTTGGAGAGAATGCCTTGGCTGATGCCCCCTGGCCTGGCAGATTGGAGTGAGGATTCTGAAGAGAGCATTTCTGGAGTTGACAATAATGGGAAAGGGTGAGTGTTTCTCTGAGAAGGAGTCAGAAGGGCAGGGTTTTCAATCAGTTCAGAGGTTTCATGTTCCATTACCCCTCCATGTGGAGTGGAAGCCAAGGAAGAATAACGATGCACCACCTCTGTCCTGGGAATAATTGCAGCGTGCTCTTCTGAAAGAGGCTGCTGGAAGTTCATTGTGGAGCTCCCCTTAATGGTTGGACTGCTCACCTCTGTCAGGAGACCTCGAGTTCTAGCGACATTTGAAGTTCTAATATCCAGCAGGGTTTGTGCGGTCTTAACTCGTCGTGGTTCGCTAGCTTTGGGGATGAGTGTTAATAATTTCTCCATCCCCGCCTTTGGAGGCACCTGCATGGCTTCATTAGGATGTGCTCCTGCTTCTGTTCTGTGCTCGAACAGAGGAAATGTGGGGAGATTCCTCGTGGCTGTAGCTAGAGAGACACTGGTGACCAATCCCACCCTCTGCCCAGCACTCTCTGAAGGTTCTGAATCCTCAGAATTGGCTTGTAGCAATGTAGTTCCAAGCTGATCCATCACATCCGTTTCACCTTGAATGGGAGCAGACTGCTTGACACTCCCGCTGAGTTCCTGTGCTGTACCATTCCCCGTTTCCTCTTCCCTAGACAGGAATGTTGTTGAATGTTTTGGCAGGGGGCTGATGGATTTTGATTTTGACACACCAGTGGTAATCGAGGGCTTGCTAGTGAGAGGAGCTTTGCTTTGGTGACCTGAGATGGCTCCATCTGAGGATTGTTCAGGGCTTTCAGGGATTGTAAAGGAATATTTTGCAATTCCCTCAGCCTCCGTCCCACTGACCTCACGCAAGAGAGGAATGCGCTCATTAGCAAGGTCAGACATCAAGCGGTCAAACTGGAGGGTCACTTTGCCTGTGGCTTCTTCTCTGACCGAAACCAGATGGCTCTTGGCTGTAACTAGGCCCTCTTGAAGAAAGCTTTGATCTGCTGAGTGCCTGGACCAAGGTTCGCTCCTGCAAGTGCCTACTAAAATAAAGCCCAAAGTAAAAAGAAAGGAAAGTCAATGGGTTAGTGCAGTTTGTTATGTTTGCTGGTGATTGTCAGTCCTGCCAAGAGAAGAGCGTTCAAGCCTGCACCAGTGTAACCAATGGGGCGGATCCCCGCTCTCCCTCTTTCCGACAGATTGGTAAGATTGGAGCGGATAGAGCTTGCCCACTGCTGGAGTTTCTTTGAAATGGGAAGTCAGCCAGGGGGAGCTGAATCCTCAGCATGATTTGGTTTAGTTTCAGCATAATCTTTATACCCCACTTTTCTGATTTGATGATATCGTGTCAGCCAAAGCATCCACACGAGTAGTAAATGCCTTGCAGAGCCAAAACAGTCCCTGATTTCAAGACTGAATTTGCACTTCTGTAAGACATTGGGGGACTGCTCAAACCAGGACTTCCAGTGGGCTCTGGCACCTGACCTCCTGTGCCACTAGAGCTCTGTTCCTCCTGCAAGCTTGGCAGACAGAGCTCTGTCCTTGGACAGTGCCATCTAGGCTGCTGTACTGGCCTGCCTGAGCCTCGAGTCAGCTGGCCCCAAGGGGGCCAATCATGAAGCCCTGTAAAGCCCTCGCCTTGCGGCTTGTTCCTTGGTGAGAGCAGCGTGTGTCTAGCAAGATACTGCCTAAAGTCCTGCTCCTGTTCCGCGATGCACTGGATCTTCCCCCCTGCCTGCTTTGGACCACACACCTTTCTCTGGCTGCTTTGGGCTGGCAGCCAGAGCCTCCTCCCACCGGGTCCCAGAACTTGACTGGATGGAGCCTGAGTGTTGCTGTGGTATTTCAAGATCCACTGCTTATCCTATCTGCCATAATAGAATAGTCCCAACAGACAGCGCAGAACCAGACACACAACCAGACAGATCATAAGAACATCAGAGCATCAGAAGAGCCCTGCTGGATCAAACCCAGGGTCCATCCAGTCCCGCATTCTGTTCAGACAGTGGCCAACCTGTTGCCCATGGGAAGCCTACAAGCAGGACACGAGTGCCACAGCACCCTCCCACCCATGTTCCCCAGCAACTGGTGCACGTAGGCTCACTGCCTCTGGTACTGGAGGTAGCACATAGCCATCAAGACTAGTAGCCATAGATAGCCTTCTCCTCCAGGAATTTCTCCAACCCCCTTTTAAAGCCATCCCAATTGGTGGCCATCACTACATCCTGTGGTAGGGGATTCCATAGTTTAACTCTGTGCTGTGTGAAGGACTTCTTTTTATCTGTGCTGAATAGATCCCAGGGGAGGGTTCACTTCCTCACTCTTTTCATTCCGCTCCTGGTCGAAGTCTTTCAGATCCTATGGAGAGCCAAATATAGCCACATGAACAACATTATCCAAATACAGAAATGTAATGCAAATGTGCACCACCAATTCGGAAAAGTTAGGGAGCGGCTGTGTAGCTCAGTGGCAGAGCACGTTTTTGCATGTAGAAAGTCCCAGGTTTGACCCCTGGCATCTCGAGGTAGGCCTGGCAAAGTCTGAAATGCTGGAGTGCTGCTGCCAGTCTGTGTCGACAGTAATGGGCTACATGGCTGCAGATGTTCTGACTCAGTATAAAGCAGCTTCCTGTGTCCTTCCTGAAAGTTGCATTTTCAAGTGGATGAGAAACAAGGTGTGGTCCATGGAACCTGCCTTCAGTGCAACCTGAAACTGCCATGCAGATCAACTGCAGCCAAAGTGAATATTCACAAATATGTGAAATTCACCCAAACTTCTAATTTGACCATTCACCTTTCAAAACTGAAATTTGAATTCAAAATGTAATGTAATTTACCTCAAAATTCAGATTTGAGTGCTTTAGACTTGTTGGCATCACTTGGTAGTTTGGATTCAGGCAGAGATCAAATGTGAGATCTCAGGAGCTGTCAGCTGTCAAATACTACATGCCACTGCATGTTGACTCAAGGATACTGCCCTGTTGGATCACACCAAAGGTCCAACTTAGTCCAGAGTCTTGTTTCCTACAGCGGCTGCCCAGATGCCTTTGGGAAGGTCACAGACAGGGCATGGCGGCAACAGCCTTGACCAGAGAATGTCATGATCTCCTTTGTGTCTTTTGCACGTACCCTGTAGCTGCCCTTGATTCCAAACTATCGGCGTTGATCGCAGGACCTAATGTATGCAGACCCTCTCTGGCGTTGACCTTGATTCTCCTGTGCTTCGTCTGGTTCACTGGCTGCTCCTCATGATCTGCTCCAAGCCGCGTCCCTCCCTCTCAGGCTGAACTGACGCTTCTAGGCCCAGAGTTTTCCCCTCCCTCCTTGTGCTACCTTGCAGCTTTGTTGTCCCTGGATAGAGCTTCACTCCCTTGTGAAACACCCGCTACTACATCCATTTCAGTGGTGCTGCCCAGCAGCCACCCTGGGACCTCAGTGATCTGCCTGAGATGCTCAAGGGAGCTCCGCAGTGTATACACAGCCACAGTATTGGGGTTACGGGCCTTTCTGTGTTGCTTGAAAATCCAGGGCTCCCGTGCCGTGCAGTGGGAGTCAGTGGCAGTGTGACCGCTAAGAACTGCTGGCTTTACGCTCAGTGGTTGGCCCTTCCTGTGGCCAAGCTAAGAGCCAAGGGCATTTGGCTCAGGCGGAGCTGGGCCGGGCGCCACCCCTCGCCAGGGGGCATCCAAGGCATTCCCTGCAGTCCCACCCCCTCCTCAGAAATGGTAAATATACCCGTTCAGACTTCCTTTCTCTGCTCTCTCTCCTATTATCACTCTAAATCTGCCCATTCTTCCCCTTATGTGACCAACTCTTTGCCACTAAAACGGAAGTTTTCCCTGTTGAATGAATTATTTATTACGATCGTAGACCAATAAAGATTTTAGTACAAAAGGCAAATACAACTAATTAAGAACAAATAGATAAAACCAAGTGGGTTTTAAAAACAGGCTAATTTGCACTGAAGTAATAAAAAAATTGCCACCCGCTCCATAGTTCAGGGAGAATAATCTCTTAAGCAGAACAAAACCAGATCTTCAGAAGACTGCCCCAATAGAGTAGGGATGTACGAAAGTCACTTACCTTTTTGAAGGGTGACATTCACGGTGCGGGGAAGGCGCTCCGTCCCTCCCCCCGAAATTCCCTCCGGCCGGCTCTGCTCTGTGGAGATTCTGTGGAGCTGCTGGCTGGGGCCGTCTGCAGCCGGACATCCGGCCGCTGGGCAGCCTGCAGGGACGCAAATGGCGGCTGCCATAGCCGCCGCCATTTGCGTCCCTGTATTTTGCCATGATAGGCTACGTAAATATTTATGTAGCCTATCATGGCCAAAAAAACAAACAAACAGCGAACGCAAATTTGCCACTACGCCATTTGCATCCCTCTCTTTTGCCGTAATAGCCTACGTAAATATTTACGTAGGCTATCACAGCCCCCCCCCCAAAGGGAACTCAAATGGCGGCTGCCATAGCTGCCGCCATTTGCGTTCCCTTTTTTTTTGCCGTGATAGGCTACATAAATACTTACGCAGCCTATCACGGCTTCCACAGGGACTATAGGGACTATCACGGCTATAGTGAAGAAGCGAATGGCGGCCGCGGCCACCATTCGCAAAGCAGCGTGAACGGCAGCAGGCAGGTGTCCCGTTTCGTGTGCCTTTCGTGGTGGGGGCAGGGGGGCTTCATTCCGCCACGGATTTCGGGGGGCCGAATGCACTGGCATTCGGCCTCATTGAGATCCATGGCGGAATTCTCTGCCATCCCTACAATAGTGTTCCTAGAAGGAGAATCAGCCTCTCGCTGCAGTCACTATACAAATTACAATAAAGGAATACATTATCAAGAGACTCGATTACACCAATTCCACACAGACACAGATGTTAATCAGGATCTTATTAAATTGTCCATTTAATAGTGCAGAGGGCAACGTGTTGAAATGAGTGAGCGTGAACGCTATCCTGTATTGGAAACAATGTATGCAGTACGATGTAGAGAGCCAGTACAGTGAAGTGGCTAGAGTGTTGTACTGGGAGCTGGGAGATCCGGGTTCTAGTCCCCACTCAGCCATGGAAGCTCACTGGGTGACTTTGGGCCAGTCACAGACTCTCAGCCCAACCTGCCTCACAGGGTTGTTGTTGTGAAGCATTTTGGGGATTACGAAAGTCACTTACCGTTTTGCGGATCTGCTTCGCGGTGGGGGGGGAGGCGCTCTGTCCGTCCCCCCAGAATCCTCGATGGGGGGAGGAGGTGCTCCGTCCCTCCCCCCAGAATCCTGCCCGGCTGGCTCCGCTCCATGGGGATTCTGCGGAGCCGCCAGCCAGCTCTGCCAGCAGCTGGACATCCGGCCGCTGGGCAACAGGGACGCAAATGGTGGTGGCCGTAGCTGCCGCCATTTGCGCCCCTGTACTTAACCATGATAGGCTACGTAAATATTTACATAGCCTATCACGGCAAAGTAAAAAAAATGGCCGCTATGGCGACCGCCATTTGCATTCGCTATTTTTCACCGTTCTAGCCTACGTAAATATTTACGTAGGCTAGAACGGCTAAAAATAGCGAATGCAAATGGCGGCCGCCAGGAGACCAGCCAGCCCTGCCCCCACCATGCCGCTGCCCCCGCAACTGCCGCCCCCGCCACCGCCGCCGCCCCTGCCGCCCCTGCTGCCGCCCCTTCCACCGCTGTCCCCACACCTTCTGCCACCGCCACCGCTGCACCTTCCGCCGCCACCCCTGCCGCCCCTGCAGCCACCCCTGCCACTGCCGCACCACCACCACCATACCCGCTGCTGATGCTGACGCCGAATCCGCCGCATCCGCCCCAGGTAAGTGCCGTCCCAGGGGATTCCGTGGGGCGGGCGGGGGGGCAGGAGGCCATTCTGCCACGGATTCCGGGGGGCCGAATGCCAGTGCATTCGGCCTCACTGGAATCCGTGTCGGAATTCTCCGCCATCCCTACTAAAATGGAGAGGAGGATTATGTACGCCGCCTTGAGTTCCTTCAGGAGGAAAAAAGGCGGCATATAATGCAATCCATCAATCAGATATGAAGCTCTAAGAATTCCATACTTGAGATGATTACTTAAGAGTAATGGGTAACAATTTCTCAGTTGCATCTAGGCCTCCGACCATCCCACCATCCCCCTAGCACCATCCCCGCTCTTTATTTGCAAAACTGTCATTCCCCATCTCCGCCTTTTCTTGCTGTGCCGCTGCTGTTCGGGAACCGAAGGGAACATACTGGCATTCCAGTGCTAAGGGCAGTGCACTAACCAATCTTTTCTTTTAGTAAATATTAGCGGTAAAATAAAAGCATGTATTCTTGACACAAAAGCTTTGTTGTTGTTCTTGAGCTAACTTCCCCCGCTTTGTCTATGAACATTTCTACACCAGCCTAAAATCCCACAACTTTACTGAGTTTTCTGCTTCCATTTTAAATGCAGGATCACGACAGGCCCCCTTTGCACACGCTTCCCTACCCCCACCCTTTCCCCCTAATCTGCATGTTCTATGTATTACACTATACAGCCACTAGATGGCGCTGTGGTCTAGTTCCTCTTATTGCAGGATTTCCTCTTTTCATGAGGGAGCACAAGCGGAACTCAAGCACTGTAATTTGATAGCTCATTATCTCCGACCTTTTAAAAAACGGAATAAAGGTCATTTAGTGTGAGAGACGCCCTGGAGGTTGACGACATCATGTAAAGGACCCACAAATTTCCATGAGTAACCAATCTCAATAGCAGGATAATAGCCCCATGTGGAGAAGCCCTAGCTGCACCTCTAGGGATGTACGAAAGTCACTTACCTTTTCACAGATGTGATTCGGGGGGGGGCGCTCTGTCCCTCCCCCCGGAATCATCCCTGGCTGGCTCTGCTCCACGGCGGCTCTGCGGAGCCGCCGGCCAGGGCCGTCCACAGCCGGAGTTCCGGCCGTGGACAGGCTGCTGCGGACGCAAATGGCGGCCGCCGTAGCAGCCGCCATTTGCGTCCTGCTCTTTGCCATGATAGGCTACGTAAGTATTTACATAGCCTATCATGGTAAAGGCAGCCACGCAAATGGCATAGTCGCCGCCATTTGCATAGCTGCCTTTACTGTGATAGGCTACGTAAATACTTACGTAGCCTATCACGGAAAGAGCAGCGGCGCAAACGGCATAGCAGCCGCCATTTGCGTCCTGGCTCTTTGCCGTGATAGGCTACATAAATACTTACGTAGCCTATCACAGCAAAGAACAGGACGCAAATGGCGCCCATGGCAGCTGGTCAAAAGACCAGCCACTGCCGCCGCTGCTGCCGGAGCCCCAGGTAAGTTTCGTTCCGGGGCTATTCCGCGAGGTGGCGGGGGGTGGGAGGCCGTTCCACCACGGGTTGCGGGGGACCAAATGCCAGTGTATTCGGCCTCACTGAAATCCATGGAGGAATTCTCCACCATCCCTACACACCTTCTGCAAAAGATCTTAATATTTCCGTATCGTTTGAATACACCTGGACAGATATGCATTTACATAGAGATGTGATTGTTAACTAAAAGTATCAAATATTTGGGCTCTATTCAAATCTAGTAATTATTCAGCATCAACATTTTCAGCAGAGAAGTTGGAAGGTGCAAATTTCTTCCTGCTTTCACTCCTGCTGGGCTGTGCACACACGCAAGTCTTGATATTTATTGCCCTCTTCTTTTTTTTAATTCATCCTTTCTCACTAAGCCTGAGAAGCACATAGTGCTGTCCAAGGTAGCCCCTGGATATGGGCAATCAAATTCGGGCTAGCATCCTGTCTTCAGTATCAGCCAGCCACATTCTCTTTGGAAGCTGACAACCAGGGTGAGATGGCAATACGCATCCCTGATTGATTGTCCCCTGAAAGTCAGAGGTGCCTCGGGGAATGGAGGATCCTTTCCTTGTTATGCATGCCCCACAAGATTTTACAAAATAGGGACATGTCTGTAACACTCCTGTTATCAAACCAAAGATCAATAGCTGAATGCTCCCAGCGGAATGCTACTTCAATGTGTATGTAATGCTTCATTACCCATTGGAGAGCTGTAGCACACTTGCTCTGGGCTGTATTTGTTTAACTGAAAGAGCTGTATTCTCTTGTGCAAGGGTGTTGGACCTCTCTCAGCCAAGGGCCAAATTCCATTTCAAAGAAGATCTTGGGGGCCGCATTCCAGTAGTGGGTGGGGTGAAAGGCAAAAGAGGGAAGGGCCAAAATGCCATCCTGTTTTAGCTTAAAGCTATTACTACCAGTAACTAAACCTTAGGAGAGGCATTTCATTCTTTTAGAAAGGGGAAAAGCCTGCACAGAAGCCAGGGCACCACCCATTTCTCTTTATTACAGTCATTTAGACCTGTTTAAGTTAAAATATACAGACAAGTTTTTAAATATTGAGATACCGGCTACAGTTTCTTCCACTTAACTAATACAGTCAAACAACATGGCTCTTATACGCATGGCGATTAGAAAGAAATTAGCCCCCTGTTCAGTGACATGTAGGATCTTATCCAAGGTATAGTTGATTACCAGTCTTTCATCGGGATGGCCTGGGAAGTTGGTCAGAAGAGGATAAATTATGCGGCATCTCAAATCTGAGTAAAAGTTATAATATAAAAGTACATGTATCAAAGTTTCAGGGACTCCTGAATCCTTTGCATGGACACAATCTGTTTTGAAGTAGGATTTTCAGAAATCTGCCCTGGAGCAATACCGTTGGTAGAACATTTTGGGAGCAATCCTATGGATGCTAGACAGCGGCTAGACAGCCATAGGATATCTGATTTTCCAGGAACTGACCTCAGAGCCCGCACTCCAAGATCATTTCCCAGAGAACTGACCTCCCCTCACTTCCGCGCTGCCTCAGAGGCAGCGTGGAACAGCCCTGTGCCCCTCACTCTCAAGAGGAGCACAGAGCAGCCGAAAAGGGATATTCCAGGGGACGTTCTGGGGCGGGGAGGGGGGAAATGCCTGTACGACACATCCAATGTGTTCGTACAGCAGCCTCCTCCCCCGCTCAGCTCTCCTGCGGCTAGGCAGCTGCAATCGGCTGTCTAGCCAAAAATGCAGGGCAGGAGGAGCACGGAGGGAACGGTCCCCTCCATGCTTTTCCTGCCCTGCATTGGATAGGCGATTTTCTCCGTGTTCGGAGGCAGCTGCCTAACTGAATAGGATTGCGCCCTTAGTCTTGCTAGTATAAATGCCCTGTAAGCTTGTCTATTCCTAAGGGATGTCAAATAAGAAGATGAGATGCCATAACTGGGGAGAATCCCGTGGGCCATTGGAGAACAAGTTCTGTTAGCCAGAGATTACAGATCCTGTCTTTCAATATCATATAATCTCTGGATCAGAAGTATTAGTGGTTGGCAAAAAGGGTGCATAGCCTTCCAGGGGACCCCAGGTAGGCTGGATTTGGCCCCTGGCTCTGAGGTTCAACCCCCCTGCTCTGGTGATTTAAAAGCCAAGTTAAAAGTATAACTCAGCATCTGCAGCACATGGAATGGCAGGCTGTGCAAGGCATGCTGCCGTAATGTTCATGCACATACATTTCCATGCATCTGCACTAGAGAGAAAATGCATCCATTCCCCACCCACAGGTTTAACTTTTAGAGACCCAGCTGGGAAGGGAAGTGAACTCTGATGAATAACAACTCTAGCAACTCACAACCACAGTGTCTTTAACAAGGCCTCCATCCCCAAAGACAAAATTTGTGACAAAATCGGGACAGTGCTTTACCAGAGTCAGGGAGAGACAGTTGGAGCATGTGGTTATGGAGAATAGCCACCGATGGACTTGTCCCCCATGAATGTATCTAATTCTTCTGTAAGCAAGTGGTGCCGAATTGAGACTGGTTAATTAGAAAAATTCCATCCAGTCATGCCCATTACATCATTGCAGCCATCTGAGTCATTTTTCCACAGCCGTAATACATGATAAAGTGACAGGTTTGCTCACTCAGAATTGATCTTGACAAAAACTACCCCTGTAAATCCTCATAAATGCCAGCGCTCCTGTCCTTAGATCAGATTTCTGTGCGACACTAGAGGAGACCCAAAGTGGTTGTAAATCTGCTTTAAGTGGGATACAGAGAGTCGGTTTAGACCGGCTATGTGTCATCAGCATGGTCCAAAGCAAACCACACACACTGTACTCCCTACCTTCCTGAGGCCTCCAAATCAAAATCAGACATTCTTTTAAATCTCTGGATCAAAAGGGACTCTTTTTAACCATCTTATTTTCTCTACCGCACATATCCACTTCCGCAGCTGTTGTCACCCCTGAGGTCTTTCCTGAACTCATGATTAGAAAGTTACGCTCTGCTATGAGGAAAAGTACATTAATGCATCTTGCCAAGTCTTCGTTTTTGTGCTTCCATGAATGCAGGTGGATGCCATTAATGTGGACCAGTGGATTCGATGCATTTTGTCAAAGAGTAAGCAGAGGTCAGGCAGCAGCCTCTCAGATCAACAGATCGGCAAGCCATCTCACCTCGTGGGCCACAAAGACCTTGGCTACAGATCAGGAGTGCAAGTCATGGGAGTCCTGCTCTCCTTTTGGATTTGGAAAACTATTGGAGAATATAAACGCTGCAGCAGATGACTGCAGTTGGACAGGGCAAATGAATGCCCAATAGATGTTTAATTAATGCATATCATACATACTAATAGCTAACTCAGGTGGTGAGTTATGACAGCTCTGTAGCCAAAACAGGGCTACTGAGAAACATGCTCAGGGCAGGCATGGCTGGGCTGAGGGCTCACAACCAAGCAGAGGCCCACTGACAAGAGCCCCCTGGACTTTATCATGAAGTGATGGCCACCAACTTGGTTGGCTTTAAAAGGGGGTTAGACAAATTCCTAAAGGAAAAGTTACTGTGTACTTTGGGGGGTTAATTTTTGTGAACCGTCCAGAGAGCTCGGCTCTTGGGTGGTATAGAAATGAAATGAATGACTAAATAAACAAATAGGCTATCAATGGCTACTAGTCCTATGCTACCTCCAGTATCAGAGGCAGTAAGCCTATGTACACCGGTTACTGGGGAACATGGGCGGGAGGGTGCTGTTGCGCTCATGCCCTGCTTGCAGTTTCCTGGTCGACAGCTGGTTGGCCACTGTGTGAACAGAATGCTGGACTGGATGGACTGTTGGTCTGGTCCAGCAGGGCTCTTCTGCTCTTCTGTTCTCCTCCTCTTCACTATTGCAACCTGCTTGCTCCCCCGCCTCTCGCTCTGGCGGTGAGGAGGAGCAGCAGATGCCAAGGCCCACCGGCTCCCTGGCTCTCTGCCTGCCAAGCAAGTGAGTGGTGGTGACGATGAGGAAGAGGAGGAGGAGCCAGAGCAGCAGGTGACAGTGGCGGTGAGAAGGGGGACTCGTTGAGGGAGGGGCCCATGGAGGGATTCTTGCCCAAGGGCCTCCAAAACCTGGAGCCGGCACTGAACCGGCCCTCGCCCAGAGATGCTTCTGCTGAGCTCTCTCATTACTGAATTAGAATGTGGCTTTTCACATGCTCAGCCCAGCCTAAGTCTGTGCTTCCATCAGACGATCATGGCTCAAACCATGGTGGTGGTGAGGAGGAGCAGGCGGAGCAGATGCCACAGCCTCCTTCCTCATTGGCTCTCTGCCCATCAACCAAGCAAACAGTAGCAATGATAAGAAAGAGGATGAGGGACAAGAGCAGCTGGTGACAATGGCGGTGAGAAGGTGGACTCACTGAGGGAAAGGGCCTGTGGAGGGTGCTGTCTTCAAGCCACCCCTCCCCAAACCTGGAACCAACAGTGGTCAGAGGAACTCCAAGGTTGCAGAAGTAGAAAAAATATTTAGGAAAAAAAAATACTTTAGGGGAAAAAATCTCCTGATCTGGATGACCTTGAGCACCATCCGCTGGAAATCTTGCATGCAGAAGCTCCATGGAGTGCAAGGTGTGGAGACATTCCCAGCGATTGCCCAATGTTTAACTGAAATCTTACTCCCTGTAGCTGTTTTTTTTTTTTTTAATTAAATCCTCCCTATAGTTTTTTTTAATGAGTTTTGCTATTAATTACATATTTCATCCTATTGTGACTCCAAGGAATTCAGAAGAGACAGGGCCTTTTTTGTAGCAGCACCCTGGTTGTGGAACTGCCTCCCTAGGGTATTTAGGTTAGCTCCCTCTTTGGTGTTCTTCTGACGGCTGGTGAAGACAACATTGTTCTGCTGAGCTTTGCATAGAAACATAAAGTTGGAAGGGACTTTGAAGATCATCTAGGCCAACCCCCTGTTCAATGTAAGATCTACACTGCAGCTATAGCATCCCTGCTAGACAGCCATCCAGCCTCTGCTTAAATACCTCCAGTGAAAGAGAACCCACCACCTCCCAAGGCAGACTGCTCCACCGTCGTGCCATTAGGAGGTCTCTCCTAAACTTTAGCTAAATCTGCTTCCCTGCCATTTCCACCCATTTGGTTCTAATCCTGCCCTTTTGAGCAAGAGAAAACAAACACATCTGCTCCCTCTTCTGCATGACAGCCTTTCAGACATTTTCAGACCACTGTCAAGTTTACCTTCATTTCTCTATTCTCCAGGCTACATATACCCAGCTCTTTCAACTGTTCCTCATGGGACTTGGTTTCCAAACTCCTTGCCATCCTGGTCACTCTTCTCTGGATGCGCTCTGGTTTGTTGATGTCCTTAAAATGTGGCACCCAGAACTGGACACAGTATCCCTAAAGTGGCCTGGCCAGTGCAGAATAAAGCGGAACTATTACTTTCCATGGCCTAGATCTTATGCTTCTGTTAATGCAGCTTTTACTAGTGCACTCTGGTTTTGTCACGTGGTTTTTCTTGTTTGCCTTTATCAGGATTGGGGGGGGTAGTTTGATGAATTTTATTATTTTTATTGCTTTTATTTGTACATTACCTCAATGTACAACACAGAGGAGCAATCCAAAAACATACAACCAACCAACCAACCAACCGCCTGTCGACATTCATGCAGGTGAGGTGAAAAGAAGCACCTTGTTCTCTGTTTTGTTACAAATTCTACAAGATGGAACAACAGCCGGATCCTAATCAAGACGTTCCTTCTTTACTAAATGCATTACGTGGAGAAAGAAGCAGGGAGAAAGCCAGGGGGTGAAAGTGGGATAAAGCTTCACTTACCAGACAGTCTCAGCACCCCAGCCACCAGCAGCAAGGAAGGGAGGGAGCTTTCCTCCATCTTGCTATGCTGTGCAGGACCCCTTGCAAGACTGGCAACATCCTACTCATGCAGGTGGTGGAAGATGCTGCAGTCTTTTCCTTGAGCAGTTGCAAGCCTCACTTTGTAGTATTCAGTTAAATACTTTAAATATTTTTTTTTAGGCCTGAGAGCAGCCAATTCCAACATGGTCCAAAAAGAGAGAGAGAACAGAAGCTCAGCCGATTGGAAGATACCGACTTAGAAAAGAAGGGGGGAAGAGGTGGAGGTGATGACATAAACCCAGCATGTGTATGGGTTTTCTTTCTCTGCTTTGAGATTCAAGTTGGCTTGGATGACAGAGAGACAGGTGGCTAAGATATCTTTATGAAATGTGGCTATCTTTCAGAAAGCCTTATTTACAAAGTCACGTTATGAGCAAATGAAAAGATTAGCATTTTGCTAAAATGGGAAAGGAGTACGACAAGGCTGTATATTGTCGCCCTGCTTATTTAATGTATATGCAGAGTATATTAGGAGAAACGCCGGGTTGGATGAATCACAGGTCGGAATTAAGACTGCTGGGAGAATTATCGACAACCTCAGATACGCAGACGATACCACCCTAATCGCAGAAAGTGAAGAGGATCTAAAGAGCCTCTTGCTGAGGGTGCAAGTGGAGAGTGCAAAAGCTGGTTTGAAATGCGAAATTAAAAAAACGAAGATCATGGCACCTGGCCCCATCACTTCCTGGCATATAGAAGAGGAAGAAATGGAAGCAGTGACAGATTTTATTTTCTTGGGCTCCAAGATCACCGCAGACGGTGACTGTAGCCATGAAATTAAAAGACGCTTGCTCCTTGGGAGGAAAGCTATGGCAAACCTAGACAGCATAGTAAGAAGCAGAGACATCACCTTGCCGAAAAAGGTCCACATAATCAAAGCTGGACTATGGTTTTCCCAGTAGCAACGTATGGCTGTGAGAGCTGGACTATATGGAAAGCTGAGCTCCAAAGGATGGGTGCTTTCAAACTGTGGTGCTGGAGAAGACTCTTACAAGTCCCCTGGACTGCAAGGAGGTCAAATCAGTCCATCCTAAAGGAAATCAACCCTGACTGCTCATTGGAAGGACAGATACTGAAGCTGAAGCTCAAATATTTTGGCCACCTAATGCGAAGAGAAAAGTCACTGGAAAAGACCCTGATGCTGGGAAAGGTTGAAGGCAACAAGAGAAGGGGACGGCAGAGGATGAGATGGCTAGGTAGCATCACCGATGCAATGAATATGGACTTGAGCACACTCCGGGAGAGAGTGCAGGACAGGAAGGCCTGGCATACTATGGTCCATGGGGTCACGAAGAGTCAGACACGACTGAGCAACAACAAATTTGTGGCAAATGCATATGCGAACTGGCTTTGAAAAGAGATCATTATCAAAATGCCCACTATGAGGTGAGAAGGTGTGCAGCGTAGCTGTGCTCACCTTTGCATACCCACATTCATAAACTGTGTTTTAGGGCACAATCCTATGCATGTTTAGAGAGAAAGAAGTCCTACAACTCCCAGCATGCTGCCTTTATTGATTGTTTCCAGGAATAACAAGCATGGCAGTTTTGCCCCTTATGGCAAGGACGGGGAAAGCAAAACATGCATAGGACTGCAACCTAATATGATTTTAGACGACAGTAATAGAACCATTGGCGAAGAGAAAACTCCCTGGAAAAGACCCTGATGCTGGGAAAGACTGAAGGCAAAAGGAGAAGGGGACGGCAGAGGATGAGATGGCTAGATAGCATCACCGATGCAATGAAGATGAACTTGAGCACACTCCGGGAGAGAGCGCAGGACAGGAAGGCCTGGCGTGCTATGGTCCATGGGGTCACGAAGAGTCGGACACGACTGAACGACTGAACAATAGAACCATAGTTTCAAGTGTTATTTACCCCTCAGTCACTTTTAACTTAGCATTCCATGAGTACAGGCAGGAATCCTATGCATGTTTAGACAGAAAAAATACCTGGCTAGGGGATGCTGGGGGTTGTAGGACTTTTATCTGTCTAAACATGCATAGGACTGCACCCACAGTTGATATTGTGGGGGTATCTCTGCAATTTCCTGATGAAATAATGCCATGAAACTGTCAGGGTTGGATTGGAGCCCATAGAACCCCACAGCAGTTCTGATTCTGAGAAAGAGATAGAAACCATGGGAGAAGAACCTGCGTGCTGTTCAGGTGTCGCCGGAGGGAGAGCCCCTCCCTGCTCACATTCCTGAGAGTGGTAGTGACCCTGGCAGGCAGGGGGAGGGACAACTGGAGCTTCAGGACACTAGGCGCCGATGCAGGGACAAGTGGGAGATGGAGGGCGCTGAGAGGTGGCGCTCAGCCCACTTGGCGTGACGTCAACAGCTGTGCCCCGATGCCCCATGGGAAAGGGGTGGACTTTCACCTCCTAACCCTTAAGCTCAGAGGTTTCCCGCCTTTACCCTCCAAACGGAGATCAACTGATTCACTAAGGCTAGAAACCCCTAGTAGGCAGCTCTCTTAAGTTTCCCTCATTAGGCTCATGCAATTAGCATCTGTAAGCATCATTAGGTTGAATGGAAATAAAGCCTTGGAAAAGAGCCCTATCATCTGCGTGTTGATTCTGGCTACTTGAGGATTTCAGAGGGCAGCAAGGGCACTCCTGACAGCAACTCAAAAGTCTACTTTCTCATTACTGGAAATTGTTCTGAAAAGTAGGGGTGTGCACTGCCTCAGTACGAAGCCCGAATAACGAGGCAAAGCAGGCTGATTCAGAGGTGCCTCATCATGATACGAAGCAGATCAGACCTGCACTGAGGTACCCCAAAGCGCCTCATCCTCCTTGTATATTTGGAGGTCTTATGCCTTCTGAGCAGCCTAGACAAGCTGTCTCCAAAATTATCAACTTCTGAAAGATCACATGGAGGGGGGGGAGGGGGGAGGCGAGAGGATGCGGAGGCACCAAATGTATCAATTTGAAACACATCTGGCCACCGGGAGAGGTGGGGGAAGGGGAGGGGAGAGGGAGGAGGAGGGGGGAGGGAGCTTTGCTGTGACTCATACTCCATTTGTTCATTGTGAGAGAGGTGGTATTACTGGAGAGGAGAGGACTGTCTGAACGTTATTTGCCTAGAGCAGTGGCTCCAAAGTGGGTGCACACACTCCAGAGGGGGTGCAAGATGATCCATTGGGGTGCACGAGCTGCCTGATAATTGAGCAGCCTCCCTCTATCCTGACTAGCTGCCATTGTGTGCAATGATGGTGGTGGCAGTGGCAGCGGCAGGAGCAGGATGGGACGGGAGCTGAGAGGGAAGCTCCAAAGCATTCTCTGCTCCAGTCCTAGCCACTGGGAGCAACTGGCCCAGTCTCTGCCGGGCATGGCAGAGGAAGCCTTAACCCTTCCCATTCTCCTTTGGCAGAATGAAGCCAAGAAGAAAGCACGTGCTAGGGGGACTGGGTAAAACGAGGATCCATAAAATCAAAAAGGGATCCTCATGATTTCATATAATTTTTAAAGGGGAGACACCCAGACCACCATCCAATCACAGAGCACATCTGCCTCCACGGACTGGACCAGAAAAATCACAGATCCGCCACTCGTGGGTGCAGCCACGGCACAAAATCAGGGGAAATGGCTCCCCCCATTCCCCGGAACAAGAGGGCTGCCAGCACACGTCCAGTGGGCCTAGGAGCTGGTGGCGGCAGCGGCGGCAGCCCACCGTCATTGGCAGGAGTCAGCCTCCAGCTGAGCGCCCTCTTCTTCTTCCAGGGAAGAGCGAGAGCACAGTGGGAGGGCGACACCTGCCTCCACCAGCTGACTCAAGCCTTCACAGGCTCCTTGCAAACAAGGTGCCTGTAAAGGCTTGAGCGGAAGCAGGAGTCAGCCTCCGACTGGGTGCCCCCCTCCTCCCCAGGAAGGGAGAGAGCGCAGGATGGCGACTGCTGCTCTTGTTCCCGTTGGTGGGTGGGTCTCCACAGGCAGCGCTTTCCCCAGCAGCGTTTTCCCCATCAGTGCCTTCCCCAGCAGCACCGGCAGCAGCAGCAGCTCCCTCCCCAGGAACAAGGGCCCAGGTAAGGAGCTGGGGGCTGGGCAGCACGTTGCAGGGGGGAAACGGGATTTGGATGACTGAATCCCACTTCATCTTTGTAGGCCGAGGTGGGTCGGGGGCCCCCACATCAGCCCGAGCCAAATCAGGCCCGCTTTGGAAGCCCTGAAGCAGCTTCTGAGTCGGATCAGGGTGTGTGTGTCCATGCTCAGCCCTACTGAAAAGCATCTCTTGTGTGGGTTGACTTGAAATGTGAATAAAATACTTGTTGCATCCTAGAGGTGGCACAGACTTAAAAAAAAAAAGAAAAAAAGCTTCAGGCAGAACGACAAAATTGAAGAGTGACGCTTGATCACCTTCAGCACATGTTTGCCTAATATGATTTGAAATACTATATAGAAAAATAATCCTCTCTAGGCAATGATTTGAAGCTGTTCCCTTCGCTAACAGCCTGTAGCTGGATTAAGATAGTCTCCTCATGAAATCTGGGGAAAATGGTGTTTTGGGTTTCTGAACACAACCTTTGGGATGATCATTAACAACAGGCTGTCAAGGTGCCTTTGAACTAATCTGAATATGAGCCTGCTCATCTTGGCTGTGTGAATGGGAGTGAGGGAGGGGGAGCGCAAAAAATCACCCATTTGTTTTCAGATCAAAACACCACCAACCACCACTACCACACACACAGCCACAACCAGGCAGGGTAGAGAAGTCGTGAAAGACCCTTTGGGTCGGAAATAGCCTGTCTACTATTATCCATGTTATCAATGCTTATTATTTATTTAGAAGACTGACATCCCATCTTTTGACTGGATGATCCTCAGGGTGGCTTACAAGACATCATAATGATATATACATGCACACCCAAAGCATACAACATAGCAGCCCATAGCAACAGTGCAATTAAATAATTTTAGACTCTGGGCTTCATGGAGAGTTGGGGTGTGTGTGTGAGTGTATTGCAATGTGTTGTCTGTGGGGCTACCTTTGGAGGCTGTCAGAAATTCTGTTGGTCAAAAATAAATGTTAGACGGTTGACCAGGAATGGTCAAATGGAATGCATCATGCCAGGTCTTGGGCAGCTTCACTGGTAGTTATTAGTCCCCTGCAATTTGGCCCTTGGCTGAAAGAGGTTCTGCTGTTTTATGGGAACCGCCACTTGTGTTCTGAGTTGTGGGGGATTCAAAAGAAACAGGAAAGGAACAAGATGAGCCTCTTTCATGCTAGTGATAATTAAACTATCAAAGCTGGCCCAGAAAACGCCTTCCATAGCAAACCAGAGAGCAGAATAAAGACAGTGACCCAGTTTGCACTATCACTGCAACGCACTGTGGTTTACTTAAGCCATGGTGGGTTGCGGTGTGTACCGTACAGCTCTGGAATATTCAAACTGTGACCATGGCTTGTCATGTCATGCAAACCCAGTGGGGGTGGGTTGTTGGCATGGTTAACAAACCACCCACAACCCTAAAACAACCCATGAATAATCAAAATTGCTGCCCACACCCACAGTGGCTTAGTGTGATGTGTGAACTGGCCCATTGACTTTGAAGGGCATCATTATCATCACAACAGGTTGCAACCACCTAGTTTTCCTGCTTCTGTATTGGTGTCTCTATTATCAGGCTGGGGCAGGAGGTAGATAATTGACTGTTTCCTTTCCAGCAATATCAATCCATGCTTTTAAGTGATGGGTAGCCCAATACACAAACCAATTACACTGCAGTTATAGAATTTGCTAGTTCCATTGATTCAGTGGGACTAAATCCACCCAAATGGAATTATTGTCTTAACCACGTTACAAATCAGGCTGCAAAATTGCTTGTGCTCACCAGAAACCTGGCTCTTTCCATGGTGCAGAGGATTGGTAACTTTTCAGTCTTAACAAGAAGACCTTGTCTTATTGACTGGTCATGCTGGACATAAAAGAATTTTAAAAAACTGGCCACCAACTTAGATGGCTTTAAAGGGAAATTAGATAAATTCAGGGAAAATAATGGCTACCTCCAAAATGTACCTTCATGAATTCTTTTTCTGAAATATGTGCTTGCATCCGTCTTTACTGAGCTTCCTGGCCAAACATTTAGCATAAGAAGCTAAATTATTATGCTTATGTTTCTTTCATTATCTTTTCAATGTTGTTCTTTGTAGTTCCCTTTTATTGTTGTTTATATTGGTATTTTACTGTCTTTATGTTTTTGTTTGTAATTTTTTAAAACTGTTTTAATGTATTTTACTGCTGTAAGCTACCTTGGGAGGGCTTCTGCCCTGAAAGGCGGCCAAGAAATATTTTTTGAAAATAAATAAAATGCGATGTAAACATTACGATTTTAGTTTTAATATTATAGTTGTGCCTAGGGCCTTCTTTCCTCTTTGCCCACCCACACCACTGCTTGGCAAATAGATCAGTGAGCCTGAATATGGTTGTCCTTTCATAACAGGTTTTGATGAAGGTTTCACCAGATACCAAAATAATTTCCAGCATTGTGACAGAAGATTAAATGTTTTTAAAATCACTTTTGGAGGTCCTGGTACCTGCATTTTGTCCCTGTTCTGTCACAGTCACCACGACCATGTTATGCCAGTGGTATCTGGTTCAGGAGGGAAAACCCCACTGTTCAGCATTCTTGAGGAAAATGTGCAGCTGCCTTAAACTGAGTCAGGCTATTGGTAGACCTAGCCCAATACCTGCAGTTCTTCAAGGCCTCAGGCAGAAAGAGGAGTCTTTTCCAGGGCCCTTATTTGCGATCCTTTAACAGTGGAGATGCCAGAGAGTGAACCTGGGGCCATCTGCATCCTCTAGCACAGAACTATGGCTCTCCCCACCCCATTTTATCAAGTATTCACTTGGTGGCATATGTGCAAAATGTTTCGACTTTTTGATATGGGTGAGGGTCTCCATAACTGGCCAAACTAGATCTGACATTACATGTGGTTTTGCATCTTGTGCAGGTTTTCTAAAATGCAAATTGGGTCAGCTGGGGGAGGGGTGGATAATTAACGAATTCAGAGCAGGCATAGAGAGGGAATTTAACCTCTTTCTCTCCTGCTGGGGTCCTGCTGTAGTCCTGATCCCATTTGCAGTGAGAGGAAAAAACCCATAAATGTCAAAGGGCAATTCACTCCCAGTGTCAATGCTGCTTCAGAAGAGGGATCTTCTTCTCAGGACCACAACAGGGGAGAAAAGTGTTAAATTCCCTCTTTGTGCCTGCTCTGATCCCATTAATTATCACCCCCTTCCCCATCTGATATAATTTGCATTTTTAAAAATCTGGATATAAACTGTTAGAGGCATGTAATGTCACTTCTAATCTGGCTCTAAGCCAGCTCTGGTCCAAAAATTTTATTTGGACTAGACTAGGCTCTGGCTGTTACCCAGAATTCACATAGTGCTTACATTTTCTGATGTGAGCCTGGCCTGATGCCCATAAGTGGTTTCTCAAAGGGGGCATTTCACTCACATTTTACTATTCACCACCAAGCAGCGCAGTAGGACATCTCCAGTTCCCTGAGCAGTTTAAGACTCGATTAGAAGCAGCACAGTTAACCTTGTCTGTGAATCACACACATCATTTTGGGAGATCTATGGCTGGACTGCTGTGTCTGTCTCTTTATAAAGACACTGAATAGATGTTGTCAAATGAAGTAATCATAACCTCCTTGCCAAAGACACTGAGGACAAATGGAAAAAGCAAATGCAGCATGAACAACAGTGCACAATGCATACCATTAGAACAGTGCTACCCACATCTTCTCTGTTATAAAGAGAGCCACCTTGAATGGCATGTTTGGTGGAAAGATGAGACATTTAAAAAAGAAATGAATGAATAAGGTGTCCAGATTTATTACAAACCAGGATAGCCTCCAGAGAGTTCTTTGTCTCAGAGCACATTTAAGAGCTGTCGTGTTTTCCGCCAGGAGTTACTATGCTTCTAGCAAGGAGCTCGTCTGTACCATTATGGTGACAAATCAGGAAATACCCTGGTGAGCCCTTTGGGATGTAAATAATGCTGCAAAAATCCCAACACTAGTTTATTCACTCCATCCTGTTAAAACTCAAAATAGTATTGGACCCCTGAAAGAGAGAAAGCAGCAGGAGTAGGTTACGGAGAAAATAAATGTTAGGACATCAGAATGACATCGCTGAATCAGAATCAGTTCAATCCAGTCAACAGTGAGAAACAAACAGCAACAGCAGGATGGTGCACCATTTAAACATATTTTACAATAAAACAATATTATATCAGCAATAAATCATATGGTCAGGCTGCCATATTTTGCACTAATTGGAGCTCCTAAGTCCCTTCAGTTGCAATAATCCAACAGGGAGATTACCAGAGCATGGATCACCCTGGCTGACTATCCCAGTTCAGAAATGGTTGCAACTGGCAAGCCGGCCAAAGCTGGTAAAAGATACCCTGTGTCACCAAGGCCACCAAGACCGTAAGTGACAAAGCTGGCTCTACCAGCACCTTGAAACTGCAAACCTGCTCTTTTTCAGAGCATAACCCCATCCAGAACGTGTTGAAAAATAAATTGTACATATGATTTATAGGTAGCTGATATTGCCCTCACAATGGCAGAACTAGAATACCAGGTATCAAGCCACTGGTATCTGTTTCCCTGGAAGATGGTGGCAGCAAATGTGTGGGGGCAGCTGTCTCTCCCAGTCCACCAGATGTTCCTGCTGTTGCTCAGGGCAGCGGGTATCCTCGCTTTTCAGTATCCTCAGGGACAGTGGCTGTTAGAAGCACGGAGGGCAATGGCATAAGGTCTTCTCCCCAGGGGCCCCGCTACTGGATGGCGGTGCTCTTCAGAACGCTTTTCCTAGTCCACAAGAACTTCTTGCTGTCATTCCGAACAGATGGTATTAGTGGCTCCCAGCTCTAAGACCACTCAGAGGCAAAGGACCACACTCACAGTAAGTTCCCTAAGAAGTAGTTCTCAACTTCTAAAATTAGACAGGTTGGATCCCCCCACCCCTGGAAAAGGCATACCCACTGTTGAAAGAAAGCTCTGTCTCTTAATCCTAGCTGCAGAAGTTCAAGTGATGGGAAAGTAGCTCCAGTTCTTTTAATGTTAAGTGGTTCAAGTGGGAGCCCTGTCACAGAAAAATCAGTTTTTACACTGAAGGCATCAACCTTGGCTTCATTAAAGACTTTGCATAGCTCTGAAAGGTTATAAATTCTTATCAGCTCCTTGATTAGGCAGTTCTACATCTAGAATCAGAAACCACCTAATCAGAAGTTGTGAAGTGATTTCTGTAGCTAAACCTCATCCTCCTACAGCATCCCTTCTCTGTTTAAGTCATGCTTCCTTTCCTTAAGTTTGAGTAAATCAGTCCAAGGAGGCATCAATGAAAGTCTCTCTAAGCTGTATGCTAGATCTAAATGCTAACACAAATGCACACTTCTGATTCAGTGTAGCTAAACATAATCCTTCTGGCACACTGGATGTCAGCTGTCTATTTTGATCAGTAAATGCAGTAGATATTGAAATAGTTTTGCATTGCTTGGACAATATGTGCTTTGGCTGAAGAATTCAATGAGTAACCAGTTTGCCATCTAGTGGTTGCAAAAAAGACACTTCACATGATGAGGAGGGGAGGAACCGCAGGAGACTTGAGACGGGTCAGTAGGATCCAGCACTGTGCTTTGCAAACATGGAATACTATCGGTACTGCATAAAGAATGCCCCACAGCTGCAGGAACAAAGCCACAGCCCATTACAGGTGATGGCAAAAGTGTGACCTTGCAGAAACAGCTGTCTCTGCTCCTGTAGGTACTAAGAACCACCCAATGGGGACAAGTCATAGTCTGAAGGCCCGTGATGCAGCAACTTTGCTGAAGTTAAGAAGGTCTGGGTCAGCCAGTGCCTGGAATGGAAGTAGAGAAAGCTAAATAGAGAAGACTTCAATGGTGAACTGAGAATAATATGTTAAAGCCCAACATGTGGAACCATAAGCCTGAATTTGGGTGAGAATTTAGTTCTAGTTCAGTTTATGAGAATTTTCAAAATTCTCAAATTCATATTCTGGACTGATTTTTTAAAAACTGAATTTGGGAGAAAGTGAAACTGACAGATTTGTCCATCCCTGTTCCAACTGTGTTGGGTTGTCCACATAAGTATGACCATGGAAACCATGTACACTTGTGCAAACAAGATGTCTTAACAGGGGCAGGGCAGGGTGGGTGAAATCCAGAGTGGTAGCCATGTTAGTTGTCGTAGCAAAAACAAGAGTCCTTTAGCATCTTAAAAACTAATACATTTATTATGGCATAAGCTTTCAGGGACTGGAGTCTACTCCATCAGATACAAGATTATCTTCAGTTGGCAGGTTGATAGAAACATGGGTGTAGAGGAAAAGGAAAGAACTGTTGTAAATAGTGGGGTCAAACAGCAACGGAATGAAAAAGTACAATCTGAGACTATGCAAAATTAACACAGTGACCATTCACAGAAGGAGCAAGTGGTGATAACGCAGACATCCATCAGGGCCCACAACCCAGAGACTGACGACCTTGTACTAGTGTAAGTGCTGGTTGAGGACTCTGATTGTAAAAGCAAGAGAAGAAAGCCCCACACACTCCAAATAGCACCTTCATCTGAAGTGGGGCAATCAATAAACTCATCAGCTGATCACAAGGGGAGATGATATATAATTTTACATCTGCTCCTACTGGCATAATGGCCATCTAAAAGTGTCAAGGAAGAAGGAGTCTATTTAAGCCCTTAGCTCCCCTCACCCTTTTTCTCTACGTAGGCTGACTACCCACTTGGGTTATCCCACTGGAACCTGATTAGGCTGCAGAGAGGCTGTGAAGCTAAATCCACCAATTTAGGGGCCAGACCCACATTCAGTCCTGCACTATATCTGTATTTACATTCACAGTGTTACATGATTGTTTGGAAACAGGAGGATTGTGCTTAGTTGCTGCATCAGATCAGGATTCCAGACCACCCAAATCCGGTTCAGCCACCATTCAGGAGCCCATGTGATAGCCCCACCTCAAATGGCCTTTTCTCCTGGATTCTTTAAAACTGACTTCTGCTGTATGGAATTCAGAGGCTATTTCAGAGTCCTTTGATAAGTGGCAGTTCCTATCATATCAAGGAATCTGCTTATAGAAAAGATGCCCCCATTTAGGAAGGGAACAAAGACACTGCAATCCAGGCACTGCCCAAGGATTTTTATTAACTCCGTAATTCTTCCAATACTTTATCTCCCCTCTATCAGAACAGAACAATGTCCTTTTTTCTATTAATCCTCTTTATTACAAAAGGAAAGTGCAGCCCTGAACAGAGACATGTAAGCACTGTAAATACTATTCAGAACATTTGCAGAAGTCTTTAAAATCCTTGCACATACTTCATGGAGGTGCTAAGGATTGCCATTCCATTCAGCTCCCGCAAACGACTGGTGTGCCTGCAAAGACCATAGCAAAACAGCAGGATGAAGTGAAGGATAATTGTCAGGGCAAGAGATGGATTTTTGCATCACTCACTTAGCAGAATTACAGGCAGCAGGTTTAGAAGGAACCTGCATGCAATAGCCAATAGATTTCCCAACAAACAAAATAGAAAAGCTATTATTCTTCCTCCTGACACAATCGAGTGACATTGCCATAGGCATAACATGGTGGAGGAAGAGAGAAGGTTGGATTGGCTGCACCAAACCTGTCATCGTATTCAAGAGGGTTCAAGGAAGACAGTTTGTACCTCCCTGTCAACTGCTCACAACACCCTAAGGCAGCCTATTTCACATGCTGAGAACTACTGCTATGGTTCATGTCCACAGTGCAGGACAATCCTGCTTTCACTGCAGATTGTCACATTGCTTTTCTGTTGTTCTAATCACATAAATCAAAACAGCAGCATGCCTCCCCCTCAACCTGCATTTGGCAAAAACTGACCTGCTTCAAAGAGGTGCAACTAGGCATGAGAACTGTGCATCGATACCTTGTCCATGCAGTCTGTGCTGGGGGGATGGGATGTGGCCATTATCAGACCAAACTCAAGTTAAATGTCCCACATCAGGAATAGTCAGGCTTAGAGCACAGACTTTGGGTTTATGCTACTTTGGGATGTTTTTCACTTATTTACATGATCGATTTTAAGCACAAATTTTGAATCTTTTTTGTGCAGGACTGTTTTCCCTGGGCAAGCCCCTTATATTCAGGTTCAGGAGCTTGGACAATAGGGAAAAAATCCCTCAGGATACTTATGGCTTCCTCATATAGGCCAAAGATGGAGAATCCAGCAGATCCTCTCACCGCCAGTATGTATAGGAATGCAGCCTCAGCTATTCTGCCCAAGACATTCCTGGATGGGTGAATCACAGACAGCCCTGACCATGGTGTCTTTTCAGTTGGAAAGAATTAAAGATGGTCACTTCGCTCCATTCACCCAGGATCCCAATAAAATGTGTTGGGTAGTTAGAAATCTGATTTACAAGCCCAGCCCAGGGAATGCTTTTTCTATGTTTGAAAGGACTGATGTGCATGAACCGAGGTGGTGGTGAAGGTGAGTTCTCCAGTGCATGCTCCCCACTTATCAAAGCCAAGTTGTGTGTGTTCACAGCTCACCACCTCCTGGCCCATCCCACTTTTCAAAAGGAATTGCAATAATCTCACCATTTCGCTGAGCTGTGAAAGAACATTCAAACAATCACCACACACACACACACACAGAAATAATTCACCACTTGATAGCTCTATCATCTCAGCTGTTCATATAAATCCAGGCAAAGTGGTTGAGGACAATCCTGGGTGAGCCCACTCCTACAGATACTTGCCTGGCATCAGCTGTGCAGAGCTTCCCCAGAGCAATGGCTGCATTCTCTTGCACAGAGGTCTTTTGGGCATCCCCACCACTGACTTTCAATAAAATCCTCACAACGTCAGTGTCTAGCAAATTTGTGGCTGTTCCAGGCACCTCAAGGCATCTCCCCAGGCAGAAAGCAGCATTTCCTGCTACCACCTCATTCTGTGAGCGCAAGAGCTTTAGCAATGTGTTACATTCTGGGGGGAAAGAAAAAAAGGCCAAAATGATGCCGAATCAAACATCAACGAAAGAGTGAAGGATATAACCAAAGCCCCAGCCCCCTCAATGCAAAACAACACAATGGCTGTTGGGAGTGACAAAAACAGAAGGAGTTGCACTAATCCTTCAGTGTGTGGATGGGGAGTGCGGAGAGAATGTACATTAAACTAGCAATAGAAAAGGAGTGACAGCCCCTTTTAAAAACTGACAAGAGCCAGCCTCCTGATACTGCCCCACCAGCACCCAGAGGAACTATTTTGCAAGCTGACACAGAGGGCTTGGTTGGTTGGAAAGCAGTTTAATGTTGGGATATGAGAGTTGTGCTGAAAATGATTCACAGCAGCAAAGGGACATCTGTGCTGAGCCTGGTGTAGCTTTTCACGGGGGAATCATGGAGCCAAAGCCAGGAGGGCTTCCTTCCAAGCACCTACTTCCATGAAGGGGAAATCAGATAAATCCAAGGGCTTTACACTTGCCTGAGGGTCACCATCTATATTCTGAAACTTCTGCTAAAATGCTCAAGAAACAACACTGCCCATCCCTCAACCACAAAAGATGTCATGGCTAGCAAGAGTTACACACTAACAATCTAAAAGTCTAAAAATGTTCCAAACTGGCCTCCATTTTACCTTGCAGATTAAAAACTTCAGAGAAAGCGTGGTCTCAGCATCCCTCATTCTAGGCCCATGGGCACTACATGTCCTAACCAAGCTGGAACTGAGAGGCTCCTTCATTGACTCAGGGGTCAATATAAGTCTTCTGAGGGTGGGACTGTTCTTTTTACTGACTACATGTCCACTCAGCAAAACGTTTGCACAAACCTACATTTGCCATGGTAATGCAGAGGGGCATTAAGAACTGAGGAGATTGCCTGAGCCTACCCAAACCTCTTCGATGGATGTCCCATCACATTACCATGGGAAACATGAGTTTGTGCAGATGTTTTGCTGAGGGGACATGTAGTAAATAAATAATCCCACCAATTCTCCACAGAAAATCCCAGTCCCCTAAGGCCATTCCCTGCCCCCCACCCCAGCTTATTTACATCCACCTGGGGGAAAGTACTCCCCTACAAATGCCACCCAGTATCCACTGTAGCATTATGAGACAAAACACAGGGCAGGAAACCTTGTGTTTCTAATGTATAAATCCTCCCTAAACCTGCCTACCATTCCCGAGGAAGTGCACATCCCTTCTTTTCTGATCCTCAGGCTGTCACCTTAGGAAGATCATGAGATGCTGTCTTCTCTTCCAAGACCAAGTTGTTATGTGTACAAAGCTATTTTCTTAATGTAAAACAGGCACAACGGTACCCACTTATTGTCCGTGCACATTAAGGATGTCTAGAAGCCAAGTTAGGTAGGCACAAAGGCTGTACAGTCCTGTCAATATGCCTGAATTCTCCAAGGCATAAGACGGGATTAACACTCCTGCTTCATCCTGAAGACAACGAAGGTGCCTGAATGTGGTGCTTGCCCCAAATTAACTCTGCAGAAAGGAGTCGCACTTACTTTTATCCCACTTCACAATCTGCTCGAGTGCCCGTCGGCTGCTTTTGGCACAAGCAGCAAGGGCCTTCACTGCGTAGCCAGTTGTGGTTTGTCCACTGCCCTATATTGGATTCAGAAACAGGCATCTATAAAATGTACACTTATTTATTTATTTAGCTGAAGCTCTCTTCCCAGGGGAAAAGGCCACAGTGCCAGGGAGTTGTTTATGAATGCTTTACAACAAGCCATCAATTCACGAGGTATCTAGGCATGCTGAGATTTTTAATTTTCTTCCCTCTTTAAATATAACATACTATAGCCCAGGCAAAGCCTTGGAATGGGATTCAAAATCTAGCACTACCACCAAACATGTGACCTTTAATAGGGATAGAGGCACCCCCAAGAATAAATCTGCAGTTCTAACAATCCTTTTAAAGGGGCATTTCCATACATGAATTGCTGATAAGGAAATAAATCCATCAGAGGGCTGGCTTTGGTGCATGCTAAATGGAAAGGATAAAAGGTATTTCAGCTTTCATGGATATCCTGACCATTTTCACTAGGCTATAACATTACTGAGAAGTAAAGAGCTAATTTACACAGAGTCCTCTAACACTCTGGAAATTCTTTTCTTTCCTCTTTGCTCCTGAGAAATTTAAAAGCTTCAGACTTTTCATTAATGCTGAAGAGCTGCAGCCTATGCCACTCAGAAACGTGCATGGATGTGGCTGGAATCATGGGAAAACTGGGAACTGACTTCATTGCTGACATGCTAGATATCAAAGCATGGTCTTGAATTGCTCTACTTTCAGTTCTTTAAATGGCTGGAGATTGGAAAGGCTTGTTGCTTGGGGCATATCTACACTATGAATTAGACCAGTTTCAACCATACTTTGTCTGACCCGGTTCCCCCAAAAGGTCACCTGTAAAGGGGGTGAGGGACCTTGACTTCCTCACTCAACGAAAAGTTCTAGGAATCTTTGGGAGTGGGTAGCAATGACAGTACTATTGTGGATGGATGTACTGCTGCTCCTCACCCAGGCTGCCTCTACTAGCTTTAAAGAGCTGAGCATATCCAGGATACTGTTGCTGTGTTCCTTCCTTCTGTTGGAAAGAGCACTACAGCACTGGTGGAGGAGACAGCACGCCAGCAGTGTGAGGTGGTTAGCAGTAGCACAGGCAGCTCAGAAATCCCTGTGGAAGTATTTGTAAAGCTGTAATATATGCTGGGACGGGGTGGGGAAACTTTCAGCTGAGGGGCTGCATTCTCTCATGTGCATCCTTCTGGAAGCTGCATGCCAGTGGCAGGTGGGGCCAATGCCAAATGTGGGCAGGGTCAAAGCTGCATACGCAGCTCAGTATGCCGTACATACATATGCATACCCACACCTGTGTGTGGAGAAAGGGAGCCCAACTGCTCAGTGGGAACAGCTGAGAAGCAGAGAAAGTGGGGCTGCAGGAGCAGGGGCTTGACAAAATGCTGGCAGGGTGCATCTGCCCTCAGGCTGGAGGTTCCTCACCCCTATGCTAGAGGAAGGCTTGGCCCATTGCTGAGTGGCAGAACATATGCTCTGCAAGCAGCAGGCTCCAGCTTCAGGCCCCGGCATTTCCAGCTAAAAGGATCTCAGGTAGCAAGTAGCAAGAAAAACTTTGGAAAGCCACTGCCAGTCTGAGTAGACAATACTAAGGCGGGGGGGGGGGGTGTCATCCAGAGGGATGCTGCAACAAAAACAACAAAGAATACTGGGCTGGATGCATCAATGCGCAGCTTAATTTACCTTAATTTAGTCAACACTTCCAGGGAAGAAGGAACAAGGCAATCTATAAGCAATTCAAGTTCCTGCATAAGCAGAGAAGGCTAAGTGTGCATTGGCACTTAATGCAGTTTGTTTCTGATCTGGTATAAGACAGATTCATATGTTCATGCATTCTACAGAGACATTTCAAAGATATTGGAATAAAAACAATCACTCTGTAGGTAAAATTAAAAAAATGAATTGGCCAATTACCTTCAGAAATCGGATCATTCTTTTCACCACACCTTGTTTCACTGCTGCTTCCAGTGCCACCTGACTTGTTGGCAGGACATGACTTAAAAGTCCAACTGCCTGCTAAATGGAAAGAAAATGGGGAGAGGGGCGAGAAAAGCTAATTGCACTTTAGTGAAAAGAAGTTATCATATTTGTTTACTTCATAGCCCTTTGCTTGAGCTGACTGAGCTCTTCGCTTTTATATGTTGCTGGTTATAGCAAAGACAGAAAATAAAATGGCAAAAGCATACTATTAATGATACAGAAAGGCAGCTCATTATGGCTGTACAATAGTTGCTTTTTATTAACCAGAGACAGAGTGCAGCCTGACCTCTGGTGGCTGAGAATACAGGATGGTAATGCCTAAACTTATTTATGTTTAATATTTACAAATCATCTTTCCACTTTAGTGAGTTACCAGGTGACTCATATATAAACACACTAAGCCACATCCAGAAGGCAAAAACAAACTTAAGAAAACATGGCGATCAGGTCTGGAGCACTGGCAGTCACCGCAAGTACACAGCACAGAAGAACAGGCGATAGCCCATCGGATGGCCGACAGTGGCATACAATTGAGAAACACTTGTTTGGAGGATGGAAGGTACTAGACAGAGATGGGACAACTGAAACAGATCTGGGCAAAATAAGCTGCAGGTTTGGTATTAATAATCTTACTTACTGTCACAATTCTTCCGTCTTTACTGCTGAAAAGGGACATGCATTTCTCAGAGATTTTTTCTGCATGTTCCTGAAACAACCATTAGGGTTAGAATGCTATCTTACACAGAACAGAATAACAGCTTAATTAGTACTCTGGAAGGCAATCACAGTACTAGGAAGGTAAGGTGTATTATGGTGCAAAGGATAACATACTTTGACTGGGTAGATCTTGGTTCAAATCCCTGCTCAGCCTGGGCCAGTCGCTATTACTCAGCCTAGCTTACCCCATCAGGTTTGTGGTAAGAATTAAAGGAATTTATTTCTGTATTACATGTACACCACTCTGAGCACCTTGAAGGGAGGCTAGGATGAAAGAAGCCAACATTCTGCCCCCATTCCCTCCCCTACTTTCGTTGTCCTCCTTATGTGTGCTTCTAGATTGTAAGCTCCTCGGGGCAGAAACCTGCCCTCTCCTTATTTTTAAGTGCCATGTACACGGATGATGCTGTATAATAATCGTCATCATTCCCTCTAAGAGCAAACTCAGGTCACTGAATGAGAAGTGAATTGGAGCCAAAATGGAGCCACTGAAAAACGCATAGATATGAAAGAGTAAAATGAAGCATCATATTGTCTGGACAGGTCATTTTCCTGATTCACACTGAGAAGCATTTTTAAATGTATCCAGGGATGGAAGTAAGAGCTGCCCGTAGGCATCCACAGAAAACTCCAAGATTTTAATGCAGCTAAGATTGGGCACAAATGTGTTTACCCCACCTCCCCCAAAAACAAAATGAAGAGGGGAAACACCCAAAACAGATGTGTTGGGGAGGGAAATCAGAATAGTCCAGGGGAGACTGAACATGCTCAGTGAGCACGCAATGATGACTGACTGTTGAGAAGCGGGGGGGGGGGGGGAATCCTAAAAATCTGGTGGAAGGGGGAATGGAATGGAGTGGCTGGAAAGGAGGACAGAGGAAGAGATATAAAGATATAAAAAGGATGGAGGGAACGATCTCATTCTCTGGATAGCTAATTTCCTGTTTCACACTGAGAAAATATTTTAAAATGTACCTAGACATGGAACTGAGAGCTGCCTATATAAATCAATTGAGAAATCCAAGATTTTAACATTGCTGGGATTAAGCACTAGTGTGTCCACTTCCCCTGCACACCCGCTCCCGCCCAAACAGCCTAACAAGGACAGAACATGCTCTTTTCTGTCCATAAGAATGTAAGAAGAATGTTGCTGGATCAGACCAAAGGCCAGCATTCTGTTTACCCAGTGGCCAACCAGCTGTCTATGGGAAGCCCACAAGTAGGACATAAGTGCAACAGCACCCTCCCAGTCATGTTTCCCAACAAGTGGTGCACAGCATACTGCCTCCTATACTGCTGGTAGCATATAGCCATTGGTAGCTTTCTCCTCCATTAATTTGTCTAATCCCCTCTTAAAGCCATCCAAAGTGGTGGCCATCACTACATCTTGTGGTACAGATTTCCATAGTTTATCCCCTGTGTGAAGAAGTCCTTGCTTTTATCTGTCCTGAATCTCCTACCAAGCAGCTTCATGGGTTGACCTCAGGTTCTAGTTTTATGAGAGAGGGAGAAAAATGTCTCTCTCTGCACTTTCCCCACCCCATGCATAATTTTGAACACCCCTATAAGGTGTCCTCTTACTTGCTTTTTTCTGACTAAACAGCCCCAGACATTGTAACCTTTCCTCTTAAAGGAGTTGCTCCAGCCCCTTGATAATTTTGGTTGCCCTTCGTTTCACCTTTTCCACCTGTAGAATATCCTTTTTTGAGGTGCAGTGACCAGAACTAAACACACTATTCCAAGTGTGGTCACACCACAGACTTGTCTAAAAGTATTATGATATTGGCAGTTTCATTTTTGATTCCTTTCCTAATTAAGCTTAACACGGAATTTGCTTTTTGCACAGCAGTCGCACACTGGGTTGACATTTTCATTAAGCTGTCCACCTCAGCTGACTGACTGACTGTCAGCTGAATGGAGTGGCTGGAGCCCTGAACAGAAGCACTCCACACAGCAACATCTGTTGTGGGGTTCCACTAATCATCATCTGAAGCAGTTGCAAAGTGAAAAACCTGGACTCAGCAAACAAGCAAGCAGCACTGTAAGGATGTTGCAGCAGAAGTCCCTGGATCATCTCCCCACCTACCAGCAGAGAATGGAGCCCAAAAGAACAACTGAATCAGGTGAGAAGCCCAGCTGCTCCAAATGTCAGTCCCTTGACCTTGGGCCAGAATAAGATACAGGGTATGGAAATCTTCAACCTCTGCATGAAGAGGGCACTGGCTGATGCATCTTTCTCTAGGAAGAGGGATATAAAAGCACATCCTTGGGACGTAAAGGCCCTGCAGAGCTTCACAGGCACAGTATCAGCAGTGAGAAGGGTCACAAAAGGTATTAAAATGCAGTTCCACTCTGTGAAACTGACTAATCAACTTAAGAGGAGGGGAACCCTAACACTCTACTCAGCACTGGTTAGGTCTCATCTGGAGTACTGTGTCCAGTTCTGGGCACCACACTTTAAGAAGGATGCAGACAAACTGGAGAGGGTTCAGAACAGGGCAACAAAGGTAATCAGGGGACTGGAAACAAAGCCCTGTGAAGAGAGACTGAAAGAACTGGGCATGTTTAGCCTTGAGAAGAGAAGACTGAAGGGAGATAGGATAGCACTCTTCAAGTCCTTGAAAGGTTGTCACAGAGAGGAAGGCCAGGACCTCTTCTCGATCACCCCAGAGTGCAGGACACGGAATCATGGGCTCAAGTGCCAGGAAGCCAGATTCTGGCTGAACATCAGGAGAAACTTCCTGACTGTTAGAGCAATATGACAATGGAACCAATTACCTAGGGAGGTGGTGGGCTCTTCCACACTGGAGGCATTCAAGACGAGGCTGGACAGCCATCTGTCAGGGATGCTTTCACTTGGATTGCTGCATTGAGGAGGGGTTTGGACTCGACGGTCTTGTAGGCCCCTTCCAACCCTACTATTCTATGATTCTATGATTTTACCTGAATGATCGAACTGTGCTCCACAGAGAGATTCATCATTAGGCCGAGCACTGCATATAGACACTCAGAGCATACGGTGACCTTGCTTTCAGTCCAGCATTCATCCTGTACAAGCAGAAAACAAAATAATGTTGGCAAATCTGCTAACCCCACTAGGAGGCTTCATTTCAGTCTCAAAAAGGCCAGAAGCCTTCCATTACAAGGGTTCAGAAACTGAACGTAAGCCTCTGAGCCTTGTTCAGATGTCAATCTACCCATACCGCAACAGAAACCCACTCATTTACAAAAACCACACCCTGAAACCCCCTAAATAGTTTATACCTGTGTCCATCTTCCCTATGACTTCCTCTCTTCCATTCTAGATTACACACCCAATTGCCAGAGATACTACACAGCTGTCTAACTACTTTTTACATATAGTTGCTAGTTCTATAGGGGTCTATGATAATTTAGGATTTCTTTAACTCTGTCTATGCCGTTTTTCATTCTAATGCTTTCAATAAATTGTTAAACCTTATATACCTTAATTCTAACAAATCACTCTTATTTTTTCTGAAAATTTTTGTCTCTGGCTCTTTGATTCTGCTTAAAAAGGGGTGCCCATTTATACTGGTGCTTAGTGATTTAAAGTTTAAAAATTCCATACACATGTTCAGGTTGAGTGAATCAACAGATCTGACCACTTCTGCTCCAGTAGAGCACAGCAAGGTCCAGCCATGTTTTCTACCATCTCTTTGCTATGTGTTATCCATTAGTCCCTTGGTAGCTTCTCCAGATCAGAGATCCTCACCAGTTGAGTTCCTCCCTGAGAGAGGTTGGGCATATGCTTTGCAAGTAAAAGGTCTCAGATTTAGGCCTGGCATCTTCAGTTAAAAAGATCTCAGTTAGCAGCAGGCGGGGCTGGGAAATTCCTCCTTCTGCTGGAGACTCTGGAGAGCCACTGCCAACAGGTGCAATGGGCTGCCAAGACGAGTAGTCTGTCTCAGCGTTTAAAGCAATGGTCATATCAGGCATATCAAAGAGGCCTTGCTTAAAAGGCTGTCTGAACTAAAGTTTGCTTTTGACCTATTACTAGCAGGAAGCTTCACCTGAGAAAAATAGAACATTATGAGAAAAGTGTTTGCTCAATATGGCTCATGCCCCAGACAGGTCAAAACCACAGAGAACAACTTGGAAAATTTCTATAGAATTGCAGAAGTAAAACAAAATGTCATCAGATATGAAGAGGTGGGATTAAAAGAGAACAGTAGTCAAAGTGCAGTAAGCAATCACATCACATATCATATTCAAGTATAAAACTACCAAAGTAAAGCGAAGATACTGGGTGGGGATGCTTCTGGCAGGGAGTAACCTCTGCTAGCAGAAAGCTGAATTGGTAATGTATGTTTTATATTTTGTCTTGTTCTCTTTTCCTGTTTTTCCACAGTGCATGTGGTGTGTGCTGGAGAAAACTCTTACGAGTCCCCTGGACTGCAAGGAGGTCAAATCAGTCCATCCTAAAGGAAATCAACCCTGACTGCTCATTGGAAGGACAGATACTGAAGCTGAAATATTTTGGCCACCTAATGCGAAGAGAAAATTATCTGGAAAAGATCCTGATGTTGGGAAAGACTGAAGGCAAAAGGAGAAGGGGACTGCAGAGGATGAGATGGCTAGACAGCATCACAGATGCAATGAATATGGACTTGAGCACGCTCCGGGAGAGAGCGCAGGACAGGAAGGCCTGGCGTGCTATGGTCCATGGGGTCACGAAGAGTCGGACACGACTGAACGACTGAACAACAACAACTAATGTGGTGTGTGTGTGATTGTCTTCCTTATAAATAAAAATCAATGTATACGCCTATCCAGTTGTGGTTCAGTACTTTCTAATGCCAAAGGCAAGCCAAGCTAAGCATATTAGATGGCGTGTAGGAACTCTATGACAGCTTCTTAATTGGGCAAGGGTAATCTTTGACTACGCTGTGTGGATCACAACAAACTGTGGCAAAAGAGATGGGGGTACCAGACCACCTTACCTGTCTCCTGAGAAACCTGTACGAGGGTCAAGAAGCAACAGTAAGAACCAGACATGGAACAACCGATTGGTTCAAAATTGGGAAAGGCGTACGACAAGGCTGCATATTGTCGCCCTGCTTATTTAACTTATATGCAGAGTACATCATGAGAAACGCCGGGTTGGATGAATCACAGGTCAGAATTAAGATTGCAGGGAGAATTATCAACAACCTCAGATACGCGGATGATACCACCTTAATGGCAGAAAGCGAAGAGGATCTAAAGAGCCTGTTGTTGAGGGTGAAAGAGGAGAGTGCAAAAGCTGGTTTGAAACTCAACATTAAAAAAACGAAGATCATGGCATCTGGCCCCATCACTTCCTGGCATATGGAAGGGGAAGAAATGGAAGCAGTGACAGATTTTATTTTCTTGGGCTCCAAGATCACCGCAGACTGTGACTGTAGCCATGAAATTAAAAGACGTTTGCTCCTTGGGAGGAAAGCTATGGCGAACCTAGACAGCATAGTAAGAAGCAGAGACATCACCTTGCCAACAAAGGTCCGTCTAATCAAAGCTATGGTTTTCCCAGTAGTAATGTATGGCTGTGAGAGCTGGACTATAAGGAAGGCTGAGCGCCGAAGAATTGATGCTTTCCAACTGTGGTGCTGGAGAAGACTCTTACGAGTCCCCTGGACTGCAAGGAGGTCAAATCAGTCAATCCTAAAGGAAATCAACCCTGAGTGCTCATTGGAAGGACAAATACTGAAGCTGAAGCTGAAATATTTTGGCCACCTAATGCGAAGAGAAAACTCTCTGGGAAAGACCCTGATGCTGGGAAAGACTGAAGGCAAAAGGAGAAGGGGACGGCAGAGGATGAGATGGCTAGATAGCATCACTGATGCAATGAATATGGACTTGAGCACGCTCCGGGAGAGAGCGCAGGACAGGAAGGCCTGGCGTGCTATGGTCCATGGGGTCACGAAGAGTCGGACACGACTGAACGACTGAACAACAACAATCTAGTTATCTTTTAAATTGTTAAGTGACTAATTGGGCAAGGAATCTGTCTATAATCCTTTAAAATTAAACAATTGTATCAATTTGTGAACTTAGTGTATTTATTTATTTAATTTCCATATATCCTACTTTTCCTACCCTGGAAATCTTTCCTACCTTAGGAATATCTATTTCATCAGTATAAGGCAGCTTCATATGTACATATGAGATCATAACACCGTAGCAGCTCCAGATCAGAGAGCACAACATTATTAAAGAAATGACAGGCTGTTAAAGGCGGTCACCTCTACAGTGGAAACGAAGATTTATTACTCTTGGATCTTTCCTTTTAAATTGCTTGGCCTCCCTCCCACCCTCACAAGGTAAGACCACATATTTCTACTTGTGAGGAGAAACAATGTTTTTTGGGAAACAATGAATGCAATAGAAGAGAATGGTTAAAGCCGACATGACAAGTTAATGTTTTCTATGGCAGTCACTTCTCCTGCACAGTATAAAGGGTTTTTTTTTTTCTAATTTTCTCTGAAATAACATATCTGTGACCATACTGACATTTGGATTTGATTATTATTAGATGTCCTAGAAGTTCTAGGTTGTATTTATAATACACACAACCTAGGCTGATACAAGATGGTTTGAGACAACTGGAGGGAATACTGCTAGATGAGCTAGCATCATCATGCCTACTTACCACAAAGCACAAACAAGCCTGCCAGCATTCCTGGCTTTCAGACATCTGCATTCGGATGACCATGTCAGAGCAGAGGTCCCCCATGATGGCGATGCACTGTGCGAGGGCCAGCTTGTTCACCGTCTTGACAGAACTCTTTGAAAACAAGAGTGAGAACCTGTTGTCTACTGGGACATTATGAATGCTGGCCCCATTGCAAATGTCCACAAAGACTGCACTGTAAACAGATCTGAAATCATTAAAGGGTGCTACTGTGTTTAGAAATTTCACTCCAGTGAAACTAATCCCTTATCACTGTTTTTGAAGTAGTACATTTCTGGAAAGATAGCAAATTTGTAATGGCCAGCACTAAAATATCAGCAGGGGAAAACAACAGCAGCAGCACATTTTGGGGATGAACGGTGAAGGGAAATGGCTCTGTCCAGCCGTTATGATGATTCCATGCCATGTCCTTGCCACTCAATGCAAGAAGTGATGGCAGCATTTCCAGTGGTGCTGTTTAAAACAGCTCAGCCCTGGCATATGACACTAGCCATGGACTGCTTTCCCAGTAGTGCTAAGGACAGTAATGGAGCAACAGAGACAAGAAAAACTTCTAGGGACCTAAAGTTCTATTTGAATGTTCTTACCATCATTTAACATTGGCAAAGTACTGAGAAACAGATTCTGGACCGCTTCTTAAGGAAAAGAACACAAAGGGATTCAAACCCCACGATGATCCCTCTGTCTCAATGCAACCATTTAGACACAGGTAGACCCAAAGTTAAAATCATCATTCTGAAAGGACCTGAGACTTATTCTTCATTCCAAGAAAGTATTTGCCACACATTGACTCCCACAAAGTCAAGTGACTGCAAAGCAGACAGCTCCAGACAATTCAAGAAAGGAGCTAAGACAAGGGGGTGGCAGAACCAAAAAAAACCTAACTTCCCAGCTTACCAGGAATAGAGGTTTTCTTACCAGCAACTGTGTGAACAACGGCAAAGCCTCTGTGGATAGTTTGATACGACACTGGATTTTGAACCTGTTAGCAGAACCAGACTGAGTTTTAGGTCTTAGCTTTTGTTCCTCAATAGAGAGTTGTCTACAGTTTTGCCATGTATGTTAACCCCCAAAACTCCAACTCGATAACCAAGGGGTTGAAGAAATGCAACTTACTTTTCCTCCATTATTAAATTGGTCAGCAGTTTCATAGCACAGCTAGCCCTGCTGTCAAAAACCTTAATGAAGGACATCAAGATCTGCAGCCACCTGGTAAACAAAGATAAGCACATCTTTATTTGTTTTATTTTAAAATATTTCTAGGCCCCCTTTAAGGGCAAGAGCCCTCCCAAGGCAGCTTACACAACAAAATTCCATACAATGAAACCCCATACGTGGATAAAACAGCAAAAAATTTAAAAATCAACAAACACCAGCAATAAAACACCTAGCCCAGATAATACTAACATCTAAAACACAACTGCAGCGAAACCTCCCATCAGAACAGTCTAATAAAACATAATAGAGAAAATAAGTGAAGTCTCCAGGGCCTTCCTTGCAGTCTCGGGACCTGACAGACCCCACAATGGCAATGCATTCCAGAGGTGTGGGGCCACTGCAGAAAAGTCCCTCTCTTGTGTACTTAACTAATCTCAAAGGTGGAAAAGTGAGAAAGGCCTCTGTTGCTAATCTTAAAGTGAGGGCAGCCTGATATGGGTGAAGGCAATGCTCCAAGTAATTTGGTCAAAACCCGTTTAGGGCTTTAAAGATCAAAAAAGGGAAAGACTGCCTAAAATTCTGAGGATGTAAACATGGACAGAATAAAGCCTAAGGAGAGACTTCTGATGAGCTTTCTCAAAAGTAGATGGCACTGGTAACGAACAGAGTAGTGCATTCTATGAACAAATAATCCAGGATGGATTACTTGAAAACTGAGTTCAGCCTGGCACTGGAACAAGTACTAAGACTACGTTTTAATGAGACTGGTCACCGACAGGACACTGACCCCCAAATATGTTCATGATGAAGGACTCAAAGCAGTCACTTTCCCAATGGAAACTAGCAATCCAAGTAATTCCAATGTTCTCCTGTCATGCCAAAAGGGTCACATGAACTCATAAAAACCCTTTACACATATGAGTTGAGGGTGGGTGGCAGGCCAGAAATTCATCATGCTCCGCAGACAAATTATATCAACTGGAGCAGCAAAACTGCCAGTCCAGTGCAGGGTCAGTCCTTCTGCAAAAGTGGACAAAGGAGGCTGACTCAGCAAAATACTCACCTGCAGTATTTGAATAATAATTCAATTTTTTAAAACATAAAAGATCCTGATGTTAGGACATCATAGGACACATTGGTACAAGTGTCAATAAGTATCTAAATAACTCTTTTGTTTATCCATTCTTCATTGTACAGGATATGTGTGTGTGCGTGTCTGTGTGTGTGTGTGTGGGGGGGTTGAATGGACAAGCCAAATATAGCAAGGCCAAGCTAAGCAGCTCTGCCACTCCCTTTTGATAAATTCTGTGCAGTGACACTGAAACCCTGGAAATTATCATAAATTCCAATTATTGAGTAGACTAATGCCAGCTTGAAGCTCAAAGTGTACAAAAATAATTTGACGGAAGATCCAAATGAAATGCTAGAAGAATGCGTTTCTTTCCATCCAGCTCACGTTAATAACTAAAATTTGCTCAGATTGCAGTTGCGAACACATGCTTGTTGTTGTTCAGTCGTGTCCGACTCTTCGTGACCCCATGGACCATAGCACGCCAGGCCTTCCTGTCCTGCGCTCTCTCCCAGAGCGTGCTCAAGTTCATATTCATTGCATCGGTGATGCTATCTAGCCATCTCATCCTCTGCCGTCCCCTTCTCCTTTTGCCTTCAGTCTTTCCCAGCATCAGGGTCTTTTCCAGAGAGTTTTCTCTTCCCATTAGGTGGCCAAAATATTTCAGCTTCAGCTTCAGTATCTGTCCTACCAATGAGCACTCAGGGTTGATTTCCTTTAGGATGGACTGATTTGACCTCCTTGCAGTCCAAGGGACTCGTAAGAGTCTTCTCCAGCACCACAGTTGGAAAGCATCAATTCTTCGGCGCTCAGCCTTCCTTATAGTCCAGCTCTCACAGTCATACATTACTACTGGGAAAACCAAAGCTTTGATTAGACGGACCTTTGTCGGCAAGCTGATGTCTCTGCTTCTTACTATGCTGTCTAGGTTTGCCATAGCTTTCCTCCCAAGGAGCAAGCATCTTTTAATTTCATGGCTACAGTCACTGTCTGTGGTGATCTTGGAGCCCAAGAAAATAAAATCTGTCACTGCTTCCATTTCTTCCCCTTCCATATGCCAGGAAGTGATGGGGCCAGATGCCATGATCTTCGTTTTTTTAATGTTGAGTTTCAAACCAGCTTTTGCATTCTCCTCTTTCACCCTCAACAATAGGCTCTTGAGATCCTCTTCGCTTTCTGCCATTAGGGTGGTATCATCTGCATGTTGGAGGTTGTTGATAATTCTCCCGGCAATCTTAATTCTGACCTGTGATTCATCCAACCCGGCGTTTCTCATGATGTACTCTGCATAGAAGTTAAATAAGCAGGGCGACAATATGCAGCCTTGTCATACTCCTTTCCCAATTTTGAACCAATCGGTTGTTCCATGTCCGGTTCTTACTGTTGCTTCTTGACCCTCGTACAGGTTTCTCAGGAGACAGGTAAGGTGGTCTGGTACCCCCATCTCTTTCAGAATTTGCCACAGTTTGTTGTGATCCACACAATCAAAGGCTTTAGCGTAGTCAATGAAGCAGAAATAGACATTTTTCTGGAATTCTCTTGCTTTCTCCATGATCCAGCGAAAGTTAGTGATTTGATCTCTAGTTCCTCTGGCTCTTCGAAACCCAGCTTCTACTTCCGGTAGTTCTCGGTTCGCATACTGCTGAAGCCTAGCTTGTAGGATTTTGAGCATCACCTTTCTGGCATGTGAAATGTACGGTAGTTTGAACACTCTTTGGCGTTGCCCTTCTTTGGAATTGGAATGTAAACTGACCTTTTCCAGTCTTATGGCCACTGATGAGTGTTCCAAATTTTTTGGCATATTGAGTGCAGCACTTTAACAGCATCATCTTTTAGGATTTTAAATAGCTCAGCTGGAAGACTGTCATCTCCGCTAGCTTTGTTGTTAAGTCATGCTTCCTAAGGCCCACTTGACTTCACCCTCTAGGATGTCCGGCTCAAGTTCAGTGACCGCATTATCGTGGCTATCAGGGACATTCAGATCTTTCCTGTATAGTTCTTCTGTGTATTCTTGCCACCTCTTCTTAATCTCATCTGCTTCTGTTAGGTCCCTGCCTTCTTTGTCCTTTATCATGCCCGTCTTTGCACAAAACGTTCCCTTGAGATCTCCGATTTTCTTGAAGAGATCTCTAGTCTTTCCCATTCTGTTGTTTTCCTCGATTTCTTTGCATTGTTCATTTAAGAAGGCCTTCTTGTCTCTCCTTGCTATTCTCTGGAACTCTGCATTCAGTTGGATATATCTTCCCCTTTCTCCCTTGCTTTTCGCTTCCCTTCTTTCCTCAGCTACTTGTAAAGCCTCATCAGACAGCCACTTTGCCTTCTTGCATTTCTTTTTCTTTGGGATGGATTGAGTTGCTGCCTCCTGAACAATGTTATGGACCTCCGTCCATAGTTCCTCAGGCACTCTGTCTATCAGTTCTAATCCCTGAAATCTATTCCTCACCTCCACTGCATATAAGGGATATGATTTAGGTCATACCTGAATGGTTTAGTGGTTTTCCCTACGTTCTTCAATTTAAGCTGAAATTTTGCAAGAAGCAGCTCATGATCTGAGCCACAGTCAGCTCCAGGTCTTGTTTTGACTGACTGTATGGAGCTTCTCCATCTTTGGCTGCAAAGGACATAATCAATCTGATTTCGATATTGACCATCTGGTGATGTCCATGTGTAGAGTTGCCTCTTGTGCTGTTGGAAAAGAGTGTTTGCTATGATCAGCGTATTCTCTTGGCAAAACTCTATTAGCCTTTGTCCTGCTTCATTTTGTACACCAAGGCCATGCTTGCCTGTTATCCCGGTGATTTCTTGACTTCCTACTTTAGCATTCCAATCCCCTATGATGAAGAGATCTTTTTTTGGTGTTAGTTCTAGAAGGTGTTGTAGGTCTTCATAGAACCGATCAACCTCAGCTTCTTTGGCCCAGCTGCTTCACTCTTTCTGGCACTACTTGGACATACCCTCTGCTCTTCCCCAGTAGTATATTGGACACCTTCCGACCTGAGGGACTCATCTTCCGGTGTCATATCTTTTACCCTTGTGATACGTTCCATGGGGTTTTCTTGGCAAGAATACTGGAGTGGGTTGCCATTTCGTTCTCCAGTGGACAACATTTTGTCAGAACTCTCTGCCATGACCTGTCCGTCTTGGGTGGCCCTGCACGGCATAGCTTATGGCTTCACTGAGTTATGCAAGCCCCTTCGCCACAACAAGGCAGTGATCCATGAAGGGGAACACATGCTTATGTAAGCATTTATATTGGTAAGCTTGATATCTTAACTACAAGAACGTGCTTAGATAAGAAATTTGCCACATTTTGCGGTATGTAAAGATTTTATTTCCCTCTTGCTTGTTTGAGTAAAATCAACAGTATAAAGTACTGAATTTTCTCCTTACTCTTAATCTCCCATTGAAATTTACAGCTTTGCCTATCCTTACCCATCATGCACTGGCTTAAATATCAGGTTTTCAAAATGGAATGGCATCTCCCTCCTAGGTGTTCCCTCCCTGGCCAGGTAAGTCTTCTTGGCTGGTGTCTTGTGCCTCGCTTAATGTCTTACCCCAGACAATGGGGTAAATCTCCTGATGGAGAAGCAAAGACAAAGCAGCTGCAGCTCCTCCCACTCATTCACTCCCTGGTCCTGACATCTGTCTTAGCTGCACACCGAGGGACTTGCAAGGCAACAGGTGCTGGTGGGACATGGGAGAGAATAGACAGGAAATGCTTGCACTGTTCTGTCTCCTGCTACACTGGGAGACTTTCGGGTCCACAGCTGGTATCTAAATCAACTTCAATCCTAGGAGGAGAGCTTTGAGTCCCGATGAACAGTTTATCCAGATACACCTCAGCTAACACAGCCCTGGGCCCTTTGCAAAATGCTGTTCTATACAACCCCGCTATGTAGGGATGTGGCAAAATTAAACAAGCTTTCGCAAGCAATTCCAAATAGGCAAGAACCTAGGCCTTCATGGCAACACCAGATGGGTCTTCAGCAGTGCAGTGAGCTGCTTTTTACTGCTGGCTAATTTTCCAATACATAAAAGTGAAGTATTTTGTTTTTAACTACACCTCTAGCCTGCATTTTCCCCAGAGACTGTCTTTGTGTTTTGGGGTGATATTGTTTTCTTTATTACCAGCAAACCTGTCGCTGTGGAGGAAAAAAGACCCAGAAAGAACGCTCTACGTTGCCTCAAAGAAATTAAGGAGCAACATACAAGTTTGTTTCAGCTTGCTTATTACTCAGGGGTGGGAAACCTGCAGTCCTTGACCTAATTTCAAAAGCCCACTGCAAGCAATCAGTTGAGACCTCAGGCAATAATAAACCGCCCCTCCCCCCCAGGTAGGGAAGAGGGGGAGCGAGAAAAAGGCTGTCAGAGAGAGAGAATGTGCAAGAAAAAGAGTTGTTGTCACCCAGAGAGCTTCGGCTATTGGGCAGTATAGAAATGTAATCAATCAATCCATCAATCAATCATGGCAGAAAGAGAGCGAGAAAAAGGGTGGCCCTGCCCATCACTGGCTTCACTCCCACCCAGTGCTGGCATATGGCTCCCAGCAAGTTATCCCTGAGGGAATGCAGCCCTTGACAAAAAAAAAAAGAAGGTTCCCCACCCCTCCTGTAAATGCTGTCCCACCTTCCAAAATCTGGGTGTCCTGTCCAGAAAGAAGAAGCTGCTGCTGAAGAAGGTAGAAGAATAACCTTCTCTGCCTTGCTTTTTGTTTTTTGCACTTATAGAGAGAGGCCTTGGTGTGTTATCTCTGCCTGTAGGATTGGAGTGGCAGTTGCTCCTTCCCTGCCAAGTCACCAGGCAGGGAAGTGTAAGATCAAACACAGAATTCTTTGGAAGCTGAAAAAGATCGAAGTAAGACTCAGTGAGGGCAAGTGCAATTTCAGATCCAAAGACACACTCTTAGATGGCTGGATTCTCCTCAAACCGTGAAAAATGATGATGTACCACTGCAACCCACGCGAGCACCTAACACTGGGCCCTGGCTGTTTAAGCAAACCGGATTAAAATACAACACCTGGTTGTATTCAGGTGTCGGACCAGCAGGCTCCTCCCGTTCTCTGTCTCTGCATAGAGAGAAAGCAGGGCCACGCAGCGTTCCTGGATTTCGGGTACCTCAGAAAGCAACAGAGTGGGAAGTTGTACGTTCACATCAGGGTGAGTTAAAAGCAGACGCTGGTTCTCCTCTGGGAGGAAAAAAAACAAGGAAGTTTCAGCCTGCTGTACCAGGTGCTCTAAGTCTTTGTCAGCAATTACGCCTACGTTGCAAAGATCAGTCAGCTGTGTGAATAGTGTTCTGTCATCCACTTGAGCAATCTGTCTGTAGAAGTGATGGGAAAGGAGAAGTGTTATGTCGGCACCCTCCATTACTTCCCTTCCTTTCCCCTCTCCTTCCCTCAAGCCATTTCTAAAGGGCAAATTATGTATCTCACACATGCATGGGAAGTCTCATTCAGTGCCACCTTTCAAGCATCATTTGAGGACACAAGTAGTGTGAATTAAGCTAATTTGGGCAAGCCCATGTTCAGAATATCTACTTTTCCCAACCCCCTTTTTCAGACACGTATTTCCTTGAGAAGCACAAAGAAGGATGGTCCCTCCTACTCTGGCTGTATCCCACAGCCATTTCTCTTCTAAGATAGACCGTTGGAGAAAGCTTGACACCAGCCAGACCCCTCTGTCTCGGATGAAAAACTGAAAGCTCTCTAACTATGCCAAGATGGTGCTGCCAACTTGAGTTAATGATCTTTGGATCCACATGGACACAAAAGACAGTGCCCCCCAGTAAGATAATGTACAATCCAACTCCTTTGGAAACCTTGCATGAAGAGAGACTACCTTGCAATACTGCTGATATTATTAACTGAAAAGGGACAGAGCACACAGAGAGCAAGCCAGAGAGGGAGATCCTGCTCAGTTACTGGAGTAGGTTTAATATGCACAGTCTGAAGGAGAGCAGATTTGTTACTGACCCCGGGGTGGCGGTGGCGGTGGGGCAATCCACAAGCTTGCTACAAATGCTTTTACTTGCTGTAATTACATTTAACCTGTAAATCTTTGGCGCACAGCGAGGTCTTGGCATGATCAGCACCCACAGGAGCAACACTCACTGAAAACCATGCTCTCAAACACAGCTGAAATCATATTACTAGTACATTAACAGTGATGCGTGCTGATTACCATTCCCTTTGCAGACTGCTTGCCACAGGAGGAGAAGGGAAAGAGACACTTCCACTTCAGCAGCGTATGTGGCCTTGGTGCAGAAGACCCTGGAAAAAAAATGGGTTCATTAAACATGGGGATTTAAAATGATAGATGCAAGCTTTTGATGCTTCCTCAGGTTGGATGTTCGATGGAGAAAAATAGCTGTTGTGTTTACCCAGTTATGCTATGTTGGAAAATGCTTCATTCTCAAGGAAGTGCGACTGAGGACCAAAGTAAATGAGACCATGGGAAGATCGTGGTAATATCTCCCACTTAAAAAAAAAGTTAAAAAGCAGCTGAAGGGGAGTAGGGCTGGGCAACGGGACTGGGGCCACAGTATTAATCTTTCCATATGTCATTTTCCCAAAATAGAATCACCCCACCCCCACAGAACTGCCATTTTCCACATGTGGGAAAACACTCAGGTAATATTTGTATTTGTACGTTTTCCCCACAGGGGAAACGTGTGTGTGTGTGTGTGTGTGTGGGCAGCAGCAACAGCGGCGGTACAATTTAGATCAGGAAACCAACATGGGGAAAAGGTTTTCAAACCGTATTTGACATCACTCTTCCCTGATTTTCAAAGCAGCTGAGTGGGGCTGCTAATCAGAAAGAGAAAACTCACATGAGGTCCAGATCCAGGAAATCCCACTCACCCTAGTGCTTAAGTGGGCATTTTTCAAAGTTTTGAACAAAGTGGAAAATAACTTTAAATAGAACACCAAGAGAGGCCCTGAAGGCCTCAAATCTGAGCCTCAACATTTCTCCAGATGCTTTACAAGAGGCCTGACCATCCCCCCTCCCAACCTCTCCCACTAGCTCCTGCAGGACCGTTAAAATTCCTCCTGTCCAAATGCATCCAGTCACTGTGTACTTCGTTACCATGTCCATTTTGTACAGACTGCTTTCACTCACATTCACCTCTCCTGAATCTCTCTCCTTGATCTGTTTTCCAAAAAAATTTAAAAGAAATCAGCAGTGAACAAATCCCCCCAATCTCTTCTGGGCATCAAATTTAGGCAGCTGAGGGAGGCATTGAAAGCCAATGGAGTTACTACTTGACAAGAAGTATAATCTAACACACTGCCAAATCAACACAACCAATATGAAGCAAGAGAAATATAAATCCTGCAGTAAGATTATCTCCCTTGATGCTAAAGATCAAAGAGATACCCAGAAAAAGCTTCAACAGTTAGAAAAAAGGCATAAAAGTGGGCCAAACTCTCTTTATGGTGAAAAGTAGCATAGCATATGCTGCCTTTCAAAAGGCACATCTGCTGAAGATATTGGATCCCTGGGTGAATGCAGCAGCTTAATGCCACTGCATTCTAATCGTCTCTTACCTTGTGCTTTCTTAACCTGCTCTTGCCCTCAGGCCGGACAAAATCAAAAAGACGAAGTTTTCAGAAGGAGCGTGGAGGACACACTGAAGGTCAGTAAAACTTTGCAACTGGCTGCTACGCTATCGGCTGATCAGCCCAACTGAATTTCATACAGTCGATTGTGTTTCTTGCCAATAGTCTTGATATTTCTTTGCCCTGTAACACCCTACTGTTCTCCTGATGAGAGCCCTTACCGTCGTATGACCTCATTGTCATTGATGATACTGAATCCATTGTTCATTCTAAATAAGACTTGCTCAGTGCCTGTAACAAATTCAAAGTTAACCACATCAGAGAAGTTCCTCAAGAGATTTCTGCTAACCCAAAACCCAGAGTTAAGAGACAAGATCACTAAAGCCACAGTGTTGACAAACAAAACCAGCCCACATGGCATCAAGCCTTCTCTTTGTCTCTTTGAGACAATCCGCAGCTTAGGTCACATGGGCTGAGCACCACTCAGATTTGAAGCCCCTTGTTTATATGTTGCAGGATCTTGGCATTTATCCCCAGCAGGATTACTCCTAAGGGTACTCACAATCTTGTATCACTTCCGTCAAAAGCCTAATCCCGCCTACATAGTAGAAGGCATTCTCATTAGGCTTGTTGAGTTTCTGGAGCAACTCGCTCACAGATACAGCCATGTGTTTCCCAGATTCTAACTCCTGTAGCGATCTCTCCTCCTCGTACTGTCTTTTTTCTTCCAAGTCTACTTCATTTATGCAATCTGAAAGTCCAAAAGGCAAAATGGAGAAATAAACAGGACAAATAATTTATAGCAAAACCAAAGGGAATGAAGTTTAACAAGGATAACAGCAAGGTCCCGACACTAGGACGGGGGCAACCAAAGGCACAAATGCCATGTTTCAAAATGCAGGAAATTAGTTTTGTCCGTAAACTGATAGCAGGAAGCTAGTAGCAGAAAGATTTAAAGGCTCTTATACTTCTTACCTTTGCACAGCTTCTCTTTTTGGGGATTGATTTCTAAAATCTTCAGGTAGCACTCTCTGGACTTAAAGAATTAAGGACAGGGTTTTAGAAAGAGACAACGAAAGGACAAAGGATATTTTAAAAAATCACCTATTCAAAAGCCTGAAACCACAAAGACAGGTTCTTTTATGTGGCTTAAATCAGAACTCTGGGCTTCTTGGCTCCCTATAATTCTTTCAGGTTAGATCTGATGGTATAGTGCAGATCTTTGCAAACTGCATTAGCTAGGACCCTGTTAATTAAAGGGATGAGAGACCCCTCCCCTCCCGCATGGAGGGGGAATTTAGCCCTTTCTTCCCTGGCTGCAATCCCTCTTCTGAACCTAGAATTAGCTTTGTGGGGAAATCTTGCACTGACACCAATGGAGGATTTCCTCCCAATGCAAATACTAGCTATAGATGAGCGGTTTTCCTCATGAACTCAGCATGGAAGTAAAAGGTTAATTCCCTCTTCCATGCCTACTACAAATCTGTTAATTACTAACCCTCCCCCCACCCCCACAAGCTAATGCAATTTGTACTTAAGAAACCTGTGTGTTAAGTGCATTTAACATCACTTCTACTTTCACCCTGAAATAAACAGGCATGAAAAGGGAAGTTCAGATCTTTTGCCTAGATGCCCTCAACCCAGACACCAATGCCCTCCTTGATTTTTCCCTCTCAAGTTGGGGCTATCAGAGAATTTAAAATAAACCTCTTTAAAATGCTTTCTAATATTTTAGTCAACAAGTTAACTGCAAAAGCAGTGCAGCTACAAATTCTGAACATGATTTCATGAAGACGGGGATGCCTGGCATACCATCCGATTTGTTTACCTTTCTTTCTAAAAACAAATGATGCATAACAAGAAGTAAAAGTTAGCTGTGCTAACACTGATATAATTTGGGGCAACCATTTAAATGATTGCAGATACTCCATATTTACAAAGGAATAACTTGGCACATAAAAGCCGATGTAAACACCTGAAAGTTCACAGGCCTTACCTTACTGTACTGCTTCTGGGCCAAATATGCTTTCCCCATGTGGAAGAGAGCTTTGATGCATTTTTCATCACACTGTATTAAACAGAATTATTTAGTAAAACTTGTAGATATTGGTTTCCTTGTGCTACAGTAACAGCAGTAGTCTATTAGTACAGACCAGCAATTGTTCTGTACTTTTAAAGAATTACCATTAGGTTTCTGTTTTATATCAAAGTGCCTCACCAGACCAAAGCAAAATCCAGGCATTTGCCAACTGCCCACCACTTCTTTGAAGGCATGCCACTTCTGGCTGTTAAAGCGCACAAACCTTAACATGATTCAAAATGACACAAAAATGGAAAAAACGACATCAATTTTTAAGAAATCACATTGGAAAATGTCTCTGAATTGACGGACACCCACATGCTGATAATGGTCTGTTATTATGCTTCTTTCCAAGGCTGGTGACACTATTGACCACAAAACACTGAACATGTACAGCCCCTTTGGCATTAGGAGGTGGAGATGCTTCTCCTGGAGATAGAAGTGAAGTAATATAGATTGCTTTTATCTCTAAAGATGTCTCCTATCAGGAGATCTAAAACACCGTTCAGCCACCATGGTGAAATTATACTGAAAAGTGGCCATTGTTTGTGCTGGCAGACTCCCATCAGGCTTTTGGAAAAGCTGCAGCTTTGCCGTACCGTAGGTGGCCGGCTGTCTGGAGGGCCCCCCTAAATCAATGGCACTTATGGCATTACAAGTGACAGGAAAACAATTTTTCAGATAGCTTTCAACACATTCCGAAGTAGACATCAGTCTTTCTTCTTGTCTCAAAGGAAGATGAGTAGGATGGTACCACAAGCCCTGGAAGCCAAAGGAGCTCTTGGCTGCAGGTGCTTAAAGGATGAGAGCTGGGGAAAACATTCACTCAATGTCTTGTTGACAAGCAGGGCAATGAAAAGTGCTCTTAATGTGCCTTCTGGCTTTGGGGAGTGCACAGCCCCAAAGGTAAGAATGTCTGAAGCTAATCAAGACTGGAGGGAGATGGAAAACCCTAACGTGATGTGGATGTGGGGTTAGAACTCTGAAATACTTGAGAAATTGTCTGTTGGGAAAAGAACAAAAGGGAAGTCATTATTTCTGGGGAGAACCCTCATGAAAAAAGGATCCAGCAGCGAGTGCTATCCCAGTTGTGTAACACCAAGAAAAAGACTCATCCTTGCATATCTCCTCTTCCAGCAATGAGAGGAATCCTGGAAGGAAATGGAGGCACCCAAAGGAGGACAATCTATGGACTCCAAGATAGCGGGTCTCCATGCAACACAGGATGCCACCTTGGCAGGCCAAGGAGCACAATCACATGAGTGACTGCTCCAGGCAGCAGTGTGGAAACTTCTGGTTGAGTGCGTCCCAAGAGACGACTGCAAAACTGTCTGTGGCACTAAGAATGTGCCCTTACCTACTGGTGTTTTTAAAAATGTCCTCAAAATTTCAAACAAGGAAAATCAGGTTCCATATGATAGAAGATTGGCTAGTCTCTTCTGTCTCAACTGAATACCACAAACCCATGAATATCCTGCTATATCTTAATTGCATTAGCTCAGATGTGTCAGTAATGCACTACTGAATAGAAATCAAGATTTTAAAAATCACTTAGAATGCAACATCAGTTCAGCTTTTTGTTCTGAGTGTCAAGTGAATGTCATGTATGTTGGGGGAATGTAACTAGATTATTAAGTGTAGGTTTTTACACAGATCTCAGGAGGTGCTGTGAGATAATTAATTTATCATTAATCACATCAGACTTTAATTAAATATATGAATTCAACAAATGAGAAGCTGGGAGTCTGGTTCCACAAAGTAGAAGTATAAATGTTAATCTCCCTTGCTGATGACACCTAGCATTTCACGTACGTTTTTAATGGGAAGACAGAAATCGTGCCCAGGAAAACATTTCAATATCTCTTGAGAAAGCACAACACTTAATTGTAATCCTTCACCCACAACCTTTAAACTGTGAAGAGCTTTAAAACTTTTAGCATATTTGGACTACTTGTGATTCCCATTCTATAGAACAGGGATTAGGGATTGAAAGAGTGTGAGTGACTTCCCAAGGCCATGCAACGAATCCATGGCAGAGATGGGATTTAAAGCCACATCTCCTGGATCCAAGTGAAATTCATTATCCACCTGGCCATGCCAGTATCACAATGCAATACAGACATGCATGGAAATGAAGGGCTGTGGAGAAGTTTGGAAAAGCAAAAGACTTTTCTCTGATCCTCTGGAACAGCTAGAAGTCACACATGTCATGAAACCTGGTTCATCTGGCCATCTACTTTCCCTCTTTAACTCTGAACAGAAGAGACAGCTGAGAAAGATAGGAGGATCTTACCCTTAAAGCCCAATCACAGTCACTGATGGCTTTTTCATAATTCTGCAACTTCATGTAGGCCTGAAACAAAATGGACCAGCAGAGGCATATAAGTGTTAAACAGTGTTGCTAATCAAAAGGTAGGACATTTATATGCAGCTTCCTTGCTCAAAGCACTCAACTGATCCCAACTAATTAATTAAAGCAATATGCCTCAACCCTCAGAAAAGGCAACAAAAGTTGGCTTTGGTGGAATCACTGGCAGCTGCTCCTAGGGGCACTTGAATGCTATCAGACAAATTAATCCAGAGAAAACCGGGAGGGGTCAACAGTGACTGAACCCATTCCCTATGCCAGAATCTCAAGGCAGAGAGTTCCAGTCCTGTATCTTTACTGTCAAAAATACCATTAATTGGGGAAGAAAGTGCCCCCCACACACACAACAGAGATGAAGAGTTAAGGCCCTAAATTGGAGAGAATGTGACTCTTGAGAAAAAGCTGTGGCTCTAAACTATGAGACTTGTATTTTCCTCCATCAGCTGGCTCTCCTTTGAGATATGAATTCAAAAGCAGCTGACCGCATGATGTAATAGTCTCTTAAAATGCTTGACAAATTATTAGTACAGGTTCTGAGAGCTCTGCTCATGCTGCAAAGTGCACCAAGCTCCTCCACAGATGAGCAGATAGTTTGGCTTGGTTTTCTGGCACCTCTCAGGATGTCAACAGTAGCAAGATCTGAGTTGTGCCCTCTTTAAACAGAACTCAGCACAGGATAAGTGGAACTGAAAGAGTTTTTCCAAAGATCAGGGCCTGCAATACTTGGATAGTAACTTCCTATCATATTTTCTCCTAAATATCCTATTAATATTAACTGTTGAGAACATGGCAAGAAACAAAGCCCATTAAATCCTATTATAAGGATTTGTAGCTCATCTTGAACATGCCCAGGCTCCAGAAAGGCCCATGAAGACTACACAGGTCTGTCCTTTATTCCAAGCCGCTAAAGATTTGTCTACACTCCGAAGGAGAACCTATAATGCTCATCTTACTTGAATTAGCTGTGCCCCCAAAAGGGTTCTGGCCTGAAAGAGGGCAAATATGTTATTTACACCTGCCAGGTTATTATATGTACTGAAGGAAACCCCACCAATTTATACTTTTTGAGCAAAGCCTGTCATGAGCTTGTCATCTCCTTTGTCACCACAACCACAACCAAAATTATCTTTATGATAGGAAATAGCACAGGAACTTTATTTTATATATTGATATCCTGCCTTTTAAGGATAGATTCATCATGATGGCTTACAGTTAATATAATAAAAACATTAAAATCTCAATCAATAAAACAGCATAGCATAAAACAAATAACCATATCAGCAATAACAAATTGAAACATAAAAAGTGTTCTGGATTTAAAGTGTTTGTACAATTGGAAACAGACATAGAAGGGGTTTCATCGATATCCCTGGGGAGGGACTTCCAAAAACTTGGTACCACGATAGAGAAGACCTGTCCCTGGTACTACTCAAACAAGTATAATTTAAAGGGGGACCAGAGAGCAAAACCTGAAATGATGACCTTAAACCAAGGTAGGTTCGTATGAGTAAAGGCAGTCCTTCAGGTAACCAGATCCCAGATTGTTTCCAAGTAAAAGAGGCATATAACTAGTACGCATGAATGTATAGCTATGCAATCCCACTAGAGAAGCAAGCATAGTGGGGGGCAAGGGGAGGGGTTGCTAGGAGTAGAATGGTATCAAGCGAAGGCCATGCACACCTGGAAACCATGTAGCGCATAAAGACAATGGATATGTTTCAAATACAGGTAATCTGGCAGCAGCTGACGAACCTAAATACAAAAAAGTTGTAAGGAAGATGACTCAAGGTTACACTAACCATAAACCTGCACTGATGATTTTACGCAAAAAGACAATGGGCATTGGAGCCATTAGAGTCATAGACTGAGGAGAGGCAGGCAGCTGGGACATCCTACAGCCTCAGGTGGGGCCAACTATCTTCCTGACCCTGCCTGGCACCGTGTTGCTGCCTGAGTGAGATGCTACCGCCGAAGCTGGAGAGAAAAAAACACCCCCCGTGCAGATTACTGTTGATTTGGGCCAGCCGGGCTCAAGGTTCCTGGGACAGCTCTTGTTATCTTCCCACCCTGACGTGGGGCAGGGGGAGCCCCTTGGGGGGGGCGCAAGGGCAAGGGCCACCCCCCTAACATCCAGCTGATTGTCTCTGCAGCTTTATATGTGGGTTAGCCATTTCTCCAACAAAAAATTGTTATGTGTCTGGGAGAGAGGGTATGAGGCCAAGTCGGGGGACTTGTGGGGCAGGGGGGATGAGTGTGATTACAGGTCAAGGGAGCACTGGGAGGAGCGCTACCCAGTTTAGGGGAACACGGCTCAGACAGTTGATGGCTGTGCTGTGTTCCGGCCCTCCCCTCACCTGCAGGCATGGTGGTTGCCCTATCAGCCTGCCCGCGGGCCTCCGGAAGCTGCTGTTAAATGCCAGATCAGGTCAGAATAAGACCTCCCTTATCCAAGGAGGAGTTAGTCTCTCTCAACTCTGCCCACCAAGGTACTTGGTTCAGCACCAGGGTAGGCCCAAGGGCCAGGGAAGGGGAGGTTGCTGGGGTCTATAGGAGTTCCATCTCCCTCTGCAGGCTCCCTGTCCATGTGATTACTGGTCTGGAGTGTTTGCACCTCGTGTTGGGCCAGTGGGACAGATTGGGGATTCTGCTGGTATACTGCCCACCTCGCTGCTCAACAGACTCCCTAGCTGAGCTGACAGAGGTGGTCTTGGGTGCATCGTTGAGATCCCCCAGACTGTTGGTTCTGGGGGATCTCAACATTCATGCTGAGGGCACCTTGTCAGGGGCAGCTCAGGATTTCATGGTCTCCATGACAACCATGGGACTGTCTCACATGTCATCGGCCCAACATGTATAGCAAGGCATATCCTAGATTTGGTTTTCTCAACTGGACAGGGAGATGGTGATCTGAAAGTAGGGGATTTTGCTTCAGTCCCTCTGTCATGGTCAGATCATTGCTTGCAGAGGTTTAGACTAGCGGCAGGTTTTCCCCTCTGCAAGGGTGGGGGACCTATTAAGATGGTCGGCCCCCAGAGGCTAATGGATCTGGATGGTTTCCAGAGGCCTCTGGGGAGCTTTCTGGCTGATATGGCTGGCTCTCATGTCGAAACCCTGGTTGATCTGTGGAATGCCGAAATGACACAGGCGGTTGACATGATTGCTCCTGAGCACCCTCTCCTGAGTAGAGCTCGTACTGCTCCATGGTATACCCCAGAGCTGAGAGTGACAAAACAAAGAGACGGCTTGCATACAGAGGGAGAAGAACTCCTAGTGGGTGCAATCAAACCTTGGTATATGCCTATGGTAAAGTATACTCAGGGGCAGTGACGGCGGCAAAGAAACAACCTTTCGCTGCCTTCATTCTATCTTCCATATGCCACCCAGCATTGCTTTTCAGGACTGTCTGTGGCCTATTACATGCTGGACCTCAGGACACATCTGAGGCCCACTATAGTTCATTTGCTAGGCACTTCCAGGATAAAATCTCTTGCATCTGCTGGGACTTATACTCCGGTCTTCCAGCAGGCAAATCTGGTGAGGTGTCCACAGCACAGCCTTGTCCAGTTTTCTTGGATGAGATTCAGTTGGTGCAGCTTGAGGGCAACCACTTCTGTTTTGGATCCTTGCCCCTCTTGGCTTATAAAAACTGGCAGGGAAGGAACAGCTGGCTGGGCCAGGGAGGTGATAAATGCCTCCTTGTGAGAGGAAGTGGTCCCAGGCCACCTCAAAGAGGTGATGGTGAGACCATTCCTGAAGAAACCCTCCCCGGACCTGGAAAACCTTAATAATTTTAGGTCAGTGGCAAATGTTCCTTTCCTGGGCAGGATTCTTGAGCGAGTGGTTGCCAACCAGCTCCAGATACTTAGATGAGACTGATTATCTAGATCCATTTCAGTTGGGGTTCAGCCCGGGTTTTGGCACAGAAACTGCCTTGGTTGCCCTGTATGATGACCTATGTTGGGAGAGAGACCAGGGGAGTGTGACCTTGTTGATTCTTGTTGATCTCTCAGTGGCTTTTGATACCATCAACCATGGTATCCTTCTGGGTCTGAGTTGCGAGTGGGAGGCGCTGCACTACAATGGTTCCGCTCCTACTTGGTTGGCTCCAGAGGGCGGTACTTGGGGGATATTGCTCGGCCCTGTGGATTCTCCAGTATGGGGTTCCACAGGAGTCAGTTTTGTCCCCCATATTATTCAACATCTACATGAAACCATTGAGTGCAGTCATGATGACACAGAGCTCCATTCTCCTTTTCATCTTCTTCAGGTGAGGCTGTGGTCATACTAAATCGGTGCCTGGGTGCGGCAATGGACTGGATGAGGGCTAATAAAGTGAAATTCAATCCAGACAAGACTGAGCTGCTGCTAGTGGGTGGTTCTCCTGACCAGATGGAGGGTGCTCAACCTGTTCTGGATGGGGTTGCACGCCCCCTGAAGGAGCAGGTTTGTAGCTTGGGGGTCCCCCTGGAGCCATCGTTGTCACTTGAGGCTCAAGTAGCTTCAGTGGCATAGAGTGCCTTCTACCAACTTCGGCTGATGGCCCAGCTACACCCCTATCTGGACAGGGATAACGTGGCTTCAGTTGTCTATGCTCTGGTAACTTCCAAGTTATATTGTTGCAATGTGCTCTATGTGAGGCTGCCTTTGAAGATGGTTCGGAAGTTGCAGCTTGTGCAAAATGCAGCAGCCAGACTGATAACAGGAACCAGAAAGTCTGAACATATAAGACTGATTCTGGCCCACTTGCACTGGCTGCCTATATGCTTCTGAGCCCAATTCAAAGTGCTGGTTTTGACCTATAAAGCCCCACATGGCTTGGGACCACAGTACTTGCCAGAATGCCTCTTCCAGCATGAACCAACCCGCACACTACACTCTGCATCTAAGGCCCTCCGATGGAGGCTCGGAGGGTGGCAACAAGGGAGAAGGTCTTCTCAGTGATGGCTCCCTGTTTGAGGAATAATCTCCCTGACAAGGCCCGCCTGGTGCCAACATTGTCATCTTTTTGGTGCCAGGTTAAAACTGCCCTCTTCTCTCAGGCATCTGGCAGGATATAATGAGTCTCTTGATTGTCTCTGGATGATTGTTTTTGTTTTAGATATATGTTGTTGTTGTGTGTGTTATTTGCTCTATGTTATTATGTGAATGGCTTTATATTTTATATAATGCATTTTAAATGGTTTTTAATTTTTTTGAACTGCCCAGAGAGCTTTGGCTATGGGGCGGTATAGAGAAATAAATGAATTAATGATCGGTAGTTGTTGTTTCCCCTTCACTGACCTGTGCTCTGTTGGTGTACAGCACCTGCATATCTTTTTGCTTCTTTAGACCTTCAGTGTACCTCTGGATGGCCAGTGCATAGTCCCCTTTGCTGAAAGCATCATTCCCTTTTTCTTTCAGTGCTGTGGGGACGATAAACATGCATGTGAAAAATTCATTCTTAGGCTGTTGGTTGGAAAGGGTACAGAAAAGTGGGGGCTAGGAGCAGGATGGTATCAAGCCAAGGCCATGAAGACCTGAATTGGCATATTTAATCACAATAACCAGCTGGATTTTGGGCTGCAAGACTCTCATAACCTGTTAAGCTATCATCAACTTTCTTTGTTATTGCAGAGTTGTTAATGACTTGATACTGCAAAATATTTGAGTATGGTTAGCCACATTTGATGATATATGATCAATCAAACAATAAATATTCTTAGACTAATGAAATGCTTTAACCATGCTGGTCACAGAGTTGCTGGAGGTTTGGAATGCCCAAGAGTCCCTCCTTCTATAACCCCATCACATTGTGAGATACTTGTTAAATCCCAGTGCATCTGATTCTTTCCTGATAGCTCCCACCCCAACCCATGAAATATCAGAGTCCAACTGTTACCATTTGCTAAGGCTTCATTTTCCTTCCTTCTCCTTGCTCGTTCTTCGGCATCCCTTTCTAAAGCAGACATGAAGCTCTCTAAAAGTCAATAGAGTGAAGACAGAAGTTCAATCAAACGAAAAGGGTTTGATCATTAAAAAGAAAAAGTCAAATTGCAGAGCAAAATCATTTCTGAGATGTGAAATGGAAATCGAAAGGGACTATTTCATTAATGTGACACTGAATCAGAATGGGAGTAATAAGCTTCCAGTTATGGAGACCCATAATGCTGATAGTAATTTAAACCCTGCCTTTGAAAAAGCTAAATTTGTAGGACATGGGGGCTTTCTAATTTCTGGATAATGAAGTGATTAAAATATGCTGAATTGCACCTTCTAACACACTGAAGATGTAAGCCAACTGGGCTTGTTATGATGACTGAAAGCAGTTCTGATTTTGGAACAGAAAAGAAAAACTGGCTGCAGTTGTGGAGGATGTCAAGAATTAGAAGAGACAATCTGCACTTCAGTCCATCTACTAGGTACAGAAATCTCCAAACCAGGAAGCCTATCAAGGCATAGAGGACAGGTCCTGACATGTCAACATTCTCATCCCTAGTCCCATGCAGATGATCATACAAATCTTAGGATGTGCAGCATATTTGCTACCACCATAAAGATCTCTCCTTACAAGGTCTCCAGTGGCTACCTGGAGCTGGTGGGATGGTCAATCCTTAGGTTGACAGCCAACCTATAAGAGTATCTGCTCTTTTCATTTCACCCCACTCCATGAAGAGGAGTCTCTTGGGATCTGGCTTTCTTGGGCTTCAAGAACTACCCATATATGGGCAGAGTTTGAAATACATGAATAACATCTAGAAAACTAGAAAATCTGTGCTAGAGACTGCTTGCAATACATGTATACATAATTTGTTCAGCCCCCATACCAGACATTCCTGTGGTACTTCAGTTCAAAATACACTGGTGATCTATCCAGCCTCTTACCTGGATTCATCATTTCCTCCTGATTTGGCAAACCCTAAAAAAAGGTGGGTCAAAGCAAAATGTTAGGTGCAAATTCTGGGAAAGAAAGGGTGTGTTTTAACATATTACTCAATTTTATTTTTTTAAGGTACCTGCTGCATAAAAATATGAAAGATGAGAAACCTCAAAAAGAACAACAGTGTTTCCAAAGCTGTCAACATTAATTCCACCAATAGCCTTAAAAAGCCACAGGAAGAAAGGAAAACAAACAAAAAAACCCACAATAATTCATGGGCTTAGGATAGAAAAATCAATTTGGCAAAGGATTTTGAAGACACTTCAAATGGGCAAATTGCAGCTGTGGGCTGATGCTTTAAGCAGCAATAATGGCATGTTGTTGTACATTCCATAATTAAATCCTTCTTTGCAGAAAACTCCCACTTACAATGATAAAATGTTTAGGGGGTCGATCCTGAAAATATTTTTCCGCCAGTACACAACAAAGCACAAACCAATCAATTTAATTAATGTATTGTTTGTTTCTTTAAAACATTTATATACCGCCCTTTATTTTATTAAGGGTTTCAGGGCAGTGTACAACCAATTGTAGGACAGGACAAATACAATACTAAAACAGATAAAAATCCTTAAAACATCAAAAATTACTGTCAAAAACAGCAGACAAATTACCAGTTTTCCCCCTGGTTGCCTCAGCCATCAGGCTAGGCCCAGCTAGCATGTATGAAGTAACCACCTGGGAATTTGCTATCTTGAGGCAGCTCCTGTGCTCAAGGCCAGGGTGAGGCTCTGCTCATTGGGATGAATGATTATAGCTGGGCTTTGGTGGGAAAATGCAACTCTCTTCAGGGAGGGGGCCCATTGGCACTGGCTGAGGATTGGCTGCCTTGGCTCAATTCTACCTTGAGTTGCCAGGCTCTGAGAGATCGTTGACAAAAGAGAAGTTGAGTTCTCTCCCATCTTTGTGCATCAAGTTGTTGTGAGTTGGTGGCTGGGAACCCTGGCTGGGACCCTGTCCAGGGAGACCCTTACTCTGGTAATGTTTAGGATAGGTCAGTTATATTATTTTGCTTGCGATATTCTATCAAAGGTTCTCTGTAACTTTTTGTATAACATTAACTTCCTTTACACCTTCCCCCATCTGAATAAACTACTTATCTATCTCTAGAGCTGAGTGTGCTTCCTTCTGAGTAAACCTCAGTGCTTAGTTCAGTACCTCTTGGCTGAGTGACTGGCTACTGGGTAATGTTTGGGCTTTGGGGCTAAAATAGAGGGTGTTAGCTTGAGCCCTTATTTTAGTGGACCCCAAGCATATTCAAAGGTCCAAGAGATCCCTGACTCGGACTGGACTAGACGAATCAGGAGTGGTGGCAGCGTATTGACTTCTGGAGATCCCTACCTACCTTGCAGGGAGTCTGGGGTAACTCCCATTTTCCCTTCACAATTATATCAAGTTAAAATACCTAGGTGACAGGTCTTTGCCTTTGGCCCCAAAGACTGCAGCACAGGTGTCAGCCAAGCTTCTTTAGGGAAAGCATCCCATAACTGGGGAGCCACTGCTATGAAAGCATTTTCCTTTGTTGTTAAATAGCATGCCACCGATAAAGGAGGCACCTGAAGAAGAGCTTCAGCAGAAGCTCTCAAAGCACAGCCAGATGGATACAGGAAGAGGCACTCCTTCAGGTATTTAGGTCCCAAGCCATTTAGGGGTTTAAAGGTAAGTACCAGCACCTTGCACTGGGCCAGGAAGTGAACAAGGAGCCAATGAAGTTCTCTTAAAATTAGTGTGATATGCATAAATGATAAATTGAGCCATACCAGTACAATTCTGGCAGCCATATTCTGCACCAATTAAAGCTTCTGAGTCATCTTCAAGGGCAGCCTCATGTATATTGCACTGCAGTTATCTGGGTGGGGTGGGGTGGGGTGGGGTGGGGGTTACCAGAGCATGAACAACTGTGGCCAGACTATCCTGGTCGAGAAATGGCTGAGGTAAGTATAAGGCATAAGAACATAAGAAGAGCCATGCTGGATCAGATGAAAGGTACATCTAGTCCAGCATTCTCTTCACAGTGGCCAACCAGCTGCCCACAGGAAGTCCACAAGCAGGAAAGGCACCCCATGTCACCAGGGCCTCCTGGCGACTCCTAGATCTGGTGACAAAGCTAGATCTAAGAGTAGCCCCAGATTGCTTACCTGCTCTTTCAGGGGGAGTACAACCCTACTGAAAACAGACCAAACACCAGTTCCCTGGACTCAAGGACCATCTGCCCACATTATCTCTGTCTTGTCAGTTTATTGGCCTTCATCCAACTCTTTACTGCATCCAGGCATATTGGTTCAGCATTGTCACAGCTTCAATTGCCTCAGATGTCACAGAGAAGTAGAGGTAAGTTCAGCAGCATACTGAAGGCACCTCATTCCAAATCTTCAGGTGATCTCACCCAGTAGTTTCATATAGATGTTAAAAAGCATGGGGGATATGAGAGAACCCCACTGGATCACATAAAAGAAGTGCCTTGGGGTCAAGCAGCTCCCCCCCCCCCACACACACTATCTTCTACAACAAACCCTGTGGGTAGGAGAAGAATCACCATATCACTGTGCCTCCAACCTACAACCCACAGAGTTGTCTCAGAAGGATACCACGGTCAATGGTATTAAAAGCCACTGAGAGATCAAGGAGAATTAACAGTGTTGCTAGTTGTGCTTTTATAATATGGCAGAGAATTAAAAATGGCATCCCCCGTCTGCAGTCTGAACTGGTATAGTCCACTCTACCATCTCATGACTCTACCATCTAACTGTGCTTCCTCTGTCAGCTACACCCAGGTATTGTTTGAAAAGGCTGAATTGTTATCATTAACAGTGTAATCCGAGACAATCAGAACAAAACTGGATAGCATTCCAACAGCAGAAAAAGTCTATAAAAAACAGAAGTATCTAATTTTTCATAATATTGATAAACACTATTTTCAAATAACAGCACCATGTCCTGCAATGTTATTGGGTTTTAAAGCACACTGGACAAATGATACAGCAATCATCAACATACAGCAAAATCTGAAATGATTCTTCCATGAAGTTCAAGGAGAAAACTGACAAAAGGTAAAAGTAGCAGACTGTAATTAGCAGCCACCTGGATATATACTGCTATATAGTAGCTAAAAGATAGAATTTTAATTGTTCAAAGCCTCCAATATTTTTTTTTAAAAGCAGCAGCAGATTTACCAGAGTTTGTTTGTTGATAAGTGTTCTGTCCAGTTTGTGTTTGTGTTTATTCTCATCCCTGACCGTAGTGGAGAGGAGTTTTTTCTCTGTATCTGTGATGGCTTTCTCCTGGATAGCAGGGTCTGTGGAATTCAGGCCTTGAATCAAGTTGGCTGAAAACAGTAGGAAAGATGAATAAACATGGAACAGAAAAGGCTTAAGACGAATCAGGAGTTAAATCCTGCCCTGAATCATGTATGATTCAATGAAGTTTATTTTATTTATATACCTATCCATTTTTAAAATATATATCTCACTCCTACAGTGCACTGCTCCCAGGGTGGCTCACAAGTAAAGAACAAATAATAAAACAGATCAATATATAATGAAACAACAAGAACAGCAAGATAAACAGCAGAAGCCTATTAAAACCCACAGAAACATGATAAAAGTTACATCAGGGTTTTGAAAGCCTGAGAGAATAAAATGTTCTCCACCTGGCATGAAGTAACATTAAAATAAGCAGCAGGTGAGCCTCTCTGGGGAAAGCATTTCAGAGGTGGGGTGCCATGGCCAAAATCGTCATGATTTTGTCAAGACCCTGGGCTGTCTTGAATGTAGCACTAAACCATAGTTTAGCATTACAAGAACAAGTGTAGGCAAGCCCCACCCCACATCTGGCATGGCTGTGAGGACTCTGAAAGCTCTTGCTTCCATTTGAGATTAAGTGCAGCTTGACATATCAACCAAACCCAGACTAACTGTGGTTAATCTTAACTACAGTTAATGGAAACCAACTTCATAAGATTAACTACAGTTTAGAATTTCAACAACTGCTGGTAATCTAAAACAGAAGTGGAAGTTTCCAACCTCTTCCCAGAGGCCATACTGGAGGAAGAGGAGGCGGGGAGAGTGTGTGAGCTCAAGGCTTGTTTCTGTAACAGTAAACTATGGTTTAGGAGTACATCTGAACACAGCTAATTTGTAAGTTGCGGACAACAATCACAGCATTCATAACACCAAAAAGAGATTTACTTTTATAAACATGAACAGCCTGCTCCAGATCTGTATGCACTCCAAAACACAACAGAATTCCCCGTTCATGCAGGCTGCTCCATTCATTTCAATGGATACAGCAGATCCATGCATTTGAAAGGATGCTTGCGGAGTTCTGCAGCTCTTGCAGTGGATAAAAACATACAGTGGATAAAAATTGATGATTTAAAAAAAAATAAAATTGGAAAGTTGTTTTTCATTGTAAATACGACGTTTCTCTAAGAATGACTTCATATTAAATAATCTGAATATAAACATGTCAACCCTAGATACATTGAGCTCAAAAAGGCAATTTGATCGTTTCTCAGATATGGATAATTAACAGTGGGTTGAATTCGGAGGAAAGCATACCTGACAAGGCTGGCTGAAGTCCATTTAGTAGGGAACACAGTCCTCTCAGGAAGTGTGAGGACTGTAAGTGGCTTTCTCACATCTGTGACTTAAAACAGTTAGTGTAGATGGAAGGAGCTCAAAATGACAACCCAAAGGTACTTTCAGGTAACCATGACACTACCTAGAGTCCTGGAAATCTAATATATTTTCATGTATTGTTCTATTGTTTTAATCAATTATAATTGTGCGTGTAAGCCATCATGAGTTCCATTTTTGCGAGAAAGGCAGGGCACAAATCAAATTTATAAATATATAATTTTATAAACCCCTTCATGGATCACTGCCTTGTTGTGGCGAAGGGGCTTGCATAACTCAGTGAAGCCATAAGCTATGCCATGCAGGGCCACCCAGGATGGACAGGTCATGGCGGAGAGTTCTGACAAAATGTGGTCCACTGGAGAAGGAAATGGCAACCCACTCCAGTATTCTTGCCAAGAAAACCCCATGGAATTTATCACAAGGCTAAAAGATATGACGCCGGAAGATGAGACCCTCAGGTCGGAAGGTGACCAATATACTACTGGGGAAGAGCAGAGGGAATTTTCAAGTAGCACCAGAAAGAGTGAAGCGGCTGGGACAAAGCCGAAAGGACACTCAGCTGTGGATGTGTCTGGTGGCGAAAAAAAAGTCCGATGCTGTAAAGAACAATATTGTTTAGGAACCTGGAATGTAAGATCAATGAATCAAGGTAAGCTGGAGGTGGTCAAACAGGAGATGGCAAAATTGAACATCGCCATCTTGGGAATCAGCGAACTAAAATGGACAAGCATGGGCGAATTTAATTCAGGTGACCATTATATCTACTACTGTGGGCAAGAATCCCTTAGAAGAAATGGAGTAGCACTCATAGACAATAAAAGGGTGGGAAAAGCAGTACTGGGGTACAATCTCAAAAACGACAGAATGATCTCAGTACGAATCCAAGGCAAACCATTCAACATCACAGTAATTCAAGTCTATGCCCCAACCACTGAGGCCAAAGAAGCTGAGGTTGATCGGTTCTACGAAGACCTACAACACCTTCTAGAACTAACACCAAAAATAATGTCCTTTACATCATAGGGGATTGGAATGCTAAAGTAGGAAGTCAAGAAATCACCGGGATAACAGGCAAGAACGGTCTTAGTGTACAAAATGACACGGGACAAAGGCTAATAGAGTTTTGCCAAGAGAACATGCAGATCATAGCAAACACTCTTTTCCAACAGCACAAGAGGCGACTCTACACATGGACATCACCAGATGGTCAATATCGAAATCAGACTGATTATGTCCTTTGCAGCCAAAGATGGAGAAGCTCTATACAGACAGTCAAAACAAGACCTGGAGCTGACTGTGGCTCAGATCATGAGCTGCTTCTTGCAAAATTTCAGCTTAAATTGAAGAACATAGGGAAAACCACTAAACCATTCAAGTATGACCTAAAACATATCCCTGATGAATATACAGTGGAGGTGAGGAATAGATTTCAGGGATTAGACCTGATAGACAGAGTGCCTGAGGAACTATGGATGGAGGTCCGTAACATTGTTCAGGAGGCAGCAACTCAATCCATCCCAAAGAAAAAGAAATGCAAGAAGGCAAAGTGGTTGTCTGATGAGGCTTTACAAGTAGCTGAGGAAGGAAGGGAAGCGAAAAGCAAGGGAGAAAGGGGAAGATATATCCAACTGAATGCAGAGTTCCAGAGAATAGCAAGGAGAGACAAGAAGGCCTTCTTAAATGAACAATGCAAAGAAATCGAGGAAAACAACAGAATGGGAAAGACTAGAGATCTCTTCAAGAAAATTGGAGATCTCAAGGGAATGTTTTGTGCAAAGACGGGCATGATAAAGGACAAAGAAGGGAGGGACCTAACAGATGAGATTAAGAAGAGATGGAAAGAATACACAGAAGAACTCTAAAGGAAAGATCTGAATGTCCCTGATGGCCATGATAGTGTGGTCACTGAACTTGAGCCGGACATCCTCGAGAGTGAAGTCAAGTGGGCCTTAGGAAGCATGACTAACAACAAACCTAGCGGAGATGACAGTATTCCATAAAATCCTAAAAGATGATGCTGTTAAAGTGCTGCACTCAATATGCCAACACATTTGGAACACTTAACAGTGGCCACAAGACTGGAAAAGGTCAGTTTACATTCCAATTCCAAAGAAAGGCAATGCCAAAGAGTGTTCAAACTACGGTACAATTGTGCTCATTTCAAATGCTCGCAAGGTTATGCTCAAAATCCTACAAGCTAGGCTTCAGCAGTATGTGAACCGAGAACTACCAGAAGTACAAGCTGGGTTTCAAAGAGGCAGAGGAACTAGAGATCAAATCGCCAACATTCACTGGATCATGGAGAAAGCAAGAGAATTCCAGAAAAATGTCTATTTCTGCTTCATTGACTACGCTAAAGCCTTTGACTGTGTGGATCACAACAAACTGTGCAAATTCTTAAAGAGATGGGAGCACCAGACCACCTTACCTGTCTCCTGAGAAACCTGTATGAGGGTCAAGAAGGAACAGTAAGAACCGGACATGGAACAACCGATTGGTTCAAAATTGGGAAAGGAGTACGACAAGGCTGTATATTGTCGCCCTGCTTATTTAACTTATATGCAGAGTACATCATGAGAAACACCGGGTTGGATGAATCACAGGTCAGAATTAAGATTGCTGGGAGAATTATCAACAACCTCAGATACGCAGACAATACCACCCTAATAGCAGAAAGCGAAGAGAATCTAAAGAGCCTCTTGTTGAGGGTGAAAGTGGAAAGTGCAAAAGCTGGTTTGAAACTCAACATTAAAAAAACGAAGATCATGGCATCTGGCCCCATCACTTCCTGGCATATAGAAAGGGAAGAAATGGAAGCAGTGACAGATTTTACTTTCTTGGGTTCCAAGATCACTGCAGACGGTGACTGTAGCCATGAAATTAAAAGACGCTTGCTCCTTGGGAGGAAAGCTATGGCAAACCTAGACAGCATAGTAAAAAGCAGAGACATCACCTTGCCGACAAAGGTCCGTCTAATCAAAGCTATGGTTTTCCCAGTAGTAACATATGGCTGTGAGAGCTGGACTATAAGGAAGGCTGAGTGCCGAAGAATTGATGCTTTCGAACTGTGGTGCTGGAGAAGACTCTTACGAGTCCCCTGGACTGCAAGGAGGTCAAATCAGTCCATCCTAAAGGAAATCAACCCTGACTGCTCATTGGAAGGACAGATACTGAAGCTGAAGCTCAAATATTTTGGCCACCTAATGCGAAGAGAAAACTCACTGGAAAAGACCCTGATGCTGGGAAAGATTGAAGGCAAAAGGAGAAGAGGACGGAAGAGGATGAGATGGCTAGATAGCATCACCGATGCAATGAATATGAACTTGAGCACACTCCGGGAGAGAGTAGAGGACAGGAAGGCCTGGCGTGCTATGGTCCATGGGGTCATGAAGAGTCGGAGACGACTTAATGACTGAACAACAACAATTTTCTAAAAAATGTTCCTAGCTCTCTTGCAGATACACTTGAAATTTCAATAGGAAAAAGAAGACTACAATATTGAAAAATCGCCCCCCCAAAAACCTTTAGAAGCACTTGATTCTGTGGGTTTGTTTAAAAAAACTTTCAAGGACTTAGGAATCAGATGCAACTCATCCAACAGTTGTGATTTGGCAGCCAACATGCTCAAGACAATGAGATGCAAATTATATTAACTGCATAACATCTCAAATATGCAAACTAGTTGTAGTTGTGGTTTGGCAGCCATCATGCTCAAGACAATAATATGCAAATTATATTAACTGCAAACATCCCAAATATGCAGACTAGCTGCTGCCCTCTGGCTCAAAATACCTTTTTGATGTGGACCTCAATGCTGGACAAATTGCTTAGCTCAGATTTAATGTGGAGGCTTTGCCAGCATGTGGCATGATACACAGCACCCGCGGAGCATCCAGAAGATATGAAAAGGAAAATGTTTTTGTGAGGCGGTGCAACTAGGCCAAGATTTAATTCCAAAGTCAGCATTTTATCTCTGTGAAACAGATTGGCTGTTCTGGATGCCTGCTCTCATTGAAGTTCTGGCTTTGTTGTACTCATGTTCATAGGAAAATGGATGAGCCAAGCAATAATTGAGATTATTCAAAATGGTGAATTAGAAAGTCAATTTAAACCAACACTTGGGGGTGAGGGCAGGAGAGAGGAGAAAAAGCAAAGCTGGAACAAACAATGACAATCATCTTCATCATTCCATCTTCCCAGATGACCTATCCAACCCCTGTCTATACCCTGCAAGTAAAACAGACAGCAGAGGAATCAAAGCTTCTGCATTAGGGCAGCAAAGAATGTCAAACAGTTGCTAGAGCATATAAACTCTTTTGATGTATAATGCAGAGGTGGCCCTGATGGCTCAATGAGATTTATCTTTTAACTGTTTCCACTTGTACTACGGTTACCCTTTATATCAGCACACAGCTAATATCACAATCCTTAACACACATTGTATGGAAATCAGAGAGACTCTTATTCCATATGTGTGCTGTGTTCTCAGGAATATAACAAATTGCTGGATTTGGACTCTCATGTTTCGGAAGTGGAGCTAACTGCACATATTTTTCCCCGTGAGGGCTCACGTAATGGTGTCAGGGCAGTAATTTCAGCTACACCTACTGGGTTGGTTCTAGACTTAAGTCAGGTGTAGAGTAGATCTACTGAAATCAATGAGGTAAGTCAGTCATGACTAACTTAAGTCCCATTGTTTACAATGGGTCTACTCTAACATGACTAAGTCCGGATCCAACTCAATGTTCTGTTTCAGGACTTGGTTGCAAGCTCAGAAATACGAATTTCCCTTATCAAGTGTTAACTGTGAATGTTTTTCTCTATATTTCCAGGATTACTAGAGATAGGAAGGCCTCAGAATGTGCACAGTGGGGCTAAAATATTTTATGTATCTATATTTATACCTGCAGACCTGTTCAATTCTAACAGGGAAGGAGGAAGGTTTTTTTTTAGGGCACAATCCTATACATATTCAGACAGAAAACTCCCAACAACTCTCAACATTCTCTAAACATGCATAGGATTCCACCCTCAGGAAAGAAATTCAAGCAGCAATAAACAGAATTCTTAACAAGAAACTATCTCTTACCATGAAGTTATTCATAGCAAACTATGTTAAAAGACAACTGACAAAGGATATAAAGAGACTCTCCTCTTTTATATGATTGTGGCAGCTAGAAATATTTACACACAGTACTGGAAAACAAATCAGGTACCCAGTCTTAGGGAATGATACATGAAATTCTGGGATATGTCCATTCTGAATAAATTAATTTGGGCTATTTAAGCTACCCAGGGAATATGTACACATACAAAATTTGAACAAGATTGAAAATAGTTTGAACAATTTTGGAAAGATAAATTTCAATGACTGGTGATTCCTTTCTGCTTTTATAAGAGAATCCCCTAAAATATATATCGTAACACAGCCACCCAACGTACCATCCATGTGAAGTAATATGAAACTGTGAATACATTTCAAAATGATGTTCAGCATGGCAAGTCAAAAAATTAATAGAAGAGAAGAATGTGAGGACCTCTATATACTAGTGGGATATATAAATAACTATTTCTTATATCCTTGGTTTATCCCTGTAATATATTTGGTAGTCTTTTGAGTATGAAATGATGATATAATCTACAAAGAATGTAGAAAACCATTATTTATATAACATGTTGTTTAAAATTAAAACATTAAAAATTATTCACACACACATATGCAAAACTCAAAAGAAGAGAGGGATGAAGTTGGAGCAGATAATGAAGTTGGAGCAGATACTTAATTCATTAAGTTGGATCAGATACATAATTAGATTACAGATGTACCATGCTGATAAGGCTTCAAATGACCCTAAGCTTCTACCTTTACTAAGCATGAAATGGGGTGTGGGGTGTGGGGAATGCTCCCTCTGGAAATATAAAACCTGTTTTAAGTAATAGTTTCAGGTCCCTTAAAAGATGGACCTGCCTGAAAGAAAAAGAAGACGACCGAAAAAGCAAAACAGGGTAGTCTTTATATCACAAAGACTGGAGATTAAGTTTGAAAATGCACTAGATACAATCAAAGGCCAGCCAAAGCCGATCACATTACAGCAGCAAAGGCAGGATATAACCCGCCCCTGCCCCCCCCACAAGGATATCATTTTTTATAATACTGCCTCATACGGTTTTCAAATGAGGGTAGGTGTATTTCGCAATTTTATATAGCAATACAGCCAACCTTCTTGGGGGAATTATGATTTAGACCCACATTTCTGCCATAGTTCCATCAGAGTGAGTGTGGCATAGTGTAGATTCTTTATTGTGTTACTACACTGTTTGTCCTCGACAGCAATTTGCTATTCACATTTAAAGTACTGTGCTCTTTTGCTGGATTTCAGGGTCAGGATATCTTCTTCAAAGAGATTTTGATATTGCATAAATAAATGTTTATAAAAAGTTTTCTAATTTCTCAGATCAAATCAACATTCAAGATGCCTAGTGAGATTTTTTTAATGGTGACAAGACAACACAAGGTTACCAACTCAAAAGTGCTTAAATTATTGTCATGAGAATATTTGCTAGCATAAATTTTTAAGGCAATTTTTGCAACACAGGGAACAAATGAATCAATAGATTACTAACAATCAGACTTGTCAGATATACCTGCAAGACTGCATTTTCTTGTGATCAAATATCTGAACATCCACTATTGTGTATCTGCACATTCCTACTAGAAAAAAAGTTTTTCTAATAAATCATCTGCTCTAGTTCTTTATCTCTCTGTGTGCTTTTAAGACCTTTCTTCCATGCAGCTAAATTTTGCTGAGAAGTGCCTCATTTTCATAGTCTCTGAATGGTCAGAAAAAAAACACATATCTAGATTTTTCTGTACCCAGAAGGTGGTACATTCCTATTAAACATTGCACAGAAGTGAACTTAAATACATTGTTTTGTAACTCTTATGATTTTTAAATCCATTTAATCCAGTGGTTATAGTGGTCTCCAATAACCCAGGAAAGCTGCATTTAACTTCATCAGAGATGACAGATTCTACAGGGACCACTCATGTGCTGCTACAGCAAATACAAAAGAGTCTTGTGATACTTTAAAGATGGAGGGAGCAATCCTATCGGGATAAGTGGCCACCTCTGAACTCAGACGTGACTGCCTATCCAATGCAGGGCAGGCGGAGCGCGGAGGGGATCTTCTCCTCCACGCTCTGGTCACCCTGCAGTCACAGCTAGATAGCCAATTTTGGCTGTCTAGCTGTGGGACTTTGGAGCCGGGGGGAGGCTGGATGACGCATAGGAACTGTCGTACCAGCACTTCCGAACTCCCCGCCCCCAGGAACGCCCCCTTTTGCCCCGCTCCATGCTGCTCATCCAAGAGTGGCCCAGGGATGAGCCACGCTGCCTACAAGGCAGCCGGAGAGGGGGCAGTTTTTCGGGAGCTGACCTCAGAGCATGGGCTCTGAGGTCGGTTCCCGGAAACTGAACAATCCTATGGCCATCTAGCTGCTGTCTAGCAGCCACAGGATTGCACCTTAATAGATTTATGGTAACCTCAAAGGTTTATGCCACAATAAATGTTATTCTTTAAGGTGCCACAGGGCTCTTTTCTCAGGGCATGGTCTGAAGGCACATGATGCAACAATCTCACAGAAAAAAGCCAGTCTGGATATGGTCAGCACCTAGATGGAAGACTGACTGGGAACAGTGTGAGCACAACTTGAATTTCAAAGAAAAATGGTGGAATATAAACATCTGAGTTCATGATAGGTGTAATTTAGCAAATGAGCCAGTACAGTGAATGGATAAAATGCTGGGTTTAGGGAGAGACCATAGCTGAATGCTGGAACACATGCTCTAGAAGGTCTCAGGTAATCAAGCGATGACATTTTCAGTTTAAAGGATCAGGTAGCAGGTGATGGGAGACTGCCTGAAACCCTGGAGAGCCACTGCCACTCAGAGTAGACCATACTGGGCTAGATGGACAAATAGTCTGAAATGGTAAAAGGCAGCTTCCTATGATGAGATACAGGCTCAAATTCCAAGTGAGCTGCTAATCCCATTGCACTGACTTGTGCAAATCATTACCTCTTGCCATCACCTACTTCATTTGTAAGAACACTTATTATCATTTGTGCTTGTCTCACAGAAAGCAAGAAAAACAGTAATTATATAACAACCTTTATGTAGATATTACATATACATTTCAAATATCATTTAAAACAATAATGTTAACAATCAAGTTATTTTCTGCTGCAAGAATACTAGCTAAGTATGCTTACAGCTGGGTTGAAGTACCAATTTGTACTTAATTTGAAGTTAAGCAAATAAATTTGGCTTAGCAGCTATTTCCGTCTCCTCAGTTTCAGCTGTGGGGCTTCTTTTCTGGAAAAGAATACTTGTACTCAGAGCTCCCCTTAATTACACCTGGGGTCCTTGTAGCCTTTAAAACAGTGCTCTGGGTGGGCTATATGGAACATGCTCAGCTCAAGTATAGCTCTGTTTAAACATATCTATGGTCTACTTACTAACTTCATCCACATCTCTAAGGAATTTCTGGAAATCCTGTTCTTCTTGCTGTTTAGACATCTTGACCCCCCAGTATTGAGAAAACCTGTACGAAGGAAGAAGAGAGGGATAGAATGATAAAAGAGAACATGCTATTTCTCAGCATTTAGCACTTGCCACCTTGTGGTTGATTTAAGTTTTTTTTAGAGTTTGCAAACAAGTCATTTTTCTGATGCTACTCCTGAGCTGTGCCTACTGTGTGTGTGTGTGTGTGTGTGTGTAAACCAAATTTACTGCTACAGCTTCTGTTGAGAAATTTCTGGATACTGCAGTTCTGAGAGGGGACTAGAGATTACCGATAGAATCCTCAGTGCTACAGCCTTACAGAATGCTAACACCCATTATCCTTCACGTCAGGGGAAGTCAAGACAACTGAACTGGCAAATGTGTACTGCAAACAGCCTACTGCTAAGATCCTATTAAGAGATAATAATTATATCACAAAAACAGGCCTAATGTCTGATCTTCCAAAGCCAATTCGGGGCAAAGCTCCTGCCAATGGAAGCACAAGAATCCCATCCGTCAACCAAGGGAGCAAGAGCCACCAACTACTATTCAAGCGAGTACGGCAGCAAGGGAAGAGCCGCCTGGCCTGAACTGGATACAAATGCCCACTTACAGCTCGCTACTTCTTTCTGGCCTTGCAGCGCTGATCTCCGTCCTCTACCTTTTCCCTCCACTCCCCTTCCCTTGTGTCTCTTGTCTGTTTACTGTGGAAGCCTGACGGCACGTTCTTCTCTGTTTTTGCTGTGAGCTGCTTACAGAAACAATAATTGTCTGAAAAGCAGGATTTAAAAATGCAGTAAATAAATGAGTGTGGCTGGAGGGAAGATGGGCTGGACCTCCAAGAATGGATGATGGTCAGTTCCAGGGGAACATCACTAGGTGGGAGGGAGGAGGAGGAGGAGGAGGAGAGGAGGGGGAGGAGGAGGAGGAGGAGGAGAGGAAGGGGAGGAGGAGGAGGGGCGGCCTTGCCTGGGGGAGTAAGTGCTCTCTAGGTCCTTCCCTTGTCTTTGATGCAACCGCTGCCCCCCTTTTTCTTTTCTTTTCTTAGCACTTTGCTTTCAGTGGCCGCATGACCACCACAAATGCAACAGGGGCAACTTCGCTTGCTGGGGAAGGGGGCGCAGGTCCGACCTGCACCAGTTCCATTCCTCCCCACCTCCACTCCCTTGTGCGGCTGTATCAACAGCCTCCTGTTTGATTTCATCATAGGAGAGTTGGGTGCACACGTCGAAATGACAGGTTATGTCACAGACGCGCATCCGTCGCTCTGCACAGGCGTATCCATTGCAACCAACAGGTTCGCTGCAAGGAAAGGAAGGGGGAGCTGGCTCGGAAGAGGGCCAGCGCTGCATATCCGCACCCGCCCACCCCGGCTCCAGAACCCACACTGGGGGCGGCGGGGGGGGGGAGGCCTAAAACTGCGGAGCGGGGAAGGGAGGCTGCGCTGGGAGAAAATGGGCAGGGGAGGGCTCAGCGAGTAAGGGGGTCGCAGAGCGGCCGGGGGTGCGAGGAGAAGGCGTGTCAGGGGGAGGTACCGCGGGCTGGAGGGGGCGCTGGGGCGGGGAGTCTCCCTCTCTTCCTACAGGCCGCGCCGCGTCCCGGCGGCCTCCATGGCAACCGAGCGAGCGCGAGACGGCGGCTCGGGCTGGAGGGGCGTGGCCACGGGACGAGGGTATGCAAATGAGCCGGAGGGGCGGGTCTTCCGGGAGGCGGGAAGCGGAGGCGCGCGCGCTTCGCCTCAGCGCCGTCGCCTCGCCTCGCCTCGCCTCAGCGCCGTCGCAGCCTCGAAGGGGAGACGCCTGTCCTCGCTCGCTCGCTCGCTGCAGGTAGGCCGCCCGCCCGCCCGCCCGCCCACGGGGCCTGAGGCGTTTCGCGTAGCGCGGGAAATGGCCGAGCGCGGCCCCGGAGCCCCCGGGAACAGCGCCGGCCCCCGCCCGCCCGCCAGGCACGCCGCTGCTTCCGTCGTTGCACGCGGGGTCGCCAGGAGCGGACGGCTGTGCGGAGGGGCTGCGCGCTGCGTTTACGTGCGGCGCTCAGGTTCCTGGCGTCGGAGTTCTGGTACGCCCAGGTGTCGAATTGGCCCCAAGCGCCGGGCCGGTGGATCTCGAGAGCTCTGGAAAGGGAGGGAGTAGAAGCGGCTCGCCTGAAGCCTGTGCAGCACCGGGGGACCACAGCTGAGAACCGAACCTCAAACAGGGCCGTGTGGCGCGGGGATTGGTCGCCCCCTCGCCCTCGCCGCTACCAGCCACCCCTTAAACCTGTGTAGGTCTGCATGCAATTGCCGCAGGCGCTAACAGGTTCCCGCAGGTCGCTGTCACTAGCCATCCATGACTGGATGGAAGGGACTAGGGACGAGCGGATCCCCTGCCTGCTGGCCCGGGTGGGAACCCGCCCTTGGGGGGAGGCGAGCCGTCTCTCTCCCCGGAATATGCCCGGGCCGGCTCCGCTCCACGGCATTCCTGCAGAGTCGGCTGCCGGGCCCACATCGCTGGCGATACGTGCCGTGTCACTGGGCTAACTCTGGACGCAAATGGCGCCCGCTGTGCCACTTGCGGCCGTAAAGCTGTTAGGTTAACCTAAATGCAGCCATAAATTTGGGTTAACCTAACAGCCTTACGGCCGCAAGTGGCATAGCGGGCGCCGTTTGCGTCCAGAGTTAGCCCAGCGATACGGCGCGGCAATGGCGGCCGGCTGTATCGCCAGCGATGTGGACCTGGCAGCGGGCTCCGCAGGACTGCTGCGCGGAGGAGCCAGCCCGGACGGATTCCGGAAGGAGGCGGAGGTGAGTGCCCCATTACGCCACAGACGCCAGAGGCCGGATTCTTTGGAATCCAGCCTCATTGGGGTCCATGGCAGAATTCTCCGCCATCCCTAGAAGGGATAGACAAAAAAGGACCCTGAGGCTCCCTTCACACCTCGCATTTTATCCCACTACAAATCGGTCCTTTTGATTCGTGATCCTTTTCGGGATTTAGACTGGCCCCATATACAGGCAGCTCTCATAGCACATCCCTCCGCATTGTATCTTTTCATGGCCAGGCTGAGCTGCACGGAACAATCAGGACAGAAGGGGGCTGCTGGCCCCATGTCACCTCCCTTCCCCTGATCATTGGTTCCTGTAACACGACTGATGGCTCTGCCTGTCCCTGCACTCTTCCGCAGCAGGAGGGACGTCGGAAGTGATCTGGATAGGGGGCTATGGGAGCTGGTCCCCTCCTTCCTCCGAGGGAGAGGGCATCTTCTCGGTGGCTTACCCCAAGGTTGCTGGTGCTGCTAGCCCTTCTCTGTTAAAGATGTCAGTGTGTGATGGAATTAAATGCAATATATTGCTTGCACTACTGAGTTTGAAGGGTATACTGATTTCCGGGTTCCCAGCTACAGAAGTAAGAAATCCACAAACGCGCTTGTGTATGGTCAATGCACCAAGCCATCCCTAGCAGCCCCCCCACCCAGCAACTGCTTCACAGGGGACACCTTCATTAGACCCAGCTTGCTTCCCACCCCCACACACCGCGCTGTTGTTGCTCTTCCCCCTTATTCTGGCTTCCCAACGACCCTGCAAGGTGGGCTAAGAGAAGAGATAGTGGCTGGCTAGGTGGGAGGGAGTACTATGGAAAACCACCTCAACATTACTCCACACCCCAAAAGGAAACAATTAAAAAGGACCATTCCAGGCCCTGCATGATGAATTCATTCAGGGCAAGAGAAAAGGCACTTTTAATATCCATTGTAATCCTGTCAAGCCTTTCTCCTGCATGGCTGAGAAGAGAGACTTCTCCACCACCTGGGAGGAAAAAAGCCCATCACACTGGTGAGCAAAAGGGAGAAGAAGCAGTCAGTGAAGTCAGTGGGAGGGGGAAGTTCCAAGTAAATGCATTGAAGGGGAGACGCTCCTATGCATGCCTACTCCGAAGCAAGCCACACAGATTTCAGTGGCACTTACTCCCAGGGAAGGAAAGCCTTACAGCCAGTGAATTTACTCAGAAATAAGCATTGCTGTGTTCAAGTGAATCTCAGGGCCCGTAGTGGAATGGGAAAGAGGCAGAAACAGCCACTGGAAGCCCAGTCAGTGACCTGCTCCCCCTTCCCACCGATTTGTTGTCATGACAGTGTTATCCAACACCGCCCAGCAACACCCCTTAGCACATACCCACACAAAGCAGGACAAAGCACTAAAGGGGAAATAAACAACAGGGAGGAAATGGCGATTTCAGTCGCAAGCACAGAAAATGCTGGGTTTCCCCATTCTCAGATAACACAGAAAGAGGGAATGGAAGTTGTGAAATAGCAGCAGGAAAGCAGCGTTGTCATCTAAAGCTCCCGTGAAAACCAGTGATAAAAGAAGAATGATCCTTCTAAGAAAACTCAGGTGTGAAGAGAGCCCTGGTCACTGAGGTCATCGGAGAGCTTGCTCCTGGTGGGTCCACATGGCCCATTTGGAGTCCACCAGGAAAAGAGACTTCAGTGCGATGGGCCCCTTTCTTTGGAGCACCCTGCTCCTAGAGGTCAGGAGGCACCAACACTGTGTTGTTTCCAGCACCTCCTGAAAACAGCACTGTTCCAGGAGGCATTCCTTAACTGACCAGTCACGGTATACAGTATAAAGCATAATTTTAATATGTTCTTCTAATCTTGTTATTCTTTTAATGGTTTATCCTTTGTGTTCACTCTGACATCTGTTTTAGATATGGAGTGGTATACAAATGCTGTAATTAAATAAATAAAAATATGATTAATTATTAATTATTATTTGTTTCATTTCTATCCTGCTCTCTGGGCAGTTCACAGTTAGATTGTTACTATTGTCATTAATGAGTGAGGGTGTCTGTGTTGGCCATAACAGAATAATTCAAATAACTGTGATTTTTGTTTAAAATAAAACATACAACATTTAGATGGTCATCAGAGGGGAATTGTGTTATTGTCCATTTTAAGTCCTATTAGCTAGCTACTGCAGCATAGTAGATAACAATGTGCACACTACTTATCAAATCTCATATCCGCTCTGAACTCACTAGGTGGCCTCAGGCAAGTTATGATCCTCTCATCCTCAACCCTCTGCCTGTAACATAGGGCTAAAGTTGGCCTGCCTTACTGGAGTGTTATAGGGTTATTGAGATAACAGGAAGTTCACTCAATAAATAGTAAAATTATTATTTTCTGGTGGCATACTAGGATGGAATATAGGGTCTGATCAAATAAGGAGGTTGGTTAGAGAGGAATGACTTAGAGGAGGAGGTGCAGGGAATGCTGATCAAATTGGCAGATGACACAAAATTGGGAGGGATAGCTAATACCGTGGAAGACAGAAACAAAATTCAAAGTGATCTGGATAGACTGGAGCGCTGGGCAGAAAACAACAGAATGACATTTAATAGGGATAAATGCCAAGTTCTGCACCTAGGAAAAAGAAACCAAATGCACTGTTACAAGATGGGGGATACATAGCTCAACAACACTACAAGTGAGAAGGATCTTGGAATTGTTGTTGATCACAAGCTGAATCTTAACCAACCATGTGATGTGGCTGCAAAAAAGGCAAATGCTGTTTTGGGCTGCATTCATAGAAGCATAGCTTCCAATTCCGGGAAGTACTAGTTCCCCTCTACTCAGCACTGGTTAGGCCTCATCTGGAGTATTGTGTCCAGCTCTGGGCACCACATTCTAAGAAGGATGCAGACAAACTGGAGGGGGTTCAGAGGAGGGCAACAAAGATGATCAGGGGACTGGAAACAATGCCCTATGAAGAGAGACTGAAAGAACTGGGCATGTTTAGCCTTGAGAAGAGAAGACTGAGGGGATCTATGATAGTGCTCTTCAAGGACTTGCAAGGTTGTCACAGAGAGGAAGGCCAGGATCTCTTCTCGATCATCCCAGAGTGCAGGACACGGAATAATGGGCTCCAGTGACAGGACGCCAGATTCCGGCTGAACATCAGGAAAACTTCCTGACTGTTAGAGCAATACGACAATGGAACCGATTCCCTAGGGAGGTGGTGGGCTCTCCCACACTGGAGGCATTAATGTTAAGGCTGTACATCTGTTGGGGATGCTCTAACTTGGATTGCTGCACTGAACAGGGGGTTGGACTCAATGGCCTTGTAGGCCTCTTCCAACCCTACTATTCTATGTTTCTATTACTGATTAAATTTATGCATCACTTCCCACCACAAAAAGCAGTCTTGAAATGACTTACACACACATTACAGAAAATCATGATTAATGTAACAGCCAGAAGAAGAGGAAAAATACACACATGCACCCAAAATCAATATAAACCATACTCAGCATAATAATACAAATAAAAATAAGTACCACAAAAACAGGCGCATTAAAGCCCTAGTAAGTTCTAAAGCCCTAGTAAGAGAAAAGAAGACGGAATTTCTTTTCTGTCACTTTTACATTCTTGAATTGCACAAGAATCCATCACTAATTTTTTATACTTCTACACCTTTTCTTTAAAGCCCCTGTGGCAGAATGTCTGCTTTGCAAATGGATAAATTGAGGCAATGTAGGATTATTTTACTGGAAAATTGACAGTGCCTCTTGTAGTTCCAGTTGAGGAAAATAATGAGGAACAGGACTTCATTACTGTTGCTTCAAAATTTACTGATGCTGAGAAATCTGTCGGTATTCTTTGTGAGCCTTTGAGTTAACGTTATTGAATATAATACCATTTTGAGTTTAGGTTCCAGTTCAATATGCAAAAAAAAAAAAAAAAAGTACAAAAGGGTGTGTTATATTCCTGCCATGCTTGCTTGACTTTCTAGATAAAATACACAGCAAACTGGCAGTAAATACGAATCATTATCTTTTGACAGAGAATAATAGTTTTGCTTTGCAATATCAGTTGAATCCTTGTGGGCAAGGATTCTGCCCTGCTGACTTAGAAGATTCTTGATTAGATATTTGATGGTGGTGGTTTCATATCTTTACAAAAGATCGTTGCCTAGTTCCTATTTCCCTTGCCATAACACATGTATTTTCCCTTTGGAGAAAGCCATTAACAATCCTCGTTCTTTAAGAGAAAGTAACATTTGCCTTTCTCTCTTTTGTAAGTGAATACATCCAAGGAATGGAGGTGAAGTGATTATATTTGAGGTTGATAAAATAAACTAAAATAACAATAATGATAAACTCAGAGAATCCACTGCAGTGATTTAATGACTTGTCTGGGAGATGGGAGAGGAAGCTCATCACTATCATATTGCCGTTGCAGCTGAAACAGGTTGATACAAATAACTGTCATTATGTATTAACCTCAGCTGAGATGAAAACTATACAGTATTGTGGAAAAGCAAATACTGAGGAAGATTCCGGCTTGCAATCTTTTTTGCAGATGAGTGGATGGACTTACTTGTCCATTGGATCTCATAAGTTGGAAGAGACTTCCCATCTGGGATGGACTTAAAAAAAAAAAAAAAAGGACACTGAATGGTCACTGAAGGTTCATTCTGAATAGCCAAACAAAATCATGGGAAGATTTTAGAGATCATCTTCAAATCAAAATACCTGCAAGAGCTAAACATTTATTTTTCATAGAAAACAACTCCAACTCAAAATACTTGCTAGCAGAGTGGTTTTAGAAACAATTCCTATAACCCCCCAAACAGCGGTTTCTCGGGATCATCTCCAAATAGACAAAGACATCGGAATGCAATAAACAGAAGGCGACTACAGTCTTACATAATGATCTATAAGCATCAGTTTTGAAGTAGCCTAGGCAGGTGGAAGGTTCTCCCCCACCAAAAAAACCTGCTTAGGATTATTTCCATGCCTACAGATACCCCTGTACAGGGCAACATCTCTTTACAAATGGGCTGTACTTCTGAATGGTCATAGGAATGCACTAGAGTGAGATGAGCAGCCTGACAGAAAAATCAGAAGAACCCGAAATTCTCACAGGTGGCAGAGTACCCCAAGCATCCCAAGAGCCCTGATTTGTTTCATGCTCCATAGCAATGGCCCCTCCTTGTGTATGGCCATAATATTCAGATGTCCTTCCCAACGGCCATCGGAATGCATTGGACTAATACAAGCAGCACCACAAAAAAGTAGGAGCCCCAAAACTACTCATGGGTAACAGAGGAAATACTTCCAAAGGGCTCAAGAGTCTTGATGCCATTTCTTCTCCATTACAATGGCCCCTCCTTGCACATGGCCATAATATTAAGATGCCCCTCTGAATGGCCACAGGAATGCAGTGGACTGAGATGAGCCCTACACAAAAGAGCAGGAGACCCAGAATTGCTCACAGGTGATAAAGGGTGTACTCCCAATCATTCCAGGTGTCCAAAAGTGATGCATGCCACATAGGAATGCCCACTCTTTGTGCATGGCCATAATATTCAGGTATCCTTCATAACGGCCATAGGAATGCATTGGCTATTTCAAAGGAGAAGCCATTGGTATGGAGAGGAAATGGTATCGGGACTCTTGGGGGCTTTGGGGGTACTTCTGTCACCCATAACCCCAGCAATAAGGGGAGCCATCCTCATGAAGGGGAGACTTGCCAAGCATGTGTTAAACGCAGCTCTAAGTGGAGCCATCCCCATGTGTGAACTACAGCTCTAAGCTGACCCTTCTCCATGAAAGAGAGGCTGGCCAGGCATGTGTGTACCTCAGGTTTAAGCTGAGCCACCCACCCACCCAAAAGGGGAGGCTGGCCTGGCTACTAAGGCCCCCATCTCTAAACTTACCCTTCTCCATGGAGGAGAGGCTGGCTTGGCCTGTGTTTAATCCAGGACTAAGCTGAGCCATCCCCACAAAGGAGATGCTGCCAAGGCTGGTAGGAACACAAGCTCTATGCTCAGCCATCGCCATTATGGAGAGGGTGCTCTGGCATGTGCGTACCCGAACTCTAGGCTGAGCCATCCCTGAGAAGGAGAGGCTGGCCTAGCATGTGTGTGCCCCTACTTTTAACCAAACCACATCCATGAATGTTAGGCCTTGTTCAGTGACTGCTACAGGGGCTGGCAAGCTACTATGAACCCTAGGTTTAAGATTCAGGACCAGGTTACACATTGAAGGTGAGGCTGCCCTTTCAGGGTTTTCAGCTCAAAATGAAGGCACGGGCCACGTTTCAATCTCACAATTAAAGAACCAAATATATTTTGAGATGTAAAAATATACAGTTACATGTGAGAAGGAAAACCATGGGCACACATAAAATGCAATACATGTAAGACATGCCAATCTCTAGTATCCCAAATGGGAGCAGATTTTCCAGACATCTCTTGAATAGAAGCTGATTTCATCTTTCATTCAACCAGGGCAGGAGGGTTGTGAGCAGAGTAAATGCTCTTCCACCATCCTGGCCAAGGGAGTGTCCAGGCTCCAGAACTGGAGCACACACAGAAGCTGGGGCAGAAGAGTGAAAATGTACAATTACATATGGGAGGGAAAACAAGACCAAAACTAACACAATATAAAACTTCCTAATTACGATATCCAGAGAGGCACCTTAGTTTTCAGATGTCCCTCAAAGAGAAGCCGTATATCACTAGAGTTTGTTTGCTTTTCAGCTATGTCCACAGTCATGCAGTCACAGCTGGGTTGAGTCTCCCTCGTTAGTAGTCACAGTTGGTTCTTCTTCCTCCAGAGTAGACCATTCCAGCCTTGACCCATTTAGCATTCCATTCGCTAAAAGCAGCCATATTTTAAAAAACAAAAAAAGTATAAATTCATAAGGGTCTGGTTCTTCTCCTCATGAGTAGACATGGGGTTCTGAGTGGACCCTACCAGACTTGAAATGTTCAGTGCTACTGAGCACAGAAAAGCACCTATTAAAAAATGAAATAAGGGTGCAGTCCTATGGGCACACCCTCATGCATACCCCAATTCTAAGCTGAGCCATCCCCATGAAGGGGAGGCTGGCCTGGCATGTGAGTACCCCAGCTCTAAGATGTGCCATCTCAGTGGCTCAGAAGCAGACTGTGAAGATCTGTGAAGAACCCCAGTTCTGAGTGAACCATCCCCATGAAGGGAGGGCTGGCCTAGGATGTGTATACCCTAGATCTAGTGAAAGCCATCTCCATGAAAGGTAGGCTGGCCAGGTTGTAAGACCCGGGCTGTCAGGTGAGCAATCCCTATGAAGGAGAAGCAGGCCAGGCTTAAGAGACCCCAGACTATGAGCTGAGCCATCGCCATGAAGGAGAAGCTGGCTAGGTTGCTAAGAACTCAAATTCTAACCTCTGCCATCCCCATGAGGAGGAGGCTGGCCTGGTATGTGTGGACCCCATCTCTAAGCTCAGCCATCGCAATGAAGGCTAGCCAGGTTGCATGACCCCAGCTGTGAGCTGAGCAACCCCAAATTGAAATATTTCCTTACAGAATGGTTTTAAGGAGCAACTGCTATGACCCCCCCCCCCAACACAGCAGTTTCATAGAATAGTAGGGTTGGAAGGGGCCTACAAGGCCAGCGAGTCCAACCCCCTGCTCAGTGCAGGAATCCAAGTCAGAGCATGCCCGACAGATGGCTGTCCAGCCTCGTCTTGAATGCCTCCAGTGTGGGAGAGCCCACCCGCTCCCTAGGTCATTGGTTCCATTGTCATATTGCTCTAACCGTCAGGAAGTTTCTCCTGATGTTCAGCCGGAATCTGGCTTCCTGTAACTTGAGCCCATTATTCCATGTCCTGCACTCTGGGATGATCGAGAAGAGATCCTGGCCTTCCTCTCTGTGACAACCTTTCAAGTCCTTGCAGATCCCATTGATAAGCACTCTCGGAGTCCAATTCTGTAGCCAACTGTGGATCCACCGGATCGTTGTTTCATCTTGCCCACTTTGAGCTAGTTTGCTCATCCGGATATCATGGGGCACTTTGTCGAAAGCATTACTGAAGTCCACATCAAAAATTTTAATATCTCTACAGGATTCCCACAGTCCACATTAAAAAAAATTAATGGAGTTGTTTTAGATAAGGCAGTAATGCTTGGGTGGGAAAGGCATTCTCCATTGCTTCCGCATCAGAAGGAAACCTTAACGTCAATTTGCTTGCAAGTAGGGATGTACGAAAGTGACTTGCCTGTTTGCGGATTATGTTTATGGGGGGGGGAGGCACTCCATCCCTCCCCCCGGAATCCTCGCCGGGGGGGGGAGGCGCTCCGTTCCTCCCCCCGGAATCCTCGAACAGCCGGCTGTGCTCTGCGGCAGCTCTGCGGAGCAGCTGGCCAGGCCCAGCCAGGCCAGAGCCATCTGCAGCCAGATTTCCGGCTGCGGAGGGCTCTGGGTAAAAAAAAAACAAAAAACGTACACAAATGGCGGCGGCTACGGCCACCGCCATTTGCGTTTCTTCTTTTTGGCCGTCTTAATCTACGTAAATATTTACGTAGACTATGTCAGCGAAAATAAAGGGGAACGCAAATAGCGTAGCGGGAGCTATTTGCGTCCCTTTTTCATTCACCGTTTTAGCCTACGTAAATATTTACGTAGGCTAAAACGGCGAATCAAAAGGGGACGCAAATAGTGCCCGCTATGCTATTTGCATTCCCCTTGATTTTCGCCATCATAGTCTACGTAAATATTTACGTAGATTAAGACGGTAAAAAGAAGGAACGCAAATGGCGGCGGCCGTAGCCGCCACCATTTGCGTACGCGGTTGTTGTTGTTTTTTAAACTCACCCAACCATGATAAGCTACGTAAAGATTTACGTAGCCTATCACGTCGTGTTTTTTGTTTTTAAACCTAGCCATGATAGGCTACTTAAATCTTTACGTACCCTATCACGTCTTTTTTTTTTTTTTACACAAGCCTGGAAATGGCGGCGGCGGCTGCCAGTCGGAAGACCAGCCGCTTGCGCCGCCCGGAAGATCTGCCACAGGTAAGTCTTGTCCTGGGGGGGGGGGGGGATCCGCTGGGGGGCGGGGGGGTGGCAGCCCGTTCCGCTAAGGAGTTCGGGGGGCCGAATGCACTGGCATTCGGCCTCACCGAGATCTGTGGCGGAATTCTCTGACATCCCTACTTGCAAGAGGCTTTTCCTCCCTCCTTGAGAAGAGGCAGACACAGGCTATGTAGAGCTCCTGGCTTTGCAAATCGAAGGGTGGACCTGAAAACATGGACTGGATTAAATGCAATTCAAATCTCCCTACAGACCACAGAACTAAAGATGCTAGACAAAGCACAGAAAAGAGGAAGACAAGAGAAGGGGCTTGGGGTGGTTAATGCCTTGCCACTATGCAGGGGGTTGTGGGGGGTTGGCTGTAGCATCCTAGTGAAGGCCCAGCATGGCCTGACTTTGTGGCGGTGGGATGGGATCACAAGGTGGACTCTTGGGTGGCCAAACGGGCTTGCACATCTGCCCACCTTACAGGGTCATTGGGAAGATAGAATTAGGGGGAAGAGCAACAACAGCCTGGGCGGGGGGGGGGGAGCAAGCCAGTCAATGGGAAGCCAGAATTAGGGGGAAGAACAACAGCACAGGTGGGGGGGGGGGGCGAAGGAAGGCAGGAGGGACAAAGGACCAGAGGGACTGGCGGAGCCATCAATCGTGTTACAGGAACCAATGATCAGTGGAGGGGGGGCGATTCACTGTCCCGATTTTTCCATGCAGCTCTGCCCAGCCGTGAAAAGGAATACAGTGGAGGGAAGCCCTATGAGAGATGCCTGTATACAGGGCCAGTCTACATCCCGGAAAGGATCAGGAATCAAAAGGACCAGTGTGTAGTGGGATAAAATGCCAGGTGTGAAGAGAGCCCAAATAGACAAAGAAATCAGAATGCAATAAATAAAAGGTGACTGCATCCCAAGAGTCACAATTTCCCGCATGCTCCAATTTCCAATGCCCCCTCATTCTACATGGTTACACTATACATATGACCCTCTGAATGGCCATAGGAATGCATTGGTCTGAGGCAAGCAGCCCACAGGAAACAGCAAGCACCCCAATATCCTCATGAGTGAACTGGAGGAGTATCCACAAATACCCCAAAGCATCCCAGTGCCACAAATCTTCCATAAAAATGGCCTTCTTAACGGCCATAATATCCAGTTATTCTGAATGCCCATAGGAATACAACTGAGGAATGATAGGAGTTGCTCCCTATGGGGGATTTCCCCTCCCCAGCACTGCCACCATCTATGGGGTTTCTTGTTTATAGCAAATGCTTTTCTTTCTGAGCCTAAGGAACTCTCTGCCACTATAACTCAGTTCCATAAGCTGACCCTTTTCTGCTGCCACCAATTGCTTAGAGTACTGTAAAACCTCCTAGTAGCTGGTATAAGAGGCTTAGGCATGAGATGGGCACCAACACTAGATACAAGATGAACTATTGAACAAGTTAATGTATGAAAGGTATATTTTGTGCATAAAGGAATATTTACTGGGGTTTTTATCAAAAGACTGCTTAGTGACAATTCTGAAGGACTCAGGAGATAACTGTTGCTGCTCTAAGCCTCTTAATGTCTTCCTTTACCTCAGGCCAAATTCTCTAAACCTTACATCCACAACCAGATCCAGCTCTTGGGTACAGTCTTCTCTGTCTCCCAAAGCTTGTATTATGACCCCTTGAACAATTTATCTGGGGTTTCACTGCCAGCTTGTAACACCTTCTTCTGGCAAGATCTTAGGGCAGCCTCCTGGCATCACACAGCCACCCTACACCTGATCTTGACCAGCCACGTATGGTTATCCCACAGAGAAGGAATAGCTTAATAGCCAGGCTTTAGTTATGCACTTTCTCCTCAGTTTTCTCCTAGTCTTTCTAAAACACCACCCACCAAACAGCAGACCTTCTCCCTCACTGACTACCACAGACGGACTAACTACAACTTCTTTCCCATTCTTTTCCACCTAGCTAGAATCCCCAGCCAATCAGAATTGACTTTACCTGCTCTAGGCCCCACCTATTAGGGATGGCGGAGAATTCCGCCACGGACTCCAGTGAGGCCGGATTCTTTAGAATCCAGCCCCCCAGAGTCCGTGGCGGAATGGCCTCCCCCCCCCCCACCGCCACCCCGCGGAATCCCCCCAGGACGGACCTACCTGGTGGCGGATGCGGTGGTGGCTCCGGCCGCTGCTGGGCTGCTGCGGCCGCAAATGGCAGCCGTCGTAGCGGCTGCCATTTGCATCCCTACGCTAGCCCATGATAGGCTATGTATATATTTACGTAGCCTGTCACGGATAAAGCAGGGATGCAAAAGGTGTAGGGGATGCCATTTGGGTCCCTGCTTTAGCCATGATAGGCTACGTAAATATTTACGTAGCCTATCACAGGCTAGCGTAGGGACGCAAATGGCGTTCCTTACGCAGGACGCCAGTTGCGTCCGCAGCAGCCCGGCAGCGGCTGGAGGCCCCACTGCGGGTTGACCCGGCCGGCAGCTCCACAGACTGGCCTTGGAGCAGAGTCGGCCGGGCAGGATTCCGGGGGGGGAGGAATAGATCGTCTCCCCCCTCCCATCGAGGATTCCGGGGGGAGGAACGGATCACCTCCCCTCACCTGCGGACCCCAGCGGAGCCAGGTAAGTTGAGTTTTGTACACCCCTACCACCTATACGTATTCAAAGCAATTCTCTCTCCCCCACCTTCAGAACATCACTAAGAAACTACTATACAAGCCTTTGACAGAGACAAAACAAGGCCTCAGAGGCTTACACAGATGTACTGTAGCCTCACAGAGGCCAAGTAAACATTACATGGAACCAACATACAGGGATTTCTTCACAATCCCTAAAACCCTCTGTAACGAAGTATTTTGATTTGGAGCTGTTTATCTGTTGCAGGGGTTTTATTTATTTATTTACAATATTTGTACGCTGGTCCATATCTAAAACAGATTTCAGAGCAATGAACATAAAAGATAAAATAGTAAAAGGATGAAAAGATTAAACACCATATTAAAGTTATGCTTTTTAAAAGCAGAAAGACTGAGCTCTCCTAGAGCAAGGAGCCCCATGACGAAGTGACTCAGCCCCAATGACAGTCAGCAAACAAGTGAGTTAAGCAACTGTGTGAGTTTAGCAATGGGGCGAGAAAGCCAGGGCAGTCTACTCTTTACTCCCTAATCCGTACTCACAGTAAGTAACTGTAAATAAACAACTACAAATAATTTCTCCACCTTCTCATAGTAAACAACTAAGTTTTTCAGGGAAAACACACCCTTTTTTTAAAACAGTTATGAAGGTAGAAACCAGCAGGGGGGTGGGGGCTATCCACTGTATTGCACTGAGTGCCACATGTACAACTGTCTACCTGCTGTATGGAAGTCGTGGGTGCGTACTTGGTGTAATGAGCTCCTGGCTCTCAGGGAACAAGTTTGTTCCCTAGAGGCACAAGGTTGCTGACCTGGAGAAGTTAAGAGAGGCAGAGAGGTTGGTGGATGAGACCTTCAGGGACCTATTAGCTGTGTCCCACTCCCAGGGTGACAGCTCCTCTGCTGTCATGGAGAATACGAGTCTCAGGGAAGGAGGGTGTCATTCTGAGGAAGATGGAAATGATCCCTTAGAAGGGACCCATTCCTCGGAAGACGAACAAATATCCTCTCGCACTGAGGATGTGCCTCCAGGGCGGGGGGGGGGGGGGGCTTGTGGTAATGGGAGATTCGATCATTAGACACATAGGCAGCTGGGTTTGTGATGGGCGTGTAAGATCGGATGGTGAATTGCCAGCCTGGTGTGAAGGTTGTGGATGTAACATGCTGTCTCAATAGCTTAGTAGATAGTGCTGGGGTGGAGTCAGTGGTCGTGGCCCATGTTGGTACCAACGATGTGGAGAAATGTAGTTGTGAGGTCTTGGCAGCCAAATTTAGGTTGCTAGGTAGGAGGTTGAAATTCAGGACCACCAAGGTGGCTTTTTCTGAACTGCTACCTGTTCCACGTGCAGGTCCAGCTAGACAGGTGATGCTGAGGAGTCTCAATGCGTGGATGAGACAGTGGTGCAGGGAGGAGGGGTTCAGATTTGTTAGGCACTGGGGAAAGTTTTGGGACAAGCTGGGCCTGTACAAGAGGGACAGGCTCCATTTGAACCAAAATGGAACCAGACTGCTGGTGCTAAACATAAAAAGGGTGGCAGAGCAGCTTTTAAACTAAACCCTGGCGGAAAGCTGACAGGAGCTGGGAAGCATCTGATTCAAGTTAATCATCCCCAAAGGATGAAGATGAAAATGTTTTTGATTGCCCAAATGTAGAAGGGAATAGGCCAGGAGTACACGATAGAACATAATAGCCAATCAAAGGGGCCAATGTCCCATAGCAAAAGATGCACACACCAGAGGCATCTGGGGAGGGATACCATGCATAGTGTTTTTATGGAAATGCTAGAAGCCTCTGAGCCAAAATGGGAGAGTTGGAGGGCTTGATTTGAAAGGAAAACCTGGATATAGTGGGCATTACAGAAACCAGGTGGAGAGGAGAGAACTAGTGGGATGCGGTCATCTCTGGATATAAACTCTACAGGAAAGACAGGGAAGGGCATACTGGGGGAGGTGTTGCCCTGCACATCAAAGAGGGCATAGTATCGAGCGGACTAGAACACCTAAAAGGGGTAGGCTCTTCCACAGAAGCACTGTGGGTGACAATACCAGGCTCCATAACTAATTTAGTGCTAGGAACTTGCTGTCGTCCCCCAGACCAGAATGCTCAGAGTGACCTTGACATGGAAAATGAAATCAGGGAGGCCTCCAAACAAGGAAGTATTGTAATAATGGGTGACTTCAATTACCCCCACAGTGATTGGATAAATGCATGTTCCAGCCACAACAAAGAGGTTAAATTTCTCACTGCCTTAAACGATTGTGCCCTAGAAAAGTTGGTCATGGCACCAACCAGAGGGGAGGCGACCTTGGATTTAATCCTAAGTGGTGTCACCCAGGACCTAATAAGAGATGTAAGTCTTGTTGAACCAGTTGGAAACAGTGATAACAGTGTGATCATATTTAATATATATTTAAGTGGAAAATTGCCCAGGAAGTCTAACACAGTCACCTTCGAGTTCAAAAAAGGAAGCTTCTCTAAAATGAGGGAACTGGTGAAAAGGAAGTTAAAAGGGGAAGTCAAGAGAATTAAATCCCTTCAAAATGCTTGGAGATTACTCCAAACCGCAGTAATAGAAGCACAGCTAAAATGTATACCACAAGTTAGGAAAGGTAGCACCAAGTCCAAGAGGTTGCCAGCATGGTTAACGAGCAGTGTTAAGGGAGCTCTTAGAGAAGAGAGAGCTTCTTTCAGAAAGTGGAAGTCTTGCCCAAGTGAGGAAAACAAAAGGCAGCACAAGCTTGCACAAAGGCGACGCAAGCAGACAATGAGAGATGCAAAAAAGATTTTGAACAGCAGATCGCTAACAACATCAAGGCCAGCAATAAAGACTTCTTTAAATATATCAGAAGCAGAAAGCCAGTTAGGGAGGCAGTTGGACCACTGGAGGACAATGGAGTTAAAGGAGTACTGAAGGAGGACAAGGAGATTGCAGAGAAGCTGAATGAATTCTTTTCATTATCTTCACTACAGAAGACATAGGGCAGATACCTGTGCCTGAACTGATGTTTTCAGGAAGGGACTCTGAGGAACTGAGGCAAATAGTGGTGACGAAAGATGAAGTTCTCAACCTTATTCATAAATGGAAAGCAAATAAATCACTGGGCCCAGATGGTATCCATCCTAGAGTTCTCAAAGAACTCAAATATGACATTGCTGATCTTCTAACCAAACTATGCAACATGTCCCTAAGATCAGCCTCTATACCAGAGGACTGGAAGTTGGACAATGTAACATGAGTTTTCAAAAAGGGATCCAGGGGACGGGATCCAGGAAATTACAGGCCGGTTAGCTTAACGTCTGTTCTGGGTAAATTGGCTGAGGGCATTGTTAAAGATAAAATTAGTAAGCATATAGAAGGACAAGCCCTGCTGAAAAAGAATTAACACAGCTTCCGCAAAGGTAAGTCCTGTCTCACAAACTTTTGGAGTTCTTTGAGAGTGTCAATACACATGTTGATAGGGGTGATCCGGTAGACATTGTTTACTTGAGCTTCCAAAAGGCTTTTGACAAAGGTGGGAGGGAGTATTATGGAGCATTACTCGGCATTACTGCCTTATCTAAAACAATTCCATACCCCAAAAGGAAACTATTAAAGATGACCATTCCAAGCTCTGCATGATGAATTTATTCAGGGGAGTATTCAATGGGTATTTATTAATACCCATTGAAATCCAAACTAGGATGAGAACTATAGCTTTACTGTTGCTGTCAACGGTTTTTTTTATTTAATTTGCTTATTTCATGATGGGTGTGTGTGTGCGCGTGCGTTTGCAAGCTGGCTTGAAGACCTGTGTTGGCAGAAAGGCAGGGTATAAAAATGTTAAATTAATCACAACAGGAGAGCCAAAGTGACAGTTGATAGAGCACACAAAAACTTCCTTCCTAATATATCAGTTCTTCCAAAGTCAATACTCCCAGAATGTTTACTTTGGAAGGACTCCATTAGCATAAAGTAAACCTCAACAAAATGAGGAATGGCAGGGGGGAGAGGTTTTAAAAAGACATTCTTTCAAATTGATGAATTGGCACTTTTCTTATCCTCACTTACTTGGGGAAAGATGAATTGGAAAGACACATCATCCAGACAGCTCACATTTTAGGTAACTGAACAACCATGCATATTTGCCATCTTTTGGGACAGCCTGCTGAAGCTCACACAGCCATTCCCACTCACCTATTTGGCCAGATTGCTGTGACTGTGAAAGGTAACGCTGAGCCAACTGCTTTTTTATATGATGGAATGAAAACACACTCCAGAAGACAGGCAATGCTTTTGATTTGAAATCTCCCACTGGCAGGCAAAAGCTATACACGATGTCATCATCCTCCAGGGCACCTCCCACTCTTTGCAACCTTCGTTATGTTGTTTTTCATGATGACAAAGTCTGGCGTTTTCCCTCCTCCCACTACGAACCGTGGTAAATCTATGGTTGTCCTCCCCTGTTCTGATGAAAATGCTCCCTCCTGTACTCTATTAGCCCCAGGAGCGGGGGGGGGGGGGGTGTCCAATTACATTTTACTCTGCCACCTGCTTTTCTGTTCCCTGCAGTTCCAGAATGTGTGGTACTTTGGCTGTTTCATGTGGCAGAAATACCTTTTCTTCAATCAAGACAGAACACAGAATGCCTCTTCTATGTACCATTTAAGAATCTTGGTGATCAAAGACCTGAGAGGGACATGTTAATACTCAAGAGGCCAGCCATAACAGCAAATATCTAAGATGCACTAAAACCATTTCGTTGTATTCCTGAAAATCTAGCTTTTCCCCAAGAGAAAAAAATGCTCTGCTTGTTTGCAGCTATCAATGCTACCATTCAACAGCCAAAATGTCACCAGTGAAGAAGTAATGCTTAGCCATCTGTCCCTTATTTCTATCCATCTCTGGAAGGACAGAGAGGTTTACAGGGGAATGCTTAAAGCAAACTAGTTGCTAGGTTCGATGATACTTTCCATTTCATGTAGTGAGCATTCTCCCTGGTCCCATTTTGGCTCCAAATCCTGTTGACACTCAGTTTGCTATTTGAAGGAGTGATTCTAAGCAGTCATATAACTACCACATCATTGCCATGCTGCCACAGGCATTCCCAAATACCAACCTTAAAGACTAGTGGCCATCATAGCATGCAAAATTCAGAATAATTGATGAGAGACCTGAGTTTGCTTGCTGTTTGCACACCTGCTAATCCAGATTTGCATAAGAAAATTGCAATTTTAGTTCTTTCTCTCCAACTTTTGATTCAGATCTCTAAACTTTGTTTTTCTTTTGCTTGATTTTGCCTTCATTTACGCTTTCCCCCAACCCCTGATTAGTAGCTTCACTGAGTCAAGGAGTGCACTAGCCCAAATGTTCGGTCTGTTCTTGGCCACCTCAGTGAGCTGGACAAAGACTTCACATCACTTGCCTCAGTCAGGGGGGCCCAGCTGGAATGCATGGATAGATCTGCATTTATCTGCAGATCTGCAGTGGGAAACTAATATCTGGACCCTTCCGCTGTAATTCTTCACTTTCCTCTGAATTAGATATCCAACAAGCATTTAAGAGACAAACTAGACATGAGGTTTGTTAAATGGTTAGCCCTGGCTTGAAAGATTTTTTTTTTAAAGTAGTTGTTGCAAGGGAAGCTGGATCAGGACCATGGTGTGGGGAAGGGAGGATTAACCCTTTGCTCTCACTGCGGTCCTAATCAGAATGGGGGAGGTTCTGCACCTGCTATTCACCATGGGAAGAAAGCTAAACCAATAAGCATGTGCAGCTTAGTTGGGCTTGGGTAGAGGAGAGGAATTATTTCCTAGTCCAGTGCTGAAACTGCAGCTGCCCTCCCCTTGCTCCCTGCACAGAGCCAGTTCTCCCCCAAGTACCAGATGCTGGGGGCAAACGAGGGGAAGGACATTACCTTCATGCCCTTCTGCCAGTCATCTTAGAGGCATCTGGTTGAATGCTGCCATAGATGGAGCCACCTTGGTCTGATCCAGCAAGACAGTTCTCATGTTTTCATGCTGTGTAAAAACTTTTGTTTTACACAGGATCTTCTCACTTGATAATAGGCCCTACGTTTGTCTACAAGCACTGAAAGACCTTGTAGGTTTCTTTACAGTAGAGAAGAGGAATAATTCGCAGCTGTTTCAAACATGTATTGTAGGTAGTGGATAGGGATGGCGGAGAATTTCTCCCCGAAACTTCGAGGGGCCGAGCGCCAACATGTTCGGCCCCCCGAACAAGTTTCAGGGAGAAATTCTCCGTCCGCACCCCGTTACCCCCCCCCCCCGGGACGGGACTTACCTTTGCCGAATGTCCCTCCTGGCGGCAGGTCCGGCTGGCGGTTCGGCGGGTGTTCATCCGGGGCGGGAGCGGCAGCCGGTCTTTTGACCGGCTGCCGCCCCTGCCATTCCAATAAAAGAAAAAAAAAACGCCCCCGTGATAGGGCTATTTGCGTTGCCCTTATTTTCGCCGTAGTCTACGTAAATCTTTACGTAGACTACAGCGACTAAATAAGGAACGCGAATGGCGGCTCCCTATGGGGGCCGCCATTTGCGTAAGCGCTTTTTTTTTTTTTTAAGTCACCCGTGATAGGCTACGTGACGATTAACGTAGCCTATCACGGCTGACTTTGCAGATCTAGCCGTGATAGGCTACGTTAATCGTCACGTAGCCTATCACGGGGGCGTTTAAAAAAAACCCAAAAAACTTTGGAGTTCGTGGCCGGGCGAGGCGCCTCCTCCCCGGCCTGAATTTCGGCCGGGCGAGGCGGGAAGCCTCCCCCCCGGCCTGAACTTTGCGGGGGGAGCAGCGAAGCGCCTCCCCCCCGCCGTGAACAAGCTTCAAGGACAGGTAAGTGACTTTCGTCCACCCCTAGTAGTGGAACATCAGAGCAGCCATGCTGGAGCAGTCCAAAGGTCCATCTAGCCCTGCTTCTTGTTTCCTACAGTGGTGAAGTGGATGCCTCCAAGAAGCCCATAAGCAGGGCACCAAGGCGAGAGCCCTCCTTCATTTTTCACCCCATCAGCTGGCATTCAATGGTATTTATTTATTCAATTTATATGCCGCCCACTGGCAAATGCCCTCAGGGTGGTTTATAATCGTAGAATCATAGAATGCTAGGGTTGGAAGGGGCCTATAAAATAACAACTAAAACAATAAATATAACAATGAAAATAGCAACATAATAAAATACTACAACATTAAAGACCTAAAAAATATTAAAGAGCCATGAGTAAAGGTAATAATCAAAGCAACAGGTTAAAGACTAAAAGCCTGTTTGATGAGGAAGCTCTTAACCTGGCATCTAAATGTATACAATGAAGACTGCCTCTGGCATGCTGCTTCTGAACATGGAAGTTCCTGACAGCCATTGATGAACCTCTTTTCCTCCATGACAAATCCCCCTTTAAAGCCATTTAGCCAGCAATCCTATGCATGTTTAGCCAGGAAAACAAGGCCTACAACTCCCAGCATTCCTCAGCCAGCATGGCTAGCTGTGGAATGCTGGGAATTGTAGGCCTTTTTTTACTGTCTAAACATGCACAGGATTGCACCTTAGGCTAGTGACCATCGCTACATCGTGAGACAGTGATTTTCATAAATTCTGTGCAGGGTGAAGAAGTACTTCCAGTCAATTTCTTTGGGTGTTTCTGAGTTCTAACATTATGAGAGAAGAATAAAAATGTCTCTGTCCTCTTTCTCCACATCAAGCATAGTTTTATATAGGTACCTTTATCATATCTCTCCCCCACCTCCATCTATACATACACTGAATGAAAACAGAGAAGGGCTCTTTTCTGAGAAGATATTCTGTTATGTTGTATTTTTCTGAATTCTGAGTGATATCTAGTACTTTCTGCAGTAGGATTTTGTTGTCATCAGACAGTTTTGCGCTCATGTTATGCAGCAAAATAAAATTACATTTTTGGGTTTTCCCATGCCTGAAACCTGGAGAGAATTGAAGCAACATCCCAGAAGTTTATCTAAAACGAGAAACCAACTTCTTGTCCACATAATATTAACTTGACTTCCCATTGTATCTTATCTTCCAAGCATTAAATTATTTTTCTGAATGGCAAGTAAGATTCTCCTGTGTAAATGACACGCTTTCATTTCCATCTCCTTTTTATCACTGCTTTGGCTACAGTTGTCTCACATTCACAGGTAACAATTGTTTCACTTATATGCATCACTTGGCACCCAGATCATTAAGTCCTCAGGCCAAAATCAATCCTTTTGGGGGGAGTTCAGCATCCACTAGACCAGCAGGGATCACACTGTAATTACAGTGTGGTTTTAATTCATTTTAATGCTTTTAGTAGTTTTTTCAAGTTTTAGCCATTTCTATATAATGTATACTATAATGTATCTTGTGAACTGCTTAGATATATTTTTAAATATGTTCAGTGGTATATAAATCAAATAAATAAATAAATAAAATTTCATTTAGCAAGTATGACTCAGATCCAGAATGTGTGGGAGTGCGACGCTGGAATGTGTGGGAATGCGATGCCGGTATTTTATGAATGCTATGCAGTACTGTAACATTTAGGGTTCTTCCAGATGGAAAGTTGCTCAAACATTTCTACATGAGGCTTTTATTGCACGCTTGTGATTGGTCACTCACAGAAGTTTGTGGGTCCTTTACACAATGTCATCAACCTCCAGGGCATCTCCTGCCCTTTCTGACCTTTATCCCATGTTTTTAAAAATTGGAGATAACCTGATAAAGAATGTTAATCCGATATATTGGCTGTGTGTAATTGCACAGTGCTATATAGTGGCTATAAAATGGAACATATAGATCTTGCTGGGAAAGGAATTCCCCGATTCAAAGCATGTGTCCACCCATGTAAAGAAGCCGATCTTAATCCCGCAAAGAATCTGGAAACAGAAACTCTGGTAAGGATGTGGGATTTTAGCTTTCTGTGGTTAAGCTCCTAGTGCCGCCAATCATTGGCCTTTCACTGTAAAGTACAAGCAGAATGTCCATGTACTGCCTACCTGGTTGGGGGGAATTGGTGCTACACGCTGCAGCCTTCTGTCCAATATCAGTAAGCAGAAATATAGCCAAAGCTCTTCCCTCCCTTTGCTGCTCCCTCCCGCCACATTCTTTGTGCTGAGGTGGATTTGTTTGTTCTCATCTGGAATTACGCAATTGCACAATTCTGAAGGTTCACTGCTATGTTTTTACTGCCGTGTAAGTACATGTTGCCCTGGTTCAGATCAGGACCATGGTGTTCCAGGAGTGGGGGCTTAAACCTTCCCATGGCCACCAGATTTCCTTGATATTCCACACCCTTTAAATAAAGACAAAAGGTATCCATTCTAATAGTGGTGCTGGCCTCTTTAAAAGAGGCAGTAATCAGGCCACTCCTGAAAAAGCCTAACCTGGACCCAGAGGATGTTAACAATTATAGGCCAGTGGCCAACATCCCCTTCCTGGGCAAGGTGCTTGAGCGGGTGGTTGCAGGACAACTCCAGGCACTCTTGAATGAAACGGATTATCTAGATCCATTTCACGCGGGCTTCAGACCTGGTTTTGGAATGGAAACTGCCTTGGTCGCCCTGTGGTATGACCTCTGCCGGGAGAGGGACAGGGGGAGTGCGACCCTGTTGATTCTCCTGGACCTCTCAGCGGCTTTCGATACCATTGACCATGGTATCTTTCTGGATAGGTTGTCTGGGTAGGACGTTGGAGGCACCGCACTGCAGTGCAGTACTTGGATGGCTGACTCCATAAGATGGTGCTGGGGGATTATTGCTCTGTGCCATGGCAGTTATGCTATGGGGCTCCACAGGGCTCTGTTTTATCCCCCATGCTGTTTAACATCTACATGAAGCTGCTGGGGGAGGTTATCCAGAGGTGTGGGCTGAGGTGCCATCAATATGTGGATGACACCCAGCTCTACCTCTCTTTCTCACAAACCCAGGTGAGGTAGTGGCTGTTCTGAATCAGTGCCTGGGCACGGTAATGGACTGGATGAGGGCCAATAAACAAACTCAATCCAGGCAAGACAGAGGTGCTGTTAGTGGGTGGTTCGTCTGCCCAGCTAGGTGATATTCAACCTGTTCTGGAGGGGGTTGCAATCCCCCTAAAGGATGAGGTTCGTAGTTGCGGGTGCTCTTGGACCCAGAACTGTCAGTTGAGACACAGGTGAACTCAGTGGCACTGAGCACTTTCTATCAGCTTAGGCTGGTATACCAACTACACCCTTATCTGGACAGAAATAGCCTAGCTACAGTTATCCACGCTCTGATAACTTCTCGTCTGGATTACTGCAATGCGTTACACGTGGGGCTTCTTTTGAAAATGGTCCGGAAACTTCAGCTGGTCCAAAATAGGGCAGCAAGATTGTTAACAGGGACTGGCCAACGAGCTCATATACGCCAGTACTTTTCCAGCTGCACCAGCTGCCAGTCCATTTCTGGGCCTGATTCAAAGTGCTGGTATTAGTATTCAAAGCCAGGTTATCTGAAGGATTGCCTCCTCCCATATGTGCCTGCCCAGACATTAAGATCATCCTCAGCGGTCCTTCTCCATGAGCCCCTGCCAAAGGAAGTGAGGCGGGTGGCTACTAGGAAGGGAGCCTTTTCTGCTGTGGCACCCTGGCTGTGGAATGAGCTCCCTAGTGAAATTTGCCTGGCACCTACATTGTATTCCTTCCGGCGCCAGGTGAAGACTTTTTTATTCTCCCAGGAATTTTAGTATTTTAGCTTTCTAGCCTTTTAGCTTTTCTATTTTAAATCTGTATTTTAAATCTGTGCATTGCTGCTAGGTTTTATTCTGGTTTTATTCTGGTTGTATTGTTAAATTGTGGTTTTAATGCTTTTTATGTTTTTGTATCGTTTTACTGTGTACCTTTTGGTTTTAATTTTTGTGAAGTGCCCAGAGAACTTCGGCTATTGGGCGATATAGATATGAAATATAAATAAATAAATAAATAAATAAATAAATAAATAAATAAATGTCATTTTAACCCTCCTGGGGAGGGGGGAGTGGAATTTGGGAGGGAGGAATTGGTGGTGGGGGGGAAAGGTTTAACCCCCTCCTTCTGGAATGCCATGGTACTGATCCAAATTGGGGCCATGTGTGCTTACACAGGGGTAAAAGTGCAGCAGTGAACCTTTGCATTTTCAGAATTGTGCGACTGCACAATTCTAGAGAAGAAGAAACACAAAAAAATCCTGTCTGTACAGATATTACTAGTTACCTCTCACACACACCACCATTTAGTTTGTTGCTAAAACAGAAGCGTCTGTGCTGGGGAGTGGGGGATGAGGGAAAGAGCAGTAGCAGGGAGAGGTGCAATTCAGCTTCCTGGGTGAGGGAGAAATGAGCTGTCTGGCCAGCCTGAAGCCATAAAAATGCCCCCAGCAACATCACCTTACATGTCACACAGCCACACCTCCACAAAACACTGGAAGCTCCTGAAATCATGCAGCCACACCACTGCTTTTCTGTGGATCATGGCACACCAGAAAATAATTAATGGATTTTCCCCAGTGTGAGAAAATATGGGTGAACTGGGAGGAGGGGGACATGGGACAACAGAGGATGACAGCAGGAGACTGATAACATCATGTGAGCAGCCCAAAACATCCCACTAACAAGGCAAGCTGACAGCATCTTAAAAGCCCCATCTAGAAGAGCCCTTAGCCAATGAATTGGTTAGATAAAGCAATTAAAAACCCTTTGATTGATGAGTTGCGGTCTTTTCTGTCTAAATCATATGCATATGATTGCTCTCTAAGGCTGTTTTCTTCCTATTTTCAATCAGGAAGAAAAGGAACATGATAGAAGATAAAAGGGAAAGAAGAGGTGGGATGGGCACTAAGTTTGTGTGTGTCAGCTGAGCAAGGAATTAGAAAGCGCAGCACGGGCACTTCCAGACCGAGGACTCCTAGCACCATCACTTATAAGGCGTTGCCAGCTATTCCATTTTTTCCTTCTTAATGGCTTTTCTGCAGTAAGAAAAAAGATGGAAGAAGGAGTGGGAAAATATGGGTTATGAGTGGAAGAGAATGTTGTCTGGATCCCCTGTAAAATTCCGTGAATGAGGCAGGAAGCCTCAGCAGTTGCTGTTTAGGGGAATTGTCATGGAACACACTCCCCCGATAAGGCATCTTCCTTTGGAATCTGAGCTTACAACTTTGCTCATGTGTGCAGAGTTTTGGGCAATCTTAAAAACGTTTGTATTTGGCAAGTGAAAACATTGTGTGATTATTTCAAAGTGTTCACAAGTGTGACATCTAAATGTGAAGGTCATTGTACAGGGAAGTGTCTATTCTGAAAGGAATATATGAAATTATTTGTCGGGTTTTGTTGGGACTGTGGGAGTTGAGAGGGGCGGAGAGCCAGCGTAGTGCCCATGGCAGATTCAGAAACAAAAGAAGAAAAATTGTTTTTTAAATAGCTAAACATCTTCCCTGGACTCCTGCTGGGAATGGGGCAGCAGCCTGAAGGAGTGTGAACATCTCTGGCACAAAGCAGGTGTTAGGTAATACAAAAAAAAAAAATTGTTTTAGCACTGCAATTACTTAAACATTTCATATCAAAATGGTAAATAATTTGATGGTCCTTTCCCATAGTTTTGTTTTACTATTGATAAACAATTATAAGAGTGTTTTTATGTTTCATTGCTAACATTTGCACAAATGGTCTGTAATATAGTTTTTACATTTAGATGATTTTATTACATTTTATGTTCTGCCTTTCCTCCAAGGAGTTCAAGGCAGCATATATGTCTTACTCCTTCCTCCATTTTATTACTGATAATGTCCATAAGGAAGAACTCTGTTCAATACGTGTGGGCTCAAAATCAAAACTCTTGGGAACCTGGAGGTCTCATTCCTTCCCATTTCCACAACAATGGAAGGAGAAGCTAATGGAGGACTTTTTAAAACGAATTGACTTTGCTGTGAGCAGGGCTCCATGAGCAGATTCTGTGCACCAGTAAAAATCACTTCACAGAACATACTCCCCGGTGGGGGTAGGAGTGAACGTCATCTGACTGGCAGGGGCTGCCCAACCAATAAGAGAGGCTTCCCCCCTCTCCCCCCTTTCTCCATTCCTCTGAAAGTCCAGATGCACTTGCATTTCAGGAGCAAGCCCCATTGAGCACAATGGGAGTTACTTCTGAGTAGACACACACATGCTTGTGCTGGGAAGGAGGCAGGGGAGAATACAAAGAGGGAAACCAACCCCCATTTTAACCTGCAGGACCTCATTGATCACAATGGGAGTTACTTCTGAGGAGACACTTATGGGTTTGTTATGGGAAAGAGAGCAGTAAACACAAAGACAGAAACCAGCCCCCATTGTAACCCACAGGATATCTATAAGGAAGCTGTGAAGTACTTTCTTCCTAAGGCAATTCATCGGATCCTCAAGATCGTGCTTAATCACACTTAAGGAATTGGGCTTTAACTTGTGCCATTTCACTTGAGAGGGAATCTCTATAAGTTCTGATGTGGACATTCAAAGGCAAGCCTCATTCAGCACTATGGGAGTTACTTCTGTGGAGACACTAATGGGTTTATTGTGGGAAAGAGATGGAAACCAGCCCCCATTTTAACACACAGGATCTCTATAATGGAGCTGTGACGTAGTTACTTCCTAAGGCAATGAATCAGAGCCTTGAGATCGTGCTTAATCGAGCTTATGAAATTGGGCTTTAACATGTGTCATGTCAATTGTGGAGCTTCTCTGTTATTTCTGTGGTCATTGAGAGGGCAAGCCTCATTCAGCACAATGGGAGTAAACACGCCTTGACTGCAGTCACCATGAAAGGCACACCCCTGGGCAGGGCTAGCATACCCAAGCTAAATGCAGGGGTTGGGGCATACAACAACTATACCACAGAGAACCTGACTTAAGAAAAAGAATTGGACTTTTAACAGCCTCAGGAAATCCAGTTTTTCCTTGATAAGCTCGGGAGGGGGGAGGGGGGGCTGCTGGATGGCCACGACATCAGGTATCCCTAACTACCAGAACACGCAGCCAATTCAGAGTAAATTGCTGGTGGAGACACCCCCCAGGTCCACTTCATATTCTGCTCTAATCTTGTTGAACTGTGGAAGGTTTTTCAACAGAAGTTAAAATCTGTACCTCTGGAAAACTGTCACTAGATGGAACCATTTGCTCATCTAAACACCAACCACTCATTATCCATCTTCATAACTGAGATTTGTTCTTTATGTTTTCTTTTCCTAACTTCTAGCATTGCCAATGTGGAATGGCTATTTATTTCTCATGCCCCATCCCCAAACCCTAGGGTTAGTAAACCCTTAGAACTAGTTAGCATAAGAGGGCCCTACTAGTGCATAAATCCAAAAGCAACACCTTTTTTATTGGGGCCAACTAAAATGTCACAAAGTTGTTGTTGTTCAGTCGTTCAGTCGTGTCCGACTCTTCGTGACCCCATGGACCATAGCACGCCAGGCCTTCCTGTCCTGCGCTCTCTCCCGGAGCGTGCTCAAGTTCATATTCATTGCATCGGTGGTGCTATCTAGCCATCTCATCCTCTGCCGTCCCCTTCTCCTTTTGCCTTCAGTCTTTCCCAGCATCAGGGTCTTTTCCAGAGAGTTTTCTCTTCACATTAGGTGGCCAAAATATTTCAGCTTCAGCTTCAGTATTTGTCCTTCCAATGAGCACTCAGGGTTGATTTCCTTTAGGATGGACTGATTTGACCTCCTTGCAGTCCAGGGGACTCGTAAGAGTCTTCTCCAGCACCACAGTTGGAAAGCATCAATTCTTCGGCGCTCAGCCTTCCTTATAGTCCAGCTCTCACAGCCATACATTACTACTGGGAAAACCATAGCTTTGATTAGACGGACCTTTGTCGGCAAGGTGATGTCTCTGCTTCTTACTATGCTGTCTAGCTTTGCCATAGCTTTCCTCCCAAGGAGCAAGTGTCTTTTAATTTCATGGCTACAGTCACCGTCTGCGGTGATCTTGGAGCCCAAGAAAGTAAAATCTGTCACTGCTTCCATTTCTTCCCCTTCTATATGCCAGGAAGTGATAGGGCCAGATGCCATGATCTTAGTTTTTTTAATGTTGAGTTTCAAACCAGCTTTTGCACTCTCCTCTTTCACCCTCAACAAGAGGCTCTTTAGATCCTCTTCGCTTTCTGCTATTAGGGTGGTATCGTCTGCATATCGGAGGTTGTTGATAATTCTCCCAGCAATCTTAATTCCGACCTCTGATTCATCCAACCCGGCATTTCTCATGATGTACTCTGCATAGAAGTTAAATAAGCAGGGTGACAATATGCAGCCTTGTTGTACTCCTTTCCCAATTTTCAACCACTCAGTTGTTCCATGTCTGGTTCTTACTATTGCTTCTTGATCCTCGTACAGGTTTCTCAGGAGACAGGTAAGGTGGTCTGGTACTCCCATCACTTTAAGAATTTGCCACAGTTTGTTGTGATCCACACAATCAAAGGCTTTAGCGTAGTCAATGAAGCAGAAATAGACGTTTTTCTGGAATTCTCTTGCTTTCTCCATCATGCAGCAAATGTTGGCGATTTGATCTTTCGTTCCTCTGCCTCTTTGAAACCCAGTTTGTACTTCTGGTAGTTCTCGGTTCGCATACTGCTGAAGCCTAGCTTGTAGGATTTTGAGCATCACCTTGCTGGCATGTGAAATGAGCGCAATTGTGCGGTAGTTTGAACACTCTTTGGCGTTGCCCTTCTTTGGAATTGGAATGTAAACTGACCTTTTCCAGTCTTGCGGCCATTGTTGAGTGTTCCAAATTTGTTGGCATATTGAGTGCAGCACTTTAACAGCATCATCTTTTAGGATTTTAAATAGCTCAGCTGGAAGACTGTCATCTCCACTAGCTTTGTTATTAGTCATGCTTCCTAAGGCCCGCTTGACTTCACTCTCGAGGATGTCCGGCTCAAGTTCAGTGACCGCACTATCATGGCTATCAGGGACATTCAGCTCTTTCCTGTATAGTTCTTCTGTGTATTCTTTCCACCTCTTCTTAATCTCATCTACTTCTGTTTAGTCCCTGCCTTCTTTGTCCTTTATCATGCCCGTCTTTGCACAAAATGTTCGCTTGAGATCTCCAATTTTCTTGAAGAGATCTCTAGTCTTTCCCATTCTGTTGTTTTCCTCGATTTCTTTGCATTGTTCATTTAAGAAGGCCTTCTTGTCTCTCCTTGCTATTCTCTGGAACTCTGCATTCAGTTGGATATATCTTCCCCTTTCTCCCTTGCTTTTCACTTCTCTTCTTTCCTCAGCTACTTGTAAAGCCTCATCAGACAGCCACTTTGCCTTCTTGCATTTCTTTTTCTTAGGGATGGATTGAGTTGCTGCCTCCTGAACAATGTTACAGACCTCCGTCCATAGTTCCTCAGGCACTCTGTCTATCAGGTCTAATCCCTGAAATCTATTCCTCACCTCCACTGTGTATTCATAAGGGATATGATTTAGGTCATACCTGAATGGTTTAGTGGTTTTCCCTGCGTTCTTCAGTTTAAGCCAAAATTTTGCAAGAAGCAGCTCATGATCTGAGCCACAGTCAGCTCCAGGTCTTGTTTTGACTGACTGTATGGAGCTTCTCCATCTTTGGCTGCAAAGGACATAATCAATCTGATTTTGATATTGACCATCTGGTGATGTCCATGTGTAGAGTCGCCTCTTGTGCTGTTGGAAAAGAGTGTTTGCTATGATCAGCGTGTTCTCTTGGCAAAACTTGATTAGCTTTTGTCCTGCTTCATTTTGTACACCAAGGCCATGCTTGCCTGTTATCCCGGTGATTTCTTGACTTCCTACTTTAGCATTCCAATCCCCTATGATGAAGAGGACATCTTTTTTTGGTGTTAGTTCTAGAAGGTGTTGGAGGTCTTCATAGAACCGATCAACCTCAGCTTCTTCGGCATCAGTGGTTGGGGCATAGACTTGAATTACTGTGATGTTGAATGGTTTGCCTTGGATTCGTACTGAGATCATTCTATCATTTTTAAGATTGTACCCCAGTACTGCTTTTCCCACCCTTTTGTTGACTATGAGTGCTACTCCATTTCTTCTAAGGGATTCTTGGCCACAATAGTAGATATGATGGTCACCTGAATTAAATTCGCCCATGCTTGTCCATTTTAGTTCGCTGATTCCCAAGATGTCGATGTTCAATCTTGCCATCTCCTGTTTGATCACCTCCAGCTTACCTTGATTCATTGATCTTACATTCCAGGTTCCTAAACAATATTGTTCTTTACAGCATCGGGTTTTCTTTTCACCACCAGACACATCCACAGATGAGTGTCCTTTTGGCTTTGGCCCAGCCGCTTCACTCTTTCTGGCGCTACTTGGAAATACCCTCTGCTCTTCCCCAGTAGTATATTGGACACCTTCCGACCTGAGGGTCTCATCTTCCGGCGTCATACCTTTTAGCCTTGTGATATGTTCCATGGGGTTTTCTTGGCAAGAATACTGGAGTGGGTTGCCATTTCCTTCTCCAGTGGACCACATTTTGTCAGAACTCTCCACCATGACCTGTCCGTCTTGGGTGGCCCTGTACGGCATAGCTTATGGCTTCACTGAGTTACGCAAGCCCCTTCGCCACAACAAGGCAGTGATCCATGAAGGGGTGTCACAAAGTAGTCAGCAGGTTTTTGGGTTCCCTGGAGCTCTCCATCTGGCTGGATGTTAAGGCAAAACGAAACAAAACAAAAAGGGTGGCAGGAGGAGAAACAGCTGGGCAGGATGGAAAATCACCCGCACATCTGTAATTTGTAACAGTCTATCTTAAGTGCAGATGGCATTAAGCAGGCTGAATTAGGTGGTTATATGACAGGTGCAAAAGAGAATTCAGGTTGCCTCAATGGCTGCAGAGAAAAGGAAATATCATGGCTGTTCCCCATTTGCAAATATAAAAACTAGCAGTTATTTGGAACTTCTTCCAGTGCTAAGTGGAATGCTTGGGTCCCTTGTAAGGCGTATGCTCCCCCCCCCCCCGCCGCCGCCCTGTAAGTAGAAAGCCATATTTCTCCAGATCTTGCATCCCAATCCTGGATGACACACAGTGCAATCCTATGTATATCTGCTCAGAAAGAAACCCAATTCCATATGGCTTACTTCTAGGTAAGTAGTACAGCATTCCAGCCTTAGGGCCCAGTCCTGTGCATGTTTAGACTGAAAAAAGTCCTACAACTCCCAGCATTCTCCAGCCAGCATGGGTTGGACTCGATGGTCTTGTAGGCCCCTTCCAACCCTACTATTCTGTGATTCTATGCCTTACTTTGTCTAAACATGCATAGGATTGCACTCTAACTTTAGTATTCTCCAAAAAACACAGAAATAATGTTGGTAGCCTATATTATAACAGCTATATAGTATATCCCAAGCTACCTCAACCTGGTACCCTCCCGGTGTTTTGAACTTCAACTTCCATCAGCCCCAGGTAGCATGGCCAATGGTCAGGAATACTGGCAGTTATAGTCCAAAACATCTGGAGGGCACTAGGTTAGGGAATGTTGGTGTAGCCACAATTAATAGTTTCGCGTACCTTATATTTTATCCTCACAACAGCCCTGTGAGGGATTTTAGGTTAAGAGAGTGTAACTGGCCCAAAGTCATGCAGTGAGCTTCATTGCCAAGTGGAGATTTGAGTCAAGATCTCACCAGTCTAATCTCTAAACCACATGACACAACACTGGTTTTCCTGAGGCCATACACTGAATACCATGTCTGAGTTCCCACTTTCTTCCCCCTCCTTCACATCTTCACTTACCTTCATTTCTTTCCAGTTGCCCCAGCACTATGAATTCTCTGCATGGACACTGCACACTCTTCTGGTCTGAATCCTTGGCTTGTTTAAGTCTGTGCAACAATATTAATGCAGTGGGGAGGAGGAAGAAAGCGCGCAGGATAAATTTTCCAAAGTGATTTCCCCACAGCTCTAGCCCATTGGCAGGATCGTGCCTGTCATCTCAGACATCCATTTTAACTGCTCTTTCTTCTCCCTCACTCTTTTCCTTGTGCCGTTAAATGGACACCTTCAAAGCCAGAATGCCAAGCAACTCATTAGCTGAGATTGCAGAAATGGCAATGTTTTCCCTAGCAAATGAACATTCATGGGGGAGAATAATGGGAATGGTCAGCACAGCCAGCCAGCCAGACCCCTCTCATGCTGGAGGACAGTTTTATAGGGCAAAGAGTTAAGCCACAGGCATCCTGGAGTACCAGGGTGTAACTGCCGGGCCGGCGGCTTCCAAGTGCGCTCCGTTACACATCCAAATATCGCAAGCATCTTGATGTTTCCATTCAGCTTCTGCTCACCTATCTACAGCACACTCACCTCCAAACTTCCCACCTCCATGTACCACACGTGTGTCGAGTATTCAAATGCACACTTAAATCACCCTGGCCCCCAGCATCTGATTCTGTTTGCAGACCAAAATATGCAAACCTTCCAGCGTCTCACTGGTACATTCAGGTAGCTCACGCCTGTTGGGCTCTCTGAACATCTTCCTGCTGAAACTTCAAGTGTATTAAGTCATAAACATCTTTTTTAAAATATATTTTTATTTATTTTATATGTATAAATGAAATAATACCAAGAATACCAGCAACCTGATCAATACTACAATTTCCCAGCAATACAATATTCTTATGAGGGCACAACAATAACAAAAAGAAAAAGAAAAAAAGGAAAAGAAAAGAGGAAAAGAAATAAAAAGTAAAGAAAAAGAAAAATTTATTTCCTTCCCCCCTCCCCCTCCCCCTCCCCTTTAAAGGATTAAGTTTAAACTCCAATACCCCCTGGCTTCCGATGCCATTCTATTTTAAAAACTATATAACATTAACAGTCTTACAGTTTAATAAACAACCTTACATTTCAATATCATATCATCAATCTTATATCAAAGAAACAGGCCTACAGTTCATTCCCAGTAGCCTATATTAGATTATATCCTGGATTCCAGGAGATAATCCTGGAATCCAGCCCCCCCCCCCCACTATCTTGTGGGGGGTACTTCTCTCCAAGATGTTATCCAGATGCTGCCTTGCCCCCCCCCTTTTAATTTCGGGGGGGGGGAGATGAAAAAGTTTTTCAACCTTTTAAAAAGCTGTTTGAGAAAGCTCCCACGGAAAGCCCCAGGGATGCTGCCAGGGCGACATTGGTTCCAACGGGAAGTCCCAGTCAGAAACATTTCCCAGATACAACCTAGCAGTGAACGGGAGCTGACAGGCTGTTGGATTCTCTCCTGCTAGAATGCTCATTGTATGGTCCAGATAAAATCACCCTTCTTCATGGAATCTGTCTGACTGATCAAATAAGAGCAGTGATTCCAGTGATTTGAAGCTCTCCCCAGATCAAGTTGAATCCAACTGGGAGAACAACTATGGGAAACACTTTTGCTTCTTCAGTGCCTCTTACACTGTCTTCTTCAACCATTCAGTCACCAAGCTGGATTTACGGTGCTAGTATGTACATCAATGGAAAATATCAGCAGTGGAGGCCTGCCACATCTGAGCTTGGACTGGGAGAGCCTTTTAGTACAGAAAGGGGGGATTTTTAAAAAACTAATTGTGGAGCAAAAGGAATGTCAAATGTATGACGATCCACTAGATGGCAACCCTGACCAAGCAGCAAATGGTGTGTGTGTGTGTGTGTGTGTTTTAATCTTTTCTTTGTTGTACTTCTTGTTTTGATTGTTATTTTATTGGTTTGTGTTTTTTATGATTACAAACCGTCTGGAGGGCATCTGCCAGTTAGATGGCATATAAATTTAATAAAGGGGGGTGGGAGGAGAAGCAGACCTCATATTTTCTTCTTTTAATTGTTTTTTGCATGAATACATTATAATTCTCTCTCTCTCTCTCTCTCTCTCTATATATATATATATATATATATATATATATATGCAATAAACAATTTTTAAGCAATAGAGAGTGAATTTTGTATGCTTTATATTCATGTCCTTAAAACTAAGTATGTTGTGAAGGTGTGCTAAGTTGTTTCCATCCTGCTTCAAGTGGGTTGTTGTTGCTCAGTCGTTGAGTCGTGTCCGACTCTTCGTGACCCCATGGACCATAGCACGCCAGGCCTTCTTGTCCTGCGCTCTCTCCTGGAGCGTGCTCAAGTCCATATTCATTGCATCAGTGATGCTATCTAGCCATCTCATCCTCTGCCTTCCCCTTCTCCTTTTGCCTTCAGTTTTTCCCAGTTCAAGTGGGTACATCAACTCAAAAGGAGGTATGAGAAGCTGACAGATGGGCTTGGTCTATTCCTTTGAGGATGTAAGTAAAAATTATTCTTCTTGCAGGTCTATTTGATACATTCGCTTTTCTGCTGGGACTATTTGCCATAGAGGCTCCACATTGTTAAAAACTTGCTTGCCTGATCTTGCTTGCTGGAATGAGCCAATGAGCTCTCCCCTCCACCACCAGTGTCTGGCTGTCATCTAAGAAGTTTGCAACTGGAGTAGCAAGAAATAATGGTAATTGGCTTGATAGCTTAGAATTGGCTTGATAGCTTAGAATTCAGATGGAGCTAAAATTGGTTCCTGGTTGCCAGTTCCTTATTTAAAATACCCTGAATACCCTGCTGAGGAACATTGGCCGTTGCACTCATGCCCTGCTTGTGGGTCTCCTTTCGACAGCTGGTTGGCCACTGTGTGAACAGAATGCTGGACTAGATGGACCCTTGGTCTGATCCAGCAGGGCTCTTCTGATGTTCTTATGTTCTGAATAAAGTCCCTTGGAAGTACTTGCTACACACACCCCTGCTGTATCTTGCTATGTCCTGCTGAAATATGCTGCTCTCTCCCTACCATAACTCAATGACACCATTAAAAGATTTTGCTTGTATGACTTGGGTGGCCCAAGACTTATATTGATGCATGAAACACCCAGTTCCTTTTTGGGAGGGGGAACATTTGGAGGGATTGGCAGGGGGGCATCATACGAAGTTGAGAGCAACTGCTGCATATACGATGCTTTTGGCCAGACACAATGCTAGGGCATCTTGTAGGAGATACACTCCTGGTAGGAGTATAATATGAGGGCTGGCTCAACACTCCAGTTCCTTTGTCATAGCAATGTTACATTACATATTTGGTATGGAGGCATTATGCATGAGAGTAACTTGGGGAAAAAAGAAACTTTGGGCTCAACATGACGCTAAGGGATATTGTAGGGGAGAGTCTCCTAGTGGCTAGTATGATATGGGTGTCCCAAGGCTTGTTTTGGAATGTAACCTTCATAGTTTCCTTTTCCTAGTGTTGGCTTGTGGGAGTCAAGCTTGAGACCAATTTGCACAAAAACAAACTTTGGTCCTGAGACAGTCACCTGACATCTTGAAAGAGACAGTTTCCCAGTGGTGGTTGAGGCAGCCCAAAGCTTATTCTGGAGATGCAGAGATGTTGTTGAATAAGGATCCAGTTTCCTCTTGGTGAAATTCAGCTAGGTGGAATTCAGAGCTGACTGCTCTGATTGATATTCAACACAGAATCATAGAATAGTAGGGTTGGAAGGGGCCTACAAGGCCATTGAGTCCAACCCCCTGCTCAATGCAGGAATCCAAGTCAAAGCATCCCCGACAGATGGCTGTCCAGCCTCATCTTGAATGCCTCCAGTGTGGGAGAACCCACCACATTCCTGGGTAATTGGTTCCACTGTCATATTGCTCTAACAAGAAGTTTTTCCTGATGTTCAGCTGGAATCTGGCTTCCTGTAAGTTGAGCCCATTATTCCGTATCCTGCACTCTGGGATGATTGAGAAGAGATCCTGGCCTTCCTCTCTGTGACAACCTTTCAAGTCCTTGAAGAGCGCTATCACATCTCCCCTCAGTCTTCTCTTCTCAAGGCTAGACATGCCCAGTTCTTTCAGTCTCTCTTCACAGGGATTTGTTTCCAGTCCCCTGATCATCTTTGTTGCTCTCCTCTGAACCCTCTCCAGTTTGTCTGCATCCTTCTTAAAAGTGTGGTGCCCAGAACTGGACACAGTACTCCAGATGAGGCCTAACCAGTGCTGAGTAGAGGGGAACTAGTACTTCCTGGAATTTGGAAGCTATGCTTCTATTAATGCAGCCCAAAATGGCGTTGGCCTTTTTTGCAGCCACACCACATTGTTGGCTCATATTCAGCTTGTGATCAACAACAATTCCATGATCCTTCTCGCCTGTAGTGTTGTTGAGCCACATATCCCCCAGATTGTAACTGTGCATTTGGTTTCTTTTTCCTAGGTGCAGAACTTGGCATTTATCCCTATTAAATGTCATTCTGTGGTTTTCTGCCCAGAACTCCAGTCTATCCAGATCACTTTGAATTTTGTTTCTGTCTTCCAAAGTATTAGCTATCCCGCCCAATTTTGTGTCATCTGCAAATTTGATCAGCATTCCCTGCACCACCTCCTCCAAGTCATTAATAAAAATGTTGAAGAGCACTGGGCTCAGGACTGAGCCCTGCAGTACCCCACTTGTTACCTCTCCCCAGTTTGAGAAGGTCCCATTGATAAGCACTCTTTGAGTCTGATTCTGTAGCCAACTGTGGATCCACCGGATCATTGTTTAATCTAGCCCACTTTGAGCTAGTTTGCTCATCAGAATATCATGGGGCACTTTGTCGAAAGCTTTGCTGAAGTCGAGGTATATTATTTCTACAGCTCATTCCAGCAAGCAAGATCAGGCAAGCAAGTTTTTAACAATGTGGAGCCTCTATGGCAAATAGTCCCAGCAGAAAAGCGAATGTATCAAAATAGACTTGCAAGAAGAATCATTTTTACTTACATTACTATTACATTAGCTATTACTGCTAATAGCTGAACCACCATTTCTTTCCCCTGTCTTTTACTATGCACATAGCTGAAGAAAGCTTTTTTATTGCTTTTAGCATCCCTCACTAACCTCACCTCGTTCTCAGCTTTAGCCTTCCTGACGCCATCCCTGCCTTTCTGTGCTACCTGCCTGTACTCTTCCTTTGTTGCTTGGCCTTCCTTCCACTTCCTATATGTGTCCTTTTTTGTTTTCAGGTCATCTCTAAGCTTTTTGTGAAGCCACATTGGCTTCTTCTGTTGTCTTCCACCTTTTCTTCTTGTTGGAATGGTTTGTAATTGTGCCTTGAGAATTTCCTTTTTTTAAAGCTCCCACCCATCTTGGACTCCTTTTCTCGTTAGCGTCGCTTGCCATGGGACCATGATCATTGTTCTGAGTTTATTAAAACCAGCTTTCCTAAAATCTAGGGTACACGTTTGACTACACTCGTCTTTTGCTTCCCTTAGAACCAAGAACTCAAGTACAACATGGTCACTTTTCTCCAGAGTTCCTGTAACTGCTACTTTATCCACTAAGTCATCTCTGTTGGTTAGGATCAAGTCAAGGATAGCTGATCCTCTAGTTCCTTCCTCTACTTTCTGTAGGAGGAAGTTATCCGCCACACAAGTCAGGAATTTCCTGTAGGGGCCATGTTTTGCAGAATTTGTCTCCCAAAAAATATTGGGGAAATTGAAGTCCCCCATTACTACTACATCATGCTTCCTTGAAACACTGGCTATTTGCTTTTCAAAAGTTTCATCCTTGGCTTCTCCTTGGTTGGGTGGCCGGTAGTAGATTCCAGCCACCAGGTTCCTTTTATTCTTTGCTCCATTTATTTTGATCCAGATGCTCTCGATGGGGCTACCAAGCTCATCCTCCTGTATTTCTGTGCAGAGAGATGTATTTTTCACATTAGTGCAACCCCACCTCCCTTTCTGTTCCTCCAGTTCTTTTTGAACAAGTTATATCCTTCAATTGCTGTATTCCAGTCATGAGAGTCATCCCACCAAGTCTCAGTTATACCTATCAAGTCATAATTTCCCTCTTGTATTAAGACTTCAAGTTCATTCCGTTTGTTTCCCATACTCTGGGCATTAGTATATAGACATCGAAGACAATGTGCTTCATAGTCTGGCTTTCTTCCTACATGTTTCTGAAGACTATTATTGGGCACTATTAGAGCTGTTCTCTCCGTTGCGGTGCATGAGAGTTCGTCCATTGTTACCCCCAACTTTACATCTCCCTTCCCTGTAGGATTCAGTTTAAAGCCCTCCTGATGAAGTTCTTCATGCTGTGGCCAAACACATTCTTCCCATCCTTTGTGAGGTGCAAGCCATCCCTTGCCAACAGCCCATCTTCCAGGAAGTATAGCCCGTGGTCCCAGAATCCAAATCTCTTGCGTCGGTGCCACCTTCATAGCCAGTCATTCACCCAGAGTATTTTTCGTTCCCTTTCTATCCCTCTTCTAACTACTGGAAGGATGGATGAGAAAACTACCTGGGCCCCAAAGTTCTTGAGTTTCCTTCCCAAAGCTTCAAAGTTTGACGTGATTTCTTCGTAGCTCCACTTGGCGGTATCATTTGTTCCCACATGGATGAGAAGAAAGGGATACCTGTCAGTGGGCTTTATGAGTGCAGGCAACCTTTCAGTCACATCTCTAATCCATCCTCCCAAGAGAGAACATACCTGGCGAGTCCACGGGTCTTCGCGACATACTTGGGTTTCGATCCCACGCAGCAAGGAGTCTCCCACTCCTCCTCCTCCTCTCTTCTTCTTGTAAGCCTGGGTTTCATTGCCTCTGTTTGACTGACCTTCAGCCTCTTGCTCACTCTCAGGCAGGTTCCCCTGTGATTCTTCCTCTGCAGGCTGTCCTCCAGTCTCATCCACAAGTACCTGGAATCGGTTCCACAGCTCCACTGTTTCCACTGGTGCAGAGTGGCGTCTAGTTCTTCTCCTCACTGTCACCCTTTTCCAAGGAGTATCCTCTACTCCATTTTTCCTCTCCTCAGCATTTCCCACTTCTGCCTCAGCTTGCTGTTGCTCTTCAAGCTTCTGGTCTTCACTTTGCTGCTGTAGTTCCCCCATTCTGTCCAAGAACTCTTCATGTTCTCTTATTCCCCAGAGGGTCGACAGTCGCCACTCCAGTCCACTTATTTTTTCTTCCAGCAGCGTGATCAACTTGCCGTTGTTGCAGGTGTAGGCCATGTTGTTCTCAGGCAAGAAAACAAACATGCCACACACCCTGCAGGTCCCCACCACTGGAGAGTCTTGTCCTTCCATAGCCTCTTTTCCCTTTTTGTGTCTAGCTTTGTGATTGTTCTAGACTAGCCTGTGCCTGCTCCTCTACTCACTAGAGGTTAAAAGCAGAGTCCCACTAGTGTGGAAGTGTGTGTTACAAGACAAATAAATGAAAAAAAAAGTTTGTTAAAAAAGAAGAAAAAATGTTAGGGGCCTCCCCCTTGACCTCCCCTTCCGAACTCCCCTGGCCAAGTCCTGTTTGCTCCCCGTGACCGCTCCCCCTGGTCGCTCGCTCTCTGGGAGCTTGCTTGCTTCTGTAGTCCCTGGACCAGCTGGAGCAGCTTGCTCTGCTCTGCTCAGCTCAGCTGGGAGGCAGGAAACAGACTGAAGCTTCCTGCCCACTCAGCTGCTGGGAGTACTCAGGCCACCCCCCCAATTCAGTTGGAGCTCTCAGAAGCACCTGGTGAGCTCACAGCCACTCAGAAGGATAAAGGACACCCCCCTGGGTTGTGGCTTTCTGGAGCTGTGGCAATCTCTTTGTGGTTTTCTGGAGCTGCTGCTAAAGGGTATGTACAGTCAGGGCCAGAAATATTGGAACAAGGATAACTGTTTTGGCAGTTGGCCTCTGTGCACCACCACACTGAAGTTGAAAGGAAACACACCCAGATGGGAGCGAAGTCAGGACTTTCAGCTGTAATTCAAGGGTTTTGACAAAAGTGGGGCACTAACCATTCAGGAAGGACAGCCAGCGGCATACACACACTCCCATCATTGGTGGCTCATAAATAATGGAATGAATGGCTGACAAGCAGCTGCATGGCCAGGTGTGGCCTGTTTCCTGGGTACCCCATGACCAATCAAGCAGATAAAAGGCCTGGAGGTGGTTCTGAGTGTTACATTTGCATTTGGTAGCTGTTCACTGGAACTCCCAACATGAGGTCCACAGGGGTGTCCATGCGAGTGAAGAAGGCCATCATTAGGCCGAGGAAGCAAAATAAACCCATCAGAGAGATAGCAAAAACAGTGGGAGTGGCCAACACAACAGTTTGGAACATCCTGAAAAAATGGAATTAACTGGCAAGCTCAGCAACAGCAAAAGACCTGGAAGACCACGGAAGACAACTAAAGTGGATGACCGCAGAATTCTGCTTGTGGTGAAGAGGAACCCTTTCACAACATCTAGCCAGGTCAAGAACGCTCTTGAGGAGGTAGGCATGTCATTGTCAACATCTACAGTCAAGAGACAGCTTTATGAATGTAAATACAGAGGCTTCACAACAAGGTGCAAACCACTGGTAACGGTCAAGAACCGAAAGGCCAGATTAGCCTTTGCCAGCAAACACCTAAAAAAGCCTACCCAGTTCTGGAATAAGATTCTTTGGACTGATGAAACCAAGATTAACTTGTACCAGAATGATGGGAAGAGAAAAGTATGGAGAAGGAAAGGAACGGCTCATGATCCAAAGCATACCACATCATCTGTCAAACATGGTGGAGGCAGTGTTATGGCATGGGCATGTATGGCTGCCAATGGAACCGGGTCACTGGTGTTTATTGATGACCTGACTGCTGATAAAAGCAGCAGGATGAATTCTGAAGTATACAGGGCTATACTTTCTGCTCAGATTCAGCCGAATGCTGCCAAACTGATAGGACGCTACTTCATCTTGCAGCTGGATAATGACCCAAAACATACAGCAAAAGCTACCCAAGAGTTTCTCAAGGCAAAGAAGTGGGATGTTTTATAATCACGTTTTATTTTCCATTCTTTCATTGTTGGTGGTTCTCTTGTCTTCAGGCATTGAGGAGAGAAAGCATCCTTCCAGCTCTTACTATGAAAGCCAAGCCAGTAACTTCACAATATTTCCTTTTAATGTTTTTCATATAAGTCAGTGGGAAGTTTCAATGGTGTACAACCGCATTCATACCTGTAACTCAAAGCGTTGCTCTGTCAGTAATATTACAGTATTTTTAAAAAATATTGGGAAGCTCTGTCTACTTTCTCCCCACCCTGGAGCCCCAAGGAAGAATAGCTGCAGGGTGCAGTGCACCAACTTTTCTTTGGTTTCAGCAAGACCTGGGACCATTTTCACTCTAGTTCGGAGTGATTAATCAGTTAGAAATGTATGGCCTGCTTTTCTTCATAAAAATAAACTCAAAGTGGTAGACGACATAAAAGTAATATAAAAACACATCAAATGGAATCAATTAATCAACCAGCCAATCAAAACTACTAAATATACTAAGGAACCAAGGGGTGTGTGTGTGTGTGTGGGGGTGTATGTTCTGTCTCTCTATCTGAAATTATATTGTAGTTGAAGTGTCTCTTTCTTTAAAGAAGGAGCAAGAAGAGCATATGGAAACTGCCTTGGTCGCCCTGTGGGATGACCTCTGCCGGGAGAGGGACAGGGGGAGTGCGACCCTGTTGATTCTCCTGGACCTCTCAGCGGCTTTCGATACCATCGACCATGGTATCTGTCAAGGGCTCCTTGGAGGCCTCTCTCAGTCTCATCCAGTAGCCAAGTCCAGACACAGACAAAGAGATTCTTTCCAAGCTTTATTCTTCTTTTACAACTTAACAACTCTACAGGTAGCAACTAGATCTGAGCAGCAGAGTACCTGTGCCCTAAGTTGGAACAGTTGGTCCCCGTTTGAAAGGGAATTACTGGCAGACCCCTGAACTTAAGGACTAGGGAGAGGCCCTCCCCTTTTCCCTTGGATCCTCTGGGCGCAGCCGTTGTTTGTGCACCAACCGGGCACTACGCCTCCTTTCTGCGCCCTCCATTTGGCGCCGCTCTCTGCGTCGGTGTCGCGCATCCACCAAGTCTCCTATCCGTGCTCTGTCACTCCCTGGACTGCTATCTAAGCTAGGAATGCTGGTGGGAGGAATCTCCGTCAGCTGTTGGCCCTGGGAAAGAGGAGCGCGCTCCTCTCCCAGGAGCGACTGCTCTTCCTCAGAATCAGAACTACTCTGGGATTCTATGGGCTCAGTGTCCACCCTGACAGTATCCTTCTGGATAGGTTGTCTGGGTTGGGAGTTGGAGGCACTGAACTGCAGTGGTTCCGCTCCTACTTGGATGGCCGATTCCAGAAGGTGGTGCTGGGGGATTATTGCTCTGTGCCATGGCAATTGTGCCATGGGGTTCCACAGGACTCTATTTTATCCCCCACGCTGTTTAACATCTACATGAAACCGTTGGGGGAGGTTATCCAGAGGTGTGGGCTGAGGTGCCATCAATATGCGGACGACACCCAGCTCTACCTCTCTTTCTCATCAAACCCAGGTGAGGCAGTGGCTGTTCTGAATCAGTGCCTGGGCATGGTAATGGACTGGATGAGGGCCAATAAACTGAAACTTAATCCAGACAAGACGGAGGTGCTGTTAGTGGGTGGTTCGTCTGCCCGGCTAGGTGATATTCAACCTGTTCTGGAGGGAGTTGCACTCCCCCTAAAGGATCAGGTTCGTAGTTTGGGGGTGCTCTTGGATCCAGAACTGTCACTTGAAACACAGGTGAACTCAGTGGCATGGAGCACTTTTTATCAGCTTAGGCTGGTATACCAACTACACCCTTATCTGGACAGAGATAGCCTAGCTACAGTTATCCACGCTCTGATAACTTCTCGTCTGGATTACTGCAATGCGTTACACGTGGGGCTGCCTTTGAAAACGGTCTGGAAACTTCAGCTGGTCCAAAATAGGGCAGCAAGATTGTTAACAGGGACTGGCCTGCGAGCTCATATTACGCCAGTACTTTTCCAGCTGCACTGGCTACCAGTCCATTTCCGGGCCCGATTCAAAGTGCTGGTGTTAACATTCAAAGCCCTTAACGGCTTGGGGCCAGGTTACCTGAAGGATCGCCTCCTCCCATATGTGCCTGCCCGGACCTTAAGATCATCGTCAGCGGCCCTTCTCCGTGAGCCCCTGCCAAAGGAAGTGAGGCGGGTGGCTACTAGGAGGAGGGCTTTTTCTGTTGTGGCACCCCGGCTCTGGAATGAGCTCCCTAGTGAGATTCGCCTGGTGCCTACATTGTATTCCTTTCGGCGCCAGGTGAAGACCTTTTTATTTTCCCAGGCATTTTAGCATTTTAGCTTTCTAAATTTTTAGCTTTGCTGTTTTAAATCTGTATTTTAAACTCCTGCACTGCTGCTAGGTTTTATTGTGGTTGTATTGTTATATTGTGGTTTTAATGTTCTATATAGTTTAAATTGTTTTATTGTGTGTTGTTTGGTTTTAATTTTTGTGAACCGCCCAGAGAGCTTCAGCTATTGGGCGGTATAGAAATAAATAAATAAATAAATAAATAAAAAAAATAAAAAAACATGGAGCTGTGCTGGATCAGACCAAGGAAGCTCTGTCTAGTCCAGCATCCTGTTTCCACAGTGGCCAACTACATACCTTTGGTGAGCCCACAAGCAGGGCAGGAGGGCATCAGCCATCTCTCCCTGTTGTTCCCCAGCAATGGATATTGGGGGATACTGTCAGGGCCCAGCCTCAGCACTGCATTGGGCCTTGTAGGTTATAGCCAGGTTTTAACGAGAGGTGGCCTGGAAGGGCTTGGGCCCATTCAGCCTCTGGAATGACAGAATCTGTGTGAGCTCATCTCTGTCAGTGTTCTCAGAGCAGAGCCAGGAGCATCACCCAACTCCCTGTCCACCTGCTGGTCTGGCCTTGGCTGGCAGGGAGGCTGGAAGCTGTCTGTGAGGACGTGAGGAAGGTGGGGTGGGGTTTGCAGAATGATTGCCCAGGTTGAAGCGTCACTGCTGGAGGGCTGAGCAGTGAGGCCCTGTTTAGACAGGGGCCTTGCTGAAAGGCGAAAGGCCCTTGTCTGTCAAAGGATCCGGAGGGGATGTCTTACAGACACGCCTTCCCTTTTAAGCTGATGCAAAGGTGAAGAGCCTTCGCTAGGATCACCTCGTCTTCATCACCCGAAGCCTTCTCTGTTCGGATCCATCATTATCTTGGCCTTTGGAGGCACTCTGCACAAGGACTTTCCCTTAATTGGAACTTTGGATTGCTAAAGACTTGCATTGAAAAGTACTGTGAGGCTTTCCCTAGACTTGAACTCTCATTTGCTGTGGACTGTGTGTCTTTGTTTGTCATCAGCTCCGCACACTCTACATTAGAGAGCAGCTCCAAGGCAGAGGGATGTACTTCAGATGTTGGTCAGCAGGAATATGCCCCAGCATCTCCACATTTCCCCAAGCCCAAGGCCACTTACTCCTCTGTAAGCTCTAGGGCAACAACATAGACGTAGGGATGTATGAGAATTTCAATGCAGTTTACAAATCATCTGAATTTGCCCCGTTTGCAACCCCAAATGTGCATGCTAATGAGAGCACATTTTTTGGAAAAATGTTTCCTCACTTCTGGACTTGTGCAGGAAATTTTTTTTTTTTAATGCACACTTTGAAATACTCATCTCTTTTTTTAAAAAAATGTATATATTTCACACTTCAGTCAATGGGGGAAAAGTGCATGCTTTTAGACAGAAATGTGCACCATTCCATTCAAAATGCACATTTTGCCCATTCAAAAACATGTTGCAAATGAAAATGGGAGTGAGCTGAACTTAGCTTCAAAGTGAAGTTTGAAGAATTTTGGTGAGCTCCATCATCCCTGGTTCTCCCATACCTACATAAAGTCTCTACCTGGATGCCATTCAGGGATGCTTGAATGTCCAGCTCTTAAATTCTCCCTAACACTCTGCTGAGGCAGAGGCTTTGAGCATCCACCACCACCACTTAAGAATTCAAACTAGGTTCTGATCCTTGATGAAGCAACAGCCCCTCCATCCTTGGGATCCCTCTCCGGTCCTGCAGTTCCTGACCTTGGAATCTGTGCTTACATCTCTCAAGGTCCATTCCTATCCATGTTTTGTGTAGCACCCTGCAGACTCACAGCGTCAACAGACTACGACAGGTTTAAACTCACTAGGCTGCAACCCACTCTGTCAAAAACGATTTAAGGAGATTGGTAGACCTCAAAACTATCAATCTTCTCGGGAAAGGAAGGGCCTAAAAAATAATACTAATAAAGGAAGAGAGCCTCTTTTTCCCATCTATCTATGCCATCACCTGCCATTCCAACAGGCCTTCCAATTCTTTGCTACAATCACTTTTTTTTGTTTTTAATTAGGACTGTCAATCATCCCTGAGACTTACTAAGAAGTCATCCAGCTGTGGAAGATAAGAGGCTGACAGGTTCCCGGATGAGCTCTGGAGCACAGGGCAGCACCGAGCAACTGCTCTCTTCTCCATTTCTAATCCCATGCACAATCATTAGGGCAGGAACAGATTACACAAGGAAGGCTGGCAACAAGCAATTCCAGTTGCTTGACAGGAAGAAACAGAAAAAAACTTCCCCAGAGCATTTTTATTATATGATTTGTAACATTTATATCCCACTTTTTCCTCCAAGGAGCCCAAGGTGGTGCATATGATTCTCTCCCTCCTCCCCTCCATGTTATCCTCACAACAACCCCGTGAAATAGGTTAGGCTGACAGTCAGTGAAAGTCACCCAGTGAGCTTCATGGCTGAGTCACTTCCAAGTCCCAGTCCAACACTCTAACCACTACACTACACTGGCTTGTGGACAGGAGAAGCTTTGTGGCGTTAACACACTTAAAAGGAGCGGCTTGCCAAGGGCCCAAGACTGCAGTCTTCCAGGTGTGTATCAGTAAATCCTGAATTTCTAAGGGCCTGACATCCCCCAACTTTCACCCCCCCCAATACGTCCCTTTCCATCCATCCCACCCACATCCTGCTGCTATCACCTATTAAGCAATCTCTTAAGCCTTGGTTTGGGGTAGGTATTGCTATTGTTGTCTTGACAGAACATGTCTTTGGTGGAAAACGTTTTTCTCTTTAGCCCTCAAAAGCTTGCAACGTTTCCTTTCCAATAAGTACGGCTCTAACATGGTGTTCAGTTGTAGGGTTCCTACCTACCACACATTGAATTGATGTGCCTTTTTATCCTCTTGCTGACATAGGATGTCAGAATTAACAACTGTCGGAGCCATTGATCACTCTGAGGAAGGTTTGCAAAGCCCGTGGCAAACTCAACGGGCAAGGAGTGAAACCAACATTTAGAGTTGTGACGATCCTAATCAAATTATCCGCCCAGGAAAGCAGAGTGCACAAACCAACTGCAGTCGACCACGAGTTATCTGCCTACATACCCATCCATCCTTCCACACCCAGAAGAATTGAGCAATTGCTTTAGGAGCCTGAGCACTAGGAGAGGGAACCCAAGATTAATGCAAACTGCTCAGACCCAATATGGTGTTTTTCAGCCTGTTTTGCATTGAACTCTACCCCTGGCTGTGGAGACAACAAACACATCATTTCGACACACTGGCATGTGATCTACAACACCATAAACTGAGGCCCACATCTTTGAGGTGCTTGTATTACTCTCTAGGAGAAGAGGCAAGAGTCCGCACAGTTCACTATAAAAGATAGCTAGGTGCTCTCAAAGGAGCCGAAGTTGGGCACAGTTGCCTAGGAGGATGCAGGGTGTCAGAGCATAATGCAGGAACTGTTACTTATGGAGCAGGCATCTTTGTAGACATTATTTCTAGACTGGCTTCCATAAAGAATTTGCTGTGTCTTTGGAGAGCTTCTGCAATTTTCCTGCTGGAGGAGAGCAAAGCCCACACACCGTTCTGAAAGTACAGCACGGCCAGCCTTGAGATGAGGGGCAAAGCAGAACAAAATCCATCCCACTAGAAGTAACTGTAGCTGTATTTTTAAAAAGGAATAAGCAGTCCACCTCGGAGCCTGTGAGAAGTGTAACAACTTTAAACGGCCAATGATCATTTCTGGCCACACCTGGGTAGAGCAGCTTTACAGCCCCCCAGCTAGGAAATCCTGACAGGCAGTTATTTCAGGCTACCAATCGTTTTGGCACAAAGGCAAACCTCAAATTTAGTTTTGTTTTCTGGAACGGAGAATCAAAAGTCCAGTTAGGAGAGGGGAGTTGAACCTTCAGCCTGTGATCCTAATCTGGCTCTCCAGGGTTGCCCAAATGGCTGTGCCCCCGTCCCCTGGCTCCACCCGTTTTCCACAACCATGTGATGGTTTCTTGGCTTCTGTGTGCCCCCCACCTTTGAAGAGGTTGAAATACTTTTCCTAAGCTTACTTACTGGTGCTTTAAGCTAAAATATGCTGGTATTTGGGGCATTTTTGCGCTGCCCCCTTTGCTTTTGGCCACCCCCACCACTGGAATGCCCCCCCTCACCCAAGAGTTTCTTCAAAACTGTATTCATCCCTCGGGCTGAAAGAGGTTTAGCAACCCTGACTCGGGATCCTGAAGGGCATCTTGACAGCCCTCAAAGCATTTGGCTTTGCCTGAATTAAAAAGAACAGCATTCTCAGGAGAGCCTGGAAATTAGCCCCATTTCACTTTCAGTAAGTCTGGCGTAAGTGCACCCGTCGTATTGCTTTTAAATAGACTGGAGGGGGATGGTGTGGCCCAGAAGTCAGGTTCCAGAATTCTTCAGTCTTGATGGCCTTTTGCTAGACTCGCACAGCTTGTAGAGAAAACCCTCAAATGGTATGCATGAATAATCTGGGACAGCCGAAACATTCTTGGGCATGTTACTGGTCAGATCAGTTCCTTCTTCATAATTCAGCTGCCAATGCATACCAGTGCCTTTACTCTGCAATGATTTAGACCAGCTCCACTCCATGGGTGACTGATCACGACAGTCCACAATAGAATCCTCCAGGTTCAGGGGTAATGAATCTATGATGACCACATGCGAGGAACAAAGAGGTCATGCTTACCGGATTTAGTAGGGCATTTGGCCTACTAATGTCCAAGACAGACACCTGGGTTAACTTGACCTTTCATCTGACTCACAATGGCAATTATGTTTTTGGAATGTCATTAGCACAGGACAAAGGCCACTTCTGCAATACTATGCAATATACACCACTATGGTTTTCAGACCTACAACAGAATACACATTAGTAATGGACTACTAGGGGTCAGTGTAACTGGTCCTGTCATTCTTGGTGTCACCAATGATATTTGATGAACGGAAGGTCCCCCCATCAACTTTGAAACTTCCCATTTGCTTTCAGGTGAGCTGCCTCTGTCTCCTCTCTCTGAAGAGCTCAAAAGAACAGCAGCTGGAAGAGTCTCTCACCTCTAGGATTTGCTTATGAGGAGTGCACCATAATTGAGCTTGTCAAAAAGGGCTTTGATTAATGTGCTCAATGAAGCCAGCTTAGATTAGGAACTTAATATCCCAAGAGATTGTGTGTCTATGTGTGTGAGGGTGTTAGTTCTGATTAAAAACAAATAAGCTTTGCAATGGAACATGCCTAAGGTCTGACCCAACTCACGTTGGCTCTAAATGTAGGGAATTCTTAGCAGCAACTTGCTATGAACTTTTTGCTTGATACAAGGGCAAGCCCTCCCACTGCTAACTGTGTTATTTAGCCCGAGGCTGGGCCTGGCGCATCACACAGATGCAAGCGATGTAGCTGGAAGAGGTCCTGCAAACACAAGCAGCAAACCATTAGCTTTTTTTGCTTTGAAACTCAGAATGAGCAATAAAAGTTTTTGTACAAGGAGAAAAGCATTTGGGGGGCCATCGCTCAGAGGTAGAGCCCTTGATTTGCACGCAGAAAGTCCTGGGTTCATCCCCCAGTTTCGATGTGTCGGGTCCTAGATGACGGGAAAGGCCTTTCCCGGCCTGAGCCCCTGCCAGCTGGAATGGACAACGCTGGAGCAGATGGGCCAATGGTCTGACTCTGCTGGCGACAGTTCCCTAGGAGGACCCTGGTCCCGGCCTGCTTCACAATCCAAATGATGACGTTTCATTTGTGCACTTGTTCATCACTCATTGCCTGTGTTAATGCATGATACTTATTCTTTACAATTGTGAATCTGCCATCACAAATGGATCTCTGCAGACAGGACTTCCTTATCAAAGGTCAAACACAAGGCTTTTCAACAGAAATGTTTCCAACATTCGGCTGCAATTTATCCCCTGATCAGGGCTCAGGTGAGGAAGATTTCTGGATCAACCCTCACTTGCGCTTCTCCCTCCCATCTCTGCCTACATGCCTAGAACATCAAAAGCCACAATAACTCAGAACAAGGCAAATTAAAGAAACGTTCTGGAAAGCCCACTGGAAAGAAAAGCATGTTTCCCACACTACCTGAGCCATTAGTGGGGAAGCATTATTGGGAAGAAATCGAGTGGCCAAGGAACCCATAGCCTTGTGGGAATCCCTCCCAAACAAATAACAGATAAGGAGTCCTACATCTTTGAGACTACCAGAACTAGGCATTACAGCAGATTGTAACTCTGTGGTAGAACTGCTGCTTTGCATGCAGAAATTCCCAGATTCCATCTCCTAAGGTTCTCATGTAGCAGGGCTGGGAAAGGCCATAGCTTGACACCTTGGCCAACTGCTGCCAGTCTGAACAAACACTGGGCTGGAAGGACTAGTGGTCTGCCTTGGCATAAGTTAGTCCATGTCTCAAGAAGAGTGATGCAAGACATGTGACACTTGTGCTTCAAGTTTCCCTGTTTCTACAAATCGCAGCCAGTGGAGCAGGAATAGGAAAATCAGGAGGCCGGCATCGTAATTTATTTATGTACTGACTTTATATCCCACCCTCCCAACAAAAATGGCACTCAAGGCCACATACGCAGAGAACAGACGTGTACAGATATTATCGTTCGAGGGCTGCCATTACTGGCTCAGCTCTACATCAGTTCCTGTAATGTCTCATTCATATGAATGCAGGAAGCTGTCCCATACCAGCACAGATTTTTCCATTTAACCTGGTACAATCTGTTCTGAGCTACAGTGGCTCTCTGGGGTTTCAGGCAGAAAGAGGACTTTCCCATCACCTGTGACTTGATCCTTTTAACCGGAGGCACTAGGGACTGAAACTGGGACCCGCTGCATACCAAGCGTGTGCTTTCCTACTTGAACTGTAGTATTTCCAGCCATAGTTTGCCAGAGAGTGGCACAGACCCATTTACAAAATTTGCTCAAGAGGTTCCCAAAACTATCACTAATATCACTACAATAGAGAGCTAGACAATAGAAACAACTTTTTTTTGGTAATTTTTATTTGAACACAAGTATTCTGACAGAATGCAAAGTCAAAATTCTCGGTTAGTATCAGTATTTACATTGGTGAGAATGGAAATAAAGGTGGTATCCATGTTTCACTTGGTAAAAAGTTTTTTGTCTTTTGTTTTGTTTTTTATAACAAGAGAGAAGGCCCCTAAAACAGGGAATGCTGGGTAGGGGTGTGAATGGAGGGCTGAGAACCACTATCACCATTGCCTAAGTGAACCCCAGGGGTCTGAAGACATCCACAGAAAAAAAGGGGGGAGGGAAATAAAACACACACAGTTCAAAAAACAGAACTCCATGGTAAAAATTAAGCAAGAGAATGTGCTATTTTTTCTAATGCGTTGTATGAAATACATGTTTACTGTACTACAAGAAGCTGGGTGGCTAGATAAGATATATATGTATGACACATACATATATAAATATACACATTGTAAACAGTGTATTGTTGGTCCCTCTTCAAAGGTTTGTGTACGCTTGAAAAATAAAATATACAGATATAAAAATAAAACTAATGTGAAGACTCCATTAAAAAAATGTAAATGGGAACATAGTTGCTAAATTGAAAAAAAACAAACCAAAAACCTCAAACAACTTTCTCTGCCAAAGGAGGAGTAGACAACATGGTTGCAAGAGTTACTCTGCAGAGAAGTACAGGTCACCATCTTCTGAGACCTGGGACAGGAGGGGGTGCCTTAGGTGCAAATAGGGGGCGGCCGCAGGCCTAAGAGCTCTTAACAAAGCCCCCGCTGTCCCCTGACACCATGGCAACCATGGTGAGGAATGCTAGCCTTGTGAGGAAAAGGAGGCAACATGGCAGCCATTTTTAGTTGGTTCTTTGCTCTTTCCAGTATTGTGAGACTTTGCTCTTGTCTATCAAGGCTAAGCCCATTGAAACCCACGGGAATCTTTTCACTGGTGTCAACTGGGCTTCAGTTTAGGCTCCAGCTGCTTGCTAGGAAGGTGACCTCAGCCTAGCTGAATGCGTTCCCACGGGAGAGTCAGTTCACAAAACACTTCACCTGCATCACTCCCAATTAAATGAAGTGTGGGGGGAGTCACGTGAGAGAACTTATTGACGGATGACGGCAGTACTTTGCCTCCCATTAGCTACTCAGTGCTTAATGAGTAATAATGTATGCAGTATGAGACAGAATTCGCAAAAGTCAGTAACAAAATTTTGCACAGGCAAACAGATCCTCATGATAGCCAGGCATTAGGGACCAAGAAACACAATTGTTACTTTCTTCCTAATAACAAGCCCCTGCCCATTCTTTTCCTCCTGAGAAAAAGCCCACATGAGAATTGTATGGGGCCGCATTTATGCCCGGTTAAAAAGTAAATTCCTTTAAAAAATAAAATCCACCCCCCCATTACACCTTCATAAACAAAGGCCTCCCACAGTACACAGTTGAGGCTCCAACGCCACCCTCTCCTAGCTGCCTACAAAGGAGGATCAGTGTGTCATGTGCGAATGGGTGTTATGTGTGTGTTGATATAAAGGTAGCCTCCATTTCCACCCCCAGGAGCTGAAGAGAAAACAAAAACAACAACAAAAAAGCAATCCCCAACCCTGCCCCACATTTAGCAAAATGACAAGACTCTTATTTTTCACAGTTCAGAAATTATAACTGAGAGATGCCACACTGAAAGACTGCGTACATGAGATTATACCAAAGCGTGTGGCTCCATTTTGCTCAGGCCGGACTGCAGTCTCCCCCTTCCTTTGGCCCCCATTACCTTAGCGCAAAGGAATGCTATATATCACATTCAATTTTGCAGGTTTTATATTTATTTAAAGGCTACTCTTCGGTTGAGAACAGCTGAATTCTCTTCATTTTATATATCCTGAAATCGAGGTTTCATCATTTGAATTTTTCTCGATCACCCAAACTATTCCCGCTACACCTTCCACATCTGAACTATGCTGAAGTTTTTTTTTCTGATTTTAAATTTTTTGATACTATGACAAAAACACATTTCACACTAAGATATTCACGCACCCACAGTGCACAAGCTTGCAGATCTAATGAAATTATTCTTTAAAAAATGGGGAAAAATGTTCTATACAAAGGGCTGGCCTCCCACACCTCTACACCCGTTTCCCCAAATTCCCGTTTGTACAGTTTTAAAAACAGCAAAGTGATAGCTTTAGGGGAAAGGCCACTGCATAAATCTGTAAATTCCGGGCTTCATCCTGCATAGAACAGGTGATCCTAGTCTCATATAGTAATACATGAGTATTGGTGTTATGTTTAACAGGACAACTCAGGTGAGCAGAGTTAAGCAGACTGCTAAGTGCTTTGACTTATCAGAGTGAAACCAAACCTTCCAGATCAGATAACTGCCAGCTTGAGTGTGTGTGCTTTTAAACTACTGGGGGTTTCCTAACAACTCTGTAGGATCAGCAGCTGGGGGCCGGGGTCCTATTTATCCAGCAAACCACTGTTGAATTTTGCCCTACAGGGACAAAAGACAACCCCAATCCAAAACTTCAGTTGCATTTATGTGCTCACAGAACCAGAATAAACAACGGTTATCCCATTCACTTCAAAAAACTTTGAAAGCTCGAGTGCGAATCCCCATCATATGCATGGGGCTTTCCTCAAAGTTGAAGTGAATGGGAAAACCCCTGCTCACAGAGGGCTCTGAGAGTGCATCAGAGCCACACGGGCTTCGGATCAGGATGCAATCCACGCACATCTTTACTGTGCAAGATTAATTCATTTCAATGGCACTACAGTGGGGCTTTTTTTCACAGGACTCACTTAAATGGATGTGGGGTGCACAGCAACAGTACTTGGTAAACGACCCCCTCCCTGACCCCTGCCCTCAAATTATGCCAAGTGCCCTAAGTGGTGAGCTTCACTACTTTTTTAAACATTGCCTAGGCTGAAAGAAAACCATATTTGCAATGATATATTTTAAATAAGGGAGAGTGGGTAGTTTTTTTTAAAAAAAACTTATTTTCTGAGACCAGCCCTTGACTGTACAACCCCCTTTGGGCTTGGCTAAGCTTAGGGAGGGATTCCTGGAGGGGGAAGGGGAGACAGAGTCTTCAAAAAACAAGGAACTATTTCCTGTATGCCGTTTCGACCCCGACCCAGCAGCACCACTGAGTAGGTGCTTAAGTGTAAGCCAGCGACTTCTTTCCTAAAAGGGTAAAATGTTCAAAAGCGCACAGAGACACACAACTCTGCACATTAACAGGCCTCCAATCTTGCGAAGGGTTGACCACAGTTAACCAAAGAACATTTAAGCATGATCTTAGATCTAAGCACACTAATTCTGGTAAGCCAACACATGGACACAATGCAATGGAAATCCTCCTGTGCAAGTCCCACTGAGCTGAATGGGAATCAGCAGGTTGGCAATTCATGTGCTACACATTTAAGCCTTTGAACAAACGCTTCCTGCACTGAAGCTCTGGCCGTTTAGAGGCCTCGCATTCCATTGTCAGGAACCTGGGCAGACACCCATCAAAACTGCAGCCTAGAGAGGGAGCTATTTTGACCTTGGAGTTTGATCTTAGTGAGAGGTTTGGTGCTGCTGGCTGAAACTGAGCTATAGTTAGTCCAGCAGCCTGGTCCACAAAACACTTTGGAAATATATATCCAAAGCAAATTCTAATCCATTTGCTTGGGAGAAAGTCTTTTGAAGGCTGTAAGCTTTTCAGCACAATCTATACATTCTTTAAGACAGATTCACCATTCTTAGATCCCAGCCCACAACATATATATACTCCCTTGAATTGTGCTCCGACTGATCTCAACAGAACCTCCTTCCCAATAGTCCAAATGGAACTGAATTCTGAACTTGGCTGGCAAGGTCAGTTCACACGCCTTTTTTGTTTGCAATAGGGTGATGCCATCACCAGTTGCGTTTGCGGGAGGGGTGGCAATCCGATGTGTTGCATATGTCTTACGAATGCTGTCAAGCTTCCTGAGATGGAAGCTGCTTGAGTAGGAAACCCTATGAGATTTGTGTTGTGACAGGATGTGGTAAGCAGTGACCTCATCTCAAGTTAGAACATTCACAAGACTGATTTTTGTGCCACCCCCCAACCCCTGAAATAATTCAACTTGATTAACTGGCCACTAAATTTAACTTTAATATTGCATTCTCAAATATATTTAATTTGGGGAGAAATTTTCACTAAAAGCAAAAGGAATTTCTTTCCAAACCCATTCCCATCCCCACCTCCCAAAACTGTGAACATGGAGTTATGTTGGAGTCGGGAATGCTCTGTTTCTTTCTGTGTTGGTGAGCACATAAGCATTTATGGTATCTGAGAACAGGGAGGCCTCTCTTTAGGGTCACGTTAGTAGCAGTCTTGAGTGTAAGGAGAGATGAACTGTTTGGGCACAATCCAGGCAAAGTTAAGTCCCATGGATTTCAGAAGGTGATTTGAACACCATGCTTACATTTCTCCCATTTAAATCAAACTCTTTTAATTTTGGCTGGATCATGCCTTTTGTGTGGACTGCACTGCTGCTTTTCAAGACTTTACCTCCTCCACTCATGTCCTCAAAGTTAAGCTTATCTGGAGGCTACCCTGAATCAGGATAATGACTAGTCATTAAGTGGCCCATCTGTATAAAAAGGAGGACAAAGTTAAGGGTTTGCTTAATTTTTCTTATTCCAGTAAGAAATAAAAATAATTATTATTATTAAAAAAAAGATAAATGGGAAACACCTACTGTAAACATCCATATTTTAAAATGTCTCCCTTTGCAAAGCAAGCATGCTGGTCAACCTACTATCTATATAGCCTGTATTTACTTTCTCTCTCTCTCTCTCTCTCTCTCTCTCAATTTTTTTTTTTAAAAGGCAGCTATTTTACATAGACATTTAAACACAACAAAAGTTTTTAAAAACATTTTGTCGACTGTAAACACTGGAAGAAAAAAAAACATTGGCGAAACAAAACAAAAAATTAAAAACAAAAAAACCCAAGGAATACTGCAGTTTGAAATATATACTCCCAAGCTGCCCGATGGCAATTCTTCCTAAAATGAAATCCAGGAATTGAAACAAGGACCCAAAGGGGCACAGCCTGCTGAAAACATCTCCCAGGCAAGCCCCATTGAAATGAACATACGTGAGTCCACTGCACACCTCCGGTTCATTCCAAAGGAGTCCACATAGGAGATGCTGAGGAGGGATTGCGCCCCAGGGTTTTAGGAAGGAGAACAGAATTCAGTTAAGAAGGGCAAACACACTTTGAGTACAGAACAAATTTAAAGTGAACAGAAAAAAAGAGGATGGGAAATAACTTACTTCAGAAAGTTTACAGGTTTTTTCAACTTTGCTAAAAAGTATAAAAATAAACAATTCGGGACTGGCGGTACCAGTCGGCCCAAGCTGACAGAGCCATGGCTTCCTAATTCTGTTCTGAATCTCCTAAACATGCTGCAGTTGTTGTGTTTTTTTGTTTGAAACCCTGCATGGATATTTTGCAAGGATTCTCGTGCCCTAATAGGATTATGGGCTTATCCTTGAAGAAAAAGAAGAAAACAAAAGTATTTCCTTTTTCCTTAAAAGCAAGTGCACACAAAGTAAAATTCTTCCTACAAACCTACCAAAACAAAAACACACCCCCAACCCAAACACATTTCCCCCATTGTATGCATTTTTGTTTGTTTTCTTAAAAAAAAAAAAAAGAAAGGGAAAGACACTAGAGGGATGAGATGTGTGTTGTGTTTTAAATGCTCAGGTGAAGTTGTTCTGTCAATTTTTTTTAAAATTTTTGTTTTGTTTTGGCTCAGTCACCCATCATGCTTTACTTTCGTTTTCATTTGTTTGCGTAGCTTCGTTGGGCACCATCTTGACTTCTGCAGGGGCTGTCTTGGCTTCTGTGGCTTGAATCGCAGACTTTTCTTCTACAGGGGTTTTCCTGTTGGGAGAGTCACCAAAACATTGTGGGTTACGTAAAGGTCAGTAGCTGCCATTTCACAAAACGCGGTGGTTGGAAAAGGAGAAGGGCCCTCCCGGAAGACAGCGTCAGCGCAAGAGAGCGCTGGGCCTTCTCAGGACATAACGGACCCCTAGCGGGACTGGAGAACAGCAGTCACAGGTTCCTTTAGCTGTGTTGTTGTTCTTTAAAACAAACGCAGCCGCTATCCTAGTTCTCATGGGCCTGCTGAGGAAAATAAACACATATCAAGACGGTGATGACTGCAGAGACTGGGAGCATCCTGAGGGTGAATATTATACCTGCCCTGCTATTACATCTTCAATGCAAGTTGGGAAGCAGGTTAAAAGAGCAGAAGACCTGTCCCGCGCTGGGACGGTCATTTGCTAGTCTGACAGAGGTAACCGTGTCTGAAGGGTCTGATGTCTGGAAAACTTAAACCTCTTACCGCTTTTCTGTTTGTGCGCGGACAAATTAAATACTCTTAACTATTTAGCAAATGTAAACACCAAACAATACTAAAAGTACATAAATAAACGAATAATCACAATTGGAACATTCTCAATACAATCTCCGGGAGTGGTATAAAAGAGACATGGGGGTCCCTTTGGACTCCTATTTAAGGCCCTATTTTCATCTTAGGATCCAGCCTTTCAGCAGGAATCTTCCAGCTCTTTCTGTTTTCTGAGGTGCTTGAGAAGCATGGTCCTCCACCCCTTTTTTAGGCCTCTTGAAGATGTGTTTTAAAGATTCTTAATGTCTCGGAAGGGGCAACTCCACCCCAGTTACTTGGTACTTCCTCATCCCTCCATACCTGCACAGGAAGCAGTCCTGGAGTTACGTGATGCTTTGCACCTTTCGCAGGATCTTCTCTCCCTTTAAACTGGGGCCCATCCACTCCCCTGCACAGTTGGTATTTTCCTCTACCATGGCAAATTCAATCTTATTTGGCTTTGGGAAAGAAGCACTTTGTTGTTGCCTAGCAAGCACCAGATAAAATCACCCACCTAGAGGAAAGTCATCTACATTCTAAACATCTAATGATATGGCCGGCCAACTCCGATTTCGCAAAAAAGTCCACTCTCAAATTTTGGCACTCCCCCACCCCAATTAGTATATGTCATTTGCTTGCAAAATTAGCTGGGGTCCCCCCCCAGTGCTTAGAAAACACTTTGCTTCCTAGAAGCTAAGGTGATGACATCCTGGTCCCCTTCCAATTCAGTCCCCTAAACTGGAATTGGGTGGAGCTGCTGGGAAGACTAGGAGAAGGAGGCAAACATTATTATGACAAGATCTGGAGACCTCCGTCCCAAGTTGCCAGGCACAATGGATCCAAGACACCTGAATTCCGAACCGGCAGTTATGGTTGCATGGTTAAACAGCATGGTTAAATAGCTTGCTTAGAAAAATAGCCAGGTTAATTTGAAACAAACACAGAGAACTGGAGCAAAAAATATAGCACAGCACAGAAAGGAGACATGGCACACCAACGAGAGGAGTTTTAAGGGGGGAGGCATACTCTGTCTTCGCAGGCGCTGGTGATGCAGAACTCTCCGGAGCAGAAGGAGCAGCTTGGCCTCCAGGCGGAGGGGCCGCCGTGCCCAACGCTGCAAAAACATCCTTGGCAAGGTCAATGTCTGGCGTCTTGAAGGTTCCTTCGTCCATTTTAAAGTCCTCATTCTGAGCAGGGTTTGTGGCGCCCCCCAGGGCTGCCTCACCCTTCTGGTTCGCCACATTCTTTGTCACCTCTGTCAGACTTTTCACTGCACTTGGCTGTGTGGCTTCCTTTTCTGGGCTTTTGGAGCTGGAGGCCTCCTGCTTTGACTCTGAAGGGGCTGGAGCGCTAGCAGGATTTGGGTGGGGTGGGGCAGGGGACTTGGTGGTGGCAGCGGGGGCCTTGGGAGCCTCGGGAGCTTTGGCCGTGGAGCTGGGGCTCAGCACTGCCCCTTGGTTGGTCAGGACACTGGACGACACGTTGCCAGTAGCTGGAGTAGAAGTGGGGGTGTCGCTGAGGTCAACCAAGGGAGCCACTTTGGGGGTGGAGGTGGGTGGGGGCGAAGATACCGCTGCCGCTTTTGAAGGCGTGCCCTGGTTAGGGGCCACGGAATTGGAGTCGGGCATGGGCGTGGCAGGCAGAGTGAGGCTGGAGGTAAGGGTGGTGGTTTCACTGGTGGGGCTATTCTGAGCGGTGGCAAAGGTTTCAGTGATAGTGTCAGAGTTAGCAGTGACTGTGGTGACGGATGGCATCATGTCCTCAGTGGCCGCAGCAACATCGGCAGGGTGCCTGTGAGAAGGAGAGGAAGGAAAGGAGAAAGGGGAGGGTGGAGTGGGGGGGGGGGAGAGAGAGAGAGAGAGAGAGAGAGAGAGAAACAGACCATGAAAGAGGCAGGCAGCTGGGTGAGTCAATGCAACTGCAGAAACGACATGCGGTTATTTAACGCACAAAGAGAGGGAGGAAGAAAAACACGAAGGCAAGAAGAATATCAACCCTTTTGACGTCATGTCAGCCACCGTGAGGAACCTCCAAGAATAAGAAGGGGTCTTGAGGTCGCCGACTGTTTAAAAAGTGCACCCGCCTTGGCTCTTTCTATAACACACTGCGATTTGGAGCACGTCTTCCAAAGATACCATTCCACCTGCAATACTTCTTTGGGAATAGTCAGACTACACTTCTTGCATTTCATTACTGTTTAGCCAGTTACCATGTAACCATTTCAGTGGCATTTCAGTACCACTTACATGCCACCCACCCAGCGCCCATAGGCATATATGTAACTGCCAACAGAGGATAACACTTCATGCATCGGATGAAGTGGATTATGGTACGCGTGTGCACGCATGCGCACACACACACATACATGTGTCTGGCATCAAACTGGACGGTTTGGTAAACAACCAAGAGAAGGTGCAGAGATATTCCTTTCTTCCAGATGATGGAGGCCAATGAAAAACATTTCTCCCTTTTCAAGGGACACAGGCACACCCAGGAGGTATTTTACACCCCATCCATTCTCAACATACTCTGGTTCCGTTAGCGGCGTGGTCTCATTGGGCTCTGTGTGTTTGCCTCCATCGTGGTTTGGGGTCCGTTCTTCCTCCGTTCGCACTTCCACAATAGGCTCTTTTGATTCATCTTTCCTGTAAGTGGGACAGAGAGAATGATTAAGGTTTTAAGGCAGCCTTGTAAATTAGCCTCCCAAAATTTCCAGGCCCGTTTCAAAGTGCTGGTATTAACATTCAAAGCCCTAAACGGCTTGGGACCAGGTTATCTGAAGGATCGCCTCCTCCCACATGTGCCTGCCCAAACCCTAAGATCAAACTCAGCGGTCCTTCTCCGTGAGCCCCTGTGAAAGGAAGTGAGGCAGGCGGCTATCAGGAAGAGGGGCTTTTCTGCTGCGGCAGCCCAGCTGCGGAATGAGCTCCTTAGAAAGGTTTGCCTGGTGCCTACCTTGTACTCTTTCCGGTGCCCGGTGAAGACCTTATTTTCCTAGGAATTTTAGCATGTAGAGTTCTAGTCTTTTAGCTCTGCTGTTTTAAACTTGTTGTTGTTGTTCAGTGGTTAAGTCGTGTCCGACTCTTCGTGACCCCATGGACCATAGCACACCAGGCCTTCCTGTCCTCCGCTCTCTCGCGGAGTGTGCTCAAGTTCATATTCAACTTGTTACTATATTTTAAATCTCTGCATTGGTGATATGTTTTATTCTGGTTGTTCTGTTATATTGTCGTTTTAAGCTTTCATATTTTGTATTGTTTATGCTACGTTTTGTGATTTTAATTTTTGTGAACCACCCAGATAACTTCGGCTATTGGGCGGTATATACACACACACACACACACACACACACACACACACACACACACTACCCTGCATGGATTTTTACTCATCTGCCTTTTGCTCATAACAGGGGCAGCTGGAGGATGGATGGTGCACCCTGTCCCTTCTTTGCCAGCCACTCATGAGAGTAGAAAGCAGGCTAGTAAAACATTTTGCAGGCTAGAAATGAGAGTTTCTACGCTAGTCACACTGGAGGCAAAGCCCCCTCTGGCTTCTCCAGTACAAGAAACCAAGTGGGGCCGACCGTGGAAGCATGGATTGCGCTGTGCCTTTGCCACCAGCTGGCTGTGCACCAGCATACAAACCCAGCAGGCTGGAAGCAGATGAAAGGAGCGCTCCTTCCTCCCCCTCTCCACTGCCAGCTATCTTGGTTTCTATGCTGGCTATGCAGGAGAGCGTGGCCTCCTGTGTGTCCGGTGGGGGCTGCTGGAGGAAGGGCGACGCACTCCATGCCTTTGCCAGCAGCCTGCTTGGTTTCTGTGCTGGGTGGAGAGGAGGGAGCTTCCCCTCTTCGCTGTCCAGCATGGAAATGAAGTGGGCAGTGGCAGAAGCAGCTGAGCCCATCTGTCCATCTTCTGGCAGCCCACTCCCTTGCCTGGGTGGAATTCCTGGGTGCCTATGGCAACCAAGCGAGTGGATAAAAACACGGCTGCTCTACGGCTCAATGTTTTGGAAACAGAGTGCGGGCAGTGCCGGAGGCTCCAGGCTCCGCCCTCAGCATCTCTAGTTGAAAGGATCTCAGGCCGCGTGGCTCGGAAAGATCTCAGAGAGGGAGGCCTGCCAGGTAGAGAATGTAGAAGTGGGCTAGATGGACCACTGATCTGACTCAGTCTAAGGCAGCTCCCAAGGTCCGTGCCCCCTTGGCGGGGTCTGCAGCGCAGCAGCTCAGCACGTGCTTTCCGTGCAGACGCTCACAGGCCCAGCTCCTGGCACAGGCTCAGGTAGCAAGCCTGAGAACTACTCCCTGTAGCTTGTACTGCCAGGCTAGAGGTGTGCACAGGGAGGGGGGATGGGGGACCTGGCGGGCGCTGGGAGAGCAGTTTGTCCTCTGAGCGCCAGCTGAGGCTGTTCCTGCAACACCCGCTGCCACAATGGGAGAAGGGCAAAACTGGGGGGGCGATGATGTCATCTGGCCTGTGGAAGGCATGGTGGGAGGCAATTCCATCCCCCACCTGAAGCAAGTTCCCCACCCCTGCTGTACGGGGAAGTGAAGGCATCCTGTTACTCACGAGAAGGCAGCCTTGCCCTCTTCCATGTCCTTGCCCTTTGCCCCCGGACCGGATTTGCCACACAGGTTGACTGCAATGCACATCAAGAGGCCGCACTTGTTCAGGAAGTAGCAGGTGACATCCACAGCGACCAGTAGGAGAACGAAGATGACAATGAGGATGCCCACAATGGCAGCGGTGCCCAGTCCAGACGTAGGGCTTGTGCTGGCTTTAGAGACCAAGAGAGAAAGGGGGGGGGGACACACAACAGTTAGCAAGGAGACAGGACTATATGATTCCTATGAGCACAAACATGATCCTATCTCCTTTCAAGTTTGCCCAGGTGAACATCATCAGAGCAAGGCTTACGTCCTCCTTTCCCAGAATGCCCCTGTCCACCAGAGAGAAACACACGATTTCCTCTCTAGAACGCAGAGCAGGCGAGGACTCGGGCTTCCCGACGTAGATCCCATGTGTGTGTGTGGGGGGTGTGTGTGCGGCATATACTGCATCTCTAAAGAATGTGCAAAACAACCACCACCCACCAGCACAGAGGGTAGACTCCATGCCTCCAACAGAAGTACTACCTCACTCCACTCCACTCCAGCTTGTTTGGACATAGCATAAAACAGCCTTACCCAACCAGGGCCCTCCTGATGTTTTGGGCAATTCCCATTATCCCTGACCATTGGCCTCACTGCCTGGGGCTAATGGGAGTTGTAGTACAAAACATCTGGAAGGTACCCGGTTGGGAAGGCTGGCCCCAAATAGACTCAAGCTAGAACATCTGCAAACTCTTTCTCGAGGCTGTGGCCAGAGTGCCTAGGTGACAGGCCTCACGCTGGCTATTAGCCAATGCAGCCAGAAACGCATGCTCCATTTTCAAGTACAATGTATTTCTGACTATCAGATGTTGGAAGCTGGCAACCTACTCCGACCATGCATCTCATGGGGAAAGTGCATTATGGGAGTTTAGCTAGGCAATGGTTTTCAACCCACGGTTTTAGCAGTTCCTCCCTGACATGTAACACACAAACAGAGCTTTCTAGAACAAGCCTATCCTGGGTGCAGAGAGTCGTCAGCCTGTGAAAACAAGGCATCATTAGCTAGGCCAGGTATCATTTATCTTGTATGTATACAAAGAGGACACAAAAAAGTCCTAGAGCTACAAAGCTAACATTTTGTATTGTAAGACTGTGGAACAGAATCCCCTGCCTGAGGAGATGTGGCAAATGCTCTCACTTGCCATTTTTAGGCACTGTTGAAAATGTTTCTAATTCAAATGGTTTTTAATACGTGACCTGCACTTAAAGAACAACAACAATGTATCCGGAGCTGCTGCTTTAAATTATTGTTAATTATTGTTAATTTCTTACCATTTTTGCATGTATATCAATTTTTAATTGATTGTTAAATCTCTGATTGCCACTTTGGTTGCATTTAATCAGAAAAGTGAAGTAAAATAACTGCAACAGGACCCTGAGCAGCGCCCACATCTCTTTGTGTTAATTAACTCCCAAACTCCATGACGCCCTCCCCACCTTCTGCTTCAAACCATGGTTTGGACCCTTTACCTTTTGTCCTTGGCTGTCTGCAGTGTGACTGAAGGAGGACTTGGGACTGGAAACAGCTGTTGTCAGGTGACTGTGAGTTATGTGACATGTACTGTAACTCACCTCAGTAGCTCACCCTAAAATTGGGTAGAGGGCATACATCTCCAAAATATTATGGGTTGGATCAAGTTGGATGAGTAGATCAAGGGTAGAGAATGTGGTGGCCACAGGCACTAACACATCCCCAGATACCTTTTCTTGGCACTCACCAAGGTCCCCTTTCCTTCCACTTAAAAAAAATAACATACTTGCTGTGAAATAGTTTTCTGTTGGTGCTAAAAACTGTGGGTTCAAATGAATTGCTTACTGTGTTGAGGTTCAGACTGCACCTCTGACTTGCACTCAGTCTTTTGGGCAGGTTACTTGTCCTTTGCCACACTTCCCATGGCAGTCATTTTGTGGTGGTGTCCAGGACAGTTTCTCAAATCGCCAAATGTGTCCAGGCTCAAAAAGGTTGCCTAACCCTGGAGTAGACCCATTGGAATCAATGGGACTTAAGTTAGTCATGATTAATTTTAAGTCCCATCCATTTCAATGGGTCTACTCTAAGTATGACTAAGTTTGGATCCAACCCTACAGTACCAAATGTTGGGATTTATCAGTGGAAGGAGACTGTTGGGGAAAGGGTGTTACGAATATCTACCCTGTGCTTGTGCACTTTCCTGAGGCACTTAGCTGACCACCACTGGGAGGCAGAATACCAACCTAGCATGGGCCACTGGTCTGACCAAACAGAACAATTCTTAAGCTCTTATGACTCAAGCAGAGACGTGCCAGACTATGTTATTGCCCAGCATTCTTACTAGGCCCAAACAGCATCACCTTGAAAAGCTGTGATGCAGGGAGAGCTTCCAGATATGTTAACATCTTTCATTGCACAACAGATGACCAGTACAGAGCTGTCTTTATAGTGAGATGATTACTGTTCCTATTAGCTGTTCTGTCCTATCATGATCACCTTCTACAGACGGGGCCCAGTGGGAAATCTCCAAGGGAGCCCTTTCCCTCCTAACTGAGCCTAGCTCCCTGGAATCCAGAACGAAGTCTGAGAGGATTTATCCTGCTCTGTTCCATTCATATTTCTCTTTTTGTCCTAACCTACATCCCACTCCTCCTGAATCCTAGGAGAATCTCTAACGTCAATTCTGGAACTGGAACACACAGTTTGCCACAGCTTTCAGTTCATCTGTATCTCTCTGTCTGTTTCTCTTTGCTGGGCCCAATTCAAATCACCGCTGTTAACCTTTAAAGCTCTAAACAGCTTGGGGCCTTGTAATCTGAACAATTGCTTCTTCCTGCATAGCCCTACCCAGACAGTGAGGCCACCTTCAAGGCCCTTCTGCAAAAGCCAGCATCAACGGCGATTCAGGAGGCAGCTACACGAGAGATTGTCTTCTTTGTGATAGTGCCCCAGCTGCGGAATGCGCCACCCCCGAGAGGTTCACCTGGCACCTACTTTGAATGTTTTTTGCACTAGGTGAAGACTTTTTTTAAAAAAATATTTTTTCAGGCTTTTTCTGGAGCCTTTTAATGGATGTTGAGGTTTTGTCTTTTTTAAAAGTCTCAACAACAGTCTCTGTTTAATGCTATTGCTTAATCTTTGTTACATGTCTTATACTGCATTTGTATCGTTCACATTGTATTTTAAGAGAGTTTTATGTAAGCCACCCAGAGAACAAATAAAAAAAAAAATGAGATGTCATTGATGTTCACTGTTGCATTGCTAGAGCACTGATGTGATCACAGGTATGATTTCATCGAGATTCTTTTTTGCAGTGTTTTACTGATGTGCACATTTGTTCTTGCTTGTTGGTAAAACATCATACAAAAAAGCATTTCCTACAACCATTTATGCAAACACACTGATGTTGCTTTTTGTTTCTTTCCTTTTTTCAGTGTTTCTATGAATGTGTTCCTGTGCATTTTACAGAGGTCTGATCAGCCCCACCCCCAAGTCTCAACTTCTGGCATTCACAAAGGCCTCCTTCTCATCTCTAGACCAAAACTGAGGTGCCAAGCCCAACTCTGTCTTTCAGCTGTGGTGGTGAGAGCAGCCAGAAATGCTGTGCTGTGCTATCAATGCTGTCTGTGTGTCATAGGCATGCAAAATAGTGCATTTTGGATTTTCGTGATGGAAATTTGAGAAGAGGGGGAGGAAAGATTTGACGTGTCTGCTAAAGTTTCTTCTCTCAGAGCAGGCAGGAGAGAGAAGGCCGTTAATGGCTGACTAACCCATGCGTGAATTTTGAATACATTAGAGGAGGGAATGTGTATGGCACTCCTCCCTCGCCTAGCAAGAACTGAGGGTGATGAATTTGTTTAATTATGTATCTTGGCAGAGAGCTGATCTGGCTGGCACAGACATTCTGTAAGCACTTAATGGACTTCTGACGCAAACGTCAGACTTCGAAAGCCAAAGTCTAAGAAGAGAAGCAACATTATTTGCCCAATTCTGTCTCCCTCGGAGCTCTGGTCTGGCTTGACGGAGGAGGCGAGAGATTTCAGTTAATACCAGCTGGGTTGGGAGTGAGAGTCAGTCAGAGCAGACAGCACTGAGCTAGACAGACTAGTGGTCTCGCTTGGTAGAAGGCAGCTTCCTAAATGGTTCCAGATTGAGCTGCACAGAAATGTCATGCCCTTGCCTAAACCACTTTCTTTCCACTCATGACCCATTCCAACTGGTTCCATAGGCCCCCAGCTCCTGAAAGTTTTATTGGGTCATCCCTTCTGAGGAACCTATTTTCTTACGTTTTCTTTGAAAGGACCTTTCAGTGCTGAAATAAAATGTTATTCAACTTCCAAACACCTAGCCAAATTTTTAAAAAAACAGCAGCAAAACCATGACAGATGGTTGAAATCTGAGGCTGGATCCTGAATGCAGTTTGAGTCAAATGCATATCTCAATTGGCTGGCTGCTTTCAGGTGTGTACAAGTTAGATGTACATAACTTGAATGGTGAGCACACTGTTGAAGCACACTTCTGCATTTTGTACAGAGGTACCTTCTTCTCTTCAGGTCTGAGGTTTTTTGGGGGGTGGGGGGAGGAACTGGTTTCCTGTTGGAAGCAGATGCTGGTTCTGAATGCTGAGCCCCTTGTCACCAAATGCTGAGCCCCTTGTGCTGTCACGAGGTAACTGCCGGCTCCCCATCCCAGCAGCAGTTTTCAGCTTTTAAGAAGCTGATTTTAAAATTGTGCAAAGGGTCTACACCTAGGGATGTCCGTTGCTTGCAATTCTGGTCCTTTGGGGACTTGAAGGACTTCCGTTGCTCGCCTGACTTGGCTGGCATTTGTGAGCCGAGCTGTGGGTTTTGCTCGAAGTCTGGGACCTTCTTCCATATATTTTTTGCTGTCAGCTGTAATTTGCGCAAATAGAAATCTGTGGAAATTGTGGCTGTAATTTGAGCAAATTGTAATTACAATTTGTGCCATTTGCAAAGTTCGCAAATTTGCATAAATTACAGCTGTAATTTGAGAAAATAAAGAAACCACAGAAAATCCTCTAATTGGCCCAACCCACTGCAGACCAAGTTGGGCCAGTTAGCAAGAAAGATGGACTGAAGTCCAGGGGGCCGAGCCGATGAAAACACATCGAGCTCCACCCCCCAAATGGATTCCTCAATGTCCCTATCTGTACCACAGTGGTAGAGCACATTCTATGTAGTGAAAGTTCCCAGGTTCTCTTCCTGGCATCTCATGACAGAGCTCAGGAAGGCCTCTACCTCCAACTCTGGGGAGCCAGTCAGCGTCGACAATGCAGAGCCAGTTGGACCAAGGGTCTGACTGGATATAAGGCAGCTTCCCATTCTCCGAACACACTTTCAGCTGAATGAATGCTGCGCTATAATAACAATATCAATAACAATAATAATAAAGGTGACAACTCAGAAATCTTGTCTGAAGCGTGGGGAGACAAGCGAGGCATACAGATCAGCTTTGGATGAGCACAACTGTCATTTCAAAGTCGGGGGGGGAGGGGGAACAGGATGCAGAGACTTTCTTTTTCAGGTGTATTTATACCTACCCATACAATAATTGTACAGCATGATAACAGTATTGGGGGACTGGTTTGTGCAGAACTTCAGTAAGCCAGGAGGTATGACCCAGCACACATCTTTCTTTCAAAGCCCAATGGCCATTTATTTTTTTAGTTAAGTCTGCCCCATGCTCTCCAAGTTATGGAAGCTGTACCATGGCCACGTTGCCAGATTGTTGGGAGGCGAGAGGACTTACCCCAAAGGGTGTGTGTGATGTTTGTTAGGGGGCAATCCCATGGGCCCTAGACATCGTCTGAAGGGCCATAGGATTGTTCAGATTTCCCGTTCTAAGGTCAGAGGCAGTGCTTCAGCCTCGGAAGGGGACGTTGGAGATCCGACCCCCCCTTCCCCGACCCCTTGCAGCTGCTCTCCGAGGTTGGAAATGTGACTTCGGAGAGGGGGAAATGGGGGCATTTTGGTGGGCAGGGAGGAGAGGCCTCCTTTCTTCCCTCTCCTAAGTGCCCCAGCTAGACAGGTAAAAAAGCCTGTCTAGTAAAAAATACAGGGCAGGAGGCCGCTCCTCCTGCCCTGCACTGGATGAGCGGAAGCCTCCAAGTTCAGGGGCTTATGATCATTGGGGGCACAACTGAGAGGAAGGCATCCTCAAAAGCCCATTTGGTCCCTGCCTGTGCCTGTGTCTACAAAGCAGAGCCTTTTGTGGGGGAGGACACCCATCAGCAATAGTATCTTGCCAAGCTACTTTTTGACCATGGAGGTAATTCAAATGTGGTATGGTGGGTGTGCAAAAATGATCCCTGGGCTGCAACTATTGTACCACAAAATATTCCTGCTTAGAACAGAGCAATGCGGAAGGAAGGAGACAATGCAGGTGGGACAACAACATGAATTCTGCAACAGCAGAGGCAGAGCAGGCCATCCTACCATGCCCATCCCCATAAAGAGGGGAGGAAGTGCACAAAATGTACCAAAGACACTGCTGGTCACAATCACTTTGTACCTGCCAGCCTGTGAATGTACAGATTCACTCAGGGATGAGGAATCTTTCCTGCATTGTGTGATGCAACCCCCCTCCTCCCGCCCAGGAATTGAAAGGTATCACGAGAGAAGCCCGTGAATGATCAGAGAAGATGGCATCAAAATGGTTTCCTTTATTGGCAGTAGAAATGGAGAGGGGAAAAGAAAACTCTTTGTAAGAAAGAAAGAAAGAAAGAAAGAAAGAAAGAAAGAAAGAAAGAAAGAAAGAAAGAAAGAAAGAAAGCAAGCAAGCAGCAGCGCTTTTTGATCCATTGGGCAGGTGGTTTGGAACTTCGGTTAACAAACACATCTAGGCAACTAAAAAAACAAACATGGCTTGGTCTTTTTTCCTCCTCTTTTTTAATAATGCAGATGTGTAAACATAATAAAAGACCTGAATAGATTTCCTATGCTTAAGCATCATTGCTGTGTTATTACGGGATGTGCTAGGATAGAACGGTGCAGATGCTGGCAGCTTTGAGCACATGGACTGGGGCAGTCTGGCCAGAACCATCATGGAAAAGTGAGATGGCTTCGAGTAGGACTTGGGCCATTTGTTCACACATCAAACAACCTTCATTGAGAACCATCAGGGCACGCTGGAGTCATGGAAACTCATGAGCTTAGTGCCCTAACAGGAATACCCCAGGGAATCGTACATGAAGGATTGGCCTAGAATCTTCCATTGAGAAACACTGACTGAAAAAGGTTTTATGGCACCCTACTGGGCTGGCTCCTTGAAGGTTCTCCTGTCCTGTCAATAAACCAGCTGCGATTGCACTAGTGAAAAGTCTGAGCTGACTGTCTTAGCCAGTAGCTGGGACATATTTTTGGACAGGGGCAGGGCATGCTTTTTGCAAAACATATAAAGAGAAGATGACTCCCAGGGCATTTTCCTTTTACAAGAATTCAACTGTGGACTCTGTCTCAACTGACCGGCCATGGATCCTGCACTGCTGAATTTTGCATTTGCCAATGATACACCCACTCAGGATATTCACAACGCCCTGAAGATGCAGATGCCTCCCTCTGTCAACAATCCAACTCTTAGCTGAGCACTAATAGTTCACCTTTTCACTAGTTTTGGGCAGCATGTAGCAGAGGAAAGGCTGAGGAAGGTGTGTGTGTGTCTCTCCAGCAATCATTAAACACAGATGGGAAGTCTCAAACAGCTGCAAACACGGGCCTAAACAGAATGGCAGCATTTCACATAGAGCTTTGCAGAGTGACAGGGTTCAGACATGTCTTGTGTGTCATTAATTTAACCCCTTACCCTTGGGGCAGAACATCTTATACCAAAAGCATCCCTGAAAAGGGATGGCAGAAAACTCTGCCTCAACCAGAATTTGAGCTGGATTCCAGTGCTCCCATTGGAAGGGATCAATTCCCAGACCAAACCTACCCCCCTCCAATTCCTGGTATGCTCCAGGCAGGGTCTGTGGGCAAAGACTACCCCCAGGCTGTACATGATTCCGTGTCTTGAAAGCCCAGGTTGTGCTATGCCTCAGGAATTATTTCCAATTCTAGCCCAGACTTTTTGGCAGACAGGAATCAATTTGCTTCCGAGTCTGACAAAACAATCTTGACTGGAACTGGAGGTCTTGCCTATCCCACTGACTAAAGCTGAAGGCATTTCCCTGCACTGCCGTGTGGAAAAGGTCTGGCACGTTTTCCCATTTTGTGTTGTACTGACATCAGACAAGAGCTTTACAAAGGCTGTAATGATGCATGAATGGTGGCATGGTGGACTTTGAACCGATGGTGCCCTATTCCAGGCTTCCCCAACCTGGTGCCCTCCAGATGTATTGGACAACAACCCCCATATAATCCAACCTACATGGACAGTGCCACGTTGGGGAAGGCTGCACTCTCCAGTGTCAGGCCCGTGGTGGAGAGACTCCACTCATATGGTGGAGAGGGTGGTGCCCAAGGAAATCTGGAATACAAATGTAAGTTTGACAGGCAGTGTGTTTCCAGCTCATCTTTTAAAACTGAAAGGATAGTGAGTAGCATCTTTATGGACACAGCAGTGGAGGAGACCTCGACCAAAATGTTATGACAAGCACACACTGTAGGAAGCTGAACTGGCTGGCACTCAAATGAGATTGCCTGGCCATCATTTGATGTTAGTTAGGGGGCCCAGCCCTTGGCGAGGCTGTTGGCTGGTCCCAGGGGCAGGGAAAGGACAAACGTTCTGAATTGGCCAACACACACCCAGATGTTCAGTGAAGAGGGCCTCAGTTGAAGACATATGGAGGCCCCTGAGACTCCACAGATTCAGACGTGTAAAATGAGTTACACTGAAAAGATATTTAATGTACACTCACAACAGATCTGTACAAATGGTGTGTTGGGCCAGGGGAATCACAGGAGCCTCTCCTGAGGGTAAAGGGACATGAATGTGTGGTCAGATGGACTTATGTCTTCCCTGCTCAGAGTGAATGGCTATTTATGGTAAACTGGTTGACTGAACGGCTTGCCAGGGGCCATGGCTGGCATTCTGTACATCACCGTGAACTTTCCAAACATAAGGTGAGCAAAGTGTGTGTGAAACTCTGGCCTGCCCCTGGGCTGATGGTTTGGGATGTTTGGACACTGACGATGTGGTCATCAGCCCTTGTTGACAAACACATCAGTTTGGGCCTCTTTAAAGTGGATCTAAGAGAAAATGAAGATGGATGTGTGTTGCAGGGCAACAGTGCTCGTGTTTTGACGTGGTTCGGATACAAATGGACCAACAGGCAAGGAAGAAAACATGGACAAGGAGCCCGCGCACCATGCTTTAGGGCCCCTGCAGACTGCAGCTGAGCTGGGGGGACACCCTAGGAAAGCTAAAAAAACAGTGACAGTTCTCTTTTGCTTCGGCACTACCACCTGATAAAAGGAACTGTTTTGTACTGACCAAGGGGGAAGGTTTTGGCACATTTTCCCTGGGCTCCTTAGACCTTGTAGAGGACTCTGAGAGATGGGCCCACCTACCCTGGAAGCTATCTGTGCCTCCCTAGGGTAACCCACTTTGCATGCAGAGAAGGACTGGTTGAGATTTGCCTGATGAAAAGGATGCAGTGCTGCTGATTGCAAACATAAATCAAGGTGTAAATTCTGTCGCATGGACTTTTCCCAGCACCCATTGACTGACATCTGGTCTTACCAATGCAGCAGAATGAGGTGGTAGAGCCATAAGACACTGCTAGTGCCTTGTGCCACATCAGACTGCAGGTGGCCTGTGCGCCACTTTCTGAATGCTCCCCCATGTTAAAAAATGTCCTGCACATTAAAAATTAGCTCTTTGGGGAGAGAGGTGCCAGTTTGAACTGGTACAGTCCATTCTACTACCCAGAACTCTATCACCTCATTCAGATATATAGGTTGACCTATTCAGTGCCATGTATTGGTCATTGCCATGTATTGGGAATGCAATGGAATGAGTCTGTTGGGTACCACTGGAGGGGAAATACTCCGTGCACCCACAGCTCAACCAGATGGATGTTCACAGGTTTTCCAATGAACTTTGCTGGGAAGTGCCATCCAGACTTGGAGCCCTTCTGGCAAAATAGTTCCTAAGGATTCCCAAAACAGGACAACTGCAAAAGTTCCACGGATGTCGGGGGTTGGGAGAGAAAGCTTCATCTGATTCCACCCTGAGTAATTCCAGTCACATCAAGATGGGAAATCTGCAAACTCAGGTTTTAGATGTTGTGTCACATTATTTTATTCTTCTTATATTTTAAAAAAAGATTTTGCTGTAATATTGGCAAGGATGAACAAAAAGCAATGTGTGAAAATGGCAACAGAGACCAGTATCAGAAACACCATTCTTTCCCCTTACACTTTAAAAGTATGAGCAATACGATTTGTTTTTACATCCAGTGGCTAAAAACAAGGGAAGCATCATATGGGATGAGCACACAAAACAGTAAAAATGCCCGATTCAAATCTTTTCTTCCCTTTCCTCATTACAAAATAGCAAATCTCTCCGAAAAAATAATGATCTCTTGTGTTCTGCGATTTATTTCCCAACCCCCCAGAACAGATGCAATCCTTTGAAATAAGGAATTCTATCTTGCTTTCAGGCCTCGGAGAAAAAACCAGGGTCTTCAAAAGCAAATCTCTTTTTGTTGTTGTTGTTGTTTGCAAAAGTTTCTAACAGAGCAAAAGCAGGGCTGTTGTGCAGACGAGCAATGAGACAAGGGGAGATGAGGCTGCAGGACTTCCCAGGGTTGCTGCAGCCGCCAAAAAGGATTCCCATGAAGGGGGCAGAAAAGGGGGTTGCATTTTTTTAAAAATTATCGTCATTATGAAAACAAAAATTTTGGTGCATGTGGCAAGGTGGATGTTTTCATTGAGTCCAAAGTGACATGTATGACAACAGACATAGGAAAGGAACAACAAGGGGAAGGGACCGGAGGGGTAGAAGAAAGAGAGAGAGAGAGAGAGAGAGAGAGAGAGAATAGATAAAAGGAAAAAAATAGGTCATAAATATAGAAAAAACAATAAGAATTTAAAAGGTTTCTTTAACTTAGTATAAATTAAAAAATGACCAAAAGGTTAGAAGAACAGAGCAGCGGAAGCGGCAGCAATGATAATGGAAGGGCTCGATTTGGAAGCTGGTAGCAAGAGAGAGAAATTTGGGGAGCGAGTGGATGACACTGAGATCAACAATGTGACGTAGGATGCTCAGGAGAGGGAGGACCAACCAGCCAATGAGCAGGTGAGAGTTGGCAAGGGAGTGCTATTATTTTCTGACAGAGCTGGGTGAATTCTTCCCCCTGAGAAACTTGCCTCAGCTTTGGGAGTTGCCTCTGACCGCAAACCTTCCTAACTGACTTTGGGCACAACCCCACTGGGTGCGGCTCCTGAGCAAACCTCACTGACCAAATCAGGAAATCCGGAAGCGCCCAAGAACAGCTGGTGCCTCCTGAAAGAAGCATGCTTCATGCTTTGCCTGGACTACGAATTCCGAACACTTTAGCAGTTCCTATATAAAAACAAAGAATAAGGCTGACAGTAGGTCTCAGAGGCATGGAGTGTGGTGAGAGGAATGGGCCAAGGGTCACCAGGCTGGCGAATGGATGCCACTGAGCAAGGAGAAAGTTGAGTTAAATTGAGATGACTCCCGCAAGATGAAAAGTCTCCCCAGGACTGGCTTTAGCTACAATTCTTTCCTGAGCCTAGGCACAGAAATGGGGACACAGTGTTACCAGAAACAATTTCCCTCTATTCATCTTACATGAAGGGATGGGTGAGAAATTTGCTTGATCGGGCCTTTTTTTTTTTTAATGGATTTACCCCATGTGCACCTCCCAAGCCTTTCAGCAAGCTGAGACAGAGCTGCATTCTGAAATCTGCATTTCTGCAAGCTTTCCAGTGCAGCTTGTTGGGGGAAAAATGCACAGCAAATGTGTGTATTAGGGAACGGTGAACACAAAATCCGTATAGGTGAAAAATGTGCACGCAAAGCAGCGTTTCAGCAACATAAAGGCATTGTTTAAAAAAGCGCACAAAACAGTACGAATTCCCGTATGGATTGTTTCTTTCCATTGCAAGCTTGTGTGGAAACAAAACAGAGTGAGCTTGACTTAAAGAACTCAACAATCTTGGCAAGACTGAGACTGACAGATCCGTCCATCCCTACGTCCACCCTTTCCTGCTGACTCCAGACTGCTCAATCTCATCTCAGCTTCTCTCATTCCAGACTTCGTAACTCCTGTCTTGTTTCTCCTGATGCCTGGAACAGCAGCACCCTTCCCCAACGGGGGTTATTCAGGCTGCCTACCTCTTTTCCCAGGACTCCCTGGTCAAGGGCTACATCTTTAGCCAGTCCTTTCCTGGATGACCCTAGCTCCTGTCCACGTGCTTCCGATTTCCCCCACTCTTCCCATATCCCAACCTTGTCTGAGTAATGCAGTCCATAAGTCCCCTGGGCACAGAATGGTCCTTCAATGTTCTGTATGGCCCCTTGTGCACCGTGTTGGCGCTAAATCAAGGGTGGGAAGAAAGCAGGTCTCCAGTTGCTTAAACTCCCAGCATTGCTCACCATTGGCCATGACGGCAGCAGCTTCTGGGAGTTGAGATCCAAAACATCTGGAGATCTACCTTCTGCCCACCCCTGTGCTAGATAAATATGGCACAGTAGTGGTACCATCCACTCCACAAAAGGGAGGCAGAGTCACTCTCCTCTGTTTGCTTTACCCCAGCTGAGAATTCTTCTGCCCCTCTCCTAACCCTAAGAGCTATTTACTGCTTTTCTTCCCTATATTTTTTCCTGTCACAGTCTCCTTTTTAGCCAACTATGTGGCATACAATGACATGAGTTATCTTCATGTCATAAAACAGAGCTGAATTAAAATAATGTACACATTCAAGATTTCAGCAGAATTTTCCAACTGCAAAGCCAAACATTTCAATTTAAGACTTCTTCAAATTTTGCCTTTGAAATCTGACTTTTGAGAGTTTTGTGAATGAAATTTAAGGCTAATTTAAGGCCTACCAAATCAATTGCCTTTTAAGTATTCTCTCAGTACCCTCTTTCCCTGAGATATCCAGACTGAATAGTAATTGGGAATGTTTGGGGGAGCTAGGGATGAGGGGGTGGGATGACAAATTAGGAAGATACAGATTTAACTTTTTGCAAGCCAATTTGAATTGGAGAACCAGCCCATCCACCAACTCAAACTCATTTCAGCATTAGCACAAAAAAAAAAAAAAGTCCTTCAAGCAGATGATGGTGTGGAACATTAGAGGTACTCGCATGGCGAAATGGAAGGTCAATTGTTTTAGTATGTTACTGAGTGTCTTACATAATGAAACTGCTTTTAGTGGAGTGGAATCTTGAGCTGGCAAATAACATTAAGCACGCACCTCTGTCCCAAAATAGAAAAAGGCAACATGCAGAAACCACCCTAAAGGCTAAAGCCTTCTGCTACAAAAGGGGGCCCATGTCACCCTTCACCTATCTCAACAACTGGGGCTGTGCATTGCAGGGGGAGCAGCTGAGGGTTTGCAATGGATGGGGGGTGCGAAGGTTTTAGCACTCTTTTTAGCTTGTTGCCAGTCCCCTTGACAACCCCAAGCAAAATGGGATTATGCAAAAGGAGTCTAAGCATGGGCTTAATTTGTATCATGGAATCCAGTTCTTCTTGGCACAGTGTTTGATTGAACTGCCTTGGCAAAGTATGCTGAATTTTAAATTTGTTTTAGTATTGCATACAGACAGCTTTGTTTACCAAGCTTTGTTTGGCGAATGCCAAATCCTTGAAGATTCTGCCCTGCAGTCTAATGACTTCTCCCTCTGCTCTGACCCCATGGTTCCAAACACAGCAATGCCTTGAGCTGTGGTTTGGTTTCATGGCCCAGCATTCAGGCAGCTGGTCTGCCATGGACTAAGGGCTCTGCATTTGCTGCACAACAGATATCTCAACATGCCAAAATAGTTACATTTGACACCACCTCTTCGAGGACTAAAATAGTGGGGGTGCTACACAGGTGAACAATTCAATGGTCACAGTGGCACTTAACATCAATTGTCACCAGTCCCCGAGTTTCTGCCCCATCCTAGGAATGGCACCATAAGGTGATTTATTTACCATAGATCTTTTACGGTTTCTCATTCTTGTAAATATGCCTCTATGTGGTGAAAAACAAGCTAATACAATCATCACAAGAAATGCAACTCTTGAATATTAATGTTGCAAGTCCTAAAGCTATATCTTGGGAAATAGCCGATATGAAAGAAAGCCAAAAGTTGTAAGTTGGGAGCCACGGAGGAGAAGCTCACACTGCTTGAGCACTGCATTTGCTAAAGCTTCGTGCCACAGAGATGTTCCTATGGTATCCTGGGCTGAAAAAGCCACAGGAACATTAGAATCATAGTCAATCATAGGGATGTATTAGAATTTCATTTCTGTTCACAAATTATGTGAACACATCCTGTTCACAGCCCCAAAAGCAAACAAAAGCAGCAACGCAATTCTCCAGAATTTTTTTTGCGATTTCCTGAACTTGTGTTCTTATTTCACTGTATGCCCTTGCACAAATGTGCACTTCCAAAAATGTCCATGTGCAAATCCTGCCCCCCAACCCACATTTTCATGCTTTAGCCTTTGGGGGAAAATGAGCACTTTCAATTGGAAAAAAATTGTATTTAAAAAAGTGAGTATTCTTTTTTCAATTGGGAAAACATTCACTCTCTTAAAAATGCACATTTTTTTTTTCAATTGGGAAAAATGTGCACTTTTCAAACTGCACATTTTTCCCAATTGAAAAAAAAGATGCTCAAGTTCGGGAGCACAAATAAGGTGAAACAAGCTTCAAGGAAGAATTTGGAGAACCTCAACAGCCTTGAATCTTGCATGTTTCCCATCCCTAGCTGATCAGTGCTTTGTAGTCTCTTTACAGCACAAGCCATAGGAGTGAGGGAAAAGCACGCTGCAAGGGGAACCCGAATGGCAAAAGCAAAGCATAGGAGCTGGATTTCCCCTCTTCCTTTGATGATTTGGTTGGAAGAATCCCACTTGAGTGCCATGCATTACAAAGAACAACCATTTCAAGGACTTTGCAGGGGGGATGGGTAAATCAGGTTGATCGTACATACCATGGACAGACCTACCATGTGAGGTATGTACAAGGTCAAGTAATAAAGCTTTAGATGGGTAACCGGTTATGAGGATGACTGTAAGCAAGCAAGTTGCTGAGGATTTTGGTGGGCTTTTTTCCCTTCATTTTTTAAAAAAGTCAAGCACATTAAGGGATGTGGTGCTGTTGCATTAAGTTCAAGCAGAAAACCATGGCAGGAAGCTGATTATTGCTGTACCTGGGATAATGGTTGGCTGGGCAGAAGTCCTGAAAGCGTAATGCGCTGGCTTGGATTTCCCTTGCTGGTTCTCCGCAATCACGTAGACCTCATACTCAGCGTTCCAGTCGAGAGCCTTGAGCATGACGTGGTCACTGCCTGAAGGGAGCCGGATCTCAGGCTTCCAGTCAGAGGAATGCTTCTACAGAAACATGGTAGAAAGGGGGAACAGCTGAGAAAGGCAGAGGTGGAAGGCTGTCTGACTGAGCTCTGATTTAGACAAGGCGGTGCACTGTCCACATGCAAGACCAACTAGATCCAGACAACTGGTTTCTCCATCCCCACCCCCAATGGGCTGGCTTTTGCACCCCAACAGTGGGAATCACAGGAACATAGGAAGCTGACCTCTAATGTCAGATCCTCCAGGTTCAGCTAGCTCCGTGTTGTATATGCTGACAATGTCAGGAACCAATACTGATCAGTTTGGAAGTAAGCCAAGCTATTCCCTGATTTCAGGGAGAATTGCTGAGCTTATTGTTGAACCAGTCCAAACTTAGTGCCCACAAGGGGTTGGGCTTTCATCCATCAGATCTCTATGCCCCGGCATAATATTTACTGACAGCTGAGACATCCTGGTGATGACCTTAAAGTAAAGGGCCTATAAAGAGATGTGTTCTAAGTGGGCAATTTCCTGCCCTGTGCTCCCTTCCTTCCCAGCCCAAATGCCACTGGTTTTCAAATACCGCTGGAAACCCCAAAGACTGTTTGCAGGCGTTCCCTCATTGGGATGCTTAAAAGAGAGTTTTGGATAGGAATGTAACTACTTCCATCTGTGCTGAACAGAAGCAGTTACATGTAGAGCTCTGCTGTCTCAACAGGAACATCCCAAGTAATCCCTTGGGGTGCCCATTTCTGTCGCTTTCCTCTGTTGTTTCATGCCGCTTTCCTCTCCCATTCTCCCTTACAAAGGAAGACAATACTTATCCAGACAGGTGCGACACAAAACAGAACAGTGAGCGTTTGCAGAAATAAAGTACATTACTCCTGAAGCTTATGCTGGAGAAAACTACCGCTGTTTGAAAGGTGTTAAAAATGGGTTTGAGCCGAAATGTCCTGGGAGAGAGTTTTCCTCCTGAAATAAAACAGCAGGGGGAGAAAGATGGGAAGAAGACATTTTCATAGGGTGTGGGGAAGAGGAAAGAAAATCTCAATGTTTTCAGAGGTGGTGGGTTTACTGGGAAACTGTTGCAGCAAGTGCCTTTTTAAACAAGATTCTCTTTCTTAATCTTGAGCTTAAGGATTAAGTTTAAGAAAGGAAGCATTTTGGTTTTTTGAAGACAATTCTGCTACCTTTTTCCTGATAAGTTCTACCCCACTGCAAAAATCTATCCTCCCCGCCAACCCTGAGAAAATTTCCAAAATGCCCCATTAAGAATGAGATTATGAAACTGGGTTGGTATTTCTGGCTCAGCCCTAAAAACACACACACAAAAAACAAAAAACATGGCTGCAAGGTTTAATCAACTAACTCGTGATAGTAACCAACTAAGTGTGCAATCCTATGCATGTTTAGACAGAAAAAAGTCCTACAATTCCCAGCATGCCCTAGCTATTTTTTTCAGTCTAAATATGCTGATTGCACCCTAAATAACTTTTAATCAAGTATTATTTTATATTTCATTCTGGGCAAGTATAATTTTAAGATGATGCCTGCTAAGTCATATGCGTGCATCTTATACAAAAACACAGGAATAGTGTCTTTGCTTCAGGATGACTGTTTTCCTGTTATCCAAATTTATACTGGTAGATTGACTAAAATCATACCATTCTTAAACACTGACACTCCTCAAAGCAAGCTGTAAAATGCTCGCCCCGCAGCCTGACTTACGACTCTGTATTTGATGAGATAATGCCGAATTGGGGAGCCTCCGTCATCTTGCTTGATGAGGTTCACTTTAAAGGAGTTTCCATCTTCTCCCACCTGGCCTTCCAGCTTGGGCGCACTGGGTTCGCCTGCAAAGATGGTGACCCACATTTAATCTTTGGCATGTATCCCCAGTGATAAACAATCAGCTGAATGAACCGATGAAGGTGTCAATGAAATCTTACAATCACCACATTCAAAATGGTTACAGTAGTACTTGAGGCAGTAGGATGGCATACATTTTGCGTGCTCCGTCAGGCAGGGCATTCAGATCAAAATGATAGAACACCACCTTCCAACACCCAAACCTGTAGCAATGCTTAAAATGTGTAGTAGCAATGCTTAAAATTGCTAAAAATGCTAAAATAGCAAACCTGTAGCAATGCTTAAAATGCTTAAACAAGCAATGTTTAAAATTTAAGGCATAGTAGTGAGGGGCTGAGAGCTTGTTATGCATAAATAGAGGATTCTATATAGGTCTAGAAACCTGTAGAACTTTCCCCCAGATTCTTTGAATCTGTGGGCAGAAGCATCAAGCCCACAACTCTTGCAACCAGTCAGGGAAACGCCAAACCTCCCCTCTTATCTAGTTATCATGATGGACAAGTCATTTATTCCTCCAATTGGCTTTTTTGGGTGGGGCTGCCCCACCATCCTAGATGTTCAAGTTAGCTGCCTCACCACCTAAATCATCTTGACTCCTGGTCCCTGAATTTATATGCACAATTTATGCACTACTTCTCCAGCTTCTATAAGCATTCAAAGCGATGAACACAAGGCTGTCCTTAACTCGAGGTTTTACCTATCTGTGCCTATGATCACACTCTTCACTACTGACTCTCTCTCTCTCCTTGACCAACTCCCCTGGATTGTTTCCTGCCCATTAACTAATGAAAAGGAATGGAGTTATATGACACGACCAAGACTCCAACCTCTAAATTACACACTAAAACTGCGTACTTGCCATGTTTTAATGGTTGCTCTCTCTTTCTCTCTCTCAGCACGCGTTCTCGCAGATTTACAATATTGCCTCATCTACAAAACCCCCAAATAAAGAACTGCTTGGTTTATTGCCTTGGTACGGCATGTGGAAAACATAAAGATACCTCTGGTAGGTTTTCCATACATATCCTTTTTGACATGTGCGCACACACACACACACACACTTCCAGGGGTCAAGGCAAAACTGAAAGAATTAGTTACATGTTGCCTATAGAAGAGAATATAAAGGGGAACTTAAGCCTAAGCCAAAATTTCTCAGAAGCCATTTTTCTGATAAAATTTCAGAGGATCCTCTCTTTCTCACTGCCCCCCCCCCCGCAAAAAAAGAGGGCCATTTTGATGAATATTTCCCAAATATTCTCCACCATGTGTGTGTATGTGGTGGCCATCTTTTCCGCAGCCCCACAATGATACTAGGTCCAGGGCATTATGGAAGATCCAAAAGGATGGCCAGCCTGGCAGCACAGTTGCTACAGTCTCATTGCTTGCACCAGCAAACGCCCTCCCCCAACATACACCACCACTAGGGGAAAAGGAAGAAGCTGTGACACAGCCACTGGTGATCCCAAGAAACTGCTGGAGAATTTCTCCTCCCCCTCATGTTCAGAAAAATGCTCTTCTCCTTTTACCATCCACAAATAGGATGGGGAATTTGGGGAGATCATTTTGATTCAGCAGCAGAGAACTTATTAACAGCTCCAAATATTTAGAAGAATGTCAAAAAGAAGAGAAGCAACAAGGATTCCACCTTGTTTCCAGTTGCTGTTTTCTCCTGTTTTTATTGTATGTTGTACATCGCCCAGAGTGGCTGGGTGACCAGCCAGATGGGCGATTAATAAATTAAATAATAAATAAATAAATAAATAGAGAGCCATTTTAGTGCTCTCTCTCTCTCTCTGTCTCACACACACGCAACAATAATTTGCCAGAAGTTTGACTTTGTTTAGAAATATTCTCCTACTTCTAACACCAATTTTCTAATGGAGTTTGCTTTTAGAGGATGAGATGGATTCTTCTTGAGAGGTTTGCAGTAGAAGGTCAGAGAGAAACACCTTAGGTACAGGGAATCCTTTCAGAAGGGTTTTGCCCATGGGATTCAAAGAGAAAGTGGAAGTTCATAAATCTTAAAACAGGCACTGAAGTACAGAAATAAAGGCCTCAAGAAGAAGAAAAAAACACGGGTCACAAAACATCATGGATATGGTCATGTCAAAGAACGAAGAAGGCAACTTGGCTTTGGAGCTTTCTATTCAAGTGTTGCCACAAAGTGCCACCAAAAGTAACATTTGAAGTGAGCTTAAGATATTCTACCTCAACTGAAATGTGTGAAGAACATCAAGCCAAAGGAGTTTCGACACGATCCTAAGACATTACTGGGGGTTCAGCACATCCCTGATCTATCTAGATTAAAGTTGATAATGGATCATCTAATTCCATTGTCCCTAGGCATGGCGGAGAATTCCGCCACGGATCTCGGTGAGGCCGAATGCCAGTGCATTCGGCCCCCCAAAATCCGTGGTGGAACGAAGCCCCCGCCCCCCCAAATGGGCCCGGAACGGAGCACCTACCTGCTGCCGTCCACGCTACATTGCGAATGGTGCCGCATCTGCGGCCACCATTTGCTTCTTCCATATAGCCGTGATAGGCTACGTAAATACTTACGTAGCCTATCACGGCTAACGCAGGGACGCCATTTGCATTCTCGCTTTAGCCGTGATAGGCTACGTAAATATTTACTTAGCCTATCATGGCAAAAAAAAAGGGAAAGCAAATGGCAGCGGCTACGGTGGCCGCCATTTCTGTTCCCTTTTTTTCCGCCGTGATAGGCTATGTAAATATTTACGTAGCCTATCACGGGCCGGCGTAGGGATGCAAATGGCATCCTGTACACAGGTCGCCATTTGCGTCCGCACCAGCCCGGCAGCGGCTGGAGGCCCCGCTGTGGGTTGGCCTGGCCGCGGAGCGGAGCCAGCCAGGCAGGATTCCAGGGGGGAGGAACGGATTGCCTCCCCACTGTCGAGGATTCCGGGGGGGAGGAACAAATCGCCTCCCCCCACCTGCAGAACCCGATGGAGCCAGGTAAGCGGGGTTTCATACACCCCTAATTGTCCCTGAAGAAACTAAGCAAGTAAATGACCCAGCCCTCAGAGGGACCTGGAAAACAACATGCAAGGTGTTTTATGGTCATTTCTCCCAGGGTGCCAAGCAAAAAGTGATGCCAAAATGTCTACTTTTAGCCCTGATGATCAGGTGACCAGAAAGTGCCAGCAGGGCACAGAAGGATGCAGTGGACCAGGCAGGCTTTGCCTAAATACAATTTCTTGCCTTTAAAATATCCTTTCCCTTCCATGCAACCTATCTCAACTAGCCATGTTTTGATTGAAGAGTGGTTCCATTATATTCCAAATAAACTGCATATGTGTTGCCCACCCCTGGCTCCCTCCAAGGCTGATGGACCTTGATTCCCCTTTCCTGCCACTCCTGTCACCAATCAGTGTCGGGGGAGGGGGGAAAGAGGGAGATGAAATCAGTAACTGTCTAAGATCCCTCCGCATTCCACCTTTTTCTGTGGGCATTGATTTATGCCTCCCCTTCCTCTGGAGGCAAAATTCTCTGACATGGATTTTGTCCCCTGGCAGCTGAGTGAGCAATGACAAGAGTGGGGTGAGAAAATGCAGTTTTCCTTGGATACTGGTTATTGATCAACTTTCCAGGACATGCTGAACAATTCATCCTTGACGTGCTCAACAGGACCAAAGGATTTGCCCTCCATCATTTTGGCTGGAATCTCAGCACTCTGCTGATGGAATACAGGGTCCCTCTCCAGTTTAGGGTCCCAATGTTAGTGAACAAATTTGTACTGGGATATAAAGCCAGGCGAATTAGAAGACCATTTTGATGTAGCATGCACAGGACTTGAAAGTGGATTGTGTCCTTTGGGTTTTTCCCATGATGGGAAATCATGCCAAACATCCAGCTCATGATTCACTTGTGGAATTCAGTATCAAGAGATGCAGTGATGGCCATCAAAGTCAGATAGCTTGACTAGACCTATTCATGGAGGATGTCTGCCCATGGCGGTAGCCACGAATGGAAAAAATCTGTACAACGGCATTCTGCCTCTAATGACCAGTTTCCCTTCAATGCTTAAAGTAAGAAAGGGATCATGGAATAGGATCCAACTCTCACTATTTTCATGGGAAAGAAACATCTTGGTCTAAATCAGAGCATGGAAACAGAACTTATCCATGGGCTACAGAAGTCTCTACTGGCTGGGTAATAAGGGATCTGTCTGGTGTGGTTAGAACAAAGCTGTTGTTGCATTTTCTCTCTCTCAAATGCAATTCAGAAAAAATATTGTGCTTCTTGTATGGAGAGACAATGGGTTAGTTATAGCATTAGACATACTTAAGAGTAGACCCATTTAAACCAATGGGATTTAACTTAGTCATGACAAACTTAAGTTCCATTTATTTCAATTGGTTTACTCTAAGTCTGGGTAAATCTGGATCCAACCAATATTTTTTTTTAGATGTAGGGTTGCTGTTGACAGAGAAGAAATTCTGGGAAACGGCAAGCATCAAACAGTACTCCATTGACTAAAAAAGTGTTCCAAAGGCCTACCTGAATAAAAAGGTCCTTGCTTACCTGCACAAGGACTATAGAGAGGGGTCCAACCTAACCTCCCTCAGCAGGGAGTTCCAGAGCCTGAAAGCAGCCACTAAATCAGCCCCCTCTCACGTCCCCACCAAATGTGTCTCTAATGGCAGCAGTACCAAGACAAGGGCCTCCCTGAAGGCCTTAAAGCCCAGGAGGGTTCACATGGGAGAAGGCAGTCTTTCAGGTAACCTGAAATGGGCCTATGGGACCCACTGACATATGATGTTGTGACAGCCACCAGCGGAGCTTCTTTTAAAATAAATAAATAAACAAACAAATAAATAAATAAAGGAAACATTTGACAAATTCATAAGGAGAGGTCCCATCAGTAGCTATAAGACTGGGACCACCACATTCAAAGGCATTGTATCATTCCAATTAGCAGACAGTAGGGCAAACAAGGATCTGGCTGAAAACTGGGAAGGATGGAAATGTGGTGTGATTCAGCCAGGCAACTGTAAAATTTGGTATGTACTTTTAGCCGAGATACAGAGATCTCATTATGGTTCTGTTCCACAGCAGCCCTGGGGCTGACTGTTTGCTTATGACAGCCTTCACCAACCTGGTGTACTCTATGCCATTAGCCATGCTGGCTAGGTATGATGGGACTTGTAGCCCAACACATCTAGAGAGCATGAGACTTAGGCCAACTGTGGAGATCAAACCCCTTATTCATTTGCCTTGGTTTTACAAGCATAAACTGCCTTGGAGCTTTCTATAGTAGGGAGGTGGTTCTTTGGCTGGGTATACAACTGCATCATTTCAATTAAAAATACTAATTAAAAAAATCACTGTGTCATTTTGGATTCTCATTAGCAGCATGCGGGCAGGGGAGATCAGACCAAACCCCTAAGTAAACTTTGGCTGAATGGTTTACTCAGAGGCAAAAAGGATAATTTCCTCTGACATCAATGCATTTTGGATCATAACCTAGCAAGAATGACTTAATTAGCAAGCATCCTAATTCAACCCATGGTGTGCATGTGTTTTGAAAAAATGGTTCTTTCCCCCGCTTCTTTCCAATAATGATTGACTAGCAGAGGCAGCACCGGGGTCTTGTATGATTAAAGCTTTGGTGCTTTTAGCAAAGTATGCCATGTACATGTTTCCTGTTGCATTAGGATATGTTATCAGGAATAATGGAAAATAAATTACAGCTGTCAAAATAAATGAACAACCCCACACAAAAAAGAAAAGATTATTACATGATGCATTTCCCCTGGTTCCTTTTATTATTCATAGCCTCATGTAGAATTCATACTGGGTCACCTGGAAAATCACAAGGTTGGGTATTTTCAGCAAATGTGTGGCCATGCCAGGTTTCAGGGTGAAAGGTTTTTGGATCAACCAAACTGGAAAGTTTGGAAGGCATAAGGCACCTCACCATTTCAAAGGTGATTGTGCAAGAGATCTTCCAGGTGGATTGTGGTCTTTGGCTTTTGTACAGGCCATTCCCACAGAGGGAACACTTGCTTAAATATCCAGCCCACTTACGGAACTCACTGCTACAATATGCAGTGGTAGCAACTACCATTGAGGACTACAGACACATTACATGTGTTTACAATATGTGCTGGATCATGTCTGTTGGTTCCCCCTTACACATGTTCAGTGTAACTTGTGTCTACATAAGCCCACCCAAAGTGGGGTCCCTGGTCACACTTACAGAGCCTATATACTAATAGGCTCTTTCATGAGATATGCCAAATGTTTGGGAGGGGGCAGAGCCCACAGACACAGTCCCACTCCCTCCACATGTGTTGACTAAACACATGCATATATAGATGGCTTAAAAACGGATCGAACAAATTCAGAGTATAAATGAAGTATCGAGGGCTATTAACCACGATGGCTAAATGGAAACTCTTAAGTTCAAAGACAGGTTATCTCTGAATAACAGACGCTAGTCATCCAGGAACAGCAAAGAGGCCTATTGCTCTCATGTCCCATTTTCAGGTTTCCTGAAGGCATCTCTTCAACTACTGTGGGAAACAGGATGCTGGACTATATGGGCCCTTGAGCTGTTCCAGCAGGGCTCTTCCTATGTTCATTGCCACATTTGCTGCAAAGTAGCTTGGATGAAAAGGATTTGAAGAGGAACCACAGCAGTAGATTGCATCCAGAATTGTGCTTCTAGAACCTGCTCTCCAAAGAAGGGTCTGACTGACGTCCATATCGCACAAATAATGCACAAGGGGAAAATGGCAGCTTAGTCACAACTGGTAACGTCCAGCATTAGTTGTGTTGCTTTGCAGAGGCTCTACATCAGCTTTTATGTTAGTTCCCAAAGTAGTCTCAACTCCAGGTCCCTTTTGGGTTTAAGAGCTTGTTCACTCTCTAGTTATCTATGGAGGTTGGCCTTGCTTGCTGTTGCTCTGCATTTTTTGTTTCTGTTGTTAATTCTGTTTCTGCTCTTCCATTCTCAATTAAAATAAATAATATTGCCAGCTACAATAGAATCGCTAATGGAATAACAGAAAAGCAGGCAGGACAGACTTTGGGCCACAGTAATTTGGAGAAGATTTCCTTAAGCACACCCTTATTGTCAGGAGCTGCCAAGAGTAAAATTGGAAACCTACACAGCTGTATGCACAAGTTCCATGCAGTGTGCCACCAGGGATACAGGTCAAAGTTCCCCAGGCAGTGAAGTGCTCCCAGGTTCTGGAGCGACTCTGCCCACCCATGCTAGTCACTGGCCTCTCTTCACCTGGGAGGGATATAGGTTTCCAGATTAGGCTGGGATTGTGCCTGGACAATTGCAGTATCCAATGTGTCTGACTTCTGGCTCGTAATCTCTGCCTCTCACTGTGAAAATGCCTACGGCCCAGCGCTAATGCTTTGGCACTCCCCAAATGCCTTTGCGATAGAACTGCTGGGGTCCTTTTGTGTAATGCTGTGGAGTTGTCTGCACACCAGCGCATTATCCCACAACCTCCTATTGCGTAAGATCCTAACAAGAGCCCTGCTGGATGAGGGGAATAGTTTATCTAGTCCAGCTGTGGCCACCCAGGTGCCTGGCACATTCGAAGTGCACGAGTTGACTGAGCAGCTCCGAGGCATACCGAGTGATACACTGTATGTTTAGCTCTCCAACCGTCACCATCTGGTGAGCTGCTGCCGCTGCTCTTCCTGGCCCTTGAGGTGCCCGTACAATTGCTGCTCCCATTTCCAGCACTGAAAAATGATTGTCTATCTACCATAAAGTTAATTGTACTGGCTTCTGGGCTCCTCCCCGTGCCAGGATAAAAGGGGGGGAGGCACGCTGACTGACAGCTTGCTGGCCACTGACTCTGCAGTCAAAGAGACCAGACTGTTCGGTTCTGACTGTAGGTTTTGCAAAACCCATTTCAATCTAAAGCAATTTGGGAAGTTACAAGGTTTGGATACTAAGTTACCTGCAGCACAAGGCAACTGGGAATAAGTATGCTCTGATTGGGGGTGGGGGGGAGGGATGTACCACGTTACTTCTCCAGGGTGTCCTCGAAGCACTGAGATACTAATGAAACCATTATCTTTTGCCACAACCCTTGTGTCAGGGTGGACACTGAGCCCATAGAATCCCAGAGTAGTTCTGATTCTGAGGAAGAGCAGTCGCTCCTGGGAGGGGAGCGCGCTCCTCTTTCCCAGGGCCAACAGCTGGCGGAGATTCCTCCCACCAAAATTCCTAGCTTAGATAGCAGTCCAGGGAGTGACAGAGTGCGGATAGCAGACTTGGTGGATGCACAACGCAGACGCAGATTGCGGCGCCAGATGGAGGGCGCGGAAAGGAGGCGTAGTGCTCGGTTGGCATGCAAACAACGGCTGCGCCCAGAGGATCCAAGGGAAAAGGGGAGGGATTCTCCCTAGTCCTTAAGTTCAGGGGTCTGCCAGTAATTCCCTTTCAAACGGGGACCAACTGTTCCAACTTAGGGCACAGGTACTCTGCTGCTCAGATCTAGTTGCAAACGGTATAGTTGTTAAGTTGTAAAAGAAGAATAAAGCTTTGAAAGGAATCCCTTTGTTTGTGTCTGGACTTGGCTACTGGATTAGACTGAGAGAAGCCTCCAAGGAGCCCTTGACAGCTTGCAACTTGTTCCTTCCTGCTCAGCCAAAGGCCAGGAACAAGGCGGAATTTCCTGCTGTGGAGTCTCAAAGACCTGCCATTTGAGATACATGTGGCACAGAGCAGTGGCAATCTGGTTTCTAACACAACTAACCCAGAGGAAATATCTACAGGGAAAAGATCAGCAAACGGATGCTCAGTAGCATGGCCACTTCTCTAGTGGGGCCAAATTTACCACACTCAACCATGTCCCCACACCCAGCTGACACTAACCATGTCTGGATTTAGAGCTCTTTGTTCTACATCAGGAGTACAATCTATGCACCAGTTCCTATATGTTAATATAACATGTGTTGAGATGTTTCCTCCAGAACCCAAGAGCTCAAGCACAGATGCTCCCCGCCACTCACCCCAACCCAGTTGTTTCTTTATGTCACCATGTGGGACCACACTTGTCAGAGCAAGCAACCACAGAAAATGGCTTGAGATTACTCACCTCCTGGTGACATTTCCTGGTTAAATTTTAATGGAACAAATTCATTGTACAAACCCATGATTCTTAGCAATTTTAGTGTGACTGTGTTCAGAAAAGTTTGGATATATCCTCATGACCAGGGCTATGCAATTACTTTTTTATGCTGTTTTTTATTCCAGAAGAGCCCTATAAAAATATATCCCCCTCCCCCTCCCCCCGCGCTGCCCCAAAGATCACTGGCATATGAAGCTGCCTTAGAATGAAACAGTCAGGTCATTTGTCCACCCAGCTCAGTGCCATCTTCTTCCAACAGGCTGGAATCTTTTCCAGCCCTGCTATCTGAGATCCTCTTAGCTAGAACTGCCAGGGATTTAGCCTGGAGCTTTCTACATACAATGCATACTCCCTACCCCTGAGCTATGGTCCCTCCCTACTCAATCTTCCAAGGCACCAAAGACATTTAATCTAAAAACCTGGGCGCTATAGAAACGATAAAGAGCTGCAGAGGCAATAGGATGTGGGTTTCTCTCAATCCACATGACTGTGTTTTGCAAACAACAGTGGGGCAGTAAGCTTGACATACTTCTGCACCAATCTATATGGCACCCTGGGGGCAGAAGAGGGACAAATTGCATTTGTCTTGTGCTTGTTCTTACCATATACATTAACTGGTTCAGGGAGCCTGCAGTCATGCCCCCGGCCTGTATGGGCCGCTGTCATCTTCATGACGCAGCCTACAGCTTATCAAGGACCACCCACACCATCCTCTCCTCCTCACTGCCCCCTCCTACCACCCTTACATCCCCCCACCCCCATGTGCTCTCCACACAGGGAAAGAATTTGTGGATGGCAAGCAGCTGTGACGAATCTGAGTTACTTCAAGTGGCTTGGTTGTTGAAGAGTGCTGGGGGAGGAGGCCCTTAGTGTGGAGCAGAGAGGACGGAGTCCTGAGGAACTTGGGGAAGGGGGAAGATAAATGGGACAAGATTTGTATCATGCAAAGATGTCTATTACAGGTTTAAAGATGATCTAGGCTTAGAAATTGTCATGGGGACAGTACTCATCCACAGATTTGATGCCAGACTGTACCTCAAAAGCCCAAGGGCTTGAGCTCCTAACAAGCCCATTGGCAGGAAACTTCTTTTTCTTTTCTTTTTTCTGTTGGCCAGACTGAAAATTCAGGAGCTCATGTAATGCCAGGCATCTTTTCACCAAGAGAAAAGATGCCAGTGCTGGCTGGGTACAAATACTGTAACTTCTTGAAAATCTTCTCCATTTCTACTAATGCAATGCCTGCAAACACCAGCACACAATTCGATGCAGGCTCTGAAGTGGATACATGAACTCACTTCAGGCAAGAGCATCCACATGTGCATCACATGTGTGATTGGGGCCATGCTAGCCAGCCACCGAGACAGCTAACACTGGCACACCCCTTCAGCAACAGCCCTTGATGTCTGAACATTCAGCTAACCATGTGAAAAGGGCTGTTATGTGCATACAGCTATAATCCAAAGCACCCTTGCTAGAGAGTAAGTTCCACTGAACTCCATGGAACTTACTTCCATGTAAACATGCATAAGATTGTGCTATAAAGTAGTATCGTAGAACTTCACATTTAAAGCACATGTTTTGTGTTTATGTACATCCATTTCATATTTGTTATGTAATTCTGTGGGGACTTTACAATCACTAGTTGAAACATCTTCTTGATATAGCTAGTGTTCATAGTATGAAATAGCATAAAAACATGAAACACATTTATTTCAGAGGCTGCATGTCAGGATGGGTCCATATCAATATTTAGACATCAGCACTGTCTGTCCATGTTTTTAACCCAAAGTGCACCATTTGGCCAGAGACCATGGCTTAATGGCATTGCTTCAAACTGTAAAAAGACAAATGATAGTTATCTCAATTTGCACACTCATGTGGATTAGTACAATGCTTCCACAAAAGAAAGAAAGAAAGAAAGAAAGAAAGAAAGAAAGAAAGAAAGAAAGAAAGAATCAATCATCTGTTTAATACATTAGTACAGGGGCTGGGCCAAAATGCCCCCTACTCCCCCCAAATTGGACCAAACTTTGGATGGTTTGAAGGTTTGGCCTTGGTCTATCTGGACCAACCAGTAAGTAAAACTCTCAAGCGTCACTAGCTGAAGAGAAAAAGAAGTTTGCTATTAAAAGATTTAGGCAAAAATCATGCTCAGAACATGCACACAAAACCTAGACAGAGGAGGAGCTGGGACGCCAAGGTGACAACTCAAACAGTGAGGGATACCCCATTTATACAGTGCCTTAGAGATCCTTCTGTTGCTGTGAATTTATGGGAACATAAGCAGTTGTCTTATACAGAGTCAGACCCTTAGCCCACCTAACCCGTCACTGTCTACACTGACTGACTACAGCTCTCCAGGCTTTCAGACACAGAAAAGATCTTCCCAGCTCTATGTGGAGGTGCCAGGGACAAAATCTGGGACCTTCTCAATGCAAGGCATGTGGTCTACCGCTGACTCATGATTCTCCCCCTAAAATGTGCAAATCATAATCAGAAATCCCATTAGTTAATGATTAATTCCATAAAACCCTTGTGATTTGTTTTGGGTAAATGGCTTGTAGCGGTCATTCACTGTGGAGGGGGTTCTGCATTCTGTAGATGCTCACAATCACTCTCAAGTCTCTATTAGGCATATTAAGAAATATTAAATAAATAGATAAAAGCATAAAATAGATAATTAGATAAAAGCATAACTGGCACTGCAGAGACCACCCTAACCAGCTTAGCTGGAGCTCAATGAGTTTGGACAGATTTTGATATCTACAAAATGCCAACAAAATGCAATTATTAATCCAAACCAGAGTTTGGAAGTGTTCAGAAACTTCAGCTAGTGCAAAAGGCGGCAGCTGGAGGGATCTCTGGAGTGGCCCAATCAAAGCATATTATTCCAATTGTGTTCCATCTGCACTGGCTCTCTGTTCATTTCCAGGCACAATTTAAAGTGCTGGTTCTTACCTATAAAATCCAAAATGGTTTGGGACCAGAATGTCTGCCTCCATCCCTACGCTCCTGCCTGCCAAACAGCTTTAAAACATAAATAAATCAGAGGGCTTCTCGTGTGTCCCTCCATTCTCATGACAAAGGTGGGCCTCCTGTAGATTCAGGCGAGTTCACAGGACTTCTTCTTTTTCCCATCACCTCGCATTTAGTTTAGTGCGAAACTGTTGTCTACTATGGGTTTCAAAATGGGGCTGTCTTATTCTGCTCTAGGTTTTATCATATTTAAATTGCTATTACTGTATTTTAGTTGTTTTATTATCAGCTGCTTTGGAGGCATGTAATAGTAGTTTCAATAAATAAATACATGCCTATAAGGTCTCTTATGCTTCGGGATGATAAAAATAAGCAAACTCCTGGGGGGAAGTCAAAATGCTGCCTTATTTATTATGCAGTCCAACACAGTCAGCCAGGCACATTAGCACAGGTTAGTAATTATTTGCTTTTATCTGAAATTGAGTAAGAGATCAGTTATAAATGGTATAAAATGTGGCACAGCGATTCCAGATTTCCTCTGTCTACAGAGGCTGCTTTGCCAGAAACAGCAGAGGAGGCTTCCAGTCTTACACTTTCAAAGGAGGCCAAGATTGCACAAGCTCAGAATTTTTAGAGCAAGGACTTGGGAAAACAGTCCTTAGTGTGTTGGTGGTTAGTGTGCTGGGTTCTAGTAGTTAGTGTAGTAGTAGTTGGTGGTTGGAAATATGGGTTCTTCAAATGCTCCCTTTGGGTTAGTCATTATTTCTTAGCTTAATCTACTTCACAAGGTTATGAGGATACAAAGGTGTGTAAAGCATAACAATTTGAAGGATTTGGAGGTTTGTCAAAAAGGTTTCTGAGATATTTACTGGAAGTACCCCCAGGGACGCAGCCTCCTTACTCAGGGCAGAGACAGGCATGGTATCAATAGAAGCCAGTGCTCAGAAGGCAGCCCTTCTGTATTATAAGAGAGTCCTGGACATGCCAGAAGACTGCCTCCCCAAGCTTTGCTTGAGAGAACAAATGAAGGAGGGTGGCTGGGCTAAGTCATGCCAAGAGTTGCTAACCTTCAAAAACCTGCTACCAGATATTTTTACCATACCGTACCAGAAGCCAAAAACAAATTGAGAGGCTGGACATTTGGAATAGATCATAGTCAGGACTTAGATCTAATTAAATCTTCAAACTTTTCTCAGTGGTGCTACCTGCTACCTGTTTAAAACGGATCATGAAAGAACCCAATACCTACAAACTCTAACTTTTTCTTCTTTGAGAACTTCATTTACAGAACTATGCTTCCAAACCATTCCCACAGCATTCTTGGATGGAAGACACAGGCATGTTCCAAGAAACCTACAGTTCTGTATTTGTGGTATGGGAGAGGTAGAGGATATCTCACATTATTTACTGTACTGTCATCTATATCAAAACCCCAGGGAGAGATTCCTGGGACAGATTTTGGCATCCTTACAGGGTAAAAGTAACTATGTGAAGATTTGCCGGTTACTGTAAGATTGGAACCCTTATGTTACACACAAAACAGCTTTGTTTGCTAAGGCTACAAAACATATTCGTGCAAGCACTCTGGCTGCTATTGCAATGGACTGTGCAGGTGATTAATTAACTTGATTTCTATTTATGTACTGTTATTGCAGGATGTATTAAGTTATGTTGTTTGTAATGGCTATTAGTGAAATACAATAAAATGTTCTGATTTGATCTACTCAAGTATGAATGTGGGGGGGGGGGGACCATGTACACCACCCTAAGATCTCTGGAGAAAGAGTGGCATAAAATGTAATAAAGAAATTGCAATATATACTCCTTTACAAAAAAAACACTGCTGCACCCTCACTTCACTTCAGTAAGAGTGGAGGGAAGAATCATCCACTAAATAAACACAAACCTACTGAATACTAACCAAGTCAAAACTAGTTTCTCTCCTTTTCCCATTTTTCCAATCTTAAATTTGGTTCATTTCAAACTTGGGGAATTTCTCCAATCTTAAATTTGGTTTGTCCCAAACTCTTGAGATTTTTTTTAAAGTACACATGGAAATTCATGAACATTCAGCATTTTTGTTGAAATGGCACAAAAATACACATTCTTTGCAAGCAATTTTCCTACTATAATGCATTTTTGAACATATTTCCCCTAATACGCCCATTATTTACACATTTTTTGACTGGAGAACTCCACTGCAAAATTTGGATTAGTGTGCATTTCAAAGTATGACTGAGTTTTGGTTCAAAAGTGCAAAGTTGGGTATGAACTTCTGAATGAATTTTCCCCCATCTGTAGTAAGAACCAAGTCCGAGAAGCTTCTGGAAACTGGGGGGCAGAGAGAACCTACGGCCATAGTCACCTCCACTGAATGTGATAAAAAATACTGTTCTTTCCCCTTCCCAGTCCCCTGCCCCTCCAATTCTCTCCCTAAGCCACTGTGTAAAACGGATGTAAAGTTGTGACAAATTTTTTTGCTACAGTTTCAAAACATGACTGGCGCCCATCACAAGTGGATAGATACATGAGGTAGAAAGAGAGAAAGAGTAAAGGAAGGGGAAGTGGATTAAAGCAATGCACAAAGAAGTGAGATGGGTAGAAAATAAAATAATGAAAGGCTGTGCAAACTCAAGATGACTGAGGGTTAGTTCTGTGTGAATGTCGCCCAAACCTCCGTGGAAGGAGAGTGAGAACGGCCCAAGGCTTGTCTCCACGCATGCAGCAATGGCTGAGAGGTTACTGATGTTAGTTTTCCTGGCAAATCCCTGCCTTAGTGCTTCCCTCGGTAAAGGGGACAAATGATCCAAGACGTGAAAGTCAAATGCGCGCGGGGGTGGGGGGGATGCTTAATAACTTGGGAGGGTTTTCCAAACAAACTATTCTTCCGGGAAGCAGAAATGCAGGAGTTGTCCCCCCACTCCTTGAATGGTGTTCACGGACTGTTAGTGAGTTTGCAAGTGTCGCTCTGGGAAATCCATTCCGTCCTCACTGCCATCAGCTCTAAACTGGAAAGTAAACACTGTTCCTTAAGGTGCAAGGGTCAATCGTTTGCTTCCAGATTTTTAAGAAAACTGCCAGATGTTATTGCCCATAGGTATATGACTCCAACAAGGGTTTAAAAGTCTTTCTGGTTCTCAAAAAGTACTGTGTTGGTAGGAGTTAATGCTCCAAGAGGCACCTAGGAAACTTCAACCATTGTGGTTTTAATCCCACTATATAAATAGTTATCTCACTTACAATTGTCTTCTGATTTCTTTCCAAAGTGGAGATGCATTTATAAGTAATTACTGACAAATGAATTCTATGGTCTGGCTTACAAGTCAAAAAAGGAGGAAGGATCAGGTACAAAGACCCCTTGGATCTGCAGGCAGCATTAGGGGTAATGCTCAGCACAGGGCTGCTGCCCAAACTGACAGCACTGTGTGCTACCTCCCCTCTCTGTAATATTTTGGCAGACTTGCTTGTACCATGATGACATAATTCCTGTACATTCCTCTGATCCCCAGTACTACATCACTTGCTGCCACTGGCAAGAAAATGGCATGGGTAAGTGTGCCTAAGCATTATGGGGAAAAAGAAGGAGAACTTAACATTGGGCAGCTGTTTTGAAGAATAATATCTAGCTCTATTCTGTGGAACATCAAACTGCCTTGATTGGAGGGCTACATCAGTGCAGCAATTCTGGAGAGTATAACCACAGTGTACAAGGCCTCATCCAAAGATGTGGCAGGGACAGACCAGCAAAGTATGTTAAGCACAATTCTATCTCCATTCAAGCTGCTTCCCTGGGTCCACCAGTGGACTGTATGATGGGCAAAGCAAAATTCAGATGAGAATCCAAAACTCTGACTCCGCTCCTAACAGACAGTACATTGGGTGGCCTGGGAACTCTGATGCGCATTCCAAAAAGATCTGCAACTCATGATGACTCCCTCATGAGTATGGCTCATGTTCTATTTTGGTGTACGTAGAAAATACCTTATAATATAGAGGTAAACCTATAACATAATGTGCAAAAGAGGCCTGTGGCATCAATGGAAGCAAACAATTCAGCCCTGCTTTCTTGGAGGGCCATGCTATCTTGCCAGCTCAGCAAAGGGACAGCATGATGGACTTTAGTTGGTTTTGCATGCAGACAGAATGTGTTGAACAAAGCTCTAAAAATAACAAAAGGTTATAGAAGGAAAATTTTGAGTGATGCAAATTTAGAGGTTCCTGTACAGAAAGTGTACATATTTAAAGTAATTTTTTTTGTCCTGTGCAGAACTTGTTAACCAATCAGAACAAAGCTGTGTTTTGTTGTTGTTGTTTAATTTTTACCTTCTGTTCACCAGCGTGGACGACATCATCAGCACCATGCAAGCCACATGACAAAGTCACATGATACGCACGCACATGATTTGGTTGAAAGGAAAGTGGAGGAGGTCACATGGAAAATACAAAAAAAATTAAAAAACTGATGTAAACAATGGGCAAAAAGAATCAACAACATTCACAGATTAAATTAAAGTCTAAACAAAATTAAATTAGCCACTGTACTGAAACACCAGGGGAGACAGTAAAAAAAACAAAACACCAGCCTGCAAACACAAGATTATTATCAAACAAGAAAAAGCACCGAGTTACTACAGTAAGAGGTTTGGTTGGTTAGGCAGAGCTGTGGGGGTTGCATATTAATTAATGCTGAGTCAGGAAAAGAGACACAAAAACATTGAGACAAGAGAATCCTTTCTCCTAGAAATAAAAGAAAAAACCCACCGGCATCCATAACATAAAGCAAAGGAAAAGAGAGAGAAAAGGCACGTTATTCAGAAAAAGCTCGCTCATCCAAAGGGGGACTGTGGAAAGAACAGGAATAGCCTCCAGGATTTATTGCAAGTGGATCTTGGTGTCTCCTATCGATGAATTCTCCTCTCTGTAGGGGTGAGAAAAGTAGAGCAAAACGAACAAACAAACCAGCCCCACCCATACATCACCCTAAGCAAGAGGGGGGAAAAGTGCGATGAAAGGAATCTTTGCCTGAGGAGCACTGCTGTAGATCTAGCCACACCGGGAGAGAAAGATAAAGCAGGTTGCCTAGAAATGCCGTGTGTTTGGATGAAGTCCAGTTCTCCAGCACAAACTGGACACAGACCAACTGAAATGGCCAAACTCGTCCAGGACAAGTCTGTGGGGTTGAGCAAAATGGTGAAGGGGTCAAGGGGCCATTTCACCACATGTGCAAGCCCGTGAGTCACTGTGGATCACATGGCCACTAGAAACTTCCAGTGGCTTTGGGGCTGCAGGGAGAGCGATCACAGTTGACTTACAAGCCAACTGTGCAGTCAAGAAGCCATGTGAGCACTTCTGCTCTGGGATGAATTCGGCTTGCCTCCCCTCTGGGAGTCATTTGGATATTTATGGATGTGGATCAGGAGTGGGCAACCATTAAAAGGGGGTGGTGGATGATACACTCACCCAGCCCTCCATGGCCAGCTGCTGGGAACTGGCTTCACCTGCCCCATGCCTGCCTTCCTCTGGGGAGAGGATGTGGGACAGGCAAAGCCTTTGGCTCCTGGCAGCTGCCCTGGGCGGATCACCCTCCAGCCAGGGCACCTGTCCTCACCTTTTCTCACTGTGGAGAGGATGCAGGCCTGATGAAGCCACCTCTCCTGTAATCACAGATCAGAGGTAACAGGGAGATTCCTCTCCCCGCCTCCTCACAAAGCCTCTGGTAGCCTCCAGACCAGGGAGTGGAGCCAAGGAGAAAGGGTGGGGCCCGCACAAGGAACCCAAGCCTCCATCAGCTGGATTAGGCCCATGGGCTGATGGATGCTCTCCCCTGGTTTAGATGCATTTCATGAAACATCCTGAAGATGTGTGTGTGTGTGTTACTGAAAGCAAAACACTGGACCATCTCCTCCCACATGAACCGTAGTGCCCAGACTACATAAAGAGCTAGAATCAGGAATCCCTGGCTCTCTACACAGCTTCCAATGTGCTGAGTATAACCAGAACTACAAGCTGGGGGTGTTTCCACAACAAAAGGAGGAGAAGCGAATGGAGGCGTACCGGATTTTTTTTTTAAAGGAATCAGTGTTGCGCTTTGGTCCATGCAGAGCTTCATGAGTGAGTGCTCTGCACCAGTAAAAATCACTTCACAGAACATACTTCCCGGTGGGGGCTGGAGTGAACATCATCTGACTGGCAGGGGCTGCTCAAGCAGTAAGAGAGGCTTCCCCCCTCACCCCCCCCCCTTTCTCCTTTCCTCTGAAAGTCCAGATGCACCTGCATTTCAGGGGCAATCCTCATTGAGCACAATGGGAGTTACTTCCGAGTAGACACACATATGCTTGTGCTGGGAAAGGCAGGGGGGAACACAGGGATGGGAAACCAGACCCCTTTTTAACTCGATGCTGCACAGGATCTCTATAATGAAGGTGTGAAGTAGTTACTTCCCCAGTCAATAAACCAAACAACCAAGAATCGGAGCCTCGAGATCGTGCTTTAGAGCATTCAGGGAATTTGTGTTTTAAACTGTACCATCTCAGTTGAGGGGGATCTCTGTAAATTCTGATGTGGGCATTCAGGCAACAAGCCTCGTTGAGCACAATGGGAGTTACTTCTGAGGAGACACTAATTGGTTTGTGCTGGGAAACACAGGGACAGGAAACCCCCCTTGACTGGGGTCACAGCGAAAGGCACACCCTTGGGCAGGGCTGGCGTGCCCCAGGTCAATGCAGGGGCGGGGGCACACAACACAGCAATGAGAATCCACTTGAAGAAAAGAATCAGACTTTAAGCAGCCTCAGGAAATCCGCTTTTTCCCTGATAAGTTCCGGGGTAGCTGCTGGAGGGCCACGGCATCATCTAATCCCTAACAACCTCCACACGCAGCCAGCTCGGAGTAAATTGCTCCAGACAAGCGGGGACTGCAGTGGTTCCCAGTGGCCATGCTGGGAGTGGTGGTCCAGCACATCCGAAGGGCACTAGGTTGGGGACAGTTACTTTAGGCAGTCAAGGTTTCGCGGGTCATGGAGTGCCACCGCCCACCCCAGCAGGCCATTGCGGAAGGCTGGCCAGAGCCTCCTGTTCAGGACGAGGCTCCACGTGGGCCATGACAATCTTTGCTGATTCATAGGGCCAGGTGAGGTTGGATTAATGCCCAGCACTCAGTTATGCATCCAGGTTTTCCTCACCAAATTACAGGCATGCCGGGGGGAGGGATTCTTGCAGGGAACACAGTGTGCAGGGAGGGAAATGAGGCCAGCGGGGCGGCTTCTCCCAAGATGCCTACCAGCGTGGGGGAGGGGGATTTTGGTTCTGCTCACGCTGGGCAGGGAAGAGCTCAGGCTCCCTGCAAGGGACACCCCTCCCTCACATGCCCACAACGAGGTAGGGAAAGCCTTGACACACCAACGCCTAGCTTGGCCCTTGCTTGACAGCTAAGCTCTGACACACCATCCTGGGAGACTCGACTGACCTCCTTTCTCTCTGCTGTTAGGCAGCAAATTAAAACAGTGTTGCTCCTTGAAATAATATGAAATGGTTCTGACTCATGTTCTCATTCCTTCGTTGATATAACACAGCTGCTGGTTTATGGTATCTCCTTTAGTGCTTTATAGTTTTTATGTCAGTTTATCTGGCTGCTCTGTTTTAAATAATGTTTTTAGCTGCCCTGTGGATTCCATTCGGGGCAGAAAGGCAGGATATCCACATTGTCATCAATTAAACATTACCCTGCCCATTTACAGCAGAATCATGAGCCTGAACAAATAAACCTTATGCTTCTTACCAGAAGTTGCTCCGGCCTATGCGCCTTTTACACGCTACTCATGTGAAGGGGCTCCATGTGATTAAAAGGAAATGAGGTCGTACCACTGGCCCCGCCCCTGAACGCTTCATGTTGACCAAATTTCTGGAGGCGGAGCCAGCTATACCCATGGAGGCTCCGCCTTCAGACATTTCCTTAACATATGGAGCCAGAAGGATGGCCGTGACGTTAAGGATGGAGCCAGTGGTGCTGACCCGCTTCCTTTTAGCCACATGAAGGGGTGGGTGCATTATAGTGTGACTTTAATCCCTTGAAATTAATCCAGAGATATTTAAGACTAGGGCTGAGATGATGTTCCCCCCATTAGTGGACAGCAAAAGGGGGAATTCAGCAGTTTTAAAAGCGTGTAAGGGCAAATGGGGGCGGGGCAGACTTGCCTCTTGCCAACAGCTGAGGGGATTGCTGCTGCTACTGCAGCTACCATGAAACACAAGGGGCAGCAGCAAAGAATGCAGAAAGGGGCCAAGTAATTTCACACAAGGTTCACACCCTGCCCCCCTGGGTACTTATCTGGACAGGCCCAGATGCAAAAATAACCAAGGCTGTTTTGGACAGCAATAAATTAGTGCAGGGCGGGTAGCAGTTTGAATGGTGCATTCAAGTTTTGGGTAGCATCTCCCTGATTCTCTTCCCCGACCCTATCTCCCATAGATACCCATCTGTACCTGATTATGCCACTGGCCTGATTCCTATTTACACTTTGCAGGCATTAAAAAAGAAGACAGCTGCAGGGAAGGAGGAGGAGGATGTTAAAAAGGCTTCAATACCATCTACACTCTATTTTAATGCAGCTTTTGTACACAAGCGCTGTGTTTGAGCAGCCTTAATGGAAATGGAAGACGGAGGAGCCGTTTGATGTCCTCTCACCCAACAAGACATTACACATTGCTACTCAAGATGAGAAGCCGCACGCACTGAGGGAGATTTGGTATTATCTGCCTGTATAATCCATCACCACTTCGTTTTCCATCTCTGTGAAATAATAAGTGTGCTAAAGAAAAAAAGGGGGGGATCACAGTGATTCAGGATGTGGGAGGCACACGAGAACTACCCCGCAAAAGGGCCTCACTCACTTCCTCCTCTTTTGTTTTCCCAGCCATACCTTATAACCTGGCCAAGGCTGGTTCTACTGTGAGGTCGCGTAAAGTGGCTGGCTGAGGTGGCGGCTTGTGGGCCGCTGTGTCACAAGGGGCTTCTGCTCATCAGTTTGGGGGCATCTGGATCTTAGATGCAAGGTGCCAAAATGTCTCAGGTTGGTGCCGAAACCGGCACTCGGCACAATGGTGAGCATCCACTGTGCTTGGATTACATCTCAAAGGAGGCTGAGAAAGCACTGTGTGCTTTTTACTTGGCTCTGTGCTGGGGTCACTTGGTCCTGGGATGTAAAATGCCAGTGGGCTCGAACTGCAGGAACTGGCAGTGGGCCCAGGCACTTTGCTCTCTGCCCCACTGGCACAGCCTGTAGGCGGAAGAAACAGCTAGCTTCATCCTTGCTGCTCCTGATAAGGACTGGAAGGTGCACTGCAGCTTGCCAGCCCTGCCAGATTAGGTGGTCTGGAGAGCCCATAGGAGCCCTGCTGCCATAGTTCCTGGTTGGAGCCCATTGGCATGGTGGGGTGTTGAATTGGGACATGATTTACTTGTCTTCGGGCTGGTGTAGAGGTAAACATGAAGAGGAAAGATCGCTGACTAAAACCCCCACCTCTGCTTCACTTACAAAGCTGTCCTGGAATTTGACTCCTAAACCAATTCAAAATGCTGACCTCTGGGACTTAATTGCAAGATTATGCAAGTAGACAGGCACACTATAAAGGTTACTTCTCTTGATTTTATCCCTCCAACCCCTGAGTTATGAATTCTCCCCCACCTCCCAGTCAAATATTTCCTCATCCCAAACCTCCAGGCTTGAGAATATCATTAAGTCAATTTTATCCTGGCAGGCATTTCAGAGAAAGGGGAATGGGTATTGCATCCCTAGGACTTTTAGCATATTGTTTTAATTATGGATACTAACACTAAATAGGTTAGTGTTAGGTTATACAAATAGGTTAGGTTAGTAATAAAAACAGAAATAAATGAAGTCAATGAAACTCTGCCAATATGTGTTCAGGAAAGTGTTGTGATGGTGCTTGGTTTTGTGAACAGGACTTGAGGACTAGCCTTCTTGCACTGTTGAATGTCCCACAGAAATCCTTGCAGGTTAATGAGTTTAGAGATGGAGGCTACATGTCAAGTGTTTTGAGATCATAATGGCATTTTTTCTTTGCTGTCTTAACATGGAAAGACCACCTCCTTCCAGCTGCCAAGCTGGAAAGGGCTCTGTTTCTTTCTCCTGCTTCCAATGGGGAAAGTACAAACTGATATTTTCAAGGGCCACGAATGTAGCCTGCACTGGGAAAATACAAAGCAGAGAACTCCATTAGAAGAAAGGCAGAGGCTTCTTTGCAATTTGGAACCACTGCCTGCTTCAAAAGCAGTGGGGAAATTGGAATTCTGTGCGTGGCGCACCGGAGGAGTCAGCTATTACTAACTCTGCTCTCTAGCAGACAACGAGACACACCACACGGAGATATGCTGGCTGACGGAGAGTTCCAGTGACAGAGCAATATGCTTCACATCCTCCCCACCAGGAGAAAATAAACTCCATGCAGGTTTTTAAAGTTCTAATTTCAGGACATTTACATGGACTGGGAGCAAACGCACTGTGTTCGCAAAGACACACACGAGAAAATACCATGCTAACTTGAACCCAAAAGCAAGCTGAGAATTATTATGCAGTTAGTCATGCACACCTCAAGGACCGTCCTTAGGGAGAAAAAGACCGTCCTAAGGTGTAGACTGTAGCAGCAATACACTTTGCCAAATGTAACCTGCTTCATTCCAGCTCTCCAAGGCCAAAGTACATTTTGTTTTTCTGTCTGACTGTTTGTTTGAGATGGCTAAATAACTTAGAGCAGCCATCCCTAACCTGGTGCCCTCCAAATGTATTGCACTATATGTCTCATCATTCCCAGCTGACATGGTCATTGGCCATGCCAGCTGTGGATATGGACATGTGTAGTCCAACAATGATGACAGAGTAGGAGTAGGCAACCTTTGGGGGCTTCTGGACACATTTGGCAATTTTAGAAACTGCCCTGGGCACCACCACAAAATGGCTGCCATGCGAGGCATGGCTAGACACAAATGACAAGTAACTTGTCCCAAACAACTATATACAAGACAGAGGTGGGGTCTGAGCACCAACAGACTAAACAGCTCCTTTGAACCCACAGTTTCCAGCACCAACAGAATTAATTTAATTCCTGAATTAAAAAAATACAAATGGGAGGGGTAGAGCACCTTGGTGAGTGCCAAGAAAGGTGTCTGAGGGCATGCTGGGGCCTATGGGCACCACACCGCCTACCTCTGAGAAAGAGAATATCCAAGCTGTATCCTTTTCGAATATTGGAAGCAGGGGATACCTTTCCACTTGGACTCACTGACAAATGGATTCAATTTTAATTAAGGGTTTCATATCATCAGAAATAAACTCAAATGGAGAAAACCTCTCCTGGATAATTGCGCACAAAGCCCCAGTTCCAGGCTCCAGTGTGGCTGCTTTAGAGGCTCAGAGAAGCATCTCAGGGTGCTCAGGTCTTATTGGGCTTTTTTGAGGCTTCTCAAATGTATACTGCTCAGTTTTAATTAAGCCTGATTAGTTTATCATCTCTGCAACTGGTAAGATCAATACGATGCTTATGAAGAGGGAGGGAAGGGGGATACACACAAAAAGGGGAGAGAAAATATCCTGGAGAGTGGCTAAATATTCCATTGAAATACATGTTAATTTCTAGCAGTGTTAAAATGTATTTGGCAAAACTTGCAGATCTCCACTTTGCAACACAAGTTCAGGGAGTCGTGCAGGGATGGGAGAGGGCACCACGCCTCCATCCATGCCAGATTGCACCAATGGGACCATCGCCAAGTGAGGCAAGGCACACTAATGGCCCCTGACCAAGCACGGTACCACACGGCACACTGTCTTGAATAGGTATGTATGGGGCTACGGGTGAGGGCAGAAGAAAGGAAAGGAAAGGGATGCTGTGTCGGAAGGGAAGGGTGGAGGTGAAGCCTTCCTGCTACTCACGGGCTGGCTCTGTGTTTTCAGTTTCGGTAGGATGCTGGGTTGCTATGGAAACATGAAGGATAGATAGGACATGTAAAGGTGAAGCCTGGTGTGAAGATAAATTATGAAGGAAAATAAAAGTGGGGAGGGGAGAGGGAGGGGGGAAGAGAGAGAGAGAGAGCGAGAACGTAATGAGGAGATGGCAAGGGCTGCAAAAGAATTTGCACCTTGGATTTATAAAGCAGGGACTCAATGTGGCATAGAGGTTAGAGCAGCCTTTCCCTACCTTGTGCTCTCCAGATGTGCTAGACTACAAGTCCCATAATTCCCAGCTGTAGTCCAAGACACCTGAAGAACACCAGGTTGGAACAGCCAGGAAGGCTGGGCTGGAGTATCGGAGTAGGGAGGCCTGGGTTCAAATACCCATTCAGCCATGAAGCTCATTGTGACTTTGGACCAGTCACTCTCTCTGAGCACACAACTTGGGGTGGGGGGGATTTAAGAAGAGAACCCAGTACAGCCTGTAGTCCCTGAAGGAAGGGTGGGATAAAAATGTAATAAACAAATAAAATATACAGGGGAAATGGATAGCCGTTAACACTCCATTGGCTTTGCACATTTGGCAGAGGTGGAATTCTGGGGGCAAACTGCAACTCTGGTTGCAGTTGAGGGAAAGTTAGGAGTTACAGCAGCTGTGTTTGAGGGGCTGGAAGTCCTTTGTGGGGCAGCACCACCAACCCAAGTTTTGAAATGGAATGAAAGCATCAACAGGATTCCACGGAAACAAACAATAGTTCACCCATTTCCTCTTCCACTGGCTCACCTATGGCCATCTCCAAATACAGTTACTTCAGGTGAATGGACCTGTAAAGTACTGTAATGCCTCTCTCTGTGAGAAAGAGCCAAAGCGTGCGCATGCAGGTTAGGGATAGAGGCTCTTGTTCCAGGGAATCACACACCTCCACAGCCGAACTGCATCTTTGTGTGAATGTGACCAGAGCAGTGTGGCCTGCCGTAATACATTGGGGGCCTCTGCTGACAATGGTGAGAAGGACCACTAGGAAGTAGAAGAGCAAAGGCTTTGGGGAAATCATCACATGGGTTTGCTACATCTGGACATACTAACAGGAGAGAAATGAGCAAGCGTACTGGTTAAAATGCTGAGCAGTGAGCTGGGAATCCTTTGATTCAAGTTTATTGATTTTTATGTATTACGAGGTTCACCTGAAGCCAAGCAGAAGCCTTTTTGCTCAGCCTCATTTGCCACCTGCCAGTAACATGGGATGATATCAGCTCTACCTCACAGGGTTGTTGTAAGGGTTACTGAGAAAATATACATGACATTCTGAAACAATTTCCGAAACATTCCAAAACATTCTGAAACAATTCAGAAAAACAGCATGTAAGAACTAAACATTATATTTATCACAGCAGATGTTCCACCCGAGAAGGCCCTCGTGAATGCTCCTTGGGTCGCTCCACGTAGGGGAAGAGATACGTGTGGAACTCATGGTGCTCCCAAACCTACCAAATTTCTTTGCTTTCATTTTGAAGGAACAGAATATCTCATCAGTCACATCAAAGCAGAGTATTTCTATTTTGGGGGCCTTCCAGTGATGGAATCCATTTCCTCTCTCTCTCTCTTTTAATTCCCAGAAAAATTTAAGAAGCAACATTCCGGCAATTAAATTCAAAAGGTTATCAGCTCAATCACGAGTGAGCGAAGGAATCTTTCATGGCACCTTCTCTCCATCATTTCTTCACCATGCGCTCTCTCTGAACCGCAATCAGTAACTCCCTAATGAAGCAGATTGCTTTGCGGTTTCCAGCTGGTACTGTTTTGACAGCAGGTACTTTTTTTTTTAAAGGGAAAAGAAGAGTCTACGTTGAAGCCAAAATAGTTGCAACTGGCAGTCTTACAATTTTGTGACCCAGCTGAAAGACAGCCTCACTCCCTTGTACAACTTTCCAGAAGCCTCTGTGAATTACGGCTCCCCATTCCCAGCCCTTGCAGTGCTGACTTGCAATTATTGGCTGCAAGTTCTCTGCATTGCCCGGTCAGCGGAAAGCGAGTTGCTAGTAATCCATTATTTTCAAATATGGTTGCACTGGCAGTCACTTTATTGCTGAAATGACCCTCACCATCAGCCTGTGAGCAAAGCATCTGCACCATTTTCCCTTCTAGCCTTCTTAATGAGGGGCAATTTACATTACCATGTACAATTTGGCCCCGCCCTGAATTGGATATCCATAAACTGGCCACATAAAACTGGCCCCCACAAGTAGAGTCACTGGCCATTCTCCATGCCAGCTACACGGAGCTTCTGTATACAAGAGCAGCGTCTCCCTAAGTACCAAGTCCTGGGAGCAGACAGCAGGGGACAGATGTTGTACCGCTTGTAAGCCTCCCAAAAGCATCTAGCCAGCTATTTTGGGGAAGTGGACTGGATGGAGTTTTGGTCCCATCCAGCAGAGCAGTCTCATCTTCTTAATTCACCAGTGAAAGAGAATTCACACACCACATGCAACCAGTTTTATGGTTGTGGCTAAGTCAATTCACTCAATTGCTCAGTCACTGTCACTCACCAAGAGAACTGCTGTGCTTGCTGCCTTGTCTTTGTGGTTAATCGTGGCACCTATGTGCAAAGTCACAGCAAAGTTGCAAGCATACTGTGCAACAGCCACGCCCAAAGCTTTACCGTACTACAGTGCCAGCCCCATGGAAGCCCGAGACTGGCCAGCTAACTCTGTGCTTCAGCATCACATTTTATTGATGGTGATCAACACTCTTCCACACAGCAACAGCCTCAGGGAATTCTCAGGGCTAAATGACATGCTACGTTAAATACAAATACGTAGTGTGCAGTTCATCCTCCCCGTATTTTTACCTTAGGGTGAGCATGTAGGGCCACTGATCCAGACTGGGACCACCATGTGCAGGTAGGGAAGGTTTAAACCTTCCCACCCAGCCAGTTTTATTTCCAAATCCCCACCCCACCCCCACCAATCATGGGGACTAAAAAAAGAAAAAAAACACCCCACTCCAATAGTGCCAATTGAGATGGGTATGTTTTATTAGTCTCTGCAAAGTGGGGATGGAGGGGGAGAATTTAAGGGGCGGGGGAGTGGCTGGGTGGGAAGGTTTAAACCTTCCCTACCTGCATGCAGTGGTCCTGATCCAGATTAGGCCCCAAATTCTACACTATGGTAAACAAATGGTGAGGATCAGCTGTACACTATGCATTTAACATAGTGTGTTAACATAGCCAGCCTTTAATCTGGCCAGTTTCCTCCAAAGATGTAATTACTAGATTCACAGGATCTTTTAGACCTTCCCTCACTCCCCCAGGGCTGGATAGCAGCCCAGAGAAAACAATAGAGAAATCCAGGATTTTAGAGTGTGATTGGGCAGGAGCACCCCCTACAACCACAAAAGTTAGCATCAAAGACATCATGAGCAAAAGGATTCATGCACTTTCTAACTTAGATCTTACTTTTGGATGAAGCCATGGCTTGTACATTCTTAACAACACGATTTTATTTTATTTTTAAGACATTCAAAAGTTCCTGCCTGCAAGGGAGTGGAACACAAGGCTTCTAGAGGCAATTGTGCGCTGGCTTTGGGCTGGAAGGGCCCGAGGCAGCAATTTGAGCAGATGAACCTTTGAGCAACCCAAGAGGTGTTTTACATGCGGATTTTTTGATCCAAACCAGCCTCAGACCCTACAAGCTGTTGTCCTTCCACTGGCGACAAATACATTTTATTCAGGTAGGCCTTTGGCATATAAACTGGTCTGTTGCTGTAGGGATTTTCAATTGTTCGGTGCTGTTTATTTCTTTTATTGCTGTCTTTTTAATTGATATGTTTTTATGTTAGGTTTAAATTAAGAAATGGTTTTTAATCTGTATTTTATTATCAGCTACCTTGAATACCATTTTTTGGCAGAAAGGCAGGATATAAATTAAAAGAACATGTAAGTAATATTAATAGTGCACTACATTGCAGGGCTGTTGTAAACCACTTTTGCCCAGCCACAGCCATCCTCCTCAACTTGCAAGATGGGGATAATAGGCTGTATTGGCATTGATAGAGCACTTTAAAAAAATGCCTTTCTTTAACAATCAGATTTTTTCACATGAAGACAGACTGAATTAGAAAGAACATGAACTCTAATTGCTAGGCAAAGGCAAAATGCCTTTGCTAAAACTATTTGTTTGGGGTGGGAGAGGGGAGAGTAGGGCATGTACTACCCCCCAAACCTGGATTTTCCCATTAATTTGTATAGTCAGCTCTCCATTCTGGGGAGGCCACAGCTCTGTGGTGGAGCATATGCTGTATGGAGAAAGTTTCAGGTTCAATCCTTGGCATCTCCAGGTAATACTGGGAAAGGCCCCTGCCTGAAACCTTGTAGAGTCACTGCCAATCAAAACAGACAGTACCAAGTTAGATGGAAAATGGTCTGACTCAGAGTAGGGCAGTTTCCTATAGTGGTAACGTTTGGAGAAGGGCCCTTGGTCAGTGGTAGAGCACGTGCTTTGTGTGCAGAAGGTCATGGGTTCGATCCCTGACATTTCCAGGTTGGCCCGGGAACGGCTCCTGCCTGGCAGTACTCAGGTAGATGGACCAACGGTTTGACTCAGTATAAGGCAGCTCCTTTATACTGGGCTCCTTCACACTCAGCTTTGATCCTGCGATTGAGAGTGCTCCTTTACGGACGTTTGCGGGCTCTTTACATGACGTCGTGATCGTTCAAGGTGTCTCTTGCACTAAATGCTCTTTGTTCCGTTTTTAAATAGATCGCAGATAATGAGCTATCAAATTACCCCCTTGTGTTCTGCTTCAGTTTCCTCCGTGAAAAGAGTAAAAGCGGCAAGAAGAGGAGCAAGATCAATGAAAGTTAATGGAAGACTCAGATATGGGGGGGGGGGGAAGCACCTGAAAAAGGGAGTTGTTGTGATCCTGCATTTAAAACAGAAGTAGAATGTCCCATTTTAAATGCAGGATTTTAGGCTGGTGTAGAGATGCCCGCTATTTTGCCTTGGGGAAGACTAAAAGTGATGCTCAAACCAAACCTGGATGTTCTCTTTCCACTGAGACAGAGCTCACTGAGATGAGTTGCTCTACTGTTTTCTTCTTCCTATCAGCAGGGGAGTGCCGCATTCTGCTGATCACACTCAACATTCTTCCAGAGATTGGCAGCCTAATGGAAGGCCTAGAGCATCTCTGCACCAGCCTAAAATCCCACATTTAAAATGGGGCTTTCTGCTTCTGTTTTAAATGCAGGGTCACGATGGACTCCCTTCACATGCACTCCCTTTCCCCCCCCCTTTCCCCCCTTATCTGAGTCTCCCATGTGTTTCATTATGCAGCCACTAGATGGCGCTGTGCTCTAGCTCCTCTTATTGCCGCTTTCCCTCTTTTCACAGAGGGAACTCAAGCGCTGTAATTTGATAGCTTAAGATCTCTGATCTTTTAAAAAATGGAATGAAGGTCATTTAGTGCAGGAGACACCCTGGAGGTTGACAACATCATCTAAAGGACCCACAAACCTCCATGATTAACCAATCTCAATAGCAGGATAAAAGCTTCGTGTGAAAAAGCCCCAAGAATGACCAAGGTTTTGCTGTAGCAGTTTTGGCACTGGGAAAACAAATGCAATGTGAAGGTCAGAAATGGGTTTCAGCCTCCCCTCCTCTATCAACACCACCAGCTAATGTCAGATTCACACTTCTACAGTTCTCACCTGTGTAAACAGCTCCACACTGAAACTGATCTTCCACCAATATGAACTGATCCCCAAATCAAGGTCTTTTTATTTCTTTATTAAATTTAGAGGCACAAAATGGAGGGGGGGAATCATTTGTCACCAAATCTAAGAATAATGGGAATTTTCATTTTTAAGTGTCGTTCATTTCAAACATTTTTGCAAAAACAAATTAAAGGGGAAATTAAAGAGAGTCTGGTCTCCTCTCCGTTTCTGTTGTATCTACTCATGAGCGACCTCTGCTGTAATTTCTTTCGCTCCTGGAGTCTGGAGAGCTTTTAAAACTATAAAGCAGGGGCTGGCAACATACAACATCCCTCATTCCCCCATGGCTGTATTTTGCCTGCCAAGGCTCTTCTGTGGAAAAAAGCTTTTTCTTCTGGAATATCTGACCCCCAGGTGAATTATCACCTGGTAGCATAGCAGGGCTGGGCTCCTGTAAAAGCCTCAGTGGGCTGGAGACAGCCTGGGGGCCTGAATGTTGCCTACCCCTGTTTTTGGGAAAAGATAGCCACATTACAAGTGAAGTAGGGCGTTCATGCAGATATGGATAACACTGCATGCTCTGGAGATGGGGAAGAAGGAGGCATCAACCTCTCAACCGAGTTCTACACACAGCAGTGTTAACTGAGACATACAACGGCTATGCTAGCGTCAGTGTTATTAGGAGATGCAAGAGTTTTATCCGCTACTTTGTTTCTAAGGACAAGGAGAAGGAAAGTCAAAAGAAAAGAAAACCAAAAGAAAGAAATACTAAGTTAAAGAAAAGCTAGATCTACATTCAATGTTAGGGTAAGAGCACTCTGGGAGAAAAGAATTCAGAAGCACTTACGTGGTGGTGGAGTGCCTGCGGTTTCCCCATGGTTGGAACACGGATGAAAAGAAAAGACAGACACAGACCCCAAAAAAAGAAAAGATGTAATGGAGATAAAAAAGAGGTGACAGAACAAGGCACTGGAAATTTAAACACAAGCAAGAGAGCCTGGACTGGCCTTGTGCTGGAGTCAGACTTTCCAGATAGGCAGGTTAGATTCTCCAACTTTCCAGAGAAGAGTCTAAACTGGGCAGTCACAGCAGCGCAGGGGGGAAATGGAATTCGTTTATCTCTGCATCGGATAATTTGTAGGGGAAGGAGCCACATAGCCAGCTATGCTGCTATCCCAGGCTTCCCAGGATCCACTGGGGTGAGGTGGGGGAGCGGGGAGAGCTGCTGTCCCCTCTGGTCATTGCTGCAAAGCTCTGGACCTGGTAGGGGCAGCGTTGACCTGGACAGGATAAGGGGAGGGGGGTTCTTGATCATTTTCAGTCACATGCGGAGAACAACGGGTCAAAACAAAATAAAAACAGAACAGGGACAGAAGGAAGACCACCTGAACTTGAGCAAGCTGGCTACAGGCCTGGGAGGGAGCAAGGGCTTAGATCTGAGGCAACCAAATGTAGAGGAAACAGTATTTCTCCATTTTGAATTACACTAAGTCTCACACAGTTTCTTATACTTGGCAGAAAACTGTGAACCACGCAAGACAGCAAACACCTCATCCTCCTCCACTGGTCTTTCCCCGAAGGAGAAGAATGGAGCTGGAAGATGCAAAAAATCCAGCAGGATAGAAGTACAGCTCCTTCTCACCATGAACAGTAGTACCAAAATCCCCAACAAGAGCTTGCAGCCAGGCTCCTGTTTATTCACTCCAAGCCCTACCCATGTATGGGCAGGACTTGCAGAGCATGAATGATGCCTGGGAAAGTGTAAGTAGGAGCCTCATTGGAGCTCACTCACTGACATCACTGTTCGTAATACAAAACTGTCTCCGGTTTTCTTATTTGGATTACATTTAATGCTTCACCCAGCTAGCCAAAGCTTTAATGCACGTTCCAACAATGTATCTCAGTCAGTACCAATTCAATGAAATGGACTGGCAGGAGATTCAGGACAGACCAAAGGATGTACTTCTTTATAGAGTGGGCAATTAATGTAAGGAACTCGGTGCTGCAAGATGTGGCGATGGCCACCAACTTAGATGGCTTAAAAAGGGGATTAGAGAAATTAATGGAAGCTGAGAAGTCTATTGACAGCTGTAAATCATGATGGCTCTATGCAGCCTCCAGGATTCAGAGGCACTCTGTCTCTCAGCACCAGTTGCGAGGGCTATTGCCTTCATGTCCTGCTCTCAGGCGTCCCTGAGGTATCTGGCTGTCCCCTGTGGGAAGCAAGATGCTGAACTAGAAGGGTCAGTGGTCTGGTCCAGCATTCATTCATTACATTTCTATACTACCCACTAGCCAAAGCTCTCTGGGTGGTTCACAGCATGATAAAACACAATACAAAACCTTTAATATTCAGAAATGTAAAGCAGCTTGAAAACAAGTAAAAACAATTGAGAATAAAACTCTTAAGGTGCTGGTAAGAAACCAAAACACCCCATCAAATGTCTGGGAGTAGAGGAAAGTCCTTACCTGACGCCAGAACGATGACAATGTTGGTGCCAGGCAGACCTCACTGGGGAGTGTTCCAGTGAGCTTTGCCTGGCGCCAACATTGTCATCTTTTCAGTGCCAGGTAAAGACTTGCCTCTACTCCCAGTCATTTGACAGCATATGATGGGACATTTTAGTTTCTCATCAGGTCCTGGTAGTTTTGTTGTCAATTGTTTTTAACTAGTTTTTAAGCTGTTTTAAATTTTTGAATGTTGAAGTGTTCTTCTTACATTCTAAGTATCTTTAGGCAGGGCTCTTCTTATGTCCTAAATGCCTTTACCTAGGTTATGGAGGAAATGAGCTCAGGGTGGGAGAAGGAGGCAGATTCGTTGGCCCAGGAAAGGAAAAGCATTGTGCCTCTCAAGGCAGGCTCTCCAGTGGAAATCAACAGTGAAGGTTGGCTCAAGCACATATTACATAAACAGAGAAAGATGGGGCAAAAGCAATCTTTTCCCATGACTCTATCACCATATAACTGCCCCAGGAAGAGGCTGTGTCATGTCTCTGCCCCCAAGGTCCACATGACGTGTGCTAAGCTACAAAAGAGGAGTGAGGGCTAATTAAAAAAAGATGCCACACAATTCTCCTAAACAATGAAACCCTTCTTTCCGTAACCAGTCACTGGGAGTGCAGCTTGATAGGAGGAAATCTTTTATAAAAAGACTCTCAGAAGAGAGAAAATATTAGAAATAGGTTGATGTTACAACCCGGTGAAATCAGAGAAGCCTGGACAGGTGCTTGGGAAAGGGCAAAGTGGTACCACAGGTGCCATCCATGCATGGCAGGGATGCTGCAAAGACACAGGGAGAGAGAGAAAAGGACTAAGTTTGCAAAAGCAGGGAAAAACGGAAGAGCAGGAATTTACTTACGAACTGGCTGTGTCTTGAACTGAGAGAGAGCACTGATCTCGCCCGCACCTTTGCCGTTGATGGCAGACAGTCGGATTGCATACATTGTCTCTGGCTTCAAGCCCATGACGGTGAACACACCCTCCATGTTGGCTAGTCCAGAAAAGAGAGGAAACAAGAGGAGGGATGTTGAATCCACTGGGAACATTCATTTCACCCTCATCAACCTTATTTACTTGTGTATGAAGTAGCTGCAGAGGGAGAAGCAGGAAAGAAATGTCAAAAGGGGGAACTGGCTATCCTGACCTCAACAAAATGGCAACTGTTACTTTTGAGCCAATTGCGGTGGTACAAAGAATATGCAGCTACGCCCATTTGGGGAGAATGTAGATCGGGCTACAGTGATGCATGCCTTAGTTACATCGCACCTGCAATGTGCTCTACATAGAGTCATCTTTGAAGAGGGAGGCACCGAAGCTCCATGGTAGAGCACCTGCTTTGCAATCGGAAGGTCCCAGGTTCAATCCCTGGCCTCTCCAGGTGGTGCTAGGAAATAATTTGGCCTGAAACCCTGGAGAGCCATTGCTGCCAGTCAGTGTTGATAATACCAGGCTAGACAGACCAAGGGTCTGACCTGGTATAAGGCAGCTTCCTATGTTCCTAAGAGAACTTGGGAAGTTCAGTTCATACAAAATGCAGTGGCCAGAATATTAATGGGGACCACATACAGGTAGGGATGTACAAAAGTCACTTACCTTTTCGAAGGGTGACATTCGCTGTGGGGGGGAGGCGCTCCATCCCTCCTCCCGAAATTCTCTCCAGCCGGCTCCACTCCGCAGAGATTCCATGGAGCCGCCGGCCGGCGCCACCCGCAGCTGGATGTCCGGCCGCTGGGCAGCCTGCAGGGACGCAAATGGCGGCAGTTGTAGCCGCCACCGTTTGTGTCCCTGTATTTTGCCGTGATAGGCGTCATCAATATTTACGTAGCCTATCACGGCAAGCAAATAAACAACAGCGGACGCAAATGGCGGCGGCTATGGCGGCCGCCATTTGCGTTCCCTTTTTTCCGCCGTTTTAGCCTACATAACTATTTACGTAGGCTAAAATGGCGAAAAAAAGGGGGAATGCAAGTGGCGTAGTGGGCGCCATTTGCGTTCCTTTTTTCCCCCGCCGTTGAAGCTGAGTTCAACCTGTTTTTCAGACTTTACCAATTAAGGCAGTATGTGGGGGGCTCACAGGACTGAATGCTCCTTTTATAAATACATTCCTTCGACATAAAACATTAGCATGTTAGGGGAAAGGATTCTAAACCTAGCTTTCTCCTTGAGGTGCTAGTGTTCCATATTTAGGATGTTTTCTTTTCCCAGCTGGGGGTGGGGGGGGGAATTCCATCATGAGAGATACCACCTGCAGTGTAAAATAGTACAACCCAGGAAACAGGTTGATCACTTGACTGTCTGTCTATGAGAACTAGGCCCAAGTAAAACCATCGAGCTCAAAACTGTCAAGTTTGGCTGGCAGGGGTTCTCCAAGGTCTCTTTCCAAGCCTGCTACCTGAAAACGTTTAACAGGAGATGCCAGGGATTGAACATAGTGTTATACACAAGCTCATTACAGTGAGCTCTATCAGTCAGTTATGGTCTCTCTCAATCATATATTTGTCGGGGAAAGTCTGAAGCAACCAAGGAAGGACCTCCAACACAAAATGGCTCTGTTACTCCCCCATCACACACACAGAACTGACAGAACTTCTTCAACGTTCTGCAAAAGGTGTGCACAATGCAAAATGACTGGTGGCTCTTGATGCCCTACCTTCCTTGGCGTCGTACATCCTGGCGTGCCAGTCTTCCTCTCCCAGCACTCGCCACTCTGCCTTGTACCGGAGAATGGGCACTCCACCAGTGGCCTCGGGTTCATCAAACTCCACCTGGGCTGTGCTGGAGTAGGGCTCCACTCTCTCAATGGAAGGTGCAGATGGTGTATCTGTGACAGAAAGGAAGGGGAGATGGAACAATGAGGCTGGATGGCCACCTAGAAATTCAACAGCGGGGGTGGGGGGCAGGGAGAGAAGGAAAGGCATAGAGCAAGCCTGAAATTCCCCCTACCCCGCATTTTCCAACCCATTCACCAGCTAATATTTGCGGTGACCACCATTTTTTCACAGAATGTCACCAGGGCTGAGCATTGCTGGGGAAACACAACGGTAGCTACCAACTCACCAGAGCTCTGTTGAGTTTCATCCCCTGAGATTGTGAAACCCACTCCCAAAATACAAGAGAGAAGGCAATTTTGCCCCCCCTTTCACACACCCTGTCCCAAATTTGGGGCTAACCTTCAAAGGTTTGGCCTAGCCCTAAAATAGACTGTATGCAGCAGCCACTGTGGCACTTGTTAAACTTAATTCATGCCTTACTTTTAAAACTGAGATTACACTCACTGGAGGTGGTGATGGCTGGTCCTGAATCAGTGTGTGTTTGTGAGAGAGAAAGATCTCTCTACACTGAGAGCCAGTGTAGTGTAGTGGTGAGAGTGATGGACTGGGAGCCGGGAGATCCGGGTTCTAGTCCCCACTTGGCCATGGAAGCTCACTGGGTGACTTTGGGCCAGTCACAGACTCTCAGCCCAACCTACCTCACAGGGTTGTTGTTGTGAGGATACAACGGTGAGGAGGATAATGTAAGCCGCCTTGAGTTCCTTGCGAGAGGGAGAAAGGCGGGGTATAAATGCAATAAATAAATAATAAATAAATAAATCTGTACTGCCACTAAACTATCTGTCAAAGCAGGAAACCTTCTGGAACCATCCAAACCTGGATTGGTCCTAGCAAGTCATGTGACAACCCCTGCCCTCTTTTAAGAATCTTCAGGTTGCTTTAGGGCAGGTTGCTTAGCCTGAGTTACTGAGGGACTTGGTTTTTTTGCTCCCCCTTGCCTCATCTTGATTTATTTTATTTTAAGAGATGATTTCTTGTTTCCCTGGAAGACCTGGCAGAGAACCTTCTGAGATTGCTCTCACAGCAATACAAAATAGATTTTTTTGTTTTTAAATGCTATTAATATCAACTTTCGATTAAAGTTACACTAGCAATTAAACAGCAGCTAAAAACAGAAGTAAAAGCTGAAATACATCCAGAATCATCACAAAATAAAACTATCCATTAAAAGGCCAGGAAGATACAATTGTCTTCACCTGCCACCAAAAGGAAAACAAGGCCAGCACCAGCTGAGTGCCCCTGGGGAGAGCATTCCACAACTGGGGGCCACCATGGAGAACTCCCCATCTCCAGTAGCCAACAACTGCACCTCTGATGCAGATTTTCTGCCCATACCTTCCCTGCCCAGTGGCAAAAGCTACTGCATACACCCCTGCTCAAGAAGGTAGCAGAACCCGGTCTGATACTGCCTTTTGATCGCAATCACAGCCTCCTGAACGATCTTCTCTGGCTTTCTTCGAGGGCCTCCAGGGAAACAAAATTTGCCTGGGAAGCATGGAGACAGACTGCGGTTTCCTCTCTCCAAATGGTCCGTAGCGCTCATGTACTCATTCCCTGCACAGCACCCAGAGGGATAGATTGTCCTCTGAGCAGTTAGCAGGGAATATCTGAGAATTCACCAAGATAAGTCCAGATTCCCTTTAAAGAACAGACAGGTGGAGTTAATCATTTAGGGCTGTGGAACATTTTCTGATCAGCTCAGCAGCTCCAGTCAAGCTGGAGAAATCTTTAGAACTGCTCAGTGTAATGTCTTTGGGACTACTAGATGCTCAGCAAGGGAATCTGGGAATTGGTGCAATCAAAATCAATGGGCAGCTATGGAGCAAGCCTGCAAGGCAGAGCAGTAAATGTTGGTAGAATATCATTTAATTTAATCACCACCACCACCATCATGGGAGAAGGGAAAGTTTCTAGATCTCTGTGGGCCACTTGGGTGACTCACCCGCTTGCACGAGGATGAACTCCGAGGACTCCTGGCCAATCCGGTTGACTGCTGTGCAGTTGTAGTTCCCAAAATCATTTTCTGAGTCTGGTGTCACCTGCAAAGGGTAAATCAATTGAAGGAGTGGGGGGATTGGAGGAATCCATATGAGAAAAGGCTAAAATCTTCTGGGACTTTTTCATTTAGAAAAGAAGATGATTAAGCTGGGATAGGATCAACGTTTATAAAATTATGTATTATGCATTTATAAAATTATGCATTCCATGGAGAAAGTGGGTATAAAGAAATCTCTCTCTCTCTCTCTCATATAAAACCAGACCTTGGGGCCATCCAATGGAAGTGAGCAGCAGCAGACCCAGGATGGAGAGAAGGCTGTGCTTCTTCATGTAGCTCGCTATCCTTAATTTATGGAATTTACTGCAAGAAGATGTGGTGCTGGCTCACATGCCTCTAAAAAGGGGTTAGACAAATGTGTGGAGGAGGAGACGTCTGGCCATTAGCCATGATGGATAAATGGAACGATCAATGGAGCAACAGCAGGGGGAGGGCAATTGCTTTTACCCTCTTTTGGAGAGTGTCCTGGAGGCATTTGACTGGCCACTGTAGGAAACAGGATGCTTGATACGATGGACGTTAGTCCGATTCAACAGGGCTCTTCTTATGTTCTTCAACTGCAGACAGACTGAAGCCTGTCTGGGACACTGACTTTCCAAGCCTTAAATTCAGTGCAGCTTTACAGCTGTTGGGATCACTGTGTTACTATAATATAGCCCCTGCCACTGAAATTTGAATACAAGCTACATTTGTCCCTTTTAAGTCTCCATTGTAGTTTGTTGATGATATTCAGCAGCAAACTGCAGATTTTTTTGGTGGAGCAGCAGTGGCAGGAGTATGGCCTGTGGAAGATGGGGGGGGGGGGCAGAAAGTGGCCCCTACACCCCTTGAGGTTGCCCACCGCTGCCATACAGCAACTGGTCAGGGCGGCTTAAAGACATGCTATGGTTGGTCTTAAGCCTGACTGTGTTGTGTTTGGTCAATAATGGCAGTGTTCACTTAAACAAAGCCTTGTGGGATTTTCCTTCAGTGGAAGGCCCGTACTGCTCTTTTCTTCTTGATGTCCACTTTTTCCCTCTAAGGAGGGCTACATACGGTCGAGCCAAGCTGTCTTCCTCTGTGGGATGAGGAATGTACTCTGCATCTCCTGAATCTATATGTATCTATCCATTCCATCTTCACACTCGGCAGGGAGCCATAGGCCTCACCTCCAGATAACTAGCAGTCGGTGTGTTGTAGATTCTGATGTTGCTGTAGTTGGAACTTGGCAGCAGCTGCCCATCCCGGAACCAAGAGATGACAGCACTTGGGTAAGCAAATACCTCGCAGGTGATGTTCACCTGGTTGCCTTCCCAGGTGTAAACAGCAACAGGTCCCTGCAACTTCGGGGCATCTGGAACAAGGAGAGAACAGTCTGTTTAGGAGAGTCAGAGCCAGGAACACCAAAGAGCCCCTCCAGAGATGTACTGGAATATGTCCCGCTGCCACTGCTCCCCAGCTGCTAGTAGCCAGCCCTCCGCTTAATAGAGAGCTTAGGCTATTGGGCGGTATAGAAATGAAACGAACGAACAAACAAACAAACAAACAAATAATACCATGCAAGGACAACCAGTCTTCAATCCTATTGGGTTTAGAAACCCTGACAGGATCCAAGGAGCCAGCGATTCACCTGCTGCTGTTCATTGGGAGCATAAGAGCAGTCCTGGTGGATCAGGCCAAAGATCCCTCTTGCCCAGCATCCTGTTCCCAACTGTGCATAGCCTCTTGCAGCTCACAAGCAGGGCCATGGAAGCAACAGGCTCCCTTGTTGTTTGTTCCCACTCATCCATAATTCAGTGGGATGCTGCCTCGGAACGTGGAACTTTCATTGAATGATCATGGCTTAAAGCAGGAGTGTCAAATGTCTTTCTGCCCGAGGGCAGAAGCTCTCGGGGAGTGCACACCAGTAGTGGGCAGGACCGAAGACCAAAGAGGGTGGGGCCAAAATACCAAAAATACCACCATATTTTAGCTTAAGGGTGCAATCCTATGGCCGTTAGACAGCAGCTAGACTAGGGATGGTGCAGGTGCCCGATTCAGTCTGGGAATCCGACAGACCCACTCCTGCCTGCACCCCTGAGTAGGGATGTCAGAGAATTTCTCCACGAATCTCGGGGAGGCCGAATGCCAGCGCATTCGGCCCCCCGAAATTGGTGGAGAAACGGTCTGCCCCCCCCCGCCCCCCCCCCGGGACGGGACTTACCTTATGCGACTGTCCCTGGCGGCGGCGGCTCGGGCGGCGGTTTGGTGGTGGCGGCGGCCGGTCTTCCGACTGGCTGCCGCCGCCACCATTTCCAAGCTAAAACAAAACAAAACAAAAAACTGCCGCCGCCGCCATTTCCAAGTGAAAAAAACAACAAAAAACCGCGCGTACGCAAATGGCAGCGTTCCTTATTTTGGCACGTGTAGTCTACGTAACGTAGACTACACGTGCCAAAATAAGGAGCGCAAATGGCGGCACCCATGGTCGCCCCCATTTGCGTACGCGCGGTTTTTTGTTGTTTTTTTCACTTGGAAATGGCGGCGGTGGCGGTTTTTTGTTTTGTTTTAACTTGGAAATGGTGGTGGCGGCAGACTACGGCAAAAATAAGGGGAACGCAAATAGCCCATGGGTGCCGCCATTTGCGTACGCGCGGGTTTTTTTTCCCACTCAGCCGTGATAGGCTACGTAAACATTTACGTAGCCTATCACGGCTGGCTGCAGGGACGCAAACGGCGGCGGCTACAGCCGCCGCCATTTGCGTCCCGGCAGGACAGATTCACGGCCGGAGGGACGGGGCGCCTCCCCCCCGGCCAGAATTTCGGGTGGGAGGGACGGGGCGCCTCCCCCCCCCGGCCAGAATTTCAGGGGGGAGGGACGGGGCGTCTCCCCCCACCAGCCAGAATTTCAGGAGGAGGGATGGAGCGCCTCCCCCCCACCACAAATCACCTTTCAGGTTCAGGTAAGTGACTTTCGTACATCCCTACCCCTGAGTCCCGCTTGCTAAGACCCTGACCCTGCTTGCACCCTGCCCATGCTCGGCGAATGGCCTGCACTCACCCCAGCTACCTTGTTGAGCTTCGTGGTTGCTGTTTTTTGAGAACTAAAATGGCGGTCACAAAAATGCGCAAATTTGCACACATGTGAAAATGCATATTTTTGTGAATGCGCGTATTCAATTATGCAAAATATGCATTTTTGCGAATGCGCATTATTTCTGTATGCATATTTCTGTATCTGAATGCACATTATTTCCCCAAAATACGCATTTTCACACACACACTAATGTGTGCCTTTGCAAAAATGCACATTTTGCACATGAGAATATGCACACTCGCAAAAATGCTCATTTTCGCTCATACAAAAACATGCATTTTTGCGGTCGCCATTTTATTTTTATTTTAATGGCAACCGCGGAGCTCGTTGAGGCTGCTGGGGTGAGTGTGGGCTGCTTGCCGAGTGTGGGAGGGGCTTGAGCGTAGTTCAGGGACCGGTGAGTGGGGACAGGGGCCGAGCGGGTGTCCTGAGAACCTGGACAGGGGTGAGTTCGCACATCCCTAGGCTAGACAGCCATAGGATTTTTCATTTTCTGGGAACCGGGAGCCGAGCTTGGAGCTAGCGCTCTGAGGTTGGATCCCAGAAAACGGCCTCCCCCGCCCCCTCATAGGCAGCATGGTTCATTCCTGGCTCCACGCTTGTAAGAGGAGCATGGAGTGGGGGAAAAGGGAGCATTCTTGGAGGTGGGAAGGGGACAGCGGAAGCACCGTTTCGATGCTCCCTATGCACCATCCGGCCTCCACCCCCCTTGCCCCTGCTCCAAGGTGCCCTGGCTAGACAGCCGAAATTGGTCATTTACTCGCAAATGCAGGGCAGCCAGAGCATGGAGGAGAAGATCCCCTCCGTGCTCTGCCTACCCTGTATTGGATAGTCAGTCGCCTCTAAGTTTGGAGGCGGCCGACTATCCCCATAGGATTGCACCCTAAAGCTCTTACTCCAAGAAACTAAACCTCAGGAAAGGGATTTCAACTTTTAGAATGGCGAAAAAAACTGCACAAAGACCACCAAACCATCAGTGGTTGAGAGGAAATGTTGGGGCCAGTGAAACAGGTGTGGCCATCTGGGGAACCCCTAGAAAGCCAGATTGGGATCACAGGAGACTGGGATTTGATTCTGCATCCCTGGCTTAAAGCCATCAACAAATCTGACCTTCATGAATTTGGGAGAGGGAGAGCTAGATTTTTCAGGGGGTTCTCTTGGCTTCTTGAATCTCTTGTTTGATTTGATTCCTGCCACATGCCCATTACAAAAATCAGTATGAGTTGGGATAAAAGACTGGTTGTCTGACTGTGCTTTCTATCTCCTCCTGTCTCACCACCCCTCACCCCATCTATTCTGCAGAAGCTTATCCCCTACCAGCCCCCACATCACTGTGACACTCTCCCATATTTATGACTCCTGCTCCCCACACCCAGAGTGACACTACCACCCTAAAACTGCTCCCTGCTTCCCTCTGCAAATTACACACCAATATCCTGTGAGCCTGGGTGCTGGGGAAGAAGGCAGGAAAGTGGAAGAATTTCTGTGCGGGGGCGATGGTGAATGTACCCACTTACACTGAACCTCCAGGTACATGGCTTGGGAATCTTGCCCTATGGTGTTGCTGGCTATGCAGATGTACTCCCCAGCATCCGTGTACTGGATGTCTTTCAGTGTCAGAGAAGACACCCGCGCATGACTGCGTACCACGATGCGCCCATCCAGGGTCTAGCAGGAAAAGAAAGTAAAAGTTTAGAAGATAGGTTGTGGGTGGATGAAGGCGCATTCAGAGAAAACAGGGAATGGTTGGTAATCCGGCAAATGGCATTTCAGCAACCAATCCCTGTGCCTTACCTACCCCCCTCCATTGTTTTGACACCAAAAGCTGCCACCTGCATTCCACATGGAGGTTGTGATGCTCTCCTCATTGCCTGATGAATGAATTAGGGCTGAGCTGACATTAATCTACATTCACAGCCTTCTTAGCAGGACGCAGACTTGAACTCCCTCCCCGCCCTTTCGTAAGTGGTAGAGAGATGCAAAGAATCAACCCATTGTGCTTTCTATCTACCCTCCTCATCCAATTTACATTCAAATTTATTTCATCTGTGGTCGTTCACAGCCATGATGGTCACCGCCATTTTGCCTTTCCAGCACTGGGCTGCAGTAGAGCACAGGAAGGGCAGGGAACTGTGCCCGTGTTGCCTAGGCAACTGGATGGCTCTCCCAATCTCCTGGCAAAATGGCCGCAATCACTGTAGTTGCACAACCCCCCACAACCCAATAAACTGTTTTTTTTGTTGCTGAGAGGGTTTCACACCCCCTAAACCTCATGATACTTTGTCTCAGCCCTGGCATGATCATGCGTATGAGCAATGAGGGGTTCAATGGGGTCCCACACTAGAGAGCAGTTGGGCCGGTCTCTGTGCTTCCACATTACCCTGTAGGCTCCAACTGGGCCTGGATTAATTGCAGCTGCAACCAACAGGTCTGGAAACTCCAAAAATCCCCCCCCACACACACACATGCTAGTTATGCCAAAGCCACTCATACGGAGCTCCTTGCTGGATCAGACCGAAGACTGTCAAGTCCAAAATCCTATTTCTCACACCAGCCAGCTAGATGCCTCTGGGAAGCCCACAGACAGGGCATGAAGATAACCGGGGAGGCTGCGTTTCCTTAGCAACTGGTTCTCAAAGGTAGCCTGCCTCTGACCATGGAGGATCCATTTAAATAGCTAATGGCCACTGACACACTTGAAGAAAATAGGAGGGAAAAGAACACACACAGACACCAATGATAAAAATTGTAGGCTGATATTAAAAAAAAAAAAGCAATACATTTCCAGCAAAGAAATACAAAAGCAACATCTACTGGAAAATAGGTTATCAATAAAAATGCAACCCTCCAAAATAAGGGCAGTGGGTTTATACATTTACCCCATTCAGGGTGGAAAGGCATTAAGAGGCTGAGAATCCCCTTTTCATCTGCAGCTGCATCAGCATTCCATAATATGCACATCAAAAGCAGTACTTGTGGCCTGAAGAGGCTTGCACCCGCTACAAAGGGAAGGCACATTCAACTGGATGCCCAGTTTTATCATCCGTTGCCTTGGCAATGGATGCACAAGGAAGGTGACTCAGGATGTCTTTCTTGGGTACACATGCATATACACACCAAGATGGGGGCCTTGCAGCTATGGATAACTTACACCCCACGAAAATCAGCCCAAACTGCTAAGGGTATCATATGAAGGAACCACCTTGAATAAAAATTCATTACCAGTGACCAGTAGGGACAGATCTAAGAGTCAGTTCACATGGGACAATTCTTTACATGCATTATCCCTTCCATATAGGAAATATGCATGGGTTTGCTTCCATGCATGTGCAGGAAAGCTACAATTAGCCATGGCTTCCACATATGCACATTTGGCCAAAAGGTTATGCATAATCATGGGTTCCAGCTACCCACCATTTCCTTTCCTTTCCTTACACTGCCTCCCCTCCTTTTGGATGGGGTCAAAACATCAGAAATGCAAATGAAACATCCGGTCTTGGGCTTTGTGTGTGTGTGTGTGTGTGTGGGCAATGTATATTTCGTGCATTGCCTCCTCCTGAAACTTATTTCCCTTTCTTCTATTCCTTTGACAAACAGATAAATATTGGATAATAGCAGATAGATGATAGATAGATGATAGATAGATAGATAGATAGATAGACAGACAGAAGATAGATAGATAGATAGATAGATAGATAGATAGGATGTGCCTGATCTTGTCTGATCTCGGAAGCTAAGCAGGGTCAGCCCTGGTTAGTACTTGGATGGGAGACCACCTGGGAATCAGGCTTCCTGCATTGAGCAAGGGGTTGGACTCGATGGTCTTGTAGGCCCCTTCCAACTCTATGACTCTCTATGAAGTCTATATGAAAATAGATAGACAATCATGCTAGGTAGGAGGGAGCAAAGGAGTTTACAAGGCTACAACCGACAGTCCCCCAAACACAGTGGATGTTTACCAGCTCAAGAGAATCTTTCTAGAATCTTTTCAAGAAAAGACGAATTAAAGACAACTTAGACATGATGACAGAGATGTGTGAATGCATCTCTGATATCTTTTCTTTCTCTGTCTAAAAGGCCCACAGTGCATGGAAAAGGAGTTTAATTGAAATCATCCCTTTCCCCTGGAGCTCCTGTTAACTATGGAGGAGAAAACAAACAGACATTTGCAAAGTGCCTAAATATTTTCCCCTCTGTCGCTAACAGCAGCTCTAGAGGAGGCAGCATTTAGATCTGGGAAATGATTAAACTCGGCCCCAATCCAAATCAGGCTCCCCCCATGACTTCTGGTGAAATGTGAAAGATGTTGGAGAGGCCCTTGTGGACCTCCAGCATCACATCTAGTTTGGCCTGTAGTAACTTGCTATCAATAATCCTAAGTAATGCACTCTTGCTTAAGAATGTAAGAAGGGCTTCTCATCAGGCCAAGTTCCCCACTTAGTCAGGCATTGAATCCCAGCAACCAGTAGGCATGAGGTGGTCCATCAGGTAACAGGCCAGTAGTCCAGTGGTAGACAACGGTCTACTTTCTGCCCATCCTTATTGTGGAAGGTTCCGAAACAGTCCACAGTACAAAGACCTTAGCCCCCTTTACCCCACTTATTTTTTGCACTGCATGAGAAGACAAGGCTAAAAGAATGGCTCCATCCTGGCAGGTCCCTTGTGGGGTTGGAGTGCAGTCTACCTTCTCCCTCCTGCCTCCTCATCTGTGAGAGACAAGACCTAGAGATGGGGAAAGGTCATCCTGCTGGGTTCCCATCAGAATAAGATCTTTTTCTTTAAACTCTTGCCATGGATAAAGAAAATATGAAGAGACAGGGGGAGGGACTAAGATCTCCAGCAGGATGTTTGTTTTGCTCACATAAGGTAGAGTATGGAACTCATAAACAACAGCTAAAAAAATTGTAAGTGGAGCCCACCGTTTCTCGCACAACACTCCTTCAGTCCTCTGGTTGGAGAATCAGACCCAGTTTGTTTGTCATGACTACCCATGGTTTGTTTAAACCCTGGTTAGTCATGAACAAGCAGAAGCAAGTGAGTGTTTTGGCTCCCACCCGCCCACTCCTGCTGAGCTAAACAATCCAGGGATACGCTGTCCCTGGGTTATTCAGCATGATGTCTGAACCCACTCATTGTGGGTTCTTGGGAGAGGGACAACCCAGCGTTGTCACCCAAGAACAAGACATGGGTAGTTGTTGTTGTTTTACCATGGAATTTTATTTTGAAACAAGATTAACAAAATTAAGGCAACAAAAAGAACCTGCATAATAATAAATCACAGTCACCAAAACCCCCCAAGGGAATTCACTAATTATAAATCTACGTAGGAGCTCAATTTCTAATGAAACTAAAAATTCCAGTTCCATAACATATGAAAGGAATATGTGCAGGTGTATGCCATTTTGTGTATTTGTGAATAGTATGCAGAAAAAAAATATAGGCACCTGTATTTTGTTGGAACTTTATCAAAAGTTTGAAGTGCCTCAGCAGAGGAAATGAATAGAAACCATGGTGTCATAATATCATTCTTCACATTAGGATGCCTTGCTCGCTGCACTTGCTGAGTAAGTTTATACATATGCATAGTCTCCCAAATTGTATTAATCCACTGCTCTTTAGTTGGTTGCTTTGGAGACTTCCAGTCACAAGCTATACATAACTTTGCAGCTGCATACAATTGCCCAAGAAGGTCTTTATGCAGGAATCCAGGATACTGGGTTTAAAAAAATGAAGCAGCATTGCTTTAGGAGCTACCAATGGTCTAATATGAAGACATTCCTGACAGTAATCAGCAACCATGTTCCAAAATTCCTGCACTGTAGAACATTCCCACCAAAGATAAAGTATGAGCCAATATGACCACACCCCTTCCAAAAATATTGACAGTAATTTGGATGTATTAGGTGAAGCCTTGTAGGAGTAATGTACCTCCCACTCAGAACTTTGTATTGTGCTTCCCTTATATTAGTGTTGATTGATAAAGATGCAAAAGAAGTCCAAATACACTGCCAATCATCTTCCAAAGATTCTCCATCAGTCTCCTATGCCCACACATAGGATGGTTTGTTATCCAGTAACGGAATTCTGAAGGTTTTCATAGTTGTGACATGATGCAAACCAGCTCATACAGTGCTTTTAAGACATATTTTGCTATAGCCCTGGTCATTCTGACTAGCACACAGTTATCAGTGACCCCTTTCAAGAAGTCTCTCCGTCATAATCATGAAATAGTGCTCTCCTGCTTGCAAAATCTGGGAATTCATTAGGTTCCAAGATGTCAGTCCTCTCAGTGAGAATATACAGGCATACTGGGCCTGCAGAATATCAGACATCTCTGACACTAAGAAGGCAAGACACTGTCCCCAAGAGCAGCCTCAACACCACAAGAGAGCTACAAAATATGGATGCATCACGGACATGCACAAACATGAGAAGTATCACTATCCCACTGCGAAATTAAAGTCATTCACATCCAATGTATGCAATTCAGGTTTCGTTCACTCTGAGAAGAACCCCAGTTTAATAGAAGCCGTTAACTAAAATCCTCTTTGCTAAAATGGAGTTATGATTTTTACCTCTTCCCCACTCCACAACCTTCCCAAAGTACAAAAATGAGTGACAAAGTCCATGGCCCCCAAAGTCCCCATTATGGTCACCAAGACCAAGCTTGATAGACATCTGATGCCTACAGTCAATCCCTCTTTGTTAAGCTCGATAGCCAGGTCAGCCAATTGCCTATCTGTAAATCCAGTCCATGGGACCATTTCCTGGAGAACAAACAGCTCTTGAAAGAGGTAATTGCATTGCTCCTGAGATGAAATGTGATGCAAACATTTAAAAATAGAGTAGAATGCACCTAACTGGAGAGAAATGAGCAAACAAGTGAGCTAGGTGGGCCGTGAACACAAACTCTGTGGTAAAGGGAATTACCAATTTACCCACATTTTCCTACATTGGCCCATGGACGGCTTAGATGAATGATGAAGTTGCCTATTTTAGGAAGTCTGCTCTGGGCATTTGTGCCAAAGAGCTCTTGGCCTCCTGGATCCAAGCAAAGAATGTTGCTCATCATCAATGAACAATCACAGGCCCACTCCACCAATGCCCCAAGGCGTGTGTGTGGTGGATGTCCTCAGCAACGTTTGGCCCATTCCTAATACACTACACTTGCTCATTCAAAGATGCACTATGACATAAAGCAGCTTCTAGTGCTACCAGGAGACAGTTTGAACTTATTAAGTTATGGTAGATACATATCATCAGCATCAGTGCAGTTATATTATTAATACTAGATATAGTTGGCTTAGCTATTGCTATAAGAAATGTGTTAATTTGCAACACTTAAATATTTAGATATAATATATACACAAAGCTAGAGAAGAGTGGCTATTTGTCTGTTAATCTTATACCTCTTGCTTCTCGGGCCGGGTCCATGAAGCCTGGAGAGAAAAGATAGATAGAACACAACAAACACACACACACACACAGAAAAAAGAGCAATAAATGTTTACAACCGTTTTTGCTCCCCCCTTCATTGAATATGTTGTATGCATCACACTTCATTCCGTGCACATGCATGGACTCAAATTTAAGAGCGGGGGTGAGGGGGCGTGAATGAAGAGCAAGGGAATTGAGATGGGACATCCATTCCCCGGTATTCATTCGAATCAACATGTAAAAGAAATTACCAAATCCGATCAATCGAAGGCTAAATAACATTTGCAGTCGTGGCGCTTCTGCTCAACTAAACTTGCATATCGGACTCTGTCTCACCATTTCTGCCACAAATGGCTCCCGGTAGTAGCAATCCCAGTGACGCCCCTCTGCAGCAGCTTCGCAACACAGATACGGAGAGAAAAATTTCCACATCTCTCTCTGTCCACAAACACAGGCCAGCTACGAAAGCCACACACCTATAAAATGTTTTTTTTCATGCATGCATACAAGCATATTTTATTTTTGACTTTTTTAAAGGTGCATGCTGTTTACGAAGCAATAATGCTCACATCAGAAAAAGCAGTACAATTTGAAGTCCAATGAAAACAGCAGCATCAGAATGCAATTTAAACCTGTGGGTAGATTGCCCTGCCATCTGAAACCACGGCTATTTTGTGCTTCACTTTCCCAGCTTGATCTGCTGCAGCTAAAGGAATTGAAAATCACCTGGTAATCATATCAGCATGGCCAGGACAGCGCAAGACTTTGGGAGTAGCAAGCACTGCTGAAGTTTGAATGGCAGTAGCAGACACAACGACCAATGGACACCAAACACATGAATGGGATGTTCAGGAGGTGACGATGAGCCATGGGGAGCTGCGTCCCAAAGCATTCCCAGAGATCAGAGCCACCAGTTGCAGTGGTGAGAATTACCAATGTTGTCTCACATACCACACGTATGCACAAAAGCTGCAACTAAGGTTGCTTAATAATTCCTCCCTGCCCTTTGCTCTGATTCAGAGAGTGCTCATAGTGTGGGCACTCCTAGGGGTGCCCCTGGATTCTTCCCTGCTCAGTAAAACAGAGGGACCCAATCTGCATCTCCCTTCCCTTCCCTTCCCTTCCTTCCTTCCTTTCTATACCACCCAATAGCTGAAGCTCTCTGGGCACTTCATCTTAACATAACAGCTGCTCAGGCAAAAGACCCACATGCAGATCTGGATGCAATTAGATCTGGGTGAGTGTCTCTGTATCAGTGTAGACAGAAGGTAAGATCTTCAGATGCTTTGGACTTCAACTCCCAGAATCCCCTGCCAGCATACAGAATGGTCAGGGATGCTGGGAGTTAAAGTCCAAAGCATCTGCAGAGCTACTTTCTGCCCACCCCTCTCTGCATTACAACCAAGTCTCATCAGCTGTCACCTTGGACGAGGGAGTCTCCAGCCTCCATATTGCTCCGATTCACATGATGCAGCAATCTGGAACCGGTGGCAACCATGAAGGAAGGACTACCTTGGGCCTTGTGCTGAACCCTGGTAGATTTTCCTCCCAACCGTAAGTGGGAGAAAGAACAAGGATTTTATTATCCTGCAAAAGAGCTGATGAAAAGCAGCAGCTAAGTACAAGCAATGAATCAGGAAGCTGTAGGTTCAATGAAGTCTCTGCATGGCATTAACAAGTGAACTCTCTCTCAATCTCCATGTGCCCCAACTACAAGACAGGAAGAATACTGATTCTAACTTACAAGGCATTTATAATGAAGTACTCTGAATGTTTTAAAGCACTATTTAAATGATGATGATAATTTAATTAAAGCTATTAAAGCTTTAAGTAGATAACACTCACAAAATCCAGGCTTTTCTGGCAAAATTGAAAAGATAAGCAAAGCTTTTGAATATCATATTCAAAAGCATGTGCACGTTATTTATCTTAGAGGAGGCACTGGCAATCAAAGCTGGAGAATTTGACACAAAAGGAATGACGTGACTGACTGCCAGGCTTAAAAATGATATATAGTTTTACAACTAACCTTGACAAGCTTGAGTTGTAAAACATGAGCAAAGGTGAAGTGTATGTTTGTGTGGGGGCAGGGTGGGGGTATTCAGGTTGCCTGGAGGATTTCTGGGGAAGAAAAAGGTGCTCAGCTCTACTACATACAAATATCTCCCTGAGTTTATGGATTCTCTGTTTAATATGACATCTGATTGTTAAAAGTAACACTCAGCATAGCACTAGGGAGGTGCTTGAGGGTCGAAACGTAATGACAGAGAATGCTCCCATAGCACAAACCCCACCAATTCTCCAAGAGTGGCAACAGCAGAAAGACAGCCAATGCTAAAAATGGGAGTCCCACAGTGGGAGTGGGACACAAAAAAGACTAGGCCACTGTATGTGGCTTGCGTGTCACCCAACCCTGGGCTTTCCTTAATTGGATTCTCCATTAACACAATAAATGGATGTGCCCATGTTCTTGTGCAAATCCCATTCTTTCAAAATGGAGTTTGCACAGAAACTATACTGGTGGATGGTGCTCCACGGAACCACAAGAAGTCCTAGGTTTTTGTTTTGTTTTTTAAAATCATCTCTAGAGTTTGCCTCTTCTCAGGAGACATGGTCTAACCCTTAACCAATAGCTTCTAATCAACAAACATCAGACGTTCTGATGAAAAACTCAATAAACCTGACTAGGATTCAGTGAAGTTTAGTTCCACTGAGGAGAAACTGGTTTAAACCCAGGTTTAATTGGATTAAGCAACTGGAAACACATCCTACAATGTGACAGTATGATGGGTACAGTGGTCAGATACCTAGGAGGGGAGTTACTGTCAGAAAATGTTTCATAAAAATTAAACTGCCACTGAGGTCAGGCCAAATGATCTGTCTAACCCAACACCCTGTGTCCAATAGAGTTTAGAGAGATGGCTCATGGAGATTCATGAGCCAGGTGAAGAAAGATTGCAAAGAAAAGAAAATGAGCCAAATAAGAATGCATTCTGCCTGGGTTTTAAGTTCCTTGAGAGAGAGGCCCTTCTCTCTGTCCCACTGCTATCACATACACTTTATGTATGTATGTATGTATTTAATCCATTTATATATGGTTTATCATAGCTAAAAAAGATTTGTCATGGCAGTTCACAATACAGGAACGAAAATATAAAACAGAATGTTTAAAAATGAACAATAACAAACTGGACAGCAGAATCAATCCAGGAAGGCCTGGGTGAAGAGATAAGTCTTCAACTGGCACCAAAAGCATACCACAGTTGGTGCCACCCAAAGACCAGGGAGGAGGGCATTTCCTAAGGTGGGCACCACCACAGAGAAGGCTTTCTACCAGGTTGCTGCCAGATGGCAATCTGCAGATCACAACACAGTCAGCAAGGCCAATGATCTAAATGATTGCATGGGGCTATGCTGGGGAAGGCAATCCACCAGGTAACCAAGTTGTTCAAGGCTGTATACCATTAACAAGACCCTGAACTTGGCTCAGCAGCTAACAAGCATCTGGCTGGAATACAAGAGAGGGCCTCCTGGTGGCTGCTTCCAGGCTGTCCTTCTGCCAGTAGGCAAATACATTTTTATTCAGGTAGGTTTGTGCCATCCATCCAGACTGATTGAAGTAGGTTTTAATCTGGTGGGTGCTCTCCTTCCTTCCTTCCTTCCTTCCTTCCTTCCTTCCTCTCCTTCTATTTCTTTCTGTTTTTATTAGATGAGTTTTTATTGGATGAGTTTAATTATAACTGTTATTTTATCTGTATTTTATTGTTAGCTGTACTGAGCACTATTTTTAGTAAGAAAACAAGATATAAATTTAAAGGAAGAAAGAAGGTGACAATGCATCCCTGCAGTTAAATTTCCATCATCTGGTAGTCAGAGATGCCCCATAGCTGAAAAATAGATGTTGCAATTTGAGCTGTGCTGCTAAACTAATCCCTACTCCTCCTTTTCCTTTTTTTAAGAGCCATTAATGATAGCTGCTATCAATAGTGATGGTTTGGAAAGCCCTTCCCTGGCATTTTGCTTCAATGCATTTTTAATCACCTGCCCCTGGAACACAGATTTCTGGTTTGGACTAACAGCAATAAAGCCGCGCCATAAACATCTGCAAATTACCCAGAAGGTTGGGGCATTACACAAAGCACAACAAACCCTGTCAGACAAAGAAGCATTCCAGCCCACACATCAGAAAAAAATAGCAGAAGCAGCAGTTCTCAATCTTTTGCCTCCCCCACACCAACTCCCGGTCTACATTAAGAAACTATCCAAAGGAGGATTCATGGTCATAGTTCCTTGGAATAGATTGTCCAACAGTAGAGGTGAGTGTTTCAAAAATAGTTAGCAGTTTTACCCTGAGCTTCTTGAAGAGCCCTCTAATAGCAGGGTGGATTCCTCAGGGAAAATCCCCCCACCCTTCCAGCTTTTGGCTGCACTTTGGCCACTATACGATGAATTCACACACTACATTTGCATGGGGAAAAAGTCAGCAGTTCTGAACATATGGAGCTGCCTTGTCTTAGTCAGATCATTGGTCCATATCTAGCTACCTACTGTGTACAAGGACTAGAGACAGCAGTTCTCTGGGGATTCAGACAGAGAAAGAACCTTCCCACCCCTAACTGGAGATGCCAGGGATCAAACCTGGGGTCTTCTGCGTGCAAAGCAGATGCTCCACCACTGAGCTATGGCTCCACTGATTTCACCTCGTCATTTCTACCAATATTTTGGGTGAATTCACAGGTAGCACTTGACCTATTGGGAAGCTTGCCCATTGCCTTTCCTATGTCATGGTAACCACTGTGTGGAAGCACATAGGCAACAAATATTCACAGTATGAAAACAATGCAGTAAAATCACCTTGCACTGATTGTGCTATGCCAAACAAATAACCTTTAGCTCCATCCACCACCTGCTGACTGCAATTGCCACAAGACGGCTGAGTAGCTTTCCTCACATGGGGGCATCTTCCAAGAGGAGCAGCTACGAAGTGGAGCCAAAGTTCTAATGTGCTGGGATAATCACAGTATCACATTGCCCCAGGGCTTCTTCAAAATGTGCATCCTTTGGTTCATTTTAAAATTATACAATATCTGGGGCCTTCCTGGATCCAATCACTCTTGTCCTGTGTAAGGGTCAAAACAGACATTACTTTAAATCTGTGTCTAGCAGCTACATCTCTTTTTTTTTTTCATTTTTACTCTAGAATAGGTGCAGGACCCCGATCCAGAACTTAAAAGCCCCCTTATTCTGCACCCCACCCCCATGCTAGGTTTCTCATTCAGATGCACCTACCCTGCACCTACTCCTGAGTAAAAATGAAAACAAGAAGTAGGGGTTAGACACAGATTTAAAGTAATGTCTGTTTTGACCCTGACGTGGTGACCTTTGAAAGATCAGGCTTTCTCTGGGTTCCAAAGGAGTGGACCCAGTTCCTACAAGGTGTACCATTCACCACAAAAACATTTCACAAATATGCAGACCGATGAAGATTATGTGAAGAAAGGCAAACACATAACTACACAATGCCCTTTCTTAACTCAAAGATTAATAAATTGTTGTAGATCACAGGCTGTTGTAATGAATATGAACAAGCTGAATATGAGCCAACAATGTGATGCGGCTGCAAAAAAAGGCAAATGCTATTTTGGGCTGCATTCATAGAAGCATAGCTTCCAAATCCCGGCAAGTGCTAGTTCCCCTCTACTCAGCACTGGTTAGGCCTCATCTGGAGTACTGTGTCCAGTTCTGGGCACCACACTTTAAGAAGGATGCAGACAAGCTGGAGAGGGTTCAGAGGAGGGCAACAAAGATGATCAGGGGACTGGAAACAAAGCCCTATGAAGAGAGACTGAAAGAATTGGGCATGTTTAACCTTGAGAAGAGAGAGGGGAGATAGGATAGCCTCTTCAAGGACTTGAAAGGTTGTCACAGAGAGGAAGGCCAGGATCTCATCTCGATCATCCCAGAGGGGAGGACACGGAATAATGGGCTCAAGTTACAGGAAGACAGATTCTGGCTGAACATCAGGAAAGATTCCAGACTGTCAGAGCAATAGGACAATGGAACCAATTGCCTAGGGAGGTGGTGGGCCCTCCCACACTGGAGTCATTCAAGATGAGGCTGGACAGCCATCTGTCAGGGATGCTTTGAGTTAGATTCCTGCATTGAGCAGGGGGTTGGACTTGATGGTCTTATATGCCCCTTCCAACCCTATTATTCTATGATTCTATGAGCATTCCTTGATTTTGCAGCTGCACTGATTTCAGAACAATGCTTTGCATTTCTGCATTTACCTGCTTTTCACATGGGACCATTATAGCAAGAGACAAAAGGCCAGCCCTGTAGAATTCATGGCCACGTCTAAGCTGGTGACATCATCTTTATTTCAAAACTGCTAATTATTTTTGCCATTAAGAACAACAATGGTTTCGAAATGTGACCCACGACAGTTAACGAGTGAACACAAAGGCAGCCAAGGCTTTTGTGCCTGGAGTTACGTACAGCGTGAGAGTACAAGTGCAGGAGATCAAGAGAAAAAAGAATTAACAGGCTAATTTTGGTCCACGGATTCATTCTTAGGCTACCTACACATCTCTCCCCCCTGCCCACCCTATCCCTCACGAGCAACGACTGCTTTTGGCAGTTGCAGCTGTAATGACGATGCACACTGGAACCAGAGCATTAACAGCTGTCACACTGTTTTGAGCCAAAGGATGGGGCACCTTCCCTAGCATGGATCCCTTGAATTTTCTGCAGTCATAAAGGGGAGAATTAAACATGCACACCCTAAATCTGACAGATCTAGCAAGCTACTGGAGCTACCATGCCTGCTGGGCAGTGCTAAAATTGATTATTTTGGGCCTGTCAATAAATAACCACCAGCCTGGTTGAGAGTGGTAAGGATCGTCTCCCGGTCAGCGTGCAGTTCTTCTGCCTGCTGGGGCTACAACCAGGAACTCACAGTTCCTCTATATAGTAAGCCATCAGGCTTCCAGCTCAGTGTATCTCCCTAGGCAGTAAGGGGTTTCCAAGTAATAGATACAGGGGTGAGCAACAGGCAGCCCTGTGGGCCAGATGTGGACTCCACAGGGGCTTTGGGGGCCCCACTGGATCCATGGCTGCCACCATATTCCCAGCAGAATTCCCTCCAGCCTTGTTTCCCAGAAGAATGTCTGGGAATCCAGCTGCAGGGCCACTGCAGGGTGTGTGTGTGTGTGTGTGTGTGTGTCTGGCCCACAGTGGGTTCCGAAGGGGCAATGTGGCCTCCTGACCCACTGGAGTTGCCCGCCCATATAGTTGCCCCTTCTGGTAACCAGAAGGACTCTGCCCACCCAGACAGGCTGCTGGCTCTCATTAACAGGAAGGGCTCTGAAAGCTTCCGGTTTGGGCCGGGACTTTGCCTTGAGAACGACAGTCTTTCCTGGCTCTGGATTTGTTCTCTAGCTCTGACCTTTTGGCTCCTGGTCCCTTCTTGATGGCTCAGCTTTAACAAGCTGTTTTCCCATTTGAGGCCACTGATGACTAACACAGGTATTTTTTAGTAGGCTGGCAGACATTTTAAAACGTTATTTTAACATGGGATGAAGTGGGATAAAACAGGCTATGAAATGATCTGAAGCTGTTATAATTAGTGCATCACCTGTTCTCATGAGACAGCAGCTCCTACCTCTTCAAAGGCCGGGATACATACTACACTCACCACGGGAAGGCTGCTGAAAACAGCCCCACGCTGCCTGTGATGTGCGTTCTGTGCCACAGCTGGAGCGCTTGGAGCAGAGGTGCTGAACCTCTTTCAGCCTGAGGGCCACATGTCGTTTTGGAGAAACTCTCAGGCGCCGCATCCCAGTGGTGGGTGGGGATGAGAGCAAATGGGGCAGGGCCAAAAATACCAAAAGGAGCAGCATATTTTAGCTTAAGGTTCTTACTGCCAGTAACTGAGCCTTAGGAGAGGTGTTCCAACCATTAGAATGGGGGAAAAACTGCACAAAAGCCAGGAAACCACCAAATGGGGAAAGGGGATCAGGGGAAAGGCAGCGTGGCCTTCTGGGAAACCCCAGAGGACCAGACTGGGACCCCCACCCCCAGGTTCTTCACCCCTGGCCATGCGCATCTTCCCACATGGGTTATCACTATTTTACAGAGAGTCTCTGTGTCAATGCCAGATATTCCTATCTAAGTCGTCGTACCCGAGGGCAGAGGCTACAGTGGCAGCTCCACCCATTTCAATGGAGCCAGAGCGGTTGGCACCAGCTGCTCATCCCACTAAGAAGCTGTATGGAAGCATGCCTCGGTAGAAGTGTGGCCAAAAGTGTATGCTGGGGAACCCTCCAGGGCAATTTTCACCTTTGCCACTAACTCACTTGGTGGTCTTGGTAAGACACTCTTCCCTGAGCCTTGGCTCCTCCATCAGCAACATGGGTATGCTAATTTTAGCCCACCTTGGAAAGTTGTTGCATGGATTATGGGGATAAAGTATGCAAGGCAATTTGGACGCTGTATATTAAACGCTAAATGTTCCTACCTGTGCCTGGGCTCGCCCGAAGGAGCTGTGGTTTCAGTGTGCAACGCTACATGGCCTGTGGAGAGGTAACAGAAGAGGCTCCGGTCCAGGGATGGGGAACATGTGGCCCTCCAGATGTTGTTGGACTGTAACTCCCATCATCCCTCACCACTGGCTATTCTGGCTCAACAACAACACAACAATATCTGGAGTGCCACACACTTCCATGCCCACTCTAGGCCCATCCACTCCCCCTATTTTCATTGCCCTGGTGTGTGAAGAATGGACCCGAGGAGAGGCAATACCTTCTCTTCATTGCTGATGTTCCGGGTAGAGGTCCTCCAAGTGATGGAGGGGATTGGGTCTCCAGAGGCCTCACAGGTCAGGGTGATCTGGTCTTCCAGCTCCATAGCAGTTTTGTTCTCCACAAAGGTGATTTTGGGTTTTGCTGAGGAAATGGTAGAGACACACACACATACACACCCAGGTTTATTTGGCTGTTGAAAACGTCGGACACCAATCTCCAAGGTCTTAAAGCTGTGCTGGACCTGTGCAAGACCCATCAAAATGAGTTCTATTCCCATTAATTTCAAAGGAGCTTGAGCTTACTGGAGCCCACAGAGCCTGACTAGTACTAGTTGTAGGACTTAAGAAAAATCAGATCAAGGTTTTGCGATCTGTATATATTACACAACTGTAAAGACATAATTTATTATTGTAACAACAACAACAACAACAGTTAAATAGTAAACTAAGGACCCGAGCCAGGTATATTTAGGCTGCAGTCCTATGCCCACATGTGAGTAAGATCAATGTGTCCACTTCTGAGTAGACATCCATGGGATTGCATTCTAAATCTTCCACTGAAATCCACAAGAGCTTAAGGTCACAATCCTATGCATGTTTAGAAAGAAAAAAGTCCTACAACTCCCAGCGTTCCCCAGCCAGCTATGCTGGGAGTTGTAGGACTTTTTCCTGTCTAAACATGCATAGGATTGCACCCAAAACTGCTGAACTTTGTTGAGACTTAAAAGTGCATAACTCTATCTAGTTATCTAGCAATGATAAGACATTTGTACACAAGCCTTCATAAACCTTTATCCCAGGGTGGTTTACAATACAATTTAAAATCCAAAACGACAACAATTCTGTTATTATTTTGGATGTTAAATTTAACTTTGCATGAATTATGCCCTTCAATTACTGCTTAACATTGTGGGTGCATGCCAATGTAGAACATTTTTTGTTTGCTTGTTTTTACTTCAATATTTTACTCATATTAAAGTAAGTACAATGTAAACCCATAACATCTAAAGCGAATTTGCAATTACAGGCTCATTTTACATAATTTTTGCTCCCGCATGTTGCGGAAAGCAGCATCGTGCTAGGCAGCACGTAAGAATTCACTAGGCCTATCTCTGTATCCGTAAGAACTAGAAACATTTTTTTTAAAAAATACACTAAAGCTGACATGCCAAGGTGCTGGGAAGTCAGGCTGAGGACATCCCAACTGTTCGCTATGTGACTTTGAGTTAGGGAGGGGGCAAAAACTACAAAACCCCAACTTACCAAAGACTTTGAGGTGTATGGTGGCATCATGCTCACCAGCTTTATTCTCAGCAATGCAGACATACTCTGCTTCATCGTTCTTCTCCACCTTGCGGATTGTCAGCTCTGAGCCGTCGTAACTGAAGCCATACTTTTCCTCATCCTCCTCTCTTTCTATGGGCTCCCCATCCCTGAAGAGCACAAAACTAGTGTTTATTGAGTGGGCTGGCTCCTGAACATAAAGCTACTGCTATCGGAGGCTATGAAGGGGAAGCGCAGTCTGTTACTCAACCCTTGTTGTGAGAGGATGTTCACTTGGGTCAAAGCATGCAATGGTGCTACATCCCTCAAGGGCACCCTGGCATGCCACGGTTCAGAGGCTGTCTCGGCTAGGACCCCTAGTGCTCTGAGAATGAATGCGAGCTCCCGCATCATGGATCTTACTTGGTCCAGCTGATGGTTGGCTCAGGAAAGCCGTCGGCATCGCAGATCAATTTGACTGACTGGCTGAGGTTTGCTGTGGCGTTCACAGTGCCCTGCCTGGAGCGAACAGTGGGAGGCACTGAAAGAAAAAAATGAAAAATAGGCTTGCTTTCAGTGGGCAGGAGAGAAGGAGTAAGTAGAGAGGACAAGACCACTGCAGCATGGAACCCCAGGGAAGACTTGTGTTCTTGCAGATTCTTCCCTGCAAGAAGACACACTTCTTCTTAATTTGTATTCACTTCATCTGTATAAATACTAGAAGCCTTACTGCAATATTCTGACTAGTGCCCTTCCCTCCGCCTGAACTCCAAGTTGGCCAGAATTCTGCAATAAGGCAACACTCCATTTATGCAAATAAACACAGATGCAAACATCCAGAAATGTGTCCAAAAGATGATCTATTGGTATTGTTTATTTAGTTCTTACAAAGACATTGGGCCTTTATCTTTTGGCAGCTCAAGGACAGCCAAACAGCTTTGGTTCACTTCAAACGTTGCTCAGTATGCTTAATGCAATGTGTCAAGCTAGAAACAAATTTTTTACAATTCAAATTACGCTCCCTAAAAACATTAGATGTTTAATCTGAATTAAACTGGCCATTGCTCATGCTTGTGCCAGCTGCCGCAGCCATAAAGGTGCGCTTTCATGGTCCATCAAGTGCCATTTTTGCAAGAGAAGCCAAGCACCCAGCCTCTGCTCCTGAGGGTCGGTCCTCAAAAGGAAACTGTGTGCATCTGTGTGACTGCAGGTGGGGGGCATTAAGGGCTTGAAAGGCTCAGTGTTCTGATATACATGATGTGAATCAGTGTGGGCATCTCACAGAAGCAGGAGTCACACAAAGCTGCTTGAGTTTCCTGTGGTACTGGCCACAGACTTGCCCTCACCCCCAGTCCTCTCCTGACCACACAACAATAGCAGTGATGCTTGGCGGGGAGGCAGAGCAGCAGCAGAATCTGCTCCTCACACAATAATTGCCTGTCAACATCTTGCAACAACAAATCAATTTCATGAGTCTTCATGTTTCTTTCGCAGAGTAACACAAAACCCAGCAAGTCCCCAGGGACAACTCACACAATGCGTAACAGCTCACCGCATTCCCTTCTGAGCTCCCCGGTATCTGTTATCTTGGGATACCAACCACTAAACTCACTTCATCTTCTGATTTGTTCACAACTCGGGGTGAATCAGAAGCTGAAGACATTGAAACCTCATGGCTTTTCTCATTTCTCTCTTCCTTTGCCCTCCTCTTGATTCAACTCTGCCAGATGAGTTTTGCATCCAAGAACTACTTTAAAGTTAGTGGAGAGAGATGGTCACTAGCCAGTTAACATCAAAGCTATTAATCTCTACAGTATTCCAACAGAAAGAAGCTGGCTGTAAACCCTGGACTGATACAAGTTGCACTGCTGCAGCGTCAAAATCTTCTAGCAAATGCATACAAGACTCTTCCTCTTTCATTCAGAGGCAAGCAATCGTACAGATAAAAGTAGGGTCATGATCTCTGGTGGGATGGAGTTCACAGGGGCATCAAGAAACTGGGCTAGATGGACCAGTGGTCGGACTCAGTGTAAGGCAGCTGCCGTGTAGGTCAGCTGCAGCTCAGTGGTTCTATTCACTATGTCCAGGCAGGGCAAGGAAAGGGTCTGGTCTGAAGCCCTGAAGAGCTACTGCCCACCAGAGCAGCTAATATTGGCCTAGATGGTGAAATATTCGACTCAGCCTGAGGCAGTTTCTGATGTTCTTAACTCACCGTTGACGATGACTCGGATGTCTCTGAAGTCAACCTCTCCACGGGCCAAGATCCTCCCTTCACAGCGGTACATCCCCTCATCTGTTTTCTTTATCCCTCTGATCTGTAAGTAGTTGTTGGACAGTACAACAAACCGCACTGGAAGAAACAGGGCAGAGGACAGAATGACTGTCAGTCACACACATCCCTTTGCAGAGCCAGCCTGTATTTCTTCCCCTCAGACAACAAGCTTAACTGAATAGCACTTCTCTCTCTCTCTCTCTCCCTCTCTCCCCCCGACTCTCCCCCACTCACCCATCGCCCAAATGAAAATAGGTTCTATAAAATTCAGCAGATCCTGGAAGAAGTGGGGCCCAATCAAACCAGCTATATAGTTAATGAGGTCAGGAAGTCCCGGCTGTTGCAGCGTGAAGGTTTAACAGGTGCAGCACAAGTGCACCACAAAACCGGTCACAGGGCTCTCTCGGTTTTCTAACTCTTGTGCACACGTACTAAGCCTCACCCGTATATGGGCATGTCTGGCAGCTTCGGCACTACAGTCCAGTCTCATCCTACAGCTGCCTGTTCTTCTTGTTGTCCCTTATGCCTGGAGCTCCACTCACATTTCACAGCCTGATTCCAGATCTAGGCACTGGCACTGCAATAAAGGTGTCCACAGTTCTCCCCACTCCTCCTCCTCCACCACCACCACCACCACCACCACCTCACCATCTTTTTTAAGGACAACGTCCCTGCCCATGTGCTTCCACATGATGGTTGGAGGCAGTGAGGAGACCACATCACACACAATGACTGCATCCTCCCCTTCTTTGAACTCCTGAGGGCTGGGGGCATTCTTGAATGTCAGCTTCTCTGGAAAGGAGATGCAGGGAAAGAAGAGGAGAGTTCATCACAAGACCTGTCAGGCTTCCTATACAAAACAGTCAGTGTGGCACGTACTAAGCAGATTAGGGAGGACCCCTGCATATATCAGTTGATGTAACCCATCATGCCCCGAACAGAAATCAGATGGCACTTAAATAGCTCTAGCAAGCCCCAAGCCGTACACTGCCAGGGGAAACAAAATCCCATCACTTGCATCCTTCCCAATATACAGCCAACTCTGACGATCACACTGCAGCGAGCAGTGGATTTTGAATGATGGACTAAAAATATTTATATCCTGACTTTATCCACAAGGTAGCTAGCAAGAAGATAAAACTGTAATACTTAACCAAACAGCAATAAAACAAGATAAGAGTGTAACATAGTTACAACACAAGAAGAGCTAAGAAGACAAGAGCAGCAACTGGCCACAGTGGTTGCCCTCCTTAGCCTACAAGAGGTAGGGCAAACCAAGGGTTCTGTCATGCTGCTTCTGACCTTCTCAGATGCCCTGTGCAAAGACAGAGTGAGTCAAATGCTCAATCTCAACTAGGGATGGGCAAATATGCAATGTTCAAGTTCGTTGAAGTACTCCGAATTCTTCCTCGAAGCTTATTTTGGCTCGTTTGTATCCCGAATGCGTCTTTTCTTTTGGTCAGGAAAAATGTGAATTTTAAAAGTGTACATTTTTTTTCCAATTGAAAATAATACATGTTTTTTAAAATGCACATTTTGCCCCAAACTAAAATGTACATTTTGCCCCATAGACTAAAGCATGAAAATGTGGATTTGGGGGGAATTTGTGCAAGTATACATTTGTGCAAGTGCACATACGCTTATTTGTGGAAATGGGCATTTGCACAAATGCACATTTTTGGAAGTGGGCATTTGCACAACTGCACATTTTCGAATGCGAACCCAACTTTGGGAAATTGCAAAAATTTCCCAAGAATTACATTCCTGCTCACATTTGGGGTTGCAAACGGGGCATGGTCACATGATCTGCGAACAGAAACAAAATTCTCGTACATTCTTAATCTCAACCACACTCTAAAGCCATGGCAATTCAAATTACTCAAAACCCAAAGGGCTGAAACCCATTAACAATAATAAAAAACAGCAGAAGTTGGATATACACATGGGAAAGAGTATTAGGGTTCCTGACCAAAACACCAATTTCAGGAGGTATCTCTGTTGGAAGGGGCAGAATTTGGCATACCCACCCCAGAATCAGCATTCCCTCTCTCATGGCTTCCCAATGAGTAGAAGAGAGAGAAAGCAAGCAGCTCCTCTCTGACTTTGTAAAACAGCCCCTCCCCAGCCGAACACCTCCAAAGGGAACCGGGTCTGGCAACTTACGGAAGATCTTCACGTTGAGGGTGGCCTCCTTATCCCCTTCATCACTGGAAACAACGCACTTGTAGATGCCGGCATCATCTATGTTGACATTGTAGATGGTGAGAGTGGATGAATCCTCTGCCCGCACCACTGAGATGTGTTGCTGGTTTGTTGTCAGCTTCTCACCATTGGGGGCAAACCAGAAGATGTCTTTGGATTTGGCATCGCCAGTCACTAGAATCAAAGTGGTAAGGTATCGAGGCATAAAGTGATGGTATTCCCTCTTGCCCAGGACCCATTCAAACAATCTAGAACAGGGGTTGGTGTGGAGAGGCCCTTTGGAATCGCTGCTTGCAGGTCCCACTGCACATATTATGACATTCTGTTGCACATCATGGCAAAATGTCCCAAGTGAAGGTTGGAGTGCATAGTGTGCTCAAAGCAGATCACTGAGCACAGGGACACAATGCAGTCAGAGAGCTGATGCATACCATGAGTTACCAAATATACTACAACCGCCCCCCGTCCCTAAACTGTTATGTTTTTCACAACAAGGAATATTGGGAACTATACTTCTGAAAAAGGTTTAGGAGTGACCTTAAGAAATTTATGTTTTCTGTAGAAAACCTCAAATCCTGGGATTCCTTGGAAAGATGCCATAACAGTCACACCAATTTAAAAGCTGCTTTTACTCGGCTGTGTTATTTTTCTCCTCATCAGCCACATGGCTCATCTCTAGAGAGTTTTAGTTCCAACTATGCTTAGAGGAAGTGGAACAGGTTTCTTGCTCACCCTTCAAAAGTTGCCTCTACACAGCTATGCTACCAATATCTTGGCTCTGGGCAACTGGTTCCTGCTTAAACTATGAAATATAACAAATTGTTCATGTTGGGAACTGAACGGTGGTACCTCTGGGGCATAACAATGCAAGAAGAGATTCTGCCTTTCTTCACTCAATGTGGGAGCTAACTAAGAACGTTCCACACCAAACAGACTGGAATGATCAAGGTGGGAAAGTGTTACTCACCTTGACACAAGAAGAATTTGGACTCTCCAACAGGCACCTCCACCTTATTTGGAGCAATGTTCACCTGGAGAGAGACTGCAAGAAAAAAAATCGGAGAGAAGAGTTGCTAGAATAATGTGTTCATGATGCTTAGCAAAGGACAAAAGGCATCATCTAGTAGAGATTGCAAGAGTCTTGCAAAACTATCCTTTGGGTTTGTGCAAGACTTTCACATTAGGTAAAACTTTAGGACTTGGGTCATGTTAACAATGCACCATGGTGAAAGCTTTGAGGAGGGGTGTGTTAGGAACATTCGTATGGATTTACCCCAAATCATCAGCAAGCCTGTACTGCATCTTGCAAGTGTTTTCTGTGCTGCGCTTCTGCAGGCACGAAATTACTTTGTAAGATTAGTTATGTCCCTCTCAGTGCCATGAGCCTGGGGTAGCTTATGGTAGCTTATGACAATATTATCAGCAATCAGCGCCCCAAATGGGCTCACAATCTAAGTAAGTGTTCTTTAAGGCTCCCAAGACTCTCTGATGCTTTCTTTCTAATCCAAGCTCAATAAGGGTGCAACTTGGTTGCTCAGGTTTGGAGGGGAAAACACGCCACATGTACTCAGAGATACTCCTGACTACACACCCTAGAGATTACAGTCAACAATAGTTGCCCTCCTTCCTTTGAATCATTTTCATCAAACCAGGTCTTTCTCTGTTTCTGGAGAGATTTCACCGCTAGACACAGCAAGCATGTCCTGGTTGGGCAGAGTGGCAACAGTTCCATGCCATCTGGCTATCATACTTACATGGGGCTTGTTGGCTCCCTATGCTGGAACACCAGTTGTTGGCTATGTAGGTTTGTGTGTGCCAGAGAAAGACTGGGGAGTCATGCCAACACAGCACACAACATTTGTGAATTAGGCCCTACATTTCCTCACTTAATTTCATATTTAGGGATAGTCAAGAAAAATGACATGGGAAGGCAAACCCTTTCCTCCCCATCTAGTCCTTTAAATTAATCCAGAAGCAACTGGCTTTCAAACTCCTCTCTCCCTCTCTCCCCTTTGGAAGTCCTTTTCCGCTCTTGTGCCTTCACTGGAGGTGACTGTCTCTCCTTTCCACTCCTAATAATGTGCTGTCTGCCCTTTACTCTGCTTTATTTCTGTGTAATCTAATTTTGCTCATCCATATTACTTTAACATTATTCATTCCCAGACAGAATGGCAGGACCAAATGTAATAACACAATGTGAAAGGTTTATTAGATTCTGTGCGGCGAGACCTAAATAGCCCAGGACCAAAGAGTCTTGGCATTTTTCTGCCATTTATCTTCCTGGAATCCTCTCTTGTACATCACACAGTGTCCATCTCTATGGGACACAAGAGCCCAGGTTTCTAGAGCTAGAAGGAACCATTTTAATAGAGCATCAACGGCTGTGAGTCTCAATGCTGAAGCTCAATTCAGATCCAGAAATGGTTATCCTGAGACAACAGATCATATCTACAAGGAGAAGCCTGTTGAAGAGGATTCCATTGACACATCTCTTTGTTACTCTGTTGAACTGCCACTTCTGATATTAACAGTTCCATGCAACTGCTTGGTGAATGGATGCCACTGATGGACATCGACATGCTTTCAAATTGGGAAAAATTGAATGCTGGTATCTGCCTTATCAGACCAAGGCCCAAACCTACTGTCTGCTCTTATTGGTGGCAGTATTCTGGGGTCTCAGGCAATCCCACTAGTTGCTACAAAAGATCCTTCAACTTGAGATCTCAGAGACTTGAACCAGGGACCTTTTCAAAGCATGCCCCCACCGACAAAGCATTTTTGTGTGCATTTTAGGAATGCACATATTTTTCAAACATGCGCCGTTTCAAACACATTTTTTGTTTGTTTTGCGGAACACATTGCAAATGCAGATTCAACCACAAATTGCATTCAGGTCCATATATGGTTCTGGGAGTTCTGGTTTTATATATATATATATATATATATATATATGGTTCTGGAAGACTGAATTAGATAATCTTACTTTGAGTTAAATTACTCAGTTCAAATTACTCAATTACTTTGAATCAAAAATTACTTTGAATGAGTTCAAATCTCCAGGGCCAGATGAACTGCATCCTAGAGTAACAAAGGAACTGGCAAAAGAACTCCCAGAACCACTGTCTATTCTTTTGGAGAAATCATGGAGGATGGGGGAAGTGCCAGATGACTGGAGGAAGGCTAATGTCGTTCCTATCTTCAAAAAGGGCAAAAAGGAGGAACCTGGGAACTACAGACCAGTCTGACATCAATCCCTGGGAAAATTCTGGAGCAGATGATAAAGCAATCCATCTGGAAGCACCTTGAAAACAATGCAGTGATTACTCAAAGCCAACATGGATTTGTCAAGAACAAGTCCTGCCAGACGAATCTGATCTCATTTTTTGATCAAGTAACCTCCCTTGTGGACCGTGGGAATGCTGTAGACATCATATACCTCGACTTCAGCAAAGCTTTCGACAAAGTGCCCCATGATATCCTGATGAGCAAACTAGCTCAAAGTGGGCTAGATGAAACAACGATCCGGTGGATCCACAGTTGGCTACAGAATCGGACTCCAAGAGTGCTTATCAGTGGGACCTTCTCAAACTGCGGAGAGGTAACGAGTGGGGAACCGCAGGGCTCAGTCCTGGACCCAGTACTCTTCAACATTTTTATTAATGACTTGGAGGAGGAGGTGCAGGGAATGCTGATCAAATCTGCAGATGACACAAAATTGGGTGGGATAGCTAATACTTTGGAAGACAGAAACAAAATTCAAAGTGATCTGGATAGACTGGAGCACTGGGCAGAAAACAACAGAACGACATTTAATAGGGATAAATGCCAAGTTCTGCACCTAGGAAAAAGAAACCAAATGCACAGTTACAAGATGGGGGATACGTGGCTCAACAACACTACAAGGAAGAAGGATCTTGGAATTGTTGTCTATCACAAGCTGAATATGAGCCAACAATGTGATGCGGCTGCAAAAAAGGCCAATGCTCTTTTGGGCTGCATTAATAGAAGCATAGCTTCCAAATCCCGGGAAGTACTAGTTCCCCTCTACTCAGCACTGGTTAGGCCTCACCTGGAGTACTGTGTCCAGTTATGGGCACCATACTTTAAGAAGGATGCAGACAAACTGGAGAGGGTTCAGAGGAGGGCAACAAAGATGATCAGGGGACTGGAAACAAAGCCCTATGAAGAGAGACTGAAAGAACTGGGCATGTTTAGCCTTGAGAAGAGAAGACTGAGGGGAGACAGGATAGCACTCTTCAAGTACTTGAAAGGTTGTCACAGAGAAGAAGGCCAGGATCTCTTCTCCATCATCCCAGAGTGCAGGACACGGAATCATGGGCTCAAGTGACAGGAAGCCAGATTCCGGCTGAACATCAGGAAACACTTCCTGACTGTTAGAACAATATGACAATGGAGCCAATTCCCTAGGGAGGTGGTGGGCTCTCCCACACTGGAGGCTTTCAAGACAAGGCTGGACACCCATCTGTCAGGGATGCTCTGACTTGGATTCCTGCATTGAGCAGGGGATTGGACTCGATGGCCTTGTGGGCCCCTTCCAACCCTACTAGTCTATGATTCTATGATCTACATAGGAGTGGGGGCTTGTCGTTGAATTTCTTCACTCATCTTTTATATATTATATTTATTTTGGAAATATTTTGTATTTGCAAATATAACAAGGACAACAACAACAAAAGAAAGGGGGAGTCACAAAAAAGAAAAGAAAAAAGGAAGAACATATTTAAAACATAGCCATACACAATCATAGAGTCGTGGGGTTGGAGGAGGCCTACGGGAACACTGGGTCCAACCCCTTGCTCAGTGCAGGAAGCCTGATTCCCAGGCAGTCTCCCATCCAAGTACTAACCAGAGCTTACCCTGCTTAGCTTCCGAGATCAGACAAGATCAGGCACATCAAGCCCTTTGCTCAGATGAGTCATTCAATAAAAAAGAAAGAAAGGAAAGTTTGTGTGTGTGGCAGGGAGGGAGGATTTGATCCTTCTGCCTTGAGAAGAGAAGACTGAGGGGAGATATGATAGTGCTGTTCAAGGACTTGAAAGGTTGTCACAGAGAGGAAGGCCAGGATCTCTTCTCGATCATCCCAGAGTGCAGGACACAGAATAATGGGCTCAAGTGACAGGAAGCCAGATTCTGGCTGAACAGCAGGAAAACTTCCTGACTGTTAGAGCAATATGACAATGGAACCAGTTACCTAGGGAGATGGTGAGCTCTCCCATACTGGAGGCATTCAAGATGAGGCTGGACAGCCATCTGTCAGGGATGCTCTGACTTAGCTTCCTGCATTGAGCAGGGGGTTGGACTCGATGGTCTTATAAGGCCCCTTCCAAACCTACTATTCTATGATTCTAATCTCACATTAGAATGAAAACCCAACAAATTTCTCACCCATCTCTACCCTCAGATCACTCCTGAGTGCAAATTCAAACTTAAGGTTGCCTGTAAACGAGACTTCAGTTGCACTTCAGTTACAGTTGAATTATGTCTCAAATGTATGTGCTATAATACCAGAATATGATGAAGCACACCTTCTCCCTCTGCATCTCGCCAGCTGGGAATCTTTTTGTTCCATACTATAAATGTCTCCTCATCCCCAACAACACACTCTCTCTCTCCCAGACTCTGGAATCTGTAAGCGTTGTGGTCTTTCGTGATAAGTAATGAGCCATTAGGGAAGACATAATTGGATCCTGGCTCCCTTCCACAGACAAGCTCGCTGGAGCTTCCTGGTCTAACAAGTCCAGGTCAAAGAAGGATTTCAAGAGGTTTGACCTAATGTGTGCAATTTCTAAATTGCAGCCATTAGCTGGAGGGAAAACAATCACCTTAATAGAACAACTGTTCAGTCCAGCATAGCAAAAGCATTTTTCAATTCTCTCCTGCTGCAAATGCTTAATTTGTTAAACCCTTTAGTGGTCCAGGGCTGCAAAATTGGCTGCTTTCTTTCAGGGGTCGTCAGACCACAAAGGTATTTGTTTCAACTGCCTCTCCGCCCCCAGATAGGCATTTTAAAAACTGGAAAGCTCCTGATAAGGGAATCATTATCTCTGTCAAATGCCAGCAGCATCCGTCCTTACCAGGAAGATCAGCTCGGCAGCATCCAAAACACGTATGTGTATACTGGAACCTTCAGATCCCACCTGGGTCCTATAGCAAGGTGACTGCTAACAGCCTCACTCCAACCTGGCAGGAGGGGGCGGGATCAGCTACCTAAGCCAACTTACATCTGTGCCTTTACCAGTGTAAAACTATATAATAATGGAATAAAATAATGGATAAGTGATTGAGGTACAAATCAGGAAGTCCCCCGTTAAAACCTCACCTCTGCTATAATATAAGAAACTCATGAGGTGGCCATAGCCAAGGTGGTTTCAGCCTTCGATCTGCCTGCAATACGGGGAAAATAATACTGACTGGCCTTACAGAGTACTTACAAGGATTACAAGTGTTTAAAGGGCGTTACAGTCCAAATGCATATATATTTACTCAAAAGTAAGCACCACTGGGTTCAGTGGGGTTTGCCCAGGTGAGAGGGCATAGGACTGAAGTCTTATAAACATGTTACAGTGCTACCTATATGCTAAAGGGCTACTTAAATACTAAATAGGCATTAATGTAAGGCTTTTGCTGTCCAAACCAGTTCATATACATGAACTGCCTTACCTTTACAAGGACTGCTAGGTTTACTACTTGTAAGGAAGATCAGGGTTATCACCCCCCCGCCACATTGCAAATGGGGTGGAGTTGAAGTAGAGGTGATTCACTGCAAAGCATCTTCTGACCATCCAGTACGGGCACTTCTGTGGTGCAGCATCTGCAGAGGTCACATTGAGGTGTCCAGGATCCTCACCTGGAGCATTTTTCTTTTGAGTGGGCCTTAGCCCACCTCTTTTGCATGCATAAAGTGTTGAAAGTTCACCTTTTGGTCTTGGTTTTGGGCTTATGGATGGTTGGCTTAGGTTTGCCAAACATTCAGACTGTAAGCCACCCTGACGTCCCTTCTAAAATTCACAGGCTTCCTCTCTAGCATCTGCAGCTAAAGAAGGCCTCTGGTAGCCTGATTCTGCTTGAGACCAGCAGCACATGCTCAGACAGGGTTGCCTTCACAGCAGATCAGATCAGACAGAAGCACAGCCATTGATTCAGAGCTGGCATCCATGCCAGATGGGTCCACATCAGACCGTTTTTCATTCTGAAAGGTATATGAGAACACCTTGGCTGGGTCAGACCAACAGTCCATCTAGTTCAGGGGTGAGCAATGCATGTACCACATGCAAACCCCGTGACCCTTCTTGCAGTCCTGGCTGTGTTCCCCCTGATGCTACAATCACAGCGATTTTGCAGGGAAACAGTGTGTTTGTATGGAGCACTTTGTAAGCAGAATCACACCCCTTGAAACTGCCCAGAGATGTGATTCTGCTTCGAAGCCCTCACACCGTTTCCCTGTGGGATCGCTGCAATTTTGACTGCTCTGGTGAACTCAGCAGCCGCAGGGGTGGGATGCAGGTGCTTCCACGAAGTGGCCACACAGGACATGTAGGCAGCAGGCCTCCCACACCACTTGCCTCCTCACAAGTGGTATTCAGTGGAAGACCACCTCTGTTCCATTTAGCTGTTGATAGGCCTCATGAGTTGTCTAATCCCTTTTCAAGGCAATCTAACCTCTTGTGGCAGTTTGTTCCATACCTGAATTATGTCCTGTGTGAATCTGCAGGCAGAATTTCTGTGGCAGAAGGTGTGGATAACTTGGGGTTTCTTTTGCTCAAATGGCAAGCTGAAGTGGGGGTGGGGGCAGGTAGAGGTCAGGATGTGCCACCAAAAATGCAAACTGCTTTTCTTCAAAGTGCTGACAAGAAGAATTCTGCCTCTTTTACACTTGATTTACTTTCTCCTGGAACCCGCATCACAGTGGCTGCCATTTGCACCTATAAATAAGCCACTGCTGTCAGCGCCCGTGATCCAGCCTTTAAAAACATCAGCGTCTGGTTTGAAAGCTGCTGTTAAATGGTGACAGGTTGACAAGAGGACTGGCTGTGCGGCTGGATCGGCCACAGCGGTCAGCCAGGGGACGTGAAAGGGCATGACTTGGTGGGGCTTTGGTCTGTGATTCCAGAGAGAAAGGTATTGAGGTTTGTTCCTGGCAGGACTGCAACTGGTTGATTTCACCTGGTTCTGATAGGGGAATTCTGAACTTTTGAATCTTAGGCCTCCCAAGCACTGCATGTTTTGACACTCAGTACAAGAAGGGCTGTCAACTGATTTAAAGGTTTTTATTTTTTTTAAAAGAAGGGGACAGTCTGTTTGTTCAAGCGTGGCACCACTGACAGTCTCATGATCAAAAGCCACCCCCCATAGGGCCACAGATTAAATATTATGGTAAACATGCAGCTGCTGCTAAAAACAGCAGCCACAAATCCAGCTCCCTGTTTCCCCTCTGAGCAGAACTTACTCGTATCCGGACATCACATCCTGATGTTCTGCCTTTCCCTCCCTCTGCTGCCACTGGTGGTGGGAAAGGGTAGAATATCACAATGTGATTATGTAGGAGACAGTAAGTGTTTGGGGTACGGCACATAAAGGACCCTCCTTCGGCATTCCTAGCCTCAGCCTGGCTGGAATGGGAAATAAACTCTGATAGCAAGGACTCTCCAACGGGGAGCAGCATGTGCAGTACATATTGGCGTCGGACTGAAAGTGAGCCCTGTCTGATCTGCCCACTGAACCCATCCATTTGAGATAAACTCCCTGTCATTTAAGGCATTTAAGCTCCCAGAAGGCCACTTGGCAGGCCTTCCCCATTCCTCTTCCAATCACATTTGTCCAAGCTTTGCTACCCATATTAATTCATTAGAGATTCAATTTCCCAATTCATAAAATCAGCCTTACATTAGGGAAGCATCTCCTGGGAAATGGATGGCTCTTGCCATCAGAAGCGACTCAGCTGCAGCGTGGCATGAAAAAGGCCTTGCACAGCCTCTCCCATGGGGCAGCAGCAGTTAAAAGAAGCCATTGCTCAAATTCATTGCTCAGCCCAATCTCACAATCTCCTGTGCAAGGCGATAAATAAATAAACAAGCAAACAGGTTGGGGATTGGATACAAGGACTCTTGCGCCAGTCCTACATCACAGAGCTGTGATATCGCACAGGTGCAGCAATATGCAACTGTGCAAACAGTTGGGGAAGATGCACTGTACAAGGGTTTGCACAAAACAGAGGCAGGGCAGAGGGAGACATGATGGGAAGCACAATCCCATCCCAAGTAAACCTGGAACTTCAACAGCACCATTGCAACGCGTCAACCATAAAAGCCGAGTATTAATGAGGACCCTGCAGCAAATCATACTGCCTGAACAGGCCACCGGATGCCAACCAGGGCTGCCAGGCTGCAACCCCAGAATCCTCCTTGCCTCCCACCCCCACCCATTTACTTTTGAAATCTGGCGATGACACATCCATGACTTTTATCACTCGGTTTACCCTCAGTCCTTCTGTCAGTTGTCTCTCGCCTGTGGAGTGGCACACCAGGAGTTCCACATTGGGGGGGGGGATACTGGGCAAATGGACCATTCATTCCAATGAGGCTAACGTAGGAGAATTTCCCAGTTGGATTGTCCTGTTTTTAGCCGTGTGTAGTATGTGTGTGTTTGGGGCGGGGGGGGGATGTCATTTTCCATCTAAACAGCTAAAATGTTTTGAGTCAGCAAATGTGTCCACGATTGGCAAGCATTCACTGCCAACAAATCAGCACTATTCAAGGGGCTGTAAACAACTATTCACTTTCCAAAGACCTGACTTGTTTTCTTTATATATTTGTTATCCTTTTTAATGCTATTTTTATACTTTTTATTATTATACTAAGAACCTAAATTTTCTGAGCAGTGTACAATAATTTTAATGTCTCCTCCTGCTGTTGGCTGAATAGTGCTGCACCTGGTAGCAACTCCCATAGGGATGACATGGTGAATGGATTCTGATGGCAGCTAGGGATGTCAGAGAATTTCGCCACGAATCTCGGGGAGGCCGAATGCCAGCGCATTTGGCCCCCTGAAATCGGTGGCGAAACGGTCTGGCCCCCCCCCTCCCCCGGGGACTTACCTTGGGCGAAACTTCCTGGCTCCGGCAGCCGGTCTTCCGACCGACCGCCGCTGCCATTTCCAGTAAAAAAACCAAAAAAACAAAAAACCATGATAGGCTACGTAAAGATTTACGTAGCCTATCACGGCTGACTGCAGGGACGCAAACGGCGGCAGCTACGGCTGCCGCCATTTGCAGACCCGGCCGGCCAGGATTCGGGGGGGGAGGGATGGAGCGCCTCCCCCCTGGCCAGAATTTCGGGGGGGGGACGGAGTGCCTCCCCCCCCAGCCAGAATTTCGGGGGGGAGGGACGGAGCGCCTCCCCCCCACCGCGAATCACCCCCTTCGAAAAGGTAAGTGTCTTTCGTACATCCCTAATGGCAGCACAGAGGAAAAGGAGGATTGCTCCACCCTACCCCAGTTGGATCAGTTAATGAAAGGATGCTCCTGCGTGCAGGTTGGTCCATTTGGTTCAATGCTCTGGAGTGACTCCTTTGCTGACCAACACTTGAGTTCAGTGGTAGTGCACGCACTTCACATGCAAAAGGCCCCAGGTTCAGTACTTGCTATAGCCACAAAAAAGGAGCTCAGGGAGCAAACTAGAAAAGAGCAACAGAAAACAAGGTAGTTGAAGCTGTGGCTGCCTTGTATCTCTGCAGCAGCTTTAAAGCTAAAGGGGGAACCTCTGGGTTGCCATCTAGAAACCCAAGTGGCAGGAAGGAATGGCTTGCACAGGCCCACTACTGGCACAGGAGCTGTCCTTGATGGCTTTCCAGAGGATGTAGGTTGAGTGCTCCTTCTCTAAGGAAATGGAAGGCATCAGACTGGTTGCATCAAATTAAACATATCTCCTGACCTGTCTGTGACCAAATTAAGCACTAATAAAACAGAGCCAAATTTCCCCAAACAAAAGCATCCCAAATTGGACAATGTAAGAACATATTTGCAAAATTGTTAGATTTACAACATATGCTTTTGTGAAGGTTTGAGGCCTACAGAGGCAAGGTAAAAAGGTCAGGCCTAGAAGCCTGGGCTTGGGGACGGGGGGTGGGTAATTCTGAGAACAGTTGCTTCATTTCCCAGGTTAAGTTTCATTTTCCTGAGTTAGGTTTTGTTTCTCCAGGTTTGAAGCAGTAGTTTCAGTTTGAGGGAAGAAGGGGATAAAAAGAGAAAGAGAGAGCCAGTGAGAGGGAGAGAGGAAGACCAGAGCCTGAAGAGAAGCAGCCTGGAGAAGTCTCAGCGCAACTAGGGTAGAGTAACTTGTGTTTTTGCAACCCTTATTTTCTCTTAATACCTTTTGTATCACTCAGCTCTATTCTGTAAATACTTTTAGTTGTAATTTGCTTGCTTTAATTTACCAGTAAACTGTTGTGGTTAACACCCAGGTGTCTGAAGTGCCAATCACCCCATGTCTATAGCCTAAACCCCACGTTATTGGGAAGGGCAAGTTTAAAAGAAGGAAGGTGAGACTCTTAAGGAGGCAAAACATCCTTAAGTAGTTGCTCAGGGGGTCCAGGTCATAAGGGGAACCCTGACAGCTTCAACTCCCAGAATTAAGACTTCTCTCACTGAAGGATTCTGAATGGCAGAGCCTAGATTCCCTGCTCTCTACCAAATGCTACCCACTCTCATCCCTGGTTGTTTAAATAGCAACCATTAGTCTCTTGCTTGAAGCTAATTCTGTGTCTCATCCCCTTCCCCAGGGAAAACAACTAAGTACAGTTCTTCTGTTTCCTTTTAAGTATTTGCTAATGCAGCCTCTTAACACAGACATGCAGGAGGAAGAAAATATCACCCACAGAAGTCAAAGAAGAAGAAACAGGGTCTTGCAGTCTGCAAGAAAAGGCGAGGAAGCTTCGGGTACTTTCTGTGAGTCTTTAAGACAACATCTGTTCACCCGTCTAGAAAGACACACATGATCCATCAGATCATTCCGGCTGAAGAACTGCATTTCCAGGGACTGTTGGCTGAATTCAAAATGGCAGCTACCTGCATTACACATTATATCATCTATATTGGCCAATTAAACTGAAGTAAAAACAATTACAATTATTGATTTGCTTGTTTATTTATTGCATTTATACCCCGCCTTTCTCCCTCTCGCAAGGAACTCAAGGCGGCTTACATTATCCTCCTCCTCACCGTTGTATCCTCACAACAACAACCCTGTGAGGTAGGTTGGGCTGAGAGTCTGTGACTGGCCCAAAGTCACCCAGTGAGTTTCCATGGCTGAGTGGGGACTAGAACCTGGATCTCCCGGCTCCCAATCCAACACTCTCGCCACTACGCCACACTGGCTCTCACTTGTTTGTCATAAGTAAATAAAACAAAACACTATATTTAGGCAGGGGGTGCTCACATGATCTTTCTGGAAGCCTTTGACTCAAAAGACAAGTCTAAAAAATTTTTGAATACATGAAGTTAAAATCTTTAGAAATCTGGTCGACCACCTGGGGATCCTACTACCCTGACATTAGGAACAAAAATGTGTTTATGTTGCAAATGTGAAACTTTCACTGAAGACACCCCCATATAACTTTGGACACCCACCATGGAGCTGAGGGTCCATAAGATCTGGTAGCCACCTAAACCTGCTCTCCACTGTCTTGCTCTAGACCAAGGTGCATGCCCTAACTGTGGATCAGCGACGGCTTTTGGAGATAAGATAAAGCTAGAGTGACACACATGGCTGAACCATCAGTACTCCACTGAAGGCTGCCATGTGGGTGACGGGACAAGAGTGCAGTCACTCCACCCCTGCATTTCACCAGCTACTACTCACATGGCCATGTTCAACCAGAGCTCATCACTGCCACGCTGTATTTGCTCCTGGTAGACCTGCTGTTCCCTCCTAAATCTGCCCTCAACAATTGATAGGTACCAGGGGAGTGATGGGGTGGGGGTATGGACTTTAAGCAGCCCAAATCCTACCCTAGAAATCCCTCTCTGCTTTCAACCAGGCCCATCAAGTTGAAAGACTGCCCCCTTTCTCAGCTCCTCTTCAGATAAGCTCCAAAGGCTGTTATGCTTTTGATCTTGAATTTGGAAAAGGAGCTCTGCTCCCAGTTTTGGCACAGTCTTTTGAGTTCTGGGAGAAAACAACTTATCTCGGTACCAATCCATTGGGGCTGCCACCCGTTCCCGAATTCTACCTGTGACTTGCAGTCACACGTAACCAACAAGCCCTTGCCTATTTAACTAGCAACATGGTTATTTATCTATCAATTTATAAGACAGGCCAAAGCTATGCGACCTACTCAAGCTCTTGAACCATTTCTGACATAATCATGGCCACTAGGAATTACTGGCTTATATTCATTCCCATTAAAATTAAGCTCTATAATAATTGTATAAATGCTGGAGAAAAGAAAAGCTGGATCAGGCACTGAGAGCAAGAGATCAGTCCCAGGTGGGCATATCTACCCTACAGATTTAGGCTGCAGTTCTCTAGGCATACTTACATGGGAATAAGTACCACTGAACACAGTAGGACTTACTTCTGAGTAAACTTGCAAAGGACTACTGTGAAGGTTTGAGGCCTACAGAGGTAAGGAAAAGGAGAAAAGGTAAGGCCTAGGGGCCTGGAGTTTTTTTTGTTGGGAGGGGGTATCCCTTAGAGAAGTAGTTTCATTTCCCCAGTTAAGTTTCATTTCCCCAGTTAAGTTTCATTTCTTCAGGGTTGAAACAGTACTTTTAGTTTTGAGGGAGGGGGGTATATAAAGAGAGCAAGAGAGCAGTAAGAGCAGAGTCAGACAGACCAGAGCATGAAGAGAGAGCAGGAAGAAGCAGCCTGGAGAAGTCTAAGTAACGCTAGGGTAAAGGAACTTGTGTGTTGTAACTTTTATTTTCTCTCAAAGCCTTTTGTATCACTTAGCTCTATTCTGTAAATACCTTTAATGATTTGCTTCCTTTAATTTACCAGTAAACTGTTATGATTAAACCCCGTGTCTAGAGTGTCAATCACCCCATGTCTACAGCCTAAACCCCAAGTTATTGGAAAGGGGAAGGTAAAAGAAGGAAGGTGGGACTCTTAAGAAGGCAAGAGGTCCTTAAGGAGTTGCTCAGGGGGTCCACGTCATAACGTCATAACCTTGACAACTACACTGTTAATAGATATGCTGTAAGCTACCCTAGAAGTGTTTGATGGACATGGGACAAAGCTTTCTCTGTGCCTGTGCCTAGATTACAGAATACCCCACCCCAGGAAGTCTACAGGCCCCTTCTCAGCTTGCCTTCTCCCACCTAGCCAAGGTGCAAGATATTGTAGTGGCTGGATCCCCTTGTTTTTTAGAGCCTTTTTCTCTGATGCACCTCTGTTTTTATTATTGCTGATTTTTGGTGTCTTGTTTACATGTATTGCTAATTTTTTATTGATTTTATAGTTTTAAGTTGTTGTAAGCCACCTGAGCAGCAGACACGTGGGATATAAATGTTAATAAACAGCCAAATTGTTTAAATTAATAGATAGAAAGGATATAGAGATGGGAAGATCTGTCAATTTTAGTTCCATTCAGTTTCTCATGTTTCCGAGCATAAGTCCAGTTCAGCCTGATTCCACATCAGTGTCCACATCAATTTTATTTTTACAAACCACTAGAAAATTCATATGCATTTTGTGCACACTTCTAATATATTTTTGTGTGTACTTTTCCCTACAGTAATGTGTTTCTGCGCATTATTTTCACTTCTCCATATTGTACAGATTTCTGTGCCCAATTTCTCCGGAAATGTTTTTGGGTGGAGAACTATAACACTAAGTGGGAAAGTACAAATTTCAGTGTGCAACTCTGTTCCAGTTCACTCATTGGTTCAGCAGGTGCAAATCTGGTAAATCCACATAAGAATTTGGATAGAATGAATTTTTCACCCATCCCTAATACAGACAGAATAACTGCTTATACTACTCATTCCTTCTCTCTTTAGAAGGATGGGGTGGGGTCAGGGGTTATTCCTCTAACAAGGAATTCCCAGTTTTCGTTTATTTATTTATTTACAATATTTGTATACCGCTCCACATCCAAAGATCTCAGAGTGCTGAACAGCAGACAAGATAAAAGAATAAAAACACCATGTTAAAATAATTAATATATTTTTCAATATTTTGAAAAATTTATATCATGATAAATAATAAATTGTTTTATTATAACTTATTATTTATAGGTTTTATAAATAATATATGAATGTATTATTTATATTATTATAATAAGTGAGAGAACACTTAAAATAACAAGTGTTCTCCCCAAGCTACAATTCCCACTGATTTGTTGTGGGGGAACCATGAAAAACCAGGCACAAACCAATATACATTTGTATTGTAGAGATGCCCTCCAAGTTACATGCCATGAACATACCTGCCCTAATTCAACAGCCATGTCGTTTTCACTGTGAGAAAACAAGGAGAAAATCTACAGCACCCACTGGCTCCTTGAGCACATCATGAAGACAAGCTCTAAAATGCCACAGGCAACACACCAAGGAGGGAGGGGGGATCTTGCCATGTCTAAAAGGAACTCTTGACTGCCTCCAGGCAATTATTAGAGTGGAACAGGCCAGGCAGTTGCCATCTGCTTGACTGTTTTGTTAACAAAACCAAAGACAGGAACCACTGGACAACATTTTATTCTCCGCTAGCGGATACAGCGGCAGCAGGAATCTGGTGAGATGGCCCTCTGCTTGCTCAAGAACACAGCACAGTGATTTTCCAGTCGCTTCTGTTGTCCAGGGACAAACACTTGCCTTCGTCAGACAGACACAATTCAGCTCTCTGTACCACAGCTACCTTAGCTGACCCTGTGGGGAAGCGTGGGGGGGGGGAGTCCTTGTTCAGTCACTGGAGATCATAAGTGATGCAGATCTTCCTGCATCCCTTATCTTGCATACCAGAGAGTGATTATACTGTGTGGTGGCCCAGATATGTAAAAAGGAATAAAGGAAAACTTTTATCCCCCCCCTAACCCCAACACCAATCTGGATAATGCATTTTGTATATTAAATAACCCCTTCGCTCCAGCTCCCTAATCCAGCTAATCTCCCTCTCCCGCCCCCATGATTTGAAATAGCAGCCAGGAATAGTTAATGGGTTTGCATCAAAACAGAACCAGAGCTTGACCGGGAGCCACGGGCCTTGTTAATTTCCACTTCCTCATTAACAGCAGCAGGTCCCTGCGCTTAGCCAGGCCCAGGCTGCCTCCTGAAGCACACACAAGAGGCTTAAGCTCTCAAGCTGTCTAACAATGATCGCTCCGAAAGGTAATCCTTTGGCAAAACACGACACGGCACTGATGACCCTGCCAAGTGCCCCAGTGGCCTAGCTAAATGACTTTGGAGCCCCCCACCCCCCCAACGGCCTTCAACCTACTTCTCAGTGAGGTGGGTCAACCTGTGCCTGGGCTGTACCACATCAGCCTGGGAGTGGACACACCACAGAAGTAAATGCTCCTCCATAACCAAACTAAATAAAAAACCACACACAATAATTTCCCTGTGTGTAAGTCAGGGAGGAGAGTTTAACTGTTTTCTGTTTGCAGGGACAGTGGATCATTCCATCATATGACTTCTTGCCTTCAGTCTGAAGTGTTACAGGCTGGGTATAGGTTGGCCATATCAATGAGGACCAGGCCTCATTCATTCATTCATTGGTATCTATCTATAGATACGTATAGGCTGCCTATAGAATAAAAGAACCCTTTCAAGGCAGCTTACAAAATGCAGAAAACACCAGGCACACACAATTAAAACCCACCATTAAACAACTTAACAACAAATAAAAATCAAGCAATAGCACTCAACCCAAGTACATGCACTAAAACGATTTCCATGTAGCAGCCCCACCATAACCTTAGGAAAAAGTCCAATGGGAAGAAAAGCATCTTTAGGCCTCTTCCAAAGGATTGCTAAGACAGGGCCTGATGTACCCCAGCTGGTAAAGAGTTCCATAAGCGTGGTGCCACCAACAAAAAAGCCCTGTCCCTTCGGCCCACCTGTATCCACATCCAGACCCATCTCAGAGGCTCAAGGAGATTTGGAATGATTCTAACGTTAAGCATAATGTCGAACTCTAAAAGCTGAACCATACATTTCTGTATTCCACTGTAGGCATCAAAATATTTTAAGCTTTCACTTTCCCCATATCAGCAGAATTTTCCAACAATACTTGTGTGGCTACAAACCACCGGTTGTTTCCAAAAATCCTGCCTCCTTTCCTTATTTTAAGGGCTCATCCTGCTCTGGACCTTACGTAGAGTGTGACTTGGCACATTTACTTCAATGCCCTGAGGCTACTGAACTGCAGGTATAGTTCAGAAGTAGAGAACACAAATTTCCTTCAAATCCCTCCTCAAAACCCACCTTTTCTGTAAAGCCCTTGGCACAGGGCCCTCATCCCCATACTCCACAAATACATGTAACTAAAATAAATACACATTCTTGCCCTGATGACCCCTGCTTCCATCTCCTACCGCTTCCTTTGTTGTCTCTGTCAAAATTTAGATTGTAAGCTCCTTGGGGCAGCAAGCTATCCTCTTATAATTTGTAAAACACCATGTACATTGAAAGATATAAAGTAAAACCTAGCTCAGCTTTCCCCACTGGTACCCTTCAGATGTTGTTGAACTCCAACTCCCATCAGTCCCTGCCAGCATAACAAATGGTCAGGGATGATGGGAGTTGTAGTCCAACAACACCTGAAGGACATTAGTTTGGGGGAAGGCTGGCCTATGTGATGAGAAGCAGTGTCATGCCTCCCTTGGACTCTTCTGAGGATGAAGGGGAATGGCAAGCTCCAGATCCAGGGGAAGGGACCAGCACAGAAGGAGCCCAATCCCCCTCACCCCCGGTGGATGTTCCAGGCCCAGCTGCAGTCTCCCCAGAGGATTTGGAGGGCGAAAGGCCACTGACCCCTGCAGAGCGAAGGCAGCTGCATGTCCAGGAGCAGCGTAGGTGAGCCTCTCTCCGTTTAAGACAGAGAGGCTTTCAGAAGCAGGAGGTCTGATTGGATGCAGCTGCCTAAAGTGGTGGCCATTAAAAGGGAATGGCAGGCTGGGGCAAGACTGCTGAAGAGCAACGTCGTTTTTCACAACAGACCCCAGCCTCAGCTTTGGACCCTGTCTCGTGTGTTTTGGACCTCGGACTGGACAACAGACTTCTCTCTGTCTTGATGCTTTGGACTCACTGCCCAGGTAAAATATTCCTTGTTACAAGCCACTTTTTTGCTCCCCCAGCCTTGAACAGGCTTACGATCCTGTTATCAATCTGTGATTTATCGCCACCAGCTGCCGTCAGCTGGCAGGAGCTGACAAGCAGAAGGATGGATATATGCAGGGGCCCCCAAATCCCCGGTTCTGTCCCCAGCATCTCCAAGTAAAAGGAACCTAGTTAGCAGGGCTGGGAAATACAGAAGCTTGAGACATACCCTCCTTGTGAATTCCAGCATAATCTGACTTAATTCACACCTTATTGAGTAATGTGTGGATCAGAAACATTTTTGCACCTCCCTATTGTTTTGACACAGCTCTTGGCTCAAAAAATCATGTCAGGTAACTATATAAGAATATGGCGGAAGGCTGATTACTAGAGATCTACCAGACTGATTCTGCTCATTTTTGTTTTAAACTGAAGCTTCAGTAGTATAGACATGACAGAAATTTTTGAAAATGTCCAAAGCTTAACCTTTAATAGCCAAATAGTATGTTAACAAGAATAGCTTCTCTGCCAGAAGCAAAAATGGTTTTTCTTGCTGTTGCTGCGTTAACAAGTGAAGCCTCTGTGCCAGAAACAAAGACGGTTCCCTCCTTCCCTCATCTCCATTAAAAATGAAAAGTCCACCCAGGCCAAAAGCAAAGATGGTACAACTTGCCGTCTCCACTTCAAATAGAACAGCCTTTCTGCCAGAGGCCACATTTATCCATTCTCCCCTCAAACACTGTAGATACTGTGCATGCACAGTAAAGGCTTCCCCTGACCAGAAGTTAACAAGGGAAAACTTTCCAGCCAGCCTACAACAATTTTTAAATTCTTCTTCTTCTTCTCCTTCTCCTTCTTCACAACAACAACTTTCTGAAGACAAGTGTGAAGGCTGGGAAGCAGCAGCCCCTACAAAGGCGCCACCTCCTCCTGGCTCTGCTCCAGCCTGTACTTGGAAGGTGCATGCAGCAGGTGCAGATCAGGCTGGGCTAACCTGAGCCACTTCTTCTTCCTTGGAGCCAGGAGCACATGAGTCGCATCATCTCCTGGTTTGTTCAGTCGTTCAGTCGTGTCCGACTCTTCGTGACCCCATGGACCATAGCACGCAAGGCCTTCCTGTCCTGCGCTCTCTCCCGGCGTGTGCACAAGTTCATATTCATTGCATCGGTGATGCTATCTAGCCATCTCATCCTCTGTCGTCCCCTTCTCCTTTTGCCTTCAGTCTTTCCCAGCATCAGGGTCTTTTCCAGAGAGTTTTCTCTTCGCATTAGGTGGCCAAAATATTTGAGCTTCAGCTTCAGTATCTGTCCTTCCAATGAGCACTCAGGGTTGATTTCCTTTAGGATTGACTGCTTTGACCTCCTTGCAGTCCAGGGGACTCGTAAGAGTCTTCTCCAGCACCACAGTTCGAAAGCATCAATTCTTCGGCGCTCAGCCTTCCTTATAGTCCAGCTCTCACAGCCATACATTACTACTGGGAAAACCATAGCTTTGATTAGACGGACCTTTGTCGGCAAGGTGATGTTTCTGCTTCTTACTATGCTGTCTAGGTTTGCAATAGCTTTCCTCCCAAGGAGCAAGCGTCTTTTAATTTCATGGCTACAGTCACTGTCTGCGGTGATCTTGGAGCCCAAGAAAGTCTTCCGGCGTCATATCTTTTAGCCTTGTGATACGTTCCATGGGGTTTTCTTGGCAAGAATACTGGAGTGGGTTGCCATTTCCTTCTCCAGTGGACCACATTTTGTCAGAACTCTCTGCCATGACCTGTCCGTCTTGGGTGGCCCTGCACGGCATAGCTTATGGCTTCACTGAGTTACGCAAGCCCCTTCGCCACAACAAGGCAGTGATCCATGAAGGGGCATCTGCTGGTAGAGTGACTTAAAAAGTCCAACTCCTCTCAGCCTCCCAACGGGTGGGATTTTCTTATTACTCAGCGCTACCCAGAATTGTAATTTGCAGTATGTTTCGGCCTCAGTCTACTAGCACCCATGCAACATGGGCTTTATGCTAGTAATTTAAGAGGAAATGCATTTCTGAATGTGTATTTTGAAAGAAACTATGTTCAAAAATGCCTATGTAAAAGCTGAGTTTCATAACAATTTTTCTTAAAATCACAGATTAATGCAAAAATTAATCTGTAATATGGAACGTAATATGGAATGAAAATAGACTGATTACCCATCCCTCCTGGGAAAGACCACTGACAGAGACCTTGAAAAGCTGCCCCCAGTCAGAATAGGCAGTACTGGGCCAGAGCAATGGACTGATTTGGAAGAAGGCAGCTTGGGACAACTATCGCTCTCTGGGATGCAGAGACCAGTCAGTTCTGCTGAGGGATGTGTGAGAAACCATTTTATTATTGCTTTAATTATTTTATTATTGTTTTAATCAAATTTTATTTATGCTTGTAAGCCATGTTGAGTGCCCCTTTCGGTAGAAAAGCAGAGCACAAATCCAATGAAGGAAGGAAGGAAGGAAGGAAGGAGGCTACCCTGCCAAGTTTCCTTTTACGGATTTACTCAGTTCACACCTCCTGGGCCTGAGCACAGACCCAAACACAATTTGTGCTTGGAAATCTGTACATATCTGAGCTTGCAATGTGTTCTGCAAAAAAGAAATGAGCTGGACAATATGCACACATCTGAAAAATATGGGAAGTAAAATGCGCACATTTCCAAAATGCACACAAACACGCTTTAGTCAATAGGTGTGCGTGTCCAAAAAAGGGGACATTTCAAAATGTGCACAAAAATGTGTACATTACGAAAAAATGTGTGTGCATTTCTGCATGGATTTTTGTAAATTAGAAAGAAACCGCAAGCTCATGCAGAATGAGCCTGACCTTTAAAAAATGTCAATCTTGGTGGGACTGAGATTGACAGATCTGTCCATACCTAGGCCTGCTGTCTCACCGCAAGTAGCTAGAACAGGTGACTTTCTAGCTTCTTTCAAGCCTATAGTTCTGCCAGTTGACGCAACTGCTCCACAGTCCCTAAGCAACTGTCGTTTACAATGAGCCAGGCCCTTGTCTCAATCCAACTTCAACAAATTAAAAGGCGTCCATTTGTCACTAAGAAAGAGCTTCCTGTTAGTTTTTCCTCATTGAGAAATTGCCTCTGAGGCCCAGCTGCTCTGTTCTTGCTCCATCCACCTAAGAGAGATCCCTTTTGTTTGGCTGGAAATCAAACACCAAACGTTAATTTGACTGACATCATCCAGTCAAGATCTCACCGCTTTTTAAAATCTGCAGAGTCAAATACAGCATCCAGGCGGTGGGGTTAGATCAATGGAAATTGTCCTTTCAAGACACTTTTGCCCATTTCAAAAGCTCACCTAATCTTCCTCAGAAAAATCTGACTATCTCCATGCTTTTGAAAACAGTCTCCTACCACTTCAGCACAATAATTTTTCTCAAACAGTATTTTTCCTCTTTTTGACTCACACTGCTGTTATCAAGGCTTTCACTTTTTATTCAAAGTGTTCCAGGAATTCTCACATCAAGGTCCCCAGAACATTCTCTCTCCCACGCTTATGTCTTCCCCCCTCCCCACAAGTAACATTTAGTGAAATTAGTCTTCCTCTTCTTCTATCCTTCAGAAAGAATTCTAAGATACAGTTTTCTCTCTTGGAAATAGCTTGTATGTCTTTGATTTCTCTGAAAAAGTCAGCATCGGGAATGGGTCATGACTATATTTATAGCGATGCTGTGGGAGATTGCCCTGTTCCAGCATTCAGTATGTTGACCCCTCTTGAAAGATCAGCATGTATGCCTGCCCCATTTTCCCTCCTCCCTCAGGAGAGATTAAGAACAAATGAGGGAGGGGGGTTGTGGTGGCAAACCCATAAAGCAGCAGCATAACTGGTGGCATGCAGTAGGTACATCCTGAATATGAAAGTAAGGACCTCAAATTGTCACTGAGAGCCAGTGTGGTGAGCGGTTGAATTTAGACCATGGAGACCTTGGTTCAAATCTCCATTCCTGCTTAGAGATGAATGAGAATTTTGTTTCAGTTCATTTTTTATAAGAATTGATCAACATTCACAAATTTCTTCATAGTTGGAATGGAAAGAACTTGGATTTTGGGGTTTGTTTGTTTTTTAAGAAAATCAAATGTGGAAGAAACCAAAACTCACAGATCTGTCCATCTAGGCCCAGGGCTTTCAGTGCTTAGCTCTCAAAAGCATGGGATTGAATCCATGTGTATTCAGCCAGGCTCCTCATCTTTAACAGCTACATAGCTGGCAAATAAAACATGGCCCCCTCCACGCTGGGAATAGCTGTGCCTACTGAATGTGGCTGGTGCAGACAGATGGCTGAGAATTTCATTTTTGACAAGAATTTGTCAACATTCACAGGTTTCTTCATATTTGGAAAAGAAAGAACTTGAGCTTTAAAAAATGGGAATACAGGAGAAAGTGAAACTGACAGATTTGCCCATGCCTACTCAGCCATCAAGCTTGCTGGGTGACCTTGGCCAGCCCCCATCTCTCACCCTAACCTCTGTTCTGTGGTTGCTGTGAAGAAGACAAATGAAGTGGGGGTGGGGGAGAGCATGCACAGCCCTGAGCTCCTTGGAGGAGAGGGCAGAGCTCAGTGGCAGAGGTCTGCTTCTCCTTTGCATGCAGGAGATCTCAACAGAGTAACACTGAGTCTTTGTTTTGCAGTGGCAGATCAGAAGAAGCCCAGCAAATGTCTCTTTCACTGGATAAATCCCCCATTTTCATCAATCTCATCCTAGATATCGCAGCCTGGGGGAGCAACACCAACAACAAAAGCTACCCTTGGAAAAGCAGCTTACAGGTAAACTTCTAAAGGACCCCGTGAGATGGTTGTTCTCTAGTTCTCCTGCTTTTCATCCCTTCAATTGCACCTCGCTTTACTCGAAAACCTGATGCTGTGAATTTGCAACTGTCTGTGTGTCTTCACAGATCATTGGCTTTTTAGCAAATCCGTCAATTACCCAACAATGGGAGCCAAGCTTGGGTGATAAGCAGACTGAGAATTGGCTACACCTCTTATGTGACAGTTATAACTTTTAAAAGTATCGCACGAAGTCACAGGCGCTTACCCTCCGCTTGGAAATGCCATCTATTAAGTGTGTTTAAATGGAACAGTCCACAGCCCAGAGACTTTAGAGATGGCCCACAAAGCTAAACTCTCCAAGCCTCAGAAGTGAGAATTCTCTTGGCGATGAGCTGCTTCTATCACAGACTCCTTTCTGTTTAATCTTTCCCAGTAGTCATGTCTGAGCAACATTCCAGCTTCCACTCTGCCCAGAACTGATTCAGGTTAATTCTGAACATAATAGAGAACCCCTGTTGGATCAGACTAAAGGCCCATCTAGTCCATCTTCCTGCTCCCACAGTAGCCGACTTGATATCTTTGGAAACCCAAAAGAAGGAGAGTGTGAAGGCAATAACCCTCTCCTGCTGTTGCTCCACTGCAGCTGGCATTCATTGGTATGCTCCGTCTTAACATGGAGGTTCCATTAGACATGATGACTGATTTGGGGAAGGGCTGTAGCTCAGTGGTAGAGGCCCTGCTTTGCACACAGAAGCTCCAAGGTCCAATCCCCAGCGACATCTCCAGGTAGGCTGGGAAATCCCCTGCCTGAAATACTGGAGAGCTTTTGCTGGTCACTGTAGACCAGGAATGGCGAAATCTTTTCACCTCAAAGGCCTCATCCTCTCATGGGTAACCTGCTGGGGCTGCATACAAGCAGTGGCTGGGGCCACGGTGGAAAGTGGGTTGGGCCAAAGCCAGATGCACACCACATTCACACACTCCTGGCAACTGCACACATCCACACATCAATACACACCCTGTTCACACTCATCATTGCCCCACACTCTTTCTCGCACACACCCCAAATCCACCCTGCCCCCCTCCCCGCTCCAGACCTAAAATTATCACAGGGACCGTGGCAGGACTGGTGAAGCAGACGACCTCCCTCTCTACAAATCTCCTGCTGTGCCCGCCAATCCCATCACAGCCCCTCAGTGTCAGGTGTCCATGATGACCATCCCTCCTCTCCTCTGAGGTTATCAGCAAAGGCAGCAACAGGCCCGGTAGGTCTGAGCTCCCCTTGAAGAAGGCCAGCACAAACTCGGTGGCATAGACCCTGGGATCAGCACCTCCCCAGTAAGTGTGTGTGTGTGTGGGGGGGAGAGAAGTGCAGGCTGGCAGGACTAGTGCCCTGCTCAATGTTTGCCTTGTCCCAGCAGTTAGGAGCCAAGTTAGTTCTGGTCCTGCTCACCCTCATTTCATGCGTGGCAGTCAATGAGGTTGGGCAGGGCTGAGGAACAGAGGTCTGCAGGCCAGACTAAAGGGTCTCACAGGCTGGTTCCAGCCTGCAATCCACCAATTCCCCACTGTTGGTGTAGACCATACCAGGCTAGATGGGCCAATGGTCTGTCTTGGTGCAAGGCAGGTTCTTATATTCCTGATAGGCACTGATAGTCATATCTTAGACTTCTCCTCTTCCATGGCTTGGTCTAATCCCACTTAAAGCCATCTAGAAACACAAGAGCCCTACTGGGTCAGACCAAAGCAGTGTCTAATCCAACATCCTCTTATCTCATTGGCCAACCTGATGCCTCTGAGAAACCCACAATGAAAATACAGCCAAAAGCCAGAGACCCTGAAACTGAGCATATCCAATATTCCCCTGCAGAGGCAAGTCACAAGTGGTGGGAAAGGGCCAAGCTCTCATTCAGGAAGTTTGTCTGCCATTACTGATCTTTCTATTAATCCTTTTCATACCTTTGCTTCATGCATGTACTGAACACATGGAGTGGGGAGGGAATTGCACTCGCTGGCCTCACCCCACCCTCTGTGCATCCACCAGCTCCCCCCTGGTCTTTGTGTGGTTGGCAGAATAGGGCCTCTCCTTGTGTACAGCCAAACATGTGTAGGGTCTTCCACTCAACCAGACTTTGTGTATGGAGGATCCACTGGGCATGATTCCATTCCCATCCACATATTCAGAATAGGTGTGGAGGAAATGGCACTACTGACGATGCCTGATCAGCTTTTATGGAACCACAGAGGTCCTGTAACAGCATGAAAGACACCAACTTAGGATAACAACCATGAAATCGTAATCATGTTGGTGAAAGACTGGGGTGGACAGACCAGCCTTGTGTGATCTACTTTGGGGATTTTTATATAAACCTCGAGGTCCACTAACTGGAGCCAGATCTAAACAGAGGCGGGGGGTGGGGGAGAGTCAGATCCAAAATGGTTTCTTAAGGGGAAGAGCCAATGACCTCCTGTGCCTCATAAACCATACACTGAGATGACCTGCAAATACAAATCTACCTCTGAGTTACTAGAGATCAGGCGTCCTAGTTTAGGGCAAGTGGGGCTGGGAGGATTTTGTTGTTGATACTGTTAAACAATTGGGAATCAGAAACACTTGCCAATCTCATTTAGCAATCCTGATTTACCTTCTACCCACCACAGTGTACACCATGGATGGCCAACCTCTGTAGTCTCATGGACCATTCTGTTTTCCAGACCTGAGTGAGGGAGCTGGAAGGGGTTAACTTCATAACAAAATCAGCACCATTCAGCAGCTTCACAGAATTCCATAGTTCTAGAGCACAAGTGCTCAGCCACAGCATCACATCTAACTATATATACGTTCACATCTTGTATACCATATCAGAGGCGTAGAATTCAGCACAGACTCGTTCTCTCTCTTACAACTTGAAAACATTCTGGGGAGGGACATTAGGGGTATGATAAAAATTGTTGGAGGTGGGAGAGACACATTTCAGCCCACAGTGTCCCCCCCCCCACAAGTGTAAGCAACCCCAAATCTACTTAAATAACCATTCCATGTAAAAGGTTTGGATCATACACAGAATAGCATAATATTCCATTTGCAGTAAGCTTCCACTTGAAAACGTGGAAAAACACTTGAAAACACACCTTTGCAACACCCTCCTCTCTCTCTCTCTCTCTCTCTCTCTCTCTCTCTCTCAACTGAGCCCCTCTGTAGTGTATGCCAAAGGAATATGGAAATATCTGTTAAAGAGCCAGTCCTCTATGAAAAAGTCAGCCTTTCCCTATTGCACTGTAGCCCCTTTACCTTGAATTATTAATGCTAACCTACGCCAGAGATTTTCCACTAGGGAGAGCTCAGCCTTAATTGTTCTACCAATAAAGGCAGGTTGAAATGGTCTACCCGGCATGGCATCCTGGGTAAACAGGTCTGCCTGAGCAGCGCCTTGCGGTCCATAAACAATCTTCCCCCATCTCTGCAATGCTTTTCAGTGTGAGAGCTCTCATTAAAACATTCCTACCCTGGATTTCAGTCATCAGCTAATCATTATTATTTTCTCCCTCCGATTTTCGTGTTTCCGCCAGAGGCGCTTGCATCTCCCTTTTTTGCTTTGGTGACGAAAGCTTCCAGATCCACATGACACAATGGTCCCTTTTCGCAGCAAATGGCAGCAGTATTAAAAGGCAGTTGCTTCACCACACACATGTGCTCCTTTCTTATGCAAGTCTGATGGGATTTGGGCAAAAGTGCTCCATTGCAGCTCCATTGATGGGATTTGGGCAAAAGTGCTCCATTGCAGCTCCATTGATGGGATTTGGGCAAAAGTGCTCCATTGCAGCTCCACTGATGGGATTTGGGCAAAAGTGCTCCATTGCAGCTCCATTGATGGGATTTGGGCAAAAGTGCTCCATTGCAGCTCCACTGATGGGATTTGGGCAAAAGTGCTCCATTGCAGCTCCATTGATGGGATTTGGGCAAAAGTGCTCCATTGCAGCTCCATTGATGGGATTTGGGCAAAAGTGCTCCATTGCAGCTCCTATAGCTTTCAATGGGCTTTATGCAGGGGGAGATCACGATGGATCAGACCCCGCATTCTGTGTGTCTCCACCTCAGTATCCCCTTACCCAAGGAGTGACATGATCCAAGGTTTATAAAAATTATCCATGGGGTACAGAAAGTGGGTAGAGAGAAGCTTCTCCTTCTCCTGTTTTATTTATATTTATTTCGTGTCCAGATCAAACTTTGCTCTGCCAAAATGTAGCCACCGCCACAGCTTTGTCATTAGCTTGCTGTAGACCGTCAACAGTACAAGACTCCGGCAGTAATCGAACCTGGGTTCATCCAATGAAGCTGACCGGCTGGAGATTCAGGACAGACAAAAGGAAGGACTTCTTTAAGCAACACCTAATGTATGGAACTCACAGCCACAAGCTAATGATGGTCATTACCTGAGAGGTCTTTAAAAGGACAACAGATAAAGTCATGGAGGAGAAGATGTCTTTCAGTGGCTACTACAGAACTCAAGGCTACACATATGGAATTCCCAGGTGGTCCCACTTGAGTTCTGTGATGGAAGACAGTTGGGATATAAATGTACTAAATAATACATAAATGAACAACTGGGTTTTACAAAAATAGACTGTTGTAAGCCACCCTGAGGAATGTGTTTGCATTGTTTCAATGGCTACAAGCCATGATGGCTATATGGCACTGCAGAGCCTGCTCTGAGCAGGGGTTAGATAACATGATCTCCAAGTTCCCTTCAAACTCTGTGATTCTATGGGACCTCCATGTTCAAAGGCAGCAGAAGCTGCTGCCTTCTGGTCCCCCTTGTGAGCTTGCTGGAGGCAACTGGCTGCCTCTGTTGCAATCAAGACGTTGGGCCAGGTGAACTGACAGTGATCCGTTTGTCTGGCCCAGAAGGGCCCTTCTTATGTTCTAATTCCAAAGGAAATCCCTGCCCACACAACTCCCACTGATTCAGAAGACCAAACAAGTGGAGCATGGCTAATCCTGCCTCCCCTCGGACTGGCAGTTTAAACATATCTAGCAAAAGCACACCCAAGTTCCTCTGTGATCTAGGGAAGGCTTGCTCTCCCTCCCCTGCTAAGCCAGGTGCAGCAGGCTCCACCATGCTCAGTTAATAACAGTCAACAGGACACGGAGAGAAAAATACGTTCATAACAGGTTGGAGGTAGAGGAGCTGATTTGGATCATGCGGACAAGGAGCATACAGAATACAAACAGCGTGTAACTGAGGCTCTTTTGGCTTCATCTCACAGAAGGGATAACTTTGCTTGCGAGCACTCCTGCTCAGAAAGGAGGACACAAAGGTCACAGGCACTTCTCCGTTATTTGGAACGGAAGGCAAGCTCTGCTGTGCAGAGACATGTCAACCTAAGGTCAGCCACTAGAGGGCGGAAGAAGACTAGTGCATGGCACCATGTCCTGTCTTGCCCAAGAAGTCTGGAAGGGCTGTGGCTGCAAGGGCGCGCCCCTTTGGCAAATGATTCAGCTAACACGTGCAAACAGCAATCCAGAGGCAGGAGCATCCAATGTGCCGCTGCTGGGCAAGCAAAGGCTGTTGCTAGCTTAGGAGCTGTGGTTTGCTCAATTACTTTCCCATCCAGTTTCAACTAATTTCTCCTTGTCATATCCAGTTAGATATAGGTATGTATGTGTGTGTGCACGCGCACACGTATGCAAGCTGTTATCCCATGTGCAAGATATTCCTCTGGGCCATTCACTCTTATTTTTTTAAGCAACAGGAAGGGGGGTAACCACAGGCAGGAAACTTTCTCTGATATTATTTATTACGGCTGATCTTGTCGCTACGAGAACAGGCTGTACAGACAGGCACAGGCCCCCCCTCTGTGTGCTGCCACGGCAGGCCACAGCTGCTTACGAGGTGATACGTGCCAGTTCCGAGGCTGCGGCAGCCTGTGAGAAGATAAAGCTGCCTTTGGAAAAACAGTGAGGAAGGAGTGATGTGCTCATCTCAGAGCCCAGGCTAGGAAGCCGAGGTGCTTGGGCCTAGTAGGGTTGAATTTCTGCACCATTTCCAAAAGGGCAGTGCGTGCATTTCATAGGGTCGGAAGGGGCCTACAAGACCATCGAGTCTAACCCCCTACTCAGTGCAGGAAGCCTGATTCCCAGGCTGTCTCCCATCCAAGTACTAACTAGGGTTGGCGGAGAATTTCTCCCCGAAACTTCGGGGGGCCGAGCGCCAACGTGTTCGGCCCCCCGAACAAGTTTCGGGGAGAAATTCTCCGCCCCCCCCCGCACCCCGCACCCCCCCCCCCGGGACGGGACTTACCTTTGGCGAATGTCCCTCCCGGCGGCGGGTCCGGCCGGCGGTTCGGCGGGTCTTCGTCCGGGGCAGGAGCGGCAGCCGGTCTTTCGACCGGCTGCCGCCGCCGCCATTCCAAGAAAAGAAAAAAAAAAAAACGCCCCCGTGATAGGCTACGTGACGATTAACGTAGCCTATCACGGCTGACTTTGCAAAGTCAGCCGTGATAGGCTACATAAATCGTCACGTAGCCTATCACGGGTGACTTAAAAAAAAAAAAAAGCGCGTACGGATAATGGCGGCCCCCATAGGGAGCCGCCATTCCCGTTCCTTATTTGGTCGCTGTAGTCTACGTAAATCTTTACGTAGACTACGGCGAAAATAAGGGCAACGCAAATAGCATTATCCGTACGCGCCTTTTTTTTTTTTTTTTTTAAGTCACCCGTGATAGGCTACGTGACGATTTACGTAGCCTATCACGGCTGACTTTGCAGATATAGCCGTGATAGGCTACGTTAATCGTCACGTAGCCTATCACGGGGGCGTTTTTTTAAAAAAACTTTTTAGTTCGCGGCCGGGCGAGGCGCCTCCTCCCCGGCCTGAATTTCGGCCGGGCGAGGCGGGAAGCCTCCCCCCCGGCCTGAACTTTGCGGGGGGAGCAGCGAAGCGCCTCCCCCCCACCGCGAAAAGCTTCGAGGACAGGTAAGGGACTTTCGTGCACCCATAGTACTAACCAGGGCTGACCCTGCTTAGCTTCCGAGATCAGACAAGATCGGGCGCATCCAAATCAATCTTGCTCTAGCCTTCAGTTTTCTCAGGGCATCACATACACGACAACCAAGATCCTGAGTCTCTTTGTCACATTCCAGCATGACCAAGCAACATCACCCAGGTGCAGACAGGTTCTCTGTGGCTCCCTCTGGAGTTTAGCAGAGGCCTTGGATCAGTAAGAGATGAGGCTCTGAATTACCCAAACTGTACTGTGCTGCTAAGGCAAGTCAGCTGCACGTCCTTTTATACTACCCAACTCCTAGAGAGAAGATGATGCATTCTCCACCAAACCTGCCAGCCAGAAATGAGAGCTGAGGTTGACAAGCGTCTCACATATTGTCATTGCAGCTAACATATTCACCTACATTGCAGGCTCCTCTCCCTCTCCCCTCTCTCTGGAAACAGAAGCGTAACCCCTGTAATACATGCTTGTTCTTTGGCTTTTTGAAGGATGGAGTAAAAGGAGCCTTTACTGCTACAAAGCTACTGTGGAGAAACTAAAGAGCTAACTTGTGTCATTATATAATTACATTACACTTGGTATCACTAGTACCTCTACCGGCTTGCCCAGGCAGCATGGTTCTGGAGATGTGACAGATGGCATGCAGCGATGAGCAAATACAGACAAAATAGCACCGGGTGGTTGAAGGCTCACATGCTTTGTATACGAAAAGAGGAGTGCAGAAACCCCACCGTCAGCTCCCCTGGGCTCAATGTGCATTAGAGGGCACAGAGCTCAAGGCAGAACTCATGCTACACATGCAGAACCAGTGTCATGCAGTGGTTAGAGGCTGACTACAGAGATCCAGATTCAAATCCCCACTCAGTCAGGGAGCTCACTGGGCTAGTCACATTCTCTTAACTGAACCTATCTTGCAGGGTTGTTATGAGGATGAAAAGGGGGGAAACGATATGTGCCACCTTAAACTCCCTGGCATCTCCGGTTAAAAGGATCAGGTGACAGAAAAGGCCCCTTTCTGCCTGAGGCCCAGGAGAGCCACTGACAGTCAGAGTAAACAACACTGGGTTAACATAGAGTAAAGAAAGTAGGGATGTACGAAAGTTCCGCCACGGATCTCGAGGAGGCCGAATGCCAGCGCATTCGGCCCCCTGAAATTGGTGGCGGAATGGCCTGCCACCCCCCCGGACGGGACTTACCTTGGGCGGATCTTCCTGGCGGCGCCGGCGCCGGTGGCTCCGGCAGCGGCTCCAGCAGCAGCTCGGCGGTGGCGGCTGCAGCAGCCAGTCTTCCGACCGGCTGCCGCTGCCGCCATTTCCAGGTTAAAACAAAAACAAAAAAAGTGATAGGCTACGTAAAGATTTACGTAGCCTATCATGGCTAGATTTTAAAAAAACACCGTGATAGGCTACATAAATCTTTACATAGCCTATCACGGCTGACTTAAAAAAAAAAACCCAAAAAACGCACGTACGCAAATGGTGGCGGCCATGTCCGCCGCCATTTGCGTTCCTTATTTTGGCACGACTTAGTCTACGTAAACATTTACGTAGACTAAGACGGCGAAGATAAGGGGAACGCAAATAGCGTAGACGCTACGCTATTTGCGTTCCCCTTATTTTTGCCGTCTTAGTGTACGTAAATGTTTACGTAGGCTAAGACGTGCCAAAATAAGGAATGCAAATGGCAGCGGCCATGTCCGCCGCCATTTGCGTGTGCGCGTTTTTTGTTTTTTATCAGCCGTGATAGGCTACGTAAACATTTACGTAGCCTATCACGGCTGACTGCAGGGACGCAAACGGCGGTGGCTATGGCCGCCGCCATTTGCGTCCCTGCTAGCCAGCGGCTGGATGTCTGGCTGCTGGCGGAGCCGGCCGGCGGCTCCGCAGAATTGCTGCGGAGTACAGCCAGCCAGCCAGGATTCCGGGGGGAGGGACGGAACGCCTCCGCCCCCACCATCAGCATAATCCCCGAAAGGTAAGTGATTTTCGTACATCCCTAAAAGAAAGGTTCCTCCTGTGCAAGCACCAGGTCATTACTGACCCCTAGAGGGACGCCGCTTACGCTGGCGCTTTCATGGCAGACTGTAGAGTAAACAACAAGACAAACGATGGTCACCCTTATGGAGGATGACTCAAGGCCAAAACAGACATGGCTTTAAATCTGTGTCTAGCAGCTACATCTTCTTTTCTTTTACGCTAGAATAGATACAGCAGGCCCAATCCAGATCTTAAAAGCCCCCCTAGCTCCCCAATCCTAGAGTAAAAGTGAAAAGAAAAAAGATGCCTCTGCTGGACTCCAATTTAAAGCAATGCCTCTTTTGGTCCTCAGTGTGGAAGGGAGCAGGGCGGTCTGTGTACACTTGGGCCGCCACTTCTTCTGCCAGCCTGCACCCCCAGACAAGAAAAGCCCAGCTAGCAAAAGATTCTGAAGACTGCTTCTGGGGCTTGCCTTCAGCACCCAGGACCAATTCCAAGGCCTGATAAATGAGCTTCATTTCCTTCACATCAAACACTGACGTTAAGTTCTTCTGACTTTCAAGCTGTACAAGGATCACTAGACATGGAGAAAGACATCCTCAGTATGACATTTCCACTGTCAAAGAAGGCCAAAGTTCTGGGTACACTGGCACTATTTCTTTCTTTATTTAAAGTTACATGGCAGAAATGCCGCAATGCACTGCGATGCACAAGAGCAACTGGGCTCAAAGAAAAAATAGCAGGTTTCTGCTTTGGATGCATCATTTATCCCACAGCGACATCCTGCTGATGACAATGGCCCAATTACCCCTGGGCACACTGCCCTCCAAGAACCGATTCTTTAATAAGAAAGCTAATTTAGTCCCGTCACAAGAGAATGTGGCATCAACTTTTCTTTTTGAGGTTTGCTGACTCCAGAAATACATTTTTAGCACAGGGAGAGAATGAGAGACTGCAAGCATCCTACTGGGTCATTTCAACCCATTAAAATTCCAGTGGTCTACCGCAGACAGAACCAGCTAATCCTACATACAGAAGCTGGGGATTACTTTACAAAAGCCTCACAACAAACGGATGCAATGCTGGGCCCAATCCACCAGGAGTTGGCCCTACGCATGCCTCATTTGTGATTAATGCGAGGTGTGCAAGGACGCACACATTTCCATGTGTGACATCCAGTCATTTTCAAAACAAAAAGTGCTCAGTGAATCCTCCCCACTGTATTTCCTTCTTTCAGCCTGGGGCTAGCAGGAAAGAGGGAAAGGAATCATTTCCCTCATCTGCCATTTAATGTGTTTGCCACAGCTCTCCAAACAAGGCAAATGCAGCACATTTTGTAACAACAGCAATACTCAGAGCAACCCACAACAACAACAAAAATAGTCAACCAAAGTAGCTTTGGTCTGGGAGTGAACCCTAACAGGGGCTTTAATGGGGGGTGGGGATTACACTCTGCGTAGGCTACTGTACAGATGTGGATTTCTTGGTAGCTTGGAGCTCTTCAATTTGGGCATAATTATAGAGACTGCATAAAAAGAAATGCAAAATGCAGCCTCCATCTTTATGGTTAGGAGGAAAGCACGACCAAAATCATCCAGCCTCCATCCCAGAAGCAAACCAGGGAGCAAGGGAATTCAACCCAGCACCAGGCAGCCCTGCGCAAGAAGGTCTATGTGCAGAGGCACCCTCATCTTAGAGCTGCTCTTCAGTAGTCTCCATGCTGCCTGCGGTGCTGTTCAGAGGCCTGAAATCATGGCCATCTCCTTCGGAGAAGGCACAGAGATCACGACTCTCTCTGCGCATCTTTCTCTTCTTTCTTTTTGGAAAGACAAAGAGCTGCGCTAAGAGGAAGCTTGTGAATATTAATGAGATGCCTCCTTCTCAGGCGCGCTCTCCCTCAAAGAGAGAACTGCCTGCCAGGTGACGCCTTTCATGTTACGCCTCTGCATGCCCAGCGATAAAATTTGTTCCTCTTGCTGAAGTCCCCCAGATCCACACACTGCAAAATTATCTCTGAGCTGGAGGAAGACAGGTTTTCTTCCTTATACATTAAGGTTGCCATCATAACCTAAAGACAGAAATGTGACACCCATGCAAAAGGAGGCAGTTTTAGAAATTATCCTTGCTTTTCAGTGGGTAGATCCTATCCAAGATGGCTGTGCATTCATTTTGGCAAGTCGATGTGTCCTATTATATATCTATAGAGTACTGATCTTGTGGCAGTGAAGCCTCTGACATCAATTGACTGAACTGGCACCACGGCATGGACTGTCCAGAAACATTCCACCTGCTCAGGGGACAGAGACATCAGTAATAAATTTTCGCAGTCCAGCTTCTGTGGGAAGGGATAGTTGTCAGTGAGACTGAGATTAACACTTTCCACTGGCCCCGTAGAAGGAGACTGGCGGGAGGAAAGCTAAGGACTTGAAAGCTAGTTAATTTTCCTTTGCAAAGCAAACCTAAAGCTGTGACTCCACACATTGAAAATGCCCCTAACTGTTTCCACTCCAGGATGATTCTCTGCAGACAACTTGTGATGGATTCATCCAAGCATATTCATACAAGCAAATGGTCACCATGAGTTCAAAAAGTCTTTTTTTTTAAGCTTGCTACATCTAGGTTGACCTACAACTTGACCTCCTTCTGAGCTTTTCTGAATACCACAATGCACATATCCCCTCCCAGAGATGAACTTGTAATCTTGCGATGGAAAATGACCACATGAATCAACCCTGAGTACCATTTATCTCAACAAGTTTAGAGACCAATTCTCAGGATTATTTTTTAAAGTCAACACTCACTGACCTTTTTTTGGTGAAAATCAGACACACTGAATTGGTCTTGTGAGTACTCAGGCATACTCCCAGACCACCAATTGCCATAAGGCCTATGTTGATGGCAATGCTTGTCATAGCATTTGCAGAAGTGGCCCAGTGCTTCAAATGATGGAAGGTATCAATGAATAGTTCTGGCTGCAAACATCAGAAGCCATCTTACATGACACAGTAAGGAACCTTAAAGCCGATTTCATCTCTTTTCAGAGTTTCATGGAAGGCCCTTTTTCCCACAACAGGGTTTGGAGCACACTAAGAAGGGAACTCTCCCCATGCCATGGCCAGTTTCAATCCAACTGGCCATGGCTCTACGTTGAGCTTCAGGAACGGCAGCTTCTCATTTACTTAGTAAGTCGTTTACAAAATCCCCATAATTTTCAATCTCTGACAATTGGATTGGGAACTGTTATCCGCTGTCTTGCTGGCATTAAATCTTCTGCTCAGGTAGAGGGTATTTACCACTATAAAACTGTTGAAAGGGAACACAGGAAAACAACAGAGGAAACATGGAACCCAATACATGTAAACAGCTAAAGCAGTTTAGTTTCATTTTCATAGCATTCCTTTGTACTATTTTAGGATTTGTGCATCTGTGAGAAAGTATAAAACAGTGTTTGAAAATGGTGTACTAGAAACTCAGATCAGGTGACATTGCAGCCCAAATAAGGTTGTCCTTCCATTCAGAAATTACTCTGATATACAGATGCATTCTCTTTTGTTCACCTCAGGGTAAAATTCAAGTAATGATTTTGTACAGGGAAATGGCACCACAAAGTGAAAAATAACTATTAATTCTTTTATGGATATTGGTTCCTGTAAGAAATCCACACACACACACACACACACACACACACAAACACACACAGGGTACAACAAATATGCAACTACTGGAAATCCTTATGTTACAATGAGAACTATCCCTTCTCAAAGCTGTTATATCTTACACTACATGGGTGGCAGGTTAATAAGGGAACAGTGCAAGAATTATATGGAGTTTACACCATCCCACCCCCTGCTCCAGGAAAAACTGAACCTCAGAGTCAGTATGAGATCTAAACAGTCATAAAGATTAACAACAGGCTGATTACGGTTTTGTATTGCAATTTAGATGCTCTTAAAGAAACAACTCCTCACATAGGCTTGGGCTATGTTTAAACAGGTGCAAGTGAGGACTTCATCCAGACAGGAAAAAGCTTGAGCACACGTCCTGACCCTTTTGCTATTGCAGTTGATGAAAATGACTGCGATTGCTTAAGAAGATTTTTGGTTTTTAAAAGGGGACGGCTGCTGCTGGGGGACGGGAAAGGGGAATTGATCTCGGCTAGTCTGCAGAGCCAGTTGCCATAGCAACCACCCCTGTAATCCCCATGATGGATTGGAAACGAGGAGCGAGCTTCAACGGCTGGGGGAGATATCAGAGGGAGAAGATGCAGGGAAGGTGAGCATAGTGTCAGATCCAAAAGAAGAAAGCCTTCCGTGAAGATGGGGAAAAATGTTGTCTGGAGGAAGAAGAAGAAGGAAGGGTTGGGGAAACAAAAGAGAAGATACTCACAAGGCCCAGCTACAGTACTGAATAGTAAGATCTGGATACAGGAGCCTCTGTGCCCCATAGCAGTGTTGAACAACTTGTGGCCTCCAGATGTTGTTTGACTGCAACTCCCATCAACCAGCTTAGCCAGTGGTGAGGGATAATGGGAGTTGCAGTCCAACAATATCTGAGATCCCCCAGCTCCTCACCCTTGCCCTCAGGAAGAGTCATTGCTACATGGAGGGAGAAGGGATGGATGCCCCAAAGGGAGCTGGCATCATGAGAGTGCTGGAAAGTCCTGCATTCAAATCTCCATGAAGCTGCCTCCTGGCAAAAATGGGAAAAGCAATGATGATCAAAAGAAAAATGGAAACCTGACAGAACAGTACTTGAGAAGCAGGAAGAAGGGAGGAGAGAAAAAGCACAGGCCTAGCCCGCTTGGCTTAGAAGACAACAGTAGATTCCAGCCCTATGGCCGTGTGCAATTAACATGGGGGCAGTGGAGAGATACCCTGATGCTTTCTCATATATGTTTCTGCACAGAGACCATGAAGGAGAATGTTGGCCTGCCCAGGCCATACGCTTATTGTCAGGATCATACACATGGAGCACACTCCAAGAGGTCGGGATACTCCGGATTGCCTGCAGTTCTGCAAAAAGGCCCTGGGGTATGTCTCAGGCAGCTTGGATGTCCAATAGATCTGGAGGGCTGCCCTGACCCCAGTCAGAGATGTGCTGTAACCGGTGCTGTACAAACATTCACAGGGCCCATGCAGATAGCTCTCATTTGGGAGCTTTAAATGCACCATTTTAAATAAGTAGGTTATTCATGCTCCACTCCTCTGTCCATAGGGTGCTCAAGGCAGCTTTAAAAAGGTAAAGGTGTCCCCAACCAGTCATGTCTGACTCTAGGGTGTGGTGCTCATCTCCATTTCTAAGCCGAAGAGCCAGCGCTGTCCGAAGACGCTTCCGTGGTCATGTGGCCGGCATGACTGAACACCGAGGTGCACGGAACGCTGTTACCTTTCCCGCCGAAGCGGTACCTATTTATCTACTTGCAATTTCTTGCTTTCAAACTGCTTGGTTGGCAGGAGCTGGGACTGAAGATGGGAGCTCACTCCGTCACGCGGCACTCGGGTCTCGAACTGCTGTCCTGCCGACCTTCTGGTCTGCAGTTCAGCATCTTAACCACTAATGTAAGAAATACAAAATAGAAAATATAGATGCAGTGCTTTTGCTTGCCCTGCTTACCTGCCAGAGACCTCTGGAGCAGGTAAGGCTACATGGCCACATGCTGGGGTGACATTTGGAGCTGTCCTGAGGTCAGAGGTTCCCACCTCCTCCCAGGCCAGTTATGAGATAAGTGCTAAACGGGAAGTACTGGTAGCTGCCACCTGGCCAGCCTCATCCCCAAAGGGAAGGCAGGGAGAAATATTCCATTTTGCCTTTATGAAACATTTTCAATATCACTTAGACCCACTTTAATAACACCAGCACTAATAAACAGGCTGCAATCCAGTAACTTCTGAGTGTCCAGCGAGTAATTCTGTAGCCAGTAAGGAAGGCCCACTGAATGCAATGGGGCTGTGCAGGATCAGCCTGCATTACTCCTAAACACAAAGAAGGAAGGCCCATCATGGGTAGAACCTTTGTCTGTAGCTAGTGGCAACTGTAGTTAAAACGTCTTGGAAAGGTATCGATACATTTGCAAAGGGACAGCAGTTTATGTCTGTTTCGATGATGTTCGATGATGATTAAAGAGATAGAAGCTCTTTAATGCTTGGAGGTGGGGGATCGTAAAACTAAAAGCCTTGTTATTTTCCATAGCAAATGTTTTCATTCACTGACAGCAGAGTAAGCCAAGGTGCTTTATGAAGCCATTAAAATCTGAGTATGGGCAGTCTTAATTAAAAACTTCAAAGGCTACATTTCCCTACTAGAAGAAGAGGCGGTCTGAGTGGGAAGCCTTTCGTAGATCTTAGAAATGAATGGAAAAGTGTTTGTTCTAAAATAATCATAGAACCATAGAAGAGTAGGGTTGGAAGGGGCCTACAAGGCCATCGAGTCCAACCCCTGCTCAATGCAGGAATCCAAGTCAGAGCATCCCTGACAGGTGGCTGACCAGCCTCATCTTGAATGCCACCAGTGTGGGAGAGCCCACTACCTCCCTAAGGAATTGGTTCCATTGTCGTATTGCTCTAACAGTCAGGAAGTTTCTCCTGATGTTCAGCTGGAATCTGGCTTCCTGTCATTTGAGCCCATTCTTCCGTGTCCTGCATTCTGGGATGATCGAGAAGAGATCCTGGCCTTCCTCTCTGTGACAACCTTTCAAGTACTTGAAAAGCGCTATCATATCTCCCTTCAGTCTTCTCTTCTCAAGGCTAAACATGCCCAGTTCTTTCAGTCTCTTTTCATAGGGCTTTGTTTCCAGTCCCCTGATCATCTTGGTTGCCCTCCTCTGAACCCTCTCCAGCTTGCCTACATCCTTCTTAAAGTGCAGTGCCCATAACAGGACACAGTACTCCAGATGAGGCCTAACCAGTGCTGAGTAGAGGGGAACTAGTACTTCCTGGGATTTGGAAGCTATGCTTCTATTAATGCAGCCCAAAAGAGCATTTGCCTTTTTTGCAGCCACATCACTTTGTTGGCTCATATTCAACTTGCCCACACTCTCTGCACAACCTTCTCCCAAGGATCTCTAACGATCCTTCTTCTGCAATTGACCACCAGCATCTCCAATGCCAAAATCTTCCAAGGAAGTGAGAAAAATGCCAACTTGCGCCCACTGGAACATGGATTTCAGTTTATTTCTTGAATTCATTTCCTGTTCTGTCAAAAAAGTACAAAGATTAGCCAAGATGTTGTGGTCATGAGGTTTACAGCTTAGATTCACTCTCAAGATTGCAGACTAAAGGTGCAATCCAATGCATGTTTAGACACAAAAAAGTTCTACAAGTCCTACATGCTGGCTGGGGAAATCTGGGATTTGTAGGATATTTTCCTGTCTAAGCATGCATAGGATTGCATCATGAATGAAATAATCGCTCATAGGTATTCATGCAGTCTGCAATCTCCATCTTGAGCCAGAGTTAAAGTTGCAGATAGGGTTGCACAGATCTGTCAATATCAGTCTCGCTGATACTGTTAGTTTTTTGAGGGAAAACTCATTCCGCCCCATTTCACACAACCCTGTGAGTTTATAAAAAAAATCCATATGAAAATTCATACTTTTTTGGGCGCACATTTTCCTTACTGTACACCTTTTTGTATACATTTTGCATGTACACATTTTTCCAAGTACTTTACACTGCTGAAAACCTATTTTGTATGCACTTTCCTCAAATATACACATTTTGTGTGCACTTTCCCCTAACATATGCATTTTCTGGACATTTTTGCTGAGACAAGCTGCATTTGAAAGCTTGCAAAAATGCGGATTTCAGAACACAACACTCTCTTGCCTTGCTGAAAGATTCAGGAGGTCTGAATTGGGTAAATATGTACCCAAAATGAAACAAAAATTGATGGAGTACATTTCTCACCCATCCCTAGCTGTAGACGTCTAGCCTACCTTTTTCTTACCTGCATCATCTTCTGCCATCTATTCTGATGAAGAGTACTAAGGACTTGAAAACTTGCACAGTCCTTTGTGGTATTTTGGTTGGTCCTAGTAACAACCTTGCCTAACTGTGCATTTTGGGTATTTTCCCTCATAGACCAAGGTTTGTTTATTTCTTTTTAATTATTTCATACATACATACATAATATAAATAATCTGTCGAGGAGAAGTTTTCACATTTTTAAACAAAAACTAGTCTATATTTATTGTTAATTCTTCACCTACCCAGATTTTTAAAAATGTATTTTATGTTTAAGTTCTTCCTGCATGCCAGAGACATAACAGAAGAACCAGGATTCATGAATTAATTGGTTCCACTCCAGTAAACCTATCCAGTAAAGTGCAGTCCCCAAGTCCAAGGAGGAATCTCACCGAGGAAGAGTCACTATGCATCAATACAACATTGTTATATAACACTAAAAATACCTGTATGTTGAGGCTGACTCCACAACCAACAACCGTTCCCTATTTCATCCCCTCCAAATTCCAGAGTTGGAAATGAAATGGTAGAAGCATCAAGGCTCACCTCTGTACTAACTCATTGCTTTGGTCCCACCATCATATATATACCCCACAAGTTACTGTGGCTGTTCAACTGCACGTCAACTTTCTAAAGAAACTGTTGTCTTCTCCAGCCAAAGCAGTCTCGAGCCTTGGGATGAATTCAACAACTAGTATTTCAACCAACCAAAACTCTTTTCTGATCTGCTCCTGTTCCAATTCACTGCACAAATGGAAGCCTCCATCCACAAGCTCCGGATCTATGGAAGGCCATGGCTTTCATGCACCTCCTCTTGTGAGTATCTTGACACATCCTCCTGGCCACTGATGGAAAAAGAGTGCTGCAGTAGAATGTACTTTTGGTCTGAACCAGCAAGCCAATTCTTCTTTTCTTGTCAATTCCCACAGCCACCTCCATTCACAACAACCCTACACCACCCCAAATGGCCAAACATCTGCCCTCCACCTTATGCACTACCATTGATTTCTGAAACAATGAGGTCCTCTGCATGACCAACGACATTTGTGTTTTGCTCTCCCTCAACCTTGCATTTTGGGACAGGCCATTTTGCAGAGCTAAGCAGGCAAAGATGACCTCACCACATCTGCATTCTAAATGCTTATTCGTTTAACGTCAATTATCTGATTCAGAACATAAGAACAGTTGTGCTGAATCAGAGCAAAAAAAAAAAAAGGTAAAGGTGTCCCCAACCAGTCGTGTCCGACTCTAGGGTGTGGTGCTCATCTCCATTTCTAAGCCAAAGAGCCAGTGTTGTCCGAAGACACTTCCGTGGTCATGTGGCCGGCATGACTGAACACCGAGGTGCATGGAATGCTGTTACCTTTCCCGCCGAAGCGGTACCTATTTATCTACTTGCAATTTCTTGCTTTCGAACTGCTTGGTTGGCAGGAGCTGGGGCTGAAGACAGGAGCTCACTCCGTCACGCAGCGCTCGGGTATTGAACTGCTGTCCTGCCGACCTTCCGGTCTGCAGTTCAGCGTCTTAACCACTAAGGCCTCTCTAATCCAGCATTCTGTTCCAACAGTGGCGAACCAGATGCCTCGGGGAAGTTCACAAGCAGGACGAGAGTGCAACAGCACCCTCCCGCTCATATTCCCCAACAACTGATACACATAGGCATACTGCCTCTGATAACGCGGGCAATATATAACCATCATGACCAGTAGCCATTGACAGCTTTATCCTCCATGAATGAGTCCCGTTTAAAACTGTCCACATTGGCAGCCATCACTACATCTTGTGAAAGTGAATTCCATTGTTCAACCATGTGCTGATTGATTCTAAAGGTTTTAAATTGTTATATGCTACCAACTGCTGTTAACACACAAGGCTCAGATTTTGCTTTTGTAGGTGCCAAATATAGAAATTTCAACTTGATTTTTTGAGGAGAGAGACAGAGAAAGAAGTGCCCCACACCTCTGTTCCCATTACCTCCCCTGCGTGGCACTGCTGGGATGACCCGCATATGCCCCACCTCAAATATCCCTACGTTCCAAGGACAGCCCCAATTTTCTGGTCCTTTGAAGTGTGCCCAATTAAAATGTTGTTTTTAAAACCCAGAAGAACGACAACTCTAGCAATTCACGGCTAGAGTTGTCTTTCTTCTGGGTTCAAAAGAGACCCCAGGCAGGTCTCTCAAAGTTAAATCTCTGAACAAGGAGAGGATGCATCTTATCTCTTGTGGACATGCGTATAAGTACATGTTCAGGAACACAAACACACCACACATGCCCTACACATGTTGAGAGACAGTCCGAACTGTTACTCACATATTGTAAGAGAACATTTTGCCAATGTATCTTTAAGAACGAACACCTTTTGGGTTTTTAAATCAGCAGAGGAGACAGTTGCAGAGCAAACGAATGTAATAAGACAGAAAGAACATAGCCTCAGTGATATAAGATCGGGGCATGCGGGGAGAGACCTCAGGGAACAATTTCTGGTATGTTAATATGGGTTGTTACCAGCAGGTCCAACACAGGAAGGTAGGCCAATGGAGTACTAGTGTAGTTTTGTGGTTAGAGTGTTGGGTGAGAAATGGAGAGACCCATGTTCGTATCCCCACTCAGCCATAAAGCTCACTGGGTGGCTTTGGGACAGTCAACTCTCCGTGTAACCCAACTCACAGGGTTGTTGTGAGGATAAAATAGAGATGAAGGAACCATCTGTGCCACCTTGAGCTCCTCGGAGGAAGGGTGGGGGTAAAGTTAAATAAATAGCTGCTGTAGGGACTGTCACAAAGCTGGTTGCAGGCATATTTCTCCAGAAAATTAATCTTCCATTTCTCCAGAACAATCTCAAACTGAAATAATCAAACCTTTGGAACTGATGGCCAGGACAGCCCTTTTTTAAAGTCACATCCCAAATCCTCAAACTCCCTTGATCATCCTTGGTATAGAATGAGCTGTTCATTTCACCACTGCCATGAACTTCTAAAACAATCACATTTCCCTCTCCATACCATCCCTTCTTTTATGGTCAGGATGCAAATCCATTTATAGTTATCCTTAATTAACAGTGCGTAGCAGTGCAGGGGGGGATGTGTAGCCATGCTGCATATTTATTGAGAGAACAGCCCAGCCTGATGACTTAAATTAGGGACATGAATCAATTATTTACTTAGCAGGAACCACCTTCCCACCTCCTCAATCATATTTAGTATTGTTCCATTTTCTGCACCCTTCCAAAGGGCTTTATGTAATACTGGTCGACGGAAGCATTTCTCACACCTCCGGTATCGGTCAGAATGAAGTGCTTCATGGATGTTCCACCACCTCCCACACCCAAGATCCGCAGTCCGCTCATTTTGCATGGAGGTTTATTACTTTTAATAGACTCGCTTAGTAACCGAGGCTGCTTCCTGCCAACTGCAGAAGGGCCCAATAATCAATATTCTATTTAAGTTGCAAATTAATCTTTCATATTTAGTGGTGTTTAAGTCTTCAGATGACAACAGCATCAACAGCAATAAAAACCCAATATGCATGGGGGGGGGGGGGACACCACCAGTGAGAATTTAGAATGAAATTACACAGTTTTAAAGACTCCCACACACACACACTGCCTCATTTGAATGGGATACCTTTAAAAATATCAAGTCAGGCCTGCCCCCAAACGCTGCCATGTGTCCTCATTTCCTAGCAAGCATGCTCCTCGTCTGGGTTTCTGCCAGCTAGCCAGGCCCTCCAGTAGGACATTCTAAGCTGAGTGGCTCAAGCATGGCATGGCACTCTTCCCTTCCCCAACAGTTCTCCATTTTTCTTTTCCAGTTGGCACAATCAACAACTCATGGCTACTGAGCAGGCTCAGATGCTAATGAACTGGGGATTTGGGGCAGGGGGGGGGAATGTCCTCTTCGAGATTTTTAACACACACACCATGCTCTATACATTGGCAGAGAAAAGGAACAAATATGGTTGGCTGTGTCCATCACTTCTAATTTGGATCCACGATGCACATTCATAAACCAAAAACCACCTGCCAAAGGGAGAGGGAAGAACAGAGGAGACATTGTGGGCTTCTTCATGTACTCACTAATCCCAAGGTAGTCCCTAAGCTTGCTTCAGCCTTCAAACTTTTAAAAAAATAGATAGATAGATAGATAGATAGATAGATAGATAGATAGATAGATAGATATCTTTCTGTATCTGTCTGTCTGATAGGGAAAAGCATGTTAACAGTGAGGAATAGAACCCGGGATAGCTAGGGGCTCTTTAGCCAGTGTGTCTGGGCACACTCTGCTTTCATTACACAATTAAGTGGCTCTATAAATATAAAATACAATTTTTCTTCTTTCTTTCCACTAATGAATACAATATAGAAGCCTTCTCTCGCTACTGCCATCTCTGTACTGCTGCCCCATTTTCTCTTATAATGTCTGCAAAAGGAATGAACAACACAGTCCACAAACAGCACTGCTCTAGCCCATTCATTTGATTATACTTATTTTTCAAGTATAAAGCAAACTTTTATCTGAAGAGCTTTCAGATGAAGGAATCTTATTTATTTATTTATTTATTTAAAAATAGTGTTTAATCTCCCTGCTGTGATTAGCTTCAAAGTTCTCATTACTGGGAATGAAATGTGTAAACTAGAGTGTTTCATTAAGAGCTAAGACGGTCATGTTGCATGAACAATGACCCTCTTGACTGATCACTTAAACGCTGGTTCTGAATTTGGGTCTCTCTCCTCAAAACTTCAAGTCAAATTTTCTATATGTAGCACTTATGGCAATCAAAATGTCAAAACCAGTCACAATTATAGTCTGCAAGCCGTTCAGCTTTGCTTGCTGTATGGAGACCTGAGAAAACAGGTCAATGTTTGACCACACGCATCCATTGACAAATGGACATTGCGTGTGTGTGAATCAGCCAATGATAGGGGGCAGAAATATTTCCAGAAATTGTTCCAGTGCTTAATTTTTCCACAGAAATGTTTCCATTTCATAAATTCATTAGCAAAAATGAATGCGTGTCAATTGCAAATACAACAGTAGGCAAGTTTTACAGTTTCAAAGTTGTAATTAATGTTTTTCAGGTGATTATCCCTAGCAAGTACGTGAGAAAATACAAAGATGTCATTGAAATAAATACATGTCTCAGAGTGAAATGGAACTGATGAATAGTGACAGTGAAACTGAAAGTGCCCCAACAACCCTTAGTGGAAGAGAGTTGAACTCTGTTGAAATAGATGAGCGGTTGTCAGCATATCATGCACATTTCTTTAGGTTGCTAGACTTAATTAGCGTGTCAACAGTTGTCAGTAGGTATGTGTGTGTGTTGTTAAATTTGCACAGTGTAAGGGAAATACATGCTATTGGAATACTTGCATTCCAGTAAAAAATCTACATAGTAGAACATTTTAAATCACGTTAAGGGTGCAATCCTATGGCCGCTAGACAGCAGCTAGACGGCCATAGGATTGTTTGGTTTTCGGGAACCAACCTCAGAGCCCACACTCCAAGGTCGATTCCCAGAAAACCAGCTCCCTGCCCCCTCCGCTGCCACCTCATAGGCAGCGCGGAACTTCCCCGGGATCCGCACTCTTAAGGGCAGCACAGAGTGGGGCAAAAGGGGGCATTCCTGGGAGTCGGGAGCGTGGAAGTGCCACTACGCCACTTCCTATGCGTCATTCGGCCTCCCCCCCCCACTTTGAAGTCCTGCGGCTAGACAGCCGAAATCGGCTATCTAGCTGCGAATGCAGGGAAGCTGGAGCGCAGAGGAGAGGTTCCCCTCCATGATCTGCAATGCCTATCCTGCATTGGATAGGCGGTCACCTCCGAGTTCGGAGGCAGCCGCCTATCCCCATAGGATTGCTTCCTCCTTGTGCTTTAATTCCCCCCCCCCCTGATATTTCAGATCAAATACTTATAGAGTACTGGGACAAAAAATTAACATGGGATACTTTTTAAAAGCTTTGTTTACTAAATACAAGTAAAACAAATATGCTAAATTAGATCTCTCTAGGGCAGGGCCCTCCAGATCTTGGGGACCTCCAGATGTTTTGCCATACAGATCCCATCAGCTCTAGCTAGTGTAGCCAATTGTAAGGGGTGAGGAGAGTTGTAGGCCAAAACTTCTCAGGGGCCACAAGCTGCCCACCCCTGCTCTAGGTCATCAGAATATTTTCTGATGCAAACTGAAATTTTTCCTATGCAAATGACCCTATGCAAATCAACCTAATTTGCATTGGAACATTTTCCAGAAATGTTTTCCAATTCGAAATCTTCTGGAAAACCCACATTACTGGAATCAGCTTGTCACTTTAGGCAACCAGGAATTCCAAGTAGGCAAGTGAGCAGGCTGATAAAGGAGGGACTAGACACCAGGGATGGGTGAGCAGGTGAAATTTGTGTTCCCCCATGTTCTCCAAGCATCACCTTTATGCTCGTCTCACCTTCAATTTCCATGAGTGCTTCAACTGCTGTTTGATTTGCATGAACAGGAAAATTGCACAAATTGAATATGATCAAACAGGTAAAAATCTGAGTAATTTTCAAAGTTGCACAACTTTCCCCTATAGACGAAAGCATGAAATTGCAATTTTTTAAAAATTAAAACATTGCACAATTTCAAAGTGTTTTCTCACTGAAATTTGTTAAATTTTTGAATGTAAGCTCATGTTCAAGGACTTGCAAACATTTTTGGAGATCACATTCTCCTGCTCGTGTTCAAGGTTGCAAACAGGGCATGCTTGACTGATCTGCAAGTGCAAATGAAATTCTTGTGCATTCCTACTAGTCACACAGGAAGGAGCTTTACTTCCTGCACATCCAAATCAGAAATGCAGTTGGTGGAGGCAGCATGGGTCACTCCCTGCCTTCTCCGCCAGCTTGCTTGGCTTCCGTGCTGGCCATGGAAGAAGGGACTTCATCTCGTGTTTATAATGCATTCGTCCTAGGCAGAAACACGGCCAAGACTAATCTCATCATCTGGAGTGACCGTGTTGCAATAATATATTTTATTTACACAACTGGAAGGAACCTTGAAGGTCATCTAGCACAACCCCCTGCTCAATGCAAGAGCTAAAATACAGGATGCAACTACAGCATTCCTGACAGATGGCCATCCAGCCTCTGCTTGAACACCTCATGAGACAGTCTTTTCCACCGTCACACAGGTCTTACCATAAGGAAGTTTCTTCTAATTGCTTGCAATTTCCAACCACTGGTTCTGCAATTTCCACCCACTGGTAAAGAGACAGCTCAGAACCATTTAACACATAATTTTAAGGGAAAACCTTTGCTTGAATGTGTTAATCCATTGACAAAAATTCACATTTCCAAGTCTGCTCTGTGCACACAAATATTTGTATGAAAGTGAGATTACACTATCACATTATTATTAATAGGGCATGATTAGGAAGTGGTATTAATGCACTGATTAAATATGAAAGTGCGAACAAATAACAGGAATCCACACTAAAGAACCAACCACCCTTCTCACAGAGTTGACCAAAGGGCCAGCTCGGGCATTCAGTGGTTATGGGACCAGCAGAAAATCTAGCTACAGCTCATTGGGCAGAGCCATAGGTCAGTGATGGGGCACATGCTTTGCATGCATAAGTCCCAGATTCAATCTGCAGCATCTGCTGTCAAAACAAGAACTGGGTAACAGGTGATGTGAAAGGCCTCTGCTTGGAGCCACGGCCATTCAAGAGTCACTGGACTAGATGAATGAACAGTCTGACTTCGTCACGGGCAACTCCCCTACGAGGTTGACTCAACATCTGGAGTCCTGCATGAAGTAGATCCCTACTTGCCCAGCAACCACTGAGTACCCACATTGGCCTTGAAGACTGAAGATTCAGGGCTGCAAACTCCCTTCCGTTCCCTATTTCCACATTATGCCTTCCTGACTACTGCTCATCCACAAAGACCAGAGGTATGTTCTGCCTTGGATTTCTTACAGCAAGAGTATTTTTGCTAAAAGAGAAATGATAACGACAACCCTTAAGTGTGAGTGCAATTAAGAGTTTGTGTTCTAAGATGGGGCTCTGAGGACCACCAGCCCTGAATCTGATATATAAGTGAACTGGATTTAGCCATGCCAGAGCAAGCAAACAGAAGGAAGACCAGCAATAGTCAAGAGAAGCCCCAAGGATAAGGAGCCTGTCTGGAAGAGAATAAGCTTTATCTCACTCTTAAAGTTAGGGACTGCGTATATGGTTGCCAAAAGGAAGTGTGAAAAAATCAGGCCAAGCTCTGGAGCCTGTCTAGCCAAAAGCCAATAACTTTCCTCCTGGAGATTTTATGCAACTGACATTAGTCAAACCAACTGGAATCTGTCAGGTGAAGTGTCCAAATTGGAGACCAGCCACTAATGAATAGACATTAGCTGGCTATGATAACACTCCAGTGGAAAGTCTTTGAAGGATTTATCAGTGACATGGAGACGAGAAACATGGCAAAGACACCAGGGAGCTGAACAAGGAGGATAAGCTGTGGGCCAGACACAGGCACAACATAAAACCCCAGCACAGAGCATATTTCAAATTCAAATGAGAGACCCACATTGCTATGCCACATCCCCTGCTGTACATTTAGACTCCCCATAGAGATTGCCAGTAAGAAGTAGAACATCTCACCTTTGCAAGCAGTGGGGAGAGGAGGGGATGAAAGAACCGTAGGTCATTTATTCCAGCAAGAGATCAGTGGAGAAGCCACAGTGAAGGGTGAAAGCAGGGGAAAGGAGAACTTAAGTTCAGCCTCAGGGAATTTTGGTAGGCAATTCTTGAAGTATTGTTAAGCATTTATGGCAGCTTCCTGCAACCAAAACATGTCACAATTTTGGCAGCTGTTGAGCACTTATCTGGAAAATTACTGCTCTTCTCTAAGAAGAAGAAGACCCTCCGATCCAGACTCTGGAGCAATTCTGCTATCTGAATTGTGCAACTCAACAAATGTGCACAAATGGAGTTGGGGCAAGGGAGAAACTAGGCAGAGCATAAAAGGCCCATTCTTCGACCACTGGTTGGCTAAGTGGGTCTGGAAATCTCAGCATTATGCATTCAGCCCCAGATTCCACACCATGTATTCACCTTGGCTCCAGCCAAACTTTCTTAAAGGCGCTACAATAATATTATAGCTGTCAATATTATGGAGACTGCTTGGCCTGTTCTATCACTGATCACCCTGCTAGCTGTATTGAGTTCAGATCCATATATAGCAAGGCTCTGCCATGCTATTATGATGCAGGAGGGCTATTATTATTATTATTATTATTCCCCACCTTTTTCCCAGTACTGGGCCACAAGGTGGCTTGCAAAAATTAAAACATATACAATTAAAACATATGAAAACATACAAAAGGTAAAATATAATTAAACAACAATACAATTAAAATTATATTAAAACATTAAAACAGCATTTTAAAACAGCACTTTAAAACAGCATTTTAGCAGCTCACCCCCAGGTTCCAACTATGTCCCAAAGGCCTGCTGGAATGAGAATGTTTTATTCTGCCTCTGGAAACACAAGGAGCCATCCTAGCCTCCCTGGGAAGGGTGTTCCAAAGGGGGGAGGGGGCTATCCTGAACACCAGTTCTGTATCCAACTCTTTCTTCCTTGCAGTACTCAAGTCTTCAGTTCTAAAAGCTTGAGCTGGCCTCTATAAGCAGGTACCATCATTACTAAGAGAGAAGTGAGTTACCACCCTATGCTTACTTTCCATGGCTGGACCATGAGGCAGAGGGCCAACATCACTGTCTATCCCAACAAGTACCATTCAAGTAGGGAATATTCCTTGCCAGCACAACTGATGAGCCACCAAACTAAATGGAAGCCATGGATGATGGATGGTGGCTTGAGAAGCATTCTGGGGTTTGTCGTATACCGGAGATTGCAAACACTGCAGTTGTCAAGTGGGGACAGGAGCACAAGCGATGTTTGAGGTTGCCAGGGTTCTCTGAACATCAGCTCACTAGTCCTCTCTCCTTGATTTGTGCTCATCTTTGCGATCGCTGTTCATTTTGTGTGAATGGGAAAATTGTGCCAAATGAACAGCTATCAAACATGGAAGTTGTGCAAAAATCCCCAAATCTCCAAAATTACACACATTTCCCCACAGACTAAAGCGTGGGTGATTTAAACTTGGTGCATTTTAAGAAAGTTGCACATTTTGAGAACATTGTGCATTTTCAAGTGAAATAGGGTCTAGAAGTGAAGTACACATTTTATGAACATGAATGCAAGTGCAGGAATTTGCAAACATTTTAGAAGAAAATGCACTACTGTTTGTATTTGGGATTGTGAACAGGGCATTTTTGAGTGATTTGCAAACTGAAACAAAATTCTCACACATCCCTAAGAATCTGTTGGAACACAAGTAGTGCCCAGTAGGCTATGGGCTGTGTTTTCAGCTTGATGGCTCCAAGTTTGTGGAGGCTTTATAACTTTTCAGTTGACTGTTGATACCAAAGTTTCAGCGAGGGACCTCTGAGCATTCCTGACCTTCTTGTGAGATTTCAAGTAGCTTCAACTCCTCCTGGTCCAGGGGGCAAAGGAAAATGTTTATTGGCCGGGGGGGCGGGGGAGAAGAGAGAGATATTTCATGGGATTTGATTATTTGGAGAGCTTTGAGTAAGTAGGTTGGAAGGAGGAGAAAGAAACAGCCCTTCACATCACACGACAACTGTATGTGAAATATCCTGAGTTACTAAGATGTGCTAGCTTGTTCCAACCTAGGTTGTCTCCTACATTAGTTGTTGTTGTTTATTCGTTCAGTCGCTTCCGACTCTTCGTGACTTCATGGACCAGCCCACGCCAGAGCTTCCTGTCGGCCATCGCCAACCCCAGCTCCCCCAAGGTCGAGTCCGTCACCTCCAGAATATCATCCATCCATCTTTGCCCTTGGTCAGCCCCTCTTCCTTTTGCCTTCCACTTTAATCCCTAGCATCAGCATCTTCTCCAGGGTATCCTGTCTTCTCATGATGTGGCCAAAGTACTTCAGTTTTGCCTTTCATATCCTTTCCTCAAATGAGCAGTCTGGCTTTATTTCCTGGAGTACGGACTGGTTTGATCTTCTTACAGTCCAAGGCACTCTAAGAATTTTCCTCCAACACCACAGTTCAAAAGCATCTATCTTCCTTCGCTCAGCCTTCCTTATGGTCCAGCTCTCACAGCCATAGGTTACTACGGGGAATACCATTGCTTGAACTATGCCGACCTTTGTTGTCAGTGTGATGTCTCTGCTCTTAACTATTTTATCAAGATTTGTCATTGCTCTCCTCCCAAGAAGTAAAAATCTTCTGATTTCCTGGCTGCAGTCAGCGTCTGCAGTAATCTTTGCGCCTCGAAAGACAAAGTCTGTCACTGCCTCCACGTTTTCTCCCTCTATTTGCCAGTTATCAATCCGGCTGGTTACCATAATCTTGGTTTTTTTGAGGTTTAACTGCAACCCAGCTTTTGCACTTTCTTCTTTCACCTTCGTCATGAGGTTCCTCAGCTCCTCCTCACTTTCAGCCATCAAAGTGGTATCATCTGCATATCTGAGATTGTTAATGTTTCTTCCAGTGATTTTAACTCCAGCCTTGGCTTCATCAAGCCCAGCATGTCGCATGATGTGTTCTGCGTACAGGTTGAATAGGTAAGGTGAGAGTATACAACCCTGCCGTACTCCTTTCCCAATCTTAAACCAGTCCGTTGATCCGTGGTCTGTTCATACCGTTGCTACTTGGTCATTATACAGATTCCTCAGGAGGCAGACAAGATGACTTGGTATCCCCATACCACCAAGAACTTGCCACAATTTGTGATGATCCACACAGTCAAAGGCTTTAGAATAGTCAATAAAACAGAAATAGATGTTTTTCTGAAACTCCCTGGCTTTCTCCATTATCCAGCAGATATTGGCAATTTGGTGTCTAGTTCCTCTGCCTTTTCGAAACCCAGCTTGTACATCTGGCAATTCTCGTTCCATGAATTGCTGGAGTCTACCTTGCAAGATCTTGAGCATTACCTTACTGGCATGTGAAATAAGTGCCACTGTTCGATAGTTTGAACATTCTTTGGTGCTTCCCTTTTTTGGTATGGGGATATAAGTTGATTTTTCCCAATCTGTTGGCCATTCTTGTGTTTTCCAAATTTGCTGGCATATGGCATGCATCACCTTGACGGCATCATCTTGCAAGATTTTAAACAGTTCAGCTGGGATAGCGTCATCTCCTGCTGCCTTGTTATTAGCAATGCTTCTTAAGGCCCATTCAACCTCACTCTTCAGGATGTCTGGCTCTAGCTCACTGACCACACTGTCAAATCTATCCCCGATATTATTATCCTTCCTATACAGATCTTCCTTATATTCTTGACACCTTTTCTTGATCTCTTCTGCTTCTGTTAAGTCCTTGCCATCTTTGTTTTTGATCATACCCATTTTTGCCTGGAATTTACCTCCGACTTTTCGAATTTTCTGGAAGAGGTCTCTTGTCCTTCCTATTCTATTATCTTCTTCCACTTCCACGCACTGCTTGTTTAAAAATAATGCCTTATCTCTTCTGGCTAACCTCTGGAATTTTGCATTTAATTGGGCATATCTCCCCCTACCACTGTTGCCTTTTGCTTTCCTTCTTTCTTGGGCTACTTCCAGTGTCTCAGCAGACAGCCATCTTGCCTTCTTGGTTTTCTTTTTCTTTGGGACGTTTTTTGTTGCCGCCTCCTGAACAATGTTGCGAACTTCTGTCCATAGTTCTTCCAGGACCCTATCTACTAAATCTAGTCCCTTAAATCTATTCTTCACCTCCACTGCATATTCATGAGTAATATTAGTGAGCTCATATCTAGCTGATCTGTGGGTCTTCCCTATTCTCTTTAGTCTGATTCTAAATTGTGCAATAAGAAGTTCGTGATCTGAACTACAATCAGCTCCTGGTCTTGTTTTTACCAACTCTTACATTAGAAGGGATGGGAAAAAGACTTACAGACATCAGCTTGCTTCAGCAAAGCAACAAACAATGATGGACCTGGACAGTTTTCCCAAAGAGGAGGCCATTGGCCTGGAAATAATTCAAGAGCACTGAGCAACAACAAAAAGAGGACAACGGAGAAGCTGCACAGATTCTGTGAAGAGCAGAGCCGTTTGCTGGCAGATCTCACCAGAGTCCCCTTGGCAGAAGGGAAACCTACTGGGCAATTCCAGAGAGCAGGAGGTCCCCAAATCTTAAAGGAAAAAGAGACAGGGTCAAGCTTTATGGGGCCCTATTTTAATTAACCATTTTCAGGTCTGCCCTACAACGTCCTTTGGTCATGTTGGATGTAAAGAGGGAACCTCTCTCTTTTTCATTGCTACAAGAAACTGAGGGGTTTTAGATGTGAGAAATAATACTGTTGTTGTTGTTGTTGTTAAATTTCAACAAAAGAAAAAGAAAAAAATATGGCTACATAGTTTTGAATATCCCACCTTCTTTGATTGGAAGTTGCATCCCTTTCAAAGATAACAGTGCTGGAGAGGAAACCCCCTCCCCCCCAAAAAATTACAAAACAAAGCACTGATTTAAAAAAAAACAAAAAAAAAAAACAATTGCCTGGTATAGATAGAGGAAGGCCACATTTAACATAAACAATCCAAGGTATAGTATTCATCCTGAGTGTGTTTACTTTGTCCCACAAACTCAGCTCTGATAGAAGGGCATCTTTAATCAAAATCCCAAGAGATCTCGTTAATCAATTTATTCTTAACCATCCTACTGACCAGATGGTAACCTGGACAGTATTCCAGATAGTTCCCCTCTGTTCCCTTTGTTCTGCAGTAATCTGACCTCATCTGGAGTACAGTGTCAACTTCTGGGTGATGCAGTTTAAGAAGGACGTAGACAAATCAGAGGATGGAAATGAAGATTATCAGGGGGATGGAAAACAAGTCACAGGACAGCAGATTTTGACTGAATATTTGGAGAAGCGTCTTGATGGTAAGCGTGGTTTGGTAATGGAACCAAATACCAGAAGGGTGGGTAGGTTCTCCCTCAGTGCTGACTCCAGGTTTTTGAGGGTCCTTGGGTAAGGTACTCTCAATGGACCCTCCCTCGGTGAGTCAACCTCCTCACCACCACTGTCACAAGCTGCTATTGTTCCTCATTGCCTTTCTCATCATTGCTACCACTTGTTTATTTAACAGGGAGAGAGACAGTAAGCAAGGAGGCAGCAGCATCTACTGTTCCTCCTTCTCCTCCTCACCACTATTGTCTGGGCCAGAGAGAGAGGCAGAGGGGAGGAGGAACTCCAGGGTGCTCTTGTCAGGGGCCCCTGCTGAGATGTAGGCCCTTGGCAGGTGCCTAACTATGCCTATCCTTGAAGCCAGCCCTGCTCTCTCTCACTGGAGCTCTTCAAGTGGAAGCTGGACAGCCATCTGTTGGGGATGCTCTAGCTCTGGATTTCTTGCACCAGGCAGGGGGTTGGACTAGAGGGCATGCATGACCCATTCTAGCTCTATGATTCTATAATTTAACTAAAAAGAGGAGCATTTTTAAAACATTTATTACCACGCAGATTTACTTTTGACATGGTACAAAGAACTACTTCGACTATTAACATCATGAAAACCAAAATTCTAGCTTTGAATATAATAAAGGCAAGGCATTAATATGATGTGAAGCAAGAGAGATTAGGCCAGATAATATGCTAATGTGGTGGATTATTCGCTTAACAACAATGGGACTGCAGAGGACACCAATGTCCTGCTCCAACCAGGATCAGCTCTTTGCTATGCAAACACAGAGTTGATTACAACAGAGAAGTCAAGCAAGCAAACATCAAGCACAGTTTTACTGGGCAAACATGGATTTTCAAGAGAGAAGTAAAAGGAGTAGCCAAGGTCAAATGCATGGGATATCAGTCAAGTAGAATGAGAGTCCAAGAAGCAGCACCAGGCAGAAGTCCAGAGATCGATAACATGGTGGTCCAAACACAGGTCACGGTACAAGGTACTAGAGTTTTGTTTCCAGCAAAGGCTAGACTGAGAATGCAGGCTTATATTGCCAGAGCCTCCTGAGCTCCATCCAAGGCTCAGCTATACTATTTTATAAGCCTTGCTCCTGAGGTGTTCCCTCCTCTAGAGGGGTCCTTCTTTGGGGTACTTCTCCTAAAAGAAGCCCTACTGATTTGCCTTTTGCTGCACTCTGGGACTGGGTAGCTCCTAAGCCTCTGTCTCTGAAGCAGACCCCCCCCCCTTTCTTGCAGGGATGGATCTGTGGTCCTCTCCCCTAAAGATCCAGGCTCCCACAGTTCGCCTGATATGGGTGGTTCCATGGCATCATCAGTCTCTGGGAGCTCTAGCTCCTCAGTGGAGGAGGATTCCTCCAGCGGGAGCATGACATGGAAGGCAGAAACAAAATGGCTTTTACTAATTCTCATCCCCTGTACATTTCACCCCCATTCTGCCATCCTTGCCCATTGTCACAGGATGTCAGAAAAATGTTACCAGCTCTAAGCCAATAAATGGCTGCCCTCCCCTCTCTCATACTATGAAGGTTGCAGAAGTTTCAAAAGAAGGGGCAGTGTGAGATGAGTCATTTCAAGAAGCCACTTTCTGATTCAATAGCTCCGAAATGGGTCCTCAGGAGAGAGGGAATGAAAAGACAAATTCCATTTAAACCCTCTAAACGAGACTCTGGCACAGCTGCAGCTGACAAGATATTTCTGGGAGCAAACCGTCAACGCATTCGAAATCGCAATACATCTATTTCTGTCCACGGATGTACCCTGGAATTCTCTCTACCACTCCTCACCAAAAGATTTATGGCTGGGGAATGTGGCACCAACCGGTTGAAGAGCTGTTTCAATGGAGGGCAAATTATGCAGGCGCAAAGGCACAGAGAGATGGAACTGGGGTTTTGTTCTCAATAAACCTAATCCTCAACACTGTTACTAATGCACTAATAATGATGCCATTTTTTCTGTGAATCTGCAGACATGGCCAGGCCTGGGAAGCCATTGCTTCAAACAAAATTCATTCTTCTTCCAGGAAAGTTAGGTGTGGAAAGTAGAAGGTCAGTCACCATGGTCAGAACCCCCTGGAACATATGTGATAAACCCACATTGCTCTGAAGAAGATCTCATTAACTCTATTTAGCTTCTCTTAGGGATCCAAGAGAAGCTGAGAAAGGGAAGATGTGCTTCAATTATTACTACCACCAGAATGAATAAAAGGGAGGATTAACTTTCAGCTTCTTCCTAGGGCAACTAATGTCACAATGGAACTACAGGTGAAGGTCTTTTGATATTAAACTTTGACAACAGCCCTTGTTGAATGCATATAGGCCAAATTGGGGCCTTGCTCACAAGGAGAGAATCTACACACATACAACTTGCTTGCAGGTAGGCTCTGTGCTCCCAAACCAATAAACGCTTGGAGGTAACAGACAGAGATAGGGAGCATGATCCTACTCCCTTGCCATGCATTCAGTGCACACGGTTTCAGACCATGTGAAAAGGGCTTGGGAAGGAAAGGGATTTATACACTAGGTAGTTCCCTAGCTAAAGATTCTATCTAGACTTTCAGGTCTAGCTGAGATCCTACATGTCTCGAGACCTCTTCACACATTACACTTGTAACATGTGTATGGAACAGATTTTATATGGCCATGTTAAAAAAACTAACTAACACGAATACAAAACAAATGAACACTTACCCCTACATGTGTCAAACATGAACCAGGGATGGGAAAAGGAGGCAATGCCAATGAGGCATGAAAAGGAACTTTAAAGATCACTGGAGTCTATTTGCAAATTGCTGTATTATTTCAATTAGCTTCTATGGTTACAATGTAAATAGTTTTCTATTTTAATCATAATTTTAATTCAGGATTATTAGGTGTGTGTGTGTGTGTGTGTTTTACAGTTACCCAAATGAAGTGGAGGTCACCCTTCAAATGCATTGGATGTTTTTTCAAGCAATATCAATATCGCAGATGTTTTCTTACATATACAACAGTATGCCAGCTCTTAAAGCTTTGAAGATGATATCTTCCTTTTGCAAGATAATTCTGAAATAAACTCTTTCCCATTCTGGTCTAACCAGGGGTGGGGTGGGGGGTTTCAAGGCAACATTCAATTTTGCTTTCCAGTGCCATCCACAATCCACACTACCTAATCATGGGAGGCTCCCTCTTTCTGGGTAAAAAAGCACAAACAGCTGAAGACATCACATGCATGTTTGGGCTTTTTAGCTTAGAAAAAAGAAGAGCAAGAAGGGAAATGATAGAGGTATATAAAATTCTATATGGCATGGAGAAAACAGATGAGGAGACATTTTTTCCTTCATAATACTAGAACCCAATGGGTTCATCCAATGAAGCTGAATGGTGGAAGACTCAGGACAGACAAAAGAGAGGACTTCCTCACACAGCGCATTATTAAACTATGAAATTCACTACCAAGAGGTAGTGATGGCCACCAATTTGGTCAGCTTTAAAAGGCGATTAGTCAAATTCACAGAAGATAACACTATCAATAGCTACTAAATACAGGAGGATGAGCTTGGTAGCCCCATCAAGAGCATCTGGATCAAAATAAATGGAGCAAAGAATAAAAGGAACCTGGTGGTCGGAGTCTACTACCGGCCACCCAATCAAGGAGAAGACGAGGATGAAACTTTTGAAAAGCAAATAGCCAATGTTTCAAGGAAGCATGATGTAGTAGTAATGGGAGACTTCAATTTCCCCAATATTTGTCGGGAGACAAATTCTGCAAAACATGGCCCCTCCAGGAAATTCCTGACTTGTGTGGCAGATAACTTCCTCCTACAGAAAGTAGAGGAAGGAACTAGAGGATCGGCTATCCTTGACTTGATCCTAACCAACAGAGATGACTTAGTGGATCAAGTAGCAGTTACAGGAACTCTGGGGGAAAGCGACCATGTTATACTTGAGTTCTTGGTTCTAAGGGAAGCAAAAGCCGAGTGTAGTCAAATGTGTACCCTGGATTTTAAGAAAGCTGATTTTAATAAGCTCAGAACAATGATAAGTAAGGGCCCATGGCAAGTGACTCTAACGAGAAAAGGAGTCCAAGATGGGTGGGAGCTTTTAAAAAAGGAAATTCTCAAGGCACAATTACAAACCATTCCAACAAGAAGAAAAGGTGGAAGACAACAGAAGAAGCCAATGTGGCTTCACAAAAAGCTTAGAGATGACCTGAAAACCAAAAAGGACACATATAGGAAGTGGAAGAAAGGCCAAGCAACAAAGGAAGAGTACAGGCAGGTAGCACAGAATTGCAGGGATGGCGTCAGGAAGGCTAAAGCTTTATTTATTTATTTATTTATTTATTTATTATTGCATTTATATCCCACCTTTATTCCTCTTGCAAGGAACCCAAGGCGGCTTACATTATCTTCCTCCTCTCCATTTTATCCTCACAACAACAACCCTGTGAGGTAGGTTGGGCTGAGAGTGTGTGACTGGCCCAAAGTCACCCAGTGAGCTTCCATGGCGGAGTGGGGACTAGAACCCGGATCTCCCAGCTCCCAGTCCAACACTCTTGCCACTACACCACACTGGCTCTCTCTCTAAAGCTGAGAATGAGCTGAGGTCAGCGAGGGAGACTAAAAGCAACAAAAAGGCTTTCTTCAGCTACGTGCATAGTAAAAGGCAGAGGAAAGAAACGGTGGTTCAGCTATTAAATAAGGATGGCAAAATGATAACAGATGACAAAGAAAAGGCAGAGATGCTCAATTCCTACATTGGCTCAGTCTTCTCCCAAAAGAGGGTCTATGACCCCCCTGGCAAAGGCAAAGTACAGGCTGAAGGGGCAGGATTGCAGCTTGAGATCGATAGGCATATGGTCAAGGAACACCTAATTACTTTGAATGAGTTCAAATCTCCAGGGCCAGATGAGCTGCACCCTGGAGTAATAAAGGAACTGGCAGAAGAACTCTCAGAACCACTGTCTATTCTCTTGGAGAAATCATAGAGGATGGGTGAAGTGCCCGATGATTGGAGGAGGGCTAACGTTGTCCCTATCTTCAAAAAGGGCAAAAAGGAAGAACCAGAACTACAGACCAGTTTGTCTCACATCAATCCCTGGGAAAATTCAGGAGCGGATTATAAAGCAATCAGTCTGTAAGCACCTTGAAAACAATGCAGTGATTACTCGAAGCCAACATGGATTTGTCAAGAACCAATCCTGCCAGATGAATCTGATCTCATTTTTGGATCAAGTAACCTTCCTTGTGGACTGTGGGAATGCTGTAGACATAATAGGGATGTCAGAGAATTTCTCAACGAATCTCGGGGAGGCCGAATGTCAGCGCATTCGGCCCCCCGAAATTGGTGGAGAAACGGTCTGCCACCCCCCACCCTCCGGGACGGGACTTACCTTGTGCAAATGTCCCTGGCCACGGCGGCTCTGGCGGCGGCGGTGGCTGATCTTCCAACCGGCTACCGCCACCGCCATTTCCAAGTTAAAAAAACAAAAACCCTGATAGGCTACGTAAAGATTTACGTAGCCTATCACAGCTAGATTTTTAAAAAACACAGTGATAGGCTACGTAAATGTTTACGTAGCCTATCACGGCTGAGTGAAGAAAAAAAAAAAACCCGCGCGTACGCAAATGGCGGCGCCTATGGAGAGGGCTCAGAGGAGGGCAACAAAGATGATCAGGGGACTGGAAACAAAGCCCTATGAAGAGAGACTGAAAGAACTGGGCATGTTTAGCCTTGAGAAGACTGAGGGGAGATATGATAGCGCTCTTCAAGTCCTTGAAAGGTTGTCACAGAGAGGAAGGCCGAGATCCCTTCTCTATCATCCCAGAGTGCAGGACACGAAATCATGGGCTCAAGTTACAGGAAGCCATATTCCGGCTGAACATCAGGAAAAACGTCCTGACTGTCAGAGCAATACGACAATGGAACCAATTCCCTAGGGAGGTGGTGGGCTCTCCCACACTAGAGGTGTTCAAGACGAGGCTGGACAGCCATCTGTCAGGGATGCTCTGACTTGGATTCCTGCACTGAGCAGGGGGTTGGACTTGATGGCCTTGTAGGCCCCTTCCAACCCTACTATTCTATGATTCTAGTCATGATGGCCATTTATTATCTCCAGTATCAGAGTCAGTGTGCCTCAGTATATCAGTCGCTGGGGAACACAAGTGAGAAGGTGCAATTGCACTCAGGTCCTACTTGTGGGCTTCTCATAGGCAGCTGGTTGGCCGCTGTGCAAACAGAATGCTGAACTAGATAGTCCTTTGGTCTGATTCAGGACAGCAATTCTGATGTTTTTAATGCCATATTCATGAAAAGCCAAATACAGTGAGAATTTTCCACTGGCAGTATTTGAAAGGCAAGGCTGGAAAACAAAAAGAGAAGGCATAGCACAAGATACAAAACTGAGGCTGAGGCCATAGGCTGCAAAGCCGCACCAACATCCAAATGTGGCAAGACTGTGGGACAGAAGAGGAGACTGCCAAAATAGCCTTGTTTGTTCATTAAGTTCAAAGCAACAGTCAGTCAGAATGTGGTTGAGAGGGACAACGCTTGAACCAGGAGCCTCATGGTAAAGCTCACATCTTGCTTGGTAATAGAGCGGTGTGGGGCTCAGGGGCCCTCTTTGTTTGGGCTCATGTATGAGATGCAAGCAGCGTGAGGCCTAAAGATCGGCCAGCTCTAGGATGAATGGGAGAATTGCCTAATCTCCACCCCATCTCACATCTTCAACATTATTCTCTCAAGACTTGAACAACTTTCACCCAGTCTCGAATCTGCCATTTTGGGGCAAGGTGATTGAGCGGGTGGTGTCATTGCAGTTGCAGGCACATTTGGAAGAAGCCGATTATCTGGATCCATTTCAGTTGGGCTTCAGGCCTGGGCATGGGACAGAAATGGCCTTGGTCACCTTGGTGGATGATATGGGGAGGGCTCTGAATAGGGGCAAATGCTCCTTTCTTATTCTCCTTGATCTCTCGGCAGCTTTTGATACCATTGACCATGGTATCCTCCTGGACCGCCTGGAGCAGTTGGGCATAGGGGACACCATATTACGGTGGTTCCGTTCCTTCCTTTCTGGCAGGTACCAGAGGGTAGCTCTGGGGGAGGACACTTCAGACCCTTGGCTACTCACCTGCAGGGTGCCACAGGGTTCTATTCTCTCCCCGATATTATTTAACATTTATGTGAAGCTGCTGGGGGCTATCATCAGGAGGTTTGGGGTGCAGTGTCACCAATATGTGGATGACATGCAACTCTCCCTCTCAGTTAAATCATCACCAAGGTTGGCTGTAGAAACCCTGTCCAAGTGTCTAGAGTTGGTGAGTGGCCAGATGGAAAGGACAAGCTGAAACTGAACTCCAACAAAACCGAAGTACTTTTTGTGGGAGACAAGGGGAGGTTGGGGGAGGTTGACCAGGTGTTCAATGGGGTGCAGCTGCCCCTGAAGGACCAGGTCTGCAGTCTGGGGGTCATTTTAGACTCCCAGCTGTCCATGGAGGCTCAGGTGTCAGCCATGAGCCCAGTAGCACTGTACCAACTCCATCTGATACAGCGGCTGCGCCCCTGCCTCCCTAACCATCTGCTCCCATCAGTAGTTCATGCCCTGGTCTCCTCTTGCCTAGACTACTGTAATGTGCTCTATGTAGGATTACCCTGGAAGACGATTTGGAAGTTGCAGCTGGTGCAGAATGCAGCCGCTCGCCTGATTAAAGGCAGCCATCGGCAAGATCACATCACTCCAGTGCTGAAGGAGTTGCATTGGTTCCCAGTTGTTTTCCGGGCCCAATTCAAGGTGTTAGCATTGACCCTTAAAACCCTATATGGTTCTGGCCCAGTCTATCTTAAGGAGCACCTCCAACACCAGGGACACCACTCAATGAGATTGGCCTCGTAAGGCCTTCTGTCTGTCCCATCAGCCAGGACAGCTAGGCTGGTGAGGACTAGGGAGAGGGCCTTTTCTGTGGTGGCCCCTACTCTGTGGAATTCCCTCCCTAGAGACCTCCACCAAGCCCCCTCTTTGATGAGCTTCTGCCGGGCTTTGAAAACCTGGTTGTTCAGGTGGGGATTTGGGGTGGGGTGGCTTTTTTTTAGAGCAATGTTGTTCTGTTCAGTTATGTAAATTTGTTGTATTTCGTGTTGTTATTTGTATTGTACGCCACCTAGAGTGGCCAGGTAGCCGGCCAGATGGGCAGCTAATAAATCAAATAAACAAACAAACAAACTGTCCATTTTTGACCTTGCAGCATTAAGGAAGGCTCATATTGGGGTATAATAATAAAGCTGCCCTATTCAGTACTCTCTGTTGTCCACCCACTCCTCCTCTTTTTTGGCCTACCCATAGGTTGCAGTGAAGCCCTCCGAAAAATGGCAAATGCCATTATTCCTTGCACTGCCAATTTATGAAGCAGCAAAAAGCATCTCTCTGCCCATTTCCTTCTGCCTTATAACTAAGCATTTTGTCACTGAAATTGAGAAAGTACGTTGAACATCACACAACCGCCCCAAAAGACAGTTTGCAGGCCGGCAACAGAAGACTCAGTCTAGGGGGCCATAAATCTTCAATGGTGACATTAATAAAATTATGTTTCTCTCTAATGTATTAAAATAGTATTTTACAGGGAACTTGCCATGTGGCACAGAGTGGGGAAGATGTTATGCTGAACCCATTGACATTTCAACGACGAGAGCTTTTTAATAGAATGGAAACTTGGCTCAGTAAGGGGAAAGCGAAGAAAATGCCAAGCCAGATGAGTCTCCAGTGCTGGATCCATTCTGATTTATGTGGTATTAAATATTACACCTCCAACTCAGGTTAACACTGGTATTTGTCCTAATACAGTTACTTTCGTTGGCTCGTTCACATCTTTGGAACACAACTCAGGCACAAAATCATTCATACGTTTTGATGACATAATCCCAATAATCAGAGGTGGGCCAAGAAAACAGAGGCCTACAATATCTCTAGAGGGTTTGGGGCTCCAAAACAAATGTGTATGCATACATAGCTCACATGGGAGGCCCTTCGGAGGAGGACCTGTGAGAGTCTATGCCAGGAGGACCTCCCATATCAGTGGACCCCACCTCTCCCCGCACCTTATTATATGTGCACAAGAAAGGGAGCTTGAATACATAGTGTTATGTCATATGATGCATCCCAACCTACATTTAGTAGTGACTCCCATCCATCACCCAACCTGGCCCTAACATCTGGCCCATAAATATAGGCTGGGGTGGTGGGAAGACGAGTAACTCAAGGGCACTGAGGTGCTGTTAAACTACAGAATCCTCCAAGTCATAAAATAGAACAATTATAAAAAGAAAGCGTTATAATATTATAGCCTGGTTTTTTTTTGGGGGGGGGGTCTTCCTTATTTAATTTTTGTGCATTTAAAAATTGTCTTATTTTAATATACAAAGGAAAATAAGAAAGAATGCTAAAAGTTCATGCAGAAACATTATCTGAGAATGGAAGAGAAGTGAAGCAGTATTCAAATTGTAAACTGCAGATAAATATGACACAATAATCAATGCATAAGATTATTTTAGTAGTAGTATTTTCCCACCATGATTGAAAATCACAGCATATAATGTACCACTAAAAAGCTTTTAGATTCCCTGGTATTGTTATTAATCGCTCTTTACTCTAAATACTCCCCAAGGGATAATGCAATGAGTACAGACAACCTTCTCCGATTCCCCTTATATGGTGCCCTGCTTTTCATCACTAGCACCAATGAACCAATATTTGCTTCTTCTATTTCTTGTCGGGTAGGAGCTATTTCTCTATCCGTCCATTGCCCAACACTGCCTGGATCTGCAGCTATGCAAATAATCCATGCAGCCATTAATCACAGGTTGACAGTAGTCAGTCTTACTAAATCCAATATTTGCATTCTCTTCAGATGGAGGAATGCTGAGGAAAAGAGAAAGAGGGCCTTCTGGGGGAACAATGCAAGACACAGAACTGGTAGGCAACAATGTCTCAGTGATATGGTGGGAAAACTAGCTGACGGATAACTAATTTGGTAAGGTGGGTCAATATTGCCTCTGCTCCAACAACAAGAAAGACAGCAGTGGCTTCCTCTAGGGTGCCCTTCCCTCCTTCCTTCCTTCCTTCCTTCCATCAGTGCCACGGAGGGTATTTTTCCATCAGTTCCTCCCTTGGCACTGCTAATGGTCAAAGACCCACAATTACATGTAGAGCTGATTGCACATGGCTTTGTCAGAAACAGGTGTTTGTCTCAAAGCCTAGTTTTGAGACAAACACATGGCCAAGGGTACCTATGTTCTAAGTAATGCCAGAGGTAGAATACAGAGGCTCACATATCCAGGTTGTGAGCGATACACGTGGCAGAGAACTGTCAGGAACTAAACTGTGGAATTGTAAAGAATAACACAGTGGCTCAGATTTGGCAGCCAGGCAAAAGAAGTGCAATGAAGAGGAAGTTTCCAGGAGCAGCAAGTTCAATGGTGATTGTACTGGCATGCCCATCCATTTCGGTGAGTACCACTGCCTTAACCCAACATTTTCATAAGCAGTTTGTAAGCCTTCTCCAAGAGATGGGGGGGGGGGGCATTCCAGGTTCCTGTTAGCCAGTAACTAATACTTGGGAGTCCAACCCTTTCACAGGAATGAATAAATATTTCAAATTCCTAAACAACTATTTAACCTTTTTAGGAATTCAAGCATTGTGTTTTGTTTTGGATTTTTCCCAGCTCTACCTAATTTCTCCCCCGAAAGGGAATGGACATTTCTAGGATGAACTACTTAATCAGAAACCAAAATGCAGAGGGCTAACAAAATTTAAACATAAGAACCAACTGCAAACCTAAGGGTTGGGTCTAATTCACCTGATCTCATTAACTGAAAGTTGGTATGAGTTGTTGGGTGAGTGGTATTTCATTCACAGCAATTGTGTTTGTTTATTTAACTTATTAATTTGAAGTATTTTTATGCTGCTCCTCAGCCATAAAGGTTCTCAGAACGGCTTATATGTAATCAATTAAACAAGACGGTCCCTGCCTGCAGGCTTACAATCTAAAAAGACACGTCACACAAGGAAAGAAAAATGTGGAGGGAAGAGGGGAAACATAATTCTTTTAGCAGGGCTGGTGGAATGGACCTGCTCTCCCTCTCATTGCCCTCAGCTTAGCCTGTTGTTTAACAACAAATCCAGATCTCTGCTTGCTACAGTACCACAAGATTCCAGAAGCAATGCTGTGGTCAATACCACAACCTGGGACAGGGGAACAGCTTTACTAATGACTCTAATATTGCCCCAACAACCCATATCTTGTTATGTTAAAAGTAATAGCATAAATCAACCCTGAATTAAGGTGCTGAATCAAAATGCACTAGGAAGACAGCTTGTCCATGGAGCCAGGAAGTATCAATCACCGCTGAGCTTGTGGATAGAAGAACTCCTGTCTTCTTGAGAAGCTCCTGTTGTGTAGCTGCTGTGTAGCTGCGCAAGACTCAGCTACGTCAGTTGCCTTTTTAGTTTAACACTTTGAAAGCTTGGTGGGTTCGAGAGGCTGGGGGTTGTCTGTTAGAGAAACAGACTCATATGTCTGAACAATGGTTGATTAAGGACTCTAAAACCTATCAATTTTCCCATCCCCAAACAAGAGCCTGACAAGTTTGAACTGTTAATATTAAACATGCAAAAACAACAACAACAACACATATTGTTTTGTATAACAACACATATATTCCTCCACTCGAACCTTAAACAACAGTTGTTGAGCAACACTGAAAACATACACCTTTGAAAATAAGAAATTATAAAAAAAAAAACCTGCTGGGTGAAACATTGAAATATTTTGGATGGCTGTAAATCATTTCCCAGCAGGGACAGTGGATACAACAAGACTAAATCCATCAACTAGTTTTTGTTCTGCTGGAATTTTTAAATATCCATCAATCTGGTTCTTTCAAATAGAAAAGAGCAAACACCATATTCCTTTGCGGAATCCAGAGGTTTTTATTTCAACCAGTCAATAACATAGAGCCTTAAATGGTTCCAAGACTCATTCCAGGAAGAACGGTTATTCTGAAGGCCCTGAACCTCACCACACAACTTTAAAGGTCTACTTTTGTCTTTATTTTAGAAAGAAAATCAATGTGCAAGCTGCTGATGTGCTAGTCTTCTTTTGTGGAAAGTAGGAGAAACAACAAGATCAACTGCTGGGAACCTCTTCCCCCCACTTTCATTGCAGCAGCTATTCCACTGACGCTTACAGACTTTTGTGCCAGATCTGAAACTGGCCCAAGAGGTTTTGAGACATGAGGCAGGAAGTCCCAATGGGCCCTCTCCCTAATCACCATGGGGCACAATGCATCAGGAAGTCCTCATTTCAACAGGCATTTGAGAGGGACCACAGCTCAGCAGCAGAGAGCATGCTTTGGATGTAGAAGGTCCCAGCTTCAATCCTCAGCATCTCCAGGCATGGCTGGTAAAAACTCCTTTCTGAAACCCTGGAGAGGCACTACCAGTCAGGGAAGACAATTCTGAGCTAGATGGACCAATGGCCTCATTCAATAAAGGTAACCCCTTACGTTCCTCTAGCACAGTTCCTGTTCATTTCAATGAGTCTTGCGTAGAAGAACTTCCCAGTCGATTGCACCCCATGGAACACATCTGCCCATCTTCCACTATACCACCTTCAATGGCACCTGACACAGCTACGTTACCTGGCTTCGCAGGTGGGCTGTCTCTGGACAGAAACATCTCCCAGCTAGGGATGGAGGTGGAGTCTGGTTGGGGGTTCGAGCTTGGCAGATTACTGCCCGCTCAGCCCCCTGGACTGGAGTCTGCAGATCGCCACACTTGCCCAACTTGGGGTGCGCCGAGTCAGGCAAGTGTGGTGGGATCACTGCTCCGCCAAGCCGCCATTTATTTAGATCTATAAATAAATTGAGACCATTTATGCCTGTAAAGTTGTGTAAATGGGCCTCTTTACAGCTGCCATTTACGCAAGATCAGCCTTTCCAGAAAAGGCCAAGCCATCATTTTGCACAGAATGGTGGCTCAGCAGATGAGCGGGGCACTGTGCAGTGGGCACCTGCATACCACCCAGCAGCTTGCTGCACATGATGAGCAGGGTCAAACAGCCAGTGGGGGTCCAGCAAGTGGCATGCGGTGCGGATGGGGGTGAGCTCGCCCATCCCTACTCCTAGCACAAGGAAATGGGAGCTATTCACTGTGCTTTGTGAGTGAATCTTCTTATTCATTTATTTTTACATTTATCAGCCACCTTGCCAGAGAAAACTCTGCCCTTGGGGCAATACACTGTAAGAACAAAAAAGCCAAAGAACCAAGAACAATACTTCTATAGAGCAGATAAAATAGAAGACAATAAAGTTTCAATTTGCACAGCAACAGAAAACAGAGACGACAAAACCAGCGGTTTTCAATGGCTGCAAGACCAACTTCAAACGGTGCTTCCTTTCCAGAATGCAAATGCAACAAAATGCAAGCCCCTCTTCCCTGTTTAGGGCCACTAAGTACCACTGCTTGCTTATTTTCCGATTCCTTGTGATAGTTTTCCTCTAAGGAGTCTATCTCTTGACATAAACATGAGAAGAGCTGCGCTGGATCAGACTGAAGGCCTCTCTAGCCCAGCATCCTATTCCCCACAATGGCCAACCAGACTCCAATGGGAAACCCACAAGCAGGCCATGAGCTCAATAGCACACTCCCACTCGCCTTCCCCAGCAAATGGTATTCAGAGGCATGCTGCTGCTAATACTAGATAAGATGTAGCCATCATGACTAGTAGCCACTGTTAGCCTTATCATCCAAGAATTTGTCTAATCCCCTTTTAAAGCTGTCCAAGTAGGCAGCCACCAGCAAATTCCATAGTTTAATTATGTACTGTGTGAATAAGTACTTCCTTTCGTCTGTTCTGAGTGTCCCACCATTTAGCTTCATTGGATGACCCTGGATGTAGTATTACGAAAGAGGACAAAACATTCTCCCTATCCACTTCCTCCACACCATGCAGAGTTTTGTACGCCTCTATCATGTCTCTCCTCACTTGCCTTTTTACTAAGCTAAACAATTCCAGATGCAACCTTTCCTCGTAAGGGAGTTGCTCCAGCCCCCTGATCATTTTGGTTGCCCTTTTCTGCACCTTTTCCAGTTCAACAATATCCTTTTGGAGATGTGGCACCCAATCATTTGCCATATTTCTCTCATCTAAGAGTAATCGGGTAACACTTTCTGGGATGGCTTTCTGGTAAAAGGTGCCATGCCCATATGGTATGGAAGCATACAGAAGGAGCCCATGATGGAACCTTTTAACATAAGTCACAGAAGCGACAGCACAAGTCTCATCAGATGGAATTGCAATCTGTTTGGCGGGGCCGTTTGAGCATATAATACTAACGCTAAGTGCAACTATTATGGATCTCAGCTATTTTGAGGGGGGATAAAAACGGGCAGAAAAACATTCATAACGTATCATTACATATGCTAACGCTCGTCTCTTATTTGTGAGTGATGTGGGCTTATTAACTGCCTGCTGTGCTTTGATCTGTGTTCTGAAATCCTGGCCATCTTATCCGTTCATCACCACTGCTCAGCTTAGCTACAAGAAACAAGTATTGATCTTCTACCATGCACCAGCGTGGAGATGGGAATAATCCACTGAGCAAGGACCAGCAATTCTGACTTCTCAAGGATAAAACTGTCACTGCAAAGGGGCTAGGGAAAGAAGGGGCTTTTGTTATAGTTATGTTACCTGTCATTTTAGCACCAAAAAGGGCACCAAGGCAGCTCACAAAGGTAAAAAAATTCAAACTCATAAAAACTCAAACAATAAAATACAACATGCAAAAAGTAATATGTAATTTATTTACTTATTTATAACAGTTCTATACCATTCAATTAACTAAGTCCTCTGGGAGGTTCACAAAGCTTTAAAATCAACAAATGACAATCAAATAAGCTAAAAATATTCCAAATAAAATCTATGCCAACACAGAAATATAAATAAAACCAACACAGTGCAGCATACAATCAATATAAAAACAACACTAAAACCCAGTGTGTGTGGGGGGGGGGGAAGAATAATTAATTCCAAGATGTAAAATACACAGAAACATAATGCAAAAGGCCTGGGAAAATAAAAAGCTGGCCAGGAGTCTCATACTGGGATTCCTTCATACTGTAGCAGCTCACCAGAAGAGGGAGTTACTGGCCTGATATCTAGTGTATTTGAGTGCCACCAACACAGCTGGCCAGATGGAGGTACTGCAGCTACTTACTCAGCAGATGTCAAGTGATATAAGTGACCGATGGGATTCCACATGGTCCTATAAAGCCTCAGACAGACCCTGGCCAGACTCCCCTGTCTGAGAAACTTGTCTTAAGAGACAACACCAAGCTTCTGCCAGCTTAAACTCACTGTTTCCCATGTTTAATTTAGCTAATGACAATTCAGCCCTTAGCTTGTCAATAGCCAAGGAAATCAGCAGGAGGTCTATTTCATTTCCTAAATGGTTACCATACTACATACAGATGTAACATGACAAACCTACAAATATTGACTCCTGGACAGGGATGGTTCCATGGAGGCTGCTAGGAGATGCACTTAATAACATTTCCAAGTGACTGATTGAGAAGTTTTAAAGGGAACTTTCTGGAACTCTTATTGGCTCTTAGGGTTCCTCTGATTGCTGTAGTTAGCAGCATCTTTTCACCCAGAATAAACCTGTGCTCTCTGCCCTGTTTCTGAACTGACATATATAACCAGATAAAAGTCTGATGACCCAGTTTTACACTCTCCCATGCAAGGCAAAAGGGAGATAGGGTTAAACACAAGGCCTCTCACACCAGGGAAACAAGATGTTGGTGTTGACTGATGAACTCTGCTGAGGATGCGGCATCCATTCAACAATTCAGGAATGCACCAGCGAAGCTGCACCGTGCAAGCATTTGCACAAGTCAGATGTGGACAGAGCTGGGGATATGGTAAGGGTACGGTAAAGGGAAGATGGAGGAATGGCAGCAGCACTAAGGGCAGTCTTCTGCACCTCAATGGATCCAAGGATGCCCTTCTTGGACTGCTACAATGCTGAAAGCATAAAACAAATGAACAAAAAATGTGGAGAACCAACCAGCAGATTCTGCCACTTGAGCAAATTGCAATTTGTGCCATTTTTAAAATTATTTGTTTGGATCTTGAAATGTGCACAAAAATTGCCGTAATTTTTTAAAAGAATTTTTATTATTGTTCTTGCGCAACTGTGCAGGATTGCAGGTCCTCCTTTCTGTATGTAGCCCTGCAGAGGGATACCCCCTCTTGTCAATATCCTTGTCAGTTTCATTCTCTCCACACAGCAGAGCCATGTTCCCTACTTGTCAAACAACTTCTCAATTCTGCCCCCCCCCCCGGTCTGGAAGTGGGTAATTTGCACCAGCTTTGACACTGACGGCTCAAGAAGAGAGGACCAGATTGCCCACTTAGCAACCTCTTAGCAACTTAGCCATACGGAATATGGCTCTCCTGGGCTAAATAAAGTACTGTGTGGAGAGGATGAAACTGTCAAGGATATTAACAAGAGGGGAATTTGCTTCTGCAGGGCCACATAGTGGACAGGAGGACCTGTGATCATGTGCAGCTGCATAACAACGGCAATAATTTTAAAAAAAACACGACGGCAATATTTGCATACATTTCAAGATCCTCTCCCGCAAATTACACAAAGTGCGATTTGCGCAAACGGTGGAACCCAGTTTTTTTTTTTTTAATGCACATATTGTAAGCATTTTTTAAAAACAAATTTTCATGGAATCTGAAAAAAAACCCAATACAATCCACCCCAGTTTACCAGATTGGAAATGCTTTGGAAATCCACCAAACTTAAACAGAATGGTTTTCTCAGCGTTACACATCCCTACTAGAGATATCAAGGTAAAGATGTGCTTCCACTTTTACCACCATCTACCCACAAAAAAATGCCTCCCTACATCAAATTCAGCAGCCTCTTTTACTCAATTCTTCCATTGTTCAGTGAAAGGATTGAAGGGGAGCAGGATAGTGCCCACTGAACCTGCCCCTTGATCTTTGTGCATGGCTGGCCAACCTCCACACATTTACCCAAATGCCTGAAAGGGGCTTCTACACACATACAAGTGTACATGCACAGAAGCCACTTTCGGATCTCTGAACAAACACACTAAAGTTGGGAGGTGCAGCCAGATGGTGCAATCCTGCTCTGCACATTCACTGAAGTAATGGAGAGAATGAGTGAAAAGGACAAACCTTATCTGCTTTATCCAGAGACAATAATCCAATACGACAGAAAGTCACCAAGAAAAAATTCTTTAGAAGGAAATTAGTAACATTCTCAAAAATTTCCAGCTCTTCATTGAGTCCCTGCTACTTGAAGTAACCAAAGGAAAGAAAAGCCAACACTACATAGCAAAAATATATACCACAATTCTTGATAGTCAAATGTCTTTATTTTTGCCTGTTGGCTAAAGAAAATATGTATGTATGTGTACACACACACACACACACACGCCTGATCATAATCCCCCTACTGGATTACAGCTAAGGGAAAGGAGTTGTGAATCCATTCAGAGAGGCTTTGATATAAAACCAACTACAGAATTCTCTAATAACCCCAATGATTTTGTTAAAGCATTTACTGATATGCTTCCTTTTGTGCCTAAAGAAGCCACACTTCCTTCTTACATAGGGCTCCTTTTGGCTTGGCAGAGATAGGAAGGTATTTCTGGATCAGTGGGGAAGATTTCAGTCATTGTCTATGGCTTGGACAACTTGGTTCTTTATTGTACCCTCTGGTTAAATGAGACCTTTAAATGTGAAAAGTTGCACTGTCTTTAAAGATAGATTTATTAGATGTTAAACATTCAGGAGTCCCAAGCTGGATTTGCAGCTCAGTGTCAACCAATATGGCGACACAGATGTCAAGAAAACTCAGCTCATTTCTCTTTGTAGAACACATAAAACAAAACAAAACGAGAATTCCCCAGCAGACGTGTGCCCAAGAGTGCCTTTCCTACATTCCCTACTTAATTTCGGTTTACAAGGCTGCCAGCAACACTGAGGAATGTGTGCCTATAAATTAGAAGATGCATTCCTCCTGTGCCAACATGCACTCTTCATTAACACAGTGAGACAAACCACAATGCAATAGGGTACCGTCTGCACAGACAGAAAGCTCCCCACCAATCATGAAAAACAACAACAATGGGAGACATAATGAAATGAAAACAGAAACATGGCTTGCTTCCATAATGCGTGTAAAGGTCAGATGCTGAACTGCTGTAAAACAAACAGAGATTCACAGAGGTCAAGAAAGAGGTGTACCTTGATTTCCTCCCTTAGCAACTGCCCACTCTGCTTTAGGCTCATGCTTTTAGAATGGTGGTTCCAACAGCATCAGAATTTCTCTGAATACTCGGCCTCTTAACCAATTAAATTTGAATGTGTTTGCATGTTGCCAAACCTTGAGAGTAAACGCCCTTTTGAGAAAAATGCCTCCCAACTCAACAAAATTGACTCTTCTTTGTTGTTATAAGGAAAGGCCATCTTTAAATATTCTTTATGAAAACACCACACCAAAACTGCCTCAAAATTTGTCTTTGCACATTAAAATGGGCCTGGTCAATTAATCAAGTACAGCTTTAAGTTGACTTATCAGCTAATTAAATCCAAGATTGCAACCCTCATCATTGTGTTTAAGAACCTCAGTTATTAAAAGTAATTTCCAGGAAAGGCTCTTACCTTTAAGATGCAAAGAGAAAGCAGTATAAGCAACATGGGTTAAGGTAATGGTCAATTATTCCAGGCAGCCACATTTTGGAAATTGGATAACCAGATGAGTCATAGCAGGAGAAAGGCAAGAAAAAAGAAAAATATAGGTTCTGTTAGTCTCTAATGATTAGGGGATGCAGACTGATAGAGCATCATTAACACTAAATTACCAGCTGTGCATTAAGCAGAGAGTATCAGCAGAGTTTGCAGCAAACCAGAATCCTTAACGATTCCAGACAAGAAAGCAGGCAGCATCTTCCATTTACAAACCGTTATGCTGTCGATTTTTGCACTTCTTATTGCACAAAACCACCTCAGTTTACTGGCACATTTCACATTTCTATATCCCCTTTCTATTTTATACCTTGCTAGCCATTGGGAATGTTTTGCTGTTGGTTGGGAGTGAATGACAGGAGCATTGTTCAGAAGGTATTAGTCATGCATATACCAGTGTGTGAGCAGGGAGCCAGACGGGGCCAATGAGCCCTGCCCCTGATGTCACATGGGCCAACTAGCCCCACCACTGGCATCTGCACGTACTGTACAAATAGTGCAGAAAAGGGCAACTAAAATGATCAAGGGGCTGGAGCACCTCCCCTATGAGGGAAGATTAGAACAGCTGGGCTTGTTTGGCTTGGAAAAAAAGGATGGTAAGGGGAAACATGACAGAGGTGTACAAAATTATGCATGGTGTGAGGAAAGTGGATAAGGATACTTTTTTCTCCCTCTCTTAAAATACTAGAACCCAATGGGGTCATCCTATGAAGTTGATTGGTGGGAGATTCAGGACAGATAAAAGAAAGTCCTCTTCACACAGCACATAGTTAAACTATGGAATCAACTACCTCAAGATATAGCGATGGCCACCATTTTGGATGGCTTTTAAATACCTGGAGGAGAAGGTTATCAATGGCTACTAGTCCTGATGGCTATGTGCTACCTCCAGTACCAGAGGCAATGAGCTTATGTACACCAGTTACTGGGGAACATGGGCTGGAGGGTGCTGTTGCACTCATGTCCTGCTTGTGGGTTTCCCGTCAACAGCTGGTTGGCCACTGTGGGAACAGAATGCTGGACTAGGTAGACCCTTGGTCTGATCCAGCAGGGCTCTTCTGATGTTCTTATCTGCAAGGACAGAGCATTTGAGTGCACAATCCAAGGCTGCCTCCCTGCAGGTGTTCTCATTGTGCATGTGGACAACAGAAGCCGAGGCTAGTCAGCCCACACGACTTCAGGGGTGTGACTAGTTGGCACATCCCCACTCCCTGCTCTCATGTTGATGGTACTAACTTCTGAACAGGGCTAAGGGCATTGTTCATTTTCAATGTAAGAGTGAAGGTAACAGAAACAGAAACTCACAGCAATTATTTTCTCTTCTAGTGACTGTCATCAGTGTTTTGATACCATAATATCCCCCCTCCCACGCCCCGTGTTGATCCTGCTGGTCAATGCGGAAAAGCAATGATCAGAACATGGATTACACACACACACACTTTCTAAATGTGACTGTATAGTCTGAAGGTGATTGGCACAGTGGATGGTTATACTGCCCATCATCCACCACAGCACTATGACACTTGGGGGAAAAGTTAACATCTAGAAGCTTCATTACCCAAGACAGATGAGCTAAGAAAGAATAAGAAAGGAAGCAAAAAAAGAGAGGAGTTGAAACATAAGGTTATGTTAAAGCTAAGCATAACTTACTGGTGTCCTAAGTGCTCCTTGCCTCTCTTTCTCTCTTTGCAAAAACAAAGCCACACTAAAGAGCTGAGCCAGAGATTCTAGTACGGTGCCATCTCCTTCTTTGCTCTTGCTTCCCTGCCCCTCAGATAACCCTCCAATCCCCAAACAAAAAGGCGGCAAACAGTGCATCACATCAAATATGTGTGGGTGTGTCTATGCAACACCTGTGAAGACACATGGATCATAGGAGCCATCCCAGTGTGATGGAAGGGTCCCTCTGCAACACACACTGGGCTGCTATTGTGCTACCACAGCTGTGTTTCAAGGATCATGCTGTGCTTGTGCTGAATAAATCTTAACACTGGAGCAACAGCAGCCTCGGTGCGCACAATAGCAAGATAACGTTACTACTCATTGGAGCCAAGAGCACCCCATATGCCAAGCATGGTAATTCTTTTCTTTTAAGGCAAGGAACAGACATTCAGGCAGCTCCTTCTGTCTTGCCGTAGTGCAGTGATTTATTTATCCCTTTCTCTCTCTTGATTAAAATTCAGTTCTTTTATGATGGGGGTGGTGAAATGTATTCCTGAGTGGCACCAACAAGAACAGCTTCCTAAAACATATATGGGGAAGATGAAACTGGTTTTAAAACTGTGCTTGGTTTTGATCTTAAAATATATTTTTTTTAAATTGTGGGCTGTGCCAACCCCTGTCCCAAGCTACAGACTCAGAATGCATATTACACTATTTGCAGCATAGTACTAAAATTAAGGCTGACCCCAAATCCATCCCCACTCCCATTTGTAGGGGGTGAAACTGGGAGGGGCTGCTTCAATGACTGGGGGGGTGTAGAGGGAAAAGATGGGGGTGAAAGAGGAGCCTGGCCAGGGCTAACATCCTTCTTGGTAACTCTCAGGTGGCAACCACTGATAATATGTTGTTACATAGTGTTGTTCCTAGGAGGACTCGGGGGGGGGGGGCACTCAAGACACAGAACATAATAATAATAAGAGCTGTGCTAGATCAGACCTAAGGCCCATTTGGCCCAGCTAGGGATGTACAGATGTCGTTAAATTCATTCCATCTGTGTTTTACAGCTTGTCAGGATCTTTCGTTCTATCGTCTACACACTGAAGGAATCAGATTTTTTTTTAACCAGCATTTTATTCTACTTCCGCTAATTCATATTAGCGCCAATGCAAATTATTGCAGCCCCCCCCACACACACACACATGAAAAATCAGTCTGCAAGTCCTAGTGACTCAGAAAAAGCTGGTCCACTGAAGAATCTGCAGGTTGGATTCATAAAAATGTGAACTCATTTGAACCCACTGCAGATTTCTCCAACATCCCTAAGCCCAGCATTCGTCTTCCACAGCGGCCAGCCAGATGCCTCTGGGAAGCACACAAGCAGGACAGGCGTGCAACAGCACTCCACCCCCACCCCACCCGCTGAAGTTCCCAGCAACTGGCAAAAAGATGCAAGCAAATGTCAGCAGTGACAAAACATAAGCAAAGGGGGTGATTTTACCCTCACCCCCATTTTCAGCCATAACTTAAATGCTGTGGAACAGATGTTGGGATTCAAAGGTCTATTGCCAAGAACTGGAATTGCCTTCCCTGAGGAGATTGAGAAAACCAGCCCCTCTTCAGAATTTCTGCACCACAGTCTCATTTATTTTCTTGTTTTAGCTAATTTTCAATACATTTACATACAGGTTTCAAAGCATTTTCTGCAGCTAGAAAGAGAACTAGCTGCAGAACTTGGACTGACTTGGATTCCTGCACTGAGCGGGGGGTTGGAATCGATGGTCTTGTAGGCCCCTTCCAACCCTACTATTCTATGCTTCTATGAATTACCCTTATTTTAAAACAGCTTTGCAAATATGTCCAGAGAAGCAATGTTACTAGTCCACAAACATATTCAACAGTACATCTACCATACCAATTTAAGTTGGTTGTGGAGGTCCATCAGCTACCAGAAAGTAAGATGTCATGTCACTTGAAAGCCATTCTAACTTGCCAGAAGTGAGCTGCAAGCCTGAACGCATTGCTGTTTTGGGAAACAGAATTTACTTCCACATAAATGAGAATCATCCAAGCAAAATGGACTGGATTCCTCTTGCAGTCTATGAATCCACTAAGCCCTATGCTTAGAGGACCTCTTGCCACCCAAAGCTCACAAAAGGGAAACTGGCTGTGTGCTCATAGTACAGCTGGACAGGGACGCTCAGTGGTAGACAACATGCTTTGCATGTAGAAAGCATCTCCAGTTTTTAAAAAAGAATGAAAGATCAGAGAGCAGGTGATGGGAAAGCCTGAAATTCTGAAGATGGCCACCAGTCAGAGAAGACAATACTAGGTGAGGAGGACGAATACTCTGGCTAGTTTTTCTCTTCCCTGGTCTCTCTCTCAGTTGATCACAGGCAATGTATTTCACTTCAAGGCCAAAGTAGCCCTAAGTCGTCCTTAGAATCTTCCTAGTGACATCACAGCGGCAAAGAAGGATTCGATACTCTGCACCATGGCTGAATCATTTCCATGCATAACTAGAGATGGGTGAGAAATGTGCTGGATTTGCATGTTTCTGTGAGAATACCCCAGAACCGAACCTGTAGCCAAATGCAATTTGCAGGTGGAAATTGGTACATTTCCAAGCTGCAATGCATTCTGGAGGGGAGAGTTCAACAGAATGCGCACATTTGGAAAATGTGCAAAGAAAAATGCATACATTTCTAAAAAGCACACAACCACACTTTAGTTAATGGGTACATGTGTACAAAAATATGTACATTTGAAAATGTGCACAAAAATGTGTAATTAAAAAAAATGCACAAAAATATGTGAAGATTTCTGTGCAGGGAAAGAAAAACATTCTCACAAAGAACCAGGGCGGAACAAGTGGCAAAAAAGAATCTTGATGAGATCGAGCCTGACAGATTTGCCTACTGCAAATACTCTAGAGCATCTTAAAACGATTCCCCATTAAAAGTCCTTCCCACTGTCTACTTGTGAAAACCGCAATGTTTCGGTTACTGAGAAAGAAGCTCCTTTCTAGACTCACTCCTCCCAGAAACCCCACTGACCATCTTGCTGACCCAGCTGAACTTCTCCCCCATCAATCATGTAGACCCAATGGCATATTAGCATATGGGGAAGCATGCAGTGATGAGGAAGATGGGGAAAGGAGCAGTAAGCAGGGCCACTGCAGTAAATCACAGGGCCTTGATTTCTTGTGAAAGCAGCGAATGCTGAAGCCACGCAAGCCTCAAAGCGCCCTTTGTTGTGTGGGGGCAGGGGAGGCCGGCACATAAATAAATTGGAAAGGAACCGTGAAAAGAAGCTAGAGACTGTAAAAATGCCCATGCACATTCCAGCCTGATATTCATGCCACTTAGGTAGCAGGGAAGCTGCAAATGCCAGAGAAGACACTGATAATTGTGAAGGATTATCCTCAACTGGACAGCAGCGTAAGTTGAACTAACCAATGGAATTCACCACCACACATGTGTTGATGGACACAAACTTAGATGGATTGAAACAGGCATTAGACGAATTCATGGAAGAGATAATCTGTTAATGGCTGTTAGGCCATGATAAGCGGTCTGGAATCTCCATGTTTAGAGGCAGTGCACCTCTAAATTCCAGATGCTGAGGGTCAATAACAGGAAAGGGCAGTTGCCATCTTACCCTTCTTAGAAGCCTCCCAGTGATTATCTGCCTGACTGCTGTTATCCCCACAATCAAGGGTTCTGTATTCGTGATACAAGAGAAATAGAGAAGATTGTTCACTATGTTCTCTCTTGTCCTGCTTATAGAGATCCCAGGGAAAGTTTTTTGAGATAGTTGTTAAATTAATGGGGTTATTTCCCTGATATTGTTAAGCTTTGTTTGCACTGATGATGATCCTTATGTTACAATATGCTTGGGAATTTTTTCTCTTGCTGATTTGAAAATTAGGGGGGAAATCTGGGGTGAAAGCACAGATTAATTCTGGAGTTTGTCTTGTTAAAATTTTATCTTCCTTTTGTTAAGGCCAATAGCTGCATAACAATATCATTTTGTCTGAGTGCTGTTGGAAACAGGGTGCTGGGCTAGGTAGTCTTTGGTCTGATCTGATAGGCCTCTTCTATGTACAAAAGGCATTCTCATGTACACACAGCTGTCTTATGTATATCTGACAAAAGCTCGTCCAAGATGCTCCAGAGAGAATACAGCACAACACAATAATGAAGAAGTCTACATTCTCAACAAACTTCCCTTTACGGCTGAAGTTTATTGAAACTTTTTTTGTTAATGTTACAATACAAAATGAATAAAACTACAGAAGGTTCTATCCAACCTCCCTGAGTATCCCACACTCACGTTGATAAAAATGCAAGCCATCTGCAGCCAAGGAAGATCCATTGGCCTCTGAATACCACACAAGGAAAGCAGGGCCATACCACATCAAAAGCAACTTAAGCAATGTTTCATCCTCCCATTAGAGCCTCCCTTTCATGAGAAGTTCCCACTCAGTTGGCCTCATCACCTCCTGTACAAGCAAAGGACAACACTGCCTATACACAACAGTTGAGAGGCCATAACACAATACCTGCCATGAACCCTTCTCTGCACCACGACATCCAGGTAAGTTTGGGAAAGATCAAACATGGGCCTGAAACAGATCATTTCAGGTTGTGCATGATTTCTGATTCTAATCAGTTCCAGAAGGCAGGCCGATAAAAACGATTATCCCAATTGTCTCCTATACCAACACTAATTTTGTTTGGAGCCAGCTTTGAAAACCCAGCAGTATGCCAATGAGAGAGCAGTGTATTCCTTTCACCATAAGATAGCAAACCAATAAAATGTGCCTCCTGCCAGACCACATTCCCTTACATTATTGGCCCAGACTGTGCAGCTGCTCCTCTGGCGAAGATGTATTGCTCCCCATCCCATTATTATGGGTCAGTAATAGCATAAGTAATAATCTATGCACTGCAAAGTCACCAAGAATGTTAACTCAAACTTACTGCCAATAACCAACATCATATATCTTCAATTCCCGGGCACTCAGATTCATAAAGTAATAGTCCGTATGCAATCTATAATGTTAATGGGTCAGAGAGAGAGGTTCAACATTATTTTGATAGAATAATTATAGGTTGAATTTTTTTAAAAAAAATAAAGAAATTGATGATTAAGTGACCTACAAGGACTGATAAAATACAAGATTCCCATCTAGTCAGTGAGAAATGTCTTTGGCCTCAGAGACTCTTAAGATGAACATATATCATCCGTCTAGTCCTATATTTTCTCACATATTCAGCGAAGCGTATCAGGCAAATGCTCATGATTTTAGTGTGCAAAATGTTCATCCCCACCTAGGGCTTTTGGCTTACCTTTCGGAGGGCCCACAGGAGGACCTCATTAAAGCCAAAAGTATGGACGACAAAAGTGGCATCTTGGCTTGTACGCAAATACATAGTATGCCCACTGAGCATTCAGGTCATAGTCCAAAGTGGGAGCATTTCTACTGCTGAAGTATGTTTTGTCAAGGGCTCCTTGGAGGCCTCTCTCAGTCTAATCTAGTAGCCAAGTCCAGACACAGACAAATGGATTCTTTTCAAAGCTTTATTCCTCTTTTACAACTTAACAACTCTACTGTTAGCAACTAGATATGAGCAGCAGAGTACCTATGCCCTACATTGGAACAGTTGGTCCCCGTTTGAAAGGAAATTACTGGCAGGCCCCTTAACTTAAGGACTAGGGAGAGTCCCTCCCCTTTTCCCTTGGGTCCTCTGGGCGCAGCCGTTGTTTGTGCGCCAACCGGGCACTACGCCTCCTTTCTGCACCCTCCATTTGGCACCACTCTCTGCGTCGGCGTCGCACGTCCAGCAAGTCTGCTTCCCGCGCTCTGTCACGCCCAGGACTACTATCTAAGCTAGGAATGCTGGTGGGAGGAATCTCCGTCAGCTGTTGGCCCTGGGAAAGAGGAGCGCGCTCCTCTCCCAGGAGCGACTCCTCTTCCTCAGAATCAGAACTACTCTGGGATTCTATGGGCTCAGTGTCCACCATGACATGTTTTCATACTGCCCAGGCTCATCAAGCACAGTACAATACAAGATGCCCATCAGTCCACATGAGGACAACCACCTTGAATGGTACACCATCATGGGAGTATGCCTGAAAGCATCAGGTTGTCAAGGCCATCTTTAACGCAAGTTCTTTCCTCTAGAAGAGAAAATGGGTGAATTTCCATCTAATCAAAATCTACTTCTAAAGGGCAAACACACTTTTTCCAAAACAGTATCTTCTTGAAACACATAGATAGAATGGTGTCTTTTTATGATGGATCTATGAGGAAGTCCTATATCCTCTCCCAAATCTCATGTCTTTATTAACTCTTCAGTCCACATTTACTTCCAGTACCTACTGTCAAAAATAATGATGAACCACTTGCTAGAATTGCGCTGGCTCCTTCCTGGGTGACCGACCCATTTTTCCTGTTCCATCTTTGTAAAATCTATTGTCATATTTGAGAAATATTAATTTTATTATTATTTTCTTTTTAAAAATAGCCATAAAATACAGCTATGGTCTTTTTCAGGGTTCCACAGTTATTGTGCTGGCCTTTACCGCTAGCCAAAACTAGTATTCACCACTGACTGGGCAGGTTCTCATCTGTGGCATAGCGTCACACTTAGTTTTGGAGGCACTCCAAGCACAACAGAGGGAAGCAGGAGCTCATCACCATCACATTGAGCCATGGAGATACCTGGAAAGCACTGCGAGATCACAAAGAGCCCCTGCTCTTCTCCACACTCAGAAGCGAGGGAGGGATGCTCTCACTAGATTAAAAAATACACTTCAGCAAGGGTCATGCTCCAAGCAGAAGGGATCTAGAACTGGGGGAGAGCTAGCCACCAACCCAAGTGTATCTGAAATAGGGACACAGCCAAAAGCAATTACCATTAGGGGAAATGAGGAGGATCTAGGCAGGATCCCCACATCAGACACAACTTTCTCAGGCTGAGGATAAGTCTCTGAGACAGGGGCTTTATAGAGCTTGGTGGGCTGGGACTGGCCCTTGGGTCAGCAGATGGAATGTTCAGGCAGTCTGGTATTGCAGCTTAGATGGTGATCTTATAGAATCATAGAATAGTGGGGCTAGAAGGGGCCTACAAGGCCATCGAGTCCAACCCCCTGCTCATTGCAGGAATCCAAGTCAGAGCATCCCTGACAGATGGCTGTCCAGCCTCGTCTTGAACGCCTCCAGTGTGGGAGAGCCCACCACCTCCCTAGGTAATTGAAGTATCTTGAAGTACAGAGCTCAGTCTGCCAAACTTGTGGTTGACTGAGTGCTGATGGCCAAAGCCCAACTTCTGGGAACCTCAGTCTCTGAGGGTCAAGTGGAGCCAATGGAAGTCCCCCCCCCCCAACCCTAACTGGCACATGGGTGGAATAAAGATTGTTGGGATCACAGCAAGAGAGGGAAGAATTAAACCGCCCCTCCTCACGCACAGAGATCCTTACACAAATTGGGCCCACCACACTTACTTTCAAATGGAAAAAAGGAGAGAATTGGACAAAGCTACATGCTACGTATTTAACACAACTTGTAGTTCCACTCTAAGATGTTGAAACCACTTGATTTATTCTGAGAGATACTATATTAAGAGACTTGCTCACAATTCTGAAGTGCTGGGGTTAGCTGTTCATCCTGCCTAATTTACAAATAATGTCACACACTCGCATCAGCTCTCCCCTTCTCTCCCAAATCCTCCATCAACGTGTTTTTTCTTCATGTGTTTCCCTGAAGTGGTCTAGATATGAAAGCAAAATTTCAACCAACATCTGAGATCTTAATGCCATTACCAGAGCAAGTGGGTGGGATCAAAGTAGAATTAACTGAATTCTTCAGCCAGGCAGAAGAAGCACTTGGACTTTAAAAAAAAGAAAAGGAAGGAAAAGATAAATGCTGCTATTTATTACAATAGTAACTGATATTATTATTATAAGAAGGAAGTGACACAAGGGGCTGGGTCGGAGACAGGAGGAAGCGAGTCACCTTGCTAATCATCACTCTGTGAGCTGTTTATACAAAAGTCAGAGCATAAGAGTGAACAGTACTAAAGGAAAAGAGAGAGAAGAGAACATGTTTAAGCTTTAAGCAGCCTGAAAGCTGCCAAGGAAGAGCCCACTTATGGCTTATTAAAATCAAGAGTAAACTGCTCTTTTAGCAGACAGGCTGCAAATGGAGAGCAATTCAGGGAAATTGCCTGGCACAGAATTTTAAACAGGCGTTGCAAAGGCCCCAGCCTCTAAAGGCCCGTGCTGTTTTATGGCAAGGAAAGGTTAAGAAGACAGAGATTTGCAAACTTTTGTCTAACGGGCACCAATCAGTTCTGTTTAAAACTGTTGCTGCTGCTTGAGCCAAAGCAAAGCTTTCAGGATGGACTCACAGCTGCTCAGTAAGTCATTTAAGGATTGAAATTCAATCGCCAGCATCTCCAGCCAGTTGAAGGGGTCTCAGTTAGTGAAGAGTTATCAGTTAGATGGCCCCACACTCTTTCCCCCGACTGCTGATCATTTGGTGGTTTCCTGACTTCTGTGCAGTTTCTTCCCCACTCTAAAAAGTAGAATGCTATGCTTCTCCCAAGGCTTAGTGACTGACAGTGAGAGCTTTAAGTTAAAATTCGTTGGCATTTTTGGTATTTTGGCCCTGCTCTGAATACAACCTCCAAAAGTTTATCCAAAGTGGAATTCGGCCCTTGAGTTAAAAGAGGTTCAACACTCTTGAGTTAAATGGTCAAGCAGTAGGTGACAGGAGAGACCTCTCTCTGCCTGGGACCCTGGAGAGCCCCTGCTGGTCAGAATGGACAATACTGGGTCCAATAGAGATGACTTAGTATAAGGTGATTTCCTAAGTGTGCAAGTGTGCTCCTTAATCTACCGGGCTGCCTAGACAATGTGGGGAAACCAGCAACTGACAACCTGGCCAACTTGACACAGGTTTTGTTGCGGAAGTTAGAATGCCCACACACTCTTGCTTCAGGGGTGCATACACACACACACATGAAAAAAAGAAATATGATTGTCCCATCCACTCTTGCTGGTAGATGCCAGGAGAAGCAACTTCTATTCCCTTTCTCCATGGGCCATTTCTCTTTACTGGTTTGTTATTTTTGTTGTTTTGGAGGGGAGGTAATTTTGACATCCACGTTCTACAGAAGGCTGGCAACACCTCTTCAAGACTCAACCTCCTGCTGCATCTTCCTCAACCCCTCTGGCGTCCTTCAATGCTCAATGAAGCTGCATGGCCCTATAAGGAGAGGGCGGGGAGAAAGTCTGTCTCCATGGGACCAGCAGCCCAGGGAGTGCTGCCTCTGAAACAGAGGTGGAAGCTACTGAAAAAGTATTCTCGGCTCTCAGTCCCACGGGCATGGTGATGAAAACAGCAACTTTAATTAACAGCTTGAACGTCAGCGCAGTTAGGATCAAGAGCCAGAAGTCAGGCTCATTTATGCCATGCTTGCAACTCCAGTTGCCCCCACTCCGAGGTGGTGGGTGAAAGGGTGCAGAAGGAAGCTGGCCCTCTTAAACAATCCAACGAAGGACCACCCAACCCAGCCTCCAGGCTGCTGATGCCTGACTGGACTGAAAATCATACAGAAATGGGAAGAGCAATGGAGTCACCTATCCCAACTTCATTTTGAGTCTTGAAAGCTTTGGACCGGAGGTAGGGATGCTTCCTATGGGACCGCCGAGCACAATGGCAGTCCGCCCAGAAGCAGAATACATTCAAGCTATTTTTACATGACCTTGCCAATGTAGGTTCCAGCAACTGACATGATCTCGCATTGTTCAACATTCATTTCAATGTTGCGCCGGCTGTGTTCCCCTCCCATGACACCCATACTATTGTTACTTCACACACACACACCCCTCATTGGCTTATTTAAAACAGCTTTTATATAAAACTGCTCTCTTTCATAGAGCTCTCTGGCTAACTTCCAGATCAATTAGCAAACTCACTGCCAGGTGCCAGCTGATGAAAAATAGCAAGCTCTTATCAGGTTGTGAGGAGCTCGGCTGCTCAGAGTGGCAGAAGAATTTCACCACAAGGGATATTATTATTAAGTGGAGATGGTGGGGTGGAGAACAGCCTGGGGACCTCAATCCTTCCTAGTCTCCAGACCAGGAAAGAGGGGCACCTATTGACTCCACCATCTTTAGCTCAAAGCCCCTCCAACTTGGACTCCTGCCTCTATAAATCCCAAGCCCTGGTGCAATGCCCTTCTACTCAATTGATACCAGAAGCAGAGACAAAGGCCACAATTCAGCTAAAGGGACTCATGGCAACATCTAACTGAAAGCAACAGGACTTAGAATAGTTGTGACTAAGTTATTACGTTGGCTTTAGTAGAACTTAGCCACTACATGCTTTAGCCAGTTACCCTGAGGTACCTGATGAGCAGGAAACTTCAAGATAACCAATGGTGTGTCAGCAAATCTCATTGGTCTGCTTAAATTAACTGCATTTTCATAATCATCAAGTCCTTTATGTACTTTGTTAGCTTTGGCTCATCATTAAATTGGTATCAATGTAGACTCTCTGTTATGTTCCTCTGTTCCCTTCTCCACCTAAGGGGTCTCTGAGGCGTGGGATGCACACAGCCCTATGTAGCTCTTTATTCATTCATTCATTCATTCATTCCATTTCTATAGCACCCAACAGCCAAAGTTCAGTTGGTGGTTCACAACAGGTGAAGTCTCTCCCTCAAGACACAAACCCTGATAACCCAGAAAAACAAAATTTCACATAGGCGGATATCAGAAAAACGAATATTCAGTTGGGAATGGCAGGGAAAGGATGTTTCTGTGCTGATGCCCTCCACTCACAAAACAACAAATGTATGAGCTCATTTAAAAGAAGACAATGATATTTCTCCCTTCCCATGACTTTGCAAAGCAAAGCATTTATTTGGGTTAATAACTGTGATTAAATTGCTTTCTGATCCTGCTGAGGAAGGCACAAGGTGTCAGAAGCTAAAAATAAACAGTACTTCATTTAAGAGATTTTTTAAAGAAAACATTGATGTCTTTCTGTTCAGCTACTGAAACCTAAGACATGCTTCCCCAACAGGCTTCTGTTGCTAAAATCCAAAGTATATGACGACTGACACCCCTAAAAAGAAAAACAAAGTCCTTTTGTCCTTTCAATGAAGCAGTCATCCTAGACCCATCATGTTAGGTTAACAAACACAGTTTTCTTCTAGGTTTGAGACATCTCCCCCGACCCCAAAAAAAATCTTGTAGAAAATGAAAGTAATTGCCTGACCAAGCTGCAAGGCAACATCATGTAATCATTGGTCATGTTGAATTTGCCCAAATGGGAAATCCTTCCACTGTGTAGGACGGGGCCAACAAGCGAAGTTCCAGATGGCCAGGATTCCCCAAACATCACCTCACTTGTCTCATGCCTGATTCCCATTCATGTTTGCGATCGCTGCTCGCTCTGTGCCAACGGGAAATATCTGCAAGTCAAGCAGCAATCGAACAGGAGATTTGTGGAAGTTTGCCCAAATTGGCACAACTTTCCTAATTTGCGCAACTTTTCTCCATAGATTAAAGCGGGGCTGATTCAATATGAAGGAAATTTGGGCAACTTAAGAAATTTGCACAAATCGAACTGGGAAATGGAAATGAGACAAACACAAGCACGTGTTCAACAATTTACTAATATTTTTGGCAGACACGCACTCGGAGGTTCAAACAGGAAATGTTCGCACGTTTTGCAATCAAAAACAAAATTCTCATATATCCCTATCACTGTGGAATCAAATCTAACTGGGGCTTGTTAGCTTGTGTACTTTCCCCCCACCTCCAAAAATAAAATGTAGAAATGACTTGGGTACCTCTTCCAACTGCACTGCGTTGATATGAAATTCATTCTTTCATTTGGACAGTTGTCTGACAAAGTACTTGTCAGTTGTTTGGCTTAAGAGTCTGGAAAGGTGGAAACTTTTTCTAAGTCCCTATCATTCCGCAAACTTACAGTGAGGCTTTGATCAAAGTAAGGATGGATGAATCTGTCAACTGCAATGTCTTTTAGTATCTCATTTTTCCAATGTTCAGTTTGTCCCAAACTGTGAACATTTTTCCCATCTTGTTTGATTTGTCCTAAACTTTGAGAATTTTTTCACATAAAAATTCATTTGTATTTTTTTATGAATTTCTCCAAATACATCAATTTTTGTACAGAATTTTGCCTAATATAATGGAGTTTCAATTTACATATAGGTTTGAAAGTGTGTAATTTGATAAATTCACATGAAAATGTGAACCAAACAAATTTCTCCACCATCACAAGATCCAAGCTCAATTTCCAAACAGGAGCTGCACTACTTGTTGAACAACTTACTGCTTACAGCTCCCCCTAAGCAGTTAGAATATTGATGAACATGACATAACAGTAGTTCAGCCAGTGGGTAAGAAAGACTTGAATACAGCAGGCAACTGTCAGTTTTCAGTTTGTATGTATAAAAATGCCAGTCCAGGGGGGGAATCTTGGAGACTTGGAGAAGTTCTTTGCCATAAGAATTTAAGAGCAGCCCAATTGCATCATGCCAAAGTTTCATTTCATCCAGCATTCAGTTTCCCACAGTGGCCAATCAAATGCCGCCAGGAAACCCACAAGCAAGATGTGGAGGCAACAGCCCTCTCCTGCTGCTATTTCCTGGCAACTGAATTGGTACTCAGACATACACTGTTTCTGAATATGGAGTTTCCATTTACTCATCATGACTAGTAGCCACTGACAGAACTTTCCTCCACCACCAAAAAAAATGATCTGATCCTCTTTTAAAGCTGCCAAAGCTAGCTGCCCTCACCACATTTGGTGTCAGTGAGATCCATAAATCCACCATGTGTTGTGTGATGGAATACGCTTCCTTTTGTCTGTCCTGGATCCCCTGTCCAATTTCAGTTGGTAATCCCAAATTCTAATACAGCCTCCCCCAACCTGGTTCTCTCCAGATGCGTTGGACCACAACTCCCATCATTCCCAGCCAACATGGCCATTGGCTATGATCCCTGGGAAAGATGGGAGCTGTAGTCCAACAGATCTAGTGGGCACCAATTTGGGAAGACTGTTCTAATATTACAGAAGTAGAAGAAAAAGTTATCTGCTTGTCACTTAAGAGCTGTGCCCCTGTAAACAAAGTGCAACCCAAAACAGAAAGGCAATTTTCATTGCCAAATATTGATATCAGGCAGAGCCGCTCGATGAGAAACATTAACTAAACTGCAGACAAATGTTACGCACTTCGCTTTGTTTATTTACAAAAGAACTCATGTAGAGCAATGGATCAAAATCAATATGCTAATTCTGTTAGCGTGATAGAACACTCCTGACAGGGAGAAATAAATTAATTACGGCCTCTTCCAATCTGTCTTGAGTCTCCTTTTTCATCAGATAAGCCAGTGAGCTAAAGTGAGATGGCCTAGTTGCAGAATCCATCAGAAGCTACACAGATTCAACATTCTTATCTGCATAATTAGGCAGTTGTCCTCTGGTTGTGAAAAAGGACACCATACACCATCCCACTCTTTCCTGAGGCTTTAATTTATGTATGTTGTTAACAAACATACAAGCTCAGTAATTTCATATATTTTATTGCCCCAATTTTTGATGTGTTAGGGGAGCGTATTTCACTGATGGAAGTCTCAAGCATACCACGATGTCCTTTTCATCCATGAGTAACGATCAGCATTTCATTCTATAGCTTTCTTATGATAAGCTAAGTACCAAATTAATCAAAGCAAGGGAATATAAAGTGCAATAAATAGTATGAATCATGAGATTGGTATGGAATTAAGAACAGGTAATTTTGCAACAGAACTGTGAATAAGGTCTTCATTATTGGATTAGCCATGCAGAGCATAATCAAAGAGTCACCATGAAAGGGGGGGGGGGATTAATTTGGGCACATCAACAGAATGTCACATCAGCAGCAGGATGTATTCTGCTACTGGGAAAGTAAATTGCCCGTAAAAAAATACCCCCCCACACATACACAAAAGAGCATATCAGAACCCCCCGCACGGACATGAATTATGAACTCCAGGAAACCCATTAGCACCTGTCACTAGTCTTATTTATTTGCAGTTATGAATTTATAGGCAGATAGCCTCAGCCCTACAATAAACAAATTTGAGAACAGCACTCTCGGGCATGATCCACAACTTTCATAATACTTGGCATTTACATAACAAATATAATTTAGGATGTTCATTCACTTTGCATCCATTTTCTCAGGGCCAAATTAGATGTTATGCAGCAGATGCAGAAACAATCTCCTGGCTTTTTGATTGCGTGCGGAATGTGCACCTAGGGATGTGTGAATCAGCAAAATTCGAGCTCCCCGAATTCCATCCTGAAACTTGTTCCAACTCAAGTCCCTATCAGATTATGAGTGTTTTTTTTTCTTTTTGCATGAAAATCCTTGAGTATTTTGGTGCGTATTTTCCCAAATGTGCACATCAATTGTGCGCATCATTGAAATGTACCCATTCTTCTCCCATTGATTAAAGTGTGTTTGTGAGCAGTTTTCAAAAGTAGACTCTTTTCATATGCATTTTTCAAATATATGCATGCTGTCAGACCCATTTTTGTCCACGAATCACATTGCAAGCTTAGAAATGTATGGACTTTGACTGCAGATTGAGTTGGAATCTGTGTTCAATCCTGAAGGTGCAAACTGGGTAAATCCTGATCAAAGCCGAACTGAACACGAGTTTCTCATACATGTGTGTGTGCATGCGCACAGGTGTGTGGTGGTACTGAAAAGGAGCCCAAGTTGCATAGGAGAGGTTGCCAGTTTAGCAGAAGACCGTCGGGAAGGGGTAGGGCAGCTTAACCCTCTTTCCCCCAACCACTTCTCTGTTTAAACCCATCCTACCCAAGGTGCTTTTCCGCTCACAGGAGGGAAAGACTGAAAATATTATAGGATTCATAGGGGACGGGTGTATTATTTAAGTAATTAATTTAACACATTTCTATGCTGCCTTTCTGCCAAGGCACCCAAGGCAGATTGTAATTTTTAAACACAGAAACAAAGAAACATTACCAAACAAGCCCCCAAAGAAATGCCAGAATATAGCTCTCTCCAGCTGTTCCTGGTCTCTTCAGGGGCTGATGGCATGAGCTCCCTGGCCTGGGCTTTTCCTCTTCACCTCCTCAGGGCACATAAGTCTTACATAGCACCAGAGAAAATGGGAGAAAGTCTACCACTGCCTATGTGCTATATGAATATTTGGAGCCTCCATCTTCTGAGGCACTCTACCTCTGAATGCCAATTGCTGAGGGGCAACAATGGGGAAGAGCCATTATCTTCACAACCTGCTCTTGAGCTTCCCAGAAGCATCTGGTTGGCAACTATGGAGGAATAGGATGCTCTGCCTTAGGCTTATCCAGCAGGGGCTCTTCTTAGGAACTGAAAAGCTTCAGGCGAGGTAAAGATTGCGCACACACAAACACAGACACGACACACATTCTCACAGTTGCAGCCTCCAGTAAAACAAAACAATGCCCAAAATGGCAAATGTTTATCCAACAGAACACTGATTTGGCCCTCAGTGATCCTTACAACAACCCTGAAAGGCAGGTTAGTAATTATTCGCACGCTGTAGATACAGGGCAGAGGTTGAGAGACACTGATTTACTAAGGCCCTTCTTGCATCTTTGGCAGAGGTACAGCTAACTCTTTCCTGGAGCTGTGGAATACAAGGGATATTGGGGAGGGGGGGAGAGCAGGCTGACCTACCAAAGAAGGTTTTCCTACCATTACGGATCTTGAAATTGAGGAGGGGGCTTTCTCTGAGGAACCCCAGAGGACTCTAGAAAACAGTTCAAAAGAGTATCAACCTCATGTTACTGCAACTCTGAATTAGGAATGTCTGTCACTGGGAAATCAATTTCTTTTTTGGCTTGATGGAGTTCCCTAACGTGCCTGATACGGCTTGCATTTGCAGGCCGAGCTGCAGGTTTTTCCCAGACTCCAAGAACTTTTGTGTTGTTTTTTGCGCAAATAGAGATTTGCGTAATTTGTGCACAGTTTGGCTGAAATTTGCACAAACAGCAGCTGCAACTTGCGCAAATCTCTATTTGTGGAAATAAAAAATATGGAAAATCTGCGAACTGGCCTGACTTGACGGAGATCAAGTTGGAACAGTTCACAGAAAATGGACTGAACTCTGGGGGACCGAACCAAGAGATGCTCGTCAAGCCCCCCCCCCATGAATTCCCCCGACATCCCTACTCTGAACTCAGGTCTCCTCAATGACTTTCAACCTGGATTCTAGAAATACTGGGAACAAACAGGTCTCCCATTTCCTTTTAAGCCTAATATGCATCTGTTCCCTGAAAAGCACCCCAACCATGCTTCTCTCTCTCTCTCTCTCTCTTCTTTCCTTTTTAGAGAACCCCACAGAGAAGCAATATTGACTTAACACTTCCGGACAGGTGGTCTGCTTCAGTCCATACTTACAATAAACGAGTAAAAGGAGTAACGCCTCGCAAACTGAAATGAAACCTAAACCAGACCGCCGTCTGGTTCCATGTGTTTGGAAGACAGATGCTCTTAAAATAACTCTGAACTAAACGCCGAACTCCTTTTGCTCAAAATCCAGAGGAACACAGCTTCTGACAGGTATCGAGCACACTTTGCTAATATTCTATCACATGACTCCATGTCAAAAGGTTAGCAGCATGTTGGTTGCCACCTTAGCTGTATTTGGAGATAGCACCTTAAAAAAACAAAAAAACAAATGTGTTTTCAAATCTGTCGAACCATTTTTCCTTGAGGGAAAAGGGAATTAGATCAGCCTCAAATCGTTTTTGCACCTTGTGTTCTTTTTGCGGTGTGCCCCTTCTGTTTGTAGTAGTGTTACATCTGTTAGTATTAACCAGATTTTTAACACACACACACACACACACCACCCTTCCTTCCAAAGAGCTCAGAGCAATGCACCTGACCCTGCTCTCCATTTTTCCCTCACAACCCTGTGAGGGAGATTAGGCTGGAGAGAGAATGACTGGCACACATTCACACTGAATGTTGAGTGGGACTCCATAATTCTCATCACTGCAACATGCAGGCTCTCAGTGTTGATCCTACAGAATGAGAGAAGTAGAATGAATGAAAGAGCCAACCAACAATTTAAGGATGATGTATTCTTTTGAAATGCACAGTGTGTGTGTGTGTGTGTGTGCGCAGGGGGGAGACACACAACATATTCCACTGTTTTATCTGGAACTATTCTCTAACGTGAGAACAGGCAGATACAGAGTTGACATCTTCAGTAGTATCTTTCACGCTCAGGTACGCAGGTGCAGCAACTCAGCTGCCATCACTATGTATACAAGGTTGGGGAGGTTGTCCCTATATGGACAACCCTATGTCCCTTTAGACTTATTTGTACTAAATGTTTTTACATAGAATAGCAATGTTTTTCCCTCCCCATTCTGTCCTTCACTATCAAAATGTCTAGTGTATTCATCTTGAGACAGGATGATACTTTTTTGCTTGTGTTACTTTAAAGCATCACTGGTGCCCCATGGATCGTGTTATATAAATAATATGAACAACTTCTACAAAAGCATCAGGTCATTTCAGAACATGTTAAGGCCTTGACAACTTTGCCCTCTAAGAATTTCAATCAGCTTCAAATCACAGTTTGTCTCTTTCCTAAACACCCCCCCAAGGTGCCACATGTTTCAGTTGTTTTCAACCACAGATTTCTACAAAGCATGTTTATTTATTTAAATAATTTGTAAACCACATCTTCATCCCAACAATGGACCTCAGGGCAGTATACATACAAATTAATATCAAGGATAGAAATGACATAAAAACATTGAATAACAATGCATAAAATTAAGTAACTATTCAACCAGTAGAAAATACAGTCATTTCAAATGCCTGGACAAATAAAAGGTTTTTAACTGGTGCCAAAAAAATGTTTCTAACAACTTTTAAACAATGTATTGATGATAGGGATAGGGCATAGTACAACCAGAGTAAAGGCTAGGCTCATAGCTTCTGGGTACAATGCGAAAGCATTCCCAAAGCACACACAGCTAGGTCACTAGCCACCTCTCATACCTGAAGGCCTTGTAGCATACAAGGGAGAGGCCTGATTAAATCCTGCCTCTGCCATAGTCAGTGGAAAACTAATAAAAGTTAACATATAAACCAACCCAGATGTCAGGGGAGGCTCTGCTCCATGCTCCATCAATAGCCAAACTGTGATTGGTGGGCATTAGTTACAGGACCTTCTCAGTGATGGTTCCTAGGCCTTGGAACTTCTGGCCCCAGGAGATATGCCTGACTTTCTCTGTGATTTTAGGTGCCAAACAATAACATACTATTTGGTCATGCATTTCAGTTAGGCTGTCTCTCCTAATTTGTCTGCTGATTTTGTAATGCTTTTGCCATTCCGTTTGGGTCTTTTGCTCTATCATGCTTACATTTTATTGCTGTGGTTTCATGGTAGGGATGGCGGAGAATTTCTCCCCGAAACTTCGGGGGGCCGAGCGCCAACGTGTTCGGCCCCCCGAACAAGTTTCGGGGAGAAATCCTCCGCACCCCCCCTCCCCCTGCACCCCCCCCCGGGACGGGACTTACCTTCGCCGAATGTCCCTCCCGGCGGCGGGTCCGGCTGGCGGTTCGGCGGGTGTTCGAGTGGGGCGGGAGTGGCAGCCAGTCTTTCGACCAGCTGCCGCCGCCGCCATTCCAATAAAAGAAAAAAAAAACAAAAACGCCCCCGTGATAGGCTACGTGACGATTCACGTAGCCTATCACGGCTAGATTTCCAAAGTCAGCCGTGATAGGCTACGTGACGATTAACGTAGCCTATCACGGCTGACTTTGCAGATCTAGCCGTGATAGGCTACGTTAATCGTCACGTAGCCTATCACGGGGGCGGGTTTTTTTAAAAAAAAAAAACAATGGAGTTCGCGGCCGGGCGAGGCGGGAAGCCTCCCCCCCGGCCTGAATTTCGGCCGGGGCGAGGCGGGAAGCCTCCCCCCCGGCCTGAACTTCACGGGGGGAGCCGCGAAGCACCTCCCCCCCACCGCGAACAAGCTTCGACGAAAGGTAAGTGCCTTTCGTCCACCCCTATTTCATGGTTAGCCCACCTTGAAGATGGAAAGGTGTATTTTAACTAATGAATATACAAAACAGGACGGAAGAAGTCTTTCATCGATCTGCTACCTATCTTCAAGAGTCACAGATCAACATCTCTACCCAAACTTGCCCTCACCCAATCCTCATTATCCTTCGTTCATTTTCTCCACTAACTGACAACTGCTGACAATGTGATACTATCAGTGCCTCAGGCAAGGAAAGTTGTTGCAGCTAAGTGACTTTAAGTGCATAAATAGTGAGGCAAAGGCAGGCACTCTTGGGAGAGGTGCTCCCATGAAAGCTTTCCTCTGTAGCAATGGAATACACTTACGAGGGTTGAGGAACCAGTAACATACATGCACAAATGCCAAAACTGTCTTTGCTACTCACCAGGAGAGAAAGGGGAGCAGCAGGCAGGAGCTGCTGCTGGGGCAGGGGTGGGAATGTGCAGCCCTGTAACTCCTATCAGCCCTTGCCAGCATAGTCAATGGTGAGTGATGGTGGGAGCTGCAGTCCAACAACATGTCCCCCATCCCTGTGTTAGGGGAAGCAACAGAGAGAAGAGGAAGATGTGGAGGGAGAGTGGCAGTAGCTGCAGTAGCACACGCCATGAATAGCGGTGAGGAGGGATCTGATGGGCAGGCGCACCGTGCAATTCCACGGAAAGGATCTATGGATCTTCCCATGGAAAGGAAATATCTGAGTAGCCTATCGTGTGAAGAAAAAGCAGGGACGCAAATGGTGTAGTGGACGCATTGGCTGCATTTAGTAAATGGCTGCATTTAGTCTAATCCACCAGCTTTACGGCCGCAAATGGCACCCAATACGCCATTTGCATCCGGATACTTAACATAGCGATACAGCATGGCAATAGCAGCCGGCCGTATTGCCAGCATTGCGGAGACGGTGGCCGGCTCTGCAGGATCACCGCAGGGAGGGAGCCGACCCGGACGGATTCCGAGGGGAGCCAGAGGTGAGTGGCCGAGAATCCGGCCCCATTGGGGCCCATGGCAGAATTCTCAGAAATCCCTAAGAGATAGTGGCTGGCTAGGTGGAAGGGAGTACTATGGAAAACTACCTCAGCATTACTCCACACCCCAAAAGGAAACTATTAAAAATGACCATTCCAAGCTCTGCATGATGAATTCATTCAAGGGAGGAGAAAAGGCACTTTTAATACCCATTGAAATCCTAACTGTCAAGCCTTTCTCCTGTGTGGCTGAGAAGGGAGACTCCCCCATCCACCCTGGGCGGAAAAAAACCCATCAATCTGATGAGCAAAAGGGAGAAGAAGCAGTCAGTGAAGTCAACGGGAGGGGAAGGTTCCAAGTAAATGCATTGAAGGGGATGGGTGACTTTAAGACTGCTACTCTAAGGAGACTTACAATGCATTCCTACTCAGAAGCAAGCCACACCAATTTCAATGGCACTTACTCCCAGGAAAAGAAAGCCTGACAGCCAATGAGCTTACTCAGAAGTAAGCATTGCTGTGTTCAAGGGGATCTTGGAGCCTGTAGTGGAATGGGAGAGAGGCAGAATGGTCACTGGTAGCCCAGTCAGTGACCTGCCCCCCCTCCCCACCAATCTGTTGTCATGACAATGTTATTCAACACTGCCCAGCAACACTCCCTAGCACACACCCACACAAAGCAGGACAAAGCTAAAGGGGAAATACACAGGGGGGAAATTACCATTTCAATTGCAAGCACGGAAAATGTCAGGTTTTCCCCATTCTCAGATAACTCAGGAAGAGGGAAGGAAGCTGTGAGACAGCAGCAGGAGAGCAGCGGTGTCGTTTAAAGCACCCATGAAAACTAGTGATTAAAGAAGAAGGATCCTGCTAAAAAGCTCAAGTGTGAAGAGAGCCTGTGTGGGGACCAGTAGCAGATGACCTTGCCAAAAGCACAGGGGAGTCCTAAAGACAGAAGGGACCCAGAGTCTTGTTGGGATCCAAAGAGCCCTCGTACAGCCTAAGTCACTTCCACACTGACACACCAATTTTCCCTGTTGGCTGCAGCCCCTCTCATCTGTTGGACTACAACTCCCATCACCCACAGCCAGCATGGCAAGGCAGGTTGGGCTGAGAATCTGTGACTGACCCAGAGTCACCCAGTGAGCTTCCATGGCTGAGTGGGGACTAGAACCCGGATCTCCCAGCTCCTAGTCTAACCCTCTAGCCATTATACCACACTGGCTCTCAGGTTGAGGAGGACTGGACTACAGCAGTGGGAGAGAAATGCTATACTTGCTCTAAACATTCTGCACTGACTGAGGAGGAGAGAGACGGCACAAGGGAAGGCTACGAGGAGGATGCAACTGTTTTAATCCTTAGCTTTACCGAGTTTTTGCTATGTTATCTGATATTAGTTTAGGAAGACGGCGAAATTCTTTGTGGCAATGAGAACAGCCGGCCTCCGAAGGAACGCCGCCTGCCCTCTCCAGCTAGCGGCTGCTTGCCTCATGTTGGCACAGTGTCTTGGTGCGTGGGCGTCAGTATGACAGGCTGTCAATAAAAATCAAATTTCCTTGTATTAAAGTCACATGGCATTTATGAACATGTGGAACCAGCTGCTCACTGAGCTGCATTCTGTCCGGGTGAGAAATCCACCAATGCAAGTATAAATTTTGCTAAATAGGGCTTGTTGATGGCTACCGGTAAAGAAAGACATCTAAATATGTGTTACATATAATTTAAAAGAGAAACTGGAGATGCTCCTATTTAGAAGGGGGGGGGGCAAGATCGACATTTGGGCAGGAGAATGGAAACTCCACATTCAGAGGAAGTATACCTCAAACCAAAAGGAATGACTCGCCTTAATGTCCAGCTCATGAGAATCCAGAGGCATCTGTCTGACTACTGCTGGAAAGAGAAAAAGCTGACTATAAAACTGTCTTCTGTGGAGTTCAGATCATTGTCCATCTAACCAGTACTGTCCAGTATGACAGGCTACAGCTCCAAGTTCTTACATTGTCTTTCGCAGTCTTTCTAAGAACATAAGAAGAGCCATGCTGGATCAGACCAAGCATTCTGTCCCTACAGTGGCCAATCAGCTGCCCAAAGGAAACCCAGAAGCAAGACATATGTGCAACAGCACCCTCCCACCCATGTTCCCCAGCAACTGGGGTACCTAGGCATACTGCCTCTGGTACTAGAGGTAGCAAATAGCTATCAGGACTGGTGGTAGCCACGGATAGCTTTATCCTCCGTGAATTTGTCTAAACCCCTTTAAAGCCATCCAAATTGGTGGCCATCACTACATCCTGTGGTAGTGAATTCATGGGAGGACCCCATTGGATTCTTGTATTATCAGAGATGGAGAAAAACGTCTCCTTATCTACTTTCTCCACACCACGCATAATTTTGTACACCTCTATCATTTCTCCCCTCAGTCACCTTTTTTTTAAGCTAAACAATCCCAGATGTTGTAACCTTCCCTCACAGGGGAGTTGCTCCATGCCCTTGATCAATCTGGTTGCCCTTGTAGGGAGTGCATATTAGTTTGTTTATTTATTTGATTTATATCCCACCCTTCCTCACAAGGAGCCCAGGGAGGCTAATAACCCATATAAAACAGTTCAACATGTAAACACCATTAAAATGTAGGTCTAAAGTCACAAACATCTCAGAGCCTTGCTCCATTTGGATTCCTCCCCCCACCCCAATCCCTCTGGGCTGACATCAACTGCCCTGTTGGGTGGAAGAAGAGTGAGGCAGACAGAAACAGAGGGAACATCATGCCTTTTCCAGCTGGATTGCCCCCACCTGGAGTTAAGAGGCGAAGCAACCCCGCTGAATTTTTTTTTTCCTTTTCCCTCCCCATGCCCTTTTTGTTGTGTGTCATATCTTTTCTAGATTGTAAGCTTGCAGGCAGGGGCTGTCTTTGATTGATTGATTGATTGATTGATTGATTGATTGATTGGAAGCTGCTCCAGGAGTCTTTTTTGGGGCTGAGGAGCAGCATAAAAATACTTTAAATAACTAACAAACATAATAAATATATATCACTAAATAATAAATATACATCACTAAAACAGATAAAACACTAAAAACACCCCACAAGCCTGTACAAATAAATCTTTCTTTAGCTGGCACTGAATGAGAGCAGTACTGGGGACAGCTGAAATTCTATTGGAAAAGAGTTCCAGAGACAGGGTGCCACCACTGAGAAGGCCCTGCCACATGTGGTAGCCCCAAGGGCCACATTCCTCAATGGCACCATGTTCTACCATGTTTATGCACATATAAAAATTGTGCAGTGAATGCAGCTACTCGATACATTAAGAGGATCAGCACATAGGAATCCCCTTCATCTTCTACTCTCCAGCAGGAAAAAGATGTAAGTAGCATGTATGAGCAACAAAAAAGGGTGATGCTTGACGCCAGAAGTGGTTGTAGCAATCTTGGCAATATGGTTCCTCAAAAACAAAAACCCAAAACAACAGCCCACCTTCACTGCAGGACCACAGTAAATGTATGGGTTATCTCTTATATTTTATCACATTTCTATCCCAATTTTTCTCCAAGTCACTCTGGGTGGTTACCTCATTTCAACTTCATAATACTCCTGTGAGGTAGGCTAGGGTTGAAGAGAGGGCAACTTACCAAATAAGCTTTAATGGTCAAGCAGGGAGCTGAATCTGGCTTTCCTGCATCCAAACACTCAATGTTCCAGCCACAGCACCAAGCTGGCTCTCTCTTATAGAAAAATTCATGGATGGAAAAACTACTGGTCATGACAGCTCCAGGATCAGAGCCTCTGAATACCATCTGCTGGAAACCCGAGCAGGAGGTGCTGTAATTGCACTCAAGTCCTGCTTGTGGGCTTCTCGTGGGGCAGGGGTCTAGTTGGCCACTGTGCAAAACAGGATGCCGGACTAGATAGGCTTTGGTTCGGATCCAGCATAGCTCTTCTTCCTGAATGCTCCACCTGCCCCAATGACAGACAAACACATCCCATATTCCTGACTTCACCAAGTCCACAGGAGTGAGCTGCAAGGAAACGGGGACAAGCAAATCTATACAGAGTTGAAAGGAAATACTAGAACTTTGTTGTTGTTGGTCAGTCATTCAGTCGCGTCCGACTCTTCGTGACCGCATGGACCATAGCACGCCAGGCCTTCCTGTCCTGCGCTCTCTCCTGGAGCGTCCTCAAGTCCACATTCATTGCATCAGTGATGCTATCTAGCCACTCATCCTCTGCCGTCCCCTTCTCCTTTTGCCTTCAATCTTTCCCAGCATCAGGGTCTTTTCCAGTGACTTTTCTCTTCGCATTAGGTAGCCAAAATATTTCAGCTTCAGCTTCAGTATCTGTCCTTCCAATGACCAGTCAGGGTTGATTTCCTTTAGGATTGACTGATTTGTAGGGATGTACGAAAGTGACCTACCTTTCGCGGATTATGTTGATGGTGGGGGGGAGGCGCTCCGTTCCTCCCCCCGGAATCCTCAAACGGCCAGCTGTGCTCCGCGGCAGCTCCACGGAGCAGCCGGCCAGGCCAGGCCCGGCCCGGCCAGGCCAGACCAATCCGCAGCCGGATTTCCAGCCGTGGAGGGCTCTGGGTAAAAAAAAAAAACAGAACAAAAAAACCACGTACGCAATTGGCGGCGGCTACGGCCATCGCCATTTGAGTTCCTTCTTTTTACCATCTTAATCTATGTAAATATTTACGTAGACTATGACGGCAAAAATAAAGGGGAACGCAAATACCGTAGCGAGCTCTATTTGCGTCCCTTTTTGATTCCCCGTTTTAGCCTAAGTAAACCTTTACGTAGGCTAAAACGGTGAATCAAAAGGGGACGCAAATAGCGCCCGCTACGCTATTTGTGTTCCCCTTTATTTTCACCGTCATAGTCTACGTAAATATTTACATAGATTAAGACGGTAAAAATAAGGAACACAAATGGCGGCGGCCGTAGCTGCCGCCATTTGCGTACGCGTTTTTTTAAAAAAAACAGAAACACCCAACCATGATAGGCTACATAAAGATTTACGTAGCCTATCATGTCTTTTTTTTTTTTTTAATCTAGCCATGATAGGCTACGTAAATCTTTACATAGCCTATCACGTCTTTTTTTTTTTCTTTTACACAAGCCTGGAAATGGCGGCGGCGGCAGCCGGTCGGAAGACCGGCCGCCGCCGCCAGAGCCGCCGCCGCCCAGAAGATCCGCCCCAGGTGAGTCTCGTCCCGGGGGGGATCCACAGGGGGGCAGGGAGTGGCACGCCCTTCTGCCACGGAGTTCGGGGGGCCGAATGCACTGGCACCGAGATCCGTGGCGGCATTCTCTGACATCCCTACTGATTTGACCTACTGATTTGACAGGGGGACTCGTAAGAGTCTTCTCCAGCACCACAGTTCGAAAGCATCAATTCTTCGGCGCTCAGCCTTCCTTATAGTCCAGCTCTCACAGCCATACGTTGCTACTGGGAAAACCACAGCTTTGATTAGACGGACCTTTGTCGGCAAAGTGATGTCTCTGCTTCTTACTATGCTGTCTAGGTTTGCCATAGCTTTCCTCCCAAGGAGCAAGCGTCTTTTAATTTCATGGCTACAGTCACCGTCTGCGGTGATCTTGGAGCCCAACAAAATAAAGTCTGTCACTGCTTCCATTTCTTCCCCTTCTATATGCCAGGAAGTGATGGGGCTACATGCCATGATCTTCGTTTTTTTAATGTTGAGTTTCAAATCAGCTTTTGCACTCTCCTCTATCACCCTCAACAAGAGGCTCTTTAGATCCTCTTTGCTTTCTGCCATTAGGGTGGTATCGTCTGCGTATCTGAGGTTGTTGATAATTTTCCTGGCAATCTTAATTCCAACCTGTGATTCATCCAACCCGGCGTTTCTCATGATGTACTCTGCACATAAGTTAAATAAGCAGGGCGACAATATGCAGCCTTGTCGTACTCCTTTCCCAATTTTGAACCAATCGGTTGTTCCACGTCTGGTTCTTACTGTTGCTTCTTGACCCCCGTACAGGTTTCTCAGGAGACAGGTAAGGTGGTCTGGTACTCCCATCTCTTTCAGAATTTGCCACAGTTTGTTGTGATCCACACAATCAAAGGCTTTAGCGTAGTCAATGAAGCAGAAATAGACGTTTTTCTGGAATTCTCTTGCTTTCTCCATGATCCAGCGAAAGTTGGCGATTTATCCAAGATCCAATTATATAGTAATTATCTCTACATTTTCATCTACACATATTAATTAGCACATGCACTTAATTAGCTTAATTACTATGGAAATCAGTGTCCTCTTTTAGCAATACATAAATGGCGACCCTACCAGACGCACACTCTAAAAACCTCTGACTTGGAGAGACTCCCAAGGCCCAGTGAGCAGTATTGGTTATTCCCATTTCACAGAAGTAGGCCTGAGAGACAATTATCTTGCTTGAACACCACCACCCTCAACACCCAGTCCACTGGACTGCTTTCCTTGAGAAGGTTGAACAACCTCTTAATTAGGGCAAACCAAATTTTCCAACTTCATGAGAATGGGTTGTTCAAAGGCTTTCATTGTCAGGTAAAGAGCCACAGAGCAAGGAGAAGCTTCTCCCTTCACTAGTTACAGGACACCAACAATTGTCAATGAAGCAACACCAAGCTAGGGATGAATGCATCTCTCCATTTTGATTTCTACCCCAACTGGATGTTTTTTTAAAATCTTGAATCCTATTTATGAAGAAGTCTGCAAATATGGACCACACAAAATTCTCACCCATCCCTACAGTAGGCACTTTGCTAGGCATTAAGTCATGGCTGTAGCTCATGATATCTGAACATTTAACTATTTAGAAGGATATGCCACAACACAACTGCTTGGGCACAATTATACACACACATACACACATACACACACACACACACTCACTCACTGTTCTCTCTACTTACCCCAGAATATAATTGCGCTGTTAGAGGGATTAAGAATGTAAGATTTGACATGCTGATTGGACCATCCTGTCCAGCTTTCTGATTCCATTATCCAAAGTTTTGTGCAGGATTTATAGTTAGATTCTGTTTGTTTTGTTTTAAACTACATCAATCAATAATCATTGCTTAGTTTAATTCCAGAGCAGCACTTTAAAGATTTGCAATTTGAGATAGTGTGTCATAAAGAGGCCTGTTTGGCAATGGAAAAGTAGATTATGGATTCAACACTATTTGATGTTTTAAAAATGCACAGTAATGTTGAAGAAGCACCAGAAGGGATTATGGCTACAATCCTCTGTTCAGACAGTGATAGGATGCACAAGGGAAGAGAAACTAGATCTTTGCCAGGAGACAGATGTACAGTTCTGTACATTCATCTTAAAAATGTCTGGACAGATTAGCACCATTGTTTTTTAAACTAAGGAAGAAGCAGTGACTTCCCAAAGTGTTGGATTAGTTTTCCTATAGCTGTGTGAATTGTCTTTGGATCCACTGGATGAACAAATCACCATTATCACTAGTAGTTCTTTTTCACTTCCTTGGAGATAATTTTTCTTCTTCTTCTTCTTCTAATACAATTATGTGGTAAAGAGAGGAAAATGGTAGACAAATGTATGGTTATCTTTGGGTTCTTCTCATTTGCTATATAGCTAATTAGACCACTTTCTATCTATCCATCTGTCCATCTCCAAAGTCAAATCCAATTCTATGGTCATAGTAATGGGTACCCAGTATGGGGTACCAAGGAGGCAAATGGGATATTGTATTAAAGCATACAACACATACATTTGTAGAAAAATTGTGGTTTTGCCAACTTCAAACATATATATATGATAAACTTGACAACTGTGTTGAATGCAGGCTTCAGACTCTGAAACCTCCACAGCTATTGGCAATTAAGAGCTCTTGATAACCATTGGCTCAGTATTAAGGATCCTTTATGAACTTTCCAACTGGTCATACATTACATAGAAAATTCTATACATTGTAGGCCTAGGGACAGGTAGGTTTGGGATGCAGACAACGGAAGAAGGCAGCACTAACATAAAGGGTAAGTAGTCAATTGCTGAGGTGGGAGCAGATTGTGCTTCCATACTTAAGTCACAGCATATTGAAAGCAGGTCCTTGAGAGAAAGAAACAGGTCTGTGATGCTCTAGGGGTCCCCAACAAGGCTCTGGCCACAAGAGGGCAAAGGGCAAGTCTCTCAGCCTATCCACTGAGTCCAGACTTCCCCTACCATCGTCCAAAACAATCTGCTGCTACCACCTACTGATTTACAGAAAGCAGTAGGACTTGCCTGCTTATATACTTGGCTATGTATTTCAAAACCAGCATGTCAAGTGATATACATAATTCCTAGATCTACATAGAACAGAACACAGCATGTTGTTAAATCTGTAGACGTATATTTATTCATGGAACATAACATCCAGAAAAAATAGTAATTTGATAAAGGATAAGAAATAATAGCAATAGGGCCTTTTCAGTGGTGGCCTATGGAATTGCCTCCCAAGAGACATATGGCTGGTTCCACCTGTTGCTATTTTTTTTTAAGGATTTTTAAAAGCTATCTCTTTCCCGTGCCTTTTAATTTAAAGGTTTGGTTGTGTACACGCTGTTCCTACTGGTGATTTTAGTCAACTTTGTTAAGAGTCTGGTTTTGACTTATTTTGTATTTTACTGTCACTGATTTTGTTGACTGACTGTGAGTTTATGAATTTGTTGAACTGAAATTGTACATTATCTTATACTGTAAGCTGCCTTGGGAAGACTAGTCTTGAAAGGGGGTTAGGAAATGTTTCAAATAAATACATACATGAATTTGATACCCTAACCCAGCCTTCCCCAACCTGGTGAACTCCAAATGTGCTGAAGTACAACCCCCATCATCCCCATCCACCATGGCTAGTGGGGATCATGGAAGTTCTAGTCCAACCCATCTGGAGAGCATCAGGTGGGGAAAGGCTGCCCTAACCCAACATAACTGTCCCCCTTTGTCAACAACTCTCCTAACTCCCAGCCTTTCAGCTCCTTCTTCCCCCCCCCCACCACTCTCTCTCTGATCCAACTAACTCCTCTTTCTTTGTCTTCAGTTCCCTCTTCTGACTTTCTCAGCAGCCTCTAGCCACTGGTCACTCACTCTAACTCAGGGGTGGGCAACCTCTTTTAGCCCAAGGTAGGGACGTTAGAGAAATCCACAACAGAACCAAATTAATTTGGATTTTCATGAATCCAACCCACAAATTCCGCAGCAGACTGGCTTTCCCCTTGTCGGGTGGATTCCATGGATTTGCAGACCAGTTTTCTAACTTTCCCAAATTTTGCACAAATTTTGTCAAAGAAAAATAAGCAAAATACAAAAAGCCCAGCCAAAAATGTGCATTTCCCCCATAGCCTAAGGCATGAAAATGCACATTTGGGGGGAATTTGCACATTTTTCACATGTGCGAATTTGTGCAAATTCAGAAACAAAAAAATCCAATTCTGTCAACGGACAGAAAACTAAACAAAAGGCACCTGACAATCTGCGGAACGCAGACGGAATGGATTTTACACAATCCGTACATCCCTGGCCCAAGGGCCAAATTCCATTTTGGAGAACCATTCAAGGACCACATTCCAGTGATGGCAAAAGGGACACCACAAAAATGCCAGCATATTTAGCTGGAAGCGCTTCCTGCCAGTAACTCAGCCTTAGGAGAGCCATTTCAGCCTTTCAGAATGAGGGAAAAAGTGCACAAAAGCTGGGAAACCACCAAATTACCAGTACTTAGAGGTAAGGGGGGGTCAGGGGAAGGGGTGTTGCCATCTGGGAACCACACAGGGCTAGATTGGGACCCAAGAAGGGCCAGATTTGGCCCTCAGGCCTGAGGTTCCCCAGCCCTGCTCTAACTTCACCCACAGTTCTATCACACTCTCCTGCTGTAAATCATTCTTCAGCTCATTAATTCCGTACAACAGAGGTGGCAACTTCGGTGGGTCCAGGGGCCATGTTTGCCCCTTCAGCAGGCTGCACTGCATGGGGTGCTGGAAAAAAAATATGTTGTGTGTTGCCAAATTCCAGCAGCAAACTGCTTCAGTGCTGAGAAAATGTCATATTTAGCTTGTTCTGAAGCTACATTTGGACTTTCAGCGCTGCGTAGTGCTAAAGCCACCATTTCATTTTGGTATTTAAAATTGATTAGGATTATTTTTTGTCACCAAATTCAGCAGCACAGCAGGGAAGGCACTGGGGGGGGGCACATGCAACATATGGGCCACGTGTTGGCCACCTCTTTCCTACAAGGTCCCTCTTTGCAAGCTAATAAGGCAATACCCACCTCTCAGAGAACATTGTGGCCAACGCTGGGTTCTACAACTCCTACCATCAGGGTTGGGGATCTAATATGGCATCAAATTCATGGAACCTGAGTATTGTGCAGGTTGGCTGTGCCTGAATGCATTGCTGCCACCTTGCAAATATGCCCTTCAGACCCCCAAACCCTCCCCATTGACTAAGCATCTTTTTCTTTTGGGCAGGAGAGGGGGAGAGAATCATGAGTGACATCAGTGATTCAGGATGAGTCAGGAAAAACCTTGCCATTGGCACAATGGCTTGATGCATCTCCATATCTCTGTTTCCTACAATGCCTAAAGCAGATGGCATCTGTCCAGCCACAAATCTCTCAGGCGAGGCCATTCCATCCCCACTCACTGCAGCCCATTACATTTGCCAACCTGTTCAAAAAAATAATGGCCAGATGATAAACATTGTTGGCCTCAAGGCTAGTCAATGATTAGTCTCAAACGAAGACATTTGAGGCCCACAGGAATGTACAAGGCGAGGTCCAGCTTGGCTGGCTGACTTATCATCTTTAACGAGTCAACACTTAATTATTGTAAGGAAATTGTCCTGCTTCTTCTTTCAAACCCAATTAGCAATCTGGGAGGAAATGGAAGGCGGAGGATTGCAAAGATTTCTTTGCTTTAGCCACTTTCTTTGACCACCTTTTTCAATGATTTAAAAAAGGATTTGCAGCTAGCCAAGAACATCAAACAGATCTTCTCACTAGGGATGGGCTTTGCTCTTGAAAATGAGGAACTTTAAAAATCTTTGCAAATTCTTATCAAAAATGAAATTCCCATCCATCTATTTGCACTAGCTGAATTCAATAGGTACATATGCAAGTACCTACCAGCCATATAGCTGTTAAAGATGAGGAGCCTGTTGGCAACTCTAATTCAGCATCACAAACATGCTTGGAGATACAAGGATTCAACTCCAAACCTTTAAGAGCAAAGTACTCAAAACCCTAGGTTTGGTTGGATGAAGCACTAGGGATGTCAGAGAATTCCGCCACGGATCTCGGTGAGGCCGAATGCCAGTGCATTCGACCCCCAAAACCTGTGGTGGAATGGCCTGCCACCCCCCGCCACCCCGTGGATCCCCCCTTGGACAAGACCTACCTGGGGTGGATCTTCTGGGTGGCGGCGGCTCCGGTGGCGGGCGGTCTTCCGACCGGCTGCCGCCACCACCGCCATTTCCAGGCTTGTGAAAGAAAGAAAAAAAAGACATGATAGGCTATGTAAAACTTTACATAGCCTATCATGGTTGGGGGTGGGTTAAAAAAAAAACGCGTACGCAAATGGCGGCAGCTACGGCCGCCACCATTTGCGTTCCTTCTTTTTACCGTCTTAATCTACGTAAATATTTACGTAGACTATGATGGCGAAAATCAAGGGGAATGCAAATAGCATAGCGGGCACTATTTGTGTCCCCTTTTGATTCGCCGTTTTAGCCTACATAAAGATTTACGTAGATTAAGATGGCCAAAAAGAAAGAACACAAATGGCGGCGGCCATAGCCGTCGCCATTTGCATACGTGGTTGGTTTTGGTTTTTTACCCAGAGCCCTCCGCGGCCGGAAATCCGGCTGCGGACGGCTCTGGCCTGGCCAGGCCAGGCCTGGCTAGCTGCTCCGCGGAGCTGCCACGGAGCACAGCCGGCCGTTCAAGGATTCCAGGGGAAGGAACGGAATGCCTCCCCCCCACCACCATCAACATAATCCGCAAAAGGTAAGTCACTTTCGTACATCCCTATGAAGCACTCAGTTTCAGATTCTCCCACTTTCAACTTTTTCCCAAATATGGAGAAAGTTGTGAATTTTGGATTTTTTTAAAATCAAAACTGAACTGAAACGAAATTCTCACCCACCCCTACCGAAAGATTTCCACAAAATCATTTGGAGCAAACATAAAACTACACTAAGAGCCCTGCCCAGATCAGACCAACCACATGCCACCTGGAAGCCCACGAGCAGAACACGATGGCAGCAGAACTCCCCCAACTGTGGCTCCCCAGCAACCAGTATTCAGAGGTACCCTACCTCTGAATCCAGTGTTTCCGTATGACTAAAAAGCCAGTGAGAGATTCATCCTCCATGAATTTATCTAGTACCCTTTTAAAGCCATCTAAGCGAGTAGCCATCACTACATCCTGTGGCAGCAAATTCTATAAATTAATTATGCACTGTGTGAAGAAGCACTTTCTCTTGTCTCTCCCGAATCTACTGCCAGTCAATTTCATACTTGGATGCCTTTCTTTGCCAATCAGACAGAGCAGCAGCACTAACCCTAATGACTTAGTTTAATGTCTCTTAATAGCTTTGCACCAGAAAGTGTTAGCACTTCTTAATAGTAGCCAGAAGGATGTCATGTTGTAAATAGTCCTACTGTTATTTCCAACCTGAGGACTACTATATTCTTCTGGAGTACTAAAGTTATTTAGATAGTATGCCCGAGAGTGAGGTATAGACACCTCCCAGTTACAAAGTTGTATTTGTTGCTTATGGGCTCCATTGTCCATTCTGTACAGCACCATTCCAGATGAGTTGCCCTCCAGATGGCTTGGACTGCAACTCCCAACATCCCCCAGTCAGCCATGTACAGACTTCCCATCTGCCCACCATGTCGTTCCCTCCAGACAAAAGGAATGGGTTTAGAAAGGGGACATAATTTCTATTCCTCCCAAAGGTAGAGCTGGTCCAACTGGTCCCATTGCCACCTGCTTTTCAGGGGAGATTGTGATGGCTGCTGTCTTACATATCACCATGGATTACTGAGCCATTTTGAGGGTAACATTTAATGTAGTTTATGTTTCTCTGAGCTTGCTGTATATTTTTTCTTTAATGGTTATTGCTTGTTGCCTTGACTATGGGGATATGAATGTTAATTAATTGGGGGGGGGGCTTTTTTCAGCACCCAGCTGTATACAGGGGATGGTAGCAGGGGGGATGAAGTGATGGAGGAGTGGCAATGGGTAAAAGGAATCCAGGCAAGAGCCGAGGAGTAATGAGGATAAGGCTACCCAAGTCAACCACAAAAGGGTGGAGAGTGGGGACCTAAAGAACCTCAGGAAGGAACCATGGCTGAGTAATAGAGCACCTGCTTTGCATGCAGAAGGTCCCAGGTTCAATCACAGGCATCTCCAGTTCAAAGTAACAGGTATTGGGAAAGACCTCTGTGTGAGACCCTACAGAGTTGCTACCAAACACAGACAATACCAGGATAGATGAACAAATTCTACGACCTGGTACAAGGCAGCTTCCTGCAGTTCTATGAGACAGGAAACAACTTACAGAACAGAGGGGCAGGTGTTTCAGGCAAAGGCAGCAATGTGGAAGACAGATACTGCTCATGCTGGGGAAAGTAGGGCTTGGAAAGCCCCTTCTCTGTCTGAAATCCTGGAGAGCTGCTACCAATCAATGTCAACAATATTGGGCTAGATGGACCAAGGGTCTGACTTGGTATAAGGCTGCTTCCTGTGTTCCTGATGTGACATTCTATGGCCTCCTTGTTCAGGAGGTAGATTTTAAAAACTAGACAAGATCACAGAGAACACAGCATCATAAGAGCCAAAATGCCAGTGCCTTAATCATATTAATGATAATAAACGTCAAGAATGGATGACCTTTCGACTAGAGATTCATTCTGCAAAAAGAGATTAAGAAATTCAGTGCCCTGCTTTACTGCGTGCCTCACATGAGGAAATCAATATTGTATCAAATTCTGAACAAAATAAGACTTGATTTTCTATTATTCTGACAAGGGCACACAATACACTACAGAAGAAAGAACACACAAGGCTCCAATCGCCAGATGAGACAGTATCATCCCATCTTGCAAGCTGAGCTCAGATTTTGTTAGGATGGGACAGTCACAATAAACACCTTTTGGAGGGGAGGGGAGGGGAGGGGAAGGCAGAGAAAAGCTTTTAGATAGGCGGCTAGGGTCTTGGGGCGAAATCCGACCCCTAAAGGATTAACCCCCAAAATAGCCCCTGACCTTAAAGAGATACCCATATATGACCACATAACGTTATTGAGCACTGCTATCATTACGTGTCAAGCGGAGGGCCAACCCCTTCTCTCTTCCAGCGCGAACAGTAAGAGTGGCTTGGCAGAGTCCTTTGCCTTATTATCTATCACAGCCACTTTCTTCTAGGCTGAAATACAGGGCTCTTCCACACCCTCTCCAGGAATGCGAGCCAAGGCTTTGGCAAAGCCCTCTGCCCTTATCATTGACTTCAACTGCTCACTCTGAAGCACAAATCAAATGGCATGGTACAGTTATGGTGCCTTAAGGAAGAGCTCGATGGTTCAACTCCGGGGCAGAGGGGGTAAAAGAGCCTTTCAGCTCATCTGAAAGTGAGCCCCTGGGCAGAGCCAATGCCGCTGTTAAAAAAAACAGTTCCCAATCCCAACCAAGGACCTTTGAAACAGAGAGGTAACAAGCGTATTGGAATAGGGAGGCAGAGCCCCAGCTATTGCATATTTAAATGTGGTCTCCACAAGCAACGTAACTAGATGATGGAATGGACTATACAACTTCAGTCTGCAGAGATATTTGTCACATTTCTGAATACTCCACCAAGTAAAAGACTCCCTTCTAGTTTAATAATAACAACAACAACAACAACAATTATTATAATGATAATAATATTAATAATATTAATGATAATACCAGAAAGAAATCTTCTGGACCAGCCTCTTCCCTGCAATGCTATTTTTTATGTGTCTGGAGTTCTTTTAAGAAAAGAGAACATTGAGAAATTCCCCACCAGCCATCAAAAGTGGTAGTCCTTTCTATAATCTCAGGATATTACTGCCTCGCTCTGCTGCATATATAGACCAGCCCTCATTCTGCATTAGGAAGGACAGAACTGTAGTTCTCAAGATGCAAGTTTCTCATTCCTGTTTATGTCATTTGTTACCCCAGCATAACAAGTCGCTACTGCTCTTACAGGTGCCGCCACGTCTTGCCTAAAGCAAAATCTCAAGACAACATCACTCTCTGGGAAGAAACATCAGAGGAATTTTGAGGGAACTAGCAGATGGGCTAGTTCCGTTTGCATGTGCTAGTGACTTTTGTGCATATGACTGAAAGTCTAGATCGGCATATACTGTAATAAGCTTAAAAAAAACTCAAGAAGGCTCACCATCTCTCCCCCAGAGATTTTACTGAAGTTGTTTATTTTCTAGTATTGTATTATTTCACTGATTGATCAGATTACAATGCAGTCCTAGATATGTCAACTCAAAAGTATGTCCCATTGAGTTCAGTGGGGCTTCCTACCAGGAAAGTATATTTAAAATTGTTGTTTTCATTACTACTTCTTGTTTAGACCAGACAGGACTGCCTCTTCTAACATGGTGCCTGTTGCGATATTTATTGGCATCATCCCAAAACAAAGTATGCTTCTCCCACCCATCCCCTTCAAAATTATTATGTTCTTCCATTGCAGTTTTATGCTGTTTTAATGTAAAGCTCATATGCTAAACTAAGAATGCAATCCTATACTTTCTTAGCGGGCATCCCAGTTGCCACAGAATTTTGTGGACAACCCTCTCCATGGGCAAAGAGGGAGGTCTACAGTTGCAGCATGAGGTCAGCCACCGGAGGCCTCCTCACTGCAGTGGTGGAAGCTGCTATTATCCCTCTATTGGTGCTCTGATGGCAGTAGGGAGGAAAAGTGGGCTGGTTAGGAGCAGATTAAGGGAAATCTTATGTCCACAGGATCTAAATCCCCCTCATTCCCCCACCACACTCCCAAAATAGAAAAGAAACTATGTCAGCCCTGGAGCTAGCGGAGTGAAAAGCGGGAAAAGCCGCCGCCATATCATCTTCTACTCAGGCTGTCTGAGCCCAGCATGACTTCAGCGTGGTGGTACCTCCACCACAGACTCTTCTTATGCAACCTCCATGGTATTGCTCTGGATGTGTTCTTCAGCTGGGTGACAGCATGGCTGGTTTTCTGTCCACCAAAGAGGATGGTGGTATTTTCAGAATTTAAATGTAAGTATTAAAAAAGAGAGAGATCCAGCCTGGCAGTTTATGCCACACAGAAAAGAAGGCGCAATTTCTCTCTTACATTCCCATTTTTCAGGAATAAAGCAATATGTTTAAAGGAATTTATTGGTATAAATAATGCAAGGCAGTGTTCCAGAAACACCAGATTAATGCTTTAAAGCCTTCGACCATTTGATGCTTTTAGCTGAAAAAGATATGACATTCCCCCAGCAGGTTCCTTACCTGCTAAAACAGTAGGCTGAAGTCTGCGCAAAGTGGGTCACCCAAATGTTGCTTCCCATCCAGCAGGTGGAGACAAACAATATGCTGCACAAGGCCTTCCGCAGCAAAGAGTTCATCCCCAGGACTCGGAATGATGATATGCAAACACGACTAACAGGCAGCAGGTTTGCTCGTTAAAGCCCACAGCAAAACTCCCTCAGGCAGCTGAGGCACAGGGGTTAGCTCAGAGCTTCTCTCCAGACAGAAAATCTGCCGGACTGTCCCTGAGCAAAACCTCCTCAAAAATGGTGGATCTGGAGAGGGGCAGGCGAGGCAGGCAGGAAGATGCTAGTCGGCCAGCTCCCTACACCTGTTGCTACAGCACTGCTTCACCCCCCTAGGCACACTCCTGCTTCGCCACTTTTTAAACGTTAAAACCCATATGAACTAGGGCTATGGAATAATCCCCCCCCCCTTGCAGATTTGCTAAACTGGAGGGGAGGAGCACACCCTAAAAAAATACGACACCCCCCTTCAATTTTGCCTCCTGCAAATGGGATGGCAAATTGAAGGAGGCCCCTTACACAAGTAGACATAGGACTACACCTTAGAACAGTCTTCCCCAACCTGGAGCCCTCCAGATGTTTTGGACTTCAACACCCATCAGACCCATCCAGCATAGCCAATGGTTGTCTGGAGTGCACCAGGTTCGGGGAGGCTGCCTTAGGCAGCTTCTCCATCCATCTAGGACAGCACTGTGTAATCCAACTAGGAGAAGTCTCTAGGGACCTCGTTTCCCAGCCCTGCTGCCCAAGATCCTTTAACTGGGCATGCTGGGAATTGAATCAGGAACTTTCTACATGCAAAGCATGTACTCTGCCACTGATCCATGACCACTCTCCAAATGGGAGGGGCAATCGATGTCACTTGCTTGGGGTGAATAGCAACAAAACCCAGGCCAAGCTTCCACCCTGCCTCCCTTATCATGGCTACTTCTGGGGCTGGGGGTTCCCTTCCACCATTCCCCTACCCAGAAACATGCCCTGTCCTCCCCCACTCACCAGAGGGAGCCAGAAACTGGCCTCGACTTCAAACAGGGGTCAGCCTACTTGAGTGGGGGAGTTCACATTTTGTGCTCCTCCTTTTGAATAATGGCCCCATCTCTACATTGAATTCTGAACTTTGTAAATCAAAGTCCTGAGTGAGTTACTACACAAGGAGGGAGATCCCCATGGTGAAGGGGAGCTCAGGTTTTATCCAAAGACCAGAAGCCAGGGCAATTAGTTGGAGGAGGGGGAGAAGAGTGAGCTAGGTGGTGAAAAGGTCCTCTGGCAGAGAATGCTATACACTTCAAGACATTTAAAGTCCAACACAGCCGAAGGAGCAACCAAACATAGACATTTTTTAAGATGTCCATTTGCTTTCATCTTGTTTCTTTGAACAAAGCAATTAAGCCTTCCTAAGACACACCATTATTGGCACTTCAGCAAGAGCACAAAAGCCACAGATCTGCTGCTTACAAAATCTGAGGTAGGGCTGAATCCTTTGCAATGGCATCTAAAGGGAGACAACAGGATGGCTTTTGGGATGGGCCTGCTTCCATGGAGGAGCAAGAACAATGGAATTGCACCCAAAACATGCCCCACAAATGTCTTTGCTCCAAACGAAGCAGGTGTGCACATGCACACAGACACAAACTAAACTATATAAACTTAAGGACAGCTATGCAGGATCAAGACCATCTAAACCAGCATTTGGTTCTCAACAGTGGTCAGCCACATGTCTCTGGAAGCTCATAAGCAGAGCATGATGGTGATGACTGCCCTCTGCTATCAAATCCTCCCTGCCTCCCCACCCCCCCAGTCGGTTATGCAGGAGAATAGCCCTTCTGCAAATGTACTTCAGTACATTTAGCTATCATGACTAATAACCAAAATGGGCCTCTGCTCTATGAATGAGTCTAATCCTTGATTCTTTCTTCTTTTAAAAGACATCTGAGCTGGTCACTATTGCCACAGCACTCAGCAGTGAGTTCCACAAGTTAAATTATGCATTAGGTGAAAAAATACTCCCTTTCGAAGGTCCTGGACTCACCACCAATCAATTACACTGGTGGACCCAATAAAATTCTAATATTATGAGCGGAGAAGGAATCTACCTTTCTCTCCACTGATAATTTTATACATCTCACTGGGGTCACCAACAGGGTGCTCATGGGCACCAATTTACCTACAGACACCTCTCCTGGCACCCACCAAGCTCCTTGCCCCTCCCAAATGTAATTTTATCTCTTAAGGTTTTTTTATTTTAATAACTCAGAGGTTGCCATGCTGCAAAGCAAAGTACTGCTCTCCAGCACCATCGTTATTTGGGTTCAACAGAGTGGTTTTGTGTTTAAGCGCGCAGATCCTGATTCCCCAACTCTGCCTTTGTACTTAGGTTTAGGACAAGTTACTCTTTTAGTCTCTTTTATTTCGCCTTCTGGGAAATGAGTGCTTTGTGATGGCCATGCCCACTATGGCAGCCATTTTATAAATGAGCAACCCCACTAGGGTAGCTATTTTGTGAGAATGCCCACAGCACTCTGTCAAGGTTTCAGATGCACCAGATTTGGAACACCTGACTTATTATGTTATCTCACTTAGTCTCTCTCTCTCTCTCATGTTCTATGTTATCCCCCTTATTCTCTCTCTCTCTCTCTCTCTCTCTCTCTTTCTCATTCATGTTCACCAGCATCTTAAGATGCAGCCATGACTCCTCCAAGATGTCATATAATAGGGGAGTAGGGCAAATGTGATAATGGCACCACCTAATACCACAGTACTCCAGGTTAGTTGTTATTCCGTGATTTCCTAAAGGAAATCTAATTGCCTGGTAGGCATCTTCTGGCCACAATGCAACATGCAGTTATAGCACACTTAAGCCAGCCTTGAATTTAAACCCTAGGCTGGTCAAGTTGCTTGCAGGCAAGCGAGCAAGTTGGTGAAAGAAGAATGGAACACTCCATCCCTCCTCTGCCCCAACACCGAAACCAAGTGGGCTGCTAAAGGAGGGAAGCTGTTCCACTGGGTCCAGGACAGAACTGCATGTGCCCTCCGTCCCATGCCTGCCAGTCACAAGCAGGCCACTCAAACATTTTGCAGGCTAGTAACTTTGGTGGAGTATTTACAAGGCTGTCTTAAGACCACTGAAATCACTGTCCTTGTCTGGGCCCTCTGGTTGTGTTTGTGTGCATCAATGCATGTGTGAGACATGTACATATGTGCATTTATTTTCTGCATAAACTATTTCATGCAAGGGAGGGATAGATTAATGTTCTGTTTTTCCTCTTAGAGTTCCTTATTCACTACTCTGTGTACTGCCTTTCTTATCAGCAGCAAAAATATATAATACACACTTTAACATCAGCTCATAGGCTATTAAAAATGAATGTGCTTTTGCAAGAAAGAAAGAAAGAAAGAAAGAAAGAAAGAAAGAAAGAAAGAAAGAAAGAAAGAAAGATTTAGCAAAGGTTCTATCTCCTTTTAAGGTAAGAGCCAGCCAGGACCATATGTTTTATGTTCACAGGTATACTTGCATTAGTCAAAGAGTCAAAGATGTGAATTTGCAGGAAGGAGAAGGGAAAAAAATAAGACACTCTTACCTGATGAATCGGAAAAATTGTACAATGAAATGTCATTATGGACACCATTTGAAGACACATCATTTTGAACGTCAAAGATTGCAGCAGGGAGAAAAGGGAAGGGGTGGGGGAAGAGAGGAAGAACAGGAATTTGGTTAGTCTTCTGTCAACTATGCTATATCATTGTTTTTCTGTCAAAGGTAAGGAGCATCATAACAATTGTCAAACTAGTGATTACCATTTTACAGAAATACCCAAAGCCAGTTTATAAATAAATTGTGAAGTACTTTCTTGCATTGGGAATTCTTTTCTTTTTCTAAGGCAAGGTAATGATATAACTGATGCACCTTAATTCTCTATTCATTTTCAACTTAAACAAGGGGTGGGGGGACCTCAAGGAGACCAAAGCTAACATAACAAGCATTTGCATATCACAACACTCTTTAGGTTTTACCCTTCAGGAAGGCCAAAAAATTATTTTAAACAAAATAAATAAAGTAATGGGAAAAAGCAGCAATAAAAATGAAAGGAAGGAGGCATAGTAAGAGTTCTTCAAAACCTTCAAAAGAAAAGTCTTGTTAAGATTAAATCGAACCAAATGTTGGTGCTTCAGATGTTCTGGATTTTCTGGAATGTTCAGGAATGTACATAGCTTGAAAACCGAGGGTTTCATTTTCTGGAACTAAAAAGAGACAGCAGCACTGCATTGGTACCCGGTACCCCTCCACAATGGAAGGGTCATTGAAGGGGCATGTTAATAACCTCTCAATCAATTTCCAGTCCACATCTCTTTCCCATGTATTCACCCATAATCCCACTCCATCCCATATCTGCATTAATTTGTGTTTGTTTATTTTTTAAAATGTGCATGAAAATTGAAATACTTATTTACATACTCACATCTTAACATATTTTCACTCAAAATATGTACCCTAAATGTACTTTTACTCAAAATGTGCATTTCAAACATATATTCATATGCTTTTTTCAGATGGGAACTGAACATTTGGAAAGTGCAAAGGATGGTAGAGAGCTAAGCTCCGGTCTGCACGATATGGCTGTCCATGTGACAGCTACTACTTGTGAATCCAGGAACAGCACCATATCCAGGGGTAGGGATGGCAAGGTGGCCGATTCAGTCCAGGAATCCAGAGGACCCGCTCCTGCCCGCACCCCTGAGACCTGCTTATCGAGCCCTTGCCCCTCAGCGAATGGCCTGCACTAACCCCAGTGGCCTCGTTGAGCTTCACGGTTGCCATTTTTTGAGAAATAAAATGGCAATCGCAAAAATGCACATATCTGCGCACACGTGAAAATTCACATTTTTGCAAATGCACATATTTGCATATGTGCAAAAATGTGCATTTGTCAAAAATGCACATTTTCTCACACAAGAATGTGTGCTTTCACAAAAATGTGCATTTCACACATGAGAATAGGCACATTTGCAAAAATGCGCATTTTTGCGCATACAAAAACATGCATTTTTGTGATCGCCATTTTATTTTTCAAGAAAATGGCGACTGCGGAGCTTGACGAGGCTGCTGAGGTGAGTGCAGGCTGCTTGCCGAGCATGGGAGGGGCTCAAGCACGTCCAGGCACTGGCGAGTGGGGATAGGGGCTGGGCCAGCATCTGGAGAACCTGGATGGGGGTGAGTTTACACATCCCTATCCAGGAGTATCCCCAAGAAAAGACTTTCCCAAGTCCCGGTGCCCTTGATTTTTTATTTCTACTGGAGCTGCAACCTGCATTTTTTTTACGTCTAAAACATGTGCACTTCTGCAGAGTCCTAGGTTCCTTCCCAGGAGGATCATCTAAAGGACTTTAAAGAAGCAAAAGGGGTTTTCCTAAAACTTAGGCAGTGATCCTATGCATGTGAGAGTAAGCCCCATTGAACACTGTGGGAATTACTTTTGAGTAAACATTCATAGGATTGTGCTATTAGCAAAGTTTCTCAAGGAAGTTAGAAGCTCTACTTTTAAGAGCGCTTAGTCACTTGGGCCTTAAGGTGCAATCCTATGCATGTTAGACAGAAAGAAGTTCGACAATTCCCAGCATCCCCCAGCCATATCTAAACATGCATAGGATTGTGCCCTTAATCTCATTGTACTGGACGTTTATTATTTTATTTGACATGATCCTGCTAGCCTGTGCCTCTGGCTTTGAGCAAGCTGGAACACTTAACATTAATTTTAAAAATTGACCCCAGTTCAGGTAAAAAAAAACACCTTCCATCAGGTATTTGTCCATCTAGCCCCGTACTGTCTAGTCTGCCTGGCAATGGCTCTCCAGAGGCTCAGGTGGGCAGAGAGAGGGTAATCCTATCACCATTGACCTGATCCTTTTGCCTGGAGATGCCAGCCATTAAACCTACAACCTTTTGCATACAAAGCAGGTGCTCTATCATTGAACTCTGGTTCCTCACTCATATACTGGGGGTGGGGGTATACACTGGTATGCATGAGGGATACTACAGATCAGTCTTTCCCAATTTGGCACCCTCCAGATATGTTGGACTACAACTCCAAGCATTCCCAGCCAGCTGGCAAGGTTGGAGAAAGCTGCTGCAGATGGACTAAACAGCCACAAGCCTTCAGACCACATCAGCACATCTACCCTGCAATACATCTCCACAAGAAGTAGGCGTTGAACAGAGCTTTCGCATTCACCATCAGTGAAAGTTTTGCCACTTCATTCTTAAGGCTGTTTATTCTTAGCTTCCCCTAGTTGCGAAAACAATACATACACACACACACACGGAAGTTATCTTCAGCAACATTCCATTTTTAGCTCTTTAAATGATTTCAACAGTTAATCCACCAGAGGTTGTGCTTGTGGCAAGCTTGAACACAAATTTCCCTAGAGAGTTCTCAAAACCCTGGCAACTCCTTTCTAGAATATCAACAAAAGGAAAATCTAAGGTTACTTCGCGTAAGGGCACAGTACATTTACAGATGAAATACGCATCCTGGCACTTTGGGAAATGACTCCTAGAGGTTCTTCCCATTAATAGACACAACTGCAGAAGCACAAGTCGCTTATTTTTGATCACACAGTTCACGGTTGCCAACACAAACCCACTCAACACCTTCTTACTGTCAACACAGCCATTGTGACACACACCAAGCAGGCATTCGCCTCCTTTTTCAGAAATCACCCAAAGCTCCTTCAGACACATCCCAGCATCAACTATGCTTCCTGGCTCAGTAAACAGGGAGGTGATGCAGGAATTTTACATGCCCCAGTAGCATTTGTAAAAGCACCTGTTCACCTATGGGGAGTGAGAATTGCTTCTAGAAAACTAGGCCTGTTTTTACTTAGAAGTTTAAGCTACAAATGGCTAAAGGTGGATATGGTTAACAAAGGTGGTTGTGGAAGAGGAATGATTATGAAAAAAAAAAGTTGGCATAAACATGAAGCTATTCAATACATAGAAAAATTTAAATAATATTAATTGTATGTGAGGGTATTTTGCATATTTTAATATATTTGCTCATGGATTTCGCTAATATTGTAACTATTGGTACTTGTAGTGGGTATTCTGGGGCTAAGTTAGAAGAGACAGGCAAATACTGGTTTGGGATGATCAAACTCTTTTTGCATGGATAGCAGTGCCAAGGAGAAGGAGTAAAAGACTGGTCAGTTTGCAAACTGACCAGTTGTCCATTCCGGTATAAGCCAGCTTTATTTTTTCACCATAACATCAGGCACCAGACAATGTGGCTGAGCTTCAGTAAGAGAGCAGGATCTCATTGGCCAATAAGGAATTGATACAGAAACACTCATAAATTCTGCACAACCATAAGTCATGTTGTCTTAATGAGGACTCTGCTTTCCTCACCTTTAGGAGCCATTAAAGTCACACCACCCATAAAAAGTGGCAACCTCCATGCCACTTCTTGCCCTTGCACCCACAGGGACAGCTGCTGGGCCCAGTCAAACCACTGGTCCATCCAGCCCAATGTTATCTGTTCCTCCGAGCAGCAGCTCTCTAGTATTCCCTGGCCCTGTTGCTACCAAAGTCAAACCTGGGACCTTTTGCATGCAAAGCATCTGAGCTATGGAGTCTTCCTTCCCATTGCACAAATGAATTATTTAAAAACATGCAGATGTGTAGTTGTTTTTACAATCTTTAAAGTCTGAACTCCACAACAAGATAAAGTCCACTATCAAACACGCAAAATGGGTCTTGACCACCCCAACATACATAATCTGCAGCAGCAAAAGCAAAAATCCATGGGAGAAAACAAAAACCAGGCTACTATTTTTCCCATAATTCTCAGTCACAGAGAACGGAGAATTTTATTTTGATAAGATATGGAACACAAGATACATATTTTTTTATCAGAAGCAGCAAATTATTATTTTATTCCCTAAAGTTCGAGAAACGCCAGAAAAATCTTTGTTGCAGTTTCTTGCTGTTGTTTAAAACAACCAATCATGGTTTTTATTAGCTGAATATGTTGGCTCCAGTTTGCTTAACAAACAAATAAACAACTTGGGTACCAGGAAAAATAACACACCAGGGAAAACAACGTAGAAAACCAAAATGTTCCCAGCTGGCTAAAGAAACAAAGAGATGCCAGGGTAGTCTAGTGGACTAGACTGCCTGCCAGACTAGCACTGGGAGACCAGGTTCAAAGCCATGCTTACCCCTGAAACTCACTGTGCCATCCTGAGTGGCAGAGCACATACTTTGCATGCCCAAGGTTCCAGGTTCAACCTTGGCATCTCCAGGAAGGGCCAGGAACAACCGCTGTCTGAAACCCTGGAGAGTTGCTGCCAAGGAGCGTGGACAATACTGAGCTAGATGGACCCATGGTCTGCCTTGTTCCAACAGCAGCTCCCTATGCTCCTTTGATAAATACAGACCTATAAAGATGCAGTTCAGGTGAGCAGGAAGGTTTTGTAAATTGGATGAGAATGGGCTTTTTCCTCCTGGGGTTTGTGTGGCAGTCAATTGAACAGTCAGCTATTGTCAACCGATCACCTTTTATTTGACCATAGTTGACTATTATCCATAATTCCATCCAGCAAATAAAGCCACTTGGTAAGTCGCAGCTTACTTTATTTGTTCATTATGCTGTGATTTATTAGCAAGGGCTGGAGGGAGGGCTGCTTGCGGTAAGGGGCAAAGCTAGCAGCACAGCACAGCTCTCCCTACTGGCCACTTGAACTGCAGGCATCTCCAAAGAGGAACAAGTACACAAGCACGGCTCAGTGGCAAAGGTGCCACCCCGCTTGCTGCAGAAACCAGTAGGCCTGTTTCCATGTGATTGGGCTGTCTGCTCTGCAAACTCCTCTATGGGAACAGATCCAGGTCTAGAAAAACAGCAGCTGCTGCAAGGACATGAAGGTACTGGTTGGCATAAAACATATAATATACTCCTGAGAGTGAGACATTAAAATATGGGTTATTGGAGAAAGCCAATATCGTTTTGGTTCTTTTCATGAATTTAATTCTTGAAATATACGTTTTGGACCAGACAAATATCCAGCCTGCTTCCTCCCACTCATCCCCACCTCACCCATGACAGCTGATCTACCATAAATTACTTGCACTGATAAGAGTAGGCAGGTGGCCTAGGAAAAAAAACTGGAAGGTGATTGTACCTTTTTGGAGCTTATTTACAAGTTTCAACAAACAAATGATGCCAATAAGTTTGGGTCCCTCCTATTTATTACCTGCTTGGTTCTGATTCTGTGCTTGGGATCTGTAGACCCCAGTGCATGACAGCTGATAGTTACATGGGGGGTGGGGGTTAAGAAGACTCATTGAGCGGCAAGTACATAAAGCAATTATGTTGCCCAGAAGGCTGAACATGAGGGAAGTGGCACGGTTCAGCGCCCACCTTACACGTTTATCCTAGGGGAGGTTTCTCTACCCCAAGTGCTAACTGTTCTTTCTCAGGGTTGGGTTTGTAAATACCTGCTAATTATCTTATCAGTGCAGTCAGTCAGTGGGAGACCAGAATAATGCACCAAGGTGCTGAAAGCAGACCCTTCATTGCTAGTACAACTTCAGAGGCTATTTGTAAGTTTTACCCAGCACCCAGGATTCCCAGAACACCTACAGAGTACGACTTCCCTCCTGTTCTTCAAATCCCTCCTCCAAACCCAGCAGTGCTTGGAACTGTTGGAGCTTTATTTATTTATTAAATTTCTTAATCACCCATCTGGCCAGTCACCTGGCCACTCTGGGTGATGTACAATACAAACAGTTTAAAAACCATAAAATTACACATTAAAACATCATTTTCTAAAATTTCCCTGTTTGTTGTTTATTCGGTCAGTCGCTTCCGACTCTTCGTGACTTCATGGACCAGCCCACGCCAAGAGCTTCCTGTCAGCCGTCGCCACCCCCAGCTCCCCCAAGGTCGAGTCCATCACCTCCAGAATATCATCCATCCATCTTGCCCTTGGTCGGCCCCTCTTCCTTTGGCCTTCCACTTTCCCTAGCAGCAGCATCTTCTCCAGGGTATCCTGTCTTCTCATGATGTGGCCAAAGTACTTCAGTTTTGCCTTTAATACCATTCCCTCAAGTGAGCAGTCTGGCTTTATTTCCTGGAGTATGAACTGGTTTGATCTTCTTGCAGTCCAAGGCACTCTCAGAATTTTCCTCCAGCACCACGGTTCAAAAGCATCTAACTTCCTTCGCTCAGCCTTCCTTACGGTCCAGCTCTTGCAGCCATAGGTTACTACAGGGAATACCATTGCTTTAACTATGCGGACCATTGTTGTCAGTGTGATGTCTCTGCTCTTAACTATTTTATCAAGATTTGTCATTGCTGTCCTCCCAAGAAGTAAACGTCTTCTGATTTCCTGGCTGCAGTCAGCGTCTGCAGTAATCTTTGCGCCTAGAAAGACAAAGTCTGTCACTGCTTCCACGTTTTCTCCCTCTATTTGCCAGTTATCAATCGGGCTGGTTGCCATAATCTTGGTTTTTTTGAGGCTGAACTGCAACCCAGCTTTTGCACTTTCTTCTTTCACCTTCGTCATGAGGTTCCTCAGCTCCTCCTCGCTTTCAGCCATCAAAGTGGTATCATCTGCATATCTGAGATTGTTAATGTTTCTTCCAGTGATTTTAACTCCAGCCTTGGCTTCATCAAGCCCAGCACGTAGCATGATGTGTTCTGCATACAGGTTGAATAGGTAGGGTGAGAGTATACAACCCTGCCGTACTCCTTTCCAATCTTAAACCAGTCAGTTGTTCCATGGTCTGTTCTTACCGTTGCTACTTGGTCGTTATACAGATTCCTCAGGAAGCAGACAAGATGACTTGGTATCCCCATCCCACCAAGAACTTGCCACAATTTGTTATGATCCACACAGTCAAAGGCTTTAGAACAGTCAATAAAACAGAAATAGATGTTTTTCTGAAACTCCTTGGCTTTCTCCATTATCCAGCAGAAATTTCCCTAGCCAACCTAGGGATGTCGGAGAATTTCTCCACGAATCTCGGGGAGGCCGAATGCCAACGCATTCAGCCCCCCGAAATTGGCGGTGAAATTCTCCGCCCCCCCGCCCCCCTCCCCCAGGATGGGACTTACCTCCCTCGAATGTCCCTCTCGGCGGCGGGTCCTGGCGGCGTTTCGGCGGGGGCGGCGGCCAGTCTTCCGACCAGCTGCCACCGCCGCCATTACAAAGTAAATGTAAAAAAAACCAACCACACACACGTGATAGGCTACGTAACGATTTACGTAGCCTATCACGGCTGACTTTGGAAATCTAGCCGTGATAGGCTACGTAAATCGTTACGTAGCCTATCACGTGTGTGTTTGTGGTTGGGTTTTTTTACTTTTTTCTTTTGCAGCCGGGGAGATGGCTTCTCCCCAGCCTGAATTTCGGCAGCGAGGGATGGGGCGCCTCCCCCCCCGGCCTGAATTTCGGCTGGGCGAGGCGGGGCGCCTCCCCCCCCAGCCTGAACTTCGGGGGGAGAACCGAAGCGCCTCCCCCCCACCGCGAAGCAAGCTGAGGGACCAGGTAAGGGACTTTCATCCAACCTTAAGCCCACCCCAAATGCCTGCCTGAACAACCAAGTTTTCAATGCGTGGTGGAAGCTCATTAAAGAGGGGGCATGGTGCAGTTCCCTAGGGAGGGAGTTCCACAGAGTGGGGGCCACCACAGAGAAGGCCCCCACTCGTCCTCACCAGCCTAGCTGCCCTGGCTGATGTGACAGACAGAAGGCCATCTGAGGCTGATCTTGTTAAGCGGCCTGTCTGGGGTTGCTGGAAGCCCTCCTTGAGATAGGCTGGGCTGGAACCATATAGTTTTATATATAGGGTTTTAAAGGTCAAAACCAACACCTTGAATTTGGCCCGGAAAACAACTGGTAACCAGTGCAACTCCTTCAGCACCCGAGTGATGTGATCACACTGGCAGCTGCCTTTAAGCAGGTGAGACGCCGCGTTCTGTCCCAGCTGCAGCTTCCGAACCATCTTCAAGGGTAACCCCATGTAGAGCACATTACAGTAGTCTAGACAAGAGGAGACCAGGACATGTACTACCGATGGGAGCAGATGGTCGGGAAGGTAGGTGCGCAGCCGCCGTATCAGATGGAGTTGGTACAGCACTGTCCGGCTCACAGCTGACACCTGAGCCTCCATGGGGAATCAGGTTTCCTGCACTGAGCAGGGGGTTGGACTCGATGGTCTTGTAGGCCCCTAACCCTGTGATTCTATGATTCTATGACAGCTGGGAGTCTAAAATGATCCCCAGGTTGTGGACTTGGTCTTTCAAGGATAGCCTTGCCCATTCAACACCAGGTCAATATCCCCCAACCTCCTCTTGTCTCCCACAAAAGTATCTCGGTCTTGTCAGGGTTCAGCTTCAGCTTATTCCTCCCCATCCAGCCACTCACCGTCTCCAGACGGTGATTCTACGGTGATTTGGACAGGGATTCTACGGCCAACCTTGGTGAAGATCGGAATGAGGTACAGCTGCGTGTCATCTGCATAATGATGACACTGCACCCCAAACCTCCTGATGATAGCCCGAGCGGCTTCACATAGATGCTAAATAGCATCAGGGAGAGGATGGAACCCTGTGGCACCCCACAAGTTAGCGGCCACGGGTCCGAAACCTCCTCTCCCAGTGCTACCCTCTGGTACCTGCCGGAGAGGCAGGATTGTGTCAGGAGCGCCCTGGCGGCCTCTTTCAGTCTACTCCAATAGCTAACTCAAGAAACAGACAAAAGGATTCTTTTCAAGGCTTTAATCCTTTTACAACTTAATGACTCTTTCAGTTGCTAATCACCAGCGACTAAGCAAGGAACAGCAGAGTAGCCTATGCTTCAGGTTAGGCAGTTGGTCCCTGTTTGAAGGAGAATTATGGGAAGACCCAGAAACAAAATTCAAAGTGATCTGGATAGATTGGAGCGCTGGGCAGAAAACAACAGAATGACATTTAATAGGGATAAATGCCAAGTTCTGCACCTAGGAAAAAGAAACCAAATGCACAGTTACAAGATGGGGGATACGTGGCTCAACAACGCTACAAGTGAGAAGGATCTTGGAATTGTCGCTCACAAGCTGAATATGAGCCAACAATGTGATATGGCTGCAAAAAAGGCAAATGCTCTTTTGGGCTGCATTAATAGAAGCATAGCTTCCAAATCCCGGGAAGTACTAGTTCCCCTCTACTCAGCACTGGTTAGGCCTCATCTGGAGTACTGTGTCCAGTTCTGGGCACCACACTTTAAGAAGGATGCAGACAAACTGGAGAGGGTTCAGAGGAGGGCAACAAAGATGATCAGGGGACTGGAAACAACACCCTATGAAGAGAGACTGAAAGAACTGGGCATGTTTAGCCTTGAGAAGAGAAGACTGAGGGGAGATATGATAGCACTCTTCAAGTACTTGAAAGGTTGTCACAGAGAAGAAGGCCAGGATCTCTTCTTGATCATCCCAGAGTGCAGGACACAGAATAATGGGCTCAAGTGACAGGAAGCCAGATTCCGGCTGAACATCAGGAAACACTTCCTGACTGTTAGAACAATATGACAATGGAACCAATTACCTAGGGAGGTGGTGGGCTCTCCCACACTGAAGGCATTCAAGACAAGGCTGGACAGCCATCTGTCAGGGATCCTCTGACTTGGATTCCTGCATTGAGCAGGGGGTTGGACTCGATGGCCTTGTAGGCCCCTTCCAACCCTACTATTCTATGATTCTAGAACTTATGGGCTAGGGAGAGTTCCTCCCTCTTTCTCTTGGGTCGTCGGGACGCGACTGTTGCTTGTGCGCCAAACAAGTGCTACGCCTCCTTTCTGCACGCTCCAGCTGTCGTCGCTCCCGGCATCGGCGTTGAGCGTCCAGCAAGCCCCCCTCCAGCACTCTCTCACTGCCAGGGTCACTATCTATCTCAAGAATGCTGGCAGGAGGAATCTGCCAGCTGTTGTGCCTGTGAGAGATGAGCACGCTCCTCTCCCACAGATTGCTGTTCCTCCTCAGAATCAGAACTGCTCTGGGGTTCTATCAGCTCAGTTTCCACCCTGACAGATTGGAACCACTGTAATACAGTGTCTCCAATGCCCAGCCCCTCCAGGTAGTACAGGAGGATACCGTGGTGAATGGTATCAAAAGCCGCTGAGAGGTCGAGGAGAACAAGGAAGGAGCATTTGCCCCTATCCAGAGCCCTCCTCATATCATCCACCAAGGCGACCAAGGCCGTTTCCGTCCCATGCCCAGGCCTGAAGCCCGACTGAAATGGATCTTTCATTCATTTCCTATTGTCTTGGCCTCTCTCTTGTCTCCCCAAAAATTTAGATTGTAAGTTCTGCAGGGCAGGGACTTGCCTCTTTTGTCGGTTTTTGCCAGTGTTGCAAAGCACCAGGTCCACTGATGGTCTTGCCTAAATAGATGATGAGGGTCCAGACATGTCAGTTTGGCTTACTAGCCAAGCCTCCATTTCTCCCCACAACCCATTCCTCAAGCCCTCTAGCACAGAGGACTATAGGGAGAGGGAGAATCTTGCCTTGCCTGCATAGCATAGAAAAGGAAAGAAACAACAGGAGAAATGCCAGATGTTTCTTTTCTTCTCCAAACCGCAGTGCAAGTGACAGCCTGTCAGAGGCTCCTGAGAGTACTTTTTGCCAGAGGGCCTCACCACTGGCAAGCAAAGAAGTGGAACTATAGACATATGATTAATATGTGCCGAGGCCATAAAACTTTGAGGCAGGCACATGAGAACAAGGATGCCAGGGAACACCACCTAACAATAATACCATGTATGCAGTCTGTGTGGTGTAGAGTCTAGAATGTTGGACAGAAACTGGGGAGACCTGGGTTCAAGTCCCCATTCAGCCATGAAGCTCACTGGGTGACTTTGGCCAGTCACTGACTCTCAGCCTAAACTAACACACAGGGTTGTTGTGAGGGTAAGATGGAGAGAAGCAGGAGCATGTACGCCACCCACCTTGGGCTCCTTGGAGGAAAATACATGTAACAAACAAACAAACAAATGTAATTTGAAAACTACTTTCCTATATTTATGCCAGGCTTCCCCAACATGGTGCCCTCCAGATGTGTTGGACTACAACTCCCATCATCCCCAGCCAACATGGCCATTGGGAGTTACATGATAGGAGCTGCAGTCCAACACATCTGGAGGGCAGCAGGTTGGGAAATGCTGATTTATGCACTTCCGAACAGCAATCTGGTGAGACGTTTTTATTCCCATTTTACAGTTAGGGAACTGAAGATGGGAGGTAACAACTTGCCCAAAACCTCACAAGGCATCCACAGCAATAGTGGTGGGCCTTCAGCCCAGGTCTAAGTCCAGATGCCCTTCACTGATGGCACTGGTCACTTATCATATACTGTAGCCTCTGCTGGCTGGTGCAGCAGCCCCAAGCCAAAAAAGAACTTTGCCCCCAGTCCACAACAGATATGGCTGTGAGCAACTCAGGGGTGAGAAAAACCAGAAGCACACTCCCACCCCAACAATCTCTTCTCCAAACAAAACCTCGCTGAGCCTGGAGGATTTTCCCTACTTGGATTTGAGAGATACTTTAACTGAAAATATTTAAAATTTATTTTTTTTTATCTACCCAAGAAACATAGCTGCCACAATTTTTCCAGCTGCATTCATCAGTAGAGATGTTTGAGAAATTAGTTTCGGTTCAGTTTTGATCAGGATTTACCCAGTTCGCACCTTCCAGACTGAACATGGACTCGGATGAAATGTGGAAAGTCCATACCTTTCCTTGTTTGTAATGTGATTCGTGGAACCAAAAAATTGCATTCGACAGCACACATACATTTGAAAAATGTGCATGGGTTATAAGGTCCGGGCAGTACAACATTCCAGAGGACTGTTTACATATATCCCCCTTTTTTCTCTCTCTTTTTCTTACTTCCTCTTTTTTTTACATTAGATATGATATGCTGTATAATAAAATTCCTGTTTGTGTGTGTATAAATATGTATGCATTAATATATAGATTGAGAAATGACACTATCTAAAATATAGATAGCATAAAGTTATTATTATTAGCATCCTTTTTAATTTCTTTTCTTTTATTATTATTACTATCATCATTATGAGACTTTGATTAGTAATATTTTTGGCTGGTAAAATTGTTAAGCTTTACTATTATATGTTAACTGAAGGGCAATATATGGTTACTGGAAATGAATTGTAGGCTTGCTCCCTTGCTATAAGACTGAAGATATGATATTGAAATGTAAGGTTGATTATCTATGCTGTACTGAATTGTAATATTGGCAATGTTATAGGTATAACTTTTAAGTAGAATGATACTTGAAGTTTGTGTGTAATGCAGTTTAAATTTAATCCTTTTAAGTAACTTTTTTATATTTTTATTTTTCTTGCTTGCTTTCTTCTTCCTTTTCCTTCTTCTGTTCTGTTTTTTCTTTTTTGTTATTGCTGTGTCTTCCTAAGAATACTGTATTGTTGGAAACTGTAGATAATGACTAGGTTGTTGGTACTGTTTATGTCATTTATAAAGATAAAAAATAAAATAAAAAGTATTAAAAATGAAAAGAAAAATGTGCACTTTCGAAAAATGCACACAAATACACTTAAATCGATGGGAGAAGAATGCATACATTTCAAGGATGCACACAACTGATGCATACCTTTGGAAAAATGTGCATAAAATATGCAGAGATTTTCATGCAAAAAGAAAAGAACGAAGTTCAAAATCTGATACAGACTCGAGTCTAAATGAACTTTGGTGAGATCACGTTTTGCTGATTCACACATCCCTACTCACCAGTAAACAGTCTGGCCTTTCCTTGCTCCTGGAAATCTGGTGTATTTCTTTCAGTCTTCCCTCTACCAGTTCCTGTTTTTCAATAAGAATTACAAACCAAAATCCTAGGTCTGATTAGGGATGGGGGAGAATTTCTCCCCGAAACTTCAGGGGGCCGAGTGCCAACGCATTCGGTCCTCCAAAGGTTGTTCAGGGAGAAATTCTCCGCCCCCCCGCCCCCCGCCCCCCCCCCCCCGGGATGGGACTTACCTTTCACGAATGTCGCTCCCAGCGGCGGGTCCCGGCGGCGGTTCGGCAAGTCTTTGTCAGGGGCGGGGGCGGCAGCCGGTCTTTTGACCGGCTGCCGCTGCCGCCATTACAAGAAAAGTAAAAAAAAAAAAACACCCCTGTGATAGGCTACGTAACGATTTACGTAGCCTATCATGGCTAGATTTGCAAAGTCAGCCGTGATAGGCTACGTTAATCGTCACGTAGCCTATCACGGGGCTTTTTTTTTTTTTTTTACTTTTCTTTTGAAGTTCGCGGCCGGGGAGACGGGGCGCTTCTCCCCGGCCTGAATTACCCGGCGAGACCAGGTAAGTGACTTTCGTACATCCCTAGGTCTGAACAAATCCATCTATTTCCGGTCACTCCTACTTTTGCATGTTTTCACTCTTTAGTCTGTTCTGTTTCTGCATTAATTGGCAATTTCTTCTCCCCCCGCCATCAGCATGAGAATTCACATTTAAATATTAATTTTAAATATTATTTTACATTTTCTTCTCTCTTATAATCATAATTATATCATGCTAAATTTTCAAGATACACATTTCTAAATGTATTTTCTCTGGAAAGCTGCATTTCTAAATGCATTCTGATGTGTTTTTTTCCGACCGAAGAGCTGCAGTGCAACATTATATTCAGAGAAGTGCAAAACCTGACAGGGAAGCTATGTTTCAATTCACCTAGGAAGACCAGAGCAGGTCAGGTGAAGATCAAATTCCTGTAGCAGCCCTGCAAAATCCTCCCCCTCCCCTGCCACTGCCTTTATCCCAAGGGCCCAAGTTACCACCAAAATTCACTTGAGGCAAAATTCATAGGAAATCTGGAGGTTCCTTCTCAGGCAAAATATTTGAGGCATTTTAAGGGAAGCCAAAACAGTCTCCATAACACTGGAAAAAAATTCTCATAAGGGATTCACACACTTTGGGGCCATCTGGATATAAACACGGTTTTGGCATTACAAGAACAAGCGTTGGTCCCTCCTCCTCTCATGACCCTCAATTAGTAACTTCTAGTCCTGAAATTCAGGTCACTTTTACCTACGGAGATAGACCACTTAGCCCAGTATCGTCAATTCTCACTGGTAGAAACTCTCCAGGGCAGGGGAATTTGGCCTTTTCAGCCCATGGGCCAAATTCCACTTCGGAGAAGCTCTCAGGGGCCACATGCCAGTTGCAGGCAGCACCAGGGGCAAAAAGGATGGGGCAAAAGACCAAATATACCACCATATTTTAGCTTAAACCTGTTGACTTCCAGTAACTCAGCCTTAGGAGAGGCATTTCAGCCATTTAGAATGGGGATAAACTGCACAAAATCCAGGAAGCCACCAGATAATCAGTAGTCTGGGAAGGGGGCAAGGCCAAGGGAAGGGGGAATGACCATCTGGGGAATCCCAGAAGGCAGGATTGGTGTTATGTCTGACTGCTTTTATGCCCAGGAAAGCAGCCTCCGGTTTGTCATGACAAATATCTTAACTGAATGATGGGCAAGAAAGACGCTTTGATTTTTTTTTCTTTCTTCATTTAAAAAAGATATATAATTAACAAATACTGGCTAATTTTCAAATGACAGAGCAGACACATTCCTGAAGGGATGGCTCTTACTGCCTTCTCCCTGTAACCTACGACCCCACTCTGCACCCGATGGCCAGCTGAGGATATTTTTGCTGGACAATTTTCGCAGCAGTGCTCCAGCTGATGTGAAACGATTTGGTATTCAACATACAGCTCTGGCCGCGCAACTGTCACAAGCTCCCCGCCACTTATGCTGAATATAAAATACACAAATCAAGCCGCAGAAACCCGAATGATGTCAACAATGCCAGACAAAGGGCTTGTTTCGCCTGCAGTACAAGGCTCCTATTCACCAACCAATGGCACCCATAAACAAAATTGTTTTTTGTGGCAGGAATGACAGCCCCAGCAGGCGCTGCAGGGCATGGAATAATGATTAGAGAAGATTCAGAGCAGGCAAAACAAGGAAGGTGCTCACTTGCACTCCTGGCATTTTATGGTTCAGGTCAATGGCCTTTAACCAGCCTGCAAGCCACACTAGGCCCAGAAACCTCCCCCTCTGAACACATGTGAACCTGTCCATGTCTTGAGGTCTTGGTGGTCAGAGGCTCTTCTCCAGGGCCCCCCATCTCTGGAATACTCTCCCCAGGAAGGCTCAACTGATACCCACTCTCACAACCTCTCAATGCCAAGGAAAGAAGACCTTTCTGTTTTCCCAGATGTATTCAAATATCATGTGAACTACTTTTATTGTGCTTTTATGATGCTCTTCTTAAGCTTGTATTGCTTCTGCTGAAAGCAGAATACTGAAGGGTGGGGCATAGTTATTTTGAAGTAAAGAAATTAATATGGAGTTGCTTCATACCAGGTTAGGCCATTTGAGATCTTAATGATATAGGGCAGGATACAAATGTTTAAAATAAATAAAATAAATATTTTAATCGTCAAACTTTAGTTCAACATTCGGAAAGTGCAGATTTCAGAGCACAACTGCATTCCAAGTCATGCTTTGGTTCAGGGAGTGTGAATTAGTTTTGTTCGCATCAAAATGGGAACCGAATGAAATCCTTGCCCATCCCTACTCCAGTCCTTGCCTCTGTGTTCCCTTCTTGTACTGGCAAGCTCGTGTAGCAGAACAGCAGCTAAGAGAGCATGTTATTCACCAGGAAATCCCAAGCTCAAATCTTGCCACCATTGCAAACACTACTGAGATTCTGAAGAGCCATTGCTCTTCATAGTAGACAATATTGGGCTAGATCAGCCTTCCCCAACCTGATGCCCTCTAGATGTTTCAGGCTTTGACTCCCATCAGCCCCAGCCAGCATGGCCAATGGTCAGGAATTCTGGAAATTGTAGTTCAAAACATCTGGAGGGCACCAGGTTGGGGAAGGGCAGGGTAGATGAACAAATAGTCTGGCTCCATATAAGGCTGCTCCGTATGTTCCCAGGTGGTCATAAGCAAGCCACAATTCCATCACCCTCTTCCCATCCATCTCCATCGCAGGGATGATGATGATGATACTGCCCTGCCCTGAAGAGCTGTTATAAACATCACTGAGATAATGTATACAACATGCTTTGAATGCTTTAACTGTGCTACATACATACTAAATGTTATTGCTATTTGTACATAGGAAGAATCATAGAATCATAGAATAGTAGGGTTGGAAGGGTCCTTTAAGACCATCTAGTCCAACCCTCTGCTCAATGCAGGAATCCAGGAGCCCTGCTGGATGAGACCAAAGAGTCCAGTATTCTGTTCCCACAGTGGTCAACCAGATGCCTATATTTGTAGCAACATGAGGAAGTGCAATATCTGGGAATGGGGTGCTTCTGCCTCTAGATAGCGGCGAGGAATTAGACACCAACAGAGGATTCTGAAAAGCCTAGACTGCAGGGAGGGGCATTGGGGGGGTCACTGCATGAGAGAGAAGGGCTAGCCCTCCCCAAGGGCTGCAACCCCACCCCACTCACATAATCACACATACACCATGATGCAATTAGGCTTTTGAAAAGCCTCTATTGGTGCCATCATAGGCTTTTAAAAGCCTAATTGCAGCACGGGGGGGGGGGGGGATTTGCAGGGTGGCTATGTATGTGAATTAATGAATGGGGGTGTGTTATATAATGTGTGTGTGTGTGTGTGTGTGAGAGAGAGAGAGAGAGAGAGGTGACCCCGCACTTAGGTTTAACCCAACCCATTTTGTTGATAGGGAGACCCCCACCTCTAGCATGTGACCCCCAGAAGATTCCCAGAAAGGGAATGTGGCACTTGGGCTGCAAAAGCTTCCCCACCTCTGCTCTAGATGCAACAGATATGCACAATGGGAGACAGCTTTGAGATGTCAGGAGCAGGGCTGGGGACAGCACACCCAACAATTCACTTATCTTTAAGTTCTGCACATTACATTTTTAATGTGGCTGATGCATCTATGTAGGACTGCTTCTTTCCCATTCCCAATAAAACCTAACACTGAGCTTGCATTTGTTTTTCCCCCTGCATTCAGGTGACGTGATCTCTCATCCCAGCATGCAGTGAAAACCTCCAAACCTCTTTGTTGCTCCACTCCGATATATAAAAAATGAATGTCCTTCCTACCAGTCCCATGGCAGAACCCTTTAGAGAAAACACAGCCCCCCACCAAAAGATGTTTATGTCAAACAAGGGCCTCATCTTTATTTTGGGATGTGAAGGGGGGGATAGATCTCCTTGTTACAAAAGTGCAAATTGTAATTTTGCATTGCACTTAATCTATGGGCATCCCAGGATATCACCTAGAAAAGGTGCTTTGCTTTCCATATTCACCAGAAACAAACGGAGCGGATGGGGCCCACCATGTTGTAAACCCATCCGTGATATCAATATGTCTTTTTCCTCCATATTTTGCTTCTGTGATTAATATTTGGGTGCGAAGAATGGGCCTCTTGTTCATTCCGTGCATCACGAAGCACAAACTGTAAGCCAAGTCCTCCACAAAGCTAAGGAAACCGACATTGAGGACTGAAACAATGGCCAGAACAAGGTCCGCCTTTGTGCTCAGCAGCCCCCTCAACCACAATCAGCATTTAACAGTACTCTTCTTAATTGCAAGTTTATGAACTCCATCTAAAAAGAAATCAAGGATTCCTTCTGTTCAAGGTTGATATGCAAAGGATAGAGTTCAGACAAAAAAATGCTGTCTGGAGGAGAGTGGGGAAACAAGCTGCTCTATGCACTGCATGCAGTGATGTTTGTTACGAAGTTTGATGTTCTTGGAGTGGTCCAAATGGAGATCATTGTCCAGAATATGAACTGTAATCTCTGCGCCTACACAAAGCAAATCTACCATGTGAGACATGCCAAATTGTGAAAAGGCAACTTTTAAAAATAAAGAATACAAGCAACCACGAGACCTGGTTAAAAATGGACACACAAAAATCAGTCAGGAATTTAGAGTGCACAACTTACGACAGAAATATCTGAAACCATTCACTCAGAAAGAGATATAGAGGAACTGATCCCTCTTCTCAGATCTGGCTTTATGTATGTCTGCTTCTCATTTTTTTCTGAGGAAACTCAGAGCAGCTGACATGGAGTTCCCATTCATCTCCCTTCAACACACTAATGAAGTCCATACCTGATTAGCTTTAACAATGCTATAGCATCAGATGTTCCCAGAACATTCACTAGGCCTAATTTTGCTGGTGTAGCAGTACATAAACTAGAGAATTACACAGGCTTCAGTAGACAGGTATCACAAGAAACTAACGTGTGATGAAGCTGTAAGTACATGACTAAGGAGCTGTATATGTAAGGGCACAGAAGAGCCCTGTTGGATCAGACCGAAGGCCTATCTAGTGCAACATCTTATATCCCACAGTGGCCAGCCAGATGCCTTCATGAAGCCCACAACCAAGGTATGAAGACAAAAGCCTTCCCCCACTGTTACTCCGTAACAAATTGTATTCAGAAGCATACAGCATTTGAACTTTGATGTTCCATTTAGCCACCATAAAGGATAATGGCCTCCTCGATAAAATCTACTTTTAAAGCATCTAAACTAGTGGCCATCAGCCCCCTGCAGCAACAAATTACATAAATTAATCATGTTAAAAGATAATTATGAAAGAGTGCTGAATGCATATCCCTCTGCCTTAAAGACCATCATGTAGATAGGTCGTAAGCGGGTCTTTTTAACAAAACTACAGCTGCTGAAAATCAGGCATTTTCCTTTCCAGTCAGATGTACAACTGCAATTATGGGAGCCAGTCTAACATACTGGCTAGTTTTAGACTTTTACCAGTAGAACCACTTCATTTCCCGCTGGGCAAGAAACTCAATAGGTAGCCTTGGGCAAGTCCAATTTGTTCCCCCAAGCTGCTTTGAGGTAACACAAGCTAACCCCAAAAGGTGGGACAGCAATGTGATAATGGTGCATTACATGAATGAATACATGATGGGATGGTTCTTGACTTTACGGCAGAGATGGACAAATCAGTCTATTTCTGGTCCAATCACATGTATTCACTCAGTCTGTTCCATCCTGCCTCCACATTGACCTACATTTTTAATTCATAGAAAAAAATGCATTTAAATATATTTATAAATATATTTTAATGTATTTTCTCTCCAAGTATGCATTTCAACCACTTTTCTATAAGTTTTTGAGATCAAAACATTTGGGAAATGCAAAAAAACAAAGCTCCAATGCACAGATTAGTTTGGGAGGTGCAAATCAGGTCAGAAATTGCAAGGATCAAATTCCTCATGTATCCTTAGTTTATGTTACAGAAGAAGGAGAAGGAGAAGGAGGAGGTACCACAGTCATTAAACTGAAAAAGCACTATCAAGCAAGGAACATGTTTCATAAACCTTCCAAGCCCAACAGAAAGTTAACAGTCAACTTTGCATTTCACCCACACAACCAACACAATCCAGCAAGCTCTTCTTCTTCCACACAAAAATGGAACTGCTGAAACAGAAATGCCAAACAGTTCAAAAAACCTCAAGGGGATGGGGGGGGGGGCGTTGTTTGCCGCAACATGCTGCTTAGAATCCAAGATTGGTGAAGCTCTCAGGTCCAGTTTGACCAGGCATGTCAAACTTATTTTGTTTGGAGGACCACATTCAATTTCAGAGAAGCTCTCAAGGGCCATATTCCAGTGGTGGGCACAGCCAAAGGCTCAAGGGGGAAGGACCAAAGGCAAATGAGGTGGGGCCAAAAAACCAAATATACCATCATATTTTAGCTTAAATCTCTTATTGTTAGTAACACCCTCAGGAGAGGCATTTCAATCTTTTAGAATTGTGGGGGGGGGGGATGCACAAAAGCTGGGAAACCACCGAAAATTGGTGGGCAGGAGAAAAAAGCAGGAACCACCTAGTGACGTGGGGAAGAGGGCATGGCCATCTGGGAAACCTTGAAGGGCCAGGCTGATCCCCCAGGTGGGCCACATTTATTCCACAGGCCTGAGGTTCAACACCAGTCATAGACACTCAGTTATCACCCAGATCTACAGATCTCTGCAATTTCACATCACCACTCTTTTGGGTGCTGCCCCCAAAGACCTCACCTTCCTATCACAATGGATACCAGAGAGAGATAGGGATGAAGTAACCACAATGACCTATGGTGGAAGCACAAGAATGCAACCTCTAAGCCACCATGAATTCTAGGAGAAGTGAGCAACCCTTATGGAATCTGTGTTAAGGAAGGTTGCATTCCTGCTTCTCCAGCTATTTAACACCCAAGATCGCACACACAGTATGTAGCACAGCCACCGTGTGACAGAGGAGCATGCTTTAAACTCATGCCCAAAGGCAACAAACTCTTATTTTCTCCCAGGAACAGCTCTACCCTCAAACACTGGCCTACCTCCATGATCCAGAGTACAAAAGATGTGCTGGTTATATCACAGTGCTTCTTTTTAATTTGACTGAACAATGCAGGTTATTATCAAAGGGGAACATTCTAGGATCGATAGGGCCTTAAACAGGCTTTCTTGTCTGAAGAGGGTATTTTCAGCTGGAGATGGTCACTAAAAATGATTTTAAAGAAAAATGTAAAAAGGCAAACAACAGTTGCCAAATAAGGAACTGGCTCCAAGTTTTTCTGGAAACACTTTGTGGGCAGACAGCTGAATAGAGCCCTTTACAACTGGCAGCCTTGGCATTTAATCATTTCCGGGGGGGGGGGGTCCTCCCCCTCTATTTTTTGGCTGTGTATTACACTTCTGCTGGCACCAAAAAAAATGTCAGTTCAATAAAAGGAGCACTTTGACTTCCATTTCTATCTTGTCCACACACTTAAATGTTTATCTGTAAATCCCCATTTCATAAGACTTCCAAACTCCTTGTTGGAGTAGTTGTTAAAAATGGAAGATGGGTAAGTTGAGCTGGTAAGGAAGGTTCCCGGCTGAACAGACCGTCCAACTTTATTTTGCGAAGGTTTCAGTGGAAGGACTGAAAATAGCTTTGTGCCAAGCTAAACCAGGAGGAGTTTTTAAGCCATGAGATTGTCCCAAGGAATAAATGCAGAAATGCCTGAAACAAACAGAATTACAAGTAGGGTACAGAAAGTCTGAGCAAATAGATTGCAAATCTGTCACATCACTCTTCTGGGTAATAGCTCAGCCTCCAATGCACTTCCCCAGGGTACACAGGATTTAAGTACACAGGATTTTATAGGCTCTCACTGAATAAATTCAAGCCCTAATCTTATTGGAAGGGAGCATGGATAGAACGAACACACAGAAAATTGTAAACACAAGAGAACATAGAACCTGTCCGAGCCAAGCAAATCAATACATTGGCCTGGTTTGGATGTCGGGTCTGAACCTCAGACTTGCTCAAGTGCAAGACTGAGGTTCCTCCTCCCTTTGCGCATTCCAATTCATCCCTGCCTTCCTGGTTTGCAGCAAACTGTAGACTGCCAGTACAAAGTGGACCAAGCATGATTTGTGCAAACCAGAGCAGGTGACCAGTTTTACATGGGTTTCCAGTTTTGGTTTGCAGATAAGCCAAGGTTTGACTGGTCGCAATGTAGTGGCTAACTATGGTTCACAAACCAGGAATTCAGCAAGAGAATAAGAACACCGTGGGGAGGAGAGAGTGTGTGAGAGCCTGAGACTCCAACACAATGACCACACCATGGTTTGGCCATTACACCCAAACCAGCTCACTGTTGTTTTCTCCAAAGGGCTTCTACAGTTCTCTTGCTAGATACAAGTGGCCCTTGCCTTATTTCTCCTCTGTATTACCACAAGTATAATATATCTAAATGAAAGGCATGTCTTTAGGATTTGGGCAGAACCCAGGGGTCAACAAGGAACTGGTGAACAAAAGAGAAATTATTCAGAAAAACAACCATTTCAACAATATTAAATGAAAACTTAAATCATCTTTCTAATTAACTCTTGCTTTACTGAATGCAGATGGCAGAAACCCTAATTCCGGTTTATTGAAAACCCTATTCAGGAGTTATTAGTCCCACATAAATTAACACATGGGTGCGGCAATGATGAGTAGCCATGCCCCCAACATCACACACACACTAACTAGCCCCACTCCCTGGCGTCCATGCGTACAGCATGAGCATCCACAGGAATGGAGCTGTTGCATGTACACCTGTGATGGCACAGATTTCCAGGTCACATGGAAGCCTTTGCACACGCAGCTGTATGCATCAAGGCTCTGTGCCTGCAGACATTTACTCTATATACATAGATGCCAGAGGATGCAGCTAATTGACAAGTGTGACATTGGGCCATAGCTACTCCGTGCAGCCCCACTCCTCAACTGCTCTATAATTTCTGAATAGGGATCTAAAGATGATGGAACTTATAATTCTACACCATTGTAAAGAACCAAACATCATCCTGCCTAGTTGGATCTGTCTTATTAGCTTGGCTGTCAAGGCCAGGATAATTTGGAAATGATGTGAAGATGACTTAGAAAGAAGATGAGGCCCTCAATAGACATGCAAGAATAGCAGAAATGGTCCAGTGCATGCTGAACCAAGAACAGGTTTTATGGGAAATATGGCTGCAGAAATAGTTCACAATGGTTCTTATAAGCAGAACTGGGCTCACTTAGACTTCCGATGGTATTCATGAGTTTAGCCTTTGTACCATGACAGTTTGTTTGAATATAAAGAAATCACCATCTCCCATCAAATATCTGAAGAACTGAATATGGGATGTTCTTTTGCTTACTCTGAATTATCTAAAGTTAGTGAATTGTAATCTAAAAGCTAAAGAATAAAGATGATAATAGTTCATCTTTCCAGCCTTGGCCAGAGACACGATTCAAGGCTCAGACAAGTGCTTAGAGGTTTAACAGGGTCATCTGAAGGAGATGAGATTTATGGGATAGACAGGCAATTCCTTTATCTGATCTAAAATATTATTGGGAGCTTCTTGCAGAGATGCAACTTAAATCACATTTTGAAATCAATGTGTAGGCTAAGAAAGCCAATTCAAGGGGAGATCCAAGATCAAAACAATAGTTTTAGCTTACTTAGGGGTTATCTTTTCAGTGGCTGAGGGACTCCGAGAACTCTGTCATCCTAGTCATCAATATTCCATCCAGTTTCCCCCCCAAACCAAATACCAGTTTTTCAGGACTCGCTCTTAGTCCTGCTTGACTACACCTGCGGTCACACCATCCTCTTTTACTGATCATAGCAAAAGAAAAACAAAGTAGGAAGACGCTGCTGGCTCTAACCTATGTTTGTGCCTGCAAAACATTCAGATATGTCCTGTTCGCAACCCTGAATGCGGATGCAAGTAGGAGAAAGTGTTCTCTGAAAATGTTTGCACATTCTTGAACACGCGCTCGCAAAATGTGCAATATTTAACAATGTTTTTCACCCTTTAGTCTATGAGGAAAAGTTGTGAACTTTGAAAAATTCACAATTTTTAGGCAGTTTTACCATTCAATCACATTTGTTTTGTGCAATTCTCCTGTTGGAGCAAAACGAACAGAGATCGCAAATGCTCGCGGAAAACTGAGGTGAGACAACATCAAGTTGATGTTCGGAGAATCTGGGCAAACGCAAACATCGCTTGTTCGCCCATCCCTACTGCAATGGTCGTTGTTTTAGTAGAAATATATAGAATTATTCCACTAATGTAACGATAAGCAAGTGGTACCCAAATTCAACCAGTGGAAGTCCACCACTCAGCTAGATCTTCCAAGCAGACAGAAGGCCACTCACAATGTTAACTAGACTTGTGGAAACAGGAACAACAGGCTAACCCACAAGCTTCACCAACAAAAAGGGCATTTTGAGGAAGCCCTTTGCAATGGGGTGTTTAGAATTAGTCCGAACCTGATGCTGCAATGTTTTTTTCTTTTAATTCTTTTTTCCCTTTTTGTGCTGATTTTGTATTTAGGCTTTTGCTGCTGATTTAGTTACTGTCTTGTTGAATTGGTTTTCATTGTTGGATCTTGTGGATCTGGATTACTGTGTCTTGTTCTGGGTACCACATTTTAAAAAGGTCACTGACAAACTGGAGTTCACTGGGAGGACCAAGATGGTGAGGGATATGGAACCATGAGAAACGGGTGAAAGAGCTCGCTATGTTTGGCCTAGAGAATAGAAGATTACGGTGAGACATGGTAGCAGTCTTCAACTAGCTGAAATATTGTCATGCAGAAGATGAAGCAGATGTGTTCTCTGTTACTCCAGAGGGCCTGACTAGAACCAATGGGTGGAAATTTCAGGGAAGCACGTTTTGGCTAAACATTAGGAGAAACTTCCTAAGAGTAAGAGCTATTCAACCAACAAACATATTGCCCCAGTAGGTGGTGGGTTCTCCCTTGTGAAGGCATTTAAGCAGAGGCTGGGCCACCATTTGTCAGGAATTCTGTAGCTGCATCCTGACTGCAGATCCAGCATTTTGCAGGGAGTTAGACTAGATGACCTCCAAGGTCTCTTTCAACTCTATGATTCCACATTAGATTTTTTTAATTATGCCTGTTTAGCCACTTTGAGCATTACTATAAAAGAGAAAAGCAAGTTTTTAAAAAGGTTTAAAATAAGTAAATAAATCTCCCTCCTCTTCCCAGGGCAGCCAGGGTGCTAGTATTGGGTAAAGGGGCAGATTTGACCCCCTCACCCCTCTGAAGAAAGTCACCAGAAAACATTGTTCCTAAAGCTGCCCACAGAAAGGGTTGGAGAGCAGGAAGTATTTAAGCTGCAGCCTGCCCCAGCCCCACTCGCTTGTGAAATCACAACATCACCTAACAGGAGTAGGTCTTTCTGACAAAAGCTGCAATGAGGTTAGAATACTGGTCATTTCTATGAGTGAGCCGTAAAGCAGGTCAAATGGAAATCACAAAACCTCAGAGTGAAGCTGCCAATACCCCAAAGGAAGGGGGGGAGGCAGCCAAACCACCAAACCGGGACATTTATCAAGCCCTTGGAGGGCTATCATACATGGATGGCGGGTCATAGCGGGCCTTACTTCTAAGTAAACAAGTGCAGGATTGTGCTTTCAGTTCAGTTACACTGTTTCCTCATTCAAAGTACCTGTGGGGAGAGAGAGTGAGAGTGTAATGATTTTCAGGTACCTCAGGCAGTGCAGGCCAGGAATGCCACGTTGCTTAGAGACTGCCTTTAACTTTCCCTCCAAAGACTTGCTTGGCACATCCAGGGCTCATGCTGGATAGAATCTCCTTGAAGTGCCTGTCTGCCTGTGTTCTCCAGCTCCTGTTTCTCCCCATTCCAGGGTCCAACTCCAGATGGGATCAACCATCATGGCTTGCAACTTAGCAGGCTATGCTAAGCAGTCTCTCCCTAAAGTGCCCATGTAGAGAGAAGAGAGGCCCATTTTCTACTGTTCAGGATCTCTTTTTTCTGCTGAGCACCCCTGCACAGATCTATTCCTTTCCTCTCCCTCAGGGGAAACCACGGAGAGGGACCATATCATCATGGTGCACCTTCCACACCCAGGTTTCGGGCCCCGCTGCAGCTTTTCCATGCAAGAACTAGAAAGTCATGAATGGTCAGGCTCCCGGTCAACCCAAGCTCCCACAGAAGCTATGGGGCAACCTGAGTAGTCCAGGTGTGGGGATGCCTTGCCTGAGGTCCCAAAGAACCCTTCAACCCCATCCCAAGCCTGCGACGGTTCCTGACTTTCCTCCCTCATCCCATGGCTCACCAGAGCACCAGCAGTGACAGAGCAGGAGGGACTCTCAGAGTCGTCATCAGAGACCCTTTTGCCTACTTTACTCATGAGCAAGGCTTCAGTAGGAAGCTCCAACTGAGGAAGCAGACCCAGCTGCAACTGGTGAAGCAGGGACAACCAGTATAAAAGCCCTCAGTTTTTCCCCTGATATTTGCTAACAGCTGACATTGAGCTTCTTGGTCCAGCTGTGTGCTCAAGATATGAACTAAACACCAAAGCCCTGCAAATTTAGAGCACTGAGGGTTGCCGATACCTTCACAGCCAACCCAGTCAATGGCCTCTCCATGACACAGGGTAATTTGGTGAACTGTAGGGTGGGCACCTTTCTCCGTGGCTTGCTGTGCCAGAGATGGTCGCCTGGACTTGCACCCACTTCTCCCAGTGACTGCAGACGACACCTTCTGAAATCAGTCACTTAATTCTATGCCAAATACAAGATCAGCAATCCCAAAGGTGTGTGCAAGTAACAAAAAAACCCAAATTTAAGATAACAACATCTGTTATACCCAACATATATATTGGGTATAACAGCCAGGGAAAAAGGGTCTCAGGAGATGTTCACACTTGTATTGCTAAAAAAAAAAATAACATTGGCTAGCTGCTTCACAAGATACAAAACCTGCTACAACCATCGGCAGATGTTGGATAAAGGGGAGATACATTTTGGCAGATACATCAAATGCCTTTGACTGTGTGGATCACAACAAACTGTGGCAAATTCTTAAAGTGATGGGAGTACCAGACCACCTTACCTGTCTCCTGAGAAACCTGTACGAGGGTCAAGAAGCAACAGTAAGAACCAGACATGGAACAACCGATTGGTTCAGAATTGGGAAAGGAGTACGACAAGGCTGCATATTGTCACCCTGCTTATTTAACTTATATGCAGAGTACATCATGAGAAATGCCGGGCTGGATGAATCACAGGTCGGAATTAAGATTGCCGGGAGAATTATCAACAACCTCCGATATGCAGACGATACCACCCTAATGGCAGAAAGCGAAGAGGATCTCAAGAGCCTCTTGTTGAGGGTACAAGTGGAGAGTGCAAAAGCTGGTTTGAAACTCAACATTAACAAAACGAAGATCATGGCATCTGGCCCCATCACTTCCTGGCATATAGAAGGGGAAGAAATGGAAGCAGTGACAGATTTTACTTTCTTGGGCTCCAAGATCACTGCAGACGGTGACTGTAGCCATGAAATTAAAAGACGCTTGCTCCTTGGGAGGAAAGCTATGGCAAACCTAGACAGCATAGTAAGAAGCAGAGACATCACCTTGCCGACAAAGGTCCGTCTAATCAAAGCTATGGTTTTCCCAGTAGTAATGTATGGCTGTGAGAGCTGGACTCTAAGGAAGGCTGAGCACCGAAGAATTGATGCTTTCGAACTGTGGTGCTGGAGAAGACTCTTACGAGTCCCCTGGACTGCAAGGAGGTCAAATCAGTCCATCCTAAAGGAAATCAACCCTGAGTGCTCATTGGAAGGACAGATACTGAAGCTGAAGCTGAAATATTTTGGCTACCTAATGCGAAGAGAAAACTCTCTGGAAAAGACCCTGATGCTGGGAAAGACTGAAGGCAAAAGGAGAAGGGGATGACAGAGGATGAGATGGCTAGATAGCATCACCGATGCAATGAATATGAACTTGAGCACGCTCCGGGAGAGAGCGCAGGACAGGAAGGCCTGGCGTGCTATGGTCCATGGGGTCACGTAGAGTCGGACACGACTGAACGACTGAACAACAACAACGTTTTGGCAGACAATTGAAGAGCAAGTACATAATCTAGGAGAGCAGGACAGTCTTCTGAGATGCCATGGGAAGAAGACTCTCGCTTTTGTTTACACAGAAATGAAAAATGAACTTCAGGAAAGCGTCATAAAATGATCTTTAAAACAACTTACGATATAGAAGACACGTGGCCTATTTGAAGCTGGAAAGGGCAATTTTCTTCTTTGATCTTGCAATTACACAAGCGTGAATGGGTTAACAAATCCCACAACTAGTGATTCTGGAACAATTCTGAAACCATTGGGACCCACAGTTCCACAGAAGTAGCTTTAATGAAGGTCTACATTCCACTGACCATGATCCCGGCCGAACACTGCAGAGGATATCCACAGCCCTACAGAAACTTGAAGAACAGGACTGCAGCCAGTAACCCTATGACTAGCACTGTGAGAGCCAGTGTGGTATAGTGGTTAAAGTGTTCGACTAGGACTGGGTAGACTCGAGTTCAAATCCCCATGCAGCCATGAAGCTCACTGGGTGACTTTGGGCCAGTTATTGTTCTCACAGCCTAACCTACCTCACAGGGTTGTTCTGAGGATAAAATGGAGAGGAGGAGGAGGATCATTGTACACTGCCTTGGGATATCTGGAGGAAAAGGCAAGATATAAATGTAGCAAATAAATACATTGTGAAAGTTTTAAAAATTATGCAGGTGAGACAATTAAATTGATTAAAAAATGAGTAGGCCAGTGACTTAGTTTTATTTGTCTGGTGTTTTGGGGAAGAGGCAGAGGGGTGCCCTGACTTGGAGATACAGACTGAAGAGTGGGATCTGGCATCAGTAGAGACATTGATGGAGCTGGTCTGGACCACATGGTCAACAACATTTTCTGCAAAGGCCTCTTTAATGCCTGCTCCCATACGAGAGTCCCAAAGGCATGAGGATCGATTTTGCCAGGCTTCCATGGTAAACCCCTGACAATGTTGGCAAACCTCAATGATCTGACCCACTCCCAGGCATAGCAAACATTGGGAATGGCCATCAATGGGAGGGAGATTCCTCTGGAAAAGTGTCTTAGAAGTGCTAGACCTCCGGATGTCAAGGCAGAGCCAGAAGGTGCCACCGAAGAAAACAAAAATGCAAAACTGAAAGGATGGATATATAAAGGAGGAAAAGACGAAACGAGAAAAAAATGAAAATAAAAAAGGGAAAAGGCTCAGCTAAGCTCAAGCAAATTGCTAGGGAACACTCCTAATGCTACTGCAGCAGTGAAAAAGAGAAGCGAACAGGAATAGCAGGAGCTGTACCCTTTAAGTGTGAAGGCAGCGCCACTGGTCTGGCCCTGCTGTCCCTTCTAAACCTGGAGCCCTGTTTAGCAATGCAGGAAGGGGGCTATAGGGGGCAATACAGGCTATAGAGGGCTATTTGTATTGTAGTATACCGTTTAACTTCTGTTGTGAGCAGCCTTAAAAAACTGTTAGAAAGGTAGGATAGATGTGATGATGATGATGATGATGATGACCGACGATAACGACGACGTGTAAATGCCAAGCTCAGCATTCAAAAATGGTGGGCACTTGCTGCATCTCTGTTGCTAGGTGACCTGTTGAGGGACCCACCATCTGGGCTCTCCTCACCCTCTCTCATTATTGTCAGCCCTTGGCTGTGGGGGCCACTTAACATCTCAAACACAACCTTGTAACTTACCACAAATTACATCACATGATGTTGACATCCATTCAATGTTATTGTCATGAAGTAAAATATGCTGCTATTTTTCTCTCCTCTGAGGTCATCTAGAAGAGCAGGAAGGAGAGAAGTAAGACAACTGGGACAAGAAGAGCAGCAGGACTTCCCAATGAGAATAATTCCTGAACATTTTGGAAAACGGAGATCAATAGTTCCCCAAGTCTTAGACAAAAAAATTCCTGAAAGTGCTGCCTCATGATTCCTGACCTGATTTATCTTTTGCATGTTGAACTAGCTCTGATAGGAAAAAGATTATTAATTTAGATATTTTCTTTTAGCTCAGAGAGATGCTTCCTTGTCCTTCAAAACTGTCTCAGTGAAGGGCACACACACACACACACAACATAATTGTAGGAAATAAATGTACTTTGAAAGGTTTTGAGTAATGACACCAGAGGCACAACAGGGGAGTTTCAGGCCTAGAAATGCAATGGTGTCCTGGATTCACCCTTTTCTGTGTTCTTCTAGCTCATGCTATTCTTTTCACAGCTTGCAATTCATGTGCTAAGTTCTGTTTGCCCCCAAAGCAGGATAGAGATACTCTCAGCCAGGGAGGACAATCACCAAAACATTGGCAGCAGACCAGAACTGCAAGTTCCTGAGAGCAAGATGCACAGCCTTGAATCTCTCAGCATAAGTCACTCATTGCATTGGCGTTTCTAAAGCCATAGCTTCAAAAAAGAGAAATGCGAAGCGAGCTGGCTAATGTACTTTAGTAGGCCTGAATACAGCTGGGATGGAATTTCTACCCAAACAGAGAAACGTATATCTAGGGATGGGTGAATCTGTTAGTTTCACTTTCTTCTACACTCATTTTTTTATATCTTAAGTTCTTTCCATCTGGAATATGAAGAAATTTGCAAACTTTGATAAATTCTTATCAGAAACAAACCAAAATGAAATTTTCACCCACCTCCACAGGCCAAATTCAATAGGTACATTGAGAAGATCATGTTGTACCTGCCTGCCATGTAACTGTTAAAAGATGAAGAGCCAGTCAGAAAAAAAGGTGCAAACCCTAATTCAGCACCACAAACATGGCTGAACTAACAGGGATTCAAACCCAGACTTTTAAGAGTTAAGCATTCAAAGTCTTCTGCCTGGATGAACAAATCTGTCAGTTTCACTTTCTCCCATATTCATTTTTTATTTCAAGTTCTTTCCATCGCAAATATGAAGAAATTTGCAAATTTTGGTAAATTCTTATCAAAAATGAATGGAAACAAAATTCTGACCATCCCTACTTACATCCAGCAGGGAATTCAAAAGAACCTGACCTCTTTTCGTTTTTGCTTTTTTAAAAGGTTCTAGCCCTTCATAGCTGTAGGGAAAAGTCTGGGAATCTCCTGGAAGTAAACATTCAGGGGGAACAGATAAGCAAAGTTTCCACTGGCTATGGGGTCATACAAGAAAATTTATTCCTCTGTCAGCTCTCAGGGCCATCTCCACATTCAATCAATTCACAGAATTGTGACTTGACCAATGACAGGAGATTGAAGTTCATGTAAATCAACCCTAAATCTTGACAGAAGACAGGCCGAGATACCACCATCAGCCTTTCAACTGTGTGGCTTCACACAGAGCTCAGTTTCTTAGTCACACTTGTGTATGACAAAGAGATGGAACAAGTAAAGCTGGTAAACAAATGACATGGAAAACACTAACTTTAGCTTATGGCCCTCCACTTACACAAACACGACAGACATAGAAAGGAGTTCAGCTTTACAAGCCCACATCAGGAAGAGTCTACATGCATCCAGAACAAAAACGAAATACCAATATGAAGAAAAAAGCCATTTTCTCTATTCACAGTTTAACTCGCTGATATACTCATGGTGCAACCAGCACTCAGTTTTCCTTATCAAAAATTCAGTTCATCATGATGCTACATCTATCATTCCAGAATACCTTAAGACAGAATAATGTAAGAAAGATACATCTCATTTTACAACAGCTGCATCAATAAAAGGCACTGAAACTTTGGGAATTGGTGTTATGTGTTTTCCCCGCTGCCCACCCCTTTTCAATTGAGTAGTAAATCAGGTGCAATCTCTATGAGCCTTTAAAATCATTTCTAGATCTTTTACCTTAAAAGCAATGGGTGGATGGAGTTGTTTATCATCTATGATATGAAACCTTTGAGAGCTTTATAGACAAAAGCAGATGCGCTTTTTATGACAACTTTAAAAACAGCAGAACAGTGTTTTTAATCTCTGCAATGAATCTCATCTCTGCATAAACAGGAAAGGAAAGCTATAGTCACCAATGACTGTAAAAAAAGTTCAAAACAAAGGTAGTCTACCCATTTTGGCCAAATGATAATAAAGTGATTATTATATACCCACCTGGGGTAATTCCAAGAAGCCACAGGCTGTTATGAGTGGGGGAAGGTTGCAAAATTCTCTCCATTCAAATTTCTCTCCTGATTTGAGGGTTCAAAATTATTTCCACTTCTTTCTAAAGTTGCACCAAACCCTTACTGATCTGTTGTTCTTCCATTTTTAAATTCCGGATATTGCCCAGACCACCATGTCTATGTGTGCAGTTTGCTGCAGTTTTTCATTTGCTTCTTAAAAGTTCCTTACAGTTTACCAATGCCAACCAGTTAATATATGCAGTGATTAAATAATGTGATAACATTAAGGCTCCTGTCTGTGCAGTGAATTCGTCACTGCGCATATGTACCGATTTGCGTCATCATTACAGTTATCATAAATCACTTAAAATCACAAGGCACTATACAAAAATAGAAAGTAAATAGGCCCTGCCCACACATTTACAATCTAAAATTAAGGCCAAGCTAAATTACTAAAGGAGAGGCATAGCAAAGAATGCATGCACAAATCCCAAAGTTAATTTTAGAAATTGTTCAAGTTGAAACAGAAGACAGGTGAAGTGGAATGTAAGGCAGAGCAAACCCGTGGAACAATAAGAGAAAAGGTATGGGGGAAATGCACTCATAAACCTCATTGGAGAATACTATCTCCAAGGGCAAGTTCTGCTACTTTTACCAAATTAGGATGAACTTTAGACCTTATCTAGATATTTTATTTGCCATGGGCATCCTCATGGCAATCTCCCCACCACACATTCCCAGCTGCACCAATCTATCTGTGCTCACCCCATGAATCAGGGAGATCACATAATGAGTCTTCCAACCAATGAACTGAAATGATGTGCAATTGCATGGAGAGATGCACTACATTATGGCCCTATTTTTTATTTATTATATTTTTAATCCACGCAATGACAAGAGTTCTCTGGATGTATTACATGAACCTAAAGAACACACACACAAACACAATGAATGATATGTCAAAGATAAGGTCAGGAGTAGGGAAATTACTACAAGATGGCTGATCCTCAAAGAATACTCTTCATTTTCAATGGGTACATCCAATAATAAATACTGGCGCTCCTCATATTGCTTTGGTCCAAAGAAATACTTTCCATATGACCCGCATCATGAAAACTGGGCCCAACATTGGAGAAGGAAATCTGATAGCTAGGCACAGCTTTGATGTGGACAACAAGGCCCCACAACAGTTAAGTCACACAAACAAGAGGTGCTTCTACACGGCTGGCTCCTAGCATCACCAATCAAAAGACATTGTGCATCTATTCCTTTTTTTTCTCTTTTTCTTTACCTAGGGAGATAGTGGGCTCTCCCACACTGGAGGCATTCAAGATGAGGCTGGACAGCCATCTGTCGGGGATGCTCTGATTTGGATTCCTGCACTGAGCAGGGGGTTGGACTCGATGGTCTTGTAGGCCCCTTCCAGCCCTACTATTTTATGATTCTATAAGAAAAAAGAAGCAGCAGAAGAAGAACAGGATAGAGCTGCAAGTGGAAGATGACATCACCTGAACCCCCTGTACAAATCTGTGAACGAGGCAGGGCAACTGTGCAATAAAAGCCTCATCTGGAAGCACTTTGCATGTGGGAAAAATCAGCTATTTGAAATAAGCTCCCTGGCAGGAATGAGTCCAGAAAAAAATAATTTGGAAGAGCAAAGAGGTGCCAAAGACCATTATTAGGGGAGCAGGGATTGTGCTATGCACATTAAATACAAATATACTATGGCTGAATGTTGAAAGAGCAAATGGAGTAGCAGGAAACCTCTTGGGGGTGCCCACTATCACTCCCTTAGAGGCATCTTGACTCCCAACACATAAACACATAGCTTCCTCTCATACTCACCCTCTATATGTGCAGGAATTTTTTTCTCCTCACAGGGAAAGCATACAGTCTCCTATCCTGCTGCCTGAAGTGGTGTGGACCAGGAACAGTTTTATCACATCTCTGCTGTTCGTGTGAACTAGGCCTGATTTGAACAGTGGACCTTGGCACAAGATCTGCAAAGAAGATGTTGTCCTGTTCTTTTTCAATATGTTTATACACTGCTTTCCCACAAAAACAAGAGAGCTCAAAGAAGTTTGCAACAAGATGGTGAAGGGTATAGCTATGGAAGCAGAATGAGCATCTGTTAAAGACTGAGAGGACTGCAATTCAAATATGACAGGGGGTCTGAGGTTTGGACTCTGCATATCCCAGTGTCTGAATCCTGATGGTCTATTTGTTGCTGAAGCAGGCTCCTGCATGAAGGCACTGATGCAGTCTGGCACAGCTGCCTTTCAATTCTAGTTCTGCCCTCAAAACTACATCTCTTGTTCCCACAAGGCACAATATGAAACATGAGCCAATTCTCATGGCAGTCAATTATTCTCTCTCGCCTGAATGGCCCCAGCTCTAGCCAATCAACTCCATCTCCCCAGTGACTCACTGTTCCACTCCAGATGCATACCAACCAGGAGCACCTTCAGCAGCTCCTAACGTATCCAAGACTGCAAAATGATTTTAAAAGGTAAGCACACTGAGGGAGCCTCTACACCTTGATTCAATAAAGATGTGTACCTTCATTCTAGGCATGGTACAAGGGCACCCAATACACTATCTGCTGGAGCTAAGCAGTGTAGACTGACTGAGAACCCAATGGTTGCCCCCTTGAGTTTCATCATGCAAGCAAGGCAGGATATAAATGCAAAAAATACATAAATAAAATGCTAATTGGCTTGCACTCCTAATGCAAAAGCATGAAGCTCAGTATTAGTTTCATGTAGCGCAATATCTGTTGCATGTAGTGCAATATGTCATTATACAGTCTGTCATCCATCAAGTACATTACATTACTTGTCATCAAACTGCTTGCATCAATGCAGCTCATTCTGTGGGCATCCCTACACCAGCCTAAAATCCTGCATTTAAAATGGGGCTGTCTGCTTCTGTTTTAAATGCAGGATCACAACGATTCCCTTTTTCACCCACTTCCTTCCCCCCTCCCCCTTCCCCCTCCTTCTCCCCGTATCTGAGTCTTCCATTATCTTTCATTGAACTTGCTCCTCTTCTTGTTGCTTTAACTCTTTTCATAGAGGAAACAGAAGCAGAACACAACGGGGTAATTTGATAACTCATTATCTGTGATCTATTTAAAAACAGAACAAAGGGCATTTAGTGCAGGAGATACCTTGAATGATCACAGCGTCATGTAAAGAGCCTGCAAACTTCCGTGAAGGACCAATCTCAATCACAGGATAAAAGCTCAGCGTGAAGGAGCCCTATGCAAGAGTCAAAATGCCAATTTATCTAGTTTTCTGATCTGCCTCCTATCTCAAGACCCAAGAGGAGGTAACAGTGAAAATAAAACACTAAAATGCCCATTAAGAGCCTTGAGTGCCATCTTTGGTAGAAATGCAGGGTATAAATCAAATAAGTAAGATATGAAATATGAACATAAGAACGTGAGCCTTGCTGGATCCGAAGGTCACCTCCTTCCTTCCTCAACCGACTCCACCATTTCTTCCTTGCTATTTTATCCAAAGAACACCCCAGAAGTTGAATGAATTTCTAGGGCATTGTTGAAAAAAATATGGTGGCCACCAGGAGTCAATTAAAGAAAGAGAGCCCAGAGCAGGCATCAGTGGTGCGACTGCCCAAGGCTACCGGGTGCGACGCTTGCCCTGATTGGGGTTAAGCTATCTAGCAAATTCAGTTCTCTATATTTGTAGTTATCAATGGCTACTAGTCTTGATGGCTATATGTTATATAACATGACAGCCCACCATGGGTTATTTAACCCACGGTGAGGCTGTGGCACATGCAGGGCAAGTGTGGCTGCCATTTTGAATATGCAACCCCCACTCTGGGGTTGCCATGTCATGCAAACCTGGAGAGTGTGGGTTATGCAAGGGTTAAGCAAACCTCGCATAACGCATGGTCTGTTTTAGGGTTATGTGAGAGTTGGCACCTGTGGGCACTGTGGCTCGTCATGGGTAAACTCAGTCAAAACCTCTGAATACCAGTTGCTGGGAAACAACGGTACGAGAGATCTGTTGCTCTCATGTCCAGCTTGTGGGTTTCCCAAGGGGATCTGGTTGCCAATGTGTGAAACACAATATAGGCCAGCATTCCCCAACCTGGTGCCCGCGAGATGTTTTGGACTTCAACTCCCATCAGATCCTTGAGGGATTTGAAGGAAGGAATAGAGGCAGCATCACACAGGTGTTCTGGGAGGCAGCTCCAGGCATAAGGAATGTCTGTGTGTCAGGCTGTTGTTACAGGAGCAGGGGCAGAAGAAAAAGATGGCAATCTTAGAATCTGTTGCTGGTATGACTGCTGAACCACCACGTTATCTTCAATGCCACCACAACCCCCGAGGTTGCAACCCATACCTCATCTGCCTGTGCAGAAGCTCCTTAAACTGACCCATTAGAAAACAAACATCACACAAATGAAGATTTCAAACTCTGCTGTTTTCGGCAGTGTACGAGACAGTTCTCAGATCTGCCACAAGTGTGCATTATTATGTTATTTAAGTGTTACAGCCTCTTCTGTTTACTGTGCACTTTTATCAAGATTTAAATTGCATCCTCTACATATTAACAACCAGCAACAACTTCTGTTTGCCTTTTTACTCCTTTAGAGAGAAAGATGAACTTTTCTATTTAGTTTTGATTCAGTTTATCTCCCAACAGCACTTTGAAAAAAACACACAACCCTTTAAGTTCAATGCTCTGCAAGATACAAAAGGTGGCCTCTTGGTCTCAGGCAGTAAATGGAGGACATACTTCACTGTGCCTTTATCTTTGGTCTCGAGAGGGCATCACTGAAATTTGAATAATTTAGCATGCGTTTTGAGCCCTTCCCCCATTTTTCACTCTTCCTTCTCTGCATAAAAAAAAAAGGGGGGGGGGGTTGCCAAGACAAAAGGCCCTGGGAAGCTAGAAGTGAAGACTTTGCCAAGAGGGGAAGGGGAAAGGAGCAATAGCCTCTCCAAGATGATACAACCCAGCAATTATGTTGCTTTAAGACCAATCATTTTTCTACAATATATATATACGGCTTACGTAAGCTCATTAAGTGAGACGGACCCAGGAGAGAAGCCGCCGACTTTGAAATAACATGCAGGGTGATTTTTGTTATCAGCCACTGTCTGCAGGGACAGTCCTAAGCCTTTACCTCATCAGAATGGAGATAATGAACTACAATTAGGACAATAAACATTTTTTCCTACAGAAAAAAAAAATTAACTCCTCACTAATGACAGAATAACACTCAATAATATATGATTGTTGGGCTTTGTATATGAAGTCTATTTGTTTAATCAACGTATCACTGATTGAACAAATGATGACAGAAATGTTAGGATATGCTAGAAATGCAGATCGGACACATGGAATAGGCAAAGGACTGCTAAGAATGCTGAGCAGGAGAGGGAACAATGGTTGGGAAGCCCAGTGGGAAAAAAGGTCTGAGTTCAGGAGGACCCAAATCAGTCAGGCTGGCTGCAGAAAAGTGAACATGTTTATGTATTAATTTCATATACCACTTCTCACAGCAAAACAGTGGTTTACAATAAGATAAAATCAGAATAAAACAATATATATAAAAAACAAAAACACTAATATGCCCACAGAAAGCAATGGTGCCTATCTAGACTTAAGAACCATCAACAGAACAGACACAGAAACAAATGCACAGCTAGGGGATGGGAGTTCCAAAGGCCTGGAGTGGTGATCTAGAAGGCCCTGTTTCTTAAGGAGGCCAATCTGGTCCCCAAATACAACAGAATTTGCAGTGGGGTTCCTGAGCTCATCTTAAGCTGCAGGGAGGTTTCATCTGGAAGAAGATGCTCTCTGAGGAAAGCCATGGGTTGAGAAGTAGGGAGGTATCATAGGGCTCAGGGAAATGCCTTCTACAACTCTGCCACCTTGACACATGGTAGAAAGTTAAAGGCAGCATTTCGGAAAACATGGGAGAAGCTTCAAAAGAGGTGACACCAACGGAAAACTTACTGGCAGTGCTATTGGCACCAGCATTGTCAAGAAGCCAATTGGAGTGAAGGCAGTACTTTCTACTTTCACTCTAGAGAATCCTGGATGGGGGGAATATGGTTGCTACCAGCTGCCAAGACCCCAGGGAATACCACTGTTCCCTCTACTGGGTCCATAAAACAGGAGGTGACAGCAAAAAAAAAAAAAGTAAGCCAGTGAGCCAATTTTGGGAAACCTTCCTCTCTTCTTTCCCCCATTCCCCCCTCCTCCTCAAATGAAAAAGTTCAAGCAAGAACTTTAGGCTCAGCCTCAGAAGTATGAGAAGAGGCAACTGAAAGCCAAGAAAAAGGAAGCAGAAGGTTGAGGAAAGAATGGAACAAGCAAAAATGAAACCTGACCCATGGCTTAGAAAGAGAAGAGTGTGTTTGAGGAAAAAGAATAGAGAAATGAGGGAGGTATGATGAGGGCTGGGGATTCCATGGACTAAGGAGCTGAAAAGGTAGTGACTGAATTTCACATCTTGATCAGAGCCAACCAGCCCATCTTGTTGCCTTGCCCATCTCAAGTCAAGAAATGCAGAGCTTGATTCTCATGGTATACTAAACTTGAATAAGAGTTATTAACTGGCAGTTCCCGTAAGTCATACGGAGCTGTAAAGGCAATTCTTTGTATCTTAACAATCCCCAGTGCACTGAATACAAAGCCAAATACGAGTGAAATAAAACCAGAACCTCCAGGCGCTGGTGGCTCTTAATTATTAGAACTGCCCTTGCCCAGCCTCCAACTACCACTGCTGATGGTTCTGAAAGATATCCTCTCTTGGCCATTTAAAGCAAAACTACACAGAATGAAGTTGCATCATTAACGCTTACAAGGTAAAAGAAAAAACAGAGGTCTCAATTAATTCCGTGGTGTCTTCTACAGTAACATCAATCGTTGCACAAGGATAATGCGTGAAAAGACACCCTTGGGGTCCAGGCTGACAAGAGTAAATTACATTGATCTCCAAAGCACCATTAATGATCATTCAGACAGCAAGTATATTTTGCTGTTCTGCTTTCACTTGCTTAAAGAGAAGGCTCAACCCCTCCAAATTCTAAGCCACCATTTTATATAGCAGTGTACTTAAAATCTGCCCCAGTCAAGCCTTCCTAAAATACTATCTGGGCCTCAAGACAAAATTAAGCCCTAACGAGAAAGAAGTGATTTGCCCACCAAGCTTTATTTAACATACAGATCCATAGGCTGGTCCGCACATTTAGCATACAGACTCATGGACCTGGTCCAGACCCCTGGCTTATCATATACAAGCTGCATGGTTGTGCTATTTTCAAGCAGGAGGCATTCTCCTCCAAGATCTGCTGTGGCCGAAGATTCAGAAGCAGAGTGGCAGCTGGAATATCTGAGGGCTGGCAGAGGCTTGTAAATATCTTCTCCCCACAGTGCCTCTCATGTCTGCCACTGGGAGCCAAAACGGTGACAGGCATCAGTAGAAACCTTGCCCTGCTGTGAGAACTAACATTCGGTGGCTGTTGCACCCATTTCCTCCACAATCTGCCATGGCCCAGAGACTAAAAAGCAGAGAAGCTGCTGGAATGACTCAGATCTGGGGGGAAATTGGTACACAACTCCCCCCCCCCCATAACATTTGTCTATTTTGTTGGCTAGTAGGTGGACTATAAACACTACAAACCAACCAACCAGTAGGTTCGGGAGAACCCTACGGTTTGCAAAAGCATAACATACTTTACGGGGTGGGGCAGAACTCTCAAAACAGCTCAGAGAGGGCTACGCAAGCTCCATAACTACAGAATGCTGACTGCCTGTTCGGGGTAGGGGAACCGAGGGGCAGGTGGCATGGCTGCTTGGGGAGCTGGAATTCTGAACAGGAACACTCCATGCTCCAACATTGTTGCTGGCCCCACTTGGACTTCCAGTAATAGAGATCTGCTGAGAATATGCAGATTACCCTTTCCTCGAGTGAAGGTGCATAGAGACGTACATGATTTTAGTGGCAAGTCCACTGGGGAGCATGCGCCACAGGGTAAATGTATAAGTTCAGGGAAAATCTGTTAGTCTGAGTTCAGGGAAAATCTGTTAGTCCAGTTTTCAGCAGAAGCTGGATTTGCACAGCATTAGCTAGTGATTGACCCTCGTGTCAATCACAAACCCATACACACACCCCTCAATAATCCATCGATACAAATGCCAAATAAACATGGAAGGTACTGGGGGAGGTTGGGGGCAGGGGTGGGGGAGAGTTAAGGAAAGTGGTCTGCCCACCTGAAGTATGGAGAGGGGAATCCTTAGGCTACACATGTGCTATTAGAGAAGTGAAGGTGGGAGGAGTAGCAGAGCTCACCATGCAGCAGAAATACCTGAATCTGTTCCAGTTTGCTGTCCACCACAGCCTCTAAACAGCATAATCACCACCAATGCTACTAACACCACCCAGCCTATGTCCAAGAAAAGTTTCTCAGTTGAAGAGACAAGTCCCGGGTAGGTTTCATTCTGAGGACCATTTCAAAATTAAGCAATACTGGAAAGAATGACTTTGTTTCAGCCAAACAATATTGTAATCAATGTATTTTTCAGGCATGCCATTTGCCACTCATCACCAGGAAAGGGGGGAAATAGTAACTGCCCCAAGACTATCTCCCAAGTGGAAAACATCCTGCCCTCGTCTGCTCTCACACTTGCCTCAGCCACCATCCACCAGCTCTTGCCGGTTTCACAGCACCAGCCTTGAAGCCTGCCATAGTGCTATACTGCATTTTCCTTGTTTGAGACACATACATAGCAGTAGGCCATTCCTACATTATATCAGGGAATTAAGCACACACAGAACCACTTCTAAAACAAAGACAACCCAACACTGTTATTACATCAACCAACAATGCTCTAATTCTGCAGGGAAAACTCAGCATTATTATTCATGCGCTTTGCCATCTTCCTTCCACCAAGCTTCAACCTGCCATCTTGTTTCCTCTACATTGCATCATCTTTAATTTAAGTAATAAATTCCTCAGGGGCATAAAAAATAAATAAATCATACAATTTGCAAAATGCACACAGGCTCTGTGTTCACAGGGAATAAATAGATAATCAGATTCCAAAGAAAAGGATCCCTTTGTAGAATATTTTCCATGTATTCAGAATTAGAGCTGCGCTTCACATAGAATCATAGAATCTCTCTCTCTCTCACACACACACACGCACACACACAGAAAGATCTTTTGTAGTCGGAAAGTTTACTACTTATGACAACCTACATAATTGCCTGCCTCCATAGATATTTCCTATTCTGTTCTCTCTTTTTCTCCACTTCTCCACCAGACATATAACTCAGAACTCCAACAATTCTCCCATAACCTGACCAGTGCATTCTCAGAACAGTATTTTAAGGTTTCCCCCGTTTTCTGACAGGAGGAATCAGTTCCCTATAACAAGGAAGTGTACAATAACAACAACATTCCTTCTATCAGGTTGAGGCTGGACCATTGTTTGTTTAAAAGGACATTTTGTTCACTCCCCCAATTCTCTTTATCTTTTGTTACCAGTGGGTTAATACTCCATTGCAGGAGAGGTGATGCACCGCACAGTGAATCTATGACCCAATTTCAAGGGGCTTACATCTTCAAGTCACTGTGCCTTCTTCTGAAATTACTGCAGGATTATTTTGTATTATTATTATTTGCGTCTTTTCTTTTCGGTAGGCCTTCTGTGAGAAATAAGACAGGCATGAGGGGAGATTTTTCTTCAGGTTACAAGGGTATTTCCCCTCCCTTCCAGGCTCAGATGCTTAAGTCACAGCTGCCTGTGATGGGCCAGCTCTCACGGGAATTTGAAAGCTCTTTGCCTGAATTTGATTAGTTGGAAATGACATCATGATTTATAACACAGTTTTCTAATTCTAAAGCAGTAATCTATAATGAATTAGACAAGGCTCATATAAGACCTGCTTAGCTTTGAACTGGAAATAACTGCATTATCTTGTTGGGTCCTTTTTTCTTTACTCCTCTTCAAATTTTCATGGAAAAAAAAGAATACAAAAGGAAGACAGAAGGAGAAAGGGGAGAGGGAATGAACAACGTGATCTCTCCTTCCCACAGCAAAATGAGAAAAGTACATCGTAACTGTGGAAATTAAAAATTAATAGTTATCAGGCAAGGAAAAATATGTAATAAAGAAGGCTTGAGAATAAGTGGCATAGCCAAGCCTTTCACACACACCCCCCCACACATACACACAGTTTAGTGGAAACAGAAGACAGGAATTATTCCCTTCAGTCTGTTCTTAACATTCATGTTCCGCATTTTGAATGTAATTTAGAAAATTTAATGCAAAATCAGTGATGTCAAAAGGATTGTAAATTGGAGACTATGCTCTATGATCTTCCTCTACCAAATTTAGGGGGAAAGAGAAAGGAATGTATGTTAGTTGGAGTCTAACCTTGACTGTCACAGTTTTGTTAGGTGACCTTGGTGAAATCATTTGCACCTTCTCCATGTTCATGTCCTTTTCTAACCTGTGGACTCAAAGCTTTAAATGAGAACTTTTGTAGGATTTTCTTTCCAGCAATTGTCAATTATCCAAGTCCAACTTCAGCTAGCAACAGCCAACCCACACTATGCTAGTCATGGATTGTAAGATTCCCTATCAGCAGGTGGTGGGAAGCCCTCAGAAGTAGGGATGTATGAATCCCTTACCTTGTTCTGTTTAGGGGATCCGCGGTGGCAGGGGGGAGGTGATCCGTCCTTCCCTCCGGAATCCTCCCCAGCTGGCTCCGCTCCGCGGCAAGGCTGCGGAGCTGCCAGCCAGGGCCAACCGCTGCCGGGCTGCTGCAGCCACCAATGGCAGCCATCGTAGCGGCTGCCATTTGCGTCCTTGCATTAGGCCATGATAGGCTATGTAAATATTTATGTAGCCTATCACGGCAAAAGGCAGGGCAGGGACACAAATGGCGGCCGCTACACCATTTGCATGCCTGCATTAGGCCATGATAGGCTATGTAACTACTTACGTAGCCTATCATGGCAAAGAGCAGGGTTGCAAATGACGTAGCGGTATTTACATAGCCTATCACGGCCTAATGCAGGCATGCAAATGGCGGCCGCTATGACGGCCGCCATTTGCAGCCGCAGCAGCCCGGCAGCGGCCAGAAGACGAGCCAGAGCTGCCACCGCCGCATCCACCACCAGGTAGGTCCGTCCCGAGGGGGGGATTTCGGGGGGGAGGCCGTTCCGCCACGGACTCCGGGGGGCCGGATTACAAAGAATCCGGCCTCACTGGAGTCCGTGGTGGATTTCTCGAACATCCCTATTCAGAAGATAGCACGGGTTTAATTTCCTGGGAGCCACTATCATCAACAGACACAAGTGAGCTCCAGATCCATACCTTGCCTTCCATTTCACTAGGGATTGGCAAACGAGCGATGCTTGAGATCACTAGGAGTCTCCAAGCATCATCTCACCACTCATCTCATCTCTGATTTCTGTTCACATTTGCAATTGCTGCTCATAGTGTGTAAACAGGAAAATTGCACAAGTCCAACCTGAGATTTGCGCAAATTTTCCCAAAGTTGTGCCAATTTCCTCCATAGACTAAAGCAGGGTTAATTCAGCCTAAAGAGAAATTTGTGCAAATTAGGAAATTTGCACCGAGTCAAACTGGGAAAGTTGTGCAAATCGAACACGAGCAAACATCTGGCAATCTGTGGACATTTTTGGCAGACACGTGCTCATGATCACAATCGCATCTGGGGCTTTGAAAAGGGCATGCTCGCATGTTTTTGAGGGCAACAACTAAACTCTCATACATTCCTACATTTCAGCACCATACTCAGTTTGCTGGGAAACCGTTGGAAATCTCCAGCTATGACCCTCATCCTTCAAATACAGAAATGAGGCGCACCAGCATTTCCAATTAAGGACAAACCAATAACAACCAATTAAACAGACCAGGAACAAGCAAGCTGGTGGAGAGACTCAAAACCTTTTTATATGAGCCAAATATGAAGTGTCCCCTTATAATGACAAATGAGGGATGACCCTGAATCTGATCAATCAAGGCATTTGAAATAAGCCCAGGAAGCCAGTTGCAAAACTGAGAGGGCTCCAGCAGCTACCTGAGGCACCTAAAGAGCACCCGTTGTCTGTCTAGGTGGTTCAGGTCTGCTGGGAGTGCCCCCTTTTCCTTAGTGGCGGCTCTCCAGCCCCTCCCATGCTAAGAGTTCCATCAACTGACTGAGGCCCCTAGAGTGCTAGTGCCTACCTAACTGATCAGCAGTGCTGGCATCTGCACGTGGCCCAGGCCTTCCAGGAATGGGGGGAGGGGTATATCTGCCAGGCTGATCCACCTAAATTGAAGCCCCAGTACAAGGGCACAGCAACCAGACCATCTACAGAGCAGGTGCATTTTTCATTCATCTGTCTTACTCTGTGACACTGCTGCACTTTCTTTCCTCTCTTCAATTTTTTTATTTTTGTGGATAAGTGTGTGAGAGTTTTTGGTCCTTTCGGTTGGGAGGAGGTGTGTACCATGTGCCTGAGAGTAGTTAGGGGCTCAGTGGGGAGAGCAATCAGGGCTCCGATTCCAGTGGTCTCGGGTAGGGGGAGGTATGGCAGGTGAAGTGGGGTGGCTCAAGTCAGAGGCCTCCAGAGCAGATTTCTGATTGTGCTCCATGCCAGCCCCTTCTCAAACTGAGGACATGGTGGGTGTCTTGTCAGCCAGCCTTTGAGCCTGTGATTACTGCTGCTGAATGCTCAGACAGTGACTAATAAGATCCCCCTCATACATGATTCATCACGGATGACAATAGTGATTTGGCATATATAACCGAGAACCTGGGGGTGGGAGTGGGGTCTCTCCCAGTCATGCCTACCTAGGTTCTCAGTGCAGCACCAAGGCAGGCTCAAGGGTCAGGGAGAGGGTGAAATTGTGGCCTGTAATCCTGTATAGGCTGTAATCCTATACATACCTTTCCTGGGACTAGACATTTTAGGATTGCTTTGTGAATCCTGAACTAGACTGACACATGCCTAAAATTGTGTGCGGGGGTATCTCTCCCTCCCTCCATTTATTTATTTATTTATTAAATTTGTTAATCGCCCATCTGGCTGGTCACCCAGCCACTCTGGGCAATGTTGTTGTTGTTGTTGTTCAGTCGTTCAGTCGTGTCCGACTCTTCGTGACCCCATGGACCATAGCACGCCAGGCCTTCCTGTCCTGCGCTCTCTCCCGGAGCGTGCTCAAGTTCATCTTCATTGCATCCGTGATGCTATCTAGCCATCTCATCCTCTGTCATCCCCTTCTCCTTTTGCCTTCAGTCTTTCCCAGCATCAGGGTCTTTTCCAGGGAGTCTTCTCTTCGCATTAGGTGGCCAAAATATTGGAGCTTCAGCTTCAGTATCTGTCCTTCCAATGAGCACTCAGGGTTGATTTCCTTTAGGATGGACTGATTTGACCTCCTTGCAGTCCAGGGGACTCGTAAGAGTCTTCTCCAGCACCACAGTTCGAAAGCATCCATTCTTCGGCGCTCAGCCTTCCTTATAGTCCAGCTCTCACAGCCATACATTACTACTGGGAAAACCATAGCTTTGATTAGACGGACCTTTGTCGGCAAGGTGATGTCTCTGCTTCTTACTATGCTGTCTAGGTTGGCCATAGCTTTCCTCCCCAGGAGCAAGCGTCTTTTAATTTCATGGCTACAGTCACCGTCTGCGGTGATCTTGGAGCCCAAGAAAGTAAAATCTGTCACTGCTTCCATTTCTTCCCCTTCTATATGCCAGGAAGTGATGGGGCCAGATGCCATGATCTTCGTTTTGTTAATGTTGAGTTTCAAACCAGCTTTTGCACTCTCCTCTTTCACCCTCAACAAGAGGCTCTTGAGATCCTCTTCGCTTTCTGCCATTAGGGTGGTATCGTCTGCATATCGGAGGTTGTTGATAATTCTCCCAGCAATCTTAATTCCGACCTCTGATTCATCCAACCCGGCATTTCTCATGATGTACTCTGCATATAAGTTAAATAAGCAGGGTGACAATATGCAGCCTTGTCGTACTCCTTTCCCAATTCTGAACCAATCGGTTGTTCCATGTCTGGTTCTTACTGTTGCTTCTTGACCCTCGTACAGGTTTCTCAGGAGACAGGTAAGGTGGTCTGGTACTCCCATCACTTTAAGAATTTGCCACAGTTTGTTGTGATCCACACAATCAAAGGCTTTAGCGTAGTCAATGAAGCAGAAATAGACGTTCTTCTGGAATTCTCTTGCTTTCTCCATGATGCAGCGAATGTTGGCGATTTGATCTCTAGTTCCTCTGCCTCTTCGAAACCCAGCTTGTACTTCCGGTAGTTCTCGGTTCGCATACTGCTGAAGCCTAGCTTGTAGGATTTTGAGCATCACCTTGCTGGCATGTGAAATGAGCGCAATTGTGCGGTAGTTTGAACACTCTTTGGCGTTGCCCTTCTTTGGAATTGGAATGCAAACTGACCTTTTCCAGTCTTGTGGCCACTGTTGAGTGTTCCAGATTTGTTGACATATTGAATGCAGCACTTTAACAGCATCATCTTTTAGGATTTTAAATAGTTCGGCTGGAATACTGTCATCTCCGCTAGCTTTGTTGTTACTAATGCTTCCTAAGGCCCACTTGACTTCACTCTCTAGGATGTCCGGCTCAAGTTCAGTGACCGCACTATCATGGCTATCAGGGACATTCAGATCTTTCCTGTATAGTTCTTCTGTGTATTCTTGCCACCTCTTCTTAATCTCATCTGCTTCTGTTAGGTCCCTGCCTTCTTTGTCCTTTATCATGCCCGTCTTTGCACAAAACGTTCCCTTGAGATCTCCAATTTTCTTGAAGAGATCTCTAGTCTTTCCCATTCTGTTGTTTTCCTCGATTTCTTTGCATTGTTCATTTAAGAAGGCCTTCTTGTCTCTCCTTGCTATTCTCTGGAACTCTGCGTTCAGTTGGGTATATCTTCCCCTTTCTCCCTTGCTTTTCGCTTCCCTTCTTTCGTGAGCTACTTGTAAAGCCTCATCAGACAGCCACTTTGCTTTCTTGCATTTCTTTTTCTTTGAGATGGATTTCGTTGCTGCCTCCTGAACAATGTTACGGACCTCCATCCATAGTTCCTCAGGCACTCTGTCTATCAGGTCTAATCCCTGAAATCTATTCCTCACCTCCACTGTATATTCATCAGGGATATGATTTAGGTCATACCTGAACGGTTTAGTGGTTTTCCCGACGTTCTTCAATTGAAGCCGAAATTTTGCAAGAAGCACTCATGATCTGAGCCACAGTCAGCTCCAGGTCTTGTTTTGACTGACTGTATGGAGCTTCTCCATCTTTGGCTGCAAAGGACATAATCAATCTGATTTCGATATTGACCATCTGGTGACGTCCATGTGTAGAGTCGCCTCTTGTGCTGTTGGAAAAGAGTGTTTGCTATGATCAGCGTGTTCTCTTGGCAAAACTCTATTAGCTTTTGTCCTGCTTCATTTTGTACACCAAGGCCATGCCTGCCTGTTATCCCGGTGATTTCTTGACTTCCTACTTTAGCATTCCAATCCCCTATGATGAAGAGGACATCTTTTTTTGGTGTTAGTTCTAGAAGGTGTTGTAGGTCTTCATAGAACCGATCAACCTCAGCTTCTTCGGCCTCAGTGGTTGGGGCATAGACTTGAATTACTGTGATGTTGAATGGTTTGCCTTGGATTCGTACTGAGATCATTCTATCATTTTTAAGATTGTACCCCAGTACTGCTTTTCCCACCCTTTTGTTGACTATGAGTGCTACTCCATTTCTTCTAAGGGATTCTTGCCCACAATAGTAGATACGATGGTCACCTGAATTAAATTCGCCCATGCCTGTCCATTTTAGTTCGCTGATTCCCAAGATGTCGATGTTCAATCTTGCCATCTCATGTTTGACCACCTCCAGCTTACCTTGATTCATTGATCTGACATTCCAGGTTCCTAAACAATATTGTTCTTTACAGCATCGGATTTTCTTTTCACCACCAGACACATCCACAGCTGAGTGTCCTTTCGGGTTTGGCCCAGCCGCTTCACTCTTTCTGGCGCTACTTGGAAATACCCTCCGCTCTTCCCCAGTAGCATATTGGAAACCTTCCGACCTGAGGGGCTCATCTTCCGGCGTCATATCTTTTAGCCTTGTGATACGTTCCATGGGGTTTTCTTGGCAAGAATACTGGAGTGGGTTGCCATTTCCTTCTCCAGTGGACCACATTTTGTCAGAACTCTCTGCCATGACCTGTCCGTCTTGGGTGGCCCTGCACGGCATAGCTTATGGCTTCACTGAGTTACGCAAGCCCCTTCGCCACAACAAGGCAGTGATCCATGAAGGGGCTGGGCAATGTACAGAATATAATAAAACAGTTTAAAACAATAAAATTCTACAATAAAAACGTTTTCTAAAATACCCTAACCCACCCCAAATGCCTGCCTGAACAACCACGTTTTTAATGCATGGCGGAAACTCATTAAAGAGGGGGCATGGCGAAGTTCCCTAGGGAGGGAGTTCCACAGAGTGGGGGCCACCACAGAAAAGGCCCTCTCCCTCGTCCCCACCAGTCTAGCTGTCCTGGCTGATGGGACAGACAGAAGGCCATCCAAGGCTGATCTTGTTAAGCGGCCTGTCTGGGGTTGCTGGAGGCACTCCTTAAGATAGGCTGGGCTGGAACCATAAAGGGTTTTAAAGGTCAAAACCAACACCTTGAATTTGGCCTGGAAAACAACTGGTAACCAGTGCAACTCCTTCAGCACCCGAGTGATGTGATCTCGCCGGCAGCTGCCTTTAATCAGGTGAGCCGCCACATTCTGTACCAGCTGCGGCTTCCAAACCGTCTTCAGGGGTAACCCCACGCAGAGCGCATTACAGTAGTCTAAACAAGAGGAGACCAGGGCATGTACTACCAATGGGAGCAGATGGTCAGGAAGGAAGGGGTGCAGCCGCCGTATCAGATGGAGTTGATACAGCGCTGTCTGACTCATAGCTGACACCTGAGCCTCCATGGACAGCTGGGAGTCCAAAATGACCCCCAGGCTGCGGACCTGGTCTTTCAAGGGTAGCCGTACCCCATTCAACACCAGGTCAACATCCCCCAGCCTCCTCTTGTCTCCCACCAAATGTACCTCGGCCTTGTCAGGGTTCAGCTTCAGCTTACTCCTCCCCATCCAGCCACTCACTGTCTCCAGACATTTGGACAGGGATACTACAGCCAACCTTGGTGAAGATTTGAATGAGAGGCAGAGCTATGTGTCATCCGCATATTGATGACACCACACCCCAAACCTCCTGATAATAGCCCCCAGCAGCTTCACATAGATGTTAAATAGCATCGGGGAGAGGATGGAACCCTGTGGCACCCCACAAGTGAGTGGCCACGGGTCCAAAACCTCCTCTCCCAGTGCCACCCTCTGGTACCTGCTGGAGAGGAAGGACCGGAACCACCGCAGTACAATGTCTCCAATGCCCAACCCCTCCAGGCGGTCCAGGAGGATACCGTGGTCAACGGTAACAAATGCTGCTGAGAGGTCGAGGAGAACAAGGAAGGAGCATTCGCCCCTATCCAGAGCCCTCCTCATATAATCCACCAAGGCCATTTCTGTCCCATGCCCAGGCCTGAAGCCCGACTGAAATGGATCTAGATAATCAGCTTCTTCCAAGTGTGCCTTCAATGGCATTGCCATCACCCACTCAATCAACTTGCCCAAAAATGGAAAATTCGAGACTGGGCAAAAGTTGTTCAGAACTTGGGGATCCAAGGAGAGCTTTTTTAAAAGTGGTCTTATCACTGCCTCCTTGAGGGCTGATGGCATCACTCCCTCCTCAAGGGAGGCGTTCATCACCGCCCTGATCCCCTCACCCAGCCTCTCTCTGCAGCCCATAATGAGCCAAGATGGGCAAGGATCAAGTTAACAGGTGGTCGGCCTTACAGATGAAAGCACCTTGTTCTGGAGCAACTGGACCAACCTGGCTCTGGGCCACTTGGAACAGCCTCCTGGGACAGCACTGCAGACACGATAGAAGCAGCATAATATTCCTTTTTTGCTGCCTTCACCGCCACGTGATAGGCTGAACATACAGCTCTAGCCCGTGTCTGATCGTTTTTGGAGCGAGACTTCCGCCACCGGCGCTCTAGCTGTCTCACCTCCTGTTTCAGAGCTCGTAACTGCGGATTGAACCATGGTGCAGTCCAAGCCCTGTTCAGGGGGAGGGGGCGCTTCGGAGCCACCCAATCTAATAATGTTTATAGAATGCTCTCCCCAAGGAAGCTCATCTGGCACCAACACTGTCATCTTTTTGGTGCCAGTCAAAGATGTGCTCATTTTCCCAAGCATCTGGACATTAGTTATGGCCCAATTGTTGTGGGCTGCTTTTGTGGTATTCGTTCTAGACTGTGAACAGGGGAGGATTTTGTGTATTTGTCAGTTAATACTTTTCATATTGTATTGTTTTTAGATTATGTTTTATGATATTTATTTTTATTTGTATTATTGTGCTGCTTATGGTTTATATCGCTAGGGGATTCTGTTATATTAATCATAGATTTCTGTATTGTGTGCGTAAGTCCCTTTGAGACTGCTTTTTGTGGTGAGAAGCAATGCGTAAATTTAAGCATCATCATCATCATTTCTCTTATGCATCATCTAAGGGTAAACAGGGCACTTTTATTCCAATAAAGAACCTGGTACTCTTGAGATGTGTTGCACTACAACTCCCATCATCCCCCAGGACGCATAGTGCTGCTGATCTGGGATCATGGGATTTCTATTGCAACATGGCTGGAGGCTTCAGGGTTAGGGAAGGCTTATTTAGAGTGCTGAAATAACCTATGGAACAAAAACCAAGGGCATCTATCATCAACACACTTTTATTGTGTGGTAAAAGGAGCCTCAGTGTTACTATTATTACACTGAGTGCAAACATTATTCTGCTACTCACTGTGAGGTATCATTAGACTTCTAGGGTGGTGTGATGGGGGCCTTAGAGGCATTTAGCATCAAGGTCTATTATGCAGTACTTAATAGATAAAATACATCAATGGAATATGCAAACAGGAGATTACCCCAACAGAGCAGTTGAATCAGGCTCCCTGGGAGATACAAGCACAAAGACCATACAAATATCTACAAATAACTCATTCATTTCATAACTAACCTTCTTTAAAAACACACTCACATCCAACAACCCCCCTCCCTAAAAAAATAACACATCAAGTTGGAATGCTGTGCACAAATCTCTCTTTATTGTAAATGGCTACATGCATTAAACAATTATGGAGGTTCCTAGTGAGTCAGACACCATTAAGTTAAAATGTTCATTTCACTTGGAGATGATGGGGATTTTTTTTAACCCTTAAATATTGTGGCACTCCCTCTCTCCCTCTCAATCTCTCTCTCCTTCTGTTTTTGAACTGTCATTTTAGATACTAAAACATTTTAAAAGTCAGGCTTAAAACAAATTTTAAAAACAAAATATTGCTGTTGTTTTAAGTTAGAATCTGAGAGAGAGTGGGGAAAAAAGAAAAAGAAAGCCCAGGTCAACATTTTCAAAAGGAAGAGCTTTCCATGTGATTAATCTACCCACCCCCACTGTAAAGAATGCCTGATAATAAATTGGCATACCACCCTTCTGTTCTAGAAAACAAACCTTCCTTCCATTCGTCCGCAGCATGTCCCCGCCCACTGTAGCCATCATTCCTGATTGATGATACAACAAACCAAATACAATTCAAATACAATTCAATACAACAAACCAAAAAGACCCAGATATGCTCCGCTACATTTCTCCTCTTGAGACCCATTTACGTTTGGGTTTGTAATATGCCCAGAGATTTAAGCACCAGCCATTTCGTCTCCAAACAGCCCCTGAGAACTAAGCTATTCCCAAGCTGCAGTCGCTGCACAGAAGATGATCTGAGCATCTAGCCCAAATGTCTTTGAGTGCTGGACCTCATTACAAGCAAAATAGGCCCCTATTGTTAAAGAGGGTATCAGTAACAAAAAGAGCTGCCAAGCCAAAAGTTGGGTGTAAATTTAATTGATATCCAAGCTTTTAGGAAACATGAGGCTTCCCTCCAGATAGATACTGAGATATTTACACACCCCTTAGAACTCTTTCTTGGGAGGACACAGTCGAGCCTGGTTCAAGAGATGAAAAACACTTAATTAGCTTGAAGGTTTTCTGTCTGCCAAATCTTTTATTTCTCTCTCTCTCTCTCTCTCTCTCTCTCTCCTGCCCCCTGTAAAATAATATTGTATAGTTGGGGGGGGGGGGGGGTTTGAAGAGGAATAAAAGCGAATGCACACTACAGGCAATTTCTGCAGCCTCTTCCAACAACTGTGTTAATTCAAAGCAATAATACTGCCAATAGTCAGGCCTTTGAATCATTGTATTCTTCAAGCACTTATCTTAAAATTAAACAGCATTAAAGATCAAGTTAAAAAAAGAGACAACAGGCTTGGCTAGGCTTCCTGGAGGGAGTTCATGTTGTTCCTGGTGGCTACAGGAGAAATTGCATTTGTACATAGAGAGCTGGAGGAACCACAGTGAACCTGATGTAAATGTGTGTGTTTCAAAACCCCTACAAACAAAGAAAACGGTATCACTGATACACCAAAAGTACTTAATGCACAGAAGTGCCAAATGAATGAAGAAAAAGCTGGTTGTCAGCCAAGCTCAATAATTAACCATTCATTGCTCTGGAATCTGCCTTGGAACATTTCATATGATCGGCCATTATATTGCCAGAATCCTTGGCTTTAGTTTAAATAAAACAAAGAACATGCTCCTAGCCCTCATGGGTGAAGATTTCCATCAAAGGCAGGTCCAGAATTTAAAGGATAGCCCACTTTTATACTTTATTTATACTTTAAAGGACTTACTGATACAAGGAGAAATTATTACCAACCCAGAGGGAAAGCAAACTCATCTAGTCTGGCTGTTTTGCTGAGACCAAGAAACATCCTTCTGAGACTATGACAGTTAACTTATGCTTGGCTGGGTCTGCATAAGTATAAGTTAACAGACCAATAGTTTACCAATCCAGTATGACCGAAAGCAAGAGAGAGTCACTGTCATGCACTTTTAAAGACATTTTTGGAGACCAACATGAACATTTCTGCCCAATAGTCAAGAGGTGGGGCCAGCTCAATGCCACTGATGCAAAGTGGTTTGATGTGAAGGAAGATGCTGAGTCTAACATTTCAAATCAGAATTCTATTTCAGCAGCAGAAATCAAAGAAAGCCAAAGCTAGGGCAAATGCAAGCTCCCTATCAACTAGTTGACCTGTCCAAATTATTTCTTTTGAAACATCTACAATAAACTTTGCACGTTACAGGGAGAAGGCACAGACATGTTCAAGAAAGAAAAGAACAAAGAGCCACCATCAACTTTATGAGCTGCTACTACTGCAGCATCACAGAGTTCCAGCTTCTTTCTCAAGATGAAAACAGGAGCTCTACAATGACACAGTGTATAAAAGCAAATGTTTTACCTTCCCGAACAGCTGTAGAACACACTAGTGTCAACTAGGGTAAAAGGCAGGACCACCTTCTACCACATGAGCCTGCTGAAATAATACATTCTTCTTCTTTCTTCCAGATCTTACTACCATCTGAAATTAGAACTCAGGCCTGGAACAAATCCTGAAACAGTTTACAAAACAATAAAAACAAACAAAAAAGACTACAAACACACACACACACACACAAGGGTGGTACAAAGATAGCTCAGTGATGGGAGGATGCCAAAGCAAACAGATATGTTTTCAATAAACACTTGAAACACATCAGTGTTGAGGCCTGATGTACTTCAGAGGGGAGATCATTCCACAGGGTGGGCGCCACAGCAGAGAAGACCCTTCTCTGTGTCGTCACCAAACAGAAATCCATAGACTGTGGCATGGACAACAGGGCCTCCCCCAGAGATCGTAATGGCCTGAGAGGTTGGTATAGGCGGAGACATTACTTGAGGGAACCTTGCCCAATTATCTAAAAAATGAAAAAAAAACCTTACATATAAAGAAAGGTGCTGAAAGGTGCCCATTCATTTTCCCCATCACGAGACCTGATCATAGATTTCCTGTATCTTGCTTTGTTTGGCTTCAGCCTGGGCAACATGCCACTGGGGTGGAACCATAGGAGAAGCAGGATCATCAGGCCTTTTCCCCAGGCTACCAGATTACTGGCCTTCAGCCTGACAGGATTTCAGTCTGTCTCCTGCCCAGGGTAAACACTCACCATTGGACAGGAATGCTTCGTAATAAATGTGTAAATAAATCAGAGTCCCAAGTGAACTGAAGAGACTTTGATCTCAGCACAGAAAGGAAAATTAGCCCTTGACCTAAGCTCCCACGAAGTGTAAACAGATATTTTCAGTATTTGACATGAATAACCCACTTTCATATTGTAAGGCTGCAATACTATAGACCAGCCTTGTCTGGTGCTCTCCAGACATGTTGGGTTGCAGCTCCCATAATTCCCATGCTGAGAAGACATGCATAGGATTGTGCTGTAAAACTCCCATCTCCATTCCGTTTACCTACCTAACACTCCCCAGGTGGTTTCTTTGAATGAAACTTTAAAAAAAAGAAATGTTATTGACACCTCACAGCCCCTGCTAAAATTTTAGGATTACTAATGCCTTCACACAATGGACTGTAAAGCAAGCATCTAGTTCTGAATAAGGTGGCTTATCTGTTTAACAATTTAAGCTCATACTATGATTGAGAAGACGTGGGAGGAAAACTTCGGCATTCCTTTAATGCGCAAGGAATGCAAATTCATAATCCTTACCTGATACCAAAGTGTCTGATGGAGAAATAGTGGAAATATTTTGGGATCATTGGTGCCTTCCTATCTACTGGTGTTGTGCCTGAAACCATATATAACTAGAAGCACAGGGCCTGCTTCCATGAGAATCAAGGAAGGGACATTAGGAAAAGGCTCCTGTGCTGGAGTATGTGGAGAGACAAAAGTAGCCTACGAAATAATGTTGCTTTTAATGGAAAGGAAGAGCAGTACCAGTCTTGATCATGAATGCAGTGCCAATCATATCACAGAACCAGAAGGACCAACAGGCCCACCTAATATAGCACAATAATTCTCACAAAGACATACTCCACAAAAACCTTTCCTTTCCCAAGCACCTATTAGGTACTCCGGGGCTTGGACTGGGAAGCCTGCAGCCTAAGGCCAAGGGAGTTACCTGAGACTGACCATGTTCAGAGGCTTCTTCAGGTGCAGAAGGGAGCAAAGCTGTGAATTACTCCAACAGCAAGGATCCAAAAGTGCACTTGCCAGTTCACCATTGGCAAGCACAGCTTTTAATCTGGCAAGAGTTCAGTGTCAGGGAGAGTCCCCACCCTTCTCTACATTATGGAGAAGTGTGGGAATTCTCAGAGGTACTTGGAAAGTTGCAGGTCTTCTTGCTGCTTTTTGTGCAAGTCTGAGGGTAAATGCAATAGCAACGAGTCTCCCCTCTCTCCTCACTCTAAGGGCAGGGGCTCTCACACACACACTTGCAGTTGCATCAGACCTGGATCCCAATGTGATGTCAGACAGGGCCCCATCTGTCCCTCTCAGGTGGACAGGGTCATAGCAAGCGCTCATTTTGTGTGGCTACCTAGGCCAGCCCAACATTTTGAAACCCAATATTGGCCCTTCTGTCCTGGGCCAGCTTTGCAAGCTCCCAGGTCTGCAACTGTACTCACAGAACATACCCTTGAAGCCTAGATTCAGATATGGCTGTTTACTGCTCCACTTGGCCATGACAGCATGATTTAATGATTCAGTGGGCTGGCACAAGAAAAATAACTAACTAAGAAGCATACGAAAACTTGCACAAAGAATTTGCTTTGCGCATCTACTATAGGACTTTGCTCTTGACAATACGTATTCTCTGATGACAGTTAAGGATCCAGAGAGCAGTACAGACCATCTTTGCTTCTTGCACTTTGGTGGATAATCCCCCTCTGCTTTTAATGGATGTGTCAGGAGCTGCTGAGCTAAAATTAAGAACCCGTGGATATGGGTGCTGCCATCTAGGGTGGTAAGCGGTCAAGACCACACACCAAAATGTTCCATGAGTAGGAAAGAGCTCCTATGTGGCTCCACCAATCCAGGTGGCCTACTGGTTCTTCCTGATCAGGAAGAACTATAAAGGCTTCCTGTTCAAGCTGGAATCTTGACTATGAAATGGGCATTGAATCCTCTTGCTCTGGCTTGTGATTTCCAGCTCCTAATTCAGTGGATACCTTTGGCTCAACACTAACAGGAAGTGACAGCCTTGCACTGTTGCTAATAACTGTTGCATTTTCAGCCTTCTAAGTATCTGTGGTTATTCTTTGTCCTCCAATGCTGTGAGAGGAGCACAATGCAGAAAATTATTTCAAACGAATTTCCCATGGAAACCATATTGGTCAACATGCGAAATGTATTATAAAGCCCAATAGGCTACAAGGTTAGTCTCCTAGCATTTCAAAGTTCTTCAATAGGAAGGACTCAAGTACCAAATAAGGAAATAAAATCTTAGTTCTTTTGTACTTTGGAAGAAGTTAAATTTTGGATGCGTTAAAACCCAGCTATAAAATATGTAAGAAATGCAAACAGATAGTCCTTTCCCATATCTTATAAAAGCAGGCCCATGTTTTCATAAGGCTTGTGTTACTCAAGGCTTGAGGATCCAAAAAGGAAGTATTACTACATGGGGCCATTATCCTGCATTCAGAGGGGGCCATCAAAAAGACAAGCTTCTTCCAAAACCTTGGGAACAGGAATACATCAGCCTGTTAGATATCAGCCTGTGGAACATCTCATTATGCAGCAGAAGATAAAGTTAAACTCTGAATTCCTTCTATAGAAGGAAATGTTTAGTTTGGATAATAATTCTCCACCTTAATATTAATATTTCCTAAAAAGAGCGTTCTCTTCTCACCAAAATGACATCTTTGCCTTGGTCAAACACAATGGGCTCTGTAAAAAGGAGAGATGTTTATCACAATTTTATTCCCATATCAGTATTTGAAATGGCAGTTGTCAATTCAGAAAGGAATCAAGATAAAAAGAAAAGGTATTTTCAACTACAAGGGCAAAAAAAGTCATATGTATCAAGCGCATCCTGTGAAACAGGCAGCTGAACAGATCAACTGTGGTCCCTGAAGATTAGTGATCCCTGACTGGGAGAGGCAATTCAGGAGAACGTGGAGGCTGATAGAAAAGTAATTGGATGTAAGGAAATGTCTCACGAAGAGTTCCAGATGTAACATATCAATCACCAGACAGAAAGGAAAAAATCACTGGGTTCCTTCAAATGAGCCTTTGAAGACTGGCTGAGGTTTGTGAAACCTAATATCTAGACCTAATTAAGGCAAAACATCAGAGAAGCCTTCTGAAGATGATGGTTGAAGGCTGTTTATGAATCAGCACTTGTAAAGCTAGCAACTGGCTAGCTTAGTCACATACTCCTTGTTATTTGCATGTTTACAAATACCAAATGACCCAAGTAATCTTTCCTGTCCACATTTTCGCAACTGGACAGGCAGCCAAAGACCACATCAGGATGGCCAAGTCTCTCCAAACCCCTCCATTCACCACTGTCCATATACTTTATTTTTATTTGCATAATTGTGCTGATTATTTATGTATTGCACTTTTAAATCGCCCAATAACCCAAGGTCTCTGGACAGTGAGCAATACATTAAAAACATGAAATACAGACAATAAAACAATGAATAAAAACAGCACATCATAAAACCAAGATAAAGCCTGCAGCAAAGAGTAAAAACACTACAGCACATAAAACACAAGTAAACCCAGTGGCAAAATAAAAGTGCTATGATCTAAAAGCACTAAAAACAGTTCTTAAAATGCCTGGGAGAATAAAAAGGTCTTCACCTAGCAGTGAAAAGACCATAATGTGGGTGCCAGGCAATCCTCTCTGGGCAGGGCATTCCACTGATGGGAGTGCCGTCACTAAAAAGGCCCTCACTCTTGTAGCCACACGCTTTGTCTCATCATTTGCCAGGCACACCTGGAGGTAAGGATGGGTAGATCTGTCAGTTTCACTTTCTCCAGCATTCAGTTTTTTAAAAAATCTCAAGTTCTTTCTCTCCCAAATATGAAGAACTCTGAAAATGTTGGTAAATTCTTATCAAAAATGAACTGGAATGAAAGTATCAGCCATCTGCACAAGCCAAATTCAACAGGTATAGCTATTCCCAGCATGGAGAGGACAGGCCCATGATATATCTGCCTGCCATATAGCTGTTAAAAATTAGGAGCCTGACAGAAAAAAGAGGTGACAAAACTAATTCAGTACCACAAACATGGTTGAATACACAGAGCTTCAAACCCGGACTTTTAAGAAAGACCTGGGTCTGAATGGGCAAATCTGTCAGTTTGATTTTTACCCATATTTAATTCTTTTTTATCCTCAAGTTCTTTTTCTTCTGAATATGGAAAATTTTGAGAATTTTCATACATTCTTATTGATTTGGGGGGAGGGGTTCTCCCTGTTATATTGATTATGTTTCTGTATTTGTACAAGTCACTTCTAGAATGCTTTTTGCTCTGGGAAGTGACACATGTAGTAGCAACAACAGCAGCAGCAGCACCACCTTTCTATTGCTCTTCACACAGTGGCTGCCAACACCCAGTTCCACCAGCCATATTTCCATTCCCCACATCCACATACTCCTTACATTCATAAGTAAACATGGCAGACAGATGCCCAGGAGAAGAGAAAGCTCCTGATAACAAATCTAGTTCTCTTCTCAACTGAGCTGCTTTGAGGATACCTCCACAGCCATAGGAATAGCTCCAAATCTTTTATCAGATGCCAACACTCCTGGGACAGAAGGAGTACACTGGTCTTCCCCACAAATTTAACTGAACAATGACACTGTTTCAATTTTAAGAGATATGAACAATCCACCACAACCAAACCAAAAAGCAAGAGAAACAAATGTGATTCTTTACTTCAACAAGCTTTGCACCAGGGGCAATCTAACCTTACAAAGGTCAAAGTAGTAGAAAACAACCTGGCCCTTTTCCTGTAATAAACGTATTTTAATAAAAATATTTGGCAAGCATGATCCAGCCAAAATTAAATGCTTTTAGGCTCAGGTTTTCTATTGTGTTTGGGGTACTTAAGCATGCACTTTACACTCCTATTGCAATCAACAGGAATTAAAAGTGCTCAACTTTGGCTGGACTGTGCTCATTATTTATTAGGCACCTATACAAACTAGGTCCTAAGTGCCTGCTAGCATTAAATTTCCAGCAGGCAGTAAGGTATGAAGCATCAGTCTTCCTGTGCATAGCTGAAACAACATTTCAAATTTCTCAGACAAGCTTCAGGAACCTGTGACTTTTCCAGCCCTCAATCCCCACCTGGACCACCTCCAATTAACCTCAAAAATAATGTCAGTATCTTCAACTATAGAAATGCCTATGACAAGCTCAAAGAAGGACTGTATTTACTGTTGATACATCGCTAACAAACACACATAAAACAAAGCCAGTAATTTCAAGTGTTTCCTGATCCAATGCAATGCTGGGCAAGAGATATTTTTAGTCCTAATCCATTTAAAGTGCTAAATTCCCAGGGAAACAACCGTGATGCTTCACTCAGCACTCCAGCAGCATCCGTATGGTCCCTGCACTCAGCTCCAAGCTTGAAGAGCCAGAGGATAAGATAAAACCATTTTTACAGATAAGTAAGGCTTCTTGTTCCAGACTGTTTTCTCTCCCACCACCCCCAATTGCTGTTCCTTATATATGCCACAGTAAATCACAACAACATTTCCCAAGTGTGGGCATCACAGACATCAGCAAGCATTGCAAGGGCCAAACGCATAACCCTGCTACCTCACATGAAACTTGTCATTTCAATCTGAAGACTTGTTTCCATTTCCTAATTTGTTTATGAAGCAACCTCTAGAAGCAACCATAAACATTTACAAAAGCTGCTAGGGACTGCATTAATCATTCTGTGGGTCCGATCAAGTAACATCATCTCTGCAGATCTCACTGCGATGGACTCATCAGAGAGGTGGACTCGTGGCCACTTAGAAATGAACTTTCCTATAATACCAGCTTCCCAACTGGCTTGCCGTTCAGTCTAGTTGATGAACCTCACCTATTGCAGCTGTGATCTTAATTGTACTCCTACTTTCCACATAAATGAGTGTCATCAACCTTTCACAAACATTAATCTTCAGGTGCAAATTAATTTTAAAAGTTCCTGTTCTTCCCTCATTAAAAAAAAACCTCCTCTCTCCTACTAATACATCCTAAATTAATCTGAGCTATTAAGAAAACTAAGTAACATGAAGGTGTCTTCCACTGGGAATCTTATAAATGCTTGCCAAGTCTGTCTTGCCAAAACAGGCTTCAGTATTACCATTGTAATTTGTTTCAAACTCAAGCATATACAGTGCATTCCTGCCAAACTGAAAAAGGACCTTTGCTAATCACACAGGGCTCAACATTTCTCTGGAGGCCAGTGCAGGTTGACTATAGGCCCACTCTTCATTGCACTAGGGACCTTATCATCTCACAACAAACACAAAGCTTGCAGCTGAAAGTAAGTGTGCAGTGTCAAATAACTTGGCCATGCTCAATCTGAATTCAGAAAGAAATCCCACCTATGTGAGGTGGTGTGATGTCACAGCATGGCATGAGCAGATCTAACAACTAAACAAATGAATGAAAAGGAACAAGAGCAGATGGTTTAAGCTTCCCGCCAGTAATATTAAAGAAAAGTTTCCGAGGATGGTCCAAGTGTACTGGACATGCATAACTATTACAGGCAGCTGCTTGTCCTCAACACTGATTACCTGCCATAGAGGGGGAAAAGGGAGACAGGTGAGGACACTAGCACACGCCTGTCCTGGGATCAGCTGGCCAGCCACCCATCACCATCTCAGTGGACACAAAAGATCAACTGTACTGTGACAGAACTAAGAGAGGAAGGAGAATACACCCTTACACACCTGCTCCTGGATCAGCTGAGACTTGCTCCTACTACTACTTATGTGGCAGTGTCTAATGTGGCGAATGAAGTCTGCATGTCTGGTTTGTTCCTTTCATTCACCACATGGACCCAATTAGACGCTGCCACGCAAGCAGTAGTAGGTGCAAGTCTGAGCTGATCCAGGAGCAGGTGTGTAAGGGTATATTCGCAGCACAGTTGATCTTAAGGGGATCCTCACTTAGGGGAAGCATGGAGCCCAAACCTGCTCCCCCTCCCAAACTCATCCAACACAATGCCTACCACACCCACATAGTTGTGACATAATGCAAACTGGAATACCACATCTATGCATGATCTCCTAATTGCACTGCTCAACTTATTTACAATGGATATAAACTTGCAATAAGGAAGGTGACTATCCTGCCCCCTTTTACCAATTGGAGAGCAGGAAAAATTCCTTCCTACCCCCGATAACCAGCAATTAACTTCTGTCCACTGCAAGTTGCTACCAGGTGTGTGGGGGGGGGGATCAGTGACAGCACAACGGAGGCCCCTCTTTTTGGGGCCTCAGGCAGACCAGAGTGAGACCCACCTGTGGAAACTCTCACTTTTGTTCACACCCTTCTGGGACATCCTGCTAGGTGTTGGCACTGTTGCCGCACAGGCGCTGGCTCCCTCCAGCCTCCCTCTTTCTTCCACCATGGGATCGTGTGCACCTACAAACTGTGGCTCTCCAGTAAGCTGGGAACATGGCTTCCCTTCCCCACATTCAGAGGAACACTACACTTTCTCCAATGGGTGGGAGGTTGTTTTAAAATTCTGTATTTTAAACTGTTGTCTTCTCCCCCCAACCCCATATCTTTCCTCATGGATCCATTTCTTTCAGAGTTTTACATTTTAAAGTTCTAAGGTTTTCAATGGAGCTGTTGCATTTTATAAATGCCATGAGCCGTTCTGGGGTCCCCAGTCAAAAAGCTAGATACTTATCAAAAAGACAGACAGACAGACAGCAAGGCAATTTCTTATATCGTTCATCTCGAAAAAGGGACAAAATGAGAGAAAATCAATTTCCAAGATGGTAAAGACAAACACATAAGGATTTCTATCATCTTAAAAACAAACTGATGGGTTGTCCCCATGTCTGTATCAGAAAACTGCATTTAGCTGGATTTTCAAAATCCACAAACTTCTCTGCAAGGCCCTGCCCAGGCTGGAAAAATTCCAAGCCCAGGACACCAGAAGTCCCATACCCAGACAGCTGCAGCAACACCACAAGGTCACCTGCTCTACTGCTACAACCCAATGAAGCCTTCGCCACTTTGAGAGTCACATCACACACAATGGTATTACCCAAACTTGTCTCTATAGCAATGCAAGAATGCACTGAACTTTCACAGCTTACACACTGATTCTGCTGAACCACATAGAAGCCAGAGCTGGCTATGAGGGGAATGGAAAGATCCTGGGGGACAGAGCAGGCCTGAACAGAGACACAGCAAATGGCAAGAGTGAAGGCCAGTCTGGCACTTGCTGGATAGTATCTTACCTACCACACTAAATGAAAAATGACAATTCCCATCTGGAGTCACTCTGTTGTTGCAGCAGTACCACCTGCAAAAGCTCTTTAAAAGAGTACTAACTGCTAGCCTAATTATTTATTTGAATAATTTCTATCCTGCTTTTCCATTTACCAAAGTAGCACTCAAGGTGGCTAAAAGCATTCAGAACACAACAGGACAACAATTACACCAGTAAATGGTTTTTACAAAAATTGAAACAACACAGCAAATAAATGAAATAGAGTAAAACTGATGAGCTAAATTTAGTGACAGGGCATACTACTCTGTGTGTGTGTGTGTGTGTGTGTGTCCTCGTCCGTCCTATGGTCTAACTAAAAAGCAGGAGCCTTTTAGTGGCCAGTTTTCCCCCACCATAGGCCTTTGGTCTGAGTAAACGCACTCCCCTATAACACCATGAGGGCTCCTCAGGATAAGGACCAACCAGATGGAAACTGACTCTCCAGTCACATACTCATGATTCAAGCCCGTGATATGACATAGTTTTCTGGAACAACACATTTCTTATCTGTAATTGGGTGATCTGAACCATTATCTAGGCTAAACTAGGGATGTCAGAGAATTCCGCGACGGATCTCGGTGAGGCCGAATGCCAGTGCATTCGGCCCCCCAAAATCCATCATGGAACGGCCTGCCACCCCCCCGCCCCCTGCAGATCCCCCCCGAAACGAGACTTACCTGGGGCGGATGTTCCGGACGGCGGCGGCTTCGGCGGTGGCTGGTCTTCCGACCGGCTGCCACCACTGCCATTTGCAGTCTGTGTTTTTTTCTTTTTTTTCCCCCATAGATGTGATAGGCTACGTAAAGACTTACGTAGCCTATCACATCTGGGTTTAAAATTTAAAAAAACGTGTACACAAATGGCGGTGGCTACGGCCGCCACCATTTGCATTCCTTATTTTTCGCCGTCTTAGTCTACATCAATATTTACGTAGACTAAGACGAAGAAAAGAAAGGGGAATGCAAATAGCGTAGTGGGCGCTATTTGCGTTCCCCTTTCTTTTCTTCATCTTAGTCTACATAAATATTGACGTAGACTAAGACGGCGAAAAATAAGGAACGCAAATGGCAGCGGCCATAGCCGCCGCCATTTGTGTACGCATTTTTGGTTTTTTTGGTTTTTTACCCAGAGCCCTCCGCGGCCGGAAATCCAGCTGCTCTGCAGAGCCACCGTGGAGCACAGCCAGCCATCGAGGATTCTGGGGGGGAGGACCGGATCGCCTCCCCCCCGTCGAGGATCCCGGGGGGAGGGACAGAATGCCTCCCCCCCCACCATGAACCGAATCCGCGAAAAGCTAAGTCACTTTCATACATCCCTAGGCTAAACAGCTTCAAAGTACCACCAGCACTGAGAAACTAATGAACGGATGCATCTGCTAAGCTCAACACAGTAAATGATTAAAATCCTTTTGCTGTATGGACAGCTCTAAAATAAGTCTTTCTTATTACAGACCCATTCCAACTTATAACAACACTGGGTGAGATAATCACTTGAATGGATGCTGATAATGAAGAGAAAAGGCATTGTCAACCATGAGAAAGAATGCTCCCCCCCACCCCCACCTGCCCCCATCCTATTCATATCCCTTTTGCCTGCAACCTTCTTTTGGGAGGTGAGATCTCATTACAATCCACAGGCACGTTCATCCCTATGAGCAACAGAGCCTGTGAACAATGTGCAGATTTATGTGCCCCTTCCCTCTCCTGTGCAATTATTCTTTCCATAAAATCGTAAAACGGTTGACAAGGAGAACAGGTGGGTGTGATCATCTCTCTGAGAATGAGAAACAGGGAAGCATCCCACAATAACAACAAGAAAGGGTCCGAATCTCTGTTTGGCAAAGGCAATGAGCTTTTGCTGTGCTCAGAAGCCGACATTAGCGTCTCATGATTGACATAGCCCAAGAAGACAGTGGAAAGCTGAATTCAATGTAAAGGCAAACCATTAATTGTCATTATGACAATAAACAGCAGTGGGTCTCAGGCTCACACACTCCCTCCTCCCATTCCTTCCCAGGTGAGCCAAAGAGATTAGAAGTTTTCAATTCTAATTTGCAGTAAATCAGTGTTTGTTACTGTGTTCAGTTCCAACCAACAATAGTTTCTCGCAATCGAGCAAAACAGCAAACTGTGATTTGCCACTAAATAGAATAGGAAGTTGTTAATCTCCTTCCCTTGCGCATTCGGAGGAATGGGAGGAGGAAGGATACAAGTCGAAGTGTGAAGCTCGCCTGCTGCTCATTCTCATAAAGACTAACAATGGTTTGAAAGTCTGTCTAATGTGGCCAAAGAGAGAACGCCCCCTGAAATATACCTTCCTCAAACCCAGAAGACACATCCAGTCCATAAAGCTTCCCCCCTCCCTACCTATGGCAGGAATACCAACAATCTCATCATCAAACACTGCCAAAAAGTACTCACTGTTCCCTTATGCAACCCCAGTTATTTCAGTGGGACTCAGGTGGAACAGGGGAAACTGCCTTCTACCGTGTCAGACCATTGGTCCATTTAGCCCAGCACTGTCAACGCTAACTTGCGGTGGCTGTCCAGGGTTTCAGGCAGGATTCTTTCTTTGCTCTTCCTGGAGAAGACGAGGATTGAACCTGGGACCTTCAGCATGGAAAGCAGGGGGCCTACCAGTGAGCGATGAGTCCCAAAACATCTGAGGAGCCCGCTCAACCAGATGAGCTAGAGGCAGAGACTAGGCAAAATGTGTTTTATTGTCAGACTCCCTTCCTTAAAAAGTGTTAGATATCTTTAAAGTTTAAAAATAGTACCCTTTTCATATACCTAGTGTATCTCCAGGTATTTTCATTTTAATTGCCCACTTCTCAAAAGTATATTGAAGGACAGTGAGGACAATGGGGAGAAGAAAAATATTTCAAAATCCTAGGATCCAGAATCAAGTTTGAGGATGCAGAATCAAACTTTTAGATCCAGTCCAGGATACAAATGTGAAAATTAAAACATTTTAGATGCCTGGTCCACCTGGTGCCTGTGATTTCTAGCCCTGAAGCACATGATTAATATTAAATGCCTTCAAATATAGAGCAAAAAAGGAATGCAAGATCAAGAAATTATGACAGACCCCAAGCACCTAGAGTTATTGCATAGTCTAAGTGCTGCTTCACATTTCTTACAGTCATATTGTTCTAAAGAGTTTTATTTTGACAATCTGGAATATTGCCTTGGGCTCCTTGGAGGAAAAGACAGGATATAAATGAAACAAACAAATAAATTAAAGGAGTTTAATTTTTGCATTTTTAAAGAAGTACTGGCATATTTCAAAGAAGGAAAGTTGCATTTGTGATGTGTGTTTTTTCCAGTAGCTAGTAATTTGCAAAAAGAATCACTGGATTCTTTCACAATTTTTAATTATCTAATAATGCCTTGGCATATTTGAGTTTCAGTTCATAGATTTACATTCTACAGACTGACATGATTATTACAAGCTTATTAACCATTGTAAATGCTATTATGACCATCGTTACTGCTCTAAAGAGGAGGGGGAGGGATAAAGCAGAGGACTTATTGCTATCAGAGAATTAGAAGCAAATAATAGTATTTAATTAGTTTTCAAAAACAATGAAATATATCTCTGTGATACAGGATGTATATATCCTGCTCTACATGTAGAGCTTACTGGGTATGCAGTTGCTACTAGAGCTGTCATCAGTGTTTATAATTACTTGGTTTGGAAAATGAATGCATTCAGCTTGTACTGCACAGCTGTACTATTGTGCAGCCAGTGTGGTGCAGTGGTTAGAGTTTTGCACTGGAACTCAGGAGACCTGGGTTCTAATCCCCACTTGGGCATGATGAAGCTCACTGGATAATTTTGGGCCAGTCACTGACTCTCAGCCTAACCTACTTCACAGGGTTGTTGTTAAGATAAAATGGAGGAGGAGGATTATGTAAGCCACCTTGGGCTCTTTGGAAGAAAGGCAGGATATAAATGCAACAAATAAAAATAAATAATTAAATAAATACTATGAATTGAGCATCAGTTCCCCTAGAACAGTCTTTCCCAACCTGGTGCTCTCCAGATGTTTTGAACTACAACTCCCAGGATTCCTGACCATTGGAAATGCAGGCTGGACTGATGGGAGTTGAAGTCCAAAACATCTGGAGGGCACCAGTTTGGGGACAGTTGCCCCAGAAGCTCTTCTTCAGCTCAGAATGTAACTGAGATCCTGCACATGCAGGGCTCAGGCCAACCATGCTGTTTCATATGTGCATGCATAAAGGTTCTTCAAATGTGAGCTCAGTCTTAATGAAACTTTTGTTGACTGCAGTGAACTATGTGATCTGGCCATTTGCCCAGGCCCGCCTTCCCCAACCTGGCATTCTCCAGATGTGTTGGCCATAGTGGCTGAGAATTATGGGATTTGCAATCCAACACATCTGAAGGGCACCAGGTTGGGAAAGACTTGTGCAGGCAACCTTTTATGTGGCAAGTATGTTCTGTATTTGGGTCAATTCTATCAGCTGTTTTTCACAAACATTCTATGTCATTGCTTTTCCCCATTCAAGTATAAAACCCCATCAAGTTCCCAACTGTGTTTGTTTTAGCAGGGAAGTGGGGATGTGAAATATAGTTGGAATTATCATTTCCACGAAGCAGTACACATGGATCAACATTATGAGCAGGTTGAGAAATCTCAGAAACAAACTTTTTTTCTGAACATTTACTAAGAAGGTTTTTAAACTAAAATTCTTGCCTGTATTAACTCCCAGCTGCTGCACCTCATGTTTATTCTATGCTACCTATGGTGTCTCTAAATGTCACTGTTAACTGTTTAAAAAAGGAGTGCATAGCAGCTATTCCCTCTCAGTGCCCAGTGAGAGTTTAGCTCTCTGTGTCCCAGATTGCAGCCTGTTTCCTTTTCCCCATTGAACTTAATGGCAGCCACTGAGAATGAAGCCTGCTTCTATTTGCATAGATTTCTACTGTTACATTTTTTAAAGCAGCAGCAGCAGCACAGCTCTGGCTGACTGTGCCACTATTCAGTCTCTAGTGTCCTTCCCAGGGACCTCTGGGAGGGAAAAATAGCAGCAATGACCAGAGCTCCACTGCTGCTCTCATGCAGCTGAAGCCACTGGCTTTAAATACTGTTTTTAAAAAAGAGAGGTAAGAAGCCCACAATTGTAAGATGTCACTGTAAAATCATTTTGCCTATTCTCCTTTTATTTCACTGGTGGAGGGGGACGGACAACTTACCCCAAAATGTCCCCCAAAATCAGGTGAACCCTTGAACCTTACTCAGAACTGATTTAAGAGTTAAACGCTTGCTCCAGTTAAAATACATTGGCCTGGTTCGCATATAATGCTATGCCATTCTGTGGTTTATTGAAATCTGGTTTATTGTTGGGCCCAAAATGATTTCTGCAAACAAAACATAGTTTGTTAACCAGCTACAACCCACAAATAGCTTATGGCTATTAGCTTATGAAGTTTCACTTATTTAAACCATGGCTTGTGATGAACTCTGAACCATGGCTTAGCCCTGGCTTGTTTAAGCTCTTGTCTGCCCTGAAACAGAGGTGCCTGGCAAGAGCAGCCTGAAAATGAAACCACTCTCAAGACCGGCAAAATGAGCAGCAGAGGAAAAAAAACAGAACAGGAAAATAACGCCACAGTTTGTTTGTTTGTCTGTAAGAGATTTCATGGCTAAAGCAACAAACCAATATTAACATAAACCATTAGCATTACATGCAAATGCAACAATTATAATGCAAGCATACAAAAGCCTCATTAGATAGATGTAATTCCCTGGGATGCTAGTTTTCTACGTGCGGACAATTATTTTGTAAGGAGGAGGTTTATGTCCTCATCTGCAATTTCTGAGAACTACACAAAAGTCATTAGAAATAGCCCTATGCTACAAAAAGATTATAAAACCTTACTCCCAAAAATCAAACCAACTGAACTCTACTCTTCCTGCCCTTGTACATGGAGTATTAAACTCCACTCTCAGCAGACTTTAAAACATACTTGATCAAACAAATCCAGACTGTGAACATGCCCAACTATGGAAGTTACATTATTTAATGGAAGTAACCACAAGCATAGTGTAAAACTACACAATTTCAAGCACACAAATGGAAAGCCAATAAAGAGCTGGTTTTCTCTTCCCTTCTTTTCTCATACCAACAGAACTGCTAAAATAAGATCCCCAGCATCACCTTAAAAGCTGAAAAAAGCTGAAAAACAAACCCACTACAAAAACTGAAAAACAAACCCATTGTACCTACCCCATAATCAAAGACAACAGAAACATCAGCAGTTCAGTTACTTTAACTAATTTCTACAAAGATTTTTCAGAATTCAAGCAGCTTCACCCAAAATCAGAGTATCAAAGCTCTCATTTTTCCTCTGCAGTCTATAATTATTAAAAAAAAACGTAATCACTTTTTTTAAAAACTCTCACAGTTTTACATTATTTCATCTGCAACCTTGCAAAATCCACACAAGTCAGAACTGTTTACTAACTTGGAGCATGACCAAACCAATGAAATGTTACAACAAGGAAAATGTTGAAATGTGTACTGACCACGGAGTCCATGGCACACTACTTCTGAAACAGATGGGAACTTTCAATCACAGTTTATGATGTAGCATGCAGAAAAGGGGTCTACAAATTTTGTTTGGTAGCCAAGCTAAAAAAAATGATTGCCAAGTCCACTCCTGCCTTTGTTGGCTGCACAGCGCCCAACAAAGCCTCCCACCACTCCCTTTTCTGAAGTAAAAGGAGCTGGGGAGCTTGCTGTGTTGGCCACTGCACGGCCAAGACATTCCGGGCACCTCAGGCACACAGTGGCCAAGGAAACCACCGCCATACTTTCCTGCTCCAAAGCAGGGTGTGTGTGTGTCAGTTTTGCCCTGAGGAGCCAAGGTACTCCAGGCAGCTCAGCAACTCAGAACCCCAACAATCCCCAGCCTTCTTCCCAATCTTGAAGCTGGGGAGGGAGGCAAAGATCACCATGCAATTTCCAGGATAATACGTAGGCTACAGGTGGGGAGGAAAGCTGGAGGTTATCACATTCAATAGAGGATGGCAACACACTTACCATGGTGGAGCAAAACTGTAGATGTGGGGAGGGGAATGTGCTAGTCAAAGGGGTTGCTTGGGGGTGGGGGAGCCAACCATTCTACTGGGTATTCGTAAAAGTAACTATGGCAAACATGAATGCTAGCAAACTGCACCATGCAAACCACAGTGAGGCCAGATGAACAAGGGCTACAGGGGGATTGCACCCTCTCCCTCCCAAGCATAACACCATCGAAAGGGGAAGACCCCACACATCAGCCAGCAGCAGGGAGCCTTTGTCTCCCATCTTTGGCTAAAAGAACTCTGCTGCAATGGCCAGTTGCCCTGGGAATACCAAAGTGAGGGGAAGGTGGACACTAGGTAGTTCTTTAAATTGTTTTATGTGTCATAAGCTGCTTTGGGCAGATTTGATTAAAAAAAATGGTACAAATCTTACAAATAAATAAATGACACATTAATTTAGGGTACTGCTACTGGGTAAAACTAGTATATGAATGACATAAAAATGTATGCAGATTGTCCATTTTACACACAAAAAAACTGCATGATCAACATCTTTCTATTTATAACTTGCAGCAGGCCTTAACTTTAATGCATCCGTACCGGAGACGGCAATGAGTGTTTGCACATGCAAGCCAGAGAATCCTTAGTGCTCCAGATTACATCATCACCACTCCCCTCTTAACCCTACGCCCCCAGCATTCAGGCTGCTTACAACCTCCACGTAAAACACAGTGACCAATTGGGAGCTCTTCCATCCACAAAACAGTGCAGTAATTCTCAGGCTTTCAGCTTTTTTCACTTGAATGAAATAAAAACCCCTTTCAGAAAAACAATTACAATCCTCCCCCTCCCTGTTTTCCCTCCTCCTTGGGCACACTATGGGACTTCTCTGTGCACGCAAAAGCCTTTCAAGGGGTGATTAATATGCAAAGACAGACTGCTTTTTTGGAGCATGTAAAGAACTACCAACAAGCATTTCTTTAAAAAAAAAAAATTAAAGCTCAGGTTTCTTCAATTATTCCTAGTCTTTCTTTTCATGCATAAGATCTTTCAATAACACCAAACATTTGGGCCAATTTGCCAATAGTTTGTAAACAAATCCAAATTAGCTTATTATGTTTACATTTAGTCTTTTTTTTACACCCAAACAATGAAAACCCTGGGATAGTTAATCCACCCAAACAAAAATGTAATCCATAATATTTGGAAACTGCAAGTAAGTGCATTTAAACATCAATATGTTAATGGGGATTGTTTATGAAAGTCTGATGATTTCTTCAAAGAGTTTTATGGTTACTAAACACAGGACAATAGTAGTGATTTTAATAGCATGCATCACACAAGTGAAGGCATTTCAGAAAATTATTGTTTAGGATGATAACTTAGGCTTTCAACAACAGATGTGAGAAATGAGAAAACTGACTCAGAAGCAAGGACTTTCTAAAAAAAATTATTAAGAGATTTTTCCTTGTCACCTTTTCAACATTGTTTCATCTGGGCATCCAAGCCCAGCCCCTTCCATGCTATGAATTTTGTACTTCAAATACAAATTGCTCAAAGCAACCCTGACCCTTGGGTCTGAATGTGTTCATTGCCAACTCACATCTCATTCTAAACCCTTCTGAAAATCTACACCTGTTTTCTCATCAAACATGCTGGTTTTTGGCGTGAAAACCCAAATTAAGTTGCACGTTAGAATTCTGAGCCCACAGGTTAAGGATTCACAATATATTTCCAATTGCACATCAGGATAGATCATATAAGTTCCAGCACCCACAAGGATTTCAGAAGCAGCTTAAGTTTTCAGACTTCAATTTCTCAAGCCGTGAACGAGATCCAAGAATATGCCCCAGAAACCTGTATCCATCAAGAATTTATTTTTACTCAAAAAGCAAAGGTTGTACATAAAACTGATTGCGTGTTGTTTACAAAAACAAACAACATTTTGATGGCATAAAACAAACAATAAGAACATTAGAAGAACAACCCTGATCTGACCAAACCAAGTCTCATGTAGTCCAATACTCTATTTCCAACAAATCAGATAGTTTTGGAAGCCCACAAGCAGAACATGAAAGGGCTGGCCTCCCCCTATTGCATCCTCCTGTCAGCTAGTATACCAAGGTATGCTGCACCTGCACACTGATGTCCCATTTAGCCATTACAACTAACAGCACTGATAGACATCCTCCATGAGCACCAAGGAATAACAAGCCTGAAGCACATATTTCATACAACCAATGCCAGCAAATCTCTTTAGAACAGACATTTCCAACCACAGTGCCTCTCCTCTTTGGGACAAGCAAATCAAAAGAAAGCATATGCTTTAATGTACCATAGCCAAAGGTTTTACAGGGGGAAAAGATGACCCTACTGATTGCTAGCATTAAAAGACTTGAGCCTCTGCTTTTTGGCCCAATGAAGACAAATAGAAGGCTGTAAAGGGATGAACTTGAGCTCTTGGCAACTGTTCAAAACCCCCACTACCCTTTAGGAACCCCATCTCTACATATAAAGTTCTAGTTCTGTTTATTTTATCCAAAGGATGTAAATTGGTCATGTGCTAATAAAACTCAATGCACTGTCAATTTTCATTTTTTCCCATGCCAGCAAATAAAAATGCAATACACAAAACTTAAAACATCAGCACATTTTAGCAAGACAATAGAAAACAAACAGATTGTATTCACCCAGATTAATAGCAGTGAAATCCCAATGGGGATATTCTTGGATCATCCTTTTACTATGAATTAAAACCCACAATTGCCAGATGTTATTCTTTTCTATATTTTTTAAGTGCAGTGTAAAAATATTCTTATCCAGTCCCTTTCAAAAGAACACCATTACAAAAGACGCTATCTATTTTCAAACCACTACTTAATAAGAGAATCACTGCTTGCCAGTTGCTCTGTCTTCCAAGGATTTTATTTCAATTGTGTTTTGAAGGCTCATGTGTCAGCAAACTGGCTCCTGTCCCAAAAGTCTTTAAAACTCAAACAGCCCTGTGGGATGAGTAGCAGAGAAGTGATTGGCCTTTCAAATGTTCATTCAATGATCTATGAAAATAACTGCATGCAGAATTTGGGGTTGGGAGCTTCTCCTTTGGACTACTACTCAGATTGCTGAAACTGGTGCCCAATTAAGCCAGGACATCCCACTCAACCCCTCTTCTCACATTACAGTTTTACAGCTCTCTACAGCTGCCTCATTTCTGCATGAGATCCAGCACAGAACCAGCAGGAAATCTAAGATCTGCCTGGTGCTACATTGCAATCTGTCCCTAATATTTTCAAATCTGTTTTTGTACTAGATTTTTCTCAATACCATCCTTCAGATCATCACAGGAGAAAGAAACTGCAGGTGCAAATAAAGAGATGATCCATTTCTCAGAATTTACGTTTAGGTCAAAGAAAGTGGGAGGGGGCAGAACTGCTACTGAAGTTTAATATTAAAGCTGTGAATTCCAGTAAGTTTTGAATGAGTTATTTGTATACCACTGATACTCTGTTACTGATAGCCTGGGGGTGAGTAAATGCATCACAGCTAAATCTCTGATGAACTGAAAAATAAAAGCCAGCTGAACTGATCTTGAAATCTAGCACTTTTAAAAACCATGTTTGTTGCCATGCTGGAATACTTGTGCTTTCAAATTAAGTCAAGGATCAGAGTTCATTATATGCCAGGGGTTCTCCATCTTTTTCACAATTAGGCCTCCCTGAGAGAAGAAATAGGGGCCGCGGTGGCTTAGTGGTTAAGACGCTGAACTGCAGACTGGAAGGTCGGCAGGTCAGCAGTTCGAGACCCAAGTGCCGCGTGATGGAGTGAGCTCCCGTCTTCAGTCCCAGCTTTTGCCAACCTAGCAGTTCGAAAGCAAGAAACTGCAAGTAGATAAATAGGTACCACCTCGGCGGGAAAGGTAACAGCGTTCCGTGCACTCGGTGTTCAGTCATGCCGGCCACATGACCACAGAAGCGTCTTCGGACAGCGCTGGCTCTTCGGCTTAGAACGGGGATGAGCACCGCACCCTAGAGTCGGACACGACTGGTTGGGGACACCTTTACCTTTACCTTTTTTTTAAAAGAAGAAATAATCTAAGCAAGCCTCCCTGTAAAATAGTTTGTATTTATTTGGGGACACCCTTTTCTTATTTGCACCCTTTTCTTATTCTACTCTGGATGAAACGTGATCAACTGTCACAAACACCAAAAACACCTGGAAAGAGTCAAGGAAAAGTTCCTGCCTTCACTGAACTCTTTGGGAAGACTTTGAGAATCACTGTTCTCAGACTTGAACCTAGGGATGGGAGAGAATTCCGCCACGGATCTCGGTGAGGCCGAATGCCAGTGCATTTGGCCCCCCGAAATCCGTGGCGGAACAGCCTGCCATCCCCCCACCCCCCTGCGGATCCCCTCCGGGACGAGACTTACCTGGGGCGGATCTTCCAGGCGGTGGCGGCAGCTGGTCTTCCGACCAGCTGCCGCTGCCGCCATTTGCAGTGTTGTTGTTTTTTACAGAGACGTGATAGGTTATGTAATTTCTACATAGCCTAAAACGTCTGGGTAAAAAAAAAAAAAAAGCATACGCAAATGGCGGCGGCTACAGCCGCCACCATTTGCGTTCCTTATTTTGGGCCGTCTTAGTCTACGTAAATATTTACGTAGACTAAGGCGGCGAAAATAAGGGGAATGCAAATAGCGTACACGGTTTTTTGTTGTTGTTTTTTCCCAGAGCCCTCCGTGGCCGGGTTGATGTTTTCATTGAACTTTCCACAAAACCCCAAGATCTCCTTCCTGATCAGCCACCACCAGTTCAGAGCTGCACTTCTAGTCACTTTTTTTTATTATTATTTTCACATTATCATGTGGCACTGTGGGTGCATTATTGCATAGGCCAGGGCAGCCTTGCCTTCTTTGGTCACAGTACTCGCACAAAACAACAGCAAAATTCATTTCTCAAGAGGACTGGGGTATTTTTTTCAGTTGTTGGATGGGGGAAGGAATTCAGCAGACGGGAATGCCAGTGAAGGCCACCAAAGTAAAGCTGGACAATTCTCAGAAGTACCCTGTAGGGTGGCCACTACCTCAACCCAAAGACATGAAATGGCCACAATTATCCTGAAAACTGCCCACAAAACAGAAATGGACATAACAAAAATTTCCTCATACTTCACAGATTGAAACCATCACCAGAGAAAGCTGTAAGAAAAATAAGGCTTAAGCACACTGAGAGAGCTGATCTAGTAAACTTCTTATCAGAAACTTGATCTCTATTATGTCTACAATATATTCAGTTCAACTAATCCAAGATGGAGTGAGCATTAAGTTTAATGTGTCTGGCTTATTACCTGTGTGCTAGCTGTCCCATGGTTGGTGAGAATGATAAAAGGGAATACTTGGGGATAACTGATTCACAATAGCAGTTTCACATATTTCAGTAATTCTCATTTTGTTGATTTTTCATCAGCTCTAGTCCAGAGGCACTGCACAGGAGCCATTTAAAATCTATTTTGAAAACCAAAATGTTAAAATATTGGGTTTTCCTGCACCTGAGTGTTTAGGACAGGAGTACAGAAATTCAGGCCTGGGGGCCAAAACCAGCTCTCCAGGGGGGGAAGGGATCTCCCCCTTTTCCCCAACCACAGACTGGTGATTTCCTGTTTTTGTACAATTTTTCCACATTCTAGAAGGCTGTAATGCCTCTCCTAAAGCTCAGTTACTGGCAGTAAAAGCTTTAAGCTAAAATATGCTGGTATTTTGGCCCTGCCTTTTGCCATGCCTCTTTTGCCACCACTGGAATGCAGGCCCCAAGAGATTCTCCAAAATGGAATTTGGCTCTCAGGCTGAAAGAGGTTCAACAACCCTGGTTTAGGAGATCTTTAGCCTTCTATAAATAGGAACTGGGATTTAAGGGCACATAGGAGAGTATGGAGGGTCGGAAGGATTCTACACAGCTTAGTCTCTGTCATCGTGACCCCATTATAACTGTTCAATATTATCACACAATTCAGTTATATGAAGCAATGATCCCCAAACTGGGTGGGATATGGATAGCAGATGCAGCCTGCTAATCCCACCGACATTACTGCCGAAAGTAGGCAGGGTTATTTATGCTGGTAGTCACTGCCCTGTCCATTCCCAGCAGAAATATGAGTATACTACACAGAGTTTGGCTGAAAGCCATTGATGTGACTTTCCCTTTGACTCTTGCCCTAGATTTCTACCTCTCCAAGAGGTTGATGCTACTTCACAGGGTTTTGTTTGGGGGTTTGTTGGGGGGGGGGGAATAATTGCTGTCTAGCTGCAATCATTACATGAGAATCATAAGATCTGAACTCAACCTTAATCTTTCGCTGTCAGTCCTAGAGTTCCTATATACAAAATCTGGACCGTAAATAAAAAATAAATTATTTCATTATGCAATATCTTATCTATTATCTTATCTATTCTTTCTTTGGGTGCAAATTCTGACCTCTGCACTATAAACTGTAAAGCAAATATCTACTGATAGATGGATATAGATATTTAAAGTTCCAACACCTAGCAGTGGTTTTGTGAGACAGTTATAAATGTAGTATATTAAAAGCATTTAAAAACCTGCCATTTGGCACTCAGGGTAACATCAAAAGGCAAAGCTAATAATGAGCAGCTGCAAAAGAGAAGCAGCGCTTCAACACTGCAAACAGGAAAATGCATAATAGCACCATTGCCAACCCTAACTCATTTACATCACTTTGCATTAGCAATGGCTTTAAGGTTTGGCACTGTGCTTTCTCAAACAAAGGGACCAGAACCGCTGCAAAACTGACCTTCAAATGTTACTGCTATGAGTTTAATAACGTCTAACAAAAGATATGCATGTCTGGGCAAGGATTTCCTCCTTTCGAAGCTGTCAGGCACAATCCAGTGGGAATCTCTGCACAAGTCTCACTCCAATGAATGAGAGATCCTGCTCTCCAAACTGAAAACCTTTGCAGACATGCGCAAAACAACCTCAAGGAAGACTGAATAGAGATGCCTGGGAGATACAGTTCCTTTCAGAGCCAGACTTTGAATAATCCAAAACATTTCTAATGCTTTATGCTTCCCCTAGCCCAAAGATACTCATCTTCACGCATAAGTGTCTTTTCCCTAACTCTCCACTTTTTTATCATGACACAGATAAAGAGAAAACAACATTTTTAAGGTCTGAACGCCTTGTAAGTGGTCAAATCAATGTTACTGAAGTACAGTTGCTGAAACTTTAATCTACATTCACTTGTGTACTCCATGTCTGTATCAATACACTATGAATCCTCATCTCTCTCAATTTAACTATTGTTCACATAATATCAATAATCGGTGATCAAAGTACATTTCAACCTAGGCACCGACCTCAATCTCTTTGGGAGACAGCTCCAGTCTTACACTGTGCTTTGCAAAAGTTTCAAGTTACTAAGCACTATCATCAACATTTAGGTCAACTGACAAGTCATCATCATCTTAACAATAAAGGTATACAAAAAACATAGATGCACAAAGTTATTTGTATTCATTACCTCATTTATTTTAACAGCCTTGCAAGGTAATTCATAATTATACTTGATTTCCCAGTTGGGAACCAAGGAAGAGAATAAACGTTTTAGCACAGGCCACTCAGTAAATCTCCAGCAAAGGAGATCGTTACCTTGTCGTGGTGCTGGAGCTTGAGCACCTCAATGACGCCATGAGCTAAATCGTGAAGGGACACCCAAAGCGGGAAGGTCATGGCAGAGAGGTCAGACTAAATACGATCCCTGGGGAAGGTAACAGCAACCCACCCCAGTATTCTTGCCATGAAAACTGAATGGATCAGTACAACCAGAGATATGTCGGTATACCATCGGAAGATGGGACTCCCAGGTCGGAAGATGGTCAAAATGCTACTGGGGAGGAACAGAGGATAAGTTCAACTAGCCCCAGATGTGATGACGTAGCTAGCTCAAAGCCGAAAGGACGACTAGCGGCCGACAGTGCTGGTGATGAACGACGAATCTGATGTTCTAAAAATCAACGCACCACAGGAACCTGGAATGTAAGATCTATGAGCCAGGGCAAATTGGTTGTGGTTATTGGGGAGATGGCAAGATTAAATATAGACATTTTGGGTGTCAGTGAACTGAAATGGACTGGAATGGGCCACTTCACATCAGATGACCACCGGATCTACTACTGTGGACAAGAGGACCACAGAAGAAATGAAGTAACCTTCATAATTAATAATAAAGTGGCTAAAGCAGTGCTTGGATACAATCCAAAAAATGACAGAATGATCTCAATTCAAATTCAGGGTAAGCCATTTAACATCACAGTAATCCAAATATATGCCCCAACCACAGATGCTGAAGAAGCAGAAGTAGATCAGTTCTATGAGGATCTGCAGCACCTACTGGATAATATGCCAAAAAGAGATGTTATTTTCATTACAGGAGACTGGAATGCTAAGGTGGGTAGTCAAACGACACCTGGAATTACAGGCAAGCATCGTCTGGGAGTACAAAATGAAGCGGGACATAGGCTGATAGAATTTTGTCAAGACAACTCACTGTGCATAACAAACACTCTCTTCCAACAACCTAAAAGACAACTTTATACATGGACTTCACCAGATGGTTGACACCAAAATCAGATTGACTACATCCTTTGTAGCCAAAGGTGGCGGACATCTATACAGTCGGTAAAAACAAGACCTGGAGCTGACTGTAGTTCAGATCACGAACTTCTTATTGCACAAGTTATAATCAGACTAAAGAGAACAGGGAAGACCCACAGATCAGTTCGATATGAGCTCACTAATACTCCTAATGCATATGCAGTGGAGGTGAAGAAAGATTTAAGGGACTAGATTTAGTAGATATGATCCCAGAAGAACTATGGACAGAAGTCCACACATTGTTCAGGCGGCAACGAGAAACGTCCCAAAGAAAAAGAAAACCAAGAAGGCAAGATGGCTGTCTGCTGAGACACTGGAAGTAGCCCAAGAAAGAAGGAAAGCAAAAGGCAAGTGATAGGGGCAGATATGCCCAATTAAATGCAAAATTCCAGAGATTAGCCAGAAGATGTAAGGAATTATTTTTAAACAATCAATGCGCAGAAGTGGAAGAAGATAATAGAATAGGAAGGACAAGAGACCTCTTCCAGAAAATTAGAAACATCGGAGGTAAATTCCAGGCAAAAATGGGTATGATCAAAAACAAAGATGGCAAGGACCTAACAGAAGCAGAAGAGATCAAGAAAAGGTGGCAAGAATATATGGAAGATCTGTGAAGGATAATAATATTGGGGATAGATTTGACGGTGTGGTCAGTGAGCTAGAGCCAGACATCCTGAAGGGTGAGGTTGAATGGGCCTTAAGAAGCATTGCTAATAACAAGGCAGCAGAAGACGACAGTATCCCAGCTGAACTGTTTAAAATCTTGCAAGATGATGCCGTCAAGGTGATGCATGCCATATGCCAGCAAATTTGGAAAACACAAGAATGGCCAACAGATTGGAAAAAATCAACTGATATCCCCATACCAAAAAAGGGAAACACTAAAGAATGTTCAAACTATCGAACAGTGGCACTTATTTCACATGCCAGTAAGGTAATGCTCAAGATCTTGCAAGGTAGACTCCAGCAATTCATTGAATGAGAATTGCCAGATGTACAAGCTGGGTTTAGAAAAGGCAGAGGAACTAGAGACCAAATTGCCAATATCTGCTGGATAATGGAGAAAGCCAGGGAGTTTCAGAAAAACATCTATCTGTTTTATTGACTATTCTAAAGCCTTTGACTGTGTGGATCATAACAAATTGTGGCAAGTTCTTGGTGGGATGGGGATACCAAATCATCTTGTCTGCCTCCTGAGGAATCCGTATAACGACCAAGTAGCAACGGTAAGAAAAGACCACAGAACAACGGACTGGTTTAAGATTGGGAAAGGAGTATGGCAGGGTTGTATACATTCACCCTGCCTATTCAACCTGTACGCAGAACACATCATGCGACATGCTGGGCTTGATGAAGCCAAGGCTGGAGTTAAAATCGCTGGAAGAAACATTAACAATCTCAGATATGCAGATGATACCACTTTGATGGCTGAAAGCAAGGAGGAGCTGAGGAACCTCATGACGAAGGTGAAAGAAGAAAGTGCAAAAGCTGAGTTGCAGTTCAACCTCAAAAAAACCAAGATTATGGCAACCAGCTTGACTGATAACTGGCAAAGAGAGGGAGAAAACGTGGAGGCAGTGACAGACTTTGTATTTCTAGATGCAAAGATTACTGCAGACACTGACTGCGGCCAGGAAATCAGAAGATGTTTACTTCTTGGGAGGAGAGCAATGACAAATCTTGATAAAATAGTTAAGAGCAGAGACATCACACTGACAACAAAGGTCCACATAGTTAAAGCAATGGTATTCCCCGTAGTAACCTATGGCTGCGAGAGCTGGACCATACGGAAGGCTGAGCGAAGGAAGATAGATGCTTTTGAACCGTGGTGTTGGAGGAAAATTCTGAGAGTGCCTTGGACTGCAAGAAGATCAAACCAGTCCATACTCCAGGAAATAAAGCCAGACTGCTCACTTGAGTGAATGATATGAAAGGCAAAACTGAAGTACTTTGGCCACATCATGAGAAGACAGGATACCCTGGAGAAGATGCTGCTGCTAGGGAAAGTGGAAGGCAAAAGGAAGAGGGGCCGACCAAGGGCAAGATGGATGGATGATATTCTGGATGTGATGGAATCGACCTTGGGGGAGCTGGGGGTGGCGACGGCCGACAGGAAGCTCTGGCGTGGGCTGGTCCATGAAGTCACGAAGAGTCGGAAGCGACTGAATGAATAAACAACAACTCAGTCAATCCATGATTCTCTGCACAGAGATAATTAGGGTTGGCGGAGAATTTCTCCCCGAAACTTCGGGGGGCCGAGCGCCAACGTGTTCGGCCCCCCGAACAAGTTTCGGGGAGAAATTCTCCGCCCCCCCACACCCCCCCCGGGACAGGACTTACCTTTGGCGAATGTCCCTCCCAGCGGCGGGTCCGGCCGGCGGTTCGGCGGGTCTTCATCAGGGGCGGGGGCGGCAGCCGATCTTTCGACCGGCTGCCGCCGCCGCCATTCCAATAAAAGAAAAAAAAAAACGCCCCCGTGATAGGCTACGTGACGATTAACGTAGCCTATCACGGCTGACTTTGCAGATCTAGCCGTGATTGGCTACGTTAATCGTCACGTAGCCTATCACGGGGGCTTTTTTTTTTTTTTAACTTTTTAGTTCGCAGCCGGGCGAGGCGAGGCGCCTCCTCCCCGGCCTGAATTTCGGCCGGGCGAGGCGGGAAGCCTCCCCCCCCCCGGCCTGAACTTCGTGGGGGGAGCAGCAAAGCGCCTCCCCCCCACCGCGAAAAGCTTCGAGGACAGGTAAGGGACTTCCGTGCACCCCTAGAGATAATACTTCCATGTTTAGTCTACATATACCAAAGGGAAGAAGACAAGATACCAAACACCACTTCTCCTTGCGTGGTTCTTGGTCAGCACTGGCCACCATTGCCTGGGTGGCGGGGGGTGATAAAGTGGGTATCTGGGGATGATTCCAGATACCCACTTTATCTTCTCCCCCCACCCCCCAATAAATGATAAGCATTACCAGGTTGCAGTACTTCATTGCACTCAGGGAAAGCTCATTGTGACAGAATTAAAGAAATCCTGCTACTGCATGCAAAGATATCTGGAGGCATTATCTCTCACTGACAATCAGATAAATAGCATGCATAGTGTACATACCACCAAGAGTGGTCGTCCCCAAATGGATTACAGAAGACTGAAAAAATATTTTGAATTCTTAGGAGCCAGTATTGAATTTTTAGGCACCAGCCTTTTGCAGGAAAATATTTTTAAAATCCCTTTGCCCCCCCCCCCACCAAATTAGAAGCCTAGGTGAACAGATGCCTTGGATTTCTCCAATTCTGTCTATGTACACATTCCAGGAGTTCTGTAACATTTGCCTCAATGGAACACAAGTCAGACCAGAATTCTGTCATTCACGTTTGAATTCTCTGTAAAAATGTTCTTCACAAAATAATACTTCAAAAGCTACAAGCACTCCAATAAAACAAGGGAGAGAGAAAAAAAACCCTTACATTTACTTCAAACGTCTTCAGTGATCAATAAAACAAGGGATGGCATTCTCTTTAAATCACGAAATATAATGTGGTTTTTGTCCTATTCGACTGCTGTTTGTTGTTCCCTCCAGACTGATGGTAGCAGGTGCAGTTTCTCCTCCTACTCCCTCCACCGCCATCAACTGTTTCTGGTCTCCTGCCACCCAACCCATGCAAATCCATGACATGAAAATGTGCATGAAATCCATGTCTTCTTTTAACAGTATGGAGCCAATCTTTACTTTCTCCCAAATGCAAAAGGTGCAATATCTGTTTGGAGGTCAGCCAGAAAAACATGAAGGCATTTTGCAACTGGAATACAGCCACAGTCCTTGAAAGATTTAAAATACTGAAATTCATTAAATTAACATTAAAGTAAGTGCCCCTTAAATAAAATCAACTGGTCAAAACTGAGATCCTCAAGACTGCATGTCAGTATGTGCAAGGATACAGAAAGCTGTCTTATTATTTAAGAAATTGTATAGTTCTTAGCATGAGCACACCAGAAGAGGAGCCATCTGCTGTATATATAAATTTAGGCCTGCATTATAAAAGGAACATTGTTTTAATCTGAGAAGTACATTAGGGTGTCACTATCCCTGGACACAGAAATGTAAACAAAAGGGAAGGTGATTTTGAAAGATGTGTTTGGGGGAGAGGGGTATGAGATAAACCTTTGTTCCTACCCCACCGGGTGATCACAGCTGAGACAGAGTTCTACTAAAGGCTCCTCCACCATCCCTCTGTATCTATCTCATTTCTGCCTTAACTTATGCTACTGTAAATAGGAGATAGTTTTATTTATGGGCATAATATGGTTGATGGAACTCTTGCTCACCATTCTGCCTTTCTTTTCCTCACCACTCCCCACACTTCAAGGGGTTTAAGGTGTAACACATTAAAGCAAGCCCCTTGTTCTCTAAGCAGAAATTTGCTTCTCAACACCATGGCAATTTGATTTCCACTTTTTAATACCTTTAACTGGCTTCCCCCATTTTATGTTGGTTGAAACAACTCCTGTAGACTAGTACAGATCTTCCAGACACCTGGACAATCACTATTATCCTTAGCAGTACTACTGCATAAAACATCCTTGTCCCTTGAAGTACAGTTCACATCACAAGGGATACATTGTGCATGCAGTGATAAAATTCAGCAACAAGGCTGGTATTTGGTGATGGTAGTGTAATGTGGCAGGCTTATTTGCTTAGACAATAAATCATAATGTACAGCCCAAGCCTGTGTATGTGTTTACTTATATGTAAGTCTCACAATACCACTCTTCAGGCATTATGCCTCTCACACAATGAGGGGCAAAATGAGTATGAGCATGCTAGCTCTGCCCCCTATATTGGTCCACTGTGCCCATCCCTGATGCCCTCCATGTCTTGAGAAGGCGGACGTCTCCCAGAGAGAGACATCTCTACTCAGGGAGGCTCTTCACACAATTTAGAACCTTGATCTTCCAGGGTTCTAAATTGTGTGGGCCTTCTCCATGAATAGAGAAGTCTCCCTGTTGCAGAAGTTCACCTTCCCAATACATGGAAAGTGAAGAGGCCAGTCACGAAGACACAAAAGAGAAGGTGGGACCAACAGGCCCATCCCCACTCTCCCCTTAATGCAATGGTAATCCAGGGCATGGGGAGAGAACACATAAACATGGCTTGTATTTAATTTGGTTTATTGTCAGATAAGTGTTCATAGCAGTTCAGCCAGAAATACAATTTGGAAAAATAATGAATTATAAACCCTACTCAGACATTAACAGCAACTGAGAAATGGATGTATTAAAATGTGTAAGCACCTGCAGTACTTGAGGGTCAAGGATGAACAACAACAGGTAAATAACTCATATTTGTCATGAAGGGCTGGTTTAGCAGTATTTATAAGGAAGATTGCCAACAGCAGACATATAGGAGGCAACAGCCAACTGTGGTTTGTCAAGAGAGAAATCTCAAGAGCAAAATCATTTAAGACATGGGTGGGTAACTTGTGGCCCTCCAGATGTTTCAGCCTTCAACTCCCATCATCTCTTACAATTGAATATGCTGGCTAGGGCCAAAGGGAGTTGTAAGCCAAACATCTATACAGCCACAGGGATTTATATAATAGGATGAGACCCATCCTGTTAGGATGTGCCAACTGACAAACATTATTATTATTATTATTATTATTATTATTATTATTAAATTTATTAATCACCCATCTGGCTGGTCACCCAGCCACTCTGGGCGATGTACAACATACAATAAAACAGTTTAAAACAATAAAATTCTACAATAAAAACATTTTCTAAAATACTCTAACCCACCCCAAACATGAAGGTAGTCTGGCACAGTATGGGCCAGTTCACATGATCACAGCAGCCCCATGGCTTATTTAAACCATGGGGAGTTGTGGCATCTGCCAAGCATGCTTTGGAATATTTAAACCACAGTGGGTGGTCGCCGCAGCTTATCGTGATTCCTCAACCTAGCAAGGGTTGAGACATCACACATGGGTTGCTTTTGGGTTGTGGATGGTTTGTCAACCACAGCAACAACTCGCGAGGTTCAGACATCACGATAAACTGCGGTGACCGACCAACTCAGCTTGAACTAGGTCAATGACAACAACGGGTTAGGTTAGATGTGATTTTACTTGTAAGACTAGATGCCTAGGAAATAGTTTTAGATAAAATCCAAACAGTGTTGGCACCTAAGAATTTTTAACATATTTTTTCCAGCCCAAATGAGGGCCAAAGACTGACTACACTAATGCTGGTGGATGACAGTCACTAGACGTGTTGATTTCCAGGTATCAATGCCAACAGCTTGAAAAGTACGACAGAAGAGGAGATTTTGCAGGAGGAGATAGAGGTAAGTAGGTATGAAGCAGATGTACATATAAGCATGATCTCTTGCTCTATCTGTAACAAATAGTATCACTTCTACATGTAGAGTTTCTCCACACAAACTGCATATGAGGGGTAAAATACAAATTGTACACAAACATACGACAATGAATAGATCAAAATTCCACCTCTTTGCCATGCTGATGTTGGGTAAAACATGCAAGTATGCCAATGGATTAATAATCTGTGTTAAGTGATTTTGAGTGCACATCAGTGTCTTTGGGAATGTAGTGCTTGTCTGGGACTGTCATAAAGAGCTCATAGTACTGGCTGTGTGAAGCAATCTCATAGAGGTGGGGATTAGCATTGGATGAGGTATGATGTAGTATACGGCAAAGATGGAGTGGCTGGGTAATCCTTGTGAGTTTTCAGATATATATATATATATATATATATTAGTTGTTTGAGTTAGCGTTGCAGTTTTGTTTATGGCAGAGGTGTATTATCAGATCTGTAAGTTACCATCAGATTTTGATGTGGCAGTGTTTTTGAGAAGGTATGTGACATCTCAACAGTGGCTGCTTACCACTGTGACAATGTCTGATAGTTGCATTGACTGGGCATGGCGTCGCAGTAATATTGGGCGCAGTAGTTGAAAACCTCAGCAAAGAACTAGTGTGGACTGGACAAGGAGCAATGAATTCAACTTTTAACAAAATAATAAATTGTTCATGGAAGCTTTAGTTTAGACTAAGACTCTACCATCCGGGAGTTTCATAATGGATGTGTCCAGTATAGTTTCAGTCTAGGGAGCACTTGACTAAATAAACCCATGATGAGTTACCTTCCAATTTGGGTATACTGTACATTACAAGATCACTGAGGGATGTTAAGGGGTAATTAATCTGGATTAAGTGATGTCTAATCAAAGCTATGGTTTTCCCAGTAGTAATGTATGGCTGTGACAGCTGGACTATAAGGAAGGCTGAGCGCCGAAGAATCGATGCTTTCGAACTGTGGTGCTGGAGAAGACTCTTACGAGTCCCCTGGACTGCAAGGAGGTCACATCAGTCAATCCTAAAGGAAATCAACCCTGAGTGCTCCTTGGAAGGATAGATACTGAAGCTGAAGCCGAAATATTTTGGCCACCTGATGTGAAGAGAAAACTCTCTGGAAAAGACCCTGAAGCTGGGAAAGACAGAAGGCAAAAGGAGAAGGGGACGGCAGAGGATGAGATGGCTAGATAGCATCACCGATGCAATGAAGATGAACTTGAGCACGCTCCGGGAGAGAGCGCAGGACAGGAAGGCCTGGCGTGCTATGGTCCATGGGGTCACGAAGAGTCGGACACGACTGAATGACTGAACAACAACAAGTGATGTTGTACATATACCACGCTGCTGTGCTTACAGCTAGCCATGGTTGAACGCTGTTTACACTAGCCATGGTAAAATATGGATTCCCCCCACAACACACACACACTCACTGCATATGCGTGGATGAAGTGGGAATTTAATCCCATGTAAATGAATATGGATGTAGAGGTATTCGTTTATCTCAGGATAATTCATACATCTAACTAGGCTGGGTTGTTGTTGCAATGAAAGATTCATATTTGCAAGGCCCCGCATCCAGACCAGGCAGGGCAATTCTATCTATGTAGAGCAGGGGTAGCTAATGTGGTGCCCAAACGCATCTATGTGCCCCTGGGCACCTTTCTTGGCATGCACCAAGGTGCCCTACCGCTCCCACTTTTTCTTTTAATCTCTCCTCCTCCATTATCTTACCAGCAGCTGGGGTTGCTGTGAAATTGGTTTCTGTTGGTGCTGAAAACTGTGGGTTCAAAGGAGTTCAGTGTGTCCAGGCTCAAACCCCACCTCCTCCTTGTACTGTTCTTTGGGCACGTTACTTGTCCTCCACCATGCTTCTCACGGTGGCTATTTTCTGGTGGTGCCCAGGACAGTTTCTCAAATTGCCAAATGTGCCCGTGGCCCAAAAAGGTTGCCGAACGCTGATGTACAGTTTCAGTACACTACGCATCACCCACGGATGATGAGGTGCACAGTGTAGCTACTGCGAAGTCTCTCATACTTAGTGCAAGTGATGGTGTTGAAGAGGGGTACTGGCCTTGGCACATGGAGGGTGAGGTCACCATGACTGTGGGTGCAGCACTACTTGATAGTACATTTAATGTTTGTGAATGGCCCAGAGAGCTTCAGCTATTGGGCGGTATAAAAATGTAACAAACAGATAAATAAATGTAGGACCCTCAGTAGTGGAGGAGCCAGGCCGGGAACTTTGCTTTCTACGGCAATTATGATGAGCAGCAGGGGCAGAGCGTGACAAGGGCGTGTGTGAGCCACCTCACTGGGCCATGGCCATAAGTAACTATAACAAAGAAGCCCCGTCTTTCTGTGCTACCGGTGATGGGGGGCCCCTCAGGTGAGACCCTGTTTCCATGCGGCGTTCCTCACAGCACCAGGTACGGCGGCGGCCGAGGAACGTTTCTCCTGCGTGCCATTTACGGCAGCGCTGCGGGGATTTCCACGACAAACGACGCCTCGCGCCAAGCGAGATGGGCGCGAGGGGCTCCCCGCGACGCCGGGCGCCCGAGTGGGATTCTGGCCCGCCTCCTCCTCGGCCTGTGGGGCCTCCAGAAACGGCATTTTCCGGGGAGGGGGCGCAAGGGAAGGATGTCCTGAGGGGAAACTAGCGCCGCGCAACCCCCCCCCCCCGGGGTGCCAGGCGTGGCATGACGGGCGGGGAGATCTGAACCGTGGCAGAAGGCCAGCGAGGGCGAGCCTCATGTTCTGCGACACGTTCGCGGCCCCCGGGCGTCGGGGCTGAGGGGGGCTCGGCCCACCCCTCGGGCCGCGCAGGGCAGCCGCTGAGGCGAAGATGCCCCCTCAGGCACGACGGGGAGGGGGGGGCCGCCGGGGCGGGGCGGGGCTGCTCCGAACGTTGGGCCGCTCCCTCCCCCGCCCCCCAAAACGAGAGGAATATAAAGAGCGAGCGAAGGGCCCTAACGGCATTTCCCGCTCGGGCTCCGCCGGGCTCTGATTGGCCGAGGCCTCCATCAACAACACCCCTCCCGCCCTCTCACTCGCCCCCCTCTGCCCGGGCACGGACAGGAGCTCGCGCTCGCCCGCCGCCTCCATCGCCGCCAGCAGCAGCAGCAGCAGCAGCGCGCGCGCTCCTTCGATGGCAACGCACGCAGCAGGCGCGCGCAAGCCGTGGGGAGGAAAACCGGGGGAGGGAGAGCAGCGCGCGCGCGTTTTGCACCGGGGTGTTTCCCCCCCCCCGTCCACCTGCGCCCAGATTTTAATCTTATTTCATTCCCCCCGTACCGCCGTCCACACACAAACCACACGCGCAGCCTCCGCTCCACCTGGACCCTTTTGCAACGACGCCCTCGCCGCCGATGTTATTTGGCGAAGGCTCCTTTTGCCCCGCAAGAGCCTTTCTTTGCTAAAATGCAAAACGCCCCTTGCGCTTCTCGACCCCGCAGGCGAGACGCCGACTACCCCCCGCCCAGCGCGCCCCCACCGATTGCAATTTGTACATGTGCGGAAATAATTAATTGAAATAAATCAGAACTGGGGGCGGGGGATTTGCAGTCCGCTTTGCCCGTGTACTGAAGAAATAATCCCAAAAGCTGGGGGAGGGGGGTGAAGAGGAGGGGATGCCCCCCTTCAGCGGCTCACACGGCGGCACCATTAACACATCGCACGCAGCATCCCCTCCCTCCCTTTCCCCTCCTCTCCATTGTCTGCACTTGGCAACAGACGCAAGCCTCAGCATTACGGGGGGGGGGGCTCATCTGCTCTCCCCACTTGCACCTGCCCCCCCCCAACAAAGTGCCATCAAACGTGCCCAAGCCACCTCCCCCCCCAGCCGCATGCCCTTGGTTCACGCCCTCCTCGACCCCCCCCCCTTCCACTTTCTCCTGTCAAATTGCACGGTCTATAGAGCATCTTCCTTTCTCGACTGCCCCCCCCCGCCGCCGCATCCGCGCTCCCCGGCCCCGGTTCAGCCAATCCCTCAATTTTGCATGCTCTTTTGAATGAGAACAATGTTGCCAAGAAGCGGGACAGCATTCAGCGCGCAGCCCTGCGTGTGGGGCGCAGCACAAGGACTCCAGCCACCGCATTCCGAAACGAGACAACAGCCCCCGCTCTCTTCTCCCCCGCCCCATCTCCACAACCCCCGGACCAATTCCACTCCCGGATTTTCGTTCCTTCGTGCTGCCCCCTCCAGAACGCAGTTTTGCAAGCCCTTAGGAGTCTGTCAACCCTCGAGGCGGGCAAAGCCAGAAGAGGAGCGCTTTGCAATTTAAAATAAAGAAAAATAACATCGGCACACTCCGCCTTTCCTCCAACCCCATTGTTTGCGATGAAGATGCTCGAGTTGATTTAGCCCACCGACCTTCGCGGGGGGGGGGGGGTCCTGTTCACCATTAAGGTTTCTTGGGGCAGCACCTCCTAGATCAGCCTTCGAAGCCCGGTGGCTCCTAACACCATCTACACACATACGCAGCAAAAGCATCCCCAAAATGTTTTGTGTTTTCTTTTAAATGCGCGCATGCAAATACGATGGCAAAATTGAGCAGAGGGGAGTGAGAAGCGAAGCGACGATTCTAACCCCAAAGCCACCGAAACTCTGCTTCCCCCACCCCCAAAAAATCACCACCACCACCACCCAGGAATTCTCCAGGCGCACAAATTCCATGCGTGGGGTGGGAGACGCAACGAACATGCACCATCCGGAAAAACACACCAGCCGAGGAGGCGATGCAAAGCCCCCCTTTGGCATTCGAGGAGGCGAACCCGGCTCCATCCTTTGCTGTATACTGCGGTCTGGAAAACAGCATCAGGTCCAGAGGAAGGTGCATTGATTCACCCTCTTTTGCAAACAATAATGTTGGGTTTTTTTAAAAAAAAAAAAAATAGTGTACCTGCAGTCCCGAGGAATAGCAACGTCCAGATGAGATCCTTGCTTTGAAGCATTGTCATCTGCTGGATGGCGAGGAAGTTTCCTTGCATATGTATATATTTTCCCCTTCAGTCGGAACCTGGACGGGTGAAGACAAGAATTTCAGGTGCAAGGCAAGGGGGGGGGGGAGAAAATAAAAAATCCCCCAGAATTGTGTGATATTTTTATTTATTTTTTTGTCCAGCTGCTTCCTAGCTGCTTTCAGGAGCTGATCAGAGAATGAGTGACAGTCCCAGCCTCAGCACACAGGCGCAGCATGAGATCCCTGCGCTGTCCTGGATTTGCTTTGGTGAGGTTGTTGGGAAGGGAGGAGGGGCGCGGCACCTCACAGTATTCTTCCACCCAGACTGGCCACAGAAATAGTACAGTGCAATAAGCATCAAGGAATACTGGAGAGGGAGAGAGGAGGAAAAGCAGATGCAAACGCCTAGAAAAGATGGACTGGCTATTGGAGGATCTGGATTCTTTCCCACTAAAGTAGACTAATGGTTTTTCTCCTTTCCTTTTTTTTTAATCCCCCCTTGTAGATGAATATGCTGGCAATTCAGATACGCATTTTCACAGCAGTTAGAGAAATATCAGTACTATTTCTTTAAGAGGGGGGAGAAAAGTCCAACAGTATTCTTGGAAAAGCTGTTTTGCAAAAGAAAAAAAAGGAGGGGGTATTTTTGAACTGTCCAGTCAGTCTCCAATGCTCTGGCTAGAAATAAAATTAATTATTTCTTTGTATTTATATTTGTTATAACACAGTAAAACCACAGAAACCAAAACAAATCAAACAAACAGTCCCAATAACAATAACAGCAAAAGGTGTCGTTTTGAGACCCAGGCTTGTTTTGAGTTAGGAAAAGTGGTTGTTTAAACAAAAAATTGCTACATTTTGAAAAATGGAAAGGGATGATTATGTCAAAATCCAGCTTCCCACACTTACAGCTGAAAGATCCGATTTGATCAGTAAGCTTGCTCAAGTCTCGTGGGTCCTCAGAAGGAACTGCACCAACTAACTGAGGCCTTGTATGCAAATTTCAAAGCACCTCCCTGTGCTGTAAAAAGTTGTACACGCCCCCCCAAGTGTTTTGAGATGGGTGTGTATCCTCAAGCGTAGTAAGATGCCAACTTCATTAATTTGCTCAGGTATAATAACCGTGGCAGCAGTGAGTTAAAATGCAAGAGAAAGAGCCCTGGATAAATGGGGGCTCTTTGTCTCTCATTGCACCTGAAAGCTGACCACATACATAAGAAGCTGCCTTAGAATCAGACCGTTGGTCCATCTAGCCCAATATTGTCAACGCTGACTGGCAGCTGCCAGGGCTTCAGGCTGGCAGAGGCCAGGGATTGAACTTGGGACGTTTTGCATGCAAAGCAGGTGCTCTACCACTAAGCCATGCCCCCTTACATCCATAATGCCTGTTACATAAGGGGTCCTTAGCAAAACCTAAGCATGTGAGGAAAACAAAGAAGGGAGATGCAATGTCTCCCACACAAAAGAGAATCAGTAAAGAGCAAAGGACTTGTAGTTAGGACAGAGATGACTCAGTCCTAGGCTCAGTTATAACATCCCACAGGTTTAGTAGAAATTATTTGCATAGTTAGGATCAATGGAAGTATATTTGTTTGATATTTGGCATGTCTAAAGGACAGACACCCAATAAAATTAATATGCCACAATTGTAGTTGGTTTTTTGTGTACTTCAGAAAGCAGGATTTCACACACACACACTCAGTGTACAAGTGGATCTTTGGAAGTCACTGCCATAGAATGGCTGTGATAGCCAAACAATAAAACTGAGCCTTAAGGACAAGACCAGCCACATTCATCACTGGGGGTAAATTGGGGAAGCGATGCACTTATTTTCCGAAATGCCAGAAATTGAAGTGGAACTGGAGAACTTTCATCAAACCAGAGGACTGCTTCAAGAAGGGCAGGAGTTACTTGCTGTTTCACGTGAGTAGCCAATAGGATAATTCTCAGCCATGTGTGTGCCCGTGAAAAGTATGAACTGGGCTGAACATAGATGCACCAAACAACAGCCATTTTCACTGTGACAGTAGCAGTGTGTGTGTCCCCCCTGCCCTCCCCCCAGCCACCACAATCATAGGAATCAACGACCCAGTTTGCAGTTAATATACTTCACTCTGTGAAATGTAGATTTGTCCTTTGAAAGCTAGTTTTCAGGTTCAACTTTCCTAATTGCATCTTTCACATAGAAACTGCATTCCATCACATAAGAAGTGTCTTTTAAAATATTACAGCTACTATATGGAGCAACACCAGACAGAAACAATTTTTGATGTTCTCTAGCATATGCTACATACAGCTCTTGTACTGGAAATCAGAGACAGTATGCTGGGGCAAAACAGGCATTCTATTGTCTCAGGAAAGCTGTCTTTTGGGGTGGAAAACATGTAACAACAGTCTGGGAACACAGATAGTCTGCCTATACTGTATTTGCAAGAACACTAATATTTTACTTGCAAATATTATAAGAACCATCCCTGAAAATATAGTACTTAGAAATATAGAAGTCTAGCTCAGCCTTTCTTGGAATTCCTGTTATTCAGAGAGCCACCCATGAGAGGATTTGTGAGGAGATTTGTTGTAGAGGCTCCATAATAAAAGAGTTTTAAAAAAGAAAGAAAGAATGAAAAGGCGTTTGAGGTTGAATTAATTGGAAGAAAAAAGCGATTGTTTTCCACAGGTAAAAGCTTCAGTGTAACCTCATTTTGTCTAAATTACTAGAAAATACTTCAGATGAAAACGCCCCTTTGTCGCAACATGCAACATAATTTGAGCGAGATGATTAACTGTTCTTTCTATTTAAAAGGAGACTTAAAATGCAGGTAATTGTTTGCTTTCTGATTGCCAAAGGAATAGTTGGAACTGCAATATGGCATGTCAGAGAGAGGACCGACAAGTGTAAACCAATTTACACATCTTATTAAATATAATTCTTTCTTTTTTTAAAGTGAAGAAGGAACTGCATAAGTAGGCAAGACAAAACATTTTTATATTTTGAATGAACATTTATCTCCACCCTCTCAAAAAAAAAAAAAAAAAAAGGTATTTAAAGCATGCAAAGGTGAACTATGGATGACAGAATCCTGTTCATTCTGTCCTAAAACATGCCTGGATAAGATCATGGGGTTAGAACCACAGTGACCTTGTCAAACAAGAGTGTGAGAAGCAAGCAATCACGTTTTATAGTGATGTGCAGAAGCCCCCTCTGCTGACATTATATTTGGGACCAATTAGGAGCTTCCTTGGCAAAGTAGGGGTGGGGAGACAAATGACTTTTTCTTCTTTTTAAAGTTCCATGTTGGCTTATAATGTTCGGCACACGCGTATTCTTGCAGTACCACTTGGGAACTGCGCACAATGCCATTGTGAGAAAAAATGGGAAGAGGTATCCGTCACCCCAACCCACTTTCTCTCATGGCATATGTATTTATTTATTTATTACATGTATATCCCATCTTTTTTCCTCCTTAAGGAACCCCGGGCAGCATACACAATCCTCCTCCTGCCCATTTTATCCTCACAACAACAACCCTGTGAGGTAGGTTGGGCTGAGAGTCTGTGACTGGCCCAAAGTCACCCAGTGAGCTTCTCCTGGCTCCCAGTCCAACACACCAATATTATGTCAAGAGACTGAAGTTTCTACCACTGCACACCCTCAAAATTACATTGAGGCAGTAGACTACAAAACCATTAGTACTTCCATATTAAGTAAGGAAACTCAATTTTTAAGGTACTATTACACTAGCATAAATATTACTGAAACTAGCTAGCTGGGTAGTCCAAGGGTAACGGCTTACCAGTTAAGCTTTAGCTTATGCTAGAACATCCAAGACTAGTTACTGCTCACAAATCAGAAAGATATACCTGGAAGTATGAGTGGCTACAGCAACTTTTCTAGTGCTTGCTCATGATATATTAATAACTTGAGAGGCAGTGAGAAGAAAGTTGGTATTGGACCTGGGTCCAAAGTGTATTCTTCCTATGAAGCCATTGTATTCTGTCTGCCGTTCTAACTACACACGTTATTCCTGTGCTAACCAGGATGCCCCAAAACAGCCTTTAACAAAGTACATTTCCAGGTTTAAACACAATTACATTTTTTTTAAAAATGAAGGACTAAAAAGCCTGGCTATATAAAAAGGTCTTTGCTATTACACACATTGGTTCTATTCTACCTGTTGTATTAATTTACTTTGCAACAGCCTTTGTACCAATTTGAATGTTCTTTTGTTTTAAGATATGCTTGGAAAACATAATTGAACTAAAATAAGTTATCAATAGCTCAACATACCCCAGCAGTTTCAGTGTGTGAATGGCGGGCTGTGCATAACATAGTGCCTTACCATGCAATCCTACTCATACCTACTCAGAAGTCTCATTCTGTTCAATGGAACTTACTCCTAGGTAAGTGTGCATGTGATTGCAGTCTGACAATAAAATTCTATACACATTTCCCTAAAAGCAACTCCCATTGTGATCAAAGGAGTTTACTCCCAGGTAAATTACAAGCCTGGCATAGCAGGGAAAGTTGGTATAGGCATGCACCCTGTCTGTTGTGTGTTAGGTGCCTTGGGAAGAGAAATGTCTGGAGAATGGTGCTGCTAACATACTGCCTGGTTCTCATGAGCACTGTGGCTTAAACAACACCGTAGCTTAAGCAGGGTGGCCCGGCGTGTGCCAGGCGCCATTTCCCTAATTTCCTGCCTGGGCACGGCACGGCATGTCATGCGAACCTGGGCGGCATGGTTTGTTTGAGGGGGAAACAACCCTCAAATAACCCATGGCCAGTTGTTGGCTTATTTGAGGGTTATTTCCCCCTCAAACAAGCCATGCCACCCAGGTTTGGACAACACAACAAGCCACGCTTGGGAAGGGAATTAGGCAAATGGCACCTGGCACATGCTACGGCTTAAGAACTGGTGATCACGCATAGCGGGCCACGGTTTGCTTCCAGAAGAGACCAGAGTGGATTCCTTGCTTGAGACAGACAGATCAGGCTTCAGCGAGAAGCAGACCAGGCTAGTAAGGTATATAATCAATATAATATGTACATCTTACTATGGTGTGTAATTTGGATGGAAAATTAATAGACCTGCCTTCTGTAAAGTTTAAAATCTAGTAATTATTTCTAAATTTGCGTATGTACGTATGCACATTTGTTCAAATTGGTGTCCTCTGGGTCTGGGCCTGAATCTTTGAAGGACCTAGCAACGCCTCTGATCTGTACAGCCTACACAGTCAAAGTGGAAGCCAGAATTTCGTTCTTCTCAATTATCCTCACAATGAAAATCTCATTTTACAGATAAGGAGGTGAGGTGAAAAGAGAATAAGTGATCCAAAGCCTTTCTATTCATGATGGCCGAGCTAGGATGCAAATGAAGCCTCTAACCTTTGGATTCCCTTTGGCTTTCTGGCAAGTTCTGCTGATGACTCCCACTGTTCATCATCATCCATCGGAACAGAAAATCTACACTACAGACATTTTCCACCTTGTTTCCTGCATCTTTTCAGCCACTGATTGACAAGTGAGAAAGAGAAAGGAATTGTCAAGCCATCTGCTTCTCCTTGATCTCCTCCAGCCCTCAGACCATTTGCCTTGAGAGCCAGTATGGGGTAGTGGTTCAAGTGTTGGACTGGGAGCCGGGAGATCCGGGTTCTAGTCCCCACTTGGCCATGGAAGCTCACTGGGTGACTTTGGGCCCGTCATAGACTCTCAGCCCATCCCACCTCACAGGGTTGTTGTTGTGAGGATAAAATGGAGAGGAGGGGGATTATGTATACCACCTCAGGTTCCTTAAGGAGGAAAAATGGTGGGATATAAATGTAATAAATAAATAAATAAAAACAGAGCAACCCTCCACCAGATGCAAAGTTTGCTGGCTTCCACATCGTATGTGATGCAAGGAGGGTGGTTCCTACTAGCAGGCTGCACCTTCCTCTCTAAATTTGCATCGTCTCTGGGAAGTGTCTGTCTCACACGTATTGTTGGGATGAACCTTGTGTGAAAAAAGAACTCCTTGCTTTAGAGACAGAGAGCATAGCCCTCCTGAAACACCAACTTCCTGCTAACAGTCTTTTTGTCTTTCTCATTACTATCCAAATCTTATTAGTATACTGGCTGCATGTGGAATTCTCACAACCTCCCTCTGATATTGAGGCCCGGATCCACATGCCTTCTGCTGCCCAGTTTCCCTCAAGAGGTCAGTCCTCTTGGGCTTCAAGATGCTGAGTACACACTGGAAAGTCTTTGCACTGGGATGACATCTCACAGCTTACCCAAAACATACAGCTTGGGACACAGCCACCTGAAAGACCGCATTCTCCCATACAAACCTGCCTGGGTTTTAGATCTTCAGGAAGGCCCTTCCCTCTGTCATCAGAGGCACATTTGGATTTGGTGAGGACGTGAGACAGGTCTGTCTTTGTGGCTGGTTCCAGGCTCTGGAACTCCCTGCAGAGGGAGGCTGGGTTGGCCCACTCTTTGTTGTCCTTCCATTGACAGGCAAATATGTTTTTATTCAGGCAGGCTTTTGGTACATAAGATAGGTCTGTTGCTGAAGGGGGGTTTAATGGGTTGGTGCTGTTTATTTCTTTTATTGTGTGTTTTTAATTGTATTTTTTATGTTATGTTTTAATTAAGATTTTGTTTTTAATCTGGATTTTATTGTTAGCTGTCTTTAGTGCCATTTTTGGCAGAAAGAGGGAATATAAATCAATTAAATAAATAAATAAATAAATAAATCATGGTGGTTACAGACATCGCTGTATGCTGGGTTTGATAAGTGGCAGAAGCAGCCAACATAATTCATTTCATAGTTTATTTTGCAGCCTCCAAGGTTAAAAGTATTTAAAGTGAATGAGAATCTCAGAGTCTCACAGCCCAAGTTACAATGATCCTTCATAATTCAGCCTTTTGAAAAAGGGGTGTAGCACAGTGCCAGAGCACGTATGTTGCATGCAAAATGTCTAAGGATGGATGAATTTGCCAGTTTCACTTTCTCCCACGTTCAGATTTTAAAAAACAAACTCGCATTCTTTCCATCCTGTATATGAGGAAATGTATGAATTTTGGTAAATCCTTATGAAAAAGAACTGAAATGAAATTCTCACCGATCTGCACAGGCCACATTCAACAGGTTCAGCTATTCCTAGCATGGAGAGGACCATGTTGTACCTGCCTGCCATGTGGCTGGTAAAGATACGCAGACTGTCAGAAAAAAGAGGTGGCAACCTTCACTCGGCACCACAAAGATGGCTGAATATACAGGAATGCAAAGCCAGACTTTTAAGAGCTAAGCATTCAAACCCCTGGGCCAGACTGGATAAATCTGTCAGTTTCGGTTAAAATTCAATTATTTTTAAATCTCAAGCTCTTTCCATCTGAAGCAATTTGTAAATTTATTTAAGTTCTTATCAAAACCCAAACTGAATGAAATTCTCACCGATACCTAACAAAGGTCCCATATTCGATCCCTGGCATCTCCAGACAGGGCAGGGGAAGAATCCTGCCTGAAATGCTGGAGAGCCACTGTTAGACAGTGTATATACTGAGCTAGATGGATCGATGGTCTGGCTCTGTATAGGACAGTTCCATAGCTTCCTGGGAGACTTGGAAAAAATTGCTCTTGATTTTTGGATTGCATGTTTCAAGGATTGGTGTCTTGCAAGTTACGGTGCAGTTTCTCTTTACAACAATGGCTTCAGAGAGTCAGGAAAGGCCACAAGGTACATCGGTTGTCAAACATCAGAAAGAGATGAAAGAACTGATGGCATTACTTTTTCCTCCATGGTTGGGAAGATAGCTTCATATTCATATTAAACCAATACGAAAGCTAACAGATTCCATCACAGCAAACATGATGCAAAAGGACAGAAATAAGGCTTGCAGCTTGACAGGTGTGATATACATCTGATCACTGCAAAAGAGAGGCAGAAATCATATCCCATTTGTCAAGCTACCTTCTTAGCTTGAGAGACTGTATTTACTGAGTTGACACAGGTCTGGCTTTTCTAACTGCCTTCCTTTAACTAGCTTCACAAAACAAAGACTGTCCCTTGGTGATGACATCAGCCACCTCTATTCCTGGACAGAAGGCTAACCCTTTCTACAACACCTCCTAATCTGGAAAAGATTCAAATAATTGTGTTCAGATTTATAACAGATCAGATGTACCTATATTTTCCCTTCTGTGAATTGGGCATTTTAGAAATCTCTCTGGAGGAATTGAATCACATCCCAGTGTAATATGATAAATACACCAGAGTTCTCTAAATGCCTTTGGGTGTGTCATTTGATGATCCTTTATCAAATTATTTTTCCAACCAGAATCATGTATGTCTGCAAATTTAGCATCAAAACAGCTGTAATATGTGGTAAGTTTGTGTAGAATCATCAACTGATGAGCAGCTCTACTAGACTTCGCACATGCTCTAGAGGGATGTCAGGATGGATGGAGTGTATGACTTCAATTTTAATTTTTTAAAATGGAGCACAGTCTTCACTCACTTAATTTGCCTGTTCTCCTTGCCCATTACTCTGAGGGAAGTTTGGTGAGGACTACTGGCAATATACTGAAAATCAAAGTCAGCTGCAAAGTGTTTAAAGCAGCACCAGAAAATTGTGGCCCATTATCTGTTCTCAAAATAAAGGTACACCATGGTGATCAAACATGCTCTTCTTTAATACTGTAACCACTCTTTCTAGAGCAGTGTTATGCAACTTGGCAGTCTCCAAGTAAGAACATAGGAAGAACCCAGCTAGAAAGGTCCATCTAGAGATATTTTTAATGATTTATGTACCGCTGAATATCTCTAGATATTCAGCAGTATATAAAAATATTAAACAAACAAACAAACAAATAAATAGTTCATCATCCCTTTTTACACAGTGGCTGCCCAGATGCTTCCAGGAAGTCCACTAAGAATAATATTTTCTGCTGCAGTGGGAACCATCAGTGACAACTAGTTAAACAGAGTTTTTCCTTGTAAATACAGTCAGCTGCCAACCTAAGTTGTGTGTGATCTGGTAATTCTATTGTGATGCAGGGTTCTGATGTTAAGGACATAAGAAGAGCCATGCTGGATCAGGCCAAGGGCTCATTTAGTCCAGCATTCTGTTCACACAGTGGCCAACCAGCTGCCCATGGGAAACCCCACAAGTAGGACATAAGTAGGCACCTTACTGCCCATGTTCCCCAGCAACTGGTATACATTGGCATACTGCCTCTGATACTGGAGGTAGCATATAACCATCAGGACTAGTAGCCATTGATAGCCTTCTCCATTAATTTGTCTAACTCCCATTTAAAGCCATCCAAGCCAAATTAGCGGCCATCACTGCATCTTGTGGTAGCGAATTCCATAGGGATGTACGAAAGTCACTTACCTTTTCACAGGTGTGATTCTCGGTGGGGAGGAGGCGCTCTGTCCCTCCCCTCAGAATCCTCCCTGGCCAGCTCCACTCCGCAGCGGCTCCGTGGAGCCACCGGCCAGGACTGTCCGCAGCTGGAGTTCCGGCCGCGGCCGGGCTGCTGTGGACGCAAATGGCAGCTGCCGTAGTGGCCGCCATTTGCATCCAGCCAGGCTGCCGTGATAGGCTACGTAAGTATTTCCGTAGCCTATCACAGTAAAGGCAGCCACGCAAATGGCATAGTGGCCACCATTTGCGTGGCTGCCTTTACTGTGATAGGCTATGTAAATACTTACGTAGCCTATCACGGAAAGAGCAGCGGCGCAAACAGCGTAGCGGCCGCCGTTTGCGTCCCTGCTGTTTGCCGTGATAGGCTACGTAAATACTTACATAGCCTATCATGGCAGCTTGGCAGGACGCAAATGGCAGCCGCAGCAACCGGCTGAAAGACCAGCCGCCGGAGCCACCGCCGCCACCACCCCAGGTAAGTTTCATTCCGGAGGGATTCCGCGGGGTGGCGGGGGGGGGAGGACGTTCCGCCACGGGTTTCGGGGGGCCAAATACCAGTGCATTCGGCCTCACTGAAATCTGTGGCGGAATTCTCCGCCATCCCTAGAATTCCATAGTTACTGACAGTCCATAGTTAAACTATGTTACTGTCAATGTTGAGCACAGACTTGGCAACCAGGTACCCAGAGCCATACGTTCTTCTTTCTGAAATATGCAGAGCACCTAAATCAGTTATCTTCTGATTATACTTGAGGGAACTTTGAATGTATGAGTTTGTGCATGTATTTATTTAAAATGTTTGTATCCTACCTTTAAAAGAAACTTGTTCAAGATGGCTTACAAAAGAGAATAAAAACAAATCACCCAATAAACAATAATAGCAGAGATCAGATAAAATCATTTGAAAACTAACCAATTAGAGAGTAAGAGATGCCAGAAAAAATTAAAATACACCAGCATGACCTCAGGCCAAATGCCTATAGAAAAAAAGAGATACAGAGAAAGAAGTCCATTGCAGAGGGAGTAAAGTGGGCTTCCCTGGGAAAGGTGTTTCAAAGTCTAGACAAAGCCACAGAAAAGGCCCTCTCCTGCATCCAACACATGTGAGCATCAGTTGCTGTTGGAACACACACCAGAGTCATGTTTGATGGCCTTAGCAGGCTCTTATGGGAGAGAGCAATGACAGTCTTTTGAAGCTCTGACAAACTCCTGGGTTCTGGTTTAGACCAACAATGCCATCTAAACCCTACAGCATCTGGGACTTTGCATCTCTGCTGAGAACCGCCTACTTGAGACCAATGTCCTTGGTTTTACTTCCAATCGACTCTCCAAGTTTAATATCTTTTTTTACAATAGCCGACTGGTTTGAACTGGCTACCTCTTTTCTAATGGAAGTTCAAATGGAAGGGTGGAGGGAGGGGTCCTTGCCAGTAGGATTAGGAACACCCCACCACTACACACAGTACACCTGGACAGCGTAGGGCTTGTCAGGCTAGGCTCAGCCAGACTAGGTTGTCAGAGAATTCCGCCACAGACCCCAATGAGGCTGGATTCCAAGAATCCAGCCCCATTTCGGTCTGTGGCAGAACGGAGCACTCACCTCCATGCCCCTCCGGAATCTGTCGAGGCTGGCTCCTCCATGTGGTGATCCTGCAGAGACGGTCACCGGCTCCAGGAGCTGGCCTGGACGGATTCAGGAGAGAGGGACGGATCGCCTCCCCCCCCCCTGCGGACCCCCCCAGCCAGAACGGGCAAGTGATCCGCCCATCCCTAAGCCAGACTGGTGGTAGCATGTGGTCATTCTTTTTGGAGGAACCCTTACACCAGTCTGTCAGTAGGGAAATCTTCGTCTTCCCCACTCCCCGACCATGATCTGTCACAGAAGCATTAACTTATCTGCAGTAAAGGAGAAACTCCCTCAACTAAATTCAGAATCCTTTCAGTAGTTACAAGCTCTTTTACTGAGGACAGATAAAAAATGTCTCTTTTTACAAGAGTTCATTTCTACCTTATAATGTTGGCTAGGCATGTATGAATTTGTCAGTTTTCCTTCCTCTTGCATTCAGATTTTATAAATCTCAAGTTCTTTCTGTCCCATATATGAAGAAATGTGTGAAGTTTGGTCCTCTGCATGGATTGACAAAAGTTGTCAGTTCTCCCACATTCATATTTTAAAAAATCTCAAGTTCCTTTCATCATGTTTATGAAAGAAGTTGTGAATTTTGGTACGTTCTTTTTTAAAAATCTACCAAACAAAATTGTTACCCATCCCTAATATTGGCACATGAACACTGATGATGCCACATGCATGAAATATATTCCCCCCTGTCCCAGGGAGGGAGTGTAGTTCCCAGCACCAACTGTGGTAGAAAGCTGCATGGAAATTCAACTCCCTCCCAAACCAAACACACCTGGGAAGGAGAGAGGAGTTTTTTTTCCCATCTGGAGGGGGGACAACAACCAACAAAAATGTTTACAAGAAATAATTAAGAGAACTGGTGGTATGTTCCCTCTTTCTTTTCTCATGAAATTTTATTTTATTTCGAAATAAGGTTAACAAAATAAAGGCAACAAAAAGAAGAATGTGCATAATAATAAATCAAAATCACTAAAGAAAGGAATTCACTAATTATAAATCTTAGCTTGTAACAGATATGGTTATGGAACATCTACAATAAAACGACCTAAGTAGGAGCTCAATATGTAATGTGAGTAAAAATACAAGTTCTACAGCACATAAAAGCAGTGTGGATATGTGTATGTCATTTTGTGTGTTTGTGCATATTAATCAGAAAAAATACAGGCAACTGTACTTTGCTGGAAATTCATGAAAAGATTGAAGTGCCTCAACATAGGAAATGAATGGAAACCACGGTGCCATAATATCGTTTTTCAAGTTCAGATTCCTTGCTTGCTGCACTTGCTGAGTAAGTTTATACATGTTCATAGTCTGCCAAGTTTTATTAATCCACTGCTCTTTAGTTGGTTACTTTGGGGAGTTCCAGTTACATGCTATACATGACTTTGCAGCTGTGTACGATTGCTTAAGAAGGTCTTTATGCAGGAACCCAGGATTGTTAGGTTTGAGAAGATGAAGCAGCATCACTTTAGGAGTTGCCGGTGGTCTAACACGAAGAAATTCCTGACAGTAATCAGCAACCATGTTCTAAAACTCCTGCGCTGTAGAACATTCCCACAACCCGAAAGGATACTGACATCAGGATTTCATCTGCCTGATCCCCTATTTAGTTGAATAAGGTTCTCACTTGGTAAGTGTCAGGCTTTGTAAGTAAAACCAGAGACTTCCCTGGGAATAACTTGAAGCATCTAATCCATCTAGGACACATTCCAAAAGACTGGAAATTGAAACAAGACCTAGTGGTGCAATCTTGAACAATTCCTTTCAGTCTAGGGTTGGAGGCTGTTGTGACGTGCAAGGCAGAGCCTGCTGAAGCTTGTTCCATTATTTCAATATCATCCCATAACAGATCCCCCCCCCTTCCCCAGACCACAGTCAGTACTCACGGTTGCTATGCTTTTCCTGGAATTTCCTAAATGTCTGAGGCTATTGTTTAGCTGATGGGGTAGAAGCTTCTTTTGTCTTGCAGAATCTATGTTTGTTGTGTAATTGGAAGCAGAATTTGGTCACTTCTGACCCCGTGCATTTTTTATTTGTGTTTTAAACCGAGATGAGACCACCTGGAGCTTCTTTGCTTGAGGCACTGTATACAGAGCTGAAACAGGACTGGCGTTCCTAAGTGCTTTAAATTGCAATCCTATTGCTTGCCTGCTCAGAATGGATGGGGAGATAATCCCTCCCTTCTCAGGAAAAGGGCTGTAGCAAAGTGGTAGAGCACATGCTTTCCATGCGCAGGGTTCTAGATTCGGTCCCTGGCATCTCCAGGTAGGGTTGGGAAAAACTTGTGTCTGAGAATAGGGAAAGCGGCTGTCTATCAGTGCAGACAATACTGAGCTAGATGCATTAACAGGTTGACTCTGTATATGAAAATAGGAAGTTCCCTTATAGAGCCTTGTCCATCCAGCTCAGCCTTGTCTACACTGCCTGGCGGCAGCTCTGCAAGATTTCGGGCAGGGGTCTTTCCCTGCCCTACCCGGAGATACCAGGGATCTTCTTCAGTGCCTGCTCCAGGTTTGGCGACAAGACGCCCTCCGTGGCCCCTCCCTCCGGGAGCCCGCCTTCTCACCGCCACCGTCACCGTCGGCTCCGGCTCCTCGTCCTCCTCTCTCTCATCATGGCTGCCGCTTGTTTGCTTGGCAGGCAGAGAGCCAGGGAGTGAGCAGGCCGCGGCATCTGCAGCAGCTCTTCCTCCTCCTCCTCACCACCATCACCAACAACACTTGTTCAGTGTGACCCAGGCCCCTTTATTTTTGTTTTAAAGTGTTTAAAAACAGATTTAGGGTGCAATCCTATGATTGTTTAGACAGAAAAAAAAACCCTACATCTCCCAGCATTCCCAGCCATGCTGGCTGGGGAACACCAGGAGCTGCAGGACGTTTGTCTGTCTAAACATGCACAGGATTGCACCCTTCATTTGAAACTCTCTCTATATTGTTAATGCGAGCACAAAACTCAGGCGGCCGGTGCCATCTTACAGGAGGAGGAAAATGTCTTCTAGCTGCAGCAAAACGCCCAGGTCACCTAAAACAAAGAAAACATGCTTTTGGTTCACACATAATTATTTGATTCACACACAGATTGAACCAAACAATCCAAAAGCTCATACAATTAATCAGCTAAAAACATTTCCATTATGTGCCAGCCCCATAAACAGGAATTTCTTAACATTCATATGACATAGTGGGTAGAGTGTCAGATTTTCCCTATCCCGATCCCTGAACCAGCAATCCGCAGTCACTACCTCACAGGGTTGCTGTGAAATTAAAAGGGCATGGGGGGGGGGGGGAAGTATGCTGGTTTGGTAGAAGGGTGGGTTAAAAATGTAATAAATATCAGGAATTTTTGCCTGTGTCAACAGTTTTTTATATACAAGAGCTGGTCTTGGAATCCTGGCAAATCTAACGTAGGTGGTTCAAAAAGCATGAGCAAGAGTGCTGTAGAGGGCAGCTATTAACTCCCTTGGAAGTCTTCTTAAATGGAGAAGTTAGATGTCAGCCACCAACCCTCCTCCACTGCCTTAAAAAACAAAAACAAAAAGTATTCAGGAACAGGCGATTGTGATTTGCCAGGGTGGTGGGAGAAATAGTAGTAGTAAGGGTGTAGTGATGAGATCATAAACCACAGGAGTAAAGATGAAATCGCTGGACTTGCAGCAATCAAATCACAAATCCATACATCTAAAAATGTGCCTGTTTTCAATTTTAAATAAATATAGATTTGCTCGCTGTTGGATTTTGAAACATCTCCATTCTGATGCTTTTAGAAAACTATTTAACTAGTATTGGGTGGTGTTGTTAGGCCAAAAATGTGCATACTTGCAAAACATCTATGAAACTGTATGAATACAAGATTTGGCTTTGCTGGAGCAGTTCAGAACCTCTATGCTGACTCCATTAGTAGCCAGCCAAGATGCTCACAAACAAAAAGGCCATGATTAGGATAGCCAATAATTATTTGTCCCCAGAAGCTAATATACTATTCCTGAACTTGGAGACTCCATTTTACATATAATTTCAAGTGTTCCCTGATAGGCTCAGCCTCCATGAACCACCCAATCATTTTTAAAGACATCACTCTTTGTGGTCATATTGCCATCACCACGTCCTGTGGACCTGCATTACATCAGTTAATTATGTGGAGCATAAAGTAGCACATCCTTTTGTTTGCCAAGTCATTTAACTGGATGCCACTGAATTCTCATGTTTTGAAAGGCAGACAATGGCTTTCTTCACATGGAGCTTTTATCCTAAAGTTGAGATTACTCCTTCACGGAAGTTTGTGGGCTCTTGATATGACACCGTGATCATCCAAGGCGCGTCCTGCACTAAATGCCCTTTGTTCCATTTTTAAATAGATCGCAAATAATGAGCTGTCAAATTACCCTGTTGTGTTCCGCTTCAGTTTCCTCTGTGAAAAGAGGAAAAGTGGCAAGAAGAGGAGTGAGATCAATGAAAGCGAATGGAAGACTCAGGTACGGGGGGAAGGAAGGGGAAAAGGAAGCGGGTGAAAAAGGGAGTCGTCGTGATCCTGCATTTAAAATGGAAGCAGAAAGACCCATTTTAATACAGGTTAGGCTGGTGTAGAGATGCCCAATAATTTCTCTTCATGCATACACTCCAAATGGCTTGGAGAATTATAAATTGAGCAGAGAGCACAGTAGAAGCGAGCTACAAATATCAGGGAGATGCAGCATTGCTCAAAACACAACCTCAACTCTTATGTTCAAATGTACAGCCATATCAAAACTGCCTTCTTTACATTTGCTAGGCAGTAGTGAATTTCAGGAAGGAGTCACTTCCAGAAGATGAGGAGTGCAACAGATAAAGGCATGACAGAAGTCCCCTGTACATGCACATGGCTGATTGAAAGGGGCCTGCATTGGTGATCTTGTAGGCAATACATTGGTGAGTACTAGACACTACCTCAGCATCAAACACTGCTCCTGGGAAGCTTGCAAGAAGGGCATCCAGGCATCTGGCTGGACCCTTGGTCAATAGAACCTGATCCACAGAATGTGTGTGAAATGTCCAGTTATGCAGACATGGAATTATAGAGGAACTTAGTATTGCAAAAGAAGAAGGCTATGATACTACACCAGAGCTATATTATTGTAATGAATTTTACATGGAAGTGCCTTTGAAGACCTCTTGGAAACTTCCGTTAGTCTGGAATATGGTTGATAGGTTATAACAGGGACCAGCCAAAGGGATCACATTTTGCCCTTTCTTAAACAGCTACACTGGCTGCTGGTCCATTTCTGGACACAGTTCAAAGTGCTGTTGCTTACCTTCTTCTTCTTAGAAGAGTCTTAGACAGAGTCTTAGAAGAGTCTAAGAAGAAGAAGACTCTTCTTCTTAGAAGAGGCACTTCAACCTTTTACAATGGGAAAAAACTGCACAGAAGCTGGGGAACCACCAAATACTCAGTGGTCAGGGGAGAATGGGCGGGGCCAGGAGAAGGAGGTGTATCTGTCTGGGGGTCTGGACTTGGCTCCTGGCCTTGAGGTTCTGCACCCCTGCTTTAAAGTAAGCAGCATGAAATGCCGTGCAACCTGGCTACCTGAAGGACTGCCTTCTCCCACAGTTGTCCACCCCAGGGAGACTCTGACGTCCCTTTGGTGCCAGGCAAAGGCCTTTCAATTTACTCACCCCTTCCAGCTTGCCAGTTAAGCTGGTTTTAATCTGTTTTACTGCTCCTGGTTATTGTCACCATCCTCAGGGTTTCCTATTCTCTGCTGAGTTTAACTGTTGTTGTTTAACTTGATACTGTTTTTATTATTCTGAGCCACCCGAGGAGTTGGATTAAACTGAAAGGTGGCATCTTTTTAAATAAATTCATTGCATAATACATCCATTTTAGGGTATGTTTACTGCCTTCTAGTGCTGTTTTATGACTGTCTTTTATTGTTTTAATGCTGTTGTGTGGCTTCATGACAATTTTCTTTTTAATATATATTTATTGTTGACCGCCTGGTGATGAGGGGCAGTTTATAAATATCCAAACAAGTAAAATATTCTGCTTGCTAAAGCTGCAGTCAGTTGGGAGGTTCTCCTGCACAAGGCCCATTGTGTTGTGCTGTATTGCAGCCACTGCCAGGCCATTTATTTATTTATTTATTTATTTCTATACCACCCAATGGCCAGAGCTCATTTCAAGGGGACTGATTCCACGCTACGTTTCTGAATAAACCTGAACTTCCAGTCACATCATTTGCAATATCTAGCGAACACATACTTTACATTCGCATAGACAGTCTGTTTAAAAGTAGCTTTCTGAACATATCAGGGGGTCGGGGGGTCAGAATATCTTTGCATATTTGAGCTAAAGTCTAAGGTTTCAAAAGATCCAAAACTGCATATGTTCAAGATCTAACAATCCCAAGATCCAAGCAAGAATCCCCCATTTAATGGCCTCAAATTTGAGAGAGAAGCTTTTTCCCCCCTCACTAATGAGACCTAGCAAGTAGAATCAAGCCTTTTTTAGTAAGTCAGATAAAGGAACATTTTGATGTTCCAACCACTTAATACTTGAATCACCTTTCTTGTTATTGTTAAAAAGAAAATGTCAGTGCTCTGCTTATCCTCACTGAGGGCATCTTCTAATTCGATCCTGTTTGGTCTGTAGGCCTTCATTGCATCTTATGAGGCTTTTTTCTAAGACCAACACAGAGATGCCTCACGTTGTACTTCTCTGGGCCAAACTGGAGGCAGCTGCACCAGAGACCAGGGGCCTATCTACACGGATGATTTAGTGTGAAGTGAGAACATATCACAGTCACTCACGACACATGATATTGTTACCAATCTGCAGCAACTCTGCAGCTTCCCTCTGGAGAAGGTGCATCTGGGGGAAGTCCTTTCAGTGCATATTTTTTCCCTTAAGCGCAGCTCCTGAGAAGAATTCAGTGCTGTGCAGATTCCCCAAGCATCTCTACCCCCAATAAGCAGCCTGTGTGGGTTGCTGCCTGCCTCTAAACCCAGTCCTGCCTGTGCACACGGGCTCATGCTTTCTCCACATCCCCACAAACATCCCACAACATTTGGAGAGAGGCGTCTGATTCACATGCTGGATGCCCAGCCCTTTTCAGGGAGTGGGGACCACAAGGGCCACTATCCCAGTCCTTGTGCATGGAGCCTCATCAACAGTGACAAACAGCAAACCCTGACTGAGAATAAAAATGGCACTGAGACATGGTGTGGTGAGAAGAAACGAGCCTCTCTGTTGAACATGCAGCCCCCCGGACCTCTCACAGTGCAACCCTACACATGCCCAGTACTCAAAGGTAAGCCTCGCTGAGTTCAATGGCGTTTACTCCCAAGGAAATGATTACGGGATTGCAATCTCAGAGTCTTAAAAGGGACCCACGAACAGGTCACTGCAATATGAAGCAACGGAAAGGCAGTCTGTACAAGTTGGACCCAACCTACAAATTGGTTTTCGGCCAAGCTGTATGAGACAGGAGTCAACTGAGACAGCAGACAACTAATGGTTTATATAACAGAGTGGTCAACCTTAGTTCCCTCAAGTCAGGTTCTTTGGATCCTGAGAATTCTTTCTGGTAGCCCTTCAAAAACCTGCCTTTTCTCTCATATTCAGAACATCTCACATTTGTTGAAAAGAAGGAATGTATGCTATCTGTGAGATGCAACTGCTAGTTTCCATCCTCTCATCGGCTGTGCTGCTGCTTTGCTAGATTCTGAATTCATTTTCAGGTCCTGACCAGCAATTCTTAACCACTCGACTTCCATTTTCTCAGCATGAAGGGCAATGACCTGAGAGCCTCTTGAATGTGTTTTGCACAGAGGTACAAAACCACCCAGAACCGTGTCCTGGCAGTGATATGAACCGCCTAATTTTTGGGAACCGCCCAGAGAGCTTCGGCTATTGGGCGGTATAGAAATGAATGAATGAATGAATGAATGTGGTCAAGGGGTGGAGCCGCCACCCCCCCTCAATATTCCCTCTTTTTCCCCATTTGCAGTAAAGCGCTTTTGGACACAGGCTTCCTTGTCCACTTAGCACTACTTCACACTGTTTCATCCTTTCACTACATTGCAGTAGAGCTGTTTTCCTATTCACAATATGTAGTCTAGCACAGTAGCTTTACCTATTCACAGTATAGGGCCAGTTTTTCCCATTCATAATAGTAGTTTCAAGCATTCACAATAGCGTAGTAGCCACTTTACCCATTCATAGTATACAGCCTGTTTTTCCCATTCATACTAGTGCTGTAACGCTGTTTCAATCATTCAGAATAGCACAGTAGCTGCTTTACCCATTCCGATTATGTAGCCTGTTTTTCCCATTCACAGTAGTGCAGTATCTTCTAATTTTTCACAATATCCCCATGGTGGATGACAGGGGAGAGGTGTGGGGCAAACTACGGGGGCTTAATTCAGAGCTTCTAATAAACTTCCCTGAGCAGGGGGCTGTGGACAGGAGCGGCAACAAGCCTCTCTCATTCGCTGAGCAGCACCGGATTGATGACATTCAGCTCTACTCTACCCACCCAGCCCCAAAGTATGGTGGTTTCAAGTGCTGTGTGACATGTGAAAGTGGGTTTTTAGTAGTGTATACTCTGCTTTTCTTGCTTCATGAGCCCCGAATGGAGCAAAAGTGAGTTCATGAAAATCCGGATATAACATGAAAGCGCTTCTCATACCGTTTCCATTTAGATTGGCCCCAGATACGACGTGTGTTTGCTACCCTGAGCTTCCTTCCTGTAGTCAGAAGCCTGAAGCTTCAACTTACGCAGTCTGGAGTATAGCAGACGGCTGACCAATCAAGGGCCAAAGGTCAAACCCTAATCCATGGGGCTTTGTCAATCACAGGCACGGTTGCCAACACTTTGAACAGATATCTGTAGCTCTGCCTTTACGAGCAGCTTGATCTGCCATAATGAACAGATAACATTTATCTCCATGCTTGAGAGAGTGTTATCTGACCATTTCTGCAAACCAAGGCTCAATTAAGATTACAGCCCAAATATTGACAAGCTGGTGTGGTATGTGGGGGGTGGGGGGGGTGCTGATCTGTTGGAAGACAGGGCTCTATGGGCCATGTCGCCTGCCACATGCCCCCTAAGGTAGCCTGCTGTCCTCAGGAGGACATTGCCCCATTGTTAGTGTCAAAATAAGATTCAGCTGCTGCCAGTCCTATCAGCTTCCGGACAAGAAATGGGGAGAGGCCATCTTGTTCTTTGCCTCGGGCAACAAAATGTTTCTGGCAGTGGTGTAGTGGTAAATTCTGAATTGCGGGCACTCCCCATGACAGTACCCCTAGCCCCGCCCCCAAGGAGAGCCCAACAATACAGGCAGCTGCAGTGATCCATATCAACAAACCAGTTCCAACAGTTTTCCTCTCCACCAGAGCAGGGCTTTTGGAAAGCCATTGGAAAGCCAATGGGTCTAATTTGCCCATTCAAGACCAAGCCACCCCAAAATACTTTGCATCACAAGAGGGAACAATATATTGTTGCTGGGAAAATTCATCCTTCTCCAGACTCTGTGAGGAATGCTGTTACCATAAGCTCAGAGGGAGCAGGGAATTCTGAGCAGGGTAGGGGGTGGCAGAGGAAATCAGCATCCCTGCAAGTCAGAAAAAAATGTCAGGGCTGCATTCCTGCGAGCCCCGACTCCACCACACCACTGGTCGTGGGATGGCCCTGCTTTACATTAGCTCACTATGCTTGGTCTCACTACAGAGGTTCCTGGTTCAAGCCCCAAATTCCCTGTCCAGTAAGGTACCATTTGTACCCCAATGTTTTGAATCACATCACATGGCAGCTCTTTGCAGACCAGCCCTAGATCAGATGTTGCTCCCAGCAAAGAAGGTCTCTGGTAGCCCTCTCTCCACGTATTCAACTTTTGAATGTCTTACTTTTTTATTGCTTTCGCAGTCCCTTTTCATGACTTTGATGCACAATTTACATACATGGTTTATCTCTGTCACTGTCACAGAAGAGGATAATTTTGCAGGCATGGATCTGATTGCAAGCCCTCACAGGCACTCCATTTGTTGAATGGGCACTGATGTTGCAGATTTTCCCACGAATGGAAAACAAACAAACTCAGACTGTTAATGCAATGTATGATAAGCTGGGTCTTCCTTTTCAGGGAGAAAGGCAGCTCCCCAGACTCTAGCCTCTTCCATCAGGGGACAACGGGCCTGAGACCTCCATGCTCTTTGTACAGAGTCAAGAAGCTGAGTTCACAGCTGAAGCTTTCCCCCAACGTGGTGACCTCCAGACTGCTACTCTCACCATCCACACACAACACTGCCCTTTGCCGCAATGATGGGGGGGGGGGATAAGAGTTGTGGTCCAACACTTCTGAAAGGTACTGTTTGGGAAAGTCTGGTGAGGAGTGGGGATGGGAGAATGAGCAGTGTTTGAGATCTCTGGGATTCTCTGAACATCGTCTTGCTGCTGATCTCAGGCATGATTCCTGTTCACGTTTGTCAATACTGCTCTCGCTCTGCGTGAACGGGAAAAACGTGCAAATCAAGCAGTGATGGAATGTAAAATTTGCACACATTTCCTCTAACTTGCACAGATTTCCTCCATAGACTGAAGTTGGTTGATTCAGTCTACAGGGGAAATTTGTATAAACCAGGCAATTTGCACAAAAGTGAACTGGGAACGTTGTGCAAATTGAACATGAGCACATGTCTGGCGATTTGCAGACATTTTTGGAGGATGTGTGCTTGCGCTCGCAATCATATTCAGGGCTTTGCAGAGGGCATGCTCAGATATTTTGCGAGCAAACCCAAAATTTCCATACATCCCTAGTTGGGAGCTTCAGCTTATTTTGAGCTATTTTCATGCCACTTTCCTCTGCTGGCATCCACCATTCCTGCAGCCCCTGTTTCCTTTCTGCCCCCTTCTCCTCAGCTGCCTCAGTTCTTTATACAGCAACAAGGTGAGTGGGGGAGCACCAGGCTGCTTCTGGCTTGACAGCACCTCCTTCCAGCTGGAGCGGCTGTGGTATGAGCCAGGCCAAGCCCCAGCCACGACTGACCTCTCCCCAACATTGGCCACGCAGGTGAACGTTCCCAGCTTGATGAGGTTGGACTCGATGGTCTTATAGGCCCCTTCCAACCCTACTATTCTATGAGTGCAGGTGAACTGTTTATAGGATTTGTTTCGGCTGCTGAGTGGATATTTCAGTAGACAGCCAAGAACATTCACCTCAAGTAGGAATGGGTGAATCTCCATTTTTCCATGGAATCTATGTTTTGTGAGGGGAGGGGCCGTGGCTCAGCGACAGAGCACAAGCTCTGCATGCAGAAGCTCCCAGGTTCAATCCCCAGGATCTCCAGGTAAGGCTAGGAAAGAATCCTGCCTGCAACTCTGGAGAGCTGCTGCTGCCAATCAATGTTGACAATACTGAGATAGATGGACGAATGGTCTGACTCAGCATAAAGCAGCTTCCCAAGTTCTAGTTTTCAAGTTAAATTCTACTCATTTTCTATAATGCAGATAGTTACAAATCTCCATGTATATATGTCATAGGCTGGCAATGCCCTATGAGTGGAAAGGAAAATTGTGTACCAAGTACCAACATTCTTTTTTCCCTCTTCCTTTCCTGTGGCCTTTTTCCACTGCTACCAGGTGGAAACCTTTATTTTTCTGGCTGCCTCCACCAAACCAGCCTCAAAACTCCCTGGGTCTCCGGTATCTACTTTAGGTAGTGTGGGATGGCTATTACACGTTGGCCCATGTAGATATATGTAGACGTACCCAGTAAATGTACCCAAGAGATCACAACATTTCAAATAACAGGGTTTAAATTTTACTAAAGAAAAATGTCAGTAGGAAAAAACCCCTACAATTTGAATGGACACACACAAACACACACACATACAACCATATGAACAGTACGGTAATAAATCAAGCAGGGATAAACTCATTCAGCTAACCTAACTAGACTGTGTCCCTTTTTTATCCAGAACCCTTATCAAACCAATATCTTACTATCATCGGTCCAGCTCTCCCAATCAGTTCTCCAGTTCCAGCAGTTCTTAATTTTTTTTCATTCTAGGACTCTGTCAGTCCATCTGTCTGTCCATCTGTCCTTCCCTAACTTCCTCTTCTCCACCCCTCTGCCTTTGGCTTTCATCTTCTAAAATTAGTTTTTTCTCTCCCCTCTACCAAACAAGTATAAGGGTAGTTTCTTCTTCCTTTGTTCCAAATTTCTGTTTCCCAAGTTAAAACTTTCTCTCTCTTCCTTTGACCTTCTGCTGAAGTTTATAACCCCCTCCTTCCTGAGCTAAACTTCCTGACTTCTATAACTAAACTTTTGACCTCTAAGGGTGCAATCCTGTTGGGATAGGCAGCTGCCTCCGAACTCGGAGGTGAGTGCCTATCCAATGCAGGGCGGGGGGAGGATCATCCCCTCCGGGCTTCAGCTGCCCTACGTTCGCAGCTAGACAGCCGATTTTGGCTGTCTAGCTGTGGGAAGTAAGAGTGGGGTGTGTGTGCTGGATGACGCATAGGAAGCATTGGAATGGCACTTCCGCCCTCCCCGTCCCGCCCCCAGGAACTCCCTGTTTTCGCTGCTCCATGCTCCTCTTACAACCGTGGAGCGCAGGGCCGAACCACGCTGCCTCTGAGGCAGTGCGGGAGGTGGTGAGGGTCAGTTCTCAGGGAACCGACCTATCCTCTGGCCATCTAGCTGCTATTAACCTTTTGGCTGAAACTGACTAGCATGCACCAAACACCCCCCCATAAGATTTAACCCCATAACATCCTAAAACCAAACTGAATGCCAAAAATGGAAGACAGTTGTGTTCTTTCATTACAGTTTTGCTAAATTAAGTATAATAATAGTTATATATGCAGTATTTATATAAACCTTGTACTATAATCAACACATTTTTACACATACATATTTTCATCTTTTTTGCAGCCTGGTTTCTTCCCTCAACGAATTTGGCTTCCCCATCGCCTGTTCAGCTTGCCTCCTCTTCCCTTCCTCTTTTTGGGGCATTAGCTTTAATTCCCTTGAATAATTCTCTGCATCTCCCACTTGCTCTAGCCTGGTCAGTTGGGGCACCTTCTGTCCTTGTTCTATGGTTTTAACCTGGTAATTGCCAGTCTAACTTAAGTACTGTAAACATACTTTCTTTGCATATCCGGGAACACATACATACGCACAAATAAGTACATCTGTTGCTGTTATATTGTATACAGTTTGACTGAGAAGTTTGGAAAACTGCAGCTTAGGATTCAAAGTGGTATGTAAACTTGCAGGAAAAGACAGCCGGATCTGTTACCATTCCATATAGTGTGGATCCATAAAATCTGAGAAGAATTCAGTGCTGTGCAGATTCCTCAAGCATCTCTACCCCCAATAAGCAGCCTGTGTGGGTTGCTGCCTGCCTCTAAACCCAGTCCTGCCTGTGCACACGGGCTCATGCTTTCTCCATATCCCCACAAACATCCCACAACGTTTGGAGAGAGGTGTCTGATTCACATGCTGGATGCCCAGCCCTTTTCAGGGAGTGGGGACCACAAGGGCCACTATCCCAGTCCTTGTGCATGGAGCCTCATCAACAGTGACAAACAGCAAACCCTGACTGAGAATAAAAATGGCACTGAGACATGGTGTGGTGAGAAGAAACGAGCCTCTCTGTTGAACATGCAGCCCCCCGGACCTCTCACAGTGCAACCCTACACATGCCCAGTACTCAAAGGTAAGCCTCGCTGAGTTCAATGGCGTTTACTCCCAAGGAAATGATTACGGGATTGCAATCTCAGAGTCTTAAAAGGGACCCACGAACAAGTCACTGCAATATGAAGCAACGGAAAGGCAGTCTGTACAAGTTGGACCCAACCTACAAATTGGCTTTCGGCCAAGCTGTATGAGACAGGAGTCAACTGAGACAGCAGACAACTAATTAGTTTATATAACAGAGTGGTCAACCTTAGATCCCTCAAGTCAGGTTCTTTGGATCCTGAGAATTCTTTCTGGTAGCCCTTCAAAAACCTGCCTTTTCTCTCATATTCAGAACATCTCACATTTGTTGAAAAGAAGGAATGTATGCTATCTGCGAGATGCAACTGCTAGTTTCCATCTTCTCATCGGCTGTGCTGCTGCTTCGCTAGATTCCTGAATTCATTTTCAGGTCCTGACCAGCAATTCTTAACCACTCGACTTCCATTTTTTCAGCATGATGGGCAATGACCTGAGAGCCTCTTGAATGTGTTTTGCACAGACGTAACAGGGGGGAAATGGAGATTCGAAATAGCTGCTACTTAAACAAAAAGAAACAAGCAACAGGAAGTGTCATCCCTAGAGGTGAATCTTGCCTTTCCTGTCTGACCTATTTTTATTTATTTGATTTGTGCTCTGCTTTTCTAACCCACCCCCCAAATGGCACTCAAGGTGGCTTACAATCATAAATAAAATGTGATTAAAACAATAATAAAACAAATACATTAAAACACAACTAAAAACACAACAAGAGCAGAATAAAAATAGCATCCAACCCAACAGACCTGCTTACATGGCAAGGCCTGCTTTAATGCAAAGACCTTTGCCTGTTGGCAGAAGGACCTCAGAGAGGGAGCAAAACTAGCTTCCCGCAGCAGGGAGCTCTGCAGCCTAGGAGTGGCCACCGAAAAGGCCCTCTCTCATGTCACCACCAAATGAAGGCAGTGTTATCCACAGAAAGGCCTCCCCTGATGATCTTAAGACCTGGGCGGGCTCATAGGAGAGAAGATGGTATTTCAGGTCGTTTAGTCCTAGCTCGTTTAGGGCTTTACAGGTCATAACCAGCAATTTGAATTGTGCCCAGCAACAGAGTGGTAGCCTCTGAAGCTGTTGTAACCAGGGAGTCACGTGCTCCCTGCAACCAGCTCCGGTGAACAGTCTGCCACAGCATGCTGGACAACCTACAGTTTCCAAGCAGTTTTCAAAGGCAGCCCCATGATGCAGGGTATGTTACAGTAGCCCAAATGGGATGTAACTCAGGCTATGGCAGCAAGATAACTTCCTAAACAGATAATGGATAGAACACTCCATCTCTGCCCGAATCACCAGTGGGAGACCCTAAAACGTGGTTGAAGGATCTGGGCCTATTCGGATAGTCCTCAGGATCATACCATCACCCATGCCTCACCAGGACCTAGCAAACAATTTGTGCAGACTGGTTTTGCCAAATGGGGATCGCAGGGCCAACAGTGGTTACTCCACCAGTATTTGGGTAGGAGTCGAGGCTGAGGACCAGAAACAGAATAGATTAACCAAGTGTAGTAGAGCTGGAATCTTTATGTGCCAGCCCAGCGTTCTTACACACAGCCAGTGTTGCAGTGGAGTGGAGGGCTGAAGCACCAGGATCCTTCGATGAGGAGGGGCACTGGTGTCCTCTGCCACCCACTCAGAGTTCCCTGTTCCCTCACAATTCCTCAGCTGCAATTCTCTCAGCAGTTTGGACAAAATGGATTTTCCCAACAATAATATATTGTTGTGAGCTACCCTGTCAAGGTGGACACTGAGCCCATAGAATCCCAGAGTAGTTCTGATTCGGAGGAAGAGCAGTCGCTCCTGGGAGAGGAGCGTGCTCCTCTTTCCCAGGACCAGCAGCTGACGGAGATTCCTCCCACCAGCGTTCCTAGTTTAGTTAGCAGTCCAGGGAGTGACCGAGCGCAGATAGCAGACTTGGTGGATGCGCGACGCAGACGCAGAGAGCGGCGCCAGATGGAGGGCGCGGAAAGGAGGCGAAGTGCCAGGTTGGCGCGCAAACAACGGCTGCGCCCAGAGGCTCCAAGGGGAAAGGGGAGGGACTCTCCCTAGTCCTTAAGTTCAGGGGTCTGCCAGTAATTGCCTTTCAAACGGGGACCAACTGTTCCAACTTAGGGCATAGGGATGCTGCTGCTCAGATCTAGTTGCTACCTGTAGAGTTATTAAGTTGTAAAAGAAGAATAAAGCTTTGAAAGGAATCCCTTTGTCTGTGTCTGGACTTGGCTACTGGATTAGACTGAGAGAGCCCTCCAAGGAGCCCTTGACATACCCCTGCTGTAATGCAATGTATTTTGCCATAGCTTGGTCTTGGATGGGCAATCAAGACCCCTTCACTTTCAAAAAAAGATCTGCCCCCGATGGAGAGGAAAACTGCTAGAACTGGTTTGTTGATATGAATCCACACAGCTGCCTGCATGTGGGGACTCTCCTTGGGGGCATGGCTATGGGGGCTGCCATGATGAGACGAGCGCTGGTACTCAGCGTCAACTCCAGGTATTGGGAGGCCCCTGGGCAAGACACCCTCAATAGCCCTCCTCCCTTGGTGCGCCTTCCCCCACACCACCACCATCACCAGCTGCTGCCGTTGCTGCCTTCATTTCTACCACCTGCTTGCCAACCCGAGAGCCAGTGAGCAAGCAGGCAGTGCCAGCTCCTCCTCCTCCTCCTCCTCACCACCACCACTGCTTGCTCGCTTGCTTGGGCCAGAGCCAGAGATGGGTGAACAAGCAGGCGGCAAGGGCAAAGAGGAGGAACAGGTCGTGGGGCTCTTGTCAATGGCCCCCCTTGGGGTGTGGGCCCTTGGCAGGTGCCCAACCATTCCAACTTTTGATGCCAGCCCCGCCTGCACTTCATCCTTTACCACTACACCACTGCATACAGTGCTCTGGGGCTACGTCCTGGTCTTGAAGGGCCATAGCTCAGTGGCAGAGCCCCTGCTTTGCATGCAGAAGGATCCAAGTTCAATCCCCAGCATCTCCAGGTAGGGCTAGGAAAGTCGCCTGCCTGGAACCTTGGAGAGCCGCTGCTGCCAGTCCGTGTTGATAACACTGGGCTAGATGGACCCAGGGTCTGACTCAGTCTAAGGCAGCTTCTGATGTTCCTCATTGGGCAGAGGCCTAGGGTGTGCCCCAGGGCCCTTGCAAGGCTGCAGGAAACCTTGGAGTGCACACCCCTGATTAATAACGCAGCATGCAGCCAGGGCCTCTAAAAATATTGGCTCCCTACTACGCCACTGCTCAAGTTACTTCTGAAGTCAGGCTAGCCCCCATTCAGGAAAGCTACAACAATAGCAAACAAAAGCCAGGAGTGGATGAGTACTGTAAAATGTTTGGCTACTAATAAAACCTTGAGGACACCTGAGGCGTTCACTGTGATCATGGAAGAAAGCAGGTGACCCTTACAACCAATTCCACGAGACTTCCAATTAGACTCCCACACACTTAGTGCTAAGCCTTGTCTAGGTAACAAGGCCTTGCGTCTTCCTAGGCTGCTGTGGGCGGCAAAGGTCAGCTGTCATATTTACATGGGAAACAAAAAGGAAAGCACCCAGAAACATTAAAAAACCTCAACATCACCCAAAGCGAGGAGCATAATACAGGTGTGAAAGCAGAGGCTGGCTAATAAAGAACCAAGAATGCCTGCCTTTGTTAATGGACATCCAGGCATTAAAAAAAGAAGAGGAGAAAAAGACTCAGATCTCGGAAATGGTAGACAGCAGCAAGTTCACTAGCCTGAGCTTTGAGGGTAATTCCTGCATTGCTTCAGGACTAGTTCAGTGTTCCGTACTTTGAAGAGTCCCTCCCCCATCCAGTGCGTGTGTTACCTGAAAAGCCCCCTGCTTAGAGGAGATTTTCCCTGTGAAGTCTTAGTATGATTAAGAGGCTTCTCTTCCTCCAGCTGGATATTCTGCCAAGGTGAGGGTCTGTGTCTAGCTCCACTGGCCAGCTAGTTCTCGCCTTTTCTGCTTGCACTGCCCCATGGATACCTTACGCGACTCTTGGGAATCCAAGGCACCAGTTATTGACACTGGAAGAACACACAAGGTTGATTTCATGCTCCCGTAATGCCCTCAGAGGGCACACCTTGCAAACGGTCAATGGAAGGAAAGATAAATAGACACATCTGTGTTGTGTTAAATCAGCGGTTCTCAACCTGTGGGTCGTGACCCCTTTGGGGGTCGAACGACCCTTTCACAGGGGTCGCCTAAGACCATCGGAAAACACATATTTCCAATGGTCTTAGGAACCGAGACACCGCTCCTCTATCCGTCTCCAGGCGGGTCCGCCCACATGCAGATACGCTAGATAGAATCTAGCACCTTTGCGAGGCTCCAGGTGAGGGAGGCGAGAGAAGGGGAGGCGAAGAGGGAAGGGAGGCCCAGAGGCTCCAGCGCTGACGGTGGCAGCTCCCCTTACGGGCCTGACTGGCTGGCGGGGTCCGGCATGCTCCGCCCCGGGGAGGCTGGACAAGGAAGCGCGTGTGGCTGGCCGGGGGGCTGCTGAAGCGGCGGCAGCCTAAGCGGTAAGAGCGCGGGGAGAGAGCCAGGCAGGGCTGGCGTGTCTGTGTCCGCTGCCTGCAAGGCCCGGCTAGGCCCGGCCACCCGCCGTGGGGTAGGCAAGGATGGCATGTGGAGAAATCGGAGATGGCGGGAGGCAGAGCGGCCGAAGGTTCGCCGCTTATGGGTGGGCGAGGGAAGATCTCCATGATACGAGGGACAGCGGGAGGGTGTCATCAGGAACTGCCCCTTATAGTTGGTTTTTCCTGTTGTGATATAAAACAAAGAAAAGAGGGGCGGAGGAAACAGAAAGAAACCAGTAATTTAATACACTCACACACCCATAGGGAACAAAAGCTGACTATATACTGAGTTCTACATTGTTGTATCTGGTGTTACTTGTTGCTACTGTTTTATTATGTTTTATGTTTGACTGTATTGTTTTTATTTTTTAACTGTGAGCTGCCCAGAGAGCACTTGAATTCGGAAAGTGCTGGGTATAAATAAATATATATTTATATATTTATAAATATATTTATAAATAAATATAAAGTAAAGGTAGTTAATAATAATTAATCCTTCAGCTGTGCTAAACAGGAAGCAATAAAACACACTGAACCTGCAAAAAGGAAGCTTTTAATTAAAGACACAGTTGTCCTTCAAAGACTCAGTTGTGCTTTGCCCATCCGTGCTGGATAGGCTTGTGCTGCGGTTACATTTTATCCCCCCCGCCAGCAATTAGACTTGAAAAACCCCTCCTACTAGCACCAATTGCCATATGGGGGCAATTTATTGGGGGGGGTGGGTCACAGTTCACACAGAAGGGGGGGTTAACTTTTCACTCCTCGGAAGTGACCCCTGCGGGAGGTGGGGGGTCGCAATCTAGTCAGAAACATTCCCCACCCCTACTTTAAAGGTAATAGTTGGCATCTCAAATTGGGCCCAGAAAATGCATTGGCAAACAAGTGTTGTGGGCACAGAATGGGTGTGATGTGCTTGAACACTTGGCCCTTGCAAGCTGGGCAGCTACACTGATTTTTTTGAGGGGGGAGGTGGGACATAAATCTGTACTGGAGGGAAAAAGGGAGTAGACACAGAATGTATTGGAATGCAACAAACCATCTGGTAACAACCCATGAACGGAGCGAACATAGGAGGGCAGTTCAGGTGCTAAAGGCTAGCGTGGAAGCAACCACAGTGATTTTGGAACCTTCCACCTCCAGGGCACCCTCTCCACATAGACTTATTTGCCAACGAAGCTCTATGCATTCTAGACACTTCTGGGGCACACTTTATGTAGCATAGATTATTTCTGCAGAGCACTGGACAGAACTCTTGGCCATGAGATTCCAACACAGAAGACACCCCACATTCCCCTGTGTCTGTGCAGTGCTGCTGGGAAAGGGGACGCCCTCAAAGCTCAAACCACCGTGCAAGCACTGTGTAGTTCTCCTTTCTTTATACACTCTTGGGGATGAGGTGCCCACAGTGGCTTGTTGAATTTCCCCAGCTTTTGCTTAATGATGAAGAAAACCCCCAAATCCTACACATTCCTAAAACTGTGACCGACTCATTTGCTTCTCCTTCTGTTTGGCAGTTGCATTACTCCCCAGGGAGGCGCCTGAAGTATTAGGATGTATTGCATGAAGAGGAATAAATATTTTATTACACTCCCAATAATTTCTTTGAGAGTGGGAGGCTCCATTAATGCTAAATATTTGAGAATGGTTTCTTTGTTTTGAGGGTAAAGACGGCAGGAGCGGCTGTAGCTCAGTGGAAGAGCACATGCTTGGAATGCAGAAGGTTCCAGGTTCAATCCCCAGTCACGCACGCCTGGGAAAGGCCCCTGTCTGAAACCCTGGAGAACTGAGGCCAGCCAGCATATTGTGGAAAGCTACTCATATGGAGTCAGTCCATCTAGCCCAGTATCGTAAACACCGACCAGCCGTGGCTCTCCAGAGATTCAGGCAGGAGTTTGTCCTGACCTCCCTGGAGATGCCAGGATTGAACCCGAAACCTTCTGGATGCAAAGCACATGCACTCTACCAGCCTTTCCCAACCTGGTGCCCTTCATGCTGGCTAAGGAGGATGGGAGTTGCAGTCCAAAACATCTGCATGGCACCAGGTTGGGGAAGGCTGGTGTACACAGTACTGAGCTAGACAGACTAACGTTCTGACTGGGTGTAAAGCAGCTGCCCATGTACTTTGGGGAATGGGGTATTTTGTTTAAGTTAACAATAAACCGAATCCTTTGGCAGAAAGGTAGATAAATATAGTAAATAATTTCTTGTTCTTCTGTACAGTTCGGCACACTCACACCCCACACCCCCAGATTCCATGTAGCACATCTTATAGCAGGAAATATCCTTTGCTTCCATGTGTTTTTGCGGTCAAAAGCCAGGCTCCTCAAGCTACGAACTCTGGGGTAATATCAGGCGCTTCAGGGAAACAAACATCGTATCTCAGGGTCAGTCACATGCCTTCAGAGGTCAAACTGAACCAGCTGTGGAGTCCAGTTGGTGTTTTGGGAGGAAGTGCCAGAGACAAGGGGCAGCAAGGGAGAAATAGCAGAAAGATTTAAGATATCGGGGCTGCAATCCCTTTCTAGGTGCAACCGAGGGGAATGGTTGCCATTAAACTCAGAGGGACCTGCTTCTGAATAAGCAGGCATCGAAATAGAATCAGGCTTCACTACAGCATGTCCTGCATTGGCTGGTTCGGGCTCAGTCCTGGGGCCATCTACCTCAAAAGGTCAAAAGCCAGGCAGAGGTCAGTAGCACAAGAGATCCAAAGAAAAACAGCCAGGAAAGCTAAGGTGCAGGGCTCTCTCTCTCTCTCTCTCTCTCTCTCAGGCTTCTGGATGAAGTCCTCCTTGTGACAAGGGCCCTACTCATGAGGAGTCCATTACTCCTGAGGAGCCTTCTTTTGCACACGGGCACTTCTTCTTGCAGCGGTTGTTCTGGCCTGCCTGTTGACATGCTGCGGCTCTCGGGGGCTAGAGTTGGCCTCCCTCTTGTGGGGATGGATCCACAGTCCTCTTCCTGGGGGGCTGAGGCTCCTCCTGGCACAGGCTGCTCCACGATGTTTCTTGTCTCTGTGAGCTCTAGCTCCTCCCCCGAAGAGGGCTCCTCTAGCAGGAGCACGACAGGGAGGCTTTTGGATGGCTGAGATTAGAACGGCTCCAGAAGTGAGGGCTCCAGAGAGACTATCAGGAAACAAAGGCAGAGAGACAGGGCTGGGCTTCTACAAAGACACGTGGGCAGCATTAGGGGCTCCCAGCTACCCCTTCTGGCCAACGCAGGGCTGCTCCTGCGTTGGCAGCAGGCCCTGAAAGCTGCAGCAAGCGTAGGTCGCGCTTGGTGAGGAGCCCCACGTTCATCTGAACGTCGGCAGATGAATCAATTGGGGAGTGGCAGGGAAGTGTGAGCGGGGATGCTGTGGCTTGCACAGGCATTTTAAACTGGAAGCCAGGAAAGAACAGGAGTGGCTGGGAAGGCGGAGAAAAGGCAAAGAAGAGTTGAGATGAGGGGCAAAGTTGGAAGAATTGAGGGCTGGTATGTGAGAGGCAAATGAGAGGGGGGGCAAGGCAGGTGGGGTGTCAGCCCCCCCCCCAACGGAAGTGGTCTGGAGAAAGACCCCAGCTTGAGCAGCAAGAGCAACATCCCAGGACCAATTATTGCCATCCCACCTTATAGGGAAAGAGTAGGCCCCGTCTGGCTGAACCATGCCCCTTGAGGGAAACTTCTCCAGTCGTAGCCAGCCCTGCCCTTACAGGCTTCAACATAGGTAAAGGTGCCAACAGCCTAGGTCACCAGGACCTCCAAGCCTGGACAGGATGTTTCCAGGATTGGAGGCCTGCCAAGCCTCTCTTAGATAGTTGCCTCTTGGACCTACTTGTAACTCCCTGCTTCTTTTGAGTTGCCTTATGTTAGCCTGTGCTGGAACAAGATGAAAACTAAGTAAAAGTCTGGTTTTGAGTTCACCTTTGTTTTGCAAAGCATGGTTCATGTGCAGCCCACGGAGAGCAGGTATTTTTGGGGGCTGCTAACGTAAAAAAGGGGGGGGGCTACTCAGCTTTTTAAAAGGCTGCTTTGCCATCTCTTTGCCACAATAAGGCTTGTTGTTCCACACCGATCCTGCCTCCAGCCCCTTCCTCTTTTGTCAACTCTTTTCATAAAGAACCACAGAAATTGGTAGCCACTAAAACTAAGGTTGAAGCTGAAGCTCAAATATTTTGGCCACCTAATGTGAAGAGAAAACTCTCTGGAAAAGACCCTGATGCTGGGAAAGACTGAAGGCAAAAGGAGAAGGGGACGACAGAGGATGAGATGGCTAGATAGCATCACCGATGCAATGAATATGAACTTGTGCACACTCCGGGAGAGAGCGCAGGACAGGAAGGCCTGGCATGCTATGGTCCATGGGGTCACGAAGAGTCGGACACGATTGAACGACTGAACAACAACAAAACTAGGGTGGTGACTTAGGAATTGCCCAGAAAGAGAGCCAAAGAGGACACCAATGTGCATAAAATTTGCATGTGCTAATTTATATGTATCAATGCAAATTTAGAAATGATTATTACAACTTAAATAGAAATACAGCAAATGCCACCGTCCTGTGGAAGACTATGACCAGGTGACCCATGCACATGCTCAGTCTGCTGCTCAGGTGTTGTTGACATGCAACTTCAAGGCCCAGCTCTTCCTTCTGAAGGTTCTTTATCTTTAAACCGGGCTTAGACTGGACAATCGTTGAAATATAGAACAGTCCTCTGGCAGCCCTTCAAACAGAGGACTGTCCCTGTAAAAGGGGACACATGATCACCCTGTCTAAAACCTATACTCAGATTCCTCTCTGTTTTCTGCTAAAAAGAAGGTGGCTCAGGCCAGGAGCACCATCATTTGGAAACGCAGTCCTCAGTGGTGGAAGGTGGCCATTTGTTATATGAACCACATTTCTCTGTTGGCCAATGAGCTTGGCTAACCCTCCTTAACTGTAAGGGACAAAACATCCTTCCTCAAGCAGATCCTTCTATATCAGCCTCCCCCAACTTTGTACCCTCTGGATGTTTTGGGCTACAACTTCCAGCATTCACTGTTGGCCATGCTGGTTGCTGGGGCTGATGGGAGTTGGTCCAAAACATCTGGAGGGCACCATATTGGGGAAAGCAGTTTTACACTAAACCGTGGGAAGGTTAGTAATTGAAAACAGTGAAATAAATCCTAAATTTGGTACTTTCAATTTGTTATTAAAAAGATGGCTGGGGGATGCGTAAGGAGGCTTCCACAATCTCACTTCCTTTTAAATGAAGATGTGAATAAAAATGGCATTGCTGGTTCAACTCCCACCCTTCACCCCACTTTGGTCTTCCAGTTGGATTGCCATGTTGACTTCCAAACGAAGGATTCATCTTCAGCATTTTGAACAACCCTTCTGTAGATTAAAAAGCACTATTTGCTCTTAATTCAGGTAGTGTATTGGATTGCCGTTCATAAGGAATATGATTTGCAGGTTTGGCACTTCTTTTTGAACTCCTAGCAAAGCCTCTCACAGACGGTAATCGGCGAGGCTGCCTTCAGTTGGCTGTATTTGCTGTACATGTTGAACGAATGCAGAAAAAAAGCAACATGGTTGATGGTTTCATTTGCCAAGCCATTAATGAAACATAAAACAGATGTGTGAAACATTGTGTGAGTAATAGGAACTACATTACATATTATTTATCTGCAGAAATCAAGGGCTTAAAAGTGCAACAAGCACAAAATGCAGTTTCCCTTTTGACAGGACTAGGTCAAACTCTATTAAAAGCTACTAAATAGAAGGCCTCATGGCAGAGTTAAAATATAAAGTGCCATTTGTTATTTCAAACCTGGTAATAATAAAAAGGCTTTTGTATTGTAGCTTCTCATCTTCCTTTGTGTGTATGTGTAAAAGAATATCACCTTTGCAAAGGTGAGCAAAAATGGTCTGTTGGATCAGCTTGGGAGATCAGATTTTTATTCACCATATCAGGCAGATGGCGTGCTCAAAACGTAGTAGTAGAAAATAACAAAGAGCATTATTATCTATATAGGTAGAAACCACATGGTCTGAGGCTCAGGCGTAACTTGATGAGAGGCATATTGGTCCGGATGCATGCTCAGGTCTCGGCACCCTCTTTAGGAGCAGGAGGGAATAGGGGTGTGCAACTTAGGTCCTGCACTTGGCAGGCAAGATGAACCCTCTGGATTGGCCAAGCCTTGTATTCATACTAAGATTCCATCTGTCTGTCCTCACCAAGACAACAGAGTACAGGACCTTCTGCCCAAGGCACATCAGGTTCTTGGCTCAAGAGCACTCATTTGGGCTTGAACACAAGCTATACTCTCCAGCCACTCATCTCAGGGTAGAGGCTTTGGGCTGGGGAAGATATACCCCAGAATGCAATTTGGATACACAAACATAGGAAACTGCCTTATACTGAGTCAGTCCCCTGGTCCATCTAGCCCATTACTGTTGACACTGGTTGGCAGCAGTGGCTTTCCAGGGTTTCAGGCAGGATTCTTTCCTAACCCTACCTGGAGATGCCAGGGATTGAACCTGGAACCTCCTCATTGCAAAGCATGTGTTCTACCATTGAGCTAAGGCCCTTCCTCAAGGGCCATGCAAAGCAGGTGCTCTACCACTGAGCCACAGCCATTCCCTTCACTCATGGTCACTCATGATCCCTCATGACACCAGGCACCTTACCCAAATGGTGTTTAGGGGGCTTCCTTTTTATTTTGTTTTTTGCTAATAGAGACTGGGGATGTACTATCACTTTAGGAGGTATTCTCACTTTGATCAACTGGATGTATGAGTACTGTAAGTTCTGTTCCCTGCACACATAGCATGCACTCTCTTTTTAATTAAGTTAGATGCTGGTAGCAACCTGAAACACAAGTAGCCATATCTGATGGTCTGATTGCATGGACATATCTGACTGTTCATAATTCTGCAAAAGAAAAACACACCACAGGCATTGATTAGACACTTAATTATGAGCAGTGCCATCCAGGCAGATAAAGATGCAGAGTTCTAGCTGCAGGCAAAAGGCTAGAAACTGAGGCACCGCTGCCCAGGGAAAAAGGAGGAGACAGTGAAAATAACTTTAACAGTATCTTCAGCGTACAAATGTTCTGCAATTGCTATCTCATTTTATTGCTGGAACCGTCTCTGTGTTGGATTACCTGTGTTGGATACCTGGGCAGAGACTTACTCCTTCTCCCTAGAGAGAGAAAGGGTTTGGAGAGGGTGTCTCCAAATTTAGGGGTGGGGGTTTGATTTCCTGGCCTGAAGTAGAGCCCAAATGGTGTCTGCTCCCGCTAAGTCCAACACTTTACAAAGCCTCATTGTACCATTTAGGTACCGGTCCTTGCCTTTATCTATCCTCCGTCCATGGTGCTGCCTGAAACAGGTTGCTTTACCTGACCTCACAGCAGGGCCAGCCCCAAGGGAAGGCTGATGAGGAAACGCTTCCTCCCTTGGGTAACATGGACTCAGGCCATTTAGGCCTTTAAAGGTTGAACAACCAAACCAAAGAAGCAGTTCAGGTTTGGAAACAGACTTGGAAGCAACAAGTTGGGACATGCTGCCTCCAGCCCACTCTTGCAGTTGACCGATTGCATGACTGTATTTGTAAGGTTCCGAGTAGTCTTCAAAAACACCTTGATATACAAAGCGTGCTACGTTAGTCCAACCAGAGGGCTTCCAAGGCATGTCTCATGAAGGCTAGGTTGTCCATCTCCAAAAAGCATTTACAGCTGGTAAGCCAGTTTAAGCTGCTCAAAAGGGCCGCTACTATACATCCAACCCTTCAAGGCAGGGGTCTTGAAGCTCTTTCATCCTGAGGGCCAGCAGCAATTTTGGAGAAGCTCTTGGGGGCTGCATTCCGGGGGTGGGAGGGGCCAAGGGCAAAGGAGGCAGAGCCAAAATCCCCCAAATACCAGTGTATTGTAGTTTCAAACCCTTCCTGCCAGTACCTCAGCCTGAGGAGCAGCATTTCAGCCTTGTAGAACGGAGGGGGGGGGACTGCAAACGTGGGAGAACACCACATGATTGGTGTTCAGGAGGAAGGGAAGTGGTCATCTAGGGAATTCTGAAGGCCTATATTGGGACCCCAGGTAGGCCAGACTTGGCCCTCAGGCCTGAGGTTCACCACCCCTGCTTCAGGGGGATCAAAGAGAGTGTGACCCAACCCAGAGCAGGGAAACCGACAGCTCTCTGAGCAATGGATCCTCCCACCGTTAACATCGCCACCTTGCCTGGAATCAGCTTCTGTTTATTCTAGAGCTGTGTGCAAATGGCCTCTCAAAAGTCTGCTCTGTATTTCTGGGCCAAGAAATGGGGAGGGGAGGGGAGGGGAGGGGACCATTTCACTGAATTTCTCCAGCGGGTGGAGAATTTCTCTAATAGTTTCTCAGGGTTGTGTGGCTCACCATTAGCAGTGCCAGTGGGGGAACCACTGCTGCTGCTGCTTCTTGAAAGGTATTTTTAAACAATTATTTTGCTGCCATTACAAGTGGCACCAGCAGCAACTGTGTTGGCTGCCTGGCTGCCAGTTTGCATACCTTGGAAGGCCCTGGACCCAGCAGCATTCTGGCCGTTATGGGGGGGCGGGAATATCTGGAGAAAATTCTTCAGAACACCCTTCTTCTTTCTAGGATCATGGGAGAAAGAAAAATCTCAGAAAATGTCTCAGTCAAATGTCTTTCGCAGTGGTTCAGCTCAGTTCTAGTTTATCACTCCTGCTCACCACCATCAGCCATTCATTCAAAACGTCCACCATCTCCCCTTGAGCATGTTAATGAGGAGAACAGAGCTGGGTATCATCAGTACACTGACGATGCCTTACCCCAAATCTCTGGACAACTTCTCCCAAATGGTTTCATGGAAAATCATGGCAATGGGAGGAGAGAGAAGGTGAAGCTTTGCAGAACCCCAGAGGACAAGTCCCATCCCAAGCAGTGGAGCAGCAGTGTCCCAGCACCACCTTCTGGCACATATCTAATAGGTAGGTGCAGAATTCTTCCAATACAGCACATCTGGCTTAGCCAAGCAGTTCAGAAGGATGCCATTGTTGATGGTAGCAATGGCTGCTTGGAAATCCAGGAGAAAAAACAGGGCAATCAAGTAGGGATGGCCTAATGAGCCTATTTCCAGTGTGTGTCAGTTACACCTGTGTTCACCTGTAAGTCTATTCTGTTTGTGCATTCATCTGTGATGGTTTGTTTGTTAAAAAATCTGCATAGAATTTGCATTAGTTTTTAGATATGTATCTTAAAATGTATTTTCTCTCAAAATATACATTCCAAAAAGTATTTTCATATGTTTTTGAGCCAAGAACTTCACTTGAACATTCAGGGAAGGCAAAATCTGGTGGATAACTTAAATTCCAATGTACATTTCTGTCTGGGAGGTGTGAAGAATGTTACTGGAATTTGCAAAGATCAGATTCCTGAAGCATCCCTGCAAACTAGGAAGCTAAAATGCTAAAATACTGGGAGAATAAACAGGTCTTCACCTGGCACCAGAAAGGGTACAATGTAGGTGCCAAGCAAACCTCTTTAGGGAGCTCATTTCACAGCCAGGGTGCCACAGCAGAAAAGGCCCTCCGTGGTAGCCACCCACCTCACTTCCTTTGGCAGGGGCTCACGGAGAAGGACCCCTGAAGATGATCTTAGGGCAGGCACATATTCAAGAAAGGCTTTCCCTAGCATTTACCAGTATTTTTGTTTGTTTTGGATTTGGGTATTAACTTTTTGAACCATACACCCAAGGGTAAAATTAGCTTTGGGGAGTGGTAGGTGTTATTTTCCACCCTGAGACTACACCTCCCCCGATATATCCATTTAAAAATGTGTAGGCACATTTGAACATTTTGTTGGGCTACAATAGAAATGTTGCAAGATAGGAAAATAAAGAACTGGTGACTAATATGTTAATTACAGCAAGAACTGAAAATTGCTTCTAAGTGGGAAACTGAAACTGCATCTATTGAAGAGTTGTTAAGGTGAAGATGGAATGCATTACCAAAGGTGAAGCTCATTCATTTGATACAATTTAAAGAAGGAAGAGAAGGAAGGGATGTTCAAAGTAAATCACTGGAAGGCAGTTGCATCTTTCTGGAGTGGTCAAAACATATTATGGGACATGCCTCTCTACTGACTTCTTCAAAAATACCATATTGATATTATGGAAATGAGGTAGCATTATGTAAATATGCTGCATTGTTTCTCTTGCCTTTACTGTGTCCTGCATTTCTGATTCAACTTGCATTGTAAGGACTATCATCAGTTGAAAACGCTGCTGTCTTCGCTTTAATGATGCTCAGATTTTTGCAAGAGATACTACTGTCAGGACCGGCTCCCCTGAAATGCCAGCAACCAAACATGTCTTAAGAAACAGCAAACTCCTTTACTATAGCAGGTCAGCAACCCAAGCACTCCACCAGAGTCCACAGATCAGAGTCCTTAGACAGCTCAACTTCCAATAAACTCTGACAGTCCAGACAGGAGCCAGAAACAGGGCCTTAGTGCTATATTCCAGAACACAGTCCAAAGGCATAGGATTCAAGACAATAGTTCAAGATTCAAGAGTAGTCCAAACAAAGGAGTGTCTGGCACCAACGCTGTTGTACCAACAAACCTCTTTTGCCTCTGCACCAGCTTTTATGCACAGATGGGGACGCTACTGTTCCTCACTGGTCAGTCTAGCTGTACCGGAAACCTTAACCTGGAGTTGAGAACTCCATCTAACTGGGTGTCTTTCCTCTTGCTGACATGGTCTAGGAGACAGCCTTGGGCATCCCTTTCCTCCACTGAGTTGGCCTCCTGGCTGCTTATCAAATAATGTTCCCCTGGCTGTGGTGGCACTTTTTCCTAGGCCAGCTCTGGCTGTAGTTGAGAAGGAGTAGTTGCCTCCCACTGACTGCAGTCTTCTGTGAAATCAGGCAGAGATGAATTCCCAGCAGCCTGACATTCTGTACCTTGATTAAGCCCTAAATCAGATCCTTCTGTCTTTGAATCAGATTCTTCCTCTGAGACTGTGGCATCAGGGGAAGGCATAACAAATACTTCCTAGCCCTGCACCCCCACCTTCTAAGGAATGAAGACATCCTAAAGAATTCAAATTCAACAATAAAAAAACCCCCACAGCAACAGTCTGTAATTAAAACCACCACCAAACCCCAGCTGAATGCAGTACAGTTGCCATTCTAATCCATTCAGAAAAGCTGCTCTGAATCAGAAAGCTTATAGCAACTTTCCCCAACCTGGTGCCTTCCAGATGGGCATGTCTGCTAGGGATTATGGGAGTTGTAGTCCTTCACATCTGGAGGACACCAGGTTGGGCAAGGCTGGCTTATATAAACACTCATGTGGTCCATCTCTTGGAAAGGAATTCTATAATATCAGGGGGCAGAGCTACTGCAGAAAACACTGAGGACTAATTTTTAGGACTGAGTATATGACACAGGGCTGAGACAGGCGAATTATTCCCACTCTTTCTGGCTAGTTAATTTCCCAAAACCTGGAACAGGTGTGTCTGTGGCTCACCTGACCAAGAGAGAAATGACAACTATATGGATGATCCCCAATCAGATAATCCCTCATGATTGTTTCAGGCTTCAAGAATTACTACAGTATTTATGAGTTGTGGTCCCTGAAGCACCCGTAAAACCAGATAACATGAAGTGGTAGCACCATGTTAAAATCTGTGTATTTATAGCATTCTACTTAACATTAGCTCTGGTCCTTTATCTTAAGCAAACATCTATGCAGCTCAGTTTAAGCAGGAGCCTCAGACTCAGTCACAGCTCCTACAACTAACTGTAGGAATGCTTGCCCCTGACAAAGGCAGGCTTTCGGCTCGCTTCAGGAGTGCTTTTCCCTGACACAGCCAGATGGTCAACTAACTGCAGGAGCACCCCTGTGAAGGTCCTCCTGAGCTGAGGAGGGTCACTCTCTTCCCAAGAACTCTCCTTGCCCTGGTGTTAAGCTCCCTTGCCCCGATCTAAGAACTTGCCTCACACCTACATTTAGCACACACAGATAACAATGAATTAAACATTGCTATAACATACAATGAATTCCTCTCAAAAGTATATGTTACTTTCATACTTTGTGACAGGCCTTCTTCCAAAGACCTCAAAAGATGGACAGACTCATTATGCAAGGACAGACACCCCCCGCCCCCATAGACTCTCACTTCCCTCTAGTGAATTACCTCTTAAGAACAAGTTGCCTTACACTGATTTGGACCATTGTTTCATTTAGCTCCACGTTGTCTTCACTGACCGGTAGTGGCTCTCCAGGGTTTCAGGCAAGGATATTTCCCAGACTAAACTGGAGATGCTCAAGACTGAAGCTGGGACCTTTTGCATGCAAGGCAGGTGGTCTACCATTACTCTACCACCTTCTTTGAGAGGGGTCATAGTAAATGACATAGTGCTAAGTGAAGTCAGTTCATTCCGCACTTCAGTCTCCTGTGGCAACATTTTACAAAGACAGCTGTCGTGGCTTAAAAGACAAATCGCTCCTCTTGTGATGCCAGCCCAGAGTCTGAAAGCTTTATACATCCATCTGAAATCTTATTAGGCCTGTTTATTATTTTATTTTATATTTTTTCATTTCATCTCATTTTATTTATCCCGCCTTTCCACCAAAAAATGGCACTCAAGTCGGCTAACAAAATCCAGATTAAAAAGAAAATCTCAATTAAAATGAAACATAAAAAACAAATAAATTAAAAAACACAACAAGAAAAGAAACAAACAGCAGCAGCCCATTAAAAGCTACTCATCAACAGAAGAATTTATATGCCAAAGGCCTGCCCAAATAAAAACATCTTTGCCTGCTACGGGAAGGACAGCAGTTCCGGAGCCCCTTGTGTCACATGACAGCCATTGAGTCAGTGAACCTCTGTGCCTCCTTCTGGCCATCTGCATTAGTGGTGTCCAAGTGCAGTGAATGGCAGGAAAGCGTCTTTCTCTTCTTAGAAGCTGATTCTGTGGCATGGGCCTACCTGCTTCCCGGCCAGTATCTTTGGCAGTTTATGCTACTTCGACTCTAAGGACGCTATCATTGTCTCTTGGTCACAGCAATCAGAAAAGTGTAAATGGTACAATCCAAGGCTTGCCTTAACTTCTTGCCATGGGACAAAGGCATTACTTGAGCATTCGGGCAGCCTCCACTTTGCAAGTGCTTATAGAGCAAAATGGGGAGTTATTGTGTTTGCCAAGTTCTGTGTACACATCAGTTGCGGGGAGGGGCAGGCTCACTGCCAGTATGTACACAACTGAGCTCTGAAGATCAGCTTCTTTCAACAAAGGGTTAAGAAATCCTTCAGAAATGAGCAGACAAAAAGAAAAGCTCCTGGCAGTTTGACTAGATCCGCCCTTTGAGAGAGCAAACCATTGCGGTCAAGTCCAGCTCAGCTCAAAATCAACGGCACCCCACAGAACTGGGGATGCCGCTCACCATAACTTTGCATGGCTTGCAGAAATCGTGTTGCAAGGGCCCCGCTAAGAGCAGGGTACCATGTGTCTTCCTCCAGGCAAAGGAGAAGCAACATCTCCTGCAATCTCAGTGTGCAAAAGGGATTATCCATTCTGCCACAGATGGCACCAGTCCAGGAGATGATCAGAAACTGGGAGTTGTAGTCAGATAGGGTTTATGTATTCCTCTCATTACTTCTGTTTACTCTTAGAGTTGTGGTTCTCAGCATTTTGGCTGCCTCCTGACTATAAATCCTCAAATGTTTTGGCTGATTTTAAACATCTTCTTGTACCACCCAGCAATGGCATCTCCTGGCTCCAGGACAGCAACTGCCATGGCAAGAGTGTTTCGTTGTTATTATTACTGCCACAATTTGTTACAACTTTATATTGTTATGGATTAGGAAAGTTAGGAGCCAAAACCACTCCTAGAACAGAGATGCAACAAAGGGAAAGAATCACACCTGAGGGATGGCTGCTTGTTATGCAGTTGTCAAAGGAGAAAAGGTAACAGCAACACTTAAATGCTTTGGGACCACATTATTTGATGGATCAGCCTGCCCACACTTTAAGATCAGCAACAGAGGCCCTTCTCACTTGCCCACCTTAGGTGGCAAGTACTCATGAAAGAGCCTTTTCTGCAGTGGCCCCACATCTCTGGAATAAGTTGCCATCAGGGGTCCATCAGGCCCCATCATTACAGGCTTTTAGGAAGGGCCTGAAGACTTACTTGTTTACTCTGGCCTTCACCTGATTATGTTTCACTGTACCTTTCTGGTTGTAGCTGCAATTGGGTTGTAGCTAGGGATGTCAGAGAAATCCACAATGGAACTAAATGAGTTTGGATTTCCATGAATCTGACCCATGGATTCTGCAGTGGAATGGCTTTTCCCCTGTTGGGCAGATTCCATAGACTTGTGGACCGGTTTTCTAACTTTCCCGAATCTTGCGCAAATATCATCATAGAAAAATATGCATTAAAAAAAAAAAACAGCCAAAAATGCACGTTTCCCCCATAGGCTAAAGCATGAAAATGCACATTTTTGCACATGCAAATTTGTGCAAATGCAAATTTGTGAAAATTTGGACCCCCCGGATTCCATTGATGGGCCCATGACAGAACAAAAGGTGCCTGACAATCTGCAAAACACTGAACAGCTGGTACACAATCCATACATCCCTAGTTGTAGCGTATTAACACTGTCTAGGCCAGATGCATGATGTGCGTATTTGTTGTTTTCATGTTGGTTGTTTTTATAAATATTGGCTCTTTTATTCATGTCTCAGTTTTTATTTTAGTATAATGAATGTTATGGCTGAAAAGCCGCCTTGGGAGAGCTCCTGCCCAGAAAGATGGTGTAGAAATATTTTAAATTAAATTAAACCCTAACCAGGCCAGGAAAGAAGGCCAGGTCCCTTGTCTGAGTATCAAAGAAGGCCAGGATCAGATTCCCATTCAGCCATGAAGCTCACGGTGTCACTATCTGTCAGACTAACCTACCTCATGGGGTTGCTCTGAAAATAAAATGGGAGGGACAGAACTATCTATGTGACCTTGGAGGAAAGGCAAGATTGTAAAAAAATATAACCAAGAACCAAGTTGTTCTTTAATTGGACTGCTACTTTAAGCCATATGTTCCAGGAAATAAGAAGCAAATGTAAGGAATGACCCATCACAGAGTGTGGCTGGCTGACTAGAAAGCAGCAGTGCCAACAGGAACCAGAAGAAACAGCTGTAAGGCTGGAAACTAAAGTCACAAAAGAAACAGCTGCACCCATTGAATTCCCAAAGCGTCTCAACGCTTGGTCTTTATCAAGGGAAAAACTCTTCACAATTCTTTTTGAGGGCTCCCTCTCCCTTGCTTCTTCCAGGGAGTCTTCTTAGGAAGAAGCAAGGGAGAGGGCATCCTCCAAAAGATCTCTAAACGTTTTTCCCTTGATAAAAACCAAGTCCAAACATGTTGGGAATTCCATTGGTACAGCTGCTTCTTTTGTGACTCTGGCTGACTAGAACCCTGAACAAGAGCATGCCATACTGCAGCAATCTGTTGCAGGCCCCACGGGTTTTCTTACATTCTCCATACAAGGCTGATGGGCTCTGTTCATTGGGGTGCATCACAATTTGTCAAAGTCTGGTCCAGAGGGTGACCTGGCCTGCTCCCTTTGTCTCTGCTTTTCCTCTTACAAGCCAGATCTAGATACAAGCAAACTGTGCAAGGCATGCCAAAGACCCCTGCTTGAGGCATCTTCAGACAAAAGCACAAAAGGTTTCCCTTGTCCGTTCCCCATCTTATCTGGAAACACAGTACAGGGCTACCGTTCTGTCTTTGCATAAGACGTTGCTTAGCAACACAGCCCCATGCAAGTCCAAGTGCTGGCGCAAAAGTCAATTTTTTAAACAGAAAAGCCAGGAATATTTTATTTATTGCACTGTGCATGTTCTTTGCAAAAGAGGAGGAACACATGGTAATATGAATCTGATGAAATGAGCCAGACCTTCATCTTGCTTGCAACATCCAAAGCAGTGAAGGCTGGTGGGTCTGGCTAGCTCCTTGGCTAGCTCCTTTGGAGTTCTGACTGGTTCTGACTGAAACCCGGAGCAGACCCACTGCCCCACTGACATCAGACCCACCAGCCTCCACTGATCCTAAGATGCTGCGGGTGTCACCAACACAAGGATATGGGGTGGGGCTAGGAAAGCATATAGCATTTTGGGCCAAACAAGCTTGCAAGTGCTGACTAGTGAAAGGGACAGTTGTAAAAGAAGCCCAGCATACGCACAGACAAAATAACTGAATGAAGACAAATTACTCCTTACATTTAGAAGTGCCCAGCTGCATCCGCTTCTGGGATCCATCCAGCTGAGCATCCCAGATCCCGCGGTGGCCGAACAGGTTCCTTCAGGAAGCCAACAAGGAGGATGTGGAGGCGATGGCCTTTCCTTAATGTTTGTCCCCGGCACCTAGTATTCAGAGGTACACTGCCTCTGAATATGGAGGCTCCATTTCACCATCATCGCTGCAGAGAGACTGACACTCTGTGAGCTTTTCTGTTGTGGCATCACTGCTGCAGTCATCACAGTGCCATGGGCCACTGAGACGGAGCACGGTTAGTGGGCTTCCCCTGTGTTGCACTTCACAAGCTGTGCACATATATCAGCCTTCTTCCCCAACCTGTCCAGATGTGTTGGACTGCAACACCAAGCATCTATCTGTGTTGGCTGGGGGATGATGGGAGTTGTAGTCCAACACATTTGGAGGGCGCCAGTTGGGGAAGGCTATTGAAGAGTATAAACCATGATAACATTGGAAAGCCGATGCCGTGATGGATGCAATCTTATTGTAGGGGTCAGGGTGATATTTGCAACATTACACTCCACAGCACAAATGAGGTGCCACAGAATAATAATACAATCATCCTTGAAGATGCAGCCCAAGCGTCTGTTTCCAGTTCACAGCTCTTCATTCATGTAAACAACACAAGGATCACCCGGTTTGCTTAGCAACTGGGTTTCTCTGTATGCAAACCCATCTCCTTCTCGTCCTGCTGCTGCTGGAGTATTTCTCTTCCCAGGCTTGTTGTAGGACCAACTCTCTTTCCAGATGACCTTTTGCACTGCTGTTCTTGCCACAAAACAACATTCACGAAGAGAATGACGCAACCCGCACGACAAAACGAAAGCCGATCGTGCAGAAGTTCTCTCTTGGCGGTGGCAGCCACAAATCTCTCAAGGACGGGCACTGAATGATAAGAGAGACTTTTGCTTCGAGATAAGCCTTCACTTCCTTGCCACCTGTGAGGCTGTGAGAGATTCCTTTCACAGCCAGGAAGATGAACATTTATTAAAACCCCAATAAATACCAATTCGCACGAGATAAGAACTCACTGCCTTCAGAGTTAATGTGCCCTCTATTTTTTTAAAGTTATTTTTGGAAAGGCACAACTGATGGATCACAATCTTTTGTTGTCAATGAGGCTGATGGGTTTTCTCTCCCTCTCCTACACTTGGCTTCTCTTTCTCTGAGAATATTAGACTCTGTTAAGTAATATTAAAATACTCATCTCCACCTGATACGCAGACAGTAAGAACCGATAGGGCAGCTGATGGCCATTTCTGCCCATATTCTTGCTTCTTCAAATTGTTTCCAAGTTACATTTGCATTTCATAGTGGTTATTGAGCTGTTCTTGTCAAATGCAGTACACATCCTTTGGAATTGGGGGGGGAGGCAGCATTGTATGGTGGGTAGAGCATTGACCTTTGACTTACGTTGTACCAGGACTATAGGAGTTCAGATCCCTCCTCAGCCATGAAATTCACTGGGTGGCCCTGGGCCAGTCACCAAAACTTAGCTCAACATTCCTCACATGGTTATTATGAAGATAAAATACACATATGTAGGGATGGTGGAGAATTTCTCCCCGAAACTTCGGGGGGCCGAGCGCCAACGTGTTCGGCCCCCCGAACAAGTTTCGGGGAGAAATCCTCCGAACCCCCCCGCCCCCCGCGGGACGGGACTTACCTTCACCGAATGTCCCTCCCGGTGGCGGGTCCGGCCGGCGGTTCGGCGGGTGTTCGAGCGGGGTGGGAGCGGCAGCCGGTCTTTTGACCAGCTGCCGCCGCTGCCGCCGTTGCAATCAAAGAAAAAAAAACATGCCCCCTGATAGGCTACGTGACGATTCACGTAGCCTATCACGGCTAGATTTGCAAAGTCAGCCGTGATAGGCTACGTCAATCGTCACGTCGCCTATCACGGGTGACTTTAAAAAAAAAAAAAAGCGTGTACGGATAATGGCGGCCCCCATAGGGAGCCGCCATTCCCGTTCCTTATTTGGTCGCTGTAGTCTACGTAAACATTTACGTAGACTACAGCGACTAAATAAGGAACGCGAATGGCGGCTCCCTATGGGGGCTGCCATTAGCATACGCGCTGTTTTGTTTTTTTTTTTAAAGTCACCCATGATAGGCTACGTGATGATTGACGTAGCCTATCACGGCTGACTTTGCAGATCTAGCCGTGATAGGCTACGTGAATCGTCACGTAGCCTATCAGGGGGCGTTTAAAAAAAAAAAAAAAAACTTTCGCGTTCGCGGCCGGGCGAGGCGGGAAGCCTCCTCCCCGGCCTGAATTTCGGCCGGGGCGAGGCGGGAAGCCTCCCCCCCTGGCCTGAACTTCGCGGGGGGACTAGCGAAGCGCTTCCCCCCCACCGCGAACGTCCTTCGATGACAGGTAAGGGACTTTTGTCCACCCCTACACATATGGCACTTTGCTTGGAGGAAGGGATGGATATAAATCTGATGAGTGCCATGTTCTCTGGCCTTGACCACCCCTCTTGGACCTGAGAAGGACTTAGTCTCCAGTGAGCCATCTTCAGTTACCCCAGGACCTTCCAGGACAGAGGACTTGGCTTTATAGGACTCAGAGTGCACCCCCCTGAGGCAGTCTTCACCACCCCCTTGCCAGAGGAGGCAGTGTCTGCAGAATCAGGCAATGGCCCTTTAAGGGACAGGCAGCTCCTCAGAGGAGGTGGGCTTAACAGCAGGCACAGATCAGCCAGCCTTCTTAAAGCCTCAGGAGGCCTCTGCTTGTTGCTGAGACAACAGCTCTTCCTGAGTAAGCTCTAGCCAGTATAGCCCTGCCCTGCCCTTCTAGTAAGTGGAGTTGCTTCAGATCCGCTCTTCTGGGAAGCTTGAGCTGAGCTAGAGAGGACAACAAATAAAGGGGGTTGTATAACCTCAAATATCCAAATCTCTCAGAACTGAAAACTCGAGTTCTCCAGGTCCATCCCCCTCCCCCTCCACCCTCCCTGTTGTTACCACTAGAAGGGAGGGACCATGGCTCACCGGTATAAAGTTGGGCTTCAAATGCCAAATGTTGCTAAAAGGTTGCAGGGTTGAGAAGTTTCTCCACTTGAGATCTTGGAGAGCAACTGCCGGTAACAAGAGGCAGCCCGGAGCTAGATAGACAGGTGGTCTGTATAAGGAATGTGGCAGGAACTATGGCATGGATGAGTGGATGAGCCCCTGCCATTCAAAGAAAAAAAAGGTTTAAGAAATGGTCCCAAGGGTCAAGCCCTTGGGTGCATCACTTTGGATCCCACTTTACAGTAACGATGCATATTTGCATTGTCTTTTAATCTGCATACCTCGCTCTGCAATCCTCCTCCTCCTCCTTCTACACTTTTGCAGCCCGGTGCTGTCTGAAGTGCCCTCAGCCTTGAGAGGCTGAGCTGGCTTGTTTAGCTTGGAAGTGATTTGAATACAGGTTGCAGGTGCGCTGTTGAGCAAGGAAGCATTTGGACTGTGCCCTTTTCCTAAATTACAGCTGAGCTTCAAAGAAATAGATTGTCCCCCTTTTGCCTGCCCTGCTGGCGGAGAGAGCTCAGTCCGTGCAACCTGGCAATCCTACCCCAATGCACATCTAGTGCTTTGTCTACATCCTATTTCACCACGTCCCCAGGCTGGACAATGAACATTTGTCACCAAACTTGTGCCATGGAGGAGAAGACGGAGCCCCTTCCAACAAGGATCCTGCGGTGTTGGGGCTTTTCTGCGGAAGAGATGTCAGGTGGCCTGTGCTGGCTGAACAGGAGCATTAGCATTGTGCAAATCTTGTACTGGATGTTTTGTTCTAGGCAGGGCACAATCGCAGTGGATTGTGAAAATGCAGCCTGACCAAGCGGCTCTACCTGTGTGAGAGAGATCCTGACGTTCACATGTTGCACGCAGGATGAGGCAGTTTGTATTTTGTGCCAGCATTGTTACTTTATAAAACCCAAACCAGCCCGGAGGAATGTCCAATTCTGTGACCAGATACAATGCTGCATCATGCGCCACTCCCGCCCCAGGCTCATGAATAAGTTGCATTCCTTACAATGCAAAAGGGTTGACCTGTGCCCACTCCCTGTAGCCTGACAGGATAACTCTTCCCTTGGTCCCAGCCCAGATAATACTTATTTCATCTGTGAGCACTGCTGGAGTGCTGTTTTTGTAGCTAGGTACCAGCATGCAGGGAAGAGAGTGGACAGACCCCTCCCTCAGGGGGCGACAGGGATGCACATAGGTGTGCCATCAGGTGTGGCTTCAGTCAGACAGGGCAGATACAACGCGTATTGCTTTGACAGCTCGGTAACATCGTTTGAAGGCTTTGCTATGTCAGACTAAGGGCTGTTCCAGCCTGTGCAAAGCCAGATCCATTCACAAACATCACATAATGAGTGTCAGGCCAGCTGAAGCCCTGGGTGACTGAACTGGAATCACTACTGGAATGGCTTGTCTCCAGGCATCCCTGCAGTCAGGGTTCTGTCTTGGTGTGCAGCAAACAGCGGATAATGCTCTATTGCCTGGTCAAAGGCAGAAGGCCAGGCTCTTGGTATTTAGCCTTGGCTTGGCCAATCCAGATGTCTTCATCCATCACCAAGAGGAGGTGATGGCCCAAGCCAGATGGAGAAAGGCAGGGGCGGTGTTCCAGAGCTGACCTGGTGCTGAGGCAAGTTCAGGACGTTGGATAGGGACAGAGCTGCTGGTGCAGCGGTTAGAGTTTAGGACCATGGGCAGCTATGCTGCAGCTGAGACAGAAAGAATTAGTTGCTTCAGCACTGGCCTGAAGCAACTGCCAGAGCTTTGTAGTCCAGTCTAGAGAGTCAAGATGAAAGCTGCGCCTCCGAGCACTACATCTAGGCAGTTAGAGGTCCAGTGCCATTTATACAGCTGGGGGTTTCTTCTAGGCAGTAAGATTTTGAGTTGTGGGGACTTAGTTGGGGGATGGTCCTCAGGACTTTCTGATTGTCCAAGGAGTCCAAGGGTTCAGGGGTTAGGGCGAGGAATCTGATGCAGGTGGATCTACTCAAGAAGGGCGAGGGAGTGGATCCATCTGCTCCTTGGAACTACTATTCTCTAAGGATTTCATGCCCAGAACCATGACATCATACTGCCCGCCAATCTGGACCATTTCAGGCCATGAGTTGTGATGATGCTCTGTGATGCAGTTTGGTTTGCAGGATTCTGCTATGGATCAGATATGGAGCAGGGGTCAGGTTAGGTCATGCTTCTCAGGAAGCAAGATGAAAAGAGATCAGCACCACAGAAAGCTGGTGCTGGAAGCCAGGCCAGGTTGTCTGTATGTTGCTCCAACAAGGATCAGAGTAAAACAGGTTTAAATAGGAGTGTTGCTGGATTTAGGCTGGTAGCCCCCACCTTCATGCTGACGGAGGCTTTGTTTCTTAAAGGGGCTTGGCCTGTTTTAGTAATCGTAGGCTGCAATGACATCGGAGAAGCTGTGGCATGCTAGTTTCCTCATGGCCTGAGTCATCAGAGTCTGAGGCCAGTAATGCAACCTCCTCTGGATGCAGGGGTGGGGGCAGCCTCTGGGATCTTTCTGGAGAACTGAGTCCCTGGGAGGTGGAAGCCTCATGATGCCTTTCTGTAGCCATTTTCTCTCTGAACCATCAACTCTGGAGCTTTTTCATCTGAGGACAATGTCCTGGTCATGACACAATCAAGAGGGCTGATGTTGTGTAGCTCTCTTCCTTTTTGTGCCTGAAGGGGATGTTGGTGTCTGAAAACCCACAGATTCCATAGCAGGTCATGGCAGATCCAGACTCAAACCATAACATTGCTTCCTGGATTATCTGACAGTAGAATGGGACACCAGAAGTTCCAACATTGCTGATATTTGAGGCAGGTGAAGTCCTGGCTATATTAAAGTGAATTGGGAGGATTTTCTTTACTCTTATTCAGCAATGAATGAGTAAGCAGTCAAGACAGGAAAAAAATTAAGCTGGTATTATATCCAGCAGAGAGACATTATTTGTGAAATGAGGCATAGTGTTCCTCTAAGATGCTGGTGTTCTCCTATCATCATTTGGGGGAAGGGGTGTGGAGGGGGGAATTGTCTGAAGAGTGGTGATTGTTTTTAATTTATTTTTCTTTTCTGCTGCTGTTGTTTTTCTCTGCTCTTTTGATAAAGGGTTTAGAAATATCTTAATTAAATATCCTAATAATAATAAAGTTATTCTTTTAAAATTTCTGCTTTTCTGGGAAGACTAGATGCTTGTGACAAGATGGAGGCTGTAATGAAATGCAACACAGGAAAAGAAACCCACTCACAGGCTAACAAGTGGCCCACACAATAAAAACAAGAGGCCATTATCGTCGGTAAGGACAGCTGATCCGTTGTTTCAATCGAGAGCTGATTTTCACTCCGCAGACTATAAAAGGAATCCATCACTAATGAAGTGCTAAATTACTAGAAGTAACATTCCTGTTACTTATTAAACACTTTGGCTAATTAGGAGAAGGGAAATTGCAAGAGGCCCATTTTAGCGGAGAAGTGGGATCCAGCAGACATGTCACAATACACATAAAGGCAGAGTGTGGTGAAATCTTGGTGGAATCCTGGAGCCCCTCAGGGTCCCGTGAATCCCGAAGTGTGAATTTCTGCTGCTTAGGGGAACAATATTTTTAGGGCACCAAGAACACAGTATTTTGTTGGTTAGAGAGGGTGGCCCGAGGACCTTAGGAAGTGGTGCAGAGGGTTACACCTGTGAGATGATGATGGTGGTGGTGGTGGTGGTGGTGGTGGTGCATTCCTATACGTGCCTAATCAAGAGTAAGTGCCATGGTGTTCAATGGGACTTACTCTCAGGTAAGTGTATCTAGGATTGTAGCCATAATCAATTTATAGACCACTTAGTCATCCCTTAAAAAAAGGAAGACATCTTGAAGCAGTTTACAACATAAACATTAAAATACAAAACATTGACTATTAAAACATTTTGAATCATAAAATACAAAACAACTCAGTTAAAACATTTTTTAAAAAATGAGTTGGTGGCTCAACACCCTTGTTGGCTTTGCAATGGATCCTTCCTAGGTGGCAATCACATTGTGCAGCTACTACTTGGGATGGCAATATGTCTTGCCGCAACCCTCTCAGAGGTGGGTTACTTTGCACTCAGAAGGGCCATTTCAAACATTACACAGAGGCAAACCTAGGTTTGCCAGTGAGCATATCCCCACCCAGCAGCTGCAGACAATCACGGATCCCCACTGAGTGCACTTTCCACAGCCATTCCTTACGCTTTAAGGTCTACGTGCGTGTGAAGGGGCTTGCTGTAGTTTTGGAACCCTTGTTCTTTAACAGTGACAATCTTGGGCATAGTCTGAGAGATGGAGGCCTACTCATATCCTTGCTAGACAGAGGATTTGGTCAAATGGCTCCTTTGAACTTTCCTGAAAATTAGGTCATTAAGATAAGCAGAAATGATCCAGTTTACTTTTGATGTTAATTACTTAGAAGTACAAGCTTAACCCTGAAATGCTTTGTTCACCAGAAACTTCTCTGAAACTGAATTGTGCTCTGAAGATAAGATATGTTTGCTTTCTTATCTCTGTGTTACCATTTTTCTTGAATAGTTTATTTGCCTTTGTGTGTGTTCTACAAGGTGGAGGGAAAGATCCCGTCATTGGAAACAGTGTAAATAGTTCCATATGGCCTTTCATCAGAGATGGCTGTTTATATTAATAACTTGACATTTGCTGGCGAATCACAGACCAGCCCCCCCCGCCCCCCGCAGCTCGACTCGAGTTAGCTGTCTTCTTAAGAAATGTATCTTTTGCACTCTGGCTGCCTCCTCCTCAGCCATGTGGAGTGAGAAGGGGGTACGGCCGTTTTGCTGGCATCCAGAGGACACGCATAGCTATCACAGGGTGCCTTAAAAGTCAGGGCAAGAAGGAGGGTCCCATATGTTCCCACTTACCCTATTTACCAGGGATAGTCTCTAACTTTTTGGTAGCTGTCCCTGGTGAACCATCGTCCCTGTTCTGGCCCCCGAGGGTTGCCATGCTAAAACTGCAACGGCATGAGTTATTAGTTATTCTCTCCAGACTTGAGCTCTCTTCTCTGGGTGCTCAGCAGGGAGGGAATGGGAGGCCGATGCATCTTGTCTCTGATGCATGTGCATGAACACTGTGGGCCCCATAGGAAGCATAAGAAGCTGGTCAGACCCCTGGACCATCTAGCCCAGTATTGTCCACATCAAGGGTGTTGAACCTCTTTCAGCTCAAGGCCCAGATTCAGTTTCAGAGATGCTTTCAGTGGTGACATTCCAGTGATGGGCAGGGATAAAGGCAAAAGGGGGCAGGGTCAAAATGCCCCCAAATACCAGCATAGTTTAGCTTAAAGTTCTTCCCGCCAGTAAATGAGCCTTAGGAGAGACATTTCAAACTTTCAGAACAGGGGAAAACATACAAACCTGGGAAACCATCAAATTGTTGGTGGTCAGGGAAAGGGGCAGGGTCAAGAGCAGGGTGTGGCCATCTGGAGAACCTGGGAGAGCCAGGCTGGGCCCACAGGTGGGCTGGCTTTGCCCTGTAGGCCTGAGGTTCAACAGCCCTGGCCTGCACTGAGCAGCTAGCAGCTCTCTAGGGTTTCAGGCAGGAGTCTTTCCCAACTCTGGAGGTGACGGGAGTTGAACTCGGTACCTTCTGCATTCAGAGCAGGTGCTCTACCACTGAGCCCTTGCTGATATAGTTCACCTATATAGTTCAGAGCCTGCCATTCCATGTGATAGCTTGTGCGGTTTGTTATGAACATCTGACAACCTACCGTGGGACAGCTACATGCTTCTAACACACCTTCAACCCCTTGGCTTCTAAATCAGTGGAGGACACAGAGCCCTGCAGAGTCCAGGAATGCCACATACAGGCAGCAGGCAAAGGAGACCTTCTCTGTCAATGTGCCATAGGACAATTGCCTTGGCATGAGAATAGAAGTGGTACGTTTGTGTCTCTATTTTCAATGGTGAGAGGTTAGAGGTAATGGGATTTCCTGGCAAATGGAGCAGAGGCAGGTAGTTCTGGCCTTCTTTCTTGGAACAGAATACTTAGCTGCAAATTAAGCCACAGGAAAGCTTTCCTCTTTGGGATTTCAGAGATTGCCAGCTATGGAAACCATGAGCTCTGGAGGTCGCACACCAGTTTCTTGTTTCTGGTGCCACCAGAGCTGCAAATTGGGGGAAGGAACTGCAGGTCATGGGAGCCAGGATCTTACTAGCACCACAGTCCTGATGTCTCCTGGTCCTTGGAATCAGAGAGCCAGTCCTTGCAGGCCAGCAAAGGGCTCTGGGCTTGGGCTCAGTGGTGACCTCTGGGGATTAATAAATGCTCACCTTGTTGAGGACTCCTCAGTTATATTCTGCCTTGATTAAATATTGAGCCAGAGGAGAATTCCAGCTTTCCCAGCCCACCCAATCCCCAAACTGGTCACTCCCACCCACTCCCCACAAACCCATCCCAATCAGGGATGGCCGTAGATTAGCTGCCAGAAACTGTTGCCCTAGGCAAGCCATGCAATCAGCGTCCCCCACTCCCAAACCCCAAGGGCAGATCTAGGCTCAGGTTTTTGGTAAACTGGGAAGCATTTTGCCCCTGTTTTCCATATAATATTTTTAAGCATATTTATTTAAACTGAGTCATAATTATTTGGTTTTTCCATCCATCTGTCTGTTCAACCAATGTTTCTGAGATCAGATAAAATCAAGACATGAAATTTTCACTTTCATTTGTATTTTTTTTTTAAATTTGTACTTTTTCTAATCACCCCAGTGTGAGTGAATGGGGAAAGCATCCGTCTCTATCTGTTCCACTCCTGTTGTGACCAAGGGCAGCCATTGGCCTCTGCCTCTGTGCCCTTGTGTTCTTGAGTACCCACTTGCTGGTTGCTTGGTCAGTTGGTCCTTCCTCTACTCCAGGTACCTGCTGCCTCTCTAGCCACCAGGAGCTGGATCTCTCCAGCATGTGGGCCTGGGCAGCACCTGAAAAGTCCTTGTTAACAGGCTTGCATGATATCATCAAGAGATTAGAACAGGCATGTTGGACCTCTTTTAGTCCAAAGCCCAAATTCAATTTCAGAGACACACTCGGGGGGTGCATTCCAGAGGTGGGCAGGGCCAAAGGCAAAATATTAGAAATACCAAAAATACCAGCATATTTTAGCTGGAAGTTCTTACTGTCAGTAATTAAGCCTTAGGAGAGACACTCCAACCTTTTAGAATGGGGAAAAGCAAGACCTGGGAAACCACCAAATAATGAGCAGTTGCAGGGGGCTAGGAGGCATGGCCAGGGAAAGGGGCATGGCCATCTGGGTAACTGGATTCGGCCCATGGCTCTGAGCTTCAACACCCTAGATTAGAACAACATTTGAGCAAATACATTGGGAAACATCATGGAATGGTTTACCACAACTTTGCAGTGGATGACAAGTCGTGCCCGGGAACACCTTATATTTGCTGGCTGCATAGGGTGGCGAGACTTAAGCAGACTGGCAGTAACATCTTCCCTGTGTGTTATCAAAGGGCATTTGGGAAGTTTGCATTGATCCACGTAGCAGCCTGATTCAGTCAAGCCAGGGGGAACAGCTCAAAAATGAATGGTGTTAAATATTCCTCTTCCGTTAGTCTCAATTCCATGGGTACTTTGGGGAACAGGATGCTAGAAGAAACCTTTTTTGAACTTGCCTGCGTGGAATTCGAACCTGGGGAAGGAGGGTACCTGTCCTCCTTGATTACTGCATGTTTCTTGCCCATGAAAATAGCTTTTGACCCAAGGACAACGGGGCTTTCTTTCCAGCCGACCTTTTAAGCCAGCAAATCTTTATGTAACAAGAGTAATTTGTAAGAGGAAATTGAAAATACACCATGTGGCAGCATGCTGGAATGCCTCCCTTTGGGGGAGAGCACTGGGTGAATTGGGGGCAGAAATACAAGTGGTAATACGTCCTCCTTTCCCCACCAAGCATCCATCAAGAAGATGGTAGAATATATGTTATTTGTATTTTTAAACATTTGTATTTTTTCTAACCACCCCAATGCAGGGATATATTTTGCGCTGCATCAGCCCATGGAACCTTCCAGCCCAGTGCTGTCTGTCCACTCCAACTCTCAGCAATTCCCCCTGGTCTCAGGCAGCCCTTCCCAGTTCTGGCTACTGGACATGCTGGTAACTTTGAGAGGGATCATGATAGCAGTGCCAGCTCCAAGTTTTTGAAGCGAGACACCCTCAGTGGTCCTCCTTCCCTTAGTGAGTCGGCCCTCTCACCGCCACTGCCCCAGCTGCTCTCGCTCCTCCTCCTCCTCCTGGCCCCCACATGCTGGCTTGACCGGCAGAGAGCCAGGGAGCAACCAGGCCGTGGCATCTCCTGCTCCTCCTTCTTACCACCACCGTTGTCTGGGCCAGAGCCAGAGCCAGAGGCAGGTGAACAAACGCAGTGCAATGGTGAAGGGGAGAAACCAGTCCAGGGGGACCTTGTCGGTGAGCCCCTGCTCTGGTGTGGCCCTCAGCAGGAGCCTGGCTACGCCTGCCCTTGACACCAGACCTGGATCATGGCTTTGTGGAAGAGCCAGTACTCTGCACATGGAAGATCCCAGGCTCAGGCACTGGCACCTCCAGCTCAAAAAGCATCAGTAGCAGGGGCTCTGAAAGACGTGGGTCTGAGACCCTGGAGAATGACCACCACTCAGAGCAGACAGTGCTGCTCTAGATGGACAGCCTGGCCTGGCAGCTTCCTAACTGGAGGTACTGGGGCATTTTGCAGAAAAACATGGGTGCTGCCCCTGAGCCACCCCCCCCCCCCGCTCCTAGAATTTCATCTGGGGCTATCTGCATGCATTCATGTGCTCTGCCAGGTACAGCTAGGAGAGGCTTCTTTCTGAAACCCCGGAGAGCTGCCGCCAGTCAGTGTAGACCAGTCTCCTCCCCTGGAACATAGTGGAGTACAACTCCCATCACCCCAGGCAGCATGGGCAGTGTTGCAGTATAACACATCCGGAGGGTTCCAATTTGAGGAATGCTGGTGTTAAACCGGTGCTGTTGCAGGAATTGTGCGGCAAGCTCAGAAATGTATGGATGTCCGACTGCAAACTGTGTTCTGGGAGGTGGATGAATTCTGGTCAAAACCAAACTGAAACAAATCTCTTCCCCTCCCTCATCTGCTCCAACTGGCGGTGACTCCCCAAGGTCTCAAGTAAAGGCTTTTGCTTTTCCCAGGCTTGGTACCTGCAGTCCTGTTATCAGAGGATGCCAGGAACTTGGGCCCTGCCACACGCAAAGCATGTGCTCATCCACGGCATGCTCTTTCCCAGGGTCTTTTGCTAAACTCCTCAGGCTGACGGAGGCACACTGAGAGGGCTGCACACAGCCAGGTGCCGTAAGAGCCAAGGCGGATGCCTGGAGAGTCGCTCTGCAGGCTTCAGTTGGCTGGCACTGACCCACAGAGTCAAACGCAGCCCTGTACTTCCTGGGTTTGCTGGCTGCCTTGGGCTGGAAAAACGGGAGAGGGAGGTTGCCAGGTCCCTGGCACCCACACCATTTAGCTGTTAGCTTGGGAAGAGCCAGTGTGGTGTCATGATTACAGTGTTGGAGTAGGACTGGGAGATCTGGGTTCAAATCCTCCACTCAGCCACGAAGATGACTGGGCCAATCTCTCTCAGCCTAACCTACTTCACAGGATTGTTGTGAGAATAACCTGGGGAGAGGGGAAAGCCTTACACCCCCTCCCCCAGCCCAACTCCTGGGAGGGTGCAGTTAAAATGTACAGTCCACTCAGTGCGGTTGAGCAAAATTAGGAAATCTAGGTAGGGAAAAGGGTGCCTGTGTCCCAAATGGTGCTGTTTTGATCAGCTTACTGCACTGGCAAGCCTTATGGATACAGATCCCTTTTCAACCCCCACCCTCTCTCTCAAATTTGGATCCACACCAGCCTTTTAAATAAAATCTCTTTCATCTGTAGTCATTTACTGGCTCAGCTTTGGTGGGAAGCATCCCAAAACATCTGAAGGGCATATGCTGAATCTATATTTCAGAGCACCATGGATCTTGCTTTGCTACAAGAGATTTGTGGGCAACCTGGGTTGCCAACATTTTACCAGCCAATCTACTCCATTATCACCCACTTGATGTGGAGACGTTCATAGGTGGTCATGTTTATCTCCACACCATAAAATGTTTTGTCTGCTGTTTTTTCCAGAGCAAATTTCTGCTGAAGACACAGGAGTAGGCCAGGTCATTCTTCCTGCTCAGCTGGCAATCCTTCTAGTTTGGCCTTTCACTGTGTATTGTTCCTCCCTCTTCTGCCCTCTTCTTCTAATGTGGTGTCAATCATGTCCCCCTTTCAGACTTGTTGTCTTCTTGTAGCCTCCTTGGTTTTGCACAGTTCTCTGAAGTCTTCCTTTCAAGATGGTGTGTCGCAATGATGTATCAGACACCTCACGCACACGCACACACACCAACACGCACTGAAAAGATAGAGGTGCCTATTCTATGTGGTGCAATTTTTCCCTAGAAAAGATAAAATAAAATGATGTTCAGAAATCTTGGCGAGAAGTTCATGTTGTGTGTTAATTTTTCATTGGAGTTCAAGTAAAGGACTGCCAAGGGACCTTGCCGGACCTATTGGCATACTTCATGCTTGGATTAATACAGATAACCCTGGGGAATAATTTCCCTCCCTCCCTCCCTCCCTCCCTCCCTCTCTCATGGCATTTAGAGTTGTCTTCACTTCGTGCACAAAATTCCCTCCACCTGTTCATGATAAAAAAAAAATATCTCTGTGCATGCATGTAATATTCCAGAACGGTTGTGCAAGATGGAAGCTTCTTAACTCAAGCAGAGATATCAAGCTCACTCAATAACAATGCACTTCAAATGGTTCCATTAAGAAGATCTGTCTTGCAAAATCTTAATAGGGGAACGATAGCATGTACTCTGACATCATTTGAATCTATTATTCATGGGGGGGGGGGATCGAAAGGGTCTACTGTCTTGAATTTACTGTCTTGAGGTTGGCTCCCAAAGATACAAAGGGAAACCCATTTAAGTGAAGATGGGGATGCTGAAGATGCCAATTAATATACACTGTGTATGGCAAGCAGAACACAACCAAAGGTCCTTCACACTTACCTTGTGTTAATGCAAAGGAGAACCCTCACAACATCAGTGGTATCTAACACCATACTATCTGAGAGCATCTCTACACCAGCCTAAAATCCTGCATTAAAAACGGGGCTTTCTGCCTCCATTTTAAATGCAGGATCACGATGACTCCCTTTTTCATGTGCTTCCTCCCCCCCCCCTTCCACCTCTTCTCTCCGTATCTGAGTCTTCCATATCTTTCACTGATCTCGCTCCTCTTCTTGCCACTTTTACTCTTTTCAGGGAGGAAAAGGTAGCAGAACACAATGGGGTAATTTGATAGCTCATTATCTGCGATCTATTTAAAAGTGGAACAAAGGGCATTTAGTGCAGGAGATGCCTTGAATGATCACAGCATCATGTAAAGAGCCAGCAAACTTCTGTGATTGAGCCATCTCAATCGCAGGATAAAAGCTCTGTGTGAAGGAGCCCTGAGTAAGAGCTATCCAAACAGGAACAATAGGTAATGGAAATGTACGCAAAAATGAAATGAAATCTGATTTCTTGCATGTTTGATGGAGTTGCTCCAAGATACAAGAATTTAGGGGTAAGATTGCATATGAACTAGGGGTGATGTTGGATTATTCTGTTCCCTTGTGTCCATTGTTGCTTTTGCTTGGCTGTTTGGATGGCATGGGTCAGAGCAGGGGAGAAATCAAAGACTAATTTGGAACTTGCTAATAACAGCAAAGAGTTCAGTTACAAAAAATGGTGGGTTACCATCCTTCAGCTCCTTGCTTGAAAGAACAGTTGGCGAAGATATGGAGATTGGCTGAAATGACAAAATGGCCAGAGTACGTATTTCTGAAAGGAGGCAAACAACTGTGAGAGGCTTTGGGGAAGAACTGGTCTCCTTTTATTGATTTTGACCTGTATACTAATTGCAAACCCATTCTCCGAAGAACTGCCCCCGGGGTCTCCAACGTGGTGCCTGTAGAACTTCTCTTGACGCCTGCCAGGCTCCCTGCCCCTCCTGATTTTTATTTCTTAAGAATTCTTCTAACTGGGAAGCTGCAAAGCAAAGTGCTGCTCTCCAGCACCATCTTGATTTGGGTTCAAAAGAGTGGTTTGGGGTTTTGGAGCCCCACCCTTCCTTGCACTGAAGTTCTTGGGCAACTTACTGTTCTTTTAGCCTCACTAGTTGCCTTCTGAGAAATGGGTGTTTTCTGACCAGCCATGCCCATCATGGCAGTCATTTTATGGAGGGGCAAGCCCCCTCCTGGGGCAGACATTTTGTGAATGTGCCTATGACACTTAAAATTCCAAATGTGCCCACTGACCCAAAAGGTTTGGGTATCCCTCATTAGCTAAGTCAACACTATTCACACACAAGAGGGAGTTATCAGCAGGTTTGGGGGAATCCCAAAGTTTAGAGAAATAATAAAATAAAAAAAATATTGGGGGGAAAAGGGGGGGGGAGACACAGCCCAATGAGGACTGAGCACACTTAGTGGCCGCAGAATATTGGCAGAGTGGTGGAAGGGGGGGGGAATGGAGAACTAGGGGGAGTGGAATGGAATAGAGTATTCTGGAAGAGGACATGGCTGGCTGTCAGTCTGGAATCCGGAAGAGCAGCATTCCATGTTGCAACATTTTGTTGATGGTCCCACTTGTGAAGGTACGATTTGGACATCAAGAGTTTTTCTGTGATATGAATACGGGCAGAGTGACCATGTGGATCTGTGCACACACTTCCACTTAAAGAAGAAAAGGGAGTATTGTAGAAATGAAGTGACGGGGTAGAGAGTGTGAGAATGATAGAGTACCACTTCAGACTACAGGTGTGGGATGTCAGTGTGGGATGCCTTGCTGCCTGCCATGGGAAGCTGGGCTAAATGTAGCCTTACTCTGATCCAGCAGGAATCTTCTCCTGTTACCGTCATAGAGACTGACTATTGAGGCAACAATTTCCGAACAGATTGTAAACTCTGAAACAGCAGACGACACTGGTAGCTCAACAAGGCGTGGCGTTCTGTTCCCACTGAGATCCGCTACATCCATCACGAGGGGCTGGTGGAGCAGTCAGCGCCAGAAACACAGGAGGCGTTGAAAGCAGCGTGGGCGCCATGGCTGGGCAGCCGAGCATCGTCTGGTCCTGCAGACTGCTCACCGGGGAACACACGGAGCTAAACGTGGAGGTAAATGGACATGGCAGCGGCCAGTGGTTGAAAGCTGTGTGACCAGCTGTGTCATATGAGCTCAGGGGGCCTGAACTGATGCCTTATGAACTGACCTGCACACTTCCAGCTAGGGTTTATTTGTTTTATTTATTCAAAGCACTTCTATCCTGTTGTAGGGCTGCTCGAGGAATTTAATATTTGTGAATTCCTGTATGAACTGACTCAAAATGTATCTCCCAGGCTAATGTGCAGATTGGAACTTAGCTATCCTTCAGATTTTGCACTTCTCGAAACGTTGTGATGTTCTTGGCTCAAAAATGTATCACAAATGCGTTTGAAAATGCATATTTTGAGAGAAAATACATTTAGAAAGGCATACTTTGTGAGAAAATACATTCCAAAACACACATTCATATTCTAATAGTTTTCATGCAGATTTTTAAAATAAAAATTCACAGATTAATGTAGAAATGGAACGGAATAGACTTATAAATGAACACATGAAAAAATGACACAGTCCAGAAATAGACTCATCTGTCCATCCTTACATCCAGTAAAACCACATGGTTTAGGCGTTCCCAGACTCTACCATTACAGTCTGCATGTGGAGGAATAGGGATGTGTGTGACTCAGCAAAACTCAAGAGCATCAACCTCCAATTTCTACCTTGGAGCTTGTTCCAGCTCTTCCTCTTGCCCGTATCATGTTGTGAGCTTTGGGGGTGGGGTGGGGGTTCATATGAAAATCTGTGCATATTTTCATATGCATTTTTGCAAATATATGAATCAACTGTGCATGTTTTTTAAATGTATGCATGTTCCAAACACATTCTTGTTGTTGCTCAAATCACTTTGCAGGCTTGGAAATGTATGGATTTCAAACGTGTGGAGGTCTGCGTTCAATTCTGGGAAGTGTTAATTGGATCAATTCTGGTAAAAAACAAACTGAAATGGATTTCTCACTCATTGCTACAGAAGAATCAAGTAAAAGAGCCACCTCACCTATACCATAAGTGCCCATTCTCTGTGTTCCAGATTTGTCTAGAAAACTGAACCAAATCTCTGAAGAGGGATGTGACCAGCAAAGAATTCAGCCTGAAGAAACCTTGGGAACAGTCTACTGAGAGCATCATCTTGGGCATGCCTAATTGAAAAAAAAAAAAAAAAGACTAATTCATGGAGGAGAAGTCATAGAATCAAAGAATCACAGAATAGTAGGGTTGGAGGGGCCTACAAGACCACTGAATCCACCCCCTTGCTCAGTGTAGGAATCCAAGTCAAAGCGCCCCTGACAGATGGCTGTCCAGCTTCATCTTGAATGCCTCCAGTGTGGGAGAGCCCACCACCTCCCTAGGTAGCCTAAGTCTATCAATGGCTAGTTGTGATTATGACTATATACGTAGAACTTCGACATTCAGAGGCAGTATACCTCTCAATACCTCTAGCATGGGCGCAACAGTGGAATAGGAATATTGCCTCAATCCTATGTTTGTGGGTTTACTAGAGGCAGGTGACTGGGTGCTGTGGAGAACAGGATGAAGATGAAGTCTTGAATCCTACACAACAGGGCTCTTCAAAAGGAAGGGGATTTTCCTTTTGAGCTGGGCTAGGAACTAAAGCTCACTACTGAGCTCAACGAGAAAGAAAGGGTCTCCCTTGGAGTTATCCCAAGATCTTTTTCAACAATGTAAAAGCTGACATATGTGTCATTTCACTCATCATTAATAGATTGTTCCTGTGCATATTTACTGAAAAAGATGTCTTCCTGGTTTCAATGAGACGTAATTACAAGTAAGCAGGCATAGAACTTCAGCCTAAATCAGAAGCATGACAGGTAGCTCCCCCCCCCCGCCCCGCATAGCATACAGTACAAGAATACAAGAATACCTGGTATACACAACGTAACATATACAATTTAAGGAGACTGCCTTTCCTTAAAGCACTCTTTAAAGTTAAATAGTTGTGCCTTACTGCCTGCCTGCCTGCCTGCCTGCCTGCCTGCCTGCCTGCCTGCCTTCCTTCCTTCCTTCCTTCCTTCCTTCCTTCCTTCCTTCCTGGCACATCATTATATCTGTATTGCACATTATTTTCTGCCTTTGGACCTCCTTACCTACTCAATCATGAACCATCTCCCAAACAGCGCTCTCTCTCTCTCTCTGATTATGAAAGAGATTTTTGATTTTTCAGCAACAACAAAAAGACAGACAGACAGACAGACAGACAATCTTTTAAGAGAGAAACCTTAGTCAGTGGAGTATTTCCCCCCCTCCCCTGCCATCAGTTCCTAGGCATTCCTACTCCTCATCAATCTGCCCTCCCCCCACCCCCCCAGCCATGCCTGTTTATTCTTCTCCCCACTTCTCCACCTCTCTTTTTGCTTCTGTTGATCTCTAAGCTGTATGTGGCACAGACACTGTCCCTGCAAAGGAACAGAAAACATTTCCAAAGCAGCAGTGTGCTTCGGTAAACAGCGAGCCTAAATCCATGGCAAAGCCGTGGGACCCATCTCATTGGCAAAGCGACTTAGAGGAAAAGCATCCTCGAAGAGAGAAGGGAGGGCGGCTGTCTCTCTGCTGATGTTTTTGCTGTTTGACACATCAAGTCTGATGCACAAGGCTTATATAAGCATGCCTCCAAAGCGTAGAGAAACACAATAATTATTTCATGAAAGGAGCCATGCTCTCTCCACATAATGGACGTCCCCCCCCCCCTCCAACTGTTTATTCCCTATTGGGTTTGAACAAAAACAAGAGTCAGCTTCTCTCTGTGGGGTAGAAGTAGTGTACACAACACACACACACACACACACACACACACACACACACTGGGGTGACAATTCAACAAGGAGAGAGAAGGGTCTGATTTCTCAGCTCTTGCACACTCATTCTAGGTTTCCCATGGAAGCAAAGCAGAGCACAGATGCCGGCGCCTTGACAGGTGCTGTAGCACAAGAAGGGACGGCGTCAAGGGTAGGCATGGCTGGGCATCTGCCCAGGGCCCACAGCCTAGCAGGGGCCCACTGAAAGAGCCCCCTGGACCTGCTCCTCCTCTTCCCCCTTGCAATCTGCTTGTTCCCCTGCCTCTTGCTCTGCCCCAGACAGGGGTGGTGGTGAGGAGGAGGCGCAGGAGACGCCGCAGCCTGCTCTCTCCCTGGCTTTGCCTGCCAAGCAAGCGAGTGGGAGCAATGAGAAGGAGGAGGAGCAATAGCAGCTGGTGACCATGGTGGCGAGGGGGCAGACTCACTGAGTGAGGGGCCCATGGAAGGTGTCATGCCCAAGGGCCCTCCGAAACCTGGAGCCAGCACTGAGCACAGAAATCCCACAGTGTCCATTTTCCCCATTGTGATACTAGAGCTTCTCCTCCACCACAGTGAGAATCCCTGGGAGGTCCTTCTTCACACAGTGCAGAGTTAAACTATGGAATTCGCTGTGTAGTGACGGCCACCCATTTGGATGGCCTTAAAAGGAGGGTAGACAAATTCCTGGAGGAGAAGGCTATCAATGGCTACTAGTCCTGATGGCCATGTGCTACCTCCAGTACCAGAGGCAGTGAGCCTATGTACACCAGTTGCTGGGGAACATGGGTGGGAGGGTGCTGTTGCACTCATGCCCTGCTTGTGGGTTCCTGGTCGACAGCTGGTGTCCACTGTGTGAACAGAATGCTGGACTAGATGGACCCTTGGGCTGATCCAGCAGGGCTCTTCTTATGTTCTTATGAGGTCTTGATTTAGTACCTACTGCATTTCAGGAAGAGATCCTTAATCTCCCTGCCACAGGTCTCCAACTGCAGACTCTCAGAAAGTGTTCCAGTAAGACAAGATTAGGGATGTGTGAAAGTCACTTACCTTTTCGAAGGGGTGATTCGTGGTGGGGGGGAGGCGCTCTGCACCTCCCCCCGAAATCCTAACCTGGCTGGCTCCGCTCCGCAGCAATTCCGCAGAGCCACTGGCCAGGTGCATTTGCGTTCCTGTTTTTTTGCCGTGATAGGCTACGTAAATATTTACGTAGCCTATCACGGCCTCGGCAGGGATGCAAATGGGGAAGTATTTACATAGCCTATCATGGCAAAAATGGGGAAGCAAATGGCAGCTGCAGATGTGGCCGCCATTTGCAAAGTAGCGCGAACGGCACCAGGTAAGTGCTCTGTTTTGCGCACCTTTTGCAGGGTGGTGGGGCGGGGGGGGCTTTGTTCCACCACGGATTTCGGGGGGCCGAATACACTGGCATTCGGCCTCACTGAGATCCGTGGCGGAATCCTCTGACATCCCTAGACAAGATGAGACAAATCCATGGAGGATGGCCTACCGGTGGTAGTTAAATGGGTCCTCTAGGTTCGTTTATTGTGAGCTGCTTTGGGCACAGTTTACTGTGAAAAAGCATCGCAGAAATAAACTACATTTAAACCTAAACCTTAACATTGCAAGCAATTCTCCCCACCCGCACTTCAGAACACTGCTCACTGCAGTTCACTATTGTTTTATGGTTTTAAATGGTTGTACACAACCTTGATGGCATTTTGGCAAATAAGGTGACATTTAAATGCAAACAAACAAACAAACACAGTAATTTTGTCTTGCAGCCACTTTCCTTGCCCTGAGGAAAATGGCGGACATGGTTTGCTCTGCTTCCTGTAGTACTAAACCCCTCTTACCTGTTTCTCCAACAGTGGTGTCGTGGAGCCAGGACTCACAGGGATGCAGTACCAGCACTTAAAAAAAAAAGTATTAGCAGGGTTGCTGATGTCCTCTGCCCCCCCCCCTCAGAATTCCATGTTCCCTCTGAGCTTAGCTGCAATTCTCACAGGAACTGGGAGGAAATGAAGTTTCCCAACAACAATATATTGTTCCCAATGGGCCATTAAGACCCATTAGCTTTCCAAAAGACCAGCTTCTGATGGAAATGAAAACTTCTAGAAGTGGCTTATTGATATGGATCAACACTGCTGCCTGAATTTTTGGACTCTCCTCGGGGGTGTGGCTGTGGGGACTGCCATGATGAGCATCTGCACTTCAAAACGTACCAGTACACCACTGCTTTCCCACTAGCTTCTTGAGTGTATCCTGCTGCTATCCATTGCTCAGTGTTGTGGTGAATTGGCTTTCACATCACTTACAGAAATAGAGATTCATCCATCCATTGATCTATCCATGTATATTTCTCATCTACCTCACTTCTGAAGTGTTATGCGGGTACAACATTCAGGAAAAACCATAAATCCTACAGAATAAAGTGTTCACTAAATATTTTAACAGCCCAGCATCACACTAAAGCAACACGACATTACTTTAGAAGGCTGCTGGAAAAAGAAGATTATTATACAGTCTTTCAAAAATCCCAAGCAAGCATACAGGTGTGGATTTGGGGAAGTCTCAGGGGACAAGGAGTTCCACAGTTGCAGGGAACCCCCTGAGAAGAACGCCCCACTGTTTGCCCTAGACGTAGATTTGACACACAAAAAGTATGATTCCAAAACGTGCTGTTTTGCAGATCATTGTGGCCCAAGACATTTTGCTGACTGAAGCTGACCTAAAATGGCAGCTCCTTCCCACCCCACCCCACTAGGACCAACACTTTAAAAAGTCGTAGTGCACCATTCAAACACCAGTTCCTGCTTTCATCTCTCATAGAATCATAGAATGGTAGGGTTGGAAGGGGCCTATAAGACCCTCGAGTCCAACCCCCTGCTCAGTGCAGGAATCCAAGTCTCCTCCACCCTTCATGGATTGTCACAGCACAGAGGGAAGGAGATGGATGGTCTCTATGGGCTGATGCACAAGCTATGGACAGCTGATGACCATGAAAACAGCTTCCATGTTATGACTAACCCCTGTGGCGACTGTAACATGTAGGACTGTAACATGTCCTAATTCTGTACCACAGGAAGACAATCCATATCATTCCCCATCCATCTGCCTCCAGGAAACAAGGATCTGTTGTGGATTGTCTCCATGTGATGCAGAAATAAGATAAGGGGAGTTATGCCTCCAACCATTACTGCCATGGTAGAGGTGAATCATCACATGGAGGACATGCATGAGCCACATGATGTTCAAACATGTAGACCAGCCTTAAGATATATCACTACCAACCTGTTGTTGTTGTTGTTCAGTCGTTTAGTCGTGTCCGACTCTTCGTGACCCCATGGACCATAGCACGCCAGGCCTTCCTGTCCTGCGCTCTCTCCCGGAGCGTGCTCAAGTTCATATTCATTGCATCCGTGATGCTATCTAGCCATCTCATCCTCTGCCGTCCCCTTCTCCTTTTGCCTTCAGTCTTTCCCAGCATCAGGGTCTTTTCCAGGGAGTTTTCTCTTCGCATTAGGTGGCCAAAATATTGGAGCTTCAGCTTCATTATCTGTCCTTCCAATGAGCACTCAGGGTTGATTTCCTTTAGGATGGACTGATTTGACCTCCTTGCAGTCCAGGGGACTCGTAAGAGTCTTCTCCAGCACCACAGTTCGAAAGCATCAATTCTTCGGCGCTCAGCCTTCCTTATAGTCCAGCTCTCACAGCCATACATTACTACTGGGAAAACCATAGCTTTGATTAGAGGGACCTTTGTCGGCAAGGTGATGTCTCTGCTTCTTACTATTCTGTCTAGGTTGGCCATAGCTTTCCTCCCAAGGAGCAAGCGTCTTTTAATTTCATGGCTACAGTCACCGTCTGCGGTGATCTTGGAGCCCAAGAAAGTAAAATCTGTCACTGCTTCCATTTCTTCCCCTTCCATATGCCAGGAAGTGATAGGGCCAGATGACATGATCTTAGTTTTTTTAATGTTGAGTTTCAAACCAGCTTTTGCACTCTCCTCTTTCACCCTCAACAAGAGGCTCTTGAGATCCTCTTCGCTTTCTGCCATTAGGGTGGTATCGTCTGCATATCGGAGGTTGTTGATAATTCTCCCAGCAATCTTAATTCCGACCTCTGATTCATCCAACCCGGCATTTCTCATGATGTACTCTGCATATAAGTTAAATAAGCAGGGTGACAATATGCAGCCTTGTCGTACTCCTTTCCCAATTTTGAACCAATCGGTTTTTCCATGTCTGGTTCTTACTGTTGCTTCTTGACCCTCGTACAGGTTTCTCAGCAGACAGGTAAGGTGGTCTGGTACTCCCATCACTTTAAGAATTTGCCACAGTTTGTTGTGATCCACACAATCAAAGGCTTTAGCGTAGTCAATGAAGCAGAAATAGACGTTTTTCTGGAATTATCTTGCTTTCTCCATGATGCAGCGAATGTTGGCGATTTGATCTCTAGTTCCTCTGCCTCTTCGAAACCCAGCTTGTACTTCCGGTAGTTCTCGGTTCGCATACTGCTGAAGCCTAGCTTGTAGGATTTTGAGCATCACCTTGCTGGCATGTGAAATGAGCGCAATTGTGCGGTAGTTTGAACACTCTTTGGCGTTGCCCTTCTTTGGAATTGGAATGTAAACTGACCTTTTCCAGTCTTGTGGCCACTGTTGAGTGTTCCAGATTTGTTGGCATATTGAATGCAGCACTTTAACAGCATCATCTTTTAGGATTTTAAATAGCTCGGCTGGAATACTGTCATCTCCGCTAGCTTTGTTGTTAGTAATGCTTCCTAAGGCCCACTTGACTTCACTCTCTAGGATGTCCGGCTCAAGTTCAGTGACCGCACTATCATGGCTATCAGGGACATTCAGATCTTTCCTGTATAGTTCTTCTGTGTATTCTTGCCACCTCTTCTTAATCTCATCTGCTTCTGTTAGGTCCCTGCCTTCTTTGTCCTTTATCATGCCCGTCTTTGCACAAAACGTTCCCTTGAGATCTCCAATTTTCTTGAAGAGATCTCTAGTCTTTCCCATTCTGTTGTTTTCCTCGATTTCTTTGCATTGTTCATTTAAGAAGGCCTTCTTGTCTCTCCTTGCTATTCTCTGGAACTCTGCATTCAGTTGGGTATATCTTCCCCTTTCTCCTTTGCTTTTCGCTTCCCTTCTTTCGTGAGCTATTTGTAAAGCCTCATCAGACAGCCACTTTGCTTTCTTGCATTTCTTTTTCTTTGGGACGGATTTCGTTGCTGCCTCCTGAACAATGTTACGGACCTCCGTCCATAGTTCCTCAGGCACTCTGTCTATCAGGTCTAATCCCTGAAATCTATTCCTCACCTCCACTGTATATTCATCAGGGATATGATTTAGGTCATACCTGAACGGTTTAGTGGTTTTCCCGACGTTCTTCAATTTAAGCCGAAATTTTGCAAGAAGCAGCTCATGATCTGAGCCACAGTCAGGTCCAGGTCTTGTTTTTACTGACTGTATGGAGCTTCTCCATCTTTGGCTGCAAAGGACATAATCAATCTGATTTCGATATTGACCATCTGGTGACGTCCATGTGTAGAGTCGCCTCTTGTGCTGTTGGAAAAGAGTGTTTGCTATGATCAGCGTGTTCTCTTGGCAAAACTCTATTAGCTTTTGTCCTGCTTCATTTTGTACACCAAGGCCATGCCTGCCTGTTATCCCGGTGATTTCTTGACTTCCTACTTTAGCATTCCAATCCCCTATGATGAAGAGGACATCTTTTTTTGGTGTTAGTTCTAGAAGGTGTTGTAGGTCTTCATAGAACCGATCAACCTCAGCTTCTTCGGCCTCAGTGGTTGGGGCATAGACTTGAATTACTGTGATGTTGAATGGTTTGCCTTGGATTCGTACTGAGATCATTCTATCATTTTTAAGATTGTACCCCAGTACTGCTTTTCCCACCCTTTTGTTGACTATGAGTGCTACTCCATTTCTTCTAAGGGATTCTTGCCCACAATAGTAGATATGATGGTCACCTGAATTAAATTCGCCCATGCCTGTCCATTTTAGTTCGCTGATTCCCAAGATGTCGATGTTCAATCTTGCCATCTCATGTTTGACCACCTCCAGCTTACCTTGATTCATTGATCTGACATTCCAGGTTCCTAAACAATATTGTTCTTTACAGCATCGGATTTTCTTTTCACCACCAGACACATCCACAGCTGAGTGTCCTTTCGGGTTTGGCCCAGCCGCTTCACTCTTTCTGGCGCTACTTGGAAATACCCTCCGCTCTTCCCCAGTAGCATATTGGAAACCTTCCGACCTGAGGGGCTCATCTTCCGGCGTCATATCTTTTAGCCTTGTGATACGTTCCATGGGGTTTTCTTGGCAAGAATACTGGAGTGGGTTGCCATTTCCTTCTCCAGTGGACCACATTTTGTCAGAACTCTCTGCCATGACCTGTCCGTCTTGGGTGGCCCTGCACGGCATAGCTTATGGCTTCACTGAGTTACGCAAGCCCCTTCGCCACAACAAGGCAGTGATCCATGAAGGGGTACCAACCTGTGCAGGCATTTAAAACCAGAACTTTGGATTATATCTGGCAACCAATGCAAGGAATATCCATCACATCATGAGGTTATTGACTTTGGCTTCCTAATGACTAGGAAGTGGTGGCCCAAAGCTCCATCTGGCAAAGGATGGGGCATCTCAAGACAGATGCCAATCCTGTAGCTCAGCCTCTTCCAACCTAGTGCTCTCCAGATAGGTTGGACAACAACTCCCATGGTTGGCCATATTGGCTGGGGATGATAGGAATTGTAGTTAGGCATGTATGAATCAGTCTATATATGGTCCATGTCAGTTCCACAATTTCGCTGTTCTCTCTCTCCAATTTCTCAAATCATTCTGAGGATTTAAAAAAATTGCATGTATTTTTGTATGCAACTTTCTCTAACATATGCAGTTTTGTGTGCAACTTTCCCTAATAGATGCATTTCTGTATGCAATTTTTGAGGAAAGAACTGTGTTGCAAAATTTGAAGAAGTGTGGAGTCTGAAGGATAACTGTGTTCCAATTGTTATATTAATCTGAGAATTGCAAATTAGGTTGGTATGCTTGAAAATGAAGACCAAATGAAATGCTTCACAATCCCAAGTTATGCACATTTGGAGGACATCGGTCTGGGAGAGGCTGCTGTAGCTGACATTGCTGAAGGCATCTTTTAGACGTGAAACTCTGCTTGACTGCCAAGCTGACAGCGGCTGTTCTGGTGTGACTGTGATCTAAATATTCTCTAGTTAACCTCTTAGTTTTAATTAAATACTGTAACCTCTTATTATGTAATTTTGGAAATGAGTGCTCCACGTTCTGGGGAGGGGTTGTGTCTCTCCCCCCACCAATTCCATCTCCATTGTAACTCCTTTAAAAAAATATTTGGTGACAAGTTTAACGCCTTGTCAACACAGCAGGAACAACAACAGCAACAGCTACAGTGAAAATCTGGTACCACAGTCAGAAAATGGGGGGCAGCAAACCCTGACAGGCAAGCAATTAGAATCAAGACTAAAGGATCATTAGTATTCATTATCAGAAACAAGGCATAGAAGGCCAGGCAGCTGTTGAGAAAGATGCTAATGTGTGCCAGATGTGGAGAGGCCCTTATGTATTAACGTTCTCCAGGTCCGTCAAGTGACTTATCCTCTGTGTGGACCCAGGATCTCTTAATCTCTGACTGGCAGCACAGGATACAACATTCCTGGTCTGGATTGGTTGGCAGCAACTTTGGCTAGGATTGGTTAGTTGAGATATAAAAGCTAGAACTTGACAGCAAAAAATATAGCTCTCATTCTTGTATTCACAGTCTCCCCAAGTTCTAGCCTCCTGCTTCTTGCTTCACTGCGTGCTTCTCAATCTAACCCCTTGGTATCTACTTTCCCACTTGGGGCATACTCTGTTGAGTTTAACTTGGTTCTGACCCAGCTGTCCTTCCATGACTTTGACGAAAGAATTTGGCTTCTCAATTAATATTGATTTTTGATCTAGCAAAGTGACTCTGTGTTTTTGTAATACCCAGTTATGGTCTATCCCATGCTGTCAGGGCTGGGCAGCAATGGAAGCAGAATTCATGGACCCCTCAGGCACAATGCTGCCAATGTGGTTGGAGCTGGAGTCTATCACAAGCTGAATATGATGTGGCTTCAAAAAAGACTAATGCAATGTTAGGTTGCATCAGTGGAAGACTTGGAAGTATAGTTTCACAATCATGCAAAATGGCAATTCTGCTCTGGTCAGACCTTACCTCAAATACTGTGTCCAGTTCTGGACACCACACATTAAGAAGGCTCTTATATATATCAAAGATGGAAATTAGTTGGTCATCCCTTTTTGACTGCCTTCCCATTGACTATCATGAAACACACTTCACTGGAAAGCTCTTGACATGCAGATTCCACGAACAATGGTTTTCACTATAAGTCAAAGTTGGGCTTTATGCCCATAAAGCTTTAAAAAGAAAAAGAAAAAAAGAATTAGGCTATTTTCTATAACAGTGTATTATAAAGTTTCATTTTTAATATTAAAAATATCAAATATAATTAAACAAACACAATTAATTGCAAATTGGAGCAAAATGAAATATGAACACACACACAAGTCTCTGTACACCTTTAGAAACAGAGGTGCAGGCCAAAGTACGATGATATGCCAGTTACATATGGCCTGTAAACAAATCATGATGGGATCCACTTTGCCATGAATCATGTATGCTCATTGGCAAACTTCAAGATTCAAGTTGTCAATGGACTAGAATAAGGATGTTATAGTGGCCACCTCGGAGTTTATACCATGGTATTTACAGAAGCTTTGTAAAGATAAAAGATGTAACACTTTGAATGTTTCAATAAACACAGTTGGTTACGTTAAACTTTTAGTGAGATTTGATTTCTCTCCATGAACTGTGTTCATGGGTAACCAGCTGGTTCAGATAAATTGTAACAAGTTCAGAGAAGGGCAACAAAGATGATCAAGGGACTAGAAACTAAGTCCTATGAGGAAAGACTGAAGGAACTGGATATGTCTAGTCTTGAGAAGAGAGGACTGAGGAGGGATATCATAACACTCTTCAGGTACCTAAAGGGTTGTCACATAAAACAGTGCCACAGCCTGTTCTCTGTCTTCTAAGACTGGAGAACACGAAATAACAGGCTTAAATTACAGGAAGCCAGGTTTTGGTTGAACATCAGGAAAAACTTCCTAAGGGTCAGAGCAGTCAGACCATGAAACCAACCACCCCGGGAGGTGGTGGGCTCTTTGTTGCTGGCGGTATGCAAGCAGAGACTGGACAGGATTCCTGTACTGAGCAGGGGGCTGGACTCAGTGGCCTAAATGGGCTCTTGCAGCTCTATGACTGGAATGTGGAATTTAGTCAAGACACACCAGACGGCAGACGCCCCAGGAAAGTCAGGTGGGAGATGCTGGAAAGTAGGAGACACTAGCCCACCCCTACCTAAACAAAAGGCTCATATATCTCCACCGTTGAGTCTGTTTATCTCCTGAGTTTCTATAATGAGCAAAAATTAGTACATAAAAGGGGGGGGGGGAAGGATTGTGCAAGACAATAAGAAGGCAGTCGGAAGCTGTGGAATTATTTCTGACTTAAAGTGAGACAGACAGACTCTTTGTTGTCTCTGAATGAGATGCAAGCCAGCAAGAGTGAAAGGGATGTGAACGCAAAGACCAGAAGCAAAGTGAGCTCCTCAAGCTAAGCTGGCTCTCAGCAAACCTTGTTAAGAGCAGCATCTCCCCCTTGCATTTACCCGCATTCTGATTCTTTTTGTTAAGATTTGGGGGGATGTATGTATATCCTCAGTTACTGGAGAATAGAAATACATATCAGAAACAGCCCTCCTCCTTGGATGTGTCTTTCCTAGCAACTGGTACTGGCTATTGGCCACTATCACTGGGCAACTCTGCATTTAACTGCTCTTCTAAACTCTTTGCTGCTGCCTTATAAGCCAGAATGAGGGCAAATTCATAGGGTTGACATTTTAATATGAAGTTACATCATCAACATCATGATCATCATTATTATTTACATTTCTATTCAGCCCAATAGCCAAAGCTCACTGAATAGTTTATAAAAGACTAAAACCTTAACAGTATAATATAAAAAATAATATAAGAACAATTGCAAATACTTACAAACAATCAACAGTAGAAATCCCAGGACCAGTTAAAATCTTATCATATGCTGTCCAATGCCTGGGAGTAGAGGAAAGTCTTAACCAGGCACTGATGACAATGTTGGCACCAGGTGGACCTGTCTGGAGAGAGCATTTCATAATTGTGGGGCCACCACCAAAAAGGCCGTCTCCCTTGTTGCTATCTTCTGAACTTCCCAAAACAATGTACAAACCAGAACACAATTATCCTTTGGTTTTCACACTTCTTCAAATTTTGCAACATGGTTCTTTGATGAAAAAAATGCATTCAAAAATATAGATTAGGAATAATTGCATACAAACATGTATACATTTAAGAGAATAGTGCACAAAAAGTCATGCATTAGGGAAAATGTGTAAAAAAATGCATACAAATTTTCAAATGTACAAAAACATGCACAGAAATGCACACACATTTTTTATGTAGACTAGAAAAAACATTTGCAAATTGACATGGAAATGGGATGAAATGAACTTGTGCTTGAAAAAAATGTGAACAGTATAGAAAGCAAAACAGACAGATTTAGCCCATCCCTAATTATGATAGTGATCCTCAGAGATGAGTTGCTGCAAAATGAATATTTTGCAGTCCTGATTGTCTAACAACTATGCCACCCTGGATTGACTAATGATGGCTGTATATACCATCTGCTGTCAGTTCAATCCTGCCTAGGCAAATAAGTTAACTATTGTTGAAAGAGCTTTCTGCTATCTCTGATTCCTTCCTTCCAGTTCTCTAAATGACACCCTCCAGCACCCCATGCTTTTTAATGCCTCTGTGCTGTTCTTGCCCTGCCCATATTTACCCAGGATGGCTTTATTTCATGAATTCATATCCTGCCCTTCAGTATAAAATATCTCCAGCATGATTTGCAATGCTAAAACAATAAAAAGAACAAAATGATAAAATGCCAGTAAAACAAATGCAGAGATAAAATGGCAGATTAAAACACCCACTTTATGGCAGGAATATCAGAGATTAGAAAGCTGGGAAAATAAAGAGAGCCTTGGAAGGACCGCAGAGGAGGTGTCAGGCATGGCACCCAGACTGGAGTGTCTCCATAGGCAGCAGAAAAGGGTTCCCAGGGACTGGCATGACTCCACCTACCTTGCCTGGCATCTGCCATAGACGCTCTCTGTGTCGCACAAGATTCTGGGGAGAGCATACCACAAGTGGGAAGCCACAACTGAGAAGGCCCTCTCCTCAGTCACCGTGGTGCAGGCAGCTCAAGAGGGGCCTCTGAAGATGGCTTCAGATTGGTGTGGGTCAGTTCCATTGAGCTATTTCTGCTATTTTATTTACTTATTTCATTTCTACACTGCCCAATAGCCGAAGCTCTCTGGGCGGTTCACAAAAATTAGAACCACAAAGTGCAACATAAGACAATATAAAATATGAAAGCTTAAAACCTGGGATGCTAGCGCCTGGGATATTGCCTGACCAGTGATGGGATCTGGCTCGTCTTTTGGCTTTGATGCCCCGGCTCTGCTTCTGGGCTCGCCTTGCCAGTTCTAACCCTTGGCTCTGCCTCCCGGCTTTGCCCCCTATGCAACGACTGCCTGCAGTTCAGCTCCCAAACATGGGGAGCTGACAAGGAACCCTACGGCCCACCCAATGCTCCCTTGCAACTCTGAACTGCAAGGAAAGATTCCTAGTGCTGGGTAAGCTGACTTTCAGGGGAGCTGTTCTGCTATTACGGATGTTCTTATTGAAGAGCCCTGGTTTAGCCTCCATTCAGCCCCTGGGTTCCCCATAATGTATTTTGAAATGGCAGCCGTTGTTCCGCCAGCCCTCAGTGCAGTGCTTCACTCGTGTGTGTGTGTGTGTGTGGGGGGGGAATTGCTGTTGGTTACCTCAGAATTGGGGGGGCATAGTAACTTGGAATGAGGCCATTGGGGGGTGACCTCGTTCTCTCACTCTCTTCAGCTTGGAGTGTACCGTTCCGTCCTTTCAGCTTGCTTCTGGCAGCATCAGCAGGGGAGGAGGTGCTCTGGGAAGTCAGGGGCATTCTAGCAGCAGCAGCAGCAGCAGAACACAAGTGGGAATGTGAAAACCCAGAGTTGGCTTTTTGGCAGCTGAGGAGTATCTCTATGTCAGGGGTACAGAACTAGTTTCAGGTGGCTGGATGCCCCCCCTTCATCCAGCCCTCTGCAGGGTGCATGATGTCAGGTGCGCATGGCTATGCCTACCTGATGTAATTTGCTTCTTGGCCCAAGCCCCGGCTGCACACGCCAGCAGGGGAATCCCCGGGGTTATCCCTGAGCGGAGATCTAATGGGCGATGGGTGCAGACCACATCACCCATGGCTGTTGTGGCGCGTGGGCACCATGTGCCCGCTGTCTGCCTCATGGATCGGCTGGACCTTGGAGAACAGCTGAGTGGTGGAGCTCAGTTCTCTGACAGCATAAAGCAGCCAGAAAAACAGGGTGGTGGTGGTGGGGAGGAAGGAGTGGCTGGGAAGAGGAGCAGGGAGGCAGATGTGGAAAGAGGAGACAGAGCAGCACCAGGAACAGGAGAAGGAAACGTGGAAGGACAGAGAGGGAAGACAATGCGCCAGGAAGAAAGAATGAACAGACTGGGAAGCCGGGCCAAGCATCATTTTGTTGGGCTTAGGACAAACCTGCAAGACAGGCTCCCTCCCACACACATTCCACCATCCATACAGAGAATCTCATGCATCATGAAAGATTACATTTTCTACAGTTCTTAAATGATCCCACACTGGGGCTTGTTTACACCGCACCCCAAACACCTCCCCCTGTTTGCTCCCTCTGAAAAACAGCCCTGCAAAGCTCGCTTGCTATTCTGCAAGTTTTCAATTGGTGCTAACAAAGGTATTATCCTGCTCATGTTTAATTTCTTAGAAGTATTATTCCAGTGGACCAACACAGCTGCAAACATTTTACTGACAGATCACTTCACTTTAAAACTTCCCCCCACCCTGGCCTTATTCATTGCCAAGTCATGAAATGAGAACACAAGAAGAACCAGGCTGGATCCAGCCAAAGGCCTGTGTTGTAGTGCAGCCTTCTGACTCCACTGAGGCATTTGCTTGGCCACTCTAGGAATCCCAGAGCACAACAGCGTACCATGAGTGCAACAGCATCCCCCTGCTCATGTTCCTCCGAAAGGGACATGCTGCCTGTTTCACTGGAGGTAACATGTAGCCAAATCAATTTGTCTTCCAAGTTCACATTTGATAGACAAAGTTGCTAGGTAGCATAATCATTCTTGCACGATAGCAGGATACCTGCAGCTTTTAATGAATGCTAGCTTGCTGAAACCTCTTTCAGTTTCTGCCACACTCACTGGGAGTGTGCAAAAAATCCATAGCTATGCACACTTCACTGAAAATTATGTGCAGTTGTGTTTTTTATGAATCTCAAGTACTAAGGGAAGGAGGGTGCAGGGAGGGGGAGAAGTTCATACCCTTTTTCAAAGGTAGACTTGCACATTTTTTTCCAGATGCAACATTTCACAAAGGAAATTCTCAGAATGATATAAATGTTTATTGCAATGATCTGATGACTATATACAAATAAATGAATCTGAATCTCAGAATGATCTGTCAGATACTTGTGAACTGGACCAGGAGTCCCCAAATTTTTGGGGGTCGGTGGGGGCATATTTGGAATTTTGAAAGTGTGTTGTGGGTATGCTCAGAAAATGGCTGCCATGGTGGTGGCTTGTGCATTCGCAAAATGGCTGCTGTGGTGGGCATGGCTGGGCACAAAACACCCACTTCCCAGAAGGCAAACTGGTGAGACTAAAAGAAAAATAACTTGCCAAAGAACATAAGTACAAGGCAGAGGTGGAGTCTCAGCTCCACAACACCAAACCATGCTTTTCAAACCAAGTAAAGATGGTGCTGGAGGGTGGCACTTTGCTTTGCAGCTAGGCACCCTCCCAAGTTGAATTTTTTTTAAAAAAAAAATCTTAAAAAATAAAATTAAATTCAGGAGGGTCATGGAACCTGATGGGCACCAAGAGAAGTGTACATGGGCACATTTGCATCCACAGGTACCATTCTGGAGACCCCAGAACTAGACTTTTACTCTCATATATTTTGCACCTGCAAATCCTACCAGCACCATTGGCTCCCACTGTTTCTTTTTATTATGGGGCATTGTCCTTCTTACCTCCTATCCTTTGCTCCTCCCTATGTGCAAGGAACTGTGGGACTGTTTGTTAGGAACACAGAAAGCTGACTTCTAACAGGCCAGTCCCTTGGTCCCTCTAGCCCAATACTGTTGATGCTCACTGGCAGCGGCTCTCCAGGGTTTCAGGGAGGAGTCTTTCCAGCCCTACCTGGAGATGCCATGGATTGAACTGGGGAACTTCTACATGCAAAGCAGGGTCTCTGCCACTGAGCTACGGCTCTTCTCTGCTTAGGAGAGCATGTCATGAGGGACAGCTGTCTCTCAAACCCTGGGCCTGTGGGCCTTGTTGAAGTGCACTCTTCCCCAACCCCATCTTTGGTCCCTGCTGGGAAGAACAGAGGACTGAGATAGAGAGAGACACCCAAGACATTAATTCAATTGTACGGGGACAGACAAGGTGTACTATACCTATCTGAGTTTTAACTTCCATAAACCACAGCTTGGCAAGCAATGGAGACAGAAGGTGGGACTAATGCTGTGCCGAAAATTTCTCCCACATTTTTTTCAACCCTTCTCATTCAATTTGGTAGAAAAGACATGGGTTTCGAAAAGAAATTCACTGGTGAAGAAAATTTGGAGGAATTCTCATGCGTTGGGGTTGGGTTTCATGGGCTTACCTTAGGAGATGGCTGAGGAGTGAGTGCAAATGTCCTGTTTTTCATTGTACAACCATGTGGAACGTGGAGAATCTCGGCCAACTTGGCCCTCATTGATTCTTCCATCCCTAATTCCCATCCCTTCTATTGGTCTAGAGCCGAGCAGGATGCCCTGAGGACCCAGCTGGATGGACAGCCTGGTTGTAGTCCTGATTGCACAGAGGAAACCTAAATGCTTCATCCCCTTTCCCTCCAGGGCAATATACGCTCTTGAGCATCATTGCTGTGAGTACCTGGAAACGATGCCTCAGGAAGCCCTGCTTCGGCGCTGCTAGCTGTTAACGATAGAATCCTGGTGTGCATCGATATGTGACCTTCTCTTGGCTCAGGGGGCTTGGAAGGGGTGGGGTCTGAGGTGCCAATTCCACGGAGATCATGCGACAGAGGCTTTGAACTGCTCCTTTTACAGGCCTGGAGAGCATCAGCTAAGATCTGTTTCACTGTATATACAACTGCAGATCTTGAATTGTTCTTCTGGTTCCCCTTTGCTGCTTGCCAAATCAAGGCTGTTTTTTGTAAAAAAAAAATTTAAGACTCAGCACAGAGGATATATGCTCCTCCTTGCCAAGGGTATAAGGAAACCAGTCAAAACAAAACAGCAAGAACCTGGGTTTGCTCTGGATTCTGGAACTGTGCTCTTTGAAACATATATGAACCTTCCAAAGTGACCTGTTCAAGGGGCACAGTGTTTTTTCCCTCTCAGTCCAGACTGCTGCACTGGAGTGGACTGAATTCCTCCCTGAGTGTCTGGCACAACAGTGTGTCTTAGATGCAATCGTGCGCATCTTCACTGGGGTTTTAAGGACATAGAAAGCTGCCTTATACCAGAAACAAAGAAGAGTCTTGTGGCACCTGAAAGATTAACAAGTTTATGATGACATAAGCTTTTGCTTACTGGAGTCTGCTTCATCAAATGCAGGAAGTATTGTACTAATTTGGCAGGTACGTATACACGTCTCTGGCCGAGAAGGTGGTGGGGAAGGGATTGTATGCTGTGAGGCAAGAGGGACATGGAATGCAAGAAGTACAAACTGTGAGCATCACTTTTGGTTGCTACTGCTCTGGAAATGGCCTCCTACTGGGTCAGACTGTCAATGCAGCCCAGTATTATCTTGTTTGATTGGCAGCAGGTCTGAAGGAGAGAGACGTCTTTTCCCATCAGCTGCTCCCTAATTGCTGCAACATAGGGAGCTGCCTTATATGAGGTCAGACTATGTATCCATCTCTGGCAATACCGTCTGTTCTGGGGGTTTCTTCATGACAACGGAAAGAGAAGCGAATGGAGGATTACCCGGATTTTTTCAAGGGATCGGCTTTGTTGTGCTTGTGTCCATGCAGGGATCCATGATCGAGTGCATGGCACCAGTATAAGTTGCTTCACAGAAGATACTTCCAAGTGGGGTGGGGTGGATTTGGAGTGAATGTAATCTGACTGGCAGGGGCTGTTCAACCAATAAGAGAGGCTCCCCCCTCCAGGCTCTCCTCCCCTTTCTCCTCCAATAAAATCCTGGGAGGTTTCCTCCAGTGTCTTGGTAAAAATCACTCTCCTCCCCCCCGCCCCCCGCATTACGTACTTTCTTAAACCAACAATCATCACAGGAACACAGTGTTCCCCCTTTCTTGGAACTGCCAAAGCTGTGAACAATCTCCTTCTCCCCCCCACATTACTTCCTTCCTTAAATAAACAATCATTGTAGGAACACAGTGTTCTTGCTGCCCTGCTGCAATCAATCGAAGCTTCAAAGCTTTGACATTAAGGCTCTCTAAATGCATTATTTCTATTCATAGGAATCTCAGTAACTTCAGGAGTGCGCATTCAAGGGACAAGCCTCATTGACCACAATGGGAGTTACTTCTGAGCAGATACACATATGTTTGTGCTGGGAAAAACAGGGAGGGGAAACAAAGGGATGGGAAACTACCCTAAAAGCGCGTTACAGTTTTTAGGGTAGTAGTGCTTTAAAATGTGCTATTTCAATTGAGGGGTATCTTTTTAAATGCTGGTATGCACATTTCAGGAACAAGCCTCATTGACCACAATGGGAGTTAGTTCGGAGAAGACACTAATTGGTTTGTGCTGGGAAATACAGGCACAGGAAACGCCCCTTGACCAGGGTCATGGTGAAAGGCACACCCCTGGGCAGGGCTAGCATGCCCCAGGTCAGTGCGGGGATTGGGGCACACAACAACCATACTGATGAGAACCTGACTTAAGGAAAAGAATTAGACTTTAAGCAGCCTCAGGAAATCCAGTTTTTCCCTGATAAGCTCTGGGGTGGCTGCTGGATGGCCATGACATCATCTATCCCTAATGACCTCCAAACACAGCCAGCTCAGAGTAAATCGCTGTTGGAGACACCCCCTCTGACTGGTAGCAGCAGGTGTCTGGTAGAGTTTTCCCCCATCACCTGCTACCTGAGCCCTTTATCAGAAGATGTCAGGTTTTAAACCTGGGACCACCCACGTGCAAAGCATGTGCTCTACCACTGAGGTATGAATCCTAATTTTTCTTGATGTCAGGTTTCTAAAAGCTCATGAGCTTGTGTAGCAGTTTACACGAGGACACTGTAAAAATGCTTTGTAAGTGGTAGAAGTTAATTATTTGATAAAACCCTTGATACGGCAGGGAGCTGACTGCTCTTTTAGCTTGGTCCCGGCCAACCATGATTCTATGACTGAGCAGGGGGTTGGACTCGATGGTCTTGTAGGCCCCTTCCAACCCTACTATTCTATGATTCTATGATCCTTTTATTATTATTTATTACTTTCTGTACCACCCAATAGCTGGAGCTCTCTGGGTGGTTTACAATGATTACCTTACTATGAATCCCTTCTTCACTCCACATAGAAAACAATACTGTCTTTCTTCTGATTAGTTCTGTATGTTGGAGATGAAAGGGATGACTCAACTATTGTCTTCAGTGCCCCAAATGTCAGGGTATTTCCAGAAGTCCAGCCGAGAAGCTTTCAAACACAAAAGCAAATACTTTCTTTTTACATTGTATCCTTACAGGCACAGAACAACAACATTTGCAGATTTTGCTTCTTATAGAATCATAGAATAGTAGGGTTGGAAGGGGCTTACAAGACCATCAATTCCAACCCCCTGCTCAATGCTCAATCTCCTCTAAGGAGCTCAGAAGAGCAGACAAGATGGCCGGCATTTCCTTTTGTCCTCTCTACATGCCTTTGAGGTAGGTTAGGCTGACAGAAAGCAGCTAGCTCAAGGTCTCCCGGTGGGGATTCAAACCCTGGTCTGCCTTGTCCCTTTAGCCACTACATCACTGGCTTTCGCTGTGTGATCTGATCCTTGGCTCCCTGGATAGGATGGAGCCAAGTGTGATGTAGAGGTTACAGATGCCTTCCCCAAATCTCTCCCTCCAGATGTGTCAAACTACAGCTCCTACCAGCATGGCCATTTGGCTGGGCTGATGGGAGTTGTAGTCCAGCACATTTGTGCATTGGGAGTAGACCTGGGAGATCAGGGTTAAAGTGATGGATGTAGAGCTGGGAGATCAGGAGTAGGGATGGACGAAAGTCCCTTACCTGATCCCGACGCTTGCTTCGTGGTGGGGGGGAGGCGCTCCGTCCCTCCCCCCGAAATTCTGGCTGGGGGGGAGGCGCCCTGTCCCTCTGGCTGCGAACCTCGTCTCCTGCTGGGATGCAAATGGCGGCGGCCGTAGCTGCCGCAGTTTGCGTCCCTGCAGTCAGCCGTGATAGGCTACGTAAATGTTTACGTAGCCTATCACGGCTGACTTTGGGAAAAAAAAAAAGCGCGTACGGAAATGGCGGCGCCCACGGGCGCCGCCATTTGTGTTCCTTATTTGGGCATGGGTAGTCTACGTAAACATTTACGTAGACTATGGCGAAAATAAGGGCAACACTATTTGCATTGCCCTTATTTTTGCCGTAGTCTACGTAAATGTTTATGTAGACTACACGTGCCAAAATAAGCAACGCAAATGGCGGCGCCCGTGGGCGCCGCCATTTGCATATGCGCTTTTTTTTTTTTCAAAGTCAGCTGTGATAGGTTACGTAAACATTTACGTAGCCTATCATGGTGTTTTTTTAAAATCTAGCCGTGATAGGCTACGTAAATCTTTATGTAGCCTATCACGTTTGTTTGTTTGTTTTACTTGGAAATGGTGGTGGTGGCAGCCGGTCGGAAGACCGGCCGCCGCTGCTGTCCCGCCGCCGGAGCCGCTTCCGCCAGGGACATTCGAGCAAGGTAAGTCCCGTCCCGGGGGGGGGGGCGGGGGGGCAGACCGTTTCTCCACCAATTTCGGGGGGCCGAATGCGCTGGCATTCGGCCTCCCCGAGATTCGTGGAGAAATTCTCTGACATCCCTAGCTCAAATCCCTGTGTAGCCACAAACCTTACTAGTACAGCCAGTCACCTAATCTGCCTCACAGGCTTATTGTGATGGGACCATGTATGCTTCCCGGAGCTCCTTCGAGGAAGCGGGGGATAAAGACATGACAGAGGGACAAATTGCAGAGGGCCGAAGGGGCAGTCATTCAGCGGAAAGGAGGATCCCCTGGGAGACCACAGCCACGGTGCCTCTTTCAACTCTTAGGAGGGCAATGCAAGCAAAGCTCCGCTAGCATTCTGGAACTGCAGCCCAGGAACTCCCATGGCCAAATTCTGCCACCCAAGAATCACTCACTGCAAATAAAGCAAAGATTGTCAGGGAAGGTGGTTGGTGACAGGCAGTTGTAGAGACCTGGGGGTCCCCAGGGATCCTTTTGCCTGCCTCCCAACACTGAGAGGTATGGAGGCATTGCCCCCCCGAAATGTGGCTGCCAGCCAGGGCACCTGATGCATCGTGTTCCCCGAGACGTCTTCATCCCCGTGCCGACAAGAAGCCGCCTCCTTTCCCCTGGATGAATGTCCCTATGGCAACCGGCGTGTGTGTGGAGCACACTTAAAGCCCGCAATTGTTTTGGCCTCTGTTTATTTACGGCTTTGGATGCACAGGCTTCAGTGAGAAATCTCACCAGGCTTTGCAGTGTCAGCTTTGCTGTGGAGATCCTGCACCCTGTGTGTACCTCCCCTGGCAAACACGGACGCTTAGATGGGCTGGGGTGGATTCACATGGCGTAGCGAGCTGCACCACCCTCCTGGCTGGCTTCCCGTTCCTCGTGTGCATCATCTTCTCCCTGTGTCGCCGTGTGTTAGCTTATCCCAGGGTAACGGGGCCATCTTAGGAGGGTGCATAGGCAGGTTTGCTCTTAGGAACACACAAAGCTATCTTATATGGACTCAGACCATTAGGCAATCCAGTCTGACAGGCAGTGGTCTCAGTCCAAACTCTTTCCCAGCACCTGTTAGTTACCTGAATGACCTCTTTTAGTAGCAGTTGCCAGAGACTGACCCCGGGACCTCATATATGCACAGCAAAGGCTCTGCCACTGGAGTGCAGGATGTTCCCTTCACCCTCGAAGACAAATTTCTGTTATTACTGTTTTAATATCTGCACGGTTTTTCCCTACAGGACAAATTTTGCTGAGAGTCTTGCTGTATTGTTTTGCAGAATTCTCTCTCTCTCTCTCGCAGCCCTTGTGGAGCGTATGTCCAAGTGCAGATAGGGCAGGTGGGGACAGAAACGGTGGAACCCTCTCCACTCAATTTTTCAGCTCAAAATCACCTGCCCCAGAAGCTGCTTTTTCACCCACGCTATGGTGACCCCACCCACAGCTTCCCCTCCCAGGTGAATCCCAGGGCTTGCCCTTGTCTTCATGGTTTGGCGGTAAGTGATGACCTTCCTGGTGACAATCGAGGTGCTTCCTGCTAGGGAGGGAAGGATTAACCCTGCTCTCCACAATGCTACCCCCTCCTCCACCACCACCCCGCAACCCACAGCCTCTGCCACATTGCAGCCAGGCTTTTAAAAAGTGTCCATTTGTGTACATCAGAGGTGGGCAAGATGTTACCCGTGGCCTGCATGAGCCCCCTGCCCAGTGGAAGCTGGTGGCCCAATTTCTGGTGGCAGGGCTGTGAATCCACTCTGGGTTTCAGTCAGAACCAGCCAGAACTCTAAAGGAGTGATCCACAGTGCTGAACCATAGCCCCAAAGTAGGCTCACCTCCACTGCCATTCCCTTTTGGGAGATCCACAGTGGCTATGGAGTACCCAAATGGCCAAATTTACGTAGCTTGTTTGCAAACAAGCTAAATCTAACTTCTGTAGTGCTCTGTAGCGGCTAACTGGTGGTTTTGGCTTCCCCCCCCTTTCTTTTGGGTGCTCCGCAGTGCCTCATGGACCACAGCCTATGCCTGGGGGCAAAAATGGCTGAGGCTTTTTAAAACAGGCATTTTTTTGCCAATGGAGAGGGGGCATTTTCAAGATGGCATGTGTGTGTCTGTGTGTATGAGTGTGTAAGGTGTGTTTATGTGTCTGGGCAATTACCTTCGGGGACCAGATACCAGCAGTGGGGTGGCCAACGGTCCCCAGTGTCCTTCTCCAAAGCTATTTTGGCCCTTGGGCCAAAAAAAAACATCCCCACCCCTGTTCTAGCCCACTCCTGCAGGCAGGAAGAGGCCCCTTTGACCTGTCCAGCTGTCCTGAATGGCCATGACTGATCCAGACCGAAAGCTCCCCACTGTTCTAACCTAAAGTCAGAAAGGGGGGAAGGGGAAATTTAGGATTCAGCCAGTTCAAAATGAGCCAGTTGGTGCTGTCCAACTCTGAGGAATCCAGGAGAAGTAGGAGAGGCTCCAGATCATCTTTCTCCCCTTCACCTCTTGCATGGAAGAAGAACCAGGCTTTGCAAACCAAATGGCCCTCCCTAGGCACATGGTGACAAACCTCGTGCCCCTACAAGAGATTGTGGGAACAACCACAGCTCAGTCCCTGCTTTGCATGCAGAAAGTCCCAGGTTCGATCCCCGGCATCTCCAGGTAAGGCTATGAAAGAATCCTGCCTGAAACCCTGCAGAGCCTCTGCCGGTTGGGTTGACAATACCAGGCTAGATGGACCAAGGGTCTGAGTCAGTTAAGGCAGCTCCCTGTGTTCCTAGATCCACACAGAACTAACAACAAGTCTCTTGCAGCCAATGAACTCCTTTCCCTCTGTTGTTAAAGTAACCCCTGCCTCCCTCCAGGTGCCAAGACTGCCTCCTTTCACGTGGCTCCGCCTCCCCCGCCTCCCCGGACCAGCCCAGACTGTTGGCATTCCACGCTTGCAGGTGTGCTGCTTGTCTTGTAAAACACCAACTGCAAACGACCCGAGCACCCTTTTTCACGGCGGCAGCTATTTTAATTGCCTCCGTGCCGTGCAGAGGAAAGAACGCTCATTATGTCGGCAGGTAAACATTGGTTTTGGCCGCGAGACTCGATGAAGGCAGAATGGCCTGAGTCATCCATGCCTGGGAGTGTTTAGGGACTCGGCTCTCCCTGCCTCCCTCCCTTCCAGCTTGCTTGAATTTTCTGGACACGCTCCACTTACAAACTCTGCCTGCAGATTGCACTAATTTAAGGCGCTGTTTCAGTGATGCTTTCAAGTATTTTTTGGCTCAAGTCAAGCAAGTTGGCGCTCATACTCAGGGGTAAAAAGCCTAAATATGGGAATAGAGGAGCTTCAAGTGAGCTTTGTACATTTCTGCAGGGGGGGGGGGTCAGCCTGCTGCCTCCAGAAATTCCAGAGGTACCTGGGCACATGATGTGAGCCATCTGTGTCAACCACAGAAAGGTTGGAGAGGGTCAAAGGGAGTTTGTGCATTCTCTCTCTCTCTCTCTCTCTCTCTCTCTCTCTCTCTGTGATTTTTGGAACCAGGGGCAGAAAAAAATCAAAGTAGGCTCAGTCTGCAGTTTTTCTCATTGTCGGGGTTACTTTCCAAGGACTACTGTGTGAGACATTTCTTAAACTGTTGGTCATCAACTGGTGGGCTGGGAACCACAAGAGGGTCACATCCTGACTGCCAGTGGGCTGCACCATCATTGTCTTTGGGTTTTGTTACTTTTTTTTAAAGAAGAATAGTGAAAAAAAGTCAAGGGAGAAAGTACAGGGAGAAAGGGTGAGGTGTGTATGATTACATTCAGTGGGGGATAGAGACGGAGAAATCAGTTTATTTGTAGTCTGTGCTACTTTCACACGTGTTTGCCCATATGTCCATTTTGTCCAATTCTGCATTAATCTGTGATTTTTCTTTAATCCTGCACAAAAATGCACATCTAAATACATAAACACACATTTAATTTCTCTCTCCCTTGAAATATGCATTTCTAAATGTATCTCCTCTCAAGCGACACCTTTAAAAATGTACTTTAATATTTCTTTGAGTCGAGATCTGAGTCAGAACATTCAGGAAGTGTGAAAGCAAGTTGACAACTCAGTTCCGATCGGCACATTAGCCCGGGAGGTGCGGATCAGATCAGTTCATATTGGAATTTGCAAAGACTAAATTCTTCCCCTAAAGGTGGATAGAGCACTTTTGCTCTCAGTCACTGTATGGAAGAGGGAATTGATGAGAACATAGGAAGCTGCCTTATACTTTTGGCCCATCTAGCCCAGTACTGTTGACACTGACTGGCAGCAGCAGCTCTCCAGCACTTAAGGCAGAGAGACAGACAACAGAGACAGAGAGTCAGAGACATGTCTCACCTTTCTCAGCCCTACTTACCAAGGTCCTTTTAACCAGAAATGCCAGGAACTGAACCTGGGCCTGTCTGTAGGTCTGCATGGTCTGAAGGCACATGAGACAACCACCTTCCTGAAGCTAAGCAGTTTTGGGTCTGGTCAGTGCTTGGAGAGGAGACAACCTGGGAACCGCATGAAGCCACCCCGAGTTCCACGATGGAAGAAAGGTGGGATACAAACAAAACAAAATAAAGAAATAAAATAAATATGCAAAGCAGGGGTCCACCACTGAACAAAGACTCTCTCACGGCCCCTAGTTCTGAGGCTCCGCATTGCCCCAAGGAGGACTCAGATTCAGGTGGGTCACAGGCAGCCCCACTTCAGGGGGAACCCTTGGCCATCTTCTGTACCGTCCCAGCCTGACGTCTCTCCCATCATTTGATTCTGAGGATGCCCCCCCCCCTGCTTCTCCTGTCCCTCAGCCATGCAGGAGCAGGCAACTTCAGAAGAGACACTGGCCCTTTATGAGCTGCACCCCACATCTAGCAGGGGTGGGGCCTCTGAAAGGGCTCTGCCAGCCTTCTCAAGGCCTCCTCTGACTGCGGCCTTTGCTGGGACAGTCACTCCTTATGGGAGAATATGCCAGCCAGCACTTCCTGCAGCAAGCTGGCCTTGCCAGGCCAGCTGCCTTGCCTGGCATACACGGCCCAGAACACAGTGAGCACTGAGCTGCAGTCTGCTCCCCACTGGCCTCACGTTTACTCAGGACAGGCTCATCAGGCTTTGCTGACCCCTGCACGGCGGGTTTTTGAAGACCCCTGGTTGCGAATTTGCCCCCAGCACAACTGAAGGCTGCTCTTTTACACCTCAAGTCCCATGTGAAAATTGCAGCAAAGCGATGGACTGAACGAGCCAGAGGCCTGACTTCCGAAGTCCACACAAAACAAGGGAGGTCTTTCCCCTATCCCATTCTCACTACATCGTTGTCATCGTTGTTGTTGTTGTACTGTCTTAAATGGAAACAAAAACTTGTTTCCCAAAATTATCCCATTCTGCTCAGATATTTGTTGCAGATACACCAAATATTCAATAGCTATATTTGATATCCTATGAGATTTGTTAAAGTATCTGATATTTAGCCGTTGGTATTTAAGAGTAGCTGATGATTGATGTGCAATGGGATATAGTATTTGAGAGCTGACAGCTTATGGGATGTGATGGCTATCACCCCTCTTGTGAATTTTGAGTCAAAGTTTTACAGCCAAAATTTGAGTGGTGAAGCTGGGAATCGTTAGCAAATTTTGCATGTTTGTGAATATTTATTTCAGCTCTACCTTGTCCTCCCTCCCACATGTCTGTCATATATTAAAACGAAAGCCCCCTAGCCTGGGACAACATCCTCGTTGTTTCTGGACACCAACTTGTACACAATATTGGCATTAAATTCTATTAAGGACAAGCAATAGTCGTAAAAATAGTGGAACAAAGTTTGAAAATGCAGCATCCCTTACAAATATTACTAGTTAACATTGGTTTAGTCAAGGCCTGCACAAGCTGTGACCTGCCAAGTTGAATGTAGACCAGGCAGAAAAATCAGGGGTTCTATCAAGGCCCATCAAGGCATAGCTGGTGGGCTGCATTCAGCTTGATGGGTCTCTGAAGTAGAGATGGGCAACCCTTTGAGTTTTCGCCTTCTGCATTCAGTTTTTTAAAATCTCAAGTTCTTTCTCTCTTGAATATGAAGGAATTTGTGAATTTTGGTAAATTCTTATCAAAAATGAATGGGAATGAAATTCTCACCCATCTACACCAGCCAGATTTAGTAGGCATCGCTATTTGCAGCATGGAGGGGACCACGATGTACCAACCTGCCATATAGCTCTTATCAATAAAAGTATCATTCAAAAGAAAAAGATGAGAAGCCTGTCAGAACAAAGAGGTGCAACGCCAATTCAGCACTAATGTGGCTGAATACACAGGGATTCACAGCCAGACCTCTATGGGCAAAGCACTCAAAGCCCTGTCCTGGATGGATGGTCCTGTCAGCTTCAGCTTCTTCCACACTCAAACTTTTAAAGTTCTTTTTGACCTAAATATGAAGAACTGCACCAGTTTTGGTAAATCCTTATCCAAATGGAACGGAAACAAAATTCTCACCCATCCCTACTTTCAAGTTGTCCAGGCCTGATTCAGTGCCAACACAATAAGCACTGTGCTGTACACGACTCTCAGACAGAAGTGATGTGGTGACTGCCCCAGAGAGCTTACAGTCTATGCTGGACAAAAGACACAAGAGACAGACAGAAGAGGGTTTCTGGACTGATGTCAGTGGGGAGAAGGGCTAAGCACCTTGCATTTGCCATGCCCATAAACTGCCCTCACGGCAGACCTAGGTGGCTGCAGGTAATTAACAGAGGCACCTGCTTGTCTAAACAAAGCTGTGTTCTGCCAGCAGAGCTGAGCAAATTGGTCCCGAGAGCCGGAAGGAGACGCAGGCAATACCCAAGGTTGCATCAGACAAATGGTGCGATCAAAACAGAAAGGGCGCCTCATGGCTGCCCGTTGTGCAGGCTTTTGTGAAAGGAAGCTGGAATTGTGGCAGGAATCTCCCCTGGGAGTGCTATTCCCCGATGAGCATGAATCGTTAAGCAGAGCCAACAGGCTGCTGGAGAGGAGCCATTCTCATTTCCCCATCTTTAGTCTCCTGGTTTGATACTACTGCCATTTCAAAACACAGGTGGCTGTAACTCATTGGCCATGTTGTGGCCCGGTGGGGATTTGGCAGAGTGTGCGTGCATAGGGGAATGGTTTCATTTATTAAAAACGTTTCAGAATTGCAGAGCTTCTGGAACACTCTTTAGCAATCTAACTGTCTTGATTTCCAGCAAAATCATAATAACTCTTCTTCCTGGAATTAGATCTATAGATTTAGTACTGGAAGATGGTAGAGCTGATCTGTTTTGTGGTCAGATGACTACCAAATTGCTTCTACTCAGATCCAGTTCTTCTGTTGATTGAAGTATACTGTACAGTTGCATCAGAGAGCAGAAAGAGCTCAGTTTTTTGTTTGGAAGCCTTTCAAAGAGTCTGTCTTTTGGTGGCCATGACATGAGAAAGTGCCATTGTCCACAGACCACTAGCAAACCAGAATAGTGGCCCAATAGACAATGGATTTTAAGAATCACTTTACATTTAATCTTAAGATACAATTTAACCATAACCTTTGTTGTACAGTGCCACCAACCAAAAGAGAGTGTATGCGAAAGGCTTCCAAATGGAAACTAGCTCCTTCTGCACCCTGATGCAGCTGTACTGTGCAATTCAATCCAAAGAAGAACTGGATCTGAATAGTAGCAATTTGGCTGACAAACATCTCAGTGACACAGAACATGTGCAAAACTTGCAATGCCTATTCATAATTTAGCAATACTTCCCCTTACCTACACCCACACTTTCAGAACAGCTGCATCAGAGTGCAGACAAAGCTGACTGTTTATTTTTAGCATGATGTTCATTGTGGTTTGTTTGTTCTAAAAAAGGCCTTCAACACTGCTATTTTTGTTGTGGTTTTGTGGACTGCCTGAAAGTGCATTGTGGGCTGCCATTGGTCCACAGACCACAGTTTAAGAATGACTGGACTAGTGTTTTCTTGAGGAGACACCAGCAATGACCCCACTCTGTATGCCACATCATTCTCTTCCTGCAGTTTTTTTTTCCAGCTCTCTTCCAAATGTTTACCTGCTTAAGGTCTGACAAACGACAGCTGCCTTTAATGTAATTAGTAGTGTCCACTTGATGGCGTTTCATTCACTAGGCAGTCGACTGACTGCTGCTGATGCACCAGTGATAAATCTTGTGTTGTTTTGCAGTAAGGACAGGTAAAGATGCTTCAAGATAAGTCTGCCTAGGAGCCCTGACTCAAGGGCAGGCTTTCCTCGTCAGTGTCTTAGAAGAGCCCTTCTATCTCCAGGGAAAGGTCACTTTTCTCTTGTCAGGTCAGTTCTTAGTGAAATTTTGAGCTGGAGAAGCAGGCTGGGAATCAGACTGTAATACCTCCCTGTGTTCTGCCATTTTCCATCACCACCAGCAGACAATAATATTAGTGCATGTGTGTGAAGAGCCTTGTGCTCAGAGAAGCTGAAAGCTGGGGATGAGTAGAGGTCCTGATTCTGTTCTTCTGGCTTATCTTGCACCCTGCATTCTGTTCTGCCTGAACTCTGGTTTGTTGGTTGGTTTTGTTTCTTTACTGCCTTTCTGAAACCAACCAAGGCAGTTTACAAATAAAGCAAAACATAAAAGACTTCTTCATGCAAAACATAGTAAAACATTAAAAACAACATTAAAAACCATAACATTAAAAAGCGAAGTGGAAAAGTTGCATCCTGCCCCCTTCCTGAATGCAGAGGGAGTGAGGACCAGTCACACCACCAAAGGGAGCGGAGTCCAGAGTTGGGGAGCAACACAGGAGAAAGCTCCTTCCAACAGGCCCAAGAAGCAGGACTTTGCAAGTGAGGATGTCTTCAAAAGGGCCTCTCCCACTGATCTTAATAACCAAGCAGGTTCATACAGAAATAGGCAGCTCCTCAGGTAGCCGGGCCCAAAGCCATTTAGAGCTTTAAAGGTTAAGAAGAACTCTGGGCCGATCTACACTTACGGATTTTTTCGCTTCCAATGAGGTTTCACCGCCCGTCTTTCACACTACGCAGTATCCGCCTTGAATTGGAACCAGAATGTCCCGCTTCTGTGCTCCCGCTTTCAATACCCTGATATCCCGGTATTCCCCTTAATGGGCTCTGATTTTCCGCCTTCTCTACCGTATCTGGTCGTAGTCCTCTCCCTCGCCTGTCCATATACGGCAGTGTTTGTATTTCCCTCCTGTCCAATCACAGCTCTCGACGACCCCATGTCATCTTCCGGCTACTGATCGCATAGCTTCCTCAGCAGCCCCCATTTCCTCAGCAACAAGCACAGGGCTGGATGTGCACACGCTTGTCTGATCTTGGAAGCTAAGCAGGGTAGGCCCCGGTCAGTAGTTGGATGGGCGACCACCTGGGAATCAGGCTTCCTGCACTGAGCAGGGGGTGGTTCTATCCCTTCAAATGAGACTAAGTTTTACCCTCTTCTATCCCCCGCTTTGGCTTTTTTTTTTTAATTAAGGTGTTATCTTCGAAGAATTGTGGCTTCTCCGCAATTTTTTTCTCTCTCTAATTCAGGCATGATCTTTGAAGATTTGAACATTTGAAGCAGTCGCCCATCCAACTACTAACTGGGCTGACATGAAGCTTTGAATATTCGAAGATGCCAGCAGTCCCCCCCAAACGCAAGCGCTGGGTGCCACCGCCACTGCCCCTCTTCCTTGCGCCAGCTGTCAAGGGCTGGCGCAGGGAAAAGAGCATTGGCAGACACCCCCCAGCTGCTCGCGCTGGCCTCCAGCAGGTTGGGGGGGGGAAGGGGATAGATGCCTCCTTCTTCCCTCCACCCCCACCTGCTACAGCAGCGGCGGCAAGGGACAAGCTGGTCGTTTTCCCCAAGGCCAGGAAAGCATGCAGAAAATGACAAGCCTCTCCCATGCCACTGCTGCACGGTGGGCGTGGAATCAGCAGAAACAGGAAGAGTTTCTGATCCTCCAATGAGAGCCGCCATCTTTAAGAGCAGGAAAACAGCACAGCACTCAAGTCAAGTGTGAACTGAGCTTGCACATTCGATGAAGCACTGCAACGGGGAAAATGGAGAGCCAGTGTGGTGTAGTGGCAAGACTGTTGGGCTGGGAGCTGGGAGATCCGGGTTCTAGTCCCCACTCGGCTATGGAAGCTCACTGGATGACTTTGGGCCAGTCACACACTCTCAGCCCAACCTACCTCACAGGGTTGTTGTTGTGAGGATAAAATGGAGAGGAGGAGGATAATGTAAGCCACCTTGGGTTCCTTGCAAGAGGAAAAAAGGTGGGATATAAATACAATAATAAATAAATAAATAAATAAATAAAATGGGGAAAATGGCTGAGTGTGGATAATCACATTTTAATTTGAGAGTGTTTAACCCAACAGGACACCGAATTCATTGCGATGGCAGGTGCAATGTAGATTGGCCCTCCTTGAATTGATCCCAGAAAGCAATTGGCAACCAGTGCAGATCTTTCAGAATTGGGGTGATATGATCCTGATAAAGTGCTCGGGTTAGCAGCCTAGCTGCAGTATGTTGCACCAGTTGAAGCTTCCAGATTATCTTCAAGGGTAGCCCCATGTAGAGGATGTTGCAATAGTCTAACCGTGATGTTAGACTCCATGCCTAACATGGATAACTGTTGCCAGGTCAGACCGACCCAGAAAAGGCCACAGCTAGTGTACAAGGCATAGTTGTGCAAAAGTGCTCCTGGCCACGGCTGCCACCTGAGAATGCAAGGGCAGCGTAGGGTCCAGGAGCACCCCCACGCCTGGAGTCTGATCTTTCAGGGGGAGTGTGACCCCACTCAGAACAGCCTGAATCCCGAGCCCCAAACCAGGCGTTCTACCAACCAACAGCACCTCTATCGTTCCTGGATTTAATCTCAGCTTGTTCACTCTCATCCAGCCCATTAGCGAGTTTAGGCAACATTCAAGGGCGTCGTTTCGCTCAGAGAATGTCTAGCAATTAATTCCAGAACTCGAGCGTGCAGAGTTTGCCTCAACTTTCAGTTCCTTCAGCTCATATGCATTGTCCCCTCTCCCCTTGGGAGTACAAATATGCCTATGTGCCTGGATAAAACACCCCCAAAAGCAAGCTTGATGCAATTGTCTTATGACAGCATCAAGATACTTTCTACGTGGCATTTTATTGATATGCCCTCGTATTTCCACTGTCATATGTAACTAAAACACTGTGCAAAAGGACTCTTCTTGATACAATTGCACATACAATTGCACCATGCCATGAGTCCTTCTTCTGTAGTGTTTTATCACCACATTGGGCCGATCTACATTGCACCCGCCATTGCAATGAATTCGGTGTCCCGTCGGGTTAAACGCTCTCACATTAAAGCATGATTATTCACACTCATGCATTTTCCCCGTTGCAGTGCTTCATCGAATGCGCGACCTCGGTTCACACTCAAGCGCTGTGCTGTTTTCCTGCGTGCGCTTGTCTGATCTCGGATGCTAAGCAGGGTTGGCCCCAGTCAGTAGTTGGATGGGCGACCGCCTGGGAATCAGGCTTCCTGCATTGAGCAGGGGGTTGTTCTATCCCTTCAAATGAGACTAAGCTTCACAACTTCGAATCTTCGAAGATCATGCCTGAATTAGGAAAAAAAATCATCGTGGAGAAGCCCCGATTCTGTGAGGATAACGTCTTAATTAAAAAAAAACATCCGGAGTGGGGAATAGGAGGGGGTAAAACTTAATCTCATTTGAAGGGATAGAACAATCCCCTGCTCAGTGCAGGAAGCCTGATTCCCAGGCGGTTGCTCATCCAACTACTGACGGGGACTGACCCCGCTTAGCTTCTGAGATCAGACAAGCGCACGCACATCCAGCCCTTTGCTTGTTGCTGAGGAAATGGGGGCTGCTGAGGAAGCTATGCGATCAGTAGCCGGAAGATGACATGGGGCCGTCGAGAGCTGCGATTGGACAGGAGGGAAATACAAACACTGCCGTATATGGACAGGCGAGGGAGGGGACTACGACCGGATATGGTAGCAAAGGTGGAAAATCAGACCACATTAAGGGGAAATACCGGGATATCAGGGTATTGAAAGCGGGAGCACGGAAGCGGGACATTCTAGTTCCAATTCGAGGCGGGTACTGCGTAGTGTGAAAGACGGGCGGTGAAACCTCATTGGAAGTGAAAAAACCTGTAAGTATAGATCCAGCCATTGTTAACACAGAGGATGGGTTGAGGGGAAGGAACCCATGAACTGAAGGCACTGAACGTGGTGCAAACTATGCATACACGGCACTCTCTAAAACAGTCTTCCCCAACCTGGTGCCCTCCAGATGCATTGGACCACCATTGCCATCATCCACAGTCAGCGGGAATGATGGAAGATGTAGTCCAACACAACTGGAAGGTGCCAGGTTGTGGAAGTCTGTTCAAAAAGATGCCTGAAGAACAGATGCAAGGATCCAATCAAATTGCATGTATTCCAATTTACAGACAAGGCCAGACAACTCAGAGTGCCCAAATCCAGGGAGAAATTCAGACAATGAGAATTTCAGACATATCCCTAACTAAGGCTCATACCTTCTCATAATCACACCAGCTTTTTCTTGACCCGGATGCCACCCCTTTTGCAATTTTCATGTTAGCTGCTCCACAATATCTAGAACTTGCCATTGCACTGAAATGTAATTGCTCTCGTTTTCCTCTGGATTTCCCCTGGTGCTTGCAGCATGCTGAGAAACGGGCCAAGGGCAGCCTGATGCATCTTTCTTTTTATGACTCAGGGTGGGTGGGTTCACCTGTGGCTGGGACTTGCACATCTGGATCGGCCATCACAGATCCAATGCCACAGGCCTACAGTGTCATGGAAGAACAAGGAAGGGCTTCTTCAGACAGTGCGTAGTTAAACGATGGAATTCAGCCGTAGCAATGATCGTTGGCTTAGGTGGCTTTGGAGGCAATGGAGGCTGGTGGCTCCGATTTTGGTGGGGCCGTGGGTCGCTTCTGGGTATCAGTCAGGACCAGCCAGAACTCCAAAGGAGCTATCCAAGTTGCTGAACCCATTTGGGGGCTAGGGTTCAGCACCTTGGATAGCTCCTTTGGGGTTCTGACTGAAACCTAGAAGGGATGCACAGCCCCACCGAATCGGAGCCACCAGCCTCCTCTGTCCATGGGAGTTAGGTCTACCAGTGATGACCATGAGTTATGTGGAGCCTCTGGATGTAGAGAAGGCAGTGAGTGACTCTGACTATCAGTCAACAGGAGCAAGCGGGGGGAGGGCAAGTGCCTTCATGCTCTCATGCTTGTGGGCTTCCCAGAGGCAGCAGTTTCGCCACCAGGAGAAGCTGGGTGACCTCCTAAATCATGGCCCTTTGGGCTACTCCAACAGGACTCTTAGGATGTTCTTATGTTTAAACAAACAAATTCGCTGGGAGATTATTTTTCCTCCCACTGCCACCAACCCCATCTCTCTCCCCCTCTCCACTACTTATGTTCTAATGGGAGGAGAAAAAAAATATGCAGCACATTTTCCCAGAAGCTGGTTGTAAATTTCAGAATGAGAGATTGGGAGGGGTGTGTGTGTAGGGGGGACTTTCATAGTTATGTAGAACTGCAGGAAAATAGCCCTTTTGCATCCAATTTTCAGCTGCCATTGCAAAGATTACAGGCACACTTGCCAAGCCTGTATTACAGAATTAAAATGATCTCCTGCCCACCTTCTTCTTACTTTCCTTTCTTTAAAAAACAGGCCCTGTGGTTCCCAAAAGAGAGCTGACATCCCTTCTCCATCTGATCAAGTTCATGACTACAAGATGTGGCTGCTACCTTAGAAGTCTAGAAAGAAAAGAAAAAGGATTAGATAAATTTAATGGGCGTAGGTCTTATCTCTGCAGCTGCTCGTCATGATAGCTAAATTGAGCTTCTCTGTTCAGAGGCAGTAGATCTCCAAATAACAGTTGCTGTGAATACACAGCAGGGAATGGCTGTTGCCTCCCTGCCCTGTTTATGGGATGCTCAAAAGATGTCTGGTCAGCCACTATTGGAAACAGGATGCTGGTGTTACTGAGAAGCTCGGCTGTTATGGGTTCTACACATTATTTTTGAGCATCACCACAGCACCTTGTTCAAAGTTTCTGTATTATTCTAGGAGGCTGTTTGAGCATGAGATTCAGGGCAGCTAGGAGAAAGGTTCCAGGTGGCGGGGTGCAAATTACTAGGATGTGAATCACAGGATGCAGTTAAAACACATGGCCAAGTTCCCTCTGCTGTAACTGAATCAATAGAACCTGCCCTAATGTAATGTAAGCCACTTAGAGATCTTAGGATATCAAGTGGTATATTTATTATTTATTTATTTACAACATTTAAACTATTATAGAAATAGTATAAATAAATAAATAAATAAAGTATGCCAAGCATGGCTACTCTGGATATATTCAGATACCTGCCTAACTACCACGCCAACACCATGTTAACTCCATTCAAACAGTAACTTGAATTGGCTAATTTAAAGCCCACCAGATCATCCTGTGGAAGCATGGCTTTGTTTTAGGTTAGCTAGGCAGCAAAATTCATTCATAGAACCAGGAGACTAAGAAAGTTTTCTATTCACTCCAGGAACAAGCTATTGAATCTTTTGTTTAACCCCACCCTGAGCATGCCCAGAGTCATGATCTCCTTTGTGTCCTCTGTTTGTACACTGTAACTACCCTTGAGAGCAGCCCCTTGGGCTGATCACAGGGCCCTGTTGCGCTGAGGTGTGCTTCCCTAGGGTCTGTTTGGCACACTGCCCATCCCTGTGATCCACTCCTGGCATTCTTCTTCAACTCTGGGGCCAAGCCCACATTTCTAGGCTTTCTTCTACTTGCACTGCCTTACTGCCTTGTCTACCCAGATGGAGCATTGCCCCTTGTGAAACACTCAGTGCTGCCTTTAGGCAACTTCCCCTCCAGTGCTGCTGCACAACCACAGCAGAGGCTCAGTACTGCGATAATGAATGCTTCCTCATTACCATTTATTGGTAATTGTTTTTGCTTCCTCATTTTTACCCTATCTTCAAAAAGGGTAAAAAGGAGGAACCTGGGAACTACAGACCAGTCAGTCTGACATCAATCCCTGGGAAAATTCTGGAGCAGATGATAAAGGAATCCATCTGGAAGCACCTTGACAACAATGCCGTGATTACTCGAAGCCAACATGGATTTGTCAAAAACAAGTCCTGCCAGACAAATCTGATCTCATTTTTGGATCAAGTAACCTCCCTTGTAGACCGTGGGAATGCTGTAGACATCATATACCTCGACTTCAGCAAAGCTTTCGACAAAGTGCCCCATGATCTCCTGATGACTGAGCAAACTAGCTCAAAGTGGGCTAGATGAAACAACGATCCGGTGGATCCACAGTTGGCTACTGAATTGGACTCAAACAGTGCTTATCAATGGGACCTTCTCAAACTGGGGAGAGGTAACAAGTGGGGTACCGCAGGGCTCAGTCCTGGGCCCAGTGCTCTTCAACAGTTTTATTAATGACTTGGAGGAGGAGGTGCAGGGAATGCTGATCAAATTTGCAGATGACACAAAATTGGGTGGGATAGCTAATACTTTGGAAGACAGAAACAAAATTCAAAGTGATCTGGATAGACTGGAGCGCTGGGCAGAAAACAACAGAATGACATTTAATAGGGATAGATGCCAAGTTCTGCACCTAGGAAAAAGAAACCAAATGCAGTTACAAGATGGGGGATATGTGGCTCAACAACACTACAAGCGAGAAAGATCTTGGAATTGTCGATCACAAGCTGAATATGAGCCAACAATGTGATGTGGCTGCAAAAAAGGCAAATGCTCTTTTGGGCTGCATTAATAGAAGCATAGCTTCCAAATCCCAGGAAGTAGTACTAGTTCCCCTCTACTCAGCACTGGTTAGGCCTCATCTGGAGTACTGTGTCCAGTTCGGGGCACACACTTTAAGAAGGATGCAGACAAACTGGAGAGGGCTCAGAGGAGGGCAACAAAGATGATCAGGGGAATGGAAACAAAGCCCTATGAAGAGAGACTGAAAGAACTGGGCATGTTTAGCCTTGAGAAGAGAAGACTGAGGGGAGATATGATAGCGCTCTTCAAGTACTTGAAAGGTTGTCACAGAGAAGAAGGCCAGGATCTCTTCTCGATCATCCCAGAGTGCAGGACACGGAAGAATGGGCTCAAATGACAGGAAGCCACATTCCGGCTGAACATCAGGAGAAACTTCCTGACTGTTAGAGCAATACGACAATGGAACCCATTACCCAGGGAGGTAGTGGGCTCTCCCACACTGGAGGCATTCAAGACGAGGCTGGACAGCTATCTGTCAGGGATGCTCTGACTTGGATTTATTTATTTATTTCATTTCTATACCGCCCAATAGCCCAAGCTCTCAATGGATTCCTGCACTGAGCAGGGGGCTGGACTCGATGGCCTTGTAGGCCCCTTCCAACCCTACTGTTCTATGATTCTATGATTCTATACCAGGATTTGATCATAGGGGTGTCTTTTATTGTTCTGCCAGCTCTTGCAGGAACTGCTTGCCTGGATTACTCTATGGGGCTTCCACCCGGTGCGTGCAATCCCAGTATTGGGACTGTGGACCTCTGTGAGTTGGCCCTCGCTGAGCTACAGGGAGCCTGCTGTCTTTCAGTGGGAGTAAGTAACAGAAATGTTATGAGTTGTTTGCTTTAACCTCAGTGCTTTGCCTTTCCTGTGCCAAGCTAAGAACCTAGGATCTTTTCCTAAGGCATTGTTGGGTCCCAAGCTAGGCACCCCATATTGTCAACCAGCTACCACCTTCCACCCCTTAGAAAATGGAACTTTAATGCCCAGAAAGTGGAATTATTTGTTCCCCCCTCTGAACATAAGAATGTTAGAAGAGCCCTGCTGGATCAGACCCAGGGTCCATCTAGTCCATCATTCTGTTCACACAGTGGCCAACCAGCTGGCAACCAGGAACCCACAAACAGGACACGAGCACAACAGCACCCTCCCACCCATGTTCCCCAGCAACTGGTGTACACAGGCATACCGCTTCTGGTACTGGAGGTAGCATAGCCATCAGGACTAGTAGCCATTGATAGCCTCCTCCTCCTCCAGGAAACAGGTAAATATACATACTCTGACTTTCCTTCTCTCTCTTTCTCCTGATAGCATTCTGAAACTGTCCATTTTGCCCCACACATGGCCAGCCCTGGCCACAGGAACTCACATTTCCCTGTTGTGAATAGACCTTCAGTTCCACCACACCATGGCCCATGTGCCCTGTGTGCTTCTGAGTCGGCAAACCATCCCTTCCTGCCTCGGTCTTCTTTTGCTCTTTTGCTGCTGTTAGGAGGAATCATTCATAAGGCATTAGGCTGCCAGGCCAAGATGAAGGGTGGTGGTCTAACCAACATAGCTTTCTGTAATTATTTTGGGTAAAATAAAACTGATGTTCTTTATGCTTAAGCTTTGTGTTGAGCTCATTTCCCCGCTGTATCTAGTCCAGTGTACAGTCTGCTGCGTGCCTGCCATGCCTCAGAGCGAGTTCCCTGTATTTCCGTGCTGCTTGCATGCATCTACAGATGTGTGTTTACATGCACATGTAATCAGAGACACACAGGAGCAGTACCAGTCACACTGGACTCAGTGGCTCTTTGCTTTGATCCTCCAGCAGGAACCATCTTATGGCCTTGGAGCCCTCCTGCTGCGCCCCAAGGGTGCCCCGGCGCAATCCGACATTAGTTCTGAGCTGTCCACACGGCTGCTTCACTCCCCCTGAATCTGCGCCGATCAAACACATTTTGCAAATCTAACGGTGAGGTCAAATGAACCGATTCCGTGAAGCGGAGGGGGCTGGCGTTGTGCGTACAGCCACTTGCTTTGCAGCATTCCCAGCCCTCTTGCAGAGCTGAGCGATTGTTGCCAATTGCAGATGCTTTGATTAAGAGCAGAGCACAAACGCACCTTTCATGCAGCAAAGGCTCAGTAATGCGATCATGACTGCTTCCTCATTAGTGGGCTTTGAGGGTGTCTCTTATTGTTCTGCTGGCTCTTGCCGGAACACAACCCAGCGGCACACTTCTGGGTCCTGCAGATGTCCTTGCGCTGCATAGCTTCGGCAGAGTTTCTTGAGAAGCAAGCATGCCCTTTGAGGTCTCTTTGGAGACACAGATTCTAGGGATGGCAGCTCATTCCCAAAGGATTTGGCCATTGCAGGCGTGGAATTCAGCTGGGGCAAAGCAGGACAGGTGAGGTCTGACACACTGCACTGAATTTCACAGTGCGTTTGGCCCAGCTGGATGTCTGTTCTGAAGTTTTGCTGCAAGAGCTGCAGTTAGTGTGTGTGTGTGTGTGTGTGTGTGTGTGTGTGTTAGGCAAGTCGGTGGCTGCAGCTTAGAGACACACAGGGAAGGAGAAAGGGGCGAGGCAGGAGCATTTCAAACATCCCCGACAGGCTTCAAAACAGTCTGGCCCGTGCCGGAGGCAGACGTCTTTCATGCCATCCGGGCAGCTGATAATGTTTATCAGCTTGCTTGCGTTACATGGCATTTGTGCAGAGTAAGAGCCTGTGCTATGGAATACAGAGTCCTTAGATAATTGGTGGCCTGGCAGTTAATGCAGTTCAATTTCTGCGTGATTCCAGTTGTTTGAGTCACACAGCACAGCCATGGAACTCCTGCTTGGGACAAGCTGCAACGGCTCGGCTAGAAGAATTTGGACACCAGCCGACCAGGAACTATGTTAACTATGCAAGCCCCCATTTTATGAGCGGCAGTTGCATAGGAGTGCTGGTGTGGCCGACGTGAATCATCAGGATCTGGCAAAGTGAATCAGAGGGTGAGATGGAGGCAATAGGAGGATGAAACTGCAGCAAAGGTCAGGCTCTGGGATCTGGGGGAAGATGGCTGCCAGCCCAAGTGGACCAGAAGCAGGTGCCTGGTCCCAAACAGGCAGGGGTCAAGATCCAAGGCAGAAAGCAGGAAGTGGGAGCTTGAACTTAGGATGGAGAAGAGCGGCTTGGCCTGAGGAGCAAACACTGAGGCTATGGCTTTAGAGGGCTTGGTGGGCCGTGAGCCTGACTGAGCTGGTGCTCAGGCAGGCTGTCACTGGTGCCTCCCAGTACCGAGCTCCATCTGCCAGGCTAGTGGTAAGGACAGAGGGCTGGCAATGCAGGGTCGCGGGTGCCAGAGCAGAGCCTGACTGCCAGAAAATCCCACTTCAAACCCATCTCCACCCTGCTACCCGGGCACCTTAGAAAGGGTTAGGTAGGCAATCATCTTTCCCCAGTCATGGGAGGCAGTGAAAGGCTTTGCCTAGTCCAGGAGTCCCCCTAGTGGGCACATTTGGAATTCTATGAAGAAGTGTGGTGGGTGCTCTCACAAAATGGCTGCCACAGGGTCAATTTACAAAATGGCTGTTGCAGTAGGCATGGTCATTCACAAAACACCTATTTCACAGGACGGCAAACTGATGATGCTGAAAGAAAAGTAATTCACCCAAGAACCGAAGTACAAGGCAAAAGTGGAGTCGGATCCTCAAAATAGAAAACCACTCCTTTGAATGCACATTTATAGGACCATCACCCCAGTTCAATTTTCCTCAAACACACACACCATGGCAGGCACACACCACCCACAAATACACTCAAAACACACAGAGACCTCTGCCCCGCTCTACTCCCCATGATTGCTCTGCCACCTCCCAAGGGTACCATACAGTAGCAGCAGAAGCAGTGTGTGTGTGAGTGTGTGCGTGTGGTCTTTCTTTTAGCTTCAACAGGCAGCCAGGTGGGGCACTTCAAAGCCAACTGATGGCTGCCATCCGCCATCTGTATTTCTGAAGAATGCCTCTGGGCCAACGTGGGGCCCAGGAGCATTCCGGGGAAATAAAGAAGGCGGTTGGGAGGCCGATGCTGGACTTGTGTGTGCTGGCTGTGAGGTATTCTTCAAAGTAAAAAAATAGGGAGGCGCGATGGGCTTCCTGAGCACCAAGGGAGGTGTCCGAGGCCTGCGAGCTCCACGATGGAGACTTTAGGCTAAGTCTGTTGTTGTTGTTAAAATTTCTTAGATGCCTTTCTCATAAAAAAGAAGGGAAAAGACTTACAATCAGGTAAAATTTAAAACAGCTGCAATAATAATCAATTAAAATACAACCCCACCCACCCCATATAGTTCAAACCGAACTAGAACTTCAATAAACTTCACGCTCACACACTTTGCTTTTTTCTAAAAGCACCCAAATGCAAAAGCATCTATATTTGAAAATGTTATTTACAAATCAAATTAGATTTTTTCAAGGAAGTTCAGCAGGGGGGCTCTGCTTCCCTCTCCCCCCAGATTTGTTGTAGGTCTCCTGAAAATGCCGTTGACTATAGCAGGATTCAAGAAATCCAAGTCACCATGCACAGAAGTTCCCCAGGTGGGAATCCATGTCGGGCTTCCATGCCTGGCACTTTTTTATGTGCATATGTGCACACCTACCCCACAGATGAGCCAAGAAGCTCCCTGTTTCTCAAGGAGAACTTGCGTCGCCCCAAGGGAAGCTGCTAATCCTCTTCTAGCACCACAGTGCGTTATCCCCATCTTCACTCCCAGGTCTTAGCGCAGAACCCTGACAAGGTTACCTGTGCTATTGGCGGCTAGACAGATGGGATGCCAGGTCCTTTACAGCTTGTACTGCATCTTCTTAATGTCTGTTTCATGGCCCAAAGCAACTGATGTGTAATTTTTAATACGCAGGGCAAATGCCATCCCAGTGTTTCTGGAATCACTGCTTTTCCCGGTTCGTTGGTTTTAGGTTATTTTCATGTTTCCTTTTTATTTGTTTGCTTTGGCCAGAAAAAAAGACAATCTCATATTTACACCTGCCTGCCTGCTCAGCCAAGATCCCTCAGATGTATTGGTCAGTTTATCATTACAGGTGATGGGGCCAGTCAATGAAATGAGGGCCTCAGTCAACCCTGCTCAGAAGCTGCTAAGATACACAGTGCATGCGTTGCTTCTTAAACGTGTCCAGAGCTACCTTATACTGGGCTGGGTGTTTGGTGTATGTAGCCCAGTGCTTTTGCCTCTTATTGGCAGCAGCTCTAAGGCCTGCAGTGTAAGATGTTTTAGCAGGACATGCCAGAGATGGAGCATGGAACCTCCTGCCTGAAAAGTCCATCCTCTGCTACTGAGCTATGACCTCTTGGGACTTCCACACTGGGCTTGGTGAGTGTCTGCGTCTCCTGGGAAATAGTGGCAATCCAAATGTTTACTTGAGGACGCTTTGGCAGCTTCTCTTCCCCCGTGTCGTCTCTGCTGCCCATGCGCACAACTGCGCAGAATTCCATGCAGTGGCTTTGTGGAGAGCCCCATATGTCTAATGTGCCACCACTGGGTGCCCGGAATGGATGCTTTAAGAAAACATTCCAAACTTGCTTGAGGGAAACAACCCCAAACATGTTTGATGCTTACACTTCTGTAAGCATCACTGGTTCCTTTGTAGTAGCCACATGAGTGCCAGGGCCAGGCCGGGGTCATGTGCAGTCACAACAGAATCCAGACCAGTGTTTGTCTTCTACTCACCAGGGTTTCTCGTCAGTTGCAGGGGCCAGAAATCATGCAGTAGGCAGAAGGTGCACTGCTGCCTGTCGACCAAGCAAGGGCGGAAGGCCAGTCTCTTGGTATTTGTCCCGGGCCTTGCCAGTCCAGAGGCCTCATGTTTTCTGTCAATCACAGGGTCAACATTGCACACCCATGCCTTGGGACTCCTGAAGACAGCTTTGAGACCTGAGCACGCATCATCCCAGGGAGCTAATTTGGTTAGATCCCAGCCACAGGCTGTGGGGTTTGTGGTCGATGCCCAGAGTTCCCAATAGGGTTCAGCCAGTGCTACTCTGTGCTCCTGAGTCTGCCCCCTCCCTCAAGCACATTCCAAGCCACTTGCACAATTGCTCCCGGTGGCTGCCTTCTCTCATTCCAGCTCTGCTAAGCCTCAGGATCACTCACACGCAACAAGCCCCTCGTTACGCCTGGGCTGAGATGCCTTTGCCAGGTTGAGTGGCCATTGCCAGAAACACTGGCTTGTTCGTGGGCAATTACTGCCAAAAACAAAGGGACAAGAGAAGACCAGGAGTTAGATGCTGGGAAAATCCCACCAATGTCAACCACCTCAGGGGAAGTGATGGGTGCATCTACTTTCCTGCCCTTTCTAGAACTGTCACTGGTGCAGAGTTGAGAAATCCTACCAGATCCACGGATGTCGCGAGGCTTGGCTCTCCAAGCCTGTGATAAGCAAGGCTGTGGACCTCTCAGGGGGTCACTGGTCCACTCATGCATAGGGATGGACGAAAGTGCTTTACCAGATCCCGAAGCTTGCTTCGTGGTGGGGGGGGAGGCGCTCCGTCCCCCCCGAAATTCTGGCCACCGAAATTCTGGCCGGAGGGGGAGGCGCCCCATCCCGCCGGCCGCGAAACCTCGTCTCCTGCCGGGATGCAAATGGCAGCGGCCGTAGCCACCGCTGTTTGCGTCCCTGCAGTCAGTCGTGATAGGCTACATAAATGTTTACGTAGCCTATCACGGCTGACTTAAAAAAAAAAAGCACGTACGCAAATGGCGGCGCTCATGGGCACCGCCATTTGCGTTCCTTATTTTGGCACGTGTAGTCTACATAAACATTTACGTAGACTACGGCGAAAATATTTGTGTTGCCCTTATTTTCACCGTAGTGTACGTAAATGTTTACGTAGACTACACGTGCTAAAATAAGGAACGCAAATGGCGGCGCCCATGGGCGCCGCCATTTGCGTACACACTTTTTTTTTTCAAAGTCAGCCGTGATAGGCCACGTAAACATTTACGTAGCCTATCACGGTGGTTTTTAAAAATCTAGTCGTGATAGGCTACGTAAATCTTTACGTAGCCTATCACGTTTTTTTGTTTGTTTGTTTTACTTGGAAATGGCGGTGGCGGCGGCTGGTTGGAAGACTGGCCACCGCACCGCCGCCGGAGCTGCTGCTGCTGCCAGGGACATTCGAGCAAGGTAAGTCCTGTCCCGGGGGGGGGGGGGGGCAGACCGTTTCTCCACCAATTTCAGGGGGCTGAATGCGCTGGCATTCGGCCTCCCCGAGATTTGTGGAGAAATTCTCTGACATCCCTACCATGCACCACTTTGATAATGTCCATCAGAGCTGCTCTGCACAGAATAATTCCTCTGTATATCAGGAGAGCTAGGCTGGTGAGGGCTAGGGAGAAGGCCATTTCTGCAGTGTCCCTCACTCTGTGGAATTCCCTCCCTATAGTGGCCTCTGCCATGCCCCCTCTTTGATGAGATTTGAAAACCTGGCTGTTCAGGCAGGCGTTTAGGGTGGGTTAGGGTTTTTTTTAGAGCAATGTGGTTTTGTTCAGTTGATTATGTTGTATTTTGTGTTGTTATTCATATTGTACACCACCTAGAGTAGCCGGGTAGCCCGCCAGATGGGTGCCTAATCAATCAATCAATCAATCAATCAATCAAATAAATAAATATTTATAAGGGGGGCTCCTTGTGATGGCTTCTTGTTGGCTTTGAGTATTATTCTACCTGGCCACGTTGGTCTAGCACATGAAGGGAGGGGAACCCCATAAAACGAATGTTTCTTTGATTGAATGGACTTTGCATTGTAAGTTCCTCGAGGCAAGGACCTGTGCTCTTGTACTTTGTAAAGCACTGCATACAGTATTGGTGTCATATACGCCAATAACTACAAGAGATACAAGGGCAGGTTGAAGAAGAATTTACACCATACCACACCTAGGGATGTTGGAGAAATCCGCAATGGAATCAAAGGAGTTTGGATTTTCATGAATCTGACCTGCGGATTCCACCGTGGGGCGGCTTTCCCCACTGGGCATATTCCGCTGACTTGTGGACCGGTTTTCTAACTTTCCTGAATTTTGTGCAAATTTTGTCCTAGAAAAATATGCAAAATTAAAAAAACACACAGCCAAAAATGCACATTTCCCTCACAGGCTAAAGCATGAAAATGTGCATTTGGGGGGAATTTGTACATTTTTGCTCATGCAAAATTGCGTAAATTCAGAAACAAAAATAATCTGATTCCAGCGATGAGCAGACGACAGAATGAAAGGCGCCTGACAGTCCGCAAAGCACAGATGGAACACATTTTACACAATCTGTACATCCCTTGATTAATCTTTGATCTCTTTTTACAAGCACACCGATGATGTCCACATGACAGAGATCAGACTGTCTAACATGGCCACAGGGAATACTAGGAACTGAAGTACTCTGGGATGAGGATGGAGGAGGGAAGGAGCACTAAGGATACCTAATGAAAGAAGCTCAGTGCCTCCTCCTGACCATACTACAGACCCTGGAGGGGCTCCAGCAACCACCTGCTGCATATGGTAAGCACCTACCTGGCCCATTTGTCTGCCTGCCTGCTGCTTCTCAGTCTGTTTGCAAGCAGAGCCATTTCCTCCTGCAGCCCCGAGGGGTGTGGCCCAGCAAGAGGTTACAAATATTAGGGATGTACGAAAGTGACTTACCTTTAACGAAATTTGATTCGAGGTGGGGGGGAGGCGCTCCGTCCCTCCCCTCCGAAATTCTGGCAGGGGGAGGCACTCCGTCCCTCCCCCCTGAAATTCTGGCCGGGGGGGAGGCGCCCCGTCCCTCCCCCCCTGTATCCTGGCCAGCCAGGTGTGCAAATGGCGGCGGCCATAGCCGCCGCCGTTTGCGTCCCTGCAGTCAGCCGTGATAGGCTACGTAAATGTTTACGTAGCCTATCATGGCTGATTTAAAAGAAAAAAAAACCCATGTGCATATGCAAATAGCGGCGCCCATGGGCGCCGCCATTTGCGTTCCTTATTTTGACACGTCTTAGTCTACGTAAACATTTATGTAGACTACGGCGAAAATAAGGGGAACGCAAATAGCGTAGCATCTACGCTATTTGCATTCCCCTTATTTTCGCCGTCTTAGTCTACGTAAATGTTTATGTAGACTAAGACGTGTCAAAATAAGGAACACAAATGGTGGCGCCCATGGGCGCCGCCATTTGCATACGCGCGTTTTTTCCCCCTTTAAATCAGCTGTGATAGGCTGCGTAAACATTTACATAGCCTATCATGGTATTTTCTAAAAATCTAGCCGTGATAGGCTACGTAAATCTTTACGTAGCCTATCACGTTTTTTTTTTTACTGGAAATGGCGGCAGTGGCAGCTGGTCGGAAGACTGGCCGTGGCAGCCACCGCCGCCGAACCGCGGCTGGAGCCGCCGCTGCCGCCACCAGGAGGATTTGCCCAAGGTAAGTCCCGTCCCGGGGGGGGCAGGGGGGCAAACCGTTTCGCCACCAATTTTGGGGGGCCGAATGCGCTGGCATTCGGCCTCCCCGAGATTCGTGGCGAAATTCTCTGACATCCCTAGGTTACATAGCTGCAGAAGCCCAAGGCAGTGCTGAGAGGGGCTGTAGCAACCACCTGCTGCATCCGGTGAGCACCTACCTAGCATACTACAAACCCCAGGCTCCTTGGGAAAACCTATAGCCTCTAACTTAAAGTGCCATAACATCAATTGCACGTTTAGTTCTGGTAGGACCTCTATGTAATCTGGATGGATAAGGATGGTTCAGGGATAGGTGGAGTTCATGTCCCTCTCAGCCTTTTGCTTATCAGTGCTGATGATCATCAGCAAGACAGAAGTCAGGAACTGGGATGCCACTGGTTGCAGCTAAAGAGGCACCAATAAACACAGCTTCTCCAGCCTGGAAAAGCCAAAGAAGGTGAAGAAAGTGGGTACCAAAACCATCAAAAGGGTGGAGGGAACACTTCCGCTACGAGGAAGTCTAAAGCAGGTATGGGGAACCTCAGGGCCTGTGGGCCAGATTTGGCACTTCTGGGGTCCCAGTCCAGCCCTGTGGAGTTCTCCAGTAGGCCATGCTCCCTTTTTCTGGAGACACCCTCTTTCCCCAGACCATTGATGCTTTGGTGGTCTTCCAGCATTTGCTTGGTTATTTCCCCATTCCAAAGGTTTGAAATGCCTCTCCTAAGGCTCAGCTCCAGGCACTAGGAGCTTTAAGCTAAAATATGCTGGTATTTTGCCCTGCCTCTTTTGCCTTTTCCCCACCCAGCACTGGAAAGCGGCCCCCAGGAGCTTCTTTGAAATTGAATCCGGGCCTCGGGCTGAAAGAGGTTCCTCATCTCTGGGCTAAAGCAAGTAGGGCTTTGTAGTTTAGAAAAAAGATGACTGGGGTGGGTGGGGGGAGGGGACAATAGAGGTTCATAGAATTGCACCTGGTGTGGTGAGAGTGGATAGAGCAGCCTTCCCCAGCCTGGTGACCGCCGGAGGTGTTGGACTACAGCTCCCAGCATGCTGGCTGGGGATGCTGGGAGTTGTGGTCTAACACATCTGGAAGGCACCAGGTTGCAGAAGACAGGAAGAGAGAGCTGTTTGTCTCTGCCTCTCAGAAGACTAGAACTCAGGGTTGCCCAGTAGAATGGATGGGCAACAGATGCAGGACAGACAAAAGGAAGTGACTCCTTCACATAGGGCAGAATTAATTTATGGCATTTACAGCCACCGGGCGTGGCTTAAACAGGGGATCAGAGGAATTCGCTGGAAGAGGAGAGATCTGTCAGCTGCTGTTGTTAGTCACGATAGTGATGTGCAACCTCCATGCTCAGAAAGCCTCTGAATCCCAGTTGCTGCAGAGCAAAGGCCAGACCTTCCAAGCAGGGGGCTGGGACAGCTTGCTTCAGGCATCCCCACTGGGCACCAGGGCGGAGGGCAGATGAAGGCAGGAATTGGCACAAGGAAGTTCAGACACAAGCAGGGAAGGAGGGCATCTGAGCTCCAGGCAGCAGAATGATCTGTCTATCTGTCCGTCTGTCTGGTATGTTTTATCCTGCTCCTCGGTCAAAAAGACTTCTGCATCAAGTTACAAATAATCAGTAACACAAGTCCTTGCCTGCAGGCTTACTATCTAAGAAGACACAACACAGAAGGAAAACAGGATGGGGAGGGAAGAGGAAAAATAAAATAAGCACCTGATTGGCCACTGTAGGAAGCAGGAGGTGGGGCTAGAAGGACCTTTGCTCTGATCCAGTGCGGCTCTTCTGATGTTCTTGGCTAGTGGGCAGGGTAGCTGACTTTTTGCCCCACATGCTATGGGATCTTTCTGAACTAGAGGGGAAGCACTCTGGGCCTGTCCAAAGGATCAAGAGCTGCTCCGGAGACCCATGCCGGGGGACAAGAGTGGGCAGAGGCACCCCCACCCTTTTCTCATGCCCATTCAATGCCATGCATAGCACAGGTCACTGTTCCATCAGACCAGCCTTCCTCAACCTGGCACCCTCCTGATGTGTTGGACCACAACTCCCAGCATCCCCCAGCCAGCATGGCTGACTGGGGAATGCTGGGAGGTATCGTCCAACACATCAGGAAGACTCCAGGTTGGGCAAACCAGCACCAGATGCTAGGCTAGGATTCAGGTTGTACAAAGGGAGAGATCAGCCCCTCCTGCTGGAACTTGTGAGCCCCTGGGTCTGCTTTCAGGATCAGGCCATCTGTGCTCAGCTCCAAAATGTCTCTGCTCTTCTGGCTCAGCTGCAAATATAATAATCTGCCTTTCCCCCTCCTCTCAATCCCCCACACTTCACTTTGCTGCTTTGGTGGCTGAGTAACTGAGAGTCCTTCAGCCCTACTCATCCTCTTGATGAAAGGGAAATGTTTGAACTGTAAACTATTTGCACTTGAATGTCTCCATGAACAAGTAAGGACAAATGCCTGTAGGCAGAAAGGGGGCGGCGGGGGGGGGGGGGAGAACATTCTAACAATAGGGAGCCCACAGCTTGTGGCAGGGGGACCCAAATTATTCCTCAAGGAAGAATATAGATTTTTTTTAATGTTTTGCAAGAATAAAAATCAGCCTAAAAGAGAACTAAGGCTCATTTACCTTGGAGGACATCCCATGGCACTCAGTGGGGCTTCCTTCTGAGTAGATGTGCACAGGATTGTGCCAAGAACTGCACATCTGTTTATGCATTTGCTCACATCTGCCTCTTGTGATTCTTTCCTACTCTTTTTCTGTGGCTTGGGACTTCTGCCTCTCCCTTCCTTCTCCTGCTGGAGGGAAGGACTGTAGCTCAGTACTCGAGCTCATGTTTTGCCTGTGGAAGGTCCCTGGTTCCATCCCAGCATCTCCAGTTCAAAGGATCTCAGGAAGCAGGAGGTGAGACTGGCCCTTTCTCTGCCTGAGTGAGACTCAGAGAGCTCCTGCCAGTCAGAACAGACTGTGCTAGATGGACAAATAGTCTGCGCTGGTATAGAGTAGGGCTGTGCATGGACCCCCTGCTTTGCTTTGGGTGCCACTTTGGACCAGCCTAATCAGCCCCGCTCTGACTTGGACTGATTCAGAGCCCTCTGCTTTGACTCGGTTCTGGATCCGAAGTGAGATTTGGATATCCGCTCGGTTTGGGCGTTTCCCCATTGACTTGCATGGGGAAACACAAATGGCCATAACTTTTCCAGTTTTCATGATATGTACATGAAACTTGGGGGCCTCCCTGCTGACATGGAGGGGATCCCACCTGCCAAAGTTCAGACAGTTTGGCCCAGTACTCTTTGTGCTGGGTGCAGCTGAACTTTGTGTTTTCCCACAAAAACTCTCGAAGCAAAGAGCTCTGCCTCTCAGAGCCGCCCCGCCGCCCCCCCTGCCTGCTTGGCTGTCTCAGCGCTGTTTCCACGACAACGGAAGGAGAAGCTGATGCAGGAGTGCTGGATTTCAGTTTAAGCGGAATCAGCTTTGCTGCGATGTGGTCCATGCAGGGCTCCACGAGCAGGTTCTCCGCAGCAGTAAAAACGGCTTCACAGGACATACTTCCTGGTGGGGTGGGGTTTGGCGCGAACGTCGCCTGACTGGCAGGGGCTGCTCGGCCAGTAAGAGAGGCTCCCCCCTTTCTCCTTTCCCCTGGAAGTCCAGATGCGCCTCCATTTCAGGAGCAAGCCTCGCTGAGCGCAATGGGAGTCACTTCTGAGGAGACACAGACTTATGCTCATGCTGGGAAAGAGAGCAGTAGACACAAAGGGCGCTGCGTAAACTGAGGATCCAAAAAGTGATCCTCCTGATTTCGTATGATTTTTAAGGGGGAGACCCACAAAAACACCATCCAATCACAAAGCACATCTGCCTTCATGGACTGAAGCAGAAAAGTCATGGATCCCCCACTCGTGGGTGCAGCCACGGTGGGAAAGAAATGGATTTGAGGCAGGGATCCTTAAGGATCCTCATGATTATTACAAGAAAGATACTGCCAAACACCGTCACATCACACAGCACATATATGCCCATGGATTGAGTGTCAAAAAACATAGATTTGGGGGCATCATAGCACTGTCATGCTATAAAGCCATGGATAAGACATCCAATTCAATATGGATCCTCTGAATTTTTACATTGCCCCCTCCCCTGTCTACTCCCCCCATCAAAGCTCAGAACTCATCTTTGCCCAAGTATGCACACTAAGAATCCCAGATTTGCTGATTCCCAGAAGATCCCATATCTTCTGCTTCACCTAAAATGGTGTGAAAAATCATGTGAAATCAAGAGAATTCCTGCCTTGGATCCCCGTTTTTGTGCCATGACTGCACCCACAAGTGGTGGATCTGTGATTTTTCTGCTTCAGTCCGTGGAGGCAGATGTGTTCTGTGATTGGATGGTGGTTTTGGGAGTCACCCCTTTAAAAATCATATGAAATCATGAGGATCCCTTTTTGATTTCATGGATTCTTGTTTTACTTTCTCCCAACACAAAGATGAAAACCAGCCCCCATTTTAACCCTCAGGATCTCTATAACGAAGGGGCGCTGTGCCTTATCAATTGAGGGGGTAAATTGCTGGTGGAAACACCGCCAAGGGCTGCTAGCTGTCTCCTGCTCACAAGGAGGTGACAGCTAGTGAGCTGTGGGGATGCGTGCTGTGCTGTTGACCAGGTAAGAGGAGGAGGAGGTGCGTCACCCCCCCCCCCACTAGCATCTCCTCCTCCTCCTCCTGCCTGGGCGATTCACAGCATTTTTTTGCATATAAGTCTATGTGCCCACATAGACTTATATGCAAAAAGTGCTTTTATAGGGATGTACGAAAGTCACTTACCTTTAACGAAATTTGATTCGCGGTAGGGGGGAGGCGCTCCACCCCTCCCCCCGAAATTCTGGCCAGGGGGAGGCGCTCCGTCCCTCCCCCCCGAAATTCTGGCTGGGGGAGGAGGCGCTCCGTACTTCCACCCCTGAATCCTGGCCGGCCGGGCTGCAAATGGCGGCGGCTGTAGCCGCCGCCGTTTGTGTCCCTGCAGTCAGCCGTGATAGGCTACGTAAATGTTTACGTAGCCTATCACGGCTGAGTAAAAAAACCAACCAACCAACCAACCGCGCGTATGCAAATGGTGGCGCCCATGGGTGCCGCCGTTTGAGTTCCTTATTTTGGCACGTCTAGTCTACGTAAACATTTCAATAAATGTTTACGTAGACTACGGCGAAAATAAGGGGAACGCAAATAGTGTAGACGCTATTTGCGTTCCCCTTATTTTCACCGTAGTCTACGTAAATGTTTACGTAGACTAGACGTGCCAAAATAAGGAATACAAGTGGCGGCACCCATGGGCGCCGCCATTTGTGTACGTGCGTTGTTTTTTTTTTACTCAGCCGTGATAGGCTACATAAACATTTACGTAGCCTATCATGGTATTTTTTAAAAATCTAGCTGTGATAGGCTACGTAAATCTTTACGTAGCCTATCATGTGTTTTTTTTTTTTACTGGAAATGGCGGCGGCAGCCAGTCGGAAGACCGGCCGCCGCAGCCGCTGCCACCGAACCACCGCCGAACCGCCGTTGGAGCCGCCGTCACCAGGAGGATTCGCCCAAGGTAAGTCCCGTCCCGGGGGGGTGGTGGGTGGGTGGCAGACCGTTTCGCCACCAATTTCGGGGGGCCGAATGCGCTGGCATTTGGCCTCCCCGAGATTCATGGCGAAATTCTCTGGCATCCCTAGCTGTGAATCACCCATATACTCAAGATTCATGGTGCTTTTTGCATATAAGTCCATGTGCACATAGACTTCCAATCACCATGTTTTTAAAGAACATGGTGATTGCGGTGGAGGTAGAGGGACCGGTGAGCTGAGTAGGGGATGGGGGGCATCTGGAGAAGCCAGACAGGGGTGGGTTCTCACTTCTCACATCCCGAAGTAACACCACCAGAATGATCTCTGTCTCTGAAATGCAGCTGTTTTTCTCCAGTTATTCAATCTTCCCCCCTCCTCCACCACTGTCTCTGATGGAAGAATGCTGGGCTACATTCAGCCTTGATTTGGCAACTAGAGTTTCCATATGCCAAAGCTCCCTCCCTCCCTCCCTCCCTCCCTCTTCCTCCCTTCCCCGCTCCCTCCTCCTCAACCCTTTGCTGAACTTTCTGAAGTTGAACCTTTTGGCTCCAGGCTGTCTGGGTTGCTCAGAACAAATCACCGAGTTGGATGAGGTGCTTCATATGCAAGCTGCTTCACTCCGGGGTGCCTTGTTGCTAATCTGCTCCACTTTGCATTACATGGAGGCACCTCTGAAGCAGCCCACTTTGACTCCTTATTCAGGCTTCGGACCAAAGCGGTGCACAGTCCTAGTATAGCACAGCTTCTTTTGTCCTTCCCTCAGTAAAAACCTCTCTTCCTCCACTGGCAAAATTGAGTTTGTAAGCATTCTGGGGCAGGGACTTGTTTTCTTTTGCTTACACCTTGGTGCTGTTGTGAGCATAGGTATTTCAAACACTAATTAAAAATGTTGACTAAGCAGAGAAAAAGTGTAGGGGGTGGGTGACAAAGGATCAACCATGGTGTGCCTGCAGAATGGGCTGCCCTCCATCAAGAGGCAGAAGCCCTAAGAAGACTAGCTTAGGATGAGATGGTCACTTTCAACAGGGAAATATGCTTCATGCTTAAGGCACCTGGCTTATCAAATGTCAGGAGCGCCCTAGCGGCCACTTTCAGTATACTCCAGTAGCCAACTCAAGACACAGACAGAAGGATTCTTTTCAAGGCTTTAATCCTTTTACAACTTAATGACTCTTTCAGATGCTAATCACCAGCGACTAAGCAATGAACAGCAGAGTAGCCTATGCTCCGAGTAGGCAGCTGAGCCCCATTTGAAGGAGAATCACTTGAAGACCCTGAACTTATGGGCTAGGGAGAGATCCTCCCTCTTTCCCTTGGGTCCACGGGACACGGCCCTTGCTTGTGCACCAAATGGGCGCTACAACTCCTTTCCGTGTCCTCCATCACTCGTCACTCCCTGCATCTGCGTTGAGTGTCTAGCAAGCCCCCCTCCCTCACTGTCCAGGTCACTATCTCAGGAATGCTGGCAGGAGGAATCTCTGCCAGCTGCTGTGCCTGTGAGGGATGAGCTGGCTCCTCTCCCACGGATTGCTGATCCTCCTCAGAATCAGAACTGCTCTGGGGTTCTATTGGCTCAGTTTCCACCCTGACATCAAACGAATCCTTGCATGCAATTATTATTACCCCAATTTTGTGGGTTGGCGGTTGACAGAGATAGGGACTGGTTTGCCTTAGGTCACCTCATGAGTTTGTGGCTCATGCAAGATTTGGATCAGGGCCTTCTGGGCTAGGAATTTGCTTTCTCTGCAGTTGCTTATTCTTACAAATGTGCCCTTCCCCTCAACATGGACAAAATCTGGAGACAATTATGGGGAAAAGGAACAACTGGTTTTTCCATGGGGCAAATTTCCCCTTGCAACCTTGTGGAGAAACCTGCTTCTATCACACACACATACACACACATGCACGCACGCACACACACATGCACCATTTGCCTGCTAAAATTGCACTTTTCTGAAGTGTTTTTCGCCCTGTGGGGTAAAGAGCAGTGGGTATTTTCTCCCCAGCAGGAGGGAAAGCAGCCTGCACCAAAGATCCTAAGGGCTGAGGGACCGCGGCTCAGTGCTAGAGCACCTGCTTTCCATGCCAAAGGTCCCAGGTTCAATCCCCGGCTTCTCCAGGTATGGCTAGGAAAGAATCCTGCCTCAAACCCTGGAGAGTCATTCCTGCCAGTCAGTGTTGACAGCACTGGGACAGATGGACCGAGGGCCTGACTCGGTATAAGGCAACTTCCTTTGCTGAACTAGGTGTGACTCCTTTAACTTTAGTGCAGATGTGGGAGGATGCTCCGAATTTGACCAAAGGAATGGGGAAGGCAGGGATGTGCTTAAGCCATCTGCCTGCTGAACAATTGTGCCAGCCAGCTGCATCTCTCCTGCAGGGCGGAAAGAGATGTGGACCTGGTATGTATTCTCTCCTGGTATATTTTTTCACTGGAAAAAGCAGATGTGGGTCTGGTTGATCAGCAAAACAGCCTGCCGGGGGGAGGTTAAGCATTCTCCTTACCACTACCACATCCACGACTGCTCCAATCCAATCTGGAGCCAACCAAAGCTTTGTTAAGGTAAACACACAAACCCTGGGCAGACCCTCCCCAGTAACAGATTGATTGGCCTTGAGCTGTTTTACATCGGTTCATTTCATTTTGCTTGACAAGGATCTACCAATCCACTTCACAGTCTCAGAAATGTTCCCTGTGGACCTGGTGGTTATGTCCCACTCCTCCAAGCACGGGTGCTTCTCTCTCACTTCCCCTTTTGAACAACAGGGAAGCACATGGCTGCCCCACATGGCCCTGCTCATGCAGAAGGTCAGACACAGGGCTCTTGGCCCATCGCTGAAGGGGCATTTGATTGCCATGGCAATACTGGAATCCCACGCCCACTGCCCACACAGAATGACCTGCCCTGGAAATGTTCTAGAATGCACAAAATAGGGGGTTATTGCAATGGGAGGAAGTCAACCTTGGTAGAGACCTCTGCGGAATGAAGGCGTTTTGAAATATTCAAAGGAGTCTAGTGGTTGTGACTGCAGGGCTGGCCAGCCAGCATCAGCTAGCATACACAAAATAATTGCTCAGAATCTTGGCTGCAGTTCTGACATAAATGAATATCACTCTGAATAATTGCAGGCCATGCCGGGGGGAGGCGGGGGGGATGCTTTCTGTGTTGCTTGGCCCATCCTTGTCATATTGTCCTCTGCTGTGAGCCCCTTACATTACGCTCTGTCTCTGACTTGTCCTGCTGTTCCTAACAGCAGAGACACTAGTCCCTTTCATTTGCAGTGTCTCTTTGCCCTCAACCAAATGCTGTCCCATAGCTCAGTGGAAGAGCCCCCATTTGGCATGCAGAAGGTCCCATCACATTCAGTCCCTTATCTACAGGTAGGAATGCAAAAACCCCTGCCTGAAGCCCTGGAGAGGCGCTGCTGCCAGTCAGCGTTGACAGTACCGGGCTAGACTGACTCTGTAAAAGGAAGCCTCCTATGTTCCTAGACTCCTACCCCTTTAACTGAGGGTAGGAGGGTGTTACTTCAGCACATGTGTGCACCCAAACTTGCATTTGCCAAGGTAATCCAAACAGGGGAGAGGCTCTGTAGGGGAAAATGGGGGGGGGGATAGGGCTGCTGCTTAACCCTTTCCACATCTAGTGGCTTCCCCCTGCAAATGTCCCCTTTCCCCATTACATGGCATATTTCTAGTCTTGGAACTCAGCTGTTGCTGCTGGTGGAAGTGGCGACTCATTTTAAAACAGCCTGGGGGACATTTGCAGGGCAGAAACAAAAAATGGGGGAAAGGGTTAAGCACTCCCTGTCATCCAGAAATTCTCCCTTGCCAAATGGTATCTCAACCCCTATAGTAATGTTACAAGACAAAACCGGGGACAGCAGCCATAGACCATTAGTCCATTACACTGAGTGGCACCATCATTAAATGATCATTTTAGGATTTCAGACAGGAGTCTTTCCCAACTGTACCAGGACACTTCAGGGATTGAACCTGGGACCTTTTGCAAGCAAAGGGGGCCCTCGGCTACTACATAGCGCCTTGATGAGCCTCCAATCCTCGATCATATCCCCATTTTGCATTTCTGGGGAGACGGGAGTCAAAATCATCACTTGGTGGCCCATGTTGCATTTCAAGACATCACCCAAAGGTCCAGATGCTGACTTGGCAGATTGTTCTTTCTGGGCTCCGGGGGGCAGGGGGGAAGGCTGCTACCCATCTCACAGAAACCAATAACGCACCTGATATTTCCCGACACCTCTCCCCAGAGTCGGTCTGGCAGCTGAGAATGAATTATTGAATTGACATCTCGGCAACATGTGCCAGTTGCACCGCCTGAAGAATCACTCACCGGTGAGCCCCTGCGAGTGCTGATGTTTCTCTATAATAAATTTGTCTGATACACTTCCTAGCCGAGGGTAAGTGAGCATGGCAGGCAGAGTTCCTTGTGGCTGCCCATGACCCGCCTGCCACAGCCAACATTTGCATGCCTGGAAGTGCTTCTGGCAGCCCCCTTTGGCTTCTCAAGGCTTTCTGGCTCTGTCATAAGAACCCAGCAGCACAAGAGCCTTGCTGGATCAGACCGCAGGCCCAGCTACCAGTGCTCTGTGCACACAGTGCCCAACCACTGCCCCAGTGGCGTGCAAAGCCATGAGTGCCCAGTGCCCATGTTTCCCAGCAACTGGTTGGTATGCAGAGGCATCCTGCCTCTGACCCTGGAGGGAATATGCAGCCATCATGACTAGTGCACACTGATAGGCTAGCCTTCTCCTCCGTGAATTTGTCTAATCCCCCTTTAAATCCATCTAAATTGGTTGCCATCATTACACCTTATAGAAGTAAATTCCATAGTTTAACTCTGCACTGTGTGAAAAAGTCCTTCCTTTTTTCTGTCCTGCATGTCCCACCATTCAGCTTCATCAGATAACTCCAGGTTCTTCTGTTATGGAAGAGTGAGACAGAAAAAGGTATGCCTGTCCACTTTCTCCACACCACCCATAATTTCATACACCTCTTTCATGCTCCCCTTTACTCATCTCCCCCCCCCCCAAGCTAAACAGACCAAGATGCTGTAACCTTTTCTCACAGGGGACTTGCTCCTGCCACTTGATCATTTGGGTTGCCCTTTCCTTCATCTTTTCCAGTTCTACAATATAATTTTTTCAGTGTGGTGACCAGAACTGTACACAGCATTCCAAGTGTGGTCACACTATAGATTTAAAGACATCATGATATTGGCAGCTTTATTTTTCAGTTCCTTTCCTAATTATCCCTAACATGGAATTTGCCTGTTTCAACACAGCTGTACACTGGGCCAACATTTTCACTGAGATGTCCATCATCACCCCTAGCTAATAACTGCCAAGGTGCTGTGCTTGTCCTACAAAATACATAGTAGCTTAGAACCAATGTAGCTAAGAGGTAGCCTTCATGTTTCCTTGCTATTTCTAATATTCATTGGCCACACGTTTTGGAGGAGAAAGAGCCAGGTCCAGGTGCAATTTTCAAGATAATACAGTCCCAATGGCTACAGGAGGTGGACATCAGCTATGGTTTCCTTCCCCAACCTTGATGTATCCTCCTGATGTTTTGAACTACAACTCTGACCATCGGCTATGCTGGCTGGGGCTGATGGGAATTGGGAAGTGAAGTCCAAAACATCTGGAGGGGTCCAAATTGGGGAAGGTTGCTCAGCCCCAGCTTACCCCATTACAAACCTAATTCTTGAAGAAATGTCCCACTTCTTTTTGGTGCAGGCTGGGGATCAGGTCCTTTCTGGGCCTGTGCCAGCTGTTCTTTATTGCAGTAATGTAGGTAACATATTTATGCATTCTAAGCAAATGATGGATCTTTCTGAAGCAAGACGGCAACTGCTGTATGATTTATCATCTCTCAGTGGCTAGCATATGCTCTCTCTCTCTCTCTCTCTCTCTCTCGTTAAAAGTATTGAATGCAAGTGATGTATTTTTGACAAGATGGATTTCGACCTCAATGTGCCAGAGTTTAAATGAATCAACCATTGTCAATTTCCTCTACCTATCTTCTTCTTAAGAAAAGTCAGGGGGATATATATCTTCCCCTCCTTCCTAACCCCCCCCCCCCAAAAGTCACAGGGAAACTTTGGGTTTGGGCTCCAACAGATTTGCACTTTTGTCAGGCTTGCTCCACTGTGAAAAGGGACATGTTTATGCAGAAGATACTGCCGTAAAGAGACAGCATCAACCGCTTAGGGATCTTTTGCTAACTGTGGTGCTTACGCTCCCTCCAATACTTGAGTGAGAGAGAGAGATCCTTCCAGAGAAAGGTTCCCAAGAGAAAGTTTAATTCCATGGTCCCCGAGGGAATTCTTATTCAAAACGCATTGGGCTTTTTATGACATTTTTTTTTATTTTGCATGAATAAACCCTGCAGTTGAGTGCCAGTTCAAGACTGGCCTCGCTTCCCTTGTCCACCATTCCCTGGTGCTCCTGCCTTCTCAGAAATGTGACTTGGAACAGCAACAATCAACTCAACTCTTGCAATGCTCTCTACATGAGGCTTGCAGCTGGTGCAGAATGCCGCTGCCCATGTGCTGGCAAGCGCAGTGAGATGTGAGCATATTGCACCACCTTTGAAATCTCTGCACTGGTGGCCAGTGAACTAGGCATTCTTCAAGTATTGGTGTACCAAGTCCTAAATGGCTCAGGACACAGGTACTTGAAGGACCACCTTCCCCAGTTAGGGATGTTGCAGGAGTCGGAGAGGGGGGTGGAGTCTGGCGAACTCCCCCTGCTTGGCCCCCTGGACCCTCTCGTCGAGCCACCTCCACTTACCGGACCTGTAATGTTGTGTAAATGGCGCCTTTGTGGCCAACATTTATGCAACATTACTTTACGGTCCAGTGAGCAGGTGTGGGCAGAGGCGGCAACTCAGTGAGCACCTGGCGACCACGGATGGAGGTGAGTCCATCCATCCCCATCCCTAGTACCAACCAACCTGGGATTTAAGATCAGCTGGGGAGGCTCTGCTTGAGGAATATGGCCTGTGGGGCTACTACACATGGCAGGGCCTTCTTGGTGGCGGCTCCCTGGCTGTGGAACTCCCAAGAAAGGTTCATCTATCTCCAACTGTTCTGTTCTGCCTCTGCTGTGATGAGGGCTTAGTGTGGTTTAGGTGCTGGTGAGGCCTGGGTTGCAGGGGTCTCCTATGGATTGGGTTGGATTGGTGAGGCAGGAAGGGGCAATGGAGATGACTGGGGTGGATGGGTATAACTGCTGCCCATTTAAGGGTAATATTACCTTGGAGAAAATTCCTGCTTGAAGGTTTGGTCAGTGTTTAGGGCAGCCTCCCCAAAGTATAACCCCCATGATCCCCAGCCAGCAGGGCATTAGCCATGCTGACTGGGGATTATGGGTAGTGTCATCCAACACATCTAGACTCAGTTGGGGAAGGCTGGTTTAGGGCTGAGCAGGGCTCAGAATGTGGATGCAACCCTGGCCCAATCCAAGTGGCTCACATCACGATCTCTGCCTATTACATGATGCAGGTCAAGCAGTTCTGGTTGAGAAGCTTCACACATTCTGCTAAGAACAGGTATTTTAAAGCACATATTTGCATTTTAATCAGTGGTACAAAAGCAGAGAGGGAGCGCCAACTGAGGCATGACAGCTCCATAGGCCTGGAGAGAGCTTGTTCTGGGGTATTATTATCTATTTCAGGAGAGAGGCAGGTGAAGAGGCAGTACCAGGTAAAAGGCGAAGCAGAATTTGAAGTATTGTTGCAGGTAGAACACTGTACCATCACTTCCCCCGCTGGCTTCTACTGCAGTGCTGGCATAAATTGAAGCAAAGGGATTTAAAATCGGTCTTTACAGATGCACCTGCATTTGGTTCTCAAAGCCCTTCAACGGCAGCACTCTGGAATTGTGGCAATTGCTATTCCTGTTGTTCAGATGAGATGCTCTTTCAGTCAGGGCCTCCTCTGACCGTGCCATCTAACCTTTAAGATGCCTGCAGGAAAAAAAGATGGCCACAGGCATGACTCTTGGTAATCCGAAGATGCTCAGGTTCAGTGTGTATTTTCTACCCTCTGAAACCCAGGTGCTTGGTGTCTGACTGTATCCCTCAGGAATGCAGAGGACCTGGGCCCCATCTACACTGGGCTTTTACTCCAGGGCAGGTGCGAGTCGAAGTCCATTGTGATAGATAACGTAGTTACAACTTTGCAGCCAACCGTGGTTTTCACTCTGAAAAAGCGGAGTTCCAATGAGTTATTTTACTGTGATGTTTTGGAGTTGCTGCGGGTTCCCCCGCGGTTGCAGACTGTCTGTTCCTTCCCTGAACTGACTTCGCATCTTACAGTGGGCATGATGTAGGTGTGCATAGTGCCTGCGTCACTTTGTGATGCCCCTTTATTCCCCCATCACTTCGCAGCTGCACAGTTACAGAAGCACAGAGGGGTGTTTTCATTTGTTTATTCACACTTCCGCACAGTTTTTGCAGCTTCGTATCTTCACAATGGTTGCTTTTGGACTCAGTAACCAAGGGCTGGGGAGGATCTTGGGGGAACGAACAACATCGCTCCGGGCACCATTTCGGAGTAATGACTAGGCATGTAGCGCTCACACTTCTGAGTGTGAACTAGGGATGTATGAAAGTGACTTACCTTTCCGCGGATTATGTTGATGCTGGGGGTCCCCAGGCGTTCCATCCCTCCCCCCGGAATCCTGGCCGGGGGGGGAGGCGCTCTGTTCCTCTCCCCCGGAATCCTGGCCGGCCGGCTGTGCTCTGCAGCGATTCTGCGGAGCTGCCAGCCAGCTCCGCCAGCAGCCGGACATCCGGCCACTGGCTAGCAGGGACGCAAATGGCGGCGGCCATAGCTGCCGCTGTTTGCGTCCCTGCAGTCAGCCGTGATAGGCTACGTAAATGTTTACGTAGCCTATCACGGCTGATTTAAAAAACAAAACAAAAACGTGCATATGCAAATGGCGGTGGCCATGGCCACCGCCATTTGCGTTCTTTATTTTGGCATGTCTTAGTCTATGTAAACATTTACATAGACTAAGATGGCGAAAATAAGGGGAACGCAAATAGCGTAGCATCTACGCTATTCGCGTTCCCCTTATTTTTGCCGTCTTAGTCTACGTAAATGTTTACGTAGACCAAGACGTGCCAAAATAAAGAATGCAAATGGCGGCGGCCATGGCCGCTGCCATTTGCGTACACGTGTTTTTTTTTAAAAAAAAAATCAGCCGTGATAGGCTACGTAAACATTTACGTAGCCTATCACGGTTTTTAAAAAAATCTAGCCGTGATAGGCTACGTAAATCTTCATGTAGCCTATCACATTTTTTTTTTACTTAGAAATGGCGGCAACGGCAGCCGGTCAGAAGACCGGCCGCCACAGCCGCTGCCGCTGAACCGCCGCTGGAGCTGCCGCTGGAGCCGCTGCCGCCAGGAAGATCTGCCCAAGGTAAGTCCCGTCCTGGGGGGGGGGCGCGGGGGGGCGGGCCATTCTGCCACCGATTTCGGGTAGCCAAATGTGCTGGCATTCGGCCTCCCCAAGATCCGTGGCGGAACTTTCGTACATCCCTAGTGTGAACCATCACGAGAGTCTTAGACTGGGGAACTGACAAATTGGCAAACTAGCTCAAAGTGGGCTAGATGAAACAACGATCATGTGGATCCACAGTTGGCTACAGAATCGGACTCCAAGAGTGCTTATCAGTGGGACCTTCTCAAACTGGGCAGAAGTAACAAGTGGGGCACCGCAGGGCTCAGTCCTGGGCCCAGTGCTCTTCAACATTTGTATTAATGACTTGGAGGAGGAGGTGTAGGCAATGCTGATCGAATCTGCAGATAACACAAAATTGGGCGGGATGGCTAATACTTTGGAAGACAGAAACAAAATTCAAAGTGATCTTGACAGACTGGAGCGCTGGGCAGAAAACAACAGAATGACATTTAATAGGGATAAATGCCATGTTCTGCACCTAGGAAAAAGAAACCAAATGCACAGTTACAAGATGGGGGATACGTGGCTCAACAACACGTCAAGCGAGAAGGATCTTGGAACTGTTGTCGATCACAAGCTGAATATGAGCCAACAATGCGATGTGACTGCAAAAAAGGCAAATGCTCTTTTGGGCTGCATTAATAGAAGCATAGCTTCCAAATCCCGAGGAATACTAGTTCCCCTCTACTCAGCACTGGTTAGGCCTCATCTGGAGTACTGTGTCCAGTTCTGGGCACCACACTTTAAGAAGGATGCAGACCAACTGGGGAGGGTTCAGAGGAGGGCAACAAAGATGATTAGGGGACTGGAAACAAAGCCCTATGAAGAGAGACTGAAAGAACTGGGCATGTTTAGCCTTGAGAAGAGAAGACTGAGGGGAGATAGGATAGTGCTCTTCAAGTCCTTGAAAAGTTGTCACAGAGAGGAAGGCCAGGATCTCCTCTCAATCATCCCAGAGTGCAGGACACGGAATAATGGGCTCAAGTGACAGGAAGCCAGATTCCAGCTGAACATCAGGGAAAACCTCCTGACTGTTAGAGCAATACCTAGGGAGGTACCTAGGGAGGCGGTGGGCTCTATCACACTGGAGGCATTCAAGACAAGGCTGGACAGCCACCTGTCAGGGATGCTCTGACTTGGATTCCTGCATTGAGCAGGGGGTTTGACTCGATGGCCTTGTAGGTCCCTTCCAACCCTACTATTCTATGATTCTATGATAAACTGATGGTGCTGAAATGAAAGAGCACAAAACACCCAATTTTTACTTAAAACAGGGTCAGAAAGACACAGCAGAGCCCCAAAATATGAAACAGCCACTGAAGTGTCACACCCCCACACTCGCAGGACTGCACAGCTGCGCATTTCAGTATAATGGCAAAAAAGGGGGCGTGGCGAGTCTCTTAGGGAAGCGCGCAGTACACTGTGAGTGTATCGCAGGGCATGGTGATTTGAAGCCTCATTGCTGCGCAGTTGCGACGGGGTGGGGGGTCAAAGCAGTGCCATATGGATGGGGCCCAGGAACTCGGGTAGGTGAGACAAGGAGCTACACAGTCATTTCAGCCCTAGGCCTGTCTGTTAATTTATCAGTGCTCTGGACAGGTGAATGTCAGAATGTTCAGTTCTTGTACTACAGAAATAGTAGAAACAAAAAGGAGCTTCTATTTTCCACAAGCTAAGAAGGAATAGCGTAGACAGTTTTCACAACAGAGACTTGTTACAGTTACATACAATTGCATGCAGAGAACAAAGGCTTGCTTAACACTTGCATCTTGAGCTGATTGATTCAGGTGAGTGTGGGTGTTACAGAACAGTTCCAGAAGGTCTTGGATTTCAAAACTTGGTCCAAATATCCCAAACCAACAGTACTTAATATCTTTCTTAGGACTATCCAAAAGCTCACAGAGCTGACATCACTCCTTTTCCTTGAACCATGCCCCATCTTAGACAGTCTTCTCTAACCTGATGCCCTCCAGATGTTTTGGACTTCAACTCCCATCAGCCCTGGCCAGCATGGCCAATGGTCAGGAATGCTAGGAGTTGTACTTCAAACCATCTGGAGGGAAAGGCTGGTCTAAGAGATTCAAGGCTTCAAAGCACCTCTTCCACATCATCTTAAGACTAGTGATGGGCAAAGTTATCCTGAGTGAATTCCTTGTTTACTCAGAAAGCAATGAATTTCTCCATGTCATCTCTGATGAGAGTTCTCCTTCTGCATATATGAGTCTTTGCAGATGCACAGCATCGAGGAGCTGTAGTTTGGAATTGTGTAGTGCAGCATGATATCATGCATCACTACGATATCACCCAATCACTCTTTCTGATGGGTTGTTTTCGCGTGGCCTGCCCGTGTGATGATGTCATGTGATGTTTACTCAGTGTCACCGATTGCTGATGTGACGATGGACCCCAACTCTGACTCCTCTTTGCAGAGACAGAACCGTGGCAATGATGAGGGAACAGCTAAGGAGACTTCCTCCAGCAAGTGTTTTGGGGGTGTAGGTTGTAGAACGACCAATTTGTTTGGAGGGGGGGAATCTGTGCACTACTTTATTGTGCATGCTCCAAAGCAAATCAAAAATCAATTCTGACCTTAACAGCGAAATCATAATACAGGCTTGCCATGAAGGTGAACATTACAAATGGACGCATTTCGACCAACAAGCTGACTAATTAGGAAATTCCACAGCATTAGTACTTAAGAATGGGGCTGAACCAGAATGCCACCCAACATCATGACTCTGTTTGTAGCCTCGGAAGTTAGAGGGGGAGATTTCTGTTGGTTTGGGGAGTGGGAGCATGAACAATGCAAAGTGTAGGGTGAACTTACTAATGGCAGCAATTGGTCACTGGCTATTCCCCACCCCGGCAAGTACAGAACTGGGGCACTGCATTCAGAATTCATTGACCTTACGATTGCAGCTTTCTTTTATTCCTTTTTCTTAAGAAAAACACATTCCTAGCCCTCACTCAAGGCTGTGAAGGAAAGCTCGAATGTGTCTGCAAGGCAGCCTGGCCCATAGGGTGGGCAGAAGGGAGCCTGGGATCTGCTAGTACATCTCTGGCTGGGAGGAGTTGATCTGCAAAGAGTTCTGACTCCCAGTTGTGTCAATGATGGCAACAGCAAAATAGCCCCATCCTCCCAAAATTATACTGCTGAAATGAAGAAAGCTGGTGGGGGTGGTAACCAGGAGTGGATTATTGTGTGGAAGGACCGTGAGCTCTGTTCAGTTCTGGCACTCAAAACACATTCCTGGGCTCAGAATTCTTTAATTCAAAGTGTATGTTTTTTGCACAAGGCTCCAATTAGTGGATCTCGGGGTTCTAGTAAAAAACAACAACCCCAAAGTAGATCCTGCAAGCCTGAGGTCTGCCCACCCCTGCTCTAGGGAAAGGGGATTGATGAGGCTGGGTTGGTGGGGGGGGAGGGAAAGCTTCATCACCAAGCATAGATCCTGGACCTTCCTTCCCCATAACTAACTGAGGTGCTGGAAGGAATGCAAGTGTAGACAACTGAAGCTCAGTTTGCATAATTTCCACAGGTCGTAAAATGCTATACTTTGTTCATTTGCTTTGTGGCAGAAAATACATTGCCAGGGTCTCTGCAAACATGAAATGCAAAAAGCATGAAAACTGACACTCACTTTTGTTTGTTTGTTAGATTTATATTCCGCCTCTTCCTCCAAGGAGCACAAGGCGGCTCACATGGGCCTCCTCCCCCTCCTCTCTATTTTATCATTGCAACAACCCTGTGACGTAGGCTGGGCTAAGAGTCAGTGACTGGCCCAAAGTCACCCAGTGAGCTTCATGGCTGAGTGGGGACTTGAACCCGGGTCTCCCCAGTCCCAGTCCAGCACTCTAACCACCACACCACACTGCCTCTCAGTGTGGAGTGGACATGCTGCCAAGGAGCTTGTCTTCCACTGTCTGCCTATTTCTTGCATCACCAGCAGATGGAGGTGGTGAGAGACAGCTACTTAGGGAAGTACGAAAGGCACTTACCTTTTGCGGATTATGTTTATGGTTGGGGGGAGGCGTTCCGTCCTTCCACCCAGAATCCTCGCTGGGGGGGAGGCGCTCCGTTCCTCCCCCTCCCGGAATCCTGGCCGGCTGGCTGTGCTCCGCAGCAATTCTGTGGAGCCGCTGGCCGGCTCCGCCACCAGACGAACATCCGGCCGCTGGCTAGCAGGGACGCAAATGGCAGCGGCCGTAGCTGCCGCCGCTTGCGTCCCTGCAGTCAGCAGTGATAGCCTACGTAAATGTTTACGTAGCCTATCATGGCTGACTTAAAAAAAAACACCACGCGCGTACGCAAATGGCGGCAGCCACGGCCGCCGCCATTTGCGTTCCTTATTTTGGCACATCTTAGTCTACGTAAACATTTTTTTTTAACGAAAATAAGGGGAATGCAAATAGCGTAGATGTTTACGTAGACTAAGACGTGCCAAAATAAGGAATGCAAATGGCAGCGGCTGTGGCCACCGCCATTTGCGTATGCGCGTTTTTTTTTTTAAGTCAGCCGTGATAGGCTACATAAAGATTTACGTAGCCTATCTCGTTGTTTTTTTTAAAACCTAGCCATGATAGGCTACGTAAATCTTTACATAGCCTATCACTTTTTTTTTTTTTTTTAAACTGGAAATGGCAGTGGCCGCAGCCGGTTGGAAGACCGGCCGCCGCCGCTGCTGCCGCCGCCGCCGCCAGGAAGATCTGCCCAAGGTAAGTCTTGTCCCGGGGGGGCGGGGGGGGCGGGCCGTTCCGCCACCGATTTCGGGGGGCCAAATGCGCTGGCATTCGGCCTCCCCAAGATCCGTGGCGGAATTTTCGTACATCCCTACAGCTACTTGGCCCCAAATTCATGGAACGGACCCAATAATTCAAAGAGAAACAGGTTGTGAAATGGCTTTGCCCCCAACCCAACTTTGTCCTGCTAATCAATTTTGCTGAATTCTTCAGCACATTGGCTTGAGAGTTTGTGCCATTGAACTCAATGGGGCTTACTTCTGATTAGACATGTACAGGATTGCACGGTTAATCTCCAATTCCCCGCTCCATTTACAACCTGAAAACAAGGCATGGGGCAACATTTAAACTTTTTGGTCTTCCTTTTAATAAAATATCTTTAGGTTTTTGCAAGAGATACTTATTTATTTCGCCATTTCAAGCCAGACCTACCAGCCAACACAGGTGAGCACAGAAATCCAGAGTTTCCTGGTGCAAAGGCTTTCTTCACACGGGGCTTTTATCCTCTGATTGAGATGGCTCCCTCACGGAAGTTTGCGGGCTCTTTACATGACGCCGTGGCCCTCCAGGGCGTCTCCTGCACTAAATGCCCACTGTTCCGTTTTTAAATAGATGGCAGATAATGAGCTATAAAATTACCCCGTTGTGTTCTGCTTCAGTTTCCTCCATGAAGAGAGCAAAAGCGGCAAGAAGAGGAGCGAGATCAATGAAAATTAATGGAAGACTCAGACACGGGGGGAAGGGGCATAGGAAAGGAAGCACATGAAGAAGGGAGTCATGATCCTGCATTTAAAATGGAAGCAGAAAGCCCCATTTTGAATGCAGGATTTTAGGCAGGTGTAGAGATACCCAAAGAGTCACTGTGAGCAGCAGGCGTCCTTTGCTTTGCACATTTAGATCCTCCAGAAGCCAAGAGGAAGTTGTCTCTTGTCAGCAATAGTACGGAGCCACAGTAAGGGAGAAGCCAGAGGCCAGGAGAGCTTGGCCTGCAAGGCAGACCAGTCTCTGTTTTCCCCGTCTTGTTCGTGCTAACTTCCCACCATGCCTGAGTGCTCATTTGGGGAACCCTGAAGATGCATCTAACCTGTATTCCTTTTACAAAGAACAATGGGCATCTCGTGTGAGTGTTAAATGAATAAGGGGTTCGTGGAGCTTTACATTAATTTGAGTTGCATCTCTACAGTGGGACAGCCTCTGATCAAGAACTTGCTTGCCTGAGTCAAAAATGACCCCCCCGCCCCCCTGATGTTGGTTCAATTTGTAGGGCTCAGCTGAAAGGTGTGTGTGAAAAATTCTGTGAAAAAGTGAGCAAAACCAAAATAGGACCCCCTAAGTGTGGTAATTTAAAGGGAGGAATATTTGCGAAAGGGCTGCTACAGTCTTTATTGTGTGATCCCTGATTGGCTAGGCTTATCAATGTGGCAAACTTTCCTTTCTCTAAATGGGCTTCATTTTCTTTTAGTAATGACACATTTTATTGGCTACTTTACAGATCATGTTCATTACATGATCTCTGATTGGCTGGGATCATGTGAAGAGCAACAAAATAGGAAAAATTATTGTGAAACATAAGAAAAAGAAAGAAAGATAGGATTAGCATTGGAATGATAGTGTGTGATGTGCTCTACAGAATCATGACTTTTGACCCAAAAACTGAATCTGGGGAACATTCAACTCCATCTTTTCAGTGTGTAATTTCTCAGACAGCGGGATGGCAGACTTTCCCAAAGCTTCCAGTCCTTTCACTCCTCCAAGCTTGGGAGCTGAACTCAAGGCTGTTTCTCGGTAGAGTTCCTGACAGGTGCAGCCCCATGGATCTGAAATGACAACTCCAAATGGCAAATGTTTTATTCACACTTTGAAGATGGCTCCTTGGCTTTCTCGGTGCCAGATTCCATTAATCCAAAAGACTTTACTCCCGAGTGCTAATGACAGTCGGTGGTGTCTACAATGGAATTGTGCGACGTTTTGTTATGACTGCCTGTCAACTACATTTGCAGTGATTTTTCAGACAGTCCCATGTGGCTTCTTAGGGGACTGGCTGCATTGGCTCTCAAGCAGAGGCTGGGCAGAAATGTTCTGTTCTGGGACAAATGGATACCAGCTGACACCAGCAGAAAACCACCTTGTGGTGTAAGGTATCGATTTCTTTGGCAGACACATCTGGAGGATCTCCCTTCATTCCCTCTGCCAGGAACATACCTGGCTATTCCCATGCCACAAAAAGCAGGTTCAGAGAACCATGTTACTAGCAGGAATATTGCAACCATCACATGACAGCCTGGTCATCTGACACTTGCTTTACATGTAAACAGACATCAACAATGGGAAGGAACCTCACCGATGGCATGGTGTCCTTCTGGTCCATAGTTGTTTACAGTCCTACACATTTACTGAAAGGCTCCTGTTGGTGACAACAAGTCTATGTAGTTCGTACGGTGGGTTCACCTGTGCACAGGTGCTCCTCACTTTATTATCTTTCCAATGTTCAGACTCTGAGTGCCACTGCTTGGCTTAGGTAGCTAAGACTGCATCACCCACATACATTATATTTGGAAAAATCACTTACCAAAATGCATATATTAGGAAAATGTGCACACAAAAGGAGAAATATTATAGGAGAAATATGCACAGAAATGCATACAAATTTGTGTGTGAACTTCTTAAAAAAATAAATAAATCACAAACTGATGCAGAAATGGGGCAAAATAAACTTAAGGTTGGAGAAATGAGAAAATCAGTGAAACTCTGAGATTCCCAGATTTGTTCATCCCTAAAGAAGATCTCTTCTTAGCTAAAGAGCCCCCAACATTGTAACTTTTCCTCACAGGAGAGTTGCTCCAGGCCTCCAGCCCCTTGATCATTTGGGTTGCCTCTTTCCAGCTCTACGATATCCTTTTTGAGGTGCAGTGACCAGAACTGTCCAGAGTATTCCGAATGTGGCTGCACCATGGATTCGCTTAAATAGTCCAGCATCCTGTTTCTCACAGTGGTTAGTCAGAGGTCTCTAGGAAATCCACAACCAGGGCATGAAGCCCACAGACTTGCCCCCTGTTCTTTGCTCAGCAACAACTCAGATGCAGGCCGGGTTATTCTGCCTTTGGATGTGGAGGTACCATTTTGCTATCCCGGGTAACAGTTGTTGTCTAACTCTCTTTTTTATGCCATCTAAGGCAATGGGGCCATCATCATGCCTCATTGCAGCAAATCCCATAAGTAGGGATAGGGGATAAATTTGTTCAGTTCACATTTTAATGCAAATTTACCTAATTTCACACTTTTGAACCACTATACGGACCAAAACTCTGTTATCCTTTGAAATTCACACTTCCATAGATTTTGCAATGAAGTTCTCCAATCAAAACGTGTATAAAGTATGTTTAAATAATGTTATAAATGAATTATCTTAGGAAAATTGCTAGCAAAAAATGTGTATATTAGGCACAAATGCATACAAAAATGGATGTATTCGGAGAAAGGTGTGCAAAAATGCTTATGAATTTGCATGCAAAGCTTATACACACACACACACCACGCACATACACACACACACCAAAGTACGAGATGAACTGAACTTCGTATTGGAAAAATGAGACGCTGAGAGAAACTGAATTTGACAGATCCGTCCATCCCTACCCATAAGTTAATTGTACATTGTGTGAAGTTGACTTTTCTTTTGTTTGTCCTGAACTGACTACTGCCCATTCATTGCTTTGGTGACACCCCCCACAGATGCACACAAATTCTAGTGTTACAGGGGTTGAAGAAGAACTTCTTTCTATCCAATCTCTCTGCATAGACCTCCCTTGTGCCTTCCTTTAGACACCTTCAACTACTCTAAAATAAAAAGCCCCCACAAATGCTTCAGTTTAGCCAGTCGTTTGTATGTTACTCTTGACACAGTATTCTCTCTCTCACCAGCCAGGGCTGATAACCTTGCTGTGCTTGAACTAGGGATGGACGGACCCATCTCCGTCTGGGGCGGGGGGAGCCCAACAAGCTTTCCCCCAGCTTGCACAGTCTGGGGCTGCTTGGTGGGCCTCCCTGTTCACCCCACCTGCCGAGCCTCACGAGCCACCCCTCTTCTCTGCCCCGGGGATTCCAGCAGTCAAGCCCCTGTACTTTATGTGCACAAGGGCTTGACTGCCGAGTCCTTGGCACAGCCAGCCCCCAGTGCTCTCGCCCTGGCCTCCCTGGGAGGAGGCCAGGGCAAAAGCACTGGGGTGCCACCAAGGCCCTTCCTCCCTACACTGGCTCTTACGGAAGCCCTTGACAGCTGGAGGAGGCAGGATGGGTCCCGGCACAGCCAGCCCCCATGCTCTCACCCTGGCCTCCTCAACAGGAGGCCAGGGAGAGAGCGCTGGGGTCTCCCAGCTGCTCTCTGAGCTCCGGGGTGCTTGACGGCTGGGTCTGTCAGCACCCCAGGGATCGGCGAGAGGGGTCCGAGGGGCCAGATGGGCTGAGTCCCTTGGGCTCTGCCCCCTTTTCAGACTTCCGTGACATCCCTAGCTTGAATCTGCCATAAGGATCAGCTTGCCCTTCAGAGAGCTACATTGAGCAGATCAAGAAGGGGACTTGGGAAGGCATGCAGCAGAGATAGGGGACAAGTTCGTTCAGTTTGCATTTTAATGCAAATTTACCTAATTTTGCACTTTCAAGCAAATATGCAAACTGAAACTCAGTTATTCTTCAACATTTGCATTTCTCTGAAAGGTGCAATGGAGTTCTCCAATAAAAAAAATGCATACAGAAATGTGTATATTTGAGAAAATAGCATTAAAATGCATTATATTGGGAAAATTGCTTGCAAAATGTGTACCATTGGCAAAATGAATACAAAAATGCATGCTTTAAGAGAAATGTACACAAAATTGCTCATGGATTTGCAAACCTTAAAAAAAATCTCAAGGTTCAGGATGAACCAAATTTAAGACTGGAAACATGAGAAACAGAGAGAGAAACTGTGAAATTGACAGAATTGTCCATCCCCACTATGCAGAGATGCTGGGCCAGTAGCTTCCTGATTGGAAGGAGGGGAACCGAGGCATCTGGGGGATTGTCAGAGCAGCACCTGGCTTGGCCAGGAGGGAGGGAGAGAAGGGGGGAGGGTCTGGATTTCATACCAGAGAATCACAGATGCTCATCCACTTAAACTAATTAACTCGATGAAGCCTCTGCCTCATCTGGCTGTGTCAGCAGGGCTGACGAAAGCTCATTTTTGTGGTGGTTTATTAGCTCTGATAGCTGATCTTACCTAATTAGATTATCTCCTAATGACACTGGGTGTGGCAGCATGGTGTGTGTGTTTGTCTTTATATAAAAAAGCTCACCTTCCTCAATTACCTTTGCAGTTGAGGGTAAACATGGACAAGGCCCCACCACGAGAGAGGCCATGACACCTCTTTTGCAACAGACACAGTCATTTCTGGAAGGGCTTCTGGGTGGCCTAGACATGCTTTAAATAAATAAATACATTTCTGGTAAGGATGTTACGACCTAAGGCTCCCTGGTTGTTTCACAGCAAAGGGGAGCTCTGGCCCAGGATTTTCCTGACTGGTGGCCAGTCCATGGCAATCCACTTAACAAGATGGCCACCTAGGCAAAAGCCCCTGGCTGACCTGGATGCATATATAGCTAGGCCCGATCAGGGAGAACCAATGGGCCATCTGTGAGGAGGAGGGGGAGCCTGAACAGAATGGCAGTGATCCTTTTGCTGTGTTGTCCCTTCAGACTCAGTGGTCCTTTAAAAATCAGCAGAAAAATACTCGAGGGCCAGCCCAGTCTCCCGGTCCAAATTGCTGAATCCACGTGCCTTTCACATGGTCCTGATCTCATGGTACAAACACTGGCTTTGGATAAGATGCCAAACTGAACATCCAGAGAAACTCAGCTTTCATCTTTTCTTTAAAAGAAACAAAACAACAAAACACACAGACAAAATTGGCAAGATTCTAGTCCTTATGGGGCACTTCACCTGGAAGAAAGTGATTGGGCAGGGGGGAAATAGGCGGGATTTTCTAGGGTGCTGCTTCAGAGGCTCTCACTGTCCACCCATCCCCAGCTTGCAGAGGCCAAATCAAGTGATTATTGAGACCACCAATTCTGGGTTTTCATGGCTCAGAATCTGGGGAGCGGATTTAGCTGACTCTGGACAAAAGGCACACAGCCCTGCCGGGGGCTAATCTTCTGCTGCCTCTATGCTGGTGGCTTATGCTTTTAAGCCAGCACTGAGATGCAGCCTGCCTGACGGATGGAGAAGCCTCTCCTGCCCACTGCAAGTCGTGTTCCTTGCTGTGCCTCTAATGGGCTATTTCTAGGCATCAGAGTTGCTCCTGTATTCTGAGCACAGGCTGGAGGAAGAAATCACCAATACATAGACTGCTGGAACGTCAGCTTGAGAGTCAGAAACGTAGGGGCTGTTTTCCACGTCTTTCCAGCTTGCTTTGCTGGTCTTAGCTGCTTGAAATCTGCCTCCGTTACTGGGTAGCCCATTGGATTCTCAGCTAACTGGGCCCGCTTCTGAAAAGAGCAGTCTAGCCATCCCTGCCTTGAGGCCACGAGGACAGACTGTTTCCGACCGCAGATGTTGCGTCCCTTAAAAAACAACAACACTGCTCCCTTAAGGCCATGTAACGTGTTATTCACCAGTCTGCCTCGGAAAGATTCATTCAGCCCTTTGGGAAATGAAGGCAGGCTGCCGAGAGGAGAGGTCAGTCCAGCAGGAGCATGCTTCCGTCTCGAAATCCAAGGAAAACTATGAGTGTTTTGTAAGCAAACGGAACCGAGGGGAATTAAAAATGAGTCGATCAGAGGGGAACCACGCTTGAATGCTATGCTGAGCTTGGCTGGGCTGTGACTAATGTTTCCTTCCAGGCCTGGAAGGTTTTAACAAGGACCAATGAAATTGCCCAGCACAGGCAGCAAAGGCCGCTACTTTTCAAGGCAGCGGCTTCCAGCTCTGGGAGTGTCAGTTGTTCCTTCAGGGAGCAGAGCCCTGGAAAAGTTCACCTGCATGGCCATTTACAGCCTGAAAGGCCACTCGGGGCAGAAGAACCATGAGCACAGAAGCCAATTTAACCCTCCAGCCTCGGGATGGCGCCCGTTTCAGCTGTGTCTCTTTGCAGGCTGGGAGCCTGTGCCTGTCCCAGCACCCCCACAAGAAAGCGCGACCAGTGTCTGGGCTGGAACAGCGGGGGCTGAGTCACCTTGCAGATCTGCTTGTGGCAATGTGGCTTTATGGAGCAGTATATAGAACAGAATTTCCTTTGCAAGAAGAAACATATAATCAAAGGGAGGGGTGGGTGACAAGGAACTGAAACAAGCATATTTTGCTATCATCTGGTGGACAGGCTGATCTCAGGGATAGGACATGAAATTCTGCCACTTTTTTTTTTTTTTACCAGTGGAAACTTGAAAATAGCATGCTCTGAGTTTTAACTCCTTGGTCCAGAGTCATATATGGACCCTCTGATTCCACTCCCTGGCCCTGGGGTACCTGGCTTTCTTCCCAAGCAGCCTTGCTAAACGCCCAGCCAGCATCTCTGGGAAAACCTCCTTGGAAGGTGATTCCATGACCTCCTGAGGCAGCTCATGCCATCACTGAACTTAAAGTCAGGACATGCATCCCTTCCTGGACTGTTTCACTTGGCAGGAGGGGGGAGTGATGAGAGAGAGAGAGAGAGAGAGAGAGGTAACCATGGATTTCACCCATTCCATCTTGTTAATTTGTTTCATGGGTTTGCTCTGCCCCATGTTTCACTCCTCCGCCTGCCTTCTGGTTTAACTAGGAGAATTTCTAAAATTAATGCTGGAATTGGCCTGTGCCCAGTTAGCTGTAGTTTTCAGTTTGGGCTTCATGCGATCGTGCAATCTCAATGGCCAAAACTTGTTGGACATCTCTTCGCAAAATAAAAAATGGCTTTTTCTAGCACTGGCTTCACTCTTGCCTTTCAGTCTCCCTCTCCCCCTTTCTGGTTCTCTTTCTTCTGCCCTTGCTTCCAGGTTGACAAGGTGGCAGATGAAGGACAGCATGGAAATGCTGCTGCTTCTATAGCCCTGCCCTGAAGTTGTTCCAGTAAGGATAGCAGCTGAGTAGGACTGGTGTCAGAAATCAGAGCCCTGCACTTGGAGGTAGGGATGGGGGAATTTGTCAAACCTAGGGATGGGGGGGGGGGAATTCATTCAGTTTGCATTTTAATGCAAAGTTACCTAATTATGCACATTTGAACCACTATGTGAATCAAAACTCAGTTATCCATCAACATTTGCACTTTGCTGAATTTTGCAGTGGAATTCTCCAATAAAAATTCATATAAAATGCATATATTAGGGGTGAAAACATTGTTAAAAGCATTATATTATGAAATTTGCTTGTAAAAATGTGTATAAGGCAAAATTGGATGCAAAAAGACACATATCACGAAAAATGTGTATAAAAATGCTTATGGATTTTCATGCAAACTGAAAACCATCTCGAAGTTTGGGACAACCCAAACTTAGGACTGGAGAAATTCTCAAAGTCCAGTATGAATCGAACTTAGGTTGGAAAAATGAGGAACCAGAACTGACAGTTTGAGATCTCTCAATGTTTGAGAGCCAGTGTGGTGTAGTGGCGAGAGTACTGGACTGGGAGTCGGGAGATCCGGGTTCTAGTCCCCACTCAGCCATGGAAGCTCACTGGGTGACTTTGGGCCAGTCACAGACTCTTAGCCCAGCCTACCTCACAGGGTTGTTGTTGTGAGGATAAAATGGAGAGGAGGAGAATTATGTATGCCGCCTTGGGTTCCTTAATGAGGAAAAAAGCGGGATATAAGTGTAATAAATAAATAAAGACAGATTTGTTCATCCCTAGTAAAATTCAATTTCACTCAAGTTCTCATTTTTCCATTGCTAAGTTCATTCCATACCATTTCTGCATTGGATTGTGATTCTTTTTTAGTCTGCATGAACATTTGTATGTATTTTTGAAACTATATGCATTTTGTACAAATGTTTTCTAACGTACACATGTTTTGCAAGCAATTGTTCCATTGAATAAAGCATTTTTGTGAGCATTTCCACAAATACATGCATTCGTGTAAGTGCTGTTTCAAATGTACACTTTCTGTGTCCTCATTTTTAAATGTATGCATGATTTTATATGTGTTTTCTTTTCTGAACTGCATCACAACCGTTGCAAAGTACAGATTTCAACATCTGTGTTCTAGTATATGTTTGGGTTTGGGCAGTCTGAATTTAGTAAGTTTGCATTGAAATGTGAATCAAGTGAATTTTTCACTAGTTGGAGACGCATCAGGGTGGGTAGAATATAGGCAGGGAAGCACAGCTGGAATGCACCAGCAGGAAAGGAATCAAGCTCTAAAAGAAACAAGGCTTAAAAATTTCTGTGAACTGGAGGGTCTAAATCTGTGCAAAAAATAAAGTAAAAAAACATAAGAACGTAAGAGGAGCTGATCAGACCAAGGTCCACCCGGTCCAGCACTCTGTTCACACAGTGGCCAACCAGCTGCCCATGGGAAACCCACAAGCAGGACATGAGTGCAACAGCACCTTCCTACCCATGTTCCCCAGCAACTGGTGTATGTAGACATACTGCTTCTGTTCTGATACTGGAGGTAGCATACAGCCATCAGGACTAGTAGCCATTGATAGCCTTATCATAAGAACGTAAGAACAGCCCTGCTGGATCATACCCAGGGTCCATCTAGTCCAGCAGCATTCTGTTCACACAGGGGCCAGCCAGCAGTCGACCGGGAACCCACAAGCAGGACACAAGTGCAACAACACCCTCCCACCCATGTTCCCTAGCAACTGGTGTACGTAGGCATACCACCTCTGATACTGATATGGTTGCAATTTGACGGCCAATTAAAAGAAAGTGCTGCATAAGATTAACAGCGTTTGTAGGGGGTGGGCGGAGAGGATTTGTAATAATTAAATGCTGGGCTGAGCCAACCCTTTTCCTCTTGTTCAGGATGGCAGAAGAACAGCAAGGCAGACCACCCATGCCAACATCTCAGGTAGTCTTACCTGCCCAAGACTTGGGGCAGAACTGGAAGTAATGTTACTTCTACTTGTGTGAATGCAATGCATGCCCATGTTTTTTTAAAAACAGAATCAGGACTATGGGGGTAGGGAAGGGGGAGTTAAATTTTCTCTCCCTTCCACACGGTCCTGACAAAAATGGCCTTCCTGGAGCTGCTGCTTGCATTTGAAGGGAAGCCCCCCCTCCAACCCCACCCCAGTTCCAAGGATGCTCAAGCTTCCCCACAGCTTCTTTTTAAGTGTGCACGTTAACTGCGTTTCCACAATTTCTGTCACATCTCATTTGAACCTCGGGTGACAGATGCTGGGGAGGAGGCTCCTGTTCATCTTTGTGGACTGCAGCACATTTTGTCTCCAGCTTGTGCACGTGCAACCTCACAGCCATCTGCTGAAGGGGACGTGATGCGAATGGAAGTTCGCAAAGTGTCCCACCACCACCACTGATTCTGTATTGCATCCTAGCAACTGCTGCGCTGTGGTGTTTTAGGATCCCACTTAGATTACTTTCCATACAAAGTCTGTGGCTGTGTAGTGTTTTTCTGGTTCTTTTTTCTTGCATTGCTTTCCCCTCTTGGTCCTTTAATCCTGGAAAGGCAGCAAGCTGAATAAAGCGGCCATGGTTCAGACTCAATGCTGACGTCTGCAGGATGCTTTCGGTAAGGCATTTCCTCTTCAGTCTCTCCCTACGTCTGTTGGGGTAGGGGAGGAACAAAAGCAATAGAGTGGTAATGTGCTGTGTTTGCAAAGGATGTGAGTGCCATTCGCTGTACCTCTGAGAAAGCATGCTGCTAAAACAGTAGGACTGCAGAAGTGGGGCAGGAGAGAGGAGTGGCAGAATGGGAAGCACTGAGAGGAGACAGGCTGAAATCTCTCTGATTCGGATTGGAAACAGCCCCTCCCTCCGGGGCAATTAAGACAGCAATGTGTCCATGTAGGCCCTGAAGGCATCAGCAGCTGCTGTTGGGGCAGTGGCTCTACAGAAGATGCCCCCCCAATTCCCTCCTTAGCAAGCAATCTCTGTACCAAATGTATTTCATTGCATACACACTGCCATTAAGTCTCTTCTTTAAAAACTAACAGGACAGATAAAAGGAAATGCTTCTTCTCATGCAGTGCATAAACTGTGGAATTCACTTCCCCAGGATATAGCGATGGCCACCAATTCGGGTGGTTTTAAAAGGGGATTAGACAAGTTCATGGAGGAGAAGGCTATCGATAGTTCCTAGTCATGATGTGGATGTGTATATATTTCACATTTTATTAATTTTTAAAATTAAGCTTAATGAAGGGAAAATATCCAGCAACAGCAGCATACTCACCAGCCAGATTCTGCCAACATTTGCTCTTCCTTATACTGACAAAAAAGGCACGAGTGCAACAGCGCCCTCCTGCTTGTGTACCAGAAATGGGTATTCAGAGACACACTGCCTCTGATGCTGGAGGTAATATAGAGGCATCATCTGGGTCATGACGGCTACATATTCCCTCCTGTATCCGAGGCACTGTGCCTTTCACACTCGTTGCTGGGGAACACAAGGGGGAGGCTGCCGTTGCACTCATCTTCTGCTTGTGGGCTTCCCAGGGGCAGCTGGTTGGCCTCTGTAGGAACAGGACGCTGGACTAGATGCGCCCTTGGTCTGATCCAGTACAGCTCTTCCATCATGGCTGTTCCAGCACAGCTACTGGTTATGATGGCTGTATATTACCTGCAGTATCAGAGACCCTCCTCTTACACATTGCTGAAGTTGTAAGAGGGATTCTTATTCCAGGTAAGCCTGGCCTACCTGAGCTCTCATGTGTTCCTGTTTCCTTGGTTGTTCTTTTGTTCCGCCCCCTGATTTGTCCTTTGGTCCTGACTTTTGGCTTCATCCCTCTACAGTTTCCTGGTTCAAGTCCTGGCTCATCTTGGTCTGCTGTCTACATCTCACCCCTATCACCTCCTTAGCAAGCCAACCCTTGGATCAGGAACAGAAGGGGTGTGCTGCCGTGGCGTGCATCCAACCGTGTGCTTTCCCATGCATCCAGGCGTGTGCTTTCCCATGCATCCAGGCGTGCGCTTTCCCATGCATCCAGGCGTGCGCTTTCCCATGCATCCAGGCGTGCGCTTTCCCATGCATCCAGGCGTGCGCTTTTCCATGCATCCAGGTGTGCACTTTTCCATGCATGCACACCAGAGTCAAGGTACCTCCACCACCACACAGAGATTTAACATCAGGAGTCCTGGACGAGGGAGCTGAAACTCAAGGCAGTACATGCATTTGCAGACTAACAGCATTTTTAAGAAGCAACCCCCCTCCCAACACACAAACAAGGAAAAATAGAGGCCGTGTTTTACCAGGGACAGGTATAAGAAACGAGGGATATCCTTTGTATACCGGGACTGCTGGAGCTATGGGTAGATGAAGCTGTTAGTTTTGCTTTAATTGTGTTCACATCGTTTAAAAGTCAAGTTCTGTCCGTCCTGTAAATGAAGAGATCCGGTCATTTCGGAAATTTGTTTATATCAAAAACAAACTGAAATGAAATTCTCACCCGTTCAAATCCAGTAAGGACTTGGAGAGGACCATGTTGTATCTGCCTGCCATGTAACTGCTAGAGATGAGGAGCCTGCAAAGAGAAACGGCAACCCGCATACGTCTTCTGACACTGCAGAGGGCTTTCTAGGCCTAAGGCAGCAGAACAGATCTCTTCCTCCTGTCAGCGGCATCAAAGGAAATGGAGGGGGCGGAGGTCCCTTCAGGCCATAAGGCAGCCACATTTTAGGGGGTTTGCTGTGCCATTCCCAGCTGCTGGTGCTTAAACACAGGAGGAAGAAATCAGTGGGAGAAATCAGTGGGAGGGGATTTATGCTTCAGTAGAAAGGGAGGGGTGGTTTTGGAAGCAGGCTGGATGAATGCAAAAGGCAGCAAGTTCTCGACATGACGACAGCACATCTCTCAGTGTTGACCTACAAAGCCTAAGCTGTCTGGGTCCAGTTAGTTCTAGGGTAGCCACGTGTCTTATTTTACAGAGGACAGTCCTCTATTGGAAGGTGTCCTCTCTTTGAAAGGCTGTCCAGTCCAAATCCAGTTTAAAGATAAAGAACCCTCAGGAGGGAGAGCAAAAGGGCGTTGAAGTTGCCCATCCACAGCACCAGGACGGCACACTGAGCAAGGCGCACAGCTCACCTGGTCACCGTCTTCCCCACTATGGTGAGGTAGATTGCATTTTGATTTAAATTATATAGAGATTCTCTCCAAACTCTAGTCTATATATATCAATGAGCACATACACATTTTATGAAAACTGGCGTCTTCTTTTGTTCTTCGGGGGGGGGGGCGTGATGCGTATTGTCTTTTTCAGCAGTGCGTAAGTGGCCACCGTAGTTAGTGGTGTGAGTAGGAAAACCCTCTGGCAAATTCTCCTGGGCATAGCCATGCCACCCCCTCTTCTTGCTTCCACGAAGTCCCTTTAGTACTACCCCCACTTGTCTTTTGATGAGAGCCCATCTTTGCAGAAACAGGTTTGAAGTAATATGAAGCAGCTAAGCATGTGAAGAGTGCCTGTCCTCTCTCAACAGAGCAACTCACCTAGAATTAAAGACTGGGGCCTCCTCCCAGCGCTCCCATGCAGGCCTGAGCTCCCATGCCTCTCAGAAATTGAGAACTTCCCCTTCCCCTCCCCTCCCCTCCCTTGATAGCATTTGGAGAACACACCACATCCAAAAATATTTCAAAAACATTCAAAGCTTATCATTGAGATGGTTGTACTGCTGGTAAGGTTATGCTGGTAGTCTGTACATATTTAAAAAAAAACATTCTCATTTTTGCGTACACTTTTGCAAATGTACACTTTTTTCCAAATGGTATTTTAATTAATAAAGCAGTTTGTGTGCGCTTTCTCAAATATACACATTTTTGTGCACATTTTTGACAGTCTTTCTGTGCACTTTGTGTTTTGCGAATGGCACTGCGAACGTCAGAAATGTGTGGCTTTCCAGGGTAAATGGTGTTCCGGCTTGCTTTTGGATTCAGGGAGTGCAGATCTGGTCAGTTCTCACTGAAATGCAAACCAAACGTATTTCTCACCCCTCCCTAACTTGAGGCCCTTTAGGGAGCCCATGAGCAGTGCGAGCCTCTCCCCCTTGTCCCCAGCATCTGAAACCCAGCATGATGTTTCTTCTGAGCATGAAGGGGCTCCTCCGGCGTAGCTGTCGTATCTATAGCCACCGACATCCTTGACTGTTCCTTTTTTAAAAGCTATCTAAGCATCATTACATCTGATGATGATGATTAATTACATTTCTATACCTCCCGAGAGCCAAAGCTCTCTGGGCGGTTTACAAAGATTAAAAACATTAAAAATACAGCATACAGAGATTAAAAGCCATTTACATAAAAATCACATGAGCAGACAATATACACAAGAGAACATATATCTAAACTTCAAACAAGCAAACTCAACGCAAACAACCATAACCATAAGACATTCCAGGATCGATTAAAACTCATCATATGCTGCCAAATGCCTGGGAGAAGAGAAAGGACTTAACCTGGTGCCTAAAGATAACGATGTTGGTGCCAGGCAGACCTCATCAGGGAGATCATTCCACAATTGGGGGCCACCACCGAGAAGGCCCTCTCCCTTGTTGCTGTCCTCTGAGCTTCCCTCGGAGTAGGCAGCTGGAGGAGGATCTTAGATGTTGAGCGTAGCATATGGGTAGGTTCGTGTCGGGAGAGGCGCTCCTTCAGGTATCGTGGTCCCACACTGTGTAAGGCTTTGTTGTTGTTGTTGTTGTTCAGTCGTTCAGTCGTGTCCGACTCTTCGTGACCCCATGGACCATAGCACGCCAGGCCTTCCTGTCCTGCGCTCTCTCCTGGAGCGTGCTCAAGTTCATATTCATTGCATCCGTGATGCTATCTAGCCATCTCATCCTCTGCCGTCCCCTTCTCCTTTTGCCTTCAGTCTTTCCCAGCATCAGGGTCTTTTCCAGAGAGTTTTCTCTTCGCATTAGGTGGCCAAAATATTTCAGCTTCAGCTTCAGTATCTGTCCTTCCAATGAGCACTCAGGGTTGATTTCCTTTAGGATGGACTGATTTGACCTCCTTGCAGTCCAGGGCACTCGTAAGAGTCTTCTCCAGCACCACAGTTCGAAAGCATCAATTCTTCGGCGCTCAGCCTTCCTTATAGTCCAGCTCTCACAGCCATACGTTGCTACTGGGAAAACCAGAGCTTTGATTAGACGGACCTTTGTCGGCAAGGTGATGTCTCTGCTTCTTACTATGCTGTCTAGGTTGGCCATAGCTTTCCTCCCAAGGAGCAAGCATCTTTTAATTTCATGGCTACAGTCACCGTCTGCGGTGATCTTGGAGCCCAAGAAAGTAAAATCTGTCACTGCTTCCATTTCTTCCCCTTCCATATGCGAGGAAGTGATGGGGCCAGATGCCATGATCTTCGTTTTTTTAATGTTGAGTTTCAAACCAGCTTTTGCACTCTCCTCTTTCACCCTCAACAAGAGGCTCTTGAGATCCTCTTCGCTTTCTGCCATTAGGGTGGTATCGTCTGCATATCGGAGGTTGTTGATAATTCTCCCAGCAATCTTAATTCCGAACTCTGATTCATCCAACCCGGCATTTCTCATGATGTACTCTGCATATAAGTTAAATAAGCAGGGTGACAATATGCAGCCTTGTCGTACTCCTTTCCCAATTTTGAACCAATCGGTTGTTCCATGTCTGGTTCTTACTGTTGCTTCTTGACCCTCGTACAGGTTTCTCAGGAGACAGGTAAGGTGGTCTGGTACTCCCATCACTTTAAGAATTTGCCACAGTTTGTTGTGATCCACACAATCAAAGGCTTTAGCGTAGTCAATGAAGCAGAAATAGACGTTTTTCTGGAATTCTCTTGCTTTCTCCATGATGCAGCGAATGTTGGCGATTTGATCTCTAGTTCCTCTGCCTCTTCTAAACCCAGCTTGTACTTCCGGTAGTTCTTGGTTCGCATACTGCTGAAGCCTAGCTTGTAGGATTTTGAGCATCACCTTGCTGGCATGTGAAATGAGCGCAATGGTGCGGTAGTTTGAACACTCTTTGGCGTTGCCCTTCTTTGGAATTGGAATGTAAACTGACCTTTTCCAGTCTTGTGGCCACTGCTGAGTGTTCCAGATTTGTTGGCATATTGAATGCAGCACTTTAACAGCATCATCTTTTAGGATTTTAAATAGCTCGGCTGGAATACTGTCATCTCCGGTAGCTTTGTTGTTACTAATGCTTCCTAAGGCCCACTTGACTTCACTCTCTAGGATGTCCGGCTCAAGTTCAGTGACCGCACTATCATGGCTATCAGGGACATTCAGATCTTTCCTGTATAGTTCTTCTGTGTATTCTTGCCACCTCTTCTTAATCTCATCTGCTTCTGTTAGGTCCCTGCCTTCTTTGTCCTTTATCATGCCCGTCCTTGCACAAAACGTTCCCTTGAGATCTCCAATTTTCTTGAAGAGATCTCTAGTCTTTCCCATTCTGTTGTTTTCCTCGATTTCTTTGCATTGTTCATTTAAGAAGGCCTTCTTGTCTCTCCTTGCTATTCTCTGGAACTCTGCATTCAGTTGGGTATATCTTCCCCTTTCTCCCTTGCTTTTCGCTTCCCTTCTTTCCTCAGCTACTTGTAAAGCCTCATCAGACAGCCACTTGGCTTTCTTGCATTTCTTTTTCTTTGGGATGGATTTCGTTGCTGCCTCCTGAACAATGTTACGGACCTCCGTCCATAGTTCCTCAGGCACTCTGTCTATCAGGTCTAATCCCTGATAGGTGATTAAATGTGACTTCCCCGGGGCCCTTGTTAAGTGTACGTATGACATTTCCAATAAAATAGCACCACATGGAAGAGCGCTGGAGCTGAAGGAAAAGGGTGAGAGAAACCCACACATCAGACCAACACCATTCTAGTCCTGCAGCTGAGGAAACAGACTTAACCCGGCAGCAAGGATCTGCTCCCGTGGCAACGTTCCCCTGCCATGGAGCCACTGGCAGCCGTTGCATTCCGGCAGGCGGCTGGTGGTTTGGGGGCACAATTCAGTCCCTGCAACCATGCACAAATCATCTTCCCTTCCTCCTCCTCCTCCTCGTGGTTCTAACTCCTCCTCCTCCCCCCTCAGTGGCTTTCCCGATACACACCAGATGCCCTGATATCACTGTCTTGCCAAATCCAAGAAAAGGCTATAATTTCATGCCTGCCTGAAACGGCAGCCCAAACGGAGGGGGGGGGGAGCAGGCTGCTTCCTGATCAGCTGGTGTGAAGCGAAGCATGCAAGAGATGTTTCATTCGCCTCCCAATGTCCCTTATTTAGCTTGAACACTGGTGCGGCACAAAGAGCCATCCCTGACTGAATTAACTCCTAAATGTTCAGGCTTCCACATGCCTTCTCCTCTGCTCCCCCCTGCCCCAATCTTCCTCCTTCTCCAAGACTCTCCAAAGACTTGTGTTATCCACTTTGGATTTCTGGAGACTCACTCTGAACCTGTCAAGGCAATCTTTCTCTAACAGGGCAGTGATGCCTCTATAGTTGCTGGTGTCCAAACAGCCCACCCACCAGAGGTGAAAGTCAAGAGACACCTCCAGAGGTAAAAGAGGGAACAGAGACTGGGAACAGCCGTGCTGGCAAAATCCTGACCACCCCCCCCCCATACACACATGAGTTGACAGGAGGCAGCAAACTCCAGAGTTGCCTTTTCAGTTAATTTACCAAGTTGATCAGGAAGCCAGAGGGGTTATGTTTTGGCTGGTTGTCAGCTGGGCAATGGAGACCAGAGTGGACCACCCACGATTAAAATTAGGACTGTTAACCAATTACATAGTTTTTAGTTGTCTAACCACTTACTTTAAACCAATTAGCTAATTGTCTAAAATTAAATACATTTGCATGTTACTGTATAACACAATTTGAATATGTCTCTTTTGAAGATATAGATGTGAGTGTTGGATGGCTTTTGTTTATTAAATTTTAAGTTGCCATTCACTGGTCGAATGACAGGCCACGTTTGATATTTCCTTCCCTAGTACAGTAACACACCAGAACTGAAATAACCCCAGAGCCAAACTAGATGCAATGGTGGTGGTGATCTGTGATTGGATTTCCCATCTGGGCCCAGTTTAGATCAGGAACACAATGCTGAGCACAGGAGGTTTAATCCTGTCTCTCTGCACACCGCTCCCCCCACCAACTACAATTTGCTTCAGTAGGGCAAATGCATGCTTACTTGTAAGCTTTCTGTATCAGGACAACTAGCAATGTGGAAGGAGGGAATTTTCATCAAGAACATTATTGGGGGGTTGAGGAGAAGGTTTAATCCCCCCTCCCCCAGCACAATGGTCTCAGACTATGTCGGGGGGGGGGACTGTTGGGCTTCCGGCCGACCCAAGCGCATGGGACTCCTCTCTGGAGGAGGAAGACTGGGATTCCACAGATGCCGCAGGCCAACAGAAGACGCAGGGCGACCTGAGCAGTCCTGTCACCGGGTTGCCTCTCCTGAGGTCAGAAAGAACCTGTTCGACCCCATCCCAAGCTCTGCCTTCCTGTGGCTGACTCTCCTCCCTCGTTCCTGACTCTCCTCCCTCGTCCTGTGGCTCTCCAGAGCACAATTGCTGGTGGACTAGGTGGAGGTTTCAGAGTCATTGTTGGAGCACCTGCCTGGCCGCCAGAGGACCCTTTTGCCCAGGGCCTACTCAGGAGCAAGGGTCTATTCATGAGGAATGAGACAGTGAAGAAGCAGGCCCAGCTGCAACTTCTGAACCAGGAAGAGAGGAAACGGACAGCCTGCCTCTCACCCTCTGACTCCTCCCAGACCTTTGCTGGGTTAATGGGTCCCCTTGAACTTCAGCTCTTCGCTCACTGATAGGGGCATAATGGCTGGGTTTTTACAAACAACTGAAGTGATCAGAGGCCCAATCATGGACGCCATCATCTCATCCTGTTTGACCCTTGAAAGATAAACAAGGGTGTCCCTTTTCCCACAGCACTACTGATTCAAATTGGCCGTCACTGATTAACATCAGGCCCCCTACTAATCAGTTGATTTCTCTCCCTAATAAAGTTTGCAACCCTTATTCAAAGGATAAAGGAATTATTTCAGATGGGTTCAGGGTATCCCTATACAGGCAATCACCTGGTGTACAAATGAAGGGGAAGGGGAATTAGGATCATGTCCACTGACCCCACCCAACCTTCATGCATCCAAAGTCTTGTTTGCACAGGATGGGGCCAGAGGGTGCAATTTCAATCCCCCCTCCCCTTCATTTGAATGACCATTTGCAGGGGCTGATGTTGGTTTTACCAGGACTGGATTTCAGGGAGGTTAAATTGCTCTTCCTCTGGAAGATCTTTACAGTAGGGGTGTGTGTGTGTGCATGCGTGCGCATGCTGTGTGCAAAGTTCCTAATGCATTCCCCATGTGTCATGAATAAATGATAACAAATATGCATACCTCAGGGCACTGAGAGACCTCTTGCCACAACGCAGGCACATATTTTACCGTTTTCAAAACCTGGCCCTGCAGTGATCGGCACAGTTCTGGGGTCTACTGCTTTTAAAGCATCTACAGGAAAAGTCATAGAATCTCAGAGCTGAAATAAATTATCAGGGTCATTTACCCCAGGGATGGGCAGAAGGTAGGTCTGGATGGGTGATTTGCAGTAGATTGGGAGTCAGAAATCCTTGCCAATTATTTAACAGCAACAGAATGACTCCCCTCCCACCCTAAACTGTACTGTAGAAATGAAGAAAGGTTGAGGTAAGCAGGAGTGGATTTTTGTGTGAAAGGACTGTGAGCCCCATTCAGTTCTGATACTCAAAACAAATTTGTGGACTCAGAATTCTTTAATTCTAAGTGCATGTCTTTTGCCCCAGGCTCCAGTGAGTGGATCCCAGGCTTCTAGTAAAGAACAAAGCAGATCTCACCACCCTGAAGTCTGCAAACCTCTGATTTACTGTATCTCATGTTAACAGTTTATTATGAGACCCATCAAGTGACGGCTACATTCAGAAGCAGGTGTTTCTGCTTCCCAGTGTACTTCTAGATGAGGCATTTACCACGTCATCCCCCTGCCTCATTCAGAGACTTTGGGGAGGGGGGTCCAGGTGGCATTATCTTCTACCTGTAACTCTGTTTTCCCACCAATTGTTCCATCTTTTTCTTACTGCAGAAAATCTGTTAAGGACAGCTGTGCAATGACTTCTAATTGGTAGCATTTGGAGCCCTCCTATATATACCCAGCCGACCGTTGAGATCTTCTGAGGAGGCCTTGCTAGTCTTTCCGCAACCAACAAATGTTGCCATGTCATATCTCAGTGGTGGGCCTTCTTGGTGGTGGCGCCACCCTCTGGAAACCATGCAATTCAAGAGACAGAAAAAGTGGTACATTTCAAGTACGGGTGCACGAAAGCCACTTACCTGGTCTCGCAGCTTGATTCGCGGTGGGGGGGAGGCGCTTCGCTGCTCCCCCCGAAGTTCAGGCCGGGGGAGGAGGCTTCCCTCCTCGCCTGGCCGAAATTCAGGCCGGGGGGGAGGCTTCCTGCCTCGCCTGGCCAAAATTCAGGCCAGGGAGGAGGCGCCTCGCCTCGCCCGGCCGTGAAATAAAAAGTAAACAAAAAACAAAAAACACGCCCCCGTGATAGGCTACGTGACGATTAACGTAGCCTATCACGGCTAGATCTGCAAAGTCAGCCGTGATAGGCTACGTTAATCGTCACGTAGCCTATTACGGGTGACTTAAAAAAAAAAAAAGCGCGTACGCAAATGGTGGCCCCCATAGGGAGCCGCCATTCGCGTTCCTTATTTGGTCGCTGTAGTCTACGTAAATCTTTACGTAGACTACAGTGACCAAATAAGGAACGCGAATGGCGGCTCCCTATGGGGGCCGCCATTAGCCGTACGCGCTTTTTTTTTTTAAAGTCACCCGTGATAGGCTACGTGATGATTTACGTAGCCTATCACGGCTGACTTTGCAAATCTAGCCGTGATAGGTTACGTTAATCGTCACGTAGCCTATCACGGGGGCGTTTTTTTTTTTTTTAACTTTTATTGGAATGGCGGCGGAATCTGCCCCTGTCGAAGACCTGACGAACCGCCGCTGGGACCCACTGCCGGGAGGGACATTCGGGAAAGGTAAGGGGGGGGGCGGGGGCAGGGTGTGTGTGGAGAATTTCTCCCCGAAACTACTTCGGGGGGCTGAATACGTTGGCACTCGGCCCCCCGAAGTTTCGGGGAGAAATACTCCCCCATCCCTAATTTCAAGCACTCCTAAAAATGCATTTATTCACTGAAGCCTTCTCTGGCTTGTAAGTGACTGCAATTGATCATATGCTCCTCCATCTTACTGCTCTTTGTATTGTTTTATATTGTTATTGTAGTTTTAAAGTTGTTTTAAATTGTTTTTTTATATATTTGTTTTGTTGTTTTAGTTGAAATTGCATTTAATCATGTATTAATATTGTATTTAAATGTGATGTTTAATATTGTATGTGGACCTTTTGGAGAATTCTAATATTCAGTGGTTTATAAATATTATTATAGAATAAATAATAAATCATCTCGAAGGACCCTAAGAGTAAGACTAGTCTTCTCTGGCTAGACAGGGAAAGACCTACAAAAATATGGTCTACTATGAGCCAACAATGTGATGTGGCTGCAAAAAAGGCAAATGCACTTTTGGGCTGCATTCATAGAAGCATAGCTTCCAAATCCCGGGAAGTACTAGTTCCCCTCCACTCAGCACTGGTTAGGCCTAGGGATGTACAAAAGTCACTTACCTTTTCGACGGGGTGATTCGCGGTGGGGGAGAGGCGCTCTGCACCTCCCCCCGAAATCCTAACCTGGTTGGCTCCGCTCCACGGCAACTCCACGGAGCCGCCTGCCAGGTGCATTCACAGGCGCTGTGTGGAGCCTGCAGACGCAAATGGCGGCAGCTATGGTGGCCGCCATTTGCGTTCCTGTTTTTTTGCCGTAATAGGCTATGTAAATATTTACGTAGCCTATCACGGCCTCCACAGGGACGCAAATGGTGTCCCTGCGTTAGCCATGATAGGCTACGTACGTACGTAGCCATTTGCGTCCCTGTGGAGGCCGTGATAGGCTACATAAATATTTACATAGCCTATCACGGCAAAAAAACCAACCAGGGGCACAAATGGCGTAGTGGCCGCCATTGGCGTTCCTGTTTTTTTGCCGTGATAGGATACGTAAATATTTACGTAGCCTATCACGGCCAAAAAACAGGAATGCAAATGGCGGCCGCAAAATGGCAAAAATAGGGAAGCGAATCATGGCAAAAATAGGGAATATTTTTGCCTATCATGGCAAAAATAGGGAAGCGAATGGAGGCCGCAGATGCGGCCGCCAATCGCAAAGCAGCGTGAACGGCACCAGGTAAGTGTCCCGTTTCACGCGCCTTTCGTGGGGTGGTGGGGCAGGGGGCTTTGTTCCGCCACAGGTTTTGGGGGGCCGAATGCACTGGTCCAGCAGGGGGCTGGACTCGATGGCCTTGTAGGCCCCTTCCAACCCTACTATTCTATGGTGCTATGATTCTATGACTGTCATTGCCACACTACTGTAGCTCAGTGGCAGAGCACCTGTTTTGTATGAAGAAGCCAGAAATATTACAACTATTTGTAGGAAACTCTGGGAGACTTTTGGACTAAATAGCAGGATAAAAAAATGCTTTAAATAAACAAATAACTAACTAATTGGGTTGGCCACTGTGGAAAGTAGGACGGTGGACTAGATGAACCTTTAGTCAGATTCATTAGGGCTCTTTGGATGTTCTTATGGCCAAGAAAACTATATGGAACATTGAACTCTTGCCTTCAGAGGCAATGTGCCAAGGGTAGGGGGCCTGTGCCCCCCCCCCGTTGTTGGTCTCTGTATTGATCTGGGGGCCTGAGTCTGCCAGGGCCCAGTCAAAATAGATTCTTTCGGATTGCCAAGATGAAATAAGCCATTTGTGCCAAAGGGTGACAGTTCATTGATAGAAAATGGGTGGAATAATTATACAAAGAAAGCTCACACCTCTCATCAGCCAATGAAGCTGTCACAGCTCATACGTCTATCAGAGTCCCCAAGATAGACTAGAAGTCATCCCCGTAGGACTGGCAAAAGTTCTCCAAGGTGGTAGCATGCATGTTCCCCCTTGGACTAAGCACAAAGATCCAAAACCTGTGGGTTGAATTTTATAAGTTTTTCTCAGCTTAATTCAGGAGCTGACAGGCAACTCCTCTCCCCCTTCTCCAAAGAAGGGGGGGGGCCTCTTTCACTTCTCCCAGGAGGAGGAGAACAACACCCTTCCTCTTTCACTTCATGAGATCATATGGCGGGCCACAACAGCTTCAAGGTGAACGCTGTAGATTACTGGGCTGTGTGAAAGGTCAACTTAATCAACCATAAAGCTGCCAGTTAGGCTAAACTACTCAGATCTCTAGGTGGCTACCAAGAGCATATAGGAATGCTACGAAGTCCACCTTATTGCTCACCAACAAACTCATGACATCCTCAGCTCCCATCAAGCAATGGCTCATGCCAGCATGGGTTCCTGGTCAGGGTTCCTAATTGTGCAGAGCCTTCTAAGGGCAGACATGATAGAGGTCCACAAAATTAGGCATGGTGTGGAAAATGCATAGGGTCATCCCATGAAGCTGATGGGTGGGAGATTCAGGACAGATAAAAGGACGGGCTTCTTCACAGAGCGCACAGTTAAACTATGGAACTCACTATCACAGAATGTAGTGATGGCCACCCATTTGGATGGCTTTAAAAGGGGGTTGGAAAAATTCTTGGAGGAAAAGGCTATCAGTGGTTGCTAGTCTTGATGGCTATGTGCTACCTCCAGTACCAGAGGCAGTGAGCCTATGTATGTCAGTTGCTGGGGAACATGGGCTGGAGGGTGCTGTTGTGCTCATGCCCTGCTTGTGGGTCTCCTGTCAATAGCTGGTTGGCCACTGTGTGAACAGAATGCTGGACTAGATGGACCCTGGGTCTGATCCAGCAAGGCTCTTCTTATGTTCTTAAGCCAAATGTGCTTAGAAATCCTTTTTCAGACCTCTAATATGCGGAGGCCTCTGCACAGGAGCCTGCATAGACTGTGCCAGCTCCAGGTTCAAGAGGGCCCTAGGGCCAGACACCCTCCATGGGCCCCCTCCCTCTGTGAGTCTGCCTCCTCTTGGCCATTGTTACTAGCTACCAGCTCCTCCTCCTCTCAATTTTATCCTCACAACAACCCTTAGAGGAAGGTTAGGCTCAGTGTCCCCTTCATGGATCACTGCCTTGTTGTGGCGAAGGGGCTTGCGTAACTCAGTGAAGCCATAAGCTATGCTGTGCAGGGCCACCCAAGACGGACAGGTCATGGCGGAGAGTTCTGACAAAATGTGGTCTACTGGAGAAAGAAATGGCAACCCACTCCAGTATTCTTGCCAAGAAAACCCCATGGAACGTATCACAAGGCTAAAAGATATGACGCTGGAAGATAAGCCCCTCAGGTCGGAAGGTGTCCTATATACTACTGGGGAAGAGCAGAGGGTATTTCCAAGTAGCGCCAGAAAGAGTGAAGCGGCTGGGCCAAAGCCGAAAGGACACTCAGCTGTGGATGTGTCTGGTGGTGAAAAGAAAATCCGATGCTGTAAAGAACAATATTGCTTAGGAACCTGGAATGTCAGATCAATGAATCAAGGTAAGCTGGAGGTGGTCAAACATGAGATGGCAGGATTGAACATCGACATCTTGGGAATCGGCAAACTAAAATGGACAAGCATGGGCGAATTTAATTCAGGTGACCATCATATCTACTACTGCGGGCAAGAATCCCTTAGAAGAAATGGAGTAGCACTCATAGTCAACAAAAGGGTGGGAAAAGCAGTACTGGGGTACAATCTCAAAAACAATAGAATGATTTCAGTACGAATCCAAGGCAAACCATTCAACATCACAGTAATTCAAGTCTACGCCCCAGCCACTGAGGCCGAAGAAGCTGAGGTTGATCGGTTCTATGAAGACCTACAACACCTTCTAGAACTAACACCAAAAAAAGATGTCCTCTTCACCATAGGGGATTGGAATGCTAAAGGAGGAAGTCAAGAAATCACTGGGATAACAGGCAAGCATGGCCTTGGTGTACAAAATGAAGCAGGACAAAGGTTAATAGAGTTTTGCCAAGAGAACACGCTGATCATAGCAAACACACTTTTCCAACAGCACAAGAGACAACTCTACACATGGACATCACCGGATGGTCAATATCGAAATCAGATTGATTATGTCCTTTGCAGCCAAAGATGGAGAAGCTCTATACAGTCAGTCAAAACAAGACCTGGAGCTGACTGTGGCTCAGATCATGAGCTTCTTATTGCAAAATTTTGGCTTAAATTGAAGAATGTAGGGAAAACCACTAAACCATTCAGGTATGACCTAAATCATATACCTGATGAATATACAGTGGAGGTGAGGAATAGATTTAAGGGATTAGACCTGATAGACAGAGTGCCTGAGGAACTATGTACGGAGGTCCATAACATTGTTCAGGAGGCAGCATCTCAATCCATCCCAAAGAAAAAGAAATGCAAGAAAGCAAAGTGGCTGTCTGATGAGGAAGTACAAGTAGCTGAGGAAAGAAGAGAAGCAAAAAGCAAGGGAGAAAGGGGAAGATATATCCAACTGAATGCAGAGTTCCAGAGAATAGCAAGGAGAGACAAGAAGGCCTTCTTCAATGAACAATGCAGGGAAATAGAGGAGAACAAACAGAATGGGAAAGACTAGAGATCTCTTCAAGAAAATCGGAGATCTCAAGGGAACGTTTTGTGCAAAGACAGGCATGATGAAGGACAAAGAAGGCAGGGACCTAACAGAAGCAGATGAGATTAAGAAGAGGTGGAAAGAATACACAGAAGAACTATACAGGAAAGATCTTAATGTCCCTGATAGCCATGATAGTGTGGTCACTGAACTTGAGCCAGACATCCTAGAGAGTGAAGTCAAGTGGGCCTTAGGAAGCATGACTAACAACAAAGCTAGCGGAGAAGGCAGTCTTCCAGCTGAGCCATTTAAGATCCTAAAAGATGATGCTGTTAAAGTGCTGCACTCAATATGCCAACATATTTGGAACACTCAACAGTGGCCACAAGACTGGAAAAGGTCAGTTTACATTCCAATTCCAAAGAAGGGCAACGCCAAAGAGTGTTCAAACTACCGTACAATTGCGCTCATTTCACATGCCAGCAAGGTGATGCTCAAAATCCTAAAAGCTAGGCTTCAGCAGTATGCGAACCGAGAACTACCGGAATTACAAGCTTGGTTTCGAAGAGGCAGAGGAACTAGAGATCAAATCAGCAACATTCGCTGGATTATGGAGAGAGCAAGAGAATTTCAGAAAAACGTCTATTTCTGCTTCATTGACTACGCTAAAGCCTTTGATTGTGTGGATCCCAACAAACTGTGGCAAATTCTTAAAGAGATGGGAGTACCAGACCACCTTACCTGTCTCCTGAGAAACCTGTACGAGGGTCAAGAAGCAACAGTAAGAACCAGACATGGAACGACTGATTGGTTCGAAATTGGGAAAGGAGTACGACAAGGCTGCATATTGTCGCCCTGCTTATTTAACTTATATGCAGAGTACATCATGAGAAACACCGGGTTGGATGAATCACAGGTCGGAATTAAGACTGCCGGGAGAATTATGAACAACCTCAGATACGCAGACGATACCACCCTAATGGCTGAAAGCGAAGAGGATCTCAAGAGCCTCTTGTTGAGGGTGAAAGAGGAGAGTGCAAAAGCTGGTTTGAAACTCAACATTAAAAAAGCGAAGATCATGGCATCTGGCCCCATCACTTCCTGGCATATAGAAGGGGAAGAAATGGAAGCAGTGACAGATTTTATTTTCTTGGGTTCCAAGATCACTGCAGACGGTGACTGTAGCCATGAAATTAAAAGACGCTTGCTCCTTGGGAGGAAAGCTATGACAAACCTAGACAGCATAGTAAGAAGCAGAGACATCACCTTGCCGACAAAGGTCCGTCTAATCAAAGCTATGGTTTTCCCAGTAGCAACGTATGGCTGTGAGAGCTGGACTATAAGGAAGGCTGAGCGCCGAAGAATTGATGCTTTCGAACTGTGGTGCTGGAGAAGACTCTTATGAGTCTCCTGGACTGCAAGGAGGTCCAATCAGTCCATCGTAAAGGAAATCAACCCTGAGTGCTCATGGGAAGGACAGATACTGAAGCTGAAGCTCAAATATTTTGGCCACCTAATGCGAAGAGAAAACTCCCTGGAAAAGACCCTGATGCTGGGAAAGACTGAAGGCAAAAGGAGAAGGGGACGGCAGAGGATGAGATGGCTAGATAGCATCACGGATGCAATGAAGATGAACCTGAGCACGCTCCGGGAGAGAGCGCAGGACAGGAAGGCCTGGCGTGCTATGGTCCATGGGGTCACGAAGAGTCGGACACGACTGAACGACTGAACAACAACAAGGCTCAGTGTCAGTAACTGGCCCAAAGTTACCCAGTGAGCTTCATGGCTGGGGCGGGGGGGGGGACGAGTACCCAGGTCTCCTTAGTCCCAGTCCAACACTCTAACCACTACACCATACGAGCAGAAAGCTGTGAGCTGAAGGCTGGAAGGATCTGGGGTGCCGTGCACCACCTCCCGAGGCGCAACAAGACAGCAAGTCTGCTGTGCACCAGGAGTGCTCCTGCTGCTCACTTCCCTAAGAACAGAAGAAAGAACCTCAGAAGAGCCCTGCTGGATCAGGCCCAGGGCCAGGGCCCATCTCGTCCAGCATTCTGTCCACACAGCGGCCACCCAGGTGTCGACCGGGAGCCCACAAGCAGGCACGAGCGCAACAGCACCCTCCTGCCCATGTTCACCAGCAACTGGGGTACATAGACTCACTGCCTCTGGTACTGGAGGCAGCACATGGCCATCAGGACTAGCAGCCATTGATAGCCTTCTCCTCCAGGGATTTGTCCAACCCCCTTTTAAAGATATCCAAGTTGGTGGCCATCACTACTTCCTGTGGTAGCGAGTTCCATAGTTTATGTGCTGTGTGAAGAAGCCCTTGCTTTTCTCTGTCCTGAATCTCCCACCCATCAGCTTCGTGGGATGACCCCTTTGGGTTCTAGTATTTTGAGAGGGGGAGAAAAGTGTCTCCCTCTCCACATCAGGCATCATTCTGTAGGCCTCTATCGTGTCTCCCTTTCCCTTCCTTTTTTCCAAGCTAAACAATCCCAGCTGTTGTAACCTTCTCTCAGAGGGGAGATGCTCCAGCCAAGTGGGGAGCAGATATGACCCCCCACATTGCTGGGTGAGGTGTGTGTGTGTGTGTGCGCGTGTGTGTGGCGGGCTTGTCTACCTTGGTCCAGCTAGGGAGTGCAAGATTTCAGGAGGCACATTTTCGGTTCACAGCACAATCTCTTAGCATCAACATCAACATGATACTCACTCAAGACGTATATAGCTGGAGCCCCCACCCACTTCTCCCCCCTCGCCCCGTGAAATTCTGTTAAGATTGCCCATAAAAGGAATGATTGCAACTAAGGCACAAATAGACAACTGGTGGTTGGGTGATCTGACGACTAACTTAATCTGCACTGATACGGCTCTCTGAGTTCAGCCCTGCCAGAAAGAAAGGACTGCCAAGAATGGATCTCGGCCAGCACAGTCAAGCAACTTTCAAACATATGTTAGATTAAATTCTGAAATTAGTGTTATGAGTCCCTGTGTAAACATTGGGGAGGGTAAGCAAGCTTCTGATCTGTTTTTATTCCCCCAACTGCATTGAAGTCATCTAAACACATACCACGCACACACACACACACACAACATGAGTATTAAGGGTTCCATCCTTAAAGGTGGCTAAGAATTAATTTTAGAGTTAGATAAATAGATATTATTGGCTGGGGATGGAGATGATCTCAGTACTTAAACTCTGATGGTGTAAAATTTGTGTCACTAATTGGGTTAACTTTGGTGGGTCCTGTCAGCCCTTGAATGTGTGTGTGTACGTCCATTAATCTCTGCCAGATAGGAGTGGGGGCAAAGAACACACAATGGCATGTTTCTTTCCTCTGCCTTGACAGAGCCCTGTGTGTAATAATGCTGATAAGGACATTTTGCATGTGAGAATTCACCACTGAAGGGCACATTTTTGGTAGCTACATTTTTTTCAGCCTGTGCAATGGAAATCCCAGTGTGGAGGAACTGCCTTGGCGCTCAGCTGCAAACCTTGCGGAACCCTGCCCAACACACCAACATCCTTTCCACAAGAATGACGATTTGTTCACACTTTGGGGTGGGGCGGGGGGGGGGGAGAGATGGTAGACTGTGTTTCGCAGTGCCACCTAGTGGCTTCCGCCCCAACGGTAGGTTACTTGAAGGACACCCAGCTCTAAAATTAGGTCTTGAGGCTGCCAGGTTGGTTATTTTCATTGCGTCTCATTTCTATTTTTACAGACATTGATTCATCATTGTTCTTTGCCACCAGCCAGGAACATCAGTGTCAGGAGACAGGGCTCAAGTCTATTCCCATCTCCTCACCTGCTTAAAGGTCAGAAACTCTCAAGGTGAAGATGACAGCTTGATGCATCGGTCTGCCTCCCCTTGAAGTGGTGGGAGGCAACAGGCAACAGCGGAAACCAAACCACGCAAACACTGATTTAGGTTTTGTTTGCAACGCACCTGATCGAAATTCACATTCAAATCCAGCTCTTTATTATCAAGGGGGAATGGAGGGGAAGTACTCTCTAATGACGAGCTCTCTCCCTGCCCCCCTAGAATCAATATTTGGTTTTAATATTATGTGCACAGACATTTGCAAAACAAACAGGTTTGCTTACCCTGGTTCTCCAGACGACTGGTAACAGTGACATCAGAGAAATCAGCTACATGCTGTTTGCTTTGATTGTCCTGATCGTGACAACGCGAACATTTTCAGGAAAGGGGGATAATTAGGCTGAAAAGGCCCCAGTTTTCCCCTCCAGGCACTGCCAAGTGTTCCGTAAACAGGGCTTCTGTGGAAAAGAACTGCAGCAAGGTGATGGCAGCTGCATCATGAGAGAAGATGGATGGACTCTCAAGATGGGAAAAGACAAAAGAGATTTCTTATCTGTGGTGCTGACCCAGCCTTCTCAGGGCTGCACTTTCGATGTTGGGGCCTTGCAGTCCGAACTCCCCCACTGTGCTGGTGGGTTTTTCCTTAAAAGGCACCGTGGATTTCTAGTGACCACTCTGCCTGCCCCCTTCCGATGTCTAAGTGAGTTGGCTCCACCCTTTCCCCATATCCCGGAGCAGGCCCACAGGTCGGGGCAGCACTGTGCCTGCCTCGGAGGGGAGCCTGATGTCAGGTCGAGTGTGCAGACGCCGGCTGCATCCAGAAGTAAGCTGGCAGGGGCTGGGGCAAGTTCATGCTGTGAAGGGCCGCGCTGCACCTTGCTGGCCCGCTTCAGCTTGGCCATATCCACGCCTCGTGTCATAATGACACGATCCCATCACGGTGATGATGCTACATCCTGCATGTACATTTTTACCTCATAGCATACACAATTAGGGATGTCAGAGAATTCTGCCACGGATCTCAGTGAGGCCGAATGCCAGTGCATTCAGCCCCCTGAAATCCGTGGTGGAACGAAGCCCCCCGCCCCACCACCCTGCGAAGGGCACGCGAAATGGAGCACCTACCTGGTGCCGTTCGCGCTGCTTTGCAAATGGTGGCTGCGTTTGCGGCCGCCATTCATTTCACGATTTTTCCCGTGATAGTCTACATAAATACTTATGTAGCCTATCACGGCTAACGCAGGGATGCCATTTGTGTCCCTGCAGAGGCTGTGATAGGCTACATAAATATTTACATAGCCTATCACAGCAAAAAAAAGGGAATGCAAATGGCGGCCGCTGTAGCAGCCACCATTTGCGTTCCTGTTCTTTTGCTGTAATAGGCTAAGTAAATATTTACGTAGCCTATCATGGGAAAAAAACAGGGGCCCAAATGGCATAGCGGCTGCCATTTGTGCCTCTGTCTTTCGCCATGATAGGCTCCATAAATATTTATGTAGCCTATCATGGCCAAAACATGAACGCGAATGGCAGCCGCCGTAGCCGCCACCATTTGCATCCACAGACTCCTGCGAATGCACCCGGCCAGCGGCTCCACGGAGTTGCTGCAGAGTGGAGCCGGCTGGGTTAGGATTTCGGGGGGAGGTGCGGAGCGCCTCCCCCCCACCGCGAATCACACCTGTGAAAAGGTAAGTGACTTTCATACATCCCTACACACAATGACATCTGTTGCAGTATTTTGGATAATACGGAATAAAAAGCAGGAAATAACGCTGGAAAAGTGGTATGTAGAATGTGCAATGTGCCCCAACAGTTATCAGTGTGCTTCGGTACCGATAAAAAGCAAGGGAGTAGATCTAGTCCTTGTCTCGGCACCTGCTCAGGAAAGCTGCACAGTGAGAGCAGCTGGTTGCTTAGGGGCACCCAGTGGTGTTGTGGCAAACGTTGAAGGGCAGGCGCTCATCATGGCAGTCCCCATAGCCACGCCCCCAAGGAGAGGCCAAAAGTGCAGCCAGCTGGGTTGATCCACATCAACAAACCAGTTCTACCAGTTCTCTTCTCCACCAGGAGCAGGTCTTTGGTAAAGCCAATGGGTCTTAGTTGCCCACTCAGGACCAAGCCACCGCAAAATACTTTGCATTACAACAGAGAAAAATATATTATTGCTGGGAAAAATCATTTCCTCAGCTACCATGAGCATTGCAGCTAACCTCAGAGGGAACAGGGAATTCAAAGTGCTGGTTTTGACCTTCAAAGCCTTAACAGTTTGGGGTCAAGTTACTTGAAGGACCACCTTCACCCATATCAGCCTGCCCACACTTTAAGATCAGCAAGACAGGCCCTTCTCATTTGCCCACCCGTGAGAGCAGTTAGGGGGGTGACCACACCTGAGAGGGCCTTCTCTGCAATGGCCCCACACCTTTGGAACAAGCTGCCATTGGAGGTCCAACATGCTCCATCATTGCAGGCTTTTAAGAAGGCCTTGAAAACATATTATTTTACCATGGCCTTCTCTTGATGTGACTGCTGCTGTTGCTGTTACTGCTGTTGTTGCTGGCTGCTGCTAGTTTTATTGTTGGCTTTTATTGTTATTTTTATTGTTATTTTACTGTGTTTATATTCTTTATCATTTGTAATATTTTAACTATTTTTTATGTATTTTATTGCTGTAAGCCACCTTGGGAGGGATTCTGCCCTGAAAGGCGGCCAAGAAATATTTTAAATAAAAATAAATGAATAAATTCTAAGGCGGGTGGGTGGCAGGTGACGTCAGGGTCCCTGCTAATAAAAAAACACACAACCCTGTTACTGCAGCCCCGTAAGCCCTGGCTGCACTGCGCCAGGGTTACACTCCACATTACTCCTATGGGAAGGGGAATTTTATACAGGGAGCCATCCCATAATCATGTAGGTTGGTCACAGTGGCAGGGATGTGAGGATTACAAACACAATGACTGGAGGACCTGCGGGCACCATGATAGGGATGTACGAAAGGTACTTACCTTTCGCGGATTATGTTTATGGTTGGGGGGGAGGCGTTCCGTCCCTCCCCCCGGAATCCTCGCCGGGGGGGGAGGCGCTCCATTCCCCCCCCCCCCCGGAATCCTGGCCGGCCGGCTGTGCTCCACAGGGATTCTGCGTAGCTGCCGGCCGGCTCCACCAGCAGCCGGACATCTGGCCGTTGGCTAGCAGGGACGCAAATGGTGGTGGCCGTAGCTGCCGCCGTTTGCGTCTCTGCAGTCAGCCGTGATAGGCTACGTAGACGCTACGCTATTTGCGTTCCCCTTATTTTCGCTGTCTTAGTCTACGTAAATGTTTACGTAGACTAAGACGTGCCAAAATAAGGAACGCATACGCGTACGTGCATTTTTTTGTTTTAAAAGTCAGCCGTGATAGGCTACGTGAAGATTTATGTAGCCTATCATGGTTTTTTTTTTTAAAACCTAGCCGTGATAGGCTATGTAAATCCTTACGTAGCCTATCACGTTTTTTTTTTTTTTAACTGGAAATGGCGGCGGCGGCAGCCGGTCGGAAGATCCACCCAAGGTAAGTCGCTGCCGCCGCCAGGAAGCCAGGAGCCGCTGCCGCCGCCAGGAAGATCCACCCAAGGTAAGTCTCGTCCCAGGGGGGGCGGGGGGGCAGGCCGTTCTGCTACCGATTTCGGGGGGCCGAATGCGCTGGCATTCGGCCTCCCCGAGATCCGTGGCGGAATTTTTGTACATCCCTACACCATGATGGTGAAAGTGTTTGCCCTCGTCTTGCCACTCAGGGCTTTGGAAGCTGGGGTGGAGAAAGGAATCCCTTTGGGGCTTGCTGGGGTCACACACTGAGTCCTGAGTTTGGGGAAAGTGGTAATTCAGTAGGGCCTCCCTGAATACCTAGTGGCAGGCCGAGATGGAAGGAGGCAGTATGCTGCTCCAGGATCAAGACAGGGCCAGCAGGTTCACCCTTAGCTTGAAGAAGGAGAGGAAGCATCTCCTGCCATAGTCTGTTCCCACACAGCTGTTAGATCGCATTGCACATCTCTTCTTGTGAACGTTAGCTGATTTGTAGGGTGGCCATGTGTCCACTTTTACATAGGGTTAGGTCCTATGTAAAGTCCTCTGCTTGCCTTGAAGGGCTGGCAGAAGACTGCTCCCTATCTTGAGAACATCCTCAATTTGAAGGCCTGTCCAATCCAAGTCTGGTTGAAAGATAAAGAACCCTCAGAAGGGAGAGCAGAAGGGCCGTGAAGGTGCCCATCGAGATGGAGCAGGCACACCTGGTCCCAGCCCAGCCTTCCAGACTATGGTGACATGTACTGTGTTTCTATGTAATTTATAATAATCATTTCTAAATGTGCATCTAGGTGCATAAATTAGCATATGCAAATTTTATGCAAACCGGCATGCCCCTTTGTCCTCTTTTTTGGTGATGCATGTCCTCTTTTGGGGAGATTCATAAGTGGGCACCCTGTTTACACATTACATGTTTCTTGCTTCTTTATTCTGGGTGTGGGTGCAGTTGGCTCTATGCCTTAGTTCTGTAACCAAATCTAAATACATATAATTGCAATAATCCCATGTTCTTTACCTCTGGGAACCTCTATTTCCCTCCCTTTCCTCTGTTGCCTCCCTTGCCTTGTGTCATTTCCTAGATTGTAGGCCCCTTGGGCCAGGGACCTGTCCTAGCACCTTGGTCATTGTTGGTGTTAATAATAACTAATAATTATTATGCTCATTTATAAAGAGAGCAAAGCAAAACAAACAAACAAGCAAACAAAAATAATCCCAAAGAAAAACCAAACAGAACAAAACAGAGTGTCCTCCAAGGATATCAAAGCCAAACAGAAGACGTTCACTTTGACTGCCTGCATTCTTTTGTCCTGAGCCCCGTTTACATGATATACAGAGGAAGGGGCTCTACGTAATTTAAGGAAATTATACTGCTGGCCCTGCACCCTGTTTTTTGCTTTTAAGAAACGTTTAGAAATGTTCAGATAAGACTGCAATTACTAAAACACCGATTCTTATTGCTGTCCTTCTGCATTCACTGAGGAAACATGAGCTGGGAAAGGCTTGTAGGCCATGTCAAGGAATCTCTTGATTGGGGCTGTTTAGCTTAGAAAACAGTGCTAGGACTCAGTGGGGTCATCTCATGAAGCTGAATGGTGGGAGATTCAGGACAGAGAAAAGGACGTCCTTCTTCACACACGGCACATAAAGTGGGATTCGCTTCCACAAGATGTAGTGATGGCCACCAACCTGGATGGCTTTAAAAGGGGGTTAGATAAACTCATGGAGGAGAAGGCTGTTGGTAGCTACTGGTTATGATGTGTGTGTGTGTGCGTGTGTGCGCACGTAGGTAGATCACATTTTTATTAAAGTTGAAAATGAAGTTTAGCAAAGGGGAAAAAATCAGCAACAGCAGCATACTCACCAGCCAGATTCTGCCAACATTTGCTCTTCCTTATACTGACAAAAAAGGCACGAGTGCAACAGTGCCCTCCTGCTTGTGTACCAGAAATGGGTATTCAGAGACACACTGCCTCTGATGCTGGAGGTAATATAGAGGCATCATCTGGGTCATGACGGCTACATATTCCCTCCTGTATCCGAGGCACTGTGCCTTTCACACTCGTTGTTGCTGGGGAACACAAGGGGGAGGCTGCCGTTGCACTCATCTTCTGCTTGTGGGCTTCCCAGGGGCAGCTGGTTGGCCTCTGTGGGAACAGGACACTGGACTAGATGCGCCCTTGGTCTGATCCAGCAGAGCTCTTCTGATGCTCTTCTGATGGCTGGCAAAAGTGCCCTCTCATAAGCCAGTGGCTGGGGTGGGAAGCAGCTTTTTGCTGTAGCAAAGAAAGAGAGCGAAAAGCGGGCAGCTGTCAGTGCCAACGACTTGGGCACAGTCCCTGGCTGTATTCCAACCAAGGCTTCCATCTGCCCATGGCAGGGAATGGCGGCTTGAGCTGGAGCCTGCTGCTCTGTGAACCAGGCAAGAGCAGAAGGCCAGTTTACGGGTCTTTGTACCAGGCTCCAAGCCGCCTGCCGGGCTGATGTCAGTGCCAGCTCCAGGTAGTTCCAGGCCCTTGGGCAAGGCACCTTCAGTGGGCTCCCTCCCTCAGTGAGGCTACCTACTCACCACCATTGTCACCAGCTGCTCTCGCTCCTCCAGACAGCCAGGGAGCAAGGAGGCCGCAGCATCTCCTGCGCCTCCTCCTCACCACCACCCCTGTCTGGGCCAGAGTGAGAGGCAGGGGAACAAGCAGGTTGCATGGGGGAAGAGGAGGAGCAGGTCCGGGGGCTCTTGCCAGTGGGCCCCTGCTGGGCTGTGGGCCCTCAGCAGGTGCCCAGCCAGGCCTACCCTTGACGCCAGTCCTGGCTGATGTTGCATACTCCTCCCGTGCCCAGCGAGAGCACCAAAGCATCGGAGTGCGCACAATCCCAACTAGCCTCAGGTTATCAGGTGTAACGCCATGTGGATTCAGACTCTTAATCAAAGAATACGTATCATATATGATGATGATACGTTCCAGGTTTTCCTTGACAGTGGCAACAAGAGAGAGAGAAAGAGAGAGTCTCATAGTCTGTATGTGCTGATAGATGGAAGGAGGAGCAGAGCAGAAGAAAGAGACAATGCAGAAGCAAATCGCTCACCAACTGCGTCTGTCCTCTGCAAGTACTAAGGATAAACCGTTCAGCACCAATACTGCAGTGGAAATTAGCTCCACAGACAGATCCCATTAGTGTTAATGGTCTAATTACCAGCACATCACACTCAATATTTAGCCTTAAGTGGTACCCAAAGTTTCATTACTTTCCATTTCTGAAAGAAGGCAGCTTATCCTTGTCCTCGCCAAAACACAGCAAGAAAGAGAACGGGGGGGGGGGGGGAGGATCACAGCCGGATTTCTGTAACCAGAGACACAGCAGTAATCTTTTAGGGCTGTTTGTTTGCAGACACAGAAAATAAAATGTGGCCTCAGTGCATGACTGAGGTGGAAAAAGAGGAGGAAAAGCAAAGCAAGCAACATGGAACAAATAACAGGAGAAAGTAATAAATGCTTTGGAACTTCAAAGACAAAAGCTGTTCTCTTATGCACACTTCGCTGGGAGTAAGCCCAACTGAGTACAGGCATGAGTACAGGATGGGGGTAACCTGGCTTGACAGCAGTACATGTGAAATGGATCGAGGTGTCTTAAGATGTAATCCTACGCATGTTTAGACAGAAAAAAGTCCTACAACTCCCAGTGCTGGCTGGGGAATGCTGGGAGTTGTAAGACTTTCTTCTTTCCAAACATATATAGGATCGCACTCACACCCTTAGTGTATCACAAGCTGAACATGAGCCAGGAGTGCAATGCAGCTGCTAAAAAAAGCTAATGCAACCTGAGGCTGCATAAACAGAAGCACAGTGTTCAGGTCACAAAAAATTATTGTTCCAATCTGTTCTGTGCAGGTCAGACAGCATCTCGAGTCCCGTGTTGCCAGTTCTCAGTGCCACATTTTAAGAAGGACATTGATTAGGCTCAGCCCTAGTGTAAACTGACTCCCCTGAGAAGCATTTGTGTTGGAGGTGATATCAGATGACAAAAAAAATGTATGTGGTGCTGGCCCATTCACAAATGTGGTCATCATCGAATGATGGTTTTTGCACGCATGTGTGAACCCAGGGCCAATCCACAACTTCCTTCCCAAGCATTAGAAGCAAAAAACCCAACCAGGCTACACTGGAGTTCTTTTTCTTACAGCACAATTCCTTGCTCTCTCTTTGCCAACAGGGCCTTGAATAAAGGCTCTCAAACACTGTTAGGAGTATTAGGAGCAGAGGTGAGAGATATTAGCAATCAGTCTTTGAGCGTTTTGAACCTTTCAGTGGAAAGGCACCCCTCTCTAATTCTGAGCAGTAATTATGGGGGGGGGGAAGGCATGTGGAGAGCAGGACTCTCATCTTACGAGAAGATATAACCACTTGGAGTTGTTGCAAGCTGAGTAGATTCATCAGCGTGACCTACAACAAATCAGTGGGGATGTGTGAAGAACAATGCGTACGAGTCGGCATCCACTGTGCACCTACTGTGGAGATATCTTGCTGGCTAGGACTGGCAATGTGCAAGAGGGTAGAGAAACACTTTTACTTCCTCTGCTGGTCCATAAGAAGTTAAATTAAGAGGTCTACCATATTGAAAAGGCGGACATGTTTACATGAACGGTACATGCTCTGTGATTCCATGTAAACAAGAAAAACTCTCCTGCTTTGGAATTGGTCATGCCATTCAGCAACATGGAAACCTCAGCTTTCATTTTTTGAAAAACAAATTTCTAGTTCTTATTACGACTGCAACAATAGGCTTTTAAGATGAATGGACAAAGTCTGGTAAAATCTCCAAACAAGAAGGAAATCTTTTTGGATTTCCAATGGTCAAATGATGGAACTTAAGTGCCCATAAAGTTTATTGCTCCCCCCCAAACAGAAGGAACTATGAGCTTTTCTACATGAAGCATCTATTGTGCGCTCATCATTCCGTACTCATGGTTGTTTACAGGTTCTTTAGACAATGTCATGACCCTCCAGTTTCACTTCTTTTTTTAGAAGAGCACTTCCAGCAATTTTTTTTTAGAGCAGGGAAAATGCAGTATAATTTGTGAAAGTGAAAGAAAACACTTTTTCCACTTGTGCATTTACAGTATTCCGATATATCACAGTGCCACCTAGAGGTTACGTACCAGAAAAGCAGGAAAGGAAATGCTCTTCGTGTAGTGCTCTGAGCTCAGTTTTGTGATGAACCTGAAAGTAGATACAGCAGATTAACAGCTTCGTGTAGAAAAGCCCTAGATACATTCTATATACAACTTACAAAATTAACTTTTCTTGGGCCAAAATGTGAGTTTCCCTTGGCACAGAATTTTGGTAGCAGGAATTTTGTGTAGAACATGCACATATCCTGAGCTTGAGGGTACAAGTGGTATCGGTGCTGGCCCAAGACAGTTCATCATCCCAGGTAACTGCACCATGCCACTTGAGAGATGGCCCCTAAGCACAGGACCCCTTGCAGAACAGTTTGGTTTAGAAGCCATGAGCTGTGTTTGGCCCTGGGACACAGGAGTCCAAACAAAGTCCTGCTCGGCTTGCTATGGATTCCGGGGGTGGGCAGGTATGTGTGAGTAGAGCTGAGGAAGCTGCCTTATACTGACTCCAACTGTTGGTCCATCTAGCTGAGTACTGAGTACTGGCTGGCAGCAATGGCTCTCCAGGGTTTCAGGAGAGCTGGAGATGCTGGGGACCGAACATGGGACCTTTTTATGCCCTCCCCAAAATGTCTTGTGTGCCTTTCCAACTCTCCGCCTCCCTTTCCCTAGCTGTAAAATGGGAACAATAGGGAATTGCTTCACATGTGGCAGCCCCCCAGATGTCTTGGACTCAGACACTTGTCCTCCCTGGCCAAGTTGGGGGGACGAGAGTTCAAGTCCAACACCTTTGGAGGGTGCCCGGTTGGCAAAGGCTGCTTTATACCATTCCTCATTCCTGTTGTGCCTATTGATGGACCCAACGCCATTCACATACATTAGTAGAAAACATTCCCTACCATGCCGGTCTTCAGGGCTGGCTCTACCATTAGGCAGAGGGAGGCGGCTGCCTCGAGCAGCAGATGCAGGGAGGGGTGGCAAGCTGCCACAGGGCAGAGCTGGATGTGTGCTGGTGCTGCGCCCCCTAAGCCACCCTGTTGCCCTCAGGTGCAGTAGAGGCAGCCACAGTTGAAGTAAGAGTCAGCCGCCAGTCTGTCTGGCTCCTGTGCAGGGCATGTGGAGGTGGCAGCATGTCTCTTGCTTCAGGCAGCACAAAGTCTTGGGACGGCCCTGCTGGTCTTGCTTGCTTCTGCTGCATCTGCTTCAGCCTTCCCCAAGCTGGTACCCTCCAGATATGCTGGACTGCTGGGAGTTGCAGTCCAGCACATCCAGAGGCAACCAGCTTGGGGAAGCCGGATCTACCTAACATTCCTGCTCCAGAGTATCTCCCTCTGTGTACAGCTGACTCTTTTGTTAATGCCAAGAATGGAAAATTCATTGATGTGAGGCCAAGCCCCCATTCCCATGGTGCATATCCATAGTCCCGAAAACATCACATTGAGAGAAGCTGTCTGAGGAAGGGGTGTCACAGATGCAGTTTCCTTCCACGGTGGCCTCTGCCTGCTGCTTTCCTCAAGCCCTCCTCCAATCTCCCCCTGCCCCCCCCCCCGATTCCTCCCCTAGGCAATACTGGAAGGTATGACATTGTTATTCTAGTGAGAGGGAAATGAGGACCTCTCCCTCCTCCCTGCCCCGGTTTATTCCGCATGAAGAAATGCAGCAAATTAAATCCACCAGCCTGGAAAGAGGGCTGGATGTGAATCCCCTTTCAATAGGTTCCGTGATAAACTGGGATTTACAGGCATCGCCTTTTGCATAAGGAAGCAGGATCAGACCTGGAAGTGGGGCCAGGTGGAGATAGAGTTTTTCCAGCCTGTAAGCACATCGGATTACCAAGCAGCTGCCCCAAGCAAAGCAAAGCAAAGCAAAGCAAAGCAAAGCAAAGCAAAGCAAAGCAAAGCAAAGAGACGGGTTTATCTGAAAGAGTTTGGAGAGACAAAATGGAGTTGTCTCTTGCTCCTTTCTCATGATTGTTGAAGCAAAGCATATCCACTTATTTGCCATTCAAAAAGCAGAAAGAGATTTTGCAACACTGATGGGAAAGGATGACAAGGTAAGGCTCTGCCCAATCCCTTGCAAAAGTCATGGGTGGCATCGGAGCTCTCTGGAGGATCCTAATGGTGTACTTTTTATTTTATTATATTATATTTTATTTTGGCATTTATATGCCACCAGCTATCAAAGGTTCTCAGTGTGCCTTACAATAAAAGAGAACTGATACTCAGAGGATAAAACCATGCTATCTAAAAACAGATTAGAAGCCAGCACCACAGGTTAAAACAAGTATCATAGAAGCCACAGCAGCAGCAGCAGAAGAAATCTCACAGATTTTAAATTCTGAAAATGTTGCACGATCTATAGATCACTAAAATAATTTTAGATCAAAATGTAAAAGTTAAGGGGCCTGGAAAAAGTCTTTCACCTAGCATCAAAAAGACGACAGTGTAGGTACTAGGCAAACCGTTCTTTTCGGGGCATTCCTTATTTATTTATTTATTATTGCATTTATATCCCACCTTTTTTCCTCTTGCAAGGAACCCAAGGCGGCTTACATTATCCCCCTCCTCTCCATTTTATCCTCACAACAACAACCCTGTGAGGTAGGTTGGGCTGAGAGTGTGTGACTGGCCCAAAGTCACCCAGTGAGCTTCCATGGCTGAGTGGGGACTAGAACCTGGATCTCCCAGCTCCCAGTCCAACACTCTTACCACTACACCACACTTAAACAAGGTGCCATCACAATTTATTTATTTAGGGTGCAATCCTATGCATGTTTAAACAGAGCAAAGTCCATGCTGGCCAAGGAATGCTGGGAATTGTAGGACTTTGCTCTGTCTAAACATGCATAGGATTGCGCTCTTATTTATTTATGTTTTATATTTTATTTACAGTATTTTTACCCCACTTTTCAGCCAAAAAGTGTTCCTAGAGTGGCTTACAAAGATGAATATTAAGACAGCCCCTGCCCTCAGGCTTACAATCTTAAAGACACAACACAAAAGGAAAAGGGACTGGGAGCGGGGAGGAAAAAAGCAAAAAGCCAGACACCAGTTGTTATATGTGTCCTTTCTGGCAGGGAAGGGTGAAACAAGCTCCCTGCAGCTGTCCCTTCTCTGGCTGATGTGTGGGGCCAGGCTGGTCTCCCCTGTGCCACCCACAATGTTCTTTCTGGGAGGCAGGGGATGCAGGAATAAGGCCCTGTTTTTGAACACTCCAGGATGATCTGTAACTCCTGACTTGACTAAAATCGCTACCAACTGCCACTGCTAAGGCCATCAGAACGAGGCGAAGCAGCCGCCAGGCACCCTCCATCGTGCCTGGATTCCAGCCATACGGGGCATTTTGTCCAGTAGGCAGTAGCAGCTCCAGGGTAGCCACTCAGTAGTGACCTGATACGACGCTGCAATTAATCCTGGCTCCCCAAGGAGTGCACCTGCGTGCATGATGCACTCCTTTGCACACACTTGGCATGTTTAGATGTACACGAAAAGCTTTCCATATGAATCATCCCCATCATTGGCTGTGCTGGCTGGGGCTGCTGGAGCTTGCAGTCCAGCCACACTGGGAGGGCCACATGTCCCTCGTCCCTCTTCTAGGGAGATCATGCCATTGCTGCTGCTCCAGTTGTCCCTGTTTACCAGGGACAGTCATTGCTTTCTGATACCTACACGGGCTCATTGGTCTGATCCAGGAGGGCTCTTCATTCTGAAATGAGCCTTACTCGAGACAAACCTGGTTGTGAATCCTGATGCTGATTCCCAGTGGCGTCGCGGTAAATCCTGAAGTGCAGGCATTCATCGTGACAGTCTCTGTAGCCCCGCCCCCAAGGAGAGTCCACACAGGCAGGCAGCTGTGGCGATCCATATCAACAAACCAGCTCTAGCAGTTCCCCACTGGGAGCAGGGTGTTCGTAAAGCTGATGGGTCCTAGTTCAAGGCCCAGCTATCCCAAAAGACTTCGCACTGCAACAGGGAACAATATAATATCGCAGGGAAAATCTATTTCTTCCAGCTACTGTGCGGTTTGCAGTTCAGTTCAGAGGGAACGGGGTTCTGAGGTGGGTGGATAGCAGATAATGGCGGGATCTCTGCTAATAAAAAAGTCCTGGCGCTGCATCCCTGTGAGCCCTGGCTCCACCACACCCCCGCTGAACCGTGATACCATGGAAGTTGCTGCAAAGCTGACACGTACCAAACTCCGCATGGTTGCAATGGGAGATGTGCATCCATACCCTTGTGCATCTTTTCAGTGTGATCTCTGTGGTAGAAGACCCAGATGGGCTGGGTTTTTTCCTAAACACAACACGCCCATCAGTAGGGATGGCTGGGGGTGTCTGTTGTCGACTACCAGTGCAGGCAAAGCTTATCCAGTGTGGCACACACACCAATAGGCAAATCGTGACCACCTTCGCTTCCTGGAGGAGGCAGGCCTGGGCATGCAAAGGAGACTGACCTGCCTCCCCCAGCTTCATCATCCAGTATGCAAAGAAGAGAGCAGCCTCTGTAAATAGCTCGCCATTCCTGCTGCAACGAAGTGCCATGCCTCCGAGGGCTCCATCCTCCCTCGCAAGGGCCTGGCTTTCTCCTCTGAATAAAGGCAGGTGCTTAAATGCCCAGAATTTGCTCTTGGGAGGCACAGAGCAGATCAAAAAGCGGACAGAAACACCATTCATCTCTCCTCTTACAGCAGCAAATGCTGACAGGGTAGAGGACAAGGCCCCCTTTACCCAGATTTTGGCACGTTGTGTCTTTTGCTGTAACCTACAGAGCCCTTCATTAAAGCTACAAACAGGCTTCCTAATAACACACTTCGCCAGATCTGAAAAGGAATGTTTGTTTGTCTGGATCTAGCTAACAGGATCCACAAGGCTCAGGGGATGCAGAGAATAGAGCAGAGGAGGCCATCTCTCTGACAGAACTTGGCAGAATCATTGCAGTACCTCCTGTGCCATCTGCCCAGATAGCGGTTAGCTCTGGACCCCTGGAAGGAGGCTGCAGGTGGAGGCTGATGGCAAGCAAAGGGATGGCCATACAAGTGAGTAGTTCTTCTTGCATGATTTTTAACTAAAATTCCCGGCAAGTTGCTGGTGCCATCTATACTTCATTCTCTCCTGTCCCTTAGTCTAAGAACATCAGAAGAGCTGTGCTGGATCAGTCTGGGGGGATACCTGGGCCAGTGTTGTATTTGCAATGGCCAGACAGATGCTTTTGAGAAGCCCACCAGCAAAAGCATGGAAATGGTGGCCCTCCACGGTTGTTGGTCCCTAGCATCTGCTACTTGAAGGTATTCTGCCCCTGAACTTGGAGTTTCATTTAGCTGTTGGGATGTTACCAAGCTTGATCAAGTCACGTGTTTTTATACACATCTGAAACCTACTTTTCTCTAGGAAGATAGATGACTGGGGTAAATTAATTCTGGTGCTAAGGGAACCTCTCCCCTCTGTAGGTCTGGCTCTCTTCTGCAGGAGGACAGGCTACTTTCAGTCTGGTTAGGCTGGCCTAGAAACTAGCATGTTTACCAAAATACACAGGCGCACGGCATGCATCACTCTAGGGCAGTCTTCCCCGACCAGATGCCCTCCAGATGTTTTAGGCTTCAATTCTCATCAGCCCCAGCTAGCATGGTCAAAGGTTTGGAATCCTGGGAGTTTTCATCCAAAACATCTGGAGGGCACCAGGTTGAGGAAGGCTGCTCTAGGAACTTAGTCTACATAGTGGAGTGCCCTCGTAAGGTATTTGGGAGAGAGCAGCAGAGATGAGATTGTGTGGCAAATTATTGAAGGTTTGCTCAAGAAATGCATAGAAGAGCAAGAGGTATGGAAAGACAGTGATGAGAGAACCTGAGACTGGCTACGCAGTGATGCTTCAGCATCTGTGAGGAAATAGGGATGTCAGAGAATTCCGCGACGGATCTCGGTGAGGCCAAATGCCAGTGCATTCAGCCCCCCGGAATCCATAGCGGAATGGCCTGCCACCCCCCCGCCCCCCACGGATCCCCCCCGGGATGAGACTTACCTGGGGCGGATGTTCCGGATGGCGGCGGCTTCGGCGGCGGCTGCGGTGGCGGCAGCGGCTGGTCTTCCAACCGGCTGCCGCCGCTGCCATTTGCAGTCTGTGTTTTTTTCTTTTTTTCTCCCCATAGACGTGATAGGCTACATAAAGACTTACGTAGCCTATCATGTCTGGATAAAAAAAACCACAAACACGTACGCAAATGGTGGCGGCTATGGCTGCCGCCATTTGCGTTCCTTATTTTTCGCTGTCTTAGTCTACGTAAATATTTACGTAGACTAAGACGAAGACAAGAAAGGGGAATGCAAATAGCGCCCAGTACACTATTTCCGTTCCCCTTTCTTGTCTTCGTCTTAGTCTATGTAAATATTTACGTAGACTAAGATGGCGAAAAATAAGGAACGCAAATGGCGGCGGCTGTAGCCGCCGCCATTTGCGTACGCATTTTTTTGTTTTGTTTTACCCAGAGCCCTCCGCGGCCAGAGAAGTCTTCTTCAAGTCTTCTTCAAGTAAGTTTTTGGGTGGATCGAGGTGGTAGGACAACTGGAAATTTGGAGGGTGGAATCTGTGTACTACTTTTCTTCACATGCTCTGAAGCTCACAAACAATCCCAAACTCAATAGCGAATTCATAAGGCATCGATCCAGGCTCGCTACAAAGGTGAGCATTATGAATGGACGATTTTTCACCAACAAACCGCCAGCTAATCATGAAATTGGGCAGCTTCACTAGATGAAGTGGTGGTAACTGGAAAGCTGGCAAGAGAGAACATGAGAGAGCAAGTTACACTTTTCCTTCCTCATGATCTATCCAAAAACGCATGAAAGGGTGGTGGTGGGTCCTTAACATTGGGGTGAATCCAAAATGTAGGCAGAAAAGATTTCCTTGGCCAAGGCGATCCTTTGCTGAGCAAAGATCGCTCAATGAAGTGGTGCAGAGACAGGCACCCAGAGAGAGGAGTCTCAGGAGTCAGTGAGGCTGAGTTTACGTCAGTAAAAATGCTCTCCTGGAAACACCACTGGATTCAGGGGCTCTAGGGTCATCCATGCTCTTTGAATAATGGAACTAACAAAAGACTACCATGGCACGTGGAAAGAAGTTTTCCACGTGCATAAAAGGGAAGTGCGTTTGACTATCTTCCTTGACAATGGGGAATGCTTGACCCTACGCAGGTGTGTTTTGCTACTAACCAGAAGGTCGCATGAGAACTCAGGGAGGTCAGTAGCCATTTCATAGGTGATACAACGCTGTCCTGTTGTAATTAGGCAACAGAGGCTTTTAGTGGGTCCAAGAGTTCTCAGGCTGGCGTATGGAAGGCTGGGATACTCAGGTGGAGGGTGTCAGCTGAATTTGCAAATGCATTTCCAGACAAAACTGAGACTTTTGAGCCAAGGACTGTGGGGACTCAAAATGGAGGCGAGCTGGTGCTCCCTATTGATGGTAGCTCAACAACAACAACAACAACAACAACAGATACTAAACTTGCAGCAGTGGATTTCCTGCATCAGGAGAGGTTGGACTAGATTACCTTTGAGGTCCCTTCCAACTCTGTGATTCTACTGGGATTCCCCTTAGGTTGGTTTGCATGGATACTGCACAATGTCTGTTGCCCTATCGTTGTCCCCCCTGCCCCCTGCCTTTGCCATCAGAGATTTTTCTCCTCCTTACATCTTACTTGTGTTTATCCACCCGTACAGCATTCGCCACCAAAGGATACGCTACTAGTTTGCTTTTTTTTCCCCCGTCTGTAACCTTCTGTGATCCCTGTTTGACTGGAGGCCCGAGCAGGATGGGAGGGGAAACCAAATGGACACATGGGCCGTGAGCAATGGTGGCTCCACCACAGCAACTCCAGGCCCTGGAAGGCTTTTAGTTTTGTCTGCACGTGGCCTGAGTGAGTTATGGTGATGACACAGTGGAAATTGTCCTTGTGTGGCTTTTTGGAAGTACGTGCCATTGTTAATTAGGGCTGCGCTGTGTGCAGCGCTCTCCACTTTCTTGTCCTTGCTCAGGATTATAATCAGTGGTGAAGGTGGATGTTGAGCAGAGGCCATCTGCAAACAATCCTTCTTGCCGTTTCATATTAACATCCTCTGAAATCGTTCATAGGTGAACAGTGTGACCTGAAAGCAACCTGCAGAAATGTCTTCCAACCCAGGATAAAGCACAATGACCTCCTTGGTCTCTCTAACGTAATCGCTTTGGCCATGACGGATTTTGTTGGTGCTGAACCACAGTCTCCACTGGGGCCCTCCACTTAGCATCCACTCTGAACAGTGCCATTTCAGAGGGTATATTAGTATTCCCAGCTATTGCTGGAAAGGTCACGGCTGTCCACGTATTAGTGCATGAAGATGTGCTGGGAAGAACACAAGGGAGAAGGTGTGAGCATGCATCTGGGCCTCTCTCTGTTAGCATCTCACTTTCTCCTGGGCCTTTTGACAGTCTTAACGCAAGGAAGAGGAGTGAAACAACATACCAGTTGGCTGGCTGCCGAACACTGTACAGGCAGCTACACCACTGACACCCAGCACCCTTGTTTGACAGAAGTGCAGCAAATGCCAGTGTGAGCCCTCTGTTCGAATCTCACCTTGGCACTGAACATAACCTTGAATAACCTTAAGCAACACTGTCTCAGACTCCACTCCCCATCTGCAATATACGGGGCTGTCGTAAGGATGATGAAGATGTATGCAAAACACTTTGAACACTATATAAATGCTAAGAATTAGGAGCACAGGGTCAGACCGTTGGCTCACCTAGCCCAGTGTTGCTGACACTGACTGGCAGCAACGGCTCTCCAGGGTCTCAGGTAGAGAAAGGCCTTTCCCTATTTATTTATTTATTTATTAAATTTATTAATCACCCATCTGGCTGGTCACCCAGCCACCCTGGGCGATGCACAACACACCATAAAACAATTTAAAACAATAAAATTCTACCATATTTTTTTTTTAAAAATACCCTAACCCACCCCAAATGCCTGCCTGAACAACCACGTTTTTAATGCACGACGGAAGCTCATTAAAGAGGGGGCATGACGGAGTTCCCTAGGGAGGGAGTTCCACAGAGTGGGGGCCACCACAGAAAAGGCCCTCTCCCTCGTCCCCACCAGTCCCCTACACCTTCTGCCTGTCCTTTTTTGGAAAAAAAAAAACCTGGAGATGCTGGGGATTGATCCTGGGTCCTTCTGCTTGCACACCATGTGCTCTACCACTGAGCTATGGTCCGCCTCCACACTAATATTACAGAAAGGCTATAAGACATTTGCACCTGGTCAATATAATTGTTATAAAGCAAGTCTTTGGTCTTTCGCTGCATTATTTACAGATGTTGGAGCAGCACCCAGCTGCGGTGAGTCTCCAACATTTCCCGTTTGCCCTCTAGGTGGTATGGCCCTTGATACCACCTGCTTGCTGCATTTTACTTATGTCTTTCAGCTCCAATGTTGGCTGCTGACATGAGGTATGTGATTATTAGCAGCAGGAGAGAAATCAGAATCTCTCTCCCCACCCCTCCCCCACCCCTCCTGTCCCCATCCAAGCTAGACAGGCCTGCTGGGGGATGCAGGAAGATTTAAGAGCTAATAAGGCCATTAACGTGTCAAAATGCCAATGGTCTGGAGGAAGAAAGGGCGTTTGCTCCATTTCCACAGTTAGCTCAGCAGTTCTATTGCCTTATGAAAAGGGTTTCTCATGTAAACACATAGGCTCTGAGTACGGAGGCTCACCAAATTAATTCTTCTCACTATTCTGCATACTATTCAGGTGTTCAACATAAATGCATGGAGAGAGAGAGTAAATTTATGTAGTAAATTTAGTTGAATTTACGTAGTCTACGTAAATCTTTATGTAGACTAGCCGGGACCAAATAAGGAATGCAAATGGCGGCGCCATGGGCACCGCCATTTGTATACGCGCTTTTTTTTTTTCAAAGTCACCCGTGATAGGCTACGTAACAATTAACGTAGCCTATCACGGCTGACTTTGCAGATCTAGCCATGATAGGCTACGTAAATCGTCACGTAGCCTATCACGGGTGTGTTTTTTTTTTACTTACTTTTTTATTTCGTAATGGCGGCAGTGGCAGCCAGTCGGGAGACCAGCCACCACCCCCGCCCCCGATGAAACACCGCTGAACCGCCACCGGGATCTGCCACTGAGAGGGACATTCGCTGAAGGTAAGTCCCATCCCGGGGGGAGGGGCGGGGGGCCAGCGGAGAATTTCCCCAACACTTTCAGGGGGCCGAATGCCTCGGCGCTCGGCCTCCCGAAGATTCGTGGAGAAATTCTCCGCCATCCCTCATGCCTGTCAGCCCAGCCTCCGACCCGCACATGTGCACAGTTGTGATCAGAGTGTTTAATGATCAGAATAGCATTAATTTAGTGCTGTTTTTAAAGTGGTCAGAGTGCTTCACATATATTATTTTGGTGATCCTTACAACAACCCTGCAAAGTAGTCCAATATATTGCAGAAGGGGGCTCATGGAGAGTGACTTGCCTAAGGTTACCTAGTGAGATTTGAAATGAAGGTTTCACTGCTAAGTTTGAAATATTTAGTATTTCTAATATTTCTACCTACAAAAAATATTCAGTTCAGCCTACAAATAATAAAGGTATCAAATAAGGATGTATGACAAATTTGTTACAGTTCATTTTTTATCAGGATTTACCAAGTTTGTACCTTCTGGACCGAACACAGAGTTGAACACAATCTGCTGTCGAAGTCCGTACATTTCTGAGCTTGCAGTGTGATTCGCAGACCAAAAAACCCACATTCGACAGCATGTGTACAGTTGAAAAATGTACATAAAATAATTCATACATTTTAAAAGTGCACACAAATGGACTTTAATCAATGGGAGAAGAATGTGTACATTTCAAAAATGCGCAAAATTGATGCATCTGGAAAAATGCACACGAAAATACACACAGATTTTTATGTTAAAAGAAAGAAACAAAACTCAATATGGTATGAACTTGAGTCGGAATGAGCTTCAAGATGGAATTCGGCAATCTTGGGTTTTGCTGATTCGCACATCCCTAATATCAAAACAACAATAAAATAAAAATTAAATGATCTAAAAAACATACTGATCTACTACAACTAAGTTAAAAAGCAGCAGCAGTCAAATTCGTGTTCCAGCCCTGCTGAAATAAGACCATCTGTGCTGTTTGCAAGTAAAAAGCAAGTAGTGATCAGGCCAGGCATCACTCTTTTGAAAAGCTGTTCCAAATTCTGGGTCCCAACTCCCCCGTTGTACATCCAACAGCTGATAAAAGTAACATAAGGAGAAAGAAAGGGGGGTCACAGCAATGTCTCCCCCCACCACACCCATTTCCACATGTTGATTTGGGCTCCCCCTCTACATGTGGAGTAGAAGCACTTTCCAAATGGCTTATAGCAAGGGTGTTGACCCTCTTTCACCCTGGGGCTGAATTCAATCATGGAGAAGTTCTCGGGGGCCACATTTCCCTGGTGTGTGGGCCTGAAGCCAAGAGGAGTGGGCCAAAGTGCAAAATACCAGCATGTTTAAGCTTGACCCTCTTACTGCCAGTATCTAAGCCTTAGGGGCATATTTAAGTTTTTAGAATGGGGAAAAGCTGCACAAAAGCTGGAAAACCAAACCATCAAATGATGTGTAGTTGTGAAAAAGGTAGTGAGGTGTGGGGAAGGGGGCATAGCCATCTGGTGAACCCCATGGAGGTGGATTGGGACCTCAGAGAGACTGGATTTGGCTGGTGGGCCTGAAGTCTAGCATCTCTGGTTAACTGGATGCAATGAAGCTTGTCATTTCACTGCATCCATTTGAAACATGCTGCCTCTGTTGAGCCAAAGTGGCTTTCCCAAAGTGGATGTCACGGGATGGAAGGATAAGACCCACATTCTGTTTGACGGACACTAGTTGGGGAGCCCAGTGTAACCAGCTGTAAGTGTGAGGCTGTGAGAAATTATAGTCTTCGAGTTATTACCACTGGGAATTGGCCATTGTGTTTGGAAATGGTTTGAGAAGCTTGTCTCTATAACAGCTGGTGAAGCAAAGGGAATAGTCTCTTGAAATTCTAAAGGGTGTCTGTGGGTCGCTGCTTCTGTTGTACCCAGGAAAATTCAGTATATAGTTACTCTGATCTTAGGACACATCTGAAGGAGCAGGAGACAGGCAGGGATGTATACCATAGTAGAGGCTGAAATGTGATCATTTCTGTTAGGGCAGATTTCCCAACCTGGGGCTCTCCAGGTGTGTTAGACTATAACTCCCATAATCCCCCAGCCATCTATGCTGGCTGGGAGATTATGGGAGTTGTAGTCCAATGCATCTGGAGGGCCCAAGGTTGGGAAAGGCTGTGTTAGGGCAACCATGGCTTGGATCGAGGACCTTTTCTTCTCTTGGTGGTGCATTTGTCTTGGTGGGAAACCTTCTTCAGAAAGAATGCTAGTGGGAAACCCTCTTCAGAATGGATTATTCTGATAGGTTCTCAGAAAAAGGCCAGTCAACCCTTTTTTCCTGACTGACTAGTTGCAAGTTAGACAGATAGATGCCAGTGTTCATGTAGATGGGGCTGCCTGGGCAACAGAGCAGTCACTTTGTCCACTGTGCCCCTGGCTCCTCATAGAGTCTTCTGCCTCCCCACAACCCTTCCCTTTCCTGGGTGCAGACCACAGTGTCGGCATATGGTATACTTGGGCAGCGGCCAGGGTCCCCAGCCCTCCAACAGAGCCCACTGCTGTGCTGATGCCTTCCTTGGTGCCTCTCCATCCAGTGAATTGGAACTGCCAATTTCCTAGAATGTCCTGGAGTGATGCTACATTGGGGGCATTATGCAAAATGTAAAATGGCAGCACTCAAGTAGCATGCTAGTTTCATTCATCCAATGTAATGTACAAGAATGTAACCTTAAGGTTGCCTTACAGTTGAGATGGACAAGTCACCTTTGCATATGTTCACCCAGGAGTCCATCCTCTTTCCCCATTTTAATCTATGAACTTTTCTTTTAAAAATTGGCAGGGAAATATGCATTTAAATACATAATTAAGTATGCATGCTTGAACATATTTTCTCTCAAAATATGTGTTTTTTTAAAATGTGATTTCTCTCAAAATCCACATTATAAACCTAGTTTGTTGCATTTTTAAAGCTGAGAACTGCACCCAAACATTTGGTAAGTGTGAAACTGATTCACACGTTAGTCTAGGAGTTGTGGGTTTGGTCCATTCACAATTCACAAGAGTTTGAATTTCTCTAGCATCCCTGCAGTAATGAAACGAAGATTAATAAAAGGACATACTGAATCTTGAAGTCTGCTGTTCCCAAATGCAGTGAATAAAACCAGATTTATTTCATTTTATTTATTTGTTACACTTACATCCTGCCTTTTCCTCCAAGGAGACCAAAGTGGTATACATCCTCCTCTCCCAAGTTATCCTTACAACAACACTGTGAAGTAGGTTAGGCTGAGAGTCAGTGACTGGCCCAAAGTCACACAGTGAGCTTCGAAGCCAAGTGAGAATTCAAACCCAGATCTCCAACACTCTAACCACTACACCACACTGGCTTTATAAATCTAATCTGTATGTGTTTCATTGAAGAAAGTCAGCTTAGACATCAGAGCAACTGTCCACATCTTCAGGTATCACTCTGACATTATAAGGGGATCAGCTTTATCACTGAGCCGTAGCACCTCTTATTTAGAAATCAGGGCCAGACCAAGACATTTTGTTGCCTAAGGTGAAGGACAAGATGGCGCCCACTCCTATTCCATGTACAAATGTCGAGAGGACTGGCTGTTGAAATTTCCTTCAACACTGGCAACATTAAAGCATCCTCCACCACACCCACAGTTGGCAAGCCAGCTTATGGGGCACAAGGCAGGCTGCACGGTCCACATTTCTCTCCTCCAACATCTTGCTGCCACCTCCCAGCATTTGCAACTTGAGGTGACCACCACACTCTGCCAAATGGTAGGGGCAGCCCTGTTAGAAAAGGACTAGATATTCTTGATAGGTGGACTTCGTTCACTTTTAAAAGAACGCACCCCAGCTTATCCAAATTGGTGTGTTACGGCAGTTAAGACAATAGCGCTTTTCTTGCCCCCCCCCCCAATGTTCCCTCCCCCAGTCCTTCCCCAAAGGATTTGAAGAACAAACCAGTGTTGGGAATATAACAGCCAGGCCTGCAAGGAATGTCCATATATTTACAATGACAATGCTGTGCTGTACTTATTCCTTGCAGAGCCCCTTCCTTTGGTCCCGTTGCACTGGTGTCTTTAGTAATATTTAAACATGACAGCAATTTTGCAGCAGAAGCATTGTAAAGGATGCAAAGTGAAGCAAGACAGGAGTCTCCTTTCCCAAAGGATGCAAAGGTCAGCTTATAAATAATGTTGCGTGTGTAGGACAAGTCCTCTCCAGTGGTAGGAGACATAAGTGAAGACCAGCACAGCCTCCACTCTGACAAGGCTGGCAAAAGGAAGATGGGGTTGGGTGTTCCAGTTTCAAAATGCTTGGCAATTCCTAGCATAGACCCTATCATGAGCTCTTGATTTGTATTATTTCATTTCATTTCATTTCAAAGAAGTATCAACGGCCTTTCTACAGAGATACTCATGGGCCAGCAGTGCACATAAAACATGAAAATGATTTTTTTTTTAATTGTGACCCAGCTGCTTCTCAGCTTGTCTTTACTTTTTAATTCATACAGTATGGTGTTGGGTGTGGGGAGTCTTCATACCTAGCAATTGACCGTGGTGCAGCGGTAAATTGGGATGCACAGGCACTCATCCCCATAGCCACGCCCCCCAAGGAGAGTCCAGAATTGCAGGCAGCTGTGTTGATCCATACCAACAAACCCGTTCTAGCAGCTTTCATTTCCACCATGAGCAGATCTTTTTAAAAAGCTAAAAGGTGTTAATTGCCCATTCAAGACCAAGCTACCCGAAAAGACTTTGCATTGCAAGAAGGAGAGCCGTGTGGTTGCTGGGAATATTCACCTCCCCACAACCCAGCTACCGTGAGGATTGCAGCTAAGCTCAGAGGGAAGGGAACAGGAATTCCAAGGGGTGGCCGGTTATGTTGGCATCCCTGCAAATAGAACAAGGCCAGTGCTTCACCCCTGTGCTTCACCCGCTGCACCACTATCAGCTGACTATCCAGCGTAAGTGTGATACAAAGAACATAATTTCAAACAGGACATAAAGCTTCCCTTTCCTTGGGGTCCAGTGATTGCTGATGATAAGGTGAAATTACTATTGATAAAAAGAGAGAGAAAAAAAAGGTTTCTGGGAAAGGCATATTAATGTGCCTGCCAATTCTGGGCTACCCAGAGCCAGAGGCAGCTGGTTCCGTTGTGTTCTCCCTTTACCAGGAAAAATAGGACAGATGCCTCCAGTACATGCAGTAACAGAATGGTGTATTGCACACGTAAGAACAGAACGGTTTATTGCAGTTCTTACGCTCTTTGGGCAGTGGTAACACTCATCCTACCAACAGTAAACCAGTTCTCCTATTGCTCCAACTTGCACTTCCCCCTTGAGCACTGGGCTATCTGTGACTGCATGTCTTGCCGCTCTGTGGCATCCCATTGTTGCTGCCACTCCCAGCCGGGATACTGTATCTAGGGACGGAGGAGAAATTCATTCAGTTCATATTCTAATGTGAAGTTACTCAAGTTCTCACTTTCAAACCAGCGTGTGAACCAAAACTTGGTTATACTTTGACGTGCATAGTTTTCTGAATTCTGCAATGGAGTTCTCCATTAAAAAAGAATATGCACAAAAATGTGTATATTGGGGGAAAGTGTACACTAAAAAGTGTGCATTAGAGAAAATAACATTGAAATGCATTACATTAGGAAAATTGCTTGCAAAAAAATGTGTCTCTTAGTCAAAATTATGTGTATGCATTAGGAGAAATGTGCACCAAAATGTTCATGCAAACTTTAAAAAAGCACACACAATGCTCAAAGTTTGGGATGAATCAAACATAAGATTGGAATGGAAATATTCTCAAAGTTCAGGACAAACCAAACTTAAGATTGGAAAAATGAGAAATGGAGAGAAGATGAAACTGACAGATTCATCCATGCCTAACTGTGCCATTTGCCACCTTTCTCCACCTTCTGCTCCTTGTGACTGCCCGGTTGTCTGTGGTTGTAGCCTCTGCACACCTTGTCTGCATAGTCCAGTCAGCCAGCTGCCCTTGTGCCCGCTATTTCTGCCTCCCACATCTCCTCAGCCTTCTCCACCTCTTCCTTCTCCAACTTGGTCCCTGGCTTCCTTCTCTGCTGGATCCATTGGCTTCAGCCCCATCTTCCATCTCATTGGCTGCAGCCCCTCCTCTGTGATTAACCCCTTCCTAGCTGCAGCTGTGCTCATGTCCCTGCGGGAGTCCTTTGCCACTGGCTCGTCTTCCTCTGGCCTCTGGGCGTCTTTGTCGATGCTGTGCTGCCTGCAGCCATCCCCAGTGTCCACAATGCTATTAAGAACAACACTTAATTATGGCACGTTGTCTGAGCAGCCAAAAAAACACAGCAGTTTAGGGAGGTGGAGAATTTCTTTCTTTTTTTATAGATTCTTGAATACTGCTCTTGAATAGAAAAGGAAATCTGAGGGCAGTTCACGTACAAAAGGAAATATTATTTGTATTCACATACAAGGAAGTATTATTTGGAAAAAAAAATACAAAGTTTGTGAAGCCTTAAAAGCATTTATTTTGACAGAAGCTTTCATTTCATCAGGTGAAAGAAATGGACAACCTCCTCAGCATATGCCTGACGCAGAGGCCCATGAAATCTTTGGCCACGATAAAAATGGATTCACATTTGAGATGCCAAGGGACTCTTGCTACTTTTGCTGCTGGAGATCAACATGGCTTGTGCCTTTACTTGGAGCTTTGGAGAGACAGGGCCAGGTTACCTAATGCAAACGGTATGCAGGGAAATGGTGAGCAGTTTTGCTCTATCCAGTCATGGGCATGTCTTGCTTCAGGTGAACAAATCATCTGACCCATCGCCACAAACAGAAGCTGCTGTGTGCATATGTTGGATGCAGGACTGGCTCAGGGTTTGAGGAGGCCCTAGGCAAAATGACCTCCTGTGGGCCCCATCCAATGTGGGTGGGCTCCCCTAAGGTTTGTGTGTGTGTGGGGGGGGCTTACGCAGTACAGCAGCATTTGTGTTTTAATTGTACGGAGCAGCAACTCTCCTCTGGGCACAACCCCTTGGCGTCTGCCAGTTTTGGTTTTATCACAATCATCTGGACATTGCATCAGTCCAGGGCATTGTGGGGAAAACAAAATGGTGGCTGCTAGAAAAGCATAGCAGCCCTCCCACCCCACTGATACAACATCTGAGGCATTGTGGGAAAAACAAAATGGCACCTTCCAGATGAATTGAAAACCCAGAGCACAATCCTTCTGGGGGAGGGGCTCAAGGGGAGAGGCAAATGTAGTCCAGTAGGTCTTTCCAGGGCACTGGGTACCCGGCAGCTGCCCAAGGATGCCACATGTTGGCACCAAGCCTAGTTGTACTGCCATGCGAGAAGGGGTGTGTGTGTGTCTCACCTCAACTTATTTCTTCTTTAATTATTTCAATTAATTAATTTATATCCTGCCTTCCCACTAAAAAATGTTGCTCAAGGCAACTAACAGTAAAATCCAGATTAAAAACAAAATTAATTAAGACATAACATAAAAGGTAATAAATTAAAATACAATAAAAACACGCAACAATAAAAAATAAAAATAAAAAGCACAAACCAATTAAGCTCCCCTTCAGCAGCAGACTGATTTATATGCCAAAGGCCTGCCTGAATAAAAACATATTTGTTTGTCAAAGGAAGGATAACAGAGAGGGAGCCAACCTAGCCACCCTCAGCAGGGAGTTCCACAGCCTTGGAGAGGCCACCAAGAAGGCCTTCTCTTGTGTCACCACCAAACATGCCTCTGATGGTGGCAGTAGGGATGGGTGAACTCCATCATACCCTGTTCGCGTGCTGCTCACCGGACTCCTGCCACTTGCCTGACCCTGGCAGGCATGCAGGATGAGCCACCAGATGGTCTGTGGGCACCTGGCTCACGGTTTCCCACTTTTCTGCAAGATGCCATTTTGCACAAAATCACAGGTAAGGTTGATATGGAAGCTTCCACAGATATGGAAATCATGATTTTATGCAAAATGGCAGCCATAAAAAGCCTCATAAATTGTGTAAATGCTCTAATGAGACAATGTACACCTGCAATTTTGCACAAATTTTGCAATGTATGGCCACCATTTTGCATAAAATCTCAAGTTTCCATAAATACCTCCCCTGTGATTTTGCACAAAATGGCAGCTTGCAGAAAAACGGGAAACCGTGAGCTGCACCAAGTCGGTCAAGCTCAGGGATCCATGAGCTGGCATCCGGGGGACTGAGCTGGTAAAACCTGCCCGGCTCCACCCCCAATCTTTAGGTGGCAATATAAGAGAAGGGTCTCTCCAAAGATCTTAATAATCAGGCAGACTCATATGGGAGAAGGCGGTCTTTCAGGTAGCCTGGCTACAAGTCATATAGGGTTTGATAGGCCATAACCAGAATTTGAATTGTGCTTGGGAACAGAAGAGTTGCCTGTGAAACTGTTGTAACAAGGGAGTCACGTGCTGCTTGTCACTGGCCCTGGTCAACAGTTTGGCTGCAGCATTCTGGACCACGTCAAGCAAGGCAATGTTGAATCTTTCTTTCTTTCTTTCTTTTTCTTTCTTTCTTTCTTTCTCTCTCTCTCTCTCTCTCTCTCTTTCTTTCTTTCTTTCTTTCTCTTTCCTGTTTCTTTCCCTTTCCTTTCCCTTCCCTTTTTTGTTTTTGTTTTTTTGCAAAACAATTTGCAAGTATCCTTTTGCAAAACAATTTGTAAAAGGATACTTGGCTCAACAATACTACAAGCGAGAAGGATCTTGGAATTGTTGTAGATCACAAGCTGAGTATGAGGATGAGCCAACAATGTGGTGTGGCTGGAAAAGAGGCAAATGCTATTTTGGGCTGCATTCATAGAAGCAGAGCTTCCAATTCCAGGAAGTACTAGTTCCCCTCTACTCAGCACTGGTTAGGCCTCATCTGGAGTACTGTGTCCAGTTCTGGGCACCACCACACTTTAAGAAGGATGCAGACAAGCTGGAGAGGGTTCAGAGGAGGGCAACAAAGATGATCAAGGCACTGGAAACAAAGCCCTATGAAGAGAGACTGAAAGAAGTGGGCATGTTTAGCCTTCAGAAGAGAAGACTGAGGGGAGATATGATAGTACTCTTCAAGGACTTGCAAGGTTGTCACAGAGAGGAAGGCCAGGATCTCTTCTCCATCATCCCAGAGTGCAGGACACGGAAGAATGGGCTCAGGTGACGGGAAGCCAGATTCTGGCTGAACATCAGGAGAAACTTCCTGACTGTTAGAGCAATACGACAATGGAACCAATGACCTAGGGAGGTGGTGGGCTCTCCCACACTGGAGGCATTCAAGATGAGGCTGGACAGCCATCTGTCGGGGATGCTCTGACTTGGATTCCTGCATTGAGCAGGGGGTTGGACTCGATGATCTTGTAGGCCCCTTCCAACCCTACTATTCTATGATTCTATGAATTTAAAAAGTATAAAAAAGCACCAAATCATATAAATTGTCCTGAAGAGACAGAAAGACACGTGCATGCATGCACGTATGAATCAGAGGGCTTCTTAACAGAAATAATTTTATTTCTATGGGAAAACTTTGCTAAATCCAAATGCTGCATGGCTTTCGAATATACTGTACTTCTCTGTGCTTCTATATTGTTAAGTAGATCCCTTTCAGCTACAATCATCCCTGTGGGGTCTAACATTCCTTTTCAAAGCTACATTCAAATATGAAACATATTTATTTCAAAGCAAAATTGTTAATATTACTTTAAAACATCCCCCTTCCCTGCCTTTGAGAGGGGGGGGCACATTAGCACAAAACATATACTGCCCAGACCCAACTTGTGAATAAAAGAGATTGTAAAAATACCTCAGCACGTGTGCTTAAAACCAAATAAAGATGGTAACCGCCTTCAGTTACATCCCGTCCCCTTCTCCATTAATGTGATTTGTTTGTGTGCTCTAAATTACAAGCCCCCATGTACTACAATCTCAGGAACAGACAGGCCTTCTCAATTCGGGACGCTTACTAAAGAGAAGGCAGGCAGGGAATACTCGTTGCCAGCAAGATGGTGAAGGGAAGTGTCCATTAATCTCCATGCGTGCTGCTCAAAAGCCGCTCTGCATGTGTTGCCCAGATGGCGTCCCTTTGCAGAGCAGGCTTTGGAATTTATGTGCCTTTGGGGTCCCTAAAAAATAGACCATAAACGTCAGGGTTACCTGAGCTTCCCTCCACCTTCTCTGCCCCAAGATTATGCTGTAAATCATCCTTTTCTTGCCTGGCTTACATGTTCGCCTTTGTCCAAACCCCTCTGTCACTGTGGTCATTTGAAGGTAGACAGGACTGAGTGCTCCAACAGAGCTCATGAGAAGGCCAGGCACCTCTGTATTCATTTCTTTCATTTGCCTTTGTGTCTTACATTTCCTGTCTCAGGTTCTATGCCAGGGCTGTGGAACTCAGGCCCATGGGCCAAATCTGGTCCAGCTTAGGTCCCAGCCAGGCCCTCTGAGATTCCCCAGAAGGCCCTCTTCTCCTGTCTCCACACCATTCTGTTCGATGGCTTCCCATCACCACCAGTTGTTTGGTGGTTTCTCAGGTTTTGCACAGCTTTCTCCACCCCCCGCCCCATTCTAAAAGGATGAAATGCCTCTCCTAAGAACATAAGAAGAGCCCTGATGCTGGATCAGACCAAGGATCCATCTAGTCAAGCATTCTGTTCACACAATGGCCAACCACATGCCCAAGGTAAACCCACAAGCAGGGCATGAGTGCAACAACACCCTCCCACCCATGTTCCCCAGCAACTGGTGTACATAGGCTCACTGCCTCTGGTACTGGAGGTAGCACATAACCATCAAAACTAGTAGCCATTGATAGCCTTTTCCTCCAGGAATTTGTCCAACCCCCTTTTAAAGCCATCCAAATTCCACTACTTCCTGTGGAAGCGAATTCCATAGGTTAACTATGCGCAGTGCGAAGAAGCCCTTCCTTTTCTCTGTCCTGAATCTCCCGCCCATCAGCTTCATGGGAGAACCCCTTTGGGTTCTAGTATTTCGAGAGAGGGAGAAAAATGTCTCCCTATCCACATTCTCCACAGCGTGCATAATTTCGTACACCTCTATCATGTCTCCCTTTGCTCACTCTTTTTCCAAGCTAAACAATCCCAGCTGTTGTAGCCTTCTCTCACAGGGAAGATGCTCCAGCCCTTGAGCATTTAGTTGCCCCTTTCTGCACTTTCCCCTGCTCTACAATATCTTTTTTTAGGTGTGGTGACCAGAACTGGACACAGGATTCCAAGTGTGGCCGCACCATTGATTTGGGACAGTATGATACTGGCAGTTTTATTTTCAATTCCTTTTCTAATTATGCCTAACATGGAGTTTGCCTTTTTACAGCAGCCGCACACTGGGTTGACATCTTCAAGTTTTAGTGACTGGCAGTTTTAAGTTGGTATTTATGCTGGTATTTTTTGTATTTCTGGTATTTCATCTCCATCCCCTTTTGCCTCTGGCCCACTAGTGGAAAGAATTTGATTTTTTTAAAAAATGAACGTGCATCCAGACCCAGGGCTTTGAGTGCCTAGCTCTTAAAAATCTGTGTTTGAATCCCTCTGTATTCAGTCATGTTTGCATAGGGATGTGTGAATCAGCAAAACTCACCAAAGTTCTCTGAATTCCATCTCGAACTTGAGTTCATATGAGATCGCAAGGTTTTTTTCCTTCTCGCATGAAAATCCGTGCATATTTTCACATGCATTTTCCAAATGTAAACATCACTTGTGCACATCTTTGAAAGGTACACATCCTTCTCCTATTGACTGAAATGTATTTGTATGCATTTTCCAAAACTACAGATTTTTTCATGTGCATTTTTCAGTTGTACACACATGCTGCTGAATGCACGTGTTGTGTTCCACAAATCCCATCGCAAGCTCGGAAATGTACGGGTCGGACTTTGACCGCAGATTGTGTCCGCCTCTGTGTTGAACTGGGTAAATCCTGGTCAGAAATGAACCAAAACTAATTTCTCATACATTCCTCCGTTTGTGGTGTTAAATGAGGGTTGCCGCCTCTTTCTTCTGACAGGCTCCTCCTCGCCTTTCACAGCTACATGGCAGGAAGGTCCAGCAAAGTCCTGTCCAGTCTGGGAATAGCTCTACCTATTGAATTTGGCCTGTACAGATGGGTGAGAATTTAGTTTCATTTCAGTTTTCATAAGAACTTGCTGACATCCACAAATGTCTTCATAAATGCAACAGAAAGAATTTGAGATTTTTAAAAAAATTGTGGGAGAAAGCTAAACTGGGAGCAGTGCCACCTTTCACCTGGCATCTTCTCTGGACAGGGCAACAGCCCTCCCACCCACCCTTTTTAACAGCATGGGATTAGGCAGTTGCCCTCGTGACCTGAGAAGGAATTCTTTGGAAGCTTCTGATTGGCCCCGGAGGCTACTTTTTCACCTCCTCCTTTGCTGGGTGGTTTTCTCAATTGGTTTAATTAGGGTTGTTTAACATCACAGCTGACAGTTTGCTCAGACACCCGGTTAGGTGAGTTAACATATCCTGGTGAGCACCCCGACGGGCCTGGAGGGTGGAGGGTAAGGACATCAGAGAAATCTGCAACAGATTCAAATGAGTTCAGAGTTCTATGAATCTGACCTGTTGATTCTGCAGCAGACTGGCTTTTTCTGAGTTGCATGGATTCTGTGGAGTTGTGGACCATTTTTTTTTTTAACTGTTGGTCAGGGGGCTTTGTGCAAATTCAACATGTGCTAATGTGCATTAGTGCTCACATGCAGTTGTGCAAGTGGAACGAAATCCTTGTATATCCCTAACAAAAGATCAGATTCCATCAATGAGCAGATGATGGAATGAAAGACAGCTGACAATCCACGAAACACAGATGGAATGGATTTAACAAAATCTGTACATCCCCAGTGGAGGGTGGCTTCCTCTAGCTGAACTCATACTGCCAGATGGCTCAAGAGGATCAGGAAGGCTGGGAGGGACTCCTCATCCCATGGAAGCCTTCACCCATTCAGCGCTGCCCAGAGTGTGGTGGGGAGGAGCACTCAGCAGGCAGGCAATGAAAGGGCCAGGTCTACCAGTCATTAGATTTGGGGCCTCAAGCCAGTATGGGATGGCCCAACAGAAGGCTGATGAATGTTTTCATCGGCCCCAGACTGGGTGCCCACTTAGCCATGTGGAAGGTCTGAGCTTATTGCAGATTGTTATTCATTAAGGTTAGTAAAAGCTGTGACGCTTCAAGCCATATCAGTTGCCTCATGCCTTCATTCTAGTTGGGGGGAGCAGTACCTATATCCCACTTTATAGCTCCAAGAGGCTTCCAAAGTGGCTTACAATGGATTTGCACAGTACACTAAAACTCAGGTGTAGCATCAGGGACAGAAAGAACACAGTAGACCTGGAAAAAGTGCAGAACAGGGCACCTAAAATCATCAAGGGGCTTGAGCATTTCCTCTGTGAGGGAAGGTTAGAACAGCTGGGATTGTTTGGCTTGGAAGAAAGGTGAGTAAAGAGAGACATGATAGAGGTGTACAAAACTATGCATGGTGTGGAGAATGTGGACAGGGAGACATTTTTCTCCCTCTCTCATAATTCTAGAACCCAAAGGGGTCATCCCATGTAGCTGATTGGTGGGAGATTCCTGACAGAAAAAAGGAAGGACTTTTTCCACACAGGACATATTTAAACTATGGGATTCGCTACCACAAGACGTAGTAATGGTCACCAATTTGGATGGTTTTAAAAGGGGGTTAGACAAATCCCTGGAGGAAAAGGCTATCAATGGCTACTAGTCCTGATGGCTATGTGCTACCTCCAGTACCAGAGGCAGTGAGCCAGTTGCTGGGGAATATGGGTGGGAGGGTGCTGTTGCACTAATGTCCTGCTTGTGGGCTCCCGGTCGACAGCTGGTTGGCCATTGTGTGAATAGAAAGCTGGATTAGATGGACCCTTGGTCTGATCCAGCACAGCTCTTCTTCCATTTTATGTAGTGTCTATAGGGATGTCAGAGAATTCCGCCACGGATCTTGGTGAGGCCGAATGCCAGTGCATCCGGTCCTCCCTCCCCCGGAATCCTCGACGGCCGGCTCTACTCCGCAGCGGCTCCACGGAGCAGCCGGCCAGGCCAGGGCTGTCCGCAGCCGAATTTCCGGCTGCAGTGGCTGCTGGGTTAAAAAAAAAAAAATAAAGCCATCTTGCATAGCCAGACTTAACCCTGCCTCTTCCTACTAGTAAGTGCAAATGCTTCAGATCAGCTCCCCTGTAAACCCTGGGTGCTTTTCCTCAGCCACTGCCCTTTTTTTAATCTGGCCATCCTAACAGTTTGTCTCCTTTCCTCTCTTCCCTCCATTTTTCCTCCCCCTCCCCTGCTTTTTCCTCCATCTCCCACCTTCTTTCTACTGAGAACCTGTGGGGACAAATGTCTGAAAAACAAACCTGGAAAGGGCTGTAATTGGAAGGATGCAAACACACAGACACACAGTTCCATTGGGTGGGTGAGTAACTCTGATCCCAACATTCCACATGTCAGGGTATGTCTACACTACCTAAAAAAAATAGTTTCAGACCTGTTTGATCATAATTAGACACATTTGGAATCCTGGGTAGACTCAACATGTGGAGGTGGAAGAGGGGCATACTCGCGGCCCCCACTCTGACCTCCACTCACGGATGGGCAGAAGTAAGAACAGGCATGAGCCCTCCTCCTCTCTCTATCCACTGAGTCGACACACATTCCATGTGCAAAGGGTTCAGTCATGAGCACTGACAGTTTAGTTCAGTCATGAGCACTGACAGGAAGGCATGCACAGTAACATTTTGGTGACCTTTGTTGAATTTGTGTCAGCATGGCAGTCACTGCTGTGCAAAGTGAATGTGCTGTGCAAAGTGAGTGTGGCTTGAACAAGGTTACCTGAAATTACGAGTAAGCCAGGGGAGAGGGAAAAGACAGGCAGTGCAACCCACAGAGTGTCAGATGAATCGATATGACATGAACGAAAAGGCAATGTTGTTGTGCCAATGCCTTTTGTCACATATTTATTTTCATATACAATGTGATAATGAATATTGATTTAGCTTCCTGACAGAATCACCTTAATACTGTGCGTTCTTAGGCATGGTTTTTATCTCCCTCCACGGTTTAACGGATTGAAGGCTCAGGAAAGGAAAATTAAAAAATACTGTCTCTTCTGAGAGAAGGTAAAAACACGCCCTCTCTTTATCTCATTGTTGGGAAAGAATGCATGGTTTATTCATTAGTCTCAGGGATGTGCTATTCAGGGCTTAAGGCCTATGATTTTACTTATTTTGAGGAACAAAACAAACGAAAGATGAAAAGGATGGTTTGCATAATCAGACAGAGGTATCGGAACTCCACTCTGTCATGCCTTTCAGGATTTTGTTGGTCCCAGCTTCTTAAGAGGAACACTGCAGAATCAGACCAAGGATGCATCCTGCTTAATGTGGCCACTTACAGATTGCTCCCCAAAATATGAAATGTGTCACCCCAAAAGAGGACAGCAATTTGCATAAAATATGCATGTGCTAATTTATATGTACAGGTGCAAATTTAGAAATATAACTATAAATAGAAATACAGCAAATCTCACCACAGTGGGGAAGACAGTGACCAGGTGGCCTGTGTGCCTGGCTGTTCAGCCAGCTGTCCAGGTGCTCACTGGTCACAGGCAACAGTTCTTACTGTTCTTTATTTTTTTTAAATGAAATTGGGCAGGACAGCCCTTCAAATAGAGGATGGTCCTCTGGCAGCCTTTCAAATAGAGGACTGTGAAAGAGGACAAGGCTTCCCACAGTGGTAAATCAGATGCGTCCAGGAAGCCCACCAGCAGGAGTTGAAGGCAATCACTGTTTCCCACTATTGCTCCCCAACAACGTGATTGCCATTTTGGGGTAGAAAGGTGGGGTATAAACAAAACAAACAAACAAATAACTGATACCCAGTGACATACTGGGGCTTTGAACCTGAAAGTCCATGTTGAGTATGCCTACACTTTACATTAATAATCTGAGGCCCTGCTTTATGTCCCACCACCAAATGAGGTTAGATGGGTAGGAACATGGGACAGAGCCTTTTCTGTAGTGGCACCTGCCTATGGAACTTTCTCCCCAGAGGTCGTAGATTGTTCTCATTTAGCTTAGCTGTTTGTGACAGTTAGAATGAGCTGGTTATTGTTCTCGTCCCTATGTACTGCTCTGCTCTGTTTGAAGTTTTGTATTTTTTTCTGGTTTACAAGTGCTTGACGGTTTTATATTGTATATAGCCTTGAGAGTTCATTGACTGAAAGGTGGTATAAAAACATTGTAATAAATAAAATAAAACAATACATAAATTTAGCTATGCATTGGTAGACCTATCTCTCCTTCTTGAATTTGTCTAATCCCCTTCTATGTGGCAGAGAATCCCACTGATGAATGATGTTTTGTCCTGCATCTCCTGACAATCAAGGGTGACCTCAAGTTTTAATATTATGAGAGGGGGAGAAATACTTATCTCTATTCCCTTCCTCCACCCCATGCATGATATTATAAACCTTCATCAGGTCCCACCCCTCGCAGTCATCTTTCTTCACCATTGCAGCAGCATGATGGGAAAAGTTGTGCCAGCAGAATTCTCCCCTCTACACAGCACTTAATGGCACAAGAGCCCCGTGCTATTTCAAATATGGCACCCTTAGCAAGAAGGCACAACTTTCTCATCTGCCTCTGTAGCATTGACAGTTTAGACCCAGAACACTTTTTCAATACCATGTCTTATCCCAGCAAGAAAGAAAATGTATCTGAACTTGTGCAGAGGGTCGTTTCATACAAGACAGGCACCCAAGTCCATGTACTTCTCTTTAAAAATAATAATAAAGAAATAAAGTCTCAAGAGAAACCAGAGTTTAGACTAAAAACACCACACACAACAGCAACTTCATCCCTTCATAGGCATAAAATATAGGAAAGCTGCTTGTCTCCTGTGTGAATTATTTTTCACTGCAATGCCATTTGCAAGCAGGCTCATGGAGCTAAATGGGGCATCAAGGCTTGTTTACTTCTCTGCCCTGTTTTTATCTTTCATCTTGATATTTTCTTTGATGCCAGCTTTATAGCACTTTCAGTGACTTTATCTTTCCTCTCCTTCTCTTTTGGCTCATGTAGCTATGGGAACCAGCATTAAATGTCCATTCAGATACACGATCAAAATGAGTTCTTGAAACAAAAGGGAAAGTTTTAACATTAGCACTTTGCAAAATTCTCTCCCCTCAGTACAAGTACATTATTTACCCAGTTCCTCGCTCACCTATTGGATCATGAGAGACATCTGCACGTTTTAATTTGAGCTAAGCTTCTCCCCCACCAACCTGGCAATCTTGAGAGCCACTGGCAACCAAATGGGCAATGAAAGTGTTGCTTGCCAAGAGATAGTCTTGGTTTCCTTTTTGGGGGGAAATATTATTTGAAATATTAGCAGGTATATATTTGGATGGCCAGTTACTGGATTGTCTGGGCCGATCTACATTGCGCCCGCCATCGCAATGAATTCGGTGTCCCGTCAGGTTAAACGCTCTCGCATTAAAACGTGATTATTCACGTTTACTGATACTTCGAATCTTTGAAAATCATGCCTGAATTAAAAAAAAAAAAATCACAGAGAAGCCCCGATTCTGCGAGAATAACGCCTTAATTTTTTTAAAAAACATCCGGAGCGGGGGATAGGAAGGGGTAAAACTTAGTCTCATTTGAAGGGATAAAACAACCTACTCAGTGCAGGAAGCCTGATTCCCAGGCGGTCACCCATCCAACTACTGACTGTGGCTGACCCCGCTTAGCATCCGAGATCAGACAAGCACACACGCATCCAGCCCTTTGCTTGTCGCTGAGGAAACGGGGGCTGCTGAGGAAGCTATGCGATCAGTAGCCGGAAGATGACATGGGGCTGTCGAGAGCTGCGATTGGACAGGAGGGAAATACAAACACCGCCATATATGGACAGGCAGGGGAGGGGACTATGACCGGATACGGTAGCGAAGGCGGAAAATCAGGGCACATTAAGGGGAAATACTGGGATATTAGGGTATTGAAAGCGGGAGCACGGAAGTGGGAAATTCCGGTTCCAATTCGAGGCGGGTTCTGCGTCATGTGAAAGGCGGGCGGTGAAACCTCATTGGAAGCGAATAAAGGCGATAAGTGTAGATCCAGCCTCTGTGTGTTTTGAACATTTGAATTTGGATGTATCCTGCTTAACTTACTGAGAAGGGTTCAGATAAGGGTCAGTTAAGAAACTGTGCCAAATGTCAGTTACTTGACAGTTCAGATCTAATGTCTTGCTACATCTTTTCGCAAGATCTCAGATCTTGAGCTACCTGGTGGCTTAGAGTTGGCAAAGTTGTCTTAAGTCATGAGATGCAAAGCCTGCAGGATAGCTGATGCTTTGACCCATCACTCATAGCTCAGCTCTTGGGGGGTTTCCCTTTAACAATGCTTGAGAAAAGAGATTTGTGAAGTGCCCCTGAGGAATTTCACTAGTGTTATAGAAATTATTTCAGCTTCATTTGAAATCTCCTTGACAAGTTTGCCTTTGGAGGAACCACCAAGCTGGTCTTAAACTTCATTTGGGCAAAATGCAATAGCAAGTCTTTAAAAAAGTTAAGCTGACCAAAAAGTAGGCAACATTTGGAGATCAGTTTTCAAAATGGGAAGGAGGGAGATCGGCTCTGAAGTTATGTTTGTGCCCTCCCCCAGAATAACGTTAATACATTTATGGCCCTAATTAATCCAATATCTGGAGTTAACTAGGGCTTTATTCACTTTACAACAAAAGGAGATCTGCAATAAATCAAACTAGCCGGAGGCGAATACTACTTCTCCCTGCTGACAAGAGGAGGGAGCGGCTGACCTGGCCCCAAGTGAAGGGAGAAGACAAGACAGTCCTGCTCTGTGTCCCAGGGGCCACTCATGTGACCCAGTCAAGCCCCAAAGGGGCCTTTTCTGTAGTGACACCTGCCTATGGAACTTTCTCCCCAGAGGTCGTAGATTGTTCTCATTTGGCTTAGCTGTTTGTGACTGTTAGAATGAGCTGGTTATTGTTCTCGTCCCTATGTACTGTTCTGCTCTGTTTGAAGTTTTGTAACCTTTCCTCACCGGTGAGTGCCTTCGCTTTGAGCGCCATGCCTTGTGAATTTACTTTCACTGTGTTGGTGTCTCCAAAAGCTCACCAATAGGGATGGGTGAGAATTTGGTTTCAGGTTGGTTTTGATAAGAATTTACCAAAATTCACAAAGTTCTCCATATTTGGATAAAAACTTGATTTTTTGAAAAAAAAAAACAAATGTGGGAGAAACTGAAGCTGGCAGGTTCATACATCCAGACCCAGGGCTTTGAGTACTGTGCTCTTATAAATCTGGGGTTGAATCCCTCAGTATTCAACCACGTTAGGGCTGAAGTGGAACTGCCACCTCTTTCTTTCTGGCAGGCTTCTCGTCTTTAACAGCTGTTTGGCAGACAGGTACAACAGGGTCCTCTCCATGCTGGGAATAGCTGTACCTATTGGATTTAGCTGGTCCAAATGGATGAACATTTCATTTTAGTTCATTTTTATAAGAATTTACTCAAATTTGCAAAATTATTCATATTTGGGAGGGAAAGAACTTGAGTTTTAAAAAATCTGGATGCCGAAGTAAGTGATACTGACAAAAATGGAGAAAGCGTAACTAGCAGATTTGCGCAGCCCTATACCCTAAATCGTCTTCCCTCACTCCCCTGACACTGTGACTGAACCCTCATCCTGTTAAGCAGCACCATACCCATAGTAACTGGAAATCTCCCCCCACCCCAGGGTAAAGCAGTGCAAAATAGGCACACACCCCTGTCCTTTTACTCTGTGTCAATTAGGGCAAAAATTCCTGCATGGCCCATTCCTCCCATGGCAGGAGGGAGAGCTCAGAGAGGGGCCATAGCACAGCGGTAGAGTAGCTGCTTTGCATGCAGAAGGTCCCAGGTTCAATCCCTGGCTTCTCCAAGTAGCACTAGGAAATCATCCTGCCTGAAACCCTGGAGAGCCGCTGCTGCCAGTCAGTGTTGACAATACTGGGCTAGCCGGACCAAGCGTCTGACTCAGCATAAGGCAGTTTCCTATGTTCGTATGACAGAACTGTGACCATGCTGGTAGACAGCAGAGTTTGCTTTTAGCAAGTGACCTGAATTCCTGGCTCCACATTGGCTGTGTAGGGATGCAGAGTGCTGATGCATCCTGCATCCAAGTGCCCCACCTCCCATCTGGAGCATGCCACAAGCCACCCCCCTCATGTCCCGGGGGAAGAGTGGGAATTTCTCACACAACATGGATTGATGATGATGATGATAAGTGTACACCCTGCTCTTCTACTAAAAATACCTGGAGCAATGTGCAGCATAATAATAACACCATATACTATAATCAAGTAAAAATGCAACTATAACAACCAATTTCTAAAAGCAATAACAAAATGCAATCAATCCTTAAAACCAAAGAACCAACAAGCAAGTCTACAGTTATTTCAGTGTAGGTGCATGAAAAGGAATTTCAAGGCCTTATCCTTCAGTTGTGTTTGCAGGTCACTTTCCAAAGCTCTTGCCTACCTTTCAGAGATCACCAGGTCTCCATAACCCATCACTCAGTTACAATACACATCACCCAGAAGTGTCTGCAGCTGGGCTTTATTTCATCTGCTTCTGACAACTTTGTGGATTAGGCAGCTGCCTGCCAGGAAGATACCTCAGGAGTTATTTTCTGAACTGTTGCACCAGTCAAGGTCTCTGCTCTTCTGCAGGAGATATGTTCCAATTGCCAACAGGCCCCGTCTCCTGTTGCTGGGGGGTTGAGTCAGGATGCATCACAGCATCAGAACTGGTTCCACAGGTACAAAAATCCAGGTGCTCAAAATAACTGGTGCCTAAAAAAAACAAAAACCAGCTGGCTAGCAACTGGCACTCAAGGGGTTGAAAGCTACACTTTTAGGTCAGTTTGAGCCCAGGAACCTGTTAATTATGTATTGCCTGCCTTAGTGTGGGGTCTGTGCAGGGGGAACAGATAAAAACATCCCATCCAGGACAGGTATTACACCAACCTCTTGGATGTGGAACCACCTCCCCACAGTGTCTCTTGTCTAGGGATGGGTGAATGAGCAACGAACAATTGCCAGGATTCTCTGAGCATCACCTCGCAGCTCATCTTGTGGCTGATTGCTGTTCATGTTTGCAGTTGCTGCTCACTCTGCGTGAACCAGAAAACGGCACAAATTGAGCAGAGATTGAACATGAATTTTTTGCAGATTTCCTCCTCCATAGACTAAAGCAGCCCTGCTGGGACTGGGAAAGTTGTGCAAATTAAATGCAAACACATGTTTAGCAATTTATGAATATTTTTGGAGGCCACATGCTCATGCTCGTGCTCGCATTCTGTGCCTCAAACAGGGCACGCATGCACGTTTTGCAAGGAAAAACAAAATTCTCATACATCCCTACTCTTGCTTCATCAGGGTTTGGCTTCAGTTTACAATCCTCATCCAGCCTGTTACCAAGTCCAAACAGTGGTTCAGTATCTCCACAACCTCACCTAATTCAGATGACAAAGAGAAATAAAACTGGGTTTCATCAGCATTCCAAAGCCCTGGTTCCTGGTTCCAGGCAGAGTTTCCAGAAAATAGGGCATCTATTGTGATAGTGTGCGTCCCTGCTATGATTTATAAGGTGCTTTCCTCCACGATACAGCACAACAGGCAGCTGCTTAAACACACTCACGTGCTCACACACAGTCCTGTGGCACCTTAAAGACTAACACATTTACTATGGCTTAGGTTTTCATGGAATATAACCCACTTCATCAGATGCATGGAGTATTATTCAGCTTTTCAGGTATATATACAGTATACATGGTGGTGGTGGGTGAAAGTAAACAGAAGGAAATTAAATGCAGAAAGTACTGACAGTGACAATCAAATTATTAACAGTAGCCATTCACAAACAGCCATTGCTGATAACACAAACATCCTGGCACTAGGTAAGCCAATTAACACATGTAGTGTGATTTAAAAAATAAAACACCTTAGTTTATCCTGATTCAAGTGTCTGGAGATAGAATTCATCAGCAGGTTCAGTTCTCACTCAGCTGTCTTTCCCTCTTATGCTCCACAATGGACACTTTAAGGTCAGTGTCAGAGTGTCCTGAAGTGTTCTCCCACTGTTTTTTCTTTTTTTTAATACTGCCATTTCTGATACCAGATTTGTATCCATTTTAAATGAGCAACTTTAAAATGTGTAACTTTAAAAATGCACGGCTTCAAAATGTACAACTTTAAAATGTGTATTTTAAACAGTGAGCATTTTTAAAGTAGTGCATTATTAAAGTTGTGCACTTTCATGCTTTAGTCGACGGGGGGAGGTGGAGATTCTGGAAAAACTGAACAGGTTGTTCAGAGAATTTCAGTGAGCTCGAGCATCCCTGGTTTACATACGCCCACCGCTGGGAAATCTGGTTCTTTTTTGGCTGAATGAGGTTGGAAAATTCGCAAACTGTCCCGAATCGCTGCAGATCGTGTCAAATACTGCAGTGGGAACTGAAACTAGGGATGCTGGAGAAATTCAAGCTGGACTAAAATGAGCTCAGATTTCCAAGAATCCAACCTGCGGAATCCGCTGTGGAGCAACCCCCTCAGGCTGCATGGAGTACGTGGACTTTTGGATGTTTTTTTTTTTACTTTCTCAAAATTTACGCATATAAATTCATAGGAAAATATGTAAGTTTCTGCTGAGGAAACACTGAATGGAATGGGGGACAATACTCTAAATGTTATGTACTGAAGTAAATTATGTAAACCCTTACGTAAACACGTGATTATTTGCGTATTTTTCCATGTGACGAAAAAAATACTTGCATCCGTCTGTGGGCAGATGACAGAACAAAAGTCACCTGACAATCCGTGAAACACAGACGGAGCAGATTTTACATAATCCGTACATCCCTAAACTGAAACAAAGTCAAGGGGGCTGAACCTAGGAAAACTCACCAAACTCTGCCCCCCAACTGGATTTCTCCAACATCTCTACCCTGGTTCTCCTGTCCCTAAGATTGAGAAATGCCTGATGTTAATTCTTCAGTTGTGAGACACTTCCCAATGAATCTGAAGAGATACAGTTGTGTTGTAGGGGTTGGCTGTAAACAAGGATTTTGTGATCTGTTCTGGGCGGAAGCTGGAAGCATGTAAATATGTGTAACAGTCAGTATGTTTCCAATATAATGGGATACTTGTATGTCTGTTATGTAGTTGCACAGTAGTACTAGGAAGGTGAACCTGTTGCATGGACTGGTCTAGTTTCAAGTTGATAGTGGGGATGAATGTTATCGAGGTCCTAGTTTATGCACCAAATCTGCCATCTAATTCTTGCCCCATCACAAGGCCATCTCTGTCCATCCCCTTTTACAAGCATAACCATGAAATGTTTAACCCACAGTGAAAATTTATGTCCTGAAAAACTGGCTGCGCTTTGTCAACCTTCGCTGGACCATTTGCCGCCAACCAGCCCTTGATGCGGTCTCTGTTCTACAGATAAGAATGGTTCAATAAATAAGAATGTATCCAAAGCACGGTGATAAATGCTTGCAGAGCATCCGTGATGAAGAAATCAGGCCATCGAACTTGGCTGAGTTGCCAAATGAACGAACTCCCTGGCGCTAGATTCGGATCATGACAGTGATAAAGCACAGAAGCCTCTTGTGCTAACCATGTATCCATAAATCAAGCCGTTGATTGGTGTGTATCAACTATTTCAGCCCCTGAAGGGAAACAAAAACACAAAGCGTGAGCCAAGCTTCCTGGGGAGTGCTGATGAAGTTGCTGCCTTGGATATGTGCAGCACAGAGGGGCAAAGTCTTACCTCATCAGACCGGGGTTTTCCCTGTCAGGAGGATCAGTGGGGTTCAGACTCTGAATGGCAAGTTCTTTGGCAGTGTCTGTAGGGCAGATGACTTTTCCTTTCTTTTTTAGCCCATTGCAAAGCATTGCATATGGGGCTGCCTTTGAAGACACCTCAGAAATGGCGGTGAGTACAAAAAACACAGTTACTAGGTTAAGTAACTGGGACAGGCAACAAGGAACACATATCACTACTTCCTAAGCAACTGCATTGGCTTTTAGCCCATTTTGGGGCACAATTCAAAGTGATGGCATTCAACTTTAAGGGCTGAAATGGCTTGTGACCTGGCTACCTGAGGTCAGGGAATCCACAAAAGATTCAATTGAGTTTGGATTCCTATGAATCTGACCTATGGATTCTACAGTGGGTTCCTCAGACTTGCAGGTCAGTTTTTCACTTTTGGCAGGGATTTGCACTAATTCACATTAGCAGTAATGTACATTCACAGTAATTCACGCTTGTGCTAATGTGCATTAGCACTAATGCGAATGAGCACAAATAGAATGAAAGTCTGATAAAAAACAAATCTGATCCTGTCAGTGAGCAGATGATGGAATGAAAGATGCCCGGCAATCTGCAAAAAACACTGATGGAACAGAGTTAACAAAATCCATACATCCTTAAGCTGAGGGACCACCTTCTTCTTCAACCTCACAAATATCTACAGAGGCTTTCCCCCAGGCCTTATGTTAGGGCCTTTTCAGTTGTGGCGCCCAGTATATGGAATACCGTCCTTTGGGAAGTTCACTCTGCAGTGCTCAGTTGATTGTCTTTCCAGTGCTAGCTGAAGACCTCTTTATTTGACCAGGCCTTCTAGCATGTGAGCCAGCTGCTTTTAACCCAACAGTTTTTTTAGTTCAACCAGATGCTATTTTGTTGTCTTATAACGTCTGCAGCTTTTAAATTTAAATTGTATGGTTTTAAAATTGTATTCTATTTTATTTTTTATTATTATTATTTTGCTAAATTGCTCTGGGTTTTTTTAACTGAAGCATGGTATGAAATATTTTAAAATAAACCAACCAACAGATAAATACATATTAACAGAGAGGACATCATTTGGATTTAAAGCAGGGGTGTTGAACCTCAGGCCTGGAGGTCCAAATCTGGTCCCAGCCCCTTTCCACCAACCAGTGATCATTTGTTGGTCTCCTATAGGGATGGATGGATTTTGTAAAATCCATTCCGTCTGCATTTCATAGATTGTCAGGTACCTTTCATTTTGTCATCCACTCATTGAGGGAATTGGATTTTTTCCAATTTCCTGAAGTTGTGCAAATGTGAATTGCGCAAATTCATACTTGCAAAAATGCGCAACTCCTCCCCCAAAATGAACAAATCTCCCCACCCAAATGTGCATTTTCATGCTTTAGCCTTTGGGGAAAATGTGCATTTCAGTCATTTTTTTTATTCTCCACATTATTCAGTGATTAAATTTGTGTAAAATTCTGGAAAGGGGGGGGACAGTCCACAAGTCCCCAGAATCCACGTGACTTGGGAACAGCCAGTCCACTGCAAAATCCACAGGGTAGATGACTAGAAATCCAAACTCATTTGATTCCATTGTGGATTTTCCTGACATCTCTAGTTTCTTGGCTTCTGTGCAATTTCACCCCATTCTAAAAGGGTGAAATGCCTCTTCTAAAGCTTAATTCCTGGCAGTAAGAGCTTTATGCTAAAATATGCTGGCATTTCTTTGATATTTTGGCCAAGCAGCTTTTGCCTTCAGCCCCACCTATCACTAGAAAGTGGCCCCCCAGAGCTTCTCTGAAATGGAATTCAGGCCTCAGACTGAAAGAGATTCAACATTGCTAGTTTAAAGGGAGGAGTATCCTCATTGCCGTTCCAAAGCTCAAGACCTCACTTGGGCACTTTAAGGGAGATTCTGAAAAATCTACTGCCACTGCATTCATAAGAATCAGATCAAATTGCCCCATGTTATAAAGCTAAAGTAACTTTACTAGAGATGGTACGCCCATGGAAGCTGGCTTCTGTGAGGTTCTCTGATGCAGACATACTTAAAGGCCAGTCAGGAAGCAGACCCTGCAACATTGGCCTCCATGTAGGGTGTCAAGTTATGAATCACCAAAAAAGAGGAAATGCATCTTCAAAAAAGAGGACAGTGATTTGCATAACATTTGCATATGCTGATTTATATGTATAGATACCAAATTAGCAATACTTTAAATAGTAAAAACAGTACATCTCACCATAATGCAGAAGGCCATGACCAGGTGACTTACATGTCTGCTCATAGGAATGGGTGAACTCTCCTTAGTCCGGGTCGCGTGCCGCTTGCAGACCCCCACTGGCTGCCCGCCCGTGCTTGCCATGCGCGGCGAGCCACTGGTCAGTCTGCAGCATGCTGCCCGCTGATCCCTCGCTGAGCCACCCTTTTGCATGAAAAGGGTGGCTCGGCCTTTTTCATAAATGCCCATGTGCACAAATAACGGCCGTAAACAGGCCATTTATGCAAAATTACAGGCGTAAATGGTCCATTTACACCTGTAATTGAGCCTAAATGGCCACTTTGTACAACGGGATGCATGGTGACCCTACCTCCATGTTCTGGGGAGAATTCTTCTATTTCTTTTGTTTATTGTGTCACTTCTCTGCCATAAGGTACTGGAGGTGGCATACAACAATTACAACATCAGTACAATATCATCATAAAATGTTAACCATTAGATTGTGAGAGGAAAATCTGAGGGAGAAACCTGTGGGAAGATTGGTTTTCCCATTTTTTTCTGAAAGGGGTCTCCTACAAGCCTCCTGACAGAAATTATAAACCATGGCCTGCTGAATCAGTGGAGCTGTTTCTTTTCTTCTGTCTTCTGGAGGGCCACATGACTTCTTCCAGATCCTGAAGAGCTAACTAATCCTTAAATTCTCCTCAGACTGTGGATGCTGGGCCTTAGAGGATCTATTTCCTGACTGGCTCTATGGCACATCTGTATAAGAAAGCTGAACAAACTCTACATTCCATAGCCAGTCATCTCCAGAGGAGTTACATTCATGATAATCATCTCAGTAGAAATCTCGCCTGCAGTATTTTAGGATCCTTAGTTACCAAAAACACATATACCATGAGTTAAATCAGACTGAATCTGGCTTTAAATTTCCTCAGAAAATATTTGTGAGACCTTGCAAAGGTTCGAGACTCGAGAGTTAATTTTCTCTCACCGATCCTCTCATCCTTAATCACAATCTGAAACTTACTTGTGTGTGCGTGTTAGGTTACATAGACTGTAATTTTAAATCTATTAAGTCGGAACACCAGTACAGCACATAAACTTAACTAGCCCTCGCAAAACTGCAGCAAGTTCCTTTTCCTGGTTTTTCCTATAAATCACCTCAGATAGGTTGGTGCTCAATCGATAGGAGAAAAAAAAAATATACCACAACATTAGATTTCATCACACATGACTCAAACTATTACTTTTCTGTCTTGTGGTCTAAAGAATCATGAAAATTAATAGTTTTCCACTGCCCAAATGAAGGGTTTATGGAGCTGTATTACTGATACTGTATTTTTTGCTTAAAACCATCAATTAATTATTATGGACCTTTTTTGCAGTTCCAACTGGTCAGTCATTTTCCCAAACTGCTGGAGTATCAGAAGCTTAATGGGATTTTTATCTGAGGAAGTCACGATTCTGGGAAACCTTTTTTGGGGGTGGGGAAGGCTCCTTGTCCCATTCCTCTTCATTTGGAAGTGCTTATGACATAGGCTGGGACCACCATGTTCCACGATCTTCTTGTCCAACAAGAGCATGGAAGAGACTTGAGGTTCACAGTGTGATGACCCTCATCTACTTGGTGATGCATCCATTTTGTCCGCCTCTCCCCCTTTTTCCAATTTATTTATTTAAATTGTGTTGGTGTGAGATGCTAGAATTGTCATTCTTCAGGGTTCAGCTCCTTCCCCAGGCAGTTCTCTAAAAGTTAGTTCTTTGAGAGGAGAATGCGTGCATCTTGCCTCTGGTACGTGTAAATACATGAACCAAGGCTCCATGCAGTGTGTGCAGCCGTCCATTTCACACACTGCAGCTCCTGAGCTTTCCTGAACCGCTGATGATATATTGTAGGGCAACTCTGTTTTTTTCCTAAAACAACAGAGCCTTGTGGCACCGTAAAGTCTAACAAATTTATGCTGGCATAAGCGTTTGTGGACTATAGCCCACTTCATCAGATGCATGGAGAATTTCAGGTTTATATACAGTACATATGGTGGCGGGGGAGAATTGTGAACAGTGAATTCTAAAGGAAATTAAATTCAGAAAGTACTGACAGTGACCATCAATTATTAAAGCTTATGCCAGGATAAATTTGTTAGTATTTAAGGTCACAAAGACTCTTTGTTAATTCTGCTGCGGTAGACTAATGCTAACCTTCTGGAATCTGTTTTTCTAGTATGTCTGTAACCAAATACCATCTTGGCTTTTAAATTAATGGAGGACAGGGCTAGTGTAGGGTGCATGAATCAGTTATATAGCCAGAGCAAAGCCTTAAACGATGTGTGATAATGAAGGGTAAGGGTGCCTGGGGCAGCACTCCTTGATATGGGGCTGGGGGTGTTCATAGAATCATAGAATAGTAGGGTTGGAAGGGGCCTACAAGGCCATGGAGTCCAACCCCCTGCTCAATGCAGGAATCCAAGTCAGAGTATCCCTGTCAAATGGCTGTCCAGCCTCGTCTTGAAGGCCTCCAGTGTGGGAGAGCCCACCACCTCCCCAGGTAATATGTTCCATTGTCGTATTGCTCTTACAGTCAGGAGGTTTTTCCTGATGTTCAGCCAGAATCTGGCTTCCTGTCACTTGAGCCCATTATTCCGTGTCCTGCACTCTGGGATGATCGAGAAGAGATCTTGGCCTTCTTCTCTGTGACAACCTTTCAAGTACTTGAAGAGTGCTATCATATCTTCCTTCAGTCTTCTCTTCTCAAGGCTAAACATGCCCAGTTCTTTCAGTCTCTCTTCATAGGGCTTTATTTCCAGTCCCCTGATCATCTTTGTTGCCCTCCTCTGAACCCTCTCCAGTTTGTCTGCATCCTTCTTAAAGTGTGGTGCCCAGAACTGGACACAGTACTCCAGATGAGGCCTAACCAGTGCTGAGTAGAGGGGAACTAGTACTTCCCGGGATTTGGAAGCTCTGCTTCTATGAATGCAGCCCAAAATAGCATTTGCCTTTTTTGCAGCCACATCACATTGTTGGCTCATATTCAGCTTGTGATCGACAACAATTCCAAGATCCTTCTCGCTTGCAGTGTGGTTGAGCCACGTATCCCCCATCTTGTAACTGTGCATTTGGTTTCTTTTTCCTAGGTGCAGAACTTGGCATTTGTCCCTATTAAATGTCATTCTGTTCTTTTTTGCCCAGCGCTCCAGTCTATCCAGATCACTTTGAATTTTGTTTCTGTCTTCCAAAGTATTAGCTATCCCTCCCAATTTTGTGTCATCTGCAAATTTGATCAGCATTCCCTGCACCTCCTCCTCCAAGTCATTAATAAAAATGTTGAAGAGCACTGGACCCAGGACTGAGCCCTGCGGTACCCCACTTGTTACCTCTCCCCAGTTTGAGAAGGTCCCATTGATAAGCACTCTTTGAGTCCGATTCTGTAGCCAACTGTGGATCCACCGGATCGTTGTTTCATCTAGCCCACTTTGAGCTAGTTTGCTCATCAGGAGATCATGGGGCACTTTGTCGAAAGCTTTGCTGAAGTCGAGGTATATTATGTCTACAGCATTCCCACGGTCTACAAGGGAGGTGACTTGATCCAAAAATGAGATCAGATTTGTCTGGCAGGACTTGTTTCTGACAAATCCATGTTGGCTTCGAGTAATCACGGCATTGTTGTCAAGGTGCTTCCAGATGGATTCCTTTATCATCTGCTCCAGAATTTTCCCAGGGATTGATGTCAGACTGACTGGTCTGTAGTTCCCAGGTTCCTCCTTTTTACCCGTTTTGAAGATAGGGACAACGTTAGCCCTCCTCCAGTCATCTGGCACTTGCCCCGTCCTCCATGATTTCTCAAAGAGAATAGACAGCGGTTCTGAGAGTTCTTCTGCCAGTTCCTTTATGACTCTAGGATGCAGTTCATCTGGCCCTGGAGATTTGAACTCATTCAAAGTAATGAGGTGTTCCTTGACCATATGCCTGTCGATCTCAAGCTGCAATCCTGCCCCTTCAGCCTGTACTTCACCTTTGCCAGGGGGGTCATAGACCCTCTTTTGGGAGAAGACTGAGCCAAAGTAGGAATTGAGCACCTCTGCCTTTTCTTTGTCATCTGTTATCATTTTGCCATCCTTATTTAATAGCTGAACCACCATTTCTTTCCTCTGCCTTTTACTATGCACGTAGCTGAAGAAAGCCTTTTTGTTGTTTTTAACATCCCTTGCTAACCTCAGCTCATTCTCAACTTTAGCCTTCCTGACGCCATCCCTGCAATTCTGTGCTATCTGCCTGTACTCTTCCTTTGTTACTTGGCCTTCTTTCCACTTCCTATATGTGTCCTTTTTTGTTTTCAGGTCATCCCTAAGCTTTTTGTGAAGCCACATTGGCTTCTTCTGTTGTCTTCCACCTTTTCTTCTTGTTGGAATTGCTTGTGATTGTGCCTTGAGAATTTCCTTTTTTAAAAGCTCCCACCCATCTTGGACTCCTTTTCTCGCTAGCATCGCTTGCCATGGGACCTTACTGATCATTGTTCTGAGTTTATTAAAATCAGCTTTCCTAAAATCCAGGGTACGCGTTTGACTACACTCGGCTTTTGCTTCCCTTAGAACCAAGAACTCAAGTACAACATGGTTGCTTTCCCCCAGAGTTCCTGTAACTGCTACTTGATCCACTAAGTCATCTCTGTTGGTTAGGATCAAGTCAAGGATAGCCGATCCTCTAGTTCCTTCCTCTACTTTCTGTAGGAGGAAAATTACAAGCATGTCCCAATTTTCTTCTGTGGAAATTTAGAGAGCACAAATGGAAGCATATGCTTAATGAACCCATTGAAATCAGTGTGACTCAGAAATGCCTAACTTTGGCTGGATCATGCCTATACCCATAATATGCCCCCTGGCTCTCAGACTGACAGAGATGCTAAGAGAATTTCAGCTTGTGAGCCAAAATGAGCACATCCACATAATGTATCTTGACGCACAATTTGCATTTCCCAGTTTGCAGGTGCAAGACAAAGGCATCCTTTCTTTTTTATGAACCACCTTTCTTCACCTGACCCTGCTTTGGTGGAAAATGCAAGGTAGTGAGTAGTTGGTGTTTGGCAATGCAGAGAGCAATAGGTTTAGCAAAGCCATCTCAACAGCATGTCAAGTGAGTAGGTATGCTTGGCCTTATAAAAGCAGAACTAGATGTTGCGTTCTGTTACAGGGGCCCTCTCGTGTCGTAGAGGTTGGCATGTTTAAGGCTTAGCCCAGCTGTGGGGTTATATTTGCAGCAATAGCTTGCAGCAGCCAAAAGATTAGAAGATACGTTCCCTTTTGGAAGGCATTTTTTGCTTGCGCCCTATATTAAAACCACATTGACTTTAGTGCAGCTGAGGAGGAAATGCAGTTTCTCCTTAGGCACAAAGCAATACAGATATCCTAACAAGGTGGAGATGGGAGAAAATTCCAGCTTCCACCCCAGATCAAGTTTGTTGTGTTTCCTTGTGCATTCCACAGGCATGCAAGATGGCTGTGCCTCTGGAACCTGCAGAAAGATAGCACCTAAGAGTCGGGATGTCGGAGAATTTCTCCACGAATCTCCGGGAGGCCAAATGCCAACGCATTCGCCCCCCCGAAATTGGTGGAGAAACGGTCCGCCCCCCCGCCCCTCCCCCCGGAATGGTTCTTACCTTTGCTGAATGTCCCTGGCGCTGGCGGCTCCCGGCAGCGGTTCGGCGGCGGCGGTGGTGGAGGCCGGTCTTCCGACCGGCTGCCGCCACCGCCATTTCCAAGTAAAACAACAACAACAACAACAAACGTGATAGGCTACATAAAGATTTACGTAGCCTATCACGGCTAGATTTTCAAAAAACACCATGATAGGCTACGTAAATCCTTACATAGCCTATCACAGCTGACTTTGGGAAGAAAAAAAAAAGCGCGTACGCAAATGGCGGCGCCCATGGGCTGTACATGCTTCCCCTCCCCAAAGTCAGCCGTGATAGGCTATGTAAGGATTTACGTAGCCTACATAAGGATTTACGTAGCCTATCACGGCTGACTGCAGGGACGCAAACGGCGGTGGCTACGGCTGCCGCCATTGGCGTCCCGGCCGGCCAGGAGGATTCGTGGCCGGAGGGATGGGGCACCTCCCCCCCGGCCAGAATTTCGGCCGGAGGGATGGGGCGCCTCCCTCCGGCCAGAATTTAGGGGGGAGGGACAGAGCGCCTCCCCCCCACTGCGAAGCAAGCTGCGGGATGAGGTAAGGGACTTTTGTCCATCCCTACCTAAGAGGGCCGGGGGACACAGCCTAGAGGGGTTTGGGCATAAGACAGGCCCAGTAGGTACCCCCCAAGGATTCAGCAAGCAATGTGTGGTTCTCCTGGTAAGAGGCTAGGTTAACCGGTGCAAGCTCCTAAGGAAGGGTCTCTAGGAGCTTGTTGCCTTGTCTACAACCACTGTTGTGCCAGCAATTGCTTAGGTGCAGCTAGGTCACTGGCACAAAGAACAGCCGGCTCTTCTGATCTATGAGGCTGACCCTAGGATCCAATGCTGCTGGGACGTTTGTAGTCCAGAGGGCAGATAATGTTGTATTTCTTCTGTGGAGGATGGTCTCTGTTTGCATTTGTGGCTGCCATCTTTCTGGGATCCAGAGCAGAGTCAGATTGGTGGTTGCTGGCCCATGTCCCAGCTCTTCATGGGGTGAGGTCACTGGCAACTGGGCCAGGAAGTCATCTGTGTTGTGTCAGGTAGATCAAACCCTGTACTCAGTCCCTTGGATATCATTGCAGGAGAAAATGGTGTGCTCAAGTACAACAATAAGTGCTAAGCTTACTGGAACCTGGTGGCTTCTAGCAACAGCAGAGGATGAACTCTCACAATAGCACCAAGGGCCTCTTGTGATGATGAAGCCTTCCAGCGAGTCCCAGGAATCTGCCTGACCGCAAAGGTTAGTGACATCTGTACATACAGGAGAGAACTTGGTGCATGTTAGAGCTTCCATGTCCATAACACAGGGTGGCCATGTGTCTTCTTTACAAGGGACAGTGCTCTATTTGAAGGGCTGCCAGAGGACCATCATCTATTTGAAGGGCTGCCCAATCCAAGTTTTTAGCTGTAAAAAACTATAATAAGGGAGAGCAACAGGGGCCTTGAAGCTGTCCATTACCAGTGAGCACCTGGACAGCAGGCTGAACAGGTAGGCACACAGGTCAGCTGGTCACAATCTTCCCCACTATGGTGAGATGTGCTGTATTTCTATTTAAATTATATCTTCTAAATTTGCATCCAATACACACACACACACACATTAGCATATGCAAATTTTGTGGAAATTACTCTTTTGTCCTCTTTTTTGGTGATACATGCCCTTTTGTTTGGTAATGCATAAATGGCCACCCTACCCATAAGAGACCTCCAGATTTGGGAGTGGGGATGGGGAGATCATAGGTCTTTTGCCTTCTTCATATTTGATTTTGGTGGTGGTTGTGGAGGGAACTGATGGCCAAATGTAGAGGAGGGAATATTGAAACTTGCAATCACTCCTCACCAATTTTCATGAAGCAAATCAATTTGTAATTAATGGCATTCCCAAAGCTGTGTGTTTGCAGCCTGAGAAAATCGATGGAGAGGAATGTGACAAAATGGAAAATACTGTAAGGCTTGAATCAGTTATCGCCTTGTGTGCTGCGAGTGTTATAGGCTTCCGGATTCTCTGTCTGTATTCAGGCAAAGCTGGGATGCTGTTTTGTCTTTTAATTCTCTGTCCTGGGCTGTTTCCACCCCACTCCCAGTCCTACCAAATTGCTGAAAGAGTAACATTTCAGTATTTAAGAACCATGTGGAGAGGCATCTAAGGATGCTGTGCTTGTTGCTAGGTGCGATTGCATTTATTGAATGGATCACTACGGCTATTAAATGTTGGGTTTACAGTATTGGAATGCTTTGATACATGGTTTATTGATTTTGTTATGTGTTGCTCTCATTGTTGACATATTATGTCAACAATATGTTGAGCATAATTTTTTTTAATGAAAAGGCAGAATGAAAATAAACATAACAATGATGATAATATAATAGGAGTTACTGTGACAGGGTGAGTGAAGACACTTACTCTGAGGCCAGGGAGAAAGATTGGGCATCCTGAAAAGACGTAATTCTGAAATAACAGATAACCTTTTCAAAGGTGACAGAGAAACCTGTTTTCAGTCACATAATCTTTCTCTTTGTGCCCTTACTATGACTTGGGCTGCTTCCCGACGGAGGGCTGCCAGTCCTACTGCTACCAATCAAAATACATCGAGTAGCTATTCTGCCTTTCCTTGTCAAATGGATTTTCTGTGCTAAGTAGGAACGTCAGAGAATTCTGCCATGGATCTCGGTGAGGCTGAATGCCAGTGCATTCGGCCCCCCGAAATCTGTGGCGGAACTGCCTGCCACTCCCCGGCCCCCCTGCGGATCCCCCCCTGGACGAGACTCACCTGGGGTGTATCTTCTGGGTGGCGGTGGCTCCGGCTGCCGCCGCCGCCATTTCCAGGCTTGTGAAAAAAAGAAAAGAAAAGATGTGATAGGCTACGTAAAGAATTGCGTAGCCTATCATGGCTAGCTTTAAAAAAAAAGAAAAAAAGACGCGATAGGCTACGTAAACCTTTATGTAGCCTATCATGGTTGGGGGTGGGTTTAAAAAAAAACACGCGTACGCAAATGGCGGCGGCTATGGCCGCCGCCATTTGCGTTCCTTCTTTTTACTGTCTTAATCTACGTAAATATTTACGTAGACTATGACGGCGAAAAGCAAGGGGAACGCAAATAGCGTAGCGGGCACTATTTGCGTCCCCTTTTGATTCGCCGTTTTAGCCTACGTAAAGATTTATGTAGGCTAAAACGGTGAATGAAAAGGGGACGCAAATAGCGCCCGCTACGCTATTTGCGTTCCCCTTTCTTTTCGCCGTCATAGTCTACATAAATATTTACGTAGATTAAGATGGCCAAAAAGAAGGAACGCAAATGGCGGCAGCCGTAGCTGCCGCCATTTGCGTACGCGGTTTTGTTTTGTTTTACCCAGAGCCCTCCGTGGCCGGAAATCCGGCTGCGGGCGGCTCTGGCCTGGCCGGGCCGGGCCTGGCCGGCTGCTCCGCGGAGCTGCCGCGGAGCACAGCCGGCCGTTCGAGGATTCCGGGGGGAGGAACGGAGCGCCTCACCCCCGGCCAGGATTCCGGGGGGAGGGACGGAATGCCTCCCCCCCCTCAACATAATCCGCGAAAGGTAAGTCACTTTCGTACATCCCTAGGCTAAGAGAAAAGGCAGGAAAAGTGGTGGGGAAACTTGGGAGGGTTACAAATGGATGACAACGATGCCTGGAAACACACACACACACCCGGGAAATTTCCATAAATGAGGCAGGATGATTGCACAATAAAAGGCCTCATTTGGAACCACCCGAGGATTGGTCACCTTCTGATCCAGTAACTCCCAGGCTGTTTTATCATCAGGCTCTCACACCTTTCCTCACTTGCAAAGTCAGAGTGACGCGCCGATGATTTTGTTCTGTTCTTTCCCTAATATTTCCAAACTACATCTTTATGTATGCACCAGCAAAGGTGGAAGGGGAAAGGCCTCCTAGCATTCATATTAAAAATGGCCAATCCAAAGGCTTCATTCTACCTATGAATCCCAGGAGAAGTTGTTACTAGGGATGTACGAAAGTCACTTACGTTTTAGCGAAATAGATTCGAGGTGGGGGGGGAGGCGCTCTGTCCCTCCCTCCGAAATTCTGGCCGGGGGGGAGGTGCTCCGTCCCTCCCCCCCCGAAATTCTGGCCAGCCGGCCCCGCTCCGCAGGGATTCTGCGGAGCCGCTGGCCGGCTCTGCCAGCAGCCGGACATCCAGCTGCTGGCTAGCTGGGATGCAAATGGCGGTGGCCATAGCCGCCGCCGTTTGCGTCCCTGCAGTCAGCCGTGATAGGCTATGTAAATGTTTACGTAGCCTATCACGGCTGATTTAAAAGAAAAACAACAACAACGCGCGTATGCAAATGGCGGCGCCCATGGGCGCCGCCATTTGCATTCCTTATTTTACACGTCTTAGTCTACGTAAACATTTACGTAGACTTAAGACAGCGAAAATAACGGGAACGCAAATAGCGTAGACGCTACGCTATTTGCGTTCCCCTTATTTTTGCCATCTTAGTCTACATAATTGTTTACGTGGACTAAGATGTGCCAAAATAAGGAATGCAAATGGCGGCGCCCATGGGCGCCGCCATTTGCGTATGCGCTTTTTTTCCTTTTAAATCAGCCGTGATACGCTACGTAAACATTTACGTAGCCTATCACGGTGTTTTTCAAAAATCTAGCCGTGATAGGCTATGTAAATCTTTACGTAGCCTATCACATTTTTTTGTTTTTGTTTTTTTTTAAATGGAAATGGCGGCGGCAGCCGGTTGGAAGACTGGCCGCCGCACCGCCGCTGCACCGCTACTGGAGCCGCCTCCGCCAGGAAGATCCGCCCAAAGTAAGTTCCGTCCCGGGGAGGGGGCGGGGGGGGGGAGACCGTTTCGCCACCGATTTCAGGGGGCCGAATGCGCTGGCATTCGGCCTCCCTGAGATTCGTGGCGAAATTCTCTGACATCCCTAGTTGTTACTCCTGTTCTCTGCTGTGTCTGAAGAGGGATCTGAGCCTTGAGCATGCACAATCCATGGTAGCTCACCAAGCCAGGCCCCAGCCTCAGATGGGAAGACTCTAGATCAAGCTTGGGGTGCATTAGAAACAATATGCACCAGGATGGCCTGGAGACATAAGCATCCTTTCCCCTGTGAGGCTGCTGCTGCAGCACAGCAGCAGCAAGCATCCTGCTTTCTACAAGAGTGCCAACCTAGGCAGCCACCTTGGGTGACCTTACACAGGAACAGAGGTCTGTCTAAACAACAGAATAGTCCAGTTGTGTATATTCTGACTCTCAGAGGGTCTCTAGGTGTTTCCCATCACCTGCTACCTGATATTTTCCAAACTGGAGATGCTGGGGATTGAACCTGGGGCCTTCTGTTGGAATAGCAATGGCAGTGGATCACGCCAAAGAAGAGGGTGCAAGCTAAGAGTTAATTTGTCCGTAGAGGTTTTTTTTTAAAAGCATGCAGTAGGTATAATAACAAGGGTCACTGAGGGTGCGAATGCATCAGATGCATCAGAGGACCTTGGGTGCGAACACAGGTCAGAAAGGGAGAGAAAATGTTGCCCAGCAGCCAGGGGGAGCCAGATAAGCTACCCTTTAAGCCTGGGTTTTTGTGTGTGTATACAAAGACCGGCATGTTCACTATGTTCTGTAGTAGTGGTGATTTCATTCTGCTAGATGCCCGGCCAAGCCTTCCACTTCCTAGGTTTCACGTTTCAGTCTTGCTTCATTCAGCCAACTGCTACCACCTTCTGCATACAAACTGTGTGCTCTGCCGCTGAGCTGTGGTCGGCGTACGTGAAGTACAGCACTCTGCTCCCCACCCACATGGGCTTATTTGAGTTTCTAATTTGGCCCCCTTGCACCTGAAATTAGAAGCATGACCCTAAACCAACCAGTGTGACGGCCCTGCAATTGTGACAACTTTATATTGTGGAATTCGCTCTGCAGAGACACGCAGTGTGTGCATTGCTTCAAATTGCATCACTTGATTATTCAGCAACTCAACATCACTTTCATGTTATATCAGAAGAAGTTGTTCCACTGAAAAGCCCCATGTCTGCGTTGGTGTTGAGTGATACAAAAGTTCTGCCTGCGGCATTTGATTCATGATGGCTGATTCCAGTTAAGCTGCAGCCATCAAATGACAAACATCCATGCATGAGTCACCGTCCCATCTTTTCAGTAAAGGCTGGAAATGGCAAGGACTGGGGGATTCCTATTTGGGATTCCAAAAGGATGTATCAGGACGACTGCAATCATGGGGGAAGATGAGGGAAATGAGTGTGGATCAATACATGCAGTGCTCATCTGGGAAATAATGACCCACCTTTCCTAATCCATAGCTGGTCTAGCCTCGGGGTTTGCAGCTCGTCTCCATGTACATTTGTGCCGCCATCTCCTCTTGAAAATAAGAAAGTGAGATGTTGACAGATTGTTAAAAAGGGGAAAGGCTTTAAGCTGTCAGTTGACAGGACTTGAAATTAATTTGATTGTGCAGGATTTATTTTCAAGATTAAAACGGAAACCTGATTCAGTGGGCTAGAGCCAAGAACCAGGCAGGAAAATGCAGAGTGGATGCCCAGCTTCTCTCTGGAGGAAAGAAAAGGAAGAAGGATAGGGCAAGACAGGGGAGGTGGTGTTTCCACAGACATGCCTAAAACAGACAGATGCATAGTGGGGCTAAGTGGCTAGGGATGTAGTATGGATTTTGTTAAGTCTGTTCTGTCTGTATTTCGTGGATGGTCAGTCATCTTTTGTTCCATCGTCCACTTATTGACAGAATCAGATTTTTTAAAACCAGAATTTCATTCAACATGTGCTAATTTGGACTAGTGCTAATGTGACCTTGTACAAATATGCATTCATTAATGCGAATTAATGGTAATATGCATTGGTGCTAATGCAAATTAGCATGAACCCCCCCCCCCCCAACAATGAAAAACTGGTCTGCAAGTCCATGGAATCCATGTGATTCAGAAAAAGCTGGTCAACTTCAGAATCTGCAAGTTGGATTCACAGAAATCTGAATTCATTTGAATCCATTGCATATTTTTCCAGTATCCCTTCTTGGGGCACTTGATTTACGAAAGGATCTGAGAAAGAATTTATCTGCTCAGAGCCACTCTGACCTGCACCCAGAGTGAGAGGCAGTGTGGTGTAGTGGTTAGAGTGTTGGACTGAGATCTAAGAGATTGGGTTGCAGTCACCACTCGACCGTGACGCTCACTGGATGACTTTGGGACAGTCACTGACTCTCAGCCTAACCTACCTCACAGGGCTGTTGTGAGGATTAAATGGAGAGAAGGGAGATCATGTACATTGCCTTGGTTTCCTTGGAGGAAAAGGCAGGATATAAATGCTACAAATAGATGCTGTTGGAACCTTATCTGAGGAAGAGGCCTGGGACCTTGAAGGAAGCCCCAGCCAGCACACGGGACAAGCTGCCAATGAGCCAGACTGTCCTGAGGTACCGAGCAAGCCCCCACAGCAGACCGCAGACCCAGACTCTCACTCCTCACCCCCTGGCCCACAGGAACCAGATGAAATTTGGCCCTTTGGGAGATACAGAACTGGAGGAGGAGTGCTCGCTTTGCTGCAAAGAGATTGCAGGACCAGGCAGGGACTACTTCAAAGGAGGGGTCAACTCAGGAGTATGGGTGGGGAGAAATTCATTCAGTTTTCTTTTTAATGCTTTTACCCAACTTCACACTTTTGAACTTTTGGATACTGTTGGGTTCGGTGGTGGTGCCCCTATGGTATCATTACTTCTTAGCCCTCTGGGACAAAGATTCTTTAAATACAACCCAGGATGGCAAGACATAGGCTGTAATCTTATCAATTAGAAGTTTTATGAATGAAGGCTGTAAACAATATTGTTTCAACAGCAAATCAGTCCCACTCATGTGCCTCTTAAACCCGGCATTGTTCACCCGAGAGCCATATACTTAATGTGATGATGCTTCATAAATTATCTAGTCCACTTCATCATGGCAAAGCCGGTAGTGTCCCAGTTATAACACTACAGAGTCCCATAAGCACGCAGCTCCTAAAAGTAACATATTTGAAACTAGAGCATTCTTCAACCCCAAGTTAGATAGAAATTTAAAAAATCATTCTTCTCATTTCAGCCAGTAGTGTTTAATATGTGCACATCCCATTTTAATTCTATTTCCAGCTTATTGTGGAAAAGCAGTGTCTCAGAAGCACTCAATGGACTTAGTAGGAAAGCAACCTGTGTATTCACACATCATTCTTAAAACCTGTTTGACCAGAGTTAATAGTAGGACCACCCCCTGCTCCGTATGAGTGAACATACACACCCAGAAAAAATATCAACTCTCTCTACTCCCTGATAACTATGGTAGAAATCTTTCCCAAGGAATGAAAAGGACACACTGTGATGTACTTTATGTGATCCCTCACTTTTTTTTTTTTTTTTGCACTGAGGCAACTAAATTGCAGAAAAGCAAGGCTCGATACTCAAAATTTACCCTGAAATCAAACTTTCAGCATGCATAATAGCTATCCTCATATCTGAAGCCTGAAGAATTTTGCATCTTCCACCATCCCCAAGTTTTATGGGGAGAGGCAGATCTGTAGTACTTAACTGAAAGCTATGCAAAGCTTCTCTGTACAGAAATGTGCCAGAAGTGGGCAAGAGCAGCACTGCTTTCTAGGGTTTAAGAAGAATTCTGAGGAAACCTTTCTCAAACATTATCTTTGACTTTCATTGCACTTTTAACTCCAATAAGTGTGAATGATATTTGATATTTTTACATAGTTGGGCTTATAATTTACTACTGTTCCTGCAAAGTTGCCTTTAATAGTGTTTCTCTCTCAGCTAAAAGCTATGTTTTAAGGTAATTTTTTTAAAAGTTAGTTGGGAAAAACGTTTTATCTCTTTTTCCACACTTTATATTTACAGCACCTTCCTTTCCCCAGTTCCTTCACACACTTAAGGAAAGGACTGAAGACTGTTTTACTGCAAAGCTTGTAACGATAGCCCCATTTGTGTGACAAACCTGATGGACTAGAAATTGGACTAGACAAAATCAAACTTCAGTCACCAGGGTTATTCATGCTGTAGTTACCTCCATGTTAAGAGTAGTGTAACATGTTCTACATTTATCTGCCATTAAAAAGGGTTCAAAAACTGCAACTGGCGCAAAATGCTGCTGCTGGATTATTGACTAGGGTGAGGCATTCAGAACATATTACACTCATTTTGTTAGACCTGCACTGTTTGCCAGTTTGTTTCTGGGCTCAGTTCAAGGTGTGGTGCTCGTTTTAACCTTTAAGGCCCTAAATGAGCATTACAGGAGGATAGATTTTGGCTGAACAGTAAGAAAAACCTTTTAATTGTAAGACAATGGAACCAATTACCTAGGGTGGGTGGCCTGTCCTTTGCTGGAGGTGTTCAGGAAGAGGCTAGACAGCTGTCTGTGTGGGATATGCTAGCTCTGGACATCCTGCATCAAACAGCTGGTTGGGCTAGACGACCTCCAGGAACACTCCAGCTTTAGGATTCTATGCATTCAGTTGGGTTTACTTTAGAGTAGACACGCATAGGATTGTACTGTAAAAACATTTTTAATAGGTTAACCTAACTGATAAATCAATTAAAGTTTGCAGCCCTACTAATAAAATATCTGTTTTTTGTTGGCTCCTGTGCTGACTAGGTTTAATAATGTTTAGAATGAACAGTGCATTTCTAGGTCTGTTCCAAGTGTGTGTTTTAATTTGCTCCCAATGAGCCACAAACAGAGCAGAACATTTTCCTCAGGCTGGGGGGGGGGGGTATTTTTCTCAGCAAAGCCAGGAAAATAAAGAGAAGTTTGGGGGAGGTGGAAGGAAATGAAGCCTTACTGCTCAGTCCTAATGGGATGACAATGTAGATTATTCCTCCGATCCCATTAAGTGTGAAAACTCATTTACTGAACAGATAAGACGTTCTATTTTTTTTATTTAAAAAACAAAACAAAACAGACAACATTACCAACTTTCCACTGAATAGCTTGAATGACAGGATAACTGGCATACAGTTTCGTACTTAAAACCCAGACTGTGGACTCCAAAGCTTTTTGTGGCATGGACAGATAAAAGTGATGGGTAAACGCTTCATCTGCTAAATAAGTAAGTCAGGCAACTGAACTGTGAAATGCAGAGGAATGCTGCCAGAAACAAGGTTGGCATGGCAACTTGAACTGGGCCCTTTTGGGCCATTTCTGGTGCTTCTCAAGGTGAACTGGGCTTCCCTCTGAAGTGACTAGAAATGAAGCTGGACCCTGCATATGACTTCATTTGTGATTCGACTTCAGAAAGGCAGACAGTGCGTCTCCAAAAATAGGGTATTTTTGCTTCCTTTCTCTAACCATTTATATGGAGAGGGGGAAGAAGGATTGAGTGACTGACAGGTCCACCTTCTAATCATAGGGAACCTTTTATCTGGGGCTCTCCAATCACTATGCTTTTGCGGGAGGCAAGGATGGGGACCTGAGATGGCCATTCCTCCAATGCCACCATACTACACTATGAAAAAGCCTTAAAGTGGTTTCCAAACTCCCAAGCCCCTGCATCTATCACTTCTGAAAGATTGCAGGTTTCTTGCCTGGAGACATTGCTATGATGTGTGTAGGGATGTACGAAAGTCACTTACCTTTTCGCAGCTTGGCTTCGTGGTGGGGGGGAGGCGCTACGTAAAAAAAGAAAAAGTAAAAAAAAAAAGTAATAAAAAAAAGACCCCGTGATGGGCTACGTGACGATTTACGTAGCCTATCATGGCTAGATTTCCAAAGTCAGCCATGATAGGCTACGTAAATCGTCACGTAGCCTATCATGGCTGACTTTGGAAATCTAGCCGTGATAGGCTACGTAAATCGTCACGTAGCTAGGGATGTACGAAAGGGACTTACCTTGTCCCGCAGCTTTTTTCGCGGTGGGAGGGAGATGCTTCGCTTCTCCCCCCAAAGTTCATGCGAGGGGGGGTGTCTTCCCGCCTCGCCCGGCCAAAATTCAGGCCGGGGGGGAGGCTTCCTGCCTCGCCCGGCCGAAAATCAGGCCGGGGAGAAGCGCCCCGTCTCCCCGGCCGCGAACTGCAAAAGAAAAGTAAAAAAAAAAAAAAAGCCCCATGATAGGCTACGTAACGATTTACGTAGCCTATCACGGCTAGATCTGCAGTCAGCCGTGATAGGCTATGTTAATCGTCACATAGCCTATCACGGGTGACTTAAAAAAAAAGAAAAGTTATTTTCGCCGTAGTCTACGTAAATCTTTACGTAGACTACAGCGACCAAATAAGGAACGCGAATGGCGGCTCCCTATGGGGGCCGCCATTTGCGTACGCGCTTTTTTTTTTCCCCAAAGTCACCCGTGATAGGCTACGTGATGATTAACGTAGCCTATCATTGGTGACTTTGCAGATCTAGCCGTGATAGGCTACGTTAATCGTTACATAGCCTATCACAGGGGCTTTTTTTTTTTAAACTTTTCTTGTAATGGCGGCGGCAGCAGCCGGTTGAAAGACCAGCTGCCGCCCCCGCCCCTGACGAAGACCTGCCGAACCGCCGCCGGGACCCGCCGCCGGGAGCGACATTCGTAAAAGGTAAGTCCCATCCCGGGGGGGGCCGGGGGGAGAATTTCTCCCCGAACCTTCGGAGGACCGAATGTGTTGGCACTCGGCCCCCCGAAGTTTCGGGGAGAAATTCTCCCCCATCCCTACACGTAGCCTATCACGGGTGTTTTTTTGTTTTTGTTTTTACTTTAGTTTTTTTTTTTGCAATGGCGGCGGCGGTATCCGGTCGGGAGACCGGCCGCCACCCCCACCCGCAACGAACCGCCGCCAAACCGCCGCTGGGACCCGCCGCCGAGAGGGACATTCGCTGAAGGTAAGTCACGTCCCGGGGGGGGGGGCGGTGGAGAATTTCCCAACCAACTTCGGGGGGCCGAATGCATCGGCGCTTGGCCTCCCGAAGATTCGGGGAGAAATTCTCCGCCATCCCTAGATGTGTGCTGCTTTCAAAGAACTTGCCCAAAAAGTGACATAGAGAGGGGAAAGACAGGGAAGTGAATAAGTTACCCCTCAAATCTGAGGACTTATCTTTCATGTAAACTGCTGCACCTATCCTTTTGAGACTTGGTAGTTTTCTTACTTAGGGCTAGGGATGGGCAGATTCCCTACCTTCTGGTCCATGGGGGCATCCGCCCAGGGGGGAGGTGATCCATTCCTCTTCCCCCACCCCGGAATCCTCTGGAGTGGCTCTGCATCAGGAGGATTCCGCAGAGCAGCACAGGGGCTCCGTATCGCTGGGAGGAATGCAGCTGCAAATGGCGTAATAGATGCCACTTGCAGCCGTAAAGCCCTCAGTTTAACCTAATTGCAGCCATTGACGGCTCCATTTAGGTAAAAACAGTGCTTTTCACTACACCATTTGTGGCTGCATTCCTCCCACCGATCAGGAGCCGGCGGCGTGCCGTTCCCCCAGAAATCCTCGGGAGGCGGAGCTATGTAAGCCGTTCTGCCATGGATTCCAGAGGCTGGATACCAAAGAATCCAGCCTCATTTGGGTCCGTGGTGGAATTCTCCACCATCCCTACTTAGGGCCACCTCTGTGCTGTCTGTCATGGTCCACAAAAAAAAAGCGGGCGGGGGGGATAAGCATGTCTCTTTTTTTTATACCCTCAAAATGTAAAGGATGCACTTGCACAAAATATTTAGACCTATTCATCTCATACTTGGCAAGCTCGATCCTCTCAGAAGAGAGGCAACCATTCCAGCAAGTTTTATCCACTTCTTATAACAACCAGGGAAAAAGTTATAGCCATTTTTTAAATTTACCATGATAATGGCAGGCACAAAGCCTTGGATTTCCAAAACTCAAATTGCTTTCAATACCCAATTTGAAGTGGATGGCCTTTGAATCAGCCCGAGCATAATCGGGTGATTTTCCAAAGCTCAAAATCAAGTCTTCTTTATGTGGCTTACAAGCCTATTTGCAATGGAGTTTGCAAGCCCTATTTGCAAGCCCTATTTGCAAGCCCTATTTGCAATGGAGTTTGGATTGCCACTGTTTCAAAGCCCCCCACTAGTCTTCCATACTGCAAAGTATTTTTTAGGGCTATGGAAGCATATCAACAACAACATTTTATGATATGGCCACAGACCATTTGAAACACAAAGCAATCCTCAAAATAAAATACTTAAGACCACCCCCCCACAACAATTCAACAATTATTTAAAATATTTAAAACTTAAATACAATTAACATAGTATATTAAAATATCATCAGCCAATTGTTACATATGAGTCTGGAGAATGACGTTACAAATTTTACCAGCAGAAAATAAAAATTTTGCTCGCCTCTATAGAAATTAGAAAAAAGGAGTACGTGTGATAAAGGCTCTACTGCTTCATCTCTGCATAAACAAAGACGATTTGTATAAGGGATCCCCTGGAAGCAACCGTCCAGTACAGCAGAAGGAATTGCATTAAACCTAGCTTTAGAAAAGATGTTGTGATATTTAGGAATGGTCAAATTTACAAGGTATTTTGCACAACTCTTCATGTCCAATGTCAAGCCTAGGTGAATTAGAGAACAAGTAGTATGGGCAGCGGATGAGGAATATTGGGTAACCACGTCTTTAATCTGGAGCGCAAGTATAAATTTTGCTTGAGAAATATCTTGGGTGGAAAGAAAGCTATCAGAAAAACCCAACATCTGTAATTTGCCTCTGATAGCTTTAGACCACTGGCTGATGTAATTGTCTTCCCAGAGAAGGGGCACATATCCTGGTTTGGAGCTTGCATAAATGAGTTTTAGCCAGTATCTAAATGCCCAATGCCAAGCAATACATTCCACCAATGAAAACCCAGCCTCAAGCCTTAAAACTGCTGACGACACACAATTAGGTGCACCAAAGAGTCAACACATAAAAGATGAAAGTATTTGTTCTAAGGCAGAGGAAAACCCTAAGATCCACGCTGGAACTCCAAATAATAATTGTGGCAGCACCTTAGCCTTAAATACTCTGAGTGCAGCATGAATAAACTACCCTCCTCTAGTATATATATATAAAAAGAACTATGGCTTTAGCACTATTCGATGCTGATTGTATAGTATAGCAGAAGTCCAGTGAGCCACCCAAGAACCAGAAGATTGGAAGACAATCCCCAAATATGATATCTAAACTGCCTAACTTGTTTTATGGCCTGGCCTGGCCACCTATAACCCATTTATGCATCTGTAACTACTGACCAAAAGCATTTAGTATCCTTTTCCAAATAAGAGTTTATTAGAATACTCCATTGCCTTTGCATAGCTTCTGTCTTGTTCTATCAAAGATTTATAATGCCTTTTAAGATGGTAATATGATTGAGGTAATGCTCTACAATTATCTGTTCTATATTGGTAATATACCGTCCTTAACTGTTTTTTAGCTTCAAAACATTCCTTGTCAAACCATGTTGACATACCCTTATACTTAAAGTTCCTAAATTTTACTTGAGTCGCTCTCAGTGTCATATCCAAACCAGAAAGCAACCAAGTATAATTATCCAAAGTGGTTCGTACATCTTGAGCTTCAGTAATAACATTTTTGAGCCTCATACCCTCTGAGGAATTTAAGAAAGCAATGATCTTAGCATTCACACCTTCAGGCCAAAAAAGTCTCCTGTGCCTAAGCACCAAGGCTGAATCAGCTAACTGGTAATTTACCTGTACCTCAGTTCTAAAAAAGTCTAGGAGAGTAAGAGAAAGAGTCAAATGATCGCTTTCAAATCTGTCAGCCACAGAGAAACTGTTAATAAGGGCAAAAAGTGCATCACAGACCATTACATAATCAACTGTACTACTTCCCTTCCCCGAGATATATGTATATTCACCACATTTCTCAAAAAGGGGATTCCCATTAAGAATTCTAAGAGCAAGTCAGCCAGCCATCTGAGCTAAATGTATACCAGCAAAGTTAACCCTAGAATCCTTGGAGCACCTATCATTGTTAAATATAGAGTCCTCATGTTCAATCAAACCCCAAAACCGAGTTGAGAACAAGATATCATTATTAGGCCCAATGTGTGCATCAAAGTCCCCCATCACAACTACATGAGCTGAGGGAAATTGTGACTCTAAATCTACTATATAGTTTTCTAATTTCTCCCATTCTTGTTTAATTCAATCAATTATAGAAATAGGAGGAATATAGATGTTAACAAATAGCAAACTCAATGATCCAAAATTAATTAGACAGGCTGCTGCAACGTGACCGCATTGCGATGCGAGAGACATTTGATAGTAACCTGAAGGGAAGTAGAGATCAGAATGGCTAACCCTGCCCTTGGTCTTCCTCTTCCAATTGGAGCAACAGCTGTTAAGTCATTAATAAAATAGCCATTAAGGTCTAACTTTGCAGTATACCATGTTTCTTGAAGGAGAATAATATCGAACTTCCCAATAAAATCGATTACATCAACATCCCTGGATTTAGAATTCCAGCCAGCTATGTTCCATGAACGAATTTTAAACTGAAAATTATTTAGAGATGCCAATTGTAAGTTATCAAGGGACAAAGAATCAGCATGGGGTCTAGACAATTTAGAATCCCTACTCTGCTCTCTTTGAGTCTTAGGTTGTCAAACAGGTGTATGGATCTGGTCTAATTCTCCTTCTTTATCAACAAACACTGCCCCATTTCTCATAGATGGTTGTCTAATTATGCTAGCTTTGACTGTTGGCTGTCTTACTGGTGTGAGATCATGCTCACCCGGTTCATTTGGTTCTAAAAATCTTCTTTGCAGACACTCCCTATCCATCATGGGATGAGCTACAATAAGGGTGGGATTATGTTCTCTCACAAGGGGGTCATTTCTAATTCCCCTATTGCATGCTGTTTCAGTCGAGTCATCAATATTGTACTTGTTCCTTTGCTCTAACCTCATTTTGTTTGGTCTTCCTATTGGCCATGGTTGCTAAATATGGGACCAAGCCTAGAGATTTTCCTGAAATCAGACCTTTCCCTTCCTGGAGGCCGAGGAGAGTTTCTCGCAGAGTGCTAACCTATCTATTATTTCAGCTTGTACCTCGAAGGGGAGAATTAAAAAGGTTTTCAAAAGAGTCTCTTCCTCAAAAGTAAAATTTCCATTAGGTAGTATACCAGGTTGTACTAAATTGGGGTCCTTTGTGATTAAGGCTTTTACATTCTGAGAGATATGGACTAAAGAAGTACTGGAATCATCCAAGTCAATAAGGTTGCCTATCCCATTATCAGTTAGACCTTCGGCATTCTTTAGATCTGGCCTAGGGTTTTTTTTTTTAAACCAATGACATGGGAGAGGCTATATTTTAAAAAAAACTGTGAAACTACCAGACCCATACTAAAAAGCTCATTCCTTCTAAGATAAACCTTCTTAGCTATTTGCCAATCTGTAAAGGAAACAACTGCTTGTGCATACATATAGTTAAAAAATAAATATTCTATATGTGCAATATCAGTTACAGTAAAGACCCCATAAGTAACTGGACCTAAAATATGCATCAGATGGTGCTTACGCTCTAGCTGAGCTAGCATATCTTTTGGCTTTGGATAATTAATAAGAATCAGTTTATGCTTCATCAGTGCCAACTTCCAGCCTTTACTATACCTCCTAGGATCATCCTGGCAGGTCAAGAGATCTGAATTAACAATTAAATCTGGCATCTTACAAATAGGGCCAGAATGTATATTCAAAGCATATCCCTGGGGCACCTGACTACCTGTCTCTCCAATCTCTCCATCCAGAGGAGAAAGATAATTAGAGTTGTTAGATGTCAACTTTTGCTTCTCAGTCAGAATACAATAACACCTCTTCATCCAATTTCAACACTTTCTCTGGTTTCTTTGGTTTCTCATCTAGCAATTTAAACAATTTCTGAAAGTTCATCTTCTTATAATTCTGTGATAATTTCAGGCCTTTCTTTATACTCTTAATATTCTTACTTTCCTTTTCTTACTTACCTTTAAGAGGTTTCTGATTCTCACTAGATCTCTTCTTTATTCTTGCAACATGAGGTGATGGTGCGATTTGAACAGTTGTCTTACTATCAGGCATGGACTCCATACTCCCTAGATATTTTGCAATTACACTTAATAGCCCATTACACTCAGAGAGAAAGGCCTTAACCAGGTCCAGGTCCTTAATTATGGTAGTAACATAATCTATTAATTTCTCCTCCTTTACTCCATGTTCTCCCTGTATTTTCTAGGAGTCAGGACTAACAGTTTTAGAGAAACACACAAATTCATCAATCTCTTTGTTCATTAGTTGATCCAATGTTTTTTTTATTTTATTTTCCCATTCTACCAGCCAATTGACACTTTCAGCAAGAGCAATTTCTGATGCTAGATCAATAGCTCCCTCAGTCTGAACCTCAGACAGAGTCCACCTATGATCCAAAGCCTACCTATGATCCAATCAAGAACAGAATTTGAAGGGGATTCAGTCTCTACTGCATTAGTATCTACTACTGGAGAGAAATAAGATGGAATTTTTGTTTGTCTTTTCTTTTTAGGAGGCATAGCATCCTCAATGGGAGGAGAAATACCCAAATTTCTATAACCTCATCTTGTAAGGACCATTTCAATTGGTACCGAAAGTAATTAATAGTAAAAGAGTACAAACATAAAAGAAAAGTTCTGAAAACAAAATTAAAACAAGGTCAATCCCCTACTCATTGGCTCCTTATTGAAAGACTAATTTCATTAAAATATCAAAATAACATTTAGCTAAAATACAATAAAATACAAAAAGCCAAAAGTCTGCACACCTGAAACAACAGAAATACCAGAAAGATGAAAGCAATGGTGTATTCAGATGTGGAATCACGCGTGCTCTGTCTGTCTGTCTGTTTGTCCGTCTCTCTCTCAGGTAAAGGTGAAAAAGTTAGCACCCTTCGCTTGTCCGTCAGAGTCAAATCAGGCCATGACTGAGGCAGAGGTCTTATAACCAGTTCTCAGGGCAGCGAGAGGGTCCGGTGGCCGGGAGAAAGAGGATACGCTTCTTTCTATACCAGCAAAGCATTCTGGGTTCCCAGGTCATTGGCCAGTTTCAATGGGTTTCAATGTCACCCCTCCGGGTCCACACCAGGGCTGCTGCTGTCACATCATCGCCGGGGTGGGTCCACTAGGCCACCGCCTCCCCGAAGCTGCTCCACTCCGCTGCTGAAGCCCCGGGCCCAGCCTACACCTGCCTCCCCCAGTGCGGGCAGGGCCGAGGGAGGCGAGTGGGAAGCGAAGTGGAGGCCACTGGCACTAGATCTAGCTTTACAAAGTTGGGCACAGGCTGGGGTTCTCGGCAGGTCTCATAGTGACGGTGGCAACTTGGTGTCCTCCAGATGTATTGGACTGCCCTACAGCAAATTCCGGAGTTTGTAGTGAACAGGGCTCCTCCCCTGGCAGACACAAGAGATGGTCTCCTCTGGAGAAAGTGACTCCTCAGGAGTATGGCTTTGGAAAGGGAGCTCTGATTATTGCAACTGAGCTCTGGGTGGAGTCCAGCAGTCTTTCCCTCCAACTCCAAAGCCTGATAACATCCAGTATGGGTTTCTGACCCAAGAGTAATAAAAATGTCTTAGCTCTGAGGTTTGCCAGATGTCGTATCTACGGTGATAGTTTTAGAAAGACGGCTTGCCCTACAGTAAGTTTCCTTCTGTGCTCTTTCATAAGACAAATGTTGTCCTCCTTTTCAGTCCCTTTTCTTTTGACTAACTTTCTTAACAAAGACTCCTGAACAAACTTAGTAGTCATGGGATAAGAAGAGAGGTTCTCTTACAGATCAGTACATGGTTAAAGAATAGAGCACAGGAAGGATCTGTATTGGCTGGAAGCATGTCAGGTTGGAAGAAAGGGGGTATCTTGGGGTCTTCAGTGGATGCTGAGGCAAGAGAGAGTGTCTCCCTGGGGAAGGCAATATATGTGGCACCTCAGAAATACTGTGCCTCAGAACAGCCTATGGAAACAGGGGCTGTGTTTCTTGTTGTCATTATAACAGGCTGCCACTTAGAGGCCTAGTATAAAATTTATACCCTCTTAATTTAATTTTTATTATGCAGTTAATCTCCAAGAAGATTTGTTTTCTATAAGAAGGGCAGCAAAGCCAAACATTTCTATTTCATTTGCTTAATGAAGCGCTTCAAAGGGGAGTGTGAGAGCTGGTTAATCATTTATTTGAGTCATCCAAGTTATATTTGAGGGTGCCTGGTGGGGTCAACCTGATAATGTGTCAGGGAAAACCACATCCTATCCTAATCTTGCCTTTTGTGAAGTATGGAAGGAACTGGTTCTCTCCTCGTAGGTGTTGTCTCCACTGTGTAGATGTGGTGCCCTCCAGATATTTTGGTGTAGATATTGTGGTGCCCTACAACTCCCAGCATTCCTGATCATGGACTATGCTGGCTAGGGCTGATGGGAGTTCAGGTCCAAAACTTCTGGAGGCCACTGTATTTCCTGTCTTGTATCTAGGGATTTTCTGTTTTCAGGAGGAACTTTTCACATCAATGTATCCATTTGGAAACCCATGTTTATTGCAGCGGATTATTGTGGCTTATGTTCTATGGCACAAACTGAGGCCTAGTCTACTCATGCAGCAGAATGAGGTGGTAGCGTCCTCAGATAGTAGAACTCACTGTACCATTTCAAGGTTTAAGTGGATGATTACATTTTTAATGTTCCCTTGTCTTTAAAAGCAAAAACACAAAACGCCCTGTATGTAGAAAACTACTTTTTTCTATGTTATGTCCTAGCCCATGGAGAAAGCTGGTGTTCTTTGCTATTCAAAGGGTGGTGGTGGGAATCTGCTAAGGAAGAGGTGGTATATTACAATGGCGAAGTATTGTATTTCTGTTTGAGATACATGACAGCAAAAGGCAGGTGAGGGCTAGAATGAGCCCCAAGCTTTCATGTATAAAAAGTCTTCCCCTTCCCAAATGGGGGCCTTTTCTTTCATCTCCCTTTCTTTTCTCCCTCCTTTAATTATATTCCCCAAAGTATTTAAATCAGACGTTTTTCTCCTGCTGTGAGCCTCATTGGATTCGGGGAGTTTTTGAAAAGATGGCAATTCAATAAAACATGTTTGAGAAATAAAATGAGATACAGACACACACTCCAAAGGGCTGCTAGATGAAAAGACCAGTCCAGAACTGAGGGACATGGCATAATTGATACAGGGTTTTTGGAGGAAAAGGAGGTGCAGATGTTGTAGTAGTTCAGGGGTAGGCAATGTGGCGACTGTGGGCATCAGTGAACCTTCAGACACCTTCATTATTGCCTGTCGAGGTGGCCTACCTCTCCTACTTTTACAAAAATGTTTTAATCACAAAATGTCTTACTGGCAACTGGGATCAGTTCAAAGTAAAGTGAGGGTCTCTAGCTGCTCCCATCTTCCCTGCCCCCCCCCCCAAATGCTGCTATGCCACATGTGGGATTCAGATGCATTATTTGGAGATGAAGATGGCAGGTGGACTTAGGATGATACTTTTACCAGCAACGCACCCATTTTGTGGTGGTGCCCAGGACAGTTTCTTAAATTGCAAAACATGCCCACAGGCCCCCAAAGGTTGCATACTTCTGTAGTAGTTTGTTCAGGGATATTGGCAGTGTTCTGTGGGTTTATATTATTGCAGCCATCTTGGGACAGGGATTTTACCATGTACATTGATTGTACAATATAAAGAGCAACAACAATTCTCCAGTAGGGGATTCCATAGGGGTCCGTTTTGTCCCCCATTCAACATCGACATGAAACTGTTGAGTGTGGTTATCCAGAGTTTTGGAGTGTGTTGTCATCAGTATGCTTTATTTCTCCTTTTTGTCTTCTACAGGTGAAGCTGTGGATGTGCTAGATCAGTGCCTGGCAGCAACAATGGATTAAGTCACAGAATCATGGAATAGTAGGGTTGGAAGGGGCCTATAAGTCCATTGAGTCCAACCCCCGGCTCAATGCAGGCATCCAAGTCAAAGCATCCCTGACAGATGGCTGTCCAATTTCATCTTGAATGCCTCTAGTGTGGGAGAGCCCACCATCTCTCTAGGGAATTGGTTCCATTGTCATATTTCTCTGACAGTCAGGAAGTTTTCCTGATGTTCAGCCAGAATCTGGCTTCCTGTAACTTGAGCCCATTATTCTGTGTCCTGCATTCTGGAATGATCAAGAAGAGATACTGGCCTTCCTCTCTGTGACAACCTTTCAAGTCCTTGAAGAGCGCTATCCTATCTCCCCTCAGTCTCCTAGTTCTTTCCGTCTGTCCCAATAAGGCTTTGTTTCTAGTCCCCTGATCATCTTTGTTGCCCTCCACTGAAACTTTTCCAGTTTGTCTGCATCCTTCTTAAAGTGTGGTGCCCAGAACTGGACACAGTATTCCAGATGAGGCCTAACCAGTGCTGAGTAGAGGGGAGCTAGTACTTCACATGATTTGGAAGCTATACTTCTATTAATGCAGCAGATTAATGCAAAGTTTATCCTATTAATTGGATGAGGGCTAATAAACTGAAACTCAATTCAGACAAGACGGAGATGCTATTGGTGGGTGGTTCTTTTGCCTGGATGGAGGGTGCTGAACCTTTACTGGATGGGGTTGCATTCCCCCTCAAGGAGCAGGTTCATAGCTTGGGGGTCCTCCTGGAGCCATCTTTGTCACTTGAGGCTCAGGTGGCCTCCGTAGCATGGAGTGCCTTCTACAAGCTTCAGTTGGTGGATCAGCTAGGCACCTATCTGGACCGGGATAACCTGGCTTCAATTGTCTATGCTTTGTTAACCTCCAAGTTAGATCACTGCAAGGCACTCTATATAGGGCTGCCTTTGAAGATGGTTCAGAACCTCATGCAAAATGTGGTGTCCAAAATGATAACAGGGACAAGAAGGTCCAAACATATAACACTGATTCTGGCCCACTGCCACGGGCTGCCTGTATATGTCTGACACTGTTTCAAGGTGCTGGTTTTGACTGTTAAAGCCTTACACAGCTCAGGACCACAATACCTGGTGGAGCATGTCTCCCAGCATGAACCGACATGTACACTGTGTTCATTATCTAAGGCCCTCCTCTGTGGGAGGCTTGGAAGCTGACGACAAGGGAGAGGGCCTCCTTGGTGGTAGCCCCCAATTATGGAATGATCTCTCCAGTGAGGCCCGCCTGGTGCCATCATTGTTATCTCTTCAGTGTCAGGTTAAGACCTTCTTCTCTCAGGCATTTGGCAGCATATGATGAGGTTTTAAACAGGTCCTGGATGTTTCCTTTTGTTGACTGTCTAAAATTGTTTTAGATATATGTGTGTCGATGTGTGTGCTGTTTGTTTATATGTTTATATTCAAATGGTTTTATAATGTATTTTAGTGGTTTTTAATCTTTGTAAACTGCCCAGAGATCTTTGGCTATAGGGTGGTATAGAAATGTAATGAATGAATGAAACAACAACAACAACATGTGATCTAATTGGAGAAGGACTGAGCATTGCATTAATGAAGGAATATCCCTGAAAAATGATCAGGAACTTCAGTATTCAGGAGGCGGTGTTTGTCTTTAGGGAAATTTAAATCTGTGTCCTCATTTTGACCCTGCTACTCTGCTAATATAAGCCTCATGTGGCGTAGAGTGGTAGGTGGCAGTATTGCAACCTTAACTATCCCCACGACTTGAGTTCGATCCCAGCGGAAGCCGGGTCTCGGGTAGCCGGCTCAGGTCGACTGAGTCCTCCATCCTTCCGAGGACAGTAAAATGAGGACCCAGCTTGCTGGGGGAAAGGTAGTCACGACTGGGGAAGGCAATGGCAAACCACCCCGCTATAGTTTGCCATGAAAACACCAGCGCAAGCGGCGTCCCTCTACGGGTCAGCAATGACCCGGTGCTTGCACAGGAGGAACCTTTCTTTTCCTACTCTGATAATATGGCTGGCTTACAGTCTCCAGTAGAACATGTTCTTGGTATGTGCTCATTCTCTAGTCTGATTGTGTGTGAGACATTTTGCACACACATTTTCTTTTAAATAAATGTATCGTTTTATTTAATTTGGGGGAAAATATACAAGAATTAATTTTTCCACACATGAAAACCCACAGCTTCAACTAGTTTGGGCTGGCTCTATGTTACCACAGTTTGAAAATTTCACCACAAAACCTGTCGTATTGTCTAATTTGTCTTTTATATTATTTATTTATTTATTATTGCATTTATATCCCGCCTTTTTTCCTCTTGCAAGGAACCCAAGGCGGCTTACATTATCCTCCTCCTCTCCATTTTATCCTCACAACAACAACCCTGTGAGGTAAAGTCCATTACTAAAAACATAATAATTTCTGAAAACTTGTCAGTTACCAAAAGCCTGTCCATTGTTGTGCACTGGACCAAGAGAAAAGTCATCACATATATTTTAATTGCCAAAGAAACCAGAAATACTGTAAATGTTTTCTCTGAAAGCTAAACATGCACACACACACACAATGAATCCGGACTGGGAAATGTGTTTCCTTAATGGGATGTTCTAACCCCATCCCAAAGTAGCATTTCACCAATTTTCAGATTCTAATTTGGTGCTTCTGGGAAGCGGAGAGTGAGCCAAGCGGGCCAGCGGCTTGTTCTAAATAACTGGAACCCATAACTGATTTTATCAGAGAGAAAACAGGAAGGAGGAGAAGATCTCTCAGCGCCTCGTATATGTAGAGCGACAGAAATAAAAATAGCTTCATTTTGCCTGTGGCTATATGTGAGGTTTATGTGAAAACACAGGTGTGCAAGTCACAGAAATGCCATCTCCAGTGGTAGCTAATGGTGTCAGACTGAAAATGAAGACTATATTAGTGGAACCTGATGTAACGATTTGATGGCCCTTCTCCTCCCCCCCCCCAAAATACAAATGAAAAAAGCTTGACATTGTAATCATCTTTCTCAATGTGAAGCTTCAATTATTCTGTATTGACTTATAAGCAAGTGCCATTGGATACAATAATAGTTCATCCAAGACAATAAAGCTAGATTAAACCATCCATATGCGGTGTGCATTAGAAGAAGGGCTTGCGATAATGGTTATCACCCAATCTCTGTGCTTTCTATATTTTCTGAAAATATTTGGAGTGGGAGCTGGCAGGGGTCCATCCCTGAATATTATTATTTTTTACCTGCTTTCGTTGCTCCCTCCTTGGGTAGTTTGCCCCAACTTTTTCCCAGAAGGATTTCATATCCTTTCCACAAGGCACAGATGTACGTGTGGGGACCCTCTACAGATGTCCTAGGAATGTGTGTACATCAGGGGGCTGCCCCCTCCTCAAATATACTTTATCCATGGTTTGAATATGTGGAAAAGAGCAAGACAAACAGCACATGATTCTTACTAGGATACTGCAGAATGTGCTCCACCATTGTCCCCTATTGCTTTAGAGAGCAGCTTTCCCCAACTCAGTGCCCTCCAGATATTTTGGACTACAATTCCCAGCATTCCTGACCTTTGGGGGTGCTGGCTGTGGCTGATGGGAGTTGAACTCCAAGTCATCTGGAAGGTACCAGGTTGGGAATGAATGAGTGATGTGAAGACTATGGAAGAGACTGTCTAGCCTAGCAACCATGATGCATGTTGCCATAATCTGCTTTCCCACCAGAAGGAGGGAGCAGCTTCAGTCAGGAAAGATATGGAGGGTGATGAGAGCAGGGATGTACGAAAGTCACTTACTTTTTCACGGATTCTGTTCTTGGTGGGGTGGGAGGCGCTCCGTCCCTCCCCCCAGAATCCTCGATGGGGGGGGAGGAGATCCGGTCCTCCCCCCCGGAATCCTTGACAGCTGGCTCTGCTCCGCGGCAGCTCCGCAGAGCAGCCGGCCAAGCAGCCAGGGCTGTCCGCAGCCGGATTTCTGGCTGTGGACCCGCTGGTGCGGACGCAAATGGCAGCCACCATTTGCATCCAGCCAGGAAGCCATGATAGGTTATGTAAGAATTTATGTAGCCTATAGGGATGGCCGAAAGGGACTTACCTTGTCCCGCAGCTTGCTTCACGGGGGGGGAGGCGCTTCGCTTCTCCCCCCGAAGTTCAGGCGAGGAGGGGAGGCGCCTCGCCTCGCCCAGCCGAAATTCAGGCCTGGAGGGAGGCGCCCTGCCTCGCCAGGCCGAAATTCAGGCCGGGGAGAAGCGCCCCGTCTCCCCAGCCATGAAAGAAAAAGTGAAAAAAAACCAACAACCCATGATAGGCTACATAATGATTAACGTAGCCTATCACGGCTAGATTTCCAAAGGCAGCCGTGATAGGCTACGTAAATCGTCATGTAGCCTATCTAGGAGTGCACGAAAGCCACTTACCTGGTCTCGCAGCTTTTCGCTTTGGGGGGGAGGCGCTTTGCTGCTCTCCCCCCGAAGTTCAGGCCGGGGGGGAGGCTTCCCGCCTTGCCCGGCCGAAATTCAGGCCGGGGGGGAGGCTTCCTGCCTCGCCCGGCCGAAATTCAGGCCAGGGAGGAGGCGCCTCGCCTCGCCCGGCCGCGAAATAAAAAGTTTTTTTAAAAAAATGCCCCAGTGATAGGCTACGTGACGATTAATGTAGCCTATCACGGCTAGATCTGCAAAGTCAGCCGTGATAGGCTACGTTAATCATCACGTAGCCTATCACGGGTGACTTAAAAAAAAAAAAGTGCGTACGCAAATGGCGGCCCCCATAGGGAGCCGCCATTCGCGTTCCTTATTTGGTCACTGTAGTCTACGTAAATCTTTACATAGACTACGGCGAAAATAAGGGCAATGCAAATAGCGTTGCCCTTATTTTCGCCGTAGTCTACGTAATCTTTATTTATCACGGGTGACTTTAAAAAAAAAGCGGGTACGCAAATGGTGGCCCCCATAGGGAGCCGCCATTTGCGTTCCTTATTTTGGCACGTCTAGTCTACGTAAAGATTTACATAGACTATGGCGAAAATAAGGGAACGCTATTTGCGTTGCCCTTATTTTCGCCGTAGTCTACATAAATCTTTACGTAGACTAGACGTGCCAAAATAAGGAACGCAAATGGCGGCGCCCATGGGCCGCCGCCATTTGCGTACGCGCTTCCCCCCCCCCAAGTCACCCGTGATAGGCTATGTGACGATTTACGTAGCCTATCACGGCTGACTTTGGAAATCTAGCCGTGATAGGCTACGTAAATTGTCACGTAGCCTATCACGGGTGTGTGTGTGTGTTTTACTTTTTTATTTTGTAATGGCGGCGGCGGCAGCCACCGAAATGCCACCGAACCGCCGCCGGGACCTGCCGCCGAGAGGGACATTCGGCCATGGTAAGTCCCATCCCGGGGGGGGCGGGGGGCCGGTGGAGTATTTCCCCAACACTTTCGGGGGGCCGAATGTGTTGGCACTCAGCCTCCCGAAGATTCATGGAGAAATTCTCCGCCATCCCTAATCATGACTAACCAACAAACAAACAAACACGCAGCGTACGCAAATGGCGGTGGCTACGGCAGCCGCCATTTGTGTTCCCTATTTTTCGCTGATTTATCTTATGTAAATATTTACATAAGATAAAACTGCAAAAAAAAGGAGAATGGAAATAGCTACATAAATAGAAAAAATCTAAAAAATAGAACTTCAAGGACGGCAATGGCGGCGGCAGCAGCCCTGCTGCAGCCAGCCAGGAGACCAGCCGCCGCAGCCGCCCCTGGAAACACCACCGCTGCCGTTGAATTCGCCGCATCCGCCTCAGGTAAGTGCCGTCCCGGGGGGATTCCGCGGGGGGTTGGGGGGGCACGAGGCCATTCCACCACAGATTCCGGAATCTTTAGAATCTGGCCCCACTGGAATCCGTGGCGGAATTCTCTGCCATCCCTAGATGAGAGTAGAGGGCAGGCAGAGGTCCTGGGACAGGGTCTGTAGAGGGACAAAGAACAGCAGCTGCGATCTACAGCCTGTGCCGGAATGAGAAACTCCGTCGTCTCTATTACATCAGGGAGCAGCCAGCAGGGAAGCAGCCCCCCCTCCGCTCTGCTGGGACGCCACCTCCATCAGGCTCCTCCCCATCAACTGCCACCTGGCAGCTGCAGCCATCACACAAGGCTGTAGCGGAGAGAGTGAGGGAAGAGAGAGAAGGGAAGCAGGGAGTCCCGCTCAGCTCAGCTCAGCTCAGCGCCAGCAAACTTGGGCTCTTTTTCTCTTTCAGCTCTTTTCCATTCCAGCTGGTTGTTATAAGAACTTTAATAAGAATTAGTGCCTGAGATGGCTTTTTTCCTCCTCCCTCCCAATCCCTTTTTCTGTTGGGTCATGGCTTTTAGACTGTAAGCCCAAAGGCAGGGTTGTCTTACTGATCTGCCAAAGCCATTCTGGGACCTTTTGGGAAGCGGGGGGGGGAGGCTGAAAAACAGGGGGGAAATCCTCCAGAAGCATCCATCCATCCATACAGTGCTGACTCCAGGTTTTGAGGGCTGTTGAGCAAGGCAGCCTCCATGGGCCCCTCCCTCAGTGAGTCTCCCTTCTCAACACCACGGTCACCAGCTGCTCTCGCTCCTCCTCCTTTTTCCCATCATGGCTCCCACTGGCTTGCTTGGCAGGCAGAGAGCCCATGAGCAAGTAGGCTGTCGCATCTGCTGTTCCTCCTTCTCACCCTGGGCCAGAGTGAGAGGCAGGGGAACCAGCAGATTGCAATGGTGAAGAGGAGGAGCAAGGCCAGGGGGGTCTTGTCAGTGGGCCCCTGTTGGAATGCAGACTCTCGGCAGGTGCCCAGTCATGCCAACCACTGACGCTGGCCTTGCATACATACATACATTCATACATACGTATATCTTCACACCTCGGATAGCTCCTTTAGAGTTCTGACTGGTTCTGACTGACACCCGGAGCAGATTCACCACCCCACTGACATTGGAGCCACCAGCCTCCACTTCTTTAATTAGCAGAAAGTCTGGGGCTTTCTGTTTGACTTGCAGTCAGACGTTGGTTTGCTCTTTGTCCAAAAAAGCTGGCTAACCTGAAGAGAATTCACAAAACTTCAGATAATATCAAACAAAAGGGCATTTATGATGGGAGAGGAAGGAAGAAGCTAAATACATGCTTAGTATGTCTCCTATTGATTCTATCAAAAATAATTATTTATTTGTATTTATTTGTTTAATTATTGATTACATTTCTATACCACCCATTAGCCAAAGCTCTCTAGGTGGTTTACAAGACAAAGCTAATAAGCATAAACTACGATAATTTAATGAAACTTAATATGACATCATAAGTTTAAAGCAGAATGAAACCAAACTAGTACTCAAGATAAAAGCCAGCAGCAGTGCAAAGATCTAAAAAATGCCCTAACACAATTGTTTTTTAATGGAAGGGCTAAAAAGGTCTCCACCTGGCACCAGGAAGAACTCAATGTAGGCACCAGGTGAGCCTCTCTGGGGGAAACATTCCACAACGGGGCGGCCACTACTGAAAAGGCGCTCTCCTGAGTAGCCACCCTCTCCACCTCATTCAGCGGGGGGACCGGGGGAAGGGCCTGTGAGGACGATCTTAGAATCCAGGCAGGTATATATGGTACAAGACGATCCTTCAGGTAACCTGGCCCCAAGCTGTTTAGGATGTTATTAAGTTAATACCAGCAGCACTTTGAATTTGGCCTGGAAATGGACTGGCAGCCAGCGCAGAACATAAAGCACTGTTGTAATATGATCCTATTGGCTGCTCCCAATTCACAATCCTGCTGCCCTATACAAGTGAATAAGGAATCCTGACTCGGATTCCTGCACTGAGCAGGGGGTTGGACTCGATGGCCTTGTAGGCCCCTTCCAACCCTGCTATTCTATGATTCTATAAGTTTCCCATTAAATGAAAATGGAGCTGGGTTCCAGTAGTTGGTGAAACTTTGGGGAGTAACACCAGTTTTTGGCTCACTCCCTAAGCTGGAACTTGGGACGTCTCTAGCAAGAAAACAAAAAGACATTGAACTATTTCAGTGGGGATCAGGGCCTCCATTTATAGGCAAATACTGGAGTGCTAGCAGAAATGGAAGATCCAGAAAAGCAGTCAGCAATTCTTAACGTTGGCAGAATTGGTGAAAAGGTGCAGAACAGCTAGAAATTTAAAATTAGCAACCCAAAATATATAATAATATTCACCAGCTTTCATCCAGACTTCTCAATTTATACTGAATCCATATTAATGAGAATTCTGTAATCAGGATTTTTCTATTTTTATTTTTGCTCTGGGGAAATTGATTTTCCTATTTTAAAAAGGTTAAATTTGCCAAGATTTGAAAGTGTAATTGGTGTGAAAGACCTCAAGTTGAAAAAAATGTAAAAATGTTCCCCAATATAATCATCTTATGCTTTTTTTTCCTATTAGGGCCTAAATTATGAGAAGAATAGAGTCGTTCTGGAAATGAAGTTTCCTGTCCTTCGCCAGGCAGAAGAGCTGTCGTCTCCATCGATGTGATTTAATGAACTGCCTTAATGACTCGGAACGCGCTCTGCGCGCAAGCCGACACACCTGAAGTCCTGGACACGGCGTCTTTTCAGATACTTAATTTTAAAACCAATGCTAATAAATTTCCTCGGGATGTGGATCACAAAGCAATGATGGGAGAGAACTAATGGAAAGGGATTCTTAGGGAGACGTATAGATGGGTGCTCCTGTTTGCACAGAAAGTAAAGAGGGCTCATAAGAACTGCCTTGTAGAATCAGGCCAAAGGTCTGTTTGGCCCCAGTGCCCGTTCTCTGATAGCTGTCAGCCTGATGACTCTTGCATGTCTGAGGGTTTCATGGTGAAGCTGCAGGCAATGGATCTGTCAGCTTACATATTCATCTCAGCTTATCGGTCTGATGTGTTCCCTTGGGTAAGGCATTTATCATCCCTGCTTTCATTGCTATATCTGAATCAGGGTGGTGGTGGTGCGGGGAGAGAGATTATAAATATGCATCTCTCCTCCAAATGATTCCATGGCATGATGGGTTTTAATTCATCAGTGCATGAAATGCTGCAAAGACCCTGAAGAGGCTGCTTGGAGCAGCATGTGTATTCTTGGGCTTCTCGCTCAGCCTCCGAGGCCAGGGAGTCCTCCATGGATGACAGGTTCTCCTCCTGACTCTTGGTGCATGAGGTTCCACTCCATGTGTCCTCCTAATCATGTTGCCCCTTTGGGGTCTCGCCTCTGCCTGTTGGGCTTGGATGGGAACTTTGGCTTCCTTTCAATCTGCTGCTCACTCATTTTTTCGGCCATTTCTTCCTTCTGCAACACCCACTTGGCTGCTCAGATGCAACTGTCAAACCAGCAGGAAGCACTAAGTCAGGCATGTTGTGGGTGGGTGGTTTGGTAAAAGAAGGGCCCACAAAAAGGGTACATGGCCCAGAGAGCACAAGCGATAGAGCGGGGAAGGTCTTTTCCACCCCCCATCTTCATTGGGAAGAAAGGTGCGATGGAAGTGGGGGACTTTCACACAGCTTTCTTTCTATTACAGATGTCTCCATCACTCTGCAGCCTCCCCAGCTGCCTGCACTTCCTGACCTGAAAAAGCCAGGAAGGTGTTACCTTATGACATCTTCCCTGGGCTTTAGCTGAAGTGCAGGAAGCTGGGGAGGCTGCAGACCATCAGAGAGATAATTCCCTTGGCTACCTCGTAACCACGGTAAGGGCAAGAACCCCACCCACAAACATTTGAGTTCAATTTTCTTCTCCTCTGAATTCCCCCCCCCCACACAAAGCAATTCGTTTTCCATCAAATTAAATGAGAATGGTAGAAGAAATAGGGAGAAATTTTCAGCACGTTGCTAATTTGTCACATTTCCCACAACAAGGAGACACCTTATACGATCTGAGGTGAAATGCCAACTTAGTGATGGATGGACACAGATGGACACATGAGGGGTATGTGACTAGGTATGGGGGAGAAATTCATTCAGTTCGTGTTTCATGTGAACTTACCTAGTCTCACACTTTCAAATCACTACACAATCTGAAACTCAGTTATCCTTTGAAATTTGTACTTCTCTGAATTTTGCAATGGAGTTCTCCAAGCAAAAGGAAAAAAAAGGAAAGATTCCTCCTGTGCAAGCACTGGGTCATTACTGACCCCTAGAGGGACGCCGTTTTCGCTGGCGTTTTCATGGCAGACTATAGCAGGGTGGTTTGCCATTGCCTTCCCCAGTCATGACTACCTTTCCCCCAGCCAGCTGGGTACTCATTTTACCGACCTCGGAAGGATGGAAGGCTGAGTCGACCTGAGCTGGCTACCCGAGACCTGGCTTCCTCTGGAATCGAACTCAGGTCGTGGGGAGAGTTTCGGTTGCAATACTGCCACCTACCACTCTGCGCCACACGAGGCTCTTCTCCAAGCAAAACATGCATACAAAAATTCATATATTATTTATAAGCAATATTTGTATACTGCTTCTCATTTGGCCAAATCCTGAGATATATATGGGAACATAATGTTAAAAAATCTGTTCTATTAGGAAAATTGCTTGCAATAAATGTGTATATTAGGCAGCAATGCATTCAAAACGCATGCATTAGGAGAAATAAGCACAAAAATGCTCATGAATTTCCATGGGAACTTCAAAAAAAAAATCTCAGTGTTCGGGATGAGCCAAACTTAAGGCTGGAGACATTTGCAAAGTTCAGTACAAACCAAGCTTAAGAAAAATGAGAAACTGAGAGAAACTGAAACAGACAAATTTCATTTGTCCATCCCTAATGTGACTATGCACCACAATAAAAGATGCACCCAGGAAAAAAACAACCTCAGCCTATATTTTCCCATGACTGGCACTTGGTTGTAATAATCAAGGAGGCCATGAACCTGGTAGTGGCATCGGAGAGACGCCCATCAGACAGCGCATTCACCATCCCTTCTTCCTGCCCGTGGCAGAGCACGTTTATGGTCTAATATATTATTGACAAGGCTGACTTTTATCAAAGTCTTCTGGCTGTAAGTGGTCATAAATGTGTGTCTTCTCTTTACTATCCATTAGCTCATTAAAATAATTGTCTTAATTTGATTGTTAAAGTGATTAATAGGGCAAAGTGTTAACGGAAATTAATACTCGACGTGCAGCTGAAAGTCGGCAGATCTGGTGTAGCCTGGAAGTATGGAAGCTCTGCAGTTGATAGCCCTTGGAATGTTCAATAAAGAAAGCAGGGAGGGGGAAGGGTGGCTTTGCCACTGCCACGTGTATCAGAAGACAGAGTGTTATGTGGACAGGTACCTGAAGGCAGTGCTAGATAATTAAAAGCAGACAGGTGAGTCTCAGGCCTACCTGGAAGCCTCAACTCTTAATAGGGTGGTGACTTACACATCACCAAAAAAAAAAAGAGAGAGGAGGAAACACATCACTCATAAAGAGGATACCAAGTTGCATGACATTTGCACGTCCAGATTTATATGTATGGGTACAAATTTAAGCTTAGCTATTGTTTAAATAGAAATACAAGACATCTCACCATAGTGGGGAAGAGTGACCTCTGTGCTTTCCTCAGTCTGCTGACCAGGCGGTGACTTCAGGTGGGCAACGTCAGGGCCCCTCTTGCTTTCCTTTCTTGTGGTTCTTCAGCTTTAAACCAGGCTTGGACTGGACAGCTCCTCAAATAAAGGACACCTTCAAATAGAGGACTGTCCCCTGCCAGCTCTCCAAAATAGAGCACTGTCCTTGGCCACCTTTCCTCTTAATCCCAGAGGCGTGAAATTCAGCAGCAGTTGTCCAACCTAAAAGTGAAATGCACTCTGCATGTATACTGAGGTCCTACTCACACAAACCAGCAGGTGCAGGGGGAGACCAAATCCTGTTCACTTGACGATACAACCAAGTGTGCCATGTCAGTAGGGATGTCAGAGAATTCCGCCACGGATCTCGGCGAGGCCAAACGCCCGCTACGCTATTTGCGTTCCCCTTTCTTTTCGCCGTCATAGACTACGTAAATATTTACGTAGATTAAGATGGTAAAAAGAAGGAACGCAAATGGCGGCGGCCGTAGCCACCGCCATTTGCATACGCGGCTGGTTGTTTTTTGTTTGTTGGTTTGTTTTTTACCCAGAGCCCTCTGCGGCCAGAAATCTGGCTGCGGACGGCTCTGGCCTGGCCAGGCCGGGCCTGGCCGGCTTCTCCACGGAGCTGCTGCGGAGCATAGCCGGCCGTTCGAGGATTCTGGAGGGGAGGAACGGAGTGCCTCCCCTCTGGCCAGGATTCCGGGGGGAGGGACGGAACGCCTCCCCCCCACCATCAACATAATCCGCGAAAGTTAAGTCACTTTTGTACATCCCTACATGTCAGTCTCTGGCGCCCTATTTCTTCACCAACATCAGCACCTCGTGTCAGCCACAAGCCCAGCAGATTGAGCTCTGTGCATCTAGGCTGCAGTACTGGCATGTCTGAACATTTCCTCAGTGACGCTGTCCTCCGCCCCGCCCCGGCCAACCCCAGCCTGGGAAGCCTTATAAAGCCACAGCCTCAGAACCTCCTTCTCAGTCTGAGCAACTCGTCTCACCAGTTGACAACTTGCCTGACTAAGCTCCTGCTCCTTGTACTGCTGCCTTTTGCAACCCGAACCCTGGCCTGCCTGTCTTGCAATCTGTGACCTACCCCTGGTCCGTGTGATCTCAGACTGCCACTGCTGGACCTTGATCCCATGCCTGCCCTGGAGACTTCCCTCCCTGCAGTCACCCAGGTAGATGGTCCTCTGTGGGCCCAGAAACTTGACTGGGGCAATCTGGTCAACTCCGGCCCGCCTTACAGCAGGTTTGCCATTACATTGTGTGAGGGTCCTAAATGTGAATAGGCATTCCCCTTCTCAGGGTTTGACTTGGAGGACTCCTGGGCCATCAGCCAAGCTCATCACAATCCATGCTTTTTAGTGGAGACAGTTTACACATTCAGAGCCAGTGAGGTGCAGAGAAATCGAGTGAAGTCATGTAACATGAATGGTGTGTGAAGTAAGCACTTAGTGGAGCATCACCCTCAGTGGTAGAGCGCTGTGTTGCATGCAAAAGGTCCCAGTTTCATTTTTTTTATGTTTGTTTGTTTGTTTATTTATTTATTTCTATACCACCCAGTATAAAATGTAAAAGTTTAAAATTACAGTATAAAAATAAAACCAAAATAAAACCTAGCAACATTGCAGAGATTTAAAATGCAGTAGCAGATATCAAATAACAGAACTAAAAGACTAAAATGCCTAGGGAAATAAAAAGGTCTTTACCTGGCGCTGGAAAGAGCACAATGTAGAGAGCATCCAAGAGTTTCAAGTGTTGGGTGGTATGGAAATGAAATGAAATGAATTAATGAATAAAGCCACCCAAGAAAAGGGCCTTCTCCAGCATATCTAGGTAAGACTGGGAAAGGCTCTTGTCTGAAACCCTGGGGAGCCACTGCTGATTAGTGTGAAGTATGGTCCACGGGGTCACGAAGAGTCGGACATGACTGAACGACAACAACAACAACCACCAAACTAAATGGGTCAGTGGTATGACTCAGAATAAGGCAGCTCCCTATAGCGATGCTGGGGGGGAAACATCGGTCCTAATTTTTAAGTGAACCAACCTGATTTGCATTTCCCAGTCTTTGCGGATTGGAACACGGTATCCTTTGGATTCTGCTCTTCTCCACATTTTGTGATACAGTGCTCTGCTTGAACACTGCATGCAAAAATGTATATATTAAGGTATGTACAAGATGCATATGTTGGGGAAGGTCACACACAAAAATGAATGCAGATTTTTGTACACTTAAAAAAAATCAGAATTATGTGGAAATTGGATGGAAGGGACTCATCATAGAATACTTGTAAAATTGATACGGACCGGATAAAGACTGGTTTGTATCTCCCCAGCTTCTTATTGGAACCCCATTTAACCATTTAAAAGCAATTCCATTTCCTGTTTCATTGCGAAGTGCTCCTGTATTTCAAGTCAAGATCTGGGAGGTTCTTCTGATCCAGGATTTATGCAGAATGTGCCCCTTCTTAGTGTGCCATCCCTAGGTGGGAACTATTACACACAGCACAAAACACCCCACACATTTACCCATGTAGGAATGATAAAATATTAATTGCAAACCGGTTTCCACCTGATTACCACTTGTCAATCAGCCTCTGGCACAGCATGTAGGTGAGAGCAACGTCGATGAGCTCCGTGCTCACATACATTGCAGCTTGGAAAGAAGCCACAGAGGAACTGAATTGTGCAGTTTTGCATTGAAATATTAAGCAATTTAGACTAGAGAACAAATGACTGGAATGTTAAGGCTCCATCCATTGTTGGGTAACCCCACCTCTGTTTGCATATGGAACTTTTTCATCCCACTTCCTTCCAGCTCTTTCTCGCACAGTGCATGCTCCCTCATGTTTGGATTTTGGCAATTGGTTATTTGAGGTTCATTATGCACCACCTTTATTCATAAGTGGGACTCATCTCCAGTTTAGAAATTAAGCAACCATTCAGTCATCAGAATTGGAACAGGCTGAGCTTCATTTTTTAAAAGAATATTTTTATTGAATTTTAACAAATAATTATACACATTATAACAGTAATATGCACAAACAAGCACTACAAAAAGTTATAACATGTTCATTGCAAATTATCTGGTTCCTGTTATTATACATTTATGTAATCTCCAATAAATTGGATTTTGCAATGGAAAGAAAGCAATTAAATGCTGAAAGAGACAGATTACACTAAGACAGCTTTCCCCAAACCGGGTCCCTCCAGATGTGTTGCACTACAACTTCCACCATCCCCCATGATTAGGGATGTGTAATGCTGGGAATTCCATTCTGTTAAGGTCTGACAGCCAGGATTCTTCAGCATTTCCAGTCTGGTAAGTGGCACTTGACTGTAGCAGATCCCCCCCCCCCCCCTGATACCTGAAACGTTTTGTGCATTTTCCCCACTCCAAGTTCTGCCATTTGCGCAAATGGTAATTTGCACAATATGGGGGATCTTGAAATTTGCGCAAATGATACTGTAATTTTGTTCAAATATTTTTTATTGGTGATCTTGCACAAATGCTTGTCAAAGAACTTGTCAATTTCATGCTTCATTTCAGCATTTCCCAAGCGAAGAGGGTGGCGTGGCTGGGGGGGGGGGAGTAATTGACAAGTTATTTGACAAGTAGGGAATATGGCTCTGCTGAGCTAAACAAAGTAGTACATGGAGAGGATGAAACTGACAAGGATATTTACAAGAGGAGAATATCACAAGCAGACAGGTGAACTTGCGATCGATCATGGGCACTTGTGCAACATAGCCAATAAAAAAGTATTGGTGATGAGAATTACGCAAATTGCTGCCATTAAAAAACACCACAGAATCTACATATTGGCTCAACTTGCTGCAGATCGAGTTGATGCCAGTGGGGGTGGAGTAGGGGTGGGGGGATGGAGTGAAATCTGCAGGGCCAAACTAGAAAAATCTGTTTTCACCTCCCCCGCCCCAGTGGAATTCTCATACATCCCCGTTCGTGATGGCTGGAGATGATTCAAGTTCTAGTCCAACAGATCTGGAGGGCAGCAGGTTGGGATTGCACTAATATATTTACTGCATTGTTCAGGAGCACAACACATCATGTCCCACAAGGAGACAGTGGCCACAAGGAGGCTGAGCAGATTTACACAGGAAGGTGCCTTGTATTAGCCCTTTTCAGACTTCCAGACAGGGTGCACTGAATGAATGGAGGTCAGGGGAAAGGGATCATGAGTGCTGTCCCTGCCTACAACCTGTGTCCACTGTATTGAAAGTCAGAACAAAATGAGACATGTTCAACTGTACATGCATCGGGCTTTCTTCATGATTAGGATCTATTGAGATCTATCTATCTGTCTATCTGTCTATCTATCTATCTATCTATCTATCTATCTATCTATATCTAATCTATTTATTTATTTCATTTCTATACTGCCAAATAGCTGAAGCTCTCTGGGTGGTTCACAAAAAAAGATCTATCTATCTATCTATCTATCTATCTATCTATCCATCATCATCATCATCTATCACCTCATTAATGTTTTTAAATGATATGATGTATTTTAATGTAACCATAATGTTATCCATTTGTATGATGTAAAGATTGGACTGCAGTTCCCTTAAAATGTCAGTTTGACACCTAAAATGGCCACCTCTCCTGCCTTCTGGGAAGACCACGTCTCATGGTGATCTCTGCAGACTAAATTTGTTACTACAAGATGTGGTGAAAACTTCTCTCTTAGGGTGCAATCCTATCCATGTTTAGACAGAAAAAGTCCTACTGCTGGCTGGGGAAAGCTGGGAGCTCTGTCAAAACATGCATAGGATTGTGCTCTTAGTTATCTTAAAGAAAGATTAGGCAATGTTGTGGAGGACCTATTAGCTGTGGTCATGTAATGGAATCTCTGTTTGTTTGTTTATTGCATTTATACCTCAACTTTTTTCTTCCAAGGAACCCAAGGCAGTGTACATAATCCTCCTCCTTCTCTCCATTTTATCCTCACAACAACAACCCTGTGAGGTAGGTTGGGCTGAGAGTCTGTGACTGGCCCAAAGCCAGCTAGTGAACCTCCATGGGGACTAGAACCTGGATCTCCCAGCTCCCAGTCCAACACTCGAACCACTACACCATACTGGCTCTCTGTTGACAAAGCCAAATTTTCTCTGAGTACCATATGCTAGGAACAAGTAAAGGGGATGACCCCCCTCAAGGCCCCCAGGACCAGTGGTAGGAGTTGGCATTGCTGGGCATCTTGCAAGGCTCATACTGCATTAGGGGGCAGTGAACATAAGAAAAGAAGGGCCCCCTGGATCAGACCAAGGTTCACCTAGCCCAGCATTCTGTTCACACAGTGGCCAACCCACTGCCTGTGGGATGGACTATGGGGGGTTGTGGGGGAAAGGTAAGGGGACCCTTAATGGAATTCTCAAGCCCCACCTCCTGACTCCTCCCAATTTTAGCCAAACAATGGCCCTCATTTAGCTTTCTCAAAATAGTAGCCAAGGGGGGCAGTGGAAAAGGTAAGGGGCCACATCCCTCTGCCCCTCTGCTATTCAAACACTGGTAGGGGTCTGTTGCCTATCCCTGGAGCCACCTGGCCCTGCTGCCTATAAAGTGATGAAAGGAGTGAGGAGAAGGAGCAATGACCACCACAACCCTTGTCCTCCCCCCACCCCGCTCCCCAGGAGGTGGTCTAGTTTAGGCACAGAAGGATCAGGTGGGCACACTCGGGGAAGGGAGCCAACAGAGAGCATCTTGCCCAAGCGCCCTCCCATCTGGCATTGGTATTGCATGCCCTGCTGGAAAGCTTCCTAGTGACCATGGCGCCTGCTCTTCAAAACGGACTGCGAACTAGATGGAGCTGCACTTATTACATTTGCATCCTGCTTTTCCTTCAGGGAGCCCAAGGCGGCACACATGATCCTTCTCCTCCTCTCTATTTTATTATCACAACAGCCCATGGAGGTACATTAGGCTGAGAGTCAGTGCCTGGCCCAAAGTCACCCAGTGAGCTTCATGGCTGGCTACTAGAAGCTGGGTTTCCCGAGTCCCAATCCAACGCTCTACCACTACATCACACTGGCTCTTTATCTGACACACTTCTTGGGTCTTCTTTGCCTAACTGACTGCCCACTTAAGCCCTGCAAAGGAGCCATCTAATTCCTCACCTAGGCCTTGTTACTTCTGCAAATGGTACCCAACCCCTCCCTCCTTTTAAAAGTGCTGGTAAACACGAGTACAAGATGGAGTGATGTTAATAGCTGCTCGCGCTTAATTTTTCAGGCAAAACAGGAATGCTTAAGTGTGTGTGTGTGTGTGCGCGTGCGTGTTTGCAGAACCATTTTACATTACCATAAGCTGTAAATCCCTGTGCAATGAGGTCTGGATTGCAATCACGTTGCAGCCAAAAAAATGTGGCCAGCATGGGTAGCTCCAACTCTGGGTGGGGGCAGGGATGCCATTTATTTTCAATTCCAGTTACAGTTATTTCTTGTTTTAATATCATGCTTTATTGAAACCCATTTTTTACTTTAATGATTTTGAGTTGAGGAATAGAAATATTTCAGCCCCGTCCTTACCTTCCAGCTTGCATAAAATGCCAAACCATAAAATCCCAGTTAAAAATGATCATCAGTGCAAAAATTTCAGCAGAGATTGTGTTTTGTTTTGTTTTGTTTCCTGTTTTGTTTTGTTTTTTAAAAAAAGCTTGTACACATTAACACCTTGGCCAAACACCCAAATCATTCTGGCTTAAGAGTATTTATTTCACTGGGTTCAAATACAGACCCATAACTCAATTTGGACATCAATATGTAGTTAGCGTCTTCATACCTGTCCTGTCTGCAGTTTTGGTTCAATTGTTTATTTGCTTCTTAACGCTTTACTGTCATTTTATAGAGACCCTTTTTAGTGAGCAAAGTTCATTATAAGCCTCATTTTATTCACTCCCATGACAATTCAACAGTGTAGGTAATTACTCTCACACAATGATATCTGCAAAAAGCAGCTGAGGGTTGTTGTTGTTTTTTGTCGAGGGACACCTCCAGCCAGTAAACTGCCACCTCCTTCCTTTACACATGCCAGTATCGGCATAACCCTCCCTAGTAGTATTTTGGTTGTGGGGGGTGGTGTGTGACTCCCTGTGAAGGTTTGAGGCCTACAGAGGCAAAAGGGAAAAAAAGGTCATGGTTAGAGGCTTGGAGTTTTTGTTGGGAAGGGGTATCCCTCAGTTTCATTCCTCAGTTAAGTATCCTTTCTTCAGGTTTGAAGCAGTACTGTTGGTTTTGAGGGAGGTTGTTGTTGTTCAGTCGTTCAGTCGTGTCCGACTTTTCGTGACCCCATGGACCATAGCATGCCAGGTCTTCCTGTCCTGCGCACTCTCCCGGAGTGTACTCAGGTTCATATTCATTGCACCGGTGATGCTATCTAGCCATCTCATCCTCTGCCGTCCCCTTCTCCTTTTGCCTTCAGTCTTTCCCAGCATCAGGGTCTTTTCCAGAGAGTTTTCTCTTCGCATTAGGTGGCCAAAATATTTCAGCTTCAGCTTCAGTATCTGTCCTTCCAATGAGCACTCAGGGTTGATTTCCTTTAGGATTGACTGATTTGACCTGCTTGCAGTCCAGGGGACTCGTAAGAGTCTTCTCCAGCACCACAGTTCGAAAGCATCAATTCTTCGGCGCTCAGCCTTCCTTATAGTCCAGCTCTCACAGCCATACATTACTACTGGGAAAACCATAGCTTTGATTAGACGGACCTTTGTCGGCAAGGTGATGTCTCTGCTTCTTACTATGCTGTCTAGGTTGGCCATAGCTTTCCTCCCAAGGAGCAAGCGTCTTTTAATTTCATGGCTACAGTCACCGTCTGCGGTGATCTTGGAGCCCAAGAAAGTAAAATCTGTCACTGCTTCCAATTCTTCCCCTTCTATATGCCAGGAAGTGATAGGCCCAGATGCCATGATCTTCATTTTTTTAATGTTGAGTTTCAAACCAGCTTTTGCACTCTCCTCTTTCACCCTCAACAAGAGGCTCTTTAGATCCTCTTCACTTTCTGCCATTAGGGTGGTATCGTCTGCATATCGGAGGTTGTTGATAATTCTCCCAGCAATCTTAATTCCAACCTGTGATTCATCCAACCCGGCATTTCTCATGATGTACTCTGCATATAAGTTAAATAAGCAGGGTGACAATATGCAGCCTTGTCATACTCCTTTCCCAATTTTGAACCACTCGGTTGTTCCTTGTCCGGTTCTTACTGTTGCTTCTTGACCCTTGTACAGGTTTCTCAGGAGACAGGTGAGGTGGTCTGGTACTCCCATCACTTTAAGAATTTGCCACAGTTTGTTGTGATCCACACAATCAAAGGCTTTAGCGTAGACAATGAAGCAGAAATAGACGTTTTTCTGGAATTATCTTGCTTTCTGCATGATGCAGCGAATGTTGGCGATTTGATCTCTAGTTCCTCTGCCTCTTCGAAACCCAGCTTTTACTTCCGGTAGTTCGGTTCGCATACTGCTGAAGCCTAGCTTGTAGGATTTTGAGCATCACCTTGCTGGCATGTGAAATGAGTGCAATTGTGCAGTAGTTTGAACACTCTTTGGCGTTGCCCTTCTTTGGAATTGGAATGTAAACTGACCTTTTCCAGTCTTGCGGCCATTGCTGAGTGTTCCAAATTTGTTGGCATACTGAGTGCAGCACTTTAACAGCATCATCTTTTAGGATTTTAAATAGCTCAGCTGGAATACTGTCATCTCCGCTAGCTTTGTTGTTACTAATGCTTCCTAAGGCCCACTTGACTTCACTCTCTAGGATGTCCGGCTCAAGTTCAGTGACCGCACTATCATGGCTATCAAGGACATTACTATCATGGCTATCAAGGACATTAAGATCTTTCCTGTATAGTTCTTCTGTGTATTCTTTCCACCTCTTCTTAATCTCTTCTGCTTCTGTGAGGTCCCTGCCTTCTTTGTCCTTTATCATGCCCGTCTTTGCACAAAACGTTCCCTTGAGATCTCCAATTTTCTTGAAGAGATCTCTAGTCTTTCCCATTCTGTTGTTTTCCTCGATGCATTGTTCATTGAAGAAGGCCTTCTTGTCTCTCCTTGCTATTCTCTGGAACTCTGCATTCAGTTGGATATATCTTCCCCTTTCTCCCTTGCTTTTTGCTTCCCTTCTTTCCTCAGCTACTTGTAAAGCCTCATCAGACAGCCACTTTGCTTTCTTGCATTTCTTTTTCTTTGGGATGGATTGAGTTGCTGCCTCCTGAACAATGTTACAGACCTCCGTCCATAGTTCCTCAGGCACTCTGTCTATCAGATCTAATCCCTGAAATCTATTCCTCACCTCCACTGTATATTCATAAGGGATATGATTTAGGTCATACCTGAATGGTTTAGTGGTTTTCCCGACGTTCTTCAATTTAAGCCAAAATTTTGCAAGAAGCAGCTCATGATCTGAGCCACAGTCAGCTCCACGTCTTGTTTTGACTGACTGTATGGAGCTTCTCCATTTTTGGCTGCAAAGGACATAATCAATCTGATTTCGATATTGACCATCTGATGATGTCCATGTGTAGAGTCGTCTCTTGTGCTGTTGGAAAAGAGTGTTTGCTATGATCAGCGTGTTCTCTTGGCAAAACTCTATTAGCTTTTGTCCTGCTTCATTTTGTACACCAAGGCCATGCCTGCCTGTTATCCCAGTGATTTCTTGACTTTCTACTTTAGCATTCCAGTCCCCTATGATGAAGAGGACATCTTTTTTTGGTGTTAGTTCTAGAAGGTGTTGTAGGTCTTCATAGATCAACTGATCAACCTCAGCTTCTTTGGCATCAGTGGTTGGGGCATAGACTTGAATTACTGTGATGTTGAATGGTTTGCCTTGGATTCGTACTGAGATCATTCTATCATTTTTAAGATTGTACCCCAGTACTGCTTTTCCCACCCTTTTGTTGACTATGAGTGCTACTCCATTTCTTCTAAGGGATTCTTGCCCACAATAGTAGATATGATGGTCACCTGAATTAAATTCGCCCATTCCTGTCCATTTTAGTTCGCTGATTCCCAAGATGTCGATGTTCAATCTTGCCATCTCATGTTTGACAACCTCCAGCTTACCTTGATTCATTGATCTAACATTCCAGGTTCCTAAACAATATTGTTCTTTACAGCATCGGATTTTCTTTTCACCACCAGGCACATCCACAGCTGAGTGTCCTTTTGGCTTTGGCCCAGCCGCTTCACTCTTTCTGGCGCTACTTGGAAATACCCTCTGCTCTTCCCCAGTAGTATATTGGACACCTTCTGACCTGAGGGGCTCATCTTACGGCGTCATATCTTTTAGCCTTGTGATACGTTCCATGGGGTTTTCTTGGCAAGAATACTGGAGTGGGTTGCCATTTCCTTCTGCAGTGGACCACATTTTGTCAGAACTCTCTGCCATGACCTGTCCATCTTGGGTGCCCTGCATGGCATAGCGTATGGCTTCACTGAGTTACGCAAGCCCCTTCGCCACAACAAGGCAGTGATCCATGAAGGGGTTTGAGGGAGGAGGAGGAGGAGGGTATAAAAAGAGAGCAGGAGATCCAGTCAGAGTCAGGGAGACCAGAGCCTGAAGAGGGAGCGGGAAGAAGCAGCTTGGAGACAACTAAATACAGCTAGGGTAAAGGAACTTGTGTTTTGTAACTTTTATGATCTCTTAATGCCTTTTGTATCACTCACATCTATTGTATAAATACCTTAGTTGTGTTGCGCTTGCTTTAATTTACCAGTAAACTTGTGGTTAAACCCTCCCTGAGTGTGTCAATCACCCCATGTCTACAGCCTAAACCCCATGTTATTGGAAAGGGGAAGGTAAATGAAGGAAGGTGGGACTCCTAAGGAGGCAAGAGATCCTTAAGGAGTTACTCAGGGGGTCCAGGTCATAAGGGGAACCCTGACACTACCCAAAGGATCTGACTCCACCAAAGCCCTCCAAGGGGGCCTGGGCAGGCTTTGGATAGTCTACAGGAGCTGGCGGGCCCCAACCCTTAGCTACTGGGTAGAAAGGATGTCCTGCCTCCTCATTAATGTGTCATGAAGACCAGGGTGGTCTTCAGGCATCAGGGTGGTCACCATCTTGTTTCCTAGCCAGGATCAAATGCATTTCACAGCTCTATCACAGTCATGTTGTAGTGGTTTGAGTGTTGGATTAGGACTGAGAAGACCTGGTTTCAGATCTCCAATAAGCCACATGGAGCAGCAGGTGAAGCAGACCAGCAAAATGTGCAGCATGACTTGAACGATGGTACTTGGTATGATGACTGGGGTGTTAGAAGGGTGCCTCTGCTTTCATCTGTGAAATTGGAGAAGGCTATCATTGGCTAATGGTCCTGATGGCCATGTGCTATGTCATTATCAGAGGCAGTGTGCCTACGTACAGCAGTTGCTGGGTAACATGGGCAGAAGGGTGCTGTTGGACTCATGACCTGGTTGTGGGCAGGTTCCCTTGGGCAGCTGGTTCCCTTGGCCAGCTGGTTGGCCACTGTATGAACAGAATGCTGGCCTGGACTAGATGGACCCTTGGTCTGGTCCAGCAAGGCTCTTATGATGTTCTCATGTTCTTATGGAGGGCATGAAATTCTTAGCCTAACTTACCTCACAGGATTGCTTTGATGTCAAAATGGAAGTGAGGATATTATTGCAACCTGCCTTGCATCTTTGCAATAGAGCAGGAGAAAGAAATGGAAACAAAGTGCATCGTAACAGCCAGAGGTCACCATGTCTTCCTGTTGCTTGGAAGGTCTTTCCAGACTCTTGGAGCCATTTCCATGTTCCCTGGGTCCAGTTTGCCAAGGGCATTTCATCTGATCTGTATCTATGCCTGTGGCTTCTCTTGCTGTGCTGTCAGCCTCCTTGCTTGAGCAAGGCATTAGGAAGTCAAGGCAGAAGGGAAAGAGTGAAGGAGCCACAGCAATCACAATGCTGAGGTCTCTGAAGAGATGGGAATAAACCCATCAGCGAAGACTTCTGTGGAGCTGGGATGACAGTCATGTTCACCTGAAGGCTGCTAGACCCTAATGACAGAATGGAAGGGAGCCAGATGGTGAGGGATTTGAGGACCCAAGAAATGTGAATATGTTGACAGACTGCAACAAAAGCTGGATTTGCTGTGACAAGTGGGGAGATGGTGGGAGAACTTGGCACTCTCAGCAAGCCTCCAAGGTATACTGCAAAATTTCATCAAGGAAGGCTCCAGGCTCCAGATGCAAAGAGGAGCTTGAAATAGAGAACTGAATCAGCCCAATGAATATGAATCCACAAAACCTTCCACTTATTTTTTTTTTTGGTGGCTATTTCCATCTTTCCACATGATGCATGCTGCCACTGCAAGTTCAGGACACTTTTTGGTGAAAGCAGATGTGCTATTAGGATGCCATTGTCACAATGTTCAAATTGCTGTTATGCATTATCGTTGCACATGACACATGCACATTTAGAGGCACATCGTGCCCTTTTGCAAAGCATAACGTATGATGTGCATTGAATAATTGCTTACTGTTGTGTGTGCAATGGGTTTAACTGAGCATGGCATGTACACTGAAGGGCCGCTGCGGTGTAGTGGTTAGAGCGCTGGACTAGGCCTGCAGTGACCAAGGTTCTAGTCTGCACATGGCCATGAAACTCACGGGGAGACTTTGGGCCAGTCACTGTCTCCCAGCCTCACAGGGTTTTTGTGAAGATGAATGGAGACAAGGGGGGTCATATATGCTGCCTAGGGCTCCTTGGAGGACAAGGCAGGATAAATGTAACATAACAAAGAGCTGAAACAGATGTATACCAAAAGAAGTTCAAGTGTGAAGGTGCTTTGAGATCACCTCTTAATGTATGTGTAACACAGCAGCAAAACAAAAGTCCGGGGAAAGACATTCACTAGACCATTACCTGTCTGGGACACTTCTCCAAAATAGCAATTATATCTTTTTGGAGGCTGGAAAAAACACACACAAAGCTATTTCCACTAATTTGACCACCATGTACCATCATTAATGCTGCTTTTTCTTTCTCTTTTCTTTCCTGCGACTAGTTTCACTCTGCTTGCAACCCCCATCCAGAATTTACTACATTGTAGAAGAATATGAACAATAGCTGCAGGACTGCTCCAGCGTAAAATATTCCCGCATTGTCCTGGCAGTGGTCCTTAAAAGAAACACTTTCGTCCATTATTAATAAAAATGCAGCTTGTGGGGGATTTTGACATTTTTTCCACATAAAATCCACCAAGAATGCACAGAAGACAAGAGAAGTTAAACAAAGTGATTATCTGCAAACTTGAGCTTTAACAATAGAGGCAAATTGTAATCACATCCTTTGAACAATTGCAATTACATACTGAGCTGGTAACCTTTTGTCCCCTCCTGTGCCAGACATAGAAGGAGGTATAAAACACTGGCTATCAGCCACACTTATTTCTGTTCTAGGTACAAACCCCCACAACTTTCAATTTCCTTGAAATGGCCATTGAACAGCATCTCCTTTGATGGGGATTTTGAATTAAAACCTTTGTTAAAACTACTATAATTTGGCAGTCCATGAGAGGAGAGAATCACCGGTTCCCATATGAACCTCCTTGAATGCTGAGGTCAACATCGAAAAGCCTGCTACATATTCCCTCAGCATCTGAGGTGCAGTGGGTGGGAACAAGCAATAAGGCCTTCAGTGTTGTGGCACTAGAGTTATGGAATTACTTCTCAAGGCAAGGGAGGTGTGTCGGGCTCTCTCCCTCCTTCCCTTTAAAAAGAGAGTAAGGGCACAATCCTATACATGTTTAGACAGAAAAAAGTCCTACAGCTCCCAGCATGCCCCAGACATCATGGCTGGCTGGGGCATGCTGGGAGTTGTAAGACTTTTTTCTGTCTAAACATGCATGAGATTGCACCCTAAAAATATTTATCTGCCTCCCAACGGGCCTTTAGTGTTCATGTTTGCTGATTGAATAGAGCTTCTTATAATTAGGGCTGTGCACGGACCCCCCACGTTGCTTCAGATGCTGATTTGGAGCTTCCAAATCAGCCCTGCTTCACTTTGGACCAATTCAGAGCCAACCCACTTCACTTCAGATTCAGATCTGAAGTGAGATTCGGCTATCCAGATTATTCGGATTTCATGTTTTCCTGTTGACTTGCATTAGAAAACAGAAACGGCCATAACTTCTTCAGTTTTCATGATAACTATGTGAAATTTGGGACCTGGCAGCCCCCTTGGAGGTGATTCCTCTTGCAAAATTTCAGACAGATTTGAGCAGTAGTTTTTGTGCTAGGCGCAGGCAAAATTTTATTTTTTTCCAACAAACACTCTTAAAGCAAAAAGCTATAACTTTTCACTGGTTGCACAGACGTGCATGAAATCTGGACACCTGGCAGCCCCAATGTGGGTCATTCAAGCTGCCAAATGTCAGACAATTTGGCATAGTAGTTTTTGTGCTAGGCACAGGTAAAATGTGCTGTTCTCAGAAACTCAAAACTAAGGTCATACACAGATGATCACAGAAGTGAAGAGCTTAGGGGCACAATCCTATGGGAATAGGGGGCTGCCCCCAAACTCGGAGGCAACCACCTATCCAATGCAGGCAGGAGAAGCACAGAAGGGATCGTTCCCTCCGCGCTTCTAGCCATGGGAAGGCAGACCGGGGGGAGAAGGCTGTCGGGTGACACATAGGAGGTGTCGTACCAGCATTTCCGCCTTCCCCGCCCTGTAACACCCCCTGGAATGCCCCCTTTTGGCTGCTCCGCACTCCTCTTCGGAGCGCAGAGTGTGGGGCTGTTCCACGCTGCCTGTGAGGCAGCACAGAAGGAAGAGAAGGTCTGTTCTCCGGGAACTGACCTCAGAGCGTGGCCTCCGAGGTTGGTACCTGGAAAACCAGATATTCTATGGCTGTCTAGCTGCTGACTAGTGGACATAGGATTGCTCTCTAAGTGGTGGTTAGAAGGTGGTCACAATTAGGGATGTACGAATTGTGTACCTTCCGTGCTGCTTGATTTCCGCAGTTTGCGGCCAGTGCTCCGTTCCGCCATTCACACATCCCCAGAATTCTCCTCTTTTTTCCCACTCTGAAAATTAGGAAGATAAATCCATAACGACAACCATAATTCCAGTGCCCAGCCATCTCCGTGAGTCTGCGTAACTTCCGTAAGAATCGCTATTTTTCATAAATATTTACGTTTTTTTTTTTAAATTGAAATCCTCCGTCTCCGTTTACTTTCAGCCAAAACGCTTCCTCTTCCTAGGGGCTTCCCAAAAGAAGGCTGTCTTAGGTGTGCCTGAGTGATGCACTCTTTGTTTAAAGCAACGCTGTCTTAAAGAAAGAAAAACCTTTTAAAATGGCCATGCCGGTGCTGGAGCGGCATGGTCATTTTAAAAGGTTTTCTTTCTTTCTTTCTTTCTTTCTTTCTTTCTTTCTTTCTTTCTTTCAACAGCGTTGCTTTAAACAAAGAGTTTATCGCTCAGGCACACCTAAGACAGCCTTCCTTTGGGAAGCCCCTAGGAAGAGGAAGTGTTTTGGCTGAAAGTAAACGGAGATGGAGGATTTCGATTTAAAAAGAACACCCACAAACAAGGCGGTGAGCACAATTCATTAAAAAAAAAAAAAAAAGTATTTATTATTGGAATATATTACACTGCATGACTGCTGGCTCCGCAGGACCTCGTGGTGCCGTTCCGTAGAGGATTCTGTGGCACAGACTGAAGGGAATTTGATCCCATTTCAGTCCGTGGCAGAATTCTCTGACATCCCTAGTCACAATCCCTAATCAACCCTAGTACTACTATCCTATTCAGCTTCACAGTGGATGACCTCAGACTGCCTTTGGCTGAATGGAATACACATTACCTGGGGGAACAGGCTGGCAGGGAGGCTGGCAGAAGGGTTTTGTGCTATGTGCTTTTTACAACAAAAACTCTCAAAACAAAGAGCTATAACTTTTCACTGGTTGCACAGAAGTGCATGAAATCTGGCCACCTGGCAGCTTCAGTGTGGATCATTCAAGCTGCCACACCTCAGACAGTTTGGTCCAGTAGTTTTTGTGGTAAATAAATCTACCACCAATAAATTTGATTTTTTCAACAAAAACTCTCAAAGCAAAGAGGTATAACTTCTCACTTGTTGCAGAGAAGGGTCCCACCAGCGCCTCGCCCACCTCTGCCCCTGCCAAGACCCCTTGGATGCCTCGTATTGGGCTTGCTTTGCCACACGGTGTAGTATTAACTTTAAATATATGTTAACGTGTGTAGTACTTTGCCTGCTGTTGTTTGAAATGTGGACTTGTGTGTAATGCTTTGCCAGTGGACACACTGTTTGCTTGACCACAAAACAAGCACACACCCACACGAGCAAAAGAAAAGCAAATATAGAAACTACCTACAAGCAATGGGGAGTTCACTACACTGTAATCCTAACAGAAGAAAAAAAGGTGGGGGGATTTTTTTTTGTTTCTTTTTAGGGAAAAGATACAGAGTTCAAAAATGGGAAGGGAAGGAATACAGGAATAGAGGAGGTGGGGGTGGGGGAAAGACCAAGGAAAGGAAAGTACTTATTTTTATTTTTATTTTGGTGTTTTTTATGAAGGATCTAGAAAAAAGAAAGAAAGAAAGAAAGAAAGAACGAAAGAAAGAAAGGGAAAACTAATAAAAATGGTTGAATTGAGAAGGGCAGGCGGGGGGCAGGGGAGCCAAGGAACAAGGAAAGGAGGAAACTAAAGTACTTTTAAAATGTTCTTTTTTTAAAAAAAAATAAAGGATCTAGAAAAGAAAGAAAATAGTTAAATAGAAACGGGCTGAGTGGGAAGGAAGAATAATGACAAAGCTGCAGTACACCCCCCCCAAAAGATCTAGCCAACTCTCTCTCTAGCCAACTCTAAACAGCTCTCCCTCACACAATCAAATGAACACCAGCTCATCTCCAGTATAGACAGTATTCCTGCCCCCTCCTCCACCACCACTGTCACTGACTGGAGACTGCTGTGTTAAGTTCAGCCCTAATTTGGCAGCTAGAGTTGCCATTCACCAAGGCTCACCATTTCCCCCCTCCCTCCTCCTCCTCTCCCCTTCCCCTCTCTATCCTGCTCCCTTATCTTTTGTAAGTTGATACATCTTAAGACAGGCTGTCTGGGCTTCAGAATAGCTCTGAATCTCTGAGGTGGACCGAGGTACTTCAGCAGCGACCAGCTTTGCTTCGGACCACCTTGGTGCTATTCTGATCTGCGTTGGCACCCCCAAAGCAGCCCAATTTGCTTGGGTATTTGGATTTGGCACTGAAGCAATGCACAGCCCTACTTATAATGATGTTCTATGGGTCCTAGTTGAATTATTTTGTCTTTGGTCCTATTTCAGTGTTTTAAATTGTTATTTGTGTTTTGAATGGCGCTGGGCAACATTGATTAAGTTTGGGATGGAAAATAAAATAGAAAAGCAGGATGAAAGTACGGCTGGGAGAGAACCAGTGATTTCATTTTTGAGCTTACCTAAATTCTTTGAGATCACTTCAGAGTTTATTTCAACTCACTCCCATTTTCATTTTTGACCTTTATTTTTTAGCTTGATTGAACAGGAGGTGTGTGCATTTCTGGGCATGTTTTTCAAAAGTGTGCACTTCTTCCTTATTGACTAAAACGTGAAAATACTTTTTTAAAAAAGTGCATTTCAAAGCGTGCATTAAAAATGTATGCATTTTTCAAACATGATTGCAAATTTGGGAATTTGCAAACATTTTTCAAAAGAACACTGCTACTTGCATTCATGGGGGCCGCAGTGGCTTAGTGGTTAAGATGCTGAACTGCGGACCGGAAGGTCGGCAGGACAGCAGTTCGAGACCTGAGTGCTGCGTGACGGAGTGAGCTCCCGTCTTCAGTCCTAGCTTCTGACAACCTAGCAGTTCGAAAGCAAGAAATTCAATTGCAAGTAGATAAATAGGTACCACTTTGGTGGGAAAGGTAACAGCGTTCCGTGCACCTTGGTGTTCAGTCATGCCGGCCACATGACCACGGAAGCATCTTCGGACAGCGCTGGCTCTTCGGCTTAGAAATGGAGATGAGCACCACACCCTAGAGTCGGACACGACTGGTTGGGGACACCTTTACCTTTTTACTTGCATTCATGATTGCAAATGAGACATGTTTTCATGATTTGGGAGCAGAAACAAATTATTCATACATCCCTAGATAAAAACAGTCACTCAATCAATCTTGCATGAAATGATGGTGTGAGGGCAGGTGGAGTCTTCCCTGGGAAGGGTGCAATTAGCCAGCCCAATGCACAGATCCAAAGCAATGGATAGACAACCTGAAAGGGGAAGCAAGTGCAAACATAAAGGAGATACTTCTCTGTACATGGAAATATCCAGGGCACCTAGGCATCCCAGCAGGCCCACCTAGACATCCCCAGACATCCACAGTGGGCTGGGTTCATGTTTGTAAGTTCATGACTTGATGACTGCAGTATCAAGGGGTGATTTTCATGTGTAAATTAGGGATATGCAAATGAGCAAAACTCAATACCTCCAAAGTTCTCTATAGTCCATTTCTAAGCTCATTCCAACTTGAATCCATATCAAATTGTGAGCTTTTCTTTTCTTTTCTCATGAAAATCCATGCATATTTTCATGTGTATTTTTCCAAATGTATGCATCAATTGTGCACATCTTTGAAAGGCATGCATCCTTTCCCCATTGATTAAAGTATAATTGTGTGCATTTTCCACAAGTACACATTTTTTCATGTGCATTTTTCAAATGTATGCATGGCGTTGAACATGGTTTTTTGGGTCCACGAATCACATTACAAGTTCAGACTTTGACCAGTCTGTAAGGCACGAACTGGGTAAATCCTGATCAAAAACGAACTGAAATGAATTTCTCCTGCTTCCCTAGTGTGAATGATCAACCCCAGACCACAGAGAGAATGCTACTAGCAGCACCCCACACCACCTTAACCCAGTGCTTTTCAATGAAGCCACATATTCAAGTGTACATGCATCATCTCTCAGGATGCCAGCTTCACACAACCAGCAGAGCAGATAAATCAGTAAAGGCAAAAGAGTCACGGAGCTATCCCTAAAGAAAGCACATACATGCAGCTGGTGAGCTGAAAACTTCAATAGGTTGCCCACTGACTCATCTTCAAGAAAGCTTTGAACCTCAGGCAGAAGAAGCCCAAAGAAATGACCATCCCTGGCTATGAGCACAATGAGTCTTTGGTGGAGAAGAAATGAAGGGTGTTGTAGGTGCCCGTTATTTTGCCATTGATATCTACCTTTTGCTTCTGATACTAGGGGAGATTAAAAATCAAGAGTATCTACACGAAAATGAATAAGTAATAGAGCCTGGTTGCTGGATGACCTAGTAGCTTGAGATGGAGAAGAGCACCAAGCTGTTCTCTATTGACTCTGGCTGGTCCACATTATGGAGCAAGTTCATGGGTGGCAAGACTCTCAGTTGCTCTTCCCACCTCCAGAGGGTGATCGCAGGAAGAGATCCGGAAACAGGATGGGAGGCAGACTCGCTCTTGCAGGGAATGGCTAACTAGAGCTGACTTCTCTGGAACTGCAGATAATGAAAAATCGAGCCTGTCAGGAGTATATTCAAAGTGCCAGTAATATAGTCAGTCATCAGCTTCCTGAAGACAGCCTTTGTGAGCAACATGGGATCTATTCATTTTTTTTTATAGCAAGTTGCATCTTTGCAGCAACCACATGTAGTAAGAGATTTCCAAAGAACTTCTCACTTAGCACACAGGAGAGGAATACTGGAGTAGAAGAAAGATGTGTGTAGAGGGGAAGCAAATGGGAAAGGCTAAGGAAGAGACCATCTATTGGAGAAATGGCCCCTGTGATTTTATGACTTTGTGACTCTATTCCAGGTTCAAAACCTCAAACAAAAATTTTGCAAAAATTCAAAATCTGCCATTTTTTGTCCAGTCTTGCCTTTTAGAAGTTGAATGTAAGCTTTCAAATGTGAAATTGTATCCAAGAATTCACAGTCCAGGAGCTTAAGGCTTGTTTATTATTTTCATCTTGACAGATGTCAAATATGAACTCTCACAAGCTCTCAGCTGTCAAACATAAATATATTTGTATGTCAATTGTCCAGTATCAACTCTGATATCAAATGTCATCTCATGGCAAAAACCTGTATCAAATATTTGAACATGCATAGAATATCTGGTGAATGTTTGACATCAACGTCTGCAAAGGAGAATTTTTAAATAATATTTGCAGAATGTGCCCTGTGGGGTAGAAATGATTCGTCACAGCACTTAGCATGGAGACTGAAGTCCTTCTACGTGAACCTCAATTCACACCACAGTGCAGTGACTTATTTTCGGCCCATCTTCCCTGGCTTGCTTTGTTCTCCAGACCCTGGAGAAGAAATCAAGAGAAGCAAATTTGGTTTTGCAGTTTCCATTTTCTTCTTGCTTTGCACATGGACTAATCTTAGAACCAGAAGTTGTCAGCAAAGAGCGACAGCTGAGGGAGCAGTAAGTGAGTGTCGAGAACTTTGGCTGCCTGGCCTTGCAACACATACTATGTTTATTTAGATCCAGGAAACCCCTCAGCGAGGCAGCCCAGGCCTGTGGTGAGCGGGAAGTTATTAACGCTGAAGAGTTTCCATGAACAACTGACAACAATAATAAAGCATGTTCCAGAGGGCTTAATAAAATGTCTCAGCTTCTCTTGCTGCAGCCGGGAAGGGGGGATGAACTACACTAAGTATGAAGCTTGGCTTCTCCCTTGCCTGCCCCATCTGCTGTTGGCAAAATTAATTCCTCCCCACTTTCTACTGGTGCTTCGCTATAGCTGGGGGGGAAAAAAAGAGTAATTCTCCTAGACTGAGAATTGTTTGCAAAAGTGTTAACTTAGATTCTCCACCTTTGAAAACACACACACACATGCACACACACGCATTCTCAGTTAACATGTAGAGTTTGAGTATAAAAAGTACTGAGATTAGAAGTGTACTGCCTGAACGTTTAGCCATCATGTTCGTTCGCCTGCAATTCTGTACACCAGCCTTCCCCAATCTGGTGCCCTCCAGACGTTTTCGACTAAAATTCCCAGGATTCCTGACCATTGGCCATGCTGGTTGGGGATGATGGGAGCTGAAGTCCAAAACATCTGGAGGGCACCGTGTCGGGGAAGGCTGCTATAGTCATTCACCTGGGAGTAAGTCCCATTAAAATCAGTGAGGCCTACTTCCGAGTAGACATGCATGGGATTGTACTGTTACGGTGGTTTTTTTAAAGTGTCTTTCAAAGTCAGTGTCAGCATTAACATGTGGAAAATGTTCAAATATGGAAGACACATTCTGAAAATGTGATATTGCATGAAATTGTCTCAGTTGTGGTATGTGCTGGAGATTAACATTCCAAGTGGCCATTTTTCACCCATGAAATCTGAGCTAAAGGAAATGCAATCTACTCTGTGCCCACTCAACACCTTTGAAGTGGCTATTTTTTCCTCATATATGATCTTATGGGAGAGACGTGAGGTCAAATATCTGGAAGTCCACCGTTCAAAGAGACAGGAATTAGTTTTGGCCATGATGTGAATTTTCACATGATTTGACCCTTAGCTACCAAATTCAAATACCCTTGAAAACACCTCATAATGACTTGCCTGTTCCATACTTTGCCTTGGTGAAGAGTCCATCTGACAAGACCGCAAGAGCTAGTCAGTGTGGTGGCAGCCATCTTGCATACAGAACCCCGAGGGCTGTCACTCCTATGTTTTATCTCACCTTAGATGACACTGAAAGCTGAACATACAATGCTTCTTCTTAGATCAACCGTTTTAGGATCTTGGGTCCAGAGACAGAAAACAAAATGGAAAAATTTGCCAGTGTGGCTAAGGAAAGGACAATGGGCAGTATGTTTAATTCCTGTAATACTGGAGGCCCTTTTTGCCATGGAATCCATGTTAGATTCCATAATTAAGCTTCTTGATGCCAGTGAATGTTATGGTGCCATATTTGAAGACTCAGTGGTATCACGAAGCATGGTTATGGAATGCAATGTTGATCCCATAGTGAAAAAGGCCTCTGATCTGACAGGAGTTATATACATTATTTGTTGTCCATTCCTCAGTAGAGTGATTGTCACACTGGGAACAGTCACGAAGTTCAGGGAGTGCATTCAGTCAGCTCCTGAAATCCGTCATCAGTTAATTGGCCCTCACAAACCACAGCTATTGGCACTGCCAACAAAAACTGGAGTATATGCAATAAAAGAGAAATTACGGACTTCTTTGTTTACTACTTTCATAACTCAAACGGTAAGAGCATGGCTTGACCTCCCAGCTTTGTTTAGATAGAGTCCTCCTAGGGCAGAAGCTCATCAAAGATGGTTGGGGGCTGTCAGACTCATCCCTACTTGTTGACTTGACCTCAGGTCAAGCGAACAGCAAGAGAAAAAATGAATGAGTTTGGTGTCAAAACAGTTGTTTCCCAGGGCTAACCTATTTCATTTCTTATTTAGTGGTATCTGTTTGTAGCCAGCTTACCCAAGGGCTTGAGTTGGGCAACAATATGAGTCATAAAGATTGATTTGCACCCCTTTTCACATGTAGCAAAAGCATATTTAAAATATGTATAGGCCACTTTTCAGGGTAAAACTCCAAACCCGCTCAAGGTGGTTTCCAAAAGTTAATATAAACCCCAACCACAATAATAAAAACAACAATAAACTTCCAAACACGGTTAACTAATTAATATGAACACACAACAACAACAACCCTAAAGCATCACCCCAATAAAATAAAATAAGAAATTCCAATAAATATTTAAATATATATTTATTTAAGCTAAAACAATTTCAGTTTGGCAGAAAACCCACCTTAAGAGAAAGCCAAAGAAAACAATGGTGTCTTTAGAGCTTTTGTAAAGGTCTGTAATGGTTGGTCCATGTATCCCAATGGGCAGTGTGTTTCACAGCCATGAGACCACGGCTGACAAAGTCCTCTCTGTGGTGTTTGCCCGCCTGGTCTTTCTCACTGATAGGCATGCAAGTAGCAATTCAGCAGCTGATCTTGGAGTGTGTGCAGGCTGAAAAGTGTGAAAGTAGATCTTCAAGTAAATTGGTTCCACACCATTTAAGGCTTTAGAGTGGCTTTCTCCAACTGAGGGTCCTTCAGATGTCCTGGACTACAATTCCCATAATTCCCAGCCATGATGGCCAATAGGACCACACAGTGAAGAGGAAACAAGCCATACAAATGCCATCTTGCCCACTGAGACTGCAAACAGGTGGGGTAAAATGGAGGGGGGGAGATGACAAAAGACTTCCTTGCGTAGTAGGGAGGCATTTTAAGGGGCTTGTAGCACCCCTTGAAAGTTCACTTTTTGCCTCAAAAATGTCCAGAAAATCTATGCAGCAGCACTATACCAACTTCTAAGACTGAGTCTGGGGTTATGTGACTTTCCCACCCACCTGCCAAGACATTTTGCTCCCCCAAACTTGGATGTTTCAGGAGGAAAGATAGGGGAGAATATTGTTTGGTTCACTCTTCTCCATGACTAATATGCAAATCAAAACAAAAACAGTTTTCCTTTGGAATTCACTCTTCTCTTCACTTTTTCATTGAGTTCACGTCTTCAATGAAAAAGTGCATATATTAAAAGAAAGTGCATACACAATTCTGCATATTAGTTAAAATAACATACACAAATTATATTAAGGAAAATTGCTTGCAAAAATGCATATATTGGGCAAAATTGCATTCAAAATGCATATTAGGAGAAGTGGGCATGAAATGCATACAGATTTTTGTGTGTACTGTTGTTTTTAAAATCACAAACAGATTAGGGATGTACGAAATCCCCCTTACCTGGCTCCGCTGGGTTCTGCTGGGTGTGGGAGGCGCTCCATCCCTCCCCCTGAAATCCCCCCCGGAATCCTGGCTGGCCGGCTCCGCTCTGTGGAGATTCCGCGGAGCTGCCGGCTGGCTCCGCCAGCAGCCGGACATCCGTCCGCTGGCTAGCAGGGACGCAAATGGTGGCGGCTGTAGCCGCCGTCGTTTGCGTCCCTGTAGTCAGCCGTGATAGGCTATGTAAATCTTTACGTAGCCTATCACGTCTGACTTTAAAAGAACAAACAAACGTGCGTACGCAAATGGCGGCGGCTACTGCCGCCACCATTTGCGTTCCTTATTTTTGGCCGTCTTAGTCTACGTAAACATTTACGTACACTAAGACGGCGAAAATAAGGGGAACGCAAATAGCGTAAATGTTTACGTAGACTAAGACGTGCCAAAATAAGGAACGCAAATGGCGGCGCCCATGGGCGCCGCCATTTGTGTACGCGCATGTTTTGTTTTGTTAAATCAGCCGTGATAGGCTATGTAAATATTTACGTAGCCTATCACGGTGTTTTTTAAAAATCTAGCCGTGATAGGCTACATAAATCTTTACGTAGCCTATCACGTTTGTTTTTTTTTAACTGGAAATGGCAGCAGCGGTGGCTGGTCAGAAGACCAGCCGCCGCCGCAGTTGCCGAACTGCCACCAAACCACCGCCGAACCACCGCCGGAGCCACTGCTGCCGCCAGGAAGATCTGCCCAAGGTAAGTCCCATCCTGGGGGGGGGGCGGGGGGTCAGACCATTCTGCCACCGATTTCGGGGGGCCGAATGCGCTGGCATTTGGCCTCCCCGAGATTCATGGCGGAATTCTCTGTCATCCCTAGATAGGCTACGTAAAGATTTATGTAGCCTATCACGTCGTTTTTTGTTTTTTTTTTAAACCTAGCCATGATAGGCTATGTAAATCTTTACGTAGCCTATCATGTCTTTTTTTTTTTTTTTTTTACAACACTGGAAATGGCGGCGGCGGCAGCTGGTCGGAAGACCAGCCGCTGCCGCCACCGGAGCCGCTGCCGGAGCTGCCGCCACCCGGAAGATCCGCCCCAGGTAAGTCTCATCCCGGGGGGGATCCGTGGGGGGGCGGGGGGGTGGCAGGCTGTTCTGCCATGAGTTCGAGGGGGCGAATGCACTGCCATTCAGCCTCATCGAGATCTGTGGCGGAATTCTCTGACATCTCTAAAACAGATGCAGAAGCAAGATGGAATGAAGTTAAGAAGATCAGAAAAAGGCAAAAGGGACAGCAACTGAAATTGACAGATTTCTCTCTCCTTACTCAGGATGAGTTCTACCTCATTCTAGCTGATTTCTGCTCAGTGTTGGGCACTCTGACTTCACATTTGCTCTTGTGATCTGATGAAATCAGGCTTGGAGAAGGAACTGATGGATGGTGAGCATCCCTTTCCTGTGCAACCCAATCTCGGTGACACAGTCATGTTTCATTGAAGCCAATTTGTCTCTTGCAAACACAGACATGGAAAAAACAACCATCTCTCTCCCCCTCTGGGTTGCTGAAGTGGTGTTATGTTCAAAATTACAGCATGTAGCTTTTAAATGTAACTCAATTAGGACCTGGGATGAGTAGGGGAACAGACTGCATCACAGAGAGATTAGATTAGGAAGGTGACCTCAGCGTGTTTGCCAGGAGCAGTGCAAGGCTGGGGTGCAGACAGGATGCTCCAGACCACCTGTACTGGAGTGGATGAATTAGACTTTGCCTGACCGCAATTCCTGCTTGTCCCTTGCCCCAATGGCATTTTCAGTGAATTAGGAATGTAGGAAGCTGCCCTCTACTGAGTCAGACCATTATGGACCAAAAAATTGTGTTCAATAGCATCCATGCATTTCAAAAATGCGCATCAAAAATGTGTAGTTTTGAAAAATCCACACAAATATGCTTGAATCAATGGGATAAGAATGTGTACATTTCAAAGATGCACACCATTGGTACATATATTTAGAAAAATATGCAATTCGGAGACCTTCAGTGAGCTTACGTTTTGCTGATTGTCACATCCCTGATTCCCAGATGCTTCTGCCATGGAGTGGCTTACAATACAGAGTCATATATGTCAGAAGGACAGGCCTGTCATCCCTGCCGAAGGAATGTAGAGTCTAAATTTTAGAAGCCAGGAAATGAGAAGGGGGGGGGGAGGGCAGAGGCCAGGCAACGGATGCTGGTTAGCAAACCCTGTTGCACATCCTGAGGCTTGGTTTCCACCAGAGATGAGAACGAAAGAGTCACCAGCCTGCCTAGTCACTGATAGGGATGTTGCAAGAATCCTTGGGGGGGGGGGAGACGTAGGGATGCACAGAACCCCTACCTTTCCTTTCGGGGGGGATTTGCAGGGGGGGAGGCGATCTTTTCCTCACCCCCCCGAATCCTCTGGAGCGGCTCTGCATCCCCTGGATTCCGTGGAGCTGCACTCCTGCTCCGGATCCTCAGCCGATACGGCAATGGAGGACGCCATTACCATTTTGCTTGGAGAAAGAAAGCCGCAAATGGCATAGTGGTGGATGCCACTTGCAGCTGTAAAGCCCCAAGTTTTACGTAAATAGAGCTGTAAATGGCTGCGATTAGGCAAAACTCGGGGCTTTACAGCGTCTGTGTTTTTTCTAGGGGTGGACGAAAGTCACTTACCTGTCGTTGAAGCTTGTTCGCGGTGGGGGGGAGGCGCTTTGCTGTTCCCCCCACGAAGTTCAGGCCGGGGGGGAGGCTTCCCGCCTCGCCTGGCCGTGAACTCCAAAGTTTTTTTTTTAAAAAAAAAACGCCCCCATGATAGGCTACGTGACGATTAACGTAGCCTATCACAGCTAGATCTGCAAAGTCAGCCGTGATAGGCTACGTAAATTGTCACGTAGCCTATCACGGGTGACTTAAAAAAAAAAAAAGGGCATACGCTAATGGCAGCCCCCATAGGGAGCCGCCATTCGCATTCCTTATTTGGTCGCTGTAGTCTACGTAAATCTTTACGTAGACTACAGCGACCAAATAAGGAACGGGAATGGCGGCTCCCTATGGGGGCCACCATTATCCGTACACGCTTTTTTTTTTAAGTCACCCGTGATAGGCTACGTGACGATTTACGTAGCCTATCACGGCTGACTTTGCAAATCTAGCCGTGATAGGCTATGTTAATCGTCACGTAGCCTATCACAGGGGCGTTTTTGTTTTTTTTTCTTTCATTGGAATGGCGGTGGCGGCAGCCAGTCAAAAGACCGGCTGCCGCTCCCGCCCCGCATGAACACCCGCCGAACCACCGGCCGGACCTGCCGCCAGGAGGGACATTTGGCAAAGGTAAGTCCCATCCCGGGGGGGGGTGCGGAGGATTTCTCCCCGAAACCTTTTCGGGGGGCCGAACACGTTGGCGCTTTGCCCCCCGAAGTTTCGGGGAGAAATTCTCTGCCATCCCTAGTTTTTTCCTAGCTAGCCTATTGCATGGAAAAACACAGTTGCAAATGGCCGTGGACATTTCTGCCGCGGACTCAAATGAGGCCAGATTCTTTGGAATCTGGCCTCTGGAATCCGCAGCAGAATGGCACCACTCACCTCCACCACCCGAGGATCCCCTGCGGACCAGCACTCCTGCTCCAGATCCTCAGCGATACGTACGGATGGGGGAGAATTTCTCCCCAAAACTTCGGGGGGCCAAGCGCCAACGCATTCGGTCCTCCAAAGGTTGTTCGAGGAGAAATTCTCCGCCCCCCCGCCCCCCCCAGGATGGGACTTACCTTTCACGAATGTCCCTCCCGGCAGCGGGTCCTGGTGGCGGTTCGTCGGGTCTTCGTCAGGGGCGGGGGCGGCAGCCGGTCTTTCGACCAGCTGCCGCCGCCACCATTACAAGCAAAGTAAAAAAAAAAAATAACGCCCCTGTGATAGGCTACGTAATGATTAACGTAGCCTATCATGGCTAGATTTGCAAAGTCAGCCGTGATAGGCTACGTTAATCGTCACGTAGCCTATCACGGGTGACTTAAAAAAAAAAAAGTGCGTACGGCTAATGGCGGCCCCCATAGGGAGCCGCCAATCACATTCCTTATTTGGTCCCTGTAGTCTACGTAAAGATTTACGTAAACTACGGCGAAAATAAGGACAACGCAAATAGCGAAAATAAGGACAATGCAAATAAATCTTTACGTAGACTACAGGGACCAAATAAGGAACGCGAATGGCGGCTCCCTATGGAGGCCGCCATTTGCGTATGCGCTTTTTTTTTCCCCAAAGTCACCCGTGATAGGCTACGTCACAATTAACGTAGCCTATCACAGCTGACTTTGCAGATCTAGCCGTGATAGGCTACGTTAATCGTTACGTAGCCTATCACAGGGGCGTTTTTTTTTCTTTTGAAGTTCGCGGCCGGGGAGACGGGGTGATTCTCCCCGGCCTGAATTTCGGCCGGGCGAGGCGGGAAGCCTCCCCCCGGCCTGAATTTCGGCCGGGCAAGGAGGGAAGCCTCCCCCCCCGGCCTGAACTTCGGTGGGAGCAGCGAAGCGCCTCCCCCCCACCGCGAAGCAAGCTGCAAGACCAGGTAAGTGACTTTCGTGCACCCCTATATCATGGCGGGAGCGACGGGGCGCCTCCCCCCCGGCCAGAATTTTGGCGGGGAGGGACGGGGTGCCTCCCATCGACCTCAAATCAGCTTTCGGGAAAAGGTAAGTGACTTTCGTACATTCCTAGAGATACGGCAGTGGCAGTCGTCATTACTGTTTCACTTGGAGAAAGACAGCCGCAAATGGCGTAGTGGTTGCCACTTGCGGCCGTAAAGCCCTGAGTTTTACCTAATCACTTACGGCTCTATTTACGTAAAACTCAGGGCTTTACAGCCACAAGTGGCGACCACTATGCCATTTGTGGCTGTCTTTCTCCAAGCGAAACAATAATGGCGACTGCCATTGCCATATCGCTGAGGATCCGGAGCAGGAGTGCCGGTCTGCAGGGGATTCTTGGGAAGTGGAGGTGAGTGGTGCCATTCTGCTGCGGATTACAGAGGCCAGATTCCAAAGAATCCAGCCTCATTTGAGTCCGCGGCAGAATTCTCTGCCATCCCTAGGTGAGAGTGGAGTCCAACGGACTCCCCCTTGCTTGCCCTCCTGGACCCTACTTGCCGAGCCAAAGGGTACTAGCGGATCCACTCGTCAAGCAACCCATGCGTGCCTTGGCAAATGCCAAGCAGCCATCTGCCAGCATACTGAGCTGCCCTTTTGTGCAACAATGGTGGTTCAGGCTCTTCCAGGAGTAATGTTGTGTAAGCTAAGCAGGTCTGGGTCTGGTCAGTGCTTGGAAGGGAGACCACCTGGGAACTGCATGTAGCCACCTTGAGTTCCACGATGGAAGAAAGGTGGGATTAAATGTAATAAATAAAATAAAACACAATACACAAAACAATTTGTGGGTGTAAAGGGGCCATGTTGCATATATAGCCCCCTTATGGCCACCAATTATGCAACATTACCTTCCCAGAAGAGCCTGAGCCACCATTGTTGCACAAAATGGCAGCTAGCTATGAGGGCAAACGGCCCTGCAGGTGCTTGCCGGGCCTTCCTGAAGCTTGTGCTGTGCTGTGAACAGGGGCAGGCAGCAGCGGCTCGGTGAGCACCCAATGAAGCCAGGCGCAGGTGCGTCCATCCATCCCTAGTCACTGAGGTCATCAGATGTAGGGATGGCAGAGAATTCCGCCATGGATCTCGGTGAGGCCAAATGCCAGTGCATTCGGCCCCCCAAACTGTGGCGGAACGGCCTGCCACCCTCCCGCCCCCCCGTGGATCCTCCCCGGGACGAGACTTACCTGGGGCGGATCTTCCGGGTGGCGGCAGTGGCTCCGGCGGCGGCAGCTGCGGTGGCTGATCTTCCGACCGGCCGCTGCCGCCGCCATTTCCAGTGTTGTAAAAAAAAAACCCTGACGTGATAGGCTACATAAAGATTTACGTAGCCTATCATGGCTGGGTTTTAAAAAAAAAATGTGATAGGCTACGTAAATCTTTACGTAGCCTATCACGTCTGGCTTAAAAAACAAACAAACGTGTGTACGCAAACGGCGGCAGCTACGGCCGCCGCCATTTGCATTCCTTATTTTTGGCCGTCTTAGTCTACGTAAATATTTACGTAGACTAAGATGGTGAAAATAAGGGGAACACATTTTCGCCGTCTTAGTCTACATAAATATTTACGTAGACTAAGACGGCCAAAAATAAGGAACGCAAATGGCGGAGGACATTTTTTGTTTTTTGTTTAAAGCCAGACGTGATAGGCTACGTAAGACTTTACGTAGCCTATCACAGCTGACTACAGGGATGCAAACGGCGGCGGCTACAGCCGCCGCCATTTGCGTCCCTGCTAGCCAGCGGCTGGATGTCCGGCTGCTGGCAGAGCCGGCCGGCGGCTCCGCGGAATCCCCACGGAGCGGAGCCGGCTGGCCAGGATTCCGGGGGGGAGGTGCAGAGCACCTCCCCCCCGGCGAGGATTCCAGGGGGAGGGACGGAGCGCCTCCCCCCCCCCAGCGGAACCTGGCGGAGCCAGGTAAGGAGGATTTCGTACATCCCTAATCAGATGAGGCACTCTTGGTAGTTCTGCATGGATCTGCAGTCTGTTGGAGTCCACTTGGAGTAGAGTCTTCAGTGTATTGGCTCCCTCTCTATGGAACTCCCTGCCTGTTGATGTCAGACAGGCACCAACATTGTTTGTTTTAGTTTTAGTGTTTTAGTGCCAGCTGAATACCTTTTTGTTTAAACGAGCTTTCTCTGACTAACCAGAGACACAGTTTTATTGGCGCAATCTGATGTTAAAGGTTTGAATTCTGTATTTCTGTTGTTGTTGTTGTTCCCTTTTTATTGTTCACCACTTGGATATTTTATTGGATGCAGAGTGGTATATAAATCTTGTAAATAGTAAATAAAGTGTTAAAGCCTTCTCAAAAAGTACAGTAAGAGGCATCTCATTCTAGTGGTTAGAATGTTAGGCTGGGGAAAAGAAGGTGCAAATCCCCACTTAGCCATGAAGCTCAAGGATTGACCTTTGATTGTCATGCTCTCTCAGCCTATGCTACCTTGCAGGGTTGTTGTGAGGATAAAGGGGGGCATGGATCATGTAACCACTGAACTTCTTGGTGGAAGAGAATGCAAAAGTAATGAATGAAAATATGGGTTTAGAAGTGGCACCACTGTGTATGGGTTCCAGGAGGAGTCCCAGGCAGAGGGGGTGGCAAAGGAGAAAGGGTGAATTCATTAAGAAGAGCAGGAGTGGAAGAAGTTGGAGGAACAAAGGACATTGGCACAGATATAATAAGAAATAGGGGGAGAAGGATAAAAGTGTTTGAAGCCTCCCTAGATATAAAACTTTTTCAGCTCCAAATTAGCCACTGATTTATTGCAGGGAAAGAATGTTTCCCCAAGAAACACACTCAACTTTTCTAATTTATTTTGTTTAAGAAGAGGGGAGGGGAAAAAACAAACTTCTAAAATGATTGTGCTGTGCTCTGAGATGCTGGTTATACTTTTTAAAAGAAACTGTTTCCTTCTGAATCAGTCTAATAAATGACTGCTTTTCAATAGCCAACATAAAAGGAACAGTTTCTTGGTTTGCCCTCTGGCATTTAACTAACGGACCATTACTTTGAGCAATACATTTCTTCGGGATTATTTTTAATAAAAAATGTAACTTGAGAGGAGGGGGTGGAAGCCATCTGAAGAAACATCAGTTACAAAAGATTTTGCATTTGGACTTTGTCTGCATCTGTCCTTGTGGCTCAGGTTTAATTAAAGGAGATGTGAGTGGCTGGGTTCCTTGAAAAAGGAATCAAACAGGAAAATGGTCAGAACCCTTCATTCTCCTGTAGCTATATTCCACAGGTAGAGTGAGTGAGCACACAATTTCCATCCTAGAAGAAACAGGGGCTGTGTCACATGTTTTCCCTTGGCTCTCCAATAAGTAATCTTTGTTTGATCTCTAATTCTCTGCCTTGAAACTCTATTTTATTTTTCAGTGTCCTTTGTATACGACTCAATAGAATGGGATGGAATGGCAATGGATAAGGGAGATTATGTTTTTAAAAAAACAACAGCATCCTGCCCTTCCACCAGAAAAATGGTTCTCAAGGTAGATAACAATGATAAGAAACCAAGACAAAAATAAACTTAGGTAAACAATAATTAAAATACAATTAAAAGCACAACAATAAAAGAGGTAAAAGTTTAGGAATGGAGTATAAATGAGGGTCTAATTGCATGTGGATTGGGCTAGGGGGGTAATTAGGGCTTCTTGGCATAGCCTTGGCATAGATTTGCTTCACAAGCAATCCTGCCTGCAGTCAAATGGGGTACAACATCTTTAGGGGTGCCGGTGAAGTGAGACATCAACCCCAGAGGCACTGTGGCCCAAGATCCCTTGAAATGTCACAAAGGATGCTAGAATCATGACATAGGAGTTTGTATACCAAGTCAGATCTTTGGTCCATCTAGCTTTCTATTGTCTACATTAAAGGTAGACACCTTGAGGCCCACCAGACATTTTGGCCTACAGTTCCTATCAGCCCTACTCAGCATAGCCAGTGGTGAGGGATAATGGCAGTTGTAGGCCAAAGCATCTGCAGGACCACAAGATACCCATCTCTGGTCTACAATGAAATTGTGAAATAGAAATTGTGCTGTATCACTGAGCTACAGCTCTTCCAATAAATGGTCCAATTGTACGTGGCTCTTACCATGGTCATAAGGTCTTTTGGGATAGTCCATAAGATATTGATACTGTTTTCTCCCTCTTATTCCACATTATTAAATGAAGGCATCTTTAGGTGGCCATTTCAGATATTGGATGCTTCCTTCCACATAGAGCACCCTGTTCCTCCCTGTGGACACAGACAACTGGAGGAAGAAATACTTGAACCTGGTTCACCTTCAGTTACACCCCCACTGCTCTTTGGTGGCAATCTGTGTGCCTAGAAAACAGACCTTCAAGCTTACATGAGTCATTGCCAGGAAGGAAGAGGCTCCACAAAATCAAAATGGGCTGAAGAAACAGATGAGTAGCATTGCTACTAGGAGCAACTACATTTATGTAAGATGAGCCCTGCTGGATCAGACCAAGCATCTATTTAATCCAGCATCTTGTTTCACATGGTGGCCAACCCTGTGACTTTTGGAAGCCCAGCAGCAGTGGTGCAACTAGGTGATTTTAGACTGTGGATTTAGTGGCCTACACACACACACCCCCTTCGGAGCTGGTCTGAAGCTTGTAGATCTCTTCTCTCCCCACCACCACCATTCCAAGCTTTACAGCTGCTTAACCTCACTTAAATCACAGCACCATCATGACTACAGCAACAACATGAAGTCTGCTTTTGCTGCTAAACGCATTTAACTTGGGAATAAACCCCATTCGGTTGTAGAAAATAATGTTACATTTTAAAGGTTCAAATAATAAAAGGATTATCTGTAACTGTGTTCATGCCTGCCTGGCCACCCCCTGACTATAAAATGTTTTATTTTTAAAATAAGAAGAAAGAGAGGATGCTGCAGCCACCAGTAAGACACGTCTCCTCCCTGAATGTGTCCAACTCCATTTTAAACTGCAACTAAAAGATAAAGCCATCTCTCTTGCAATGGCTTGCAAAGCCACCCCTTTGCTGCCCCTTTAAAAGCAAATGTTTATCTTGTGACGTAAAAAGCAAATATGTCTGCCCTGATTTCCTAATAGATTGAGTCCCAGCAGTGTGGGGTCTCCAATTGCTCCCAGCTTCCATTCAACACTATTGTTTTAGCACTTTCCTGACAGTTTAATGATGCTCTGTGTAATATTAGCAAAGCCAATTTGTTAATCTGCCAATGCCTGGTGTTAAACATCTCCCCGTTTTGTACATTGGCGACACCAGATTAATGAGAAGTCAAAAACCCAGCGACTGTTTTCCCACCAAAGCTATGAAATTTTGTGTATATAATTCATTTACCCGTGTAATGGAAAATTAATGACATATGAAAAGCATAAAATAGAATTGGCCGTTACATCTTTTTTTGGTCTTAAAGACATGCTCATTCCATCTGGGAGACCAGATTATGATTCCAGAGCAATTGTAGAGATCCTGTCACCCTGAAACACCGCCTCCTCTCGAAGGGGTGCTCTGAATCTGAAATTATGTGAGGCTTTTGCACTAAGCAAGATCCCAGATTCCCCCACCACTGTGCTGTGGGAGATTTCCAAGAGGCTGAGCTACATGGGCATGGTGTTGTATGCATTTATTTAAAGGCACCTTTGTTTTCTGTTGGTGTGCATTTTCCCTCATCACCAGCAAACTCCAGGCTTAAAGGAGGAGTGACTTGTGTCTATAGGTTTCATCTTTAAAGCACTATTTGATTCTGAACCAGGATAGCTTGCTTAGCTTGGAGAAAAGGTGAGTGAGGGGAGACATGATAGAGGTGTACAAATTTATGCATGGTGTGGAGAAAGTGGGTGGGGAGACATTTTTCTCCCTCTCTCATAATACTAGAACTCAGTGGGGTCATTCCATGGAGGTGAGTGATGGGAGATTCAGGACAGATAAAAGGAAGGGTTTCTCCACACCGCACATAGTTGAACTATGGAATTCACTACCACAGGATGTAGTGATGGCCACCAATTTGGATGGCTTTAAAAGGGGGTTACACAAATTCATGGAGGAGAAGGCTATCAATGGCTACTAGTCCTGATGGCTATGTGCTATCTCCAGTATCAGAGGCAGTACGCCTAAGAACACTAGTTGCTGGGGGACATGGGTGGGAGGGTGCTGTTGCACTAATATCCTCCTTGTGGGCTTTGCACAGGCAGCTGGTTGACCACTGTGTGAACAGAATGCTCAACTAAATGGACTTTGGCCTGATCCAGCACGGCTCTTCTTATGATCTTATATTTGAACAACTGCCTTCTTGTGCATCCCCTTCATGGATCACTGCCTTGTTGTGGCGAAGGGGCTTGCGTAACTCAGTGAAGCCATAAGCTATGCCGTGCAGGGCCACCCAAGACAGACAGGTCATGGCGGAGAGTTCTGACAAAATGTGGTCCACTGGAGAAGGAAATGGCAACCCACTCCAGTATTCTGGCCAAGAAAACCCCATGGAACGTATCACAAGGCTAAAAGGTATGACACCGGAAGATGAGCCCCTCAAGTCGGAAGGTGTCCAATATACTACTGGGGAAGAGCAGAGGGTATTTCCAAGTAGCGCCAGAAAGAGTGAAGCGGCTGGGCCAAAGCCAAAAGGACACTCAGCTGTGGATGTGTCTGGTGGTGAAAAGAAAATCCGATGCTGTAAAGAACAATATTGTTTAGGAACCTGGAATGTCAGATCAATGAATCAGGGTAAGCTGGAGGTGGTCAAACATGAGATGGCGAGATTGAACATCGACATCTTGGGAATCAGCGAACTAAAATGGACAAGCATGGGCGAAATTAATTCAGGTGACCATCATATCTACTACTGTGGGCAAGAATCCCTTAAAAGAAATGGAGTAGCACTCATAGTCAATAAAAGGGTGGGGAAAGCAGTACTGGGGTACAATCTTAAAAACGATAGAATGATCTCAGTACAAATCCAAGGCAAACCATTGAACATCACAGTAATCCAAGTCTATGCCCCAACCACTGAGGCCGAAGAAGCTGAGGTTGATCAGTTCTATGAAGACCTACAACACCTTCTAGAACTAACACGAAAAAAAGATGTCCTCTTCATCATAGGGGATTGGAATGCTAAAGTAGGAAGTCAAGAAATCACCGGGATAACAGGCAAGCATGGCCTTGGTGTACAAAATGAAGCAGGACAAAGGCTAATAGAGTTTTGCCAAGAGAACACGCTGATCATAGCAAACACTCTTTTCCAACAGCACAAGAGGCGACTCTACACATGGACATCACCAGATGGTCAATATTGAAATCAGATTGATTATGTCCTTTGCAGCCAAAGATGGAGAAGCTCTATACAGTCAGTCAAAACAAGACCTGGTGCTGACTGTGGCTCAGATGATGAGTTTCTTGTTGCAAAATTTCGCCTTAAATTGAAGAACGTGGGGAAAACCACTAAAGCATTCAGGTAAGACCTAAATCACATCCCTTATGAATATACAGTGGAGGTGATGAATAGATTTCAGGGATTAGACCTGATAGAGTGCCTGAGGAACTATGGACGGAGGTCTGTAACATTGTTCAGGAGGCAGCAACTCAATCCATCCCAAAGAAAAAGAAATGCAAGAAAGCCAAGTGGCTGTCTGAGGAGGCTTTACAAGTAGCTGAGGAAAGAAGGGAAGCGAAAAGCAAGGGAGAAAGGGGAAGATATATCCAACTGAATGCAGAGTTCCAGAGAACAGCAAGGAGAGACAAGAAGGCCGTCTTAAATGAACAATGCAAAGAAATCGAGGAAAACAACAGAATGGGAAAGACTAGAGATCTCTTCAAGAAAATCGGAGATCTCAAGGGAACGTTTTGTGCAAAGACGGGCATGATAAAGGACAAAGAAGGCAGGGACCTAACAGAAGCAGATGAGATTCAGAAGAGGTGGAAAGAATACACAGAAGAACTATACAGGAAAGATCTTAATGTCCCTGATAGCCATGATAGTGCGGTCACGGAACCTGAGCCGGACATCCTCGAAAGTGAAGTCAAGTGGGCCTTAGGAAGCATGTCTAACAACAAAGCTAGCGGAGATGACAGTCTTCCAGCTGAGCTATTTAAAATCCTAAAAGATGATTCTGTTAAAGTGCTGCACTCAATATGCCAACAAATTTGGAACACTCAACAGTGGCCACAAGACCAAGTCAGTTTACATTCCAATTCCAAAGAAGGGCAACGCCAAAGAGTGTTCAAACTGCCGTACAATTGCGCTCATTTCACATGCCAGCAAGGTGATGCTCAAAATCCTACAAGCTAGGCTTCAGCAGTATGCGAACCGAGAACTACCAGAAGTACAAGCTGGGTTTCGAAGAGGCAGAGGAACTAGAGATCAAATCACCAACTTTCGCTGCATCATGGAGAAAGCAAGAGAATTCCAGAAAAACGTCTATTTCTGCTTCATTGACTACGCTAAAGCCTTTGATTGTGTGGATCACAACAAACTGTGGCAAATTCTGAAAGAGATGGGGGTACCAGACCACCTTACCTGTCTCCTGAGAAACCTGTACGAGGGTCAAGAAGCAACAGTAAGAACCAGACATGGAACAACCGATTGGTTCAAAATTGGGAAAGGAGTACGACAAGGCTGCATATTGTCACCCTGCTTATTTAACTTTGGCAGAGTACATCATGAGAAACGCCAGGTTGGATGAATCAGAGGTCGGAATTAAGATTGCCAGGAGAATTATCAACAACCTCAGATACGCAGATGATACCATCCTAATGGCAGAAAGCGAAGAGGATCTCAAGAGCCTCTTGTTGAGCGCGAAAGAGGAGAGTGCAAAAGCTGGTTTGAAACTCAACATTAAAAAACCTAAGATCATGGCATCTGGCCCCATCACTTCCTGGCATATGGAAGGGGAAGAAATGGAAGCAGTGACAGATTTTATTTTCTTGGGCTCCAAGATCACCGCAGACGGTGACCGTAGCCATGAAATTAAAAGACGCTTGCTCCTTGGGAGGAAAGCTATGGCAAACCTAGACAGCATAGTAAGAAGCAGAGACATCACCTTGCCGACAAAGGTCCATCTAATCAAAGTTTTGGTTTTCCCAGTAGTAATATATGGCTGTGAGAGCTGGACTATAATGAAGGCTGAGGGCCGAAGAATTGATGCTTTCGAACTGTGGTGCTGGAGAAGACTCTTACGAGTCCCCTGGACTGCAAGGAGGTCAAATCAGTCCATCGTAAAGGAAATCAACCCTGAGTGCTCATTGGAAGGACAGATACTGAAGCTGAAGCTGAAATATTTTGGCCACCTATTGTGAAGAGAAAACTCTCTGGAAAAGACCCTGATGCTGGGAAAGATTGAAAGCAAAAGGAGAAGGGGACGGCAGAGGATGAGATGGCTAGATAGCATCACCGATGCAATGAATATGAATTTGAGCACGCTCCGGGAGAGAGCGCAGGACAGGAAGGCCTGGCATGCTATGGTCCATGGGGTCACGAAGAGTCGGACATGACTGAACGACTGAACAACAACAACAACAACTTGTGCATGCAGTTGCTGCTCTCTCACTGCACTTGTCATCATAGCCCCTGGTTCACATCCTGTTGCCATCAGAGGTGCAAATGACTGCAATTGGCATGGGACAGAGCCTGTTTGCATGTGATATCTAGACTGTGGAGCTCCCTACCCTGGGAAGTCCAACTGGACCCATCTTTATTGGCATTTTGGTACACTGACAAACTCCTTTTGTTCCACTGGGCCTTGGATTTGGGTGGTGTTAGGAAAAGCTGCTTACCTGCCAAATTATTGAGAAATTAATGGTTCAAACGCAGTTGTTGGAATGTGATTCATCACTAAGGATAGAGGTGCCCCAATACTACCAAAGCTAGTTTATGCTAGAAACTTAAATTGGCTTTACAGTTTATACTAATTTAACTGTCAGAGTTTCCCCCCAAGAGTGCTGGGAATTGTAGTTCAATGAGAATGCTGAACATTCCCTTAGAGATCCTGAGTGCTGCCTTGCAAAACTACAATTCCCAGGGTTCCTTGGGAAGATGTAATCCCCCCAGAAGAGATTCAAATCTGTGGTAGATATGCCCTGATATTTTTTTGCTAGAAATATACACAGATTAATGAAATACGTTGATGATTTCATGGCTGACTTTCAGAAGCTATTCCCCTTTGCCTGTTTTAATTTCCCTAAGTGGTTGAAGAAGCCTCTGGATGTTTTGTGTCTATAATCCAAATAATTTCATAAGCACCATTTGGAAGATCTCAGGCAGCAGGATAGCAATACTGCACTCAATAGGTTGTCACCTCTGGATTTATAAAGGGCAGTAGTTATGGCAAAAAACAGCTGGCCACCTTCCACTGGGCATTATTTAAAGGCTATTTCTCAATATTCTTTCTTGGTTCCTCTCATTTAATTACTGAATTACCATGTTTCATAAACAGAAGCAAGAAATAGCCTTTCTGATGCCTCCCAAGTGAAATGTTTGCTAAACGACATTGTTCCCGCATATTCTGAGAGGGCCCATAAACACAACTCAGGCTTTGGTTTTATAATGTTCGGATCATCCAATTTCACAAATGGTCAATATGAACAAACCAACACTTTAGAGCATGTGTGGTAGGGATGTCAGAGAATTCCGCCACGGATCTCAGTGAGGCCGAATGCCAGTGCATTCGGCCCCCTGAACTCCGTGGCGGAACGGCCTGTCCCCCTGCCCCCCGCGGATCCCCCCTGGGACGAGACTTACCTGGGACGGATCTTCCGGGCGGCGGTGGCAGCTCCGGTGGCGGCTGCAGCGGCGGCTGTGGCAGCTGGTCTTCCGACCAGCTGCCGCCGCCGCCGCCATTTCCACTGTTGTAAAAAAAAAAAAAAGACGTGATAGGCTACGTAAAGATTTACGTAGCCTATCATGGCTAGGTTTTTTTAAAAAAACAACAACGACGTGATAGGCTATGTAAATCTTTACGTAGCCTATCACGTCTGACTTTTTAAAAAAAACAACGCGTGTACACAAATGGCGGCGGCTACGGCCGCCGTCATTTGCGTTCCTTATTTTGGGCTGTCTTAGTCTATGTAAACATTTACGTAGACTAAGACGGCGAAAATAAGGGGAACGCAAATAGCGTAGCATCTACGCTATTTGCATTCCCCTTATTTTCGCCGCCTTAGTCTACGTAAATTTTTATGTAGACTAAGACGTGCCAAAATAAGGAATGCAAATGGTGGTGCCCATGGGCGCCGCCATTTGCATACGCACGTTTTTTTTCTTTTAAATCAGCTGTGATAGGCTACGTAAACATTTACGTAGCCTATCATGGCTGACTGCAGGGACGCAAACGGTGGCGGCTATGGCCACCGCCATTTGCGTCCCTGCTAGCCGGTGGCCGGATGTCTGGCTGCTGGCGGAGCCGGCCGGTGGCTCCGCAGAATCGCTGAGGAGCACAGCCAAATGGCCAGGATTCCAGGGGGGGAGGAACGGAGCACCTCCCCCCCGGCGAGGATTCCGGGGGGAGGGACGGAATGCCTCCCCCCCAACCATAAACATAATTCTCAAAAGGTAAGTACCTTTCATACATCCCTACCGGTGGCTCTGCGGAATCCCCACGGAGTGGAGCCGGCCGGCGAGGATTCCAGGGGGAGGGACGGAGCACCTCCCCCGCCCAGCGGAACCCAGCGGAGCCAGGTAAGGGCACTTTCGTACATCCCTAATGTGTGGTAAAATGCTGAGACACCCAGACTAAAATTAAATACATTCATGTGCAGGCACAAATTAGAGTGGTCATGTGTCCTCTTTTACTGAGGACAGTCCTCTGTTTGAAGGCCTGTCCAGTCCAAGTCTGGTTGAAAGATTAAGAGCCCTCAGGAGGGGGAGCAAAAGGGCCTTGAAGTTGCCCATCCACAATGCCTGGACAGCAGGCTGAGCAAAGCACACAGCTCACCTGGTCATCCACACTAGGGCAAGATGCACAGCATTGCCATTCAAATTATAATTATTTCAAAGTTAAATCCATACAGATAAATTGCCATAGGCTAAATAAATAAATTACCACAGGCTAGGGCTCTGCAAATCAGCAAAACTCGAGCTCACCAAATTTCTCTGATTCCCACCTTGACGCTCATTCCAACTCAAGTCCACATCAGATTGCATGCCAGGTTTGTTTTTTTCTTTTCACCTGAAAACTCCTGCATGTTTTCATGCATATTTTCCCAAATGCATATGTTGATTGTGTGCATTTATGAAATGTACATATTCTTCTCCCACTGATCAAAATGTATTTGTGTGCATTTTTTAGAAGTGTGCATTTTCCCATGCATATTTTTCAGAAACACACAGGCTTCAACCAGAGATTGTGTCTGAGTCTGCATTCAGTCTAGAAGGTGTGAACTGGATAAATCCTGATCAAAAATGAACTGAAACAGATTTCTCATCCATCCCTAGCAGAGGCACATTTTATGAAAATTGGTATCCTCATTTTTGGTGATGTGTTCCCTCTTCTTTGGTGAGTCATAAGTGGCCGAACTATGCTCCCAGAGGATTCTGGCTTTCAGATCAGTGAGGGATAGAATGGGGTGTTGCGGGGGGGGGGGGCACAAACCTCTACAACAGCCTTCCCTAACCTGGTGCGTGCCAGATGTATCAGGTGCGTGCCAGATGTATTACCCGGGGGAAGGGGCAGATATTTCCCATTGTCAGTGGAGGCTGGTGGCTCCAATGTCGGTGGGGCTGTAAATCCACTTTGGGTTTCCAACAGAACCAGTCACAGTCAGAACTGCTTTGCAACTTGGAGAGCTCCTTTAGAGTTCTGACTGGTTCTGACTGCCTGGAGCAGATCTGCCGCTCCACTGACATTGGGGCCACCAGCCTCCACTACCCATCATGCTTGCTGATATGATGTGACGTTCAGTCAACACGTCTGGTGTGTTGAGAAAGGTTGTTGTACAGCAACAGAAAAAGGAAGCCTTCTAGCACATATACAAATCTGCGATTCTTATCCCCAAACTAGAACAGCCTGTTGCAAGACTCACCTGGACAGAGTCTCTTCCAATAGAACAGGGTTTCACAATGTGTTTATGGCAAAAGTTAATGCTTGTTGCATATTCTGTGTTGTTTTCATCTTGGCTGAAGGATTTGACCTGTGTGCAAAGCGTGCACTAGACTAGAAAACTAGGATGCATGAGAAATTTGTTTGTTTGTTTTTTATTAGGGTTTACCCCGTTCACAGCTTCTGGACTGAGCAGGTTCAGACACAATCTGCTGTTGACGTCTGTACATTTCTGAGCTCGCAATGTCATTTGCAGACCACAACAGATGTGTTCGACAGCATTCCTACATTTCAAAAATGTGCATTAAAAATACCTATCTTTGAAAAATGTGCTCAAATATGTTTTAATCAATAGGAGAAGGATGTGTCCATTTCAAAGATGTGCACCGTTGATGCATACATGTGGATAAAAAAGAACACGAAAAAGCACATGGATTTTCATGCAAAAAGCAAAAACAAAAAACACCAAAGCTCATGCTCTGATATGGGCTCGAGTCAGAATAAGCTTCAAGATGGAATTTGGAGAATTTTGGCAAGCTCGAGTTTTTCTGATTTGCACATCCCCACGCAAGTCCGGGAGAGCCATTGCCAGTCAGTGTAGCAGTGGTGGCCTATGGACCTAGGCCCCTTCCTATGTTCCTTCAGCGGAGGGGCAGGTAATGATAATGAACAGGCTAGTGTGGGGAGGAAAGTCTTAGGCCAGGGTATCAACAGATGAACATTAGCAAGCTTACGCTGTGTTTTGGGGTGAGGACTATGGTCAGAACTCACCCGGGGAGGGGGCAGATATTTCCTTGTGGGGAGGACAAAGCATGGTCAAGGGACGACTTCATAATTTTTTGGTGACTTTCAAGTTTAGGATTCAGTATGACTCTATTTGGGGATTGCTCCGGAAGCAAATTGCATGTAAGAGAGCCATTCGATGGAGCACGTTTGCACATCCGCAGGATGTCTGGGCCTGGAAATCATGTTTCATTATACAACCCCAAGTCAATTTCTCCACCTTGTTCCAGGCCTGTGGCTTTTGTATTTCTCTGCTTTCTTGCCATTCCTCTCCAGCAGCCACTGGGGTGAAAGAAAGGAGCCAACCAAAAGCCCAGTAGCTTTCTAGGCTGGAGGGTCCCTGAAACTCGGCTTCCTCTGACACAGCCGCTCAATTGTAACTTTTTTATTTTTATCAATCGGACAGTTCTTCAGAGAGACCTTAATTATGTGTCTCCTGTGGCTAGCTTTTCTTCTGAACAGCTGGCTTTGTGTTTCCCAGACTTCTCTCCCAGCTTCCTCCATAGACAGCATTCAATTTTACAAAGCCACACAAAAGCACAAACTTCTAAACTGAAAATTGGTTGACATTTTATGGCCTTGAAAAAAAACACTGCCTTACATCTCTTGCCTAACTTCAGCTGCCACCTGATACAAAAAACAGAGGTGGGAGGAAGGAAAGCCCTGTTCAGCCAGATGGCTCTTCTTTTGGAAAATATTTCTTTTGCTGGTTGACTTTTAAACCAGTATAAGTCGGGGGTGGGGGTGGGGGAGCTCTACCCTGGTGGTGGTTGTTATGGCTGGACGTGTCTGGCATTCTATGGGACCATGTTAGGTCTTCTGTGCTTCATTCTTACACTACACTTAATTTATTTTTTACTCCTTCATCCTTTGCCTAGCTGCTGGTCATGGACCACTGGAGTCAAACTGGGAGGAGGCCAGCCATGCTCACCATCGTCTGGCTCTCTGGCAGTGGAGGCTGGTGGCTTTGATTTCAGTGGGTTGCAGCCAGAACCAGTCAGAACTCTAAAGGAGCAATCCAAGCAGCTGAACCCTAGCCCCAAAATAGGTTCAGCACCTTGGATCACTCCTTTGGAGTTCTGGCAGGTTCTATCTGAAACCCAGAATGGATTCACAGCCCCATCAAAATTGGAGCTACCAGCCTCCACTGCCCTAGAATCATAGAATCATAGAACGGTAGGGTTGGAAGGAGCCTACAAGGCCATCGAGTCCAACCCCCTGCTCAATGCAGGAATCCAAGTCAGAGCATCCCTGACAGGTGGCTGTCCAGCCTCGTCTTGAATGCCTCCAGTGTGGGAGAGCCCACCACCTCCCTAGGGAATTCGTTCCATTGTCGTATTGCTCTGACAGTCAGGAAGTTTAGCCGGAATCTGGCTTCCTGTCACTTGAGCCCATTCTTCCGTGTCCTGCACGGTGGGATGATCGAGAAGAGATCCTGGCCTTCCTCTCTGTGACAACCTTTCAAGTCCTTGAAGAGCGCTATCCTGTCTCCCCCCAGTTTTCTCAAGGCTAAACATGCCCAGTTCTTTCAGTCTCTCCTTGTAGGGCTTTGTTTCCAGTCCCCTGATCATCTTTGTTGCCCTCCTCTGAACCCTCTCCAACTTGTCTGCATCCTTCTGAAAGTGTGGCGCCCAGAACTGGACACAGTACTCCAGATGAGGCCTAACCAGTGCTGAGTAGAGGGGGACTAGCACTTCCCAGGATTTGGAAGCCCTCCAGATGTGTTGGACCAGACCCATGCTGGCTGGGAATGCTGGGAATTGCAGTCCAACACAACTGGAGGGCAGCAGGTTGGGGAAGTCTGGATTAAGTCTGGAGGAGGGAGGGTGATCAAGTAGTGGGTATGAACATGGAGAAGCAGTGGGCCACTGTTTCCCCACAGTGCCTGGCCAGATGCCTGCCTCTGGAAAGCCACCCAGCAGGGCATGGGTGCCTGCTCTCTCCTGGTGTTGGCCTCCAGAAAATGCCATTCATTTGCCTCTAAGTGGAACATAGGGATGTACAAAACGAATTACTTGTTTCGTTTCATGACATCCACGGTGGGGGGGAGGCGCTCCGTCCCTCACCCCGAAATCCTCGCTGGCTGGCTCCGCTCTGCGGAAACTCTGCAGAGCCACTGGCCGGGGCCGCCCGCAGCGACATCCGGCTGCTGCTGGGCTGCGCAGGGACGCAAATGGCGGCCGCCTCCCCCCCACTGCGGATGTCACGAAACGAAACGTAGCCAATCACGGGAAAAATCGTGAGGCAAACGGCAGCCGCAGACATGGCCGCCATTTGCAAAGCAGCGCAAATAGCACCAGGTAGATGCTCCATTCCGAGAGCCTTTCGTGGGGTAGTGGGGCGGGGAGTCTTCGTTCCGCCATGGATTTTGGGGGCCCGAATGCACTGGCATTCAGCCTCACTAAGATCTGTGGCAGAATTCTCTGCCATCCCTAGTGGAATGTGGAGATGGAACAATGGCTAATGCCTGTGGCTAGATCTCTCCGCCTCCAGGAATTTGTTTAATTCCCTTTCAAAGCCCAAACCAGCCACTTGAACTGTATCTAGAAACCACCTGGAAAATCAGTGTAGATTTTTCAGTACTGGCTACATATGATCCAAGTAGGGATGGAAAAATCATTCTATTTCCATCACTATAACTCTTGTATGCTTGCATTCATAAATCCATTCCATTCTGCACAGGCCTGCATTTAAAAAAGAAAAGAAAAATGTATACATAAATTCACTCTCTCTCACACACACAACACATTTTCTCTCAAATGCAAATTTTTGAACATCTTTTCTCAAAAGCACATTTTGATACAAAATTAGAGCTGAAAACTATGTCGGAAAATTCAGGAACTGTGAACACTGTAGGATAAGTCTGCAGTTCTATGCACCCTTGCCTGGCAGTAAGTCCCACCGAAGTAAGTTGGGCTTACTTCTGAGTATGAATGCTGGAGAAATTCGAGATGGATTAAAATGAGCTCAGATTTCTAAGAATCCGACCTGTGGAATCCCCTGTGGAGTGACCCCCTCAGGCCATGCAGAGTCCGTGGACTTTCGGATGATTTTTTTACTCTCCCGAAATTTACGCATATAAATCTGTAGAAAAATACATAAGTTTCTGCTGAGGAAACGTTGAATGAAATAGGGGAGAATACACTAAACGTTATGTACTGAGGTAAATTACGTAAATACTTATATAAATATTTACTTAATTATTTCCGTATTTTTCTACATGATGGAAAAAAAATTGCATCTGTCTGTGGGCAGATGACGGAACAAAAGGCACCTGACAATCCGCAAAACACAGACGGAGTGGATTTTACACAGTCTGTACATCCCTACTTCTCAGTAGGGTTTAGGGATGGCTGAGAATTCCGCCATGGATTTCAGTGAGGCCAAATGCACTGGCATTCGGCCCCCCTGAAACCCATTGCGGAATGGCCTCCCACCCCCCGCCACCCCGCGGAATCCCTCCGAGACAAAGCTTATCTGGGGCAGAAGCGGCTCTGGCAGCAGCGGCTGGTCTCTCGGCCGGCTGCTGCGGCCGCAAATGGTGGCTGTCGTAGCGGCCGCCATTTGTGTCCTTCCAGGCTGCCCTGATAGGCTTGTTCTTGTTCAGTCGTTCAGTCGTGTCCGACTCTTCATGACCCCATGGACCATAGCACGCCAGGCCTTCCTGTCCTGCGCTCTCTCCCGGAGCGTGCTCAAGTCCATATTCATTGCATCGGTGATGCTATCTAGCCATCTCATCCTCTGCCATCCCCTTCTCCTTTTGCCTTCAGTCTTTCCCAGCATCAGGGTCTTTTCCAGAGAGTTTTCTCTTTGCATTAGGTGGCCAAAATATTGGAGCTTCAGCTTCAGTATCTGTCCTTCCAATGAGCACTCAGGATTGATTTCCTTTAGAATGGACTGATTTGACCTCCTTGCAGTCCAGGGGACTCGTAAGAGTCTTCTCCAGCACCACAGTTCGAAAGCATCAATTCTTCAGCGCTCACCCTTCCTTATAGTCCAGCTTTCACAGCCATACATTACTACTGGGAAAACCATAGCTTTGATTAGACGGACCTTTGTCGGCAAGGTGATGTCTCTGCTTCTTACTATGCTCTCTAGGTTTGCCATAGCTTTCCTCCCAAGAAGCAAGCGTCTTTTAATTTCATGGCTACAGTCACCGTCTGCGGTGATCTTGGAGCCCAAGAAAGTAAAATCTGTCACTGCTTCCATTTCTTCCCCTTCCATATGCCAGGAAGTGATGGGGCCAGATGCCATGATCTTTGTTTTTTTAATGTTGAGTTTCAAACCAGCTTTTGCACTCTCCTCTTTCACCCTCAACAAGAGGCTCTTTAGATCCTCTTCACTTTCTGCCATTAGGGTGGTATCGTCTGCATATCGGAGGTTGTTGATAATTCTCCCAGCAATCTTAATTCCGACCTCTGATTCATCCAACCCGGCATTTCTCATGATGTACTCTGCATATAAGTTAAATAAGCAGGGTGACAATATGCAGCCTTGTCGTACTCCTTTCCCAATTTTGAACCAATCGGTTGTTCCATGTCCGGTTCTTACTGTTGCTTCTTGACCCTCGTACAGGTTTCTCAGGAGACAGGTAAGGTGGTCTGGTACTCCCATCACTTTAAGAATTTGCCACAGTTTGTTGTGATCCACACAATCAAAGGCTTTAGCGTAGTCAATGAAGCAGAAATAGATGTTTTTCTGGAATTCTCTTGCTTTCTCCATGATGCAGCGAATGTTGGCAATTTGATCTCTAGTTCCTCTGCCTCTTCTAAACCCAGCTTGTACTTCCGGTAGTTCTCGGTTCATATGCTGCTGAAGCCTAGCTTGTAGGATTTTGAGCATCACCTTGCTGGCATGTGAAATGAGCGTAATTGTGCGGTAGTTTGAACACTCTTTGGTGTTGCCCTTCTTTGGAATTGGAATGTAAACTGACCTTTTACAGTCTTGCGGCCATTGTTGAGTGTTCCAAATTTGTTGGCATATTGATTGCAGCACTTTAACAGCATCATCTTTTAGGATTTTAAATGGTTCCGCTGGAATACTGTCATCTCCGCTAGCTTTGTTGTTAGTCATGCTTCCTAAGGCCCACTTGACTTCACTTTCGAGGATGTCCGGCTCAAGTTCCGTGACCGCACTATCATGGCTATCAGGGACATTAAGATCTTTCCTGTATAGTTCTTCTGTGTATTCTTTCCACCTCTTCTTAATCTCTTCTGCTTCTGTTAGGTCCCTGCCTTCTTTGTCCTTTATCATGCCCGTCTTTGCACAAAACGTTCCCTTGAGATCTCCGATTTTCTTGAAGAGATCTCTAGTCTTTCCCATTCTGTTGTTTTCCTCGATTTCTTTGCATTGTTCATTGAAGAAGGCCTTCTTGTCTCTCCTTGCTGTTCTCTGGAACTCTGCATTCAGTTGGATATATCTTCCCCTTTCTCCCTTGCTTTTCGCTTCCCTTCTTTCCTCAGCTACTTGTAAAGCCTGATCAGACAGCCACTTGGCTTTCTTGCATTTCTTTTTCTTTGGGATGGATTGAGTTGCTGCCTCCTGAACAATGTTACGGACCTCCGTCCATAGTTCCTCAGGCACTCTGTCTATCAGGTCTAATCCCTGAAATCTATTCCTCACCTCCACTGTGTATTCATAAGGGATAGGATTTAGGTCATACCTGAATGGTTTAGTGGTTTTCCCTACGTTCTTCAATTTCAGCTGAAATTTTGCAACAAGAAGCCACAGTCAGCTCCAGGTCTTGTTTTGACTGACTGTATAGAGCTTCTCCATTTTTGGCTGCAAAGGACATAATCAATCTGATTTCGATATTGACCATCTGGTGATGTCCATGTGTAGAGTCGCCTCTTGTGCTGTTGGAAAAGAGTGTTTGCTATGATCAGCGTGTTCTCATGACAGAACTCTATTAGCCTTTGTCCTGCTTCATTTTGTACACCAAGGCCATGCTTGCCTGTTATCCCGGTGATTTCTTGACTTCCTACTTTAGCATTGCAATCCCCTATGATGAAGAGGACATCTTTTTTTGGTGTTAGTTCTAGAAGGTGTTGTAGGTCTTCATAGAACCGATCAACCTCAGCTTCTTCGGCCTCAGTGGCTGGGGTGTAGACTTGAATGACTGTGATGTTGAATGGTTTGCCTTGGATTCGTACTGAGATCATTCTATCGTTTTTAAGATTGTACCCCAGTACTGCTTTTCCCACCCTTTTGTTGACTATGAGTGCTACTCCATTTCTTCTAAGGGATTCTTGCCCACAATAGTAGATATGATGATCACCTGAATTAAATTTTCCCATGCCTGTCCATTTTAGTTCGCTGATTCCCAAGATGTCGATGTTCAATCTCGCCATCTCATGTTTGATCACCTCCAACTTACCTTGATTCATTGATCTGACATTCCAGGTTCCTAAACAATATTGTTCTTTACAGCATCGGATTTTCTTTTCACCACCAGACACATCCACAGCTGAGTGTCCTTTTGGCTTTGGCCCAGCCGCTTCACTCTTTCTGGCGCTACTTGGAAATACCCTCTGCTCTTCCCCAGTAGTATATTGGACACCTTCCGACCTGAGGGGCTCATCTTCCGGTGTCATCTCTTTTAGCCTTGTGATACATTCCATGGGGTTTTCTTGGCCAGAATACTGGAGTGGGTTGCCATTTCCTTCTCCAGTGGACCACATTTTGTCAGAACTCTCTGCCATGACCTGTCCGTCTATCACAGCAAAAAAAAAGGGAACGCAAATGGCGGCTACGGTGGCTGCAATTTGCATTCCCCCCTTTTTTTTTGGCCGTGATAGCCTACGTAAATATTTACATAGGCTATTATGGCAAAAGAGAGGGGCGCAAATAGCGTAGTGGCTACGGCAGCCGCCATTTGCGTCCCTGCAGGCTGCGGGCCGCCCCAGCCAGGGGCTCCGCAGAATCACCGCGGAGTGGAGCCGGCCGGAGAAAAATTCGGGGGGAGGGATGGAGCGCCTCCCCCCCACCGCGAATGTCACCCTTCGAAAAGGTAAGTGACTTTCGTACATCCCTAGTAGGGATGGATGAATCTGTCCATTTCAGTTTCTCTCCGTTTCTTGTTTTTCCAGTTTTCTATTTTTTAAAGTTCTGTTCATTCTGAACTTCGTGTGTGTGTGTGTGTGTGTGTGTGCGCGCGCGTGTGTCTGTTTTAATGTTGCGTGAAAATCTATATGCTTTTTTGTGTGCATCTCTCTCAATACCTGCACTTTTGTAAGCAATGTGTAAAACAAAACTCAGCAATCCTTGGAAATTTGCACTTCTCTGGAGCTTGCAATGGCCTTCACCTTTTTAAAGATTATTTTGTGATTACATTTATATCCTGCTTTCCCCCCCCCCTTGCAAGGAACATAAGGTGCCATACATGGTCCTCCTTTCCATTTTGTCCTCACAACAACCCTGTGAGGCGGGTTAGGCTGAGAGTCAGTGAGAAGCCGAAAGTTATCCAGTGAGCTTCATGGCAGAGTGGGGACTAGAGCCCACATCTCCCAAATCCCAGTCCAATACTCTAACATCTACACCACAGTGGTGTATATTTTGACTAATATATGTATTTTTGCAAGCAATTTCCCTAACATAGTGGATTTTCAATGTTATTTTCTCGAATGCATGCATATTTGTGTGCACATTATTTGAATGAAGAATTCCATTGCAAAATTCAGAGAAATGCGAATTTCCAAAGCTTACTGGGTTTCGGTTTACGCATTGTTTCAATAGTGCAAAACTACCTACCTTCACATTGAAATGTGAACTGAACTATTTTCTCCCAACCCTGCTTCTGAGTAGACACGTATGGGATTGCACGACACATTCTGACCTGCATGTTAATCCAGGCAGTGCAGAATCAGTTCAGTTTGCATAGAAATTCACAAATACTGAACTCCTCAAGCAGCCTGACATCCAAGAAGCCAGAAGCAGTCAACTCTGAAATGGCAGCTCTCAATTTCCCAAATTACGTGATGTACAAATTATGTGAAACTAACTTCAGTGATTGCAACCGAGGGGAGCAAATATAATTGCCATTTTATTTATTTATTTCATTTCCACCTGGAGGTCTTTTTATTATTATCAGACTCTTCCAGGTATACTCACATCCTCCCCAGCATGTGTTGGGGAGGGCTCTTTTGGAGTGACATGAAATTAATTTACTCTGATGCCACTGTCTTTGGCATGTTCTAATTTTAGACTTCCTCTCTGTGGATTTTGTAATTTAAACATGAAGAAAAGGCAAGTGTTTCTCCATCTCTCTGACATATGGCAGACAGTGGGGGAGGAGAGGTGGTGCTGCAAGGAAGGGAGATTGTGATTTTGATGGACACAAATAGGCAGTCGAGCACCCTTTGTAGGGAAAGGGAGCAGTGCAGAACAGGTCAAATGTGCATGCAGGTTAGCCGTTGCTCTCCTGCTGGGAAAGCAATGCACTCTTCTTGGCTGGAATGTTTTTTGTCTTGTGAAAAAAAGCGGAAACGCTTTGGAAGATTCAAAGTGTTATTCTTCAGTCCAGGTTAATAAAATTTGCTCTGCCTACCATATTTGTAGTATGAGAGCGATGTGTTTATATATAAATTGGAAAGTGACTCTTGCCAGTCCATGAGCCCCACGGTTAGCTGAGGTGCTGCGATGACAGAGAGTGATAGCAAACATTCTCACTGCTGAATGGAGGCTCAGCCGTGGGACACCAGCAGCCTATGCAAACTGCTGTGATGTGGAACCAGGAGGCCAGTGGCTAGCAGGGCAGACAAGCTGAGGACTAAGGAATGAAAGGCTTTGGGGCAAGCAGGCCACAAGCGGACTGGAGACAATCTCTTCAGGGCTTGCCTTGTAGACAAGAGGATCCCTGTTGGTAGGGTGGGGCATGGAGAACAGAAGAGGCTCTATTTCACACTTACGGAATCAAAGTTACCAGAGAAAAATGGGTTGCAAGTCTCAGGTATGATTTGGAAGGAGTGCGTTTCCTCTGTTCTGCTCCTATGTTGTCCCATGTGTTTGCTCTGTTTCCATGTGCTCCACCACCCCTTCTGAATTCTATCTTGGAGCATTTATAAAAATAAGTCCTGAATTGGGGGATTTCCACTCTAAGAACATAAAGACATAGGAAGAGCCCTGCTGGATCAGACCAAGATCCATCAAGTCCAGAATTCTGTTCACACAGTGGCCAACCAGCCGCATCATGGGGGAAACCCACAAGCAGGACCTGAGTGCAACAGCACCCTCCCACCCATGTTCCCCAGCAACTGGTGTACATAGGATGACTGCCTCTGGTACTGGAGGTAGCACATAGCCATCAAGACTAGTAGCCATTGATAGTCTTCTCCTCCAGGAATTTGTCCAACCCCATTTTAAAGCCACCCAAATTGGTGGCCATCACTACATCTTGTGGTAGCCCATTCCATAGTTTAACTATGCGCCGTGTGAAGGAGTTTAGTAACACTGAATGTCTCTTGTGTTTCTGTGCATTACATTTTTACATAAATGTTAGGTAAGAAATCATGTGTTTTTATATAAAGGTATTCCTAATGTAAATAGGCTTATTGCAAGATAGTTGTTTTTGCTCAATTATTCCTTTCTTCATTGCATCACTGCCAAATATATATATGTAAAAATAAAGTCTTATTATTTTTATGTTCATTGTTCTTGGTTAGAATATTTTAAAAAAAAACTGTAATGCTGTGGAGCCTTTTAAGCTAGACTAGCTTAGGGCCTCCGCATGTCATGCTCTGGCCCTGGTCCAGTCCCTAGCATCTACCTTGAAAAAAAGGTCAGGTAGCATCTGTTGGGAAAGACTTCTCTTTGGCCAGGAAGGCAGCTGCCATCAGAGCAAACACAGAACTGGGCTAGATGGACAGTTGTCTCCCCTGGTATAAAGTAGCTTTTGAATCCTACAGTGTAGTACATGGTGACAGGATCACCTACTAGTAGAGAGGTCCTTTGAAAACTGTGAAATAATCACTGCAAAAATCATGACAGGGGAGTGAAGAATTAATTACTTTTAGAATAAGTGGTGGTCTTAGCCAAGGGTAGGAAGTCACATTGACTGGCTTCAGATAGCTTTGGCACAGCCATAACAGAGCAAAACTGTTTTAAAAGAAGTGAAAATAAGGACTGTCACATCCACACCCCCACCATTCCATTAACAACTGGTCTTTTGATCATGTTGCTTGCTACATGGTGCAGCTATTGGAAACGACAGATGTGTGCACCAGGAAATTCATGGAAGAGAACTGCTGGATATGTGAGTATTGCAAGATAATCATGGTCCAGGGCATAATTCTTTTACCCCAAACCTTGGGCTTCTGGAACCTCAGCAGGATCATGATGTGGGGCAGTCTATTACTCCTGCCTTTAATAACCTTCCTTAAAGCAACTAGCATGTTTTGCAGATTACAGAAATCACATTTTAAAACCAAGTACATGGAATTCTGCAGGCAGGCATCATCTTGTCATTCAATTTGCCTGAAATACACCTTTTCCCACCCCACACCCATCTTTTGGCTACAGGCCTGAAATATCAGTGTTTTGTACCATCTCAGGACTGCCTCTGATCCTCCTGGGCCAGCTGGATTTTTACCCTTTGGGCAGTGATGACTGAGTTTCCTTTTTCTCCAGGTTTTACAGCTTCTTCTTTTCCTTTTTGAACACATCTGCCATTCAGAGTTTTTCATCCAGTTGTTCAGCCCTGAAGATTTATAACCAAGAAGGAATCCACTTGGGGGGAGGAGGAAGAGAAATTATATGTATCTTAATCTTTTCACATTAACATCAAAGAGCTGGGTTTTGTTTTGCTTTCCATGTAGGAGCAGAGGGGCTCCACATCTCAGTCGCTTTCTGCAAAAGGACCCCAATAAACATGAAATTAAGAGGCATGCTCAAATGCTGGCTTCCCGGGGCTTGGCTTCAATTGAAAGCTTTGTGTGTGCCCAAGTCTCTGTCATGCTGCATAAGAAGCTACTACGAGCATTACATAAAGCATTACAATTAGGGCTGGGAAACCTTCTTCCTCCTCATACTTGCATGAAGCCAGAAGTTCCCAGCCCCTCCCTTCCCTTCTCTCATAATAACGTGGCGAGGGTTGAATAATTCATCATGTTCATTCGCAAAGGTAATTCCATGGAATGCCTCCCCCCACCCCCTGTGCATGCGCGCACACACACACACACACACACACATGTTTATCCGCCTCCCACAATTGGGAGCCCCTCCTCATGAAGCAGGGTGCTGGTAGGGGGGCTACATTGCCCCCTGGAGCCCACCAGGGCCCAGGGCCCACCCCCCATCCCTGCTGAAAACACAGCTGCTGAAGTTGCCTCTGAAGTTGCCCTGGCCGAAGCGGCAAACAAAGGCAGCGATTTTGCAAGGAGACAAGGTGCAGGGCGGGGGCGGGGCTTGCTTCCCTGCAAAGATGGAAATGGGCAACACCCACCCCCGTCGTAAAGAAACAGTACCCCCTTTCATGTCCAGGAGAATGTAAGGATCCCAAGGTCTTCCGGGCACACCTGCAAGAGGTACCCCCCCCCCCTGCTGGTCTATCAGGCTTAGAGCTACAGTTCTGCCCAAATTTTAAGTGGGAGCCATGCCAAGAGCGGGGTGAAGCTGCCTCCTCTCTTTTGCATTTTAGGGGGACATGTTATGCATGAGCCACAATGTGTTGGTGCTGCCCTGGCTCCTCCCCGTTGCTGGCTATGATCTTCAATCCCCACGTTGCTCCTGCAATAAGGCTATGGCAGAGGGTGATACTGTAGCCACCACTGGGATCTCAGCCACGCATGGAGTGGCAAGTGGCTTCGGCCCTAATCAAGGCATATACACACACACACACACACACACACACACACACAGCTTATGCTGCCTTAGACTGAGTCAGATGAGTGGTCCATTTGACTCGGTGTTGTGTTCTCTTACTGGCAGTGGCTCTTCCAGGGCTCAGGCAGACATCTCCCAGCCTCACCATCTGAGGTCTTCCTTACTGGAGATGCTGTGGATTAAATCTGGGACCTTCTGTATGCTGATCAGGTGCTTTACCATTAATTTATGTCTGGCCTGTTCCATCAAGGATTCACCTGTGAGGTGATGACTCAGGTGAGAGGGCACAAGGTAAGGTGATGAACTGGTGCAGATCCGGAATGGAGCAGGTTCAAGACCCTGGACAGCACTGCAGGTCCTGGCCCAGAGATTCTTGACTTGGATTTGGGCTCATCGCTAGCAATCTGCAGTTGTGGTAAGAGACAAGTTACCCCAGCACTGGCTTGGACAACTGCCAAGGTTTTTATAGCCTGATGAGAATCCTTCTGGGACCTCAGACCTTCAAGTGCCATTGGGCATTAACAGGGCAAAGACTTGCAGTGGTAGTGCAGTCACTGGTTCTTCTGGAGCCTGAGAGTCTGAGGACTGAGGAGCTGGTTAAAGAATGCAGCCCATGGCCTTTCTGTTCCCTAGTGGAGCCCAAGATCCACTCCTCAGAGTCAGAAGGCAGTGATACTTCCCTGGGATCTAGGGGATGGCATCTGGGATCCAAGGTGAAAGGCCCTACTTGAGAGGGACTGGGACCAGTTCTCCCACAACTGCTGCTGGAGAACCCAGTCTCTGAAGGTCATGAGTCCTGGGCCATGATAATGTCCATCGACCCCAGTTGAAATATGGGAGTCAGACTGAGTTCACACAAGCACACTCATCACTTTGTGACTGCTACATTGAATGATGATATGCATGAAATATGAAATAGCCATCACAGACTGCACCCATTCTGTCTTGCTATCACCTTTTCTATCGTTCCACTGTAAACTGGCAGCTTGAGATTCTCATAGTTTGGCCACTGCCTTACATCTTCCACTTTGCATTCAGATGTGTTGTCTTAAGGCTTGGTTCACACAAACAGCCAAAGGGGTGGTAAAAACTGTTCCTGGACCGCTTCAAGCTGCAGATGGGGGAATCACTGGATTTAATGTGCTCACTCATGAAAAATGCCCTACATGTAGAAAACTAGCATATCAGGGAGAAAGCTAGGCTAGTTCACTTCTCCTTAACATGCAAAGGGTTGTTGTTTTTAATTAGGAGGATTACTCAGTCATGAGATTCCACCACCTGAAATCTGAAGTGATACAGTCCTGGAACAGCTTCACATCAGCTCTTTGGGTGAACCAGGCTTGAGCTGGCAGCATATTAATAGCGAATGGCTGTATTCAGATCCATTGTTCTTTCCTTTGATTCACCATCCCAAGCCATCCAGTGGTGCCACCCACTTAAATCTGCTTCTCTGCGTAGCAGTTGTCCATTCTGAAAGGTGAAACCTATTTGGCAACTCAGGCACCACTGTGAAAAGGGGCGGCAGCATCTGCCTAATCAGGAAGCACCACCCTCACTTTAAATGAGCTTCATCTGCCCTCAGTAAGATCACCACACTGCTAAATCCAATTGGCTACTTGGCGTTGTGAAAAGCATTGCGTGATCACTGATAGGCTAGAATTGGTCCAGGAAAAAGGAAATAAAGGACAAACTGGTACTAAGACAGCAGCAGCAGCAGGGGAAACAATGGCAGCAAACTGGCTGGGGAAAAGCAGAACAAACCCCCAAACATGCTTGGTAATTAACGAGCATCCCTCCCTTGAAAGCTGTGTTTGCAGCCCCCAAATCAGAATGGGTGAGCATTTGGCACAGCTTTAGATAAAAGTTGCTTGGTGAGACACTGATGGTTTTCAGAGAAGTGGGGCGGGGGGGAGGTGGAAGCAGCAGGATGAACTGTAGGAAAACGCTTGCTTGCGTCTTCCCTGTTCCCTCTGATCATATTAGCTTGCTGAATATTTCATCAGCCATCAGTAAGAATGCGTTTGCTTCTCTTCCACTTCTGGAAGGAGTCGGGCTTTCAAGATTTATGCAACTCTCTCTCTCTCTCTCAGCTGTCAGATTGCTGTGACAGTTTGAGCTGGCATGGGGGTTGTTGCCATTGCCGGTTCCTTCTGCTACAGAATGCTGGTGCTGCTGCAATCCATGCCCAACTTGGCCACCCGGAGCTTGTTTACACAATCCATTATTCTGAGATGATAACACCTTAAAGTTGCTTCAGTCTCTGATTTGTTTTTCTTTACATGTAACATGATCAAGTGGGTTAAACAGAGATGAAACTGCTTTACATGATCACTTACACTCAAAGAAAGAAGGCTCCGGAATTCATTTTGGGGTTTGCTTGCAAGTTGAAAGATGAATTGGGTGCATCGTAGACTGTGGTGAGTGTGAAAAGAGAGCGCACCTTGGCATAAATTTTCATATAACATGTTACTCTGAATGGTGCTCAAGTTCCTTACGGTGCCCCTGAATGACCCAACACAGATACAGCAATAGTATTGTTACAGAACCCCACTGGGGAATTCTTTGCTCATGTCAACTGGGATTGTACTTTCCTTATGATAATAACCCTGCCTTTTAACTGGAGATATTGCTGCATTTTTGCATTTGGAACATTCAGAAATGACTCCCTGTCTTGGAAATAATGAGCTTTTTATGATCCAAACCAAAATTGCTTTGAATTTTAGCTTGGCTTGTAGATAAGCATGGGCCATTCTCAGTTTTTCATCCCCATTTCTTTCTCCCCAAATAGGGTGCCCAGGTCCTACTTTACAGAGGACAGTCCTCTATGTGAAGAACTTTCAGAGGACTGCCCTCTGTTTGAAGGTGTCCTCTGTTTGAAGGACTGCCCAATCCAAGTCCAGTTTAGATATGATGAACCAAAATAAGAGAGAGCAACAGAGGCCTTGAAGTTGCCCATCCAGAGTTAGCACTTAGATAGCAGACTGAACAGGCACACAAGTCATCTGGTCAGTCTTCTCCACTATGGTGAGATGTATTGCATTTCTATTTAAATGATACTTATTTCTAAATTTGCATCTATACATATAAATTAATATATGTAAATGTTATGTAAATTGGTGTCCTCTTTTGGGGGTGATGCATTTCCTCTCTTTCGGCAATATGTAAGTGGCCACCTTCTCCCCAAAAGTCACCTTCCAGCAACAGCAAAGTGGTGGTGGGAGGTGCTTTTCTGTGCTTCACTGGGCTTGAAAGCCTTGCCAAGAGGAAGATCCCAATGCAAAGGACTCAGAAGCCCTGGCAAAATACAATTCACAGAGATCTTCCTGTTGGCAAGGCTTAGATCCCAGAAACACCTAGGGATGTGCAAACCCACTCCTGTCTGGGTTCTCCGATCCCAGGAACATGCTTGAGCCCCCCCCCCCCTGTGCTCAGCAAGCAGCTCACACTAACCCTGGTGGCCTCGTTGAGCTCTGCAGTCACAATTTTTTGAAAAATAAAATGGCAATTGCAAAATGTGCATATTTGGGTATGCACGAAAATGTGCATTTTGCGAATGCGCATATTTGTGTATGCGTGCCAATGCACATTTTCACAGAAATTGCAACGTTTTTCAAAAAATGGCGAGTGTGGAGCTCGAGTGAGTGCAGGTCACTTCCTGAGCACGGGCAGGGGGCAAGTGGGGTTTGGGGGGGCGAGTGGGGTTCGGGGGGCGGGCGGGGGGGCTTCCTTTAGATTTCCGGACAGAATCGGCACCCGCACCATCCCTAGAAGCAGCCCTCCCTCTTGGGGGAAAGGGAGGGGGAGAAGATAAACCAGCTTCAGGGAACGTGATAGACAATAGGGGACTGGTAGGGAGTCATTAGGGCTTTCTTAGATTTCAGAAGACCCTTAGGAAAGTCCTGAGATAGTAGAGTAAGGATTAGCACTCATCCATAGGATAAGATCCAGGCGATGGTATGTCAAGACAAGGGTTGAGCTTACTGGATCTTTCAGACAAAGAGACAATGAGAGGTTGCCGCCGCTCAAACCAGGACACTGGAGCAGTGGCTACTACTGCCAAATGAACCAGGGATCATCTACGTCGCCTTTTACAGCCGAATGGGGAGCCGAATGGGGAGGAGATGTGGCTGCAGGTTAAGCAAGAATAAAGCCATGGATCTTTGTCAGCATGGTGACGCTTGTTGCCTTCTTAATCTGCAGGCTACTCTAATGAATGTAGGGCTTTGCTTTCGGGTGCTGACTTTATCATACCTTTCTCCAAAGCCTGAAAGAGGCGAGCAGAAGGCTTATCACCTCGTTTTGCAAATGTCTCTCATTTCTAATTTACATGCCAGGCAGTGTGACAAACTCAATTTGTAGAACATGGTAAACAAAAGCTCTCTAACTCCAGCTCAGTGTAATGGGATAATGTTGTTGGAAACACCCATTAAGTGGAACAGGAGAACCAGGGACGGGGACGGGGGAGGACATGTCCACTTCGGCTGATCTAATTCATCTAATCTAGCCTTCCCCAACCTGGTGCTCTCCAGATGTGTTGAACTACAGCTCCCATCATACATTTGTCATGCAAGTTGGGAATGCTGGGAGTTATAATCCAACACATCTGGAGGACACCAAATTAGGGAAGGCTGATTCTAAGCCTTAAAAGTATTGTTCGGTGGCAAGACATTACAGCCCTTAATAGTTGATCCACTGCTAAATTGCTCCTAACAGTAACTGAGGATGCTTCTTACATTCTCTTCAGATCGTGGAGCTCCACTGGAATCTGCTTTCCAGTGAAATCCACCACTGGTTGATATGACAGTGCAATAGGGATGTACGAAACACCTACCTGGTTCCATGCTGGGGCATCCGGGGTGGGGGGGAGGCGCTCCTTCCCTCCTCCCGGAATCCTCCCTGGCTGGCTCCTCTCCGCGGCTATATAATGGCTATCATACTTCCGTGATAGGCTACATAAGTATTTACGTAGCCTATCATGGCAAAAACAACAACAACAACACAGCGAATGCAAATGGCAGTGGCTACGGCGGCTGCCATTTGTGTTCCCCCCCCTTTTTTTGCCGTAATAGCCTGCGTCAATATTTACGTAGGCTAAAACAGCAAAAAAAAAAAAAAAAGGAACGCAAATGGTGGCCACCATAGCCGCTGCCATTTGCATTCGCTGTTTTTGTTTTTTTTCGCCGTGATAGGCTACATAAATACTTACGTAGCCTATCATGGCCTCCGCAGGGACGCAAATGGCATCCCTGCATTAGCCGTGATAGGCTACATAATTATTTATGTAGCCTATCGCAGCTATAATGAGGAGGCAAATGGTGGCCGCAGCCGCGGCCGCCATTCGCAAGTCAGCGCGGACGGCAGCAGGTAAGTGCTCCGTTTCACGTGCCTTTTGTGGGGGGGAGGGGCGGGGGGCTTCGTTCCACCACAGATTTTGTCAGAGAGATCCGTGGCGGAATTCTCTGATGTCCCTATACACATGTCAGCACCCCTCTTTGCCCCCAGCTCAGCTTTTTATTTCCACATCCAGCTCATTAGCAAACCTCGTGTTAGGTTATCTGAGAAGACCCTTGGGTGAACGGGGAGGGGGGCGGGTCCAGGGAAACAGCTGGATTGGGGGACAAGCTCACACACACACACATACACACACACACAACAGCAGAATGTAGTTTTTCATATTCCCTGGTATGTCTATTCCTCATTTTGTCCATTCCCTGAGCATGTGCAGAGTGGGCTTTTTTTCCTTTGTATTCAAATGAAGAGAAACACGCTAATCTTTCCAGTCATGCTACATTTGTACAAGTGTAACTGCTTCAGAAAGAACTTTCCATTATACTGACTCTTTTTCATGAGTTTCATGACAGCAGTGTGGTGTAGTGGTTAGACAGCCAGTGTAGTCTAGTGGTTAGTGTGTTGGACTGAGACTTAGGAGATGGGTGGGAATTCTAGTCCCCACTTGGCTATGGAAGCTCACTGGGTGACTTTGGGCCGGTCTCAAACACATTGTCTGTGTGTTCTTTCTGAAGCAGTTACACTTGTACAAATGTAGCACGAGTGGAAAGATTAGCATGTTTCTCTTCTTTTGAATACAAAGCACACTCTGCACATGCTCAGAGAATGGACAAAATGAGGAATAAACATACCAGGGAATATGAAGAACTACATTCTTCCATTATGTGTGTGTGTGGGGGGGGGAGCTTCTCCCCCAATCCAGCTGTTTCCCTGGAAACCCCCCCCCCTCGTTCACCCAAGGGTCTTCTCAGATAACCTAACACAAGGATTGATAATGAGCTGGATGTGGAAATACAAAGCAGAGCTGGGGGCAAAGAGGGGTGCTGACATGTGTAGGAGTACGTCCCATTGAACTCAATAAGACTGACTTCTGAGTAGACAGGCAGAGAGTTGGTTCTCCTCTCCATTTTAGCCTCACAACGTCAACAACAACACTGGATGTGGAAATATAAAGCTTAGCAGGGAGAATAATACCTCATGCAGGGCTCCAGGTCCGGCATGGTCATTTTAAAAGGTTTTTTCTTTCTTTAAAACAGTGTTGCTTTAAACAAAGAGTTTATCTGTCAGGCACATCTAAGACCGCCTTCTTTTGGAAGAGGAAGTGTTTTGGCTGAAAGTAATTACTGCAGGGCAGGGGAGGGGAAAAAATACATAAACTTTTACAAAAAATAGCGATTCTTACGGAAGTTATGCAGACTCACAGAGACAGCTGGGTACAGGAATTACATTTGTCGGTACGTATTTATCTCTGTAATTCTCGGGGTGGAAGAAAAAGAGGAGAATTCCAGGGGCTTGAGAACAGTGGAACGGAGCAGTGGACGCAAACTGCGGAAATGAAGAGGAACAGAAGGAGCACAGCTCGTACATCCCTACCAGCCTGGTCAACCAGTGGCATCAAGGAAGCTATTAGAGAAAATAAGGCACTTCCTTCAGAAAATGGAAGTCTTGCCCAAATCAGGAGAACAAAAGCGAGCACAAGCATGCACAAAGGAGGTGCCAGCAGACAAGGAGATGCATAAAAGCATCAAGGCCAACAATAAATAATTCTTTAACTATATCAGGAGCAGGAGGGAGGCAGTTGGACTGCTGCATGACTACAGAGTTAAAAGAGTTTTAAAGGAGGATAAGGAGATTGCAGAGAAACTGAGTAATTCTTTTAATCTATCTTCACTGAAGATGTAGGACAGGTACCAGTGCCTGAACTGATGTTTTCAGGAAGGGAGTCTGAGGAACTGAGGCAAATAGTGGTGACAAAAGATGAAGTTCTCAACCTTGTTGACAAATGGGAAGTTAATCAGTCACCAGGCCCAGATGGTATCCATCCTAGAGTTCTTAAAGAACTCAAATGTGGAAACTGCTGATCTTCTAACAAAAATATGTAACATGTCCCTAAGATCAGCCTCTGTCCCATAGGACTGGAGAACAGCCAATATAGCACCATTTTTTTAAAAAAAGGATCCAGGGGTGATCCAAGAAATTACAAGCTGGTCAGCTTAACATCTGTTCCAAGTAAATTGATTGAAAGCATTATTGAAGATAAAATATTAAGCACATAGAAGAACAAGCCCTGCTGAAAAAGAATCAACATGGCCTCCGCAAAGGTAAGTCATGCCTCACTAACCTTTTGGAGTTCTTTGAGAGTGTCAATAAACGTGTGGGCAGGGGTGATCAGGTAGACATGGTTTATTTGGACTTCCAAAAGGCTTTTGGCAAAGTTCCTCACCAAAAACACCTGAACAAACTTAGCAGTGATGGAATAAGAAGAGAGGCCATTTTATGGAACAATAACTGGTCAAAGAGCAGACAGCAGAGAGTAGGAATAAATGATAACTTCTCTCAGTTGAAGGATGTAAACAGTGGGGTCCCACAGAGATCTCTATTCGGACCAGTGCTTTTCAACTTGTTCATAAATGATCTGGAATTAGGAGTGAGCAGTGAGGTGGCCAAGTTTGCTGATGAAACCAAATAATTTAGGGTGGTTAAAACAAAAACGGATTTCATCAAGTTCCAGAAGGATCTCTCCAAACTGGGAGAATGGGCATCAAAATGGCAAATGTGATTCAATGTAAGCAAGTGTAAAGTGATGCACGCTGGGGCAAAAATCCCAACTTCACATATAAGCTAATGGGACCTGAGGTAGCGGTGTCTCACCAAGAAAGAGGTATTGGAGTTGTGGTGGACAGCTGTTCACTGTGTTAACAGAATGCTGGACTAGATGGACCCTTGTTCTGATCCACCATGGCTCTTCTTATGTTCCTAAGAAGCAATGCAACCTGCACTATGTCTGTTCGCATATCACATAAAATTGAAAACATTTTCTTCTATGATTTTTTGAGAACAAAGTCACTGATGACATTTTCAAATGATAGGAAATTTATCACTTTCTATGCACCTAATGCTTAGTGTAGACAGCATTTCTTGAAGCATTGTTTTTGACTTATCAGAACAATAATGTCTGTTTCAGATTTTTTTTTCTCTCCCTTTCTCCCTTATTTTTCAACCAAATGCTGTAAAACTTGTAAAACTCTATCCAGAGTCCCCTCCTAAATAATACGAGTCCTAAGCTGTAGCTCACTTAACTTGTGCTTAAATCCAGCACTAGATTGGACCTGGGACCTTCTGCCCACACAGCAGTTGCTCTACCTCGGAGCTATGTTTGCTCCCATTTCCATAATAACAGCCTTATCAATCCTGCTGTCTGTCACACTCCCACCCAAGGTGCACTGAATGCATGCTTGGCCAACACAGTTGGCCCAACAGCACTTAGGTTGGACAGAAGGAGATGGCAGAAGCAATAGCAACAGAACAGCTGCAGCACCAGAGAGCAAAGCATGTTGGGAAAATGCTATTTCTGCAAGAAGCACCGGGCTGCAGAAATGTAGATTGATCTCAGCAGTGACTGGAGCCCCATTTTCACCTCCAGCCCACACACAGCCGACATGCACTTGGGAAGTGGGATCTTCATTCTTGGTGGTTCCACTATGACTCCGTGCATGCAGCAGGAGCTTCCCTGAAGGTGGAATTCTCCTCCTAAACAAGTTTGCCTGGTCTCACATTTATGACCTTTCAGATGCCACACCAAGTCTGTCCTGTTTACCCATGCTTTTAACAATATCTGTATTTTATTCTTTTTACTGTTTGTATTCCACCCAGAGCACTTGTTATTGGGCAGATTAAAAATATAATAAACAAATATCTAAGTTTGATTGAGTTTAATTTGCTTCTTGTTTTATGCTCTTTTACTCCTCTCCAAGTTTCAGAGCTTTGCTTTCACTTTTAATGATGGATGGATTACATTTTTATACTGCCCAATAGCTGAAGAAGTTCTCTCACAGTTTTATTGTTCTTCAACAGAATTTGTAAGCCTCTTTGGGGGTTTACATACCGCAATCAATAGTACAGGAGCTCCAGTTGTCCTTTCTAGCTGGTCATCCCAAGCAGGGAAGCAATGGAGACCAACCCCATCCTCATGCACTGCTCTTCCCCCCAGTTGAAGCTCAGTATTCAATATATATTTAAATTTTGCTCAATATACAACATCCATTCATTTCCTCCCTCCCTCCCTCCCTCCCTTCCTTCCTTGTGTTTGCCAGAGAAAGAAGGAAAGACAGGAGGAAAAGCTTTCATTTGATAACCTGCAGATTAAAGGCTAAATCCAGAAAGCTGCTAGAACTGCAAGGATTAAGCAGCAAAGTACTTGGATTCAACATGTTGTTCTGTGGAAAAGCAAAGAATTGAAAGAGCATCTGAGTCACATGGAGGGAAATATCAAGATGTGTTTGCCAGTGAAGCTGTTCTTAAAAAGCGGGGGAGGGGTAACAAATTTACCAAGGCAGAGAACTGAAGCAGAGCCCTGCTGGATCAGACCAAAGGTCCACCTAGTCTGGGGATGGGGGAGCCACGCCCATTTTGGTGTGGGCTGGATGATGTCACAGAGCATGGCCACACCCACTGACATGATCTCCCCACCCCTTTTGCCATTCTCCTTGCCAAGAGAGCCACAGAGTTCCCCACCTCTCCCAGCACGGAGAAAGGGACGGAGCCGTGCTAGCCAAGTTCCCAGATTTGCACACCACATGTTGTCCCCGTAGGATCAGTGTGCTAACACAGTGAAATGGAGCTGAGATGAGTAGCTGGCCCTACCAGCACTAGCCAGGTTCCCTGCTGCTCACATCCTACATTAATATTTACGTAGGCTAAAATGGGGAATCAAAAAGGGACGTAAATAGCACCCGCTATGCTATTTGCGTTCCCCTTGATTTTCGCCGTCATAGTCTGCGTAAATATTTACATAGATTAAGAGGGCAAAAATAAGGAACGCAAATGGTGGCGGCCATAGCCGCCGCCATTTGCATACGTGGTTTTTGGTGGGTTTTTTTACCCAGAGCCCTCCGCGGCCGGAAATCCGGCTGCGGACGGCTCTGGCCTGGCCTGGCTGGGCCTGGCCTGGCCGGCTGCTCCGCGGAGCTGCTGCGGGAGCACAGCCGGCCATGGAAGATTCCAGGGGGGAGGAATGGAGTGCCTCCCCCCCCGGCGAGGATTCCGGGGGGAGGGACGGAACGCCCCCCCCCATCAACATAATCCGCGAACAGGTAAGTGACTTTTGTACATCCCTAGAGGACATTTGCGGAAATCGAACTGGGAATTAGGAACAAGATGAATGCAAGCATGTGTTCAACAAGTTATGAATATTTTGGGTGGACACGTGCTCACACTCGCATCCGGAGCTTTGAACGAGGCACGCTTGCATGGTTTGCGAGCAAAAACTAAATTCTCATACATCCCTAACTATATTATGGAGTTTGCCATTTCACACAGCTGACTTTGACCACACACACCCAGGAGGAAAATCCAGATCCTCTGTGCTCCCAGAAAAAAAGAAGTCAACAGCGATTGGTAATGTGCACCTTTAAACATGGGGGGGGGGAATGCATGCTCAGGCATGCACATGAACACTAAGGCATGATAATATGCAGTTTGCCATTTCACATGGCAACTTTTAAGGTTCATTTTAGGTGCATGTTAAGAGGAGCAAAGCTTGATTACTACAATAATGGGGGGGGAAGTAAATGGCAAATGATAATGAACATCTGCAGATATAGGGGGAGGAAAAATATGAATCTGCAAGATCGTTAAGAAGCCCTTAGGAGCTATAATAAGAAGAGTACTACTAACCATACTCACGTAATCACAGAAAACCATGTTAGAAGCAAACAGCGCTCCTTTTCAAAAGTGACCTTTCCTTCTACATACCAAAAATAAAGATGGTTTCCAGAGGAGTCGCCGTATTAGTCTGTTGCTGTGAAAACATTAAAGTGTTTTATGCGCCTCAGCGACTGACACATTTATTAGAATAATTCCAAAGGGTGTCATGATAGAGAGCTCATTCTTTGAGCCCCAGCACCTCTCATTGTAGAAACAAATCCTTGTCCCTCAGCAGTAGGTTTAGCCCAGCCTTACCCAACCTGGGCCTCTCCAGATGTGTTGGACTACAACTCCCAGAATCCTCCAGCCAGCTATGCCACCTAGACAGCTGTGCTGGCTGGGGGATTATGGGAGTTGTAGTCCAACACATATGGAGGGCCTCGGGCTGGGCTAGCTTGTTTCTTCTTGTGATGGCTGCAATCCAGATGTGATCATTCTGGCTTTCTCTCTTTCTCCCTTCCCCAAGAGGCTCAACACATGGCCACATGGTAGCATTTTCTGTGGGTTTGTGTGAGCTTGCGTGTGTCTGTGTGTTTCATGGAAATGTGCAGAGGATATTTATTATTCATGAGTGAAAGGCGACAGTCTGCCAGATGTCTAGGAAGCAAAAGAGAACAGCAGCTTCTAAAGAGGACCATGTCGGAGCATAAAACATAATTTTGTGAAGAATTAGGATTCCCTGCAGCAGCGTGAAGAGCATTGGGCTTAATTGTGGGTGTAGTCACTGACCTGGATTGAACTCCGTGAGGGGGTATAAAACAAGCGGAGCCCTTTATGGGATTTTGCACAGAATCACAAAGGACAGCAGGAAAATGAGCCTAGAGAGATTTTGTTCAGAGGCCTGTGAGGAGGGTCTTGCTGGCTTTAATTGTTGCAAAAGAGTCCAGTTCAGATCAGCTTGCAAATTAATGGCTGTTCCAGGCAGTAGGAGGAAAAAGGGAAGAAGATGACTCTGTGTGTGTGTGTGTGTGTGTGTGTGTGAGAGAGAGAGAGAGAGAGAGAGGAGGAAAGGAGGCAAAAAGGACAAATGCAAGACATGTGTTAAAGCAGCCTTCCTCAACCTGGCTCTGATGCCAGCCAACCATTCTCGCTAAGGCATGCTGGGAGTTGTAGTCCGACACATTTGGAGGGCATCAGGTTGAGGAAGAGCCAATCTACACATGTGTAGAGCCAATCTACAGGTAACACACAATGAGGTGGGAGAACTCTGGGCTGGACTGTACCATCTTAGACTGCAGGTGAGGAGGCTGTAGTTTTGAATGCTTCCTCAAGTTAAAGAAATACACAGAAACAACAACAAAGACCCTTGCAGAAGAAAACTAGCTCAACAGGGACTAAGGTTCAGCATAGCCCTTCCTGGTGTGCTCATTTACTACATGCTGTACACTTTTTATGTGCAGGAAGAAGAAGAAGAAGAAGAAGAAGAAGAAGAAGAAGAAGAAGAAGAAGAAGAAGAAGAAGAAGAGAGACACCCACACTCTTCAAACTGCAGTCTGAGGTGGTGCAATCCGGAATTCTGCCATCTGATTCTACATCACGTGTAGAATGGGCTCTTCTTAGTACCTAATGGAAGAAATGCTCAGTTCTGCACTGGTGGATCTTATCTGGCTGCTCTCTATTATTTTGACTTTTGTCTGCTGCTGTTTTAGCCATTGCTCTTTGTGTGTGTTATTGTTCAGGCCATTTCAATGCTGCATTTATTTTATAAGGACATAAGAACTGCCCTACTGGATTAGATCCAGGTGACTCCTTCTGTTCCAGAATCCAGATTCCCAGCAGCAAGCCAGACATGTCTGGAAAGCTGACAGGCAGGACGTGAAGAGAACAGCTTCCTCCACCCTGAGTTGTATTTAGTAGCATACTACCTGGCCATCATGACTAGTAGCCACTGATCGATCTATCGTTCATGAATTTGTCTAATCCCCTTCAAAGTTCTCTAAGCCATCTGCAAATTCTGTGGCATATGTATTGAGGTGACACCGGTGGCTACTAAAGAGAGGGCCTTTTCGGTTGTGGCACCCCAGTTGTGGAATGCCCCCCCTCCCAACAGACTTGCCTGGTGCCTACATTGTAGTCTTTTAGGCACCAGGTGAAGACCTTATTTTCCCAGGCCTTTTAATTCTTCAGTTTGTTTTTAAAGGTGTGTTCTTATGTTTTTCGATCTTTCCCTGCTGGTGGTTTTTACTCTGGTTTTATTCTGTTTTAAACTTTTAAAGGTTTTATATTATATTTTATCACATTGTATTATAGACTGTTGATTTTTGTGAACTGCTCAGAGAGCTTTGGCTATTGGGTGGTATAGAGATGTAATAACTAAATAAAATAAATTGTGTATTTGGATGAAGTGCTATTAAAATCCACCTTTTAAGGCAAAAACATGGTATATTAATGTAAAAATGAAGCAGCAAAAACTTGGTTTGTGCTGGCTTTATTTTGTTTTGTTGCATTTTGTGCTTGCAGTGTGATTTGATATTGTGACTGTAAGCCACCTTGAGTTGATGAGTTATTCAGAAAGATAGCAAATACATTTAAAAAGAAATAAAATTAGGGAAAGATATAACAGAAGACACTGGATAACATATACAGTCACATTACATGTTTCATCCACCTTGGTCACTTTAAATTATTCCACATGGGGAGAGAGGTGGAGAGCTTTCAAAATAAGGACTAGAAACTTGGAAGTTCGTACAGAATTATTAATTATTAATTGGCATCATAAAGTCTTCTCCTTTCTGCAGATCTCCCTAAAAATGACAGCATTCAGTTGGAAGAGTCTAGGAAAGCCATTGCCTATATAGTCCACAGTGGTCAGCAGAGGAAATGATGCAAACAACTCTACAGTAAATCAGATTTGACTTCCTGCTTTGCTGATAGAACAGGCTGACAGTTAAGCCAACTGCACATTGTGTGAGTATGAGTAACTAAGCCATATACTCTTGGCGTTTGGGTGAGTACTGAAACTGGTGACCACAGCTCATCCCTGACATTAAAATCATGTATTTCCTGCAAGGAAGGTGTGAGCTGACTCGGACGTTGCTCCAGTCAATTTAAATCCACGAGTCATGTTGTGTAATAGAGTTGCCTGGAGTTACTTTCCTTGAATCACTCAGCAAATTGCATATAGTGGTGACCTTTGAAGCCTTTAAAATCCCAGATATGGAAGTAATTCAAGCATCATTTATATGCATTAGTGTCTATCTCTATGCAGGAATCCATTTCTATGGCGTTTTCTCCTCCATTTAAGTAGTTTGCCTTTTGGCAGCCTAGGAGATCCCTGTGACCAGATTCCCCCCCCCCTCAATTATTTACAAATCATATAGCTTGGGGTTTAATCGCAACTTGATTTGAGGGGGGAAATATTACATTAACCATCATGATTTGAAACTTAACTTCCATGAGCAGAAATAGCAAAAAACGCCACAGAGCTCTCTCTGTATAAATAACTAATGTATTTCCATCCGGGAACTGACATCAGGCGACCTTAACAATGCAGTTCTATTCCAGACTCCTAATTAAAAATAAAATTAAAAAAACAAGGAACATGCTGATCTAATTACATTGTAGGGATTTTTTCTTCTTCTTCTTTAAGAAGGCATTGAATGAAAGAAGGAGGGGACAATAAATGATTTACATTTTTTATTTCTAGCAGTGACTCTGCAGTTAAAGCCAAGCTATTTCCCCCTGAGTATTCTTGAGCCGTTTAATATTCTTCTTTCTTGTCCTGGGTCCATTATGCCTGGAATATGGAAAGAGGGAGGGAGGAACGGGGGAAGCAGATGTCAGACGAAACATCAAGAAAGAGAAAATTAAATGATCTGTGTAATTCCCCAATGACTTCCCCTAGAAAGGAAACTAACGTTATCTGCAGGAAAGCAGGGAGAGCATTCTTGACATCGTCAGAATGGCCCCATGTTCAAATGGCTCCAAAGATGAAATGCACACAGTTTATCTCCCCCATTTAAGAATGGAGATTTCTGCAATTCTATCCACGTGGTTCTTGTATGGCTGGAGTGTATGGTTGATAAGCCGGATGGAGACAGAGGTCTTTGTGTGTTATCCCAACTCTGTTATTAAAAATACATGATAAGAATGGTAGAATAATGTCCAGAGATTTGGTTAAAACAAGAAACACTTCCTCACTTTTCATCTCTAGGTGAACCCTGTTGAACTGGATAAAATGCTCATATGGAAGAAGGAAAAGAGAACCAGGAATAACAACTCCATTGCCGAGGGCAGGAAAAAAGCTGGCTTCTGCAGTACATGCAGTCTCCATTGGCAGCTGCTCATGGCACACATTAGGAACACAAGAAGGGGGCATGGTATCCTAAGGAATGCCAAGGTCACACTGAAATTGAAACAGAATTGAATTCAATGTCATAATTAAGGGACGGGTTTGCTGCAGCAAGGCACATGTGCTGTTTTGAACAAGAAATTGCCATTCAATTAAATTTAAAACAGGATAATCACTTTCGGTACACAAAAAAAGGAAATGCCATCAACTGAACATTGAAGGGGGTTCAGCACAGCATGCTTCTCACATTTGAAAATGGAAGGGTATGAGTTACCAGAAATGCTTGATGTGTATGTGTCTGTGTCTGTGTGTGTGCGTGTGCACATATGTGTGTCTTTTCTAATTATAAAGAAATGCTTGGTGTGTGTGTATTTTCTAATAAAGAAATGTTACACCCACTAACTGGATTGCCAGTTTACAGTTCAAACAGCCTTCAATGAACCCGTTTTGTTTTGCAAATTACTATAGCATACCATATTGCAACTATCATCTGGGGCAAAAAGGCAAGTTGAAGGTGCTTTAGACTGTAGGACCTTTGCGATTACCTTCTCCTGCAGTGCAGTCACTGTGCAATCTCCTACTACTGCAGCCAAGAGGAAGACAAGCAGTGGAAGTTGCTGAGAAGATGTGCACTTCACTTCTTTGTCCTCCTCATCCCTGATGCACACAAGACTCGAGGTGCTGGGGGCCTGGTGCCAGAGCAAAGGCAAGGCGGATGCTAATTCTTCACCACCAGTTTCACCAGCGATGGGCATGGTGCTCTATCCCCTGTGCCCTTTTGTGTTCCAGACAGTGCACATCTGACAAGGAACAAAACAACATGAACACTGAATTAGTCCCACATAGTTGGAGAGGTTCCGCTTCCATTACTGGCAAAGAATGAGCTGGGTCCTGTCATGTGCCCAACCCAATCCTTGATCAAACTTGTCAATCTATCTAGTCCCAAAAGCCTCTTGCCGCCTGTGTCCAATTGAAACACAGAACAAACTCATCATAGAACCAGGAAGTGCCAAAGGTCATCCTGTCCAACCTCCTGCCCCAAAGAAGAACTGCCGGCCAATCCATCCTTCATGGATTAAAATGATGCTCTACAAGCAGATATGCCACAAGAAGGTACCTGCACATTGGTTCAAGAGGAAGCCTCATGGAGAAGGGAAGGGGATTCCTTGGCAGACATTTCCCCCTATCCAACTTGCAGACAGTTTTGAAGGAACCAAAGCAACCCAGAAGGAACCTTCTCCACTTGGTCTCTCCCTGAGCTTTTCCTGCCTACTCATTTATCATTCTGTCTCTTACCTCTGTCTCTCCCTCTGCTTCCACATCATCAATCAGAAATGCTCCCCATCAATCACTGGCGAGGGCAGGAAGGGGCATGATTCCGTGTCATCAGTTGAATTGGAGGGGGAAGCAAACGAAGGCATGCTGGGAATTGCCTGCTCAGTCTGGAGCCCACGGAAGAAGGTGAGCTGCTTCCCACGCCCCTCTCCTTTTCGTTTCTGATGGGAGATCGTCAGGCAATTTCACACCCCTTAGCACACTGCAGGAAAGCAAAAAGTAGAATTAGCAGGAGAGGAAGAAAGTTTCTAGGTGACATTCTGGAAACACATTAAGGCTGCAATCCTGTGCAGAGACACTTTCCTAGGAATGAACTCCACTGAACACACTGGGACTGACGGTGTGTTCCGTAAGCACTGCAGGGCTTGTGCATCTCTTATCACTTTTAATGCTGGATGAAAATATGATTTCTGCATTTGATTCTTGGTGCCTACTGCAGGCTACTTCTAAGAAGTGACTAGGAGTAAACTGCTGGTAAATGAGAATTTGGCCTACCTGACACCTATGTGGGGCTTGAGCCCAGATTACATTTTACAACTTGGCTTCCGGGAGTTCTTCCCAGAATTCACTGCACCATGACTGGTTTGTTACCCTCTCTTTAACGTGCCCATAAGGCCTTAATCTGCCTTAGCCACCTTTGACGCCACCTCCGCCAGGGCTCCTCGTTCCGCCCCCCTCTGTCTCCCCCTGCTCCTTCCTCTAGCAGCAGCTCATTTTCTTCCTGCACCACCATCTCTGTCTACCTCTGCACCTTGCCCACACAGCCTCCCCTATTCCTCGTTGTTTGTCTACCTCCACTGCTCCTCCTCCTCCTCCTTCTCCTCCTTTTATATCACCCCTGCAGGCAGGACCGGCCTGAGACATTTTGCCCCCTGGGGTAGGGCAGCAAATGGTGTCCCTCCCAAGCCAAGATGCATAGTACACAAGGGCAGCCAAGTAATTTCGGCACCTCAGGCAGAAAATCCCACAAGCATCTCTCTCCCTCCCTGGTAGAGGAGACACAATAACAATACATTAAATACCAATTTTCCACCCTTTCATGACACCCCATATCATCTGCCTGAGGTGGCTGCCTCACTCTGTCTAAGGGTAGGGCTGGCCCTGCCTGCTGGATTGGAGCAAAAAGGTCCATTCAATCCAGCATCCTGATTCCCACCGTGGCCAACAAGATGCCTCCAGGAAGCCCACCAGCACACCATGGCCAATAACCCTGCGGTTGTCCCCTCCTGCAAATGGTATTCCGTGAACCATCTACTTTATCCCAATTGACCACCCTCCCATCCTACTCTTGTTGCAGCAGATCTGAAAACTGCTAGAGCACCAGAACAGAATCTAATCTCCACAACAGCAGAAGTCGGTGGAACATCAGATGTCCCCTAATGTGCAACCAATCTACAGTATCCATCCCACAGGCCACCATGACCCATGGAGTGACCTACACCTGCACCAGTCCTATAGTGGAGTGGGTTCCGTATCACACCATTTTTTTTCCTTTAAAAAAATACAATGTTCTCATCAATTATGAGAAATAATAATTTCATTTCATTCTACATTGGCAAACCTGATCTGGTGTACTGTATCCAGTTCTGCGCACTGCATTTTAAGAAGGATGTAGACCAGTGGTGCACAACCTTTTTGACCCTGAGGGCCACATCAGGTGTCTTCTAGGGTGCCAGGGGCCACACATGTGTGCAGATGGGCATGTGTGTGCACACCCATACACACACACACACACACACACACACACACACACATTTTCCCCCACATATACTATTGTTGTTGCTGCTAATGTTGTTATTATTTTTATTAAATAGGTTTATGTACTGCTGAACTTATTTAAAAATATCTCTAAGCATTTCTCAAGAAAATTCCAAGAACATCCAAATACACTGTAATATACATTGTTGTTGTTGTTGTTCAGTCATTCAGTCATGTCCGACTCTTCGTGACCCCATGGACCATAGCACGCCAGGCCTTCCTGTCCTGCGCTCTCTCCCGGAGCGTGCTCAAGTTCATATTCATTGCATCCGTGATGCTATCTAGCCATCTCATCCTCTGCCGTCCCCTTCTCCTTTTGCCTTCAGTCTTTCCCAGCATCAGGGTCTTTTCCAGGGAGTTTTCTCTTCGCATTAGGTGGCCAAAATATTGGAGCTTCAGCTTCATTATCTGTCCTTCCAATGAGCACTCAGGGTTGATTTCCTTTAGGATGGACTGATTTGACCTCCTTGCAGTCCAGGGCACTCGTAAGAGTCTTCTCCAGCACCACAGTTCGAAAGCATCAATTCTTCGGCGCTCACCCTTCCTTATAGTCCAGCTCTCACAGCCATACATTACTACTGGGAAAACCATAGCTTTGATTAGACGGACCTTTGTCGGCAAGGTGATGTCTCTGCTTCTTACTATGCTGTCTAGGTTGGCCATAGCTTTCCTCCCAAGGAGCAAGCGTCTTTTAATTTCATGGCTACAGTCACCGTCTGCGGTGATCTTGGAGCCCAAGAAAGTAAAATCTGTCACTGCTTCCATTTTTTCCCCTTCTATATGCCAGGAAGTGATGGGGCCAGATGCCATGATCTTAGTTTTTTTAATGTTGAGTTTCAAACCAGCTTTTGCACTCTCCTCTTCCACCCTCAGCAAGAGGCTCTTGAGATCCTCTTCGCTTTCTGCCATTAGGGTGGTATCGTCTGCATATCGGAGGTTGTTGATAATTCTCCCAGCAATCTTAATTCCGACCTCTGATTCATCCAACCCGGCATTTCTCATGATGTACTCTGCATATAAGTTAAATAAGCAGGGTGACAATATGCAGCCTTGTCGTACTCCTTTCCCAATTTTGAACCAATCGGTTGTTCCATGTCTGGTTCTTACTGTTGCTTCTTGACCCTCGTACAGGTTTCTCAGGAGACAGGTGAGGTGGTCTGGTACTCCCATCACTTTAAGAATTTGCCACAGTTTGTTGTGATCCACACAATCAAAGGCTTTAGCGTAGTCAATGAAGCAGAAATAGACGTTTTTCTGGAATTCTCTTGCTTTCTCCATGATGCAGCGAATGTTGGCGATTTGATCTCTAGTTCCTCTGCCTCTTCTAAGCCCAGCTTGTACTTCCGGTAGTTCTCGGTTCGCATACTGCTGAAGCCTAGCTTGTAGGATTTTGAGCATCACCTTGCTGGCATGTGAAATGAGCGCAATTGTGCGGTAGTTTGAACACTCTTTGGCGTTGCCCTTCTTTGGAATTGGAATGTAAACTGACCGTTTCCAGTCTTGTGGCCACTGTTGAGTGTTCCAGATTTGTTGGCATATTGAATGCAGCACTTTAACAGCATCATCTGTTAGGATTTTAAATAGCTCGGCTGGAATACTGTCATCTCCGCTAGCTTTGTTGTTAGTAATGCTTCCTAAGGCCCACTTGACTTCACTCTCTAGGATGTCCGGCTCAAGTTCAGTGACCGCACTATCATGGCTATCAGGGACATTAAGATCTTTCCTGTATAGTTCTTCTGTGTATTCTTGCCACCTCTTCTTAATCTCATCTGCTTCTGTTAGGTCCCTGCCTTCTTTGTCCTTTATCATGCCCGTCTTTGCACAAAACGTTCCCTTGAGATCTCCAATTTTCTTGAAGAGATCTCTAGTCTTTCCCATTCTGTTGTTTTCCTCGATTTCTTTGCATTGTTCATTGAAGAAGGCCTTCTTGTCTCTCCTTGCTATTCTCTGGAACTCTGCATTCAGTTGGGTATATCTTCCCCTTTCTCCCTTGCTTTTCGCTTCCCTTCTTTCGTGAGCTACTTGTAAAGCCTCATCAGACAGCCACTTTGCTTTCTTGCATTTCTTTTTCTTTGGGATGGATCTTGTTGCTGCCTCCTGAACAATGTTACGGACCTCCATCCATAGTTCCTCAGGCACTCTGTCTATCAGGTCTAATCCCTGAAATCTATTCCTCACCTCCACTGTATATTCATCAGGGATATGATTGAGGTCATACCTGAACGGTTTAGTGGTTTTCCCGACGTTCTTCAATTTAAGCCGAAATTTTGCAAGAAGCAGCTCCCGGTGATTTCCCGGTGATTTCTTGACTTCCTACTTTAGCATTCCAGTCCCCTATGATGAAGAGGACATCTTTTTTTGGTGTTAGTTCTAGAAGGTGTTGTAGGTCTTCATAGAACCGATCAACCTCAGCTTCTTTGGCATCAGTGGTTGGGGCATAGACTTGAATTACTGTGATGTTGAATGGTTTGCCTTGGATTCGTACTGAGATCATTCTATCATTTTTAAGATTGTACCCCAGTACTGCTTTTCCCACCCTTTTGTTGACTATGAGTGCTACTCCATTTCTTCTAAGGGATTCTTGCCCACAATAGTAGATATGATGGTCACCTGAATTAAATTCGCCCATGCCTGTCCATTTTAGTTCGCTGACTCCCAAGATGTCGATGTTCAATCTTGCCATCTCATGTTTGACCACCTCCAGCTTACCTTGATTCATTGATCTGACATTCCAGGTTCCTAAACAATATTGTTCTTTACAGCATCGGATTTTCTTTTCACCACCAGACACATCCACAGCTGAGTGTCCTTTCGGCTTTGGCCCAGCCGCTTCACTCTTTCTGGCGCTACTTGGAAATACCCTCTGCTCTTCCCCAGTAGCATATTGGACACCTTCCGACCTGAGGGGCTCATCTTCCGGCGTCATATCTTTTAGCCTTGTGATACGTTCCATGGGGTTTTCTTGGCCAGAATACTGGAGTGGGTTGCCATTTCCTTCTCCAGTGGACCACATTTTGTCAGAACTCTCTGCCATGACCTGTCCGTCTTGGGTGGCCCTGCACGGCATAGCTTATGGCTTCACTGAGTTACGCAAGCCCCTTCGCCACAACAAGGCAGTAAAATACATAAAATGCTAAAACTTGTATATAAAACATTAATAAAAACATTAAAATCAATTAAAACCAATGCAATATCATAATTACAAACAGACTGGGCAGCACACTCACTCAAGGAAGGCCTGGGTAAAGAAACGGGTCTTTAATTGGCAGTTAAAACATGCTACAGCTGGCACCTCCCAAACACCACGGGAGAAATCATTCCATAAGGTGGGCAACGCCATGGAAAAGGCCCACTTCCCGGGGGCTGCAAAATGGCAGTCTGCAGGTTGTTGTATTACCAGCAAGGCCTCCTCCGATGACAGTCACGTTTGACTTCAGAAGAGGAAACGTCTCTAAAATGAGGGAGCTGGTGAAATGGAAGCTAAAAGGGGGAGTCAAAGGGATTAAATCCCTTCAAAATGCTTGGGGATTACTCAAAACCACAATAATAGAAGCTAGGGGTATATGAACCCCACTTATTGTTCCACTCTGGGGTCCACTGGGGGGGGGATCCATCCCTTCTCCTGGAATCCTCCCTGGCCGGTTCCGCTCTGCGGCGAGCCCGCAGAGCCGCCGGCCAGGGCTGCCCGCAGCTGGACTTCTGTTCGCTGACAGGCTGCGGCCGCAAATGGCATCTGGCGTAGGGGATGCCATTTGCATCCCAGGCCTTGGCTGTGATTGGCTACATAAATATTTAAGTAGCCAATCACAAAAACAGCAGGGACGCAAATGGTGTCCCCTATGCCGGACGCCATTTGTGGCCGCAGCCCGGCAGCGGCCGGCTGCAGAATGAAGAGGATGGACCGGGACCAGCTGGCGCCAGGTGGGGTCCATCCCAACCAGGCTTTGCGAGGTGGCGGGGGGGCAGTCAATTCCCCCACAGACTCCGGGGGGGGGGGAATTCTAAGGAATCCGGCCTCATTGCAGTCTGTGGTGAATTTCTCTGCCATCCCTAATAGAAGCCCAGCTAAAATGTATGCCACAGGTTAGGAAAGGTAGCACTAAGTCCAAGAGGTCGCTGGCATGGTTAATGGGCAGTGTTAAGGGAGCTCTTAGAGAAAAGAGAGCTTCCCTCAGAAAATAGGAGACTTGCCCAAATGAGGAAAAGAAAAGGGAGCCCAACCTTGCACAAAGGCAATGCAAGCAGACAATAAGAGATGCAAAAAAAAAAAAACACTTTGAAGAGCATATCGTTAACAACATCAGGGCCAACAATAAAGAATTCTTTAAATATATCAGAAGCAGAAAACCAGCTAGGGAGGCAGTTGGACCAATGGATGACAATACGGAAGGAGGACAAGGAGATTGCAGAGAAGTGGAATTAATTCTTTTCATCTGTTTTCACTGCAGAAGACATAGATACCTGTGCCTGATGTTTTCAGGAAGGGATTAGGGGTGGACCAAAGTCACTTACCTGTCCTCGAAGCTTGTTCGCGGTGGGGGGGAGGCGCTTCGCTGCTCCCCCCACGAAGTTCAGGCCGGGGGGGGGGAGGCTTCCCACCTCGCCCGGCCGCGAACTCCAAAGTTTAAAAAAAAACAAAAAAACGCCCCCGTGATAGGCTACGTGACGATTAACGTAGCCTATCACGGCTAGATCTGCAAAGTCAGCCGTGATAGGCTACATTAATCGTCACGTAGCCTATCACAGGTGACTTTAAAAAAAAAAGAAAAAAGCGCGTACACAAATGGCGGCCCCCATAGGGAGCTGCCATTCGCGTTCCTTATTTGGTCACTGTAGTCTACGTAAATCTTTACGTAGACTACGGCGAAAATAAGGGCAACGCAGCGTTGCCCTTATTTTCGCCGTAGTCTACGTAAAGATTTATGTAGACTACAGCGACCAAATAAGGAATGGGAATGGTGGCTCCCTATGGGGGCCGCCATTATCTGTACGCGCTTTTTTTTTTAAGTCACCCGTGATAGGCTACGTGACAATTTACGTAGCCTATCACGGCTGACTTTGCAGATCTACCCGTGATAGGCTACGTTAATCGTCACGTAGCCTATCACGGGGGCGTTTTTGTTTTTTTTTCTTTTATTGCAATGGCGGTGGCGGCAGCCGGTCGAAAGACCGGCTGCCGCTCCCGCCCCGCACGAATACCCGCCGAACCGCCGGCCGGACCCGCCGCCGGGAGGGACATTCGGCAAAGGTAAGTCCCGTCCCGGGGGGGGGGTGCGGGGGGAAGGGGGTGTGTGGAGAATTTCTCCCTGAAACTTGTTCGGGGGGCCGAACACGTTGGCGCTCGGCCCCCCGAAGTTTCGGGGAGAAATTCTCCACCATCCCTAAAGGGAGTCTGAGGAACTGAGGCAAATAGTGGTGACAAAAGATGAAGTTCTCAACCTTATTGATAAGTGGAAAGCAAATAAATCACTGGGCCCAGATGGTGTCCATCCTAGAGTTCTCAAAGAACTCGAATATGAAATTGCTGATCTTCTAACCAAATTATGCAACATATCCCTAAGATCAGCCTTAAAAGAAGACTGGAAGACGGCAATGTAACACCGTTACATTGGATCCCTGGAAAAAGGGATCCAGGGGGCATCCAGGAAATTACAGGCCGGTTAGCTTAATGTTTGTTCTGGGTAAACTTGTTGAAGGCATTATTAAAGATAAAATTAGTAAGCATATAGAAGGACAAGCCCTGCTGAAAAACAATCAGCACAGCTTCCGCAAAGGTAAGTCCTGTCTCACTAACCTTTTGGAGTTCTTTGAGAGTGTCAATACGCATGTAGACAGGGGTGATCCGGTAGACATTGTTTACTTGGACTTTCAGAAGGCTTTTGGCAAAGTCCCTCACCAAAGAGTCTTGAGCAAGCTTAGCAGTCATGGAATAAGAGGGCAGGTCCTTTTAAGGATCCGTAACTGCTTAAAGAACAGAAAGCATAGAGTAGGAGTAAATGCTAACTTCTCCCAATAGAGGGAAGTAAATAGGGGGGTCCCACAGGGATCTGTATTAGGACCAATGCTTTTCAACCTGTTCATAAATGATCTGGAATTAGGAGGGAGCAGTGAAGTGGCCAAGTTTGCAGATGACACCAAATTATTTAGGGTGGTTAAAACAAAAAAGGATTGTGAAGAGCTCCAAAAGGATCTCTCCAAACTGGGAGAATGGGCATTGAAATGGCAAATGTGATTCAGTGTAAGCAAGTGTAAAGTGATGCACATTGGGGCAAAAAATCCCAGCTTCAAGTATAGCCTGATGGGATCTGAGCTAGTGGTGACTGACCAAGAAAGAGATCTTGGGGTTGTGGTGGACAGCTTGATGAAAATGTCAACCCAGTGTGCAACTGCTATAAAAAAGGCAAACTCCATGTTAGGCATAATTAGACAAGGGATTGAGAATAAAACTGCCAATATCATACTGCCCCTATACAAATCAATGGTGCGGCCACACTTGGAATACTGTGTCCAGTTCTGGTCACCACACCTAAAAAAATATATTGTAGAGCTGGAAAAAGTGCAGAAAAGGGCAACTAAAATGATCAAGGGGCTGGAGCATCTCCCCTATGAGAGAAGGTTACAACAGCTGGGATTGTTTAGCTTGGAAAAAAGGAGGGAAGGGGGAGACATGATAGGGGTGTACAGAATTATGCATGGTATCGATAATGTGGATAGGGAAACATTTTTCGCCCTCTCTCAAAATACTAGGGCCTGTGGGATTCAGGACAGATAAAAGGAAGCCCTTCTTCACACAGCACGTAGTTAAACTATGGAATTTGCTTCCACAGGAAGTAGTGATGGCCACCAGTTTGGAAAGGCTTTAAAAGGTAGGGGTGGCAGAGAATTCTGCCACAGACTCCAATGAGGCTGGAATCTTTAGAATCCAGCCCCCCAGAGTCCGTGGCGGAACGGACCCCTTACCTTTGCCACCCCACGAAGTTCGACATGGACGGACCGTACCTGCTGCCGGCCAGGTCCAGGTCTGTCCGCTGAGTCCACAGCTGTGTCCGCTGCTGGTCTGCGGATGCAAATGCCGTCTGGCATAGCAGACGCCATTTGTGTCCCTGCCCTGTTCGTGATAGGCTATGTAAATATTTATGTAGACTATCACGGTAAAGAGCAGGGACACAAATGGCGTCAAAAGTCTGGCTGTGGGAGGGACGGATCGCCTCCCCCCTGTGGACCCCCAGGTGGAACGGTGAGTGGCGTTCGTACACCCCTATTAAAAGGGGGTGGACAAATCCCTGGAGGAGAAGGCTATCAATGGCTACTAGTATTGATGGCTATGTGCTACCTCCAGTACCAAAGGCAGTGAGGCTATGTGCACCAGTTGCTGCGGAACATGGGTGGGAGGGTGCTGTTGCGCTTGTGTCCTGCTTGTGGGTTCCCAGTCAACAGCTGGTTGGCCATTGTGTGAACAGAATGCTGGAGTAGGTGGACCCTTTGCCTTATCCAGCATGGCTCTTCTTATGTTCTTATGACCTTAATGCTTGCACAGGTCTGTACTGGGGAAGGCAATCTGCCAGGTAACCTGGTCCCAAGCTGTTCAGGGTTTTATATGCCAACAGCAGGACCTTATACATGGCTCAGTAGCTAATAGGTTGCCAGTCCAATTGCCAGGCACTCCACTCAGTATCCTGGCTGCTGCATTCTGCACCAGCTGCAATTTCTGGACCAAGCACGAAGGGAGCCCTACATAAAGCACATTACAGTAATGTAAACATGAGGTTACCAATAGGGATGGGCAAGCTCATCTGAGTCCACCCCGTGACCTGCTCACCAGATCCCCCCCACCATTGCCCACCCCTGCTCGTGCCAGGCCACGAGCCGGCTGGTGGTTCGTAGGAGCCTGGAGAGGGGCTACCCACTTCCCCGACGAGCCGCTTCCCAGTCAGCTCACCGAGAGCAACTGTGTCCCTCTCTGCCAGTGCTTGGCAGAGAGGGGCACAGTTGTTCTCGGCAGCAGCACTGGAGGCAGCAGGATGGGAGCTGAGAGGGAAGCGCCTTGGTGCTCTGTACCTCAGAAAGCTCCTTTAGAGGTCTGACTGGTTTTGACTGAAACCCAGAGAGGATTCACCACCACAGCGACATTGGAGCCACCAGCCTCCACTGGATAAGATATAAGCCTGCAACCTGTTATTGGTGGCAGAACCCAGCTCAGGAACATGTGGAACATTAATTGAGTGATGGTGATCCTGAGCATGTTCAGAGTGGGCTTCCTCCTCCATCTGTGATCAGGTCTCTGGGTGATAAGCCTAGAGGCTGTAATGTATGTATGTATGTACGTATGTGTTACATTTCTACACCACCCAATAGCCAAAGCTCTCTGAGCAGTTTGAAACAATTAAAATCATAAAATGCAACATGATAAAATGCAATATAAAAGTGTTAAAGTTTAAAACTACAGTGAAAATAAAAATGAAAACCAAAATACAACCTAGCAGCCTGTGCCACACTATCTTTGATTCTAAAAATTAAATGCTGTGTATTTTCTGTACCTACCTTCCACGAGTAGCTTCATTTTCCAAAGCCCGTGCATCATCACCCCAACGGGTCAATCTCTTTTAAAAAGTGAGTTGACTTAATTACAATATTGCCATGGGATCTGATCTTTTTAGAAAGGATCCCCTCCTTGTAATGCCACTGTTTAATTGGTTTGGTACCCTCTTGCCTTCTGGAGCAACACCTTATCTCCTCTGTGCCTGCTCCTAATCCCCAGCTCCCTGTACTAACAGATAGTTTTTATTGACCTTTCATACAGGATGGTTTATGGTGGCCACTTTTGTCGAGCTGATCCATCTTTTGCTAGTAGGCAAACATTTAACCTTTTGTAAGTTCACCCTGTTGCCGTTTGGTGAAAAGGGTACACATAGAAAGTGGCTGATCTTATTCACCATGGGTAAATATTGTCCTGATATATGCTATTGCTTTTCTTTTTGCGCTAGGTGTATGGGTGAAAACAAAACAAAACAAGAAGATGGTAGTTTCGGAACTGGGAGCAAGAGTGAAAATGGAGGGAGGGAAGTACGGGCTCCTTCACACGGAGCTTTTATCCTGCGATTGAGATTGCTCCTTCATGGAAGTTTTCGGGCTCTTTACATGACACCGGGATCATTCAAGACATCTCCTGCACTAAACGCCTTTTGTTCCATTTTTAAATAGATCACAGATAATCATATTACTTTCAAATTACCCCCTTGTGTTCCACTTCAGTTTCTTCCATGAAAAGAGTAAAAGCGGCAAGAAGAGGAGCGAGATCAATGAAAGATAATGGAAGACTCAGATACGGGGGGAAGGGCAGGGGGGAAGGAAGCACATGTAAAGGGAGTCAGTGGCGATCCTGCATTTAAAATGGAAGCAGAAAGCCCCATTTCAAATGCAGGATTTTAGGCTGGTGTAGAGATGCCCTACAACTGTGGGACCAGTAGAACAACTATCCCCCCTCCCCCAACACACACACGCACAAACCAGGGTCGCCACTGGAGGCTTAACAACATGGAAGGTGACTCTAATAATACTGCTACAACTAATATTATTACTAATAATAATGATAGTTGTTTTTGTTGCAAAGTACACTGGAAGGTTTTTTTGTTGCTCCCAAGAAGGGTAGTTCTGCTCCTTTGTCATTCCAAGAAGCTTGTCATTTGTCATTCCAAGAAGCCTGTCATTCCAAGCAGTTCTGCTCCTTTGTCATTCCATATATATCTTCAGCAACAGCCCCTCCAGTTGATCCTACTGGATTCTCTCTTGATTTGGGAAAAAGGAAAGCCCTAATTCTAGCTGAAGACATGCGGGGAGGGGATGGTAGTGGGGAAACAGTCTATCCAGAATAAAGTGGTCCAGGATGCCAGGATGCATCTGGAGTGTTCTGGCAGGGACCCATTGAGGCTGACCCACTGCAGAAGCGTCTAGTTCCCTGCAGTTGTGCCATGTCTCCTCCTCAGTAAACTGCAGTTCCTGACTTGTAATTCCCACTTAACTTTTTAAAAAGAAAGGAAAAAGAGCACAGGGTGTTGTATACTGATACTGAACCATTTCTGTTGATCTTTTATATGGGTGTTCAAATAACTTCCCACCATCCCTGTATTCTTGGGAATTTTGGGAACAAAGAAGGTTCTCTCCAAGAGCACTTTGGTGCACCCCACACAATATTATGGACTGGAATTTTCTCTGTGTCTGCAAGTTCAGATGGGTGGTTTGTAAAACAAGACAAAACAAAAATTCACAAATTGACCCGATGCTCTTTGACTATATAAGAGGCCCTGCGGGTACACAATGAGATCCAGGGTTCCTAGATCAACCAGGCGCCCCCTCCAGCAGAGAAAATTCCGCGGTCATGAAAGAGGCCTTTCATAGTGGCAATGGGAAATGCCAGGACTCATCTGCTCTCTGCTAATTCCTCTCTACATTGTTTTCTTAACCCATTAGAACCTTTGTGGCAAAATTTCCAGCAAAAAAAAAGGGCAGAACAAGGCCTATTTGTTTTATCATGTTGGGATTGGGGACAAGGAAAACATGGTATGTGGCTGGGGGGGGGCATCTACAGGGAGGGGACATTGTGATGAATTTAATGGTCCCATACACTCAGGTGGGGGGAGTGTAATCTTTGCTCTAGAGAGCTGGCATTTAAAAACACACACACGCACAACCTGACAAGGAAACGGGGCACTCTGAAACCAGAATTCCCACAAATGCATGCATAGATCCAATGCATACAGTAGAATCTTTCCACATCACTGCAGGGCTCCCAGAGTTGCCAGCAATAATCCATGGAAAGAACTCTACATGCATCCAGCTTCATGCACATAGGATCTATGCACATATTAACAATGCATGGAGGTCAGGAGCCAGGACAGCATATGTGACCCCCAGGGGCTGTTCCCAGTGGGAAGATTGGCAGTGGTGGGTAAATTGCCCTTCAGAGGAGCTAGCCTGCCATGCCATTACTGGTCTTCTCATAGAGAAACCCTTGATTAGCTGTGTGGATGGATGCATGGATGGCTTGCAACAGTATTTACAATATAATACAGGGCTGTGTTTTGCTAGTTCCTACTCTACAATGTCTTTATTTTACAGCATACTTAAGCTTTGAGCACAGAAAAAGATTTTTTTTTTTGACGGACAGCAGGCTCTCTTTTTCTGGCACACATTCATGCTACATGCATCTCTTAGCTATCTTTTTTCCCTAGAGCACTGGGAATAGGTACTGTGCAGCTCCTATCTCCAGAGAACCCATAAACCACCTCTGGGCACTGACACAGCAGGGCAGGTGTCTCCAATTTCAGGAGAGGTGATCTATGCACCACCTGTAAGTTTCCAGTGTGCAACGGTACGGTAGACTTTTCTTTTCTTTTTTAAATATCCTTTTCAAGCTAAACTATACACAAGGATGTTCATTTTTGAGTAAGTGATCAGAGCTTATGCAGAGTTTATGGAGCAAAAACAGTATTGCAGTTGGACGGCTGTCACTTCATTGGGTTTTATGGACCTCCATCAAGTCCACTTATTTATCCCATCTTATCTCTTCTCCAGTACTGTACACCATGCATCTGCGCGTGTGCGCGCGAGCACACACACACACACACACACACACACACACAGTTGACCAGGTTCCTCACAGCCATGCTTTGACTGGGTAGATATCATTGACCTATGTCATTCACATACAGCTGGGAGAGGAAGTCAGTTTTGCTTCACGGAAAGTTGCCAGAGAGGTGCAGACTCCAGAGCAATATTGTGGAAATGGGCTTTTGGATTACTGTCAGACTTGTCAGGAATGCTCAGGTCTAGAGCCAGGAACCCAGAGATCTGTGGGCTGATGATGCATTGTGTAGTGAGCTTCTAGGGCTACAAGTTGGACCATCTCCATGGGTAGCAAAGTGTTCCTAGGCTCAAGAGTGACTCTCCCAACCCAGGTCAACTATTGGTTCTCCTTGACTGGGAAGGTCTTTGAAGGCTCCTAGGCTGGAAATTTGCCTGGCCAGCAATAGTCTCACATGTCAAACTTCAGCCACATGATCTGTGACTTCTGACTCTTGGGCCCAGTTCCCAGCATCCATTCCATTGCTCCCTCAGCACTGACAAACCCAGTCAGGAGGGACAGTCCTAGTTCCTGGCTTGCCAAGACTTGACACAAGATGTCTTTAATTCATAAGCTTAAAAGTAAAATGGTGATGTGACGGCACAGTTCATAAAAGGCATGTGATGCAGTCCTTGTGCGGGGTACCACCTTAGACCATCCACGTAGACCATCCACAGTGCCAGCTCCAGGTATTTGGGGGATGGGTGGACTTGGGGCTAGTCTACTTCATCTTCCCTACCACTGCTGCCAGTCGCTGCTCCTCAGTGTTGCTTTCCAGGTTGCTTGTCAGGAAGGGAACCACTGTGCAAAGTAGTAGCAAGCGATCCTCCTCCTCCTCATGACCACCATCATTCACTTGTTCATCCCCTCTGGGCCAGGGAGAGAGGCACAGGAACAAGCAGTCAAAAACGTTGAGGAAGAGGAGCAGCTGGCCCAGGGGACACCTGTGCATGGGCCCCTTGCAGGGATGGCCCGAGCCATTGGGTTGCTGGAGGCAGAGCAGCAAATGGTGTCGTCCCCCCCTCCCTCCCAGTCAAGACAGATAAAACCCAAGGCCACATCAAGTTATTTTGAAATCTGAGGAAGAAAATCCCAGAAATGCCTGTCCCTCTCCTGACAGTAAAAAGACAATAAAATTAATTAAGTAACGAACTTTGCTGCTCTTTCACAACATTCAAAACGTCTCGCTCTGCGTAATAGTAGGGCCAGCTCCGGAAGTGCCCAACCATGCCATCCTTCAATGCCAGCCCTAACTGCTCCACCCCATGGGGCTATGCTGAGTTCCATCCAGGTTCTTGGGTTCAGAGACAGAAGACTACATCCCATGCCAATGTTACAAACTGTTATATGGGAACAGCCTTTCCCCAGCCTGGAACCCTCCAGATGTGTCGGACTACAACTCCCACCATTCCCAGATAGCATGTCCATGCTGGCTGAGAATGATGGGGGTTGCAGTCCGACACATCAGGAGGGCACCAGGCTGGGGAAAGGCTGCTGTATAACAAAATAAAAACTAAGCATCGTATCAGGAAAAATATGGCTGGCTGGAGGATTATGCGAGTTATCTGATCTTTGATTGTTGTAAGCTGCTCTGGGAGTCTTTTGACTGAAGGGAGGGATAAAAATGCTTTGAAGGAATAAATAAATGGCTGTATTGGAGTTGTAGTCCAAGTCAAGTGGAGGGTACCAGTTTGGGGAAAGCTGTTCTGGAAGCATGAGGAATGCACACTCCACTGGAAGAATCAAAGTAGGTATGTGGCATGGGCAGGATGGAAGAATGTGTTTTCCAGGCCTGCAATTTCCTGTGAGAAGAAACATGACATGAGAGATCCTCCCCGTGTTATAGAAATGTCCTTTGGTGATCACCGTGGCTGCGCTACTGGGCTGGAGATTGCAGTTGGTAATGGCCAGACATGAGCTGCTCTTTGGCACGAGGTAGCATCGCAGCCGAGGAGCTTAGCAGGATTCAATAAAGGATTAGACGTTGCTGAGGATAACAAGAGACTATCATCATAAATACTAATAATATTCCAGGGTTCTCTCTCTCTCTCTCTCTGTGAGAAAGGACAGAAACCCGCCTGCTTCAAAGAGCCGCACAGGGGACTACCCTGGCGCTTGAGGGGCAGGGCCTCTCTCCCTTGTCTTCTTCCACCAATTTCCTGCAAGGTCTTGTTGCTTCAATTCCTTTTCAGAATGGCTAACGTGGGATTTCGCAGCCTTAACCAGGGATGGGGAACCTCTTTCATCCCAAGATAGGGATGTCAGAGGACTCCATTTGTGGGGTGGAGCTCAGGGAGCTTTGCCAGCTTGGCCCCCTGGGCTCCAATCCAACACCTGCCAGCAGGATCGACTTGGCCCTCACTGAGTCGGGCCAGAGGGTGGATTTTCTGGCAGCATGACAGCAAGGGCAGGAGCGAGAGGGGAGCCTCTTTCTGCATCCCCCTGCCCTTGCTGTCATGCTGCTGCCGTTCCCCTCTCCTCCTCCTCCCATCCCTGCTACTGTGGTGGCAGCGGCAGCAGTGCTCCTTGCTCTTCCTCCTGTCCCTGCTACTGTGGAGGAGGATGGGCCAGGTAGTAGCGCTCTGCTCTTCTCCTCTGTTTTGCACACAGCTGCATGTGCAAGCCTTTCGTTCTCCCTCCCGGCATCAGAGTGAGAATGAAAGACTTGCATATGCAGTGCCCCTGCCGCTGTGTGCAACTGGTTCCTTCTTCTCTTGTCTGTACATCCCTAGTGCACAGCACAGAGAACGGGCCGGCCAGCTGGGGGTTGGGGGGTCCACCAGCAAATGGCAGGCAACCCAGACCCCAGTGAGTTTGCCTACCCCCAATCTAAATACAAGCACATAAGCACTGTTGCATAACGCACAGTCTGACATTTCACAACATGCAGCAGCTGCTCAGTATTTTGAACTATTGATAACATATTGTAGGGAAGTTAAGTTTGCATTCCCATGGCCAGATCTTTACCCCAAAGACACAGGCAGGCTGTGGGCACTGGCAGGCTGCTCCAAAGTAAACCAAAGGATCATGATCAGCAGTCCAACATAATTCTGCATCAGGATGCGGAGGGTTGATACTAGAGCTGTTGGCCCCGGCCCATCAGCAACGTGCAATCTGCACCTTGGCACGTAAATGGGGTGTTACAAGCTTGGCCCTAATTTCCCCTGGGAAATGTTGGGAGGGAATGAGTTCTCCACTTCAGCAGAGCCCCCTACTCTGTTCTCATTTCAGGCTCCTCAAGGCCAGGGCGATATCCTAAATCACAGGCAAACTTTGACAATTCAGCCCCCACCATTCAAAATGGCTTTTTAAAAGCACTTATTTTTTATAGCCTAATTTAGGGCGACATTGAACGTTCTCAAGAATACTTTCCTTGCTCTTTCCAATGGGCTGCCCATTTTAAACTGCCTTGATGTTCTTTCCTGTATTTGTTCCCAGTCCAAATGTGCTCTACCCTGAGTTGGATCATGACCAAATGGCTCTACACAAAGTCGTTATTTCTACGATAAATTACCTTTCCATCCGGTCTGGCGCGAGGCAAATCCTGCAGGGAACGCTGGGGGCCAGTTTTATTTTATGTGTGTTAATGCCAAATTTATTGTTTGACCCAAATCTGATATTGAGAAGCTCTTTTCTGAGATGGAGCGGTAACAGCCCCTCTCGCTGTTTGTGGACAGAGCTAGCAGGCTGCAAGAAATGCAATGATATTTTCCATCTACACCCAAGGTCACTACAGAAGCAGATAACAAAGTCTTGCAAAGAGCTGGATTTCTGGATTTCTAAGCAATGGGGCAGCTAGGTAACATTAGAACCTGGACTTGATGATCTTATGGGCTTCCCTGCTTTAGATGGCCATGTGTATTACTTCAGTTGCGAAGCACAAAGTTAACATTTCTCTCCCACTCACCCACTCCATTCCATGCTTTAATTACAGACTGCTTCTACACTGGTTATATGTTAGAACAAGTGCTACTATGTTAAGGGTTCTACCCTTAAAGGAATCCTAGAAATAATTTTCAGTAGATAGATAGATAGATAGACAGACAGATGATAGATAGATCAACAATGAAACTGTTTGCTCCATTTTAAAAAATATACACTCTGAGCATGTGGAGTTTTATATTTTGAATTCACTTATATCATAGCATCATCATGACTATAGGAATAAAATGACATTTACTTCTACTATCCTGCTGCCCTCACCACCTGCCAGTCTCTGGGTAGACTTTTGGGGTGGGGGGCTAGGTTGCAGGGCCCTGTAGCTTGGCCCCAGGGTCCAGTCCTGGCTGCACCACTGTTCCTAAGACTGCAATAGTAGTCACATATGCCCAGCATCAAGCCCCACTGAAGCCGGCGGGGCTTAGTTTTGGTACACACTCCTTGTGTCAAGCCATAACTGTCCCTAAGCTTTGGGGTTGCATAAAAACTTTCCTAGCAAATTATTTTGATGGTCCTTGGTGTGACGAGAAGATCAGTCCCCAAGCTGAAAGTATCCTTGTGCTCCCAACTGGCCTTCCCTTAGGAGGTGGATGTTGCTCAAGGCAATCCCCTGGAGACTGGCAGTACCTTAACATCAGCCACAGGTGGCGCCAGCAAGGGGCAAATGCTCACACTCCTACCCACCTTGTCTGGATTAGAAAAAGCGGATGTGAAATATATTGGCTTGTTTTATTAGGTAAGATTATGATAGGTGAGAAAAAGAGCTGTTCTACATGAGGCATTTATTGTGCGTTTGTCATTCCCTACTCATGGTTGTTTATTAGTCCTTTAGATGACATCGTGACCCTCTGGTTTTGCTTCTGTTTTTAAAGAACACTTCCAGTGAGATTTTTTTTAGAGCAGAGAAAAGGCGGTATTATTTGTGAAAGTGAAAGAAAATGCTTTTTCCACTTCTGTCTTTCTGCTTTTCCACTATACCACAGTGCCACCTAGAGGTTATACAGTGGGAAAGCAGGAAAGGAAATGCTCTTCATATAGTGCTGTTATTTTTTTGTCCAGTAGTCTTTGACCACAACCTTTGAGGCACTGCGTGCTGTGTTTCGCTTAACAAAACTGAAGGGAGCATTTTGCATCAAATTAAGTTTATTCTAATAGCAAGATCAATGTCTGCTGTGAATCAGCCTCACCTTCTTCTACCACCTTCTGCTGGCCAGGATTAGCTAGAGCAGCCAGTTGTGTGTGTGCCAAAATCAGCTGTGCATCAGCTGGTCACTGTGCCGACACTGGTGACATTGCGAGGGCCTCTTCTGCCTGAAGTCTGAAGGAATAATTCCCACCTGAACAGGATGGATTTTCCTCTCTTTTTCCCAGGGTTGGGGGGAGAGAGAGATGAAAGAAATGATTGAGAGAAGCCCCTCTGTGGATGTGGGGAGGTCGAAGAAGGCACCAAGTGGCTGGGTCCTCAGTCCCCAGGGACGTCTCCCCATGAGCAGCAGCCCGCTTGGAAGGAGGCCTACTTGTGAGCAAAGCAAGAAGCAGGTGCAAGGGGAAAGCTGTGCACAAAAGGCGGGGGGAGTTCTGTGGCTTCCTTGCAGGGAAAGCTAACGGGTGGTCTCCCACACACTGCTAAAGAACTGTAAAACTGGAAGGACCTTGTCCTCATCAAGGGCAGGGTTTGATCATATATGACAACCTCTATGCTGCTGCTACACTACAGGTGGACAAATCTCTCAATTTTGGTTTCTCTCAGTTTCTCATTTTTCCAATCTTAAGTTCAATTCATCTTGGACTTTGAGAATTTCTCTGTACTAAGTTTAGTTTGTCCCAAACCTTGAGGTTCTTTTTGGTTTGCATGAAAATCCATAGGCATTTTTGTACACATTTCTCCTATCTGTGACTTTTTGCATGCAGTTTTTGCCTGATATACACATTTTTGCAAACAAATTTCATAATATAATGCTTTTTTTAAAATGTTCTTTCCCCCCAATATATGCATTTTTGTATGCATTTTGATGGGAGAACTCCACTGCAAATTTTGGCAAAGTGCAAATTTTGAAGGATAATTTTCAATTCACATAGTGGTTTGAATGTGCAAAATTAGGTAAGTTTGCATTAAAATGTGAACTGAATGAATTTCTCCCCCATCCCCACATGCAGCCTCCTTGTGCCCCTGGACCATATTGTAAAGTCGGACTACTTTGAGCATCCTCTTGGTTAACCCAAACCCTGGTTGTGGATAAGCTTCATCACACAAAGAACTATATCCTCAGATAGCCAGACTGCATCATCATCAACTAGTTGTCATTGATATATCAAAGTACTTTGCGCTGTTTCATGCTCTGCATGGATGCTCTAGTAACATCAAAGGTCTGAGGTCATGAAGAAGTTATCTGTGATGCATCGCCTTCCCACACTAGCCACATCACCAGTTCCTCCAAGATGACTCAGACACCCAAAATGACTGGAAGTGTTGCAGGAAGGACTAACACTACAGGGCTCCCCAAGCTAATGATGGAACAGGCCCCTAGAGACAGGCAGCGGAGAGTTGCACGCTGAGCACTAAACTGCCAAGGCCCATGTGCAACATGTGTTAAATTAAGCTGCCTAAATATTGCTTGCACATCAGGCATTTTTCAAATGACACTCCGTTGGTGCAAATTGGTTGAGCAGCTTTGGAGCATTTAAAGGAGAACAAACAAAGAGACAGATGGCTCTGAATGCTTATGTATGTCAGATTTACTTACTTTTCATTATTCATCCAGCTTCCAAGAAGCAACTTTTCAAGGAAGGAAGACTATCCCCCGCCCTGCATGCCAAAGATAGAAGGTAGGGAAAGAAGGCCATGAACTTAATGGATTTCTGGGCCCTAGGATTGGGTGACTTTCCAGTCTACCTGAGCTCCCAGCCCTGCCCAGCTTTATCATCCTGTGAAGTATGGCTACTATGAAATAGGAGACATGGTATGTGGATGGAAATCCTTCTAAGACACTGGGAGAATGCCAGCGTAAGTACTAGAGATGTCAGAGAATTCTGCCACGGATCCCACGGAGGCCGAATTCCAGTAAATTCGGCCCCCCGGAATCTGTGGTGGAACAGAGCAGCCCGCCCCACCACCCCGTGGAAGCCCCCTGGAACGGAGCCTACCTGGCTGTGCCTCTGCCAGCGGCTCTGGCCACTGCCAGGCTGCGCCTGCAAATGGCAGCCGCTACACCGGCCGCCATTTGCATCCCTTCGCTGAGCCATGATAGGCTACGTAAATATTTAGGTAGCCTACCACGGCAAAAGCGGGGATGCAAATGGCATAGCGGATGCCATTTGTGTCCCTGCTCTTTGCCGTGATAGGCTACGTAAATATTTACGTAGCCTATCACGGCTCGGCAAAGGGACGCGAATGGCAGCCGCTACACCGGCCGCCATTTGTGCCTGCAGACCTGCCGCAGCCAGATGTCCGGCTGCGGATGCACCTGGCCGGCAGTTCCGCGGAGTCACCACGGAGTGGAGCCGACTGAGGAGGATTTTGGGGGGAGGGACAGAGCACCTCTCCCCCTACCGTGGATGCCACTTATGAAACAGGTAAGTGGTTTCGTACATCCCTAATAAGTGCTGCCAACTAGGGCTGTGCATGGACCCCCCATTTTGCTTTGGATGCTGATTTGGACCTTCTAAAGCAGGCTTGCTTCATTTTGGACCGAATTGGACCCCATCCACTTCACTTTGGATTTGGATCCGAAGCAAGATTCGGATATCCGAATCATTTGGGTTTTAGGTTTTCCTATTGACTTGCATTGGAAAACAGAAATGGCCATTACTTTTTCAGTGTTCATGATAAACATATGAAATTTGGGTACCTGTCAGCCCCCATGGCATGGATCCCACCTGCCAAATATCAAACAGTTTGGCCCAGTAGTTTTTGTGCTAGGCACAGATAAAATGTGCTGTTCTCAGAAACACAAACCAAAGGGCATAAAGGGATAATCAGAGGAGTTTGGTGTTTCAGCGATGATTAGCAGGAGGTCACTATCCCTAATCTCTGATGTAGATTTCTTTGAAGTGCAAAACCCCCTTTCCCGATGTACTTTCCTATTCAGAATCACAGTCAGTGACCTCAGGCTCTCAGTTGTCTTGTCTGACAGAGGCAGGAAGAAAACACAGCAACCCTGCCAGGTGGGCACATTGACCTGAACTAAGAACAATGTCTTGTCTGCATATAAGTTAACTGCATATAAGTTAAATAAGCAGGGTGACAATATGCAACCTTGTCGTACTCTTTTCCCAATTTTGAACCAATCGGTTGTTCCATGTCTGGTTCTTACTGTAGTGTAGTGCTTTGCCACACACTATTTACTTGTCTACAACACAAACACACACACATGCACACACATGAGCAGAAGAAAAGCAAACACTGAACCACACAAGGGGGGCAACTATCTATAATCTTAACAGAAGAGAAAAGGGTTTTAAATTTTTATTTTTATTTTTAGGGGAAAGAGATAAAAAATGGGAAAGGAAGGAATAGAGGAATTGAGAAAGGTGGGCTGGGGGTGGAAGGGAGCCAAGAACAAGGAAAGGAAAGGACAGTATTTATATTTATTTTAAAAATCTAGACAGAAAGTAAGGGAAAACTAAGGGTTGAGAATTGAGAAGGGGGGAAGCTAAAGAACAAGGCAAGGCAAGGAAAACTAAAGTACTCTTTTTTTTAAAAAAAATAGTTTTTTAAAATAAATGATCAAGAAAAGAATGAAAGGTAAAACCTATTAGAGAAGGGTTGGGGGGAGAGACAAAGAACCAGGCAAGGAAAGGAGGAAACTCAAACTAAGCACTTTTTAAATGTTTGTTTTTTTAAATAAAGAATCTCCAAAAGGAAGAAAGGGAATAGCTGCTGAATTGGGAAGGAAGAAGAAAGACAAAGCCACAGTACAAACACACCCACGCACGCAGATCTAGCCAACTCTCTCTAACAACAATTAACCACCACCTCCAACTTTAACCAGCACACTCTCTCACACAATGAAAAAAACGCAGGCTGATCTCTCCAATATATCCAGTATTTCCCCCTCCCCACTCCACCACTGTCACTGATTGGAGACTCCTGGGATAAGTTCAGCCCTAATTTGGCAGCTAGAGTTGCCATTCGCCAAGGCACCATTTCCCCCCTCCCTCCTCCACTTCCTCTCCCCTTCTCCCCTCCATTCTCCTCCTTGCCCCCTCCCTGATCTTTTGCAAGTTGATACATTGAGAGATAGGCTGTCTGGGTGGGAATGGCTTCAGTAGCTTCGAAGCTCCGAGGCAGACTGAGGTGCCTTGGGAATGAGCCGCTTCACTTCAGGTGCCTCAGCGCTGTTCTGATACACTTCGGATCATGCCAAGGCACCTCCAAAGCAGCCCACTTTGCTTCGTTACTTGGGATTCAGACCAAAGCAGTGCACAGCCCTTTGGCTTCCCCAGATTCTCCTCGGTTTTCTGAAAACCAATGAGGGCTAGAATCTTAGATAGTTTTTTTTAAAAAAAATTAAAACAGCGAAAGCAGGGATTCTTTGGGTGGATAGTATTGGATATCAGGCTCCTGACCTGCAGTTTTTTGGATGCATAGGATGCATGTGGCTCTCAGGCTTTTCATGGTAGACAATACGGAGCCCAGGAGATATTCAGAGGAAATCATGGAGCTGGAATGGAAAAGATGTCACTTTAGGGTGTCAACAAATGATACACAACATGTTTGTTCCTCTGGTTCAATGAAGCAATTATCACTATCAATTGGATTGTTCTGTAATTCACAGTTGTTAACCTTAACAATATCAATGAGCTGCCACTCTAATGAAGCCCTTGTAAATGATGGGGTAATGATGGAAATAAAAGCTAGAGTACTGTACCCAGGAAGATACTGATGCTTTGTCATGATGGCTGGACTTGGCAGACCATTTGAGGGGGCAGTCCTAGTGCTACATGCATTTCCTTTGGGCTGGAAGGTGCAGTGCTGGTTCATGGACACAGTATCATAGAACCAGAGAATAGTAGGGCTGGAAGGGCCCTACAGGACCATCAAGTCCAACAGTAAAGCTGAGAACAATCCAGTGAGCTATTAATTCCAGCCTGTTCTGTAGGACAATTTACCTCCTGCCTAAAGCATCCCACATACATGATTGTGCAACCTTGCCTTGAAGACAGAGAAGCGGATGGCACATTTCTGGGAGCTTCTGGTGTCGTTGAAATCTTCCACAACTACTCTGGGTAATTGCTGGGCCATTTCTATAGCACAGACATTTCCCTAATGTTCAAACTGAAATGTATATATTAATTTTATAAACTGACTTTCTTCCACTGAGCTCAAGGTGGCATACATGGAGTTCTCCCAGGTGGTCTCCCATCCAGACCCAGATTGGATTAGCTTCAGCAAGGCTGGTGGATTATGAGACCTTGCCCTAGGATCCACCTGTGAGTCTTCTTCCTGAAATCTGAACCCGTTGCTTCTTGTCCTATGCTATAATAGGTAGGAAGAACCTACATGTCCCACCTACTGCTTTCCATCAGCCTATTACATATTTGAACAAAAGGTCAACATCTCTTTCTTCTTCTTGCATCTAGTCCTTCCTTGTCTTCATATGTTTGTCTTTTTCAGACTTTAACACAGCTTTTCCCAACCTGGTCCCTCCAGGTGTTTTGGACAACAGTTCCCAGCTTATTTGACATTGGCCACTATGCCTGGACCCCTTCGTGGATCACTGCCTGGCGAAGGGGCTTGCGTAACTCAGTGAAGCCATAAGCTATGCCATGCAGGGCCAACCAAGACGGACAGGTCATGGTGGAGAGTTCTGACAAAATGTGGTCCACTGGAGAAGGAAATGGCAACCCACTCCAGTATTCTGGCCAAGAAAACCCCATGGAACGTATCACAAGGCTAAAAGATATGGCACCGGAAGATGAGCCCCTCAGGTCGGAAGGTGTCCAATATACTACTGGGGAAGAGCAGAGGGTATTTCCAAGTAGTGCCAGAAAGAGTGAAGTGGCTGGGCCAAAGCCAAAAGGACACTCAGCTGTAGATGTGTCTGGTGGTGAAAAGAAAGTCCGATGCTGTAAAGAACAATATTGTTTAGGAACCTGGAATGTCAGATCAATGAATCAAGGTAAGCTGGAGGTGGTCAAACATGAGATGGCAGGATTGAACATCGACATCTTGGGAATCAGCAAACTAAAATGGACAAGCATGGGCGAATTTAACTCAGGTGACCATCATATCTACTACTGTGGGCAAGAATCCCTTAGAAGAAATGGAGTAGCACCCACAGTCAACAAAAGGGTGGGAAAAGCAATACTGGGGTACAATCCCCAATCTCAAAAATGATAGAATGATCTCAGTACAAATCCAAGGCAAACCATTCAACATCACAGTAATTCAAGTCTATGCCCCAACCACTGAGTCTGAAGAAGCTGAGGTTGATCGGTTCTATGAAGACCTACAACACCTTCTAGAACTAACACCAAAAAAAGATGTCCTCTACATCATAGGGGATTGGAATGCTAAAGTAGGAAGTCAAGAAATCATCGGGATAACCGGCAAGCATGGCCATGGTGTACAAAATGAAGCAGGACAAAGGCTAATAGAGTTTTGTCAAGAGAACATGCTGATCATAGCAAACACTCTTTTCCAACAGCACAAGAGGCGACTCTACACATGGACATCAGCAGATGGTCAATATCGAAATCAAATTGATTATGTCCTTTGCAGCCAAAGATGGAGAAGCTCTATACTGTCGGTCAGTCAAAACAAGACCTGGAGCTGACTGTGGCTCAGATCATGAGCTTCATGTTGCAAAATTTCAGCTTAAATTGAAGAACGTAGGGAAAACCACTAAAGCATTCAGTTATGACCTAAATCATATCCCTTATGAATATACAGTGGAGGTGAGGAATAGATTTCAGGGATTAGACCTGATAGACAGAGTGCCTGAGGAACTATGTACGGAGGTCCGTAACATTGTTCAGGAGGCAGCAACTCAATCCATCCCAAAGAAAAAGAAATGCAAGAAAGCAAAGTGGCTGTCTCAGGAGTAGGGATGTCAGAGAATTCCGCCACGGATCTCGGGGAGGCCAAATGCCAGCGCATTCAGCCCCCCGAAATCGGTGGCGGAACGGTCTGCCCCCCCCCGCCCCCCCAGGATGAGACTTACCTGGGGTGGATCTTCCTGGCGGTGGTGGCTCCAGTGGCGGCTGTGGCAGCCGGTCTTCTGACCGGCTGCCACCGCCGCCATTTCCAGTAAAAAAAAAAAAAAACGTGATGGGCCTGGCTATGTAAAGATTTACGTAGCCTATCACGGCTACGTTTAAAAAAAAAATGGTGATAGGCTACGTAAATGTTTACATAGCCTATCACGGCTGACTTAAAACAACAACAACAACAACGCGCATATGCAAATGTCGGCGGCTACGGCCGCCGCCATTTGCGTTCCTTATTTTGGCATGTCTTAGTCTACGTCAAGATTTACGTAGACTAAGACAGCGAAAATGAGGGGAAAGCAAATAGCGCAAATTTCATCTATTTGCGTTCCCCTTATTTTTGCCGTCTTAGTCTACGTAAATGTTTACATAGACTAAGACGTGCCAAAATAAGGGACGCGTACGCGCGTTTGCGTACGAGCGTTTTTTTTTAAAGTCAGCCGTGATAGGCTACGTAAACATTTACGTAGCCTATCACGGCTGACTGCAGGGACGCAAATGGCGGCAGCTATGGCCACCACAATTTGCATCCCTGCTAGCCAGCAGCCAGATGTCTGGCTGCTGGCGGAGCCAGCCGGCGGCTCCGCAGAATCCCTGCGGAGCACAGCCGGCCAGCCAGGATTCCAGGGGGGGAGGAACGGAGCGCCCTCCCCCCCCCATCAACATAATCCGCGAAATATAAGTGCCTTTCGTACATCCCTACTGAGGAGGCGTTACAAGTAGCTGAGGAAAGAAGGGAAGCGAAAAGTAAGGGAGAAAGGGGAAGATATATCCAACTGAATGCAGAGTTCCAGAGAATAGCAAGGAGAGACAAGAAGGCCTTCTTCAATGAACAATGCAAAGAAATCGAGGAAAACAATAGAATGGGAAAGACTAGAGATCTCTTCAAGAAAATCGGAGATCTCAAGGGAACGTTTTGTGCACAGACAGCCATGATAAAGGACAAAGAAGACAGGGACCTAACAGAAGCAGATGAGACTAAGAAGAGGTGGAAAGAATACACAGAAGAACTATACAGGAAAGATCTGAATGTCCCTGATAGCCATGATAGTGCGGTCACTGAACTTGAGCCGGACATCCTAGAGAGTGAAGTCAAGTGGGCCTTAGGAAGCATTAGTAACAACAAAGCTACCGGAGATGACAGTATTCCAGCTGAGCTATTTAAGATCCTAAAAAATGATGCTGTTGAAGTGCTGCATTCAAGATGCCAACAAATTTGGAACACTCATCAGTGGCCACAAGACTGGAAAAGGTCAGTTTACATTCCAATTCCAAAGAAGGGCAATGCCAAAGAGTGTTCGAACTACTGTACAGTTGCGCTCATTTCACATGCCAGCAAGGTGATGCTCAAAATCCTACAAGCTAGGCTTCAGCAGCATGTGAACCGAGAACTACCGGAAGTACAAGCGGGGTTTTGAAGAGGCAGAGGAACTAGAGATCAAATCGCCAACATTCACTGGATCATGGAGAAAGCAAGAGAATTCCAGAAAAACTCCTATTTCTGCTTCATTGACTACGCTAAAGCCTTTGACTGTGTGGATCCCAACAAATGGTGGCAAATTCTGAAAGAGATGGGAGTACCAGACCACCTTACCTGTCTCCTGAGAAACCTGTATGAGGGACAAGAAGCAACAGTAAAAACCGGACATGGAACAACCGATTGGTTCAAAATTGGGAAAGGAGTACGACAAGGCTGTATATTGTCGCCCTGCTTATTTAATTTATATGCAGAGTACATCATGAGAAACGCCGGGTTGGATGAATCACAGGTCGGAGTTAAGATTGCCGGGAGAATTATCAACAACCTCAGATACGCAGACGATACCACCCTAATGGCAGAATGTGAAGAGGATCTAAAGAACCTCTTGTTGAGGGTGAAAGTGAAGAGTGCAAAAGCTGGTTTGAAACTCAACATTAACAAAACGAAGATCATGGCATCTGGCCCCATTACTTCCTGGCATATAGAAGGGGAAGAAATGGAAGCAGTGACAGATTTTACTTTCTTGGGCTCCAAGATCACCACAGACGGTGACCGTAGCCATGAAATTAAAAGACGCTTGCTCCTTGGGAGGAAAGCTATGGCAAACCTAGACAGCATAGTAAGAAGCAGAGGCATCACCTTGCCGACAAAGGTTCGTCTAATCAAAGCTATGGTTTTCCCAATAGTAACGTATGGCTGTGAGAGCTGGACTCTAAGGAAGGCTGAGCGCCGAAGAATTGATGCTTTCGAACTGTGGTGCTGGAGAAGACTCTTACGAGTCTGCTGGACTGCAAGGAGGTCAAATCAGTCCATCCTAAAGGAAATCAACCCTGAGTGCTCATTGGAAGGACAGATACTGAAGCTGAAGCTGAAATATTTTGGCCACCTAATGCGAAGAGAAAACTCCCTGGAAAAGACCCTGATGCTGGGAAAGACTGAAGGCAAAAGGAGAAGGGGACAGCAGAGGATGAGATGGCTAGATAGCATCACCGATGCAATGAATATGGACTTGAGCACACTCTGGGAGAGAGCGCAGGACAGGAAGGCCTGGTGTGCTATGGTCCATGGGGTCACAAAGAGTCAGACATGACTTAACGACTGAACAACAACAACTCTGCCTGGGGCTGACAGGGATTGAATTCCAAAATATCCAGAGGGCCACAGATTGAGGAAGGTTGCTTTAACATTTTCATAACTCTCCTCTGAGAGCTCTATATATATTTTGAGCCCTGATTGGAAAAAAAAACACAGATGTAACATTTGCCTTTTAGGCAACTTCAGTACAGCTATTAAAAAATGAAATAGGTTTTCCCCTTGACTGTACACCAGAGAAGCTCTGAGCCACATGGAGTAAATGTGAGAGAAGCAAATAGCAATGGAGGGGGAGGCATTTCTGAGTCAAATTTTATGAATGCCCACTGAGATGTAACCAGCCAACCAGTAAAACCATGCTTTGATCTGAAAAGGCAATCATCAGTACGGTCTACCCATGAGCCACTTGTTTCTGTCAAGCTCTATCGACCCAATGTCAGGAGCTGCTGGGATGAGAACCAGGAAACTAGGGATGGACAAAAGTCCCTTACCTGATCCCGCAGCTTGTTTCGTGGTGGGGGGGAAGCGCTCTGTTCCTCCCCCCGAAATTCTGGGCGGGGGGGAGGTGCCCAATCCCCCCGGACGAAATTCTGGCCGGGGGGGAGGCACCCCATCCCTCCGGCCGAAATTCTGGCTGGGGGGGAGGCAACCCGTCCCTCCAGCCACGAACCTCATCTCCTGCCGGGACACAAATGGCGGCGGCCATAGCTGCCGCCGTTTGCGTCCCTGCAGTCAACAGCCATGATAGGCTACGTAAATCCTTACGTAGCCTATCACGGCTGACTTTGGGGGGGGGGAAGCGCGTATGCAAATGGCGGCGCCCATGGGCGCCGCCATTTGCATTCCTTATTTGGGCACGTGTAGTCTACGTAAACATTTACGTAGACTACGGGGAAAATAAGGGCAACGCTATTTGCGTTGCCCTTATTTTCCCTGTAGTCTACATAAATGTTTATGTAGACTACACGTGCCCAAATAAGGAACACAAATGGCGGCGCCCATGGGCGCCACCATTTGTGTACGCACTTTCCCCCCCCCCCAAAGTCAGCCGTGATAGGCTACGTAAGGATTTACGTAGCCTATCACGGTGTTTTTTGAAAATCTAGCCATGATAGGCTACGTAAATCTTTACGTAGCCTATCGCGTTTGTTGTTGTTGTTGTTTTTTTACTGGGAAATGGTGGCGGCGGTAGCTGGTCGGAAGACCGGCCGCCGGCGCCGAACTGCCGCCAAACTGCCGCCGAACCACCGCCGAACCACCGCTGAACCACCGCTGAACCGCCGCCAAACCGCCGCTGGGAGCCGCCAGCGCCAGGGACATTCGACAAAGGTAAGTCCCATCCCGGGGGGGGCGGGGGCGGACTGTTTCTCCACCAATTTCGGGGGGCCGAATGCATTGGCATTCGGCCTCCTGGAGATTCGTGGAAAAATTCTCCAACATCCCTACAGGAAACCGTGGCCCTGTGCACCGCTGCCCCATCCAATGCACCACCAGGGCTACAGACTGGAGCATCTCCCTGGGCTGGGCAGTAAAGGGTTCCTGAGCACTGAGTGACTCCACCCACCCAAGTTGGACTTTGGCTTCTTCAGCAGGAAAGGCAATAAAAAGCTTTCTACTTGGGCTGGGACTTTGCCTGGGCAATGATAATCTTTTGTGGCTCTTGGCTTGGCCTCTGGTTCTGGCCTCCTGGCTCGACCCTCAGCACTGCCCCCTTGGTTCTCATCATCTAGTTCCCACTCAGGGGAGGGGGCTGCCGAGCCTCCAACTCAGCTGTGACATCCAGAAGAGTCTGCCCCACACACACACACACACACATACCAGGCCTTCCACATTCTGCATGTAACCCAGAAGGTTCTACTCTGGCGCTTTCTGTTCTGGCTCCACCCCCTGGTCCTTCCAAGAGGGCCAGCAGTTGACAAACCAACAATCCAAGAGCCTAACTGAATTCAGGCTAGCTTAACTTGTCTACACTCCCTCCACCCCCTTAGACAGCCAGCATGAATGACTGACCTAGAGTCTTGTATAACTAATTAAGGCCAAAATTATGATATTCATAAAGTTGGGGGGGAGAAATGTATCTACTAATGGTTCTGTAGCCTTTCAGTGCCCAATCTGTGCAAAAGGAACCAGTCAATGCACACCAATTAAAGCTTCCCAGACGGTTGCATTTGCTGAACTGGGCTGTACTCAAAGGAGTTTGCAATTTCCCACCTAGAATTAGAACACTTTCCATGCAAATAATGGCTTGGCTGTGCAATTGAATTTCTAAGGAGCTAATTTCAGTGCCATCTCTGACAGCTGGGTGTTCAATACATCTCAGCCTCTGCTTGGCTTGCTTAGAGAAGCAATATCCCCATTATGATGGATGAGATCCTCACTTGTCAATGATGAGAACTAAGGTTGCTTTAGTTTTCCCCGAGGCTGAGCTGTGGGTGAGCGTGCTTTTGTGCATGCATGGGTGCATGGGTGTGTTTGGCAAACAAAATCACCAGGAGCCTTAGAAATGGGTTGTGATCATCATTGCATTATCCTCAGAGGTTTCTCCAGACAGCATGGAGCGGAAAAATGAGAGAGAGAATTAACAGGATGCTCAGGCAGCTGTGTCTCTTGCTAAGGCAAGAGCTTAGCTTGGGGCACGTCCTTCTGAGTGGCTTCAGAACCCCAATGGCCACTGCTTTCCCTACAAACCTCTTCAGTGACTTTGCAGACAGAAGACTCCGTTCTCTTGAGGGTTTAGACTGTGCATGTGTGTGCACAATTCCTATTAGAGATAACAGTGCCAATGGCAATGGTTCCCTCTCCCTCCTGGGGCTCTTGCAGCATATCACACTCTTTTCTATGCTGAGCATGTCTCTTTCTTGAAAGTGGGGGAAAGGAACTTTGCAAAAAGCAAACATGGGGCAGTTGTCCCCCTTCCAGTGTAAAGCTATTGGTGCAAGGAGCTTATCAAGGACTGCCAGCATTCAAGAAAATTAGAAGGCAAATGTTTCAGCTTTGGCCTACATAATGGGCCACCACACCTAAAGCCAAGTTCCCCTGACCAGTGGTCATAAGGGAGGGCCCATAGCTTGGTGGTATTGCACAAGCTTAGCAAGAAGGTCAATAAGATCTGCAGGGAAGCCCTTTGCCTGAGAGCCCTGGCCTGTTGAAGTGGCTGGGAATGGTTGGAAGTTGCAGCCCAACACAGCTGGAGGACACCAAGTTGTGGAAGGCTACAATAGACAGTACTGGGCTAGATGGACCAATGGTTTGACTCAATGGTGGGTTGCTTCATATATACGTAATGGTGACTTCTATGTGTCAAATGGCCAGTCAACATGATTGGAAGAGAGTTCTGAATGGCCAGTAGACAGCATAGGAAGGAACGTCTTCCATTGCCTATAGGTTTCTGAAGAGATCCATGGCTGCAATTCTAAAACCACTTACTGGATAGTAAGTCCCATTGAAAATAGATGGACTTACATCTAAGTAGCATGAATAAGGTCGCATTGTAAGTCCTTGTTACTTAAAAGTGCCTTGTGTGGTTAGGGAGAATCAGGGACTTCTTTGAGTCGATAATTCTTTTAATTAAAATATTGTTTGCATACATCCTAGCGTTGCTCTCCACCTTGAATTGTCAAAAACAGGTAGCTTTAAAGTCCAAAAAAGCAAAGAAAAAGAAAATTCAATTCCATATCATAGAACAATAAAGTCACACAAATTGATACCTGCAGGGGGAAACAGCTGGTTTCCCAGGCTCAGTTCAGATCCTGCATAGACATGTCAGTCTATGTACACACGACCACCTATGCACAATGTGTGCAATATATCCCATGCAAGAGTTCTTTTGGTTCAGGAAATTGGTTTCATTTGAGGTGGTAGACAGGACCTGACTTTCAAACTCAGTTAAAAACATGAGGAGACTCTGCCATGATTAGGAAACAGAATCTTTACCTTCTTGGAAGGGTTAGACATTTCCAGTTTACTTTCCACCTTAAATCAAATGAGAGATGAATTGGAGGCTGGATAGGCGACATGAGATATAGGGTTGCCAGGTCACTGCATGGTACAAGCTAAAGGCTGCACTGAGATGATCTCCAAACCATGAGTTGGAGGATGGCGTTCAAGACCCGTGCCCAAGTGCTCCCTTCTGCTCGCCCCATTTCCCTCCTCCCCACATGTATGAGCGACTTAATCAGTTACTTCCTGTTTTGATCAAACCACTGTTTAACATGATGTCCAATGGGCTGAGTGATCCCTCCAAGCCAGGCTTGCTTGCAAACTGGGGTCAAACGGTGTGGTTCACCAAACTGGTTTGGAGGAATTGCTGACATCACAGTTGGCTGGTTGAAAGGTCACACAAACTATGGTTCGATCAAACCACAGAGTAATGGGCTAAGCTGCTACTGCAACATTGGACATGGGGCCGACTTTGAAGACTGCTTGGAAACTGCAGCTAGTTCTAAATGCAGCTGCTGGTGTATTGCTTGGGACTGGTCGACACGAATGTATCTCCCAAGTGTTGAAAGAACTTCACGGGCTTCTGGTCCGTTTCCAAGCACACATCAAAGTGCTGGTGCTTATCTTTTAAAGCCAAGTATGGATTTGGACCAGGGCACCTGAAGGAATCTATTTTATTTATTTACTTCTAGGCTGCCTTTAAGCATGGTCCACCTGCTCCCATATCACAATGTATCGTGAACCCCGTGACCAAGAATATTTCACTTTTGCCAGGAGGAACCACTGGGTTGAGAACTGGGAACCTCCGGATTTGGGCTGTGTTCTCCCTTGGATCCACTCGCATGAAACGGCAGCTCAGAATTTGCCAGGAGCAAGTTCAGTGCCGGCTCCAGGTTTCAGAGGGCCCTTGGGCAAGACACCCTCCATGGCCCCGCTCCCTCAGGGAGTCCGCCTTCTCGCCACCATTGTCACCAGCTGCTCTTCTTCCTCCTCCTCTTCCTCGTCACTGTTCTCTCCCACTTGCTTGCTTGACAGCCAGAGAGCAGGGAGGCCGCAGCATCTCCTGCTCCTCCTCATCACCGCCATTGTTATCTGCACCAGAGCAAGAGGCAGGGGAACAAGCAGGCTGCAGTGGTGAAGAGGAGGAGCAAGGCCTGGAGGCTCTCGTCAACAGGCCCCCACTGGGGTGTGGGCCCTCGGCAGGTGCCTGACCATGCCCACCCATGACACCAGCCCGAAGTTGTCTTTCCAGGTTCCACAGACCGAGGCAGCCAATGAGCTTCCCCTGACCTGTTGGGGGATATAAAGTCTTCTGCGTTTGGCTTGGAGTTTGTCTGAACAACAGTCAGTCCCATCCTGGTGGGGGGAAAGCAGGATACAAGTGTTTAAAATAAATAATTACATAAATAAACCTCATTTGCTAATCCTTGCCAAAATTTCAGATCAGAGAAAATGGAGAACTCTCCCACCCTGATTCTGCCACCACAAAAAAGAAAAGAAAAGAAAAGAAAAGGAGACACTTCTTGAGAATGAAAGACACTATTTGGCATTAACATCCTGGCACGAAATATGATATGAAATATTCAAAATAACGAAAGTGGGGAAAATGAGAAGCTTCCACGCCTAAAAGAAAATTGTACCTTTCCTTTCCTAAATGAGGTTTGTCAGCTTTTTGGCACAACGTGGGGAAAGCGTTGTTTTCTAATCAACAATTCGGAACGAAATATGCTATTTTGACACGGTGCATCACTTTGAAATGAAACAAATTCTGATGCAACCATTTCATGATCAAGCGTCAATTTGATTTGTTTCAATTTTGTAAAAGGAAGCTGGGAGTGGGAGCATGGGGTGGGACTAGCTGAAATTAAGCATTTCCCACAGGGGAGCTTGTGAATTTAGTAAAACCTCATTTACAAAAGAGAACACTGTTTTCTTCCAGCTGAAAAACCACTCATTCAAGGTGCAGCTTTGAAAACTATTGGGATCGGTTTGCAATAAGTGGGCTTAGGCAGCTTTTCAAAACCAGGAATATACCGCAGTATGCCATTAACTCTTCACCCACAAGGATGTCCCAAAGGGGGTTTCCCCGTTGGGAGGAGAGAATATATCTGGGATAACAGTAACCAATTTTATTTACTTGTCTACTTTTAAAAAATCTTTTCCTACCACCTTTTGTCATATCAGATTTCAGAGTGGTTTACAGTATAAAGGAAAGGCAAAACATCAGCAACACAAAAATAAGAAAACAACAGATAAAGCCTTAGAACAGACTAACAGTGCAATCCCACGCAAGTTTACTTTGAAGTAAGTCCCACTGAGCTCAATGTGGCTTATTCCCAACTAGGTATACATAAGATGGCAGCCTACTGGAGCATTGTAGGTTATTAAAATGGCAGCTGCCTGGCACTCATCAACGCATGGGCAGAGGGGGCACAGGGCAGTGGGGGTGCCAGCAGAGGTTGGCCTTCAGCAGCTTCCTAAGGATGCCGCCATGTGACACCAGCCCTGAGTGCCTTTGCCGCTGTCTTTTAGGCACCGGACAAAGGATGTTCCCCTTTCTTGAGCCTTTAATGGTGTTGAATTACTTTTGGATTCTCCGTGCTTCCTCCTTCTATAACAGGGTTAGGCAGACTTGGGGGCTGTGGGCCCATCTGGCAATTTGAAAAACTGTCCTGGGCACCACCACAAAATGGCTGCCATGGGAGGCATGGCAAAGGGCAAGTAACCTTTGGAAAAGTCCAAAGGGCTGAGAGCAAGGCAGAGGTGGGGACTGAGCCCCAACAGACTAAACGGCTCCTTTGGACCCAGCTTTTAGCACCAACAGAGAACTATTTCATAGCAATCCCAGCTACTGGTAAGAAAATGTGTCAAGCACAAAAAAGTGGGAGGGGTGCTTGGCGGGCACCCAGTATGATGTCTGTGGGTGCACTGGTGCCCACAAGCACCATGCTACCTACCCCTGTTCTATCATAATAAAAGAGGACATGCGTGTGTGTGTGTCTGTTCATCCGCCAGCACCTAGGGATAGGGGAGAAATCCTCCACGGACTCCAGTGAGGCCGGATTCTTTTGAAGTCCGGAGTCTGTGGAGGATCAGAAGACTTACCTCCGCCTCCTGGAGGAATCCTCGCTGGCCGGCTCCTCCCCACCGGCCGGCTCCGAAGCGCCAGCGATACGGCCACCATTGCTGTATCGCTGGCTGGGCTGATTGACTGCGGACGCAAACGGCATCCAGTACGCCATTTGCCGCAGTAAAGGTCTTAGTTTAAGCTAAATGCAGCCATTTATGGCTGCATTTAGCTTAAACTAAGACCTTTACTGCGGCAAATGGCGTACTGGATGCCGTTTGCGTCCACAGTCAATCAGCCCAGCCAGTGATACGGCAATGGCGGCTGTATTGCTGGCGCTTCGGAGCCGGCCGGCGGCTCCATGGAATCGCTGTAGAGGGGAGCCAGCCAGCCAGGATTCCAGGGGGAGGGAGGGATCGCCTCCCCCCCTGTGGATACACCCCCCCCCGGAACGGCAGGTAAGCTGTCTGCCCATCCCTATCAGTACTATAGCACCACGTAACACAGAAACCTGAAACTCGGTGTGCATACTAAGGGGATACTGGGGGGGGGGTACATTTCAGGGTTATTTTGTTTTTAAAAGGCAATAATTAATTTTAATGAATTTAAATATGTCCATGTGGTTGAAGCCTGAAGTAACATCTTCAGTCACTAGGGGTACACGTCCCTAACCAGCACAGAACCTTGCAGTCCATACAGTTTGAAGTGGGGACTTCATAGGCCAAAGGACAGAGCTATATGACTGTCCTCTCCCCCCATTGTGGGCCACCACCCCCCTCAGGTGTAGTGGCAAGAGTGTTGGACTAGGAGCTGGAAGATCCGGGTTCTAGTCCCCACTTGGCCATGGAAGCTCACTGGGTGATTCTGGGCCAGTCACACACTCTCAGCCCAACCCACCTCACAGGGTTGTTGTTGTGAGGATAAAATGGAGAGGAGGAGGATAATGTAAGCCGCCTTGGGTTCCTTGCAATAGGAAAAAAGGTGGGGTATAAATGCAATAAATGAAATGAATGAAATGAAGCGGATAGACCCCTCTGTCAGGGAGCTGTAGGGATATACCACAGCAGGGATTATGACTTCACTCAGACAGGGTAGACACAATATGTCCGAGTCTGACAACTGCATAACATTGCTTGAAGGTTTCACTGTATCAAACTAAGGGTTTTCCAATCTGTGCAAAGTACAGTTAGTTTTTCCATTAAAAAATGGAACTGTTGTTTAAGAACATAAGAATATTCAAAGATCTAAACTGGATCAGACCAAGGGTCCATCTAGCCCAACATTCTGTTCACACATGGGCCAACCAGCTGTCAACCAGGAACCCACAAGCAGGATGCAAGCGCAACAGCACCCTCCCACCCATGTTCCCTATGTACAAAAGCAACTGGAGCACATGGGCTCACTGCCTCTGGAGGTGGCACTTAGCCATCAGGGCTATGTTGTTTACTATCGGCTGGCTGCTGATTTATTTGTTGGTTTGTTTTATCTACTGAATTTAGTTAAGCTTTTTTCAGTGCTTTACTGGTATTAGTGTTTGGAGCATTTTTGAAAATTGTGTGAGATATCATTGTTAGCTACCTTGAGAGGTCAGTGGAATGGCGAGCTATAACACTTTCTGAAAATGGATGGATGGATGGATAATCGATGGTCTCTCCACCTGTGCACTCTGCAAATATTCTGGAGTCAGCCCTCCCCATCTTGTCCTGCTCTCCTCATCCCCCCAGGTCACCCCAGAATGCATTGTGCTGCAAGCAGCAAGCAGGTACACTGCAGAGAGCACTTACAGAGCAGGCAGCTTGTGCTCGAGAGGGGCTTTGACATCCCTTCTAACACTTTGTTCGGGAAGCTGGAAAAGGGATCTTTTGCTGTCAGCAGCCGCTCATTAAGAGAAAAGTAGGCACAGGAGTGTTGGGGCATCGTAGCCAAATGTCCGAAAGCCACAACACAACACAGAGATTGTCTGAGCACAGATTGCAGTTGGCGTCATGAGCTTTGCTCATATGCCCTCAAGTACCCAGATGCCAGGTGAATCCCTGTCTGCCTAGGACCACCCGGGCCAGATTCCATCTCTGCCCCCCTTCCACATTCGGGTGAAAGCAATTCCTTCTGATGAGAGGCTGCATGGCCATTGTCTCCATCATGTCAGTTGTCAAGGGGGCTGGCAGATTGTTCCTCGTGAAATGTGGTTTCACAGCACATCGCTGCCAAGCGTGGAGGAGAAACAGATCCATTGGGAGGGGTTGTGGGAGCGGCGTCCTCTTAAAAAAAAAAGAAAAAAGCTGGGCCCAAAAGAGTTAATGGGCGCCAAATCGATAACAAAGGTGCCAAATGAGCCTCAAGGAATTGGAGAAGCTTGATGGTGTGACGAGGGGCGATTAGAATGCACCATTAGCGCTTTGCTTCTGCATGGCCAGGCTGGATCAGCAACGGAGGTGCAGCCAGAGACTGCGACCGTGTCACTCCGTCCGAGGCACATGGTCTGCCCACCGCTCAGCAGCACTGACAGACACCTGCCATACGTAGCTACACCACTGAGGGACTCTTCAACGGAGCTCTGACTGGAGCCAACGTTTGTGACCAAAGATCTGTTTGCCATCAAAAGCAATCCCTCCCTTCGCAGCTTTCCCACAATGTCAGGAATCCCGGTCAATTTCCCCCAGGATTACTTGTTCTGATTAATGCACCCGCCTTGTGGTGAAAGTGGGGCACCACCACAGAAAAGGAGCTAGCAGAGGAAATAACATGGATAGGATATACCGCTATTTCGCCACACGCGCATGGAGGAATTACAGGAATGGTTCATCCTATGGGGATAGGTCCTTGTAATTTTTTTCTTTTTAATTGACCAAATGTAGTACTTAATCAAGGTTCGAACCTCCCTGCATGCATTGCATGTGGAAGCCCTGATGGCCAATCCTGGATGCATGGTAACTGTGTGCAGTTATTTAGTCATGACTAGAAAATTGCCCTAGCCTGATTGAAGGGCAGGGTGGTGTAGTGGCTAGAGAATTAGACTAGGACTGGAGAGACCCAGGGTCAAATCCCTTCTGAGCTATGAAGCTCTCACTTGGACTATCTTTCAGCCTAACATACCTTGCAGGGTTGGTGTGAAGCTAAAACAGGAGGGGGGTGCAGGAAAAGCCACGTATGCCCACCTGAGCTCTTTGGTGGAAAGGAGGGGAAATAAATACAATAAATAAATCAAACCTAGCCAGAGAACACATGACAGAGAACACATGACAGAGAATATGCTGTCAGGAGATGAGACATTATTACTATATTCATTTATTTAAAATATTTATAGTCCACTTTTTTCTCCATAGAGCCCAAGTTGGCTATGATGCACTTAAAACAATCAGACCATGACAATAAAACACTATGAACAGCAGAGTAAAAGGAGAGAGAATACTAACTGCCATTAAAAACAATGCATCCGGCACAGCTTAAAATAATTGTGTAAGAGTTTAAAAACCACACGTGGCCTGAAAGCCTTCCTAAAAAAGAAGGTGTTAAAACCTTGGTTGCAGGCTATCGAAACAGGGGCAAGGCAAGCCTGCCTTGGGTAAAAGTGCCAGAGCCTGGGGGCAGCCAACGAAGAGTCCTCCCGCCCGCTCTGCTCCTACCTAAATGAACTTCTGGGGATGTTGGGACGTATGGGAATGTCTCTGTTGTTGTCATGCCTTCTCCTGGTCTCAGAGGAAGAGTCTGATTTGGAGACACAAGAATGTGACTTGGGCCTAGTCAAGGTCTGGACTGTCAGGGTGCTGGGAATTCGTCTCTGCCTGGTTTCACAGTAGACTGCAGTCAGCGGGAGGCGGCTACTCCTTCTCAACTACAGCCAGAGCTGGCCTGAGTCGCCCCTGCCACTGAGGAACATTCTTTGATAAGAGGATTGGAGCTGGACTCGGCCAAAGAAGGGGCATGTCCAAAGCTGTCTCCCAGGCAATGCTGTCAACTGAAAAGACAAGCGGAAAAAACTAGGGGCGTATGAAACCCCACTTACCTGCATCCGTGGGGGGTCCACCGGGGGGGAGGTGATCCGTTCCTCCCCCCAGAATCCTCGATGGGGGGGAGGCGATCCATTCCCCCCCCCCAAATCCTCCCCGGCTGGCACATCCGCAGAGCCACCGGCCGGGGCCACCCGCTGTAGCCTGACTTCTGGCTGCGGCCAGGCTGCAGCCGCAAATGGCGTCCTACATTAGGGATGACTTTCGTACATCCCTAACGCAAGGATTTACGTAGCCTATCATGGCAAAAAGGGAGGCACGCAAATGGCGTAGCGGACACCATTTGCGTCCTTCCCTTTGGCCGTGATAGGCTACGTAAAGATTTAGGTAGCCTATCACAGTCAAAGGGAGGCACGCCAATGGCATCCACTACGCAGGACACCATTCGTGGCCACAGCCCAGGTAGTGGCCAGATCCGGACCCACCAGAGGCAGGTAGGATCCGGTCCACGCAGACTTTGGGGGTGGCGGGGGGGATTGCTCCATTCTGCCACGGACTCCAGGGGGCTGGATTCCAAAGAATCCGGCCTCCCTGGAGTCTGTGGTGGAATTCTCCACCATCCCTACAAAAAACAACCAGTCAGGCAGAGTTCTCAACTCCAGGCTAAGTTTTCCCATTAAGGCTGGTTTGACACGTGAGGAACTCTAGTTGCCCTGGCCCCATGTAAAAGCTGGTGCAGGGGCAAAGGTGGTGTGTGGGTACAACCCACTCCTTAGCTGGACAACTCTTGAACCCTGAACTATTGCATGCCTTGAATCCTGGCCTTGGGACCTTGTCCGGGATTATATTGCTGGACTTTAAGTCCCTGTCTCTGGATCCTGTTTGAATTAAGAGTTTATTTGAACTTGGGCTCATGAAGGACTCTGATCCATGGATTCTGGTACAGTGCCTGCATTTGTGTCCTGCTGTAATAAATGTAATAAGCATTCTTGGGGAAGTTGCTGGAGCGTGTGGTTGCCTCACAACTCCAAGCCGTTTTGGATGAAAGTGATTATTTAGATCCATTCGAATCAGGTTTCAAGCCTGGTTATGGGATGGAAACAGCCCTCGTTGCCCTGGTTAATGACTTACACAGTGGAATGGATGGGGGAGTGCAACCCTGTTTGTTCTTCTGGACCTCTCAGCAGCTTTCAATACCATCGACCATGGTATCATTCTGGATCGTTTATCTGGATTGGGCTTGGGAGGCACAGTTTTAAAGTGGTGCTGGTCCTTTCTGGAGGAGTGGTCTCAGAAGGTGGTGCTGGGGGACTTCAGTTCCACCCCATGGCCATTACCCTGTGGGGTGCCACAAGGCTCTGTCTTGTCCCCCATGCTTTTTAACATCTACATGAAACCGCTGGGGGAAGTCATCAGGAGGTTTGGGCTGAAATGTCATCAGTATGTGGATGATACGCAGCTCTACCTCTCATTTCCATCTGCACATCCCAGGGTGGCTGTGGAACTCTTGAGCCAGTGTCTGGGGGCTGTTTTGGGATGGATGAGGGTGAACAAGCTGAAACTTAATCCAGACAAGACGGAGGTACTGTGGGTTGGGAAATGGTTTGAATGGAGATTTACAACTGGCCTTAGATGGGGTTGCACTCCCCCTGAAAGACCAAGTGCGCAGTCCGGGAGTCCTCCTGGACTCTGAGCTAATTGGGGAAGTCCAGGTGGCTGCAGTGTCCGGGAGTGCTTTTTACCAGCTTAGGCTGGTATGCCAACTGCAGCCCTATCTGGACAGGATGGACCTTGCCTCAGTTATCTGTGCACTAGTCACATCCAGGCTGGACTACTGTAATGCACCATTCATGGGGTTGCCTTTGAAGATGGTTCAGAAACTTATGCAGCCACCTGAGTATTGGTGGGGGTGAGGTGATTTGATCACATAATGCCTATATTGCACCAGCTGCACTGGTTACTGGTGCATTTCTGAGCCCAATTCAAAGTGCTGGTTTTGACCTTTAAAGACTTAAATAGTTTGGGTCCAAGTTATTTGAAGGATCGCTTTCACCCACATCAGCCTGCCCACACTTTAAGATCAGAAAGAGAGACCCTTATCATTTGCCCACCTGTGAGAGCAGTCAGGTGGGTGATCATATGTGAGAGGCCTTCTCTGCAGTGGCCCCACACCTTTGGAACAAGCTGCCATCAGAGGTCCATCATGCTCCGTCATTGCAGCCTTTTAAGAAGGCCTTGAAAACATATTATTTTACCTTGGCCTTCTCATGATGTGACTACTATTGCTGCTGTAACAGCCGTTACAATTGTTGCTGGTTTTATTGTTGGCTTTTATTGTGGCTTTTATTGTTTTTATGTTCTATCACTTTTAATATTTTAACTGTTTTTATGTATTTTATTGCTGTAAGCCACCTTGGGAGGGCTTCTGCCCTGAAAGGCAGCCAAGAAATGTTTTAAATACATTAATTGATTGATTGATTGATTGATTAATGAATGTCTTCTTTCTTTAGTGGGGATTTGGTTGCTGATGTTGTGAGGGAGCTGGGCCTAGCAGCTGTAGATTTCAGTAGGTGGGCAGGTTTCTGTGGAAGAAGGTGATTCTTCAGGTATCCTGATTCCAAACCATGAAGGGCTTCAAAGGTCATCACCAGCACTTTGAAATGGGTCTGGAAACAAACTGAAAACCTGTGCAGTTGTTTCAGTAAAGGAGTCACACACACTTCCTGGATGCGGCCCCCACAAACAGCCTGGCTACTGCATTCTGTAGCAGTTGTAGTTTCTAGGCACTTTTCATAGGCAGCCCTATGTAGAGTGCATTGCAATAATCCAGGTATTATGCAACTAAGGCACATGGTACATGAGCAGGAGAGACCTGTACACAAAGGTGCACAGTAGTATGCTACTGACTGGTTGCCATGTTCTCAAGTAATTAATGGCAACCATTGATTGCTAGTGATGATGAGTTTGGAAAGCCAAGGATCTATGATGGGGTGCAGAACCCGCACCAAGTGGGCCTAATCCAGCCTGCTGTGCTCCTCAATCCAGCCCACCAAATTTCCTGGGCTTCCTTCGGGGGGGGGGGGGTCTTAGTCTCCAAGCTTTGTCCCCTGGAGGAATCCACCCTGAAGGGAATCCCTGCTGTTACGCTCTGATCCACGTTGGGGGTAACAGCAGGCATTCCCCTGTATGCTATTCTCCCTCCCTTCACTTAGAGCTCCTTCACAGGGTGCCAGGTGCCCCCATGGGGATGCCCGGCACGCACACAAGAAGGTGGGGATTCAACTGGTGCTGGCAGGGTGATGATGACAGTGGGCAAGGCCACACTGACAGACATCATCCTGTCCATGGAGGGCTTAGTCGGGGGCAATCCAACCAGTGGAGGCTGGTGGCTCTGATGTCAGTGGGGTGGTGAATCTGCTCTGGGTTTCAGACAGAACCAGTCAGACCTCCAAAGGAGCTATCCAAGGTGCTTCACACCTTGGATAGCTCCTTTAGAGTTCTGACTGGTTCCAACTGAAACCCGGAGCAGATTCACTGCTCCAGTGACATTGGAGCTACCAGCCTCCTCTGAATCCAACCCACCACCACAAACAAGTTCTGCACCCCTGATCTATGAGCATCCGAATGATCCCCTTGCTTTCAGCTAGGGATGTACGAAAGCCACTTACCTTTTACGAAATTTGATTCGCGGTGGTGGGGAGGCGCTCCGTCCCTCCCCCCCCAAATTCTGGCCTGGGGGAGGCGTCCCATCCCTCCCTCCCCGAAATTCTGGCCGGGGGGGAGGCGCCCTGTCCCTCCCGCCACGAATCCTGGCCAGCCGGGTCTGCAAATGGCGGCGGCCATAGCCACCGCTGTTTGCATCCCTGCAGTCAGCCGTGATAGGCTACGTAAATGTTTACGTAGCCTATCACAGCTGAGTTAAAAAAGAAAAGAAAAGACCGCGCATATGCAAATGGCAGCGCCCATGGGCGCATATGCAAATGGCGGCGCCCATAGATGCTACGCTATTTGCGTTCCCCTTATTTTCGCCGTAGTCTACGTAAATGTTTACGTAGACTAGACGTGTCAAAATAAGGAATGCAAATGGCGGCGCCCATGGGCGCCGCCATTTGCATATGTGCGGTCTTTTCTTTTCTTTTTTTAACTCAGCTGTGATAGGCTACGTAAACATTTACGTAGCCTATCATGGTATTTTTTAAACATCTAGCCGTGATAGGCTACGTAAATCTTTACGTATCCTATCACGCTTTTTTTTATTTAACTTGGAAATGGCGGCGGCGGCAGCCGGTCAGAAGACCGGCCACCGCCGCCAAACCGCCACCGAACCGCCGCCGGAGCCACCGCCGCCAGGGAGATTCGCCCAAGGTAAGTCCCGTCCTGGGGGGGGGGCGGGGGGCAGACCGTTTCGCCACCGATTTCGGGGGGCCGAATGTGTTGGCATTCGGCCTCCCCGAGATTCGTGGTGAAATTCTCTGACATCCCTACTTTCAGCATGTTCAAGGCTGCACTGCTTAAACGCAACGTGTGTGGTTAGTGAGTCCCACTTTCAAGACAGGACTGCAGCCAGCAGCAAAGGCTGAGCCTAGAGAAAGGGAATTTGCCTCTGGAGCTGTCCCTGCCTTAGTTCATGCCCCATCTCTCCTGACCTCCTCTCTCTCCCTCTCTTTCTCTCTGCTAATCTCCAGACAGCTAGCAGATATATGATGGGAGGTCACCAGATCCAGTGAAGGAAAGTGGCTTTGATTAAATCCTCCCAGTCTTGCAGTTAGGAAAGGTAATTGGGTCATCAACCATGCCACAAGCAAGCCCCCTTCTGTTATTGCTACAGTGGTGACAGGCTCCTCACCCACCCTCCCACTGTGCCAAAACCATCCTTGTAAATGCGCAACAGTCTAGCAGAAGCCTGATGAAAATGTTGCTGTGGAGTGGAGGTGAAGGAGCTGGATATCAGGCAGGGTCACTGGCCCCAGTAAGAGACTCTTGTTCCAGTGAGTCACTTCAAGGGGTCAAAACACTGAAGTCATTTTGACTTTCTTAGTCCTCCCTGCATATAATAGTTCTTGGCATTTAGGTGATTGAGCCTGAAGGACCCACTGGTTATTTTCAGGGTTATGCACACATGGAATCACACCTGCTTAACTTGAGACTCATCAAGCCAAAAGCACCCCTCAGCCATGTGTGCTATCAAGTGTTTCTCACACACACACGCATGCACACGCGCGCTCACACACACACACACACACACACACACAGCTTTGCATTGCTAGGCAGGCAACACAAATAGCCCCAGTGAACCCTGAGGCACAGCTAGGAGGTGCCATTTGGCTCAGAATCATAGAATCATAGAATAGTAAGGTTGGAAGGGGCCTACAAGACCATTGAGCTCAACCCCCTGTGCACTGCAGGAATCCAAGTCAGATGATTGGTCATAAAGTTGAAGGATCATCTACTCCTGAATGAACCCACCTATTCATTAAGTTCTGCATCCAGGTGCTGCCACTATCCAGGTGCTGCCACCATCCAGGTGCTTTAGATGTGAGGGGCATGTCAGCCTAGGGAAGGCCTTCTCAGTGGTAGCTCCCCAGTGGTGGAATGCTCTCTCACTTAGTTGGTGCTGATTTTGTTATCCTTTTAGTGCCAGCTGAATATGATTTTATGCTTTCCACCTTCTAATGTGTGCATGTGCGTAGAACCTAATGCTGCAACTCCAGAGGTGCACTGAATTGTGTCCTTCCCCCCACCCCCTTTTCCCCCAATGAATGGAGGTCGGCACAATAAGAGTCAATGAGAGTGGATTCTTGCCTCCTTCGGAGCAGCCATCCCTTCACCAACACAGAAACTCTCGCCACTGTTAAAACCGCAGCTTGGTGGGATGGGAGGTTTTCCAAACCAATTAATGTTATTGTTTCATTTCTCAGGGCTGTAAAAGCGCAAAATTTAGAAGAAATATACAAGGCTATGAGGTATGCCATGGAGCTACAGCAGAAGATGGAGCGTAATTAGATCAGCCGGAGCCATTCAAATCCCATCTGTTGAGCACGTCCCATTAAAACAGCCTTCTCTTTGCTTCAAGAAATATTATTAGTTTTAATGTGGCGAGGGGAGGTAAGAAAGCACAACAGAATTTTGCAATAATGTTTCTTTGGATGGATCCAACAGAGCCAAGATGAATTTATTTTCTGAAGCGTTGGACGTCTAGCACTGGATATGTCTTTGGATGCAAAGAGAGAACCTGATGACAAGTCCCTTGGATCTACACCTCCATCTCACAGCAACATGGATCTCAATGAGTCAATATCATGCCAGTTTGCTGTCTTTATCCATTCTGGACCCATTAACAGAATCCCAGTGTTCTTGGCAACTCCTGAAATCCCACAGAGAAGATGAGAACGGTTCAGAGGATGAGTTTTTCTTTCAATATCCATAGTACTAAGGGTGAGTTACACTGTCAAAGGAAAAACTGTGCCACTAAGTGGGGTGGCCAAAAGGCAAGCTAGCCCTGGTGAAATTCCCTCTTCTGCACAACTACGAATGCTGTAGGAGCCCTGCCCGCTTTTTTCCTCTGACCACCCTACCACTGGGTGTCTCACAAATCTCTATAAAGCTTCCTTGATGCAGTGTAGGGATGTACGAAAATCTTTCTCCTTTTGCACCTCTGGACACAAATATGGGGACACACTTTGCAAACAAGCTCACACATGAGGGGGAAGGGGCCGGGAGCGCGGTTTCCCAGCTATGAGCTCATAGTAGCACTATCTACAAGTTTGGATCTAGGAAACCGAAAAATCCTATCTCCCCAGATACTGTCTAAGGGACATAGGATTGCTTTCTTAATGATGTAAATTGTTACAAAACCTCTTATATAATTATTTGCATATTTTTCCTCATGACAAAACAAAAAATTGCATCCATCTGCGAGTGGGACGGAACAAAAGGCGCCTGACCAAGTGGATTTTACACCAACCATACATCCCTACCATGCCCCTGCCTGTATTACGGACACTCCTTGTTGTTCAGTCATTCAGTCATGTCCGACTCTTCGTGACCCCATGAACCACAGCACGCCAGCCCTTCCTGTCCTGCGCTCTCTCCCAGAGTGTGCTCAAGTCCATATTCATTGCATCGGTGATGCTATCTAGCCATCTCATCCTCTGCCGTCCCCTTCTCCTTTTGCCTTCAGTCTTTCCCAGCATCAGGGTCTTTTCCAGTGACTTTTCTCTTCGCATTAGGTGGCCAAAATATTTGAGCTTCAGCTTCAGCATCTGTCCTTCCAATGAGCACTCAGGGTTGATTTCCTTTAGGACTGACTGATTTGACCTCCTTGCAGTCCAGGGGACTCGTAAGAGTCTTCTCCAGCACCCCAGTTTGAAAGCATCAATTCTTCGGCGCTCAGCCTTCCTTAGAGTCCAGCTCTCACAGCCATACGTTGCTACTGGGAAAACCAAAGCTTTGATTAGACGGACCTTTGTCGGCAAGGTGATGTCTCTGCTTCTTACTATGCTGTCTAGGTTTGCCATAGCTTTCCTCCCAAGGAGCAAGCGTCTTTTAATTTCATGGCTACAGTCACCGTCTGCGGTGATCTTGGAGCCCAAGAAAATAAAATCTGTCACTGCTGCCATTTCTTCCCCTTCTATGTGCCAGGAAGTAATGGGGCCAGATACCATGATCTTCGTTTTGTTAATGTTGAGTTTCAAACCAGCTTTTGCACTCTCCACTTTCACCCTCAACAAGAGGCTCTTTAGATTCGCTTCGCTTTCTGCCATTAGGGTGGTATCGTCTGTGTATCTGAGGTTGTTGATAATTCTCCCAGCAATCTTAATTCCGACCTGTGATTCATCCAACCCAGTGTTTCTCATGATGTACTCTGCATATAAGTTAAATAAGCAGGGCGACAATATACAGCCTTGTCATACTCCTTTCCCAATTTTGAACCAATCGGTTGTTCCATGTCCGGTTCTTACTGTTACTTCTTGTCCCTCATACAGGTTTCTCAGGAGACAGGTGAGGTGGTCTGGTACTCCCATCTCTTTAAGAATTTGCCACCGTTTGTTGTGATCCACACAGTCAAAGCCTTTAGCGTAGTCAATGAAGCAGAAATAGACGTTTTTCTGGAATTCTCTTGCTTTCTCCATGATCCAGCAAATGTTGGCGATTTGATCTCTACTTCCTCTGCCTCTTCGAAACCCAGCTTGTACTTCCGGTAGTTCTCGGTTCACATACTGCTGAAGCCTAGCTTGTAGGATTTTGAGCATCACCTTGCTGGCATGTGAAATGAGCGCAATTGTACGGTAGTTTGAACACTCTTTGGCATTGCCCTTCTTTGGAATTGGAATGTAAACTGACCTTTTCCAGTCTTGTGGCCACTGTTGAGTGTTCCAAATTTGTTGGCATATTGAGTGCAGCACTTCAACAGCATCATCTTTTAGGATCTTAAATAGCTCAGCTGGAATACTGTCATCTCCGCTAGCTTTGTTGTTAGTAATGCTTCCTAAGGCCCACTTGACTTTACTCTCTAGGATGTCCGGCTCAAGTCCCGTGACTGCACTATCATGGCTATCAGGGACATTAAGATCTTTCCTGTATAGTTCTTCTGTGTATTATTTCCACCTCTTCTTAATCTCATCTGCTTCTGTTAGGTCCCTGCCTTCTTTGTCCTTTATCATGGCTGTCTTTGCACAAAACGTTCCCTTGATATCTCCGATTTTCTTGAAGAGATCTCTAGTCTTTCCCATTCTATTAGTTAAAGAATTCTAAAAGGTTAATGAGACATGACTCATTAACCTTTGTGGAAGCCATATTGTTTTTTTTCAGCACAGCTTGTCCTTCTGTATGACTACTAATTTTATCTTTAATAACAATTCCAACCAATTACCCAGAACAGATGTTAAGCTAACTGGCCTGCAAATTCCCAGATCTCCACTCGATCCCTTTTTAAGAATTGGGATTGGCAGTACATTGGCCATCCTCCAGTCCTCTGGTACAGAGGCTGATCTTAGGGTCATGTTACATATTTTTCTGTTAGCAGATTGGCAATTTCAGATATGAATTCTTTAAGATCTCTAGGATGGATACCATCTGGGCCAGGTGATTTATTAACTTCCTATTTGTTAACAAAGTCGAGAACTTCCATCTTTTGTCACCACTATTTCCCTTAGTTCCTCAGACTCCCTTCCTGAAAAAATCAATTTTGGGGTCTGTGCTTGCAAGTGGGGCTGGATCCAGGTTTTCGTGGACCCTAGGCAAAGTACCCTGGGGGGGTCCTCTTCCATCAGAGAGCCATGAGGTGCTTACCTGGTGGCAGGAGTGGGTAGTGGTAGCACTCAGAGCAGTGCAGTGTGGTTGGGACTAGCCACCATTTTGGTTTCCCACAATGCCCTGGAGTGATGCTACATCAGGGTATTTGGGAATTTAACATGGTAAGGCAAACCAGCTGCTTGGTGCTGTTCAGAGTGCCAGGCCAATAGCTTTTTGCAAAGTGGAGCTCAGACATACATTATAAACATTCTTTTTAAAAAACACTCTGGCCTGTGTTCAGATATAGATCTAACCATCATTCGTTTTCTGCTGGGTGAGGCTTAATTGAAAGATAATACACTTTTGCATTTGGTTCACGAAGAATCCCATGGAAAAGTTCTCATGAGGACTCAAGTTTTGGAGCTGCACTCATGAAGATTTTTATTGCAACTAAACCAACATCTTGACACAACACTGAGAGACTTAGAAGCCCACCACTTCCTCTCTCTCCTTAAGGCACTCCTGTTGGGGCACATGGGCACATTTTAATTGACAATTTCTGGAGTTTGGTTTTTAAAAGGACAGGTATGTGGAGGAGCCTTGGGACAAGATGAGCCATGCTTTGAAAAGCAAGAGATCCTAACCATTAAAGCTGCCTTTGAAGCAGACCTGCGTCCTTTGATTGCAGCCAGAGGTAAGAGAGGAAGGGAAGTTGGATGAAGCTCAATTTGGGAGCAACCCAGGCCTTGTTTTTATCAACACTTCCTGATGCTCTGAACTCCACAAGCCCCCACCACTTATCTGACTTGGCTCCTCTAGTCTTCTGGCTACAAGACAGAAGAGCAGGTCCATGGTGCAGTGGGGCTTGTAGGAAAAGACGGAGCTGCATGGGATCACAAGCACTTTCCTTTTGTTGCCTGAAAGATGTATCCCGTGCTAGGGATGCACAGATTTTGTTAAATCCATTATGCCTTGACGGAATTGGATCTTTTTAAGAGATGTATGAGAATTTCATTCCACTTGCACAAGTGGATGCACGAATATGCGTTAGCGCAAGTGCACATTAGTGCTAATGGACATTCATACAAGTGCACATTAGTGCTAATCCAAATTAGCTCACATGAAAATTTGTGCAAATCACCCACAAACTTAAAAAAAACAAAAAACAAAACAGTCCACAAGTCAACAGAATGAGCGCAACTCAGAAAAAGTTGATCCACTGCAGAATCCACAGGTCAGATTAATAGAAATCTGAACTCATTTGAATCCATTGCGGATTTCTCTGACATTTCTACCACATGCACCCATGGGGTCTTAGGATGCAAATACTAGAGGTTTGGGGATCTGCAAGAGGTTTTGCATGTGTGAGACCCTCAGTTCTTGGAAGGACACTTCCACAGCTCTGGAGGCCTGAGGTTTGCCTTTGGCTACTGTTATGAGTGTAACTTCTTACAGCATTTCATTTTCCATCACCTTCTGGGCAAAGCCCATCTTCTGGTTCTTGCTTGTAAATGTCTCGCAGTTGTGGTTACCACCTTCCCCCCTGTCCCCAGAAGGATTTCTGCATGACTGTCAGATCCAACTTCTATTACAGGGATGGTGGGTGGCCATGATGGTGAAAGCAGGAAAACACAGTAGCACAAGCTTCCTGCTGTTGCTCATCTTGGTAGGCAAATTTTATAGGCATCAGAGGGTATCAACGTAGTTGCTTATTATTATTATTATTATTATTATTATTATTATTACTGTTATTACTTTATTACATTCATATTCCACATTGTGGAACTCAAGGTGGCTCCATGCGGTTCCCAGGTGGTCTTCCCTCCAAGCACTGGCCAGACCCAGACCAGACCTGCTTTGCTTCAGCAAGGTGGCAGCCTCCTGTGCTTTCAGACCATGCCCTGGGAGCTTACTGTTATGAAGAGGCTTCCTTGCTAGTCTGGCCTGTCTCGCTGCAGTCCTTCTTTTGGGCAGAGCTGGTTGGAGGCACACAGGTTGAATCTCCACGCGATCTGCCTCTGGTTCCAGGTTCAGGAGCCCCTGCAGGTTGAAGTCCACACAAGCAGCAGAAATTCAACAGGCAAAGCTTATCCTGGCAGGCAGGTACAGTGAGGAGAGAAGCTCCATCAGCTAAATTTAAGAAGAGCTCTGTTGGAGCAGACCACAGGTCCATGTAGTTGAGCATCCTGCTTGACACAGCAACCACCAGAAGCTTCTGGGACACCCACAAGCAGGGCATGAAGGCAAGAGACCTCTCCACCAGACCTTCCCAGCATTCAGCATTCCTGTGATCATAGTCTCGATTGGGCCACCATGGCTAATAGCTGTTCTGGTAGACTCCTCTTCCATCCATCTGCCCATTCCCCCTTTAAAAGGCATTTAATCCAGTAGTCGCCCCATCTTGTGTCCCTGAATCCCATAAATTAAATACTGTAGAGAAATCTTATCATTTGGGTATCCTGGATCTACTGTCAATCTATTTCATTGGATGAACCTGAGTTTTAAAGTTATAGTAGAGGAGAAAAAACACCCGCCTTCCTTGCCACTTTATCTTTCTGTGAAATATGACTAATTTATAAATCACCCTCATGTTCCCCATTAGTAATCTTCTTTCTAAATAATAATAAAAAATTGAACACTTCGCAGTTCATTTGAGTTTTCACCATCCTGAAATTATTACCATCCTGAAATTTGTGATTGGCACACAGGCATTAAACGCACAGGAGCCTGGCCAGGGAAGAGCACTGACAGCTCTGCTTTTTTTTTTTTCTCAGGGGGCATCTTAGTCATGCAACCCAAGCCATCTCCCCCCACTTGCTTTCCTCCAGATGTGCACCTCTCTGTTTTAGCCCCTTTGCACCACAGGCAAAATCCTGCCCTCTGATTGTGATAAACCCTCCTAGACATTTGTTTTCCCGTTGTTGAACTGTGATCAGTCTCTGGATCTGTGCTTGGAAGCTTTTGACACATCTCCAAAACACACAACAAGGATGTCATAACAGAAGCATTGAACATTTCCACTTGAGCTGCTTATATATGTGTGTCTGTCTCTTGGGGGAGAGTCTATCAGATCTTCTCTCTCGTGATGCCTTTGTTGTGGTTATCTGGCAGAATCCAACAGCCAGTTTTGGCTCTCTGTTATTATGCTTGGAGCTCAAAACAAAAGATCATCAACATTCATTTGTATGGGGGTGTCAGTGGCACCCAGCCGTCTTCTGGATTTTGTTGTGGTTCAAAAACCACAAAAAAGAGAGACGAAACTCTTCTTCAAAATGACTTGTTGTTGTTGTTCAAAAGTGAAATTATGACAAAAATCTCTCCTTCCCTCTTTCTCTTTTTCTCTTTTGTACTTCCTACCATATGTGAGAGAGAGCCCCCTCCCCGCATCATCTAGGCTCTTTGAAACCTGTTCTTTGTAAATTAATGAACTGACACACCCTGAAAGAGATTCCCCCCTCCATCTTCCACTTTATCAAAAGAATCCATTAGCTACAGGTAGCAGGGCTGTGGGGAAGATTTAGTTATTATATTATGATGATTATTTTCTAATAAAAGGGTGGCAGGAGGAACGGAGCGTGTTTGGTGCAGAAGACAGCAAACTAAGAACTGTTCTGTGATGACGTCCAACCAAAGTTGAAGTATGGCCTTACGGAGCAGATGGGTCAGACTTTCTCATGCTAATTGGATGAGTGTCTGCTTGTGCTATGAATAATTATAAAAGAGTGGCATTGGGAAGGCTTTTTTCATACCCATGCTTGTTACTTTTCTCTTCCAGATTTCCGAAAATATAACCTGATTCTTAATAGCAGTCAGTCAAGTTTCATTGTAGGTAGTCAGTGGCAATTCCAATATAATTCACACACACACACACTCAATCCAAAGAAATAAAAAATTCCAGGAATACAAATCACTGAAATTAAAAACTATTCATTTAAGTTACAAAATCTCTTTGGCCATTAACACTATTGTGGCTGAGAAAAATGGCCCTTGACTTTCTTGCTTCTAGAAATGCTACCTTATAGGTGCTACCTTATAATGCTACCTTATAGGTGACAAACTTATCTACATCCTTCAGCCATCATTTCATTGTATGAAATTAACTTATGGAAAGAAATAAAGAAAGCTAGCTAACCTTGGATGAATTGCATAAAGGGACTAGAAATCTCCAGACTTGCCTGGCTACCAGTGGCAGGAGGAGGCTGCTTGTATAAGGACCAGCAAACAGCACCCTGCTTCTCACCCTGTGCAGGATACCTGGATTGTGGGTAGACGTTATCCACGGCAGGTGAAATAAGGCAAACGTTAAAGAATCAGACAACTATGCATCTAAGAGGTGAATTTAAAAGCAATGCAGTCAACTCTCTCAGCTTATACAGGTACTAGGAGAAAATATATGGCCGTTTTTGGTAAAACCTTGGATTGGGTCCAGATCTATGCTGGATCAATTTCGCAGATGGAAGTGGACTTCCCCCCCCCCACCCTCTCCTTCCGACAGCAGCCCCTCCAACCCCCTGAAAAACCCAGAGAGACAAGAGCCCCATGGAATGTGTGCAGTGGGGGATCCCGACAAATGGGATGGAGGGACCTTAGACTGGGCCTTTGCTCCCATGGAAGGCAGTTCCTGGATCCAACCCCTTGTTATCAGAAACTGGAATTTTACATCCCATCTTGGTTTGATGTGGAAGAGGGTTGTGCAACTGTATTTTTCCCCCTTGGAGTCCGTCCCAGCAGGTTGCACTGGAAGGAGGAAATAAAGACATTTAGACATTGCCAATTGGCCACAAAAATTTGGTGGCATCTGCTCCATAGTGCTCCACAGTGCTAAAAGGGACACACTTACTTGTTTGCAAGCTAATTGTGTTTGCAATTACTGTGCTGTTTTAATTGATGTTAATGTCTTCTTAATGTCTTATATTAATGTTTTAGCAAGTTTATGTATTTAATTGTATTTGAATGTATATTATAAACATATTTTGTGAACTGCTTACAGGTATTTTTAACAAAGTTCAATGGTATATAAATGCATTAAATAAATATAAATAAATGTGTCCATTTTAGCACTCTAATGAAACTAAAGAGCACTAAAATTGACAAATGTAGCTTTGTTGTGGTTTTTAAATCATTTCTGGTTGCACCAGGGGCAGCAGGGGATGGTGGGAGCCACTCTGGGGGCAGGGGGTTCATGCAGCCTGTAGGCTGCCCACCCCAATGCAGAAGGAAACAGTCCCTGGTAAAAGCAGCTGTCTCATTACGGTTAAACAAATCTGATAACCAAGTCAAGAGGTTTTTTTAGCCCAGCAAAGGGCATAACACTATTTTGAGAGAGGGGAAAAGAGTCATATAAATTAACTTTGGAAATATCTTGGGCAAGCTTTTACAAATTAAAAGCAAACAATATTTTGGGGGGTCTTGTACCATGTGGACTTAGGCAAATGAAACCAGCCGTAGAGGATCAAAATGTGTCTCCTGTTTAGTAAGTAGGTGTAATAATGGCCCTCTTGAATAGGGAAAAAGAGGACTTGTTGTGATTAGGGATGTCAGAGAATTCCACGACAGATCTCGGTGAGGCCGAATGCCAGTGCATTCGGCCCCCCGAAATCCATCGCAGAATGGCCTGCCCCCCCCGCCCCCCGCGGATCCTCCCCGGGACGAGACTTACCTGGGGCGGATGTTCTGGACGGCGGCGGCTCCAGCAGCGGCTTCAGTGGCGGCTGGTCTTCTGAACGGCTGCCACCACCGCCATTTGCAGTCTGTGTCTTTTCCCCCCCCCCCCATAGACGTGATAGGTTACATAAAGACTTACGTAGCCTATCACGTCTGGTTTTTTTTAAAAAAAAACAACACCGTGTATGCAAATTGCGGCTATGGCCGCCGCCATTTGCGTTCCTTATTTTTCACCATCTTAGTCTACATCAATATTTACATAGACTAAGACAAAGAAAAGAAAGGGGAACACAAATAGCGCCCACTACGCTATTTGCGTTCCCCTTTCTTTTCTTTGTCTTAGTCTACGTAAATATTGATGTAGACTAAGATGGCGAAAAATAAGGAACGCAAATGGCGGCTGTAGCCGCCGCCATTTGCATACACATTTTTGTTTTGTTTTTTTGTTACCCAGAGCCCTCTGCGGCCGGAAATCCAGCTGCGGACGGCCCTGGCCTAGGCCTGGCCAGCTGCTCCGCAGAGCTGCTGCAGAGCACAGCCGGCCATCGAGGATTCCGGGGGGGAGGACCGAGTCACCTCCCCCCCCGTCGAGGATTCTGGGGGGAGGGACGGAACGCCTCCGCCCCCACCATGAACAGAATCCATGAAAAGGTAAGTCAATTTCGTACATCCCTAGTTTGTGATACATGAACCTGTAGATAAGCGAACTCCGGAGAAGTTACAATCTTGGCCTCCTGTTAATGAAAGAGAAGTAAAATGTGTCTCCCTGGGAAACTCTCTCCAGGCAAATCCAGGGAAAGGAAAGTTTCCTCCTGTGCAAGCACCGGGTCATTACTGACCCCTAGAGGGACGCCTGCTTCCGCAGGCATTTTCATGGCAGACTATAGCGGGGTGGTTTGCCATTGCCTTCCCCAGTCGTGACTACCTTTCCCCCAGCAAGCTGGGTTCTCATTTTACCGACATCGGAAGGATGGAAGGCTGAATTGACCTGAGCCAGCTACCCAATACCCAGCTTCCACTGGGATCAAACTCAGGTCGTGGGGAGAGTTTCGGTTGCAATACTGCCGCCTACCACTCTGCGCCACACGAAGGACATCCATATTAATCCAGCATGGTGGCAGGGACGTGGGCATTTGGAACGGTTGCAGCTGTGCTTGGAAAGCCCTCTGTTCCCTGTGTGCTGTAATCCTGCCCCCCCTCCCACTCAGCTATTAACCTTGAACAAAGCCTTCCATTGGCCCCAGTGGGAGACCTTTATATCAAATGAGTGTGTGCGGGTGAGAACGAGAGTGGGGTGCCACCAGGGCTGGCATCAAGGGCAGGCCTGGTCATATACCTGCCAAGGGCTCACCCCCCAGCAGGGGCCCACTGACAAAAGCCTCCTGGAGTTGCTCCTCTTTCCCATTGCAACCTGCTTGTTCACTGGCCTCTCACTCCGGGCCAGACACAGTGGTGGTGGTGAGGAGGAGGAGTGGGAGATGCCAATGCCTTCCTGCTTTCTGCCTGTCAAGCCAGCGAGTGGGAGCCAAGTGATGAGGAAGAGGAGGCGGGAGAGGAAGAGCAGCTGGTGGCAATGGCAGCGAGAAAGAACTGAGGCAGGGGTCGTATGGGGGGCATTTTGCCCAAGGGGGCCTCAAAAACCTGGAGCCGACACTGGTTGCTGATTTTGTTTTTGCCCCACCCACCTTTGCTTCGGTGTCATGCACTGCTGGCATGCATCCCCCGCCCCATGGCTAGGCGTGTGGGAATGGGGTCCTTGGGTTGAAAGTATTTCCTCGGCCTTGCATTAATGGAAGGAGTCTATAGGGCTGCAATCAGGAATAGTGTTGCACTGGGCTGGTGGGGTGTGTGTGTGTGTGTGTGTGTGTGCAGTTTGGCTTGTACACCTCCTTGGCCCTGGGATCAGATGTATCTTAATCTGGGATGGTGGCAGGTCCCCTCGCACCTCGTGTCTTCAGTTACAGTCTCTTAACTATTTCCTGTTCACTTATCTGGAGGAAAGTGTGTGCTGCCCATTCTCATAGTCACAGGAATTGTGGGAGAGGTTTTACAATTTCTGCCCCCATGTTTCTAGTCCCTCTGGATTTAAGCATTTTCTAAGTTCCGTCTGGCCACCTGGACTAGGATGAACACACAGCACAAAATTAAGCTATGGAACTCACTATGGCAAGATGTAGTAATGGCCGCCAATTTGGATGGCTTTAAAAGGGAATTAGACAAATCCATGGAGGAGGATAAGGCTATCGATGGCTACTAGTCCTGATGACTATATGCTACTTCCAGTATTGGAGGCAGTAAGTCTGTGTACACCAGTTGCTGGGGGACATGGGTGGGAGGGTGCTGTTGCAGTGGTGTCCTGCTTGTGGGCTTCCCATTGGGGCATCTGGTTGGCCACTGTGGGAACAAAATGCTGGACTAGATGGATCTTTGGTCTGATCCAGCCTGGCTCCTCTTATGTTCCTATGACCTTAGAAATTGTTTTGATTTCTTCTGTAGCCTTGAAAAATCACATGATTAAGCTCCACAATGAGCAAAAGGGACCTCTGCTGCCCTTTTCCTACATAAGCTGTTTTCCTAATGTGAACTGAAAATTGGGGCTTCACCAAACTGCTTTACATACCAAGCTCTTGACTCAGCTGTGTTCAAAAGGCAATGAGTTTCCATCTCTGCTCCCCAACCCCACCTCGATTAATTTTCTTTTTTAAAAAGGTGATGAACTCAACCTCTGAACCTCCCTTAGCCTGCTTCCAGCAAGACAGTCAGCTCCTAAAAGCCTCTGGCAACTCAATTTTCCCCCAGAGGATTTTTTGCTGGTGAAGATGAAATTGTCTTTGTTCCACAAAAGAAAGTGAGATGAATGACCTGAAGGTGGATCTTCCAACCATTTCAATATCTATCTTGTAGCAGAATGTGCCTGGTGTTAATGGAATGGCCGAAGGCGTCGTGTTGTTGCAAGACTAATTAACTAACAGATGACAAAACTAGACTATTTTGTGGTCCAAACGTGTTGGATGGGCTGGTTTCCTCCTTCTTCCCCTCTCTCCTTCCTTTCTCCTCAGTGAGAATACTAAACACCACCAGACTGAATGCTTTTAGGTCCACTCTTCTACAGCAGTGGCATATTAACAGGTGTTTCCAGCACTTCATTTCCCAGAAGTATCTCTCGGTCATTGGTACTTGAAAGCCAGCCTTTTTCTCTTTGTTTCTCCTGCCTCCTCTCCTTTCAGGAACTACTGGCTGCCAAGCAGAGAGAGAGAAAAAGAACGTAACTTGAAAGCAGAACTTCACGTCTTCACCCTACCACTCTTCTTCTGGAGGAAGGGAGAGACAGACAGAGATGATCCCTCTCCTTTTTGGAGGAAGCTTGATCTTAGAAATCAACTGCTTGCATCAGGTGGAGGTTTCTGGGGGTGGAGGATTCTTTGATCCAGCAGATGCTGCCAGAATGGAATTGTTTGGCGGCCACCAGGAACAAGATGAAATTGTAAAGAGAACATTATTTTTTAAAAACAACAAGAACATATGCGAAGCTTTTGTTAAATCCACTTAATTCATGGTACCATCATGACTACAGGAATAAAATGGTGTTTTCTTCCTCTGCCCTGATGCTAAACATGTTTACTTAAGAATACACACCATCTTGTTGTAGAAAAGGCTAATATGTTTTAAAATTAAAAATAATACAATAAGCTTCTCCAACTACCCTCATGCCCAGTCAGCTTCCCTTAGCTCAATTTTTTAAAAACACTAAAATCAGAAAGGATGCTGTTGGAAGCAGTAGCACCGTGGGTGGGCCCTGGCATACCCATTCTGGCCCAGGTGCAGACACAGGGCCTGTTTGCCACTGTCCCCATTACCTGCTGCTCTCTGGATGGTTATGGTGGGGGGGCTGGGCTGGGGGGCCCTGTGTTTCAGCCCTGAGGTCCAGTCCCAGCTGCACCACTGGGTCCACCAGTTTCTATATTTGCAGGAATGGAACGCTAGCACCACATGGACAAGATCACTCCTTTGACAGTCATCAGCAGAGGAAAGAATTCTGCTGCCCCCACTTACCACCTAGGCCAAAGAGTTTCATTCTGCCCTGCTAACACCGAAACTAAGCAGAGACATGTTAAAGGTGAACAAAATTATGCATGGTGTGGAGAACGTGGACCAGGAGACTTTTTTCACTCTCTCATAATACTAGAACCCATGAAGCTGATTGGTGGGAGCTTCAGGACAGATAAAAGGAAGGATGTCTTCACAAAGTGCATAGTTAAAACTACTTAATTCACTTCCACAAGATCTAATGATGGCCACCAACTTGGATGGCTTTAAAGGTGGATTGTACAAATTAGTGGAGGAGAAAGCTATTGATGGCTACTAGTCCTCACAGTTATATGCTACCTCCAGTATCAGAGGCAGTATGCCAGTGCACACCAGTTGCTGGGGAACATGGCAGGAGGGCACTGTTGTGCTTGTGTCCTGCTTGTGGCTTTCCTGTGGACAGCTGGTTGCCCACTGTGTGAACAGAATGCTGGACTAGATGGACCCTTGGCCTGATCCGACATGGCTCTTCTTCTGCTCTTCCTTTCTTATGACTGGCTCCTTCCTCTCTCTGCAGCTCTTTCAAAGAGTTCGATGTGCTGCTGCTGCTCATTCATTATTAACTTCTTCTTTTTTTAGATTTGAAATTGATGTCGTTTTATTTATTTCTGATATTATGAAACTATTTTAAGGGGGGGATTATTGTTAGTGATTGTTAATCTCTGTATGGGGCTGGAGTTTAGGGCTGTGCACTGCTTCGGTCTGAAGCCTGAATAATAAATCGAAGTGGGCTGCTTCGGAGGTGCCTCTGCATTAGGGATGTATGAAAGTCACTTACCTTTTTGCAGCTTGGCTTCGCGGTGGGGCGGAGGCGCTTCGCTTCTCCCCCCGAAGTTCAGGCGAGGGGGGGAGGCATCCCGCCTCGCCCGGCCGAAATTCAGGCTGGGGAGAAGCGCCCCGTCTCCCCGGCCGAGAAACAAAAAGTGAAAGAAAGAAAAAAAAAACATGATAGGCCACGTAACGATTTACGTAGCCTATCACGGCTAGATTTCCAAAGTCAGCCGTGATAGGCTACGTAAATTGTCACGTAGCCTATCACAGGTGACTTTGAAAAAAAAAAAAGTGCGTACGCAAATGGCGGCGCCCATGGGGCGCCACCATTTGCGTTCCTTAGTTTGGCACGTCTAGTCTACATAAAGATTTACGTAGACTATGGCGAAAACAAGGGAACGCTATGGGATTCTTGCCCATAGCAGTAGATATAATGGTCACCTGAATTAAATTCGCCTATGCTTGTCCATTTTAGTTCACTGATTCCCAAGATGTCGATGTTCAATCTTGCCATCTCCTGTTTGACCACCTCCAGCTTACCTTGATTCATTGATCTTACATTCCAGGTTCCTAAACAATATTGTTCTTTACAGCATCGGACTTTCTTTTCACCACCAGACATGTGCACAGCTGAGTGTCCTTTCGGCTTTGGCCCAGCCGCTTCGCTCTTTCTGGCGCTACTTGGAAATACCCTCTGCTCTTCCCCAGTAGTATATTGGACACCTTCCGACCTGAGGGGCTCATCTTCCGGCGTCATCTCTTTTAGCCTTGTGATATGTTCCATGGGGTTTTCTTGGCCAGAATACTGGAGTGGGTTGCCATTTCCTTCTCCAGTGGACCACATTTTGTCAGAACTCTCCACCATGACCTGTCCGTCTTGGGTGGCCCTGCACGGCATAGCTTATGGCTTCACTGAGTTACGCAAGCCCCTTCGCCACAACAAGGCAGTGATCCAAAAGCACTGCGATCAATCACCCAGGCAGGAGGAGGAGTGGTGCGTCATGTCCCCAGCACTCACAAGCTGTCTTCTCCTCACAAGCAGGAGACGGCTAGAGACAGGGAGCATGTGAGACACCTCCTCCTGCTCCTCCTCCTACCTGGTCGGCTGTCAAGAACAGCCGACCAGCAGCATAGCATGCCTCTGCCACTCGCTAGCTGTCTCCTCCTCCAGAGCAGGAGACAGCTAGCAGTCCTTGGGGGTGTTTCCACCAGTGATTTACCCCCTCAATTGACAAGGCACAATGCGATCTCAGCGCTCTTATTCCCCTTTGTTTGGTTTATTGCCTTAGGAAGAAACTTCAACCCTTCATTATAGAGATCCTGCAAGTTAAAATGGGGGCTGGTTTCCATCTTTGTGTTTACTGCTCTCTTTCCCACAACAAACCCATTAGTGTCTCCTCAGAAGTAACTCCCATTGCGCTCAATGAGGCTTGCTCCTGAAATGGAGGCACATCTTGACTTCTCTTACTGGCTGAGCAGCCCCTGCCTGTCAGATGGCATTTGCTCCAAACCCCACCCCCACCAGGAAGTATGTCCTGTGCAGCCATTTTTACTGCTGCGGAGAACCTGCTCTTGGAGCCCTGCATGGACCACATCGCAGCAAAGCTGATTCCTCTTAAATTAAAATCCAGCACTCCTCCATCAGCTTCTCCTTCTGTTGTCGTGGAAACACGGCCGAGACAGCCGAGCAGGCGGGGGGGGGGGCCAGATCTGAGAGGCAGAGCTCTTTGCTTCGAGAGTTTTTGTGGGAAAACACAAAGTTCAGCTGCACCCAGCACAAAGAGTACTGGGCCAAACTGTCTGAACTTTGGCAGGTGGGATCCCCTCCATGTCAGCAGGCCAAGTTTCATGTATTTATAATGAAAACTGAGAAAGCTATGGCCATTTGTGTTTTCCCGTGCAAGTCAATGGGAAAATGCCCAAACTGAGTGATCCGGATATCCAAATCTCACTTTGGATCCGGAACCGAGTTGAAGGAGGGGGGGTATGAATCCGTCCAAGTCAAAGCGGGGCTGATTTGGAGGGTCCAAAGTGGCATCTGAAGCGAAGCGGGGGATCTGTGCACAGTCCTAGTGGAGTTGTCATGCTTTGTTGTAGTGTTAGACTTTGAGCATCATGTATATGGGGAAATGGTATATAAATATAGTAAATTTGACTATGACTACTCCACATCTATGAATCTAGAATACCTAATTTTAGCCAGTGGAAAAATTCAGTACAAACTAAGAGTTCTCCAGGCATCTAGTGTAGACAGGCAGCTAGGACTGGAACTGTCCTGGGGTCGTTGATGAAGTTGTAGGTTGTGCTGAGGGACCCAGACATGTGTATTTGAATGTGATGCAATGTTTTTAATGTGCAAAAGCACATCCCAGTATGCACAGAAGGAAAGCAGGGCATTAATTTGTTCAGCTTCATAACAAAGATCCAAAAAGAGAAAGAAAGAAAGAAAGAAAGAAAGAAAGAAAGAAAGAAAGACAGACCCATGTGGGAGCTGCCATAGAAAGCTGGGAGTCAAGTAATTTGTATGTCAAGAGCATTCATTTATGGCTGGCTGCTGCTATTTAATATGATTAAAAAGCCTTTTGTAATAGCAATAGTAATAGTACAACCTACAGACCTCAGATATGTGAACCTTTCATGATGTGAATTAGTTAAGCAGGGTCTGGCACTTGCCTATCCAGACTGTATAGTTAATTTTAAAAACAACTACATTAAAATGATAATTTTATAACTTAGAAATGTATTATTTATGAATTAACCAAAGAAAGTTGGACAGCCCTTTTACAAAATGAGAAGAGCCTAGCTGAATCAAGCCAATGATTCCATCCAGCCCAGCATCCTGTTTCCATTGGTGGCAAGGCATATGCTTTTGGGAAGCTCTGAAGCACTAACTTTCTTTGTCCTCAGCATCTGGCATTCAGAGGCAGGCTGCATCCGAATGTAGGACTAGGTTATTCTTCTGCTTCTTTGCATTTATGGAGCTGCCTTATACCAGGCCAGATCATTGGTCCATCTAGCCAGGACCAGCGTCAAGGGTAGGCATGGTTGGGCATCTGCCCAGGGCCCACACCCCATCAGGGGCCCACTGACAAGAGCTCCCAGAGTTGCTGCTCCTCTTCACCGTTGCAGCCTCCATGTTCACCTTCCTCTCGCTCTGGCGCAGATAACAGTGCTGGTGGTGAGGAGCCAGAGATGCCACAGCCTCCTTGCTCACCGGCTCTCTGCCTGCCAAGCAAGCATGTGGGAGCAGTGAGAAAGAGGAGGAGGGGCAAGAGCAGCCAGTGGCAATGCAGCAAGAAGGTAGACTCATGGGGGGAGGGGGGCAGGGAGGGTGTCTTGCCCAAGGGGTCTCAAAAAACTGGAGCTGGCACTGCATCTAGACCAGTATTGACTACTCTGGGTGGCAGTTGCTCTCTATGGTCAGGCAGAGAACAATCTTTCCCTTGTCTCCTACCTGCCATCCTTTCAAATGGAAATACCAGGAACTGAACCTGGTACCCTACCCTCTGCATGCAAAGTGTTCTGTGCTCCACCACTGAGCTACACCCCCCTCCAAATGGTTGCCTTCGAATTCATGCCATTGTCTTCTGTTCTACCTGCTAGGCTATTGAAGGGGCTTCCATTTGCCTATCATGGCTAACTGCTATCTGGGAGCTTGAGGTGAGAATCCAAATGTAGATTCTCACCTGCGTAAAATGTCATGGGATTTCTCACATGGGATTCCGCGGAGCCGCCGGCTGGCTCCTCCCACAACCGGACATCCGGCCGCTGGGCAGCAGGGACGCAAATGGCGAATGCTGTAGCCGTCGTCGTTTGAGTCCCTGTATTTAACTGTGATAGGCTACATAAATATTTACATAGCCTGTCACGGCAAAGTAAAAAACAAAACAAAAACCCATACGCAAATGGTGACAGCTACGGCGGCCACCATTTGCTGTCCTTATTTTTCGCCGTTTTAGTCTACGTAAATATTTACGTGGGCTAAAACGGCGAATAAAAAAGGAACACAAATAGCGCCCACTACACTATTTGCATTCTCCTTTTTTTTGCCATAATAGTCTACGTAAATATTTATGTAGACTAAAATGGCAAAAAATAAGGAACGCAAATGGCGGCCGCCGTAGCCACCGCCATTTGCGTACACCGTTGTTGTTGTTTTTTACCCAGACGTAAAGACTTACGTAGCCTATCACGTCTGGGTAAAAAAAAAAAAGACCAGACTAAGGATGGACGAAAGTCCTTTACCTGGTCCCGCAGCTGTTTTCGGTGGGGGGGGGAGGCGCTTCAGTTCTCCCCCTGAAATTCTTGGTGGGGGGGAGGCGCCCCACCCCTCCCGGCCGAAATTCAGGCCGGGGGGGAGGCGCCCCAACCCTCCCCGCTGAAATTCTGGCCAGGGGGAAGCGCCCCGTCTCCCCAGCCGCGAAATAAAAGCCATGGGCGCCGCCATTTGCATACGCGCTTTTCCCCCCCCCCCCAAGTCAGCCGTGATAGGCTACATAACAATTTACGTAGCCTATCATGGCTGACTTTGAAAATCTAGCTGTGATAGGCTACGTAAATCGTTACGTAGCCTATCAAGTGTTTTTTTATTATTATTATTTTACTGGGAAATGGCGGCGGCGGCAGCCGGTCGGAAGACCAGCCGCCACTCCCACCCCCGCCGAAACGCCGAATGTGTTGGCATTCAGCCTCCCGGAGATTCGTGGAGAAATTCTCCGCCATCCCTAGACCAGACTGCAAATGGCGGACACGGCAGCCGGTCGAAAGACCAGCCGCCGCAGCCGCCGCCGAAGCCACAGCTGGAGCTGCCGCCATCCAGAACATCTGCCCCAGGTAAGTCTCATCCCGGGGGTGATCCATGGGGGGGGCGGGGGGCGGCAGTCCGTTCCACCACGGATTTTGGGGGGCCGAATGCCAGTGCATTCGGCCTCACTGAAATCCGTGGCGGAATTCTCCGCCATCCCTACTTAAGGATGGACGAAAGTCCCTTACCTCATCCCGCAGCTTGCTTCGCGGTGGGGGGGAGGCGCCCCGTCCCTCCAGCTGCGAATCCTCCTGGCCGGCCGGGACGCAAATGGTGGTGACCGTAGCCGCCGCTGTTTGTGTCCCTGCAGTCAGCCGTGATAGGCTACGTAAATCCTTACATAGCCTATCACGGCTGACTTGGGGGGGGGGAAGCGCGTAAGCAAATGGCGGCGCCCATGGGTGCCGCCATTTGTGTTCCTTATTTGGGCACGTGTAGTCTACATAAACATTTACATAGACTACGCCGAAAATAAGGGCAACGCTATTTGCGTTGCCCTTATTTTCACCATAGTCTACGTAAATGTTTACGTAGACTACACGTGCCCAAATAAGGAACGCAAATGGCGGCACCCATGGGCGCCGCCATTTGTGTACGTGCTTTCCCCCCCCCCCAAAGTCAGCCGTGATAGGCTACGTAAGGATTTACGTAGCCTGTCACGGTGTTTTTTGGAAATCTAGCCGTGATACGCTATGTAAATCTTTACGTAGCCCTGCCCATCACGTTTGTTTGTTTTTTTACTGGGAAATGGCGGCGGCGGCAGCCGGTTGGAAGACCGGCCGCCACTGCCGCGCTGCCGCCGCTGCACCACCGCCGCTGCACCGCCGCTGGGAGTCGCCGGGAGCCTCCAGGAGCCTCGAGTAGGGGTGGACGAAAGTCCCTTACCTTTCGCCGAAGCTTGTTTGCGGTGGGGGGGAGGCGCTTCGCTGCTCCCCCCGCGAAGTTCAGGCCGGGGGGGAGGCTTCCTGCCTCGCCCCGGCCGAAATTCAGGCCGGGGGGGAGGCTTCCCGCCTCGCCCCGGCCGAAATTCAGGCCGGGGAGGAGGCTTCCCGCCTCGCCCGGCCGCGAACTCCAAAGTTTAAAAAAAAAAAAACGCCCCCGTGATAGGCTACATGACGATTAACGTAGCCTATCACGTAAATCTTTACGTAGACTACAGCGACCAAATAAGGAACGGGAATGGCGGCTCCCTATGGGGGCCGCCATTATCCGTACGCGCTTTTTTTTTTTAAAGTCACCCGTGATAGGCTACATGACGATTGACGTAGCCTATCACGGCTGACTTTGCAAATCTAGCCGTGATAGGCTACGTTAATCGTCACGTAGCCTATCAGGGTTTTTTTTTTTTTTCTTTTCTTGGAAAATTAATTAATTAATTAATTAATGTCTGGGACCTAGGATATTTTTATATGATATAGCTCCTGCTGGTGAAGATATTTCAAAAAGTACTGGGAATCATATAGTGGGAATCACCGCCTTGGGAGAGCTTCTGGCCCAAAGGTGGCCAAGAGATATCTTAAAAAATAAATAAAATTAAACTATAGTCAAACCTATAGTCAGATCCTGGTTGCTAGAATCAGATAGCATGCCCAACAATTGTCATGGCTCCCTGCCTTTGATGCTGGGATTATGGGAACTTCCTGAAAGCTGACTGTTTCAGCAGTGAAGATCCAGCAGAATGAAGTTGTCCAAAGTTTTTCCATAGTGGGGAAGACTGTGGCCAGGGGACCTGTGTGCCTGCTCAATCTGCTATCCAGATGTAACCATTGATGGGGAACTTCAAGTCTCCTGTTCTTCCTTCTTAGGGTTCATAATCTTTAGATTGGACTTGGACAGGACATCCCTTCAGAGGACACTGTCCTTGGACAGCCCCAGCAAATAGAGGACTGTCCTCTGTAAAGTAGGACACATGGCCACCCTATCAACGAGTGATTGGACACCATTTCTACCATCTTTTCTGCAGCATAACTTCCTGCAGCTTATCTAAATCGTGATACTTGCGGAACAATTGCAATGGGACTCTTTCCAGCAATGGGATTCCACTTTGATTCCAGCATTCTGTGAGCAGCCGTCCTTCCGAAAGTGGCTTTACATCCCATCCCACTGGCACTTGAAAACATTGCATGCTTGTTCTACTAAAGGGTTGTCGATTGCCACTCTTGCTGAAACAAAATACTCTTCCAACAGAAAATGTAATTACATTATGGGGGGGGGAGTAATTATTTGAATCCATTATGACATCAGTTATCATGTGATCATGAATCATGAGTTCTTATCATGATGGATAATAATAATCCAAGAATGGGAGCCAAGGTGGATTGCAATAAACCCTTCACAGCTTGGCTAGTGCTAAACTGAACTTCTGAACTCTCCCTGGAGAAAGAAAAGTGAGAAATTCCTTCTGGCATTAGACAGACCTTCTAGTATCACTGCCAAAGACCCTGCCTCCTCAACAGCCTTCTCTATTTCATGTAATTATTTCCTAAATCGCACTCCAGATATCCTTGTCATATTGAGGATAACACCTCTCTTTCCCATTTTCTATTCTGAATTAGCAGCCCTAAACTCCATATCGAACAGTGAGGCCTCATTAAATCCGGATCCAAGATAGTCTGGCAGTGGGATATGGCCATCCGTCAGCAGTAAGACTCCATTACAGATAAGACTCCATTACACCAGCCAAGGGTAGTACAGTTACCTGCTTGCTTTTGAAAGAGGTGAGAAAGGGAACATAAGCTTAGCCAGAAGCTGTTGCATTTGATTAATCTCTATGTCACATTTTAGCTGTGGACTTTCAGCATGTATAGTGGGATCTTTACAGGCACTGACTAACCAGGAAAGAAATCTTGGCATCATAATGAACAAGACAATGGAAATGTCCGCTCAGTGTGTGGCAGCTGGAAAAAGGCAAATTCCATGCTTGGGAGCATTAGGAAAGAGGCTGAAAACAGAACAGCCAACTTAGTAATATTATATGTGTATGGTGTGACCACATTTGGAATATTGTGTTGAGCAGTGTTCACGGGAAGGCCCGTGGGCCACTGGTGGCTCCCAATGACCTCACGGGCCGCTCACTGCCTCTTTCTCATTCTCTCTCTCTCTCTCTGTGTAGCAGCAGCTGCTCGCTCTCAGCAGGCCCTCTCTAGCTTTGCCTTGTTGTTTGCTATAGTAGTAGGCTATATCATGAAACACTTAAGTACATTTCCCTATTCGGTCGCAAAAATGCCCTCCCCCATGAGATCTAATGGATTCAATCCAGCTAAAGGTAGCATTGACCAAGTCCCATCAAAAGCGACAGCAATGGAACTTAGGTTGGTCATGACTGCTTGATAGTGCCTTTTGTGTTAATCACCCTTCAGTACATTAGCAGTGCAATCCTATACATGTCTACTCAGAAGTAAGCCCCATTGCATTCAATGGCCATGCTGGCTGGAAATCAGGGAGTTTCAGTCAAATACATCTGGAGCACAGCAGGCTGTGGAAGCCTGGTCTAGATGCTATCTCTGGGATGTTGGTTTTTCTCACCTGTTCTCCACTGTGTCAAACTTGCAGACAAAGGAGCAGGTGGAAGAAACTCAGTGTGAAGCATTTCTCCTCTGAGAACACCTCTTCTCCCCTTCTCTCAAAACCTTAACACTTGATCTTGGAAAGTGTTAAAAACAAGGTAAACACATATGCTGCAATTACCTGCTTTGAACTGCCTGATTAATATCAGAGTAAGGCTCTTCCTTCCTAAGTGCAATTTGTACATCTCCCATCTGAAGAGTACCCTGAAAGGTGCTTATTAGGTAATGGTGTCAGGTTGAACTGAGTGTTTCTATTCAACAAACCATCCCTGGTTACTATCTCTGTAATTGTCTAATACTCAGCTGCACTCCAGTAAATGTACTTTTCTTTCTCTCTCTCTTATATACCAGGAGAGCTGTAATTGATGAGTCAAGACTGTACAGGGAAAACTGTCATGTACCACAGTTTACTTTAGGGCACACTGAACAATTGGCTTATGGTGTGTGGCTGTTGCTCTTGTGAAGGAGGACCACAGGCTCAAAAATGTAAATGACAAATTAATGATGACCCTGCCCATTTTTTTAACTAGGTCTGCCACTGAACATCCTGAGCTGTCTGCAGATGGAATGAGGTCAGGATGTTGCAAAATTGGACTTCAGGGATTTAATCACAAAATTTATTTATTAATTAATTTGATTGATTGATTTATAAGACACCTATAAAACACATTCTCTAGGTACTGTACAATTTTAAAATAGAATATAATGCGATAAAATACAAAGCCCTGAAGAACACAATATAATATAAAATCAATTCAATAAAAATACAAAACGCGGACAAAGTAAGCATGATAAAATTACAAAATATCACTAAATAGTGAGAAAGCTTTCAAGTTCTCCAGAACTTGTCATCAGTCTAGATGGTAAACAATTAGGGGGCGAAGGAAAAAAGCTGGCTGATGCTGAAGCCATGGTGTCTGTATTTAGTCACCATCTGTAGATGGAACATGGAAGAAGGTTGCAGACAAATAGCTTTGGCTCTACAAGGGGTTATGAAAGGTTCAGGTTGTACCTAGGATTGCCCCTAGGAGTGCTGGAACTAAGAAACCAAGGGTGATCCCCTCTTACAGCCTAATCTAATTGTCTGGTACCATTTTAATGGCATGAAGCACCAAGCAAAGCAAAAGCATATCTATGTGACATATCTGCTTTTGATAGATTGAGACGTTGTCTGCTGTCCTACAGTTTGACTACTCTCCCATTTTGACTCACTACTATCTTAAATCAATACCAAAGTAAAACAAATCAAAATTCAAATGAAGGAAGGAGAGGCTATTTTTTTCTTAATGCCATCCTGTGAACTGCTCTGAATATTTTTTTTTTTTTAGTATTGAAGGGCCATATATAAATGTTGTTGTTGTTGTTCAGTCGTTCAGTTGTGTCCGACTCTTCGTGACCCCATGGACCATAGCACACCAGGCCTTCCTGTCCTGCGCTCTCTCCCGGAGCATGCTCAAGTCCATATTCATTGCGTCATCAGTGATGCTATCTAACCATCTCATCCTCTGCCGTCCCCTTCTCCTTTTGCCTTCAGTCTTTCCCAGCATCAGGGTCTTTTCCAGAGAGTTTTCTCTTCACATTAGGTGGCCAAAATATTTGAGCTTCAGTATCTGTCCTTCCAATGAGCACTCAGGGTTGATTTCCTTTAGGACTGACTGATTTGACCTCCTTGCAGTCCAGGGGACTCATAAGAGTCTTCCCCAGCACCACAGTTAGAAAGCATCAATTCTTCGGTGCTCAGCCTTCCTTAGAGTCCAGCTCTCACAGCCATACATTACTACTGGGAAAAACATAGCTTTGATTATACAAACCCTTGTCGGCAAGGTGATGTCTCTGCTTCTTACTATGCTGTCTAGGTTTGCCATAGCTTTCCTCCCAAGGAGCAAGTGTCTTTTAATTTCATGGCTACAGTCACTGTCTGCGGTGATCTTGGAGCCCAAGAAAATAAAATCTCTCACTGCTTCCATTTCTTCCCCTTCTATATGCCAGGAAGTGATGGGGCCAGATGCCATGACCTTAGTTTTTTTTAATGTTGAGTTTCAAACCAGGTTTTACACTCTCCTCTTTCACCCTCAACAACAGGCTCTTTAGATCCTCTTCGCTTTCTGCCATTAGGGTGGTATCATCTGCATATCTGAGGTTGTTGATAATTCTCCCGGCAATATTAATTCTGACCTGTGATTCATCCAACCCGGCGTTTCTCATGATGTACTCTGCATATAAGTTAAATAAGCAGGGCAACAATATGCAGCCTTGTCGTACTCCTTTCCCAATTTTGAACCAATCAGTTGTTCCATGTCTGGTTCTTACTGTTGTTTCTTGACCCTCGAACAGGTTTCTCAGGAGACAGGTAAGGTGGTCTGGTTCTCCCATCTCTTTCAGAATTTGCCACAGTTTGTTGGGATCCACACAATCAAAGGCTTTAGCGTAGTCAATGAAGCAGAAATAGACATTTTTCTGGAATTCTCTTGCTTTCTCCATGATCCAGCGAATGTTGGCGATTTGATCTCTAGTTCCTCTGCCTCTTCGAAACCCCGCTTGTACTTCCGGTAGTTCTCAGTTCACATACTGCTGAAGCCTAGCTTGTAGGATTTTGAGCATCACCTTGCTGGCATGTGAAATGAGCGCAATTGTATGGTAGTTTGAACACTCTTTGGTGTTGCCCTTCTTTGGAATTGGAATGTAAACTGACCTTTTCCAGTCTTGTGGCCACTGTTGAGTGTTCCAAATATGTTGGCATATTGAGTGCAGCGCTTTAACAGCATCATCTTTTAGGATTTTAAATATCTCAGCTGGAAGACTGTCATCTCCGCTAGCTTTGTTGTTAGTAATGCTTCCTAAGGCCCACTTGACTTCACTCTCGAGGATATCCGGCTCAAGTTCAGTGACCGCACTATCATGGCTATCAGGGACATTCAGATCTTTCCTGTATAGTTCTTCTGTGTATTCTTGCCACCTCTTCTTAATCTCATCTGCTTCTGTTAGGTCCCTGCCTTCTTTGTCCTTTATCATGCCCATTTTTGCACAAAACGTTCCCTTGAGATCTCCAGTTTTCTTGAAAAGATCTCTAGTCTTTCCCATTCTGTTTTCCTCGATTTTTTGCATTGTTCATTTAAGAAGGCCTTCTTGTCTCTCCTTGCTATTCTCTGGAACTCTGCATTCAGTTGGATATATCTTCCCCTTTCTCCCTTGCTTTTCACTTCCCTTCTTTCCTCAGCTACTTGTAAAGCCTCCTCAGACAGCCACTTGGCTTTCTTGCATTTCTTTTTCTTTGGGATGGATTTCGTTGCTGCCTCCTGAACAATGTTATGGACCTCCGTCCATAGTTCCTCAGGCACTCTGTCTATCAGGTCTAATCCTTTAAATCTATTCCTCACCTCCACTGTATATTCATAAGGGATATGATTTAGGTCATATCTGAATGGTTTAGTGGTTTTCCCTATGTTCTTCAATTTAAGCTGAAATTTTGCAAGAAGCAGCTCATGATCTGAGCCACAGTCAGCTCCAGGTCTTGTTTTGACTGACTGTATGGAGCTTCTCCATCTTTGGCTGCAAAGTACATAATCAATCTGATTTCGATATTGACCATCTGCTGATGTCCATGTGTAGAGTCGCCTCTTGTGCTGTTGGAAAAGAGTGTTTGCTATGATCAGCGTGTTCTCTTGGCAAAACTCGATTAGCCTTTGTCCTGCTTCATTTTGTACACCAAGGCCATGCCTGCTTGTTATCCCATTTATTTCTTGACTTCCTCCTTTAGCATTCCAATCCCCTATGATGAAGAGGACATCTTTTTTTGGTGTTAGTTCTAGAAGGTGTTGTAGTTCTTCATAGAACCGATCTACCTCAGCTTCTTCGGCCTCAGTGGTGGGGCATAGACTTGAATTACTGTGATGTTGAATGGTTTGCCTTGGACTCGTACTGAGATCATTCTATCATTTTTGAGATTGTACCCCAGTACTGCTTTTCCCACCCTTTTGTTGACTATGAGTGCAACTCCATTTCTTCTAAGGGATTCTTGCCCACAGTAATAGGTATGATGGTCACCTGAATTAAATTCTCCCATGTTTGTCCATTTTAGTTCACTGATTCCCAAGATGTCAATGTTCAATCTTGCCATCTCCTGTTTAACCACCTCCAGCTTACCTTGATTCATTGATCTGACATTCCAGGTTCCTAAACAATATTGTTCTTTACAGCATCGGATTTTCTTTTCACCACCAGACACGTGCACAGCTGAGTGACCTTTCGGCTTTGGCCCAGCCGCTTCACTCTTTCTGGCGCTACTTGGAAATACCCTCTGCTCTTCCCCAGTAGTATATTGGACACCTTCCGACCTGAGGGGCTAATCTTCTGGCGTCATCTCTTTTAGCCTTATGATACATTCCATGGGGTTTTCTTGGCAAAAATACTGGAGTAGGTTGCCATTTCCTTCTCCAGTGGACCACATTTTGTCAGAACTCTCCGCCATGACTTGCCCGTCTTGGGTGGCTCTGCACGGCATAGCTTATGGCTTCACTGAGTTACGCAAGCCTCTTCACCACAACAAGGCTGTGATCCATGAAGGGGCATATATAAATACTTTAGATAAATAGACCTTGCATTTCTATGTGAACAGCAAGAGTAGTAACACAAGCAATGAAACCAGCAGAGTTGGAGGGGGGTGGGGGTGGAATCACAACATTAAAACTAGCTCAGAGGACATGCTGAAAGACCTGGAAAAAGCAAAAGAGCCGGTGCTGGAAAGACACTTGATTTGGCCCCAGGCGATTCTCCCTGGGAAACACATTCCACATAGGAACAGAGAAAAAGGCCTTCTACTGAGTCAGACCATGGGTCTATCCAGCCCAGGATTGTCAACACTGACTGGCAGCAATGGCTGTCCAGAGTTTCAGGCAGGATCCTTTCCTAGCCTTACCTGGACATGCCAGGGATCAAAGCTGGGACCTTCTGCAGGCAACGTATGTGCTCTGCCACTGAGCGATGGCCCTCTCCACATATGGGTTGCCACCACTGACAAGGCACTATCTCAGACTTGGTTCACCACGCCCCTAATCTGCAAAGGCGGGTGGGCCCAGAGAAGGGCCTCAGAGGAACATAAGAAGCTGCCTTATACTGAGTCAAACTATCGGGCCATCTAGCCCAGTATTGTCGACACAGCCTGGCAGCAATGGCTCTCCAGGTTCAGGCGGGAGTTTTTCTAGCATATCTGGAGATACTGGGGATCAAACCTGAGACCTTCTGCATACTAAGAGGGGGTGCCACCACTGATGCATTGCCCCTCCTCTCCACCCATGCTCTTTACCTCTTTTCCTTCTCCTCTCAGAGTTCCCCTCTTGTGTTCTCCTCTTCCGCACATTGCCCTGAACCACTCCTTACCCAGCCTGCCCCTCACATACACCCATGTTCCTTGGCCTGCCTTCTCAGCCCTCTACGCATTCCTTCCCTGGGGCTCTCTGCTTCTTCCATCTTCCTTGTTAGCCCTTCAGCCTTCCCTCCCCCCTCCCATTGGGTGAGAGCAGCTGTGACAAAGACACCTGCCTGCCATGCTCCTTTATGACAGGGGAAGCAAAGGCCTGGGGGACAAATCCGGCCTTCTGACCTGCCCCAGATAGCCACACCCCCTTTCCTTGGCCATCAGTTGATCCCTGGCTTTTGTGCAGCTTTCCCCTTTTCTAAAAGGTCAAAATATGTCTCCTAAGGCTTAGTTACTCAGGCTGAAAGAGGTCTGGCACCCCTGCTCCATGACATCAAGATCAGCTCTGCCAGTCACTGCCAGTATGCCTGTGTTCTGCCTGCAGATGAGAGCTCAGGTGAGATCCAGGCCCACTTTTCTGTATATGCAAGTCCTATCAACAAATTGCAACCTCATCAGTTGTAACTTCTTCTTTTTCTCTGGGAAAGCATCCAAGGCCAATGTTTATATTGTACTTGCAGTTTTTTGGCTCTCGCTTATCAGTTGGACCGCAGCCATGCAGGATGGCTGCTGGCCAGATGGCTGGCTGTTGGCTGCCCTGCTCTTGCTGGCCCCCAGACAAGGCGGGAGATATATGGATATTTGCTATCCATCCAAGAAAGGCAGAATTTCTGGTGCCGCTTTCCTGGCTCTTGCATCCTCAAACTATCTTTGATCTCTCTAGAGAGAGCTTTCCAAGGGGCCCCACTGCAGCATTCTCATCTGTGGCTCTTTTTTCTTTTCTTTTTTACTTAATGCTGAAACCAGATGAATCATTCTCAACATTTTTTTAAATGGGTTGTTAAATCCAGGCTGGGCATTTGCTTAAGGAACACACACCTAACAATCTGAATGTGTTCTGCCAAGTTTGTTTTTGCATTAGCTGGATTACACACTGTGAAGGAAATTAGCTGGATTTTTAACTGACTTGACAAGCTCCATATTTCTAAGGCCTGGAAAATCCCATTTTTCTTAAACATGCCATTTCCTTTGTGAATTAAAGCATGTCACTTCGAAACAGACACCCATCCCCCGGTCCTCATCTCCTTGGACAAGTGAGTTTTATAAATATGAGCTACCTGTGAATAGCAAGGATCTTGTGATATCCTGGCAGATTTTCCTGTAGAGCAGCTTTCCCAAGCCTGGCAGCTTCCAAATGTTTTGGACTACAACACCCACCAACTCCAGAAAACACGGGCAATATGATGGGAGTTGTGGTCCAACACATCTGGAGAGCACCGGGCTAGGGAAGGCTGCTATAGAAGGAGTATGTGAAGTGCTCCTGATGGCCAATACTTAATTCAGTTTCCCCCCTTTGAGTGATTATCTCTGGCTGGTCCACAGCAGGCCTCAACTAGACGGGACTTGTAGCTGACAAGTGTTGCCCACATCCGAAAGGGGGTTTCGCCTCCCTCTCAGGGTCAGTCTTGGCTAATAGAAAGGCAGACTTGGGAGATTTTTTTAGAAAGAGCTTTGTTGTCCTTGAAGAAGGACAGCAGTTCTTGGCCAAGGATGCCAAGACATGGGTGTGGTCCATCATGGGCTGTAAGAACATACAGTATGTACAGATTTTGTTAAGTCCATTCCATCTGTGTTTCGCAGATTGCCAGGTGTTTTTCATTCCATCATCTGCTCATTGGTGGAAACAGTTTTTTTTTTCATGCATATTTTGTTCATTTCCAAATGTGCACTTGCGCTAATACGCACTTGCACTAATGCACATTAGCGCAATTGTGCATTTGCAAATGAATGAAATCATGCACATCTGCTCCCAAAACTAAAAAAACCCAGTCCAGAAGTCCATGGAATCCACACAACTTGAAAAAAGCTGGCCTGCTGAGACATCCACAGATCAGATTCATAGAAAGCCGAATTCATTTCAATCCATTGTGGATTTGGTTTCTCTGATGTCCCCAGCTGTAAGGTCCAATTTCTCCAGAAAGGGATGAAGTAGGTAAATCAGCCAAACCTGATACAAGGCACCCCTTTTATCTGTTGGATGTTTTCTTCTTTTTGCCCTTTTAATGCCAGGTAGACTCTGATTTTCTTCAATGAATTCAGTTTTACTTTCTGATAATTACAAGGCTTTGCCTGGGGGTTCAATCACTCTGCTACCACAGACATGCCTGATTCAGATATATGCTATTGAGAATTTTTAACTTATACCTGAAAGGGGGCGGGGTGTCCTGTTATATGAGGATTGCTAACAAGGGCTTGAAAAACTGGATGCACTGACTCCAAATATTATTTTAAAAGAAGTTCTGGGGGTCCTGATCCATCTGCCTGCCTGCCTGCCTGCCTGTCTCTCTCTCTCACACACACACGCACACACACACCTCAAAATTTAGACAGAGTCAGCAAGACAAAAGCAAGCAGCAAAACATAATTAAGATGTATGTACAAAATCAAGGTGCATTTGCCAATTCCATCCAGAGGGATTATACTTAGGGACAATGCCTGGAAAATTGTCTCTTGCCGTGGAAGAACACATGTTCTGTATGCAGAACATCACAGCTTCAATCCCTGCCATCTCCAGGTAGGGCTGGATTCCCCTCAGGATGAGCCAGGGGGCAGGCATGCTCACTGGAGAGCCTCCTCAGCCAGAGGAAGCAGGCAGCACGGCTCTTGAGAGAGCTGGCCAGGCCCAAATGCCTGGCTCTGAAGGGGTCCTTCCTCAGAGCCAGGCATTGTAGGAGGGATATCCCAGGAGATTGCCTGTACCATGATGGCCTGACTCAGTATAAGGCAGCTTCCTACGTCTCCTGTCCCTGTGCTTTGGTGATGTATTTGCTCATTTGCCTCTCCCAACTGCTGAGCTGACCAGACCGCCCCAGTTCCAGCCCAGTCTGCTAGTGGTATCAAGCTCTCATCTGAAGCCAGACCAGCTAAGAAGTTAAGACAAAGACTTCATGAACAAGGTAGGGCTTGAGATGAAAGGATGTTGCATCTCCATGGGTCAGAGAGAGAGCGCATTCGAGATGTCACATCTAAGTCTTCTCTTTATGAATTTTTCCCCTCGACATTCCCCCTCCCCACTCATCAAGTATCAAACTTGGAGTTCTTCAGGTCAGGATTGGTATCAGGATCAGGAATTCTACTGCAAAATGAACTTTTTAAAGGCAGCATTTATGGGGAAAGCCACAAAATTGGAGTTGTATTTTAATTCCAGTTGAGCACACCAAAAAATGCAAGCAGAGAAGTTCACCAGCTGCTGTCTTCTTGACCGGCCCTCCACTGGACACAGACTGCTGGACCACACAACTGCTCTGAACTGGATTGCAAAAGAAAAGGTCTGATGATTAGAGAGAGAGAGAGAAAGATGTGAAGATGCAGGAGAGGGTAAAAATACTCTGTGGTTTTGGGTGGCTGAATTTCATATAAACTTCAGAAGGAACAAGAACCATCTCATGTTTACAGTACCAAAATCCTCCAAAGGCATAGCATTGCTTTCCTCCTTCAGCAGATGTGGGAAGCTATTAATAGGAACAGCCAAGGGACTCTCTCAGGACAGCTGATGGACAGATTATGCCTCTGTTTTTCGCTCATGTTTAGCACTCATTCAAGCTTTCCAGATCTCCCAGGAACTTCATCAGCTTAGGATCATAGCAAGCTGCTTTATACCCACTCAGACCACTGGTCCATCTAGATGTATTGGGCTGCAACTTCCATCATTCCCAGCCAGCATGGCCAATGGACAGCACCAGGTTGGGGAAGGCTGGTTGACCCTGACTTCTGGAAGAATTTCTGCAGGGCTTCTGACAGGAATCTTTCCATCTGGAAATGCAGGGGATTGCACTAGAACCTTGTGCATGCAAAGCAGGTGCTCTGTTACTGAGCTATATGGTCCTTCCCCCTGCATCAGTAGCAGAGAGTTGGAATGTTAGAGGAATCTGCAATGGATTCAAATGAGTTTGGATTGCTATAAAGCTGACCTGTGGACTCTGCAGTGGACTGGCTTTTTCTGAGTCATGTGGATTCCGTGGGCTTGTGGACCGTTTTTTCACTTTTAAAGGGACTTGCACTAATTCACATTGGTGCTAATATGCACTTGCACAAATGTGCTAATCCACATTAGTTAATTCAGATTAGTGCATTTGCGCAAGTGTGCATTAGCACTAATGTGAATTAGCACAAGAACAACAAAATTCTGGTAAAAAAAATCTGATTCTGTCAATGAGCAGAAGATGTAATGAAAGTTGCCTGAAAATCCATGAAACACAGATGGAATGGATTTAACAAAATCCACACATCCCTATAGGGTTGGCAGAGAATTCCACCACGGACCCCAGTGAGTCCGCAGCAGAATGGAGCACTTATCTCTGCCTCCCCCCAGAATCCGTGTGTAGCCAGCTCCTCTCTGCAGCGGTTCCAGCCAGCTCCATTTAGCCAGTGAGTGATACAGCCTCCATTGCCATGCCGTATCACTGGCTGAGGAAGAAGGAATCCGGACACAAATGGCGTAGAGGACGCTACGTGTGGCCGTAAAGCCCTTAGTTTAAACTAATTGCAGCTGTAAATGGCTGAAATTAGCTAGGCTTCAGCAGCATGTGAACCGAGAACTACCAGAAGTACAAGCTGGGTTTCGAAGAGGCAGAGTAACTAGAGATCAAATCGCCAACTTTCGCTGGATCATGGAGAAAGCAAGAGAATTCCAGAAAAACGTCGATTTCTGCTTCATTGACTAGGCTAAAGCCTTTGATTGTGTGGATCACAACAAACTGTGGTAAATTCTGAAAATAATAGCGTTGCCCTTATTTTCGCCGTAGTCTACGTAAACATTTATGTAGACTACAGCGACCAAATAAGGAACGGGAATGGCGGCTCCCTATGGGGGCCGCCATTATCCGTACGCGCTTTTTTTTTTTTTTAAGTCACCCGTGATAGGCTACGTGACGATTGACGTAGCCTATCACGGCTGACTTTGCAAATCTAGCCGTGATAGGCTACGTGAATCATCACATAGCCTATCAGGGGGCGTTGTTTTTTTTTTCTTTGATTGCAATGGCGGCGGCGGCAGCCGGTTGAAAGACTGGCTGCCGCTCCCGCCCCGCTCGAACACCCGCCGAACCGCCAGCCGGACCCGCCACCGGGAGGGACATTCGGTGAAGGTAAGTCCCGTCCCAGGGGGGGTGCGGGGGGCGGGGGGGTTCGGAGGATTTCTCCCCGAAACTTGTTTGGGGGGCCGAACACGTTGGCGCTCGGCCCCCCGAAGTTTCGGGGAGAAATTCTCCGCCATCCCTATGCAGAGTACAGCCGGTTGAAAGACTGGCTGCCGCTCCCGCCCCGCTCGAACACCCGCCGAACCGCCGGCCGGACCCGCCACCGGGAGGGACATTCGGTGAAGGTAAGTCCCGTCCCGGGGGGGGTGCGGGGGGCGGGGTGGTTCGGAGGATTTCTCCCCGAAACTTGTTTGGGGGGCCGAACACGTTGGCGCTCGGCCCCCCGAAGTTTCGGGGAGAAATTCTCCGCCATCCCTATGCAGAGTACATCATGAGAAACGCCGGGTTGGATGAATCACAGGTCGGAATTTTTAGATTGCAAGGAGAATTATCAACAACCTCAGATACGCAGACGATACCACCCTAATGGCAGAAAGCGAAGAGGATCTAAAGAGCCTCTTGCTGAGGGTGAAAGTGGAGAGTGCAAAAGCTGGTTTGAAACTCAACATTAACAAAACGAAGATCATGGCATCTGGCCCCATCACTTCCTGGCATATGGAAGGGGAAGAAATGGAAGCAGTGACAGATTTTATTTTCTTGGGTGCCAAGATCACCGCAGACGGTGACTGTAGCCATGAAATTAAAAGACACTTGCTCCTTGGGAGGAAAGCTATGGCAAACCTAGACAGCATAGTAAGAAGCAGAGACATCACCTTGCCGACAAAGATTCGTATAATCAGAGCTCTGGTTTTCCCAGTAGCAATGTATGGCTGTGAGAGCTGTGGACTCTAAGGAAGGCTGAGCGCCGAAGAATTGATGCGTTCGAACTGTGGTGCTGGAGAAGACTCTTACGAGTCCCCTGGACTGCAAAGAGGTCAAATCAGTCAATCCTAAAGGAAATCAACCCTGACTGCTCACTGGAAGGACAGATACTGAAGCTGAAGCTCAAATATTTTGGCCACCTAATGCGAAGAGAAAACTCCCTGGAAAAGACCCTGATGCTGGGAAAGATTGAAGGCGAAAGGAGAAGGGGACAGCAGAGGATGAGATGGCTGGATAGCATCACCAATGCAATGAATATGAATTTGAGCACACTCTGGGAAAGAGCAGAGGACAGGAAGGCCTGGCGTGCTATGGTTCATGGGGTCACGAAGAGTCGGACATGACTTAACGACTGAACAACAACAACAAAGGGCTTTACAGCTGCAAGTGGCATCCTCTACGCCATTTGTCTCTAGATTCCTTCTTCCTACGCGATACGGCACAGCAATGGCAGCCGTATCACTGGCTATACGGAGCTGGCCGGCAGCTCTGCGGAATTGCTGTGGAGCCGGCCCACTAGGATTCCGGGGGAGTAACGGATCGCTTCCCTCCATGGGCGGATTCCCCCCCAGAGCAGCAGGTAGGAAATCTGCCCATCCCTACATCCCTAGCAGAAAGTCTGCATTTTGCTTTTACTCAGAGATAGTTCATCATACACACTTGTCCATCCCTTGATTAGCACAATATCAAGAGATGACTTCTGTTGTGAGTGTGGATGAAGCATCACAGATGCAAAACCCATCAGTAGAACTGGCTGTCCATCGCTCCTCATCTCACCTCAGACATTTCAATACAGTCCATTCATATGTTTGCATGTCATCGGGGCCCTGTTCACACAAAAGTCAGATATTGACTAAACATGTGGAATATTTAGGAATATTTAGTGTGTTCACACAGACTGACCCCATCCCCAGTATCCACAAACTATGCTGAAGGTCAGAATAAAGTCTACATATGTATAATTGTATACAAACCTCTCTCCATGTGACTGGAAATCCTACTTTGGCAGAGTTCCCTTCCCAATTGTGCAGAGAGAGATCTGTATACATGTGGGCTTTGTTCCAATCTTCAGCTAGATGCATGGAGGCCAGGGGTGGGGACAGTTTATATGATCCAGCTCACTCTATGCATTCAGTGAATCTGTGAGGATGGTAGAGATGGCAGAGAATTCCACCACGGATCTCGGGGAGGCCGAATGCCAGTGCATTCAGTCCCCCGAAATCTGGCAGAACGGCCTGCCCCCCCCACCCCCCGCGGATCCCCCCGGGATGAGACTTACCTGGGGCGGATCTTCCGGGCAGCGGCGGCTCCGGCGGCGGCTCTGGCGGCAGCAGCGGCGGCGACTGGTCTACTCGACCGGCTTCTGCCGCCGCCATTTGCAGGTTTGGGGGGATTTTTTTACACCCACGTGATAGGCTACGTAAGTTTTTACGTAGCCTAAAACATCTAGGTAAAAAAAAAAAGGCATACGCAAATGGCGGTGGCTACGGCCGCCACCATTTGCGTACGCCTTTTTTTTTTTTTAACCCAGACGTTTTAGGCTACGTAAAAACTTAAGTAGCCTAAAACGACTAGGTAAAAAAATAAAAGGCGTACGCAAATGGCGGCGGCTACGGCCGCCACCATTTGCGTTCCTTATTTTGGGCCATCTTAGTCTACATAAATAATTACGTAGACTAAGACGGCGAAAATAAGGGGAACGCAAATAGCATCCACTACGCTATTTGCGTTCCCCTTATTTTCGCCGTCTTAGTCTACGTAAATATTTACGTAGATTAAGATGTCAAAATTAAGGAACGCAAATGGCGGTGGCCGTAGCCACTGCCATTTGCGCACGCGATTTTTTGGGTTTTTTTCCCCAGAGCCTTCCGTGGCCGGAAATCCAGCTGCGGACAGCTCTGGCCTGGCTGGGCCTGGACGGCTGCTCCGCAGAGCTGCCGCGGAGCACAGCCGGCCAAGGAGGATTCCGGGGTGGAGGAACGGAGTGCCTCCCCCCCATCCAGGATTCCGGGGGAGGGACGGAGCACCTCCCCCCCCGTCCAGGATTCCGGGGGGAGGGAATGCCTCCCCCCCCCATCAGCATAATCCGCTAACAGGTAAGTGATTTTCGTACATCCCTAGAGGATGGTCTGGGGTAACCAGGTGTCCTTTTTTACAGAGGATGATCCTCTGTTGGAAGGACTGCCGGAGGATTGTCTTCTATTTTCAAGGTGCCCTGTGTTTGAAGTGCTGTCCAGTCCACATCCATTTTAAAGGTAAAGAACCTTCAGAAGGAAGAGCGAAAGGGCCTTGAACTTGCCCATCCACAGCACCTGGATAGCAGGCTGAGCAAGGCGCACAGCTCACCTGGTCACAGCCTTCTACACCGTGCTGAGATGCATTGTATTTTTATTTTAGTTATATTATTTTTACATTTGTATCTCTTCTCTACATATACATATGCAAACTGTATGCAGGTTGGTGTCCTCCTGTGTCCTCTTTTTGGGTGATGCACATGTGGCCACCCTAACCCCATCCATGTATGGCATGATGCAAACTAGCCTTCCAAGGGTGGGGCTGTGAGGGGGAATGTTGGTGAAGATGGTGGGGGTGAAAAATGACACAGAAGGAGAGAGATGATAAGGAGGGTGACGATACGAGTGTGGGGGAGATTTGAAGTGAACCGCTGGAGGCTGGTGGCTCCGATGTCAGTGGGGCAGTGAATCTGCTCCAGGTTTCAGTCAGAACCAGTCAGAACTCTAAAGAGTTCTGACTGAAACCTGGAGCAGATTCACCACCCCACTGACACGGAGCCACCAGCCTCCACCGAAGTGAACCCCACTGTTTGGGGCTTTTACAACACCCCAGCAAAGTCAGATTACATTCATTACTGTTAACCAAGCCTCGGGAAATGCAAGCTTCCCACCACCTGATCTTTTGCCATTCTTCTCCCTCCACCTTTTCATATGAACCTAAGAACAGCCATGCTGAAACAGACCAAAGGCCCATTCATTCAGTAATGGATGGATTTGTCAATCTTGGTCTTGCCAACATTGTCAGGTTTTTGAAGTCAGGCTTGTTCTGTCACATTTCCACATGAGCTGGTAATTTTAAAAATAAAAATCTGTATGAAAATTCATATGCATTTTTTCAGAACATATGCATGAATGTACACATTTTTTACGCATCCATTCATTAACTAAACCGGATCTGTGCATATTTGGGAAATATAGATGTTTTTCTTTGCTCATTTTTCAGATATGCATATGTTATTGAACCCAGCTTTTGTTTGTTTTGAGGAATGTATGGATTTCTGACTGAAAATTGCACCCAGATCCTCATTCCGGTCCAGGAGGTGCAAATCCTTATTTATTTATTTATTTATTTATTTATTTATTTATTTACTGACTGCCCAATACCCAAAGCTCTCTGAGTGGTTCACAAAAATATAAAAATGCAAGAGAGCCAATTTCTCACACATCCCTACACCTAGTCCAGCAATCTGTTCACAAAGTGGCCAACCAGATGCCTGTGGGAAACCCACAAGTAGGACATGAGTGTAAGAGCATGATCCCACTCATGTTCCCCAGCAACCAATTCTGATACTGGAGGTAGCATATAGCCATCATGACTAGTAGCCATTGATAATCTCATCCTCCATGAATATGTCTTATCCCCTTTTAAAGCCATCCAAGTTGGTGGCCATCACTACATCTTACACTAGCAAATTCCATAGTTGAGCTATGTGCTACGTGAAAAAGCACGTCCCTATCTGCTTTCTCCATAGGATCCCGCAGTGTGAAGTCCTGCTCTATCCACCCCAACAGAACTCCCCCAGGCTTGAAGAAGAAATGAAACCTTTGTCTTTGTGCGCATTTGAAATTACATCCACCTCCCCCTTTCCCCTTACATTTGCTAGTCAGATTTATGGCGCTTATATATGGTTGTACACTCTGACCCTGGAAATTCTGCTCAGCCTCCCCCTGGATTCAGAGACTTCCTCAGGTGTCACTCACAGCCTTTTAAGCCCAGTATAGGATGCTGATTCCATCACAGTTCATTGTGCCCTGCCTGGAGAGATGACTTGGGAGTCAAAATTTTGAGGCTTGTAGGACTGGAAGCATAAGAAAAGGAACAGTATGTTTTTGAGTTAAATCAAAAATGCACATTTTAAATGGAAAAAGTGCATTTCTATGTGCATTTATCAGAAGAGCACATTTTCCCCCCCTCGACTAAAGCAGTTGCCACAACACCCTCTTCGTGAAGATAGTCCCTTGGTCATTAGATCCTCAAGTGATACACTTGGCTCCATTTCCAGGTGCCTTGAACTCCTTTGAAGCAGCAGTCATCAAAATCCCTGTAAATAAACAGGAGGGGGCAGGGAAAACATAACCAGTTCTGTTTGCTGACCTAGTCATGACATAAATAAAATAAAATAAAAAATACATTTGTGTTAAAGTTTGATTTTTGCATCTGACGCTCTCATTCCTATGAAAGCAAAATTGGATTTTTGATGTTCCCTGCCTTGCCATTGCCTGCCCACCGCCGTACCTTTTAAGTGCCTCCATCAGCTTTAACAAATGAGCAATGAGCCCCTTTCAATGTACGCCGTAGTCTACGTAAATCTTTACGTAGACTACCAGGACCAAATAAGGAACGCAAATGGCGGTGCCCATGGGCCGCCACCATTTGTGTACGCGCTTTTTTTTTTTTCCCAAAGTCACCCGTGATAGGCTACGTGACGATTAACGTAGCCTATCACGGCTGACTTTGGAAATCTAGCCGTGATAGGCTACGTTAATCATTACGTAGCCTATCACGGGGTTTGGGGGTTTGTTTACACTTTGTTTCACGGCCGGGGAGACGGGGCGCTTCTCCCCGGCCTGAATTTCGGCCGGGCGAGGCGGGACGGCTCCCCCCCCTCGCCTGAACTTCGGGGGGAGAAGCGAAGCGCCTCCGCCCCACCGCGTAGCACCCCTGCGAAAAGGTAAGTGACTTTCGTACATCCCTAGTCTGAGACTGGTTATAGGCCAACTTTTCCTCTTTACTTCGGCTCAGTTACGGTCCTGTTGGGGTGTGTTCCATCACCCACACTTGCGTCGGTATCATAGTCCTGCCTATGGGGCATGTAGCCCTGCCCATGGGGGGGGGGGTTGCTCACCTGCCCATGACCTCACTGACCCAAACCTTTTCCTCCCTGTTTTCCAGAAGTTTTTTACTGCCATTTTGGGGCAGGATGCTAAGGGACCAACATTTTAAAAAAAACTTTGAAAATAAGCACTAGATCCCTAGTGTGTATAAGTGTGCTATTGCAGGCAAGCAAGTACTCCCACTACAACCTGAAAATCAGGTTTACCTTGGATGGCTTCTGCAGAACTACACGTAGGGAGGATCCACAGCTAATATTCCTTTGTGTCCTTTCAACCTGGGAATGACACCACACGCATCGTAGTCCAGTTTTCGTATTATACGCCAAGGCACTATTTCATTATAACACTGTTGCACAGTTCTTCCGTCAATATGCATACCCTCTATATCAGTATCAGCTATCACCCTATCACTCAATCACTCAATTGTGCAATAGCACTAACACGCATTTGTGCTAACGTGAAATAGTGCATTCGTTCAGGGGCTCCTTCTAGCTCCTGTTGTAGTCAATGAGGCTTGTTCCCAAAAGTGCACTATCCCGAGTTGCGCTATTGTGTGATAGCGCATTTATTCAGGGGTGCTTGCTGATGCGGAAGCCTGGTATTTAGAAGGGAAGGAAAAAACATGGGCGTAATCAGGCATAGGTCCAGGGAGTCTACTCAAAAGTCACTCCCTTTGTGGTCAATGAGGCTTGTTCCCAAGATTGCATTGAGAGGAGTAGAGCCTGGAGGGGGGAGCTCTCTTATTGGTTGAGCAGCCCCTGCCAGTCTGATGACATTCACTTCCAATCCCCCTAGCTCACCCAGAAATATGTTTCTGTCAGTGACTTATAATGGTGCGGTGCAGTCCTTTGTGGAGCCCTGCATGGAGCCATGCCGATTCCATGAAAAATCCGGTACTCCTTTGCTTGCTTCACCCTTCCTTTGTCATGGAAACATGGCTCAGGTGTTTTGCTTTGTTGCTGCTGATTTTTGCTAATTTCAAAGAGGTGGGGGAACTAATTTGCATCAGGAGCAATAAAGCCTAACCAAAAAAGCAACAGAAAAGCTTGCAGGAGTGAACAGAGTCTTACTAGTCATTGAAACAGAATTCTGACAAAGTATAGTACCATCCTTGTTATTCACAGATCTGAAGAAATACTTTTAGGCAAAGCAGGATATAAAAGCAAAAGTCACAATTCTACACCACGTCAACAATAATTATTCTTATTATCACTACAGCACCATCTGTGTACATAGTGCCTTAAGGTGCAATCCTATTTCTATTTTCCCCAGCTGGCTGGGGAATGCTGGGCTTCGTAGGACTTTCTTCTGTGTAAACATGCATAGGATTGGGCCCTTATAGAGCTACAGAGGCACCACGGACAGATCCCTGGCTCCCTCTAAGAGCAAACTCAGTGCCCCCAAGCCTACAGAATGGCGCCACAGTGGGGTTCCAAAGAAACAAGAGGGTGGCATCAGCATGCTTGGGGGAACCCTGAGGCTTGGGAAGTACAAGAAAGCCAACATGCACACACGTGGAAAACACACACACCCCGCCAGCCTGGAACAACCCAATGAGAACTGAGCATGCTCAGTGAACAACCGGAGCCATGGAAAGTTGTGTGTCAGTTGCAAAAGAAAAGCAGAGCACTGGGACAGGAGAGGAATAAACAGGCTTGCTTGAGCCCCTTACTGTTGAACTTCTTTCAGCCTGAGGGCCAAATTCAGTTTCAGAGAAGCTCTCGGGGGCTGCGCTGCAGTGGTGGGCAGGGCCAGAGGAGAAAGAGGTGGGGCCAAGAGAAATGGGGCAGGGCCGAAATGCAAGCTGGAAGGCCTTCCTGACAGCCACGAAGCTGTGGGAGGGGCATCTCAGCCTCTTAGAATGGGCAGGGGGGGAACTGCACAAAGGCCAGGAAAGCGCCAAATGACGGGCGGTTGGTGGAAAGGGGGTGGGGCCATGGGGAGGGGTGTGGCTGTCTGGGGACCCCCACAGGACTGGACTGGGCTGGGACCTCAGTGGCCAGATCTGACCCACTGGCGTAAGGTTCAGCTCCTAGCAGCTTACAGCAGGGTTGGACAACTCTGGGCGGTCGTTTCCTGACCTGGACCCCACTCCACAGGCCACGGGGTGCTGGGCAGTGCACATGGTTGCCACACAATCCACGGGGTACCGTCTGGAAGAAAAGGGCAAAATCACGGGTGCACCGCTGGAATTCAGGGTCAAAGCACTCCCTAGCGTGACAGAGCTTATTTACAAGCTAAGTGTAAACCTTTTGGTGCTCAGTAGTGGCTATGGAGCACCAGAGGGGCCAAATTTAGCTTGCAAACAAGTGAAATTTGGCTGTTTTGGTGCCCTGGAGCTGCTACAGATGCCATTTTTCCCATTCTTTTTTGCGGGGGGCATATGTTGTCCACCCCTGGCTTACAGCATCCCAATGAAGGCATGGCTCAGTGACGGGAACCCTGAAAAGGAGCACTCCTGTTAGGTGGAGAGGGTTACACTGTAACATTTTGTTGCAGGTCCCACTTGTCTAAGGGAGCAATCCTATGGGGATAGTCGGCCACCCCCGAACGCAGAGCCATTGCCTATCCAATGCATGGCGGGGGGAGCGTGGAGGGGGTCGTCTCCTCCATGCTCCAGCTGCCCTGCATTCACAGCTAGACAGCTGATTTCGGCTGTCTTGCCACGGGACATTGGAGCATGGGGTGGGGAGGCTGGACGACACATAGGAAGTGTCGTACCCACACTTACGGACTCCCCACTCCTCCCCACCCCTGGGAACGCCCCCTTCCCCCCCACTCTGCACTGTTCTTACGAGTGCAGAGCATGGGGACGATCCACGCCGCCTACAAAGCGTGGGCTCCAAGGTTGGTTCCCAGGAACTGACCAATCCTATGGCCATCTAGCTGCTGTCTTGCAGCCATAGGATTGCACCCTAAAGTAATAGACAGTAAGGAAAGGAAGAGAGATAAGGGAGAGTGAGGCGAACATGAGCAAATGCCCTTACAGAAGGGGTGGGCAACCTTTTGGTCCCTGAGGACCACATGGGGTGAAGGGTTTTCCTGTTCAAAATACCCCACCCCAAGTGGGCTTTATCTTTGGGGGAGAAAAATAGAGGAAAGATACAGGGACTCTGGGGTTAGGGACAGCCTCTGTGCACGCGCGCGCGCGCGCACACACACACGCACACACACACACTTTCTTGTCCTTGTCTCCCCTCCACCTCCCCCCTTCTGAATTCCTGTATTCCTTCTCTTCTCATTGATTCCTTTACCCTAAAATAATTTAATTGATTAAAACCCTTTTTCTCTTCTGTTAGGACTACAGTTACCCCCCCCCGTGCTGTGTACACGCACACTCCACATGTACACAGGATCATATATACACACACACTCACGCATGCACACACCACACTCACTCTTCCCCACCCCCACCCCCCCACACACGCAATGTCATGGACACCCACACATGCGCATGCAGGGATGGGAGGTTTCATGGCCAAATCCTTCCCGATGATCCTTGGGAAAGCCAAATCCTTAAATGTCTTTCATCGCTCTCTGCTCTGGAGTGTGCTGTGCTGGCTTATGTGTAAGGAACTCTGGGTTTGAGGTTCCTGAGTCAGAGCAGGGGGCTGGATGGGCATTTTGGTCCTGGAAATTCCATGAGCGCCGTCCGGTGACACTGGCAGATGAGGAATCTCTCTGCACTCTGGAGGGATGTGCTCTCCTCCTGTGATTGTTTCAGCATCCCTCTCCTTTCCTCCTGAGAAGATGCTACACAGAGCTCTCCCTTTCTCTTTCTCTCTCTCCCACGGACCACACACACAGCCCCCCTTTCAGCCTGTCAGCTAATACACAAAGCCTCACCTGTGTGAATGTGGCAAGAGACCTCCTTCACGTAATGGAGTGGCCTCTCCAGTAGGCTATGCTTCAGAGTGCCAGCATTGTGGAGAGGCCAGCGAGAGCCGTGCAGAGGGAGGGGGCTGGCAAGTGTCTCTGGCACTGCAGGCAGCAGGAGAAGAAGCACTTGGCCCACCAGCTGACAGCATGGTAGTTGCATCGACGAGCCGGCCGTGGAGTTAAGTGCAGGCCCCGTCCTGACACTGCTGAGGGTTTCCACAGGCTAGAGGCCCCCAACACAGCTCCAGGGTAGGGATGTACCAAACCCCACTTACCTCCGTCTGCAGGGGGTCCGCCGGGGAGGGGAGGCGATCTGTTCCTCCCCCCCGGAATCCTCCCCAGCCGGCTCTGCTGCACAGCAACTCTTCGGAGCCGCCAGCCGGGGCCGCCCGCTGCAGCCTGACTTCTGGCCGCAGCCGGAATGCGGCCGCGAATGGCATCCCATGTAGGGGACGTCATTTGCATCCCTGCTTTGCTGTAATCGGCTATGTGAGGATTTACGTAGCCTATCACGGCAAAAAGGGAGGCACGCAAATGGCATAGAGGACGCCATTGGCGCGCCTCCCTTTGGCCGTGATAGGCTACGTAAATAGGCTACGGGGCGGCGGCAGCGGCAGCAGGGGCAGCGGCAGGGGCGGCGGGGCAGCGGGGGCGAGGGCAGCGGCGGAAGGTACGGCGGCAGGGGCGGCGGCGGGGGAGACAGGGACGGCAGGGGTGGCGGCAGGGGTGGCAGGTGTGGCGGGGAGGTGGCGGCGGCAGAAGGTGTGGGGGCGGCAGTGGCGGCGGGAGCGGCTGGTCTCCTGGCCAGCCAAGGCTGGGCGCAGTGTACGCAAATGGCGGCGGCTATGGCGGCCGCCATTTGCGTTCGCTATTTTTCACCGTTCTAGCCTATGTAAATTATTTAAATTATTAAATATTTATGTAGGCTAGAACGGCAAAAAATAGCAAACACAAATGGCGGCTGCCATAGCCGCCGCCATTTGCACACGCGTTTTTTTTTTTACTTTGCCGTGATAGGCTACGTCAATATTTACGTAGCCTATCACGGTTAAGTACAGGAACGCAAAAGGCAGCTGCTATGGCCACCGCCATTTGCATCCCTGCTGCCCAGCAGCCGGATGACTGGCTGCCGGCAGAGCCGGCCGGTGGCTCCGCAGTATCCCCGCGGAGTGGAGCCGGCCAGGCAGGATTCTGGGGGGAGGGACGGAGCGCCTCCCCCCTGTCGAGGATTCCAGGGGGAGGGATGTAGCACCTCCCCCCCACACCGCAAAGCAGATCTGCGAAACGGTGACTTTCGTACATCCCTAGGAGCAAGCGTCTTTTAATTTCATGGCTACAGTCACCGCCTGTGGTGATCTTGGAGCCCAAGAAAGTACAATCTGTCACTGCTTCCATTTCTTCTCCTTCTATGTGCCAGGAAGTGATGGGGCCAGTTGCCATGATCTTCATTTTTTTAATGCTGAGTTTCAAACCAGCTTTTGCACTCTCCTCTTTCACCCTCAACAACAGGCTCTTTAGATCCTCTTCGCTTTCTGCCATTAGGGTGGTATCGTCTGCGTATCTGAGGTTGTTGATAATTCTCCCGGCAATCTTAATTCCGACCTGTGATTCATCCAACCCGGTGTTTCTCATGATGTACTCTGCATATAAGTTAAATAAGCAGGGCGACAATATGCAGCCTTGTCATACTCCTTTCCCAATTTTGAACCAATCGGTTGTTCCATGTCTGGTTCTTACTGTTGCTTCTTGACCCTCGTACAGGTTTCTCAGGAGACAGGTAAGGTGGTCTGGTACCCCCATCTCTTTCAGAATTTGCCACAGTTTGTTGTGATCCACACAGTCAAAGGCTTTAGCATAGTCAATGAAGCAGAAATAGACGTTTTTCTGGAATTCTCTTGCTTTCTCCATGATCCAGTGAATGTTGGCGATTTGATCTCTAGTTCCTCTGCCTCTTGGAAACCCAGCTTGTACTTCCGGTAGTTCTCGGTTCGCATACTGCTGAAGCCTAGCTTGTAGGATTTTGAGCATCACCTTGCTGGCATGTGAAATGAGCGCAATTGTACAGTAGTTTGAACACTCTTTGGCATTGCCCTTCTTTGGAATTGGAATGTAAACTGACCTTTTCCAGTCTTGTGGCCACTGTTGAGTGTTCCAAATATGTTGGCATATTGAGTGCAGCACTTTAACAGCATCATCTTTTAGGATTTTAAATAGCTCAGCTGGAATACTGTCATCTCCACTAGCTTTGTTGTTAGTAATGCTTCCTAAGGCCCACTTCACTTCACTCTCGAGGATGTCCAGCTCAAGTTCAGTGACCGCACTATCATGGCTATCAGGGACATTCAGATCTTTCCTGTATAGTTCTTCTGTGTATTCTTTCCACCTCTTCTTAATCTCATCTGCTTCTGTTAGGTCCCTGCCTTCTTTGTCCTTTATCATGCCCGTCTTTGCACAAAACGTTCCCTTGAGATCTCCAATTTTCTTGAAAAGATCCCTAGTCTTTCCCGTTCTATTGTTTTCCTCGATTTCTTTGCATTTTTCATTGAAGAAGGCCTTCTTGTCTCTCCTTGCTATTCTCTGGAACTCTGCATTCAGTTGGATATATCTTCCCCTTTCTCCCTTGCTTTTCGCGTCCCTTCTTTCTTCAGCTACTTGTAAAGCCTCCTCAGACAGCCACTTGGCTTTCTTGCATTTCTTTTTCTTTGGGATGGATTGAGTTGCTGCCTCCTGAACAATGTTATGGACCTCTGTCCATAGTTCCTCAGGCACTCTGTCTATCAGGTCTAATCCCTGAAATCTATTCCTCACCTCCACTATATATTCATAAGGGATATGATTTAGGTCATACCTGAATGGTTTAGTGGTTTTCCCTATGTTCTTCAATTTGAGCTGAAATTTTGCAAGAAGCAGCTCATGATCTGAGCCACAGTCAGCTCCAGGTCTTGTTTTGACTGACTGTATGGAGCTTCTCCATCTTTGGCTGCAAAGGACATAATCAATCTGATTTCGATATTGACCATCTGCTGATGTCCATGTGTAGAGTCGCCTCTTGTGCTGTTGGAAAAGAGTGTTTGCTATGATCAGTGTGTTCTCTTGGCAAAACTCTATTAGCCTTTGTCCTGCTTCATTTTGTACACCAAGGCCATGCTTGCCTGTTATCCCGGTGATTTCTTGACTTCCTACTTTAGCATTCCAATCCCCTATGATGAAGAGGACAGGTATTGTAGGTCTTCATAGAACTGATCAACCTCAGCTTCTTCGGCCTCAGTGGTTGAGGCATAGACTTGAATTACTGTGATGTTGAATGGTTTGCCTTGGATTCGTACTGAGATCATTCTATCATTTTTGAGATTGTACCCCAGTACTGCTTTTCCCATCCTTTTATTGACTATGAGTGCTACTCCATTTCTTCTAAGGGATTCTTGCCCACAGTAGTAGATATAATGGTCACCTGAATTAAATTCGCCCCTGCTTGTCCATTTTAGTTCACTGATTCCCAAGATGTCGATGTTCAATCTTGCCATCTCATGTTTGACCACCTCCAACTTACCTTGATTCATTGATCTGACATTTCAGGTTCCTAAACAAGATTGTTCTTTACAGCATCGGATTTTCTTTTCACCACCAGACACATCCACAGATGAGTGTCCTTTCGGCTTTGGCCCAGCCGCTTCACTCTTTCTGGCACTACTTGGAAATACCCTCTGCTCTTCCCCAGTAGTATATTGGACACCTTCTGACCTGAGGGGCTCATCTTCTGGCGTCATATCTTTTAGCCTTGTGATACGTTCCATGGGGTTTTCTTGGCCAGAATACTGGAGTGGGTTGCCATTTCCTTCTCCAGTGGACCACATTTTGTCAGAACTCTCTGCCATGACCTGTCCGTCTTGGGTGGCCCTGTATGGCATAGCTTATGGCTTCACTGAGTTACGCAAGCCCCTTTGCCACAACAAGACAGTGATCCATGAAAGGGAGCATATTATTACATTATTTTAATAATAGCTCTTAAAGTGTGTGTAGTGCTTTGCCCACTGTTTTCTGAAATGTGGACTGTGCACTGCTTTGCCACACATTTGTTTGCTTGTCCACACAGCACATGCACAAGCACGTGCGCGCGCACACACACACACACAAGCAAAAGAAAAGCAAACACTGAACTACCTACAAGCGGGGGGGGGTGTGTCTAACTATAAACCTAACAGAAGAGAAAAGGGGTTTTAATCAATTAAATTATTTTAGGGTAAAGGAATCAATGAGAAGAGAAGGAATACAGGAATTCAGAAGGGGGGAGGTGAAAGGGAGCCAAGGACAAGAAAGTGTGTGCGTGTGCACACGTGTGTGTATGCGCGTGTATATACATACATACATACATACATATATATATATACACACAGAGACAGAGACAGAGAGAGGGAGGGAGAAAGAGAGAGAATGAAAGTAAGGGCAAACTAGTGGTTGAGAGAGAATTGAGAAGGGGGAACGGAAGATAAAGAACGTGGCAAGGCAACTAAAGTAAATTTTTTCTGTTTTCTTAAATGAACAAACAAGAAGAATGAAAAGTAAAACCTATTAGAGAAGGGTGGGGTGAGGGGAGACAAAGAACCAGGGAGGAAACTCAAACTATGTACCAAATGTTTGGTTTTTTAAATAAATAATCTACAAAAGAAAGAAAGAGAATAGTTGAATTAATAAAGTATCACAAAGCTGCACACACACCAGATCTCTCTCTAGCTACAAACAAGACCAGCCACCACCACCTAACCAGCTAGGGATGTACGAAAGTTCTGCCACGGATCTCGGGGAGGCCGAATGCCACGCATTCGGCCCACCGAAATTGGTGGCGGAACGGCCCGCCACCCCCCCGCCACCCCCTGGGACGGGACTTACCTTGAGCGGATCTTCCTGGCGGCAGTGGCTCCAGTGGCGGCGCGGCGGTGGTGCGGCGGCGGCAGCAGCAGCCGGTCTTCCAACTGGCTGCCACCGCCGCCATTTCCAGGTTAAAAAAACAAAAAAAACAAAAAAAGTGATAGGCTACGTAATGATTTACGTAGCCTATCATGGCTAGATTTTTAAAAAACACCGTGATAGGCTACGTAAATGTTTACGTAGCCTATCACGGCTGACTTAAAACAAAAAATGCACGTATGCAAATGGCGGCGGCCATGGCCGCCGCCATTTGCGTTCCTTATTTTGGCACGTCTTAGTCTACGTAAACATTTATGTAGACTAAGACAGCGAAAATAAGGGGAACGCAAATAGCGTAGACGCTACGCTATTTGCGTTCCCCTTATTTTCGCCATCTTAGTCTACGTAAATGTTTACGTAGACTAAGACATGCCAAAATAAGGAACGCAATGGCAGCGGCCATGGCCGCCGCCATTTGCATACGCGCGTTTTTTGTTTTTGTTTTAATCAGCCGTGATAGGCTACATAAACATTTACGTAGCCTATCACGGCTGACTGCAGGGACGCAAACGGCGGCGGTACGGCCGCCGCCATTTGCGTCCCTGCTAGCCAGCGGCCGGATGTCTGGCTGCTGGCGGAGCTGGCTGGCAGCTCCACAGAATTGCTGTGGAGCACAGCCGGCTGGCCAGGATTCTGGGGGGGGGGAGGAACGGAGCGCCTCCCCCCCCGGCGAGGATTCCGGGGGGAGGGATGGAACACCTCCCCCCCACCATCAGCATAATCCCTGAAAGGTAAGTGCTTTTCGTACATCCCTATAACCAGCACATGCTCTCTCTCGCAATGAACAAATGCAGACTGATCACTCCAGTATTCCTCCCCACTTTCTCCAGCACCGTCACTGATTGGGGACTGCTGGGTTCCGTTCAGCCCTAATTTGGCAACTACAGTTGCCATTCACCAAAGCTCACTCCCTCCTCCTCCTCCTCCCCCTGCCTTTCCCCCTCCCTCCTCCTCTTCTCCCCCTCCCTGATCTTTCTCAAGTTGATGCATTTGGAGCCAGCCTGTCTGGGCTGCTCAGAAGACATCAGAAGAGCTACGGCTCTCCGAGGCAGACTGAGATGCTTTGGCAACAAGCTGCTTTGCTTCGGGGTGCCTTGGTGCTGTTCTAATCCACTTTGGGCCATGCCAAGGCACCTCCGAAGCAGCCTACTTTGCCTCATTATTTGGGATACGGACTGAAGTGGTGCACAGCTCTAAATGAGATGGCCTTACTTCAGGAATGGTGTTTCTTCGTCCACCAGATGAAAGAAGTAACTGATTTCCCATGGTAAGGAGAGCAGTGTCTTGCCATGATTGTCTGGCAGGTTTTGCTGAAACAAACACTTGGGGGAAGAAAGTGGCATTGAAATGTGAGTCCCGGCCTCTCAGCATGAAAGGAAATTGGGTCTCCACAGATCTTCTGGGCAAGCACAGACCTGTCTGGAGAGTAAAAATCAATGTGACTACCTCTGCATTTTCTCCCTCTTGCCAAGAAAATGTAGAAATAGAGGGCAGTGGATCATCACCAAGCTGGAAGGGGGATGCAGATTTACAGGAGACCAATCCATCCAAACATGAGAACAGAGAGGAGGCTTTTCTCATGTTGTTTTTTAATAGTTACCAAGACAGTGTTTTGCTGATGGGGTTGCCATATCGACATCTAAAACCTGTATTATACTCATCCCCACCTGGCTGCATTAACTATGGCCTAGTTCTTAGGCTCAAGCCTCATGTTCAGCAGAGAGTAGGGATGTATGAGAAATTAGTCTCAGTTCATTTTTAATCAGGATTTACCTAGTTTGCACCTTCTGGACCGAACACACAGTCGGACGCAATCTGCACTCCAAGTCTGTATATTTTCAAGCTTGCAAGGTTGACCAAGAAATCCCTGCATTTGACAATATTTGCACATTTGAAAATGAGCATGAAAAAAATTGTACTTTTGAAAAATGCACACAAATACTCTTTAACCAAAGAGAGAAGAATGTGTAAATTTCAAACATACACACAATTCATGCATGCATTTGGAAAAATACACCCCAAAATACACACAGATTTTAATGTGAAAAGAAAAAAAAAAGCTCACCATCTGATACAGACCCGAGTCAGAATGACCTTCAAGGTGAAATTTGGAAATTCAGAGAACTTTGGCAAGCTTGAATTTGCTGATTCATACATCCCTAGAAGAGGGCACTGTTGATGCTGTTGTTGTTTCAATCCATGATTTCCATGCTCATCGAGGCAGGCTGCAGGAAGCTGAAGAATGTTGGTAGGAAGAGTCTGCTTTTCCAGTGCAAAATCCCCCACCTCAAGCTGGTTTTACCTTTGGGGAGAAAAATACAGGAAAGATACAGGGACTCTGGGGTCGCTGTCCCGCAAGTGAAAAATAAGCTTGGAGATGGTGATTATTGTCAGCTTTAAAATAACCAGTGCAAAAGGATTAAGTAGTCTTTCCCCACTTGCCCTTGCCATGCAGCTTGCCCAGGCTAGTGCTAAGCCAAAGATACACCACACCTAAAAAAGATATTGTAGAGCTGGAAAAAGTGCAGAAAAGGGCAACTAAAATGATCAAGGGGCTGGAGCATCTCCACTATGAGGGAAGGTTACAGCAGCTGGGATTGTTTAGCTTTGGAAAAAGGAGGGTAAAGGGAGACATGATAGAGGTCTACAAAAATATCCATGGTGTGGAGAATGTGGAGAGAGAGATGTTTTTCTCCTTCTCTCAGAATACTATAACCCAACAGGGTCATCCCATGAAGCTGATCAGTGGGATCAGGACAGATAAAGGGAAGGACTTATTCACACAGTGCATAGTTAAATTACGGAATTCACCTCCAGAAGATGTAGTGATGGACACCAATTTGGATGGCTTTAAAAGGGGATTAGACAAATTCATGGAGGATAAGGCTACTAGTCCTGATGGCTCTATGCTACCTCCACTATCAGAGGCAGTATGCCTATGTACACCAATTGCTGGGGAACATGGGTGGGAGAGTGCTGCTGTGCTCGTGTCCTGCTTATGGGTTCTTGGTCAACAGCTAGTTGGCCACTGTGTGTGAACAGAATGCTGGACTAGGTGGACCTTTGGTCTGGTCTAGCATGGCTCTTCTTATGTTCTTATGTTCTAAAGATACACACTTCGCCATTCTATTTATAGGATGTAAATTTAGGGTGGCAGTTTTGCAATTTGGGAGGCACAGTGTTGTGCAAGGAAACATTGTGTTCAGAGGAAACATTGCCCTCTCTCTGAATTGGCTTCATGATGACACTACATCAGCCTTTCACAACCTGGTGCCTCCCTCCCCATGGTTTGCACTACAACTGCCATTATCTCTGATCATTTGCCATGCTGGATGGGGATGATGGAAGTTATAGTCCAATACATCCAGAGGACACCAGCTTGAGGAAGGCTGCACTACACAATGATGCAGTATCAATATGAAGGCAAATCAGAATGAAGGCAATGCATCCACTCTGGAGCTTTATGGGGAGGAAAGTGGCAGCTGGGTTCTTCAGCAGGGTTAGCCTTCATTGCCAAGATTATACAAAACTGAAGGCAGCAGGAGAGAGAGAGAGAGAGGTGAGTGGACCATGGGGTAATGAAACCTCTCCCCCACTCCATGACCTCCACCTCTGAAAAGATTCTGTGTAGATTGTTTGGTTAGCTACAGCCCTAGCTCATTTTGCTTTAGAACAACTGTGGAGAAAAAAGCAAGATGGAGTTTCCCATACCATGTAGCTTAAGCCACACTGACATGATGATGAACCTGTGCCTCGGCTGCACCCCTTCAGACTGCAGAGCATGATTTGATGTTCCTCCGTGTATATAATTGCCCAATCTAAAAAAACTGAATGTCAGGGAGAAGGCTTCAAGCCTAGCATTCCACTTGCAGAGCTAGTGCTCTGAATGCCGGGATGTTGTAAACTGTGAAGTATTCTGTTCTGTGAGACCCCATTAGCACTCTGGAGTGGTACAGGTTGACCACCTCAGAGACAATAGGCTTAATAGTAGTTTCACTATAGCCAAACTTCCCAGGAATTGTTCTAATAAATGCCGCAATTAGCTGGTATTGTCCACACCTAATGCTGCGACCTAATTAGTGCTCTGTTAATGGGATTTTATTTTAAGAGCTCAAAGTAGCGCAACAGAAAACAGATACAAAACCTCCACTGGTATCCCTTCATGGTCAATGTTAAAATATTGCTCAGAAAAAATAAATATCAAATTTCGAACTTTCCCAAATTGGAATTTACAGTCAAAATTCAGGTGATAAGATTCCTTCCACCCCCATTCAGGAACTTAAAAAAAAAAAAAGTGAAATTCTTCTTTACTTCCTTTTCCAGTGGCTCCCAAACCATAGAGGCTGTGGGAGGGGAGAGCTAAAGGACAAGCAAATGGACTACTGCTCCTAGAGACCAAACAGGGCATTGCAACCTCTCCATCCCAGTTCCAGTCCACACTACCACACCAGCATATATTAGCTGACCATTTAGGATCATAGGAAGCTGCTTTAGACCAGGCTAGATGATTTGTCCACTTAGCCTAGTATTGACTGGCATTGTCCTTCTGAGATCTCAGACAGAGAGGTTTTCCCCATCATCTGCTACCTGGAGCTGATAATGGATTGAACCTGAGACACAGCACAGCCACTGGAACATCATCCCTCTCCAAATTGTGTATACTCCAGTGTATATACGTTCCCCTCCCTCGCTAGGTCGTTGCCTGAAAGCCTCCTTGGGGGAATCTCCTTGGCCAACATCCTTGGCTGTAACAGTTGACTGCCGACCAAGATGAGCCGTCTGTTCTTGCGGGTCTTTGCCCACAGGGGGCACTCTCATGGCACACCCGTCTGTCCTTCCTCCTCACTTTCTGGGGGGAGCTGCAACACTGCTTCTACATCATCAGTTCACCAAACGTTGGCACCACAATCCCCCTTGCACAGCTCTGTGCAGACGGCTCTGATGTGCTTGCAAGAAATCCCAGCGATTTTTATTAGGGTGTAACGCGGCTCTCCAAGGCTAACTTCTCATTAATCCATTAGCCAACGAAGCTGTGGCAATCATTCTGAACTCTCTTTTCAGAGCTGTGACCCAGCTTTGCTGCTCATTAAGAGACCACAGATGTGTATGCTGGGCTGTTAATATGTTGTATGTATAATTATATTGTGCCCTGGTCAACTAATCGCTTCTGAAATTACAGGAAACTGATTGAAATAACCTTTTTATTAAAAAAAACACTTTGTTGAAATTAGCAATTAATTGATTTCTATAGCAGATTGCTCTCTACTAGTCTTTTCTATACAAGAAAAATAGGAACCAGTCCAGGAACTGACACACTCAGAAGTGCGGGGGTAAACATTGCTGGAATTACCATTTCATATGGTTTCAAACAGGGAAGGGGAGAAATTTGTTCAGTTTGCATTTTAATGTGAACTTTCCTAACTTTGCACTTTCAGACCAACACACCAGGGGTTTCTTTCGGCCCAAGGGCTGAATTCAGTTTCAGATAAGCTCTGGAGGCCAGCATTCCAGTAGCACGTGGGGCCAAAGGCAAAACTCAGGGGGAGGAAAAAGCAAAGGGGTCAGAGCCAAAATACCCCAAATATATCTTGCTGCCAGTAACGAAGCCTTGGAAGAGGTGCTCCAGTCTTGTAGAATGCAGCAGGGGCAGGGGGAGCTGGACACCTCTGCCGGATGCTGGCAATGTAATGAGGGCAATGCCTCGTTGGGGCATAGGACATAGGTATGTCCTGCAGTGGCTTCTTTTGGGCTGGAAGTCATGGCTCGTATACATTTTGTTCTTGAAATATCAGTGGCAATTGAAGATCTTCATGCACTTTTAAATTACATTCCTATGCGGTGGAGATTAATAGATGGACAGCAAAAATGGATGCTAGGAGCCCTCACAGTTACAAAGGGAGAAATCCTATGGCACTAGACTCTGTCGAGAGGGCCATAGGATTGTTCGGTTTCTGAGTACCGAGGTTGGTTTCCCAGAAACCATGCTCCCTTGCCCTGCCCTCTCGTACCTGGCATGGTTCTCTCTGCCCTGGCTATGTCTCTGTGCTCCCAGGGAGAAGGAGAGGAGTAGGCCACAGCAGCTGCTTTACGCAGCTTCCTATCCGGTCTCCAGGCCTCTCCCTCCCGCTTCCCCAAGCTACACCTAGACGTGCGAAATCACCCATCTAGGCAATCATGACGGAACACAAAGGAGAGGATAGTCAGCAGCCTCTGATTTTGGAGGCTGGTGACTGTCCAGATAGGATTGCCCCCAAAGAGACTATACTTCAAGCTTGGAAGGATAAACACCCACCACTTCTCGTTCAATGGACTGAAGATCTTACTGCTCTTGCTACATGTGGACATACTTCCTACAGCCGTCAATCTCATATGGATGCCTATTTAGATATATGGAGTGCCTATTCTATCTCTCTATCTTGTATTTCATATATATAAATATATATATATATATATATATATATATATATATATATATATATATATATATGAAATACAAGCGTCAAATCCTCCCTTCCTTCCTTCCTTCCTTCCTTCCTTCCTTTCTGGTGTTGTAAATTATTATTGTGTATGGATTTTATGTCATGTTCTCCTTTTCTTTTCTTCTTCTTTTTCTTTTGTGGCTTCTCTCCACACTTCTTTGTTGTTGTTGTTCCATTTGCAATTAAAAAATAAATAAAAAGAAAGAATGGGGGGATACAGAAAAGCTGGGAAACCAACAAATGATTGGCAGTCGGGAAAGGGGATGGGGGCAGGGCCATCTGGGGAGCCCCCGAGGGTTAGATTGGTGCTCCAGGCAGGCCAGATTTGGCGCACAGGCCTGAATTTCTGCACCCTTGCTATATGTGAACCAAAATTCAGTTATCCTTCCAGATTCACACTCCTCTGAATTTTGCAGTGGAGTTTTCCAAATAAGCCTCCAAAATGCATATATTCGACAGAAAAATGCAAATGTTGTTGAAAATAATGTTCAGAAATGCACTATATTAGGGGAAATTGTTTGCAGCCATTCATATGTAACCATGCATGTATTAGGACAGCAGCAAGGCTGAACTTGAACACCTCTTCGAAACTGATTATCAGCACTGATATTTTAATATGCAGAACAAGGTTAGGCAAGAGTGATAGAGCTCCATATCCTCCCAATCGACTAAGAATGTGTTGCTCCCTTTGTTGGAGGCTGCACCCCAGAGCCCATCATCCGTCAGGGATTCCCCAGAAAGGGTTGCATGGTTTCATTTTTATGACAATGCCAGGATTGAAATGGGTAAAGCTCTTGGTTCTCACAACTGTTCCACTGAGATTATTTTAAAAATGCACACCTTTAATTGTTCAGGGGTGGGGGGACCTTATTGTGGTGGTGGTGACCTTCCAACCCATGGACCACATCCAGCCCACACAGGGGTTCCAATCTGGCCCCCTGAGGTTCACCAGAGGGCCATGCCCCACTCCTCTGGTTCCATCCCCTTTACCCAACTGCCAAACTATTGGCAGTTTCCTGGTTTTGCATATTTTTCTTCCTAAAAGGCTGAAAGGCCTCTCCTAAGACTCAGGAAAGGTCTCTCCTTTGAAAGAGAAAAGGCCTCTCCTTCTGAAAGGAGCCCTTTGGAAGAGGAAAGGAGCCCTTTGGAAGAGGAAAGGGCTCTCCTTCTGAAAGGAGGCCTTCGAAAGAGGAAAGCCCTTTGGAAGAGGAAAGGAGGGCTTTGAAAGAGAAAAGGAGGGCTTTGAAAGAGGAAAGGCCTCTCGTTCTGAAAGTCTTCTCCTTCTGAAAGGTGTCTCCTAAGATTCTAAAAGACTGAAAGGCCTCTCCTAAGATTCAGCTACTGGCAGTAAGAGCTTTCAGCCAAAACATTTTGGCATTTCACCCCCACTCCTTTTGCCTCCAGCCCTGCCCATCCCTGGACTGTGGCTCCCAAGAGCTTTTTCAAAAATGGAATTTGGCCCTTGGGCTGAAAGAGGTTCAACACCCCTGACCTCATTGGCTCGGAACTTAAATTTACTTAACTTGAGGAAGTTCATGGAAGGGTTTTTTCCTGTCCCCTCCTCCTCCTTGGAGGACCACCTTGGAGGACCACCTCCTTGGAGGACCACCTGCAACCCCAAAAACCTCTCCGGCAGCTCAGAGGAGCCTGTAGAACAATGTGGTGTGTGTATGTGCAATTTCCAGCCGAAATGTGTTAACGGCCAGTGGGTAGACATTCGATCATGCATGTCTTGCTCTATAGCCCCAATAACCCTCCCCACTCTGCTTTCTTAATTGTTTCCCCCTTTGACCTCTCTTTTTAAAAGTTACAAGGGTTCTTTTTATGAAGAAGGCACATACCAACACTGTTCAAGTTTAAATGGCTGTGCGAGCTACCAGGCAACTTAGAAATCCATCGATCATATTCTGGTGATGGCAGGTGTAGAGTTCTGAGATGGGTTTAAAAGACAACAACCAAAAAAACCCCCAAACCAGCTTTGCTTTTAAGTGAATGCCACAGCTGGGGTGAAACCAGCATGGATCCATTTGGCTCCACAGGAGTCTACCAATGAACACCTCCTAAGAATCCCCGTCTCTGAAAATAATTTCATCTCAGCTGCTTTCTGGCAGGTGTGTGCACACGCTCCCTTTGTGTGTGGCTGCTAAGTACAGAAAGAGGTCCTGCTTCAAAAGCAGTGAGTGTAGGACAATACAACATCCTCTGAAGCCATATCCACCCTACTCCATTTTCCTGGCCTGGGGTGGGATGGGGAGGTGGGGATACATTAACAGGTCTCAGGGATAGTCTTATTAACTGAGTTATCTGTATTAGTTCAGCAGGAGTCATCTGATAAAAATCTAGCCTGCAAAATCAACTTTTTTGTCTGTTGTCAAAGGATAGCTTGATTTCTTAGAAACCAGCCATGAGTACAGCAAGGAGTAGCAGTCATTTCGGGCTTCATTTGGGGCAGCCATTCCAGAATTTACTGGTTACTTCAGCCCAGAAATACTGTGGACTTCAGATAAAAAGTCTGTTTCCACCAAGAGGTTTCCAGTGCAGAGGCCAGTATTTTCATCCATCTCTATCTTTTTCCTATCCTTGATATATAGGGCCAGTTCACAGGACCAAACTAGCTTGGTGGGAATGTGGATCAAGTGGATCAAGTGAATTCTGGAAGCATCCAGCACATGCTCAAAGTAGTCACAGAGAAGGATGTGTGAATCAGCAAAATTTGAGCTCACCAAAGTTCTCTGAATTCCATCTGAAAGATTGTTCCAACTCGAGTCCGTATCAGATTGCAAGCTTTGTGTTTTTTTTAATTTTTGCATGAAAATCCATGCATATTTTTCCAAACGTACACATCAGTTCTGTGCATCTTTGAAATGTATGCATTCTCCCATTCATTAAAGTGTGTTTGTGCACATTTTCCAAAAGTATGCATTTTTGTGCATATTTATATTTTTCAACTGTACATGTGCCATCAAATGTGAGTTTTTTGGTCTGCGAATCACATTGCAAGCTCAGAAATGTGTGGACTTCGACGACAGGTTCCATGGGACTCCATGTTTGGTCTGGAAGGTGCAAACTCGGTAAATCCTGATGAAAAATAAAGTGAAATGAATGTTTCATGCATCCCTAGTTACAGATATAGCTGATTGCTCCATTTCACAGCTCAATCCATATTTCTCACACTCCTGTCCCACTTGAACTTGGCAGTGACATGCCAGGAAGGAGCGTCGCAACCAAGGTGCAAGCAAAAACAAACCCACATTGGGTTCCGCAGTTGCTTGGTCCCAGCATATCACTTATATGTCCCACCAAAGCCTTGTAAGATCAACAAAGAACATCTTAAATATACTATGTATACACCAAGTCAAATCTGCAAGAGAGGTGTTCTTACTGCTGCCCCTGCCCCCTAATACCCCATCTTTGGAATTCTCACCAAAATCTGTGACTACACAGCTCTACCAAGTGATATAAGACATTTTTTTCCCTGAAACCGTTTTTTTGTAACCACCAACAGGGGGAGGGATCATAGAATCACAGCTTTGGAAGGGATCCCTGAGATTATCTAGTCCAGCCCCCTGCTCAATACAGTCTCTGCACTGCAGGATGCAGCTACGGCATCCCTACGAGATGGCTCCCAGCCTCTGCTTTAATACTTCCAGCAAAGGAGAACCCACCACATCCTGAGGTAGACTGTCCCACAGCTGAACAGCTCCCGCTGTTAGGAAGTTTCTCCTAATGTTTTGCTGAAATCTCCTTCCTTGCAGTTTCCACCTGTTGGTTCTAGTCTTGCCCTTGGGAACAACAGATAGTGTAATGTAGAACATGAATGGGTAGAAAGTAGATCTCCAAATGTTTTGGACTTCAACTCCAAGAAGCCCCTGCTGGGATTTGAAGTCCAGGAATGCTGAGATTTGAAGTCCAAAACATTTTGAGATCTACTTTCTGCCCAAGCCTTGTGTAGAATAATTAGCAAATTCTTATCCATGCCATGCCCTCGGGATAGGGTGCTAGACATTTTTAAAAATGTCAAAAACTCTCAATTGGCCCACCTGATCCACATTTATGCCATGCCAATTTGTCTGGGTGAATTGACTCTCAAACAGTTTTAAATGGCTCATCATTTCCTCATGTCTAATTCTTGGACTTAATTGTTTTTTGGGGGAGGGGTTTTCCCAACCCATCATCTTCTGTACACTTTCAGAATTGTTGCCAGCAATTTATTTTGTAAAGTCTATTCCATGACAGATAGCCAGGCTCTCAGGAAAAAGAGAAAGTTTGATCACAGACTATATACCCTTTTTTTCCTCTTTCCTAAAACTAATTAAGGATTTTTAAAATTGAGTAAAGGGCTCACTTGATTTGGTTCCCTGAGCTATAGCACTACTGGTGATGAGGGGGAGGTATTTAAAATGATTTTCTCAAGCTGAAAAAAAAAAAACTAAAAAAAACCTTCAAAGCTCATGTTTAATTGTGCATGTCCTATTTTAAATAACCAGCTCAGCTCCAGAGGTTTAGGGGACTGATCTGAAGAGACAGTTTCTGCAACCCAGATGTAACCCTTTCAGGCTTCCTCCGACTAATGGTGTTGCTGTTGTTTTTAAAATACATTTCTCCACCATTTCACTTTTAAGATTTGAAATCATTTGTAGAGACCTTTTATTAATTGAAGACAAATAATAAAAGACAGCAAACCCAAACTCACTTATGAAAAGTGAATAATTTTCAGATTGTTATGGGACATAAATAAAGATAAATAGCTCTCAAGATGAGGAGTGGGAGATCACAGGACCTACAGCTGAGAATATACAAGGGTAGTCAGAGAGTAGCTCTGCCCACATGGCCATGTGATGGTAAATTATATCTGATGGCCCCACCCCATTTTGAGGCAGAAGCCCCCTCCCCCCAGCTTTCACATGTATTTGCTGAGTCAGTTTCCTGTTCCTGCAAATCCAAACTGCCAATTGCCTTCAATACAGCATCTGAAAAAGCTCTCCATGGACCTGTCCTGATGGGTGATTTGCTGTGGATTGGGGCCATTTGGAGGTCCTTTGCGGCACATGATGTTGTGGCCAGTCTGCAGCCACCCTTGAATTTACCTGTGGGGAAGCTGCATTTTTTCAGAGTGCTTTTACTCTGTGTATTTTTTCTTTCTTTAATTCAGCTCCCCTGTGGTTCGGCTGCTGTGCGCCCATCCCTCTGCTTTAAATTCGGTATGGTTGGGCATTCCTAGGGGTGTGTTTCACCTGGCCATGACCTCAGTAACTTAGGTAACTAGAATAACTAGCCTGCTGTTCCAACTCATCAAAGTGCTAGAGCACTCTGCTGTGCCCTCAGAATCGCACTGTACTTCCTTTTTGCCAGAGGGAGTAACTAGCCTCCATTTCCCAGCCTGTCCCCCTTGTGAGCCTTCTCTGATGCTTGTGTAGCTTTTAGGGATGGACGAAAGGGACTTACCTCATCCCGCAGCTTACTTTGCGGTGGGGGGGAGGTGCTTCGGTTCTCCCCCCGAAGTTCAGGCGAGGGGGGGAAGGTGCCCCATCCCTCGCCAGCGAAATTCAGGCCGGGTAGGACCGCCCCGTCTACCCGGCCGCGAAAAAAAAAGTAAAAATACACACACACACACCCGTGATAGGATACGTAACGATTTACGTAGCCTATCATGGCTAGATTTCCAAAGTCAGCCATGATAGGCTATGTAAATCGTCACGTAGCCTATCACGGGTGACTTTGGGAAAAAAAAAAAAAGCGCGTACGCAAATGGCGGCTCCCATGTCAGACGGACTGGTCTGTAGTTCCCAGGTTCCTCCTTTTTACCCTTTTTGAAGATAGGGACAACGTTAGCCCTCCTCCAGTCATCTGGCACTTCCCCCGTCCTCCATGATTTCTCAAAGAGAATAGACAGCGGTTCTGAGAGTTCTTCTGCCAGTTCCTTTATGACTCTAGGATGCAGTTCATCTGGCCGTGGAGATTTGAACTCATTCAAAGTAATTAGGTGTTCCTTGACCATATGCCTATCGATCTCAAGCTGCAATCCTGCCCCTTCAGCCTGTACTTCGCCTTTGCCACGGGGGTCATAGACCCTCTTTTGGGAGAAGACTCAGCCAAAGTAGGAATTGAGCACCTCTGCCTTTTCTTTGTCATCTGTTATCATTTTGCCATCCTGATTTAATAGCTGAACAACCATTTCTTTCCTCTGCCTTTTACTATGCATGTAGCTGAAGAAAGCCTTTTTGTTGTTTTTAGAATCCCTCGCTAACCTCACCTCGTTCTCAGCTTTAGCCTTCCTGTCGCCATCCCTGCAATTCTGTGCTACCTGCCTGTACTCTTCCTTTGTTGCTTGGCCTTCTTTCCACTTTCTATATGTGTCCTTTTTTGTTTTCAGGTCATCTCTAAGCTTTTTGTGAAGTCACATTGGCTTCTTCTGTTGTCTTCTACCTTTTCTTCTTGTTGGAATGGTTTGTAATTGTGCCTTGAGAATTTCCTTTTTTAAAAGCTCCCACCCATCTTGGACTCCTTTTCTTGTTAGTGTTGCTTGTCATGGGGCCTTACTGATCATTGTTCTGAGTTTATTAAAATCAGCTTTCCTAAAATCCAGGGTACACATTTGACTACACTTGGCTTTTGCTTCCCTTAGAACCAAGAACTCAAGTGCAACATGGTCGCTTTTCTCCAGAGTTCCTGTAACTGCTACTTTATCCACTAAGTCATCTCTGTTGGTTAGGATCAAGTCAAGGATAGCCAATCCGCTAGTTTCTTCCTCTACTTTGTGTAGGAGGAAGTTATCCGCCACACAAGTCAGGAATTTCCTGGAGGGGCCATGTTTTGCAGAATTTGTCTCCCAACAAATGTCGGGGGAAATTGAAGTCCTCCATTACTGCTACATCATGCTTCCTTGAAGACTTGGCTATTTGCTTTTCAAAAGTTTCATCCTCGTCTTCTCCTTGATTGGGTGGCCAGTAGTAGACTCCGACCACCAGGTTCCTTTTATTCTTTGCTCCATTTATTTTCATCCAGATGCTCTCAATGGAGCTACCAAGCTCATCCTCCTGTATTTCTGTGCAGAGATATGTATTTTTCACATACAGTGCAACTCCACCTCCCTTTCTGTTCTTCCTGTTCTTTTTGACCAAGTTATATCCTTCAATTGCTGTATTCCAATCATGAGAGTCATCCCACCAAGTCTCAGTTATACCTATCAAGTCATAATTTCCCTCTTGTATTAAGAGTTCAAGTTCATTCTGTTTGTTTCCCATACTCTGGGCATTAGTATACAGACATTGAAGACCATGTGCTTCATAGTCTGGCTTTCTTCCTACATGTTTCTGAAGACTATTATTGGGCACTGTTAGAGCTGTTCTCTCCATTGAAGCGCATAAGCCTACGTCCATTGTTACCCCCAACGTTACATCTCCCTTCCCTGTAGGATTAAATGAAAATCTGGATAATACTTCAACGTGTTTCTCATTCCGTTGTCATGAAGATTCCCCCCCATGTGTGTCCATCCCCCATGCTAGAAAAAAATGCTGTGAGTGACAACAGATTAACATTTATGTGTGGCATAACTGCAGAGATATGAGAAATACAAAAGCCAGTCAAATGCCCCATGATAAATCTGCCTGAATGTTTACCAGAGACTTGTGGCCCACACATTTCCAGCCCTGAGGGCTAGAAACGTGTTCTAGCAGATCCCTGGGAAGAACCTGTAGCAGCAACTATGTTAGAAGATTCATCCAGCTTTCCACCAAGTGATGACAGCCATGTAATCCTACTAGGGATGGTGGAGAATTCAGCCACGGATTTCAGTGAGGACGAATGCACTGGCATTCGGGCCCCCGAAACCCGTGGCAGAACGGCCCCCCACCCCCCCACCCCACAGAATCCCCCCGGGACGAAGCTTACCTGGGGCGGAGGCGGCAGCAGATCCAGCAGCGGCTCCGGCGGTGGCGGCTGGTCTCTAGGCCAGCTGCTGCAGCCACAAATGACAGTCATCGTAGCGGCCACCATTTGCATCCTGCCAGGCTGCCGTGATAGGCTATGTAAGTATTTACATAGCCTATCATGGTAAAGGCAGCCACACAAATGGCAGCCGCTACACCATTTGCGCCCCTGCTCTTTCCGTGATAGGCTATGTAAGTATTTACATAGACTATCACGGTAAAGGCAGCCACGCAAACAGCGGCCACTACGCCATTTGCATGGCTGCCTTTACCGTGATAGGCTACGTAAATACTTACGTAGCCTATCACGGAAAAAGCAGGGGCACAAATGGCGTAGCGGCCGCCGTTTGCATCCCTGCTCTTTGCCATGATAGGCTTATGTAAATACTTACGTAGCCTATCACGGCAGCCTGGCAGGACGCAAATGGTAGCTACCATTTGCAGCCGCAGCAGCCCAGCCGGAACTCCGGCTGCGGACGGCCCTGGCCAGCAGCTCCACGGAGCTGCCATGGAGTGGAGCCGGCCAGGGAGGATTCCGGGGGGAGGGACAGAGCACCTCCCCCCCACCACGGATGCCCCTGCACGGAGCCAGGTAAGGGATTCGTGCATCCCTAAATCCTACTAGGCCAGAGCAAATGCCTTAGATGATACATGAATCCAAGACAAATATCTTCAGTCCAAAGATATTTGGACCACCTCTGGATATGAGGCAACTCAGGTCCAAAGCAGTTCAAGGTGAAATGGGCTGGTTTCTGAGGCTTTGGGCTCACCTTGGCACTTCAGAGGGTGTTTTTGGATCCTGCTTTGGATATATTCCTTCAGGTAACCACAGCTCTCCATAAATGGAAAGTGCCAGGGAGGAGGGTGTGTGTTTGTGTGTGTATGTGTGTGTGTGTGTGTGTAGGTTTATGACTGACAGGTTTAGCTTCTGACCAGGGAAGGACTTTACCAGGGCTCTCCAATCATAGCCATTTTGGGACCAACACTGAAGAGCATATCAGACGCTGCTTCAGTGAAGTTCCTGCTCTTTGCAAGTTGTGGCTCTGGCTCACAGCAGCCACAACTAACGGGGAGATGGGGCATCCCACTGCTGCCTGTTCAGTGAGTGGCTGGCACCAAACTCTCCCAGCCCAGGCCACCTCTCTGATGCTCAGCCAGCCTCTTCAGCATCAGGAATGTTCCACTGAGCCCCACTTCCTGAATCAAGCTCTACTCTTCATAGCTCCAGCATTTCTTCCTGGCTACCCCAAGCAGGGAGGGCACCAGAGAAGCAGAGGGCGCAACAGTGATCAGCTGGACCGCTTGGCTCTGAAACTGAAAAAGGACAGACACAGCCTGTCCCTTTCTGGCTCTGCCTCAAAGGGCAGGGGGTAGTGGTGACTCCAGTTCTGGAGGGGTGTGATTCCATTCAGAGAATTTTAGTTACCACCAGCCAAAACTCTAACGGCGCTATCCAAGGTGCTGAACCCGTGGGGGTTCAGCACCTTGGATAGCATCTTTCAGCACCTCAGATAGCACCGTTAGAGTTTTGGCTGGTGGTAATTAAAGCCCTGAATCCCACCCACCCCGGAAATGGAGTCACCAGCCACCACTGGTAGTGGGATTGGCTTTATAAGCAGGGGATATTTCACAGTGGCACTTCATAATGCTGTGTGCATGTGTGTGCATATCTCGCCCAGGCTGCAATCCGCTTACCTGGGAGTAAGCCCCAGTACATTCAATGGGACTTATGCCAACAGGTATAGGATTATGCCCTTCTGTGATGTAGCAAAGCCAGGCTCACAGGGTTGAAGTGTCAGGACTTTTTGATTAGCAGGGGGTGATGGCATCAGCTGCCACCCCATTCAAAATGCCCTGTTTCTTCAGAGCTTAACTGCAATGCTCACAGTAGCTGAAAGGGAAATGGATTTTCCCAGCAACAAGCGGGTGTGTGCGTGTGTAGCTACACACACAGCTTCTCTACACTTTCAGAATTCTTGCAGATAGATTTGGATCCACAGAGCTGGAGTCTCCTTGAGGGCATGACTATGCAGACTGTCGGGAGGAGTACCTGGCTGCACACTACACCTCTGGTTATAGGCATTTGATGTTCTTCCCGTTTTAGTCGATGGGGAAGACTCCCGAGGCTTTGGAAAAGGGAGCATGCATGGCTGTACATTGGAATCAAGCCCAAGTGTGATGTCACTTCAAGACCCCTGGCAGAGGCGGCCCCCATCTGAGCCAGCAAGGCCAGTTCTGTTCTGAGTCAGATATATTTCTGCTGTGCACAGCCCTATTTCCTGCAGCCCTTGGACAGGCACCACAGTGATACACACGGCCAGACACCTCACAACGGAAGTTATCACTGTGAGTATTGTAGTCAGCACTGTTATTGTGACCTCTGCAAGGAGGGGGAATAGTATTCAGAAACACAATACCCACATCTTCCCAGACAGCGCTGGAATTAATTTCGTTTTAAAAGAAATGTAGAAGCAGCTTCATTTACTATTACAAATTGCTAATATGGCATAAGCTGGCCCATGTAAATGAGTTTCTGCCTCCCCTGTGGCTTTTTCTATCAACTTCCCAGCCTAATTGTGTGCTTCCTATAAAGATCTTTCAATAATCAGCTCTTCCACATATTACCAACAGACAGTTTCATCATACCCTAAAGGCCTGAAGCCAAAGATTTGGTGGGTTAGCTCCAAGCAATATGGGTACACAACCCCACTTTGCTTTCCCTTCCTCCTGCAAATTCCCCTGGTTTTGCTGGCCCTTAGGCACAATTCTGAGCATCTGAGGCACAGAGTTTGGTGAATGTCGTGAGGAAGGGAACCCTGCACCAGTCACTCCTTTTGGTGGTCCCTGATTTCTCCAATTCGATGCACAGACGCTATTGCAAAGTGGGGGTGGGTTAGTCAAAACTGTGGGGTTTTGTAGGGCTTAGGACCCTTTGAATAATACACATGCCTTTGACGTAGGGATGGATGAGAGTTCTGTTTCCATTCAGTTTTGATTTTTAAAAATTGCCAATATTTGCAAAGTTCTCCATATTTGGGACAAAAAGAACTTGAGAGTTTAAACAACCAAAGTGTGGGACTGAAGCCGAAATGGACGGATTCATCAGAAGCACGTGCTCTGCTCTTAAAAGTCTGGCTTTGAATCCCTGTGTGTTCAGCCACGTTAGCAGTAGCACTTCCTTGGGATTGCCACCTCTTTTTTCCTGACAGGCTCCTCATCTCTGACTGCTACATGGCAGGTACAGCACAGCCCTCTCCATGCGGAGAATAGCTGTACCTCTTGACACTGGCTGGTGGAGATGGAGGATCTCGTTTCAGTTCATTTTTGTCAGGAACTTACCAAAATTTGCAAAGTTCATATTCGGGAGAGAAAGAACTTCAAATTTTAAAGAATCTGAATGTGGGAGAAAGCAAAAAAGACAGGGCTACCCATCCTGACTTGACAGCACTGTTGTCTGTGGCCCTAATTAAACATATACACAAGCTCAAGACTCCAGGGCTTTAAGCCCATAAAATGCATAGCAAGAAAAACACAGTCATTCCAAAGGCTAATTTACTAGCCATGTACATTTTATGTCTTTATTTGTTTGTTACTTTTCTGCAATTGTCTTAATTTTTATTTAGCCTTTACAGGCTAAATGACACATTACAGGCAAAAGTGTGTAGGCAAAGCGCAATGACCTCTTTCCTTGGTGCAAAGCAGCATTTGGGAAGGGGAAATTTGAGAGGGAAAGCAGCTGGGGAGGTTGCTTAACCCTTCTCCAATCCACCGTTTCTTTTTGCATAATTAGCAAATGATTTGGCGTAATAGCGAAATAGTTTTGGGAGGCAGAACCATCTGAGGAGGAGAAGCATCTAGGGGTACAATCCTATACATATTTAGGCAGAAAACGATTCTACAGCTCTCAGCTGGCTGGGGAATTCTGGGAGTTGCAGGACTTTTTCTGTCTAAACAAGCCTAGGATTGTGCCCTAAGATGTGCAAAAATCTCTCCCAAGTCCAGTTGCACATCCATATTCATTTGAGAGGCCTATATCACTGTGACAATTGCAGGAAAGCATATTTTTATCCAGTATCGAATGTTTTTTCTTGTAAACCCACTCTCTTCTAACCCTTCTTCTTTTCTGCGCCCAATAACATGCACTCTCTGTTCTCTCCTTGCACCACCACCAGTCTCTCCTCACCATTATGCCTTACCCCATCATTCTCTCTCCCCATCCCATAGGTCTCTCTGCACCAGCATTTCGCAGCTACCTCCCTCCCTCTTTCTTTCCCTGTTCCCACAGGTCTGTCTGCGCTTCTACGTTCACCAGGTGTAGGTAGGCTGCAGGCTTTGTTTTTTACTGGAACCCTGAGATCCACCAGCCGGAGCCATGTGCAAAATACATACACTTAGCATTAAAACTGTGAGCCCAAGAATTTATTTCAAGGACCAGAATTGAATGGAGCTCACAGTCCCGCCAGACAAAACCCACTCCTGGATTTTACCTCAAGCTTTTTTAAATTTCCGCAATATAGTGTATGATTTTGTTGTTGCTATTGTTAAACAGGTGGGAGTCGGAAATCCTTGCTGATCTACTGCAAATCATCCAGAGATCTACCAGTAGATCCCAATCACCCAGAGATCTATCAGGAGATCCCAGTCCAGCTTCTGCCCACACCTAACCTACACCGCTCTGAGCTCCTGGAAGGAGGACAGGGATTTAAAAACTGTAATGACTAAATAGAGGTACTGTTCTCTCCCAGAATCCAGCTGTTTGTGTCTTTTCTTCTAGTCTGCTCTGCTTCTTCCCCCTTGAACCCAAGACCTGCTTTTAATTCCAGCCTGTTTGTCAGCCCGCAGGGGGTCCTGGACGCAATCCCTTTCTTGTCTCTAGACTAGACCCACTCCCATCCTGGAACCAGCCTGACCCAACGTGCCAGAAGTCCTTTCCAAATGCTGACTCTGCAGCCTGCCCTATCTGGAGCAGAAGGAGGTGCCCGAGGAGCGCGAGACGCCTGGGGGAGTCTGAGTCCATCCACCCAGGAGCATCAGCCTGGCACTGCAGGCCCTTGGATCCCTCCAAGCAGGCAACTGCTTTCAACAAGGAGTTGAGTGCACCTGAGGACCTTTTATCCCCCTTGGGCCAGAGGCCTTTCATCCCTCCCAGGCTCCACCCCTTTCCTGACGGGGAGAACACCTTAAAGGGGAAGTCCTCTAGCCTGGATCCTAGCACTCTTGTCACCTCTCAGCCAGCAGCCACCTTGTGCTGGTGAGCAGGCAGTGTGAGGCCTGAGCATCAGCAGCTGCAGAGAATCTGGCTCAGGGGTGTCATCGCTAGAGGGAGGCTCTGGTTCATGGTCTTCTGGCTCAAGAGGCTCCTGGCTGTCAGGCTGTGCTTCTGGGTTGGGTTTGGGTTCAGCCCCTCCAGGGCTATTGCTGCTGGTCCTGTTGGTCCATCTGGCTCCTCCTCCTTTGTGCCAGAATCTTGCCTGCTGCTCAGCATCGCCAGGTCCACGACACTCATAGCCTGGATCCTCTTTCATGGCCGTCCAGATCCCCTTGGTCCGCAACCCTCCAGACCAATGATCCTGCTTTTGGGGTTGGCTAGAGCTCACTAGTTCTGATTTCACCCCTCTGTTACCTAAGGCCCGGCCGCCGCCTCCCCGTGTGCAAAAAGCCGCCTTTCAGAACTGACTTGGTGTGGCCACCCTGAGCCATCCCGATGAGCCTCAGAGCCTTCTATAATTCCTTTGTGTATGTATGGTTTAAATATTTAATGCTGGCCCTAATGATATTCTAATCCTCTTGGAATGTGTGAAGTGGAAGTCATTTGCATTCATTTTGGCCTTTTCATTAAATCTCATTAGAGAAGATGCAACATCCAATGCATCTTGCAGATGAGGAAAACTGGAGCGGGGGGTCATTTCCACCCCAGCTACGGCTGTCAACAACATGCTGTTGAGAAAGCACCCCCATTAGGAGAGTGAGGTAAAGTTTGCAGCGAAGGCTCCTTTCCAGTTTGAGTATGGAGAACACTGCGTCTTTCGTTACATTTATTGTTCAATAAAGATTCCTATTGAGATCTTGCATTACGCAAGATCTCTGGGTGTTTACAATTTACTAGAAAATGCATACTGAAAAATGGCATCCTCTTCTTACCGCTAAGACCCCCCACCCCGTACACAGATACACACACTTGGTTACCCTGGCAACAGCTAGAAACAACATCATCAGGTCTCATGGAAAGCCAAGGGGATCAAAGCAATGTATTCTAACATGGAAAGAAAAGAGGTGGGTTTGCAACAAACATAGTAATTTCAAACATTTAACTAAGTTTAAAATGCAGCTTTGATGAGTTTCAGGACACCAGAAACACTGAGATTTCATCTGGGGGCACTTTATAATTTCAGACCTAAAAATTCATAATTGCAGACTTTTGAGTTTGCAAATGTAAGAAGGAGGGGGGGATCTATAAAACAGTTTTTACTCAGTCCGAACTACCAGTCACACTGGCATGTTAGTTATTAAATTTATATCAGACTATTCCTCCAAGGAGCTCAGGGTAGCCTGTATAGTTCTTCTTTCTCCCCCCACTTCTATTTATATTCATAACAACCCTGTGAAGTAGGTTAGGCTGAAAGTTAGTGATTAGGCCAAACGCGCCCAGTGAGCTTCATGGCTTTGAACCTGGGTCTCCTCCATCTTAGTCAAACACTCTAACCCAGCATTTCCCACCAAGGGACCTTCCAGATGTTTTGGACTACAACCTCCATCACCCCCAGCCAGTGGTTGGGGATAATGGGAGTCATAGTCCAAAACATCTGGAGGGCACAGTGGGGAAGGCTGGTCCACCCACAGTACCACACTGGTTATCTGCCCATCAGTAAGAGAATTATTGGCATGGCGCTACCCCAAAGGTTAAGGAAGAGGCTGAGGAGTTAAAAAGGACGAGGTAGGACTTCCTGTAGCAAGGAAGAAAGAGTATGGACATCCACAGGGTGAGTACAGTTTAGTGGTTGGGAGGGACCTCAGCTTGATGGTTCAGCACCTGCTTTGCATGCAGAAGGTCCCAGGTTCAATCCCTGGCATCTCCACTTTAAAGGATTGGATAGCAAGTGATGGGAAGACCTTTCTCTGGCAGAGATGATGCCAGTCAGAGTAGGCAATACAAGTCTAGAAGGGCAAATAGCTTGGCCTGCTATAAGGCACCTTCTTATATTTGGTGTAATCATTTTAATTTTTTTTTTTAAAGAAAAACAACAACAACAACAACAAAATAAACACACAATACACATACACTAAAATATCTCTTAAGATTGTAAGATATCTACCTTTGGCTCCCTTACACAACAAATGCTTATTATTATTTCTTTAGTTCTTATTTTAGTTGTATATCATCATTGAATTCACAGACATTATCTCATTTCTCTCCTAATTTTCACAACAAAAAAGAGAGAACCAACTCAAAGTTCGAAATCCACATACATAGATATCATTTTTCTCTAATTCTTGTACAGATTCTATAAAAGGTTTCCAATCTAGCATAAATTTAGTTGTTGACTCTTCTTTAATTATAACAGCAAGTTTTGCCATCTCTGCCAGCTCCATCACTTTCATGATCCACTTTCTCACAGTTGGTATTGTTTCATTCTTCCACTTTTGTGCACACAATAACCTTGCAGCCGTTGTCATGTAGAGAAAGATGGTTCCCGCCTTCTCTTTTACGCGTTTATCTGTTAGTCCCAATAAAAAAGTTTCTGGCTTTAGTTCTATAGTAGTCTTTAATATTCTTTAAGCTAAAGACTGTATTTGTTTCCAAAATGTTTTAGCTTTTTTACAAGTCCACCATAAATGATAAAACATTCCCTCTTGGTCTTCAAGGCACCTTCTTGTATACTGGATGAGATAAGATACCACTCTTACGACTTGTGGGTGATTTACACACACAGTACAGTTCAGTTTTAAGACCTTGGCTGGATGACATCAACATGGAAACACCTGATAGAGCTAGGGAAAAAATGGACAAAAGGGTGTAAGAGAAGATTCAAGAAACATATTTTCCAGTCGCCAGTAGATTGACACAGGAGACCATCTTTTGCTGGAAAAATTCTGCAGAAATTTTTCTCTAGTTAAGTATGAACATATATGTTATTCTTAGTAAATAACCGGGTTTTATATGGTTTTTATAAGAATGTTATACATGCATAAGCCCCTGTGGCAATTTATATTTTAGTAATGTTTTAATTATGTGTGTTGTCCTATCTGTAATTTTTATTACTATTAATGTTACAGCCCCCTGAAGAAGGCCAAAAAATAAGAAAAAGGCTGAAATGCATTGGGCTTCCTACAATAATTTTTTTTTTGCATCCTGAGAACCTGCTGTTTCTCTTCTTTGCGATTTACTTCAGATGCTCACCTCCTTCTGTTTTCCTGCTGAATGCTGGCCACGAGAATCTCAATTTACATTCTGAGCCAGAAGAAAATGCTTGGGGGAAGATGGTGCCTCATTCATAATTAGGGATGTACAGGTTTTGTTAGACCCATTCCATCTGTGTTTTGTGAATTGTCAGGCATCTTTTGTTACATTCTCCATTCATGGATGGGATTTTTTTTTTAGGGGTGTATGAAAATTTCATTCCAGGTGTGCAACTGTGCATTTGCACAAATACTCCCCCAAAGGGGGAAAAAACTGCTCCTCAAGTCCATGGAATCCATGGGACTTGGAAAAAGTCAGTATGCTGCAGAATCTTCATGATGGATTCATAGAAATCTGGACTCGTTTGAATCCATTGCGGATTTCTCCAACATCTCTATTCATCATACAGTGGAGCATTACACTAGCGGAGGACATTTGTATTCTGAACCAGGGTATTACAAAACTTTGGTGACATCACTACACACAGCTGGTTAACTATGGCAGTATCAAAACCTACATTGGCAAACACTTCCTGTCTGAATTAGTAATGATCAGAAGTTCACATACAGAGCAAAGAGCAAATTTAAGCCTTCCCTGCTCTTTGGCCCTTTCCCAGCATTATCCAGTTGAAGAACCAGTTGGTTTTGGATCTAAGAGACCTACACCATCATCTTTATACCTAGATGGGCTGCCAGCTGATTCCAAACAGATGTAGCTCCAAATAAATATGCTTCTATATGGAGCAGTTGGTAAATTGTAAATTTACCATGGAACATCTCTCCCTGTTTCTTTTTTTCTTCTTCCAGATTGTCATGTGTGGAACAGCTGGTGGGAGCTGAACTCTGTGATGTCCGGCCTGGCCTGGCCTTCTGTGTAGCCAGAGGAGAGACTGGTATTCCTGCTGGTACAATTTCATGTTGGCTGTTTTTTTTTCCCCCTGCCAAAACACCAGAGAGTGAAACTTCAGCACTGGGGTCAAGTGCAGGAATCTCTCTTTTGTCTTCAGAGCTGAGGAAAAATGAAGCGAGACTCCTTGGAGACATGCCTGGTATCCAGATTCTTCATTGGAATTCTGGAATCCACTAGTGCAAAATGCAGTGAGCACCGCAGACTTGGACAACTCTGAAAGGGGATTAGGCAGATTCATAGAGGATTAGGCTATCCATGTTATGATGATTATATATTACCTCCAGTTGCCAGAAAACATGAGGAGGAGAGTACTATTGCACTGAGGGCCATTGTCAAGGGTTGTCAAAGGACCTGCTGAGGGCCCACACCCCAGGAGAGGCCCACTGACAAGAGCCCCCCTGGAGTTGCTCCCCCTCTTCACCATTCCAATCTGCCCGTTCCCCTGCCTCTCACTCTGGCCTAGACAGTGGTGGTGGTGAGAAGGAGGAGCAGGAGATGCCACAACCTGCTTGCTCACTGGCTCTCTGCCTGTCAAGCAAAGAAGTGGGAGCAGTAATGAGGAAGGAAATGAGGAACAATAGTAGACAGTGGCGATGGTGGTGAGAAGGCAGACTCACTGAGGGAGGGAAGCTGTTGAGGATGTCTTGCCCAAAGACCCACAACAACCTGGAGCTCGCATCAATGGCACGCATGTCCTCCTTGTGGGCTAAGGCTTTCCATAGGCATCTGGTTGCCTCCTATGGGAACAGGATGCTGGACTAGATAGGCCTTGGTCTGATCCAGCATGAGTTTCCATATGTTTATGCATTTGTCCCAAAGCATGAGGTATTTGGCATGATCCAAAGTTGAAAGCTTCTGTTCCTTCCCACATAACTTGACTGTTGATGTACCATTTGATTCTACATCCTCTCCATTCCAGACTGACAACACACCACGCTCCTTTACTCCTCCCCTTCTTTGCTTTCTCCAACGGATGAGCACCCCTCCATCCTCACAGTCCATCTTGATTAGATTTCCTGTCACATTTTTCAGGAGGCCTCAATTTTCCCCTTTATCTACCATGTAATCTTCTTCCAGATTTGGTTGTTATCATAATGGCTATTGACTCGGCCTACTTCCTGAGCTATGAGAAAGGGCAGTCTCCATAAATGCACATCTCTCCCCCGCACACACACCACTACTTCTGCTCCAAACCTTAATCATGAATAATAGATAACAATTTACCAGTTGCCGTGATAGTGAGCTATGATACTAACAAGCCAAAGCAACCACAACTGCTCCAGATGACAATGATGAACGAGGATCCCATTTGGCTTTTTTTTAATTTTCTCTTAAGGTTGGTTTCCCCCCACCCATTATATACACAAACCCAGATCAAATGTATATTTCCGCAGGACTGGATTAACCATGTGTTCAACTTCCCCTTATATTGAAATGTATTCAATATGCCAGCTAATCTGTTTATAAGGATGACTGTCTATGAGGAGCATAATAATGTTCAGCAGGATTAACAAGGCTTACTGGAGTGACTGTGTTTAGTGTCTGTTGTAGATATATACAGTACTGTGCAAAAGTCTTAGGCCACCATTAGATTTGTTGTTTTAGCAATGGTATAATGACCATATATAATTATTTCTCAGTCTCTTCATTAGAATACAACCAGAAAATACAGGAAATTTGTATGCAGTATTCAACAATAGAAAAAAATCAGAAAAAAACAGCTTCCATAGGCTAAAGTGGCAAGTATTTAGTGTGATCTCCCCTTACACTAGAGTAACAGCAGGCGCCTGGTCAGGAATGGTCTTCGTGGAAGGGTAGCAGCCAAGAAACCACTTTTGCGGAAGGGGAGCAGGGTGAAAAGGCTAAGATATGCTAAAGCTCACAAAGACTGGAATTAGGATAAGTGGAAAAGAGTATTATGGAGTGATGAATCCAACTTTGAAATTTTGGGGTCCAATCGTTGACAATATGTGAGAAGAAGAGTTGGAGAGAGATGATGGACGAATGAGTGCTTGCGGCCTTCAGTGAAACATGGTGGAGGGTCTGTCCTGGTTTGGGGCTACATTTCTGCCAGTGGTGTTGGCGATCTTGTCCGTATTGATGGGATCATGAATGCTGAAAAGTACAGACAGGTTTTAATTCATCCCTTCTGGAAAGCGCCTGATTGGGAATGGTTTCATTTTTCAGCATGATAACGATCCCCAGCACACTGCTAATGCAGTGAAATCATATTTAGCGAGGAAAACAGCTGATAAAACACTGACAGTCATGGACTGGCCTCCACAGAGTCCAGACCTGAATATTATAGAGGTAGTATGAGATTACCTGGACAGAGAAATAAATAAAAGACAACCTACATCTCAAGAAGAACTCTGGGAAGTGCTGAAAGAAGCATGGTATAATATACCAGAAGATTACTTCAGAAAACTTCAGGACAGTCTCCCCAAAAGAGTTCAAGATGTGCTTAGAGCCAAGGGAGGTCACAAACACTAAATACTGACTTTTGCCTGTACATATTTCCTGTATATTTTCTCTGTATCTTAATACAGAGAGAGACCAAAAAATAATTATGGATAGTCATTAAAACTTTGCTAAAACAACAAAGCTGGTGGTGGCCTAAGACTTTTGCACAGTACTGTGTGTGTATATATATATATATATAATCAGCAATAGAGGGACAAATAATATGACAACAAGAAAGAAAACAAGAGTACTGGAAAGTAGGGTCCAGGTTATTATTACGAGTGCAGGCGCCATTTCTCAAATTACATCAACATGAGTTTTTGTTTGCCTGTCTTTGATCACTTCTCCCACTCATTTCTTTTTTAAAAAATATGTGTGACTCACAGCATAAGCCTATGCATGTTGAAGAAGTAAGCCTATCAAGTTCAATGGGACTTAGTCCCAGATAAATGTGTGTAGGATTGCAATCACAGTTTATCTACCGTTTATACTTATATGGTCTTTGGCCATAAGACTTTCAGTTACAAGCCTAGGGGTGAATTACACCCTCCACCTAAACAAGGACATGGGGCAATATATAATAAAATACTATTAAACACTTCACAGCATCTAACAATATACACAGGAGCACAGCCATAAATAAAATAAAATTCAAGAGCTACAATTACAAACAGAGAGCAAGATAAAAGATCTAGCAGCATTATTTATTTTATTTAATAGATTTATATACTGCTTAGTGTGTGCATGTGTGCGCGCGCATGTGTATTAAAAGCCTAACAGAACAAAATAGTATTTACTGCCTGTCTAAAACTTAGTAACAAAGGGGTGAAGCTGCTACTGAAAAGGCCCTGTCCCCTTCCACCTAGCGTCTCTAGGAGGTGGGATGCATACCACAGCCTCTGATGATGATCGTAAATTACAGGCAGATTCATATGGAAGGAGCTCCTCATTTTCTTTTTGCTGGTAAATGCTGCAATCAAAGGAGCATCCAAGCTTCTTAGATGGAATGTGAAACTCTGAGCATTTTGTTTTAAAGTGTGCCTTCCTAATACTTCAGCAACATATTCATCTCTGAAACACTAAGTGCTCAGTTTCTGTCTTCGTCAGACTGAGATGCAGGCGTGCAAGCAGTGATGAATAATCAGACAGACAGAGAGTTTGCTAAATGAGCCCCAAGTGAAGCAAAGAAATGAAGGTATTTAAGAAAAGGAGGCACTGCAGGGGTTTCTCAGAATGAACATTTGCTGGAGACAAAGTATTAAGCTCTCTTATAAAAGAGCTTTTCAGTAATGCATTTTGATACAATTGAAGCTTCGGCTGAATTAGTGTCTTTCTATATTTTATACTAAGCATTGAAATATATTTCTTAATTTCTTCTGATTCTACTTCAACCAAAGGGGTGAAGACAGCAAGCACTCCTTGTTATAGTCTCCCCTGCAGAGCTTCAGTGATTCGGGAAGGCCTTAGACATCAGAAAGAAGGATATCTCTTTAGTTTAGTTCAAAACTTGTTTATTGCAAAAAGAGGAGAAATGAGCCCTGCAAGACATTTCATCATACTACAGAAATGCTGTCAAACATTTGTATGATTAGTTCAGATCAATATGTCAAACTCAGCACCCCCAGACCACCCGGGCTCCCTGCACTGCAGCATCCTGATCCAACCAATTCAAGGTGTGCATTCGCAGTCACAAAAGCAGCAGCAGCAGGAGGCAAGGAAGATGGATGGGTTTTGCCTCCCAGATGGAGGAAAGAAGTGATGGCACCAATTTCAGGAAGAAAAGTGGAAGGGACCTCAAAGCAAAGGGGCACAGAAGAGCACGTATTGTGCAATGTGTCTCGAGTATTAGAACTCATCCAATGAGATACCTACGATTCCGTTTTTTCAAAAAGAAACCAAGATGGTTTTCCACACCATCTCAAACCACATTAGGCAATTAAGGGTGCAATCCTATGTGTTTAGACAGAAAAAAAAGTCCTACAGTTCCCAGCATGCCCCAGCCAGCCATGATGGCTGAGGAATGCTGGAAGTTGTAACACTTTTTTCTGTCTAAACATGCATAGGATCGTGTCCTAATCGTGTTCACTGCATCTTTCAGGTCTCTTCCCCATTGGCTTCTTATGCCTCACCCATCAGATGTACAAAACGCATGCACACATGGAGCTCTGAGCAAGATCAGTGGATGTGCACTGAGAACTAGGGATGGGTAAGAATTTCAGATCACTCCTATTTTGATAAGAATTTATCAGAATTTGCAAAGTTCTCCATATCTGGGTCAAAAAGAACCTCAGATTTTAGAAGTATGAACATGGCAGAAACTAAAACTGAGAGCTTCATCCATCCATCTGGGTCCAGGGCTCTGAGTTCCTTGCACTTTGAATCCCTGAGTATCCAGCCATGTTAATGCTGCATTGGGGTTGCCACCCCTTTTTTTCTGGCAGGCTCCTCACCTTTAACAGCTACATGGCAAGAAGGTACAACAGTCCTCTCCATGCTGGGAATAGCTGTGCCTGTTGAATTTGGCTAGTGCAGATGGGAGAGAATTTCATTTTGGTTATTTAGTTGTGTACTTACAACTCAAGAAATACGCATGGCCATCTAAAGCCCATCCACCTGCCCCCCACCCCAGAGGCCATTAAGTCCAGAATTATTTAGCTGCACCAGTGCCAGCAAAACAGTTCTTACGTTTGCATAATCTGTTCAGAATGGGCCACTCCTTGCTGTTACTAAGATAATGCTGTTGGTGTGTGTGTTTGTGTGTGTGTGTGTGTGTGTATGAGGAGGTAGGATGCAGAATCTCCTTCCTTGGGGCCAGGGAGTACAAGCAAAGGACAGGAAGACTTCCAAGTGTGTGGTGGCTCTGCTGCTGCTACTCAAAAGTCGGAGGCTCTGGTTCCACGAGGGGCCAGCACCTGACTGGAACATCTTCTTTGCTGCCATGAGTTTCATGCTGGGTACGCCCTCCATTACTATGGCATCTTGCAAGTAGAAGGAAGGAACTACTGATTTCAGCTGTGCTATAGTGCCACCACTGCAGCAGGCCAGGAATAGTACTACATCTTCCAGCTAAGCAAGGATCAAATAACAAAAAGGTGGCAATAAGGTCCCAATCTCGTTCTATAACACTGATTATTTAGGCATAATTGCTTTAGACATTTTATTTATTTATTTATTTATTTATTTATTTATTTATTTATTTCAATGTATGAGTCACCCTATAGCTGAACTTTCCACCCAGGTATAGACCAAGGTGCTTATCAAGCTGCTCAGCCACCCGGCAATAGCACAAGCTCGACCACCAGTCCAGACAGACTCCAAAACAAACATGAACCTCTTGCTCTGTTAATTTCATCTCTGAGCTGTGTGTGAATTGTAATCTCATCCCACCATCACCTGTATCGTTGAAGTGATGAGGTGAGCACTTCATGTCTGATTAGCAATCTCCCTCGTTTATCTCTTTGCAAAAAGTGAACCTAATTGCTTCCAATTTTTCCATATTAGGAGCAAATCACACTTCTCAAAGAGCCTGAATTGTTCGCTCGCACGCATAGCCATCTTCCATTCCATCAGACTAGTTCAAGCCATTTAATTTCCTAAACACAATAAACCAAGAAGTAGAAATAACAACACTTCACAGAAGGGGAACAAGACAAGATCAGGCATTCCATGTGGCTGATAATAGCCTACGACTGCCGTTAAAGGGGAGGAATGCAAATGGAGAGAGATTAAATCAGGTGGAGGAATTCTTTTGGCCCCTCTATATAGGGAACATCTTCCCGGTACACACATTTGGGTGAGAGGAAATTATCTCCCCAACTCCTCATACTGAGTGGCTCAGTCCTCTGAAGTGGGATCCAATGGGGAAGGAGGTGTTATGTGCCCCTGGGTGCAATACACCAAGATGAACTGCAACACACACACACACACACTGCCGAAAATAATGAGTGAGTTAGTCCCAGCTCTCTCTGTCTCGCCATTTAATATAAATTAATTAAATTAAATATACAGAGAATTGTCTCACTCACCACCATCTAAACTGAACCATAGGCAGCCATGGAGCAGAAGCCAAAAGCTGGGGCAGTGGGGAAAGGGGTTCATCATATGGTACAGAATTCATCACCTTAAGAATCTCAGCTTTCATCTATATCTATATCTGTGTATGTGTGTGTGTGAAAACAAGTTTCTCGTCCTTAACATTGTGAAGTTAGAAAGGGTGTGGGCAATGCCCGGTGATAAAAGCTGAATAGAATTTTCACCCCCTTATGAATCAGTGATGCAAAATGAATTTGAGAAGTGTGCATCATTTGGTCAGAGTGGCGCAGTGAGTAGCCACCAAGTGGGAACCAGGAGGTGGGAACTTGCTAGGACAGGGGTGTTGAACCTCTTTCGGCCGGAGGGCTGAAGTCCATTGTAGAGACGCTCTCAGGGGCCACATTCCAACGGTGGGCGGGGCCACAGGCAGAAAGGGCCCCAAAATGCCAACGTATTGTAGCTTAAAGCTCTTACTCACAGTCCCTGACAGTCACGTAAAGTTCTTAGGAGAGGCTTTTCAGCCTTAGAATGGGGGGGGGGCTGCAGCAAAGCCAGGAAACTGCAAAATGACCAGTGGTCAGGGGAAGGGGTGTGGCCATCTGGGGAGCCTCAGGAGGGCTGGATTTGGCCTGAGGTTTTGCACCCCCAGCTAGAGCCAGGAAGGATTCTCCTTGCGCAGGCAAAGTCCCAGCTGGAACAGGAAGCCAGTTTGCAGCCTTTCCTGCTGAGAAGAGCCCATGGCCAAGCTGGGTGAGCTGTGCTGCTGTAGCATTTGGGAAGCCCTGACTGGCCAGGGACAAGCTCCAGCCTGCAGCCCTGCTGTGTCCCACAAAGGGGACACCTTTGCGCAGACCTGAAGGTTCCGGGTACTGGCATCAAGCAGGTGTTTCCACATCACCCAGAAAGTGAGTACACAAGTAGCCCAAGACACCTTGATGGTTAGAAAAGTTGGAGCATCGACTCCCTTCTACTTCTGACATCTGATGCACAAAAACCCAGAGCAGGGTGTTCACTTCCTAACAGGGCAGCAATCCAACCCGGCATACATATTGATTGTGTATCCTATGAAAGGCAGAGAATTTGCACCAGAGCTTCCTGGTGAGTCAGCCAGATATCTCTGTCCTGGCACAAGCTGTCATGGGGGGTTGCTTTCTGAACTGCTTGCATCAGGCAGACCCTGAGTAGATGCAAGCAAGCCCTTTCTGCTATCCAGCCCCGTTCGCACAGGTATTGTTGCTGAACGTATATTTCCGAGCTGGCTCAGTGAAATCCAGAATAAAAGAGAGATTAGGTCTGTGGATGATTATGCTTCTCCCCACACAGACCTTCTTTTCTAGCTTCCATCTCAGAGATTTTCCAAACAGAGACCAAAGCTCAGTGCTGTATATATGAGCCAAAATGCATCTCATTTGAAATCCACCTTATAATTTCTCTTTTTGCATCGCTTGCAGCACAAAGCATGCAATGCCACATGCAGCCAAATTGCTCAGCAGGCAGCTTCTCCGATCCGGGATGGGCTTTCTTCCCCCCTCCCCTCTCCTTCCCGCACCCCCGCCCCCAGCCACCCCTCCACCTTTCCTCCGTACAAATTGTATTCGGTGCCTCTGCCCACGCCTGAGACAAGGAGCAGCTGCCTCTACCCAAAACCACCCTGCATCCTTAGCAAAGTCATTAATGAGAGAAGCTGAAAAGGCTGAGATTGCTCTTTGCAGCAAGACACACAGCCCTTCCCCTATGAGGCTCTGATATTTCAGGTGGAAAGTGATGGTGCTGGGGAGAGGCAAAAAGGATATGTGCACAGGAGGCTTTAATCAGATTTTCTTCAGAACAATCTATAAAAGTAAACCTTGCACTGCCTGCAACACAGGCTTGATTTCTCTTCTCTTCTGTGCATATGTCACAACTGGCATTGCTGGCATGCTTTTTAGGGACAGCCCAGTTGCCCCTTAGGCAGGACTGGCACCGGGGTTGAGGCAGTTGCCAGCTTCCTGCAGTGGTGGCCCCGCAGGGGAGATGGGGGCAGGGGGTAGAGGCTTCCCTTTGTGGCTCTAGGTGGTGGCCATGCTTTTCCTCCACAATGCCCTGGAAGCTCCATGAACTTCTTGGCAGTGGCCACTTAGGAATCGCCAAGAAAGAGGAAATGTATCACCAAAAAAAAAGACAAAAGAGGACATAGATTTGCATACAATTTTCAAATATTAATTTATATGTATGGATGCAAATTTAGAAATAATGGTTATAATTTAAACAGGCATATGGTACTTCTCACCATAGTGTGGAAGACTGTGACCGGGTGACCTGTGTGCCTTGCTCAGTCTGCTGTCCAGGTGCTGTTGATGGGCAACGTCAAGGCCCTTTTGTTCCTCCTTCTGAGGATTCCTGATCTTTAAACCGGACTTGGATTGGACAGCCCTTCAAACAGAGGATGCCTTCAGAATAAAGGACTGTCCCCTGGCGCCCTGTCAAATAGAGGCCTGTCCTCTGCAAAAGAGGACCATTGCCCCTCTACTTCTGTGGAATTGTTGGAAATGAAGTTAGTGGCTGCTGGAGCCGTTATGGGAGCTGCTGTTTCAGAAAGAAGGTTCATGGCAGCAGGCCCTTTCTCCAGGATGGTCAGTGCACCATACATGAGCTTCCCGTGTTTGTCCTCACTGACTTGGTCCTGACTGACTTGGCCAGTTATGCTAAGAGGGAGTGGCTGACCAAAGCCATCCCATGCTATTACTCCATGAATCAGTTGTGCTTTGCCTTTGGTTCTTCTCTTGGCTTCTGCTGCCCTGTGGTGGGTTGGCTCTTCTAATGGTCTGCTGAAGGCTGCTGGAGGGGCGGGGGGCAGAACAAGTGTGTATTTTTGGCCAGAAGATGAGTTCTTGTTTATTTTCCCTTTTCCCCAGAGGGAAACATACATTTTTATGTTGTTTACGGACAATGTATTTTCATAAATATTGAATTGAAAGTTTATTTATACACTGTAGGAACTTTCTTGTCAGATAATGTTTCGCATTATGTGCATTTTGCTATTGCCTTTGTATGATGTTAGCCTCTTTGGGCTCCCTTTTCAGAGCAAAAAGCAGTTGCACAGCAAATTGGAACCAAGTCCACAGGCTCCAGTGCCTCCAGCCTCCTTGTGCTTCCAGCCAGTGCTGGCTCCAGGCTTTGGGAGGAACTTGCAAGACGCCCTCAGGGGGCCCGGCTCCCCTTCACCGCTGGCACTGCTGCCCTTTTGCTGGCCCTCATCCATTAGACCCAGTCTGCCCAGAGGGAGAGGGTGCAGCGGGTGGAGACGACCCCCCACGTCTCACTTCTTTCGCTGCTCATGTCTTTGGAGGGGACATGTGACCAGGCAGCAACAGCAGGACCTGGGGATTCCACAGGTGGGCAGTGGGACCCCAGCTGGATCCTCCGCAGGTGCCCCACAGTGCTGATCTCAAACACCCTCTCCAGATCTTTCTATCAGCCCTCCAGATGTGCCAGGCTGCAACTCCCAGCATCCCCCAGCCATGTTGTTGCTTGGCGTTGTAGTCCAAACCATCTGGAGGGTACCAAGTTGGGGAAAGCTAACCAACAGCTTCTCTGCCACTTATTTATATTTTTATTTGGAGCATTTTTATCCCACTCTTCAGCCGGAAAAGGCTCCCAGAGTGGCTTACAAAGGTTAATATTAAGGCAGTCCGCGCCCTCAGGCTTACAGTCTAAAAGACTTGACACACATTTTATTTATTTATTCATTCATTCATTCATTCATTCATTCATTTCATTTCTATACCGCCCAATAGTCAAAGCTCTCTGCAAAGCTTCCCTTTTTCCCCAAAAGGAAAAGGGGTTGGGAGGGAGGATGGGAAGGAAAGCAAATACATCATGGACTAATGTATCAGGCTACGTTGCTCTCCCGCTTGCCATAATGTTCTTCCTGGGAGGCAGGAGATGCAGCCTTCCAGTTGCCCTTGGTTCTCTGGCCAATGGATGAGGCTAGATCTGCAGTCCCAGGGAACTGCCAGTTGGAGCTGCCTGTCTTTCTAGCAGGGAGAGGATCAACTTTAGATGTAAATAATTCTTGGGTAAGAATCATGGCTTCCCCTGTTCCCTTTTGTGCACACTTGCCTTGGAGGCCCTGTGCTAAAGAAATCTGCTACCAGCCTGCTAGCCAGCACCCTGTCCATTAGACCACCTTCTCTCTCTTAAAACATCCTGTTGAATGCCATAATCACTCCTGGGCATTAGACTGTGAGCTGAGCTAGATTCTCCTCTCAAATTACAACCTACGGAACCTGCTGTGGTTACTTACTGATATACATTATCAAATGGGTAAGATGCCGTACATTCACTGGCACTACTCCTCACCTTTAAGGGAGTGTCTCCCCCTTTGTAAGGGCTGTATTGTCTGCTCTTTTGCATTATGGTGGAGGCCTATAAAAAGCTAGGCTTCTGTCCCATTTCCCGAGGCCTAGCATAAATGTGATGGATGCTATATTATTGTCTACAGGATGATTTCTTAATTACCTGGTGCAGGAAAGAGCAGCTCTGGGTCTTCATGGAATCTGCTTATGTTGTCATATTGGATTCTGCCCCATTCCTCATCCCACCTACACATGCAGGCCTACATCACCTTTGTTCCTCACTCTAACCGGGTGGGTTCATCTCCTCACAGGCTCACGTTTATTGCAAGGTGATGGGAGAAGGTGAATGACCAGGAAGAGGGAAGAAAAGTAGCCCGTGTTGATCAAGATTGACTGTGATGTGTTTATTGAGGCTTGCTAATTTCTACCAGGTCTTGGTCTTTCCAGGTCAGATGGGACAGCGCTTTGGAAACAAGATGAAGACAAGGCAAAGACAAGGCAAGGAATGAGGTGAGCTGAAGGAGAAATTGTTATTGTTGTTATTTATCCATATCCATCCCATCTTCCTCCCAGGCAGGGCTGGCTCCAAGTTTAATAGCTTTTCAGTGGTTTTTATAGTGTATTTTAAAGTTATGTTTATTAGCCCAAATCAAGGGTGTTGCATACTGATGAGGTCTTCAACGTCTCACAACAGCAGTTGAAAAGTACACAGGTGATGACCCCCCTTTCACCCAAGGGCTGAATTCAATTTCAGAAAAGCTCTCAGAGCCCTCATGCCAGTGGTGAGTGTGGCCAAAGGCAAAGTGGGTAGGGGCAAAATGCCAAAATACCAAATATACCAGCATATTTTAGCTTACAGCTCATACTGCCAGGACCCAGCCTCTAGGATTGGCCATCCAGCCTTTCAGAATGGCAAGGGGGACACGCCACAGCCAGGAAAACACCAAACGATTGGCAGTCAGGAGAAAGGGAGTGTGTGGGCATTCTGAGATTCAAAAACCCTACAATAGAAAAGCAACACCTGAAATCAAAATGAAAAACAAATTAAAACAGACCAAAACTGCACCAGCTGCACTGGTTACTGGTGCATTTCCAAGCCCAATTCAAAGTGCTGGTTTTGACCTTTAAAGCCTTTAAACAGTTTGGGACCAAGTTACTTGAAGGACCGCCTTCACCCATGTCAGCCTGCCCACACTTTAAGATCGGAAAGAGAGGCCATTCTCATTTGCCCACCTGTGAGAGCAGTCAGGTGGGTGACCACACCTGAGAGGGTCTTCTCTGCAGTGGCCCCACACCTTTGGAACAAGCTGCCATCAGAGGTCTGCCACACTTTGTCATCGCAGGCTTTTGAGAAGACCTTGAAAACATATTATTTTACCGTGGCTTTCTCTTGAAAGGACTGCTGTTGTTGCTGTAACTGCCATTATCATTGTTGCTGGTTTATTGTTGGCTTTTATTGTGGTTTTACTGTGTTTATGTTTTTTATTGCTTTTAATATTTTAACTGTTTTATATTGCTGTAAGCTGCCTTGGGAGGGCTTCTGCCCTGAAAGGCAGCCAAGAAATGTTTTAAATATATAAAAATAAATGAATAAAAACAACAGATTAAAAACACAGCACACACACCAATAAAAAACATGAAGTAATGAAACCAGTCTGTCGCATGGACCATGAACAAAAATGGACAGTAGATACCAGATCATCTACTCTGGTGTTGGTGTCCAAGAGTTGTCTTTGTTGAGCTGGCTAATTACTCTGCAGCTTCTTCCTTTGGCCGGACAGTACACAGGCTGAATCCCTACCAGAAATCCTTCCGACTCCAGGTTCAAGACAAGCTGTGGCTGCAAGAGGTTGATTAGGGCCCCCTGAACCCCTGCTCACCTCCCCAGGAGAACTGTAGGAAAGGTTTGGCCAGGGTAGGTCACTTGGAACACAAGTACACCACCACTGAAAAGTCAGACCATGGCTGGAATAATATGGCCCAAACCATGACTACTGTGGCATCATTGCTACCAAAACCCTTCTGCCAGGGGAGGGCAGATTCAGACACACGGCTAAATCCACTGTGCTGAGCATTTCTATGGCCACAGGTATGAAGTGACATCTGCCCAACAGTGTTCCAGGCACACTGCTTCCAACTTATTCTGGTGAATAGGAGTCAGCACATGCAGTGGTGCAGATTCAATGTCTCTTGGTGGGGAGGGGAATAAAAGCACGGAACACTCCTGCAATTCTAACAGGAGGGAGTACAGGAAATGCAGCAAGGTTTTTGGACAGCTGGGGGCAAGAGCAAAATAAGATCATATTGGTTGTGAAGCAGGTTCTGGTGTGGGCAAACCTTAAAATGGCCCAGAACACCATTGTTTGGGGAGATGCTGGGAAAAGGCAGTGCCAGCTGTGTCCGTGTTAGTTCTATCAGAAGGTGAGCTTTAGTTCACCTCCATGACATGGGTGCTGACTCCTATTGAGGTGACTGAGGTGTGTGCTTTAAACCAGCAAATGTAAGTGCTCTCAGTGATAAAGAGCTCCATCCAGTTGCCATAGGAACTACGAGAGCCGCCACTCAGCCCGGCTGGAGAGATTCAGTGCCTTCAGTCAGTCAGTCTAGTCAGTCAGTCAGTCAGTGTTACTGCAACAAGTCGCTATGCTTTAATATGCAGGGTCCTGGTCGATCTGAAAAGCAATGGCAGAAAAGAATGGAAACAGGGAGAGCTTCCTCCGTGTAGAATGTGGCGGTGATCATTTTTTAGCCCTTTGCCAGGGGGTTCTTTGGATGTAGAGAGCTGCTAGGAGTACTTTTTCTCAATATAAATAAAGATGAGCCCAAACCCATCTCAGAATCTGGGTGTCAGGACTAGGGATGTACAAACCCCCCACTGTCTGGTCCCAGGGGGAGAGGGTCTGCTGTGGGGCAATTCAGGCCACTTGGGGTCCCACAGAGTCCTCTGGAGCTGTTGGAGCGGCTCTCCAGCTTTCTAAAAACTGTGATACACTGGTGGCAGCTGCCATTAGCCTATTGTGGGAAAATTACAGCCGTAAATGGTGTATTTTACACCATTTGCAGCCATAAAGCACTTTACTTTTACCTAAATTGCAACTGTATTTAGATAAAAGTAAGCGCTTTACAGCTGCAAATGGCATATGATATGCTATTTGCAGCTGTAACTTTCCTGCAATAAACTCACAGCAGCCTCCATTAGTGTATCACACCTTATATGGAGCTGGAGAGCCACCCCGTAGGAACTCCTCTGGACCCAGAAGTGTGGCCAGTCCACCATGGACTCTAGAGGTTGGATTCTTTGGAATCCAGCCTCATTTGAGTCCAAGGTAGGGATGTACGAAAGTCACTTACCTTTAACGAAATTTGATTCGCGGTGGGGGGGAGGCACTCCGTCCCTCCCCCCAAAATTCTGGCGGGGGGGGAGGCACTCCATCTCTCCCCCCCGAAATTCTGGCTGGGGGGGAGGTGCTCCGTCCCTCCCCCCCGAAATTCTGGCTGGGGGCGGAGGTGCTCTGTCCCTCCCCCCCGAAATTCTGGCCGGGGGAGGGAGGTGCTCCGTCCCTCCACCCCCGAATCCTGGCCGGCTGGGCCCGCAAATGGCAGCGGCCATAGCCGCCGCCGTTTGCGTCCCTGCAGTCAGCCGTGATAGGCTACGTAAATGTTTACGTAGCCTATCATGGCTGAGTAAAAAAAAAAAAGGCACGTATGCAAATGGCGGCGCCCATGGGCGCCGCCATTTGTGTTCCTTATTTTGGCACGTCTAGTCTACGTAAACATTTACGTAGACAACGGCGAAAATAAGGGGAACGCAAATAGCATAGCATCTACACTATTTGCGTTCCCCGTATTTTCGCCGTAGTCTACGTAAATGTTTACGTAGACCAGTCGTGCCAAAATAAGGAACGCAAATAAGGAACGCAAAATATTGCCAGCCTATCACAGGAGCTGATGTTGAACATCTCTGTTCCCTTCAGTGTATGATGGCCTGAGCACACCTTGCTTCTGGGAGCTTATTGGGCTCTGGGCAAGCCACACAGACACCATGAGGCCCCCTGTTCTCTCTGGCAATGGGCCCCTTGAAAAGTAGAAAAACAGGAAGCTGTCTTATACCAGGCCAGACTTTTTGTCCATCTAACCCAGTATGGTTGTCTCTGACAGCAGTGTTTAATCCAAGGTTTTAGGCAAAGATGGGCCTTTCCCTTCACCTACTCAGCATAATAACAGCTCCCAGCTCTTAGGCAAATGGCAAAGCTGGTTGACCTGCAGGTCCCATCAGCCCTGGCCAGCATAGCCAATGGTGAGGGATCATGGGAGCTGTGGGCCAAAACATCTGTAGGGCCACAAGTTGCCCACCCCTGACCTCAGCGGTGGGAGTTGTTAGGAACCCTGTAGAGAAATGCCTGGATCTTTGTTGAGGTGACTTAGAGCTGGGAGCTGACATGTTTGTATTCTTAGGCTGATCGAATTGTGGGCCTGAGGGGTTTTTTTCACCCAGCTTCTATCCCAGTGATCTGAATGGCTGAATATCTACTGGATTCAGCCCCATGCAGATGTTTCATGTGTATACAGCTGAATGCATGTGGGTAAGGTAGGGATGTTGGAGGGACCCATCGGGGGTCAAGCCTGCCCAGCTTTTGGCTGCTCAGCCCCCCAGACTCCAGCTTGCTTGTCCACAGGCTGGCCCGACTTCCCCTGCATCGAGTGGGGCCAGCTGGCAGGCTTCCACTGCTGCCGCCGCCATTGCTGCCCGCTCTGCATGCCTCTCGCACTCAGGAGAGCTGTGCAGAGTGGCTGGCGGGCCACAGTTCTGGGCGTTGTATGCAAGCCTCCCTTCTCCCTGCTGGTGCCCCCGTGGGGAGAAGGGAGACTGTTGTGCACAGTGACTGGCGCCCACCAGTCAATTCCAGTGCTGGTCGTTGTGCGCAAGCCTCCCTTCTCCCTCTCTTTGAAGGGCTGTGCCGTCCAAGTCTGGTCTGAAGATAAATAACTCTGAGAAAGAAAAGCAGCTGGAACCTTGAAGTTTCCCATCTACACTTCGCACCTGGACAGCAGACTGAGCAGATGCGCTGTTCACCTTGCCACAGTCTTCCCCACCGTGGTGAAATGTAGCAAATTGCTATTGAAATTATAGTAATTATTTCTCAGTTTCCATCTATATATATAGATTAGCATACACAAATCCATGTCCTCTTGTCCCCTGTTTTGGGGAGATGTGCAAGTGGCCAGTCGACAAGAGGGGCAGGATCATATCCACTGGCCCTGCCTCCAACCTCCATGCACTCATGTTTGCACAGGGACCTTCCCGCTTACAACCCAGGGGGCTTTCCGCACGGGAGCAGGGAGGGGGGTTTGCCCTACAAAAATGGCACAGATCATGCAGACAGAGCCAGTGCATATTGGCGTAGTGCGAAGGGCCAGAAACTACCCAAGCATCAATTCAACAACATGCATTCCCAGCCCTGTGAAATAAAAGCCCTTCAGTGCTTCCCATGACACATATCTCAGCACATCCATCGGCACAACAGCTTTTCAGCTAATTAACGGCATTCTTAACCCAGCAACATTGGGAGTATTAAATATTGATGCTTGGAGACCCTGAGAGATGAGGTGACACACGTTCTAACACCTCACCTGGAGCAGCAAGAGATGTCACTGCATTCTGAGGCATGTTTGAGCTCTTGGTTTCCTGAGAGCAAAATTATAGCTATCGTTGGATTTGGTTGTACCTGAATATCACTTTTTAAGATGCTGCAGAGTAGCTGAACAGTGTTTGCTGCAAATAATTCATGAAGAGAGATGTTCTTGGTCAGTCATGTAGTGGAGCTGGGGCTCATGGGGTCAGACCGACTTTTTGATGAGCAGGGATGCTGATGTCATATGCCGCCCCCCTCAACATTCCCTGTTCTCTTTCAGCTTAGCTGCAATCCTCACAGTAGCTGGGGGAGAAATGTATTTTCCCAGCGACAAGCTATTGTCCTGAGCTATCCCTGTTGTAAGGCAAAGACTTTTGGGGTGGCTTGGTCTCGAATGGGTAATTAATACCCATTGGCTTTACAAAAGCCCTACAAAAGGCATATATAGGGATGTACAGATTTTGTAAAATCTGTTCCGTCTTCATTTCCTGGATTGTCAGGTGACTTTCATTCTGTCATCTGTTCATTGGCAGAATCGGATTTTTTCCAATTTCCCAATTTTGTGCAAATTCGCATTTGCACCAATTCACATTTGCACAAATTCGCATTTGCAAAAATGTGCAAATCCCCCCAAAATGTGCATTGTCATGCTTTAGCTTATGGTGGAAATGTGCATTTGGGGCCGGTGGTTTATTATTATTATTATTATTTTACATGTTTTTCTATGACTAAATTTGCGTACAATTCCAGAAAGTTTTATAAAAATGGTCCGCAACTCCACAGAATCCGTGCAACTCTGGAAAAGCCATTCCAGTGTGGAATCTGTGATTTAGATTAATAGAAATCCAAACTCATTTGATTCTGTTGCATATTTCTCCAACATCCCTAGGCATCTGTAACATACACACAGAGAAGGCTCAACACAGCTCCCTGCAGGCTTGGATTCTCCTCGGAGGTATGGGCATGGGAGTGGTGATGATGAGCGCCCACACTTCAAAATGCACCACTACACCACTGCTCTTGGCACGTGAGGAGCTCACTGACCAGCTTGAGAGTTCACTCTGCCCTTTGTAATACATCCAGCAACAAGCTAGCACAGTAGGATCTGCCTTCTCTTAAGGCACTCACACACCAAGACCTTTCCTGAAGACCCTGCTTCATGTCCCTTCACCATGGATAGTGATATGCTTTTCTCTCCATCTCCTAATGTTAAAACTCAGGGTCATCTGATGAAACAGATTGGCAGGAGCTGCAGGACAGACAAAAGGAACCCTTCTTGACACAACACATAATTAATATATGGAATTTGCTGCCCCAAGACAGGGGTGCATGTATGACCCCCCCAATCTGGCTGGTGGCCAGGAGATGGAGATGGTGGTTCAAAGGGAGCTGTTAAACCAACAAAGGTCTGGGAGGAGACAGAGCGTTTGGGAATATGTTGTCTGCTACCTCTCTTCTTGGTTCAGCAGTTACAGCTGGGTCTGCTTCCTCAGTGTCCTCCTCATAAGTAGACCCTTCCTCCTGAGCAGACCCTGGGCAAAAGGTCTTCTGGAGGTCAAGCAGGTGCTCCACCAACAACTGTCCAACCTCATTTGCTGCCTGCAGTACTTTGAGGAGCAGCAGGACAAGGAATGAGAGTCAGGAACTAAGCAGGGCTTAGGACAGAGCCATTCCTGCAACAGGCCTCCTCAGGCTATCCCACATGTTTTGTAGAAGTGGGGTTTGCTGCAGAGTCCCAATCCTCCTTTTCCTCCCCTGGGCTCAGGTCAGCCAGCTTGCCATTATGGAACACTGAGCGCTGGACTAGATGGCCCTTTGTTCCAATCCAGCCATATTTTGTTTTTATGCTCTTACATGAGATAGGGCCTTTTCAACAGTGGCACCAACATAGTGGGACTGCCTTACCAGGAAGGGACATTTTGCCCTCTCTTCATTGGCCTTTGCATGCCAAGCAGAGAGAGTACTCTTTCAGAGTTTGGAGTTCACTGATAGTTATTAATGTTTAAATTGAATACTGATGCTCACGTTTATGCTGATTTTGTAGGTTTGTATTTAGTCCCATTGGCTCTTAATCTTTAAGGTGATATTTTGTTGCCCCCACCTTTTGTTATATTGTTTTATGATGTTGTGTTAGTGTTATTATCTTTGTTAGCCACATTGTGGATCCATATGGACTGAAAGGCTGGGAATATATTTTTTTTCTCCATGAAATTTTATTTTATTTCCAATTAAAGTAAAAATAATAATAATAAAAGCAACAAGAAGATGAGCATTCATAATAGTATAACAAGATCACTAAGGAAACAAATACATCCACTAATTATAATTCTTAGTCTATCACCAATATGTTTGTGGAACATCTATAGTAAATTGCCCTGAGTAAGAGCTCACTATCAAATGAAAGAATGAAAATACGAGTTATACAACATATATAAGTAGTGTGTGAGAGTTTTAATTAATAAATGAAAACTTTATAAAAAGTTATGTATGGTACAAATTTTAATCAGTTAGTGAACATAAGGAATAATCTTTCTGTAGGGAGACTCGGCAGGGAACTCTAACAGATAATTCTTAGTGCCCATATTACACAATAATTCTTTCAGGGAAGCCACGACAGCTAAACTGGCATAAAACAAATAACACAGGCATGCCCTTTGACTGGTATTTGAATTAGGACAACTGTTTAAACTGACTCCTTGCTTTCGTGAATTTGCTCATGGCTCAAGCGGGGACAGAAGGAAGGGACTTCCAAGTCCAGAGGTGGGGCCAAAGTATCTTCTTCGCAAATTTAAAGAGTTGATAGATATTCACCCTTTCGAGGATGGGTGTGGTCAAAGACTAAAGGACAACTCAGTCCTATACACGTCTACTCAGAAGTAAGTTTCATCGTGTTCAGTGGGACTTACTCCCTTCTAAGCGGGTTCAGGATTGCAGCCCAAGTGAGCTCAATAATGACTGCACTATTCTTTGTTTTTCTAGAGCTTGCAAAATCTCTAGCTTCATCATGGCCCTTCTTTTAATGCCACATTCAGTCTGCTCCTTGTTGTGCCCATCTATCCTCCGAGGCTTCCACTCTTGCCTCCACCTGGAGCAATTCCCCAATAGTAATGAATGCAACATCAGGAACACCCACTGCAAAAGTTAATTATATTCATTTTTGTGAGTCCTCACCCCTGCTGACACCCATGATTTAAGGCAACATTTAGCGTTCTGTTCACACCTAAATAAAAACTAACGTGAGGCTAATAAACTGCTGAACCAGCGAAGTGGAAGATGGACTTGACAAAATGCATCGGGTGCTAAATGGAGTTGCCGTCTGCTGCAGCTTCTTCTTTTGTTTGCAGGATGTGTGGCGTTTCAGTTTATTGGTATTTATTACCTGAATGTTTAACACTAACATGAACACATAAGAATTAAAATGGCAATAGCTGAGTAGATTGCTTATTATTTTTAAAATGTAGATTCTGATCTTTTAATTATGTGTAAGTGGCTTCTTAATCCCAATTTGTTGCCAGAAGGGAGCTATTTAATGTCTTTCTAAGAAAGAAAAACAAAACAAGTCCAGCCTGGTAGATTTGGAGAGCTCATATAACCTGCTCCTCCTTGGTGAAGTTTTTTTTCCATACCTTGTTGTCATCCACCTCCCCAACAAACATAAAAGCCCATCCCACAACAATATTGAAAGTGACCCATTTTCTGATGCTTAGGTACTCTTACCAATCCAACATAATTGGCTCAGTATTCCTACTTGCAGCAGCATCTTCTGGATTTCTTCTGCCCTATTCAGGACCAAACATAGATATTAAGATGGCAGATAGTTACAGCTCCAATGAAATTTTGCATGAATTCAAAAGTTAGAAACATTTCAGCCTGCAACTTTTTGAATAATGAGCAAGATAGTTTTTGCTTTAAAAAAAAAAAAAGTCTCTCAAAAATTGTAATCTTATGTCTTAGGCTGATGACTTTTCAGGCCAAAATGTTTGTTTTCAACTTGCCAAAACCAATACTTTTGATATGGTGAAAAGGCACTGCATAATTGGATATGTTGATTAAAAATTGGATTGGTATAAAAAGTATTGAAAGTTTACAAGAAAATTTGTTCAGGTCAATTTGCTCAAGAATTCAGCAGCCCATCTTTGAATTAATTGTCTAGAATACCATTGCACTTGGGGCACTTTCATGGCTGGTTATTAATTGGGTGGTAATATCGATATTGATATTTTTGCTATTAGAGTTATTTAAGGGTCATTTCACACATGAGGCAGAGGTAAAGCCTGGCTACATTGAACTGGGAACTGTGGCTGCCAAACCAGGTCTGTGACAAATGGGGCTGTAACGAAACTTGTGTTTGTCAACCTCACATTTCACACAAATGCCAGATCCAGGTTTGGAGGGCCCTTGGGCAAGACACCCTCCATGGCCCCCCTCCCTCAGGGAGTCCACCTTCTCACCGCCATCGTCACCAGCTGATCTTCCTCCTTCTCCTCTTCCTCAGCATTGTTCCCACTTGCTGGCTTGACAGGCAGAGAGCCAGGGAGCAAGGCGGCCGGGGCATCTCCTGCTCCTCCTTACCACCACCACCGTTGTCTGGGCCAGAGCGAAAGGCAGGCGAACAAGCAGGCTGCAGTGGTGAAGAGGAGGAGCAAGGCCAAGGGGCTCTTATCTGAGGGCCCCTGCCAGGCTGTGGGCCCTCAGCAGGTGCCCAACTATGCCTACACCAGCCCTGTTTCACACCTAGGTGTATCTGTATTTTAAATCTCTGCATTGCTGCTAGGTTTTATTCTGGTTTCATTCTGGTTGTATTGTTATATTGTGGTTTTAATGCTTTTATATTTTATATTGTTTTATCCTGCACTTTTTGGTTTTCATTTTTGTGAACCGCCCAGAGAACTTAGGCTATTGGGCAGTATAGAAATGAAATGAATGAATGAATGAATGAATAAATAAATAATTAAATAAATAAATAAAACAGGTGTAAGTCTTTACAAAATGTAATATGGGAAGAAGGTCATAGCTGTGCTCTTATTAATCGTAATTCACTGTGTACTGCTTTGAGCTCATGAGAAAGAGGTCTGTCAAATTTGAAAATGAAATAAAAATTATTCTCTTTGCTATTTGTACCTCTTAACCATGACCCTTGCTTGGTTTCATCCGGCTGAGAGGAGGACTTCAAGTCTCTGCTCTTGTGCTGCTTACTTTAGAAGGAGCCCAGCAAAAGAATTTCCTGATGGATTGTGACCCCTGTAAGTTTGGATTTGCAAGGCCAAGGAAGAGTGTGTGTATGTGTGTACTTAACCATTCCTCTCTACACCATCATGATTTTAAGTACCACTTTGGCTCAGTGCCAAATCTTGATGCATTGTGGACCATGCTTGCTTCTCAGTGGAGATTATATATATATATATATATATATATATATATATATATATATATATATCACACACACACAATTAGCTTCTCTAATTTAATTGCTAAAGCCAAGGGGCCTTACATGATGTCATGCTTTCCAGGGGCACAGCACTGGGGAGGCTAAGTGGTTGTCTGTTCTCATAGTGCCCCCTAAAAGGGAGAGGGGGTGCTCCCCTGCTCTTTTGAAAAGGTTTATATCACCAGGACACTTGAAGCAGAGGAGCTGAGGATTATGCCGACAACGTGACATTAGTATCCTGTTTTTCTGAGTATCCAGAGCAGTTTACAATGAAGAAAAATGCATTAAGAAATTGACCCAAGTGAAAACAGTCAACATCCATGCAAAATACTAATTTAGAACAATGCAAGCTAAAAACAGCAATCGAGATAAACACCACACAGCATCAGAAACTACACACTAGTAAAAATTTGCACTCCTTGTCCTTATTTAAGCTGGCAGTGTGTCACTGTCAGCACAAAGAGGACATGTACCTGGTCAGCTTTTCTTGAGACGTATGTATCCTGGTAAACAGTTACATAGGAGGCTGCCTTAAACTGAGTAAGATCATTGGTCCATCCATCTAGCCAGCATTGTCATTACTGACTGGCAGCAGCTCTCCTGGGTTCCCAGCAGGATTCTTTCTGCGCCCTGCCTGGAGAAGCCAGGGTCCTCCTGCATGCAAAGCGGATGTGCTACCACTGAGCTACCACTGAGTTCAGTGCATGTTGTCTTCCTATTTTATAGGTTCCCATTCGAAACATGTTAACCTGTCTTTTCCAGATTTCCTTCCCTACATTATTTATCCCCCTGTAGTTTTTGTTTCAATGTTAATTTGTTTGAATTTTTAAAATTAATTAAACAAATGAACCTAAATCCAGATGTGGATGGGGGATTTCCCAATCAAAGGCAGTGTTGTCCATTGCTGGAACTGAGGACGTTGGCTGGAGCACACAATTCCAAGCTTGCAATGTACCTCGCAGACCAAAAACCCCACATTTGACAACACGCATACATTGAAAAATGTGCATGAAAAAATGCTTACTTTTGGAAAATGTGGACAAATACACTTTTGGACAAATACACTTTAATCAATGGGAGAAGGATGTTGTATTTCAAAGATGCACACACTTGATGCGTACATTTGGAAAAATATGCATGGATTTTCATGCATGCACAAAAAAGCTCGCAATCTGATATGACTCAAGTTGGAATGAATGGAATTCGGAGACCTTTGGCAAACTCATGTTTTGCTGATACACATACCCCTACTCTTCCTTCTCCATCCTTTTTTTCTCTTTTGGCATTTCTACTTGATGTAAGCCTACAGGTAGGGACTGTCATGTTTAAAAAAAAACCTGTACAATGCTTAATAAATAATTCATAAATTATAAATTATAAATAGAATAACAACAATGATTGCATGCCAAATGTCTAGTTGGATCTCTGCAGAACTATGCCACTGATAAAGGACTATTTCACATGCCAAATGTCTAGTTGGATCTCTGCAGAACTATGCCACTGATAAAGGACTATTTTCTTTTTTAAAAAAAGGGAAATTTGGCAACATGAGCTGAGATAGTTTGAGAGAGCAGGGGTTCTCTGAAGTTCCCTGTAGCTGATGAGTAATCTCTGCGGTGGCAGAAGAAAAATCCAGTTGAAGGTGTGAGATGCTGCAAAAGGACACCCGTGGTTAAGGCTGTACAGAGCTTTGAAACACCACATCTGGGAAGCCCAAGTGAACAAACTCCAACAATAAAAATATGTAAACAGCAGAAACACTTTGTTGGATTTTTCAGTTTGTTTGCTTTATATTGAACCAAATAAAAGGGGTTGTTTTAAATAAAAGTGCTGTCCTGTATAGGAACCTCAAAGTAATGCAACACAGCATCCAATCAAATTTAGGAAGCTGCCTTGCATCAAGTCAGAACACAGGTCCACCTAGCTCAGGCCAGGGGAGCCTTCTTCTGTCAAGGGCTGCATTATCTCAGGACCAATATGTTGAGGGTTCCAAAGCCCAAAAGGGGCAAACCCTTTTCTCTCCCTCTCTTTCTGCCACCCCCTTTTCTCTCACACTTTCTGCCATGTTCTTTTCTCTCCCCCCCTCCCCTTCTCACTTTCTCTCTGTTGGTGTGTCATCTGCTTCTCTCTCTCTCTCTCTCTCTCTCTTTCTCTCTCTCTCTCTCTCTCTGCGCCACCCCTTTCTCTCTCCCTGTCTCTCTCTCTCACACACACTCTCTCACACACACTCTCTCTCACACACATGGGCATACACACACACACAAGCAACCCCCTTCTCTTGATTTGAATAGGGGAAAACTCAAGTCTGCACCCCTGAAAACTGATGGTGGGAAGCCTATCTCTTGCCAAAGACCTTCAATGGGAAAACATCCAAAACTCTGGAAAACTAGAGTGAGGCTCTGCTTCATGTCTGGAGCAAAGAGGGTCTTGCCCAAATGGACTGAAGCAAAGCAACCCCCTATCTGAGGCACCAACATGGGTTCTGAAGCCATTTTTCTCCTAAGACAAAGGTCTTTCTCAGCGCTACCTGATGGTGCCAGGGATTGAACTGGGACTGGTTCCGTGCAAAGCATGTACTTTCCCACTGACCTACAACCCTTCCCCAGCATTCTGTCTATATCACCCATTCAGGATGGTCTTCTGCTGACCCTTCGGCATTTTACAGATGAAAATAGGGGCATGCTTTCCAGGTAGGGATGGATGAGAAATTCGTTCCAGTTCATTTTTTATCAGGATTTACCCAGCTCACATCTTCTGGACCAAACAATGACTCAGACACAATCTGCCGTGGACGTCCATAGATTTCCAAGCTGGCAATAGAATTTGCAGACAAAAAAAAAACATTGCATTCAGCAGCATGTGTACATTTGAAAAATGTACATGAAAAAAAAGTGTACTTTTGAAAAATCCACACAAAGACACTTAATCAGTGGGAGAAGAATGCATGCATTTCAAAGATGTACACAATTGATATGTACATTTGGGAAAATATGCACAGATTTCATGTGAAAGGAAAAAATAAAGCTCACAATTTGATACAGACTCGAGTCAGAACGAGCTTTCAGATGGAATTCAGAGAACTTTGGCACGCTTGAGTTTTGCTGATTCTCACACTGCTATTCTTGTGCCAAAGAAAGATCACTGCCCAAGGCCAACTCCAACCAACATCAGACACTACAGAAGGCTCTACGCAGTCTGCTCTTTTTGCTTCTCCTTCGTCAACCTGTCCTCCCCTAATTTAAAACCAAAAGGGGTATTTCCCCCCCTTGGGGTCTCAGATAAACAAGGAATATATAATTGCCCTGCATTTTGTAACCAGTAGTTCAAAGCTTCCCTCAGCAGCTGCAAGGCATGGAATTGCGAGCTGTATGTGTTGCCTCCTGCCTTGGTGCTCATGCGCACATGTCGGCCTGCCCATGAGCTAGGGATAAGATGCATCTGTTTCCCCACTCCAGGGATTCACACCAGGATCCTCTGCATGTCTACCTGGATGGATGTCCCAGCAAATTCAATGTGATTTTCCTTTTGGAAAGTGTGCATAAGATTGGAGCCTTCGTTACAAGAGGCTTTGGCAGGGATCCAAACCCTGGCAATTTGCACTAACAGTTTTAAGAGGGCAGCCCAAAATGGCTAAGATTGGGACAAGGTGGGAACAATGCTATGTCAGGATAGGGGCCCGGAAATGGAGACAATGCTTGGGAAATCTAGCATATGCTCTTTCAGCAGCATATGGTCCCTTTCCAAATAGGAAATGACACTATGGCAAGAGGTTTGTAGATCCACACCTTCATTTCCTAAAACGATCCTGCTTCACTTCTTCTCCTGTCTTGGCAGTCCCTGTGTTACTTGTGCTTTGCCAGGCCCATCTCGCTTCTCCGGGCTCCTCCTTTCCTAGGCTCATTTGCCTGCCTCTAGCCTGCCTCTCCCTCTGGGATCGGAGAAGCTCAGCCAATGCAGCTGTTCTGCCTGCTCTGCTCCGCTCTGCTCGGACACTGGAATGGTTCAGCCCCTCAAAATTCCCTAGGGATGTTAGAGAATTCCACCATGGACCCCTGGAGTCCGTGGCAGAATGGAGCAATCCCCCCCGCCACCCCGCGAAACTTCCCCAGCACGGATCCTACCTGTTGTAGGCTGTCCGCTGCCCTCGTCTGCAGCTGCAAATGGCGGCCCCGGTCTGCGGCCGCCATTTCCCTTGCTATTTTAGCCATGATAGGCTATGTAAGTATTTACGTAGCCTATCACGGCAAAGAGCAAGGACACAAACAGTGTCCGCTATGCCATTTGCGTCCCTGCTCTTTCCATGATAGGCTACATAACTATATTCGTAGCCTATCATGGCTAACACAGCGACGCAAATGGCCACAAAGCAGAGCCAGCCAGGGAAGATTCCAGGAGAAGGGACGGATCTCCTCCCCCTCAGCATGGAAGCCCCGCAATGGAACAAGGTAAGGGTTTCATAAATCCCTAAAATTCCCTGGCAGATTGCGGCATAGAAGGTGGGCTGCTGCAAAATGGGGATCTTGGACTGAACCTTGAAAACCTGCACAGCATGAAAACCTGTAACTTCCACAGGGATACGCACAGACTACCCATCCCTGCACAGCAGTTGCCTCCCTCCTGCCCCCATTTACATCTTTTCAAAACTTGCTTTTGGCTTTCTCTGGCAGTCTAGCTTCCCCCAACTTTCTCTCTCTCTCTCTCTCTCTCTCTCTCCCCCCCCCCTCCCCTGTCTTCTCCTCAACACATCTGATCACACACCAATGATAGCACCTTTGGAAATCTCATCTTACTCTCCATTTTTTCCTTCTTTTATCTCCCCTGGCTCCTGCCTCATTTATTTATTTATTTATTTATTTATTTCCCCCAGTCTTCCCCTGCCATTTTCACTCTCTTTTCATGTACCTGCCTTTAGTTCTTCTTGGAACGCTGCACTTCAGTCTGCATGAATAAAATTAATTATAAACGGGGAGTGGTGGGGTGAGCAGGAAGCTGTATCATTGCCATGGTGAGAAAGAGGCAGCCTGTAACATCCTCCCGGTCTTCATGGGTTGATATCAGGGCCAGCATCAAGGGTGGGCATATTGGGGCACTTGCCTAGGGCCCGCACCCCAGCAGGGGCCCACAGACAAGTTGCCCCTGGACACGCTCCTCCCCTTCTTCAGGCAAGCTGCTCGTTCCCCTGCCTCTCCGTCTGGCCCAGACAATGGCGGTGGTGAGAAGGCAGAGCAGGAGATGCTGCAGCCTGCTCGCTCCCTGGCCCTCTGCCTGCCAAGCAGGCCCATGGCAGCATGGATGAGAGAGAAGAGGCAGAGCCAGAGCAATGAAGGCAGACTCACTGTGGCAGGGGCCCTATTGCAGGCGTCTTGCCCAAGGGCCCCCCAAAACCTCAAGCTGGCACTGACTGATACAGTCACTTAACTGGGTCTCCTAGCCCACCCAATCCCTGGGGCTTGAGGTAGGTTACAGTGTAAAAAGAAAACCACATACACGTGAAACATCAAATTAAACCTTCATGCTAAGAGAGGAGCCCTGGCAATGAAACACCAGCTCCCCATGCGGCAATCAGTCTCAGAGAGCTCCACATTGGACTGTGAACCTTCATGTTCCAAAACTGGGCCACCAATGGACAAACCAAAAAGGCACTCTCGAAAAAGATAAGAGACAGCAGGTGGCCAAGAGGGGAGATGGTCTCCAAAGCAGACGTCTCCAACACCGTTGGATCGGTGGACACGTTTGGAATTTTGCACACCATGTGTGCGCTCACAAAATGGCTGCCACAGGGATGGGGGTGGCCATTCCTAAAATGGCTGCCATGTCACAAAAGACTCTCTTTACAGAAGGCAAACTGGCGAACAGAAAGAAAAGTCACTTGCCATGAAGATAAAGACAAGGCAGACGTGGAGCCTGAACTCCAAAGCACACATCCAGTCTTTGGAACCCAAAGAAAGACGGTGCTGGAGGGCAGCACTTGGCTTTGCAGTGTATCAGCCCCCCAGTTCAAAAGAATGTAAGAAATACAGTCAGAATCAGGAGGGGCAGAGAGCCTGGTGGCACCGAGAGAGGGGTCTGTGGGCATGTTGAAGCCTGTGCTTTGCAGCATGGCCGCCCATAATTAATTTTTGCAGTGTACCCGTCTCCCAGTTAAATCACAATATATTTTTTAAATTTTTAAGAAATAAAATCATAATCAGGAGGGGCAGGGAGCCTGATGGGCATCGAGAGAAGTGTGTATGGGGACAATGGTGCCCATGGGCACCATGTTGGAAACTCCACCTCTGAAATATCCGTGGCCCAAACTGATCAAGTGAGTCAACTCTTTGGGGCCCTCCTGGCTGTGCTGTATTCAGACTAAGTGAATCAACTGTGCACTGTCCCCCTAAGTGCAATCCATCCTCCGGATTCTCTGGCCCTCCCTGTCCCCAAGGAAACCCCCTGCTGCAGGCCTGTCTTAAGAGCCTTGCTGGAGAATTGTGTAAAAACCTGTTAATAAAATCAGTCAAGGCCTGGTCTACATATGCAGGAAAAAGAGGTGAGAATGATGTGGAACAAAGGACCACTTCAAAGTTCAAGTGGGGAATTCCACGTCTGAGTGCTCTTCCATGTAAGAAGTCAAATGCCTCCAAATAGAAAACTAGCACAGCAGGAAGAAAGGTTTTATTCCAGCTTGTTGCCCATGGTGCTGGTTTTCTATTTGCAAGGAGAGCATTCAGAAATGTGTTCCCCACCTGCACTCTGGAGTGGTACAGTCCATTCTACCATCACAGGACCCTACCACTTCATTCTGCTGCATATGTAGGTCAGGCCATCGTTACCAGCAGAATTGTGGAGAGCGAATTCAAGGCTGAAGAGATGGCACACTGGCAAAGACAGACCATCATCACTGTGTACACAGTGCATGTAACTACAATAGGAGCCTAATTCCTGGATCTTGCAGAATCAATAAGAGTCAATTCCTGGATCTGGTAGTGTCAGTAAGATTGGGTTATAAGGTGGGCCCTGGTTGAATTAGGCAGTTGAGAGCCGATGGCTAAAGTTTCATGTGAACTGGAGTCACTTTCTTGGAGTTGCTACCCTTTGGTTCCCAAAATTGTGGCACCCTGGGCAGCACCGTGCAGAGGTGTAGCGAGGTAATTTTAGACCCTCAACTTAATTGGGGGGGGGGCTTTCAATGGTCACACGTATTACTTCAGTTGTGAAACACTAAACTCACATTTCTCTATCTCCCCCCACACACACACACACACACCCCTCAACCTGCTTTGCAACTGCTTCTACATTCCTGGTATATTAGAACAATGACAAAACAGTTTGCCAACCCTATTATTAAAACAAAAACAAAATACCCTGAGCAGGGGCAGTTCTACATTTTAACTAACTTAAATCATAGCACCCCGTTCCCCAGTCCAGCTAGCCCAGTATTGTTGGCACTGGCCTGCAGTGGCTCTCCAAGGTTTCAGGCAGGGTTTTTTCCAGCCCTGTCTGTCTGGAGCTGCCAGGGATTGAACCCGGGGCCTTCTGCATGCAAAGCATCTGCTCCCCCACCGACCTCCAGTCTAGCAATATTCCCATCCCAGATTAAGCCCTGGCCTTTTGACATGCTGCTCCTCCCCCCACCCTGATCGATAAGCGGTGCCTGTTCTGTCTCAGCTCATAGGAGAGACTTGCTCAAGCAAACAGAAATGAGCAAGTGGGAGAACAGTTTGGAATCAAACAGGGCACCGTTCAGAGAGAAAGACGGAGAGAGCAGGAAGAAACCCCTGCAGCTATCTTGAAAATAATCTGTTCTCCCGTTGTCAAAACTTCCAGGGGCTTTTCAAGGGGCTGTGACATTCTGCACTGGGCGGTATTGTTGTTTTTTTTTCTGCAACTCTCAGCTGATTTTCATTAAATTAAAAATGCATAAACGCTCTGCCATGTTTTCTTTCAATGTTAGTGTTCATAGAAGTAGAAAGGATTGATATGTCAGGAACAGCACACTGGAGGGAGATGAATTTATGACCCTGGAAGTTCTGAGGCTCAGCAATAGAATGAGGCATTTAAGTCTTTTTATTAAAGTAACTCATATTAAAAACTAAAAAAAGGCAATAGAAGGTGGTTTGGTTTTGTCTTTGCTTTGCTTTTTTTGGCTGCAGAGACTTTACTTATTTCATCAGAGTGATACCAACAGGCAGCAATTTGTCATAGGCAGAGAGTCAAAAACAGCACAATTGCTGTCCATAAAAGAGCAAAATGTCGGTAAACATAAGGGGAATGAGGGATGTGGAATAGCAGAGCTGCCCTCAAGGGACTGTGGGAGAACATGCTTCTCAGATCACAATCCCATCTCTATATAAATTATATTATCCATTTGATAGAAGACCCGGCTTATCACCTAGCAACCATCGCTTGGCTGTGCAGGGCCTCAGTTCTTCATCCAAGCAAAGAGAACGTCCTTCTTCACACCCTGCATATTTAACTTATGGAACTCACTGCCACATAGGGTGGCCATGTGTCCTCCTTTACAGAGGACAGCCCATCTCTTTGAAGGGCTGCCAGAGGACCCTCCTCTATTTGAAGGTGTCCTCTATTTGGGAAGCTCTCCAGTCCCATTTCAGTTGAAAGATAAAGAACCAAAGGAACTGTTGCCCATCACCAGTCAGCACCTGCAGGGCAGACTGGACAGGCAGGCAGCCAGGTGACCTGGCCACAGTCTCCCACAATAATCTACTCTGTCTCTATATAAATAATAATAATAATAATAATAACAACAACAACAACAACAATAATGTCTAAACTTGCATCTATACATTTGAATTAGCATATGCAATTTTATTGTCCCCTTTGTCCCCTTCTTTGCTGATGCATGTCCTCTGTTTAGACGATTCGTAAGCGGCCACCTTAGCCTGGTGGAGCACAGGAACAACTCTCAGTCAGTCAAGAGATGTGTACAAAATTCCACATGATTGGGTACATTTGCCCAGCAATCCATCAGTCCAGTCCAAAACCAAGCACGCCAGACTACTGCATGGGATGTACAGTATACCCAGCAACAGCGAGTCACATGATACATTGCAAATTTTATGCCAATCGCCAACCTCTTCTCTCCTCTTTTGGTGCTTCACAAGTGGCCGCCCAAAGGAGAGGTCTATCAACTGCTACTAACTACGATGGCTACATGCACCCTCCTGACTCAGGGGCAGTGTGTCTCTCTGAATGCCCGTTCCTGGGGCTTGGGGGGGGGGGTATTAATGGTGGAAGAGGGGTGTTGCATCCAAGTCCTGTGTGTGGGTTTTGTGGAGGGAAATCTGGTTGTCCACTATGGGAAACAGGATGCTGAGCTACATGGACCTTGGGGCTGATCCAGCCACACACCTTGGATAGCTCCTTTAGAGTTCTGACTGGTTCTGACTGAAACCTGGACCAGGTTCACCACCACACTGACATCAGAGCCACCACCTCCACTGGAAACCATGTGGGGTCAGCTTTCCCACTTTCTTGAGTTTGGCAACACTGGTATCTGAAAAGCCCAAAGAATTCACCTGACCCACATGGTTCTTCTCTACCGAGGAACCAGTCAGATTGGCCCATGGACCCAACAACCTCTGATGACATCTGAATCAGCCCTCTTGGTGAACAATACCGTTATGAAAGGCTGGAGGTGTGCTAATGAAGCAGGAGTGACTGTTGGTGTGAACGAGGCCATGAGGAGTAGCAGGCAGTGTCTTTTCTACAGACTGGACAAGTCAGGAATTTCAAAGCAGACACTGCATCTCTTTAAAAGCAATTCAGATCAGCCATGTGTTTCATCTGCCCGCTGCAGATATTTTTCCTCCCTCCAAATGTTAAAATGTTTCCTTCCATTTGCCTGTCTTAATGAGAAGACAGGGCCCTTGGCTTGAACTGATTTTGTCAGAAGGTGCAAGAACCATTAAGTACCAGAGAAGAAAGGTTACTCCAACTCTCTTAGCGGCTGATAATGCCAAGACCAGAGAAAGGGAGGGAGGAGAGAAGGGGGGCTTCATTTACATCCCTGGCCTCTCCTTTTCCTGACAAAACTACTTCAAATCCATTCTCAGTTCATTTGCTGGAGTCACACCACAATGAGCAAGTTTGTCATAGTAATATGGGGGCCGCCATGTTCCATTTGATAAACTGATGAGAAAGAAATAGAGACGGTGGAAGGCCTGGTGCTCCTTGGAACATTTCGGAACAGGCCCACACGCTTCCCTCCCTTGCTGGAGAACAGCATCCCCACATCTATTTTTAGCCCATTTCTGTTCATTCAAGTTCTCTTAAGCACAGCACCTTGACCCATCCTGAGTGCACTAACAAAAAGTGTACTGGCTGATCACCTGGTGAATCCATCGTAATCTCATGCAAGGAGGGCTGGTCTTCTTTCTTTTCTTCCAAACAATGTTCAGTTGCTCTGAAGTATGAATGAGTACAGTTATGAGGTGAGCAACATTATCTGTCTGCATTACAGACATCAAATGGTTTAGCAGTCATCCTTTCCCCAGAGAAACCTGGAAACTGTCACCTGAAAGGGGAATGAGGGACCCCTTTCAGCAGCTTTGCCCAACCTGGTGCCCTTCAGATGTGTAACTACAACTCCCAGAATCCCCCAGCCATGCAGGGCCTCACCAATCACTACGCATGGGGCCAGGAAGGAACTGTTTGCCTACATTCACTTGGCTAGCGATGCTGGGTTGATGGGCTGATTCGCTGGTCTGTTCATGCATGCATTCAAAGCATTTTTATCCCACCCTTCAGCCACAAAGGCTTCTAGAGCAACTTACAAAGATGAGAAATAAGCCTGCAGATTTACAATCAAAAAGGCACAACACAAAAGGAAAGGGGAGTGGGAGGGAGGAGGAAAAAAATAAACTCAGGCCTGAGATTCCTAGCTGCAAAGTTCAGCAGGCCATGGAGTTAGATCTAAACACAGCAGAAGGGCTGCTGCTCCCTCCCCCTCTGAAGTCACCAGCAGTGGCAGTTGGCAGCACGAGGGAGGGGTGAATCCAGGCACAGGGGAGGGTGCCTGACTGCTGCTTCCTCTCCCTCTGCTGGCCCATTCCAAAGCACCTGTGTAAAAATCAGCATTTTTAATCATGCCCAGAAGACAAGCCAGGAGCCAGTGCAGAAGCTGGAGTGCTCAATATAACGTGTTCTCTTCAAGCAACCCTGGTCAGGAGATGAACTAATACATTCTGCCCCCACAGGTCATTACTAAGCCTGAAGGCTCATGCCTATTTTGCAACGCTCTTGCTCATACAAGGCCTGCAGGACCTCTCTTGAACCAAGATGACTGACTGCCAGGTTATGCTGCTGGTTCATGACACATAGGAGCTGGCGCGAACCCCTGATCGCACATTGGTTGTGGCACGCGGCCCACCACTTCTTTCCCTTTGCACTACTGTGGCTGTTTACACCAACTCCCCGCTCCTGCAGAAAACCCGGCCAAGGCAAGTATTAACCAGGCTTCAGAGAGATGGGAGCAATGACCGAAGTAAGAAATGGGGGAGGGGGGCACATGCCAAATATAGAATTAGGTCCAGAAATTACAGGGGATACAAAAACCTGAAGAAGAAGAAGAAGAAGAAGAAGAAGAAGAAGAAGAAGAAGAAGAAGAAGAAGAAGAAAGCATTTCCTTCTAATGGTTGGAGAGTCTAATCGCTGTTGTAGCCAGTGAATGTTTATGCCACAGCATTATTGAAAAGTGTGTGTTGGATATGGTGCCAAAGCATTTTGAGAAGGAAAATGAACTTCGAAATGAGAAACTCTCTTCGTAGAAATGGGATTTTGTTTTTTTAACAAGGAGGAAAGCTAAAATGGGAGAGAGATGCGCAGACTAGCCATGGTTCTGTTTAGCTGGAGTCTCCAACATGCCACCCATGGACCCCTCTCTTGGCGCCCACCAGGCTCTCTGCCCCTCCTGATTTTGACTGTATTTCTTACATTCTTTTGACCTGGGAGGTGGCCTGCTGCAAAGCAAAGCACCGCCCTCCAGCGCCATCTTTATTTGGGTTCATAAGAGTGGTTTTGTGTTTTGGAACTCAGGCTCTACTTTTGCCTTGTACTTATCTTCTTGGGAAGTGACTTTTCTTTTAGCTGCACCAGTTTACCTTCTGGGAAATGAGTATTTTGTGGCTGGCTATGCCATTTCAGCCATTTTGTGAGAGTGCCCACAGGTCTCTCTCAAAATTCCAAATGTGCTCACAGCCGTAAAGAGGTTGGGGACCCCTGTGTTATAGTTGCTGCTGGTAGCACCAAATCGTAAGTGAAAGAGGAACTCTTTAGCACTGTGGGAGTGGGGATATGCAGGACTAGGAAATTATGGGATTCCAGTATGGGGGTTACAGAACCACCTCCTGCCAGGCCTCCCCTAGAGAAATGGTGAGGGGGATTGTTGGTTGCTCTTCATCCTGCTGCTGTTGCACAGAATCATCTTGAAGGGCCTTTAGCTGAAGCCCTTTTCTCCTCCTCGGCCATCTCTTCAGACAGGCTTTAGATATAATGTCAAAGTCCCTCTTCCCCCTCCCCAAGTGGTCAGAAGACAGCTCGGGCTCCTGTAGGTCATAGCTTCCCCTTTCTTCTCCCCATTGGGTTTGAACCTGTCTCTGTCCTGGCCAGCTAACCACCGGCCAGCTAACCCACAACCAAGTCCAGGCTAGAGACCTTTAGCTCCCATTCTTTTTGGCTGTTCACCAAACAGCCCTTCCTGAATTTCATAACAAGTAGGAATGCTTCAGAAAGTCTCTCCATCTCCCCTGATTTGTCTCCGAAGTGGAACAAATACACTAAGAATTCTCCATGATCTCACCTTTAAAAAGTTCATTTCTGAATTGTGCACAGAGTGTTGAGCACATGTGATTTGCCACAGAATTCAGTTCATTCTTGTGATTTCATGTGTATGTACGCTAGCATCAAGATTCTTTTTGTGTAGTGTGTGTTACCTGAGATGCAGAAGCCAGTTGAAAGAACTGCAAGCCACCGCAAATTGTGCAAGCACCAATTCTGGGATCAATTTTAAAAATTATCTTAGTTCAATTGGAATCTAGGAGGAATGGAACGCAGGACAGTGTGCACCTAGTCAAGAAACAGAATTCTTATTCATCCCTAGCAAGGAGTTAGAATACAATGCATCTAGCACAAAAAATTCAGGTTTTCAGCAGTACTATTTTATCAAAGGACTAATAGGAATAAAATTGCAGTTGAAAATGACTGTGTGAGTGAATATTCAAATTAGAGCTTATCCATAGGTATAGCAAGCGAGAGCAAATCTGAGATAGCTAACACTTGTAAATGTGTTAAACGGTATTTCAGACATTTTCCAGCTAACAGCAAAGAAAAGAGCCTTCCATTCAGGCTGGCCAGACTGAAGAGACAGTAGAAATCTTAAGAACTTAGGTGCCTTGCTGAATTAGACCGAAGTTCCATCTAACTCAACATTCCATTTCTAGCCCATTGTCTTCTGGGAAACTCACAAATAGGGCATGAAGCAGATGGCTTCTCCTCTTGCTTGTCCCCAACTTCTAGTGCCCAGGAAAATGTTGCATTTAGCTGTCATGACTAATAGTTTGTCAGGGCTGAGTTGTGAGCAGCAGACAGAAGTGAGCCAGGAGCTGGGACAAGGTAGGAGGCAATACCAAAGAGCACAGCAGAGCTTAGGTAGATCCCATTAAGCAAGGCTCAGTTGGAGGCATAAGCCATTTATATGCCATCCTGCCCTGAAGTAGCCAATGGTCAGCCTGGGTAGGTAGAGTCAGTCCAGAAGGTTCTTCACTGAGAAGTTGCTGGGAAGCAGTTCCATAGTTCACCACAGGGGGGAACTACACAGGTCCAGCAGCTCCCTCATGTGGTGGGCCACTGAACTGGTCGCAGATAGGCCTGTGTGTCCTCCATGAATTTACCTAAGCTCATCAAGCTAGCTTTATTATCTGGATCCCCCCTGGAGTGAGGGAGACACCTGCCCTGGGGATGCTTGAACTTTGGCCAGGCTTCACCAGCTATGGCCCTTCCATTATTTCATTTGAAACATACTTAAGCTATCTTTCCCTCATTCGGTACCTAGGGCAGGCTTACATAAAATCAGAAAAAACACAATTCATACAAAAATATATGATGAAAAGCTTAACAATACAGCCAAACACCACCAAAGTTAACCCTAAAAAGCCAGTGCTATAGTCAATGGGTTGGACCCAGACTAGTTAGTTGAACTTGGGACCTATTGAAATCAGTGGGACAAGTTATTCATGGATGAAGCCCCTGTTATTTCAATGGGAACTACGTGCACTTAACTAAGTCTGGATCCAACCCAATATCATTTAGAAAAGGTGCTAGAGTCTAGAGCAGGGGTGGACAACTTCGGGCGGGGGGGGGGGATTTCCAGCTGCACTCCTGCTGCTTCACCACCCGTAGCAACAAAACAAATTGGTGGTTTGCCACCAAAATTCAGCAGCAAACCACTATGGAGACTCAAAAGTGCCAAATTTAGTTTTTCAAGCTAAATGTGGCCCTTTTTGTGTTTCTGTCGCTGCACCACCAAATTTCAGCAGTGGGGGGCAGCGGTGGAGGGGCCACACTTAAGGCTGGGGGAGGCGCATTCAGGCTATCCATTGTCTGCCCCTGGTCTAGCCGTCATCCATTCTGTACTGTCTCCTAGTTTGTGTCTCACTTGGCTCAACTCATCTTTTTTCAAAACACATAGGACTCCATACTCCAGGGCTGACTAATTCATCCACAACAGGCTTTTTCTGGACCCTTCACACTCCCCGCCCCCCAGACTGTCTACATGGCTCAGTGTTGCTTCTCTCTTCTCTGGGGATGCGAAAATCTGCAAAAACTGAGCTTGTCACTGTTCTCTTGTTTCCACCTCGAAGGTTGTCCTCCTGACTTGGGTCCACAGCAGATTGCAAGCTTTATTTTTGTTGTTGTTCACACAAAAATTCAAGCAGATTTCCATTTCCCCTGAGATACACATTTGGTGCACATTTTTCAAAAGTCGACTTTTTTTCATGTGTACTTTTCAAATGTACTCATTACTGAACACGCTTCTATTTTGTCCCGCATCACATTACAAGCTCAGAAGTGCAAGCAGACTTCAACCATAGATTGCAGTCAAGTTCAGGAGGTACAACCTAGGTACATTCCGGTCTGAAACGTACCAAAATGAATTTCTCATACATCCCTAGTCTCCTCTTGCACACAAATTCGTCTTTCCCAGTGGGAGGATCACCTGCTGAGTGAATGACAATGTCTCATACACCACCTTTGGTTTAGGGTAGCCTTCTCTGACCCAGCACCCTCCAGAAGTGTTGGACTACAGCTCCCATCCTCCCCTGCCATCAGGGCCATGCTGGCCTGAGATGATAGGAGCTGTAGACAACACCTTTGGAATGCGCAGGGTCAGGGAAGGCTGGTTTAGGTAATGCCTCTCCCTGACCAACTTCAGTTGGGAGCCAGCACTGGGCACTGGCCTGCTGAGAGATTCCTCACCCAGAAGGCACTAACCTCATCAGGAAGTAGGAGGAAATCTTATCTATTGGGCACATGCCAGCTCCTTCAGACTGGAGGACTGGGCTCTCCTGAGCCCAGCTGCTTGGGGGGAGGCAGGGATGGGGCAATTACATCCTAGCCAGCAAAGGAAGGACTTTGGCCTCTGAGCAGCTTGGACAGGCAGAGTCAGACACACAGACACGCACCCTGCCAGTGCCGTAGTGGCAGCGTTTGAAGCCCAGGCACTCATCACGGGTGTCCCTGTGGCTGTGCTCCAGGGAGAGTCCATCAACGAAGGCAGCTCTGTTGATTCATTGCAACAAACCAGTTCTAGCCATCTTTATCGTCACCAGGAGCAGAGCTTTTGTAAAGCTAATGGGTCTTAACTGCTCATACCAGACCAGTCCACCCCAAAAAATGTGCATTAAACAGGGATAGCTCACAACAATATATTGTTGCTGGGAGAATCCATCCCCCCCCCCCGCCCTCCAGTGCCTTGGGAATCGCAGCCAAGCTCAGAGGGAATGTGGGAGTCTGAGGGGGCGGCAGATGGCATCATCATCATCCCTGCTAGTCCAAAGGGCTCCTTGACCCCATGAGCCTTGGCTCCACGACACCACCGGAAGCCATATTCCCCTACTGGGCCGAACAGGTCGAGTCCCTCGACAGCGTCAATCTTGCACATCTGCTGCTGTGCTGCCCACATTGGCACTGCTGGCCCATAATTGTCAATCGCACAGCTTCCTTCCCTGTTCCTCGGATCTATTACCTTAATTGCTACCCCCTCCAAGCTTTACTTTTAAGGTGAGCATTAATTGATTCCGAACTATAATCACAATTATGGCACGTTAGCCTGATTAACGCGCAGTCTGATGAATGCCTAAGAAGGTGTGACTGTATTCCTTCTTACAGCGGACGGGAGAAGATGAAATATGTTTTTTCTCTCTGCAGCTGAAGTGCTAATTTCGCTGGAGAATGCTGTCGCTAATGCAGAGCAATTAATAACCTTGTTTGGTTCATTTATGATTGAGCATTATTTGAAGAGACAAAACAGAGGGGCAAGCCCAATCCATCCAACAGTTTTTCTTCTTGGCTGGTATAATCACAATATGCATAAGGACATTTGCGGGGGGGGGGGGGGGACAGATTGTCCGGATTCTATAGTCAAGATAACCGAGGAGGTGAAAAGTGGCTTGATCTAAGGCACAGGGGCAGAACCTCAACCTCAGGGGCTGAATCCATCCCTTCTGGGGCCCCAGTCTGGCCCCTTGGGGTCCCCTAGAAGGCCACGCCCCTGCTGTATGGGTGATTTTGCATGTTATGAGAATAGCGGACACGTGCCTCCATGCAATGTGTTCCTTGAGCATTCTTCCTGAAACGTGAGAGCCAGGCACACCCTTTGCTGACCGTGTCTGCTCTGGGTCCACGGCTGCTCTGGAAGCTGGAGCTCATGCAGAGTGCAGCAGCTCGGCCGTTGTCAGGAGCTGCCCCTTTCCATCATGCACCTCCCTTGCTGAGGGACCTGCACTGGCTGCCTATGTGCTACCAGGCCAGGTTGAAGGTTTTGGTACTAGTGTACAAAGCCCTACACAACTTGGGACCAGGATACCCGAGAGAGCGCCTTCTCCCTTACCAACCTGCCTGGTCACTGAGGGCATCGGAGGACATCACAGGGCATCGGAGGGCATGATCCTGGTGGTTCCCAACTGGAGTCCACCTGGGGAAGAGCCTTCAGTGTGGTGGCTCCCTCCCTGTGGAGCTCCCTGCCTCTGGAGATCAGGCAGGTGCCAAAAATACTGGGTTGTTTTCAGCACCTGCTGAAAACAGCTCTTTTCCAGGAAGCCTTCCTTGGTTTGTACTGGTATTGTGTTTTTAAATAAGTATAATCTTAATGTGGTGTTTTAATCTTTTTATTCTTTCATGTTTTATTTTCTGTGTTCACCACTCCGTACTCTGTTCTGGATAAGGAACGGTATATTAATATTGTAAATAAATAACAAATCCATAAATGGGCAGTCACAGGAAGTCATGATTGGTCCCTGTCCCCACAGCATGCAAAAATAGTGTGTCCATTGTCATAAGTATCGAAATGGCTCCTCTGTGTTAGAAGAAGCAAGCTGGATCTGCAACAAAATGTTGCAGGGTGGAGTGCTCCTGTTCAGGGTTCCAGCCAGCCAGCCATGTCTTCTTTCAGGAGACTCTATTCCATTACCAGTCTTGGGGGGGGGGCAGGAGTGCCCCCAGACAGGCACACTCAGCATTCCATGGCCACTGCACATGCTGAGCTCTTTGGTGGGGGGTTGTAAAGAATGGGATTCCCCCGCAAAGGTGACTCCCACCCCCCAGAAAAGGTTGTGTCGGGGTGGGCTCTGCTTTGGCTAAAGTTCTGTCAGTACAGACCACCTGAGTTTGCTGTTGGAGGGGCCAGGGGCAGTGCTACACCCAGGCCCCTGGGGCCCCATTCCCCAAACTATTTCCCGCCACCCAGGATCTGTTCCCCAGAGCCCTAAGTGTCCACTTGTGCCAATGGAAGGTTTTTTTCTCAGCTCAATTGCCATCCAGGGGCAATTTTCAAGGGGGACTGCAAGTGGGGAAAGAAGTGCTAACCCTCCCCATGGCATAGCAATTAAACTCAGAAAAAAAAAACCCATTCGTGCCAATCGCATTGGTGCCCATTTGGTGCCCATTGGTGCCCATGGGAGCTTTTCCCTACCTTTTTGCCATATACTGGGAGGGGGGATTTCCAGGGGGACCACAGCTGGTGAGGGAAGGGCTAACCCACCCTTGCCTGTGCACTGTGCCCTGCTAAAATCCCTCCCGCCCCACCTGGCCATCATCACACATAGGAAAGAGAATTCAACCGATGCCAATGGAAAGACGGCCCCCAGATCTTTCACATGGCTAGCAGCACCCCTGGAGGGGGTGATATTGTGCAATATGCACATTGGTGCCAAGCAGTGCCCATCGGGCATGAAACTGGGTGTGAAATCTCCCACACTTTCAACACAGGACTTTGCCAGTAAGGAGCAAGTGTGTTTATTTAGCCAAATGTTTACCTTCCTTTACCCGAAACGCCTGGAATAGAGAAGGGTATATGCACACTTTTCAGAGAGTTTTCTAGCCCTTGAATGCTGATAGGTTTTAGCAGCTCTGCTGTCTTCTCTCCAATATTTGTTTTATTTGTTACGCTGTTTTGTTGGCTATGCTGTTGTGTGCGTCGTTGTTGTTATTATGTGTTTAAAAAAAAAAAACTTCGTAAGCCACTCTGGGACTGAAAAGTGGGCATATAAATACCTCAAACATATAAACAAATTCAAACCCATGTTGCTCAAGTCCACACCTCTTTTGCCCCCCACGAGCAATCACCGAGTCCTAAGGAAACAAAAAGGGGGACAAGAAAACCAATTACTCAGAGCTTCCCCTTAATTACCAAGGAAGGGGTAGAACTGAAACAGCTGCACCACCCAGGCCTGGCAAAGGTGTGTGGAAGAAACTGGCCCGGGCCCGTCCAAATCATCCCTCCCCACCCCTTTATTTTCCTGTGGCTATGTCGGTGGGGGGGGGACCAACATTCTTGGAGCCGGATTATTGTTTAAATCTCCCAGCCACCCAGGTTTGCAGATAAACTGAAACCAGATCAAGCGTGTTGGGCTGCTGTACAGAAGGGAAGCAAAAGAAGATTTTAAGGCCAGGATCTCTTCTTGATCATCCCCGAGTGCGGGACACGGAAGAATGGGCTCCAGTGACAGGAAGCCAGACTCTGGCTGAACATCAGGAAATGCTTCCTGACTGTCAGAGCAATACGACAATGGAACCCATTCCCTAGGGAGGCGGTGGGCTCTCCCACACTGGGGGCATTCAAGACAAGGCTGGACAGCCATCTGTGGGGGATGCTCCGACCTTGATTCCTGCATTGAGCAGGGGGTTGGACTTGATGGCCTTGTAGGCCCCTTCCAACCCTACTGTTCTATGATTCTACGATTCTATAAGATTACCCTCCATGTGGGTGGGGTGTGGGGTGGGATAAAGCATTGTATTAAGCTGTCTCTGCCTGGATAATGTCTGGGCAAACAGGCCAAGGGGCTGCCGGGGAAATGGCAAGACTGTCCCACGGGATGCAGCTCTCTCTCACTAGGCTCACTTCTCAAATAAGAAGGGAACTTGCTTCCAGGTCCTGCAGAAGCCAATATAAGCTTATAATGATGGGATCCAGAGGGCTGGATAGGAGGTGGGAGTCTGTCCTCCCACCCAAACATGTCCCATGCATCAACTCCTGTCCCCAAATTATACTTCACAGCAATGGTTCCAATCATCCTCCCTCCCAGGCTCAGTTTTCTGAACCAACTTGGCTGATAATGAACTGCTGTGCACTGCTGCAAATTCAGTTACATCCATTCCCAACTGAGAAATGTCTCTGCTACTAGAGTCCCTGGGGAAGGAGGTGAATGACATCACAAGCAACTCCCAGCAACAAACATTTTAGCAAGGCAGCTGCCAAAGGGACAGAATTGGGCCTGTGATTTATGAGGAATCAGGAGTAAGGCATAGGTAATATGTCCAGTAAACAGGGACAGCCAGAGATGGGTCAATGTCAAGGGTAGGCATGGTTGGGCATCTGCTGAGGGCCCGCACTCCAGCAGGGGCCCATTGACAAGAGCCTCTTGGAGTTACTCTTCTCCACCATTGCAACTGCTTGTACACTACCTCTTGCTCTGGCCTGGACAACAGTGGTGGTGAGAAGGAGGAGCAGGAGATGCCACGGCCTGCTTGCTCCCTGGCTCTCTGAAGGAAGGGGGCCATTGAGGGTGTCTTGCCCAAGGGCCCTCATAAAACCTGGAGCCATCTCTGAAATGAAGTGTATGGAATTAGGTGGGTATTCTGGAACACATCCAACACGTCCCTGATTCTCTGCATCCATCAGTCATGGTGGTCTCACTCTCTTTCGGGAAAGTTTGTCTTCCATTACTGATCCTTTCATCAAGGAACTCCAGATAAGCTTCCAAGAAACCCCAGGCTACTCTGGCACACCACTGGAAAGCCACTGTTTTAGAGGCCTGTCCTGGAAAGTGACCATATGAACACAAGGGCAGAATTCCTGTGCCTTTAACAGTTGTATAGCAGAGGGTATTTTAACTGGTGCCGCTTTTCATACAATTACCAAAAAAGCCTCCTTTGCATCTGGTCACTCTATGGGTAGCCAAGACAGGGGGAATTTAGAGCACCTCTTACCAGATATATAAATACATGTTGATATAATAAAGCAGGCCTCCACCGCAAGCCAATCACAGTCTACTAGCCTACTACCTGCAATGGTGCCCAACCACAGTGGCCCATAGTGCCCCAAGGAAGACTCAGAGGAGGACAAGGTATGGGTTGCTCCACCCTGTCCTGGCTTGGCTTGATGCCCAGGGGAAGAGCCTATAGCAGGTGCACTCACAGATGGTTCAGTGTCAGGAAGAGTCAAGTCCAGCAAAGCAGGGTCACATCCAATTAAGCACAGCGAGGTCCAGGAGAACAGGGTCACCACAAGATAAGATTTGCCAGGACCCTAGACTACCTACTGCAGGGGGAACGTGTTCAAGTGTTTCTTCTCCTGGAGCACTGTTGTCCCAGCAAGGGACCGCAAACAACTGAGGCCTTAAGAGGTCCAGCAGATCCAGAGTTTTGAAAGGATCCACCCTGGCTGGATGCTAGCTTTAGCCCTTAAAGGGCCCACTGCTGCTTCTCTAGCCTCAGGATCCTGCATAGCTGAGGGATGGTGGAAGCTGTGGGAGAGTCAGGGTCTGAGGTTGAGGAGAAGGCTACATCCTCAGGCATGGAAGGCCCCAAAGAAAGATTCTCCCTGAAATGGGGTGACCAGTGACTTACTGGACTCCAAGTCCTCCTCTGGGTGCTGCTTAGCCTCAGAGCCTTCGAACGTGATACACCCTTGGGAGAACCACCAGTACCTTCTCCCACACCCTCCCAGCCATGGGATATGATCCTTACATCAGCATTGGACACAGATCCCCAGCAAGACCTCCCCAGCCATGCAGAAGCCAATGGGTTGAAAATTGGCAAGGGCCACAGCCAGCTCCTCTAGGGATGCAGGCCCCATCCTTGCAGGCTTCTGGGAAGGCCCTGAAGAATGACTTGTGCACTCTGGCCTTCCCTTGGTTACGTTCTGTCAGAATGTCCTTGGTTGTAGCTGCAACTGTGTTGCAGGTTTTGTGTTATGCTGGTTGTTGTTTTTATGAATGTCTGCTTTTTTATTACTGTATCAGTTTTTACTATATAGGATTTTATTGTTATAAGCCTCCTTGGAGGGCTCCTGCCCTGAAAGGTGGCCTAGAAGTATTTTAAATGAATAAATATAGTACAACTGTAGGGATCCTGGGATTAATCTGGATGTATCTGAGGCAGGAAAAGAATTCATGAAAAGCTTGGTCTATGGCCAGTTCTTTGACTTATGCCCCATCTGCGCAATGCAACAGCCCAATAGTCCTGTGTGATGGTGACTGACAAATGAAGCCAGGAAGCATTTCCTGGGCTAAGGAAGTTCTGAAGCTCCAAGCTGTGGGAATAATCACCACAAAGGGAGTGATGATGTCTCCCCTGCAGTTGTTGTATCCCAGCAGGACTGGGATTTGTGTTGTATAGCAGGAATGTGGGATTTTATTGTTGTAAGCCTTTCTGGGAAGGCTCCTGCCCTGAAAGATGGACTAGCAATATTTTAAATTATTGAATGTAGTACAGGCCTTGTCAGCCTACATAAGACTTCAGATCTCTGCTGAGACAACTTTTCTCTATAGCTGCAATAGGAGGGAGAGCTCCAGTCAGCAGGGATTTCTGGGAGCTGTCCATGGTCGTGACTTCCCTGACCTCTGCTTAAGAACTGTGACCTGACCAGGCTTAGAAGAGACTCAGTCTGACCACATCCACTTCCTATGAGAGCCTCAAGTCCCAAGGGGACATGATAGTGCCTCTCCTGTGTTGCCATACATGTTCTGGTTTTGCTACCTGACTGGATTAACAAAATGGAGAAGTTGCACCCGGCTGGCCACAGTACATGGATGTGAGCTGCTGCACCAAGGCCTTTGATTAATCCTTAGCCATAGCACTTATTCCAGTTGCTACTGCTGCTACCACATATGCTATTATCACCTTTATAGGCACTGAATTAGCATCAGCAGTGTGCCTGGGGCTATACTGTGTATAGAGGCTGGCAACTGGTGGCCATGAGGGCACTGCTTACCCTCCTTTTTCCCAAAGAAAAGACCGAAGGAGAGTATAGCAGAAACAGCAACTGTGGAAACTTTCCTTTTGAGGGGATGGGGGGCCTTATCTTGAGTTCTTCTTGTTGTTCAGTCGTTCAGTCGTGTCCGACTCTTCGTGACCCCATGGACCATAGCACGCTAGGCCTTCCTGTCCTGCGCACTCTCCCGGAGCGTGCTCAAGTTCATATTCATTGCATCCGTGATGCTATCTAGCCATCTCATCCTCTGCCGTCCCCTTCTCCTTTTGCCTTCAGTCTTTCCCAGCATCAGGGTCTTTTCCAGGGAGTTTTCTCTTCGCATTAGGTGGCCAAAATATTGGAGCTTCAGCTTCATTATCTGTCCTTCCAATGAGCACTCAGGGTTGAGTTCTTACAGTAATGAAAATGCTAAGAAAAGGTGCAATGTTTTTTTTAACATAGCTGCTCTGAAGCTGTAGGGGCCCTGGGATTAATCTGGGTTTATCTGAGGCAGGAAAAGAGTTTAGGAAAGGCTCCATCTATGGCCAGTTCCTTGACTTATGCCCCATTTGTGCAACAGCCCAGTAATCCTGTGATGATGACTGACAAATGAAGCCAGGAAGCATTTTCTGGGCTGAGGAGGTTCTGGTGCTCCAAGCTGTGGGAATAATCACTGCAAAGTGAGTGATAATGTCACCCCTGCAGTCGTTGTGTAGCAAAACCAGTCCCTTCTATTCACTCTGCTTGTGTTGGAGCAAATGCATTTATTTGGACGAGAATGACAGCCCATCACGCAGAACATGACGACTACGAGATACACAAAGGAGAGATAGGATTGTTCTGGTCCCCTCTTCTCCCATGAGGAAGGCCTGATAATGTACCTTACCAGGTATCCAGAATGTCTGCCTGGAACACTGAGCACAGGCTCTCATTGTGCACCCAAAGATGGATCTCTTTGGAGGGAAGCTAACAGCCAGCAAGTGAACAAAAACAGCCCATTTGGAGCAGGACAGCAGGGTGGCCCACAGAACGGAAAGAAGACTGCTGAGGGGGGTGGAGGAGTAATGGGGGTTTTATGGATTGGTATTATTCCCAGAGAACAAGCACTTGGCTTTCATGCTTGGCAAAGAAGCGTGAGGCAGCGGGGTGTCACCACAAGCATTGCTGTGGTTTTCTAGCCTGCTTAAAAGCACCGTTCGTTCCTCCCTTCTTTCCATTTCTATTCCACCTTGTTTGCCAATAACGTGTTCCTCAGGGTGATTTGCAAACCAGCAATTATGATATGCGGAGCCCCTAAGGTAAGAGCGTCCGGCACCTCTGCCGGTTGCCTTCTCTGCCACTGCCACCTCCTCCTCCTCAGTTTTGCATGCCAGGAGGGGTGGGGGAGGTACGGTCAGAAAGCTGGGAGACAGAGGAAGGCAACTGCCAGACATTTATGGAACGTGCCCCTTCACTAGGAATTCTGTAAGGCAGCCCTCCCCAGCCTGGTACCCTCCAAATGTGTTGGACCTGAATTGCTTCCTCCTCCTCCCCCAGCCAGCAAGTAGTCCAACACATCTGGAGGACTCCATGTCAGCACCTTTGTGACAGCAACAATTGTACCAACAGTCACCTTATTTCACACCTGTTTCTGGACCTATCAAATGGGGGTGGGGGCCTGTCAAGTTTAATGGGTCTCTAAGCCAAGGGCCAAGACAGAACGTGGGCATTCAGAGGTGAGCGACAACCAGCACTTCCTCTCCGTGCATACAGACACACACACACACACACAGAGAGAATGCACAACGACATATAGAATAAAGAAGTCTTAAAAACCAAAAATACAATCATGTTAAAGAGAATCATGAGAAACTAACCAGGCAGAGGTAATGCCGCTACCCAGTCAGCATTACTCGGCATAGCCGCCACTCTACTTATCATTTAAGAGATTTATATACTGCTGGCCATATTTTTTTAAAAAATACCTCTGAGTGGTTTGCAAGAATTTATTTTATGCCTGTATTTATTCAGAAGTATTTTTAGGCCGCCTCTCAGGTAGCATGGCGGGCGAGAAGCGCCTGGGCCTGAGCGGGCTCCCTTAGAGCTCCGCTGTGTGATTGGAAGCTGGGCTGCAGAGTGGGAGGAAGGAGGCTGCTGCTGCTCGACCACCCTCCTCCTACCCGAGGCTGGCGCATGGCTGGCCCCGTGCACAAACCCTGTGTTTCCTGAAGACTCCTTGCATGACACGCACATGTGCATATGTTCACGTGTATTCTCCATCACACACACTGTAAAATATGGTTCTGCAGGGGCCCTCCCTCTCCCTCTAACCTAGACCTACAAGTCCTTTCGGTCCATCAAGCACCAGAGCCAACAGAACAGCATCTCTTTAACTGTGTGGTGGTAGCCCATATCCCATCTTGCTAGAATTTACAAAGAGGAAGGGAGGGAAATTCACAACAACACCATGGAGGGACAGATAAGTTAAATCTATCAGGAAAACATTTCCTAATGGAAGCAAAGATAAAAACTGCACCCGCTCAAGATTTGCCAGCCCATGAAGATGACAAATATAAACAGGAGAACTCAACCTTTCATCCTCACTTCCAGTTCTAAGTAGAAATGCATTATCTGGGTTTGTAAAAAAATAAAAGTTGGGTTAAGAGAGCTGCATGAATGCAATGCCTTCTCCAGATGAAACTGTTCTTTGTCAGGGCTGTAAAGATGTCACTCAGCAGTATTTATTTGACTATCTATCTAAGCTGGAGTGATGGATGATTTTGGGTTCCCCATTTTTTTAATGTGATCTTTTTCCTCAGAAAGCCCGTGTCTCTTCTCCACTGACATGACTTCACCCAACAGCAAGAAGGGAAGACGTAGCTATTGTTTCATCCATCTACCCTCATCATTTCCAGTTGTTGTTGTCACACACACACACACACAGAGAGAGAGAGAGAGAGAGAGAGAGAGAGAGAGAGAGAGAGAGGCAAGTAAACCAGGCAGGTTACAAGGATTTGTGAACATCTCACTGCAAGCAGTGATTAGATGTTACTACTTGCTCTTGCAATTGCTACATTAGGACTTCTATTTTCAGACTTCCATGTAAGGGTTGCAGAACCCCCTTCTGCCTATCCTGGAGGTAGTTGAGCTGGCACCTTCTCTCATCCTGAGCAGACTTAATGTATTATTATATAGCCCAAGCCCCCCACACACACACACACACACACCAAGATGTCAAAAGAAGCCCGATGCTTCACCCTACCCTGCCAGCTCCACTGAGGCTAAATCTGGCTAGAAAGCCAATTGCCGGCCAGCAGCTGTAGCACACTGCGCTGTGATGCCCCTGATGCCCCCATGAATGACTCTAGCCAGTCCTCACACATCCAGGATGAAGGAGCAAGGCAGCTTCAGCTCGGAGGGCGTAGCAAGCTGAGCCCCCGCATATACAGATTACTTTGCTGGATCACACTGTTGCCTAGTTAGACTAAGGAAGGGGGAGAATTTTGTCTGGTTTACATTTTTAAGCAAACTGACCTAATTCACACTCCCTGGACTAACATGGGGATCGGAACACAGTCATCCTTTGAATTTCACACTTCTCTCAATTTTCTGATGCAGTTCTCGGTTCAAACATTGCATACCAACATGCATATATTAGGGCAAACTGTATACAAAAATGTGTGTATTCAGGAAAGTTGCATACAAAAATAAATGTGGGGGGGTAATTGCAAACTGACGCAGAAATTGGACAGAATGGCCTCACAATTTGATTACCTGCAGAAATGGCATGGACTGGAAATGAGCTGGGCCGTCCATCCCTAACGTGCACACCCATTTCCAGCCGCAGGCAGCCGCTCGCTTCAGTGAGATCCTCTCGGAGAACCTTGGTCTTGCCCTTAACCTAGTAACAGGTGATTGTCGTTTTCCTCATGCCCCAGTTTTATGCTCCAGTTTTAAGTGCCGTGTTCACTCCCCTTGCGATACATTCACAGCACTGGCATTTTGGAGGCCAATGGCCATCCATCCATAGCAAGAAGCTTTGGTGTCTGAATGCTCCAGCTTCATCTCACTGTAGATAACAGTGATGCTCTGTTCAATGCTCAGAGGGCAAATTATAGTAATCATCGCTTGCTGACTGATGGCTACAAGGTCAGTGGTGGTGGTGGTTTTTAGGGGAAAAGGATGGGGAGCAGGAGCAGGAAGGAAGGAGTGAAGACCTGGGCTAATTGAAGCTGTAAAATACGGACAGCTCCCAAGCAGCACCTGTTCGATACCTTTGCATGAGAAAACACACACGACGCTTCCCCTTAACTGCACTTCCTCCCCTGGATTATAAATTATCTCCCCTTCTGTCTCTTCCCTAGCACTTTCGCGCACGCACACAGACACACAAAAACCCCTCTGGGTAATGTTGTTAATTCTTTTAAGATTTTTTGGCCGCCATTTTCTATAATTAAATTCCATTCCCTTAGGGAACTTTACATCATTTGACTTCCCTTTTTCTTGCATTTCTTTCATGAAGTGAGACATGAAAGTGAGGGTGTGTCTGTTGACAGCTCCCCTCTTTCTTCTTCCTTTGGAAGGTCACCAGAGCCAGCCATCACTCAACGAAAAAACAGGAGGAAAGAGGGGGAGGGAGGAAATTGGAAAATGATGGGGGTCTTGGTGAACCGGCATGGGATCCTGGGTAGGCTCTGTACAGATGTGTTTGGAAACAGGATTGCGGGGGGGGGCAGACTACAGTATGAGATGTGTGTCCCCCACCTTTGCTCCTGTACTGACATACCTGCCTCCAGAAAAATGTCAGTTGCTCTCCCTTCCCTCCATGCTTCAAGAGGGCTGTTTCTTTTGATGGGGTAGAAAAGCCTTCATGTTTTTAAGGCTTTCTTTCATTTGTTTTAATACTTTAAGATCAGCTCTCAAGGTGTAGGGCAGCGGTGCATAGTTAAACTATGGAATTTGCTACCACAAGGTATAGCGCTGGCCCCTAGTTTGGATGGCTTTAAAAGGGCTAGGCAAATTCCTGGAGGAGAAGGCTATCAGTGGCTACTAGTCCTGATGGCTATACACTACCGCCAGTATCAGAGGCAGCATGCCTATGCACACCAGTTGCTAGGGAACGTGGGCGGGAGGGTGCTGTTGCACTCGTGTCCCGCTTGCGGGTTTCCCGTGGGCCGCTGGACGAGATGGATCCCTGGTCTGATCCAGCAGGGCTCTTCTTACGTTCTTACGGGTGCAGGACCTCTTTCACTCGATGGGCCAAATTCCATTTTGGAGAAGCTCTTAGGGGCTGCATTCCAGTGCTGGGCAGAGCTGAAGGCAAAAGGGACAGCAGCAAAATACCCAAAATACCAGCATCTTTTAGCTTAAATCTCTTATGGCCAGTACCTAAACCTTGGGAGAGGCATTTCAATCTTTTAGAATTGGGAAAAACATCACAAAAGCTGGGAAACTACCACACCATCAGTGGTCAGGGGAAAGGGGGTGGGGTCAGAAGGGGGTGTGGCCTTCTGGGGAACCCTGAAGGGTCAGATTTGGCTCCCAGGCCTGATGCCGCACCCCTGGTATAGGCAGAGGTGGCTTCCTGACTGACACAAAGCCCACCCAATCTGCACTGTACACAGCCCCACTTTGAGAAGGGAGGGGTGAGGCACCTTTGCGATTGAGAGCCAGTCACCACTGCAGATCTGGTTTCTTCTCCAGTAGGTTGCCCCAAGCATGATCCAGGCAAAGATTTATGCTGATCTATGGTCTCAGCTGGGTGGGGTTCTAGCTCAAGGGGCAGGGCCGGTCTAGGATGAGTTCAGGTTGCAGTAAGGCAAAGTCAAGCCAGTGCAAAGTCAGGTTCCAGTGAAGCAACATTGAGCAAAGCAGAAGTCGGGTTCCCATAAAGCAAAGTCCAAGCAAAGCAGGCAGCACTCTGGATAGCTCCATATGAAGCTCATGCTGGAGAGTCATACTGGCAGCCACAAATGTTGTTTCAGCAACAAGCAAACCAAGGGGGCCTTAAACAGACCTGCAGCTCCATCTGGGTAACTCTCTTTTGCCTCTGATAAGTGAAGCCTCTTCAGTCAAAAGGTCCTAGCCTGCTTCAGAAGCTGTGGACTCCAGCACAGGGAGAGTCCAGGATGCTGATGAATCTTGTGGGCTGTAGTACAAGGATGGCAATGTGACCTCTTCAGACCAAAGCCATGCTGGCAACATGGCATCATCTTGTATTGGAACATCTGGGCCAGTGGGGATGTGTGAGGCCAGGTCTATATCTCTCACTCTGATCATTCCTCTGAACCCCTGGGCTAGTCCCCTGAAGACCCCAAGGTCATGGCTAGGGATGGCGGAGAATTTCTCCCCGAATCTTCAGGAGGCCAAGCGCCGATGCATTCGGCCCCCTGAAGTTGGTTGGGAAATTCTCCACCAGCCCCCCGCCCCCCCCGGGATGAACCTCCTGTGAATGTCCCTCTCGGCGGTGGGTCCCGGCGGCGGTTCGGCAGCGGTTCGGCGGCGGCTCAGTGCGGGCGGGGGCGGCGGCCGGTCTCCCGACTGGCTGCAGCTGCCGCCATTGCAAAAAAAAAAAACTAAAGTAAAAAAACACAAAAACACCCGTGATAGGCTACGTAACGATTTACGTAGACTATCACGGCCAGATTTCCAAAGTCAGCCGTGATAGGCTACGTAAATCATCACGTAGCCTATCACGGGTGACTTTGGAAAAAAAAAAGTGCGTACGCAAATGGCGGCGCCCATGGGGCGCCGCCATTTGTGTTCCTTATTTTGGCACGTCTAGTCTACGTAAAGATTTACGTAGACTATGGCGAAAATAAGGCAACGCTATTTGCGTTGCCCTTATTTTCGCCGTAGTCTACGTAAATCTTTACGTAGACTAGACATGCCAAAATAAGGAACGCAAATGGCGGCGCCCCATGGGCGCTGCCATTTGCATACGCGCTTTTTTTTTTCCTAAAGTCACCCGTGATAGGCTACGTGACGATTTACGTAGCCTATCACAGCTTACTTTGGAAATCTAGCCGTGATAGGCTACGTAAATCATCACGTAGCCTATCACGCGGTCTTTTTTTTTTTTTACTTCTTGTTTTGCGGCCGGGGAGACGGGGCGCTTCTCCCCGGCCTGAATTTCAGCCGGGCGAGGCGGGGCGCCTCCCCCCCCCGGCCTGAATTTCGGCCGGGCGAGGCAGGACGCCTCCCCCCCCCTCGCCTGAATTTCGGAGGGGAAAGCGAAGCACCTCCCCCCCCACCGCGAAGCCAAGCTGCGAAAAGGTAAGTGACTTTCGTACATCCCTAGTCATGGCTAGTGCACTTCCACAGTGGGCTCACCAGTGGAATTTTGTACCTCTGGACACATTCCCAGTGTACTGGATTTGGAATGGGGAGACTCAGGATTAAATCCTTGGTCAGCCATGAAATTCATTGGGTGACTTTGTCACTCTTGGCTTAACCCATGTTCACCAGGACAAAATGCAAGGCTACTCCCAACGTTAGGCAAAATGAAGGCAGAAAAATGCGGGGCAGCCCTCCCCAATCTGGTGCTTTCCAGATGTGTTGGGCTACAACTCTCAGAATCCCCCAGCCAGCAGAACTGGCTAGGGGATGCTGGGAGTTGTAGTCCAACACATCTGTAGGGCACCAGGTTGGGAAGACTACTTTGGTGTATCATTCAAAGGGAGCACAAAAAACAACAACAACAATAGATTGATATCCCATGCATTTAACCACCAGAGTTCCCAGGTGGGAAACAATACAAAACAAAATATTGCCCAAGAAAAATCTTAAAGCATAGAATGGATTTTATGAAAACATGATAATAATAAAATAGAAAAACCTCAGTAGCAACCATAGACCCCATCCCACTGCTTGAACAGTAAAAGTCCAAAGATGATAAAACCACTAAAATGCCTGGGAAAATAATATTGTTTAAAAAAAATTCACTTGGTGATGAACTGAGATCAGCATTCTTGGGATGCTGTTCCAACACTGTAAAGGCTGTTTTGCCAGTAGCCAGCCAATAGGAACTAATCAGGGCCAATGCAGATGTTTCAAAACACGAAAAAGGTGAGCTTGCTTCCTGGCTCCCATCAACAGTCTGACCACAAAGTCCCGGGGCCTGTTTCCATGAGCAATTTACTCTGAACTGGATGCGTGTGGAGGTCATTAGGGATACATGACATCATGGCCGTCCAGCAGCCACACCGGAGCTTATTGCAGAAAAAATGGATTTCCTGAGACTGCTTATAGTCTGATGCTTTTCCTTAATTTGGCTTGTCTGTACTTCTGTTGTGGTGTACACCAACCCTCTGCATTTACTCCAGTATGTTAGCCCTGTCCAGAGGTGTGCCTTTCACTGAGACCCCGGTCAAGTGGTGTTTCCCCAATGTTTTCCCCGCCTGTGTTTCCCTGATGTTTCCACCATTTCCTGGCTGGTGACCAGAGTTCTTTTTTTTTAAAGTAAAGGATTAAACTGAAACAGTGCTTTCGTGTGACATCAGGAACATGAAGTAAGCACTCCACATTCACCACCAGCAGCCACCTGTTGATTGTGAACTGTACATTTAAAGTTGTTGCTCCATCAGGGGCTAAAGCTTACACTACTAAAAACACCATAGGATGGCGTGTACATCTATAAGTTCCCAGCCAGATCGCAGTTCTAGAGGTAGTTACTGCAGAATCCTCAGTTGCGCATTTAGAAAGCATCACTATCACACAATAGTGAAAAAGCTCCAGTCTCCAGTTCATTTCTACCCCCCCGTCTCCCACTATCTCATTATAACACTATTTCACATTTCTCCAGGAATATGCATACCCGCTATTTCAGTATCTCGCTTTCACTGTATAACTCTATCTCAAAATAACACTATCATGCATTTGCGCTATCGCACGATAGCGCATTAGTTCAGGGCCTCTTGCCAACTCCCGTTGAGTCAATGAGGCTTGTTCCTGAAATTGCACTATCACACATTTGTGCTATCATCTGATAGCGCTATCACACGATAGTGCATTTATTCAGGGGTGCCTGCTAATGCAGAAGTCCAGTTTTTAGAGTGAAGTGGGGAGCGGGGGAATGGGCGGAATCAGGCATAGGTGGGGAAGTCTACTCAGACGTAACTCCCATTGCAGCTTGTTCCCAAATTTACTGAGATTGCCATTAAGCCAAAAACACTGAGTAGACCCAGGGGACATCACGTATTCATCAGGTGAAAGGCACAGTGAGTCCCCTAATAGCTGTGAAGTGCTATTTCCAAAGCTGCATGCATGTCTCTGTTGTTTGGTTCAAGGCTTTTCGGGACTAATTAATGCCAGCTTCAATCCTTTGCATCATCGCCTAACCGAAGCTTCAAGGGGCAGGAGAAAGGGGAGTAGAGCCTGGTGGGGGGGCTGTCTTATAGCTTGAGCAGCCCCTGCCAGTCTGATGACATTCACTTCCAATCCCCCCACCCTACCGGAAGCATGTTTCTGTCAGCGACTTATAATGGTGCGATGCAGTCCTTCGCGGAGCCCTGTGCGGATCCATGCCGATTCAATGAAAAATCCTGATATTCCAATGTTTGCTTCACCCTTCTGTTGTCATGGAAACACGGCCCCGGACCAGCCACCGTTTCCAAACTGCCTTCAGTGGCAGCTTTGCATAGAGCGCATTACAATAATCTAGGCTAGAAGTGGGTTTGTTTATTTGCTTGCTGGTTTACTCACTCCATGTATTAGTCACTCAATAACCAAAGTTCTCTGGGTTCCATACAGATCAAAACAGCATAAAATCACAGTTTGAGGCACCTCAAGACACCATAAAACAGAACAGACATATCAAAGACAGAATTTCAGCAACAATCAAATAATACAGAGAGACACAAGAATAATCTTCAGAGGGCTAAAACCACCATGCCAAAGCCACAGTGAAATGCAGAGATTATAATACTAAAATAAATTATTTTTAAAAGCTGGGGGACATGGAATTAAAAAGTTCTTGCCTGGCACCAAAAGGAAATTAAAGCAGATGCCAAGAAAGGCTCAGATTTTCCAGCATTCTGGTTCATGTGGAGAGTCTCCACCGACAGAGGAGTCTCTCCACTTCAGACAGTCACCCTCCACAAGTACAGGCTGACAGATGCGATGAGGGAGAGGGGCAGGACTGGAGAACGCCATCTTGTTGTGGTATGTTTGATTTATCCATGTATAGAATGCCTGAAGAAGCGTATGTGGGCTGGACATTCTACAATCAGGGGCCACTACTGACAAGGCCCTTTCTCTTGGAGCGACTCTCCATATCTCAGACTGTCAGGGCATGGATAACTGTGGCCAGGCTAATACAAATATTATTGCTTCTTCTTCTTTTTACCACCATGCTGGGCACTATTTGAATGATTTACCTCAGGCATTAAAAAGTCTTGGGATGCCTCTGACAAAGTGCAAACAAAATATACCATCCTGAGCTCCCAGGCAGAAGAGCAAGTCCTACTTTTCACAGAGTTGGTCATGTTGCATGGGGGGGGCAGATACTCAACCATGGGGGTGGGGGACTCTCAGCACACAGAAAGCCAACATGTCAGGAAGATGTCTAGCCTAGGACAATTCTCTCCAATGTCCTAGTTTTCTATGTGCAAGGATATTGGGGGGGGGGAGGTCTGGAAGACCATTCAGTCATGTGATTCCCCCACCTGCAATTTGAAGTAAGACCAGCCAGACCCAAGTTCCAGCTCAGTGGGCACTAGGCCCAAGCTGCAGAGGAAATAAATCTTCTGAACCATATTATGAGGTCCTGCACTATCTTCTATCCAATTCTCTGAGAAACCTCAGACTCTTTCATAAGCAATTATCAGTAGCTTTACAAAACTACAGTTCCCAGAATATCTTGGAGGAAGCCATGTCTGCTGAAGCAGTTTAACACCAAATTAAGTTGACAGTGTCAGATATCACCTTCCAATTTTCTCTTTAACACTACCAAGCCCAGAACCCAACCCAGAAAGTGGATTGCTTTAATCTTGGCTATCAAGACAATTCCTCCAGTTCCTCAATCACTCTCCCTTTTGGCAGGGTTCTGAAGAAACCGCCGCGCTATGTAGGGAATTATTTATGGAGGGTCATGAACATGTTTTATTAACTCCATATTCAAATCAAGACATGCACGTCTGGTTTTTTGTTGTTGTTGGCTTTTCTGTGAACTTCCTCTAGCTATAATTTCACCTTCCTGGCTATGGAAATCAAAGGAATATATTGCTTTACGACTTCCCACATCCCAACTAGTAGGAAGTTCCCTCTTCCCAACTGCTGCTTCTTCCTCTTTCCTGGGTTAGTCATATGGTGATCCCAACCACAGAGTGACAAAGATGACACCACAACAGCAAGATACCACAACATCCGGCTATACAAGGATGCCACTCCAAGCATATGAGAGCAATTGAGTTTGGGGCAAGTGGGGGCAATCCTGATGAATGCATGAACATGCTCAAAATAAATGCTGCAAAGTCACTAAAAATTACATGACGTTTATCTAGACATGCCAAATATGTTCACAAATACACACATAGAGCCACACACCACTACAGTTAGTTCTTCCCTCAGCTATTCTCAGAACACGATGACCATGTCCCCAAAGTACTGGGGGAAAGGAATCTTTATTGTAACGGCTATATTTCTCCAAAAAGTGTGCGGATGGATATCCTTGGGCTTTAGCTCATAATGTACAAGATTAAAAGTTAATTCAAATATACAAGGCTGGAGTGGGTACAGTCTTCAACCTAGTATGTCTATGTCAGGGCTCGACCATTAACCTGGACCCCCTGAGCAACTCCATAAGGATCTTTTACCTCCTTAAGAGTCCCACCTTTCTTCTTTTAAGCTTCCCCTTCCCAGAAGTATGGGGTTTAGGCTGTAGACGCAGGGTGACTGACACTCTAGACACAGGGTTTAACCACAACAGTTTACTAGTAGATTTAAAGCAAACAAATTACAACTAAAAGTATTTACACAGCAGAGCTGAGTGATACAAAAGGAATTAAGGGAAAATAAAGGTTGCAAGTTCCTTTACCCTAGGTGTACTTAGACTTCTCCAGGCTGCTTCTTCCTGCTCCCTCTTCAGGCTCTGGTCTCCCCAACTCTCTCTACTGGCTCCCTCACTCGCTTGACCTACTCTCCTCCCTAAACCCCGAAAGTTCTGTTTCAAACCTGAAGAAACGAAACTTAACTGGGGAAATGAAACTACTCCTCTCAAGGATACCCCTCCCAACAAAAAACCTTCAGGCCTCTAGGAAACCTTTTTCATGTCCTTTCCTCTGTAGGCTTCAAACCTTCACAGTCACCTAACCAAGTTCGTGAAGATTCTGAATGAGGGACCTTTCAAACAAATGATTTCCCTATATGCATCCTGAGATGGTGTGACCCCATGGGGGGGGGGCTATACCACCTCTGAAGGTGTGTACTAGATTCAGCTGGGTATCTCCTCATGGATGGCCAAAAGGCTTTTCAGTTCCTTAGTGGGCAAAGAATGGAAAAGGCAGTGGGGCTGTGCTGTTTTCTTGGCTGATGGTTATTTTCATATACATATCTCTGGAACCAAACTATGATGTTGGCTTCAAAGCCCCCTGAACTTTATCTCCTCAAGAATGCTTTGAAATAATCATGCCTTGAAACCAGACACATTCCACTGGGAAAAACAAGGAAGGGAGGCGGGGAATCCCCAAAGCCAAAAATGATTGTTCCCGTTGTGTAAATATACAAGCTATTCAGAGACATTGGCTTGCATTGTTCCCCCAGTTTATGTTGGAGAAAAGAGACAGGCAATTTTCCCTTGGTGTGTAAACTGTCTTATTCCCCACATTCTCTCCCTTTTCTACACATATACACACAAATATTGTCCTTTTCATGGTCTTGAAACTGTTTCCAGATTCTTGGAACAATGTATATTTAGGTTAGCCCTATTCCTGGAATGTCCCACCAGTGGTGGCAGAGACCAAGCTTGGATGCCCCATCCAATTGCATGTTTTATTTTTACTCTTCATGGCAGCCATTTGAGATGTTCTGAACTCTGAAATGTGGAAGGGGCAATCAGACACTGGAATTTATGTATCAATTTCCTCAGATCTATTTTGGAGCAGACCCCAAGCCCTCTAACATGGGGCTCACCCTGCCTACTGAGAACTTGGACATTGCAGTGTGAGGTTGCCACAGTGTCCAGGAATGCTCAGATCCCTTGGGGCTACATTTCCTGTGGTCCCCAACATCCCTGGGCACCACCATCTGTGCTGCTGAGAACAATTGGAACAGTAAGTGGGGTAGACTCCACTGAATGCCATGGCAGGGATGGGGGTGTCTTGGTCTGGGGGCTAAATATGCTCAAGATCATATCTGGGATCTGGATTAATCCAAGAAACAAATATAGTTACTCTCTGCATTAATAGTAGATCTGAGTCTTACGTTTTCCATCCATCACTAAGTGATGGGTGGAAAACCGTGGATTATAAGGGGTTGACTTGATTGAGTCTTGTGGAAAGCTTCAATTTATGTCCAAATTCCAATTCACCATATTTATTTTACTTATTTAATTATTGTGTATTTGTTTTATACTCCACCTTTCCACCCCAAAATGGTGCTCAAGGCAGCTTGCAATAATAAACCTAGATTAAAATAAAAATTTAGTTTAAAAAAATCATCAAAAAAACTAATAGATTGAAAACATAATTAAAACAGCACAACAATAAAAGAAATAAACAGCATCAAACCGAACTGGTCATACTTCTCCTTACTCCTGACTCCTTACAGACTGTGTAAAATCTGCTCCATCTGTGTTTCATGGATTGTCAGGAGCCTTTTGTTCCATTGTCCGGATGGAACAAAAAATGGATGTGAATATGTTTTTTTCATCATGTGGAAACATACTCAAATAATTACATAAGTATTTACGTAAGTATTTACATATTTTGCCTTAGTACACAACATTTAGCGTATTGTCCTCCATTCCATTTAACGTTTCCTCAGCAGAAACTTATGTATTTTTCTATGAATTTATATGCGTACATTTCAGGAAAGTAGGGATGTACGAAAATCACTTACCTTTTGGGGATTATGCTGATGGGGGGGGAGGCGCTCCGTTCCTTCCCCCCCCCCAGAATCCTGGCTGGCTGGCTGTGCTCTGCAGCGATTCTGCGGAGCCACCGGCCGGCTCCGCCAGCAGCCAGACATCCGGACGCTGGCTAGCAGGGACGCAAATGGCGGCGGCCGTAGCCGCTGCCGTTTGTGTCCCTGCAGTCAGCCGTGATAGGCTACGTAAATGTTTACGTAGCCTATCACGACTGACTTAAAAAAAAACACACACACGCGTACGCAAATGGCAGCGGCCATGGCTGCCACCATTTGCGTTCGTTATTTTGGCACGTCTTAGTCTATGTAAACATTTACGTAAACTAAGATGGCGAAAATAAGGGGAACGCAAATAGCGTAGCGTCTACGCTATTTGCGTTCCCCTTATTTTCGCCATCTTAGTCTACATAAATGTTTACGTAGACTAAGACGTGCCAAAATAAGGAACGCAAATGGCGGCGGCCATTGGCGTCGCCATTTGTGTACGCACATTTTTTTGTGTGTTTTTTTAGTCAGCCGTGATAGGTTACGTAAATCTTTACGTAGCCTATCACGTGTTGTTTTTTTTTTTTACTGGAAATGGCGGCGGCAGCAGCCAGTCAGAAGACTGGCCGCCGCCGCCACCGCCACACCTCTGCCGGAGCCACCGCCGCCAGGAAGATCCGCCCAAGGTAAGTCCCGTCCCGGGCGGGCAGGGGGCAGGCCATTCCACCACCGATTTTGGGGGGCCGAATGTGCTGGCATTGAGCAATTTCAGGTGATTGAAACATCTGGGTGCAAAGAAGAGCCCTCCGCTGCCCGTCCTTATTTGCATCTTCCCCACAAGAATCGCAAAGGATGCAATCTGAAGGACTGGGTTAGACCCTTTTCAGCACACAAGCTTCCTTCTACTGAGTCAGAGAAGGACATCTGCTGGTCCATCTAGTCCAGTATAGTCTATTTTGCCAGAGAGTCTCGAGCAGAGGTCTTTCTTTTCACATCCCACCCAACCCTTTCTCTAGAGATTCGAGGGATTGAACCTGGGACTTTCTGCAGGCAAAACATGTGCTTTGTCTACCGCTGAGTCGTGGTGAGATCCCGAGATCCATGGTGGAACTTTCGTACATCCCTACAGGAAAGTAAAAAAAAATCATCCAAAAGCCCGTGGACTCCATGCAGCCTGAGGGGGTCACTTTGCAGCAGATTCGCAGGTCAGATTCTTAGAAATCCGAGCTCATTTTAGTCTGTCTCGAATTTCTCCAGCATCCCTACTCTGAAGTAAAACCTGCCAAACTCATTTGGACTTCCTTCTGAGTAAGCATGCACAAGATCAAGGCTGCATGGCTGCAATCCTCTAAGCACACTTGCTAGGGAGTAACTCCTCTGAACATGGTGAAGCTTCCTTCTCAGTAGATCTGCTTAGGATCACAGTATGGAGAAGAAGGACAAGGAACATGACTCAGCGGTAGACAAAGCACATGTTTTGCCTGCAGAAAGTCCCAGGTTCAATCCCTCGAATCTCTAGAGAAAGGGTTGGGTGGGATGTGAAAAGAAAGACCTCTGCTCGAGACTCTCTGGCAAAATAGACTATACTGGACTAGATGGACCAGCAGATGTCCTTCTCTGACTCAGTAGAAGGAAGCTTGTGTGCTGAAAAGGGTCTAACCCAGTCCTTCAGATTGCATCCTTTGCGATTCTTGTGGGGAAGATGCAAATAAGGACGGGCAGCGGAGGGCTCTTCTTTGCACCCAGATGTTTCAATCACCTGAAATTGCTCAATGCTGCAATACTTCTTTTTTGTGCTTAGGCCAGACAAAGCCCTGAAGCGACAGGAGCTGGTTGGCTCATCTCCCAAAGCAGCCTCCTGTGCAAATGGTAAGGCCAGCGACGCTCCATTATCTCCAGCTTCCACAAACACCTTCTGGGCTGACCTTTTCAGAAGACACTGACCCACGACAGGCAGGAACACTATAACTCATCAAATCCTCAGGAAACAATATTTACTTTCTTTTCATTCCATGGAAATTTTATTGGGGGTGGGAGACAGGCGAGAGGAGCTTTGGGCAATATCATTTCAGGTGGAGACATCTAAGCGCAAGGCAGCAGAGGCAGATAAAAGAACAACTACAGAGATTTCTTTCAGTCTGAATATCAGAGAGAGAGATAAATGTATTCTCGTTATTTAAACATTTATTCTTTTCTTTTTCGGTATTTGCAGTGTGAACTGTGTTGGAAACTCTGATAGGATGGATAGGCAGCATATATATTTTTAAATTAATCAACCTAAATAAATAGACTTTGTTATATTCAGCCACCTGGATCAAGGTAAGGCCAGCACTTAGGAAAGCAAGGCAAAAGAACACTGGGAACTAAGTGGCAAACAAGGCATTGCAGGGGGCTGCTGGGGCCTCCACGGTATGCCCTTGATCATAGTCTCTCCTGGGGTATATATAAAAATTAATTCTTTTCAGAGCTTTGGATACAACTGACCAGAACAGGCAAGATTCAGAACAGGCAGGTAGAGCAACTCTAATGAACTGCTGATCAAAGGAGCAATGATGGCAGGCGATGATCTTTTGCTCACACAAGGACTCTGTGGTTGTCATGGAATACAGGAGCACGGAGGGTGTGCCCAAGGCATTTTCCTGCCTGATGCAAAGGACAAGATGGTGCCCCCCCAGCCCCCATCAAGACCCCCAGCCACTGTGCTTTCCAGTGTACCCCAGAGCAACGGTTGCGCAAATGCTGGGCCTGCTGGATGGCGGGCTGGGCAGGCTCCTCTCTGCCTGCTCCCTCCATGATTCCGGGGTCTTCCTCGAAGCAGTGTGAGACAGCAGCTAGGCGAGACAGGAGGAAGCGCACTGGAGAAGGCCCTCGGGAGGAATGGCTGGGGAGGCTGGCGCCCCATTGCACATGCCACCTGAGGCGGACGCCTCACCCTGCCTAACGGTAGGGACAGGACAGCTCTGCCATTTTTCTCTGCTGTATGTGTCTCTGTTTGATTGTCTTTGCTGTTTATTGTACAGTTCACATCTATGATTTGTTGTGCAGTTTTTAATTTGTTGGTTAGCCACCCCGAGAGCACGGTCTAATTTTTCTTAAATAAAGGAACAAATAAGTTGAACCATAGCAGCAGAGAGGCGGTAACCAGGAAGTAGAATATCTTAGCAGCCACAAAGACAAGAACTTATCTAGTGCCCAGCGATCCCAGATGCCCGCTGGAAAAGCCACATCTCTATCGAGCACCAAAAGCAGGCAGTGTGGGAGCAAACAGATCTCCATGGAAACAGTGGAGGCTGGTGGCTCCAATTTCAGTGGGCCTGTGAGCCCATTCTGGGTTTCAGTCAGAACCTGCTAGAACTCTAAAGGAGCTATCCGAGGTGCTGAATCTTATGCCCAAAATATGTTCAGTACCTTGGATAGTTCCTTTAGAGTTCTGGCTGGTTCTGACTGAAACCCAGACTGAATTCACAGCCTCACAGAAATCAGGGCCACCAGCCTCCACTGTATGTAAGGGAATTCCAGAGCTTGGGCGCCACCCTTCCATGGGGCCACCCTATACACAGCCCACTGTGAGTGGGACACAATGCAGATGGAAACCTAAGCCCTCAGGTCAATTCACATAAAGGAGGTGTTCCAAATGATCCATCCCCAGATCACTTAGGGACGTATTAAAGAGTAAAGACAACATTTTGAACAGGGCTCAGAAATAAACTGCAAGATGATACAACATTGGAGTTACATGACCCGCCGCCCTTGTTGTTCTAATCACTGTTACAGTTGTTATTTTAGTTATAAATAAGACAATCAGAGTTACATGTTCTGTATAACAGGACCCAACTAGTGATGCTCTTGTTGTTGAGCTTGTGAACTATGACAGGTTAATTGGAGTAGGTGGTTATTAAAAAAAGAGAGAGAGAAAGGAACTCACAGCATGATCCCAGGCATGACAACTCCAAAGGGATCCTTTTAATATCGGGCCAGGCAGGGCCAGCCTGGGCACGCAGTAGGATGAGGCGACCTGCTTCAGATATCCACCAGAAGTGGGGGTGGAAGGAAAGCAGGGTTTGGTGTCCAAATGGTAAAGCAAAACCTTTTGAAGACTTGGCCCTATTGCAGGGGGTTTGGGGGCAAGGGCACCCCCCTCCCGGCAGTGAAATGTGCTGGGCCTGCACCAGCGTTGGGGCATTTTCGGACAAGGATTCCTAGTCTTCCCTCCATTTTAGCACATTACCTCTGCTATGGGGCTGCTGCTCTCTCCGCCTCCTTGGATCTGCTCTAGCTAGGCGACCTCTTTCAGCCAAAGAACCCAATTCAGTGTCAGAGAAGCTCTCAGGGATGGCATTCCAGTGGCCAGCAGGGCCAAAAGCAAAAGGAGCGGGGCCAAAAACACCACCCTATTTTAGCTTAAAGCTCTTACTGCCAGTAGCAAAGCGTCACGAGAGGCATCTCAAGCTTTTAGAATTTTTATTTATTTATATTTATTACATTTATATCCCACTTTTCTTCCATCATGGAACTCAAGGTGGCACCATGCGGTTCCCAAGTTGTCTCCCCTCCAAGCACTGACCAGACCCAAACCTGCTTCGCTTCAGCAAGGTGGCTGCCTCGTCTGCCTTCAGACCGGGCCCTAGGACTTTCAACTGCACAACTTTCAACTGCATAAAAGCTCAGAAACTACCACACGATTGGGGGAAAGGAGATAGGGCCAAGGGAAGGGGACGGGGCTGGGGAACCCTGGACTGTTAGATTTGGACCCCAAGAGGGCCAGATTAGGACCCTGAGCCTAAGGTTGTCCTCCCCTGCCCTAAAGTATGTGCTGCCCTTCCCACAAACAGGACTCCATTTCATAACCCTTATCACATTTGTGATAAAGGTTATGAAATGAATTACAGGCAAGCATGGTCTAGGAGAACAGAATGAAGCAGGACATAGGCTGATAGAATTTTGCCAAGACAACTCACTGTGCATAACAAACACTCTCTTCCAACAACCTAAGAGACGACTTTATACATGGATTTCACCAGACGGTCGACACCGAAATCAGATTGACTACATCCTTTGTAGCCAAAGGTGGCGGACATCTATGCAGTTGGTAAAAACAAGACCTGGAGCTGACTGTAGTTCAGATCATGAATTTCTTATTGCACAATTTAGAATCAGACTAAAGAGAACAGGGAAGACCCACAGATCAGTTAGATATGAGCTCACTAATATTCCTCATGAATATGCAGTGGAGGTGAAGAATAGATTTAAGGGACTAGATTTAGTAGATAGGGTCCCGGAAGAACTATGGACAGAAGTTCGCAACATTGTTCAGGAGGCGGCAACAAAAAATGTCCCAAAGAAAAAGAAAACCAAGAAGGCAAGATGGCTGTCTGCTGAGACACTGGAAGCAGCCCAAGAAAGAAGGAAAGCAAAAGGCAACAGTGATAGGGGGAGTATGCCCAATTAAATGCAAAATTCCAGAGGTTAGCCAGAAGAGATAAGTAATTATTTTTAAACAAGCAATGCGTGGAAGCGGAAGAAGATAATAGAATAGGAAGGACAAGAGACCTCTTCCAGAAAATTAGAAACATCGGAGGTAAATTCCAGGCAAAAATGGGTATGATCAAAAACAAAGATGGCAAGGACCTAACAGAAGCAGAAGAGATCAAGAAAAGGTGGCAAGAATATACGGAAGATCTGTATAGGAAGGATAATAATATCAGGGATAGATTTGACGGTGTCAGTGAGCTAGAGCCAGACATCCTGAAGAGTGAGGTTGAATGGGCCTTAAGAAGCATTGCTAATAACAAGGCAGCAGGAGATGATGGTATCCCAGCTGAACTGTTTAAAATCTTGCAAGATGATGCTGTCAGGTGATGCATGCCAAATGCCAGCAAATTTGGAAAACACAAGAATGGCCAACAGATTGGGAAAAATCAACCTATATCCCCATACCAAAAAAGGGAAGCACCAAACAATGTTCAAACTATCGAACAGTGGCACTTATTTCACATGCCAGTAAGGTAATGCTCAAGTTCTTGCAAGGTAGACTCCAGCAATTCATGGAACGAGAATTGCCAGACGTACAAGCAGGGTTTAGAAAAGGAAGAGGAACTAGAGACCAAATTGCCAATATCTGCTGGATAATGGAGAAAGCCAGGGAGTTTCAGAAAAACATCTATTTCTGTTTTATTGACTATTCTAAAGCCTTTGACTGTGTGGATCATCACAAATTGTGGCAAGTTCTTGGTGGTATGGAGATACCAAGTCATCTTGTCTGCCTTCTGAGGAATCTATATAATGACCAAGTAGCAACGGTAAGAACAGGCCACGGAACAACGGACTGGTTTAAGATTGGGAAAGCAGTAGGGCAGGGTTGTATACACTCACCCTGCCTATTCAACCTGTACGCAGAACATATCATGCGACATACTGGGCTTGATGAAGCCAAGGCTGGAGTTAAAATCGCTGGAAGAAACATTAACAGTCTCAGATATGCCGATGATACCACTTTGATGGCTGAAAGCGAGGAGGAGCTGAGGAGCCTCATGACAAAGATGAAAGAAGAAAGTGCAAAAGCTGGGTTGCAGTTAAACCTCAAAAAAAACAAGGTTATGGAAAACAGCTTGATTGATAACTGGCAAATAGAGGGAGAAAACGTGGAGGCAGTGACAGACTTTGTCTTTCTAGGCGCAAAGATTACTGCAGACGCTGACTGCAGCCAGGAAATCAGAAGTCGTTTACTTCTTGGGAGGACAGCAATGACAAATCTTGATAAAATAGTTAAGAGCAGAGACATCACACTGACAACCAAGGTCCGCATAGTTAAAGCAATGGTATTCCCCGTAGTAACCTATGGCTGCGAGAGCTGGACCGTAAGGAAGGCTGAGCAAAGGAAGATGGATGCTTTTGAACTGTGGTGCTGGAGGAAAATTCCGAGAGTGCCTTGGACTGCAAGAAGATCAAACCAGTCCATACTCCAGGAAATAAAGCCCGCCTGCTCATCTGAGGGAAGGATATGAAAGGCAAAATTGGAATACTTTGGCCACATAATGAGAAGACAGGATACCCTGGAGAAGATGCTGATGCTAGGGATTAAAGTGGAAGGCAAAAGGAAGAGGGGCCAACCAAGGGCAAGATGGATGGATGACATTCTGGAGGTGATGGACTCGACCTTGGGGGAGCTGGGGGTGGCGATGGCCGACAGGAAGCTCTGGCGTGGGCTGATCCATGAAGTCACGAAGAGTCGGAAGTGACTGACTGAATAAACAACAAAAATCACATTTGTATCTTGCTCAGGGGTCTCAGGGATAGAGCAGATACCACATTTTATCCTAAGAGATCATCACAGGCCCCACATGGCCCAGCCAGCCTCTTGCTTGGGATTTTAACCTAGGTCTGCCAGGTCCTAATCCAACACTTTAGCCATTACCCCATGCCCTCCCTTCTCCAGGAGAGCAAAGCATGAAGGCTGAAAGAGCCATCTCTTTAAAGTTTCCTTAAAGCACTGCCTCTCTTGCAAAAGGCAGCTCTGCCCATGGCACTGAGTAATTAAAAAGTACTCATCAAATGGGACTCTTCTCAGAGGGCTCAACATGATCTGTCACACCTCTCCTGAGGATTTTGTCTCTTAAGCTGCAAAGCCAGCAAAAACAAAAAGGCCTTTTTACAAAAATCAAACCTGGTCTAATCTGTACTGCGGACACCAAAAGCATTTCATCCTTAATTGCAATATAATAAAGAGGGTATGCCATTCTATGAACCACAGCTGGCTTACCTGATAAACATGGCTGTCTGCAGTACAATCACTGAAGATGCTAGCTGGGTTTTTTTTCCACCTCCCTTCTCTGTTATCTCTCCTTTGGAGTTCTTAAGGTATAGGGAACCACACTGTGATTTTTATAGTGTGGGATCTTGTCTGCCTTTGATGAACATTTCAGTGTGAAAAGGAAAACACCCCACCCCCATACACACATACCAATTTACAAATGTCAGACCTCAAAAGAGCAGATTTGATCCTCTTGGCTATTCAGAGGTTTGGCAGGGAGGCAGACCATAATCGGATCAAGCAGAACCTCGTCAGCTTTCACACTGGTATCTTTTTGCTTGCAAGGAGACACCTGGCCTGTCTGTCATGGAATACAGGAAATCAGCAAAAGGAAATTACTTTTAGGAAGGAAAAACATAACGTGGGTATAACGAAATATGGAACCTGAATAACGAAATATGGAACCTGACTGTGGGATGTGTGCTCCTGCTCTTATGATGTCCAAGGGCTCTGATAACTTATAAGGCGGCTTTGACAATGTCATAGAGGAACAAAGATCTATCAACAGCTATTCGCCAAGTTAGCTAAAGTTAGTCCACACTCAGAAGCCTTATATCTCTGAATATCTGAGTCTGAGTACAAAGACGTTGCCATCACTTGTTGCGAACCACCCAGAGAGCTTCAGCTATTGGGCAGGATAGACATGAAATAATAATAACAATAACAACAACAACAATAACAATAACAACAACAACAACAACAACAATAATTCACTTCCGCCTTGTGTCCTTCCTGGAGGCATCTGGTTGGCCATTGAGAGGAGCAGGATTTCAAGTGAGGTGAAACAGATTCAAGAATCCATAGCACAACCACCAGCCTTTAGTTTGGTTATTTACTTTTTCAGGTTAAGGGACCAGGTAAATAGTCACACAGTCTTTTCCTCTGTGGTGGGGAGCAGTGCTTTCCATTCCCTAGAGAAAAAAAGTGTCCTGTGCATGACCTGAGATGGTCAAGCAAGGGGGTGGCAATGCCTGGAATTCCTTCTTGATGTCAATGAGGGTTGCTAGCTCAGGATGACAAGCCCGGGAGGGCAGCCTCCGTGTCTTGATTGTAGAAACAAGACCACCACCCTCAGTGGAGAAAGGGCTGACGGGCCTTCAATATTAGATCTGGGAATTGCTATGAAACGTTGGATGGCAGGGGACTGCTCCAGAAACCATTCTGTTGGTGATGCTGGCTTTTCTTTGTTGACAGAGAAGAAATACCTTCTCTGAAGATGTAGGCCACCAGCTTTCAAGTGGATGATGCTGTTTCTGGGAATTAAGCCCTCCCCGTTGGAGGCAACACAACTGGGAGAAACAAAGGGCTGGAGAGCATGTGGCAGTTGCTACAGGAATGCCTGTGTCAATGTCATCCCCTTCATGAGTTTTACTGCCACCCTCGCCATCACAGCTACAGAGAAGGTACAGTGGCCATGGCTCAGTGGTAGAGCCCCTGCTTTGCATGCAGGAGGCTCCACGTTCAATCCCCAGCATCTCTAGATAGGGTTGGGAAGGAATCCTGATGGAAACCCTGGGGAGCCACATTGCTCACTGCCAGTGAGCAAGCAGGCTGCGGCATCTCCTGCTTCTCCGTCTCCTTACCACCACCACCACTCTGGTCTGGGCCAGAGCGAGAGGCAGGGGGACATGAAGGCTGCAACTGTGAAGAGGAGGAGCAAGTCCAGGGTTCTCTTGTCACTGGGCCCCTGCTGGGCTGTGGCCCATCTACAGGTGCCCACCCATGCTGACTCTTGATGCCAGCCCTCACTGCATGATGCCCAAAACCAACCTCCTGGGGCAGTCGCCTTGCTCTGCCTCTTGGTAGGGCTGGCCCAGCCAGCTCCCAATGTAGGGAGCATTGTGGTGGAGGGACATACAAAGGTCTCTAGTGGGGCGCCTTCCCTATTGCAGTCCCCCATCTCAAAGGCAGGAAGAGGCACTTCAAAGGGCGTGTGAAAGGCGGATTGTGGAGGTTAATTTTATAAGCTGCTCCTGAACAAAGGATCTTGTCTTCTCCACCTGGCTGTTATTTAGTTATTCCTGGGTTTTGATTTCCATGCCTGCCTGCTGGCAAACATCACCTGCTCTTCAGCCTGAAAGAGAAATTGCAGGGGGGGGGGGAGGTTAGCAATTTCCTGGCAAATAATAGTCATTCAAGACTGTGGCATTCAACTCCTCAGATTATCTTGAAGGGTGGCTTGCTCAGGCAGCAGAAGAAATCTCAATCCAGCTAAAAAGAAGCCAGGACGGGACGATGTTCTCAAAGGGATTTGAAGCTGAGCAGGCGCTCCCCAGGTTTCTTGGCTGCCTGCAGGGACAAAAGGCTGCTTTGGGAAAGGCTTAATAATAAATGAACATGCACACATTTGTGGGGGGGGGAGAAAAGATGATTCAGGAGGGGGAACAAGATAGATGTCTGTAGCATTATGAACAGAGGGAGAGAGAAGTTATTCTTCCTCTAGAACGTTGAGTCTTTCCTGTGAAATGGCTCAGTAGCTGGCTCAGCACAATGACAGGAAGTACTTGCTGTGCAGCATGTAATTAAGTGATGGAATTCATTACCACAACATGTGGCTTTAAAAAAAAAAGGATAAGGCACATTTCTCGAGGATCACACATCTGTGAACCAAAAGCCTTAGGTTCCAATCTGGACTTTGTCATGAACTTATGAGGGAGCCCCAATAGATCATACAGGCTATCACCCATCCTCTCTCCAGGCCAATCTACACTTACATTTTTTTCTGCCTCCAATGCTGTCTCACCATCCGTATTTCACACTATGCAGTGTGTGAAACCCAAACTCTAGCCCGCTGCATTAGATGGAGTTTTGATTCTTCGAAGATACGAAGATTCGAAGATGCCCCCTCGCCCCCCAAAAGCCGAGCGATCCCCCACCTGCCCCTGAGCTGCACTCACCGCGCCCCCGAGCTGCACTCACTGCATCCACGTCACCCAGAGTCACCATTCTCCACAGTAGAGCGTGCTCCAGAGCAAGGCAGACCTCCACAAAGATTCCCGCAACTGTGGATTTCCCCATCCCGAACTGCTCCACTGCACTCTTGGACAAGGACTGATTGACGAGTTTCCAAATGGCAATGGCCACCCTCTTCTCCACCAGGATCACTCTGCACATTTGTGTCGAGTGTCTGGTTAATAACGGGGCCACCTCGCCCACCACCTGAAAGAAGGTGCGACGAGGCATCCTGAAGTGCTCAATCCAGTGTTCGTCATTCCAGACCTTCAGAACAAGCCTCTCCCACCAGTCCTGGCTGCTTGGGCGCACCCAGTACCTCCAGAAAACCCTCAGGATGGGGAGGTAACTCATGTTCTGCGCCATGGTGACCATGTGTCGCAGCATCCGTGAACACAAGTTCAGACGACGATGGCGGTATCATCGCAGTACCCAGAGCCGAGACCTCCTCCAGAGCGATCACTGCCTTGAGAGCACATATCAGGGCACTGGCGGAGAGAAACAGCAGCCTGTAAAACATTGTCAGTTCTCGAACCGTGGCTTCCACCGGGATTCAGATCCAAACCAATATACTATGTATCCAGAAAGAGCTACCAGGGGATCAATGGGGCGAGGTGACACAGGCGCAGTGGGGTTTCCATCAACTGGTGGCAGAAGGACACAGGAGGGAGGGGAGGCAGGTTATTGGCGGAGGCAGGAGGAGTTGCCGCTCCGCCAATCAGAGCCACATGGCTTGGGAGCTGGGGAACTGCGAGGCGCTGGAGTGTGAACCATGCTCCTGTGTTCGAGGAGGGGGTGGAGCAGGGAAAGTAGGTGAGTGCAGACCATCATGTTGTGATGCGAGTGCGTATAGCCTGACATGGCCCAGACTTCACTGCGGTGGCGGGCGCAATGTAGAGTGGCCCTCCCTCTCCCTCTTTCTCCCTACAAGATTGGGTAGTAATACTGACCTACCTTATTGGGGGAGATTTGGTGAGAACTACGTGGGCTGAGGTTTAGTGAGGTAGCAGCTCATCTGCCTAGAAGAGACATTTCCAGGAGAGAGAGAGAGAGAGAGAGAGAGTCGTGCATGAAGCCATGCTTCCATTGCAGACACATAAGCTGCTACTTGAACTGCTGCACCTTAAGCTAATCAACAGGATCATAATCCTAGCTTCTAAATTCCTATACAAAATGTTTTCCTCTGCTGTTCATTCTCTCTCCACCTACCCAGTTTTCCTTGTGTGCCTTATCTGCGCATTGTCTGATTGTATTTCTTCACCCATCGTTCACCTCTCCCATGAGAATGACAGAATTAAAAATGGGGACTCACACACCTTTGCCCTCCTCAAAACAACCCCAGCTGCAGCACTCTGACAAGTTGCCATTATCCAAGTTTCTAGCTCAGCAGAATTTACATGTTAAAATTAGAAGCAAGATCACTTACACAGATGAAGCTAACTTAGCTGAAAATTCCAGTTTTGTTGCCCTGCTCCCAGCAATGGGCTTTAATTAAAACCATTTGGGTGACAATGCGTTGAAAGAAATTAGAGCCTGAACCCACATTTGCCTGTGAAAAAGAAGGGGTTTTTTTTCTTCCTCTTCTCATCTTACATCCCGAAAAAAGTGCAGCCTGATGCCAAGCCAGACCTTACGTTCGCTTCTGTGTTTAACTGGAGACATATCTGAAAGTGCAACATATTTTTTGTAGCTATTACTATGTGATTTATTAGTGTTTGATTTGTATGTTCGTTTTTGAAAGAAAAGCTGTCTTTCCCCCAGGATGATGTAAAGCCCAGACTATAAGGAAGTGAGTTATTGACACACACCAGGACTTGCAATCTTGCTTGTGTGTATACTTAGCATATCTCGCCGGCACACGCGGCACACAACGAGGCTTGACAATCACAGCCAAGTCAAGTTCATTCAACCCGCCTTCCTCTTTGATTCTCTCTCTCTCTCTCTTCCACCCACCCTGCCAACCAATGGTAACAAAACCACAAGAAAAGGGGGGGAGGATAAAGTAGCCATGGGATTTCAATATTGAGCAACAGTTTGTAAAATCCAATAATGGAGCTGTCAAAACCGCTTTGTGAGGCCAAATAATGCACCAAATAAATGTTTCTAATCTCAAAAGGGCATGTTCAAAGCTGTGTTCTCACTCCCTCTCTAAAACAAGGTGTGCCAGGCCATGATGCTATCTGAACTGGGGTGAGGGAAGAGAAGGAGGGAGGGAGAAACCCTCGCTTTTGTTTTTGTTTAAATATTTAGATGTCATTTGCATCTGATTCATGTCCTTATCCTGCTTTCTTTGCATGCCCCCATTTTCCCTCTCTGGTTGGAGACAAAGGATCCAGTTTTTTAAGTATGGAAGGAGAGATGACACAGTCATCATTGCCCATGAATTGAGCAATGCACATAATATTTTGCCATTCTTGCCGGCGAACTGATGTAACAGGGTTTGGTAACCCTGACTAAAGGTGACAGTGGGTCAAAATGATTTTTTTATGTATTTCTTGATTTATATTTAGTGTCCTCAGTGTGCATGGTACATTATAGAATACAAGAGGCTCTGCCCCAAGGACTTTACATCCTAAAATTTTACACAACAGAGGAAGAAGAGGGAAGGAGAGGCAACAGGGGTAAGAATATGTAATTGTTTCAGTCCTACATGCCTACACTGGGTTACAGACTTAGGGCCAAACTACATGTGACATTAAATCTGGAGTCTCCACCAGGGTCCCTCCTCCACCCCCACCCGATTTTATTTATTTATTTATTTATTTATTTATTTAAGAAGTACTTTTCCCCCCTAGGAAGCTGGCATGCGGCAAAGCAAAGTGTCAGCCTCCAGTGACCTCATCTCAGAGCCTCAACAGTTCGCTTTCCATGAAATGAGTGTCAGACCACAGAAATGTAAGTTCAAAAGAGTAGTTTTGTGTTTTGGAGCTCAGACCCCATCTCTGCCTAGTTCATTCATTTTTAGGGTGACAGAGGGAGCAATCCTATCTGGATCGATAGTCACCTCCAAGCCCAGGGGCGACTGCCTATCCAGTGCAGGGCAGGGGGAGTGGTGACGGGCAGATCTCCTCCTCGCTCCCCCTGCCCTACTTTCACAGCTAGACAGCCAATTTTGGCTATCTAGCCACGGGACCTCAGAGCATGGGAAGCAGAGGCTGGATGACACATAGGATGTGATGTACCGGCATTTCCGAAATCCCCGCCCCGCCCACGGAAACACCCCATCTTCGTCGCTCTGCACTGCTCTTATGAGCACAGAGCACAGGGCTGATCCACGCAGTCTACGACGTGGCGCAAGAGGAGGTGGGGGCCGGTTCTCTGGGAACTGACCTTTCCTATGGCCGTCTAGCCACTGACTAGCAGCTATAGGATTGTGCCCTTACTTTCCTTTTAATCCCACCAGTTTGCCTACTGGGAAATGGGTGTTTTGTGACCAGCCATGCCCAACATGGTGGCCATTTTGTGAAAGCATCCAGGACCATCTCTCAACATTCCAAATGTGCCCACTGACTCAGACGGGTTGGGGACCTCTGCTGAATGCTTCTTTCCATTCAACGTGCAGATTTTTAAAAAATGCAAATAGCACCAGCTGGGGGTGTAATAATTATCAGTATTGCATCAGGCAGGGAATGTGGGGGGGGGGTAACATATTCTGCTGCTGCTGGGGTCCTGAGGAAAACCCCTCCTCTAAAGCTAGTGGTTGCAGGGCTGGCTTTGGATACTGGGAGTTGTAGTCCAACAGATCTGGAGAGCATCAGGTTGAGAAAGGCTGGTGTACACCATGGGAAAAGGTTCCCTGCCATCCTTGATGCTGAAAAACAAGCCACTTCCTTTGGCCCAGGGCTCCAGTTTGATTTCTGTCAAGAACCATACTAAGCAAAAATACTTGGCACCTCCAAAGTTTCTCCATGCAGCCCAAAGGGCCATTCTTGGGAACCTGGGGTGGCTTCTTCAAACCCTGCAATGGCTGCATGGAGAAACTATAGTTAACCACAGACATTCCTGTGCTCATGGCTGCCAGTTTTCAGTTTTCAGACTGGGGCACACCTACTGGGGGAGGGACGATAGGTCAGTGGCCTGCTGTGCAGAAGCTCCCCAGGTTCAGTCGCCATGCTGCCATCATCTCCAATTAAAAAGATCAGATAGAAGGCAAAAGGAAAGACCTTCTCTGCCTGAGGCCCTGGAGAACCACTGCCAGTCAGACTGCACAATACTGGACTAGAGGCTCATAGAGTCCAATCTCCAGTTGCACCCTAGTTAGGGATTTTGTAAAATCCATTCTGTCTGTGTTTCACTGATTGTCAGGTGCCTTTCGTTCTGTTGTCTACTCATGGATGGAATTGGATTTTTCCTGATTTCCCAAATTTGCACAAATTTGCACTTGCAAAAATGTGCAAATCCCCCAAAACGCGCATCCCCCACCCCCAATGAGTGTATTTGTGCTTTAGCCTATGGGGGAAATGCACCTATTCAGCCAGTTTTTTATTTTATGTATTTTTCTATGACTAAATTTGCATACAATTCCAGAAAACTTAAAAAATGGTCTGCAAGTCCACAGAATCCATGCAATTCAGGAAGATCTGCTGTGGAATCCGCAGGTCGGTTTCACAGAAATCCAAACTGATTTGATTCTGTTGCAGTCAGATTTCTCTGACATCCCTAGCCATAGTAGATGCTGAAGTGCGGGCCGTCACTCACCCCTAGCTAAGCCCCCAAGGAGAGTCCAAAAATGCAGGCCGCTGTGTTGCTCCAGATCAACAAACCAGTTTTAGTAGTTTTATCCCCATCAGAAGCAGGTCTTTTGTAAAGCCAGTGGGTCTAAATTGCACATTCAAGGCCAAGGTACCCCAAACGACTTCGCGCTACAAGAGGGAACAATATATAGTTACTGGGAAACTAATTTCCCTTCAGCTACTGTGAGGACTGTAGCTAAGCCCAGAGGGTACAGGGAAGTCTGAGAAGACGGCAGATGACAACGGCATCCCCGCTAATCAGGCAGCGCTGGTGCTGCAACCCGGCCAGCCCTGGCTCCACTGTGCCACCGCCACACTGCCACAGCACAGCTTCCTGTGGACTGCAGCGGGCGTCTTAGTCTTCTGGGCTCTGCAGGGACCCTTGAAGTGCCAGTGGTGGCGAGACACTCATCTGCCCAAACAGGAAGTAATGAATGAGGTGCTTCCTGCAGCGGACGTTTTAGGCGAACATCAGAGTTCAGCCACAGCCCCTCCTTCATACGGACGAGCAGCTATTCCACATAGAAAACGCTCCACCCCACCCCACCCACAACTGAACTTGTGGTTTGTGGGTGACCAGCCCTTTAGTTCATCTGCTGATTTCAAGGCTCAGAAGTGGCTGCCATGACGTTTACAGCAAATGGAATAAAATGATGACAAGAAGAACCTGAAAAGCAGCAGCGTCTGTCTCTTGTCACAGTCTCTTGCTGCCTCCTGTTCCAATTCGCCATGGATTCAGTCCTCCAAAGCCACTGAGAAATGTTCCGCTTTTATTGACAAGAAGCCAAACTCAAAGGCCTCTGGGAATCTGCCTCGCGCAGTTTCTAATTCATCTCTCCGTTCACTGATTCTTCCATTTGCCTGCCCACCTCTATTCATCTCTCTGGCTGAATTTGGACACAAGCTACAGTGGCTACAAAAACTGACTGGGGATGGAGAGAGAGAGAGAGAGAGAGAGAGAGAGAGAGAAAGGACGGGATGATAAAGGGGGAAAATGCACAGCATAACCATATCTTCAGAACAATCTTTACTGCTTGAAAAGAATAAAAAAGTAATGTCTATAGGGAAGGGAGTTAGAGAAGAGACAACCCCCATATCGGATGGCAACATGATTTGTCTTCATCAGAAAATATTGTCTGAACAGTCGCAAAGAAAGAACAGAGGATTGGATTCTTTGCTCATACAATTCATTCCAGCTCCCTGATTCACACAAAATGTCGGGCGAGTAATAATGACTTTCTGCCTTTACTTTTGAGGCTGGTTTCTGACACAATGAACATCTGTAACAGAAAGGTGATGGGCAGCTAATTGGAGACGACGTATGTGTAGGAAGCCTGGGCCCCAGAGATGCTGGTATCTCAGCAGTGGCACGGGCATCTATTGATAATCCCCCTGACCTTTCGCTAGAATGGATTTCATTTGCTGGTGTCCTTAGCAGAAAGGATTCTTTTTGCAAAGTAATTGGTTTACAGCCTTGATGGAGTGCGAAAGGGACAGCGGCCATTCCTGGACCGTGATAGCTTAGCTACAGTGGCAAAGGCCTTGGCAACCTCCAGATTGGATTATTGCAATGGGCTTTGTGAGGGGCTACCGTTGGGCTTGGTCCAGTAGCTGTGGCTGGTGCAAAATACAGCAGCGAGGCTGCTAACTGGGGCCTCCTTTCAACGGCAAGCTTGACCCTTGCTAAAAGAACTGCACTGACTGCCCATGAGCTACCAGGCCAAGTTCAAGGTGTTGTTAACATATCCCTAACAACCCGGGACCAGGTTACCTGAGGAGCGCCTCACCCCTTATGCCCCTACCTGCTCGGTGCCATCATTGGAGGGAGCACTTCTGGGGGGCCACATGCTCCTGAGGTTGCCTCAGGAGCACTTGCCGCAGAACACTGAGTGATGCGGCGCCCATCCTCCAGAACGCTCCCCCACTGACATGAGACAGCCCTGCCCCACCCCCGTTCTGATGTTCAGACGTCTCCTTAAAACGCATCTCTTCACACAGGCGTTCCCTGAAGTGTGATCCAGCCACACTTCATGATGTGTTTTATGGTGCTGTAAACCGCTGTGGATGTTTTAAGAAAAAAGCAGTATTAAAACGTTTCAAATAAATTAATAAAAACCTGATCGGAAATAACCAAGTCCATGACTACAGGCCTTAAATCTTTTGCCCATATGAACATGCAGTATTAGCACTGGTTCTTTTTTTTTATTATGATCATTGCAGACCTTGGGATGCCATCAGAGTATGCCTGAGTCTGGGTTTCATAGAACTCTTCCATCTCTTCCTGAGGAAGAGATCTGTGAGAAACAGAAGCTTGCACAATTGTACAATTGCCCATGTTGCTTCCAGAAAAAGAGACTGTTTAGCCTGCTTTGGGAGCTAAACATGGGAGCAAGCATTGTCCACTGGCAGAACCACTGTAGGAAATGTGGGAAGGCTTCCATGGATTTGGGGGAGTCGCAGCATCAATTTCCAGGGGAGCCAGAAGCACAGATTGTCCGGTTTTTAACGTCAAGTTAGGGAAAGCACAGCAGGACAGACACAATACCCTGTCAGATCTCCAGCCATGCTAAGAAGCATCGAGTAAATCTGTCCTCTGGACTCTTCTGCTAAGCAGCTTTGAAGCAGACAAAAAACAAACAGCTCACTGATCTCAGCACCGTCAGTAAATTAAATGTCTGCTTTTGTGGCGGGCAGTGTGCTTTTATAGATGGAACATGAAGAGCACGTAAGAGACACACACTCGTACATCAGGAGCAGAGGGGAATGGGCAAGGTCGGGGTATGCTGGAGATGTAGTTCCAAATTGGAAAGGACCTTCTCATCCAAGTGGCGATACAGATTATGCTGAGTAATAAAGACAGAAGGGCCACTCCAGAGATGGGTCCATGCTGCTGCCGGCATTTGCCTTCAGTTGAATCTACTTTGCTGGTTCCCAAATCTGATCCACCATTTGCCCGTTTTTTTCCAAACCAGGGTTATGCTGGGGTAATTGAGCTGTCAACAGAGATATGTGGGAAAGGGTTTATTTTTAGGACTTTGCTGAACATTCACAGCCAAACATGTTTAGTGTGCAAGGAGTGTTTTAAAAGGGCTCTAAATATTTCTAACTCCTTAACTTTTGCACTAGTTGAGAGCAACTTTACAGTCACTGTTGGTTGGTGTTGCGGCACCAGGCATTTTTAAAGTCTCCTCCTGCTCCGCCCCCAGAATAAGAGAGTTGTTTGAGCCAATCAGATCTGGCTATGTGACAATGTCAGAGAGGGCAAAGGAAGCTAATTCAGAGTGAGGGCAATGCCTGTTTGGGAAACAATGCCCTCACTTTGAATTGGCTTCCTTTTCCTCAATGACATCATCATGTAAATAATTCTTATTATTTGCATGATACCTCTGTTGTTCCTGGGGCGATGGGGGGGGAAGCCATTTTTTAAGGGTGCAGCAGTCAATAGGGTTTGCAACATTTCTTGCTCTGCCCTGCTGCACCACAACCTGTCTGTCACAAACCAGGAAGGGGAGTCTGAATATGTCAGGGGTGAGCATGGCTGCACAACTTCACTGCAAACCCTTTTGCCTCCTTCCTGAGATCCTTCCTGAGCTTTGTGCTCAAAGAGTCATGAACAGGAATGTGATGTCAGGGCCTATTTCACCTCGGCCTTAGCATATTTCAGGGGATACTGTTCCCTCTTTGCCTGTGGCTCCCACAGGTGGACTATTTACACAGCTGCCTGTGCTCCAATACATTCTGCTCTCAGGTCAGCACTCAGCAGACACAGGTGGGTTGATAACCAGTTTCCTTTTCATTAGGAACAGCAAATGCAAACAGCAAATCCAAGCAGCACATACAGCCTTACGCCCCTGCTCACCCAGAGAGATGGAATACAGGAGCCAGGCCTGGTGGGGCTTAAACCACCCCAGGCTGGTATCAAAGGGGAACCCAGGCTGTCCCATTACAGGCACCTTCAGATGCAGTCGATATGCCACACAAAGATCAGTGGTGGAAGGCACCAAAGCATGGGTCGTCACAGCCAACCTCCTCACGTGACCCAGGCAATCCAGCCACTGGGGCCAGCCCTACCATGGGGCAGAGCGGAGTGCGACGTTCAGGTGGCCAATGCCGAGAGGCAGCAACAAGCAAGGCGTTGGAGGCGAGCGCTCTGCCCCCTGAGCTAGCCGGCTGCCTTCAGGTGCAGTAGAGGATCGTGTCCCGGACTGGCAGTTGAAGAACAGTCCCATGGCCAGTCCGGCTAGCTTTTGTACATGGAGATGGTGCGGAACCCCTCTTAGACCAAGGGCCAAACTCCATGTCAGAGAAGTGGGGGTGGGGGCATTCCAGTGGTGGGCAGGGCCAAAGGCAGAAGGGAACCAGACCAAAGCGAACGGGGTGGGCCCCCAAATGCCAGCACAGTTGAGCTAAACCTCTTCCTGCCAGCAACTAAGCCTTGGGAGAGGTGTTTCAGCTTTTAGAAGGGGGGGACTGTGCAAAAGCTGGAAACCACCACATGAACAGTGGTTGGGGGAAGGGGGTGTGGGACCCCAGAGGGTTGGCCTGGGAGCCCAGGGAGGGGGGCGGGTATAGCCCCTGGGCCTCCGGTTCTCTCTCCCTGGTACATGGACCAGGGAGGGGCGTCCTGTGCATCTCCTCCGGTGGCAAAATACTCCAGGCCGACCCTGCGGACCCCCGTGGGCCACCAGCAGAGGGGCGTGTGGGCGTCGGGCGCCTGCAGAACAATCAGCTCTGGATGCCGCCTCCAGGTGCGCTGAGCTGCATGTGGGAGGGGACTGGCAGCCCAATTCTCCGCCAGTCTCGCATGGGGAGAAATCCCTTCCCAGCCCAAACGAAGGCAAGCTGCCAACTCTCAGAATCAAAATCTCAGTTTGGTGAGGACCTGTGGGCAGAGCCCAACGCAGGTCTGGGGGCGAGGGTAGGAGGCAGCACTCCTACCATCTCTGGCACTCTAAGAGCAGAGGGGGGAAAGCCATCTTGCCAGTCCATTGCCATGCTGGGCTAGGCTTCTTGTGGCTGGTTGGCAGGGCAACCCTAATCCAAAAGTGCAAAGGAAGAGCAAGATTTATGTATTTATTTATTTGTTACATTTATCTCCCACCTTTCTTCCCAGGAGTCCAAGGTAACATACATGATCCTCCTCCTCTCTATTTTATCCCCACAACAACCCTGTGAGGTAGATTAGGCTAGGAGTCAGTGACTGGCCCAAAGTCACCCTGTGAGCTTTATGGCCAAGTGGGGACTAGAACCCAGATCTCCCAGGTCCCAGTCCAACACTCTAACCACTACATCACACTGTCTCTTAAAATCTACCCAACAATTACCCCAAAGGAAAATGTAATTGTGCATATTTCCGTCACCGACTGACATAAATGAAGTTGAGGGAGAAAAAAAATGGCTCTCCGAGGTTGGATTCATGGTGAACTTTGATGGCCTTTCCAAGGAGGCCCCCTGCATCATACGGCATGGCTAGTTTAGTTTGTGCTGTTTAGTCCATAAGCTCTGTGGGGTGGCTGTGTAATCTTGCTGGAGCTGGCAAGAAGGGTGAACGGGGGGAGCTGGGACCCAGGGGAGACTGAGCTTGTGGCCTGACTTCTTGGTGGGTGGGGAAGGGTGGGGTGGGGTGGGGCAGCGCAGGGCTAGCGCACTCTATATAAAGATGCTCAGGTGTGCCAGTTATCTGAGAGGTGATATTGCTATTACCTATAGGCAGTGGTAACTGGGCATCCTTATTTGGCCTTGCTTTGCGATTAAACCCAAGGAGGACAATTTAAATGGGAACATGCCAAAGGCATAATATCCCTTTGTTTTGTTTTAAAGACAAAAGTGGAGAGGGGAGGCTGTTTGCTGTTTGACCTGTGTGGAAAACATGGCTCCAATTAGTAAAATATATTTAAGAAGTCGTCGACCTTTAAAGAGCATACAGGACGCCAATTTTATCTCAAGCATATCAATGATGCAGGACTTTGAACCTCAATCTACGTTTTGTATGTACTCTACTGGAACCTGAAGCGACTTCCCCCTGCAGTTCCCTTAGATCCACTGTTAAAAGCGAAGAGCTGGGCACGGGAGTTGTGCAACCAACGTGCGTACACTCTTGCACAATTACACTCCCATTTTTTAAAGTTAGGGCCTGTTTGACTTGGCAATTAGTCCCTGAAGGCAGAGTAGGCCAATTAAGACAAATGACCCACCTTGATGGAAATGGTATTGTTGCTACCAAAGAGGGCAAATCTGAGTTATAGTCTCAATTTTCTCCATGCCTGACAGATCTGGAATAAGTTCAGGAGGCAGGTCAAGTGGTTGGCTTCTCGTTTGCTGATCCTACATGAGCACAAAATGATGTTCCCATCCATCTCTCTCCCCTGTGTCCCCCGCGTATCTCCAATTTGCGGATATTTCTTACCACCCTTCCCTCAAGATCGTTTGGTGAAACTGGATTCACATTAGCCAGCAGTGGTATGGGAGCCAGAAAAATACTCCGCCTATGCTGCATTTCCCATGGATTAATATTTAGCTCCTTTTCATCCAGCCCTCCTTCCAAGGGTTTTGCAGCTGAGCAGGGATTTGCACACAGGCCCCCCGGTCAGAGTCAGATGTCTGAGCCATTCCGCCACTCTGACCCTTGGGAGGGCCCATAGCTCAGTGGCAGAGCACATGCTTTGCATGCAGAAGGTCTCAGGTTCAGCTAACGCAGGCTGCTCTCCATTCTCTGTCCCTCCATTCTCCACAGCAACTCTTTCCTTCCATTAGCAGCAATGGGACAGAGCAGTGAGGCTGCTTTGATGAATGAAGGGGCCGTTTCCAGGGCGGGCCGCTCCATCCTCCTGGCAGCCAGAGGTAATTACTTCATGCATTGTCTTCCTGGGAGTGTGTGTGCATCAGGCGCATGTTTTGCTCACTGCAGCAGCCACCGCGGGTAATGAGACTTCGCATGTGGCATTTACAAACCCAGTGTGCTGGCAAAATGCAGCTCTCCACCAGCTGTTCTGTGCATGGAGAAAGAGAAATGGCAGGATCTGGGAAAGGAGTTTAAAAACCAGTCAGCAAGGGGAATGCAAGGAGGCCTCACCAAAGAATGAACTGCTTTGGCTGCGCCTGCACTAAAGTTGTCTCTAAAACACATTTCCTGGCCTGGAAATATGAATCTTGGGGGCTCACGATACTCACTTCCAATTAAAGGAAAGCATGATTACAACTCCATAATTCTTCTCCATTGTTACTTTAATCTGAATTTCATTCCTTCTTCCATCCCTCCCTCTTACTTACCTGACTGCTGGCTCCAGAAATGATGGTGTTAAATCTCTTCCCCATCTCCAGGCATTAGCTCCAGGCTATGCAGCACTCCAGGCAAAAAGTAGACACAGGGAACTGTATTTTTCACAAAGGCTACTGACATCTACAGTACTGCCTTGGAAAACTACATTTCCCATGCCTACTTGTGCCTGGCGTATGGGAGGGAGAGACCTCTGCCATGATTGCAGAAGCCAGCAGCCTGGCAAGCAGGTGGGACCAAATGGGCAGGGGAGTGGCTGGAGGCTTGCAGGTGAGTGGTGGGGGAAAGGAGACATGAGGATGAATGACGGGGGGGGGCTTGCTAGGGGGGCTTGAAGGAGGGATCCGACCTCATCATGCTCCCATCATGGAACACAGTAGGACTTACTCCTGTGTAAACATACACAGGATTGTGATGTGAGTGGCCATTTTTCTGAAGCACCCAAAGCAAATTACACAAAATAAAATACAACCAAAGAAAGAAAACCAGACAACAGTAAGTAAAACCAGTGAGAGCCAGTGTGGTGTACTGGTTCGAGTGTTGGAGTGGGAGCCGGGAGATCCAGGTTCTAGTCCCCCCTTGGCCACGGAAGCTCACTGGGTGACTTTGGGCCAGTCACAGACTCTCAGCCCAACCCACCTCACAGGGTTGTTGTTGTGAGGCTAAAATGGAAGGGTTATGTACGCCGCCTTGGGTTCCTGAAAGAGGAAAAAAGGCAAGATATAAATGTAATAACTAACTAACCAGCCAGTCAGCTCACAAGAAGAATCAGCCTGGAGGCTACTGCAAAAAAGGATGACCCTAGCTGTCACTGTACTAATCCAGTGCAACAGAGGCCCACTGATTGGGGCCCAATTACTGATCATCACCATCATAATCATCACCACCATCAATTAAAGAAAAATGAGTTTTAACGGATTGTATCTAAGTAGATTTGCATTCTACTAAAACAATAGTTTTGAAGAAAACAACTTTCCCACTTTGTTGTAGATCAGCCTTCCCCAATCTGGTGCCCTCCAAATGTTTTGGACTACAGCTTTCATCAGCCCCAGCCAGTATGGCCAATGGTCAGGGATGATGGAGGTTATACTCCAAAATATCTGAAGGACACCAGGTTGGGGAAGACGGTTTTAGATGCTGTAAGCCTGTGTTGTAGCAGGCACCGCTTGGAAGATGTGCTGCCTCACCTGGGATAGCGAAGGACGATTGCTAAAGTGATGTCTGAATCTGACAGCTGCAGTTTTCTATGTACTTACAACTGAAAATTATTCACTTTTAAAAAATATGTGTTGCCCAGCTAATTCGTATGCCTAACAGATCAATTCATTAAAAACCTCAGTCCTAGTTATCATTATTAAGTAAACCTGCTTCCACCTTCCAGTTAGGGGGGCCACCTTCGCAACTCCCAAAATGGGGACAGGCCATCACCACAAAAAAGGACACCAATTTGCCTAAAATTTCCACATGATAAATGACATGTATAGATGCACATTTAGAAAGAATGACTATAACTTAAATAGAAATACAACATACATTATCTCACCATAAGCCTGTGTGGTGTAGTGGCGAGAGTGCTGGACTGGGAGTTGGGAGATCCAGGTTCTAGTCCCAACTTGGCCATGAAGCTCACTGGGTGACTTTGGGCCACTCACTGACTCTCAGCCTAACCTACCCCACAGGGTTGTTGTGAGGATAAAACGGAGAGGAGGAGGACCATTGAAGTCGCTTTGCGTTCCTTGCATGAAAAAAAAAGGTGGGATGTAAATGTAATGATAAATAAATAAAAGGGAAGACTGTGATCAGATGACTCGTGTGCCTGCCTGCTCAGTATGTTTTTTAGATGCTAACTTTTGATGGCAGCTTTGAGCTCCCTGCTTCTTATGGTCCTTTATCTTTCAGATAGACTTGGACCATAGAGCTCTTCAAACAGAGGATACCTTGAAAAAGAAAATGGTCCCTTGACAGCCCGTCAAACAGAGGAAATGCCCTCTGTAAGGTAGGACACCTGGCCACCCTGCTTCCAATGTTCTGGCCAAGGAGGACAAAGACCCTGGCTTATATTTTTATTTTTACCTTTTATTAACATGACATTTTCTTTCCATGAAAATTATTAAGCAACTTTTTTGGAATATTTGCATTTTGATTTAGGCTGCTTCACAATGACTTCCAGAACATAACCCCGCTCTTCCAGAATTCTAGCTGTAGGGCTGTCCTCTCACCACCACCCCTTCCTAGTATCAATCTCTTTGGGGGCAACAGATGAGGTTCCAACGTTGCGAAGCAGCCGCCATTTGTCTTCATTTCCCACAAGCAATTTGGAGCTGGGAGAGATATTTGCGAGGTGACAGAGATTTGCCAAGTATTCTTGACTTTTCTTCCCAGCAATCTAGTGATGTTCTGGCAATGTCAGAAGACTCTGCCTGGGGCAAGAGGAGAATGGGGTTTGTGTAAGATGGAGTTGGTTGGTGGCAGAGATGTGCTAAGGAGCAGGAAGCTGGCATGACTGGCCACAGGTACCGCTGGCATCTCCAACATATCAGCCATTTTAAAAAAAAGGCAGAGCAACCCTCTAACTTCTGGGGCTGAACCCAACTTTTTTGCATACCTGCCTGTCCCTGGGCCTTGGGCAGTCCAACACCCAGAGCTCTGAAAATACAAATCCCAGCAATTCTGGTGTTGCCATGATGTACTGAGGGGCAGAGTCCACAGCCAGGCCAAAGCTGCAGAGCTAAACAAGCATGGCCATGTGGAGATAACACTGGAAAGTGAATCCAGAGGCAGGGATGTTCACAAGCCAGATCCATGGTCACCTGTCTGAATGATGCTGGAATAGGGGCTCAGGGGAGCAGCTGACTTGGAAGCTGCAAGGCTCGCACTGGGAATATTTGGTTTTGTGTGCAGCTACCTGTGTTTCGAGCTAGTAGGACCGCCACTCACAGCATCTTCCCCTGTAGTGCTCTCAAGCTCTTGTTTGGCTGCCCACCCAGACTGGCCACTGGCCTGCCCCTCTTGGACAGGAAGGGCAAAATGCCTGAAGGGGCACCTCTTCCCATATCAGCCGGCCCGTGTTTTGAGATCCTCTGCTGAAGTCCTCCTTCGGGTGCCTCCTTTATCGGAGGGAAGTGGAATTTTCAGGGACAGCGCCCTGGCTCTGGTACATCCTCCCTATTAGAGTTCTTTGTCTGGCACCAACTTTACCATTGTTTTCGCACCAGGCAAAAACATTTTTGTTTGCCCAGGAATTTTAATCTGTTGGAAGTTAATTTTGGTGGATTCTACTTGCTGCTTTAGGATTGTATTTTTGTTGTTATTTACTAGCAGATGGACCCAGCTTTGCACGGGAATAGCAGCTCTTAGTTTGATACAGTGAAGCCTTCAAGGAAAGTCTTGCCGCTGACAGAGTTGGACATATTGTGCCTGCCCTGTCCGAGTGAAGGCACACCAGCTCCCCCCGCACACACCCAGGCTTGGCCTCTGCCAAGGTACACCCCTATTGCCCCCTGAGGACAGTGATTCCCATAACGTATGCACGTGCTCATTTATATGTATAGATGCAAATTTAGAAATAATTATTCAATTTAAATAGAAATGCAGTACATCTTCTGATAGTGTGGAAGACTGGGACCAGGCGACCTGTGTCATGTCCACCTGTTCAGTTGCACTCCAGGTGTTAGTGTGCTGATGGGCAAGAGTTCTTATGGTTCATTATCTTTAAACCAGAATTGGACAAGAAAACTCTTCAAATAGAGGACACCTTCAAATAGAGGACAGTCCCTTGGAACCCTCCCAAATAGAGGACTGTCCTCTGTAAAAGAGGACACATAGCCAGCCTATTTTTTGACCTTCAAGAACTCAACACTTTGGAACGAAAGGAGGTATTTCAGTCATCAGGGCACAAAGCACGGAGCAGCATATGGGGAACAACACAGGTGTTTGACTAAAGGCGCGCCAAATGGGAGCCAAATGTCATTAAATATTGGCTACTGGGTTTTTTAAAAAAACAACAACAGTGATGACATTTCCTTTGGCATCTGAATTCCTTTGGCAACAGGACTGGGCTCATCTTCCTTGTATTATAGCCAATGATTTATGCAACTTTTTCTATCCAACATGCTATCATTGTAAGTGCTCCGAGAGAGATCAGTCAACAGAATGGTCCAGAGAAAAGTTCTGCCTGGTCGGAACATGTCTACTGTAATGGGCTAAGGTGGCCTGCCTCAACCTGGCACCCTCCAGATGTTTTGGACCACAACTCCCATCAACCCCAACCATTGGCCATGCTGGCTGATGGGAATTGTAGTCCAAAACATCCAGAAGGCATCACACTGGGGAAAGCTGGGCTAAGGGCATGTTTGATTGTGGAGCCTCATCTAGCCTCATCTAGCCATGATTTGCTCGGCTGCCTTAATCATCCCAAGAAGCAGAAGCTCTGATCCTAGGGAAGGGGCAAGGCCAAGCAGAAGGGTCTTACAAGCAGGGGCCTAAGAAAGTGGGGAGGGAAGAGCAGCCAGAAAGGGCAGCTGGGTGAACTAGGACAGGAAGGTTGAGCATTTCCGATGCTCAAGCCGAGGGTGGGTCAGTTCCTCAGAAACAGGCAGAGAGCATTTGAAGACAACCTGGTGGAAAGCTGGACATTTAGCAGTGCAGAAAGAAGGCCAGATGGCCTTCCATTCCCCCCATCCCTGCCACAACACAGTGTCCAGACTGAGCAGGTCCACTAGTCTTTATATCACTCAGGAGCATCTGAAACCTGGAGAGTTGTGCAGACAACGTAGAGAAGAGGTCCACATGGCCAGGAGGAGGTGCAGAGCTAAGGAAGGACAGAATTTGCACATTGAGTTGGAATAGCCAGACACATTTGTTTGCTTGCTTGTTTGTTTAGTAGATTACTATCCTGCTTTTCTACCACAGTCCTCAAAGCAGATCACAACATTTATGAACATAGAACTGATGCACTTAAAAAGAAAACAAGGCCATACCAACGAGCTCCGCTTGGGCAGGAGCTAGCATCTGCTGTTATTTCCCACAGGGCCGTTGTGGTTCGATGGCCCTGTGGCAGGGCGGGGACAAATATTCAGCTGTGGGCCACTAGTTGTGATGAAATGGCGTGGTTACTTGACCCTGGGATTCTGGCTTCCAGAAAAGTAGCTATGCTAAAGTGCAATGCTCTGGAAGCTGAAGGCACATCCCCTTGGATTCAACAGGACTTGACCTCACAAACGAAGGCTGAAATCCTGTGGTATGAACATGTACAGTATTGGCTATGTCACATCTCTCAGAGACCTCTTCAGGTCCTCTACCGTATCCTGTTCTCTGCACACCTTAGCAATGCTCTTGCAGTTGGGGTTGGGGGTGACCACACCCATTTGTGTCAGACTTTAATGTTTATCTTAAACACACACTACATAGCAACCTACAATCTAAAGAAGAGGAAATGCATATTTATAAGAAACAAACCCCACCAAACTTAAAGAACTTCTCTAAAGCAATGTGCTGCAGATATTTTTTTACATGCATTTAAAACAAATGGAAGCTGCTTTGGTAGGAAAAATGCTTTCTTGAAACCTTCAAGATTTGTGGCAAAGCAGAATGATAATGATGTATATTTCAGGGAAATGTTTAATTTTTCATACCAGCCTGTTTTGCTTTGTCTAAGAGTCTGACATCAAAGCTCTCTTTTGTTCTACTGAGAGAGAGAGAGAGAGAGAGAGAGAGAGAGAGAGAATTTAGCTGCATGAATGGCTGTTTTTGAAGGTTTCCTGCCCAAACTTATCTCCCTGATGGATTTTCCCTTGTCACAGGGGCTATTGCCTGCTGGGTTCTAAGGGCTAGCTTTGTGAATGGCTCCATATTTTTTGGGTGGGGGAGGTGGTATGTAGGGTTTACCAAAATCAGCTTAGGCAAACTGTGACTCAGAGTGGAGGAGGGTGGGAAGAGACAGGCTGCTTAACCCTTCCCCTTTCATTCATTTTTTCTGCTTAAAATCTCCCTCCCCAATGCACTTTTTCATTCTCCAAGAAACACTACGAATTCTGCACATAGACAGCCAGCTCACTGAGATCTAAGAACAGTTCTCATTTTGATTCTGACCTGTTTGCACTTCTCAGGAGTGTTGAGAATCCCCTGTTGTACATCTTCTTGAACTGTATATGGGTCATTTCTCAGTAAGCTGTTTCTTTACATGCAGCCCAAAGCTCCATCCATCAGGTTATCAAGCCTTGCCAAACTTGTTCACGATCATCTCCGAGACCTTACATTCAGTGACATCAGCATCAATGAAACCCATCTGAAAGGCATCTTGCATACATCCAAGGTCTCCATGATCATGATGCTGGCCAGGAGGCTGATATGAAGGGGATGTCCCCATTGCATAATTGTCACAATGCCTGTGAAAATTTATGCTGTCGTGGCTGTCTAGCCCATGCAGTGAAGGGTCTTCTGGAGAATATGTTTGATAACTATTCCAGGTTTGGATCTTTCACTATAATGACATATGAAGGTTGCTTTATGCCCTTGACCACAGTAATACTCACCTGCTCCAGCTGAGCTTGGTGAGAGTGCATCTCTTGGGTGATTTGCAAATTTCTATATGCTTTCCATTTCCACCTGTAATATGCAGCTGGTAGCCAGAAAGGGAACACTTTGGTCCTGCCTGGCACTAAGCTCCAAGACTATGCCATTCCTCCTTCCCTTTTAACATCCCAGTCCCCTGAGCATCTTCGGAGAAGGGCTCCTATACTGACAGTGATGCCAGAGAGCTGCTATCCTATCTCTGGTCTGCATCTTACTCCCTTCAGGGGGTAGGAGCTTGGTACTTGTGTTTTCAAGTGAAAATCCATGTTTTTTTAACACATTGGGTAGTGTCCAATGTTAGTCATGACTAACTTAAGTCTCATTCATTTCAATAGGTCTACTCTGTGTAGGACTAGCATTGGATCTTACCCATCATTGGCCCAGGAACAGTAACACAGGAAGCTAACAAGCCCCCATTCCCCAAGGGAAACTAAATGGAGAGTACCTTTCTAACAGTCCATTATTTACACACGTACGCATTCGGGAGGTGCAGCATGCAGGGCACTCGTTGGTCTGAAGGCATTTCTTGGCAAAGGCAACAACCCAGAGCCCATATAAACGAGTCCGGAACAGCGAGGGCTCCACAAGTCCCATCGCCGGGATGTTTGCCTCAGCCAGTCCCATACGCTAAGGTGACAAAACTACAATCTCGGAGAGACGCTGATGCAGCAGGAAATGGGGACAGACTGGAGAGGCTACTGTTCTGTAGGCGGGGGGGGGGGAACGCCCAAAGCGTGGCTGTAATTAGCAATCAATGGAGCCGATTGAAATTGACTCGAAAGGCTGCATGGGAAAACATGCCAATAAGCGAATGGGTTGTGCAAATGCAGCAAGCAAGCGAGCTCAGCCCCTTGAGGATGGGCTAGCACAGGCCAGCAGAAACGTCTGTGGCCCTCATTCAACCTGTCAGAGCACAAACACCTACCCAAGAGCTTTCCTTGGGCCCCTATTTTGAGTACGAAGGTCCCCTCACACTCTGGCAGCATCTCCCCTAATCAGGCAAAGGCAGATGCCGCCGGAGTGTGCAAGGAGCAGCTGCTTTCAAAAGAGAGCCATGGGCTGATGGAGAGGAAGTGTTGCGGCAGGGGCAATGAAAACGTTGACTGACAGTCCCTTTTTTCTCTGTGACCTCAGAAGGGAAACGTGTCAGTGAGGGTGGAAATACCCAACTATATGTTGAACGGTTCATCTGTGTTATATTTTTAATGTGCATTTTTAGAGCATTTAGATGGCAATTGTTATGCTGGATGTGGGGGCAGATGCTTTTTCCCATATTATCCCCAAATCCGTTTTTTCAGTCTACTGTACCCTGTAATTATCATCAGCTGAACTGGGGAGCCTGGCAAGGCTGGGCATAGTGCCTGAAGGAGGTGTGATTAGCGACGGGAGAACACACGAAGTTTGAGCTTGTTGAGTGTCTCCAAATTCCGCCTCGAACCTCAGTTCACTTTGTTTGCATTCCTGAACACAAGTGCCTTTTTTTCCCCGTCAGGAAAAATGCACATTTTTAAAAAATGTGCACCCAGAATGCACACTTTTTCCTCATTCAGTGCAATGTGAAAAATGCACATTTTTCAAATGGGCTTGCGTGTTCAGCAAACATTTTCTCTAAACATGCACTCATATTCACATTTGGGGTTGCAAATGGGGCTTGTTCAAATGTTTTGCAAACATAAAGAAAATTCTCATGCATCCTTCATGGTGACAAAAGGGGGACTATCTGTACTACAGTCTCCATGGTACCGGAGGACAGAGGCTGCACACATTCCATTTTCAACATGTTACATCCTCCTCTAAAAGCAAACACCCTGTTACACACCTTTGACTATCCCACTTTTGCTCCAATCAAACACACATGCTCAGGCAAAAAGTTCTGCATGTGACAAAGAGATCACACAACCACCCAAGGGTGTGGAAACTACTAAACAACGCATCATTGTGGTCATGTGTTTGTACCTTAAGCCAGCCCTGAAGGCTCCCCTGACTTTGTGGACTGTTTCAGCTGCCTGTAGAAATTGCCCCCACTGTCTTCCTCAGAGTTCCATTTAGCCACTGGAAGGATCCCAGGCGCACATTGCATGTGAGCCATGCCTAAGTCTAGTGCTGTGTGAAGGTGAGGAGTGGGCTGGGTCTTTGAGATTCAATTGCTTCACCAGATGTTCAGAAAATGGGCCGCCCAAAAGATTAGTTGTCCAAACATGAGTCAGCTGAGAGCAGCAGCTCCAGCTCTTGCAGGTGCTGATTGGGATGGAGTAACTTGGTATGAACCCACCTGTTGCACTACAATCAACATCTTAGGCCCTCCTCTGAGTGCTTCCTCCAAGGGAGGTTCAGAGATTGACAAGGGAGACAGCCTTTTTGGTGGTGGTCCCCCTGACTGTGGAACGCTCTCCCCAGTGAGGGCTGCCTGACACCAACATTGTCATCGTTTCAGTCCCAGATTAAAACTTTCCTCTGGTCCCAGACATTTCATGGCATATGATGGGGCTTTGTAATGTCAGTTGTTTTATAGGGGCATGGTAATTTATTGTTAACTGCATCTAACTGTTTTAAATTGTTTTGAATTTGTATCTGTTTAAATTTTTGTTTTAAGACATAGAATAGTAGGGTTGGAAGGGGCCTACAAGGCCATCAAGTCCAACCCCCTGCTCAATGCAGGAATCCAAGTCAGAGCATCCCTGACGCTGTCCAGCCTCATCTTGAACGCCTCCAGTGTGGGAGAGCCCACCACCTCCCTACATAATTGGTTTCATTGTGGTATTGCTCTAACAGTCAGGAAGTTTTTCATGATGTTCAGCCGGAATCTGGCTTCCTGTCACTTGAGCCCATTATTCCATGACCTGCGCTCCGGGATGATCAAGAAGAGATCCTGGCCTTCCTCTCTGTGACAACCTTTCAAGGACTTGAAGAGCACTATCCTATCTCCCCTCAGTCTTCTCTTCTCAAGGCTAAACATGCCCAGTTCTTCCAGTATCTCTTCATAGGGCGTTGTTTCCAGTCCCCTGATCACCTTTGTTACCCTCCTCTGAACCCTCTCCAGCTTGTCTGCATCCTTCTTAAATGTGGTGCCCAGAACTGGACACAGTACTCCAGATGAGGCCTAACCAGTGCTGAGTAGAGGGGAACTAGTACTTCCTGGGATTTGGAAGCAATGCTTCTATTAATGCAGCCCAAAAGAGCATTGGCCTTTTTTGCAGCCACATCCCATTGTTGGCTCATATTCAGCTTGTGATTGACAACAATTCCAAGATCCTTCTCGCTTGTAGTGTTGTTGAGCCACATATCCCCCATCTTGTAACTGTGCATTTGGTTTCTTTTTCCTAGGTGCAGAACATGTTCAAGGTTGTTGTTGTTTTTCCGGGAAAGGAAAAGGAGTCTAAGAAATTTCATTAATAACAACAATAGCAACAGCTCTGGGGTTCTAGCCTCACAGGGCAATGGGACTTGCATTGGATCACTCTTGTGCCAGCAATTTTGCCCAAGGATTTGTTATGCCACGTTTGCCCTCGTCCTTTATATGTTGCTATTAACCAGCCTTTTAGGTCCACTTTCCCCAAGAATTGTTAGGGTGTCAGTGAAAATGTTTGCCATGACATATGATGCTTTTCAGAAAAGAGGGGATGTTTTATGATGTCCCCAAACATCATCTCAAGCCCAGCATTATGGATGAGTCTTGGTTGAGGTACAGAAGAGACCTCCATGTCCTGTTTTCCTTCCTGAGCACAAACCGAATTTAGAAGCAGGAACATTCCGTTCACAAGCAAACCTAATCCCCACAAACAATACTTTCCAGCCCAGCTAGCACAGCAACAAATCTTCTCTTATGCGACTGCAACTTCAGCACCTAATCCTGTCTCCCAGCAGGCCGGCAGACAGCCAAGGCATCAGGGGGAAGATGAGGGAGGAGGAGGCTGCTCAAATGGAAACAGCAGCTCTCCCTTGCAGGGGAAAAATGTTTTAACCAAATGTTTTCAGGTCACTCATGTGGCTGCAGAAAACCTAGTTTCAGCACTATATTCTGGCTTCTCCTCACCTTTGCCACCCTTCTCCATTGCCTTCTGTATGTGTGTAAATCTTTGCCAGAAGAAAATAAGCATACTGATATTGAAATGATTTGAACAAGGAGTTCATCATATCATACATAGGGTGGCCACTTATACATGACTGAAAAAGAGAAAATGCATAACCAAAACAAGACAAAAGAGGACACCAATTTGCCTAAAATTTGCATATGCTAATTTATCTAGAGTGATGCAAATTTAGAAATATTTACTATCATTTAAATAGAAATGCAATGCATCTCTTGATTGAGCTTTGTGACTTGAGACTCGGGCAGTCTCAACGGCAAGGAGCACATTTTACCAGCTTCAGCTGGTTCTCCAGCAAGAACAATTGCTGGAAAGAACAGTCTGATCACAGTGGCTCATGCTCTGGTGAGCTCCCAACAGATCATGGCAATGCATTGCACCCAGGGCTGCCCTTGAAGAAAACCTAGAAACTTCAGCTAGTGCAGGCTGCAGCTGCCTGAACTGTAATGGCTATGGCCACATGGGAATCATACTATGCTGTTTCTGAAGGGGCTGCTGTAACTGCTTATTTGCTTGTGGGCCTAATTCAAGTGCTGGAGCTTGCCTTTAAAGCCCTAAATATCTGTGGGAGCCCCACTCTCCTTATGACCATCAGGGGAGGTTCTGCTCCAAGTACCTTGAGAACATTATGCAGGGAGACAGGACAGAGCCTTTTCTGTTGTGGCACCCTGGTGGTGATGATGATGATTCATTACATTTCTATACTGCCCCATAGCTGAAGCTCTCTGGGCAGTTTACAAAGATCAAAAGCCATAAAAAATACATTATACAAAGGGTAAAACCATTTACATAAAAACATAGACAGCACACACAAAGACAACATATATCTAAAACAATTGTAAACAGTCAACCATCACATTACGGAATACCCTTCCCACGGTGGTGTGACTGGAGCCAACGCTGCCGTCATTTCAGTGCCCCCTCAAACCCTTTCTGTCTTCCCAGGCATTTAAATGGGTTGACGCAATGCATCCGCTCTGTGGTATTTGTTGCCTTCTTTGCTTCATGATGCTTACGTTGTTCACAATCACACATTGCATTTTGTGTGATTTTAATCATACTCCTGTATGATTACACACACATTGGTATCTGTAGGGATGAAGGACAGTGTTTAAATGTTTCAGTAAAAGAGAAAGCAAACAAAACAAACACAGGAACCCCTTATCACCCATCATGGTAAGGAGAGCCAGTGGCCAGCGCCACTCTGGGACCCAGAGAGATCACAGAACCTTGGAAGGGACTTTGGAGGCCATCCACTTCAACCCCCTGCTCAGTGCAGAATTAGGGATGTCCATCGCTGGAAAATCCACCTCTCTTTTAGCCCGAAGGAGTTCCATGGCAAGCCCAACTCGACTCATATTTGTGGGCCGAGCCACAGTTTTTTCCCAAACTCCGGGAACTGTTCGCATTTTTAAAAATTGGTGCAAATAGAGATTTGTGCAAATTTCCTCAAGTCAGATTGAGTCAGGCTCTGTAGCAGAAAAGACCAAAGTCTGGGGAGCTGAACCAAGGGAAGCTCATCAAGCTGCACCCCCCAAACATATTTCTCTGACATCCCTATGCAGGATGCACCACCACACCTTTGACAGGTGGTCGTCCAGCCTCTGCAGCACAGGAGAACCCACCACATCCTGAGGCAGGTTTTTCCATGGTCAAACAGCTCTTACCATTACAGCTCTCCTAATGTTTAACTTAAATCTGCTTCCCTGTTATTCCCACCCATGGGCTCTAATCCTGTCCTCTGAAGCGAGAGAGAACAAGTCCGCTGACATCTTCCAGGCAAAGCCCTTCAGATACTTGAAGACAGTTTTATCATCTCCCCTTAATCGTCTCTTCTCCAGGCTAACCCTATCCAGCTCTTCCATTCATTCATTTCATTCATTTATTACACTTCTATACCGCTCAATAGCCGAAGCTCTCTGAGCACTTTAAAAACCATGAAAAATACATTATACAACTGTTTAAAGGTAAAAGGTAAAGGTGTCCCCAACCAGTCGTGTCCGACTCTAGGGTGTGGTGCTCATCTCCATTTCTAAGCCGAAGAGCCAGCGCTGTCCGAAGACGCTTCCGTGGTCATGTGGCCGGCATGACTGAACACCGAGGTGCACGGAATGCTGTTACCTTTCCCGCCGAAGCGGTACCTATTTATCTACTTGCAGTTTCTTGCTTTCGAACTGCTAGGTTGGCAGGAGCTGGGACTGAAGACGGGAGCTCACTCCGTCACGCGGCACTCGGGTCTCGAACTGCTGTCCTGCCGACCTTCCGGTCTGCAGTTCAGTGTCTTAACCACTAAGCCACCGCGGCCATCATACAACTGTTTACATACCAACATATAAGCAAACAGCACACCAACAGACATACATAACAAACACAAATGTAAACAATCAACAATATGAAACATTCAGGACCTGTTTACAACCTCATCGTATGCTGCGAAATGCCGGAGAGAAGAAGAAGGTCTTAACCTGGTGCCAAAAAGATAACAATGTTGGCACCAGGTGGGCCTTGTCAGGGAGATCATTCCTCAATTGGGGGACCACCACCGAGAAGGCCCTCTCCCTTCTTGCTGCCTTCTGAGTCTCCTTTTCAACCATTCCTCACAGAACTTGGTAGTCAGACCCCTCACCATCTTCCACTCTGGACGCACACCCAGTGCATTGTTAGCAATGGACAATTTTTCTAAATAGAAATACAGAAAAAGGCCTCCCTCCCCCAGCCATGGTAGTCAGGGAAGCACAGGGAAGAGAAAGCGACAGAGCAACCCAGGTGGCATGGGACGAGAGCAGCCAGGACATCATGGGGGCAGCACAGGGCCCCCTCAAACCTGGCAGCAATGCTGCACACACCTGTAGCCCTTGTGGCTCATCATACACAGTAGTAGTGCACAGAAGGCTCCTGATTCTAACCCCAGCAACTCCTGACAATAATTTGTACATGTCATCCGATTCAGATTTGGGGGGAGCAAATTAAGCTTGGGTTAATTGGGAAGGAACCACAGTTCAATGCCAGAGCAATGGCTTTGCATGCAGAAGATCCCAGGTTCAATCCCTGGTGAATCCAGGTAGTGCTGGAAAAACTCCTGGACAGTGGCTGCTGCCAGTCAGTGATGACAGTACTGGGCTAGATGGACCCAGGGTCTGACTCCGTCTATGGCAGCTTCTTACATCCCTACCGGCAGCTGTACCTTCATCTCCTCAAGACGGCTCAATTCAGATTTGATTTTCTGGCTGGCAGCTGTTGGGCTTAAGGCCAGCGTCACTGCATGGGGCCCATCCTCTCCAGGCTGAAACCACATTTTCGGATGTTTCCTGAGCATCCACCACTCCAGGCATCAACTGGCTGCCATCACTCAAAGACCAGCTTGTCATGCTTTGTGACTGTACATCAGCCATGCACTAATGCTTTTGAGAACTGGCCCTGTGTTGGACCACACCACCTGCTGGCCTTCTAGTCCAAAGCCTGGCTGGAGAAATGCCCAGTTGTTTCTCTCATCCAGCAGCTCCTTTCCTTTTGATGGTACGAAGGCCTGGATGAAACGGAGGGTCATTGTTGTTTTTACTTCAAGTTCAAAGGGAATCCATTCCAAGAGTGAGCTGAGAGTCATAATGTGAAAGTTTCAGTAACAAAGCTTGGGGAAATGAAGCCTTCCCCTTGGTCCATGCCCAAAGTGGACCGGCTGACATCCGTTCCAAGCATCTCCCAAAAGCGGTGAGAGTGGTCCACCGGGCACGAAACAATAGGAAGATGAGGGCTGAGATGGCGAGAACAGGCTGGAACGTTAGCCAAATCCTGGCCACATCATCTGACAGAAGTGCCTGAAAGTGGTCCAATAGCTGGATGGCTTAGAGGAGTGTTGTATCCATTGGAACTGCAGCCATCTCCCTCAGAGGGGAGATTATACCAGCCAGGGACCACTTCACAGGTTGTGTGAGGAGGACACAGATCAGGCCAGCCAACACAGCTGCAGCTGCACCCATCACAGCCACCGGTGCAGAAGAGGAGAAGAGGAGCCCTGCTGGATCAGACCAACGTTCCTCTAGCTGAGCATTCTGCTCACACAGGGGCCAGCAAGAAGGACGTGAGTGCAATGCCCTTCTCCCACCCATCTTCCCCAGCAACTGGTGTACTTAGGCACACTGCTTCTGATACTGGAGAGAGCTTATAGCCATCAGGACTAGCAGCCATTGACAGCCTTCTCCTCCAGGAATTTGTCTAACCACTTGTTAAAGCCATCCAAATTGGTGGCCATCACTGCATCTTGCAGCAGTGGATTCCGTGGTTTAACTCTGCACTGTGTGAAGAAGTCCCCCCTTTCATCTGTCCTGAATCTCCCACCCATCAGCTCCGTGGGATGGCGCTTTGGGTTCTAGTATTTTGAGAGAGGGAGAAAAATGTCTCTCTATCCACTTTCTCCACACCAGGCATAATTTTGTATGCTTCTGTTATGTCTCCTCTTACTCACCTTTTCTCCAAGCTAAACAGTCCCAGACATTGTAACCTTTCCTCACAGGGGAGTTGCACCAGACCCTTGATCGTTTTACACGTTGGACCTCAAGGCCCATTGGTTACAAATATTCTATCTGAGACAAAGGCCAGAAATACTGAACAGAAACACAAACAATGTCCGATGTGGATAACAAGGCTATGGTTGCATCCATATTTGCTCCATTCAGCAGGTTAACCTGCACACAACACCTGAGCAGCAGTGGGAAACCATCTCACAAAATCCACGTCGAACTGTGGATCAGATGTGGCTTGGCTGTGGATCATTTGACTGTGAGTAGAGCACTTCTTCATTGCTGCTGAGTAACCACATCCCTCCCTCTCTCTCTCTATCTTGCCTAATGGAAATTTCTAATGAGAAAAGCTTATGTAGTCCTTGATGAGGATCTGGTCTAGTAGACCAGTTTTGTCTTCCCTCAAGTGATGTCCACCTGAGAGGTAACTCAGGCAGATCTGGTTTCAACAAGCAGGCAAGCTGACAACTCCTGCCTGCAGACCTTCAGGGGTCCTGGCTAGGAAGAACACTCAGCGGGCTTGGCTGCTACCACCCAGCAGGACTGAGACTTCCCGCCAGATGCAAACATCTCTGGCCTTGCAACAACAGTGCAGAACCAAGAAATTACTAGGAGCTGCCCGCGAAGTCAGCGGACCTTTGCACAGAATGGACTTGGGGGAATGAAGGAAAGTTGTCTTGGCTGCTTGCTGGCCTCGAAGACTTCAAGAGTGTGCCCTTCAGACCATCACTGCAATTGGCAGTCACCTCCAGTGCAGAGACTGGTGCGGGGGCGAGCGACATAGGAAGCGAGGCCAAGGGCTAGGAAGGGGGGCCTTGTAGCACCAGACCTGAGACTGAGAGCAGCCAGTCGCCCTTCAAAAAATAATAGGTTCAAAGAGAGGCTAGGTTACGGTTGCCAGAAAAGAATATTTGGTCACTTGGCATTTGGGACAAGCCTCCAGAAAGAAAAGGAAGAGGGGAGGTTGCTTTTCTTCCCCTCAGCCTCTATTTTTCTTTTTTTTAGCTGTACACCTTAGCCAAATATGCGACTGCTTGTGCTGGGGCCTGCCCCGATCCACCCAAAACATCAGGCTCCTCTCCCTGGTTCCACCACTGCATCCGTGCTGGACTTCACCCTGCAGGCTCCACCCAGGCAGCGGAACTGAGTTACCGCCTCAATTTGCACCTAAGTGTTTCACTCTCCAGGGCCAAGGTGGCAGAGAGTGTCCTGTGCTGCTGCGATCACTACTTCTAGTCGAGCGGGTGCTCAGCTCAGCTGTCTAGGCATGTGTCGGTGGGGTGGGGGTTACTTGTGCAATATTCAGCTTTCAATAAAACTTCCTGCCACAACAGCACTTGAAACTCCTATAATCAGAGCTGTAATGTTTAGTTAATTAATAAATTAATCTACTTCAGCCTTCACTCACTTTACATCTGCATGCATTGGCCTATGAATAAACAATATTCTGAACAGAAAGTTTTGGACTGTAACCCCTGCTGGCTGGGGATGCTGGGAGTTGTATTCCAATACAACTACAGGGTACCAGGTTAGGGAAGGCTGATCTAGTCAACTGACTTTTTAAAAGATGCCCCATGTTAATCAGGCACCAGATCTTTTTTAAAAAAAATGTTAATTATTTTAATACAAATAATTATATAATCTGTTGTAGCTGACAGAATCGTAGAAGGGATTCCATCTCTCACACATGGAATGGAATAACTTTTCTAATATGGTGCCTTCTGGGACACAGGCACGCACCATCTAAAAACACACAAAAATGCCTTTTCTGCTCAAAATATTATTTTATTCATAGGTCAATGCATGCAGATGTAACCCATTAATCAATGTAGACTGCAATCCTATACACTCATCTATGGGATTATGCATCATTGAATTCAGTGGGGTTTACTTCTGACATGCATAGGATTGCACTGCAAAATTCTTACAATTAATCCATTACTATTTCTTTTGGTCAGGTGACAGCTCTATTTCTTCTAACCCAGGGGTCCCCAATTTGTGGGGGATCAGTGGGCACAGCTGGAATTTTGAAAGTGTGTTGCAGGCACTCTCACAAAATGACTGCCATGGGGGTGGCTTGCCCATTCACAAAATGGCTGACATGATGAGTGTGGCTATTCACAAAACACCCATTTCCCAGAAGGCAAACTGGTGAAGCTACGAGGGAAGTCACTTACCCAAGAAAATAAGTAAAAAGCAAAGATGACATCTGAGCTCCAAAACACAAGACCATGCTTTTGACCCCAAATAAAGATGGTGCTGGAGGACAGCACTTGGCTTTGGAGCACGGCAGCATATTTTTAACATGCCAGTTCAGAAAAAGTAAAACAGTCTTAAGAAATAAAAATAAAATCAGGAGGAGCGGGGAGCCAAGTGAGGTACCCATGGGCACATTGGTGGTCAAAGGTACCATGTTGGCGACCCAGTTCTAACCCATGTGGAAGTATTTCACATACTTTATCTCAATGCTCCTGATAACAGCTCTGTAAGTTAAGCCAGGTTTATCTATCCCCCACACTACAGAAGAGGAAGACTGAAGCTCAGAGTCAGCAATTTGCCTGTGTCTGTGAAATCATTTTGTAGCAGAGGAAGGTAATGAATATTCGGACCTCCTCCTTCCCAATTCTGTCTAGGACTGAAATAACATGGGGTGAGATTCCACACCAGCCTCTCATTCTTGGAAGTACGAGTAGCGAGCTGAACTTCAAATCTTGCCTTGTGAAAATTCACTTGTTCTTTAATTTATGTTTAAATAAAACAAGAAGAAGTTCATTTTTAGTTCTGATTCGAAGGAATGCAACCTGCACTGGAAGAGGAGGCATCCATGCCGAGTTTCTCCCCCGCCCCACCCGCAACTCCGGGCTGCTCTGCCCTGCGACAAAAGGTCTCCATCACTTCCTGCCAGCCCACTTTCTTACAGCCCGTGATATAATTAGAGAACCACGGAATCCGTTTCTTGTCCGAGGAGGCTGTGCCAACTTCTTCACACAAGCCAAGCCAGCAATTATGGCTAAAGGAACCGTTACCAGAATTGAAAACATTCTGACTGAATAAAAACGCATCAAAAAGCCAAGAGGAGGGTGATGGCAGCCCCGTCCGATTAGGGCTCTGTTTTTGGAGACGGACGTCGGAAGGATCAGAAGCCTGGGAGGGGGTCACGTTGCCCCTCGAATGAGGTCGGGAGTGTGGCCTTTGCATTATTTAATGCAGCAACGTTGGATGCTGGTGGAGGGGGGGGCGTTCACAGACGGGCCGAGGGACAGGGGGGACAGGGCCGTCTGTTTGGCCGTGGCTCCACAAAGCCCCCTGCACGCAGCAGACAGGGACCGAGGCCTGGCTACTAGTGCTGAATGAGGCACTTCATCCAGCAGGCAAGAGAGCTGCTCGAAAGGTTGGTAAATGGCGCCCCCTGGAGGGAAGAACCCCCCCCCGTGAGCTTTTCTTCCAAGTTCAGACCTGCCTGGGCTGGATGAAATAAAGCTCCTGCTTATCCTGGGAGGGAGGGGAGGCCTTGGCCATGAACCCCTGCCGCCGCCTCGCCAGCAATACGCTATTTCCAGCAGAACAGTGGTGTGCCCAGCTCTCCTATTCATTTTAGCAGCATGCATGCTTAATTACTGTCTCCGTTTCCAGACATAGCCCCACCGGCAAGGAAGGGTAGCTGGTGTGATGAAGAAGAGCCGTGCCCATTGCTCCAGGCTCATCCGACAGGGGAGTGACAAAGAGACAAGGGAAGGATAGCTCGGGCAGCTGCAGCGCCAGAGTGAAGGAGCTAAGCTAGAAACACCCTTTCTGTGTCCTGGGTTTTGCTGTCTCAGCTGCAAGAGAAACCGGCAAGGGGCAATGGCGCTGGTGTGCCAAAGACAGTTGCACCAGAGGGTGTCAGTGTCCAGACGGAGCGTGCTGCCACCACACTCCTCAGGCTGGACTGCTCCGATGGAGTATAGGTTGTTTCATTTATTAGATTTGTACCCCGTTTTCCTGGAGATAAGCTCCCAAGGTGGCTAACTATGGAAGTATACAATAACAAAATTAAATAGTTCTGATGTATTAAAAAGCATAAAAACAATAATAAAAACCACTGATAAAAAACAAGAGCAGATAAAAACTACATGCACAAGTTCAAAGCAGCAGCCAACTAAAAGACTAAAAAATCCATCTCACTGCCAAGCTACCTCAACAGACTAAAAGCCTCTCTTTGCGTGCAGAGAGGGGGGCAAGCGGGCCTCCCTCAAGAAGGAGTTGCAAAGCCATCGTGCAGCCAGCCACCAAGAAGACCCCCTCGCATATCCGTGCCAGACACGCTTCAGATATTGGCAGGACACCGTGGAGGGCCTCTCCTGAAAATCTTAACACTCAAGCAGGTCCATATGGGGAAAGGCGGTCTTTCAGATGACCTGGTTCCAAGCTGTGGTGGAGGGCTTTAAAGGTCATAAGCACCCCTTTAAATTGTGGCTGATAATGTATTAGAAGCTGCAGTGACAGTGGAGACGCACCTACTCCTGATAACTGGCTCCGGTCAACAGTTTCGCTGCAGCATTCTGGAGCACCTTGGGTGTCTGAACAGTCTTCAAAGCCAGCCCATGTACAGCATCTTACAGTAGTCCAATTAAGATGTAACTCAGAGTCAAGCTACACATTACATTTATTGCTCTCTTTTTATTCTGGAGTTTGCGTGCGCAGCCCCGATTCGGAGTATGACCACTCCACACCGGAAGAAGAGGATTGAACCTACACACACACACACACACACACACACACCATTTGTTTCCTGAATTTTTCTTCCTCCCCCCACCCCCACATGGGTTTAAAAAAGAGAAAGGTCTTCATTGGCATCAATGGAAGCTTCCCCCTTTGAAAAAACAACAACACTGTGCAGGGGGAGGAAATCTGGGGAACCCAACAGTGGCAGCAGGAGGAGGTTTAATCATAAAATCATAGAACAGTAGGGCTGGAAGGTGCCTACAAAACCATCGAGTCCAACCCCTGCTCAACTCAGGAATCCAAGTCAGAGCATCCCTGACAGATGGCTGTCCAGACTCCTCTTGAGTGCCTCCAGTGTGGGAGAGCCTACCACCTCCCTGGGGAATTGGTTCCATGGTCATATTGCTCTAACAGTCAAGAAGTTTTTCCTGATGTTCAGTGGAATCTGGATTCCTGTAACTTGAGCCCATTGTTCCATGTCCTGCACTCTGGGATGATGGAGAAGAGATCCTGGCCTTCCTCTCTGTGACAACCTTTCAAGTACTCGAAGAGCGCTATCCTGTCTCCCCTCAGTCTTCTCCAGGCTCAACATGCCCAGTTCTTTCAGTCTCTCTTCATAGGGCTTTGTTTCCAGTCCCCTGGTCATCTTTGTTGCCATCATAGAACAGTAGGGTTGGAAGGGGCCTACAAGACCATCGGGTCCAACCCCTGCTCAATGCAGGAATCCAAGTCAGAGCATCCCTGAGGTGGCTGTCCAGCCTCATCTTTCTTGTGGGTGGTGGTCCCAATTCGAATGGGGGCTGCATGCACTTACACTAGTGTAAAAAAGAAAAAAGAAACCCCAAGACAAGCCTCAGCTTCTTGCTACACAATTATTGTAACATGTATTTGAACCTCAGGCATGTGTCACCATGGCCAGAGCTGATGTTTGGGGGAATAGGCACAGTTGTTAAATTCAGCAGGGTGGCCACATGGGTCCCTGGTTAGTCCAAAGGCTTATTTGCAGGAGGAAGGGTTGAGGGCTTCCCTCTTGGTACAGGAGTTCACAACTTGTAATCCACCGAACTGCATGGAGCCCACCACCATGCACAGGGTAGGGGGTGAAATGAAAAAGCGGGTCTGCCTAAAACTACAAAAGGGAAGGAGTCAAGTTCCTGACCCCTCCCCTTTTGCTTGTGGGTCACAAGTCTTGAGTAACATCTAAAGAGGAGATCAGGCAGCTTAGACCTGCTTTGCTTTGAATTGGGCCATTGGCTCATCTAGCCTGGTGTTGACTCCTCCTCCTGGCAACTATTCTCCAGGGTGTTCCCAGCTCTTGCTGCCTGAGATCCTTTTAAACTAGGGATGCCATTGAACCTGGGACCTTCCCCATGCAAAGCATGTGTCCTGCCATGGGATTGGCTATAGGCCTTCCTCTTGATACACGAAGAGCCATCTAACCAAAGCCACAGATCCAAGAACAGGAGAAGGAAACTAGGGTGGGGAATAGCAGAGCTTGCAAGAGGGAACTATAATTAGGAATGGGATTGCAAGATCTAGGGGATTAAAGTTGATGCAAGAAAATGGCAGAGAGCTGGCTCAGAATTTTAGGCCTCCTTGAGATAGATTTTAAAAAAATAAAAAATAAAAAGTGTGGATTGAAACAGATGATGAGCACATGTTGGTCTTCTGGGTACAACAAGCTGCCTTATGCTACATCAGATGGATGAATCAGTCAGTTTCACTTTCTCCCACATTCAAATTGTTTAAATCTCAAGCTCTTTTGGTTCCATTTATTAACAAATTTTGGGAAGTGAAATGTATAATAACCAAACAAATTTCTCACACCAGCACTGGTCAAATTCAATTGGTACAGCTATTCCCAGCATGGAGAGGACCCTGTTGGACCTGCCTGCCATGTAGCTGTTAAAGATGAGAAGTTTCCCAGGAAATAAGAGGTGGCAACCATCATTCAACCAAAGATGGCTGAATACACAGAGATTCAAACCTAGGCTTTTAAGAGCTGAGCAGTCAAAGTCCTCCAACTGGATGACCAAATCTCATATTTTGCTTTCTTCCACATTCAAATGTTATAGATCTCAAGTTCTTTCCATCCCATTTACAATTTGCAAATTTTGGTAAGTTCTTATAAAAAAGCAAACCGAACAAACTTCTCACCCATTCCTATATTAGAGCCTTCCAGGCCAGAGGTTCTCTTCCTCAACTAGCTGTAGCTCTCTAGGAGTTTCCCAGCCTTGCTGCTTGAGTTTCTTGAATTGAAGATGGCAGGGACTGAACCTGGACTAGAGAATTTCTCCACGAATCTCGGGGAGGCCAAATGCCAGCGCATTCGGCCCCCCAAAATTGGTGGAGAAACGGTCTGCCACCCCCCCGCCACCCCCCGAGACGGGACTTACCTTGTGCAAATGTCCCTGGCGGCGGTGGTGGCTCTGGCGGCGGGGCGGCGGTGGGGCGGCGGCTGCTGCCGCCATTTCCAAGTTTAAAAAAAAACAACGTGATAGGCTACTTAAAGATTTACGTAGCCTATCACGGCTAGATTTTAAAAAAACACCATGATAGGCTACGTAAATGTTTACATAGCCTATCACAGCTGGGTGGGGGGGAAAAAACCGCACATACACAAATGGCGGTGCCCATGGGCGCCGCCATTTGCATTCCTTATTTTGGCACGTCTAGTCTACGTAAACATTTATGTAGACTACGGCGAAAATAAGGGGAACGCAAATAGCGTTCCCCTTATTTTCGCCGTAGTCTACGTAAATGTTTATGTAGACTACACGTGCCAAAATAAGGAACGCAAATGGCGGTGCCCATGGGCCCTGCCATTTGCATACGTGCGGTTTTGTTTTGTTTTTTCACTCAGCTGTGATAGGCTATGTAAACATTTACGCAGCCTATCACGGCTGACTGCAGGGACGCAAACGGCGGCGGCGGCCATGGCCGCTGCCATTTGCGTCCCGGCAGGACAGGATTCGCGGCTGGAGGGACGGGGCGCCTCCCCCCCGGCCAGAATTTCAGGGGGGAGGGACAGGGCGCCTCCCCCCCAGCCAGAATTTCAGAGGGAGGGACGGAGCGCCTCCCCCACTCCGAGAATCAACTTTCGGGTTCAGGTAAGTGACTTTCGTACATCCCTGGACTTTACACATGGCTCCAATAGAAAGCCATGCTCCTAAATGTAAATTGCATGGTACACATGGAGAACTGATCACATAGGCTTTGGCTAACATTTGATCTGAGCATTACTGCGCCTCCTTTCCTCCCTTCCTCATCTCGTCCCTTCATCAGTTGTGGGAACAGATGGAGTACTGGTTGGCTAACCACATGGCCAAGTCTGCAGTCAAGCAGCTCCTAACAAGGTCAGAGCCAGGGTCGGCCCTACCTTTATTTATGTATTTATTTGTTTGTTTCTATACTGCCCAATAGCTGAAGCTCTCACCATTAGGCAAAGTGAGGTGGCTGTCTCAGGGGACAGTTGCTGGGAGGTGGCAGCAAGGTTGGAGGAAAGAGCTGCATTCCAAGTGACCTGACTTGTGTCCCCTGAGCTAGGCTGCTGCCTTTTTTGTCCTTGGAATCGGAGAAGGCGCCATCTTGTTCTTCACTTCAGCCAGCCAAATGCCTTGAGTTAGCCCTAGTCAGAGCTGCGATGTGGAATTTGAAGGGTTGACCACATGGAAAGGTGGGCTTTTCCCACTCTTAAGGTCTCTTTCATGAGTGTTTGGATGCATTTACCTGGAGTGGCTTATAAAAAGTGTTGCGCTGAGGATGGAGTTTAACTTGGCGTGGCAGCCCGGCTTGTGCACAGAGGTTAATGCCTCCATTTAAATGGAAATTGAGTGCTGAATTATTAGTAAGTGTTTGCAAGAGGCAAATTAGAAAGGATTCCTGTCAGCGGTGGAGGGAAAGACATTTGCAGACAACCATCGCCAGGAGCGCCACAGGGGTCAAATCCACCTGGAAGTCAGCCACAGGGCAAAGCACCAACCTGACAGATGGAAAGTCAGGGGTGTCTCCATTGCAGATAAGAAGTCAGAAACTCCAAAATAAAAATCCCTTCAGGTATACACACCAACTTAGCTTTTGGGGGTTTTCTTCTATGCCTTTTCAATGTGGCCTGTCAGCACCAGAAAAGTTGATAGAATTATATATAATTTGAGAAGTGAAGAAATGGCATTTTAAGGCACTGGTGGTGGTGTTATGATCATCAATGCCTCGATGCTTCCTCTTCCCACATGAGGGGGGGCCATGGCTCAGTGGCAGAGCCCCTGCTTCGCATGCAGAAGGTCCCAGCTTCAATCCCCAGCATCTCCAGGTAGGACTAGGAAGGAATCCTGCCTGAAAAGCCTGGAGAGCCGCTGCCAATCAGTGTCGATAATACTGGGCTAGATGGACCAAGGGTCTGAAAGCGAGGCAGCTTTCTTTGTTGAACAAGGTGCGAGTCTTCTCAGTCTTTTAACTTTAACGGAGGCATGGAAGGATGCTCCAGATTCGACCAAAGGAATGGTGGAGGGATGCATGCTTAAGCAATTCCCTACCAGCCATCTGCCTGCTAAACAGTTGTGCCTCCCAGTTGCTTTTCTAGGGGAAAAAATACGTGGACCTGATAGATATGTGAGCCCTTGAGGAAGGGCCATAGCTCAGTGGTATAACATATGCTTGTTTTACAGAAGGCGACGGTCCCAGGTTCGATCCCCAGCATCTTCAGGTAGGGCTAGGAAAGAATCTTGCCTGAAACCCTGGAGTCAGTGTCAACATTACTGGGCTAGATGGACTAAGGCTCTCACTCAGTATGAGGCAGATTCCTGTGTTCCTATGTGGAACAGGTCACAGGATGCACACTGGGTGTGCAGAAGGTCCCAGGGTCAACCCTGGGTGTCTCCACTTAAAGAATCGTCCACTGCAGCCAGGTAATGGGAGAGACCTATCTCTGCCCGAGAGCAGATGCTGGTCAGAGTTGACACAGCCTGGGTGTAGATGGATCATGCTGTCATGACTTGGTGTAATGCAGCTGCAAATTTGTTAAGTTTATTCAGTCACTCTCTGGCCTGAAACAAGCAGTAAATCCACAGCAGATAGAAGATCAAGTTTATTTCACTATAGACCAGGGGTGGGCAACTTGCAGATGTCATTGGGCTCCAGGTTCCATCATCTCTGACCATTAGCCATGCTGGCTGGGGGTGATGGAAGTTGAAGTCCAATAATAATCTGGAGGGCTTCAGGTTGCCCCCCCACACACACACACTGTAGACCAATGTTCATTGTAAACAACAAACATCTGCCCCAAACATTAATTTTGCTATCTGTGCAAAAATGTAAAACAGGTAGCAGAGAAGTACGACTCTTCCCAACATCCAAGCCATCGTCATATGAAAGAGAAAGGACTAACAAAGTGATATGAAATTACATCAACACACACTGAAGTTAAGCTCTTTTAGGTCCCACTGATCTCAATGGGACTTCCAAGGGCCTAGCTTTGGCTGGATCAAGCCCGTTGCTGCCTTTTGCTTTTTGAAAATACTGTTGCTTCTTGCAGTCTTCAGGGTGGGCTTATTTCAAACCAGGTTGAATTTCTGCCTTGTTGGTAGGCCTGCTTTGAATCAGACCATGGCAACCGGTCATGTGATTTGTTTTGCCATGTGCCTCAACTGTCAGACGGCCCAGTGGGGGGCATTTCCCCTTCCCTACACTGTGGCTGCCAAAAAGAGAAAATGACACTTTCAGTTTAGCTGACAAAGACCAAAAAAGTTGCCACACAAAGCAAGAATGTGTGTGGGAAGGAGCATTAAGAAAGCACATGGGAAGCATTAGGGGCCTTTTTAAAGGGGGATGGGGTAATAAGTGAGAGAATTAGATCATTTTGGAAATATTAAACTTCCCGGCTGCCTTGCTGCTGAATGAATTCACTCTGCCATATTTAATTTATTTCAGACTTGGAAGGATAAATATCTCATTAAGGACTGGTACTTTAAAAAGCAAAACAGAAAGCATGTGTTCACACTCAAAGTAACTATAAACATCTTGGGCTAAAAGAAGAAAAGTAGAAGGAGGCTGGGGGAGAAGTAAGTCCAGGCACTGCCACAGTTGTCACCCTCTGAGAATAGTGTGACTTTCTTGAAGGGAACCGTAAGCCACTTCAGTTGACATGGCCTCTGTGCAAGGAATCCCTGGTATTGTGGTGCAATGAGCTTTACATCTAGATCATTTGGAATGTTTCACAAGACAGGAGAATGGCGAGAGAGGCTGTAGTGTAGTGTAGTGTAGTGTAGTGTAGTGTAGTGTAGTAATTTTTATCCCACATTTCACCAAAAAAGTGGAACCACCTGGCTACCCTCAGTTTTAAGCAACTGGCTGGGGAACCCAGAGTAGGGGAGACGCACTATTTCTCCTCTGGCTACCTGTAACCCCCATCAACCCACCCAGAATAGCACAGGTAAGGGGCACTTCCCCTCACTGCTGGCCCAGCTGGAAACAGCATTCCTGCCATGCCACCATCACCTTCCTCCTCAGTGCCCCTAAGCCCAGCTTCTGATGTGCACATCACGGCCCAGCGCCCAGGTATTAGAGAGGATGGCCTCACCAGTGCTTGTAGCTGCCTTTCCCAGTGCTACTCTACAGCACCGGGTAATTTAGAGCTATATTTGGGGGGGGGGCAGAGAGATGAGGCTGGCATCCGCCTTGATGGTCCCTGTCATTTGCCCAACCATGCTGGGTTCTGGCACTAGGCCTGCCAAGAGCCGTCGACCAACTGCTCCTCCGCAAATCTTTCACATCCCTTTCAGAAGACCATGAGCTACTGGCTCTCGCCACGTCTTTCAGCAGGGGATTACTATGTACTGTGTGAAGACGTACTTCTTTTTTGAAGATGTACTTTTTTGTGTGAAGACAAGATGTACTTCTTCTTTTCCAGGGGTTACTATGCACTGTGTGAAGATGTACTTCTTTTTGTCTGTCCTGAATCTCCCTCCATTCCACAACTTTGGATGAGCCCATCAGGTTCAAGTATTCTGAAAGGGGGAGGAAAATGTCTCCCCCTCCACTTTCTCCACACCATGCATAATTTTGTACACCTCTATCACATCTCCCCTCAGTCGCCTTTTTTCTAAACAAAATAGCCCCAAACATCATAACCTTTCCTCATAGGTGGGTAGGTAGCTGTCGCTCCCTGATCAGTTTGGTTGCACCTTTTCCAGCTTTACAATATCCTCCTGGGATGCAATGACCAGAACTGCACATAGTATTCCAAGAGTGATGGCACCATTGGTTTGCAGAAGAGTAAGCATGGATTCAGACTGCAATTTTGCACCTTTGTGACAGCTTGACGGTTTCCTCCTGTGCAAGGTTTCCCTTTATCCAATTGGTCCCTTCTATCTCCAGGCATCATAAGAGGAGTTCTCTGGGCTGGACAGGCTAGCAACATCTATCACCGGGAACCCTTGCTGCGTCCCCCCTCTCCTGGTGAATGCCTGGGGGACATTTCTGAGAAGGAGTCCTCCCTGTGTATGGGTGTATGCTCAGACAGCTCCTACTGTCAGGAAGGATCCATGTTTGGTCAATGTTCCTCCTCAAGTGCAGGAGCTCTCCCACAAGCGGAGAACTCTTTCTCACAAATGTCCACTGAATGTTCATCAGGGAAGGAGGCAAGTGGTTATGGCTGTGGGCAGGATGAGCCCACGTGGCTGGCAGTCCCCTGTGCACATTCTTTCAATGCATGGGAGGGCGGGGCTGTTGATTTCTCCCTTTGGGCAGCTGGCAAGCAGTTAGCCAATGAGTGGTCCCTGTTTGGATCCTGATCCTGACAGACCTAAAATCTGGAAACTCAGCCCCATAGTTGGTGGGATGAGTCACCACTGATCCACAGTAAAAAATACTTCTTAATTGGTCCCAGACTGATTTTTAGCAGCTTCAGCAATCAGAACCAGGCCCTCCTGCCTCAAATATCTGCACAGCTGTTTTGCATTCTCTTTGCTGGCTCCGATCAGCACCAGTTGGAGCTCTTTTGTGATCTGCGGGGCTAAATTCAAAACCCTTGGTTGCAAATGCTGCCTTAGCACCAAATTAAGCCATAATTAGGCCTCTTGCGCATTTGCTGATTGCACCTCTCTCTCTCTCTCTCAATTGTTCTGATACCTGATGTGGGTTTTGATATTTGTTCCTTCATCAGCTCCCACTGCCTGTTTCTTGGGATATGCCAATTATCTTCAAAAGGCAATGGTGTGATGTTCTCCCTGAATGACAGGTGCTATGGAAGAATTATTTGCACACTCCTCCCCAAGGGGAAAAAGTGTTTGCTTGAAAGCTGCAAACTCTCTGAGACACAGCAGCCATTACATTCTTGGGAAGGGAAACCATTGCTCCTCTGGCTTGCCCAGGATAGGACAAGGGGCCACACAAGAAGAACACGAGCAAAGGGCTGGATGTACCCGATCTCGTCTGATCTCGGAAGCTAAGCAGGGTCAGCCCTGGTTAGTACTTGGATGGGAGACCCTATGATGATTCTATGATTCTTAAGCTACAGGGAGGTAAAATTAAGTTTAAATTAAATGACCAGGAAGAGCATCCTGGTCAATATTGTTCAAAAGGACAGACTACTTCACATAGCGCATAGTTCAGCTATGCAACTATTACCACAAGATGTTGTGATGGCCACCAACTTGGATGGCTTTAAAAGGGGGATTGGACAAATTCATGGAGGAGAAGGCTATCAGTGGCTACTAGCCCTGATGGCCATATGCTACCTCCAGCATCAGAGGCAGGATGCCTATATACACCAGCTGCTGGAGAACGTGACTGGGAGGGTACTAAAGCACTCATGTCCTGCTTATGGGCTTCCCATTGAAACATCTGCTTGGTCACTGTTGGAACAGAATGCTGGGTGAGGTATAAGCCCGGGCTAGATTTTTTTATTTACTTACTTACCTATTTTCTTGACCGCCTTTCAGGGCAGAAGCCCACCCAAGGCAGCTCACAGCGAGGCTTATATCTAGCTATAAGGCTTATATCTGGCCCAGGGCTCTCTTTATACTTTCAAGAAACTATCTGGAAGAAATCTGATGGACAGTCAGATTTATCCATCTAAGCAGGCTCCATTACAAGGCCTCCAGTCTTAGGGCATGACCCTGAATTGTTCAGACAATGCTTCTGCAATGTGCTTACAGCTCTGCCTGTGACAGAAGAAGAGATGTGGCTGTTTCCTCTCCGAGGTTCAGGAGCAGCTCCAGAGGTTGGTGCATTTGGGCATGGGCAAGGATCCCAAGACCAGCAAAGAGGACCCATGCTTGTGAGAGGGGAATGCTTTGTCAGGGCCCCAGCCTGGGCTGCAAATCCATTACCAGGAAGAAAACATTGAGGCTAAACTGGGACCATGCCTGAGGTGGTTAATACAGACTCCTGTCCTGGTATTTATGTGGGCTATCCAGATCTTGGCCACGTCAACATGGAGACGCTTTGGCAATTCTGTTTAAAACCTCATTTTCATGAAATAGGATTTCCTCCTCTCATGGCACTTGCAGCCAGTTAAAGTGAAGTATCCACAACAAAAAGAACCGCTTTTGCGTGGCAGGCTGTGGGTGGCATCCTGCGGCATCGGCAAGCTTCCTTTAAAAAAACAACAACCATAGGCTCTCCCCACACTGCCGGCCCCACTGTTAAGTGCCATGGAAGGTAATGCCTGAATTGAGGGAGGGGGTGCACCTGCCTGAACCTTCCTCTCTCCCAGTGGCCCCAAGCAGCATCCACCCTTTCTTGACAGGAGGAGAAAGGCTCCTTCGAGGGCAATAGGCAGTTTATATCATTACTCTCCTTCATAACTGTGCAGCTTGGCAACAACAGGCTCACCCCCCTCTGCCCCTCTCCTCGTGTGCTCATGAAGTGCAATGGAGGAGTTACTGCAGGATGAGGAAGGCTCCTCTGAGGTCAGAGGGCAGCTTGGAAACGACAGGCTTCTCCCCTGCTTTCCTCGCTCGCTAGTCTCCTTCGTAGCTACGCTCATTCAGGTCCACCCTCGAATGACACCACTTTCCCTTCCGCCAAGCAGCACTGCTCCCCCACAAACACCTGCACTGAAAGCAGTTCAGATCGCATGACTCCCAAACTGCATGGAAGCTGCCACAATGGGAAAATCCATCACAAAACAAGTTTGCAATAATGTGGTTTTTAAAACATGAAAAAGCACTCTGGCTACAGAGAGGGGCATGCATCATCTGACACTATTGTCTTGGGGTGCAGTCAAACCGGCGTAAAAGCTAGTGCTGTGCCAAACATTTCTCCCACTTTTTTCGGTCACTCTCATTCAATTTGATAGAAATAAAATTGCTTTCGAAAAGAAATTCAAAGGAGAAGAAATAGTGTAGACATTCTCTAGGGATGGACGGAACACTTACCTTCCGTTCCGTTCTGTTTCCACTGGGGGGGAGGTGCTCCGTCCCTCCTCCCGGAATCCTCAACGGGGGGGGAGGCGATCCGGTCCTCCCCCCCGGAATCCCGCCTGGCCGGCTCCACTCCACAGCCAAGCCGCAGAGCCGCCAGCCGGCTCCAGCCGCCTGCAGCCGGACATCTGGCCGCTGGGCAGCCCTGCAGGGACGCAAATGGAGGCTGTCATAGCTGCCGCCATTTGCGTCCCTGTATTTAGCCGTGATAGGCTATGTAAATACTTATGTAGCCTATCAGGGCGGAGGGGGGGAAACCCAGCGTACGCAAATGGAGGCGGATACAGCAGCCGCCATTTGCATTCCCTTTTTTTCACCATTTTTAGCCTACGTAAATATTTACGTAAGCAATTATGGCGAAAAAAAGAGGAACACAAATAGTGTAGTGGATGCTATTTGCGTTCCCCTTTTTTTGCTGTAATTGCTTACGTAAATATTTTCGTAGGCTAAAAACGGTGAAAAAAGGGAACGCAAATGGCGGCCGCCATAGCCGCCACCATTTGCGTACGCTGGGTTTTTTCCCCCCTGCCTTGATAGGCTACGTAAATACTTATGTAGTCTATCATGGCCTCCACAGGGATGCAAATGGCATCCCTGCGTTAGCCGTGATAGGCTACGTAACTATTTACGTAGCCTATCATGGCTATGAAGAGGAAGCGAATGGTGGCCGCAGGATGGCCGCCATTCGCAAAGCAGCGCGGACGGGAGCAGGTAAGTGCTCTGTTTCGCGTGCCTTTTGTGGGTTGGGGGTGGCGGGGACTTCATCCCGTGCGCCTTTCGTGGGTTGGGGGGGCTTCGTTCCATGATGGATTTCAGGGGGCCGAATGCACTGGCATTCAGCCGCACCAAGATCTGTCGCGGAATTCTCTGACATCCCTAAAATTCTCATGGGTTGAATTTGAGGTTCTTGTCCTTCCTTTACTTATGAGGTGGCTGAGAGGTGTGCATGAGTGTCCTATCTGTCATTGTACAGTAATCTCTGTGGCAGCCTGTAGCCTCCTCGGCTTCCTGCACTTCAGCTAAAGCCATCCTGAGGAAGACGTCATGAGGCAATTCCTCCCATGGGCAATTCCTCCCATGGGGCTTTTTCAGTTCAGGAAGTGCAGGCGGCTTGGGAGGCTGCAGAGCAATGGAAGGATGTGCAATAGAGAGAGAAAACACACACAGCCCCCTTGTCCACTTCGCAGGGATTAGGGAAGCTCATAAACCAAAAGAAATTCAAAATTCTGCCTCAGAAAAGTGGAAGCCTCAGCATAGTTGATGCTGTTGCCAGTTGCACGAGCAGTGAAATAAACCAAACCCCCTTAGGAAAAACGAGAGAACCTGTGCTACAACCCCTGCCAATAGTGAGCCTTATCGGTGAGAAACTGTTGGAGAATTTTTCCTCCCCTAGGAGAAATTTGGTGAAATTGTCTCCCAGTTTCTCTGCCCACAAATAGGCTGGAGAATTTTTAGAGGCCATCTGCTCACAGCTCTAGTAAAAGCCCCGTGTAGATACCCCCTGATATGATCCTGTGAGGCTTCTCAGTGCCAATCCAAACAGTGTTAGAACAGCGCAAGCAACATTCTGAACAGTTAGCGGAGAGAGAGAGCGGGGGGGGGGGCTCCCATAGGGTGGCCCTGTGTCCTACTTTACAGAGGAAAGACCTCTACTTGAGGGGTCCTCTATTTGAAGGGCTGTGCAGTCCAGGTCTGGTTTAAAGATGAAGAATTGTAAGAAGGGGGAGCAACAGGGGACTTAAAGCTACCCACTCACAGCTAGCACCTGGACAGCAGACAAAGCAGGCACACAGGCCATATTGTCCGTCTTCCTCGCTATGGTATTTCTATTTAAATCATGGTAGCTATTCCTAAATATGCATTTATACATATTCCTTAACATATGTGCATTCTGTGGAAATTTGCTTTGTCTTCCTCTGTTGATGGCAGTCCAAGTTCCACACCTTGAAGGTGTTCTGTGAGATGTTGAGGAAGCTCTTTTGGCAACGCTTGGCTCCAACTGATTTGCAAAGGGGGTATTTAAAGGGGGTGGGGGATGCAAGCAACAGATTAGAGTTCCTAATTAACTTTCCTGCTGTCAGAACACAGCGGTAGAGCCGGGTTCTATTATTTCAGCAGCTAATTCTAGTTTGCATTAGACAGAGAGCCTTCATTAAGATGCAGTTCCCACAAGAAGGTTTTTAGATTTGCTGGGATCCACCTTGCATGTTGTATGGCAACAAAGAGGATAAAATCTTATTAAGCTTGTCTGCTCAAATAACGCCTCGGCATGGTGTGTGTGGCAGGGGCCTTGGCAAAGCAAGGTCTGGAATCCAAAGCATAAAACATCCCACGTTCTGCAGCAGCAAAACACAAGGGCTCCTGCAGCCAGCATTCATCATTCTGAAAACCACAAACAGTATGTCAGATGTTGAACAGAACATGAGAGTCACATGTTCCCTGCCCAGAAGTCATGCTCATGTGTATTCCACTTTCTTATCATGCAAGCATTGGATTTGAAAGTGGGCACAGGATTCAGTCTCCTAACAATCCCAAGATTCTAGTCTTTAAGGTGTGAATACAGACTTGGAAGGACATGGGCAATTCCTGGTGAAAATTCAGAAAGGAGATTTCCAGCACAGGGATTCTGCCCTACAGGAGAAGAATAAACTGTACAAGCATAAGCAAATCAGGTAATTCTGCATAATGCATCCAGATTGAAAAAAGTCAGCTAATGGTTTTGGCACAGAATTTAGGTGGCTTTAGCACAGAATACTGTATTTTATTTGTTGATTTTTAAAGCACAGAATGGAGGGTCACAGAACTGGAACATAGTGGTGGTTGCTTTTTTCTCAGGAGGATTAAAAATGCTGCTCTTTTTTAATTGGAAGCTGAAATTCTCAGCATCCTGAGCAGAGCTGATGTGAAATTTAACATACATTTGCAGCACTGCTGTGCTTTTTATTTTATTTTTTTAAAAAAAACTGAAATGTTAGAGAAGTTGATGGGGGTGGAATTTCCTTCCCAGTTTTTTTTAAAGTGTTTTCTTTTGTTGTAATAATTCTGGTTAAAGAATGAGCAAAGCAGCTCCATTTTTCTGGCTCAGTCGCAGAAAAATATTTACCTAGCAATAGTCAAGGATAATATGTTGGAACAGTCTCAGTAATAATAATCTTGAATGAAGATGCAAAACATACAGCTGTGCTTTCAATTGTGGCGGGGGGGGGGTAGGTTTGCTCAGCATTAACTCAAGAAGCTGAGTTCCTTAGATGCCAAACGGTAGGTTGTACATCGGTAGCCAAGGGTAGGTTGTACATTCTCTAACCTTAGAGAAGAGCCTGTACCCCCGTGTCTCACTGGAGTGACATCTGGACACATTAGGTACCACCATAACTGGAGAAGGAGGTTGAGGGGAGAAGGACTTTTGCCCCAATACCATGGCATTTGTGGGGGACTCAGTGGAACTTCATTTTCACTGGTGGGCTATTCCCCAGCCTGGTGGAGCACAGGAACAAGTCTGCATTGAGCAGGGGATTGGACTCAGTGGTTTTGCAGGCCCCTTCCAACCCTACTATTCTATGATTCATCCCTCCCTCCCTCCCCACCCAACACACACACGTGTAGAAAATGTCACATGATTGGGCACGTTTGCCCAGCAACCAATCCATCCACTGCAAGAAATGTGTGGGGGGGGTGTGGTTTAGTGAAGCCATGGCTTGCAGGGTCAATGCACCAGAACTTTTTGATAAGTGGAGAGGCTGATGTCATCTGCCCCCAGCACCCCTCTCAGAATTCCCCATTCCCTCTGAGCTTAGCTGCAATCCTCCTCACAGTACCTGGGGAGAAATGAATTTTCCCAGCAACAATACACTGTCCCCTGTTGTAATGCAAAGTATTTTGGAGTGGCTTGGTTTTGAATGGGCAATTAAGATCCACTGGCTTTACAAAAGACCTGCTCCCAGTGGAGATGGAAATGGCTAGAAATGGTTTGCTGATACAGATCAGCACCGCTGCCTGGAATTTTGGACTCTCCTTGGGGCGTGGCTATGGGGAGTGTTATGACAAGTGCCTTCACTTCAGAATTTACCACTAAACTACTGGATGTATATACACATAAATAGCTAGTCATGTGATACATTCTACATTTACTGCTCAGAGAACTTTGGTTACTGGGTGGTTTTAAAAGCGTCATAAAGAAATAAATGAAATACATTTGCAGGGCAAGATCAGTGTATATGTACCAACCGTCTTTGAGGGGCAGAAGGAATCCCCTCTGTTCCTCCCCCCCCCCCACCTCCCTGGCCAAACTGGCTACTTACTTCAGCCGTTTCAATTCAACTGTAAACACATGTGCCTTCCCATGCAATGTTGAAGCTCGGCTCACTCACTTAAACCATCTGGATTTTCTGTTCTGTGAGGCATCTTGACACAGAATCCCAAGCCTTCAGCACTTTGGTGGCTTGATTTGTGGGTCAGCCTGTGGCAAGGGGAGATTTGTGGAACTTGCTGGCTTGTAGGGATTGAGCCCAACTTGATAGCCTTTGGGTCCTGTTTCATGCCCCACCCACCAACCCACTTCCCCTGAGGAGTGAATAGTCCAAGGCAGCCCTTAATGAACACACTTTCCCTTGGATAAGAAAGCAATGAAGAGTCAGGCTTGTGGCCTCCTGGGGTAATACATTTGTTGACAAATGAAATGTACCATAAGATCTGGTGAAGTTATTGGGGCATAGGAACAAGCATGCTGGGGCAAAAGATCCCAGTTTCAAGTATAAGCTGATGGGATCTGAGCTAGTGTGACCAACCAAGAAAGAGATCTTGGGGTTGCAGTGGACAGCTTGATTAAAATGTCAACCCAGTGTGCAGCCACTTTGTAAACCCTATGTTAGGCATAATTAGAAAAGAAATTGAGAAGAAAATTGCCAAGATCATACTGCCCTTATACAAATCTATAGTGCAACCACAGTTGGAATCTGTATACAGTTCTGGTCACCACACCTAAAAAAAGGATATTGTCGAGCAGGAAAAAGTGCAGAAAAGGGCAACTAAAATTATCAAGGAGCTGGAGCAACTCCCCTATGATGGAAGGTTACAACAGCTGGGCTTGTTTAGCTTGGAAAAAAGGAGGGTAAGGAAAGACATGATAGAGGTCTACAAAATGATGCCTGGTGTGGAGAACATGCAGAGGGAGACATTTTTCTCCCTTCTCCCTCTCTCAAAATACTAGAACCCGGGGTCATCCTGTGAAGCTGATGGGTGGGAGACTCAGGTCAGATAAAAGGAAGGGCTTCTTCACACAGAACATAGTTAAACTATGGAATTCACTACCACAGGATGTAGTGATGGCCACTAATTTGGATGGCTTTAAAAGGGGGTAGAACAAATTTAAGAAGGATAAGGCTATCAATGGCTACTAGTCTTGATGGCTATGTGCTACTTCCAGGACCAGAGGCAGTGAAGCTATGTGACTCAGTTGCTGGGGAACATGGGTGGGAGGGTGCTGTTGCACTCATGTCCTGGTTGTGGGTTCTAGTTGACAGCTGGTTGATCACTGTGTGAATAGAATGCTGGACTAGATTGACCCTTGGTCTGATCCAGCAGGGCTTTTCTTATGTTCTTAAGCACACAGAGAGACAGTGTTTGTCCTAGAGTACAATCGATCCACAACTCCGAAACACTACAAAAAATGCTCCCCAGTCACAAACTGCTTTTAGGTTTCCTTGGCTATGTTCCCCTACTGAGACCAAACTGGGGAAGGGAGGTATTTGTATCTAGGGTCTAGGGATGAGAGTCATGAGCGTGACTCTCATCCCAGATAATTAGATCAGATAATGGACAATTTGCTCCCCTCCAGCTCCATCAACCCTAGGGGAAAGAGTCATTTTGCTGAGCACAGCAAAATGGCCGTGATGTTGCCTTCCAGTCCTGCACTTTGATGATGCCAGGAGCTGCCCTTTAAGATGTGTTGACTGCTTTATTTTCAAGCGGGGTGACATTTCTATTGCTGCAGAATTAGCCCTTTCTCTTTCCCCACTGCTCCCACCGCCGCCGCCACCGCCCTCCACCACTGCCCGGATCTCGCATCGCTGATGTTTTCAATTGCCAAAGCTCCTTAGGAAATTGAGGGAGTGAGCAGCCTGGCGGTGCAGTTTAATGCCCTGCTATTTAGCAATCGGGAGGTCTCTCTCCACAGGCCTGGATTTGAAAGTAAACAGAGATGGGAGAGCACAAGCAAGCAATTACAAGCTCTGGTATAGTTCAATGTGTGAGAGGAGATACATTTCACTGCCTGACTCAGTGGGGCGCATTATCCTTTTTGTAAGCAAGGAGTCCACCTTCCCTGTAATAAATGACTTTCCAGGGAAAATATGCAACCCCCAGAGCAGCCAGTGAGCACAGTCAAAAAAGCATCCTGAAGCAACCCAAGGAGGCTGGCATTCTTATTGAACCGAGAGCCTCCTCTAGTTTCCATTTGCCTTGATTTCAATAGGATTAAATAAATTGGTGTTCAAGGCCTCTGGGCCTGGATTTATGAACTGCCCCTGATCTTTCTTTTGGGGCAGGGAGGGCTGTGTGGCTATGCAGTATGGGTGCAGTGAAGAAAGACACACTGGCTTCTTTTTCCCTTCTTTCTGCTACTCTGCATTTTCTGGTGCTGCCAGCCATACTGAGGAGAGTTCCCCAGTGGATGGTGCCCTTGGACAGTCCTGAACCTCTGATGCTGCCTTCTGCTGTACTCTCGTGCCCTCTGAGGGTGGCCACTTATGCATTACCCACATTGCCAAAAAAAGAAAAGAAAGAGGACACCGACTTGCATAACATTCGCATGTGCTAATTTATATGTATTGATGCAAACTGGAAATAATTACTATAATTTAAATAGGGAAACAATATGTCTCCACATAGTGAGGAAGACTTGCAATGTGGCCTGTGTGCTAACTGTGGGTGGGCAGCATCACGGCCCCTGCTGCTCTCCCTTCTTAGGGTGCTTTACCTCTTAACTGGATTTGGACTGCACAGCCCTTCAAACAGAGGACTGTCCTCTGCAAAGTAGGACACATGGCCACCGTATGGGAGGCCCATATCTCTCTTGCCAACAAATTCAGCTCACTCTTCACCACTCAGATAGAGGATGCCTTCAAACAGAGGACTATCCTCTGGCAGCACTTGAAATAGAGACCTGTCCTCTGTAAAGTAGAATACGTGGCCACCCTATGTCCTCCAGATGTTTTGGACTTCAACTCCCGTCAGCCCCTGTCAGCATGGCCAATGGTCAGGATGCTGGGAGTTGGAAATATCTGGAGAGCACCAAGTTGGAGAAGGCTGTTGTAGTGAGTGAGACCAATATTGCCTGTTCTGAGTGGCAGTCGCTTTCCAGGGTCCCTGGCCAAGAGGGGTCTTTCCTGCTACCTGGTCCCTTTTTAACTGGAGATGCCCAGGATTGAACCTGGGACCTCCTGCATGCAAAACAGGTGCTCTTTCACTGGAGCTGTGCTCCCCTCCATCACAGTTTCTCCATGATAAGCTTTTCCCCAGGGCACTCTCAGATCCCTGGTGGTATGCTACCTTGCAAAACCCAACTGATGGTTGATGGGACAGGTTTTGCGAAAGGAACCCTAACATCTTCCCCTCTCCCAGCCTGATGGTGCCTGTTTGAACCTAGATTAGAGAAGTTGGACACATGGACAACTCCACTCAGCTTCAAAGAAATGTTCGGTCCCTACCCCCCTTTTTCCCCATCAGTTTCTGAAAGATTTCAGCTACAAACACAGATCTGTCTGTTAACGGTATGGGGACTGTGTGCCAGGCAACACGGCTGGGGGGGGATGTTTTTGTTTTTAATCCCTTCTGTTGCGTGGGTTTGCTACCGGAGGAATCAAAAGTGCAAAATGCTGTTAATGTGTCTGTTTGGCTCAAGCTTTCGCGTTAATGCATCGTCTGCCATCAGGAGAGTTATGACTAAATCAAGGCATGACGCAGACAGGCAACTTAACCAACTCACATCTCGACAGAATCCCGCAAAGCCAAGGACCCAATTAACAGGCTTCTCTGTGTTGGGAGCAACATTATAAGCCCACTTCCCCCTAAATTAATTTAAATAGCATGGACTGGTCACTTAAGCTGCTACAGTCAGTGGCTGGAAACAGTGAGAAAGAAATTACTTACTCATGTCCCCTTTAGGAAAAGCACAAAGCATCTGCAGAGCTATGAAGCTGAAACAAAATTAGCTGGATTCCTCACCCAAATTGATTCCACCACTGAGACGAGAGCACGCATGAACGATTCCCATGGGAGAGTGGGACCACAGAGGCCAGGATGGTGCATCTGTGCCTTGCTCTGGCATGTATACCATCTGTGCCAAAAGGAATCAAAGGCCATGCAGGGCTCATAAGAAGAGCTCTGTTAAATCAGACCAAGAGCCCATCCAGTCCTGTGCCTGGCATCCTATGGTGGCCAACCAGGTGCCTCCGAGAACCCCACAAGCAGCGCATGCATGTGTATACGTATGTATGTATGTATGCATGTATGTATGTATGTATGTATGTATGTATTTCCATTTCTATACTGCCCCATAGCTGAAGCTGTCTGGGTAGTTCACAAAAAATTAAAACCAAAATGCACAGGATAAAACAATATAAAATATAAAAGCATTATAATGTGGAAATAGCCTTCTCTGGCCATATGCTCCCCAACAACTGGCATGCTGTGGCCTATTGCCTCCAAACATGGGCATCCCTCTAGCCATGATGGTTAATAATAGGCAATCCTCCTCCATGCATTTGCCTAATCTCCTTTAAAATCAAACTACATGTTATAACTACATGTTATATTAAGCCTCTTGAAGTAGGAATGGATGATTCTGTCGATTTTGGTTTCTCTCAGTCTCTCATTTTTCTGATCTTAAATTCGTTCATCTTGAACTTTGGGAATTTCTCCAGTCTTAAGTTCGGTTCATGCATGAAAATTCATAAGCATTTTTGTGCACATTTCTCTGAGTACATGGATTTTTGTATGCACTTTTGCAAGTAGTTTTCCTACTCTAATGCATTTTGGGGTGTAATTTCCCCTAATATAAGCATTTTTGTCCACATTTTTTGATCAGAGAACTCAATTGCAAAATTCAGAGTAATGCAAATTTGGAAGGATAATGCTTTAGCCTGTTTTTGCTGTGGTGCTTTAACCGCAGCTTGATCATGAATGGAGAAAATAATGCAAATTGCTATAGATCGCACTGCTATAAAAGACAAAGCTATTGGGTCCACTCAAAACATTGGCAACCCTATCTGTAGCTCAGCCTTCTCTAACCTGGTCTATAACTCTCACCCCCACAGGCAGCATGGGAGTCATAGTCCAGCATATCTATAGAGCACCAGGTTGGGAAGGTTGACATAAGTATGAAGGTACCCCACAATCGCCTGTCTTCCACTACCTCAGGGGCTGTTAGGAAACTGACTGCAACCATTTCCCTTTTATAGTTAGTTTACTAACACATTAGGAGGAAAGCTGGTCCTGATATTTACTTTTATTTTTTTAGTGAGACATCCCCATATGACAAAAATGCAGTTAGGGCTGGACTTTGGGGCCCCCACAACCCAGGGGGTTACCAAATGACCACCCAGAAAGCAGCCAGTGATGTGGAAAGCAGGGCAACAGGAGCAAACTCCATTTTATTCCTGTAGTCATAGTCGTGCTCTGAGTTAAGTGAGTTTAAAATGCAAAAATGCACATGCTCAGAATATTATTATGTACCTGCCTGGATACTTGTATCATCTTCAGCAGTCCTTCTCCGGGAGCCCCCGCCAAAGGAAGTAAGGTGGGTGGCTACCAAGATGAGGGCCTTTTCTGCTATGGCACCACAGTTGTGGAATGAGCTTCCCAGAGAGGCTCGCCTGGCACCTACATTGTGCTCTTTCTGGTGCCAGGTGAAGACCTGATTTTCCCAGGCATTTTAGACTTTTAGTTCCTTTGTTTTAAATCTGTTTTTGTATTTTAAATCTCTGCATTGCAGCTAGGTTTTATTTTGGTTTGTACTTTTATATTATGGTTTCAAGCCTTTACATTTTATATTGTACTTTATGATGCATTTTGTGGTTTTAATTGTTGTGAACCATCCAGAGAGCTTTGGCTATTGGGTGGTATAGAAATGTATATATATGTATATGTATATGTATATATAATCATCTCATCAGGGTTGGCAGGCTGTTTTGTTGTTGTTCTAATATATCAGGAGTGTAGAAGCAGTTGTAAAGCATTGAATGGCAAATGGGTGGGAGGAGAAGAGAAATATTAGCTGTCTAATACACGTGGCTGCCTGGGGGGGGGGGAATAACAGCATTAAGTCCAAGGTCTAAAATTACCTAGCTTCATCGCTGGACAAAATAACTGGCTTTTATATGTGTGTCTAGATTTCCCCCCTCCCCTGTGACTCAGTTGTGTTTGGATGGACTGCCACAAAGGTTCTCCTGTAAAACAGTAACACTTCAACAAAGGAAGTGCTTTTAAAAGAAAAAGAGAGTTAGAGGCATTAGTAGACAGAAGCTCTGTCTAAGCCTGGCCTCCTTGCTACATTCAGCTGTTCTTAGTCCTGAATGGACTGATAATGGGTTGTCATTCCGCATGCTCCCTGTCTTCAAAGCAGAATCAATAAGCTAAACAGCAAATCTGGGCCTTGTGCCCCAGCTCATCACACCAGCTACATGGTTCAGAGGTCAGTGCAGACTTAATTGACCCCTGACTATTTAATTGCTTGCAGTGGGGAAATACTGGTGGATTTAAGACATTTAATTAAAAGCTGGTATGGGGGGGGATGGTAGCAAATTAATTAACATATAACTTTCAACAGAATCACCCTGCAAATACTCCTTAAGATGGGTGTAGGCGAGGCAAAGCAGCATTAATTGTAGCAATTAATTAGGCATTAAACTGATAATGGGTACAGCTGCTAACAATTAAGACCTAATTATAGCAAGTGTTTTTAACCCTTTGGGGGAAGGATTTTCATCTGATGGAAAGGAGATGGGTACCAGCAGCAGGAGGTGATTTCACTCCAGGAGGAGATCTTACACCTACTGCTGTTATTTATTGCCTGTAATGTGGTTTTCAGTCTTATGTTCACAACATATTCTAAGTCACTACGACTTGATGGAGGAGCTGAGGCTGACTTACTTGCCAGCACAGTAAGCCCAGAGGTGGGGTCTCTCAAATTCACATGCTACGGTTGGGTTCAAGCTAATGGGTTTGTTGCTAACAGCATATGCTGCTGTATCAGATATACACCTACATGCAGCTGAAGCCCACCCCAAATTCTGACCATTCATTCAGAAACCAACATTAAAATATCACATTTCCAAACCTAAATGTTATATTTTTGAAATGTGATATGTGTGTTTTTGCATGTAAATTTCACACTCTATTGTACTCACCTCTCAGTTCTTAGTTCCCAGACTTGTATTCAGCCTAGACCTGTGGGACAGCCTGAATATGGAACTGACATTTATACACTTTTGCACCCAGTCTCAGCACCAAAGCTCCCATAAACTGCAGCCATCTCATTATGCTCATGGGCATGAGGTAACCACCATTAAACTGATGATCCGGGAGGACAAAGTGTAGCTGGGCTAGTCGCTTAGCAACTGATCTGTGTTCCCTGTAATAGCTCCTCTGATTATATTGTTATCATTAAGTCTTTGCTCGCATTACCCTTGAAATTTCCCCCAAATGTGCAGGGGGCAGAGTGGAAAAGAATTTGTAATCTGAATTCTCCTCTGTAAATGCTGATGAATATCCTCCAGATTTTGATATCTGTAACAGACCTATGGTATCTGATTTTGATATTTGACTGTTGGTATTTGACAGCAGTATTTCACATGCAAGGTGTTTATTTTTTATTTTGACAGTGTTTAATAGCTGGTATGCAACACCAGCATTTAAGACTTGACAACATTTGAGGATTAAAATGTATTTGGCTTTTGACATCTGACAGCTGGTAAATGTTCCCATATGATGCCTGCCAGATCAAATCCAGAGATGCCAACAAGTTGGAAAGCCCTAGAATTCCAAGGTTAAATTCCATGTTCAAATTGCAAATTTGATTTTGAAATTTAAATCTTTCACAGTCAGAAATGCTAGCATATACTGAACATTTCTGAATATTCATTTGCGTTCGAGGGAAATAATATTCCTGTGGATGTTCAATGAAATATGAATCTGTCTCAGAAAATTAGATTAAGCTCCAGTTCAAGGGATGGTAAACAAAAGCATTTTATTTATTCATTATTATTTTATTAGCTACTTTTGTATTCCACTTTTTTTCCAATTTGCCAGGACCCTAAGGCAGCTTACATGGCCCACCCCCTTGCCATTTTTTAGGTTAGGCTGAGAGTCAGCGTGTGGCCCAAAGTCATCCAGTGAGCTTCATTGCCGAGTGGGGACAACAAGACCCCAGATCTCCCAAATCCCAGTCCAACACTTTAACCACTACACCACTCTGCTTTTCAGCTGAAGAGGTTCCCAGAGTGCATTGCTGAATAATATAGAACAAGGCAGTACATTGAGCACCTTAAATCCCCAAATACTGCAACTCAGCTACTGAAATACTGAGATGCTGATGAGATCCACACTCTGTAGCACTTGGCTATCCACAATACCTCCACTGCATCCCAGGGACTTACAGCAAGCCAGACAGAGCCTGAGCACCAAGCTAAAATGCTGCAAAATGCAAACAGGCTGACATTTCCTGGGCTGCTGAGCAGAAGTCACTCTTGTGCACTGATGTTTCCTGAGCCAGCCCCATCACAGCTCAGATTCACTGGATGAGCCCATTGAGGTAATCCTCCGCAGATGGTCATATAGAGAGCAGGCGGACAAGAGGAGTGGAAACGTCTCAGCCTGTGGTTTTGTGATAATGGCATCATACCTTGAATTAATCAAGATCACACCATCCCAGAGACCGTTTCTCTCTCATCATTGATCCTAAAGTAGCTTCCTCTTTCTTCTGAGATGGAGAAGGAAAACTGTTTTATTATGTATGTTTTCAAGGCTTTACTGTTGCTATGAGAATCATTAAACATCCATTTCACAAGCTTTAAATTTATCCCATCAAGCCTTGTGATTTCTGTTTCAAAGTTTGGTGGATTGCACCCCACAGAACCAGACTCTCGCTTCATAAACAACCCCCCCCCCAAGTTTTATTTAAGCAAAGGCCCCTCCACAGAGCCTTCTCAGGGTACAGCCTCTCTCTCTTCAGGCCAGGAGCAGTGGGTGTTGCTCTGAACTATTTCCTGGGTCCTCCCAGGAAGCCCCACCCATGCAGGCTGAATCTAATAGTTCTTTCATATTGTTACGATTTCTGCCAATTCTTACTCTCCTACCATAAACACATTTTAACAGTCCATCTAAAGCTTCCACCTGTCCATCCTCAATAATTCATTACTCATTTTCTCTCTCTAAACTAGTTATATCCCTCTGTCTGCAGACATCGGCCATGGATCCTTCTGTGTCCATCCATCCATCTGTCCTCAGTCTCCCCATCCATCCAGTATACATTGAAGTCCAAGGACAGAATGCTGGGCTTGGATGGACTTGGGTTCAAGTCCCACTTTAGCTTTAATCATGCTGGGCCTGGACTAGGGCAAGTCACTCTCTTTTAGCTCCAGTTTCCTGCTTGTAAACATGGTACATGAGTGATCTACTCTTCAGGGCTGCTGTGAAGGAAGACAAAACTCTACCACCAAGCACATCACATAGATGTGCAATATACTGATAAATGATCAGCATTGCCTACCATCCAACTTCCAGCCTTCCCAGAGCCCCTGCTCCTGTCTCCCTTCCCACACAAGACCAGCAAAAGCCTAGCTTGAGCACCAGACAGTAATGCAGGTCATTTTAAAGCTGATAACCATATATTTTAGTGAGTAGTTATGTATATATTAAACCGCTTTGAGCATATTGGGAAGAGAATGACTAATAGTGGTTATTAAAGTAAGAACCGGTACCAAACGTTCTTTGTAGGTCCGTTTGTATGCCTTCATCAGCCTTCCCAACCTGGTGCCCTCTAGATCTGTCAGACTACAACTCCCATCGATGGCCATGTTGGCTATGGATGATGGGAGTTACAGCCTAACACACTGGGAGAGCACCAGTTTGGGGGATGCAACCCCACATACATTGGTCTGTGCCTGGCTCTCCCAGGCTTTCCCTCCCGAGGCCTGTCCACTTTCACAAGCAATCCAAGTCGTCATTTGGGGTGGGGCATAAGTAACGTGGCGTGCCATGCACAAGGTGCAGCCCAGTTTTTTCCAGGGCCGGAGCAGGGGTTCTGGGAAGCTCCCCTTACATTGTGCAAAGCAGCCCTCAAGGCCACAGATTGCCTTAGGACAGGCCTGGTCCCTGCTCAAGATGGCCTCTTCAGCAAATCATATCCTGAATTTTCCGTGCTTCCCCCTTAGCTGCATTTCCAAGGTCACCCCATGCTCACATTCCCCATCCGTTATTCAGCTGTCAGCGCCATAATGCCCCATGCAGCCCTGGCTCATTGGTCTTATTTATTTATAGTATTTCTGTGCAGTGCTACCTTTTTTCCATAAGCTCCAAGGTGACATACAATAAAAAGAACAATGATACAATAAGGCATGGGGGGGGGAGTGTTAAGGCAGTAGATAAAAAGCAGTTAAACAGGTCCCCAACACCACAGAAAACCATGGAAGGCGAGAGAGAAGAAGCCGGACTTCACTTGGTATGTAAAAAATAGCAAACAAGGTGCCAGTTGAACATGCCTGGAAAAGTCCTTCTGTACTTCAAGGTCAAAAGCAGCACTCTGAATTGAGCTGGCCACAAACTGGCAACCAGCGTCAGTCTTTTAACACTGGTGGTCATAACGGTCAGCCCAAATAGTAATCTGGCATTCTGCCCATGCTGAAGTTTCCGAACGCATTTCAAAGTCATCCCCACATAGAGTGTGCTGTAGCCATTTAGCCAGTCATCCACAGCCCTTGAGCAAGACCCCGCAGCAGGCCCCCTCCCTCCGCGAGTCTCCCTTCTCACCGCCATGGTCACCAGCTGCCCTTGCTTCTCATCCTCTGTCTCCTCCTTGCTCCCGCTTGCTCGCTTGGCAGGTGGAGGGCCGGGGAGCCAGCAGGCCGCGGCGTCTCCTGCTCCTCCTCCTCACCACCACCGCTGTCAGGGCCTGAGAGTCAGGGGAACAAGCAAGTTGCGATGGGGAAGAGGAGGAGCAAGTCCAGGCGGCCCTTATCAGTGGCTAGATGTTCAGCCTAGATGTTGCTGAAGCATGGAAAACTGTCGCCAACCCATCTCTCTCCATGAAGGATGCAGCTGTCACACCAACCAAACTTGGTGAAAGGGACTACAAGCTACGGGTGCCGCCTGCTCCTCCAGAAGCAACTTCAGTGGGTGCTAAAAAAGCTAGTGAACTGCTAACGTTGAGCCTAATGCCTCGAAACAGGGACCTGGCCATGGCTAAGCTGGTTTGATCCCCCCTGGCCACAAGTAAGAGTTGTCCATTGGTAGAGGTGCTACTGTAAAGTGAAAGAGAGTTCATTCATCCCCTCCCTACACACACACACACACACACACACACACTTCCCTTTCAGGCCCTTAATATGTGCGCCTCACTTGACTTACAGAGATATGTCTGGGCAGGTGCATTAGGCTACTAAAAACGTTTGTAGGCTAATAAAATTTGTGGATTTATTTGCACAGCTGTACAATATTATGATAAGCATGACAGAGAATAGGTAAATAGCAACTGTAATACTGAGTTCTTATCTGTTTGGGCAGAGACTCTCAGCAAATGAATGCCGAATTTTCCTCCACGATTTGCGAAGTTTGCCTTGCTGCCCTTTCTGTGTGAAAGAAATGAGGGTCCCTCTCTAAGCTCTTCAGCCCTGGGAGTTCCAACACCACAAAGGCTGATGAGAATGGCTCTGACAGGTCTTCCTCGCTGAAGCCATGTGCCAGGGGTTGCACATGGCTCCTTCCTTCTCCTGTGTCCCTTCTCCAGGGACTCTCGAGCACTGCTCAGCTCCTGTCACCTTAGCTCATCTCTCCAGGGGGGTGCCAAGTTCAAAGAGGCAATTTTCCGTCTTTGGTATTTCAGTGTTGCTTTTGCCAAGCGAGTTTGGCTTGCCTTCCTCTGCAGTGGGTTGGTTTCGCTCTCAACGGCCTGCAAACCAATCCCTCCACCTCCACCTCCCCACTTTTCTGCCTACTTCAGAGCTGAGCAAATGGCCAGTGAGTCAGCTGCCGTAGAGCCAATCAGTTACCATGCCACACTGGGAAAGGCCACCCATCAGCTTGCCTCTGAGTTCTGCAGTTTAAAACATTGGCGATTTAAAACCAGCTATGTTTAAAGAACTCAGGAGTCATTACAAGCAGCTGGAATGGATGGCTACCATCCGACTGTCCGCACAGTTTGTCTGACATTCATCAGCATAACCACCTGTTCTAGAAATCCTTGAGACTGAAAGGACTTCTTTGGACGAAGTGTCCTTCATGGCACCCTCCCTCTGCAAGAGGCCAAGACGTATTAGAATCATAGAATAGTAGGGTTGGAAGGGGCCTACATTCCCCCTGTGGAGAATGTCACTCCACTTTGTGGCCTCTCCTTTAACCAAGGCATTTTCTAGCCCTTTTAATGGCATAGACAAAAAAAAAAAATCTTAAGACAGTCTCTGGCCAAAAACACCAAGCCATGCACATAGAGAGCTGGCATAGAACTGTGACCAAAAATACAGGCTGAGTACTATTCTGATCTTATACTGTATTATTTGTACATTGCTCGGGGATTTCTTTTAATGTAAGCAATTTATGAATATCAGTAAATGCATAATACAGAAATAATAGTCCCCCATTCAGGTCTGGCTTCAGCCACAGAATCACTGGGTGGCTTTAGCCAAGGCTCTCATACCTTGCTTCCAGTCTGTAAAATGGAAGATAACACTACTGGTCTACCTTGCAGTATTGTTGTAAGCATGACTGAAATTCATGTGTGACATCCTTCAGACACACCAGGAAAGCATCACATATGTTTCTTGCGCAAGAGGAGCATTTGGTATTTGATGAAATCCTGGGAAAAAATCTCTGACCTCCTAAGTTTCGGATCCTTATAGTGCACTGCATAGATAACCTCCAAAATACGTGAGAGAAGGAAATCTCAGATTTGCGGTACTCAGAGGGAGGGCATCAGTGTCCTAGGTAGCTCCATAGACTTCCCCCTAAGAGAAGCAGAAGAAATGAGGTACAAGGCACACAAATTCAAAATGATTCATTTGCCTAATTGATACATGTGCTAGAATTCAGTTGTGGGTTTTGTTGTTGTTTGTTTTTTGGCTGCAGAATGTGGGTTAACTCAGCAGCACAGAATTTTGGCTTCTCTTTTCTTTTTTTTAAAGCACCAGTTATACAGCTCTGGCCATAGGCAATAGCTCTATTAATTGCTTTAACACCTCCTTGCGATAAGGCCAAGCGCATTTCTGGGCCTGCGCTGGTTGCTAGGCAACCCAGAGGGCTGTGTCACAGATTTCATGGGCTTGGGGGGCCTCCAAGCCGCAATGGCGAAACACTGTTAAGCCGCCCAGCACCGCCGCTTGCCTATTAATTATTTAAGACCTAATAAAAAATAAAGACACCTACCCTTGCCTTCCTTTCTCTTTCACTCCCTTCTCCCTTTTGCTACACAGGATCATTAATCCCCAGGGACTCTCTCCTCTGTCACGGTCTATGCCTCCCCCTCAACCAGAGCAGATAACCAAAGCGGCTTGTTTAACGGAGCCATGCCAGTCGAGTACAGTATTTAAATTTAATTGTCCGTAAACTGCTAGCATAATATCCTATCATTTCACCTCTCGTTTTCAGTGTAAACAAGACGGCATGTCCTCGACCGACTGAGAGGAAGATTCACTGGCAGACCCTTTTCCTCCTCAGAGGAACCCTAGACAACCCTTTTTCTCTACCTACCTCAGGCCCACCAAACCTCTCCACCTGCCCCCATGTCACTTCCCACCCACTGCCATGTCCTTTTCAGTACTGACCCCAAAAGGCTGGCAGCATCTCCACAAGTCCCGCCAGGTGCCGTGAAGGCCGGTGGCTCTGATGTCAATGGGGCTGTGAATTCATTCTGGGGTTCAGTCAGAACTCTAAAAGAGCTATCCAAGGTTCTGAAACCCATGTTGGGGATAGGGTTCAGCACTTTCGATGGCTCCTTTAGAGTTCTGGCTGGTTCTGGCTGAAACCCGGAATGGATTCACAGCCCCACTGAAATCGGAGCACCCAGCCTCCACTGGCCAGGTGCCACATTTCCTTATGATATTAACTCTTCCCACTCAAGAAAATGGGCTCCGCTCCCCAACCTATGCACATTCATTTAAGGTCTGACTAGATCCCATGCACGGCGTGTCTTCTGTATGTGATGGGGAACCCTTCTTTTATAGGATTCCCAGTTGCACAGAAAAGTGTGTGCTGACACAGACATAGGATCTATTCTGAAGAAGAACCAAAGGTGCTGGCACCTGTTGCCACAGCTCTGCTCCCCACTCCCCAGAAACACACACTCATTTGAGGGTGGCCACCCACGCATCACCCCAAAAGAGGAAATGCATGGCCAAAAAAAGAGGACAAAAGAGGACAGATTTTCATATAGTCTCCATGTGCTCCTTTATATGTATCGATGCAAATGTCAAAATAATTACTGTAATTTAAACAGGGAAACACTGCATCTCAACATAGTGAGGAAGACGCGCAAAGTGACCTGTGTGCTGTTGGTTGGCAGCATCAAGGCCCCTGCTGCTCTCCCTTCTTAGGATGCTTTATCAGGATTTCATTGTCCTGAGTTTATCAAATGAAAAGGGCTACTGGGAGGACACAAAGAGGCCCTCCAGGGCTTGAACCTAGAGTAGCCCATGTGTGATGCTTGGGCCTAGCCTCATATGTTGCTTGGAAGTTTGATTGCGCTAAGAAGGTGTGAAGGTTTGAGGCCTACAGAGGCAAGGAAAAGAAAAAGGTCAGGCCTAGAGGCCTGTTGTTGTTGTTGTTGGGAGGGGGTATCCCTGAGACGAGTAGTTTCATTTCCCCAGTTAAGTTTCATTTCTTCAGGTTTGAAACAGTACTTTCAGTTTTGCAGGAGGAGGGTATAAAAAGAGAGAGTCAGGAAGACCAGAGTAGTAAGAGCAGACATGGGGAGACCAGAGCCTGAAGAAGAAGCAATAAGAAGCAGCTTGGAGAAGTCTAAGTACAGCTAGGGTAAAGGAACTTGCATTTTGCAACTTTTATTTTCTCTTAAAACCTTTTGTGTCACTCAGCTCTATTGTGTAAATACCTTTAGTTATAATTTGCTTGCTTTCATTTACCAGTAAACTGTTGTGGTTAACCCTCTGTCTAGAGTGTAAATCACCCCACGTCTACAGCCTAAACCCCACATTATTGGGAAGGGGAAGCTTAAAAGAAGGAAGGTGAGACTCTTAAGCAGGCAGGAGATTGTTAAGGAGTTGTTCAGAGGGACCAAGTCATACAGGGAAACCTCACAAGGGGTATGGAACCAGTGGAAGCTGGTGGCTCCGATGTCAGTGGGACAGTGAATCCGCTCTGGGTTTCAGTCAGAACTCTAAAGGAGCTCTTCAAGGTGCTTTGCAGAGTTCTGACTGATTCTGACTGAAACCTGGAGCAGATTCACCACCCCACTGACATCAGAGCCACCAGCCTCCACGGTATGCAACATTGGCCCCTGTGGTTGGCAAATAATAGGAAACTTTGGAACTGGCCCACTCTGGGATAAATACTAGAAGCCTGGCCATTTGCCTTTCTTTGGTCAATAGCACAGTTTCAAAGCCCTGCTGGGCTTCAGGCTCTGGGCCCAAGCTCTCATTCTAAATCCAGCACAATCCAGACTCAAGCCCCACCCCCAGCAACAGCACCTGACCTCAAGGACCCTGCTCTGGATAACACAGTGGACCTGAGTTGGCGAAATGTCATATTCTCATCATAAAGAGGAGATTTGCAAAGGGACTATCAAACCGCCTTTCCACTAAGAATGGGCAAATCAGTCTATTTCTACTCCACTTCACTTTTGCATATGTTCACCCATAAGTCCATTCCATCCCATTCCTGCATAAATCTGCTAATTTATTTTCATCCATATTAAAACAATGTACTTAGATACCTATTAAAACATACATGTTGAAATATATTTTCTTCCCAAACACACATTTGTAAATGTCCTTTCTCTCAATATATGCATTTAAAAATATATTCTGATATATTTATTTGAGCCAAGAATTGCACCAGAACATTCCAGAAGTGTGAAATCCCATGGATAACTAAGTTCCAGTTCTCACATTAGTCCAAGAGATGTGGATCAGTAATCAGTTCTTGCTTGTATGTATGTATGTATGTATGTATTTATTTATTTTGGGGGGATATTTCAAGTGTTCCCCTACACAGCTGTACAGCTATGCATAATAGTGCATACTAATCCATTTTCTTCTCCTCCTTTCTTCAAATGTATAACTATGCAGATGCAGAGTTGTCAACTGAACAAAGCTGCTTTCTCATTTTATACTTCTTATTTTAAATTCTGACATGAACAGCCATGTAGGCACTAGCACAGGATGAGGAGAGTGGTTTTTCGGAAGTTACCGTATTTGCTGTTACTTTTTGGTAGCCACAAAAACCTCCCCCTACCCAATATACCTTTCAAGCTGGACTTATTCTTGTTTGCTTGAGCAAACAATTGTGTCTTCAGAAAGAATGCCAGCTGAAAGGAACCTTTAGGAACACAAAACAAAACAGTAGGCTCGTCAACCTACTTCTCCTAGTCTCAGCCTCCTCTGATCCTGCTTTGCATTAAAAAAAAAAAATGCAAAAGAAAGAATTGTGTTACTAAGTGTCATGTGTTGGCTGAGCCCCCGCCTTCAGAAGAATGCATGGCAAGTTGTGAATTCACTGAGTTTGCATTTGCAAATTCAAACCAAAGCACGTGACTCAAGATCATCTCAGACTCACTGAGATTCCCAAAGGGTGCAAGTCCAAAGGCGTGTATTCATAAAAGTGAAATATACAGATAATATATATGCTCTTTTAAGGCATATTCAAAATCAGCTGCTCTTTTGGCCTCCTTTTTTCTTTTTTACTGTGACATTGGAGTCAACCATTACAAAGCAATTTGCCAAATGAAGTACTGTAGAATAAAACTATTTGGACAGCCTTGTAGCTCAAAGCAGTGAGCTATCTAGACCAGTTTCCTGTCTCCAAGCTCCAAACAAGCGGGTGAGGTAGCTCATAGTCAGCAGTCATACAAAAACCTAGAGAGATAGTGATCTCTTCATATGATACAACATGATGTAATATGAAGAGGGACGATAGCTCAGTGGAAGAGCAAATGTCTTTTACGGCTATGCATTACTGCATTTTTATCCCACTATTCAAACAATTATCGTCTCCTAAAGCAGCTCACATCAATTAAAGAGAGAGAGAGAGAGAGAGAGAGGCCCTGCCGTCAAACTAAAATAGCAAGACACACAAGGAAAGGAAGAGGGGGGAGTTCAGTTTTTCAAGGCCAGAACAAGGTGGGGAACTATAAGTGGGCATTGAAATGCACTTTGGACATGGCTGGTATTTCACTGCTGGTGTTCTTGCTCGAATGAGTCTCTTGTTCTTTTGGCTGATGGGTGGGGCTGGAGCACCTTTTCCCCTTAATTCTGCAGTCCCAGAGCGACAGCCAGTTGGAGCTGAGTGTTCTTTCTGGCAGGGAGGGGGAGGTGAGCTCCCTGCAACTGCTCCTTCTTTGGCCAACAGATGGGCCAGATTGGTCTCCCCTTTGGCTTGATGTCCTTCCTGGGAGGCAGCGGGTGCAGGTCCCCTGGCTGGTGGCAAAAGCCAGAGTGTGCTTCCCTTCTGCTCTCTGGTCCCAGGACAACAAATGCTTTGCATGCAGAAGTTGCCAGTTTCCATCCTGGCATCTCCCAGCTTGTTACTGTGATTATTTTCCTGGATTTCCCTGTTGTGTTCAAACAATACCTTTGGGAAGCTTCCAATCATCCATGTTTCTCTTTCTGTCTTTCCACTTTACATGACAACAGTGGGACAAGAGAGACAAGACAAGAGAGAGCATTAGAGGTAATGACAGGGAACCACTGGAATGACCGCAGGAGATCAAACAGGAGATGGCAGCCGTGTAGTGTGTCAGCTTCATTGCACACTGCAGCTGAATGTGAAAAGTTTATAGCCATGCCAGCTCCAGGCAGAGTGCTGAAGTAGAGAGTGTTGGGGCTTGCCAGGAAATTGCCACCTTTACTGCAAGAAATGGAAGATGCACAATCCTGGGTAACCGTTGCAGTCCTTCTGAAGAAGCCAGGCAGGGTTTGCTCTTGGCCAAGTGGAAAGAGATACAAATCTAGCTGAAGGAAAGGAAGTGTTCTTTTGCCATCATGGTGCTCAGATCCTCTCCTTTTGGCATATGGAATTGACCACAACACCAGGTAGTACATGATTTAAAATTGGCACTGATTTTAAATATTGATATTTTATTGTTGTTTTTATACCATGTGCTTTTCTAGACGAGGCTTTTTAACCCACTACTTCTGCTTCCAGATTCTTTGCAGGATTAAGATTGGATCTCTACACAAGGGGGGGGGGGTTGCTTCCTGCCTTCTGTACTTACCATGACATAACCTCTAGGTGGTGCTGTGGTATAGTGGAACAAAGTGGGATAACGCAACTACACTGGTGCAGAGTTGCGCTTTGTTCCACAATTCCAAAAACTACTGCATTTTCCTTGCCCACCCCACCAAAAAACCCTGCGAAAGTGGCTGGAAAATGCAGGCGAGAACCTGGAGGATCACAGTAATATCTAAAGCACCCATAAACAACCATGACTGAGGAATGGTGGGTGCACAATAAAAGCTTCAACTAGACAATCCCTATGTTGTTAGCCATCCCACAGATTCTAAGGAGCCATGTTTGGGACCGGGAGGTAATAAATCTTAAAATAAAATAAGGCTGCAAACCTGTACATACTCATCTGGAAGTAGGTCCCACTTAACGCAATAGAACTTACTTCTGAGTAGGCATGCAGAAAATTGCACTGTAAATTAATTAAACAAGTGTCTGTGATAGGACAGCATAGCCAGGTTAAACTCTGGAAAAATCAGGAACACTGATCATTTTGGGTGCTCTAGCCTTCCACAGCCTGTTACTGAAGGCTCTGCCTGCAGTGCTCAATATGGCATGGCACAGCTGGTTGGGGTTACTCTGTGATACATGGAAAGCACTCTGCACATGCTTACAGGGACTCTCTTCATCTACATTTTTGCCAAGTCGAGGTTTTCTTTGTTGAAAATTCCTTTGTTATAAATCCCAAGAGCTGCTGCACTTGTCTCTGTTTTTACTCTTCTGTTATTTATTTGTATTGTTTGACTTGGTTAATTTTTGGTGGATTTTATTGTTTCTAAATTGTTCTAAGCCATCCTGATTGCTGCAAATGCCCTGGAAAGGTAGAATATAAATACGCTTTATAAAATAAAATAAATCCGTTTGTTCTGAGCCTCAATTCCCAGCACTGAAAACAGTTTTGGAACTAAACCCATTATCAACCAAGCCATGGACTGAATACATGGAGCCCAGGAGCAAAGTTACCATTGCTAAGCAAACCCGACCCAAATCTGGTAAATCAGTGCCCCATTATATATAATTGTATACAGATAAAAACTTTCTATCTTAATGAATCTACTTTTCAACAAAGAGTCATGGCTGCACACAAACACGCTGCAAGTTACAAAACATCTCATTTAATTTCATATCAGAAACATCCAACTCACTCTTTACCAGAATTTTCTTTTCCAGTTTTACTCATTTCCCTGTCTAAACCATCTAGGAATGCATTGCTTGGTTTTAATCATATCAGCAGAAAGGCCTGTTAGAAAATGAAAGCATTTGCAAAAGAGGCACGCAGAATTAATTCGGTGCAAGTCCAGGGTCCATTTCGACTTAAATGAGAACTCAGATTTGGAGGCGCTGAGAAGAAATATTATATTACCCCTGCTGAATGAGCAGATTTGTAATGATGGAGGAAGGCTAAAGGGTGAGATGAAATAACAAGATGTTGGCACAAGAAAGCTTGAAGTGCTCCAGACAGTTACTATCTTAAACCGGGTATGCTAATAGAGATGCTTAAAAGGAGCTGAGTTTAACAGGAACAGAGGCTAAACCAGGGCTTCTAAGCAGCTCAGCACCGCTCTAAGCAAGGCCAGCCCTACAATAAGGCAGAGTGAAACAGCCGCCTCAGGCAGCAGATGCTAGGGGCACAGAACAGTGGCCAGGTGTTGGAGGACAGAGCTGTGGATGTCGTGCAGCCTCCCCCACACCCCCTAAGCTAAGAAGGCATGGCCGCTAATCAAAGTACAATCTCCACCTAGCAACCTCTGTGCTGACACTTCTTCCCTTTCCCATGGGTCTTGACAGAGCATGCCATATCTAGAAAGCTTCTCTGGTCATGCTGAACCAGCTAGCTCTCAGCCACTCACTGGCTGGCCACACTTGGTCTGAACTAGCAAGGCTGTTGATCTGTTCTGGCTGGGGTCTTGGAGAGGACACACAAAGCCGTCACCATGTGTGGCCTGCTAAAGCAATAACTCCTGACTTCCCCAGTCCTTGAAAACAACTCTGTTTCTGCAGCCCCAGCCAGGTCAGTGGCAAAATCAGGTTTATCAAGCTGCTGGTGGGCCAGCATATCTGACTGGTGCACTCATACACTGTAACTGTTTACAAGGAAAGTCACCATGTTCTGTCACTTGCCCTAGTAGATCACTATCCCTGCTTTGTTTGTTTGGTGTTGTGTTTTTCTTTTCTTTTGGGGATGCCTTGTTAGAATGTTGTTGTGTGAGTCACTGGAGTTGTCGTTCTTTGGGCTTTAACTCCTCCTCTGGGTCTCTAGAAGTTAAATCCCCAAGTGAAGAATGAATGCATCTAGACTCGAGTGCAGCTGCCTGTAAGGCACATGAACACTCAGGTGCCATGCAGTGCACAGGCCTGCCGGTTCACAGACTGCAGCTGCTGAGGAATATCTGGTATGTCTCAATGACATCTTGTAGGACAGCAGTTGTTTCCAAAGACGTCTTTATCCAAAGCAGCAAACACCTTCTTGGCTTTTCCTTAAATGGAGGATGAGGCTCACCTGGCATCTAGGTTGTGGTCTTTTCAGCACCAGGTGAAGACCGTCTTATTTTCTCAGGCATTTTAGTCTTTCAGTTTCTGTTCTAACTTTGTTGTTGTTGTTGTTCAGTCGTGTCCGACTCTTCGTGACCCCATGGACCATAGCACGCCAGGCCTTTCTTTGCACCGCTGCTAGGTTTTATTTTGTTTTTGTTTTATACTGTACTTTTACACTTTTACACTTTATTTTATCGTGATGTATTTTATGGTTTTAATTGTTGTGAACCACCCAGAGAGCTTCGGCTATTGGGCAGTATAGAAATGTAATAAATAAGTAGCTAATACAGCATCCAGCGGGAAGAGGGGAGCCCTTCAGCAATGGGATATGGGGCGGGGGGGCAGCAACCTTTGATGTGTTTAGAAGCATGTCCTTATTTTCGTTCTTGAAGTGATGCCAGGTATGATGCCAGACAGCTTCAGCTATTGGGCGGTATAGAAATGAAATAGATACATACATACATACATACATACATACATAAAATATGTGAGCCACATTTGGTTTCATGGGACACATGTGTAGGCCTGAACCCAGAGTCCCAATCCTGACCAGCATTATTGCCACAGCTCCACCTGGCTACAAGGCAGGTGAGGCCCCAAAGGTGTCTGAAATATAAGTGTTTGCCTGTCAGCTTGGCCCTCAGGAGGACAGTGCTGACATTTTATGAATATTGCTGGAGGCATCTGCAGAAGTTCTTCCCACTTGGGTTTTCAGGCTGGAGAACTGCAGAAGCTCTAACCACAAGACTTGAAATGCTATCTTGAAATGCTATCTAGGCAGTGAACATTTCCATGAAACATCTGGGAGAGGTCATCCAGAGATCTGGCTTGAGGTGTCACCAATATGAAGATAACACCCAGTTTTCTATCTCTTTTTCATCATGTTCAGGTGAAGCATTGGCTGCCCTGAGTCAGTGCCTGGATGTGGTGATGAGCTTGATGAAGGCTAATAAACAGACTCAATCCAAACAAGATGGAGGTACCGTTTGGGGGTTGCTGACCCACCCAGGTTGGTGAGTGATTTTCAACCAGTTCTGAAAGACACTGTAGTCCCCCTAAAGCAAGGATGAGCAACTTGTAACCCTCCAGATGTTTTGGCCTACATCTCCCATAATCCCTCACAATTGGTTATGTTGGCTAGGGCTATTGAGAGTTGTAGGCCAAAACATCTGGAGGAACACAAGCTGCCCACCCCTGCCCTAAAGGGTCAGGCTTGCAATTTCAGGTTGTGTCTTGATTCAGCGTTGTTACTAGAGTCTCAAGCAACCTTCGTGGCATGTCGCACATTTTATCGGTGCTTCATGCTGTGCCCAGAGAGGCCTGCCTGGTGCCTCCTTTACTGTCATTTCGGTGCCAGGAGAAGACCTTTTTATTCCCCCAGGCCTTTCAAAATTGTGCTCACAAGGCTGTACATTTTAATCCATTGCTTTTATCTGTTGTTAATCTTTTTACTGGTACTGCATAATTTGTTTTACTTTTCTCCATTGCCGAGAAGAAATTTTATTCCAAGATTTTTTGCTTTTGATTATTGTATTTTAATCATCAAAATATAATATGTTTTGTAAGTCACCCAGAGAACATTGTTATTGGGCAGCTATATAAATATCGTGAATGAATTAATGAATCCTTGTCATGAAGAGGGTCCCAGGTTTGATCCTTGGCATCTCCAGATGCAGGTGGGAAAGATCCCCACCTGCAGCCCTGGAGAGCAGCTGCCAGTCAATGTAGGTAATACTGAGTGAGATGGACCAACAATCTGACTCGATACAATACAAGGCAGCTTCCAATGTTCACAGAGTCTGTGTTATCACTGTATCTACTTTCAATTTTGTCACAGAACTGAGATCATAACTCTACACAAAGAGCTTTTCCTTTCCTGCTTTTCCACTACATAACCTCTAGATGGCACCATGCTATAGTGGAATATCGCAGTTACACAAGTGGGAAAATACATTTTCTTTTGCTTTCAGATATAATACCCCACTTTCCCTGTTCTAAAAGTACCTGGGAAAGTGCCCTTAAAAAAACAGAAGCGAAACTTGGAGGAGGAGGAGGAGGAGGAGGAGGTTGTCTCAAGAACCCGTAAACGAACATGAGTAAGGAATCACGAGCACACAAAAAATGTCTTGTGTAGAAAAGCTCTGTATTTGTACCCAAGGGTCATGATCAGCCATCCAGAGCCTTTAGAAAGTACTGGCCCCAACCTTTGCATGCACTGGGCTCTTGCAAGAGAAGTAAAAAATGAGCCTCCTCGTGATGTGTGCACAACGCTCCATTAGCCAACTACCATTTGAAGTGATTTAGTGCAGTGCTTATCCTATTGACATAAGTTATTTCCCATACAATCCAGAGAATTGAGCTGAGCAGGGAACCTTGCACTCTGACAATGGGGAGATGGATAGTTATTACCTGAATGGTTATCCACACAAATTGTATAACAAATAGCATGCTGGGCTTGATCTGTGTTTTGGCTGAGATGCAGAGTGTTTATTTCTCCAAGTTGTTTTATAATGGGACATTCATGATAATGGGGAGGGGAGCCACGTGATCCCAAGGGAGACATACGTTAAGGAGAATGTTGCTGATATTAAAGTCAAAAATCGTAACAACCCCAGCTCATAGGTTTAGTGCTCTCTCTTGGTGCACAGGTAGTGGAAGGATCACCATCCAATGAACTGCAGTAGCTGGAATTAATGATCCATTTGCCCAAAGCCACTTGGAGTATACAGGAAGTCACATCCACTCACAAGAATTAGGAGCTAAAACATTTGCCCACCTTGATTCAAAATTTGCTAAGAAAGCATTAAATGAAACAGTTTGGGATTTTGGTCAAAGTTCATTTGGACTGGCCCAGGGGCTGTTGAAGTGATACTATTGTAGAAATAACCCAACCTGTGTGCTTGCTGCTGCACCCCCTGTGACATTTGCTCAACCTGAACATTTTTAAAAAAAATTATGAACAGACTATTGCAAAGACATCATTTCCTGAGATTCCCCAATGTTCGCTAAAGGGGGAGTGAGAATATATACCATACATACATACAATGGTCCAGTAAACAGAGTGTCAGACATTTGTCTGGTCCCATTCCTCACTGGGTGGCCTTGTGGAAATCACTCTTTCAACCTCTGTCTCTTCATCTGCGGAATGGGAGTGACAGTGAATGTGGAAGCCTCCCCGCCAGACTCCCCCTCAGCCTCCTATAGTCATGTGTGTATGGGGACATTCACAGGGTGGTCTTGAGAGGAATCTTTCACTCAGACCAGGGGTGCCTCCGGGCAAGGCTTTCATCATGCAATTATCCTGCCTCATTCATGGGATTTCACCCCTGTGTAGTCCTCCTGCGTTTTCCCCACTGATTCTTCCATCTTTTTCCTTCCATCAAAACAAAAAATCCATTAAGGAAGGAAAGGTAGAATAGTTGCACCATGCTTGTAGACTGGTATCGCTAGGAGCCGTCCAACTGGGAGCAGCCCAGAAGACTTACTGGGCAAGGGGAACCCCATACTTGAAGACGCAGGTGGCTTCTGTAGGCTGCTGCTCCTGCTGCCAGAGAGGAGAGGAGTGTTGCCATAGACACCTCTTTCCCAACTGCTTTCAGGTTGAGACAGTGGCTGTGCCTCCCTGTGAGTGGCCAAGAACAGGGTAGATGGAGAAGGAGCAGCTTCACAAGAGAATTAAAAGACTGAAGCCTCCAGCAACAGTGACTCCGAGGAGGCACCAGAACCCGTCCTCAGTATGAACTAGGGCCCACTGGCTCAGATCACATATCCTATCCATGTGACCCCCAGGGGGGACCACTACCCCCTGACTCCGCGTGGTGGCCCTCAGGCTCCCCTAGTAAACATAGGCGCCCTGATGGGCAGGGATGTCAGATAAATGTGTTTGGGGGTGGAGTACAGTGAATTTTCTTACTCTCAGCCCCACTCCCAGACTTGGTTTTAGTTTCCACTGCAGCACGCGACTCAATCTGCAGCAAGTCAGGCCAATTCACTGGTTTTCCAGGAATGTTGCGCATTTGGGGGGGGGGGTTGCAATTTGCACAAATGATAGCCAAATTTGCGCAAACAACTCAAATTACAGCCAAAGTTGCACAAATTGTGCAAATTTGGTCGTAGTCAGCACAAATTTGGCCATAATTTGCAGAAATTTGGCCATAATTTGGCCAGAAATTTGTGCGGATTGCAGAACCTCCCCCCTGCAAACCCAGGCCACAGCTTGGCTCAAAGACACAAAGCAAGAAATACACATCATGGAACGCAGTTGAGCCAACAAAGAAATGGATTTCCCAGTGATGGACATCCCTACGGAGGAGCATTCCCAACCAGCTCCTCTCTCCTCCAAGCTTCATTTCCCAGGAGAAGCCAACACCTACCCCAAAAGGCCTCTGGCCTGTTAACAGCCAGATACAGCAACTAAGTGGATGGAGCTTCCTGAAAAACTCACCTGGTCTGATTAGCAATCCCTGACAGTTGTTCCCAGTCCAGTACTCATAGAATCATAGAACAGAATCACAGAATAGTAGGGTTGGAAGGGGCCTACAAGGCCATCAAGTCCAACCTCCTGCTCAGTGCAGGAATCCAAGTCAGAGCATCCCTGACAGATGGCTGTCCAGCCTCATCTTCAATGCCTCCAGTGTGGGAGAGCCCACCGCCTCCCTAGGTCATTGGTTCCACTGTAGTTGCAGCAGGACTATTCTCTGTGGTCCTGGAATCACTTCCAGGGCTGGGAGCTGTGAAGCCTGCTGTAGTTCTAAAAGTGCCACAATCACCTGTCCTACCTTGTGCCTCCTTGCTTGAGCCATCAGCCAGAACAGATGACAGAAGTTCAGATAGAGCCAGGCAGTTAACTACAAGATGGAGGCACTCAGCAAGCATCCACCTGTGGGTATCAGTTTGGTGACTAAGTGATCTAATATGTTTAATGTACACAGTGCTTTACAGGTTACCTGCTGCAGTTGGCTCTGCAGGCCAATGTTGCTATGTGGAGCGTTTCTCATCAGGATTCCAGAAAGGCAGACCTTCTTCCGGGATAATGCATTCTATTCCCCCTCCCTGCAGTTTTCTGTTTTTTTCCTCAGCAACCAGTTAGCATTCTGTGTCCACTGAGCAAGTGTGGTCCTCTGGGATTTTTTTCAAATTAAATTGCTTTCTACTTCTGCAGACCTTGGGGCAGTGGAGCTGGTTGCTCTGATGTCGGTGGGGCGGTTAATCTGCTCCAGGTTTCAGTCAGAACTCTAAAGGAGCTTGGAATGTTCCTTTAGAGTTCTGACTGAAACCCGGAGCAGATTCACCACCCCATGGACATCAGAGCCACCAGCCTCCACTACCTCGGGGTTCCCCTCATGATACCTCCTCTTGTGCATGGATGGTATTCGCTAGCTACATAATGATCTACACTATTACTACATAAGATAAGCAGAGAATGGGAGACAGAGAGAGGTCCCTGTCTTACCTACCTTACAATCTAAGCTTTTAAAATATGTTTATCTATTAATGTTTCAGCACAGAAAATACAAAACAACAATTATGTCACATACCTTGTACTTTGATAAGAACTTCTGGCAGGTAGTAAGTGATTAAAATGTATTTTAAAATCATCGTCATCGTCATCATACGAGATGATGCCCTTCCAAAAGTGAGAGTGAGTACTCAGAAGATGCTATTCCTTGACTTTGAAAAGAGAAAGGAATGGAGGAAAGGAATGGAAAGGAATGGAGGAAAGGAATGGAGGAAGTAACAAGACCTGGTTTGGATAGTTCAAGATTACACTGCAGGCAGGGATTCAGACACTGTTGCTTTTTAGCTGACGCTCTCTATGGCCAGGTTTCAGACCCCCTGGGCAACATCATCAATAGATCCTTGCTCTAGTGACATTGGAGTACCTTGTCTTCAGTTTTCATTCTGGAGGCTTCCATCCATGGAAGAGGATTTCAGAGACATTTTGCTTGTAATAACAAATAATCTCAACAGTCTTTTATTTGGTTCTTGTGACACTTTGCTTGTAATGCATTTTCTCCTCAAGTCTATCTAGCCTGTAATTTAGTTCTTGAGAAATCAAAACAAGAAATTGGTTGGAGTCACGTGTGGGAGAAGACCCAGTGCCTGCTCTCCTGGGGTTTGGGGAATTCACAACCTCTGAAAGAATGCTTGCTAAATAGCCGTTAATAACAAATATGTGAACTGGATAAAGCTGAGAGAGAGGGAGAATATGAGATGCTGTAATTTCAGCAGAATAATGGCCAAGGGATTGAATAATAACTGCTAATAAAATGACATCATAGTTGGCCATAGCCCAGTAAAAGCCTTTGTATATTCCTATCGCAGGTTGATTCACATGAAGAAACCAGTCCCAAAAACACTGCAGTGGGAGATAATATGCAAGTATAAATTGTGATTTCTAATCTGCCACCATCCTGATGGTTATGAATAGGTACCTAGCTCAGTACAACCATCAGTATAAAATATAGTACAACTCCCTTAAAGTATCCATACACAGAGCAGGCATCTACCTATGGCATCCATGTTTTTTTAAATAAAATTTATACTCATTGCCATAGGAAAACAAGAAACACAATACAAGTAGTGAACTTTCATTGGCTTTGAACGTACATGAACAAAGAGCTCATACTAGAACTAGTATAAACCCGTGCTTTTATGCCTTTTGAGGACAGTTTCCTTCAACTGACAAAGCTACAACTTTAACCACCTTTACACTTGCAAATTAGGTTTCCTTTGAAGTATTGCAGCCTACATGCATTTTTTTTTTTCTGTTGTGGAGTCTCCAGTTGCAGTAACTTTTTCTGGCTGCTCAAGGTAGCTTGTTGTGACTTTTATAACCATTTTTGTGTGCTTTCACTTATGACTTTGAATTAAAATTGCCATTGATCTACACAAAAAGGCATACAAGCATACCCACTTTTAATTATGGCATGGTACCCCTTAACAAAACACTGCATATAGCATTGTTCCAAACCCATCTAAACATGGTCATTAAATGCTGGCCCAAACAAGGAAACCATACAGGATTTCTAGAAAATACACAGGCTTAGACAGCCTAGCCTACTTCACAGGGTTGTTGTAAGGATAAAATGGAGGGGAGGAGGACTACATAACGCTCCTTGGATTCCTTGCAAGAGGGAAAGGGGCAGGATATAGATTTAATAATACATAAATAAACGAGTGCACAGGTTCACAGGACAAAGAAGCAAAGATATCTGGAAGTTTTTGGTGCTGCTGCCACCACTACACTGTGAGTCTGGAGCTAGAGCATGTGTGGAACCATGGAACCACTGCTTTATTTACCTAGCAAGATCAGGCCTAGCTCATGAGCTGCCTGAGGGGTGAGCTGGCATCAGCAGTGGAGGAGCTGGGCCAGGCCATGCCTTACCTAGCCTAGCCTCCTATGCCACATCCCTTGCTGATGCTCCATTCATCCCTCATCTACCAGGATAAAATGATCTGTCCCATTCTGTGGTCCCTTGAGGCTTGCAGGGGAAGCTGGTAGCAAGATCGAACCTGGTAGTAAGAGCACGGCAGGAAGGCAGATCAAGGAAGGAAGGAAGTAGGACCTTGGATAGCTCCAAGTGGGTCCTGTTGGCTAGAACTCTCTCCTAATAGGACAATAGGAGGATGTTGTCTCAGCAGGGAGCTAAAGCCAATGGAAGTCTTGCGTTGACTGACCAGACCTGTAATGTGCTCAGCTCTGCTCCTCCTGGAGTAGCTGACTGGATTGTTAAAGAGCCCTCTCCTGATTTTGTAGCCCTAGATTTCTGCAAGGCTGGGAAGGTGGTGGCTCTCCCAGTGACTCATCTTGTGAACCAGAGGATGAGGGCAGGGTGGTTTCCTCTGGCCAGGAGGACCCTGGATAAGGCATTAGTGTCCTACCCTCCAAAGAAGCAGCCTGTGCCTTGTACCCATCAAAATCCTCTGAATCCTTGTACCCTGAGGGCTGGGGTTCATGACACAATCCACCTCGGAAGTCCCTCAGACTCCACGTGAGAGAAATCTCTGCTGGTCCTGCTGCAGTGATTTTCCCATGGGTCACCATTTTTCTCCAACTCCCTCTTTCCTTCCCTCTCAGCAGTCATCACATGCAGCTTGGGCTAGCTAGGGCCAGGAGGAGAGGGAGAGGCAGCAGTGGGGGGAAAGAGCCCATAAAGAATGGTAAAGGGACCTGGCAAAAAGGCAAATCCATTTGAGATTCCCAAGCAAAGATCAAAAGTGGTTTATTACATGGAATAATAAACATTTAAAAAGAGGGATTGACTTGCATTCTTCTACTTGGAAGGATTTTTTTTAAGTGTGGGCTGCAAGTTGCTTTTTCTAAAGACCATGGGGGTGAAGAAGGAGGTTGGAATGTGGAATGAGCAAAAAAAACAAACTAGTTCACCAATCTTTTTTTCTGTTTTGAGCTGAAGAAAAGTGTCTCTGTGTTGTTGGGATTTTTTTCTTTTTCTTAGCATATAGGAATTTGCCACTTTGCACCCCGTTAGATGTGTTTTAACATGCTTTAATTATATTTTCTGGGTTATAAATTAACTTTCACATAGTGAGATTTTACCCTTTTTTTTAAGAGTGCACTATAAGGTCATTTTATAACTGTCTCTTTCCCCTTTGACATTTTTATTTGCTCAACTGGAAATCAGATGATAAAGTGTCTTTCCCTTGAACTACTTCATAACAAGCCCCCCCTGATTTACATTTGAGTCTCAGTTTTTTCTTTGGCATTTCAGTAATGGCTGGGGTGGAGTTGTCAGATAACAGATTTGGGAGCAACCATTTTGACGAGTAAAGGATCATTCTGCCTGATTTGTCTCCACTGATTCTTCCCCCTTCATTTTCTTCTTAAACATGTCTGACATATATAATAATAATAATTATTATTATTTATGAAGCTCCTCAAAGGCCTAGGCACTCTACCAAAAGTAAAAAATAAAGTCAGATGCTGCCTGCAGATTGCCAATCCAGTATGTGTGTGCATATATGTATATAGTGAATGTAAAGAATGTCTTTCTTTGGTCCGGTGATGTGCAGCGGGTGGCTGCACTCCCCTGGGCAAGAGAAGTCATGCAGAAACAACCCCCTGGGGAAGGCAGCAGAGGCGAGAGGGGCGTGCTGCAGCCTTCTCTAGCTAGAGGGGAGTGGTGCTCACTTCGTGGCAGAGCAGCCTTCCCCAACCTGGTGCCCTCCAGATGGTCTGGACTGCAACTTCCACCATTCGCAGACACCATAAGGATGATGGGATTTACAGTCCAACACATCTGGAGGGCACCAGGGTATCATGGCCCAGGACTGAGAGCCCTCTGAGCCTAAGGTTTGCAGCAGCAGCAACTCCAAGGAGGAGCTTCAGCCAGTTCCTGGACACCCCACGCTGGATCCTGCGCCCTGCCCACTCGGTGCCCAGGAGGAGCTGCTGCCCCCTGACTCTGAAGAGTGAACCTCGCATTCCTCCAGCGGGCAGGAATGCCCTGGGGTGCAGTTCCCAGCTAGCTCCCTTCCCTGAAGGCCCTTCGGCACCCAGGAGAAGGTGCAGGAAAGGGCACCGGCTCTCTAAAAGAACAGGTGCAGCCGCTGAGGAGGTGGAGCTGCCAAAAGGACCCGGCAATGAACCTTGTCAGCTGCTCTAAGCCAGTGCCGGGGTTACTTGACATTCACCTGGCTGCAGGATTGTTCTCCATGGTGCTGAATATGAGCTCACTGTCCCTACGTCAGCAGCAGCTACTGTTCCGTCTGGGGTTGTGCTCCCAAACTGCTTCAGTCACAGCTGCTGTCTGAGCCAGTGTCCCCTCATTTGAGCTGTTGCCTAGTGGGGAAAACAGAACCCTCCACAGAACCGGACACAGGTTAGGGACGTGTGCTGCGGTAGATCGTGGGCTTAGAAATGTCAGAGCTTAACAGTGCGGAGTGGTAGCGGGGTCATTGAGGATCAAATGACGCTGGTGAAGCTAACCTTTGCTTCTCCAATGCCACTCACCCCCAGCGCTGTCAAATAATGAAGTACATTGGTGACCTGGCCTAAAAAGGTAAAGGTGTCCCCAACCAGCCGTGTCCGACTCTAGGGTGCGGTGCTCATCCCCGTTTCTAAGCCGAAGAGCCAGCGCTGTCCGAAGACACTTCCGTGGTCATGTGCCCAGCCACAGGTGCACGGAACACTGTTGCCTTTCCTGCCGAGGCGGTACCTATTTATCTACTTGCAATTTCTTGCTTTCAAACTGCTCGGTTGGCAGGAGCTGGGACTGAAGACGGGAGCTCACTCCATCACGTGGCACTCGGGTCTCGAACTGCTGTCCTGCCGACCTTCCGGTCTGCAGTTCAGCGTCTTAACCACTTAAGCTCATGTTCTAAAAATGTGTGAAGAACAAAAGAGGATAGTTGTCAGCCCGCCCACCCCCACCCCCATGGTGCCTCTCCTCGGGTGCTGCAGAAGGGCTGTGCCCTGAATATCTTGAGTACCCAGCAACACCCCTGCGCTTAGACTTTGGCAGGCTTACAGGAGAAGGCAGCTCCCTCCATTGGGCTCTCCTGGTGAGCGCCCCAGACACACAGGGTCGGCCAGCAATGGAGGTGGGCTGCCAGCAGTTGCTGCCAATCTTGAGTCCCAGGACCCATCTTGAGACCAAACATGCATTTGGGGGGCCATGTTTTTCTTTCTTGTTGTTGTTGCCAAATATTTGTATGGTAAAAATGTGATGTGCTATTGGGTCCCAACCCACCAGCCAAAGGCCAAATGGACTAGGTTGTGGAATCATGTGCTGGCTTGGTCAGGACCTGGAACTGTAGCATGAGTCCCAAACCATCAGGTCGCAGATCAGTCTAAATCAATCAGAAGCTCTCACCAATGGCGGACCTCCCGGCTGGAGGTGTGCCGGAGGAGGGGCCAGTGACTGTTCCCATGTTTCTTTTGCCACAAAGAAACATGTCTGAAAACATTCAGGGCAGCACTCCTGATGGTCCGTTGTCTCTGCGAAAAGGAGATTTGCAGCGTTCTCAATAAACAGCATTTCTGGAGGCGTTTCTGCAAAATGTGATGCCATATTTTATGCTAACGATCCACAATGCTGCAGTGCCCCAAGGGTTTCAGAGGCATTGCTGCAAAACGCTGCCATTTCTCATCAATAAGCTGATCAGTTAACATTTCCGGAGCAGGAAGTAAGGCAATGGAGTGCTGCCACCTAGTGGCAGGCAGATGGGGTAGCCTCTAGGCAGAAATGTAATGCACTTAGGCTTAGAGTGAGCAGTCTTGGATTTGAATCCTGCCTAGAGCTGAAGTACTTATACAAAGATATATAAAGACATATAGCCATTTTTAAGCAGATGGCCTGAAATGAGTAAATGTCTGGGAAACTAGAAATTTGGATAAATGAGGCTTTGATATTTACGGGAGGGGGGGACCAACATGGCTCATACATAGTGAATATTTTGTCCTGTATAATGGCTATTTATAGTATTATATTCATAAGTAGTTGTAATAAATAATAGTGCAGTATTTAATTTGTCATATATTTTGGCCCTTAGTCACCAGAGACCTTTAAAAAGCTGAGTTTTGAAGAAATGTAGAATATGTATTTGCTTTATGTATTAATTCCAATTGAAATTAACCCAAACTGTATTTCTTCAAATTAATTCCAATTACATTCATTTGAATATGCAGAATGTAAATGCTTGTAATTCAACAAAACATAGTTTAATTTTATGTTAATTGACCATTTTAATTAAATCAACCCAATGTTTCATTTTAAAAGGAATTTTCAGCTTTAATTTGATTTAATTTATGAATTAAAAATGCTATGCAGATTTATTAAGGTCATGCGAAAAGGAAAACCTCATTAGGCCATGTATAATACAGCACACAGTAACCTCGTGGGACTCCAAAACACTGTTAATCTGGCCTGCAAGCGCCAGTAATTCTCCATATTTCATATAGGGAACAGTTAGCAGGACCAAAATCCGATTTCCAGTGCAAACATTAAGGTTCACAATTTCCTGAAAAAGAAAGAAAAACAAGATTGGAGCTGTTGGACCATTATAGATTGATGATGCCTAAAACAGGCCTCCTCTGTCGAAAACTCTCAAGAATATAGCACAGTGAAGAACTACTAATTACTATTACTACTCTTTGTTGTTGCTGCTGGGGTGGCCACTTCTGAACTGCCAAAAAAGAGGACATGCATCACAAAAAAAGAGGACAAAGGAAGACTCTGATTTGCATACAGTTTGCATGTGCTCATGTATATGTCTAGATGCAAATTTAGAAATTATTATTACAATTTTAATAGAAATACAGTGAAGGGGAAGAAATGGAAGCAGTGACAGATTTTACTTCCTTGGGCTCCAAGATCGCCGCAGACGGTGACTGTAGCCATGAAATTAAAAGACGTTTGCTCCTGGGGAGGAAAGCTACGGCCAACCTAGACAGCATAGTAAGAAGCAGAGACATCACCTTGCCGACAAAGGTCCGTCTAATCAAAGCTATCGTTTTCCCAGTAGTAATGTATGGCTGTGAGAGCTGGACTGTAAGGAAGGCTGAGTGCCGAAGAATTGATGCTTTCGAACTGTGGTGCTGGAGAAGACTCTTACGAGTCCCCTGGACTGCAAGGAGGTCAAATCAGTCCATCCTAAAGGAAATCCACCCTGAGTGCTCATTGGAAGGACAGAGACTGAAGCTGAAGCTCAGATATTTTGGCCACCTAATGCGAAGAGAAAACTCCCTGGAAAAGACCCTGATGCTGGGAAAGACTGAAGGCAACAGGAGAAGGGGACGGCAGAGGATGAGATGGCTGGAGAGCATCACCGATGCAATGAATATGGACTTGAGCACGCTCCGGGAGAGAGCGCAGGACAGGAAGGCCGGGTGTGCTATGGTCCACGGGGTCACGAAGAGTCAGACACGACTGAACGACTGAGCAACAACAACAACAACATATCACACCACAGCGGGAAGACTGTGAGCAAGTAACCGGGGTCCCTTGCTCAGTCTGCTGTCCAAGTGCTCTTGATGGGCAACTTCAAGGCCCAGCTCCTCCTTCTGAGACTTCTTTGCCTTTAAACCATTCTTGGAGTGGTTGTTGTTCAGTCGGACAGCCCTACAAATAGAGGACTTCAAAACAGAGGACAGTCCCAGTCTTTCCAACAGAGGACTGTCCTCTGTAAAAGAGGACACATGGTCACCCAAGGCTGCGAATTTAAACCAGCACACACACACCTGTGTGTGAAGATCCTCTTCAGAGGCCTCTATAGAGCGGTGTGTGACGATGCAAAATAAGGAATTCTCCATAGTGGCACACAGTTGTGGAGCTCGCTCGCTAGGAAGTTTGCCTCAGTCCTTCCACTAGGGATGTCAGAGAATTCCGCCACGGATCTCGGGGAGGCCGAATGCCGGTGCATTTGACCCCCCAAAATCGGTGGCAGAATGGCCTGCCACCCCCCCGCCACCCCCGGGACGAGACTTACCTGGGGCGGATCTTCCGGGCGGCGGCGGCTCCGGCAGCGGTGTGGCGGCGGCGGCAGATGGTCTTCCGACTGGCTGCTGCCGCCTCCATTTCCAGTTAAAAAAAAAAAAAAAAAGAAGACGTGATAGGCTACGTAAAGATTTACGTAGCCTATCATGGCTAGGTTTTTTTAAAAAAACAACCATGATAGGCTACGTAAATGTTTACGTAGCCTATCACGTCTGACTTAAAAAAAAAAAAAAAACCACGCGTACACAAATGGCAGCGGCTACGGCCGCCGCCATTTGCGTTCCTTATTTTGGCACGTCTTAGTCTATGTCAAGATTTACGTAGACTAAGACGGCGAAAATAAGGGGAATGCAAATAGCGTAGCGTCCGCTATGCTAATTGCGTTCCCCTCATTTTCGCCGTCTTAGTCTACGTAAATCTTGACGTAGACTAAGACGTGCCAAAATAAGGAACGCAAATTTGCATACACGCGTTGTTTGTTTGTTTTTTTTAAGTCAGATGTGATAGGCTACGTAAACATTTACATAGCCTATCACAGCTGACTGCAGGGACGCAAACGGCGGCGGCTACAGCCACCGCCGTTTGTGTCCCTGGTAGCCAGCGGCCGGATGTCCGGCTGCTGGCAGAGCCGGCCGGCGGCCCCGCAGAATCCCTGCGGAGAATCCCTGGCGGAGCGCCTCCCCCCCCGGTGAGGATTTCAGGGGGAGGGACGGAACACCTCCCCCCCCACCATCAACATAATCCGCGAACAGGTAAGTGACTTTCGTACATCCCTACCTTCCACGCCAGCTTCCCAGCACCAAGCCAAGGTTCACCACTTCCAGATCTGATAGGTCGTAGGGATGGCGGAGAATTTCTCCCCGAAACTTCGGGGAGCCAAGCGCCAACATGTTCGGCCCCCCGAACAAGTTTCGGGGAGAAATCCTCCGCACCCCCCCCCGCACCCCACACCCCACCCGGGACGGGACTTACCTTCACCGAATGTCCCTCCCGGTGGCTGGTCCGGCCGGCGGTTCAGCGGGTGTTCGAGCGAGGCGGGAGTGGCAGCCGGTCTTTTGACCGGCTGCCGCCGCCACCATTACAATGAAAGGGGGAAAAAAAAAACGCCCCCTGATAGGCTACGTGACGATTCACGTAGCCTATCACGGCTAGATTTGCAAAGTCAGCCATGATAGGCTACGTGAATCGTCACGTAGCCTATCACGGGTGACTTTGAAAAAAAAAAAAAGAGTGTACGGATAATGGCGGCCCCCATAGGGAGCCGCCATTCCCGTTCCTTATTTGGTCGCTGTAGTCTACGTAAATGTTTACGTAGACTACAGCGACTAAATAAGGAACGCGAATGGCGGCCCCCATAGGGTCCGCCATTCGCGTACGCGCTTTTTTTTTTTTTTAAAGTCACCCGTGATAGGCTACGTGACGATTGACGTAGCCTATCACGGCTGACTTTGCAGATCTAGCCGTGATAGGCTACGTGAATCGTCACGTAGCCTATCAGGGGGCGTTGTTTGTTTGGTTTTTTTACTTTCGCGTTCGCGGCCGGGCGAGGCGAGGTGCCTCCTCCCCGGCCTGAATTTTGGCCGGGTGAGGCGGGAAGCCTCCCCCCCGGCCTGAATTTCGGCCGGGCGAGGCGGGAAGCCTCCCCCCCCGGCCTGAACTTCGCGGGGGGAGCAGCGAAGCGCCTCCCCCCCACCGCGAATGGCCTTCGACGACAGGTAAGTGCCTTTCGTCCACCCCTAAGTCGTCATAAAAACGGATAGCGGTTGACTGGGTTTTCTGGTGTGGCCTTTTACATTTATATTGTTTTTAGGAATCTGTTTAAGCTGGCTTGGTTTTAAATCAGATGGTGGACTATAAATATTTGTAATATATATCTGTATTGCTCGTTTGTGTGAATCAATATAAGAGGTCATGAGTAAGACTGGTGTTGAAATCTGGAGAGGGCAGGATAAAGGCCAGGGTGAGGAACCATGAGTGGGCCAAATCCAAATCCAGGATGGGGAGTTCCAAATGGCAAGCTGTGAGCTACATGGGTAAGAGCTGTAGCTCAGTGGCAGAACACCTGCTTTGCATGTGGAAGGTGCCAGGTTCTATCCCCAGCATCTCCAGGTGTAGGGTTGGGAAAGACTCTTGCCCTGGAAAGGTGCCGCCAGTCAGCACAGACAACATTGTACTAGATGGTCCAAGGCTCTGACTTAGTACAAGGCCACCTCTACGCTTCCTATGAGGTCACACTCTTTGTGCATCATATGCACTAGAGACAAGAATCTGCCTCCCATTTCCTCCCTTTCAAAAAAAAAAAACACCCCAGGGAAGGGGGCTATATTCAGAAAAAGACAAGTCTATCAGCTCACACTAACAACATTTTAATAAGGTATCCTCCAAAGGCAGAAACAATGACGACATAAGTAAGGAGAGCGATTCACCAGGGACATGTCCCAGAAAAATATCTCTGGCGAATAAGGACAGCTGGAGTATATGCACTAGGCTTGACTAGGTCTGGCCTGGCATGCCGGCGCAGGTTGATGACATTGGTACTCTGCATGACTGGACCAGTCCTAGGCCCAACATGCCATTGTTGCTCCCTCCCCCTCCTGCCGCCACCACCAGAAGGGAAAGTATGTGGATGACTGGAGAAAATAATCTGGTAGGTCTAAACCAGGGATGCAAAAAGTGTGCCTCCCCAAGTCTCATCTGGTGGGTCCCAGACTCCCCAGCATCTGCCCCCCTCCAAAAAAGGGGGAGGAAAAAATGCTCTAGGAACAGGATCTATGATTCCTGCCTTAGAGGCCTCATTCCCAGAGTGTCCTTGGAGCTTCCTAAGAAGCAGTGCTTGAAAGTAGGGATGGATGAAAGTCCCTTACCTGTTCTCGAAGCTTGCTTCGCGGTGGGGGGGAGGCAATTCGGTTCTCCCGCCGAAGTTCAGGCGAGGGGGGGGAGACGCCCCACCTCACCCGGCTGAAATTCAGGCCTGGGGGGAGGCGCCCCATCCCTCGCCGGTGAAATTCAGGCCGGGTAGGAGCGCCCCGTCTACCCGGCCGTGAAAAAAAAGTAAAAAACAACAACACACACACACCCATGATAGGCTACGTAACGATTTACGTAGCCTATCACGGCTAGATTTCCAAAATCAGCTGTGATAGGCTATGTAAATCGTCACGTAGCCTATCACGGGTGACTTTGGGGGGGGGGAAAGCGCGTACGCAAATGGCGGCTCCCATGGGGACCGCCATTTGCGTTCCTTATTTTGACACGTCTAGTCTACGTAAAGATTTACGTAGACTACGGCGAAAATAAGGGCAACGCAAATAGCGTTCCCTTATTTTCGCCGTAGTCTACGTAAATCTTTACGTAGACTAGACGTGCCAAAATAAGGAACGCAAATGGCGGCGCCCATGGGCCGCCGCCATTTGCGTACGCGCTTCTTTTTTTTTTCAAAGTCACCCGTGATAAGCTACGTGACGATTTACGTAGTCTATCATGGCTGACTTTGGAAATCTAGCTGTGATAGGCTACATAAATCGTTTCGTAGCCTATCACGGGTGTGTGTTGTTGTTTTTTACTTTACTTTTTTTTTTTGCAATGGTGGCGGCGGCAGCCGGTCGGGAGACCGGCCGCTGCCCCCGCCCCCCACGAACCGCCGCCGAACCGCCACCGGGACCCGCCGCCGAGAGGGACATTCAGCCACGGTAAGTCCCATCCCGGGGGGGGCGGGGGGCCGGTGGAGAATTTCCCCACCAATTTCGGGGGGCCGAATGCGTTGGCATTCGGCCTCCCGAAGATTCGTGGAGAAATTCTCTGCCATCCCTACTTGAAAGTTCCTGCCAGCTTCCAGGACACTCTGGGGGACTCTCCAGAATGCTAAATTGTAGGGTTTACCTGTCACAGAAACAGTCTCAAGGATTTACAAGGTGAGTTCACATTTCAGAACCAAAGGAGTACACAGCTGGAGACCAGCCAGCAGCTGCCATCGTTCAGGCAGGCCTACCAATCTGAAGAGGGAGCGGAAATGCCAGCACTAGGGATGTACGAAACCACTTACCTGTTTTGTAAGTGGCATCCATGGTGTGGAGGGGAGCGCTCCGTCCCTCCCCACAGAATCCTCCCTGACCGGCTCCACTCCGCAGCAACTCCCCAGAGCCGCCGGCCGGGTGCATCCGCAGCCGGACATCCGGCTGCAGCAAGTCTGTGGGCACAAATGGTGGCCGGCATAGCAGGGGACGCAAATGGCATCCGCTGCGCCATTTGCATCCCCGCTTTTGCCATGATAGGCTATGTAAATATTTACGTAGCCTATCGCAGCTCAGCGAAGGGACGCAAATGGCGGCCGGTGTAGCGGCTGCCATTTATGGCCGCAGCCTGGCAGCGGCCAGAGCCGCCGCCGCCGGAGCTGCCTCCGCCGCCGCCGCAACCAGGTAGGCTCCATTTCGCGAGGCTTTCATGGGATGGTGGAGCAGGTTGCTCCATCCCGCCACGGATTCCGGGGGGCCGAATTCACTGGAATATGGCCTCCCTGGGATCCGTGGCAGAATTCTCTGACATCCCTAGCCAGCACCCAAGCCATGTTGTGCAGATCCTTTAGCGCAGTTTAGCATTTTCACCCCACTGCACACCATTGATCTGAGTGCGTGCACATCTCTGCAAAGCTGATGCTCTATACAGCCTCTCATAAAAGTGCTGCTGAAGACATGAGGCACACCCACACTATGGGCTTAAAGCGGTTAACATTCATTCCCTCTCCCCAGGGAGCATGGGCTCTCTGATGCAGATTCCTCAACTCAGCAGCTTCACCAACTACAATGCCCAGGCTTCTTAGAAGGAAGCCATTGCAGTTACAGGCACAATCCTGTGCATGTTTAGATAGAAAAAAATCATGCTGTTCCCAGCATTCCCCAACCAGCATGGCTGGCTGGGGCAGGCTGGGAGTTGTAGGACTTTTGTTCTGTCTAAACATGCACAGGATTGTGCCCTGACTGCTCAAAAGCCAGCATTAGTGTATAGTGTAGACAATCATATATGCATACTGTCATATAGGCATATAAAGGTAGATCACATGCTGCAGCAGTATTTACATGAGCATGCATTCCCTTTATTCAGAAAGGCTTTTACCAAGCTGCACTTTCAGACTACGCCTACTGCTACTTTGGAAGGAAGGTTCCTTAAAGTTCTATGGGACTAATGTCTCTGAGTCTGTGGGCAAGGTGGGGTGGAGGATGAGAACAGCCCTGCTGGACCAGACCAAGGGTCCATCTAGTCCAGCATTCCGTTCACACAGTGGCCAACCAGCTATCGGCCAGGAACCCACAAGCAGGACATGTGCACAACAGCACCCTCCCACCCATGTTCCCCAGCAACTGGTGTACACAGGCTCACTGCCTCTGGTACTGGAGGTGGCATAGAGCCATCAGGACTAGCAGCCATTGACAGCCTCCTCCTCCAGGAATTTGTCTAAACCCCTTAAAGCCATCCAAATTGGTGGCACTCACTACATCCTGTGGTGGCGAATTCCATAGTTTAACTACACGCTGTGTGAAAAAGGACTTCCTTTTATCTGGATATCTGATATTGTCTGTTGTACTGCCCATTGTATAGGGCACTTGGAGAGATCTTTATCCTGCTTTCTTTCTTGCCCTATGATTTTGAGAAAATGTGTATGCTTTTGACTGATCAGAACAAATACGTTACGTATCAGGTTTCATTATTTGCCACAGCTGCTTTTAAAACTAGTCAGAATTCTGCATAGTCTTATTTATTAGTGGTGGGGGTTGTCTGATTTGATCCTTTATTGCGGATTTGTTTTTGTTTTTCCTTCTTCTCTCCTGTTTTGCAATGACCTTTGGTTGTAAGCAAATAAAGATTGATCAATTGATATATACCTACTGTCGCCGTCAATGTGGAGAGCTCCAGAAAACCTGCATAGGCCATCTGCCAAGCTGCACCTGAAGGAAAGAGGAGGGGCAATTTCTGATCCCAGGACTTGCCGAGCTTCAGGCTTCAAAAGCCTTCTTCCTACCTTCTTTGCCACCTCTGTGATTATCAATTTGGCTTCCTTCCTGGCACTAATTGCTTTTACAAAGTCTCTTGTTCTGCCTCCGCAAGAAAGTGAATGGTACTCCAGCCCCCGATTTCTTTGTTCCACCACCAGTAGTTTTCTCTCTTCTCCGAAGGTGCTGCAGCTTAAATTCCTCCTCTGTTGCCGCTTTGATGTTGCACATTTTCCACGACATCCTTGCTGCTGAGATAATACAGTTCTGTCTGTTTCCTTTTCAGCACCAATTTCGTCTTGAGTCCTTTTTCCTTTTCTTTTTTGGGGGTATGGATAACAATAGCCTCATCTTGGCAGACCTCATTGTTCTGTAATTGCACTCCTATCTCGAAGGCAGCTGGGACTCGTTCGGACGTGATCACTTTTTTTCCCTCCATCTAAATAATAAAATTTCTCTTTCTCACCTGCTGGCGAGAGATCTGAAGTCTGCATGAATAAAAAGCCCTTTACACCGCAGCATCACAGGGTCCAACACTTGGGCACCCTTCTTGGGGATTCACACAACGATAACAGAACGGGTCGCTTTCTCTTCTAGATGTCATCCTTCGATTCCCGGGACAAAACCTGCACAGAGCTTGTGTCACATAGAGGTTGAGAGACTGAGCTGTGAATCATGAAGCCCCTCAGCTTGAATCTCACCACGACCACACTAGGAGGCCTGAGGCTAACCCAGGGCCGGCCCTACCATGAGGCAGAGTGAGGCAGCTGCCTCGGTGGCAGATGCTTTGGTGTCATGGGAGCAGCACGGGCAGCAGCCCACACATGCAGCCAGTGGAGGCTGGTGACTTTGTTGTCATAGGGCAGTGAATCCACTCAGGGTCTCAGTCTGAACCAGTCATAACTCTAAAGGAGCTATCCAAGGTGTTGAACCCTCTGGATTCAGCACCTTGGATAGCTGCTTTACAGTTCTGACTGAAACCCAGAGCAGATTTTAGCAGCTTGGATAGCTCCTTTAGAGGTCTGGCTGGAACCCATGGTGAATTTTAGCACCTTGGATAGTTCCTTCAGAGTTCTGGCTGGTTCTGACTGAACCCCAGACCAGATTTCTGCACCTTGGATAGCTCCTTTGGAGTTCTGGCTGGTTCTGATTGGAGCCCAGAGTGGATTTCAGCGCCTTGAATAGCTCCTGTAGAGTTCTGACTGGACCCCAGGCTGGATTTCAGCACCTTGGATAGTCCTTTCAGCATTCCGGATGGTTCTGAATGAAATCCAGACCAGATTTCTGCACCTTGGATAGCTCCTTTGGAGTTCTGAATGGTTCTGACTGCAACCCAGAGCACATTCACCATCGCACTGACAGCAGAGCCCCCAGCCTCCACTGCCCCCAGCCATTCCTTCTGAGCACCCAGCCATTCCCTTCTCTGCTTCCTATGCTAACCTGCTGCCCTAAGGTATTCTGAAGGACACTGTCCCATCGGCAGCATTGAAGTAAGACTGAGCTGCCCATCTGGTAGTCTTCTATATATGGAGCGGTGGAGGTGCCATCTTGTCTTTCAAGACAAGCAAAATAGCAGCAAAATGTCTTGGGCGAGCCTTAATTTTTCCTCCTGTAAAATGGTGATGATAATGCTCACTTTCTTTACAACCAGGCAATGCATAGGATGTGGGTTGTACTCTCAACGGTGCTGTAAAATGCTGTTATCGTTATCATTATTCACACCGCAGAAACAAACAGTCTGGCAGCACCAGCTGCTTCGGGGTGAGGCTTTTATTGTGCAATCACCCTGCCCCATTCACAGAATTTGACTGGGGGTCCAGATGACGCTGTCTTCCATTTGTAACCCTTCCATGTTTTCTCGCCACTTCAGCTGAGACAAGGTTATCCCTGTACAGCTAGGGGCATAGCTGGGCCACCAACCGAAGTTGGTAGAAGGCAATCAAATGATTGAGATGGCTCCAGGAGGACCCTCAAGTTACAAACTTGCTCCTTCAGGGGGAGTGCAACCCCATCCAGGACAAATTGAGCACCCTCCATCCAGTTAGGTGAACCACCCACTAACAGCATCTCAGTCTTGTTTGGATTGAGTTTCAGTTTATTAGCCCTCACCCAGTCTATCGTCACAGCCAAGCACTGATTTATCACATCCAAGCCTCACTTGAAGAAGATGAAAAGGAGAAATAGAGCTGAGTATCATCAACATGCTGATGACAATACACTCCAAAACTCTGGATGACCGCACTCAGTGGTTTCATCTTGATGTTGAACAGCATGGGGGACAAAACCAACCCCTTCAGAACACTGTACTGGAGAATCCATGGGGCCAAGCATGTTCCCCAAGCACCACCTTCTGGAGCTGACCATCCAAACAGGAGTGAAAGCACTACAATGCAGTGCCTCCCACTCCCAACTCAGACAGTCATACTAGAAGGATTCCATGGTTGATGGTATCGAAAGCCGCCGAGAGATCAAGGAGAACCAACAAGGCCACACTCCCGCTGTCTCTCCTGACATAGGTCATCATACAAGGCAAGCAAGGCTGTTTCCATGCCAAAAACTGCCCTGAACCCCGACTGAAATGGATCTAGAGAATCGGTCCTGTCCAAGAGTGCCTGGAGCTGGTTGGCAACCGCCCACTCAAGCACCTTGCCCAGGAAAGGAACATTTGCCACTGGCCTAAAGTTATTAAGATTTTCCAGGTCCAGGGAGGACTTCTTCAGGTGTGGTCTCAACACTGCCTCTTTGAGGCAGCCTGGGATCACTCCTTCTTGCAAGGAGGCATTTATCACCTCCCTAGCCCAGCCAGCTGTTCCTTCCCTGCCAGTTTTTGTAAGCCAAGGGGGGCAAGGATCCAAAACAGAAGTAGTTGCACCAACCAGTCCAAGCACCTTGTCAGCATCCTTGAGCTGCACCAACTGAAACTCATCCAAGGAAACTGGACAAGGCTGTGCTCTGGACACCTCACCAGATTCGCCTGCTATAACACTAGAGTCTAAGTCCCAGCGGATGCAAGAGATTTTATCCTGGAAGTGCCTAGCAAATGCATTACAGTGGGCCTCAGATGTGTCTATAGTGTCCTTAGAGCTGGCATGTAACATTCCCTGGACAACTCTGAAAATAAATGTGGGGAGGGGCCATAATTCAGAGATAAAGCACATGTTTGAATGCAGAAGTCCCAAGTTCAATCCCCGGCATTTCCTGGTTTTTGGTTTTTGGTTTGTTTTAAAGATCAGGGAGCAGCTGATGGGGAAGACCCCTTTTGCCTGGGACTCTGGAGAGACTCAGCAACCCCAAGTAGACAATATGGGATATATAGACCAAGTGAGTGAGCTATGTAAAGCCATTTCCTATGTTCCTAAGTACTAATGGCAGGGGGACGAGTTTAGAAGAGGCATCCCACCGCCCACTGCCTACCTCTCTCTCGCTCTCGCTCTCTCCCCCTCTCATAGGGGGAAGTGCTTCTTCTAAGATGATGTACACTCCTACACATGTGTGCACCATCAAAACACAAAGAAGGTGTGCTTCTTGCTTCAGAACCACCATGTTTACCCAGACGCAGATTTATGCACTCTAAATAAAATGGGTCATCAACGAAAACTCATACAACTATTGACTAGGGTTTCAGCACTCAAGTGACAAGCAGGCCCTTTGGGTGGTGTAAAAAAATAAAACACAGGATACAAATATTTAAAGAGAGATCTGTCCAAGTTGGCTGTCCCCTCTCCGAATTGGGAAGACAAGCAGCAAGCTCCCTTCTACAAGCCAAACACCTCCCTGGCAGAAATGTGGGATTCCAAGCAGGCTTCCCGGTCTGGGACAGGGTGGAAACAGGGCTCGTTGCAGATCCACACAACTGATCAAGTCCAGTCCTTAGAGGTCCACATCCCTACTAGGCCAGGCTTGCTTCCATCTTGCCTCTGTCTGCCATATCATAGAAAGGAAAGAAAGCAGAAGGGAATCCTCAAAAGCCAAGGTGATTCTCAGAAGCTCTTGGCAAGATTTCTGCAACAGAGCATCCTCTCTCCATCTCCCTGTTTCACCTTTCTAGAGGCTTCTTCTGTTTGACCCCTGCAATAATCCAGTCTCAGTGACTGCTGTAATAATTATTTTTGCTGCAGGAATAGTGCTACAATGAATCCCCTGTCATTTCAGAATGGTCTGAGATTATCCCTCAGTTGCCAGCATGCGAGGACTACACTTGGTCCGCAACAAGCAACCCCAATGGTGTCAAGTGTGAGTCTGTGGTAGAGCAGGATAGGGTAAACTCTGCCTTCAGGGTGCTGATCTTTCTGTTCTCTCTGCAGTCAAAAGCCACTTGTAGGGGTAATTCAAATTAGGATTATGGAGACCGTAATTCAAATTAGGATTATGGAGTATTGCCAGTGGCCACCACTAGGCACAGCTGAGAATATCCAGTCGTATTTATTTTTAAAAACCAGGTTGATTGATTTATGTGTTTGTTTATTTGAAATATTTCTTGGCCACCTTTCAGAACAGAAGCCCTCCTTAATTTCTGTCCCTTATGGCTGTGAAGGGGTGCTGCAACCATGCAGGCCTGTGCGTGTGTGCTGAAAGCTCGCTGGCCAAAGAGGAGGTGGAGGAGTGGTATCTCTAGCGACGGAAGGAGGGACTTGCAAAACATGTCCTGCGTCGCTCCCAGCCCCTCCACATGACAAGCAAAAGCAGAACTAACGGTGTAAAACAAGGCCCCTTGGAACACAACTATGTTCCACCTGCATAATGGAGACAGCGCACAGAGCAAGATGAGATGATGGCTTCGGTGGCTTTGGAGGGGGATTGGGCCCTTTCATGGTGGTGGAGGAGGAGAAGCTGACCAGGGGCTTCCAGTCATAGTGAGTGCTGGGGGACTCGAAGGGAAATGTGGCTGGGTCTCTTGCCCCCTGACAGAATTGGTCTCGTTCAGGGTTCCTGCCAGCCAGTCGAGCCTCACTCCGGGATACTGTAAACGGGACCAGCATCAAGGGTAGGCCTGGTCGGGCGCCTGCCGAGGGCCCACACCCCAGCAGAGGCTGACTGACGAGAGCCCCCCAGAGTTGCTCCCCCTCTCCCCCACTGCAACCTGCTTGTTGCCCTGCCTCTCGCTCCGGCCCAGGCAATGGTGGCGGGGAGGAGGAGGAGCAGGAGATGCCGCGGCTTCCTCGCTCCTGGACTCTCTGCCTGCCAAGCAAGCAGGTGGTGGCAAGGATGAGAGAGAGGAGGAGGGGCAAGAACAGCTGGAGACAATGGCTGTGAGAAGGGAGACTCACTGAGGGAGGGGCCCATGGAGATGTCTTGCACAAGGGGCCTCCAAAACCTGGAGCCAGCACCATCTGTCATCCACGAGTGGGAAGGTCAAATCAGATGGGGACCATATGACCCCACCACACCCAGCCCTCCGTGGGCCAGATGACATCATGCGGCAGGACCACACACCCTGACATCATTTGGTTCCTGAGTAATGTGCTGAGTGCAGCATCCCTATATCTGGCCAGGGGTGCCCGTGGGCACCAAATTGCCCATGGAGACTTCTGTTGACACCCATCTGGCTCCTAGCTCCTCCTGGTTTAAATTTTATTTCTTAAGGGTTTTTTTTTTTAATTAACTGGGGGTTGCCATGCTGCAAGCAAAGTGCTGCCCTCCAGCACCATCTTTATTTGCATTCCAAAGAGTGGGTTTGGGTTTTGGAGCTCAGACCCCACCTGTGCCTTGAACTTTGGTGCTTGGGTAAGTTACTTTCCCTTCCAGGGCTGGGGAATATTGGTGGATCACGCACAGCTGGCTTTGAGACTGATGTTGGAAGTTCTAGTCCAACACATCTGGAGGGCATGAGTTTTGGGAAGCCTGCAGTGGAATTGTCTCTCCACAACTTCTCAGGGGCCCTGCATGTTTTGAGCATATTCCAGAGCATTCCTCACTCCAGCCAGCTCGGCCTAGAGTTCTCTGTACCATCCAGGTAGTTCTTTCGTCTCCTCCGCTCTTTTACGTTCCCTGGGTTGTCACACTGCTGAACGTAATTAGGGTTGTCAGGTTACTCTTGAGCTGCTTTAAATTCTGCTTCACAAGTGAAGCACCACAGAGAAGAGGGAAAGAGACGACAAAACTGGGGGTTGAGAGCGAGAAGTAATGATGTCTTCAGCCACAGGGAGTGAGAGAGTCTGCAGGGGCCTGAATGAAAGAAAGGGCAACGACAGTGAGCTCCAAGGGGGCGAGGCGAGGCTCTGAGGAGAGCCAGGGGAGCAGGCAACAGGGGTGTGACGCCTGTTGCCTTCTTGCTGGCTGTTTCCCTCCACACAGTGGTGCCTGACTAAAGAGCTTTAATAAATATTACAATAGGAGAAAAGAGCCGAGGCAGAAACAGGTGAGATGGAGCAAATGGAGGGAGGCGGCTGGCATCTCTGCACCAAACCCTGAACTCATGTTCAACTATGGATGGCAAACAGGAAGAGGGGAAAGGAGAAGCTGAGGGCACAGCAGCATGGACATGAAGGACAGTGTTGCCCAGCAGGTAAAACCTTGAATCTGGGAGGTCTCCCGCAGACTTGTCATATGCCCTTCAGCAATTCAGTGGTTGGGGGGGCTGTTGTGTTGTTGTTGCATCTCCATCTTTCTTCCAGGCAAGCCACTCTCCCTCACCCCTTTGCTGACGTCAATATTCATCGTGGAAGAGAATCGCATATTCTTTTTTCATTTTTATAGCCCAGGCTGGTGGGCATAAATGGCATGGCAGGGTCTTTCTGCAGGGTGGCATCTTTCCACAGGTTTTTCACAAAGGCCTTTCCAGTTACATGTCAGAGAGGGGTTATTTATTCTAATTTAGTGCCTGGCAATTTGCTCTCAGCCTGCCTGAACAGCATCTGCCTTCCTCTCTGGCTCTTTGCCCCCTCTGGGAAATTCATAGTGATGAGGCATTTGTGCCCTGGAATCAATGGTGTGAAATGAATTATTGGCAGCTTTCTCGAATCAGACCTGCTTCTCTGGGGCTGCTGCGGCCTCAGCCCTGCTGAAGCGAGGGGCTGTCGTATGCAGAACCTGTGGTAACTCAAGCTACCGCAGAAGAGCTCCCAGGATGCTGTGTTTCAGCACAGCTGTGATGCTGTTCCCTTGATTGACATTGACACAAGCTGGATACTTCCTTGAACAGAAGCAGGGTGGCTCAAAGCATCCGTCCATCCTGCACCCTCTCCTTCTCTTTTTTAGGTCTCTAAATTTTCCCCTTCCCTGTCATGAGCCATTGGCACTGGCACTTGCCCTTTAAGGGTGAAATGAAGTCAGATCTAACATTAATAGCAGATTCCTCTGTTGACTCTGCTGCGAATCTGGCATGAACCCAGATTCGCACCTTGCTGTGCTCATGTACACATCTTGCAGGACAAAAGCTGGACTCATTCACAGTCGCAGTCCTTCCCTTGTACATCATGCTATCCAACCTCCATTTGTAGAAGGGAAAAACCAACATATTTTATACCTACAACTATGCATGCATACATTTGTTGTTGTTCAGTCGTTCAGTCGTGTCCGACTCTTCATGACCCCATGGACCATAGCACGCCAGGCCTTCCTGTCCTGCGCTCTCTCCTGGAGCGTGCTCAAGTTCATATTCATTGCATCGGTGATGCTATCTAGCCATCTCATCCTCTGCCGTCCCCTTCTCCTTTTGCCTTCAGTCTTTCCCAGCGTCAGAGTCTTTTCCAGAGAGTTTTCTCTTCGCATTAGTTGGCCAAAATATTTGAGCTTCAGCTTCAGTATCTGTCCTTCCAATGAGCACTCAGGGTTGATTTCCTTTAGGATGGACTGATTTGACCTCCTTGCAGTCCAGGGGACTCGTAAGAGTCTTCTCCAGCACCACAGTTCGAACGCATCGATTCTTCGGTGCTCAGCCTTCCTTATAGTCCAGCTCTCACAGCCATACGTTGCTACTGGGAAAACCATAGCTTTAATTAGACGGACCTTTGTCGGCAAGGTGATGTCTCTGCTTCTTACTATGCTGTCTAGGTTTGCCATAGCTTTCCTCCCAAGGAGCAAGCCTTAATGTCATGGCTACAGTCACCGTCTGCGGTGATCTTGGAGCCCAAGAAAATAAAATCTGTCACAGCTTCCATTTCTTCCCCTTCTATATGCCAGGAAGTGATGGGGCCACATGCCATCATCTTCGTTTTTTTAATGTTGAGTTTCAAACCAGCTTTTGCACTCTCCTCTTTCACCCTCAACAAGAGGCTCTTGAGATCCTCTTCGCTTTCTGCCATTAGGGTGGTATCGTCTGCATATCGGGGTTGTTGATAATTCTCCCAGCAATCTTAATTCCGACCTGTGATTCATCCATCCCGGCGTTTCTCATGATGTACTCTGCATATAAGTTAAATAAGCAGGGCAACAATATGCAGCCTTGTCGTACTCCTTTCCCAATTTTGAACAATCGGTTGTTCCATGTCTGGTTCTTACTGTTGCTTCTTGACCCTCGTACAGGTTTCTCAGGAGACAGGTCAGGTGGTCTGGTACTCCCATCACTTTAAGAATTTGCCACCGTTTGTTGGGATCCACACAATCAAAGGCTTTAGCATAGTCAATGAAGCAGAAATAGATGTTTTTCTGGAATTCTCTTGCTTTCTCCATGATCCAGCGAAAGTTGGTGATTTGATCTCTAGTTCCTCTGCCTCTTCGAAACCCAGCTTGTACTTCCAGTAGTTCTCGGTTCACATACTGCTGAAGCCTAGCTTGTAGGATTTTGAGCATCACCTTGCTGGCATGTGAAATGAGCGCAATTGTACGGTAGTTTGAACACTCTTTGGCGTTGCCCTTCTTTGGAATTGGAATGTAAACTGACCTTTTCCAGTCTTGCGGCCACTGTTGAGTGTTCCAAATTTGTTGGCATATTGAGTGCAGCACTTTAACAGCATCATCTTTTAGGATTTTAAATAGCTCAGCTGGAAGACTGTCATCTCCGCTAGCTTTGTTGTTAGTCATGCTTCCTAAGGCCCACTTGACTTCACTCTCAAGGATGTCTGGCTCAAGTTCAAGTGACCGCACTATCGTGGCTATCAGGGACATTAAGATCTTTCCTGTATAGTTAGTTCTTCTGTGTATTCTTTCCACCTCTTCTTAATCTCATCTGCTTCTGTTAGGTCCCTGCCTTCTTTGTCCTTTATCATGCCCGTCTTTGCACAAAACGTTCCCTTAAGATCTCCGATTTTCTTGAAGAGATCTCTAGTCTTTCCCATTCTGTTGTTTTCCTCGATTTCTTTTCATTGTTCATTGAAGAAGGCCTTCTTGTCTCTCCTTGCTATTCTCTGGAACTCTGCATTCAGTTGGATATATCTTCCCCTTTCTCCCTTGCTTTTCGCGTCTCTTCTTTCCTCAGCTACTTGTAAAGCCTCATCAGACAGCCACTTTGCTTTCTTGCATTTCTTTTTCTTTGGGATGGATTGAGTTGCCACCTCCTGAACAATGTTACGGACCTTCATCCATAGTTCCTCAGGCACTCTGTCTATCAGGTCTAATCCCTGAAATCTATTCCTCACCTCCACTGCATATTCATAAGGGATATGATTTAGGTCATACCTGAATGGTTTAGTGGTTTTCCCTACGTTCTTCAATTTCAGCGGAAATTTTGCAAGAAGCAGCTCATGATCTGAGCCACAGTCAGCTCCAGGTCTTGTTTTGACTGACTGTATAGAGCTTCTCCATCTTTGGCTGCAAAGGACATAATCAATCTGATTTCGATTTTGACCATCTGGTGATGTCCATGTGTAGAGTCGCCTCTTGTGCTGTTGGAAAAGAGTGTTTGCTATGATCAGCGTGTTCTCTTGGCAAAACTCGATTAGCTTTTGTCCTGCTTCATTTTGTACACCAAGGCCATGCTTGCCTGTTATCCCGGTGATTTCTTGACTTCCTGCTTTAGCATTCCAATCCCCTATAATGAAGAGGACATCTTTTTTTGGTGTTAGTTCTAAAAGGTGTTGTAGGTCTTCATAGCTTCATACCTCAGCTTCTTTGGCATCAGTGGTTGAGGCATAAACTGGAATTACTGTGATGTTGAATGGTTTGCCTTGGATTCATACTGAGATCATTCTATCGTTTTTGAGATTGTACCCCAGTACTGCTTTTCCCACCCTTTTGTTGACTATGAGTGCTACTCCATTTCTTCTAAGGGATTCTTGCCCACAGTAGTAGATATGATGGTCACCTGAATTAAATTCACCCATGCCTGTCCATTTTAGTTCGCTGATTCCCAAGATGTCGATGTTCAATCTTGCCATCTCCTGTTTGACCACCTCCAGCTTACCTTGATTCATTGATCTTACATTCCAGGTTCCTAGACAATATTGTTCCTTACAGCATCGGATTTTCTTTTCACCAGCAGACACATCCACAGCTTAGTGTCCTTTCGGCTTTGGCCCAGCCGCTTCCCTCTTTCTGGTGCTTCTTGGAAATACCCTCTGCTCTTCCCCAGTAGTATATTGGACCCCTTCCGACCTGAGGGGCTCATCTTCCGGCGTCCTATCTTTTAGCCTTGTGATACCTTCCATGGGCTTTTCTTGGCAAGAATACTGGAGTGGGTTGCCATTTCCTTCTCCAGTGGACCACATTTTGTCAGAACTCTCTGCCATGACCTGTCCGTCTTGGGTGGCCCTGTACGGCATAGCTTATGGCTTCACTGAGTTACGCAAGCCCCTTCGCCACAACAAGGCAGTGATCCATGAAGGGATATGCTTAAGATTTGCAACATTTTAAAAACAGTTCTTAATATGGTTATCATCTTCATGGCTGAGAGTGAGGGAGTAAACCCACATCTCTCTAGTCAAAATCCAACACTCTGGTCACTACACCACACTGACTCTCAGCTGAAGAACTTATTCAGGTGATGGGGGCAGGAGGGATTAAGTGGATGACACTACAAACACTAGCCAATATGCACTTCCCACACCCAGCTTTTCCCTGACACACTGGAAACTTGCTGACCTGTTCCCCCCCGCCCCCTGCAAGCTCAATTCAGAACAGACAAATATAAGTATATTTTCTCAACAGCCAAGATGCATTTAAACCCATCTGCCTTCTCTCTAAGAGAGATTAGCAGGGGCGATCTTGAAAGATATTGTGCTTGTCCCACCCCAAAATGTAAAAAGCCTGTGTGACGTAAGCCTCCCTCAGGTCCGCCTGCCTCTGCTTTGGGAGAGCTGTCCTCACTGTCCCACAAGCTTCAGCCCCTAAATTCACAGGTCAAAGAGATGCCCAATATGCCCAGTGGGTTCTCTTTACCCAGCCAGGAGAAGCACCCAAGAAATATGAACACTCTTGGTAGGGCAGAAAGATGAACAAGGCGTGGGATTTTATACTCTAAAAACAAGCAAATTGAGGTTTATTTAATACAAGAGAGGTTATATCTTATAATTAATCACTCAGTTCTCTGTCTTCCCCTGCCTACTGTACCCCTTCTAACTGCTATTCCCACAGCCACACTATCTAGATGTAGCTTCATCAAATCCTAAGGCCTGTCTCCAAACCCTATCTCCATCTACTGTCTACTATCTACTATCTAACGAACTGTCTGCTCTTGCCTTTTATAAACTCAGTCTACACACACACAGACACGCCCCTCCCTCCTATCACGCACTCACTACCAAACAACCTTAACCTCTATTTAACACAGCAAATGCACATAAACATTAATATAGACTCCACATGGCAAGCATTGTGATTTTGAGCATCTCTACACCAGCCTAAAATCCCACATTTAAAATGGGGCTTTCTGCTTCCATTTTAAATGCAGGATCACAATGGACTCCCTTTACATGTGCTTCCTTCTCCCCCTTATCTGAGTCTTCCCATATGTTTCATTGGTCTAGCTCCTCTTATTAGGCATTTTCCTCTTTTCGCAAGGGAACTCAAGCAGAACTCAAGCATGTTTATTTGATAGCTCATTATCTCCGATCTATTTAAAAACAGAATAAAGGTCATTTAGTGCAGGAGATGTCCCGGAGGTTAATAGCATAATCTAAAGGGCCCCCAAACGTCTGTGAGTGAGCAATCTTAATAGCAGGATAAAAGCTCCATGTGAAGAAGCCTCTTGTCACAGAGTGCATTTCTGCAAATGCCAAGAAAGCCTTGATTGGCTAATACTTCCCACTACATGTATAACTGGGGTGTGTCCACACCAGATTTAAGCTTATTCAGGAGTCCTTCCCTCTCCCCAGGTCATTAGTGGAAGTGTCGTTGCAGGTCAGAGGGCCAGCGGCCTTCTAGCAGAATTCTCCGTCCTCTCGCCAGTCCAGGCTTCTATGGGGGAAGCAGCAACAGTTGAACTGGTATAAAGCCAATATGATTTCATTGTGTAGATACAAGCTTGCCACAGAGATAGCGATGAACCCCACGGAGAATGCAAATGAAGTGTAGCATACACTGGAATGTGCGTCAAGGATGGTGCTTGCGGCAATGTTGACATGATCAATAAAGTCCTACTAAGCCTAAATACTCGTAACTGGATGGAAACAAATTGTTTTCTTCCCCTGTTTCCTGCTGCCTCTGCTTGCCTTCCTTCCCCTTGTTATCTTCCCCGTATCGGGGTTATATACTGCAAGCCTGTCCCTTGGTATTCTGTAAAGCACCGTGCACAGAGGTGGTAGTATATAAAACAAACAAATGATGAACAAATACATGTGCTTTATCTTTGAGGGCTTATTCACACAAGCTACCTGCCCCTTGATGCTTTAGTCATCAAGGGAAATGTCAACCAGCTCTTGGATATCTACCCGTCTGTCTGTCTGATACTAGTAAATTCTACCAGAGTTGAGTGCCAGCCCTACCATTAGGCAGAGGGAGGCAACTGCCTCAGGTGGCAGATGCTGGGAAGTGGCAGCACACACACACACACACACACACACCTCTTTCTCCTGCCCCCCCAGCTGTTCCCATCTGTTCAACAGCAATGTTGTGTATGCCACATGACCTGTCCTGCCCCCCTAAGCTAGCCTGCTGCCTCAGATGTGGTGGGGGACATTATCCTGTTAACTGCCAGTCTAGTTGAGTTCTGTACAAGGAATTGGGGGGCAGGAATCTCACCCTTCACTTCAGACAGCAATCAGCCCTGTTGATATGTCTGATTTGGGTGCAAGCAATTATACCAATTCAAAGAGAGGGTCAACAAACCCAAAGCCCTGAAGGTTACCTCCATTTTGTGTGTCCACGTGTTCTCTCAGAAGCAAATGAAAGTTACTTAAAGAGTGCATCCATTGCTGATCCACAAATCTCTGGGGGGGTTCTGAGAGGAAGCCATCCAGCTAGGGAGCTACGTTGCCTTTCTTCAAAGATTGCAGGAAAGAATCTTGGCGGATCAGACTTCCCATCTACGAAGTCCCTACCAAGAACCCTGTTGCTTTTAATGGGCTTTGGATTGGTGGCTAATTGTTTCTTATCTGTGGAGATTTAGGGGCATCTGGCTCTCTTTGTGGCTGAATAAAGCATGGCCAGAATGTAAAGTGATGCAACAAGGGAGAAGGAAGGCCAAAGGGCTTCTGACCTGTTGCTCAGGACTAATATTTTTTAACAATAGCATCCACTTCCCCTGCAGTCTTCACTTCAGAACTTAAACTGTTTGTCAGGTCTCCCACCCCCAACCCCAACCCTGAAACACAGCAAAAATATAAGGTTCCCACTGAGTCTAGCTTCCCTGCATGTTGAATGGTTTATGGCCAAGTAACTTGCAACAGGATGAGATAATGAGAGAAAATCCGACAGACTGTGAAATCTGAGCAGTGCGCCACGGCGCATGGCTCAAGGCTGCAAGACACACCAGAGAACGAGAGAGAGCAAACGTCTCTGCAGAAGTTCAGTAAGTCTTAATAGGAACTGGAGCTCTCCTGGGATTAGCCTCCAAGCCTGCTTTTCATGCCCAAAGTCAGTCCAGATTCACGCAACGTACTAACAATATAAGATGGTTGTCTTTTCCACTCCACTGAGTCGCTGCAACAAGCCCATCCGCATAAGAACTGCCTCGCTAGATCTGACCAGAAGTCCTCTTGGCCCAGTGTTCTGCTTCCAACATCTGCCAGCCAGATGCTTCCAAAAAGTGAGAAGGTGATGCCCACACTCAGTATCTGATTGTCAAGTATACAGAGCTGCAGTTAGGTAATGTTAGACTCTGAACGTCAGCATTGCATCACTTGCTTGAAAATGTGGTAAGCCAGCCCTGCTGAGTTTGGGGGCCCTCCTCCTGCTAAGAGGGGACTTTGACTTCTGCCCCAAGGCCCTACCATAACAGCACAACTGAGGGTATAGTCTATCTGTATGTGGAGGTTCCATTGACTTATCACAGCTGTCTTAATGTTTGACAAATTCCCGTTTTTAAGCCATCCAAGCGAATAACTATAATCCCATCTTGTGGTAGCGAGTTCCATAAGTTAATTACACATCATATAGGAGACAGTGGGGTATAGTGGTCCCAGTGATGTACTAGGACTGGGGAGACCCAGGTTCAAATCCTTGTTCAGCTGTGTAATTCACTGGGTGACAGGTCTGTCACCATCTTTCAACCTAACCTACTTCACAGGGTTGCTATGAGGATAAAACAAGTGGGAGAGAACCATGCATGCCAGCTTGAGCACCTTAGAGCAGGGGTGTTGAATTTCAAAAACTAAAACTCAGGGGCCGCTAACTAAACCTTAGGAGAGGCATTTCAACCTTTTAAAATTGGGGAGAAGGGGGGGCAGGGGAGTGGGGTGTGGCCATGTGGAGAAACCTAGAGGGCTGGACTGGAACTCCAACAACCCCTGGGCCTAAATTTTAACACCCCTGGATGAGTCTGGGTTGGGCCCACTGGCCTGAGGTTCAACACCCCTGCTTAGAGGAAAGGTGGAATATAAACAAATAGAAGCACTTTAGTTTGTCTGTCCTGAACCTCCTGCCAATCAATGTTACTGAGTGAGTCCAAGTTCTAGTGCTGTGGAAGAGGGTGAAAAATATACTTCTCTCCACATCCTTAGTCATATTATTATTATTATTATTATTATTATTATTATTATTATTTGGGGTGAATTACGAAGCATTTCATTCTTCCAGATCCAAGTCATTTTCTAACACCCCAGAAGTCTAATAGGAACAGCCACACCACCACTCAGATGAACCCAAGTTTTTCAGTATGCTACCAGCCTACTCCTCAATTTATTTCCAAAATGAACAGTAATGGTGCTTTAATGGAGAATAGTTATTACCTACATTAGTTCATTCATCCATTGGCTTGCAAGCTCATTACATTTATCCAGATTCTGTGACGTTAATCAATTTGTTTACCCACAGAAGGCCCTCCTGAGCCAAACAACTTCAAGTGACAAAGTTGTCTCGTGTGAGCGATGGCTCTTTACTGCCGAGACCATGAAGCTAAGCTGGGCCCTGTTGTCAAGTCACCAGCCACTTTGGAAGGGTAATGTAGTCTCAGAAGGCTGTGGCTAATTTGGAGATTTGTTTTTCCTGTGTCTGGACTGGATTTGCATGAAATTTGCCTGGTGCTAGCTTCATTTATTTGAGGATTCATGAAAAAGCATGAAGTCAGTTCATCCAAATCCTGAAACATGCTTGGAACTCATGATTTGGAGATTGAGCCCTTCTTCCATTGGCCTGCTAGGACTACCATCACACATAAGTTTTTTCTTCTCTACACAGAAATAAGCTACATTGTATGTATGTATGTATGTATGTATGTATTTATTTATTTATTTGCAGACACAACATTAGCAAACAAACAAAAAACAGCAAAAGGAGGGGAAACCCATAAAGGAGAGAGGGGGAAAAGAAGAAAGAACAAATGTGTCATAAAACATATCCATGCACAATAATCTTTTACATCACCCTTAATTTAAAAAGAAAAAGAGGAGGGAAAGAAGGATTTAACACTTCCACTTATATGCATTAATATAAGCACTCCATATATCTAAATAAGCATCCATACTAGATTGACAGCGGCAGGAGATACATCCAAATGTAGCAAGAGCGGTAAGGTCTTCAGTCCTTGAATGACAGGTGTTGGGTGTGTATCCTTCCAAGCTTGAAGTATAAGTCTCTTTGCAACTTTAAGTGCTCTCAGCATCCACTTCTGCTGGTCATCTGTTAATCCCCACATTACAGGGATGTAATTTAAAAGCACATGGACATCTGCTATTATCACAGATTTAGCCAAGCAGCTACCCAATCCTAGCCAAGCAGCTACTATGCCTCTTTCCAGTTATCTAGGAGTAAAATATTTGGCTATTTCAAATCAATACGGAATATTTGGCTAGGTTAGGAGTAAAATAATTAGCTATTTCAAATCGATACGGAATCCTTTGCCTCTGCACTTCTCCTTTCAGAGTAATCCAGGGATCTTTAAATGCAGGCCCAGGGGTTGCTATGGTTCCAGTCCAGCCCTCTCAGGTTCCCCAGAAGACCTCTTGCCCTGGCCCCATCCCTCTTTCCCCAACTGCCAATCATTCGGTGGCTTCCCTGTTTTTATGCGGTTTTTCCCCCATGCTAAAAGGTTGAAATGTCTCTCCTAAGGCTTAGTTACTGACGGTAAGTACACAGCCTATGCATGTTTAGGCAGGAAACAGGGCTACAACTCCCAGCATTCCCCAACCAGCATTCCTCAGCATGGCTGGCTATGGAATTCTGGGAGTCATAGGCCTTTTTCCCGTCTAAAATTGCATAGGATTGCACCCTAAGAGCTTTAAGCTACAATATGCTAGTGTTTTTTTACTCCATCCCTTCTGCCTCCAGCCCTACCAACCTACCTACCACTGGAATGTGCCCCCGGAGCTTCCCCAAAACCGAATTCAGCCCTTGGGCTGAAAGTGGCTCAACACCCCTGGACTATTCCCTCTGAAGACTTTCTCTTCCTGAGACCTCCTGCTTTTCTTTGCTCCTTTTCAGACCCCCATCTTCTCCTTCCTGAGGCCCATCTGCCTAAGTCTCTCTCGGGAGCTCTAGCATCTCAGAGATTCTTCTGCCTGCCCCACTTCCTCTCTGGCATCAAGGCAGCTCAACCAATCACAGCCAGAGGCTTCTGCACTGCCACATCATTGCAGGCATAGCTCAACCGCTTCCCATCTTTGGAGCCTGCTTATTTTGCCATTGTTCCCCAACATGAGAAGCAATGTGGTTTAACATCAGTGTGCTTTGGTGCCACTTAGTTAGTCAGACTTCCTTATATATCCCTTGAAATTATGTCCTTGAAGGAGGCACATGCTAATCAGCCTCCTGAGTTCTGTGGCTATTAAAATGTATGGGTTTCCTTTCCACCACACTGTCTTTAGAATTTTCGAGGGAGAGCGAGTTGGTCACAAATGTGCTTTCATCCGCAAATTCCTGGAGATGAATGTTGTTTGCAAGATGAGAGATTTGACAGGATATGAAACCATCTTCACACTGGGTAGCAATCAACAAATTAAAATGCAGTCAATAATACTGGCTTCACAAAATGTCTCTGCCGTCAGCTACTTTTCCTCTGAGAGACGGCAGGGCTTGTCTGTGTCATACTAAAGAGGGCAAAGGCAATGCTTCAGAATCTTCACTTGGAGATATTTACCTACCATTGATCTAAACCTGCCATTTCCTTGAACGATACTAAATGCAAACCTCCACTGTGGAAAGGCAGACAGACAGTCCAGTTACACCGGGTAGCCATGTGTCCTAATTTACAGAGGACAGTCCTCAATTTGAACACATCGTTTATTTGAAGGGCTGTCCATTTGAAGATAAAGAACCTAAGAAGGGAGAACAACAGGGGCATTGTGGGTTGCCAATGGACAGCTTGTGGGTTTCTGTGGGCAGCTGATTGACCACTGTGTGAACAGAATGCTGGATGAGATGGAAACAAGGTCCTGTGAGGAGAGACTGAAAGAACTGGGCACGTTTAGCCTTGAGAAGAGAAGACTGAGGAGAGATATGGTAGCACTCTTCAAGTACTTGCAAGGTTGTCACAGAGAGGAAGGCCAGGATCTCTTCTTGATCATCCCAGAGTGCAGGACACAGAATAAGGGGCTCAAGTTACATGAAGCCAGACTCCAGATGAACATCAAGAAAAACTGCCTGACTGTCAGAGCAATACGACAATGGAACCAATTCCCTAGGGAGGTGGTGGGCTCTCCCACACTGGAGGCCTTCAAGACGAGGCTGGACAGCCACCTGTCAGGGATGCTCTGACTTGGATTCCTGCATTGAGCAGGGGTTGGACCTTGTAGGCCCCTTCCAACCCTACTATTCTATGATTCTGTGACCCTTGGCCTGATCCAGCAGGGCTCTTCTGATGTTCTTGACACTGCCCATCAACAGTTGGCGCTCTGGTCCCATTGTCAGTCTTCCTCACTATGGTGAGATGTATTATTTTTCTATTGAAATTACAGTAATTCTTTCCACACTTGCATCTATACATATGAATTAGCACATGGAAACTTTATGCAAACCAATGTCCTCTTTTGTCCTCTTTTTTGGCCACACATCTCCTCTTCGGGGGTGATGTGTAAGTGGCCGGCCTAACAGGCAACGATTTTGCCACGGATTTTACCACATTTCTGCACCTGCCGCACAGCAAGATGCTGCAGATAGCCTGGCAGGCTGATACAGATCGCCAGGCTGCCCAGGTAATGAGAGAGAAGTCCAGCTAGGATAATCTGGCCATCTGTATGGTTCATCTTTAAAATGCATGTAGTCTTTTGGCCATTCCACATCCTCCCATTCCGGTTGAAAAAGCAACAGTCGTGGGCCTTTCCCACCTTGATTATACACTGCACCACAATGTACACATTCATGATATGAGCCCAGACAGCCTCCGTAATGGGAAATGATGCAGAAAACGTAAACTGTGGTTACATTTGCACTGGGAGGGGCCGTGGCTTGGTGGCAGAGCCCCTGCTTTGCATGTAGAAGGTCCCAGGTCCATCCCCAGCATCTCCAGGCAGGGCTGCAAAGCGATCAGTTCAGACCTCTGGCAAGAGTGATCTGTCCCCCCCTGGCAGCCTGCTGGGGTGGGAGGAAAGGGGAGGGGGTGACAGAAAAAAAGAGAAAAGGGGTGCCCCCACACATGTTTGGTTCTGGCCCCACCAGCATGCTGTCCCCAAAAAATGACCCTGGAGGGAATCCAGCCTTCAGCAGAAGAAATATTCCCCACCCCTCATGTAGACAGTACTGAGCTAGATAGACCAAGGGTCTGGCTCAGTATAAGGCAGCTTCCTGCATTCAAAGAGGCATGGTTGCATCTCTTCACCCCAACCCCTCATCTTGCCTAGGTCTTTGGATCCCTTCATCACTTAGGATGAGGTCCGTCGGCCTCTTAGTCTGATTATACATCTCCTTAGGTCCTGTGTGAGGTTCCCACCCAACCCATCCAAAGTGATCTTCCACTTTCCTCATAGAAGCCGTACTAGTGGTCAACACTCTGTTGCCGACAGTCTTGCCCTGAGCAGTTAGGCTGTTATCATGAATGTGCCATGGCCTCAGGGCAGATCATCCAATGGCTGAAGGGGAGAGTAGTTCCCTCCAAGGACATGGTCTCTCATTTTCAGCCAGTTCCATGGATGACACCGCACACACCGATATTAGCCCCTGTGCACAACCCCAGCCCACGCCAGTCAAACAGATGCAACCCACAGCACACATATGATCAGAGGCCTCGACTCCACCTCCCACCACCTGACTCCCCCACCCCCACTCTGCTGCAGACCTTGTGTAGCTTTATGCAACTTAAATGTGGGAGAGGCAGGTGCGCGGAAAGGGGCCTGGTTGACAGAAAACTCACTTGAAACCATTGCAGGTTCTGCAGGCAGAAATTAATGTTTTGGAACATAATATTATTGGATTGATTTTAAATAGATGTTTCCCTGCACTTTGGTAATAAAATGAATGCTGCTAAGAGAGCCAGAGGAAAATGATATAAACCCAGGCTGATTATTGCTTTTGGAAGCGCCTTCCAATATTTCTCCCCATCCTCTGTTTGACGCTGGAACGTGAGTAGCAAATGACAGGCAGCAAGGAGCAGATGAATATCTATTTATGCAGGAATGTGGAATGTATGAATAGTTATTTGGAGGACAAATGTATTTTGACAGGTATCTAATTTCATTCTGTTGATAAAATGCACTTTGTCAAGTATTCAAGCACATTTTGTGCTTGACGGTTGTTATATACTTCCTCTCTCCATCTTTTTGTGTGTGGGGAGTTGTTTTTTTTTAAGATAAATTCTCAGGAGCATTTATCAAACATCACAATGCAATTTAATTTAATATCATCACAGATGCATGTGTGCACTTTTTTTCAAAGATGCAAATATCTGGAGATTATTTATCTATCACAAACAATAGGATGAAAAAGGGATGTTTGTAAGACAGGAAAGTGCTACTAGCAAGGTAGCAACTGACTAGGGCGGAGCTAACTGTGGGACATTCTTTACAACATTTTCAGCAGTGTCAAAAAGGCACTCCCCCTGTCTTGGTGATTGGGGGGCCGGGGTGATTGCTTCAAGTGAGAGTGAAACACTTGCCAATTCAGGAAGTGTTGACCTTCCTCTGAACTGGCTTTGTTTGCCCTCATTGACATAGCCTATAGCACAATGACATCACCTGATTGGCTATGACTTCCCATGTGAATATTGGAAGAAGAAGATGAAGAAAAACTATTAATGAAAAGCAGTGAAGGCTGGTGACTTCGACAACAGTGGGATGGTGAATCCACTCCAGCTTTCCGTCAGAATCAGCCAGAACTCTAAAAGAGCTATTCAAGGTTTCAGGATTCTTCCCCACACCACCACTGGTACCAATACTGCCTTGCCCTGTTTATGGTACATTTGGGGAATCTCGCCTACCTTGCAAATGTGTAGTCTGTAAATCCAAACTCTGAACAAAAACGATAAGACTAGAAGCCAGTTTTTACTCAAAGCAAATAAAATAGATAAATATATATTATGAGCAACAATAAAAGTTAATGGCTGAGGTTCATCTGCAATGAAGGAAAATCACTCTTGTGGAGGGGGGGATCTTGTTTGGGGAGGAGGGTGTGGAGTAGCCTCTGCCGCCTGGTTTCTGCAGCTCTAGGGAAACAGCGGCTACTGAGGCGGAAGTGTGTTGCCACAAGAACACAAGACCGACCCAGCGGCACGGCCTGCGTCTCTGAAGCACAGGCGGTTCCTTTCAGAAGAGGGGACCAAGCAAAAGCATTGCTGGGCAGGGACTGAGGGGCGGGGCAGGAAAGCTCAGCCCGCCAATAGACACTTGAGTGGGTGGGGTCAGACGTCAGGGGATGGGGCGTATCACTGTACCGAAATTAAAAATTGCCAAAAGAGATGCCGAAGAAGCTGATCAGCATATGACCCACAGGGACTGCAGGCTCTGCAGGCTTCTTCAGCTCAGTATTGCTCACCTCTTGAGTGAAGGCATTATATTATAAGACCTCCCCCAAGGTCTTCCAGGAGAGACAGTGAGGAGATGATCTGTGTTTGGTGGCCCCAGTCTACAGGCATTGTGGGAGGAGGATCCAGGCTAGAGCCTACCCAAGAGAAAAGCATGGGGGCATTTTGCTAACTGGAGCTCCTTCCAGGGCATGTCCTGCTTCGGTCCTCTGGGGCAAAGAAGCAGCCAAACCTGAGAGAAAGAGGCTTTGGAAGAAAGGATTTGCTGCTGCATAGTAAGACTGGTTGCTTAGCAACTTGAACACCTGTGTGCCAGTTTAATTAACATGCCTTCAGATATCCAATTAATCCAATTTTACTAGCACTACACCTTCCGAGGAGAAGGGACAGGTGTGGCTGGAATTTTTCTCACTCCTGCTTCTGAATGGAGTCGAAACTTTATGAGAGGGGCAGGGTTGTCTCAAAAGAACTCCCAAACCATGAATACCTCCTAATCATTAAGATAGTGCAATCATTAAGATCATGGGAGGAGGTCTTGCTGGTAGTACCACAACCTGCAGACTGCCATCTCACTTCTCCGTGGTGGCACCCACCTTATGGAATGATCTCCACCCTGGTATTCGGGAGCCACCAACTATATCATGCTTTTGGCACCAATTAAAGACCCATTTCTTCACCCAGGCCTTCCACAAATAAATGTGCTGCCCAGACTGTTTGTAATTATGGTGTTATTTTAATTGATTTTAAAGTTTTCATCAGTGTTTTAGCGATTTTTGTGTGTTTTAATTGTATTTTAATGCATAATATAACATATCTTGTGAACCACTTAGAGATATTTTCAAATAATGTTCAGTGGTATATATATCTATTAAATAATTAATACAAAATAAAATCATAAGCACTATTTTGTGCCATTAGAGTCCACCCATGAGTCATGGTCTTTCCTTTCAAGTGTATGGTTAAAAGGGCTACTGGGATCCCCTACCATGGGAGACTAGGGTGACTTCTTTCGCTTGCCATTCTGCCAGCAGCTGCAGATGGTTTTATTCAGGCAGGTCTTTGGCATTTAGGCTGGTTTGTGGCCGACGGGGTTTTAAATTGGTTGGTGCTCTTTATTTCTATGACTGTTGTGTTTTTAATCTATTTGTTTTTAAGTTATATCTAATTAAGATGCATTTTAATCTGGATTTTGTTAGCTGTCTTGAGTGCCATTTGGGGGGGGCAGAGAGTGGGATATAAAATAAAATAAGTGCAGGGCCTCTCTCTTTGGGATCCTGATGTGGAGCATACAAGAGCGTCTGCTATTTGTCTCCTCTTGTATGAAGCAAATATTACCTTTAATAGCTCTGTTGGCCTCCAATGTGCTCTCTTCCAAAGGAAAATAAAACCTGAATAACATTACCCCTGGAAAATCTCAAGTCAGGGAACTGAGGTGCTCACAACAACATCTTCTTTAATTGTCCCTCACCAATTAAACTCCCCCAATTAGTCAACCATGGCTGCAGTCCTATGCCTACTTGCCAATAAGTAAGTCCCATGAAACTCTTTTATCACACCATCATCCTGCCTCATTCATGGACTTTTTCCAGCGACAACATCTTCCACTCATAGCCCTCCCATGTTTTCCCACCACTACTTCAATCTTTGTCCTTTCCACAGAAAATCCATTAAGGAGAAAAAGATCGAATAGCTGCACAATACCTTCTAACTGGTAGCAGTAGGAGATCTCTGCTTGGAAGCAGCCATAGTTGTTTACTGGATTCATCAAATGAATAAAAGCTTGCAAAACTAGCAGAAAATGCTCATGGAGAGAGGACTTTTTTTAGATCTGAATCTGACTGAGGGGATGCTAACATAGCTCAGGGAGAAAGAGTTCTCGGTTTTGCTATGCTCACACCTGGTTAAGTTTCCCTTTCCCCTGCCAGCGGTTTGGCATTGTTTGCACTGCCTGTGTGCTTGTTACTGCACTCCTGATAGCAGATATTAAACATGTGCATCTGTACCAAAGATTTTAACTGACACCACTGATCTCTCCTTTCTTCTCTCTCTCCTCTGAATGAAGAACACCCTGCAAAGGCTGAACTGGAGAAGTAGAGAAGGCAAAACACAGCTCTGAGACTGACAGAAGTGTGAAATATTGCTACACGACCCCTTCCTGTCTTAAAAGGGACATCCTTCTACATCTAAATGTTGGAGGTATTTTCTGTGCATCATTTGTTGTTGTTCAGTCGTTCAGTCATGTCCGACTCTTTGTGACCCCATGGACCATAGCACGCCAGGCCTTCCTGTCCTCCGCTCTCTCCCGGAGCGTGCTCAAGTCCATATTCATTGCATCGGTGATGCTATCTAGCCATCTCATCCTCTGCCGTCCCCTTCTCCTTTTGCCTTCAGTCTTTCCCAGCATCAGGGTCTTTTCCAGAGAGTGTTCTCTTCACAGTGCATCATTTACAGCTATTCAAATGCCTTTGCTTTGGCCCAGAGGGAACAAGCCTCAGCCGCTTCCGACAGCATCAAGGTGCTTTCACGGATAGGTCAGTGATGGGAGACACAATGTAGACTTCAGTGTAACCAGGGGGAGAGAAACTAGAAAGATCAGTGGAGCAAATTGTTTCTTCCCAGAAGTAAAATTGGGCTTCTTCCCCAGGCATTTGTGCTCTGATCTGGCATTTGTGCTCCCTTGAATCCCCTGGGATGTTCAGATCGGTAAGATGTTTCTCAGCACTGCTAGGATTGTGTGCTGGGAACAGAGCAAACACATCTTCCTAGTGATTTTACTTCTCCCCCCACCTTTGTTTTTTTTTTTCTTTTAATACTGGTGTTACTATGCCATAAATGTCAGAGTCAGGTACTTATTTAACATGTATTAATTGCTCAAGCCATCTTAGTTGTTTAAGGATTACACATGACACTAATAAGGATTTGTTTGAGATTAATAAATGGTGGGGGGTTTCCAAGTCAAAATTTGAGAGGTGTCCAACCGCGCAGACAACCATGAGTGGTCCAATCTCTGACATTCCCAGATAAAGACTCTCATAGCTGTGTAAGACTTCTTATTGAGACTCCATGGAGCTGCTGCCAATTAGGATAGGAAGCATGGGCTGGATGGACCAATGGTCTGAGTTGGAATAACTCAGTTTCCTGTTCTTATGCTCTACCTACTTTGCTAAACGGTGAGACGTTTCAGGGTGAGTGCTGCTGGATTAAGTTTCCTCTGGATGAGAAAGCACTGGAGGCTTATGACAGCTTTGTAATATTTGTCTTGTTTAATTGTGAGCATTCTTACATAACAGGGCAGCATGTCCCCAGAGAATAGCTACTGCAGCCCATCCCTAAAGCTGTGCCCCGGTTACAGCTGGAACCGCTCTGTGTTTGTTTCTCTCTCTCATTCTTTCCAAATTCAGACTGCCAACTACTTTTCGGTGTTCCTCTTTTCAGCTGGATGGCTGTCTGCTTCTCCAAGCTGTAACACGTATCTGCCTCTGCTGAGCCACCCACCCACTGCCCCACTGGTCAAATTACCCACCAGCCGCCACTGACTTTCCAGAAGCTTTGGAGAGATTCCCAGCTATGAGGACACCATCTTGTGATACCTCCTCTGGAGAGATGCTGAAGATCAGTAGTGGAAGCTCCCACAGTCAATCCCTAACAAATGTGGGAAGGGTCCCTGTCTGAGACTCTGGAAAGCCACAAGCAGCCCAGTGTACAGTATTGCGCTTGATGGACCAAGGGTCTGACTCCGTGTAAGTCCGTTCCCTATGTCTTCAATTCCCACTGATGAGATACAGGCTCTTCATCTTGGACTTTTGGACAGAAATCAGCCTAAGATGAAGGTGGTCACCAGCACCTGTAACAATGTGCTCCTACGAGCAACTGATGGCTGGCAATGCCTCCCTCCCCTCCAGCGAGAGTGGAAATACAAACACGGGCATTTTTCATCTCTCCTTGTGTTCCCACAAAGAGGAAAGGCTCTTTTATCTTCCACACAAGGCCAGGGGCTTCCTTCTCTTGAAGAATCTGCTCTGTTCTTTTCTTTTTCCAAACTTCTCCATGGCTGCTGAAATAAGGGACCAGTTCTGAAGCTGGAAATTCTGAGCAGTTCAATTATTTTATGAACCCCGAATGTACATAGTGAATTAAATGCACACACCCCTTTGGGCCCTTTGTGACCTTTCAAATTTCGGAGTTGTTGTGCTGTGGAGACAACAATGAACAACTTTATGTGTGCTTTGGGGACAACAACGAAGAACTTTGTGTAGACTTCCCAAGACTTTGAAGCAGAACCCTTTTAAAAGTTTGTAAGCCAAAAGAGGGGGTCCCCATCTGGCTTTCTGGGTTTCCCCTGATGTTCATGCCCCTTCCCTTAGTCCCACCCCATTTCCTCCAACCACTGATCAAAGCAGTTTCCCAGCTTTTGCATGTGTCTTTACTCGTTCTAAAAGGGTGAAATGCTTCTCCTAAGGCTTAGTGATTGGCAGGAACAGCTGCAAACTAAAACAGTCTGGCATTGTCGGTATGTTTGCCCTGCCCCTTTAGCCTTTGATCCTGCCCACCACTTGAAGGCAAAAGGAGAAGGGGACGGCAGAGGATGAGATGGCTAGATAGCATCACCGATGCAATGAATATGAACTTGAGCACACTCCAGGAGACAGCGGAGGACGGGAAGGCCTGGTGTGCTATGGCCCATGGGGTCACGAAGAGTCGGACACGACTTAATGACTGAACAACAACAACAGCCACTGGAATGCTGCTCCTGAGAGCTTCTCAAAAATGGGAGCATCTCAGCTCCCGTCATGCTCAAACGCACTCCTTGCTAATGGAGCCTGTTCCCAGCTGCCTGTCATCCAGAGAAATCAAGTGATGGAACCAGCCCTAAGTCTCCCCCTTCTGGATATTCAAATGCTGGCAGAGATTATAGTGTCCTGAAATATGTAACACTGTTGGCATTTGTTAGCCGCCCATGGGATTTGCGTGTGTGTGTGTGTCTAGATAGATAGATATAACACACGCACACGCATGCATGCAAACAGCCTGTAACTGTTACAGATTTCACTGTGACTCCCAGAGTCCATGCTACCCAGGGTGCCGCCACCTTACCAAGCAATGAAATAAATCAGAGTCCTTAGTGCACTGGTTCAATCTGCCCTCTTCACACCCTGTCTCAGAAACGCTTTCTTTGGAATCATCCCATTTGCAAAGTGTATCTGCAAAACTGACGCCAACCATGCTACGACAGCATATATGGATTGTGTAGCAGCCTAGCAGATTGCGTGGATGGATATCTTCAAGAAACAGATTTGTTTGGATTATCTCTGGCTAGCTAATCTCCTCTCTTACCTGCAGAGGCCTGATAAACTGCAGAGACAACTGCAAAATGTTACAAGGGGCCGAGAGACAAGGAATGGCTTTGGGGATATGCAATCTCCACTGGCAACATCCTGGACAACTGCCAAGGCCCATGCATTGTCCCCTGGTACCAAATGCAGTTAAAGAGAATCTTGAACAAGAGCCTGTGCACTTAGGAAACAATGGGATGCAAAGGCTCCAAACATTAGGAAAAGAAATAATAGAAACAATCATTCTGCTTTCTAATAACATGCGCTAAGCACGTAACAGTGCCACAAAAAGAAAACAGTCACAAATAGGGTTGTAGTAAAAATGTAACCTAAAAGCCATTGTATGTGCCTTAAGCAGCACGTAGTATTTTAAGAGCTGTGCATGCCTAGAATAAGTGAGCAGTAACCCTAAGATAATTTAGCTAGGCAAACTGCTAGCAACCAATCAAAGTGACACGCTAGCTAAGGAATGCAAGCTGAAGTGATAAAACTGTAGCGCGGGCGTTGCCCAGGGTCGACTCTGCTTTTGAGCGTGAGGTCCTTTGTCGAACTGTTTGCAAACAATAAAATCAAGTTGGACCCAGCCTGAAGTTGACTCTCCTCTTTGGGGCAAATTGGACAAGCCTCCAGGGGGCAAAACTAGCATTTTGTGCAACAGGGTGCACAGCCCTAAGAGCATACAGAGCAAGTAGCTGCAAATTATTCAACAGGCCTGCATCCAGATTTTGGTGAGGAAAGATGGTAAGAACCACTGGTGAGTCCCCTTAACCAGCATGTTGCAGGGTTTGCAAATGAAGAGGTCCTCCAATAGTTCATTACCAGATAAATCATGCAACTTAACCAACCACCATACCAAGTTCTTTAAAAAAAAAATAAAAAATCCCTTCCTAACTGTCAGGAGCCTGCTCACTCCTCCACACCATGTCCTCAAGTCATGTATGTGAGCAAAAGCAATGCAGCCTGAGCCACCTCTGAAATAAGTTTAATGTTCTGTAGTAGCGCTTTCCCAGTAGGAATGTATGGCTGTGAGAGCTGGGCTATAAGGAAGGCTGAGCGCCGAAGAATTGATGCTTTCGAACTGTGGTGCTGGAGAAGACTCTTACGAGTCCCCCGGACTGCAAGGAGGTCAAATCAGTCCATCCTAAAGGAAATCAACCCTGAGTGCTCCTTGGAAGGACAGATACTGAAGCTGAAGCTCAAATAATTTGGCCACCTAATGCGAAGAGAAAACTCTCTGGAAAAGACCCTGATGCTGGGAAAGACTGAAGGCAAAAGGAGAAGGGGACGACAGAGGATGAGATGGCTAGATAGCATCACCGATGCAATGAATATGGACTTGAGCACGCTCCGGGAGAGAGCGCAGGACAGGAAGGCCTGGCGTGCTGTGGTCCATGGGGTCACGAAGAGTCGGACACGACTGAACGACTAAACAACAGTAGCGCTGCCCAGTGCCCACCCTGGAGTTTCGGGGCACATCCAGGGCACGTGCCTTGCAATGTCTTTCTTGCAAGAACACTCTCAGTGTTAGAACTAAAAGACCTCTTCACAATTCTCCATGGTGGAGGAGCGTATCCTGACCAAGGCATCCTCCCACTCACTCTAAGGGCAGGGCCATGCAGATTTTCTTAGGTGTGTCCCTTCTTTTGGAAAGAGCAAACACAGTCCAATTGTGGTCTTGCCTGCATCGGGATGAGTGAGAATTTTGTTTCAGTTCATTTTTTATAAGAATTTACCAAAAAATTGCAAATTTCTTCATATACAGGATGGAAAGAACTTGTGATTAAAACAATTCAAATGTGGGAGAAACTGAAATGGATAGATTCATCCAACCAGGCCCAGGGCTTGGAGTACTTAGCTCTCTGCAGATAACTTTAATTCCAAATGACAGGACAATGGGAAATGGCAACGTATAAATTGTAGGTTCAAGTTCGTAACAATACAAACAAATAGCAGAAACACAAAAATCGATTTCCTTGCAACTCAGCTATACATATGTATCAGTTCAGTTGACCTTATACATGGTGATAAGAGCCCATAATTATTAGTCAGCTCTCCAGCATTCAGCCCCCCAAGAAAACAAGGAAAAAGAAAGGTTCCTTCTGTGCAAGCACCGGGTCATTACTGACCCCTAGAGGGACGTCGCTTGTGGTGGCGTTTTCATGGCAGACTGTAGCGGGGTGGTTTGCCATTGCCTTCCCCAGTCGTGACTACCTTTCCCCCAGCAAGCTGGGTACTCATTTTACCGACCTCGGAAGGATGGAAGGCTGAGTTGACCTGAGCCAGCTACCCGAGACCCGGCTTCTGCTGGGATCGAACTCAGGTCGTGGGGAGAGTTTCGGTTGCAATACTGCCGCCTACCACTCTGTGCCTTTTTCTCTGAGCTCTCGCCTGAGTGGGCACACCACCACTACAGGACTAAACCAGCCAGTTCATGGGGTTTACGCATGCATGTTTTCCTTTCTCCTAATCTTGTCCTCCCACCCCCCACCCCAACCTTCCTAGCTATAAAAGCTGTTGAAATTAGAGATATTAGAAATAATAAGATTAGAAAATATTAACTTCAGCCCAGGTAGGCATATGATTTATGCCTTAAAATTCATCAACATTCCCCTCTTCCCTCCCCATTTCTTTCTCCTTGTGTGTTGAGTCCTTGCAGATTGTAAGCTTGGAGGCAGGGTCTGTTTTGTTTTTATTAATTATTTGTCAGCCACTCCGGGAGCCTTTTTGACTGAGGAGTGGGATAAAAATACTCTAAAGAAAGAAAGAAACATTAATTGTAAAGTTTAGTCTGTATGTTTTCAAGAATGAGGCAAATAGCAGCTTCACTGCAGAGCAATTTACATTGGGAAAATGGTGCAAGGATAAAGGTTAAACCCTCTCCCCCTTTGTGCTTTGGTCCTGATCAGAATCTCCAGTCGCTGCCTCCATGCATCTGGTATTTTGCAACAACTCAGACTGAGATGCATTCTCATACCTCCACCATAATATATCATTTAACTCTGAAGATGTCTGGATGTGTCCCCCTAAGCAACATTTGAGAATGTTTGAAATTCCGAATCTGTTGAGAATCTGAATTTGTGCAACAACAACCCAAATAATTATGCTCATTCCGACTGCAACTCAACATCTTTTGGAAATCTTGGATCTTCGTCAAAAACCAAAACAAAAAAAAGTGTTGCGAGAACAACTTCACTACATCATCCCACTTCGAGAACTGGCCCAGTATGCCTGGTGGCTCAGCCTCTCACAACCTCTCGTTAACGAGGTATGGATGATGCATTGCTGAGCTCTGCAGTTATCTGGGTGCCTGCAGCCTTCTTCTGGTCTTCCTGAATCATAGAAATGAAACTAGAGTGGCTGAGTTGTTGTTCTTTTCCTCGCTTGCTACATTTGTACTGAAATTATAGGTCAGAAGAACCACTGGATCCCACAGAGAGGGCAATGATCTCCTCTCCTACACCCTCATAGCAGCCCACAGACTAGCAAGGCGTACGGAAGACTTGCCACTGTAAGTGACTAATTGTAAATATGGAATGATAATTAACAGCAAACATGTACCCATGTTGTTGTGGAATGGCTAATTTGCACGGTTAACAGCTGTCATGCCAGGTGAATTCCGTATGCTTGACATCCTCATTAATGGGGCCATGTTCCAGTCATTTGTAAATTGGCTAGATCCAGAAAACTGTTGACGCAAACCAGAAAAAAAGAACAGATGATCAGATGGAGGGGGGAAGAGGAAGCAGGAAAGGAAAGAAAGGAAAGGAACAGAAGCCAGTGCAAATGCTTGAGCCTTGACAGAACTGGATGCTTTAGCCTCATTCCCCAAAAGCACTTATTCGCAAAGAGTAAATATGTCAGGGGAAATGGCTAAACACATTAAATACCTACTGCCTCTTCCATTCAGGTTGTGCCATCAATATAAAAAGTGATGCATAATATCCACCATCGAGCAGGGATTTGCTGGGCCGCAGGACGCAACATTAAGCTCAGAGATGTTGGGCTAATGACGGTAAGTCCATTCTGTTGTAATGAATTGTTTGTTATAGTGCATCATAAAGCACACGAGTCATCGCTCACTACACTGGGTTGAAAAACACCACCAATGAGGTGACGACAACGTGAGCCAGGCCAGTGGCCCTGGAGCAGGCAGCAATTGGGGGGCTCAGTGGAGGCGTAGAAAACATTTGAGCACATGTACATCATTTATTTCCTTTTGCAAACTTACACTACATTTTTTTACTACTTTCCATAATTTATCCTAGCTTTGCTAGCCAAGAAGACCTGGGGTATGGATTAACGTGGGTATTGAATCTCTGACCCAGACCACTGGAAACGGCCACCAGCCACCTTCTGGCATCTGTGTTTAGAGCATGTGCCATTCACACACTTTCAAGCCCCCACACTTGGGGGGGGGGGGGCATCCACAAAAGCTAGAAACTTGGGTTTTAAAAAATAACAATAAAATCTGGATTTTTCACGAAGCTGAGTTCTACGCTCATGATCGTATTCTTTGAGGTTTACTTTGGCACTCCCGCAGAATTACAACACAGTGTTAATATCTGAGGGCTTCTCCTATTTCTTACTCAACACATGGTAGCATTGAGTTCTTTTAAAAAAAAACTGAGTGACTAGTTACCGCTTTTGCTAGTAATGATTATAAAAGATGGAGACACTATTCATGTTTAAGATTCGGATTGATGGCCTTTAGCAAAGATGTCTTGGAGTAACAGCTGCTCTTTGCAGCCAAAGTCAACCAGTTAAAGAGGAACAGCTACCTGGTGTTTAGCACTGGGTCTGGTAGGATGACAGATACTTCGTTCTGCAGGAAACATTTGATGCCGTGCTTAGAACTGAGTCACTGAGCAGCATGCAAAAGGCAAAGAAATCTGGCAGCATCTGTTGTGTGAATTTATGTGCTGCGACAACAACTGTTCCTTGATAATGACACTGAATGGTGCACACTAGGGTGTGTGTGTGTATGTGTGTGTGCGTGCGTGCATGCGCGCGCGTGTGTGTACATGCATGTTTACTTGACAAATTAAGGCAAACTGATACCAAGCAAAGGGAACAATTCATTAGGAAATTATTCTTAATTCTTCACACACAATTCACTCAGGACTTTTTGTGGGTGAGGTAATACATTCAACCTCAAACTCATTACCTGTCCCACCACATGACACCATAAGTCCTACTTACTTCTACTTGTATTTGACTGGACATAAGTCACCCATTTCTTCACTCTCATGAGCAAAAGGAGGGACATAAATAGATGCATCATTTAAAAGCTTCCCACCTCTCCCAAACTCTCTAGAGCACAACACTTTGTACAGTACAAGTATCTGGAAAAAAAAATCTTTTCATCCCCCATACTATGATACAAAGAAGTCCCACGTGGGGTTCTAAGTGTGGGGTAGTGGCTACAGCCAATGTGGGGTAGTGGCTAGAGTGTTGGATTGAGAGTTGGGAGATCCCACTTGGCCACGGAAGCTCACTGGGTGACTTTGGGCCAGTCGCAGACTCTCAGCCCAACCCACCTCACAGGGTTGTTGTTGTGAGGATAAAATGGAGAGGAGGGGGACTATGCACGCCACCTTGGGTTCCTTAAGGAGAAGAAAAGCTGGGATAGAAATGTAATAAATATAAACAAACAAACAAACAAACAATCACTTCGGGAGTGAATTCACTGAAAGCTCTAATCACTGAGCTGATCATTACCGTAGTTCTGTCTGCAAGCAACCTAGATTGCAACAGCTGAATGAAGAACATCCCTTTTAGCTGAACACAGTTCTTAGAACCAATGGCAGATAGAAACGTGTGGGTTCTTCAAAAGCCCACAATCTCTTCTGGAAACCTACACAACCGCTATCTCTGAAAGTGAACCTTGTAGGTTTCCTTGGAATTTTCATTTATTTCGTTTATCACATATATATCCAGCTTTCCTTCCACGGAACTCAAGGCAGTATCTATGGAGGCTCATAGGAGAGGGGAGTGTTCCCATCCAAGCACTGACCCCGACCCAGATCAGCTGGGACTGGGTCAGCAAGGTTTGTCTGCTTGGCACCAGCAATGGCACAGCGGAGCCAGGGCTCGCAGCAACGCAGCCCGGCACTTTTTGATCAGCAGGGATGCTGATCATCTGTCACCCCACCCCCCAGACTTCCCTGTTCCCTCTGAGCTTCCCTGTAATCCCCACAGTAGCTGGGGGAAAATGGATTTCCCAGCAGCAATATATTGTTCCCTGTAATAATGTGAAGTATTTTACGCTGGCTCGGACTTGAATGGGCAATTCAGCACTAGCCAAGATAGTCGATGTTTAAGGATCATGGGAGCTGTAGGCCAAAACATTTGGAAGGCCACAAGTTCCCCACTCCTGTTCTAAGGAAACTGAATAAGCACTGGAATCTCTGGAACTTCTCACCTCTCAGAAGCAGGGTGCAGACATGTAACACAGCTCCTCACTCTTAGATGCAAATCTGTTTCACCCCTGCTGTTTTTGTCTCTGATTTCTCTGCCTTCTGTGATGGAAGCAAAAGTATTTTTCAAGACTTATTTCCCAGCTGTTGCTCAGGGAAGGGGTGGGGAGGGAAACCAACCTCAGATCAGTCAGAAGGTTTTTTGCTGAGTGAAAATGCTATGTCTGCAAAGAACAATGGAAGTCCACTCTTACTGAGGTAAGTGCTTAAGGCAGGATGTGGAGAAGGACGGGCAGCTCAGTTTGTTTCCATCATGTCAGGTCTCTGTAGAAACTGGATCCCTCCAGCCTCCTCCCCTTGGCTGCTAATGATTTTAAGCTGTAAGCCCGGGGATGTGGAAAGGGTGCCACAGAGCGTGTGTTAAATCGATAGCGCCAGAGTCATTCATGTGCCAAAAAAAATGAGGAAGGAGATGAAGAAAGCACACACATTTCCACAGCTATTTGCTAAGCGGGTAATTTAGCACTTTCCCATCAACTAAGAGACAGGAAAAAGAACATTTTCTCCCAAAAGGATGAGGAAGAGAAATCAAACTTTGTAAAAGGGGGAAAAAATGCAACAATGGCTGATTCCAAGTCTTCTCACTCTTCCAGTGGGCAGAAGTTATATTGTTACACCAAAGGAAGGTTTTATACTCTCCAGAGCTGGACAACAGAGCAAGTGGGCATCTGCTATTCTCTGAGTTGAAGGTTGGCCTGACCATGAAGTAGACTGAGGAAGGCAAACAGAGCTGACTCATGCATGCAGCATGACCCACTGGAAAGTTCTTGTGCACTGTCCCTGTTCATTATGAGGGCGCTCGTGCAGGAGAATTTCCCAGTGTGTGCTGCCCATCTGAATTCATGATAGAGTCCTTCGTTACTTCATAGAAGGGAGGTGCCAATTGGATTTCCCACCTACAGGCACCAAAATATCATAGGCATTTATATTTTGCCTGTGGAGGCACAGACTTTCAGATCAAGGTGGCCTGAAGTATTTATCCTCAAGTTGGTTTCACAACTTTCCACATGTAACAGCAACTAAAGTGGTCAACAGCAAATGAAGGGGGAGATCTCTTCAAAGCACATCAGACAATGCAGTTCATGGAGATAGGGGAGAAAATATTACGGGCTTCCTTGTTGCATGGGGTCAGGCCAAAATCCCCCCTGTGCCGACGCTTCAGCTGTGTAATCCACAACACTTAACTCAACCTTTCTGTCAGCTCCTTTTGGGGAGGCTGTTTTTGTTCATCATCGTCTATATATTTTTGTTCAGGTTGCAAATTAAGGACGGCACTCACCCGGCTTTGGTGTGTCAGAGATGCAAGCTCCAGCCAGCCCAAACATTCGCGCTGCGGAGGAGGAAGCAACGGGGATACAATTAGATGTAAATGTGACACAGGAAAGGAATATTCTTGCAGAAATCATTTTCCCCCTCTGCGCTTGTGAACTCATCCTTTCTCTTCCATCCCCACCTGAAGCCTTGCTAAGGTTGTTATAGCCAAGGTCAGCAGCGGCTTGTCGTCTTCCAAAATGTTCACGACAAGAGCGGGATGAAATCTTTACAGTCACAGCCAGTTTCCCTGTGAAGTGAAGGCAAAGGAGACTTTTATTCATATCTGCCCTGCTTCTAAAAATGGCCAAGGCAGCTTACACTTCATAAAAAAAAGGGAAGGGCTATTGTTGTATTGCTGTTATGAAGCCTGGGTTCAAATCCCGAGTTGGCCATGCTGCTCACTGGATGTCCTCGGACCGGTCATTCTCTCTCACCCTAACCTACCTCACAGGGTTGTCATGAAGATAAAATATGGGGGAAGGTGCAAACCATGCTGCTGTGAAGTCCCTGGAGGAGAAGGGTGGGATAAAAATGTGAGAAATACATAATAAAACTTAACCCACAATTCCTGACATACCTTACTCTGCTCTTGTTTAATTTTATTTGTTGACTGTTAGTTTTGGTTCTGTGTGTGTGTGTGTGTGTGCTTTGTTTTTTACTGCTGCTTTTAACTTATTGTAAATGTGTTTTAATGACTGGTTACTGTTTTTATGCTTTTTATATTTTGTAATTTTTTATATTTTTGAGTGGCTCTTTTTCAAGAGGGGAAAAGCAGGTTATACATTTCTTAAGCAAAATATTTATAAAACTGGGATGTTTGAGGAATTCAGTCTTTGCAAATTTCAATATGGAGTGACAGGATTTGCAACTCCCAGATCAGAACGAAGGCAGCAATCCTAAACCCACTTACCTGAACCCAATGGGGCTTAATTCTGAATAGATATGCAAAGCTTTGCACCGCTATTCATCCTCTGGCTATTGGACCCCTGGAATATTCCAGTCCAGTTCTCATCTCAGAAACCTATCAAAATACATTTAGAAAACTACATTTTGAGGGAAATATATATATAATTAGAAATTTCTATTTTGAGAGAAGATAGGTTTAAAAACAAACCGATACATAGGCAATGCGATGCAGATATCACTCCAAACCACAATAAACAACCAGCAAACCTGCATCCCATTTATAAATTCTGAAAGAATTAAACAGATTTTAAAATGTGAAATGTTTTGGTATAAAATGCCAGGTTCTGTCACAAATGAGAATATGCTACAGTACCACTTATAAACTCAGCCAAACCAATCAGGAACACACCAGAAACAAGCCTCAGAGAGGAATGTATGTGTTTAAATGTGATTTGGGGGCAGATTTTTAAATAAAAAGTTTGCAGATTAATGTGGAAACAGGACAGAATGGCCTTATGGTTGGAGATATACAAACATGACATGGGCTGTAGATAGAGTGATTTGCCCACCCCAAGGTGAATTATCTGTTTGTGCATGCATTTTCCACAGCTTATGCTCACAAATTTCAGAGAGAGAGAAGGAGAAGGGAGACAGAGAGAGAAAGAGAGAGAGAAAGAGAGAGAGAGAGCAGCAAAGCAAACTGTGTGGTGTAGTGGTTAGAATGTTGGACTGGGACTTGGGAGATCTGAGTTCTAGCCCCCACTTGGCTATGAAGTTCCCTGGGTGACTTTGGGCCAGTCCCTGACTCTCAGCCTAGCCTACCTCACAGGGTTGCTGTAAAGATCAAACGGAAAGGAAGAGGGCCATGTCAACTACCTTGGGCTCATTGGAAAAAAGGCGGGATATGAATGTAATAATAAATAAATAAGCAAGAAATGAACACTTGTTCACCTGGCTTGTATGGTGTTATTTAGCATTATCCTACAGACATTAAACTTAAACCAATATCCCTTATCCAGCATACCTGTTCAGTGATGTTGCCCCTTTAAAACCTAGAGATGTGAAAACCTCCATGTGGGAAATTTTGGTCTCATCAAAAATCTCTTTGCTTCAGACTTCTGAGATCTTTTTGTCCAAGCAGGAACCTCTGAATTCCCCTCACATTTCACTGTAGGTAAAACTTTGGGGCAGCTTAGCAAACCCACCCAGCCAACCAAGGAATGTTACCAGACTTTTCTAGCTTCCTTCAAATTCCCTCTGATTCCCCCCACTCCCGAGCAAGAACCTCCAAATTCACCTCAGATTTTGCTCCAGGTGAAATTTGACAACAACTTTATTCCCAAACATTCTTAATTCCTATTTCTTCAATGGATTTTTGTCTCAGAATGAAAGAGACACATGATGTCAGAGCCATGGGGAAACCAAACGCAAAGGGAAAAGTAACTTTCTTCCATTCCACTTTGGTATTCCTTGGCTGCCCGGATGGCTGAGATGCAGGCCTCATGTCTCTGCAGAAGGCCACTCTGGCGTCCCCAAGGGCCTCTGCTCTCGAATCTCTGTCTCTTTCTTTCTCTGATCTTGCTTGGTTAAAAAGTAATGCAATTGCCTCCTGCAGACAGAGAGAAGGGAGGTGCACAAGGGAGCTATAGAGCAGATTTGCAGGTACCGTCTGGCAAATAAATTGTGCAATGGAAATTCACATCAGGGCTACTCGACAAAATTAGCTCCCAGGCTCTGCATGATGCTACCAGCAATGCTACAAGGTTATTCTTCCAGAACAGTTTCAGAAGTCACAAAAAGCTCTCTAATCTAAAAAATTTGTTATTCATTCCCCTGGTATAGAGACTCAGGTGAAGGGGATTAACAGAGACAAGTTCCTAACCCAACTTGAGAGGAACAGGTGAGGCGATGGTAACTCGGGAGGAATGGGAACAGAAGCAGTGGCACATTCTTCAGTCTCATTTCAGCTGCAGGCAGGAGAACTAAAGCGTTGACCTAAAGACTTTGAGGAAAAGATAGGCTCTGAGCAGAGGTTGGAAGGGGGAGGGAGAGAGAGAGAGAGAGAGAGAGAGAGAGAGAGAGACTACTATGATCTGGTTCACACATAATGCTAACCCATGGGGGTTTTTTAACCCATAGTTAACGCAGGGTTTGTTGTCCTACCCAGAGTATGTCAGCAGACAATTGAACGAACTGTAGTTTGTTTTCTCAAGCCCTGACTTGTTTGTTTCCCTCCTCCTTTGCCCACTCCCCCGCCCACCCCAAATGCCTTTGTGGTGCTGTACTAATGGTTTTTGAACAGCTGGTTTTTTCGGCCACTCTTGCCTGCTGCCTCTGTAGCCTGGCAAAGCAACCTATGAATGATCCACTGTTCTGTGTTCACACATAATGGCAACCAATGGTTTAAATAACCCATAGTTCACAACCCAACAACAAATAATGGATTCTCTTTCTGGGTTATTCATGGTTAACAAACCATGGTTTGTTAGCACAGCTGCATTCACACATCATAACAACCCAGAGTTCAACCCAGAATTCAACAACCGATGTTTAAATAACCCATGGGTTAGCATTATGTACAAACCAGGTGTCAGTGGCACTACAGAGCTGTTACTCCATGAGTACAATCTTCTTTGGATAGTCCGTGATGCCTGGTGGTTTATATGGAATCCCTGGGTTCAGGGGCAATGTGCCATTGAATCCCAGTTGCTGGTTGGTGATTACAGGAGAGGGCTATTGACTTCAAGCCCTGCTGTGGGTTTCTGGTTGGCCACAGTGGGCAGAAAGATCCTGGACTAGATGGACCTTTGGTCTGATCCAGCAGGGCTCTACTTATGTTCTTATGGCCATGATAGCTCTGTGTGGAACTTCCACCTTTGGAGACAATGTGACTGGAGCGCAGCAGTGGGAGAGGGCTATTGCTTCCATGCTCCTGTCATGCAGCTTCCCAGGAGCGTCTGGCTCGCCACTGTGTGAACCAGATTGCTGGAGTAGAAGGGGCCACCTGGGTCTGATTAAGCAGGTCTCCTCTTATGGTCTGATGTACGCTTCCCCCACCTGGCTGGCAGCATAAGAACATGCTGGCTGAGAATGATGGGAGTTGCAGTCCCACACATCTGGAGGCACCTGGTTGGGGAAGGCTGTTCTTATGCATCCAACATATCACAGCTGAAAATGGGGAGAGGCTTTGTAATACATCAAGGGTCACTGTCTGAGGCTGCATTATTATGCCAAACGAAAGGATCTGCTTCATCTTCCGTTGCTTCATTCATTCCAGGTGCTTTCAGATGGAGGGCTCTGAGCACTAACAATCAGAAAGCATTTTGCAGTTCTTCTTTTTCTCCTTAATGGATTTTCTGCAGTAAGAAAAAGACAGAAGAAGCAGTTGGAAGACACAGGGGGGTTAGGAGAGGAAGATGGCACCGAAGGGACCTCGTAAAATTCTGTGAATAATGCAAGGTGATGACATGATAAAGCCTTGTCTGGAAACTCCCCTGCTCTGCCATAGCTGGTTCATAGGAACAGCGTCCATCCTGATAGGGACCAGCAGCCATGGAAGGTGGGTGGCTTCCCTTCTTTAGAGGCCTTTTTTAGCAGAGGTTGGCTGACCACCTGTCAGGGAGACTGCTTGGGAATTTTATTACATTAGGCGGTATAGAAGTATCACAAATAAATACATAAATAAAAATAATCTGAGTTGGACAAGGTAACCTTTGCAGCCCCTTAACTCTATGATTCCATTACGCCACCAATTCAAAAACCAGGAGGGAGTTTGCATTTCTGGTTAAAGCAGGGGTGTTGAACCGCTTGCAGCCCAAAAGCCAAATTCCATTTTAGAGAATCTCTTGGGGGCCGCATTCCAGTGGTGGGCAGGGCTGGAGGCAAAGGGACAGGGCCAAGACACCAGCATATTCTAGCTTAAAGCTCTTCCTGCCAGCCACTAAGCCTTGGAGGTAGGGATGTACGAAAGTCACTTACCTGTGACGAAATTTGATTCGCGGTGGGGGGGAGGCGCTCCATCCCTCCCCCTGAAATTCTGGCTGCGGGAGAGGCATCCCGTCCCTCCCCCCCGAAATTCTGGCCCGGGGGGAGGCGCTCTGCCCCTCCCCCCCGAAATTCTGGCCGGGGGAGAGGCGCCTCGTTCCTCCCACCGCGAATCCTGTCCTGCTGGGACTGCAAATGGCGGCGGCCGTACCCGCCGCCGTTTGCGTCCCTGCAGTCAGCTGTGATAGGCTATGTAAATGTTTACGTAGCCTATCACGGCTGAGTGAGAGAAAAAAAACGCGCATACGCAACGCCATTTGCGTTCCTTATTTTGGCACGTCTAGTCTACGTAAACATTTACATAGACTACGGCAAAAATAAGGGGAATGCAAATAGAGTAGACGCTACGCTATTTGCGTTCCCCTTATTTTCACCGTAGTGTACGTAAATGTTTACGTAGATGAGACGTGCCAAAATAAGGAACGCAAATGGCGGCGCCCATGGGCGCCACCATTTGCATACGCGCAGTTTTTGGGTTTTTTTTCACTCAGCCGTGATAGGCTACGTAAACATTTACGTAGCCTGTCACGGTATTTTTAAAAAATCTAGCCGTTATAGGCTACGTAAATCTTTTTTTTTTAACTTGGAAATGGCGGCGGCAGCAGCCGGTCGGAAGACCGGCCGCCGCCGCCGAACCACCACCGAACTGCCGCCGGAGCCGCAGCCGCCAGGGAGATTCACCCAAGGTAAGTCCCGTCCTGGGGGGGCGGGGGGGCAGACCGTTTCGCCACCGATTTCGGGGGCCCGAATGCACTGGCATTCGGCCTCCCCGAGATTCGTGGTGAAATTCTCTGACATCCCTACTTGGGGGAGGCATTTCAACCTTTTGAGAATGGGGAAAAACTGCACAGAAGCCAGGAAACTGCTGAACAATTGGAGGCTGGGGGAAGGGAACCTGGCCTAAAAGTTCCGAACCCCTAGGTCTAAAGGTTCGGAACCCCTGGCTTAAAGAAATGCTAGAAAAATATAATTGCCCTACAGTAGGTTATCAAATGTGTGTGAAATGGCAGCCAGATACTGCATCTTGTCTTAGAGCATTTCTACACCAGGCTAAAATCCCGCAACTTTACCAGGGTTTTCTGCTTCCATTTTAAGTGCAGGATCATGACGGGCTTCCTTTACATGTGCTTCCCTCCCTCCCCCCCCCATTTTCCTGCTTTATCTGTGTGTTCTACATGTGTCATTATACAGCCACTACATGCTGCTAGGGATGTGCGAAAGTCACTTACCTTTTCGAAGGGGGTGATTCGCGGTGGAGGGGAGGCGCTCCTCACCTCCCCCCGAAATCCTAACCCAGCCAGCTCTGCGGCAACTCCGTGGAGCCACTGGCCGGGTGCATTCGCAGGCATGCAAAGCCTGCGGACACAAATGGTGGCGGCTACAGCAGCCGCCATTTGTGTTCCTGTTTTTTTGCCGTGATAGGCTATGTAAATATTTATGTAGCCTATCACGGCAAAAAAACAGGGGTGCAAATGGTGTAGCGGCTGCCATTTGCACCCCTGTCTTTCGCCGTCATAGGCTATGTAAATATTTACATAGCCTATCACGGCAAAACAACAGGAACGCAAATGGCGGCCGCCATAGCCTCCACCATTTGCGTTCCCTTTTTTAGCCATGATAGGCTACGTAAGTATTTACGTAGCCTATCACGGCAAAAATGGGGAAGCGAATGGCGGCCACAGATGTTAGGGTACCGGGTAAGTGCTCTGTTTCGCGCACCTTTCATGGGGTGGTGGGGCGGGGGGCTTCGTTCCGCCACGGATTTTGGGGGGCTGAATGCACTGGCATTTGGCCTCACTGAGATCCATGGTGGAATTCTCTGACATCCCTACATGCTGCTGTGGTCTGGTTCTTCTTATTCTGTGACTTTCTCTTTTCACAAGGCAACTCAACACGCTGTAATTGGATAGCTCATTCTCTCTGAACTTTTAAAAAGTGGGATAAAGGTCATTTAGCATGGGAGACGCCCTGGAGATTGATGACATCACGTAAAGGACCTGCAAACTTCCATGAATAACCAATCTGAATCACAGGATAAAAGCCCCATGTGGAGAAGCCCTTAGTGTTCATACATGTGCTTTTACATCCATGCACACAGCACCTAAAATACTGAGGCATGTGTGTAGCCCATGTGCCCCAGTAAGGCCTCCCAAGGCTTAGACCTTGCCTCCCCTCTCCCCAGCACACACCACCACCTCTCCCGCAGCCCCCTGCACCTCACCGGAAGCAGCACTGCTGCAGACACCTGCCTCTTCCTTATGCTCATGAGTAGACCTACCCAACAGCAGTGGCAGCATTGTAATGGGCCAGGAGCACTTAGGTGACAACATGTCAGCTCCTGTAAACTGGTTGGGAAGGAAAGACATCAGCCAAACAGTCCCTAATTCAATACCCATTAGAACTGGTATTGAATTTTCCACCATCGTCTCTCGAGGGACAGCACATAATTACTTCCAGAACTGCCCTATCATTTGCCACAGTATCTCCTAATAGCATCACAGCCCCAAATGCCACCTAATTCCATCAGAATGGATTTTAATTATCACTCCTGCTGACGTTCCTTTTGTCCTTGGCATTGGGTTTTATTTTTCTTTCTCTCTTCCTTTCTACTTTCTGTTCTTCATTTAAAAAAACCAAAAAAAAGTATGATAAAGTGTTCTGGGTGACAGGTTCTCCCTCTAGGAAGCACTGCAACAAATTGTCACATTAAAACTGATTGATCAGGCTGGCAAAGCCAAGGAAATTAATGTTCTTGAAGGCTTTGCTAAAAATAACCTCCATCCAGAAATTGCCTCTGTAGCTGGAAGCGTTTTACCAGTGGGTCCTTTTATTGACATCTTGTATCAATTCCATGAGTATAGGCAGTCTTTGTGGCTCCAGTCCAGACCAAATTCTCAGTGCAGTGGGGTGGGTTGTCTCACGTTAAAATCCCTGCTCAGGGATGCTCTGTTTCTTGGTCACAGGGCTACCTCACAAGGCTCATGCCCTGCTTGTGGGTTCCCGGTCAGCAGCTGGTTCGCCACTGTGTGAACAGAATGCTGGACTAGATGGTAGATGGACCCTTGGTCTGATCCAGCAGAGCTCTTCTTAGGTTCTGGCTACCTGTTGGAGTGGAAAAGGCAGCATAGAAAATGTTTAATGTTTAAATGTTGTTTAAATGGGCAGGAGCATCTCCCCTATGAAGGAAGGTTACAACAGCTGGGATTGTTTAGCTTGGAAAAAAGGAGGGTCAGGGGAGACATGATAGAGGTCTACAGAATTATGCATGGCGTGGAGAACGTGGAGCGGGAGACATTTTTCTCCTTCTCACAAAATACTAGAACACGGGGTCATCCCATGAAGCTGATGATGGGTGGGAGATTCAGGACAGAGAAAAGGAAGGACTTCTTTACACAGCACATAAACTATGGAATTCACTACCACAAGATGTAGTGATGACCACCAATTTAGATGGCTTTAAAAGGGGTAGAACAAATTTAAGGAGGATAAGGCTATCAGTGGCTACCAGTTCTGATGGCTATATGCTACCTCCAGTGCCAGAGGTACACCAGTTGCTGGGGAACATGGGTGGGAGGGTGGTGTTGCACTCATGTCCTGCTTGCGGGTTTCCTATCAACAGCTGGTTGGCCACTGTGTGAACAGAATGCTAGATGAAATGGACCCTTAGTCTGATCCAGCAGGGCCCTTCGTATCTCCTTATGTTCTTATGGCTTTCATGAAGGTGAAATGGGATACAGTCATATGTATCATCCTCAATGCCTTGGAGGTAGAGTGGGTTCCAAATGTGATGTGGGAGCCATCTACAGTGCAAAACTGAACCATCTTGGAACTGGATTTATTTCATCCTGGTTTCTCTGACTGGTGAGTTTTTTGTGACTCCCCAAAGCAGGGGTGTCGGACTTCTTTCAGCCCAAGGGACAACTCCAGTTTTGGAGAAGCTCTTGGGGGCTGCATTCCAGTAGTGGGAGGAGCCAAAGGCAAAAGGGTGGAGCCAAAATTAAAAACAATACCAGCGTGTTTGAGCTTGAAGTTCTTACTAGCGCTGTGCCAAAAATTTCTCCCACATTTTTTTCAACCATTCTCATTGAATTTGATAGAAGAGAAATTGCTTCTGAAAAGAAATTCAATACTGAAAAAAATTCGGAGGAATTCCGAAGGGTTGGGTTTGGGTTTCTTGGGCTTACCTTCCTTAGGAGGTGGCTGAGGAATGAGCACAAGTGTCCTGTCTTCCATTGTACAAGCATCTCTTTGGTGGCCAGCAGCCTCCTCAACTTGCCACACTTCAGCTAAAGCACAGTTGAAGGCACCTTGCGATAATTTCTCCCACTGGGCTTTTTCAGATCAGGACGTGCAGGCAGCCTGGGAGGCTGGCTGCGATTAGGGAAGCTCAAAAACACCACCAAAAGAAATTCAACATAAATTATAGACTGTCCTGAGAATGAGGCAGAACAATGGAATCTCCTTTCATGAGGGAAGAAAACTTTCTGGAAATTGGAGGACAGATTTTGGCAAAACACTGACTCCACCTCATCTCTGGAGCTTGACACAACACTGCCCCCCACACACCTGCACTGTGGGGGATGCAAAATGGGGGCCAGCCAGCTGACACAGTTGATGCTGTTGCAGCACACACACCCTGCCAACCCTTACCAAAAGCAAAAGGTGTGCTACAAGCCCTGCCAATGGGGAGCCCTACCTGGGAGACACTGCAGAGAATTTCGCCTTCCCCTGGAGAAATTGGGTAAAACTTGTCTCCCAAATTTCTCTGCCCACAAATAAGGTGGAGAATTTTGAGAGGCCATCTGCACACAGCTCTAGTTTTTACTGCCAGCCACTAAGCCTTAGGAGAGGCATTTCAATCTTTTAGAATGGGGAAAAACTGAACAGAAGCTGGGAAACAACCCAGAAAAAGGGGTGGGCCAGAGGAGGCATTGTGGCTGTCTGTGGAACCCCTGAGTGCCAAATTGGGACCCCAGTTGGGCTGGAATTAGTCCCCAAGCCTGAAGTTCACCATGCCTCAAAGGGTGAACGCTAATCTTATCCTCCTGTATTACTTAAAAAAAAAAAACCTCTTCTCTCCCTGCCCATATATTTGCACCCATGGATTTCAAGTATGCTGAAAAGTTTAAGTAACTGACAATTGGCAGAGCCTCAGAGCCTCTCAGACTTTCCTCTCAGACTTGGAAACTGTCCCGAATCCAAGGTCTCGATTGCCCCCTGAAAGCTTCAGGGTTAGAGGTTGGATACATGGAAGCAGCTGCATCTCCATGAAGCTCCCTATGGTACCACCTGGGAAAAGCTTTGTTTGGAAGCAGACACCCCACCAAGAGGGACCTTGGAGACTTCTGCAGTAGGAACAAAGCACAGGGGTCATGGGTTCTTTCCATAGCTCACTCACTCACTTGGTGTCAATGAGCAGGTAATTCCAGTTCACGTCTTTGCTGCTTTACAGGTTGCTCCCTGTGAGACCAAAGAAGCAAAGGCAAGGAGAAGTACGAATTCCTCTGTACAATCACTGGGGGAGACCGAGCCTGCAGCCCCTCGACTTTACCAGTTTTTGATCTATAAAACCACACATGGCTCAGGACCACAAGACCTGATGGAGCACCTCTCCTGGTATGATCTTTCCCATACACTTTGATCAACATCTGAGGCCCTTCTCTGAATGCCTCCTCCAAGGGAGGTTGAGAAGATGGCGACACAGGAGAGGGCCTTCTCGGTGGTGCTCCCCCCCTGATTTGGAACACTCTCCCCAGTAATGTCCGCCTGGCACCAACATTGTCATTTTTTCAGCAGCAGGTTAAGACTTTCCTCTACTCCCAGGCATTTGACAGCATATGATGGGGGTTTTAATGTTAGTTTTTATCAGGTCCTGATAGTTTTATTGTCCACTGTTTTTAACTGTTTCAGACTGTTTAAAAATTTTATCTGATAAAGGTTGTATATTATGTTTTATCATGTTGTGAACCAACCAGAGAGCTTTGGCTACTGGGGGGTATAGAAACAAATGAATGAATAAATGAATGAATGAGCTCTGTGTCTTGACTTCCTTGGTTAGCATACATGAGATCTTTCTTGCTCTGGTGGCCCAAGCATTAGATTACTTTTGAGAGCACGCAAAATGGTGGCTGGGTTTTGCTTTTGAGATCAGCAATTTTGTGAGTGTTCTGTCATATGTAAGAAAAGGGAAAGCATGAGGTCCTTCTTCAAGTACTCCTGGCAACTGAGGATTGGGCCTTTTAGGTGATAGCTCCCTGCCTTTGGAATGGATGCCCTCACCCTTGGTCTGCCTGCGTGGGTGCTAAGCAAAAATGGTTTTATATTTGCCCAACCTTTAAACTCAGGATACGGTGCAGTTTTATTCTGCCTCCTGCTTTTACCATTTTGATTGATCGCTTCTTGGCTGCAATCTTATTCACCAACCTTCCATGACCAGTGGCCCTCCTGACTGGGGAAAATGGGAGTTGTAGTCCAACATATCTGAAGGGTAGGTTGGGGAAGGCTGCTATACACACTTACCTGGGAATAAGTCCCACTGAACTCAGTGGGACTTACTTCTGAACAGTCATGTATAGAATTGCTCTATTTTTTCCTCTTTCCTTTTACCTTTTTTATATCTTTATTTCTACTGCTGTTATGTTTTTCATGTTTATTTACATTTTGTAAGCTACCTTGCAATAGTTTTATTGATAAGGAAGGATGTCATTTTTCATTGTTATTACTATTTTATTTTCACTATTTTTTATATTCTACCTTTCTCTAAGAAAGAATCAAGGCGGCTAACTTGGATTCCTTATTCTACCTTATAGTATTATAATACAAGCTGTACCTTCCAAGAATACTGTGGACACAGCAGAGAAAACGTAAGAGAGAATAAGAAAAGGGGAGAGGGAAGAAAGGGCGGGGAGTTAAATGAGCTCAGGGCATCTGCAGTGACCTCTTTGGACTACCACTCCCTGTTGGGAAAACATTGAATTTGGAGAGCAGGTGGTGTGCACAGGGATGGAGGCAGAAGTACTGGGCAGGCAAGGATGCTCAGTAGGAAGTGGTCCCAGGAGGTATGGAAGACAAGGGGCATGGGGCACAGAGGCTGGGGGACTAAAAAGAAGGAGACGGTTGGCTGAGAAGCAGGGACCTGAGGAATGGATTTGTGGGGGAGGAAGAGGGGCCAAGGACGGCAAGGGGGCTTTGGAGGCTAAACACCTGTGGGTGAGGTGGTTGCTATGGAAACATGGAGGCCAAGGAGGCCAGAGGGAGATTGCGAGCTCCTTTATTAACTTTCATGCTGTGTCTTAAGGTGCCTTCTTTTCCATATTATCCCTTTAATTGCCCAATTAATAAGCAATAAGGCTATTAACAGTCCAAGTCAAGTTCCCCCAGATCAGCAGCAGCCGCAAAGGAACGCCAAGGCTGCCAGCAGGAAAAGCTAAAGCATTTCCTGAAGGTTTTCAGGTTTCGTTTTATTTTTTTAATCATATATTGTTTGCATTTGATGCTGATTCGTGTTGCTGTTTCAGTGGCAGCAGGTTTCTCGTGGGGGAATTTGCATAATCAAATTAACAAGCCTGTTACTCTTGGGTGAATTCTGTTGGAATGAGAATGCTTATGAATGATCCAGGGGTGACATCATTGGGAGCTGAGAACTGAAATGCCAGCGAGGAGAGAGAGGGAGCAGCATAGCGAGACAGAAGGAGAACATCATCTCCCCAAATGTTCCTGGTTGGGCTATACACATTCTCAATTTCTCTCGAAGCAGCAACAAAAGAGCATGAGAGCTCTCGAGGAGTCCCATGTCAAGTTCCTAGCCCTGAGGGGACGGGAGAAGAAGCGGGCACAGGTTGGTGAGTTGCTACCATCTCGCTCTCAGTGGTGGCCCCTCTCCCCACTGCCACCAGAAGAGCTTCTAAGGAAACACCTTGCCCTGAGGGGATGGGAGAAGAAGCAGGCACAGGTTGGTGAGTTGCTACCATCTCACTCTCAGTGGTGGCCTCTCTCCCCACTGCCACCAGAAGAGCTTCTAAGGAAACACCTTGCCCTGAGGGGATGGGAGAAGAAACAGATTAAGCTTTAACTCAAAAGAAGAGAAACTGCAAAAGAGAAGAAAGAAAAGATGAACAAGCCAGCAATGAGCCAGCCCATACGGGCAATAGATGCAGTACACACCGGAGTTCACTTGGTTCCAGAATAGGTATATTCCCATCCATCTGGGCAAGTGAACTAAGCATCATCAGCATGCTTCTTTCCTCCTCCCCCCCCCCCAAAGCTTTTCCCTTGTGTCTCCTGTCTTTTTAGATTGTAAGCCTGAGGGCAAAGACTGTCTAATTATTGATTCTTGTACGCCACTTTGGCAGTCTTTTGACTGAAGAGCAGGATAGAAATGCTTTGAAGGCATAAATAAACAAACAAACAAACAAACTGGAACCAGTGCAGCATATCTAAGGATGGATAAGTCAGTCTTTCTCCAGTTTGTGCCAATTTTGCATGTGTTCGTCATACATCCATTCCATACATCTGTGAGGTGTTTTTTAATCCACAAAAAAATCTATATTTAAATATGTGCTTTGAATGCAAAAACAAAATACACCAAAAATATATAAAAAACACAAATATTCACACAAATATTCTAAGGGCAGAATCCTATGCATGTTTAGACAGAAAAAGTCCTACAACTCCCAACATGCCCCAGCCAGCCATGCCATAGGACTTTTTGTAGGACTTTTCTAGGAGTTGTAGAACTTTTTTCTGTCTAAACATGCATAGGATTGCACCCTAAACCTATTTTCTTTCAAAGTATGCATTTCTAATTGTATTTTATCCTGAAATATGCATAGTTATGTGCATTTTGGCACATTTTTTAAGCCGAGAACTGCATGGCAAAATTCGGGGAAGTGTGAAATCCAGCAGATAAGCACATTCCGATCCACAGATCCCAGTCCAGGAGGATCCAGTTGGTTCGCTTCAAAATGTGGACCAAACTCAATCCTCGAGCATCCCTCCATGCATCCTCCAACATGCCACAGGTGAAAAGAGGGGCTTGCTTTTCACTCCCCTATTCCCATACCAAAGAACACTGCCTGAGCTCTCCCTCCTCCCAATCTGCACTGCTGATGGCTCTGCACTTTCTGTTATACTCAGCCACTGCCTGTCCTCTACCGATTTAAAAGCCCGGACCATGGTTGTTCGTTTGGTTTAAAGTATATTAGAAAAACAACTGTGATAATACGCTGCCACAGCTGAAAGCATTGCTTAGGAGTTGCACTGCATGTACATTGTCTCGAGTGCTCGCTGAACAGAGGGTCAATCCGTAAATATGCCAAATAAATAAATCAGTAAAAGGCAGGCTGGGCGTGGTGTCTTTGTGTTTCTGCACCCACATTTGCATGCCTGTGCGCTAGAGGCAGGATGCATCCATTCCCCTGTCGGAGACTTAACAGTGAATGACCCATCGGGGGGGGGGGGCTGAACCCTAAAGGATGGCAACACTAACAATTCAGACTGACAACATTTTTTCACAGGGTATTCCCAAATGGCAAAAATAGGGACATAATATGGACAGGATAATACCCACAACAAAAAGGAGTTTTCCCTGGTAAATAGGACAGTTGGAGGGTATGGTGGTGGTCCTTGTAGGGTGCCAGTTAAAGCATACAGCAGATCATGTGACAAAGCCAAAGAAGAGGAGGCCCAGTCTTCAAAAGCCAATGAAAAAGAAGGCATGGCCTGTAACCAGTGGTCAGTCCTTACCTGAGAGGTCTAAAACACAGACAGTGAGTTCAGAGTGTAGCACAAGTTTTCAGCAGTCAATGGGAAAAGCCATCTCTGAATATCTAAATCATGGGTGGGCGACATGGTGCCCACAGGTTCCAGTGTGCCCCCCAGACACCTTTCTTGGTGCTCACTGATGTGCCCTACCCCTCCTAATTTATTTCATTTTTTTAATTAACTAATGTTATTACCAGCATCTGGGATCGCTTCAGAGCAAAGTGAGGGCCTCCAGCTGCTGCCACCTTTGCAAGGTTCATGATGGCAGCCCTGTTGTGATGGTGCCCAGGACAGTTTCTCAAATTGCCAAATGTGCCCAGAGGCCCAAAATGTTGCCTGCCTCTAATCAAAATCCAGGGCTACAGCTGAAACAAATCATCACAAATATTTGAACATTGCCTCCACCCACCCACCCAATTCCAATTTTGCCACTTATATTTTGAATGTGAAATTTCACATTTGAATCCAGATTTTGAATGTGAATATTCATCCCAAAATTCAAAATGTGAGTGCTTCTAGCTTCATTCCTATGCACACCTAGCTGGGAGTAAGTCCAATTTAATACAGTGGGTCTTTCATCTGAGGAGACATTTATGGGATTATGTCATTGGGCTTGTTGACATCTCTTGATTGGTATAGTAAGCATCAAAACTGAAATCTCATAAGCTGTTTGCTGTGAAAAACTAAATACCACTGCATATCCTCTATCAAATGCTATCAACTCCTAAACACTGTTGCATGGTAGATGTCAAATACAACCAAATACTAAGCATTACTGAATACTAGGGATGTTGAAGAATTCCGCCACAGACTCCAGTGAGGCCGGATTCTAAAGAATCCAGCCTCCCAGAATCCGTGGCGGAACGGCCTCACCCCCCCGCCCCCAATCCCCCCTGCCCCCCCAATCCCCCCCCCCAGAACGGGCCTACCTGGTGGCAGATGTGGTGGAGGCGGCGGCAGCTCCGGATCTTCTTCCGAGCTGTTGCGGCCACAAATGGTGGCCATGATGGCGGCCACCATTTGCATCCCTGTCTTTTGCCGTGATAGGTTACATAGATACTTACGTAGCCTATCACGGCAAAAGACAGGGACACAAATTTAAATATTTACATAGCCTATCACAGCCTAGTGTAGGGACGCAAATGGTGTCCCCTATGCAGGACTCCATTTGCATCCGCAGCAGCCCGGCAGAGGATGGGGGCTCTGCTGCGGATCAGCCCGGCCAGCAGCTCTGCAGACTGGCTGTGGAGTGGAGCTGGCCGGGCAGGATTCTGGGGGGGAGGACCGGATCGCCTCCCCCCCATTGAGGATTCTGGGGGGGAGGACTGGATTGCCTCCTCCCCCCGTGGAACCCAGCGGAGCCAGGTAAGTGGGGTTTTGTATGCCCCTACTGAATACCAACCATCGAATACTATCAAAAATGAAATACCACAACATATCAACCATCAAACTGTACCAAATATCAGCTGAAACATATTAATATCCAATATCATAGGATGTCAAATACAGATATCAAACATATAGTGAATATTTGTGCAATTCATGAATATTCGGAGAATATCAGGCCTCATGTCATATCAATACGATCCCATCATGTTGAAAATATATCCCTCTTGCACATTTATACCACATAGCACAATGACATCTGTGGTGGTTTTTTGGATAATACAGAATAAAAAGCAGGAAATAACGCTAGAAAAGGGGTATACAGAATGCATAATGTGCCTCAGCAGTTATCAGTGAACTTCAATACTAGGGGTGTACAAAACCCCGCTTACTTGGCTCCGCTGGGTTCCGCTGGGGGGGAGGCGCTCCGTCCCTCCCCCCGGAATCCTCGCCGGCCAGCTCTGCTCCATGGGGATTCCGCGGAGCCGCCGGCCGGCTCCGCCAGTCGCCGGACATCCGGCCGCTGGCTAGCAAGGACGCAAATGTTTGCGTCCCTGTATTCAGCCGTGATAGGCTATGTAAAGACTTACGTAGCCTATCACGTCTGGGTTTTTAAAAAAAAACGCGTACGCAAATAGTGGCGGCTACAGCCGCCGCCATTTGCGTTCCTTATTTTTGGCCGTCTTAGTCTACGTAAATATTTACGTAGACTAAGACAACAAAACTAAGGGGGAACGCAAATAGCATAGTGGACGCTATTTGCGTTCCCCCTTATTTTCGCCATCTTAGTCTACGTAAATATTTACGTAGACTAAGACGGCCAAAAATAAGGAACGCAAATGGCAGCGGCCGTAGCCGCTGCCATTTGCGTATGTGTTTTTTTTTTAAACCCAGACACGATAGGCTACGTAAGTCTTTACGTAGCCTATCATGAATGGGGGGGGGAACAGACTGCAAATGGCGGCAGCGGCGACAGCCAGTCGGAAGACCAGCCGCCAAAGCTGCCAAAGCCGCCAAAGCCGCTGCTGGAGCCACCGCCGTCCGGAACATCCGCCCTAGGTAAGTCTTGTCCCGGGGGGGGTCCATGGGGGGTGGCAGGCCATTCCGCCACGGAGTTCGGGGGGCCGAATGCACTGGCATTTGGCCTCAGCGCAATCCGTGGCGGAATTCTCTGACATCCCTAAAATACAGATAAAAACCACTAGTGTTGATCTAGCCCTGGAGAATACTCTACAGCAAAAGGACCAAATTCATTTCATCCTCTATCCAAAGTTCATTGGGGCAAAGGATCAGGAGCAACATTATTGAAATACTAGTTGGATTTGAGTCTTCTTTCAAGGTAAGTGTCCTGTTTCAACGCAGGCCAGGGCCTTGGGCAAGGTACAGGTGGTCCCAGGAGCAGCAGCAAGAGAGCAATGAGTTCAGTCATACACAGGAGTTCTGAGGAGGTTTTGCAGGCAGAGGTGAGGTCAAGGCAGTCCATAGATCAGTTCACAAGCATCCATTTTATCAAGCGTCAAGGCCAGTCAGGGGGGTGTCCAAAAGCATTGTCCAGATGAGTAGACAAGGGGCTAGGAGCCTGTCAGATCTGGTATCTTAGAATGCAAAGCCGAAGTTAAGGTGCTGTTGTTTGCAGCAGAGAGCTGGCATCTGTGGGGCTGAATGTATAGCTGGTCATTAATCAGCACAGCTGGCTAATTAGGTCAGCAGCATGTTGCTTTTGAGGGAGGCCCCACACTGTTACTTCCTTTTGTTCTTTTGCTGCTCACGTCTGATTCTACACCATTCAGAGGGATGGATCATCTCAGGCTCTGCTTCCAGCATTTGGGGAAATTCAGGAACTGCTCAAGAGGGGGCAGGTTGCTCCTCTAATGTTTCCAGGGGAGGACTGTCAGCCAAGGCCTCCTGTTCCTTCCTTAGCTCTGGCTGGGGCCCATTGTGCTGGCTCTCCCCCTCCTCTTCTTCCTCATCCTGCTCCAGGTAGAGCATGACGGTAAGGGTAGGTGTGGCCGCCCCCTTGAGGGGCCATAGCTCAGTGGTAGAGCAAATGCTTTACATGCCAAAGGCCCCAGGTTCAATCCATGGCACACGCATCCAGATGGAGCCGGGGAAGCCCCCTATCTGACACCCTAGAGCAGGGCTCTGTCAGCCTGAAGACCTAATTCAATTTCAAAGACGCTCCCAGGGCCACATCCCAGTGATGGGTCCGGCTGAAGGCAAAATGAGCGGAGCCAACAATACGAAAACCAGCAGACTGTTTTAGCTTAACTTCCTACCAGTAACTAAGCCCTGAGAGAGGCAATTCAACCTTTTAGGATGGGGGGAAAAGTGCAAAAAAGCCAGGATGCCAACAAATCCTCAGCGTTTAGGGGAAAGTGATGGGGTCAAAATAACGGGGCGTAGTCTTCTGGGGAATCCCAGAGGGGCAGATTTTGAACATTTCATGATAGAAGACACATGGGTAGGATTCTTTTTGAAACATTTGAAGAAAGATAAGTGGCCCCTGAGGAAGGAAAATTCTGAAATTAAAAAAACATTCAGGAACCTGATAACTTTTTTTCTCTCTCTCCCTTCTGTTTGGTGATGCGTAAGTGCCATCCTATCTTGCAGTTTCCCTCACTCAATGTAAGGCAGCTTTCTATATTCCACCAGCTGTCACTTAACAACATCAGAACATCAGAAGCGCCCTGCTGGATCAGACCAAGGTCCATCTAAGCCAGCATTCTGTCCACACAGTGGCCAACCAGCTGTCGACCGGGAACCCACAAGCAGGGTATGAATGCAACAGCACCCTCCCATCCATGTTCCCCAGCAACTGGTGTACATAGGTTCACGGCCTCTAGTACTGGAGGTAGCACATAGCTATCAAGACTAGTAGCCACTGATAGCCTTCTCCTCCACGAATTTGTCCAACCCCCCTTTAAAGCCATCCAGATTGGTGGCCATCCCTACATCATGTGGTAGCGAATTCCATAGATTAACTCTGCACTGTGTGAAGAAGCCCTTCCTTTTCTCTGTCCTGAATCTCCCACCCATCAGCTTCATGGGATGACCCCTTTGGGTTCTAGTATTTTGAGAGAGGGAGAAAAACGTCTCTCTCTCTCCACATTCTCCACACCATGCCTAATTCTGTAGACCTCCATCATGTCTCCCCTTACCCTCCTTTTTTCCAAGCTAAACACTCCCAGCTGTTGTAACCTTCCCTCATAGAGGAGATGCTCCTTCCCCTTGATCATTTTAGTTGCCCTTTTCTGCAAGCCCCTGATTGGATATGGGGAAGGTGCACTCTCACTGGGCCCTAACTTCTTAAATAAGCCAACCATCAGTCGTTGTGGCTTTTTAACAGTAGTTGTTTGCTGTGGCTGGCACGCTGTTCTTCAGGGGTTAGGCAATCAGTGTGAGATGAATGCAACATAAAACAGACAATGTTGATTCAAAGCTTTAAAAAAATGCCTGGGAGAATGACTTACATTTGTGATAACAGAGGATGGTGCAGCAAAAATACCTGTAGAGAATTCATCTGTGAGGCACAGCCTAATGCAACCACTCTCCCTTGGATTCCAAACATTTGTTTTTAAATTATAATAGTGCTGGAAACTGTTCACTTCTTCATTCAGGGGTCTTAGTGGGGCAGGAATTCACTGCTTTCCCCATTCTCAGGAAGAATTCAGTGGTTGTCTTGAAACATAACAAGACAAGCTGTCTATCAGAGGGAGCCATATAAATCATTCATGCTTTGTGAATTCTGCAGATCCCCAAAGCTTGGAGAGGGATCCAGGCTTTGGCTGAAACAGCAGAGGAATTAATCCCATTCAACTGCCAACCTGCTTTTTGCTGGACAAACCTCTCCTCACTCATTGTATGCTTTAAAAAAAAAAAAGAGTACAGTTCCTTTGTAATTAAGTGGGACATGGTTTATTTGTTTGGTGGCATCAATGTGCTTTAAAGAGTAACAATGCAAAGATAGGTCCAAAATCTATGATTTGCCACGCAGGGAGAGCAACCAAAGGAGAGAGAAAAGATGGAGGTGAGAGGAAACAAGGGATGGATATGCTTGCAGTTCTTGGGTGCCTGTCTGAGAACTAAGAGGTCGTGTCAAAGGATTCACAGAGAAGGTGGATTTTTAGGACGGACGGAACTGAAGGAAGTCAGAGAGAGAGAGAGAACAAAGGTAGCTGTGTTGCCTATAAGAACAATGCCAGTATCCATATTAGAATAATAAAAGTATTGCACTAATAGGATTTTGGAAGTCAGAGAGGTAACATCACATAGATAGCTGACAGGGAGGGTGTGTTTACCCTACTACAGCCCTTTAGCGCTGCTGAGGCAATTCCTTTCTGCAGTTAGTTGCAGATGTCAGAGAAATCCGCAACAGATTCAAATCAGTTTGGATTTCTATGAACCTAACCTGCATATTCTACAGCACACCAGCTTTATCTGAGTAGCGTGGATTCCATGGACTTGCAGACTCATTTTTTACTTTCCAGAATTTATGCAAATTCAATCATACAAAAATACAAAAGTTGCTGGGAACTATGCAGATAGATAGATAGATAGATAGATAGATAGATGCCTTTAAAAAACATGCTTTACACATCTCTGATCTCTCTTCAGCCTCTGCTGTTTAGCAATCTTTTTTTTTTTTTTTTGGTGCACTCTGCTCGTTAATTGTATGCTGAGCTAAGAAAAATATGCAAAATGTTATGTTCCAACGAAAGTTCTGTAAATTGTGGCAGACTTTTTTGCTGACTTTTTTGAAAGGGGGAAAAGATCTGAATCCATCAATGAGTGGATGACAGAGCAAAAGATGCCTGAGAATCTGAGAAACACAGACAGAACAGATTTAACAAAATCCATAGCTCCCTAGTTGCAAGCAAAATCAAAATGGAGGTTCCAGACTACACATAATATACTGTTACATGCCCTTCTCCTTGGCCAAGATCTAAGATCTTTCCATCATGTTTACTCACAAATAAATCCCATTCAGCAAACGTACTCCCCAATATTAATTAAAAATTTCCTGTTTGCTGATTCTGCCAATTCTATTTCTTCCTGTTCAGGAGGTTTAGGGCTTAGTGATCAATTGCCCTTTTATTAATCAGCTTCTGTTTCCCATCAGATGGGGGGCTGTCTATAATTACTGGTCTCTTTGCATTAATTAATACATTTTTAAATAGTGAAATAGCACTGTAATGTGAGGAAGCCAGTAATTAACATCACCACCCCAGTGAGAAACTAATAAGAGACACTATATCCATAAGCCCTCAGGTATGCTAAACAACAAGCAATAAAATGGGCAGAACCAGCAAACAGTAAGCTTTTAATTAAAGGAACAATTGCCCTTCGCAGTCTCAATAGCTCTTTGACTGTCCACTGTACAGGCTGGGTCTAAAATTGTATTTTATTACCAAAAAAAAGAAAGAAAAAGATCTACTTTCTTAGCAGCAATCCTGGTGCTCAGAAGACAAGTGGGGAAACTGGAAATCAAAATTACTGAGATATGAGCAGCATAGTCTCACTGGGTAAGAGGAACCGCTGACTCTTGACCCCACAACCCAACACCTTCAAGATGTTCAAGCACACTCAGCTGTTTCTCTCAAGACTCCTCCTTCCCTCTTTGGGGAAGGGCTGTAGCTCCGTAGTAGCATACATGCTTTGCAATGAGAAGGTTCCAGGTTCAATCCCTGGCATCTCGAAGTAGGGCTGAAAAAGACCCCTGTCTAAAGCCCTGGAGAGCCATTCCTGATCACTGAAGACAATACGGAGCTCAATGGACCAGCTTCCTCAGTTCCCCGTTTTAGCTCCTGTAGCCATTTTCCTATTTCAGAGAGAATTCTCCCCCCAGCCCATATCAGCAAACCTGGCTTGACTTGCTTACAAAGTCCTTGTGGCCCTCCAGACAAAAACAGGCTGAAACCTGTAAGTGCCTCTGGCTTCAGCTAAATAGCCATTCAATCATTTGGCATTGTTTCTATTACACCAGCAGATTTCATCCTACCCAGCTAGACCAATAGGAAGATTATGCCCCCTCACAATAGAAATGCTGCTAATTTAAAAATAATCACCTTTCTGGAGCTGTTGAGTGAAACTGGCAGAGGTAAGGGGCTTTCAAGAGGGTCATTTTTTTAAGTGAATAAGTCGTTTCCATTGCTGCAGGCTGCCTAAAGATCTTCTCTTGCCATTACATTACTTGGAGACTTTTCTGACCACTTAAACCGCAATATTCTGTACCTGCAGGAAATACTATTGTGACCCCTGAGAACACATCCCTTGCTGTTGCAATAACTCTGGGTATAGGATTTTGTTGCATGAGTTTTAGGGATACCTAGTAGGTATTGCCTGCCATGTAGATGGTGGAAAAGAGCACAGACAGTTACCAAATGGAAGAGGAAAAGGTCAAGAGGGAGCTGGAACTAAGTTTTATTATTATACCTCTTTTGCAGCACAGTACAGCAGGAATAGCCAGCTTCTCTATTTCTCTATCCCTTTCCTGGACAGGGATAACCTAACCACAGTAGTACATGCTCTGGGAACTTCCTGATTAGGCTACTGCAGTGCACTTTACATGCGGCTGCCCTTGAAGATGACTCAGAAGTTGCAGCTAGTGCAAAATGCAGCAGCTAGACTGTTTATCAGAACTCCTCATAAAGATCATGTAACACCAGTTTTAAAGGAATTGCACTGGCTGCCAATATGCTTCTGGCCGGAACTCAAGGGTTTGGTGATGACATTTAAAGCAGCTTGGGATCTCAATATTTGAGAGCACCTCTCCCTATAGATGCCTGCCTGAGGACTGAGATCAGTTGGAGGAGCCCTCCTCTGCGTCCCACCAGCGTGAGATATACACTATGGTGGGACATGGGAGAGGGCCTTCTCTGCTATGGCACCCCAGTTGTGGAATGCCCTCCCCTTGGAGGCCCGATTGGCACAGACATTGGTTTCATTTTGGCACCAAGTAAAAACATGGCTTTTTACCAAAGCTTCTGAGAGCTAAATGCATTCCCTAAAGTAGTGCACTGTTTTAACTGTTCTATTGTTTTAGATTTTAATTGCTATTAGCTTGTTTAATGTTTAATATGTTTTTAGCTGTTTATATTATTTATTGTTTTATACTGTTTAAATTGATTTTATCTGTATGCCACCCTGACATCTTAATGATATAGGGCGGGATATAAATGTTTAAAATAAATAAATAAATAAATAAAAATATTATAAATGATAAATAAATTAATTTGCAGAAGCAACTTGGTTTTCCAGACTGTGATTTGAAAGCTAGGCATGTACGTTCATCATGCAAACTTGACCCACTCGTAATAGATGGGCCAGATCTATACCTTGTATCATATCATTACAATCCCATCATGGTAACGCTATATCCCCCTTGTGCATTTAAGCCTCATAGGACACACAATGACATTTGTTGCGGTATATTGGATAATGTGGAATAAAAAGCAGGAAGTAACACTACAGAAGTGGTATATCGAATGTGTAATGTGCCCCAACAGTTATCAGTGCCCTTCAATACCGCTATAAAGCAATAGTGTAGATCTAACCATGGTCTACGACAGCCTTTCCCAAACTGGTGCCCTGCAGATGTGGCTGACTACAACTACCATCATACCCAGTCAAGGAGATGATGAGAGTTGTAGTCCAACACATCTGAGGGGCCGTAGTTCAGTGGCAGATCCTCTGCTTTGCATGTAGAAGGTCCCAGGTTCTACCCCTGGCATCTCCAGGTAGGGGTTGGAAAGAATTCTGCCTGAAACCCTGGGGAGCCATTGCTGCCTGCTGGTGTTGACAATACTGGGCTAGATGGACCAAAGATCTGACTCAGTACAAGGCAGCTTTCTATGTTCCTAAAGAGGGCACCAGTTTGGAGAAGGCCAGTCTATCATAATTTTTACCAAAGCCTTTGAGGGCTAAATGCACACCCTAAAGTAGCACACTACTTTAACTGTTTTATTGTTTTATATTTTAATTGGTATTAGCTTTTTTAATGTTTGATTTGTTTTAGCTGTTTAAATTATGTATTATTTTATACTGTTTAAATTGATTTTATCTGTATGCCGCCCTGAGATCTTAATGATATAGGGTGGGATATAACTATTTTAAAGAAATAAATATGCTGATATATTGCCCCCGCCCTTTTTCCTTTGGCCCCACCCACCACTGGAATGTGGCCCCCAAAGGCTTCTCTGAAATAGAATTCAGCTCTAGCTTGGGCTGAAAGAGGTTCAACACCCCTGGACTAGATGGGACTTAGGTCCGATCTATCATGGCTCTTCTTATGTTCTTAAGAATGGAACACCTCTTAAACCTTAAACGCATTTCTTTCTCCTTATGAGCAAAATTCTGTGCAGGCTTTATAGCCACAGCTTGGTGGACATTTGATATGGCTGTCGAGAGCTGGGCAGAATTCCTCTGGGAGGTGGCGTAGTCCACTTAATGATCCACCCTGCCGCAGAAGTTGAGTGCTCCCTTTCAGTGCCACTGTAGTGTAAGAGTTCTCATTGGGGCTTTGAAAAGAAGATGTGAAACGCCAACCATGTTTTTAAAATCTTTGCTTGACCTCAGAGAGACCTAATCTCCCAGGATGCCTGCATCACTGAGGGAGGCATTTTTATGCCATTCTGACCCTCACTGCACATAGTAACAAATTGAAATGTTCTCTGTTTGTCTCCTAGTGATGCTCATCTCTGAAGATGCTGCCTTGTTGCCTTGGAAACCGGCTTATCAAAGAGCTGTGATGCTCTTACATCAGAAAGCAATTTGTGTTTGAAAAGCAGGGTGCATGCCAAGGAAAAGTGCCAGGTGGGTACCCACAAAAAGAGTGGCATTTTTGGTCAGTTTCCCTAGCACAAGATATGGTAAAATCTCCGCTCCACCCCATATGCCAGAGTGGTGGAGCCTCTTTCAGCCCAACGGCCACATTCAATTTCAGAGAAGCTCTCAAGAGCCGCGTTCCACTGGTGGATGTGGCCAGAGGCAAAGAGACCAGAACAAAAATACGAAAAACATGGGCATATTTAACTTAAGGCTTTTGCTGCCAGCCACTAAGCCTCAGGAGAGACATTTCACCCTTTTAGAATGGGAGGAAACTGCACAAAAACTGGGAAACCACCAAATGATTGGTGGTTGGAGAAAAGGAGGTGAGGGCAAGGGAAGGGTGTGGCCACCTGGGAAACCTCATAGCGTTGGATTGAGGCCCCAGGAGGACTGGATTTGGCCCCTGAAATCCCCCACACCTGCCATATACAGACTGCACTTGTGAGGTTCTTCCTGGTTCCAGGAGAGATGTGGAATTGGACTGAAACCTATCCATGGGGGCCAAAGCCTTGAATTCACTCTTGGGTGAGGGCAGAAACCTCCACTGCGGTCACATGTAGTTCCAAAGAGGCGTGGGATACCTTTATCTAGGTCCCTCTGGAACCTGCATCCTTTCCCCATTGTAGACCAATGATCTCTCTAGATCAGCCCTGCTCTAACCAGTGCCTTCCAGATGGGTTGTACTACAGCTCCTGTCACCCCAGCCAGCAGGGTCATCGGAGGGAACCAGATTGGGGAAGGCTGGTCTCTATCCTTCATTGTCTCTACAATTTTGGGAAACTATTTTGGGCTGCCAATATGTGGATTCAACAAATTGCATAGAGTAGGCAAGGGGTGGGGCCTGAGCAGGTAAGGGGCGGAGCCTGTGGAAGCAGTCAGGCAGTGTCTGGAGCTGCCAGATCCATGTGCAGCTGCCCCGGGTGGTGAACCATGGAACCACAGGTGGCAGCTTCTTGGTGAAGAACCTTCTGGCCCTGCACTGACTCTGCCCACCTGGACTGGCCATTGGATCCTCCTGGACAGGGAGGAGTATGAGAAGACTTCCTGTACCAATGGAGGCTTGCTAAAGCAGTCCAGTCTTCCTGGGCTCTGGTGTGTTCCCATATTTTTGGTTGTTCTTTGGTTCTGACTTCTGGTCTGCTCCTCAACGCTTCTTCTTGGTTCGCCTTTGGCTCTGACTTCTGACTGGTCCCGTAGCTTCTGGTTCCTGGCTCATGGCTCACCTCAGAATGCTGCCACAGCCCAGGCCTGACTCAGGGCCAGCCCTACTGTTAGTGAGGGGGAAGCAGTCACCTGAGGCCGCAGGTGCTGGGAGGTGGCAGCAAGGTGTTGGAGGAGAGGGCTGTGTACCTCACGGCCTGCTCTGTGCTCCCTACGTTAGCCTGCTGCCTTCAGGTTCAGTGGAGGATGCTGTTCCATCACCACTGCTGAAGAAACAGTCTAGTCAGCTTTTGTACATGAAATGGGAGAGGGTGGCGCCTTGTTCTTGCATCTTGGGCCAGCCCAGCCCTGCCTGGCTGTCGCAGCTACACCGCCGCTCTAAGGCTCACTGGGCGAATGGTGTTCCTGAATGGCCCTTCTAGCCGGTGGTGCCGCAGAGTAATTTCAGCCCCTGGGCTTCCTGTGCATATGCCGCCACCCTCTCCTTTAGGCGGCCACATCTGTTACTTCAGTTGTAAAGCACACGATTAACCTTTCTCTGCTTTCTCCTTCCACCTTTACAGCTGCGTCCACATCCCTGCTATGCTGGAGCAAGACAACAGCAAAAACCTGTTTGGCAACCCCGGTTTTAAAAAAAGAAATAGTCTGAGCATGTGCGGTTTTGCACTGTAAACTCACTCACACTATAGCACCATCATGACTGCATGCTGGTGTTTGCCAGCCCAGGGGCTGACCTGTTTGCCACTGCCTCCATCTCCTGCTGCTCTCTGGGTGGTCACGGGGGGCCCCAGGTCCGCGGGCCCTGGACGTCAGCCCCGAGGCCCACCCTAGCTGCACCACCGCTTCCGCCCCGTGCCCTGGGTGGAAGCGGCTCTACAAAGCCTCGGGCAGGGAGGGGCCTCTCCCAGTGGAGACTGGTGGCTCTGATTTCAGTGGGGCTGTGAATCCATTCTGGGTTTCAGTCAGAACCAGCCAGTACTGTAAAGTAGCTCTCCAAGGAGCATATTTTGGGGATAGGGTGTGATATGCCACTAGCTACCTCAGCATGCCCTTTATAAAGGCCACTGGTCAGTTTTGTCCTGTACTGTACATGCACAAGAATTCAGGCATGTGCAGCGACCGAAGAATGAAGCTGGTGCGCCCTCAAATGGAAGGGCCTTAGTACACACAGGTGCACTTAAAAATTAGGAGGTGGGGGGTACCAGTTTTCTGGTGAAGGGACTGTTGTGCCCCAAAACATGCTGAGGCATGTCTCTTTGATGAACATATTCTTTCCTGTCCCCTTTCACAAATTATTCTTATACTCTTACAAAGAATAAAGGCAGAGACTGTGTCTCTGGGCACCACACTTTAAGAAGGATGCAGACAAACTGGAGAGGGTTCAGAGGAGGGCAACAAAGATGATCAGGGGACTGGAAACAAAGCCCTATGAAGAGAGACTGAAAGAACTGGGCATGTTTAGCCTTGAGAAGAGAAGACTGAGGGGAGATATGATTGCACTCTTCAAGTACTTGAAAGGTTGTCACAGAGAAGAAGGCCAGGATCTCTTCTTGATCATCCCAGAGTGCAGGACACGGAATAATGGGCTCAAGTTACAGGAAGCCAGATTCCGGCTGAACATCAGGAAAAAAATCCTGAGTGTCAGAGCAATACAACAATGGAACCAATTACCTGGGGAGGTGGTGGGCTCTCCCACACTGGAGGCCTTCAAGACGAGGCTGGACAGCCATTTGTCAGGGATGCTCTGACTTGGATTCCTGCACTGAGCAGGGGGTTGGACTCGATGGCCTTGTAGGCCCCTTCCAACCCTACTATTCTATGATTCTATGATTCTAGACCTTGAACATGTGCAGAGTGTGCGCTCTCACCTTGGAACAGCAACATCCCGGCTCTGTGTATTTTGGATTTCAGCAAGGGCTTCTGACGTCAAAGGGCCGTGGTGCCCCCGCCAGCTGCAAGAGCCTGGCGCTTCGAGTGTTCACACTTCAAGTGGGGCACGAGAGCTTTGCTCCAAAGGGGGAGGGCAAAGGGACATTGAGGGGAAGGTTATGGCCCATGTGGCTTCCCCAAAGAAAAGCAAGTGCAGCAGCGAGCAGCGCTTCAGAAAAGCCACGCTGAAGCCGTCTGCAGGCTGCCTCGGACTGCAGCCCTTGCTTCCCATGCATAATTTACAGCTCCTCTGCGGCATTTCCCCCAGCTCGGCTGGCTCTGAAAAGTTAATAAGAGAAAGGGCTTTGTTGTTTTATTTGCTTCGTGTGCGTTGGGCTGGGGGCCATAAGAAGGCATATGGTAGGATGCACAGTGCATACCCCCAGCCCACCACAGCCACGTGTTTGGCCACGGATGCACAGAATCCTCGCACGCACGGTTGCAGGCATGCCGCCCTGCTTCTGCTTCTCTGTACATGAGGATCTGTGGGTTGGGCACTGGCATTCAAAGAGGACTAGGGCATGAGGCAGCCCAGACTCTCCACTAATACCAGCCAGCCAGGGAAGTGGCCAAGAAGCTGGCCCAGCCAGGAGCGCCGCTACAATGGCATTGGGAGGGTTATACATATAATAAATAGAGAAATAAATATGTTTCCAATCTCTCCACTCTTTCCATGGCTAGCACATTGATGGCTGCGATACTAAACCTCTCTGGTTCTGCCTGCTGCAGGATCGTTTCCTGCCTGGAACTTCATGTGCCCCTTCCCGGGGAAGACTGCCTCACAGTCTGAGACCAGCTGCTCTAGGAAGGGATTCCCGGTACCTTCACAGAACTACAATTCCCAAGGTCCTTTGAGAGAAAGTTGTGACAGTTTCCATGGCAGAAGGGCCCACTGAGCTATGACCCTTAGGAGGAGGGGACGTGGCTCAGTGGTAGAGCACATGCTTATCATGCAGAAAGCCCCAGGTTCAATCCCCAGCATCTCCAAGTAGGGATGGGAAAACTCCTGCCATGAAACCCTGGTGCGTATTTGCTGCCAATCACTGTTGAAAATACTGGACTAGATGGACCCATGGCCTGACTCAGTAAATGGCAGCTTGCTATGTTCCTACCATGTTCAATTGGTTTGAACATGTGATGTCAATGCAGGACACGAGTCCCACAGTGGCTCTGGCAGCCATTGATTGATGTTTATTGTGTGTATCGAGTGTGTCCTATGTTTGATTATTGTGTTATGTCTGAGGTGATTGGATGTTATGCCCTTTTGTTATTAATGTAAAATTCAATAAATATATATTAAATATATATTTTAAAAAACCCTCAGTGTGTGGGCTGGATGAACCTGCTGCACAACACAATATCTTTAACAGGACCTTGTAGAGAGCCAGAGGATATAGTGGCTTTGAGGTGGAAATCACAGCAGGAGGATAGCTGGTAACCCAAACTAAGCTGATCTCCAATGGAGGTCTTCTTCCCAGGGCCACAAAAATCACACCCTGGGCCTCTATGATGCCTTTGTTCATGGCAGCCTCACCAAACCTCGCACCCTCCAGATGTGTTGGACTACAACTCCCAGCATCCTCAGCCAGCCACGTTGGGTGGAGGATGCTGGGAGTTGTAGTCCAACGCATCCGGAGGGCACAAACTAGGGAAGGCTGGTTTAGGGCCTGTGTGTGCCTATTGTCAAACATGGCTCACAGTCTGTGATATAAAAGCGCCCCCAAGTATTTGTGCCAGGGAGATTTTACTTTGCTTTGAAACAACAATCTGCTGGGGATGGTCTGGATTCCCTTGGATGCTCTGGAGTAAATATATATATATATATATATATATATATATATCCCCTTCAGGAGGCAAAAGGGGAAGTTCTTCCACTTTGCCCTACGATTCGGCCGCTCACGAAGCAGCGAAGATTCCCCAAATTGACATTTATCGGGCCAATTGTCCAGAACTAATCTCATTTGTTTCCACTTTGTCACTTACTTACCCCAAATACACCTGGCTTCTCAGATCAGCAACCCCCATTAGCCGAAGGATGTTGTGCTATTTCCCTTCTAGCCGATGTCTTACACTCTCCCTTCACAGGTGGGTGAGTTGTGATTCCTGGTGCCCTGACATTTGAGAGAACAAGATGAGAAACATGGAGCGACGAATGGATCTCAGTGTCCTCCTTTTGTATACATCCTACTAGGACATACCAAGGGAAAGACTCTTCTTTTTTTCCTGGTATAAACCTGCTGTCCACACCCTTGCGCTAATATTTTATCCCTGTTATCTCGAGGGTTACAGCTAATTTGTCCCATAAAATACTGCAAGAAGGACCTACGTTGTGCTGTCCATATGTCAGACCAATATCTGCACCCAATTCATGCTGCACTAATTGTATGTTTCTTAGCATGAAAATTGTTACTAAAAAAAACCCCCAAAAAGCAGTAGCCATATCATGCTGTCCTTTGTGTTTGTAGGGACAGATGTTTGCACTGTTGCCCAATCCCTTCTTCCTCCTTGATTCAAAAAATAATAATCTGATTCTTCACAAAAGAAGAGCAAGGGCTACGGGGATATTGCAGCTGTTTCCACCAGGAGGCTGAATTCCACTTTTGAGAAGCTCTCAGGGGGCACATTCCACTGGTGGACGGGGTGAAAGGCGAAATGCACACAGCTGAAGCCAGGGCCAAAAATGTCAGCATATCATAGCTTAAGGGCGCAATCCTATGGATGTTTAGACAGAAAAATGTCCGACAACTCCCAGCATGCCCCAGCCAGTTATGCTGGCTGGGGCATGCTGAGAGTTGTTGGACTTTTTTCTGTCTAAACATCCATAGGATTGCGCCCTTAAACTCTTACTGCCAGGAACTAAGCCTTAGGAGAGGCATTTCAACCTTTTAGAAACAGTATTGTGATATTTTTTAGAATGGGAAAAAAAACCTGCACAAAAAGCCAGAAAACCACCAAACCATCAGCGATCAGAGGCGGGAAGGGAGTGTGGCCAAGGGAAGGGATTATGGCCATCTGGGCAACCATGGAGGGCTGGATTTCTCCACTAACCCTGAGGTTCTGCAACTCTGCTCTGATGGATCGTTCCAAAGGTCCACCTAGTCCAGGATCTTGCTTCACACAGCGGCTAACCAGGTGCCTGCAGGAAGTCCACCGCAGTGCCAGCTCCAGGTTTTGGAGGGCCCTTGGGCAAAACACCTTTAATGGGCTCCCTCCCTCAGCGAGCTGACCTTCTCAATGCCCTTGTGGCCAACCGCTGTTGCTCTTCCTCCTCCCCTTTCTCATCATTGCTCCCACCTGCTTGCTTGCCAGGCAGACAGCCAGTGGACAAAAGTAGGCCGGCACGTCTCCTGCTCCTCCTTCTCATCACCACCATTGTCTGGGTCAGAGCGAGCGGCAGGGGAACAAGCAGGAGCAAGTCCGGGAGGCTCCTGTCAGTGGGCCCCTGCTGGGCTATGGGCCCTCGGCAAGTGCCTGACCATGCCTGCCTGTGACGGCAGCCCTGGCTTGCCAGCAGGGCATGACAGCAAGAGCCCTCCCCTGCTCCAGCCCCTGGCTTTGCGTGGTGCACTGCATTTGAACTAGGGATGGAAGGATCAGTCTATTCTTGGTCCGTGTCAGTATCACGTGTGTTCCATCATAAGACCATCCTGTCCCATTTCCACATTGGTCTTGTGTTTTGTTTTTGTTTTGTTGACAGGGCCTTTTCTGTGGTGGCCCCCACTCTGTGGAACTCCCTCCCTAGGGAACTCCGCCATGCCCCCTCTTTAATGAGCTTCCGTCATGCATTAAAAACGTGGTTGTTCAGGCAGGCATTTGGGGTGGGTTAGGGTATTTTAGAAATGTTTTTACTGTAGAATTGTATTGGTTTAAACTGTTTTATTGTACGTTGTACATTGCCCAGAGTGGCTGGGTGACCAGCCAGATGGGCGATTAATAAATTTAATAATAAATAAAATAACTAAATTTTCCATTAAAAATGCTCAAAATCTGCATTTAAAAGGAATGTATTTCCCCCTAAAATATGAATTTTTTTGTCGAGAACCAGATTGCAAATTTGGAGAAGTGCATGATCCAAAGGATAACTGCATTCCCATCCACATACTTGTCCAGGAAGTGCAAATTAGGTTGGTTCCCTTTCTTAAAAGTCAAGTCCAAACTAAATCCTGAGCATCTCAACTCTGAACCCAGAGAGTACATAGCTATCATGACGAGTAGCCACTGAAGACCTCCTATGAATTTTTCTGATCCCCTTTTAAAGGAATCTAAGCTGATGACCACCACCGCATCTTGGGGCAGGGAATTCCGTAACTTAATTATGTGTGGTGTAAATAATTATTTTCTTTTGCCTGCCCTGAATTTACCACCCATCCATTTCATTGGAGTTTAGTGTTATCACCAAGGCAGAAAAACTTCCCTCTATACCAGCGGTGGTCAACATGCAACCCCCAGGCCACATGCAGCCCCCAGGGCCATTTTTGCGAGTCCCCTGCCCTCACCGGAAGCACAGTTCTGCTTGCAAAGAAGCTCACTACACACCTTGTTTCCTTGCAAAATTGCTGCCTTTTTGCTGCTGCAAATTCAGCAGCAATTTTGGTGGGGGTTGGGTGCAGCCAGCACTGAGTTCTAGCAGGGTGACGTGGCCCCACAACCCCTGGACGTGGCCACCACTGCTCACTGGCCTTTCTCCACAACAGAAGTATGCAACCTGTATCATGTCCCCCTTCATATACTGAACTGCCCTTTCAGAAATGGCTACCAGTAAAAGCCGTTATGAAATGAATTTGCTTGCATGTTTCTTAAATCGCCATTCAGAGGCTAAACTGTGTTTGGGCAACATGTTTTGAGTGGATGTTTTGTCTATGTTGGGCTGTCATTTCCCGGTGTTTAGAGAAAGCTACTCTGACCGTGCATGTTCAGAAATACTTGCACCTTTGTTGCAGCTGCACATATTCTAAGGTTCAGCCCTGGTGCGGCACACGCATTCTGAGGCTGGGCGCGGGGAGCTCAAATTCAAACTGAGGTCCTCTGTCAGTTCTTAGACAGAGCTCTGGCACCTGATTCAGTGCCAGAGCTCTTAGCTGAGGCAATGGGGTATTTTAAATTTGCCTCTGTTTAACTCCATTAACATGTGTGAATTCAGTCGTGGACTTGGGGCGGTCCCCTGGGGCAGGCGGCAGCAGAATTTGTGGGGTTAGCACCAGCTGCAGCGGGAAGGAAGAGGAATATTCACTTCCTCTGCCCTTGCGAGCTGGCTCAGCCTGGCGAAGAATGCAGCTTGAGGCGACACCGCCATCTAGTGGAAAGCCCTGAAGCTGGTGCTGCCAAGTTTACTTCCTCCATCTCTGCACCCAGAAAGAGCCGACAGGTATAGCTGCAGCAGACACATTTCTTGCAATATTTTCCCTACTTCTTTGCTCCTGTTTCTTCGGGCAAGCAGTTTGCACTTAGTACTGGGGCCTGGGGCCTGGGTCGTGTTTCAGTTTGAGTGTCATGGCTGAGCAGGGATGTGAAGAACCCAGTTTTCTCTGGGGCAAGCAAGACACCCTAGAGACACAGGGCCACTGATGTATGCTGATAGGGCACGTTACTGTGTCACTGGTGCCAATATATACAGGGATGTACTGATCTTGAATCTGCTCCGTCTCCGTTTTGCAGATTGTCAGGCGTCCTTTGCTCCGCTCACTGATGGAAATAGATTTTGCTTTAGGGGTGTACGATAGTTTTGTTCCTGTCTGCAAATGCGCATTCATGCTAATGTGCACTTGTGCTAATGCAAATCCCCCCCCAAAAAAGTTTTTTTTAAAAAATGGTGTGCAAGTCTACTGAATCTGCACAACTCAGAAAAAGCCGATCCACTCTGGAATCTGCAGGTTTGATATAGAAATCTGAACTCATATGAATCCATTGTGGATTGCTCTGACCCAGAGAGGGGAGAAACTAGGCATGGCAGAGAATTCCGCCATGGATCTCGGTGAGGCCAAATGCCAGCGCATTTGCCCCCCCCCCCGAAATCCGTAGCGGAACAAAGCCCCCTGCCCCCCCACCCCGCGAAATGGGCCCGGAACGGAGCCTACCTTGGTCGGCCGTTCCGGTGCTCCTCGAATGGCAGCCGCGTATGCAGCTGCCATTCTCGTCTTTCGAATGGCTGTGATAGGCTGCGTAAATATTTACATAGCCTATCAAAGCTAAAAAAGGGAACGCAAATGGTGGCCACCATAGCCGCCGCCACTTGCGTCCCTGCTTTAGCTGTGATAGGCTACGTAAATATTTATGTAGCCTATCACAGGCTGGCGTAGGGACGCAAATGGCATCCCCTACTCAGGACGCCATTTGCGTCCGCACCAGCCCGGCAGCGGCTGGAGGCCCCACTGCGGGTTGGCCCGGCCGGCGGCTCTGTGGCCTGGCCACGGAGCGGAGCTGGCCAGGCAGGATTCCGGGGGGGAGGAACCGATCGCCTCCCCCCGTCGAGGATTCTGGGGGGAGGAATGGATTGCCTCCCCCCACCTGCGGAACCCGGCGGAGCCAGGTAAGTGGGGTTTCGTACACCCCTAGGAGAAACTGACTTGGATATGGTTGTTGTCTGCCTGAACCCACCACTTCCTTATTCTGATTGTGTCCCTTGCAAAGAAGAGAGCTAAAGAAAACAGCCATAATGCGACACTGCTCTGAGAAATGCAGTCTCAAGGGCCACTATTTCCCCAGGCTGTTTGCATTGTCTTCCCTGTCTGTGTGTTCCTTCCCCCTCTCCCTTGAAGGAAATATAGAACTTCCAAATGAGGCTAACGTGTGGATTCACTTGACTTTTTCACCCCAGTAAATTAGTGGGCCTTTTGTTTTTTCCCAAGAAGTCTCAGGATGCAAATGTTTGTGTTTAATTTAAGAGGATGCTTTGCTTGGCAGTTGTTTATATGCATTCCAAACTAGACTGAACCAAAGGCTGCACACAGAGCAGCGTGGCGCTTTCTCTTCATGGTTGTTGCCGTCTTCTAGATGGTGAAGCAAATGACCCTGGAGGAGGCGAGATGCCTTTTCCAGGTGTCTGCTGAAAATCAATGAAGTTGACCCACAGCATGCATTAAATGTACTGCCATCCTTTCACAACCAGCTCTCTGTCAGGTAAGTGATGAGCCAGGGCGGGTCTTAACACCTTCCAGCCTGTTGGCTTTCCCCTCCTCCCTCCCTTCCTTCCTTCCAGCCAAACAATGAGATCGCTCTTGCCAAAGCATTTTGGGCACATCAGCCGTTTCTGTCTCTCTGCTCCTTCATCCATCCCAGACATGTTGCTCCGATCCTTGTCGATCCACAGTAACAACAATGCCTGCTTCATATCTGTGGAGCACCTGCCAGGTGTTGTGTGGAAGGTAATGGTGGCATGGTCCCTGACCACAGGATTTAGAGTCCGTATCTGTTAGAAGGACAAAATGAGAATGAGAGACATCACAGACCAACAAAAATGACGAGGGAGGATGGAGTAAGTTAGAATGTTGATGGAGGTAGAGCGGTGAGGTGGCAACCACTAGCAGCCCAAGTGCTTGCAAGGAGGAAGCAATTTTTTAATAAGTGCCTATGAAGAAGCATGGAGGTGCAAACCAGGAACCCAGGTAGAATCCAAGACCGGTTCAGTCATCATTCACATTGAAATCAGTGGGACTTGCTTCTAAGTAAATAGGAATCTAACGTAAAATCCAAAACCTTCCTACCACTGTTGCAAAGTATTGCAAGTTGGTCACTGTGTGAACAGAATGCTGGACTAGATGGACCCTTGGTCTGATCCAGCAGGGCTCTTCTTAGGTTCTTATGGATAATCAAATGCTGATTCTGCCTTGATTGTTTAGGTGCAGCAGCAAAATGTGCCTATCCCAGAATCCAGGAGGGCTCTGGATAGGGGTGAATGCTCCTTCCTTGTTCTCCTCGACCTCTCAGCGGCTTTCGATACCGTTGACCACGGTATCCTCCTGGACCGCCTGGAGGGGTTGGGCATTGGAGACACTGTATTGCGGTGGTTCCGGTCCTTCCTCTCCGGCAGGTACCAGCGGGTAGCACTGAGAGAGGAGGTTTCGGACCCGTGGCCACTTACTTGTGGGGTGCCACAGGGTTCCATCCTCTCCCCGATGCTATTTAACATCTATGTGAAGCTGCTGGGGGCTATCGTCAGGAGGTTTGGGGTGCAGTGTCATCAATATGCGGATGACACGCAGCTCTACCTCTCATTTAAATCTTCACCAAGGTTGGCCGTAGAATCCCTGTCCAAATGTCTGGAGACGGTGAGTGGCTGGATGGGGAGGAATAGGCTGAAGCTGAACCCTGACAAGACCGAGGTACTTTTGGTGGGAGACAAGAGGAGGCTGGGGGATGTTGACCTGGTGTGGAATGGGGTACAGCTACCCTTGAAAGACCAGGTCCGCAGCCTGGGGGTCATTTTGGACTCCCAGCTGTCCATGTAGGCTCAGGTGTCAGCTGTGAGCCGGACAGCGCTGTATCAACTCCATCTGATACGGCAGCTGCGCCCCTTCCTTCCCGACCATCTGCTCCCATCGGTAGTACATGCCCTGGTCTCCTCTCATTTAGACTACTGTAATGCGCTCTACATGGGGTTACCCTTGAAGACGGTTCGGAAACTGCAGCTGGTACAGAACGCGGCGGCTCGCCTGATTAAAGGCAGCCGCCGGCGAGATCACATCACTCCAGTGCTGAAGGAGTTGCACTGGTTACCAGTTGTTTTCTGGGCCAAATTCAAGGTGTTGGTTTTGACCTTTAAAACCCTATATGGTTCCGGCCCAGCCTATCTTAAGGAGCACCTCCAGCAGCACCAGACAGGCCGCTTAACAAGATCAGCCTCGGATGGCCTTCTCTCTGTCCCATCAGCCTGGACAGCTAGACTGGTGGGGACGAGGGAGAGGGCCTTTTCTGTGGTGGCCCCCACTCTGAGGAACTCATAACCAGCCAGATGGGCGATTAATAAATTTAATAATAAAATAAAATAAAATAAAAATAAATACCTCCTCCTGAAGCAAGAAATCGCTTGGGTTTTGGATAGCAGGGCTGCCCAAATGAATTAGCCCATTGTCTGAACTTGTCCCATATGTTCCATCAGTTGAGGTCTAACCCCCAAACAGTCACTTACAACGTTCAATGGCACCTGTTGTCTCAGAGAAGCAGGTAGAAGGCCCAGGGACTGATCAGACAGCATTTTCCTTTTTGACATCGATCATCAAGGTCATTTTTCAGAGACCAGACCACCACATTCTCCAGATGAGACTGCCCAAGTCTCCTCCAACTTTAAATGTCAAAAGCCAAACTCCTCCATCTTCCCCCAGCTGTTTATTCTCACCCACACTTCTTAACCTGGAGCAATGTTTGTTCAGGATGAAATAGATTAACCAGCTCTTCCCAAATGAAGAGGAGATAAATGGACACACTGTGGAATGTGGTTTTCCTATTTCTGTATGCTTTTGTTTAGAAGACCATTTACTTTTGTTTCCGGTTGGTTATTTTTCCAAAAATGGAGCATGTGATTTATATGTTTACGTTGTGCTTTTTTCACTAACTTGTTTTAATAAAATGTTAATCGTTCCTAATGCCTTCAATTAATTTCACTTCTTTTCAGTGCCCCTCTATCTCTCAAGAGGATCAGCTGTTATTGTTGTTTCCATGGCAATCTTTTCTATCTAAAAGAATGTAAATATCTGATGCTCACTTTGGACTCTAGTTTCTCACCTAAATTCTTGAAATTAACCTTCGGGGGAACACAGCTGTAATATTTGCAGTGTGACAGCAGTAGATGCTCAGAAGGCATCCTGCCTAAAAACCTGAGAGCCATTGCTGCCAGCCAGTGTCAACAATACTGGGCTAGATGGACCCATGGTCTGACTCATTACAAGGCAGCTTCCTATGTTCCAATGTGCTTTTGGAGAGGTTTGAAGACATGCATTGTACAAGCTCCCGAGGAAAATGGTTAGTTTCTCTCCTGGGACCAATGAAGGGAGTTTGGATACTACTTACAGTGAAGGGGTTTGCAGTGGCAAATTCCTGTTAGAACTATGGCTGAAAGTGCCCCTGGGGAGAGAGAGAGATGGAGTGCAGTATAGTCCAACTATGGTATACGAAAACATGATGCAGTTGTAGTGCTGAAGCTCAGCCCATCTGGTTGGGAGTCTTACCAGGAATCATATAGTAGCTGTTCGGAAGTCCTCAGAGAAAGGACGGGAAAATTCCCCATTTTCTTATGGGAAATGGTCTCCAACAGCCCTTAATAGCACTTCAACTTTCAAGGCACCACTGTCAATTCCACATTGTGGTTTCACAGCTTGCTTTTGAACACCAACCCTGGGAGCCTTTGTAAGTAATTGTACAACATATGGTATCCATGAGCATTTGGAGATACCTTTCCAATGCATAGTCTTAGGCCGCAATCCTATACATGTGTAGACAGAAAAAGGCCTACCACTCCCAGCATGCCCCAGCCAGTGAGGGCTGTTTGGCCGCGGAGTTGTCTGCCTGCGGAGGTGGTGGGTTCTCCTTCACTGGAAGTATTTGAGCAGAGGCTGAACGTCCATCTGTCAGAGATGCTGTAGCTGCAGCCTGCGTTGAACAGGGGTTGGACTAGATGATCTCCAAGGAATCCTCAAACTCTGTAATTGTATGATAACAAGAACAACAATGGTCTGACTTGGTACGAAGCAGTTTCTTATGCCCGTAAGTGCCTTTCGCTTTCTTGCGATGAACTTTCCATTAAAGAGGAGGAGGCTCCCTCACCAACCTCCGCACTCACGGCTTGTTTCTCATTACAGTTACGTACCGAATGACAGCCAGCTGTGGCATTTAAGTGATATGCCCCCAATACCTCCTTTGCTCATTGTTCAGAAACAAGAGGAAGAGAATGTGAAGCCATTACAGGATGGCAAATATCCAGCTACCCCGCTCTCTTGCACAGAGGTGAAGCAACAAGAGAACTCCAAGTCCAGAGGAAGGTTATGCGTCCACTTCCATGTAATTGAACTGGCTGAAAAGCCCAGCATGAGTGGTCAGGGAGAGGAGAGAGGGGACAGCAAGGAAAGGGGACGTACAAGTGTATGCACAAGGGCTGGATGTGCCCGATCTTGTCTGATCTCGGAAGCTAAGCAGGGTCAGCCCTGGTTAGTACCTGGATGGGGGACTGCCTGGGAATCAGGCTTCCTGCACTGAGCGGGGAGTTGGACTCGATGGTCTTGCAGGCCCCTTCCAACCCCATGATTCTATGATTCTATGATGTTGACTAAGAGGAGACAACAATGGCTGGGCTCAGGATAAATCCAGTAAAGCACATGGAATACTTGGAATTGCTATCCAAGCTTTGCTAACTACAAAATAAAAACTTTGAGGAGGCTTAAATAGCTTGGCTTGCCATATTTGGGGGCTAAAGGGTAGATTTTCCTTTATTTTCTTGTTCAGCTGCTCTGCTGGAATCTGAGTCTATCAAACTGAATTGTGGCTGAGCTCTTGCACAAACCTTATTTATTTATTTTGTTTATCTTTTGGAGGAGCGAGGAGTGTGTGTTTCATCAGGTTGATCAGTACTTGCAGATTTCAACTTAACAGCTAGCTTCCTTGGAAAGCAAAGCTTCCCCCACTCCTCCCCAAAAGAAAAACGATCAATTCTTCTGTCTCCAGTTCAATATGGAGAAGTGAGAAATCCAGTTTGTGTGAATGACTCCATTTTGTGAATGCCAAAGCAAGGAGAGTCACTACTTCTTTTTAAAAGGGAAGGAGGAAATGGGCAGCATTGGGGTTGGGAAGACCTTCCTGGGGGTGGGCTTCAGGAGTGATCAGCAAGCTGCCATGTCATTAGCTTATTCCAAATCAGAGTAGCCTGTCCAAATCCTGAAAGGACCTCTTCCCGCATGAAGAATCCAATTTTCTTTAAAAAATTAGCAAACCACTGGCAGGCAAAGCCAGGGGAACCAGAAGAAGGATTTCCCCCAAGTGATCCTTAATGCATTAAAAACAAAACAGAGCCAGCCAGACGGATGGTGTTTCCAGGCAGATTCTCCATTTTGTATCAAGACTATCGCTACAAGAAGAACAGAGCAGGGGACACAGACAGTGTCATCCCGTCATAACACTGGAAAGGCACCAGGCCCTTTCCCCAAGGCAAGGCAGGCCGCAAATGTTGCCTCTCTCCAGCATTAGCATGCAGCCCGTCTGTCTGCTTTTAGTAGGTTCAGTAATCTCTTTTTTCTCATTCTTTGTCCTGGTTGCTGCTGGTTGGCACACTCTCTCCTCCTTATAAGAACATAAGAGCAACTGTGCTGGATCAGGCCAAGATCCATCTGCCCCAGCATCCTAACAGTGGCCAATCAGATGCTTCTGGGGAGCTCCAGAAGAGCCTTCTCCAACTTGGTGCCTCCAGATGTGCTGGACTGCAGCTCCCATCATTGGCCATGCTGTCTGGGAATGATAGGAGTTGCAGTCCAACACATCTGGGGGCACCAGGCTGGATTAGCTGCCTCAGAACATGAAGTCAATGTGCCCTCTGCTGTATTGTACCCAGCACCTGGAGGCATTTAACTGCCGTGGGACCTAGATGTTGATGCACGCCCCTTCCTCCATGCATTTCCCTAGCCCTTTCTTAAAGCCATCACCACATCTGGTAGCACTGCATCCTTTGACACCTAATGCATTACTTTAGGGCAAAAACAGATGTCCCTTCAAAGAAAAATACACAAATGCATGGAGGATAACTTCAGCAGCTATTAGCTACAACAGTGAAATGGAACGTCTGTATCCAAAAACAACAGAGTCTTGTGGCACCTTGAAGATTCGCCAATTTATTCTGGCACACGTTTTCACAGACACCGTCCACTCCATCAGATGCACAGTCAGCACTGGCTCCAGGTTGCAAGGGGCCCTTGAGCAAGATACCCTCCAGGGGCCCCCTCCCTCAGTGACGCTTCCTTCTCACTGCTATGGTCACCAGCTGCTATTTGTTCCATCCTCTGTCTCATGACTGCTGACACTTGCTTGCATGACTGGCAGCCAGCTGGCGAGCAAGGAGGCCGGGGAGACTCTGCGTCCTCCTCTTCACCACCGCTGCTGTCTGGGCCAGAGCGAGAGGCAGGGGAACAAGCAGGCTGTAATGGTGAAAAGGAGGAGCAACTCGGGGGGGGGCTCGTGTCAGTGGGCCCCTGGTGGGGTGTGGGCCCTGGGCCAGTGCCCAGCCATGCCTACCCTTGAAGCCATTGTGCACAATGTCCACCAAAGCTTATGCCAGAATAGATTGGTTAGTCCTTAAGGTGCCACAACTCTGTGTTCCTCTGCAGCAGCAGACTTATATGGCTACGCCTCCATGTCCAGGGGTAGTGTAGTCCTTAAGAGTCTGGAAGCAGAAAGGTTCTGCTTTTCATGCATCTGTCGCTATGCTCCAACTCTTTGTTTCTGAATGCAGAGAGAACAGAGCTGCCCAGACAGGATGTCTGCAGATATTCTGTGCTGCAACTGCCTGCCGTCGAGACTTGGGAACCGAGCGTTCTTGTTCCACCTCCCCTTGCTAAGCGCAGCCTGGGTGGGGAGAGGGGAGCTTCTGGGTAATGAGATGCTGCACAGGCCAGAGTTCCCATTTCCTGAGGATACTCTGAGCACAGAAGCAGGCGAGACAGAAGACCCTCTCTCCGAGCTTTGCCTTCCCACAGAGCGGCGGAGGCAGAGAGTTGAATGCTGATGGAGCCCATCAAACGCCAACTGCCAGCGATGGTCTGTGGGGCTCCGCTTTGCTGGCAAGGCCCCCCTGGCCCCAGCGCCTGTCAGCAGCCGCAGCCCTCAGCAGCCCTCTTGGTCTTGCTTGTGTTTACTGGCTCAAACAGAAACTGTGTCAAAGGGGCATTAAGGAGCTGACAGTCTGACCTCTCACAAACACACAGCCCAGCCCTCGAGTGTGAAGGCCCGAGGATGCTGGAAAGATGAAGGAGAGAGAAACAAACAGGTCCTCTGCGTTGAAGTCCTGCAACCGCATAGTAGGAGGGTGCCTCTGTGTTCCAGTGCAGTGGCTCCTGTTGCGGGGGGGAGGGGGACATGCTGACCATGGGCCTGAGCTGGCCCCAGGAACGTGGCCCGAAGCAAGGAGCATTGGCTGGGCGGGGGGGTGCTGTTGCGCTCGTGACCTGCTTGTGGGTTTCCCATGGGCAGCTGGCCGGCCACTGTGTGAACAGAATGCTGGACTAGGTGGACTCTTGGGCTGATCCAGCAGGGCTCTTTGCATGTTCTTAAATATAGAGTGCACTTGAGCATATGCAGAATGTTTCACCACTTACATTCTGCCCCTACCAATTCCATTCCCCTCCATGTGTTCCTAATACGGCAGCCACTTAAGCATCACCCAAAAAGAAGACACCAGTTTGCCTAATCTTTGCACATGGTAATTCATACATATTATCTGCAAATTTAGAAATAAAAACCATCATTTAAATAGAAATACAATACATCTCGCTGTGGATGGGTCATTTCAAATCTCCTGGTCTCCCTTCTGGGGATTCTTTATTTTCCAGATGGACTCTTTCGCTCTCTTTTTTGCTGATGTGTAAGTGGCTGCTCTAACCTGAAGCAGAGAAACATTAGAAGGTAAAGAGGGGGAAGCAGGGAGGGTTTAGTTCCCCTCAGCCTTCTGCAACTTTGTGATAAAACTTAAGCATCCCATCTCCCATTGTATTTATGTATTTATTTGTGATGTTTATATACCGCAAAATATAATAAAATCCCCAGGCGTTCTGCAGTGGAGGCTGGTGGCTCCAATGCCCAGTGTGGTGGTGAATCCGCTCTGGGTTTCTGTCAGAGCTCTGGAAGAGCTCTCCAAGGTGCTCTGCAGTTCTGACTGAAACCCAGAGTGGATTCACCAACCCACTGGCAGTTTGTGTGTGAATGGAGGCGAGCACATGAAGACCAAGTGTGGCTACTCTGTCGCATCTCGCTGGGCCTTGGGAATCCCCCAGCCACCTATCAATAAAGAGTTATGGGAAACCAGCATTCTGTGTTGCCATCACAGTTCCCAGAAAAGGAGCGTGGGCGGCTGTATTGGGTGCAGGAGAAAAGGCAATTTCAGGGAACTTCGGCCATTTCAAATGAGGTGGCCAAGAAGTCTTTATTCGTGCCTTGAAAGGAAAAAGAGAACAGGAGTCAACTCTCACACAGGAATCGGACAGAAGAAGCCGCAGAAGTCTCACAAGGCGGAGGTGTCCAAGTGTGAAATTACTCAGATTTCCTTCTTTCACAGGCCAGTTCCTGGAAGATGGCTCCTTCCACAGCGGAGGTCAGAGTCCATTGCTAGATTAAAGTCATTTCATAAGACTAGATTAAAAGCACAGTGAGAAGCCAGCCCCTTTGCTGCAGCACCTGAAGAGGTCAGCTCCGCCTTGTGCTTGAAGCAGCAGGATAAGACCCACTCTGTGGCCCCAGCCTCAGGCCTTCCTCTGATCTGTACTTGCGGGAAAGGTTGTCTTACTCACCTGAGTCCAGAATTGCCCTTAAAGTAGCACAGAGGCAGTCTCTCTTTTTATTCGGGCAGTTTATTTATCCTATTATTTATTTATCTGATGTGCACCCCATCCTTCCACCAAGAAAATGATGCTCACAGCAGCCTCTCCTTTCAGTCAGTAACAGCTGCTTGACAGATACACACATACACACCTTCCTTGGTCTTCCTGGGCCCTTGGTCTTCTGAAGGACCTCCGGAAGGACAGAGGCTACACTCTCCATTCACAGCCTCTTCAAGGAAGTGACTTCTGTCATGCTTGGAGCCTCATCTGGGCCACCATCAGTTTCTTCTCAGATCCCAGATGCTTCTACCACTTCCAGGCAGCTTCCCAACTCACCTCACCCAGTGTTAACTCCAAGTTTTGGAGGACTCCTAGGCCATCCAGACCCCCTTCAATAATGGGCCAATGTCGTCAGCTGGTGCTGCTTTTCCTCCTCATGATTGCTCCCACTTGCCTGCTAGGCAGTGAGACAATGAGCAAGCAGGCCATGGCATCTCCTGCTACTCCTTCTCACCACCACCATTGTCTGGGCCAGAGCAAAAGGCAGGTGAAAAAGCAGGTTGCAGGGGCTCCTGTCAGTGGGGCCCCTGTGAGGGTGTATGCCTTTAGCAGCCACCAATCTATGCTAACCCTGGACACCAGCTCTGATCTCACCCCAGACAGCCCTAGGTGCTTTTACTTTAAGCCTCTCTCCTCCAAATTGAGTTTGTTTGCTATCATAAGGGATGCCCCCTCCATAAGTGGGGACATGTCACTTCCTCTGCTTTCCACCAAAAGGAACAATATGACAATGAGCTTCTCCACACAGGGCTTATATTGTGCTATCAAGATTGGTTACTCACAGAAGTTTGCGAGTCCTTTACACAATGTTGTCAACCTCCAGGGCCCCTCCCATGGTTTCTGACCTTTATCCCACTTTTGTAAAACACAGGGAAAGTTTGTTTTTTCTCTAGGAAGCACGATGAAGCACTCTACTTGCTGTGTACTTCCGTAATTGCACTATAACAGCAACACCATCTAGTGACTATAAAATGAAACATATAGAACTTGCCAAGAAATAAAAACAGTGCTGCAGCCTGTGTAAAGGAGCTGATCCTGATCCTGCAAAGAATCCGGAAGCATGAGCCCCAGTAAGAATGCAGGATTTTAGCCTCATCTGGTGAAGTCCAATGTAAATACAGCAACTCCAGACTTTATTAACCCTTGTTACAGGACAGGATCATTCGAGTTAGTAGTTGCAAGAGCAGAATCCCTTCTTGGGGTCTGAAGAAGTGGCTATAGGATCAGGCAGAATGCCACTGGAGCAAATTGGTAAGTAGCTGCAGGACCAGGATGAATGCTTATGAGGTGATGTGGCTAAGTATCTGCAGGATCAGAAGGAATGCCCACAGAGTAGGTAAGTAGCTGAGGGGACAGGGTGGATGCCCATGGGGCAATATAGATAAGTAGTTGCAGGATCAGAATGAGTACCTACGGAGCAGAATAAGTAGCCACAGGACCAGGGTGAATGGCAACACAGGTAAGTATCTGCAGAATCAGAAGGAATGCCTATGTAGTAGTACAAGCCCTAGGTAAGTAATTGATCTGGTACTGAGTTTGCTGTAGAAGTGGGAGAGTCTCTTGATCTTGTATTTTCCTACCTGCTGCTGCCTGGGAGATGCTTGAGTTGTAGTCCAACACATCTGGAGGGAACCAGGTTGGGGAAGGCTGGTATAAGGTTTAAAACAGCTGCAATCTGCCTAGAACCTTGCATTTCTGTGGTGTTGTCTTTGTTGGTTTGTTTGGTGGCTCAAGCAAGAATTCACTGGGGATACACAGTGGCTTGGGCAATGGCTGAGTTGATTCCTAGGAGGGTTCAGAATGCTTATGTCTGGTCTGTTGAAGCGTGACATAATTTACTGTGCTGATCCAATGCAGCTCAGTCGGGTACCTTAAGCCAGAGATGAGCAGAAGGTAGATCCAGATCTACTGGTAGATCTCTGGGTGATTTGCAGTGGACTTGCAATGATTTCTGACTCCCAATTATTTAACAATTGCAATAACAAAATGTCTCCCCCAAAAAAATTATACTGCAGAAATGAAGAAAACTTGGGATAGCCAGGAGTAAGTTTTGGGGTGTTCTCGTACCCAAAACAGATTCCTTAGAATTCTTTAATTCTAAGTGTGTGTCTTTTGTACCAGGCTCTGGTTGGTTGACCTTGGGGTTCCAGTAAAACAATGTTGTGGATCCCACAAACCTCAAGTCTGCCCTCACCAGCTCTAAGCTAAAGGCTTCATGATCTCAGTCCAAGCGCTCTTTCCATGCAGGATCTGTGGTCTGCTCACACAATGGAGCTCCTGTCTGAAAGGGCGCCTGCAAACTCCAAAACTCCCCAGGAAGAGCATCGATTACCTTTGATAATACCTTTGATTATTTTTTTGTTTAAAATCTGTGTAGTGCTCTATATTCGCTGGATTAACTATTAAGGCTGTTTGTAGTATAAAAAAAAACAAGTTGATAGCTTAGTATTGTAGCTGAAGAGTGGCTTTAAAACAATTCCCAAGTTGGTGCTATTCTTCTGAAGAACAGGAAGTAATTTGGCCAGTTTAATGGGAGCATGATCTCAGATTTTGGTTGTGTTTCCACCAGCGATTTACTCCAACCTGGCTGCATGGTGAGGTCTCTGTGTTTCCATGATGTCATAGCCATTCAGCACCAGCCCTGCATTTTAACGCGGAAAAAGTGCTTCTTCTGAGACTGGTTATAGTCTGACTTTTCCAGCTTACTTCGGCTCCATTACTGACCTGTTTCCACAACTGCACTGGGTTCGGTATCATAGTCCTGTCCATGGGGCATGTAGCACAGCCTTTGTGGGTCTGTCACTCTGACCTCAGTGACCTAACCCTTTCCCTCCCTGTTTTCCAGAAGTTTCATCACTGTTTTGGAGCAGGATGCCGAGGGACCAACTTTTAAAACATCATTGAAAATAAGCACCAGAACACAGCCCATGACCCCAGTCAAGGGGTGTTTTCTCCCATTGTGCCGAATGAGGCTTGCCCTCTCAATGACCACAGAAATAACAGAGAAGCCCCTCAATTGACACGGCACATATCAAAGCCCTCAGTTCCTTAAATATGGTTAAGCGCAATCTTGAGGCTCTAGTCCATTGCCTTAGGACTTAATTCCTTCACAGCTTCCCTAGAGAGATCCTGTGCATTAAAATGCGGGCTGGTTTCTGCCTCTTTTCCACAAGAAACTCATTAGTGTATCCTCAGAAGTAACTCCGTTTGTGCTGAATGAGGCTTGCCTTTGAATGCCCACATCAGAAGTTACAGAGATTTCCCCTCAACTGAAATGGCACACATTAAAGCCCAATTCCTTAAGTGCAATTAAGTGACCAAGCGAGATTACGAGGCTCCAATGAATGGCCTTGGGAAGAAAGTACTTCACAGCTTCATTAGAGATATCCTGCAGGTTACAATGGGTGCTGGTTTCTGTCTTTGTGTTTACTGCTCTCTTTCCCCCAACAAACCCATTACTGTCTCCTCAGAAGTATCTCCCATTGTGGTCAATGAGGTCCTCTGGGTTAAAATGGGGGCTGGTTTCCCTCTTTGTGTTCTTCCCCCCCTTTCCCAGCACAAGCATATGTGTGCCTACTCGGAAGTAACTCCTATTGCACTCAATGAGGCTTGCTCCTGAAATGCAAGTGCATCTGGACTTTCAGGGGAAAGGGCGGGGAGATGGGGGAAGCCTCTCTTCACAGCAAAGTTGATTCCTTTTAAAAATACGACACTGCTCCATTAGCTTCTCCTTCCGTTGTCCTGGAAACAAAGCCCAGGAGGTGGGAACGCTGATAAAATAATCAGACCCAATCCAACTCCACTCAGACTCCACCCAGCCTTCAAGAAAATAATTCGATTAGAGCTCAGTGGAAACAGCACAGAGCCCCAGGCTGCAGCGAGGATAAGCCGGCTTTTTAAGGGCTGTGGAAACAGGAAAAGGAGAAGATGTGATTGAGGAAACATTGCAACAAACGCGCCCTTTGTTTTAGAACTGGAAGGGCAGTCTGGTTTGGTGGGCAGGCTAGAAATTGCAAACACTTCTAATGGAGGCTTTCATCCTGGAATCCCTCTGCCTCAAACATGGAATGTCATCTTCCTTTTATAACATTCCCATATTTTCCCGCTGCTTCTCATCTCCTGTCATTTTTCTTATCAGAAAAAAAAATCTGCTAAGGAGGGAAAGTCAGATATCCATAAAGCTTTACAGCTGGTAGTGCTAGGAGTCCTCCATCTGGAAGCACATAAGACTGACATTCCAAGGATTCTTTGAAGAAGGCCACCAGCAGAAGCTGGCTTGGGGCTGGGCAACAAGGAGGGCAGAACTGCTACTCCCAAATTGCCTTTCTTACCTTTTTGTACCAAGACTTTCCAATGGACGTCTGCAGCCAAAAAGGAAAATTTGGTGCAAAGTGGAAGACTTTTGCAATGTGGGGGAGATACCTCAAATTCATGATGCATACCAGATGAACTGGTACAGTTGGTAGGGTGGCCAGGTGCCTGCTTTTATGGAGGGCAGTCCTCTATTTGAAGTGCTGTACTATCCAAGTCTGGTTTAAAGATAAGGAACCCTCAGAAGGAAGAGCTAAAGGACCTTGAAGCTGCCAATCAACTATTACCCCTGGACAGCAGACAGAGCAAGCCACACCGCTCACCAGCTAGCATTCTTCCCCACTTTGGTGAGATGTACTGTATCACCATTTAAATTACAATAATTATGTCTAAATTTGCATCCGCACATAAAAATGGGCATATGTACATTTTATGCAGATTGGCGTCCTCTTTTTTGGTGAGGCATTCCTCTTTTTTGGCCATTCATAAGTGGGTACCCTGTTGGAAGGCATGCTGCATTAAGTGTTTTGATAACAGGGTCCTACAGGGAGGCAGAAGAAAAAGAATTTCATTTTCATGTAATCTCTCTCTCTCTCTCTCTCTCTCTCTCTCTCTCTCTCTCTCTCTCAAACTCTCTCAAATACATACACACACACACACACACACACACACGCCTAGCAGTTGAGGTAATAAAGCAGGAAGTACAGAAAAGTCATTCCTGAGGCATCCACTGCAGGTCATGGTGCTTTCTCATATAAATTGCCCTCATATTTTATTTTTCCTCGTCCTAAAACACTTCAGAGCCCAGACAAGCCCTTGCTTTTATAAACCTTGCAGATTGATTTTCCAACGATTCCCTCCCCACCTCCAACTTCATGATCAGGGTTCATTTATATAAATTATAGAGTGATTTATTTAATGGCCCAGTCTGAGTGATATAAATTCCACAACTTCTGTGCAATTTATTGTGAAACTTCCTATAAATCACAGTGGGGGTACCGTGTGCAGGAGCTGGACAGCAGAGAAGGAGGCCAGGGATCGGAGAGACAAAAGAGGATGCCAGAGCGGAGTGAAGATATCCGTGTCAGTGAAGGCATCACTTGTTTGGTTTATTTGTTTGCTTGTTTAAAAATTATAGACTGCTTTTCTTTTGGAATAAGAAACCAAAGCAACTAACAATACACATTCCAAATGAAAAATAATCCAGACAAAAACAAAATGGCTATGATAGCACATGACAAAACAAGCAGTCCGCAAAAAAATAATAAACCCTCCGCCCTCCAATGGCAGCTTCTCTCCCTGCACAAATAGCAGCTTCAGCAGGGGATGTGGGGGGGACTACATCACAGGGATTTTTTAAAAAAAACCTCACCCATCACCACAATCCCAGTCACGATTGCACTCACACATTGTGGCGGTTCATCCCTTCACTGGGGCATCCTAATGCTGCTATCACCAATATGTGAAATTCCCCACATAGATTATCCCTCCATTCACTTCCTCTGTCACCATAAAACTACACTCCCTTATTTAACTTCACCTTTTTACCAAAGGCAGCTGGTAATTAGATGTGAGACAAACAGATTAGAGGTACAAGTAAAGTAAAGTTATGAAATATTTTATTAGAAAGGAATTCCGGGAGTTGCTGTCCAGGCATCTGGCTGGGAAAGGCTTCCTAAGAGAATGGGAAAGGGGACAATGTTTGCTCACCAAACCAGAGCTGGGAGGCAGAACTGGCTTAGGCCAGCCGCATGAGACTTGAAGCAGCTGTGGCCCAAGAGGAGGAGAAGGCAAACTCTTTGAAAGAACCCTTTTCTTCCTTTATCTCAGCTGCTGCAGGTTCACACAAGGAAGTATCTCAATCCTTCCTGTTTGAACACAACTGCTGTTCAAAGGTGGAAGTTACGTGGCACCAGGAAATGGCGAAACATCTTTTCTTTGCAAACATCTAGGGAGAAATTAATTCTGTTTTCCAGAAAGAAGAGAAAGAAGAACTGCCACCTCCACCACCACCACCACCACCATCACCATCATTTATACCATGCTTTAGTTTGTCCAGAGACATGCTCTCAAGCATCCCTGTAAGGCAGGGTATTGTTACGATCCCCATATTTGCAGGGGGGGCTGAGAAATCATGGCTAGCTAAGGCCACCAAGGGAGGCCAGATTTGAATCATGGGGTTCCTGGGTCACAGCTCCTTACCACTACAATAAAGGAAAGCTAAATCAGCAAAGAAAGATATTGTAGAGCTGGAAAAGGTGCAGAAAGGTACAACGAAAATGATCAAGAGGCTGGAGCATCTCCCCTGTGAGAGAAGGCTACCACAGCTGGGATTGTTTAGCTTGGAAAAAAGGAGGGTCAGGGGAGACATGATAGAGGTCTACAGAATTATGCATGGTGTGGAGAATGTAGAGAGAGAGAGCCGTTTTTCTCCCTCTCTCAAAATACTAGAGCCCAGTGGGGTCATCCCATGAAGCTGATGGGTGGGAGATTCAGGACAGATTAAAGGAAGGACTTCTTCACACAGCGCAGAGTTAAACTATGGAACTCGCTACCACAGGATGTAGTGATGGCCACCAATTTGGATGGCTTTAAAAGGGGGATGGACAAATTTCTGGAGGAGAAGGCTATCAGTGGCCACTAGTCCTGATGGCTATGTGCGACCTCCAGTATCAGAGGCAGTAAGCCTATGTACACCAGTTGCTGGGGAACATAGCTGGGAGGGCATGCTCATGCTTGTAGGTTCCCGGTTGATAGCTGGTTGGCCACTGTGTGAACAGAATTCTGGACTAGGTGGACCCTTGGTCTGATCCAGCAGGGCTCTTCTCATGTTCTTAAATCACAAGTTTGTCCCTTCAGTTTTTCTTTCTTTCTTTGCATTATATTTTGATAAAAGGGAATCTTTCTAGAGGGCATGAGCCCACACTTTGAGCAGGCAAAATGCACCCCTATTTACTGGCTTCATTGATCTGTTTAATTATCTCTTTATCTTGCTAACTGCCTTGAGGAATTTTTTTTAATCAAAAGGTGCTATGTAAATAATATAACACCTGTCACAGACTCACGCTGCTAACAGCACTGCTTAGGTGTTTGTATTCAGGTAGGCGTTTGAACCCTTCCAACATGGGTTTCACGGACAATTCCCCAGGGTTAACAACTGATGTTGCTATTTCTGAGTGTATATTTGAGGAACAATGAAACAGAACTGGTGATCTCCAAACCCATTTGCCCCCAACTATTCACCTCTAATCCACTCTTCCCTCTCCTCCTTCACTCTCCTTCTTCCCACTGTCACTCCACGCTCCCCCCAACTCCCCACACACACTTACCTTAACATTCCATCCTCCAAGCATAGGACCTCTGAAAATGATCTACCTCCCACTCCCCTCCAAACACAAACCCCAAACATAGTTCATTGCATACCCACTTTACAGATAGATTGGGTTCACACAACACAACAATCCACACTCAAGGTTGAGTATGGCTTGAATGTGTGTTGTCATGAGTTGCTGTTGAAACATGGGTTGCTGTGTTGTGTGAACCAGATGTGCTAACAGACCATGGTTTGTTGACCACGAACAACCCAATGTTCAGAACCCAACAAAAAAACACATGGGTTTTCTTTGTGGGTTGTTCACGATTAACAAACCATGGTTTGTTAGCATGGCTGGGTTCACACAACACAAGAACCTTTGTTTCAACAACAACCCACACTCAACCCATACTCAACCTTGGGTGTGGGTTGTCATATTGTGCGAATGCACTGAGAATGAAGATTTAAGAAGCCCACACTTCTGGGGATAGATCAGAAAACAGGTTTGAGCTCCATCACTTCTCATTTTAGAAATGAAGAGGTAATTTGCAGCTTCTGCATAACAAGGTTAGATCAATAATCCTATATTAGTCCTTATTTATTACATTTATATCCCTTCCTTCCTCCAAGGAGGGCAGTGTACATGGCTCTTCCCACCACCACTGCATACATTTTATCCTCATAACATCCCTCTGAGGTAGGATAGGCTGAGTTAATGTGGCTGGTCTAAGGTGACCCAGTGAGTTTTATGGCTGAGCGGGCATTTGAACTTGGGTCTCCCTGATACTGGTTGGCATTTTGATCCCTACACCATGCTGGCTCTTATGGTTGCACCACTGGGGAACCTTGAGATCTGTAGTTTTTCAAAGGATCAGGACACAACTTGGGCACAGAACTATAGCTTTTTTCACTGTCTATTTGCCAGAAGTGATGACTGTCAGAACCAGTCATACTTGGTTTTAAGTTTGTAATGAAGACATATATGAAAAGGAGGTGGAGATAAGCCCTGAATGAAGGACTTTGAACAGCTTGGAGCTGAAAGGGGAAAATGGTATTGCTACGTTTTTTGGTGTATAACTAGCCTAGAAACTGCAGTAGCAGCTTATCTCCAAATCCCAAGGATCTGGAGCATGAGGCAAGTGGGAAATGTTGAAATTACGCCCAAAAAGCCCATGGCCCTTCTTTCTGACATGGAAAGCTGTGTCGCTCCTAAAATAAACAATAGCTAGCACATTCCTTCCAAATGCCTGGAATATTATCCCCTTCCTAGTTATTGTAATACAAATCTTGGTGTGTAATTACTTCTAGGCCTCACACACACACACACACACACACACACCCTTTGGATTTGATTAATTGTCCACAGGTGCCGAAGCGCTCTTTGACACGTTGTGCTCTTTTACTGTTGAGATTCCTCACTTCATCTTACCACAGGAGAAATCTTCAGGGAGGGTAGCAGTCAGCTGGAACCAACAGCACTTCAAAGTTGACACCCAGCACCATGCCAGAGTAACAGCTGGCAACCCGCAGCAGGGGTGACCCACTGAGCAGGGAATTCCACACAGCCCCACAGCCTCGAGTGAGCTGAAAACCAGGTGTCTCTGTTTAATTTTAGAAGCAGCTCTTGGGTTCTAATGGAAGAAACTCTGCAGGACGTGCTTCGAATATGAGGTTAGCACATCATGTGCTCCAGATGTCCCTATTGATCATAGACGTTCTCTGCTTTCTCATCCCTGTTCCTGACAAATAACTCTTCCTCTTTTGTCTGAGTTTTGCCGTTCCGCAGCTATGGTGCTGATGTTCCTGGGCCCCTAGCAGTTAAATCTTAAGGGGAGGGGGGGCTGGTCGAAGCAGGTGGTCTTGGTTCTAGTGCACATGTAGAGTTTTAAATTTTATTAACAAGATTTGTAGCTGCACCACAGCATAAAGTTCTCAGGGTGCTTTACAATAAATGAGCATAAAAACAATTTAAATAAGTTTGTAAAATCAAAAATAGCATACGTACAGCAACAAAAAACAAAACTCACAGCAACCCCAGAGTTAAAACACCAGTCTTAAAACATAAGTTATTTAAAAGGCCTGGCCGGGGTGGACGAAAAAGGTCGTCACCTGCCACCGGAAAGACCACAAAGATGGGGCCAGGTGAACTTCTAAGGGGAGGCTGCTCCACAACAGGGGTGCTACCACCGAAAAGGACCTCTCCCTGTTGGCCACCCACCTCACTTCAGAATAGGGCCTCTGAAAATGATCTTTTAACCGCTGGGGAGCCTGACAGATGACACAGTAAGCTTCCCTGGGGGCCCTTAACCCTTTTGCAGGGGGTGGTTACCCAGGGTGGTTTAGTAACCATGCAGAATGTGGTTTTCTCCCCACACACAACACGCTAAGCCACTGTGGTTACTGGAAACTCCCCAACCACCATGGCTTAGGGTTATGTGTAAAGAGGGCCTGTGAGTGAGTGGGTGAGTGGTTTTTTTTAATGTTTTTTAAAGTTGTTTATGTGCAATTGAGCATGGATAAAGCCTCCAGATGACTTTTTTGGCTGGCAGGCCATGCAAATTTATTTTATTTAATTAATGTGACTGAGTATTTGTGTGTGTGAATGAATGTGATTCCTTGACCAGTAAAGCTAAAGCAGCAGCCAGAAGGTAGGAATGTTGCATTCCAGGTTTTTGGTGTTTGGGGGGGGGGGTTAAATTGCCTTTGTGGATTTGGAGGGGGTGCTGTTTAGGCTGCAACTCTGTACCAACTTACCTGGCAGAAAGCCCCACTGAACTCAATGGGATTTATTTCTGAGTAGACTGTAGCCATGAAATTAAAAGACGCTTGCTCCTTGGGAGGAAAGCTATGGCAAACCTAGACAGCATAGTAAGAAGCAGAGACATCACCTTGCCGACAAAGGTCCGTCTAATCAAAGCTCTGGTTTTCCCAGTAGCAACGTATGGCTGTGAGAGCTGGACTATAAGGAAGGCTGAGCGCCGAAGAATTGATGCTTTCCAACTGTGGTGCTGGAGAAGACTCTTACGAGTCCCCTGGACTGCAAGGAGGTCAAATCAGTCCATCCTAAAGGAAATGAACCCTGAGTGCTCATTGGAAGGATAGATACTGAAGGTGAAGCTCAAATATTTTGGCCACCTAATGTGAAGAGAAAACTCTCTGGAAAAGACCCTGATGCTGGGAAAGACTGAAGGCAAAAGGAGAAGGGGACGGCAGAGGATGAGATGGCTAGATAGCATCACTGGATAGCAATGAATATGGACTTGAGCACACTCCGGGAGAGAGCGGAGGACAGGAAGGCCTGGCGTGCTATGGTCCATGGGGTCACGAAGAGTCGGACACGACTGAACAACAACAACAACAACAACAACAACAAGACATGTACAGGATTATACTCTTAATCTGTTTGTTGCTTGGGCAATTGTTCCTAAGTAATCCAGTCCTTCTTACTTGTAGGCAGAGGTGCATAAGCTAAATATGTATACTGTGCTGCATCTTGTTGTTACTTCTGAGGTGTTTTGGAGAGGGGTGGCTGTGGGATGCTCAGTGAAAAAGATGGATTTTGGATACTCTTCTGCGTGGCTCTGAGGATGTATCATTATCATTTCTCAGTGTTTCCTTTTGCAATGGGTTGCTGTTGGGTTCCAAACACTGGTTTTCTGTGTTGTTGCTCTGAGGATATGTTGTTGTTGTTGTTATTATTATTATTATTATTGATGCTCTCAGAGCAAAGACTCTCTTCTGTGTGGCTCTGAGGATAGCATCATCATCATTTTGTGAGGCTGTGTGGATCCCCCCCACCCCATTTGCACTCAAAATATTAAAGTCACTTGATTCTCTGTCCTATGAGAGTTGTTGGTGGAACAGGAGAACGAAGGTCCAAAGAAGTGCTTTTGTGTGGCTGTGTGGATATCCCACACACACCATATAAACAAAAAAGTGAAACTGTGAAAGTGGGTCCCATGTTGCAGGTTGGGAACCAGAGGTGGGTCTTGGACAGTTCGAAGAGCATATAAGGAGCCAGTGTGAATATAGGCATGACATATCTCACAGGCATTGTATAGGGAGCAGGAAGCCGCTCAAGTTTCGGGACCAGACTAAACATGATGACATTAAATGTCTCTTCGGATCCAATGTGCAGGTTTTTAAAAAATGCAAATAGCCTCAGCTGAGTGGGGTGGGTGGGAACTGATAATGATCAAGATCCCAGCAGGCATAATAGGATAGTAGGGTTGGAAGGGGCCTACAAGACCATCGAGTCCAACCCCCGTGGAAGGAGACATAACCTTTTCCCACTTGTGACAATGCAAATAGTATGTACAGATGAGGGATTTTCCTCAGGATCTCAGCATCGGAGGAAAGGGTGAAATTCCTTTTCCACACTGGCTCCGATCCTGTTAATTATCAGGCCCTCCCCACAGGTTACATGCAAAGATGCATTTAGTGTCATGCTTAGCTTGTTCCTTTGCACGCAAGTATTCCTCTCAAGCGGCTCTGTTTCTGCCATCTCACTGGCGCTCTCCACACCGACTACTGTTATGAGCCAGTCTTCCCCAACCTGGTGCCCTCCAGATGCGTGGGACAATGTGTTGGGATGCTGGGAGTTGTTGTCCAACACATCTGGAGGGCACCAGGATGGGGAAGGCTGTTACGTGCTAGTTATGTCTGCCATGCCTGCCTTGACACCCATGATACTTCGTGTTGATACTACCGTCATAAAGGAGGAGAACTGTTCTGCTCTCAGTCCTGCCTCTGTTCTCCCACTCTGTGGTGTTGTTTTTTTTCTCCTCTGGGTGCACACTTGTCTAATTTTAAAGGTAGTCATTCAATAGATGTGCAGAGTGAAATGGTTTCAAGGAAGGTTAAATTTAGGTACCGCAGCTCAACTTCTTGCTAGGCTCCTGTATTGGCGGGGGCGGGGGGGATAGTGTCATAAAGTATCTTGCCATCCCCGTGGTTAACAAGGTGCTGTTTCATGCTTGACAACAGACGTCTCAGAGTGTACGGAGGAAAAATTCCAAGAGCTCAGCTCTCATCTTGATAAAATGCTACGATCTGCTCCTAACTACAATAAACAGATTGAGCAGAAAGAATGAAAATCAGAGGCATTAACGCTCTCCACAGTCCTTGCTTTCCAACTTCATTCGGAAGGTTTCTCCCCTCTTCCTGGGGGCTTTTCTCTCTCCCTGCAGGCAACATGCTGTTTTACTGCCAAGCACCATCTTTCAGGAGGCTGGCGAAGAAGAGATGAAGCCGTTGTTATAGCAACAGAGACAGCATCCCTGCAGCTCCTCCTGTCCTGGCACCATCTTTCCATTAATTCTAGTGCTGTTTGGGGCACATTAGGAAACCAGGGAAGCTGCTGTACTCTGTGAAGCCCAGCAGCCTATACAAAAGAAAGATCCTATTCACCTCAGCTGTGAACTCGCTAAAGGATCATCAGCAGACTGACCTTTTAGCCCCTGCAACGTGGGGATAATAATGCAGGCTTGATGTAAGGGTTGCTGAGTTAATATATGAAAGAGCTTTAATGCTCCAGAATCACCATGGAAATACTTATTGGTCTTCTCATCCAATATCGATCAGATACAGTGAAGACAAACTTCTCGAACTGTATGAATGCTGGGGGGCAGCGGGTGGCCCCTTGGTTCTGATTCGTTCATCAGAGGCAGGGGTGTTGCTATGCACTTAAAAGATTTGGGGCACAGACCCAGAGGACACAAATATGCATAAAACCTGGATATGCTAATGTATCTCTATATATGCCAATTTAGAAATAATTACTAGAATTTATTTACATTTCACAAGAGGCAAAGCCAGCCAATTACTCATCCAAATAATCTCAAATAAAATATATTCTTCCGTTAATTTGCACTCTGTCCCAGATCATCCCGAACCAATGGAAAACATTTTTTTCTAAGCTTCATTGCCATGCAGAGAAAGATTTTTGGGGGGTTGCAGCATGTGGAAAGGGGAGCATTAACTCTCTCCTCCCTGCCTCCAATCCCACTTGAAAAATGCCTCCTGCAGAGCAATTAAGCAGGGAGTGGGGAGAGAAACTCTTTTTCCATTGGCACCAATTGCTAGACACTCGAGGTTCTGGCAAATAGATTTGGGGCCCTGGGAAATATATTCGGGACCAGAGTCTCATAGGCCCAAGCCTAGTGACACTCCTGATCAGAGATATTACAGGATCTTCTATTATTGTTACTGTTGTTGGTATGACTGTGAACATTTGTAATGATTCTGTTAAACTAACCAATCAACAAAAACTGACTGATTAAAAAGATGGCCCCAATTAATTGGCCACCTGGTTTTTGTTTTATTTTTAATTATTTGTAATATAAGGACATGTAAAAGCTGCAGATGACAAGCTGCATCTCAGGCAGGGAATTCCAACTCCAGAAGAAGGGAGGCCTCCACAGTTGATATGAGGCTAGCACCAGCCATCTGCAAGCCAGACTAGTAAAGTGTGCACAAAACAAGAACGAGAAGTATGTGCAGAGCCAATAACTCAAGCACAAGAGCTCAACCACAGGCTGCACATCCAAGTTACAAAACATGTAACATGCATACATGTAGCACATAGAAAAGAACTGAGCATTTCTAAAATGGGCTAAAAGGGTCGGAATTAAGATTGCTGGGAGAATTATCAACAACCTCCGATATGCAGATGATACCACCCTAATGGCAGAAAGCAAAGAGGATCTAAAGAGCCTCTTGTTGAGGGTGAAAGAGGAGAGTGCAAAAGCTGGTTTGAAACTCAACATTAAAAAAACAAAGATCATGGCATCTGGCCCCATCACTTCCTGGCATATAGAAGGGGGAGAAATGGAAGCAGTGACAGATTTTACCTTCTTGGGCTCCAAGATCACCGCAGACGGTGACTGAAGCCATGAAATTAAAAGACACTTGCTCCTTGGGAGGAAAGCTATGGCAAACCTAGACAGCATAGTAAGAAGCAGAGACATCACCTTGCCAACAAAGGTCCGTCTAATCAAAGCTCTGGTTTTCCCAGTAGCAACGTATGGCTGTGAGAGCTGGACTATAAGGAAGGCTGAGCGCCGAAGAATTGATGCTTTCGAACTGTGGTGCTGGAGAAGACTCTTACGAGTCCCCTGGACTGCAAGGAGGTCAAATCAGTCCATCCTAAAGGAAATGAACCCTGAGTGCTCATTGGAAGGATAGATACTGAAGGTGAAGCTCAAATATTTTGGCCACCTAATGCGAAGAGAAAACTCCCTGGAAAAGACCCTGATGCTGGGAAAGACTGAAGGCAAAAGGAGAAGGGGACGGCAGAGGATGAGATGGCTAGATAGCATCACTGGATAGCAATGAATATGGACTTGAGCACACTCCGGGAGAGAGCGGAGGACAGGAAGGCCTGGCGTGCTATGGTCCATGGGGTCACGAAGAGTCGGACACAACTGAACGACTGAACAACAACAACAAAAGAAAAAGAGATAGAAAAAAATTACCCATTTTACAGATGGGGCACACTAGTCAAATCTTTTTTTAATCTTTCTGTTGTTTTCTGTTAAGCTAGCACAAGTAAAAGGTTAAATGCTGAGACTCCAATATAATAATAACTAGGAAATCAGGGCCTTCCCTTTAAAATAACTAGTTGCACAGGGCACCCCCATGCCCCCACCCAAATTCTGCCCCTGCTTCATAGAATCATAGAATAGTAGGGTTGGAAGGGGCCTACAGGGCCATCAAGTCCAACCCCCTGCTCAACGCAGGAATCCAAGTCAGAGCATCCCTGGCAGATGGCTGTCCAGCCTCGCATTGAACGTCTCCGGTGTGGGAGAGCCCCCCACCTCCCTAGGGAATTGGCTCCATTGTCGTAGTGCTCTAACAGTTGGGAAGTTTTTCCTGATGTTCAGCCGGAATCTGGTTTCCTGTCGCTTGAGCCCCTTATTCTGTGTCCTGCACTCTGAAATGATGGAGAAGAGATCCTGGCCTTCCTCTCTGTGACAACCTTTCAAGTCCTTGAAGAGCGCTATCCTGTCTCCCCTCAGTCTTCATTTCTCAAGGCTAAACATGCCCAGTTCTTTCAGTCTCTCCTCATAGGGCTTTGTTTCCAGTCCCCTGTTCATCTTTGTTGCCCTCCTCTGAACCCTCTCCAGCTTGTCTGCATCCTTCTTAAAATGTGGTGCCCAGAACTGGACACAGTACTCCAGATGAGGCCTAACCAGTGCTGAGTAGAGGGGAACTAGTACTTCCCGGGATTTGGAAGCTATGCTTCTATTAATGCAACCTAAAAGAGCATTGGCCTTTTTTGCAGCCACATCACATTGTTGGCTCATATTCAGCTTGTGATCGACAACAATTCCAAGATCCTTCTCACTTGTAGTGTTGTGGAGCCACATATCCCGCGTCTTGTACCTGTGTATTTGGTTTCTTTTTCCTGGGTGCAGAACTTGGCATTTATCCCTATTAAATGTAATTCTGTTGTTTTCAGCCCAGCACTCCAGTCTATCCAGATCACTTTGAATTTTGTTTCTGTCTTCCAAAGTATTAGCTATCCCGCCCAATTTGGTGTCATCTGCAAATTTGATCAGCATTCCCTGCACCTCCTCCTGCAAGTCATTAATAAAAATGTTGAAGAGCACTGGGCTCAGGACTGAGCCCTGCGGTACCCTGCTCGTTACCTCTCCCCAGTTTGAGAAGGTCCCATTGATAAGCACTCCGATTCTGTAGCCAACTGTAGTACAGCCACTTCGAGCTAGTTTGCTTATCAGGATCTCATGGGACGCTTTGTCAAAAGCTTTGCTGAAGTCAAGGTATATTATGTCTACAGCATTCCCACGGTCCACAAGGGAGGTTACTTGATCAAAAAATGAGATCAGATTCGTCTGGCAGGATTTGTTCTTGACAAATCCATGTTGGCTTCGAGTAACCACTGCATTATTTTCAAGGTGTTTCCAGATGGATTGCTTTATCATGTGCTCCAGAATTTTCCCAGGGATTGATGTCAGACTGACTGGTCTGTAGTTCCCAGGTTCCTCCTTTTTACCCTTTTTGAAGATAGGGACAACATTAGCCCTCCTCCAGTCATCTGGCACTTCACCCGTCCTCCATGATTTCTCAAAGATAATAGACAGTGGTTCTGAGAGTTCTTCTGCCAGTTCCTTTATTATTCTAGGGTGCGGTTCATCTGGCCCTGGAGATTTGAACTCATTCAAAGTAATGAGGTGTTCCTTGACCTATCGATCTCAAGCTGCAACCCTGCCCCTTCAGCCTGTACTTCGCCTTTGCCAGGGGGGTCATAGACCCTCTTTTGGGAGAAGACCGAGCCAAAGTAGGAATTGAGCACCTCTGCCTTTTCTTTGTCATCTGTTATCATTTTGCCATCCTTATTTAATAGCTGAACCACCATTTCTTTCCTCTGCCTTTTACTATGCACGTAGCTGAAGAAAGCCTTTTTGTTGTTTTTAACATCCCTTGCTAATCTCAGCTCGTTCTCAGCTTCTTGACGCCATCCCTGCAATTCTGTGCTACCTGCCTGTACTCTTCCTTTGTTACTTGGCCTTCTTTCCACTTCCTATATGTGTCCTTTTTTGTTTTCATCTTAGAAGAGGCATTCCGTCCTGTGTGAGAGAGGTTTTCTACACTAGGATGTTAATTGCTGTATCTACATTCAGTTTTGGTGCAGAATTGAGATCCGAGCTCTACATAAAGAGCTTTTCCTTTCCTGCTTTTCCACTACATAACCTATAGGTGATGCTATGCTGTAGTAGAATATTGCAATTACAAAAGTGGGAAAATACCTTTTCTTTCGCTTTCAGAAATAATAGCCCATTTTCCCCAATCTAAAAAACCAACAAACAGGAAAGTGCTCTTAAAAAACAGAAGCGAAACTGACAGATCACGATGTCATCTAAAGAACCCATAAACAACTGTGAGCCAAGAATAACGAGCATACAATAAATGCCTTGTGTAGAAAAGGTCTGAGGGAAGGCACAATGCCTCACCTCATCTAAGGTGATGCTTACTGCTAAACCTGCAGGCATCATCTAGAAACAAAGTATATCCTTTTTTTCTTTAGTATTGTTTTTTCTCATATACAACTGCATCCGTATTTAACCAATTAATTAATTGATGAAAATTCATACAGTGAGTAAAATGTATTTAATCCAGTGACAGTCCTAATTATCATTCTCTCTATTTCCAGTGTTCAGGCTGGCAGCGCCATTGATTATCTATCCAAAATGGCACCATCCACACACAAGAGGGGGTATCAACAGGCTTGGGGGGACTTCAAGGTTTGCAGGACTACAAACACATCTTTAGAAACAAAACCAAAACCTAACCGGGGGGGGGGGGGTGAAACACCCCAATGAAGACTGAGCATGCTCAGTGGTCACAGAATGCTGACTGCTGGAGGAAAAAACAGAAAACTGGGGAAGGGAATGCAATTCATTATCTTGGGAAAGGGTATGGCTGGCTGGAGCCCTGAGCAGGGGCACTCTGTGTTACTCAGGTCTCTTTTGGGGTTCAAGTGCTGGGAACAGAGGGCTTATAAGGAAGCTATGGAATAGGAGTAAAACATTGGTTCATAAGCAGGCCTGTCTTTTCTTGAGGGCAAAACGTTTTTGTCGCTTGGAGTCTGAGATGCAGGCAGTTGTGCTGACAAAGCTGTGGTCAAGTTGTGGAACAATGGGCCAGGATGAGAAAAAGTTACATTTGTTAGTCCTCACAGCTGGCAGCTCCATGAGTCCAGAATGTTCCCGTATACCCTGATAGGGCCTAAGGTAACATTAGCTGCCTACAACTATGGAAAAAATACTATTTTTGCAGGTTTCTGCTCACCCGATATGTCTTTCACCAATCGAGAACCAAATTTCTAGCTGACAACTGAAAAGAAGGAAAAAGGCCAACCAGCAAGCAAGAAAAGTTTAGGGGAGTCAGTGATTCAAAAAGAGACTGACCCCTAGGAGAAGGATTTTGTTTTCACTTCCTTCTCTCATTTTCTCCTTTTTGCATAGCTCCAGTTTTTGCTACCATACTTTTGCTAGTTTCTTTCAGGGCCATAGTTTGGACATTTGCCTTCTTTTTGAGAGAACAACAAGTTTCTTACTTTGGCCATGTCTCTTCTTCTGTTAAGGCTGCAGCTGGCCATTGTTTCTGAACTAGCTCGGGGGCCAGATGCCTGTCTCCTGCGCAGCTGGATTCAGTTTTCCTCTACTATTTTATATGACTCACTGGTAAGGCTCAGACTTCACTACCCTTTTCCATTTTAAAACATTCTTTCTACTTTCTACCTGGATTAATTTTTTGTAGCTGGACTTTGCTGAGTTCTACACCTTGAATTCTAGGAGAGATCTCTTTCAGCCTTCCTCTGGATACACAAAAGCCCGCTCTTCAGATCTTTGCTTAGGATAGGTAGCTATGCCTTCCTTTTAATCCCCCCCACACACACCATTTTGCTTCCTTCCTTTTCTCTAAAGGTTTAGACCATACTGCTATGTAGTTGAAAGCTTCAAACACTACATTTTAACTAATTTGGACTGGTGGAAGTTTAAGTGGAGCTAAGTAACAATTCAAAGTGCTGCTAGTTGGGCCTACTATATATGTCATAACTATTCCAGTTGATGCTCTAAGGGAGCAATCCTATCGGGATAGACGGCCGCCTCCAAACTTGGAGATGGCCGCCTATCCAATGCAGGGCAGGAGCAGCGCAGAGGGGATCGTCCCCTCCGTGCTTCAGCCGCCCTGCATTCACAGCTAGACAGCCGATTTCAGCTGTCTAGCTGCAGGAAGTCGGAGCAGGGCGGGGAGCGGACACCAGACGATGCACAGGAAGCGTCGGAAAGGCACTTCCGCCCTCCCCACCCCCGGCCTGCCCCCAGAAATGCCCTGTTTTCACCGCGCTGTGCTGCTCTTATGAGCTCAGAGCACAAGGTCAATCCGTGCTGCCTATGAGGCAGTGCGGGGGGGGTGAAGGTCAGTTATCAGGGAAACGACCTCAGAGCGCGGGCTCCGAGGTCAGTGCCCAGGAAATATCCTATTCTACGGCCGTCTAGCCACGGACTAGCAGCCATAGGATTGCACCCTAATACAGTTATCCTAACATGTTTTTAATAGGCCTTAGAAAGAGTTAAACTGTAGTGCATTTTGCATAGTGTAATTTGTACATGTAACCTGTGTATTTCATGAGTACAAATGTATTTTCTTTGTAATCATTGCATGTTTCACATTTCGCTTCTGTATGTGATCTTTTGCATTTAATTTTCTTTATAAACCATTTGTATCTTAAGACTTCTTGTGTAGCATGTTTTCATTTGTTTAACAAGTTGAAAAGATATTCACTCTTTTTGCTTAAGTTTTAAAACATATTTTCAAATGTATTGAACTTTTAAATAGCCTTAACTCGGATCTGGTTATATTCACTTGCCCACTGGGGCAAAGCCAGAACCCCATTTTCACTCTGTACGGCAACATTTTGTTGCAGGTTCCACTGGGCAATAGTATTTGCTAAAACAAAACAAAGTGTCCCAGAGTCAAAAGAACTATGTGACTGGTTCTGCATGCCCGGCAGAGCCTTGGATATTTTTGCTGTTTGAAGTGGGGGAGTAAAAACAATCTTGTGGGAAAAGTGTCAGCCCTGGGTACTCACCTAAAATAGCTGGCCAGGACCAGCTGCTTTTAAAAAATGGTGAAACAAAAAAGAAAAGAAATCTGGAGATTTTCAGTGAGTGGGACCACTCTCTTAAATTATTATCTCGAGTAGACACCATAACTGTCAAGCTATTTGCAAACCAGATTATGTGTGCAGAGTAGATGGACTCTGAAGCACAGCTGCTCAATTGGACCACCATGGCAGTGTTCCCACGTGTTCCCAGAAGTCTCTCTTTCTCAACTTAGCATCGAAAAATGCTGCATCGAAAAAAAGAAAAAAGCAGGCAAGTGTCTCATTATCATTCATCACCCAGCAGAAGGTATTTCAGTCCCCTAGGGGTTTATTGGTTCTTCTATGTGGTTAAAAAAAAAAAGATAACAGGGAACTGGCAGGTAATTTACATGTAATTTACCAGCAATAACAGAAAGAGAATGCCATGTTATCCCTTAGCAAATCAATATTACCCAAGGTTCTGCCAAAGACCACAGGGGACAGGGAAGAGACTCACGGAGCCATTAGAAGATTCTGGAAAAACAGTCACTGGCATTGTTTCCCCAGCTTTGCCATCTCACCTAATTCAACATGGGCAGAAGCCAAATGCCCCACTGAGGAGAGAACTGAGTGTGGACTTTTCAACATGAGGCTTTTAACCTGCCACTTTACCGAGGCTTCTGCTTCAAGATTCTTTGTGGGATAAAGATCCAGTCCTCTACACCTGTTTTGTCCTGGGGGTTTTCCTTCTCTGCCTGTCTATATGTTCCATTACACAACCCCTAGGTGGGGCTCTAGTATAGCAGAATTGCGCAAATACACCAGGGTTTCATTCCGCCATTCTTGGATATACCAGACTTTCCCTGATTTTTTTTTTAATGGTAAAATGATTGCAAAGAATGGGAGAGGCCCTGGAGGATGACAATGTCATGTACAGCACCCGCAAAGTACCATGAGTGAAGAATCACAAGCGTGCAATGAATGCCTCATGTAGACAGGCTCTCCGTTTCAAGTTGTTTTTGCATGCTTGGAGAGTCAGGCACTCTAGCCCAAGCTTTAACTGATATACAGGGGAGCCACTGAGGACGAGGATACTGGCAGTCCTAGGGACCTCATTGCTGAGTGTTTACTTGGGGCGTTGACTAAACCTGCCAAGCATTGCTGTAAACCAGATTCCTCTAACTGGGCGCCCTTCAGCTGTGCAGGATGACAACTCCAAGCATTCCCCAGTGAGCCCTGTTTCACTCTTCCACACTTCAGGGGGAGTAGGGTGTGTATGTGTGTGTGTGTGTGTGTGTGTGTGCGCGTGTGTGTGTGTGTGTTTGGGCTGTTGCAGAATTTTACCCTTCTGCCAGGCTCAACCAGAGAAAAGACACCGACTTTTGTTTGAGTGGATGTTTATTACCAGAACACTAAGGTGTGGTGCAGGTGCAGCCGAGAGCTGCCAACGCGGCCCCATTTATGTTTATGTCATGCAAACAAGGCAGATGACTTCAGCTTTGGTCAGTATTTGATGCAGCGCCAAGTCAAGGAGCGACAAACTTTCTTCAGAGGAAGTTTTCCGGTTTCCAGAGACAAGAGCCCTGCTACACACAGTAAGTTAATCAGCCACCGTCCTCTTTCCTTCTTGACTCTCAGCATGCAGTATATCAAAAGGCATCATTTTCTCCTTCAGGGATGTGCCTCTCACATCCTGTCCACACAGTGGGTGCAACACAGTCGAGGTAACCAGTGTTGTCCCCACCCCTTTCCTGACTCCTCATGGCCAACCTACATCCCTTCTCCCAGCATTTTGAAGTGTTTCCCAGCACCATTTTAGCATCCTGGGCTTGCGGGAGGGCGGGAGTTAAACATTCTAAAGAGTGCCTGTGGATTGCAGCTTACTTACAAGCAAATAAGGTTATAATGGGACAGTAACTTGTGACCTTTTCTGGTCAGTTTCCCAATCCAGCTGGGAAATTCACCAATTCGCTTTTTCTGGTGAATTTCAAATTCACCCCTTGATTTTCCTGATAGCTTTCACAACCTGGAGCCTGATAGATTTTGTTTAGTCAATTTCAAACTCGCCTCTTGATTTTTCTAGTCAGTTTCCCAACTGGGCTAAAAAACTGTGATCAAAAAAGGAGGGATGTCTCCAATGCAGCATCCACCTTCCCCAGAGACAATTCTTCGCAGTGAATCAGTTGTATATTTTCTTGTCTGCACCTGTGGAAAAATTGCACTGTTGTTCCACTCTTTCCTTCCTTACCAGATGTTTTGCAGTTAGAAAAAAGGTGGATGCAGCAGTGGTAAAATATAGGCTGATGATTACTAATGGATCGCAACGTTGTCTGGACCCGCTGTAAAAATCTGTGAATGAGGCTGGATGACTGCACAATAAAAGCCTCATCTGGAAGCACCCCAAATTGCCTCCTAATTCCCAGTTGCAGACTCTTCAGTCTGTGAACATTTGAGAATACATCCAAATAGCCATGGTGGTTCAAGGGTGTTTAAAGGGAAGTGAGTGTGGCTGCCACAAAAGCCGTGCACATGATCAATAGCCCTGTGTTTGACTTAACAAGGAAACGCTTTGAGCTGTGGAGCCCCTGGTGTTCTCCTGTGATCCGGGGGCTTGCGGCGCAGAGTGGCATTTTAGCCTTTGGAGAGCCGCTTTCAGCGTAAGCACTGCGGTATCCCTTTGTACGATGGCCCCAGCTCAGCTGAGACTGATCTCCCCTCCACTTTGAAGATAGTGGCTGCTTTTGAATGGATTTTAGAATGCGTTTATTTGATGAACCTTTGGAGGCTGAGACAGTAAAAGCATCTCTAATGCATTTGTGGCCTTCACAGTTCCTCTGCTAATCAGGGAAGCCTTTGGGACTAAATAAACAACTTTGCATAGCACTGACTGAGCCAAACAGCCTGGCTTCCCCAACCCAAATACAGTGTTTTCCTACCTTCTATTTAATATCTTATTTTCTTTTTAATCCGCTTGTTCAAGCCCTTTTAACTCCAACTATCACACATTCCTGTTGCTGTTAAAAAAAAGCAGCAACACGGAGAGTCTAATTCAGATTTTAAAAAATAGAAGAATAAGAATGACTGACTGAATGAATGAATATGCTGTTATGCCCTCACACCCCAATTCCCCGAGCAATGGAAACTTCAGGGGTGAAGACATTTACTTAGGGTTCTGCTCCCACTGAATGAGGTTACTGGAGACTGACTGGCATTTTGCAGTATTTGCATTTATGTACAAATATACAGGTTGGGATAACATGGAAGCTCACAGTATTAGCCACTCCAGCACATACTGCTCCCCCATGGGGGGGGCTTTTGCACAGAGGTGCAACTAGGGCTAACCAAGGGGGGCCAAACTGACTACCCAGAGAGTGGCAGGTGGTGAGGGCAGCAGGGCAGCAGAAGCAAATGCTATTTTATTGATGTAGTCATGATGGTGCTGTGATTTAAGTGAGCTTAAAATGCACAATTGCACATGCTCAGTATATTCCTTTTCTCAGAGCTGGCAAACGTGATAATGTATCAGCAATGCAGAAGCAGAATGGGAGGGTTACAAGTGGAAGACAACATGTAGATGTCATGTCAAACGAAGCAGTGTGATGGCGCTATGGCAGCCTCACCTGGAAGCACTCCAAAACGTCTCTGTAGAAGCGACATGGTGGTTTGTATAAATGTCAAATTGTACTTGTTCTTCAGGAATTTCCCAGCCAAAATCCATGCCAACACTGGTGAGGATAGTGGTGTATCTATTGCAATTATTGACATATCACTCTTATAAATAAAATTATGACTCAATACAGCACATCAATATTTCCTGGGTTTCCTCATGAGAAGTTCCATTTATCAATTACAAGAATGTGTTTCTCTTCCAGGCTGAAACAACTCAAGGCCTGTTGCCAAAATCACTGGTTCGTGAAAAGTTGCAATGTGCCCTCAAACCTGCAACACTCACTGAAAAGGTAACACATGAATATCGCATTTCAAAAGGCACATTCTGGGTTCTGTTGGTTTTCACTTGTATATCCATATAGAAATTCCTGATATGAAAGATGAGTGAGTGCTGCCTTGTGCAAATTTTAAGAGACAGTGTTTTGTTTCTCTCAGCCAAAAAAGCTCATTTGAGCTCTGAAGCACCTTTTGCACATCAGCCTGACCATTAACCCAAAATGTGGTTTGGCTAGGAAAACCCACTTTGGGAGAAAGCACTCCCTGTCCAAGGGTGGTTCCAGATGGAGGGCTCCTAGCTCCTCGTGCATCAGTGAAAAGACTTTGTTGTGCTGCCTTCCATCCTTCCCTCCTTAACAGATTTGCTGTGGTACAAATGAAGACAGAAGAAGTGCTGGAGAAACACAGGAGGGTTACAAATGGAAGACTGCAATGTCTGCAGACACACATCCCTAAAATCCCAGGAATAAGGCAGGGTGATTGCACAGTAAAAGCCTTGTCTTGAAGCACCCTAAGTCCTGGGGTGCTCCCAGATGGAGGGCTCTTAGCATTCCCAGTCAGAAGGCACTGTGCAGCTTTCCTCTCTTTTCTTATTTAACAGTTTTTATGTGGTAAAAAAGAAAAAGAAAAAGATGGAAGAAACAGTGGGAAAGCACAGAAGGGTAATGAATGGTACACACACACAGAGACACCTAAAATTCTATGAACAAGGCAGGGTAACAGCAGTACGATAAAAGCCTCATTTGGAAAGTAAAAAAGGTGTCCCCAACCAGTCGTGTCCGACTCTAGGGTGTGGTGCTCATCTCCATTTCTAAGCCGAAGAGCCAGCGCTGTCCGAAGACGCTTCCGTGGTCATGTGGCCGGCATGACCGAACACCGAGGTGCACGGAGCGCTGTTACCTTTCCCACCGAAGCGGTACCTATTTATCTACTTGCAATTTCTTGCTTTTGACTGCTAGGTTGGCAGGAGCTGGGACTGAAGATGGGAGCTCACTCCGTCACGCAGCACTCGGGTCTCGAACTGCTGACCTGCTGACCTTCCTGTCTGCAGTTCAGCGTCTTAACAGAAAAGAAGGTGGTCTTTTTTCAGCCTTTTTCTCAACAATTCAATTATTGTAGTAATAAGTGGAATGTCCAGCAGATGTCAGTAGAAATGAGCAGTGGGAGGGGCTGTGAAGTGTGAACTCTGGCAGAGATGTGAACATCGAGGGATTCATCTCTGATCAGAGAACTGAAGATTAATCTCGCCTCCTGCTGCTGCTGCTAAGTAGGTATACACATACTCAAACAGACCTCCCACATACCATCTTTCCAACAAATTAGTATTAGACAAATGCATGGAGAAAGAGCAGTCTCTCCATGATGGCCAGTGGTGCATGCTCGAAGGGGTTGGGTGGAATGGGCAATTCAGACCCTTTTGCTTTGCAAAAGACCTGCTCCCGTGGGAGATGAAAACTGCTAGAACCAGTTTGTGTGTTAATAATACTTGTATTCTGCTTGATATAACAAAGTCTCTAAGCTGTTTAGATACCAAAGTATTATAAATCACTATTAAAATATTGCGTTAATAAACAATTACACCAGTTGATATGGACCAACACAGCTGGCTAAATTTTTGGACTCCCCTTGGGAGTGTGGCTATGGGGATTGTCATGATTAACACCTCTGCTTCAAATTCACCTCTATGCCACCGATGATGGCTATATGTCTGCAAAATCTCCATGTTCAGAGGCAGGATGCCCCCAAATACCAGCTCCTGGGGAACAGCGGGGTTGGGATCTTGCCCTGGTGTCCTGCTTGGGAGCTTGCTGAAGGCATCTGGTTGGCCACTATGGAGGCAGAAGGCCGGACTAGATGGAGCCTGGCTCTGATCCAGCACGGCTCTTCTGATGTTCATCCAGCCTGCCCCCGCCCGCCCGCCCGCCCAGCTGAGGTGACCTCAGCTTCATCCCATGGAGCCACTGTTGAACATGCATACGAATGTACCATCTCAGTCTGAGACCGAGGATGGAGAGGGGCTGAAGGACAGAGACCGATGGACAGGCATCTGATGCATACAACGGACTGCAAAAAAGATCAACAGGGAAAGTCACATAGACAGCTCACAACAACACGAAGAATATAACACAGAATAAAGGTAAAGGTGTCCCCAGCCAGTCATGCCCATCTCTAGGGTGTGGTGCTCATCTCCATTTCTAAGCCGAAGAGCCAGCGTGGTCCGAAGATGCTTCCGTGGCCATGTGGCTGGCAGGACTGAACCCCGAGGTGCACGGAACGCTGTTACCTTTCCTGCCGAAGCGGTACCTATTTATCTACTTGCAATTTCTTGCTTTCAACTGCTAGGTTGGCAGAAGCTGGGACTGAAGACGGGAGCTCACTCCATCACGCAGCACTCGGGTCTCGAACTGCTGTCCTGCTGACTTTCTGGTCTGCAGTTCAGCATCTTAACCACTAAGCCACCGCGGTCCCTATAACACAGAATATGACACAATAAACGATGCCAGCAGTCAGGCTCCAAGTCTGGGCCAGTTCACTAGGCTGCTTGAGTGGCCACGTCCATGCACAGGAGAGAACAATACCAGGTGATACTCACCTGTTCCTCACTCCCTCTGTGGAGCAAGTCCCAGATGCCTGCTCTTGAGCTTTTCCACACGAGGCTGATAAACAGCTGCATCTGCTTTTGGTTTTGTCATAGAATTGAGATTCGAGCAGTACACAGAAGTGTTTCCTTTCCTGCTTTTCCACTACATAACCTCTAGATGGCACTGTGGTATAGCAGAATGGTTTCACACACACACACACACACACACACACTTTATCCTTACAACAATCCTGTGAGGTAGGTTAGATTGAGAGATTGTAACATGTATGGAGGCTTTCAATAAATACATAAGGGATCGGAGGTATTTGTGGTCTCGTAACAGCTTTCAGCCCCAATTGCTAGTTAGAACCTCCATGGAAGGAGGCAGTATATCTCTGAATAGCAGATGGAGAGGACAGGCAACTTTGAATGATGGCCCTTGCCTACATGTCCTGGCTGTGAGCTTCCTAGGGTTGGCCATTCCAGCCCACTGGACTAGATAGATGTAGAGCGTTTTTTACACGAGGCTGTTAATCGGCTGTTAATTGGCTGAATCTACTTTCCTCTCAGAATTGCGATCCAAGCACAACACAAGGAGCATTTCCTTTCCTGCTTTCCACTACATAACCTCCAGGTGGCACTGTGGTATAGCAGAATAGCACAACTACACAAGAGGAAATTGCACTGCCTTTCACTTTCACAATAAATGTGGCATTTTCCCTGCTCTAAAAAAACCTCACCAGAAGTGCTCGTTAGACACAGAAGTGAAACTAGAGGGTCACGACATTGTCTAAAGAAGCCGTACACAGCCACGAGTAGGGACAAGTGCATGATGAGTGCACAATAAATGCCTCATGTGGAAAAGCCCCTTGTCTCCCTCTTCCTCTGCTTTCCTTTGCTTTCCTCCTTCTGTCGCCTGCTTTCCTTCCTCCTCTCCTTTTTTCCTCTTCCTCCTTTTGACTCCCTTCCAGTGTTCTCTCTTTAGCCCACTTCCCTTTTTCTCCCCATATTGTGTCCCTCCCCTTTGCACAGCCCCTGTGCTCTGAAAGCAGCCATTCTTCCAGGTGGCAGCCATTCCATGAGCACATCCAACGGTGACACTTTTGACCAGGTTTTTCAGAGACAGGATGAGCTGCTGGTTCAGGCTCAGTTCGCGTCCTTGGCCAGGCTTGAACACAGGAAGTTGCTGAGCCAGCCCATTGGTCCAACTAGCCCATTATTGTCTGGATCGGGATGGTCAGGAATTACCCAGCCATCATGGCAGGGCTGTGAGCTTTTAATCAGCTTTCAAAGGTCACTCATTCCTTTCCACCTCCACTCCATTCCGTTTTGTTTTCTGTCGGCCTTCTCCTTTTGCCATCTGCTTCTCCGTTCCAGGCATCTTTACACCAGCCTAAAATCCTGCATTTAAAACAGGGATTTCTGCTTCCGTTTCAAACGCAGGATCACAACGACTCCCTTTTTCACCCACTTCCTTTTCCCCCTCCTTCTCCCCCGTAACTGAGTCTTCCATATCTTTCATTGATCTCACTCCTCTTCTTGCCACTTTTCCTCTTTTCATGGAAGGAACTCAAGCAGAACACAATGGGGTAATTTTATAGCGCTTTATCTGCGATCTATTTAAAAACAGAAGGAAGGGCATTTAGTGCAGGAGATACCTTGAATGATCATGGCATCATGTGAAGAGCCCACAAGCTTCCGTGAAGGAGCAATCTCAATCGCAGGATCAAAGCTCCGTGTGAAGGAGCCCTCCATCACCAACACTTTCTGCAAACCAGCACAGAGGAAGGAACACACAGCCCTGAGTGGCATGGCATGGGAGCTACAGCTGGTGGTGATGCATTTGTGGTTTCTTGTTCAGTTTCCGTTCTAGGTAGCAAAAGAGGAATCCTGATTGCCGCTGATAACTGCTGATGCTGTTTTGTGACCTTGATTTTGTTTATGGCCCCTTGGGGCTTATGAATGAAGCACTCGAGAAGTGTAAAGCAGCAGAGTTAGACATCTGCGTGCTCTGCTGATGGGTGGAGCTGGAAAAACTCAAAATCCTGCTTTTTCCAAGAACTCACACGGGGGCCTTAGGCAAGCTTTGCTTTCAAACCACATTCCCCACACCTATAAAATGGACATAATAGTGTGCTTCCCCTCCCTCCCTGTTTCTTGCATGCAGGGCTCTTGTGGATAAATGACAGAAGGATTGTAAAGTACTTTGCAATTGCCGTAGAAATAATGAATCATGATTTTGAAAAACCCTCTCCTTCCAACACGACCAGCATGAAGGACTGTGGCTCAGTGGCAAACTCCCTGCTTGGCATGCAGAAGGACTCAGGTTCAGTCCCCAGCAGCATCTCCAGGTAAGGCTGGGAAAGAATCTTGCCTGAATCCCTGGAGAGCCGCTGCTGCCAGTCAGTGTTGATAATATTGGGCTAGATGGACCAATGGTACAGGATAGCTTCCTATGTGATCTTCTTGACATTTACATTGGACTTCATTTTTAGATTATCTGGAGAAAACAGTGGGAGATTGCCTTGTCACAAAAGACAGAATTGGGGGAACCACAGACAGCCACCCATGTTTCAAAACAGAGGACTTCAAAATAGGGGACTGTCCTCTGACAGCCATGCAGAGAGAGGATTCTCCTCTGTAAAGTAGGCCACATGGCCACCTATGCACAAGCCAAGGCTTGAATGAACAACTTGTGGCTTACCCAACCTGAAACGGATGTACACCTATATTAGACTCAGCCTTTGATAAACCACCCCTTGGTGACTGTTCTTTTGCATCCACCTTCTGGGTGCCAGGATGGATTGCAAGACCAGCAGTTGTCCAAGGCCTCCCAAAAGTGATTGGCCCTTGCTCAACCTCCAACCCAACCTGTCCATTGGACATCACAGGCCCACTGCAGGACATTCCGACCTAGAATCAGCTTGGTACACATAGCATGACATGGATGCTGCCTGGGCCAGCTTCATTCTTTCCCTGCTGTTCTTCAGATGAGATGTGGCTCGTGACTCACGTTTCATCGCCCCTGAGTGACTCATCAACCATTTGGGGAAACCCATAGGCCCTTTTCTTTTTCCAGCTTCTCAGTACCTTTCTGGTCACAGTGGCAAAAAACCTGCTTACCAGCCTCCTGCCAGAGGTTATTTAGAGTCAGCCTAAAAACAGAGGTGTGAGACCTCAGACCCACCTGGGATTTCAGTCCGGCTCTCTGGACTGAATTTGCCCACAACACTCTTTTAAGAAGGCACTTATGGTTGCCACCTTCAGTTTTTAAAAGTACTTAAAAATTAAATATGCTGTCTGATTAAATGATCAAGATGTTTTTAAGCAATTAATCTAACCAACAATTCAACTAAAAGATCCAGCCCATTAAAAGCCAATGTTTCATTTGTAAATTCCTTGCAAAAAGATGCCTACCAGACTTATGAGACACAAAGATTTTTCCTGGCCTGCCTGCCTGCCTACCACACCCCTGTATTGTGCCCTAAAAAAGAGAACTCACACTTATAAAGCTTCACTATGTGATCATCTGGAGGATATTGTCAGGAGCGCCCTAGCGACCTCTTTCAGTACACTCCAATAGCCAACTCAAGACACAGACGAAAGGATTCTTTTCAAGGCTTTAATCCTTTTACAACTTAATGACTCTTTCAGATGCTAATCACCAGCGACTAAGCAATGAACAGCAGAGTAGCCTATGCTCCGAGTAGGCAGCTGAGCCCCATTTGAAGGAGAATCACTTGAAGACCCTGAACTTATGGGCTAGGGAGAGATCCTCCCTCTTTCCCTTGGGTCCACGGGACACGGCCCTTGCTTGTGCACCAAATGGGCGCTACAACTCCTTTCCGTGCCCTCCATCACTCGTCACTCCCTGCATCTGCGTTGAGTGTCTAGCAAGCCCCCCTCCCTCACTCTCTCACTGTCCAGGTCACTATCTCAGGAATGCTGGCAGGAGGAATCTCTGCCAGCTGCTGTGCCTGTGAGGGATGAGCTGGCTCCTCTCCCACGGATTGCTGTTCCTCCTCAGAATCAGAACTGCTCTGGGGTTCTATCAGCTCAGTTTCCACCCTGACAGTAATCTCACTCACCACAGGTGACCAATAGAGTGGTTATTTAACCAATCTGCTTTACTGTGTAGTTTGTTCAATGGGTAAATGTAATTGAGATGGACCTCTAGAACCCATTTGCCCTTTTCAGATATTCAGTGAAAGTGTGGAGGGGAATCAAGGTTATGGCCACTGTACCTGCTCCCAAAATATTTGCACAGACAATTTGCTGAGCATGGAATCATATCATCATAGAATTGGAAGGTACCTCAAAGGTCATCTGGTCCAACCCCCTGCCAATGTAGGACATCAGCTACTATGGCATCCCTGCTAGGTGGGCATCCAGTCTCTACTTAGAGTGCAATCCTATGCATGTTAAGACAGAAAAAAAGTCCTACAACTCCCAGCATTCCCCAGCCAGCCATGCTGGGAGTTGTAGGACTTTTTTTTTTTTTTGCCTGAACATGCATAGGATTGCACCCTTAATGAAGAAGAGTCCATCACCTTCTGAGGCAGCCTCTTCCACTGTTGAACAGCTGATACCATCAGGAACATCTTCCAAATGCTCTGTCAAAATCCCCTTTCTGGTCATTTGAATGTGTTGGTTCAGGACTTTCCTTCTGGGGCAACAGAAAATGAATTTTCTCCATCATCAATGTGACAGTCCTTCAGACATTTGAAGATGGCTATTGTTTTTCCCCTTATGCATCTCTTCTCTACACTAAACATGCCCAACTTGGCTAGGGACCAGGCTACCTGAAAGACCACCTTCTCTGTCTCATATGAGCCGGCCTGAGTCTTCAGATCTTCAGGAACAGCCCTTCTTTCAAGATCGCTGTCTTCAGAGGTGTGTTGGTTGGCGATACAGGAGAGGGCCTTTTCAGTGGCTGCTCCCAGGCTGTGGAACTCCCTGTCGAGGGAGGCTAGGTTTGCTCCCTCTCTCTTGTCCTTCTGCCGGCCAGCAAATACCTTTTTATTCCAGCTGGCCTTTGGCACGTCAGTGGGTCTGCTGGGTTGGATGCAGTTTTTACTCTGCTGTTGTTGTGTTTTTAATTATATTTTAATGCATTTGTTTTTATAGTTGTTTTAATCAAGTTTTATTTGTGATTGCAAGCCACCTTCAGTGCCATTTTTCTTGGTAGAAAAGCGGGGTACAAATCAAATAAATACAGTCTTTAAACTTTTCCTCATAGGACTTGGTTTCCAAGCCTCTCACCATCTTTGTCACCCTAATCTGGACACTTTTCCATTTGTCAATATCTTTTTAAAACCATGTTATACAGCGTTGGCCAGAACTGGACAGAGTACTCCAAGTGAGGTCTGACCAAAGTAGGATAGAGTGGTACCGTTACTTCTCATGATCTAGACAGAATACTTCTGATGGACTGTAAGAGGGACAAAGGGCATGCAATATCGCTACACCCCCTTCTGTGTTTTCACTAAACATCTAAAAAGGGCTATTGTCTTCAGAGACATCTAAAAACCAGGGGGTTTATGCATGCAACCTGTGCCTTTAACAGCAACCTGAAATACAGATGAGAGCCAACATGGTAGTTGTGTTAATGTTGGATGAGGTATAGTGTACCTGAGTTCAAATCTGCCCACAGCCATGGGGACTTTGGGCCAGTCGCTATCTGTCAGCCACCTTGCAGGGGGGCTGTGAGGATAAAAGTGGGGGCGGTGGGGGAGGGACACATGTATATCACCTGCCTCAACTCCTTAGAGAAAGAGTGGCATACGGATGCAATCAATAAAACCGATGAAGGCTTTTCCTGGAACAGAGGTTAGTGGTAGGGTGGGAAAAGTTCCCCTATTAAACTCGAGCATGTCAGACTGTAGTGAAAAGCACAGAAACAGGGCCATCTTTTTAAAAAGTGAAGAAAACCTTATAAGGAAATCAAGAGTGAAATCTAGATTTGGCTCCACTTGCACTCCATCATGTAGCTTAAGTCACATTAGTTTACAGCTAATCACGCTTATCAAACGGACCAGAAACTTTAAATACTAACAGTATTCAGGCTAGGCTTAAAATACCTTTGCGGGTTTTTTTGCACATACCAAATAACTAATCCTCCCAGTCTGTTCTCTAGTGAAAACAGACTGATGCAGTCTCTATTTCCACTACCACCACACTGGGGTTGTGTGGCTGGCAGGTGAGGAGACCCCCACGCACAGACCTCGCCTCCACTCATGAAAGTGACTCTTTTTGTCTATGTTGGTGGAGCTCCGAAACCTGAGCCTGCCCAGATGCAAGAGTTGTTAGTGGGGGGAGTTCCCCAAAGGCTAATTTCTCATCATGTAAAACTGGATATCTGTGGTAACTACCCACAGTGTGCATGTCACCACTTTGTAAGCCACCCCACCCACGCACGCGCACACACTCGCACACACACATATTTCAACAGTGCCGGGAGGTGGAGAATCACAAGACAGCTTTCTAAAATTAAGTGTGGAGAAAATAGAGAGAACTTTTCTCCCTCTCCCATAATAGCAGAAGTCGAGGGTCACTCGATGAAACAGGAAGGCAGGACAGACACAAGGAAGTCCTTCTTCACACAGCTCATGATTGATTGAACAATCTATTGGCTGCATTCCTATACCGCCTTTCTGAAACCAACCATGGCAGTTCACAAAAATATCAGAAAATAAAAGCCTTAATCAAATAAAAGCATAGCAAAACCTTATAGCATAACAACTATACCAACAATTTTAAAAGCCAAGTTAAAAAGATGTGTCTGCCCCCCTTCCTGAACATGGAGCAAGCGGGGACCGGTCGCAACTCCAAAGGGAGCCCGTTCCAGAGTTTGGGAGTGACACAAGAGGCCCACATGCCCGACAAGTGAGGGTGTCTTCTCCAGCTGCTCTTAGTAACTAAGCAGGTTCATACACTCGGATCGTTCTATTTGGCTGGATTTTTTTAAGGGTTGGGGACGGGCGGTGGAGGTGGGACGTAACCAAAGTGAAGCTGTAAGCTTATGGGATTTAGCACTGATTTGCTATTCTGTTAAGATGTTACTTAATTAGATTTTAATGGAGGTTTAACCAGGCATTTTTGATGTTATCTAATTTTATTCTGACCTGCCAAGATGAAGGAAAGCTGGGTGAGAAGGTCTATGCAAGAGAGAGAGAGGGAGAGAATATACACTTGCCCTGACATATTATATTTTTAGTCCAGAGGTACAGAACCTCTTTCAGCCAAAGGGCCAAATTCAGATAAGATCTCAGGGGCTGCATTCCTGTGATGGGCATGGCCAAAGGCAAAAGGAAGAGTCCCCAAATACAAAAAATGCCAGCATGTTTTAGTTTAGTCTTCCTGCCAGTCACTGAGTGCTGCCTTGCATGCCATTTTCTTGGTAGAAAGGCAGGGTACAAATCAAATCAAAACAATAAATAAATATGTCTTTGGACAGGCATTTCAACCTTTTAGAAAGGGGGGAAAAAACTGCACACAAACCAGGAAGTCACCAAACGATTGGTGGTGGATGGGAAGGGGGTGTGGCCTGGGGAAGGGGGCATGGCCATCTGAGGAACCCTGGAGGGCCAGATCGGGACTCTACGCAGGCCAGATTTGACCCCTGGGCCTGATGTTCTGCACCCCTGTTTAAGTCCAACCATTTAAAAAAATCAGGAAATTATACTAATCCCTTGGTTTTCAGTCAAAATTGGCTCCCAATGCAGCTTATAGTTAAAAGTCCACACAAAGTTACAATGTCATTAAGGATATTGTTTGTGTGGCGGGGTGGTGGTGGAGTCTGTTATGCCCTTTGACCATCGGTAATAACAATCCAGGTTCCAGGCTCTTCCCTGCAGAGCTGTAGACAGACTCAGAGGCCAGCTGATGGTAAAGATGCCAACCCACTAAGACAGAAGCAGCCCCAGCTTGGTGCTTTCCAACAGCCATGCTGGCTGAGAGCGCCTGGAGTTATGCTCAAAGATATCTGGAGGGCACCAGGTTGAGGAAGGCTGATAGCTGAAGATACAGTCAGGGCGGCCACTTACGCATCGTCAAAGAAGAGGAAATGCGCCGTCCAAAAATAGGGTGAAAGAGGCCCCAGTTGGCGTAATGCTTTCATAGGCACATTTATATGTATAGATGCAAATTTGGAAATAATACCTGTGATTTAAATAGAAATACAAGACGTGTGCCTTCCTCCGTCAGCTATCCAGGTGCTAGCCGTGTTGACGGGCAGCGACAAGGCCCAGGCAGCTCTCCCTCCTGAGGGTTCTTTACGTTTAAGCCTGACTTGGACTGGGCAGCCCTTCAAACAGAGGACACCTTCAAATAGAGGACTGTCCTCTGCCAGCTCTCCAAAGTAGCGGACTGTCCTCTGTCAAGTAGGATACCTGGACACCCAAGTCCCCAAGTCTGAAACTGACAGTCAACTAAACATAATAAATATATGTCTAGTTCTAAAAAAAAAATATCAGTACTTAAAAACTATGTCTTCTTTCTCTTCAAATGTTCTGTTCAGACAACAAATATGTGCATGTCCAATGCATTGTGGGGCGGGGGGCAGGTATAACAGCCCCTCCCTGACCTCTGTGTGATGATCAGTGCATGTGGGTGCAGGTTCTGTTCCAAAGACCCTCTGTTCAAAAGAGGTTGTTGTTGGGGGAGGGGGGAGCCAGTGAGTTCAATCCCCACAGCCTCCCTTGACATGAGGATTGCTCACACTTTTGCCGTCCGAACAGCGATAAAGTCTCTGGGAATTCTTCATCTCTAAACAGGGCAAAGGTTTCTGGGAATTTTGTATCTGTAATTGCTACTGGGATAAATATAGGGTGCAATTATTCAGCAGCACATTTCTAGAATGGAAGGAGGTGAGACTTAATCATGCCTTCAAGGCACACCTCTTGACATGAAAGACTGCTGCCCTTCACCACACACGTGTGAAGGTGGGCTGTGGGTTACTTGGTGGTAAAGGGGAGAATGCACTCTGCATATGCTCAGAGATGCTCTCATCTGTATTTATTGCCTACCATATTCCAAACCAGAGGCTTGGTACGAAGGATGGAAGGAAGGACTTGCTGGGCCTCAAGTGCAATTAAACTAATTGATAATTAAAGGATAGATTTAAATTGCTGTTCTTGATGCTTAAAGATTAACGTAAAGAAAATAAAATTACAGGCCCCGTCTCCCAAGGAGGCTAAAGGTCATCATCAAGCCACTGTAACCTGCATGAGCATTTGTGTCCTCTTTTGCTCTCTGGAAGCCTTCCTTGACGGGGGCTGGATCTACACTTACCGCCTTTTTTCACTTTCAATGAGGTTTCACTGCCCGCCTTTCACACTACGCAGTAGCCGCCTTGAATTGGAACCGGAATTTCCCACTTCCGTGCTCCCGCTTTCAATACCCTAATATCCCGGTATTTCCCTTTAATGTGCTCTGATTTATTTATTTATTTATTTATTTATTTATTTATTTATTTATTTCATTTCTATACCGCCCAATAGCCGAAGCTCTCTGGGCAGTTCACAAAAATTAAAACCAAACAACACACAATAAAACAATTTAAAATATATAGAACATTAAAACCACAATATAACAATACAACCACAATAAAACCTAGCAGCAGTACAGGAGTTTAAAATACAGATTTAAAACAGCAAAGATAAAAATTTAGAAAGCTAAAATGCCTGGGAAAATAAAAAGGTCTTCACCTGGCGCCGAAAGGAGTACAATGTAGGCGCCAGGCGAACCTCACTAGGGAGCTCATTCCAGAGCCGGGGTGCCACAATAGAAAAAACCCTCCTCCTAGTAGCCACCCGCCTCACTTCCTTTGGCAGGGGCTCACGGAGAAGGGCCGCTGATGATGATCTTAAGGTCCGGGCAGGCACATATGGGAGGGAAGGATTTTCCGCCTTCGCTACCGTATCCGGTCGCAGTCCCCTCCCCCACCTGTCCATATAAGGCGGTGTTTGTATTTCCCTCCTGTCCATTCACAGCTCTCGACGGCCCCATATCTTCTTCCGGCGACTGATCGCATAGCTTCCTCAGCAGCCCCCGTTTCCTCAGCAACAAGCAAAGGGCTGGATGTGCACACACTTGTCTGATCTCGGAAGCTAAGCAGGGTCGGCCCCGGTCATGATCTTCAAAGTTTCAAAGTTGTGAAGCTTCACTACTTCAAATCTTCGAAGATCATGCCTCAATTAGAAAAAAAAACATTGCGGAGAACCCCGATTCTGCAAGAATAACACCTTAATTTTAAAAAAACATCCGGAGCGGGGGATAGGAGGGGGTAAAACTTAGTCTCATTTGAAGGGATAGAACAACCCCCTGCTCAGTGCAGGAAGCCTGATTCCCAGGCAGTCACCCATCCAACTACTGACCGGGGCTGACCCCCCTTAGCATCCGAGATCAGACAAGCGTGCGCAGGAAAACAGCAGGAAAACAGCACAGCGCTCGTGTGTGAACCGAGCTCACACATTCGATGAAGCACTGCAACGGGGAAAATGGGTGAGTGTGAATAATCACGTTTTAATGTGAGAGTGTTTAACCTGACGGGACACCGAATTCATTGCGATGGCGGGCGCAATGTAGATCAGCCCTAAGTGCTTGATGGCTTGGCTCAGGGTGTTAAATGGGATGGCAAAACAGGCCAAAAGGAATGGGAGAGCCTTCTGCATTGTGCAAGAGGCACTACCAGGGCCCCAGTCCCATCCCCTGGGGCAGTTTCATCTGATGCCTCCACGTCACAGCCTCGCCCTGGCTGTGTTGGGAAGTTCTCTGGAGCAAGGAGACTTCCAAACAGCTAGTCTCTGAGGGTAGAGCAAGAAGGAGGCGACATCCAAATGAGTGACCCTGTTGGTATATGTAGTTCCAAAATGGACATACATACCCATCAATGGGTTGGATCCAGACTCAGTCATACTTAGGGTAGGCCCACTGAGTTCAATGGGACTCATATGTAGCATGCCTTAAGTCCCATTGATTTCATTGGCTCTCCTCGAAGGACAACGAAGGCTGGATCCATCCAACCCAGTGTTTCGTACGTGGAAGTCTATAGGGACATCCACAAGCTGCTGCCCCCCAGATGTGCCAGAGTACAATTCCTATGATCCCCAGCTAATACATCTGGAGTGCAGTCGGTTGGAGAAAACAAAAAAGGAAGATCCCTATTTCGCGCTCACAACTTCCCCGCCACCCTTTCACACTGCTCAAGGCTTTGTTCTGCCTGCTCTATGCTGAACACATTTCCTTTCTAATCACCTGTCCTGGGCTGATTTCAAAGCCAACAGCAAGGTGGGACTTTAATTATGTACTTGAAAAACATTCTACAACACATTAGCAGCAGTTCCAAATAGACCTCGGGAGTTGCAGGGTGTGGAATGTGCGTGCTGCATTGCATGGTGCTTTAGGGTTCGCAGGTGTGCATTTATATGCATGCAGAGGGAACACAGCGCATGCTCTTCATGAAGAAGGTCCCAGGTTCAAATCTGACATGTCCAGTTAAAGCAGAGGTGTGGAATTCCAGCCCACGGGCCTAATCCAGCCTGCAAAGGTTCCCCATTTTGCCTGCAGATGTTTGGGCTGTTTCCACAGGCCTGCCCCCTGGCCTGGAAGCTACCGGAACTTAGGGAGGAGGCAGGGAAAGAAATCTCCTTGTTATCTCCAATCTGTGGTCAGAGATAACAAGAGGATTCCCCTGGGGGAGTAGAGGTTGCACACTCAGCTAGCGCTTGCAGCACCAGCTGAGTGTGCTTTGCTCCTGCTTCTCGTTCCTCGCATGACTCCTGCAAGGGCAGCCAAGTGTGCTTCACTCATCCTTCACCTTCCCATTGTAGGGCAGATGAAAGACAACCGAAGCCAGGCTGAGCGCTTGGCAGACTGAGCACTCGGCCGAGTCCCTTCTAGGGCTGTGCACCTCTTCGGTCAGAAGCCCAAATAGCATGTTGAAGCATGCTGTTTTGGAGGTGCCTTGGTGCGATACGAGGTGAAGCAGAACAGCAACGAGGTGCCACAGAAGCGAAGCAGCTTGTATATGAGGCACTTCGCCCACCTCAGTGATTCGGAGCTCTTACGGTGCATTCTGAGCAGCCCAGACAGCCTGGCTCCAAATGTACCAACCTGAGAAAGTTCAGCAAGGGGTTGAGGAGGAGCGAGCAGGGAAGGGGAGAGGAGGGGGGAGGGAGCTTTGGCGAATGGAAACTCTAGTTGCCGAATCAGGGCTGAACGTAACTCAGCAGTCTCCAATCAGTGCCAGTGGTGGAGGAGGGGGGAAGACTGAATAACTGGAGAAAAACGGATGCATTTCAGAGACAGGGACCATTCTGGAGGTGTTTTTTAGGGATGTGAGAACCCACCCCCATCTGGATTCTCCAGATGCCTGCCCAGCCCCTGCCCCCGCTCACTGGTCCCCGGACCACAATCGGCCCCCTCCCCCACTTGGAGAGCAGCCCACAACTTACCCAGGCCGTCCGCCAAGCGTCTGCCTCTGCTGCTATCACCATGTTTTTAAAAAGCGTGGCGATCGGAAGTCTCTGTGCACATAGACTTATACACAAAAAAGCACGGTGAATCTTGTGTTTATGGGCAATGCACAGCGCTTTTTAAAGCGAGGAGGAGCTGAGGAACCTTCTGATGAAGGTGAAAGAAGAAAGTGCAAAAGCTGGGTTGCAGTTAAACCTCAAGAAAACCAAGATTATGGCAACCAGTTTGATTGATAACTGGCAAATAGAGGGAGAAACCGTGGAGGCAGTGACAGACTTTGTCTTTCTAGGCGCAAAGATTACTGCAGACGCTGACTGCAGCCAGGAAATCAGAAGATGTTCACTTCTTGGGAGGACAGCAATGACAAATCTTGATAAAATAGTGAAGAGCAGAGACATCACACTGACAACAAAGGTCCGCATAGTGAAAGCAATGGTATTCCCCGTAGTAACCTATGGCTGCGAGAGCTGGACCATACGGAAGGCTGAGCGAAGGAAGATAGATGCTTTTGAACTTTGGTGGTGGAGGAAAATTCTGAGGTTGCCTTGGACTGCAAGAAGATCAAACCAGTCCATACTCCAGGAAATCAAGCCAGACGGCTCACTTGAGGGAAGGATATGAAAGGCAAAACTGAAGTACTTTGGCCACATAATGAGAAGACAGGATACCCTGGAGAAGATGCTGCTGCTAGGGAAAGTGGAAGGCAAAAGGAAGAGGGGCCGACCAAGGGCAAGATGGATATTCTGGAGATGGTGGACTCGAGCTTGGGGGAGCTGGGGGTGGCGACGGCCGACAGGAAGCTCTGGCGTGGGCTGGTCCATGAAGTCACGAAGAGTCGGAAGCGACTGATCGAATAAACAACAACAGCACTTTTTGCATATCAGTCTATGTGTGCACATAGACTTGTACACAAGAAGCGCTGTGAATCACCCAGGCGGGAGGAGGCGCGGCGCACGGCCCAGCCACTAGCCATCTCCTCCTCGCGAGCAGGAGATGGCTAGCAATGGGGGCGTATGCTGCGCCTCCTCCTCCTGCTGCCTGGAGGCTCCACACATGCCCCAGCCGCTAGCCAGCCATCTCCTCCTCGCGAGCAGGAGTGGTCCTTGACAGTCAACCAGGCAGGAGCAGGAGGAGGCACGGGCCCGAGAAGTAGAGCTCTTTGCTTTTGTAGTTTTCCTTGAAAAAAACAAATTTCACCTACGCCTAGCACAAAAACTACTGGGCTGAGCAATCTTAAATGTGGCAGGTGGGATCTCCTCCATGGTGGCAGAGAGGCTCCCAGATGTCATGTATTTATCATGAAAGTTGGAAAAGTTATGGGCATTTGTTTTTTTCCAATGCAAGTCAATGGGAAAACGCCCAAACCGAGTGATTTGGACATCCAAATCTCACTTCAGATTCAGATCCGAGTCGAAGTGGATGGGGATCCAGATCAGTCCGACCTGAAGCAGGGCTGATTCGGAGGGTCTGAAGCAGCATCCAAAGTGAGGGGGGGGCCTGTGCACAGCCCTATCCCTTCCCTTCACGCACTGCATTCTCAGGAAGCAGATGATGAGAAAGCCAGTCTGCTGCCTGAAACCCTGGAGAGCAGAAGCCCATCAGTGCAGAAGTTCTGGGCTAGATGGAGCCACCCACGGTGCGGCCGGGTGTCAGGCAGCTTCCGATGCACTAGAGGCAAGACAAGTCTCCCCACCTCCAAATGGAACTGCTAGAGATGTTCAGGAAGGGGGCAAATCACACTCGAATAACTTGTACGTACAACATTCTACTAATTTCCAGAGGAGTCAGCATGCTAAGCAGCAAAAACAACAGAGTCTTGTGGCAGTCGAAAAACTAACATGTTTATTATGAAACAAGCTTTTGTGGACTGCTCCTTCATCATGTGATGGTGTGGGATTTAGTCCATGAAAGCTTGTGCCATGATAAAGCTGTTGGCCTTTAAGGTGCCCCAAGACTCTTTATAAAAAGAAATTAATAAGGCATTGCCCCAAGGGATGACAAATAAACAAAGAGATAATCTTAGGAAAATATGGATTATCCTTGGTAAATGGAGAAAGATGGAGCATAAGCCAGGAGCACTCGGCTCTTTCCCAAACCTGAGCAGAGGAGACTTCCATCACCTGGGGAGAAGTGATTCTCGCTCGCCCTTTTGACTCATCCCATGACACCTCCAAGACCTGGGGATTCTGGCTGAGATCCCTGGCGAAACACATCAGTAATCAGGTGTAGAGAGTAATACAGGGTGTGAGCTGGGAAAATCACCGATACAAATCATTAGGGCTGTGCAGGGACCCCCAATCCGACTTGAAAGCCACTGAAATAATTATTTCATTTACCCACATTTCTGTTCCAGAAAATGAACCACCCAAGTCAGCTAACAACAATTATTTTAATGGCTAATTAGAATAATGAATAATAAATATACATTTATACTGAGCAGTAATTCCCAATAGCCAAGTGCAATGAGATAATAGCTTGTGTGCCCCAAGAAATAAACAAACATCCATCACAGCTGAGACTTTCCAGTAGACATCTTATTTATAGAAGTATTTTTAGACTGCCACGTATGTATGTCTAGAAGTATTTTTACCTGCCTCTTAAGTCCTAGAGCTCACAAGCCGGCTCATGTAACACAATATAAAATACATTTAAAATCACCAAGCAGTTTTCAAACAGTTATTTTTAAAAAGCAGTTTAAAAGCATAATGAGTAACATTTTAATATGTTAGCATGAAAAAAATTTAATCAGATCAGCAATTTTAAAAACCAACAGCAATTAAAACCACTTTAAGAAAAAACAGTTCAGAACAGATGGTTTTTTAGGATCCGCTTAAGCCTTAAAGGCTAGTAGAGAAGAGGTCAGACACATTTCAGTGGGGTCGGAATTCCATTACCGGGGGTGGGGGAAGGAGAAGCCATGCTCTCAGCCTAATGGAAGCCATGCTCTCAGCCTAATGGAACTGTCCACATAGGCTTTGTAAGGTTGATCTTGACGTACATATGGGCAGGTTTGCACAGGTGATGACAGTCTTTCATATAACCTGGCTCCAAACTGTAGAAGTTAACACCAGCACTTTGAATTGGGCCTGGAAAAACACACTGCAACTGGTGCGAAATGGGTGTCACATGTTCTGTCCTCCTAGCCCCCACTAATATCTTGGCGGCAGCAATTTGCACTAACTGGTGTTTCTGAACTGTCTTCAAGGGCAGCCCCATGCATTGCCGTAGTCTGATCTGGATGCAACTAATGCATGTAGAACCAAGGCTTGGACTGACTGTTTGAGATAGCGTTGCAGCTGGTATACCAGTCTAAGTTAGTAAGAAGCACCCCTAGCCACTAATACAACCTCCGCTTCCATAGTTAGCACCCAATCTTGGATAATTCTCAAGCTGTGAACTTGGTCCTTCAGTGAGGAGTCCACTCCCATCAGAGATCAGTTGCATATCTCCATCCAGTTTGACTGACTTTCCAATCCATAGCACTGCTGTTTTATGTGAATTAATGTTCAGCTGGTTCACCCTCATTCATCCCAAAACCATCTCCAGACATCCATTCATGAGTTCCACAGCCTCCCTGGGATTTGTGGATGGAAAACAGAGACAGAGCTGCATGTCACTCGCATACTGGTGTGTGGCATCGCAACCCAAACTTCTGGATAATTTCCCCAGTGGTTTATATAGCTGTTACATAGCATAGGAGGCAAGATGGAACTTTTGTGATGCCCTATTAGCCAGTGGCCATGGGGTGGGTAAGAGGTCCACCACCACCACCTTCTGGGACCAATCCTTCAGGAAGGAACAGAACCACTGTAACACCATGCATCCTAAGCCCAACCCAGACAGATGGTCCAGAAGGACACCACGGTTGATGGTACTGCAAGCCACTGAGAGATCCAGAAGAACCATTAGGTTTGCTCCCCTCACATTCAATCCCTTGTGTAAGTCATCCACAATGGCAACCAAGGTTGTTTCCATTCTGGAACCAGGCCAAAATCTGGACTGGAATGGATACATATAATCAGTATAGAATCATAGAAGCATAGCAGCATAGAATAGTAGGGTTGGAAGGGGCCTACAAGGCCATCGAGTCCAACCCCCTGCTCAACACAGGAATCCAGGTCAGAGCATCCCCGACAGATGGCTGTCCAGCCTCGTCTTGAACGCCTCCAGTGTGGGAAAGCCCACCACCTCCCTAGGTAATTGGCTCCATTGTCGTATTGCTCTAACAGTCAGGACGTTTTTCCTGATGTTCAGCCGGAATCTGGCTTCCTGTAACGTGAGCCCATTATTCCATGTCCTGCACTCTGGCATGATCAAGAAGAGATCCTGGCCTTCCTCTCTGTGACAACCTTGCAAGTCCTTGAAGACCACTATCATATCTCCCCTCAGTCTTCTCTTCTCAAGGCTAAACATGCCCAGTTCTTTCAGTCTCTCCTCATAGGGCTTCGTTTTCAGTCCCCTGATCATCTTTGTTGCCCCCCTCTGAACCCTCTCCAGCTTGTCTGCATCCTTCTTAAATTGCAGTGCCCAGAACTGGACACAGTACTCCAGATGAGGCCTAACCAGTGCTGAGTAGAGGGGAACTAGTACTTCCCAGCATTTGGAAGCTATGCTTCTATTAATGCAGCCCAAAAGAGCATTGGCCTTTTTTGCAGCCACATCACATTGTTGGCTCATATTCAGCTTGTGATCGACAACAATTCCAAGATCCTTCTCGCTTGTAGTGTTGTTGAGCCACGTATCCCCCATCTTGTAACTGTGCATTTGGTTTCTTTTTCTCCTAGGTGCAGAACTTGGCATTTATCCCTATTAAATTTCATTCTGTTGTTTTCTGCCCAGCACTCCAGTCTATCAAGATCACTTTGAATTTTGTTTCTGTCTTCCAAAGTATTCACTATCCCGCACAATTTTGTGTCATCTGCAAATCTGATCAGCATTCCCGGCACCTCCTCCTGCAAGTCATTAATAAAAATGTTGAAGAGCACTGGGCCCAGGACTGAGCCCTGCGGTACCCCACTCGTTACCTCTGCCCAGTTTGAGAAGGTCCCATTGATAAGCACTCTTTGAATCCAATTCTGTAGCCAGCTGTGGATCCACCAGATCGTTGTTTCATCTAGTCCACTTTGAGCTAGTTTGCTCATCAGGATCTCATGGGGCACTTTGTCGAACGCTTTGCTGAAGTCGAGGTATATTATGTCCACAGCATTCCCACGGTCCACAAGGGAGGTGACTTGATCCAAAAATGAGATCAAAGAGAGCTTCGGCTATTGGGCGGTATAGAAATGAAATAAATAATAAATAATAAATAAATAATCTGGCAGGACTTGTTCTTGACAAATCCATGCTAGCTTTGAGTAATCATGGCATGGTTTTCAAGGTGCTTCCAGATGGATTGCTATAATGAAGACCACCTGGAGAGGCCACCACCTTCTCCAGCACCTTTCCTTGAAAGGGAAGGTTAGAGATTGGACAACAGTTGCCTTGCATCTCAAGAGATGGGCGGAGATATGAAAGTTCTCTCAGGATCTGGGGTGTTACATCTGCGCTGATGAGATTGTGGTCCTCTGGCAATGGATATGTGTGGTTGAACCAGGCCACCAAGACAGACCCCTAGAGAGTCTTCCGAGAGACTTGAAGCGTGCCCACAGTTCACACAATAGCTCTGACTGTTCGGGCAATTCCAGGATCATTCCCAGAGATCAGGGCGCAGCCAGTGGGTGCAATCTCACTCTCCCCTCCACGCATTCATATATCACACAGATATGGTGACATAAACAGTGTTCATCATGGCTCAGCCCCAACAGCTCCTTTCCTCCCGTGTGCTCAAAGAGGAGCGACCGGTTCAGCAGGTGAATTAAAGCGACAATCCTGGTGTGATTGTTATCTAGCTGATGAAGATACTGATGACGTGGAAAGCTGCGTGGAGCGATTCCTTCCTTTTCGTACCAACAGATGTCTTAAATCTTATGCATCTATTTCAGAGAGCTAAACTGATCAGGCCTGCCTCAAGCAAGAAGGATAGCAGGACATTTCTGGGCAAAATGCTCATACGACTGATTGCCAGTCAGGGCCAGGCACTCTGGGATGAAACTGATTGTCTAGATCCATTTTGATGGGGCTTTAGTCCTGGTTTTGAAACAGAAACTGCCTTGGTTGCCCTGTGGGATGACCTTGGCCAAGAGAGGGATAGGGAGAGTGTGACCCTGTTGGTTAAGAACATAAGAAGAGCCATGCTGGGTCAGACCAAGGGTCCATCTAGTCCAGCATTCTGTTCAAACAGTGGCCGACCAGCTGTCAACTGGGAACCCACATGCAGGGCATAAGCACAACAGCACCCTCCCACCCATGTTCCCCAGCAACTGGTGTACATAGGCTCACTGCCTCTGTTACTGGAGGCAGCACATAGCCATCAAGAGTAGTAGCCCTTGATAGCCTTTTCCTCCAGGAATTTGTCTGACCTCCTTTTAAAGCCATCCAAATTGGTGGCCATCACTACATCCATAGTTTAGCTATGCGCTCTCTTCTTGGACCTCTCAGCGGCTTTCAGTGCCATCGCCTGTGGTATCCACCTGGACTGTCTGTCTGGGTTGGTGGCACTGCAGGTATAGAACATCCTTCCAGTTCGGCTCCCACCCCATCCCCGCAGAAGGGCATTCTGAACAGTTGCTCACATTTTGCATCCGCACCCACGCACCAATACTGTCTACATTTAGATTGGTAGCTTTTGAGGGCAGGGCGGGGGCTGTCGTTTGCCTCTGTTATGCTGTAACAGTTCTAGGCATGCTGATGCTACTATATAGTTTATAATTTTCTATTTGGTTATGATTTGTTGTTATATAGTGCCATCAGTGTGCCTCTCTTAGCACCTCTGTGGCCTGCAGAGATTTTGATTGTAAATTATATTGCATCCTCACTGTGCATCACTGTGCTTTTAAATGTTCATGAGGTCCCTGCCCAGAGGGGCTTACAATCTAAAATTCAGCACTGTGGGGACCACAGAGGAAGGTAAGGTAAATGGAGGCAGCAGTAGGCAGGGGGGAAATTTGCACTGTTTCAGTTATCATCATTATTTTGTTTGTTTGTTTGTTTGTTTCATTTATATCCTGCCTTTTCCTCCAAGTAGCCCAAGGCAGTGTACATGATCCCCTTCCTCTCCGTTTTATCCTTACAACAACCCTGTGAGGCTGAGAGTCAGTCACTAGCCCGAAGTCATACAGTGCACTTCAGGGCCAAGGTTTCCCGAGTCCCAGTCCAACACTCTAACTGCTACATCACACTGGCTATTATTATGATTATTCCTTCTAATAGCGAACTGAGATGGTGAGTGCCAACAGAAATGGAGCCAAACGGGGGCCCCTGAGAAACGAGAGGGAGGTTTCAACATGCACCTTTGAGGCTTTCCTCCTCTCTTTACTTCTGGCATCCGTGCAGAAGTACCTTTTTAAAAGCTAGAGATGGGCGGGAAATCTCCAAACAGCCCACTGATGTCTGAGTATACTCAGTAGCCATGGAATATTGACTGTCAGCTGGAAAATAAAATTGGGAAATGGGTTGTGTGGTGGGGGCTGATAGGCCCTACATGAGCCTGTAACAGTTTAGTGGTTGGAACCCTAAACAGACACACTTATGCTAGGAGGAGAAGATGCACTGCAACATTTTGTTGCAGAACCCACTTGCTCTTGTTGTTGTTGTCAGGTTCTCAGAGGTTCTGTGGAGAGTGTGATGTAGATACAGGCCAGACAGTGGCTAAGAAACCTTGGGTTCTTTGCAAGAGGTAAAAAGGCAGAATATAAATGTGAGAATAAAACTTTAAAAATACATAAATAAGAAAAGGAAAGGATGGGGGGCACTGATCCCGGAAGCAAGGAGAAGAGGAAACCCCAGAAGAGCACGGGAATGGATTAGCTTATTAATGGCCCAAACATTGTGAGTCAAAAGACTACCTTGCGGAGGCAGCTGAACCAGCTTCTTCAGAGGGCCTGCCTAAACAGTGCAACAGGTCATCGGATCAACTGTAGATTGATATGCCTATTTGTCTAGGTGCCATTTGCTGTCTGAGGCCTGGAATTTCACTAATGTTTAAGATGTTACCACAAGTGCAGCCATTAAGATGCGCAAATACTTCACCGCGCCCATCGTCGTCCTGCTGTGATATCCAAAGAAGATGCTGCACAAGGAAGGTTCGCAGCAGCTGGGTGTACATGAAACGCTTGTGAATCTTCCTGATGGAAGATCCCTCTCCACAGCAGCGCAATAACCGGAAGCGCAAGGCGCTTGCAGGGACGCGGCCCAAGGCTGTCCTCAGTAGTCGCAACATCCCCCACCAAAAGCAACAAAAAGTCCTGTGGCTTCTTGAAAATGAACTTGGGGGGCGTAAACTTTCAGATGCATACAGAGGTCTAGAAACATTATTAGTCTTTCTGGTGATGACTCAGGACTCAAAGAGGTGCTTGCTGCAACAAACGAACACAGCCACCTGTTTAGAATACCAGTCCAAGCGGGAGCTGGCAGCTAATTTTAAGGCTTTTAATGCTGTGCTGTTTGTTCCCACAGAGCAGTTTTTCCACTTGACTCTACCCAGCAGTGCCTGTTGAGGCTTTCCCGCCATGACTGTCCTTGGTTATTTGTCCTCCTTTGCATCTTCCGCCTACATTCACTCTGAATCATTTGCAACTGAGCAAAACAAAGGTATACATAAATAGGGAGGCCTGGCAGGTATTATTCCTGGTTATGTAAGAGGTGGAATGTGGAAGCAGAAGGAATGGAGGACAACAGATCAACCGAGAGTGGGTGAGAAAGATGCCTGCGTGCCTTCCCTGGCTATTGCCCCACCTGAGATTCTGCAATCAGCCTTTGGCTGTTGTTGCCATGGCAAAGAGCGAGGGACTCACCTGTATGTCATGAACTGGCCCTTGGCAGTGGGGGGCGGGGGGGAGTATCATAAATCAATGGAAAGTCACTCATTATGTAAACGAACCCAGACGAAAAGTTAATGATTCACATCAAAGAATGGAGGGGTGATGGAGGGCTATAATTAAGCCTGGGATGGAGTCATGGAAAAAAATGCTGCTGGTGTGCGAGAGGCTGCCCGGTGGGTCTTTCGGAGACAGGGTGGATGTCTGGAAATCCACAGTGAAACTTTAATGTTCAAGCTGATGCTGATTTTGAGAAGGACATGATCCCACATGCATGGCCACTGCATTTGCATCATACAGGGGTCAGGTACAACAGGCAGCTGACTCTTACCCACCCCACACTCTCAGCCTGGGCAGAGCTGCTGTGATGTCATGGAAATGCTGTGAGCATCCTGGCTGCTGGGCCAGACATCGTCCTGGATAGCACGTTGGCGAGCAGCACAGCTTCTGCTATGGAAGGGAGGCAAAGGAGGAGAAGCTCGCCAAAGGGAGGAGCCAACTTTGGGGCTGTGGTGGCTCCAGAGGAGAATGCATTCGTGGAATACTTGGAAACAGGCAGCTGCTTTAATTATTGTAGCTGGATCTGATAAACAGAAGATCGATATCCGGTTAAAGATGGGGGTGGCCAAAGGGCTATTTCTGATGGGCTTAAGTCCTATGTTCCTGCACTGCAGGGTTGTACATCTGCATATCCCAATGCACTAGAGGTGGATGCGGGCCCCTGATATGGAGAAGGAAGGAAGGGAGGAAGGAAGGAAGGCAGGCAGGCAGGCAGGCAGGCAGGCCAGTGCTTTTTTGCCTGCTGTGGGTGCGAGAGGTCCTGGGGTTTGATTCCCAGATAAGGCCTAACAGCGGTGAGAAGAACCAGGCTTCTGCAACCCTGGATTGTGTAGATAATGGCTGAGCTTGATGGATAAAAAGGTCTGACTCTGCAGAAGGCCGCTTCCTGTGTTGCATATTTCTGAAAGAGTGAAAATAAATATTGTGTGATAATTTATGACCTCTCCATGTTAAACGTGTTTTCTGAGCATCAAAAGCATCAGAGCCTCTCAATGCACCGGACAAGGAATGAAGCACAAGAGATGGTTCACTTTATAGGGCCAAACGATGTTTGAAAACTGGAAATGGGCTTTGCTGCTGAAATAACTTCCTGCCTTAACCACATGCTCGAGTACTGCCCTTTCTGGTTCGCTTGTGAGCAAAAGGCGTCCCACTGAGAGTATTTTGCCCTGGGTTGTAGTATCTTTGAGATTTTAGGGCTCTTGCCTTTTTTCTGGCAGAAGCCCTGTTCCTTTAACAGCTAATATCTCAGGCCCTCTTCTGCAATCCACAAACATAAGAGTCTTGCTGGAACATGCAAACCATAATATGATTTAAAAATGACCTGAACATCCTTTTTTTTTTTTTTAAGTCAACCAAATAAAGCAGGAAAAACAAAAACAAAGAAGCATCACACACAATAGGTTTGAATGCCTGAATGAAGAACTATGTCTTAACATGGCACTTTAAAGCTTGCGGAGTTGGCGCCAGGCGCAACTCCGGCACAGGATGTATTCCGGAGCCAGGGTGCCATCACCGAAAAAGCCCTCCCCTTTGTGGCAGGATGCCTTTGATGGGGAACGCATTTGGAGCAGGGTGTCAGTAGGAATTCAGACCAAGGGCCCATTATCTAGTCCAAACATCCTGTTTCCTGTTTCCAACAGTGTCTCTGGGAAGCCCCCAAACAGGACATGAAAGCAATAGCTCTCTCCAGTTGTTGTTCCCCAGCACCTGGAATTCCAAGATATATTGCCAATGAACATGGAGGTTCCATTTAGGTAATAGGTGCTGATCCTCCATGAATTTTTGCAGTCCCGGGAAACCCAACTAAGCCAGTGGTCATCTTGTGCCAGTGAACCGTGTGAAGAAGTCCTTTCTCTTGCCTGTCCTGAATCTCCTGCCCACCCAATTTCAAGTTCTCTCTGTCCACTTTTTCTATGCCATCTCTTTGTTTTCTCAGTCTGTTTCATGTGGCCCCCCGTCCGCCCTTAGTCATTTTTTTCCTAAACCAAACTATGAGAATTATTAAATAATAATACCAACCTATCTTGCAGGGTTATTGGAAGGCAGCCTTCCTCAACCTGATGCCTGTCAGATGTGTTGGACTACAACCCCCATCATCCACCACCATTTTCTTTCTTCCCCTGTGAGGTGGTGATGATGGAAGTTGTAATTCAACAGACCTGGAGGGCACCAGTTAGAAGAAGGCTGCTATAAGTATTACAAGGTAATGCACATGCAGTTCTTTGAACACTCAGTTTTTATATATGGGTGAAATAATATGTTTGGGGGGGCTGCCATTACTAGGCCTGGCTTTAAGGATGCTACATGTGTAGACAAGATTGTTCATGTCAACATTCATTCCTTCCTAGTCATCCACCATGTCTTGCTCCCTTAACCCAGATGGGTCATTCAGGTGCTAGGCCGCATCTCAGAGGAAGTACACACATCAAATGTGTCACCACTATGAAACCTCCCACAGGTGAGTGTGTCCGAGGAGATGGATTTGCATCATCCTGACAGTATAAATAGCTTTGCAAGCTGCAGTCCCTCTCCACATCTCAGGTACAGGACAGGAAGTGGGTCTTGAACAGAAGCAGTAAGGAAGAGGGGAAGGAAAAGGCGTGATCATGACTGCCGGCCAACCCATGCTGCAGCTGCTTTTCCTCGGGGTGTTGTTGGTTTCGCCGGCATACCTTCAGCAGCCACCTTGTGACATCGTCAAGAACACAATTACCAGAGGCTCTTACAAGCTGGATGTGGATCCTCCTTATTACAAGCCAGGTGCAATCTACACAGGTAAGCAGGAGTGCCCACCTGGATTGAACTTTGTAATATTTGTCTTGCTGGCTTTCTTTGCTCTTTGGCATGCTCTGTATGCGTTCAGAGTGAAGCTGTGTTTACTAAATTTTGGTTTCAAAATGAGCAAAAGCTTTTCTGCTGTTTCCATGTGGATCCCATCTCACCCAGCAGCCAATGGATGCAACATTTAGGGAAGCTCAGAAATGACACTGGAATGGGATGAAGGATAGGAGTGGGCTTTGATGTGTGCTATTTCAGGATGACAGGATCCATAGAAAGGTCCTCTGTGGTTAGTGTCTATTCTTCCCAGGGGGCATTTCAGTTAGTTTTGGTTATAGAAAAGCCAACTCTAAAGTAGCACCATCATAAGACAGTATGGTGCAATTGGGTTCAAATCTGCCAGCCATGGACTCACTTGGATACAAGTCAGTGTCTGTTGGCCTCCGTCTCCCATCTGTAACATGGGGAGATTATTACCCACCTCACAGGTTTGTTGTTATAAGGATGGATGATATGTGGTTTATAAAGGCCTTTGCACAGGAAAAATGCTCTGCTCATAACAAATTATGTTGTTATCAGTTGGTCACTTTTTAAAGGGTGCTTCCAGACAGAGGGCTCCTACTGCTACCAGCTAAAAGACATTGTGTGCAGCTATTCCATTTTTTCCTTCTTAATGGATTTTCTGTGGAAAGAAAAAAGATGGAAGAAGTGGTGGAAAGGCACGAGAGGGTTACAAACAGAAGGTGGTGGTGTCTGGACAGCCTGTAAAATTCTGTCAATGAGGCGGGGAGATTTCACGAAAAAAAGCCTCATCTGAAAGCAGTCTCCGGTGCAAAAGTTGTATAAGTTTCGATGAAAACAGGATCCAGCCATAAAACTACCACATGAATGCCTGCAAGGACAAAATGGTATTAAAGAAATGCGGACAATACCAGAAGGGAAAATACTGACTTACACCACCAGAGAATTGGGCTTAATATCTTTCCTATTGCATTTTTCAGTGCCCAAAGAATTTCACAGCTTTGATCTTGCAAAAGGCCTCATCAGATTGCCACACACAAATTTGCCCAAAGTTGCCCAGTGAGTTTAACCAGCCTAGCAAGACATTTGAACCCACTGCCAAATTCAGTGTGCAGTCTGTGGCATCATACCTGCCATTTCCAAATATCTTTTTTTTAACTGTCACAAGAGATGCTGCTGCAGCTTTTAGCCTCTTTGAATGAAAGCCTTACTGCTGAAGCCAAAATTTAACAGCCTGCACTGCAAACAGCTTTCGGAGAACAGCCCGGTGCCTCCCCTTGCAACATCAGGGACAGCCAGCTTCCCTGGCCTCGAAATACGAATGAAGGCTGGAGACTGAATGTCAGAGTCTCTCAGGGCTGTTTCACACAGTACAGAGAGCAAGAAAGCAGAGTGGACACACAGCAGCCAAATCTGAGCTCTCTGAACAGTGTAGCTGTATGGTACATAGCTGTTGTGAAAGTCGTGTTAGTTACAAAAACTTTGTGCATCCTTTGGCACATCCTTAAAAAAAACCATGAAGCTGTCCTAAGGGACATCAAGCAGTGGGGGATGTCCCTGCCCCAAGGAGCTAGCAATTGTAGCTTAAACTGGGAAGTGGGGAAACAGCAGAAGGAGGAAGGGGAGAGGCCAAGAAAACAAGAGATGGGTGTGTCAGCAAAGAGTTGAGCATCCTTTAGCTTCACTTCATTTAGGATGTCCACTTACAAATTTTTGAGGGCCTTTGGGCAAGACACACTCAATGCCCCCGCTCAGTAAGTCTCCCTTCTCACCGCCATTGTCACCAGCTGCTACTGTGCCTAATCCTCTTTCTCATCATTGCTACCACTTGCTTGCGCGACAGGCCGACAGCCAGGGAGCAAGCAGGCTGTGGCATCATTTACTCCTCCTCCTTCTCACCACTGCTGTTGTTTGGACCAGAGCAAGACGCAGGTGAACAAGCAGGTTGCATTGGCAAAGAGGAGGCGCAACTCCAGGGGGCTCTTGTCAGTGGGCCCCCCTGCTGGGGTGTGGCCCTTGACAGCTCCCTGGCCATGCCTACCCTTGATACTAGCTCTGATCCTTGAGAGCTGAAGCCTTCACTTTCATATGAACATGGGACCCACACTGCTCTGGGGAGGAGGGTTTGCTGGCCAACTGATTCCTAGTTTGTGGTCCATCCCAGGTATAAAACTGGTAAGGACAGTGCTGGGTTTTGCATATCAAGGCTGAGCCCTGAAACCTGGAGGATGTGATGCAATAGAGAGGATGCTTCTGAGCATGCACAAAGTGGTTCACTTTTTAACTTACGGCATAGCCAATGTGGTGTTCTGGAGTGGGGGTAAGGCTCAGACCGGGGCTTTGGTCCCTGCTTACACTGTGACCTTGGGCCAGTTATTCTCTCTGTCATCTGAGCCTACCACACAAGTTTGTTGTGAAGATACAATATGTGTGTGTTGGGGGAAGCCATGAACCTTGCTCATTGGAGGTAAGGTGGGATAAAAATGTAGCAAGTCCATAATAAAACAACCATCGCCATCCACACACCAGAGGGGTTAGCAGATGGCAAAGGACACCATTCACAGGCAAACGGAGACCCAGGGCCTTTTTTTTTTGTTTTAGACAATTGCCTATGAAATATGCTTTTTTGAAAAAATGACATTGTACATTATATTTACACTCATTTCTATTAATTCTGTAAGACACCTCAGGCATTAGTGAAGCAAGGTAAAAATATTTTAAGGGTGCAATCCTATGCACATTTAGACCGAAAAAAGGCCTAGGACCTTTTTCTGTGCAAACATGTGTAGGATTGCACCCCAAATAAACTTAGCTAAGAGCCACAGGCAGCAACCTCCTGAACTCCCTTCATCCCAAAGTTAAGTACAAAGGTACTGAAATAACATCATTATCATCATAGATGGAAAAGAACTCAAGGGTGCTCAAAATGCATTATGTATATTAAGACAAGCCAGTTTGATTATATTCATATTGCAGATACCGGAACTGAGGCCATCTAATAAATTCATGGCAGAGGTTCGAACTAGTGCAGTGCCGAAACCACCTGCCCTTTCATTCATAATAATTCACAATGCTACACTAGCTGTGTTCAGTCTGAGTCCAAACAGGCCTCAACTGTTCCTCTTCAATGTTGTGTACAAATGATGTTGTGCAGCCACATGCCCCATGACTATGCAGTGATGTTGCCTTAGCTGATTTCCAAAACACCCCATTCCCTGCCGTCCCCATTTCTGCCTCCCTTTCCCCATGATTCTTCTCCTGAACAGAGACTTGCTTCTGTTCTGTTCTCTTTTGCAACCACTCATGCCTCTTAGCAAACTTCAGCCTTCTAGTCTGGGCACTAGCCACACCCTGTGAGTGAGATGCCCTCCCTGCCCTCAAGGCCCCCGTGCCCATACGGAGGAATGTGTGGGAGTCCAAACACGTGTTAGACTTCCTGAGATTTTCCTCCAGCAGCTGAGCATCTCATGGGTCAGCTGCCCGGCAAGGCCATGCTAGCTGGGGGATGCTGGGGGAGTTGTAGCCCTACACTTCTGGAGGGGGCTTGGTTGAGGGTGGCTGTCACAGGCAGTCACTTCTTCTTCCCTGGAGCATTTGACTATTTCCTGCTAAAACTTACCATTCTCTTATCCTCTCTTTCTCCAGTATCCATTACCGGGATAGAAAACGGCACCTCTGTTATCTTTCAAGCCGTGCCTTCTGAAAAAAGTTCTGGTGGCCTGTGGGAAAGCGAAAACCAGCTGTTTAGTTGCAGTGGCACTGAGAACCTTGTGCAGAAAAACATCTCCGGCAGCAGCACCCGAACACGCTGGACCTCTCCCAGAGACACCCATGTGATGGCTGCACTGATAAGGTGAGAAGTTCAGCTGCTGTTGGAAGTGGTCATTTTGTACACAGGAGGGTATCTGCCCCAAGGAGCCAGCAGCCTCAGCCTTTAAAGTTTCCCTTAATTTCATTTATTACATTTCTAGACCACCCAATAGCCAAAGCTCTCTGGGCAGTTTACAAAGATTAAAATCTTTAAAAAAATATATACATACAAACATATAAATATACACAGAGACACACATATAACTAAAACAATTTAAAACCATCAACCACAAGAAAAGGATTTATATTTATCTTCTCATTTTATCTTTACAACAGTCCTGTAAGGTATGTAAGGTTGAGAGATATTGTGACACGTATGCAGGCAATAGATAGATAGATAGATAGATAGATAGATAGATAGATAGATAGATAGATAGATAGATAGATGAAATATCTGTGGTCTCTTAACAACTTTCAGCTCTAATCGCTAGCTAGAACCTCCATGGAAAGAGGCAGTACATCTTTGAATAGCAGACAAGGGGGACAGGCAACTTGGAATGGTGGCCCTTGCCTACATGTCCTGACTCTGAGCTTCCTAGGGTTGGCCAGTCCAGCCCACTGGACTAGATAGGCATAGAGCTTTTCTACACGAGGCTGTTAAATGGCTGTTAATTGGCTGTATCTACTTTCAGTTTCATCGCAGAATTGAGATCTGAGCACTACACAAGGAGCATTTCCTTCCCTGCTTTTCTGCTACATAACCTATAGGCGGCACTGTGATAAAGCAGAATAGCGCAAATACACAAGAGGAAATAGCACTTTCTTTCACTTTCACAATTCAGTGCCACATCTTCCCTGCTTAAAAAAAACTTGCCGAAAGTGCTCTTTATCTGTCTAAACATGCATAGGATTGTGCCTTAAAATGCAGAACTGCACATGCTCAGAGTATTTCCTTTTTTATCAGGGTTGGCAAATGGGTGAGGGGGGTTGCTCTAACATATCAGGCATCTGGAAGCAGCTGTAAAGCATGGGATGGAATGGAAGGGAGGGGAGAAGAGAAACGTTGGTTGTGCCTTTCACAGCTGAAGTAATGCCCAGGGCTGTGTAAAGTGGAGTGGGGCATAAGGCCGCCCAGTCCAGGGTCTAAAATCTCCTACCTGCAGATGACCTACAACCCCCCTGCAACTCTAGGATTATGCGATCCAGCGAAAGAATTCTTATGCCCCTAACAAACTATGCCAAGTTACTCAAGGAGTTGCAGTAATGTGTGGGTCGGGCAAAGAAGACTAGACACAGCCATTATCTGATCGTCAGGGAAAATAGAAATAATGGAAGTGAGATGAGTGCAGGAACGTATTTCTCATGTGAGAAGTCATAAAGATTAAGGAATTAAGCCAACAATCATGTAATGCAGCCTTCCCCAAACTGGTACTTTCCAGTTCTGTTGGGCTACAACTCCCAGAATCGCTGGCTCGGGGATTCTGGGAGTTGTAGTCCAACACATGTGGAGGGCACCAGGTTGGGGAAGGCTGGAGCAATCATTAATTATCAGTAACTGTAGTTTGAATTGATCAGTTTTCCTTGGAGGGCGGCATTTATGGTCTGCTGCTTTCAGTTCATAATATCCACTTACCTGGAAGGTCAGGAGGTAGAAGAGACATTTTTCTCCCTCCGTCATAATACTAGAATGCTGTGGGGTCCTCCCATGAAGCTGATTGGTGGGAGATTCAGGACAGATAAAAGGAAGGACATCTTCATACTATGGAATTCGCTTCCACAAGACGTAGTGATGGCCACCAATTCGGATGGCTTTAATAGGGGGTTGGACAAATTCCTGGAGGAGAAGGCAGTCAATGGCTACCAGTCCTAATGGCTATGTGCTACCTCCAGTATCAGAGGCAGTATGCCGATGCACACCAGTTGCTGGGGAACATGGGCAGGAGGGTGCTGTTGCACTTGTGTCCTCTTGTGGGTTTCCATGGGAAGCCGATTGGCCACTGTGTGAACAGAATGCTGAACTAGATGGACCCTTGGTCTGATCCAGCATAGCTCTTTTTATGTTCTTATGATCTTATCCATCAGCTGTTGCACTCTGCATTATACACCTCCCTTAGACAAATATTTTTTTGTGGCAGAATTCCTAGACATGAGGAGGCTGCTGAAATCTGTTCCCTTCTTGCTGACAGGGCCAGATCAGTGACTCATAAGCACAAAACACATTTTAAGAAAAATGCTGCATAACACATAGACATAGACATAGAATCATAGGGTTGGAAGGGGCCTACAAGACCATCGAGTCCAACCCCCTGCTCAGTGCAGGAAGCCTGATTCCCAGGCGGTCCCCCATCCAGGTACTAACTAGGGCTGACCCTGCTTAGCTTTGTTACATATATCTGCATGGTTCTGTGTAATGGGAAGGGTCTTATCCAATGGTGCAAACAGCTGCCATCCATCCAATGATTTTATGATTCATTTGTTTGTTTTTTAATTTGTGTTGCATTTTTATTTTTTGCTCTCTTGCAAGCCTAAAAACTGCTTTCCCTTGTTTCTCAGTGGTCATGAGGTTAGGCTGAGGGTCAACCTACAAATATATTTACAAATAAATCTTACTGATGATCAGTAACCATCAGTAGCTCCCCCTTGGTCCTAGATGTTCTTGAAATAGATTCATTCTATAAAAGAAGACAAAGACGAAGACGAAGACGAAGACGAAGAGAAGTTCTTGTTTTCCCAATGCCCCAATAAAAGAGTTTGTCATTGCAGCAGCTTTGGCCAATAGTCATGCTGGCTGTGATGATGGGAGTTTTAGTCCAATACAGCTAGAGGACAGGAGGTTAGGGAAGGCTGTTATATAGCATCCACTTTCCCATCCTTAATTGTTGGCAGGGCTGTTGAGAGATTATTTCATTCTTTCCCCCAGTTCATGGCTTTCCTTCTCTGTTTCACAAAACAGGGTCTACGTCTCCTTTACCAACGGCACAACCCTGCTGCAGACTCGGAGCCTGGTGAAAGGTAATTTTGCAAGAACACACCCAAGACCCTCTCCCTCTCTATGTGAATATCTTTCTCCCCCACTCGCTCTCTTCCACATGAACAACCGCAGAGAAAGATATTGAGGAGGGAGGTTGCAAATGTGATTTAGCAGACAATTTGCTGTGATAGCCCACTTCAGCTCTCAGTCTCAAGGCAGCTCCTTGTCACTCGTCCTGGGAACACCTTGGGACAGGGGCTGATGTAATTCCCAGTTAGCAGTTGGGAAATGGGGAGCTCCCTTATACCGAATCAGAACCTTAGTCTGTGTAGCTCTCCACATGAACAGGCAGTAGCTCTCCCACAGGGTTTCAGAGATGCATCTTTCCCAGCCCTGCCTGGAGATGCCGCCAGGGATTGAACCTGGGACCTTCTGCCTGCAAAGCAGGGGCTCTCTCGCTGAGCAACAGCCTCTCCCCCATTAAGTCTGGGAGACAGACTTTTGCGCGAGGCCATCTTGTGTTGGTACCACAGAAGTTGGGGCTTTGAAACTGGATCTTCCCCAAGTCCATCTCCAAATCTTTCTCCGCTAACCCACAATGAGCTTGGCTAATCCGATTTCCATTTTCCCTTTCAGACTTGACAGCAGCTGCTGTGGCATCAACGCCATCCACACCCTCACTGCCTGCTGCCACCGTCTCCCACAAGCCGATGGATCACAGCAACTCAGCCAACAGCCACATACTGCTCAACTCGACGGTGGCCCACCACAACTTCGCTTCCTCCCACCAGTGGACAAAAGGCCCATCCAGCTCGGTCTCTGCGGCTCAAGCCAGCTCCTTCCTCCTGGCGGCCATGCAGTTCCTCTCCGTCTCTCTTGGCTACAAGCTTCTCTCCTAGGATAAAGCCCGTGCCCACGTTCCCACTGCTTCACGCATACTTCAGTGGAGGGCTGATCGCTTCCCCAAAGGGAATATCCCCCCTTTCCCCCGTCTCTCTTTCCTCCCCTCTCCACTGCTAACAAGTATGCATATTTATAACTGCACATTTCCTATAATAAACCTTGTATAGACCAACTGTCAACACAAGAGACGTCTCAGCAGATAGCCGTAGTGCGACAGCCAAAAACAGCACTGTGGGGGGTTTTAAAAAGCTATCCAAACTGGGCTCCTTTTGCCCCACCACAGTAGCAAAATATAACGATAAGCTAAATACTTGACAAACTACTCCCCCAACTCAGTGACTGGAGCAGACTGCCTTGATCTGCCTAACGATAGGGCCGGCTCTGGATCCAAACGTGCTACGATGTTCCAATGCAAGAGGCAGGAATAGATGTTTAAAAGAGGTGCTTAATTTTATTTTATGAGACTGTAGAGAAAAAACATAGGTAGCCCCTAAATTTCCTTCAGCCCCCAAAGTTCTCTGATTCTGCGGTGAGAGTAAGAAACCAGTCTATGTTTGGGCACATGGGGGGGCACTAGAGAATGGGAGATGAGGCTCCTTATCGCTGCCATATACTACAAGCTGGAACTGGAGCTCTCATGATCTCGGAGCCCTGAGACAAACTGAGCATTGCTTGTGGTAACATGGGAAACCTTCCTGCAAGGCCGGGGGTTGGGGGGGGAGAGACTGTTGCAGAATTCCAAGCTCCAATTTAAACTCAGATTTGAACAGCCATGTGCCAAAGTGTACCCTTTCTTCCCTTACATCTGGAGATGCTCTGCAAAAGAATTTTGTGCAGCGGGGAGACAAATCCCTTTACTGTTAAAGGGCACTGTTAACTTGTATTAACCCCTGCTGGCAGGGCATTCTCACCATCACTGTAAAATATTTTCTTTGCTCTAAAATGCCCAGATAACTCTCTGGTCTCCCTGGAAAATGCTGGAGTTCCAAATGGGCTGGATTTGCTGTTGATGGTTTTTGTACAGACTGTATTTCTTTGGGAAATGTATTTTGGAAATGTATTTTATTCTAAAGACCTGGGTCCCAATAAAACTTCTTTGTAATGTCCCTTACAACTGTAGCCTCTCTTTTTTGAGGGTGAGAACGAGCAGATGACTATGTGAGCTGGCAGAAAAGGAACATGAGCACGTCCAAGGTTTGATTTTTCTCAAGGTCAGGGAAGAAAGTGACCTCCAGAAAGTGAACTCCAGAAAGTGACCTCCATTACATTCCCCCGTTTAGTTATGCCTCCATTCGGATTCACAGACATGACTTTGAATGGGTTTTTCCACTCTAAGGTTTGTGGTCGCTCTCTCACTAACTACCTCCCAAGCTAGTTCCAGCCAGAAAACCTTCTCGCCCCCATCCGCTTTATGTTGATATGCATCCAATGCTCAGAATAACAACGGGATTTATTGGTGCTGTGGAATGCCAGATCCATTTTAATGAGGACTACTGTATTGCAGACCACTTGGGATGCTAAAGGAAATTGACACAAGTCCCCTTGTGCTTTCAGTTCAGCATGCCGTCATGATCATGGAACACCAGGGACTGCTTAAAAGTGGGGGGCCTTTGCCCGACCTGTTAGATCTTTGAAAGAGAAACAAGTCATGTTTCATGTTAATGCTCTCATCCTAAATCTATTTCCTTTGAAGCAATTCTACCGATTTTTATGGAGTTCACTTTCAAGTATGCTTTGGATGGCCTTCCCCAACCTGACGCCCCCCAGATGTGTTGGACTACAACTCCCAGCATCCCCAGCCTGTGGGGTGCTGGGAGTTGTAGTCTAACACATCTGGGGGGCGTCAGGTTGGGGAAGGCTGGCTTAGGACATATTGATAATAAAAACATGCACTCTGGCCATGTGCAAAGTGCTGTTCTTTTAAGTGAACACAGGGACGAGCGATTGCAGGGTGGGGTGCTGCTTCTCTTGCCCATTTGCTGGCACTGCCTGTTCTAGCCCAGCATCCTGATCCCCAACCAGATGCCTCCAGGAAGCCCAAGTGCAGGGCATGAAGGCAACAGGCCTCACCTCTTCTGTGATTTCTCCCCCAGCACCGGTCATTCTGCCCCAAAATGTGGAGCTTCTACTTAGCCATCATGGCTGATAGCCACTTACAGACTTCTTGCCTCAATTAATGTCTCTGGCACCATTTTAAAGCTTTTTTCAAAAAAATATATCCTTTAGTAGAACAGTGTCACTTGCAAAAACTCCTTCAAACAAAATCAGCTAAGAATAGCTTTCAAAGTCTGGGAGGTGCTGCTTGCTTATTTGATTGATTGATTGATTGATTGATTGACTGATTGATACTTCACCGTTCCTCACAAAAGGCAGACTCTGGCACAGAGTTTAATTTCCATTTGTGGTTTGTCTTCAGCAGCAGATCTAAATCTTGTAATATCTAGGAAAGTAACAAAGAAAAGTAGCTTTGAGCATGTACAGAGTGCCTTTCCTCACCACTAAGTAGCCCCAGCATGTACTCAGCAGGGCTGGTCCACGGTATTTTTCAGCCTGAGGCAAAGGATGAGATGGTGCCTCCCCACCCCCCAACTCCATGTGCAGAAGCAGAGTGGACTGGCCGTTAGGAACCTAGGAAGCTGCCTGACCCACATTCAAGCCTTAGTCCATCTAGCCCAGTATTGCTGACACTGACTGGCAGCCATGGCTGTCCAGGGTTTCGGGCAGGAGTTTTTGAGAGCTGGACCATAAGAAAGGCTGAGCGAAGGAAGATAGATGCTTTTGAACTGTGGTGCTGGAGGAAAATTCTGAGAGTGCCTTGGACTGCAAGAAGGTCAAACCAGTCCATACTCCAGGAAATCAAGCCAGACTGCTCACTGAAGGGAATGATATGAAAGGCAAAACTGAAGTACTTTGGCCACATAATGAGAAGACAGGAGATCCTGGAGTAGATGCTGATGCTAGGGAAAGTGGAAGGCAAAAGGAAGAGGGGCCGACCAAGGGCAAGATGGATGGATGATATTCTGGAGGTGACGGACATGACCTTGGGGGAGCTGGGGGTGGCGACGGCCGACAGGAAGCTCTGGCGTGGGCTGGTCCATGAAGTCACAAAGAGTCGGAAGCGACTGAACGAATAAACAACAACAACAACCTGGAGATGCCGGGGATCAAAGCAGGGGCTCCACCACTGACCTTTGGCCCCTCCCAGTTGAACCTTACTTTAGCCCTCCTGAAGGCTGCAGGTGCGCTTAGAGGGCACATGGCAAACAACGCTCTGTCCTCCAGCTGTTGCTGTTGTTGCTGTCCACCCCCCACCATCTCCTGCCTGAGGCAGCCGCCTGACTGCCTAATTTCCCCAGTACCTCAAAGAAACTAAACCACGGTCCTGAAGTGTGAATGTTCTTAATGCAAGGCTGAGCTGTGCCATTCTGAAGTCAACACTACATTGCAGTCACCATAGTTTCAGTTTATTTCTGCCAGACACAAATTATTTAACTAACACTTCTGAAAAGTGCTCCGTCAAGGTAAGAGGCGATGCTCTGATATTTCTACAAAATATTTTTATTAATTCTTTAATATGAAAGGATTTAAAGGGAACAAAAAAGATAATGGCAGTTTGTGTGTGTATGCGTGCTTAGACGTAGCACATATGTACGTGCGCATGCACACTACAGCCATCTCTTTTTTTCTAAAACAGGCGTGTCGAACCTGCACTGGCAAAAGTGCAGAAAAGGGCAACTCAGATGATCAAGGGGCTGGAGCATCTCCCCTATGCGGGAAAGTTGCAACAGCTGGGATTGTTTAGCTTGGAAAAAAGGAGGGAAAGGAGAGACATGATGGAGGTCTACAAAATTATGCATGGCGTGGAGAACGTGGAGAGCGAGACATTTTTCTCCCTCTCTCAGGGCATTTCTATACTAGCCTAAAATCCTGCATTTAAACCGGGGCTTTCTGCTTCCGTTTTAAATGCAGGATCACCACTGACTCCCTTTACATGCGTTTCCTTCCCCCCTGCCCTTCTCCCCATATCTGAGTCTTCCATTATCTTTCATTGATCTCACTCCTCTTCTTGCTGCTTTAAGTGTTTCCACGGAGGAAACTGAAGCAGAACACAACAGGGTAATTTGATAGCTTATTATATGTGATCTATTTAAAAATGGAACAGAGGACATTTAGCGCAGGAGGGTCACGGCATCATGTAAAGAGCCCCCAAACGTCCGTGAAGGAGCAATCTCAAAGCCTCAGAATATTAGAACCCAAAGGGGTCATCCCACGAAGCTGATTGGTGGGAGATTCAGGACAGATAAAACGAAGGGCGTCTTCACACAGCACACAGTTAAACCATGGAGTTTGCTACCACAGAATGTAGTGATGGCCACCAATTTGGATGGCTTTAAAAGGGGGTTGGACAAATTCCTGGAGGAAAAGGCTATCACGGGCTACTGATGGCTATGTGCTACCTCCAGTACCAGAGGCAGTGAGCCTATGTATGCCAGTTGCTGGGGAACATGGGCGGGAGGGTGCTGTTGCGCTCATGCCCTGCTTGTGGGCCCCTGGTCAACAGCTGGTCGGCCACTGTGTGAACAGAATGCTGGACTAGATGGACCCTTGGGCTAATCCAGCAGGGCTCTTATGTTCTTATGTTCTGAACCTATTTCAGACTAAGGTCTGAATTCCATTTAAGAGAAGCTCTCGGGGGCTGCATTCCAGTGGTTGGTGGGGCAAAAGGCAATGGGGCGGGGCCAAAAAAACCAGCATATTTTAGCTGAAAGTTGTTACTGCAAGTAATTAAGCCTTAAGAGAGGCATTTCAAGCTTTTAGAATGGAGGAAAATACACAAAAGATGGGAAAGGGGGCAGTCAGGGGAAAGGGGGAAAGGCCATCTGGGGAAACCCAAAGGGTCAAACTGTGACCCCAAGTGGGCTGGATTTGGCCCCAGACCCGAGGTCCTGCACCCCTGCTCTATGTGCAGAGTACCCTTCCTTGCATGGGTCCTGAACAGCAGGACTTGGAGAGCCAGGGTTTGGCCAGGTTACACATACATTCTACACCCCACCTCTAAACTGAAGGGCACATTACATTAGTGCTTGTCCCATAACCATAGGTTTGTGGTAATGAAAAATTTACTGATGCCAAACATGGATGGGGGGGGCTTCATCTCCACCCCCAATCTGATAACTATTTTAAACTAGACGAAACTGGTGCATTTCAACAGCACATCACATAACTTCCTGACATGTTGTGCCCCAGATAAATATAGAAATAAATGAAGTTTCTCTCTCTCTCTCTCTCTGTGTCACACACACACACACACACACACACACACACACACACACACGATGTTACTGGACAGGTAAACAACAGGGAGATGTTGCAAAACGGAGGAAGAACAGGATGAGGTGTGACATCCCTCATCTTGCGTTCCAATCTGGTGTCTTCATCAGCTTGGTCTGAAGTCAGCCAGCTGCTGTGGAACAGCCCTTATCTCTGCTGCTAAAGCCTAAACCCAGGGTAGGGTGGCCACTTAGCCATTGCCAAAAAACAGGACAAAGGCTGGCACCGATCTGCATGAAATGCGCACATGTCAATTCATATGTGCAGCCACACTTTTAGGAAAAATGGCTGTCATTTAATTGGAAATATAATACATCTCACTGCAGTGGGGAAGACTGTAACCAGGTGAGCTGTGTGCCTGCCGTTCAGGGCCAACTGTCGATGGGCAACTCCAAGTCCCCTGTTGCTCTCCCTTCTTAGGGTTCTTTTATCTTTAAACCAGACTTGGACTGGACAGCCCTTCAAACGGAGGATGCCTTCAAATAAAGGCCTCTCCCCTGACAGCCCTGCAAAGAGAGGACAGTCTCTGTAAAGTGGTTTGTTTGTTTGTTTGTTTCTATGCCACCCAATAGCAGATGCTGTCTGGGTGGTTCACAAAAGTCAGGGCATGTGGCCACCCTACCACAGGGCAAGGGCATCCTTGGCAAAGTGCCACCTGCTGGCCTCCCTCCTACATTGGTGTGCCCAGTAATCCCCATGAACTGGTTGATTTAGCCCAGTGGGGCAAAGTCATCATTCGGGAGAGAGCCAGGAGGAAAACAGTCACCTTGTTGTGCAGGGCAGCTGAATAGTAAGCATCAGCTCTTATCACCATGTAGAATGTAAACTGCATATATGTGCATGCTTGATGTGCAAGGGGATGTGCACAGTTTTGTATTTTGGGCATTTGTTCTCTTTGCATTGTTATTGCAGGCCAATGACCTTCGTGCTACAATTTACAAAGTTTGCCATTTGCTCTTGTGCTGTTGCTTTGGGACTAAAGCTATCTGTTGTTGTTCAGTCGTTAAGTCGTGTCCGACTCTTCGTGACCCCATGGACCATAGCACGCCAGGCCTTCCTGTCCTCCGCTCTCTCCCGGAGTGTGCTCAACTTCATATCCATTGCATCGGTGATGCTATCTAGCCATCTCATCCTCTGCTGCCCCCTTCTCCTTTTGCCTTCAATCTTTCCCAGCATCAGGGTCTTTTCCAGTGACTTTTTGCATTAGGTGGCCAAAATATTTGAGCTTCAGCTTCAGTATCTGTCCTTCCAATGAGCACTCAGGGTTGATTTCCTTTAGGATGGACTGATTTGACCTCCTTGCAGTCCAGGGGACTTGTAAGAGTCTTCTCCAGCACCACAGTTTGAAAGCATCGATTCTTCAGCGCTCAGCCTTCCTTATAGTCCAGCTCTCACAGCCATACGTTGCTACTGGGAAAACCAGAGCTTTGATTAAACGGACCTTTGTCGGCAAGGTGATGTCTCTGCTTCTTACTATGCTGTCTAGGTTGGCCATAGCTTTCCTCCCAAGGAGCAAACGTCTTTTAATTTCATGGCTACAGTTACCGTCTGCGGTGATCTTGGAGCCCAAGAAAATAAAATCTGTCACTGCTTCCATTTCTGACTACCACATTTTTGCAAGCAGGACACACATATTTCTCTTTGGACTATGAGAAATTATTATTTGTATTGTTCTTATGTTAACAGACTAGTTAAAAATTTAGCTCCATGTGGCCAGTTCCTGTATTGTTTTATGTATAACTGTGGTTCTAACTAAAGAAAGTTTGTTTAATTCAAATCCTTGCACGTTTATTCCAGCTAAACCCCATAGAACCCACAGAGGTAAAGGTTACACCCCCTACCTGCCAGAAGTGGCGGCAGCAAGCAGCTGGGAAGCAGGCACTTTGAATTCCCCACATTTAAACTTTCCACAATACACCAGAGCATTCAATGGCTGGGTTCACACAACACAATAACCCACAGTCAAGGTTGAGTGTGGATTGAGCATGGGTTGTTGTCGAACTGTGCATTGTTGCACTGTCTGAACCCAGCTGTGCTAAGTAACCATGGTTTGTTAACCACGAACAACCCACAGTTCACAACCCACCAACAAACTATAGGTTCTGTTCATGGGTTGTTCATGGGGTTTTTTTGTTGTTGTTTTTATTGTAAACTTCAACAAAAACAAAACAAAACAAAAAGCAAAAAAAGAGGGTCAAGAGAAAGGAAAATATATAGTAGAACTACATACATTAAAAGTCTGTTATTACAGCATTCTAGAAAAAGTGGATTATACATAAACTTCAATAAAAGCAGACAAAATATCCATATATATGCCCATTCACAAGTGACACATATATACCACCCTTTCGAACGTTGCTAGTGTTGTTAGGTCTTCAATCCATTGCATTGGAGGACGTGAGCATTTATTCTTCCTATGTTGTAGTATCAGTCTTTTGGCGGTCAGAAGGTCGAGGAAAATCCATTTATGCTGACCATGTGTTAACTTGCAGGAAGCAGGTAAATAGTTTAAAAGAACATGTACATCAGTAAAAATTAAAGAGTGTTCCTATACAAGATTTATCCATACAATAACTGCCTCCCAAAAACAGGCAACTATTGGGCATTTCCAAAATGTATGGTTAAAAGAAGCATAAGCTTATTATACCTCCAACAATTAGCCGAATTAGACAAACCTTTCTTAAAGAGACATTGTGACATCCAATAGACCCAAAACAAGAGTTTTTGCTGAATAACACATAACCTAGATCTACAGACACTTCAGATACAGATATTGGGTGGTTTGCCATCGAGAATTGTGCTCCATTTCACCATTCTTCCATTGGCCGGAGCTTCCCAACCTCTTTGGGTTGCTGGGCACATCTGGAATTTTGAGAGAGCGTCATGGGCACTCTCACAAAATGGCTGCTATGGTGGTACTTGCCCATTCAAAAAATGGATGCCATGATGGACATGGCCAATCACAAACACTCATTTCCCAGATGGCAACGTGGGAAACTAAACTGCTAAACTGGTAAAACTAAAAGAAAATTTGCTCAAGAACATATGGCAGAAGTGGGGGCTGAACTCCAACACACAAAACCTCTCTTATGAACCCAAATAAAAGTGGTGCCGGAGGGGAGCACTTCACTTTACAGCAGCCAGCCTCTCAGTTTAAAATAATAATAGTTTTTAAAATCTTAAGAAATAAAGGACCCCAGGGTTATACTTTGGCATTATGACATCGCCATTGTGTTGGCCAAATGGCAATTTCATCAGAAGAAGAAAAGCCAGAATAGAAATCACACATATAAATAAAAACGTGTAAAATATAAAACTTGGATGGGAAAAGACTGGATACTTTGAACCAGAGTGTTCCCATTTTCAAACTCTTCCCCCAGCCTCGCAAGAGTGTGGGGAGGGCATTGTCTGAAGGAATCCATCTCCAGATGAGTGTTTCTTGGCTTGGGTGTGATCACTGGGCAAAGACAGACATTGCTATCACATGGGGAGGAGCATCAAAAGAGGATGCATTTGGGAGGATGATTGAGCAACAAGGAAGAGATAATTGAGCTAGCGAGTAAAATGGGAGAGACGTCATAGGGATCGGCAGCTGGCAGCCCCAGGGCTCATTCAGGCCCTTGGAAAGATGCCCAATAAAAAGAGCAAACAAGTCTCAGGATGTAGGAAAATGAAGTTATATTCTTCAAAGTTGCCCAATGCATTTTGGCCCTGTGGCATCTATTTCTGGGCCTTCTTCAGGGGGTATAAAAATATGGACAATACAACACATGAATATGCATTTGTATACATGAACATTTCAACTGTATTAGACGACATAAACATGCTAATACTATGTCTGTGTGTACTTACTTAAAATTTGTAAATGGCCTGCAGAAATCTCTGAAAAGACGTCTCAAAGAACTGGCATCACTCAGATACTGAGTGCACATTTTTGGTATGTGTTTTTGGAAGGCGGAGGCTGCAGCAGTGCTTAATGAGAGTTATTGGGGTTCAGGTATGCATTTCTCTAACCTGGAAACTCTTTCCCCTAATCCTGAGTCCTACAACAAAAGATGGAAGTTATTGGGTACGTTTAGCCTTGAGAAAAGAAGACTGAGTGGGGATATGATAGCACTTAAAGCAGGGGTCCCCGGTCCTTTTGGACCTGTAGGCACTTTGGGAATTTGAGAAACTGCTGTGGGCACCACCACAAAATGGCTCCCATGGAGGATGTGGCTAGTCACATAATGGCTGCCGTGGGCGCCTGGTTATTTAAGGAGGGGGGAGAGAGAGAAATAGCGAGGCTAGAGGCTGAGAAGGAAATGGAAAGAGTGCTTCCTGTCCCACCCAATCTTCTTCCATCCACAGAGACCTTTCCCCTTAGCTCTTGCTATCTGCATTCCCAGCCTCTAGTCTCGCTATTTCTCTCCCTTCCCCACCCCTAGCCTTCTCCTTCCCTCCCTTCCTTCCTAGCCCCTAGCCTCGCTATTTCTCTCCCCTCCATCGCTTTACCTCGCTGTTTCTCTCCCCCCTGCCAGGCTCAAGCCTCGCTCCTTCTCTCCCCTTTGCCCTGCCTTCTCTTCCTGCCTGCTGAAGAGCGGATCAGAGGCAGGTTCAGGAACAGGAAGGAGAACCTGGCGCCCCCGCGTTTTTCCATTTTTTGTTTTAATTTTTTTTCCTAACAGGCTAGAGTGTGAAAAGCTGTGCAGGTGCCAGTGGAGGTGCCTGTGGGTGCTGTGATGCCCGCGGGCACCACGTTGGGGACCCCTGACCTAAAAGATTGTCACACAGGAGAGGGCCACACCTGTCCTGTGTCATCCAAGACTGTAAGAAACAAAATAACAGGCTTAAGTTACAGGAAGGCGGATTTCAGTTGCTAACGGTCAGAGCAGTCAGACTCGGTAGGTGAGGGGCTCTCCGTCACTGCAGCTTTTCAAGCAGGGACTGGACAGCCATCTGTCAGGGATGCTTGAAACTGGATTCCTGCACTGAGCAGGGGGTTGGACTCAATGGCCTCTTCCAGCAGTATGATTCTACGAGAAGAAGCTGGCTGTGGTCCCTGAAGGGTATGGGAAAGGCACTCTGCTCATGCTCAGGGACAATACTCCTTTATTATTACTGCAGACATTTCCAGGACTATTTCTCTGGCTTTGGAAACAGGTTCTGGGGCTGAGGCCTGGCTCAGCTTAAGCTCTGATGGAATGCCTTGCCTGTCCTATGCTCTTTTCTTGCCTCCCCAGTGTGTTGGGGCTTCTGTCCTGCTTCCCACCCCTCTTCCTCAGAAGTGCTGATGCTTCAAAAGGGTTGCCCGTGATTTGGGCTGGAAGGAGGGTGCAGGCAGGCCTGTTGTCAGCAGCTGAGGGGCCAGACTGCTTGCCCAGTGCTAACCTCCTTCACTGTTGGCAGAACCCGTCCTGCAGTTCTTGGGACTATTTTGTTAGCCTAGGTAGGAAGGCACTTTTCTGCCTGCCACTGTATTATTTCATCTCGTGCGCAGCACAGTGCAGCCTTTTGATCCTGACTGATACCACCAGGCCTGCGTAGGCCTGCCTTCTGCATCCCAAAGGGGTGATTCCATAGGGAGGGATTGTCAGGCAGGACCTGGAAGTACGATTAGCATCAGCTCATCTGCCTGGGGCAGGGCAAAAAAGGACAGGAGCCAGTCCAATTCCACAGACTTTGGGCTGATCAGAAAGTTATGCAAGGTGAGTCAATAACATAAAGATCAGATTAAAAGGACCAAACATTTTATTTAAAAAAATCTACATCATTTCACTACATTCGGTCTGCAATCTTATACATACTTACCAGTGAACTCAGTGGGACTTACTTTTGAGTAGACATGTATCCAACTGCATTGTCAGAGGTTTTTAATGTATTACATTTTTATCTCACTCGTCCTGCAAGGAGCTCAGATGGGCATACGTGGCTCTCTCCATCACTCGTATTTTATCCTCACAACAGTCCTGTGAGGTAGATTAGACTGAGAGAGAGTGACAGGCCCAAGATCACCTGTGGAGCTTCATAGCCGAGCAGGGATTTGGGTCTCCATGTTTTTGGTCCATCATTCTATCCACAACACCAGCTTCGGTTAGCTCTTGGGCCCGCCAACCCTACTGGCACCTGTGAAGCTTCTTGTCAATAACATAAGCCCAAGGTTGCAGCTTGGACAAGAAAAATGGCCACAAAGGAATGTCAGACGTGGCACTTGGGCATATCAGGAATGACTGAACAAAGTGAGAGTGAAGAGAAGTTAGACTTGACTTAACAACGATAAAAAAATAATCTTCCCTCCATCCTTGCCATCAGCTGACTCCATTGTGAAACGGTACTTCCAGTTGCCAAACAAACCCACCAGCTGGCCCGTCATCGCTTGGAGACAGGAGTAGAGAAGCTTATGCAACAAAACACCCTCTCCAACCTTTGGCAGATGAAAACAGGGTCGTCTTTGTGACAACCTGTTGAGGATCACAGACCAAGGCCCACCTCATCACCCTTACAAACGTGTCTGTTTACTCTGCAGTCGCCAGTCCTCATGGAGTTAAAAAACCAAGAGGGGGTTCAGTCTCTCCCCACTCTGGGATTTAGCTTCTAGAGACAGAGGGAGGGGGCTGATCCCTGAAGAATGACACCTCTCCAGCAGCTCAATCCAAGAACATTTAAATAAGGCAAATGCAGGGACAGTGATTTCTTAATGGCAGGAATGAGAAAAGAGGGCAGCCATTCCCAAGCTGGTGCCCTCCCGATATGTTGGGCAACGACTTCCATCACCCCCAACCAGCCTGACCACTGATGGGAGTTGTAATCCAACTCACATGGCAGACACAAAGTTGGGGAAGGCTGAACTAGGGCTGTGCCTGATTTTCTTTAAAAGGGCAGCTCAAGCATAAACAACAAAGTCACAGCCTTCCTGACCTCTGGGGAAGCTCCATAAGAACCTACGAAGACCCATGCTGGATCAGACCAAAGGCCCATCTCATCCAGGATTCTGTTTCCCATAGTGGCCAACCAGATGCTCCAACAGGAAGCCCACAAGCAGGGCATGCATGCAACAACAGCCTCCCTCCCGTGTTCCCCAGCAACTGGGAGACAGTTGCCTCCTCTCCTAGAGGTAATATATAGCCATCACAACTAGTAGTATCAGCCAGAGGACAGAGGGCTGCACCTGCTGCTTCCCAGGAATGACCTCGAGCCAAGGGGTAGCGCATCGTGGCCCACCCTTCAGCCAGAGGAGGGGCAGCTGCAGGGGCCCGCTTCCCCTTCCCTGCCAGAAAGACCCCCGGCTCCAACTGCGGCTTGCCCTGCTGGGCGTGCAGAAGGATGGGGAAAGAACACCCTGGCCCCAGCCACGGGCCAAAGGAGCAAGCGCTTCATTTGAGCAAGGGCGCCCGCAAGGGAAGAGCAGCCCGGCCCGACAAGCATCTCAACGCCCACTTCTCGCTCACCACCTTGTTCTGGCCTCGAAAAACTGATCTCCCTCCTCTTCCTTTTCCCTCCGCTCCCCTTCCCCCGTGTGCCTGGCCATTTCTAGTTTGTACACCTGATGGGAAGGCATCTCTCGCATTGATTTGAGATGCTTTGGAAGACAACTGTCTGAAAAGCAGGATAAAAATGCATAAAGTAATAGGCAGGCAGGCAGGCAGGCAGGCAGGCTGTATCAACTGGGCCCCAGTTCCACCCTCTAGGCCCAGGAGAGTCCCTCCCTAAAATCTCCTGTTTATTTTCTAATACCACCTCCTCCTCCTTGATTCAGGCCTCCCAAACGGAGATTAAAACCACAGTGTTGACAGCTGTTCTTCTTCCTCCCAAGGGAATTCTCAGCTGTGCCCAAATTCCAACACCAGCTCCACTTGATCTGGATCACGAAAGACCAACACACCACCTTGGCACAACCCCCACCCTACTCAGCCACACACCTGGAGCCGGTTTGGCAGCTCCTCCCTGGCTCAGCAATTAGGAAGGTAAATCCCCAGTCACATCAACTGCCATCCATCTTTCTAATAGATCTCTGAGGATCAGGAAATCCAGTTTGCCTTTTACAGTTTTATAAAAAGGCCTTTTTGTCTCTCATGCATCATTTTTGCAAGGGCTACTAATGAGATGTCTAGAAAGCAGGAGCAACACCGTCCCTTTAAAATCTGATGTTTGTTCAATACAGAGTGGCCTCTTTTATTCCATTTACAAGCAGAGAACGTTCATTTGGATGTTGAAGTGCTCTGGATCTTCCTTAAGGCCATGTGGATTCAAGTGTTTAAGGCTTTCTAGTCTAGAAGACTTAAGGAGAGGGGGAAAGATGACAGAGGCACATAGAATTACAAGCGGAGTGGAGTGGGAAGCATTTCTTTCTTTCTACAGCTCTTTGTTGTTCAGTCATTCAGTCATGTCCGACTCTTCGTGACCACATGAACCATAGCACGCCAGGCCTTCCTGTCCTGCGCTCTCTCCCAGAGCATGCTCAAGTCCATATTCATTTCAGTGATGCTATCTAGCCATCTCATCCTCTGCCGTCCCCTTCTCCTTTTGCCTTCAGTCTTTCCCAGCATCACAGTGTTTCCAGAGAGTTTTCTCTTCGCATTAGGTGGCCAAAATATTTGAGCTTCAGCTTCCGTATCTGTCCTTCCAATGAGCACTCAGGGTTGATTTCCTAGGGATGTCGGAGAATTTCTCCACGAATCTCCGGGAGGCCGAATGCCAACGCATTTGGCCCCCCGAAATTGGTGGGGAAATTCTCCGACACCCCCCCCCCCCCGGGATGGGACTTACCTCGTGCGAATGTCCCTCGCGGCGGCGGGTCCCGGCGGCTGTTCGGTGGCGGTTCGGCGGCGGCCGGTCTTCCGACCGGCTGCCACCACCGCCATTTCCAAGTAAAGTAAAAAAAACAACACACGTGATAGGCTACGTAAAGATTTACGGAGCCTATCACGGCTAGATTTTCAAAGTCAGCCGTGATAGGCTACGTAAATCTTTACGTAGCCTATCACGGCTGACTTTGGGAAAAAAAAGCGTGTACGCAAATGGTGGCGCCCATGGGCGCCGCCATTTGTGTACGCGATTTTTTTTTTCTTTTCAGTCAGCCGTGATAGGCCGTGATCATTTTTTTTAAATTATTATTTTTTACACTTTACTTTTTTCTTTCGCGGCCGGGGAGACGGGGCGCTCCCCCCCCGGCCAGAATTTCGGCGGGGAGGAGCGGGGCGCCTCCCCACCCGCCAAGAATTTCGGGGGGGGGAACCGGAGCACCTCCCCCCCCAAAAAAAAGCTGCGGGACCAGGTAAGGGACTTTCGTCCATCCCTATCCTTTAGGATGGACTGATTTGACCTCCTTGCAGTCCAGGGCACTCGTAAGAGTCTTCTCCAGCACCACAGTTCGAAAGCATCAATTATTCGGCGCTCAGCCTTCCTTATAGTCCAGGTCTCACAGCCATACGTTGCTACTGGGAAAACCAGAGCTTTGATTAGACGGACCTTTGTCGGCAAGGTGATGCCTCTGCTTCTTACTATGCTGTCTAGGTTTGCCATAGCTTTCCTCCCAAGGAGCAAGCGTCTTTTAATTTCATGGCTACAGTCACCATCTGTGGTGATCTTGGAGCCCAAGAAAATAAAATCTGTCACTGCTTCCATTTCTTCCCCTTCCATATGCGAGGAAGTGATGGGGCCAGATGCCATGATCTTAGTTTTTTTAATGTTGAGTTTCAAACCAGCTTTTGCACTCTCCTCTTTCACCCTCAACAACAGGCTCTTGAGATCCTCTTCGCTTTCTGCCATTAGGGTGGTATCAACTGTGTATCTGAGGTTGTTGATAATTCTCCTGGCAATCTTAATTCCGACCTGTGATTCATCCAACCTGGCGTTTCTCATGATGTACTCTGCATATAAGTTAAATAAGCAGGGAGTCAATATGCAGCCTTGTCGTACTCCTTTCCCAATTTTGAACCAATCAGTTGTTCCACGTCTGGTTCTTACTGTTGCTTCTTGACCCTCGTACAGGTTTCTCAGGAGACAGGTAAGGTGGTCTGGTACCCCCATCTCTTTCAGAATTTGCCACAGTTTGTTGTGATCCACACAATCAAAGGCTTTAGCGTAGTCAATGAAGCAGAAATAGACGTTTTTCTGGAATTCTCTTGCTTTCTCCATGATCCAGCGAATGTTGGCGATTTGATCTCTAGTTCCTCTGCCTCTTCGAAACCCAGCTTGTACTTCTGGTAGTTCTCGGTTCGCATACTGCTGAAGCCTAGCTTGTAGGATTTTGAGCATCACCTTGCTGGCATGTGAAATGAGCACAATTGTACAGTAGTTTGAACACTCTTTGGCACTGCCCTTCTTTGGAATTGGAATGTAAACTGACCTTTTCCAGTCTTGTGGCCACTGTTGAGTGTTCCAAATTTGTTGGCATATTGAGTGCAGCACTTTAACAGCATCATCTTTTAGGATTTTAAATAGCTCAGCTGGAAGACTGCCTTCTACCCTGGCTTTGTTGTTAGTAATGCTTCCTAAGGCCCACTTCACTTCACTCTCTAGGATGTCCGGCTCAAGTTCAGTGACCGCACTATCATGTCTATGAGGGACATTAAGATCTTTCCTGTATAGTTCTTCTATGTATTCTTTCCACCTCTTCTTAATCTCATCTGCTTCTGTTAGGTCCCTGCCTTCTTTGTCCTTTATCATGCCCGTCTTCGCACAAAACGCTCCCTTGAGATCTCCGATTTTCTTGAAGAGATCTCTAGTCTTTCCCATTCTGTTGTTTTCCTCGATTTCTTTGCATTGTTCATTTAAGACGGCCTTCTTGTCTCTCCTTGCTATTCTCTGGAACTCTGCATTCAGTTGGGTATATCTTCCCCTTTCACCCTTACTTTTGGCTTCCCTTCTTTCCTCAGCTACTTGTAAAGCCTCATCAGACAGCCACTTTGCTTTCTTGCATTTCTTTTTCTTTGTGATGAATTTAGTTGCTGCCTCCTGAACAATGTTATGGACCTCTGTCCATAGTTCCTCAGGCACTCTGTCTATCAGGTCTAATCCCTGAAATCTATTCCTCACCTCCACTGTATATTCATAAGGGATATGATTTAGGTCATACCTGAATGGTTTAGTGGTTTTCCCTATGTTCTTCATTTTCAGCCGAAATTTTGCAAGAAGCAGCTCATGATCTGAGCCGCAGTCAGCTCCAGGTCTTGTTTTGACTGACTGTATAGAGCTTCTCCATCTTTGGCTGCAAAAGACATAATCAATCTGATTTCGATATTGACCATCTGGTGATGTCCACGTGTAGAGTCGGCTCTTGTGCTGTTGGAAAAGAGTGTTTGCTATGATCAGCGTGTTCTCTTGGCAAAACTCTATTAGCCTTTGTCCTGCTTCATTTTGTACACCAAGGCCATGCTTGCCTGTTATCCCGCTGATTTCTTGACTTCCTACTTTAGCATTCCAATCCCCTATGATGAAGAGGACATCTTTTTTTGGTGTTAGTTCTAGAAGGTGTTGTAGGTCTTCATAGAACCGATCAACCTCAACTTCTTCGGCCTCAGTGGTTGGGGCATAGACTGGAATTACTGTGATGTTGAATGGTTTGCCTTGGATTCGTACTGAGATCATTCTATCATTTTTAAGATTGTACCCCAGTACTGCTTTTCCCACCCTTTTGTTGACTATGAGTGCTACTCCATTTCTTCTAAGGGATTCTTGCCCACAGTAGTAGATTTGATGGTCACCTGAATTAAATTAGCCCATGCTTGTCCATTTTAGTTCACTGATTCCCAAGATGTCGATGTTCAATCTTGCCATCTCCTGTTTGACCACCTCCAGCTTACCTTGATTCATTGATCTTACATTCCAGATTCCTAAACAATATTGTTCTCTACAGCATCTGATTTTCTTTTCACCACCAGACACCTCCACAGCTGAGTGTCCTTTCGGCTTTGGCCCAGCCACTTCACTCTTTCTGGCGCTACTTGGAAATACCCTCTGCTCTTCCCCAGTAGTATATTGGACCCCTTCCGACCTGAGGGGCTCATCTTCCGGTGTCATATCTTTTAGCCTTGTGATACGTTCCATGGGGTTTTCTTGGCAAGAATACTGGAGTGGGTTGCCATTTCCTTCTCCAGTGGACCACATTTTGTCAGTATTCTCTGCCATTACCTGTCCGTCTTGGGTGGCCCTGCACGGCATAGCTTATGGCTTCACTGAGTTACGCAAGCCCTTCGCCACAAGGCAGTGATCCATGAAGGGGATCTTTAGAACCCAATAAAAAGTTAAAGGTAAAGGTGTCCCCAACCAGTCGTGTCCGACTCTAGGGTGTGGTGCTCATCTCCATTTCTAAGCCGAAGAGCCAGCGCGGTCCGAAGACGCTTCCATGGTCATGTGGCCGGCGTGACTGAACACCAAGGTGCACGGAATGCTGTTACCTTTCCTGCTGAAGCGGTACCTATTTATCTACTTGCAATTTCATGCTTTCGATCTGCTAGGTTGGCAGAAGGTGGGACTGGATCTCACTCCATCACGCAGCACTCGGGTCTCGAACTGCTGTCCTGCCGACCTTCCGGTCAGCGTCTTAACCACTAAGCATCTTAAGCAGTTCAGCGTCTTAACCACTAAGCCACCCTGAACCCAGGGTCACCCACTAAAGCTGAAGGAGATCTAGGACTGACAAAAGGAAGTACTACTTTGTAAAACATGTAATTAAGTTATAAAGTTCACTACAAGATGTGATGGCCCTTGGCTCAGATGGGATTTTTTTCCCTTTTAAATGGTGTGCAGCGGTGGGAGGAGACATCAAGGATGCAGGATCTCCTTTGTTGTTGTTTCACTAGAACCCCAAGATCCACTCGCTGGAGCCTGGTGAACAAGACCTGCACTTAGAATTAAAGAATTCTGAGCCAAGGAATTTGTTTGGAGTACCAGGACTGAATGGAACTCACAGAACTTCTGCACATGAAAAATGCTCCTCCCAAGCTTTTTTCCATTTTGGCTGCCTAATTTAGGGGAATCGTTTTGTGGCTGCTTTTGGTACATAATTAGCAGCCAGACATTCTTGCTGATCTACTGCAAATCACCAAGAGATCTACCAGGAGATCCAGAGGTTCCTTATGGCCACCCCGAGGTTGGACCAGCATGCATTCCCCAACCTGGTACCCTCCAAATATATTGGCCATCCCCCAGGCAGCATGGCCATTGCATGATAGCTGAATGGAACTTCAGCCGGCCTCTCTAGCAGGAGCAGATGGCAGGGGCAAGGCACAGGGCAAGGCCTTTCACCTACATGCCCTGATTATGAGCTGCTAAAGGCATCTGGCTGACCATTATTTGAAACAGAATACTAGACTCAAGGGATGCGGGTCTGAATCATCAAGAGCAGTCCTTATCCTCTTCAGAATGGGGATGAACCAACTGGCGTTCATACAGAGGTAGGAGCCAAATAAACCTACCCATGTCTTAGAATTTGTACAGGAGACTCTTCCCCATATACCAGGGATGAGGAACCCCTGGCCCATGGGCCAAATGTGGCCTGTGGAGGTTTTGCATCTAGCCTGTGGAAGTTTTCCTCTGAAGCCCCTCCCCCTTTCTGCAGGGAGAGGGATCCCCGCTATCATCTCTGATCACTGGTTCCCTTTGCTCGCTCCATGCTGTCTGAATTGGGATTGCAAGCAGCACACAAAGGAGGCTCCTGGCTCAGCAAGCGCCTGGAGGAGCCGCTCCTAAAGACAGTGGCCAAGAGAGACTTCACATCCTGCTCACCATCTTGACTGGGACACCACATGGCACACAAAGGAGACATATGCTGTGGAACTCCACACTTCTCTCTGCATGGAGAGAGGCACCATGAGCTTGGGTGGGGTGGGGTGAATGATATCACCAGAGGAGTCAAGGATTCAGGATATGTTGCAAAGACCCGTGGACTCGCCAGGTATGTTGTCTTCCGGGAGGATGGATTAGAGACGTGACTGAAAGGCTGCCTGCACTCATAAAGCCCACTGACAGGTATCCCTTTCTTCTCATCCATGTGGGAACAAATGATACCGCAAAGCAGAGCTATGAAGAAATCACGTCAGACTTTGAAGCTTTGGGAAGGAAACTCAAGAACTTTGGGGCCCAGATTGTTTTCTCATCCATCCTTCCAGTAGTCAGAAGAGGGATAGAAAGGGAAAGAAAAATACTCCGGGTGAATGACTGGCTACGAAGGTGGTGCCGACGAGAGAGATTTGGATTCTGGGACTACGGGCTATACTTCCTGGAAGATGGGCTATTGGCAAGGGACAGGTTGCACCTCACAAAGGCTGGGAAGAATGTGTTTGGCCACAGCATGAAGAACTTCATCAGGAGGGCTTTAAACTGAATCCTATGGGGAAGGGAGATGTAAAGTTGGGGGTAACAATGGACGAAGGCTCATGCACCACAACGGAGAGAACAGCTCTAATAGTGCCCAATAATAGTCTTCAGACACATGTAGGAAGAAAGCCAGACTATGAAGCACATGGTCTTCGATGTCTATATACTCATGCCCAGACTATGGGAAACAAACAGAATGACCTTGAACTCCTAATACAAGAGGGAAATTATGACTTGATAGGTGTAACTGGCTGCGGCGGCTTAGTGGTTAAGATGCTGAACTGCAGACTGGAAGGTCAGCAGTTCGAGACCCGAGTGCTGCGTGACGGAGTGAGCTCCCGTCTTCAGTCCCAGCTTCTGCCAACCTAGCAGTTCGAAAGCAAGAAATTGCAAGTATATAAATAGGTACCGCCTTGGCGGGAAAGGTAACAGCATTCCGTGCACCTCGGTGTTCAGTCATGTCGGCCACATGACCACGGAAGCGTCTTCGGACAGCGCTGGCTCTTCGGCTTAGAAACGGGGATGAGCACCGCACCCTAGAGTCGGACACGACTGGTTGGGGACACCTTTACCTTTTTTAGGTGTAACTGAGACTCAGTGGGATGACTCTCATGACTGGAATACAGCAATTGAAGGATATAATTTGTTCAAAAAGAACAGGAGGAACAGAAAGGGAGGTGGGGTTGCACTATATGTGAAAAATACATATCTCTGCACAGAAATACAGGAGGATGAGCTTGGCAGCCCCACTGAGAGCATCTGGATCAAAATAAATGGAGCAAAGAATAAAAGGAACCTGGTGGTCGGAGTCTACTACCGGCCACCCAATCAAGGAGAAGACAAGGATGAAACTTTTGAAAAGCAAATAGCCAATATTTCAAGGAACCATGATGTAGTAGTAATGGGGGACTTCAATTTCCCCCATATTTGTTGGGAGAGAAATTCTGCAAAACATGGTCCCTCCAGGAAATTCCTGACTTGTGTGGTGGATAACTTCCTCCTACAGAAAGTAGAGGAAGGAACTAGAGGATTGGCTATCCTTGACTTGATCCTAACCAACAGAGATGACTTAGTGGATAAAGTAGCACTTACAGGAACTCTGGGGGAAAGCGACCATGTTATACTTGAGTTCTGGGTTTTAAGGGAAGCAAAAGCCGAGTGTTGTCAAACGCGTACTCTGGATTTTAGGAAAGCTGATTTTAATAAACTCAGAACAACGATCAGTAAGGTCCCATGGCAAGCGACTCTAATGAGAAAAGGAGTCCAAGACAGGTGGGAGCTTTTAAAAAAGGAAATTCTCAAGGCACAATTACAAAAATTCCAACAAGAAGAGAAGGAGGAAGACAACAGAAGAAGCCAATGTGGCTTCACAAAAAGCTTAGGGATGACCTGAAAACAAAAAAGGACACATATAGGAAGTGGAAGGAAGGCCAAGCAACAAAGGAAGAGTACAGGCAGGTAGCACAGAATTGCAGGGATGGCGTCAGGAAGGCTAAAGCTGAGAACGAGCTGAGGTTAGCGAGGGATGCTAAAAGCAACAAAAAAGCTTTCTTCAGATACGTGCATAGTAAAAGACAGAGGAAAGAAATGGTGGTTCAGCTATTAAATAAGGTTGACAAAATGATAACAGATGACAAAGAAAAGGCAGAGGTTCCTACTTTGGCTCAGTCTTCTCCCAAAAGAGGGTCTATGACCCCCCTGGCAAAGGTGAAGTACAGGCTGAAGGGGCAGGATTGCAGTTTGAGATCGATAGTCGTAGGTCAAGGAATACCAAATTACTTTGAATGAGTTCAAATCTCCAGGGCCAGATGAACTGCATCCTAGAGTAATAAAGGAACTGGCCGAAGAACTCTCAGAACCATTGTCTATTCTCTTTGAGAAATCATGGAGGACAGGTGAAGTGCCAGATGACTGGAGGAGGGCTAATGTTGTCCCTATCTTCAAAAAGGGTAAAAAGGAGGAACCTGGGAACTACAGACCAGTCAGTCTGACATCAATCTCTGGGAAAATTCTGGAGCAGATGATAAAGCAATCCATCTGTAAGCACCTTGAAAACCATGCAGTGATTACTCGAAGCCAACATGAATTTCTCAAGAACAAATCCTGCCAGATGAATCTGATCTCATTTTTGGATTGGGTAACCTCCCTTGTGGACTGTGGGAATGCTGTAGACATCATATACCTCGACTTCAGCAAAGCTTTCGACAAAGTGCCCCATGAGATCCTGATGAGCAAACTAGCTCAAAGTGGGCTAGATGAAACAACGATCCGGTGGATCCACAGTTGGCTACAGAATCGGGCTCCAAGAGTGCTTATCAATGGGATCTTCTCAAACTGGGCAGAGGTAACAAGCGGGGTACCGCAGGGCTCAGTCCTGGGCCCAGTGCTCTTCAACATTAATGACTTGGAAGAGGAGGTGCAGGGAATGCTGATCAAATCTGCAGATGACACAATATTGGGCCGGATAGCTAATACTTTGGAGGACAGAAACAAAATTCAAAGTGATCTGGATAGACTGGAGTGCTGGGCAGAAAACAACAGAATGAAATTTAATAGGGATAAATGCCAAGTTCTGCACCTAGGAGAAAAAGAAACCAAATGCACAGGTACAAGATGGGGGATATGTGGCTCCACAACACTACAAGTGAGAAGGATCTTGGAATTGTTGTCGATCACAAGCTGAATATGAGCCAACAATGTGATGTGGCTGCAAAAAAGGCCAATGCTCTTTTGGGCTGCATTAATAGAAGCATAGCTTCCAAATGCTGGGAAGTACTAGTTCCCCTCTACTCAGCACTGGTTAGGCCTCATCTGGAGTACTGTGTCCAGTTCTGGGCACCACATTTTAAGAAGGATGCAGACAAACTGGAGAGGGTTCAGAGGAGGGCAACAAAGATGAACAGGGGACTGGAAACAAAGCCCTATGAGGAGAGACTGAAAGAATGGGCATGTTTAGCCTTGAGAAATGAAGACTGAGGGGAGACAGGATAGCGCTCTTCAAGGACTTGAAAGGTTGTCACAGAGAGGAAGGCCAGGATCTCTTCTCCATCATCATTTAACCACTATTAAATAATTTCAGTGAGAAATTTCTGCAGGCAGAGTAGGCCATTTATAATTCGACTTTACAGCTGGGGTAACTGAAGTCAAAGAGAGAGACTCATATGCCCAAACCCTCTTGGCTAATCAAGACGGAGCTGGGATTCAAACTCATATATCCAGGGAGGCCCATTGACTCCAAATAGAAATCTGAATTTTTGCATAAGAATTGTTCACTAATATTTAAGCTATTTTTATTATTATCATAATCATTTTATGTGAATTCAAAGACTTATTTGGTCTCTAAATAAGACGTCTAAATAAGAATTTAGAGACCTATTTGCGTAGTAGGGGTGCATAGGCAGGAGACTAGGAAGGTCTGTACAGATATGCAGTGTGCCGTGAAAGGCCATTCTACGACCAACTCCATTGACCCTCTTTCCCTGCCCACTACCTCTGTAATAGCTAAAGTCCTATTTAGGCAGGGCTGCTTCTGTATTCCAAGAAGCTTTTCACCATCCCTAAATCTGCTCTTTAAAGAAAAACTGCAAAGTTTCTAGTCCTTAAGAGTATAGAGCACTCTTCTCCAACCTGGTGCCCTCCAGACCACAACTCCCAACATTCCTGACCATTGGCCATGCTGGCTGGGGCTGTTGGGAGTAGAAATCTAAAATATAACTCATATCCCTTTCCTAAATAAGCAATACAAAATAGGTGTACTTTATAGAGGTCTATCAGGGGTGACAGTTGAGGCTAAATAAGCACCAAACAGCTATGGGAATTCAGAACAGCTGATCTTCACCCAAGGAACAAGTTGTTCAGACTGGAGAGCCAAGCCAGGGGCTTCTGTTATATAGAGCCAAATGGAACCCAATTGGCCCTTTGGGGATCAGCTGACTGCTGTTGAATAGAAGCTGCAGTGCCACCTACTGGCCTGCTGCATAAGTACGGAAGCACAGTAAAGAGCAGGCTGACAACTCCCTCTTCCAGCAAGCTGCCGCAGTGGCCCAGAAAGTACCTGGGTTGTGTTGTCAGAATCCCAGTTTTGAGACATCAGGTGCCTTATCCACTTTTCCTGGCTCAGACAAAGGTTACATCAGAGCAGAGTCTATAGAGACTTGATTTAAAGTCACAGACAAGAAGCAATGGGTGTATACTGAGACAGATTTGTAAATAGTGCTACCTTTGTACAAAAACTTGTTTAATCTCCTGACTTCTATTCCTTTTCCTCACCAACCCCTCTGTTCATTCTTCAGCACAACAGAGAACGTAGCTGTGTACATCTGGAACAATCTTGAAAAAAATCCTTCCACCTGGGTGCCTGTACAAAATCAAGGTCTATGAATCCGACAGAAACTTTGTTGTATACAAGAGAAACTATGTATTAGTAGCAGAAGGGTGTGTGCCTGGGAGAGCTATTTCCCCATGCATCATATTAACGCTCATTATGAGTTCAATGTGATAATCCCCTATAAGGACATTTGCAATGTTCTTATTTGCAAACTACAGTCAGGGCCAGAACAAGGAACAAGGATAACTATTTTGGCAGTTGGCCTCTGTACACCACCACACTGAAGCTGAGAGGAAACACACCCAGATGGGAGCGAAGTCAGGACTTTCAGCTGTAATTCAAGGGGTTTGACAAAAGTGGGGCACTAACCATTCAGGAAGGACAGCCAGTGGCATACACACATACACATCGTTGGTGGCTCATAAGTAACGGAACAAACAAACATCATTTCAAACTTAAGGATCACCTTCAATACCTGGATGAAAATCCTTTGCAGTCAATGACTGCCTGAAGTCTGGAACCCATGGACATGACCAAATGCTGAATTTCCTCCCTTGAGATGCTTTGCCAGGCCTTCACTGCAGCTGCCTTCAGCTGCTGCTTGTTTGTGGGTCTTTCTGCCTTCAGTCTTGTCTTCAGTAAGTGAAAAGCATGCTCTATTGGGTTGAGATCAGGTGACTCACTTGGCCATTGAAGAACATCCCACTTCTTTGCCTGGAGAAACTCTTGGGTAGCTTTTGCTGTATGTTTGGGGTCATTACCCAGCTGCAAGATGAAGCGGCGTCCTATCAGTTTGGCAGCATTTGGCTGAATCTGAGCAGAAAGTATAGCCCTATACACTTCAGAATTCATCCTGCTGCTTTTATCAGCAGTCAGGTCATCAATAAACACCAGTGACCCAGTTCCATTGGCAGCCATACATGCCCATGCCATAACACTGCCTCCACCATGTTTGACAGATGATGTGGTATGCTTTGTATCATGAGCTGTTCCTTTCCTTCTCCATACTTTTCTCTTCCCATCATTCTGGTACAAGTTAATCTTGGTTTCATCAGTCCAAAGAATCTTATTCCAGAACTGGGCAGGCTTTTTTAGGTGTTTGCTGGCAAAGGCTAATCTGGCCTGTCTGTTCTTGAGCGTTACCAGTGGTTTGCACCTTGTTGTGAAGCCTCTGTATTTACATTCATAAAGCCGTCTCTTGACTGTAGATGTTGACAATGACATGCCTACCTTCGCAAGAGCGTTTCTCTTCACCACGAGCAAAATTCTGCGGTCATCCACTTTAGTTGTCTTCCGTGGTCTTCCAGGCCTTTTGCTGTTACTGAGCTTGCCAGTTAATTCCTTCTTTTTCAGGATATTCCAAACTGTTGTATTGGCCACTCCCACTGTTTTTGCTATCTCTCTGATGGGTTTATTTTGTTTCCTCAGCCTAATGATGGCCTCCTTCACTCGCATGGACACCTCTTTGGACCTCATGTTGGGAGTTCCAGTGAACAGCTACCAAATGCAAATGTAACACTCAGAACCACCTCCAGGCCTTTTATCTGCTTGATCGGTCATGGGGTACCCAGGAAACAGGCCACACCTGGCCATGCAGCTGCTTGTCAGCCATTCATTCCATTACTTATGAGCCACCAATGATGGGGGTGTGTGTATGCCACTGGCTGTACTTCCTGAATGGTTAGTGCCCCACTTTTGTCAAACCCCTTGAATTACAGCTGAAAGTCCTGACTTTGCTCCCATCTGGGTGTGTTTCCTTTCCAATATTTCTGGCACTGACTGTATTCTTTGCCAATGGTAGGAAGATTACCAGGGGTGGGGCACAGTTATAGTGTCTAAACATAGCACTGCAGATTTTTCTAGCCTGGTAGTTAGAAAGTTCTGCAAAAACTACATGTGTGTAATCTTGCCCTGTGTTACAGCATTATGCAGCAAGGAACCAGCTTTTTTTGCTAAGCCGATTCACACATGCATGTACAACGCTTGATCGCTGGCTGCTAAATATTTGGACCTACTTAGTTGCAAAGCATTATGTGTGGAGGTCAAGAGAAGTAAAACTTCTACCTGCAGTGTTATATCTGTGATGAGTCATTGACACCTGGGCAAAAGCCATCAAAAGGTGTTGCTGCAGTCACCAAGCCTTGTCCTTATTAGCCAATCTGCCTTAATTAAGACCCATGGCTTATACAGTTCATTGGGCAGTTTCATAATGCCAAGATTATATGTATTGTGCTAACAATGCAAGACATTTTGCTGAGGTTTTATTGAATAAACAGAAACTGAACATTGAACAATTCAAGCGCTATTAAGCTTATGGATTTCAGCAGTCCTGGTCTAGTGGGAAACAGTTAGCTGGTTAATGCCAAAAAGGCATTTCCCCACCATTGTTTTGGCATATTACTTAATGAAGTGCATCGTTTTACGATGCACTTAACATCATGGCTAGAAAAAGCAAGTGCGTGTAAACTGGCCCATATTTGAGTGGCAGCTCTAAATGAAAGGAGTTCAGCACCCACCCCTTGAAGTCCACGCTGGCCCTTTGTTTGTATTACCAATCATCCATGCTGACTCTGGGATCAACACCAGGGTGCTCAGTCTGAAAGATACACATCCATCATGAGAAAACATACCCTTTTCTTTCAACATTATGCATGTCAAGTTTGGTACTAATGGTTGGAAAAAATCAGTCACAAGGAGCCACAACTGCTGTTGGAAAAAGGAAAGGTTCCTCCTGTGCAAGCACCGAGTCATTGCTGACCCGTAGAGGGACACCGCTTTCGCTGGTGTTTTCATGGCAGACTATAGCGGGGTGGTTTGCCATTGCCTTCCCCAGTCGTGACTACCTTTGCCCCAGCAAGCTGGGTATTCATTTTACCGACCTCGGAAGGATGGAGGGCTGAGTCGACCTGAGCCGGCTACCTGGGACCCAGCTTCCGCTGGGATCGAACTCAGGTCGTGGGGAGAGTTTCGGTTGCAATACTGCCGCCTACTACTCTGCGCCACACGAGGCTCCACTCATTTACTTCATTGTTAGGCACCATACATAACATCAAAGTGACACAGTCCCTGCTCAGGAGCTGGCCATCCACTTATTCATACACATCTGTTTTTGTTGCCCTTCCTTCTATGCAATGTGCGATGCGCAGGTATTTCTTCTTCAAAGTACACGCATAATAAAGTTGCTTCAGGGGAGCAAATTTACTACAATTACCTATCAGTCCATAAACAGACACTCCATATATGCTCAGTTAGTATCACCCTGCGAGGATCAGTGTTTCCCCACAGCCGTCACAGATTTTACACAGGGGACAGTGAATCTCAGTGAGAGTGACTCAGTGAGAATGACTTACTTCAAGGATAACCTGATGGGATCTAAGCTAGTGGTGAAGAAGAAAGAAAGAGATCTTGGGGCTGTGATGGACAGCTCAGTGAAAATGTCAACCCACTGTGCCGTTGCTGTAAAAAAAGAAAACTCCGTGTTAGGCATAAGGAAAGGAATTGAGCATAAAACTACCAATACCATACTGCCTTTATACAAATCTAGGGTGTGACCACACTTAAGAGTACCATGTTCAGTTCTCATCACCACACCTAAAAACAGATATTGTAGTGCTGGAAAAGTGCAGAAAAGACTTCTCCACACAGCACATAGTCAAACTATGGAATTTGCTACCAAAAACATAGTGATGGCCACTGATTTGGATAGCCTTAAAAGGGGGTTAGACAAATTCCTGGAGAAGAAGGCTATCAATGGCTATTAGTCCTGATGGCTACGTGCTATCATCTGTATCAGACGCAGTATGCCTATGCACACCAGTTACTGGGGAACATGGGTGGGAGGGTGCTGTTGCACTCATGTCCTGCTTGTGGATTTCCTGTAGACAGCTGGTCGGCCAGTGTATGAAGAGAATGCTGGACTGGATGGACTCTTGGTCTGATCTGGCATGGCTCTCCTTATATTCGTATGCCCAAAGCCACCTAGTAAGTCCATGGCAGAGCTAGAATTTGAACCCAACGTCCAGTTCCTATGTGCAGCAACCACCTTTGTAGCTGCCTGTTCTATGGATATTAAGATTCTCAGTTATTTAGGTAAGAATGCAAAGAGAAATATAAAGACCAGGTGAGGAAGGCATCAAACACTCTCAGTTGCACTTCCCGGGTCAAACTTGCAAAATAAATTTGAGAAAACATTAATTCTGTCTCTTATCTCTGCCTTGCAAATGAATCCACAGCATTTGTACTAGTCCAATTGCTCACACATAGTGGCATTAGCCATTTGTAGCATGATTGCCAGAAAGAAAGAAAGAAAGAAAGAAAGAAAGAAAGAAAGAAAGAAAGGAAGGAAGGAAGGAAGGAAGGAAGGAAGGAAGGAAGGAAGGAAGGAAGGGGGACACACCCAACATCCAGTTTGCAAGAATTTCCTCACCTGAAAGCAGTCTTTTCTCACCCCAGCCAGCCAAGCCTGCTGCCTTAACCCTATTACAGCACAATCTATGTCTCCCCCCACACACACACCTTTGGTGAATGCATGCACACCTGTGTAGATGTTTAACTGTGCGGACTTATTGTGCAGACTTATTTTGTGGGTGGTTTCACTGCAACATCTTATGAGGCTTCTCCACCTGGAGCTTTTATCCTCCTATTGAGATTAGTTACTCACGACAGTTTGCGGGTCCTTTAGATGACGTCGTCAACCTCCAGGGCGTCTCCCACACTAAACAACCTTTATTCCATTTTTTAAAAGATCAGAGATAATGAGCTATCAAATAATCACGCTTGAGTTTCGTTTGAGTTCCCTTGTGAAGAGGAAATCTAGCAATAAGAGGAGCTAGACCACAGCTCCATCTAGCGGCTGCATAATGAAACATATGGAAGATTCAGATATGGGAGAAAAGGGCTGGGAAAGGGGGGGAAGCACATGTAAAGGGAGTCCGTTGTGATCCTGCATTTAAAATGCAAGCAGAAAGCCCAGATTTAGATGAAGGATTTTAGGCTGGTGTAGAGATGCTCCTGATCATGTAGCCCCCAGGTAATTCCTGCATATATCGATTTAAAAGAAGTATGAGTGATGTGTGTGTGTGTGTGTGTGTGTGTGTGTGTGTGAGAGAGAGAGAGAGAGAGAGAGAGAGAACATGCGGAAGGGGAAGGGTCAGCTGGGAATGTGTAGTAATGCAGATTTGGGGTGCCTATAGATGCCTGGGCATGTTCTTTGTACAGAGATATTCCCAGTAAGGAGGAGGGAAGGGTTGAGTTCTCTCCCTCTCTTCAGCCTCTCAGAGTTTCAGAGCTACTTTGCCTTTCCAGGCACCTTGCTCTCCTCTTTGCCAGATGTGTGCCATGCACGAGCCACTTCCAGTTTCCTGGAACAACCTACCAATGCATTATCCCATTATTTGTGGGATAAACAATTCCATGTTAACTCAAACCTTGTTCTTAACCCACAAATTGCTGCCAGATGCCACCGTTACATCCAAACAGGGCCACTCTCTCCCACACACATGCACACCTGAAACCGATTCTGCAGGCTGAAGACATTCCTGCTAGTACTAACCATAATCGTGCAGTGCTTGCCCACACCGTAATCACTAGTGCAGGAACACCTCAAGAAAAAAGCCATCATAAAACTGGTCTGCAAAATACTTGAATATAGAGGCAGAAATCACAGGGGGACTACAGGTTGGCAAGTGTGATGTGGCATGCAAAAACACCCTAGTGTAGATTGGCTACAAGACACCACGTGAATATCCTAACAGTCCTTGTGATATGTTTAAGGTATGGAAAATTTTGTGCTTGGTTTCTTTCTTTAAAAGGCATTATTCTTTTTTATGCGATCCTTTGGCATCCTGCCAGTTTCAGTCCCTTTCTCCAGTAGATGGAGTTGACTGAGGACCTGGTTCCCAAAAGCACATTCATCACTTGTTGCAGCTTTACGTGGGGGCTTGCGTGTACGAATCTGCCATCAAACTGTCCCATCACTTCAAACACAATGCTTTGCAATGGAGTCATCAGTTCGCACATACAGATGCCAGCATCAACAGACAGCAAGTCAGCACCAGTGATCAACTTCCTGGCCACAATCCAACAGAAGACTTAAGGTGTTGCTTAACCTTAGTACCATCTGGGAGCCATGGAGTGCCGCAGACAAACTGCGCTCTTTGGGCCTTGTCAGCTTACAAGAGGAGCAGGGGGGCGGTGGGACGACCCACTAATTCTCTTATGCAGCCTCTGCTCTTCTTGGGAGTTCCATGGAAAGGGGGATTGGGGGTGGGGGGCAGGACTTCTCTTGCTCTTTGTCTCATGGGGTTCTTGAAGCAGTTCTGTTTTCAATCAGTTTGCGTTAGTTTTTTACCACCATGTCACAACTACATGGGGGTGTCCAGCCACAGGATAGGTTCTGCCTCGCCCAAACCTCCGCCTTATAGCATTTGTTTGTGGGCATGACAGCAACAGCCAACCCTTGTTGTGTGTCAGAAGCGTGTTGCCTCTGAACACAGGGAACACGTTGAGCCACTGCAATAGGTCCGCCCGCCTAGCAGAGGGGAAAGGCTGCCAAGAGTCAAAACCTCAAATTGAAGCGGTTCAGCCATGGCAAAGGGGATATAGGTTCACTCCTCACTTTCAGAATAACACTGGCATCCTTGGTGATGAAATTCCTCTTTTCTGGCAATACCTAAGTGGCCACCCAAGGCCTGTGCTGTGATTTGCCAAGCTGCCTGCTGAAAGGGGAGGAAGAAGCTGAGGCTGGGGAGCTTGTGCCCTTGGCTCCTGAAGGGACCATCGATGGCCTGAGAGGAGTGTTGGGGCATCCCCTCCCCCACCTTCCCTGGGACAACTTACGATCTGTGTGCCCTGGGAATGGCAGAAGAGAAGCCCAGAGCAGAGAGCTCTTGCCATCGGCTCCTCAAGAGACCTTCAATCTGCTGGAGAGGACTATACTGTGGCAGCTTTGGGGAGGTGTTTTTGGTAACATTTTGTTCGTTTCTGTATTTAAAAATGGCAAACTGCCTTGATATCCTTGGCAGAAAGGCAGCATAGAAATGTATTAAATACATAAATAATAGTCATTGTCTTGATCCTTTCTTTAAAAAAAAAATCTAAAATATTGGCCATCATCACATTTTGTGGCCATTTCTTATTCTTATTTTCTCTTTCTGAAAAAAGAATCCAAAACCAATTATCAAAAATAACATTTAATGATTACTGGTCAGGAGAATTACAATCTCAGTGGAAACAACACATGACAATAATATTAGTTCCCATTTAGTTACAATAGCATTTAGTGTTACATATCTACTGGTTGATTCAACAACCTTATAAAGGAGCGTGAAATGATTCTTCCCATATCATAAGGGTGACACTGAAAAAGCGACTTGCCAAGGGACAGTGACCAAGTTCATGGCAGAAGCGACATCTGAATTGGGGACCCTGTTTCACAGCTCATATTCTTACCTAAAAATAATAATGGGAAGAAACCACAATGGCTCAAAGGTAGAGCACTGACTGCTTTGCGTACAAAAGATCCCAGATTCAACCTGCAGAATCTCTAGCTAAAAGGATCAGGTAGCAAGCAGGTGATGTAAAAGAAAGACCTGCTTGAGACCTGGAAAAGTTGCTGCCAGTCAGAGTAAGTACTGGACTTACTCTGGATTTTGAAAAGGAGTGAATCCTCTCTTGTGCCATCTAAACAGAAATGAACATAAAAAGACAGAGATTCTGCATCTTCCTCACTGTCCAGGTCTCCAAGTAGGGTAGGAAAAACTCCCTGTAACCCTAGGAAGCCATTGCTGTTAGTCAGTGTTGACAATACTGGCCTAGATGGACCAAGGATCTGACTCAGTAGAAGGCAGCTTCCTATGTTGCTATGTCCGAACAAATGGAAAACTTTGACTCAGAAGCAACAAGAAAGCAGCAACTTCAGACGCCACTGAACTACATAAAAGATCTGCTTCTGGCATGATTGCCTCATTATCACCTCCTTAAAATAAAATGTTAGCAAATATATGTATTCTACATGTCTGATGGCTACACTTATCAGATAAAGTTCATTAATCCTTTGATTGGACTGATTGATTGATTGATTGACTGATTGACTGATTGATGGACTGGATTCTTCCTTCAACAATGGACTAACACACATCAAGAAACACACTTCATTTCTTGGGAATGGTCTCCTCTCCCTTGTAAACAACAATGTTCTTGTCTGTTTCATACACTTTGACTTTATAAAGAGTTCCCACAGGGAGGCGCTTCAGAAGATTTTCCCAGATGAACACAGCAACGTTCTCAGTAGTACTGTTGAGAAAAACTATGTGAGTTAAGTATTCTGCCTTTCTAGTTACAGTTCTGACATCTACACTGAGACTAGGGATGTGCCACAACCAGAGGGAGAAGCTGCTTCTGCTCACTACAATGGTTGCATCAACAGATCATTGCACAACGATCTGCAAGAGGCCTGCACTGAAGACGTACCCCCACACTTCCCTGAATATTTTCAGAGATTACTCTTGAGTTTCAGGAAGTTAAAGGCTTTTGTGCTAATACACATGTACAGGTATCTGTACACTCATGTAAGAAACTGTTACTGAGGTTAGCCCTATCTGAGTACAAATCAGCAAGGACAAACCGACCCACTCACATTACATCACCATCTATTTATCACCCACAACAGTGTGGTGTTATTAGGGCAGCATGGGGACACATACCAGGATAAATCAGAACCATCACTTTGGAAACAGTATCAGAGGAACCACAAAAAGAGCTCTAGAGAACTAACAGATGCTGTGTTAGCTTGAAAAAAAGCTTGTAGCCCTCACCACTGGCACAGAAAGTTTTACAAGTGTGCAGGCAGTATGTGCCAGAAGTTATGAAATGGGGAGGGAAAGCAGAGGAACCTTCTATGGGGCTCTTCTGCTGTCACAGTGGGATTTACCCAGACGGAAGGCAAGTGACATTACTTTGCCTAAAGAGCGTATGCAATTTGGGTTTGAGTAAGAGAAACTCAGCAATCCCAGAACAGCATCAGGAAATTACCCTGCTAAGGGCAGGGACCTGAGAATTGCCTACCTTACAACATCAGCAAAGTAGGGAACATCCTTATCCAGATTCTTGTGGTCAAGAGGCTTCATGATGGCTTCCTAAGGGTAGAGAGTCAGGCAGTTACATCTGCAAACCGTGCTCCAGAACAGAGGGCAGGCCTGCACTGTTTGCAGTGTTATGAAGTACCCCAAAATTCTGCTGATCTGGGAAAATGTGGCCTGTATCTGGACAGGGACTAAGGTTTTTTGGTCTTGGAGAAGGGCAGAAAAACAGGTCCCATAGGATGTTAAGGCCTTGCACAACCCAAGAGGAGATGTAGACTTCTTGCATAAACTTTCTGGCCAGCCACTGTGCTCTGATTGCCTTAATTCCTCAATTATCACTTGCAAATTTCAGGTCTTGCCTCAGGACAACAACTACAGAAGCCCTTACCATGAAAATATTTTATGCTGATTTCTAACCTTCCTGTTTAAGCCAAATAGAAAGGGAAAAAAAGAATTCAATCCCTTTTAAAGCTGTAAGACCCTGAAAACCCAATATTTTGTAAGCAAGCATGCCTACATGACTCTTTTGTCACCTTTGCTTAAGACCATCACCAAAATCCCCCTGGCTATCTTGCTCACCTGGACCTGTGAAAGCCAGAAATATGCACCCATCAACTCCCATCCTTTCCTCACATCAGGAAAGAAAGAGAATCCCATTGCCTTCTTTTTTCCCTTAATGTCTGACACCTAAAAATCCATGCTCCCACATCTCGTATGAAAGATTTGTTTTGTTTTATTCTGATTACTACATCCTGAGAGAAAAAGGATAAAAACAGCAACTGAAATTCACAGAACAAGCAGCTAGGGAAAGAAGGAAAGAGGATTCCTTCCATCCTTTCTGCTCAAAAGAGCAACCCCCACCCCCTTTTCCTCCCTTCTTTCTCCCCTTCTTTCCCAGAGAAAGAACTCAACAGAGCTTCCCATCACTTCACAAGGCAGCAGATAAGGAGAGGTAAATCCCTGCATCACCTTTTCTTCCCCTTCTCTCTCTTTTCTTCCCATTTCTTAATATTCCACCCAATACCAAACTCCAAAACTCCTAGGCTTTAGCTCTTTCTCCATCCACTTTCTCCCCAAACCCTGCATTTTCTCTAAAACTCTCTAAAACTGTCTCAATCCTCCCAGTCTGTTACTCCCCCATTCAAATCATCCCAAGCTGAAAGTTCCTTCCCCCAAACACTTTCTCTCTCCTATACACACACACACACACACACACACACACTTCTATGCATTCCAGTGTACTTCACTACTGACTTTAAATGCTTATCTTTAACCTTCTGAGTGTTAATGTACGATTCTAATTCCCCAAATGTATGTATAGTTCTAATTCCCCTGATGTGTGATTTTAATTCATTTTAAATTCCTCTTTAATAAATCAAGGAATTGATTTCAAAGACCTTGTTGTGGTCTCTGACTCTCTCAATCTGGGGCGGTATCAGGTTTTCCTAAGTGCCCAGAGTTCAACGCCAAAAGATCCCTCAAGTATGTGTTTGGTTTACATGTATGCGATATGCATGTCTATGTAAAATAAAGCATACTTCGTAACAGCAGGTCGGCTGTTAATTCTTGTGATATATGTGCAATTATTTCCAGCTATTTTAATGGATCATGTTGTTGGAGACCTGTCTTGTGTATAAAGGCGGGCAAGAAATATTTCATTGCTTGGATTGAAAACTGCCACCACCACCACCACTCTGGCAAAGGATTCAGAATACTGGTGCACTGTAGTCTCCAACTGAGCCTTTTCCAGTGGGAGGATTCCCCCACATACATTTCAGATCTCGGGAGACAAGCAGTCGGTTTGCCCTCCACCCCCCTGGCCTCTGTTTTGGAGCCTTCTGTGTCCCCTGCCTCTTATCTTCCACCCATTTGCATGAAGATGCAAACACTCTCAGGTTGCACTCCAATACCACGCATGTCCCCTCCATCATTAGATTTCTCTCTCATGGCAACATCCAGTCTCCCAGTCTCCACAACGCACGATTCCCCACTTCATCCATGGGGCACTTTGGCAATCACTGCAAAAACACATCATTATTACCTCCATGTAGTCTTTTAGATCCACAAGGTTGATCACCATCCCGGTAGTGGGGTCGATCTACAAGGCAAATACAAAACAAAGCCTGGGCGGCAGTCCTAAAAGCATCATTTGGAAGTCCTTGCTCACGAGGATCAAGCTCAGGCTTAAGGGTCCACAATTTTGCTCAACATGCTTGTGGACCCGGCTAACCTTGGGATGAACCGAGGTACTTTTGGTGGGAGACAAGAGGAGGCTGGGGGATGTTGACCTGGTGTTGAATGGGGTACGGCTACCCTTGAAAGACCAGGTCCGCAGCCTGGGGGTCATTTTGGACTCCCAGCTGTCCATGGAGGCTCAGGTGTCAGCTGTGAGCCGGACAGCACTGTATCAACTCCATCTGATACAGCGGCTGCGCCCCTTCCTTCCCGACCATCTGCTCCCATCGGTAGTACATGCCCTGGTCTCCTCTCATTTAGACTACTGTAATGCGCTCTACGTGGGGTTACCCTTGAAGACGGTTCAGAAGCTGCAGCTGGTACAGAACGCGGCGGCTCACCTGATTAAAGGCAGCCGCCGGTGAGATCACATCACTCCAGTGCTGAAGAAGTTGCACTGGTTACCAGTTGTTTTCCAGGCCAAATTCAAGGTGTTGGTTTTGACCTTTAAAATCCTATATGGTTCCAGCCCAGCCTATCTTAAGGAGCGCCTCCAGCAACACCAGATAGGCCGCTCAACAAGATCAGCCTCGGATGGCCTTCTCTCTGTCCCATCAGCCTGGACAGCTAGACTGGTGGGGACAAGGGAGAGGGCCTTTTCTGTGGTAGCCCCCACTCTGTGGAACTCCCTCCCTAAGGAACTCCGTCATGCCCCCTCTTTAATGAGCTTCCGCCGTGCATTAAAAACGTGGTTGTTCAGGCAGGCATTTGGGGTGGGTTAGGGTATTTTAGAAAATGTTTTTATTGTATAATTTTATTGTTTTAAACTGTTTTTATTGTATGTTGTACATTGCCCAGAGTGGCTGGGTGACCAGCCAGATGGGCGATTAATACATTTAATAATAATAAATGAAGCTCCTGGAGGGCCTCTGAAGCCCAGCCCAACTGCGGGGATGATCTGTGCACTGTCCTCAGCTTGAAAGCTGGGGATTCTTTGGGTGCTGCACTCCCGAGGCCATCTAAGTTCAGAACTGGGAGTGAAAGGTCCTCGGGCAAATATTTTGGTTTGGCCACCAAGCCCAGCTAAACTCAGTGAGCCCTTGGTTAGGCTGCTGCTCAGGACTTGGCTTTACTGGAGCACGGCAGGCAGGGTCCCCCCTGGCCCCTGAAATGGGACTACTGGCCAGGTCCTTCACCGCAGGCACTGTTCTTCCACGGAGGCCTGCAGAACTAGAGGTTCTGTCTGTGGACAATGCGTGAGATGAGACAGGCCAACTACAAGAAGGCAGCTGCCACGTGCAGACAACAGACTGCCACAAGCAGGTCCCCTGTTGTCACAAAGTATGAATGTGCTATTCATACAAATCTATGTACGCTAACTGCAAACAATCGGTAATAGAGCTATGTATCAGCTAACGGTGAGTGCTGGAAAGTATTCTTGGAAACGAGGCAAAGAGAGTTGCCACAAGTGGCCTGGTTAATTCCGGGAAGCAAAAAACTCATTACCTCATGGGGAGAGAAACCTAAGCGAGAATGCTTCTAAACCCACAAGTAAACCAGGCTGCATTAAGGAAAGGCCCTCCTGAGGTCATGATCAGAAGATATGACTAAATCCAAAAAGTCAAGATGCACAGATGTGTGTTCAAAACAAAAGAACTAGTGCTATTACTGGGGTTAGATAGTAGAACCAGGATTAGTGGTATGAACAGTCTGAAACCTGGGATGAGGTAATCAACGTAAATGTTATAAAAGACAAGGGTTTCATCTGTTTTAGAGACAGTTCCTGGCAGAATGAAAAGGGTACCAAACATGATTACCTAACCTGTGCTAACCGATCTTACCAGATTGGTAACTGGAAGATCTTAATGATGACTGCTTTGTTGGTTGAGAAGAACAGAACTTTAATCTTACTAAGAAATTCACTAGCCATGATTTCTATTGTGCTTGTAATCATCCTAACTGCACTGTATGTAGTCACGTGATTTGCTTTTTTATCATTTCAAAGTTTTGTTATTCTCTAATACTGTTTGAGCAATAAATATACGTTTTGTGGTACCACATCATGTTATTTGGCTTGAGCAGGTTTCAGGGACGACAACCCACGTAATCTTTAAGTCTTGAAGACCAAAACACTCAGCTGGGATTTACATATCTGCCGCTGAGTGAGGTCTGTCCATATAGCCACTGTTTTCTCACTTGGTCAGGTGAGTCACAGACACACTTGTTCAAAGAGAAATAAGCTTGTTGGATGGAGCAGAAATTGGTATCCCATCTCACTGTGACAAGAGAAACACACCTGTAGGCCAAAAGAGAGGCAATAACGGAATCCACAAAGAGATGTGCCTGTCTACCACCTTTAGATCTCAGTCCAAATAAGGCACACATCCTACTTTGCTCCTCCTTCTGATGGCCCCTGTTAAGGAACCAGCCCTATCAGAAGGCCTGGACACCCTCTTAAGAGCCAAAATGTGCATTTCTGCACCTCACACTGATGTTGGTAGGCAGTTTATTGGAAAAGACTTTGGTCTCCAACGGTTGGTGAGAGACTAGGAAGTTCTACATGGTGTGTTCAGGGAGGATTTTCTATCCCTGATGCATGAGAGATTCTGTTTAAAACAACAGTTCCAGCAGAGGGAAGTGGGCAAGAGAATGGAAATAGTTTCTAATGACATGCTCTTCTTCCTGCTCAGAAAACAAAGTTCTTCTTTCAGATATTTAATTTCTGCTAATCCCTGCTCCCTACAAATCACAGTTATAATTCCAACTGGAGACAACATCCATTCAAGGCAGTAGCATCAGAATTCTCCCTTCTGTACTGATAAAAAGAAATTGCCTACTGTTTCCCAATAGCACTGGGTCTCAGAGATCTAAGTTTAATGCTGGTGTGTGTGTTTTTAAACAACAAAAACATTGTAACTTTGTATATGTCTTTTATTTTTTCCAAAAATGGGAAAACCCAGGCATGCAGGCACCACGAGGCCCACCCTTCCTTTTCATCAACTCCTTGTACCTCCCTCAAAGCCCCTGATACAAAGCTGAATTATACCGAGTCAGACCACTTAGCCCAGTTTTGTCCACTCTGGTTGGCAGTGAGTCTCCACGGTCTTTCTCATTGCCTGCTACCTAGAATTCTTCCACTGGTGATTGACTACGAGACCTTCTACATGCAAACCAGGAGCTCTCTTGCTGAGGTAAGGTCATCAGATAATAATCTGGACCCACTTCGCCTTGTCCCCCCATCTTTTCATCTCAATGGCAACAACCATCATGACACCAGTTTGTCAAATCTGAGTAATAAAGAAATAACTTCAAGTACCACAATATATGATATTTGTGACTGCCTGCTTGGTGCGGAAGTAATCCTTGGACTTCATCTTGACAGGACAGCCAGCCCTCATAGCGGATACTGGATTCTGAGATAGGATGAATAAGGCACCACATCTTGGAAGCAAGGGAGACATGGCCTGGATGTGCACCACAAACAGCTTTGTGCTCAGGAGATTTTGAGGAATCTAGAGTCACAAGTACCCCCTCCAGTCATGAGGGAAATCCCTTTTTCTGTACTCAACGCACTAGTGCACACTAAGAGTCACCTCCATTTTCTAGGTCAAAATCCAAAAACCACAGGTTGGTGAAACCTTTATTAGAGCTTACCAAAATATCACCCAAGTGCTGACTGGATAAAACCCAAGGTGGTTGTTAGAAATATAATGCTAATGTCAAACAACCTGAAACATATTTCAGTATCTGAAAGGACCACACTTACCTCTCCACGTACAGTTACTTCGACTAGAAAAAGAAGAAAACAGAAGCAAATACCAAGTCATGAGTTGAGCTTCAAGTTATGATAACCAACTATAAAGACACACACAAGAAACTGATCAACGTCAGCAAGATTTTATTTAAAAAAAAAACACCCTATCTCTTTCCATTCATCTTCCTCTGCCCACATTAATATAAATGTTAACTGAAAAGAATAGGTACTTGCCAACAAAGGGAAAAATAGTTCCATTTGATTTGCTACTACTCTGAGAAAAAAGGAATAGAGACATGGGAGTCACCATTTCAGATAAAGGTCCCTTCTGCTGCATTTAACTACGGATGCATGAACATTCCCATGTTGGTTTTTTGCAAGTGTTCCTTTTGCATAAAAGCTGGTGGGCTTTTGTTAGTACTCAAAAATGAATGCTTGTATACACATACACACACACACACACACACACACACACAATTGCTTTCTCCTCCCCAACTGAAGGGCTGCTCCTAGGAAAACTGCTGTGTTGGGGCGGGGGGGGGGGGGAACCCATGAAACATAAGAATGTAAGAAGAGTCCTCGTGAATCAGAAGCCAACAAAAAGGGGAACCCCATAAGGAATGCTGAAAGGCCAAAAGCAAAGGGATAGGCAAAAAGGATGTTTTATTCAATGAAAGAAAAAGGTTCCAATGAATTTCCAATCATATTCAGGTACTTCTTCAGGTAAATTAGCACAATGCAACAAGTGTTGTTTGCTCATCAGATGCCAGTCCTATGCTATGTCCATGAAGAAGTACCTGCATGTGGTTGGAAAAGCGTTGGAACATTTTTCTTTTGATGAATAAAACATCCTTTTTTTCTAGTCCTTTGCTTTTGGCTTTTTGGCAGTCCCTGCTGTATCATCCCGAAGGCCTACGTAGTCCAGCACTCTGTTCACACAGTGGTCAACCAGCTGCCTGTGGTAAGCCCACAAGTAGGACATAAGTGCTGGACTCTTGGAGCAGGAGGGCCCCTACTTTGGGTAGGTTTTTGGCACCTACCAGAAGCAACATGACATGAGCCCATCTAGCTGAGCCTCCTGTTTCCAGTGGCCAACAACATGCTTCTGGGAATTCTGCGAGGAAGGCATGAGTGCAAAAGCCCTCCCTGGTTGGTTGTCTCCAACATCAGTTATTCATTTATTACATTTCCAGTCAAAATCCATAGAGTGTAATAACTATATTAGGCCAACTCAAAGATTACAAAGAATGTGCAAGCTTTTGAGAACTCCAGATTTCTTTATCAGGCAAGATGTTACAAAAAGCAGGTTAGCCGGGTGGGGGGGTGGGGGATAGAAGTTGGGAGAAAGCCTGACTAGATGTTGTATTCAGGATGTCCGCACAGTCAAAGTGTTAAGAAGATATGGAGGAGGAGGGTTTGCAGACATTAAAATTGGGCTTTTAGAGACCAGTGGGGTTGATCACAAAGGTAGGAAGTGACTGAACAGAAGGAAAACCACTGAGGGCCAGCTACAATTTAATGCTTTTTCTCTACAGAGGAATACATGGAAAAATGTGTCAGTAATGCAAAATTCACATGGATTTTGCAAGATACATTTGCATGCAGAAAGAGCCAGTAAAATAGTATTTTGATTGTTGATGCAATCGATTTTCCATTCCAACACAAGCTTTCTCACATATATCCAAAGGAATACCACCTGCACAGGAATACCACCATTATATACCACCAGGAATACAGCACATTTATCAGGGATTATGTACAAACAAGCCTCTGCTCAGGAGAGTTTAAAGTCAGTAAGTTTGGAGTCAAGTCCTATCCTAATGCTATGAATTTTAAAACCACACACCTCTGTGGCTGTACAGAAATGCTCAGGTTAGCTGCTCCTCACCTTTGTAGTTGTGTCCATGTCCATTGGGGTTATTGCATTTCCCAAAAAGTTTCTTGTTGTCTTCATCACTCAGCAACTTGCTGTGGAGGGGAGAGAATTGCATTAAAGAACTAGTTACTGGCTATGATTTTCACTGATTCAAGCTGCAATCTGGCCGGGGCATGCTGAGAGTTGTAGGGCATGCAGGCATGCATTTATTTATTTCATTTATATCCCGCCTTTTTTTCCTCCTTAAGGAACCCAAAGCGGCGTACATAATCCTCCTCCTCCTCCATTTTACCCTCACAACAACAACCCTGTGAGGTGGGTTGGGCTGAGAGTCTGTGACTGGCCCAAAGTCTCCCAATGAGCTTCCATGGCTGAGTGGGGACTAACATGCATAGGATTGCACCTTTAAACATGTAACTCAGCTTTTCCCAACCTGGTGCCCTCCAGCTGTGTTGGACTACAACTCCCATCATTCCCAAATAGAATACCCTGCCATGCTGATGGGAATGATAGGAGTTGTGATCCAACACATCTGGAGGGCACCACATTGGGAAAGGCTGATGTAATTCGTACACATGCATGCATACATGTGCCACTAATATCACAGGGCAACTTTGTCTTTACTACAGTTTTAACAAGGTTTAGCTTTACACAAGTTAACACACATTTCCGGACAGGTTCTCTGAATGTCACTTCCAACCTTATTTCATGGATGTCCTTCATGAAAGAGGAAAACAGACAGGTTTCTTTTTTGCTTTTTTTTTTGACAAAAAGAAAAGGTTTCCTCCAGAATGCCCTTTCCAACCGTATTACTCTGCAATTTTTAAATCACAGGAGTTCTGACTAATTGATTCAAGGACAACCCATAATCGAACATAGTGAAAAGAGAAACTAGTCAGGCTCTTTTAAACGACCAAAAATGCCACCTGTCTAGCTGCAAAAATAATCTGGGGCGCATTTTCACATTTAAGGCTTACAGCCCAAACCTAGACTCAGAAGCCCCACAGAGTACAGTTGAGTATTTCCTAGGAGGTGTGCAATGATTGAAAATGCTAAGGCATCAGCACCCCTTTTCAGGGACAGGGGGAGGTCTAGGTTCACCCCCTCCCCAGACACTAGAGGGACCTTTGACAGAGTCATGGTTGGCTCCAGCTGATGCATTGCTCATTCTGAGGCAAAAATCTCCACCTTCACCCTTTTCCATGCTTACCACACAGTGGTGTGTCTTCATCACTCTAGGAAAGTGAACAGACAGTCTGCAGTAGCTCAGTGGTAAGAGGGGGGTGCACTCTGCACATGTTCGAGGGCACTTTCCCTTCTCCTCAATGTCATGCTTCATGACTCCCGCTGATATTGCAGGAGATTCTGGGGCTCAGTCCTAACATAAATGAAGGCCTGGATAACTTCCTCAGCCCCGACAATTTAAAAAAAACAGGAGCTTCATATTGTTCTGCAATGATGGGGTGGAATTGGTCTGCACATGCCCAAAGGCGCTTTCTGTTACCCTTCACATAGCCAGCCCGGAGCTCACCTTTTCATATCGCAACAATTCTGTTGTCGAGCCCAGGCACCAACAAGCCCCTGGATATCCATCCACTCACACACACCCCCCTCCAAGACTGAGAGAGGGAGAGAAGGCAACAGTTATATCCCTTCCCGATATGTACGGGATACTGCTTCGAAAGCTAGAAAATTACTATATGCACGCTCGAGGGTATTGTATGGAATGGTAACTGCCCCCCCCCCAATCAATTAAGAATGTGTGCTGTTTAAACATGGCGACTCCCATCGCTTATTTGCTCAGCACTCTGCACGTGTTCAGAGGCACTCTCTCCTTTATCACTGACTTCGCACGTTACCCGTCCTCCCAACGACGTCGCCGTGGCAAACATGACCCGCTTAGACGGCGCCCACCCACCCCGCCTCGAGCCCCGCGCATGCGCACTCCTCAGCTCAGCTCGCCCGCCTCCCCATATTCTGGGCGGTGGCCGGCCGGGCAAGCAAGAAAGCTAGTGCGGGGGGACTCTCCATCTCCCCCCCCCTCACCTGTGTAGACGGTGGGAGGCGCTGAAGGAGAGGCAGCGGGACACCCTGGCCGGGCGGCTGGGCCCAGCGGAGCGCAGAGGCGGCGCCATGGCAACGCCCGGCGGGGCAGGGCAGGGCAGGGCCTAGTCGTCCCGGTCCCGATCGAGCGGTACTGAGCATGCGTAGCGCGTCGGGGAGCATGCTCAGTAGCGGCAGCTGAAGCCTCTCCCTTCGCCTCCTCCCGCAGCTTTGCCATCCTGAGGACGAAGGCTGCCATTAAAAGGAGGGTTGCGCCAGTGGGCGAAACACGTAGTTGGGGGGGGGGGGTGCACTTTGCACAGCCTCCTGCTGAGGGAGGGCGGGCGGGCGGCCTCCGCCATCCCTCGCGGCCATCCCTGCGGCGAAGGAAGAGGTTGTGGCAAGTAACCGTCTCTCACAGCTGCTCCGGGAGAGAGCGCAGGACAGGAAGGCCTGGCGTGCTGTGGTCCACGGGGTCACGAAGAGTCGGACACGACTGAACAACAACAACAACAACAGCTGCCTCACGGTCCTATGCTTGTGTACGCAGAAGTGCCGCTCAGTTGAATGGAGCTTACTCTGGAGTAAGTGGGCATGGCACAAAGCGTGAATCAGAAGCCTCCGCCGCCTCGCAGGGCTCTTTGCCAAGTGGGGGCTCGGCGACAAGCGCGCACGATTTTCTTGATGTGGAAAACGTTCCCCGAGGATACGAAGTTTGCGCAAAAAAAAAAATTAAAAAAAGTGGCGCAGAGCCAAAATAACGCACGCTGATTTCCATCGACGGTTACGAACGCAACGCAGCCTCAGACGGTGCCGGCGACAACCGAGTGTGCGCGCGCCTGTCGGGCGCCAGGAGTGCGTCGCGACCTTTTCCTGGCGCTCGGTCTTGCTAGGCGCTTCCCGCCCTTGCGACCCGGCATGCAGGGCGGTGGGGGCGACTTCTCTTTTCAGCCCGGGTTCCGTGGACATTGGCGTAACAAGGCAGCGGGTGCTTGCTTGAGGTACATAGAATCATAGAATCGTAGAATAGTAGGGTTGGAAGGGGCTACAAGGCCATCGAGTCCAACCCCCTGCTCAATGCAGGAAGCCAAGTCAGAGCACCCCTGACAGGTGGCTGTCCAGCCTCGTCTTGAAGGCCTCCAGGGTGGAAGAGCCCACCACCTCCCCAGGTAATTGGTTCCACTGTCGTATTGCTCTGACACTCAGGAAGTTTCTCCTGATGTTCAGCCGGAATCTGGCTTCCTGTAACTTGAGCCCATTATTCCGTGTCCTGCACTCTGGGCTGATCGAGAGAGATTTTGGCCTTCCTGTCTGTGACAACCTTTCAAGTACTTGAAGAGTGCTATCATCTCCCCCCTTAGTCTTCTCTTCTCAAGGCTAAACATGCCCAGTTCTTTCAGTCTCTCTTCACAGGGCTTTGTCTCCAGTCCCCTGATCATCTTCGTTGCCCTCCTCTGAACCCTCTCCAGCGTGTCTGCATCCTTCTTCAAGTGTGGTGCCCAGAACTGGACACAGTACTCCAGATGAGGCCTAACCAGTGCTGAGTAGAGGGGAACTAGTACTTCCCGGGATTTGGAAGCGATTCTTCTATGAATGCAGCCCAAAATAGCATTTGCCTTTTTTGCAGCCACATCACATTGTTGGCTCATATTCAGCTTGTGATCGACAACAATTCCAATACGAAAGGCTCGTGCGTTTTATGAGGGGTGCTTGCACGGCACGCCCTACAGCAGGAGTGGGCAGAAGGTGGACAGCTATCGGCCGACAGATCTCTGAGTGATTTGCAGTAAATCGGCAAAGGTTTCTGACTCCCGATGGTTTAACAACGGCATCAGCAAAAAGGGTCTTTTCCCCCTCCTGAATTAGGCTGCTGAAATGTAAAAAGCTTCAAGGGAGGTTGGGTGGGATAGGAGTAAACTATAAATGAGAATGCCTCCCTCCCCAATCCTCTTTGCCAAATGGGGACCCTGCAATAAACATACACAGTTTTCTTCATGTGGAAAAAGTTCCTGCGGATAAGAAGTTTAAAAAATAGCACAGAGCCAAAATAAATAACACACATTAATGAAATGTCCATTGATGGTTATGAATGAAATACAGCCTCTCAGACCTCCAGTTCTGGTGATGAAAACACATTCCTGGTCTGTGCTCAAAGACATCTTCTGCAGTTCATTGTCCACCTTTCTGAGCCAGGATTTTGCACCTGCCTGCACCTAGATTCTGGTGAAAAACAAAGTAGATCCCATCATCCCATAAGCCTAAGCCCTGCCCACCACTGCTCTAATCCCCCTTTCAGCCATGCGGTATGGGGGTTTGAGGATCCTTAGAAACCTTCAGTCACACGATCCCTCTGCCCCTCTCTACACATTCAGCTGAATGTCTGAAAAGGGCTTCCCTCAGTCATCTTCAGCCTTTTAAAAAATGGGACACCCCCTTAACTCCATTTGGCAACATGGAGTGTATACTTCTGACCTCTGACTGCAGAGGTCCGTCTCCTTAGTCTTCTTCACCAAATCTCTACTCTGACTGCAGAGGTCCGTCTCCTTAGTCTTCTTCACCAAATCTCTACTAGTCCTGATGGCAATGTGCTACCTCCAGTAGTAGAGGCAATGAGCCTATGTACACCTGTTGCTGGGGAACATGGATGGGAGGGTGCTGTTATGTCCTGCTTGTGGGTTTCCTGTGGGTAGCTGGTTGGCCAATGTGGGAACAGAATGCTGGACTAGATGGACCTTGGTCTGATCCAGCATGGCTGTTCTTATGTAGTAGTTTAGCTCCCATGGCCTCCCCCAAACAATTCTGAGAAGTTGATGTTAGAGATCCTGGCTATGTTTCCACCAGCGATTTACTCCAACCTGGCTGCATGGTGAGGACTCTGTGTTTCCATGATGTCATGGCCATTCAGCATCAGCTCCACATTTTAACATGGAAAAACCGCTTCTTCTGAGACTGGTTATAGTCTGACATTTCCACTTCGGCTCCATTACTGACCTGTTTCCACAACCGTACTGGGTTCAGTATCATTTGTCCCACCCATAGGATGTGTAGCCCGGTCTTTGTGGCGTGTCACTCTGACCTCAGTGACCCAACCCTTTCACACCCTGTTTTCCAGAAGTTTCATCACTGTTTTGGAGCAGGATGCCAAGGGACCAACTTTTAAGACATCATTGAAAATAAGCACCAAAACACAGCCCATGACCCCAGTCAAGGGGTGTTTTCTCCCATTGTGCTGAATGAGGCTTGCCCTCTCAATGACCACAGAAATAACAGAGAAGCCCCTCAATTGACATGGCACATATCAAAGCCCTCAGTTCCTTAAATGCGGTTAAGTGCAATCTTGAGTCTCTGGTCCATTGCCTTAGGACGTAACTCCTTCACAGCTTCCATATACAGATCCTGTGTTAAAATGGGGGCTGGTTTCCATCTCTTTCCCACAAGAAACCCATTAGTGTCTCCTCAGAAGTAACTCCCATTGTGGTCGATGAGGCTTGCCTTTGAATGCCCACATCATTTCCCCTCAACTGAAATGGCACAGGTTAAAGCCCAATTCCTTAAGTGCGATTAAGTGCCCAAGTGGGATTACGAGGCTCCAATGAATGGCCTTGGGAAGAAAGTACTTCACAGCTTCATTAGAGATATCCTGCGGGTTAAAATGGGAGCTGCATTCTGTCTTTGTGTTTACTGCTCTCTTTCTCCCAACAAATCCATTACTGTCTCATCAGAAGTGACTCCCGTTGTGGTCAGTGAGGTCCTCTGGGTTAAAATGGGGCTGGTTTCCCTCGTTGTGTTCTCCCCCCGCCTTTCCCAGCACAAGCATATGTGTATCTACTTGGAAGTAACTCCCATTGTGCTCAGTTCAGTAAGGCTTGCTCCTGAAATGCTGGTGCATCTAGACTTTCAGGGGGGAAAAGAAAGAAAGAGAGGGGGGAAGCCTCTCTTCACAGCAAAGCTGATTCCTTTTTTTAAAAACCCACACTCCTCCATTAGCTTCTCCTTCCGTTGTCCTGGAAACACAGCTGAGGAGGTGGGAACACCGATGAGGTCCTCAGACCCAGCCCAGACTCCACTCAGACTCCACCCAGCCATCAAGAAAATAATTCAATTAGAGCTCAGTGGAAACAGCACACAGCCCCAGGCTGCAGCGAGGATAAGCCGGCTCTTTAAGGGCTGTGGAAACAGGAAAAGGAGAAGATGTGACTGGGGAAACATTGTAACAAAGTTGCAAACAAGGTGACACCAATAGGATGGAAACATGCCCCCTACATATGACAGAATTACAGTTCCCAGGAAACAAGTGTGAAACCTGTTCAGAGTCAAGTCTGTCATGTAGCTATGCCCTCCCTTTCCCCGCATCTTTCTCCTTCTCTCAGACTATTTAAATAAAAAGGTAATGGTACTGATGCCACTGGTGTGACCCACATTAGTTTAATGTACACCCACCTGGCGAAGACCACTGCTCTGTGTTATAGAAAGACAACACTTTCTTAATGCTCCATTATGTAGATAATATTATGAATTTATAGAAGTTATGAAGCTGGGTCTGCTGCAGTGGAGGCTGTTGACTCTGAATCTGCTGAATCTGCTCTGGGTTTCAGTCAGAACTCTAAAGGAGCTAGCCAAGGTTCTGACAGAAACCCGGAGCGGATTTAGTGCCCTACTGACATAGGAGCCACCAGCCTCCACTGTTCTGCTGACAAGAATATGAATATGTGAATCTACCTTATTAGGCATATCCTTGGAGAATCTAGCCTGGCATTGCTTACTCTGACTGATAGCGGTTCTCCAAGGCTTTGGGAATCATGGGACTTTAGAGTTGGAAGGTGCACTGGAGATCATCTAATCTAACCCCTGCTCAATGCAGGTTTTTCTTGACTGGGCAGGAAGAAGGTGATCTGAAAGTGGGGGAATTAACATCTGTCCCCTTGTCATGGTCAGATAACTTCCTGCTGAGGTTTAGACTCTCGGCAGCCTTTTCCCTCTGCAAGGGTTGTTGTTGTTCAGTCGTTAAGTCGTGTCCAACTCTTCGTGACCCCATGGACCACCGCACGCCAGGCCTTCCTGTCCTCTGCTCTCTCCCGGAGTGTGCTCAAGTCCATATTCATTGCATCGGTGATGCTATCTAGCCATCTCATCCTCTGCCGTCCCCTTCTCCTTTTGCCTTCAGTCATTCCCAGCATCAGGGTCTTTTCCAGGGAGTTTTCTCTTTGCATTTGGTGGCCAAAATATTTGAGCTTCAGCTTCAGTAACTGTCCTTCCAATGAGCAGTCAGGGTTGATTTCCTTTAGGATGGACTGATTTGACCTCCTTGCAGTCCAGGGCACTCGTAAGAGTCTTCTCCAGCACCACAGTTCGAAAGCATCAATTCTTCGGCGCTCAGCCTTCCTTATAGTCCAGCTCTCACAGCCATACATTCCTACTGGGAAAACCATAGCTTTGATTATGCGGACCTTTGTCGGCAAGGTGATGTCTCTACTTCTTACTATGCTGTCTAGGTTGGCCATAGCTTTCCTCCCAAGGAGCAAACGTCTTTTAATTTCATGGCTACAGTCACTGTCTGCGGTGATCTTGGAGCCCAAGAAAGTAAAATCTGTCACTGCTTCCATTTCTTCCCCTTCTATATGCCAGGAAGTGATGGGGCCAGATGCCATGACCTTAGTTTTTTTTAATGTTGAGTTTCAAACCAGCTTTTGCACTCTCCACTTTCACCCTCAACAAGAGGCTCTTGAGATCCTCTTCGCTTTCTGCCATTAGGGTGGTATCGTCTGCGTATCTGAGGTTGTTGATAATTCTCCCGGCAATCTTAATTCCGACCTGTGATTCATCCAACCCGGCGTTTCTCATGATGTACTCTGCATATAAGTTAAATAAGCAGGGTGACAATATGCAGCCTTGTCGTACTCCTTTCCCAATTTTGAACCAGTCGGTTGTTCCATGTCTGGTTCTTACTGTTGCTTCTTGACCCTCGTACAGGTTCCTCAGGAGACAGGTAAGGTGGTCTGGTGCCCCCATCTCTTTAAGAATTTGCCAGAGTTTGTTGTGATCCACACAATCAAAGGCTTTAGCGTAGTCAATGAAGCAGAAATAGACGTTTTTCTGGAATTCTCTTGCTTTCTCCATGATCCAGCGAATGTTGGCTATTTGATCTCTAGTTCCTCTGCCTCTTCAGAACCCAGCTTGTACTTCCGGTAGTTCTCGGTTCACATACTGCTGAAGCCTGGCTTGTAGGATTTTGAGCATCACTTTGCTGGCATGTGAAATGAGCGCAATTGTACGGTAGTTTGAACACTCTTTGGCATTGCCCTTCTTTGGAATTGGAATGTAAACTGACCTTTTCCAGTGTTGTGGCCACTGTTGAGTGTTCCAAATGTGTTGGCATATTGAGTGCAGCACTTTAACAGCATCATCTTTTAGGATTTTAAATAGCTCAGCTGGAAGACTGCCTTCTCCGCTAGCTTTGTTGTTAGTAATGCTTCCTAAGGCCCACTTGACTTCACTCTCAAGGATATCCTGCTCAAGTTCAGTGACCGCACTATCATGGCTATCAGGGACATTCAGATCTTTCCTGTATAGTTCTTCTGTGTATTCTTGCCACCTCTTCTTAATCTCATCTGCTTCTGTTAGGTCCCTGCCTTCTTTGTCCTTGATCATGCCCGTCTTTGCACAAAACGTTCCCTTGAGATCTCCAATTTTCTTGAAGAGATCTCTAGTCTTTCCCATTCTGTTGTTTTCCTCGATTTCTTTGCATTGTTCATTTAAGAAAGCCTTCTTGTCTCTCACTGCTATTCTCTGGAACTCTGCATTCAGTTGGATATATCTTCCCCTTTCTCCCTTGCTTTTTGCTTCCCTTCTTTCCTCAGCTACTTATAAAGCCTCATCATACAGCCACTTTGCTTTCTTGCATTTCTTTTTCTTTGGGATGGATTTCGTTGTTGCCTCCTGAACAATGTTACGGACCTCTGTCCATAGTTCCTCAGGCACTCTGTCTATCAGGTCTAATCCCTGAAATCTATTCCTCACCTCCACTGTATATTCATCAGAGATATGATTTAGGTCATACCTGAATGGCTTAGTGGTTTTCCCTATGTTCTTCAATTTCAGCCGAAATTTTGCAAGAAGGAGCTCATGATCTGAGCCACAGTCAGCTCCAGGTCTTGTTTTGACTGACTGTATAGAGCTTCTCCATCTTTGGCTGCAAAGTACATAATTTGATTTCAATATTGACCATCTGGTGATGTCCATGTGTAGAGTCTCCTCTTGTGCTGTTGGAAAAGCGTGTTTGCTATGATCAGCGTGTTCTCTTGGCAAAACTCTATTAGCCTTTGTCCTGCTTCATTTTGTACACCAAGGCCATGCTTGCCTGTTATCCCGGTGATTTCTTGACTTCCTCCTTTAGCATTCCAATCCCCTATGATGAAGAGGACATCTTTTTTTGGTGTTAGTTCTAGAAGGTGTTGTAGGTCTTCATAGAACTGATCAACCTCAGCTTCTTCAGCCTCAGTGGTTGGGGCATAGACTGGAATTACTGTGATGTTGAATGGTTTGCCTTGGATTCGTACTGAGATCATTCTGTCATTTTTGAGATTGTACCACAGTACTGCTTTTCCCACCCTTTTATTGACCTTGAGTGCTACTCCATTTCTTCTAAGGGATTCTTGCCCACAATAGTAGATATGATGGTCACCTGAATTAAATTCGCCCATGCTTGTCCATTTTAGTTCGCTGATTCCCAAGATGTCGATGTTCAATCTTGCCATCTCACATTTGACCACCTCCAGTTTGCCTTGATTCATTGATCTTACATTCCAGGTTCCTAAACAATATTGTTCTTTACAGCATCAGATTTTCTTTTCACCAGCAGACACATCCACAGCTGAGTGTCCTTTCGGCTTTGGCCCAGCCGCTTCACTCTTTCTGGCGCTACTTGGAAATTCCCTCTGCTCTTCCCCAGTAGTATACTGGACACCTTCTGACCTGAGGGCTCACCTTCCGGCGTCGTATCTTTTAGCCTTGTGATACGTTCCATGGGGTTTTCTTGGCAAGAATACTGGAGTGGGTTGCCATTTCCTTCTCCAGTGGACCACATTTTGTCAGAACTCTCCGCCATGACCTGTCCGTCTTGGGTGGCCCTGCATGGCATAGCTTATGGCTTCACTGAGTTATGCAAGCCCCTTCGCCACAACAAGGCAGTGATCCATGAAGGGGTCTGCAAGGGTGGGGACCTATTAAAATGGTCTGCCGCCAGAGGCTAATGGATTCTGATGGATTCCAGAGAGCTCTGGGGGATTTCCCTGCTGGTATGGCTGGCACTCCTGTTGAAGTCCAGGTCACTCTGTGGAATGCAGAGATGACTTGGGCAGTTGACATGATTGTGCCCAAGCGCCCTCTCCTCCCTGAGCAGAGCCCAGCCAGGTCCTTGGTATACACCTGAGCTGAAGGCAATGAAGCAAGAGGGGAGACGGCTAGAATGCAGGTGGAGGAAAACTTGTGCTGAGTCTGACCGAACACAGGATAGAGCTCATTATCAAGCCTACTCTGTGGCGGTGAGGGTGGCAAAGAGGCAGTTCTTTTCCACAAGCATTGCATCTTCTCAGTGTCGTCCAGTGGAGCTTTTCCAAGTGATTTGTGACCACTTACATTCTGGGCCAGGGAGAGAGACTTTGGAACCCTCGGTAGCATGCTCTGACAAGTTTGCACAGCACTTTGAAGATAAAGTCACTCAGATTTGTCATGCATTGGACACCACGATTAATGCAGTTCCACTGGTAGAAGCGTTCAGAACACCATCTGGTCCAGTTTTATCGGATGAGTTGCAGTTACTGAGGCCTGAGAATGTGGACAAGGTACTTGGCCAATTCCAGTCGACCACATGTGTGCTTGACATGGCTTGACAATAACCCTTCATGGCTTATGATATCAAAGAAGGAGGGGGTGTCTGGCTGGGTCCAGGAGGTTGTAAATTCCTCCTTGAGAGAGGGAGTGGTGCCGGCCTCTTTAAAAGAGGCGGTTACCAGGCCACTCCTGAAAAAGCCTAACCTGGACCCTGAGGACATTAACAGTTATAGGCCAGTGGCCAACATCCCCTTCCTGGGCAAGGTGCTTGAGCGGGTGGTTGCAGGACAGCTCCAGCTTCACTCTTGAATGGAATGGAATATCTAGATCCATTTCAGTCGGGCTTCAGGCCTGGTTTTGGAACGGAAACTGCCTTGGTCACCCTGTGGGATGACCTCTGCTGGGAGAGGGACGGGGTAGTGTGACCCTGTTGATTCTTCTGGACCTCTCAGCAGCTTTCAGTACCATCGACCATGGTATCCTTCTGGATGGGTTGTCTGGGTTGGGAGCTGGAGGCACTGCACTGCAGTGGTTCCACTCCCACTTGGATGGCCGATTCCAGAAGGTGGTGCTGGGGGATTACTGCTCTGCGCCATGGCAATTCTGCTAGGGATGGTGTGGGAGCCCGATTCAGCCCGAGAATCTGGTGAACCCACTCCTGCCTGCACCCCCAAGCTCCGCTCACCAAGCCCCTTCCCCTGCTCACCCCCTGCCCACACTTGGCAACTGGTCTGGACTCACCCCAGCAGCCTCATTGAGCTTCACGGTCGCCATTTTTTGAGAAATGAAATGGCGACTGCAAAAATGCTCACATTTGTTCACATGTGAAAATGTGCATTTTTGCAAATGCGCATATTCGTGTGTGCACAAAAATGCACATTTTCCAAATAATGCACATTTTCGCATAGACATTAATGTGTTCCTTCACAAAAATGTGCATTTCACATGTGAATATGTTTATTCACAAAAATGCGAATTTTCGCGCATACAAAAACATGCAAATTTTTGCAATCACCATTTTATTTTACTTTTAAATGGCAATCGCAGAGCTCAGCGAGGCTGCTGGGGAGATTGCAGGCTGCTCGCTGAGCATGGGAGGGGCTTGAGCACAGTCCAGGGACCGGTGAGCAGGTCAGGGGTTGGGTGGGCGTCCAGAGAATCCAGACACGGGTGAGTTCACACATCCCTAAATTATGCCATGGGGTTCCACAGGGCTCTTTTTTATCCCCCATGCTGTTCAACGTTGACATGAACCCACTGGGAGAAGTTATCCAGAGGTGTGGGCTGAGGTGCCATCAATATGTGGATGACACCCAGCTCTACCTCTCTTTCTCATCAAGCCCAGGTGAGGCAGTGGCTGTTCTGATTCAAAGTGCTGGTATTAACATTCAAAGCCCTAAATGGCTTGGGGCCAGATTATCTGAAGCATCACCTCCTCCCATATGTGCCAGCCTGGACCCTAAGATCATCCTCAGCAGCCCTTCTCCGTGAGCCCCTGCCAAAGGAAGTGAGGCAGGTGGCTACCAGGAAGAGGGACTTTTCTGTTGCGGCACCCTGGCTGTGGAATGAGCTGCCTAGAGAGGTTTGCCTGGTGCCTATGTTGTATTCCTTCCAGTGCCAGGTGAAGATCTTTTTATTCTCCCAGGCATTTTAGCATTTTAACTTCCTAGTCTTTTAGCTTTGGTGTTTTAAATCTGTATTTTAAATCCCTGCATTGCTGCTAGGTTTTATTCTGGTTGTATTGTTATATTGTGATTTTCATGCTTTTATATTTTATATTGTTTTATTCTGTGTTTTTTGGTTTTAATTTTTGTGAACCGCCCAGAGAGCTTCAGCTATTGGGTAGTACAGAAATGAAATAAAGAAAGAAATGAAATGAAAAGAAATGAAAGGCTCTTACAATTACAGCCCCTCTGACAGATGGCCATCCAGCCTCTGTTTAAATAACTCCATCTAAGGAGCCCACCACCTCCTGAGATAGTCTCTTCCCATGTCAGAGCTCTTACCATTAGGAAGCTTCTCCTAACGTTTAGCTGAAATCAGCTTCTTTGCAATTTCCAGCCATTGCTTCTAGACCTGCCCTCTAGACCAGCAGGAAAAAAGCCTGCTTCATCTTCTGTGAGACAGCTCTTCAGGTATTTGAGAACAGCCATCATGTCTTCCCTTAATCTTTTTTTTCCTCTCTAGACTAAGCATAGACCCAGCTCTGTCAAGTGTTCTTCACAGGACTTGGTTTCCAGACCCTTCAGCATCCTGGTTCAGCTCCAGGCAGTCAATGTCCTCCTTAGAATATGACACCGAGAACTGGACTCAGTACTCCAGTTACAGTCTGAGCATCAGAGAGGAAAACTACTACTTCTCCTGATCTGGAGCCCTAAGATTGCATTAGCCTTTTTAGCAGGCACATCGCACTGCTGGCTCATATTCTGCTTGCAAAGAGGAAGGTCTTTCCCAGCCCTGCTTTTACCTGAGATCCCTTTAACTAGAGATGCCAGTGATGGAACTTTTAGCAAATGTTGCTGGACCACAACTCCCACCATCCCTCACTGTTGGCTATGCTGGCTAAGGCTCATGGGAGCTGCAGTCCAGCAACATCTGGAGGACCACACATTCCCTACCTGTGACCTTTAGCATGCAAAGCATGTGCTTTACCACTGAGCTATGGTCCCTCTCGGTGAATTGATTGGTTCCTGTCTCCATCCTGTGGTCTTGCCTTTCAGACCATACACAATTTTTCTTGGCTTGATCACATGGTGGGCAGCTGGTGTTTATTTATATTTTGAAGCCTCCACCACTATGCTTAAGAACATCTCTCTCTCTCTCCCTGCCCACCAACGATGGCTCAGTTTGGCTCTAGTAATGCAGACCCCGGGGGCTCCAGAACCTATGCCCTCTGAGAACCTCCCCTCTGAGGACAGCTGCCTTCTCCACGATAGATACATTTAGTGCTTCCCACAGGCTGGCCTGGTAACTTGCTTCCTGATCCTTATTTATTTGCTTATTTTACTGAGGTTTATCCTGCCTTTCCTCTCAGCAGCTCAAGGTGGCACAAGTGGTCCTCTCCCCCGTTTATCCTCACAACAAACCTATGAGGTAGGTTTGGCTGAGGATTGGTGGCTGATCCACGGTTACCCAGGGAGCTACATAGCTGAGTGGGGATTTGAACCTGAGCCTAGCCAGTCCTAGTCTGACACTATCCACTACACCACGCTGGCTCTTTCACCTTTAGCAGTTTCTGGCAGTTGGAGGGATATATCTGGGACCCATAGCTGTTGGCTGGAGAATTAGAACGGAGTGGCTGAAAAGCTGAGGCATTTTGAAAATTAAAAATTGGAGGCTTACTATTTGATGCCAGCATCTAGAAATTGGAAATACTACTCCCGCCAGGACTGCAGAGGCAACAGGAAAAATAGCCTTAGCTGAGGTGCTTGTTGGAATGTTTGTTTGCTTGATTGTTGTTTTTGTTGTTATGCTGCACCATCAACAATCATGGCACTCTACAGAGTAAGATAAGCAAAGAAGAAAGATCTTTGCCTCAAGGAGTGTACACTCTAGATGGCACTGGCGGGGAGACAAGCAATAGAAGGAAGGAAAACAAATGGAGAGAAGGAGGAATGAAAGAGACAAGGGCAACATGGCACGGGGAAGAGACAGTAAGCTCTTTATGCTGTTTTCATTGTTGTCAAGGATGTTTCCTTCTCTTAAAGATGTCCTGCACTTGCCTCTTTCCTCCACCATCAAATTGCCTGTGAAACTAATGACAAGAATATATGCACAAAATCTCACCCTGTGTCTGCTGTTTTGCTGGGGTATGGGGATATGTGCATCTCCTTCTGTGAAGTGAGTGTATGGTATGTGTATAGTGATGGAAGGGCTCGGGTCCATCGGCACAGCCTTTGATTGGCCGTTAGGAAAGCAACCCATAAGCCACCTGTGCTTGCCCAGTTCTCACTTGAGAACATTTTTGCCATGCGCAAAACAAGCTGGCTCTCCATGATACCACTTGAAAGTAAGCCACCCACTGAAGCTGCTGGTGGAAAGTATAGACAGTGGGAAGACCTGGCTATTAAGAGAAGTCTGTTTCTGGCCAATGGCTGCAATAGAAATTGCCCCATCTTAATTGTGGCTCCACCTAGAGGGACTGGGTGCTAGTCCTCAGCATCTTGAACTCCTTGAAGAAATAGTAGGATTTGGGAGACAAGATCAGAGGAAGAATCATGGAATTGGAAGGTGCCTCAGAGATCATCTAGTCCAACCCCTTGCTCAATGCAGGCTCTGCACTGCAGGATGCAGCTACAGCATCCCTGACAGATGGCCCCTCCAACCTCTGCTTTAATACCTCCAGCAAAGGAGAACCATCACCTCCTGAGGCAATCTGTTCCACTGCTGAACAGCTCCCGCTGTCAGGAAGTTTCTCCTCATGTTAAACCAAAATCTGTTTCCCTGTAATTTCCACCCATTGGTTCTAAACCAGCTCTCAGAAGCAAGAAGAGTCTGCTTGGCTCCAGTGGGGACTGGAAGTTTCTCTCCTGGGTATTAAGAAGCAGCTGCTTCCAAATTCACAGCAAGTGTTTCTCACAGAGGGCCCTGGCAGAGGAGCTGAAGGCCCCTTGGGTGGATGGCAGGCTCTTCCAAGGCCTGTAGTGTACAGCTGTCATGCTGGGAGGTGCCAGTGCCAAGTGATGAAACACCTGCTTTTCTGCACTTCTGGCTGGGACCCCTCCAGGCAACAGAATTCTGTTTTCATTTGCTGCAGCAAGTTAACCAAGAAAAAGTTAGGACTAACAGGTTGGTTAGCAGAGCTGACTCTCATCCTGTGTTCACTATCAATCCTGCATAACTTTTCTTTCCAGCACTTTTTGTTGAGTGATGCAGAGAACAAGAAGCTTTTTGGGCAAAGCAGTCAGAGGCATGGGCACATTTATAAAGGTGAGGAACTGGACGACTTCACGTTCTCTGCTTACTTCAGTACCACCTAGGTCGAAAAGGAATTGCGAATGGGTGCCTGAATTTTCTCTGTCTGTTTTTCTAACCACTAGCAGCCTTGTAATCCTCTCCATCTGCAGTGCAGACACAGAGGGGAGCAGTGGAGCAACTGCAGGTCTTGGTCTGCACAGATGACAGAAAGAAGTGGTGGGCTGAAAACCCAGCAAGCCTCCGTGGAGATCACCAGGCCCTTAGATGACCAGGGATAGAGTCACATAAACTGGGGTTCGGAGATCAGTGGGGGACCCCTGAATCAAACAACAGGAGACATCAAAACTGAAAAGTGGCTTTGGAATACCTTCTGGAGGTGAATCGGGGGAAGAATGGGCCAGTGCAGACTTAGACTGGAATAACAGCATGTTTCCATGAACTCAGGAATGGTGAGCAAAGCTAGGCTTGAAGAGCAGTAGGCGCTTCAGATCAGTATCAACGGGCATGGTGCAAAGTGGAAACCTTAAAATAGAAATCAGCAATATGGGGGAAATCCCAAGTTAGGTAGGTATCTGTTGAAACCTGTCTGTTGTTCCAGCCACCATTGCATCCGTTGTCCATGCAGATGCTGTGTTAGTTAGCAAACACGCTTCTGCAGCATCACCTCAATTTTCGCACGTTCACATTTTTACAGGTTTAACTTGAGACTGCAACCCTGTCCCATTCCAATATCTGCAGATAAGAACAAGCAAGCTGAGATGATCTGTAGACCTCACTGATCTTGTGTGTCTTGTTCTTTTCTTCCTCTCCTTCTTCCTTCTAGTTGTGGTGACTGTCCATGGAGAAGTAAGTGAGGCAATGGGTGGGATGGGGAAGGGCTGGTGGATAGCTGGGTGTGAGTGGGACAGGCATAGGGGCATTTGTCTATCCTGTTTAGGAGCACCGGTATGCAAAAATGCAAAAGTATTGCAAATTGCCAGTGTCAGCTCCAGTGTCTGTTCTGGAGGGCTCTTGGGCCAGGCACCCTCAATGGGCCCTTCCCTCAGTGAGCCTACCTTCTCCCTGCCATGGGCACCAGCCGCTATTGCTCCTCATCTTCTTTCCCATTATCCTTGCTTGACAGACAGACAGACAGACAGAAGCATCTCCTGCTCCTCCTCCTCACCACCACCATTGTCTGGGCTGGAATGAGAGGCAGGTGAACAAGCAGGTTACAAGGATGAAGAGGGGGAGCAAGCCCAGGAGGCTCTTTTCAGTGGGCCCCTGTCGGGATGTGGGTCCTTAGCAGATGTGGGTCCTTATCCTCCTCACCTGCAACTCACTCTGGCTCAGGCAATGGTGGTGGTAAGGAGGAGCAAGAGATGCCACAGCCTACTTGTTCACTGGCTCTGCCTGCTCAGGAAGCAATTGGTAGCAATGATAGGAGAGAGAAGATTAGGAGGAATAGCAGCTGGTGACACTGGCAGTGAAAAGGTGGACTCACTGAGGGAGGGGGCCCATGGAGGGTGTCTTGCTCAAGAGCCCTCCAAAACCTGGAGCCAGCACTGCTAGTTAAGAGTGCCATGCAGAAGGCCCTTGAATTAACTGCAGAGGCCACTTGTCCTCATGCAGCGGGACTCCCTTAACCTCTGGGCCTTGCCCAGTCCATTGGACCATAATGCTTGCCAGCCCCCATCTGTTTCTCCCCGATGGCTGTAGAAATCTCCAGCAGCCACCCAGAATCCCGAGTGAAATTTCTACTTTCCCAAATCATCTGTCCATAGATTGCTGAGATGCCCACTCATCTTCTTTCCAGATTAATCCCATTTCTGGGGTGCTGGTAGACCTGATGGATTTGAAAGCATACATTGAAGGTAAAGGCACTAGACCTGTGGGGCTCATGCATGGGGATCTTCTGGCATAAAAATGTAAACACACATGGGAGGGTGCCCTCTAGCCCATTTCTTCTCTGCACTTCCCAGCCTTTTCTGCTAAAATGTGAATGAATGACTGTTGTATAATAGAAACTGGAATAGAATTCACAGAATCACAGAATTCAGCATTAATTGTGAGAGCAGGTGGCCAACTATAAAGGCTCTGCACGGGCCTACAAACCAACATCTGATAAGTTTGAAATGCAAACTTAAATCTCTGCAGTTTCAGACAGCATTACAGTGTTTTTCCCACCTGGGGAGATGGGATGGGCAGGAGAAATTAGTATACAATAAGAACATAAGTGCCCTTCTAGATCAGACCAAAGGCTTATTTTGTCCAGCATCTGGTTTCCCACAGTGGCCAACCAGATGCCCAAATGGGAAACCCACATGAGGGCAATAGCCCTCTCCCACTGTTCTTCCCCAGTGTTGGTATTCAGAGAAATAATGCCTCCTGGAGGTAGCATAAAGCCATCATGACTAGTAGCCATTGATAGATCTCTTCTTCATGAGTTCGTCTAATTCCGTTTTAAAGCCATCTAAACTAGTGGGTGTCACCGCATCCAGTAGCAGCAAATTTTGTACGTTAACTCTGATATGTATAAGAGAAACTAAAATGATAATAAACATCCTGTTATGCCACAAGTATGAACTTGAGCACGCTCCGGGAGAAAGCGCAGGACAGGAAGGCCTGGCGTGCTATGGTCCATGGGGTCACGAAGAGTCGGACACGACTGAACGACTGAACAACAACAACAAAAATGCCACAAGTAAAGAGGAAAGCTCTGAAATCAAAGCAGATCACTCAAAATACATTGCTAAAAAAATTCCAAGGAGTGTGCACAGCCCCTGACACAGCAAAACTCTTATAAGATGCAGGGCTCTGTGTGTATTCTGTGTGCATTATTTGGGACTGAACACAAATTTTGACATCCTAAGACTCCTGGGTTTTTAAAAAATAAAAAAACCAAGTTTCTATCCCTTTGCAAGATAGACTTGAAACTATTTGGTGAAATCTCCAAAGCATGGAAGGGAAGTAAAGATGTCTTCCACTGCTGTGGCTAAGTCTTCAATATTCTGCATAGCTCTGTGCCCCTTAGTAAGAGTTAAAGCCGTTAACGCACATCCCTCCAAGCAAATATTTGCACATTTATATAGTTTTATCCAGGTTGAAGAATTAAACTATTCTTAGCATAGGATTTGGCTTGCAGTGGGGTGCAGAATTCTGATTTCTTTGTTTTTGTCACAGTTAAACCCACTTTGCTTCTCACTTTGCAAAACCAGACACGCCCTACTCAGTATACCTCTCTGCCTCTGCCACCCACCACATTCTCTTGAATTCCTCTAAGTCACATCTGAGAAAGACGCAGATAAGCCTAATGTCTCGCTGTGTTCATCTGGGAAAACCTCCAGAAGCACTTGCCTGTGAAAGCTCTTCATAAAATACAACTCTACAAAACAGATGAGAGCAGCAGCATCTATAAAGGAGAAGCACCAGCTCCATCAGCTTTCATGGATGCATGCACAGTGCCTATGTCCCCAGCAGTTGACCAAAGGAAGCTTTGTAACAGTCCTAAAAACATCTGTCACCACCAGCCATGACTGCATCCTCCCTGCCAAATGCTCCATTTGAGTAACCTTTTGTGGAAGTGGGGGAAATTCACTGTTGCACTCACTGTTTTCTGGCCTTCTTGCTTTTTGAGACAGGGAGAGGCACTAACAAAGGAACTTGGGATGGAGAAAGGGGAGGGGGACCAATGGAGCTAGCCTGCTTGAACAGACAGGAGTTGATACCATCTGCTGCAGCAGCTACAGCATCTTGTAAATAACTGTGCACCTGGTCACCTGGGATGAGTAAAAATAGCCTGCAGGAAACTAGGCAAGGAAGCATTATCAAAATAGTGCAGCTTGTCACGTAGGGAAAAGCTACGCCTGCCAACATACCCACTTGTATGCAGCTCCTTGGACCCCACTGTTGCGCTTCACATCTGTGCTGCTTCCAGATGAGCAGCTCCTAGCACCACTAATCATTGCTCTTCCAGTGTAAGCTACAAGCAGAATTCCAGTTGGCTCTCCACGCTATCAGGCACATTGCACAGTTTCTGTTTATCCCTCCCACTATGACGAATTCATATGAGCAGCCATTAAAAAAAAAAAAATCCAAGCAATCTTTTTTTTAAAAATCAATGATTTAATGAGTGCTAAAGCACTTATTAATTTAAGCATGATTACCTGATCATTGCTTGTGAAATGTAAAAAGAAAAAAGAAAAGAACAAGAACAAGAACTGCTTAACATTTATTTTGGATCAGAACTGTTTAATTAAGAAAAACATGCATACACACTGCTAGCATGGCAGTGCTCGGAAAGACAGTGGAGGGTTATAAATTAATTATTTTTCATTTGTTTTACAAAATTAGCATTACAACACTCTTTCATTTAAGTGATATATATTTGGAAAAGCATTTTAGTACTAATTAAAAGACTGGTTAAAAAAAATACACGGGGTGATAAAATGGCACCTATCCACTGCAAAGGTTGTAGTGAAGGTGTGCTGAGTGTTCTCTTTTTTGCCAGTCTCCCTGCGAAAAGTGCAGAGCTTTTTGAAGTGTCTTTGTTTTTACTGTAAAGTTTTCTAAAAATGCAGCAAATGCCCAAAGAGCTTTAATCACATGTACATAATTGACGTATAGTACAGATAATTAATACAAAAATAAAGGATAAAAGATTAAAATTGCCAAAAAAAGTTAAATTTAAGCTTTATAATCTTTGAGTACCTCCTTTAAAATCACACACACAACAACCTTTATATACGGGCAATATTTATCTTATCTCTCACATATATTTTTCCTTACAACATCTCTGTGGAGTTCAACACACGTTAAGATTAAGTGACTTGCCCAAGGTCACAAAAGGGAAGTTTTAGGCACAAAGCATCATGAAGCTCCCTTTCTGGTCTATGGTTACCAGCAAACAGTTTCTCAGTTAATGCGGGACAAAGATGCCATGGAAGCCATAGGGCACTTGGACAGGAACTTCTGCCCGGCCCAATTCAGTGAAACTCTCAGCATCCAGAATGAGCAGGAAACTGCCTTGATTCTGAAACAAGAACAAAGTCAGACAGCAAGACTAAAGTAGTCCTTTTTCCCACCCAAAACACTCCCTTACAGTGCTCTTCTACATAATTGTTAGGAAAGTGTAACACAGGGGAATATGGAAGCTATAGAACAAGAGTGGGCAACTTATGGCCCTAGACTGCAACTTCCATCAGCCCTAGTCAACATAGCTGATAATAAGGGATGATGGGAATTGTGGTCCAACAACATCTGGAGGGCCACAAGTTGTGCACCACCGCTACAGAAAGTCCTAACAATTTGAAGCAGAACAAAGTATCCTAATCTATCCACATATTATCCTGTGCATGCCACTGTTCGCTAGAGTGCATGATAAAACTGGATTTTAGCATCCCTAAAATTAATGTCCGAACAATGGCCATTTACATAGGCAGTGAGACTAAATTACCTGCTTGGGTGTGAGCACTATGGACAGAATGACTCCACTGTCTTCTGCGGCAGAATTTGGTTCTGGCACAAACACTGGTTCAGAAGGATACATTCCATCTTCTTGCCAGATCTAGCCAGCAAAAACAAGGGGACAGAACAGGCTCTTTATTGTGGCTGTTAGGGCTGGATTCTGCACTCCCCAACCCAGGAATAACGCAGATTACATCACAGAGAAGCCCACATCTGTTCACCTTCATCTCCTTGGTTTTTACATCAGTCTTGATCAATGAGTCTCCAACTATGTGTCCAAAACCACAGCCATAGAAGAAACGGTATTTCTTCCCATTGCAATGAGCGTAGTTGATCTGGGGGAGTTCTAGCCCGCCTGCTTCCTTGAGGTTCTCGTCATGTAGACTTTCATGTGTGCACCAGATCTGGAAAAGGAATCAGCACATTATAGCTATGCTGAAAGTTGCCTTACACCAGATGAAACTATTTGTCCATCTAGCCCAGTGTTGTCTACACCAGGGATGGGCAGACTTTATGCTTGTTGGATCTACTTTGGGGGGTTTATAGGAGAACCTCAGGCAGGATCCACCAACTAGAAACAAGCACAAAAGCTATACATGTAGCATTAAGGAACAGGGTGCCTCTGAGTATGTTCTAAGCCTGTGGATTTGTTTTCAGTACCAGAACTGAACTGAACTCACAGTCCTTTCACAAAAAAGTCCACTTTCTTCAGCAGTCAAATTTAGGTGGAAAACATCATCATGTTGTGATTACTGGTAAACAGCTGGAAGTCAGAAACCCTTGCCAATATATTGCAAATCACCCAAAGATCTATCAGTAGATCCCCACCTATCTTCCGCCCACCCTTGGTCTACTCCAACTGGCAGTGGCTGTCCAGGGTTTCAGGCAGAGTGGACTTTCCCGTCACTTGCAAAATGCTCTTTTGCAGATACCAGGAACAAACCTGGGACCTTCTGCAAGCAAGGCAGTGCTCTGCTACAGAGGTATGGTCCCTCTCCCCATTATCTGTAGGCTGTTTTCAGGTGAACTGAACTCACCAACCTCATGGTTCATCTTATCCCAAGGCCATGTAAAGGGACAGAGGAAAGGTGATGCACAAACTTTGAAGTTTGTCCATGCTTTCAGATTCACACTTCCTGTCCACTAAGGCAATGATAGCCATCCCGGGTTCCTTTTTTTACAAGGGCCTTAAAACAAGTTGTACCAAAGCCCCAAATGGTCCAGGTTCTGAGCTCAGAATCAAGAATGCACAACAGAATGCATGCAAGTCTGTTTATTTTGTATGTAATGGAAAGGGGTTGGGAGGGTTGGAGTGAACGTCATCAGACTGGCAGGGGCTGATCAACCAACATGAAAGGCTTTCTTCCCTGCCCCTGCCCCTTACAGCTAAGCAAACATTAGAGAAACACAGATGCAGCCTTCTCCCTCTCCTGAAGCTCCCAATACTGCAAAGAAGCAAAGCTATGAATTAATTACTTCTAAAAAGCAAGGAAGCAAACATCAAAGACACGCAACTTTGACATAGCTTTAAGGTACCTAAATGCGTTATTTCGATTCATGTGAATCTCAGTAACTTCGGGAATGCCTATTTTGGGAACAAGCCTCATTGACCACAAAGGGAGCTACTTCTGAGTAGGCACACATATGTTTGTGCTGAGAAAGACAGGCACAGGAAACACTCCTTGACTTGGATCAGGGTGAAAGGCACACCTGGGCAGGGCTAGCATACCCAAAGTAAATGTGGGGGCTGGGGCACACAACAACTATAGTGCAGAGTACCTGACTTAAGGAAAAGAATCATACTTTAAGCAGTCTCAGGAAATCTGTTTTTTCTGCAAAAAGCTCCAGGGTGGCTGCGGGATGGTAGCCTGCATGTGCCCCAAACGACCTCCAAATGCAGCCAGCTCGCAGCAAATCACCTGTGGAGACACCCCCAAGGCTGCCAAACCCATGTTTAGTTCCTTGAGGCCTAACTTTCCAAGTACAAAATGATAACGCGAAAGCTGGAGGGAGAAGGAAAAATAGAGGAGGGAGGATGCTGGAGACAAGTTGAATACAGGAGATGAACTCTCTGGAGGGGGCAGCCCAAACCACTGTGGTTACAGGAAATAAACTTTTACTGGAAGGAATTCCTTTATAAGACCTTGGTCTAGAGCAGGGATGGGTAACTTTTGGCCCTCCAGATGTTCTGGCCTACAACTCCCACCAGCCCTAGCCAGTATAGCCAACAAAGAGCAAAAGAAGGTTGAACAGCTATCTAGGGTGCAACTGGGCTTGCTATGGGTACGGAGTGCAAAAGTGCAGAATGCCAAGGGAGAGGTCTATCTGCGAATTCTGGATGCAATTCTGTACCCATAACAGATGCTAATGAGTGTTCAATGTGTTTACTGATGGTGGCGTTGCTTTGGCATGGAGCTTTCCCTCTTTAGGGCTCGGGACAACCAATCAGAAGTGTGCGTTGGATGGCTTGATTGCGTTAGAGCAGGGGTGAGGAACCTCTGGCACACGGTGCCTTTCAGTCCAGTCTGCAGCCTCCTTAGACCCCTCTTGGCAATTAGGCTTAAGAAAAACAGTCCTATTCATGTGAATACACCTGCTTACTACGCCTGGGGGGAACTGGGGGGTGACCAAAGCTGTGGAGGGCTGCATATCAACCTCCTGCACAAAAATTCCTTCCAACATGGCAATTAGCCTTAGAATAAAAGTTTCCATTCGCATGAATGGGACCTTTTTTTCTAAGAGAGAGAAACAAGTGACAGAGTCACAATAGTGCTTATTTATTGTGTACTATGCCCACTGGGCCTTTAGGAGAAAAGTCTCCTTCAGGGGCTGCCTCTCTGTAATTGGAGTGCCTCCCCGTTGTTATTTTATCTCCCCCCTGCCCCAAGCCTAACTGTGGAGTTGAGATTTTGGCGGACAGAGAAGGGGGGAGACAGCGAGAGAGAGAAGGGGAGGAAGAAAAGGAGAGGAAAAGAGGCATCACTGGCTCTGCCCAGGCGCACTTTCGGCTTCGCCCTCTCACTGCTGGCTCTGGCCCTGCCCACCCCTGGTATGTGGCCCCTGAGAGATTACCACCAAGGGCCCCACCTCAATTTAGTTACCTACCCCTGTTCTAGTGTCAAGGCATATATTTAAAATGGTGGTGAGGCTAAGCTCCTTGTTACCAGGCTATTAGCCAAGATAGATAAATGGAGTCTCCAGAGCACACTTCAAGTACCCCAAACAGGAGAAAACTACAGGGGATGGACATCGCCTCCATCCTCATCCTCATCCCCATCATGATTAGTTATAGCTCCTCCATGCCATCCGTGTGAATTTGCAGAAGTATCTGGCTGGCCACTCTTGTAAATAGAATGGCTCTTGGTCTGTTCCAGGAAAAAAAATCTTTGTTTGCTCAGCTTGCACCCAATATATGCATGTTATTTTGGCAAGAAGCATGTTGATGGGGAACGCAACTACATAAATAACTTTTCTACATCAGGCATTTATCGTGCACTCATGGTTCCTTTCTCATGGTTGTTTACAGGTTCTTTAGAGGACATTCGGATCCTCCAGTTTCATTTCTTTTTTAAGAACACTTTCCTGGTTTGTTTTTGTTTTGTTTTTTGAGCGGGGAAGATGGGGTATTATTTCTGAAAGCAAAATAAAAGGTAGTTTCCTACTTATGTATTTGTGCTGCTCCCCTGTAGCACAGCACCACCTAGACATTATGTAGTGGAAAAGGAGGAAAGGAAAAGCTCTTTGGGTAGAACTTGGATCTCAACCCTACGATGAAACCATAAGTAGATATTGTGATTAACAGCCTCGTGTAGAAAAGCTCAGACAGTTAGATCAGCCCAGTGTGGAAATGCCAGGTATAAGTTCAATGCAGCAGCCCCCAAAGCACCCAGTTGAAACGGAAGCACGTACCTTCCCATCAGCCTGTTTCACAGCTCTTGCCGACGTGTAGGTCAAGGGGCTAAGATTCTGCCCTACAGGTGTCTTGGGACTCATGTTGATGGGCAGAACAAAGCGCCACGGATATGGCCTTGGTAGTGAATTATAGACCTGCCAAGGAGACAGGATGTCATTGCAAAAGAAAGAACAATACTCTGCCACTCTGGTGTGGAGATGGGGAGCAAGAACCCACTATTAGAGAGAAAAGTATAATTTCTCTGCCTCCCAGCATGGGCTCCTTCCCGTTCAAAATAACTTTTCTTGCCCCAGACTGGAGCTTTGCAAACTGTCTTCCCCAATGGAAGAGAAAAGCTGAAGAGAAGGCATAGCAGACACAAAGAGTTTAAGGGGTTAAGGCTGCATCCTATGTATATTACACGGGAGTGAGTCCTCTTAAACACAGTGTGGGACTTGCTTCTGAATAAACAAGCATGGGACTGCACTGTGAATGTCATTAACGGGGCACCTGTTGTAATTATGATTGTATTTTTATTGAACATGCTCTTTATATATGACCTTGTGATTTTAAATTGTTGTAAAACTTCCCTGACTACTGTGAGAGCACTAGAAAGGCAGGACAGAAATCTCAATATAAATAAATATAAATATAAAAAGTAGCAAAGTTTTAAGGAACATGAAATGTTAAACACACCAATGGTGGTTCAATCCTCTTCCTTCTGAATGGCTTAAGCCATCCTTCCCCAGCATGGCACACTTCAGATAAGTTGTACTACAACTCCCATCACAGCTGGCTGGGGATGATGGGAGTTGTAGCCAACACATCTGGAGGATGCCAGGTTGGGGAAGGATGGCTTAAGCTTCCAGTTGCCTTCAGGCATAGCTGCAGCATCTTCTTTGGGCTCAGATGGACTGAAATGCTGCACTCTCTACTGTAGTCCCCATCCCAAAAGTGTCCCCAAGGACAATGCAGCTCCACTTACTTAGTTAGAACTAACTAAGTTAAGTTAGAACTAACTAACTAAGTTAGAACTAACTAACTTCTTAGTTAGAAGTTAGTTCTTCTAACTAAGAAGTTAGTTAGTAATCACACACTAACTTCCACCTTCACCAAATTCCTCTCTACCTTCCTCTGGGGACCAGCAAGGGGGGGGGGGAATCCCCACTGCATTGTCCTTTTACCTTTATAGTCCTAAGGTTAGGTTCTGAGTTTAGCACTAGATTAACAGGTACAATGAAGCAAAGAGCAACTCCCACTCTACCTCATCTGAATTATCCTGTACTCTAAGCAATCTACAAAGCAGAGAAGCTAGACACATGTAGAGTCCTTCTGTGATTTTACAACACAATCCTCTACACGTCTACACTGAGTTCAATAGATGAGTGAGAACAGGACTGCAGCCTTAATTCTTTGGAGTTCCCAAATATTAAACAAGGCCAATCTTGCACCTTACACCAGGAGTCCCCAACAATGTGGGGCCAATGGGCACATTTGGCATTTTGAGACAGTGTTGTGGGTGCTCTCACCTAATGGCTGTCATGGTGGGTGGGCTTTCCCATTCATAAAATGGCAACCATAGTGGGCACACTGGTCTCAAAACTAACATTAAGGGAGCAATCCTATAGCCCTGGACAGCATCTGGGGGGGCCACAAGATATTTCAGATTCCTGGATCCAAGGTCAGAGACAGTGCTCTGACCACCAAGCTGGGAATCCATGCTCCCTGCCCCCGCCCCCTCCGTCTCACAGCCCGTGTGGAGAGAACTGCACTGGCTACTTCTCCAAGGTCACAAAATAGACCTCAGGTAGGAGGTAAATGGGGCGTTCCTGTGGATGGGGAGGGGACTGGAGAGGCCAGGATATGAGCTATCCTGAGGCCTCTCAAGCCTCCTTTCCTCCCCCTCCAAAGCACCCCAGCTAAATGGGCAAAAAAGCCTATCTAGCTAAAATGCAGGACGGGGAGGTGAAGATCGGCTCTGCTGTGCCTCCCACTGTACATTGGATGATTATAAGCCTCTGAGTTCAGAGGCTCATAAGCATCGAGGGCATAAAGAATAGGATTGTGTCCTAAAAGAACTTAAGTACAAAGCAGAAGTGAGGGCTGAGCCCCAAAACACAAAACCCCTCTTTTGAAGCTAAATAAACATGGCAGTGGAGGGCAGTACTTTGCTTTGTAGCATGCCAGCCTCCCAGTTTTAAAAAAAAAAATTAATTAAAACTTCTTAGGAAATAAAATAAAAATCAGGAGGAGCAGAGCGCCTGGTGAGTACCAGGAGAGGTGTCTCTGGGCACGTTGATGCCCGCGGGCATCATGTTGGAGACTCCAGCCTTACACCACGCTCCTGTCAGATTCCCTGCATGCCCTTGAACACAGTGGCTGTTCTCTCATCCAGAAGCAGAGAAGCAGCACCCACTTTCCTGGCTTGATGAAATTTTAATAGCTTGGCCAGCAGGAGGCTGCAGAAAATTCTTTGTACTGCAGGAGATTTTAGGGAAAGAGCAGGAGGAGGCAGCAGAAATGTGAGAGACCACGTGTGCTCATTGGCCTATTTCCATCTTTATATGTCAGTGCTGGCAAATGTGAAAGTATGACTTGTAAATCTTGAAAATGACACCCCCAGATGCAGCCCCCTATTTCCAACTCTCAAGATGTCTTTTAACCAGGTCTTGAATACAACATTGTCCACCAAGCAGATTTACAGATTTTTTTCCCATTTTTTGTTTTATTTTATTTTTAACTAACTTTTTCCCATTTATTTGTCTTGTAACACACACTTTCACACAAGTGGGACTTTGCTTTTAACCTCTACTGAGTAGAGGAACAGGCACAGGCTAGTCTAGAACAATCACAAAGCTAGACACAAAAAGGGAAAAGAGGCTATGGAAGGACAAGACTCTTCAGTGGTGGTGACCTGCAAGGTGTGTGCAATGTTTGTTTTCTTGCCTGAGAACAACATGGCCTACACCTGCAACAAGTGCAAGTTGATCACGCTATTGGAAGAAAAAGTAAGAGGACTGGAGCGGCGACTGTCGACCCTCCGATGAATAAGAGAACACGAAGAGTTCTTGGACAGAATGGGGGAACTACAGCAGCAAAGTGAAGACCAGAAGCTTGAAGAGCAACAGCAAGATGAGGCAGTGGGAAATGCTGAGGTGAAGAAAAATGGAGTAGAGGATACTCCTTGGAAAAGGGTGACAGTTAGGAGAAGAAGAACTAGACACCACTCTGCACCAGTGGAAGCAGTGGAACTGTGGAACCGATTCCAGGTACTTGCGGATGAGACTGGAGGACAGCCTGCAGAGGAAGAATCACAGGGGAACCTACATGAGAGTGAGCAAGAGGCTGAAGGTCAGTCAAACAGAGGCGATGAAACCCAGGCCTATAACAAGAAGAAGAGAAGAGTGGTAGTAGTGGGAGACTCCTTGCTGCGTGGGATCGAGACCCAAGTATGTCGCGAAGACCCGTGGACTCGCCAGGTGTGTTGTCTCCCGAAAGAATGAATTAGAGACGTGACTGAAAGGTTGCCTGCACTCATAAAGCCCACTGACAGGTATCCCTTTCTTCTCATCCATGTGGGAACAAATGATACCGCCAAGCGGAGCTATGAAGAGATCACGTCAGACTTTGAAGCTTTGGGAAGGAAACTCAAGAACTTTGGGGCCCAGATAGTTTTCTCATCCATCCTTCCAGTAGTTAGAAGAGGGATAGAAAGGGAATGAAAAATACTCCAGGTGAATGACTGGCTACGAAGGTGGTGCCGACGAGAGAGATTTGGATTCTGGGACCACAGGCTATACTTCCTGGAAGATGGGCTGTTGGCAAGGGACGGGTTGCACCTCACAAAGGCTGGGAAGAATGTGTTTGGCCACAGCATGAAGAACTTCATCAGGAGGGCTTTAAACTGAATCCTACGGGGAAAGGAGATGTAATGTTGGGGGTAACAATGGACGTAGGCGCATGCACTGCAACGGAGAGAACAGCTCTGACAGTGCCCAATAATAGTCTTCAGACACATGTAGGAAGGAAGCCAGACTATGAAGCACATGGTCTTCGATGTCTATATACTAATGCCCAGAGTATGGGAAACAAACAGAACGAACCTGAACTCTTAATACAGGAGGGAAATTATGACTTGATAGGTGTAACTGAGACTTGGTGGGATGACTCTCATGACTGGAATACAGCAATTGAAGGATATAACTTGTTCAAAAAGAACAGGAGGAACAGAAAGGGAGGTGGGGTTGCACTGTATGTGAAAAATACATATCTCTGCACAGAAATACAGGAGGAGGAGCTTGGTAGCCCCATCGAGAGCATCTGGATCAAAATAAATGGAGCAAAGAATAAAAGGAACCTGGTGGTCGAAGTCTACTACCGGCCACCCAACCAAGGAGAAGACGAGGATGAAACTTTTGAAAAACAAATAGCCAATGTTTTAAGGAAGCATGATGAAGTAGTAATGGGGGACTTCAATTTCCCCGATATTTGTTGGGAGACAAATTCTGCAAAACATGGCCCCTCCAGGAAATTCCTGACTTGTGTGGTGGATAACTTCCTCCTACAGAAAGTAGAGGAAGGAACTAGAGGATCGGCTATCCTTGACTTGATCCTAACCAACAGAGATGACTTAGTGGATAAAGTAACAGTTACAGGAACTCTGGGGGAAAGCGACCATGTTGCACTGGAGTTCATTGTTCTAAGGTGTCAGGGTGGACACTGAGCCCATAGAATCCCAGAGTAGTTCTGATTCTGAGGAAGAGGAGTCGCTCCTGTGAGAGGAGCACGCTCCTCTTTCCTAGGGCCAACAGCTGACAGAGATTCCTCCCACCAGCATTCCTAGCTTAGATAACAGTCCTGGGAGTGACAGAGCGCGGAAAGCAGACTTGATGGACGCACGATGCCGACGCAGAGAGCGGTGCCAAATGAAGGGCGCAGAAAGGAGGCGTAGTGCCCGGTTGGCACGCAAACAACGGCTGTGCCCAGAGGATCCAAGGGAAAAGGGGAGGGACTCTCCCTAGTCCTTAAGTTCAGGGGTCTGCCAGTAATTCCCTTTCAAACGGGGACCAACTGTTCCAACTTATGGCATAGGTACTCTATCTACGTATGGCATAGATAGACAGAGTGCCTGAGGAACTATGGACAGAGGTCCGTAACATTGTTCAGGAGGCAGCAACGAAATCCATCCCAAAGAAAAAGAAATGCAAGAAAGCAAAGTGGCTGTCTGATGAGGCTTTACAAGTAGCTCACGAAAGAAGGGAAGCGAAAAGCAAGGGAGAAAGGGGAAGATATACCCAACTGAATGCAGAGTTCCAGAGAATAGCAAGGAGAGACAAGAAGGCCTTCTTAAATGAACAATGCAAAGAAATCGAGGAAAACAACAGAAAGGGAAAGACTAGAGATCTCTTCAAGAAAATCGGAGATCTCAAGGGAACGTTTTGTGCAAAGACGAGCATGATAAAGGACAAAGAAGGCAGGGACCTAACAGAAGCAGATGAGATTAAGAAGAGGTGGAAAGAATACACAGAAGAACTATACAGGAAAGATCTGAATGTCCCTGATAGCCATGATAGCGCGGTCACTGAACTTGAGCCGGACATCCTAGAGAGTGAAGTCAAGTGGGCCTTAGGAAGCATTAGTAACAACAAAGCTAGCGGAGATGACAGTCTTCCAGCTGAGCTATTTAAAATCCTAAAACATGATGCTGTTAAAGTGCTGCATTCAATATGCCAACAAATTTGGAACACTCAACAATGGCCGCAAGACTGGAAAAGGTCAGTTTACATTCCAATTCCAAAGAAGGGCAACGCCAAAGAGTGCTCAAACTACTGCACAATTGCGCTCATTTCACATGCCAGCAAGGTGATGCTCAAAATCCTACAAGCTAGGCTTCAGCAGTATGCGAACCGAGAACTACCGGAAGTACAAGCTGGGTTTCGAAGAGGCAGAGGAACTAGAGATCAAATCGCCAACATTCGCTGCATCATGGAGAAAGCAAGAGAATTCCAGAAAAACGTCTATTTCTGCTGCATTGACTACACTAAAGCCTTTGATTGTGTGGATCACAACAAACTGTGGCAAATTCTTAAAGTGATGGGAGTACCAGACCACCTTACCTGTCTCCTGAGAAACCTGTACGAGGGTCAAGAAGCAACAGTAAGAACTAGACATGGAACAACCGAGTGGTTCAAAACTGGGAAAGGAGTACAACAAGGCTGCATATTGTCACCCTGCTTATTTAACTTATATGCAGAGTACGTCATGAGAAACGCCGGGTTGGATGAATCACAGGTCGGAATTAAGACTGCTGGGAGAATTATCAACAACCTCCGATATGCAGACGATACCACCCTAATGGCAGAAAGCGAAGAGGATCTAAACAGCCTCTTGTTGAGGGTGAAAGAGGAGAGTGCAAAAGCTGGTTTGAAACTCAACATTAAAAAAACAAAGATCATGGCATCTGGCCCCATCACTTCCTGGCATATAGAAGGGGAAGAAATGGAAGCAGTGACAGATTTTACTTTCTTGGGCTCCAAGATCACCGCAGACGGTGACTGTAGCCATGAAATTAAAAGACGCTTGCTCCTTGGGAGGAAAGCTATGGCAAACCTAGACAGCATAGTAAGAAGCAGAGACATCACCTTGCCGACAAAGGTCCGTCTAATCAAAGCTATGGTTTTCCCAGTAGTAATGTATGGCTGTGAGAGCTGGACTATAAAGAAGGCTGAGCGCCGAAGAATTGATGCTTTCGAACTGTGGTGCTGGAGAAGACTCTTACGAGTGCCCTGGACTGCAAGGAGGTCAAATCAGTCCATCCTAAAGGAAATCAACCCTGAGTGCTCATTGGAAGGACAGATACTGAAGCTGAAGCTCAAATATTTTGGCCACCTAATGCGAAGAGAAAACTCTCTGGAAAAGACCCTGATGCTGGGAAAGACTGAAGGCAAAAGGAGAAGTGGACGGCAGAGGATGAGATGGCTAGATAGCATCACGGATGCAATGAATATGAACTTGAGCATGCTCCGGGAGAGAGCGCAGGACAGGAGGGCCTGGCGTGCTGTGGTCCATGGGGTCACGAAGAGTCGGACACAACTGAACGACTGAACAACAACAACTCTGCTGCTCATATCTAGTTGCTAACAGTAGAGTTGTTAAGTTGTAAAAGAGGAATAAAGCTTTGAAAAGAATCCATTTGTATGTGTCTGGACTTGGCTACTGGATTAGACTGAGAGAGGCCTCCAAGGAGCCCTTGACATAAGGGAAGCAAAAGCCGAGTGTAGTCAAACTCGTACCCTGGATTTTAGGACAGCTGATTTTAATAAACTCAGAACAATGATCGGTAAGGTCCCATGGCAAGCGATGCTAACGGGAAAAGGAGTCCAAGATGGGTGGGAGCTTTTAAAAAAGGAAATTCTCAAGGCATAATCACAAACAATTCCAACAAGATGAAAAGGTGGCTTCACAAAAAGCTTAGGGATGACCTGAAAACAAAAATGGACACATATAGGAAGTAGAAAGAAAGCCAAGCAACAAAGGAAGAGTACAGGCAGGTAGCACAGAATTGCAGGGATGGCGTCAGGAAGGCTAAAACTGAGAACGCGCTGAGGTTAGCGAGGGATGCTAAAAACAACAAAAAGGCTTTCTTCAGCTATGTGCATAGTAAAAGGCAGAGGAAAGAAATGGTTGTTCAGCTATTAAATAAGGATGGCAAAACGATAACAGATGACAAAGAAAAGGCAGAGGTGCTCAATTCCTACTTTGGCTCAGCCTTCTCCCAAAAGAGGGTCTATGACCCCCCTGGCAAAGGCGAGGCGCAGGCTGGAGGGGCAGGATTGCAGCTTGAGATCGATAGGCATATGGTCAAGGAACACCTCGTTACTTTGAATGAGTTCAAATCAGGGCCAGATTAACTGCATCCTAGAGTAATAAAGGAACTGGCAGAAGAACTCTCAGAACTGCTGTCTATTCTCTTTGAAAAATCATGGAGGACGGGGGAAGTGCCAGATGACCGGAGGAGGAATAATGTTGTCCCTATCTTCAAAAAGGGTAAAAAGGAGGAACCTGGGAACTACAGACCAGTCAGTCTGACATCAATCCCTGGGAAAATTCTGCAGCAGATGATAAAGCAATCCACCTGGAAGCACCTTGAAAACAATGCCGTGATTACTCAAAGCCAACATGGATTTGTCAAAAACAAGTCCTGCCAGACAAATCTGATCACATTTTTTGATCAAGTCACCTCCCTTGTGGACCGTGGGAATGCTGTAGACATCATATACCTCGACTTCAGCAAAGCTTTCGACAAAGTGTCCCATGATATCCTGATGAGCAAACTAGCTCAAAGTGGGCTAGATGAAACAACGATCCGGTGGATCCACAGTTGGCTACAGAATCGGACTCAAAGAGCGCTTATCAATGGGACCTTCTCAAGCTGGGGAGAGGTAACGAGTGGGGCACCGCAGGGCTCAGTCCTGGGCCCAGTGCTCTTCAACATTTGTATTAATGACTTGGAGGAGGAGGTGCAGGGAATGCTGATCATATTTGCAGATGACACAAAATTGGGCGGGATAGCTAATACTTTGGAAGACAGAAACAAAATTCAAAGTGATCTGGATAGACTGGAGCGCTGGGCAGAAAACAACAGAATGACATTTCATAGGGATAAATGCCAAGTTCTGCACCTAGGAGAAAAAGAAACCAAATGCACAGTTACAAGATGGGGGATATGTGGCTCAACAACACTACAAGCAAGAAACATCTTGGAATTGTTGTCGATCACAAGCTGAATATGAGCCAACAATGTGATGTGGCTGCAAAAAAGGCCAATGCTCTTTTGGGCTGCATTAATAGAAGCATAGCTTCCAAATCCCGGGAAGTACTAGTTCCCCTCTACTCAGCAGTGGTTAGGCCTCATCTGGAGTACTGTGTCCAGTTCTGGGCACCGCACTTTAAGAAGGATGCAGACAAACTGGAGAGGGTTCAGAGGAGGGCAACAAAGATGCTCAGGGGACTGGAAACAAAGCCCTATGAAGAGAGACTGAAAGAACTGGGCAAGTTTAGCCTTGAGAAAAGAAGACTGAGGGGAGATATGATAGCACTCTTCAAGGACTTGAAAGGTTGTCACAGAGAAGAAGGCCAGGATCTCTTCTTGATCATCCCCGAGTGCAGGACACGGAATAATGGGTTCAAGTGACAGGAAACCAGATTCCGGCTGAACATCAGGAAAAACTTCCTGACTGTTAGAGCAATACGACAATGGAGCCAATTCCCTAGGGAGGTGGTGGGCTCTCCCACACTGGAGGCATTCAAGACGAGGCTGGACAGCCATCTGTCAGGGATGCTCTGACTTGGATTCCTGCACTGAGCAGGGAGTTGGACTTGATGGCCTTGTAGGCCCCTTCCAACCCTACTATTCTATGATTCTATGATTCTATACCTGGTCCAGAGCTTCCCCTGTCTTGTGGAGGTTCTGCAGGCAGTAGATGTCAATAGGACTTCCATCTTCTTGACAGCAAAGATCAAGGACAATGCATCCTTGATCTTCAAAGGCATTGATTTGATGGAAAGACATGAGAGGCTTGCTGTGGTACCGCCCAGGCAACACCTGTGCAAGGAACACAAACACGCAAGTGAGAATCTCAGCCCTTCAATACCACCTAGAGCAGCATTCCCCAACCTTTTTGGGACTAGGAACCGGTCCGTGGAAGACAATTTTTCCACGGACTGGAGGGGGATGACCGGGCCGCAGTAGGGGTGTGGGAACCCCCCTTACCTTGGGTCCGCGGGGGAGGGGAAGCGATCGGTCCCCCCCCCCCCCGGAATCCTCACCGGCCCTGGCCGGCTTGGTTCCGCAGCAGGTCCGCGGAGCTGCCGGCTGAGGGAAGACTTCTGGCCGCTGTTCTTTGCAGTAATAGTCTATTACTGCAAAGAACAGGCCAGGGGCGGACTTCCGGCTGCTTGGTGTCAGGGTGGAAACTGAGCCGATAGAACCCCAGAGCAGTTCTGATTCTGAGGAGGATCAGCAATCCATGGGAGAGGAGCCAGCTCATCCCTCACAGGCACAGCAGCTGGCAGAGATTCCTCCTGCCGGCATTCCTGAGATAGATAGTGACCCTGGCAGTGAGAGAGTGCGGGAACGGGGCTTGCTAGACGCTCGACGCAGACGCAGGGAGCAACAAGCGATGGAGGGCGCGGAAAGGAGGCGTAGCACCCGTTTGGCACACAAGCGACGGCCGCCTCCCATGGACCCAAGGGAAAGAGGGAGGATCTCTCCCTAGCCCATAAGTTCAGGGTCTTCAAGTGACTCTCCTTCAAACAGGGATCAACTGCCTACTTGGCGCATAGGCCACTCTGCTGTTCCTTGCGTAGTCGCTGGTGATTAGCATCTGAAAGAGTCGTTAAGTTGTAAAAGGATTAAAGCCTTGAAAAGAATCCTTTCGTCTGTGTCTTGAGTTGGCTACTGGAGTCTACTGAAAGAGGCCGCTAGGGTGCTCCTGACACTGGAATGCAAATGGCATCCACGTAGCAGATGCCATTTGCGTCCCTGTTCTTTGCAGTAATAGGCTATTACTGCAAAGAACACGGCCAGAGCTGGCCAGCAGCTCCGCGGACTTGCCGCAGAGTGGAGCCGGCCACGGCCGGCGAGGATTCGGTGGGGGTGGAGGGATGGATCGCTTCCCCCGCCCTCGCGGACCCAAGGTAAGGGGGGGTTCCCACAACCCTACTGCTGCCCAGTCCCTAACAGGCCACGAACCAGTACCGGTCCATGGCCCGGGGGTTGGGGACCCCTGACCTAGAGAACATCCCACAGAACATTCCCACGGAAAGCTTTCAATTATATTAATGCTGCTTGAAAGAATTTTAATACATGGGCAAAGCTAGGATGTCAGCATACCAGCCTCTATTTTGTGTCTTCCTCTTGCAAAAGGATGAGGCTTATGTACAACATTAATGGAGGCAGGGGGGGCAGGGACACAAAACAGTTATCAGTATTATGTGATGGGGTGGGGGGTTGAGGCATCGTAAACCTCACAAAGTGACAGCCAGGCAACTATGCATGAGGAATCTGATCCCCAAATCCCTAGCAAGAGTCTTACCACAAATTAACACTAGATGTTTGCAGAGTTTGCCCAGTGTATAGGATTCACTCCAATTGCTTTGCAAAGAACTGCAAATCTTGGCACTCTGGCAAGAATTTGACTTTAGGAGAGCTGGCTGCCAGTCAACTAAAACCAGGTTACTTTTGAACTGCCTTCCTGGATCAGCCACGGTCCTTGTCCAGTCTGGCATTCTCTATCCAATGGATGGCCAGAAGCTTCTGGAAACTCACAAGTAGGGCATGAAGGCAATTAGGTTGTCCCCTGTTGTTTATTCCCAGAAGTACATTTTGAAGGAAGGAGATACTTGCAAGTGTTTGTAAAAACAAAGGGGCATCATGAATAAATATACTCTGATGAGATGTTGTTCCTTCAGCACCCGAGAAGTGCACACTCCTGGCTACCGAGCAATTCTGCTAGACCTGCTGTAGCAAAAGCCAGCTTTGGATGGGCCTGGGGGAGGCGCTGCAGGAAAGTCTGAGACCATGAGCCAGCGGACACCGAACATGTACCTGCCCTGTGAGCTTGTTTATGATATGGAAGCGGGTGTTTTGGTGAGGCTCCCAGCTGATCCCATCCAAAAAGGATCTCCCAAGACTCTTGGCTGCAATAAACTTCCACAGGTTGATTTTGAGAGGCTGCTCAATAAAGATAACGTAGTTTTCACTCATTCCTAGAAGAAGGAGATGATGAAGCTTTAGGCCAGTTCTTCTCATAGTGCTGCCAAGCCCTGCCACCTTACTTTCTGCCACGACTGCTTAACCAGGCTCCTCTGCCAACACACATCTAACCTTCATGCCGGCTTAATCATTCCTTGCCAAAAGAATTTCAAATTATCCAACAGCCCCTATATAATGCCCTGAATAAAATACATGTACTTGGGTGCATCCATAGTAGATGCTCAGGAATCGCCATGCTTCATTCACTCACTTTTTACAAGGCAGCTGCACAACACAATCATCAAAACTCTGGGTGCTTCCAGATGAGGGTTTACGGCACCACTGCCCTGTGTAATTCACAGGATTTTATTGGGGGGGGGGGGTGTTTCCAGACAACACCATCTTCCACTGGTAAATCTCCCATATTTCCCACCTCTTCTTCCATCTTTTTTCTTACCACAGAAAATCAATTAAGGGGGGAAAAGACAGTATTACTGCGCAAGGCCCTCTGAGTGGTAGCATTAGGAGCCTTCTGTCTGGAAGCACCCACTGTCATCCTCTATTTTCCCTGTGGCTCTTCCATCTTTTCTTAGACTGCAGACAATCCAGCTTTTTTCAGAAGAACAGAAGAGCAGCACCATCTCCAGAGGTGTAGATGCTGCTAACACTACCCTTCCATCTATTAAAAAGGGTGGAGTGTTAATGTGGGAAGTGGCGTAGTGGAAAAGTGAACCTATCACAGCTGAGCACATATTCATTGTAACACTTGCAGTCGGCACCATTTTATGACCCAGTTTGTTTTTGTTTAATTGATCTTTAAATTAGCACTAAAATGCTTTCCCAGCTATAATGTTTCTTTCAATGAAAGAGAGGTATAGCACTATAACACCACAGTGCTATAATGTTAATTTTTTAATTTTTTTAAAACAAAACCTTTCTAGTCATCACCATTAATTATGTTGCTAAAATTTCATTTTGAAATATCATTTAAAAATATAGTGTCATTATATCATAGTGTTATAGCACTATAACATCATAATACAAAAATAGCATTACAGCATTATGGTGTTATCGTGCTATACCCATCTTCCTTTCTTTTTTTAAAAAAAAAACAATGGAAAAGCATTTTAGTGCTAATTAAAAGACCGATGATAATCATGATGAGTCATAAAATGGCTCCCACTGCAGTGGTTATAGTGAATGGGCTGAGCTTCAGCTGTCTCCACCCACAGCAGCTGTCACATCCCCTGGTGTGGATGGAACATAGTGGGATTCACACGCAGAAAAGGCACAATACTCCCACTAGCGGGAAACTCAACTGCAGTTCCACTTACAACTTTCGATGGAAGACCAATGATTGCGTAGCGCTAGCAGCCACTCATCTGGATCCAGCCTCAGAGTGTTGTTTGCATAAGTTATACATTATTCCTGTAGCATGCTTTAGTATCCAGTTTGTAAAGGAATTGTCATGCTAGAACAAAGCAAATGTCCACCTGCTCCACCGCTCTGTCTCCAGATATCTCTGGAAAGCTCACAAGCAATGTACAAGGATCATGGCAGCTATTCCTCATTGTTTGCCCCCAGCAACTGTCATTGAGTGGTACACCGCCTCTAAACATGGAGGCTCCACTTAGCGATCGTGGCTAATGCCAGCTGTTCTCCCTGATTTTGTCTAATCACCCTAAATTGTCATGCTAGAACAAAGCAAATGTCCACCTGCTCCACCGCTCTGTCTCCAGATATCTCTGGAAAGCTCACAAGCAATGTACAAGGATCATGGCAGCTATTCCTCATTGTTTGCCCCCAGCAACTGTCATTGAGTGGTACACCGCCTCTAAACATGGAGGCTCCATTTAGCGATCGTGGCTAATGCCAGCTGTTCTCCCTGATTTTGTCTAATCACCCTAAATGCTAATACCAATTTGAGTCTTCCCACACTCATACCTATAAGACCAGAGCAGCATTGCCGATGTGCAAGGGAGAGGCATCAGCAGACTCAGGGCAACCCCGACATTTGCAGAACACCCCCAGATCAACAGGAAAACCATGAGGGGGGGGCCCACCCCGAAAGAGCCCCATAATAACTCAGAGACATGGAATATGGAGTGAGATGGAAAAAGACCGATAACCAGGCAGGCGGGGAGAATTGACTCAAGTGCTGGAACAGACTCGCATGCATGCAAATACACATGCACACACAGGTACACATAAAGAAGAAAAAGAACCATCTCATTGTCTGGGTAGATATCCCATTCTTACGACTTCGAACACCTTTGGTACACATCTCTGGTAGTTCCATCAGAGGGGAAGGAGGGTAGCCCTCACCAAAGCTGTGGTAATAGGAGGGTTTCATCTTATTCTCTGGCGCAATGGTGCACAGTACTTTTGCACCCTGAAGGCTGGAATCGCTGGAGCCAGGCATCTGCGGCGGGACACAAATTATGTTGTAGTTGGAGCCTGGAAGAGAGAAAGCACTTTTGTCAGGAACGATCCTGCCAGCAGTCCAGCTGCAGATGGATTTTAGGCATCAGCTCCATTCTTGCTGATGTGCCTAGTGTCTTCAGAGATGACACACTGCGGTTAACAAGCCTTCATCTTAGCAACTGAGCTAAGGTATGTGCACCTTCTGTCACTTTTTGAAACATGACCACTAATACACCACAGATTAGAAAAAGTGGACTATGGGGGGAACCTCATGTCCACTCCCTCCTGCTCCTGTGCAAAAAGGAGCAGACCAATGACACCAGCTATTGCTACAGGCTCACTAGACCCCCTGTTGCAGTTTTTCTAGCCTGGAGCTGGAAAACAGTGTAGATCCCCTGGCCTAGTGACCACAGACTAAGGGTACTTCTACACAGAGAGCTCTTAGTGATAACAATAAAACCCATTGTGCAACTATTCCATCTTTTCCTCTTTAATGGGTTTTTTAATGGTGGAAAAACAAGTGAGGATTACAAGAGCCTTTCTGCACGAGGATTTTATTATGCGCTCATGATTCCTCATTCACAGTAGTTTGCAGGTCCTTTACACAACATCGTCATCCTCCAGGGCCTTTCCCGTTCTTTGTAACCATTTTAGCGGGGGGCGGGGGGTGTCTGGTATATTTCTGAATGGCAGCATGAAACCTAGTGTATTTGTGCAATTTGCTGCTATACCACAGTGCCACCTAGTGTGTTTTTTAATGGAACATATAGAAAGGCAAAGAAAGAAACCCCCTGCAAAAAAAACATGTGTAAAGAGCCAATCTTAATCCCACAAGGAATCCAGAAGCAGAAGCCTCAGCAAAGATTTGGGTTAAAAGCCTCATGTAGAAATGAAAGGAAACGTCATTTGAACACACCCACGGCCAGTAAATTCCATGAATGAGGCAGGGTGATTGCACAAGAAACACTTCATCTGGAAGCACAAGAATCGTGGTGCAGCTACACATAGGAAAAGTGCCTGTGCTGAAACACTCTCGATTCATGGTTCGGCCAATCCCAGTTAACATGGGCTGCAAAGACATCACGGGTTTGGGGAAAACAAGCCCAGGGGGTACTGATACAACATAAGCATGCTCTGCATACAGTCCTTTAGGAAGAGGTGGCTATCAGGAAGGGTTGACGTGCATGTGTCTGTACTGAAATCATTGCTGTGAATTGCAAAACAATAGAAGACTCTGGGCCAGTCCTCCTTGTCTGATCTGTCACTGGCATTATTAACATGACTGGAGCAGTTATATGTCCAAGTACCACAAACCATGTTAGGAGCACTGAGCAAACACTGCTTGCACCAATGGCCCAGACTGAAGGCAGCTGTGCAAAGTCCCATGCTTTCCATGGCATTAAAACATGCAACTGAGAGAGCAAGAGGAGTCTAAAGAGAAGGCATCTCCCTTCCCAATATATCCTCATGTCTAGATGTACGAGTCGCACAGTCTTCTCTGATCCCCTGCAGCTGTGTGGACCAGCAGAGGGCTAATCCAGCTTGAAGGTGCCTTTGCAGGCTGCGGAGATCAAATGGCTTGAAAAGGGACACTGTGATGACAATATACCTCCCTGACAGTTCCAAATAGGAATAAGTCAGGCCCAAAGCACACCTGACTTTAAAGATGTAGCAAGCAGCTTCGCCTTTTTTCCCCTTCATTTTTATTCTAGAGCAAGGGTATACAACCTGCAGCCCTTGGCCATTCCCTGAGCAGCCCCTAAAGCTGGCAGGACCCTGCCCATGTTTCCCCGTGGCGCAGATGGGGAGAATGACTGCTCCCTGGTTTCTGAGATTGCTGTTTCTCTACTGCTAGTTGTGGCAAGGAAACAGCAACACTGGTGACAATCGCTGGGGGATGGAAGAGGCTTTCATCTCCACCTCCACCCGACAACCCCTAGATCTCACTGGGAAGGGAGGGGAGGTTTAAACCTTCCTGTCCCTGCGCACTGTAATATGTATATGCGTGGGGGGAGGAAGAGAGCGTGTGTGTACGTTTTGTGCTCTCAGACATAGGCATGTGCTGCCTCCAGCCCTTTTGGGGCCGAAAAAGTTGTGCACCCCTGCTCTAGTGCAAGCACAGGAGGCACAATCTGGATCAGGATCCTTGTATTTATTTATTTATTTATTTATTCATTTCATTTCTATACCGCCCAATAGCCGAAGCTCTCTGGGCGGTTCACAAAAACTAAAACCAAACAACACACAATAAAACAATTTAAAATATATAGAACATTAAAACCACAATATAACAATACAACCACAATAAAACCTAGCAGCAGTACAGGAGTTTAAAATACAGATTTAAAACAGCAAAGATAAAAATTTAGAAAGCTAAAATGCCTGAGAAAATAAAAAGGTCTTCACCTGGCGCTGAAAGGAGTACAATGTAGGTGCCAGGCGAACCTCACTAGGGAGCTCATTCCAGAGCCGGGGTGCCACAACAAAAAAAGCCCTCCTCCTAGTAGCCACCCGCCTCACTTCCTTTGGCAGGGGCTCACGGAGAAGGGCCACTGATGATGATCTTAAGGTCCGGGCAGGCACATATGGGAGGAGGCGATCCTTCAGGTAACCTGGCCCCAAGCCGTTAAGGGCTTTGAATGTTAACACCAGCACTTTGAATCGGGCCCGGAAATGGACCGGCAGCCAGTGCAGCTGGAAAAGTACTGGCGTAATATGACCTCGCAGGCCAGTCCCTGTTAACAATCTTGCTGCCCTATTTTGGACCAGCTGAAGTTTCCGGACCGTTTTCAAAGGCAGCCCCACGTATAACGCATTGCAGTAATCCAGACAAGAAGTTATCAGAGCATGGATAACTGTAGCTAGGCTATCTCTGTCCAGATAAGGGCGTAGTTGGTATACCAGCCTAAGCTGATAAAAAGTGCTCCGTGCCACTGAGTTCACCTGTGCCTCAAGTGACAGTTCTGGATCCAAGAGCACCCCCAAACTACGAACCTGATCCTTTAGGGGGAGTGCAACCCCCTCCAGAACAGGTTGAATATCACCTAGCCGGGCAGACGAACCACCCACTAACAGTACCTCCGTCTTGTCTGGATTGAGTTTCAGTTTATTGGCCCTCATCCAGTCCATTACCGTGCCCAGGCACTGGTTCAGAACAGCCACTGCCTCACCTGGTTTTGATGAGAAAGAGAGGTAGAGCTGGGTGTCATCCGCATATTGATGGCACCTCAGCCCACACCTCCGGATAACCTCCCCCAGCGGTTTCATGTAGATGTTAAACAGCATGGGGGATAGAATAGAGCCCTGTGGAACCCCATGGCACAATTGCCATGGCACAGAGCAATAATCCCCCAGCACCACCTTCTGGAATCGGCCATCCAAGTAGGAGCAGAACCACTGTAGTGCAGTGCCTCCAACTCCCAACCCAGACAACCTATCCAGAAGGATACCATGGTCGATGGTATCGAAAGCCGCTGAGAGGTCCAGGAGAATCAACAGGGTCGCACTCCCCCTGTCCCTCTCCCGGCAGAGGTCATCCCACAGGGCGACCAAGGCAGTTTCCATTCCAAAACCAGGCCTGAAGCCCGATTGAAATGGATCTAGATAATCCGTTTCATTCAAGAGTGCCTGGAGCTGTCCTACAACCACCCGCTCAAGCACCTTGCCCAGGAAGGGGATGTTGGCCACTGGCCTATAATTGTTAACATCCTCTGGGTCCAGGTTAGGCTTTTTCAGGAGTGGTCTAATTACTGCCTCTTTTAAAGCGGCAGGCACCACTCCCTCTCTCAAGGAGGAATTTACAACCTCCTGGACCCAGCCGGACAACCCCTCCTTGTTTGATTTAATAAGCCATGAAGGGCAAGGGTCAAGCACACAAGTGGTCGATCGGACTTGGCCAAGCACCTTGTCCGCATCCTCAGGCCTCAGTAACTGAAACTCATCCAATAAAACTGGACCAGACGGTGCTCTGAACGCCTCTACCAATGGAACTGCATTAATCGTGGTGTCCAATTCATGACGAATCTGAGCGACTTTATCCTCAAAGTGCCGCGCAAACTCGTCACAGCGTGCTACCGAGGGTTCCACCGTCTCTCTCCCTGGCCCAGAATGTAACAGGCCGCGAACCACTCGGAAAAGCTCCGCCGGGCGACACTGAGAAGATGCAATGCTGGTGGAAAAGAACTGCCTCTTTGCCACCCTCACCGCCACAGAGTAGGCTTGTATGGGGGATGGGGGTTAGGAGGGCTTTAACCCTTTCCTTCCTTCTGTGGTCCCAATCTAGATTGGAGCCATTTCATCTACAATTTATATTGCCAAACAGTAATCCATTTGCTAGGGCTGCAGTTGTTTACTACGGGCTTCTCTACACCAGCGCTTTGTAGTGCGATGGTTATTCCTCATATGCGGTATTTTGCAGGTGCTTTACATGCCATTGTGTTCCTCCAGTGATTTCCCTGACATTTCCCCCCACCTATCCCATGTTATTTCCAAAATGGAAAAACTGCTGTACTTTCTCAACCCTCGCCATAGGAGCGCCATGGCCTGCCCGTGTACTTCTCCCATTGCGGGAAAACCCCACTTCGTGTGGGTGGTCGTTGCAGGTTGTTGGGGGGTGCAGTCATGATGACGACGGCAGTGACGATGGTGTGGTGGGCGTGTTGCCCCACTGCACCTGCACCGTTCCACCTCTGCATCATTCGTTACTGTTTCCCAGCAGAGCAGCATTGCACTAACACGGCTGCTGCTCCACCTGCCCACAATGTCTGTGAGATTTCTTGGCAGCACCAGGAAACCCTCAACCCGAGGCACATTTCCACACTATCAGCTTCACTTTGTTTCCAGCTTTGTTGCAATGTTTCCCCAATCACAGCCTATCGCAGGAAAAGCCACAAGATGCAAATGGCGTAGCGGACGCCATTTGCAGCTGTAAAGCCCTTAGTTTAAGCTAAATGCAGCCATTTACAGCTGCATTTAGCTTAATCTAAGAGCTTTACGGCCACAAATGGTGTCCGCTACGCCATTTGCATCCGGACTGAGCCCGCAGCCAGCGATGCGGCACGGCAATGGCGGCCGTATCGTTGGCGATACGGAGCCAGCCAGGGAGGATCCGGCCGAAGAGGATTCCGAAGGGAGGTGGAGGTAAGTGCTCCATTCTGCCATGGACTCCGGAGGCGCATTCAAAAGACTCATTGGGGTCCGTGGCAGAATTTTCCGCCATCCCTATGGAAACATAGCCCTGCTCAACATTTGGGGGAGACAAAAAAGCAAGTGAGGGACAGGACAAAAATGGAACCAAGCTCCACACCTTGTTTGAACTCCTGCTCCTCTGCCATTCCAGAGGTGCACCATCCCAGAGTTTCACTAATGCAGTGTGGCAGCGAGTGAGGCACAGGAGCGAAATGGAGCCAATCTGTGCTCAGCTCCACGTCTCAGGGATGCCTAAGCAGATGGGCAGCGGGGGTGGGGAGCGTTGCAACGGCCCTTACGTGCCACACAGGCAAACATGAGCACATGCAAGCCCTTTCCACTCAGTCCACTCAATCCTTTCTCCCAGTGTATACACAAAAGAGAAACTGTTCATGCTTGCTTCTACGGGGACAATACTGACTTGTGCACATGGGGTGGGGGAGACTTCTGTAGTTCCAAAAGTACTGTGGATTGTATATAGAACTTGCCAAGGTAGGGATCGGAGGCAGCAGAAATGAAAAGGGGAGGCAACCAAGTTGAAATGGAAAGTTCATGCTGACAGGGGCAAGGGCTACCCCAGAGGGGGTGATGAGGGCGTACAATGCTGCTGACATCTGATAACATCCCGCCAGACTCTACCCACCTGTGTAAATGGCAGGTAGCATCATGTAGAAAAGAAAAAACAGCTGTGTCAAGAGTCGATTTAAAATCCTGCAAAGAATCCGGAAGAAGGAGGAGTAAATTGTGGGATAAATGCCTCGTGTGGAGAAGCCCTTAGTCTTTAAAGTAAGGTGTACTTTGGCTCTCAGTTGGTAGTAGCAGAGTTAAAAGGGTAGAGTGACCAGGAAGACATGCAAGCAGCATACTGTATATACTGAAATATTCAGTCTGCAAATAAAACCTGTCTTTATGAGCTGCCTGTCTTCAGCTAATCCTTGAATGATACCACAACAGACATCTAATCCTCTAAATTGAAGCTATGTTGACACATACTGAATGAGAGTGAAATATGAGTAGCAGGATAGAATGCAAAGCACATTCTGCAGATTTTAAGATAAAGAGGAATGTGTAATAAGACTCATGTATTTTTACAGACTTAAAATTATTTTTTCAGAACCTGCCCGAAGTGTTTTATATAACAAGAGCAGCCTGACCATTTTGCCTGCTGTTCACATGTCCTGACACTGTAAACTGAAAGGAACTGATGCAAGGGAACAGACCTTTTGTTGAAAGGTCAACATATTCCAGAAATTGCTGAAGGCGAATTAGAGCAAGTTGGCTGCCTAAGCTTCTACAATACCAGGTGCTGGATGTTTTTCTTAGGAACACAAAATCCCTACTCCTTCCCTTCATTACTACATATTGACAGTTACAGTAAATACTCCTAAGAAAACAAAGATAACTCTGTTGGTCCACAAAGGGCGGGGTGGGGGGAAGTAAATACTTCAAATACTTCAGTTTAAAATATGTTCTCTCCCCACTTCGCACCCATCCCAAATTCTACATCACTCTCCCTAGTCCAGCAATACATAGGCTGCACTTGTAAATGCATTTGCTAGGGCAGCCTTCCACAACCTGGTGACCCCCAGATACTCTGGACTGCAACTCCCATCATTCCCAGCCAGCATGTACTCGGGAGTAAGCTTCACTGAAGACAGTGGAGCTTACCTCTGAGTAAACAGGCATGGGGGTGGGCAGGGGAAGGTGTCCCTGGGCATTAAATGTGGAAGAGGCAGTGCTTGCAAACCAAGAATGTTCTTGCACTTCCTCTGACCTTCTTGGGTGCTCTCTGCAAAATGAGAATGGGGCGGGAAGGGGGCTTTTGCCTGCCTTGGGGTCCTTGCAAATGCCTGGTGTTGCCACCCTCTGGAGCTGACCTTAGTTTGCTCAGTGTCAAGGAGGAGTCCCACATGTGTAAACACATTCTGTCTTGGCATGAGGCGGCAGCCCTTCCTGGCTTCCTCTCAGAATTGTCCAGGCTTCCTAAATTCATCTGCAAAACACTGTTAATTAACTCTGTTAGCTTAGAGCCAGGGGGCTGCTGAGGAAGCCAAGAAGGACCCAGAGCAGATGGAACTAGGAAACCCTAAACACTGAAAATGTGGGTTATGTCTAAACTGCACATGGAGCTCAGAATCCAGCCTAGCCCTGGCACAGACACACAAGAATCCCATGCAAATGTTAAGATGCTTTCCCCAAGCCAGTCAGACAAGCCTGCCTCTCCCTGAGCCATCTGGGAGTCCTCACCATGTTTCCCATATGAGTTGCCCATGTTGTACACTGTCCCATCTGGATCATAATGTGGGTGGGCAGTTGCTCCATTCACGGCAATGTACTTTCTCCAGTTCACCTGCAAGTACAAAGATTTTTCAGGGTCTGAGTGAAAAGTATTGATTTAGAAACGTTTCTCCAGCCCTGGCATAAACTGGACATGTGGCACTACCTTTGCAGCTAGCTATGAACACTGCTAATTGGATATCTCTGTTAATCAAATTTTAGCAGATAGACCATTTAACTTCTTAGCAGATGTATGTGGCATAGAGTCCAACTTACTGTCTCATAGACACATGCAGTAGATTGAGATGGTAGAGTGCTAAGGCAAAGAAAGGGCTGTGTTGTTGTTGTTGTTCAGTCGTTCAGTCGTGTCCGACTCTTCGTGACCCCATGGACCATAGCATGCCAGGCCTTCCTGTCCTGCGCTCTCTCCCGGAGCGTGCTCAAGTTCATATTCATTGCATCCGTGATGCTATCTAGCCATCTCATCCTCTGCCGTCCCCTTCTCCTTTTGCCTTCAGTCTTTCCCAGCATCAGGGTCTTTTCCAGGGAGTTTTCTCTTCGCATTAGGTGGCCAAAATATTGGAGCTTCAGCTTCATTATCTGTACTTCCAATGAGCACTCAGGGTTGATTTCCTTTAGGATGGACTGATTTGACCTCCTTGCAGTCCAGGGCACTCGTAAGAGTCTTCTCCAGCACCACAGTTCGAAAGCATCAATTATTCGGCGCTCAGCCTTCCTTATAGTCCAGCTCTCACAGCCATACATTACTACTGGGAAAACCATAGCTTTGATTAGACGGACCTTTGTCGGCAAGGTGATGTCTCTGCTTCTTACTATGCTGTCTAGGTTGGCCATAGCTTTCCTCCCAAGGAGCAAGCGTCTTTTAATTTCATGGCTACAGTCACCGTCTGCGGTGATCTTGGAGCCCAAGAAAGTAAAATCTGTCACTGCTTCCATTTCTTCCCCTTCCATATGCCAGGAAGTGATGGGGCCAGATGCCATGATCTTTGTTTTTTTAATGTTGAGTTTCAAACCAGCTTTTGCACTCTCCTCTTTCACCCTCAACAAGAGGCTGTTTAGATCCTCTTCGCTTTCTGCCATTAGGGTGGTATCGTCTGCATATCGGAGGTTATTGATAATTCTCCCAGCAATCTTAATTCCGACCTCTGATTCATCCAACCCGGCATTTCTCATGATGTACTCTGCATATAAGTTAAATAAGCAGGGTGACAATATGCAGCCTTGTCGTACACCTTTCCCAGTTTTGAACCAATCGGTTGTTCCATGTCTGGTTCTTACTGTTGCTTCTTGACCCTCGTACAGGTTTCTCAGGAGACAGGTAAGGTGGTCTGGTACTCCCATCACTTTAAGAATTTGCCACAGTTTGTTGTGATCCACACAATCAAAGGCTTTAGCGTAGTCAATGAAGCAGAAATAGACGTTTTTCTGGAATTCTCTTGCTTTCTCCATGATGCAGCGAATGTTGGCGATTTGATCTCTAGTTCCTCTGCCTCTTCAGAACCCAGCTTGTACTTCCGGTAGTTCTCGGTTCGCATACTGCTGAAGCCTAGCTTGTAGGATTTTGAGCATCACCTTGCTGGCATGTGAAATGAGCACAATTGTGCGATAGTTTGAACACTCTTTGGCGTTGCCCTTCTTTGGAATTGGAATGTAAACTGACCTTTTCCAGTCTTGTGGCCACTGTTGAGTGTTCCAGATTTGTTGGCATATTGAATGCAGCACTTTAACAGCATCATCTTTTAGGATTTTAAATAGCTCGGCTGGAATACTGTCATCTCCGCTAGCTTTGTTGTTACTAATGCTTCCTAAGGCCCACTTGACTTCACTCTCGAGGATGTCCGGCTCAAGTTCAGTGACCGCACTATCATGGCTATCAGGGACATTCAGATCTTTCCTGTATAGTTCTTCTGTGTATTCTTGCCACCTCTTCTTAATCTCATCTGCTTCTGTTAGGTCCCTGCCTTCTTTGTCCTTGATCATGCCCGTCTTTGCACAAAACGTTCCCTTGAGATCTCCAATTTTCTTGAAGAGATCTCTAGTCTTTCCCATTCTGTTGTTTTCCTCGATTTCTTTGCATTGTTCATTTAAGAAGGCCTTCTTGTCTCTCCTTGCTATTCTCTGGAACTCTGCATTCAGTTGGGTATATCTTCCCCTTTCTCCCTTGCTTTTCGCTTCCCTTCTTTCGTGAGCTACTTGTAAAGCCTCATCAGACAGCCACATGGCTTTCTTGCATTTCTTTTTCTTTGGGATGGATGTCGTTGCTGCCTCTTGAACAATGTTACGGACCTCCGTCCATAGTTCCTCAGGCACTCTGTCTATCAGGTCTAATCCCTGAAATCTATTCCTCACCTCCGCTGTATATTCATCAGGGATATGATTTAGGTCATACCTGAACGGTTTAGTGGTTTTCCCGACATTCTTCAATTTAAGCCGAAATTTTGCAAGAAGCAGCTCATGATCTGAGCCACAGTCAGCTCCAGGTCTTGTTTTTACTGACTGTATGGAGCTTCTCCATTTTGGCTGCAAAGGACATAATCAATCTGATTTCAATATTGACCATCTGGTGACGTCCATGTGTAGAGTCGCCTCTTGTGCTGTTGGAAAAGAGTGTTTGCTATTATCAGCATGTTCTCTTGGCAAAACTCTATTAGCTTTTGTCCTGCTTCATTTTGTACACCAAGGCCATGCCTGCCTGTTATCCCGGTGATTTCTTGACTTCCTACTTTAGCATTCCAATCCCCTATGATGAAGAGGACATCTTTTTTTGGTGTTAGTTCTAGAAGGTGTTGTAGGTCTTCATAGAACCGATCAACCTCAGCTTCTTCGGCCTCAGTGGTTGGGGCATAGACTTGAATTACTGTGATGTTGAATGGTTTGCCTTGGATTCGTACTGAGATCATTCTATCATTTTTAAGATTGTACCCCAGTACTGCTTTTCCCACCCTTTTGTTGACTATGAGTGCTACTCCATTTCTTCTAAGGGATTCTTGCCCACAATAGTAGATATGATGGTCACCTGAATTAAATTCGCCCATGCCTGTCCATTTTAGTTCTCTGATTCCCAAGATGTCGATGTTCAATCTTGCCATCTCATGTTTGACCACCTCCAGCTTACCTTGATTCATTGATCTGACATTCCAGGTTCCTAAACAATATTGTTCTTTACAGCATCGGATTTTCTTTTCACCACCAGACACATCCACAGCTGAGTGTCCTTTCGGCTTTGGCCCAGCCGCTTCACTCTTTCTGGCGCTACTTGGAAATACCCTCTGTTCTTCCCCAGTAGCATATTGGACACCTTCCGACCTGAGGGGCTCATCTTCCGGCGTCATATCTTTTAGCCTTGTGATACGTTCCATGGGGTTTTCTTGGCAAGAATACTGGAGTGGGTTGCCATTTCCTTCTCCAGTGGACCACATTTTGTCAGAACTCTCCGCCATGACCTGTCCGTCTTGGGTGGCCCTGCATGGCATAGCTTATGGCTTCACTGAGTTACGCAAGCCCCTTCGCCACAACAAGGCAGTGATCCATGAAGGGGAAAGAAAGGGCTGTACCTCTTTATAATTCAGGAAAGGGAATCTCATTTCTGAATGCTCCTCTGTGTGTGTGTGTGTGTGTGTGTGTGTGTGTATATATATATATATCTTGCAAATAGAAAACTAGCCCAGCAGGTAGAAGTGTTCTACCTGTTCTCTAGTTTTCTACTTTTAGTGAGTTATTTACATAGGAAACATTACAAAATGTGATCCTCCCATCTACAGTCTGAAATGGCAGACTCTGTTCTACCTCCTCAGGGCTCTACCACATTATTCCCACTTCATTCTACTACATATGTATAGACCAGGCCAAGCCTCACTCAAACTGCATGCCTCACCCAAGATGGTTTCCTCATCACTATGTCTTATTTTATACTAAAAGTAAACTAACACCTTTCAACCTTCAATCCCACCTGAGAAATGCTTCCACCGTCTGGCACCCTAACCACCCTGTCCCAACTGTTGCTTTGTCTTCTAAGATCTTAAGAGCCCTGCTAGATAAGATCAAAAGCTCAATCTAGTCCAGCATCCTGTTTTGCACAGAGACTAACCAGAGGTCTGTCAGAAGCACACAAGCAGAACATGAGTGCAATAGCACCTTCTGCTCATGTTCCCTAGCAACTTGTGTACAGAGAGATGCCCTTTCTGAACCTGGAGGGAACACAGCTCAGTGGCAGAGAACATGCTTTGCATACAGAAGGTCCCAGGCTCAATCTCTGGCATCTCCGAAGGATCAGGTGGGTATGCTTGGACTGCCTGGAGAGTTGCTGCCAATCAGTAGCAGTGGTGTACTGGAGCCAGGGCTTGCAGGTTCAAAGCACCAGGACTTTTTGATTAGCAGGGATGTTGGATGTCATTTGCCACTACCACCATCACCCTTCAGATGTCCCTGTTCCCTTTGAACTTAGCTGTAATCCTCACATTAGCTGAGAGCTTCAGCTATTGGGCAGTATAGAAATGAAATGGAATGGAATGAAATGAAAGAATAAATAAATAAATAAATAAATTGATTTTCCTAGCAACAATATATTGTTGTGAGCTATCCCATGCATACACAGAGAAAGAGAGAGAGAGAGAGAGAGAGAGAGAGACATATATACGTAAATATGGATAAACACAGCTACCTGCATTTTTAGATTCTCCTTGGTGGCATGACTATGAGGGTTGGGAGCTCCTGCACTTCAAAGTTTACCACCACACCACAAATCAGCAGACAATATTGAATGAGATTGACAAATAGTCCAACCTGATATATGGTGGCTTTCTGTGTTCCTTTACCTTCTCCTTTGTTTCAAGAGTTTCCAGATCCACCTTGTGCATTAAGTTGGTTTCTGTGCTAACATAATAGTCACCTTTGTAGATCACATAGTTCCCATTGCAGTTGTCTGTTGATTCTACAACAAAAATCCCCAGATTGGCTTGGTTTGTGGATGTAGTACAAAAACCCCAGGCTCACTAGAGTGGTATAGATACATATAAACCAGGCCCTGCCCCCTTCCATGGGAAAGGAATCCCTGATGTTATCTCCAATAAGTACCCCAGACTGCAAACCTGATCCTTTAGGACAGTGTGAGAAACTTGTGGCCCTCCATATGTTTTGGCCTACAACTCCCATCATCCCTCACCACTGGCTATGCTGGCTAGGACTGACAGGAAACACCTGAAGGGCCCAAGCTGGCCACCCCTGCATTAGGGGGAGCGTGACTCCATCTAGAACAGTCTGAATATCATTCACTTGAGTGGATGAGCAACCAACCAACAGTACCTCCATCATGTCGAATGATAATAAATAATAAATGTCTGGATAGTCACAGTTTGTTTGCCTTAATCCAATGTATTACCATGCACACACACACACACACACACTTCAGATCCATCAACCTGTCAGGCTAAAGTCCCTGTTAAAATAAAAAGATATTTCCCTGACAGTGGAAAGTCATCAGAGACAGTGCTGAATGGGCCTCCCTCAGCAGTCACTGAGAAGGCCTTCTCCTAAATCCCCACCAAATGTGCCTTGGATGCTGGTGGTGCAGCGAGAAGGGCCTCCTCCAGAAGATCCCAGAGCATCATGAGATGATCCACAGTGCTCTTTGGTAGAGCATGTGATTAAGATGATAGCCAGTTATAGCCCCTTTCCCTCTTGCACTCCCAACATTTAATCATGTTTGCCTTTGTTATGAACAGTTTTTGTTTCTTATTTCTGCAAATCAAGAGGCAGAAATGTATTAAGGATTTTTTTTTGTTTGAAAATTACCAAGGATGGAGCTCAAGGGCAGGCAATGAATATATGGCCCAAGTCAGGGCAGCTTTGTACTGAAACCTACCTACCCCCTCCCATCTCCACCTCCCTGTACAATTTCCTTCAGCATTTCCCTAAGAAAAACACCAACATCAAATGCATGAAGTGGGTGGAGCTGATCTAAGAAACACACTTACCTGGCATTTCAAACCTTGACATGAAACGCTCAAAAATGGTCTTGCAAGGGTCCGGCATGGCCAAGGTCCCAAACTCAGAAATCATGATCCGGTTGTTCTTGCTGTTAGCCATATAGGAATCACTTTGTAGGAACTTGCTGCTGTATTTCACAACCCCATCCTCGATCTCAAACTGGTGCAGCAGGGCCATGCCATCAAACCAGTGGTTAAACCTTCCATGGGAGAAGAGAAACCCAATCAAAGGAGAAGAAAGGGACATGGTGTGTTATCTCCACTCCTGCTTTCTCTTTCCCAGGCTCAACTCCTGCCAACTTTTAAGCATCCAAGCACACCCACTCAGCTCATCACAGATGATGAAAAGTGTACATGGAGTGATGCCCATATAAAATTACACATGAAAGTAACAGCAATATTAGGAGTATGCTGCTTTCAAAAAAGGGCTCTGATGAGGACACACCTATCTGTTCTCTTTCCAGGCAAAAAAAGAGGGGAAATATATATCCCAAACTTGTGCATACAAATCTCATTCATCTCAATTCAAAAAGAAAACTTCTAAAGGAGGGATGCAATAATTTCTTATTACTAAATTATTTGTCTCCAGGACACTGACGACTTCCTTCTAATCCCCTCCAGCTAGAGATATCATGTGGGTGTGTGTGGAGAGAGAGGGGGGGGGAGAGGGAGAGAGAGAGAGAGAGAGAGGAGCAAATGCATTTTTTAAGCCCTAAGACAGGAATGGGAACATCTTTCAGCCAAAGGACCAAATTCAATTTTGGAGAAGCTCTTGGGGGCTGCATTCCAGTGGTGGGTGCTGCCAAAGGCAAAAGGGGTAGGGCCAAAAATGCCACCCCCTTTTTAGCTTACAGTGCTTACTGCCAGTAACTAAGCCTTAGGAGAGGCATTCTGACTTTTTTAGAATGGGGAAAAAACTGCACAAAACCTGGGAAACCACGAAACAGTCAGCAGTTGGGGGAAATGGGGTGGGGCCAGAGGAAGGGATATGGTCATCTAGGGAACCTCAGAGGGCAGACTGGGACCCCAGAAGGGCTGGATTTGGCCCCCAGGCCTAAGTTTCCTCACTCCTCCCCTAAGGACAAGCCATGTGTGTTGTTACTGTCACTAATTTGGTTGCCAGAATGCCCTGTAGGCCAGCCTTGTCAACTGACACTTCACAGGTCCCCTGTAGCAATATTCTGTGGCATGGTCTCCAGCTGGCCAGGCAAGGGTGCTTCTCAGAATATGGTTCTTTTCTTTCTAGGACACAACTGACTCCATACATATAGGAGAGCATATTTATGTGTGGCTTATAACTTTTCTGAATGGCTTCTATGGGCCTGACCCATAAAGAGCTGCAGTCGCTGAGCTTTTCTACATGAGGCACTTATTGTGCACTTGTCGTTCCCTGCTCATGGCTGTTTACAGGTTCTTTAGACAGTGTAGTGACCCTCCAGTTTCACAGCACTTTCAGCTAGTTGTTTTAAGAGCAGGGCAAATGGCGAAAGGAAACACTGTTTCCGCTTGTGTATTTGTACTATTCTGCTATACCACAGTGCCACCTAGAAATTATGCAGTGAAAAAGCAGGAAAGGAACCCCTCGTGTAGTGCTTGAATTGCAATCCTGCAGCGAAACTGAAAGTAGATGTAACAGATTAATAGACTTGTATAGAAGGGCAGGGCTGAGCAACTTGTGGTCCTCCAGATGTTTTGGGCTACAACTCCCATTAGACCTAGCCAGCACTGCCAATGGTGAAGGGCTGTGGGAGTTGTAGGCCAAAACATCTGGAGGGCCACAAGTTGACCATCCCGATCTAAGTTTTAGAATTAATTAATGATCAGAAGAGCATACAACAACAACAATCCAAACAGGCCTTACTTATCTTTTCCAAACTCAAACTTCCCTGGCCCATTCCTCAGCAGTTTGCCTTTCAGCCATCTGGGGACACGCCCTTCCACCTTTGTTGGGATAACCTGAGGTGTTTCTTCCACACTGGAGATAAGTGGCAAGATGCATTCCAAGCCCTTCCGGTGGCTGAAGGTGACTTGTTGCTGTTTCTGGTTCAACATGAGCCTCTGTATAACTGTGGAGAGAAAGCAAGAGGTCAGCAAACAGGAAGGCAACAGTGTCCTTGGTCCTGTGTGCTCCCCAAGTGTTATCAACAGGACAGTTCAATTTATGAAGTCAATTCGACACAGTTACAACTGTGGGAGACCATTCTGAAGAATGGATTTGTACAAGAGGGAATGGATTATTGTATGTCAAAAACAATAGAAACGGGGGGAAGCGATAAATGAATGGGCCCGGTAAAAAACTGGACATCTGGCCTCCACATTGGGCTTGTTGGAGAAAAACTTTTTCTCTTGAAGAACGACGCTTCAGAATGTTTTAGGTTCGAGCAGATGTTTATTGCTTAAGACACCAAGGTGTGGTGCAGTCAGGAGTGACCAACATGGCCCCTCGGGACTGAACCCAGAACAATAGGTGACTTTGGTATTTATACAAACAAGTAAACAAGGGAGAAAAACTTCCTTATAGGGAGTTTTTCCGGTTTCCAGAGAAAATGGCTCTGATAGGCATTGTGACTCATGTGCAGTAAGTTAATAAGCTGGTGGTTAATCAGCCACCGTCCTCTTTCCTGCGCGACTCTCAGCATGAGTATACCAAAAGGCATTTTTTTCTACTTCTGGCTGCATTGTAAAGATTGAATTCACAGCTCTACTCTGGGCAAGAGTGGTCTGTTCCAATCTTCCATCCCAGACCGCACTGTCCTTGTGGCAAACAGAACATCTGAATTAATTCATCACGCACATAAATTACAATTTGCACCCATGTTAAGAAGATGAAAATACACTTCATTCCAAGGAGGAAATCTCCATCATCATTGTTAATTTACATCTCTCATCATATAATTAATTTCAAGATTCTTGATTCTGATAAGTGCATTTGTAGTACCCCCACGCTACCTTGCCAGCCATTAACTTTGTCATTAAAGCTTTAATTCTTCAGTGATGTCTTTTGTCCACTCTATGTCCTGAGGTAATGTTGTTTTATGGCAGGCTTAACCATGCTCTCTTTCTTCCCTAATTCTCTCCTTGATTTATTCTTCCTTAACTAGCTTCTCCTTTTACTCTAAGGCAGGAGTTGAGAACCTTTCATGGCCCAAGGACCAAATTGGTCCCACACTGGGGCACTACCCAAAGTGGGCTGAGCCACTGCTCGCATGCGTCTCCCCCCACAACCCATACACACACATAGCCCATTCACACAAACACACTCTCACTGAGCTGCTTTTGGCAAGGCCTTGGTGAAGCATCTGGTGGGGGGAGAGCAAAGCGACTGAGCCACCAGCTTGAGGAGTGCTCCTCAAGGCTATGGCTGAGTTGGGAGCTGTTCTCCCACCTCCTCTGAGTGACAAGGGCTTTGGGGGGGGGGAGGACCTCACTGGAGGTTTTGTGGGCCACATTTGGCTCGTGGGCCAGAGGTTTCCCACCTGTGCTCTGACAGGAACTTATCCTCTTCTTTCAACTTTTCCTCATACATTCAAGAGTTTTCTGTCCTCTGTTTTTTCCCCCAATTGCTCCTTGTGCCGTATCACCCTTCCCCCACCTGTGATTATTATAACATCACCACTCCTCATAAATATTTTTATAATACCAAGTACTGATTCTAGCTCCAGAATTTCAGTACCTCTTTAATCTCTCAACCTCTTCCTTGAGGTAATACCAGAGTAAGTGTGTGTGAAAGGAACACATCAACTATAACCTAAGCAACCACTTTATTAGGACGCTGCCACCACCCTCCTCCTCGTGAGGAGAGAATAGTCTTTTTGTTTTGTTGTTTAATGCTATATTTTACTGTTTGTTTGCTTGATTGATGTGTTCTGACATATTCTTTCTCCTAATGACTATGGTAAGTAGCGGGGAGGGGGGAGTTAGAATGCTCAGACTTAAATGGTGTCTCCTGATCGGCTGTTGCTTTTTCAGTTGGGGGAGAGAGGGAATACGTGGGACTTGGTTTTCTTTAGATGGGGAGACAGGGATGGGCTTTCTGAGGGGTAGGTTTAGGGCATTGAGCTCCAGCTTTGGGGGTGGTTAGATTCTCCTGGAAGGCGGAGGGAGGTATATTTATGGTTTTGATGTCTTATTACTAGAAAGGTTAGAGTAGGTAAGGAATTAATACAAACTTGAAACAAGAATTTTACCACATGGAACTCAAGGTTCGTTGAAACATGCTATGCCATGTAATTAAAGTTTAATTTTTAACTTGTTCTTTCAAACCACAACATTCTCGGTTTCATTTTTTACCAGCAGGAAGGTTAGATGGATCTAGGAAAGAAGTAAGCCATGGACATTGAACCTACACCCACACAGAGCAAGAAATGGAAGGTCTTGCTACACTCCCCTTTTTAAATACAGGGCTCCAAATCAGAACTTACTCAAAGCAGGTCTGTTCAATTTCTTGTTCATCTTACCACAGTTTCTACACCCACTCTCCTATGCTATCATCTTAAACATGTTCCGTGTCCTTTGCCTTAGCCATCAAGGAAAGAAGGTAACTTTCAGTGGGTGATTACTAGACATAGGACAGCCAAGCTGAGTCCAATTGCTTCAGGGGAAGTCATATGAAAACATCACAAGGCATCAGTTTAATGCCATTAACTCTCTTTCCCCCATCCTAGGGGTCCAGTCCAGGGACATCCTAATGATGAGTTCTATAGGTAGAAGAGCTGACTGACTCCTGCCATTAGGAACATGGGATCATAAGAAGCAGCCTTATAGTGAGTTTGACACTGACAGGCAGCGGGTCTCCAGGGTTTCAGGTAGGATTCTTTCCTAGCCCTACCTGGAGATGCTGGGGATCAAAACAGGAACCTTCTGCATGCAAAGTAGGTGCTCTCCCACAGAGCTAGGGTAGGGTCCCTCCCCAGTGCTTTCAGTTATCAAAGTTTCTCATAAGCAATATCATTTTACGTCATTGAGAGCATGATGGCTTTTGAGAGTGGAAGCTGAAGAGAACTCTGGGATATTCACACATCACTGAACATGATGGTGGGGCGAAGGGGAGTTGGGGGAGGCAGAGAAATACAGAATGCTGTCCTTTCATAAAGACAGAAATACAAAAGAAAAGCATGTCCTCCTCCTAACCCAGTTTGCCTTTCCTCATCTGTACAAGTAAGAAAATGGCCTCTTGTGCCTGAAGCTCTTAAGAGTTGGTAAATATGTTTTTTCCTCCTTAATTAAAACAATAACAATTATTTATTAGTATTATTTATTAATAATAACAATTAGATCAGTTATTATTGATTGTACACCAGCCTGAAAGGTTATACTGATGGATGGCCTAGAAATTATATACACACAAATATAGTCTCTCTCTCTCTTTGACACATACACATATCACTAATATCATTGAGCAGCTAAAGAGTTAAAGCAATTATCTCTTCATCTGCCTCTCCTCTGCAAGTACAATTAGGTTCTGCTAAAATCTGGTCTAATGCCCGGAATCCAGAGCTGCTTTTGGTACTAGCATGATGGGATGAGAGGATGCAGCTTTAACAGGCCTGGCAAAGATAGCTATGGAAATTAAACTTAACAGGCCCGGTCCAGAGTATGTGTCCCATTGATTTGTGGAACTTTAAAGTGGAACTTTAAAATTTCTCCAGATTGGGACCAGAGTTTTTTAGGTTTGACATATTTCACTGGAGTTGGTCCAACATTATGTGTGAAATTAGATTAACTTCCTGATTTTGCTTTCTTGTTTTCAAAAGCGCCCTCACCCCCTACAACATGAATTCTTGTTTCTTTGCAGAAGTTTACTGTAATTGTCACCTTCTTTTTATGAATAGAGTTGTAGCAGCCCAATGCATGGAGCTTTTCCCAAACTGGAAAAATCTCTCCTGTTGATTTTACATGTTACACAACTTTTAAAGTCAAGCACTAAATCTATATGTAAAAGCAAGAAACCCTATTCCACTGACAAGTAGGCACAGTGCACACATCCATAGCATGTGTTAGGTGTCTGAAAGTGGAGGGAGAGAGAAAAAACCTCCCTTCTTTCTTCCATTCCGCTGCTGCACTGCCAGAGCGGCATGTAGGCGGTGGGTGGAGGAGGGCAGGGGGTTGGAGACTCCCTGTGCGGCTGGGGGAGGAATTGGTCTCCATTGAGTTCCTAATGAGAACATTGGGGCACAATGAGGTCCACTTTGGCTCAGCATTAGACTTGGAATAAAGGAATAAACCAAGCTATTTTCAAGCCTGGGGGTGGGGATGTGTTGCAGGGGGTGAAGTGGCGGGAATAGTTCGGTTTTTCAAACTGAGTTCCAAGCTTGCACAGGGGAATCCGCCCCATCACCACTGACAGAGTTTCCATCAGAAAATCGCATTCAAAATCTAGCTCCATCATCAGTGTGTGTGTGTGTGAGAGAGAGAGACGGGGGGGCACCTTTACACAATGGTTTTTTAGCAGGATCGTTCTTCTTTAATCACTGATTTTCGCAGAAGCTTTAAACGATGCCGCTGCTCTCCTGCTGCTATTTCACAACTTCTCCTCCCTCTTCTCATGTTATCTGAGAATGGGGAAAACCCAGCATTTTCTGTGCTTGCGATTGAAATCCCCATTTCCCCCCTGTGTATTACCCCTTTAGCGCTTTGTCCCACTTTGTGTGGGCATGTGTTAGGGGTGTTGATGGGCGGTGTTGAATAACATTGTCATGACAACAAATTGGTGGGAGGGTGGGGCAGGTCACGGACCACACTTCCAGTGACCGTTTCTGCCTCTCTCCCATTCCACTACATATGCTTAAACTGTAAAGTGGTTAACCATCCCAAATGCTTCTCCGAGATCCCCCTGAACACAGCCATGCTTACTTCTGAGTAAACTCATTGGCTGTAAGGCTTTCCTTTCCTGGGAGTAAGTGCCATTGAAATCTTGCTTCTGAGTAGGCATGCATAGGGGTGCATTGTAAGTCTACTTAGAGTAGCAGTCTTAAGGTCTCCCATCCCCTCCAATGCATTTACTTGGAACTTCCCCTCCCACTGACTTCACTGACTGCTTCTTCTCCCTTTTGCTCACCAGTTTAATGGGCTTTTTTCATAGAGACATTGAATGGACTTGCACTCATCCCTGTGAAAACATTCGTACGATTGGGAAGCCAGCCAGCCACTATCTCTTCTCCTAGCCCACCTTGCAGTGTCATTGGGTAGCCAGAATAAGGGGGAAGAACAACAGCATGGGGGGAGGGGGGGAAAGCCAGTAAATGGGAAGCCTCCTGTGGAAGCACCATGAGGACCCAAGGAAATTTATCTGGAAGGAGGGTTCCCTCCACCTTTAAAGCCACTAGAAGGGCTTCCGACTTCCCTCCTGCTGGGAGGAGTGGAGGGACAGGTGGAGCCATCAATCATGTTACAGGAACAAGGGATCGGCCTTCTGTCCTGATTTTTCCATGCAGCCATGAAAAGGTATATTGTGGAGGGAAATGCTATGAGAGATGCCTGTATACAGGGCCAATCTAAATCCTGGAAAGGATCTGGAATCAAAAAGACCAGTTTGTAGTGGGATAAAATGCCAGGTGCGAAGAGAGCCAGGATCTGGCAAGATGCAGCTATTGTCAGGGTGGAAACTGAGCCGATAGAACCCCAGAGCAGTTCTGATTCTGAAGAGGAACAGCAATCCGTGGGAGAGGAGCCAGCTCATCCCTCACAGGCACAGCAGCTGGCAGAGATTCCTCCTGCCAGCATTCCTGAGATAGATAGTGACCCTGGCAGTGAGAGAGTGCGGGAAAAGGGCTTGCTAGATGCTGGACGCAGACGCAGGGAGCAACAAGCGATGGAGAGCGCGGAAAGGAGGCGTAGCACCCATTTGGCGTGCAAGCAACGGTCACGTCCCGTGGACCCAAGGGAAAGGGGGAGGAACTCTCCCTAGCCCATAAGTTCAGGGTCTTCAAGTGATTCTCCTTCAAACAGGGACCAACTGCCTACCTGGAGCTTAGGCCACTCAGCTATTCTTTCCCCAGTGCAGTTCCTTGCTAGTCGCTGGTAATTAGCATCTGAAAGAGTCATTAAGTTGTAAAGGAATAAAGCCTTGAAAAGATTCCTTTTCGTCTGCGTCTTGAGTTGGCTATTGGAGGGCACTGTAAGAAGCAGCTAGAGGGCTCCTGACAGCTATGTGTTCTTATCCTACTGAGGAGTTGTCAAAGAAACAGAAATTATTTCCGGGTTGACAACCTTAGAAGATCAGATGCAATAGCTGAGGAAAGTAGTGCATTTTCCCCGCAACAAAGGGTGCTTCCAAACGGAGGGCTCCTAGTGCTATTAATCAAAGGACATTATACAGCTATTCCACTCTCCTTATGAATAAGGTAAGAAAAAAAGATGGAAGAAGTGGTGGGAAAACATGGGAGAGTTATGAGTGGAAGACAATGTCACATGGACCCCATTCAAAATTCCATGAAACTGGCAAAGCAATTGCACAATAAATGCCTCATCTGGAACCACCCTAAGTATTGAGTCATGGCCAAGGGGAACACAGAATCATATTGTATGCTCCACAAAGTCTCTCTCAATGGAGGCCACTGCCATTGTCAATGGCATGGGGGTAAGTTTCGTCTTCACCATGGTGTTGTGCACAGGTCTAGCACTAATTCATCCCACAGGAATCAACTTTTATGGGGGAAAATAAAAGTGTGCCTTCAGGGCCATGAACTGAGATGAGGGCTAAATTGGCTCTCTGTTTTTCAGAATCTGCCTGAAAAAAAAAGTTCTGTGAAGCTCATTGAACAAAGAACACACACCTACACACCAGCCTAGCTCAATTAACTAAAATAGATAATGTTACCTAATTTGTATCAACTATCAAGCACCATCTAAAATACTGACTGGCACACTCATCTTAAGCATTTTTCTACATACATACATACATACATTTGTGTATATCCATAGCAATAAATACATATGAAATGTATATATGTGTGAAAAAGAACTTCCTAGCAATTATACATACGTTTCAACAAAAGCGGTATCCAAATTAGTATCCATTTGAATGTGGCATCTATATGCCACCCATTCAAATGTTGATAGCATTATAAGGTCCTCAATCCATTACTTTATAAGAGATGAGCATTTATCCTTCCAATGTTGTAATATCAGTAATTTAGCTGTTAAGAGGACATGGAGAATCCATTTACACTGACCATTTGTTAATTTCCATGAAACAGGTAGATAATTTTTTTTAAGTGTGTACATCAGTGAATATTAAAGACTGTTCCAGTACCAAATTTATCCATATAATAACCTCCTCCCAAAAAGAAGCAACTACTGGACTTTGCCAAAACATGTTTAAAAGAAGCATTAGCTGCATAGCACCATCAGCAATTAGCTGAATTAGACAAACCCTTATTAAAGAGACATTACGGTGACAAATAAACACGAAACAAACTTTTTGCTGAATAAAATGCAGGCTAAGAACCATAGACATGACAGGTATAGACTCCAAAGTGGTGATCCACTGATTAGGCAGAATGGGACAATCCAATTCCCTATTGATCTTAAACATAATTCTTAGGAATAATTATTTTGTTGAGTGCAACCTAGGCGAGTTCAGTCGCCAAGCACACATCCTTCCAACAGAGACTGATGGTGAAATCCCTTCTTCTATCTTTAAGAATCAAGAATCCACCTGCAGGGTTAAAGCAATTACTCCTTCAGCAGCTAAGCTCTGGAGAAAAAAATTGATACCATGAATAACAAAGGATGGGAAGGAAGCTGCCAATATAATCTAATAAGCCATATAAGATACTTAAAGGGATTTCAGAACAATATATTTCAGATTTGCAACTTTGCATTTAAACTGGGCATCCTTCTGTCACAGATTTTAAATAATGGGTTGGATTCAGACTTAGTCATGCTCAAAGTAGACCCACTGAAATCAATGGTACTTAAATTAGTTGTTGAGTTAATTGTCGGTCCCATTGATTTTAGTGGATCTACTCTAAGCTTTACAATATTTGGATCAAACCCAAAATCTTTACTTTGGGTATGCCGCACGGATGAGTGGGATTAAGCAAATTACATAATAACTATGAAATAATTATTCTTGATTTTGTTGGTTTTCTTCCTCTCTCTGGATTAATTTGAAATCTTTTGAGGGCCATAATCAAAGAATGCAACTAGCAGAAATGCTGTGATCTTTGTAACTCAGAACCATGAAAGGTGCATATATATTGAAAGCTAGCTATTCTGAAGAGGGTTATATGTATTATTTATTTAAAGCTTTTTAACCCTGCTCTTCATCTGAAAAGGATCCCAGAGTGGCTTACACATATAAGTAATAAGCCAGTAATATGCTTGCCACATTAATCCAGTCCTCAGATTTCTAAAGTATCCTTTTTGTTATGTAGCTTAAATTGGGAATAAATCCAAAAAGCAAGAGTAGTATAATACCTTTATTAGGCTCAGCAAAATATTACAAAGAAGTGAGCTAGTTTTACATAACTCTTCCTTGGCCTGAAAGTTCAACAAGAAACAGAGATGGTAGTGAAGAGAAACATATGTTTTTGATAAAGGGCATGGTAGAAGAATAATTAGGAAGCAATTTGCAGAGAGATTTGGTTTGTGCCCAGTGCAAAAGATTTCGAGTTGCTCCAAAGCATACTATGATAAAGAAGCAATGATTTTGAAAATATAAAGGCCAGATTTATCTCTAGCATTAATTGGAACACACTTTGTAAGAGAGAGAGCAGAAGTAAGGAAAACCTGGTAGTCCTTATATGCGCAAAGCTGGAGATTTATTTTAGATGATGCACTAGGGATAGCATGGTATAAAAACTGAGAATGTTTTCATGATTGCAGTTTGGAGGAGGGGCATTTTATAAGAGAAAAGTTTCAACACTCCCAGAAATCCTTTTGTATCTAAGATTTGTTAGATATGATAGTTATGGCTTTCCAGCAGTGTGTGTGTGCGTGTGTGTGTGTGTGCTCTTTTTGTTTGTTTTGGTGATCCAAACATACACAAAGTTGAAACAAGTTTTCCCCAAAAGGGTGAAAACTAGAGAACAAAAATAATTTGGTTGAGAATCAGTTTTTAGATTACTGTTGTGGCTAAATGTTCCTTTTCTCCCATGGAAATAATATTGCCCAGTTCTTGTTCCAAAAAAGCATTACACTGATATCGAAGTAGACATAAGGCAAAACAATACACAGAGTAAAAGATATATTGCTCAAGGCAGGCATTTGTCCTTACTAAGCTTGCAACGATAGTATCAGTAAACACTTACATAATAGCACCAAGCTGAATTCACTATCTATGGATAATTCCGTCATTGCTTTCTCTCTCCATCCTGATGAAAATCTGACAGAAGGCAGCATTTTCATGTCAGAACTCATCAACAAAAGGACAGATTTGATTGAGGAATCTGTCCCCAGTGCTGTCAGCATAGCCCCTGGATAATAAGGCAACTTAAGAAACCTCTGAGTTCAGCCCCCATTATTCCAATGAGAAATTCACTACATATGCCTTGAGCTGATCATCCCTTAGGGAGTTTGTCCTTATATTTCCAGATTTCTGTGATGTGGAGAGGAGGTAAAAGGTTTAGTTGGCTGTTCCATTTTTTGAACAGCCCCATCCTTATAAAACTATCCAGATAGCGGCCTGGCTGCAGAGATCGCTGTTGGCAGCTGTTTACAGATGAGATCCCAGTCCCAAATCTGCATTCTCTAAATTAGAGAAACAGATATAATCAGTACATGCCTTCTGAAGAATAACTGGATCTTTTGCATCACCCCAGAGAGATCTCTACATCCAGTCCATCCAACAGTTTAAAACTGCTTAAAAACAGTCCCTAGCAGTAGGCTTGGAGAAAATGGAAATCTTACCTGGGATGTACTGGAGCACAGACCAAAGGAAATGAGCCACATTCTTAAACAGGAGGCTGATGAACGAAAAGATAAGGGAAAGCATCCGTGTGGTATGGAACTCAAATAAAGGCAACAGATCCCAAGTAAACTGCGTAAGCTGTCTATACCAAAGATGGCACAAGGAATCTAGCACTGATGGGAATATAGAGCAGGCTGGCTGAACACATCATTTCAGAATAAAAGCCTGGCTCAGCCTTTTCTGCAGTGGGAACAGGGATGAGGCTGCACAAAGCTGGCGATACGTTTCTTATGCAGTATCAGGCTACTGTGTTCCCTCTTTGCACTAAGGGCAAGTTAATGCCAAGAATCACTCTCCTTTAGCAAGAAAAAGAATAGCACATTTAGAATTATTTTAGAGTGGTGTATCTCAGAATCTCCTAATGAGATTTGCGATCAGTTAATTATTTCAAATAAACAAATCATACTTACTGTGAGCTGTCTCAAAATATTCAAATGTACATCCTGTGGCAATTAGGAAGGAAGTAAGTTTTATTTTCCAGTTAAGCTTCCGTTTATTTTTTTAACTGGGCAAGTAGTCCAGTCCAGACACCAGGGGCCGATCTACATTGTGCCCGCCATCGCAATGAATTCGGTGTCCCATCGGGTTAAACGCTCTCGCATTAAAACGTGATTATTCACACTCACCCATTTTCCCCGTTGCAGCGCTTCATCGAATGCGCAAGCTTGGTTCACACTGGAGCACTGTGCTGTTTTCCTGCTGTTTTCCTGCACGCGCTTGTTGTCAGGGTGGACACTGAGCCCATAGAATCCCAGAGTAGTTCTGATTCTGAGGAAGAGGAGCTGCTCCTGGGAGAGGAGCGCGCTCATCTTTCCCAGGGCCAACAGCTGACAGAGATTCCTCCCACCAGCATTCCTAGCTTAGATAGTAGTCCTGGGAGTGACAGAGTGCGGGAAGCAGATTTGCTGGATGCGTGACGCCGACGCAGGGAGCGGTGCCAAATGGAGGGCGCGGAAAGGAGGCATAGTGCCCGGTTGGCGTGCAAACAACGGTTGCGCCCAGAGGATCCAAGGGAAAAGGGGAGGGACTCTCCCTAGCCCATAAGTTCAGGGTCTGCCAGTGATTCTCTTTCAAACGGGGACCAACTGTTCCAACTTAGGACATAGGTACTCTGCTGCTCACATCTAGTTGCTAACAGTAGAGTTGTTACGTTGTAAAAGAGGAATAAAGCTTTGAAAAGAATCCCTTTGTCTGCGTCTGGACTTGGCTACTGGATTAGACTGAGAGAGGCCTTCAAGGAGCCCTTGACACTTGTCTGATCTCGGAAGCTAAGTAGGGTCGGCCCCAGTCAGTAGTTGGATGGGCGACTGCCTGGGAATCAGGCTTCCTGCACTGAGCAGGGGGTTGTTCTATCCCTTCAAATGAGACTAAGTTTTACCCCCTCCTATCCCCCGCTCTGGATGTGTTTTTTTTTAAATTAAGGCATTATCCTTGCAGAATCGGGGCTTCTCCGCAATGTTTTTTTTCCTAATTGAGGCATGATCTTCGAAGATTTGAAGTTGTGAAGCTTCACAACTTCGAATCTTCAAAGATCATGCCTGAATTAGAAAAAAAAAAACATCATGGAGAAGCCCCGATACTGCAAGGATAACGCCTTAATTTTAAAAAAAACATCCAGTGGCCACAAGACTGGAAAAGGTCAGTTTACATTCCAGTTCCAAAGAAGGGCAATGCCAAAGAGTGTTCAAACTACTCTTTTGGGATGGGAGCATGGGAGGGGCTTGAGCACAGTCCAGGGACCGGTGAGCAGGTCAGGGGTTGGGTGGGCGTCCAGAGAATCCAGACACGGGTGAGTTCACACATCCCTAAATTATGCCATGGGGTTCCACAGGGCTCTGTTTTATCCCCCATGCTGTTCAACGTTGACATGAACCCACTGGGAGAAGTTATCCAGAGGTGTGGGCTGAGGTGCCATCAATATGTGGATGACACCCAGCTCTACCTCTCTTTCTCATCAAGCCCAGGTGAGGCAGTGGCTGTTCTGATTCAAAGTGCTGGTATTAACATTCAAAGCCCTAAATGGCTTGGGGCCAGATTATCTGAAGCATCACCTCCTCCCATATGTGCCAGCCTGGACCCTAAGATCATCCTCAGCAGCCCTTCTCCGTGAGCCCCTGCCAAAGGAAGTGAGGCAGGTGGCTACCAGGAAGAGGGACTTTTCTGTTGCGGCACCCTGGCTGTGGAATGAGCTGCCTAGAGAGGTTTGCCTGGTGCCTATGTTGTATTCCTTCCAGTGCCAGGTGAAGATCTTTTTATTCTCCCAGGCATTTTAGCATTTTAACTTCCTAGTCTTTTAGCTTTGGTGTTTTAAATCTGTATTTTAAATCCCTGCATTGCTGCTAGGTTTTATTCTGGTTGTATTGTTATATTGTGATTTTCATGCTTTTATATTTTATATTGTTTCATTCTGTGTTTTTTGGTTTTAATTTTTGTGAACCGCCCAGAGAGCTTCAGCTATTGGGTAGTACAGAAATGAAATAAAGAAAGAAATGAAATGAAATGAAATGAAAGGCTCTTACAATTACAGCCCCTCTGACAGATGGCCATCCAGCCTCTGTTTAAATAACTCCATCTAAGGAGCCCACCACCTCCTGAGATAGTCTCTTCCCATGTCAGAGCTCTTACCATTAGGAAGCTTCTCCTAACGTTTAGCTGAAATCAGCTTCTTTGCAATTTCCAGCCATTGCTTCTAGACCTGCCCTCTAGACCAGCAGGAAAAAAGCCTGCTTCATCTTCTGTGAGACAGCTCTTCAGGTATTTGAGAACAGCCATCATGTCTTCCCTTAATCTTTTTTTTCCTCTCTAGACTAAACATAGACCCAGCTCTGTCAAGTGTTCTTCACAGGACTTGGTTTCCAGACCCTTCAGCATCCTGGTTCAGCTCCAGGCAGTCAATGTCCTCCTTAGAATATGACACCGAGAACTGGACTCAGTACTCCAGTTACAGTCTGAGCATCAGAGAGGAAAACTACTACTTCTCCTGATCTGGAGCCCTAAGATTGCATTAGCCTTTTTAGCAGGCACATCACACTGCTGGCTCATATTCTGCTTGCAAAGAGGAAGGTCTTTCCCAGCCCTGCTTTTACCTGAGATCCCTTTAACTAGAGATGCCAGTGATGGAACTTTTAGCAAATGTTGCTGGACCACAACTCCCACCATCCCTCACTGTTGGCTATGCTGGCTAAGGCTCATGGGAGCGGCAGTCCAGCAACATCTGGAGGACCACACATTCCCTACCCGTGACCTTTAGCATGCAAAGCATGTGGTTTACCACTGAGCTATGGTCCCTCTCGGTGAATTGATTGGTTCCTGTCTCCATCCTGTGGTCTTGCCTTTCAGACCATACACAATTTTTCTTGGCTTGATCACTTGGTGGGCAGCTGGTGTTTATTTATATTTTGAAGCCTCCACCACTATGCTTAAGAACATCTCTCTCTCTCTCCCTGCCCACCAACGATGGCTCAGTTTGGCTCTAGTAATGCAGACCCCGGGGGCTCCAGAACCTATGCCCTCTGAGAACCTCCCCTCTGAGGACAGCTGCCTTCTCCACGATAGATACATTTAGTGCTTCCCACAGGCTGGCCTGGTAACTTGCTTCCTGATCCTTATTTATTTGCTTATTTTACTGAGGTTTATCCTGCCTTTCCTCTCAGCAGCTCAAGGTGGCACAAGTGGTCCTCTCCCCCGTTTATCCTCACAACAAACCTATGAGGTAGGTTTGGCTGAGGATTGGTGGCTGATCCACGGTTACCCAGGGAGCTACATAGCTGAGTGGGGATTTGAACCTGAGCCTAGCCAGTCCTAGTCTGACACTATCCACTACACCACGCTGGCTCTTTCACCTTTAGCAGTTTCTGGCAGTTGGAGGGATATATCTGGGACCCATAGCTGTTGGCTGGAGAATTAGAACGGAGTGGCTGAAAAGCTGAGGCATTTTGAAAATTAAAAATTGGAGGCTTACTATTTGATGCCAGCATCTAGAAATTGGAAATACTACTCCCGCCAGGACTGCAGAGGCAACAGGAAAAATAGCCTTAGCTGAGGTGCTTGTTGGAATGTTTGTTTGCTTGATTGTTGTTTTTGTTGTTATGCTGCACCATCAACAATCATGGCACTCTACAGAGTAAGATAAGCAAAGAAGAAAGATCTTTGCCTCAAGGAGTGTACACTCTAGATGGCACTGGCGGGGAGACAAGCAATAGAAGGAAGGAAAACAAATGGAGAGAAGGAGGAATGAAAGAGACAAGGGCAACATGGCACGGGGAAGAGACAGTAAGCTCTTTATGCTGTTTTCATTGTTGTCAAGGATGTTTCCTTCTCTTAAAGATGTCCTGCACTTGCCTCTTTCCTCCACCATCAAATTGCCTGTGAAACTAATGACAAGAATATATGCACAAAATCTCACCCTGTGTCTGCTGTTTTGCTGGGGTATGGGGATATGTGCATCTCCTTCTGTGAAGTGAGTGTATGGTATGTGTATAGTGATGGAAGGGCTCGGGTCCATCGGCACAGCCTTTGATTGGCCGTTAGGAAAGCAACCCATAAGCCACCTGTGCTTGCCCAGTTCTCACTTGAGAACATTTTTGCCATGCGCAAAACAAGCTGGCTCTCCATGATACCACTTGAAAGTAAGCCACCCACTGAAGCTGCTGGTGGAAAGTATAGACAGTGGGAAGACCTGGCTATTAAGAGAAGTCTGTTTCTGGCCAATGGCTGCAATAGAAATTGCCCCATCTTAATTGTGGCTCCACCTAGAGGGACTGGGTGCTAGTCCTCAGCATCTTGAACTCCTTGAAGAAATAGTAGGATTTGGGAGACAAGATCAGAGGAAGAATCATGGAATTGGAAGGTGCCTCAGAGATCATCTAGTCCAACCCCTTGCTCAATGCAGGCTCTGCACTGCAGGATGCAGCTACAGCATCCCTGACAGATGGCCCCTCCAACCTCTGCTTTAATACCTCCAGCAAAGGAGAACCATCACCTCCTGAGGCAATCTGTTCCACTGCTGAACAGCTCCCGCTGTCAGGAAGTTTCTCCTCATGTTAAACCAAAATCTGTTTCCCTGTAATTTCCACCCATTGGTTCTAAACCAGCTCTCAGAAGCAAGAAGAGTCTGCTTGGCTCCAGTGGGGACTGGAAGTTTCTCTCCTGGGTATTAAGAAGCAGCTGCTTCCAAATTCACAGCAAGTGTTTCTCACAGAGGGCCCTGGCAGAGGAGCTGAAGGCCCCTTGGGTGGATGGCAGGCTCTTCCAAGGCCCGTAGTGTACAGCTGTCATGCTGGGAGGTGCCAGTGCCAAGTGATGAAACACCTGCTTTTCTGCACTTCTGGCTGGGACCCCTCCAGGCAACAGAATTCTGTTTTCATTTGCTGCAGCAAGTTAACCAAGAAAAAGTTAGGACTAACAGGTTGGTTAGCAGAGCTGACTCTCATCCTGTGTTCACTATCAATCCTGCATAACTTTTCTTTCCAGCAAATTGTTGAGTGATGCAGAGAACAAGAAGCTTTTTGGGCAAAGCAGTCAGAGGCATGGGCACATTTATAAAGGTGAGGAACTGGACGACTTCACGTTCTCTGCTTACTTCAGTACCACCTAGGTCGAAAAGGAATTGCGAATGGGTGCCTGAATTTTCTCTGTCTGTTTTTCTAACCACTAGCAGCCTTGTAATCCTCTCCATCTGCAGTGCAGACACAGAGGGGAGCAGTGGAGCAACTGCAGGTCTTGGTCTGCACAGATGACAGAAAGAAGTGGTGGGCTGAAAACCCAGCAAGCCTCCGTGGAGATCACCAGGCCCTTAGATGACCAGGGATAGAGTCACATAAACTGGGGTTCGGAGATCAGTGGGGGACCCCTGAATCAAACAACAGGAGACATCAAAACTGAAAAGTGGCTTTGGAATACCTCTCTGGAGGTGAATCGGGGGAAGAATGGGCCAGTGCAGACTTAGACTGGAATAACAGCATGTTTCCATGAACTCAGGAATGGTGAGCAAAGCTAGGCTTGAAGAGCAGTAGGCGCTTCAGATCAGTATCAACGGGCATGGTGCAAAGTGGAAACCTTAAAATAGAAATCAGCAATATGGGGGAAATCCCAAGTTAGGTAGGTATCTGTTGAAACCTGTCTGTTGTTCCAGCCACCATTGCATCCGTTGTCCATGCAGATGCTGTGTTAGTTAGCAAACACGCTTCTGCAGCATCACCTCAATTTTCGCTGTACAACTCTTGTGCACGTTCACATTTTTACAGGTTTAACTTGAGACTGCAACCCTGTCCCATTCCAATATCTGCAGATAAGAACAAGCAAGCTGAGATGATCTGTAGACCTCACTGATCTTGTGTGTCTTGTTCTTTTCTTCCTCTCCTTCTTCCTTCTAGTTGTGGTGACTGTCCATGGAGAAGTAAGTGAGGCAATGGGTGGGATGGGGAAGGGCTGGTGGGTAGCTGGGTGTGAGTGGGACAGGCATAGAGGCATTTGTCTATCCTGTTTAGGAGCACCGGTATGCAAAAATGCAAAAGTATTGCAAATTGCCAGTGTCAGCTCCAGTGTCTGTTCTGGAGGGCTCTTGGGCCAGGCACCCTCAATGGGCCCTTCCCTCAGTGAGCCTACCTTCTCCCTGCCATGGGCACCAGCCGCTATTGCTCCTCATCTTCTTTCCCATTATCCTTGCTTGACAGACAGACAGACAGACAGACAGAAGCATCTCCTGCTCCTCCTCCTCACCACCACCATTGTCTGGGCTGGAATGAGAGGCAGGTGAACAAGCAGGTTACAAGGATGAAGAGGGGGAGCAAGCCCAGGAGGCTCTTTTCAGTGGGCCCCTGTCGGGATGTGGGTCCTTAGCAGATGTGGGTCCTTATCCTCCTCACCTGCAACTCACTCTGGCTCAGGCAATGGTGGTGGTAAGGAGGAGCAAGAGATGCCACAGCCTACTTGTTCACTGGCTCTGCCTGCTCAGGAAGCAATTGGTAGCAATGATAGGAGAGAGAAGATTAGGAGGAATAGCAGCTGGTGACACTGGCAGTGAAAAGGTGGACTCACTGAGGGAGGGGGCCCATGGAGGGTGTCTTGCTCAAGAGCCCTCCAAAACCTGGAGCCAGCACTGCTAGTTAAGAGTGCCATGCAGAAGGCCCTTGAATTAACTGCAGAGGCCACTTGTCCTCATGCAGCGGGACTCCCTTAACCTCTGGGCCTTGCCCAGTCCATTGGACCATAATGCTTGCCAGCCCCCATCTGTTTCTCCCCGATGGCTGTAGAAATCTCCAGCAGCCACCCAGAATCCCGAGTGAAATTTCTACTTTCCCAAATCATCTGTCCATAGATTGCTGAGATGCCCACTCATCTTCTTTCCAGATTAATCCCATTTCTGGGGTGCTGGTAGACCTGATGGATTTGAAAGCATACATTGAAGGTAAAGGCACTAGACCTGTGGGGCTCATGCATGGGGATCTTCTGGCATAAAAATGTAAACACACATGGGAGGGTGCCCTCTAGCCCATTTCTTCTCTGCACTTCCCAGCCTTTTCTGCTAAAATGTGAATGAATGACTGTTGTATAATAGAAACTGGAATAGAATTCACAGAATCACAGAATTCAGCATTAATTGTGAGAGCAGGTGGCCAACTATAAAGGCTCTGCACGGGCCTACAAACCAACATCTGATAAGTTTGAAATGCAAACTTAAATCTCTGCAGTTTCAGACAGCATTACAGTGTTTTTCCCACCTGGGGAGATGGGATGGGCAGGAGAAATTAGTATACAATAAGAACATAAGTGCCCTTCTAGATCAGACCAAAGGCTTATTTTGTCCAGCATCTGGTTTCCCACAGTGGCCAACCAGATGCCCAAATGGGAAACCCACATGAGGGCAATAGCCCTCTCCCACTGTTCTTCCCCAGTGTTGGTATTCAGAGAAATAATGCCTCCTGGAGGTAGCATAAAGCCATCATGACTAGTAGCCATTGATAGATCTCTTCTTCATGAGTTCGTCTAATTCCGTTTTAAAGCCATCTAAACTAGTGGGTGTCACCGCATCCAGTAGCAGCAAATTTTGTACGTTAACTCTGATATGTATAAGAGAAACTAAAATGATAATAAACATCCTGTTATGCCACAAGTATGAACTTGAGCACGCTCCGGGAGAAAGCGCAGGACAGGAAGGCCTGGCGTGCTATGGTCCATGGGGTCACGAAGAGTCGGACACGACTGAACGACTGAACAACAACAACAAAAATGCCACAAGTAAAGAGGAAAGCTCTGAAATCAAAGCAGATCACTCAAAATACATTGCTAAAAAAATTCCAAGGAGTGTGCACAGCCCCTGACACAGCAAAACTCTTATAAGATGCAGGGCTCTGTGTGTATTCTGTGTGCATTATTTGGGACTGAACACAAATTTTGACATCCTAAGACTCCTGGGTTTTTAAAAAATAAAAAAACCAAGTTTCTATCCCTTTGCAAGATAGACTTGAAACTATTTGGTGAAATCTCCAAAGCATGGAAGGGAAGTAAAGATGTCTTCCACTGCTGTGGCTAAGTCTTCAATATTCTGCATAGCTCTGTGCCCCTTAGTAAGAGTTAAAGCCGTTAACGCACATCCCTCCAAGCAAATATTTGCACATTTATATAGTTTTATCCAGGTTGAAGAATTAAACTATTCTTAGCATAGGATTTGGCTTGCAGTGGGGTGCAGAATTCTGATTTCTTTGTTTTTGTCACAGTTAAACCCACTTTGCTTCTCACTTTGCAAAACCAGACACGCCCTACTCAGTATACCTCTCTGCCTCTGCCACCCACCACATTCTCTTGAATTCCTCTAAGTCACATCTGAGAAAGACGCAGATAAGCCTAATGTCTCGCTGTGTTCATCTGGGAAAACCTCCAGAAGCACTTGCCTGTGAAAGCTCTTCATAAAATACAACTCTACAAAACAGATGAGAGCAGCAGCATCTATAAAGGAGAAGCACCAGCTCCATCAGCTTTCATGGATGCATGCACAGTGCCTATGTCCCCAGCAGTTGACCAAAGGAAGCTTTGTAACAGTCCTAAAAACATCTGTCACCACCAGCCATGACTGCATCCTCCCTGCCAAATGCTCCATTTGAGTAACCTTTTGTGGAAGTGGGGGAAATTCACTGTTGCACTCACTGTTTTCTGGCCTTCTTGCTTTTTGAGACAGGGAGAGGCACTAACAAAGGAACTTGGGATGGAGAAAGGGGAGGGGGACCAATGGAGCTAGCCTGCTTGAACAGACAGGAGTTGATACCATCTGCTGCAGCAGCTACAGCATCTTGTAAATAACTGCACCTGGTCACCTGGGATGAGTAAAAATAGCCTGCAGGAAACTAGGCAAGGAAGCATTATCAAAATAGTGCAGCTTGTCACGTAGGGAAAAGCTACGCCTGCCAACATACCCACTTGTATGCAGCTCCTTGGACCCCACTGTTGCGCTTCACATCTGTGCTGCTTCCAGATGAGCAGCTCCTAGCACCACTAATCATTGCTCTTCCAGTGTAAGCTACAAGCAGAATTCCAGTTGGCTCTCCACGCTATCAGGCACATTGCACAGTTTCTGTTTATCCCTCCCACTATGACGAATTCATATGAGCAGCCATTAAAAAAAAAAAAATCCAAGCAATCTTTTTTTTAAAAATCAATGATTTAATGAGTGCTAAAGCACTTATTAATTTAAGCATGATTACCTGATCATTGCTTGTGAAATGTAAAAAGAAAAAAGAAAAGAACAAGAACAAGAACTGCTTAACATTTATTTTGGATCAGAACTGTTTAATTAAGAAAAACATGCATACACACTGCTAGCATGGCAGTGCTCGGAAAGACAGTGGAGGGTTATAAATTAATTATTTTTCATTTGTTTTACAAAATTAGCATTACAACACTCTTTCATTTAAGTGATATATATTTGGAAAAGCATTTTAGTACTAATTAAAAGACTGGTTAAAAAAAATACACGGGGTGATAAAATGGCACCTATCCACTGCAAAGGTTGTAGTGAAGGTGTGCTGAGTGTTCTCTTTTTTGCCAGTCTCCCTGCGAAAAGTGCAGAGCTTTTTGAAGTGTCTTTGTTTTTACTGTAAAGTTTTCTAAAAATGCAGCAAATGCCCAAAGAGCTTTAATCACATGTACATAATTGACGTATAGTACAGATAATTAATACAAAAATAAAGGATAAAAGATTAAAATTGCCAAAAAAAGTTAAATTTAAGCTTTATAATCTTTGAGTACCTCCTTTAAAATCACACACACAACAACCTTTATATACGGGCAATATTTATCTTATCTCTCACATATATTTTTCCTTACAACATCTCTGTGGAGTTCAACACACGTTAAGATTAAGTGACTTGCCCAAGGTCACAAAAGGGAAGTTTTAGGCACAAAGCATCATGAAGCTCCCTTTCTGGTCTATGGTTACCAGCAAACAGTTTCTCAGTTAATGCGGGACAAAGATGCCATGGAAGCCATAGGGCACTTGGACAGGAACTTCTGCCCGGCCCAATTCAGTGAAACTCTCAGCATCCAGAATGAGCAGGAAACTGCCTTGATTCTGAAACAAGAACAAAGTCAGACAGCAAGACTAAAGTAGTCGTATTTTCCCACCCAAAACACTCCCTTACAGTGCTCTTCTACATAATTGTTAGGAAAGTGTAACACAGGGGAATATGGAAGCTATAGAACAAGAGTGGGCAACTTATGGCCCTAGACTGCAACTTCCATCAGCCCTAGTCAACATAGCTGATAATAAGGGATGATGGGAATTGTGGTCCAACAACATCTGGAGGGCCACAAGTTGTGCACCACCGCTACAGAAAGTCCTAACAATTTGAAGCAGAACAAAGTATCCTAATCTATCCACATATTATCCTGTGCATGCCACTGTTCGCTAGAGTGCATGATAAAACTGGATTTTAGCATCCCTAAAATTAATGTCCGAACAATGGCCATTTACATAGGCAGTGAGACTAAATTACCTGCTTGGGTGTGAGCACTATGGACAGAATGACTCCACTGTCTTCTGCGGCAGAATTTGGTTCTGGCACAAACACTGGTTCAGAAGGATACATTCCATCCTCTTGCCAGATCTAGCCAGCAAAAACAAGGGGACAGAACAGGCTCTTTATTGTGGCTGTTAGGGCTGGATTCTGCACTCCCCAACCCAGGAATAACGCAGATTACATCACAGAGAAGCCCACATCTGTTCACCTTCATCTCCTTGGTTTTTACATCAGTCTTGATCAATGAGTCTCCAACTATGTGTCCAAAACCACAGCCATAGAAGAAACGGTATTTCTTCCCATTGCAATGAGCATAGTTGATCTGGGGGAGTTCTAGCCCGCCTGCTTCCTTGAGGTTCTCGTCATGTAGACTTTCATGTGTGCACCAGATCTGGAAAAGGAATCAGCACATTATAGCTATGCTGAAAGTTGCCTTACACCAGATGAAACTATTTGTCCATCTAGCCCAGTGTTGTCTACACCAGGGATGGGCAGACTTTATGCTTGTTGGATCTACTTTGGGGGGTTTATAGGAGAACCTCAGGCAGGATCCACCAACTAGAAACAAGCACAAAAGCCATACATGTAGCATTAAGGAACAGGGTGCCTCTGAGCATGTTCTAAGCCTGTGGATTTGTTTTCAGTACCAGAACTGAACTGAGCTCACAGTCCTTTCACAAAAAAGTCCACTTTCTTCAGCAGTCAAATTTAGGTGGAAAACATCATCATGTTGTGATTACTGGTAAACAGCTGGAAGTCAGAAACCCTTGCCAATATATTGCAAATCACCCAAAGATCTATCAGTAGATCCCCACCTATCTTCCGCCCACCCTTGGTCTACTCCAACTGGCAGTGGCTGTCCAGGGTTTCAGGCAGAGTGGACTTTCCCGTCACTTGCAAAATGCTCTTTTGCAGATACCAGGAACAAACCTGGGACCTTCTGCAAGCAAGGCAGTGCTCTGCTACAGAGGTATGGTCCCTCTCCCCATTATCTGTAGGCTGTTTTCAGGTGAACTGAACTCACCAACCTCATGGTTCATCTTATCCCAAGGCCATGTAAAGGGACAGAGGAAAGGTGATGCACAAACTTTGAAGTTTGTCCATGCTTTCAGATTCACACTTCCTGTCCACTAAGGCAATGATAGCCATCCCGGGTTCCTTTTTTTACAAGGGCCTTAAAACAAGTTGTACCAAAGCCCCAAATGGTCCAGGTTCTGAGCTCAGAATCAAGAATGCACAACAGAATGCATGCAAGTCTGTTTATTTTGTATGTAATGGAAAGGGGTTGGGAGGGTTGGAGTGAACGTCATCAGACTGGCAGGGGCTGATCAACCAACATGAAAGGCTTTCTTCCCTGCCCCTGCCCCTTACAGCTAAGCAAACATTAGAGAAACACAGATGCAGCCTTCTCCCTCTCCTGAAGCTCCCAATACTGCAAAGAAGCAAAGCTATGAATTAATTACTTCTAAAAAGCAAGGAAGCAAACATCAAAGACACGCAACTTTGACATAGCTTTAAGGTACCTAAATGCGTTATTTCGATTCATGTGAATCTCAGTAACTTCGGGAATGCCTATTTTGGGAACAAGCCTCATTGACCACAAAGGGAGCTACTTCTGAGTAGGCACACATACGTTTGTGCTGAGAAAGACAGGCACAGGAAACACTCCTTGACTTGGGTCAGGGTGAAAGGCACACCTGGGCAGGGCTAGCATACCCAAAGTAAATGTGGGGGCTGGGGCACACAACAACTATAGTGCAGAGTACCTGACTTAAGGAAAAGAATCATACTTTAAGCAGTCTCAGGAAATCTGTTTTTTCTGCAAAAAGCTCCAGGGTGGCTGCGGGATGGTAGCCTGCATGTGCCCCAAACGACCTCCAAATGCAGCCAGCTCGCAGCAAATCACCTGTGGAGACACCCCCAAGGCTGCCAAACCCATGTTTAGTTCCTTGAGGCCTAACTTTCCAAGTACAAAATGATAACGCGAAAGCTGGAGGGAGAAGGAAAAATAGAGGAGGGAGGATGCTGGAGACAAGTTGAATACAGGAGATGAACTCTCTGGAGGGAGCAGCCCAAACCACTGTGGTTACAGGAAATAAACTTTTACTGGAAGGAATTCCTTTATAAGACCTTGGTCTAGAGCAGGGATGGGTAACTTTTGGCCCTCCAGATGTTCTGGCCTACAACTCCCACCAGCCCTAGCCAGTATAGCCAACAAAGAGCAAAAGAAGGTTGAACAGCTATCTAGGGTGCAACTGGGCTTGCTATGGGTACGGAGTGCAAAAGTGCAGAATGCCAAGGGAGAGGTCTATCTGCGAATTCTGGATGCAATTCTGTACCCATAACAGATGCTAATGAGTGTTCAATGTGTTTACTGATGGTGGCGTTGCTTTGGCATGGAGCTTTCCCTCTTTAGGGCTCGGGACAACCAATCAGAAGTGTGCGTTGGATGGCTTGATTGCGTTAGAGCAGGGGTGAGGAACCTCTGGCCCACGGTGCCTTTCAGTCCAGTCTACAGCCTCCTTAGACCCCTCTTGGCATTTAGGCTTAAGAAAAACAGTCCTATTCATGTGAATACACCTGCTTACTACGCCTGGGGGGAACTGGGGGGTGACCAAAGCTGTGGAGGGCTGCATATCAACCTCCTGCACAAAAATTCCTTCCAACATGGCAATTAGCCTTAGAATAAAAGTTTCCATTCGCATGAATGGGACCTTTTTTTCTAAGAGAGAGAAACAAGTGACAGAGTCACAATAGTGCTTATTTATTGTGTACTATGCCCACTGGGCCTTTAGGAGAAAAGTCTCCTTCAGGGGCTGCCTCTCTGTAATTGGAGTGCCTCCCCGTTGTTATTTTATCTCCCCCCTGCCCCAAGCCTAACTGTGGAGTTGAGATTTTGGCGGACAGAGAAGGGGGGAGACAGCGAGAGAGAGAAGGGGAGGAAGAAAAGGAGAGGAAAAGAGGCATCACTGGCTCTGCCCAGGCGCACTTTCGGCTTCGCCCTCTCACTGCTGGCTCTGGCCCTGCCCACCCCTGGTATGTGGCCCCTGAGAGATTACCACCAAGGGCCCCACCTCAATTTAGTTACCTACCCCTGTTCTAGTGTCAAGGCATATATTTAAAATGGTGGTGAGGCTAAGCTCCTTGTTACCAGGCTATTAGCCAAGATAGATAAATGGAGTCTCCAGAGCACACTTCAAGTACCCCAAACAGGAGAAAACTACAGGGGATGGACATCGCCTCCATCCTCATCCTCATCCCCATCATGATTAGTTATAGCTCCTCCATGCCATCCGTGTGAATTTGCAGAAGTATCTGGCTGGCCACTCTTGTAAATAGAATGGCTCTTGGTCTGTTCCAGGAAAAAAAATCTTTGTTTGCTCAGCTTGCACCCAATATATGCATGTTATTTTGGCAAGAAGCATGTTGATGGGGAACGCAACTACATAAATAACTTTTCTACATCAGGCATTTATCGTGCACTCATGGTTCCTTTCTCATGGTTGTTTACAGGTTCTTTAGAGGACATTCGGATCCTCCAGTTTCACTTCTTTTTTAAGAACACTTTCCTGGTTTGTTTTTGTTTTGTTTTTTGAGCGGGGAAGATGGGGTATTATTTCTGAAAGCAAAATAAAAGGTAGTTTCCTACTTATGTATTTGTGCTGCTCCCCTGTAGCACAGCACCACCTAGACATTATGTAGTGGAAAAGGAGGAAAGGAAAAGCTCTTTGGGTAGAACTTGGATCTCAACCCTATGATGAAACCATAAGTAGATATTGTGATTAACAGCCTCGTGTAGAAAAGCTCAGACAGTTAGATCAGCCCAGTGTGGAAATGCCAGGTATAAGTTCAATGCGGAAGCACGTACCTTCCCATCAGCCTGTTTCACAGCTCTTGCCGACGTGTAGGTCAAGGGGCTAAGATTCTGCCCTACAGGTGTCTTGGGACTCATGTTGATGGGCAGAACAAAGCGCCACGGATATGGCCTTGGTAGTGAATTATAGACCTGCCAAGGAGACAGGATGTCATTGCAAAAGAAAGAACAATACTCTGCCACTCTGGTGTGGAGATGGGGAGCAAGAACCCACTATTAGAGAGAAAAGTATAATTTCTCTGCCTCCCAGCATGGGCTCCTTCCCGTTCAAAATAACTTTTCTTGCCCCAGACTGGAGCTTTGCAAACTGTCTTCCCCAATGGAAGAGAAAAGCTGAAGAGAAGGCATAGCAGACACAAAGAGTTTAAGGGGTTAAGGCTGCATCCTATGTATATTACACGGGAGTGAGTCCTCTTAAACACAGTGTGGGACTTGCTTCTGAATAAACAAGCATGGGACTGCACTGTGAATGTCATTAACGGGGCACCTGTTGTAATTATGATTGTATTTTTATTGAACATGCTCTTTATATATGACCTTGTGATTTTAAATTGTTGTAAAACTTCCCTGACTACTGTGAGAGCACTAGAAAGGCAGGACAGAAATCTCAATATAAATAAATATAAATATAAAAAGTAGCAAAGTTTTAAGGAACATGAAATGTTAAACACACCAATGGTGGTTCAATCCTCTTCCTTCTGAATGGCTTAAGCCATCCTTCCCCAGCATGGCACACTTCAGATAAGTTGTACTACAACTCCCATCACAGCTGGCTGGGGATGATGGGAGTTGTAGCCAACACATCTGGAGGATGCCAGGTTGGGGAAGGATGGCTTAAGCTTCCAGTTGCCTTCAGGCATAGCTGCAGCATCTTCTTTGGGCTCAGATGGACTGAAATGCTGCACTCTCTACTGTAGTCCCCATCCCAAAAGTGTCCCCAAGGACAATGCAGCTCCACTTACTTAGTTAGAACTAACTAAGTTAAGTTAGAACTAACTAACTAAGTTAGAACTAACTAACTTCTTAGTTAGAAGTTAGTTCTTCTAACTAAGAAGTTAGTTAGTAATCACACACTAACTTCCACCTTCACCAAATTCCTCTCTACCTTCCTCTGGGGACCAGCAAGTGGGGGGGGGGGGAATCCCCACTGCATTGTCCTTTTACCTTTATAGTCCTAAGGTTAGGTTCTGAGTTTAGCACTAGATTAACAGGTACAATGAAGCAAAGAGCAACTCCCACTCTACCTCATCTGAATTATCCTGTACTCTAAGCAATCTACAAAGCAGAGAAGCTAGACACATGTAGAGTCCTTCTGTGATTTTACAACACAATCCTCTACACGTCTACACTGAGTTCAATAGATGAGTGAGAACAGGACTGCAGCCTTAATTCTTTGGAGTTCCCAAATATTAAACAAGGCCAATCTTGCACCTTACACCAGGAGTCCCCAACAATGTGGGGCCAATGGGCACATTTGGCATTTTGAGACAGTGTTGTGGGTGCTCTCACCTAATGGCTGTCATGGTGGGTGGGCTTTCCCATTCATAAAATGGCAACCATAGTGGGCACACTGGTCTCAAAACTAACATTAAGGGAGCAATCCTATAGCCCTGGACAGCATCTGGGGGGGCCACAAGATATTTCAGATTCCTGGATCCAAGGTCAGAGACAGTGCTCTGACCACCAAGCTGGGAATCCATGCTTCCTGCCCCCGCCCCCTCCGTCTCACAGCCCGTGTGGAGAGAACTGCACTGGCTACTTCTCCAAGGTCACAAAATAGACCTCAGGTAGGAGGTAAATGGGGCGTTCCTGTGGGTGGGGAGGGGACTGGAGAGGCCAGGATATGAGCTATCCTGAGGCCTCTCAAGCCTCCTTTCCTCCCCCTCCAAAGCACCCCAGCTAAATGGGCAAAAAAGCCTATCTAGCTAAAATGCAGGACGGGGAGGTGAAGATCGGCTCTGCTGTGCCTCCCACTGTACATTGGATGATTATAAGCCTCCGAGTTCAGAGGCTCATAAGCATCGAGGACATAAAGAATAGGATTGTGTCCTAAAAGAACTTAAGTACAAAGCAGAAGTGAGGGCTGAGCCCCAAAACACAAAACCCCTCTTTTGAAGCTAAATAAACATGGCAGTGGAGGGCAGTACTTTGCTTTGTAGCATGCCAGCCTCCCAGTTTAAAAAAAAAAAATTAATTAAAACTTCTTAGGAAATAAAATAAAAATCAGGAGGAGCAGAGCGCCTGGTGAGTACCAGGAGAGGTGTCTCTGGGCACGTTGATGCCCGCGGGCATCATGTTGGAGACTCCAGCCTTACACCACGCTCCTGTCAGATTCCCTGCATGCCCTTGAACACAGTGGCTGTTCTCTCATCCAGAAGCAGGGAAGCAGCACCCACTTTCCTGGCTTGATGAAATTTTAATAGCTTGGCCAGCAGGAGGCTGCAGAAAATTCTTTGTACTGCAGGAGATTTTAGGGAAAGAGCAGGAGGAGGCAGCAGAAATGTGAGAGACCACGTGTGCTCATTGGCCTATTTCCATCTTTATATGTCAATGCTGGCAAATGTGAAAGTATGACTTGTAAATCTTGAAAATGACACCCCCAGATGCAGCCCCCTATTTCCAACTCTCAAGATGTCTTTTAACCAGGTCTTGAATACAACATTGTCCACCAAGCAGATTTACAGATTTTTTCCCATTTTTTATTTTATTTTATTTTTAACTAACTTTTTCCCATTTATTTGTCTTGTAACACACACTTTCACACAAGTGGGACTTTGCTTTTAACCTCTACTGAGTAGAGGAACAGGCACAGGCTAGTCTAGAACAATCACAAAGCTAGACACAAAAAGGGAAAAGAGGCTATGGAAGGACAAGACTCTCCAGTGGTGGTGACCTGCAAGGTGTGTGCAATGTTTGTTTTCTTGCCTGAGAACAACATGGCCTACACCTGCAACAAGTGCAAGTTGATCACGCTATTGGAAGAAAAAGTAAGAGGACTGGAGCGGCGACTGTCGACCCTCCGATGAATAAGAGAACACGAAGAGTTCTTGGACAGAATGGGGGAACTACAGCAGCAAAGTGAAGACCAGAAGCTTGAAGAGCAACAGCAAGATGAGGCAGTGGGAAATGCTGAGGTGAAGAAAAATGGAGTAGAGGATACTCCTTGGAAAAGGGTGACAGTTAGGAGAAGAAGAACTAGACACCACTCTGCACCAGTGGAAGCAGTGGAACTGTGGAACCGATTCCAGGTACTTGCGGATGAGACTGGAGGACAGCCTGCAGAGGAAGAATCACAGGGGAACCTACATGAGAGTGAGCAAGAGGCTGAAGGTCAGTCAAACAGAGGCGATGAAACCCAGGCCTATAACAAGAAGAAGAGAAGAGTGGTAGTAGTGGGAGACTCCTTGCTGCGTGGGATCGAGACCCAAGTATGTCGCGAAGACCCGTGGACTCGCCAGGTGTGTTGTCTCCCGAAAGAATGAATTAGAGACGTGACTGAAAGGTTGCCTGCACTCATAAAGCCCACTGACAGGTATCCCTTTCTTCTCATCCATGTGGGAACAAATGATACCGCCAAGCGGAGCTATGAAGAGATCACGTCAGACTTTGAAGCTTTGGGAAGGAAACTCAAGAACTTTGGGGCCCAGATAGTTTTCTCATCCATCCTTCCAGTAGTTAGAAGAGGGATAGAAAGGGAATGAAAAATACTCCAGGTGAATGACTGGCTACGAAGGTGGTGCCGACGAGAGAGATTTGGATTCTGGGACCACAGGCTATACTTCCTGGAAGATGGGCTGTTGGCAAGGGACGGGTTGCACCTCACAAAGGCTGGGAAGAATGTGTTTGGCCACAGCATGAAGAACTTCATCAGGAGGGCTTTAAACTGAATCCTACGGGGAAAGGAGATGTAATGTTGGGGGTAACAATGGACGTAGGCGCATGCACTGCAACGGAGAGAACAGCTCTGATAGTGCCCAATAATAGTCTTCAGACACATGTAGGAAGGAAGCCAGACTATGAAGCACGTGGTCCTCGATGTCTATATACTAATGCCCAGAGTATGGGAAACAAACAGAACGAACCTGAACTCTTAATACAGGAGGGAAATTATGACTTGATAGGTGTAACTGAGACTTGGTGGGATGACTCTCATGACTGGAATACAGCAACTGAAGGATATAACTTGTTCAAAAAGAACAGGAGGAACAGAAAGGGAGGTGGGGTTGCACTGTATGTGAAAAATACATATCTCTGCACAGAAATACAGGAGGAGGAGCTTGGTAGCCCCATCGAGAGCATCTGGATCAAAATAAATGGAGCAAAGAATAAAAGGATCCTGGTGGTCGAAGTCTACTACCGGCCACCCAACCAAGGAGAAGACGAGGATGAAACTTTTGAAAAACAAATAGCCAATGTTTTAAGGAAGCATGATGAAGTAGTAATGGGGGACTTCAATTTCCCCGATATTTGTTGGGAGACAAATTCTGCAAAACATGGCCCCTCCAGGAAATTCCTGACTTGTGTGGCGGATAACTTCCTCCTACAGAAAGTAGAGGAAGGAACTAGAGGATCGGCTATCCTTGACTTGATCCTAACCAACAGAGATGACTTAGTGGATAAAGTAACAGTTACAGGAACTCTGGGGGAAAGCGACCATGTTGCACTGGAGTTCTTTGTTCTAAGGTGTCAGGGTGGACACTGAGCCCATAGAATCCCAGAGTAGTTCTGATTCTGAGGAAGAGGAGTCGCTCCTGTGAAAGGAGCACGCTCCTCTTTCCTAGGGCCAACAGCTGACAGAGATTCCTCCCACCAGCATTCCTAGCTTAGATAACAGTCCTGGGAGTGACAGAGCGCGGAAAGCAGACTTGATGGACGCACGATGCCGACGCAGAGAGCGGTGCCAAATGGAGGGCGCAGAAAGGAGGCGTAGTGCCCGGTTGGCACGCAAACAACGGCTGTGCCCAGAGGATCCAAGGGAAAAGGGGAGGGACTCTCCCTAGTCCTTAAGTTCAGGGGTCTGCCAGTAATTCCCTTTCAAACGGGGACCAACTGTTCCAACTTATGGCATAGGTACTCTATCTACGTATGGCATAGATAGACAGAGTGCCTGAGGAACTATGGACGGAGGTCCGTAACATTGTTCAGGAGGCAGCAACGAAATCCATCCCAAAGAAAAAGAAATGCAAGAAAGCAAAGTGGCTGTCTGATGAGGCTTTACAAGTAGCTGAGGAAAGAAGGGAAGCGAAAAGCAAGGGAGAAAGGGGAAGATATATCCAACTGAATGCAGAGTTCCAGAGAATAGCAAGGAGAGACAAGAAGGCCTTCTTAAATGAACAATGTAAAGAAATCGAGGAAAACAACAGAAAGGGAAAGACTAGAGATCTCTTCAAGAAAATCGGAGATCTCAAGGGAACGTTTTGTGCAAAGACGAGCATGATAAAGGACAAAGAAGGCAGGGACCTAACAGAAGCAGATGAGATTAAGAAGAGGTGGCAAGAATACACAGAAGAACTATACAGGAAAGATCTGAATGTCCCTGATAGCCATGATAGCGCGGTCACTGAACTTGAGCCGGACATCCTCGAGAGTGAAGTCAAGTGGGCCTTAGGAAGCATTAGTAACAACAAAGCTAGCGGAGATGACAGTCTTCCAGCTGAGCTATTTAAAATCCTAAAAGATGATGCTGTTAAAGTGCTGCATTCAATATGCCAACAAATTTGGAACACTCAACAATGGCCGCAAGACTGGAAAAGGTCAGTTTACATTCCAATTCCAAAGAAGGGCAACGCCAAAGAGTGCTCAAACTACTGCACAATTGCGCTCATTTCACATGCCAGCAAGGTGATGCTCAAAATCCTACAAGCTAGGCTTCAGCAGTATGCGAACCGAGAACTACCGGAAGTACAAGCTGGGTTTCGAAGAGGCAGAGGAACTAGAGATCAAATCGCCAACATTCGCTGCATCATGGAGAAAGCAAGAGAATTCCAGAAAAACGTCTATTTCTGCTGCATTGACTACACTAAAGCCTTTGAGTGTGTGTATCACAACAAACTGTGGCAAATTCTTAAAGTGATGGGAGTACCAGACCACCTTACCTGTCTCCTGAGAAACCTGTACGAGGGTCAAGAAGCAACAGTAAGAACTAGACATGGAACAACCGAGTGGTTCAAAACTGGGAAAGGAGTACGACAAGGCTGCATATTGTCACCCTGCTTATTTAACTTATATGCAGAGTACATCATGAGAAACGCCGGGTTGGATGAATCACAGGTCGGAATTAAGACTGCTGGGAGAATTATCAACAACCTCCGATATGCAGACGATACCACCCTAATGGCAGAAAGCGAAGAGGATCTAAACAGCCTCTTGTTGAGGGTGAAAGAGGAGAGTGCAAAAGCTGGTTTGAAACTCAACATTAAAAAAACAAAGATCATGGCATCTGGCCCCATCACTTCCTGGCATATAGAAGGGGAAGAAATGGAAGCAGTGACAGATTTTACTTTCTTGGGCTCCAAGATCACCGCAGACGGTGACTGTAGCCATGAAATTAAAAGACGCTTGCTCCTTGGGAGGAAAGCTATGGCAAACCTAGACAGCATAGTAAGAAGCAGAGACATCACCTTGCCGACAAAGGTCCGTCTAATCAAAGCTATGGTTTTCCCAGTAGTAATGTATGGCTGTGAGAGCTGGACTATAAGGAAGGCTGAGCGCCGAAGAATTGATGCTTTCGAACTGTGGTGCTGGAGAAGACTCTTACGAGTGCCCTGGACTGCAAGGAGGTCAAATCAGTCCATCCTAAAGGAAATCAACCCTGAGTGCTCATTGGAAGGACAGATACTGAAGCTGAAGCTCAAATATTTTGGCCACCTAATGCGAAGAGAAAACTCTCTGGAAAAGACCCTGATGCTGGGAAAGACTGAAGGCAAAAGGAGAAGTGGACGGCAGAGGATGAGATGGCTAGATAGCATCACGGATGCAATGAATATGAACTTGAGCACGCTCCGGGAGAGAGCGCAGGACAGGAGGGCCTGGCGTGCTGTGGTCCATGGGGTCACGAAGAGTCGGACACAACTGAACGACTGAACAACAACAACTCTGCTGCTCATATCTAGTTGCTAACAGTAGAGTTGTTAAGTTGTAAAAGAGGAATAAAGCTTTGAAAAGAATCCATTTGTATGTGTCTGGACTTGGCTACTGGATTAGACTGAGAGAGGCCTCCAAGGAGCCCTTGACATAAGGGAAGCAAAAGCCGAGTGTAGTCAAACTCGTACCCTGGATTTTAGGACAGCTGATTTTAATAAACTCAGAACAATGATCGGTAAGGTCCCATGGCAAGCGATGCTAACGGGAAAAGGAGTCCAAGATGGGTGGGAGCTTTTAAAAAAGGAAATTCTCAAGGCATAATCACAAACAATTCCAACAAGATGAAAAGGTGGCTTCACAAAAAGCTTAGGGATGACCTGAAAACAAAAATGGACACATATAGGAAGTAGAAAGAAAGCCAAGCAACAAAGGAAGAGTACAGGCAGGTAGCACAGAATTGCAGGGATGGCGTCAGGAAGGCTAAAACTGAGAACGAGCTGAGGTTAGCGAGGGATGCTAAAAACAACAAAAAGGCTTTCTTCAGCTATGTGCATAGTAAAAGGCAGAGGAAAGAAATGGTTGTTCAGCTATTAAATAAGGATGGCAAAACGATAACAGATGACAAAGAAAAGGCAGAGGTGCTCAATTCCTACTTTGGCTCAGCCTTCTCCCAAAAGAGGGTCTATGACCCCCCTGGCAAAGGCGAAGCACAGGCTGGAGGGGCAGGATTGCAGCTTGAGATCGATAGGCATATGGTCAAGGAACACCTCGTTACTTTGAATGAGTTCAAATCTCCAGGGCCAGATGAACTGCATCCTAGAGTAATAAAGGAACTGGCAGAAGAACTCTCAGAACTGCTGTCTATTCTCTTTGAAAAATCATGGAGGACGGGGGAAGTGCCAGATGACCGGAGGAGGAATAATGTTGTCCCTATCTTCAAAAAGGGTAAAAAGGAGGAACCTGGGAACTACAGACCAGTCAGTCTGACATCAATCCCTGGGAAAATTCTGCAGCAGATGATAAAGCAATCCACCTGGAAGCACCTTGAAAACAATGCCGTGATTACTCAAAGCCAACATGGATTTGTCAAAAACAAGTCCTGCCAGACAAATCTGATCACATTTTTTGATCAAGTCACCTCCCTTGTAGACCGTGGGAATGCTGTGGACATCATATACCTCGACTTCAGCAAAGCTTTCGACAAAGTGCCCCATGATCTCCTGATGAGCAAACTAGCTCAAAGTGGGCTAGATGAAACAACGATCCGGTGGATCCACAGTTGGCTACAGAATCGGACTCAAAGAGTGCTTATCAATGGGACCTTCTCAAACTGGGGAGAGGTAACGAGTGGGGTACCGCAGGGCTCAGTCCTGGGCCCAGTGCTCTTCAACAGTTTTATTAATGACTTGGAGGAGGAGGTGCAGGGAATGCTGATCAAATTTGCAGATGACACAAAATTGGGCGGGATGGCTAATACTTTGGAAGACAGAAACAAAATTCAAAGTGATCTGGATAGACTGGAGCGCTGGGCAGAAAACAACAGAATGACATTTCATAGGGATAAATGCCAAGTTCTGCACCTAGGAGAAAAAGAAACCAAATGCACAGTTACAAGATGGGGGATATGTGGCTCAACAACACTACAAGCAAGAAACATCTTGGAATTGTTGTCGATCACAAGCTGAATATGAGCCAACAATGTGATGTGGCTGCAAAAAAGGCCAATGCTCTTTTGGGCTGCATTAATAGAAGCAAAGCTTCCAAATCCCGGGAAGTACTAGTTCCCCTCTACTCAGCAGTGGTTAGGCCTCATCTGGAGTACTGTGTCCAGTTCTGGGCACCGCACTTTAAGAAGGATGCAGACAAACTGGAGAGGGTTCAGAGGAGGGCAACAAAGATGATCAGGGGACTGGAAACAAAGCCCTATGAAGAGAGACTGAAAGAAATGGGCATGTTTAGCCTTGAGAAAAGAAGACTGAGGGGAGATATGATAGCACTCTTCAAGGACTTGAAAGGTTGTCACAGAGAAGAAGGCCAGGATCTCTTCTTGATCATCCCCGAGTGCAGGACACGGAATAATGGGTTCAAGTGACAGGAAACCAGATTCCAGCTGAACATCAGGAAAAACTTCCTGACTGTTAGAGCAATATGACAATGGAGCCAATTCCCTAGGGAGGTGGTGGGCTCTCCCACACTGGAGGCATTCAAGACGAGGCTGGACAGCCATCTGTCAGGGATGCTCTGACTTGGATTCCTGCACTGAGCAGGGGGTTGGACTTGATGGCCTTGTAGGCCCCTTCCAACCCTACTATTCTATGATTCTATGATTCTATACCTGGTCCAGAGCTTCCCCTGTCTTGTGGAGGTTCTGCAGGCAGTAGATGTCAATAGGACTTCCATCTTCTTGACAGCAAAGATCAAGGACAATGCATCCTTGATCTTCAAAGGCATTGATTTGATGGAAAGACATGAGAGGCTTGCTGTGGTACCGCCCAGGCAACACCTGTGCAAGGAACACAAACATGCAAGTGAGAATCTCAGCCCTTCAATACCACCTAGAGCAGCATTCCCCAACCTTTTTGGGACTAGGAACCGGTCCGTGGAAGACAATTTTTCCACGGACTGGAGGGGGATGACCGGGCCGCAGTAGGGGTGTGGGAACCCCCCTTACCTTGGGTCCGCGGGGGAGGGGAAGCGATCCGTCCCCCCCCCCCCCCCCCGGAATCCTCACCGGCCCTGGCCGGCTTGGTTCCGCAGCAGGTCCGCGGAGCTGCCGGCTGAGGGAAGACCTCTGGCCACTGTTCTTTGCAATAATAGTCTATTACTGCAAAGAACAGGCCAGGGGCGGACTTCCGGCTGCTTGGTGTCAGGGTGGAAACTGAGCCGATAGAACCCCAGAGCAGTTCTGATTCTGAGGAGGATCAGCAATCCATGGGAGAGGAGCCAGCTCATCCCTCACAGGCACAGCAGCTGGCAGAGATTCCTCCTGCCGGCATTCCTGAGATAGATAGTGACCCTGGCAGTGAGAGAGTGCGGGAACGGGGCTTGCTAGACGCTCGACGCAGACGCAGGGAGCAACAAGCGATGGAGGGCGCGGAAAGGAGGCGTAGCACCCGTTTGGCACACAAGCGACGACCGCCTCCCATGGACCCAAGGGAAAGAGGGAGGATCTCTCCCTAGCCCATAAGTTCAGGGTCTTCAAGTGACTCTCCTTCAAACAGGGATCAACTGCCTACTTGGCGCATAGGCCACTCTGCTGTTCCTTGCGTAGTCGCTGGTGATTAGCATCTGAAAGAGTCGTTAAGTTGTAAAAGGATTAAAGCCTTGAAAAGAATCCTTTCGTCTGTGTCTTGAGTTGGCTACTGGAGTCTACTGAAAGAGGCCGCTAGGGTGCTCCTGACACTGGAATGCAAATGGCATCCACGTAGCAGATGCCATTTGCGTCCCTGTTCTTTGCAGTAATAGGCTATTACTGCAAAGAACACGGCCAGAGCTGGCCAGCAGCTCCGCGGACTTGCCGCAGAGTGGAGCCGGCCACGGCCGGCGAGGATTCGGTGGGGGTGGAGGGATGGATCGCTTCCCCCGCCCTCGCGGACCCAAGGTAAGGGGGGGTTCCCACAACCCTACTGCTGCCCAGTCCCTAGCAGGCCACGAACCAGTACCGGTCCATGGCCCGGGGGTTGGGGACCCCTGACCTAGAGAACATCCCACAGAACATTCCCACGGAAAGCTTTCAATTATATTAATGCTGCTTGAAAGAATTTTAATACATGGGCAAAGCTAGGATGTCAGCATACCAGCCTCTATTTTGTGTCTTCCTCTTGCAAAAGGATGAGGCTTATGTACAACATTAATGGAGGCAGGGGGGGCAGGGACACAAAACAGTTATCAGTATTATGTGATGGGGTGGGGGGTTGAGGCATCGTAAACCTCACAAAGTGACAGCCAGGCAACTATGCATGAGGAATCTGATCCCCAAATCCCTAGCAAGAGTCTTACCACAAATTAACACTAGATGTTTGCAGAGTTTGCCCAGTGTATAGGATTCACTCCAATTGCTTTGCAAAGAACTGCAAACCTTGGCACTCTGGCAAGAATTTGACTTTAGGAGAGCTGGCTGCCAGTCAACTAAAACCAGGTTACTTTTGAACTGCCTTCCTGGATCAGCCACGGTCCTTGTCCAGTCTGGCATTCTCTATCCAATGGATGGCCAGAAGCTTCTGGAAACTCACAAGTAGGGCATGAAGGCAATTAGGTTGTCCCCTGTTGTTTATTCCCAGAAGTACATTTTGAAGGAAGGAGATACTTGCAAGTGTTTGTAAAAACAAAGGGGCATCATGAATAAATATACTCTGATGAGATGTTGTTCCTTCAGCACCCGAGAAGTGCACACTCCTGGCTACCGAGCAATTCTGCTAGACCTGCTGTAGCAAAAGCCAGCTTTGGATGGGCCTGGGGGAGGCGCTGCAGGAAAGTCTGAGACCATGAGCCAGCGGACACCGAACATGTACCTGCCCTGTGAGCTTGTTTATGATATGGAAGCGGGTGTTTTGGTGAGGCTCCCAGCTGATCCCATCCAAAAAGGATCTCCCAAGACTCTTGGCTGCAATAAACTTCCACAGGTTGATTTTGAGAGGCTGCTCAATAAAGATAACGTAGTTTTCACTCATTCCTAGAAGAAGGAGATGATGAAGCTTTAGGCCAGTTCTTCTCATAGTGCTGCCAAGCCCTGCCACCTTACTTTCTGCCACGACTGCTTAACCAGGCTCCTCTGCCAACACACATCTAACCTTCATGCTGGCTTAATCATTCCTTGCCAAAAGAATTTCAAATTATCCAACAGCCCCTATATAATGCCCTGAATAAAATACATGTACTTGGGTGCATCCATAGTAGATGCTCAGGAATCGCCATGCTTCATTCACTCACTTTTTACAAGGCAGCTGCACAACACAATCATCAAAACTCTGGGTGCTTCCAGATGAGGGTTTACGGCACCACTGCCCTGTGTAATTCACAGGATTTTATTGGGGGGGGGGGGGGTTTCCAGACAACACCATCTTCCACTGGTAAATCTCCCATATTTCCCACCTCTTCTTCCATCTTTTTTCTTACCACAGAAAATCAATTAAGGGGGGAAAAGACAGTATTACTGCGCAAGGCCCTCTGAGTGGTAGCATTAGGAGCCTTCTGTCTGGAAGCACCCACTGTCATCCTCTATTTTCCCTGTGGCTCTTCCATCTTTTCTTAGACTGCAGACAATCCAGCTTTTTTCAGAAGAACAGAAGAGCAGCACCATCTCCAGAGGTGTAGATGCTGCTAACACTACCCTTCCATCTATTAAAAAGGGTGGAGTGTTAATGTGGGAAGTGGCGTAGTGGAAAAGTGAACCTATCACAGCTGAGCACATATTCATTGTAACACTTGCAGTCGGCACCATTTTATGACCCAGTTTGTTTTTGTTTAATTGATCTTTAAATTAGCACTAAAATGCTTTCCCAGCTATAATGTTTCTTTCAATGAAAGAGAGGTATAGCACTATAACACCACAGTGCTATAATGTTAATTTTTTAATTTTTTAAAAAAAAAACCTTTCTAGTCATCACCATTAATTATGTTGCTAAAATTTCATTTTGAAATATCATTTAAAAATATAGTGTCATTATATCATAGTGTTATAGCACTATAACATCATAATACAAAAATAGCATTACAGCATTATGGTGTTATCATGCTATACCCATCTTCCTTTCTTTTTTTTAAAAAAAAACAATGGAAAAGCATTTTAGTGCTAATTAAAAGACCGATGATAATCATGATGAGTCATAAAATGGCTCCCACTGCAGTGGTTATAGTGAATGGGCTGAGCTTCAGCTGTCTCCACCCACAGCAGCTGTCACATCCCCTGGTGTGGATGGAACATAGTGGGATTCACACGCAGAAAAGGCACAATACTACCACTAGCGGGAAACTCAACTGCAGTTCCACTTACAACTTTCAATGGAAGACCAATGATTGTGTAGCGCTAGCAGCCACTCATCTGGATCCAGCCTCAGAATGTTGTTTGCATAAGTTATATATTATTCCTGTAGCATGCTTTAGTATCCAGTTTGTAAAGGAATTGTCATGCTAGAACAAAGCAAATGTCCACCTGCTCCACCGCTCTGTCTCCAGATATCTCTGGAAAGCTCACAAGCAATGTACAAGGATCATGGCAGTTATTCCTCATTGTTTGCCCCCAGCAACTGTCATTCAGTGGTACACCGCCTCTAAACATGGAGGCTCCACTTAGCGATCGTGGCTAATGCCAGCTGTTCTCCCTGATTTTGTCTCATCACCCTAAATGCTAATACCAATTTGAATCTTCCCACACTCACACCTATAAGACCAGAGCAGCATTGCCGATGTGCAAGGGAGAGGCATCAGCAGACTCAGGGCAACCCCGACATTTGCAGAACACCCCCAGATCAACAGGAAAACCATGAGGGGGGGGCCCACCCCGAAAGAGCCCCATAATAACTCAGAGACATGGAATATGGAGTGAGATGGAAAAAGACCGATAACCAGGCAGGCGGGGAGAATTGACTCAAGTGCTGGAACAGACTCGCATGCATGCAAATACACATGCACACACACGTACACATAAAGAAGAAAAAGAACCATCTCATTGTCTGGGTAGATATCCCATTCTTACGACTTCGAACACCTTTGGTACACATCTCTGGTAGTTCCATCAGAGGGGAAGGAGGGTAGCCCTCACCAAAGCTGTGGTAATAGGAGGGTTTCATCTTATTCTCTGGCGCAATGGTGCACAGTACTTTTGCACCCTGAAGGCTGGAATCGCTGGAGCCAGGCATCTGCGGCGGGACACAAATTATGTTGTAGTTGGAGCCTGGAAGAGAGAAAGCACTTTTGTCAGGAACGATCCTGCCAGCAGTCCAGCTGCAGATGGATTTTAGGCATCAGCTCCATTCTTGCTGATGTGCCTAGTGTCTTCAGAGATGACACACTGCGGTTAACAAGCCTTCATCTTAGCAACTGAGCTAAGGTATGTGCACCTTCTGTCACTTTTTGAAACATGACCACTAATACACCACAGATTAGAAAAAGTGGACTATGGGGGGAACCTCATGTCCACTCCCTCCTGCTCCTGTGCAAAAAGGAGCAGACCAATGACACCAGCTATTGCTACAGGCTCGCTAGACCCCCTGTTGCAGTTTTTCTAGCCTGGAGCTGGAAAACAGTGTAGATCCCCTGGCCTAGTGACCACAGACTAAGGGTACTTCTACACAGAGAGCTCTTAGTGATAACAATAAAACCCATTGTGCAACTATTCCATCTTTTCCTCTTTAATGGGTTTTTTAATGGTGGAAAAACAAGTGAGGATTACAAGAGCCTTTCTGCACGAGGATTTTATTATGCGCTCATGATTCCTCATTCACAGTAGTTTGCAGGTCCTTTACACAACATCGTCATCCTCCAGGGCCTTTCCCGTTCTTTGTAACCATTTTAGCGGGGGGTGTCTGGTATATTTCTGAATGGCAGCATGAAACCTAGTGTATTTGTGCAATTTGCTGCTATACCACAGTGCCACCTAGTGTGTTTTTTAATGGAACATATAGAAAGGCAAAGAAAGAAACCCCCTGCAAAACAAACATGTGTAAAGAGCCAATCTTAATCCCACAAGGAATCCAGAAGCAGAAGCCTCAGCAAAGATTTGGGTTAAAAGCCTCATGTAGAAATGAAAGGAAACGTCATTTGAACACACCCACGGCCAGTAAATTCCATGAATGAGGCAGGGTGATTGCACAAGAAACACTTCATCTGGAAGCACAAGAATCGTGGTGCAGCTACACATAGGAAAAGTGCCTGTGCTGAAACACTCTCGATTCATGGTTCGGCCAATCCCAGTTAACATGGGCTGCAAAGACATCACGGGTTTGGGGAAAACAAGCCCAGGGGGTACTGATACAACATAAGCATGCTCTGCATACAGTCCTTTAGGAAGAGGTGGCTATCAGGAAGGGTTGACGTGCATGTGTCTGCACTGAAATCATTGCTGTGAATTGCAAAACAATAGAAGACTCTGGGCCAGTCCTCCTTGTCTGATCTGTCACTGGCATTATTAACATGACTGGAGCAGTTATATGTCCAAGTACCACAAACCATGTTAGGAGCACTGAGCAAACACTGCTTGCACCAATGGCCCAGACTGAAGGCAGCTGTGCAAAGTCCCATGCTTTCCATGGCATTAAAACATGCAACTGAGAGAGCAAGAGGAGTCTAAAGAGAAGGCATCTCCCTTCCCAATATATCCTCATGTCTAGATGTACGAGTCGCACAGTCTTCTCTGATCCCCTGCAGCTGTGTGGACCAGCAGAGGGCTAATCCAGCTTGAAGGTGCCTTTGCAGGCTGCGGAGATCAAATGGCTTGAAAAGGGACACTGTGATGACAATATACCTCCCTGACAGTTCCAAATAGGAATAAGTCAGGCCCAAAGCACACCTGACTTTAAAGATGTAGCAAGCAGCTTCGCCTTTTTTCCCCTTCATTTTTATTCTAGAGCAAGGGTATACAACCTGCAGCCCTTGGCCATTCCCTGAGCAGCCCCTAAAGCTGGCAGGACCCTGCCCATGTTTCCCCGTGGCACAGATGGGGAGAATGACTGCTCCCTGGTTTCTGAGATTGCTGTTTCTCTACTGCTAGTTGTGGCAAGGAAACAGCAACACTGGTGACAATCGCTGGGGGATGGAAGAGGCTTTCATCTCCACCTCCACCCGACAACCCCTAGATCTCAATGGGAAGGGAGGGGAGGTTTAAACCTTCCTGTCCCTGCGCACTGTAATATGTATATGCGTGGGGGGAGGAAGAGAGCGTGTGTGTACGTTTTGTGCTCTCAGACATAGACATGTGCTGCCTCCAGCCCTTTTGGGGCCGAAAAAGTTGTGCACCCCTGCTCTAGTGCAAGCACAGGAGGCACAATCTGGATCAGGATCCTTGTATGGGGGATGGGGGTTAGGAGGGCTTTAACCCTTTCCTTCCTTCTGTGGTCCCAATCCAGATTGGAGCCATCTCATCTACAATTTATATTGCCAAATAGTAATCCATTTGCTAGGGCTGCAGTTGTTTACTACGGGCTTCTCTACACCAGCGCTTTGTAGTGCGATGGTTATTCCTCATATGCGGTATTTTGCAGGTGCTTTACATGCCATTGTGTTCCTCCAGTGATTTCCCTGACATTTCCCCCCACCTATCCCATGTTATTTCCAAAATGGAAAAACTGCTGTACTTTCTCAACCCTCGCTATAGGAGCACCATGGCCTGCCCGTGTACTTCTCCCATTGCGGGAAAACCCCACTTCGTGTGGGTGGTCGTTGCAGGTTGTTGGGGGGTGCAGTCATGATGACGACGGCAGTGACGATGGTGTGGTGGGCGTGTTGCCCCACTGCACCTGCACCGTTCCACCTCTGCATCATTCGTTACTGTTTCCCAGCAGAGCAGCATTGCACTAACACGGCTGCTGCTCCACCTGCCCACAATGTCTGTGAGATTTCTTGGCAGCACCAGGAAACCCTCAACCCGAGGCACATTTCCACACTATCAGCTTCACTTTGTTTCCAGCTTTGTTGCAATGTTTCCCCAATCACAGCCTATCGCAGGAAAAGCCACAAGATGCAAATGGCGTAGCGGACGCCATTTGCAGCTGTAAAGCCCTTAGTTTAAGCTAAATGCAGCCATTTACAGCTGCATTTAGCTTAATCTAAGAGCTTTACGGCCACAAATGGTGTCCGCTACGCCATTTGCATCCGGACTGAGCCCGCAGCCAGCGATGCGGCACGGCAATGGCGGCCGTATCGTTGGCGATACGGAGCCAGCCAGGGAGGATCCGGCCGAAGAGGATTCCGAAGGGAGGTGGAGGTAAGTGCTCCATTCTGCCATGGACTCCGGAGGCGCATTCAAAAGACTCATTGGGGTCCGTGGCAGAATTTTCCGCCATCCCTATGGAAACATAGCCCTGCTCAACATTTGGGGGAGACAAAAAAGCAAGTGAGGGACAGGACAAAAATGGAACCAAGCTCCACACCTTGTTTGAACTCCTGCTCCTCTGCCATTCCAGAGGTGCACCATCCCAGAGTTTCACTAATGCAGTGTGGCAGCGAGTGAGGCACAGGAGCGAAATGGAGCCAATCTGTGCTCAGCTCCACGTCTCAGGGATGCCTAAGCAGATGGGCAGCGGGGGTGGGGAGCGTTGCAACGGCCCTTACGTGCCACACAGGCAAACATGAGCACATGCAAGCCCTTTCCACTCAGTCCACTCAATCCTTTCTCCCAGTGTATACACAAAAGAGAAACTGTTCATGCTTGCTTCTACGGGGACAATACTGACTTGTGCACATGGGGTGGGGGAGACTTCTGTAGTTCCAAAAGTACTGTGGATTGTATATAGAACTTGCCAAGGTAGGGATCGGAGGCAGCAGAAATGAAAAGGGGAGGCAACCAAGTTGAAATGGAAAGTTCATGCTGACAGGGGCAAGGGCTACCCCAGAGGGGGTGATGAGGGCGTACAATGCTGCTGACATCTGATAACATCCCGCCAGACTCTACCCACCTGTGTAAATGGCAGGTAGCATCATGTAGAAAAGAAAAAACAGCTGTGTCAAGAGTCGATTTAAAATCCTGCAAAGAATCCGGAAGAAGGAGGAGTAAATTGTGGGATAAATGCCTCGTGTGGAGAAGCCCTTAGTCTTTAAAGTAAGGTGTACTTTGGCTCTCAGTTGGTAGTAGCAGAGTTAAAAGGGTAGAGTGACCAGGAAGACATGCAAGCAGCATACTGTATATACTGAAATATTCAGTCTGCAAATAAAACCTGTCTTTATGAGCTGCCTGTCTTCAGCTAATCCTTGAATGATACCACAACAGACATCTAATCCTCTAAATTGAAGCTATGTTGACACATACTGAATGAGAGTGAAATATGAGTAGCAGGATAGAATGCAAAGCACATTCTGCAGATTTTAAGATAAAGAGGAATGTGTAATAAGACTCATGTATTTTTACAGACTTAAATTATTTTTTCAGAACCTGCCCGAAGTGTTTTATATAACAAGAGCAGCCTGACCATTTTGCCTGCTGTTCACATGTCCTGACACTGTAAACTGAAAGGAACTGATGCAAGGGAACAGACCTTTTGTTGAAAGGTCAACAAATTCCAGAAATTGCTGAAGGCGAATTAGAGCAAGTTGGCTGCCTAAGCTTCTACAATACCAGGTGCTGGATGTTTTTCTTAGGAACACAAAATCCCTACTCCTTCCCTTCATTACTACATATTGACAGTTACAGTAAATACTCCTAAGAAAACAAAGATAACTCTGTTGGTCCACAAAGGGCGGGGTGGGGGGAAGTAAATACTTCAAATACTTCAGTTTAAAATATGTTCTCTCCCCACTTCGCACCCATCCCAAATTCTACATCACTCTCCCTAGTCCAGCAATACATAGGCTGCACTTGTAAATGCATTTGCTAGGGAAGCCTTCCACAACCTGGTGACCCCCAGATACTCTGGACTGCAACTCCCATCATTCCCAGCCAGCATGTACTCGGGAGTAAGCTTCACTGAAGACAGTGGAGCTTACCTCTGAGTAAACAGGCATGGGGGTGGGCAGGGGAAGGTGTCCCTGGGCATTAAATGTGGAAGAGGCAGTGCTTGCAAACCAAGAATGTTCTTGCACTTCCTCTGACCTTCTTGGGTGCTCTCTGCAAAATGAGAATGGGGCGGGAAGGGGGCTTTTGCCTGCCTTGGGGTCCTTGCAAATGCCTGGTGTTGCCACCCTCTGGAGCTGACCTTAGTTTGCTCAGTGTCAAGGAGGAGTCCCACATGTGTAAACACATTCTGTCTTGGCATGAGGCGGCAGCCCTTCCTGGCTTCCTCTCAGAATTGTCCAGGCTTCCTAAATTCATCTGCAAAACACTGTTAATTAACTCTGTTAGCTTAGAGCCAGGGGGCTGCTGAGGAAGCCAAGAAGGACCCAGAGCAGATGGAACTAGGAAACCCTAAACACTGAAAATGTGGGTTATGTCTAAACTGCACATGGAGCTCAGAATCCAGCCTAGCCCTGGCACAGACACACAAGAATCCCATGCAAATGTTAAGATGCTTTCCCCAAGCCAGTCAGACAAGCCTGCCTCTCCCTGAGCCATCTGGGAGTCCTCACCATGTTTCCCATATGAGTTGCCCATGTTGTACACTGTCCCATCTGGATCATAATGTGGGTGGGCAGTTGCTCCATTCACGGCAATGTACTTTCTCCAGTTCACCTGCAAGTACAAAGATTTTTCAGGGTCTTGAGTGAAAAGTATTGATTTAGAAATGTTTCTCCAGCCCTGGCATAAACTGGACATGTGGCACTACCTTTGCAGCTAGCTATGAACACTGCTAATTGGATATCTCTGTTAATCAAATTTTAGCAGATAGACCATTTAACTTCTTAGCAGATGGCATAGAGTCCAACTTACTGTCTCATAGACACATGCAGTAGATTGAGATGGTAGAGTGCTAAGGCAAAGAAAGGGCTGTACCTCTTTATAATTCAGGAAAGGGAATCTCATTTCTGAATGCTCCTCTGTGTGTGTGTGTGTGTGTGTGTGTGTGTATATATATCTTGCAAATAGAAAACTAGCCCAGCAGGTAGAAGTGTTCTACCTGTTCTCTAGTTTTCTACTTTTAGTGAGTTATTTACATAGGAAACATTACAAAATGTGATCCTCCCATCTACAGTCTGAAATGGCAGACTCTGTTCTACCTCCTCAGGGCTCTACCACATTATTCCCACTTCATTCTACTACATATGTATAGACCAGGCCAAGCCTCACTCAAACTGCATGCCTCACCCAAGATGGTTTCCTCATCACTATGTCTTATTGTATACTAAAAGTAAACTAACACCTTTCAACCTTCAATCCCACCTGAGAAATGCTTCCACCGTCTGGCACCCTAACCACCCTGTCCCAACTGTTGCTTTGTCTTCTAAGATCTTAAGAGCCCTGCTAGATAAGATCAAAAGCTCAATCTAGTCCAGCATCCTGTTTTGCACAGAGACTAACCAGAGGTCTGTCAGAAGCACACAAGCAGAACATGAGTGCAATAGCACCTTCTGCTCATGTTCCCTAGCAACTTGTGTACAGAGAGATGCCCTTTCTGAACCTGGAGGGAACACAGCTCAGTGGCAGAGAACATGCTTTGCATACAGAAGGTCCCAGGCTCAATCTCTGGCATCTCCGAAGGATCAGGTGGGTATGCTTGGACTGCCTGGAGAGTTGCTGCCAATCAGTAGCAGCGGTGTACTGGAGCCAGGGCTTGCAGGTTCAAAGCACCAGGACTTTTTGATTAGCAGGGATGTTGGATGTCATTTGCCACTACCACCATCACCCTTCAGATGTCCCTGTTCCCTTTGAACTTAGCTGTAATCCTCACATTAGCTGAGAGCTTCAGCTATTGGGCAGTATAGAAATGAAATGGAATGGAATGAAATGAAAGAATGAATAAATAAATAAATGGATTTTCCTAGCAACAATATATTGTTGTGAGCTATCCCATGCATACACAGAGAAAGAGAGAGAGAGAGAGAGACATATATACGTAAATATGGATAAACACAGCTACCTGCATTTTTAGATTCTCCTTGGTGGCATGACTATGAGGGATGGGAGCTCCTGCACTTCAAAGTTTACCACCACACCACAAATCAGCAGACAATATTGAATGAGATTGACAAATAGTCCAACCTGATATATGGTGGTTTTCTGTGTTCCTTTACCTTCTCCTTTGTTTCAAGAGTTTCCAGATCCACCTTGTGCATTAAGTTGGTTTCTGTGCTAACATAATAGTCACCTTTGTAGATCACATAGTTCACATTGCAGTTGTCTGTTGATTCTACAACAAAAATCCCCAGATTGGCTTGGTTTGTGGATGTAGTACAAAAACCCCAGGCTCACTAGAGTGGTATAGATACATATAAACCAGGCCCTGCCCCCTTCCATGGGAAAGGAATCCCTGATGTTATCTCCAATAAGTACCACAGACTGCAAACCTGATCCTTTAGGACAGTGTGAGAAACTTGTGGCCCTCCATATGTTTTGGCCTACAACTCCCATCATCCCTCACCACTGGCTATGCTGGCTAGGACTGACGGGAAACACCTGAAGGGCCCAAGCTGGCCACCCCTGCATTAGGGGGAGCGTGACTCCATCTAGAACAGTCTGAATATCATTCACTTGAGTGGATGAGCAACCAACCAACAGTACCTCCATCATGTCGAATGATAATAAATAATAAATGTCTGGATAGTCACAGTTTGTTTGCCTTAATCCAATCTATTACCATGCACACACACACACACACACACTTCAGATCCATCAACCTGTCAGGCTAAAGTCCCTGTTAAAATAAAAAGATATTTCCCTGACAGTGGAAAGTCATCAGAGACAGTGCTGAATGGGCCTCCCTCAGCAGTCACTGAGAAGGCCTTCTCCTAAATCCCCACCAAATGTGCCTTGGATGCTGGTGGTGCAGCGAGAAGGGCCTCCTCCAGAAGATCCCAGAGCATCATGAGATGATCCACAGTGCTCTTTGGTAGAGCATGTGATTAAGATGATAGCCAGTTATAGCCCCTTTCCCTCTTGCACTCCCAACATTTAATCATGTTTGCCTTTGTTATGAACAGTTTTTGTTTTTTATTTCTGCAAATCAAGAGGCAGAAATGTATTAAGGATTTTTTTTGTTTGAAAATTACCAAGGATGGAGCTCAAGGGCAGGCAATGAATATATGGCCCAAGTCAGGGCAGCTTTGTACTGAAACCTACCTACCCCCTCCCATCTCCACCTCCCTGTACAATTTCCTTCAGCATTTCCCTAAGAAAAACACCAACATCAAATGCATGATGTGGGTGGAGCTGATCTAAGAAACACACTTACCTGGCATTTCAAACCTTGACATGAAACGCTCAAAAATGGTCTTGCAAGGGTCCGGCATGGCCAAGGTCCCAAACTCAGAAATCATGATCCGGTTGTTCTTGCTGTTAGCCATATAGGAATCACTTTGTAGGAACTTGCTGCTGTATTTCACAACCCCATCCTCGATCTCAAACTGGTGCAGCAGGGCCATGCCATCAAACCAGTGGTTAAACCTTCCATGGGAGAAGAGAAACCCAATCAAAGGAGAAGAAAGGGACATGGTGTGTTATCTCCACTCCTGCTTTCTCTTTCCCAGGCTCAACTCCTGCCAACTTTTAAGCATCCAAGCACACCCACTCAGCTCATCACAGATGATGAAAAGTGTACATGGAGTGATGCCCATATAAAATTACACATGAAAGTAACAGCAATATTAGGAGTATGCTGCTTTCAAAAAAGGGCTCTGATGAGGACACACCTATCTGTTCTCTTTCCAGGCAAAAAAAGAGGGGAAATATATATCCCAAACTTGTGCATACAAATCTCATTCATCTCAATTTAAAAAGAAAACTTCTAAAGGAGGGATGCAATAATTTCTTATTACTAAATTATTTGTCTCCAGGACACTGACGACTTCCTTCTAATCCCCTCCAGCTAGAGATATCATGTGGGTGTGTGTGGAGGGGGGGGGGGAGAGGGGGAGAGAGAGAGAGAGGAGCAAATGCATTTTTTAAGCCCTAAGACAGGAATGGGAACATCTTTCAGCCAAAGGACCAAATTCAATTTTGGAGAAGCTCTTGGGGGCTGCATTCCAGTGGTGGGTGCTGCCAAAGGCAAAAGGGGTAGGGCCAAAAATGCCACCCCCTTTTTAGCTTACAGTGCTTACTGCCAGTAACTAAGCCTTAGGAGCGGCATTCTGACTTTTTTACAATGGGGAAAAAACTGCACAAAACCTGGGAAACCACGAAACAGTCAGCAGTTGGGGGAAATGGGGTGGGGCCAGAGGAAGGGATATGGTCATCTAGGGAACCTCAGAGGACAGACTGGGACCCCAGAAGGGCTGGATTTGGCCCCCAGGCCTAAGTTTCCTCACTCCTCCCCTAAGGACAAGCCATGTGTGTTGTTACTGTCACTAATTTGGTTGCCAGAATGCCCTGTAGGCCAGCCTTGTCAACTGACACTTCACAGGTCCCCTGTAGCAATATTCTGTGGCATGGTCTCCAGCTGGCCAGGCAAGGGTGCTTCTCAGAATATGGTTCTTTTCTTTCTAGGACACAACTGACTCCCTACATATAGGAGAGCATATTTATGTGTGGCTTATAACTTTTCTGAATGGCTTCTATGGGCCTGACCCATAAAGAGCTGCAGTCGCTGAGCTTTTCTACATGAGGCACTTATTGTGCACTTGTCGTTCCCTGCTCATGGCTGTTTACAGGTTCTTTAGACAGTGTAGTGACCCTCCAGTTTCACAGCACTTTCAGCGAGTTGTTTTAAGAGCAGGGCAAATGGCGAAAGGAAACACTGTTTCCGCTTGTGTATTTGTACTATTCTGCTATACCACAGTGCCACCTAGAAATTATGCAGTGAAAAAGCAGGAAAGGAACTCCTCGTGTAGTGCTCGAATTGCAATCCTGCAGCGAAACTGAAAGTAGATGTAACAGATTAATAGACTTGTATAGAAGGGCAGGGCTGAGCAACTTGTGGTCCTCCAGATGTTTTGGGCTACAACTCCCATTAGCCCTAGCCAGCATTGCCAATGGTGAAGGGCTGTGGGAGTTGTAGGCCAAAACATCTGGAGGGCCACAAGTTGACCATCCCGATCTAAGTTTTAGAATTAATTAATGATCAGAAGAGCATACAACAACAACAATCCAAACAGGCCTTACTTATCTTTTCCAAACTCAAACTTCCCTGGCCCATTCCTCAGCAGTTTGCCTTTCAGCCATCTGGGGACACGCCCTTCCACCTTTGTTGGGATAACCTGAGGTGTTTCTTCCACACTGGAGATAAGTGGCAAGATGCATTCCAAGCCCTTCCGGTGGCTGAAGGTGACTTGTTGCTGTTTCTGGTTCAACATGAGCCTCTGTATAACTGTGGAGAGAAAGCAAGAGGTCAGCAAACAGGAAGGCAACAGTGTCCTTGGTCCTGTGTGCTCCCCAAGTGTTATCAACAGGACAGTTCAATTTATGAAGTCAATTCGACACAGTTACAACTGTGGGAGACCATTCTGAAGAATGGATTTGTACAAGAGGGAATGGATTATTGTATGTCAAAAACAATAGAAACGGGGGGAAGCGATAAATGAATGGGCCCGGTAAAAAACTGGACATCTGGCCTCCACATTGGGCTTGTTGGAGAAAAACTTTTTCTCTTGAAGAACGACGCTTCAGAATGTTTTAGGTTCGAGCAGATGTTTATTGCTTAAGACACCAAGGTGTGGTGCAGTCAGGAGTGACCAACATGGCCCCTCGGGACTGAACCCAGAACAATAGGTGACTTTGGTATTTATACAAACAAGTAAACAAGGGAGAAAAACTTCCTTATAGGGAGTTTTTCCGGTTTCCAGAGAAAATGGCTCTGATAGGCATTGTGACTCATGTGCAGTAAGTTAATAAGCTGGTGGTTAATCAGCCACCGTCCTCTTTCCTGCGCGACTCTCAGCATGAGTATACCAAAAGGCATTTTTTTCTACTTCTGGCTGCATTGTAAAGATTGAATTCACAGCTCTACTCTGGGCAAGAGTGGTCTGTTCCAATCTTCCATCCCAGACCGCACTGTCCTTGTGGCAAACAGAACATCTGAATTAATTCATCACGCACATAAATTACAATTTGCACCCATGTTAAGAAGATGAAAATACACTTCATTCCAAGGAGGAAATCTCCATCATCATTGTTAATTTACATCTCTCACCATATAATTAATTTCAAGATTCTTGATTCTGATAAGTGCATTTGTAGTACCCCCACGCTACCTTGCCAGCCATTAACTTTGTCATTAAAGCTTTAATTCTTCAGTGATGTCTTTTGTCCACTCTATGTCCTGAGGTAATGTTGTTTTATGGCAGGCTTAACCATGCTCTCTTTCTTCCCTAATTCTCTCCTTGATTTATTCTTCCTTAACTAGCTTCTCCTTTTACTCTAAGGCAGGAGTTGAGAACCCTTCATGGCCCAAGGACCAAATTGGTCCCACACTGGGGCACTACCCAAAGTGGGCTGAGCCACTGCTCGCATGCGTCTCCCCCCACAACCCATACACACACATAGCCCATTCACACAAACACACTCTCACTGAGCTGCTTTTGGCAAGGCCTTGGTGAAGCATCTGGTGGGGGGAGAGCAAAGCGACTGAGCCACCAGCTTGAGGAGTGCTCCTCAAGGCTATGGCTGAGTTGGGAGCTGTTCTCCCACCTCCTCTGAGTGACAAGGGCTTTGGGGGGGGGAGGACCTCACTGGAGGTTTTGTGGGCCACATTTGGCTCGTGGGCCAGAGGTTTCCCACCTGTGCTCTGACAGGAACTTATCCTCTTCTTTCAACTTTTCCTCATACATTCAAGAGTTTTCTGTCCTCTGTTTTTTCCCCCAATTGCTCCTTGTGCCGTATCACCCTTCCCCCACCTGTGATTATTATAACATCACCACTCCTCATAAATATTTTTATAATACCAAGTACTGATTCTAGCTCCAGAGTTTCAGTACCTCTTTAATCTCTCAACCTCTTCCTTGAGGTAATACCAGAGTAAGTGTGTGTGAAAGGAACACATCAACTATAACCTAAGCAACCACTTTATTAGGACGCTGCCACCACCCTCCTCCTCGTGAGGAGAGAATAGTCTTTTTGTTTTGTTGTTTAATGCTATATTTTACTGTTTGTTTGCTTGATTGATGTGTTCTGACATATTCTTTCTCCTAATGACTATGGTAAGTAGCGGGGAGGGGGGAGTTAGAATGCTCAGACTTAAATGGTGTCTCCTGATCGGCTGTTGCTTTTTCAGTTGGGGGAGAGAGGGAATACGTGGGACTTGGTTTTCTTTAGATGGGGAGACAGGGATGGGCTTTCTGAGGGGTAGGTTTAGGGCATTGAGCTCCAGCTTTGGGGGTGGTTAGATTCTCCTGGAAGGCGGAGGGAGGTATATTTATGGTTTTGATGTCTTATTACTAGAAAGGTTAGAGTAGGTAAGGAATTAATACAAACTTGAAACAAGAATTTTACCACATGGAACTCAAGGTTCGTTGAAACATGCTATGCTAATCATGCATAAGCTCTGGAGAAAAAAATTGATACCATGAATAACAAAGGATGGGAAGTGAAGCTGCCAATATAATCTAATAAGCCATATAAGATACTTAAAGGGATTTCAGAACAATATATTTCAGATTTGCAACTTTGCATTTAAACTGGGCATCCTTCTGTCACAGATTTTAAATAATGGGTTGGATTCAGACTTAGTCATGCTCAGAGTAGACCCACTGAAATCAATGGTACTTAAATTAGTTGTTGAGTTAATTGTCGGTCCCATTGATTTTAGTGGATCTACTCTAAGCTTTACAATATTTGGATCAAACCCAAAATCTTTACTTTGGGTATGCCGCACGGATGAGTGGGATTAAGCAAATTACATAATAACTATGAAATAATTATTCTTGATTTTGTTGGTTTTCTTCCTCTCTCTGGATTAATTTGAAATCTTTTGAGGGCCATAATCAAAGAATGCAACTAGCAGAAATGCTGTGATCTTTGTAACTCAGAACCATGAAAGGTGCATATATATTGAAAGCTAGCTACTCTGAAGAGGGTTATATGTATTATTTATTTAAAGCTTTTTAACCCTGCTCTTCATCTGAAAAGGATCCCAGAGTGGCTTACACATATAAGTAATAAGCCAGTAATATGCTTGCCACATTAATCCAGTCCTCAGATTTCTAAAGTATCCTTTTTGTTATGTAGCTTAAATTGGGAATAAATCCAAAAAGCAAGAGTAGTATAATACCTTTATTAGGCTCAGCAAAATATTACAAAGAAGTGAGCAAGTTTTACATAACTCTTCCTTGGCCTGAAAGTTAAACAAGAAACAGAGATGGTAGTGAAGAGAAACATATGTTTTTGATAAAGGGCATGGTAGAAGAATAATTAGGAAGCAATTTGCAGAAAGATTTGGTTTGTGCCCAGTGCAAAAGATTTCGAGTTGCTCCAAAGCATACTATGATAAAGAAGCAATGATTTTGAAAATATGAAGGCCAGATTTATCTCTAGCATTAATTGGAACACACTTTGTAAGAGAGAGAGCAGAAGTAAGGAAAACCTGGTAGTCCTTATATGAGCAAAGCTGGAGATTTATTTTAGATGATGCACTAGGGATAGCATGGTATAAAAACTGAGAATGTTTTCATGATTGCAGTTTGGAGGAGAATTTTATAAGAGAAAAGTTTCAACACTCCCAGAAATCCTTTTGTATCTAAGATTTGTTAGATATGATAGTTATGGCTTTCTAGCAGTGTGTGTGTGCATGTGTGTGTGTGTGCTCTTTTTGTTTGTTTTGGTGATCCAAACATACACAAAGTTGAAACAAGTTTTCCCCAAAAGGGTGAAAACTAGAGAACAAAAATAATTTGGTTGAGAATCAGTTTTTAGATTACTGTTGTGGCTAAATGTTCCTTTTCTCCCATGGAAATAATATTGCCCAGTTCTTGTTCCAAAAAAGCATTACACTGATATCGAAGTAGACATAAGGCAAAACAATACACAGAGTAAAAGATATATTGCTCAAGGCAGGCATTTGTCCTTACTAAGCTTGCAACGATAGTATCAGTAAACACTTACATAATAGCACCAAGCTGAATTCACTATCTATGGATAATTCCGTCATTGCTTTCTCTCTCCATCCTGATGAAAATCTGACAGAAGGCAGCATTTTCATGTCAGAACTCATCAACAAAAGGACAGATTTGATTGAGGAATCTGTCCCCAGTGCTGTCAGCATAGCCCCTGGATAATAAGGCAACTTAAGAAACCTCTGAGTTCAGCCCCCATTATTCCAATGAGAAATTCACTACATATGCCTTGAGCTGATCATCCCTTAGGGAGTTTGTCCTTATATTTCCAGATTTCTGTGATGTGGAGAGGAGGTAAAAGGTTTAGTTGGCTGTTCCATTTTTTGAACAGCCCCATCCTTATAAAACTATCCAGATAGCGGCCTGGCTGCAGAGATCGCTGTTGGCAGCTGTTTACAGATGAGATCCCAGTCCCAAATCTGCATTCTCTAAATTAGAGAAACAGATATAATCAGTACATGCCTTCTGAAGAATAACTGGATCTTTTGCATCACCCCAGAGAGATCTCTACATCCAGTCCATCCAACAGTTTAAAACTGCTTAAAAACAGTCCCTAGCAGTAGGCTTGGAGAAAATGGAAATCTTACCTGGGATGTACTGGAGCACAGACCAAAGGAAATGAGCCACATTCTTAAACAGGAGGCTGATGAACGAAAAGATAAGGGAAAGCATCCGTGTGGTATGGAACTCAAATAAAGGCAACAGATCCCAAGTAAACTGCGTAAGCTGTCTATACCAAAGATGGCACAAGGAATCTAGCACTGATGGGAATATAGAGCAGGCTGGCTGAACACATCATTTCAGAATAAAAGCCTGGCTCAGCCTTTTCTGCAGTGGGAACAGGGATGAGGCTGCACAAAGCTGGCGATACGTTTCTTATGCAGTATCAGGCTACTGTGTTCCCTCTTTGCACTAAGGGCAAGTTAATGCCAAGAATCACTCTCCTTTAGCAAGAAAAAGAATAGCACATTTAGAATTATTTTAGAGTGGTGTATCTCAGAATCTCCTAATGAGATTTGCGATCAGTTAATTATTTCAAATAAACAAATCATACTTACTGTGAGCTGTCTCAAAATATTCAAATGTACATCCTGTGGCAAATAGGAAGGAAGTAAGTTTTATTTTCCAGTTAAGCTTCCGTTTATTTTTTTAACTGGGCAAGTAGTCCAGTCCAGACACCAGGGGCCGATCTACATTGTGCCCGCCATCGCAATGAATTCGGTGTCCCATCGGGTTAAACGCTCTCGCATTAAAACGTGATTATTCACACTCACCCATTTTCCCCGTTGCAGCGCTTCATCGAATGCGCAAGCTTGGTTCACACTGGAGCACTGTGCTGTTTTCCTGCTGTTTTCCTGCACGCGCTTGTTGTCAGGGTGGACACTGAGCCCATAGAATCCCAGAGTAGTTCTGATTCTGAGGAAGAGGAGCTGCTCCTGGGAGAGGAGCGCGCTCATCTTTCCCAGGGCCAACAGCTGACAGAGATTCCTCCCACCAGCATTCCTAGCTTAGATAGTAGTCCTGGGAGTGACAGAGTGCGGGAAGCAGATTTGCTGGATGCGTGACGCCGACGCAGGGAGCGGTGCCAAATGGAGGGCGCGGAAAGGAGGCATAGTGCCCGGTTGGCGTGCAAACAACGGTTGCGCCCAGAGGATCCAAGGGAAAAGGGGAGGGACTCTCCCTAGCCCATAAGTTCAGGGTCTGCCAGTGATTCTCTTTCAAACGGGGACCAACTGTTCCAACTTAGGACATAGGTACTCTGCTGCTCACATCTAGTTGCTAACAGTAGAGTTGTTACGTTGTAAAAGAGGAATAAAGCTTTGAAAAGAATCCCTTTGTCTGCGTCTGGACTTGGCTACTGGATTAGACTGAGAGAGGCCTTCAAGGAGCTCTTGACACTTGTCTGATCTCGGAAGCTAAGTAGGGTCGGCCCCAGTCAGTAGTTGGATGGGCGACTGCCTGGGAATCAGGCTTCCTGCACTGAGCAGGGGGTTGTTCTATCCCTTCAAATGAGACTAAGTTTTACCCCCTCCTATCCCCCGCTCTGGATGTGTGTTTTTTTAAATTAAGGCATTATCCTTGCAAAATCGGGGCTTCTCCGCAATGTTTTTTTTCCTAATTGAGGCATGATCTTCGAAGATTTGAAGTTGTGAAGCTTCACAACTTCGAATCTTCAAAGATCATGCCTGAATTAGAAAAAAAAAAACCATCATGGAGAAGCCCTGATACTGCAAGGATAACGCCTTAATTTAAAAAAAACCATCCGGAGCGGGGCATAGGAGGGGGTAAAACTTAGTCTCATTTGAAGGGATAGAACAACCCCCTGCTCAGTGCAGGAAGCCCGATTCCCAGGCGGTCGCCCATCCATCTACTGACCGGGGCCAACCTCGCTTAGCTTCCGAGATCAGACAAGTGCGTGCCCATCCAGTCCTTTGCTTCTTGCTGAGGAAACGGGGGCTGCTGAGGAAGCTATGCGATCAGTGGCCAGAAGAAGATATGGGGCCGTTGAGAGCTGTGATTGGACAGGAGGGAAATATAAACACCACCATATATGGACAGGCAGGGGAGGGGACTACGACCGGATACGGTAGCGAAGGTGGAAAATCAGAGCACGTTAAGGGGAAATACCAGGATATTAGGGTATTGAAAGCAGGAGCACGGAAGTGGGAAATTCCGGTTCCAATTCAAGGCGGCTACTGCGTAGTGTGAAAGGCGGGCGGTGAAACTTCATTGGAAGCGAAAAAAGGTGGTAAGTGTAGATCCAGCCTAGGTTGCTATTCCTGTCTCTTCCTGGTCAACAGAAAGTACATTTCAAAGAAAGTCGGAACCAGTCTGGATTGGGAGGGACGAGGGTGTAAATGGAAGGGGGTATGAGGGCTCAGGCCTCCTCCAGATTCCCCTAGAAGGTCTCTGCCCCCCAGGCTTCCAGTGCTAGACAGAATTGGCAGGCTCATGCAATGGGCCCAGTTCACTCTTCTTTCATTTTCAAAAGCAGCTGCTGCAAAGGACGGGATAGGTCCATTACAGGGTTGAGGTGGAGTCAGCATGACTCATCAATTCATTTAGGATTCTCCATGTGGCAAAATGAGGGTCTCCAATAAAATATAACTGCCTTCCTTCTCTGCCAAATGCCAGATACTGCTTAAAACCCTGCTTATCATGGGTTGATCACACACCACAATGCTTGAAATCCAAGCTTGCGGGTTGAGTGGAGTAGAACTAAACATCATCAGCCCAGGAGATTCTGCTCAGCGAATGAGTTCCCTGCCCCTGTCCACATTCCCCTGCTCAAGGAAGTTTGGCACACTGAACTGAGCTCCCTCAGTTTAACCCCACACCTTTCCCCTATCATCCACCATTTGCAACTGTAAAAAAAATAAATGAATGGGAAAAACAAGCTGCAAACTATGAATGGGTTAAATTCCATTCCATGGTATTCAAACTGATTGAAAGAGCACTACTGCGCTTTGATGAATAGAAAACAGAAGCTATAATAAGAACAGCAGGCTAGCTCTTAACCCCTTTCCTCTTTTCCACCCTTCTCCTCCTGTCTCCTCCTGGGTGGAGAGAGAAAATTTCTGTGTTACTCTGAGGGGGCAACATAGTGCGATTGCTTGATTGGGAGAAATGAATGAATCAGAGGCTGCTCTCTGAGAACGGATGGAGCAAACTGCTGCCTTAGTCTGAAGGGGCAAGCCTGTGTCTGAAAGCCCCGTGGGCAGCCCCACCCCTTGACCAGGTCATTTCCAGTAATACCATGCCTGGGTTTTAATGCCCGGGGAGCCATTTTAAGGGGAAAAGATGCACTAAAAAGCCTGTCATGAAGTGGACGGACTCCATGAAAGCTTATGCCAGAATAACTTAATTTGTCTATAAAGTATGCCTTAATAATTAGAAGTGGTTCTCTTTGTGAATTAAATTTAACCATATAAAATCCCTAATGCCTTACTGTGATATTTTGAATGTATCATTTAATTCCTCTCAGTAAATTACTCCTCGGCTAAGCAACTGTGTCTTCAATCTCCAAATCCCCTTAACCCCGCAAGGTGCTACACTTTGGGATGCTCAAGTGTCAAGGTTGCATGTCTGAAGGTGCACACTCAGGCAAATGTCATACAGAAGGGACACTTGGCAACAGACCATAAGAGGCCCCAGCATGTGGTGCTTGTTCCACAGGAGCTAGACCCTAATCCCAGGTAGCTTTTTATGTCCTTTCTATCCTTCTCCCTTGATCCTCTCCCTTCTTGTTATTTCTAATCCTTTGTATAGTTAGGGCAGGGGATCATGCTAAAACTGAAGCTGTAACTAGGGAAGTCAGAGAATTCCGCCACGGATCTTGGTGAGGCCGAATGCCAGTGCATTCGCCCCCCCGAAATCTGTGGCGGAATGGCCTGCCCCCCCGCCCCCCCACGGATCCCCCCGGGATGAGACTTACCCGGGGTGGATGCTCCGGGCGGTGGCAGAGGCTCCAGCGGCAGCTTTGGCGGCGGCTGGTCTTCCGACCGGCTGCCGCCGCCGCCGCCACCATTTGCAGTCTTGTCGGAGTTTTTTTTGTATTTTTTTACAGAGATGTGATAGGCTACGTAAAGACTTACGTAGCCTATCACATCCCGTTTTTTTTTAAAAAAAACTCATACGCAAATGGCAGTGGCTACGGCCGCCATTTGCGTTCCTTATTTTTCGCCATCTTAGTCTATGTAAATATTTACGTAGACTATTACGGCGAAAATAAAGGGGAATGCAAATAGCGTAGTGGGCGCTATTTGCATCCCTTTTTGATTCGCCGTTTTAGCCTACGTAAATATTTACATAGGCTAAAACGGCGAATCAAAACGGGACGCAAATAGCGCCCACTACGCTATTTGCGTTCCCCTTTATTTTTGCTGTAATAGTCTATATAAATATTTACGTAGGCTAAGACGGCAAAAAATAAGGAATGCAAATGGCGGCGGCCATAGCCGCCGCCATTTGTGTACACATTTATTTATTTATTTATTTGCCCAGAGCCCTCCGCGGCCGGAAATCCGGCTGCAGACGGCTCTGGCCTGGGCCTGGCCGGCTGCTCCGCGGAGCCACCGCGGAACACAGCCGGCCGTCAAGGATTCCGGGAGGACCGGATCGCCTCCCCCCACGTCAAGGATTCCGGAGGGAGGGACAGAACGCCTTCCCCCCCACCATGAACAGAATCCGCGGAAAGGTAAGTGACTTTTGTACATCCCTAGCTGTAACCTGTTCAGGCCAGTCAAGGCCTGACAAAGTAAAAGTATTGTAATCCAAGCAGCTCTCTCCTTGAAGAACAGTCTGTTGTGTATACCTTGACATGGTAATATATGCATTAAATTCTTAATCCTTCTTTATGTTCTGCTGCTATCTGGCTCAGTTGTGCCTCTGCTACTGTCACCATACTCCAAATTATCCCTTTTGCACACAGGCCTCCCTGAGCCCCCTGTATGTCCCCACATTATCCGCATCTTTTATATCACAAGTGAAGACCTACTTTTGGGTCTCTCTGATGTCAGCGGGTGTCACCATGCCCACCTGACATAATATACTCCCTGGCCCAAGCATCGGGTAGATCTTCCACCTGGCACTTGGGCCACGGACCAGACTTTGCTGCCCATGGGCTTTCTAGATTAGGGAAGCCCCGCTCACAGCAAAGCTGAGCCAGACTATCCCCCATTGCTCCTCCAATGGGGTGGCAAGAGAGACTAGGTCAGCTCTCCCCATCTTTGCATGCCCCGTCTCCTTCCTGCAAGGGGGAATGGGGGGGGGGCGTAAAGGAGAAGCAGTTGAGTTCCTTTAGCTTCTCCAACAGAGAAGCAAAAGGGACTCAGCCAGCTTTGCACACCCCGCCTCCTTCCACCATTCTGAAGAAATATGGAAAGTAAATCACATTTTGGAGTTTTGTCTTCCTACATATTGTAATTACGGTGTTATTATAGTATGTGAAGTTTAAGACAATCTAGTATTGTTTATCGTTGTTGCATTGACACTTTGAATATACTTTGTGTATGGTTGGTATTACACCCCACTGTATTATTAAGAAGTATTTTGTACATTGTTAAATAGAGACCTTGTGTCCTTAATGGCCTTGTTGCGCATATGAGTTGGATCATATGGGTTGGATCATATGGGTGTGTGCACACTACATATTAATTCTAGGGAAAAGCTCCTATTATATGTTTGTTAAACTGAAACACAACTTGTATAGTGTGTTACAAACTAGATACCCCTAGTTTGGTACCATTAGTTGCTCTTCTGTGTCCTTCCAAGCACGGTTGCACACATTGCAAATGATGCATGTAAATGAGTAGTTGGGTGTATATACACTACAGATTTTACTTAAAAAGTAAAAGATTTTCATTTTTATTTTTGTGTGCATATTCACACAATTTTGTTTTTGTATATGTAACCTTTTTTCTGGTCCATTAATCTGTTTGGTTGGTTTGGCTGGACTTTAGTGTTGTGTCATATCTGATTGGACTGTATGTGTTTAAACTGCTTTATTGTACATCACCCAGAAGAATTAGGTCATGCAAAGACTAATACATTCAATAAATGTATAAATAGTCAAACACCTTTGCCTTTTTGGGAAGACTGTGTCAAGAGATTGCTTATAAGGATGATGTACTCACAATGGAGAAATGGAGATAGAGGTCAATATATATTACCTTCTCCAGAGTCTCAGATTTCTCTCAAAGAACTGCTCAGCTAAGCCTACTTTTTGCTTGGTACATAGAGATTTTTTTCTCGGTTGAATGTGCGAAATCTATTTCATAGGTCTGTTGCAAATGCACAACTGTGCATTCCACCAGCAGCAGCCATATTTCTAGTAGAAAGAACAATCCGGGGCATTGGCAAACAAGGCCCCACGCCCCATCCCGCTGATAGATATCCTAGAATAACACTGGAATGTACACTGGGGGAAGAAAACACTGCTCAAGTTTGGAACAGAGAAAAGTAGATGACCAAATGCAAGTACTCTCTAACAAGTATTGCTGTTGACAGTAGTTTCCATTAATTTTTACTAAAACAAAGATTAACCTATAAAAATTCAGTACTACTATTTTGTCTCCCCAGTATAATTGGGGTTTTCTACCTCTACATTATCTTGTTGAAGAGTGAAATGTGATGATGTAAGAAGTGGGGTATTACAAAGTTACTGTTGAATAGTTTCTATCAAGCAAAACAAGGCAATGGTCAATATAATGTCCTGGATTTCCATAAGCCAAAATGAAGAAGTACTGGTAAATGGTCTATAAAATAATATACCCACATCTATACATTTATGTGCCACATATATCAGGAGAATAAAGCATTAATTAACAAAAACTTTAGAAGCTCACTATGCTCCATAATATTCTAAATTTTACAAAGTATGGGCATGACTCATAATTTCCTGCTACTTTAATGCATGCCCTCCACTCCATTAGCACAGGCAACCAAATCATCTGGCAGATAATCGAACAAATGGTTGTTTGTCTTCTCAATCCCTGGGTTCGTTTGTTGTTTCCCTCCTCCCTTACCCACTCCATCCTGTATCCCAAATACCTTTGTGGCACTGTAGTACTGACATGTACAGCAGCTGCGGGGGCGGGGGGGTGTTACCACTCTTTCCCACCACCTCTGTAGCCTAGTAAAACAACCCATGAAAATGACCCATGAAGAAACCACAGTTCTGGGTCCACCCATAGTTCACAACACAATAACAAACCATGGGTTCTCTTTGTGGGTTGTTAGTGGTTAACAAACCATGGCTTGTTAGTACAGCTGGATTCACACAACAACCCACGATTCAACAACAACCCAAGGTTCAACAACTCTCACGCAAACCATTGTCAACCTGTACTCTGGCTTGTCAAGTTGTGTGAACCCATGGTTTAAACAACACAAGAGTTCACAACCCATCAACAAACCATCGGTTCTTTTTTGGGGTTGTTCATGGTTAACAAACGATGGTTTGTTAGCATGGCTGGATTGTCACATCATGACAACCCAGAAACAACAACTGTTTATTTAACAATGGGTTAAATAAACCATGAGTTAGTGCTGTGTGCAGATCAGGTCTGCAACTCTTAGCTAGCAGGAGCTAGAGGCCTTATCGGAGATTGTTGCAAACTGCTGGGCTGGGAAGTTTTTGAGCCAGTTGACAACTGTTTCTGGGTTATTTAGGAAAGCTGCAGGTTAAACAATAGGATGGAAAAGATTTAGGAGAAAAAGTAATTACCAGCTTAGCTATGCTGATCAGATGTGACAGCTTTAGGCCCAATTAATCTTCAATTCAAACCTCACCCACTAAAACAGGAAAGTGGATTATGGAAGGAAAAGTGGCACTCAGACCCTTCAGGAATTATATTTCTCAATGACAATGAAAAACAGGTTTTAGGCAATGTTAACAGATGGAAATAACTACTAATAGTTTAATAATACATCTTTACATATTGCATAAAATAATTTCCCCATTTTTGGAGACCAGTTTTGCAGATCATTAAGAAAGCATGATTTTATTTGGGGACAAGCAAGTCTGGCAAATACTATGCACAAGCAAAACAAGGTAATTGTTTACAAAACTCTTGCTTCCTTTCTGTTTATTTTCAGCTGCTGAGTCCCCCCAAATTCTAAATATTGGTAAAGGAAAATACAAAATAATAAAATACACAGCAAGAAAAACCAGCCTTCTAAAAACTATTTAGATGCAACAGGTGTTTAGTATTAAATGTGGTTTTATCAAAACATACTGAGCTCAAACCATCCAAAGTGAATCACTGTTCAAAGATTCAGTGTGACAACTTGCACTAACTTACTTCTATTGAAATCAATGAGATGAAAGTGCTTAATATGGTCTGGATTATGCCTACAGAAGCATCAGTCAAAATAAGTCATTTTCTCGATCATATTTAGAATCAAACTGTGTAATGTTTATAACTTTTCCATCCCTCTTTTTCTCTGAGCATTGTATGTTAGGTATAGTATACCAGAATCTCTCCATTCTGTCCTCCTGATATATGACATCCCAACCAAACTTAAAAAAATATATTATAGGCAAGAGCCTGCTCATAAAAACACAGTCCCACATAACTGTTCTAAAACCAATACCCTAATTACTATTTCATTATAACTACCGACGCTCTTTTTAAATAAGGCTACACTGCTTTGAAAAGGGTTGGATATCTTGAATCAGTAGAAGAATCAAGACAGATAAAAGGGTGTTCCATTCTCAGCTATACAATTCTAAACATGCAGCCTGGGTTATAGATTTCAGATAGATTTGCTAGCTAGACCATTTTCACTTTGTAGAGGGCCTGCAATCGCTGCAAACTTGTGCCTTAGATTCTCTCTTTTCAACTTCAAGTGATGTTCTATAGAAGCAGCTTCTTTCAGGATTCCTTGAAGCTCTTCTACATATGAAGCATCCATCGCTGCTCTCTCACTTTATTTACACAAAACAGAGAACACCTATAGTTAAAATAGTTATCTATAGATCTTTAATATCTACAGATTTTTGCTGATACCTACTCAGTTTGCAAACATTTTAACAATAACATAGTTGGCTGTTAAAAAGCAAACAGAGCAGTATATTTTCTCATTGTTGAAGTACAGCATTATATTCACATGTTTTCTGGCTCAGGGTAGAAACAACGGTGGTGCTTATAGAAAATGTGATTAATTGTAATGTCAATGTGCAGTAAGATTGGAACAAAAAATAGATTATGTGTTTTGTTCTGAACACACTGCACACAATGACAGTAGTGATCAGTTCAATTTTGAAGCACCTGTCTAACCATAAATGTTACGACAGAAGATACATCCATGAACAGAGTGAAAAATCAGAACACACCCAACTGAAGACTGTATTTCCTGAAACTACACCGCCACATATCATGAATCTCAAATACAGCAGTTATTCCAGCTGAAAGAATTTTGTGACAATGTGAGAAAGAAATAACTCATCTGTTCTGCTTTTTAATGAATGAAAGTGACATAAATACAATTTTGAAAATATCAACAGTTTAGTTGACTATGGGTATAAATGCTGGAAATAAAATAAATAGAATTTTACTTGCCTTAAAATATGAGCATATTTTGATAACAGAGCATTGATTTCTTTGCTTGTATCTGTTAATATAAATATTTGTTTTAATTAAAACATAGATGCACGGGTTTATTGTAAGTTATAGGTAAGAATGGTTGATATTCTTTTTAAAACATCACCATTTAAAACTTTTTCCAGGGCTTCAGTTTTGTGAAGTGACGGGGAGCTTTCAGAAAGAGACAAATCTGTTTTTTCAAATGGAGACAACTGTGGATTTTCTGAAACTTCATTCTACCAATGGAAAACAAACAGCAAAACACTGGAACAATCTTTTCATCCTGCAGAACTATGCCCACAGAATTCCACACCCACATATATTTATATCTGTATATGCCTCAGAGGCTTTAACAAACCCAACCCAAATTGAAATGGCAACAGCTGTAATTTAAAAAATAAAAACACTCTCTTGTTCTCACCTTCCCTTCCTTTTTACGTTTACTTCTATTTTCATCAGACTTTACTGGGTTACTTGTCATTGTTACCTGATAAAAAATGCAGTGTCATATTTGAGAAATAAGACTTTTTTTCTTGTTATGGTACTGCAAGATAAAAGCATATTAAGAAAAAAACCAGTGTAAGTGCAAAATAAGTTCACAACGTTTCCTCACTCACTCCCCAAAAATTGATACAGAAGCTTTAGAAAAAAGTGACAGAATTTGTATAGATCACTGCCTTGTTGTGACGAAGGGGCTTGCGTAACTTGGTGAAGCCATAAGCTATGCCGTGCAGGGCCACCCAAGACGGACAGGTCATGGCGGAGAGTTCTGACAAAGTGTGGTCCACTGGAGAAGGAAATGTCCAGTATTCTTGCCAAGAAAACCCCATGGAACGTATCACAAGGCTAAAAGATATGACGCCGGAAGATGAGCCCCTCAGGTCGGAAGGTGTCCAATATACTACTGGGGAAGAGCAGAGGTATTTTCCAAGTAGTGCCAGAAAGAGTGAAGCGGCTGGGCCAAAGCCGAAAGGACGCTGGAGGTGGTCAAACATGAGATGGCAAGACTGAACATTGACATCTTGGGAATCAGCGAACTAACATGGACAAGCATCGGCGAATTTAATTCAGATGACCATCATATCTACTACTGTGGGCAAGAATCCCTTAGAAGAAATGGAGTAGCACTCATAGTCAACAAAAGGGTGGGAAAAGCAGTACTGGGGTACAATCTTAAAAACGATAGAATGATCTCAGTACGAATCCAAGGCAAACCATTCAACATCACAGTAATTCAAGTCTATGCCCCAACCACTGAGGCTGAAGAAGCTGAGGTTGATCGGTTCTATGAAGACCTACAACACCTTCTAGAACTAACACCAAAAAAAGATGTCCTCTTCATCATAGGGGATTGGAATGCTAAAGGAGGAAGTCAAGAAATCACCGGGATAACAGGCAAGCATGGCCTTGGTGTACAAAATGAAGCAGGCCAAAGGCTGATAAGAGTTTTGCCAAGAGAACACGCTGATCATAGCAAACACTCTTTTCCAACAGTGCAAGAGGCAACTCTACACATGGACATCACCAGATGGTCAATATTGAAATCAGATTGATTATGTCCTTTGCAGCCAAAGATGGAGAAGCTCTATACAGTCAGTCAAAACAAGACCTGGAGCTGACTGGCTCAGATCGTGAGCTGCTTCTTGCAAAATTTTGGCTTAAATTGAAGAACGTAGGGAAAACCACTAAACCATTCAGGTATGACCTAAATCATATCCCTTACGAATATACAGTGGAGGCGACAAATAGATTTCAGGGATTAGACCTGATAGACAGAGTGCCTCAGGAACTAAGGACGGAAGTCCGTAACATTGTTCAGGAGGCAGCAACTCAATCCATCCCAAAGAAGAAGAAATGCAAGAATGCAAAGTGGCTGTCTGATGAGGCTTTACAAGTAGCCGAGGAAAGAAGGGAAGCAAAAAGCAAGGGAGAAAGGGGAAGATATATCCAACTGAATGCAGAGTTCCAGAGAATAGCAAGGAGAGCCAAGGCCTTCTTAAATGAACAATGCAAAGAAATCGAGGAAAACAAAGAATGGGAAAGACTAGACATCTTTTCAAGAAAATCAGAGATCTCAAGGGAACGTTTTGTGCAAAGACGGGCATGATAAAGGACAGAGAAGGTAGGGGCCTAACAGAAGCAGATGAGATTAAGAAGAGGTGGAAAGAATACACAGAAGAACTATACAGGAAAGATCTGAATGTCCCTGATTGCCATGATAGTGCGGTCACTGAACTTGAGCTGGACATCCTAGAGTGTGAAGTCAAGTGGGCCTTAGGAAGCATTACAAACAACAAAGCTAGCGGAAAAGGCAGTATTCCAGCTGAGCTATTTAAAACCCAAAAGATGATGCTGTTAAAGTGCTGCACTCAATATGCCAACAAATTTGGAACACTCAACAGTGGCCACAAGACTGGAAAAGGTCAGTTTACATTCCAATTCCAAAGAAGGGCAATGCCAAAGAGTGTTCAAACTACTGTACAATTGCGCTCATTTCACATGCCAGCAAGGTGATGCTCAAAATCCTACAAGCTAGGCTTCAGCAGTATGTGAACCGAGAACTACCGGAAGTACAAGCTGGGTTTTGAAGAGGCGGAGGAACTAGAGATCGGCAACTTTGACTGCATCATGGAGAAAGCAAGAGAATTCCAGAAAAACATCTCTTTCTGCTTCATTGACTACGCTAAAGCCTTTGATTGTGTGGATCATAACAAACTGTGGCAAATTCTGAAAGAGATGGGAGTACCAGACCACCTTACCTGTCTCCTGAGAAACCTGTACGAGGGTCAAGAAGCAACAGTAAGAACCGGACATGGAACAACCGATTGGTTCCAAATTGGGAAAGGAGTACGACAAGGCTGTATATTGTCGCCCTGCTTATTTAATTTATATGCAGAGTACATCTTGAGAAACGCCGGGTTGGATGAATCACAGGCTGGAATTAAGATTGCCGGGAGAATTATCAACAACCTCCGATATGCAGACGATACCACCCTAATGGCAGAAAGCGAAGAGGATCTCAAGAGCCTCTTGTTGAGGGTGAAAGAGGAGAATGCAAAAGCTGATTTGAAACTCAACATTAAGAAAACGAAGATCATGGCATCTGGCCCCATCACTTCCTGGCATATAGAAGGGGAAGAAATGGAAGCAGTGACAGATTTTATTTTCTTGGGATCCAAGATCACCGCAGACGGTGACTGTAGCCATGAAATTAAAAGACGTTTGCTCCTTGGGAGGAAAGCTATGGCAAACCTAGACAGCATAGTAAGAAGCAGAGACATCACCTTGCCGACAAAGGTCCGTCTAGTCAAAGCTGTGGTTTTCCCAGTAGCAACGTATGGCTGTGAGAGCTGGACTATAAGGAAGGCTGAGCACCGAAGAATTGATGCGTTCGAACTGTGGTGCTGGAGAAGATTCTTACGAGTCCCTTGGACTGCAAGGAGGTCAAATCAGTCCATCCTAAAGGAAATCAACCCTGAGTGCTCATTGGAAGGACAGATACTGAAGCTGAAGCTGAAATATTTTGGCCACCTAATGCGAAGAGAAAACTCTCTGGAAAAGACCCTGATGCTGGGAAAGACTGAAGGCAAAAGGAGAAGGGGACGGCAGAGGATGAGATGGCTAGATAGCATCACCGATGCAATGAAGATGAACATGAGCACACTCCGGGAGGCAGCGCAGGACAGGAAGGCCTGGCGTGCTATGGTCCATAGGGTCACGAAGAGTTGGACACGACTTAACGACTGAACAACAACAATAAACAGAGAAATGTATTAAAAGATGATGATCCATCCCTTTACGTGAGCAATCAAGGACTGTATATGGCAATAATGATTAGTCCATTACGTTAATGGTGCCATGATAGTTGCATGACTGTCTTCTAGAATCCCCCCAATTGGAAATATTATCGTTTGAACTATGGAGAAGTCCAAAATCAAGAAAAACAACAAACATCCATGTAGGAAACATTGGAAAAAATCCTTATTTTGAAATATGGTTGAGCAAGTTTATTTAACCTAAACATATTGGCTATCAATACTAACAAGATGAGCAGATCTAACTCTAAACACTATAGCGCTTTTCATACGTTTATCTAAACATGCAAACAGGAGAGTGGGGGGAAGGGATCAGGATTGCCGCTGCTGGCCTTGGCCCCACCATTCAGACCCATTTGATGGAAGTATGAAACTGTACATTTATATCCTTCATCTGTGTGCTTGGGTAACGTTTGCACAGGGAGGGTCTCAGATCATGCAGACATAGGCTACACACATACAGTTCATATGTCTGTGGGCTCTTCAAGAGCGTTCACGGCCATGAGCAGGTGCAATCTCACTCCACTGGCCAATGCATTCAGATGAACATGTGAAAAGGGCAGACACCCCTTGAGAAAGAGGAAGGATATCTCAAAAAGCAGCAGGAGGATTCTTTTTTTGCCTTGTGTATTTCCAGCTGTTTTTGCTCTGAATATCAACTCTCTATACTTTCGTGATGCGTAACCCACTCATCTCAACCAATTTTTGTGGCAAATTCTGAGAAATGCTGGTCACCATCCAGTACTAGCGAATTGTTTTTAAGGGTTTACCCCCACCAACCTTGGGATTTTTAAAAAATATAACCATTTCCTCCCACAGACCCTATTTTATTTTTTTTTATTTTTTTGCATCACCCACTTTTGGAGAACTCAAAAGCTTGCCCCCTACTGCGAAATGTTACTTGGCTGTGATAAAGGTATCTCTGGACTATGGCTTTTGACTTTCTTTCCCCCAAGCCACAAAGCGAAGGAGCGGCCCTTACTTCTCGACCCCACGGATTTATGCAGAGGAGCAGAAAACCCCCTTCCCAGTCTCCCGCACACTCTCCCGCGCGCGCAAACGACCTCGCCCGCCCCTCGGCGCCCTCTATTCGGAACCCCACGCGCCGGGGGCGCGTCCCTCAGCCCCAGCTGGCGCGCATCTCAGCGCACCTACGCCTTCCCCAGCGGACACTCCTCGACAGCGCGCGGCACGGAGAAGACGGCGGGTGCGCGCGCGCGCGCGCTCCTTCCACCGCCTCACAGGCGCGGCTACATCAGGAGCCCCGTAATGGCGGCACCCTGGCAAGTCCTTTCTCCGACGCTCCGCAGGGCAGCAGCCCCACATCCCAGCGCTCCCACACCTTCCCCCTCTCTCGCGCGGCCGCGTACGCCCCTGGGAGGGCCTTCCGTCCTCCTCCTTCCATCACCCCACACGCCTTCGTCGGCGCGCTGACGGCGGGGAAGGAGGAAAGGCCGCGCGCGCGCGCGAACACACGCACGCGCTCGGCTGCGGTTAGGCCGCGCGCGCCTCCGCGGCCCATCCCCCCGCGCCTCAGGCGGCCGCTAACGGCCGGCGCGTGCCGCGGCAGTTCTGGCGGGAGAATGGGAGGGCGAGTGGGGGCGGGGCGGGGCGGCGGCGAGGCGCGTCGTCCTCCCCGCTCAGGTCCGCGGGAGGAGAGGGGGCCGAGCGGCGCCGCCTTCGGGCGGGCTTATTGTGTGGCTGCCGGCACGTGCGGGGCAGCTTTCAGCTTGCCCCCTTGGCACGATGTTTGAACACGAAATAAAACGTTTTGAATGAACAACCGCCGGCCCCTCCCTCCCAAGAACGTAAGAGGAGCCCTGCTGGATCGCGCCAAGGGTCCACCTCGTCCAGCGTTCTGCCCACACGGCGGCCACCCAGCTGTTGACCAGGAGCCCACAAGCTCGGCGCGAGTGCGACAGCACCCTCCTGCCCATGTTCCCCAGCCACTGATGGGCATAGGCATACCGCCTCCGCTGCTGGAGGCGCCTCCCATCCAGACACTGCCCTTCGTATCCTCTACCGGGTTGCTGTATCAGGCCGTGTCTGGGGTTGGCTGGTTGGCTGGTTGATTTCATGTCTATACCGCCCAATAGCCGAAGCTCTCTGGGCGGTTCGCAAACATTAAAACCAAACAGCACACAATAAAACAATTTAAAGTATACAGAACATTAAAACCACAATGTAACAATACAACCACACTAAAACCTAGCAGCAGTGCAGGAGTTTGAAATACAGATTTAAAACAGCAAAGCTAAAAATTTAGAAAGCTGAAATGCCTGGGAAAATAAAAAGTTGGTACGGTGAACAGCGCAGCCGTATTTTATTATGCATGTATCCCGCCTGGTTGTGTCCAGCTGAAGCACTATTCCCCTTTAATCTCTTTCTCTGAAATGGAACCTTCTAACTGCTAGTTTCTACTTTATATTAACAGTCTCATATATCTGTACTTTGCGAAGAGAAGACTCCCTGGAAAAGACCCCGATGCTGGGAAAGACTGAAGGCAAAAGGAGAAGGGGGCGGCAGAGGATGAGATGGCTGGAGAGCATCACCGATGCAACGAATATGGACTTGAGCACGCTCCAGGAGAGAGCGCAGGACAGGAAGGCCTGGTGTGCTATGGTCCATGGAGTCACGAAGAGTCGGACACGACTGAACGACTGAACATATCTGTACTTTCCTTTAATTAATTTGTCTGTTCCATTGTAATAGCTTCATTTGCTTTAATATCATCCACTATAAGCTGCAGTCCTGTACATGCTGTACATAACACTCGCATCCTGATGTTGCAAAGAACAGCTTGTGACAATGATCTTGGTGAGCATCTTGTGGAACAGAGCTATGGCAAATCAGAACTGTTATGCTGTGTGTTAATTGTATTACCATAATAAGTTACTACCTGGCCAGCAACTGGCATTTAGGATTGGGCTTTCAGGCAGATGAAAATGAATTAAATTCTTAGAAAGGTTTACATCTGGAAAAAGAAATTAGGGCAGGAAAACCAGAAACTGAATTTAAAATGGTGGTTTTTGCAGCCTTACAGTAAAATAGTCAAGACTCTGTCAGTAGGTCCTGAAGAAGAAGTATATGCTACAGACACTTCCATCATATGGTAAGTAGCGATGCTTGTTAAAATGTGAATATGAAAACGGCATTTTAAAGTAATTTGCAGACTTAATACAGTGGTAAAACAGCCCCCCCGGCATTTTAAAGATGCTTTCAAATGGATTTTTAATAGTTTCTCAGCTGAATAGTTTGCCACATTACTAATCTGTGGATAAACTGTCCTCCTAGGAGCCAATGCCAATATAACTATAATTGTAAATACAAACACTAAAGGGAAATTAAAGTTTCCAACAAGTGAGAGGAATATCTGGCAGGAACTGTTATTATGCTGATCTGAACACAGAAAGCAAATTTTCCTGACACTAACTGTTTTTGTAAGAAATTTCCTGGAAGAACAGTACTCTTAGAGACAAGAGTTTCTCTCGCCCAGACAGATATTCTAGCTATAGGTTGATTACATCACAGTTTACAAATGCAAAAGGGCTTATTGCTTTTTGCCATAGGCCATTTTAAAACTGTAATTTATATATTGGTATCAGTGAGACAAGGAAGTGGATGCAAGGCTCTCGCATCATCAACCTTTTATCAAACAAAAGAAAACTATCCCAGTCTACAAATTCATTTAGCACATTCCATTGCTGCCCAGAACATACTGACATTTCCTGGATACTGACAGATGGCAGTGTAAACACACATAAAACCAGCTACTTCCTCTCTTTCTTTCAGTTCCTTCTTGTCAAAATCCTGTACCTTTGAATGCAGCCTTGATTCCAGTAATACTCCCTCTGCTCCCCAATGACACAGGCCATATTGAAACATAAGCACACTGACAACAGTGATACAAAATAACTCAGTTTGACAGCCTAATCTATTTAGCATCTCCAACTCCCATCACTGACACAAAATGAGGAAATAAAACAGTGAAGTTACTAAGAAAGCTGGATGTGTTCTCTTCAGTTGTATACTTTGAGATGCCCAGAGAATGCATACCCAACTTTCTTAATAACTTACCCATACATTTAACTCACGTAAAGTGAGTTGAAGATGCTAAATAGGTTAGGCTATCAAAACAAGTACTGATATGATGCTTTATCATCTGGAGCAGATGATAAAGCAATCCATCTGTAAGCGCCTTGAAAACCATGCAGTGATTACTCGAAGCCAGCATGTATTTGTCAAGAACAAGTCCTGCCAGATGAATCTGATCTCATTTTTTGATCAAGTAACCTCCCTTGTGGACCGTGGAAATGCTGTAGACATCATATACCTCGACATCAGCAAAGCTTTCAACAAAATGCCCCATGAGATCCTGATGAGCAAACTAGCTCAAAGTGGGCTAGATGAAACAACAATCCAGTGGATCCGCAGTTGGCTACAAAATCGGACTCCAAGAGTGCTTATCAATGGGACCTTCTCAAACTGGGCAGAGGTAACAAGTGGAGAACCGCAGGGCTCAGTCCTGGGCCCAGTGCTCTTCAACATTTGTATTAATGACTTGGAGGAGGAGGTGTAGGCAATGCTGATCAAATCTGCAGATGACACAAAATTGGGTGGGATAGCTAATACTTTGGAAGACAGAAACAAAATTCAAAGTGATCTTGACAGACTGGAGCACTGGGCAGAAAACAACAGAATGACATTTAATAGGGATAAATGCCATGTTCTGCACCTAGGAAAAAGAAACCAAATGCACAGTTACAAGACGGGGGGATACGTGGCTCAACAACACGTCAAGCGAGAAGGATCTTGGAACTGTTGTCGATCACAAGCTGAATATGAGCCAACAATGCGATGTGACTGCAAAAAAGGCAAATGCTCTTTTGGGCTGCATTAATAGAAGCATAGCTTCCAAATCCCGAGAAATACTAGTTCCCCTCTACTCAGCACTGGTTAGGCCTCATCTGGAGTACTGTGTCCAGTTCTGGGCACCACGCTTTAAGAAGGATGCAGACAAACTGGAGAGGGTTCAGAGGAGGGCAGCAAACATGATCAGAGGACTGGAAACAAAGCCCTATGAAGAGAGACTGAAAGAATTGGGCATCTTTAGCCTTGAGAAGACTGAGGGGAGATATAGTAGCGCTCTTCAAGTACTTGAAAGGTTGTCATAGACAGGAAGGCCAGGATCTCTTCTCGATCATCCCAGAGTGCAGGGCATAGAATAATGGACTCAAGTTACAAGAAACCAGATTCCAGCTGAACATCAGGAAAAACGTCCTGTTAGAGCAATACAACAATGGAAGCACTTACCTAGGAAGGTAGTGGGCTCTCCGACACTGGTGGCGTTCAAGACGAGGCTGGACAGCCATCTGTCAGGGATGCTCTGACTTGGATTCCTGCATTGAGCAGGGGGTTGGACTCGATGGCCTTGTAGGCCCTTTCCAACCCTACTATTCTATGATTCTATTATACCAAACTGACACCTCATTTAAAGCATTTATTTATATGTGCAGCCTGCCGTAGGCTCCAGCAGGGCTCCAGGCAAATATTCCCTTTTACAAATATATACATATATCAAAAGCATTAGAGTTACCTGTTATTTTACAATGCACAGTTTGAATTCTAAAGGTGTATACAGAGGTAAGAATGACTGAGTGTTTTTGCTAGTGATTCTGTGCAAATTCCCACTTGCTATCATACTCTGCTTTTGCTCAAGGGGAAGAAAGGTGATATGTAATATATCTATGACCTTGTGAGGGCAGTACATGCACAGACTTAATTTTTCCTCATAAAATGGTAAGGACTTTTGGAAATTTAGAAAATACAACTCTGTTCACAGCAAACTGTTCACTAATGATCAGCTATCAGCAATGGCTTCTATATTAATATCATTAAAATGTGTTCACATGTATGTAACCATTTTCCTGTTCTAGGTAGGCATTTATGGACTCAGAAGGAATTTATTGATGAAATTTTAATTACATTTAAATTTCCTTTCGCTGTCTAAGTAAGCACCCCAAGGGTGTTAAAATAAAGAATTATGGGCATTTAAAAATGCTGGTAAAGGTAGGAACTCTTCATGTATACTTAAGGGCAAAGGCAGATATATGCTTTCTGTAACAGATTAAAAGAAAATGGAAGATTATTAATCTAGAAGAGTTAAATGATGGAGAGATGAGCTTCTCCACTGCTAGTTCTGCTATGTATTGACACCCCAGCTGTTGTGGGACACCCTTGAGGTAACTGTATCTGTATATAGGGAAAATTAATTCAGGTAGATATGCAATCTGAATATGGAAAGACCTGTGTATGGAAAAGTAAGGGATGACTAACGACTAAGCAATCACAAAAGGTTTCAAAGAGTCATAGATCCAGGTTTGCCAACTTCTGTAGGAGCTTTCCTAGTCAAGGAATCCGACTAAGCACCAGCTCCATCACCTCTCATTTGAGAACTTAGCCACTCCTGATTTAATGCTGAAAAAAGTGAGAATGGGGCAGGTGTGTCTTTTAAGCTATCTGGTCATCCAGTTTATGGATGAGGAGAGAAATCTGATGCCTGTGGGGCCATCGGATCATTAAACATTGATATCTGTCTAAAACATTTATATCCCCACCTTTCCTAAAAGTTTGAGGTGGTGAACAACAAAATTGGGAGGAACATAGGGAGCTGCCTTATGCCAAGTCAGACCATTGGGCTATCTGACTGGGCATTGTCACTGACTGGCAACAGCTCTTCAGGGTTTCAGAGAGGGGTGTTTCCCAGTCCTACTTGGACATTCCTAGGACTGAACCTCATTCTGTTCACACAGTGGCCAAGCAGATGCCCATGGGAAACCCATAAGTAGGAAATCAGTGCAATAGCACCACCCACATACACACACATACTCATGTTCTCCAGCAATTGTATATATAGGCATACTGCCTCTGGTACTGCAAGTACTACACTGCATCATGACTAGTATCCACTGATAGCCTTAACTGCCATCACTTTGTCCAACCCCCTTTTAAAGCCATCCAAATTGGCAGCCATCACTATGTCTTGTAGTAGCAAATTCCATAGTTTAGCTAAGTGGTGTGTGAAGAAGTCCTTCCTTTTCTCTGTCCTGAATCTCCCACCCATCATCAGCTTCATGGGATGACCCCTTTGGGGTCTAGTATTTTGAGAGGCGGAAAAATGTCCCCATCCACTTTCTCCACATGTATAATTGCATATATCTCTATCACGTTTCCCCTTATTCCCCTTTTTTCTAAGCTAAACAGTCCCAGATGTAACCTTTCTTCATACAGGAGTTGCTCCACCCCTTTGATCATTTTGGTTGCCCTTTTCTACATCTTTTCCAACTCTACAGTATCCTTTTTTAGCTGTGGTGGCTAGAACGGTACACAGTATTCCAAGTACGGTCACTCTATGGAGCTTTATAAAGGCGTTGTGATTATTATGAAAGTTTATTTTCAGTTCCTTTTCTATGCCCAAAATGGAATTTGCCTTTTTCACAGCAGCTGCACACTGGGTCGACATTTTCCTTGAGCTGCTCACCACAATCCCAAGACCTCTTTCTTGGCTAGCTCAGATCCCATCAACATATAGGTGAAGTTGGGATTTTTTGCCTCAACGTGCATCACTTTACACTTGCTTACATTGACCCGCATTTGCCATTTTGATGCCCATTCTCCCAGTTGGGAGAGATCCTTTCGGAACTCCTTGCAATCCCGTTTTGTTTTAGCCACCCTAAATAATTCGGTGTCATGAGCAACCCTGGCCACTGCGCTGCTCACTTCTGATTCCAGATCGTTTACGAACAAGCTGAAAAGCATCAGTCCCAATACAGATCGCTGTGCCGCCGCCCCCCGTTTGCATCCCTCCACTGAGAGAATTCGCCACGCATTCCTGCTTTCTGTTCTTTGACCAGTCGCAGATCCACACGCGGCCCTCTCCGCTGAATCCGTGCCTGCCAGGTTTGCTCAGGAGGCTTCGGTGAGGAGCTCCGCCGAAAGCCTTCCGGGAACCCAAGCCAGCAGCGCCTGCCGGGTCGGCGCCGCCCGCGCGCGCGCTCGCTGACGCGCTCCGAGAGTCCTGCCGGGCTCGTGGTTCGGCCGGGGCGTCCCGGGGCCGGCGTGCCCGGAGCGCGCCGCCAGGCTCGGCGCCCCGGGCGTGCGGGGCAGGCAGCGGCGCGCTGGGGGCGAGCGGGCGAGGAGCAGCGGGCCTCCCGCCGCGCCCCTGCCGCCCACCCCTGCCGCAGGCGCGCCCCCGGCCGCGCCGCCGCTCCGGCCGAGCGCGCCCCGTTGCCCCGCGGCCGCGCAGGCACGCCCGGGAGGAGCTGCCCCCGCCCGCCGCCTCTGGCCGGGCGCGGCGTGCTCTCGGCGTCCCGCGCAGCCCGACGCCGGCCTGCGGCCCGTCGGCCCCTCCGCAGCGCCCCGCCCGGCGCGGCCCCCGAGCGACCCGCGCCGCCTTCGCGGCTTCCGCCAGTCGCCCGCCCTCGCTCGGCCGGAGCAGTCCCCCGCGGCTTGGCTGCGGCAGGAGGCAGGTAGGCTCGCGCCGCCGGGGGGCGTGTGCGGCGGGCCGGGGCGCCCGGCGGCCTCGCCGCTCGGCTCCTGCTGCGCGCAGGCGGGCTGGCCACTGGCGGCCGGTGAGCCCTCCGCGCCGAAGGAAGGCGCTCCGGCCGCGCCGCCGCCCCCGGCCAGCGAGCTCCGCTGAGCCTGCCGGCGAGGCGCGGGCGCTGGCCGGGCGCCCGGCGAGGAGGGACGGAGGGCGGGCGGGCCGCGGCGGCCGGCCGGCCTCGCTCCGGCTGCCCGGCAAGGCGGGCGCGGCGCTGAGTGCCGCGGGGCCGGCGCGCAAAAGCAGTGGCCAACCCGAATAGCGGGTTCCAAAAGCCAGCAAGATTCCGTGAGAAGACCTTGTGAAATATTTCGTTCCTCGGAATAACATTAAATGGTACCGGTATTGAATGACGAGGTTAATATCAACTACTCTGGATACATGCCTAGGCTGCTGTACCGACTATGCCCTTATCTGGACAGAGAGAGCCCACCTACAGTCACCTGCAGAGAGCTTCGGCTATTGGGCGGTGTAGAAATGAAAGACATACCAGTACTTTTCTGGCCGCCAGTCCATTTCCAGCCCAATTCAAAGTGCTGGTATTAACATTCAGAGCCCTAAATGGCTTGGGGCCAGGTTAGCTGAAGGATCGCCTCCTCCCATATGTGCTTGCCCAGGCCCCAAGATCATCCTCAGGGGTCCTTCTCCAGAGCCCCCACCGATGGGAGTGAGGCTGGTGGCTGCCAGGAGAGCCTTTTCCGCTGTGGTCCCCCAGCTGTGGGATGAGCTCGCTAGAGAGGTTCGCCTGGCACCTTATGTTGTTCTCCTTCCAGTGCCAGGTGAAGATCTTTTTATTCTCCCAGTATTTTAGCATTTTAGCGTCTTAATCTTTTAGCTCTGTGGTGTTTTGACTCTGTATTTTAAATCTCAGCATTGCTGCTAGGTTTTATTCTGGTTGTACTGTTATATTGGGGTTTTAAGCTTTTATATTTTATATTGTTTTATGCTGCAGTTTGTGGTTTTCATTTTTGTGAACCGCCCAAAGAGCTTCAGCTGTTGTGCGGTATAGAAATAAATAAATAAATAAATAAATAAATAAAATAAGCATGTTAGCCCTACAGATAATCCTTTCACTAACAGTGTTTCCACCAGATACAAGACATTAAAGACAGCTTTTTAAAATTTTATTTTAAATGAAGAACCAATTTGATAATTTCTCATAAACGAATATTTACACTCTACCTTCCCAACACAGACATTTCATTTTCATCTGATGAAAAGAAATTGCTTTGGTCTGTCCAGTAACTATCAGGCCTTGCTTGTCAGTCATGGGCATTTAATGTTTGCTACTTTGTTTTTGTCATGGTGGTCCTGGGCCAACACAGAATAAAGCAAAAAGGAGCAACACTGAAGAGAAACTAAGAGGACAAAATTGTCCAGTGGGTCCGTTTCTATATTCCCATACTTAAACTCATAAATTGTCATGGGCACTGGCCATAAGAAAGACCTATATAGTGTTTTTAAAAGAAATTGCCTCTATAGGTAAAGGAGGAGGAGGAGGAGGGGGGGGGAGAGGGAGGGAGGAACATGTACAAAATGTATACAGTGAGACAAAGGATAGTATCCAATATTAGTCCTACTTAGGATAGACCCATTGAAATGAATGGGACAAAAGTTAGTCATGACTAACTTAAGTCCCATTCATTTTAATGGGTCTACTCTAAGTAGGACTAATATTGGATACTACGCAAAGAAAGTGTAAGATCAGTGTAAATAATACCCTATTTAGTTATAACTTAACGTGGCGTAGTGGTCAGATTTGCACAACAGTTTAGGAAATATATGAAGAACTACCAATAGGAAACTTTATTTTAATCACCATGATTTAAATCAACCCACCATGATAACCAGCCTATGAATCTGTTCCCCCAAATCCAAGACGTGCACTCCAGAATTCCTCACAAAGGATGCTGCTGGGGTATATCTTGGATAATGCACTGCTTCTTTGGCACTGTTACAAATACAGCCCCCAAACAACTGCTTGGATTGCTAGTGCAGTAGGGCTGGCTCTGCAGTTCCAGGGAACACTGTTATCAAGCATTGGTTGGGAGAGGGGGACACAACTGGAGCACTGATCAAGGAACCATGGGTGATATCATAAGAGTCTCACCTGGGCATGGTCCCAGACCTTTTTGTGCTGGGCCCCAGATCTTTAGAGCTGCCCCAGTTGCCGTCATCTGTCTTAATACAAGCCTTCTTCCCTCTGAACTCAGTAACTTTGCAGTTACTGGGAGATCGCGGGACTCACTCCCTTAGCAAACTAACAGGGAGTGTAGCATGAAGGCACCACCTTTTAAACTAGGGGGGAGACTGCCACCTTTCCTTCCACAGCCCGCTCATTATTTTAAGTCCAGAGTCCAAAAGTGCGTAACAGCACCAGTCACCCAGCTTTCGAAGTGTGCCTGAGTCTGCAGAGACCCGCCCAGCCAATAGCTACCGGGAAACTGCACTTGTGCCCTGGGCCACTGTAGGCAGCAAGGCCCAGGCAAGAGCAGGTGCGTCGGCTGCTCACATAGCAAATGGAGTGCCAGATGCCTTTCTCATCAGTTGCTTCCTCCAAGCTTGGCCCAGGCCCCTTACCGGGGGCAGGGGGGGCGGGGGAGAAGTGGGTTTGCTTGCAAAAAGGCTTTGAATGAGCAGCAATGTTTGAATTTGGGGTAAGGTAATGTATGTGCGTATGGTTTGCCCTGGCTTGTTTGAGTGTGTCTGGAGCTCCTTGGCTCTGCAGTCATCTTTCTGGAGTGCATCTGCTTTTTGCATGATCCATATGGCCAGATTCTCTTGGGTTCCTGGTCCTTCTTGGCATCAGGGAGTTGTACTAGGTTAGAGAAAGACGAATAGCTGTGGGAGGAGTAGGGGTTTCTTGTTCTTTTGTGTTCAAAAGCCGCAATGCACCTTAGAGACTCAGACATTTACTGTGGCATAATAAGCTTTCATGGGCAGGAGTCCACTGTACAGAAAATTATTTTGAAAGTTGTTGCTTTTCATGTAACTGGAGAAAAATGGCACTTGCTGAAATAAAGGTACAGGAGCCCTGATTATCCCTGTTGCATCTGATCCCCCTGGACTAGCTGGCTTTTTGCCCCCATGTGTTTCCCCTCTTGCTGCCTCCCTTGAATCTTTCTGCCTGAAGTTTTTTTTTTTCTGAAATCAAATGCTCTCCTCTCCCTGTCCATACATACCTTTTTACAAATAGGGATGCCCTTAGAAGACAGGGTGCTTTAAAGAAACCCCACACACACACATTTTAGAACTTGAGGCAACTGCCTCTGACAGCTGATTTGGAATGTCATGAAAAGCAGCAAATTATTCATTATTTAATTTGTTGATTATTATTGTATTTTCACTGCCAGGGAAGGGGAGAGGTCCTTGCAGGATTTTCTGCCTCAGTGGCCAAAACAACTTGACTGGTTTTGAGTACTACTGTGCACCTTAACTGGGGTTGGAGAGGAAGGTGCCATTTGCCGATCTGCCTCAAGCAGCAAAATGTCTTGGGGCTGGCACTGGACATGGTTATAGAGAACTGTTGGGTGGGGAAAGGTAGCTGAGATCATACAGGAAATTATGTGGGATAGGGAAACAACTAGGGGTACAAAGAGATCTGTGGATAGGGAAACGTGTTCAGGATAACATCAAACTTACTGGGTAATCCTAAATAGGTTTACTCAGAAGTAAGTCATACTGAGTTCAATGGGATTTACTCTCAGGTAAGTGTATGTAGGATTGGAGTCTTACTCCTTAGAGGAGTGCTCAGAGCTGCAACCTGCTTCATTCCCCTGGAAGATAGTCCCACTATGTGGATGTAGAGAGAAACCAGGGATTGATAACTTTGGCAATTTAAAAAGCAAACAACCAAACACAAAGGTAGCCATGCTGATCCATGAGAAATAAAAAACCAGAATTAGGGATGGAGACTTCCGCCATGGATTTCAGTGAATGCACTGGCATTCGGCCCCCCGAAACCCGTGGCGGAACGGCCTCCCGCCACCCCGCGGAATCCCCCTGGAACGAAACTTACCTGGGGCGGCAGCAGCTCCGGCGGCGACGGCGGCTGGTCTTTCAGCCGGCTGCTGCAGCCGTAAATGGCAGCCGCCATAGCAGCCGCCATTTGTATCCTGCCAGGCTGCCGTGATAGGTTACGTAAGTATTTACGTAGCCTATCACGGCAAAGAGCAGGAACGCAAACGGCGGCTGCTACACTGTTTGCGCTGCTGCTCTTTTCGTGATAGGCTACGTAAGTATTTACATAGCCTATCATGGTAAAGGCAGCCACACAAATGGCGGCCACTACGCCATTTGCGTGGCTGCCTTTACTGTGATAGGCTATGTAAATACTTACGTAGCCTATCACGAAAAGAGCAGCGGTGCAAACAGTGTAGCAGCCACCGTTTGCGTTCCTGCTCTTTGCCGTGATAGGCTACGTAAATACTTACGTAGCCTATCATGGCAGCCGCTACGGCGGCTGCCATTTGCGTCCGCAGCAGCCCGGCCGCGGCCAGAACTCCAGCTGTGGATGGCTCTGGCCAGCGGCTCTGTGGAGCCGCCGTGGAGCAGAGCCAGCCAGGGAGGATTCCGGAGGGAGGGACGGAGCGCCTCCCCCCCACCGCGAATCACACCTGCGAAAAGGTAAGTGACTTTCGTACATCCCTAACCAGAATCCACAGTTAGGCAATACCTGTATTAGGAATTTTGGATGGTCCTAATAAAGGTATCCAACTATGCACTGTGGTACCTTAAGAGTTGTATGATGATGAGGTTGCAAGAAATTGCAACATTTGGTGCAGATTTCAGGATTTCAATAAGTTATAACACAAGAAATGTTAAAAAAAAAAAGTGTTCTAGAATCCCAGAAACTATCAAAATAAAGTATTTGAAATAAAATGAAGAGCTACTTTTCCCGGTGGCTCTCTCTGCTTCCTCACCTAGCCCAGGGATCTGGAGCAGAAAAACAACGTCCCCCAGTCCCGAGGTTTCTGTCCAATCCTGTTGTGCTTATTGGTGATTGGGGCGGGGGGAAGCAAGTGAGGATTTACTCAGAAGTTAATCCCACTATGTTTAATGGGAGTTACTCCCTAGTAACTGTAAGTTTGCAGCCTAAGAGCACAGGTTATTATAGCCTACAATGCATTCCCACACTCGCCCTTGCTGGTGTGCCATGTTCAGTTTGCAATTAATTGGGAAATGGTGCCATACAGCTCTTTGCTGGTCCCAGGCACTCCATCCTCCCCATCTGGATTTGGGCCTGAAAGACCAAGGAAAAGTATAGATGTGTGGAGGGCAAGTTTTAAACCAGCACAATTTGGGACATTGCACAGTTCTGTCCTGAAAGCAAGCAAGAGGTTAATTAGCTTGCCTTCTATAACATTTAAATTATAGTAATTATTCATAATTATGTACACATATATTTGCATATGTAAATTAGCATGTGCAAATTTGTGCAATTTTTCATCCTTTGGGCATGAGCCCCAGATGTTTTAGGCCCCTGCCCCTGCAAGGAACTGTAGACTAATTCAACTTCAATGAAACACCAAGGGGGGGGGAGCATGCCGATTGTACCAAAAATATACAGGCCCTGCAAGAAGGTCTACATGTTGTGTTCCTTGGCTATGTGGACCAGTAACTTCTGACAAATGATCCAGCGATGTCATAATAAAGAAGGAAATGTCTGAGTAGTCTGTGACAGAGAAGTGGGAAGTTATAACTTGTTTTCTTAAGAAATATGCAGCCACCACATCCTTGTCATCTCTCTTTAATGCCCACATGTGTTATTGGGAAAAAATATGTTTTCTCACAACAGATGTTCTACCTTGAAATATGTATGTATACCCATCAACATATGCGTAATAAGTGCACATGTATTGCACAAGAGAACAACTGTCTGGGAAACCCCTAGCAATAGTTTTGTCATCAGAAATGCTTGATAAACTAGGCAGATAGTTTTGTGCAATTTCCCTTCAGGACGGCATTGCCCACAGTGACGGAAAGCAAATAACTTTGGGTGAATCCATACTTTTGGCCTTATAAATATTGTCAAAAGGTGTCTGCCAGCCCTGGGAACTCCTGCTGTGTTTCCACTGATCTGATTTAGCCTCTCTTCTTATTAAATAGTTGGGAGTCTGGAATCTGGACGCTTGGGTATATCCTAAAGATACTGATGTTCACCCCAGTGAAATACATGGAAGGGACCAGAAGTAGTCTAACACTCCAGTCAAGACAGGCTTTCCATAGATTAGCCATATATGTAATTTAAAGTTCCATGAGCCAAAAAAAGAAAGCAGGTGTAAACAAGAAGCACCATGTATCTTAGGCTGCCAACATTTTTTTCTCCTGTCAGCGCTCCCCTTTAATTGCTGCCTGATGTTCAAAAATTAAGCTGATAAAGTTTTTCACATCACTTAATTTTCATGCTAGGAAAAGCTTCATTAGCTAAAATTCTACATATCGCTACTTTTAAAAGCACAGGAGCAAGGCTAGTAAAATAGTTGGCAACCTAATAAAGCAGGAAAGTGGACATGATGACCTGCATCAATATTGGCCATATAATCCACAATCACAGCATTTCACCCTCTGAAATTCATGGTCAAATGATGTAGGTGTTATTCCTTATACCAATTGTATCTATAGCCTTATTGCTGTAAGTTAGGGAACTCGTGGCCCTCTCAATGTTGTTGGACCCCAACTCCCAGCAGCCACAACCAGCATGACCAGTGGTCAGGGATGTTGACAGTTGTAGTCCAATAACATTGGGAGGACCACAGGTGCCCTATCATTGGTGCAGAGGGTGCAGGAACCATGTTGGGATAAAAGAAGCAAGGGAAGCAACTGTCACAAGAAGTGTGGGCAATAGGAAAACTGCATTCCACACCTCAAATGGCTCTCAAACTGGAATATTGCAAAAAGCAAACAAACACCACACCTCTTGTCCTTTTATCCTGAGCTATAAGATTCCATTTTAAGAAAAGCTGCTCTTTCCCCAGGATCCTCAAAATGGCACCTTTGTGGGCATTGCAATATGTACATGTATTTAAATTTAATTTACTTATTAAATTTCTTATCATTTGAAACCCAAGAAATTATTTGATCGGGTAAAATGTTTCTTATTAGTTAACAGCCTTAGTACTAATTCCAGTTGTCCTGATTTGTACAGCACCCTCTCCCAACCTGGTGTCCTCCAGATGTTTTGTACTTCAATTCCCATCAGCCGCAGCCACCACAGCTAATGGACAGGAATTCTGGGAGTTGTAGTCCAAAAGAGCTGAAGGGCACCAGGTTGGGGAAAGCTGCTGTATCGTCTCTTCCCTAGTTCTGCCCCAGGCACTGTTGAGCATCTGAGCATGGAGCAGTGAAGTACCCTATATCTTGAGTCACTTTGGAGAGATCTGATATCTATTCCTAACATGTCTCTTCCCTCCACTTTCCCAGGGAGCAAAGATGAATGCTGATAAAGTTTGCATGGTTCCAGTGCATTTCAAAAATGGTGTGGTCCTCTTTTCTGAAGGTAACTCTTGGCTGGCTTATTGAATTAGATTCTGTGTGGGATTCTGTGACTAATCCTTCACCCTGTCATTTGGTGGCACTGTAGAGGATGGCACCCAACCCCTGCTGCTCCCAGACACTGAGAGTAGGACCTAGGCCTCTTGACACAGCTAGACATTCTATACTGGTGCTTAGGAATTTGAATCTTTGACATAGCCCTGAGCAGCTCTGGTGTCTAAATGTCGAATAGTAGGCCTTTCCTCAATTAAGGCTGGTGCTTAGAAATTTGAAATATTTTTCAAGCTCTGCCATGGCTGAAACAGGCCAATCCACAGTTTAAAATCAGAGTATTCAATGAATTTAAACACTCTTAACTCTGAGTTGGACTGGGAATAAGTATATCCAAAGAAAGCACCATAGGGACAGAGTAATATTTCTGAATTAAAATGAATATAAGGAGAGCTGTACTGGATCAGACCAGAGGCCTATAGTCCAGCATTCTGTTCACATAGCAGCCAACCAGCTGCCTGTGGGAAACCTACAAGTAAGACATGACTGCAACAGCACCCTCCTACCCATGTTCCCCAGCAACTGATATACATAGGCATACTGCCTCTGATACTAGAGGTAGCATATAGCCAGCAGGACTAGTAGCCACTGATAGCCTTATCCTCCATGAATATGTCTTATCCCCTTTTAAAGCCATCCAAGTTGGTGGCCATCACTACATCTTACAATAGCAAATTCCATAGTTTAACTCTGCTGTGTGAAGTCTTTGCTTTTACGGGGCCGGAATCTCCCACCAGTCAGCTTCATGTGATGACCTCCATTGGGTTCTAGTATTGTAAGAGAGGGAGAAAAATGTCTCCCTATCCACTTTCTCCACTATCCTGGAGGAGAAGGCTATCAATTGCTACTAGTCCTGATGGCTATATGCTATCTCCAGTATCACAGGCAAGTGTATACCAGTTGCTGCGGAACTTGGGTGGGAGGGTGCTGTTTCACTCATGTCCTGCTTGTGGGTTTCCTGTGGACAGCTGGTTGGCCACTGTGCAAACAGAATGCTGGACTAGATAGGCCTTCGGCCTGATCCAACAGAGCTCTTCTTGTGTTCCACACTAGGCATATTTTGTACACCTCTATTGTGTCTCCCCTCAGCTATGGTAGATGATGTGGGCTGAGAGTCTTGGAAAAACTGAGGGTGATATGAGCAAAAACATGACCCAATAAACAAAATAAAAGATTGCCTGTTGGCAAGTGATTAGGGAGTTGCTCTCCATTGCCTATGGATACCCAATCCATTTCTGTTGCTACTTTCTGCACTTCGAAAACTGGCCACACCTTAGTAATAGAGCTCACTCTTGTCATGGGTAAAGTCCCAAGTTCTGTGTCTGGCATTTCTGATTAAAGGGTTTCAGGCAGTAGAACTGAAACTGGGAGAGCTAGTTTGGTCATACTACACATCACCGGGCTAGACAATATATTCCTCCCTCTACTGCATCAGATAATTTGGCTTATTTATTTATTTACAATATTTATATACCACTCTGCACCAAAAAAATTTGGAGCAACGAACAGCAAAGATAAAGAGTAAAACACCATGTTAAAACAATTAAAACGTTTTTAAAAGAAACAAGTTCTGATAAGACTGAATTTAATAAACCGCAGCTGGTCACTCAAGGAAAGTTTCTGAAAATAATGCCTTCAGGAGGCACTGGAAGCCAACATTGTGTTGCTTCCGGTGCCTCTTGAAGACATTGTTATTTTGGGAAGCCTTGAGTGACCAGCTGCCGTTTATTAAATTCAGTCTTATCAGAACTTGTTTCTTTTAAAAAAGTTTTGTTTTAACATGGTGTTTTATTCTTTAACTTTGCTGTTCGCTGCTCCAAAATCTTTTGATGTGGAGTGGTATATAAGTATTGTAAATAGACAGACAGGCAGGCAGATAGGCCAAATAATATGATATGCCAAATAATATGATGCAGCAGAAGGAAGGAGATACTGTCTGGGGGTACTATGGAATGAGGAAGTTCTATTTCTGTCTGTTTGAGCCTTTGATTGAAATGGCCTTTTTTACCCTTTGAGCCAGGAAACTATTTTTTTTAATGAACGCTAACGTGGAAGGAATCCGTTTCTGTTATTTACACAATTTATTTGCCAATTTCTTTGAGGTGCATATTTCTACACCAATTGGTGACAGGGACGGAAAGCTAAAGAAGTGGATTCTATCTTATTCTGGGGGTTGAGATTAAACTAGCCAGCAAATGACCACTTGTGTGGATGTAGAGTTCTAACATCTTTTCCCTTTCTCTCACCCTCTCTGTTGCTTGGCTGGAACAAAGACGACGAAGGTAAGCATGAAAAATCCTCTGCTACAAATTGTGCCTCATGCCTTGATTGCTTGTCTTGACAAATTAGAGCTGTGTTAAGTTTTTATGGTATTCAATTTTTCTGTCAAAAACTGCAGTTTCATCGGGTATTTTATCACCAAATGAGCAGAGTTCTCTGCAAATTTTGTGGAAAAGCAGTTCTTTTTAATGCTATGTATATTGCTATTTTTTCCATTGTCAACTTTTGTTGCTTCAAAAATGGCTTATGCAAATAAAATGCCCAACTGAATATCATGTAGTAAACATGATAATGTTATGGTGGGATATATGACATGATGCAGTCACCACATTTTCAGTATATAAAATCATGTAGGCTAGATTTATATACCAGCTCTAGATATAATACCACCACTGAATGTAGTGTTCTGTAACTAAAAAGACAGACAAAAATGAATAAAACATTGCAAGAAGGATATTGAAAAATTGCCAAAGAGGCTGCATTAGCCCAGTTTAGATGTAATTATCTCAGCCCCCAAAACTATGATTAAATTGAGAACAAGTGTTGTGACTGCTGGCTCCATCATCATTGAGTCACCTGGCTTTGGTACTTCTATTGTGGTTTTATTGAACAGGGAAACTGTGGATTAACCTCTGTAGACAATCCAGGATATGAAACCAGGACTGGATCCTTATTTCATATCCTGGTCAGTAAACATACCTTAAGCCACAGTTCCCGGTTTGAATGTAATGAGAAATGTGGCTTAACAAATCTGAGAAGTTTTATATTATGGTGTAGAAGAAAAGGGGAGGAGGAAACACACTGGCACAATGCAGGTCTAATAAGACATGTTTTATTAAACCAACGTCACTATGCCTGAACTCTGCAACTGAGAATAAATGAAAACAAAATGGAAAGAAAGTAACTTCAGATCAGCCTTAATTCCACCTGGAGTTAACCTCTGGTCATAATTTGTCCAATTTTCATAAGCATTCCGGGATGATTACATACAGCATGTTTGGAGGGTGCGTGGGTGGGGGAAATCTAGGCTTGCCAGAGTGAACTTGCATGAAAAAGTTTATTCTGCAAGTCATAATGAGATTCAAGGGCCAGGACGTGGTCCCACATCAGAGTACCCATTTCTTATAATATGGCCATTATTACGTGCATTACGTTCTGGAAGAGAAAATCTACAGACCACATTCTGACTTCATGTTTCGCATATCTATTCAAAGGTCTAGAAACGGACAGCTGGAGAAAATCTGGAAAATGTGACAGCGCCCAAATCTTGCGAACAAAAAAGAATGAAGTCCTCATAGCAAAGCCAGATGCTCATGCAGATTCCAAGGCAATATTTGAGTCTATGACCGATCAAGAAATGCGAAATGGTACAGTAACTGTTCCACACCTCCCTGAAGTCTGAACAGATTTCATCTATCCCACCCCAAATTTCCCCACATTTCATGCATTTGAGAACAACAGCCATTGATAACCTCAGACTATTTATCACATTTTTATACCACCCAATAGTTGGGCTGATGACCATGCTAGCTGGGAATTATGGGAGTTGCAGTTCCAACACATCTAGAGGGTGCCAGATTGGGGAACACGGCAATAGTGGTTCACAAAACTGCCAATGGGAGTTTCACAAAACAAGTCACTGAGGACAGGGCAGAAAGTAATTTTTTAAAACTTTACAGATGTATAATTAGGTCATACCTCCGGAGGTAACTTTGTAAGTATAAGAGCAGTTCAGTAATGAAACAAGGTGCCAAGGGAGTTGTGAAACCCCTTTCTTTGCAGAATTTCAAGCCAGCAAATGCATTTAGATATTCAACAGAGTATCTTGAACCTGCATTTTTACTGGACAAACTGATAGTTAAAAACACTAAAAGCAAGCTTTCAAGATACACTGGATTCTTCTTCAGATGCAGGTATTTACAGATCCTGTTACCGCATTCCCCTTGGCTGAAATGTGAAAGGTCATATATCAGGTTGAGGGGAAAAAAGTAAGTTGATGCAGACATCTGAAGTCATCCCTCAATTCCACCTGAATCTGCTTACCTCAAGCAAAGAACCAGTGCTTGCTTTCTAGTTGTGTTGAATACATGCTCTGGCCCCCACTACGAAGTCCATCATCTAATCTCATAAAGGCCACATAATCTGTGTTGGTAGTCAAATGTTGTTTTTTTCAGTCCCTGATACAAATGGACATACTTTGAGATTTCTTGGTGCAGTAACTCAATATTCCTTTGGCGCAAGGGATACGCTCCAGCATACATTGGTGGGGGGGCTGTATCCTGTAGATCAGGGTGGGCAACCACAGGCCCAGGGGCCAAATCCAACCCTTTGGGTTTCCCCAGAAGGCCATACCCCCTTCTTTTGGCTCCTAACCTGTCCCCTAACCATGGATTGTTGGGTGGTTTCCCACTTTTCTGCAGGTTTCCCCCCATTTTAAAGGCTTTGTTACTGACAGTGAGACCTTTAAGTTATAAACTGCTGGGTGTGGGTCTGTGTTTTTCTGTATTTTTGTTCCCATCCAACACTGGAACGCAGCCCCCAAGAGCTTTTCCAAAATTGAATTTGGCCCTCACACTGAAAGAGGTTTCCCACCCCTGCTGTGGGTCAAAGGAAGGAGTGGAGAATGATGTTGATCATAGGCAAAAAACATAAATGAAAGTGGAGCAGTCATAGGAGCCAAGGCCTGGGCTTTGTTTGGTACTGCTAGGTACTTCAGAAAAAAGGAAGCTGATCATTTGTCCTTTATATGCAGTGCCTGGAATCAAATTCGACATCCACAGTTATCAAGACACTATGCCGAGAGGATTGCCAGTGGCCTTCACCACCGAATGGCAGAGTAGAACTTACTGCATGTGTGTCGCGAAAGGCGGCAGCAAAATGTGGGTGGAATTTCGGGTAAGCCACTGCCAATTGCCATAAACGCTGTTTTGAAGTGCTATACCTTTAGGGTTCCTTCCCTCTTGACTCTCTAGTAGAGATGTCCACAAGTCAAGTCTACAAACAAAAAAACTGTAACGAGGTGCGAATGTCAGTGCTTGATTTTACCAGTGAGCAATCAACTGTTCCACATTTATATTCTATCCCAGTTTGCTCACAACTTGTAAGGCACCTTGAACGCTTTCAGAAAAGCCCAGTAAAAACACTTAAATCGGTTAAATAATATCATTGTCTCCATGTATGTTCTCATAATACACAGTGGGTTAGATCCAGACTTGAGAGTAGCCCAGCCTTCCCCAAGCTCGGGCCCTTCAGAAGTGTTGGACTACAACTCCCATTCTCAGGCAGCATGGTCTTTGGCCCTATATTGTAGCCCAACACACCTGGAGGGCACAAGCTTGGAAAAGGCCGGAGTAGACCCACTGAAATCAATGGGACTTTAGTCACTAACGTAAGTCCCATTAATTTCAATGGGTTTACGTTTTTACTAAATCTGGATCCAACCCACTGTAGGTTGGTTCAGATGTAATGTCAAACCATGATTTATATCATTTAGATTCCATGCTATGAGTTGTGTGGTTTCTGACTTCTCCAGCCTTTCCAAGAATCCCTGGATGCTGTCCCAAACAGCGGCCTGTGAAAATGAAGCAACATCCCAGACTATAATAAGGCAATTCAGATGGAACACCCAACTAATTTGCCCAGACTGTAGTCTGCAAATCAGTTCTCAAACAAGGTTTCAGATCTGGGTTTAGTGGTCACTCAAAAACCATGGCTTGTCAGATGGCATTGGTTCAACTATCACAACAAATCATGGTTTGGCATTACATCCAAGCCATCTCAATGCATACACCAGACAACCACAAATATAGTCCATAGCAGTATGGTTGACCAGGACCAGAAACAGCCAAACCATTTAGTACCTGAAGCACAAAATCCATTGCTTCACCTTGCTGCACGGTAGAGCCATCTCTAAGAAGTCACTGCTATGAACATGGCAAATTGCTGTTAACTGCAAGGGCTTAGTAAGCACCATACATTTCACTGTATGTACCAAGAGATTGTCAAACTGCTTGCATGGGCAGGAACCTGCTGCTTGTGCCTAGTTTACAACAAAAGGCTCAAGTTACAGAAATCAGGGGTAGGCAGCGTGGTGCCCCCAGGCAACTTCCTTGCCCACCGAGAGACACTCCTCCCCCCACTTCTTATTGAAATCATATTTTTATATTTTCTTACTGGAAGCTGGGATTGCTTCACAGAGGCACAGGAGCCTCTAGCAGCTGCCACATTAATTTCCCATGAATGCTACTGGGAGGTTTACTTGACCTTTGTGTCTAGCCATGCCCACATATGGTAGCCATTTTATGGTTGTCCTCACAAGTTTCTCAAATTTCCAAATGGTTGCCTAGCCCTGACAGAGATGCAGATTTAATTCAGAAACTAAGAAGCCTTCCTAACCATCAGATAAGTACTTCATCAAACTGGCTGCTTAGCAGAGTCATAGGATCTGGCTGCTTTTAGAATCATGCACCATTGTGCCCCAGGTTAATGGTCTGAGCCATGTTTCAAGCTTTCTGTGATCCTGGCCTTCCCTTTTAGATAGACAGATAGACCAGGACTGTATTTCTCTCAATTTCAGGAAGGAGATGCTCCAAAAAGAATTGACGGAACAACTAGCAATGTGATCTTCATCAAAACCCCATTTTCCGAAGGTGATGGGCAATACTTCATGTTTGAGTCTGCACTGGAAGAAGGCTACTTCCTTGCCTTTGAGAAAACTGAAAATGGCCATGCCAGAAGACTGATCGTAAAGAAAAAGGAAGCAATGGATGAAGTGGATGAATCCACACAGATAAACCATTCCCCATTCCCCCCCAAAGAAGAAAATACAAATGAGGCTGTACAAACTGTAGTAAACCCAATAATATAGAATACTGTAATTTTAAAGTATCACATGCTATCACGGGCCTTAGCTGATAAAGAATTATAAAATAACCTTGTCTATTATACACCACAAAACCTGGAAGTAAAAAACAAGGTATCCCACTCCCTATTACCTTTCTGTGTGGTTTTTCATGAATGTGGATGCTATATATAATAGTTAATCCAATAGCTAATAAATAATTTTGTATTGTGTATTTTGAAATACAATGTTTTTCCTCAGTGCCCTGAAGAAGGAGTCTAGCAAAATGTACTGGACATTTTATAACTCTTATTAAGGTTCCTTCTATCTCTGTACCATTTTGAGGCTTTTCCTCTTTTTAAAAAAACTGGTGTGTTCTGGTGCAGTCTCCTTTTTTCCTATCCATAATTGGCCAATATGAATGAATATAGAAGCCACCATTTACCAAATCAAATTACTTGTCCATCTAGTCCAGTTCCATCTGTTGTCCGAGGTCTCACATATTGTCCTTTCCTAGCCTAGTTACCTAAAATCCTTTTACTGGAGACAGGGAATATGAAAAAGTCCTAGGTTCAAAACACCATCCACTATGGCCAATATTCCCTGCCCGACTGCAGTGTCTGCAACAAAAACCCACTACATAAATCCTCAAGTAGAGAAAGTGCTCTAAGTATGGCACTTGATATAAAAATGGTTCACACGCAGAACTGCAATTCCATCAAGCTGGGTGGAAGTGTTTTGTTGTAAACAGTATACTCCCAGTGACTCATTTATTACCAGGTCTGTTGCATCATCCGTGAGAAGCAGGAAGAGAGTGGAACCATCATACCATGCAAAGCCAAGAAAACAAAACCGCTTCATAACATAACATTTACAAGTTTACAAGGCTCAATCTTATGACTAAGAACTATTCCAACAATCATTGTAAAAGCAGAGGCCAAGCAACACACACAGGTATGCAACAAAATAGCCCACATCGGCAAAAGCAGCCATCAACAATGTTTTTCTTGAGAAAAATCAGCTTTGCAAAGGTGATAGGCTGCAAGTGCTTGTGAAGTTGCAAATCAACACACACCATGAAAACGCTGGCAAATACAGTGGTTCAATTTAAACCAGTAGTGGGGAACATGTAGTTCTCCAGATGTTGCTGGACTCCAACCCCATCACCCTCAGCCAGCATAGCCAATGGTGAGGGATGATGGGAGTTGTAGTCCACCACCACCACATGTTGCCCACCTGATTTAAAAGTTTAAAAATAATTTGAATAACTGAATTTAATAATTTCTATATGAATATTGATTTATTAATAGTTTATTTTTGTGAACCATCGAGAGAGCTTCAGCTATTGGGCGGTATAGAAATGAAATAAATACATAAATAAAAATATTCTCATAAAAGTGTGCATTTTTCTAACCTGCTATTATAAAAGTTAGAAACTCGTTAAAACGCCTGCACCACATCTTAGAAGGCTGCAATACACAAAGGAGTAACTGCAGAGCCTCTAAAGCAAGGGTCCTCAAACTTTTTGGACCTGTGGGCACATTTGGGAATTTTAGAAACTACTGTGGGCCCCACCACTTTGGCATCTGTCACCTCTATGGATCCTAGGCTGCACCTTATTCAGCAAAAATGTTTTGTTTCGTGTTTATTGAACGTTGCGATGTCTCTTTAAGAAGAGATTGCCTAATTCGGCTAATTGTTGGCAGTGCAATATAGCTAATGCTTCTTTTAAACATATGTTTTGGCAATATCCAGTAGTTGCTTTTTGGGAGGAGGTTATTACACAGATAAATTTTGTATTGGGACAGTTGTTAATATTCACTGATGTAGACACTTCTAAATTATTTATCTGCTTCTTAGAAATTAACAAATGGTCACAGTAATTGGATTCTCTGTGCTGTTTTGACAGAATAATATTGTAACATTGGAGGGATAAACACTCACCTCCTATAATGCAATGGATTGAGGACCTTATAACACTTTCAATATCTGAATGGGTGGCACATAGACACCATCTTCAAATGGATAGCAGTTTGGATGTTTGGTCCACTTTTGTTGAAGCCCATGTATAATTGCTAGAAAGTTGTATGCATTTCATATGTATTCACTGCTATGGATTTATACAAATCCGTGTATATATATTCATTTACAATAATTGTATACCGCCCCACATCTAAACAGATTCTGGAGGGGTGAACAAGAGATCAAATGAACAAAAGCTAAAAAGAGTGGAACATTAAAATTATTCTTTAAAAAAACAAGAGTGCCAATAAACCAAGGCTAGTTAACCAAGGAAGGCTTCCTGGAAAAGAGCTGTTTTCAGCAGGTGCCGAAAACAACCCAGTGCTGGTTCCTGCCTGACCTCCAGAGGCAGGGAGTTCCGTAGGAAGGGAGTCACTATACTGAAGGCTCTTCTCCAGGTGGGCTGCGGTCAGGCCGTAGTTCCAGGTAGAACCACCAGGAGTGTGCCCTCCGATGCCCTCAGTGACCAGGCAGGTTGGCAAGGGAGAAGGCGCTCTCTCGGTTATCCTGGCCCCAAGTTGTGTAGGGCATTTTTTTTAAAATGGGGATTTTTTTTTTTTAGTTTTGCAGGCGCCGATGAACACTGCGTTGGGGACCTCTGCTGTAAAGATTCAATTTCACGCAACAGATGACAGACTTTAAAAGTGACAACCACAAACAAACTAGACTAACAATTAGCACTTAACTAAAGGCAGTGTTGGAAATGACAGTCAACAACAACCACTGCCGTACACCCACACCCCTAATACAAAAGGAAGAGATTCGCAGCCAGGAGCAAGGGCAACGTAGCTAAAAACTGACAGTAAGTAGAGGAATTAAGCAAACAGATGAAGTCGAAAGAGAATTGCATTTGATATACATCCAGTACAAATAAAGCATTCTATAAAGAGTTCTTGGCTCCTGGCACAAAACTTACAGCGGACACCTCTAAATCTGAGGTCATTTTAAAAGCAAGTTTCTAGACCTTATGATCAAGGAGTTGTATGAAATAACAGACAGGCCAGGGGTTCAGTCTAAAGCGCTATGCTGTATGTGTATCCAGACATTACCAAAGGGAAGCCCCTGCTCATGCAGAGCTTGGCCACGAGCACCAGAGCTGCCAAACTTGGGCAAATGTTGGGTGGGAGGAGGTTCTGTGACTTGAATGGGTACTTGTCCTCAAGGCTTTTGTATTCCACACTGATCCAGAGATAAAAATGCCATTATTTTTTTTTGCAAGAACTGAAGGGTCAGGTTTAAACCACACGCTATTTCATGTGTTAGAATAAGAGAAGAGTTCCCCCGTCTTGTTTCCACAGCAGGTTGACTGCATCTTTTCTACAAGGAGTCTGAAAATGTGTAGTGGTGTCACAGGGAAACTCAGCCATGGCTTGCTCTCTAGCATATGCTTTAAACATTATAGAAAATAGTTTGCTTGGCAGATTGAATTGGCTTTGCACAGACTGCAAGTAATTAAAGCAGGGGAGCAAACAAAAATAGGGTGGGGATGAATTGCCCCCTGCCAGGCTCTGCAGGCTGGATGATACCAGTGGTTGTGGCCATGTCCATTCATGTCCCCCCCCCCCCTTTGCTTGAGTCCCATGTATGGAGAAAAGGACTCAGCTGGTGCTGGGAGGAGCACTATTCAATTCCAGGCTCAGTTCAAAGTGTTACCTGCTTTTAATATTTTCTTTTAAAAATTTAACTCCATTATATCAATTCAACAGAACCAAAAGAGCCTCAAAAAGCTAAAGGTGCTCTTAGCCCCACCAATCAATCAACTAAAGCATTTGTTGATTAATCCATCAAATAAAGCTCACAGCCCTACTTGCTGTTAGCTACCTAAAGAGAAAATAGTGATGTTTTTAAAGGTAAGCAACAGAGACAGCTGAAGGGGTAAGAAATGGATTGCAGAATCAAACAGTTGAGGGTTCTATAAATTCTTTATTGTACATAAATAAAAGTCTTCCCTTTTGCACTGCAACTGTCTGAGTGCTGCATGAGATGCTGTGTACACGATTCACTAATTGCAACATCTGCACAAAAAACATGAGACAGTAAATCAAGATCACTTATGCTGCATCCGTTTAAATCAAGCTGCCATTTGTCAGGAAAAAGGTCAGCCACATCTAACAGCTGCCACTGTAACCACTGCTATTTTGCCCCCAATTAACGCCAGAGCTTCCATCCCCCCACCCCGATTCTATCCTGTCTCAAGTATAATTCTCATCCTGTCAAGAGATCCCAGATTTTGCTGAATGGCTAAAGCTTTTGACCTGGATTTGGATGCCTCTTTCCTCAAGCCGTTCTGCTGTGTGCAGCGTGGGACCCTTTGTTGCTTATTTCTCCCTCATTCAATGACTTCGTAATAATTAGCAATAATGAAGCAGAGGCAGCGATGAACAATCGTCATATTTTGCTGGCAGGTTACATTGCGTCTCAGAGGCTCCACAGCATGGCCACAGCCCTGCAGATGCCCACATCGTGGTAGTTGAAGTAGCAGAGGCCAGCAAAGGTGATTGCCGAGAGCAAATAGAGGCCAGTGTTGGCCATTTTAATAGATGTCTCTCCGTGGACATAATCAGTTACTACTTGCCCGAGGCCCCTGCAAGGAAGAAAAAACATGAAGGAAGCAGGCTGAATATACAAACATCTGAGCTCTACCGACTTCCAAATGTTTTCTAGGGCAGTCTCCACAGGCCAGGAACTCTGGCTAATCCTGAAGTCAGCATAATCTCTGGTGACTTTTCAGAGGAGTGTTAGCTGTCTTCATCACAGAAGAATCGACACAGAATCTTGCTCCATTCCAGCATAAAGCATTCTTTGCTTTCTTAATTGAACCAGGCTGAGCATGCTCACAGTGAGAATGCCTCAGACTGTGGAGGACAACACACACCCGAGAGCGATTGCTTTAAGGGGTAAATTTCACTGCTGGGGCAAAATTTATTTATTTATTTCATTTCTATACCGCCCAATAGCCAAAGCTCTCTGGGCGGTTCACAAAAATTAAAACCAAACAACACACAATAAAACAATTTAAAATATATAGAACATTAAAACCACAATATAACAATACAACCACAATAAAACCTAGCAGCAGTGCAGGAGTTTAAAATACAGATTTAAAACAGCAAAGATAAAAATTTAGAAAGCTAAAATGCCTGGGAAAATAAAAAGGTCTTCACCTGGCGCCGAAAGGAATACAATGTAGGCGCCAGGCGAACCTCACTAGGGAGCTCATTCCAGAGCCGGGGTGCCACAACAGAAAAAGCCCTCCTCCTAGTAGCCACCCGCCTCACTTCCTTTGGCAAGGGCTCACGGAGAAGGGCCGCTGACGATGATCTTAAGGTCCGGGCAGGCACATATGGGAGGAGGAGATCCTGCAGGTAACCTGGCCCCAAGCCGTTAAGGGCTTTGAATGTTAACACCAGCACTTTGAATCGGGCCTGGAAATGGACTGGCAGCCAGTGCAGCTGGAAAAGTACTGGCATAATATGAGCTCGCAGGCCAGTCCCTGTTAACAATCTTGCTGCCCTATTTTGGACCAGCTGAAGTTTCCGGACCATTTTCAAAGGCAGCCCCACGTATAACGCATTGCAGTAATCCAGACGAGAAGTTATCAGAGCATGGATAACTGTAGCTAGGCTATCTCTGTCCAGATAAGGGCGTAGTTGGTATACCAGCCTAAGCTGATAAAAAGTGCTCCGTGCCACTGAGTTCACCTGTGCCTCAAGTGCCAGTTCTGGATCCAAGAGCACCCCCAAACTACGAACCTGATCCTTTAGGGGGAGTGCAACCCCCTCCAGAACAGGCTGAATATCACCTAGCCAGGCAGACGAACCACCCACTAACAGTACCTCCGTCTTGTCTGGATTGAGTTTATTAGCCCTCATCCAGTCCATTACCGTGCCCAGGCACTGATTCAGAACAGCCACTGCCTCACCTGGTTTTGATGAGAAAGAGAGATAGAGCTGGGTGTCATCTGCATATTGATGGCACCTCAGCCCACACCTCCGGATAATCTCCCCCAGCGGTTTCATGTAGAGTTAAACAGCATGGGAGATAAAATAGAGCCCTGTGGAACCCCATGGCACAATTGCCATGGCACAGAGCAATAATCCCCCAGCACCACCTTCTGGAATCGGCCATCCAAGTAGGAGCGGAACCACTGTAGTGCAGTGCCTCCAACTCCTAACCCAGACAACCTATCCAGAAGGATACCATGGTTGATGGTATCGAAAGCCGCTGAGAGGTCCAGGAGAATCAACAGGGTCGCACTCCCCCTGTCCCTCTCCCAAAAGAATAAGTGTGCGTGTGCACGCGTGTGTGTGCGTGCCAACCCTTCTGTAGCTGCCAAGAGGTCAACGGGTTACGAACCCCTGGAATCCAGGCAGTGACCATGAATTTGGAGAGTCTGCTGAAGATACAGCGCTTGCTCAGCACATTCAAGTTAAGAGGCTGTTATTAATAACCATTTTCCCCAAACCCATGTCTACAGAATCAGCTGAATTCAGTTTTGGAAGTTGATGGGTTTGGCCGGCAGAGGTGCGGGGAGCACAAATGACAGGATTCTTATCAAACTGCACCCTGAGTTAGGCTGGTGTGCTAGCCTTTGACACCTGCTTTGTCCAAGCTCATTACTTCTGGCTCGACTTCACTGGGATGGAATGGATTAATGTGGCCTAGATGCAGTTTAATGCCTGGAGGACCCTGCCCTAGGGGTTGGGGTATGGGGTATGAAGGGGGGGCAGGGGGGAGGACTAGCCAAGGTGATCTTCATCTCTAGCCAAGCCCCATGATCCTAAAATTACTGATGTGAGGTTGAACATAGGTAGCTGCCTTATACTAGATCAGACCATTTGTTCCTGTGTCCTACTGGAACCGAACCTGAAACAGAGAATAAGCATGTACAACAGGAAAAACACAACACATTGCTAACTGCTTATAGCTGTCCCCACTTCCTCTAGACTTTCCCCTGTTTGACAAACCAAACCTCCCCACCCCACCTTGCTTTCTAGAAATGACTCTGAACAAAGATCATGCCCAGGCATGACCAGGCATTGATAGGCACTCAAAATCTGCATTACTACACAACCCAGGCTGTCCCTTCCCCTTGCCCCGTGACTCAGCCTCATGTTAAATAGGGACTTGCAAGAATCACCTGGAGCAGGGGTGCAGAACCTCAGGGGCCAAATCTAACTTTCCTGGGATCCTAATCTGGCTCTCTGTGGTTCCCCAGAAGGCCACATCCCCTGCTCCTGGCCCCACCCTGAACACCAATTATGCAGTGTTTTCCCAGGTTTTGTGCAGTTTCTCCCAGTTTTAAAACTGGGAGAAACTGCACAAAACCTGGGAAAACGCTGCATAATTGGTGTTCAGGGTGGGGCCAGGAGCAGGGGATGTGGCCTTCTGGGGAACCACAGAGAGCCAGATTAGGATCCCAGGAAAGTGCCTCTCTTAAGTAAGAGCTTTAAGCTAAAACAGGCTGATGTTTTTTGTAGTTTGGCCCTGCCCACTACAGGAATGCGGCTCCCGAAAACTGCTCTAAAATGGATTGCAGCCCTCTGGCTGAAAGAGGCTAGACACCCCTGACCTGGAGGATTCATGATCCAGTCCTCCCAAGCCATTGACGGGTCCGTTTGAATTTTTCTCTCTGGGACCTGCCCAACCTCCACAGAAATACCTTTGTTAGGAAAATCTTCATTTATCTTTGATCAGCTGGCAAATATTCAAGGCTGGACCCTGCCATGCTGTGGAGCCCAAGGTGGGCCTCATTCCACCCCCACTCGTCTATAAGCTGCTTTGGTGAGTTAAATTTAGTTAGCTAATTCTATGTTTCCTTTTATTTTAAAACCAAGTAACCACTGCTCAATTACTCTCTGCTTGGTTCTTGAAATATATGTACTCAATTGGAAACTGGGGTTGATTTAGTTCTTTTGTGTAGTATGAAATTATTATTATTATTATTATTACATTTCCATACCACCACATGGCCAAAGCTCTCTGGGCAGTTTACAAAGATTATCTAAAAAAAATTAAGCAAGCAATCATAAGACAAATACAGAACCTGATTAAAACTCATCATATGCTGCCAAATGACTGAGAAAAAGAGAAACGTCTTAACCTGGCACAGAAAAGATAACAATGTTGGTGTCAGGCAGGCCTCGCTGGGGATATCATTCCATAAACCCTTAAGTCAGGGTTTTCAAAAGCTCTAGATACAACAAAGGGTGTCTTGCAGCCCGTCCTACCTCACCTGGTCAAAGGAGGAGACTTCTGTTTGTCACATCTTGTGCTGAGTTTTAAACTGTAAGCTCATCGGAACAGGGATATGTCCTCTTGTACTTTGTAAAGCACCATGTACACTGATGGAACAATAGCTTTATTTATTTTTAAGTTTTCTATGACACCCTTCATCCACAAAAATAATACTACTAAGCCAACCATCGTGTGCTCTGACCATTGGCATCTCTCCAGGGACTCTGCCAGGATTTCGCTTCACCTGCTACCCATTGCTTTTAACTAAAGATGCCAGAGATTGAACCTGGGATTTATGCATGGAAACGGATGCTCCACCACTGAGCTATGGCCCCTGTGACCTAAAGACAAAGACTGTCCTGTAAAGCCATCTTGGTCGATCCTTTTTTTTAAAGCCAAAAGGGAAGTGGGAAAACCTCATGCATTTCAAATATGAACACAGTTTGGAACTCAATAACTGAGAAGTTCACAAGCTAAACAGAATTTCAAATTCAGAGGGCATGGCTACAAGGACCAAGTTCCCTTTACAAATCACCAAATGTTCCCCTACAGACCATCACATGCAAATAGCCAGGCCTCTAGGCCAGCCCCGTGCCTACAAGTCAAGACTAGCAGGAGGGCTTAGTCACATGTCTCAATTGTTGATTTATTCAACATGTTATTTTGCCTTCAGAAAGAAAAGTCTCTACACTGAGGGAGATGCTTGTTGTTTTTTTCCCGATGGCAGGCAGGCAGATGATGAAAGAGCGATACCAGTCACAAATGAGAAAGTCCAGGAAATCATGCAACAACAAGATGAATTCATGAACTTGAATACTACAAATCAGTGATGAAATGAAGCAAGTTAGCTCAGGCATTTGAGGTGATGAAAAACTCAGGGTATCTTGGATCATTATAAGAAAAACCCAGACCCTCTTGAGGGACATCATTCAAAAGTGGATCTTCCTATGAACTGCTGTCAGTCCAAGGGAAAAGGCGAAATCATAAACAAAAAATACTCATTTCCAGAGGGGTAGCCATGTTTGTTGCAGCAAAAACAGCAGAGTCTTGTGGCACCTTAAAGACATTTATTCTGGTATACATTTTCATGGACTATATAACCCACTTCATCAGTACATTTCCTCCTATTCAGAGATACATGCTGCAGGAATGGGAAAACTATGGATCCAAGCCCTTCCCCCAATATGCCCATGAATTCCCCCCGGCCCCGCCTCTACCGAGGTCAGAGCTGTTATGTGGAGAGGCAAGGGCCACAGAAAGATCCACAGAGGCTAGGAGGGGAGATGTGAGGTCAGATCTCCCCTTCCAAGGTTGGACCCCCCCCCCCCGATCTCAGAATGCAAGATCCAAAATACCTGACAACCCTGGGACACCTCCCCAGGGACCAGAGGATCCCAGCCCAATGCATGTCATGAAATGATGCATTTCTAAAAACAGATCATTTTCGGGGGGGGTGGGGGGTGGAGAATATAGTAGTGGAAAACTTCCCATCCCACTGTCTCATTAAAAGATGATCAGGTAGCAGGTAGTGCAAGAGACCTTTGACCAAGACCCTGGAAAGCCACTACCAGTCAGAGTAGCCAGGACTGGGCTTGAGAAAACAAACAGTCTGGATTTGGCTTCCTATGTATCCTATGAAGCATGGGCAGCCCTGGAACAAAACACCTAGCGAGGCCTTGTATGGTGTTGGCCTACAACTGCCAGAATCCCTCAGCCAGGGGAAGGCTGGTATATGGCATCACCTATGTTCAAGTAGCTTCAGAGATTGCCAAAGCTAGAGATGCAATGTTGGGTGATCTTTTTTGTTTGGGAGAGGAACATAACAGCTTTGCCCCCATCCTGTCCACTCCCACAAGGCCCATGATAGCAGACCTTGCTGTGGATCAGATCCATGAGAACTGCTTCCCTGAAGATGAGGACTCTGGAGGCTCTCTTATTTTATATCAAACTTAAGCAAAAACAAACAAAGCACAAACAAAACAAAGAACAAATTTCTGCTGATACAACTGACAGAGAAGGCCTAGCTATTACTAACAAACGGCATCACATGACTTCCAGTTTCACATTCCTAAGAAAAACATTAACCCTTTACAGTATCAACATCCTCTGGCCAGATGAACTTTCATCTCCTTCTTAAAGTTCCAGAGGATACAACAAGTGGACAAGTCTTCTAATAATTGTTTGGGATAGCAGACATACAGAACATAAGCGGACCCAGTTATCGCGTCCTTGGAATGTTTCCTTAGGCACTTTATCCTCATGAATCAGGACAAAGTAATTCACCTTGACCTCCGTGCTCTGTTTTGAGGAATTGCTGCAATGTGCAGATCTTAATTCCATGATGTTTTCCCTTCGCCATCTATTCAAAAATAAATTAATCAAAGTTTGTTGATATTCCCACCTCTGAGAAAGTTTGTCTTATTTTCCTGAGAAGGTTGTGGTTGTTCAGTCGTTAAGTCATGTCCGACTCTTTGTGACCCCATGGACCATAGCACGCCAGGCCTTCCAGTCCTCCGCTCTCTCCTGGAGCGTGCTCAAGTTCATATTCATTGCATCGGTGATGCTATCTAGCCATCTCATCCTCTGCCGTCCCCTTCTCCTTTTGCCTTCAATCTTTCCCAGCATCACGGTCTTTTCCAGTGACTCTTCTCTTCGCATTAGGTGGCCAAAATATTTGAGCTTCAGCTTCAGTATCTGTCCTTCCAATAAGCACTCAGGGTTGACTTCCTTTAGGATGGACTGATTTGACCTCTTTGCAGTCTGGGGGACTCGTAAGAGTCTCCTCCAGCACCACAGTTTGAAAGCATCAATTCTTCGGCGCTCAGCCTTCTTATAGTCCAGCTCTCACAGCCATACATTACTACTGGGAAAACCATAGCTTTGATTAGACGGACCTTTGTCGGCAAGGTGATGTCTCTGCTTCTTACTATGCTGTCTAGGTTTGCCATAGCTTTCCTCCCAAGGAGTAAGCGTCTTTTAATTTCATGGCTACAGTCACTGTCTGCGGTGATCTTGGAGCCCAAGAAAGTAAAATCTGTCACTGCTTCCATTTCTTCCCCTTCTATATGCCAGGAAGTGATGGGGCCAGATGCCATGATCTTCGTTTTTTTAATGTTGAGTTTCAAACCAGCTTTTGCACTCTCCTCTTTCACCCTCGACAAGAGGCTCTTTAGATCCTCTTCGCTTTCTGCCATTAGGGTGGTATTGTCTGCGTATCTGAGGTTGTTGATAATTCTCCCAGCAATCTTAATTCCGACCTGTGATTCATCCAACCCGGCGTTTCTCATGATGTACTCTGCATATAAGTTAAATAAGCAGGGCGACAATATACAACCTTGTCGTACTCCTTTCCCAATTTTGAATCAATTGGTTGTTCCATGTCCGGTTCTTACTGTTGCTTCTTGACCCTCGTACAGGTTTCTCAGGAGACAGGTAAGGTGGTCTGGTACTCCCATCTCTTTAAGAATTTGCCACAGTTTGTTGGGATCGACACAATCAAAGGCTTTAGTGTAGTCAACGAAGCAGAAATAGACGTTTTTCTGGAATTCTCTTGCTTTCTCCATGATCCAGCGAATGCTGGCGATTTGATCTCTAGTTCCTCTGCCTCTTGGAAACCCCGCTTGTACTTCCGGTAGTTCTCGGTTCATATGCTGCTGAAGCCTAGCTTGTAGGATTTTGAGCATCACCTTGCTGGCATGTGAAATGAGCGCCATTGTGCAGTAGTTTGAACACTCTTTGGCATTGCCCTTCTTTGGAATTGGAATGTAAACTGACCTTTTCCAGTCTTGTGGCCACTGTTGAGTGTTCCAAATTTGTTGGCATATTGAGTGCAGCACTTTAACAGCATCATCTTTTAGGATTTTAAATAGCTCAGCTGGAAGACTGTCATCTCCGCTAGCTTTGTTGTTAGTAATACTTCCTAAGGCCCACTTGACTTCACTTTTGAGGCTGTCCGGCTCAAGTTCAATGACTGCACTATCATGGCTATCAGGGACATTAAGATCTTTCCTGTATAGTTCTTCTGTGTATTCTTTCCACCTCTTCTTAATCTCATCTGCTTCTGTTAGGTCCCTGCCTTCTTTGTCCTTTATCATGCCCGTCTTTGCACAAAACGTTCCCTTGATATCTCCGATTTTCTTGAAGAGATCTCTAGTCTTTCCCATTCTGTTGTTTTCCTCGATTTCTTTGCATTGTTCATTTAAGAAGGCCTTCTTGTCTCTCCTTGCTATTCTCTGGAACTCTGCATTCAATTGGATATATCTTCCCCTTTCTCCCTTGCTTTTCGCTTCCCTTCTTTCCTCAGCTACTTGTAAAGCCTCATCAGACAGCCACTTTGCTTTCTTGCATTTCTTTTTCTTTGGGATGGATTTCGTTGCTGCCTCCTGAACAATGTTACGGACCTCCGTCCATAGTTCCTCAGGCACTCTGTCTATCAGGTCTAATCCCTGAAATCGATTCCTCACCTCCACTGTATATTCATAAGGGAAATGATTTAGGTCATACCTGAATGGTTTAGTGGTTTTCCCTATGTTCTTCAATTTAAGCCGAAATTTTGCAAGAAGCAGCTCATGATCTGAGCCACAGTCAGCTCCAGGTCTTGTTTTGACTGACTGTATAGAGCTTCTCCATCTTTGGCTGCAAAGGACAAAATCATTCTGGTTTCGATATTGACCATCTGCTGATGTCCATGTGTAGAGTCGCCTCTTGTGCTGTTGGAAAAGAGTGTTTGCTATCATCAGCGTGTTCTCTTGGCAAAACTCTATTAGCCTTTGTCCTGCTTCATTTTGTACACCAAGGCCATGCTTGCCTGTTATCCTGGTGATTTCTTGACTTCCTACTTTAGCATTCCAATCCCCTATGATGAAGAGGACATCTTTTTTTGGTGTTAGTTCTAGAAAGTGTTATAGGTCTTCATAGAACCGATCAACCTCAGCTTCTTCGGCCTCAGTGGATGGGGCATAGACTTGAATTACTGTGATGTTGAATGGTTTGCCTTGGATTCGTACTAAGATCATTCTGTCGTTTTTGAGATTGTACCCCAGTACTGCTTTTCCCACCCTTTCGTTGACTATGAGTGCTATTCCATTTCTTCTAAGGGATTCTTGCCCACAGTAGTAGATATGATGGTCACTTGAATTAAATTCGCTCATGCTTGTCCATGTTAGTTCTCTGATTCCCAAGATGTCGATGTTCAATCTTGCCATCTCATGTTTGACCACCTCCAGTTCACCTTGATTCACTGATCTTACATTCCAGGTTCCTAAACAATATTGTTCTCTACAGCATCGGACTTTCTTTTCATCACCAGACACATCCACAGCTGAGTGTCCTTTCGGCTTTGGCCCAGCCACTTCACTCTTTCTGGCGCTACTTGGAAATTCCCTCTGCTCTTCCCCAGTAGTATATTGGACACCTTCCGACCTGAGGGGCTCATCTTCCGGCGTCATCTCTTTTAGCCTTGTGATACGTTCCATGGGGTTTTCTTGGCAAGAATACTGGAGTGGGTTTCCTTCTCCAGTGGACCACATTTTGTCAGAACTCTCTGCCATGACCTGTCCGTCTTGGGTGGCCATGCACGGCATAGCTTACGGCTTCACTGAGTTACGCAAGCCCCTTCGCCACAACAAAGCAGTGATCCACGAAGGGTTGTTAATACCTGAGAAGGTAGGGTTGTTAATCTCTGCCCAACAAAAAAGTGAGCTGGGGTCAGCGCTAATGGTATCTGGCTATTTTCTGTAGCCAGAAAATACCATCTTGGTATGCTCAGTTCCTCCAATTTTGGTAGTTTCGGACACCACTTTCAGGCCAAATCATTTGGCAAATCTTCATACCATTTGAGACCTCGCATTTTCAGGTGGGAGTCATCCACTTCATCTTGCAAATGCATTTGCAGTTCATTTAAATAAGTTTTCCATTTCAAGAGATCCATTCCTGCTGTCAACAATATTTCTCTGGTCTTCACATACTGTAAGCTTAATTTACACTGTCAGTTCCTGATATTAAGTCATTAACATAAAAACATTAATCTAGCATTCTGCATTTATCAGGATACTCCAGGTTGTACTGTTTGTTTGTTTTTTTACTTACTTACAATATTTATATACCGCTCCTCATCAGAAGATTTCGGAGCGGTGAACAACATAAGGATAAAATAATGGTTAAAAGAGTTTAAAAAAGTTAAAACATTTTTAAAAAGACAAATCCCAACAAAGTTCAACAAACCACGGCTGGTCATGCAAGGAAGGCCTCTTGAAAGAACAACGTCTTCAGGAGGCGCCGGAAAGAACACAATGTTGGCGCCTGCCTGACCTCTAAAGGCAGGGAATTGCACAGGAAGGGGGCCACCACACTGAAGGCTCTTCTCCTGGTAGATTCCAACCAGGCCATAGGTCCATGTGGAACCACCAGGAACATGTCCTCTGATGACCTCAGTGACCGGGCAGGCTGGTAGGGAAGGAGGCGCTCTCTCAGGTATCCTGGTCCCAAGTTGTTTAGGGCTTTGTACACTAGTACTAATACCTTAAACCTGGCCCGATAGCGAACTGGCAGCCAGTGCAGTTCCCTCCGCAAAGGAGTTACACGCTGAAAAGGGGCAGCTCCCAACAACAGCCGAGCTGCTGCATTCTGCACTAGCTCCAGCTTCCAGACCAGCCTGAAGGGTAGCCCCACATACAGCACATTGCAGTAATCCAGTCTTGAGGCTACTAATGCCTGTACCACTGTGGTCAAGCTATCCCTGTCCAGGAGAGGCCGTAGCTGGCGAACCAGCCAAAGCTGGTAAAAGGCACTCCGAGCTGCCGCAACCACTTGAGCCTCCAGCAACAATGATGGATCTAGGAGTACCCCCAGACTACAGACCTGATCTTTCAGAGGGAGTGCAACCCCATCCAGAACAGGCAATGAGCCTGTCTCCCAGACCCGGGAACCACTCACCCACAGGGCTTCCGACTTGCCAGGATTCAGCTTCAGTTTATTGGCCCTCATCCAGCCCATCACTGAGTCTAGGCACTGATTCAGGACTTGCACAGCCTCTCCTGATTCAGATGTCACAGGGAGACAGAGCTGCATGTCATCAGCATACTGATGGCATTTAGCTCCAAATCCCCTAATGACCGCTCCCAGTGGCTTCATATAGATGTTAAAACAACATTGGGGACACATGGTACCCTGCGGCACCCCATAGCTCAATTGCCAAGGGGCTGAGGAACAGTCACCCAATGTTACTTTCTGAAATCGGCCCCGTAGGTAGGACCAGAACCACTGTAGCACAGTGCCTCCAATACCCATCCCACGGAGTCGATCCAGGAGGATATCATGGTCAATGGTATCAAAAGCCAATGAGAGATTGAGCAGAATTAACAGGGTTGCACTCCCCCTGTCCCTCTCTCGATGAAGGTTATCCATCAGGGCAACCAAGGCTGATTCATTCCCGTAACCAGAACGAAACCCAGACTGAAATGGGTCTAGATAATCAGCATCCTCCAAGAGTGCCTGCAATTGGTTCGCCACAACCCTCTCAAGTACCTTTCCTAGAAAAGGGGTATTTGCGACTGGATGGTAGTTGTCTAATACCGTTGGGTCCAGGGTGGGCTTCTTCAGGAGTGGCTGCACTACTGCCTCCTTAAGGACAGCAGGGGCCACCCCTTCCCGTAGGGAAGCAATTATCACTCCCTGGACCCACCCAGTCATACCCCTTCGGCTAGCTTTTATTAGCCAGGGGGGACAGGGATCAAGAGGGCATGTGGTCAGTCGCATTATTGCAAGCATCTTGTCCACATCATCAGGCCGTAACAACTGGAACTGATCCCACAAAATCAGGCAGATGGTGGCATCAGACACCTCAAGTGGTACTGCACTAACAACAGAATCAAGGTCGCTGCAAAGACAAGCGATTTTGTCCTCAAAGTGCGATGCAAAAAGGTCACAGCGGGTACTCGACAGGGCCAGGGTCCATTTACGGCGGAAGATGTTAACAACCTCCGCCAGACCACCCGGAAGAGCTCCGCTGGATGGCTACTTGAGGATGCAATGGAGGCAGCAAAATAAACCTTCTTTGCTGCCCACACTGCCACGCAATAGGCACGATTATGCACTCTAGAGCGTGCTCAGTCTTCACTTGGAGTCTTGCGCCATTTGCGCTCCAGCTGACGTTCAGCCTGTTTCATTGACCGCAGCTCCCCAGTATACCAGGGAGCAGAACGGGCTCCACAGTGCCGGAGAGGGCACTCAGGTGCAATCATGTTGATGGCCCTCTGCATCTCACTGTTCCACAGTAAGGCTAGGGCCTCGGCTGAATCACCAGCTCTCTCCACTGGAAAATCCCCAAGAGCATTCAGAAATCCATTGGATTCCATCAGTCTCCTAGGGCGGACCATCCGAATAGGCCCCCCACCCCCTCAGGAGGAGAGTAATGCCGTAAGTTCAAATCTCACCAGGAAATGGTCTGACCATGACAATGGGGTTACTTGGAGCCCCGCAAACTTCAGACTACCCATCTCACAAGTTGGAGCAAAAACCAAATCAAGGGTGTGCCCCGCTTCATGTGTTGGGCCGATGAAATACTGAGACAGCCCCATGGTTGTCATGGAGGCCATGAAGTCCTGAGCTGGAACTCCAGAGACAGCCTCAGCATGGAAGTTGAAGTCACCCAGAACCACCGTCCTGGGTTCCTCCAACACCACACTTGCGACTGCCTCCACCAGCTCAGTCAGGGAGGATGTCGGGCAGCAGGGTGGGCATTACACCAGCAGCATCCCCAATCTGTCTCTATGGCCCAACACCAGATGCAACCCCTCAAGGCCCGCTCCAAGGTGGAGTGGTCTCCTGGTGATAGAGATGGAAGTTCTATGAAGCACGGCAACTCCCCCCTCCCCTGGCCCTCCAACCTATGTTGGTGCTGCATTGAGTACCCAGGTGGGCAGAGCTGAGTCAGGTTGACTCCACCCAGCTCACCCACCCAAGTCTCAGTGATACGCGCCAGGTCGGCCCTCTCATCCACGATTAAATCGTGAATGAGTGCGGTCTTATTGCAGACCGATCTGGCATTAAATAGCAGCACCACAAGACAGGAGGGCACAGTGGGAGAGCTACCAGCTACATGAGAGCTAGAGGAGGAGGGTAGAAGGGGAACAGTGTATAAACACCTGTGGCCCATTCTACTGATGTCCCAACCCCCTCCTCCTGCCGTATCTCCTTCTGCCCCAAGTCACTGGAATAGTGGTGCCTCCTCCATGGGTCCCTGCATTAGAGTCTCCTAGGCACATCCTTACTGCCATAACATATCCAAACACTCTCCATAGCCACCCACCATTCAAATATACAATCAACCATTCAACTTATACACTCCACTCATCCAACAATCACTCCCAACCAAACTAATACAGTCACAGTTTGTAACTGTGGTTGTAGCCAGGTGCTGGTCACAGTTAGGACATCAGGCTTGTTAATCAACCAAATAAAGCAGAGAACAAGTAAAGCACCATGTAACCGTCTTCCATCGGTTCATGCTCATTCTATCTCACCTGGATGGTGGCAAAGCAGTTCTCCCCCCGCCACCCCCCGGCTCTTACCCAGGGGAAGCTCCACTTCAAGCTACCACAGGATCCCACCCTGGGCAGAGAAGTAGTTGTGGGATGTGAAGCCTCTATCCCCCGTCTCTCACCCAGGGTGGCAACAATAACATAAGAAGAACTGCTGTTGGCAGAGGGTCCATGGTCTCACTCAGGGACACCTCACTTCACACACCTCACTGGCAATCAACAGATGACCAGGATGTAAGTAATCCAAAAGGAAGAGAAGATGGAAGGCACCCTCACCCTCGTGACAAACTGAAGGGGCAAACCAAAGGGGCGCGCCCCCTTTGGTGTCGCCCCCGCCGGTGGTGGCCCGCCACCTCGTAGCAGGGCAGTTTTTAAGTCTCCACGATGCCTGGAGGTCTCAGGCTCAGAGAGAGCACTCTGCTCCGGTTGGCTGGAGAAAACTTCGGCAGCTACTCCCCCTCACTCTGCAGTCAGCGCAGCCGACGCAAGGCAGGATACTGGGAGATGGGGGCGGGGGGCGTTTACAGGCAGCAAGCAGCCAGCCAGCTGTAAACGGTGGAACAATCCTCTCCCCTCAGGTCTCTTCTCTCACCAGTCCAGCAGTGCAGAGCAGCCAGTCCTGTGTCTTCCCAGCCTCGTAGCAGGGCAGTTTTTTAGATGTCTTATAGTGGCTGCAAGCAGAAAAGGGCTGGGAGAAGCACCAAAAAATACTCCAGTCATCTTCAAGATACTTAATTCTGGTTCTTCTTTAAAGTTCAATGGTTCCTTCATCCACAAAAATCTTACTGTTACCCGATTCTCTTCTGCTATTGCTATTTGAAGGAATGCCTTTAGCATGTTTGCTGTGAAGACCACTGAGCGTTGACAGAATTTGATAAGGATCCCATACAAATCTGGGTTCAGATTTGGTCCAGTCTTAAGCAATCATTGAGTGAGGAACAGTCCCTGTCATGGGATGAAGAATCAAACACTACTCTCAACTCTGTGATTACCTTATCCTCTCTGATGACTGCACTATGAGGAAGGTAGTCGATTGCCTCCTCCCTTTTACGTATGGATTCACTGCAGACATCTCTGGTGATGTCTTCATGGAGATGTTCTTCAGTGACATTACAGTACCTCTCAGAGTACTGCATCCATTCTAAGTCCCCTAACTAGTTAATTAAACCTTTTCCTGGCTACTAGATAGTTATTTGGTAAGACAGGTCAGGATGGTTTCCATGATAGCCTCCCTTCATATCTCCTTATATTTCAATGACGTTTCAAATGCTTGTAGTATTTCTTACTCACACCTTACTTTCCCCTCTGTTTCTTCCATTATGCCAATAGATGCTAATTCTCAGAAGGCTTGCAACTATTCTAAAATGAGGGATTCTTCATCTGTTACGATTTTCAGAAGTAATGGTGGATTTAACCTCTGCACTTTTCTCCGGAGCAGATTTCTGGTTTGGGTCTTGAGAGCAAACTGATTTGTGGTGATGTTTTCCACAACTGGGACAGACTGTAAAATGCTTTACAGAATTTGGCAATATGTCTTAACCCTAGACATATGAAACATTTGCCTTGCTTCTTCAGCTTCGCCTTTCTTTCTGAAAGACAACAATCCTCTGCTTTGTGATTAGAGTCTTCACAGGATGTACAGGTTGTTTCTGGAGCTATCGTACAGTGCCGCTGCAGATGGCGCAGTATCCCAGTCTTTCTTCTCTTCTACATATTGCTGTGTTTGTTTTAGTTTGCCTTTCAGTGAACTATCACCATCTTTGGCTGTAACTCCACTTCTCATCAGAACTGAATTTCGTTCTCAGCTCTCAACATCCCTTTGGAGGAATCCCATGAGTTCTGGTACCTTTCGTTCATCAGTGGCATCTTTCCTGTGGGTAGATTCTAGTATCATATCTTCAAGGATCATCTTCATCAGTATTGGACACAAAAGACTGTCATAGGTATCTGATACAACTCCCACAGTCTCCGGACTGCGTATCTGAATTTCACAAGCATCATACAACTGGCATAGTGCAATAATGTCAGCTGATCTTTGAACTGTATTCAGGCTTAGCCATTTGTTCTTGTGCGCGTGGATAACCAAGTCCTTCCTCCTAAATTTATCCTGCAAAACCTTCACTGGTGCCTCATAATCTGCTTTTGATATTGGGAGTCCTGCCACTGACCTGGCTGCTGACCCAACCAGACAGGATTTTAGCTAATTAAGTTTATCTACCTTTCTTAGTCTGGTGTTCTGATGAATGGAGGTTTCAAACTGGCTTCACAATCCTCATCAGCAGCTGGTATCTCCATAAAACCTATCCATCATCAATTTTGGAAGCTTAACCATCAGGAGTTGAGGGGCCCCACTTATTTCTGAAGAAGATGAAGACTCGCATTCTGCCCCTTCAAAAGTTGCTCTTGCCACGAGAGTCTTCCATGCAATATGAACTTTATAATGCTACGCAGCCTCCACCTTTTTCGCTAAGTCATCCAGCTCAGTTACCATAACTTCAATGCCCTGATCAAGTTCATTTACTCAAACTTTGTTCAAGCAAATTTACATTTGCATCAGGTCTGTTCAATTCAGATTCTTCTTTCTTTTTTTTACAACAGTTTAGTAGTCAGGGTTCTGATTGTAGCCTGTTTGTGTTTCAGTCTCTCCAAGGCCTCAGCCATTCTGCTCCTGACCTTAGACTGCAGTATGTTCTTTCCTGGGTTTCGGCACCAAAATGTTGCAGACTGGGTCTAGCAGAAGAGCTCCCTTGAGACAGAGGACTCTGGAGACTCTCTTCCTCTTATTTTATATCAAATTTAGGCAAAACCAACAAACAGAGCATACATTTCTGCTGACACAACTGACAGAGAGAGAAGGCCTAACTACTACTAACAAAAGGCATCACATGGCTTTCTGTTTCACATTCCTAAGAAAAACATTTACCCTTTAAGGCTTTCAACAGACCTCCTTGGTGGTGGCGCCCCAGTTGCAGAACACTCTCCGCAGAGAGGCTCACCTTCTTTATTGCCCTTTCAGCGTCATGCAAAGCCCATTTAATTCTCTCAAGCTACAATTTCAATTCTGCTGACTGTTTTATGCTGCTTTTATGGTTTTGTGGCATTTCGTTTGTTATGTTTTTTGTATCTGCATTTCCATTGTTTGCGCTGCGAATATGGTTGAAGGGCAGAATAAAAATACTTAAAATAAATAATTTAATCCAACCCCAGTACTAGCCACTACTCTTCAGGACAGCAACAAAACTAACTCAGCCAGCCACACCAAGGAACCAATTTTTCCCAGAGGAAAGTGTGCCTGCGCAGAGGCAGCCCCTTTCAGATACCAGTTCCTCTTGCACGATTCCTCACTGGTAGAGCGTAGCTTCGTTTCTCCCTTTGCTAACATACAGTTGGGAAGTATCCTTTAAGAACTCCTCTACCCCATGTCAGCCGTCTGCCAAAGACAATGATGAGAGGGATACTAAGGGATATCCGTTACTGTGGCATCCCCCACCCGACTGCCCTCCAGATGTGTTGGAATGCAACTCCTATCATCCCCAGCCAGCACGGCCAGTTCAACACATCTGGAGGTCACCAGGCTGCAGAAGGCTGTCTTATTGCTTTTGTTAAAGCTGGCCTGCAACTGGCATAGCTGGCCAGCTAGAGAGAACTAACAGGGACTTGCCTGTAATTCACAGACACGAGTAGCTAGGCACAGGCATGAGCTGCTGGTGTAGCACAGCAGTTAAGAGCATGAGCTGAGCAGTCCCTGGTTCAAATCACACCTCAGCCACACTCACTAGCTTCGCTTTTTCCAGCCTCAGCCCCACACTTGCAACATAGGGAAGATAATACTGGCCAACCTTATAGGGTGGTCATAATATTTATTTATTACAATTATGTCCCACCTTTTTTCCTCCTTAAGGAACCCAAGGCAGCGTACACAATCCTCCTCTCCATTTTATCCTCACAACAACAACCCTGTGAGGTAGGCTGGGCTGAGAGTCTGTGACTGGCCCAAAGTCGCCCAGTGAGCTTCCATGGCTGAGTGGGGACTAGAATCCAGTTCTCCCAACTCCCAGTCTAACACTCTAGCCACTACACCACACTTGTAAACGAATTCTGAAATAATGCACGGGACCACTTGACATGTGCCATAGAATTGCTAAATATTATTATTCTTATAAAGAACTTCAAAACAGCTGCTGAAAGGAGAGGCTTGGGAAAAGCAGCCTGCTGTACCTTTGCCTTGTTGAGTTCTGGAGCCTGCAGAGATTCCGCTATGGAAGCAACACGACCCGCCTGCAGCACATCACCTTCGCACATCAAGCTCAAGCTGCACATCTGCAAATGTACACATTTTTACAGAGATCCTTTTCAACTCTCTTACAACGGAAACTGGCCCTGACCTTCCCACCACTCAGCTGAAGGGGGACAAAAACAAAGAGGAAAAGCAACACTTTCTCGGAGCCAGATTTCCTCTGCAAGGTTGGAGACGCCACTCACGTCAAAGAGCAGCATCGTCCATTGCTTGGAGCAAGGAAGTGCCCAGTGGAATTCAAACACAGGAAAGCTAAGAGAGGAAAGTCTCAGTTTCTTCCCCACCATTCCTAATCACAAATCAACTGTTTTCGAAACTGTTACAGCCTCACCCTTGGCAGGCTGAGCAATAAAAACTGCCACAATGCCACCTGAATGAATCATTCTACTTTACGGAGTGAATGTGCTTAGCTTAGGAAAACCGCCCACACAACAGAATAGCCTCTCCCTCTAACAGCGACCTATGCTGGAGTTCTGATGAGTCACCCTGCGAAGGGAGGAAAAGCCCTCACTGGAAAAGGGCAACTCAAATGATCCAAGGGCTGGAGCATCTCCCCTCTGAGGGAAAGTTACAACACCTGGGATTGTTTAGCTTGGGAAAAAGGAGGGTAAGGGGAGACATGATAGAGGTGTACAAAATTATGCATGGCGTGGAGAAAGTGGAGAGGGAGACTCTTTTCTCCCTTTCTCATAATACTAAACTCAGGGTCATCCCATGGAGCTGACTGGTGGGAAATTCAGAATAGATAAAAGGAACTACTTCGCACAGCACATAATTAAACTATGGAATTCGCTACCACAAGATGTAGTGATGGCCACCAATTTGGATGGCTTTAAAAGCGGGTTGGACAAATTCCTGGAGGAGAAGGCTGTCGATGGCTGCTAGTCCTGATGGCTATGTTCTACCCCTAGTAACAGAGGCAGTGAGCCTATGTGCACCAGTTGCTGGGGAACATGGGGGGAGGGTGCTGTTGCATGCGTGTCCTGCTTGTGGTTTCCTGGTTGACAGCTGATTGGTCACTATGTGAACAGGATGCTGGACTAGATGGACCCTAGGTCTGATCCAGCAGGGCTCTTATGTTCTTATGGCCTGCCCCATAATCAAGGTCTTCCTTTGAACACACCTCACTTCCAAGAGAAATCTTCTCTTGTGGCTGTTGGACAGTTTATTTATTTTATTTATTACATTTATATCCCACCTTTTTTCCTCCAAGGAACTCAAGGCGGCATACATAATTCTCCTCCTCCTCCATTTTATCCTCACAACAACAACCCTGTGAGGTAGGTTGGGCTGAGAGTCTGTGACTGGCCCAAAGTCACCCAGTGAGCTTCCATGGCCGAGTGGGGACTAGAACCTGGATCTCCCAACTCCCAGTCCAGCACTCTCGCCACTACACCACACTGGCTCACAGTTGTGAGAAGTTCCCAAGGGCAGGAGAGGGCCTGGCCTGGAGATCCTTCTCCCGCCTACTCCAGAAGAGACTGGCTTTGCATTGTGTGAAGCTGTACTAGCATCTATTGCAGCAAAACCCTCCAGAGGTCCAGTGGCACCTCAAAAGCTGAGAAAAATATCACAACATGAGCATTCAAGCGCGTAAGCCCACTTCATCAGATGCATTAAATTAATGCATTAGTGATGCATTTTCAAGCATTAAGCCACCCTAGAAAAACTGTCCTATAACAACAGTGGAAGGCTTAGCTTTTGCCTCACTTGTAATAGTGTTCTTCTAACCAGAAAGAAAATGGTTTTCTATATTGGGGTGAGCAGAAGATAGATTGGGATCTACTGGCAGTTCTTGGGTGATCTGCAGTAGATCTCCAGGAGTCTGGCTCCCAATAGTTTAAAAACTCGGGTAAAACTGCAAGTAGATTTAAAAAAAATATATCTGCCGTGGCTGACCTTGCACTAATATCTCAGCCTCAGTGTTCCTCATCTATAAAAAGGACATTTTAGTTGCCGTTGACCAGGACTTTGTGAAGCTCTGCTATCCACTTTTAGTGTGTTGTGTTAGAAACCCTGATCTGCAGTAACTCAGATGTAGATCTGTACTTGTATATGAAGGCTCACTCTGTGTGTGTGCGCGCAGAGTGTGACACACATGCGTTAAGTCATTGGCTCCACCCCAAGACCCAATTTTGCCTCCGGTTCCACCCACAAACACATGCCACTATTTTGGACTTGCTCTGGTTGATGGACCTCTGGGTTGCAGTAAAAACAAAAGCAACAATAACACAGCAGTTGCCACAAGCTCACCCCTTGTTTGTATAGTGTGCAGATAGTGTCCATCTATCTCTCATTGCGCTGGGGGGGGGGGGGGCGGGAAGAGAAGGAGAAACACTGCAAATGAACATTCCCCAAATCCAGCCCAAAGGATTAATGTTAGTACTCCAGTCCATCTAAAGCAGAGGTGAACACGTGACCCTCTCAAAGCTGTTGGACTCCAACTCTCATGAATTCCAGCTAGCATGCGCAATGGTCAGTGAAGATGGGAGCTGTCCAGCAACATTTGAAGGCCAGAGGTTTCCCATCCGTGATCTAAAACACGTTGCTCGATTTTATCTGTTCCAGCTCAAGTTGCTAATATTCTAAACAGTAAAGATCAGTCAAGAGCTGGATGGGGTCTAATACATTAAGGTTACATCCAGACAAGATGAAGGTGATTGTCAGTGTAGATGTATAACCTGTTTTAGACCGGGTTACATTCCGGTTTGCAACTTGGACGCTCTCTTGTGCCTGGCCTCCCTTCTCGATACCCAGACAGAGACTGCAGTGAAAAGTGTATCTTGCCAACTGCACTCTCTGCTACAGCTGTTCCAAAATGCAGTAGTGCACTGCAAAGAGCAAGGATTTCACTGGTAGATGAGTAGGTTTCCAGGCTCAGTTCAAAATGCAGCTATTGACCTATAAAGCCTTAAACAATCTAGGGTTAAGGTACCTGAAACACAACCTGTCCCAAGAGAAATCTGCCTAGATACTTAGATCATCAGAAGAATTTAGGGTTCTAAATTCTCCTGCCTTCTGGGGTTTAGTTTAGTTACTAGGACAGTCTTTTCAGTGGTGGTGCCCCACCTATAGAATTCTCTTCCCAGAAAAGTTTGTGTGGCCTCTGCTGTTCACTCCTTTCTAGGGAAAGTAAAAAGTCTTTAAAAATTGCTTGCGCTGTACTGCTGGTTGGGTAATTACCATCTATGAGCTGTTATTTGTATATTGCTTCATTATTGAGTTGGTAGCATTTTTTTTTTAAATGTAACTCACCGATGTTTTAAATGTGGTATTTTGCAGCGTGAGGTTTTATTACCAGTGTGCCTGGTATCAGGCAGGATGGCAGCATCTGTAAATCTATTCTGGCCAAACTTGGTATTTTAAGTACTACAGCGCCCTCTAGTGTTGAACTAAAGAACTGACAAGGAAAAGACCGGGTAAGAACGTAAGAGCCACCTGCCAAGCAGATGGCTCTGAGAAGTCCACAAGCAGGACATGAGTGCAATAGCAACCTCCTGCTGTTGTGCCCCAGAAATTGCCTCCAATATTGGAGGTCAGATATAGCCACCATGGCTAGTACCCGTTGTTGTTGTTGTTCAGTCGTTCAGTCGTGTCCGACTCTTCGTGACCCCATGGACCATAGCACGCCAGGCCTTCCTGTCCTGCGCTCTCTCCCGGAGCGTGCTCAAGTTCATATTCATTGCATCGGTGATGCTATCTAGCCATCTCATCCTCTGCCGTCCCCTTCTCCTTTTGCCTTCAGTTTGCCTTTTACCCACTGATAGCCTTATCCTCCATGAATGTGTCTAATTCCGCCTTTAAAGCCATCCAAGTTAGCGGTATCCTGGATTTTTAGGAAATAGCTGATTTTACTTTATTGGCTTGCTGGGAAAGCTATTGAGAAACTGCTAACCACCCTCTCTTAAAATAATGTAGGTTGTCTTATTATAAAATGCAAATGCCAATTGTTTAATGATAAATACTTACAAATTTGAAAATGTAAATAAGTTGTAATTGTGTTAAGGAGAAAACACACAACGGCACATGCAGGTTCACAATGAATTCTGGATTACTGGCATTAAAACACAGTTGTCAAGATGACCTGGATGGTATCCAAAGAGAAAAAAGCTGAATTAAAGCCCCATCACTAGGGCAAAGGCTTATTTGAGTAATGAACAGGTGTGAGACTGTGTTATTCTAGGGCAAAGTTTTTGTTTATCAGTTAATAAGCAAAAAATATTGTGTAAGGTATACACATTTAAAGTGCAACCCTATGCATGTTTAGACAGAAAAAGTCCTACAACTTCAGCTGAGAGGTTGCACCCTAAAACGTTTGATATATAGATGTCTAGAAAAATTGTAATCTTGAGTTTAAATAGCAAATTTTTAGTAAGGAATTATCTTCTCAAGGTATGATTCAGAATTGATCTTACCTAGCCTAAAATGAGTATGTGCACATTTTTTTGTAAGTTTTACTTTTCAGGAACGTTTGGTGTTGTTGTTGTTCAGTCGTTAAGTCGTGTCCGACTCTTCGTGACCCCATGGACCATAGCACGCCAGGCCTTCCTGTCCTGTGCTCTCTCCCGGAGCGTGCTCAAGTTCATATTCATTGCATCCGTGATGCTACCTAGCCATCTCATCCTCTGCCGTCCACTTCTCCTTTTGCCTTCAGTCTTTCCCAGCATCAGGGTCTTTTCCAGGGAGTTTTCTCTTCGCATTAGGTGGCCAAAATATTTGAGCTTCAGCTTCAGTATCTGTCCTTCCAATGAGCACTCAGGGTTGATTTCATTTAGGATGGACTGATTTGACCTCCTTGCAGTCCAGGGGACTCGTAAGAGTCTTCTCCAGCACCACAGTTCGAAGGCATTGATTCTTCGGCGCTCAGCCTTCTTATAGTCCAGCTCTCACAGCCATACGTTGCTACTGGGAAAACCATAGCTTTGATTAGACGGACCTTTGTCGGCAAGGTGATGTCTCTGCTTCTTACTATGCTGTCTAGGTTTGCCATAGCTTTCCTCCCAAGGAGCAAGCGTCTTTTAATTTCATGGCTACAGTCACTGTCTGCGGTGATCTTGGAGCTCAAGAAAATAAAATCTGTCACTGCTTCCATTTCTTCCCCTTCCATATGCCAGGAAGTGATGGGGCCAGATGCCATGATCTTAGTTTTTTTAATGTTGAGTTTCAAACCAGCTTTTGCACTCTCCTCTTTCACCCTCAACAAGAGGCTCTTTAGATCCTCTTCGCTTTCTGCCATTAGGGTGGTATCGTCTGCGTATCTGAGGTTGTTGATAATTCTCCCGGCAATCTTAATTCCGACCTGTGATTCATCCAACCCGGCGTTTCTCATGATGTACTCTGCATATAAGTTAAATAAGCAGGGCGACAATATGCAGCCTTGTCATACTCCTTTCCCAGTTTTGAACCAGTTGGTTGTTCCATGTCCGGTTCTTACTGTTGCTTCTTGACCCTCGTACAGGTTTCTCAGGAGACAGGTAAGGTGGTCTGGTACTCCCATCTCTTTAAGAATTTGCCAGAGTTTGTTGTGATCCACACAATCAAAGGCTTTAGTATCTTAGTATTTCTGCAATGAAGCAGAAATAGACGTTTTTCTGGAATTCTCTTGCTTTCTCCATGATCCAACGAATGCTGCCGATTTGATCTCTAGTTCCTCTGCCTCTTCGAAACCCAGCTTGTAGTTCCGGTAGTTCTCGGTTCACATACTGCTGAAGCCTAGCTTGTAGGATTTTGAGCATAACGTTGCTGGCATGTGAAATGAGCACAATTGTACAGTAGTTTGAACTGTCTTTGGCATTGCCCTTCTTTGGAATTGGAATGTAAACTGACCTTTTCCAGTCTTGTGGCCACTGTTGAGTGTTCCAGATTTGTTGGCAGTAAGATAATTAAGACTGTAACCCCTAATTTATAGGACAGCAGATAATATGAGATACTTTCTACACAAAAAGGTATAAGTATGTGTTGGGTTTGAAAAAAGGGAGCTTCTTATCAGAAGCTCACCAGGTCTGATACCTGTCAGCCGAATAGCCTATTCAGAATCGTATAGGGAACTTGGTACTTAGAATGAGATCTCTCTTTTTTAAGGACTAAATTAAAATTATTAGGACTAAGATTCTAAGAATAAATTTTATTTTTAGGAAATTCTATTTCCTGTTAAGCTACTAAGATCTAAGGATCTTTAGTAAAGCTCTGTTTAACAGAAAGAAAAGTTTTTATGTTATTTTATGCATGTTATATTTTGATGTGATATTATAAATATATTTCTAATAAAAATAAAAAATAATCCAAAGATTTTTTTCCTTATGAATTCTTATTAACAAAAAAACAAAATTGAATCTACCTCAAACAATGTTTGGTTTACGCTTTGTTTGAAGCATACTGATCAGTTACAGTTAACTGGCAGCCAAAGGCTTCCTAAATACTGGATCTACAGTTTAAAAACACTCGGCAAAGGCTAAATATGTAAAAGTGTCCACCATTACACCCTGTGGTAGCAGATTCCATAGATCAACTATGTACTGTGTGAAGAAGTCGTTCCTTGTCTGTCATTGGATGGACCCAGGTTCTAGTCCCATGAGAGGGGAAATTCTCTCCCCCTTTCTCCATACCATGTATAACTGTATACAACTTTTTTCTAAGCTAAAGAACGCCAAGCATTGTAATCTTTCTTAGGGCACAATCCTATGCATGTTTAGACAGAAGGAAGTCCTGCAACTCCCAGCATTCCCTGACCTCACTGTTTGCAATCCCCACCCTTCCCTATCATGTGTATTGTATATATACCTGAAACTCTCAGTAACACTTCATGCCTCTGATGAAGTGGACTATAGTCCACAAAATCTTAAGCCATAATACATTTGTTAGTCTTTAAGATGCCACAAGACTGTTGTTTTTGTTGCCCCCCATCTGGAAAGAGAACCTGAGAAGTTGAACACATCTTAAGAGCTACCTGTGGCATACAACTAAGATCCTTCCTGTCTCAGCACTCTGCCTCCAGCAGTCAGATGTTCCTGGGAAGCTCACCAATAGAGCATGGGGGAAGGCAGTTACTCCCGCTTTGCCCCTCCAGCATGTGGCAGTCAACAGCATGGTGCTTTCTGATGCAACACTTTCAGTCTTATTCCCGTTACATCCAAACTGGAATTGCGGTTTAAACCTGCTTATTAACCAAGATCCAATCCTGCCCTCATATCCTGGTTAGTCAGCAGAAATTATGATTCTGTAGAAAAGCAGGTTACAAATGTACTAAGTAAATGAAAGGAAACAGGCCATTGCCCATCTCTATGGAACTGAAAGGCACCCCTCTTTCAGGTTACAATCAGGCTACTGTTTACAAGCTCACTTGCCTTCAGATGAGCAACTTGGAAAGCCAAGAGCATCCCAGAGCTTTTTGAAGTGCATCTCATCACTTTGAACTTACTACCACATTTGAATGGCCTCCGGACCACAAATGGAAGTCACCGGATGAAGAACGTTCCAGAGCTATTATGTCAAGATTACATGGATACCAGGGCTGAAAAGCTGGACTAACCAGGGCTCCAAACTAAACAGAAGAGACAACACACAGCAGTCCTGGCTGGCCATGGCTCAATGGCAGAGCACCTGCTTTCCATGCAGACGGTCCCAGGTTCAATCTCCTGCTTCTCCAGGTAGGGATATGAAAGAATCCTGCCTGAAACACTGGAGAGCTGCTGCCAGTCAGTGTCGCCAGTACTGGCTAGATGGACCAAGGGTCTGACTCAGTATAAGGCAGTTTCCCATGTTTCTTCTCTCCTGACTTACCAGTGACCATGGAGTGTGAGAGCTGCAGCCAGCGAGTAGTCCACGGCTGGTCCAGGGTACAGGTAGGCTGCAGGCAGGAGCCCGAGCAGTAAGACGCTGACTGCTCGCTCACTTGTCCAGTGCAGAGATGCAGCATTGGAACCAGCTACAGAGAGAAGAAGCATATTTGATCTGGTGCTGGTTGGGAGTTGGAAATAAAAATTACTTTAACTGTTCAAAATTTGAAAATGCAGGAAATATTGGAGAAAGCTAGAAGGACTTAAGAGGTTTTCCTCTATCCCTCCAAAAGGGTTCCCAAAATTTAACACGAGCTTCCTCATATCTAGGATCAAACCATTTGAATTTCCCCAAGTGGAAATGCTAACAGTGCAAGCGTTGTCCCAGACCTGGGGCCAAACAAATTAATGGGGGAAGGGCCATATTGCCCCAGGAGAAAACAACAACAACCAGTTCCTGCAGGACTCCTGCAAAGAACAGAAAGTTATTCCATTGGTCCCCAGCACCAGTCACGCAGGGAGGCACATAGCTAGCCGTGTCATGTTTGTTGGGCTGGATGGGTAGAGACAATTCCTGTCTTCTAGTTCTTTTGAAACACACAGAAATTATCTGTTTAGGTGAGGAAGTGTCCAGGATAGAGAAGGACAGGTATCTTGATAGCACCAAAAGCCTCATCCTCCCTTGCCTGTTCCCACCAAATTAAGAGCCCAAATTTTGCAGACCAATGCAATTTATGCATTTTGCTTTGCAATCATTTGCATGCGTTATTCTGAACCCAATAGTGGATATTTGCATACCTTTCTCTTTTTGGTGTTGTAGCAGGTTGGTGGCAGAAGTACATGCACAAGTAAGAGGGACAGTTGAGGGTGTCTTGGTAGAGGAACATAACTGGAGCTCAGAAAGGAGAGGCAGGTAGCCTTGGGAGGGGGAGTACACAAGCTTGGCCCTCTGAATATCGAAGCTTTTGTACAAATGGCCTGAGTGTGCCCACACATATCACCACAGCCATGAGGGCTAGAAACTTGCATTTTAAAAATAAAATGAGAGGCAAGATTTCCAAGAATCCAAGTTGTGAGCCAATCACCAGATTTTGTTCAGAATTCTGCATATATCAAACTGCAGGAGATTAACAGCTTTAAGGATGCAACAAGCGGGGGGAATGCACCACAACTAGAACGGACCTTGAGAAGAAAGGAATGATTACACACCAGGAAAAATGCCAACTTCATTCAAGACTGAGGATGTACATTACATGAGTTGGGAGACCCCAAATGCATACATTTTATGTGAGTATTTTAATTGAGACACATATCACACAATGGACATGATTTATATTATAGGGGGGACACTGAGTCCCCTGACCCACCATGGGAGACGTATTACAGTTCAGGAGTGCCATAACAATTTCTAGAAGAAAGACTTTGATCAAGACAACGCAGATCTAACTACCAAATAAAGCACCACATGGGACCTCAAGGAAAGAGCAACACAAATCAGCGAGTCTCCAAAGAACTCCCCCAAAATGTTATCTTACATTAGCCTCATTCACTGCAGGGCTCTCGTGTAGCTCCCAATTATTTCAATGTACCTGGAAGCCAAAAATCCACCTCAATGTCCCACCTGAAACAGGTTGGAAACATTAAAGTTCATCACTGACTATTATAGTACACAACGAAGTTGCACTGCAGGCAGGACACCAAGTGGTGCTTTCCCATTAACCCAAGAGCAGCCCCACCACCCTTTTGCAGCAGATGGCAGCCACCCAGTGCATGAACAACCGAGGTTTGAACCTACAGCCTTGGGGATTCAATTCAGTGCCTTGCATTTGCTCACCACATCATTTGAGTTCAGAATAAAAGGATGCAAATTAAGCAAAGTATGCATATTAACACTAGCGCACATCATTTGTAATGCAACGGAAGACACACACCTTGGTGACGTGTTAGTTTTAGAAGAATCAGGATTTGTTAGTAACAACTGGGAAGCCAGAAGGCAAGGACAGAACAGAGACTGGCAGGGAGTGCTGGATGGTACCAGCATGGTCCAGGAAGCAGATAGGAGAATGCTGAGGACTGAAGTTCCACGAAGCTGTTCCCACTTTTCTGGGTTTTCAGGTGCTCCCTACACATTCCCAAGCTGTTCTCTGCAGCCACGAGGCTAGCTGTGTGAGTAGGAGGAGTGGAGTTTCTTAAGAACGTCAGAGCCCTGCTGGATGCCAAAGGCCTACCTAATCTGGCATCCTGTGCCTCATGACAGCTAAGCAGATGCCAATGGGGAACCCAAAGCAGGGCATAAGGGCCACAGCCCCTCCCACTGTTGTTTCCCAGCAACTGGCATCCAGCAGCATGTTACCTATGATCCTGAAGGTAGCCTATAGTCAACATGACTAGCAGCCATTAATTCTTGTAATTATTGATTCAAAAGTTGCTTTGGTAATGCTATAATCAGCCCCAGACCTTTGGGAAAGGATGGGATAAAGTCTAAAATAGAAACGAAGTAAAATATTTGCACAAACATGACCAAGGAAACTAGAGAAAGCACTTTGTTCTCAGCATGCCCCAGGCTTCTCCTTGTAAAGATGAGATGGATTATTGCAACACCAGCAACAAACAAGTTGCACAGTTTGGCGCAGACACATGAAACAAAAAACACAGCAGGAACTGGAAGAAGACTTACCTAAACTCCTGGGGGATGTATGGATTTTGCACACCAGAGTACGGTGCTCCTCGGTGGGAGCACAAGCAACCGCTGTCCGAGTCAACAGAACCTTGTTCAGGAGAACTGTGGGTAGAACAGAGGCATTTCACTCAAGAAAGAGGAGTGCTTTACTCTCCAGACTTTACTAAGTCTGCTAGGTGCAATAAAAAGTGCTAACGAAAGGCTTACATGTCACAAAAGAAAAGGATTTTGGAAGGGAAGCTCTTGGGAATAAAAGATACAAACTCTGATATAGTAAAGAGATGGCAGCTCATCCAGCCACTGAATGACAGGAGCCTCTACTGCCAACTCCAAGTTTATGCACCAGAAGCACCAAGACATCAAAGTGGTGAAGGAGTGTCTTCTAAGGAACACTTCTCACAGTGCAGAAAAGAGACGCTCCAGGACTTCCACATTCAAGCAACGAGCATGCATATGTGAAGCAGCCCAGGCGTTAATGTGGATGGGGTGCTAGATAATGGACAGAACTAGATGCCCTCCAGATCCCAGTTTTACAGGAATTTTGGAAGCATTCCAAAATCCCATCCCACATTACTGTATATTCCTCAACCAGTGGGGTATGGTCCACGTGTGCATGAGAGAATAAATGAATGAATATGGTTAGGCCCATATACATAAACACCCAGTTTAAAAGCTCTTATTTCCATTCAAAACAGTAATGCTACACAGGTCTCCCATCACAAGCATGGCCACTTTGATTATGGCAACAATTGCCAAAGTAGTGGCATGTCTCAAGGCAACGGAGGACCTGGCAGGCTGCTGTAGATTATCCCAAGCTGTGAGTCACAAAAAGTTTGCCAAGGTAGCAAGGACACTCAGCCTGCTTCATATTATCTGTGCCTTGAGACAGTCATGTTTTTAAGCCGATGACTTATGTATGTAATTAACAGAGCCCTCTTTGCCAAACAGTTAGGTGCTTTTAGATTGGGTTGTTAAGTGCCACGCTCTCACATTCATGGGAAAGAACACACTGTGTTGACCTTATCTGTACAAGGCTGTCTGTCATTCACACACTCACCAAATAAAGATGTGTTTTATGAATAGAGGGGGGAGGGAGAGAGAGAGAGAGAGAGAGAGAGAGATTTCGGCCTCTGTCCAAAGGGAATGCCATTCCTCTCCTGCTTCCCCCCCCCCCTTCATTCAGGAAGCAGCAATTGTATCCTGCCCCAGAGGGGACCCCTTGGCAGCCCCATCTGGAAGGTAGCGCACACGGAGAGAATGCAAAGGGAAATCAGTCACAAAATCAAACAAGTCTGATAGTAGCAAAAAACCCAGGCCCACAAAAATGGAAGAAGCTTTTCTTAGGTAGGGGGAGAGAATTACCCATCTAGAGAGCTCCAAAGACCACACCTTCCAAAGAACAAAGTTGCAGTCCCATGCAGCAAAGCAAGCCTTTGGCAGCAAGCTCTCTAAACTAAAAGGAAGCTTTGGAGGGAGGCCTGGAAAGGAGAAGCTTCCCTGCCCCAGAGCTGATACATCAGGTCTGGGCCTATCATTAGGTAGAGTAAAGCAACCGCCTCAGGCAGCTGATTCTGGGTAACCTGAAAAGGCAGCACATTGTTATTTAATTTACTATCAGTGTATTTTTACTGCCAGGGAGAAGGAGAATGTGTTTGTGGGATTTTCGCCTCATGTGCCAAAATAACTTCACTGCCCTTGGGAATGATGCACTTTGACTTGTGTGCGCACGCTATCTGCTGCCCTACCTCAGGCAGCAAAATGGCGTGGCGGAGGGAAATGAACAACCAAACAAGGACACCGCCCCTCACCACTGTCTGTTAATTAAGGGCACCCCCTTACCAACTTCCATCCGCAATCACGGATACGGGGAGAGAGGGCAGCACAGTACCACATAAATTAAGGGAAGCCACAAACAGTCACGCCTGCCCTACCCTTGAAGACTACGTGATAGAGGGTTGCCGGAGCCACCCTTCCCCACGGGCCGCAGCTCAGCAGCAGAGCACACGCAATTCCTGCCAGCGTCTCCAGGTAGGCCTGGGAAAGGCTCCCTGCCGAGTCTTTGAAGGGCCACGCTGGCTAGGGGTGATGGGAACTGCGGCGCAACGCATCTGGAGGGAGGGCCCCATCTGGGGGAAAGCTGTCGCAGGCGGGACGGAGCCGGCGGCACCAAGGGCCCGAACTCGGGACAAGGCAGCTTCTTGGGAGAACCCGCTGAGCTCCAGCGCGCCTCTGGGCTGCTACAATTCAGGCCCGAGCCTGCCGGGGGAGCCGGCGCTGCGCTTCCAGCAGCGGCTGCAGACTCGCCTCCCGCTCCGGGAACAGCCCCGCGCGGGCAGAGAAGGCAGCGCTCTGCCCGTGGCACGGGCGGGGGAGGCCCCACCCGCTCCCAGGTGCCCCCCAAGGGGCGACGGCTGGCGGGGCCCTCGCCTCTCCCCGGCAGGGCCGCCCCGCGGAGGGAAGGCCCGGCCCCCGGCCCCCGGCAGGGCCGCCCCGCGGAGGGAAGGCCCGGCCCCCGGCCCCCGGCCCCCGGCCCCCGGCCCGGCAGCCCGGCAGCCCGCGCACGCTCTCACCGGCGCCCGCGCCCCGGGGCCGGCCCAGCCCCGCCCGCAGCAGCGCCGCCGCCATCTTGCCGCGGTCTCCCGCTCCCCCTCCCGCTCCGGCGGCCCCAAGGGCGCTCGGCGACCCGGAAGCGGAAGGGCGCCGCGCACTTCCGCTCGGCGAGGCGGGGAGAGGGAGCCCGGCACGCTGGCCGCAGCCGCGAGGAGGCCCTGCCGGGAGGCGGCTGGCGGAGCCCCGCCATGGCGGACCTGGCGACGGAGGCCGACGTCTCGGAGCTGCAGCGCCTGGTGGCGGCCGAGGAGCAGCGGGCCCGCCTCACCGCCCAGGTGCCGCGCCGCGGGGCCCTGCGGGGCCGCCCTGGCCTCTGCCGCGCCCTGCCCTGCCCTGCCCCCGCGCTCCCCTGCCCTGCCCCCGCGCGTCGGGCGAGCCGCGCCGGGAGGGAGGCGGAGGGCGGCCCGGGTCGCCCGGCGCGCCCCGCCGCCGAGTGGGCGATTTGGGCCCTCCCCAGCCCTCCTCCGGCCGCGCCAGCGGGCCGCCTTCCCCTCCGCCCGCCCCAAATTTGGCGGCAAGAGCACAAGAAGAGCCTTGTGCTGCATCGGGCCAAGGGCCCGTTCCGTCCAGCATCCTGTTCGCACGGGGGCCAGCCAGCTGCCCCAGTGAGAAGCCTGCACGCGGGGCGCGAGTTCAGCAGCGGCCTCCCGCTCATCTCCCCCAGCGACTGGTACTGAGAGGCATCTTGGCTCTGATGCCGTAGATAATACATAGCCATCGTGGCAATCAGTTTTTTTTCCGTGCCCCCGCCTTCCAAAGGCGCTGTGCGCTCGCATGGCCACAGAACTGTGCCCTTCTCTCTTTGTGAGGCGGATTCAGAACTCTTCTCCCCCTCCAGGTACTTCTAAAGCACATTCTCCAAATGCACACACAACCACCACACACCCCTCCCACAAAACATGAACTGGGCCCTTGGTTGCAGACAGCTGAGCTACAGTTTGCCAGTTTTATCTGTTTAGAAAGGTTTTCTGATGGCCAGGCTGCTGAAAAGGGCTGTCCTTGCCTTGCACGCCCTCCTCACCTAGAAGTCACAGTGACTCCCTTCTGGCCCCCTCCCCTAGCCTGGTCTGTTTTAAGATATTCAGCTTCTCCATAAGAACCTCTGAACAGCTTCTCCATCCCACCCCCAGTCGTCCACCCCAAGAACCCAAAGTGGCACTTCCCATGGGGGCCACTAGAATTGCAACCTTTTCGCAAACACCGCCTCTGAAGCCTGCCAGGAACCACCCATTGTAGCATCCCACTCCCTTCAGGAATTGTTCCTCACCAGATCACATTAAGCTGGCAGTGGGTTTCATTCCTTATTTGCCTTTGTCCCTTCTCTCTCTGTATAGCCCCCCTCCCCCCCACAGAGTTCTCTTAACCTGCGATAACCTGCGTTAGACCTCTTAAATTGCAGTAGAGGTAATATTGCCATGGTATTCATGCCTCCCATAATTCAAAAGACCAAAGAAGTCCCTATTCTTCCTCTTCTGATCAATCATCTTTGAAGGAACAGAGTATCAAATGACTTAGACCAAACTGCCTGTCACTTATTGTCTTAATCTGGGGGTCCACAATCTTGGCTGCCCTTAGTAGCCAAGCCAAAATTTGTGATAACCAGGACCTGCTCCTGATTACAGATGCTTGTATCCATTCTCCCTTCCAGGTACACAACTTCATGGAAGTCTGCTGGGATAAATGCGTCGACAAACCGGGCTCCAAGCTAGACTCCAGAACAGAAACCTGTCTGGCCAACTGCGTCAACCGCTTCATAGACACAACGCTGTCCATCACCAATCGCTTTGCACAGATAGTCCAGAAAGGAGGGCATTGATGGCTGCACAGAGGTCTATTTTAGTCAGCGGACTTAACAGTGACCCATCTTCCTTGTATCCCTACTTGGTTAGAAGTTCTACCTCAGTGCAGAAATGGTTGACCAGCCACTTATGCAAGTCTGTAACTGTTCTTTCCTGAGTGGCATTGAACTGGGTCATGTAGAACAACCTCTTGACCACATACAGGATAATAAATTGAGAAGAATTGTCTAAACAAGTTGACTCTGTTTAGCAGAAATTCTGGCTGCTTTGCCTTCCTCCAGTTGTAGGGTAATAAGGATACGATGTGCCCAGGTGGTAAATAGCTTACTTTTAAAATTCAAAGTTAAAAGTACATGTTTTCAGGAAATCACTGCAAACTATTGTTTGAGTTTTTGCAAACTCACTGCTAAAGTAGCTGCCTCTTGGTCCCTGTTTATTAACTTACACCTCATATAGGCTGTCTGTGTAGTCCTTCGTCTGGGTAAAGAATCAAAAGTTGTTTCACAGTTCAAAACTATAAACTTAAAATTTGTAGTTACTACTGCTGTGATTATAACCAAAAGGTAAATCCATTCCGATGTGGCATTCCCATAGGCTGCAATCGTATACTCTCTTACCTAGGAGTAAGCCTCAACGAAATCAGTGGGACTTACTTCTCAGTAGACATGTATAGGATTGTGCTGTGTGTCTATTTCAAAGGGACACAAATCAGCACTGAAACCAATATCTTCTTTTGGAATCAATACCAGTAAGCCTGTTTGGCACATTTCCTCCCTGCAAGCAAGGAAATTCTGGCCTAATCCTGTGGTAGCAGTTGGGGAGAGAGCTGGGGAATAGCAGGATCATGTGCACCATATCACCACCATTTTCAGGTGGTGCTTTCTAGATCTCTACCAGAGATCTGTAGTAGGAGCCCCCAACACTATTCTGCAACTGGAGTTTAAGATTTTCTGGCTTGCATTTGAAAGGGTCAGTGAAGAGTACCATAGGCTCCACTGCTCCTCATCCCACCCTCAACTGGAACTCCTTTCCAAAACATTTATATTGCACTGTTTCTCTCCTAATTCATTATTTAAGAATGTTCCTTCTACAAAGCTCGAACTTGCACTATTCACCACAAAGCCAAATATGCTCACTTGGAATGTAATCCTGAGTGCCTCCCCCTCATCCCCCAAAGAATCTCTGCGTATTGTCTGGTGTTAAAATTAGTAATGCAGCAGCACACTTTCCATTTCAATGGCTGAAATCAATACTGTTTATTCTTGCAGACACTTTGAACATATTCATGCCAGTATTTTACACATATAAAAAATAGTTCAATTTTGTATAGAAAGTACTTCAGTTGCTTTGCTTTTTATATCAACACATTAGAATTTTTTTCAAAAATAAGTTTTATATGCTGGTACCACAACACAGGACAGAAAACCTGGCATTCTACTCTTTAGGACATGATTCTACAGACATGGGAAGCCAGACTGTTGTCTTTGCAGAGGAAGGCAGGCCAAGGAAAAAAAGTGATCAAAGTGGCTGGTAAAAGCAAAGCTCCTGCAGCATGTTACTGAGATAAGGAATATGATATGGAACCATTAACAGTAAACAACTGGGGAGCCGGGGGGGGGGGGGGGAGGGCTGAGCCCCCACTCTAACCAGCCCATTATCCTGAGTTCGTGCCTTGCATTTGCAGCAGTCCCCTTCTGTAAAAGAAGAAATATGGACATTATCTACTCTGCAAACAGAGCAGTTTTAGAGCTGATTAATTGTCATGGCTTCCCCCAAGGAAGTCTGGGAATTGCAGTTTGCTGAGGATGCCAAGACCCCAATCCTGGAGCACCCAAGCCCTTCTGGGGAAGAGGAAATTGCTGTTAACCAAGTTAGATCTGTGGTGTAAATACACCTCTGAGAGAATTAAAAAGCAAGAAATGGGGGAAGAGATTATGATTAATGTATGTTAAGCATATGCTTTGCAGCCCCTGGGCTGTGTGGTGAGCTAAGCCAACCTTCTGAACAAATCCACCTCTCCTACTGCCTCCTAACACAAAGGTGGCATATGTGCATTTGGGAGCTCAGAAGAGCTTTGCATGAAAGCCAACTCAACCTCAGGCCAGTTACACCATGGATCCTTCAAGGGTACAAATCTGTGTCCGAAGTTTAAATTTCCTAGAGAGGCATCCCCAGGGAAGGACCAGAGGGAGCAAGGTCTTGGCCACTTCTGTGCTGATCACTAAGAACTCCTGCGCCATCACTCCATCTGCTTTATTATTCACTTCCTAACATTTGCTTGGGAGAGGGATTCCATAATTATGTAGCCAGAGCTGCAAGAGGAAGCAGCTTGAATAATCACCGGTTCTCAGCAAAGATGACAACCGTTTTTACAGAAGAAATACAGCAGATGGGTATTGAACGTATTCTTGCAGGGCTGGCGTGGCTCTGTGCTCCATCTGTCCACAAGATGGTTAGCAGAGGCAGTTTACTTTGAAGCTCATTATGGTGGTTGTGTGATAGTTCTGCACCACAGTGGGTCTTACATGAGCCTAGGTTGGCCACATGGCCCATGCTGCTTGCTCTCTGCTTGATCTGTGTACCTGCTGCCATCTCTTGTCCACAACCATCTGCTTCACCACTCAAGTGATAAGGGTGCATAGCAAATGGATGTTGGCAGCTTGGGGAGCTTCTAACCTCTTTCCTTCGTTGTTTATTGCAATTAGGATTTATGCACTGGCCATTAAAAATACAGTCAGGTTTTTAAAAAGCAAAGGGGACCCCACATCATCAAGTTCCCTTCTGTGCTGTCTCTTAAAAGTAGCACTTTTTGATTTAAGAGTTTATATTGTTACGAACAGATGGGTATCCAGCCAGAATCTGGAGTGGACTAATAGGAGCTCTGGCTAAGAACTCTCAGTTCCTGTCTGGTTTCCAATCGGCATGAAAGGGAAAGGATGTCCCTTGCAAGTTACCAAGCTTTGCAGAGCTCAGATCCGAGAGCCGTTGTGCAGCCAGTTCAGGCTGCTATTTGTTTCAAGGGGGCAGCAGTTGGAGGTAAGATCTGTTCTCTTAGAAAATAAGCCCACCACAAACACAGACAAGCTGGTCCCTTTTTGTTAGTCCTCATCAGAACTTTCCTCTGAATTCTCATCAGCTGCCACTTTCCAGTTCTTCCTCTTGCTGCGCTTCTCCTGCACCCTTTCGCTGCATCTTTCTGGCACAGATGTGTGGTGTTTCCTCCTCTTTTTCTTCAGCTGCCTTTCCTGTTTCTCCTCTGGTTCACTGTCCTCAGAGGTGCTGGAGGCACAACTGCTTGCCTTGCTAGAGTCACTGTCCTGTCCTGAGGAAGAGGCTGCTGCCCTTGTTGATGTCTTCTTGGCCTTTTTATGACGTTTCCGCTTCCTCTTCCCAGTATCTCCCTCTGAACATTCAGATTCCTGGGAAGAATCCACTGCTGTGCTCAGTTGCTCCCGTTTCTTCTTCTTTCGCTTCTTGTGAGATTTCTTTTTCCGCTTCTTCTTGTGTGACTTTTTGGCCTTTTTCCTTTTGGACAGCTCAAGAAAAGACTGTTTGCCAGACTGAGATTTTCTTTTTCCATTCACAGAGTTTTGTTCATCTTCCTCTCGCTGGTCACTGTAAAATAACCAAGATGGTGAAAGCTTTGGGCTTTTTAATGTTCTAAACCAGCCAACCCCAAGTCATGGGCAGTGGCCATGCTATCTGGGGATGATGGAAAAGCAGCTTGTGAGGTGGCGTGTTCTGGTGGAAGAGGTGGTGGGCCAGTTGAGCAGGCCTGGTGAGTCGGAGGTTCTCCACCGCTGGAGCAAATTGAGCTAGATAGGGTAATGGTCTGACTCGGCATAAGGCAATTCCATACGTTCACTATATATTTCTATAGGGACTCTAAACATTGCCGCAAAGAAGTAAGATGCCTAAAGATATGTACCTTCCTTATTTTGTAACACAGAAATAAGACCGTGGCTCAGTTCAGGCAGAGTCTGGCATTACATGCACCAAGCCACCTTTAAGCTAACCAGAATTCCATGTTGCATACAAATTCTGGGGACCCAGGTTAGTGTGAACAAGCCAGAATTATAAACCATGGTTTGATCTAGGTTTTTTTGAACAAACCATAATTTAACCAGAGTTCCTCTGAGTTCAGATGTAAGTGGGGGACTCGGCTTAGTTTAGAAGCTTCCTATCTCCTTGCAGCTGCACCAGAGGGCCGGGGGAAGAACGAGGCTTAATGCTAAACTACAAATTAGCACTATGTCTGAAAAGGCTTACTCAGGTTGCTGGTTTTTTAGGAAGTCTATGTGGTTTACCTGTCCGTATCAAATTCTTCTGGATATAACTCTTTGTATCCGCTGTGGCCCCACCTGCAAGAAAACACCAAAACCATTTAGGATGGTCACAAACATAAAAAACTATGTGAACACAGAGCTGAACAACACAGCAAAATCACCTGATGCAACCTTTGTTGAACTGACCCACTGCAGACTGAGGGCGGGGGGGGTGGAATTGTGCCTCTACATCGCAAGATTGCTGAGAGAGCAAAACACTTTGTAGGACTGGGAAAAGCTCCTCTCTGAAACCCTGTGGAGCTGCTGCCACGGTGCACTGAATTCTGAGCTAGAGAGGCCAGCGGCCTGACTCGGCAGAAGACCGCTTCCTATGTTCCTAAGGATATGTAACTGAACTTGCTCGTGCTCCTCCCTTGCCCTCCCACCCCACCTCCTCAAAATTGTAATTTAGATTGTAAACTCCTTAAGGCAAAAGTCTGGTATCTAATTTTTCCCAGTAAAACACCATGCTCACTGATGGTGTTCTATTATTAACAACAATAAATAATAATCTTTAAGACCTGTCCGGCATGTTAGCTTCACATTCATAGAGCTTCTTGTTCCAGTATCGGGCATGCCGAAGGTCATCTTCCATCATCGCTGGCATGGGAGCCATGTTCCTCGCCTTCCAGTTGGCTTGCTGGCTGTCCTCGTCAAACCCATCACTACGCATCCGGCTGCTGTAGAGACAAAGAGAGTAGTCTTATTACATTTCTACGGGGGAAACTTTCTATAGAACAAGGGGCGACTAATTGTGGCTCTCCAGATGTTTTGGCCTACAATTCCCATCATCCTTCACCATTGCCAATACTGGCTAGAGTTGATGGGAATTGTAGGCCAGAATATTTGGAAGGCTGTAGAAGGAATTCATAGAAAAGGCCAGAACCAGGGTCCTGCAGATGTTGAGCTTGAATTCCACACACAACCCTTGCCTTCTCAGAAATACACGGGTGGGTCACTCCATTTCTTAGCCTAGCTGCCTTACATATATGCAGCAAGGGGGTTATGTTTGCCAGGGTAAAACAAAAGAGCTGTTCCACCAGTGTAGCTTTCTCTGAAACAGTGCCAGACTGAAGGGAAAACATGCACCTCCCCAGCTTCTCCATGATGTAAAGTTAATAAAGGATGAGATTTGGCATTTGCTGAGATAGGATTGCTACTCCCTGGCCCAGGAACAGCTTCAGTTTCTTTTAAAGTTCCTGTTAGGAGAAGCCCTGGCCTTTCCTTCTCCACAATTCTGCTAAGATCAGGCTGCCATGTCATAGCATGTGGGACCAGCTCTTGGTGGGGAAGGGAAGGGCTACTGAATAGCTAAAGGACAAACAGGAGAGGAGGGCACAGCCAAGTATCTTTTAAGTCCCAAATGTTGATTGAAACAGGCACAGACTCCTGAGCAATGCAAGGTAGCCCCTAAATGAGAGGTTAGAGTAAAGGCACCAATAGAAATTTCCCCTCTGCTGCTAGACAGCAGGAACATTTCCTGGCATATTGAAGTCCCACCTGGAACTATTAGGAAGCATTCTCTTTTCCTTGCCCCAGTGTATGTCTTTGCTCTGCTTTTCCATCTCCCGTATTTTCCACATTTCCGACTCTTCTTGAATCTGAGATACATAAAGAAATACATTAATGAAGGTACCCAACCAAGTGACATTTGTTGGAACGATATGGAGGAGATCCCAATTTAACATCCCCACCTGGGTAACAACACAGACCACTCCTTACCTTGTTATGGGCATCTGTATGGCGAATGACATTTCGCAGAAGAACTTTCCCCAAAGGGACACGGGACATCCTTTAGCACAAGGCATAAAATGGGCAGCGAACGAAGTACCCTGAAAGAAGTCAATGACAATTATATAAGGTCTTCTAGAGCAGAAAATAACCCTATTGGGAACACAAAGTATGTAAAACTATTAAATGTCTGTTCAGAAAAGAAAACCTGAACAGAAAGAAAACAAATGACAATGTTTGGTGCTGACAGATTTATAATCTCTTCCCTAAAAAGTTTGTGGTGCAAATTCTCAGGCTTCCAGGAACTTGTCCTGTGTCTTACATGGGAGGGAAAGTGTGAGCCAGCTAGGTTTGTCCATATTCAAAGAAGCCCCTACATTGTAAACTCAGCAGCTTGCGATTCGGGGCGGGGGGATGGGACACTACATATTTATAAGTATAAGTTGCACATTTGATAGGAAAATGCAAAGACTAATAAGATGCTAGGAAGCTGGTTCTCTGAACCATCACATTATTTAGGAGCAAGGGACTGAACCTATCTCCACTGCCATCAAGTTCTCCCAGGGATGGCTGCTCTCCTCACATGCTTTGGGAACACTTGCATCCCTTGTCATAAAATTGAACTGGTGAAAGAGAAGAAGCCTCAGAGCCTCCTTGGCTGCTGGATACTCCAGATCACTTAATGCCAATTAGTTACCCTTTAAGAATTCTGTTGTCATACCCATAGAGTGTGCCCATGTCTCTTAATGCATGCTGAGATTTTTAATCACTGATGGCATGTAGGAAGGAACAGGGCAGCTATTATTCGAGATTAATTCACTAAGATATTTTAAAAGGACCCGATTCTGAGGTTGTGCAGCGCTCAGGAATTCCGGGGGCGGGTGGTTCTTGCCTTGACGTTAATGCCGTTTCCTCAGGTCAGCTTCAATGATCGATCCCTAAATATGGGTCTCGATCCCATCTTTTAGGAACTTAAATAGCTCAGCTGGAAGACTGTCATCTCCGCCAGCTTTGTTGTTAGTAATGCTTCCTAAGGCCCTCTTGACTTCACTCTTTAGGATGTCCGGCTCAAGTTCAGTGACCGCACTATCACGGCTATCAGGGACATTCAGATCTTTCCTGTATAGTTCTTCTGTGTATTCTTGCCACCTCTTCTTCATCTCATCTGCTTCTGTTAGGTCCCTGCCTTCTTCGTCCTTTATCATGCCCGTCTTTGCACAAAACGTTCCCTTGAGATCTCCAGTTTTCTTGAAAAGATCTCTAGTCTTTCCCATTCTGTTGTTTTCCTCGATTTCCTTGCATTGTTCATTGAAGAAGGCCTTCTTGTCTCTCCTTGCTATTCTCTGGAACTCTGCATTCAATTGGATGTATCTTCCCCTTTCTCCCTTGCTTTTCGCTTCCCTTCTTTCGTGAGCTACTTGTAAAGCCTCCTCGGACAGCCACTTGGCTTTCTTGCATTTCTTCTTCTTTGGGAGGGATTTCGTTGCTGCCTCCTGAGCAACGTTACGGGCCTCCGCCCACAGCTCCTCAGGCACTCTGTCGGTCAGGTCTGATCCCTGAAATCTATCCCTCACCTTAAATCTAAGCGGGAGGGCCACGTATGCCAGCCTGAATCCCCTGAAACGAGACGTGGCTAAAGGTGTAACACAACACACACACACCAGCTTCCCCTCACCAACAACCAGCGCGTCAGCCCAGGACACGAGTCGCAGGCGAGTCCCCCATCCACACGTTCTTCCTTCGACACCCGAGTCCCGGGCGTCCCTGGGGGGCACGTCGCCTCGCAAGGTCAGCGGCCCGCACGGGGGGGCGGCGGCGGCGGCGGCGGCGCCACGGAGGCTCGCGGGGCCCCGGAACGCGGAAGGCGCGGGCCGAGCGGAGCCGGGGGAAGAGGGACGCGGCACTTCCGCTTCCGCCGGAGGCGCTTCCGGGGGTTGCCACGGAAACGGCCTGGGCCGCCGAGCGGGAGAGGTGGGGAGCGCTGCTGCTGCTGCTGTTCAGAAATCCTTTTTCTGGCTCTTCGCATACGCGCAGACTGCGCCCCTTGGGGCAGGCAGTGGGGCTTGCTCTCGAGTAGGCACGGCCAGGGATCAGTGTGTGTGGTGTAGCGGCGGGGGTGTTGCACTGGGACGGGGGAGACCCGGGTTCAAGTCCCCGCTTGGCCGTGGGTGACTTTGGGCCAGCCGCTGACTCTCAGCCTAGGCTACCTCGCAGGGCTGTTGTGAGCATACGAGGAGGAGCAGGAGGAGGAGGGGGGCCACCTTGGGCCCTCCGGAGGAGAAGCAAGATATAAATAGATTTTGTTCTGCTTTGGCGCAACCCAGTGTGTCGTTGGCAGGTAAAACAAGCAGAAGTTCAGCGATATTGAAAGCGCCATGTCTACTCAGAAGTAAGTCCTATTCAGTTCAATAGGGCTTACTCCCAGGTAGGTATGTATAGGATTGCAGTCTAAAACAGAAAGAAATTCAACGATATTGACAGCGCCACTCTATACATGTTTATTCAGAAGTAAGTCCAAGTATTTTCAGTGGGGTTTACTCCCAGTTAGTGTGTATAGGAACACAGCCTCTGCCTTTTTATAGCATTTTCTGAATTTTCGCAAGGCACAATTGTGTACGTGTCTACTGAGAAGGAAATTGCTTTGGGTTCAGTGGGGCATACTCGTAGGTAAGCGTGTACAGGATTGTAGCCTCCCATTCATTCTCTCAACTATATAACATCTGCTGAGAGTGTCATGCTGCAGCTTTTATCAGCTGCTTTTAGGTTTTATTTGTTCTGATTTTGCTACTGTATTTTCCTTGCATTGCTTTTCATTTTAGACACCATACTGGATTGTTCTTCTTCCAAATGATGGACTATAAATACAAAATGAAAGAAGCATCCCTGTAAAGTAGCCAGCATCATTACCCTCCTGTTGCAGATTGGGGGGGTGGAAGGCAGGGCTGAGAGGGTTGCCTAAAAGCATTCATGCCACAGGCCCCTGCATGTTTATTCAGAAGTAAGTTCCACAGTGTTCAGTGGGGCTTACTTGGACAGGTGTGTGCCTTGGGGAGTTCATGGGTGGCATCAGAACTGAACTGGGGATTTTCTGGTGTACTCTTTTAGCTCCTGCATTACATTATCTTCCAGCAGGTGAAGCTTCTTACATCACTGCATGTCCCTGCCTAGAAAAGTGCTTCTGCTGCATTCATGCCCATCAAACAGCTGTTTTAAAGGGACAGGAGCCAGAACAAAAAGATGGCAAAGAGAACCCTGCAAGACTAGCTCAATTGCTTTAGAAGTGGAACTGAGGCAAGTGTTGGAAGAGGGGGGCTTTCAAGGGGCAGAGGAAAGTCTCCAAGCAGAGCGACAGTATTTTTTTCCCCTCAATTAGATTTTACACCACAGCCAGGGAGAGCACTAGAAGTCCCTGCAGCATCACTTCAGAACCTTATCTTCTGCTGCTTTTTAAAGCTTTATACTGCTTGGAAGACAATGGAGACCCTTTGTGACTCAGAGGACATGCTGGCAAAAGTGACCCAGGTCTGGACGATGCTAGACGACATGGCCGAGAGTGATCCTGAGAGTTACCACCGATTCATGCAGCAACAACTAAAGGATGCAAAGCAGTATTATGCACCTCCAGAGCCATACCTGTGCCTGAAGGCCTTTATCTTGGTACGTTGTGCAGCAAGAAGGAATGCAAAACCCAAAGGATTGATATCAGCCACTTCTGCATTGGGCAGATCTTTACTTGATTTAACAGAACAGATTATGCAGATGTGATAGGCACAAGTGTGTACTTTATTTGCATTGTATAGTCTGCTTATAAACCTCTGAATTTAATTTTTCCTAGGTATATGTTTTATTTATTTGCAACAGGAACTGAAACATGAGATCCAATTGTTTTTTTTCAAGTCATACAAAAACACATGGTCTGTATCCAAGACCACAAATACACACCAGAGGGGACAGACTAGGGGTTGACTGTGGTCCTGCCTATATGAAATGGAATGCCTTGTCTCTTAATGAAATGAACTGTCCTGCTCTAACAATTAAATGGGGTTTTTTGCTTTTTTTTTTTGCAGGATCCTACTGAAAAATTATTATTCGTTAACCTCTGTACGTGGAATAAGGTCGCAGCTCCCCACTCACTTTCTGAGCCAGTGCCATTAAGCGCGGGCAAAATGGAGGAGATGTCTGATGAATCAGGTCAGCTTTGCTTGTTGGAGAAGACTTAGCTTCCTGTGTAGCACAGTTGTTACTTCTAAAATCTGCTCCAGAGTCTTGTAGTGAACATTGTCCCTCTCCAAAGAGGGATTGAAGATGGCAGCAGTATTTTTTATTCAAAGGATTTCTGTCCCACTCTTCAGTCAAGAGTCCCAGAGCATAGCGGGGGGTGGGGAGAAAGAGAGAGCAGGATAGTGCTTGATTCAGTTGCCCAGATGGATGGGAATATGTCAATTGAACTCAGGTATGAACTGCATCTATTGCTCATCTGGGCTGGCATATTCTTTGCCAGCGTATTCCTCTTTCTTCTCTGCTGCAGTTTCTCTTCTTCTTAGTTCAAGTCTAATCTGTTTCTTTTAGCCTTGTGGTACGTTCCATGGGAGCCAGTGTGGTGTAGTGGCAAGAGTGTTGGACTGGGAGCTGGGAGATCCGGGTTCTAGCCCCCACTCGGCCATGGAAGCTCACGGGGTGACTTTGGGCCAGTCACACACACTCAGCCCAACCTACCTCACAGGGTTGTTATGAGGATAAAATGGAGAGGAGGATAATGTAAGCCGACTTGGGTTCCTTGCAAGAGGAAAAAAGGCGGGATATAAATGCAATAATGAATGAATGAATGGGGTTTTCTTGGCAAGAATACTAAAGCCTTTGATTGTGTGGATCATAACAAACTGTGGCAAATTCTTAAAGAGATGGAAGTACCAGACCACCTTACCTGTCTCCTGAGAAACCTGTACCAGGGTCAAGAAGCAACAGTAAGAACCGGACATGGAACAACCGAGTGGTTCAAAATTGGGAAAGGAGTATGACAAGGCTGCATACTGTCGCCCTACTTATTTAATTTATATGCAGAGTACATCATGAGAAACACCAGGTTGGATGAATCACAGGTCGGAATTAAGATTGCTGGGAGAATTATCGACAACCTCAGATATGCAGATGATACCACCCTAATGGCAGAAAGCGAAGAGGATCTCAAGAGCCTCTTGCTGAGGGTGAAAGTGGAGAGTGCAAAAGCTGGTTTGAAACTCAACACTAAAAAACTAAGATCATGGCATCTGGCCCCATCAGTTCCTGGCATATAGACGGGGAAGAAACGGAAGCACTGACAGATTTTATTTTCTTGGGCTCCAAGATCACCGCAGACGGTGACTGTAGCCATGAAATTAAAAGATGCTTGCTCCTTGGGAGGAAAGCTATGGCAAACCTAGACAGCATAGTAAGAAGCAGAGACATCACCTTGCCGACAAAGGTCCGTCTAATCAAAGCTATGGTTTTCCCAGTAGTAATGTATGGCTGTGAGAGCTGGACTATAAGAAGGCTGAGCGCCGAAGAATTGATGCTTTCGAACTGTGGTGCTGGAGAAGACTCTTACGAGTCCCCCAGACTGCAAGGAGGTCAAATCAGTCAATCCTAAGGGAAATCAACCCTGACTGCTCATTGGAAGGACAGAGACTGAAGCTGAAGCTCAAATATTTTGGCCACCTAACGCAAAGAGAAAACTCTCTGGAAAAGACCCTGATGCTGGGAAAGGTTGAAGGCAAAAGGAGAAGGGGACGGCAGAGGATGAGATGGCTAGATAGCATCACCGATGCAATGAATATGAACTTGAGCACACTCCGGGAGAGAGCGGAGGACAGGAAGGCCTGGCATGCTATGGTCCATGGGGTCATGAAGAGTCGGACAGGACTGAACAACAATCTGTTTCTTCTCCCATTCCTCAGGGCAAGATGCTTCCTCAGACCCCTTTCTGCAGTCAGTTGGGGGAGGGAGGGGCCATCACTGGGAGCTAGATGTTGGCTAATGTAATGAACATTATATGCTGATAAGTCTTAGCTGCCCAAGTAGCAAGATAATATGCACTCCAGCCAGAACAAATTTAAGTATCCTCTCACTTCTTGAGAATGGCAGTGTTTAAGTTCATGCCTTAAAAATAACAGGTTTCTAGACTTAGTGTTTGGGTATGCCCTATTGTCTCCTACAACAGGATGTACTTGGTACAGTAATTATATTTCTCGTTCTTGTAGAGCTTTACAGTGTCCTTGATATTGCATACAATCCATCCATTCTTGAAAGGGGAAAGGATGACCCAGTAGAGAAGGACCAGTTGATACGTCTGTCACTCAAGTATATCGAGGAGCATTACAACATCACTCTGTCACACTCCTACAGTATTGCAAAATTTAAACTGAAAGGAAGCCTTGAAAGGATGAGGCAGAGCTTGAGAAGAGAGCAGGCACCTGTGGTTTTGTCCCAGAAGAACACGAGGAATGGTAAGTAACCTTCTAAGTCATTACCAAGACTGAAAGAAGCAGTGTAAAAAACCTTCCCACATCATTGTCTGGGATGCAAGTTATATTCTACAGAAGAGATACTTACAGATGACACTGACAAAAGCCATCCTGGCTTGAGCATGTCTCAGTTTATTTCTCTTTTAATCAGTTATTAAATTAATAGATTTTAAATAAACTTTTAATAGACTGAAGAGCCCTCCTTAAAGAAAATTTTAATACAAATGTTAAACTGCAGATGGAAAACACCATCTTAAAAAGGGGATTCTTTTTCTTTAACAAAGGAGAAAATGCCTCTTCTAAGATGCCTGCTGTAACAGATGTGCATCATCTTGCTTCAGAACTGTTGTTTACCTACATTTTATTGACATGCATAGAATTGCAGTACAATCCTATTCATTGCTACTCAGAAGTGTGTAGTGAGGACAAAGGTCTGCCAAACATGCTTATACAGCTGCTATGATTGGGAACTCTAAGAAGGCAGGGTTCCTGATCATGGGAGCTGTGCAATTGCATTCAGCTGAACGTGTTTACAGACCCTGTACAGACCTTTGCAGTTAATGCATGAAGGTCTGTGTGGTAGCCAGGGACACTTGGGGGTGGAGCACACATACCTGCACACATCCTGCCCCTGCCTTAGCCATACACGTGGTGTGGGCAAATGGCTGCATAGAATTGGCATGGCAAAGGAAACTATTTTTGCTGCTGGTGTATAAGAGGGGAGGTAGGGCAGTTCAGTTACACTTGTTCTGTAGCTACACCACCCATTTAAATATTGTTTAACTCCACGTCTGAAAATCATTATGGGAAGAAGCGACACTCGGCCAAATGAGAAATATTATAGCCAAGGAAGATAGCAGCGAGCTTACTCTGCTGATGAAGAACAGTGTGCCTTCTAAAACATGCCTCATCAAAGAGATTTCCAGTACAGAGGTGCCAGAGGAATTGTGCACACCAGCCTATGCAATCACCACCAGGAAGGATGTGAATGGGAAGCCTCTAAAGATTGAACTGAAAGTTGAATTGCCAGAGGTGTGCTGTGTCTCTGAGTGTAACCTGAGTGTTTCTAAGGTGAGTCTGTCATGAATTACACTGTAACTGCCTTCTCTTCAGGCAAGCCCATATCCATCAGGCATGCTTCACTTGTAGGAACTGCATGTACCTCATTCACAAAGTATCTTCTATTCCCTTTTAGGATGATGTATTGATTGAATGCCCTGACAAATACAGATTGCAGTTGGATCTTCCAGAGTCTGTAAGTGAAGAAGCTACAGCAGCGACATTTTACAAGGGGAAAGGTGTCTTGCATATCACAATGCCTGTGTGCCATTAGAAGTGATACTAGCAAAGCTGACATGTGTTATATATTTATAATATGCTCACTCAGCACTTCTAAATATTTTGCACTGGTTAATATTAAGCCTACTGGCTGCTTGCCCATATTTTACTCCTCTGTGCCTTGGAGTAGGAATCCCAGCTGCCCTTTGGACAGATACAGAGAGCCAGTAACGTGCTGACAGGAGATAAGGTATGTTCCTAAGTACAGAACTGAAATGCAATACTTATAGAAAGTATCTCAGTACTTATTTTGAATATTTTCTGTAATGCATGGAGTTTCTACTGAATTATGCAAACTGTAAGAGACCAACGCGTGTGAGAACTGTATAAAGCAATAATAAACTTTACATCTTGACTGATTCCTTCATTAACTGAAACAATACAAGACAGCCAGTGATTTCTGAATTTAAATTGTGCCCCAACACCAATTTGAGAGCTCTCTAAGCCCAGTGCTCAACAGGAGACAGCAAAAGTAAAGACACACTTTCCCAGGATACTATATAGATAGCACATGCAGGTGGTTGACAGAGGCATGCTGAGAACACTAGGCAAAGGGACCCAACTTATCAGTTGCTCCTGATCTCTTGAATCAAAAGCCAGCTTGGTTTTGTAACTGAAGCAGTTCTTCTCCTGCTTCAGTTTAAAAAAACAGCTGCCTTTTGACTTAACCGGTAAGTCCATTCGCCCCGTGTTCTCAGTATCTCCCACGCCCCAGTGCCTAGCTAAAAGCTGCCCATACTGTTCCTCAGTTACAGCAGCAAATACACTGCTCCAGTAGTCAAAGAAGAAAAATTAAAGAGACTGGTCATTCCCTGTCAACAGAACAGTCAGTAGGACAATGGTTCCCTGCAAAAAGCTCATTCAGATTTTGAATTATTACACTGCAAAGCTTTAGTCAACTTGGATTCTAAAACCACCTGAAACACATTCAGAGCAGCTACCAAGTTAGTGGCGCAGGCCATCCAAAGCGCATGTGACAGATCTCTCCCTACTCCCACCCTCTTGACAGAATAAGGTTAGATTCGTGTTTTGTTGGTTCAGTTAAGGAAGCAGCCCCACCAATCTGTATTAGCAGTGGGGTCAGCTCCTCACACCCCTCCTCAAAGAAAAAGCACCAGCGACAAGGAAAAGCAGTCTAATAAATTTCAAACATTTAATGGAACACAACTGGCTTAACTAGCCAGTCTGGAACTGAGGATATTAAGTGCAACTTACTTCTTACCAAAATGGTAAACTTTTTAGGCATAACTGCAACCAAATCAAAAACACATTAGTTAGGTCTCAGAAAAATATTTAATTTCCACAGTATAATCTTGAATATTATCTTTAGTGGGTTTGGTAGCACAAATTTACAAGAGACAATACTTAATGCAATGTATATGATACAGAACCATCTGGGGTATATTCAACTGCCTACTTAGCTCTCCAGGTCACGTCACTTAGCAATTACATGATCCTCCTTTTTAAATTAAAATCTTTGGAAAGCAAACATGGGAGTGTTTTCCACTAGTCTATCCTTCTCATTACTAGCACAGTCATAAATGTGTTGGGCCACAATTTCAAACAAAATCCATTTCAAGCAATTTAATTTTTTACACTATTTACAGGACTGAAGGAATTCTGCTGCTTCCCAAAGGCTGGGATGGGCAAAACAACGAAGTTGTTACAGATCAGTGGCCCTGATCCAGTAAAGGGTAGCTGCACCTAACCTGAAATAAATAGGACTTTAAAAAGCAGTCATGACCAGCTTGTCCTATTGATTTCAATGGAAAGTAAGCAAAACTAACTTTTCATTAGGGCGCGGTCACAATTCACCAGGGCCTTCTTTTCTACATAATCCTTGTTTAAATGAAGGAAGACGGTGACCTCACATTCACTTCAATGACAGGACAAGTACCAGCTGGATTGCACCTAGTCTCAACACCTCTCAGAGCTTCCTCAGTCAGACTATCAGGGGAAGGACCCTAATGTTGGAACTGAGATAACGGGGCTGCACTGTTTTGTATATTTTAGTTTCTACAGAACTTCAGTTCCCTGAACGATGACTCCTGCTTGGAGTGAAGCAGCATCCACTAAACTAAATGGAAGCAGTCTTAAAATGAAAGATTTAATGCAAAGAAAAAAACACGGTGAAGTCATGAAAATTCACTAAAGGGGTGTATTATTAGAAATATTTCAAAAAGCACTTCTGCCAATACAGTTTGGGTGGTCTGACTAAAGCTTCCCTTTTGCATTAAAGTGCTCTAAAAGGGTTCCTGTGGCTAAAGGTCTGAATAACTGAATTAAAATAAGCTGGAATGTGAACTGTTAGGAAGCCTGTTCTGTTCTATCCCTCATGACAGCCTGCTAATCTAAAGGACAGGAGAACAGAACATAGAAACAGGTTCACTTTCTGTGCCAGACTGGAGATTTAAGCCACCAGGTATTTCAACTCCGGTTTTCGTTTTCTTTGCTTTTACAATCTGGCTCTCTTGTTTCTGACAACACGGAGTCATTCAGGTTCCTGGGTGCATCTGTGTTCCCTTAATCGGAAACATGAGCTCTCCCACATGATTTTAAAACACTCTGGGCTATTTAGAGGGGGAAAGTTTGCACACTTACTCACTGTATAAAATACAGTATAGCTGTACTCAGCTCCAGGAAGCCTCTTGCAAACCATTTAAATCTGTACAACGGGTAATATAAATTACCAGCAACTGTATATATATTTTTAGATATATATATTTTAAAAAATAAAGGAACATTTGTGTAAGAGTCTAAACCCTAAATATATAAATAGCTTCTTGAGAATGAATTGATGTGACCTAAGAAAGTCCTGGTGGCCTCAAGAGATTATAGCAGCATGGTGGCTGGCTTCTCAAGGAACCTTTTGAACTCAGCAAGCCACTGGGCTCCAACTGCTCCGTCCACAACGCGGTGGTCACAGCTAAGCGTAACAGACATCACACTGGCCACATCAAACCTGGGGAGAAAGAAACCATCCCAAATATTTAACCCTCTGCAAATTAATCAGTGCAAGTAACATTTCATAGAATCACGAAGTTGGAAAGGACATATAAGATCATCAAGTCCAACCCACTGCTCAATGCAGGCTCTGCAATGCAAGAAGCAGCTAAAGCATCCCTGACAGACGGATATCCAGCCTCTGCTTAAATACATCCAACAAAGGATTTTTTTTTAAAGCAGAATAAAAATGTAATATATTCAGAGAGCCTTGACAGGAATTAAGACAGCTATTTTTTTTAGAGTTTTCTATAAACAAATCTCCCCCGATGAAATGCATTGGATTAAACCACATTGGGCTTCCTGTTCTTTGAAACAGTTCCATTTTGCGCCTATTGATTCCACTGTTTCCAACCCCTACTGACTTGGTGCTGCCATCCTGTTTTGGTACAGCTTATTATATCAAGGAAAGACAAACAACAATATCTTACACAAATGCTACTAGCAGCCCCAATGCAACACATATTCACTTTGAAGCACTTCAGATTGTAGCCAACCAATTAAAGGCCACTGGGTTGTGTTTTTTTTTAAATTACAGTCTGGTTTTCAGCCCTCTCATTAGTTCAGGAATGGGCAGAGGGTAGACTGGGATCTCTGGGTGAACTGTAATAGATCAGTGAAAGTTCCTTACTCCCAATAGCAAGTTGGGGGAAAATATCCTTTTTAAACTAGTTCACTGAAACCAAGAAAACTTGGAAGAAGCCAAGAGTGGCTTTGCATGTGAACAGATTTTGAACTGGTCCTGAAAATTTATGAGCACAGAGTCAATGCTCTCTCTTAATTCTAAGCATACGTCTGCCCTCATTGAGTCAGGCCTGGCCCAGTCAGGCAGCAGGGTGAAATTACCTGCTTCAGCCAGCACCATGAAGAGCAGACCGACAGTGCCTGAAAGTGAAGCAAGGTGTTTTGTTTTGAAGTTTTAGCTGTAAACCAGGGTGAAGGGAGGGGAAGCACACCTTTTGGGCTTTGATTCAGGCAGCAAAACATTTTGGGCTACCATTGCCAGGGCAGTGCTGGCTCAAAACACCTGCTCATTATACCCATTCTGACCATCTACACCAGCCTTCCCAAACATGGTACTCTCCGGATATTTTGGACTACAACTCCCAGCATTCCTGACCACTGGCTATGCTGGCTGGGGCTGCTGGGAGGTGAAGTACAACACATCTGAAGGGCACCACAATGAAGAAGGCTGATCTACACTCACTGGCAGCAATGGCTCTCCAGGGTTTCAGTTGGGGTCTTTCCCCACCCTAGGTGGACATGCCAGGGATTGAACCTGGGACCTCTGGCAGGCAAAGCAGGGGCACTGGCAAAATATCCTTTGCTATGGCCCCTCCCACTCAGGGAACTTGAGAGTCCTCGTAAAAAACAAAAGCAGATCCAGAAAGCCTGAAGCCTGCCCACCTCTGCATTAGTTGATTATACATTTAAGCATCAATGCTTCAAAATAATTTTCTGAGGAACCTAACAGAGGGAGAAAGTTTCTGTTAAGTATGAGGTAACCGACAAATCAGTCAACCAGAGCTACCATTTATTATTTTCAGTATTTTCTCCTTCACAAAATATGGTGAGATTCCCTTACGTCAGCCTTCCCCAAGCTGGTGCCCTTCAGACGTTCTGGATTTCAATGGTCAGGAATCCTGGGAGTTGTAGTCTAAAGCATCCAGAGGGCACCAAGTTGGGGAAGGCTGTCTTAGGAGTTGCCTCTTAAAGGAGCTACTTAGAAACAAACCCACTTACCCCTTTTCATTATCTGCTGGGACCAGCCTTTTCTCAGAAGCACCAACAGCCAAAATACAAGCCTGTGGTGGATTGATTATCGCAGAGAAATTCTTAATGCCATACATTCCTAAATTTGACACTGTAAAAGTTCCTCCCTGTAAGGAAACACATACATTAAGATAGCTGTACAAATCACTGTGCATGGTATGTTACCTGAAGTACAGAAAAGGATCACCCTGAAAAACTGTTTCATAACCAACCATTACCACTACAAAACATTTATCTTGTTTCTCTGAAAATGCAGAGTACAGTCACCGCTTCAGGAGTCAATCCTGCTCCAAGTTCCTCACCTGAAATTCATGCGGCTGTAGTTTGCCTTCGCGAGCTTTGGTTGCCAACGTTACAACATCTTTGTTAATGGAAGCCAATCCCTTTATGTGCGCATTAAATATAATTGGGGTTATAAGCCCTGCTGGGGTACTGACTGCAACACTTACATCGACTACGTGATTCCTGGAAGACAGAAAGGAGGGGGGATCATCTACATGATGAGCCAAGCGAGACTCAAAATAAATTCAGATTTAAATAAAAATGGAGAGGTACTTCTTACAATCTGATTGTGACTGCTTTCTACAATAAGCCAACCTCCCGCTCTCTGAGCTACATCCAAAAGAAAGGTGTCAAACAGTAGCCCCATATGCTCTATGTTACTGCAACTCCATTTCTGCCAGAAACTCCAGGATGCTGTTAGATGCAACTGTTGGTTATGAAGAACTTTATTAGCTACCTTAAGACTGTACACTTACTGCCTAATGACTGTGTCCAGCCAAGAGGAATTTGCTTCAGGCACCTTCAAACAAGCCAGAGCTGAAGCCTTAATAATGAAGTCATTGACAGAAAGCTTAGTGTTCTGTGGCACCTCCTGCAAAGATAAGACAGAAGATAGAAATGCTTGCCAGACTGCTCATCTAACAGAATCACCACAGAAGGCCAAAAAAGGACTCATCCACACAACCATGTTTCCCAAATAATTAAAATAATTGAGGGGAACTGCTATCCCATACACAGGCACCTTATTAAGTGAATTCAAATCGGAGCCTACACAAGCAAGAGCAGGCTGAATGTCTTTTCCAATGCAGCCAAGTCAACCAGACTGGGAAAGCTACTGCACTCAGTTCACAAAATGGTCTCCACATCTCCTCCTAAAATTTCCAAACTGAACCCACTACACCCGCCTAAGAAAGTTCTGGTTTTCATTCTAATTTAATATGAGATTTCAGTTCCAAGAGTGCCATGCTACTCCCCCTTCACTTCTGTCCTAATTATGTCAGCTCTCCCAAGGGAGTGAAAACCATCCCTTTCCACAGAACTGCCTCTGAATTAGTCATCTTCCCTTTACAGCCTCTATTCTCAGGTTACACATTCTGTGATCTTGGTTGGGAATGCAAAGCTGTGGGAAACGTGAGGGACAGATGTCAACTTTTACACTGCTAAAATATCCATGAGTAGAAGGCCAGGTACATAATTTGCTTATACATCTAGCTTGGTACGACGGAAAAGTTCAAATAAATGAGACCCAAGAAGCAGCCCCCTGCGACATAGGAGGCCACAATATTGTTTTATGCACTACCTACAATCCTTCTCCATACAGCATGCTACCTGGTTGAGTTCTTTTCTTAGCACCAGTATTTCTCCCATGTCTACGTCAACGGAGAGATAATAGTGAGGTATCGTTTGCTTAGACTGCATCAAACGCTGGGCAATCACCTGCAGATAAGGACAGTAAGGTGTTAAGATGCAACATATTCTGCTAAGTGAGTGTCAAACTAAAGTTAGGTGGCTTTTAAGGAAGCCTCTTTTTTTAAAAAAAAGCACCACACAAAAGCTGTCCCCTCCAACTCTCAGTCAAGCGCTGCCTTTCTCTCTTCTTTTAAATCCTTACTCAAAACACACCATTCCTGCAAAACCTTTGGCCTAATCCCTTCATCCTCACCCTCAACTGGAACAAAGCCTAGGAACACGCACCTCCCTTTGCTCATGTGAGCCCTTTATTAGTACCTCCTGCCCTCAGTAACCACGGAAGAGGTGTGGTCCACAAGCCTTCAGCTCAAGCCCTTACGTTTTAATGATTCTAAGGAAGGGTTATTGCCTTTTATTTATTTACAACATTTGTATACCACTCCACAGCTAAACAGATTCTGAAGTGGTGAACAAGAGATAAAGTGAACAAAAGATAAAAAGAATGGAACATGATATTAAAATTATTCTTTAAAAAACAGAGTGCCAATAAAACCGAGGCTGGTTAACCAAGGAAGGCTTCCTGGAAAAGACCTGTTTTCATGAGGCACCGAAAACAACCAGTGTTGTGCCTGCCTGACTTCCAGAGGCAGGGACCATAGGAAGGGGCCACCACATTGAAGGCTCCAGGTGGACTCCAGTTGGGCAATATGTCCATGTGGAACCACCACCAGCATGCCCTCTGATTACTTCAATGACCAGGCAGGTTGATAAGGGAGAAGGCGCTCTCTCAGGTATCCTGGTCCCAAGTTGTTTAGGGCTTTGTATACTAGTACTAATACCATAAGCCTGGCCCGGTAGTGAATAGGCAGCCTGTGCAGCTCCCTCAGCAAAGGAGTTATATGCTGAAAAGGAGCAGCTCCTGACAACAGCCAAGGTGCTGCATTCTGCAGTAGCTCCAGCTTCTGGACCAGCCTCAAGGGCGGCCCCATAAAAAGCGCAATGCAGTACTCCAGTCTTTACTAGCACCTGTACCACTGTGGCCAAACTATCCCTGTCCAGGAGAGGCTGTAGCTCACGAACCAACCGAAGCTGGTAAAAGGCACTCTGAGCCACCATGGCCGCTTGGGCCTCCAGCAACAGTGATGGATATAGGAGTACCCCCAGACTACAAACCTGATCCTTCAGAGGGAATGCAACCCCATCCAGAACAGGCAATGAGCCTATTCCCTCGACCCAGGAACCACTGACCCACAGAGCTTCCGTCTTGCCAGGATTCAGTTTGTTTATTGGCCCTCATCCAGCCCACTATTGCATTTAGGCACTGATGCAGGACTTGCACAGCCTCACCTGATTCAGATGTCACAGGGAGATAGAGCTGTGTGTAAGCAGCATACTGATAGCACTTGGCTCCAAATCCCCTAATGACTGCTCCCAGCAGCTCCCAATAAACAACACTGGGGACAAGATGGTACCCTGTGGAACCCCATAACTCAGTTGCCAAGGGGCCGAGAAATGGTCACCCAATGTTAGTCTCTGAAATCAGCCCCCAGGTAGGACCGGAACCACTGTAACACAGTGCCTCCAATGCCCATCCCGTGCAGTTGATCCAGGAGGATACCATGGTTTATGGCATCAAAAGCTGATGAGAGATTGAGAAGAAGTACCAGGGTTGCACTTCCCATATCCCTCTCTCGATAAAGGCCATCCATCAGGGCGACCAAGGCTGATTCAGTCCCATAACCAGATCGAAACCCAGACTGGAATGGGTCTGGATAATCAGTATCCTCCAAGAGTCCCTGCAGCTGTTCCACCACGACTCTCTCCAGTACCCTCCCTAAGAAAGGGGTATTTGCAACTGGGCAATAGTTGTCTAATACCATTGGGTCCAGGGTGGGCTTCTTCAGGAGTGGCCACACTACTGCCTCCTTAAGGACAGCAGGGACCACCCCTTCCCATGGGGTGCTCTATTAGCAGTCTCTCTAAAGCAGGAAAGGTAATGCCTTACCTTGCGAATACTGCTGACTGGAATATCTGTAAAGACGCCTGTGGGGAGGGCTGCAGCAGCTGTTGGTGTAGGCAGAGGAGGTGCTGCTTCTGCTGCCCGGGCCTGTATGTAGAAAAGCTTTTTTAGTTACAAGGACTGTGAAGAGAGGAGCCAAAGTACTGTTGGGGAGGGTGGAGGAAGAGCACATTATTCTTCAGTTTATTCCAGTGGGTGAGTTTTAAAGTGTTGCCACTGTCATACGTGAAAAGACAACAGCTCTGGGACCCTGCTACCTTCTTGTTGTCTTGTTTTCTACAGTCTACAGAACACTGTAGAAATTCCGATGCTTGCACCAGCAAATTAACTTACAGCCCACTGATATGTCTTAAAGCAAAACTTTAATCCGGAGGAGCTTAGTGTAGTTGGCAAGAAAGGATTAAAAAGGCAAGGGAAGTTTAGAGGTTTGAGTGCCAATACAAAGTGAGGACAAAAAGGTAGGTTAAAAGGCTGTGATGGTGAAGATGCATGCTTTGCATATTGATTTGCCCTATCCGCATGTTGGCCTGTAATTACAATTCTACATATTTCCATGCGTACCCACAGTGCTCTCATAAAAGCGCATAATCAGCAGTGGTGGGAAGCAAATCTTTCATCAGGATTTATCAGCACATAATTCCATGTAGCTACATTTAGAAAGACAGAAGAAAGAATCTATTCACATCATGTTGCTGGTGAAGAACCTCTAAAAGGATGTCAGCTTGGGACAGGAAGTGCAACCAGTTCTGGACTTCTAGAACAAAAGCACCAGGACTCAATACCCCTTGAATTGTTGGGTTACCTGGTGGTGAAGGACAGACACTTGGAACATCCTCAAACATATTTTCTCACACGGACACTGAAGTCACGTCCTGATACTGAGCACTGGCTCAGAGAATACTCTGGTGATAGCTCTCAGTAAGTGTTTAGGTTTGTCAAATGAGTCCATAACCTCGAAGCAACCAAGGCAGAAGTAACAGGATGTTGCAGTTCTGTTCACTACTCACCGGGGCAACCTTAGGTGGCACAAATGAGTCAATGTCTTTCTTTGTTATCCGTCCATCTGGTCCTGTACCTGGTAGAGACAAACAAAAGGGAAAATGCTTCACGTAACAGCTGACCAAGCAAATCAGGGGGTGGGATGTCAAAAGCTCACTGAGATTAGTCACTCACCTTTCACCTGTGAAAGATCAATTCCTTTCTCTGCTGCCAGTTTCTTTGCCAGGGGGCTGACTATTACCCTCCCTTTATGTGCAGGAACCTTGGTTGAAGGAGGGGCCGCAGGCTGGGGTGGAGATGAAGGAGCAGCTGCCACTGCAATCTTGAGAGGAAGGGGAGGCAGAGTGGTTAGCTAGATGCTGGCTTGTGGATACTTTTGGTAACTCCCCAGTGCTCCTACCCCATCCTGTGTCTGACTCTACAGCACAGACGGAAGTCTGCTGGGCATGGGGCACAGTGTAGACCCCTCAGGTCCAATACACAGCAAAATTGTGTTGACCCTGGCATGGCCCAAGATGGCAAAGCCCTAACAGGAGCTGGCCAAGGAAACCATCGTACTTGGAAGTGGCACAAGAGACGAGAAAGAGGATTGTATAAAAAATAATAAACCCATTTCTCAGGAAATATACTAAACAGTCTCAACTAGTCAGAAAAAGCCTCCCAAGAACAAGGTTTAGCAGGCAGTTGAATCAGCCTGTTAGAAATGGTTTCTCCCTAAATTGACTTGTAGTCCCTTTATTTGGAATTGTTTGGAAGGGGATATCATACAGGTGAGTAGGTTGCAGAAACACTCCTGCATCCCCTGTATGAGGAATTAATTTAAAAAGGCCATTTGCAGCAGAAAGATCCTCCTGTACAGGTGAAGCAAAAGTCAAAATCTGTGCTCAACGTGATCACAGTCGAGGTCCCCAACACTAATCTTTCCCTTCAGAGATAGCCCCAAGGTTGTACATACGGCACTAGGCGGCGGTGGCACTGGAGGCTTGAGATCTGCCACTCCAGCATCTCTGTAGTCTGCAAATGCAGGAATGTCGGACTCTTTCTCCACAATGATACAGAGTGGGGCTCCTAAGGGCACATCTCTTGTGCCTTCCGGCACCAAGATTTTTGCCAAGTAACCTTCTTCTTGCACTTCAAAGCCTTAAGAGGAGAGAGAGAGAGAGAGAGAGAATGTTCAGGGGAAAAAAAATTACTGAGATCAGTCTTGGAGACATCACAGTCCTACCACACGCATTTAGTGTTCTGCTTCTGCAGGATCATCTAGTGCTGTAAGAAGGAAAAAGGGGGATCTTGTCCAGATTGCATACTCCTCATGAAATGCAAATGGCCAAGCATCCCCCAAACCTTTATTTGTCTGGATTTAGGAACTTCTCACCTATCGTAGCTTTGTCCGTCTCAATTTCTGCCAACAAGTCTCCTTCGCTCAGCTTCTCACCAAGCTTCTTTTCCCATCTCTGAACTGTGCCCATCGTCATTGTAGGTGAGAGGGCCGGGAGAAGAATCTAAGGAATCGGAGAGGGCAACACCCTTTGTTACTGCATCTCTTAAAATCTAGCAGCGACAACCCTGACCCCAACAGGCAAGGCCAGCAGTACTGCTACGTCTCTGATCTGCCTTCCTTATATAAGGTTTGATTTAAAAGAGAAACTGAGGGCATAATAGCACCAAACATAAAACTGAATAGTCAATTTCTCCTCCTCCACCACCACTGTAGGTAATGAGGTAGAAGGCGTTCCTACTCACACGAATGGCGTTCAAAGGACCTTCCTCACTCTCTAGTCAGCGCAGTCAAATATTGGTGTTCTATCGGCAGGGAGCAAACTCATCCAGCTGCTACCACTAGTTGTCTTGTCCCCACCCAGCCTTGCTTGCCAATCACTCAAGGACAGTAACTTCTTATTCTACCGCTCTTTAGGGTCAGTTAAAATGGGACAATTGCACTCCTGGTGCTAGAGCAAATGAAGCTCATGGCTTGCACTGATGCTGCAGCCCAGAAATAGGACTAAGTCTTGAAGGCAAAGCAAAATGAACTACAGAGGATGGAAACAGAGAGAGGGATGGGGTGGGGATAAGAATAATAATAATTAAAGCCTATACCATACCTGCATATGGGGAGGATAGGAGCTGCCTGGAGCCTGAGCAGAGGGTTGAGCTGCTGGTGTGGGGGGAACTGCTGCTGCTGCTGGAGGAGGAGGAGGAGGCACTGAGGCTGGCGGGGCAGTTGCTGCAGAATCCAAAGTGTAATTCTTAAAGGCATCAATAAGCTCAGGCCTAGGAGAAGGCAGGAAGGAGCCTTGAGCCAGTACAAAGAGACAACGTGCCTAAAGGTGTAAGGGAGTCATCTGGGATGCCCCGCATCAACATGAACATCGGCATGCACCAGCAACACACTCAAGTATACAGCAGTAGAGAGCACAGAAAAATGTGGGCCCTATCCAGAGGGCTTTGAGTCCAAGTAAGGTGGGCAGGATCAAGGGCAGAGGACTAGGCTTGAAAAAGGAGTTTAAGCCTAGCCCTAAAAGCTGTTTCAATGCACTGGAACATAAATATAGGAGTCCCTCTGTTCATGTGCAGAGTGCCTCATTTAGATAGCTGCATAATGGCAATCACCTGAGGGGGTTGGGGATAGTGCTTCCAGGTAAATTTGAACTCCAGAACCTCTTGTTTTAGAGATTTTAGCACTGGAGAGAGGGCTAACCAATACAAGACAATACAGGGGGTCCAGGAAAGGTTTTGCTGCTGAAGGGGGTTTGGAGGCAGTGTTTAATCTAAAAGGAGAGGATGACTCGATAGAGAGAAGCTGTAGGAGGCTATTCTAGAAAATGGAATAGTTTGACAAAGGTGAGGCAGGGGGCTGGGAGAGTGAAGGAAACTAAAGCAAATGGTAGCAAACAAGGTAATTCTACAAAGATGCTCCCAAAACTACTCACTTGTCCACAGTGATGCATATTATGGCTCCTATGGGAACATCCCGTGTTCCTTCTGGCACCAGGATCTTGGCCAGGTAACATTCTTCAAGGCTCTCAAACCCCACAGTTGCTTTGTCTGTCTCCACCTTCATACATACACACAGAGCAATGTTACAGCAAAGAAACATGCAATTTACTTGAGCTACGCCTCATCAACATCGCGTTACTGATGATGACCATCAGAGCAAAAGAAAAAAAGATTCCTTTGTGAATCTACTCCTGACTCCCCTTCATCCACAGCTGGCCAGGAGAAATATTAGGGGATGAAGGAGAATGACATCCCTCCAGGATGTTGCTATGAAGTCTATTCTGAGAGCTTGCTCAGAAACCACCAAACAAACATGGTATTAGTGACATCTGTTTGCCCAAAAGAAGATGATCTGGGGCAAAATCCAGAGCAGGCCTCTCCAGCCAATTAGTTTGAAAGGCTAATGACCAGCAGCTTATGCCATTTTCAAGATACCTCTGCAATCAGATCCCCCTCGTTGATCTTATCCCCTTCTTTCTTCTCCCAGCGTGCAATAGTCCCCATCTGCATCGTAGGGGAGAGAGCAGGCAAAGGCACCTACAATGGAACAGGCAGTTAAGAAGAGCAACTCTCCATCCTGAGCACGGTGATGGATGAAGCCCCCATTCTTTGTCCTTGTGAGTTGGCATCAACAGGTCTTCAAGCTCACTTTCCAAGACCCCGCCCACCCCTTTCTAAAAAGAAGCTTTGATTTGTGAACAAGAGAAAACAGGGCTCCTGTATTTCCCCCTGCATGCATATCTAGCTGTTGGATACCGGTATTGATAGGTCTTGAGCTGAGACATAATTCCTGCAAGTAGTAGGCAGGAGTCTCCAGGCACTAATCACAGGGTACCGTGTAGCAGAGAAAGAAAGAAAGGTCCTCAAGCCCTGGATAATAAGGTGCCTGACAGCACCAAACAGCCAGTCCCTAAATGGTGATATGGGGGTGCCTAGAAATAATCTCTGTGCCCTACTTAAGGCATGTCTGGTGATAGGAGAGAAAGGAGACCTGAAGTAGCAATAATCTATTATATCACCTAAAAGCCAGGCGATGTACAAATGAAGGGCCATTTCTGTGGCTTGACATCTCCATCAGCCAACCTAACCCCACAACAATTCCATCTGAAATGCTTTCTCACCCCTCTCTCTGGGGGCAAGAGCCTAGAACTTGAACACTGCCGTACACCAGAAGAGACTTTTTTACACACACACACCATATCCTTGATAATATTATGTGGATTTTTACTGTAACCCCCCTTCCCCAAATAAATACATACAGAAACCAAGACAGGTGCTGACTACAATGCAAATAAGAGAAAAGGTAATTTTGGGTCGCTTAAGGGAGCCTTGCATTTAAGCCCTCACTTGGGAACTACAGGCCAAAACACGTATGTAGGCAAGTGAGCAGAATGGCAGAGGAGGAACAGAGCACTCCATGCCTCCTCAGCAATCCAGCACAGAAACCAGCCGGGCTGAGAGGGAGGGAGCCCTCTCCCTCCGCTCCCAGCATGGAAACGCTGTGGCGAGCTCCGGGACGACTGGGGCTCTCTGCCCTTCGAGCAGGCTGGCACAGGCGAACGACTGCAGGCTAGCAGCCCTCGTAGGCTTACTCACAAGCCTGGCTTAAGGGGCTGCTGTCAACAGGAAAGCGGGCACCCCTACGCCATCCCAACGGGGTTACAGCTGACAGCGAAACCCCTTCAAACAGCGCCAGGCGCAAGGCACGGCGAGGAGGGCCCCACGAGCGCGGCCCTGCGCACAGGCTGCCCGGCGGCGGACAAGCAGCGCCCTGAGCAGGGGCGACGCAGCGCCCGAGGGGCCCCCGCATCCCGGGGGGGCCGCTCCCTGGCCAGGCAGCCGCGCCGAGCCTCCAGAAAAGGGAAGCCAGAGCTCAGCTCAGCTCTGCCGGCGAAGGCCGCGGCCGGGTCCCCCCAGACAGCAGGGGCCCCGAACCCTCCACGGGGCAACCAGCAGCCCCGACGCCCCGCGGGGCGCCCGCGTGGGGATGGGCGCCCCGGCCGCGCCGCGCCGCGCCGCGCCGCGCGCCCTCACCTTCTGGTGGGGCGGGCGGCTGCACCAGTGCCGGGCGGGGGCGGCCGGGGCCGGGGCCCAGGCCCGCCTGCCGCCCGGCGGCGGGAGCCAGCGCGCGCCTCCTCGGCGGCGCCCCCAGGAGGCGGCGGCGGCGCCGCTGCCGCAGGCGCGCCCCGGCAGCGGCTGCCCCACCGGGCGCGCGCCCCTCCGCGGGGCCGCGCACTGCTGGGCCGCGCGCCGCGCCAGCGCGCGCCACATCCCGCCCGCGTCGCGCCTCCCTCAGCCGAGGAGGAGGCCCGGCCGGCGCTCGTCGTCGCCGCCGCCGCGCTCCCTGCCAGGCGCCGAGCGGGACGACGCCAGCGGGTGACCTCCCTCCTCCCCGGGGCGGGCAGTGCCGCACGGCGCGGACGAACGGGCCGGGCGCGCGACGCCGTCGCAAACGGCGGCCGCCAAGCGCGGGGAAGCGGGCGGGCGGGCGGGGCTGCCGCGCCGACCTAAGGCGGCCGCGCGGGCTGCGCGCGCATCTGGCTGAGCTGCTCGCGGAGTCGGGGGACTGGGCGGGCGCGTTTGTCCCTTGGCGCCTGCCGTCCGCCGCGCTTTTTTTTTTTTTTTTAATCGTCTTGGTGTTGCGTGATTTTATTATTTTTATTATTGTATCGTTGGCTTGGATTTTTAGGATGTCTTCAGACTTCTGATCAAATTGCAGCCGAGTACAGTCGACTGTATTTTTTCTGACTAATACACGCACGCGCACACAAAATAAAAGGTCACCCAGTGAGCTTCATTGCTGAGCAGAGATTTGAACCCAGGCCTCCTGGTCCAACACTTGTCCAGGGCTCAGGCCATGGGAAAAGGCCAGCTGGCGACCCTACAGCCTGATTACGGAGGACACGAGCGCTGGAAAAGCCCTCAGCTGAGTAAGCTTGTCACACACTTCGTGCACGCGCTGCCGGCCCGCGTGCCAGCCGTCAGAGGGAGAGAGAGCAGCAGGCGGGCACCCTGCGGCCTGCCCGGATTCAGCCTGCCTCTATCCGCTCACGCTGCCGAGGACTTCGGAGGAAGAGGAAGCAGCGGCCCTTCCGCTTAGCTGAGACCCAACTCCGTGCCCCGATGAACTTTGCAACGGAGAATCTAATGCTCGAGTTGTGCTTTTTACCTCCTCCGTCCCAGTCCCATTTCCTTTTGTGTCATGGCTTTTAGACTGTAAGACTGCGGGAAGGACTGTCTTATTTCATCTTTGTAAGCTGCTCTGAGAGCCTCTTTGATTGAAGGGTGAGATTAAAATGCTATGAACAAATAAAGGTAGCACCCCAGCAAGCAACGGCTAGGGTGGATGCTCGGCTTGCATGCTTGTGTTAAACGAGTGGGCCCTCATGCACAGCAAATACATTGAAATGTGAACGGGCATACATGGAAGGCTTACATGAGGACATGTTTTTCCAGTGCTCATCCTGTGTAGAGCAGACTTTAAGGTTTCCAGCTAACCAGCAGGAGGAAAGCAAACCACCAGCTTAGCCCGCTCCTGCGCTGTTACCTACATGCAGAAATCACTCCAGGTGTGAAGCTTTTCATGGCACCACAGAGCTCAACATGATCAACACCTGCTAATGTCTGTGGAACAAACTCCTGTTACAAAGGGACAGCTACAGGGCTCAGTCCAAAAGGCAGCATCCTGACACTCATTTAGTTTTACATTTTCAAAGGAAGTAATTAAGGTGTAACTTCGTCCTGTGATCCCGAATAGGTGCTCTTGCTTAAGGACATAAGACAGGCCTCACTTGGGAAGGCCCCGTAGCTCACAGCACATGCTTTGCCTGCAGAAGATGCCCTGTACAATCCTGGCATCTCTGATTTCAGGTACCAGGTGCTGCTGGGAAAGACCTCCCTGTTGCCCACCAGAACAGAACATGCTGGGCTAGATGGTCTCAGCGGGCTGTTTCCAATCTTAGTTTAAGTTACGTCTCCTTCATTTCAGTAGGTCTACTCTAAGCTGAACTAACATTGGATACAACCCAGTATCAGGGAGCTGTTGTGATCAGGATCAGACCAAAGACCACATCAATTCAGCATTCTTTGCAAGAAACCTGGCAACCCTAGGTGGTCCACCAGAAATTCTCACAGCAAGGATTATTGTCTGTCTTTCCATATATAAAACACACACACGTACAAACATAGTGATGAAAGTCCCAGCAGTAAATTGTACTCACTCACTGTCATTCCATACCCAAACAAATACAAACACACAGCTTTCATCACGTGTAAACTGCACTCATTTACTTTGCAACAACCTGTCTTGCACAGGCGTCTGAACAAAGTGTGTTAGCAAACTGGCCACAATTGTTCCTGCTTTTAAAACTTAAGAATGTTTAATGTCCCAATGGATTTGGGTGAACGTACTACAGAATAGCTGTATATTAAACACATGTAGCAGCATTTACTGTCTCAATAGGCAGTTATTGGGAGGATGGGAGAGAAGATACTGCCCATGTAGGTAAGTTTTTAAAAGGCATCCTTTAAAAACTCCCCAAGAGGCAAAATAGGCTCAGTGATTTGGGAGATGCAACAGGGACAGTTAAGCTGGTGCAGTTGTGGAGTATATGAATGTTGTGCATTTTTATTTATAAAAATAAATAGTTCATATAATAAAATAGTATAGTTCATATACACAAATAATGTTTTATAATGATCTGGGTTTTTTTTCATGGTTAATTTTTCAAAATACATACAGAATCATACTGACAGAAACCTAAAGATATTAATGATCTGCATACAGGGGATCTAATAAAAAGTGTACCGCTGAACTAAGATTGGAAACCAGGCCTTTATCCAATAGGGTTGCCAACTTGTGATTAGTGGGTCAGTTAGGGTGGGCTTTAAGTGCTCAGGGGGCATAACCTGATGCTTGGGACAATTCAGGAATTGTCATTTAATTGAATTGAATTGCTCATTTAAATACCTGATGCTGAGCAAGCGTGTGTGGTGAGAAGCACAGGCCCTGGGGCAATTTCTTTCCACCAAAGACAGCTACAGCTTTCCACACACACCGAGTGCCACCAAGTATTAAAAGGCACACTGCAGACCGCGTACAATGCTACTGGCTCCTTGAAAACACATCTAAGAAAGTAGCTGCAGCTCCTCTACTTAACAGTATGTAGTCGGCAGCCTTTCATTACACAATTTCTTGCAAAGGAATGCAGCAGGCGACTTGCACAGATACATTTGGGTGGAAAGTTATCCTTCCCTTTGCCAAGACCTTCAGCTGCCCTCAAATCAGGATAGAAGCCCCCTTTCCCACACCACAGCAAGGCTGCACACCTTCTATCCGTTGCATCCTCAGCGGCTGCTGGTCTTTCCTCAGTACATCACACAGACACTGTACACATCTGTTTACATGCAGGAAAGATTTCTGCCATCCCCAATGCACCTGGAAAGACTCTCCCACTTCTTGCCCCCCAAAGAAACAAATCGGACTTGGTTTGCAAACTCTCTTTATTGAAGGTTGTTTTCCTTTAAAGTCCTAGTCCACAAATCCAAAATATGTCCAACTGTTTCAGCACACAAAGAAGCTTCAGGCCTCTCTTAGCGAGTACACAGGGAGACTGAGAGTAATCTTCACCTTAATAGCAATATTTGCGAACTTCAGCATTTCTATGCAAAATAGAGTATTTTATAAGTAGCTTGCATGGCTCGTGCTGCAAGGATATGAACCCAGAAGCAGAATTTGAAAAGGAAGCAGAACAACTCTAGGATGTTGGGGTATAAATCAGGTATAAAGAACGAGGATAAAATTAATAGGAAGAGAACTCCCTTCACCCTCCCTTTATAATCTCTTTTGGCCTCTGATTCCATGAATGATTCATATTACTCAAGGCCTATTTTATGCCTTGCCCTGCTCTCCTTACCCATAAAATGAGGAGAGGGTAAATAAACCTGGGACACATCTACACTACAAACTTATACAGGATTTAAACCAGATGTCAGGGCTTCCCCCAAATAATCCTGGCACTGTAGTTTGGAGGGTATGTGTGAAAGATTCATTGTTAGAGATGTCTAGGCCCTTTCCTGTGATTCTCCAAGGAGAGAGAGTGTAACTTAAACCAGTTTTAAGACAGTAGTGTAGATACAACCTCAGTGTTATTACTGCAGGAACAAAGTCAAACCAGAGGTACAGGTTACAACACTAATAAAGAGGACTGGGAAATATAAGCTGCAACTTCACCCTTAATACTAAAAGACCTGGGCTGCAATGCTGCATACTCTTAGAATAACTAAATCCCATCAATGACTGTGGGATTTAAACAGCCTTACAGCATGCAGGATTGCAACTAACCATAATCATTTTCGACTTTCCTGAGACGAACTTTCTTTGTCCTCTCTCCCTACTACCACCACATTTCTGGCTACGAGCCTGTACGATAGGGGAAAATTAATTCAATTTAAATGAAGTATGTTTGTGAAAAGCAGGTACAGGTCTGACCTTAAAGCACATCTCTTGCTGACATAAACTGGACAATTCTCTTTTCTTTCTTTTTTTTAGTAAAGATAATTCCATGCTGTCTTTTAGCAACTGACTCAAACTCATGCAACAGAGAAACCAGTAATCTCACAAGAGGAAGAACATTTTTCTTTATCCTGGGGGGACGGGATGTTTTCCCCTTATTAATAAACTCTCCCACACTCCCAAGTCCACTTTGCAGTTGCTGTTCTGAATAACAACAAAGACTGCACTCTGAATGCTAACAGCAGGAGCAGATGCTAACAAGTGCAGGGGTTAGAAAGGCACTACTGCTCTTTCTGTACACTTAGGGTGTGGTAAGACAAAAACCACATAAATGCTGCCTATACAAGAAATAGCGGGCAAAATATAAAACCATTAGGAACCTGTTACACCTTCATAGTAAAATAAAGCTAGTTATGGGAGCCACATGGGGCATTAACAGGATGCTGTATAAAACATTAGCATCCTCTAGAAAAATGGGTAAAGTACAGTACAATGTGTGTGCAGAAATATACAGGAAAAAAGCACTTGCACTGGTATAAAAATATACACTGTCCTTGAACTACAACAACAACAACAACATAAACAGATACAAAATAATTCCAAAAAACAGGAGCAAGTTTACAAAAAGGACGTTAAAATCTATAAAATGATAAAAGCCAAATTCTCCTTCAAACTTTCAGCCTCACATGAAAAAGACACAGACTGACTGACACACGGACATCCATTCAGAGTGTTCATGCATGCACCAAAGACATGCAGGCTTGCAGCACTGGCTTCAAAGTACTGTGCTGCGACGGAAGGAAGAGCGGAAAAGGAACATGGAGCTGGGCTGGTGGAGGCGGCAATCTGGGGTGGCTAAAAGGAAAATCAGGACTTCACCAAACACCATCTACTTTTCAGTTCAGCAACGCCAAAGCTGCACTAGCAGAAGATACCTCCTACGTGCCTAAGTTCAGTGTTTTAAAGCACAACTAGAAAAACAGAAAGTCCAGATCCAAGAAAAAGTACCACGTTGAATTAAACTGGGTGTGCTCATCCCTCAGTACTGACTGCGCTAACCCTGTAATAGCTCCAGTCTGCAGATCAGATTACCAGGGGACTAATTTGAGCATGTAGAGATGCAAGTCAGTGTATCCCAAAAAACTATGTTGGCATGCCCCCAAGGGTTTTCCCATAAAACCTACACGGTTCACTCCACTGTGTCTTACTGCTACCACCTCTGTCCAAATTTTTAATGCTCTGCGATAGAGGTCTTCAGTGAAGAGAGAGCAGAGTGAGTGTATGTGTGTACACTTTAGGGCCACCTCATGCAACTGCCCAGCTCAAGGTGCCTGCAGTGGATAAGACAAATGACAGACTCATTCACCACAAGCAGAAGCCTCCAGTTTTGCACGTCACTGCAAACACATTCAGGATGGGCTGAGCAGTGGTGGGAAAAACTGCAGATCCTGCTTGAAGAGAATAAGGCAGGTGACCCATTTGCCATAAGAAAGAGAACCACCTCCACAGGAAGAAGGAAAAAAGACAGCCACTGCAAGTGGGGCGGTTGTAAGCAACAGCTTTAAACCAGGCACCTGAAAGATCAAGTGCCTTGCCCTCTTTCTGCTCTCTTGAAGGTAGTTTCACACAGGCACCCCTCTCATGCCAGAAATCCTGTGATAAAACCCACATGAAACTGTCCCTGGTGAAGGGTTCAATGTGGTTCCACTGCTCTCCAACCTCAAATAAATATTCCAATGGCAACCAGAGATCCCAGTCTCATATGGGTGTTAGCACAGGCTTCCTGGAAAAGAGCTCAGCTAGTGGTTGGAGAAAAGCAGTATTGTGGATCAATCCTGAGCTGTGGAAAAACACAGAGAAGCTGCCATCTAAGGGTCTCAACCCTATACTTTCCTACTGTTTTGATTGGGGGAGAGACAGTGTATCAAAGAGCATCCAGAAATGCTTGGACAGGACACTGTTCTGCCACTTGATGAGACACGGAACTTTCTGTAGCCTTCTTTGCCGATACAAAAACAAAAATTGTTTCAAGTCTCAAGATTTTCAGGACAGGCAAGCAAAACAACAAAAGCAGAAGTCACCATCCCACTCTGCCCTGATGCTGCCAATTTGAGAATCTTTGATCTGGACCACATTCCAACCTGCTTGTCTTTCTCCAGAAGGTCCTGTTGGTTCCTGATGCTGACAAAATTGAGAGGACTTTGCTGCAGGGAAGTGTGTGGAGCAGAGAGTCATTTGGAATGATTGGTTGGCAAGAGCTCCTGATATGGAGAACGTAGCTGCAACAGCTCTGCCTGCCTCTGGAGGTCACAGTTTCTAGTTTTAGCCATAAGTGCAAGGTTTCTTGTAATACTGTATGCCACCAATGAAAGTTCTCTAGATTACTAACAGCAGTAGGAATGGGAGGCAGAGAAAAACACATAATTAAGGCCAACATTGACTGAATAAAGAGAGGTGGCTTGTTCCCCACAGTATGGGACTTTTGAACTTCACAACATTTGGCTGTGGAACTCAAGTGCCAGACATCCTTGCATGCGACAAACGTCACACTCATCATTTTGCAGAGAAGTCCATTCTTTTGTTTTGGCAGTTGGAGTCAGATGCATTTCAGTTCACATGCTTTTTGGTCAGTATCTGGCAAGTGCTCCAGACAGTGGCAGATCTTCAAGGTAAAGAGAGTTGAGGTGTCCAATTAGTTCTCCCCATGGTCCTCCTCCACCCATGCCACAATCTTCCCCTCCCACCCAGGTATGATGTCATCGTCATGGAAAACCTACAGGAAAAGCAAACAGAGATGCCCTTGTCAATGAAGCGAGGATCTCCACAAATGTTACGGCAAATGGCCCAACGACACAGGCTCTCTGAGTGAGAAGTGAGTTGAAGCTTTTCCCCGAGCACTTCCCGGGATGTGCTTTAAGTGGTCGAACACTGCCATGACAGAGCAGCTAAGAGAGCAAGCTGAGTGTTAGGAAGCCCCACTTCAAACTTGCCCACAACCATGGTCTCCCCGGGTGATTTTAGGGCAAACTACTGTTTTCTCAGCATTAGCTCCATATCTGAAAGATGGAGGTAATAAAACTAGCAGCTTCCTTCACAAGTCTGTTGTAACAAGGGCAAAGATAATGTTTGTGGAATACTTGAAATCCATACATAAACAATACTAATACTAATAATAAACCAATAAAAGTAAAATGATGATGATATGGTTCTCATGCTGACAGTTAATCTGGAGCTCAATGGGACAACCATTTATTAATGTCTTTCCTTTTTAAAGATGGGTTACTGATCCTGAGACACAATGACTTGCCCAAGGCCTTATACAGTGAGCCCACAGCAGAGAGGGACATGAAGCCAGATCTTCCAGACATGGCCCACCTATCTCTACTCACTCGCTCAGGGTGTCTATAAGGATTAAGAGAGACAGAAACTTGCCCTTCTTCAAATGGCATGCATTTTTTTTCGCACATTCTGCGGCATCTCACAAGTTTCCATCAGAGCCTTGTTCTGCGCACTAAGGGATGACTGGGGGGGCTTGTACGCATCTAGATATTCAGCAGCAATGTGCAAGTGGGTCCTGGCCCTATACACAACAGCCTAATTTTATTTAGGTGTTTTAATTACATCACTTAAGCTGAATACTGCCTTTTCAGCAAAATTGTCTCTGACAAGCCAAGTCAAAGGAGGGGGGGGATCCCAGAGCTTTGGCACTGGGAAAGCATTCAGCAGCTGATCTGTCTGGAAACTCCCTTTTCTTCCTGGAGTCCACAAAGGGTGGCTGTCGGACAGTCAGGTTATTTTATGCACATCCTGCAAACATGCCTTAGGGTGTGATTCTTCTCACCCCCAGCCACTGTGCCATCACTGACCTTTCTGCTCCTGGGCTTCCACTTCACAAGATACAGGCCAAGCGGGAGCACAGAGCCCCCAACCCACTGCTATTCTGACGCCCTCTGCAAGTGCATGGCACTGGTCATACAGCAACTGCACACACAGAACAAAGCTGGAAGTAAGCCCTAACTAGAGACCACCACATACCTCCTCCTTGACTGTGCCGAATTCTGGATCCAGGGCTTTGAAGTGATACCGGTGTGTTCCTTCCCGATCAATAGCTGCTTTAAAATCCCTCAGAGTCACTTCACCTAACCTGCAAATGCACAAGCGCAGAAAAGGGGTGTGTTGGCTTCACTGGAATGAGACGTGGCCTCTCCGCTGCAGCTCTCACAATGCGTGCTGGGAGACAGAATCCCGTGGAGGTGCACATTCCTACTAAGTCCCCTGTAACAGGGGCCCAACACTGAGCTGCTAGCCTCACCTCTTTGGTATGTTGACCATGAACGGTGTGAGGGAGCGATCCGTGAAGTAGAGCACTTTGGTGCAGGCACTGCTGCTCATTGCAGGGGTGCTGTGAGAATGAGGCAGTTCTGCAAAGGAAGGACGGAAAGAAAGAAAGAAAGAAAGAAAGAAAGAAAGAAAGAAAGAAAGAAAGGGTTTCAGCCACAACACAGTGAGATGACATCCTTCTCATTGTATTCAACTCCAAAAGCAGCTGAGGCCTGGGAAGGGAAACATGAGAGTCCACCCACTCTCAACAGCTAGAGGCCCCAACCTGACATAAATCCATGTTCACATATCTACAGAGGCATTAGTCTGTCACCAGACTAGGATTGAGGGATGCTCTTAGCATAATATGACTGGATTACACAGAATCCAGCCCACACATTACCTCTCCTGCTACACCAGGGGTGAGTAACATGCAGCCCACAAGTCACCCCTGCAAAAAAAAAAACCACTAGTAATGAAAACATTTTAGGGGGGAAAAGGTGTTTGTAGCGCTACAGAGTGCCCAAAATGTCAAATTTAGTTCACAGACAAGTTAAATTTGACCTTTTGGCACTCCGTAGTGTTATGGACAGCTTTTTTTCCCTCTTAAAAACATTAGCATTATTCTAGGTCGCCCAGCAGATTGCGGCCTATGGGGAGTCCAGGCGAAAGAAGGGCGCCCCTGCACTACACAGTCATTCTGTCTGCAACTTCTGGGGTTACTGGCAAAAATCCAGCCTATGAGAAATCAAGAATGTTTTCTTTGGCAAACTCAAAGCACCACTCTTGCTATGCCCCCACTGGCCCTAAAACCAATGCCACCTCCAGTGTGGGCAAGCAAGGGACCTGCATAGGAGGAAAGTGTGGGTGCATCTGCACTGGGGGTACATCTGCCTCCGCCTTTCGAAACGCCATGTGCGTGTGCCCTCATGCCACATCTGTACTGTCTTCCTATAAACAGGGAGCAGGGTCATGGGGTGTGGTGTTTTATGAACCAATTTAACCAGGAATTAGGCAACATGAAGCAACTTTGCTCATGAGTGTAAGGAAAATACTGCCACTGTGCCCAGCACAGTCTTCAGTGTAGATAAAGGTGGGCATGGATCACACACCCACAGACATCGGTTACGCCTGTTCCTCCCAGTCTAAAGAGCCCAATTCATTACCAGTTTGCTAATTCCCTTAATATACGGTGCTGGTTTTTTTTTACAGAGTGTACCGACACATAATAAAGCAGTTACTATATTGTAACGAAGGGTGGGGGGAGTTTTGTTCCCATAATTAGGACACAATCTTATGCATGGCTAGCCGGGGAATGCTAGGAGTTGTAGGACTTTTTTTTCTGTCTAAACATGCATAGGATTGTGCTGTTAAGGGCTAAAAACTTCAGTAAACAGGATGCCTAAATATCTGAGTCAAAACAATGATGGAAGAGCAAGGCAAAAACAGCCTGCACTACCAACCATGGCCACTAGAGGACAGGACTTGCTTGGAGTAAGCCACATAAGGTATCTGAAAAGAATGTGGTGCTTTCCGCTTGATCTCAAGAGAGTAAATATTAATTGTGGCTATTGATTATTTATACTTCAGTAATGTCCAGGGACTGCAGCAGTTCCCTTTGTGCCAACAACTATACCTAGACAGGCTTCTAGAACCAATCACAGTTGGTGAAAGAAACAGTCAAAGACGGGGGAACAGGGAGGAGGATGAGTGGGCGATGGGAGTGCCAAGCAAGGCTGCCCTGTTTTGCCAAGAGCAGCACTGCTCAGCAGCCTCTTCCCAGTATCCCAGTAACCTCTGGGCTTTTCTACACGAAGCTATTAATCCGCTGCATCTACTTTTGGTTACACTGCAGAATCGGGATCTGAGCACTACACAAGGAGCGTTTCCTCTCCGGTTTTGCCACTACCTAACCTCTGCATGGCATTGTGATGTAGCAGAATAGCACAAATACACAAATGGAAAAGGCATTTTCTTTTGGTTTCAGAAATAATACCTCATTTTCCCAGTTCTAAAAAAACTCGCTGAAGGTGCTGTTTAAAAACAGACATGAAACTGGAGGGTCCTGTAAACAACCACGATTAGGGAATGACAAGCACACAATAAATGCCCCATATACAAAAGCTCTCCGAAGCAGAGCACTCCTAACTGGAATAAGAGAGGGACTGCACTCACTGGAGGGCCAGGAGTCTCGGTACTCGTTCGTTGCATGGCTGGCAGGTGACTTCCCTCGGACCTGGAGAGGGAAACCAAAGGAATGAGGGAGAGACACTCTGCACATGCCCACTCTCTTCTCTGCTGTTTGAAGAAACCGAGGGCAAGATTGGCTTGAGCATGGAATGCTCTTGTCCGGGTTATATTTCAGGGAGGCTTGGAGGACCGCTATGAACCCCTGGTTGAAGGGTCTAAATCAGCCTTTCCTGACCGGGTGCCCTCCAGATGTGCTGGACAACTCCCATAACCCCTAGCCAGGGATTATGAGAGCTGTAGCCCAACACATCTGGAGGGCACCAGTTTGGGGAGGGCTGGTCTAAATGGACTGTTATGATGTGCGTCCATTTACTGCCCTTGCGTCACTGAGCTTACCAAGGATCATAAAGGCCCGAGAGACTGCAAGGTTTGAGCCAGACATCAGTTTTGCCTGCTGAGCAACAGTTGCACACACACGAAGCTCCAACTGAAAGGTCACCGGAGAGAAAAATAACAGATGGGGCACACTGATTGAAAGGCCTAGCGCAAGCGTGCACACTGCTCGGAGACAAAGGGGCCACCCACTGTCGTAATGCCAGCAAGAGCCTGCTCAAAAATGACCCCCTCCCCACAAGGACAACAACTGGTGAGACAAGGGATTAAAAAGCCCTACAGCAAGGGCTTTCTAATGGAGGCTTTCTAGCAGCTTCACAGCTGTCTCCAGACTGTAATCGAGTCGCCCTCAGAGCATCCTAGAGGGGGGAGCTCCAACAGGAAAGGGCCAAGAAGTCTGTCAAAGGGCATGTGGCAAGCTGGAACAGTCATGGGAGCCAAGAGCATGAACCAGCACGTGTCTGGCATAACACAGTCCAAATGCTACTATGCTATGACACCCCAAGCCCACTCACCTCAGCTCCTTATCTTAATATCCTCCATTAACCACAAAACCAGGAACAGAAGTCAGGACTCCCAAACTTCCACCACCTCCTTCCCACCCCTCTCCCTGACACTATCTAGAAAAAACAGAGCTGACATTTAAATTACTGTGGCTCAACATGCATCATCAGCTCCTCTGACACAACGATCCCTCCAGGGTCAACCCAGGGTTGCACAGGCCTCCCCCTTTGTCATAATGTCAATTTCTCCTACAACTCTTTCACAGAGTGCTTTTCTGGGTCCACAGGAAACACAAGTGCCCGGAGCTGAGCCTACGCCAGCCCCTCACCTGCCTGCATGGCACAAAGGGAACACAGCCAAGCCAGCAGTGGCACACCCTCCACGCGAGCTCAAGGTGTTTATGGAGCCACGATTCCTCCACGCAAGCTGCGCAGGTGGACCCCCAAGCCTCACACACTGCAGGGGAAGGCAAGAGCCACCCAGGTTCACTAGTCCATCTGACCCAGCAACACCTCTTACCCTTCTCTCCTGCCTCTTTTGCACCTCCATGCGGTGCAGTCTCTCCATCAAGCTGGAGATGCCCTGCTCCAGGCTGTCGATGGTGTGGTGCTGTGGGTCGTGGCCACTGAAGCTGTTCCGCAAACTGCGTAGCGCCTCGCGTACCAGCTGCAGGTCGTTGGTCTGTCCCGGAGACCAGGAGAGGTCAGAGAAAGCAGGAGAAGACTGCCTGACTTTGCAAAGAGCCTTCACCCTGCACAGCCCCCAAGTCCCTCAGGGCTCATCACCTCTCTGCCCACCCAGCAGTTGGCTTGCACAGCCAAGGGTGCTCCACGGAGCACTGAGAGAGGGCCTCTCAATATGGAGCCAGAAAGTACTTACCCCTCTGTGTGCTGTGGAAGCAGCTCCTTTTCCTGATGTCTGGAGGAAGCCATTGCTCTGGGAGCCATGGTCGCTGTAGACGATCACCTGCTTTGCAAGACAGACAGACCCTTTTGTGGCAAGGCCCTTGTCACAGGCAGTTCTCAAGGAGACAGCGCTATGTAGGAATTCGGGTACCGGCCTCATTTGCCACCATTGATCCAGGGTAAAGATGGACAGAACGTTTTTAAAGCAGTGGGGCCCACATTTGGAAGCACCTTTGCAGCAGAAGCCAACTGTGCATCATGCTGATTGGCGGGTGCCCTTAATGTCACCAAGCAACCCCTCTCTCCCAAATTCCCAGAGCTGTTTTGCACTTAAGATGAAATATTCCCCCCTTGTTAAATTAATAAAGTGACAAATGAGCTGAGTAAAGGTACACGTGGTGAATTTGTTAAAAAGGCAAAGAACCTGCCTGACGAATTGGGGGGGGGGGGTGGGAGCCTGGCAGCAGAGCCACTGTTAATCTGCTAGCCTGCACATCAGTCAATTCAGCTGCAGAGCCAGGAGAAGAGGAGCGGAACCCACAGCTGAGGGTCTTGCTGTGCGTCCCATTTTTATATTACGTCTGTCTTGATCTTGTGATTTTGCTGCTGTCTCCACTGCAGCACAGAGGTTTGTGCTGGAACCGCAAAAACAGCACCTGCAAAAGGCAAGCTGTGAAGCTCTGTCCTCTTTGTGCCAGGCACACGGAGGCTTGGCGTTGCTGCTTCCCCAAAGCAAGGCACCACGTACCTCCTCTGCGCCCTTCTTCGTGCACTGAGCCAGAAGGGCCTCTTTGTGCCCCAGCTCTCGCTCCAACTCTGCCTGCGAAGGGAAGGGGGGGGGTCAGCAAGCAACACGGCCAGGAGGGGGGCTGGGGCTGGAGGTGGGGGCATAGGGTGTCAGTACCTGCTGATAGCTGGCCTCGGAGAGCTGCCGCAGCATTTCCTCCACCTTGGCCTGGTGCTGGTGTAAGTGCCGATCCTTCTGGCCCAGCTCCTTCTGCAACATAGTGGGAATTGGGGTCATCAGCAGGGGAAGGAGGCTCACGCTGGAGGGGAGCAAAGTTGGGGGCAAAGGTCAGCACAGTCCACATAGCTCTTGCAACGTGGCTTTCTTTGGGGGAAGGGAAGCTTGGCTGGGCCCTGGTGTACTGTGCTGCATGGATACTGTAGGAGCTCGGCCCAACAGAGCCCAGGGATGAAGGGGGGGGCGGTCAGAAACACACACATGGTATTACAGAGGCACGACAAAGACTTCCGGGTTACCATATCTCTATGTTGCAGGGATGACCTCCCCAGCCCCAGCCCCAATGCTGGCAAGGAAGGAAGATTCCCTTACTTTGTATTCTGCCAGGAGTCGATTCCTCTCTTCAACCTTCCTCTGTAGATCGGCCTGTACAAGTAACGTTTTGAACACTGAGCCTGGTGTGCAGCTTGTATCCCCAGATGCCAGGGACCAGGCACAGAACTCAACATGAACCTTCCTGCTCCCCTGTACAGCAGAGGGGACAAGAGCAACATGTGCCATTGGTTCTCCACTTCCTTGCCCCTTCCCTATCCATGGTGGATTCCTCAATGTAGAATTTAAGCAACACGTCAACAGGTGTGGATCTGGCTCAGCTCTGACACTGAGCTGATGCAGGGCTAAGCTTTTCTTTGGAGGCCTCTCTGGCATGGCATGCTTCCCTTACAGCACACTAGGACCTGGATGTGCAGGATGGCTGGACGAAAAGACTTGCAAATCTGTGCCAGCCTCTACGGCCAATGGTTCTAGGAAAGCATTTCTCCCTTCCCAGCAGAGTTGGGAAATACAAAAGACAACAGACACAGGGAGGTGATGGAGTATGGAAGACATTAAATAGGCCCCTGCATTTGTAGCAGTTAACTTTCCCATGTAGTCTTGTTACTGTTGGCCTTCCAGCTCCCCAAGCATATTCTCAGCATATTCTCCCTCAACCTGCAGTGCCTCCTTGTCCCACTGAAACACAAGAACTTACCTTATAACATGTCATACCGTCCACCTAGCCCAATATTGTTGACTCTTCCTGGTAGTGGCTTCCCAGTGTCTCAAGCAGATGTTTTCCACATCACCTGTTAGTTACCTGATCCTTTATGATCCTTTATGTTGGAAATACTGGGGGAATGGACCCTGGGCATTCTGCATGCAAAGCATGAACTCTACTACTAAGATACGGTCCCTGCCCCAAACCCCGTAACTTCCAGTCTCTGCAGAAGAAACCTCACATGCGAGTCTGCAACACAAAAGGACCCACTCACGTTTTGGCTATGCAGTTCTTCCTTGTCCATGCTGGTTCTCAGCAACTCTTGCTTTAGCTGAAGAATCAGAGTATCCTGCTGGGCCAGCCGCTGCTGCAAGGCATCCTGGGGAAATAAGCGCGCCATCTTAAGGCTGCAATCCTAAGCACACATGCTATGAAGCAAGTCTAACTGAACTCGGTGGGACTTGCTTCTGAGGAAGCACACTTCTAGTCACAGTGTACGCAAACTACAACATGATGGATAAACAACAGAAGGGAGCGGGAAAGGGAGTGCAACAGGCCAGTGTACAGTGGATGGTTCTTAGCACCGAAGGAACAACCCAGGTGAGCCATTTAGACTTAACTCCAGGATCCCACAGCCACCACCACTGTTGAGCTCCACTTCGGCCAGTTGCCAGCATCTCAAAAGGTACCCCGGTGGTTGCGAAGGTAGTTAAAGTGAAGAAATACAGGCAGGAAGATATACCCTTGCAGATGCTGTTGGGTGGCACAGAGTCAACTCCTACTATCATCACCCAACTTCCATCTATGCCATCCACGCACCAGAAAAAGGCAAATATCAGCCAGAGCTGTAGAGCTAAGAACACGACATTTTGAATATCGCTGTACAAAGTTTCTTGACAGTGCTCTCTACAGGCTTAACTGAACATAATGGCCTTGTTCTCACAAACTGCAAATGAAGTGGTAAACCTGTGTCCAGGTTGTATCACTTCAGACTGCAGGTGGGGGCTCATGATTGAAGGCTCCTCTGTAAAAAAAATAAACAAATATTTTTTCACACAGAAAACTGGCATGTCAGGCTAGGCTACAACACATCTCCCTGGCACACTAGTTCTCTCCATGCAGGTTTAAAAAAAAATTAATAGAGGATCATTCAATTATGTGGGCCCCACCTGTAGTCTAATGTGGTACAGTCCAGACAGAGGCTTATTGCCTTACCTACTGTTTCTGAGAACTAGGCCTATATTAGGGGATCAGTCAGGAATGTGATCCCTAGTGATCCTGTTTTTGTTTTTTAAAAGTTCAACATGAGGCTCAGCTCTCTTCCTCGAGAGGTCTGAATTTATATTACTAAAATTGCCCTTTACTCCAGCATAGGAGGAATAGCTTTGTGAGGAAAATAGTCCTGCAATTCTATGATTTCTGGCTGAGCCAGGGAGTATTTCCACAGCTCTCGTTTCATGTTTCTGTGAAGGCTATTCCTCTTTGGATCATTCTCACAGGTTTCTTCTTACGACAACATCAAGCATGGAAGCAGCACTAAAAATACCTCTTGCTCTGGAGCCAATTATCACATGGCTGGCACAGCAAGATGTAGATCTGAGCAAGCAGGGATATAAACAAGCTGGAAATGGCCAAGCACAGCACTTGGATTAGCTGCAGATCCCTTGTATGTCGCCCCTCTAGGAATGGTCTGATCCATGAAGCCAAGCCGCAGCAATTTTCTTCACCAGACAGCACATCAGGAAAAGGTAGATTCATTTAATCATATGCCCAAAGCAAGCACTGATGTTTGCAATTGTCATGCCATGGGAAGGTGACCGGACCAGCTTGTCCAACAAGTGTTGGCTGCTAGTCCATTGCTTGATACACCCCTACGGACAGCTTGATTCCACCTGATCCCTGGTACATGGAAAACTGCAAAGAGAGCACTTACTGGGGACATCAGTTGTCTGAATTCACCCAAATCCCCAGCCTGAATATCCTGTTCTCAGGGTTAGGAAAGTATTTCAGCTTCCTAGGTTCTGTATCAGCACCTTATCTTTTGCCAGCAGTCTTGTGGGGGGGATGGAAAAAATACCACAGTTCTTACAGGCTAACTTCAAAAATGTCAGGGGCCTAACAGTCCAGCCCTGCCTATTTCAGCATGTCTCTTAGAAACTGAGCCCCAGAGCAAAGGCTACTTCCAGGCCAGCATTACAGACTGCTTGCAGAACCCCATGCCAGCATCAATAGGAGTACGTGTAATCAGACACATAAATCAGCATTTGCACATTCAGCACCAACGCAAATGTTGCTCACATTGACTTCACATTTTTTCTCAGCTATTCTTCACATTTTAATTTCCCCCTGGACAATGCACCCACTGGGAAATGGCAAGCACAGCAGACAGAATGCTATGAACAAGAGAAGATGCTCAGGGCTTCCAAGAAAAGACGCTAACAGATTCTTGGGGAGAGCAGTCTATCTTCTTGCACATTTATGATCTGGAGGACATTACAACTAGGTGCATACCTTTCATCTCATTCACACATTGCAACATATACTGGTATTATGAAACATTTATCTTCCTGGATAGAAGTGTCTTTGCCCACCACTCATATAGTCCAAGCTGGGGGAACTTCTCACTCTCGAACTACAAAGTTCGGTCTGCAATGCGGGGGGGGGGGGAGTTAACTGTATATCACATAATGTCAGTATTGGCCCTGTGGGAATGACAGATCCAGAAGTAGAGTAAAAGATTCAAGACCCCCAGTCTGCTGCTTTTCTCATGAGGAGAATGGAAGTTGCAAGTCCTCACTGGTTCTTCAAGACAACATTCTCGCAATATGCAGTGGGCATCACTGAAGAGATTCCAGAAGTTCAAGGGGACACCCTCCAAGCAAGTTTTAATGTGTTGTAACTGGGTCAGGAGGTGGATTTTTCCACGTGTGTCAGCAGGTGAGTTTTTCCTGCTACCAGTTTGGCTTCTTATTTATTTACATACCAAATGTATATGCTGCCTAATACCAACATTCCCTGGGTGGCTTATAGCATCAATAAAATGTTAAAATACAACCATCAACCATAAAACATTAGAACAGCAGATATAAAACAGAATTTAAAACACTTCAGAGTTTTTAAGCAGTCTTACAAGGCCCAGGAAAATAAAAAGGCATTTTCCTGGTGCTGAAATGACCACAAAGTAGGTACTAGGCAAACCTCTTTGCTAAGAGCTTTCCACAGCTGGGCTGCCGCCACTGAAAAGGCCCTCTCTCCTTAGCAGCAACTGCCTCAATACCTCATTTGGTGGGGGGCACCTAGCGAAAAGCCTCCAAAGATGCACAGAAGTACAGAAAACCTTTGAAAAGAATGTGTGATCCAATGTTGGAGATTGGATGAGCTATTTCTGTGTTCCTCTTCTGACTCCACCGAACTACAATAATAGGCAATGTTCAACAGTAAATCCTTCTTTTCTCACCTTTACTCCCTGCAGGTTTCGAGCTTCTTGTTTATGCTTCTGCAACTCCTTCTGCAAGACCAGTGAAGTTAGGTTACTATGACATCTCCACAACATCACCTCAAAATCAACCCCATCTCTTCCATCCCTTCAGAGTTCATATTTCTCCCTCCCCATGATTTAAAGAAAGCCTTTCTTGTGCCTGAAAAATCAAACAAAATTTTGGAGCAGGACCTGTTTTAATGAGCCCAGAGAAACCAAGAAGAAGAAATCAATGTCAGTGTTAATGCCCATTTGGACATCCACTGCTGTCTTAAGCACTTGACATTAAATGGCAAATGGGAAAACCATCAATCCCTCAAATCTCTCTTTCAGCTCAGTGCTGAGAATGCAACTTCCAGTGATAGTCCTGGGCTTGCAGCCAACTTCTGTGCAGGCCCCAGATGAAGCAGACCTGACAGGATTGGCTTTTTTTTCCTGAGCTGCTTTATCTCGCCAATGAAAGTGTGTTTACCTTCAGACATGGTTAGAAATCTTAACTATTGCCCTGGTTAGTTACCCAGCTATAGGGCAACTTTCACAGATAATCCAGTTTCAAGAATGCCTTGAACAACATATATGAAGTTGGGCTTACTTCACTCAGTTGCTGAAAAGAGATGTCAGAATGGGCAGGGGAAGAAAAGAGGGTACAGAAATTTGAACAGCAACAATCATATGGTGGAAGCAATGAAAGAATACAGAATGCCATGACTCCAGTGGAACCCAGTACAAATGTTTCATCCTTATAGTTATACAGGAAAACCTGAAAATACGGCAGTTTATTTTTATCAATTTGTAAAGAGACCTAGTGGGATACTGAGAGTGCTATATTTTCTGGGGTCAGGCATGCTATTTCAGCTGCTTCCGAACTCCATAGTCCAGGCCTGGTCCCTGACAGTCTGAGCAGCTGACACGGTCCAGGGGCATCATGGCCTATGCAGTTTGTACAGCTGGCTTCCCACGATGAGTGCAAGGGCATAACAGAGGGAAACACTGCTGCCTTTCTGTGGTGGAAGATATCCTTTGTTCCTGATTGTACACTACAGCCACTGATACGATCCAGGGAGAAAACATGTGTGAGATAGCCTCATTATGAAAATTTGGAAGCCTGAACTTCCATGTTTGATCCAAAGTGCTTTCAGAAATTAAAAATAATGACTGTGCAGAAAAGCCCATCATTAGACTTAGGGTTGCTTAAATGATGGTTGCCCCCTCTTTCCACCATAACATAGCAAAGATCACACTTGCAAACAGTGATCAATGCTACATGTCTCCACAATGCCTGCAGCAGGCCCTGCCAAAACTTAGAACCCCCTGGCCCTGGGCAGCTTTTGTTTCCTGGACTGAGCATTCAACTCCTCCCTTGTAAACACAGGTGTTCCACTGAGAAGTGAAAAATGCAAGTAAACAAAGTTTCCCATCTCACATATTTATTTGTTAGGTATATCTCTTGCTCTTTGACCATCAAGTGCACAAAGTGGCTTACAATATTTCAGAATACAATTTTAAACTTCTCCCCCCACCCTCATTCCCAGCACCAAGGCTCTCAGTACCCCCCTCCCTGCATTATGTAACTGATTAAAGAATACAGATGTCATTATCCTCTCATCTCCAAAGACTATGCCCACACGCTTCCCTAATGGTCCCCAAATGTTAGCACCCTTATGATGCTGGCCCCAAAGCTGCTGAGTTTTATAGTGTCCCAGGAGCCAAAGAAGCCCATCCTGACTGTCTAGCTGGCTGCCTCTTACCTTTAGCTCCTGATTCTCCTCCATGCTCTGGTCCAGTCGGCCTCGGATTATGATCTGAATGCAAAATGTGGCAGTTATTTGCCAGTGCCTGAACAGAAATAACACACAAAGCAGTCTCAGAATGGAACTTTGGAAGAAAAGACATTCCTACTCACCAGCTGCTCTTCGGGGCAGACCTCCTGTTCACAAAGGACGAACGATCCTTCTTGCTCATCCTCAGGTAATGACCCATTGAGAAGCAAGGCCTGGCAAAACAACAATGGCAAAGGGAAATGCCTAATCAGATGCCTCCATGGAAACCACCGGAGAGAAATTCAACCCCTTCTGGAGAGGATCAGGCTGGGATGAGAGACTAGTCTGCTTCGACAACTGGAGCCTAACTGCGCAAAAATGGATTCTATCCCCAATGACATTACAAACAAAAATTTTAAGGGAAGGAGAGAGGCTGCTGCTTCAGATCAGGCCCTTCTGGAGCCAAAACTGAAAAATATCCAGGAGAGAACAATACAGACACCAATAGCCTGTTATCAGCAGTGCGAAGGTCTTCACTTATCATCTGGCTTGCTAAGAACATAAGAAGAGCCGTTCTGGATCAGAACAACAGTCCATCTAGTCCAGCATTCTGTTCACACAGTAGCCAACCAGCTGCCCATGGGAAACCCATATGTAAGACATGAATGCAATAGCACCCTCCCAGTCATGTTTTCCAGCACCTGGTGTACATAGGCGTACCACCCCTGATACTGGAGGTAGCATATCGTGACCACGACTAGTAGTCATGGATAGGCTTATCCTCCATGAGAATCTTATCTTACCTCCATTAACAGTCTTATTCTGCTTCCTTTAATCTGTCCTGAATCTCCCACCAATCAGCTTCATGGGATAACCCCAGATTCTAATATTATGAGAGAAGGAGAAAAAAGTCTCCCAATCCACTTTCTCCACACCACACATAATTTTGTACACCTCTATCATGTCTCCGCACACTCAACTTTTTTCTAAGCTAAACATTCCCAGATGTTGTAACCTTTCCTCATAGGGGAGTTGCTCCAGACCCTTGATCATTTTAGTTGCCCCTTTCTGCACTTTTTCCAGCTCTACAATACCCTTTTATAGCTGCAGTGACCAGAACCGTACATAAGGATGTCGGAGAAATCTGCCAACAGAACCAAATGAGTTTGGATTTTCATGAATCCAACCCACAGATTCCACAGCAGACCAGCTTCCAGGGGGGAAGTTGGGCAGACTTTGTGGACTCATGGACAGTTTTTCTAACTTTCCCAAATTTTGTGCAATTTTCATCATAGAAAAATATGCAAAATAAAAAACCCAGCCAAAAATGCACATTTTCCCCATAGGCTAAAGCATGAAAATGCACATCTGGGGGGATTTGCACATTTCACATATGCGAATTTGCACAAATGTGCATTAGCGCAAATGTGAACTTGCACAAATTTGGAAACCAAAAAAAAATCAGATCCCGTGGATGGGCAGACAACAGAGCAAAAGGCACCTGACAATCCACGAAACACAAACAGAACAGATTTTACCTAATCTGTACATCCCTAACTGTACACAGCATTCCAAATGTGGGTGCACTATCAAGCTGTATAAGGGCATTATGATACTGGCAGTTTTATTTTTGATTCCTTTCCTAATTACAGCTAACTTGGAATTTGCCTTTTTCGCAGCAGCCACACGGTGGGTTGACATTTTCGTCGAGCTGTCTACCCCAACCCCAAGATCTCTTTCTTGGTCAGTCACTGCTCTGTCTATACTTTAAAGGTTTACTACCTTTTTACTCTGCCCAGTGAAGAGTTCTGTGAAATCTTGAAAGTTTGTGTACTGCTATTAAAGAGAAGGAGCGAGTGGATTTTAATTTTAGGAACAAAGGAAGCTGTCTTGTACCAGGCTAGATGGTTGGCCTGTCTATCCCACTGTCATCTAGTCTGACTGGCAGCAACTCTCCAAGTACAGGCAGGGGTCTTTCACATTACCTGCTTACCTGATCTTTTCAACTGGAGATGCTGGGGACTGAACCTGGGCTGTAAGCAAAGAGCGGACTTTGCCACAGTCCCTCCTTTAATTACTTCGTGTATCCATCCTTTGGACTTTCATGTCAATTATTAGTGTCCATGGATTGGTTCCTAGTTGGATGCACCATTCCTAACAACGCTATTCAGCTGTACAACCATATCCCTCTCGTCCCATTTCTGCAAGTTAAAATAGTTATTGCTTGGGAGACTAAGCATGATAAAGTTGGATCCATCCGCTTGACTAATCAAGAGGTTTCTGTAAACCTTTCAACCAACAGGTGTATTTCACAGAACATTTGGAGTTTGCAGATAGGGTTATGAAGACAGCTGTATTCACCCAGACAGCTTCCATGCTTACACGTTCCTAAGCTAGTTCAATGGAAGGTAATCAGGGGCCCCTCCAGAAGGAAAGAAACCCCACATCTCCGTTAGCACTTCATAGAGTTTAGAGATGGCCTGTATATAACATGTCTGTGGTGGTCCTATGTAGAACTTTTCCTAGCCAAATTGATCTTTTACTTCCCTATGTTTTTACAAAATTATATGGCTGAAAGGTTTTTCCTGCACAGTTGGAATGTTCATAAACACTCCATGGCCTTTAGCCTACTGTGTTATTAGAAGTGGGACTGGCAACAAAATGTTGCACCATGGAGCACTCCTGTTCAGGGTTCCAGCTAGTGAGCAATGCCCTTTCCCAGCATTCCCATTCTACGCCCCGCTGCCCCGCCACACACACACACACACAGGTTTTCAGTTCCCTCCCCCTTCAATAGGCAGTCAACATTCTCTGGCTAGTGGGCAAATTCAATCCTCATTAGGTTGTTTTGGGGGTCCCCAAAACTCTGGCAGGAAACAGGAGCCGGCAAGCGTTTAAATAGGGAGGCTGCCAGGCAAGAAGTGGCCTTTATCTTGCAGACAGGATTTATTTTGACTTTTGATTCCAGAGAGAGGGCTGGAAGTGAATACAGCTGTCCTTTGGCAGGGACAGCACAACTGAGATCCAGAAAGTCCATGCTCCAAAGGCCACCGGTTTCATACTTCAGCTCAAGGGGTGGGGTGGGCGACCCTGGCAGAATGCCAAGCCCTTACCCATTTGTATTCCACATTGCCCAAAGCTCCAAAAGTTTGCCCAGCAGGATATCTAGTCAGGGCTGCTACTTGTCAGGCTTCCATAAGGAGCTCACTAAGCCCTGGAACTTCAATCAAACCCTCAAGATCTAGAGGCTTTAAAGGGGAAAATTGACTATTCAGATCCAATTTCCTGGGAAGCGGGATCAGCTGCTTCCTCCCTCCTCCTGGGAGATAAGGGGTAGCAATGCCAGGCAGCTGCCATCCCCAATACCAGCTGCCTCCTTTGGCTCCCAGAGCACAAAAAAATAAAGAGGGGTGTGCATGAACTCAGCAGGTACATCAGGCCACCAAATTTCACCAGGGCACCAAACAGTCCTGCTGCCTCCTTTTAAGCCTTTTGTGTCTCCTGTTCACAGGCCAGTAGCAAATGCACCCTCCCCGCTTGCACTGCCTGATGCTGCGAGGACAATGCTGCCTTTGTTTACTCATATCTAAACATTTACAATTCAAAACCAGCACAGTTCCCAGAACAGAACACCCTGTTGCTCAACAGAGTTCAGAGTCTTTGCCACAAGGAGCAAAGTGCCTGATCTTCCCACAGAGAGGCAGAGAAGAAAGTGGCTCAGGTAGCCAGGGGCGGGCCAGAGGTGGAGCAACAGCATCACAGTTCTGCACCAAAAACCTGTCAGGAAAAACATGAACAGTGCAATCCTACGCATGGTTGCTCAGAAGTCCCACTGTGTTCAGCAGAGCTTACTTCCAGGTAGAAGCACGCTGGATTGCAGCCCAAATTTCACCATTTACCTCAGGCTTCTTAGAAACCTTGATTTTTTGTGCCCCTGAGCGACTACTTGAATTCCAGCACTTTGATCTGCTGTTGATCCGAGGAAGGTATCACCTCCTTTGTTCTAAAGGTCTTTTTATATGTCCCTTTTTTCTTTTTCTCTTTTTAGCAGAATAACATGTACCTGGTACCCACTCAATATGCACAGCCCAGACCTCTTCACCCGAGATCACACTTCTGGCATAGGGATACCACATTTACCCAGCACTCTGCATCTGGGAGAAGAACAATGCATCACCAAGATGGTGCATCCAATCACTCCTTGCAAATTATTGAGAACATAGTTGGTGTGGTGAATTATATAGATCCCTCCTCTCCTAAGCCCAGTGCCAGCACCATTTTGTGAATGTTTACTGTGCATCTTGTGTGTGCATGCCACCTCAGCGCTACAGCATTCATTCAGCACGTTTATTAATTAGCATTAAAGTTCAAGGAGTCCTCTCCAGACTGCGTCAGGATTTCTAGAACTGCCTACCTCAGGACTGGCTGAAAGTCACTTTTTACAAACTGCTGAAGGCTTGTAGTTGAGCCAGGAACGGAACCAGCAGCTTCTGAAGCCCACACCAGTGGTGCACACATCAAGACCAACTTCTGCGTGGCTATTAAAAGTTGGCAAAGAAACCAGAACAAATGCAGGCTGAGGAGGGGGAAGAATTGATACCTGCAATCCTGAAATCATCTTCTTTGCTTCCTCAATTTCCTTTTCTAAGTGATCTTGCTGTTCCAGAAGCTGCTCCTCCCATGAAGTCTCCAAGCTTATCGCAGGGCACCTTGACTGCCAGTCAGAGGGAAAGAGAGAGCCTGTCTCTTCTGCAAGCAAAACAACATTTATTGAACAACTCTGGATTGATACAACTTTAGTTTTCTCTGCACTTGAAAGAGACATGCGGAGGTCAGGGCAGGAGAGAGAGAGAAGATAATAGACTACATATCTCTAGGTCAGTCCCTAACCATCACAATTTTCTACCATTAAGGGTATCCTTTTGTTCACAAGCAGGATGCTACGTCCTAAGGGGAAAACTCAGCTAGGCAAAGGTTCAGATCTCAGGTGGATGCACTGTAATAATCTGAACAACTGTCTCACTCTAGTTACTGCATTTGGGAATCGGCAGGTGCTTAGGCTATATTCACACTAACAGAGTCTCTGTCCCACTGCCAAACATGCCAATTCATTCAAGGCCCAACTGCCATGCCAGTATTTTTCAGTAGGACATCTGCAAGCCACTCCAGCTTCAATTTATGGCATGCTGGTTCCTCTGTTTGTACAGCTTCTTACTTTGAAACCTATTCCCCAATGTCTCTCCTCCCACCCTTGTTTACTGGGTGGCTACCTATCTAATGCAGATTGTAAACACTCTGTGCAGGGAACATATCCCTTCCATGTTATTCGGTCTACAGATATGCTAAACAGATGTGGTTAACATCTGCTATCCCCAAATATAACCAAGCGGTTAGATAGCTCAACCTGGATGAAGTTCTGCTTCACCTGGGCAAGTCCCTCTAAGCCTCAGGTCCCCTACCTGTGAAATGTGAATCATGGTGGCCTACCTCACAGGGTTACTGAGAGGCCAAACACAATCACAACTGTAAATTAAGCAGTACTATATAACTGGAAATTAACAGTAGGAGAATGTGACCCAATTAACCACTGCAATCAAATCATGCTAGCCATATATGAATTCTCTAGAGACAATAACATTTGCTTGAAACAAAGCAGGGACAGATGGGTACATGTGGAACTGGAATAGTGACTAAGGCTGCAATCCTATGTATGATTACTTGGGAATAATTCTACTGAACGCAATGGGGCTTACTTCCAAGTAAACATCCTTACAACTGCATTGTAAGAGTATGCATGGTCAGCCCAGAGGTCCCTGGCTCAAATCTCAATGCAACCATGAATTGATCAGATTATCTCAAGCAAACAACTATCTCTCAGCCTCAACCCACCCCTCCCTACCTGGGAAATGCTTACCTCAGAGGACTGCTGTAAGGGTTACTGAGATAATAAAGTTGTAGAGTGCTTTAAATGCTCACTAAAACTTTATAGAAATGCTACATATAATTGTTTGTTTTTGTTATTATTGGAAAAAACCCAAACTAAGTACAGTCTAATACTTTTTAAAGAGCCACTCCAAATGACTGAGGGGAAGCCTCAAAAGACCTCAAGCCCCCTTTTCCCAGGCTCTATTTGAGCTCCTGTGCATTATGAATTCAGACTCACTCAGACAGGGGATTTCAGACTTTTGTTTGAGGGTTTTCCCCCTCTTGCCGCTTGATCTAAGCACAAAGCATCCTTCCCTGCACTGTGAATAATAAAAAGGGACTTCTCTGGGACCTTTTTCTTTTCTTTTCACAGCATCAACCAAGCGAGTCTCCCAGAGACACTACAGATGTGTCCCAGTCACTGTGGATTTGGGATTTAAAATCAGATGGGCTTATGCCCTAAACTCACACCAGTCCTAGAATCAGGGAGAAAGCTGCACAATTTATATCTGGGAGCTAGGGTGTTTCTAACAGGACATGTCAGCATGCTTTGAAATATGGAATGCATCCCTGGTGAATCTTATTTTTATACAGGATAAAAAATATGTTTTCAAAATCAACTGTATATTCTGGCCAATGCAGATTATCTGAATTTCAAATGTGGGAAAGTTTTGAGAGGTAGTATGGTGCAGTGGTTAGAGTGTCAGACTAGGACCATGGAGAACCAGGTTCAAAACCGCACTCAACTGTGAATCCCGCCGGGTGACCTTGGGCCAGTCATTTTTTTTCTCAGTCTAACCTACCTTGCAGGGTAGTTGTGATGATAAAAGAGCAGGGAGAGAATCATGGATGCTGTGCTGAGCTCATTGGACGACGGGCAGATTGCTCATTAAAAGCAACATAAAGATTACATGGGTGTAAAAAAATGCCCAAACAATTTGGTTCAGGAACATTGAGGACTATTCCACATTTTACGCAGAGTTGTACACATTCAAGCGGGAGCTGTATATGCAGTCATAGCTCTCTGCCTTTAAAGCATCTTAGCTTTACACTTTACAAAATGTTATGAAGAGGCCCTTAGAAATGCCAAATAGTTCTGTGAGAGCCAGTAATCTCAGATTATTGACCAGATCCCATTTCTGAGCCTTCTTCAGGGAAGACCCTAGGCCACAGATGAGGGCAGGGGTGGATCAAACAGCTAAAATCTGAGAGGGTCAAACAGCTAAGTTCTCCACCTAGGAGCACACACACCCCAATCTTCCCCACCCCCAAAATTGTTGGCTTCACCAATGAAAGAAAAATGGTTCAGTAATTTGTGTGAAGGACAGCAGCAGTGTTACAGGGCACACTGGGTACACCAGGAGAGCCCCCAAAGCCCCCCAGCCTCCAGGCTGTATGTTTAACACCCCTGCCTTAAATAGCATGGCAAGGATGTTTCATTACTGCATGATATATACAGTTCTGAGTTGGTACAAGGTTCCCCGCAGCCCTGGCTGCGGGGCAAGAATAAGGCTCCTGCCCTGAACTGAGGTACCAAGAGTAGGGCTGTCACCTTATTAAAGAAATCTCAGTTGATTAATTGTATGAGTCTTAATAGACTAAATTTACATACAAGTAGAAACAATAGTTCTGAAGCAAGCAGCATACTTGCCTTGTTTTTAGATGGTACATGCCTGGCCATACTAGTCATGCAAGTGTGCGTGTGTGCGCGCGTGCGCGCATGTGTGTGTGTGAGGGAGAGAAAGAGAAAGAGAAAGAGAAAGAGAAGGTGGGGATGAAATGCCTCTTCTAAGATGGTCCTTGCTATCTGCAGTTTCTCAAATAGTGGAAGACTGTAGCAGCCCAAGTGACTGATGTGGATCTCCAAGTTCACAATTAGAACTATTAGCTGGTTGGCAGTTTGCTCCCCTACCTGTTCTAGTGTCCACTTCTTCTTCACGAACAATGTCAAATCTTGCCTTCTCCTCTGAAGGTGTAGCACTGGACTCACTCTTTGCACTGTTTATGGGGCTAGGCGATGTGAGGCTGTGGGAGGGGAGAGAAGGCAACCAATCTTTTCAGTGCAAACTCGCAGCGATGGAATCACTCTGGATGTGAAATAAGGTTACTCTGCAAGAATGTCAATTGCACCAAATACTATCACAGGTTAATCAGAGGGGGTCACTGTGCCTTCCAACTAGGGCTGTTGGAAAACCCACAATGGTAACACCTTTCTACTCATTAATAATGGGGCATAATCCGTCACCTCTGAAAGGCCCATTGCAAAGGGAGGCTTCCCAAAGGATTGCATTGCACGAGTCAAATTTACCCTTGGTGGCACTTGAATCTGCCACCTGATACAGCTGCCTCCCTTGCCTGATTAGGAGGGTCACTTCTACTGCCACCCCCACCCAAATCTATCCAAAATGCTGGCAGCTAAACAAAGTGCTACTGGAGAAACTGTTTTTATAATTTCTTTTACACACACGCAAACACACACGTGCATGCGCACGCGTACACAAGGACTAGCACTACCCCCAAAAGTCAAGGAGCTTATTCTACACTGTACATCAGGAGTTTTGCTTACAAACACTTCTTGCTACAACTTTTTCCTTGGATGTTGAAAGTTGCTAACTATGGCTATCCACAGTATCTGTTTTCTCATTTGGTCCTTGTTTCTAAGGGCCATGTACAACTGAAGCCAGAAGTCAAATATGTTATTTTTAGTAAAACTGAATTCCCATGGGGACGAAGACACCAAGTCATGATCTGGCCTTACATTCTTGAACACAAGCTTTTCTTTTTCTTTTTTAAGTGTCAGTCATTCCAGATGCTCATTCTAGTCCAACCACTCAAACTTTCTCTCCACCCCCCGCCCTGAAATTCTTCCCATATCCATCACCCAGACAACAGTAAAAGGCATCTGAGACTCACTGACCCATTTAACATGTCCCTAAAGAATTTCTCCTTGCAAGTGTGAGCAAGAGTTAATGTATCATTTTCCCAGACAGAGAGAAACAAAAGATAATGCCAACAAAGGAAAAAGAAAAAAGGGTGAAGAAAACAGAATAGATTAAAAACAAAGATAGAAGATGCTTGCTAACTCATTTGCCTGATTTCCCAGCATTTTTGAGTTGGCCTCCACAGCTGGAATGGCAATAGCTAGGTCATGGAGCGTGCATGCATGTGCGCACACATGCACACACGACTAGTAATATCAAAGCATCTCATAAACTTGGGATGAAGATGACCTGTTCTTAGAATGTTCCATTTAAATTCACAGATCAAGACTTTACCAGCGTTATTCCTTTTGAGTACTATAATTAAAAAATTCAGCTCACTCCACTTATTCTATTCCAGGTAGGCTGCATCCAAGAGCTTCAACACAGGTTCCCACACTGCTAGTTGTGCTAAGACCAAGCCAAAAATGCAGGAAGTAGCAGCACAAAACTCGAAGTTGTGCATTTTGTACATCCATTTCTGAAGGACCACTGGTTTCGACTATGCTGCGCCACCCCAGCAATATGGGCTAGGAGGCTTCAGCAGCGCAATCATCCCAGTCCCTGGCCGTGCCAGATATGTCAAAACAGCACAGCTGACACACAAGGAACTCCCTCTGTCCAACTCCAGAAGCTTCTTTAGGATCAACCTACAGACCAGCCATGATAGCTAAATGGAACCTCCATGCATGGCAGCAATATGCCATGGAAGACTAGACGCTAGGAACAAACAACAGGACAATGCCATTGCCTTCACATTTTGGTTGTGAGCTTCCAGAGGCAGCTGGCTGGCTGCTATTGGAAGCAGAATGGATTTGTTCTGATTCTTTAAGATCAAGATATCTTAGAGTCTTCTACATCTCTCATTTTGTGGCATCAACATGGAAATAACATCCTGATCTAATAGGGAGAGGCAGAAAAAGTCACACAGGTCAGTAGGGTTGCCAACGTTAAAAAAAAAAATCTGCACATCAAGCAGGCTTCTATTAAAGGCAGAGGAGCAAGACCAGTTAAAAGGTAGCAACCCAACAGGGCAGCCCAGAGAAGGTGAAATGAGATTAAGGTGGGGTGCAGGTGGGAGATGGCAGTACTAAACAGACACTGGGAGACGTCATCTGGCAATGCTGGCCCACAAAAATAACACTTCTCTTCAGTTGTGTACGAGATCTGCCCCCACCCTTTAAAAAGAACCTTGGGATTAACAGACAAGAGAAAGCTCAACAACACTTCAAAATGCATCTACAGCAGGATTTTAATAGCAACCTTACAGACACAGCTCAGTTTCAAGGTAGTTTCACAAGGCATGAGATAATCGTGCCAGTCCAGTTCCATTTACAGCTCTTTGGCCGATGGATTACCAGTGACAGTCATCAGACCACCTCGAAAAGAAAGCAACCCACCACGTCAGGAAGTGTACCTGGAGCCCAAAACACTGGTTAAAGGTCATCTCCATTCATCATATATCCTGCTTGTTAAGAGCTTTAGGGGAAGGGAAACCCATCACCTTGGCATCAGCTCCCAAGAGAGGTTGTGCATTTGACTCTTTCGAATCTGATTTCCTTTTTTAAAAATCCCAATTCATCAGCCGATATTAAAAATGCAGAGAAATTGGGTCTGGAAAATTAAATGAATTCCAGCAGGATTTATGGTGCAGGAAAACTGCTCTGCATAATTCCTTCCAGCGTTGCCTGGTTCCTTAGCTAACAAAATCAACCACATGAGCAGCTAATGAGGGACCACTGTATGGGTCACAGCAGCTAAGTCTGCATCCCCTGCCCATTTTTACGAATGACCACCCCCCACACACAGTTAAATGATAGCGGCAACAGTCGGTGGCTCACCATTTGACCTGCTTCCCTCCCATGATCCCCCTTGACCTTTGGCCTCACAGGGCCAGTCTCCTAGGGAGCCTCAATTTTCCACAGGTCCCATCCACAGGCATGCCTCATCTCTTCACGTGCTCGGAATTTCTGCGCCAAGGACGTCGTCTCCTGTCAAACTAACAGAGAAATGTTTGCCAGGTGGACTCCCTCGTGCGAGCCAAGAAATTCACAGCAGGAAGAAGGGAGCAGGGGGAAGAAGAGCTCTGGTTCCTTGGCAGAAGCAGGTCGGTGACAAATCTGCAGCCCTCGAGCGTGCCTTGGGGAGGAGGCAGAGGCCAAAAATTCAGCAGCCTGGGTTCGCTCTGCTCGGTCGCCTGTTGGGTTGTTGTTTGTTTTGCACTGTTGCATTTTGGTCTGACGTATGCTCAAATTCTTTTCAACGGCAAGGATATCAGTCTGGATAGCAAGTCCTGTTTCTCATCCCATTCTGATCAATTCGGCTTCTCAACAGCCACTAAGGAGACCCAAAAGCAAGTCACAGGAACTGCTCCTCCAGCCTTGGATCCTGTCTCTGAAACACAGTATGTAGCAATCAGCCGGTCCTGTGTGTGTGTGTGTGCGCGCGCGCGTGTGCATGCGTGAGTGCGTATGTGTGCTGCCTCTTGCTTTGCTCTCTGCAGCTCCGGCTCCCTCCTGCTGTCACTAGGGCTGTGTGAGGCAGAAACCTATTCTCTGAGATGTCTAAACCCAGGGTGGAGAATAGGGATGGTCTATGAGAGGGGAGGGGCCGGGAGGAGAAGAGGGAGGGGAGGGAGATGTGCTTCATGTGCCTGGGAAGAGCAGGATTATTTGGGCAATTCCTCAGTGAATCATGTCTGCTGATTTTCCTTAGCAGTACTTTTTTTCCTTGCAGAAATTGTGACATCAAGAACGTACATTCACTCTATAATGAATATATGCTGTGTGTGTGTGTGTGTGTGTGTGTGTGTTGATGGGGATCTAAGAGACATGGTCTCTGCCCATGTTGAGGAATGGCCAGATGTAGCAGAGGCTGTTCATCTATATAAAATAGATTTGAGACACTTATAAGATGGTGGCGTCTTTTCCAGCCGACTTTGAGTAACTCATTTGCTGATGTTGATTTATTTCCTTTTGGGAGAAATTTCCATTTGGCAACCAGGAGCCACAAGGCAGCTCTCTTTCCCACTCTCAGTCTCTCCCTCTGTTTTAGTAAAAACAGCAACATACACCAACAGTAAATACAACGTTGCTTAAGACAGGATGATATTTGGGATCAAAACAGCAAAGGAATCATAGACAGAAATTCAATTCAAAAACACACATGGCTTGTCTTTCTGCTAGCCCCTGCAATGGGGTTACCTCCAAGTATTTCGCAACCACCAGAGGGTTCAGAGTCACAATCAGAGGCACTGTCCACGTTTCACAGCTGGGAAAAGTGAGGCACAGAGCTAAAGAGAAATAAAATAACTTGAGCCTGGCAGTCACACCCTGTTCCTCAGTTACTATTGGCAACAGCTACCTTTGGTATATACAAAGATCTCACAGAAAAGGAGTACAGCTGGGCAGGACCAAGGCAAATACACTTTACATCTATGCAAAAGACATTTTGAGTACCAAGGAGGCCAGGCATCAAGGCAAACCTGCGTACCTAACACACTGTAGCAAGAAGCCATTTGTATTCCAACTTTTGGTGGCCAGGGATAGTGAGGCAGTTGCAGTCACAGTGCTATAATCACTGTGCACATCAGTGTAACAGGCACAAAACACACCTATATACCAATACATTTTGTTTCTGTAAAGCACACTGTAATTTACCCTGAGCCCTCAGAATAGGGTTACAGGGAAGGAATCCAAAGCTCTATGTTGTTGTTGGTCAGTCGTTAAGTCGTGTGTCCGACTCTTCGTGACCCCATGGACCATAGCATACCAGGCCTTCCTGTCCTCCGCTCTCTCCCGGAGTGTGCTCAAGTCCATATTCATTGCTATCCAGTGATGCTATCTAGCCATCTCATCCTCTGCCGTCCCCTTCTCCTTTTGCCTTCAGTCTTTCCCAGCATCAGGGTCTTTTCCAGAGTTTTCTCTTCGCATTAGGTGGCCAAAATATTTAAACTTCAGCTTCAGTATCTGTCCTTCCAATGAGCACTCAGGGTTGATTTCCTTTAGGATTGACTGATTGGACCTCCTTGCAGTCCAGGGGACTCGTAAGAGTCTTCTCCAGCACCACAGTTTGAAAGCATCGATTCTTCGGCGCTCAGCCTTCCTTATAGTCCAGCTCTCACAGCCATACATTACTACTGGGAAAACCATAGCTTTGATTAGACGGACCTTTGTCGGCAAGGTGATGTCTTTGCTTCTTACTATGCTGTCTAGGTTTTCCATAGCTTTCCTCCCAAGGAGCAAGCGTCTTTTAATTTCATAGCTACAGTCACCGTCTGCGGTGATCTTGGAGCCCAAGAAAATAAAATCTGTCACTGCTTCCATTTCTTCCCCTTCTATATGCCAGGAAGTGATGGGGCCAGATGCCATGATCTTAAGTTTTTTTAATGTTGAGTTTCAAACCAGCTTTTGCACTCTCCTCTTTTACCCTCAGCAAGAGGCTCTTGAGATCCTCTTCGCTTTCTGCCATTAGGGTGGTATCATCTGCATATCAGAGGTTGTTGATAATTCTCCCAGCAATCTTAATTCCGACCTGTGATTCATCCAACCTGGTGTTTCTCATGATGTACTCTGCATATAAATTAAATAAGCAGGGCGACAATATGCAGCCTTGTCGTACTCCTTTCCCAATTTTGAACCAATCGGTTGTTCCATGTCCGGTTCTTACTGTTGCTTCTTGACCCTCGTACAGGTTTCTCAGGAGACAGGTAAGGTAGTCTGGTACTCCCATCTCTTTAAGAATTTCCCACATTTTGTTGTGATCCCCACAATCAAAGGCTTTAGTGTAGTCAATGGAGCAGAAATAGACATTTTTCTGGAATTCTCTTGCTTTCTCTATGATCCAGCGAATGTTGGCGATTTGATCTCTAGTTCCTCTGCCTCTTCGAAACCCAGCTTGTACTTCCGGTAGTTCTAGGTTCACATGCTGCTGAAGCCTAGCTTGTAGGATTTTGAGCATAACCTTGCTGGCATGTGAAATGAGCGCAATTGTATGGTAGTCTGAACACTCTTTGGCATTGCCCTTCTTTGGAATTGGAATGTAAACTGACCTTTTCCAGTCTTGTGGCCACTGTTGCGTGTTCCAAATGTGTTGGCATATTGAGTGCAGCACTTTAACAGCATCATCTTTTAGGATTTTAAATAGCTCAGCTGGAATACTGTCATCTCCACTAGCTTTGTTGTTAGTAATGCTTCCTAAGGCCCACTTCACTTCACTCTCGAGGATGTCCGGCTCAAGTTCAGCGACCACACTATCATGGCTATCAGGGACATTAAGATCTTTCCTGTATAGTTCTTCTGTGTATTCTTTCCACCTCTTCTTAATCTCATCTGCTTCTGTTAGGTCCCTGCCTTCTTTGTCCTTTATCATGCCCGTCTTTGCACAAAACGTTCCCTTGAGATCTCCGATTTTCTTGAAAAGATCTCTAGTCTTTCCCATTCTGTTGTTTTCCTCGATTTCTTTGCATTGTTCATTTAAGAAGGCCTTCTTGTCTCTCCTTGCTATTCTCTGGAACTCTGCATTCAGTTGGATATAGCTTCCCCTTTCTTCCTTGCTTTTCACTTCCCTTCTTTCCTCAGCTACTTGTAAAGCCTCATCAGACAGCCACTTTGCTTTCTTGCATTTCTTTTTCTTTGGGATGGATTGAGTTGCTGCCTCCTGAACAATGTTACGGACTTCCATCCATAGTTCCTCAGGCACTCTGTCTATCAGGTCTAATCCCTTAAATCTATTCATAAGGGATATGATTTAGGTCATACCTGTATGGTTTAGTGGTTTTCCCTATGTTCTTCCATTTCAGCCAAAATTTTGCAACAAGAAGCTCATGATCTGAGCCACAGTCAGCTCCAGGTCTTGTTTTGACTGACTGTATAGAGCTTCTCCATCTTTGGCTGCAAAATACATAATCAATCTGATTTCGATATTGACCATCTGGTGATGTCCATGTGTAGAGTCGCCTCTTGTGCTGTTGGAAAAGCATGTTTGCTATGATCAGCGTGTTCTCTTGGCAAAACTCTATTAGCCTTTGTCCTGCTTCATTTTGTACACCAAGGCCATGCTTGCCTGTTATCCCAGTGATTTCATGACTTCCTACTTTAGCATTCCAATCCCCTATGATGAAAAGGACATCTTTTTTTGGTGTTAGTTCTAGAAGGTGTTGTAGGTCTTCATAGAACCGATCAACCTCCGCTTCTTCGGCCTCAGTGGTTGGGGCATAGACTTGAATTACTGTGAGGTTGAATGGTTTGCCTTGGATTCGTAGTGAGATCATTCTAACGTTATTGAGATTGTGCCCCAGTACTGCTTTTCCCACCCTTTTGTTGACTATGAGAGCTACTCCATTTCTTCTAAGGGATTCTTGCTCACAGTAATAGATATAATGGTCACCTGAATTAAATTTGCCCATGCTTGTCCATTTTAGTTCTCTGATTCCCAAGATGTCGATGTTCAATCTTGCCATCTCATGTTTGACCACCTCCAGCTTACCTTGATTCATTGATCTGACATTCCAGGTTCCTAAACAATATTGTTCTTTACAGCATCGGATTTTCTTTTCACCACCAGACACATCCACAGCTGAGTGTCCTTTTGGCTTTGGCCCAGCCGCTTCACTCTTTCTGGCGCTACTTGGAAATTCCCTCTGCTCTTCCCCAGTAGTATATTGGACCCCTTCCGACCTGAGGGGCTCATCTTCCGGTGTCATATCTTTTAGCCTTATGATATGTTCCATGGGGTTTTCTTGGCAAGAATACTGGAGTGGCTTGCCATTTCCTTCTCCAGTGGACCACATTTTGTCAGAACTCTCCGCCATGACCTGTCTGTCTTGGGTGGCCCTGCACGGCATAGCTTATGGCTTCACTGAGCTCTATGTACAACACCCCATATTAGGGAATTTGCAGGAGTTTCATCAAAAGTGCCTTATACTCCTCTCTCAGTGTTGATGCATATGCGTGAATGACTTTGCACATGCAGTTCTGAAGTTGCACAAATGCATTTTTTAATTCAGCTGAGGGCTAGGTAGGAAAAGGGTTCCTATGAACAGATGTCCCCTGGTCGAAGTGCATTACCACCACAGAGCTCTTTGCTACTACTGTGTGAACTAGGCAGGCTGGGTGTGTCTTCTCCTGTATTAAGTGGGGGCAAACTTTATAGTGGGAGAAATTATCTTGTCAACATACATTATGAGATTCCCAAGTGATAATGAAAATGTCTTTCCTATCACTGGGACAAAGTTGCCTTATACTTGCTGGTCTGCTCATGCTAGGGCCAGAACACCACTGAATTCAACAGATATCAGACCAGCCATGATGGATTAAAATGGATGACAGCAATGAAAAAATCCAGCTCTGTGCTGGCTGCCTGGTATTTTGCTGAATCTTAGTGACAGTCAGTGTGAGACTTTGGCATCTTGTTGTTGTTCAGTCGTTCAGTCGTGTCCGACTCTTCGTGACCCCATGGACCATAGCACGCCAGGCCTTCCTGTCCTGCGCTCTCTCCCGGAGCGTGCTCAAGTTCATATTCATTGCATCCGTGATGCTATCTAGCCATCTCATCCTCTGCCGTCCCCTTCTCCTTTTGCCTTCAGTCTTTCCCAGCATCAGGGTCTTTTCCAGGGAGTTTTCTCTTCGCATTAGGTGGCCAAAATATTGTAGCTTCAGCTTCATTATCTGTCCTTCCAATGAGCACTCAGGGTTGATTTCCTTTAGGATGGACTGATTTGACCTCCTTGCAGTCCAGGGGACTCGTAAGAGTCTTCTCCAGCACCACAGTTCGAAAGCATCAATTCTTCGGCGCTCAGCCTTCCTTATAGTCCAGCTCTCACAGCCATACATTACTACTGGGAAAACCATAGCTTTGATTAGACGGACCTTTGTCGGCAAGGTGATGTCTCTGCTTCTTACTATGCTGTCTAGGTTGGCCATAGCTTTCCTCCCAAGGAGCAAGCGTCTTTTAATTTCATCGCTACAGTCACTGTCTGCGGTGATCTTGGAGCCCAAGAAAATAAAATCTGTCACTGCTTCCATTTCTTCCCCTTCTATATGCCAGGAAGTGATGGGGCCAGATGCCATGATCTTCGTTTTTTTAATGTTGAGTTTCAAACCAGCTTTTGCACTCTCCTCTTTCACCCTCAACAAGAGGCTCTTGAGATCCTCTTCGCTTTCTGCCATTAGGGTGGTATCGTCTGCATATCGGAGGTTGTTGATAATTCTCCCAGCAATCTTAATTCCGACCTCTGATTCATCCAACCCGGCATTTCTCATGATGTACTCTGCATAGAAGTTAAATAAGCAGGGTGACAATATGCAGCCTTGTCGTACTCCTTTCCCAATTTTGAACCAATCGGTTGTTCCATGTCTGGTTCTTACTGTTGCTTCTTGACCCTCGTACAGGTTTCTCAGGAGACAGGTAAGGTGGTCTGGTACTCCCATCACTTTAAGAATTTGCCACAGTTTGTTGTGATCCACACAATCAAAGGCTTTAGCGTAGTCAATGAAGCAGAAATAGACGTTTTTCTGGAATTCTCTTGCTTTCTCCATGATGCAGCGAATGTTGGCGATTTGATCTCTAGTTCCTCTGCCTCTTCGAAACCCAGCTTGTACTTCCGGTAGTTCTCGGTTCGCATACTGCTGAAGCCTAGCTTGTAGGATTTTGAGCATCACCTTGCTGGCATGTGAAATGAGCGCAATTGTGCGGTAGTTTGAACACTCTTTGTGCGGTAGTTTGAACACTCTTTGGCGTTGCCCTTCTTTGGAATTGGAATGTAAACTGACCTTTTCCAGTCTTGTGGCCACTGTTGAGTGTTCCAGATTTGTTGGCATATTGAATGCAGCACTTTAACAGCATCATCTTTTAGGATTTTAAATAGCTCGGCTGGAATACTGTCATCTCCGCTAGCTTTGTTGTTACTAATGCTTCCTAAGGCCCACTTGACTTCACTCTCTAGGATGTCCGGCTCAAGTTCAGTGACCGCACTATCATGGCTATCAGGGACATTCAGATCTTTCCTGTATAGTTCTTCTGTGTATTCTTTCCACCTCTTCTTAATCTCATCTGCTTCTGTTAGGTCCCTGCCTTCTTTGTCCTTTATCATGCCCGTCTTTGCACAAAACGTTCCCTTGAGATCTCCAATTTTCTTGAAGAGATCTCTAGTCTTTCCCATTCTGTTGATTTCCTCGATTTCTTTGCATTTTTGGCATCTTACTTGATGATAAAAACCTGATGAGGGGAAAGCATCATATCTAATAAGATGCTAACAGTAGAAGCCACAACAGGCTTAAAGAGGACATGGACTCCTAACATTATGTGAATGTTTGGAAGAATGAGCTGAAATTATGTATTGATGTGTCATATGTCAAACTGACCTCTCCCAAAATATGCAGAAAAGCAGGGTCCTTGTTACACTTCTCCCTAGATATGCCTTGTGTAGGTTCATGCAAGGTTAGGAAACTGACATAAAAGATGGGGCACAGGAATCTGCTCCTGCCTCTGATCAATATAAAGAGATGTTAGGAGGGGTTGCGGCTCAGTGGTAGAGCACATGCTTGGTATGCAGAAGGTCCCAGGTTTGATCCCCAGCATCTCCAGGTAGAGCTGGAAAAAACCCTGCTTGAAACCCTGGAGCGCTGCTGCCAGTCAATGTCAACAATACCGGCTAGATGGATCCAGGATCTGACTCAGTATAGGGCTGCTTCATATATTCTGGGCACATACAGTGGCTTCTGCTGCTGCTGCTCCCTTCTTCTTTGGGATACTTTTGGATATTTTCCATTTCCTTTCCCGCTGGTATGGCTTGACTGGAGACAGTTGGAACCTCTGTCTCACTGTGCTGACAGGCTCTCATGGAGATGGAAGGATCTGAGGCCCACTGCACTGGATTGGTAGATATGAATTTTGCCTATCATAGTCTATTAATAGTCAAGTTATGGGCTAGGGGAAGACGTAGGCCTAGGATTAATATTGAAATTGCTTTGATTGCTTTGTTAATGACATTTCAATACCATTCTTACACCATTTTTAAATCATTTGTATTGTTTTGTTGGTTGGTGGGTTGGTTGGTTGATTGGTTGATTAATTTCTTATTACCTTCTCTGACAGGTTATAATATTTTCTAAATATGAATGTTACTGTGTCTGTCTTCAAGTTAATATCATTTTCTATATGAAGATAATATTATTTTAAGCACTGTGTATCAATACACTAATTGATTTGTTTCAATTAGAATCTTGAGTCTGTGGACTTTCACACTGATCGGGCTTTATCCTCTGACCCACTGGGTTGCAAAGGTGCAAATTCAAACTCAGATTAGACCACCAAATTAACTAGTCTGAGTCAGAACATTTGTCTGGCTGCAGCGCTCCAAATTTAAGGCAGAGGCCTCTACTGGCTCAGCTACCCAAGTTCCTCTTTAACTAGAAATGCCAGGGATTGAACCCAGGATCTTGTGTATGTGCTCTGTCACGGAGCCATGGCCCCTCCCCTGTCATGTGTGGGGACATCTTGGGTGTCCCATGTTAATCCTGAAGAACTAGAGTTGTTAACCCAGATTAGAAACCATCCTTCACCTATAAGCATTATTTGAAAGAGCAGGGGAGAGAAAAATCCATCCTTTTGCCACTTCATTGTGAATATGACAGAGTGGTTAAAGAAGTGTGTTAAAGTGTAACTAATCTTGGGTATATAACCTAGTGTGTGTTTTTAAATCCCTTTCATAATATTCAGAGGCATCACAAATCAGTCTTGATGCTAACTAAACTTGATTTCTTCCTCTGAGTGGCTGTGTCTATCCTGCAGCTATTATCTTCCCTAACCACACACACACACACCCTTCTTCTTACTGATGGTGATGGTGCTTGAGAAAGATAAATCCTTTCCAGCTTGGCAGTTACTGCTGCAGTTTAAACAGGCATTCTCTGTGTCTGTGATGGCTCTGGATTTGGTTACCAGCTTCAGATGCCTTTCTCCATCAAAGGCTTAGTCGTCTGCCTCCTTTCACACAGAACAAGTTGTGTATTTGGCACTGCTGGGAGCCAAACACATACCCATAAGGGGGGTGAGGATGGAGAGAGAACCATTCTGTAGGATAGCCTGGATCTGATGTCTCCATCCAGGACCCTACTCTGGAGAAATTAATAGAATTTCCATGTTTGCTTTCCCCCCAACCCTACCCACACACAGAAACAAGTTTTTCCCTGCTATAGCATGGACACAGTCCCAAGACCTTATCTCTCCTGCTTTCAACCTCTCTCTTGGGTCTTGCTGCTAAGTTTCACAATGCAATTTCTGCCCTTTGTCTGTACACAGTTACAAAGCCAGCACACAAATCCACATTTAACGGATGGAGAATATCTCCCATTCTCAAGACATTATGATTGAAATCTAATTACACATCACAGCACAGCCCCAGGTTTAATTAAAAAGCATTTTACTCCAGTTTGACATAATCTCCAATCAATTTCCTAGCAGGCTGTCAGTCCTTCTGCCTGCTTCTCAGCCCTGTAGGATTAGGAAAACTCTCAAAAATGTGCACCCTGGATTAAACCTGTCAAATCTTTGGAGTCTTCTCCTGTCTCTGATGCTATGAGCACAGCTGTACAGGAAGCAATGTGCCTGCAGGGAGGAGTCAACAAAGCTCAAACTAATCTTGGGGAAGTTCAGACAGCTTTAACACCATCAGGAAAGGGTTATGTCTCAACAGGAAACCCAAAATGGAGATGGCTGGAGTTCTGGTCCCCCTTTACATACAGATTTTGCCTGTGGGTCCAAGACAAGGTGTGACATGACATGGTCAAACCACCCAGTTCCTTCTTATCCACAACCACTACATGGCTCCTGACAGATGCTTAGACATGGAATATGGTGAAAGTTAATAGGAAGAAAGTTCCTGAACTTTGGAACAGCCACAGTAATGGAGGACATAGCCAAGGGGTGGACAATTTATGGCCCTCAAGATGTTTAGGCCTACAACTCCCATTAGCCCTAACCAGCATAGCCAGTGATGAGGGATTCTGGGAGTTGTAGGCCAAAACATCTGGAGGGCCACAAGGTGCCCACCCCTGACATAGCCAATCAGTATTAAGTACAGTAACAACATGGAACCTCCATCCACAGAGGCACTATACCTCTGAATACCGAAAGCTGGGAACAAAACAACAACTGGAGAAGGCCATCAGCTTCTTGCCTTCTGGGGAAGCTTTCAAGGAACATCTGGCTGGAAGCTGTTGGAAACGGTAAAGCAGTTCTTGCAGAACCCCTCTCCTTTTGTCCTCAGTATTCAAAAAGTGCACAGATAACACAATCAAGGAGATGCTCTAGAGAGAATTCAGAAGGACATGGGGGATGAAGTAATATCTGACCATGGAGGGCCCAAAACATTTAGACATGTGGTAACACCATGTTCTGTGAAAAGCATGAACACATTATCTACCAATACAGCTATGAAAAAAATCCTGAAGCACTTCGTGGCATTCCCGGATAGTGGAATCACCATGTTGCCTGCTATCAAAATTGTCAGCCACTGTTTACCAGTGCAATAGCAGAGTTTAGGTCAGGAAGGAAGGGGGGAAATTGTTGCCAATTAGCATAGCCGAGGGAACTGCAGGAGGCAAATTGTAATTACCCACCCTGGAATCAGGCCAGGGCTCTGTGGGCCAATCACCCTAACTCTTGTGAAATGCGCCATGCAGTTTTTAATGAGCCCACATGAGTAGGAATTCCATTTGGTTCTCTTTCGAAAGGTATTTTTGGTGGCAGTGTCTTTCCTTACCCCACATACCCTAAACCACGGAGCTGGCACAGTTGCTAGGGAAGGCAGAACTACTCTGGCAGATTCTCACCACAGTTTTCTGTGTATATCTTCCTAGGCTAGGAGGCACCCTGCCCTACTACTTACCTCCCCACAAGTTGATCTGTGTGGGCTGGTGGGTTGAGTGGTGCTTTGCTTACTCTGCCTTAGAGTAGGAGGTTGGACTGAAGAGCTGTTCTGTAGGAAAGGTAGCTGTGGACCTGCATTGGCTGATAGTGGCAGTGACCATTGGAGCATCTCCTCAATTTTGCCAAGGTTTTAATCCCTTAAAGGACACCATGTTCTTTCCCTCTACTATGTCTGGCCTCAATGCCTATCGTAAGAGCCCACCTGTCTACCTACTCACCTATCCACCCACTTTTTAAGTTAAATTATTGAAGGCTTATAGTATTTATTTCTGGACTTAATTAGGCTTGTTACAGCAAAATGTGGGGATCCCCTGCTCCATCTCGCTCTTTGAAATGGTTTAAGATATCTATACATAGTGTAAGTGCATGGATCGGTTTGAAAGCAGGCATCCTGTTTTTATTGTATTTATCTGCATGCCTCCTAGAACCCTTTTTTTAAAGTAGAGCTGCAATCTAAACCAGTGGACATTTTAAATTTGCATGTATGTAAATGAACTGATATGCAAAAATGACGAGTGTTTCTTATCCCACCCCCTCTCTCTTCTCCATTCCTAAACAAAAAGGGAGTGGGGAAAACACAGGAGAACTATGTATGTACTCTCTATTCTGCAGTGCTCGTTGCGATATATGAGGAAGCTTTGTGGACCACAACTATCTCAGGATCACAGCCCGTAAGTTGGGGCTGACCAGGAGAACATCTGCACTCTTAACTCCTAGAGGTCTGCAGTAAGAGGAAGAGGCTGGAATACAGATTCTAACTCTTCAGTGAGGAACAGCACAGTGTGGAAAGAGACTGTAAGAGATTGCTTTCAGAGTGCAGACATCTATGTGCAACAAACATTCACTGGGTGGGTCACATACAGCCCTGATGTGCAGCTGACTCACAGACTTGCACTATTGCATTCACAGACATAGCCCTATAAGCCGGCAGAGGGACCAGGAATGATTTCAGCTGAACAGGCTGTACAGGCACCCAGGGTACTCAGTTCAGCCTTCTTGGTCAGGCGGGCCTAAGTAAAAATAAGCTGTAATTACAGTCAAACACCACATCCTGCAAGATGCCTTTCCCAGAGCCTCCATCTCAACTACTGCCCTGGCTCAAACCTCAGTTAGCTTGCGACGTCCTCTGAGTCCACAGCCACGATAGCAGGGCTATTTATAGCAAGGTGTGAGTACTTCACTCCCTAGTCCCAAGTCTTCAAGGCAACACGCCTGCTATAGGAACCATGGGGAACTCTTATTTTTCCTTCACACAGGAGTTATAGGAGAAGGGAGCAGGGGGCTTTACAGAATTTAAAAGAGGAACCCAAGTGAATGTGAAAATCCAGAGCAGTGGGTGGGCTTGGAAGATGGTAGGGAAACAAAATAATGAAAGGTGAATGAAAAAAGTGATATGGATGAGGGCATCATGGAACAGCAACTAAGAACAGCAACTAAGCCCAAGTTGCTTTCAGTCACAGAAAGGGAGTCATCCCCCACCAAACACACACACACACACACACACACACACACTTTTTTCTTGTTTTTTTTATTTTCCTTTTTCACAACAGTCTCTTTAATCAGCTTTTTCTACCCAACTGGGCCATGAAAGGTCCCTCTACAGGGCGTCAGGCTTTCTCCACCATGGCATCAAAGGTTCATTCCCCTTCTCATGTCTCCAACAGAGAAAAGGAGGTCTCTTGGAACAGCTGATCTATTACTGTGCCCTGTGAATTTTGCACCAAAAAAAGAAAATGCACGTAATAGAAACCCAGATTTGGCATGTAGCAAAACGCCTAGTGAGCAGAAAACAGCATGCAAATTGGCAGATGTAGGGAAACTGACCAACACACAACATTCTGGGTTGAGAGGGCAAACTTTCTGATGGTACAGTTGTGAGGAAGATTTCAACAGGGACTAAAGAACAATGGAAAACACAGACAAAGCGCTGGGGAGGAGTTTTCGGGGAAATTATGGGAACACATTTTGAGGGCAGAGAAGAGTCTGATCCTTCTCCACTGTATCTCAGTGGAGGAATTGGAGGAAAACTGCTAAACACTTATGAATATGACCACAGAATCATAAACTGAATAAAGATTCATATAATTTGAACAGCATAGTGCCTTTTTGTGGATCCTGAACTATTTCTATAAGGTCTGAGGAGGGGGAAGGCAAGGAGACATAGGTTTGGGGAATCTGAGGAACAGAAGCAAAGGGGCTAAAACCAACGGGAGATGGCAAAACCCATCAGAACCCCACAGCATGACAACTGCGTTGGGAATCCTTTTGTTTCTGGGCCTTCTGAAAGCCGTGATCTTTCTCAAACATATATCTATATCCATGAGGGCCAGAAAAATGAAAGCGGAGATTATGAAGAAACGAAAGTCTGCATCAGATGGAAGATCTCATGCAGCTCACGGTGTCCACTGAAAAGAGCCTTGCATATTTTTAAAAATTAGTTCAGCGCTGGCCTCTATAAAGGATAGATGTGGATAAGCATTGAGCCAGGGGGGTGCCTTGCCTCTACAAGTAGCACATCTATTACCTGGAGGAGTGGGACTCCGAAGACACACTTTGCTGCCCCTCGTATTGCTGTACCAGCGCTCGGACACTCCAGTATGGATGCTCAATCTCTTCATCCAGGCTGCTATCTCTGAAGATAGAGATTGCATCATGAATAAGGGCAAGCAGGGTAAAATAAAGACAAATTCCCCCTTGGATTCATTCTAGACAGAATCTAATGAAGAATATCTGCAGGATTTGAATAGTATTGCCTCTTCACCCAGTTTTTTTTTTTTTTAGAAGGTCACAACTTTTTTGCATATAGTAATTAATTTTAAAGTGTGCGGATTCTAAAAACCGCTCACAGCCTCCCTGGTTACACCGTCTGGGCCTCAAACAGCAGCTGCTACAAGAACACAGCAAATGAAATGGAGCTTGCAGGAAAATGGAACAGTGGCAACCGTTGACCCAAAATGAGGGGGTTACTGGAAGGGGACAGGTCACCAATCCCACCTGTTTGAGAAAATAAAGCCTTTCAGCCTTTTGTTAACCTCTTTCCATCAGCCTACAGCTCCAATATCCCCTTTCATTGGCTGACATGGCATTTTGCCATCACCGGTCTACCTGCAAAATCCACACCAGCATGCCACAAGCAAATATCTCCCGATGTCTCCAGCAAGTGAGCCAAACTGCATGCTGGAGAGGAAAGCAAAAACACTCCCCACCCCCACCCCGCACCCAAAACAAGGCTACTAGCCAATCCACCCTAGGAACACTCATTCCTGAATCCAGATATCAGCAAAGCTCCTCAACAAAGTCTTCTGTTTGTGCTGTAGTTCTGAGCATATCACATACCTCCATTTGTGCCGGAAAACATCACGTCCCAAGCGCGAGACATCCTGGCGGACATCTGCCAAGGCAGCCACTGCACTCTGGGCAACCGCAGTGGCTGAGTGAGGCCTGTGATTGGCTGATGACATTCCTGTTTCCACTGAGCTCTTTCCCATGATGCTAGATGGGACCTGATTGGCTGTTTTGCTTGAGCCAGGTTTAAAATGAGCAGCTAAGGCAAGAATTAACCTCATGATGCATTTCAGGTTCCCATCAACGATGTCTATAAAATACAATCAAACCCAGACAGCAAGGTTATTTGTCGGAAGCCCAATTGTGGCCAATTGTAGTGACTGTAGTTAAACTCAAGAAGGGCATTCTAAAGGCAGAATACCATGTCACAAAGAACAAGGGACTGTCACCAAAAATGATGACCCCATGTTGAGTTCCTTCCTCACCCTCCATTATATGTAGTCCAACTTACCCTGTGTCTTGCTATCATTACATATGCATTTCCTGCTCCCAACTACAGCAGCCAATGAAGAGGAATGGAGGCAAAAAAATGCATATCGTCATAACATCAGGACACATACTTAAGTTGAATTACAACGTATGGAGGAAGTGAGGGAACGTGATTTGGAGCTACCATTTTTCAGGCTGTCCCACATCCTTCTTAATATGGAGTTGCATCCATTAGGACTTGTGAGAACACCGCTGAATAAGTGATACAAAATAAAATCAGTGGCTGCCACCTACAGGACACGACTTTAACTGCATGGCATACATTCAGACCTGTTGGGCAACTCTCATGTCTTATGGGTACAGATGTCGAAGAAATCTGTTTGGGGGGTGGAGTTCGACAAGCTTTCCTATTCTCGGCCCCTGGACTTTGTTTCTGTTCCCACTGTGGTGCTGACTTGATCTGCAGCATGGGGAAGGTTCTGCAATTTGTGCAAATTACAGCCGAATTTGCACAACTCATGGCCAAATTTGCACAACTTATGGTCAAATTTGCGTAATTTCTGCATTCTGCCATAATTTGCACAAACTGCTCAGAAAATTGCAGAACCTTCCAAAAGAAGTTTCTGGAGTTTGGGGATCAACCAGCAGCTTGACTCACAGACACAAAGCAGGTCATACACGCTGCGGAACTCATCAAGCCAAAGAAGAACCAGATTTCCCAGCAATGGACATCCCTACTTTGGGGGATATCTTCCAGGAAATAACCCCAATTAGGGCCCAACTAGGTGTGCAGGCCAATCACATTTATCTTAAGTATGTGTTTCCCCCATTCTCATATAAAGTTGGGTGGGGGGGAGTCTACTTCTTATGCAAAAAGGAGTCGATGTGGAAGCAAATCCAGACTCTTTCTCCCTACTTACCCTGTTGTGCTCTATCTTTTCTCCCTGCACACCTCACTTCTAGTATCAGAGGTAGGCTGGGAGGAAAAAAGCAGTGAAATGACTGACCCGCACATCTATTTTATTCTCATAAGACTAAGAAAGGAACAGCCATGAAACACATTGTTGCAACTAATTTGTTGCACATGATCCAGATTTCTTCCTTCAAGGTACTGCTAAGGATGTACAGGTTTTGCATTTTTTTGGTTAACTGGTTTTTACTTATTTTCAGAAAACAGTCCATACCACATACAATCAAATGTCACAGACATCAAATCGCTTGTGAGAACACAATTTCCTACCCCCCATCCCATGCTCACAGTTTGTGATTTCTTTAGTGTTTTATGTATGTATAAAGCTTCAGAGGCCAATTGTTCCCCCACTACACCTCTCCAGAAGTACATGACTGGGGCAAGCATTTACTGATTATTTGGGTAAGCCCAAAGAGAATGATCACAGAAACCCCAAACACTTAATACCCATTCCATGTAATGGAATGATTATTAACAATGTCACTTGATGAGCAATGTCACCTGCTTTCCAGAACCCACATGAATGTAAGAGGTAAAGCTTCTGAGGATGGTTTAAATATCAACAACTCAATCTACAGTTGGGATGCTGTACTTTCAGTCACACACCCTTCATCTTATACGGGGCCCAGCACTCTTCACAAAACTGATCCAGCCAGCACTTGCAATCATTCCCATGACAAAAGTCTCAGAAGGCAAGTGTCACTTCCATTCAGGCTGCTGAATAACTTATTCTATCCTATTTGAGATGGAAAAATACTCTCAGCCTCAATCTGACTCTATCCTGCTATCTTCTGGGGGGCTTCCAGACAGCTCCTAGTGCTACCAATCAAAGGGCATTGTGCAGCTATTCCTTCTTTTCATTCTAAATGGATTGGGCAGGGGAGGGGGGAGATGAAAGAAGTGGTGGAAAAGCATTGGAGGTTACAAGTGGAAGACCTTGACGTCTAGACCTCCCATAAAATTCCATTAATCAGGCAGGATGATTGCATGATAAAAAAAAAAAAACTCCTGTCTTCCCATCTTCACAACAATATGATAGACTCAATTTTATAAACAAATAGCTGGGCTAATGCCAGAGGCTCAACTATAGGAACCTTTGACAATACAAACCTATGTACAGTTTCCCAAGACTCCATCTTAAATTGTAGGATGTCCAATCACTTGTAAAAGTGAGAAGAATCTCCAGGTTTTCCAGGATGCCATGAAATGTCAGGCCCAAATTGTCCTGATGCAGCTTACATAAAAATGTGAAAAAAATCTCACTGAGAAAGAAAAAACTTGCACAACTTTCAACAGCACTGTTGTTGACACAAAGAGAATCCTGTTCCCCACTATTGCATACAGGATACGCAGTTGATGTCCATAACCTGCAGGGCTGTGTTCTTCTCCTGGAAAAAGTGAGACAGTCATGCGCCTTCTGTTTCAACTGAAGCCATTGTGCTCCTTGTTGCCAACACCCAGTGCCCCAAGATAACTAATACTTCCACTGAGGACACTCTGAAACCAACAAGACCCAGGGAACATCTCCCTCCATTCATGTGATGTTTGTGACTAAGTCAATGCCAGGGCAAGGTTGAAAACCATTTAGCAATGCCTTTTATGTCTCTTTTCCACTGTACTCAGTCACGGAAATGATGGCAAACGCAAGAGGAACTGCTGTTTCTCTTGACTGGAATTTATGTGCATTGCAGTTTCATTGGTTTATATACATAGGACTAAAAAGGCCTCACCTTTAGCTGATGTTTGGTGCATACGGATCTTTTTGGATGCCACAAACTGCAAGACTTTCTCCACATTCGCCTTCATTTCCTGCTGGCTGGTGGGACTGACCTCCACTCCACTCAGTTGCTCTCCAGCTGAGAAAAAGAGACAGCGTAATTAACAAGCAGAATGGACCAGTGTGGCAATAACTGCCTACTGTAGCAGTTACAGGTGGAGGGGGATTGTTGTCAGCCTCAGCAATCACTTCCCTTATGATGCTGAGCAGAGTACAAGTTATGATTATGCCATCTTCTTAGGGCACTGAAAGACTAGAATAACTAGGCAAAGCATATGCCCTGTAACGTAGCTGGCAAAGAGGGATCTTTCATTATCCGTTGTATCAGCTGGAGTTAGCCCATGTCCTCCTGCTGGCATGCTGCACCATGAAGCCTTTGAAAAGAGTGGCATTATCTCACAACCATATGTCAAACCCTACCATTTTCCTCCTTATAAATAAATATGGGTCTAGGAGGGAATCCAAGTTTTAAACTCCGGTAGGAAAAGAAAGGTTAAAGATATAAGGACTTTCTGCGTCAGGAGAGTAGCTTATCTTATTCAGAAAGAAAAAGAAAACTGGATGCAGTCTTCATTCTGCAGCTTCTTGTGCAGCAAACTTCACTAGTTCTTCTACCCAACCCACCCACACATACACTCCACTCCCATGGTGTCTCATTGTTCTATCCAACTCATCTCCTGCCTTGTAATAACAAGAAAAAGAATTGTATTTCCTTTACACTTCTACAGTCCTAGCAGTTTAACTGGCTCTTACTATATGTAGGCAATAATAATACTACTACTAATAATAGGCTTGTGCGTGAGGGAAATCCTTTAATCATTTCCTTAAGACAGTTAGTCACTGAGACCATTTTGGCATTTACTGGACATCACAAAACTCAAAATTAGCAAGGGATGAATAAGAAAGCTAAAGGGATGCTTGCTTCTGTGATCCACAAGTTGTCATCTGCAGGCTGTGGTCAGCTTGAGCCTACCTGATGCTAAAGGAGCCCTGCCTGGCCTGTCCCACCATCCCTCCCATTTCTCTCCTCCCTCCCCAGCAATCACTTAGGGGTCCACCCTCAGCAGTCCGGGCACATGGGAGCCATTGTGCACACAGCTCCCCTTGAGTGCCAACACCCAATTTTCAATTCACAGCAACACTGCTAGGACTGGACTGCATCTTGGTAAGGTACCACTAAAAACAAGGGGAGTACCACGCACACGGTCCTCTGCTGTGCACTTTCCTGTGTTGTGCTGCACTCTAGGTCAGCTCAATCCAGGCTGCAGAGGACGGTGCAGGTGAAAATAATCCTAAAATGTTTGCAAGGAGGGGGATGTGCCCATCGTGTTACCCAAGGCCAGTATCAAGGGTAGGCAAGGTCGGGCACCTGCCAAGATCCCACATCCCAGCAGGGGCCCACTGACAAGAGCCCCCTGGAGTTGTTCTTCCTCCTCACCTGCCTCGTTCACCCACCTCTCATTCTGACCCAAACAACAGAGGTGGCGAGATGGAGGAGCACCAGATACCACTGCCTACTTGCTCACTGGCTCTCGGCCTGTCAAGCAAGTAGTAGCAATTATGAGAAAGAAGATGAGAAGCAATAGCAGCTGATGCCGATGCCGATGAGAAAGTAGAGTCCTTGAGAGAGGGGGTCCACTGAGGGTGCCTTGTCCAAGGGCCCTCAAAAACCTGGAGCCAGCACTGATGTTACTGACCTACAATCTCGACGAGAGAAGCCAGGACAACCCCATCTCGGAGATCCTGCCTCAGGTCCTGCACTGGCTTAACTGCCGGCTTCTTTTTCAGCTGTGAATTCACCCAGGCCACATAAGCTTGCAGTTGTTGCTGGAAAAAAGGATTCAGAATACGCCATTACCAAATTATTTATTTATTTATTTATTTAATTTATTAATCGCCCATCTGACTGGTCACCCAGCCACTCTGGGCGATGTACAACCCACCATAAAACAATTTAATACAATAAAATTTTACCATATTTTTTTTTTAAAATACCCTAACCCACCCCAAATGCCTGCCTGAACAACCACGTTTTTAATGCACGACAGAAGCTCATTAAAGAGGGGGCATGACGGAGTTCCCTAGGGAGGGAGTTCCACAGAGTGGGGGCCACCACAGAAAAGGCCCTCTCCCTAGTCCCCACCAGTCTAGCTGTCCTGGCTGATGGGACAGAGAGAAGGCCATCCGAGGCTGATCTTGTTAAGCGGCCTGTCTGGTGTCGCTGGAGGCGCTCCTTAAGATAGGCTGGGCCGGAACCATATAGGGTTTTAAAGGTCAAAACCAACACCTTGAATTTGGCCCGGAAAACAACTGGTAACCAGTGCAACTCCTTCAGCACTGGAGTGATGTGATCTCGCCGGCGGCTGCCTTTAATCAGGCGAGCCGCCGCGTTCTGTACCAGCTGCAGCTTCCGAACCGTCTTCAAGGGTAACCCCACGTAGAGCACATTACAGTAGTCTAAACGAGAGGAGACCAGGGCATGTACTACCGATGGGAGCAGATGGTCGGGAAGGAAGGGGCGCAGCCACCGTATCAGATGGAGTTGATACAGCGCTGTCCGGCTCACAGCTGACACCTGATCCTCCATGGACAGCTGGGAGTCCAAAATGACCCCCAGGCTGTGGACCTGGTCTTTCAAGGGTAGCCGTACCCCATTCAACACCAGGTCAACATCCCCCAGCCTCCTCTTGTCTCCCACCAAAAGTACCTCGGTCTTGTCAGGGTTCAGCTTCAGCTTATTCCTCCCCATCCAGCCACTCACCGTCTCCAGACATTTGGACAGGGATTCTACGGCCAACCTTGGTGAAGATTTGAATGAGAGGTAGAGCTGCGTGTCATCCGCATATTGATGACACTGCACCCCAAACCTCCTGATGATAGCCCCCAGTGGCTTCACATAGATGTTAAATAGCATCAGGGAGAGGATGGAACCCTGTGGCACCCCACAAGTAAGTGGCCACGGGTCCGAAACCTCCTCTCCCAGTGCTACCCTCTGGTACCTGCCGGAGAGGAAGGACCGGAACCACCGCAATACAGTGTCTCCAATGCCCAACCCCTCCAGACGGTCCAGGAGGATACCGTGGTCAACGGTATCAAAAGCCGCTGAGAGGTTGAGGAGAACAAGGAAGGAGCATTCACCCCTATCCAGAGCCCTCTTCATATCATCCACCAAGGCGACCAAGGCCGTTTCTGTCCCATGCCCAGGCCTGAAGCCTGGGCATGTGAAATAACACTTGCTTGCAGCTTTGTATTTAAGCACAAGCCAGGTAGCAATCAGCAGCCAGGAACTGCATACAGGACAGCTCATGAAGTTCCAAGCAGGCGAGTGAATCAGCTGGCGGAGGAGTGATAGAGCATGTTGTCCCTCCTCTACACCCAGCATATAAACCAAGTTGACTGCTACAGGAGGAAAGCACCTTCCTTCACACCCAGTATGGACATTCAGCTCTCTCTCTCCTTCAGTCTACCAGCCCCAGAAGGCTAGTAACACTTTTTCAGGATAGTCATTTGGAATCAGGTTGTATTTACAAGGCTGGTTGCTTGAGTGGACTAGCAGGCTGCTCCTACCCTTTGCACAACTGCATCCTTACATAAAGTAACAAGGGCTCCAATCCAAAATGCCATGCCCATGCTGACATACAAGATGAACTCAGGTACACACAAGGTCGACTCCACTAACTTCACTCTCAGGCTCAGCTGTGCGCATAAAATGAGGATAAAGGCGAGGAGCAGCTCCTACCACTGAAGTCTTCCCAGAAACATAGGACATTAAATGTACACATTGGAGCTTTCATGTACGTAAGGAGTCTCTGGATTTTGCTGACACTACACTTTCAAACACTGCGGAGGTGGGATGACAGAGGTGCTGTTTCTCGTGGTGTACACCACACATACATACACACACACAAACACACACACACACACTTATGTTGGTCTACTGCTGTCTCTCATCAAACAGAAGCTCTACAAAAAACTGCAAAATCTGTAAACACAGACAATAGTGAGAGGAATGTGCATGTTGTAGGGACTACATAGATCTCTATCATTTATACCCAGTCTACAGTTACTGAGTGGTAAAGCATTAGCAATACTCTCCATGGTGTCTGTGATATGTGCAGTTCATTCATGTGTGGAAGTCAGGGCTGGAATCTTTATTTTTCTGAAATGCCTATTTAAAAACTCCTTGCCTTAAAATAGAATGAACCTACTCATGGGTTAGGTAGGTCTTCCTCAGAGACCCTGCTTCACATGCCCCCCACAACATGAACTACAGCAGGTGGGCATGGGACAGGGCCTTTTATGGAATTCCTTCCATAGAGAATTTCACTTCACTCCTTCTCTATGTGCTTTTAGATCCCAGACCAAGGTGCCTCTCTTTTAGAGGACTTTCGGGTCCACTGATTATCATCCCAACCCCCATTCCTGCTGCTCTGCTCAACGTGCCAATCAGTATTTTTAGGGCATTTTTAAGAACTGGTATGTTTGCGTATTTTTATATAGTCCTTTAAATGTTACTATTATTTTTTATTATTATTTCATTCCTATACCGCCCCATAGCTGAAGCTCTCTGGGCGGTTTACAACAATTCATAAAAAATACACTAGCATTACCCTCGCCCCCCCCACCCCACCCCGTCACCGTCAAAATGTTTCATTAACTATTGTGTTGCCTTGGAGATTTTTAGTTGAAAGGTAGGTTACAAATATTTTCAAAACATACATACATAAAAAGACATGCAGTTATCAGTAATTAACACTGATGTGAAAATATATAATTTCCATCCTTCAGTACAGCAGAAAGAAGGAATCCTCTTGCAGGTGGAACTCCCTTGGGACAGACACGAGCCTGTACCATTCAGGCGACATAATCAAGTTTATTCCTTTTACAGTATTGCCTCCCTTCCCACTAAGCTCCCTGCTATTCTGCTGACGTGGCAGTTTTTAAGCCTTGCTTCCACATCATCTCCACAATGTCAGTCACAGTACATGCTCCCTTGCAGCCCATCCACCATAACGTCACATTCTGATCACAGCACCACTTGTAATCATGCTGACAAGAGAAATCCAACTTCAGTCGTTGCAACACAACGCAGCTTGATCTGCCTCGGCCACTGATGTTTGTTGGCCATGCTTGCTCAGCAAAAAACAGGGGGCATTGGGAGGGTGGAGCAGACTGTTGGGATCCAATACAATACAGAACACCCAGAAATTGGAGTAGAATTCTGCAGAACCAGACAGATAAGAGCTGTTACCGTAATATGTTTGGAGTGGGGGGTGGCAGGGGGAAGGTTACATTTGAACATATGCAGCTGCTCCATAAGGAGCATATAATGCAAGCACTGAAACAGCTTCACAGGTTACTGATTAGCTTCTGTGTTCAGTTCAAGGTGCTGGTATTAACCTTTAAATCTCTCTAAACAGCCTGATCGCAAGGTATTGGGCAGCACACTTCTCCCATATGAGCTCCCCACTTGTAGGGAAGCTCTGCTTTGAACTCCTAGTGGAGATTATACTTGTCTCCCTTTGACATGGGGCCTTCTCTGTGCCGGGGCCTTCCTTGCAGAACATCTTCCCAAAATAAACCCATTAGGTCCATAGGTTTCCAGACTTTTGCTAATGAGTTACCCATCATTTCTGTGCTGGATTGATATATGTTAGTTTCATGTTTTAGATCTATGTTCATTATTGGTTGTATCCATCTATTTTATTATTGTTCGGGTAAACTGCATTACTATTTATGGAAACGGTGTTATTTTGTATGTTGCCCTAAGGGTTCTTGGAGCTGAATGGCAGGGTAGACATTTTTAAATAATTTTCAGAAAAATTGCCCTGTTAGCCTACTACAGCAGAACAGCAAAGAGTCTTGTGGCATCTTAAAGACTAACCAATTTATTCTGACATAAGATTATGCCAAAATAAATGTGCTAGTCTTCAAGGTGCCAAAAGACTCTTTGTTATTTTTAAATAAATGCATTTTAAATTTTGTGAAGTTCAGCACAATTTGAAGCCAATGTAAACACGCAGATACCAGAATAGACAAGATATACCTAATGTTACAATTCCAAGCACACTCACCAGGGAGTAAGTTCCACTGAACTTCCACTTTAGTGGGTTGGACCAGACTAGACAGAAAAAAGTCCTACAACTCCCAGCATGCCACAGCCAGTCATATTTAGATTAGACCTATTGCAACCCCTGATTTCAATGGATCTACTCTAATATGACTAAGTCTGGATCCAATCCAGTGTGACTTGCGTCTGAACAAACATAGGATTGAAATCAATGACTTCTAAGAGTAAACTTAGTGCTCAGCCCATTAATTTCAATGGGACTTTTCAGTGCACCTAATTTAATCTGTATTGTACCCCTTGTGCAGGGTATTCACTTTTTATTAAAATACATTTTAATAAATCATAGAATCATAGAATAGTAGGGTTGGAAGGGGCCTACAAGGCCATCGAGTCCAACCCCCTGCTCAATGCAGGAATCCAAGTCAGAGCATCCCCGACAGATGGCTCTCCAGCAACGTCTTGAATGCCTCCAGTGTGGGAGAGCCCACCACCTCTCTAGGGAATTGGTTCCATTGTCATATTGCTCTAACAGTCAGGAAGTTTTTCCTGACGTTCAGCCGGAATCTGGCTTCCTGTAACTGGGGCCCATTATTCCGTGTCCTGCACTCTGGGATGATTGAGAAGAGATCCTGGCCTTCCTCTCTGTGACAACCTTTTAAGTCCTTGAAGAGCACTATCATATCTCCACTCCTCTTCTCAAGGCTAAACATGCCCAGTTCTTTCAGTCTCTCCTCATAGGGCTTTGTTTCCAGTCCCCTGATCATCTTTGTTGCCCTCCTCTGAACCCTCTCCAGCTTGTCCGCATCCTTCTTAAAATGTGGTGCCCAGAACTGGACACAGTACTCCAGATGAGGCCTAATCAGTGCTGACTAGAGGGGAACTAGTACTTCCCGGGATTTGGAAGCTATGCTTCTATTAATGCAGCCTGAAAGAGCATTGGCCTTTTTTGCAGCCACATCACATTGTTGGCTCATATTCAGCTTGTGATTGACAATTCCAAGATCCTTCTCACTTGTCATGTTGTTGAGCCACGTATCTCCCATCTTGTAACTGTGCATTTAGTTTCTTTTTCCTAGGTGCAGAACTTGGTGTTTATCCCTATTAAATGTCATTCTGTTGTTTTCAGCCCAGCGCTCCAGTCTATCAAGATCACTTTGAATTTTGTTTCTGTTTTCCAAACTATTCGCTATCCCGCCCAATTTTGTGTCATCTGCAAATTTGATCAGAATTCCCTGCACCTCCTCCTCCAAGTCATTCATAAAAATGTTGAAGAGCACTGGGCCCAGCACTGAGCCCTGCGATACACTACTTGTTACCTCTCCCCAGTTTGAGAAGCACTCTTGGAGTCCAATTCTGTAGCCAACTGTGGATCCACCGGATCCTTGTTTCATCTAGCCCACTTTGAGCTAGTTTGCTCATCAGGATCTCATGGGGCACTTTGTCGAAAGCTTTGCTGAAGTCGAGGTATATAATGTCTACAGCATTCCCACGGTCCACAAGGGAGGTGACTTGATCAAAAAATGATATCAGATTCGTCTGGCAGGATTTGTTCTTGACAAATCCATGTTGGCTTCGAGTAAATACATAAATACATTTTATTTATTATTTACATTTACATTCCACCCTTTTTCCTCTCGCAAGGAACCCAACAGAGCTGATACGATCCTTCTCTTATCCATTTTATCCTCACAACAGCCCTATGAGGTAGGTTAGGCTGAGAGTCCGTGACTGGCCCAAAGTCACCCTAAGAGCTTCATGGCCAAGTGGAGAGTAGAACCTGGGTCTCCCGAGTCCCAGTCCAATACTCTAGCCATGGCTTTATCATTCATTATATCAAGAAATACATGATTTTTTTAACCAATCATTTCTATACCTTTATTGTTTGTTGTTGTTTTATTTCATTTATATCCTTTGCAAATTTCCACTTTATCAGTCCCTTTCAAAGGACAGAGACTTCCCTCATTATTATTGAGCAGTGATGCTCATCTCACAAAGAGGAGCTCTTGCTGCAATTTCTCATTTAATTAGCAGTTTGGGTAATCTTTCCCTTTCAGAGTGTAAGATCTTCCTGTAGCACTTTGAGGTTTATTATGTGTCCAGAAGACTCTCAACACTTATGACTTTCCTGCAAGACTCCACTGAGTTTTCAGTTCCTACAAAAGGAAAGATCCCCAGCAGCAGCTTGTCATTCCTGGCAGCTGAGAGATTAACAGGCGACAGAAATAAGAAGACATTAAAGTTTAATGACTAAAGAATGGCAGAGTGGTGTTAAATGCACAGAAAAGAGACAACCACAGGGCACTGGACAGCCCTCAAGATTTCTGAATGGTCAAATTGAAAAGTATTTTGTACAATACTTCTTTACATACTGTCTTGTGCATCTCGATTAAATTGTGAATATGTTAATACAGCGAGGTATTCTACACAGAGTCCCTAATCTAGGAGCAGAATATAAGGCTAGCTGTACCTTTATTTAAAATATCCATATGAATAAATACACTTTGCATTCTGAAAGCAAAGACACCTTCCTGCATACTACAGGAAATGGTACTTCTCCCAATCTAAGCTTGGTCCATGCATGTGAAGAAGGAACTCCTACACCCTTCTATTCTACTGAGTATGTGACTTGGCTTGATTTCAGCAAGCTCCTGAAGAGGAAGATTTCATTTCTCAGGTCTCTCACTTGAGACCCATCTTCAGACATAGTATATCTCATCTTCAGTTTTTTGTAGTAACCAGGATGTCTCTGAATATGCGTATACAAAATACCAGTTTTCTATCTGTTGCAGAAATGCCTTAACCACAGATAGCCCTGTCAACTAGCAAGTGAGACCCAAGTTGTATCCTTGTATATCTAGCAAGAGTGTGCATCAGATTCAGCCAAATCCCAGATCCAGAAACAAAAGTGGGCTGATTCTGACAAATTCAAGAGATATTTGAATCAAAGTGGGGATCCTCTGACACAGACCAAATTCAGATCTGAACAGACCTGAAGATTCAAGGATTTGGAGGGTCACGGTGTGTCTCCAAACATGTATACATTTCTCCCCAATTTATACATCTCTCCATATAAGGAAAACATCAGGGTGGGGAGAGGCGGAAGGAAGAGGAGGGGTGGAGTTTTGTGATGGCAGATCTAACTTCTAATCAAAGTGAATGGTTTTACCAGGGCTCTCCAATCTCAATGCTTTGGAGGTGGGATACTGAAGTTATATAGCATATGACTGATCCAGTGTTCAGTGCTCCTTGCTTGTTCTCTCTCCCAGGAGCAGGAACGTCAAAAGATGTTGGTGGAGTCTGTAGGACCTGGGAGGGTGTAGCACCAGGTGCTTCCTTGGAAAATGCTGGATGTTCAAGTCCTTCTGCCTCTGCCACTCTATGCTCCACATCCATCATCCCCTCTATCCTATTGCATTTTTGTGACTCTGGTGCCAACTGAGCATAAAATAAAAAAGTCTTAAACTGTTTTTAATTCATTGTAACTCCTTAGCCCCTCTACCTGCCCTTAAATCTCCCCCCCCCCAGCATGTAGAGGGGTAAGGGAAAGTGAAGCACTAACACGCTCCACCCAATTTGAACACTCCCCTTCAAAACAATAACATTGCACCTATCCTTCTGAAATTTTTCAGGTTTCGTAACTAGGGCCACCTCTATGCTATATGTCATTTTCATAAAAACTTTTGGAAACCCCCAAGCTGTACAGACTGCTCTTGCAAAAGCTTTATGCACCTGAAACTTGGCAGACTCAGTCCCATCAAAAGGGACAACCTCTGCAAATTTCATCCAATTCTGCCAAAAAACAAAAATTTAAAGGTATGTTGCAGAAAACCCACTGCACCTATTTGTCTGAAATGTGGCAGACATAATCCCCGCATACAGGACTGTTATGCTTGCAAATTTCATCTAATTCTGACAAATGTAGATAAAATTATAGCTGTTAACTGATTTCCAATGATAATCGATGAGAGGCATAAAGATTTGGATTTCCATACCAGGTTTTGGACCTGAGTCAAAGTGGGCAGCCTCAGAATCTGTTCAACCCAAATTGGGCTGCTTTCCAAATCACTTAATCAGATCTGAACTGAACCTTATGGTGGGTGCACACCCCTAATATCTAGCATTTGCATATGAATGTAAACCTCTTCCATACATTACTTCTTTTTATGAATTATTCGTAACTTGGCTAAATGCTTGGATTTTTTTAATTAAAAAATTCCTTTGCATGTTAAACTGTGACCAAAATTTCCATTCTGTTTTGGCCCTGCATGGAAATCACAGCAAACTAAGAAGAATAACAGGATAAAAAGAAAAAAGGACACCTATAATGTTAATTTGGGGATTGTTAACCAAGATAAGTAACATTATATGATGTCTGGATACAACTGCAGGCAGTGAAGAAAGAAGCCAGAGACAGTGGTAAGCTTCCATTCTCATTATTTTTTTCTCTCCCTAGGGAAGATTTCTGTGCAGGACTAATTAGCGGCTTTCATCTTTAAAGCCTAAAAATTTACCCGCTGTTCTTTTTATTGGGGGGAATATGAATTCCTCAGAGGACCTTACTTCCACAGCTAGTATCTGGACCCAGCAATATCCTTAGGCCAATATTCTTGCTACCAATCCCAACTACTTTAAGTGAGTAGTTAATTCACCAAGGAATTGCTTCATATGCCGTGCTTTTACTTACTTAAGAGCTTCTAGCTTCCCCCACCCCACCCGCTCTTCAGTGCACCACTGCACCAATTATTTCCTGCAGGTCAGTGCCAGTACACATGCATGTGGCAATCCACATGCTCCCTATAACATGTGTCATCTGCACCACCAACCTAAGTAGTTAGGCAGGTGCAGTGCAGTAAGGCACTAACCTTGATAAAAATTGTGAAGAGGAGAGGAAAGGATTTGCAGCACACACAACTGTCTTCACTCCAAAGTGCCTGAAGTCTTGCCTGCCTTTCCTTATCCTGTCACACCTTCCCCTTTATATGTACCCTGCAAACTGATATCCTGGCTTTGCACTCTCCTGAATGTCTGTAGATTATGAGGCCCTATCCTCCATTGCAAATGTATGATCTTACAACACTAAGGATTTCAGACAGCACCTCCACTGGCATCAGCCTCATCCCTACAATGCATTTGCAAATCCCAGAGTTCTCCCTCATCATACTGTCTGTCTGATGTATACTGAAAGCCCTCCTGGGCAGGGGCCACATCATTCCTCTGTCCTGCACAGCAACCAATATACTGCTTGGACTAAATAGATATTAAACAATAACAGTAGCGATGGGAAAAGCCGAAGGACGGCATTTGACTGCCACAGAGAAAACTGTACTGAGTAACCGTAACCTGGGACAGGCAGCACTGTCCTGAGTCTTCTTTAAAATGTATCCTCCCAGCTGCTCACGCCATCCACCTGTGTCCTTTTGATGGTGCATAGCAGTCCCTTTGGACCCATTACATTGGTTCTTGTAACATGGTTAAGCAGCCTGCTCTTGCTCTTTACAGACATATCAAAACAGCACAGTATTTAACAATTTCCTGAGGGTGTCCCTTCATCGGTTCCTGATGGTATCAGCCTCGCAGTGATATCCAGGAGGTGCAGGGGCTATAGGGACTGGATTCGCCACTTTCCCTGACCTGCCGTCTCCTTAGTCCTCCAAGGTTTACTTCATTATCTGCTGCTGTTAATAGTACTGATCACTCTGAGCTTTGGCCAAAGACCAATCTGAGGCAGGAATGTGAGCCCTGAACCAAAATCCAAATCTCTCCCAGCATCATTCTCAGCATTGGACTTACTATACAGGGCACTGACTGCTGGGACTGTCATGGAGTTAGGCGTAATCCTATTTATATTAACATGGCTTTGTGTTCCAAAAGAAAGCCTACTTTGCCTTAGCTCTACAGATGGGAAAGTAGCTGCTCTTTTCAGGTACAAGCTCTCGGGCAGTATTCCTCTCTCATATTTAGCATGCGGTATGTGTTCTTCACATACCTTTAAGGTCAGCATAAAAGTTTTAAAAGGAAATGAATCCGGAATCTCCTGTTGCTCTTTCAGTTGCTGAATCACAATGGATCATTCTTCAGAACTTCAGACAGCAAAAGGGTTCTGAGGCTCCATTTATTGCAACTGTACAATACACCTACATTTCTATTATTGCTATTTTAAATCCTCAGTTGAAACAAGAAGTCAGAATTAGGGTATGTCTGGACCACAATTCTTCACATTATCTGCTTCTGACAGAGGAGGCATACTGCATGCTGCATGCTGTGATCTGTCATTCTTTATGCTTCACAATGGTGCCAATTCAAGGGGGGGGAGAGTGAAGGGAGGAAAAGATGACCAAAAAAGCCCCTGCAGGTTAAAGTGGAGAAGCATTAAGAACCATTATTTATCTGGAGCAATTCTCCCCTGTGCTGCCACATAGCACTCATCTTGTTCCAGCACCAGTTTATTGATAACACTATAAAACTAAGGTAAATGGGGAAAAGAGGAACTTTGCCACAGAGGATAAAGACTGTTTACTCCATTTTACTCATGGTAGGTGCATCCCCTAGTCCATGGGTGGGCAACGTGTGGCCCTCCAGATGTTTTGGCCATCATCCCTCACCACTGGCTATGCTGGACTATAGGAAGCTGCCTTATACTGAATCAGACCATCGGTCCATCTAGCCCAGTATTGTCCACAGTGAATGGCAGTGGCTCTCCAGGGTTTCAGGCAGGAATTATTCCTAGCCCTACCTGGAGAAGCTGGGAATCAAGCCTGGGACTAGGGCTGATAGGAGTTGTAGGCCCAAACAACTGGAGCAGGGGTCTCCAATGTTTTTGGGCCCATGGGCACATTTGGCATTTTGAAAAAATGTTTTGGGCACCACCACAAATTGCCTGCTGTAGTGGTATGAGGGGCCAATCACAAAAACATTAGGAGTTCCCCATGAATACGCCCTCTATGTGTGTTCTAATCACTCTGGCTTCTGTCTCTGGCTCTTCTGTCTGTCTGTCTGTCTCTCTCTCTCTGGCTCCTCTTTCTTTTTTTCTCCTTCTTTCCTTTGGTCTCTCTGGCTCCCCTTCCTTCCTTCTTTTCTCTTGCTCGTTGGCTTCTCTCTCTCTGACTCCTCTTTCTTTTTTTCCTTCTGTCTCGCTGGCTCCCCTTCCTTCCTTCTCTCTTGCTCTCTGGTTTCTCTCTCTCTCTGCCTGACTTTGCGGGTGCAGTGATGCCCATGGGTGCATCTTAGCAACCCCTGATCTGGAGGCCTACAAGTTGCCCATCCCTGCCCCAGTCCAACAGAATTAAATTATGTGAAATTAACTAGATTACATACTAAACATTTTCTGTTCTAGTCAATTTCATTCTAAGGGACAGGTTGGGCTCCCCCCCCCCCCTTTAAGGGCTATATCACCCTTCCAGATGTGTTGGATTACACCTATGATCATCCCCCAGCCAGCATGCTGGCTTGGGATGCTGGGACTTGTAGTCCAACAAAGCTGGAAGGCACCAGGTTGGGGAAGGCTGGGCTATATGAACTCTTTACATGCACCTAACTTTTCAAATACTATTTAAAAATGATACTTGCTTTTCAGAAACTTGAAATTATCCATGTGCATCAAAACATGGCCAGTATTATGATTCCTGTGACAAGAATGATGATGAGATGGATGGTCTGGACTGGAGGAGACCAATATGACAATCAAAGAAGCAGAAATGCAGAAGACATGTATACAATTTCCCCTTGGAAATGTTACACAATATGGCTGAGAGGATGAGAGTCTGCAGAACACGTGATAACATCCGGATTAAAAGCATGAATGGTAAAAAAAACACCGGTGGCAAAAAAAGAACCAAGTAGGCAGGCAAAGATTTGGGGCTAGCTAAAGCACAATAAAGGACACTTTAACTCTAAAGCATATTTTGCTTTTTCTGGTCTTGAGATTTTGCCTTATTACAGGACTCAGGAAAATGACTGTTGAGAGGGGGAAAAAATCTCCCTTTGCACATCAATATTTACTCCTCACCAATACACTGCAAGTCAAAAGGCAAATGCCAACAAGGAAGGACAAAACTGCGGTAATCACAAACACGCACATGCGCACACGCACGCACACTCACACAACGCATTCTGCAACTAGAAAATCCAATTCTGCAATGGAATTAAATTATACATTATAAGCATATAATCATAATAAATTCACTTAATATGTGTTATTTACATTATGGTTCCATGCTTTATTTCTCTTTTTAATGAAGTATGGATCTCCGAATCTCTCCCTCTGCTCTACATGTGTCTGTTTTTCCAGCATTCCTGTGAATGATATCTACAAAATAAGCTTAGGTAGGTGGCCAGTGGATCTTGTATGTTCAAAGCAGGAGAGGTTGTTGTTTCTATGTTCATAGCATTCAGTGCCCTGCATGCCCATGTTACTGAACCAAGCAACGAAGCTCAAGGCATTAACTGCATCAGGCCATAATATGGCTAAAGCCTTGCATGATTTCTAAGCTCCTAGACATTATCTACATTAGATGATCTCTGCAATCTCCCAGCCAGAGCTTGGTCAGTTTGCATTTTGGTTGTTTTTAAATTAATGGGAAATGGGGGGGGGGAGTTCCTCAAATGCATGACTGCAGGTATGGATACACTCATATTGGCCCCACAAGATTAATTTAAGATTAATTTAAGATTAATTTAAGTGCCCAGTTGGAATTACATTCCAGGCCCATCTTAACTTAACCAGTAAGCAAAAATGTCATCACTTAGCAACATCTTCTGATTTCTTTTGTGGTGTATAAGAGGATTAGTAAAGAAAGGGCAGGCTAGTGACTTTAGTGGGCTTACTTACAAGGCTGTAGAACCTGGCCAAAGGCAACCACTTAATACACATATTTTACAGGTGAAGACTATTATATAGATTACTGAGATAATGTATGTGGAACACTTCGAACACATAGGAAAAGAGCTGTAGAAATGCCAAGTATTATTTTTATTTATTAAAATTGGTTGTGGGACTTTATACCCTAAAGAAGCATAAGCTTTTCTGGATGATTTTGCTGTGAAAGAGATATTAAGTGTCTTGGACTATCACTTAGGTTACATCCAGACCTGTTTCCTACCCTACCTGATTTCAATTCACTTAGTATTTCCTGCCTGTAACACTAACAAGAAAAAGACAATAATGGCCAGTTCACATGACACAGATAGCTCATCATGGGTTATTTAACCCATGATGAGCTGTGGTGCATGCCAGGCATGTGTGGCCGCCATTTTGATTGAGTAACTCCAGATCGAGCTGACTGGGGTTGCACTGTGTTGTCCAAACCCAGTCATCGTGGGTTATTCAAGAGTTAAACAACCCTTGCTTAATGCCTTCTGCAAATTGTAACTTAAGCAAGGTTTATTTAACCCTTGCACTAACCATGTTGACTGGGTTCAGACAACACAGTGCAAACTTGGATTGGCCTGATCAGGGGTTGTGCAATCAAATCAGCTGTGCCACATGCCCAATATGCACTACAGCTCATCATGAGTTACAGTCAGGGCCAGAAATATTGGAACAAGGATAACTGTTTTGGCAGTTGGCCTCTGTATACCACCACATTGAAGTTGAAAGGAAACACATCCAGATGGGAGCAAAGTCAGGACTTTCAGGTGTAATTCAAGGGGTTTGACAAAAGTGGGGCATTAACCATTCAGGAAGGACAGCCAGTGGCATACACACACACCCATCGTTGGTGGCTCATAAGTAATGGAACAAACCAACATCATCTCAAACTTAAGGGTCGCCTTTAATACCTGGATGAAAATCCTTTGCAGTCAATGACTGCCTGAAGTCTGGAACCCATGGACATGACCAAATGCTGAATTTCCTCCCTCAAGATGCTTTGCCAGGCCTTCACTGCAGCTGCCTTCAGCTGCTGCTTGTTTGTGGGTCTTTCTGCCTTCAGTCTTGTCTTCAGTAAGTGAAAAGCATGCTCTATTGGGTTGAGATCAGGTGACTCACTTGCCCATTGAAGAACATCCCACTTCTTTGCCTGGAGAAACTCTTGGGTAGCTTTTGCTGTATGTTTTGGGTCATTATCCATCTGCAAGATGAAGTGGCATCCTATCAGTTTGGCAGCATTCAGCTGAATCTGAGCAGAAAGTATAGCCCTATATACTTCAGAATTCATCCTGCTGCTTTTATCAGCAGTAAATAAACAACAGCAATATTTATTGCTGTTTATCAGCAATAAATAAACAACAGCAATATTTATTGCTGTTTATTGCTTTTATTAGCAATAAACAACAGTGACCCGGTTCCATTGGCAGCCATACATGCCCATGCCATAACACTGCCTCCACCATGTTTGACAGATGATGTGGTATGCTTTGGATCATGAGCTGTTCCTTTCCTTCTCCATACTGTTCTCCTCCCATCATTCTAGTACAAGTTAATCTTGGTTTCATCAGTCCAAAGAATCTTATTCCAGAACTGCGTAGGCTTTTTTAGGTGTTTGCTGGCAAAGGCTAATCTGGCCTGTCTGTTCTTGAGCGTTACCACTGGTTTGCACCTTGTTGTGAAGCCTCTGTATTTACATTCATAAAGCCGTCTCTTGACTGTAGATGTTGACAATGACATGCCTACCTTCGCAAGAGCGTTCCTGACCTGGCTAGATGTTGTGAAAGCGTTCCTCTTCACCATGAGCAGAATTCTGCAGTCATCCACTTTAGTCGTCTTCCGTGGTCTTCCAGGCCTTTTGCTGTTGCTGAGCTTGCCAGTTAATTCCTGCTTTTTCAGGATGTTCCAAACTGTTGTGTTGGCCACTCCCACTGTTTTTGCTATCTCTCTGATGAGTTTATTTTGTTTCCTCAGCCTAATGATGGCCTCCTTCACTTGCATGGACACCTCTTTGGACCTCATGTTGGGAGTTCCAGTGAACAGCTACCAAATGCAAATGTAACACTCAGAACCACCTCGAGGACTTTTATCTGCTTGATTGGTCATGGGGTACCCAGGAAACAGGCCACACCTGGCCATGCAGCTGCTTGTCAGCCATTCTTTCCATTACTGATGAGCCACCAACGATGTGGGGGGAGTGTATGCCACTGGCTGTCCTTCCTGAATGGGTAGTGCCCCACTTTTGTCAAATGCCTTGAATTACACCTGAAAGTCCTGACTTCGCTCCCATCTGGGTGTGTTTCCTTTCAACTTCAATGTGGTGGTGTACAGAGGCCAACTGCCAAAACAGTTATCCTTGTTTCAATATTTCTGCCTCTGACTGTAAATAACCAATGATGAGCTGGCTGTGTTACGCGAACCAGATCTAAGAATGGCTGCAGTGCGACCCAGAGGTCTGAGAAGCTAATCCACCTCAGACTTTCTCCCCAGCCTATATTGATACCCATTTCCTGTTATTTCTGTTGCCTCACCACCTTGAGCACAGCAGCGCCTAGCAACAGGTTCTGTAGGTTTAAAAATAGCTGGAACATTTCCCCCTGATTTTTAGTCTGTTTCCAAGGACAATCATGCATGAGTTTAATGGAGGCATAGGTGTCAAATTTAGAGCATAATCACCTTGAATCTGTAAGAAATAATATGAATGGTGTTCTTGCATAAAGCCCAACAAGTTACCTTACTCCATTCACTTTAGAAAAACAGACAAATTCCAAAGCACAAGAGTCATGTTTTCCTCAATACAAATCTTTATCCCCCTCACTCCCTCTTTCCCCGCCACTACCAAAAAAAAAAACAACTGCTGGAGCTCAGAAATGCTCTCTGTGTCTCAGCAAAATCAGGTCTGCATACACTTTCTACACTACAAAATCCAATCCCACCATTCCCTTTCAACACAGGAAACCTCAGAGATTTTCCCCCTGGCAGTTTTTGAAGGTGAGGATTATTTTGTTATCATCATCAGTTCAAGCAAAAAAAATATTTCCATATTCCTGCCTCCTGATTCATAAAGAACAGGCCCTTTGCTTCACAACCAAACTCCTCTAACTAGTTACTCCCTGTACTTTGAAGCAAGGCCTTCTTTCATCAGAAATCTCAACTGGTTCCATCACATCGGAGAAATCAAAGGGCCATTTGAATGCCTGCTAAATCACATCTCTTGTCATTCTGGTGCTTTGGGGAAGGAAATAATTCCCCTGCCCCTCTTTCCAAGTATGGCCAAGTCACAGCCTCGTGATAAATGGAATCAACAGCTTAACAATTTAGTCATTTTTCCTGTCCCAGAAGAGCTCACTACCTACAGAGTGAGGGGATCGTAGTATCATTAGTTATATATCACATTCACATCCCTTCCTTACTCCAAGGAGGTCAAGGTAGTGAACATAATAACCTTGTTAGATAAGTGGGATGGTGACTGGCTCATGATCACCCAGTGAGCTTCATGGCTGAGAAGAGATTTGAACCCAGGACCCACGGCACTGGATCACAGCTCACTATTATAACCACAATGGGAAGGAAAAAACCCCAACCCCCACTACATAAATCTGTGTATGTAAAATCTCAGCTGTGTTTTTCTAATGGGTGATGAAACGTCTGCTTGGTACTTTGCAAACAGATGGGCAAGTGACAAGCACACTTGATACGGCAAAAAATATTTCAGACCACACCGCAAAAGAAAGAACTAGAAATAATAATGACAACAGAGTTCCAGTGTGGTAAAACTGTGATGAGATCAGAAATTGAGACACTACGGGAAGCCTCAGGAGAACCCAGTTCAAGCCTTACATTATCAACCATGGCCCCTCCAAATGAGTTTCCTCACAGTGCTCTTGGGTTGTTTGCTTTTGAGAGCTGTAATTTCTCAGTTAAATCACAAATACAGAACTACAGCCAAGGTCTTGCTTTCTAGGATTTATTTTTCTCTTGCAACCTACCACTTACAGCAGCCGTGCATTCTCATGTCACAATCCCACTAAGATGCTGAATTATGAAACTGCCACAAGTGATGAGGGCATCCTTTAGAAACAGCCGCAAAGCACCCTAACTGCAGAACATAATCCACTAATGAGCCAAGGGCTGGGGACTGTGCGATTCCCATAAGGGACCTTCCAGCTCTTAAACCGCGACTGCTCTGATTTAAATCAGCTGAAGGCTCATTTAGCCCAAGGATGCTTAAAATCAAAGGGGCATATGCTACCCTGGACCCTGCTTTATAGGGCTCCTCACAAGTCAAGGATTATGCTAGTGACTGAGTCAAACTACACATTAAATTAAGCACAAGCACTGCCACTTATTTTGAAGGAAAAGCATCCAATCCATATCTATTGCTGATGAGGAGAGATAATCAAACAATAAAGAGCCATCACTCCATCCTTCCCATGTCTTGCTGCAGAGGCTTAAAAGGGGGGGATCCGCAGCTAGGAATCCCCCAGCAGCGCTTCCTCCTCTGAGCTCTGCTGTTTCAAGGCAATGGAGTGTGCAAGAAAGAAAGGTAGCTGCTGCTCCTACCTTCTCTTTCTTGTTCACCTTCTTTGGGTATATGTAGTTTGAGAAAACATGTTTTGATAGGTACAGAACAGACCCTCCTCCTATCAGGTGACAAAGACCTCTTTCTCTTTCAGTCTCAGTCTCATGACCCTTCTTGTGGGTTAATGAAACTGGGCTGGTAGGAGAGGCTGCAAAGGGAATCTATCTAGTCCCATCTGACAAATCCAGATTCCCAAGTGCCAACCACAGACTAACAGTGGAACATAGAAACATAAGAAGCTGCCTTATACTGAGTCAGACCACTGGTCCATCTAGCCCAGTGCTGTCAACACTGACTGGCAGCAGCTCTCGAGGGTTTCAGGCAGGATTCTTTCCTTGCCCTACCTGGAGAAGCCGGGGATCGAACCTGGGACCTTCTGCATGCAAAGCAGGTGCTCTATCACACTGTGTTATGGCCACCACCAACAAAGGTGCATTGCCAAATCTTCCTGAAGCCACAAGTGTATTTTGGTTTAAATGAATGTAGAAACGAGATGGGGATTACTTGGAAGCCATATGTTCTCCTGTGTATGCACACACACAGATATCTCCTGTGTATTTGTATTTATGCACTTTTTCATTCATGAATATTGACATGTCTTCTGATTAAACAGTAAGTTTTTAGCCTTCAGGGTTGTATAAATATATTTAACATACAGTGACAAAAACTGCTAAAGGAGCCAAAATAAGGAAATGAATGTTAAAAAGAAGCCCAAACTCATTGTTTTGCACTATATCTAAGCCTCTACTATCATGATTATTCAAAGCCAGACCTCAGAACTTCTTCACATTTGACAGCCAAAACTGACAGCTTTTGCAGGCTTCATGCAACAGGTCCATCAACCGCGGTTAAGCACTTGTCATGCTTATGAAAACAGCATTTGAAATTTCCTAAGTGCATATGACTAAAATATGCTATTAATGCTAAAATCCTTCCACTCTTGATGCATTTTTATATGGCCCTGGTACTGGGCCACTTTCCCACTCCTGCTCCAATCATGCCCTGAAAGGTTCTCTCTCCCAGCAAGCATCCTGTATCAGCATCAGGCATTGTGATGGCACACCCACCTGGGGGACTGCAACTGTTTCAAAACTAGGTGGGCTCAAGAATAAACCCCCTTAAGAAGGTAAAGTGGAAGGAGTATGGCTAATGGATCAAAGGAAGAACACCAAATGGGAAGGCATCAATCACAGGAATAGAAACAGAGGAGAACTCTAGGTGCACAGGAAAAGGTTTATTGGGCCTGACACATTGCAGGGTAACTCCTTCTTCAGGGTAGCTGATACACATATGAACAAAATATGGTAAAACTTTGAGCACTCTCATAATATCAACAACCACCAGGAAAAGGTCAAGCAAATTGTTTATCATTTAGAAAATTCCCACTGAAATAGTAAAATATACATATACACAGGAAATCAAAATACAAAAATGCATCTAAGCAAGTGGATTACAAAATATAAAATAAACCAAATTACGCAACTATTCATTCTTATATACATGATTCTGACAAGTTGTCACCATACATTAGGGTGACATCCTGATTACCTTGTGAAATCACTCCACACAAGCACCCCACAGGTGGAGGTTTTGCTGATTGTTGAAAAAACTTGGAATAGAAAACGTGCATGCACATGCGCGCACACACACACACACACACTTTTATCTCCTGTTTGTCTGACATTGCATTACACAAGAATTGTTTTCCTTTTAATGATAGTCTTGGCAAATCAAGGGTGTTGCTATGGGACCAACCATGGATCCAGAGATAGCTTTACATGAGAGCAAACACATTTTCTCTTTATCTTACAATCCATTTTTGCAATTGTTGCATGTGTGGTGGCATAATACTGATGATGTATTTGAGACAAGGAACATTTAAGGTTTAAGCTGTTGCTTTTCTAATGGGTCAGTTCCAGGGATATGAAGGTACATTTTCAGGTATGGTATGATGACATCCCCCTTCATGGATCACTGCCTTGTTGTGGCGAAGGGGCTTGCGTAACTCAGTGAAGCCATAAGCTATGCCGTGCAGGGCCACCCAAGACGGACAGGTCATGGCAGAGAGTTCTGACAAAATGTGGTCCACTGGAGAAGGAAATGGCAACCCACTCCACTATTCTTGCCAAGAAAACCCCATGGAACGTATCACAAGGCTAAAAGAGATGACGCCGGAAGATGAGCCCCTCAGGTCGGAAGGGGTCCAATATACTACTGGGGAAGAGCAGAGGGTATTTCCAAGTAGCGCCAGAAAGAGTGAAGCAGCTGGGCCAAAGCCAAAAGGACACTCAGCTGTGGATGTGTCTGGTGGTGAAAAGAAAATCCGATGCTGTAAAGAACAATATTGTTTAGGAACCTGGAATGTTAGATCAATGAATCAAGGTAAGCTGGAGGTGGTCAAACATGAGATGGCAAGATTGAACATCGACATCTTGGGAATCAGCAAACTAAAATGGACAGGAATGGGCGAATTTAATTCAGGTGACCATCATATCTACTATTGTGGCCAAGAATCCCTTAGAAGAAATGGAGTAGCACTCATAGTCAACAAAAGGGTGGGAAAAGCAGTACCGGGGTACAATCTCAAAAATGATAGAACGATCTCAGTACGAATCCAAGGCAAACCATTCAACATCACAGTAATTCAAGTCTATGCCCCAACCACTGAGGCCGAAGAAGCGGAGGTTGATCGGTTCTATGAAGACCTACAACACCTTCTAGAACTAACACCAAAAAAAGATGTCCTCTTCATCATAGGGGACTGGAATGCTAAAGTAGGAAGTCAAGAAATCACCGGGATAACAGGCAGGCATGGCCTTGGTGTACAAAATGAAGCAGGACAAAAGCTAATAGAGTTTTGCCAAGAGAACACGCTGATCATAGCAAACACTCTTTTCCAACAGCACAAGAGACGACTCTACACATGGACATCACCAGATGGTCAATATCGAAATCAGATTGATTATGTACTTTGCAGCCAAAGATGGAGAAGCTCCATACAGTCAGTCAAAACAAGACCTGGAGCTGACTGTGGCTCAGATCATGAGCTGCTTATTCCAAAATTTCGGTTGAAATTGAAGAACGCAGGGAAAACCACTAAACCATTCAGGTATGACCTCAATCATATCCCTGATGAATATACAGTGGAGGTGAGGAATAGATTTCAGGGATTAGACCTGATAGACAGAGTGCCTGAGGAACTATGGACGGAGGTCCGTAACATTGTTCAGGAGGCAGCAACTCAATCCATCCCAAAGAAAAAGAAATGCAAGAAAGCAAAGTGGCTGTCTGATGAGGCTTTACAAGTAGCTGAGGAAAGAAGGGAAGCAAAAAGCAAGGGAGAAAGGGGAAGATATATCCAACTGAATGCAGAGTTCCAGAGAATAGCAAGGAGAGACAAGAAGGCCTTCTTAAATGAACAATGCAAGGAAATGGAGGAAAACAACAGAATGGGAAAGACTAGAGATCTCTTCAAGAAAATTGGAGATCTCAAGGGAACGTTTTGTGCAAAGACGGGCATGATAAAGGACAAAGAAGGCAGGGACCTCACAGAAGCAGATGAGATTAAGAAGAGGTGGAAAGAATACACAGAAGAACTATACAGGAAAGATCTTAATGTCCTTGATAGCCATGATAGTAATGTCGTTGATAGCCATGATAGTGCGGTCACTGAACTTGAGCCAGACATCCTCGAGAGTGAAGTCAAGTGGGCCTTAGGAAGCATTAGTAACAACAAAGCTAGTGGAGATGACAGTATTCCAGCTGAGCTATTTAAGATCCTAAAAGATGATGCTGTTAAAGTGCTGCACTCAATATGCCAACAAATTTGGAACACTCAGCAATGGCCACAAGACTGGAAAAGGTCAGTTTACTTTCCAATTCCAAAGAAGGGCAACGCCAAAGAGTGTTCAAACTACCGCACAATTGCGCTCATTTCACATGCCAGGAAGGTGATGCTCAAAATCCTACAAGCTAGGCTTCAGCAGTATGCGAACCGAGAACTACCGGAAGTACAAGCTGGGTTTCGAAGAGGCAGAGGAACTAGAGATCAAATCGCCAACATTCGCTGGATCATGGAGAAAGCAAGAGAATTCCAGAAAAACGTCTATTTCTGCTTCATTGACTACGCTAAAGCCTTTGTGTGGATCACAACAAACTGTGGCAAATTCTTAAAGTGATGGGAGTACCAGACCACCTTACCTGTCTCCTGAGAAACCTGTATGAGGGTCAAGAAGCAACAGTAAGAACCGGACATGGAACAACCGAGTGGTTCAAAATTGGGAAAGGAGTACGACAAGGCTGCATATTGTCACCCTGCTTATTTAACTTATATGCAGAGTACATCATGAGAAATGCCGGGTTGGATGAATCACAGGTCGGAATTAAGATTGCCGGGAGAATTATCAACAACCTCCGATATGCCGACGATACCACCCTAATGGCAGAAAGTGAAGAGGATCTAAAGAGCCTCTTGTTGAGGGTGAAAGAGGAGAGTGCAAAAGCTGGTTTGAAACTCAACATTAAAAAAACGAAGATCATGGCATCTGGCCCTATCACTTCCTGGCATTTGGAGGGGAAGAAATGGAAGCAGTGACAGATTTTATTTTCTTGGGCTCCAAGATCACCGCAGACGGTGACTGTAGCCATGAAATTAAAAGACGCTTGCTCCTTGGGAGGAAAGCTATGGCAAACCTAGACAGCATAGTAAGAAGCAGAGACATCACCTTGCCAACAAAGGTCCGTCTAATCAAAGCTATGGTTTTCCCAGTAGTAATGTATGGCTGTGAGAGCTGGACTATAAGGAAGGCTGAGCGCCGAAGAATTGATGCTTTTGAACTGTGGTGCTGGAGAAGACTCTTACGCATCCCCTGGACTGCAAGGAGGTCCAATCAGTCCATCCTAAAGGAAATCAACCCTGAGTGCTCATTGGAAGGACAGATACTGAAGCTGAAGCTCAAATATTTTGGCCACCTAATGCGAAGAGAAAACTCTCTGGAAAAGACCCTGATGCTGGGAAAGACTGAAGGCAAAAGGAGAAGGGGACGGCAGAGGATGAGATGGCTAGATAGCATCACCGATGCAATGAATATGAACCTGAGCACACTCCGGGAGAGTGCGCAGGACAGGAAGGCCTGGCGTGCTATGGTCCATGGAGTCACGAAGAGTCGGACACGATTGAACGACTGAACAACAACAAAATGATGACATCAGTATGATTTTTTTGGATCTTTTGGTTATTAAGGAAGGAGTATATTTAAGTACTACTATATACAGGAAACCCATGGATAGGAACATATCTTCAAGATGTGGTAGTTCATATCCACATCATATTAGACACAATTTACCTTTCAGGCAATTCCTACAGCTCAGGTGGAACTGTTCCAATTTAAAGGATTATAATTCAAAAACCTCCCAATTACAGGATTCTCTTCTGATTAGAAGTTTTTGTTTATATGTCTATCATGGTTTTATATTATTTATGTCTATAGTGTCCCTGAAGGATTTATTACAAAATATATTGGGCCTAATAAACCTTTTCCTGTGCACCTAGAGTTCACCTCCCTTTTTTTCCTAGTAGATCAAAGCACGTGATTACAAATCACAGCTCCTAGCTTCTCCAAACTGCAAGTGTGATACCAATAGCCAAGCAGCTTTGCTCCTTATGCCTGAGGACCAACAATGGTAGCATTCTATCATATTAAGTTCCTTTTAGCTTTAAGTTGCCAAACTGAAGCTAGTCATGCGATGGTGCTGAAGGAAGGACTTAATCCCTTCTCCCCACATTGTTTTCCCAGCAAAAATGGCTGCTTATCTCATTAGGAAAAAATTGTATGCACATAGATCTCCATCATCTTGTCTAGTTTTGCCCTAAACCCAAGCCCAAATCTGCTCTGTTTAGTCTTTCCAGCTGCCCTTGTATTTATTAAGATAGCCCACCTTTCTGAAATCTTCTTTAAATGCTTATAATTATACATATATCGACAATATTAATATAGTTGTTAAAAGCTTCACTTAAAAATATATTGCAAAAAACCCTTTATCCCCAGCCACTACAGACCCAATAGGAAAGTGTTACATCACATTCAGAATATGTTCAGTCTAACTAAGGCTAATCAAAGGAAGAAATTCTATAGCTGGTGAACAGCCACCAAGAACAGCTATGTTCCCTTATTTTTAAGTGGGGGTTTTTGATGGTCTACTTAAGAGGATACTCTGGACTGATTTTGTACATTGTGAGGGCATATAATGGAGGTAGTCTTATGAAGCTCATGATGATATTTAGGGCTTTGCGGGTCAAAATCAGCACCATGAAACATGCTCAGAAGGTTATAGAGATTTCTGCTGTTAAGTGGAAGTTGAGAACATGGCCTATTTCAGATATTAAAAAATAAGGCTAAGATTATCTTACCACCCTATTTGGCAGTTTCTCAAAGTAGTAATAAGATGGTAATGGAGTAGATGTATAAGAAGTCATAATGTGCTCCCACACCTCATAGTGGCTGAAGTAGTGATAGGAAAGGCAAAGTGGTGCAGTAGACAAAGCATTAGACTGAGATCCCAAAGACCTAAAGTTTAATTCCTAACTCAGTCATGACCTGGCTGGGGCAACTCCAGATAATCAACAACTGTTGTTCCTCACTTGCTGCAGGGGACCCAAATATCTTTCCTGATAGTAGCACTTGCAACTGGGGGAATGCTCCTGACAGTCCAGCAACAACATACTGTCACTGGAAAAATGTGTAGACTAGGGTGGAATGTGGTAAGTGGTAAGAACTGCCTTCAGGCAATCAGGCAGGAAAACTTTATAATAGTTGGGTTACGCGCACACACACACACACACACACACACACACACACGCCTTTTGGGCCACACAGGCATGTGTGGGGAGACAGACTAGAAGTTTTGTGGGCTAATAACTTTGATGGACTTATTTGCAAGACTGTCACATGCAGATTTAAATGTAATTGGCAGAAGACTTGGCTATTTGTCTACAGTGAACTCTGGCTAGCCTCAGGCAAGTCATGTTTGAAGCCCACTCATATGCATATTTACTTGGAAGTAAGTTCCACTGTTTGCTACTATAAACAATGAACAACAAATCCTGGGCACAGATCAGGAAGTATCCTTCAGGACTGCTCTGCCTCTTCCCTCAGTACCCCAGAAGATAGGAAGAAGGAGAAACTAAAGGGCAGCCTGCCAACATAACACCCATAAATGGTAGAAGGCTACTCAGAATGAAAAGGGAAAGCAGCACTGAGAGAAAACTACAGAGAGAGAAAGGTCCCCATCCAGGTCCTTAAAGTTTGAGGTTGTCCTTGTGCAATTCCCAGCCTCACTTTCTGGCTGTGCTCAAAAGAGATCTGTGTTTCTAATTAAGAAAGACGACCTAAACATTCATGAGAAGCAGAGGCTGGCAACAGACAAAAGTGGGACCACAAGCAACCAAACAAGATGTCAGGTTAGGTAAGCAATGCAATGCGACTTCCATCAGGTGAGGAAGGAAACAACTGCTAATCCTGATCGTGGAGTATAAGGAGAATAAGTCTCACGTTGGTCTCCTCCCTTCTGGGCTTGCATACACAGGAAGCCTTTCCCTAACAGCAGTGACTTAGCTGTACCATCACCAATGGCATTCCTTGGTAAAGGCAAGTAGAGAGGACTGAACTTATTTCACTTAATTGCTTGGAATATGAGCTAGGAGGTGGCCCCCTTCACCATCAACCCAGAGTCAGACAGGAATCTCCTCCCCCTACTAAAAGGTTTAACTTGCCTAACTGTGCCTGCAGAAGCTGAAAGAATTGTTCTGAGTATTTTTCCTTGGTGTGCTGATTTCAAAGTCTCCAATTGGTTAAAACAAGATGGAAGATAAATAAAAGCAACGAACACAGAAGCTCCTACTCAAGGGCCCTAGATGCCCATAAAATAGACTTTATAGACTTTACAGCATTACCAGGAGCATTTCAAACACTAATCAAGAGTGGTAAGAACCTGCCAACTCCACAGGGCTGCACTTTACATTACTGCACTTTACATTACTGCTGAACTGGACAGCAAAGGTTACTGCTGCACCTTGGTGCATAAACAGCTAGCTAGGAATCACTTACAGAAACTCTCCAAAACCAACGATGCTCCGCAAAGCATCAGTGAGGCTGCCCAGTGCTTTCACCCCAGTCCCTCAACTCTCTCTTCCGCTCATGCCGAGGTCTGACTCTCTTTCCTGTTTCAAACACAGAGGACTTTGGCTTTGCGAGAGATGCAACAGAGGAAAAAAGACTGTTTTATTTACCTCTGTGAAGCCCTCATGCAGAATATCCAATAAATTTCCCCGGGCCAAACAGGCAAGCATTCTTCCAAAGCCCACCCAAAGGGCTGAGTTCTCCGAGCATACAGAGCAAATCCTCCAGCCTGGGGCACGACCTCCTCCTCCTCCTTCTCCTCCTCCTCCTCCTAAAGACAAAGACTTGCTGCTCATGGGGGACCTCGTTCATAGTCCCATATGTGCAGCCCGTTACTGCAAACAGTATATTTGAGCCAAAGTCAAGACTCGTACTGGGCATGCTCGGGAGGGAGCCACTGGGGGAGCAGCAAGCGCGATGTCACATTGCTCTGTTCCTATAGAAACACTCCAGCTTACCCGATGCAGGCCCAGGAACTGGACAGGAAAAACATCTGAAACCTATTTCCAGACGCTGGCCCCTCCATCTGACATTGAGCAGACTGTAAGCAATTAGACTTAGACAGAGGAAGGAGTGGGGGTGGGGGGTCAAACCTGGCTCAGCTAAGAATGGAATGTATTCGAAAAAGAAGTCAGGCTAAAATGACTCCCAACTTTGAAACTGTGCGGATAAACTTTGCAAAAAGCTGGAACCCACTGCCAGTGCAGATGCAACAAACCACACTACCTGATTTATAGCCATCTCTTCAGTGGGACCGCGGTGGCTTAGTGGTTAAGACGCTGAACTGCAGACTGGAAGGTCGGCAGGTCAGCAGTTCGAGACCCGAGTGCTGCGTGACGGAGTGAGCTCCCGTCTTCAGTCCCAGCTTCTGCCAACCTAGCAGTTCGAAAGCAAGAAATTGCAAGTAGATAAATAGGTACCGCCTCGGCGGGAAAGGTAACAGCGTTCCGTGCACCTCGGTGTTCAGTCATGCCGGCCACATGACCACGGAAGCGTCTTCGGACAGCGCTGGCTCTTCGGCTTAGAAACGGGGATGAGCACCGCACCTAGAGTCGGACACGACTGGTTGGGGACACCTTTACCTTCAATGTTAGGGTACACTGTATCTAACAACTAAAGGAAGCTAAATATAGTTAAAAACATTCTTCCTGACTTGGTCATTACAATCAATAATTACAGCACAGAGTGGCTGGGGTGGGGATAGGGGGGAAATAAGTTTGACCACATCAGCATCCTTGTCAAGTTGCCTTTCATGTTACTGAACTGATCCCTATGCATGCTTGTGGTTCAGTCGTTAAATCATGTCCGACTCTTCGTGACCCCATGGACCATAGCATGCCAGGCCTTCCTGTCCTCCGCTCTCTCCCGGAGTGTGCTCAAGTCCATATTCATTGCATCGGTGATGCTATCTAGCCATCTCATCCTCTGCCGTCCCCTTCTCCTTTTGCCTTCAATCTTTCCCAGCATCAGGGTCTTTTCCAGGGAGTTTTCTCTTCGCCTTAGATGGCCAAAATATTTGAGCTTCAGCTTCAGTATCTGTCCTTCCAATGAGTAGTCAGGGTTGATTTCCTTTAGGATGGACTGATTGGACCTCCTTGCAGTCCAGGGGATGCGTAAGAGTCTTCTCCAGCACCACAGTTCGAAAGCATCAATTCTTCAACACTCAGCCTTCCTTATAGTCTAGCTCTCACAGCAATACATTACTACTGGGAAAACCATAGCTTTGATTAGACGGGCCTTTGTCGGCAAGGTGATGTCTCTGCTTCTTACTATGCTGTCTAGGTTTGCCATAGCTTTCCTCCCAAGGAGCAAGCGTCTTTTAATTTCATGGCTACAGTCACCGTCTGCGGTGATCTTGGAGCCCAAGAAAATAAAATCTGTCACTGCTTCCATTTCTTCCCCTTCTATATGCCAGGAAATGATGGGGCCAGATGCCATGATCTTAGTTTTTTTAATGTTGAGTTTCAAACCAGCTTTTGCACTCTCCACTTATACCCTCAGCAAGAGGCTCTTTAGATCCTCTTCACTTTCTGCCATTAGGGTGGTATCGTCTGCATATCGGAGGTTATTGATAATTCTCCAGGCAATCTTAATTCCGACCTGTGATTCATCCAACACGGCGTTTCTCATGATGTACTCTGCATATAAGTTAAATAAGCAGAGCGACAATATGAAGCCTTGTCGTACTCCTTTCCCAATTTTGAACCAATCGGTTGTTCCATGTCTGGTTCTTACTGTTGCTTCTTGACCCTCGTACAGGTTTCTCAGGAGACAGGTAAGGTGGTCTGGTACTCCCATCTCTTTAAGAATTTGCCACAGTTTGTTGTGATCCACACAATCAAAGGCTTTAGCATAGTCAGTGAAGCAGAAATAGACGTTTTTCTGGAATTCTCTTGCTTTCTCCATGATCCAGCGAATGTTGGCGATTTGATCTCTAGTTCCTCTGCCTCTTCGAAACCCCGCTTGTACTTCCGGTAGTTCTCGGTTCACATACTGCTGAAGCCTAGCTTGTAGGATTTTGAGCATCACCTTCCTGGCATGTGAAATGAGCGCAATTGTACGGAAGTTTGAACACTCTTTGGCATTGCCCTTCTTTGGAATTGGAATGTAAACTGACCTTTTCCAGTCTTGTGGCCACTGTTGATTGTTCCAAATGTGTTGGCATATTGAGTGCAGCACTTTAACAGCATCATCTTTTAGGATTTTAAATAGCTCAGCTGGAATACTGTCATCTCCACTAGCTTTGTTATTACTAATGCTTCCTAAGGCCCACTTCACTTCACTCTCTAGGATGTCTGGCTCAAGTTCAGTGACCGCACTATCATGGCTATCAGGGACATTAAGATCTTTCCTGTATAGTTCTTCTGTGTATTTTTTCCAACTCGTCTTAATCTCATCTGCTTCTGTTAGGTCCCTGTCTTCTTTGTCCTTTATCATGCCCGTCTTTGCACAAAACGTTCCCTTGAGACCTCCGATTTTCTTGAAAAGATCTCTAGTCTTTCCCATTCTATTGTTTTCCTCGATTTCTTTGCATTGTTCATTTAAGAAGGCCTTCTTGTCTCTCCTTGCAATTCTCTGGAACTCTGCATTCAGTTGGATATATCTTCCCCTTTCTCCCTTGCTTTTCGCTTCCCTTCTTTCCTCAGCTACTTATAAAGCCTCATCAGACAGCCACTTTGCTTTCTTGCATTTCTTTTTCTTTGGGATGGATTGAGTTGCTGCCTCCTGAACAATGTTACGGACTTCCATCCATAGTTCCTCAGGCACTCTGTCTATCAGGTCTAATCCCTGAAATCTATTCCTCACCTCCACTGTATATTCATAAGGGATAGGATTTAGGTCATACCTGTATGGTTTAGTGGTTTTCCCTACGTTCTTCCATTTCAGCCAAAATTTTGCAACAAGAAGCTCATGATCTGAGCCACAGTCAGCTCCAGGTCTTGTTTTGACTGACTGTATAGAGCTTCTCCATCTTTGGCTGCAAAGGACATAATCAATCCGATTTCGAAATTGACCATCTGGTGATGTCCATGTGTAGAGTCGCCTCTTGTGATGTTGGAAGAGAGTGTTTGCTATGATCAGCGTGTTCTCTTGGCAAAACTCTATTAGCCTTTGTCCTGCCACATTTTGTACACCAAGGCCATGCTAGCCTGTTATCCTGGTTATTTCTTGACTTCCCACTTTAACATTCCAATCCCCTATGATGAAAAGGACATATTTTTTGGTGTTAGTTCTAGAAGGTGTTGTAGGTCTTCATAGAACCGATCAACCTCCGCTTCTTCGGCCTCAGTGGTTGGGGGATAGACTTGAATTACTGTGAGGTTGAATGGTTTGCCTTGGATTCGTACTGAGATCATTCTGTCGTTTTTGAGATTGTACCCCAGTACTGCTTTTCCCACCCTTTTACTGACCTTGAGTGCTACTCCATTTCTTCTAAGGGATTCTTGCCCACACTAGTAGATATGATGGTTACCTGAATTAAATTCACCCATGCTTGTCCATTTTTGTTTGCTGATTCCCAAGATGTCGATGTTCAATCTTGCCATCTCACATTTGACCACCTCCAGCTTACCTTGATTCATTGACCTTACATTCCAGGTTCCTAAACAATATTGTTCTTTACAGCATCGGACTTTCTTTTCACCACCAGACACATCCACAGCTGAGTGTCCTTTTGGCTTTGGCCCAGCCACTTCACTCTTTCTGGCGCTACTTGGAAATACCTCTGCTCTTCCCCAGTAGTATATTGGACACCTTCTGACCTGAGGGGCTCATCTTCTGGCCTCATATCTTTTAGCCTTTGATATGTTCCATGGGGTTTTCTTGGCAAGAATACCGGAGTGGCTTACCATTTCCTTCTCCAGTGGACCACATTTTGTCAGAACTCTCCGCCATGACCTGTCCGTCTTGGGTGGCCCTGCACAGCATAGCTTATGGCTTCACTGAATTACGCAAGCCCCTTCGCCACAACAAGGCAGTGATCCATGAAGGGGCTATGCATGCTTACTTAAGAGTAAGCCCAAATGAACAGAGTGGGACTTACGTCTGAGTAAGCATCAACAGCATTACATTGTACTACTCATTTTTACTGCACTTTTCCCATACAACACCCTTCCTTCACTTGGGATTTTTAAAAATAGAGCTGAATTTGCAAAATTATAGCTATGCATCCATTATACACCAATAAATGTAGTGTATGGGTGTGGAGGTGGTGGGCTCTCCCATACTGGAGGCATTCAAGACGAGGCTGGACAGCCATCTGTCAGGGATGCTTTGACTTGAATTCCTGCATTGAGCAGGGGATTTTACTGGATGGTCTTATAGGCCCCTTCCAACCCTACTATTCTATGATTCTATGAAATGTAATGCAGCATACAGAAAGAGCATGGTATACCCCTGTGAGAATGCGTGCTTCCACATGAGGCTTTTATAGCACCCTCACACTGCCTCATCCGTGGAATTTTTCCACCTGTAACCCTCCCGTGTTTTCCCACCACTTCTTCCATCTTTTTTTCTAAATGGAAAATCCATTAATGAGAAAAAGACAGAATGGCTGCACAATGCCTTCTAAGTGGTACCACTAGGAGCACTCCATCTGGAACCACTTGTGATCTATCTGGGGTATAAAATTGGGAAAGTAGGTATCTTTAAGAAACCAATGAGGTTGAATACTGATCTGGAACAACTGAGAGACAGTGATGAGATGTAGCCAGCACCAGCTCCTTCTGATATTTTTAGGGACAGATTGCATGAAAATGTGATGATGCAGACAAACATTTACTTGTCTCAACCAATGACTTCATCCCCCTTCTTTTTCACTGAACAAAATGGGATGGGGATATTTAACACTGCTTAGGTTTACAAAACCAGATGCAGTATTATGCAAGAATGGTCCTGGGACAATTCCCTCCCACCACTATTGAAGTCATTAGTTAATAATTTCGCCATGTGAAGTTGGCTGTACATTCCTGAACAAAATAGCACACTTAAAATGAAGAATGTTTCTGCCTTCCAGTTCAATCCAATGTATTGTTACTCAGAAGAAACTCAGTGGGACTCATTCCCAAATAAGTGTACACAGGATTACAGCACAAGTATTAGAAACTACAAGGAACTGGAACAAAAACCAATGTATCAATTACATACTGTTGTTGTTTCAAAAAAAAAAGTCCTATGCTGGGCACTCACAAACAAATTATAAGCTATTTCCACATATTGGCTTAACTTTGACTGTTCATTCTCATTGTCACAATCTTTTTTTTTTTTCTTTTATAAATTTGGGGATTTTAAAAAACATGACCTAGCATGAAGATGGGGTAAGACAAAAATCATGTAAGAACATAGGAGACACAGAATGACAGGAAATGAGGCTAAGAGAAGGGAGAGAGCACAAGCTAGAGTAGTGAAATTCCATGTCCCAGCCAGCCAATTTTTTTTTTTTTTTGCATCTTTTAGCAGAAGTGGCCCAATTCTTCTGATACCACAAGGTCTAGAAACCTGATTTTAAAAAGAAAAGAAAAAGAAAACTGGAGTTCTCCGCTTCTGGAGTTTAAGCTGTGCAGTGCATAAAAGGCCAGGAACAACATGCATAACTGTTATGGTAGAGAGCAAGAATTCAAAAAAATCAAGATTCTAAATTATATTATATCTATATATAAGAGAAAGATAGCGACAGAATATGAATGAATGAATGAATGAATGAATGAATGCTGTGTGGTCTTCATAAAAAGCCATCAAGTCCCAATTTCATTATTCTTAAAACATTTAAGATAAAAACAATTGTTGTCTCAATGCATCCAGGATTAAGATTTATACACAACCTTTTCTCATGCAATAAGCATGAGCCCCGTAGCCTCAGGAGACAGAAAAGAATGTTCCCAGTCTCTGCAGTTATGATGCCTAGATGCTGCTCTCTCTGCCCACCCATCCGCTCTGCCCACCTACCCACCAACCCACCCAGCCCCCAAACCCCAGATTGTATTACAAAAGGTTTGCCTACTGCTGCATAGTAAAAATGCCCACAGAACCAATATCTGGGCATTAACAATGCAGAATGTCAAAGTTCCTCTTCTGAAGCATCCAATAACTTAGGATAATGGTGGGGGTGGGTATGTAGTGAAGCCAAATTGAATGCTTTCTTACAATGAACTGTGTAACACGGTGGCAGATATTTAAGTGTCTTCAAGTTCTTAACAAATCTGGTGGTTTACCATTTTAAAATGTTCTATTTTTCAATAAATTCTCAAATCCAGATGCTGACATTTTCACAGCAGAGAGTTTGCTTAGACTGCCCCTGCCCTACATCAGAAGTACCGGGGGGGGGGGGGGGGATAAACCAACCTTCCAATCTACAAAGACTGAGATAATCCTACTGAATAATATTGATAGCAATGTGATGACGGAGGTACATACAGGATTTAACCCCTTCTGTGCACTATTTACTTATGAAACAGAAGCACTAGATCAAGCTGCTTATCAAACCAACACCTCTTGGTGGATGAGCTTTTGAGCTTCACATAGAGCTCTTTTTCAGGTTAAAAAAAAGGTGAGTCAAATTGCACTCTAGACATGAAGCACATTTTGTGCAAGCTGACACCTGAGGATGAGAATTATATCATTGTTCTTATGTAAATGTGACATCAAAAGCAAAGGTAGCTATGCGGGCCAAAAGCAAATTCCAAAAGAATGTTTCCTTATAGCCCTAATACATTTATTAGGCCAATTCAAAGGTCACAAAGTACTGTGCAAGCTTTGAAGTTCTTCAGAACCCTTCATAAGGCAACATGGTAAACAAAGCAACAATAACAATAACAACAACAACAACAACAAAAGATGGGGGTGGGGGAGTGGCTGATGTTTAAGCCATGGAGTCTGCATTTGATTACAGTCTTAAGATGGAAAGCAGGAGGAGGCTGCAGACATTCAAATTAAGTTGTACCAGGTACAGAGATGCTTTCAGTTTGCACCTGGGACCCTCTGAAAGCTTGCTGGGAAGAACGAACAACGGTTGATCCCCCTTTCTGAAAACATAAAATCCAGCGGTTAATCAAAAGCTATCTCAATCATGAAATGAAATATACACATTGCTTGGTAGGCAGAAAACTGAAGTAGAGATAAACGAGACAGTTTGAAGATAAAATTTCTTGCTTTTTACCATTTGGGGGCAAGATCCAACAGGAAGTTCTCCTACACAAGCAGCTTTGAAATGAATGGGAGACCCCTGTTCATTTGAGTGAGACTTGGCAGAAGAACTTCCTACAGGACTGTGCCCTTCTCCTGCGACTGTCTGGCTTCACCCTGCTATGCCAGCTCTGAGGACATCGGGTGAGAAAAACCACATGTTTTGAAAGGCATGTGCAAGTTCCAACTGTCTCCTGAAAGATTTGTTTGTTGGAGCCATTGATTATGGCAGCTGTTCAGATATTTCCACAGGTTTTGCATCTGCTGTTCCACCAGGATTAGTGAGTTTTCACTGAGCATTAATGAGGTTTGGTCCTACTGATAAATGAGGAGACCCTGGAGTCAGAAGCTATGACTTTTATTATTAACTAGCGAACTGACCCGGCTTCATATGGGTTGGAATAACCTACAGTTTGATACAGAGAAGCCTTCAAGCAAATTGTCACAGCTGTCAGAGTTGGACACATTATCTCTGCCACGTCTGAGTGAAGTCATCCCCACTGGCACCCCTATGCATGGCCCCTGCCATGCTGTACCCCTATAACCCCCTTAGGGAGGGGTCTGTCTACTCCATTTCCCTGAGGAGGCTGCTCCACAGAAGGGAGGAGGGAGCAAGCATATGTCCCTCAGCCTATAAATCTCCCCTGGGTTCAAATGCATTAATTTTAATGTGTGTTCTATCACTGAGCCATGGTGCCTACACACACACACACACACGCACGCACGCACTCCTTGGTGATTCTGCAGTGGTCCCAATCAGGCACACGGATCAATGCGCACTGCCTTTGTGAACCATAGGGATCAAATGCATTTGAACAATGCGCTGCATCCCTGAAGTTAGACCTAGTGCTCCAACAGTGCTTCCACCCCACAGACCAGAGGCAAGGAAACATTTTGCCTGACCAAAGCAGCGGATGTTGCCAGCTGCTCTGGAGAGCTTATTCTGCGGCTAAGTTACAGCAGACAATGTAACCTTTTATTCAGCTGTAGAAGTCATAATAAATGAGCTCACAGGAGAGAGACTACTCTGGCCTGTCTGGGAGGCAAATTTGCTGTCAACAGAAGTGGTACTGGGAAGGGGTAATAAAATCATCCGAAGTACTAATCGCCAGTTCCACCATGAGCCCCCCATATGGCACCATTGCTTGGAAAAACCTTACAAAACAGGGACTGGACTGGAGGCGACCGTGGCACAGTGCCACACTCACGCCACTTTGAAAGGGAAGCCAAGTACACTATGCATGGCAATGGCTCATGCAAATAAGGGACTGAGGCTATATTCATCACGGTACTCATCTTCTAGCACAAGGCCCCAATCCAGTGGGGTTATGAGCCCAGACAGGTTCTCCTGGTACCTCCTCCAATGACTTCTTGTTGCCAGGAAACCTTTTTTTTTCCCCCAGACCTTGTAACTCACCATTTTATCTATGCTGCTTTTGTCTGCTATCTTTTGACTTTGCTGTTTTTTTATTCTAAGAATTGTACTATGTATTTTATTGTTCTACTTGTTTATTTGTTTCATTTGTAAGACATCCTGAAAATATTTTTATTCAAGGGCAGAATATAAATTCTTCAAATAAATAAACAAATGACACCGCGCTTTGAAAAACAAGCAGGTGGTATGACATGCAGTTTGTCAGCCACAGAGAGAATGAATCAAGGTTAGCAAAATAAAATGAGCTGGACTCACTAAGGGCCAAAGTAGACATGACATTAAATACATCACCTGAAGTACTGTCTTGGTTTTGGTTTTTAATAGTCACTGGTGGGGGCCTGATTTTCGTCAGGTCTGCAGCACACAGGAAGGGATGATTTAACCTTTCCTCCCCTGCCATTGTCCTATCAAAAATCGCTCCCACCCCACAACTGCTATTTGCCCTGGGATGGAAGCCAATGGGAGCTTCCATCCTGGGGCTAATAGCTATCATGGGGTGGGGATGGTTTTCATCAGGACAGCAGTGGAGGAGGAAAAAGGGTTTTTTAAACCTAACCTGTGGCCCCAAACACACACACACACACACACACACACACACAGTAGCTACTGACTATTTGAAAAAGACACAACTTCAAGTGACACATGCAGTGTTGTATCTCACTTGGCTGTATACTGCCTTGGCCAGGTCACTCTCTAAGCCTAAGGTTACTAAACCCCAAAAGGCCCCATGGTACTCTAACATTAGGTCTTTGGGAGGAAATGACTGAACTGTTGGGAGGTTACAATGGCCAGAGTACCTGTCATCTACTGACTTATATCTGAGAAAGGTGCCATGCAATATCGGGGGGGGGGGGGAGTATGTTCTCTGACTGCTCTCTGCAGTTTTCTGGCAAGGATGTAAATATTTAATCAGCCAGTGGATTTTTGGTCTGGTGTACAACCAGCTTCTGCTATAAGAGAATTAGACCCTCATATAAGCTTGATTCTGTGTTTGGAACACAAAACAGAATGCAGTACTATCAATCTGGCACCCTGTTAAAGTAGCAAAACACTGCAAATCTGGATTAGAGTTAAAATCAAACAGCTTTTAGGCACGTTAGAAATAATAAACACCAACACCGATTTCAAGCCTGAATCCTAGCTTTCCCAGACCCTGCACCAGAGATAAAGAAACCCATTTATACATTTTCTGCACAAAAAACAACCAAGAGAATGAGCTCTTGGCTCCGTTTCAGTGCTGGAAGAATTTTACAATCAAGTGTGCCATGGAAAAATAAATAAATAATGTGTGGCCTTGCTAATGCTCAGAATGTACCCAGATATAATATTACTTCTAGGTCAAGGATTTGCAGGATAAAGCTGCAGAAGGGAGATGCTTTGGGAACTGTAAATGTGTTCTTTACAAATAAAAGCAGTTGAAGCTGTCCTCCTCATCCCTGTTTGTATGGCAGATTTCAGTCTTTTTCAAGACCGAGCAAACGGGGGGAGCAAACAGGAGTTGGCCAGGGGAGTTGCAGTGGTAGAAGAGCCAAAGGAGACAGAGGCAAAGAGGTAAGTGGGCTGCAGGAAGCCCGGGGGCTGTCCTTTATCCTTCTGAGTGGCTGTGAGCTCACCAGGTGCTCCTGAGAGCTCCAACTGAATTGGGGGTGTGTGGCCTGAGTACTCCCAGCAGCTGAGTGGGCGGGAAGCCTCAGTCTGTTTCCCGCCTCCCAGCTGAGCAGAGGAAGCTGCTCCAGCTGCTCCAGGGACTACAAAAGCAAGCAAGCTCCCAGAGAGCGAGCGATCAGAGCGAGCAAACGGGGGAGCAAACAGGAGTTGGCCAGGGGAGTTTGGCAGGGGAGGTCAAGGGGGAGGCCCCTAACATTTTTTATTATTCTTCTTCTTGTAACACACACTTCCACACCAGTGGGACTCTGCTTTTAACCTCTACTGAGTAGAGGAGCAGGCACAGGCTAGTCTAGAACAATCACAAAGCTAGACACAAAAAGGGAAAAGAGGCTATGGAAAGACAAGACTCTCCAGTGGTGGTGACCTGCAAGGTATGTGCAATGTTTGTTTTCTTGCCTGAAAACAACATGGCCTACACTTGCAACAAGTGCAAGTTGATCATGCTGCTGGAAGAAAAAGTAAGAGGACTGGAGCGGCAACTGCCGACCCTCCGGGGAATAAGAGAACAGGAAGAGTTCTTGGACAGAATGGGGGAACTACAGCAGCAAAGTGAAGACCAGAAGCTTGAAGACCAACAGCAAGATGAGGCAAAAGTGGGAAATGCTGAGGTGAGGAAAAATGCAGTAGAGGATACTCCATGGAAAAGGGTGACAGGAGAAGAACTAGACGCCACTCTGCACCAGTGGAAGCAGTGGAGCTGTGGAACCGATTCCAGGTACTTGCGGATGAGACTGGAGGACAGCCTGCAGAGGAAGAATTACAGGGGAACCTGCATGAGAGTGAGCAAGAGGCCGAAGGCCAGTCAAGCAGAGGCAATGAAACCCAGGCCTACAACAAGAAGAAGAGAAGAGTAGTAGTAGTGGGAGACTCCTTGCTGAGTGGGATCGAGACCCAAGTATGTCGCGAAGACCTGTGGACTTGCCAGGTATGTTGTCTCCTGGGAGGACGGATTAGAGACGTGACTGAAAAGTTGCCTGCACTCATAAAGCCCACTGACAGGTATCCCTTTCTTCTCATCCATGCGGGAACAAATGATACCACCAAGCGGAGCTACGAAGAAATCACGTTGAAGGTTTGGGAAGGAAACTCAAGAACTTTGGGGCCCAGATAGTTTTCTCATCCATCCTTCCAGTAGTTAGAAGAGGGATAGAAAGGGAAAGAAAAATACTCCGGGTGAATGACTGGCTACAAAGGTGGTGCCGGCGCGAGAGATTTGGATTCTGGGACGACGGGCTATACTTCCTGGAAGATGGGCTGTTGGCAAGGGATGGTTTGCACCTCACAAAGGCTGGGAAGAATGTGTTTGGCCACAGCATGAAGAACTTCATCAGGAGGGCTTTAAACTGAATCCTACGGGGAAGGGAGAGGTAAAGTTGGGGATAACAACGGATGAAGGCTCATGCACCGCAATGGAGAGAACAGCTCTGATAGCGCCCAATAATAGTCTTCAGACACATGTAGGAAGAAAGCCAGACTATGAAGCACATGGTCTTCGATGTCTATATACTCATGCCAGACTATGGGAAACAAACAGAATGAACTTGAACTATTAATACAAGAGGGAAATTATGACTTGATAGGTGTAACTGAGACTCGGTGGGATGACTCTCATGACTGGGATACAGCAATTGAAGGATATAACTTGTTCAAAAAGAACAGGAGGAACAGAAAGGGAGGTGGGGTTGCACTATATGTGAAAAATACATATCTCTGCACAGAAATACAGGAGGAGGAGCTTGGTAGCCCCATCGAGAGCATCTGGATCAAAATAAATGGAGCAAAGAATAAAAGGAACCTGGTGGTCGGAGTCTACTACCGGCCACCCAACCAAGGAGAAGACGAGGATGAAACTTTTGAAAAGCAAACAGCCAATGTTTCAAGGAAGCATGATGCAGTAGTAATGGGGGACTTCAATTTCCCCCATATTTGTTGGGAGACAAATTCTGCAAAACATGGCCCCTCCAGGAAATGCCTGACGTGTGTGGTGGATAACTTCCTCCTACAGAAAGTAGAGGAAGGAACTAGAGAATCGGCTATCCTTGACTTGATCCTAACCAACAGAGATGACTTCGTGGATAAAGTAGCAGTTACAGGAACTCTGGGGGAAAGAGACCATGTTATACTTGAGTTCTTGGTTCTAAGGGAAGCAAAAGCCGAGTGTAGTCAAACGCGTACCCTGGATTTTAGGAAAGCTGATTTTAATAAACTCAGAACAATGATCAGTAAGGTCCCATGGCAAGCGACTCTAACGAGAAAAGGAGTCCAAGATGGGTGGGAGCTTTTAAAAAGGGAAATTCTCAAGGCACAATTACAAACAATTCCAACAAGAAGAAAAGGTGGAAGACAACAGAAGAAGCCAATGTGATTTCACAAAAAGCTGAGAGATGACCTGAAAACAAAAAAGGACACATACAGGAAGTGGGAAAAAGGACTAGCAACAAAGGAAGAGTACAGACAGGTAGCACAGAATTGCAGGGGTTGCGTCAGGAAGGCTAAAGCTGAGAACGAGCTGAGATTAGTGAGGGATGCTAAAAGCAACAAAAATGCTTTCTTCAGATACGTGCATAGTAAAAGACAGAGGAAAGAAATGGTGGTTCAGCTATTAAATAGGGATGGCAAAATGATAACAGATGACAAAGAAAAGGCAGAGGTGCTCAATTCCTACTTTGGCTCAGTCTTCTCCCAAAACAGGGTCTATGACCCCCCTGGCAAAGGTGAAGTACAGGCTGAAGGGGCAGGATTGCACCTTGAGATCGATAGGCATATGGTCAAGGAACACCTAATTACTTTGAATGAGTTCAAATCTCCAGGACCAGATGAACTGCATCCTAGAGTAATAAAGGAACTGGCAGAAGAACTCTCAGAACCACTATCTATTCTCTTTGAGCAATCATGGAGGACGGGTGAAGTGCCAGATGACTGGAGGAGGGCTAATGTTGTCCCTATCTTCAAAAAGGGTAAAAAGGAGGAACCTGGGAACTACAGACCAGTCAGTCTGACATCAATCCCTGGGAAAATTCTGGAGCGGATTATCAAGCAATGAGTCTGTAAGCACCTTGAAAACAATGCAGTGATTACTCGAAGCCAACATGGATTTGTCAAGAACAAATCCTGCCAGACGAATCTGATCTCATTTTTTGATCAAGTAACCTCCCTCGTGGACTGTGGGAATGCTGTAGACATCATATACCTCGACTTCAGCAATGCTTTCGACAAAGTGCCCCATGAGATCCTGATGAGCAAACTAGCTCAAAGTGGGCTAGATGAAACAAGGATCCAATGGATCCACAGTTGGCTATAGAATCGGACTCCAAGAGTGCTTATCAATGGGATCTTCTCAAACTCGGCAGAGGTAACGAGCAGGGCACCGCAAGGCTCAGTCCTGGGCCCAGTGCTCTTCAACATTTTTATTAATGACTTGGAGGACAAGGTGCAGGGAATGCTTATGAAATTTGCAGATGACACAAAATTGGGTGGGATAGCCAATACCCTGGAAAACAGAAACAAAATTCAAAGTGATCTTGAGAGGCTGGAGCGCTGGGTAGAAAACAACAGAACGAAATTTAATAGGGATAAATGCCAAGTTCTACACCTAGGAAAAAGAAACTAAATGCACACTTACAAGATGGGGGATACGTAGCTCAACACTACAAGCGAGAAGGATCTTGGAATTGTTGTCAATCACAAGCTGAATATGAGCCAACAGTGTGATGTGGCTGCAAAAAAGGCAAATGCTCTTTTGAGCTGCATTAATAGAAGCATTGCTTCCAAATCCCGGGAAGTACTAGTTCCCCTCTACTCAGCACTGGTTAGGCCTCATCTGGAGTACTGTGTCCAGTTCTAGGCACCACATTTTAAGAAGGATGCAGACAAACTGGAGAGGGTTCAGAGGAGGACAACCAAGATGATCAGGGGACTGGAAACAAAACTCTATGAAGAGAGACTGAAAGAACTGGGCATGTTTAGCCTTGAGAAATGAAGACTGAGGGGAGATACGATTACTTGAAAGGTTGTCACAGACAGGAAGGCCAGGATCTTTTCTTGATCATCCCGGAGTGCAGGACATGGAATAATGGGCTCGATTGATTGATTTATTTGATTGATTGATTGATTGCCCATCTGGCCTGTCACCCAGCCACTCTGGGCGATGTAAAATAATAGAAACAGTTTAAAACAATAACATTCTATATTAAAAACATCATATTTCTAAAAATACCCTAATCCACCCCAAATGCCTACCTGAACAACCATGTTTTTAACGCGTGGCGGAAGCTCATTAAAGAGGGGGCATGGTGGAGTTCCCTAGGGAGGGAGTTCCACAGAGTGGGGGCCACCACAGAGAAGGCCCTCTCCCTCATCCTCACCAGTCTAGCTGTCCTGGCTGATGGGACAGAGAGAAGGCCATCTGAGGCTGATTTTGTTAAGCGGCCTGTCTGGTGTTGCTGGAGGCGCTCCTTAAGATAGGCTGGGCTGGAACCATATAGGCTTTTAAAGATCAAAACCAACACCTTGAATTTGGCCCGGAAAACAACTGGTAACCAGTGCAACTCCTTCAGCACTGGAGTGATGTGATCTCACCAGCGGCTGTCTTTAATCAGGTGAGCCGCCGCGTTCTGTACCAGCTGCAGCTTCCGAACCGTCTTCAAGGGTAACCCCACGTAGAGCGCATTACAGTAGTCTAAATGAGAGGAGACCAGGACATGTACTACAGATGGGAGCAGATGATCGGGAAGGTAGGGGCGCAGCCGTCATATAGAGTTGGTACAGCGCTGTCTGGCTCACAGCTGACACCTGAGTTACAGGAAGCCAGATTCCGGCTGAACATCAGGAAAAGCTTCCCGACTGTTAGAGCAATAAGACAATGGAACCAATTACCTAGGGAGGTGGTGGGCTCCCCCATGCTGTAGGCATTCAAGACGAGGCTGGACAGCCACCTGTCAGGGATGCTCTGACTTGGATTCCTGCACTGAGCAGGGGGTTGGACTCGATGGCCTTGCAGGCCCCTTCCAACCCTACTATTCTATGATTCTATGATTCAATTCAACATAAACATCACATCACCATCTTCAGGCATCCTGTACAACACCCACCCACAACAGAACTCCCTACCCCATTCCCAGACACTAGCTATGGTCCAACACACAATTACACAAGACTCCAGATGTTCACCTGAAATTATTCTTGAAAAAATCTTCATTATAAGAGCTACCACTTAAAACAGCCTCAAGTGAATACAAATATAGGAAGCCAAGCAAGGGTTTTACGGGAGCTGTTTTGTGTGGACTGCCCACCTGTGACCTTCAAAAAACAAAATTACAATCCATTGATGACAGTGCCCTCTGGTGGCCAATTTCAATAAAATGTATGTTCTCTCCCACTAATGAAGCACTTCACATCTATCATCTCCCTGCCCAGACAAAATCTTTGCAAGTTTTTTGAAATACAATGCTCTTCTTATTTCATGCATGACACTTTTAGTTTTCTCTCCTCGTTACTGAACTACATAGCAGCCCCAGCTTCTTAGTTTATTCAAAATAGAAATTAACCTGCAAGTAATTCCCTCAAAAAATGATGTTCACTTTCCAATAAATAACATCTACTATTAGTTCACTTAAATACAGAACTGTATCTCTATGTGTAAAAGTGTGAGCCATCTTCTCAATATAGTGAACTGGAAAATTGCCACTGATGATAATAAAGATGAGATGCATTTGATGGAAGTTACCACTTTTGTACTGTTTAAGGTAAGATTAATCACTTGGGGCTTGTATTGCCCCTGCAGTACACTTCGAACTCTTTAATTTAGAGGTGCCAAGATAGTGATAAATCAGATCCAGGTTTACTTAAAAGGAGATACTTTATTGAGTACAATCAGCACACAGGCATACCCAATGGTTGGATCAGACAGCTTCTCTGAACCCAGAGCCATGGGGTAAAATGGGTTTTATACCATACATGTTAGTAGTGAGGCAGCATGACAACAGCAAGCATTAATTAGCATTTGTTCCCAGCATAGGCATACAGTGCTTGTTCAGAAGGAAACTTTCCAAGCACAGACACTTGCTGCTTGGCATAAACATACAGTCAGGGCCAGAAAAATCGGAACAAGGATAAGTGTTTTGGCAATTGGCCTCTGTACACCACCACATTGAAGTTGAAAGGAAACACACCCAGATGGGAGCGAAGTCAGGACTTTCAGCTGTAATTCAAGGCGTTTGACAAAAGTGGGGCACTACCCATTCAGGAAGGACAGCCAGTAGCACACACACACACCCATCGTTGGTGGCGCATAAGTAATGGAACGAATGGCTGACAAGCAGCTGCATGGCCAGGTGTGGCCTGTTTCCTGGGTACCCCATGACCAATCAAGCAGATAAAAGGCCTGGAGGTGGTTCTGAGTGGGACATTTGCATTTGGTAGCTGTTCACTGGAACTCCGAACATAAGGTCCAAAGAGGTGTCCATGCGAGTGAAGAAGGCCATCGTTAGGCTGAGGAAACAAAATAAACCCATCAGAGAGATAGCATTAACAGTGGAAGTGGCCAATACAACAGTTTGGAACATCCTGAAAAAGAAGGGATTAACTGGGAAACTCAGCAACAGCAAAAGGCCTGGAAGACCATGGAAGACAACTAAAGTGGATGACCACAGAATGCTGCTCATGGTGAAGAGGAACCCTTTCACAACATCTAGCCAGGTCAAGGATGCTCTTGCGGAGGTAGGCATGTCATTGTCAACATCTACAGTCAAGAGACGGCTTTATGGATGTAAATACAGAGGCTTCACAACAAGGTGCAAACCACTGGTAATGCTCAAGAACAGACAGGCCAGATTAGCCTTTGCCAGCAAACACCTAAAAAAGCCTGCCCAGTTCCGGAATAAGATTCTTTGGACTGATGAAACCAAGATTAACTTGTATATTATAAGATTGACTGATGAAACCAAGATTAACTTGTATATTGTAATAGAATGATGGGAGGAGAACAGTATGGAGAAGGAAAGGAACAGCTCATGATCCAAAGCATACCACATCATCTGTCAAACATGGTGGAGGCAGTGTTATGGCATGGGCATGTATGGCTGCCAATGGAACCGGGTCACTGGTGTTTATTGATGACCTGACTGCTGATAAAAGCAGCAGGATGAATTCTGAAGTGTATAGGGCTATACTTTCTGCTCAGATTCAGCCGAATGCTGCCAAACTGATAGGACGCCGCTTCATATTGCAGATGGATAATGACCCAAAACATACAGCAAAAGCTACCCCAGAGTTTCTCAGGGAAAAGAAGTGGGATGTTCTTCAAGGGCCAAGTCAGTCACCTGATTTCAACCCAATAGAGCATGCTTTTCACTTACTGAAGACAAGACTGAAGGCAGAAAGACCCACAAACAAGCAGCAGCTGAAGGCAGCTGCAGTGAAGGCCTGGCAAAGCATCTTGAGGGAGGAAACTCAGCATTTGGTCATGTCCATGGGTTCCAGACTTCAGGCAGTCATTGACTGCAAAGGATTTTCATCCAGGTATTAAAGGCGATCCTTAAGTTTGAAATGGTGTTGGGTTGTTCCATTACTTATGAGCCACCAATGATGGGTGTGTGTGTATGCCACCGGCTGTCCTTCCTGAATGGTTAGTGCCCCACTTTTGTCAATCCCCTTGAATTACAGCTGAAAGTCCTGACTTTGCTCCCATCTGGGTGTGTTTCCTTTCAACTTCAATGTGGTGGTGTTCAGAGGCCAACTGCCAAAACAGTTATCCTTGTTCCGATATTTCTGGCCCTGACTGTAGCTTCACTTCCCAGGCACATACTAGGCCCTGATAAGATACTAGCCTTCATTAGCATGGAATGTGCTGAGGCTGCTACTATCGACCTTTGACTCATCTCACATGCTCAGAGGCCCACTAGCAAGGGAACTGCACTAATAATGAACCTAAGCAAAGCATTACGGATCTTTAGGCCCCTCTAACACTACTGATAGCTTGGTTACAGGCCTGGGGCCAATACAGGGCTATAATACAAAGTTCTACCTGTCCAATACACCAGGCTGAAGTGCTAATGTTTCAGGCTGTAGAAGAGTGTTGTAATAACACCATGCTACTATCCAACAATGGATAAAAGCTACTACTGTGTCTTCAGAAATTCTTCATAAATGTGTAGACCATTCAGTACTTTCAACCGAAACACAGATAACACCCTCGGTGCAAGCTAGTGGAAAGAGAACAAAGTGCATAATTATTTAATCTTCTAATTACACATCTTATGAATTGTAATATACTGTGCCATCGTAAGAACTGAATAATTGAGTTGCTGCATCAAACTAGACCCATCTGATCTAGCATTCTATTTCAAAGAGTAACCAACCAAACGTCTCTGGGTGCTCATAAGGAGGGCATCATCATCATCCCATTTCTCTCCAGCATCAGGAACTACGGTATACTGCCTCAGCATATGGAGATTCCACTTAGCTGTTGTAGCTGTAAACAGAGCTAACTTCCTTGAGGATCCTGCGTACACAAACAGTAATATAAAGAATACAATCTCAAGTTCCTTTGCCATCATCACCATCTGATGGTGACAGTGATCACTATTCACTGGCCTGTTTCACACGTCACAACAACTCACCATTTTTTAAAATTCTGTGTTATTGGGAACTAGCCAGATTGCTCCCCACCTTCATGGATCACTGCCTTGTTGTGGCGAAGGGGCTTGAGTAACTCAGTGAAGCCATAAGCTATGCCGTGCAAGGCCACCCAAGACGGACAGGTCATGGTGAAGAGTTCTGACAAAATGTGGTCCACTGGAGAAGGAAATAGCAACCCACTCCAGTATTCTTGCCAAGAAAACCCCATGGAACGTATCACAAGGCTAAAAGAGATGACGCCGGAAGATGAGCCCCTCAGGTCGGAAGGGGTCCAATATACTACTGGGGAAGAGCAGAGGGTATTTCCAAGTAGCGCCAGAAAGAGTGAAGCGGCTGGCCCAAAGCCAAAAGGACACTCAGCTGTGGATGTGTCTGGTGGTGAAAAGAAAATCCGATGCTGTAAAGAACAATATTGTTTAGGAACCTGGAATGTCAGATCAATTAATCAAGGTAAGCTGGAGGTGGTCAAACATGAGATGGCAAGATTGAACATCGACATCTTGGGAATCAGAGAACTAAAATGGACAAGCATGAGCGAATTTAATTCAGGTGACCATTATATCTACTACTGTGGGCAAGAATCTCTTAGAAGAAATGGAGTAGCGCTCATAGTCAATAAAAGGGTGGGGAAAGCAGTACCGGGGTACAATCTCAAAAACGACAGAATGATCTCAGTACAAATCCAAGGCAAACCATTCAGCATCACAGTAATTCAAGTCTATGCCCCAACCACTGAGGCCGAAGAAGCGGAGGTTGATCGGTTCTATGAAGACCTACAACACCTTCTAGAACTAACACCAAAAAAAGATGTCCTTTTCTTCATAGGGGATTGGAATGCTAAAGTAGGAAGTCAAGAAATCACCGGGATAACAGGCAAGCATGGCCTTGGTGTACAAAATGAAGCAGGACAAAGGCTAATCGAGTTTTGTCAAGAGAACACGCTGATCATAACAAACACTCTTTTCCAACAGCACAAGAGGCGACCCTACACATGGACATCACCAGATGGTCAATATCAAAATCACACTGATTATGTCCTTTGCAGCCAAAGATGGAGAAGCTCTATACAGTCAGTCAAAACAAGACCTGGACCTGACTGTGGCTCAGATCATGAGCTGCTTATTCCAAAATTTCGGCTTAAATTGAAGAACATAGGGAAAACCACTAAACCATTCAGGTATGACCTAAATCCTATCCCTTATGAATATACAGTGAAGGTGAGGAATAGATTTAAGAGATTAGACCTGATAGACAGAGTGCCTGAGGAACTATGGACGGAGGTCTGTAACATTGTTCAGGAGGCAGCAACTCAACCCATCCCAAAGAAAAAGAAATGCAAGAAAGCAAAGTGGCTGTCTGAGGAGGCTTTACAAGTAGCTGAGGAAAGAAGGGAAGTGAAAAGCAAGGGAGAAAGAGGAAGATATACCCAAATGAATGCAGAGTTCCAGAGAATTGCAAGGAGAGACAAGAAGGCCTTCTTAAATGAACAATGCAAAGAAATCGAGGAAAACAATAGAATGGGAAAGACTAGAGATCTTTTCAAGAAAATCGGATATCTCAAGGGAACGTTTTGTGCAAAGATGGGCATGATAAAGGACAAAGAAGGCAGGGACCTAACAGAAGCAGATGAAATTAAGAAGAGGTGGAAAGAATACACAGAAGAACTATACAGGAAAGATCTTAATGTCCCTGATAGCCATGATAGTGCAGTCACTGAACTTGAGCCGGACATCCTAGACAGTGAAGTCAAATGGGCCTTAGGAAGCATTACTAACAACAAATCTAGTGGAGATGACAGTATTCCAGCTAAGCTATTTAAAATCCTAAAAGATGATGCTGTTAAGGTGCTGCACTCAATATGCCAACAAATTTGGAACAATCAACAGTGGCCACAAGACTGGAAAAGGTCAGTTTACATTCCAATTCCAAAGAAGAGCAGTGCCAAAAAGTGTTCAAACTACCGTACAATTGCGCTCATTTCACATGCCAGCAAGGTGATGCTCAAAATCCTACAAGCTAGGCTTCAGCAGTATGTGAACCAAGGACTACCGGAAGTACAAGCTGGGTTTCGAAGAGGCAGAGGAACTAGAGATCAAATCGCCAACATTCGCTGGATCATGGAGAAAGCAAGAGAATTCCAGAAAAACGTCTCTTTCTGTTTCATTGACTATGCTAAAGCCTTTGATTGCGTGGATCACAACAAACTGTGGCAAATTCTTAAAGAGGTGGGAGTACCAGACCACCTTACCTGTCTCCTGAGAAACCTGTACGAGGGTCAAGAAGCAACAGTAAGAACCTGACATAGAACAACCGATTGGTTCCAACTTGGGAAAGGAGTACGACAAGGCTGTATATTGTCGCCCTGCTTATTTAACTTATATGCAGAGTACATCATGAGAAATGCCGGGTTGGATGAATCACAGGTCGGAATTGAGATTGCCGGGAGAATTATCAACAACCTCAGATACGCAGACGATACCACCCTAATGGAGGAAAGCGAAGAGGATCTAAAGAGCCTCCTGTTGAGGGTGAAAGAGGAGAGTGCAAAAGCTGGTTTGAAACTCAACATTAAAAAAAACTAAAATCATGGCATCTGGCCCCATCACTTCCTGGCATATAGAAGGGGAAGAAATGGAAGCAGTGACAGATTTTATTTTCTTGGGCTCCAAGAGCACCGCAGATGGTGACTGTAGCCATGAAATTAAAAGACGCTTGCTCCTTGGGAGGAAAGCTATGGCCAACCTAGACAGCATAGTAAGAAGCAGAGACATCACCTTGCCAACAAAGGTTCGTATAATCAAAGCTATGGTTTTCCCAATAGCAACATACGGCTGTGAGAGCTGGACTATAAGGAAGGCTGAGCACCGAAGAACTGATGCTTTCGAACTGTGGTGCTGGAGAAGACTCTTACGCATCCCCTGGACTGCAAGGGGGTCAAATCAGTCCATCCTAAAGGAAATCAACCCTGACTGCTCATTGGAAGGACAGATGCTGAAGCTCAAATATTTTGGCCACCAAATGCAAAGAGAAAACTCCCTGGAAAAGACCCTGATGCTGGGAAAGACTGAAGGCAAAAGGAGAAGGGGACGGCAGAGGATGAGATGGCTATATAGCATCACCGATGCAATGAATACGAACTTGAGCACACTCCAGGAGAGAGCGGAGGACAGGAAGGCCTGGCGTGCTATGGTTCATGGGGTCACGAAGAGTCGGACACGACTTAACAACTGAACAACAACAACAGATTGCTCCCACTGCAAGCTGGAGTGGCAAAACAACCCATGGACCTTCTATCCACAGTATGTTTAGCATTCCATGTGAACCAGGAACTCTGGCTTGTCTCTCCCCCAACAAGCCAGAGCAACAACGCAGCAACAAACCATGGGTTCTTCCTCCAGCTTGTTGAGGGAGAGACAAGTTACAGTCCAACATCTACAGCCCAGTTTGCATTATTATATATTTTGGAAATGTGAGACAGTAGGTTGCCCTATGTAAATAAGAAGTGGAGGTTTTTTGTGAGAATTAGTTCAATGCTAAAATCATTTTCTACTTATCTCCACTATACTACCTCATCACAGAGAGATCAAAGGGGAAAGAGCAAACAATGCAAGAATTACAGTGATTGGGGGGAAAAGTTATAATATGTACCCTTCAAACCATTCAGTCCTCCTATCCTTACCGAAGTTTCAGTTGGGTGTGACAGATTACAAGGTTCTGTTTTGACAGGGGTCCCCATTTCAGTCCTTTGGAAGCTGGGTCAGGAAGATTGAAACCCTGCTATCAGGAAGGAGTGACAATACTGCAGTAACAAACAACAGTCCATTTTCAGTTTTTACAAGAGATGTCTTCTCTACAACCTGCAGCAAACAACACGAAGACAAGGGGATGTCAGGAAAAGTGTAATTAGATATGCTGTTAAAATAACAGAACATGCCTACAAAGTGTTCATTTTTCCACAGGCCTGACAAAATTCCCCTAATTTCAAACCCTGTACTCTGGGATTTGGCATGTGTAACACCAGGGATTTAAAGTAAGAAGTAATTCATAAGAATAATTAATAGTGGAGACTAGATAGACTTTGAGTCCAAAGATCACTGACCTGGTTCGCATGCAACACCAGTACATGGATTACTTAACCCATGAATTCTTAGGACCATGAGCAAGGGAGTGAGCGCGCTGCTTTCAATTAGCTTTAATCAACAACCCAGGAACACCCTGTTCTTGGGTTGCTTGATGTGATGTCCAAACCCAGAACTCTGGGTAGTTGTAGTGTTAAACAACCCAGAGTGTAACCCAACAACAAACCACGGGTTACTGCTGGGTTAAACTCTGGGTTGCTTAACCCTAAACAACCCAGAATGCCAGGTTCAGAGATCACATCAAACAAACCAAGGAATGCCCCAATCCTGCGTTGTTGATTAAAGCTGATTCAAAATGGAAGTGGTGAACATGCAGAAGTCAGCATGCTTGTTCCCTAACTCATGGCCCCAACAACACATGATCTAAACAACCCACGGATTGCCATTATGTGCCTGTTATCTTCTAGCACGCTATTCTTTTAGCCCACCAATCCAGTTTTTTAAATGACAGACATGGCTTTTCTGCCATTTTTTCAATTGCATGTATTATTTATTTCTGTTCCACCCAATAACAGAAGATCTCTGGGCAATTCACAAACATTAAAACCATAAGGTACAGTATAAAACAAAATAAAATATGAAAGCTTAAAACTACAATATAAAAGTACAACCAGAATAAAACCTACCAGCAATGCAGAAATTTAAAATACAGATTTAAAACAGCAGAGCTAAAAAACTAGAATGCTAAAATGCTGGGAAAAGGTCTTCACCTGGCGCTGAAAGGAATACAACATAGGTGCCAGGCAAACTTCTCTAGGGAGCTCATTTCACAGCTGTGGGTCTACAGCAGAAAAGCCCCTCCTCCTGGTAGCCACCAGCCTCACTTCCTTTGGTAAGGGCTCCCAGAGAAGGACCCCTGAAGATGATCTTGGGGTCCAGGCACAGACATATGGGAGGAGGCGATCCTTCAGATAATCTTGCCCCAAGCCTTTTAGGGCTTTGAATGTTAATCGCAGCACTTTGAATTGGGCCTGGACATGGACTGGCAGCCAGTGCAGCTGGAAAAGTACTGGCATAATTGATCCCACTGGCAAGTCCCCATTAACAATCTCACTGCCCTGTTTTGGACCAGTTGAAGTTTCCGGAACATTTTCAAAGGCAGCCCCATGTATAACGCATTGCAGTAATCCAGACGAGAGATTACCAGTATCAGGGCCTAGCTTCCGTACTGCAGTGGGCCTTGTAGGTTATAGCCAGGATTTGATTAGAAGTAGCCTGAAAGTCTTTGGGCCTATTCAGCCTCTGGAATGCCAAATTCCGAGTGAGCTCAGCTCTGTCAGTGTTCTCAGAGCAGAGCCAGGGGAGTCACCCGACTCCCTGTCCACCTGCTGGTCTGGCCTTGGCAGGCAAGGAGGCTGGAACTGTCTATGAGGACATGACAGAAGTGGGGTGGGGTTTGCTGAATGATTGCCCAGGCTGAGGCATCATTGTTAGAGGGTTGAGCAGTGAGGCCCTATTTAGACAGGGGCCTTGCTGAAAGGCTAAAGGCCCTTGTCTGTCAAGGGATCCAGAAGGGGTGTCTTACAGTCATGCCTTCCTTTTTAAGCTGATGCAAAGGCAAAGAGCCTTTGCTAGGAACATCTTGTCTTCATTCTTCGAAGCCTTCTCTGTTTGGCTGCATCATCATCTGGGCTTTTGGAAGCACTCTGCACGTGAACTCTCCCCTAATTGGAACTTTGGATTGCTAAAGACTTGCATTGAAAAGTACTGTGAGGCTTTTCATAGACTTGAACTCTCGTTTGCTGTGGACTGTATCTTTGTTTGTCATCAGCTCAGCGTACTTGCAGGCTGGGTTTGATCTACGACTTTTGGACTTTTCTCTGCCTAGACACATGCAGTGTGGAGTTACTAATAAAAAGCAGTGGCACAGAACTCCTCCCGTGTCTGGGTTTACCCTTCCCTTGATCTTGATAGGCCTCGACCATGTAGCCTGGAGTTATCAACAAAAGATTCAAAGTTGGTCTCTCTATGGGTGTGATTTGTTTAGGCCTTTCAAGAATTTATCCCTTGATTGCCTGAGGGGTCATTCCAGGAATCATTCCCATTCCTTGTCTGGGGTTTGGAACCCCATGTAAGAATTGCCTGGAATTCCAGGCATCAGAAATCCAGAGTCCCTTCCCTTGTGTTCAGAACCGTGGAGATGGCAACAGGGAAACCATGTTGATGAAGATTTCAGTCACTGTAGTAGTGTTTAGCTTTGGACTGTTCTGGAATTACATAGAGCCTATAGCTACTGATCATCAGCTATATGATTTCTGAAGAGTGTAACCATTAAGCTTTTGCCATAGGACTTCCTGCAATGAAAAAATCTCACTGATTTGGGTGTCCGGTGTCAGATTGCCTGAGCAAGTGTGCTGGGGAGATAGGGAAACCTGACAATCAGAGCATGGATAACTGTAGCTAGGCTGTCTCTGTCCAGATAAGGGCATTGTTGATATATGTAGGTAGAGTGAGGATTCCCAATCCATATTAGTGATTGTAAGGACTGAACTAGAGTCGTCAGTTATTCCAGGCTCTTCAGTATGCTTTAGGATTGCAGCTGACATATGGTCCATGTCTGTTTTTACATTAAGTGATATGTCAGAGGAAGTGGCATGAGCAAGTCTCTGTCCATTAGGATGGCTAATTATTGTTTTTAATGGACAGAGGTTCCATGCCTTTCAGAGCTGTGTAATTGTATTTCTGCACCAGGAAGAAGCATCATGATTTCTGTCTATTTAAGGCAGTGGCTCTGTCCCACACAAAGACCTCGTTCACATAACACAGAGTAGAGGTTAAATATGGGTTGAGCGTGGGTTGTTGTTGAACCATGGATTGTTATTGAACTGTAGGTTATTGTGTTGCGTGAACCCAGCCATGCTAACAAACCATGGTTTGTTGATCACAAACAACCCACAGTTCACAACTCAGCAACAATGGTTTGTAGTAGGGTTATGTGAGGGTTGTTTAACTCCCAAATAAACCATGGTAGCCAGGTTCAGACAACACAGCAACCCCCCAATCGCCTCTATGGGGGTTACATATTCCAAATGGCACACAGCACACCTCATTGGGGGTTAAACAACTCATTGTGTGCGTGATATCTCATACAAACCAAGACACCAAGTGTTCTGTTCATGGATTGTTTGTGGTTAACAAACCATAGTTTGTTCACACAGCTAGGTTCACATAACACAGCAACCCATGATTCAAGAACAACCCATGGTTCAAACCCATACTCAACCTGTCATGCTGTGTGAACCCAGTCCAAAAAATGTGTGGTAACGGTAACGTAGCAGCTTGACTGTCGCACTCTGGACTACAATTTTGACATCAACATTCATATTTCCTGATTAATGCACAATATTTTTACATTTATGTACCACAGATCTCTATATTTTCAGTATGCTCCCAATAATTCTAAATATTAAACACTTCAAAATTCAGTACAGTAAAGTTCTTAGATCTGGGTAAAAACATGGAGAACAGACAACTGGTGATCCAGCAGCCACATACTGAGGAGGTGTGCTCCAATGCTAATATTGCTGTATGGTTATTTCTATGTATTGCGAGTCACTTTTGGTTGCAGTTTTCTATGGAAAAGTGGAATATAATTTAAAAAACTAATCTAATCAATTGGATATATAGAGGCCATTCTGCATGTTTATATCAATGAGAATAGATTCAAACAGTAGTACATTTGACAGTTTAATTGAAGATATCAAATCCTGATGCCCTTTTCAGCTAAAATGCTCATCACGGGCATAATAACAATTTTTTTTTTTAATGGAAAGAACAAACATGCCCTGATTTACCTAATGAGGGGAAGGTAAGATTGTCCCTAGTATCCCTTTAAACACATACACATAACAAACACACACATTTGACACCTTCCATTTAACATTTCCAGTACCCACACTAATTTTTATTAGTTTTTTAGGGCCCAATCCCATGCATGTTTAGACAGGAAAAAGTCCCACAAGTCCCATGCTGGGGCATGCTGGGTGTTGTGGGGCTTTGTTTCTTGCATAGGATTGCGCCCTTAAAGGCCTTTCGCTTGAAGAGGGTCATCGCTAAATAAAATAACGGCACAATCCTATGCATGTTTAGACAGGAAAAAGTCCCACAAGTCCCACGCTGGGGCATGCTGGGTGTTGTGGGGCTTTGTTTCTTGCATAGGATTGCGCCCTTAAAGGCCTTTCGCTTGAAGAGGGTCATCGCTAAATAAAATAACGGCACAATCCTATGCATGTTTAGACAGGAAAAAGTCCCACAAGTCCCACGCTGGGGCATGCTGGGTGTTGTGGGGCTTTGTTTCTTGCAGAGGATTGCGCCCTTAAAGGCCTTTCGCTTGAAGAGGGTCATCGCTAAATAAAATAACGGCACAATCCTATGCATGTTTAGACAGGAAAAAGTCCCACAAGTCCCACGCTGGGGCATGCTGGGTGTTGTGGGGCTTTGTTTCTTGCATAGGATTGCGCCCTTAAAGGCCTTTCGCTTGAAGAGGGTCATCGCTAAATAAAATAACGGCACAATCCTATGCATGTTTAGACAGGAAAAAGTCCCACAAGTCCCACGCTGGGGCATGCTGGGTGTTGTGGGGCTTTGTTTCTTGCAGAGGATTGCGCCCTTAAAGGCCTTTCGCTTGAAGAGGGTCATCGCTAAATAAAATAACGGCACAATCCTATGCATGTTTAGACAGGAAAAAGTCCCACAAGTCCCACGCTGGGGCATGCTGGGTGTTGTGGGGCTTTGTTTCTTGCATAGGATTGCGCCCTTAAAGGCCTTTCGCTTGAAGAGGGTCATCGCTAAATAAAATAACGGCACAATCCTATGCATGTTTAGACAGGAAAAAGTCCCACAAGTCCCACGCTGGGGCATTCTGGGTGTTGTGGGGCTTTGTTTCTTGCATAGGATTGCGCCCTTAAAGGCCTTTAGCTTGAAGAGGGTCATCGCTAAATAAAATAACGGCACAATCCTATGCATGTTTAGACAGGAAAAAGTCCCACAAGTCCCACGCTGGGGCATGCTGGGTGTTGTGGGGCTTTGTTTCTTGCATAGGATTGCGCCCTTAAAGGCCTTTCGCTTGAAGAGGGTCATCGCTAAATAAAATAACGGCACAATCCTATGCATGTTTAGACAGGAAAAAGTCCCACAAGTCCCACGCTGGGGCATGCTGGGTGTTGTGGGGCTTTGTTTCTTGCATAGGATTGCGCCCTTAAAGGCCTTTCGCTTGAAGAGGGTCATCGCTAAATAAAATAACGGCACAATCCTATGCATGTTTAGACAGGAAAAAGTCCCACAAGTCCCACGCTGGGGCATGCTGGGTGTTGTGGGGCTTTGTTTCTTGCAGAGGATTGCGCCCTTAAAGGCCTTTCGCTTGAAGAGGGTCATCGCTAAATAAAATAACGGCACAATCCTATGCATGTTTAGACAGGAAAAAGTCCCACAAGTCCCACGCTGGGGCATGCTGGGTGTTGTGGGGCTTTGTTTCTTGCATAGGATTGCGCCCTTAAAGGCCTTTCGCTTGAAGAGGGTCATCGCTAAATAAAATAACGGCACAATCCTATGCATGTTTAGACAGGAAAAAGTCCCACAAGTCCCACGCTGGGGCATTCTGGGTGTTGTGGGGCTTTGTTTCTTGCATAGGATTGCGCCCTTAAAGGCCTTTAGCTTGAAGAGGGTCATCGCTAAATAAAATAACGGCACAATCCTATGCATGTTTAGACAGGAAAAAGTCCCACAAGTCCCACGCTGGGGCATGCTGGGTGTTGTGGGGCTTTGTTTCTTGCATAGGATTGCGCCCTTAAAGGCCTTTCGCTTGAAGAGGGTCATCGCTAAATAAAATAACGGCACAATCCTATGCATGTTTAGACAGGAAAAAGTCCTACAGCTCCCAGCATTCCTCATCCATGCTGGGACTTATAGGCCTTTTTTCTGTCTAAACGTGCATAGGATTGTGCCCTAAGTAATTCTGCAAGCCGGAGGGGAAGGGAAATGCATGAGACATCATACCAGACTGCACAACCTGCCCGGCCCCCCCAGCAAGCAAAATCCCTGTATTGCCCTTTTTAGTAACGAACGAGCATTTGCAAATAACTTTTTGAGTGTGTCGCGATGGCGGTGCTTTTGCTGGTTTGGGTAGAACTGCACAGTCCCCCCGCTCCGCTCCTCCTGCCCTTTCCCACGAGACCTGGTGCTGCTACTGCGGGGGAAAGTCGCTTGCGGTGAGAGGACGCCGGGAAGGAGCGAAGGCGTCGCGGCATTGGGGTTGCCTGCTTTTGGGGGCGCAGTGCTGGATGCCTCCATGGGATCTGGAGCCATGGGGGAGGCGCGGGGGTGACTTGAGGGGGAGAACGGCTTATGCCCCGGCGTCGTGGCTACCTTACCCAGCTTCGCCAAGCAGCCGCCGCCGCCCGCGTCCTTTCAGCCGGACCTCATCCAGCCTGCCCCCCGCGAGGTGCTTGGCGCGGCCCTCAGGACGCACTCCGCTCCCAGGCCGCAGCTCCGCCGGCGCGTTCTCGTCGCCATGGCGACGGGCGCCGCGGCCTAGTTCTCCTCCTCGCCCGGCGGCCTGCGGCAGTTTCGCCCCTCTGCGAGGGGAGCGTGTGTGGAGGACCCCCCGCCTGACAGGCCAGATACATTTTTAATGTTATTTTTTATTCTTTACATTTTATTAATTTTAGTTTTAACACATCGGGTTGGATCCACATTTTACATCATGCTTAGAGCAGAGCCCTTGACGTCAATGGGACTTCGGTCAACCATGACTGACTTTCCCCATTGATTTCAATGGGCCTGTTGTAAGCATGACTGAAGGCACAATCCTATGCATGTTTAGACAGAAAAAAAGCCCTACAACTGTTTGTATGTTGGAGGACACAACCTTGTAAGGATGCAGTTCTATGCATGTTTAGAAAGAACATTATTATTATTATTATTTCAATTTATAACCTGCCTATATACAAATACTAAATTAAAAACAATTTAACAAAAAATCCAACAATAAAAACAACATTGCATAAAAACAGTATATAACAGTTAACAAAGAGGAGCGAGAATTCTGCAAAGGGAAAAGGAAGGCTTTCTGGAATAATACTGTTTTTGTATATTGTACCCACTCCAGTATTCTTGCCAAGAAAACCCCATGGAACATATCACAAGGCTAAAAGAGATGACGCCGGAAGATGAGCCCCTCAGGTCGGAAGGTGTCCAATATACTACTGGGGAAGAGCAGAGGGAATTTCCAAGTAGCGCCAGAAAGAGTGAAGCGGCTGGGCCAAAGCCAAAAGGACACTCAGCTGTGGAGGTGTCTGGTGGTGAAAAGAAAGTCCGATGCTGTAAAGAACAATATTGTCTAGGAACCTGGAATGTCAGAGCAATGTATCAAGGTAAGCTGGAGGTGGTCAAACAGGAGATCGCAAGATTGAACATCGACATCTTGGGAATCGGCAAACTAAAATGGACAAGCACGAGCAAATTTAATTCAGGTGACCATCATATCTAATACTGTTGGCAAGAATCCTTTAGAAGAAATGGAGTAGCACTCATAGTCAACAAAAAAGCAGTACTGGGGTACAATTTCAAAAACAATAGAATGATCTCAGTACAAATCCAAGGCAAACCATTCAACATCACAGTAATTCAAGTCTATGCCCCAACCACTGAGGCCGAAGAAGCGGAGGTTGATCGGTTCTATGAAGACCTACAACACCTTCTAGAACTAACACCAAAAAAAGATGTCCTTTTCATCATAGGGGATTGGAATGCTAAAGTAGGAAGTCAAGAAATAACCAGGATAACAGGCAAGCATGGCCTTGGTGTACAAAATGAAGCAGGACAAAGGCTAATCGAGTTTTGCCAAGAGAACACGCTGATCATAGCAAACACTCTTTTCCAACAGCACAAGAGACGACTCTACACATGGACATCACCAGATGGTCAATATCGAAATCACACTGATTATGTCCTTTGCAGCCAAAGATGGAGAAGCTCTATACAGTCAGTAAAAACAAGACCTGGAGCTGACTGTGGCTCAGATCATGAGCTGCTTATTCCAAAATTTCGGCTTAAATTGAAGAACATAGGGAAAACCACTAAACCATTCAGGTATGACCTAAATCATATCTCTTATGAATACACAGTGGAGGTGAGGAATAGATTTAAGGGATTAGACCTGATAGACAGAGTGCCTGAGGAACTATGGACGGAGGTCTGTAACATTGTTCAGGAGGCAGCAACTCAATCCATCCCAAAGAAAAAGAAATGCAAGAAAGCAAAGTGGCTGTCTGATGAGGCATTACAAGTAGCTGAGGAAAGAAGGGAAGCGAAAAGCAAGGGAGAAAGGGGAAGATATACCCAACTGAATGCAGAGTTCCAGAGACTAGCAAAGAGAGACAAGAATGCCTTCTTAAATAAACAATGCAAAGAAATTGAGGAAAACAGTAAAATGGGAAAGACTAGAGATCTCTTCAAGAAAATCGGAGATATCAAGGGAACGTTTTGTGCAAAGACGGGCCTGATAAAGGACAAAGAAGGCAGGGACCTAACAGAAGCAGATGAGATTAAGAAGAGGTGGCAAGAATACACAGAAGAACTATACAGGAAAGATCTAAATGTCCCTGATAGGCATGATAGTGCGGTCACTGAACTTGAGCTGGACATCCTTGAGAGTGAAGTCAAGTGGGCCTTAGGAAGCATTACTAACAACAAAGCTAGTGGAGATGACAGCATTCCAGCTGAGCTATTTAAAATCCTAAAAGATAATGCTGTTAAAGTGCTGCATTCAATATGCCAACACATTTGGAACACTCAACAGTGGCCACAAGACTGGAAAAGGTCAGTTTACATTCCAGTTCCAAAGAAGAGCAGTGCCAAAGAGTGTTCAAACTACCGTACAATTGCGCTCATTTCACATGCCAGCAAGGTGATGCTCAAAATCCTACAAGCTAGGCTTCAGCAGTATGCGAACCGAGAACTACCGGAAGTACAAGCTGGGTTTCGAAGAGGCAGAGGAACTAGAGATCAAATCGCCAACATTTGCTGCATCATGGAGAAAGCAAGAGAATTCCAGAAAAATGTCTATTTCTGCTTCATTGACTACGCTAAAGCCTTTGATTGTGTGGATCACAACAAACTGGCAAATTCTTAAAGAGATGGGAGTACCAGACCACCTTACCTGTCTCCTGAGAAACCTGTACGAGGGTCAAGAAGCAACAGTAAGAACCGGACATGGAACAACCAAATTGTTCCAAATTGGGAAAGGAGTACGACAAGGCTGTATATTGTCGCCCTGCTTATTTAACTTATATGCAGAGTACATCATGAGAAACGCCGGGTTGGATGAATCACAGGTCGGAATTAAGATTGCCGGGAGAATTATCAACAACCTCAGATACGCAGACGATACCACCCTAATGGCAGAAAGCGAGGAGTATCTAAAGAGCCTCTTGTTGAGAGTGAAGGTGGAGAGTGCAAAAGCTGGTTTGAAACTCAACATTAAAAAAAACAAAGATCATGGCATCTGGCTCCATCACTTCCTGGCATATAGAAGGGGAAGAAATGGAAGCAGTGACAGATTTTATTTTTTTGGGCTCCAAGGGCACCGCAGACAGTGACTGTAGCCATGAAATTAAAAGACGCTTGCTCCTTGGGAGGAAAGCTATGGCCAACCTAGACAGCATAGTAAGAAGCAGAGACATCACCTTGCCGACAAAGGTTCCTATAATCAAAGCTATGGTTTTCCCAGTAGCAACATACGGCTGTGAGAGCTGGACTATAAGGAAGGCTGAGCGCCGAAGAATTGATGCTTTTGAACTGTGGTACTGGAGAAGACACTTACGAGTCCCCTGGACTGCAAGGAGGTCCAATCAGTCCATCCTAAAGGAAATCAACCCTGACTGCTCATTGGAAGGACAGAGACTGAAGCTGAAGCTCAAATATTTTGGCCACCTAATGCAAAGAGAAAACTCCCTGGACAAGACCCTGATGCTGGGAAAGATTGAAGGCAAAAGGAGAAGGGGACAGCAGAGGATGAGATGGCTAGATAGCATCACCGATGCAATGAATATGGACTTGAGCACACTGCGGGAGAGAGCGGAGGACAGGAAGGCCTGGCTTGCTATGGTCCATGGGGTCACAAAGAGTCGGACACAACTGAACGACTGAAGAACAAATATTGTAGGACGCAATTTTGTATTGGTGCAATCCTATGCATATTTAGACAGAAAAAAGCCCTACAATTTCCAGAATTCCCCAGCCAGCATTGCTGGCTGGGGCATGCTAGGAATTGTAGGACTTTTTCTGTCTAAACATGCATAGGATTGTGCCCTAAGTCTGGATCCACCCTATTGTATTTAATGAAAATCTTGCAAGGAAAAAAACAAAACGAAAGTACACACAGATATCAACAGAAATGCATTGCATGTCTATTTAGGAGTAAGTCCCATTGAGTGCAGTAGAATTTACTCTCAAGTAAGTGTATATAGGATTTCAGCCTCAATAAAACAGAAAGCACTCATACACATTCAAGAGACTTGCCAAAATTTAGTGTACACATTCATATTGGGACTGGTTCGTGATTAATTTTACTATAAACTTGTCAACCAATAATATGATGATGATGATACATCGCCATTTTCATGTATTATTTATAACATGTGCTAGGTGCTGTACAAAAATGTAAGAAAGAATACCACAAATCCATGACTGAGTTGTAAGGAAAGTGGAACTTTGCACAAGCTGGAAGAAAGTGAAATAAATTATGTAATAATTAACCCAGGAATAAAGACTAAAATACAAGAGAGAAAGTTTAGATAAAGAGGAAGCCAACCCAATATTTAAAAGAAAAGAGAGTTCTGCACATAAAGGGCCTCAAGAGGGGAAGCACAGAGATAAGAAAAAATACGAGGGAATGGATATTTAAGAAGATTAGTGCGTTTCAAACACTATGTATATATTTTTTCCATTCCCCATTTAATTCTCCTGCCTCCCCTGTCCCTTCAACAGAGTCCTTGCAATTTCAAATCCTCTGTAAAATGTTCCTCCCAATTAAAAAGTATGGATTTTTAAATTAGCCCTTTACATATCCAACCACTCTTCATACTTCCAGACACATAACAAATAAATCAATAAATAATTAACCAAGCAGGGAGAAGGAGAGATAAAAAGAAAGTTGAAGAAACGGGGGGAAAGGAAGGAGAAGAACAAAACAAGAACACCAGATGATCCTCAAAGAATCATAGAATAATAAGGTTGGAAGGGGTCTACAGAGCCATTGAGTCCAACCCCCTTCTCTGTAGTGCAGGAATCCAAGTCAGAGCATCCCCGACAGATGGCTGTCCAGCATCATCTTGAATGCCTCCAGTGTGGGAGAGCCCACCACCTCCCTAGGGAATTGGTTCCATTGTCATATTGCTCTAACAGGAAGTTTTTCCTGATGTTCAGCCGGAATTGGCTGCCTGTAACTTGAGCTCATTATTCCGTGTCCTGCACTCTGGGATGATCGAGAGAGATTCTGGCCTTCCTCTCTGTGACAACCTTTCAAGTCCTTGAAGAGCACTATCATATCTCCCCTCAGTCTTCTCTTCTCAAGGCTAAACATGCCCAGTTCTTTCAGTCTCTCTTCATAGGGCTTTGTTTCCAGTCCCCTGATCATCTTGGTTGCCCTCCTCTGAACCCTCTCCAGTTTGTCTGCATCCTTCTTAAAATGTGGTGCCCAGAACTGGACACAGTACTCCAGATGAGGCCTAACCAGTGCTGAGTAGAGGGAAACTAGTACTTCCCGGGATTTGGAAGCTATGCTTCTATTAATGCAGCCCGAAAGAGCATTTGCCTTTTTTGCAGCCACATCACATTGTTGGCTCATATTCAATTTGTGATCTACAACAATTCCAAGATCCTTCTTGCTTGTAGTGTTGTTGAGCCACATATCCCCCATCTTGTAACTGTGCATTTAGTTTCTTTTTCCTAGGTGCAGAACTTGGCATTTATCCCTATTAAATGTCATTCTGTTGTTTTCTGCCCAGTGCTCATCTATCAAGGTCACTTTGAATTTTGTTTCTGTCTTCCAAAGTATTAGCCATCCCGCCCAATTTTGTGTCATCTGCAGATTCGATCAGCATTGTCAGCACCTCCTCCTCCAAGTCATTCATAAAAATGTTGAAGAGGACTGGGCCCAGGACTGAGCCCTGCGGTACCCTGCTCGTTACTTCTGCCCAGTTTGAGAAGGTCCCATTGATAAGCACTCTTTGAGTCCGATTCTGTAGCCAACTGTGGATCCACCGGATCGTTGTTTCATCTAGCCCACTTTGAGCTAGTTTGCTCATCAGGATCTCATGGGGCACTTTGTCGAAAGCTTTGCTGAAGTCGAGGTATATGATGTCCACAGCATTCCCACAGTCCACAAGGGAGGTTACCCAATCCAAAAATGAGATCAGATTCATCTGGCAGGATTTGTTCTTGAGAAATCCACATTGGCTTCGAGTAATCACTGCATTGTTTTCATGGTGCTTAAAGATGGATTGCTTGATAATCTGCTGCAGAATTTTCCCAGGGATTGATGTCAGACTGACTGGTCTGTAGTTCCCAGGTTCCTTCTTTTTACCCTTTTTGAAGATAGGGACAACATGATTTGTTGTCCCTATCTTCAAAACATGATTTGTTGTCCATGATTTCTCAAAGAGAATAGACAGTGAAAAAGAAAAGGAGTTCTTTAGAAGGAGGTCTTGCATTATCTGAAAAAATCTTATGTCAGACTGCAGGACTATTCTTGCCTTCCTGACCCACCCACCCACATACAAACATATCCCTACACAGAGAAAGCTAGCCTATCAGGCACAGAGAGTTACCTCACCAACTCTCTGACAAGCCAGTTTTCTATATGCATAAATGTACGTTATATGGAGGAACATTCAGCTAGGCAAGTGTCTGTACACAGGTTGACCATCTCATTGAGAACTATGTAGAGTAGGGGCAGGTAGAACAGAGAACGTGGTCCATTGGTGGACTACTGGCTGGTTTTAGGTGCACAGTCTAGTCTAATGCTTGCCAATTTTGAATTTTGACTAAGACTTTGGTCTGATCCAGCAAGAGTTTTATTAAAATTCATAAGCAAGAGTGGACACTCAGGATCACTGAACACAGATTAATTAGCCCTTTTAATGAGATCCTGAGTCTATGCACCCTTGCTTTGTACATCTTAAGTAGATAGAGTTGCTGCCACTTTAAAAGCACATTCCTTAAAAGAAGGAGTTGTCCCTTTTCATCAGGCCTCGGCCAACCTCAGATACAGATCACAACTAGATCTCTGGTTCCCATACAGACAGACCAAAGTCCCAAGGGCCAGCCAGAAGTGGATGATGTGGCTGAAGATGGGCAGATGGTCAGGTTCCAGAGCAAGCACAACTTGTTCAGACTGAGGAGCTAACTTGGATGATTAGGCCTTACAGGCCTTTGTGGGTTCCCATTGGCTTGTGGGGTCAACTGATAGTATTTATGTGTGTACCACCCAGAGGGTGGCCCTTGACCCATAGAGTCTATTCCATCTAGTTAGCTGAGAGACCTGAGAGTGTGCTCTAGTTCAGGAGGGCCTGATTTGAGGCCTAGGGTGGCCACATGTCCTACTTTACCAAGGACAGTGCTTTATTTGCAAGGCTATTAAGAGGATGGTCCTCTATTTGAAGGACTGTCCAGTGCAAGTCTGGTTTAAAGAGCAAGGGCCTTGAAGTTGCCCATGAACAGATATCACTAGTACAGCAGACTGCACAAGCACACAGCTAAATTGGTTACCATCTTCTCAACTTTGGTGAGTGGGACTGTAGTTTCATTTAAATAGGAATTAAATGAATTAAATGAATAATTATAGTAATTATTTCTAATTGCACAGCTACACATATTAGCATATGCACATTTAATGCAAATCTGTGTCAGCTTTTGTCCTCTAAATGACCACCCTATTAAGACCAGCCCCATTCCCTAGTGCCTTACATGTTTTCACCCATCACCACAACCCAAAGCATTCCTTCTTTTCTCAGCAATTCTTGGACCCACAAAATGGATAAAGGGCAGTGGATGACTTAGGGAAGAGCTGTTGGGGGCTCAAACTACATGGAACCGCACTCTTTGATAAGTCTAGGCCCAGATGTTTAGGAATGAGTTGCAATTACCTCATTGTGACGTAATGCACTTTGTATACACTCAGAGGCATTGTTCTCTTTATCAACTTGTTTCAAAACTGAGCACTTGCATTTAAAATAGGTTCTTGGATTGAGCATTTGTGAGCTTCTAATCAAATAGCCAGTATGCTTTCATCATAACAAGGTTCAAAATAAAATCATATACATCATTAGGGTGGTATCTTTTCACAAAGAGCAATCAGAAACAGCACAATCTCTTATGTTGACTATAAAAATATTTATTTTTAATTATAAAACATGCAGCCCCTAAACCCAGGAGCCAGGACATTCTTTATTAACTATTTCCAGTAATTTCATGAATAATTAATACAATGCTGAAGGAGAAAAATGCCTTTCAGAGACAATTTCCATAGAGACGCTTTCCCAAAAATTTTCTATTTGTAGAACTCTTCATTAGATTATACTTTTCATTATACAAATCACTATAATAAAATAAGAATGGTTCAGGATATATACAGATTTCTCTGCTTTTCAGCTTTGCTATTGCTGAAGATAAACAGGAATAGCTTTCCTTCTTATAATATTTAACAGAATAACAAACTGCTTAATTCTACATTTTGCCAGTATAAGCCAGTCCAGAACTTCCACGATGTACCTCAATGTGATGGGGCCAATTTTATGACCCAGGAAGCTCAACTTTTATTAATTATTCAATGCATGCCTGAAAGTAAACATGAACAAGAATGACAGTGACAAAAAAAAAAAAAAAAGACTTTCTGGAGTTCCAGCAAAACATTTCAACCACATACATTCATCAGGAGTACCAAAAAACATGTAGTCCACCTTTCTTGGTGTGCTTTGAGTCATTTTGGAGGCCGTACATACAAGTGTTCATAAGGCTGGCCAGCTAAAATTAATCCATTGAAGGACCTTATACTGAAGGATCATTTGATGCAGGGATGCACACGACCCTGCGTGACATCAAGGTCACATTTCCTGAGCTACAAATGACAGCTGATCTGTATGTTTACATTAACATGCAATTAACATAATTTAGCTGGTGCTAATCCTCAAGTAAGGAACATCTTGTGCTTCCTCTGTGATGCCATTTGTGCAATTTCCAAAGTCGGAAACACTTTCAAAATGTTTTGAAGATGAGCAGCAACTGAGATCTGGCACCATATTTAGTTGTTATACTTTGTTCAAGGACAGTAACAGGTATGCTTTTTTTTATCTTTGATGGCAATGCAGCTCAGTTAACTCCTGCTACATGCATGATTCATCATCAAGAAGATACAATACTGCTGAAAAGCAAATAAATAGCTAATCATATTGACCAGTTTATTGTAAGCTGAGGAAATTCTTTTCATGCTTCAATTTCATGCTTCAATTGTTTACTAAACAACCAATGAAATATCTTCTCACCAGCTGCACCATTAACCAAAAGCGACTAAGGACTTGTTATTACAAATTCCAACTTTCAAAATCCTGAGTAAACCTCTTAAAATCTGAAATCAGCTTAGAAATAACAAGATTTCATAAAGTGAAATCCTCCTTGTTTTACCTCTTGGTTTCTGTTTATGTATTCCTTCTGCTACTTTGAGGACTAGAAGTACAGTCTCTTAAAAGTGAAGATGAAATTGTCAGGATTCTGGCTCATAGCCCAAACAAAAGCAGTTTAGGAACCAAACATCATCAATTTCTGGTCTGGCCTAATTCTGGTTCTAGAAATAAATAGGCACAGGAAATCTACATGAGCTATGAAATTCAGTGCAAATAATAAAAATGAGTTCTCCAGGTAAATTGTTTCAAAACACATTAAATGTTCACATTTTATCTATTTAGCGCCTGTTGAACAGGCAAAATTGCTGTATTTCCCTGGAGAACATTTGATTATCTGTTAAATACATTGTCCCTCTAAAACCAATCATGTAATACTACATCCATCTGCAAGCTTAGAGTTCCCCTGGGCAAATGGAAATAAAATGCAAGCCCTGGCTTTCTGTAGCTCATTTGAGGCCGGTTTTATTCCTGTTATTTCAAGTGCAGAATATAAAAAAGCCCAAGGCCCTGTTTATCCAGTTGCATCAAATGACTTGGTTGGAAAACAAATTTCACATGTCCCATTTCTAGTTTTGCCAAGCGTAAAAAATATATATACATGGAAGAACCAATTTATTTGTGACAACATAATGCAGTTCTACCATCGTGTATAGCCAAGTCCAGAATGAGACAGTGTGCAGGTGCCATGTTTACATTGCTATTCTACACCCCAAATCTTTTTCTAGGAAAGAGCCAAGTCTCTAGGGCTGGTGAGGTTAGCAATATGTGGAGGGAGAAGGAATTGTCCAGAGGGGCCATTTCTTTTGTGGATGACCCAACTGTGCTCTGGGCCAATGATGGCTCCAGGGTTTGGACGGTCCTTGAAGAAGATGGCCTCACCACCACCCCTTCTCTGAGTGGGCCCAGCTCCTCTTCACCACTGTCCATTTGCTTGCCCTCACTATGCCCAATCCCCATAACTGTCCAGAGGGAGGGTACAAGGGGAGTGGAGGGTGATGTCAAGACCCCAAACCAAGGGCCTTTGGAGGTAGAGTCTTAAAGCAGCAGTAGCTCCAAAGAGGAGACTGAATCACTCCCTGGGCCTTCCTAGTAGGAGCCCTCACCCTAAATCCTGTACCCCTGAACCCCAAGGAGGTGCCAATACCATCAGACTCCAAGGAGTAGACATCAAATTCCTCTGAACAGCAGCAAGGAGGAGCATTCCCTGCCTAATATGCCAGTACTCCAAACATCCATCCATAGAACAGGGGTGGGCAACCTGTGGGCCTCCAGCTGTTTTTGGCCTATAACTCCCAGCATCCCTCCCCATTAACTATGCTGGCTAGGGCCAATGAGAGTTGCACGTGGAAACATCTGAAGGGCCACAAGTTGCCCACCCTTGCCCTATAAAGAGCCAACGATTACATAAAAAGGCCCTGACCCTTTAATCTGATCGGATGTAGCCCTCAGAGGCAGTGGAGCTTTCAGACTGATGCTCTTGGTCATACCATAAAACTCTGGCAGTTGCTGCAGGCCAGTGCAGAGGCAACTTGAACTCTTGCTGTAGTTTCAGGCTTGCTGACAATGACTTTGAAACCTAGCCTCTGGCCTCTGGATCAGCACCTTCAGTTCTGTCCAGGGTCCTGACCATGTTCCCACTGCAGGTCAGCTCTAATTCACAGCTTTGCCTCCCACCATCTTACCTGGGCCGTTGCCTCCCTGCGCCAGTGGAATCTCTGGTGGATCAGGACAGGTGATGCTCCATCTCTTCATTCTTGCTTCTGCTTGCATGCTCAGCTAGGGCAGGTGAACAGGCAGTGATAGTAAGGTGGATGGGGCAGGGAGAGCAGCAGCAGGACCAGAAAGCTCTAGGAGCCCCCTGCAGGGTCGTGAGCCTCAGCAGGTGCCTTGGGATGCCAACTGCAGCTCTGCTCTGTGCTGCAGGTTTTTACTGTGCCAAAGATAAGCTTATGCCATTTATGATCCTCATTTTTAAGAGAGTAATTCTGATGTGCAAGTTATCACGTAAGTAAATATGCCAGAACAAGGGTTATCACTCAGTGGTTGAGCACCTGCTTTGCATGCAGAAGGTCTCAGATTCAATCCTTGGCTTCTCCAGGTAAGGCTAGGAAATAATTTTTTCTGAGACCCTGGAGAGTCACTCCCAGTCATTGTCAACAATACTGGGCTAAATGGTCCAGTGGTCTGACTCACTATAAGGCAGCTCCCTATGTTCCTAACAACAGCAAACAATTGCAAAGCCTGCAGGTAACATCTGTGCTTTCCACCAAAGACCCCTCACAGCACTTCCCCTGAAATGATGAGCCCACTTTGCAAGTGCCCACTGAAATTCGAAAAGCCTTGGCAGACCTTGCATCCCTTGCCTGTACTAGAAAATAAACTGGTTTTAGGATGTGGAAACTTGCAATCTTACCCCATAATGCCCCTTCCACAAAACAACAACTGCTGAAAACTGGGTGGGAAAGCCACCTTGTGGTGACGTTTCTGCCTCAAAAACTATCTTAAATATCAGTCCTATCTTGACACTGTACAATAAACACTGTTCCTATTTGTGTTCTCTACACATATGTTCTTATATCAGAGAAAATGTGCTAAGGTGCCAAAGAAAGTGGCCACTTCTTACATGGGACAAAGTGAATTTGTACCAATACATTCCATGCAGGAGGAGATATGCGCTGAATTTTCCAACAAATAAAGGACTTGACATCCCTTCCTCACAGGAATAATCCTCTTGATGTGAACGGGATTTTATAGCTGAGTTAAGGGCAACTCAGATGAAAAAGTTTCTGGTAACTTTGTCCTGAAATACCTTGCCATAACATTTTAGATTATGCTAGTACATGTTTACTTTTTAAAATTAAATTGCTCTCACATTACTTCCGTAACTGTACTCCCCAGCTGTAATTTCAGCTGGCATAGATACTTAACATGGTAACGAAATCCAGCAACTATGGATTTTGGAGAGAAAAAAAAGATCTCGCAAACGTCTATATTCTTTACTCCAAGTTTCCAGTTGCACCCATTTCATCACATGGCTTGTTTCCCCCGTGATATCTTCATATTTTAAAAGGACACATAGGAGAGATTCCACTTTCCTTAGATATGTCTCTTGTTATCTCTCCCCCAAACGGTCCTTTTCTTGGCACACCCAAGGCCAAAGTTTTGCTCCCATTACAACAACAATGCCCAACCAGAGGCACCGAAAGATGAAGGTTCTCTAAAAATTTGCAGACCAAAAGAGCCCAGCTCCTGACATCAGGCATGAAATCCATAGCATCTCACTCTGTGACATACTTCTGTTGTCAAAGGACAGCAAGAGGGCTTTCAGCTCTTATACCAGAGTCCCGTTCTTGCTGTCATACTTCAGTGGGGCTTGGGGAAAGTTGAGTGTGGCGTACTCTGTGGCGTTCTGGGACTGGAAGCTTTTCACCTCTTCAGCCGAACGCTCCCGGATCTTGCTGAAGACCTGAATGTCTGCATAATGCACACTGGTGTCATCACGCTTCATGTACTTGGGCTTGCTCACGGTGGCATAGACTGGGAAGTCTGAGACATCATCGTAAACTGGAGCAACATCAAAGCCCTTCACAGAGAACAGACAGAAATATTAAAGAAGGCAAATCCTTTAAACTAGAGCCAGCCCAAGAAATGTTAGTGCACAAGGTGGAATGTCCATATGGTGCCTCATTTTATTAATTCACATGGAACACAATCCACTAGAAATTTCTCTTGCTCAAGACCCATTGAAATGAAGGGTTGAAATGAAGGTCCTTCCAGCACCAGGCACAAGAATACAAGAGCTAATGTACAAATTCTTGAATAATTCCAGATTAGGGACTCCAGAGTATCTATTAACCCATAGTTATGCATTCACAATTGCTAATGACATCAGAATTGCAGATAAGCATGCATCAACATAAATGCAACAAAGCAGATGTACTGCAGTAATGTGGCTAAAAATGGACTGAGCTGTATGTAGCCACTGACAAAATCAACTAAACACAGGGAGCTGTGCTCACATGGTTGTAATTCATAGCCACCCATCTGGCCAGTTGCATGTACGAATTTGGGCTGAGGGGAAGGTTGTAAGGTTGGACTACTATGCAGCAGTTCAACTCAAGGTCACCACTCACTAAGATGGGACTGAGTCAGTAGCACACATTATGCCTTTAGAACCTGAAAGCAACTTCTTGCAATTAGTAGTAAAATCTCCTGGGAGGCAGTTTACCTTTTTGCTTTCTGGCTGCTGTATACTTGGCTTATGGATTCTTGTACCTGTAGAAGAAACAGCTGATAACTGGGGAAATAATATAGCTGGTCCTAAACAAATTATTGGAACTTGAGGCTAAACTAGAATAGGATGGCTCATGCAGAATCCTAAGAATGTAAGATTTAATTTAAAAAGACCAAGTTTCTAGACCTCATGGGTTTGGGGAAGCCTCTAATAATATGTGGGCCCTCTGAAGTTTCCAATAGGCTTCCTGGAGTAGAATTCCATTATTCAAACCCAGGTTCCCATCCATCTACCTGGACAGTGGATGGATGGGAACATGCTTACTGCATTCGTACTTTCTCTACGGATCTACTGAAAACGAATATTTCACAAATCCAAATCCTTTGTTGTTTGTGAAGGGAGAATGAGAACAAATATATATTGTTTCCACAACAACAACAAACTGCAAAAGCCCAACACAGTGATTCTGCCACTAAATACATGCCTGCAAAGTCATGTGTAGGAATGTACAAGAATTTTGTACAAACACAGGACTGTAAATTCATGGGTAGGGATGTCCAGGAATTTTGTTTGTGCCCACAAAAGCCCCATTTGCAACCCCAAACATGGACACAAGCAGGAGAACATGTTCTCCAAAAATGTCAGCAAATCGTCGAGCGCATGGTCGCATTCGAAAAATGCGCAATTTTTTATCCAACAACCAGTTTGCAACTGCACAATTTTAAAATTGCTCAATTTCACACTTTAGTCTATGGGGGAAGTTGTGCAACTTTGAGAAAGACGCAAATTTTCTGCGCAACTTTCTGTTTGATTACATTCAATTTGCACAATTTTCCTGTTTGCACAAATCAAATGGAGATTGTAAACAAGACGAAAAGCTGATGTTCGGAGAATCTGGGCAAACATGAACATTGCTTGTTCACCCATCCCTAATCATTTGTTTGAATAATGTATTGGCAATCCAAATCCAAAAACCATGTTGTTTGAATAACAAATTGACAATCACAGAATGTGGCCTTTCAGAAAACAGTACTTGAGATCCTCTTTTGTGAATGTAGACATTCACCCAGCCTGGCCATGGGAATGACAGGAGTTGTAGTCCAACACATCTGGAGGGCACCAGGTTGGGGAAGACTGGCAAAGCCTGAGTTAGTTAGTATTCAGGTATTTGAGGCTGGAGTAATCCTGTGTCATGCATGAGGACCTCTCTTTGTGACCTTTGCCAATTTTTAACTCAGCAGAACGACTGTGAGCACATGACTCCCTCCCTCTCCCTTGAGAAAGCTCAGAGCTATTTCTTTGGCAGAAAGCTTTCCACGAGACACTGGGGTGCAGTGGACTACAGTGTCCATGGCAACATCTAGCAGAAGGAACACAAGGTCAGAGCTTTCTTTTCAAGCCCTCCGAGAAAACTTAGGAACATTCTGTTTATTTCTCTCCTAACTTTGCTGTTTGTCAAGGAATGTGTTTTGCAAGGCTAGGTCGGCACTGAGCTGCCAGGTAGCTCTTCTGTTTGCCGCTCCTGGCCCCTTCTTGCTTTTAGGATACAATGATGCTTTCAGCTCGGTGCAAACAATCTGAATGAGGATATTCCTTTATCCTCATGGCCTGGGTAGACATAACACTCTGATCTCAACGTACACTCCGCCTCCAACTGTTTACCAGGAACTGTCCCTATTTCTGGTCACAGACATATAACAGAAGAGTGGGAATGAGGAGCGGAGAAATCCTTGGGATATAACAGGCATGTCTTCATGTTCATCTGAGAAAATGTTGGAGAGGATGTCTCCAACCGTGGCTAATTGAGAGCAGGGTGTGAGATCATGCACTTCCTCTCTCCATCATGAATTCCTCCCAACCTTCCTTCACCAGCTTTGCTGACCCACCCCACAAGGCGTTCAGCACTGGAAGGGCAAATCCACTCCTGATTTACCGCAGTGGATAGCTGATATGTGTCTGTCGACAACTGAAGTGGCTTTTTTTGATGGAGAGGCAATGAAGAGAACTTCCAAGCAATCTGGACTAATTTAATTGAGTTGATTGTTTTGTAATTAAATGTATTTTTAGTAGAATGTTTTTCTTCTACTAGGGCAACTAAAATGATTAAGGGGCTGGAGCATCTCCCCTATGAGGGAAGGCTACAACAGCTGGGATTGTTTAGCTTGGAAAAAAGGAAGGCAAGGGAGACATGATAGAGGTGTACAAAATTACGCCTGGTGTGGAGAAAGTACATAGCAAGACATTTTTCTCCCTCTCTCAAAATATTAGAACACGGGGTCATCCCATGAAGCTGATTGGTAGGAGATTCGGGACAGATAAAATAAAGTACTACTTCACACAGCGCATAGATAAACTATGGAATTCACTACCTCAGGATGTAGTGATGGCCCCCAATTTGGATGGCTTTAAAAGGAGATTGGACAAATTCATGGAGGAAAAGGCTATCAGTGGCTACTAGTCCTGATGGCTATGTGTTACCTCCAGTATCAGAGGCAGTATGCCTATGTACACCAGTTGCTGGGGATCATGGGTAGAAGGGTGCTGTTGCACTCATGCCCTCTTTGTGGGTTCCTGGTAGACAACTGGTTGGCCACTGTGTGAACAGAATGCTGGACTAGATGGACCCTCGGTCTGATCCAGCATGGCTCGCTCGCTCGTTCTTTCTTTCTTTCTTTCTTTCTTTTTCTTTCTCTCTCTCTCTCTCTCTCTCTCATTTTTAAAATACATATATATAAATATACTAGATACTGGGTTTGTGTTCTTTGTTAATTTAAGTTATATTGTCATCTAATAGTTGTAATGCATTGAAGTCGATATTTGTATTTATGTTTTTTCCCCACTTTTAATTTTCTTTGGTACATTTAATAAAGTTTAAACAAAATGAATGCATAAAGGGGAGGAGCGGGATTGCACATGTTATATATTTATAATTTACTATTTTTGTAAAGTGTTTTTATCCCTCTCCTCAGCCAAAAAGACTCCCAGAGTGGCTTACATGCAAGCTGTACAGCAAGACCATCCCTGCCCTCAGCCTTACAATCTGAAAAGACATGACAGACAAGATAAAAGGGTTGAGGAGGGAAGAGGAAAGGCCCACCTTTGATATCCTGGTCCCTTCAGGGAGCTTCAGTCCTGTGCATGTTCAGCTGAATGAGCAAAAAGGCCCCATTCAGACCTTCATGCTAAATGCGCCACAGTCTGAAGCTCCCTCCCATGTGGCCAGAGGCTTGAGGTTAAGGGCTTATGCTTGCAACCCCATGGCCTTCTTCATCCATTCGTTTTGAACACCTGAACAGGGCTACAGTCAAGGGTTATACCTGCACTGACATTACGCATGGTTAGTGCTAACCATCAGAACCAAGGTTTGAAGCTGGTTTGCAAACCATGACTAAGAGGAAATCTGGTTAGCATATTTCAGGGTAGGGCAGACATACTCCTTAAGTACAGTTAAGACCAGGGGGAAAAGGAGAAACGTAGCTCAGCCAGTCAGTGCGAAGGGCCATGGTCCAGGCTACTGGGGAAAGAAAGGCAATGCTCAAGGTAATCGGGGCAAGAAGACTATGGCTAAGGCCAATAAAGGTAGGCCATGGTCAAGACCACCAGGAGAAGAAAGTCTGTGCTCAAGACCATCAGGAGAAAGGCAGGGGAGATTTTACCTGTGAGAGGAGGGGCTTGGGGGAGGTAGCAGGTGATCTTGCAGCCCACTCCCGATTTCTTAGCCCGTGGTTAGAAATCAGGAGTGCTACATCTGAACCAGGACTGTCTTCCTCGCACAAGGCACAATCCACCAGAACCTTCTTCCAGAGGAAGACGCATTGAAATAAATGGAACTTGCAAAAACACCTTGATAGCACCTCCCCCTGCTCCCCACACCCCATACCTCCCCCAGAAGTTCTTAATCTTCAGGAAGAGATTTCCCAGGGGACTGTGCCCATGATCACCAACATGATCACATGAAACCAACAGCACTTACTCTCGAGTAACTGTGTTTGGTCAGAATTGTGGTGTTACGAGCTCAGTATCCCTGGAACAGGGCAGAAGATTCGGGTGATACGCACAGGGCGGATTGAAGCTTCAAACATCTGGTAAACATCTGGCCACATTCAAGGGTGCTCCAAATAAGAGTCCCATGCCTCACTTACACCCATGCATTACAAACATCTGCATGCAGGGGAATTATATTTACCTGGCTTTTCTTTTTTCCTCTTAAACGGTGAAGGACAGCTCCTAAAATAAAAGAGACAGAGAGGTGCATGAACTTTGAATCCAGTCTACCAGTAGTTTGCTGGGCCAAATTCAAGGTGTTGGTTTTGACCTTTAAAACCCTATATGGTTCCAGCCCAGCCTATCTCAAGAGCCTCCAGTAACACCAGACAGGCTGCTTAACAAGATCAGCCTCGGATGGCCTTCTCTCTATCCAATCAGCCAGGACAGCTAGGCTGGTGAGGACAAGGGAGAGGGCCTTCTCTGCGGTAGCCCCCACTCTGTAGAATTCCCTCCCTAGGGAACTCTGCCATGCCCCCTCTTTAATGAGCTTCCACCAAGCATTAAAAAAGTGGTTGCTCAAGCAGGCATTTGGGGTGGGTTAGGGTATTTTTAGAAATATGATGTTTTTAATGTAGAATTTTATTGTTTTAAAACTGTTTGTATTGCTGTACATTGCCCAGAGTGCCTGGGTGACCGGCCAGATGGGCAATTAAGAAATTAAATAAATAAATAAATCCTCTGGTGACACTTGGACTGCTACTTCATAAATAAGTATTAATGCTTACAAGTGAAATCTGCAACAAAATGATCTCCTATTCAGCATTCCATGCCTGCTGAACATGCTCAGTGCTCATTGCGCTGTTTGGATTTTCCCCCCTCCCCGATGGATTATTTCTAGTTTTGGGATACTTCTGCAAACCTCGGAATTCTCCCCCAAGCCTGCTGATACCTCCGTCTTGAGCTTGTGTAGTGTCATTTTGGCTACATAAGGATAGGCACGCGGAAAATGAGTTGGCTATTAGTATATACAAGAGGGACCTGTAACAAAATGTTGCAGTGTGGAGTGCTTCTGTTCAGTGTTCCAGTGAGTCAGCCATGCCGTCCTCCACAATACTAAATTCCATTCCCACCCAGTTTTGTTTCACCCCACTCCTGACAGTCAGTTAGCATTCTGTGGCCACTGAACATCCTCATTGGGCTGTTTTGGGGATCCCCACTCTCAAGAGTTTTTTTCTTTTCTTTTTGTACTTCTGCAAACCATGGGGTTCCCCCAAGCCTACTTATATATCTCCCCTTTGTGCATGGAGGAGCTGTTTTTACTGCATAAGTATCGGCACTCACCTCTGAACATCAGAAATAGAGGGAATTATGATTTACCACCGTAATATGTCAGGCACACCCAGGATGCACAGTCTCTGCTTTGAACTCAGAAGGGCACTATCAACAGGGTTCATGCAGATGGATTGTGCACCCTGAATGTCTGCTTATTGCTAAGGAGACATTCAGGAGGAAGAATCCGCTTGAAAGATCTCCTGCGTGAGCCCTGTTTCTGCTTATTACTGCTTGACAGCTCTGATCTTAAACACACCAGACAGAAAGTCCCACAGTTCTAGGGGTAGCTGACACATTTTAAAGTGAATGGCTTCATTCTGTGTACACCAACCTTGCCCTCAGCTGTTTGTCAGAGAAATGTGTTTTGCAATACCAGGCTAGGCAGCTCTTTTGATTATTGATCTTGGCTCCTGCTTACTCGTTTTTAGAAGGAATGTTTTCAGGTCTAAAGAGTCCGAAATACGGTGCTCCTTCATCCCCATCCATGGCAATATAGACCCTGGGCAAATTTAACATTGGTGAGATCTCGAACCATGGCTAAAAGATCAGGAGCAGGTTGGGGGACTATATGCTTCCTCTCCCATCCCTTGAATTTAAGTAAGTTGGTGGAGGGAAGAACAGCAGCACATAAGCTACTTTCAGACTGGATTACTGCAATGCTTTCTACATGGGGCTGTCTTTAAAGAGGTCTGGAAACCTCAACTGGCCCAAAAGGACACAGCCAGAATTCTGCATGAGGCATTTATCATGTGCTTGTCATTCCCTACTCATTATTGTTTATGGGTTCTTTAGATGATATCATGATCCTCCAGTTTCACTTCTGTGTGTAACAGCACTTTCAGCGATTTATTTTAGAGCAGGGGAAATGTGGCATTTAATTCTTAAAGTGAAAGAAACCGTTTTTTCTCTTGTGTATTTGCACTATTCCACTATACCACAGTGCCACCTAGAAGCTATGTAGCGGAAAAGCAGGAAAGGAAATGTTCCTCCTGTAATGCTCAAATCTCAATTCTGCCATGAAACCAAAAGTAGATACAGCGGATTAACAGCTGATTAACAACACCGTGAAGAAAAGCTCTGTATCTGGAATGCAGAGACTGGAGCATAGTTCTCTGGTCTTACATCATCTGCTGCACTATTTGTTTCCAGGCTCAACTGAAAGTGCTGGTTTTAGCCGCTAAAAGCCCTAAATGCCTTGGAGCCAGGTTACCTCAGGGACCATCTGTTCCCATATTAGCCTGCCCCTTAGTTAAGATCAGCACCTGAAGGTCTGTTGCTGGTCTCACCCCTATATGAGAGCAGATTCACTGCCCCAATATATGTCAGCGGGGCAGCAAACCACTCCAAAGCACCTTGGATAGCTCCTTTAGAGTTCTGACTGAAACCCGGAACAGATACACTGACCCACTGCCACCAGCCTCCACGGGGCCCACACTCCCACCACCATGGAGGTCTGTCAGACCCCTTCTCTTTTAGTATTTAGGTGCTTATTGGAGGCTTTTTTTTTCTTTTACATGCCTTTGATCTGCCAGCTTTCTGCCATTATGTCATTCTGGTTTTTGAATTTGCTGTTTTGGATCTGGTTTTAGCTGCTGGTGGTGGTTCTTATCTGCTTTGCTTTCATGACAATTGTGTATTTTTTACTTCTCCTTTTTATTCTGGAAGTTGCTTTGCATGTCCTTGGGACAGAAAAGCAGGATAAAAATAATAAATGTAATCTAATCTACATTTCAAAAGTAAACAAACACATACATAAATAAACTCAGCAGGATGACATCCAAATAAATACACTTTGGATCAAGATCTGTGAGCGACACAGAGGAGCCAGGAGTGAAGAGGCAGGCTTGATTTGCAAGCAGCAAGGAGGGTCATGGGCAGGTTCTTTGGCACAGGAGATGCAGGAAAAAGAGGCAATGAAGGTTCAGCGAAGCATTGGCAATCTCGTTTCCTGCCTAAGGATGCCATCTTTTCTCCTCTTAGGGTTGCCAACTCTTGAAATAGAACATTCCGGTGTCTGAGCAGGGCCTGGAGTGGAGGAGGAAGGCAGCGCTGTGTGTGTGTGCGTTGGTGGATTCAGGAAAGGGGGTTGGAGCTTTGTCAGGTTTAAGGGTGGAGCCCAGCTGTGTTGTGAATGGATCCTGAGGTGGAGCCCAGCATTTACAGGTATAGGAGCCCCATCCTCTTTTGCACCTGGTCACCCTCATCTAGTGGCCAAAATGGCAAATCCCCCCTACCAAAGACAGCCTTCCAGGCCAGAGTTGCTCAGCCTAAGGCAAGGGTCTCTGACCCTTTTGGGTCTGTGGGCACATTTGAAATTTTGAAATTGTCATGGGCGCTCTCACAAAATGTCTGTCATGAGGGTGAGTGGGTCTTGCCCATTCAGAAAATGGCTGCCATTCTGGCATGGCTGGTCACAAAACACTCATTTCCCAGAAAGCAAACTGGTCAGACTAAAAGAAAAGTTAACTTGCCCAAGAATCGAAGTACAAGGCAGAGGTGGATTCTGAACTCCAAAACACAAAACCACTCTTATGAACCCAAATAAAGATGGCAGCAAAATGTGAGATACACCAGCACAACTCTGCTCTGGTGTATCTACTGTGCTGGCACAATTCCACCGGTGCAGCAGCCAAAGAGGGTGGAGATGTGAGCGGGACAGGGGAGGAGCAGGCTTATGGGCCATTCACTAACTCTTATAAGGGGTACCTTATACCCCTTCAGATCCTGAACATGCCACAAACCTCAGCGGAACTTTACCCCAGCTGCAGAGCTAGTGTAAGAAAAATTCCTTCCCGACAGCGGGCCTTCTTGGTAGTGGCACCTGCCCCTGGGAAAACCCTTTCCCATGCAGCTCAGGAGGCATAAAATGTGGCATCCTTCAAATGCTCAGGTTGTGGTTACATTCATCACGCCACTCCATCTTACTGCTCCTTGTATTGCTTTTATTGTAATTGGAATTGTTTTTAATTTTGTGCTTTCAATATTTATTAAATGTGATTTTAATATTTATATGTGAACCACTTAGGCATTTTATTATATTTAGTGGTATATAAATATAATAAATAAATGAGCAAACAAACTCACTGGAAGGGAAAACAAAACAAAACGACTGCCCACCCCACTCTGCCACGTCAACACAAGGGAGTACAGGATCTGGTGCAAATCTGCACCCAATCACAGCACACCGCCACCAAAAGATAAACCCCACATAGAAAGACCACAGCTCAGAAGACAGGGTGAGAGGCCTGGGCCTAGCTTTCTCTGGTGTCAGGCTGTGCACACTGAGAGCTCACAAGGGGGAACTCCGGTGATGGGACACAGGGAGAACATGTGCTTTTCAGAAAAAGAGAGCACTTTGCAAAAAACAGCCTGTCTTCAGAGCACACATGGGAACTTGATCCCATTGCTAACACATCTCTGCCTCGAATCCTAAGCAGATGCCTCCCCTTGGAACTGCAGATACAAACACCCAACAACAACTCCCCACTCCACTGCCACAATTGGGCATAATTGGACAGAACACCCCACACAGGTAAGGCAGGGAAGGGGACAATAATTTTATAAACTCCAACTGCTGCAGCTGTCTCCCATCTTCTGCCCCACCCTGCTCCTGCTCGCACTGTTATCTCCCATCACAGACGGGAGATAACAGTAGAGATTCCTGTACTGTAAGCCAAGCCCCCACCGCACCCCGAGGAATCCAGGAAGTCTCTGCACACTGGATGGGGAACCTCTGCGGGCCAAATTAGACCCTCAGGCCAGATGCTGCCCTCCCATGCAGTAGAAGGTGCAGTTGTTATTGCTCCTTTCTGTGCTTTTCAGGGCCGTGAGTTTTCCCCTTCCTGTTCTGGGCTGGGATAGCATAGGACACGGCAAATATTGTGCCAGCATAGTGGTGGCATCTCTCTCTCTCTACTCCAGCATACTAGAGAGCCAGTGTGGCACAGCGGTTAGAGGGTCGGACTGGGACTTGGAGATCCAGGTTCTAGTACCCACTTGGCTATGTGAAGCTCACTGGGCAACTATGGGCCATTCACTAACTCTCAGCCTAACCTACCTCACAGGGTTGTTGTGAGGATAAAATGGAGAGGAAGAGGAGGACCATGTAAGCTGCCTTAAATCCCTTGCAAGAGGAAAAAGGGCAGGATATAAATGTAACAAATAAATAAATGCTGGAGTATAAGATTACTCTGCCCTTCGGGTTGTGTATGAAATAACCTGCAAATAAAATTGAGCTTCTTGAAGACATTTCCGTTTGTATGAAGCAACCAAATCACTGTGCCTTTGGCAGCTGCAAACATTCAACAGGTGCAGCTTCTCTCCACAGAGAGAGGCAGTGCCGGGATGGATGAACATCAAGAATCTTGCCTCTGCCGGGGCAAGGGGACAGGCGGCAACCCCGTTCCAGCTCCGCATTACGGCACTGCCACTCCAAGCCTCAGCATTGCTCCCACAACATGCCAGAGGGGAGGAGGAAATACCACGTCCCACAAATGTTATTTGGATATTTAAGGATGCGCTGGTGATGTTGTCTTGAATGGCATATGGAAAAACACAGTGGCGGGAGGGCAGTGAGAGGCGGGGAAGCGGTTGCTAACCTCCCCATCTAAAAAGCCATTTTTCCACGGAAAGGATTGGAAATGACAAGTCCTGCTGGGCAGGGAGCCACCATTAGCAGCTCTGTGACCTTCTGTAGAAACAAATGCCCAGCTCCTGAAGCAGCACACGCACCCCAGCTCTCCCCGGAAGCCAAAGGCGGGCAGGACAGCAAAGCATCCCGCAGCAAGTCCACCCTGACTGCATCCTGGGAAGAGAGAGAGAGCAGACTATACAACACAGGCCACCACCGCTGCTCTCCCCTTCCCCAAACCACACACTGCCTTTTGTTACCAGTGAGGTTCCGTAATAAGGATGCCTGCTCTCCTCCACACAGTCACACAGGACAAGTTGTTCTGTAGCTGCCTTTTGTCTCCATGAGATCCAAAACTTTTGAGCCCTTTCTGTAGTCCAACGCGATTGTTCATGTTGCTGAATTGGAGCGTTCTGTTTTTCTTTGCCATTTTCAAGCAGAGGCTTTGGTGGGGGGTTTAGTCATTTGAGTGTTGTACTAGGACTGGGAAGCCCAGAGTTCAAAGCCCTGTGGAACCAGTCACTGTATCTTAGGAAAGGCTCATGGCTCACTGATAGAGCATATCCTTTGCATGCAGAAGGCAGGGGGTGGGGAGCATGTTCAGTCCCCTGTTCAAACTGTCAGGGAGAATCAAGCCTTCAGTGGCTACTAGTCCTGATGGCTCTATGCCACCTCCAGTAACAGAGGCAGTATGCCTGTGTACACCAGTTGCTGGGGAACATGGGTGGGAGGGTGCTGTTGTGCTCATGTCCTCCTTGTGGGTTTCCACGGGCAGCTGGTTGGCCACTGTGTGAACAGAATGCTGGACTAGATGGACTCTTGGTCGGATCCAGCAGGGCTCTTCTTAGGTTCTTATGTTAGTAGCTTGCCATGTGAATCAGAGCTACTGACCTTCATCACTGTGGCTGCACTGCTCCACACGCTCACCTGGGAGTAAGGCCCACTGGACACAGTGGGATTTGTTTCTGAGTAAATATGCATAGGATTGCACTGTGGATTTAAAAAAAAAACCATACATCCTGCATTCTTCTCTAAACTTTAAGAGTCTACAGATGCAATCCTATGCATATTTAGACAGAAAAAGGTCCTCCAACACCCAGTGCTGGGCCTTGGATGACTTTTTTCTGTCTAAACATGCATAGGATGGTGCCCTTAAGTGTTCTCCATCTTGCTAGCAACGACAGAGGAACACGCTGCCTCTTGCCATATAAAGGGGAGTCAGATAGAGCAGCATAAAAGATCCACTGGCAGCTTTTCTGCCCATCTCTCAACACCAGCATCCACTCATTCTTCTCTCTCTCCTGCAAGGCTGTGCAGTGCAATTGAAATAGCCCAGGTTTAAATATAATCACTGGCATCCCTGGCCTGTTTCCTAAGAAATACAAGGCCAGGTATCGGCTTTCCAAGCTACTTTTCCCTTGTATTGCCTGGCAGAGTGGAGGACGTTTTAACAAGCCGCCTGCAGGCAGCAGCTATTCCAAGGGTTGTCTGTGGGCTAATCTCCAGCGCAGCACATCCCCAGTGGAGATGGATGGTGCATCTCCCAGCCTCAACCAGATCAGCTAGAATTAGAATAGACAAGAACAGGAGAGCTCTCGAGCAATTTGGCTGCTGCTGCCTCTCCACCCCAAATACAAAATGTTCTCAATAAAGTATACCCTTTGAGACTTATTCCTACTCACACACAACGTGCACGCCCTGTTTTTTTGCATGTGAGCGCTGCCTCACAGCTGGGATATTGCTAATCTTGACTGCAGTGTCTGGCTAATTTTGCCACACCTGAGTGACTCAAGGCTCCTTATTTTACAGCCAACAGAACCAGGCAGTGGGAGTGTTGCTAGGCCTGGGTCCATAGGGCCCCAGCTCCAAATCTATTTCCTAGGAACCCAGTGCTATTCCCCAGAGCCCCGAGTATCCATTGGTGCCAATCAGGGCTGGCCCACCCATGAAGCAGAGTGAAGTGCCCACATCAGGCGGCAGAGTGGTGAACTGCACTGTTTACCCCCAGGACAGCCTGCTGCCACTACCCCACCTCCTCTGGAGGGTGCTCTAAAAAGCCCCGCTGGCCACTCTCCTGCCATGGCATTTGCCACAGTGAGAGAGTGACCAGCAAGGCTCTCTGGAGCAGCCCCCCGCCCTCTGCTTCACTTGTCAAGAGCTGTGCAGTCGGAAGAAGTGGCTGCGGGGCTCCCACAAGATCCAGGCAGGTGCTTCTTGCAGTCATGCAGTTCTCCATAGAGCCGGCATCGCTGCAAAGGTAAGGTGGCACAGGACAGGAAAAAGGGGTGCAATGCAGCGGCAGCAGGGGGAAGGGGCTCAATATGGTGGCAAGTGTTCTTTCCTGCTTCACACGGCAAGAGAGCTTGCACCGGGGTTGGTGCCAATGGAAGCGGGGAGGTTGCTTAGCTTAATTGCCATGCACGGGGTGATTTTCAAGGGGATTGCAGCTGGAGGGGGAAGGGTTCACTCTGCTCTCCCCTCCTGCCAACCCCCCCACACACACACAAATAAAAACGAAATCTCAGGGAGTAGGATTAATATGTGTACACGCACACACTCAAGAACATGCAACTCTTTACTTGCAACCTGAAATAAGGTTGCAAGTAAAGCTTAGGAAAGCTCGATTTTGTGTACAGTATAGATTGGACTTTAAAAGGTGTTCTAAGCATTACAAATAAAAGGAGGGTGTTTCCAGGCAAGCTGTTTTCTCTGGAATGGACCGTCTAGGTTGGGCAAAAAAGCAGCAGTCAGAGGGGAGCTAGGAGTTGAGTCAGAGCCAAAGTACCAAGCCAGGTCTCAGAGCTGAGCAGAGTCTTCAACACTGGCAATGGGAACGCATCCTCCACCACACCCAGAGGCAGCAAGCTAGCTTATGGGGCACAACGCAGGCTGTGTGGCCTACAGCTCTTTCCTCAAACACCTTACTGCCACCTCCCAGCTTCTGCTGCCTAAGGCAGCTGATCCACTCTGCCTAATGGTAGGGCCAGCCCTGGGAAAATGCTACAAAGCTGATCTTAGAAGAGACTGAAGGACAATGGAAACACTGGAATTCAAAGCTCTACAGTCATGAATTCTCTGTAATTACTGCGTAAATAAAAGATGTCAAAGTCAGGAACCAGCAGGCTCGGAACCAGGACCTTTGTGTCTGAGTGCAGCTGCCCCATGGGGTGAGCTCCAGAAAGGCTGTTTGGAGCGTTTTCCAGGCCAGTGACGTTTTCTCAGGCTCTGGAATTGTCCCCGCCATCCAGGCCAGCCACTGGACCCTGCCAGACAGGAAGAGCTATAAAGGGCTTCCTGTGTGAGCACTGGCAGGCAGAGCCAAGTGTTCCTATTCCAAACTGAGCACCCCTAGCCTAACTTCTCCCCACCCCATGTTTAAACAGATTAGGCCAGCAGTTCCCAAACTGGTGCCCTCCAAATGGCTTGGATTTCCATCACTCCCAGGCAGCACAGCCAATGATCAGGAAAGCTGGGAGTTGCTGTCCAAAATGTCTGCAGGGCACCAGGTTAGGAAAAGTTGCCCTAGGCCCTTATTTTAAACACAATAATTTAAAATAAATGGTACACCAGAGTACTATAGTGGTTGGACTAGGCCTAAGAAGACTGGGGTTCAAACCCCCACTCAGCCACGAAGCTCACTGGGTGACCTCAGGCCATTCACAATCTCTCAGCCTCACCTACCCTAAACGGTTGTTCTGAAGATATAATTGGGCCAGTGGGAGAGGATAGGAGAGAACTAGGTATGCTACCTTGATTTCCTTAAAGGAAAGGTATAATGTAAACATAATAAAAATGAGTAACACACTGCATAAAATAAAATGTTACTTTTATTAATATGTAAAGCAATGAAGGGTGCAATCCTGTGCATGTTTAGACAGAAAAAAGCTGGCTGGGGAATGCTGGGAGTTGTAGGACTTTTTTCTGTTTAAACATGCATAGGACTGTATCCTAAATCACTTTCCAACAAATCAGGTTGCTACCTATATGTAGGTTCCGGCTGCGTTATGCATGGATATTCACCCTGGCCTCACCCCTTACAGATGTATCTTTAGGACCTTCCCTCACCACAACATTTCTCGCTGGGGTAGGGGAATTTGGTTCTCTGCAAGTTCAGATCTGCTGCAGTAGGCTGCAGCCCATCGCCAGAGTCTATTGGATCACGGCAATTCAAGGCAATGCAATTTCCCATTTGGAGCAAAGAGAAGCCTTCCTGTTCCTTGTGCCGTCAGTAGGGATGTCAGAGAAATCTGCAATGGATTCAAATGAGTTTGGACTTCTACAAATCCCACCAGCAGATTCCACAGTGGACTGGCTTTTTCCAAGTCGTGTGGACTCGCAGACTATTCTTTTACTTTTGGGGAGATTTGCGCAAATTCACACTTGTGCTAATGCTTGCGCAAGTGGACAAAATTCTCCCAAAAAATCTGTTTCCATCCATGAGCAGATGACGGAATGAAAGATGCCAGACAATCCATGAAACACAGATGGAACGGATTTTACAAAATCCAGACATCCCTAGTCATTAATCAGGGTCTTGGGCACAAGGATGGGAAAGGGCTGTCTCAGATCTGGTTTCTTCTGTTCATTCATCCTCATTGCCCCAGACTGGCTTTGAATGGCCATGGGAAGCTGGGTTTGCCCTCATCTTGAGGCTCAGTGCCTCATCTCAAGGGTGCCTGCAGACCAGCAGTTTGGTGTAGTTGTGTATTCGGGGTAGGACTTTGGGGTGGACGCCAAGGGCCCCACCCAGTAGAATGCGTAGGAGGGGCCTCAAACACAGTACAGCTGGCTCACCAGATTTCGAAGAGGAATAATACACATTGCCACATCAAGAGGGGGCCTCCCATAAAACCATTAAGCAGTGGAGGCGGGTGACTCCAATGTCAGTGGGGCGGTAAGTCTGCCCTGGGTTTCAATCAGAACCAGTCAGAACCCTCTCGAAGGTGTTTCACACCTTGGATAACTCCTTTAGAGCCACCAGCCTCCACTGCCATTAAGTCCAGGGTCTAAGACAGTGGCAGCTGGTGCCCATTTGGGACTGGTGGGGCAGAGGGCAGGGCAAATAATGGTGGGCAAAACCAAGTGGTTGCAGTAGGCAGAGCCAAGGGGTCAGTTATCTACAGTAGCAACCCATTGTACGGAAAAGAGAAACTGAGGCAAATTAACTTCGAGATCATGCCATCAAAGCAGAAGACTGGGCAGCAGGAGATCCACGCAGTAACACAGAAGCAGTCCATTTGACCCACATCTTTCTGTTTCAGCACCAACCCCCAGTTGCACATAGAAGAGAAATTAAGGCAAGTAACTTCAAATCATTACTGCAAAGTGCAGGGGGGAGGGAGGGTTCTCTCTCTTTTACACACACACGCACACATGCACTATTTTCAATTCTCTTTTCCTCTCTCTCTTCCTCTCCCTTTCTTACTTTAATCACATAGGGCCCAATCCAGATTGATGCTGAACTACCCACACAAAGCAACAAGCTACTCCAATCTAAGATGACCTATCTGCACTTAATAGTTTGGTGCGATTTTAATTCTTGTTGCTGGTATGGTCCACGATTTTACAAGCCGTCGTTTGTTGTTAAGTTAGTGCTGGAAGATCCAGGAGTCATGCAAAGTATCCCAGGCGAGAACAGGGTGGGGTGGGGAGGAATGGGACATGTACCTTTCTTTTTAGAAATGAACCACTGAATTGAAAAGCCACCCCTACGCCAAATTTAGAAAAGTTTAGTCTATCAGGGAAAACATCCTACTTTCTCTCCACTAGATGATGCTGTTTCTCTGTTCAAGTGCGATCCATCAACATCACAGCAAAACTGAAAATCAGGATTTGTTTTCATGGGAGCCTTTCCTCCTCCTGTTTAGCGCAACCTGGCAGACACTCACACACAAACGCAGAGACTCACGGGCTTTACTCTTCCAGGAGATATTTCCACACTTGCCAGAGAAGGGGGACCTTCCTGCCGCTTCTTTCTACTAGTTAGGAGGTAAACACAATTGGGCAGCCGAAATGAAGGGGATACCGCTGCCCGCCTGGAGATCAGCCCTCCCCCACAACTTGGGACACAAGGAGAGGAGAGAAACCCCAAATCTAGGGTAAAGGAGCTACTGACACAGCCAAAATAGCTGTTGGAAGCCCACACCCGGTTAAGCTTGTTTAGTCCCTCAACCGCCCAAACTGCGGCTGGAACCCCCTAAAAGAGAATGGCTAAGAGACTGAGGAACCGTCAGGAGGTGTCTCGTTCAAATCTTGCCTTTTGTCATGCACAGCACTCTTTCTTATGCTAAGTCCCTCATCTGCAACAGGAGGACAAGCATTTCTTATTCTTCTCTAAATCTAAGAGATTTTAGTTCCCACCCAGGTGCTCCAAGGAGCTCAGTAGAGACGGATCCCACTGGGCTGTGAGGCGGCTTCCACGCTGGCGAGGAGGGCCACCTGATCACCTCCCCGCCCAGTCCCGGCGTGATCTGGGATTATGCGTTTCATCGCCACGTGATATGCAGAAACTAGCCAGCGAAACTTTTCACGGCGTGGCGATTATAAACACAGTCGCCTGCCAAAGTCTGTGCAGAACAAACTGCTGCTCCTGGCACGGGAGAGGGGACCAGTGGAAACGCGGGCAACCCTGCCTCCAGCTATTACAGTGGCTGGAGCCCTGGGCAGGGTAGCCAGCCGCCTGCTTCCCTCTCCCCTCGAGGAACGGCTGCTGGTTATAAAGGGGAGGCGCTCGAGCACAGCTTGCCTCTCGCGTTCATGCCCTCTGACCGCCGCCTCCTCTCTGGTGCAGCCTTTCCCAACGGGTGCCCCGCAGATGTTTTGGAATATAATTCCCATAATCTCCCAGCCAGTATGGGGTGGGGTGGGGAGGGGAGGCGAGGGGAGGGGGGGTACAGTCCGACACCTCTGGAGGGTGCCCCGCTGGAGATGGCTGATGTGCAGCCGCTGCCGCAGGTACGGACAAAGCGCTCTGTGCATGTTCAGAGCCTCCCTTGTCCCTAAGGCGCAGTTTCCAGCGTGGGGCTCTGCCCCGAAAGCGGACTGCGCCTGGGGCTGAGCGCCGCTGGCGCCTGCCTCCGGCGCAGGCCCCGGCGCGCGCAAGCGCGGGTCCCCCCGCTGCCGACCGGCTCGCCGCGCGCAGCGGCCAGGACGAGCCGGGCTCCTGGGGCGGGGCAGCGGGCCCTCCTCCCGCGGCAGTCCGCGCCGCGGAGCGGCGACCCCCGACCGGCCCCCTCCCCGCGGCTGCTTCCCGGGGCTCCGGCGAGCCGCGGGGCTCGGCAGAGCCGGCCCGGGAGGGAGCGGGGCCTGGGCCGGCCCGAGCCCCGGCCGGGGAAGCGCCTTCCCCCCAAGCGCGCGGCTGCCTGCGCCGCCCGCGCCCCGGCTCACCAGCTCCGCGCGCAGGCACAGCGGTTGCCCATGTCGGCGCGCCGCGGGGCGAAGCCTCGTCCTGCGGGCGCGCGGCGCCTGCATGCCCCGGCCCCTCGTCCCGCCCCTGGCGGATCCCGCCGAGGGCGCGCCGGGCCGGGCCGGGCCGCTCTCCGGCGAGGGAGGCGAAGCCGCGCGTGCCCTCTGCTGGGCGCCTCCCCCGAGGAGGCCGCTGCCTCGCTCTCCTCCGCCCGCGGCTTGGCCGGGGCGGCCGCTCAGGGCGAGGCAGGCGCGCGGCGGGGGCGGATGGACGCTCCGTCGAGAAGCGGGCCCGTGCCAAAGGCCAGGCGAGCCTCCCGGCCAACGCCGGGCCGCGCGCTTGGCTCCTCCTCGCTTGGCTTTCTGCTGCGCGGCGCAGCTTGAAGACTGCGACCTGGGCCGGGCCCAGCGTCCCGGTTTAGTTTTTGTGAACCGCCCGGAGAGCTCCGGCTATTGGGCGGTATAGAAATGAAATAAATAAATAAATCCTCCGTCCCTTTTTTCACCGGGTTGTGGCGGGCACACCCTTAATTGACAGCAGGGCGGCCAACTACCTTTTGACTTTTCTTTCTCCCCTGACAAGGTACCTGAGCCATGAACTGCTGCAAAACGAGTAGGAAATTCAACAGGCGAAGACTTTCCCATAACAGCATCTTCTCCGTGCCAGGGGGAGAGGAGCGAGCACCTGTTTGATTTCTGCGCAATATATGCAGCTGTTAAAGGCGCATGAACTCTTCCAGGAAAATAAAAGGGCGGACACACACACAAAGATGAGACCAGTTTTGAAACAAAGCCAGGGCTCCAAGGGGCTCAGCCTGCTCTTCTGCATCATAAATTATTTTGCCTCTGCAGGATATGGCAAGCGCAGGAGAAGGAGGATGTACTCCATCCGCTCAGATCTCCAGCAAAATGTAGGTGGGGGGTGCCCTGTGGCCCAGGAAAGGCTCATGGCTCACTGATAGAGCATATCCTTTGCATGCAGAAGGCGGGGGATGGGGAGCGCGTTCAGTCCCCAGTTCAAACTGTCAGGGAGAATCAAGCCTTCAGTGGCTACTAGTCCTGATGGCTCTATGCCACCTCCAGTACCAGAGGCAGTGAGCCTGTGTACACCAGTTGCTGGGGAACATGGGTAGGGATGGCAGAGCATTCCGCCATGGAATGCCATGCCAGTGCATTCGGCCCCCCGAAATCTGTGGCGGAATGGCCTGCCACCCCCCTGCCCCCCCTGAATCCCCCCCAGGACAAGACTTACCTGGGGCAGATCTTCCGGGTGACGGCGGCTCCGGCAGCAGCGGCAGCGGCAGCTGGTCTTCCGACCGGCTGCCACTGCCGCCATTTGCGGCGTTTTGTGGGTTTTTTTACCAAGACATGATAAGCTACGTAAGTTTTTACGTAGCCTAAAATGACTGGGTAAAAAAAAAAAAAAAGCGTACGCAAATGGCGGCAGCAACGGCCACCGCCATTTGCATTCTTTATTTTGGGCCATCTTAGGCTATGTAAATATTTACGTAGACTAAGACAGCGAAAATAAGGGGAACGCAAATAGCGTCCGCTACGCTATTTGCGTTCCCCTTATTTTCGCCGTCTTAGTCTACATAAATATTTACGTAGATTAAGACGGCAAAAATAACGAACGCAAATGGCGGCGGCCGTAGCCGCCGCCATTTGCGTACATGCTTTTTTTGTTTTTTTTCCCCAGAGCCCTCCACAGCCGGAAATCCAGCTGCAGACGGCTTTGGCCAGGCTGGGCCTGGCCGGCTGCTCCACGGAGCTACCGCAGACAACAGCTGGCCGTGGAGGATTACGGGGGGGGGGGAGGAACGGATCGCCTCCCCCCCCCCCCGTCGAGGATTCCGGGGGGAGTGACGGAATGTCTCCCCCCCCACCATCAACATAATCCGCAAAAAGTAAGTGACTTTTGTACATCCCTAAACATGGGCAGGAAGGTGCTGTTGTGCTCATGCCCTGCTTGTGGGTTCCTGATTGACAGCTGGTTGGCCACTGTGTGAACAGAATGCTGGACTAGATGTACCCTTGGTCCATCTAGTCCAGGGCTTTTCTTAGGTTCCCAGGGAGCAGGTGATGGGGAAATCCCTTTTCTGCCTGAGACACTGGAAAATCATCATAGACACCACTAGATAGAACAAGGGCCTGACTCGGTACAAGGCAGCTTCATAGAATCATAGAACAGTACAGTTGGAAGGGGCCCACAAGGCCATCGAGTCCAGCCCCCTGCTCAATGCAGGAATCCAAGTCAGAGCATCCCTGACAGGTGGCTGTCCAGCCTCGTCTTGAACGCCTCCAGTGTGGGAGAGCCCACTACCTCCCTAGGGAATTGGTTCCATTGTCGTATTGCTCTAACAGTCAGGAGGTTTTTCCTGATGTTCAGCCGGATTCTGGCTTCCTGTCACTTGAGCCCATGATTCCGTGTCCTGCGCTCTGGGATGATCGAGAAGAGATCCTGGCCTTCCTCTCTGTGACGTTTCAAGTACTTGAAGAGCACTATCATATCTCCCCTCAGTCTTCTCAAGGCTAAACATGCCCAGTTCTTTCAGTCTGTCTTCATAGGGCTTTGTTTCCAGTCCCCTGATCATCTTTGTTGCCCTCCTCTGAACCCTCTCCAGTTTGGCTGCATCCTTCTTAAAATGTGGTGCCCAGAACTGGACACAATACTCCAGATGAGGCCTAACCAGTGCTGACTGGGGGGAACTAGTACTTCCCGGGATTTGGAAGCTATGCTTCTGTTAATGCAGCCCAAAAGAGCATTTGCCTTTTTTGCAGCCACATCACATTGTTGGCTCATATTCAGCTTGTGATCGACGACAATTCCAAGATCCTTCTCGATTGCAGTGTTGTGGAGCCACATATCCCCCATCTTGTAAACTGTGCATTTAGTTTCTTTTTCCTAGGTGCAGAACATGGCATTTATCCCTATACACTTTCATTCTGTTGTTTTCAGCCCAGCGCTCCAGTCTATCAAGATCACTTTGCATTTTGTTTCTGTCATCCAAAGTATTCGCTATCCCACCCAGTTTTGTGTCATCTGCAAATCTGATCAGAATTCCCTGCACCTCCTCCTCCAAGTCATTCATAAAAATGTTGAAGAGCACTGGGCCCAGCACTGAGCCCTGTGGTACCCTGCTCATTAACTCTCCCCAGTTGTAGAAGATCCCATTGATAAGCACTCTTTGAGTCCGATTCTGTAGCCAACTGTGGATCCACTGGATCATTGTTTCATCTAGCCCACTTTGAGGTAGTTTGCTCATCAGGATATCATGGGGCACTTTGTCGAAAGCTTTGCTGAAGTCAAGGTATATGATGTCCACAGCATTCCCACAGTCCACAAGGGAAGTTACTTGATCAAAAAATGAGATCAGATTCATCTGGCAGGATTTGTTCCTGACAAATCCATGTTGGCTTTGAGTAATCACTGCATTGTTTTCAAGGTGCTTACAGATAGATTGCTTTATAATTGGCTTCAGAATTTTCCCAGGGATTGATGTCAGCCTGACTGGTCTGTAGTTCCCAGGTTCCTCCTTTTTACTCTCTTTGAAGATAGGGATGACATTAGCCCTCCTCCAGTCATCTGGCACTTCACCCATCCTCCATGATTTCTCAAAGAGAATAGACAGTGGTTCTGAGAGTTCTTCTGCCAGTTCCTTTATTACTGTAGGATGCAGTTCATCTGGCCCTGGAGATTTGAACTCATTCAAAGTAATGAGGTGTTCCTTGACCGTATGCCTATCGATCTCAAGCTGCAATCCTGCCCCTTCAGCCTGTACTTCGCCTTTGCCAGGGGGGTCATAGACCCTCTTTTGGGAGAAGACTGAGCCAAAGTAGGAATTGAGCACCTCTGCCTTTTCTTTGTCATCTGTTATCATTTTGCCATCCTTATTTAATAGCTGAACCACCATTTCTTTCCTCTGTCTTTTACTATGCACGTATCTGAAGAAAGCCTTTTTGTTGCTTTTAGCATCCCTCGCTAACCTCAGCTCGTTCTCAGCTTTAGCCTTCCTGACGCAATCCCTGCAATTCTGTGCTACCTGCCTGTACTCTTCCTTTGTTGCTTGGCCTTCTTTGTACTTCCTATATGTGTCCTTTTTTGTTTTCAGGTCATCTCTCAGCTTTTTGTGAAGCCACATTGGCTTCTTCTGTTGTCTTCCACCTTTTTTTTTTTGTTGGAATTGTTTGTAATTGTGCCTTGAGAATTTCCCTTTTTAAAAGCTCCCACCCATCTTGGACTCCTTTTCTCATTAGAGTCGCTTGCCATGGGACCTTACTGATCATTGTTCTGAGTTTATTAAAAATAAATAAATTTATTAAAATTTAATTTTATTAAAATCAGCTTTCCTAAAATCCAGGGTACGCGTTTGACTACACTCAGCTTTTGTTTCCCTTAGAACCAAGAACTCAAGTATAACATGGTCTCTTTCCCCCAGAGTTCCTGTAACTGCTACTTTATCCACAAAGTCATCTCTGTTGGTTAGGATCAAGTGAAGGATAGCCAATCCTCTAGTTCCTTCCTCTACTTTCTGTAGGAGGAAGTTATCCGCCACACAAGTCAGGCATTTCCTGGAGGGACCATGTTTTGCAGAATTTGTCTCCCAACAAATATGGGGGAAATTGAAGTCCCCCATTACTACTACATCATGCTTCCTTGAAATATTGGTTATTTGCTTTTCAAAAGTTTCATCCTCGTCTTCTCCTCGATTGGGTGGCCGGTAGTAGACTCATACCACCAGATTCCTTTTATTCTTTGCTCCATTTATTTTGATCCAGATGCTCTCGATGGGGCTACCAAGCTCCTCCTCCTGTATTTCTGTGCAGAGATATGTATTTTTCACATATAGTGCAACCCCACCTCCCTTTCTGTTCCTCCTGTTCTTTTTGAACAAGTTATATCCTTCAATTGCTGTATCCCAGTCATGAGAGTCATCCCACCAAGTCTCAGTTAAACCTATCAAGTCATAATTTCCCTCTTGTATTAATAGTTCAAGTTCATTCTGTTTGTTTCCCATACTCTGGGCAACAGCATATAGACATCAAAGACGATGTGCTTCATAGTCTGGCTTTCTTCCTACATGTTTCTGAAGACTATTATTGGGCGCTATTAGAGCTGTTCTCTCCATTCTTCCTCTGCAGGCTGTCCTCCAGTCTCATCCTCAAGTACCTGGAATCGGTTCCACAGCTCCACTGCTTCCACTGGTGCAGAGTGGCATCTAGTTCTTCTTCTCCTAACTGTCACTCTTTTCCAAGGAGTATCTTCTACTGCATTTTTCTTCACCTCAGCATTTCCCACTTCTGCCTCATCTTGCTGTTGGTCTTCAAGCTTCTGGTCTTCACTTTGCTGCTGTAGTTCCCCCATTCTGTCCAAGAACTCTTCCTGTTCTCTTATTCCCCGGAGGGTCGACAGTCACCGCTCCAGTCCTCTTACTTTTTCTTCCGGCAGCGTGATCAACTTGCACTTGTTGCAGGTGTAGGCCATGTTGTTCTCAGGCAAGAAAACAAGCATGGCACACACCTTGCAGGTCACCACCACTGGAGAGTCTTTTCTTTCCATAGCCTCTTTTCCCTTTTTGTGTCTAGCTTTGTGATTGTTCTAGACTAGCCTGTGCCGGCTCCTCTACTCACTAGAGGTTAAAAGCAGAGTCCCACTGGTGTGGAAGTGTGTGTTACAAGAAAAATAATTTTTAAAAAAATGTTAGGGGCCTCCCCCTTGACCTCCCCTGCCAAACTCCCCTGGCCAACTCCTGTTTGCTCCCCCTGTTCACTCCCTCTGGTCGCTCGCTCTCTGGGAGCTTGCTTGCTTCTGTAGTCCCTGGACCAGCTGGAGCAGCTTCCTCTGCTTTGCTCTGCTCAGCTGGGAGGTGGGAAACAGATTGAGGCTTCCTGCCCACAGCTGCTGGGAGTACTCAGGCCACACACCCCCAATTCAGTTGGAGCTCTCAGGAGCACCTAGTGAGCTCACAGCCACTCAGAAGGAAAAAAGACAGCCCCCTGGGCTTCCTGCAGCCCACTTATCTCTTTGCCTCATTGCCTCTTTGCCTCTGTCTCCTTTGGCTCTTCTACTACTGCAACTCCCCTGGCCAACTCCCGTTTGCTCCCCCTGTTCGCTCGCTCTGGTCGCTTGCTGTCTGGGAGCTTGCCTGCTTCTGTAGTCCCTGGACCAGCTGGAGCAGCTTCCTCTGATCTGCTCAGCTGGGAGGCGGGAAACAGACAGTTCAGGATTGGTGCTGGCTCCCTCTCCCATGGCAGAAGGCAGGATGGGCAGTAGAGAGGAAAATCAGGACGGTGCCAAGTCTCCATCAAGGCCTCGACATCTCAGGTTCAATCCCTGGCATCTTCAAATAAGAACATAAGAAGGGCTGTGCTGGGGCAGACCAAAGGCCTCTCTCACCCAGCATCCTGTTTCCTACAGTGGCCGACCAAATGCCCCAATGGGAAGCCCTCTGCAAGACAAGAGTGCAACAGCGCCCTCCCGCTTCTGTTCTCCAGCAACTGGTATTGCCATGCATACTGACTTTCTGAGAGCAGAGGGGATATATGATCAGGAGGGAGGGCTTGGAAGGCCCCCTGCCTAAGACCCTCGAGAGGCCCCCACCTCCAGTCAGGGCAGCCCTGAGCTAGATGGTCTGACTCAGTATTCTAAGCCAGCTTGATGGGAGATCTGCCCCTCATCATTCCCTCGAAGATCTGCCAACGTGTGGGCAGTTCTTGGAACGGATGAGCCAAGGCCGGACCAGGGCTAGATGGGGACCATGGAGACGGCTCCACTGGTGTTCGCCATTTTGTTTTTTGAAAGCAGGGGAGACGTGCAAAGGAAGCACACAGACCTCAACACGTTTCTATGCTCTGGAAAGAGCACCGGCTGATTCCTACTATATCCAGCTTTGGCGCAGCCTTCCCCAGCCAGGCGCCCTCCATATGTTTTGGACCGCAAAACATGGCTGGGGAGGATGGGAGTTGTGATCCAAAACATCTGGCAGGTGCGCGGTTGGGGAAGCCTGCGTGAGAGACACAGAGCATCTGCTCATTTAAGAGACAGTGAGCCTCCGCTCTGTGCTGGCACACTCAAAGTGCAGATGGCGCCGGAGTGGACCCGGGACCCCTGAATCACCCCTCCAGTCACATCAGGCTTTGCGTATGTGAATGCAGCCCCTGGATCTTGTTTTGATTTCAAAAATATCCCTGCATTTCCCTTGCCCTGCGCTGAGACTCAGAAATGAAACAAACTCTAGCTTGCAAGTCTGCTCCTTTAAGCCCCTCTCTGGACATGGGCTGGGTTTCAGCTCCACTGCGGAAACAGAAAGGCACCAGAAACACTGTCCCTGCCAGCTGCTTCTTGGCTGCCAGTCCACATTCCCTTTTCATAATATGTCTGCGGGCACAAAAGGGAGTCTGGGTCTCAGCACCCAGGCTGAACAATGCCATCGTGCAGGGTTTTGTGCTTAGTTGACAAAAGTCCGGGGCTGTGATTCCAGGCTGTGCATGGGGCCAGAAGCAAGCCCCACTCCTTTGGGGCCTGACGAGAGACATACGTGTGTGTGTGTGTCGGTCGGGGGGGGGGGGGATAATGTGCCTAGAAGGAAACTGGATACTGACTGGAGCAGGGGGGACAGTGCCCAGCCATGGAGAATTTCATCCTAAAGTTCATTACAGCCACTCGGGACCAAGAAAGATGGAAGGGAGACGGACCTGTGAATACAGAACTGCCCTGAAAGGTGAATGGTTCCCCTGATGTTGCAGGCATATGGACTGCAGGCCTAAGTGCAGCTATGCTTATTGTGGACGGGGTGCCTGACTTTGGCCATGGAGACCTAGGTTCAAATCCCCACTTGGGCATGAAGCTCACTGGGTGATCATGAGCCATCACCTTCTCTTTGCCTAACTTATTTCACAGGGTTGTTGTGAGGACAGACTTGGCGGGGAGGGGAGAACTGTGTATGCCCACTGCCTTCAGCCTCTTGAAAGAAAGGCAGGATGGAAATGTTTTTAAAGCTTGTATGGAAGGCCCACTGAAAACCAGAGTAGGAAAGAGGGTGGAGGGCTGCTGGCTGGGCCTGGCGAGACCTGAGCGAGAGGCAGCTCTGCTCGGGACTCCCCAGGTGACTTAGGCGAGATGCTCTCTGCGGAAGGGCCATGGTTATCCTGGGACAGGAGGTGCCCCCTCCAGGCATATTCCAGGCCCTGCCTTGAATTTCCAGCTTGCATTTCTTTCTTTTCTGGTTTTAAGGTTAGGTCTCTAGCCCTCTTTTGCTTGCAGAAATATAAGGGAAAACACTGCTGCTTCCTACCCAACTGCTCAGTAAGAAGGAAACTTGCTATTGGATCATCCCTACATTCTGGCCAAGGAGCACTGGGGATGGCTGACAAACATGGCATGTCTTTTCAAAGGGTTATTAATTGTTTAATAAAGCGCTGATTAATTATTTTAAAAAAAAACCTTAGCAAAACCCCTGAAACAGTTGCCTTTGCCCCAGCTGCCCTTGCCTCTGCCCTTCTCCCCTCTCCACCCTCTGCTGTCTCCCCTTCTGCTGAAATGTAGATTGCAAGGTTTTGGGGGCAGGGATCTGGGGCTGAGGGGGTTGTCACTCTATAAAGCATCATGTATTTATGGAGCTGGCTCGAGAGCTGGGAGTTGTAGGACAACTTTCTGTCTAAACAGGCATCGGACTGCACTCTGGGTGCATTAAATAACTTTTAAAACGTACAGTCAGGGCCAGAAATATTGGAACGAGGATAACTGTTTTGTCAGTTGGCCTCTGTACACCACCACATTGAAGTTGAAAGGAAACACACCTTTTCGAAATCAGGACTGTCAGCTGTAATTCAAGGGGTTTGACAAAAGTGGGGCACTAACCATTCAGGAAGGACAGCCAGTGGCATGCACACACACCCATCGTTGGTGGCGCATAAGTAATGGTACGAATGGATGACAAACAGCTGCATGGCCAGGTGTGGCCTGTTCCCTGGATACCCCATGACCAATCAAGCAGATAAAAGTCCTTGAGGTGGTTCTGAGTGTTACATTTGCATTTGGTAGCTGTGCACTGGAACTGCCAACATGAAGTCCAAAGAGGTGTCCATGCAAGTGAAGGAGGCCATCATCAGGCTGAGGAAACAAAATAAACACATCAGAGAGATAGCAAAAACAGTGGGAGTGGCCAACACAACAGTTTGGAACATCCTGAAAAAGCAGGAATTAACTGGCAAGCTCAGCAACAGCAAAAGGCCTGGAAGACCACGGAAGACGACTAAAGTGGATGACTGCAGAATTCTGCTCAGGGTGAAGAGGAACCCTTTCACAACATCTAGCCAGGTCAGGAACGCTCTTGTGGAGGTAGGCATGTCATTGTCAACATCTACAGTCAAGAGATAGCTTTATGAATGTAAATACAGAGGCTTCAAAACAAGGTGCAAACCACTGGTAATGCTCAAGAACAGACAGGCCAGATTAGCCTTTGCCAGCAAACACCTAAAAAAGCCTGCCCAGTTCCGGAATAAGATTCTTTGGACTGATGAAACCAAGATTAACTTGTACCAGAATGATGGGAAAAGTATGGAGAAGGAAAGGAACAGCTCATGATCCAAAGCATACCACATCATCTGTCAAACATGGTGGAGGCAGTGTTATGGCATGGGCGTGTATGGCTGCCAGTGGAACCGGGTCACTGGTGTTTATTGATGACCTGACTGCTGATAAAAGCAGCAGGATGAATTCTGAAGTGTATAGGGCTACACTTTCTGCTCAGATTCAGCCGAATACTGCCAAACTGATAGGATGCCGCTTCATATTGCAGATGGATAATGACCGAAAACATACAGCAAAAGCTACCCCAGAGTTTCTCAAGGCAAAGAAGTGGGATGTTCTTCAATGGCCAAGCCAGTCACCTGATTTTCACTTACTGAAGACAAGACTGAAGGCAGAAAGACCCACAAACAAGCAGCAGCTGAAGGCAGCTGCAGTGAAGGCCTGGCAAAGCATCTCAGGGGAGGAAACTCAGCATTTGGTCATGTCCATGGGTTCCAGACTTCAGGCAGTCATTGACTGCAAAGGATTTTCATCCAGGTATTAAAGGCAATCCTTAAGTTTGAAATGATGTTGGTTTGTTCCATTACTTATGAGCCACCAACGATGGGTGTGTGTGTATGCCACTGGCTGTCCTTCCTGAATGGTTAGTGCCCCACTTTTGCCAGACCCCTTGAATTACAGCTGAAAGTCCTGACTTCACTCCCATCTGGGTGTGTTTCCTTTCAACTTCAGTGAGGTGGTATACAGAGGCCAATTGCCAAAAAAGTTATCCTTGTTCCAATATTTCTGGCCCTGACTGTATAAGACTTCTTGTATTCAGTTTTATGCTGTTTCACATCAACTTTTGATGGCCCTCACGCAATGTACCCTGAGGTCCCTTGCACTACAAAAGGCCATGTTATGGGGCTCAATAAGAATGGCCTCTCTCACAGGTTTGTTGTGGAGGCAGAAGTCAATCAAGAGGGCAAGCTTGTTTGAACGTGAAAGTGATTTCAACATGAGAAACTGTTATGTACCCAGCCTTGCAGACATGTGGTTCACACACCTGAATTTTCATTTTATTTTTTATGAGCCTTCCAAATGATGTGGCTTACTAGATACGGCACACATGTGCGGCCTTTCAGTTGTAGTTTTATGGCTGTCTTATTCTCACAGCACGAGAAAGTAAACATATGTGAACACTCTTACAAGTCCCCTGGACTGCAAGGAGGTCAAATCAGTCCATCCTAAAGGAAATCAACCCTGAGTGCTCATTGGAAGGACAGATACTGAAGCTGAAGCTCAAATGTTTTGGCCACCTAATGCGAAGAGAAAACTCACTGGAAAAGACCCTGATGCTGGGAAGGATTGACGGCAAAAGGAGAAGGGGACGGCAGAGGATGAGATGGCTAGATAGCATCACCGATGCAATGAATATGAACCTGAGCACACTCCGGGAGAGAGCGCAGGACAGGAAGGCCTGGCGTGCTGTGGTCCACGGGGTCACGAAGAGTCAGACACGACTTAACTACTGAACAACAGTATATCCAGCTGAAATATATCCATTCACCCCATTTGAGACTGTAGTGCGGATTCTTGTAACACTGAATATCCTGAGCATGGTTACTTAGGGACGTCAGGGAAATCCGTGATGGATTCAAATGAGTTCGGATTCCTATGAATCTGATCTGTGGGTTCTGCAGTGGATCAGTTTTTTTCAAGTTGTGTGGATTCCACAGACTTGCAGACCAGTTATTCACTTCTGGGGGGGATTTGCACTAACATTTACACAAGCGTGCATTAGTGCTAAAGCACATTGGCACCAATGCAAATGAGCATAAGTAGAACAAAATTCTGGTTTAAAAAACCTGATTCCGTCAATGAGCAGATGATGGAACAAAAGACACCTGGCAATCTGGGAAACACAAGACAGAATGGATTTTACAAAATCTGTACAATCCATTTCTGGGCCCGATTCAAAGTACTGGTATTAACATTCAAAGCCCTAAATGGCTTGGGGCCAGGTTATCTGAAGGATCACCTCCTCCCATGTGTGCCTGCCCAGACCCTAAGATCATCCTTGGGAGTCCTTCTCTGGGAGCCCCTCCCAAAGGAAGTGAGGCAGGTGGCTACCAGGAGGAGGGCCTTTTCTGCTGTGGCCCCCCCCCAGCTGTGGAATGAGCTCCCTAGAGAGGTTCATCTGGCGCCTATGTTGTTCTTTTTCTGGTGCCAGGTGAAGACCTTTTTATTCTCCCAGTATTTTAGCATTTTAGCTTCTTAATCTTTTAGCTCTGATGTTTTCAATCTGTATTTTAAATCTCTGCTTTGCTGCTAGGTTTCATTCTGGTTGTATTGTTATATTGTGGTTTTAAGCTTTTATATTTTATATTGTTTTATGTTGCACTCTGTGGTTTAAATTTTTGTGAACCACCCAGAGAGCTTCAGCTATTTGGCGGTATAGAGGTAAATAAATAAAATTATATTTTATATTGTTTTATGCTGCATTCCATGGTTTTAATTTTTGTGAACCACCCAGAGGGAAATTGGGCAGTATAGAAATAAATGAAATACATTTTCATACATACAATAATACATCCCTATGGTTCCTACAGCTCTTGGCCATCACAGCACCCTTTTGCCCTGTCAGGTCCAGTTAAGCACCAAGTGATGTTTGTCCAGGACCATTAAAACATTTTGGGGCTGTTGTGCTTGCATTCCCTCAGTAGTACACACATGGCAACTGGTAGTGCTATTGTGGGTACAGAGGTACTGTGTTAGGCAAAAAGGCTTGTGCATGCAAGCACACAATTTCCATGACTGTTTTTTGAAAAACAAATTCATACACTCAGAACATTTAACAATTAAAAGAGAGAGAGAGGTTAATGTCAATAGTAATATGACAGGAGAAAGACTTCTATTAAAAGCATAGGTCTCTATGCAAGTTACAAGATGTCCCAGTCTTTTTTCTGTGTTTTTCTACAACCAGCTTAAAGTTGATTTATTTTTCACCTGCACTTAACTGCTTATATTTATTTATTTTCTCCCTTTTCCCCCTTCAGGGTATTATTTATCAATAGATTTGAAAACAGACTCCTTCGTTTGATCTTAAAAATCACATTTAATCAGTAGATGAGTAAAAGCTGCTAGGAAGAAAAGAAGGTTTGTGTGTGGGTCGGGGTGAGTGGTGAGCAACAGGGAATTTTAAGAGAACATAACTGTGGAAAGGGTTGCTGATACTCTGGAGCTGAAAATAGTGCAGGTACGTAATCAGTTGCCAAACACAACCCCACATCAAAAGGAACAATCCACCCACAACTTTTGTTATCATGGGCGTGTGAACACACTGATGCAGATCACTGACAGGCCAGTACCACTGTTAACTAATGGTGGTTTGTACTACAGCAGCAGTGCTGTAATGGTTTGAGAGGAAAAAGGAAGTTCAATTCATTTGGGGCACGCACATATTATAGACTTAAACTAGTTTAAGGGCCTTTCTTTCCCTCTTCCACGGGAGTCTTGGGGATTGTAGTTCTTTGCGAGGAGGTTAGGGATACCCAAAAGAGAATTCTCAGCATTCCATCAAGCTACAGTTCTGAAGATTCTTTGGGGGAAGCCGTGATACCTGAATAAAACTAATGTACCTTTGTTGAGCAGATAGAGCCTACTAAACTAAACAAGTGGGCATTCACTTGGTGGACATGAAAACCTTCTTTCAGACCCACCCACCCTGCCCAAAGTTGTGGCAGTGCTGAAGGATGTTTTAGGGCCGGGATTTCTCCCCTGAGCTTCCTTCTTTCCCTGCTGGCTGTTCTTGGCACGTTATTTTCACCTCGTTGATTTTGGCCTTCACTTCCTTCCCTGTCCGCAGAGCCTCTATGCTCAGGATGCCATCATGGGTCACCCTGGCTTTGACCAACAGAGGATCGACATCCAGTGGGAGGATGTAGGTCCTGGTGAACTCGCGGGAGATGAAGCCATGTCGGTCAGCTTTCTGTGGGTGCTGAGCCGTCACCTCCAGGAGATTGTCCACGGTCCGGACGGTGATCTCATCGGGCGTGAACTGGCAGACATCGAGGAACACCTGGAATTTGTGATCATTGAGATTGACCTCTGAGATCCCTCGGTCCAACTGCTTGTTAATCCGAGGTCTGATGTAGTAGCCATGGTATAAGGTGGGGGTCAGAATTTCTCCAGGGGAAATGCCTAAAAGAGAGAAGCAATAGTCATTCATAGATTCTGCTATAATTGAGTACAGAAAACATAACTTACTAAAAAAAGGGGGGGCAAGCAAATTGATCAAGGGGCTGGTTCAACTCCCGTATGATGAAAAGTTACAATGTTTGGGGCTGATCGGCTTGGAAAAAAGGCGAGCGAGGGGAGACATGATAGGGGTGTGCAAAATAATGCATGGTGTAGAGAAAGTGATGGGGAGAAAAGCATCTCTCTTTCTTTCATAATACTGGGGTCATCCCATGAAGCTGAGTGGTGGAAGATTCAGGACAGACAAAAGGAGGTCTTTCTTCACACAGCATATCATTAAAAACTATGGAATTCACTAACTCAACATGTAGTGATGGCCACCAATCTGGATGGCTTTAAAAGGGGATTGGACACATTCATGGAGGAGAAGGCTATTAATGGTAACTAGTCATGATGACTATACATTACTTTTATATATTATTTTATATAAAATAATATATATTATTTTATGCTACTCATAAGCTGCCTTGGTAGGATTTGTATCTTGAAAGGCAGCAGATGAAGAATTGTAATCAATAAATTATAAATAAATGGTTTGACTAAATATAAAGTCATATGTTCAGTCTGTTACCAGGCCAAGTGGACTGGGCCATCTCAGGTTCTGGAGTCTCCAATTTGGAGAGGAGGGGGAAACCATCTCTCTCCCACGCTCTGGGCATCTCTCCACTCCTGTAGCACACTCTCTTCTGTCTTGCTTCCCCACACCTATCACCCGCACTGTTGCTGCTGTCACTCCCAAGTGCATGGCCTACGGATGGCATGGGCACCTTTCATCTTCAGCCTGGACATTATGCCAGGCCCAGAAGCCAGAGAAGCACATGGTGCTTGCCAAGGGATCAGTAGGCATGGGGGACAATTTTGTTCAGTTTGCTTTTTGGATGAGGTCTTACCAAAATCCTCAAATTTCTTCATCAATGGGACAGAAAGAACTTGAAATTCAAACATAACTAAAAATTGAATGTGGGAGAAAGTGAAACTGACAGATCCATTCATGGCTAGCAAGGATTACTGACTGCAGCCTGGCACAAAGAACAAAAGCTCTTTTATGCATCCGTCGCTGTCATCCCACCAGTTTCTCTTTGGGGGCTCCCCCCTTTCCACTGTGTTCTGGTGGTGCTTGGAAGTGTGCTGAATAGTTTAATGCTGCCTTCGGCATTCTTTTCCACTACGAGTCCAGCCAGGGCTTTGTGTACAACCCACCAGCTCAGCTTTTTGTTGCCTAACTGGGCTTCCAAAAAGTCTCTGCTTGGCAGCATTTTCCTAAAGTAGCTTCTTGCCAACCACATTCCACAAACTGTCCTGGATCAGTGGCAGGAAGGGTGGGGAGTGGGGAGGGAAATCTCATTCTTTGAGAGGGGTCTCTCTCCAGCTGGCAGTCTTTTTAGCTTCTTGCAAAAAAAGAAGCCAACCCAACTGAGCCTTGCGGTCTAATCTTCATGACTAGGGCTTTCTTCACAGGGAGCTTTTATCCTGCGATTGAGATGGCTCCTTCACGGAAGTTTGCGGGCACTTTAGATGACGCCCAGGTGACCCTCCAGGGCGTCTCCTGCACTAAATGCCCTTTGTTCCGTTTTTAAATAGATCTCAGATAATGAGCTATCAAATTACCCTGCTATGTTCCTCTTCAGTTCCCTCCATGAAAAGAGTAAAAGTGGCAAGAGGGGGAGTGAGATCAATGAAAGATATGGAAGGCTCAGATGGGGGGCGGGGAAGCAGGTGAAGCAGAAAGCCCCAGTTTAAAGGCAGGATTTTAGGCTGGTGTAGAGATGCCCCAGATCTCTCCCTCCCTTATGCCTGGAATGCTACCCTTCTACTTCCACAACATATGCTCTAGCTTATCCCGGTTCCCCAGGCTAGTTAAGGGTGGCTACGTATGAAACACCAAAAAAAGAGGAAAAGCATCATAAAAAAGAGGACAAATGAGGACAATGATTTGCACGATATTTGCATACGCTAATCCATGTGCATAGATGCAAATTTAGAAATAAATATTATGATTGAAATAGAAATAGAGTACATCTCACCACAGTGTGGAAGAGGGCGTGAGCAGGTGACCTGTGTGCCTGCCTGTTCAGTCTGCTAACTAGTTTTGAGGGCTCTTTATCTTTAGACCAAAATTGGACAGGACCGCCCTTCAAATAGAGGACAGGCCTCTGTGAAAGAGGACACCTGGGATCGAATCAGTCTTACTTAGAGTAGGCCCACTGAAATGAATAGGACTCATTTCAATGGGTCTACTCTAAGTAGGACTAATATTGGCTACTATCCCTGGTCACCCAATTTGTGGCTCCTATCCTGAGCAAATCCCACTTTTCTCCCCATTTATTGCCTTTGAGGGATGCTTCCAGGCCTGGTGTCAGCACCAGGCATCCTTGGGCAGCAGCCAGGGCCCTAGTGTTCTGGAGCGGGTGCTCTTTGCACCTGCCCTGGGCTCCTCTTTACTTTTTTTTTTCCTGGCCCAGCACTCTAAGCAGCGTCAGGTGGCTGGATTAAACCACCACCACCCCTTTTAATTTTCCACATTGCCATCAGCCCAGCTTTGTTCTGGCGCAACCACACTTGGAATACTGTGTACAGTCCTGGTCACCACACTTCGAACAGATTATCGCTGAGCTAAGTTTTGGGAATATTGCAACCTCATCTACAAGTTACTGGAAGGGAGCAGTGTTGCAGTTACTTAGTTCATGAGAATGTAGGCTACAGCTAGTCTTAGAATCTCTCTAGCTTACAGTGTGGTTTCCTGTGATTTGTTCCTTTTGCTGTTCCCCTTCCTTCCTCCCCCGGCCGGACCTCCACCATTGCTGGGAGCACTTGTGTTTGCTTTCTTACTCCTGCCAGTGTTATAGAACACAAAATGAACTGAACAAACTCTGATTTTGAAAACTCTGTTTTATAATAAATGCAAGCACATTGTGAGTAAACTCTTTTACCTTTCTTCACTAAAGAAGGGTGTGGTCTCCTTTTTTTAGCCTTGTGTGCACATGGGACTGGTAAATGCTCATTCTATTCTGCCTTTTGTTTTTTCTCTGCTAACTGCCTTTCTGACAGGAGGCATAATTACCAAATAATCACATCACTAAGGAAGGTGTAGAAAAGGGCAACCAAAATGCAGAGGGAAAAAAACCTTATGAGGAAAGGTTATGACAGTTGGGCTTTTGCAGCTTAGAAAAAAAGGGACATGATAGAGGTGTATAAAATGACCAATGTGGAGAAAGTGGGTAGGGTCTCGTTTTCCTCCCTCTCTCATAATACTAGAATCCGGGGTTACCCAATGAAGCTGAATGGTGGGAGATTTGGGACAGACAAAAGGAAAGACTTCTTCACACCATGCATAGTGAAACTGTGAAATTTGCTACCAAAAAATGTGGTGATGGCCACCAAATTAGTCAGCTTTAATTAATTCATTCATTCCATTTATATCCCGCCTTTTTTCCTCCCTTAAGGAACCCAAGGAAGCGTACATAATCCTCCTCCTTCTCTCCATTTTATCCCCACAACAACAACCCTGTGAGGTAGGTTGGGCTGAGAGTCTGTGACTGGCCCAAAGACACCCAGTGAGCTTCCATGGCCGAGTGGGGACTAGAACCCAGATCTCCTGGCTCCCAGTCCAACATGCTAGCCACTACACCACCACACTGGCTCTCTAAAAGTGGATTCAACAAATTTGTGTAGGATAAGGCTATCAATGGCTAGAGGCTGTGATGGCTGCATACTACCACCGTGCCTCTGAATACAGTTGCTGGGGAATTGCAGCAGGAGAGGATCAATGCGCTCATGTCCTGCTTGTGGCCTTCCCAGTGGCATCTGGTTGGCCACTATGGGAAATGGGATGCTGGACTGGATAGGACTGTGGTCTGATCCAGCAGGGCTCTTCTTATGCCCTGCGGAGTAAATGAAGAAAACATACAGAAGCAGAGCCTTTAGCTAGTGGAGGCTGGAGGCTCCGATGTCAGTGGGGTGGTGAATCTGCTCCGGGTTTCAGCCAGAACCCTAAAGGAGCAATCCAAGCTGTGAACCAGCCGAATTAGACTCACATCAGCCTGCCAAACACCTGTTGCGTGGGGCTGTCCAGAGTGCAGTTCACCTGAGAAACAGGGTGCATACTCCCTGCACACCCCGTTTCTCAGCAGAATTGCTGTTTCTGCAGGGAAGCAGGATGCGCTAGAATGGCTCCCCTCTCGCGCTCTGTCTCCTTGCAGAATGGATCTCCTGAGAGCCTGCTAAACAGCAGGATCACTGCAATTTTGGCAAAGGCCACTTCAGCGTCAGCCCTTGCGCAGTCCCAGAAGGTCCAATGTGCCTCTCCAAGCCCCAGGAGTTGCCCAGCCTTCTGTACACCCTTACCTGGGAGTAAGTCCCATCAAGCTCAGTCAGGCTCACGTCTGAGTAGCCATGCCTGAGATTGCACACTTAGTCCACATAACTCCTCCACCATTCCAACTGACTTAGAAATTGCTGGCTTAGGTTTCCCATCATGTCCAGCAGTGTCTGTTTCTTTCCCCATTTTTTGTTTTGTTTTGCTTAAACATCTCCCCCGAAAAAGAATTTCGATTAACTCAAAAGCTCGCTCGCTCGCTCCTCCTGTGACTTTTCCATTGGTCCTATTAAATATTATGCTAGTGTTGCTTTGAGGTTATTTCTCTCTCTAACGGACCAGCGCTGCTTCCTACAATTCTGGACAGCAGTGTCAGGCTGCAAACCTTTATACACTTACCTGGCAATAGGTATAAGTAAATATAGTAGGATTTACTTCTGAGTGAGCATGCATGGGATCAGACTGTCAGGGAAACACAAGATTTGGCCTGACACAAAAATTTAAACACAAGCTGGATCGTGGGGGTAAATCCAGAAAATGACATTGTTTCCAGTCCTTTATTTTACTTTTATTTTTCAAAAAGTCTCATCAGACCCATGAAGATGGCCATTGCCACACAACTGCTATCCATTCTGCTTTTGTTCACACAGTCAGGGTGGCAAAAGTGTGGTAGAAGGATGGCCTCAAGCACTCTTTCCATGCAAGCTCATAAGAACTTTTCTACAATTCTGCATGTGTATGTGTATGGTGGGCGCTTTTTAAATCCAGATTTAGCAGTTCCAGAAAATTCTCACAATCACAGAGTCAGAATTATCAGCCCACCTTTGGAACAGTATGAATGCAACTGTCTCTGCCCTGACTATGTGAAATGAAAGGGAAATGTGGGGCCGGCCGGCTGGCCTCTTCCTTACCTTCTCCAAAGTTCTGATCGTAAATCTTGCTGGGGTTGGCAAACTCGTATTCTGCACTCATGGGGTGGGCGTGAGGGATGGTGCGCTCAGCCATCGTCTCTGCTGGGAATGAACCTCTCTGAGTACCTGTTTCAGCGTCTCCTCACCAAGGCGGCAGCTCGGTTGCGACGTTTTCATCGGGCAAATTCCACGGGGAGGAGTAAGTGATAAAACCGGGACCAAAATAGACAGTCGGGCCCTGGAACGCTGCGCCCCCAGTGATGACGACCAGAATGCTCCTTGCTACATTCCACCGGAGAGACATCTTTTCACTGTTTGAAGGCAGCATGAAGTTGCTGCCGTCTCTGACAATGTGGTTGCAGCTGTTAGAAATGTCAGAAATCTGTGATTCTCCCAGACCAGCAGAGTCCTGGGACAACTGGGCAATCAAACCCACAGGCTTTGCCCTCCCCTCTGGTGCCATTGTAGCACGGCCATGTGTCCTCTTTTACAGAGGGCAGTCCTCTATCTGAAAGGCTGTCCTGTCCAATTCTGGTTTAAAGAACCATCAGAACAGTGGCCCATCGACAGCACCTGAACTACAGGCTCCACAGGCAGACACCCTGATCACCTGGCCACAGTCTTCCACACTATTTAGTTATTTATTTTATTCACAACATTTATATACCGCTCTGCATCTAAACAGATTCTGAAGTGGTGAACAATAACAGATAAAAATAATAAAAACACCCTATTAAAAGGGTTTGTTTAAAAGAAACAGAATGCCAGTAAAACCGTGGCTGGTCAATCAAGGAAGGCTTCTTGAAATAAAGTTGTTTTCAGGAGCAGGGAGTTCCTCTGAAAGGAGGCCACCACACTGAAGGCTCTTCTCTGGGTGGATTCCAATCAGGCCGTAGGTCCACGCGGAACCACCAGGAGTGCCTCATCTGATGACCTCATTGACCAGGCAGGTTGATAAGGGAGGAGGTGCTCTCTCATACACCTTATCTATGGTGAGATGTAGTGTATTTCTATATAAATTATTCTAAACTGCAATTATAGATATATATTCAAAGTTTATGCAAAGCACTCTCCTCTTTGTTGGGTGATGCATTTCTTCTTTTTTGGTGATTCATAAGTGGCCACCCTGTCACATGGTGATCCCCGTGACTGCCTTGGCGAGTGCCTTTAGTGACACCATCCATGTAATGTATGTTCACATAGCAAGGATACCCAAAGAGTTGTTCTGGGTGGCTGCTCCAATGATGAAACAGAAACATGCCACTGTGCAAGCATTGTTTACAGATCTCAAGTGAGAGAGTTTATTCCAAGAGGGCTTGCTTGTCTCCCTATATCATAGAATCATAGACTCATAGACTCACAGAACAGTAGGGTTGGAAGGGGCCTACAAGACCATCGAGTCCAACCCCCCTGCTCAATGCAGGAATCCAAGTCAGAGCATCCCTGACAGATGGCTCTCCAGCATCGTCTTGAATGCCTTCAGTGTGGTAGGGAATTGGTTCCATTGTCGTATTGCTCTGACACTCAGGATTTTTTTCCTGATGTTCAGCCGGAATCTGGCTTTCTGTCACTTGAGCCCATTATTCCGTGTCCTGCACTCTGGGATGATTGAGAAGAGATCCTGGCCTTCCTCTCTGTGACAACCTTTCAAGTCCTTGAAGAGCGCTATCCTATCTCCCCTCAGTCTTCTCTTCTCAAGGCTAAACATGCCCAGTTCTTTCAGTCTCTCCTCGTAGGGCTTTGTTTCTTATATGGGCTCTGGCAATCAGGTTAGCTAGTGGTTATAGGTTCCAGGGTTGCAAAAATCCTATGTGTGCCTACTAAGCATAGTGGGACTTACCTCTGAGTAAACAAATGTACGCAGGAACATAGGAAGCTGTGTTATACGGAGTCAGACCCTTGTTCCATCTAGTTCAGTGCTGTCGACACTGACTGGCAGCAATGGTTCTCCAGGATTTCAGGCAGGAGTCTTTCCTAGCCCTACCTGAAGGTGCCCAAGATTGAACTTGGGGCCTTCTCTAAATAACTGCTTGGTAAATGGCCATCTTTATCCTGCCAGGGAGACAGAAAGGAAGTGTGCCCTGGACAGTGTGGCAGAAAGGAGGAACATCCTGATTTCTAATCACAGACAGGTACTAGGTCTTGCTTAGAAGCCTTGCCCCCTAATTCCCAATGTGTGGGCCCGGAGTGTGCTGACCCGGTAGTGAGAGAAAGGCTCCCCTCTTTATCAAGACCTGCTCCTGAAGGGGGCCACCATCCAAGTTTCTCTTTGGTGTCAGTTTTACTGTGCATGGTATTAAACCATCACATGGACAATGAGAAAACAACAGACTAGAAACCAAACATTGGCATCATACATAATTGATACAGATACTGAGAATATCTGAGAATCCTGTCTTTCATACATGCATCCCTCCCAAAACACACATTCCCAATGCTCCGCCATGACCTTTACAGGACAACTGTGGGCCAGTCTCACTCTCAACCTAATCTACTTCACAGGATTGTCGTGAAGATTCTTTATTTATTTAAAACATTTGTATCCCACCCTTTATCATTACGATCTCAGGGCGGCGTACAGATAAAATCAATTTAAACAGTGTAAAACAATAAATAATTTAAATAGCTAAAAACATATTAAATCATTAAGCTAGCTAATACCAATTTAAAATCTAAAACAATAAAACAGTTAACAGTGTACAAACTCAGGGAATCCAAGTAGCCCTCAAAGGCTTTGGTAAAAAGCCATGTTTTAACTTGGCACCAAAATGAAACCAGTGTCTGTGCCAATCAGGCCTCCAAGGGGAGGGCATTCCACAACCAGGGTGCCACAGCAGAGAAGGCCCTCTCCCACGTCCCACCATAATGTATGTCTCGCACTGGTGGAATGCAGAGGAGGGCTCCTCCAACAGCTCTCAGTCCTCGGGCAGGCATATATAGGGGGAGGCAATCCCTCAGCTATTGAGCTCCCAAGCCGCTTAGGGCTTTAAATGTCATCACCAGCACCTTGAATTCTGACCGGAAACATATTGGCAGCCAGTGCAATTCCTTTAAAAGTGGTGTTACATTATCTTTATGTGGTGTTCCGGTCAGCAGCCTAGCTGCTACATTTTGCATTAGCTGCAACTTTCGAGTTGTCTTCAAGGACAGCCCCACATAAAGTGCACTGCAATAGTCTACTCAGGAAGTCACCAGCACGTGCACTACTGTGGCTAGGTTTTCCCTGTCCAGGAAAGGCCATAGCTGGCCGATCAGCCAAAGCTGGCCCCAACTACTTCAGGTCACGGAGTCCAGGAGTACTCCCAAGCTATGCACCTGCTCCTTCAGGGGGAGTGCAACCCCATCCCGGAGAGGTTGCTTACCCAATTCCCGGACTTGGAAACCACCAATCCACAGAGCTTCCATCTTGTTAAGATACAGCTTCAATTTACTGGCCCTCATCCATCCCATTACAGCCTCCAGGCACTGGTCCAGCAGCTTCACCACCCCAGCTGCCTCTGACAACAAGGAGAAGTAGAGCTGAGCATCATCAGTGTACTGCTGACAACCCACCCCCAAACTCCTAATGACCTCACCTGATGGCTTCATATAGATGTTGAACAGCATGGGGGATAGAACAGAACCATGTGGCACCCCACAGCTTAATAGCTATGGGGTAGAACAAGGAATTCACCAAGACCACTCTCAGGAATCGGCTCTGCAGGTAGGAGGCGAACCACTGTAGCATGGTGCTCCCAACTCCCATCCCACAGAGCTGATCCAGTAAGACACCATGATCAATGGTATCAAAAGCCACAGATCCAGGAAGATCAACAGGGTAGCACTCCCCCTGTCTTTCACCCAGAGTAGGTCGCCATTCAGAGCAGCCAAGGCCATTTCAGTGCCGTGCCCTGGCCAGAAACCAGACTGAAATGGGTCCAGATAATCAGTTTCCTCCAAGAACGTCTGAAGCTACCTACCCACCACATGCTCAAGCACCTTGCCCCAAAATGGGATATTGGCAATGGGGCAATAGTTGTCACACACCTCCTGGTCCAGGCAGAGCCTCTTCAGGAGAGGGTGTACTAGAGCCTCTTTCAAGATAAACTGGACCACCCCCTTGCAAACCTTCCAGAGACCCGTGGAGGCAGGACAAGACGCAAATGTGATCAGTAACAAGGGTTTCCCCCTCTCGCCAGCAATACAGAGCAGCTTTCCCCAACATGACAAATGTTTTGGACTACAACTCCCTTCAGCCCTAGCCAGCATGAGCAATGGTCAGGGGTTATGGGAGTTCTAGTACAAAACATCTGGAGGGCACCATGATGGAGGAGGCTGATGTAGAGAGTCAGTGTGGACTAAATATATTGGACCCAGAGGGGAAACATGCGCTCAAATTCCACCGCACCCAAACTTATTCTTGGCATCCGTTCCCTTCTATAAAACGGGCAGTGGGGTAGCTGTCTACTTACAGGCTTGTTGCAAGTATGAACTAAATGAGTTAAACTGCCTTTTGCTATGCACTTTGTAGAAACGTTTCACAGAATGTCAGAAGAGGTCCCCACTTTTGCCTGCACAGCGTAACTTAATAAAAACATTTTGTTTTTTTAAAAAAGATTCTAATGGGGTGAAACCAGAGACCTCTTGAGCATCCTTTGGGGTAGCAGGTGCACAGACGTCTTGTCTGCCTTGTTATTTACATGAGATGAAACTGGAGAAGGCAGCCTGCCCTCGACCTTGGCGCTGTAGCACTCCTGGTCCCTTGCCATAAGCTACCAGGCAGAGTGTGCCTGTCCCGTCCCCCAACCCAACAGCTCAGCTCCGTCCCACTTCAACCCCATCTGGTCCTGGCTGTCGCGGGATGGCTGGAGGGAGAGCCTGGGCCATTTCAAAATACAAAGAGCCCTGCTTTCCCAGTGGAAAGTCTTCTCATAAGGGCACAATCCGGCAGGATGTTCTCCTGCACACTGTCCATCAGAATGAAAAGGAACTCCTCAGCGGCACAGCTTGTGCTGGCGACAGGAGAGGAAAAATAAGTGGATATTGATTATTTATTTATTTGTTTATTGCATTTATATCCTGCCTTTTTCCCTTTTGCAAGGAACCCAAGGCGGCTTACGTTATCCTCCTCCTCTCCATTTTATCCTCACAACAACAACCCTGTGAGGTAAGTTGGGCTGAGAGTCTGTGGCTGGCCCAAAGTCATCCAGTGAACTTCCATAGTCGAGTGCAGACTAGAACCTGGATCTCCCGGCTCCCAGTCCAACACTCTCACCACTACACTGCACTTTTCAACTTTTCATTGCTCTCCTGCGAGTTCGCCAAGCATTGCGGACCCACTCCTAAACATTCCTTTGCAGCCATAAGAACTAGCAACTTAAAATAAAAAAAAAAGTCAGCTGAGATTGTAGGATCCCAGTACCAAATTCTGCTCCCAGTAGCAAATTCTGTGTACCTCTGGCATGCACAGAACTGTGGTACACACACTACAGCGCTGTTGCCTCTACCTTAGATAAGATGTCGTCCCACATGCTCCTATCTTTATGGCACAACCCTATGCATGTCTACTCAGATGAAGTCCCACTGAGTTAACTAGAACACACATCCCAGGTAAGCGTGTAGAGCACGCCTTCTCCAACCTGGTGCCCTAAAGGTGTTTTGGACTTCCGCTCTTACCATCCCTGGCGATTGGCCATGCTGGCTAAGGCCAACTGGTGTTGTACTCCAACTCATCTGGAGAGCAGCATGTTGGGGAAGGCTGGTGTATTAGATTGCAGCCTTTAGGGCTAACTGCACATTAGGCAAAAATGTGCCCGTGTTGTGAGCCCCATGGGCAGAAAAATTAACAAGGGGGTCAATTTGGAGCAGAGAAGCTGATGGTAAGCACCCCTCTCTCCTTCCGCTTCTAATCACTCCCCAAAGCTGCTTTTCTTTTTCTTTTTAAATAGTGCAGGAATTCTAATAAGCATGGTGTGTGCGCACATGCACTCATGCGTTGTACGCATAGGTTAAGTTGTGTGGGGTAAAACTGAGTGTGCTTGGTACAATTTAAATTGTAGAGTAGATGCACCTCTAGGATTTAAGGCTGTAGCCCTAAACTCATTTAATAGGAAGTCCCATTGAATTCAGTGGGGCTTATTTCTGAGTAAACATGCATTGGAGGATCATGCTCATCACACAGAGCTCATCAGAGCAAATGATTGAATTTCACAAGTTATTACATGCCTCAGAGCTTGGGGACAATATAAATATTTATCGACAATACTTAAGGAATTCTTTTAGTTTTAAGGTGATCCTGAATGGTGAACACAGACATAAAATAGGGCAAAGTTTGAAAGCGAACATTTCAAAGAGGAGCAACATTTCAAGTCAGCTCCTTCACCAAGTCAAAATGCAAGTTTAGTTACATCTCTGTTGCATAAAAGCAAGCAAAGTTACAGCTTGATTTAATGCACATTTACTCAGAAGCAAGTGCCTTGTGTTAAATGGTACATTGCTCTCTTATAAGCGTGCTTAGGACTGCAGTCTTACTTGAGAGTAAGACATACTTCCAAGGAAACATGGACAGGTGCTGCACTAACACAGAGATTGTTTTCCTGGAGAATGAAACCAAGGGTCCATCTCGTTTTGCATCCCACTTCCCACAGGGGTCAGCCAGACACCCTAGGAAGCTTACAAAGCAGGTCACAGAAGGCCTGTTTTTGCCCTCCACCTGGCAACAGGTAATGGAGAAACAGTGCCATGTACACGGAACTGGCTTCTTGATACTTGGGAGTTTCTCAAGGTGTCTCTGCTGGGGTGCTTAGGCTCGGCCACAGCATACAAGCACGACTACTGATCTGACAAAAGGAAACGCCGAGCAAGGGATACCACCAACACACTTGCAGTGGTTACACCCTTGGAGGGTTGTGGGGGCGAAGAAAGAAGAACAGAGACTGGGAACAGGTTCGGCCGCATTCATGTCATGCTCAGCTGGAGGCGGTGTAATGTCTGCCAGTGGCCCTGCTTATCCTTTCATGAGCCTGAGCAATCAGACTTAATGCACCCAGTTTTAAATTTAACCCAGTGGGTTAGATGAGTCACCTCTTATTCTTAGCAGCCTGTATCAAAAGCATTTGGCTCAAGGGTGGGACAAAAGGAAGTAAACACTCCAAGGTCTCCAGATCCAAATAGGGCAGAAGCACCAACTGGATACAGCCTGCACCACCAATGTCACACCCTCCAGGCACGTTGGACTACAAGAGCCAGGAAGGAAGGAAGAAAGGAAGGAAGGAAGGAAGGAAGGGGAGGGGGGAGAGAGGGAGGGAAAGAAATGGCTCCATCTACTCCAGCATTATGTCCATCTACTCCTTGCTGGGTCCATCTACTCCAGCATTACCTTTCCACCAGCAATAACCACCCCAAGTCCTATGGAAGATAGCAAACTGGGCCCGAAGATGGTGGTTATGCACTGTTTGCCTCCAGCATCTGATCACAGAAGTCCTGTGTTTAGATATCCTGGCTGATATCAGGGGCTGTAGCCTCCATTGATCAATTTAACCCTGTTTCAAAAAGCTACCTAAACTGGCAGCAACCACCACATCTTGTGATAGTGAGTTTTATAAGCAAAGTCCACACGGAATTCAATAATACTTCTTTTTGTCTGCCCCAAACTTGCCCCAGATCAACTTCACTGGGCAACTCCAACTCTTAGTTCTGAGTGAGAGAGAGAGAGAGAGAGAGAGAGCTCCCTGAGTAACTATTTCCTGCCATAACACAGTCAGGGAAGGCAGGAAGGACGGGATGGACAAATGGACCGCATCACAAACCAGATTCCGAGCAACAGAGAGACAGAAGTCCCTTGTTTCTCTATTTGTGAGACAAAGATAGTAACTGCATGATGCGCGCTGGCATCTGAAGTAGCGGAGAATGCCAGATCAGCCTGACCGGGCACTTAAAAAAAACAAAAACCAGAAAGGAGTGGGTTGAGGAGATTTCATGCTGACCTGCTAGAATTTAGCTGTGTCCTTTTCCCTCAGCAATGTGGGTGCTGAGTGGAGTGTACAAATCTGCAACTAATCTGCTGGCCAGTGCTGAATGGTGCAGATGGGGGAGCAGGGATAATGAAATGCCTGACATCACCGTTCCAGAGAGTTCAGCCTGGGCACAGCCTGGCACCAGGGAGCATATAAAGCCCCAGCTTGCTGCTTGTGGGAGCGCACTGCTGCCCACTGTCTCCTTCGGGACCAAGCCAGATGGATATCACCGTTCACCACCCCTTCTTCCGCAGACCTCTGCTGTCTACCTTGTTGCCCAGCCACATCTTCAACCAGACTTTCGGGGAGCACCTTTTGGAATCCGAACTGCTCCCCGGTTCCTCGGCTCTCAGCTCTTTCTTTTTGAGACCGTTCATCCTAAGGAACCCAAGCTGGCTAGAGAGCAGACTCTCAGAGGTAATATATCTTCTCGTTAAAAAAACGAGCTCTAATTCTCAGATAGGCGCTTGGTCCAGGTGGAGGTAGGCCTGTCACCTTCAGAATCACTGCCCTTTATTGATTAAATGTGTTAGCTGGATATTTATATGAGCTGAAGGGCATTAGCATTAAAACAGGGTCATAAACATCCATGACAAAAACAACATTCTCACTAAGAATAAAGGCCAAGGAAATCAACATCCCCCTTAACCTTGGCCACTAAAACCTGTTTTCTGTAGTGACCAGAAGGGTGTTTCCAGACAGAGAGCTCCCAGCACTACCAAAGAAAAGGCATTTTTCTTGGTAAGAAAAGAGATTGAAGAAGCAGTGGGAAAACACAGGATGGCTACAAACTGAAGAAATCATCAGGATCCCTCAGCAAATTCTGTGAATGAGGAAGGGTGGTAGCATAATGAAAGCCTCCTCTGGAAGCACTCTAATTTTACCTTTTAGACTGGAATAATCTATGAAAATTATTCACACAGAATAGACAGCAGAAAAGAGAGAGTTTAAAATTCAAATGTAGACTGCATGTGAGTGATAAACCCTGGAAATGCAAAAATCAGTGTAAGAATGTTCGCAAAGGTAGATTTGGGCACATTTCCCTACTGGGAAGCTCTCTTCTGCATGCCCTACTGAAATTAAGGAGAGCTGTGCAAGAGTATCCGTGTCTATGCAGCTCATGCAGGAGATGTTCTTGTGGGTTGCGGCCCCAACCTCTGAAATACAACCAGGTTTTCGAAGGAAGCAAGTTCCACAGCCTGTGGGCTACTGTTGAGAATCTCCCAGGAGCAAGAATACTGCAGTTGACAAGGGTAGAAATTACATCCATGAATGACTAGAAGTTTGGCAACTGTTTGACTGGCCATTCCTGTATGTTCTGGCTGAAAGTTAACATTATTATTGCCTGCTTATAGTTATCATTCATTCCATGCACGAAGATTCCGTCAGTTTGGACTATTTGGACTACAGTATTTACTATTAAGACACTTGCAGTTGCATCATGCATAATTCATATTATTCTCATAGCCTAAAACTGCTAGGGGCTGTACAAAAATTAAAAAACCCAATGCAGGCCTTGCTCACTAGTTTACAATCTAAGAACAAAACATATATAGGGAGGAAAGGAAGATAAAGTAAAAGGGGGGAGGGTCAATCCAGACAAGTCAGGGTGAAGAGATGTATTTAAAGAGGGGCTTGATTGTAAGCAAGGGTGGGTGACTTGTGGCCCTCCAGATGTTTTAGCCCACAACTCTCAACCTCCTTTACCATTGGGTGTTGAAGGCCAAAACATCTGGTGGAACACATGTTGCCCACCCCTGGAATACCGGAAGAGAATTGTATGTCAGGTGAAGGGCTTTCCCGTGGTAGAGATTTGCATGGGAAAAGGCACTCAGTGGGGAACAGAGATATTTCATCTTAGTTTTAACAAAAAGATTGGCTCCTGCAGAATGAACATACGAAGAAAGCACATGCTCAAGGAAAGCTGGGTTTATGGGCATGTTGATGCTTTTGTGTGACATGAGAAATTCATTGTCGTCCACATGCATCCTGATTTATATACTTTTGTTTTTAGAGTGTTCACTCACAAAGGTGGTTCTGATAGTCACATTGGTGGATCTCTTCAGTCTTTCCATTTCCTCTGGTGGAGAGTTTCCATGCCAGCACAAGAGCTCCTTCCTGGACCTATGATACTGGTGTGGAGAATTCATCACATCAAAGCCATGTTCCCCTTTCTCCGTATGATGAACATCAGAGCCCTGCTGGATCAGACCAAAGGCCCATTTAGCACAGCGTTGTCTTCCCCACAGTGGCCAACCAGATGCCTCTGGGAAGCCCACAGGCAGGACATGAAGGCAATAGCCCTCTCCTGTTATTGCTCCCTAGCAATTGGTATTCAGAAGCACGCTGCCTCTGAAGTGGATCTATTTAGCCATCACGATGAATGGCCTGATCCTCCATGATTTTGTCTAACCCCCCTTGAAAGCCATCTGAGCATCTTGTGGCAGGAAATTCCATAAATTAATTATGCGGTGTGTGAAGGACTTTATTTTGCCTTCCCTAAATTTCCTGTCAGTCAATTGGATGATCCCAGTTCTAGTGTTATGAGAGAGGAAGAAAAATGTCTCTGTTCATATACAGGATTTTACAAATTTTTCCCCGCCCCCCTCTGTTGTCTTTTTTTCTAAGCTCAGAGGCTCCAGGTGCTTTAGCCTTTTCTGCTAAAGAAGGTGCTCCACAGCCCTGATGATTTTCATCACCCTTTTCTGTATCTTTTCCATTTCCACACTACCATGAAGGTAGCAAGCAGAGCAGTCTTTCATTTTGGAGAAATGGAATAGCCAACAACCTCCTGTAGACTGTAAGCCCACAAACAGGGTCCATGCCTGATTATTTGTTCTACATAGAGCACCCAACATGTAGTAGACATTAAATACCATTACTGCCTTAACCAGTTTTTTTGTCAGCAGATGCGACTGGATAAGGACAAGTTTTCTGTCAACCTTGATGTGAAGCATTTCTCTCCCGAGGAGCTAAAAGTCAAGGTTTTGGGAGACGTGATTGAAGTTCTTGGGAAACATGAGGAGCGCCAGGTTGGTCTAATCTTCTAACTAACGTGTCTGGCAGGTGAGGTGGCGTGGGAGGAATGGCAGGGCTGACCCCTTCTAAAGAAGGGTGCCCATCAAGGATGGAGATGTTAACATTGCCATGTTACCTGTCACACAGAAGAGCCTCAAAAAGATGTTTGCAGGCAGAGGAAATAGGAAGGCCCACTTAATCTCTTAGTATTTTGGTTTAAGCCTGTAAAGGCCAGAGCTGAAGCGTATGAAGGGACCACTGGCCCATCTCGTTCAGCGCTGCCTCCTCTGAACGGCAGCAGCTCTCCAAGAAGTCGGGCGGGGCCCTGCTACCTCCTGGCCCTGCTACCTCAGCTCCTTCAACTGGAGAGCCTGGGGATTGAACCCAGGTCCCTTTGAATGCAAAGCAGGTGCTTCAACACTGAACTCTTGGTTCTCCCCAAAGTACACAATTCATGACTAGCCATATTTGGTTATGCTGTGCTTCCCCCCCCCCCCCCCCGCTCTCGTTCGGAAAGGACGAACATGGTTACGTTGCCAGGGAGTTCAGCAGGAAGTACCGGATCCCAGCTGACGTGGATCCCCTCTCCATCACCTCCTCCCTTTCTTCAGACGGCGTCCTGACAGTGAATGGACCAAGGAAGTCAACGGAAGTTCCTGAGCGCAGCATCCCCATTGCAAGGGAGGAGAAATCTGCCCTACCAGCAGGGCCAAGGAAGTAGATGGCTTGTAGAGACCCACCCTTTTATGTTCAAGAAAGCCTTTCCATTGGACACAAACAGCAGACAGCTTCACTGACTGGCTGTTCTTATTTATTTGTGCTAAGATAAGCGATTATGCTTGATTACTAACAAATAAACCAATGAGTCAGCATCTGGTGGCTTCTTCCCTCATTCTTAGGGGCAGCTTTCATTTGAGACAGGACTCAGTCCTAAAGCATGTGAATTGATTGTTAAAAAAAAGAGAGTGAATCTGAGCACATGGAGAGGGCTGCTGCTGCTGAGCAACCACAACCAATGTTTTTAAAAAACAAAACACCTTACTGGCTCTTCTATCCTTGGCTACAGAGCTAAACAAACTGGATGGCTAGGAAGGCACAGGGTCAGACAGCCCTTCACAGAATGTGAAGGAAAAGGGCAGTAACCAGAACTGAAACACGGAGACATGAAGCCCCAAGAACCACAGAAAACCTCCTCCTCACTCTGGCGCACATTCTTTTATTTACAGATGCAGTTTGTGATCTGCTGCATGGCAGCCTGGCTTTCCAGTGGATAGATCAGGAAGGGAGCTGGGGGCCACTGAGTCTTGTAAGCAGGGCCTTCCAAGTGGTCCTGAGGCTGAAGAGAGGCCCTTGGTTATCTTACGGCTTCAGCTGGGTCCCTTCTGGTTCCTTGGGCTTCCCGTCAACCAACAAGCAGGCTCCCCTGCCGTGTGGAGGCGCATAATCGATCATGTAACACGACCGAGCAGTTGGCTTGATTGGAGGAGGCTCCAGCTCTGGCTGGTGTCCAGGGAACCAATGAGCATCTCGTGTAACTCCTAAGAGTAGAGAGAAGACAAGGCTGAGGAGCTCAAAGCAAGGCAGGAAGCTGGGGATTTGCAAGCCAGCCAAATGGAACAAACACACTGAGCTAACTTGGCAGATGCCAAAGGCAACCAGAGCTTCTGCCCATCTAAAAGGGAGCTGAAAACCTGAGGTGGGATGTTAGGAAAGCAAAATAGGCTCCCCTGTTTGATCACAATTGCATTGTGGGGGGTTTTGCACCTTGGTGGCGGTCATCACCTACAGGTGGAGTTGTTCACCTGTGTAATTTGCATACCACACACAGAATCTTGTATGTTTTTGTTTCTTGCTTTCAAAACCATGGACTCTCTTTCACGCTCCAGTACCCACCACTTTCTAAACAGGAACAGTCACCCAGGATAGTTGACCAGTTTGAAGGGAGAGGGAGTGGAATAGTTCACTGGCACATCCAGATTGCTTGGACATCTGGATGCATTTTGCTGGATTTATTCCTGTTCCTACAGGCCCCTTTGCAGTGGTGCACATTGATCCCAGAAGTAAATGAGTGCTATTTCTTTACTTATTGCAATTCTAACCTGACTTTTGGCCCCACAAGGAACCCCAGATTATACACCATCACTGTCTGTATTCTTCCTATTTGGACAAATCTGTTAGGAATATTTGGGTTCAGGAGGATTCAATTCTGAGGGAGGGACTAGATGCCCTCAAAATCTCCTTGCTGCCCTTAAATTATTTGCCTACATTTCAGTTTCATGCACCTACTTCTTGTACTGTGAGGCATTTCCTTGGAGTAGTCTGACGAGTAGGTAGACTCATAGTAGTGAGCATACTGAAAGGGAAAGCCCAGATTGAATGCATGGTTAGTTAAGAAGTCAACTTCGTTAAATCAGGTAGAACCTTAATAGGAAGAGCCTTAGCACTAAAGCATCTCCACTTGCAAACTGTTTTGCAGATTGGTTTGAAGCTCAGCAGAAGGGATAATCAGCAACAGGGGGAAATATGAAGTGACTAATACTGTACTCATATGCATGTTTACTCAGAAGTAAGCCCTGCTGTGTGGAATGGGCCTGCTCCCACAGAAGTATGCATAGGATAGCAGCCAAGGAAAATAAACGAGGAACTGCATAGAAAGCAAGCAAGCAAAGACAACAGAATACAGAGGAATGCTATCTAATAATACATTTTGTGTATTGTGCTTCCTCCTCATGGTACTCTGAGCAATATGCATGGTGATATCTTATTTAGATACTGGGCCAATCCAGATCCAGACACGCTTAGCTTCAAAGATAAATTACATCAGAACAATTATTTTATTAATATATGAATTACATTTGTATCCCACCTGTCCTCCAAGGGGATCAGTGCTGCACATTTTCTCTCCCCGCCCTGCCCCCACCTCCGCCTTTTCATCCTCATACCAATGGGGTGAGATAGCTTAGGCTGAGAGAGAATGACTGGCCCCAGGTTACCCAGAGAGCTTCATAGCTGAGCAGGGAGGTGAACTCAGTCCAAGACCAAGAATCTGATCTCTCAAGGCTGGGTTTGAATCAGGGGAGTGAACATAAGAAGAGCCAGGCTGGATCAGACCAAGGGTCTCTCTAATCCAGCATTCTGTTCACACAATGGCCAACCAGCTGCCTGCGGAAAACCCACAAGTAGGACATGCGTGCTTCTAGATGGAGGGACCCTACGGCTACCAATCAGAAGGCATTCTATCTTTTTCTCCTTAACGGATTTTCTGTAGTGAGAAAAAAGACGGAGGGAGTGGTAGGGAAACATGGGAGGGTTGCGAGTGGAAGATAACGATGTTTAGATGCCCTATAAAATTCTGTGAATGAGGCAGGGTGATAGCACAATAAAAGTCTCATCCAGAAGCACCTGCATTTGGCATGTTACAAACAGAATTACACACAAAGTGCTAGAGAATCAAGTATTTCAGTTTATGCTGCAAGCTAACAAGCAGGTCGGTGGGAAGCCGACACTCTAACCTGGGAAGGGAGAGGCTTGGGCTGCAGCACTTTCCGAATGTCATAGCGCTCCTCGTTCCAGTTCCCCAAAAGGGTTTTGTTGGCATAAGAGTCCTCATTGGTGGTGCACCTCCAGCCGTACTGGAAGAACTTGGACGTGCTGTTCCAATCTGTCCACACTTCCCCGTGGCCATTGGCATGTAATAAACAGCCATGATGGGGGTTAAAGAAGCAAGACAGGGACATGGCCTGGGAAGAGATAAAGAAAAGAAAAATAAGAACAGGCAACAACTGAGGGCATAGCTACATTACAAACATATCTGCTTTAGACCACTTTAATTGTCCTGTCTTCTTTCAAAGAATCCTGGGAATTTATTTGAAGATGTGCTGAGAATTCTGTTACGAGATCCCCAGCTGCATCCTCACGGAACTTCAGTTCCCAGACTCCCCTAGGGAGAGGGGATAACTATTAAATAAGGTTAAGGCTACAATCCTAAACACGCTTACTAGGGCAGGTACAGGCAACTTGTGACCCTCCAGAAGTTTTGGCCTATAACTCCCATCATCTTTAGCCAGCATAGCCAATGGTGCGGGATGATGGGAGTTGTAGGCTAATACATCTGGAGGGCCACAAGTTGCCCACTACTGTACTAGGGAGAAATCCCAATTGAACATAGTGGGACTTTCTTCTAAATAAACAACCACAAGCTTGCACTGTAATGCTGCAGTCCTATGCACACTTACTAGGGAAAGTCCAGTCAGAATTGGCACAACTTCTTTCTGAATAAATCTGCACTGTACATCTGTAGTGTAGATAAGCCCAGAGAAAACACAAATTGAACAACTGTTCTTAAAGTATGTGTGTCCTCTAATACTGCTGCTATTTGCCATTTATTCAAGGCCACGAATACAGACTTGTGACTGAGCCCACAAAAGTTGCTAGCCTGAAAACTAGCCTGCTGGTGACTGGCAGAGAAGGGACAGGGAGCTGAATCTCTATGCTGGGCACAAAGGAGGGAACTTCTCTCCTCTGGCAGTCCGCTTGGTTCTACGCTGGGCTCAGAGGAGTAACAGAGCCCTCCATGCTGCCCACTCACTTGCCTGCATGCACTTCCATGACACCTATGGGAGCAGGCTAGTGCTCAAATGAAAGGCTGCACTAATGTGCTTGATGCTCATGCACTACACTAGGTGTCTTGCAACCAAACTTGCTTTTATAAGAATTCCATAAGGCCCATTGTTACATGGGACTTACTTCCTCACAAGTACAATTGGGATTGTTGCCAGAGAATAACTATTTTTACTTTTTACAGCTTAGGCAATAATTTTGTATTCCTGACAAATGTCAGTTTCAGCCTTTTGCTTCTCCAGTTCTTTTCCTACACCAAAATCAGTCTGACTTCCTGACAACTGGCAATGATATTATTCTTGAAAGATTTGATTTTAACCAAAGTACATTGGGGATAGTTTCAATGTATGCAGCAAATTGGTTGCCATGAGAATTACCATTATACCATGAAAGCAAACTCAGATGTTATTATTCTGTGGGAAAGGGAAGCTTGAACACCTTGGAGGATGGATTGGGCTGAAATCTGGAAGTGGAATTCTGCAGGGGAATACCTCTGAATCAGAAGTAACTGTTGTAGTATATGAACTACTGGTCTCATCCAAATCCCACATTTCCTTGCTACTTTGTCCTGTTCTTAGTTGGAAAGTGCGAAAGGCTTTAGCAGCTCTGACAAAGGGAGGTGGTAGGAGCAACTGAGGCAGGCAACTAGAAAAACTGATTACTTTTGTTTGTGATGCAATTTCTTGATCATCAGCTAGGACTGATGTCACTGGCCTCAGTGCATCCATGGGGTGAAATGCTTTTACCCCACATTGCTACCTCTGGACCTTGCCAAAGTACCTAGGCGCGAAGCAATGGCTACGGCTGCAATCCCCCATGGACTTACTCATGAGTAACCACATTGAACTCAGTGGAATTTACTTCTGAGTAAACATGCTTAACAATACAGAGGTAGAAATACTACCAAAGTTTTGGAGCAGCCACATCAGCTGTGTAATGAGGCTTGATATCTGAAACTATCAAAGATCACTTGTGCTACACACCCCTTGAGTTCTCTAGAACCATCTTGTTAGTTAAGGCTGCAGCATTGTATCTAAACAGGTTAAAACTAATGCCACAACATCTTTTTCTATTATATTTACTTTCTCAGCCTTATTAGGAATTACATAGAGCGGTACGGATGAGGAGCTGGGACACAACCCTGCCAATGCAGCCAAGCTGTGCACCCCATCTGTCCCCCAATGCTGGTTTTGACTCTCAGAAATAAAACAGAAAATACTTTGCACATGTTCAAAGGCACTTCACTGCTCTTTCCAAGGAGCTTTTAGGGATGAGCTCCTACCTGGTTTAAAGGCAAGTGGTGCAGTGGGGGAACTTCATAGGGAAGGCAAAGGATTAGTGAAGCCCACTGGGCTGGTGCTTCCAGGAGCTGGCTAAGCCCCAACTTTGGGACTCAGACAGCTCCTGGAAGTACCAGTTGTAAGAGGAAAACTGGAGGCTAAAATTTCAGGGCCCCTGGTATTGGATACATAGGCACACTTACTTATCAACGTATGTATTACTTCTCCTTCCCCTTCTTCCTTTTGAGGGGGCATGGCTTCATGGGCTGGGCTGTTGGGCCAAACTGGCCCGTGGGCTCAAGGTTTCCCATCCTAGTGTTGGAGCATCAGACTCATACTGCAAAGACCCAACTTCAAACCCTAACTCAGCCATGAAATGCATTGGGTGATCTTTGTCAGTCATTGTATCTAAGCCAAACATACTTCACAGGGTTGTTGTGAGGATAAAAAGTAGAGCAAGGGGACCCTGAGGTTCTTGGGGGAAGAGTAACATACAAAAATAAACAAATACAAAAATAAATGAAAATTGTCCAGCTTCTCTGTTTCCAGCAGTAGCTAGCCAGATGCCTCTGGAAAGCCTGCAAGCAGGGCACAAAGTGGCTGGACAACCTTGTTTCTTGCTCCCTGAACCTGCTTCTGTGGGTTCTCTGTGCTTATGAGGGGAGGTGTGACCTCACTCTCATTTTCTCCTCGTCCTCCACCACCACCTGTCTTCTTGAGCATGAACCAGAAGTGATGTAGCTGCTAAAAAAAGTTACTGCAGTTTTAGGCTGCATTAACAGAAGTGTAATGTCCTGAACAACAAAACATGTCCCAAAGCCATAGTTTCACTCTGTTCTGCGTTGGTCAGGCTGTATCTGGATTACTGTGTCCAGTTCTGGGTGTTACATTTTTTAAAAGACATTGACAAAGTAGAGCTCATTGAGGGGATAACTACCAGAGGAGAGTGAGGCATTTGGGAATGAAATCCTATCAGGAGTGGTTGAAAGAGCTGAGTATGTTTAGCCTGGAGAACAGAAGATTAACAGGAGATATGGCAGCTGACTTCAAACAGTGCAAGTGCTATGAAACCAAAGGTGGGACAGACATGTTGCTCCAGAGGGCTGCATGACTAGAACCAATGGGTGGAAACTGTGGGAAAGCCAATTTAGGCTAAATGCATGATGAGAAACTTCCTAAGGATAAGAGCCGTTTAACAGCAGAACCATCTGCCTCAGGACGCGCTGGAGGGTCTCCTGAGCTGGAGGTATTCAAGCAGAGGCTAGATGGCTGTCTTTCAGAGATGCTGTCTTTGCAAGATTCCTCCACTGATCAGGGAGTTTGGGCTAGACGACCTTCAAGGCCCCTTCCAACTCTAAAATTCTGTTTCTTGTTACCCTCCAAGAAGTTTTTGTTTTGTTTTTTTACGGAGGGCTGCCTTCATGGATGTTAAAAGTCCATTATTATTACTATTATTATTATTATTATTACTACCTTATTTATTATTGTGCTTGTGAGACTTCCTTTTAATTTCTGGCCTTCCCAAAGAAGGGTGTTTTGTATGCTGCTCTCCCAGTAGCCACAGTGGTCTCAACTATATCGTCAAAGGCGAAAAAAGCTGGTGGACTGTCTCTGAACAAGGAGGCTCCATTTCAGCTGCTCCGGCCAAGGGCAGGTCGCTAATAATTACGGTCAAGACGGCCCCTCCCGATCACCTACCTAAGGCCGCCGCCTTCCCTCCGTCTCAGAGGAGTTCGCCCCACCAGGGCGTGGGGGGATGGACGCCACCCGGCCCCTCCCTCCGGTGAGCGACCCGGTCGCGCGCCTCAGGGAAAAGGAAGGAGCCGTTTCTATGGCAACCGCCCGAGCGAGGCGCGCCGGAAGTGGGGCGGAGCTCGCTGGCGGAAGTGACGCGCAAAGCGAGCGCGGCGGCCGGCCGGCTTCTGAGGCGGACTGGGAAGAGGTGCGTGTGGCCGGGGGTGGCGGCGAGAGAGGGGAAACTCTGCTAATTAGTACAGCTTTCCCCGAGGTGGTGCCCTCTAGATGTGGTGGACTACAACTCCCATCCTCCCCAGCAAGAATGCCCATAACCCACCCAGCTGGAGGGCACCAGCTTAGGGAAGGCTGACCTAGCTCATTATCATCTTTACTCTGATTGGCTGGGGTGTGTGTGTGATGGGAGTTGTAGTCGAAACAACCCATGGGTTGTTGTTACAAGCCGGGTTCTGTGTAAGTCAATTGCCCCTATGTCCCAGTAGGTTCCGTGGGTTGGCGGCGTCAGTATGCCACCGATTCAGAGAGAAAGCATGCAGCTAGCTCTTTTAACCCCAACCTGAAACAATGGGACCCTGTTTATTCCACACGCATACGCCCCTCAGGACATCTGCACTGGATACGTGTTAGCTTAACTGCTCTTATTTTTTCCTAAGGTCCATGGAAATTGCAGTTTGGGCTGGTCGGAGAAGGCATCTCTAACGGAATGCTTCGTGCCTCCATTAAATTACAGTTCCCAGGATTTTGGATTGGATTGCTATGATAGCTAAAACTAATATAGAATGGGTACAGATGTGTAGTGTAGATGGACCTTCTCCCCTCCCCGCAACCCCACCGTTGTATTTCTACTTTAAAAAAAGCAAAGCAAACGTTGCACCATGAGCTCAGGTCAACTTCACTTGTGGGTTGCGACCTACTAGTTCAAGAGCAGTGTTCTGACAGCACAGCTGGGAGTGGTCAATGGCCCAGGTGCCTTCTAAGAGCCTTCCCCAACCTGGTGCCCTCCAAATGTTTTGGACTACAACCCCCAGGATTCCTGACCATTGGCTATGTTGGCTAGGGCAGATGGGAGTTGTAGGCCAAAACATATGGAGGACTACAAGTTGCCAACCCCTGCTCAAAGGTCACAGTTCTCAAAGTGGGAAACCACGAAGAGCTGCTGTGCTTATAAGGGAAGCTGTAGATTCATCCCCAAGTCCTCCACTACCCCCCTTAAAGTCACTTAGGGTGCAATCCTTTGCATGGTTAGGTAAAGAAGTCCTACAACTCCCAGCATTCCACAGCCAGCCATGCTAGTTAGGGAATGCTGGGAAGGAATGCTGGGAGTTGTAGGACTTTTTTTTCTGTGTAACCATGCATAGGATTTCAGGCTTAGTTTGCTTGTGAGTTCTTTGAATTTCTGGCCTGCCTAAAGAAGGTTATTTTGTATGCTGCTCTGCTATTAGCTGTGCTGGCCCCTATTGTATTGTCAGAAGGTGCTGCCTTTGCAGACCTTTTGTATCTTAGGATGACAATATCTTGGAAACCAGCCTCATCTCTTACTTTCTCTCAATTTAAGACTTTGCCACCATGAGGTCTCTGCATCATCGACCGCACTTCCTCCTGGTTGGAGAAGGAAACTTTTCCTTCTCAGCTGCTTTATGTGAAGTGAGGGGCTGTGAAACTCACATTGTTGCTACCTGCTATGACAGTGAAGACGCAGTTTCTGGACAAGCTCTTGCCAAGTCCAACATCCAATATCTGAGGGACACAGGTAAAAAGAAAAAGAAAAAAAACCCTGCTTGGTGTGTATCTTCTGATTGCTGTATTTGGAGAACCATTTCTTCCAGGTCAAAATTGTCTTGTGACTCTGGGGAGTGGGGTGGCGATCCTTCATAGGCCTGCAAAGATGCTGAATAAGTGACCATGGCTGCTTCAGCCCAGCTTCTGCCAGCTGTCCTTTTCTCTGCTTGCTCCAGCAAGCTGGACTTCATTTTTGCACCATGGCAGGTGAGAGGAAAGAGGCTGGATGAAGGGACTTGGGAAAGGAATGGCGTGTAGGGGAAATCACAACTGCATTCTCATCTTGTTCCTCAGCCCTTTCAGAGCTATATAAAGAATCTCCAGATGGCAGTCTTGCAACCTTGCCTGGGCCTTTCTTGAAGTTCCTTGTTGTAAGTGGGTTGCCTGGAGCTTTTTATTATGTCTGGATTCTGTGCGCGGCTGGTGTATTGTCCTTAGGCAAGGAAGTGCGGTTTGGAGGGGGCACCTAAAAGCCCTAAGGACTCTGTGGATTTGCTTCCAGTCTTCTTCACAGCACTGGGAATAGAAAATCCTGTTGCTTTATTAATGTAGCTCTGGGGAAAAAAATTACTAGCTGAATTATATTTTAGTGTATAGTTGGGTTTTTGTAGTTTAAAGTTTTATTGTAATGTTATATTTATTGTATACGTATACTTTTATACTTACATTTTGTTGTTCATTGCCTTAGGTGAACTTGATCCAAAACCTTCTACTATCTTAAGCCACCCATTTATTTTTCTTTTAATATTTCAGGAGCTGAAGTTCACTTTTGTGTTGATTGCACAAAACTGAAAGAGTACTTCTTGCCATCTGAGAGAAATTTTGTTCGCATTTATTTCAACTTCCCCCATTGTGGGAGAAAAGCTGGAGTGAAAAAGAACAGGGAGCTTCTTGCCAGGTTTTTCTGCAGGTGAGGACAAAACAAAGCAAGACAGTGTTCTCTTTTCTGTTACTGTGTGTGTCTGTTGTAGTGCTATAACTACTTTGTATCAGAAGCTCTGTCTTCAGTTTTCTTAATAAGAATAAAAGAGGAAATGTGTCTTTCTGTCTATGCCATAGCTCCAAAACCCTGAAACCAAGACACCTGAAACTTTGCATGCATACTAAGGGGACCCTAGGGGAATGAAGCTTGGGATTATTTGATTTTTAAAATGCATGAATTAATTGTAATGTGTTTGACACCTGCAGTAACACCTTCAGTCTCTAGGTGGCAGACTGCCCTAACCAGCACATAGCCATGTCTAGGGGGGCCAGCCACTGTAGCTTCACTCAGATGAGGTGGGTGCAATGTGTCCAACTCTGACAGCTGCATAACTTTGCTTGAAGGCTTTGCTCTATCAAACAAAGGGCTATCCCCATCCATATGAAGCCAGGTAGATTTGCTAGTAAGATAGATAAACATGAGCCAGATATGTTTTAGGTTTGCTTGCTTTGTACAGGCAAGCAGGTTCAGTTTGTATGCTTTATTTTCAGCCCAATATATAAATCTTCACTGTAAGTGGAAGATTTCTGCAAGGGCAGTGTAGTGGCAGGAGGAAGCTGATAGTGTTGCAATGAGGGAATAGAACAAGTAGAAAACAAAGACCTCTGCCACCCAGAGTTATTAACTCCATTTGCAACTTTTCCAGCCTACCTTCCCACTTACAAGGACTGTAAGAGTCCATGTTTAGCGCAACATAGCTAAGAAATTATAAGCACTACATAATGTAAGAGGAGCCATGCTGGATCAGACCATAAGCCTATCTAGTCCAGCTTTCTGTTCCCACAGTGGCTAACCAGATGCCTATGGGAAGAAACAGGCACCATGCAATAGCACCCTACATGTTGTCCTTTCTGTGCAATATTTTGATGACTTTGCTAAAAATTCCTTTCAGAAGAGGCCAGGCAGAGTAACCAATCAGTCATGTACACTCTTCTTTCCTCTTCCTCAACTGTACCTTTCACATACCTCTCCCACTCCCAATCATTAAAAGCAATACAATTTAGAGACTTCTTGGAAACAGCCCACTTGCTGCATCAGCCACAGGAGAATGCTGCCCATCCTTTGTCTGTTCTTATTCCAGCTGCGCAGAAGTCCTGGCAGAGAAAGGAGAGGTCCATGTGGCACTTTGCAGAGGGCAGGGTGGCACCCCTGCAGACCAGCCAGTGAGAGAGTGGCACAACAGCTGGCAAATAGTGGCCATGGCAGCAGAGGCGGGATTTATCCTGAGTGATGTTCATCCATTTAATATCAGGGATGCTTGTGGATATAAATGCACAGGTTACAGGTAACCTGCAGGTACTGCACAGCAGTTGGTGGCATCTCAGATGTCATCTGGGGTGTTGCCATAGCAACCACCATATTAGCATCTGTTCCTGCCTCTTGTGATGCCTCCTCTAATGGAAGAAACACCACGCATGTTCTGTAGGCTGGGAAATCATACACAACAGTCTTTCATCTGTTACTTGGGTAGTATAATATGAAACTTCCTGTTTAAGATTATTTTTTCTTTAGCAGTAGAGTTCTCAAGACTTTGTTGATAGAATGGATTGGCTCTACCTCCAGTAAAGACCTACAAAAATGTAGGGATGTCTGGAAGGAGTCTGAGATAACTTCCAGTGTCTTACTTCGAAGATCCCACCTCATGCTTTCAGACAATCTAGCATTTATCACCCAGGATTTTCAGTCTCATTGGTTTACTGTTAATCAGTTCATGTAATTCAGCTTAAATTTTTGGCTTCATGCTTATGCTAGTCAAAAGTGTCAGATGATGTACCTCAAAACATTCTTGCCTTGTTTATTTCTAGGAGTCAGGATAAATCTTTCTGTGTAGAAGGAGCTCTGAACCACATATTCACATGGAGTTTGCCTTTTCCGCATCCCAGACCTATGATCTGTCAAACGGAGCTGGAAGGCAAATTGGTTTCCTTCCTAGTTCCAGAGATATTTCTAGACAAAATTAACAGGTATGTTACTGAGTGTCAAGATCTTACGAATTTATCCATGCAAAACATAGCCACTTAACTGATCACTGTGCTCAAGTAGAAATTTGAAACTGTGTGCTATTGTCTTAGCATTGAGATGCATTTATGGTTTGCAGTCCAATCCTCACTGTCTTTACTTGGATGTAAGTTCCATTGACTTCAGTTACATTTATTTCCAAGTAAGTATGTTTGGGATTGAAGTATAATCTTAAACTTTGTACTATGTAAAGGTTAGTGTGGCTTAATGGATCTCTGCTAGAGTCAAATCCTGATTTATGGGATCTCTGTGTAACCTTGGACAAGTCATGATCTCCTGCTGTTGTTACTGGAAAAGGGGCTCCACCTGATAGGAGACAAACAACCCAGTCTGGCTTGGATGTGGAAGATAGGTTTGCAGCCATTGAGTCTTTCCATCTGTGACATGGGAATAATGATGAATGGGCAAAGGATCATATAGCACTTCGTACATTTGGTACTATGTGAATAATATGTTGTTTTATAATATATATAAACTAATTTTAGTGACTTGCTTGATAATGTTGATTTCTTCTATATTTTACTATTTGAAATAGGTGTTTCCTCGATATGAATTTGGAGCATCCTGTAAGGACAATAAATGAAAAGCTCATCAATGAGCTTGGCAAATCCTTCCCAGTTCAGAAAGTGAACTCTTCCATTTCCTTGGTGTTCCAAGGCAGCCCCAGCTCCCCTTCCCTTCTGGATGCCTTTTGGATGGTTCCTGTTGCCAAAAGAAACCCAAACCCCAAGGCTGTGGCTAACAAAACTGCAAGGGATACAGAGGCCTTTGCCTTCCCTTCTGGTTTTCCTGGCTGGGGTGGTAGTGATCAATGTCATGACTTGATGCTCTGGGAAAGCAACTGGGTCTTGGGACAGTATTATCTCAGACCTTCCTTGCTGCTTTCTCTTCATACAGTCGTACAACAAGCAGAATTTCCACCTGGGACTCTCCTGGTCCTCAGTGGACCGGTCTTTAGGAAATGCAAGCTGTCTGCTCATGCTCTGCCCATTTTTCATGAGACTGTCTTTATCTGTGTGGTTAATAAGGGCTTAGAACGTGTAGGACTTGCAGAAGCCCTAGCAGAAAACCTCACAAGCACTTTAAGCTTGCTTCTCCAGCCTTCAGGTGTCAAGTTGGACTGTACAACAGTCGGACCAGAAACTACACAACTAAATGCCTTTGTAACTACTGAACCCCAGCTGCATGAATCAAAATATTTTATCACTGTGACCCTTGATGCTTCTAATTGTGACCCAAAGGAAATTTGTGTAGGGTCAATTGGCACTGCTCCATGGCAGCCAAAGAGCATTGATCAAGAAATTGTTTGTGCTTCATTGAACCTTGATCTTCTGGCCATGCAAGTATGTGGAATCTTTGACTGGCGCATGCTCTGGACTTCTGATAAGCGTTTCCTGAATCAGTTTACAGGAGGGCGTTTAGGCCCTTTCAAGAGCTTTTCACTCTATCCACCCTCGTATGTGCACGACATCAGCTTCTGGGTTCCAGAACTGGAAAGATTTAACGAAGCCCAGTTTCATACCATTGCTAGGTGCGTATCTGGTGAAACAGTTGTGTCTGTCCAACTGTTGGACAGCTTTTTGCACCCTGACACGGCACAAACCAGCCTCTGCTACAGGGTCACTTACCAGTCTTGTGACAAAGCGCTCACTTGCCAGCAGGTGGCAGCCCTGCAGATAAAGCTGAGGGAAGAAATCCAGCGTGTTCTGCACGTGACTCTGAGGTAGCTCTTCGTCCTCCACAGACAGAGTTTGTCAGAGACCAAATTCAGGCTGCTGTGAGAAGTCTGGATATTGCAGTGGGAGTGTGCTTTTAACACGGTGTGCTGCATCAGGCCAGCCAAATGCCTTTCATAACGGCTGGGTGGGCTTGACGGGTATATACGCCTGACACTTTCCCCCCCCTTATGCCCCTTAATATAATAAAGTTCATCTGTTTAAATCTTGTTCATTTGTATCACTCTTGGTGGGTGGTTCTTATATGAAGTTTGTTGTTGTAGACTATTGTGATTGCATCTAGCTCTAATCAAAGAGCCAACAGCCAGTCAGAGAAGACAGTGGTGGACTAGATGGACCAGTGACCTGATGCAATATAAGGCCATTTCATATGTTTCTTCTACCCTGTTTCTGTTATATTGAATGGCATAAACAGAAGAAACTCCTAAGCTTTATGTGCTTAATTATTCAGTTCGTGTATTTGAAGGATAACATTTCTAAAGTGGAATTCTGGCATCTTTAAGGGATGCACTGGAGATAATTCTTAATGACATTTTACCTGCCCTCTATTGAAGGAGCTCATGGGGTCATAGATGGTTCATTCCTTCTCTGCCTCACAACAACCCTGTGAGGTAGGGTAGGCTGTGAGATGGTGGCTGGCTTAAGGTCAGTAGGCATGCTGGCCTGGGAATGCTGGGAGTTGTAGGACTTTTTTCTGTCTAAGCATGCATAGGATTGCACCCTTAGCAGACTTTGTAGCTGAACAACAATTTGAACTTGGGTCTTCCCCATCAGAAGTCCAAAACACTCCCAGACTTCCCCAGCTTGGTACCCTCCAGATGTGTTGGACTACAGCTCCCATAATTCCATCCATCATGATGGGAGTTGCAGTCCAACACATCCGAAGGGCATCAGGTTGAAGAAGGCTGCTCTTTCCACTACACTTTTGCAGCAGCAGCAGCACATCTGAATTCAGAAATGCCTGCACCTGTAGGCGGCTGAATGCAAAGAGAATGAGTGACAAAATCCAGAGATATTTATAACTGCAGGCCTTTCAAAGACTCAAATCAAGTGCTGTCTCATTTTTAGAGGGGATTACTGCAGTTGTTACTTTGGCTAAAATAAGAGACTGTAACAGAATCCTTTTGAGTTTAAGCTTGAGCAGGGTCCAGCCATAACTGGAAGGAGAAGAATGGGCTACCTTTTTGGTCTGATGCCAGCCAGTTCTTGACTAATCATTTTGGATGCTCAAAAGCTGGGATGAATGCAGGTCTTACTTGAACCCAATCCAGTCCATCTTAGCTACTACACTACAGTGCTTCACTTTCACACACTTAGCACTCAGTGATATATTTGCTGTTGAACTCCAAAGTGCATATACAGAGATGCATGCCACTGAAGGTGTGACCTTGGACACTCTTACTAGACAATAAGCACCATTGAATATGGTGGGAATTACTTCTGAGTAAGCATGCATAAGCTAAGATTTCACTGCATGGTGATGATTCTATAGATACTTATTTGGGACTAAGGGCACAATCCTATGCATGTTTAGACAGAAAAAGCCTACAACTACCAGCATTCCCTAGCCAGCAATGCTGGCAGAGGAATGCTGGGAGTTGTAGGCATTTTCTCTGTCTAAGCATGCATAGGATTGTGCCTTTCATCTGTTTAAATTCAGTGGGACTTACTTCTGAGTAAATATGCATAGGCTGAGGTATATTTTCCTAGCTGGGCATTTTTCACAGTGCCTGAATATATATATATAAACAGACATGAAACAGATGGAGGCATAAAACTATTTTTGTCTTGTTCCTTGGTTTGTGTGCAACAGGTGGTGTTTGGAAAACTTTAGTCTATAATAGGGGTAGATCACTTAATGATGGATAGGTATGCAGGATCCAGTTAAGCATGTAAGGCATGCAAAACACCGTAGCTATCAGTATGTTTACTTGCAACTAAGTCCCATTTTGATAAATGGGATTTACCATCAAGTATGTATGCATAGGATCTCACCCCCCACCCCATTTCTCTCCCATCATTTGAGGCCTTTGTTTTATTTTATTGTCACAAAATAAATTGTAATGCACACTGGGATGTTTATTAAAAAGAAAGATTTGTGCATTTCATAAATCAATCTTGAACATGTTTACTTAGCAGTAACTCCTACTTTGCACGTCCAACCTGTTGCTTTGTTCTCCAATGTTTTTTGAGATGAGATGGCAGATATGTTTGCACAATTGGAGCACACGCTCAGTGAAACGGCAGCTCAACAGCCCCTCCCTATGCACATTTACTCAGAAGCAAGTCCCAGCTCCACATTCAGTCCAGCTTTCTCCCAAGTAAATGCACACAATTATAATATGCCTACTAACTTGGAAGCAATTGTCACTGGAGTCATTAGGATTACTTTCAAGTAAACATGTTCAGGGGTGGTGTGTTGTTGTTGTTGTTCAGTCGTTCAGTCGTGTCCGACTCTTCGTGACCCCATGGACCATAGCACGCCAGGCCTTCCTGTCCTGCGCTCTCTCCCGGAGCGTGCTCAAGTTCATATTCATTGCATCCGTGATGCTATCTAGCCATCTCATCCTCTGCCGTCCCCTTCTCCTTTTGCCTTCAGTCTTTCCCAGCATCAGGGTCTTTTCCAGGGAGTTTTCTCTTCGCATTAGGTGGCCAAAATATTGGAGCTTCAGCTTCATTATCTGTCCTTCCAATGAGCACTCAGGGTTGATTTCCTTTAGGATGGACTGATTTGACCTCCTTGCAGTCCAGGGGACTCGTAAGAGTCTTCTCCAGCACCACAGTTCGAAAGCATCAATTCTTCGGCGCTCAGCCTTCCTTATAGTCCAGCTCTCACAGCCATACATTACTACTGGGAAAACCATAGCTTTGATTAGACGGACCTTTGTCGGCAAGGTGATGTCTCTGCTTCTTACTATGCTGTCTAGGTTGGCCATAGCTTTCCTCCCAAGGAGCAGGCGTCTTTTAATTTCATGGCTACAGTCACCGTCTGCGGTGATCTTGGAACCCAAGAAAGTAAAATCTGTCACTGCTTCCATTTCTTCCCCTTCTATATGCCAGGAAGTGATGGGGCCAGATGCCATGATCTTAGTTTTTTTAATGTTGAGTTTCAAACCAGCTTTTGCACTCTCCTCTTTCACCCTCAACAAGAGGCTCTTGAGATCCTCTTCGCTTTCTGCCATTAGGGTGGTATCGTCTGCATATCGGAGGTTGTTGATAATTCTCCCAGCAATCTTAATTCCGACCTCTGATTCATCCAACCCGGCATTTCTCATGATGTACTCTGCATATAAGTTAAATAAGCAGGGTGACAATATGCAGCCTTGTCGTACTCCTTTCCCAATTTTGAACCAATCGGTTGTTCCATGTCTGGTTCTTACTGTTGCTTCTTGACCCTCGTACAGGTTTCTCAGGAGACAGGTAAGGTGGTCTGGTACTCCCATCACTTTAAGAATTTGCCACAGTTTGTTGTGATCCACACAATCAAAGGCTTTAGCGTAGTCAATGAAGCAGAAATAGACGTTTTTCTGGAATTCTCTTGCTTTCTCCATGATGCAGCGAATGTTGGCGATTTGATCTCTAGTTCCTCTGCCTCTTCGAAAGCCAGCTTGTACTTCCGGTAGTTCTCGGTTCGCATACTGCTGAAGCCTGGCTTGTAGGATTTTGAGCATCACCTTGCTGGCATGTGAAATGAGCGCAATTGTGCGGTAGTTTGAACACTCTTTGGCGTTGCCCTTCTTTGGAATTGGAATGTAAACTGACCTTTTCCAGTCTTGTGGCCACTGTTGAGTGTTCCAGATTTGTTGGCATATTGAATGCAGCACTTTAACAGCATCATCTTTTAGGATTTTAAATAGCTCGGCTGGAATACTGTCATCTCCGCTAGCTTTGTTGTTACTAATGCTTCCTAAGGCCCACTTGACTTCACTCTCTAGGATGTCCGGCTCAAGTTCAGTGACCGCACTATTATGGCTATCAGGGACATTCAGATCTTTCCTGTATAGTTCTTCTGTGTATTCTTGCCACCTCTTCTTAATCTCATCTGCTTCTGTTAGGTCCCTGCCTTCTTTGTCCTTGATCATGCCCGTCTTTGCACAAAACGTTCCCTTGAGATCTCCAATTTTCTTGAAGAGATCTCTAGTCTTTCCCATTCTGTTGTTTTCCTCGATTTCTTTGCATTGTTCATTTAAGAAGGCCTTCTTGTCTCTCCTTGCTATTCTCTGGAACTCTGCATTCAGCTGGGTATATCTTCCCCTTTCTCCCTTGCTTTTCGCTTCCCTTCTTTCGTGAGCTACTTGTAAAGCCTCATCAGACAGCCACTTGGCTTTCTTGCATTTCTTTTTCTTTGGGATGGATTTCGTTGCTGCCTCCTGAACAATGTTACGGACCTCCGTCCAGAGTTCCTCAGGCACTCTGTCTATCAGGTCTAATCCCTGAAATCTATTCCTCACCTCCACTGTATATTCATCAGGGATATGATTTAGGTCATACCTGAACGGTTTAGTGGTTTTCCTGACGTTCTTCAATTTAAGCCGAAATTTTGGAATAAGCAGCTCATGATCTGAGCCACAGTCAGCTCCAGGTCTTGTTTTTACTGACTGTATGGAGCTTCTCCATCTTTGGCTGCAAATGACATAATCAATCTGATTTCGATATTGACCATCTGGTGACGTCCATGTGTAGAGTCGCCTCTTGTGCTGTTGGAAAAGAGTGTTTGCTATGATCAGCATGTTCTCTTGGCAAAACTCTATTAGCTTTTGTCCTGCTTCATTTTGTACACCAAGGCCATGCCTGCCTGTTATCCCGGTGATTTCTTGACTTCCTACTTTAGCATTCCAATCCCCTATGATGAAGAGGACATCTTTTTTTGGTGTTAGTTCTAGAAGGTGTTGTAGGTCTTCATAGAACCGATCAACCTCAGCTTCTTCGGCCTCAGTGGTTGGGGCATAGACTTGAATTACTGTGATGTTGAATGGTTTGCCTTGGATTCGTACTGAGATCATTCTATCATTTTTAAGATTGTACCCCAGTACTGCTTTTCCCACCCTTTTGTTGACTATGAGTGCTACTCCATTTCTTCTAAGGGATTCTTGCCCACAGTAGTAGATATAATGGTCACCTGAATTAAATTCGCCCATGCCTGTCCATTTTAGTTCGCTGATTCCCAAGATGTCGATGTTCAATCTTGCCATCTCATGTTTGACCACCTCCAGCTTACCTTGATTCATTGATCTGACATTCCAGGTTCCTAAACAATATTGTTCTTTACAGTATCGGATTTTCTTTTCACCGCCAGACACATCCACAGCTGAGTGTCCTTTCGGCTTTGGCCCAGCCGCTTCACTCTTTCTGGCGCTACTTGGAAATACCCTCTGCTCTTCCCCAGTAGCATATTGGACACCTTCCGACCTGAGGGGCTCATCTTCCGGCGTCTTCTCTTTTAGCCTTGTGATACGTTCCATGGGGTTTTCTTGGCAAGAATACTGGAGTGGGTTGCCATTTCCTTCTCCAGTGGACCACATTTTGTCAGAACTCTCTGCCATGACCTGTCCGTCTTGGGTGGCCCTTCACGGCATAGCTTATGGCTTCATTGAGTTACGCAAGCCCCTTCGCCACAACAAGGCAGTGATCCATGAAGGGGGGGTGGTGTGTACTACACGCTATGTAGGTTGCCCTCAATGCAAGCAATGCATTTCCCGTGGGTGTGCGTGTCAGTACCTTGGCGAACAACACGTGGAATAACATCGCTCAGAACTGCTCTGCACATTGTGCACTGGGGTGGTGGCATTCTGGCCTGCGCTACAAAAGACTGCGGGGGCAAGAACTTTGGTCACATTTTCGAATGGTCTCATGACTGTTTTTAATAACGTCCTTGCATGTAGTAAACTAGCATGTCAGGAGGAAGGCGACGTTCGTGAACTAGCTTATTACATACAAGGTGTACTTTTTTTTTTTTTTTAAGGGCGCATTCAAAAAACGGCACATGCATCCTCACCTGCAATCTGAAGTGGTACAGGCTAGAAGGCTACTACCTCTCCTCCGTGCCGCGTAACAGGAAGGCTGGACAGCGGCGCATCCGCTTTCCGTCCTGCCAGGAGACACGTTCACCCGGCCAGGAGACTGGAGAAGGGCTTGCGCCTGCGCGTGCCTTTTGCCCGTACCCATCATGGCGACCGCCGCCTTCAGCTCTGACGCGTCCCGCTCCTGACTGCAGGGGAGGAGTTTGCCGGCGAGGCCTGACTCCTGCCCACACCCGGCATGGCGGCCAAGGGGCCCCGGCAGCGGCCTCGATGGGGAGCCGGGGATGCGGCGGGGGCGGCCGCTGCTCGGCAGCGAGAGGAGGCGCCCCCGCCGGCCCCTGAGGAGGCCAAAGCCGAGTAGGTGGCCGATACTGGCGTGGGGGGTGAGGAAGGAACGGGGGGGTGTTATGGGGGTGGGCTGCCTGAGGTAAACGGTAGGTGGCGAGATCAGAGCTGGTGAAGGGTGGAAAAGCCCTCTTGAGAAATGGGGGGCTGAGGTAAATTGGGGAGGGAGAATAGCTGGTGAGGGGCAGGAAAGTCCCCTTGAGAAGTTGCGGAGGGTGCGGGTGCTGAGGGGGGTAGCTAGTGAGGGGTGGAAAACACGCCTTGAGAAATGGGGGTGTTTGGATAGGAGTGGGAATTAGGATGGGTGGAAGGGAGGGCGATGATTCTAAAAAGTTGTGGGGGGGTTGATATGGGAAGGGGGGTTCTATAGTGGCTGCGCGAGGGGGGGTGGGGGGAATCAGATATTAATTCCTTACAGATTTAAGCGTCGTCGTCGTCGCCCCCCCGCCCTCCCCAGGTGTGTTATACTGAGCAAATGTCACATTGATTTTACTTGTTTTTGCTGGAAAGCTGATTTAAAAAGAAGAAGACACACACACCCTTTTAAAACCCTATAGCCCAGCCTCCCCCAACCTGGTGCCCTTCACATGTGTTGGACCACAACTCCCAGCATCAGAGTTACAAATGATGCTGGGAGTTGTAGTCCAACACAACTGGAGGGCACCTGGTTGGGGAAGGCTGCTCTAGCGCCATTGATTCTCAGTCGGCCACTGCCAATGGTTGCCATAAAGCAGACAGATGGTGTTGTCCCATTTGCCTAGAGCCCCACAGGAGTCAGAATAGGGTCTCTGCAGAGTGGTAGGCGGCAGTATTGCAACCGAAACTCTCCCCATGACCCGAGTTCGATCCCAGCGGCAGCTGGGTCCCTGGTAACCGGCTCAGGTCGACTCAGCCCTCCATCCTTCCGAGGTCGGTAAAATGAGGACCCAGCTTGCTGGGGGAAAGGTAGTCACAACTGGGGAAGGCAATGGCAAACCATCCTGCTATAGTCTGCCATGAAAACGCCAGTGTAAGCGGTGTCCCTCTAGAATCATAATCATATCATAGAATCATAGAATAGTAGGGTTGGAAGGGGCCAACAAGGCCATCGAGTCCAACCCCCTGCTCAATGCAGGAATCCAAGTCAGAGCATCCCTGACAGGTGGCTGTCCAGCCTCGTCTTGAAGGCCTCCAGTGTGGGAGAGCCCACCACCTCCCTAGGTAATTGATTCCGTTGTCGTATTGCTCTAACAGTCAGGAAGTTTTTCCTGATGTTCAGCCGTAATCTGGCTTCCTGTAACTTGAGCCCATTATTCCGTGTCCTGCACTCTGGGATGATCAAGAAGAGATCCTGGCCTTCTTCTCTGTGACAACCTTCCAAGTACTTGAAGAGTGCTATCATCTCTCCCCTCAGTCTTCTCTTCTCAAGGCTAAACATGCCCAGTTCTTTCAGTCTCTCTTCTAGGGGTCAGTAATGACCCGGTGCTTGCACAGGAGGAACCTTTTCTATCCTCTGCAGACCCACACTGCATTCAACCCCCCTCCACCCCAACTTTCAGCTTTATATAACTGAGAGAAGGCATTTTAAATAGGCACCATTAGCAACCTGTCCTGTGGGGTAGAGATCTCATCCCTTCTTGGCTACAGGGCAACCAAGGCTTGGTCTAGTCAGTATTTTGATGGATTAAAAATCAGCTCCCAACAGCTTTCACTGAGCAATCTGCATATTGGGTTATATTCCAAGACCAGCAGTTTCGCTCTGCAATTATCCAAAAGTGGCAGGTCTTAAATGCATGGATACAGATATATTCACTTTGTAAGGCTTTCTGGATGTTTAAGAATGCTCCATTTTTAAATCCAGAAGCCTCAGTCACCTTGCTCACTGATCCCATCCCCCTATATCATCCATGAATAGGGCTAACACCTGTGTCTTTCGGCTCTTGCCTAGGCCATCTGGGAGCAAAGCAGGGCATGTCTGGGCCCCTGAAGGATCTACAGCTTTCAAGTGTCTAATCTCTGCCAGGTTTTGTGCTGCCCTGCTGAGTAACATCTCTGACTGTGACGAGACATTTAACTACTGGGAACCTGTGAGTGGCTTCCTTGCCTGTAATGAAGTGTCTTGCTGGGTTGCAAGTGGGTAAACATTTAATCTAGCTTTTGAATTGCTGCTGGATTTAAAGTTGTGATATCTCAGCTATACCCCCTGGTCTTGTGTGATGCAGGATTGCGATCCTGCAGATGCTGGCTTTCTAGGGACAAGAATGGCCATTGCAAGTCCAGCACTCTTCTTGACAAGACTTCGCCTGTAACTGGCCTAGCCTTCAGCATTCTTATCCATGTGTGTGTGATGTATGCACATGTATGCTACTAAAACAAGAATAAGGACACCTTCTGACTTGTATTTGTAATGCATCCTATAGATGCACTACCTCGTTTACGGTAAAGGCTTCCAGACATGGGAATATTCTCCCATCTACGCTATCCGCTCCTACGCATACCTGTGGCTCCATGCCTTACCAGCCTTGTTCCATGCCAGAGTTCTGCAAACAAACAAGGTAACATGCTTATCTTGACTTTATCTTTGTGCTGGGTGGGATTTTCCTTCCAGACCACTCCAACCAGTTGCCCAAGGCCTCAGAAGAGCATTGGCAACCATTCATAGTTTTTCTCCTTGACTCCAGGCCAATATTGAGAGTAGCTGCGGTGAGCCTTCTGTCTTTTATAGGCAGCCTTCCAAGCCACACCTATTTCCTGTTCCATTTCCTAGCACCCTACTTGTGAGGAGGCCTTTGTTCCCAAGGAAGCTATAGTTACTATAGACTGGGGGAGTGCCTGTGTCCTCATGCTCCGCCCCTCCGGGTTCAGTTGCTAGAAAGACCTGATGACCCCGGTGTCTGGGCTGTTCTCTTTGTGGCTCACATGAGCTTGCTCCCACCTTCAGTCTCTCCCACCACCATGGACCTTGTTCCTATGTCATTGTTGCAGTCGGACCATGTGTGCCTTTCTCTAAACAGAAGTCATTGTATTGGGGGGGGACGGGACAGGGATTTCACCAATTAAGTTGTCCAGCCAGCTGTTTTGACATGGGGCTCTGATATTGTTAACTTTCATTGTGGCTTAACCCATGAAATCCATTATTTACTTTATCATGTGATGTGAAAACCATAATAATCCTTGTCAAACTATTTTTTGCTGGTGTGTGTGTGTGTGTGTGTGTTAAGCCAACTGTCTACCAAAGGAAGCAATGTCTCTTTTTAAACATGATAACAACTATTATAACTGGAGACTGTAGGCTGGACCATATTCTGCTGACCCCACAGTGAATACCCAGGCTGTTCCTTTCTGCTACATGTGTGTAAAAACCACCTTCAGAGTAATGGTGGCAGTGGCATGTATGGTATTTAACCCACTTTGCACATTGAATAGGGTAATGCCTACGGTTAGGATCTGTCCAAAACTCCCGGGAGTTGAAAACAACCTTTGGTTCTTTTTGTTCACCAAGTATCCTATGCTTTTAAAAGACTGATTAATCTATCTGGTCCAACCTCTGGCATTATGATGTCTTACCATAGGGTGAGGAGGGTGGGTGTAATAGTGTTCGCTTCTAAAAGGATTAAAACTGTAACCATTTCTCCTAGGTTCTCATCTTCTATTTCCTGCGCTGTCTTCTGGCCTTCATGAGTTGTGTTTGTGAGCTTTATTTTTATAAGTGAGTACAGAAAATGCTTCTTCTGTTACTGTTGTGAATAATATGCTGTTGACATGGGTGTTATCGCAAGGCTGTTCCTTGGTTCACCAAATTACTGTGCCATGGTAAACCACCAGGGCAAGTACATACCTACAGTTCTTTGGTATGTTGTAAGACCTGAGGCAGTTAGAGAACTTAAGGGCTGGAGCAGTTTCGGGGTTGTCTTACCTAAGATATAAAACAGTGCTAAACTCAGTATTAAACTCAGAATTGCTGTATCGCATTCCTCCTGCTTTTGGTAGTCCTCAGTCTCAGCTGACATATGGTTGGGGCAAGGATACCAGCAGATCCTGGGAAACAGAGAAAAAAGGTATGAGGGAGTAGAGGCAATGGGAGCTGGCTAGAGAAGTTCAAAGGACTTATTTAGATGCGAGGTTATAACACGTAGTAGTATGGTGCCACCTACATAGACATGCCAGTAGCTGGAATCGTAGTGTAGAATTGGCCAGAGAACATGTTATTAGCTTGTCTTCCTGTCACACTAGCAGTTTGGAGGAGCCCTGAGGGCTACAATATATGAAGCTGCCTTCTACTGCCCATTGGTACTTCTAGCCCGTTATGGTCTACAGTAGCTTGTAATAGTTCTCCCAAGTCTTTCCTAGACCAGACACCTGAGATTCGTTTTACTTGGAGATGATCCTGGGGCCTTCTGCACGCAACCTGTCAGGGGTGCCTCTGAGCATAGGTAGTGGCAGAGTAGCTCAGATTCCAAAGAGGAACCGCAAAACGTGTGGGAGGAACTTTCCCAGACTCTCCCAGACAGGGAGAGACAGACACCTCAGGTTTCAATAGTCCAGCTGGATGGAGAAGGCCTCTCTTCACACACCCCTGTGAGAGATGGCAAACAGGGAGAGGTGGGGCTTGGAGAGTCTGAATTCTTAGACACCAGACTCAGAGCCAAGAGAGAGATGGCAGGGGTGGAGCTTAGGCGATCTGCCAGATTGGCCCAGCGGGAACAGCTACATGTAGAGACCTCACGAGATAGAGGGAGATCCCCCCGCCCTTAAGTTAGGTAAGCGTGACCACCTTCTCTCAAACGGTGGGCAACTTTCAACCTTTGTAGCTTCCCTCTGAACTCCCTGAAGACATTTTGTTTGTAGACTGTGAGTTACTGCATCTGTATGACCCATTGAAGTAAAAGGATTAAAGAGCCGAGGATAGAAGCCTCTTGTCTGTGTTTTGATTTGGCTATTTGAAGTTCAGCAGGGAAACAAGGGAACCCCAACACAACCCACATGATCTGCCACTGAGCTATAAGGCTCATCTAAAAATGAAGCTGCAGTATAGTGAACCATTGACCCATCTAGCCCAGTATTGTTCGTTATGCTGTGAGTTCTTAGCTGTTTTCTGGAACGATGTCATGTTCTGCCCCTCCTCTCTGCTTCCTTAGGGCAGTGTGCAAGAAATTCGGGCTGCATGTGAGCCGTCTCATGTTGGCTTTCTTGGTGCTCAGTACTGGGATGTTCTGCTCAGCAGCTGGTAAGTTAAGTGAATTAGGTAGGAATCGACTTCATCTTGGAATCTGGTAAGGAGATTTTTTGTGTGTGTGCAGAATTTGCATTGATTCAGTAGGGATTCGGATAGTGACGACAGAGGGAGGTACATGGACCAGTGGTAGAGAGCAGAAGGTTGTGTGAGGGCAGAAGTCACACTCCTAAGTGAACTTTTCCTCCCCCTTCTTTTGCTTTCCCTGACTGAGATTTGGCTGACACTGCCTGTACTTCTCAAGCTTTGTGTGGACTAGAAACCTGAACAAAAATAAATACTAAGAGGTTCAGGATTCCGAAAAGGATTTTCAGTAGGTGGTCAATGCAGACATCTGGGCATCCAGGTTCTGCAGAAAGAAATGGCGAGGTACAAGGAGTGTTTCTGGACTTAGTTTCAGCAGAGTAAGGGCATGAAAGCCATTCACCTTGCTTACCATGGGGCCACACAAATTTTTGGAGAGGGGAAGAAGTTAGCTTAGATCCCTCATGTGTAGCTGTAATAAGTTCCTGACTTGCCTCCTGAGCTCTCTGCATCTCAGGATAGAAAGAGAGGATCTGCTGAAAAATATTTCCAGTGGGGAAGGTGGGTGGACCGCCAGTCAGCAAGGGGATGCTTAGGAAACACCTTTTCCAGTGGAAGGATTCCAAGGGTGATTTATGTTAGTTCTTGTGTAACTTCCTCCCCCTGAACTGGCTAATACTGAGGAATTTGAGGTTCTTCCCCCTGAACTGCTTGATACTAAGTGAGACCACTGGTCCATCCTGCCCAGCATTGTCTGCTTTGACATTGCCAGCAGCTTTTCAAGGTCACAGGCAGAGAGAGGGCTCTACTGAGCTATGGCCCCTTTCCCGTGTTGCGTGTTTTTAGGACTATGCTGGGAAAATCCTCCTCCTCCTCCTGCCAAGGAGCCTTGATATGGTATTGTGTTCTCTGCGATGCAGTGCAAATGCTTTCTATGTGCTCCCAGATCCTGACTCCCCTTTGCTTCTTTTTCATTTCAGCCTTCCTCCCCAGCAGCTTCTGCATGTACAGCACAGTAATAGCAATGACTGGGTGGTACATGGATAAAATCTCTCTGGCAGTCCTGGGCGTGGCTGCTGGAGCCATCATGGGCTGGCCTTTCAGTGCAGCACTTGGGTAAGCAAAATGGGGATGCGGGGGATGGAAGCATTCAAGGCCTGGTAACTTTGGTCTTGGGGATATAGCTGTGTAATTTCTGTTACTTGGAGAGGTGTGAATTTTGTATTTTGGGACAGAGTTGTTTGTATCCCTTCCCATCCATACTCTATGACGCTTGCACAGCTTTTGAAGACTCTTTCTAATTAAGAAGTTTTCTAGTCCTCATGGTTGCAGAAGGAAGTTCCAAGAATATGTGGCAAGTGACTTCAGAATGGAAGAGAACTTTCAGCAGTTATGGGGAATTGGACATGTTCAACCAATACTGAATATTGATTTTTTTTCAAGCTAAGAAATTTCATGTCATGTCATTTATTACATTTCTATACCACTCAATAGCCAAAGCTCCCTGGGCAGCTTACAAAGATTAAAAACCTTAAAAATACAATATTGTACATAATATAAAATCATTTACATACAAACATATAAACGGAAAACATACACACACCTCTCTCTATTTTAACAATCAGCAGTAAGAAATGTCTGTCATCTTGTGATTTGCAGAATTCTGAGCAGAGAGCTTGAAAGGCTGCCACTGCAGGTTATATTTTAAGACACTGCACTGTAGGTATTAAGCAGGTTTTACATAGTAGTAGTAGTATTTCCCAAGGAAAAGGAGCAGGGAGGGGAGATGGCAAAAAGCTTTTATCATACCACTTTCCCAATAAAAAAGGGGATTCTCTCTTACTTATAAGAGTATTCTAACTTATCTCCTGCTTCTCTGCACCACATTCACATGTTCTCACTGTATTTCTTTTTGCCCTGCATTTGCAACATTTTTTCTGTCTCTAGAGTAGGGGTGGGCAGAAGGCAAATCTCTCTCTCTCTGTAATTTGCAATAGAGTAGCATGGATTTCTGACTCTCAATAATTTAACAATAGCAGCAGCAAAATGTCACCCTCTCCCATCCTTAATTATCCTGCTGAAAGGAATAAAGCTTGTGGGGAGCAGACGGTATAACTAGAAATGGATTTTTGAATTTAAAAACTGCAAGTACCACTCAGTCTGCTACCCAAAACAAATTCCTGGGCTCTGAATTCTTCAGTTCTACATGTACGTCTTTTAGCACCAGGCTCCAACTTGGTGGATCTCGGGGTTCTATTAAAAAACAATGTAGATTCTTCAAGGCTGAAGTCTGTCCACCTCCGCATTAGAGAGCCCTTTCCAAAAACCCTCTTGTCTCTATATTTGCTTTGGCCATCTGCATTCCCATGCTACTTCTCAGTTTCCACCATTTCTAAATTTCATGCCCTACTCTCTGCTGTTTTAAAAATAAAGTGAATTTCTAAGAAAAAGCTTGAATAATTTAGAAATGGGATATATTCCAAGGTAGGCACTTGATTAAAAGTCTCTGGATGGTTGTTTGGGGGCTGGCGGTGGAGGGAGTTTTCCATGGATAATCGATCAATTAAACATCCAAGCAGGGATTCAAATAGTTGTTGCTGTTTGTTTGAGAATAGGGGAAAAGGGCCTTGGGTGACAAAAATATCTTCTTGGTGCTCCTTTTGTTAGGCTTCCAATTGCATTTGACTTCCTGATCCTGAAAAGAAGGTGGAAGAGCTTCCTGAGGTGGTCTCTTGTGGCACTGGTGGTGTTCTTGGTGAGTCCTCCAAATTGATTTTGCTTAGAGGGGAAAATGGAATGATGGGAGCAGAGTGTCAAGTTCAGTTCAGCAGTGGTGCTATAGTCTCCTTCCTTCCCTCAGTGAGGACAGAACAGGAGTAAAAGAACGTTAAGGGCTTGTTAAGCAAACAAAGCAGCTGTTCAGTGGCCTGGGAAGCTGGAGAAGCGTAGGTGAAGGGCTGATGAATGGAGGAGCTGAACAGAAAGTAGGGTTGGCGCAAAACCTCACGCAGGGGCCTGGGAAAAGACAGGCTGTGCATTCTTGGCAGAAAGGAAATAGGCAAGGAGGACATAGATGTCTGGAGATTGAAGGCCAGGGAGCTAAGAGAGCAGAGGGGTGCAAAGTCCTAGACCACTGCAACTTTGTGACCTGGTGACCCGGTGACCCGACGATGTCAGCAAGGACATGTCTGTATGTGGTTTGCATATGAATCTGTGTGAAAGAGAGTGAATTTCACATGGAACGTAGGAATATGGAAATCTTACTTAATACGGAGTCAGACCATGGGTCCATCTAGCTCAGTACTGTTGACATTGACAGACAGAGGCTCTCCAGGGTTTCAGGCAGAATTCTTTCCTAACCCTACTTGGAGATGTTGGGGATTGAACCTGGGACCTCTTGCATGCAAAGCAGGTGCTCTACTGCTGAGCTACAGCCCTTCTCCCACAATTTGAACTAACAAGCCAATTCTTTGGTTGCAGGTTTCTAGTTAAAGGTAAGGGCAGAATGACACCTTACACTGGACATGGGGACTGCTGCTGAAAATAACATCCCTGTATTGAGTTCTCTTCCCCCATAACATGTAAAATCCTCTCCTGCGTCCTGAATCATCACAGTGTGCATTTCCAGCAAGCCGACTTTGCCCCTGCCAGCAGTAGATAATAATGTAGAATTGGGGCAAGGCAAAATACATTGTGATAATGTCACAACATGGGAGACGTGATGCTACATGTTGTGGGTCAGGGGTGTATGTGTGTATCCGCACACATGCACTTGATTCAAGGATGCCATTTTCACTGGCATTCCTGTCTGCCGTAACTTGTAGTTCAGCCCTAAGTTCTGGTTGATGCCTCTATTTAGCTTATAAATTTAGCTGTATTTAGTTTATAAATGTGGGAAATTCAAGCGTTGATATGAAATCGCCCAAAATGTGAAACCGATTTATAAAGAGTGACATGGTTCTTGTTGAAGGTGCCCCTGGTGGCTGTTGACAGTTACCACTATGGGAAGCTGGTGATAGCTCCTCTCAACATTGTCTTGTATAATGTCTTCACATCACACGGACCAGATCTTTATGGTGAGTAGGAGTTGAGGAAATGTTTTGGGGTGGTAGGTTTGGAGAGATTGATCATACAAGCTATGCTGTAAAAATTGGTGCATGCTCTGGTGGGTTTATTTATTTGTTGTTTATAAGCTGCCTTTCAGCCCCAAACAGAGCCCCCAAGGTGGGGTACATAAAGAAAAAGAATATTAAACAAGTTCAAATGAACCAAATCAACAGCAAACCTGTCATTAAAACCTCAGAGAACAGACTCAAGCTATTTTCATCGCCTACCTAAAACTGTGCAAACATGGGGCCAGTCTCACCTCCATAGGGAAGGAATTCCATTATTGGGGTGTTGCCACAGAGAAGACCTGTCCCATGTTCCCACCAGCCTGTCCTCCCTTTTGATGGTGGGGCAAGGCTATTCCCATGGCTGACCCAATTTGTTGAGCTTCTTCATACCGCTTTGCTGCACAGTCCAAGAGTTGCAGCCCAGCAGTCTCTGCAGTGTTGCAAGGGATTCCCAGAGCAAATGTCTTGGATTCCACACTGCTTTACTTGCTTCCCCAAATGTATGGCTGCTCCAAGCACTTGCTTGAGTTGCTGATGCTGTCATCCGGGCGCCAGGGGATCAAAGGGCATTCAAGCATGTTCTTAGATTGGCACTTCTGCACTAAACTGGAAGCATGATGGGGAGGGGTGCTTTGTGGAAAGATGCACCTTCTGCAAGATCTGGGTGGGATTTCTATGTAGTGTTGGTCTCATTTCCATGTGCAGTGTGGCGGGGGCAGGCTGTGTGTAGTCTGGGAGTTGGGTGCACATGGACATATGCCTGACCCCCTCCAAATGATGAGCTCCAAATGAGGATGCCCTTTTATGCTGTGGGCTGGGAAGCAGATCAGTTTGCAGTTGGATGTCTTGGCTGAGGTAAGAATGATCGCTTCATAAGATGCTGCCTTACCCTGAGTCAGACCACTGGTGCATCTTGCTTGATATTGATTACTCTGTACTGACAGTGGGCCTCCACGGTCTCGGGTGGAGGTCTTTTTGAGGCCCTGAATTGGAGGCAGTTCTGTGCCTAAAGTAGTGCAGCGTTTGGCTTCCTGTGTATGTAACGGCAGCGTGATCTTTGTCCTTCTGCGAGTCCTTCATCTCTGCAAAATGATGGCAGAACACATCATACAAGACCTTGGAGCCTCTTCCTTCTGTCAGTGTATTGAGCCTGACCTTTCCACATTTTGTGCATGAGCATGAGCTGGCTCCACTGTTCTCTGGGGACCACTGAATTCTGAAGTGTCTTATTCAGAATGACACTTATGTAATGTCTTCATGCTATTGAGAGGGCTGCTTTAGTACTGTCTAGCCTGAAAACACAATGAAGAGCAGAATGCTGTGGATGTTGAGACAGTGTTCTGATACTGAGGCACATGCTCAAAGGTGACTCGAGGACAGGTCCCTGTTTACATGGATTTTTGTTTGTTCTGGCTTTAGATTAAACTTCCATGTCGGTCCCACCTGTCTTTGGGTTCACCTCTCAAGCATGGAATCTGGCATGTGTTTGTTTTTTCAAAAGCAAGCTTCTACATCTCATGGTTGCTAATAAATATTTGAAAAGAGAAACAAACAGGGCTTGAAAGAGGGTTTTTGATGGTCAGAAAAATAGCATTCTGAACAACTGCCTTTCCTTCTCCTATGGCTATTGTTCAGGGCTAGAATTTATTCAGGACACCCTGGAGTAAAGTAGCTTACTCCAGGCTACAAAAACTTGACACTGACACCTCAGAATTTGGAACATGCTTCTGTCATCTGTTCTTGCTGCCCATGTACCTCACCGCCATGTTCTTGTCTCTATCCAGTCTTCTCTCCTCCACTTCTTGCCCATTGTCACCTTGCAGAAAAATTCTGAACTGGCCAAATGCCTAATATGTTCTCTTTCCAAGATTTAGTTTCAGTGCCAGCAAACAATGTGTTGTTGTTGTTAATTCTCAACACTAAATTTGACTTTCCTTGGTACAGAGTTAACTGGACCCTGCTTTGATGAGCTTTATTTAGCAGGAGGCCACTGATGAAATGGCATGGGAGTTCGGAGGCCACATTCTTGCAGAAACTCTTCCTGGAACAACTGGCTTTGGCTCTCCAACCTGCATTTTTATCTGCTCCTGACCCAACCACCATTGGCTGTGTGCCATGATGTCATTTCTGCTCCGCCTGCAAGGCTTTAGGCCTAGATTATTTCCACAGTTGTAGCCATCCACCAAGCACTGCTGTTGTGTAATCTCAGATATATAGGGGTGGTACGCTGGGCCTTGTACTGTCCATGGCAAAATCCTGATGTAGTTCCTGCTTGACGGGGTGCTTGAAGGTGGGCTGGAGAGAGGTTCAGGGGCTGACAACTGAGCATTGTGAGGGAAGTCAGAAAGCAGTGGAAAAAGTCAGGTGGCAGTGAAGGAACAGGAGAGGGTTTTTTTTATACAGCATTGTTGGTGTACTGGGCACTTAGAGTAACATAAGCAAAGAAAGACAGATCTCTGCCCAAAGGAACTTGCTGTCTGTAGTTCAACAGATGAGAGGCAAAGGCTGGAACCTATGAAGTTGCTGTAACCAAGTCAGATCAGTGGTCCTTCTAGCTCAGTACTGTCCACCCTGATGTTGAGCAGATCTTTAGGCAGGGGTCTTTCCCAGCCCTGTATAGAAATGATTTGAGCCGGGGACCTTTTGCATGCAGTGTGTGTGCTCTACCCCTGCATATCAACAACAGTTAGTGGTGGTTAAAGACAGGCTGTGTGTGGAGAGAACATCTTGTGAGTAATTTCTGTGTAGAAATTGGTGTAGGGCAGGGGTGATCCACATGCAGCCCCTGCAAGCCCCTGGTGTGGCCCCCATGGTGCTGAATTCAGCAAAAGCACAGGGGGAGGGAATCAGCAATTTTAGCACTACAGAGCAGTTTAGCTTAAGAGCAGGCTAAATTGGTCCCTTTTAATGCTCTGTAGAAGTTTGCTGCTGATGTTTTCCCCAGGCACCTTTTGGAGTGTACACTGCCCCAGGCTGAAAATGGCCCTTGGACTTTCCAAAGATGCCCAGCCCTGCTATAGCGGCTTTCCATCTTACAAATATCCTATCTTGTCCATCAGATACAGGTATTGAGGGGAAGCAGAAGCAGCGGCGGCGGCCTCATCAGTGAACTGCCCATCCATGTAAACAGAAAAGAATCCCGTGGCTTAGGTGAAATGTCCTGAGTTCTAAGGCCAGTGGGGAGGCTTGTCGACTGATGACAGGACTGTTGATGCTAAGCCACCTTGGGGAAAGCACATTCGACTCCTGATTGCTTACTGAGGAGGCGGCGGTGGTGTCTCCTCCTCCTCCCTGCTCTTCAGCTGTCAGATTTCACCACCAGCCCCTCTTTAAGTGGAAATGGCGCCAGCATGTGACCTGTGTTGCAATGGCACTGTGATGCAAGTCCCTGCGTGTCGCTCAAAAGCTGTGTGAGTTGATCAAACAGGGAGATGTGTAAAGTGGCCTTTGCTGCTCTTCATGGTTCAGCACATTGCAGGCAAGTCCTGAGTAGCAACAGCAGGACTTGATCTGCCGTCAGTCTGTGCTTTTCTGGTGGCTGAACTGTCAGTTTGTTTCACTGAGGCCAAGGAGTTTGTTGCATGGTGCTTATGAAGCAAGTGGCTGGCAGGGCTTCCCTCAGAGCTAAAGTAGATATTCTCAGAGGGTGCCCAGCAAGATGCTGTCACCCCAAAGGGAACCCACGGGTTGCTGTAGGCCTGCTGAACCTGTGCTTCCACCATCAGGATCCTTGCACCTTTGTTTGTTTGTTTGTTGCATTTATATCCCACCTTTTTTCCTCTTGCAAGGAACCCAAGGCGGCTTACATTCTCCTCCTCCTCTCTGTTTTATCCTCACAACAACAACCCTGTGAGGTAGGCTGGGCTGAGAGTCTGTGACTGGCCCAAAGTCACCCAGTGAGCTTGCATGGCCAAGTGGGGATTAGAACCCGGCCCTCCTGACTCCCAGTCCGTCACTCTCACCACTCCACTACACTGGCCTTTGACAGCTGCTTGCTAGTGCTGAAGTCTAAATGGCTCCATTTCCTAATTTCACAGTTCTCTCCTGCCTTCAAGGAGGCCAAGGCAGAAGAACAGGTTAGGCTGAGCAAGAGTGATGTGTTCAAGGCCACCCAGGAAGCTTTCATGGCTGAGTCAGGGTTGTTCTATTTCATCATGATTGCATCCTTCAGGGAATTCAGGGTGGTGTACCTGCAGTGCCCCCACTGCCTTCTTGCAACTACCTTAGCACATCATGATCGGCTGTCAGCCAAGTAAGTCACTTTGAGCTTTCCAAAGGAAAAGCTGGATAGAAGAGTACTTAATGATAAACGAAGAAATCCTGCGCGGGAAGCTGGCCTAAACGGTGGTGACTGGTCGAGTTTACCCCTAGAACTTTATGCCTGAGTGGGGTATTGAATCCTAGGTGTTCCCTGTCCAATGCTGTAACCCAGCCTTACCCAAACTGATGCCCTCCAGATGTTTTGGACTATGACTCCCATCATCCTGACCATTTGCCCATGCTGGCTGTGGCTGAGAGGGGTTGTAGTCCAAAACATATGGAAGGCTGCCCCGAAGGGATTACAATCTATAATTTGACAGAGGGGAAGCGACAAAAGGAGGGCAGGAAGATGGAGTCAAATGTAAACAAGGGAAGAATGCATGTTCTGTTCTGTTCAGTTACATGTACTTAGGCTTATTTTTAGGAGGGGATGAGGACTAAAACAAGCACGGCCTTGCTCGTGGCAATACTGGCTCCAGCAATGCTATCTGTGTTTTGTTGCTGCATGATAATCCACATGGCAGTGGCTGTGCTTTTCCATTTGTGCCTGAACAGTGTTGTGTAACATGGTAGCCAGACTGGCCCAGAATTTAATCAGCACAGCTCTAAGGCATGGCAGCTCAGAGTGGCATATTATTAAAGCTGCGTCCAGGGGAACGAAGGCAAGCAACGCAATCCTTGTTACTTTGCTCTTGTCCCTGGCTTGGAAGCAAGCTGTGTAGGCTTCGTTGGCCCTGAAAAGGATCACCACAAGTTCAAAAACCCACACAATGAGGGGGTTGATTTCCCTGTTGGTGCATATGAGGGTTGACTCCTTCTCTCTGTTGAGGGCTGTCCCCCGCCCTGCTTATAATGGCTTCCCAGGATATGTATGCTGGACTGGGAGGAGTGACAACAATCTCATTCCTCCTCTGGCAACCTCCTCACCACCTGAAGGCAGCCTGCCTTCCTCTGTGGGTCGCCATAGATCTTAAACCAGGGGAAGAGCGCTGGAGTGCCAGGGCGGAGGAGGATTTCAGAGAGGGTGTTAGCGTCACAGGGCTCTGTGTGATCAGCTGCTGAATGAATTGTTCTAAATTGGGGCTTGCAAGTGGTTTTGTTCCTCGTGTGCTTTTTATAGCACCAGATACGCAGTGCAGCGTTACCCCAGAACTATTCTAATCCCTTGAACATCCTGCGCTTCTGCCAAACCTTCTAAATTGGGAAAATGTCTTTGCTGAAAAATTAAGTGGAGGGAGGAGTAGGAAGAACCATTCGTTTTTTGTTGTGGGGAGGAACCTGCTGCCATGGAACTGAGGGCACCATGACAATCATGCTCGCTGTCCCAGACGGGTTAAAGAATGCATAATTAAGGCCAGCAAGTTACTGGACATATTAACTTGAAAATGTAGGACAGAAAAAGGGGAAAATAAAATATTGGACGCTTGCAGATACTATGCCAGTTAAATTAGCAGGCCATGAAAAGCCATTTCAGACTTTAGCCAACAACAAATGTATTATTTATTATTAACATTTATGTATCGTCTTATCTGCTACAACACCATCAAGGCAGCATACAACAATTTAAAACAATAAAATAAAAAACCAAGTACATTACAAACAGTAATAACATTAAAACTATGTATTTTAAAAGGTTAAATTGAAAATATGAATCTTTACACCCTTTCTAAAGGCAGACAAAACGGGGGCCAATTGCAGTTCTTGGGGGAGTGCGTTCCATTAGCCCATAGGTGAAAGCCCTTTCATGCGTGTCCGACAGGCCTCTGCGGGTGCTGGCACCATCAAAAGGGCCCCTCCTGCAGATCTTAATAACCAAGTCCATAGAGAGACAGACAGCCCCTTAAACAAACCTGTGTTTACCACTGAGTGTATTCTCAGTAAGGAACTGCAATCAATCCCAGCTCTCTGGCAAGTGTTCCTCTATGATGTACATGTTTTTGATACTTGTGTGTAACATCTACATTTTAGGTGAGTACATAACTACATTATTGTAGGTGTACAAGCTAAAAAGTAAGTCATATCTGAGGATGGATGACCTAATGGCTATTATTTGTGACGGGTATAGAGAGCCTCCAAGTCAAGGGCGGTATATTTTGGAATATGAGATAATTGGGAACAATAATGAGGGAGGCTTGTGGTCGTCAGGCCTGCATGTGGGATTTCCAGAAGAGGTGTCCAGTTGGCCACTGTGGGAAACGGGATGCTGGGCTGGGCGGGCCTTTGCTGTGGTCCAGCAGAGCTGCTCCTTCTGTTGTTAAGAGGCCTGAGGAATTTCTGGTCCGGAATTTGTTGGTATGACAACTTTGCTACTGCCCTGGAGACTGCATCTCCTACATTAGAGTGTGGCCGCTGCTTTGTTTAATGGGGCATATCCTGGCTCTGTAGCCTTCTTCAGTGACCCATGTGGGAATATAGATCCTTGAAAAGGTTTCCTACAATTGCCTTTTTATCTTCCCCTAGGAACGGAGCCCTGGTCCTTCTACTTTGTAAACGGCTTCTTGAACTTCAATGTGGCTTTTGCCCTGGCGCTCCTGGCCTTGCCGTTGACCTCCCTCATGGAAAGCCTACTGCAGAAATTTCATGGTAAGTGATGTCTCAAGCTATGCCTGTTGGAGGAGAGCTTCTTTTGTGAGTGCAGCTTTATTCACTGGCACTGGCAAAACTCTGCCCAATATCCTTTGCATCCATGGAACTGCTGTGCAAACAAGGAATCTGGTGCAGAATTTGGTATGCTGAGAATTTCAGCTTAAAAAATTAATACACTTAAACCAACTTTCTAGCCCCTTTGACTGCCAGAAAAGCATTAGAAGTCCTAGGCCGTTTCTGGGGAAATCTTGGAAGTCTTGAGTAGGGCCTGAGCAAGATCTTCCAGCAGTTGGGCAGCAGGGCCTTGTACCCTGTCTCTGACCTGTACTGGTGGTGCTTAGCAGCTTTGGACATCTCTTGTTAAATTTAAAAGCAGGGTATATGTTCTTAAAATAAGTTGATAGTATGCTTTGCCCATACAACCTGCCTATTTTCAGTTTCCTTGCCTTTTCTACTTCTGCAGTTTTTACTATTATAATTCAATGGCTGTATGTGCTTTGGGTGAGCTACCACATTGCTGAAGCACGCCATCCAGGGTTGCTTTAAACACAAAAGAAGGGAAACCAGCGAGCATGCCTCCTGTCCACCCCCACCCCTCCCCGAGTCCCACACCATTCTGCCTTTTTAGAGAAGTTTACTTGATTCTTTAAAAATCAATTTCCTTGCTACCTGTAGGCTAACTTATCCCAGCTCTATTTACAGGAAGTAAACAACTTGAAAATGGCAGCAGCCCAGCTATGTTACAGGAGAGAAGTGTAAACTCCTTCTTTGCACATTGCATTGTTAAGAAATATGAACAGAGAGGAACTCGAAAGAATTCTCACTATGTCTTAGGCAGAGGATGGACTTGGTTTGGTCTGGCACTGACTAATTTTATTTTTTTGTTAGCATTGCTGAAGTTCACTGATGGATAAATTTGCAAAGCAGGAGTATATACTCAGGATCTCTAAACAATTAAGCCTTAACTGATCTGTGTTAGATGACCCTGAGTATGCTGTCTTACTTAAGAGTGCAAGAAGCACCATTCTGGATTAGACCAATGTTCAACATTTGTTAACAAAAACAAATAAAATCCCAGCAGCCAATGGGTGCTAGAAGGCCCACCAGACATTGACCAGTGGTCCACATTCTACTTTCTGCCCCGCACCTCACCCCACCCTTGGTGTAAGACATGACAGCTTGTACTTCCAGGGACATCCAGCAGAGTGCACCAACCTCCCATGTTCGGCAGAGGGCACTGTGTGCACTGGGACATAGGCAGGTCTCTTGCCAGCCAAGCCCAGCAGCGGGGGTTGCTGCAACTACCCATTTCATGCCTTTCTGCTTAGAAGATTGTGTCCCTAAGCAGTGGGGGGTCCCTTCTGTTGCACGCCTTGTTCTCTTGGTCTTGTGAAATGCTGTACAGTCTTGATTTGTTGAACACCCAAGCTTTTCCTTTTGGGGGCAATTCACATTTTTGACACATATTGAGCTGCCTCCGCAACCTTTGCAAATTGGAGTAACTGCTATTATTTTCAAATAAATGACTTCCTGCTTCATTTGAGGGGCGATGAAGGGTGTTTTGTTTTGTTTTTAAACAGAGAAACAGTGTGCTTTGAGAGTTCTTGGCCTACTCTTGTTGCTACTGTAATGAAGTGATGGAGGTTTTGGAAGTGCCCCTCCCTAAGCAAGCATCTTTGGCCTCAATATCTTAAGCTCCTGGAAGATTTCCCCTTTGGATGAACTTGTACAGCACCTAGCAGGTAGCTGGCATTCCAGAGAGCTCTCGTTTTTCCTGCTGCTGGGCTAATAAACCTGGTGGTATTTATATGTGGGACTTGAGAGTATGCGTGTTAGTTAATTATCTATCCTTGCTTGGAATCTCATGGCTTTGTGTGCGCTCAAGTGCTGCGATGTGAACCTGGTGCTCCACATGTGCAAAGCATTCCGATGTTGAAAAGGAGCGGAAGAAGCCCTTGCTCATATGGGACTCAGGATTCGCATCTGAGCTCCATTAAGCTTTGGGTCACTCTTGAGAAGAACATAAGAGTTGCCTTGCTAGATTGGGCCAAGGGTTCACCTAGTCCAGTATTCTGTTTCCAGCAGCAACAGGCCAGGCACCTCTGAGAAGTTTACATGCAGGGCATGAAGGCAGTGATCTCCCCTCTGTCGTTTGTCCCTCACATCTGGTCTTCCGAGATATGCTGCCTCTGCAGTATGTGAAGCCTGCATTGACTTCTCCACCTTGCAGCCCTTGTCACAGAGAGTTGAAAGAAACAGCCAAAGAGTAAAGACCTACATTCTGCGGCGGGGTCCTGGGCCAGCTGCCCATGTGGTCCTTGAACCCCTCTCCTTTTGGGACCCTCCCTCAGCCAACCTTTTGTTTTTTCCAGTTCAGAATCTGGGCCGCCCTTACTGGCTGACGCTTTCTCCCGTGTACATCTGGATCCTGGTTTTCTTCACCCAGCCTCACAAAGAGGAGAGGTTTCTGTATCCCATCTACCCCCTTATTTGTCTCTGTGGAGCTGTGGCACTCTCTGCCCTCCAGGTGTGTTTTGGGAGGGAGGTGATGATAGTGTGGGGGTGCAAGTGGAGAAGAGTGTGGTATTTCTTAAGGGCCCTTCACCTAAACAAAGGACATGTCCACACGGGGCAGTGTTTTTTCCCCCTGATGGCTCTGAGGCACCAGTTCCAGGCCTGAGCACTGTGTGCCTTTTAACCGTAAGGGCTAGAAACCTTTGTCGTGAAACAAAAAGATGAGATTCTCAGCATCTGATTCTGTGGAATTGTTCACGCAAGCAGAATCCCAGAATACCAACCATCAACATGCAGCACTTTTCTTCCAAGGTGCTGCCTCCTTGGCTAGATAGCGTTCTTTTTTTTTAAGTATCTGCTTGATGGATCGACATATGTAGCCGCATCTTGACATCCCCAGTGGTTAATCAGACTGGAAGATGGGAGATCCTGAGAAGTCTGCAATTTTCTAAGATATTTGCCAGGTGAATCTGCAGATTACCCCTGGGGGGCGGGGGGCTGTTTTGTGTCTAGTATCTTTTTCTCAACTTCCATTCTGGTTTTGTCCCATCTGAGAACTGATGCAGTTTCATAGCCAGCACACACTACAAGTCTTTTTCCCCCTACCTGTACTCCCAGCTGTGCAGTATATTGCTGGAACAGGTGCTCACAAAGTCGGTGTGGGAATGTGCCAAAAAGCACAAAGGTGGGCGACTGGCACCAAAATAGTCAGTGATGCCGAACTGCATTTATTTGAAGTGCAAGTTAATTAATTAATTTTTGAAAATCCTGCCACAAGTTTTCCTGCACTAGCCCCATTCATCTGAGATTTCATGTGGATTTAGACAAGCAGTCGAGGTAGTAAGGCCATCAGTTGGTGACATATGTGTTTATTGTATTTAAAATATTTCTAGGCTGCCTTTCAGGGCAGAAGCCCCCCTGAGGTGATTTACAACATTAACATTCATCTAATAAAAATTACAACAAAATGATACAGTAATAAGGCAGCACATTTTCATAAAACAACAGACACCAGCAATAAAACATTCCTAAAACCTAGCATAATTGCAGCTACAGAGTTTAACTGTCCAGTAAAACATAGTCAGGGTAAGGCCAGAGTAAACAAATAGGTCTCCAGGGCCTTCCTACAAGCCTGCAACAATAGGGCCTGAAATATCACAGTCAGGTAGCCAATTCTCAGGAATTTTCAGGCATGTTTCCACACATTACATTTTTCCTACATGGGAATGAGGGGAAAATACGTTTTTTTTAAAAGGTATAAATCATCTCATTTGAAGGTGGTGTGCATGTATTTTGCCACAATTATGCATGTCCAGAAACTGCTGTTGCTCCGGAGGTGTGCATTCTTGGCAAACCAGAAACTTGTGTGACTCTTTTTCCCCGTGTGATGGTGTGCATGTCTCGTGCAGTGTCTTTCCTGAACCTATGTAGAAATAACAGGTGTGGAGCAGCCATTTGAGGTTTCTTCACTGAACCCATCCTCTGCTTCCATAGTTATCAGAGTGGTCCCTACTCTAGCCTCCCCTCTTTTAGTCTAAATTACATTCATGTTTTGGTTTTTCCCTTCCTCTTAGAAATGTTACCACTTCATATTCCAGCGTTATCGTCTGGAGCACTACACGGTCTCTTCTAACTGGCTGGCACTGGGCACGGTCTTTGTCTTCGGGCTCCTGTCCTTGTCGCGTTCCGTGGCTTTGTTCAGAGGTTGGTTTTGGAGAGGCTGCCCTCCTATGTATTAGTCGCAGACTAATTCACAAATACCCCACCATGCTGCAGGGATTGTCTGGTCCTCCCCGGCAATGATCTCTTAGGTGGACAGGGGCGCTTTACCATCTGCGTAGGAAGTGGCAAGGCATTTCTGGTGCCTGAATTGCAACTTTAGAGTTTCTGCTTCTGGGAGAGTTGCCAAAGTCTGAGCCGGGGCTTCTTTCGGTGGGGTGGGGGTGTCAGCCTTTTTTGCCTGTACTGGTGATGGTGATTAATTCTGGTGGGAGTGGTGGGATTTTAACACCTCTGAATCCCCCCCTTTGCTTTTATATGGATTTAAGGGTACCATTACCCATCTAGAGCCTTCGGGATTAGGTGGCCTGAAAATTCATAAAAGCCCTTCAGTGTGTTCTGAACTCGCTGTTAAGTCATCCAACTAGGATGTTTAGCAAATCACATATAGGGGCCCCTTTTGGAATTACAAGATTTAATAGAAGAACTGGCATAAGTGCCTAGGAGACTGAGGTACAAATCAGGAAGTCCCTGGTTTGAATCTTGCCGGTGCCACGACCCTTAGGCAAGTCATTCTTGCCCCAGCCCCCATCTGTACTTTTGAGGGAAGGGCCGTGGCTCAGTGGCAGAGCATATGCTTTGCACGCAGAAGGTGCCAGGTTCAATCCCCGGTGACTCCTGATAGGGCCGGAAAAGCCTCTGCCTGAAACCCTGGAGAGCCGCTGCTGGTCGGTGCAGACAGTACTAACTAGGTCTGACTCGGCATCAAGCAGCTCCCTGAGTGTGAATTCCCTACCAGCTCCTGGGGGCCGACCTGGCTCTCCTAGGGTGGGTCAGCAGGAGGATATGTGTCCATAGTTTTTGGAGCTTGTCAAAGCTCAAGGAAGCTCACGCTGGCTTTTAAGGGGGTGCCAGCATTCTTCAGCCCCAAAGGTACCGCCAGATCTTCTCATTTCTTTTTACATGCAGTGTTTCTTCCCCACAGGTTACCATGGGCCTCTTGACCTGTACCCAGAATTCCACAGAATTGCCACTGACCCAACAATCCATACGGTGCCAGAGGGGAGGCCGGTTCATGTTTGCGTAGGGAAGGAATGGCACCGGTTTCCCAGCAGCTTCCTCCTGCCAGAAAAGTAAGTTTATTGTCAAAAGCACAAGCAGGCTTTATTCTGTGAGGGTTCACAAGGGGCCAGGTACACATACACACATCCTGGGCATGTGGATGCCAAGAGTACAGGTGATGGCTCTTTTTTTCTGGATTTGAATTCACATATGTCTGGCTGGAGCAACTCCCCAGCGAGGAAAGGTTACAATGTCTGGGACTGTTTAGTTTAGAAAAAACGGTGAGTAAGGGGAGACATGATAAAGGTGTACAAAATTATGCCTGGCATGGAAAAAGTGGATAGGGAGACATTTTCCTCCCTTTGTCATAATACTAGAACGTGGGGTCATCCTACGAAGCTGGTGGGTGGAGATTTGGGACAGGTCCAGGGCATAGTCTGAAGGCACATGAGGTAACCACCTTGCTGAAGCTAAGCAGGTTTGGGTTTGGTCAGTGCTTGGAGGGGAGACTACCTGGGAACCACATGTAGCCACCTTGAAAGGTAGAAGAAAGGTGGGATATACAGTCAGGGCCAGAAATATTGGAACAAGGATAACTGTTTTGGCAGTTGGCCTCTGTACACCACTACATTGAAGTTGAAAGGAAACACACCCAGATGGGAGCGAAGTCAGGACTGTCAGCTGTAATTCAAGGGGGTTGTTAAAAGTGGGGCACTAACCATTCAGGAAGTACAGCCAGTGGCATACACCCCCCCCCCCAATCACTGGTGGCTCATAAGTAATGGAACGAATGGTTGACAAGCAGCTGCATGGCCAGGTGTGGCTTGTTTCCTGGGTACCCCATGACCAATCAAGCAGATAAAAGGCCTGGAGGTGGTTCTGAGTGGGACATTTGCATTTGGTAGCTGTTCACTGGAACCCCCAACATGAGGTCCAAAGAGGTGTCCATGCGAGTGAAGGAGGCCATCATTAGGCTGAGGAAACAAAATAAACCCATCAGAGAGATAGGAAAAACAGTGGGAGTCGCCAACACAACAGTTTGGAACATCCTGAAAAAGAAGGAATTAACTGGCAAGCTCAGCAACAGCAAAAGGCCTGGCAGACCACGGAAGACAACTAAAGTGGATGACTGCAGAATGCTGCCCAGGGTGAAGAGGAACCCTTTCACAACATCTAGCCAGACCAAGAACGCTCTTGCGGAGGTAGGCATGTCATTGTCAACATCTACAGTCGAGACAGCTTTATGAATGTAAATACAGAGGCTTCACAACAAGGTGCAAACCACTGGTAACGCTCAAGAACCGAAAGACCAGATTAGCCTTTGCCAGCAAACACCTAAAAAAGCCTGCCCAGTTCTGGAATAAGATTCTTTGGACTGATGAAAGCAAGATTAACTTGTACCAGAATGATGGGAAGAGAAAAGTATGGAGAAGAAAAGGAACAGCTCATGATCCAAAGCATACCACATCATCTGTCAAACATGGTGGAGGCAGTGTTATGGCATGCGCATGTATGGCTGCCAATGGAGCCAGGTCACTGGTGTTTATTGATGATCTGACTGCTGATAAAAGCAGCAGGATGAATTCTGAAGTGTATAGGGCTATACTTTCTGCTCAGATTCAGCCAAATGCTGCCAAAGTGATAGGACACCGCTTCATCTTGCAGATGGATAATGACCCAAAACATACAGCAAAGCCAGTCAACTGATCTACACCCAGTAGAGCATGCTTTTCACTTACTGAAGACAAGACTGAAGGCAGACCCACAAACAAGCAGCAGCTGAAGGCAGCTGCAGTGAAGGCCTGGCAAAGCATCTCGAGGGAGGAAACTCAGCATTTGGTCATGCCCATGGGTTCCAGACTTCAGGCAGTCATTGACTGCAAAGGATTTTCATCTAGGTATTAAAGGCAGTCCTTAAGTTTGAGATGATGTTGGTTTGTTCCATTACTTATGAGCCCCCAATGATGGGTGTATGTGTGTATGCCACTGGCTGTCCTTCCTGAATGGTTAGTGCCCCACTTTTGTCAAACCCCTTGAATTACAGCTGAAAGTCCTGACTTCGCTCCCATCTGGGTGTGTTTCCTTTCAACTTCAATGTGGTGGTGTACAGAGGCCAACTGCCAAAACAGTTATCCTTGTTCCAATATTTCTGGCCCTGACTGCAAATGTAATAAATAAAAGGACTTCTTCACACAGCACATTGTTAAACTATGGAATTCACTACCACAACATGTAGTGATGGCCACTATTTTTGATAGCTTTAAAAGAGGATTGGACAAATGCGTGGAGGAGATGGCTGTCAGTGGCTATTAGTCCTGATGACTATATGCTACCTCCAGTATCAGAGCCAATTGCTAGGGAACATGGGTGGAAGGGTGCTATTGCACTGCCCTACTTGTGGGCTTCCCATTAGGGCATCTGGCTGGCTACTGTGTGAACAGAACATTGAACTAGATGGACCCTTAGTTTTAATCCAGCATGGCTCTTACGTTCTTACGTCTGTGAAGATTCATCTTTCTCAGTGAGTATGTCTGGGAATAGACCAGGATTACATTCTTGGGTGGACCCATTCGATGACCTGTGCCCCACTCACCCACCCTGGGAGAAGTCAGTCACACACATCCTTTGAGTCAGCCAGTCACAGAAACTGCCAGCCCTCTGGTCACAACTGCCCACATTCCCCCTGTACATGCACAGCTGGTGGCTGGGACTGGGTTGTTGTTGGCCACTGCAAGGGTCAGAGAAAGGCATTGAGGTCTGTGGGATGGAAAGGGAAGTGCCCAGAGGGGTGGCAGGACTAGCTCAGCTCCCCCCAATGTGACCCACAGCTCTCTCTACTGAAGAATACTGGGCAGTGGTGTATGTCGCAATTCTGCAGGAAAAATGCAGAATGAGGTGCTGGGTGCAGAATTCAGTTTCTTAAGAAAATCCACTTCAGGCATTCAGAAAACAAGGTTTCTAGGCCTTATGTGGAAAGGATGAAGGCCATGCCTGCTGGTTTCAGAAGGTGGGGGAGGAAGCTGGGGCTAAATAAGCTAACTAGAGGTCCAGAGGGGGCAAGTTCCTTACCCCTCCCCACACCAGCCTCAGTTATGCAAGATAGCAGCACTTCCCAGAATCACTTATGCAAAGGAAGAGATACAATGGAAATCAGGTCAGCTTGTGCCCAATACTGCTTGTCTTGACCTTGAATTTGGATTGGCAGAATGTTAAGGGTTTGGGGCTTTTAAAAAAGCGGTTTGGCGACTGATTGACACCGTATTGCATTTGAGTCTTCTTGGCATCATTGACACTCTTATCAGGCTTCACTTCTAACTGCCTCCGCTGTTTCAGACCAAGGCAGCGCCCCTGCAGAGACGTTACTGTAGCTGTAAATTCAAGGTTTTAATAACCTAAGGGCACCTAGATCATAAAGTGCCAGATGGGCGTCTTAAATAAAGAGAGAGGGAGAGAGAATGAGGCATTAAATCCCAACCCCGGCACAAGGGAGCAGTTATTAAGAGGAACAAAACTCTACATCAAAACTGCAGCACCATTACATGAGCTGAGATTAGTTCTTGACTTGCAGGTGATTAGGGTCCAGATGGCAGCCAAGGGCTGCATTCTTAAAGTGTTGGTTATGGAGTGTGGAGAACAAAACGCCTGTCCAAATCCCCTGCCCCATTGAAGCTCCTTCTGTTAGGGTAACTCTGGTCCTGCTGCAGCAGGTGTGCTCAGAATGATACTTGACTCTCAAACATTCTGTGGCACTTACTGGTAAAATGTGGATTTTTAAAAGGTCCTGTGCCAGCAGTAGCCTGTTCATTTTCCCTCTTCCTGACAATGGGTCTTTGTTCTGTTTATGTTCCCAGGAATGCTGCTGTCTTCCTCCGCCCGCCATCCCTGGCTTATCAACCTGTCACAGCTATAGCGTTCCATTTCTCCCTGTTTTGCATCCCTCTAAGTTTGGGGGCGGGGGAGCACCTAGAATTTGTAATATGAAGTGTAGTTAACAACTGATAATGGGATTGTGAAAACGCACCCCTAGTTTTCCTACTAAGGCTGCAATCCAGGAAATCACGTGCACAACACTATCCCATGGTCTGCAAATCCCTGGGAGTGTGAGTCATTGCGTAGCGTTAAGTGGTAAGCCCTCGCTGCATTTATGACCGTTCTCTTGCTTGGCCCCTGCCTGTGTCTTTTTGTGTGCAAGTTAAAGGGGGTGGGGGAAAGGCTTTTATATAATTTTTTTCTATCCCTCTTACTCTTGCAGTTGGCAGCTTCAGTTCATTCCGTCAGAATTCAGGGGCCAGTTGCCAAAACCATTTGCCAAGGGACCAGTGGCCACACGCATCATTCCAACAGACATGAATGACCAAAACCGGGAAGAGCCCTCTAGATACGTAAGTGGCACTGTCTTTTCTTTTTTCTTTTTTTAAGACTCTGGCAGCACCCCTGCCCCCCAAACATCATCACTTTGCCCTGCCTAAGGTCATAGCAGTGGGGAGTTGGAACTTCCTATTTGACCAGTGGTTATTTCCTGTTTGTCCCTTTACATTTGGAGCAATAGCTGGAGAACCGCAATGGATTTAAATAACTTAGGAAGTGCTTTCTGTTATAAAAACTGGTTCTGCTATTGGTGCCTTGACTCTCAGTGTTTCTGGCAAATTTAACTTCTGTCGCCAAGTTGTTATGGTATACAAATGAGGAAGGACAAAGGGGCCTTTAGGAATAAGGCTGATGAAACTGACATGGACTGTTTCCATTCAGCCCTAATCTGAGTAGATTTGCATTAATCAAGCAGATCTGATGCTCCTAGCCCTTGAGACCAGCCTTCCCCAGCCTGGTGCCCTCCAGATGTGTTGGACTACAACTCCCAGCATCTGGCCAGAGGATTCTGGGAGTGGTAGTGTAACACATGTGAAGGGCACTGGGTTGGGGAAGGGCGCTCAATATGTTAACACAGAGAAATCCCACTGATTTTTATGGGAACTTGTTTCCACATACGAGTTAAGCCTCAGGGCTCTTTTGCACATTACAATATGCAGCCACAATGTGGGTGTGTGAGACACTCGCACATCTCCTTTTCAGCTGCACAAGTGCACCCCAGTTGTTCCTCTTGTATGGCTGGGACAGGCAGGGCTCTTTTGTCCCTGCTGAGAGAGAGCCCTGATGTTTTGGGCTGCATCCCTGAAGGAGAGGGAACCTACCCAAAATGCCCTCTCTTCATACAGTTTGACATTTCCAAATGCCATTACCTGGTGGATTTAGACACCCCAACTGAAGCGCCCAGGGAGCCAAGGTATGCAGCGAACAAAGATGAATGGATCAGTATCGCTTACAAGCCCTTCCTGGATAGTTCAAGGTAAGAGACGGCCGCACACAAGGGAAAGGAGTGTTACAGAGGGCAGATTCTGTTTAGGAAGCATTGAGGAGCTCTGGAAAACTAAGGCAGGGAGCATGGGTCCTGTGATGGTGAACCTGACAATTAAAATGACTGCCCTGAAAAAAAGGCACACCAGCTGAATGTATCGGCCCTTAACTATGCAGCCGTCCTGCACCTGCTCCCCCCCCCCCACACACACACTTGTTGCTGCTGGCCTGGAACAGTAACAGTATGCACTACTGGGGAGCTGGAAGGCATGAAGCCATTTCCAGTCATTGCCTTTTGGAATGGCTCAGCACAGAGTTTGAGTCACGCTTGAGGTCAGCCAGTCGCGTCTTTGTGGTCAAGAAGGAATGTTTCCCCCAGTAGAGAGGGCTGTTAATGGCCAGCAAGCAGCTCTTCTCTTCCGTACCCCTGCCAACAAGTGAGCCGTGGACTGCTAAAACTACTACTGGGACGTGAAGTTAATCACATCCCCTCACTTCTAAATTTGCCTTTCCCCTGTGTTATCCTCTTCCTCCCCACCCACCCCACCACAGAAATTGCTGAGCACCGCCTGTGCTGGCCACAGTTTTGCTCCATGTCTACCCATCCCAGGGTGCCTCCTTTCTGAAAGGATCTGCCAGCCCAGCGAGCCATCCTGAGCTGGGAAAAGGGGAGAGTGTTTCAAAGGTTCAGTGCAGTCCACTCCCTCTTCCCTTCCTGCCTATCCTTGGCGATGGCAGAAGCGCTGTCTCTAGCTCTAGTGTTCGCTGCCTGCCTGACTTCCCTGGTGTTCCCCACATTTCTCTCTTTGTAATTTAGAGAGGGAGGGAGAGAGAGAACATGATTGAGAATTGTTACCTTTCTTGTATAATAGCTCAGTGAGTGGGTGGTTGGGAAGCAGACACTGCAAGAATTTCCCCAAGGAGGATGGTGGCAGTGGGAGATGTGTTAATAGGTTTCCAGCTGGGGAGAGAAGCCTGACTGTCAGCTCCAGAAGATGGCAGGGGGTGGAGCTCAAAGCACTGGCAACCAGGGGAGGCAGTGGCCAAGCAGGCGCCTGTGTCTGTGTCTCCTTCTGCTGATGCGGAGTCTAGCTGTGGCCATGTTCTAAGGCAGAGAAGGGGAGCCTCAGGCCCAGCAGCCAAATCTGGCCCTCCTGGTGGCCGAACCTGGCAGTCGTGGGTCCCCCAGTTGACCACACCCCCTTTCCCTGGCCTTGCCCCCTTTCCCCTAACTGCCTGTCATTTGGTGGTTTCTTGGCTTTTGTGCAGTTTTCCCCCCATTCTAACAGGTTGAAATGCCTCTCCTGAGGCTGAGTTACGAGCAATAAGAGCATTAAGCTAAAGTATGCTGATGCTTGGGGTATGCTTGGCCCCAGACCTTTTGCCCCACCACGTTTGCCTTTGCAGTGTGCCCCCCTCCCCCCGACTTCTCCGAAGTAGAATCCAGCCCTTGGGCTAAAAGTGGTTCTGAGCCTCTGTTCTAAAGACATTAGGTGGTGTTTTCAGAGTCCATGATTTCCATAGGTTGTGTAAATGCGCATACTCCTGTGAGTGGGGAGCAAGCGGCATGCTCAGTGTTTTTCGGATGTGAACTTTTAATAACGCTTTGCTTCTGATGCTAGTATAGATGTTTCCAAAAGTGAGATGACTATCTCCAGTATCTTAGTTTCTGAAAAGGAAGTTGTCCAAACTTAAGTCTGCCTGGGATTCCACCCTCCATACTGCACAAACTCAGAGGGATTATTGTCTTCTTTACTTCATATGTCCCAGGAGAGAGGGGCTTGCAATTGAAAAGAGGTACTGAGGCATCGTCCTGGCATAAATGTAATCTCTAGATATTCCCAGGAGCAGACATCCCTTTCTTTTTGTAGGAATCTGGCACTGGTGAAAGGTCCTCCACTGACTTGCCTGTAGCATAGATAGCCAATCTGCTGCCTGCTGTGCTCCTGGTTCAGATGCGGGGGGGTGGGGGATTGAGAGAAGGCTGTGGGGCATGTTGGATTTTGGCACTTGCTTGAGTTCTGCCAGCTTCTCCTTTGATCCAAACATAGTGGCTCTGAATAGAGAAGGGGGTGGGGGGAATGGAATGGTTAGTGGTTATTGGCTATTTCTAGAGACTGGAATTTGACCGAGGAGAGGGAGGGTGGAGGGAGGTCATGTGGCTGATGGCTAACGGACCTAGACCTTAGGCTGACTGCTCCTCACTCAGCCAGGCTGACCTCCACTGCAGTACAGCCAGCAGCCGAACTTCTGAACCCTCCAGGGGAAGGTGCCAGCTGCCTCCCTGCCCCCCAGGCCTTGTATCAATCCATCAGTCCTTCATCGCCAGACCGACCACAGCTGCTGCTGCTCAGGCAGCCTTCCATGCTCTGGATGCATTTCGCCATGGGTGGGCCCATTTGTGTGGCTGCACTCTACATCCAAGAGAGCCAGACTTTGTGCTTGGAACTGATTGTGTAAAGATAGCGAAACACACACAGGCCTGGAGGAAAAGGCCCAGGGGTGGCGCTAGAGAGTCAGTGGGGGCTGGGGGTGGGTGGCAGTGCTGCCTGACCAGTTTGCCTTTATCCTTCCTGCCACAACCGCTCTGCTTCCCTGGGAAACAGAATGACCTCGGCTGCTGGATTCACGCTTGCTGAACCAGAGGCTTCTGGGAGACAATAAGTCCCCCACTGACGTCAGTGAGAGCCGCAGTAACTCTCAGTTGGCTCTGATAAATGGTGCTGCTAATTGAATTAGAGAGCACTTGGAGCCAGCAACTAATTATGCTACACAGGCAGCAGCTTTGTCCAGGTCCATTTAATTCTGCATTGGCTGAGCGCTCCAGTTCTGGTGGAGGAAGAGGCCATATGGATTAGGGCTCCCAGCTGAGGAAGCAAAAGTATGTGCCACATTTCAGGCCAGTTTGCCCCACTCCCCAATGCACACATCTCCCTATAATTGATGCTCAACTACCCTCCCCGTTCTCTGGCTCCTGGAGGGCAATTTCCTAGTCAGGAAAAGTTTGGGGCCATTGTCTTTCTATTTCCAAAATCCGCTTCTGCTGCATAGCTGAGGATTTCCAGAAATCCCTACGTTAACTTTCCTCAACTCCAGGACTACAATGCTGGCTAGGGGATGAGAGTTGTTGTTGTCCAACACGTCTGTTTGTGGATGAGCCCATTTCAATGCCCAACTTTACATGTGGGATCGTCAGGTTTGCTAGATTAATCTGTAGTGGTATGTCATGCATTTTATTATTAAAACCTTCCTTGGTTTTCCAGGTCTTCAAAGTTGTTTCGGGCCTTCTATGTTCCCTTCCTCTCTGACCAGCATACTACATACATGAACTATACCATCCTGAAGCCCCGGCGCTTGAAGCAAGCCAGGAAAAGAACTGGAAGCTAGAGTCTCCCAGGACCCAAAGAGAACCAGCCAGAGAAACTGGCTTCTGCTTCAGGTTTCTTAATCCCACCTGTCCACTCCCATTTTTGTAAGTGTGGCATAGGGTGGTAGAGAGAAAAAACATGCTTGTGAAGGTTTCCGATTTTTGGTTGGCTGTCCTGCAAAGGTATTAAGGAGATATGATCTGCCATTGTTTGGAGTTCTGTGCTTTACTTCCAGAAATTCTTCTAGGAAAATACTAGCCAGGTGTAATCGAACAGTCTGTTGTCTCTATGCTGGGGAGTCAACAGGAGCAGAAAGCTCTGTTTGAGAAAATGACCCAGTCCCTGGCTGCAAGATAGCACTGTGCTCTGGGTCTTTCAGCATTTCCCCTCCACCGCAGAACATCCTGCCTGCCCTGGAGGGAGTGGGGTTTTTTTCAGAGGCCTTTTTGGAGAGAGAATGCAGCAGTAGCAGCAGGAATGCAAAAGCTCTCCAGTGGGTCTAAAGGGAAAATGGCCCTCCTCGACTCAGAGTGAGCGGGAATAACTTGCACTTTCAAAAACTGTGACTTTTGTTAATTATGTAATTTCGTGGACCGTGACTTCTGTGTGAGCAGGTTTTATTTTAATGACATCCATTGTCTTTGTTGTCAGCTGCTGCCAAAACGTCATTTTTTAGAAGTTTTCTTTTTACTCTTCTCTATATCCTAGGCTCTTTGTGAAATGTCTGGCTTCATAGCATTTCTAAATTTAGGAAGAGATGGAAAAGAGAGCTCTCCTTTTTGTTGCACACCCTTTGCTATGGAACACGGCTGTTTCATTCAGCTATGAGGCTGTCTTTAGTGTTGATTTAAAAAATAGTCTTTGGCCTCTCCAAACACATTAATATGTATGGAACTTCTGAGTGCTATATGTGTAGGAGTGAGAGGGTTTCTCTCATCTTTCTCCCTCTGCGCTGTCCCCTGCCCTTCCCCCGTCTAGCTGCATTCTCCATGGACTCAAAAGTAGATGAAAATTGTTGACGTCATGCAAGAGACTGAGCAATGGGTGTTTTATTTCATGATGGGAAAAGGAGGCCTCTCTGAAGCTGGAGCTGGCATTTTAAGTGTCCAAGGAGACTAGCCTGCACCATGTATCGCTAAGTGGAACAGCTGGGTAGGAGGCAGGAGGGGCTGTTCATCCTAAAATAGTGCTTCTGTTTGTTAGTTACAAAATAAGTTTCCTCTAGTTTGAGGTGGTGAAAGGTACACTGGTATTTCCCTGTTATAGGCTACTTGAAATTACTGAGTGTCCATCCCTCCCCCCCGACCCTGCCCTCACAAGGCTTTGGTTGTTTCTCATGCCATCTTATAATTCTAGTTTAAGGCCCTCTTTCTAATACTTACCATCTCAAAGGGCCCTGTGGTTTTGGGACCAGCACAGCTGCCTTTTTGCCACTTCCTGATTGCGCTGGTTTCCCCCTGCTCACATGCCGAAGAAGTTCTCCTGTGCTTTTTAACATCTGCAGGAAAGTCAAACCGCTAGCCCTCCTCACTGCTAGGAATATCTTATTACACAAACCAGTGACTTCTTAAAGTAGTTTTTGCACTTTGGGCAAAATGTCCATGCAGCCCCCTTCCCCACCCCTCCCATTTTCTTATTATGGCAGGGAGGAGTCTTATGGATGCTTTGCCAGGTACAGAAAGGCAAATAGAGCACCTGGGAGTTTTGTAAGTCACAACGTCTCAAGCCGATGTTCTGGAGACTGGAGTGATCCTTGCAGCTGGTTTATGCAACATGGCATGAATCATGCCATCAGCAAGCTCAGGGCCTATTATTAGATTAGGAAACTGCAGCTTTGAGACAAGATTTGCTTATTAATATCGGTTATTTCTGCCAGAGCTCTCAACTAGGAGATGTTGGCATAGACAGAAAATAAGAGGGTCTTTGCTTCCTAGGAATTCCTTTGCTCCAGCAGCTTCTTCAGCTCCACTAACCTTCCAGTTGGGAGCCCACTGATTGTTATCAATATTAATATCAGCCGCTAATATCCACTTGCAATGAAAAGCTGACATTGCATGCTTCAAATTTTGCGTAGATAAACACAGTTCAGAAGTCTTGGTGTGTATCACGCTGACTGCCAAATACTGTTAGTGTGGCATGGTCATTTCCCTTTTCAGCTAGCAACTCCACAAGTTGCCCTAGTCTGTGCCTCTTACTACTTCATTAAGCAAAACTGGACACCTCAGGACCCTTTTGCAGATTCTAACAAGACAGTCAAAGTGCTGTTGATAACAGGGGAATTCATCCCAATAGGTGGGTTGTGAATTCCCTTGGCATGCCTGGACCCATCAAACATAGTAACAGATCCAGTTGCCTCTGGATTACTAATCCAAGCAATACAGCAAGGTATGTCAGGCCATGAGCCACAAGAGGCCAGGCTCCTTGGCCAGCACTAGATTCTGAGCAGGTCACAGGCTACTTCTACAGTTTTAAACAATTCCCACCTATTCTGCCTGCTGGGCTAATGATTTATGGCCTCACTGAGGTGCAGGCAGAGGCACTTTGGCCTGTGTTCCAGGGGCGAGGCTGCTCCAGCCAAGCTGCTGTCTCCCCACAAATGTTTTCTGCCCACTGCTCAGTGGCTGCAGGGTGATGTTCCTTTCTTGTCTTTTTGCATTAACAATTGCATTTTAGCCCCTATCCTGCTCCCTGCTAGCACCACCCCAAAAACATAGGGAACCCTTTTCATTACGAAAGGGTAACCCTATTTCGGTCAGTTTAGAGAAGCTGCAGAATACCACGCTAAAGTTTTTTTTGGACTGTACCACTTCCGGCCAAAGGTGTATGTTCACATTTGAGTATTCCCCCATGCCAAAATAACCCCCCCATGTCTTTCATATAGAAAACGAGCTCATCAGGAGAGAAGGATTCAGCGCAGCATTCTCCCTCATATTTTTCTGTATCTGTCTGCAAGTTTTTTGCATTCACACATACAAACTCCTGCCCTCAAATGGTAGAGCCCAGGGAAAGCTTTACTATGCAGTCCTACCAACTATGTAATCTGGGCCTTCATCTGTTCTAATAAAAATGAGTCCTGTGCTAGCAGAAAGATTAACAAATATATTGTGAAATATGCATCTGATGAAGTAAACCAGTCTTCCCCTAACATGGCGCCTTCTAGATGTGTTGGACTACAACTCCCATCTCAGCCATTGGCCATGCTGGCTATGGATGATAGGAGTTGTAGTCCAACATATATGGAGGGCGCCAGATTGGGGGAAGGCTGAAGTATTTATGTTTTAGGAGAATGATATGCTGCTTTTCATTTTAAAAATAATCTAAAGTGGTTCACAAAATAAAATCATAACATAATATAATAAAATGGATTAATACGTAACAAAACACCAGTAAGATATCGTATAAAAATATCCTCGGGTAGCTGGCAATGCTAGCAGTCAGGAAAACACTCGCTCGAATGAATGTGTCTTAAGTTGTCGGTGGACACACCCCACACTGGGAACCCACCTGCTCGCAGTGGGCGGATCATTCCGCATGGTGAGTGCCCCAGCGGGATAGGCCCTCCACCATACAGTAACCACATGAACATCAGTAGGCTGAGGTACGGTAAGCAAGTCCTTCTGCTCAGAACATTAGGACCGCAGTGGCCTATGTGGGAGAAAGTGGTCTCTTAGCTCAGGGGTGGGCAGGACATAGATCTCCAGCTGTTTGGGATTTCAGCTCCCAGCATTCCTCACCATTGGCCACAGTGGCAGAGGCTTCTGGAGATCTACCTTCTGCCCACCCCTGTCTTATATAACCTGGTCCTGAGCTGCTTGGAGTCTTATAAACCAGCAATAATGCCTTGGACATGGCTTGGAAGCTAATTGGAAGCCACTGCAGAGCTTTCAACACAGGAGTTATATGTACACAGTGGGAAACTCCACTGAGCAACCTTGCTGCTGCATTTTGCACTAGCTGCAGCATCCGAACCAACCTCAAGGGCAGCCCCTCATAAAGTACTTGATCGTAGTCCAATCTTGATGTTACGAATGCATGGATCACAGTGCCAGGATATCCCTGTCCAGGAATGGTCATAGCTGTCATACCAACGTTTGTAAGAGGTCACTTGGGCCCTCGAGGCCACTTTGCTCTCGAGGCCACTTGGGCCGCCAGTGACAGAGGTGAATCCAAGAGAATCCCTAGACTTATGTTCCTCTACCCTGTAGGGGGAGCACAACCCCATCCAAGACCCCTGCCTATGAAAACCCCATAATTCATTCTGTTTTTATTTGTAGGAATTTATGTTCTGTAATAGTTTAATTTGGCTTTTTCTTTTGGTAGAAAAACATTTAATATGTTAAATAAAATGATGTCACAATAAGGGTGTTAGCCTTACGGTATCAGTAGACGTCTCATCGTCTTTCTATTACATGCCAATGAATATTTGAAATAACAGAGAAATAGTTATTGAAGGCTAAGTAAAACGTGCAGAACTGACTGCTCTGTCATCACCCCAACATTTCCTTTTAAAAGAAGGGAATAATTGCACTGTTTATTGGGGTTGACAGACAGCAGGCTTGGTGATTTGCACCAAAGAAGCTAGAAGTGCCCCATCGGGAGACTTTGGCTACTGAGGAACGAGTCTGCCAGAGGCATTAATCTCTTCTGGTGGAGCGGGGACAAGCAGTGTAGGCAGAGTCTGGTATCTGGTGCAAAATCACCATTCTTGACAATCTAAACATCTCATACACTAGATCACACACACTTCTTTCTGATCAACATGGAATAATTCACCACCACCCTGTGAATGTCAACAGTGATAGCTTCATAAACAAGCTGGAGGGGAGACAGAGATTCTGGGGCAATGTTCCAGCAAGAGGAACCACCCGTCAAAACAAGCTCAAGCCAGCAAGAAACATTTTGCTAACAGCTTGCTCGGAAGAGCAAATATTGAAGGGTTGACGGAATGAAGCTTTTCCTGTGTCTTCTTGGGGGCGGATTTTTGGCATGCAAACAGGACAAACTCTTGGGAAAGAAAGACCATGTGGGGAGAAAGCGTAGAGCAGAGATAGAGAACCTCAGACCTACAAGTCAGTGAAGGCTGCCTCATTTGACCCCACCCTGCTTATGATCAAGCTGTGCGTTGTTGTACTGACCAGGTTAAGGGGGAGTGGGGAGACTAGTTCAAAGAGGTTTTCTTGACATGAAAAAATAGCATAAACATTGGTTGTGCGCTAAGGTATTGTCACACTCAGGTTTTTGACACTCAGGATGCATAGAGCTGCAAACTGCCCAAGCCAGTGGACAGGTTTAGGTTCAAGAGTCCCTGGCGCAATTTTGTGAGTTCTGGTACAGAACCAGTGCTGCACTGGGGGTGAGTGGGGGGAGCGGAAGAAAGAATAATGAAGTATCTTATACTTGCCTTCAAAATCCTCCATGGCCTTGCTCCCTCCCCCATCTCTCAGCTCCTGTCTCACCACATCCCTTCCTGTGATCTTGGCTGCCCAGCTCCCCCTCTGCTACCCAAAGGTCTCGTGCTCTCTCAAATGACTCTGCCCTTTTTGTTGCCCCTTATGCCTCCCAGTAACACCCTCCTTTGCGTCTAGAAGTCCCTTCTCAAAACTCACCTTTTCCAGGAAGCCTTTCAGACAGCTCCCTAGTCCCAATAGCCTCTTGTAGCTAAGCCAAAGTTCACGTAAATGACATAATCCCATATTCTTGGCCTGTTTACTCCTGCCCACATCCCACCCCCACCGTATTTCCTCTGTTGTTTCTCTGGGTGTATTTTAAATTGTAAGCCCCTTGCTGGTAAGGACCTGTCAGAACTGTTCTTTTTAAAAGCACCATGTGCTGCATAAATAGTAATGGTACTGAAGAAATCTAGCTCGCAACACCACCAAAACCAAACCTTGTAAGTACAGCTGCCATGAACCCAAATGGGCAACAGTTAGCATACTAAGAAAAGGAGACTGAGTAGCTCAGAGCCTCAGGCTGCAGCATATCCTCCACTGGTACCTACAGTATCAAGCTACCAGAGGCGGAGATCAGCCACTGCCTTGTGCATTTCTTTACCCCAAAGGAAAGGGGGGGGGGAGCTGGCACCAAACCAACAACCAGAAAGGGAACAACAGAGCCCCTTAGGTGCTGAAAAAGGTGTATTTATTAACACAGTCATTCTATTTAATCCAATCACCTGCAGAGTTCTGAGCATCTCTTTTTCAAACATGCTGGGGTGAGAGTCTTAACTCCAGAAGAAGGGAAGCCTCCACAGCTGATATGAGGCCAGCACCAGCCATCTACCGCAATCCAAAGTAGTACAATGTGCCACCACAAGCACAAAACAAGAAGTAGGAATATGTGCAGAGCCAATAACTCAAGTGCAAGATCTCAACCACAGGGCTGCACATCCAAGTTACAAAACATAAAACATACATATATGAAGCATTTTATCAAGGAATTAAGCATTTGTAAAATGGTTCTTTCTTTGCCCCCCTCCCCCCAACTGTACCCATTTTGCACACACAGTACACTACTGAAATTTAACTTTCTAAATGCTTCTATTTTCTCTTAACCTAACACAAGTAAAAGGTTAAATGCTGAAATCCTGATAAAATGGCAAGGTAGCTGGACCACCCTTTAAAATAATGAGGTAGGCAGTTCCTCCCTCCCCCTTCCGCCCTGGCTGGCTGCAACCATGTTTGTTGGTTCTCAAAGTTCAAATTACTTCCGTTGCCTGGTACTTGGGGAACCAACAAGCCTTGGAGAAAGAGGAGAGGAGAGCACATCCCCAAAATGCAGCAGGTGAGTGGATTCCAGGGCGTGATTCAGGCAGCAAATGCACATTTTTAAGCCCTGGGGAGGCACTGCGTCTTTTGCTTTTGCTCTTAAAACACGCACACACATCTTGACTCCCCCAGCATCAACGTGCCTTCCAGAAGGCTTGACCTCTTCAGCAGGCACCAGGCAGCATCAGGGGGAGGGAAGGAGCCAGGAAAGAGGGCTTTGCTGGGCCGTGGCTTCTTTGGGTAAATAGAGAGGGTTGCGTCATTGCACTTTGCCTTGTGACCAGGCAGCCCGGAGGAATGTGAGGAAACTTTGCCAGGGAGCCCATTGACTTGGAGTTGGTTTTGGCTCTGTCCCAGTCACTGCCTCAATCAGCATTCAGAAGGGCTCTGTTTTCTTTTGAATTCCCATCAGAGGGCAGAAAGGCAAGCAATGCAAATGCTTCAGCTAGCCCCAGGTCTCTCTCTCACACATACTTACACACTGCAGGAGAAAAACCACACCATAATGTTTTCTGTCCATGTGCAGGCCCTGCTACTTCTGTCCCTAGAGTTGATGTTGATGTTCCCCCCATGACTTTTTCCATGGGGGATGATTGGTGGAGCAGCCAGGAAAGAGGGAGCTAAGCCAACTACCTCCTTGCATTAATCATGCTATTAAGTCTTGCTGTTGACTGAGAGAAAGAAGGAAGGAAGGAACAAAGGAAGGGAAGAAAAAGAAAGAAAGATTGGTTTGCAAGCCTTGGACTGCTGGTAACTCCACCAGAGAACACCTAGGGGTGCTACCTCTCCTCCCCATTTGAATCCTCTCCTGCTGTCAGAATTTTGAGTGTAATGTCATTGGGGCAAGGACCTTTCTTCTTTTTTCTTTGTGCTTTGCAGAATAAAATTAGCCAATGTACATTGATGGTGCTGTATATATTTAATAATTATTCAGCACTTTAGACTATCACTCTTTCACACTGTTATTTATTTATTTAATGTCAAGAGGTTTTTGGTCATCTTTAGTCCACTGATAAGGGTGCATGTTTGTCCAACCTGTTTAAAAAAAAAAAAAACTTGTAACAAATAAAAAGGGGAAGTATTTAGTTGTCATAGTAATGGGTGTTAAATATAGATAAAAGAACTAAAGTTCCTCCGACTCATTCTTCCCTTCACCTCTGGAGCAACTCTTGATGCAATCCATGCAGTGCCAGAATCAATTCCCCTTGGTACTGACAGAAAGAGAACATGCAACCCAGCCCTGCTGGCGGCTTATCAAAAATGTGTGTGTTTTCGAGAAAAACGTTAACAAACCAGGGTGGGGTGGCGGTGGGGGGAAAAGTTTTGGACTTTGAACTGGAACAAGGATAAATAAATAGTTGATAAAGCGAAGGAGGTTCGGGAGTCACAGGGCTTTGAAGTGCACTGGGGACACGAGCTAAGAGGAACAGGGTGAGGAGGAAAAACATTCTATGGCACGATCATAATATTTTGTAACCCGTAGGAGGAAGACACATTTTCCTAGGCACAGAATTCCTTGCTTTGTTTCTGGGAGCCACAAAACCAAAACATCTTGGGAAATGGTTGAACCATCATGGCTTCACCCAAAGCATCCTGGGAATGTCAGTATCAGTGGGGTGGTTATGAGAACTGGCAGAGCTGCTTAAACACTTTCCAAACTACAGCTCTGGTTGACCCAATCATAAACCCTTCATACGAGTGGGGTGGGGTGGGGAGGAAGGCACACTTCTCCTGACATGGAAATTAGCATCCATGTCAGAATACACAATGTACAAACCAGCATTCAGAAATGCAGGGCTACATTAGATGAACGCAGTCTGTTCAACACAATACATACAATAAAACAGTGGCAAGATACAGATGGTCAAGTGGGAATTTACCATGATATACATGTCATTACTTGGCAAGGTGGTTCTTTAAACCCAGATAGTTATCCAAAACTACTGCAAGGCAAGTCTGTGGCTGGAAATTTTGTGGTAAGAGGGCACAGAATCATCAAAGCACAACCAGAACATGAACAGAGGTGGGTTGATATATTTAAAGTATTTACAGTGCAATCCTATCCATGTCTACTCAGAAGTAAGTCCCACTGAGTTCAATGGGACTTACTCCCAGGTAAGCAGGTACAAGATGGCTGCCTTAATTTAATTAAATAGTAAGACAAATTTATTTTGTAAACTGTTTAAAAAAATAAGGGGCCTATAGTGTTCAATTATCCCAGTGAGCAACTGGATAGAATTCTGCCTGCAAACTTTTCCTGATCTCTACACATTTTCTTTTACAAAATAAATACATGCTGGAACATCATGGAGGGGGCCCACTTAGCTACAGACTGCTCTCACCTTGGGGACCTTAGTCATCAGTGCAGAGCCGGCCCAAGACATTTTGTTTCCTGAGGCAGAGCAGCAAATGGTGCCCCCATGCCACCCCTCCACCCAAGTCAAGGTGCACAGTACCCAAAGCCAGCCAAGTTATTTTGGCACATGAGCCAGAAAATCCTACAAGCACCTCTCCCCAGCCCTGGCAGTGAAAATACAATGACAAATAACTAAGCATTTGCTGTCCTTTCATGACACTAAAAATCTGCTGCCTGGGGCAGCCATCTCATTCTGCCTATTGGTAGGGTTGGCCCTGCATGGGTATCATCTTATCAAGCAGAAGGGAGAATTTTGCCACTCATCAGGAGCAGATGTGTGGTAACATGGTCACCTCTTTCCACTTGACAGGGTCAGCCAAGCCCACAGCTGCCTGAATCAATATGGGGCCCCTTTGCTCAGCTAGCCTAAAGAAACTGATGCCCAACTCCAGTGGTGAAAGGGCGAGGTGGGGTGGGAGGGTGTGGTTGTGCAGCCCACACCGGGATTTTCTTTTAGGGAAAGAGCGTGAGAAAGGGAGGTGATTGAATCTTTATTGCCTATTTGTATATTTTTGTATGGTTTTTATCCTGTATGCTGCCTTGAGGGTATTTTACCCTTAAAGGTGGCCTAAATATAATAATAATGATAATGGGTTCATTTTGTCAAATTTCAAAAGAACCTATTTCTTTGACAACTGCTGTAAGCCTTGCTGTGGCAGGAGGTGTACCCCTCAAATCTTGAGGCCAGCTGTGGGACTGGGGGTGGGGGAAAGAAAAGGAAGAGAAATGAATAACCTGGTTCAACTAGCAGATCGCAGGATACTTCCTGGTCCAGCCAGTGTCTTGAATTCTGTCCCCTCTGATGTTCCAAAGAGGCAAATAGGTTCACTTGCTACTAATCATTTATCTAGCAGTTCTAATGCGAAGTGTTTATTGTCTTTGCAATAACAACAGTAATGTAAAAACAAATCGGGGTTAACCCCATTTTACAGATGAAGCACCGAGGCCAAGAGACAAGTTCTGAGTCTTGAGGCCAAGTCAAGATGAACGTTGGCATCTCCAGTCTCTCAGATCTACACTCAGGTGTCTGTTGACTCAATACTGTAGCAGGCTCTCAAACGTACAGTCTCCTGTAAGGCAGCCAGCCTACAACTAGGAAACTGGGTGCAGGATGCTGTCCCACAATGCTCCCATGGAGTAAAATCCAGTTTCAGTCACCAGGTTTGGAAGCTGGAGCAGCATCATGGCTAAGAATGTACATTGCGAATCTGCAAGCCTCCAGCTGAAATCTTGCCTCTGCAGTGAACACCCTAGGCTGGGCTCTGGACAAGCAACTGTGTCAGTAAACTCCCTACATTAGGGGGATAACTGTGGCCCACCTTGCAGTGGTATTGCAAGGGTCGCTGGAGCCCTTGAAATGTCCAGTATACTCAGGATTATTGCTGCCACTGGGTCAAACTGGCTGTCCCAACTTTTAGTCCAAGTTACTGTAATGCACAGAAAGAAACTTTCAATTGTGAAGAGCTGGATAAAAGGATCCATCCAGCACAAGCAACTCAGTCAAGAGCCCCGCTGAATATGAACTGATGTCTTTGGTCCATTGGGGAACATTCCCCAGTGGGAAATTTATTCATGCCCTCACCGGCCCCTGGTGTGTGGTGCAGCCGCCCCAGGAAAGGCTGCCAAGAGGCGTATGAATTATTCACGCTAATCAAAGTGCTGCTGTAACCATAATGGCGGCGGGGGGGGGGGGCTGAGAGCGAGTGCAGAGCACGCAGGGCAGCGCTCAAGGTGATTGCAGGCCAGGCTGAACAGTGTCTCCTTGGAGCCGTTGCCATGCCAACGCATCTGCCTAGGTGACTGCCACTTGTTGAAAGTTTGAGATGAATGAGCAGAAGGGGAGCTGGAGGGCTTAACCCTTCCCACACTTGACAAATCCATGCAAAGGGCTTCACATCACGCTGCTCTCGCCAAAGGGCACTTCTCAAACCTTGGCACTGCTTCACTGCTGCGCACTGAAAAGCACTGTATAAATGTAAGACCATTACCTGGAGCCATATCTGTCCAGACAGCCATCAGCCACAGAAAGGGGACTGCTTGGTGGCCAGAGCCAGCATGTGGGGTACAGCTTTGGACATCAAAACATTTGACGTGTGGGTTCTGCCACCAGGAAATACAAATCCTGAGATCCAAATGAGTTAGGCAACATTTTGTACATTTGTGTAGTTTTGCTGAGATTTATTCTAGGTTACTAAAAAACTGGAAACTTGTTTGGGCTAGGAAAGAGAGCACGAGTGAGCAAGATATGCTTCCAGTCTCTTATCTGAGGGCTGAATAAAAGAGACACACAAACAGATCTGAATTTGGAGATTCCATGTTTGCATAGAAGTCTATGGACAAATGGAATGGAGCCCTTCGAAACATCACTTCCTTGCCCAGAACTTTTCATAGTGCTGGTGGGGAGGTTCTGCTTCTCTTTGGGCCCCTTCCTCTCTTCTGCTCATTTGAATTCCTACTCCAATTTGCAGTAATTTTTGGTTTTAAAATAAAGAACTAGGGCACAAAAAGAGGCATCTGGTCTGTATAGCGTTGTTGCTGAAAGGGCAATGCATACTCTGGTGATTTCAACGCACGGTATTATTTACTCGGCTGACGTCATCGGGAGCACGTTCTCTGCTTCCATTCTCTCTAGAAGCCTCCAGGATACAAGGCACCTGATAATTTTACTGGCTTGAAAATGCTGGCTAACCCTTTATAGTGCACAATGTGGGGGGAGGGGGGGAGAGAATAAAAGCGTCATCTTGGACTATTTGGAGAAGCAAATACTCTTTCCAGTTTTAATACCTTATGTAATTCTACTGGTTGAAAAACCCCTAGCACTAGATGCGTTCTTGCCGAAAAGACAGGTTGCTGTCATTTCTGTTCAATACTTTTAGATTAACGAAAGATATCTTACAACCGTTTTCTGGCACCCTCGAATGAGCCACTTTTCTAACATAGGATCCAAGAACAAACATAAGACAACTGGGCCATTAGAATAATGTGCTCATTAAAAGGAGCACAAATCGATTTACCTGAAATGTCCTAGTTTCAAACTAACATCTGGTTCATGAGAAACCTTTCCATAGAATAGGCTGTCAGGATATAATGGGAAATGATGTAAGATACATTGTCTTTTCTTCTTGCAGGAAGCTACTGAATAGGACTTGCTCCATATTTGTTACTAGTTGTTGGCAGCTTGTGCTCTGGTACATCGGTTTTTAGGTGTTATGAAGAATCTTTAAGAATTAAATTTTATGCGAGAAAATTAGTTTAAAACCCAGGCTTGAATGAGGAAGCCAGGAACATAGGAGGCTGAGCAAACCCCTCCTCCATATCCTCCTGAAGGAAAGAGCGGTGAATGGACTGTACAGCAAATCAAGCCTAGTTTCTGGAATCAAGTTAAAATGGGATACATGTGTGTGTGTGGGGCATGGGGGGCAGGAGGGGATGACAATCTACCCATACACTACATTCAGCATCCAAGGCCCTCCTCCAAGTGCCTCCTCGAAGGGAAGGCAGCAATGAGGGAGAGGGCCTTCTCAGTGGTCGCTTCCTGTAACTTGAGCCCATTATTCCGTGTCCTGCACTCTGGGATGATCGAGAAGAGATCCTGGCCTTCCTCTCTGTGACAACCTTTCAAGTACTTGAAGAGTGCCATCAGAAAACCGATAATGTATTGTATTTATTACATTTCTATGCTGCCCAATATCTGAAGTTCTCTGGGTAGATATCCTCATATATGCAACTATTTTGGCAGGTGCCCTGTGAGTCACACACAGCAACCTTAAAAATGAAGTATTTCTCCTTTCCCATTATAAATCAGTCAACTGTGGAACTCCCCGCAGTAGGAGGCAGTGGATATCTGTATTAAAGTACAACTGATATTGGGACAGGGGAACATTTATCAGTAGCTGGCATGCCCAGAGCCTGTGCCCTCGTGTTATGGTTACCAACTTGTAGGATTAAAGGAGGTGCTGAAGAGTATCCAAGAACAGCTTCCTTTGACTCAAACTCATGGCTGATTTAGCCTGCTATAGGGCGACTCCCTGGACACATCATTACTGTATCCTTCCATGCTCATCCTGCTCTTTCAATTTCTTAAACCACGTTCTTTCATCACACTACTAGGGAGACATTAGATTTTATGTAACTGCACTCAGATGCTATTGCTTATCAGATACCTCAAATTTTACTAGACCTATCTTCTGGTTATGACTTCTCTATAAAGCCAGATTCTGTACTGCACTGAAAACAAGTCTGAATAAAATTAACTTTCCGTAATTAATCTGTGAATCAATTTGCAATCCCAGCGTATCAAGCAAATTGAATTATTCATATCCTAACAGGGGACAGGTACAAAAGGAGCATCATTCCAATGACATTTTGCAAAAATCCATATCTTTCTCCTGATGCCAACGAGATGACATGAATTACATACAGTGCAGCTTGATTCTTTGTTGAAAAACAACCTTGATGAGAATGAGGGTTGTTTTCATGTTTTAAAGGGTGCTCCTAGTTGCACAGAGGGCATCTGCACATCACAGCCAAAGGTGGCACTGGAAAAAAAAACACTGAGGGATTGAAGGGTGACATGCATTTCTGCAGGAGCTGGGATGAGCTTTGCTCCACACATTAAATTTCTGAAAGAGAAATAATATATTTCACCTTAACTCTCCCATTCTAAATGTAAGAGGGAAGGTGTGTGCGCGCGCGCTTCTTGTCGGAGGTTTCACTTCACCATCACCCTGTGCTGCCAATGTGTCCAGCAATCCCCACAACTTCTACATAATGTTGTTCTTTCGGGGAGGAGGGGGGGGGAATTCCTGGTTTAGCAGCAACCACAGCAACTTTGCAATTCTATGGGAAACATCAGTCCCAGGAGGAGAGAGTGAGTGTACACTAGGAATGGGGAGCACAGCACCGGAAGAAACAGAAGAGCCGCCTTCCCCAAGCTGGGGGGCTCAAGATGTGTTGGCCTACACCCCCAAAGTCCCCCAGCCAGCTATACTGGCTGGGGGGTTAAGGGAGCTGCAGTCCAACACAGCTGGAGCAGACACGTCCGAGGTCGCTGTACCACGTGACACAGCGCTCCAAGGTGTGAGCGCAAACTCTTCCCGTGGTCAGTTTCCAGACACCAACGTAACTTGCAAAAGCATTTCTGTGAAGGGAGCTCTACAATGATTATTTTTCTTGATTTGTAACCACAGGCGCCTTTGCTAACAGAGTAGCCTCAAGGGAAAGGCTACCAAACTTGGCATGTAAGAACAGGAGAGGATGGCCACTTCAGCTCACCAAAAATTTAAAAAACATAAGGTCCATGTTCTTTATTTTGCATGAATACACTGTAATAGCTTTTACAGAGTCCAGCATACCAACCGCATGTAAATACTACAGACGAAAGCACCAAAATGGGTGCTCACAAAACTAGTGCATTTCTCCCAAAGCGAAGACTAAACCCTTTTAACTCTTTTTAAAAAAATACATTAAGGAACGTACCACACACACATATTGCACTTATCTCCATATGAAAATTTTTGTTTAACCCCATGTACATCTCACCAAAGTCTCTTCAAAGGAACTTGCATTAAAACTAATAAAGCTAGTAGTTGCTATACAGTAGTATACACAAACCCTCTAACAATAGACACAGCAAACTCGACAGAAGCGGCTATTTTGAAGTAGCGCTAATACAGAGGGAGAGGCAATGCTCTATGGATATGTGAGTGTGGCTGAGGAAAAATGGTTTTCCTCTGTTATCGTAACAGAAATGACACCAAATGTTCAGAAACACAGGCTGCTAAGCAGAGGGAGACGTCTCATCTAGTTTTACATTCAGAACTTCTGCCCCCATAAGCTGAGGTACAAAGCGACTGCCGACAGAAATGATGTCTATACTCTTTGCCCCTGTATACCTGTCTGTAGCCACCTCCTAAGGTTGGCTACAAGTTGTGCTCTGGGCGCACCATCAGGAGAGCTGTATCCGTTGCATCAGGTCGTTGGCAACTCCAGGAGGCTGGTTCCCTGGTCTTCAGTAGTCCTTGGCAAGAACACACGAGCCGAGAGTCAAACAAGCTTCAGTCTGTCTCCAAGCACCCTCTAAATATCCTCTTGCAAAGAGATGCCCGCTCACAAATCTCCTATGCGTTAAGTCAAGGAGGACCATCAATAAAAGATGAAGAGTTCTGAAACCTCCTTCCCCACAACCAAGACATTACAGAAAATTGCTTTAGGGAGCAATCCTGTGGCCCCTGGACAGCGTCTGAGGGGCCATAGGATATTTTGGTTTCCCAGCTCCAAGATAGCACTCCGACCTTGGAGGAGGGAATCAGAGCTCCAACCCCCCTCCCCCTTGCAGCTGGTGCAAATCTTGGCTGCTCTCCAAGGTCGGGAACTCTACCTGGGAGGATGAGGAAAGGGGGCATTTTGGTGGGGCAGGAGGAGGAGACTGGAGAGGCCAGGATGTGAGCTACTCTGAGTCCTCTCCAGCCTCCCCCCCCCCCCCGAAACACCATTGTTAGATGGGCATAAAAGCCCGTCTAGTGGAAAATGCAGGGCAGGAGGACAGGGAGGCAAAGATCACTTCCGCTGCTCCTCCCGCTCTGCATAGGGTGACTGTAAGCCTCCGAACTTGGAGGCTTACAATCAGCGCAATAGGATTGCATCCTTACAGACTTAAGAGTACAGGTAGGCAGCTTTCTGTCCAACCCACCAAGGTTTTGGTTAACACAGGCCAGTGTGCTGTGATGTCCTGGGTGAAAAGCCTTGGTGGGCTGGATGTGGTCCAAAGGCTTATGCCTCCTACCCCTGGCTTACAGAACCCCTCCTGCACAAAGCAAAGAGGAGAGAAATGTCTGACTTGTGTTAAGCTTCTTCCCGCCCCCCGGAATAAAACAAGGGCCTGGCAGAAGGGTGGCCAGGTCTCCAGGGCCTGTGGGATTTCCTGCCATGCTTACAAGGAAATAAGGCAGTTGGCATCAGCTTGGCTGACATCTCCTTCCCACACCCATATGAAGTGCCGATGATCCAACAAGAAAGGCTCTTCTTGGGAGAAAATCCCTGCAGTCATTTAGATGGAGACACAACGTTATTAGCCCTGGCTTGTCCGGCAAAGAAAAGCTGGGACCATCCCCTCAAAGTCCTATACCTAAGAGCAAGGATCCTCCACAGGAAGGAGAGTCAGCTTAAGCACCGCACGGGGTGAATGTGGCACACAGACTGAAGCAGGTCGGGGTGGGAGGGGAAAGGAAAACGTTTTCCCCAGTGAGACGGGCCCAGTTATCATCAAGGTGAGCGACCTGCATTTGGGCTGGACCACTTCAGACAGCAGGTGGGGGCTCACAGGGTGAAACGCTCCTCCATACACCCCCCTCCAAAGTAGGGATGAGCAGGAGGTTCTCCGCAGAGCCTTTTTTGATGCAAAATTTGGGAAGCCAACCCAGACCCCATTTCAGCAATGTTGATGTTTGGGGGGGGCGGGGGGAGGGAATTACCTTAGTGGTAACACATGTTTCTCTTCTTTAAAACTTTGAAATACTTATAAAACAGGCAGCACCAGCGGTCCTCTCGCCAGCTACCTCCTGGCACCTGTCTTCCCGCCCAGAATGCCCTAGATGTGGCTTCGTCATACTGCAGTCTGAAGTGCTACAGCCCAGGCACACACCGAGTCTCTCAGTGAAAACTGGGTCTAAGACTGCCTTAAGTCAGATCACCTTTGCTAATCCATTGTTCTTTGTGCTTAAACAAATCTGTGTTGTGCTTAAATCTTTTATCTGCTCCCACCAGGATGTTCCAGAACATCAGTGCCTTCTCCTTAACACTGTCACAGCATTTTAAAATACCCTCTTATGTGACAAATTCAAGAGATTCTCAGTATTCTTCCTATGGATTTGAGGCCAACAAGTCACATCACAAAGGTCTAGGCCAAATGCTTGGTAGAGCAGATGCCTGTTGAAGTGCTTAACAAATCAACAGTTATTGATCCTAAATATTGCTGTAATACTTTTAAACATTTCAGATATATAGATGTACAAGTCAGAAACACTCCAGGAAAATGTTAAAACCTGCATTCCACATGGTGGAACTTGGGCTCTGAAGGGACTTTGGTGTGAGCATGGACATCAATGGGGTATTTTCTACTTCAGAAAAGAGAGAGAGAGAAAAGGAGAGTCTCAAAAAGAACCCAAAAAAGGCACAGCACTATCACTTCACATGGGTTTTCTGATAAGCTCATTTTGTTTTGTCCTTAAAACGCTACATCCCTAAATAACTGTCCAAATATACAAAACCTAAGAAACCACCAGCAATGCACACTGCTAAGTCCAAGTCCAGTTGCTTCTTTTAAAATAGAAAAGCAACCAAGGGCAGCTTATAACAACTTCTCCAGTGATCAACTTCTTCCCAAGCTTCCTTGAGAGGCACAACTGAGTCACCCTCCCATCCCCAGGGTCTTTTCCCAGGCCTTGCCCCCCACCTCACATTCTCTGCTCACTGATCTTCAGAGGACCTCCCAACATGCTTAGTTCTATAGAAATCCCAGACAACAGCTCCATGTTTTGTTTGAGATAGACACATGGACCTTTTCATCAAAGATCCAGGGACTTGTCATGGTCGGCATGAAGACTGGGAATGTCCCGGCAAGAGTCACCAGCCAAGAGAAGGAAGTGGAGGCAGCGAGGAGTGTCGGGTGTCCTCTGAGGATTGTCTGCAGTCTAGTTCACCATCAGCAGCTCAGAGACAGGTTACATTCCTGATTTGCTCTAATGTCAACCCACATCTGTGCCAAGTTCCAATGAAAAATGTATTGCTTTTATTGCCAAGAAGTATGGTGTGTTCCATATTCACTCTTATTCCTGAACTCTGCCAGGCTTCCTCTGACAGGGGTTACATGGTTAGCAGAATACCAAAGGTTGTGGAAGGCCAACACTTCCTTTCTTCCTCGAAGTTGCTGCCTCTTTCCCTTCAAAGTTGTTCCTTCTTTCATTGAAAGTGCAGTACGCATCGCCAACCCTCTGCTGGCAAGCTTTCTTGTAGAGTGATACTCAGTCATTCCCTGCTAGTACCAGTGAGGAGGGCTTGTATATTCATCTATTAAGGTCAAGGGTTGGGTAATAAGCCAATTTTAGGGGTAGAATGTTAAATTGAAATCCACACGCATTGATGTCCTTCACTTCAACCAACCAGCCTTCCATCCAGAATGCTCCCAAACCTGCTAGTTCACCAAGACATAACCACCATGCTGGGGGTCAACGGTCTCCATCATTTCACAATCAAAGAGCCCCGGCAACTCCACCAGGCCTAATGCCTCGTAGCTAGACTGGGACCCAGGAGATTGGACGTTCCTCCGGGGGTCGGTCACTGCTACACTGCTCTGCTGAGCTGGGTCCAGGGTATACTGCTGCTGACTGGCATAGTCTGGATCAGGAGGGGTGCCAACAGGCAGTTCGCAAGTCTGATAGGGATACTGCTGCTGCTGCTGCATGGGAATCTGTGACGGCAGCCGAGACGAGCTGTGGATCGGAGGAGAGGAGGGCTGGTCAAGCGGCAGCTTCCGATACTGACTAAGGAAAGGGTCGTATTGCATTTGTTCTGCAGAAGGCTCCACGACAGGGCGCAGGGGCTGCACCAGGCTGAACTGCGGAGGGGGCGGTGGCTGCTCCTCATGGCAGGGAAGGGGGAGCTGGCTGGACCTGGGGTAGGGGCTTTCAGCTATTTGCATCTGGTTGAAGTATGCTTGCAGCTGGGATTGCTTCTGGAGAAACAGCCGCTTCTGGTGCAGCCTGGACCAAGAGAGAGACCCAGAAAAGTTAGTTCAGCCTTTCCTAAAAGCCACAACCCTTTCTGTGGCACAAAAAGTAAAGGTAGCTGTGTCGGCTAGAAGAAAAAAGCCAGAATCCATACTAGCGTAATACCTTTATTAGGCCAACCCAAAGCTCACCAAAAGCGTGCAAGCTTTTGAGATCTCCAGATCTCTTCATCAGGCAAGATGTTACAAAAGGCAGGTGGGGCGGGAGGGGGGCAGCAGGGGCGGGGAGGCTGCCTTCCTGTTGACATCATGATGCCTGTGTGGTCAGAGTCTTAAGATGAATGGGGTGTGTGCAGATATTCAAACTGGGCTCCCCCAGGTGATTGCTTGTACACTTTTGGTGACCTCTGAGCTGGCCTAATAAAGGTATTATACTACTATGGATTTTGGGACTCTTTTGGTGTTGCCTTTATCCTCCCCTTGGATCTTTGGATCACTAAGCTGGCAGCAGATGTCAAAAGGACTTCAAGCCTCTGCTCCAAGCCAGGAGCAGAACTAGCCACCAGCCTCTCACCCCCATTTTATTACTAACTAGCCCTTCTAAAAAGCACTTCTATTTTTAGTACTCTTTCTTCCTTATCAGGGAAACGGAGACAAAAAAAATGCAGCTTCTCCAGTTTTATGTAGCATGCGCATCTAGCAGAGCTAGAAAGTAGAAGAATATGCAAAGTGAGCTTAAGGAGCCTTTGGAAGAACCTGGGGAAGACAGAGGTCCCTCTGAACATCTCCAAGTCTGCACAGCAGGACAACTTCAACCTGGAACCAGCAGCAATGCACTCTGGCTGAGTTTCCCCACCCCTTTCTGAGGCTGACTCCCAGTTCAATTCTGAGCAGGGGAGGCTAGACATTCATTCCAGACTTGTCTTCGCAGAGCTCAGCAGGCAAGTCCCTCCCCTGCAAACGCTCAAAGGAACAGCTTTCCCCCTTCTTCTTAAAGAGGTATGGGTGGATGGGGAGAGGGAATACTATAGGGTGAATGGACCATGCTGGCTGAGGGTGATGGGAACTGTAGTCCAACACCAGGTCAGGGGAGGCTGGCATAGGCTAACTGGGCTGCTGCTGCTGCTGTTCTGGTTTTTGATGGCTGGACAAGGATTAGCTCTCTTCTGCTTGGAAACGCCCTCCCTGCTGCAGCATTTGTACTCTGCAGGTGGGCTTGGTTCTGTTGTTCTGTGAGCTAGTGTTTCTCCTGGCTCCTGGTGTTATTCTGCTCATACACAGCCTTTCCTAACTAGGCTTCCTATTACTCTTACTGCAAGCTGATATGCCCATATCAGCAGGGCTTGCCTTCTTGCTCACCTGTGCTCCTGTAACTGCTGCTCAAGGCTCCGAGGTAACTCCTTGCAAAAAACCTGGCAGGCATTTTGGGCTTTTGAAAGCAGGCTTGGCTTCTGGAACAAGGTTAAAAAAGATCTGTTGTACCATCAGATACACAGTGTTCTATAATCCTGCTGGAAGTATTTAAAAATTAGGAGTTAGCTACTGCAGTGCCACCCCACCCATGACAAGCCAACTAATTCAGCCACGATGCACACAGAATACAATACTGCCGCCTCAGTCCCACCTCCTGTCACCCGAAAGCATGAGGAGGGTGGGGAGAAGCCTGATGTCCTGACCCATTTCACCTGGGGCAAGACAAGAAGGAAGACAGGAACACTCCCTGCGGACATAAGTGCAGTTTAGATTGGCTTAACACTTCACAAGAAGGCACCGTACCTGGAGCCTGTGCTGCAAATACTGTGTTTCTAAGCTCTGCCGCCTGGAGAGCAACTGGGGATGCATGCCGTTAGGAAAAGCAGAGGCAGCATCCTGCTGCTGGGATGCCTCTTCCTTGGGAGAAAAAGAGGGAGAGGGAAAGATGAATACACTGTGGAGACCCTCCATCCTCCCTCAGGCCACACTTTCTGCTTAAGACTTTGAGCATGCTGCCGAGAGAGAGGGCTGTAGAAACACAGCCCAATCAGGAGCCAGGCAACTGGCCAGAAACCTGGAAGTGGGGTGGCTGTGGGTGGGGAGAACACCTGTGCCTGATCTGCTTGCGTCCACCCAGAGCCATGGCTGGAAAGAGGTTTGAAAATCCCCAGGTGCCATCATCACATCTACAGCCAGCACATTTGGGCTGGAGGCTTGTTTCCTGAAGAAACCCCAGAAGTATGAAGGGAGGGGTCTTCCAGAGGCTAATGTGTTGCGTACATCTGGACTGCAGAGCTCCCTACCCCTCCTTAGAGGAGGGCCCCCACTTAGGTCCACTAGCCCCTAGTTCCTACACCACTGTAAACACCCCAGCTCCAACCCAACCCTGCCCCCAAACATTCCAAATTTGAGGGGGGCAGGCAAATGCGAGGCAAAAGATTGTAATAAAAACTAGATGAAAGCTAAGAAAATGCATCCAGCACAGCTTCTTCCTCGGCTTCCTGGGTGGCAAGTGCCCTGGTGTGTTTGCCCTCTCTTCAAGGTCTTTCAAGCACATCTAGACTTCTCTTTGGTGCAGCAGCTGAAGCAGCTTTGCAAGGCTTCCCAGAGCACAAACGGATATGCCGAGAGTGCTCGTGAACGACATACCTGGGGCCCACTCCCAAGGTCTTGCAAAGGAGGAGGGCTGAATCCCAGGGCAGGCTCTTCTTCTGACCTCATCTGTTCGTACAACAGCTGGACTTTGTTCAGCTCCAGGATTCCTTTGGTTCGGGCCAGATTCTGAAGGTGCTGTCGAAATGCTACAATTCCTGGATTAAGAACAACCAGAGCAACTTTGAGAGAAAAACAATCACAGGTCATTGAAGTATGTTCGTGCAAACAGTTCCCCACTGTAAAACTTTGTATTTTGTTTAGGTTTTTCTCTTTGTCCCTGTGCTGCTCTTCATGTGTTTCCAGCATGCCCACCCACCCACCCTTTTAAAAAGCAGCCATTAGAAAACACCAAAAGGTTGTGCAAAAAGAGGTGATGAACATTGAGGCTATGATCCTACACACTCAAGAGTAAGTCCCACTGAACGCAACAGGACTGACTTCTGAGCAGACATGCACAGAACTGCACTGTGAAATACGTCCATGGGAGCAGGTCAGAAACAATCCTCCTCTCCCGCTGCCCCCTTCAAAAAAGAAATATGATGCAGAATATCAAATAGCTGGACATTTCAGATTTTAAAAAGGAAGGTTCAAGAGAAAGTCTGGAATGAGGGACATTGAGATGACCATGTCCAAACAAAACCAAGGAAGTCTTGGTGAAGCCAGGGCCCACTTGCTTGCTGACTTTCACACTCAGAATGCTAACTGGCAAATGGCACAGGATGGAGTGTGGGTTGTACAGTCCTCTTGTGACCTTTTCAGGTTAAAATTATCTGGAAACCTGCAGAAGCATATTGCAGGGCACCCACAGCATACCACGCACACGCACACACACAGCCAGCCTGCCCAAACACAGGCAATGCAAACCATGTGATACAACAGAACGGATTTGTTTCCAGCAGTTACCTTGCGTCAGAGATGTGTCCGATGCTCTGCGCCCCTCTCGGAAACTGACAGGGGAGCGGTTGTGGGCCTCTCGCTTGTGGGAGGCCAGAGCCTGCATGGCTGGATTAGCGGGTCTCAGGCCTATGAAAGAAGGGGTCATCCTCGGAGCTGGCTGATTGGCCAGCACCATTTCCTTCAGGGAGGACGTGTCTTCCAGGAAGTTAAGATCCCTCTGGATGGATCCGATGTCATATTCAGAGTCGACACTGCTCAAGGATTGGTTCTCGTCCATGGAAAAGACTTTCCCTTTAGAACCCAGGAAAATCCACAGTAAACGGAATGACAGTAAACCTGCCAAAGCCAGCAAGCAGCTATGTCTAAAGCCCTGTACCTACTGATGAACTGGAACATAATAATGGGCCTTGAAATGACTTCTCAACTCTGCAGTAGTCAGTTCACACAAAGCAGCAGCTCTCCCAACTGCAGAATGGTCACATGAATTGGCATGGTGCCAGACAAATATATACCACAGCCTTCTCCAAGCTGGTGCCCCCCAGATGTATCAGACTACAACTTCCATAATGCCCAGCCAGCATGTCACAGTGATGGGAATTTTAGCCCAACACAGCTGGAGGGCACCAGGTTGGGCAAGGCTTTTCTACCACATGAAACTCTTACTTTCTGATCTAAAACACTTAAATGAATAGACCAAATTTTCAGGACACATCATGCTGTTTTTCTGTTCGAATATTGCCCTGAGCGCTGTGAGAACTGTACACTGCTCCTCTCTATAGCAACGGAACCACTGATCCTACTCAGTGGTGTCCAGATATGATACACACTTGGACATGAGCAAAACCAACTTTCCTACATTGAGAAAAATTATACAGAAACTTGCAAATGAAAAAGACATAAACTGAGAATTGTCCTTACCTGTAAATTCCCTTCTACTTATTCTCCAAACAGCAGTCCAGACACTGGGTGCTCTGGACTCCACCCAGTAGGAGACAGTAACCTTTTTTTAATTAAGTCAGGCTAGTCATTAGGAGACTAGCCTGGGGGGCTGGGCTAGGAGGCACCTCCCACTACCCTCCTAAGGCCAGAAACTACTGCCTAAGCAATAATCCTGACTTCACATGGCCTAACCCTGGCAGTAAATCCAGGGCAGTCACCCTACAGGGTGGGAGCTGGACCACTCTCTGGTGAACAAGTAGAAGGAGAATTAAGAGCCAAGGAAAACTGAATTCCCTCTACTTGGCGTCATCCAGTGATCCAGAGACTGGGGTGTAACAAAGCAGTGTCCCACATATATAAAGCAGGGCGGGGGGGAGAACAGTCTGGACTTGTGGTTGAATTATATATATATATATATATATACACACACACACACACACACACACAATGAAGTACTCTGCGGCCAAAGACTACCTTGGCAGAGGCAAAAATAAAATCAAGCCTGTAATGCAGGCATGTTGAGCCTCTTTCATCCCAAGGCCCAAATTCCAAGCCAGAGAAGCTCCTGAGGGCCACATTCCAGTGGCGGGTGGAGCCGAAGGCAAAAGGAGGCTGGGCAAAAGGGGTGGGGCCAAAACACCACTGTATTTTAGCTTAATGTTCTTACTGTCAGCTGTTAAGCCACATGGGAGGTATCTCCACCTGTTAAAATGGGGTGAAACAGCACAAATGTTGGGAAACCACCAAACCATTGGTGGTTAGGGGAGAAGGAGTGGGGCCAGGGGAGCGCCAGAGAGCTGGATTTGGCCCCCACAGGGCCTGAGGCTCTGTACTCCTGCTGTAGTGCTTGGTGGGAGTCCAACAGGAAGACCAACTCATGGCCCTGCATACCTTTCAGGAGAGGGACTAGGCCCAACGGCTTGAGAGGTGCTGCTCCTTGGAAGGCGGGAACTAAGAGCTCCGAAAGGCGGAGGCTTCCCCAGAACCTTATATGTTTCTTCCTTCCTCAATACACTGTCAGAGATGTCCCTGAGGTGCTTCTAACTCTGCCCTCACCCCACAGGTGAGGAAAAGGGAAGAAGACCGTCCGAAGGGCTGAGCACAGAGGAAACCTCCAATGCCCTCCTAATGCCTAGACCAGCCTTCCCCAATGCGGTGCTCTCCAGATGTGGACTAAAACTCCTATCATCCCTGGCCAGCACAGCCATTGGCCACCTTGGCTGGAGGATGGAAGTTGTAGCCCAACACATCTGGAGGGCACCATGTTGGAGAAGGCTGGTCTAGGCAGTCAACAGTGGAACTGGGAAGGGGGGAACATCTTCCTGAGTCCACCAGGGGGAGCTTTGAGCTCAGCTGCCTGCCAAGGCAAGAACAGCCAGCCAGGCAAAGGGAATTCCCAAAGGTAGTAATGGGAAATGACAGGATTAAATTTCAAGCCTCCACGATACTGGGGTGGAGCTGAGACTCCCCAAGACTGTTCTGGTGCTTATTTTCACTTTCCATTTCAGTTCTGTTTCTGCTTGTTCCAGAACAAATAGCTTACAAATTGGGCCTACGAAAAGTGAGTAACCTCTCCCTTTTTTCAAAGTCAAGAACTTAACCCTAAAGAGTCCACAAATGTAGAAACACTAAGTCTCTTAAGCCCTGGATACTGAAGCCCTGGCAGAACCTCATGCATCCCTTTTAGGCCTGAAAAGGCATGGGTGGGGGAGCCAAAGGAGGGGCAACACCTCACGTGCAGTGGCTCAGGAACCCCTTGAGGTTAAGCTTCTCTTTCCTGTTTAGTCTTCCGTTGTTCTTTTTTAGTCTTCTGCTCTTTCTTCCATCTTCCTTCAAGCCTGCTCTAACAGGCAGACCTTGTTTACAACTGGCTTCCAAACACAGTGGGCAGGAGAAAGACGGGCCTCAGGGAAGAAGTGGAAGGTGCCTCCTCCTGGGCAGGGAAGAGAGCACTGAGGGCCTGGACCACTGAAGGCGCCCAGTGACGAGAAAAGGCCTTTCACCAGTGGCAGTGCGGAGCCAGGGCTTGCAGGGACACAGCACTGCACTGTTTCATTAGAAGGGACCCTGATGTCATCTGCCCGCCCCCACCACCCAGAATTCCCTATTTCCTTTGACCTTAGCTGCAATTTTCACAGTAACTGGGGCGGATTAATTTTCCCAGCAACAATATATTGTTCTCTGCTCTGATGCTAAGCATTTTAGGGTGTCTTTGTCTTGAATGAGCAACTAAGACCCATTGTCTTTACAAAAGATCTGCTCCTGATGGAGTTAAAAACTGCTAGAACAGGTGTGTTGATATGGAGCAACACCGCATCTGCATTTCTGGTCTCTCCTTTGGAGTGTGGCTATGGGACCGTCATGACGAGCACCTGCACTGCACATTACCACCACACCACCGCCTTTCAGCGTCTCGTGCTTCTGCACGTGATCCCAAAGGTGCTTATCGGATCACATGAAGGTACGTCTTGTGTGCCCTGGCCCTACATGGCAATCCTGGAACGTGCTTGGGCACCTGAAATATACGGGAAATGCAAGGAAACTCATATGTTGGTTTACGGCCATGACCCTCTTAGCGGCCCAGACAGGCTGTTTGCTCAGCAGCAATTTTGCTTTTAATGCAGCCCACCTTTTCCATGGAAGGGCAGGAATTTCCCACTGCAGACACTGGGCATGTCCTGTACACAACTTGCAAGAACTAAGAAGTCTCCCAATTCATGAGGAGACAGCTGGCTCCTCCCATTCACATAGGAAAGACTGGGAGATAGTATCTTTGGGAGCTTTTCCATTTGCTACCAGTGCCATTAAACATCCACAAGCTGGTGGCTCCTTTGCTGACATTGTTTGCTCTTCCCAGCCTTTGCACACTGTCATGAGATTGCTTGGCAAAGCAACCTGAAGCCATCTGGACATTTACTCCTCTTATCTTCCTACAAAGCAAATTCATTGTTGGCTCCGAGATAATAAAACACACATACGGCTTCTCTTTGTTGGCTGCGAAGTTCAGTGGGATGTAAAACTGAGCCAGAGACTTCCAATCCACCCCTGTGCCTTGAGCTGCCTGCAGCACTTCTCCCTACCAAGAAGTCCTGCACAGGCCCCTGCTTTGCTCCTGAGATGCCACAACTGGAATTATGTGGATGAACCTGAGGAATAAGACTCTGTCTTAGGGCAAGGTTGGGCCAGATGACCTGTGGCTACTCTTTAGCACTACTCTAAGTTCTTAGATTCAGCCTGGGCCAATGGCTCCTGTTCCTCTACCTGTGCCTGGCATGACAACCAGCTGATTGGTTACTTCTGCCAGAGTGTGACGCCTCTTCCCACAGCGAGTCGCTTGCAGGGCTGCAAATGCTTGTGCAGGATCTTCTTCGGGTTCTCCCTCTGTCTCTATCCCTTCATCGATGGAGGTTTCCATCATGCTGCTTGGCAGGGACTGGCACCCCTTCCTCCCCATTATCAGGGGAACAGGATCCAAAAGGCAGCCATTCACCTAGTACCAGAGCAAAAAGGGGACACACAAACACACACAATATGATGCACATATATACAGAGGCACCCCAACATTTGTTGTACATTGCCCAGAGTGGCTGGGTGACCAGCCAGATGGGCGATCAACAAATTTAATAAATAAATAAACAAACAAACAAACATTTGGAATCTCTGTGAATCAAGTGACAGACGGTTACACAACAGAGGAGCATCTGAAAAAAAGAGCAGATTCAATCTATCACACACCATGAAGCCAACTGTCAAAAAGTCAAGATAAGAACCGGCAAGAAACATCAGAAACAGACATCAGTGAGGTGACCTTTCTGAAGGGCCACCTTCTCCTGGTAAGAATGAGCACACTTTCTAGTTCAGCAGAGCCTTCTCACCCCACCACCCAGACAGATAACAGAAGTTAAACCAACGCCAGCCATCTCTCTCCATTCCCTGGGACCTGCGTGGCAACGTAATTCCAGAAAAGTAATAAAATTTTTGCTATTTCAGTGACACCTTGCTAGAAACATTTGTCAAAGAAACTGAAACATACAGCTCCTCAATGCCAGCTCAAGATTACCATCCAACTAAAGACTTGCATACCTTTTTCCCAGGAACTAGAGACTGGGACACAGTTGACTGGGAATTCTCCTGTGCAATCCTGTGAAGGAGAACAAGCATATGCTCTTGTCCAATGGGGCTTGCACAGGAGATGCTCCCGTAAGGCCCTCCAGGTGTGCTCCTCTTAAAATAAACAGCTGATGAGTGACCCCTGCTGCTCTTGACTAATTCCCAGTCATTTAAGCAGCTGTTTCTGAATTCCATCAAGAAATCTGTCTCATGGGATCAGCTTCAAAATTAGTTAATTGCTAAACTGCTGGCATTGGGCCAAGTGCCCACTTATCTAAAAGCTTCTGTGGATGCCTAAAAGCCTGTATGAGTTTTACTCTGGTTTATCTTATGGGAGAAGGTTTCTTAGACAGGACTTCAGTGAGGGAATCACCCCCCGCACGCACCCAAGTAAGGGAATCACCCCCCCCCCACGCACCCAAGAAAAAGGCACATTCATCTACCTCTAAAATTTGAAACATAGAAGTGTCAGCACAGAGAAGAAATTGCATCAGCTTTGTGTATCTCAGTTTTGGTCCTTCTAACTTCTGGAGGGGTTGTGGAACACAGGGTGAATTTCACATGTGAACAACCAGGTCACAAATCAGTGCAACCAGGCAGCTCTGAGGACCGATTCTAAAATGTGCGAAAACAAAAATGTAGAACAGGTATGCATGTGGTTGAAGGGATCTTCTCAGGTAAAAATGTATCCACCTGAGCTTCATTCTGTCATGTGTCTGTTGCATCAACCCCAGAAATACCTGTTGGGCTGCTCTAGTGATTGATTTCAAGGCAAGTGATTTTGATGCAAGTGAAAGTTCTCTCTAGATTCTGCCTTGTGATGGAGCTGCTTTCATTGTCTTTAAGTGCAGGGTGCTAAAAGCTTCACCATCTCTATGTTTCACTATGATGCATCTGATTTGTTGTTGCTGCTGCTTGAAAACTCACCCAGGTCTAATCACTTTAAAGGTTTTTTTTTTAAATCACCTGGTACAATAACTCATTGTACATTCCTTAGGCCCTTAAGTATGAATGATCTCATAGAAGGGGCAGCCCTTCTTGCCCTACAAAGGACTCACCTAGCAACACCAGACAAAAAGCATGGCGTACTCTAGTTTAGGATGATGGCACCAATTGTGGTGGCCAATAACACACTGACTTTCATTCTATACTTCCTCTGACTCCTTTTTTCTTTTGCTTTCTATACTGAGAGGCTGAAGTACAAACAGAAGCAGCTTCTGCATGTTTCACTAGCTTAAATAACATAGTTTTGCAATTTGCCAACTGCTGCAGGCATGGACGTTTCAGAGGCAACGTGGATCTCACAGCTAAGCTACAGGGGTGGCATTGTTTGTGCCACAGGCCTTTTAAGGTATCTCCAGCTACTATTACGTTTATAACACAGGGAGGACATCAGTGCTGCCTGGATTTTCCCAGCTCTGCAATACCTTTGCCTAAATACTTTAAAGGGGAAACCAGGCTGAAAGGATCATCTGTGTTACTGGTGTGTCCACACCTTAAGACAAGGTTGGGGAACTTCCAGATATTGCTGGGCTCCCAATTCCCATTAGCCCCAGCAAGCATGGCAGTTGGAGTCCAGCAACATCTGGTGGGCCACAGGTTCTCCATCACATCTCACAACATGACAGAGGAAAAGCAGGCTTTGTAGAGTTGCGAGTCTGTACATGTGAAGACATCTCTGGATGTAGAGTTGCGAGTCTGTACATGTGAAGACATCTCTGGGGAAAGCTGCTTGCTTCTCTGCCATAAGAGCAGGGAACAAAAAGCCAAGATACACCAGCCCCATGTTGATGATGACTGCAAGGAATACAGTAAGCTGTGTAAAGCCCTGCTTGGTAGATTGGATTTGACAATCAAGCACAGAAGAAAAACAGGTTGAAGACAACACCTCCTGTATGAGCAGGTCTTGGTATTTTAAGCAACACAGCTGCAAAATGAGAGAGTGAGCACCATACTTTCTCCCCGGAGGCAAAGTTGTGTTTCTCTCAAAACTCTACAGCTGCTAACTCAGCAGTGGGGCTGTGTTATGCTAGGCGGACCCCTTTCTGGAGCACCAAGCCAGCCAGAACGCAAAACGTTCTGTAGCTGGCACCACGCTACTACCCACGTCACAACAGCACAACATTATCTGTTAACAGCAGGGCTGGTTAAGCAGCAGTGGAAGTCATAGCCAACTTAGTTAAGTCAGCAGAAGTGACACAGAACAAACAATTTGATGGAACAGAGTTCCAATTTCAAGACAGGTTCCTCAGTTTTACTTTTCGGATGGTTTGTAGTAAATCAGAAGAAAACAGCTAAACCTCAACAGCTGTTATAAAGAGAAATCTCCTGGATTAAAGAGGGGGAGGACTCAAACAATGTGCCTGAATTTTTTGCCATTCCAAAATGTACACAGGATTAGACTAGAGCTTGTCGACACCCAGGGTCAGGATGCTGTATGATAAGAGCCCTGTTCAAATTAATCCAGCCTTATCAGAGACAGCCCATTGTGCACCCCACTAAAGCATGGGAGAACTCCCAATTCATCTATTGAGCTACGTACTTAGAAGTGGTTGATAAGACTGAAGCACTCTAAGCATCCTGTCTCAGGATGCTTCTAGATGGAGAATCATTTGGGTGTCAGGCATGCTGGTTCAGGGTAACAGATGCATGTGTTTATTCCTGTGCCAAATCCTCCTAGCCCAAATGGCAAGCCAGGGATTATATGAATCACTTTAGGAAGGATAGTCTAAAAGCAAGACGGTTGTGCGATGACCCTGTACTACTTGGGTGCCTTTTGGGGGGCAAGCTCAGATTCTTGCTCTTCTGTTTTAGCACTGCAGCCCAAAGCCAACTGTGGGAGATGCAGCCATCTTAACAACCTCATAGAATTTTTTTAAAAAATTATAAACCATGAAAAAATAAACTGAATGATTATAATTCACCTTTATGTCATCTCCTGTTAAGGATAGTGGGCTAGACAGCCCAAGTACATGCTGCTCTTATATAAATATAGAAACCTCCCATACTGGCAATCAATGGGGTAATTTGAATCAGACAGAATAAAACAGGCCAATTTTAATGAGGCAACGAATGTGCAAGAACAAAATGAGTTGCTCGCTATGTAGGTATACACACTATATAAACATGCTTTTGGCCTATTTTGTGCTCTTGCCACAAGAGCTCCAGAACATTTCCCTCCTGCCAGCTCACATAAATCCTAGTTATTTCCTACTTCCCTTCAGGACCCATCACCACAGAAGCTTGATGTGTGGATGTGCAGTTGTTCATGGGAGCAACTGTCTATACAAGTTTTCCTGTATAAGCTACAGTAAGCAAAACCACCGGGATAACAGAAAAGAAATCACCGGGATAACAGGCAGGCATGGCCTTGGTGTACAAAATGAAGCAGGACAAAAGCTAATAGAGTTTTGCCAAGAGAACATGCTGATAATAGCAAACACTCTTTTCCAACAGCACAAGAGGCGACTCTACACATGGACGTCACCAGATGGTCAATATCGAAATCAGATTGATTATGTCCTTTGCAGCCAAAGATGGAGAAGCTCCATACAGTCAGTCAAAACAAGACCTGGAGCTGACTGTGGCTCAGATCATGAGCTGCTTCTTGCAAAATTTCGGCTTAAATTGAAGAACGTCAGGAAAACCACTAAACCGTTCAGGTATGACCTAAATCATTTCCCTTATGAATATACAGTGGAGGTGAGGAATAGATTTCAGGGATTAGACCTGATAGACAGAGTGCCTGAGGAACTATGGACGGAGGTCTGTAACATTGTTCAGGAGGCAGCAACGAAATCCATCCCAAAGAAAAAGAAATGCAAGAAAGCCAAGTGGCTGTCTGATGAGGCTTTACAAGTAGCTCACGAAAGAAGGGAAGCGAAAAGCAAGGGAGAAAGGGGAAGATATACCCAACTGAATGCAGAGTTCCAGAGAATAGCAAGGAGAGACAAGAAGGCCTTCTTAAATGAATAATGCAAAGAAATCGAGGAAAACAACAGAATGGGAAAGACTAGAGATCTCTTCAAGAAAATTGGAGATCTCAAGGGAACGTTTTGTGCAAAGACGGGCATGATAAAGGACAAAGAAGGCAGGGACCTAACAGAAGCAGATGAGATTAAGAAGAGGTGGAAAGAATACACAGAAGAACTATACAGGAAAGATCTGAATGTCCCTGATAGCCATGACAGTGCGGTCACTGAACTTGAGCTGGACATCCTAGAGAGTGAAGTCAAGTGGGCCTTAGGAAGCATTAGTAACAACAAAGCTAGCGGAGATGACAGTATTCCAGCCGAGCTATTTAAAATCCTAAAAGATGATGCTGTTAAAGTGCTGCATTCAATATGCCAACAAATCTGGAACACTCAACAGTGGCCACAAGACTGGAAAAGGTCAGTTTACATTCCAATTCCAACGAAGGGCAATGCCAAAGAGTGTTCAAACTACCGCACAATTGCGCTCATTTCACATGCCAGCAAGGTGATGCTCAAAATCCTACAAGCTAGGCTTCAGCAGTATGCGAACCGAGAACTACCGGAAGTACAAGCTGGGTTTAGAAGAGGCAGAGGAACTAGAGATCAAATCGCCAACATTCGCTGCATCATGGAGAAAGCAAGAGAATTCCAGAAAAACGTCTATTTCTGCTTCATTGACTACACTAAAGCCTTTGATTGTGTGGATCACAACAAACTGTGGCAAATTCTTAAAGTGATGGGAGTACCAGACCACCTTACCTGTCTCCTGAGAAACCTGTACGAGGGTCAAGAAGCAACAGTAAGAACCAGACATGGAACAACCGATTGGTTCAAAATTGGGAAAGGAGTACGACAAGGCTGCATATTGTCACCCTGCTTATTTAACTTATATGCAGAGTACATCATGAGAAACGCCGGGCTGGATGAATCAGAGGTCGGAATTAAGATTGCTGGGAGAATTATCAATAACCTCCGATATGCAGACGATACCACCCTAATGGCAGAAAGCGAAGAGGATCTCAAGAGCCTCTTGTTGAGGGTGAAAGAGGAGAGTGCAAAAGCTGGTTTGAAACTCAACATTAAAAAAACTAAGATCATGGCATCTGGCCCTATCACTTCCTGGCATATAGAAGGGGAAGAAATGGAAGCAGTGACAGATTTTACTTTCTTGGGCTCCAAGATCACCGCAGATGGTGACTGTAGCCATGAAATTAAAAGACGCTTGCTCCTTGGGAGGAAAGCTATGGCCAACCTAGACAGCATAGTAAGAAGCAGAGACATCACCTTGCCGACAAAGGTCCGTCTAATCAAAGCTATGGTTTTCCCAGTAGTAATGTATGGCTGTGAGAGCTGGACTGTAAGGAAGGCTGAGCGCCGAAGAATTGATGCTTTCAAACTGTGGTGCTGGAGAAGACTCTTACGAGTCCCCTGGACTGCAAGGAGGTCAAATCAGTCCATCCTAAAGGAAATCAACCCTGAGTGCTCATTGGAAGGACAGATAATGAAGCTGAAGCTCCAATATTTTGGCCACCTAATGCGAAGAGAAAACTCCCTGGAAAAGACCCTGATGCTGGGAAAGACTGAAGGCAAAAGGAGAAGGGGATGGCAGAGGATGAGATGGCTAGATAGCATCACGGATGCAATGAATATGAACTTGAGCACGCTCCGGGAGAGAGCGCAGGACAGGAAGGCCTGGCGTGCTATGGTCCATGGGGTCACGAAGAGTCGGACACGACTGAACGACTGAACAACAACAACAACAAGCAAAACCAAATGGGACTACCAATGCACTACAGATTATCCTGGATAGATTGTGAATTTCTAGTTGCAGGGTGGGAGAGAAAACAAGATGCAGCACAGAGATAGAAGCCTTCTAATATTTTTTGACAACTTGAAGGTCCCAGCAAGCTTGTTACTACTCATGAAATGAACTAAAAGCAAATACTAATAACACCGTTTCAATTAAAGCATCATGCTGTGTGCCAAGTTTCCAGCATCTCACAATGTAAACAGGCAGGAAAACAACTGCAGTTACAGCTGAAAATTAACATGGAAATTCTTGGCTCAAAGGAAACTTGAGGGCTAGTCATTTTCAGAACACCGTATCTGCAAGTTGACAAGCTGTTCTAAATGTGAAGAAATCTAAGACTGGCTGCAAAATGGCCTCAAAACTATAAACTGAAATCCACCCAACAGTGTCCTTTTCAGCATAAATGACAAAGACTGTTATGGCATCTTAAAGATTTAGCTTATGCCATAATAAATTTGTAAGTCTTTAAGTCAGCCTTGTTGCTTGGCCTACAAAGATTAGTAGCCTGCAACATTTTTTACTCATCTGCTTTTTACTTACAAGAGGGGCTCCTCTTAAGAGTAAAAAGCAGGCTTGTAAAAACTTGAGACTAGTAACACAGCAGGCTCCCTGCCTGCTCTACCAGCTCTCTTAGCTTACATGCTGGCTGCAGAAATGAAGCTCCATGAAGGCAAGTGAGCTGGAGGAGGCAGAGAGCAATCCATGCCTCCATTGCCAACCCACTGCATTTATGTGCTAGCCAGGGAGGAGGGGGCTTCACTTCTCCCCCGGCCAGCACAGAAGCTGTGTGAGCTGGCTGAAGAGGCAGGGAGAAACTCACCCCTCCTTTACCAAGCCACTGCATTTCTGTATTGGACATGCAGAAGGCAAAGCTCCTTCTTGCATGCCCAGTATAGAAACAAGGCTAGCTGGTGGAGAAGGCATGGATCATTCCCTGCTGCTTGATGTCTAGACGAGACACGCAGGAAAAGCCTTCACCTTCAGTGCATCCAGTGTTGGAACTGATCAGGCTGACACATTAGGGACACTGTCCCTGTTGCAACAGCCTGATTCGCTTCCATATTGCAACCAGCACGGAAGCCAAGGGTGCTGGCGAAGGAGGGCCAGATTGCTTGGTCCCTCTTTCGCCAGGTTGCTCACTACTTGTCCACAGGGAATTCCATGTGTTCACCTGTGTGAAATTCCTGGTTGTCAATTGCGACCAGGTGAGCTGTTAAAGACAAGACTGCTTTAAGTTAAATTCTTCATTGTTTATGCTGCAACAGGTTAAACATGGCTGGCTACCCCTCTGCAAACTTTTCAGCACAAGGTTTCATATTTTGCAGAGAATGTGGAAAGATCTATGAGACAAGTTAAGAAGCGTCACCAGCTCTGGTTAACTTCTACTTAGAAGGGAGGCTGACTGGGTATCAGTCAAAGAATACTAGAACCAAAAAAGACATGGCAAGTTCCTTCACACCACAGCTGAATATTATCATCTCTCTGTGGCTTCCATGTACATAGTATCTATGTCACATGCATGTGTTCCACAGTGGTAGCCACGTGCTAGAGAAATTCACTGTGCACTTTTGACCATCTTTTCAATCTTTCTTTTCATGATATTTCTTTTCAATTTTTCTCTCATTTAAAAGTCTCCTCAACTACCTTGTCGAAGGTAGAATTGTTAACATTAAACACACATAAAAATTAATATGGGAAGATCCAGTCACAAATGAAGCCTTTCCTGAAATGAACTACCTTCTCTGGCAACAAGAATATTTGTGAAGATAAACTTTAGAGCACAAGTCATTATCTCAGAAGCATCCCAAGGTCACTTCGCCTGTTCCAAGAGATCGTTTATCTGTCATGTGGCACACATCATGTCACAGGAATGCTATGCCAACTTTACTGTATATAAAAATTTAAATATCAAAGTTGGCAGCTCCTGGCTTTGGCTCATGGTATATTTCTCACACAGCCCCCTGTGCTAACAAAGTTCCTGTTCCTGGGTATGGGGAAAAGCTGCCACTTGGAGAAGAATTTTCAACTTGCCTGGCTTTTTAAGAAGCCCTTCCTGGACACATAGTCAGGTGCTTCAGGTACAATGTTTATGTTGTGGCATTAGAAACCGCACCGCCGGAAATGTGAGATCTTTTCTACCCACACCATCCACCCTGGAAAATACCTGCAAGCCTCCCACTTCCTTCTGCTATGAAGTAGCCAATTAATCCATCTCTTACACATCTTTTATTAGCTACCCACTTCTGATAGCAGAAACATATCTGGTGGTAAACCACACTGAAAAGGATGCCCACACAAGCACCATAAATAAATGGGAACCGTTGTGCAATACCACAAGAAGACTTAACATTGCTCTACCATGAGCTAACTTTGAAAGGCAAAAGCAGCCACAGCCCACAGGCCAAAAAAGAAGAAAAAGCCAATTCATGTTTTTTTGATGATTTGAAATATTTCTACCCAGCTTTTCTCCAAAGTGGCTTACAACCTCATTTGGCATTAATATGAATCAACACTGCAACATCCTACAGCAGCCTTCTCCAACTTGGTATCTTCCAGATGAATTGGACTACAACTCCCAGAATTCCCCAGTCAGCTAGCTGGGGGATTCTGGGAGTTGTAATCCAACACATCTGGAGGGCACTGGGTTGGGGAAGACTGCTCTACAGAGAGCACAGTCAAAATCCATTTTTTTTAAAGACACCAGCATAGTTCAAATTAATCAAACACTACTAAATGCCCAGGTAAAAAGAACAGTTTTTAACAGGAGCCCAAATATCAGTAGAGCCCCATCCTGGCAGACAGATTTGAGGCTGAATTGTACAAACAGGGTGACGTTACAGAGGCAGCTGCCTTCCTCACAGCTACCCACCCTATTTCCAATTGTAGGGGCATGCAGAGCAGGGCCTCTAATGAAGATCTTAACCCTTGGGCAGGTTCATGTAGGAGGAGGCAGTCCTTCAGGGATCATGGCCCCAGGCTATTTACGGCTTGACAGGTCAAAACCAACACCTTGAATCATGCTCAGAAACAAACCGGTAGCCAGTGAAGACCTTTAAGTACCAGTTAAAGTACTCTAGCTGCTTTGTTCTTTATTTATTCAGTTCAACTTTCCAAATGTTCTTCACAGACATGCTCAAGTAAAGCACATTGCAATAATCTAATCTGGATATTACCAGGGCGTGGAAAACTGTGGCGTGGCCATGTTTTTCCAAGAGGGGCTGCAGCTGGCAAACTCTTTCTCATAATACTAGACCCTGGGGTATCTAAGGAAGCTGAATGGTGGGAGATTCAGGACTGGCAAAAGTGCAGATTTAAACGATGGAATTTGCTTCCTTAAGACGTGGTGATAGCTACCAACTTAAATGGCTTTTAAAGGGGATTAGACAAATTCATGGAGGATAAGGCTATCAACTAGTCCTGTTGGCTATATATTATCTCCATTATCTCAGGGAGTATGCTTTTCAGGACCAGTTGCTGGGTAACATGAGCGGGACACTGTTATTGCCTTCATGTCCTGCTTGTGGGCTTCTCAGAGGCATCTGGTTGGCCACTGTGAGAAACAGGACACTGCCCTAGACAGGCCTTTGGTATGATCCAGCAGGGCTTTTTATTGTTAAAGGTGCTTTGAATGACAGAGGCCACTCACCACTAACTGCCCAGAGAGCTTCAGCTATTGAGCGGTATAGAAATGAAATAAATAAATAAATAACCTGGGGATCCATCCATATGGCCAGAACTACTAGCACCCCTAACTGATCCTTTAAGGTTGGGTGCAACCCATCTAGAACAGACCAACTCCTTGGCCAACTGTATTGCCAGCCACCAGTACCATCAGACAACTGTAGAATAAACTGCAGCTCTTCTGTACCAACTATCAGAGATTAGCACAGAAATGTTTCTGTTTATTCTACAATTGCCTCAATGGGCAGCACCTTAGGAGCTCCAAAATTCTGGGAGACCTGAAATATGGTATTTGAGAAATCTAAAATATACCTTTGGTGTGTCAATTCTCTCTTCCTCCATGAAAGCTGATTCTGTGTGGCAGGCAGAGGGGGGAAAGGAGAATGCTTCAGCGGCAGAAGCTGGTGGGAGGCCAGGAGACCTTAGCAGCCTTACATTCTGGGGACGCAGGTTTACAGGAGCCCCTGCAGCATGGGCCTACATGGAGTAAAAGAAATGGGAAAGAAAGAGCAGTTATTATGCAAGCAAAACACAAATGGAACTAGAGGTTTAAGACATGGGATGGAGAAGGGGCAGAAAAAAAACACCAGCAAGTAATAAAGCGGAGGGTTGGCAACCTGTGGGACAAAACAAAACAAAACAAGCCTAACTTGACAACAGGATAAAGGAAGACAGAAAAGACTGGACTGCTCAGAGCAGGTGCTGTGTCCTGCCCCATCAGCCCATACTGCCCCACATGGGGGTCAGAAAAGAATCAAGAAGGAAGGTGCTGGTTCTGCCTCGTGGTAGTTCCACGTGAGGCAGAATGTTCTTAGAAGAACCTTCTCTTCTGCCTAAGCTCTCAACATTTCTGTATTACAGGCTTTGCATGCCCAGTCCCACATGTAGGACTGTACAGAGGCCATGAAGAACTAGGGCTTCTCCAAGGGCTAAAGTGAAGTTGTACCTTCCCTGTTATTTTAAGTGTGTGCTAGTTAATGCTCATTATAGTGGCGTCATACTGATTAAAGGAAGAGTAAGAGGCAGCAAGAGGCCTGCCAGCAAGGAGATTGCCACATCAACATTAACCATCCGCGTACACTGCAGATCCCAGGCCTGCAGGCAGATGCTGCTCCCTTGTCTCCAGCATCGCACACTTGGTTTCTATAATTTAGAAACAAAGGACATACACAAATATAAGTTCGTGAAATAAGGCAATGTTCGGGGATCTATTGGGAGCTCCAACTTACTGCTAATTTTCATATGCGACAAGGTCCAGACTTATTTTTAATGAAAGAAACTCTGATCCCATCTAACATTTTGCTCCCAAGTGTGTGTGACTCACACAACACTGAGATACAACAACATCAGGGCTCCTGAAGCAGGGGCAAGGCCAGCTGGAACATCATGCTAAACATGCCCCAGTGCAGGACAGTCAGAATGTTTCACCAATGAGTTTGAAAGCGATTTAACAACCTGACTGCTTTCCAGACCACCAGCTGGTTTATGAGTATGTTAATGTAGGCCAGTGCTTACCCTGCAGCTTCAGACCTGAATTGTTTGTGACTTGAATGTCAAGAGAATCACAACATCTCCCCAAAGCAGAGTATGGCATGATTGGTAGGGAAAACCATTAGCTACTTAATAAGCATTTACATAGCACTTGGACGTGGTCAAACACCTTCACATACATCACAGTAATCCTTACAGTGACCTTGTAAGGAAGTATTATCATTTCCATATTGCAGATTAGAGCAGGGAGGGAGGAGTTGAGCCTGAGAGATGTTGGCCTGCCTAACACTACCTAGAGAGTTCATGGCAGAATTAAACGGGGGGGGGGGGGGGGGGCTGCCTATTTCGCAATTTCAGCCAATATACCAGTGCACATTATAGAGGCATAAAACACAGTTTCTTGCCTTTACCCAAACCATGTTGCATCCTGAAATGCTCTGCATCAGAAAAAATAATCAAGAAAAGTAACTGGGCAGCAGCCTAGGTCCCTCTTACTAATTCTCTTATCACTGCAGCAGACAGCACCACTCCCTAGAACTCATCAGGGGAGTAGTTGATTCCACATCAAGGGACATGCAAGGGGTCAGGGCAAACTTTTGTGACATGCAAACAGCCAAGTTCCGGGATCTAAAAATAGGGTGGAAGGGGTTGGGATTTAAAATGGGACTCTTTGGGAAGGGAGAAAAGCTTTGTGACTGAATGCTGGCTTGTGTGTTATAGTTCAGTGGTAGAGCACCAATTTTGCATGCAGAAGGTCCCAGGTTCAATTGCCAGCAACTCCAGGTAGGCCTGGGATGGTCTGAAACCTGGAGTGCCACTGCCGGTCAGTGCAGACGGGAGCTTCCTATGTTCCTAGTTCCGCCTAGAACAGTTACCTTGGCGACTGTTTGTTCAGCGATGGTGCTCGGTCGTCGCTGGCGGGAATCTAGCCGTTGCTCCACGGGGAAGCTACTGCGATGTGACTTGAGCCTCTCTATGAGCAAGTAATAGATAGCAGCAAAGTGGTTGTAGCTCTTGTTCTGCAAAGACTGAGAAGAGAACAAGCATCCCAGTGTAAGTCAGAGCATCTTATCTTTCATATTTCTCTAGGGCATAAGGGGCTGCCAGAACTATGTGCGTACTGAGTGGTAGAGCGTTCCACTGAACAACTTTCTTTTGGACAACTCGTGTGTGTAATTTTTTTTTTCTGTTCAGATTCTACCTGCATATTTGTGTTCAGAAGGTATTTTCACAGAGATAAGGTAGTGAACTGAGGGTGGGCATTTGCCTACCCCTGCATTGTGTTCTTAGCTCACTTTTATGGAATTGCATAGAGTGTTTTCTGTAAGTACATCCTGCAGTGCCATTTGGGTGGGCACTTGGACAAGATGCCTTTCGATCCCTTCCAGCTCAGCATTCTGTCACCAGCCAAAAGGGACAGTGAGTATTGGGCCCTGGGGCTATAACAGCAGCTTTATGACAGCATCTGTTGAAGAGGACAACTCACCAGCAACTCAGGTCTGCTGTCTTTAGACCCTCAAAAAACCAACAAAACCCAGCATTAGCTAGCCATTCCAAATTCTGAGCCACAATAGGAAATGGAGCCCTGAGGAAAGAAAGGCTCAAGGTTTCATTCCCTGCCCCTTGCCACTTTCTGGCAGGAAGTATTAATACTGCAGACTCCACACTGGCTAAAAATATCGACCATTCTGAAGGAAGTGATCACACAGACTCCTCAGGGAGCATTTTAACATTTATTTCTGGTAAGAAGCTTGATTTGGAATCCTAGCTGAGAAACCAAAAATAAAAAGGAAATTGCTTGCTTCTCTAAGGATATTTTTTCTTTGTCAAATCTCACATTTCAGAAGCTTAAAGCAAAAGGGAGGGTATTTCCTGTTTTGTTCTTCTCATTATCCCCACTATCTCTTAAAACATGCCCTGTAAATATAATGGAAAATAAGCCCACCTGAACATTTCCCCTTCTTTAGGCTATGAAATATAAGAAGGCTTGCCAGTGAAGGAAACAAAACATCATTTTCAAAAAAGGGGAGATTTGCTTTATTGCTTTAAAAAAACCCATAAAACGACTACATTTTAAAGTAGTTTTAATTTGGTCCATTTGAAACGATAAAAATACCAAATCCAGGGCAGAGGGAGCCTCTAAAAATAGACGAGTACTTACTACTTTGTTCAATGCTTATTTCTGTCCACATTCCATATTGATATGATACACTCTTCAGATGCATCATCATCACCACCGCCGCCACCAATTCTTATACCCCGCCCTTCCTCCAAATGGAGCACAGAGCAGCTTACAATATTAATAAAACAAGTACCAGAAAAACAACAATAAAAACCTGCCATCACAATAAAACAATTTAAATACAATAATAATAATGTAACCTACAAACAACAAAACCAACAAAACCAACAAATCAGGAGCCAAATATTTTTGTGAACAAGAAGGTTTTTATCTTACATTTAGACGTATTCCTAGTGGAGGCTAACTGCACCTCTCCTGGGAGGCAGTTCCACAGACACAGGGGACTGCCACGGCGAATGCCCCGTCTTGCGTCCCCACCCTCCTCACCTCATCTATGGCGCAGGTGGGGTGGGGGTGGGGGGGGGGGAAGATAGCGAGGATATCTTCTGCAGATCAAAGGGCCCTAGTTCACTGGTAATGGCTGGCCCACTCATTACCAGCCTAACATCTCACCCATGGGCATCATACATTTCACTGCCACTGGAAAGCTCTGCAAAAGAATCCCCAGAATACAATATGAGCTATCGTGACAGTGTATACTGTGGGGATACTAGCTAAGTAACACATCTTCCGGTATCGGAGACGTACTTGCTAGCATATATCCAAAGGCCATCAGTTTTCCTCCCCAAAATGATTTCACAAAAGCACTGGGGTCACTTAAGTTCTCATACCATTATGTAATTTGTTTTAACTTCACACAAAAGACCTAATAATGCTACAGAACCTTGAGGAAAGATACCAGATTTTTTTCTTCTTTACAGAGCAGTAAAGTAGGGCTGTAAACCATCTCCCTCAACACCAGAGACTGTTTTACCTCAATCGTTTTTTGTTGATCTATTCCCAAGCTGTGCATCAGTCGCAGAACTTGCTCGTTGTATTCTCCAATTGAGGGCTCATTCTCTTGACCTTGGGGGTAGAGAACAGGTCTCTGAACAGGAACCTCTATTAGCATCCACTTGTGCTCTTTAATCTGAGCAATTGTCAGCCTCTTAGAGGGGTCCAGGACCAGCATCCTCCGGATCAGATGCTCACACTCTACATGCACAAAAGAAGGGGTGAAAAGGACAACTTGACAGAGCTCATATGGGATCTAGTGAAGAGGTAATTAGTCCAATACCTATTGATACAGGCTATTAATAATAGGAAAACTGCTTAGTTTAGATGCCAAGTAAGTTCTTGCTAAAAATAAAAATAATCTTGAAGCCAAGGTCCTTAATTTGTACAAAGAACAAAATCCATCTCTCCCACAGGTGAGCAATTAGGGGAACAGCACAATTATTTCGAACTGCAGGCACAATAAAAGGAATAATAATAGTTATTTGCACCCGTGGGGCCAACTGATGTGCACAGAAGCACTACATTTGCATTAACCAATGAAGCCTCAGAACTGAAGCAGAAAGTAACTGCATTTTAAAGCTGATGTAACACAACCATGGACACAAAGGACTTCTGTGGCAAAGAATGCTGCCTTATTCCACAGTCCAGCTTCGCACTCATGAATATGGGCATTCTCTGGGTAACTGCACACATTAATGGTCAACCATAATTTAGGGTTACATGCACAAACAGAAATGTGCTTGTGCAAAGCGCTCCCCACCTCCTTCTCCTGCACAGCTGGGAGGAAGAATAAACCAGAATTTAGTTTCACTTTATCAGATTCCTTACATGTGAACCAGATATTGTGGTTTAAAATAAACTCTAGTCAACTGGTAAACAAACTGACTTCAACCCATAGATTGTTTTTGTGCTTTGTTTAGCAAAGCAGACTTTATTTTAAACCACAATTCCTGGTACACACATAGCGACAAACCAGGAATGTGCTGAAGTGAATGAAATTGGAGCCTGGCTTATTCCTCCTGCTGGTCACGTGGGAGGAAAAGAGGGGTGCGCGGGAGCCCAGTGCTTTGCGCATGTTCATTCTTTCTCAGGCACTTAACCTTAAATTACAGTTTACTGTTACATGCAAATGCATCCTCTCTCTCAGGTGTCCCAGAGAGTGACCCAATTTTTTCTCCTCGTAAGTTCCCTCATTACCCTTGAAAAGTTCCCCTTTCCAGCCATGCATCCTTTGCTCTTCTGGTTTGCTTGCAACTGTGCCCAGTATCGTTGCTGGAAACCACTGTGGTCTTTGCCAAGCATTTATGGGGTCTTTGAGGAAAGCTGCTAAGAAGATGTTTTGCTGTTTCAGGGCATACGATCATTTCACCTTGCACCAAGATAGGTTGTTCTTCATAACGTATCTCTTTTTTATGGCAGATTGGATTTCCTCACTCACCCAACCCTGTTTAAAGATGGATTTCGATGACTGGGAGCCAGATGGTAGCTGCCAACACTTGGAAAGGCAACACAAGGGAAGGCGGCCACTTGGGGTGTTTCCAAGCAGGGGGCTCCTAGTGCTACCAGTCAAAATGCACTGTGAACCTATTCCAGCTTTCTCTCCTTGACCACTGGGGGTAGGGGTGGTGTGCGGTAAGAAAAAAGATGGAAGACGTGGTGGGAAGACATAGGTTACAAATGGCCTTCCAATGTCTGGACCTCTTGTAAAATTCCATGTTTGAGGAAAGGTGACTGCAGGATACAAGCCTCAACTGGAAGCGCCCCTGGTGTCTTGGCCACAGAGTGAAGCCCAGCAATACCTGCTTCCCTGGAATTTTTGGTAATTTCCAAAGGGGTACCAATTTCAGTCTGTTCCACCAAAAACAACAAAGAGTCTTGTGGCACCTTAAAGACTAACAAGTTTATTCTAGCATTAGCTTTTATGGACACTATTCACATCTTTAGTTTTTAAGATGCCACAAGACTCTTGGTTGTTTTTGCTGGATATTCAAGCGACTGCAGAGGATGCGTCATGCTGGGCTTAACTACATGGTTAGAAAATACTCAAAAGTCTTGTCCTTGCTTGAATCTATTCCTCGGACTCCTAGGAATTAAAGGCAATCCCATGTCCACAACTGCATTCTGAAAGGCAGTTACTTGATCAGGATTTCATATTTGCTTTCATAATAGACTTATAGCAAATGTAATTTTGAACTAACAGAGGCTGTTCTCAACCTCAAAGGCTAGAGAACATGAGCCTAGATGGCTTAGGGTTAATATCAAAAGGCTGAGGGGCAAAGATTCTGAGAGAATGCAGAGCTTATTCTTTTCACAAACAAAACATGAAAAGGACTTCACTATTTTGAATCCAAGGTGAATAGAAGCACAGCTAAGCACTGGAAAACACCAAAAGTAGAACATAAATGATGGAGAAAGGAAACAGAGCAAGGTGGTGGACACATTATTTTGGTGTTGGAAGCATATACTTGTCATATGAAGAGCCTTTTACAAAAGGAGCCAGTAAATAATGTATTTTAGGAGTGGTGTCTATTGGAAAGACTTAACAAAAAATAATAATTAAAATTAAAACAACAAAGAGACGTGTTGCACCTTAAAGAATAACAAATTTATTCTGGCATAACTTTTCGTGGACTATAGTTCACTTCATCAGATGAATGAAGTGTTACTGACAGCTTCAGGTGTATATACAGTACATATGGTGGTGGTGGGAGGATTTTAAGGCACAATCCTATTGAGATAGACAGTCGGCTCTGACTTCTTGTGAAGTCAGAGGCAACCGCTATCCAATGCAGGGCAGCTGAAGCATGCAGGAGAGGGTTCCTTCTGTGCTCTGGCTTCCCTGCAGTTTGCCTTAGATGTCTGATTTCAGGTGTCTAAGTGTGGCTTGGGGGGGGGCTGGGCTGGAGACCGCATAGGAAGCGGTCTGAAACAGCTTCTGTGGTCTCCTTCCCTCCCTGCCCCCGGGAAGGCCCCCTTTTCGCCCTGTCCATCCTCTGTGTTACAAGCACAGACAGGCACAGAGGAGCAGCCACCGCAGTTCTCTCTGCCCTGGCTATGAGAGGGAGGGGAACACAGTTTCCTGGTTACGAGCTCGGAGCTGGGACACCCAAAAATTCTATCTCCCCCAGAGAGGCTGTCTAGGGGACACAGGACTGCTCTCTTAAACAGTGAGCTTAGAAGGAAATTAAATGCAGAAAGTACTGACAATCACATTATTAACAGTGGCCATTCACAAAACAATTGCTGCTGATAACAAACATCCTGGCACTACGTAAGCCAATTAACACGTGAAGCGTGATTTAAAAAAATACTTTAAAATTCAAGCCTCTGGCAATAGAACTTGAACCTGTTGATGAATTCTAACTCTAGAATTCTAATTCTAGCAGACTCTAGCTCTAATCTCCCACTGAAGTGTCTTTGCTCCACAATAGCCACTTTAAGGTCAGTGACAGACTGGGCAGATTCACATGACTGCCAGCACCCACAGTGGCTTAAATAAGCTGTGGCAGGTGAGTGCCCATGCCGACAAGCCACCCTGCCCAGGTTCGCATGTCACAGTAGGCTGTGGTGCCCACCCTCCACAGCTTGAATATTCACAATGGCGGCCAGCATGCACCACAACCCATCGTGGCTTATTTATCAGCTCATACAAAGCAGGTGGAACAAGTCTATTCATTCATCACTGCTTAGCACTGTTAAATATGGCATCCCAGCTGCTTTCTATGGTATATCAAACAGCTAGTTTGTGCTGATACAGATGGCTTAGCAGAGGCTAGAGTATTATTAGGAAGCTGCTTAGGTCAGTGCTGAATCATGGAGCCAAAAGAGCCCGACTCCACATTATGTTCTGTGCACGTTATAGCAGGTGATGCGTCACCCAATTGCTCCAAGACTGGTGCTTAGCCACTTATGTTATCATATGCTAATAGAGCTGCACAATGGAGCAACCGGATGACAACTTGACCATGCAGCCAGCTGTACTGGGCACTAACAGATTGATTTATTTTCTGTTTATTTATGTTTGTTTACAATATTTATATACTGCTTCTCATCTGAAATAAATCCTGATGGGGTTACAAAAGAATAATAATAAAAAAAACTACACACAAAGATACACACACACAAAATAACAACATGAGGCTGGTTTTCTCATGGCTGGGAGAAAACCAAAGTAAACAGATATGGTTTCAATAAATGCCAAAAACACGCCAGTGTTGAGGCCTGACATACCTCAGAGGGGAGATCATGTCACAGGGCAGGTGCCACTGCAGACAAGGCCCATCTCCATGTCATCAAAGTCAATTTGCAGCCATCCAAATTGACCTTTAGCAGCTTCGCTTTCTGTGAGGTTAGAAATAATGTTCTTCTAGTCCAAATGCCTCTCTTTTTTGCCAGAGGGATGAAATGGAATTATCTTCAGGACTTTTATTACACAGGCAGGCACACGCACACACACACGCACATGCACACACACACACACACACCTCATCACCTGCAGCATATGGTAATCAACAATGGAAATCAAAGCAAAAAGAACTGATTCACATAGATATTACCTTCAGACATGAAATAGGGGATCCGGAATCTTCCTTCCAGAACACGTTGCCTCAGGATGGGGAGTGTAGGTCCGTCAAAAGGCAGTGCTCCGCAGACTAAAACATAGAGAACGACACCCATGCTCTGGAAAACAGAAGAGGAGTTCTGTGTTTGAAAACATGCAGGCCCTGTCCCTCCTCATTCCAAGGTGCTAGCCCAGTCACATTATCGTTTTATTTCCAAAGGGTTTTTTTTTTACATCTGAATGTTTCAAGCAGCAAGTAATGTATATCGAAAACTTACCCAACACATATGTAACCCAGAACAAGACCTATACAGCAATACTACCAACAGCACCCCCAATCCTTAGAAGCCCATGTCTAGGTTTTAATAAAATGTCAGCTCTTGACTTTTGTAATACATTTCTTCTTCTAAAATTCTGCAAGAAGCCTATTGGACTTCATGAAAATGATTCACGCTTGCTTAACTTGGCTGCAGATGTTGGGTTGTAGTTGCTATAGAATCAAAATAATCTGGCCGGGACAGGCTAGATGTGAGCTGCATGTTTCAAGTGTATGTTCTGGGCCATCTGGGAGGAGGCTTTTGACGCTGGTCTGACATAAGAGGGCAAGGAACCCATTTGAAGTCACTTCTGCTGGGCTGCAATCAACCCACAAGCTAGTGCAGAGGCTTCCTCATCCGCTGTGTTCTTGTGTTCCAACTACCCACTTGTGGGTTCAATTTAACATCTGGATCTATCTGGCAGTGACATTTTGATACTAGTACTCAACTGCAGGGTTGCCATTGCATCTGGAAGAAGAATTCTCAAGTAGGGCAACATTCACCACGATGTTATGATAGGAAAACATCCACCTGTGGAACTAACACGTTCCACAGCATACTTAATGGAACAGCCACCCTATCCTGGATATGTTACAGCACCCCAGCTATCATGTGAAAGGCTACAGGCACGTTCTATCCAGACTGAAAAACATTACAAGAACGTCTGCAATTCTGGAACTGCAGAGCAGACTAGACCCTGACTGAGACTGATAAGGGAGGCTGGGATATAGAAGCTAGCTCTACTCAAGAAAATGTAAGCCATCTCTAACAGAGGCATAGGTAATCTTAATCCACGTTTGAATCCCACTCCAAACTTTGCTTGAATTCTCACTGCTCAGAATACACAAGCCTGATCCTCTCTAGTTCCCAACTCATAAAAGCTTAGGGGAAGAAATCCCTGTGAAGGTCAGGATAAGAGCCTCAGATCCTGATTCTATGCAAAGCCCATTAAGAGTTATTACATAAGACTGGGGCAGGGAGTTTGGGGGAAGAAGCAAAGTCAAAATATCAGCAACTTGGCAACTGCTGAGCTCTCATTTGAAAATATGTACATTATCAAGCAGCACAAAGTGAAAGTTTTAAAATCTGCCCTACAGTTTAATGCCACGCGGAGACTGTGATGATTTGATAGTGTTATATATGTAGATTTGAAATACTTTTATTATCCACTTTCCTTCTTTTCAATGTTCTCCCCAGCATGTTTTGGCACTCTAGACACTTCTTTAAATGGTTCTACCCCATACAGATTGTCGTATTGGGGTTGGGGGACAGATGCAAACCCCACCATAACAGTGGGAACATTGGCCAGCTTTGCAAAAGACATAGGCTTCTGTTTTAAAAAGAGCCTTTACATTGCAGTGCAATTGTTTTTCTTCTGTTTTTCACAGCAATCTGGTCAAGTCAATAGCTTCCACAAATATTTCCCAGAACCCCTGTTGTTCTGGCACATCCTCACAGCATTAGGTGCTGTAAATGACTGGGTGTGTATGGGGTGTGAACAGAGTTCATTTGGAAGTTACAGTGCAGCAGACGCAATGAGGTGGATATTGTTTCCTCATTAAAGAGCAATGCTTGTTGAAATGTGTTGATCTCTTAATGTGGACCACATGGCAGAAGGTAGCACTAATGTCCATGCCCTGCCTTTTTTCTGAAGAGAATGGAGACTAAGGGCCAATTTCCACATGGCAATTTTCATTCATAGGAGTGCATTTACAATACACCCACCATCAGATGGGCTTATGCCTGCCATAAACAGGCAGAAGGTATAAGACCTTCAGATGTTACTGTTTTCCTCACTAGAACGACTTGTGGGAAGCATGCTCCCATGACTGCAAACTGGTATCAGAAAATGCCACGATATGCATCTGTGAGATATTCAGTCTGACAAGTCTGAGCCCCCAAAAGCTGGAACCATGACAGATTGCAAAATCATGCTGTGTGTGCATTGCTAATACCAGGAGACACTAAGACCCAATTACAAAAAAGAAAAGCATGAAGAGCAGCATGCTTGACAATGCCTTAAAAGTTAAAGGAACCTGGATCAGCATATTCTCTCTTCTGGATGCACTTTGCAAGATTTTCTTGCCACCCTGCATGCCCTTTCCCATTAGAATAGCATGAAGCAAACATACGCATGGAGACACACACACACTTTAGCTCAGCCATGTGTACCAGCCTGCAGCAGCAGCAGCATTGTTCAAGGCAAACAGCCTGCCTCTCAACAAAAAGAGAGGGCAAATAGCCATGTGCAAATGACTCAGACAATCCCTCTGGCCTTATAAAGACTTTGGTCTGAACTCCCAAAGAAGGAGGAATTAATGTGCTAAATCATAGCATGGGCACTTGAGTACAGCCTTGCATCGATTCAGTAGAGAGTGGTCAGCTTTCTGCATCGGCTGAATTACTTCCCTTCTAACAATAGCTGCAGATTTCAAAGGCACAAGTTCCCAGTCTCAAAGCTATTAGGCCTTTGTGACATGTCTAAAGAAGCAACAGCAACTTATCTATGGCCTATAAGAGAAATGAAAAATAACTAAAGGTTAGCAGGTTCTTTAGAAAAAGACACTTTATTTAATACAATGAAAATACCCAAATATCCAGCTGTGGACCCTCGTACTGCTGGCCTTCAAAGACCTCGGGAGCTGCATATGGGGGACTTCCACACCATGTTGTCAAAGGCTCGCCACTTTTGTAGAAGTTTCCAAACCCAAAATCTGTGAAGGGAAAAAAAGTGTAAGAGATAACTTAGCTATATTTTGAAGCCTAGGCTGAAGGTATCTCAGTTATGAAACAGGACATAGCCTTATGTACATTAAGCCCAAGAGCCCTCTGGGCTCTTTGCATTTCCAGTGACTTTGTTTAGACTTGACCGTATACAGAAACGATTCTCCTTAGTCACCTCAAGAGAATTTTGGTAACTGCTTAATAAGAGCTGGAGTCCTGCAAAGCAGTCAAAATCGTGGGGAATAGAATCCAAGTGCTTGCAGCCTTCTCCCCACATAACATGTTAACCAAACTCCCTTACACCAAAAAAAGTTATATCAACTTCATACCAAGTGCTGCCAAATGTTAAACCTAGAGAAATGGGAAAGAGACACCTCCCCTTCTTCTTGTTACAAACCCATCTTAGGAGTTGCATTTAACAATCGAAGAACAACTGCCAGTTTGGGGTTGCTGGCGTGCCTTCTAGGTCTTCAGTTTATGTTTCATAAAGGTCTCCGTTAAAGGTTGCTTGCGCAGTTATTACTCCTGAGTACAATGAAGTACTGTGATTTATCTATGGGGGTGCTGTGTACACCCTGGCTTTTCCGTTATATCAATCACAGACGTCCAATTCAGGTTGTCTTACAGACAAGAGCTTAAAGCAAGAAATGCCATGTAATTCTACAACAATGGGCACTCATTTTGTTTGATGCTGTGAAAAAGCAATGTTCCTGGAGGTCAGGGCCGAAATAAGTTTTTAACTCTGATCCTGAGAAAACCGCTGTGATCTCTTTTCCCCCCTCTTGTCACTCAGCTTCATACCCTGCGTGGGTCTCTGCCATACATTCTAAAATCAGGAAGCTGCAACTTAATAACCGCTACACTTATTGGCAACCTCCAGCCCATCTATACATTACCTGTAGATCCACTCCCAAGAAGTGACTGAAGTCACCCCAACCTGGAGAGCCTTAAAAGCCGCTAAAATATAACGTGCATAGCAAGAACAGCTTAAAAGGGCAAAACTTAAAGCTCAAGAGCAAAGAGATGGTGAACAATTAAGTCGTTTGAGGAAGAGGACACAGTGGAGAGAACACAAGGAGTCTGTTTTGTGCCCTTTCACATTTTAATGTCACCTGCATAGCTAGCATGATGGTGGAAACAAAGGAGCATGAGGGCGTTGATTTGCACCAGTATGGTATTCTTGACTTAAAAGCCTGCAGGAGACTAGCAAGTGTATGTTTCCAGTTCTCTCAGCACTTTATTCTGTCAAATACTGCTGTCAAAGTATAATATACATTGTTTGTGTAGCAATTCTAATGCAAGATCTGTACAGCACGGCTTCATGCACACTTACTATTAGCATAGCACGGTGCTCGGCTTATCACTTAACAGCGTCTCGAAAGGAGCTGCCCTAACTACTTTTCTACAGAGCACTGAGGTGCACAAGCTAAGTTTCCAACTGTGTCTTTGCAGAAAGAAACATGCCCTAGAACAACAAGCCAGATGCCTTCCTGCATGGAATTGTTTCCTTGTGAGGTTTGTGGAACCTTGTGAGTGAATCTCAGAGTTTGGTAACAGACAGTGCTGTTGGTTTAGTCTTATCTTCCATCTGAATAGTTCAGAGGCATGTGAGAGCCATGTGGCATTATCAGCAGATAGCAGGGCAGATAAATGCTGCCATCAGGAGACACTGTGCAGGCATCATCAAGAGTTCACTTTGCTCCAGTGGCGGGCACATTGCCTTTTGCTGGAGAAAGATTCTGAAGTTACCTGACACAAACTGTGCTACTAGATGGAGCTAGAAGTGGCATGAACTAAGACCTGGGATTTAAATGTGTCTCCACCTCCAAATAGCTTTTGAGCCATCCTAAAATCATACAGACAGACCAAGACTCTCTCTGTGAGATCCAGTGTGTGGATGCCCATAGCAAAAGTCAATTTGTGTGTAACCCACCCTCCTCACACTGGAAACAAAATACAAATAAGGAACTGAAATTCAAACAGTTCTGCACCTGCAACTCAATATGTCCAGACATAGAAGACTGTTCCCTTATGAGGAACCTTAAAACACACACACACACGATTTTTCAAATTTGCTATGCTAGAAGAAACATGACAATGGTCTGAGTAGCATTTTCAGAGAGCCAGTCCAAACAAACAGCCATGTGATTTTGCTGGTCTTGGACCAGGGAAACAGATAGTGTCAAGGGTTCACCCAGCAGTAACTCATGACTTAGCATTAGCAGGATGAGATACAGCAAACCTTGGGCTTGCATGCTTCCTGCTCCCCTCTCCTCTAGTGCAGCCACAAGGAGGAGACCATTTTAGTTTAACCACAGTTTACTATTACATCTAAACCCTAAACTGTGTTTAATCTCAACTATGATCAATGGAAACAAGCCAGCTTCATAAACTATAGCATGAAGTTGGATTGTTTCCACTAACCATAGTTAAGACTAATCACAATTTGTTCAGGTTTGGACTTCACAACAAGCTATGGTTAATCTAAAACACTTCCAAACTCTTTCTTACAGCTATGAAGGAGATGGTAGCTTAGGAGCCTGAAGCTCACTGTAACTTGTCCTCATAATGCTAACCCATGCTTTAGCATTATGTGCTAATGCAGCCAGTAAGTGGTTTACATAAGTAGACTTAAAAAAAACACACAACTATTTGTCCAGGATATACAATTGCTAGTTTTCCTTTTAGATAGGGTTGTTGAGATGTGTCTGTGTGTTTTAGATTTTGTAACCCACTTAGAGCCTTCAGATTAAGCTGTTAAGCATTTTTAAATAAAGAGAAACCCAACCAAAAACATGAGAACAACTAAAGGCACTCAAGACTGTTTAGCCTCAAAAAAAGGTGGTGGAAGGAGCAATATGCTAAGTGTCAACATACTTATCTGGCCATTTTAAGTAGGATAGTTATAAATAAGGATCTCGGGGGAAAAAAGGAAGAAGGGCCACATAATTAATTGCAATAGGGATGTTATAAAGTCACAAGTGGAATAAAAATAAATTAAATACCTGCTGAGGGCTGTAAAGATATTGATGTTTTTAACGGCAGGGGATGGGCTAATTTACTTTGCGGTCCCTTCCAGCCCTGAAGTGATAATCTTGGTGGGAAGAAACTTTTACCTGAACACAACTGAGAAACAAAGACTGTTTTTTACCTCACAGTTCCCCTTTCATTCTGTCTTCCCCCAGTCTAGAAGCTGTAGAATTAAATTTTCGTAACTTATACCCTCTGTTTGTTACACATCCAGTTGCTATCACTGCTAGACCTTTTTTTTTTTTTTTTGGGTGAACTTAAAAAAAATCACTTTAGCAAACCTTGAAAAACATGAAGCCATTTCCCCCCAGTTTGACTTCTGTGCAGGTGTTAGGAGTCTTTTCCTACAGTTATCTCATTCATATCTGTCACACTGAGCTGAAATCTATAAAACCCGAAACATACTTGCAAACTTCCCAAGGGTGGCAGACAGGCAACAGTATTCTGGCATGAAATGTTTTTAAAGCCTGTTTTTAAAGCATCATCCTCAGGAAATTTCAAAAACAGATTATGCATACTTTTGATAAGGTGAAAATACAGAGGCTTGTTCAACCAGGGAATGCCTGTTAGGCAGTGCAGTGCATCTAATTCCCACAAACACAGTTTCTACTATCAATGTCTCTGAGCTGCCTATTCTTTTATGTGAATGTATTAGATACAAAACAGGGCTCCCGAGCAAAGGAAGGTCCCTCTTTTTCAGTTGGGGTGTGTGTGTGTGTGTATGTTGGGGGGGGGAATCCTGGCAACTAACTGGTAGTTCTTAAGCCTGCCTCCCTTTCTGAAGAATAACACTGCAAGACTGCACCTCCATCCTTTTAGATGATATGGGGGCAATGAAGCTAGCAACTGGTTGCCAGTTCCCAGGACTAAGATCAAACAGACAATACCTGACTATTACTTAAGTGCTCTAACCCCTACCTATACATGAACTTCATGCAAAAATACACAGAAAACTAAGCTGGAGCAATGACGCTGCTTCACACACACACATTTATTTAAAATAACTTTAAACATTGGTTTGCATGTGGTGCCTCTCCCTCACTCTAATAAAGCAGGAGTGGGGAACCTGTAGCCCTCTAGATGTTGTTGCTCTCCCAACTCCCATCAGTCTCAGCCAGCATGGTCATTGGTCAGGGATTGTGGGCCCTCCACAACATCTGGAGGGCCCCAGGTTCCCACCCCTCACTTATACTCATGCAACTGTACCAATACGAGATGCAGTATACTAGGCATTATTGCTGATGCCCACCTTGCATGATTGTCTATAAAGCCTACATACACGTGAGCCCTAATGACTTAAGGTCATATGAACAGAAGCTGTAAAGTGCTGGATTAAGCCGTGTGTGTATGACTATTTCTGTAACCCTGCAGTGTTATGCAGTTTCTCTTAAGAACTAGATGATAAAAAGGTGTCCCCAACCAGTCGTGTCCGACTCTAGGGTGCGGTGCTCATCCCCGTTTCTAAGCCGAAGAGCCAACGCTGTCCGAAGATGCTTCCGTGGTCATGTGGCCGGCATGACTGAACACCAAGGTGCACGGAACGCTGTTACCTTTCCCGCCGAGGCGGTACCTATTTATGTACTTGCAATTTCTTGCTTTCGAACTGCTAGGTTGGCAGGAGCTGGGACTGAAGACGGGAGCTCACTCCGTCACGCAGCACTCGGGTCTCGAACTGCTGTCCTGCCGACCTTCCGGTCTGCAGTTCAACGTCTTAACCACTACCAACAATTAAAAATGTACACAGAACATGAGCACTCATACTGAGCTGCACCATTCAGCTTGATCACTGTTTATTTTAATCCTTTGTGAGGAGTGTTAGAACATTATTAAATGTAAATACAGAACAGCATACATATTTCACTCTCACACAGGCTTGCAAATAACCCCTCACTTGTTCACCTGGGGTAAGGATAGTCCAGACGGCGAAGCAAGATAGCTGTGTGCAGCCTCCTGGTACTAGGCCTTTCACTCTAACCCTTCTAGGAAAGAGGGAAAAGAGCGCGCCTAGCAAGAAACCTCCCTAACAGAATTCTGCTTAGGACAGTCTACATCCCTTCCTTCAGGCATTAAAGATCACACATGCCCTGCCCATAATATAGCTCCTTCGTTTTGAAGGCTGATATTGGGCTTTCTTGTGTTACCCCTATTCCCACCCAAAGAAGAAGACAGGCCATCATGCTGTCTGGTCTTAGAAAGAGTTCTGTCTGTAACACAACATGACAGGTAGCTGGATTTGTCTTTTGCAAGAGGAGCAAAAAAAAGGACACTAGATCTGTCAACCCCACTGTGCTTGCCAAGCTGGGGAGATACAGAGACACTGGCTGCTTATTTTTCTACAAAGAGCACTGGTCTTGAATTGAGGGGTTGGGACCCACAGTTAGGATGATATGCCCCGACCTAAGATGGGTTGCAGCACCATTTTCTTTTTTTTAATTAAGGGAGGCAAGGTTTACCAGCTACAGAGCCAGACAAGCCTGTTCTGGCTTTTTAATAGTTGCATGGAAGAACAAATCTGAGCAGGCTCAACTCTCCCTGCTCCTGCCTGAGAAGCTGCATCTACTAAAGTTCCCTCTTCTACAAAACTTCAAAAAGGGACAGAAAGCCTGTCCTCTCTTATATCTAATCATCCTATAACTGGGGTAGGCAACCTGGCGCCCTCCAGATGTTTTAGACTACAACTCCCATCAACCCCAGCCAGAAAGGTCAATGATCAGGGATTGTGGGAAGTGTAGTCCAAAACATCTGCAGGGCACCATATTGCCTACTCTTCTCCCAGAAAGAAAAACAAGAAGATGGCCATGTATGGTTAAACAAATAAATGTAGAACCCCATGCTGCAGGTTGTATGTAAGAGGTGGACCTTGGTATGAGAAGGTTCAAGGTGACAGTGCTGGATGGAGAGGGAGAGAAAGAACCTGAGAAGTAACTGCTGGCCTTTTCGCTTTCTCCCCCACCCCACCCCCAAAACAAGGAGAAAGGGAGCCCATGGAGGACTTCCATGTTATGAAGGCTTCCCACAAGCCTGGTCTCTGATCCCCCCCCCCCCCCCAAGATTTCAAGACTTTTTGTTTCTGAGAACAAGTACTAAACATACCAGATTGGTCTATATACTAAACTTGCTCCATTGGTTTACAAAAGGTCTCAAGTCCCCAAATTAGAAAAACCCCTTTATCCAAAAAGAGCAAATGAGTTTAAAAGGGGAGTAATTTAAGAAAGTGGATCTATTTGTTAGCAGAAGTCAAGTTACTTGGCTTCATTGGGGAGACATGTGGATCTTTTGTTATTTGGTAATGTGAGCAAGGCAACAATTGCAGAGAGGAGCTGATAAAAGGAAAGGAATGAGAAAAAGAAAGAGAGAGAGAGAGAGAAGATAAATAAACCTGACCCACTGCTGGAACTGAATACTGATCACCCAGTTCTGACGTCAATGCATGTTATACGCTCCACCGGCAGCAGCAAAGACTACTGTGCAGCCTTTCAAAATAACAGTCTCTCATACCCACTTTCCTTCAGATGACCCAACTGCAGTCAGCTCTTGGGGATCTCTGCTCTGTACAGTGTCACTCTGATGTTCAAACTGCTCTACTGAGTTTAACCCTCCTGGCCTTTAAAGAGGCTAATGTCGACTTCAAGGAGTTGGGCTAAGAATACACACTGCAGGTTCAAAGGTGCTGCATTGACCAAGTCAGGCCCACAATGCTTCGTCCCTTTGTAAAAGGGCCTCACTGAAGCAAGAATACTGTATCACTACCTTCACAGAACTGTTGTTATCGCAGTTCCAGTCGAAGTGTCTGATGCCACCATCTGCCTGATTTTGTGGGATCAGTTCCAGTTGCTGCGGCCTGATGATGTGGACAAGGTGCTTGCAGCAACCATGTGCCCTCTCGATCCCTGCCCCTCTTGGCTAACAAAAGCTAGCTATGACTGGGTGGGTTCAGGGAGTGATAAATGCTCCCCTGTGGGAAGGGGTGGTCCCTGCTGTCCTTAAGGAGGCAGTAGTGTGGCTACTCCCGAAGAAGCCTGGACCTGGACCCAACCGTATTAGACAACTACCACCCAGTCACAAATACCCCTTTCTTAGGGAACGTACTCAAGAAGGTTGTCTGGGAGCAACTGCAGGCACTCTTGGAGGATACTGATTATCTAGATCCATTCCAGTCTGGGTTTTAATCTGGTTATGGGACAGGCTTGGTCACCCTGATGACCTTTATCGAGAAGGGACAGGGGGAGTGCAACCCTGTTAATTCTGCTCGAACTCTCATCAGCTTTTGATACCATTGACCATGGTATCCTCCTCAATCGACTCTGTGGGATGGGTATCGGAGGCACTGTGTTACAGTGGTTCCGGCCCTACCTATGGGCCAATTTCAGAGAGTAACACTGGGTTACATTCCTCAGCCCCTTGGCAATTGAGGTATTGGGTTCCGCAGGGTACCATCCTGTCCCTAATGTTGTTTAACATCTATATGAAGCCGCTGGGAGCAGTCATTAGGGGATTTGGAGCGGTGGCATCAGTATGCTGATGACACACAGCTCTATCTCCCTGTGACATCTGAATCAGGACAGGCTGTGCAAGTCCTGGATCAGTGCCTAAACTCAGTAATGGGCTGGATGTGGGCCAATAAACTGAAGCTGAATCCTGGCAAGACAGAAGCCCTGTGGGTGAGTGGCTCCCGAGTCTGGGAGATAGGCTCATTGCCTGTTCTGGACAGGGTTGCACTCCCTCTGAAAGATCAGGTTTGTAGTCTGGGGGTACTCCTAGATCCATCATTGTCGCTGGAGGCCCAAGTGGCCACAGTAGCTCTGAGTACTTTTACCAGCTTGGGCTGGTTTGCCAGCTACAGCCTCTCCTGGACAAGGATAGCTGGGCCACAGTGGTACAGGCATTACTAACCTCAAGACCGGGTTACTGCAATGCACTCTATGTGGGGCCGCCCTTGAGGCTGGTCCAGAAGCTGGAGCTAGTGCAGAATGCAGCAGCTCGGCTGTTGCCAGCAGCTGCCCCTTTTCAGCATATAACTCCTTTGTTGAGGAACTGCACTGGCTGCCTATTCGCTACTGGGCCAGGTTTAAGGTACTAGTGTACAAAGCCCTAAACAACTTGGGACCAGGATACCCGAGAGAGCACCTTCTTCTTTACCAACCTGTCCGGTCACTCAGGTCATCGGAGGGCTTGCTCCTGGTGGTTCCACATGGACCTATAGCCTGGTTGTAGTTCACCAGGAAAAGAGCTTTCAACGTGGTGACCCCTTTCCTTTGGAACTCCCTGCCTTTGGAGGTCAGGCAGGCACCAACGTTGCGTTGCTTTCGGCGCCTCCTGAAGACATTGTTATTTCGAGAGGCCTTCCCCGCGTGACGAGCTGCAGTTTATTAAGTTCAGAATCTGTTCTTTTAAAACGTTTTCATTGTTTTAATTATGGGGTTTTATTCTTTTATCTTGCTGTTCACCACTCTGAAATCTTTGATGTGAGGTGGTATATAAATATTGTAAATAAATAAGATGGATACTTTTCACATACTCTTCAAAAGGCTACGAAACCTCAACAGAAGAGTATTTTCTCAGAACACCAAGAGGACTGTATTCTCTCCCAAGGAATTTGGAGTCTGACAAAAATTATTAGCTGTTCTTTCTGGCACACGCTCCATACCTCACCCCACCTGAGAACTGATACAGAAGTCAGACAATCATTTACCAGTAAACCTACCACAGCACATAAATCAGAGCTTGCCAAGTCAGTCATCCATATTGTCCTCACAAGTGTTAAGAGAATTTTACCAAACAGATCACAAATCTGGGGTAAAAGCAGACTGATAAAAATCACCACACAAATAATCAGTGTATGAACTGGCCACATGCTCCGCTGCAGTAAGATCCATGCAGTAGTTTGCTATCTGCATCCATCTAAGATTACCAGACACTGAGCTTTTGGTTAATTTCCTTGTCATTATTATTAGTAATAGTAGTAGTAGTAATAATTTATTTTTATTTATAAATCACTTTTATGCCCACTTCAAAGCAATGTACAATTTAAAACATTACCATAACAGAATACAATCACCACAGAATAAAAAAAGAAACAAAAATTATTTAAAACAGGCTAAAAATAATAAATCAAATGACTGCTGAAACAGTTGTTTTTACTGCCAGCCTAAAACACAGTAGGGATGAAACCAACCTGACCTCCCTTGGGAGGGAGTTCCACAGCCAGGTTGCTGCTACAGAAAAGGCTCTATTTCATTTATAAAGTTAAAAAATAGAATGAAAAGTATTTTAAAAAAGAAAAGAAAAGGCTCTGTCTCGTATACCCACCAACCTAACTTCTTTTGGTGGTTGGATGTGCAACAGGGCCTCCAATGGAGACCTCAAATTACATGCGGGCTTATACGGAATGAGGAAATCTTTCAGATACCCTGGCTCCAATCAGCACCTTGAACTGGGCTCAGAAACAAATTGGGAGCCAGTGTAGCTGGTTCAAGAATAGTGATATATGGTCTCTAAAGCACATGTCAGACATTAGTCTGACCGCTGCATCTTGCACTAGCTGTTATTTCTGAACAGTTTTCAAGGGTAGCACCACATAGGTTGCATTACAGTAGTCTGAATGAGAAGTAATTACGGAATGGTAATTAAGTATTGATTATTCAGGGAAAATGCCTGGACAAATATTAACTAGAAAATGCATGGTCTTTTCAGAAAGGAAAGAGATTCAATATTTAAAAATAAGGTCAGTATTAATTTGGGTAGATAGCTTTAGAGAAGAGCAAACAAGATCTTCAAAGCAGACAAGACAGATCCAACATCACACAGGTACAATAACTGTTACATTTCAAAAAGGAGTCCCAAAGGCCATTCAAAAATACATAGTTCATATACTGAGCATAAACGGTATGAAATGATGTTGCGATGGACACTGGTTTGTGATGGCTTTGAAAGCGAATTAGACAAATTAATGGGGGATAACTCTATCAATGACAATGGACCATGATAGCTAAATAAAAACTCCATGTTCAGAGGCAATGACAGGGTTCACATGTCATGACAGGGAAGGGTCTACTGCCTTCAACCTCACTGTAAGCTTCTAGGAAGCACTGGGGTAGCCACTGTTGGTAACAGGGTGCTGGACTAGATGGGCCTTTGGTTTGATCCCACAGGACTCTTTCGTTCTTATGGAATACAGATCAGAAGACAGTGCAATGTGGTGGAATGAGTGTTGGATTCAAAGTGGGGGATAGCCAGCATCCAATCCCTGTGTTGTCACTTTGGGCCATTTACACAGCCTAACCTACCTGACATGGTTACTGTGAGAATAAAATGATGGGAGGAACCAAAGCTATATATGTTTGAAGGATGGGCAGAATAAAATGTAGTGAGTACATAAAGCAAGCAGATGACTGTTGTTCATATACAATGTAAACTTTGAGCCTTTAGATCAGGCTGTCCTAATAATTTCATTTCAGTGTTGATTTCTTCAGCACTGAAGACTTGGCAGTATACAGACACCCACAAGCATCACAATAAATAGAACTAAGCTGGTTTGCACCAGAATAGAACAAGCATCCCCTAGGTGGAAAGATGTATGAAAAATCAAGACACCCACTGTGCAGGTACACCAAAGCCTGCCAAAGGCATTTCTAAGTTCATTCTCATGGCACCTGAGGTATCTTACAATGGACAACACTAGAAGGGGAACTTCAGTTGATGAATAAAGTGATGCTCCTGTTGCAGAAGAGGGTGGGGAAGGTTCTTGTCACAACATGAAATACATAGTTCATTGATACAAACAAGATATATGTTGGTCTTTTCCTCGGTAGTTTGGCTATCCTTCAATCCTTCCTTTTCTGCCCTAAGAGATGCGCAAAAGGAGATCTGGAAATAGCCTAATTTTAGCTAGCACTGCAAACTATATAGTCTGAGGAACTGAACACTTCCCCATTTCCCGACTTCTGCTTTACAATGTAAATTTCCAGTCATAACGGGGTGAAAAAAAATACCACTGGTGTTCAAAATAGTTCTTTGTATGTCACTGATCCATTTGCTTCAGAGGTACAAGAACAAAATACTGATTATTCTACCTTCCCTGCAAAAGAAAATTTCATTCTAGTATTCTCTTAAGTAGCCATTTTACTGCAGAAACAAATTTTACTTTCTTCCAAATCTTTCAGTGTTAAGATTAATGTTTCAAAGCTTTATCATCCACTGAATGTCACTAAATTCTTTCTCAATATAGCACTTGTATCCCATTTCCTGCCCAGTGTATATTGCAAAGGGTTCTACATGCAAGTTCTAAGCCCATGGTTTCCTAAGTATAAAGAGATCCCTCAAAGATAGGAGCAATTTCTAAATGAAGGAGGAAGACTTTCATGACGCCCATTAAGTCAGCCTGGGGAATTTGTGTTCACTGCAGCAGTGCATATGGGCTATATAAGATAATTATCCCCCCATTTGCAGTGAGTTAGTGTTTGTCTGTGTTAACTTTACTGCAAACTTTTCTTTTGCTGCAGCTGCTCTTCTTTTCCTGTCGTTGTCTATTCCTACATAAGTAAATGCTAAGAAGTCTTAAACAGCCATTATTCCCTCCTCCTTGGAGCTAAGCACCATCTGGAAACACTGCCAGACATCTTTTATTCCAAGAACTCCACAGCTCTATAGAACTCTCAGCAGCTTAAAATTGTTCTGCCTTAGAGTGTCCCTCATTTTTGAAATTCTGGTCTGGCAATCCAAGGATCCTTCGCATTATACTGAGGCAAAAGAAAATTATCCTATGCAAGGAACATCTGCTGTGTCTAAATTTGTAATTAAAATTAAATCAAGTGTGCTAAAATAACTCAGAAAGTTTCCATTCTGAGCCGCTTCTTCTTCTTTTTTTTTAATACTGAAGAATTATTTAATTAATTTGTAACCTGCACATCTGGAAGTTTAGCGCGTTGTCATGACACTACAAAAATTAATAAAACCCTACGAAATTATTGCCATTTTCCCAAGAAGATAAAAATATAGACGTAGGGGCTATTTTTAGCAAGACCTTAGTGCCAACATCCTACATCACCCACAACACAAAGAACGTGATCAGTCAAGCCTCTCCATCTTTCGTCTTCCTCTAGTATTGCCACAGGAAGTTGGCAAAGGTGAGAGGAGAGAGAGATTTACACCTCAGACTCCAACACAAAAAGAATAAAATCTTTGAGGTACCTGCTATTTTAATATTCATGTTGTTATCAAGCAGGAGGTTTTCAGCTTTGAGATCACGGTGCACAATCTTCCGGCTGTGACAGTATTCGACAGCAGAGAGAATTTGCCAGAATTTGCGCCTGGCTTCAGACTCGCTCAAACGGCCATGGTTAGCAAGGTAATCTGTGGAAAGAAAATGAGTTTCAAAGGGTTAATCACATGGAAAGTCTTTTTCAAGCACTCATCACAGGGAGGCAGCGGAGACAGTACGCTGACATCTTTCTCAGATTAACTGGCAAACCATACTGTGGTAGTTGCTCACTGTTTGAGGTAACATGTTTGCGCCAAGGTTTAGTCACTACGAGGAAGCCCTTTCGCATTCTTGTTTACAGCTTCTGGCTTTGGCTTGTTCAAAAAACAAAAACAAATGTCAACTTCTCATCTGCTGGAGACTGACTGAACATTTCACCCCTCCTTCACAGTACGTTCTGTACTGACTGTTTACTAGAGCAACCAAAGGTGTTGGCTTTGCACAGGGCCTACCTTCAGTTTCCTATGCATGGCAAAGAGAGAGAGAGAGAGAGAGAGAGAGAGGAAGAGGAGGTAGGCTGGGAAGCATCTTCCTTTCCTTACCGCCCCAAAGGAGGCGGGGAGCAAAGTACAGGCTTTTAGGTTTCTGGGTGGGGGGAGCAATCTGGCATATTCTCTGTCCAGTTTTAGAATTCTGAAATAAAGGACATCTGCTATAGCCCAAGCAGGGCTGAAAAAATGTTACATATTCCTAGGTGCCAATATTAAGCTTTAGGTGACCATCCCTGATTTACAGAGCTATGGAGTGAAGGAATAATTAGACAGTAATAAGCAAATGGGTGTCTGGCAACACAGTGATGGGCCCGGTAATTTACACAAAGTCCAGTAGAATCTGAAGCCATGAACATTAGGATGTAGCTTAACTGGAGAAAAATATTATTCACATAGGAAAGAAGAACTGGAGAAGGACTCTGCCTGTGGCGTTCTAAACACGTGGCTCTTGACAGCATTCTTCCTACTTCAACAAATACCATGCCTCCTTCTCTAAAGGGGGTGGAGGGAGTACAGCTAATTTTAAAACATATTCCTGTTCTCCCCTCACTGCAATAAATGGCAACATTTCTTATTAACAAGGAAATAACTTGAAGCCAGATGCTTCTCCCTTTTTCCCCGTCCTGAAAAGTAACCGAAACAGCTGCATGTGCAGCCTCCAGAATGAGGAGCCTTTCTTAAAGCAGGAGTTGGCAACCTAAGGCCTGTGGCCATTTTAAGCCCACAAAGATTTGCTTCCCAGAAGCTGACACACAGAAAACAGTGGGAGGGGACTGGTGAGAACATATCAGTTCGTATTGTTTTCTGGATTAGAAGGTTATGATGAGAAGTCCTACTGATAGTAGATTCACACTCCTGTATAACCAATATTTCTGCTCAAGGAACAAGGATATAGCAGCTACAGATTAAAGGATATATAAAACCTCCACATTTCCTTGGAGAAGAGGTGAACTAACTTATGAAACTGAATGAATCAACAGTAACAAACACCAAGCCACCCATGCAATAAACACCAAGCCACCCATGTCCATATTTTATGGGAATAATACTGACAATCTACTCTGGGTATGCATTTCTTAGATGAAACATGAAAGATTTCATTACTTCCCCCCCAAATGACATCAACATACCTAGCAGGACTTCTGTGGTAAGAGGAATGAGATGAAATGCAAAACAAAAATGGGGATCAACCAAGCCAGCCTACTAAGAGATCAGCTGTTACATCTACTAACATAGGGAAGCCTTCACTTAGCCACGAGCCGCTAATCCAAAATACATGTTTTGTTCTGGAGTGGACAAAGCAAGCTTGTACTTGGGGCTCCCCTATGGCTAGCACAGATATCTGAAGGCCTGGGGGGAAATGGGAAGGCGGGATATTATCAAGCAAAACAAGAAGTGTTCAAGAAGTGCTCAAATCACTGCTACAGTGACAGGCATTTCGGTAATCTAGACAGGGACAAAGTAATGCATCTCTCCACAACTTGAAACCTTCCCTGTTCCAGATTAGCCCTTCATCAGCCCTTCAACCCAGCAGTTGAACTACATTTCCAACAGCCTAATAGGCAGGCTGGCCTCAGATATTCTTCTGTCTGACTGTCAGAAAAACTTCCTGACTGTTAGAGCAATAGGACAATGGAACCAATTACCTGGGGAGGTGGTGGGCTCTCCCACACTGGAGGCATTCAAGCCGAGGCTGGACAGCCATCTGTCAGGGATGCTCTGACTTGGATTCCTGCATTGAACAGGGGGTTGGACTCGATGGCCTTGTAGGCCCCTTCCAGCCCTACTATTCTATGATTCTATGACTGGATACCTGTCTCGAAAATAACCATTCACAGACCTGCATGTGTTCAGTTGCCCTGTAACACAACAAGTGTTAGAATTGAGGCTCCTTCTCTCTCAGTTCCTTCCTAGGAATCAAACAGCTATGTGCTCTGCCCTCATCTGAGTGAAGAACTCCCAACCCTTGATTATTTGCAAAGCTGGGATAATACGTATCTGAGAATGAATACCTGGTCCTGGTCCTCTACAACTCTCATATGTAATTGTTTTATTTCATCCTGGCATTACCATAGAACTTGTTTTAGGTCTACACACTACTGCATGCTTGGAAAAATTATGAAGCAAAACAGCCAACCTCATATTATTCTAGAGTAACTGAATAAAGCTCCAATTTACCATCAAAACCATTATAATAGATCTAATACTTCACATTTAGTTTATAAGGACATTTTCAACAAGGTATCACACTGCAATTTACTTTTCAATCCATTATGAAGATGCCCGCCTACCTGTACGGAGAAGCTGATAGAAACTATGCTTTGTAGCTTGCATTTTAAATATCAGGCCTCCAACGGTAATTCAATTCATTGATTCATCACAGAATCATAGAAGAGTAGGGTTGGAAGGGGCCTATAAGACCTGATTAAACTTCAGTGGATCAATTAAAAAATAGGGACACAGTTAATTGGGCACTGTCCTCAAGAAAACTGATTCCAGTTCAAAGTGTCCTTTTGGGGGCGGGGGGGGGGGAACAGAGCTGAACTTACAGCTTTCTGGTGGATCCTTGCCTTGGTGGGCCCAACAAGAAGTAACAAAGCTGAGCTCAAAGTGCTGCTTGCCTGTACAAGGTGATAGTCAGACTGGAGTGGTGGGAGACACAAGCAAAATCTTGCATACTGCATGCCTGTCTCCACTGGAGGAGGACAGTTGATAGTTTAGTGAGGTCAGTACATCCACTCTCTATTGGGGCGGGGGGGAGAAGGAGACCCAACAAAGCCTCAAGGTAATTATTATATCCTTTATCATTATATCCTTAATTACTGTGTGGGAAAGTTGCATTGTCTGAGGCAAGGAGGGGCCACATTGCCCCCACTGGCTCCTGCTGAGAACAGGATGCTATAGGAGGTTAATGTTGGTGTGACTCAGCAAGGCAGTTGTTCTGAACTTTATTAGAGCAGGTCAGATTGAACCTCCAAGTGCAGAGGAACTATACCTGTGAATTTTAAGGCCTTATAAGTGACTAAAAAGCCCCCTAGAGTGTAGTCATCATTTAGTCTATCGGTGGGCAACCTCTGAAGGGCTGGGGCTAATTCCCAACCCTCTGAACCCACTGTGAATATGGGGTCTGCACCCCTCCCTGCTGCTGCAGTTACCACTACCATTTTTTCTACTGAAGTTTGGCAGTACAGGAGTGACAAAAAGCAGCTATTTTCTTTTAAAACAAGGAGTACAAGGGCCATGGTTGGGAAGCAAAATCGTTTTCCTGGGAGGGTGGGGATGGCAGGGGTTGCAAAAATAGCTGGGGGGGCAGAGACTGCATGCGGTTGGCATCCCTTTTCTCCTCATATCCAAATCTATGCAAATCAGTCAATGGAGGGAGCAATCCTATGGCTGCTAGACAACGGCTAGACAGTATAGGATATGTCGTTTTCCAGGAACCAACCTCGGAGCCCGCACTTCTGTGCTGCCTCAGAAGCAGCGCGGAACAGCTCCGTCTTCCACGCTCACAAGAGGAGTGCGGAGCGGTTGGAAAGGGGTGTGGCTGGGGCGTTCCGGGGCGTAGGTGCCTGTACAACACATTCTATGTGTCATACAGCAGCCTCCCTCCCCGCTCCATGCTCCCGCAGCTACACAGCTGCAATCGGCTATCTAACAGAAAAAGCAAAGCAGGAGAAGCACGGAGGGAACGATCCCCCCCGTGCTTCTCCTACCCTGCTTTGGATAGGCAGCCGCCTTCAAGTTCGGAGGCGGCCGCCTATCTCGATAGGATTGCACCCTAAGTTGTCTTTCATATTCAGATGACAGCACTACTTAATGCACCATTCCAGGCTGCATTTCCATTTTGCCCCTTACCCTAAACAAACTTACAGTAGTTGTTCTTGCTTTTCCATTCACCAGGTGGTGGTGATGAATGCAGCCTTAATAATTACTAGATGAAGACTGAAGTCTTGTGGCTTTGTAGGCCCCTTCCAACCCTACTATTCTATGACTATTCTATGAAGTACTTTAAGATGCTAGAGATGATGGACAAAACGCTGTAATCCCCACGATGCTGGGGGAAAAATTTAGGAGCAGAGAAAAAGATTTTACATCTTGGAACATGGGTAATGAGGTTTAATACACAGAGAGAAGGAACAAACATTATCTTCTGGCAACATTTCAGATAAACAAAAAAGATGTCAGAAGAACAAATCTAATTTACAGTACCAGTTAAGCTGTTTGTTTGTGGCACAGAATGTAATGAGGGGAACGTAGCTGGCAAAGAAGCACAAGGAACCAAGGTTAAAATCCAGCACAACTCAGTTGTTATAGAATAGTTGCACTGGGCTTTTAACTGTATCTCTTCCAGAGGAGGTAACGTGTGAATCAGGATGCACGATATACAGCAGTATTTGGCTCTCAATGTTATTGCCACTTGAAAAAGATGAATCCATACTAAGCCTGTGGTGATTATGGTAACCTGATATTAGCATACATGAAAGTGGAATTCAGAATTTTTAGCTCGAATGCTCATAGTATTTTGCTGGTAGACATTTAGATTTCTCATAAGTGTATATTTAGTAATGACGACGACCACACTGGATTGGAATCTCATTTGTTTCCTAGATAAATTTGACGGGGATCCCAGAACTTTAGGCTGTCGGCATTCCTTTACACAACGTCTTTCTCTAGCCTGTGCAGGTAGCAAATGCTCGGAACCCTCACCCTGCTGGGTCTCCTGCAGGCAGGATATAAAGAAAATGGATACCTTCTGGTATTAACAGGATATTTATTTATTTATTTGTTTGTTTATTTATATTTATTTATTCAATTTCCAACCCGCCTGCATACAAATGCTCTAGGTGGCATACAAAGTCAAAAACAATTTAACAAAAAACCCAACAATAAAAACAATATAGCATAAAAACAGTATGTAACAGTCAACTAAAAGGAATGAGGGTTCTAAAAAGGGAAGGCCTGTCGGAATAACAGAGTCTTTAATTCCCACTTAAAAACTTCAAAGAGGTCAGCAGGTGCGTTTCAACTGGCAGGTCATTGTACACCTGAGGGGTGGCAAAGGAAAAGGTCCTCTTGCATGTGGCTGCTAATCTCACATTAGGCAGCCGCTGCAGATAACCCTCAGAAGACCTTAGAATGCAGCCTGGGACATAGGGGAGAAGGTGCTCTGTATTTGTAATGTTTTTAATCTTTGTAAACTGCCCAGAGAGCTTTGGCTATTGGGCGGTACAGAAATGTTGATGATGATGATGATGATAATAATAATAATAAGGAGGAGGAGGAGGAGGACGACGACGAGGAGGTACCTTGCGCCAAGACCATGTAAGGCCTTAAAGTTAAGAACCAGCACTTTATATTTTGCCCAGAAACAAATTGGCAGACAGTGTAAAGATTTTAAAACTGATGTAATATGGTCTCTACAAGGTGTCCCGGAGAGCCACCTGGCTGCCATATTTTGTTCCAGCTGAAGTTTCTGAACTAGAAACGTAGGCAGCCCCAAGAACAGCACGTTACAGAAATCAAGCCTAGAGGTTACCAGCGTGTGCACCACCGTTACCAGTCCACATGTTCCAGGAATGGGCATAGCTGGCATATCAACTGAAGATGATAACAGGCACTTCTCATTGACACCTCCACTTGGGGTGCCAGGAGCAGGGTCAGGTCAAGAAGCACCCCCAAGCTATAAACTTGCTCCTTCAGGGGGAGTGCAACCCAATCCATGAACTGGTTGACATACCTCAGTACCTGAAATAGGACCCTTCACAGCGAGCACCTCTCTCTTGCCTGGATTCAACTTCAGCTTGTTCTCCCTCATGTCATCAGCATACTGATAACACCCAGCCCCAAATCTCCTGATGATCTCTCCCAGGGGTTTCATGTAGATATTAAACAGCATCGGGGATAGGATAGAGCCCTGAAGGATTCCACTTAACAGCTCCTTTTTTCGAGGAGCAACTATCCCCAAGCGACACCATCTGGAATCGTCCGGAGAGAAAGGAGCAGAACCACTGCAGGGGAGTGCCCCCAACCCCCTCAGGCGATCCAGAAGGATACCATGATCAATGGTATCAAATGCCACTGAGAGGTCCAAAGGAACCAATAGGGATGTACTCTCCCTATTGATTCCCAGGTGAAGATCATCCACCAAAGCAACCATGGCAGTCTCAATTCCATACCCCACTCTGAAGCCGGTTTGAAATTAGTTAACTCATTCCAACTTTCTACAGCAATCCTTGTCTCTCAAATGTTCATTCCATTTTTGCATCATTCACATCGCAAAAAAAAAGTTCCAAATGTTGCTGCGTATGCAAAAGTGCATATTTCTTTGAGTCGAATACTAAGCTAGTGCAGTACTTCATTCACACAATCAGGCATAGCAGTAGAACTCCTAGAAATGGGGCACTAATTAGGGATAACGTACATCTCAAAGATATATAGAGAGTGCTGGGCTTCAGTGTCAAATTTTATTTGAACAGTTTATAAAAGCCATGGATTCCCAGTACGAATCCTATTGCTATAGGCACTGCATGAATAATACAGTATCTATCTACCTCTTATATTAGAATACAGTCTATGATGAGAAAACATCCCAGATGGAGAGGCGTGCAAGTATGCATGTGGGGAGGCATGACTGTGGTAATAACTACATAAGAAGATTGTATAAACATCTTAAATTAGGTCAGTACTAAGAGGTTTCAATGAGAATTCTCATGTAGTATCAGAGTCCATTCCAAAACAACCTCAATACTAAAAGGGGAGGGGATGAAATGATGGAAAGCACCGGATATAACACAGCACATTTAAAACAAACTAACTGGTGTTCATCAGTTTACTCTTGGTGTGATGGTTTAGAAGAAAATGATGTCTACCCTTTTCGTATGTTTTATGTTCATTGCATAGCCCTCAGTATTTAAAGTGAAATAACAGTGCAATCCATGTGGACAATGCTTTACATGGTAACAAAACGGCAGTTCTCAGGCAATTTAAAAGGTTTTACAATCTGAAGTTCAACACAGGAAAGAGAACAGGGGATGGGGGGAAGATAATGGAGGCGAGTATAAACAGGGAAAGAATATGTTCTGTTTAGCTACAGGTATTTTGGCTTAGTTCAGCAAGGGATGAGGACTAAGGGATTGTGCCAAAGGCTTTCCATGAAAGGGTTTTTTTGGAAGAGGGATTCAAAGGAAGAGAAAGGCAGCATCATAAAGGTGTTATGGGAGGTAGTTCCAGGCAGAAGGAGCAGCAAGGGCAGAGTCACTTAAGGCACAATCCTATGCATGTTTAGACAAAAAAAGGACCTACACTCCCAGCATACCCCAGCCACCATGGCTGGAGCATGCTGGGATATATATATCTGTAGCTGTAGGTACATATTTACTCTGTTGTTATCTGCTTCTGGTTTTTATGATTTGGTCCTTTTTTAAACCACCTTGATTGGTCTAGAAAGGCAGTATAGAAATACTATAAATAAATGAAATAAAAATAAATAAAATTAAGAAGAGACTAAATGGATGCAATATCATGCACAGTAACCTAAGAGTGAGTCTCACTAAATTCATTTCCAGGAGGGTAGCCATGTTACTCTTGTGCAGAAAAACTCTTAGGGCACCTTAAAGATTTAAGTTTTTGTGGACTACTTCATCAGATGCAGGCAGTGTTATCCTGAATTACACAGAGTGGACCATAGACCACGATAGCTTATGCCATAATACATTTCTTAGTTTTTAAGGTGCCACAAGACTTGTTGCTTCCACTGGATTCAGTTTGACTTGTTTACCAATAAACATGCACATAATCATAATATATATGCACCTTCATGTGACAAGAAAGAACACACCATTATCCAAGTATTTAAGACAAAATGTCCCCCCCCCCCCATTATACAGATGCTTTTTGGTAGCATCATTCTTAATCACGCAGAAAGGTGCGTCTGTGTGTAATAGGGACACAGGCCATCCTTACACACAGAGACCTGGTTCACACATCACGGTAGCAAATTGTGGGTTACAACAAACCAGCGTTAACTGCTGGGCTGGTTAGCCTCTAAACAACCCATTGGTCTGGGTTCGCATGTCATACTGACAACCTCAAATTGTGCCAACCTGAGGTGTGCATGTGCGTGTTTTTAACAGAAGTGACTAGCACACAGCACATGTCCCTACAAATTGGACAGATGCTAATTAATTAATCCACAATTTGCCATTGAATGCCGCCATGACATGTGAACAGCCCTAAAGAAAACAGCAACTGAAAGCCTAGAAGGAGCATGTTGGAATCCACCCCAGAAGTTACATCATTCCTATAAGAATCAATAGCAAAGACACTAAAAAGAAATGTACTTTTGGGGGAGGGGCTCTTATTGAAATCAGGTGTCTAATTGTTTTATCGAAATTGCTCACACTAACTGGTTTCAATGGATTTTTCCCATTTTGTAAGATGTTCTTCTTTTCAAGTCTAAAGCTTACACACCTTTCAACTTAAAGTCTGCTTAATTAATAATCTTAACCTATTTTTTCTTAACAATTAGGATTTATACAACAAAATTACATACCAAACCAAGTATTCTACTAACCAGGAAGGTGTAATTTTAAAGTAAAACAAAAGCCTACATGTTCTGCATTATGATTAATAATTTAACATGACCTTTCATTAGATAGATGCACCTCAAGCTTTGCAGCAACATTTTGCCTACTACATCAAAAAGCTCCATTAATTCTCTCTTTGCTCACTATTATAAGACATGACAAAGTTTTCTGCATTATTATCTTTCTCTGCCTTTCTTCTGAAACAATATTTATTGTTTCATTCCAGTCACTTTTAAAGTGGTCATCTTCTTCGCAACTAGGTCTTAATTTCCAAAATTTAAAGAAAAATGACATAGGCCAAACTACGTGGTGGCTTTTGCCAGGAACAACATAGAGTTAATGTGCAAGCGTGTGTGCGCGCACACACCGATCTGTCTATGCCAAAGAAGAATTGCATGCTCCAATATCCTGAACATATTTTGAGAAAAGGAGGGTGCATTCCAAGGGTACAGTTACATGGCAGTTTCTTGTATTCCTGGTTCAGCACTTGAGCGACCAAGGGCAGGACACATTGCATAAACAAACAGGTATCCCTGAAGGCCAAGTCTGTGCAGCGTGCAATGATACCCTACAACTGTCTCCCTGAACAAGGCAGGTAGTTGTTGTTGTTCAGTCGTTCAGTCGTGTCTGACTACACACACACATATACATACAAACACACACACTCGTGTGTGTGTGTGTGTGTGTGTGTGTATGTGCACACATAATAGAAGGTAGGAGAGGGATCTCATGTTCAGCTTTTTATGCAGTAAGTTACAAACACCTTTTACTCTTTGAAAAGACTAGTGGAGAACAGCCCAAAAATTGACTTCAAAACAATTCTTTTAAAATATCTGTGTTTCCTCTAACTGACTTGACCTTTCATACTCTAGTCATTCCTAATTTTAGGTCTTTTAAATGTCTGCTGGAATATTTAGTGTGGGCAAAGCATTTTCATGCATACCAGTAAGCAGGAATTCTTTTCACTCAGAAAAAAGACGCAGGAAGATTCAGGAGATACATTAGCCTTACTGATGTACTATTTATAACTTACATAGAAAGGCTTATTCGCGACCTACAACTGTTGACAGATAAGGGAAATTAGGTCTCAAATTTGATATGTCAATGTGTTATGCTAACAGAGAGGCTTGTTGTTCCCTTTGGATTACTAGTACAGATTGTCAGGACCAACGTTTTATTGAATTGATAGAGTCAAAGCTTTCCACAGAGGAAGCAAGTTGTGGGCCCTTCACTAATGGTGGAATCTATACAACAACCCCCTAGCATGATGGTGCAGGATGAAATGAGAAATGTAATGGTGGGTTTAGAGTTGCATTAATTAAATTTTGTATGTATACACAATAAAGTGCACTTTGAATTTAAGGCGTGGTATTTAAAATTATGCTAATTATTTTGAATTGCTTTTTAAAGTACTGGGAGAGACGTAATCTGCTGCACACTTTTGGAATGGATTTTTTTTCTCTTTTAAAATACACTTTTATAAACAGTACTGCATAAAGGCATTGCTCTGACACTGGCAAGCTACTAATACCGACATAAGAATTATGATTTTCCTGCACCTCAGCTGAATTCACGCAAATAGGTCAAAGCATTTGCTTTTTAATGTAAACAAAGGTAGATGATGTAATGATGGATGCAAGCCCTTCTTCTGTTTGTAATAATGCCATTGTAAGATCTGATTAATGGTTTTACTTCAGTCAAACTGGTTATATAATTGCAATGGGCCAAACACGGTTGTCCTAGAAAATTTAATTTCTCAATAATGACAGGTTTGGAAAGACTCAAACTAAGCCGGCCAATTTTGACTGGATTAGTTCATTGACATTCTGTCTGAAAAGCATCTCTCCCTGTACCCCATATTTTTTCCCCTTGTGATGCCCCCTTTTTATTCTTCCAAAATGTTACAAAGGCTACCCAATTGTCTAGAACAAACTTTAGTTCAAGGATGCAAACACTAAGAAATTACTTGTGAGGTTAACTTCCCCACTAATCAGATAGTCAAGTGCTGCATCCATAATTTCTCACCAAAGTATATCAATTCTACCTCAATTTGATGATCACCACTTCCACAAATTCCTCTTCCCAATCCTCACCAAGTACTGCCAATGTTTACTTCCTGGGCTATATCCCAGGCAGCAAAAAAACAAAAGCCCTACAAGGGTAGGGGAGAGAGACAGCTTTAAAAGAGGACCCCCACGAGTAACTTGGCCTTGCTATCGAGTATGGTAGAAATATCATCTGCATATACCGGAGAACCTTTGCACAGCCTCAGCTAGTGCACCAGCTGCACCCTTTCCTGCCCATTGCTACATATGCTTTGGTCACATTGATTTCAGACTACTGAAACATGGCCTACGTGAGGCTGTCCATCAAATGCTTGGAAGCTTCAACTGATGCAAAATGAGGGTGCCAGAGTAGCATCTGGGGCCTGTTTTATGCAGCATAATTCCACTTTTGTACCATCTGCACTAGTTACCAATACATTCCCAGGCACAATTCAAGGTGCTGGTCATTATCTATAAAGCTTTAAATGGTTTGGGACCAGAATACTTGAAAAGCCCACCTTCTCCAACATGAACTGGCCCGCCCACCCACGGCATTTGTCACTGGGGGTCTTGCTCCCCATCCCGTTATCAGAGGTCTGATTGGCCATGGTGCAGAACAGTACCTTCTCTGTAGTACAGGGATGAAGAACTAGTTTAAGGTGGGGGGCTGAACTCCCGCCTGCCCGCCATGACATCAGCATGTACAGCTACAGCCAGATCCAATGATGTAATCACTCCACCCATTTTCCCTTTCGCTGTGCTGGGAGAGGCACAGAGTTCCCTGCCTCTCCCCGCATGGAGAAGAGCCTCAGCTGGCACTGGGGAAGTGGCTCCTCCCAGCGCCAACTGTTATCTCCAATCTGAGATTGGCAGTAACAGTAGGGATTCCTCCAGATCAAGCCCTGCTCCCTGAAGCAACCCAATGAGGATCCACAGGCCAGAAGAAAAACCTCTGTGAGCCAGAGGTTCCACAGACCTGCTGTAGTAGCACCCAGGTTGTACACCCCCCTCCCCTGATTAGCACCCATAGTATTGGCATCTAGATGGGCTGTTAAGATCTTTTTGTTCCACTGTACCTTCAGTTAAGTTTCCCCCCTCTACAGTTTCATGTTTCTGCTCTATCCTGGTAAGTTTGTTTCTGTTCTTATTTTATATTATTGTACACCAGGAGTAACTTGAGCACACTCTGGGAGAGAGCGGAGGACAGGAAGACCTGGCGCGCTATGGTCCATGGGGTCACGAAGAGTCGGACACGACTGAACGACTGAACAACAACAACACCAGGAGTGGTCAGAACATAGATTGGGATCCGCCGGTAGATCTCTGGGTGATTTGCAGTAGATCAGCAAGGATTTCAGACTTGAAATAGTTTAACAGCAGCAAAAACAAAAGACCTTTTCTCTCTCCTAATTTATTTATTTGATTTGAATCCCGCCTTTTTACTATTTTGCTTATGAAATCAAACTTCCAGATGCTACTGGTACTTCTCAGCTTTTGATAGCTATTCTAGATAAAATTTCCAACTGGGATGGTGCTGTTGGGTGTTAAGTTGTATTACAAGTACAAATGAACAGATTCTAGACAGAAGCCAACTCGTAGGTTCCATTGACAGGCAGCTACTGCTCACAACAAGCATTTTGACACACCAGCTGGACCTTGCTCTAAGGAGATTTGGAAGGGCTGACTGCAAGATAATAATTTAAGCTGCAGCTTTTCTCCAGGGATGATGGCTTGCTTATTAGGGATATTGTAAGACCAAGTCAAAGAACTAGTTTGCCAATACATACAGGCAGGGCAAACTAGCGATTAACCAACCCCCTCCCTGCCCCCACAAAGAAGCCCCTGATTAACAGCCAACCAAGCTCAGTAATACCCTTGACCATCTTTTTGTAAAGTAAGCAATTTCAGTACAAAGAAAAAATATTCTACTTAATATGTACATTTTATTTACTCATTAATTTGTAATTTTTTATTTTTTTCTTAATGCATTTTAAAAATATAGGTTATACCTACAGGAAGAGCAATACTAGACATATTATATACAACAACAAGACATCCTTTCTCTGGGTTGCTAGAATAAGGCATTTGGTGGATTTTTAAACCACTTTTTAGGATAGGTTATCCTCCCAAGGTGGTTTATGATACTCAATAAAACGTAATAAAATCACACAGAAAAACAACAACACCACATAAGCCAATACATTAGGTAAAGCAATCTATTATTTTTTTTAAAGCAGTAAATAAAAACATTAAAATAGGGGTAGCAGATAAAACAGTTACAGCACCATGAATCATCCAAAAATTGACCTGATTCGCCCCATCACCGAGGGTTGAACAAGCCACCGCAGGGCACAATTTGCCTAATTACCTGCCCAGGCGCAGGTTGTTGTGTCATCTGAACCCGGGTAGCATGGCTTCTTGGAGGGGAAAACAACCCTCAAATAATCCATGGCATGTTGTGGACTTGTTTAACGCTGGTGATCATGCAAACCAGCCTGCTGTCTGGAAGAAAAATGTCTTTAGAACTTACCTAGACCAACAAAGAGTGGGCCAAACATATTTCCCTGAGGATGTGGGGCCACCACAGAAGAGTACTCTAGTACATGCCAGCCTAACATTGCTTGCTGATCAACCAGAGAGAGGGCCTCAGATGCCAATTTTAAAGCTCATGGAAGTGCATATGAGTGCAGGTGGTCCTTCAGATAACCTTTAATACCCGGGGTTGGAAATTAATAGGTAGCCAACGTAACTGGTGCAGAATAGGTGTAATGTGATTCAAAATGCCCAGCTCCTACAGGCATTCTTGCTGGTGCATTTTACACCAGCTGAAGTTTCTAAACCATCTTTAAGGGCAGCCCCACATTGACTGTAGTACAGCAATCCAGTTTGGATGTAATCAACGCATGTGTCACTGAGGCAAGATCTTTCCTCTTCGACACCACATCCAAAAGTACTCCCAAACTGTGTACTTGGCCATGTAAGGAGAAGCAACTATGTATAGGATCAGTTGTTAACAACTAATATAGGTCAACATTACTCAACTTTATATTTAAATTGCAGCAACTGCACTAGAGATGTGAAGGCCTGGGAAAAAAATTAGAAAAATACCAGGTTTTCCCCATTTTTTTTCCAAAGACTGTTCTCGCCCTCTCCCCCTGAAAAATGGGAAAAATTGAACAGCTTTGGATTATGAAATATTTTCTTCTAGAATTTATGACAAGGTGTTTATACATCTGTTACCCAGCCTTTACTCCCCTCAAATGATTTCTAAAAGCTATGTAATAGGAAGACTTTTATAGAAGGACTAGATATGTAAAATGTCTGGAAATAATGAAGCCATGGGGAACATTTTTTAATCCTCTCTGTAAGGTTCTCAGCTGAGTTATTTCTTCCATTTCTTATTAGAATTATTGATCCAATGTATCTTTTACCGACAGACATTTTGGAATGTTCCAAGTCATGCTCAGTTTCCCAACATGTGAATAGTCACCATATCATAATATGGAAGAAAATACACATTCTTGACAGTTCTACAGAGCTCTGTGTTTCTAGGTTTGTCTTCCTCTGCCTCCAGTTCTTCTTGCTTCTTCTGGCTTCTAGGATTCAGATGTTTCAGGGACTACTTCCTGGTCAGATATTGTCAGGAACGCCCTTGCTACCTTCTGAAATCCTCAAGTAGCCAGAATCAACACGCAGATGATTGCTTACAGATGCTAATTGCATGAGCCTAATGAGGGAAACTTAAGAGAGCTGCCTACTAGGGGTTTCTAGCCTTAGTGAATCACTTGATCTCTGTTCGGAGGGTAACGGCGGGAAGCCTCTGAACTTAAGGGCTAGGAGGCGAAAGTCCACCCCTTTCCCGTGGGGCATCGGGGCGCAGCTGTTGATGTCGCGCCAAGCGGGCTGAACGCCTCCTCTCGCGCCCTCCATCTCCCGCTTGTCCCTGTGCCGGCGCCTAGCATCCCAAAGCTCCAGTTGTCCCTCCCCCTGCCTTCCAGGGTCGCTACCATTCTCAGGAATGTGAGCAGGGAGGGGCTCTCACTCCGGCGGCGCCTCTGAACAGTGTGCGGGTTCCTCTCCCACGGTTTCTATCTCTTCCTCAGAATCAGAACTGCTTTGGGGCTCTATGGGCTCTGATCCAACCCTGACAGACATAAACTAGGAACCTAAAATATGTTCTGTGTAACTTGATTTGCTCATGGAACTTTCATGTTTTGGACAGATGTTTTGGACTTACAAATGTTTTGGACTACAGTAGCCAGCATTCCTGACCACTGGCCATCCTGCCTGGAGCTGAAGTTCAAAATACCTGGAGGGCACCAGGTTGGGGAACACTGTCCTAAAGCAACAAAGTGACTTTAGATCTGTAAAGGGTGCTAAAAAATAAGTATTGCTTATTTTTCAATTTCCCCCCAAATCTCAATTTTTCCAGTAAAACAACAGGGGGAAAACCCCATTTTTTCCCCATGGCTTCAAAATTTCTGGAAATTTTACATCTCTAAACTGCACCTTCCTTTCTTTGCCAGGTGGCTGGTATATTGCAGCTAAACTTCTGTCCTCTAATATTTTGTTCTTAGAAATCTAAATGCTGTCATTTTACACTTGCGTTATGGACAGGTTTGACCTTCTCCTTAAGTTGTTCTATTTGGGGTAATTCAGTAGAAACTGGAAACCTCCTCAGACTTAAACAGAACAATAGCTGGAACAAAGAGGCCTTTCACTTGGAAGTGAAACAGCTTCCTGTCCTGTTTTCATTAGCATGTTACTTATTTGGAGGAGTAAAACATGTGGAAGAATTTGGAACAGGCTGATATTTCAAAGCACATGATCCAACATAAATCAAGTTCAATGGACGGGTACACTAGGAGTTAGGACTTTCTTTCGTCAAGTATTTCTAAAGCCTTTTTCATGCCAGTATACATAAGCCAACCAGGAAGGCTCAAGAAAGTGTTTGTTGCTTAATGAATTGAGTGTATGCAAGGTACTTGGTGTAAGCAGAGTGTCCAGGGCATCTTCAGTGTTTGAGAATTTGGTGGCGGTACTTTTAAGGCTGAAGAATGCTACAAGGACACTATGGGGCTATCCTCACTCACATGAAGCTTTGGATCATGACCATACCAGTTTTCATTCTGGTTATGTTAATGTGAATGAAGAATGACAGCATTAAATATTCATGGCATGGTAGATTGAGAAACTGGCTTGATTTATATCGTAAATCAGCAAGAAAAAAGCAAGAAAAAGTAATAATTGATTTAAATTAAGTTTCTCACTGATTATTCATATATTTCCTAAACAATGTTGCAAATCTGACCACTAAAACCTATTCATGTATAACTAGATAAAGCAGGGATGGGGAACTAAGAAAGGTAGTTTTATTACACACCAATTAAATGTTTGGCAGGAAAAAAGGAGAAAGCTTTTCACCTGCAAAATTTTATTTTCTTTGCTGACTTTTTGCTCTTATCAACAGCAGCCTTGCTTTTTGGCTCTTATTAAAAAAATGAAGCTTGTACACATGACTGACAAACACCCAAGGCACTGAAAAGTACTGCTCAACGATAATGCTTTAGAGGAAATACAGAGAGACAACTAGAAGTGACTTTTAAAATTGCTGCAAGTCAGCCTCACTCAAAAGTCAAGCCACGAAACAAACAGGATGGCATCATCTCAGCCAACCTTCACCTCCTCTGTTCTCCAATGACTAGAGGTCTTTCCACTACAAGCCAATGAACTTTATTCCAAACTGCTCTTCTTGGCAATCAACAGGCCCTCCTTCCATCAAACTAGGCCCTCCCCCAGGCCAACAACTTGAATCACCACCAAATACCTACAATTTATATTAGTGGCAGTAAGTTAACGATATTATCGTTGCTGCAGTGTCACTTTGCCCTTTCTAGAATATCTAACACCAATCAATAAGCATGTACTTCTAAGACTTGCAGCCAATTCTTAAACATGAATTCCGGAACAAATGCTGAGTCTATTCTGTTCCTGCAATGGTGTAACTGTTCATTCTTAATCCATTTTAGAGACACACATATGCAAAATCTTTTGAAAAGATTCACAGAGTTTTGTTAGTCACCTCACCTCCACCGCATTCAGCTCTTTCCCTTATACAAATTGAACCCAACTGACAGCTTTTTAATTTGGAATGTTACACTTGCATGCAAGGAGAAAAAATTAAATTTTCTAAAGTAACTCCTACCATCACAGATGGTTTATCAAGTCATTTAATAGGCATGATATTATAGCTGAGTTTTGCCTTTGAATAAGGTAAAAAACTTGAGCCTTTTTTTGTAAACAAATTGTATATTGGGTCTGAATCATAGCAGTGCATCAACTTCTACACACAATGGGATTCAGACATATATTTCTGGAATATCCACCCTCCTCACAAAAGCTGCATGACAAGACACTTACAATTCAGAGGTGCTTCAAAAGCAGTTTGCAAGATGTACGGGGTTCTGCTGTTCACATAAATGCCACAAAAATGTCACATGCAAGCCCTGCAACACCTTCATAGTAGCTCTTTGGATCTCAAACCTCTTCATTCAATTTTATCATAACTCACCTTGAGTTCCTCGTGGAAAAAGACAGTATATAGCATCTTAAAATCCATGAAAATATGACAAGCCACAGAGGGTTGTCGTGTCGTCCAAACCCAGGCTGATTCCCAACGGTGGCATATGCATGGGCAACAAGCCACCCTATCAACTCATGGCTTGTTCTAGGGGTTGACATACCCATGATGGGTTGGCATGTCGTCCAAACCCAGCACTGCCAACCCATTGTGGGTTGTGGGCATTGGGCAGTGAGGCACTCAGCAAGAGTGGTAGAAACCCCTGGGACTCTTCCTGAGTGTGGCCTTGATCACTCTTTGCGATTGCAGCTGAGCCACTTCAAGTGCCCCTTGCCAAATGGGGGGGCTGTCACAGGTTCCCCCGTCTCCCATCAAGTCCCCCGTCCCCCGCTCTGTGACCCAGGTTGCGGTCAGAGCTTTAAAAAAAAATCCTTTATTTTATTTGTGCAAAATGGGGCCAAAATATTTTTTTTTGTATTTTCCCAGCTCCGGGGAATGTGCACAAGTGTCTCCCTTTACACACACACACACACTTACTTTAAGTTGTGTTTTTGAGTTGCACACTTCCACAACTCCAGCTGTCAGAAATATACAGACTTGCCTTGTTTGGAGCCTTGTATTTTTGAGCTGTCAAACATAGATCACCCCCTTAGCAAGTTTATCCCCAGGATTGAAAGGGTTGCCCTGAACCTTGGGGGTGCCTTCCTCCCGGTCGACCCTTCCCTGAGTTGACAGGAACTCTTTTTCATGGAGATCTACCCCCCCTTTTTTATCTCCCAAACCCAATAACCGCATCTAGTTTAACAGCTATCAAACTAGAAGTGATTCCTGCGATTGGGAGATTTAAAAAGGGAGGTGTAGTCTCCCCCAAAACACTTGCTGGGGACTCAGACAAGTGGGGATTTGAAGACAGGCACCCCAAGGTTCAGAGCAACCCTTTCAACCCTGGGGATGACCTTGCTAAGGGGGTGGTCTACACCCCATTTCCCCACCTGTCAACTGTTAAAGGCTGTCAAAGCAGCCTACATACAGCGTAGTTTTGCCTGTTACCTTGTATGTTTGACAGCTCAAACATACAGGGCTACAGACAAGGCAAGCCTCTATATTTTTGATAGTCAGGGCTGCACAAGTGTGCAACTCTGAAAACCCGATTAGAAAAATTTTTAAAAAATTATTTGCACATACTCCCCAGGGCTTGGACAATCCAAAAAATAATAATTTCAGCCCCATTTTGCGTAAATAAAAGGACAAATAAAGAAAAAAGCTCCAACCATGACCGGGGTCACAATCGGAGCAGGGATGGGAGACTTGGCAGCAGACAAGATGGGTTCTGCCACCAAGTCCCCTGGGATACTGGGAAGAACCAACTGGAGGACCGAGGGGGAAGGAGAGGGAGAACAATACAACGGAAACCCAATCATCTGTCGGGCTCATCATGGGTTGTTCCAACAACCCACACTGGCTTATTCCACGGACAGGGTGAGTTGTAGTGAAGTGCGACGAAGTCACCCATACAGTCTGCTAGACATACAGTCAGAGCCAGAAATATTGGAACAAGGATAACTGTTTTGGCAGTTGGCCTCTGTACACCACCACATTGAAGTTGAAAGGAAACACACCCAGATGGGAGTGAAATCAGGACTTTCAGCTGTAATTCAAGGGGTTTGACAAAAGTGGGGCACTAACCATTCAGGAAGTACAGCCAGTGGCATGCACACACACCCATCATTGGTGCCTCATAAGTAATGGAATGAATGGCTGACAAGCAGCTGCATGGTCATGACCCCATGACCAATCAAGCAGATAAAAGGCCTGGAGGTGGTTCTGAGTGGGACATTTGGTAGCTGTTCACTGGAACTCCCAACATGAGGTCCAAAGAGGTGTCCATGCAAGTGAAGGAGGCCATCATTAGGCTGAGGAAACAACGCAGACCCATCAGAGAGATAGGAAAAACAGTGGGAGCAGCCAACACAACAGTTTGGAACATCCTGAAAAAGAAGGAATTAACTGGCAAGCTCAGCAACATCAAAAGCCCTGGCAGACCATGGAAGACAACTAAAGTGGATGATCGCAGAATTCTGCTCATGGTGAAGAGGAACCCTTTCACAACATCTAGCCGGGCCAAGAACGCTCTTGTGGAGGTAGGCATGTCATTGTCAACATCTACAGTCCAGAGACGGCTTTATGAATGTAAATGCAGAGGCTTCACAACAAGGTGCTAACCACTGGTAATGCTCAAGAACAGACAGGCCAGATTAGCTTTTGCCAGCAAATACCTAAAAAAGCCTGCCCAGTTCTGGAATAAGATTCTTTGGACTGATGAAAGCAAGATTAACTTGTACCAGAATGATGGGAAGAGAAAAGTATGGAGAAGAAAAGGAACAGCTCATGATCCAAAGCATACCACATCATCTGTCAAACATGGTGGAGGCAGTGTTATGGCATGCGCATGTATGGCTGCCAATGGAGCCAGGTCACTGGTGTTTATTGATGATCTGACTGCTGATAAAAGCAGCAGGATGAATTCTGAAGTATACAGGGCTATACTTTCTGCTCAGATTCAGCCAAATGCTGCCAAAGTGATAGGACACCGCTTCATCTTGCAGATGGATAATGACCCAAAACATACAGCAAAGCCAGTCAACTGATCTACACCCAGTAGAGCATGCTTTTCACTTACTGAAGACAAGACTGAAGGCAGACCCACAAACAAGCAGCAGCTGAAGGCAGCTGCAGTGAAGGCCTGGCAAAGCATCTCGAGGGAGGAAACTCAGCATTTGGTCATGTCCATGGGTTCCAGACTTCAGGCAGTCATTGACTGCAAAGGATTTTCATCCAGGTATTAAAGGCGATCCTTAAGTTTGAAATGATATTGGGTTGTTCCATTACTTATGAGCCACCAACGATGGGGGTGTGTGTATGCCACTGGCTGTCCTTCCTGAATGGTTAGTGCCCCACTTTTGTCAAACCCCCTGAATTACAGCTGAAAGTCCTGACTTCGCTCCCATCTGGGTGTGTTTCCTTTCAACTTCAATGTGGTCGCGTACATAGGCCAACTGCCAAAACAGTTATCCTTGTTCCAATATTTCTGGCCCTGACTGTACTGACTCAGCTCACACATCACAACAACCCAGAGTGTCAGTTGTGAATGAAGCGGGAGTGAGCATGCTGATTCCCGCCACCTGATTGTTCCAGCTACAAGCAGGAAGACCTAAATAACTGAGGGACGCTCGATTCCCTGAGTTGTTAAGTGTGATGTGTGAACCAGGAATTCTGGGTTGCCTCTCCAACAATGGAGAATTCCTGGTTCACAGGTCACACTTAACAACTAAGGGATGGAGCATCTCTGGACTGTTTAGCTCCTCCCGCTTCCAGCAGGAGCAATCAGGCGGGAGGAGCCAGCATACATGGCTGTTGTTGTTTACAACAACTCCGGGTTTTAAAAAAACCTGGGTTGTTGTGATGTCTGAATTGGGCATCTTATACCAGGTTCAACAATATATAAGTACAGTACTGTGAACAATAATATTGCTAGTTAGCCCCATTAAGTATACTTGCTTATGAATTACAGGAAGCCTCATTTACACCACATGGATATAATCCAACAACAATCACTGCAGAAGAAGATAAACTGATCATAAATAAAAGAACATTGGTTTTGTCCTTGCATGCAGGCTGATGCCCTCATTCAGGAATTTCCTCTCAAGAGATTTCTCTTGGTGCACTGAAGATACATACTGCATCCAAGAGACAACAACTGTGGTTTGCTCAAAGTTCACACTTTAGGATACCGAAAACAAGGAGTACTGTACACCAAGACCTCTTACTTAGCCAGCACCAAGGAACTGTGTCTCCCGAACTAGCCAAGTGATATATAAGATGGTAAGAGATAAAAAATAAAGACAAGACCACATAATACGTTTATCCATTAGAAGATACTAAAGAATACTATGGGCACCATACCCTTAAGACTGCCAAAGACAACCTAGAGTGCAGCCTTCCCTGCTGCTGAGGAAGTGAAGGCATGACATAAATAGCTTGAATTCTCCCATTTTATGTTATACGGAAATTGGTACGAACAATTTACATTGTTACATCTGACGAGGAGAACATTCTCATCGTGGGCAATAAAGGAAAACACCACATCATCCCATTTTCCAGGAAGAGCTCTAGCTTATTATTATTCTTTGACTTATTATCTTTTTATCTGCCTTCCTCCAAAGACCTCAGGGTGGCATACATGGCTCTCCCCCCACCCCATGTATCCTAACCACCTGTGGAGCAGGCTAGGCTAAGAGCTGGCAACTTGCCCAAGGTCAGCCACTGTGCTTCATAGTTGTACAGAGACTTGTATTTTGGTCTTCCAACATTCTAACCGTTACACCATGCCTTTATTCTGGTAACCCCCCAAAGCTACTATGAAACGGGACCATCCGGAACAGTCCACTCGCAGCACTTCTAATACACAATTAGTCATGATCTAAGCTATGCACTTGGAGGCATTGTAATACAAGACTTCCCCAAGACATATGATATATGAGGAAGTCTCCCTTAGCTATATCATCCTTCATCTTCCATCCTTTGCACAAACCAACAGCAAAACTGTGAAGTCTGGAAGGCACCCAAATGGTTATCATATCCAACCACCACACAGGATGGCTGAATTAATTAGATTAAAGCCATCTGAAATTGATGGGGGAGGGAGGGAGGAAATATAGCTCATGGGAAGAGCACATGTTTTGCATGCAGAAGCTCCTAGGTTCACTGCCTTAGCAGATCCAGATAGGGCTAGGAAGGAATCCTGATGGAAACCCTGGGGAGCCTCTGCTGCCAGTCTGTATCAGCAATACTGGCCTAAATGGACCAAGGGTCTGACTCAGTATAGGACCGCTTCCTATGTTCCTGTGACGTTTAGGCATCCTTTCCCTATAGCAGGGAAGGCAACATGGTGCTTCAGGAGTTTTGGACTACAGTTCCCATAACCCCCAGTCAGCATGGCCAATAGTGAGGGCTTATGGAAGTTGTAGTCCAAAACATCTGGAAGGCATCAACCTGCCATAAAGCCTTCCATAACTTCCTTATACATCTTGCACTGAGAGGATGGAGTTAGACACAACCTAGGACAGCTGCCACCATCAGAAGATGGGAGAGGAGTGGCCTCTATCCCAACTGCCACCAGAAGGGCTTCTAAGAAAACATCTTGCCCCAAAGGGATGGGAGAAGAAACAAATTAAGCTTTAACTCAAAAGAAGAGATACTGCAGAAGAGAAGAGGAACAGACCAGCAAAGAACATGCCAGCCCAAAAGGACAATAGATGCAGTGCAAATCTGAGTACAATTTGTTCCAGAATAGGTATATTCCCATCCAGCTGAGCAAGCAAATCAAGCATCATCATCATGGTTTTTTCCTCCTTCCTCCCAACCTCTTTCCTTGTGTCTCCTGTCTTTTTAGACTATAAGCCTGAGGGCAAAGACTGTCTAATTACTGATTCTTGTAAGCCGCTCAGGGAGTCTTTTGACTGAAGAGTGGGATAAAAATGCTTTGAATGAATGAATGAATAAATTATACAACTTGCTCCCTTGCCCAATTGATATATTGCAGTCTAGAAGTGCTTACTACAGGTCCATTGAAGTCTGTACTGGTGCTACATAAATTCAATGAGATAATAAAGGCAACACCCCAGAGTATATGCAGTGTTTTCCCCTCACTGCTGAGTAACCTCAAACTGCCCTCCTGCTGGAATAAGGAAATGGAGGAAAATGTTTCTAGGACAGACAGCCAAGACTTGCACAGATTTGATCCTCCTTTTAGAAATTAAATACAACCTTTGAAAAGCATGAGTTCAAAATTCACCTGGGTCTCTTCTACAACCACCACTGCCAAGACATTTGGTTTCTTGGGAACTTCTTTTAGAGCCCAAATCAGCACTTCCTAATGACCAGTTCTCTCAGTTCTAAATGATGATCCCAGAAACCCTAAATAGACTGTGTTCATGGTAGAATGTCTACCATGGGTTGTGCTTTATCAGGAGCTAAATCTGGGGGGGCGAGGAGAACCTGTAAGCATCCATATGTTGTTGGATACCAACTGCTATTAGTTCTAGCCTGCATGGCCAATGGTCAGAGATGATGAGATTGGGATCAAACATCTGGGAGGGCCACAGGTTCCCCATCTGTGCTCTAAACAAATCAGCAAACAGAAACAGAAAGGAAACCACAGAGCAAAGAAATGACTAGCTTGTTTCACAAGGAAAACAATCTTATTAGGCACCAATCCTGAAAATTCACATGTACCACATTTCTACCACAACAGACATCTGTTTACTTACTAGAATTCAAATTCTGATTCTTTGGTGACATACTACTGGCCCACTGCTCCCCAGAGGAAATCCTGGTGTTAAGAAATGGGCAGAGTTCAATACGTCTACCCATCACAATAAGTGTGGCGTTGCTCTATGACAACTGTGATGGGCTGTCAGCCTTTCTCCAAATGCGACAGAGGTGGATGGAGAACCTCTCAGCAGTTGAGCAGGGATTCCTGCCATATTTCCAGTTGGGGGGAAGGCTGGGAATTGTTTGGCAGCTGTATGGCCAAGGCATCTGGAGAAGCTTGGCCACATAGAGCCAGACCAGCAGACGTCTCCTCAACTCTAGAGCAGGAAAGCTGGCGGGGGAGGTTGGACACTGCTGCCTGAAAGCTCCCCATGCAATTCAAGCAAAGATGACAAACTGGCCATTCTTTTCCCACCCACCCTTTCCTAAGGAAGGACAAGCGGGGGCAGGGCAGGTGTTGGACGTGATGCTCTGGGCCTCATCTGGGTAACGTACTTCAAAGGCAAAGGACTATTTTTCCTGTGTGACCACTGTGGGCCAGGAGAGATCAGAGGGAAAGGAACAGGACTTTTAACATCACTGTTCTCCCAACACCTCCAACCATTTTACTCCACACAATTCTAAAAGCCAAGAGCTGCCGATGGAGGCCTACAAGACCCAAGGAAGAGTGCTGGTGAAACTGGAATGGAAAGATTAGAATTAAATATTTTTTGTATATTTTAATTGTTGCCCTATTTTATTAAGTAAACTACTCTGAGAACTTTTTGTTGAAAAGTGGTATATACATATTTGAAATAAACAATACTTCGTACAGATCATTTCTTTTGAAAACTATCACTACTGCTTAGGACTGCCAAGCTGCCCCTGGAGAACAGGAGCTCTGTCTCTCGCCACCCTTCAGTTGTTCCTCCTCCTCCTCTCAGCACCTACCTGGTTCTGTCACCCTCTCTTGCTCCTACCTATGGGAGCAAACAGGGAAGGAGCAGGGTGAGGTAAGCTGTACCTGCACCTTTCCTTGCAGGTGCAGGGCTGCTTTCTGGGTTGCAACCACATAATCTTGCCACTACTGAAATGCCAAGTTTTGTAAGAATTTATCACTTCACCCCCAAACTAAAGCATAGGTCCATTTGTTCATTAAGGAATATGTGGTGTAGTGGTTAAAGTGTTGGACTGGGTCTCGAGAAATCCGGGTTCTTGTCCCCACTCAGCCGTGAAGCTCACTGGGTGATTTTAGTCCAGTCGCTGACTCTTTGCCTAACCTACTTCACAAGGGTTCTTACGAGGATAAAATGGAGGAGAAGGATGATCATTTAAGCAACCTTAGGTTCCTTGGAGGAAAAAAAGCAGGATATATATATGTAATCATACATTAAAAATAATTAATACTTGCCCTGGACAAAGCGTATTAAATAACACAAAATAACTTACTCATTCAGCAAGAGGTAAAGCAATGCTCATGAATAAGTTTAATACAAAAGCTTCCTTTAAAAGAGAAGCTTAGTCTCAACAATAGCATTAAAGGTTACTTTAAGACAGAAGGCAAGGTACAGTGTAAATATAAAGCTTCTATTTTTAAAAATAGAAACAATCCCCAAAGAAGTCACAGTACACAGTCACTGAAATAAACTAGCAAGCTATTTTTAGAGTGAGAAGGCTTACCAAATATTTCTCCATTTTTGGCATATTCTGTCACAAGGTACAACATGCTTTTGGTCTCCATCACCTGTTGATGGATAAATCAAATATTTGCTTAATTAGTGAAAAGAGGAAAAGCAACAAAATCCTGGAAATTTTTCAGCATTTTCCCCAAACTCACCCAGATAGCCATTAAAAGCCTAACAATCCCAGGTTACTTCAAGGATTCATATTCAACGGCATGATGAAATGCCTCCCACACTGGTGCCTAGATGGAGTGCCTTTGTTTCCTGGCCATGACTACCTTTAAGAAGATGTTGAGATCTCCTGGGGCTAATTGCAGGATTTGAGCCAACATGCCAAAGTAACTACTTTGCTCAGCTTCTACATTAAAGTTCCTAAATTACATGGGGAACTGATAGCATCTGGGGTCTTAGCACTGGAGTCTATGCCTCTCTCTGATGCACCTAACAGATATCGTGGAGTGTAAAATATGGAATACACAATGCAATAAATCTTGGAGCAGACACCCCAGTCATTGTGTTTTTCAGGTCCTCCCTTTGGAAGTGTTTAGCTTCTCTCTGGGAAAATACATTTATCGAAGCATTTCTGTAAACAACACAGTCGTAGAAACTATACATAACAAGTGGGAACTACAACATGGTGTTGCAGTGTATACTCCTCACCACATAATGGGAATGCTCCTATAAGGTGCTCCTGCCAGCCAACTATACCTTCCTCCAGGATACTTTTAAGCTATTAGAGCAGAAGTGTTGAAACGCTTTCAGTCCAACGACCAAATACCATTTCGAAGATGCTCTCGGGGGTGGGTGAGGCTGAAGGTAAAAGGGGCAGGGCCAAATGAAAAATGTGGGGGCTAAAAAAAAAGAAGCCATCATTAAAACTTATTGCTCTTACTGCCTGTAAGTAAGCCTTAGGAGATGCATTTCAACCTTTCAGAATGGGCGAGAAACTGCAAATAAACTGGGAATTCACTAAACGATTGGTGGTCAGGGAAAAGTGAATGGGGCCTGGGGAAGAGGGTGTGGCCATCTGGGGAACCCCATAGGACCGGATCAGGACCCCAGGCAGGTTTGACCCCTGGATCTGAGGTTCTACACCTGTGTTAAGAGGCTCAAGCAGGCAATTCTGCTCTCTCTCCTTCCCTGCTTTTCAATTTTCCTTTTCCAACTGACCCTCAACATTCTGTGGCTATTTAACATGCTTAGTCTTCCTTGAAAGCACCCCCCCACCCCAGTTCTTCTGTAAAAAAATGTTTTATGTACTTCTGCAAAGCTCCCTCTTGTTTCCCAATGGCCCTGTTTTAGCTTCATTTCTGTCAGCACTCACCAAGTGATATCGCTATTAGGAGATGAGGATTACCCAAACTTCTGAAGTATCTTTACCAACATACTCAATGTATATGCATGCCCCTCATTATCTTTTCATTACACTGCGGCTGCCTCCGCCATCTTTTAAGCCTCACTATGTCATCAGCTATTGCAAGCAACAAAACAAAAACAGAAAATGAGCTTCAAGCTCCTACTAGATAATTACCTGCCTGTAACTTGTTAAACAAGTGATAGGCCAAGTTAATAAGAATGCAGGCTAAACTCTTTTAAACTTTTCATTTAGATTGACTATCAGGATTTTTCACAACCTTGAAACTGCTGTTGAAGATTCTTTTTGAAACTGGTTATTCTATAATATTCTTAAACTGCAAACTAGCCTGTGATATTACCACAGCTGTATATTTTCTACATCTGTCAGCTACCAGTTAATCCAGCCTCTCTACTGTTTTATGAAGCCCTGACCTCTTCTTTTACTGGGCACCTTCATTGCCGGGTATCAAAAATGTGCAAGACTAATGCTTTAGAATATGATACCAAGTCCCAAGTATTTCAAATATCTTCCCCAATCTAACAGTTTGTAAACCCTTATGGCAGAGAGTGCAATGCTGGCACTAAACGAAAGTTAAGCTCATTTGGAATGTTAAGATAAGCAAGCTGCCTTGTCAATAAAAAAAAAAGGCTAGAAATGTTTTAATAAATGTATTAAGCTGTAATAGTGAATTACCTGAAGCCAGATGTATTCTTTTTTGTCCCAGCATCAAAAAACGTAAGTGAAATTTAGACTGGATCCATAATATGGTATGTGGAAGGCACCCACTGTGACATGTTTTAGGTACCAGTTAAAGCCCTATCTTTTCACCCAGGCCTCCCCTGGCTGATTGTGCTGCCCAGTTCGTTGGTTCTTAGTTTTCTGATTTTAAATATTGGGGGGGGGGGTATTTAGTTTTAAATGTTTTAACTAAAACATTTTGTACTTTAAATTTTTATGCTTTCTAAAATGAGAATGAAATGAGCCATCTGTAAATTGATTAAATACATTTAAAAAATTTAAAAGTTTCATGTCTCACCAAAAACGGACCTGTTGGTACCCTCAAACCCAGGTTCAACATTTTTGGTTGCTAAGACAATTGTGCTGCCACCCTCTGTTGAACGGACAAGTGACCAGGCTCTCCCCAAACAATGAAGCTTGGGTGGGTGGGGAGGCCACCCAAAGCTTGGATGGGTGGGGATCATCCTGACAGTTGCACAGCACCCCCCACATGGCTGGTAGGAAGGCTAGGGATGGGACCGTTCCTAAGCAGATTTTTTAAAACTGCATCTCAAAATGTAGCATGATTTCTACAAAGCAAATGAAAAAGTCACATTAACCTTGGCCTTAATAGATCTGGCTTCCCCTTATATTTTTAAATGGAATTATTATATTTACATAGCATGCAAAGAAGTGAGATGCCTTTATCATTGCTCAATGTGCGATTAGTTAACACACATTTCTTATCTGCAAGTTTGTTGACTCTTAATAACTAGCTAACCTCTGAGTGCTATCACAGACATATGGCAGGGGTTAACCCATAATAAAAATGTAGACGTATTAAAGGTGACTGCTTTGCAGAAAGAGCGTAAGTCATAGCTAGCCACTTTTTCAGCAAGATCCCAGAGTATTCTTTTCAACTACATGAAAACTCTCTCCTTCTGCATTCTGATTTGAAAAAGCAAAATAAGGTGCTTGTTTCATCCTATCAGAATTATTCTCATGATTTATAGGGTGCTGTCAAGGTTAAGACATGATTTAATACAATTGAACCACTAGACTGTTTCCACTATTAAAATTAAAGCTAACAAGACAGACCTCATTAAATCAGATCTTTCCTCTTTAAATAGCAGGAACTTCCTATTCTGCTTATGGCTCAACACTTAATGGTGGCAATCTGTTAATGTCACTGGGACAAGAAGGGTAGCTCAGAACTGGGACTCCTGTGGAAATTTACAATGGACACAATCCATTGGCAACTTATTCACACAACTGTGTTCTTGAGTACCTTCTGTTCATTTCATTCAGTACTACACAGGGGACATTCCTGAACTTTTGTGTCCTTTATCCACATATTCAGCATCTAAATTCAATTTTTGGCTTACCCTATGACGAATTTTCAACTGCAGTGAGGCATCACATGCAAAATAAAACTGCAAGACTTGAATATCAACTCTCAGCTTTCAAACACTTGCCTACCTAACCTAAAAGCCAAAAGCCAATCACCCTTATCAATCAATGAATGCTTCTTCATCACAGACAGCAATATGAACACCTGCCCATCTAATTCTTTGGGCAGTTTACTGAATGTGCTGCCCTTATAAATGCTACGCTGTCATTAGATACATGGGCTCTAATGGAGAACACGTGGCCCTAGAAAAGCTTTGATGGAGTCTTCTAGAGCATTTATCCAATTGATGGTAAGATGAAATGCTTGCCGGTGTATGTGTGACTACATGCGTGCTTAATGAAAAATGAAAGATTAAGGCATGCCTACATGACCTTCAAACCTGTTTACTTTCATGGCTCTCTATAAAGGGAACTCTCTTTCTCTGAACCAAAAGAATTCTCAGAATCTTGACAGACAATTCACAGATACTTTGGGGGAAGCAATGACACTTAAAACAAATTCCATACCAATTCGTTTTTTGTAGAATAGATGTGCCCTTAGGCTCAGAATTAAGCATTAGAAATGCAAACACTCTAGTAGTCTCTGACTAACACATGAAAAACAACTGAGTCATCCCTGAAAGAGTGATGACTTCCCCCATCTCCTTACTATCCAGACCTAGAAAAAAGCTAAGTACTATAATGAAGAAAAGTAAATCAGACACACTAGGCAGATTTAAAAACAATAATTTCCCCAGTTAAATCACACACACAGTAGCACAGCCCACATTCAAAACTTTATTCCATCTTTAAAAGTTCACTGTTTCACACTATGAAATTTGTTGACTTTTGTACTGCACTCTCGCCCCTTCATGGATCACTGCCTTGTGGTGGCGAAGGGGCTTGCGTAACTCAGTGAAGCCATAAGCTATGCCGTGCAGGGCCACCCAAGACGCACAGGTCATGGCAGAGAGTTCTGACAAAATGTGGTCCACTGGAGAAGGAAATGGCAACCCACTCCAGTATTCTGGCCAAGAAAACCCCATGGAACGTATCTCAAGGTTAAAAGAGATGACGCCGGAAGATGAGCCCCTCAGGTCGGAAGGGGTCCAATATACTACTGGGGAAGAGCAGAGGGTATTTCCAAGTAGCACCAGAAAGAGGGAAGCGGCTGGGCCAAAGCCGAAAGGACACTCAGCTGTGGATGTGTCTGGTGGTGAAAACAAAATCCGACGCTGTAAGGAACAATATTGTCTAGGAACCTGGAATGTAAGATCAATGAATCAAGGTAAGCTGGAAGTGGTCAAACAGGAGATGGCAAGATTGAACATCGACATCTTGGGAATCAGCGAACTAAAATGGACAGGCATGGGCGAATTTAATTCAGGTGACCATCATATCTACTACTGTGGGCAAGAATCCCTTAGAAGAAATGGAGTAGCTCTCATAGTCAACAAAAGGGTGGGAAAAGCAGTACTGGGGCACAATCTCAAAAACGACAGAATGATCTCAGTACAAATCCAAGGCAAACCATTCAACATCACAGTAATTCAAGTCTATGCCCCAACCACTGAGGCCGAAGAAGCTGAGGTTGATCGGTTCTATGAAGACCTACAACACCTTCTAGAACTAACACCAAAAAAAGATGTCCTCTTCATCATAGGGGATTGGAATGCCAAGTAGGAAGTCAAGAAATCACCAGGATAACAGGCAGGCATGGCCTTGGTGTACAAAATGAAGCAGGACAAAGGCTAATCGAGTTTTGCCAAGAGAACACGCTGATCATAGCAAATACGCTTTTCCAACAGCACAAGAGACGACTGTACACATGGACATCACCAGATGGTCAATATCGAAATCAGATTGATTATGTCCTTTGCAGCCAAAGATGGAGAAGCTCTATACAGTCAGTAAAAACAAGACCTGGCGCTGACTGTGGCTCAGATCATGAGCTTCTTGTTGCAAAATTTCGGCTGAAATTGAAGAACATAGGGAAAACCACTAAACCATTCAGGTATGACCTAAATCATATCCCTTATGAATATACAGTGGAGGTGAAGAATTGATTTAAGGGATCAGACCTGATAGACAGAGTGCCTGAGGAACTATGGACAGAGGTCCGTAACATTGTTCAGGAGGCAGCAACTCAATCTATCCCAAAGAAAAAGAAATGCAAGAAAGCAAAGTGGCTGTCTGAGGAGGCTTTACAAGTAGCTGAGGAAAGAAGGGAAACGAAAAGCAAGGGAGAAAGGGGAAGATATACCCAACTGAATGCAGATTTCCAGAGAATAGCAAAGAGACAAGAAGGCCTTCTTAAATGAATAATGCAAAGAAATCGAGGAAAACAACAGAATGGGAACGACTAGAGATCTCTTCAAGATAATCGGAGATCTCAAGGGAACGTTTTGTGCAAAGACGGGCATGATAAAGGACAAAGAAGGCAGGGACCTAACAGAAGCAGATGAGATTACGAAGAGGTGGCAAGAATACACAGAAGAACTATACAGGAAAGATCTGAATGTCCCTGATAGCCATGATAGTGCGGTCACTGAACTTGAGCTGGACATCCTTGAGAGTGAAGTCAAGTGGGCCTTAGGAAGCATTAGTAACAACAAAGCTAGCGGAGATGACAGTCTTCCAGCTGAGCTATTTAAAATCCTAAAAGATGATGCTGTTAAAGTGCTGCACTCAATATGCCAACACATTTGGAACACTCAACAGTGGCCACAAGACTGGAAAAGGTCAGTTTATATTCCAATTCCAAAGAAGGGCAACGCCAAAGAGTGTTCAAACTTCCGTACAATTGCGCTCATTTCACATGCCAGCAAGGTTATGCTCAAGATCCTACAAGCTAGGCTTCAGCAGTATGCGAACCGAGAACTACCGGAAGTACAAGCTGGGTTTCGAAGAGGCAGAGGAACTAGAGATCAAATCACCAACTTTCGCTGGATCATGGAGAAAGCAAGAGAATTCCAGAAAAATGTCTATTTCTGCTTCATTGACTACACTAAAGCCTTTGATTGTGTGGATCACAACAAACTGTGGCAAATTCTTAAAGAGATGGGGGTACCAGACCACCTTACCTGTCTCCTGAGAAACCTGTACGAGGGTCAAGAAGCAACAGTAAGAACCAGACATGGAACAACCGATTGGTTCAAAATTGGGAAAGGAGTACGACAAGGCTGCATATTGTCGCCCTGCTTATTTAACTTATATGCAGAGTACATCATGAGAAACGCCGGGTTGGATGAATCACAGGTCGGAATTAAGATTGCTGGGAGAATTATCAACAACCTCCGATACGCAGATGATACCACCCTAATGGCAGAAAGCGAAAAGGATCTAAAGAGCCTCTTGTTCAGGGTGAAAGAGGAGAGTGCAAAAGCTGGTTTGAAACTCAACATTAAAAAAACTAAGATCAGTGCATCTGGCCCCATCACCTCCTGGCATATGGAAGGGGAAGAAATGGAAGCAGTGACAGATTTTACTTTCTTGGGCTCCAAGATCACCGCAGATGGTGACTGTAGCCATGAAATTAAAAGACGCTTGCTCCTTGGGAGGAAAGCTATGGCCAACCTAGACAGCATAGTAAGAAGCAGAGACATCACCTTGCCGACAAAGGTCCGTCTAATCAAAGCTATGGTTTTCCCAGTAGCAATGTATGGCTGTGAGAGCTGGACTATAAGGAAGGCTGAGCGCCGAAGAATTGATGCTTTCGAACTGTGGTGCTGGAGAAGACCCTTACGAGTCCCCTGGACTGCAAGGAGGTCAAATCAGTCCATCCTAAAGGAAATCAACCCTGAGTGCTCATTGGAAGGACAGATACTGAAGTTGAAGCTCAAATATTTTGGCCACCTAACGCAAAGAGAAAACTCTCTGGAAAAGACCATGATGCTGCGAAAGACCGAAGGCAAAAGGAGAAGGGGACGGCAGAGGATGAGATGGCTAGACAGCATCACTGATGCAATGAATATGGACTTGAGCATGCTCCGGGAGAGAGCGCAGGACAGGAAGGCCTGGTGTGCTATGGTCCATGGGGTCACGAAGAGTCGGACACGACTGAACAACAACTGAACTCTCAGTCACAGGGGTATTCAGATCAAGCTGCAGATTAGATAACAAACAGGACTTCATGAAAGATGAAGTTCCACTGATCCACCTGGCCTCATGGCAGCTTACTGTTTAGAGAGAGGCAACTGGCCACATTTACTGAAAATGCTTATTGTTTACAAGTGATCATGCTGATGTACACTACCTGATCACTTCCACTTGCCTACCCCTGCAAGCAGAAGTGGCTAAACTAACAGGAAGCTTATCAGGGTGGAAAACCTTAGTGTTATGTCTGAATCTGGGTTGTTGCTTCTCTACCAAGCCTCGATTCAGAAGTCACATTCAAACCTTGGCTTGTTAGAAGAGCAACAAGCCAAGAGTCCCAGTATGGATACAACGACAAGCTTTTCTGCCCTGGTAAGTTCCTTGTTGGCTTAGTCAAACCAACTTGGATGAGGAGCCAAGTGGGAGCAGTCAGTCAGTGTGCACCAGCATGGTTGCCGGTGAATGATAAGTCAGGATTGTGACGAATTCTGGCCTAGTGTTTTGTGGGAATGTGGCCACACAATTTCCAAGCTGAGCAGATTCTCTGCAGCCTGGCCTAAAAACTACAGAGGCTGCTCCTGTCAACAAGAGTCTTGCACTGACTAAGTAAATTGTCAGTTGTCTAGTTCTCCATGCCTCTGCCTGTTCAAGTCAATGGAAGTTCAGCTATGTGAATTAATGAATTATTCAAAACCATTCAGATGTCAACATTCACAAAGAATCAAGTAAGAAACAAACCTGAAGGATACATATGTTTAAACTTATGTTCAGATTTGTGAACCAGCATTCATTAATTACCACATAGAACCTCAAACACTTGCCAGATATACATAGAATGCAGGACTTCATTAGGCAAGGAGCTTCATTCTGATAAATCCTTAACACTTAAGCTTGGCAGGCAAGATTGCTACACACCTGATAAAGCTTGATAATGTGTGGGTGGTCCAGCATCTTCATTATCTGCACTTCACGATAAATTTTCTCCAGGTTCACAGAATCTAGCTGAGATTTGTCAATGATTTTTATTGCCACCTAGAATCAAATACAAAAAGAATTTTTAAGTCAGTTTTGCCCAACTGGATTACCAAGGTAGCATATAAATAAATTTTTACAAGCCAATTCAACACTTTCTATACAACAGAACGAACAAGTCCAAACTCTTGGCCAGAATTTTAGTAAAAGCACACTTGCATTTATTTATACACAGGGGAGTCTACTTTGTTTATGCTAAGGAGGAGCAGGATATTTTAAAATAAAGCACATCAGACTCAGGGGGTGGGGCAGAAAAACCTTCTAGGGGACAGGTTTGTCACAGAAATTAAGACCTCCACAGTATTTTCCCTATACCTTTTCATTTTATCTGTTACTCTCTATGTAATCACACTGATGAACCTTCTTGCTTGCACTTACAAGAAGTTCAGGTATCACCAAGCCTGCTATTAAGCATCGCCATACAGGACATGGCCAAGATATGACAGTCAAGTTGCCTAGTAAATAAAATACACATTATTTGACATTGTTGTAAGACCAAAAGACATGCTCAATAGCAAACCTTAAAACATAGGATAAAAAAGAGGAACCACAAAGACCATCATTATTTAAGTTCTTAGCATCATGATTTAGAGAAACTAAAACAAAGCACCTCTGAAACATCACAAAATGTTCTTCAAGAATGTACAAACACAGTAAATAATATATACATGGGCCAAGATCCAAAAGACTACATGATTCATTCTACAAGCTTAAGGGATCTTTAAATTTGTGTTCCTTGAATAGCACCCAGGCTATCTGAGAAATAATTCTTGAAACTAAAGGGAGTTTCAGAAGCAGTTGAAGGTCTGTTGTTGACCTGGGGGTGGGGAGGGAAAGCACAGATGGATGCATGCACACACGCACGCACACACACAAAGTCAGAGAATGGGCACACACAGCCCCAAAGTAGCTTTTTGGATCCTAGCCAAAATGTCTCACAGTTTATTCCCACTAGAAATATGACTTTATTTTTTTAAAACAATCCCAAACATGTGTCCACTCTACCCACTAACTAACCAAAAAGAGAAAGTGTCCTTGAATGTAAAATACAATTTAAGCAGACATTCACATCATATTCAGTCAGAAAATAAAATCAATGAAGTTTGAATTATTGCATGAGCTCCATTTTAACTGTGATTAATGCTTCCCACATAAAGACATTTATAATCACACTATTGAAATTTTAGTGTAAGCTCCCCTTAGGGAAACCCAAACCACTTAAACACAATAAATATAGCTCAACCCATCTACAATCTAGTTTTGGGATTGCAAACCCCCAACTCTCTGAGAATGCTGGAAAATTAGAGTTTTAAAGAAATGCAGTTACAGGCTCACAGATTCATTTTAAAGGCAAATGAAAACAAAAAAGAGTGGAATGTGCAACTGAAAATGCTACATGGATCACTGCACAACCATTACTCCAATGCCAGAGCTGAATGATCACTGGAAAACTATAACAACGTAACACACATACACACAAACAGAAAGTCTTAGTCACATGGAACTACTTTAACATAGAAAGCCAGGGGGCCACAAATCTGGCCAAAGGGGGCATACAAAATATGTTCAGTGCCCCCTCAACTATGGAACTCTCCCTACACACTTACTAAAACCCCCAAATCTTTCAGAAGCAGTGCAATTTGGGCTGGCTTTTGAGTATTGTTGTTGTTGTTACCATTGTGTTGCAAATAAAAAGATTTTTTTTTAAAGTATGACCCTCAACTCTTGTGTATTTTGGACACATGTTTTTCCATTTATTATTACATGCCCCATCCTTGGAGAAATTTGAACAAAAAGCAAATGGCAAAAGGTTGCTAGAATCCCCTAGGTTTGCATTAAGTTGCTTCTTGTCCAGTAGACATCTATCTCAATTGCCATGGTGCCCTTGTTTCCTCTTTGTGGTATATCATATTATTTGATTAATAAAGAAATTATTAATCAAATATTAATATTAATATCATATTAATCAAAGAAATTATTGCAGTGGAGAAATTATGATTATTATCTCATAATACTAGAACATGTGGTCATCCGATGAAGCTAAATGGTGGGAGATTCAGCACAGACAAAATAAAATACACAATACAGCACATAGTGGAATATACAGATACAGAACTATGGATCCTGCTTCCACAAGATGTAGTGATGGCCGCCAACTTGGGCAGTTTTAAAAGGGGATTAGACAAATTCATATGGGATATTGCTTTGAATGGCTACTGATTCCACTCTTAAAGGTGGCCTAAAATAACTTCAAATGAATAAAAATAAAATGATGGCTATATATCACCACCAGTATCAGAGGCAGTATGCTTTTAAATACCAGTGGGTGGGGGACGTAAGTGGGAGGGTGCTATTGCATTCATCTCCTGCTTGTGGGCTTCCTGATCACTGTGGAAACAAAATGATGGACTAGACAGACCTTTGGCCTGATCGAACAAGGCTCTTCTTATGTTCTTATATTAAATAATCAGAATTTTTAGTATAAGCAGTATCTTGATTCAGTGGAAGACCTGTACTAGAAATGAATTTGTGTCTCTCTTCTGGTTTTACAATTCCTTCATGAAATTTTCTGATCAAAAATGTCTGTAAGAGTATATTTAGCATGCCAGAAAGATAATTTTCCATTTAGCAGACATCACTAATGGCTACTGAAAAATTTAAAGGAACTACTGACCCACAGCAAATACACTAAAGGAGACAGAGTTCCCTGGAGGTAGACAACAATCTGAACCTGATGGAATAGAGGACGATTATCCCCTCTTATATGGCTGAAGTGCTGCTAATTCAAATGACTTCAGTGCTTGTATATCCAGAGCTTAAGGCTCCAACCCTGCAAAGAGATGCTTAGAGGCTTATATTTTCTTTGTATAAGATCATGCATGCATTTAAGAAGAGGAATAAAACCCACACTTCCTTTGTTTACCCAATAGGTAACCAACCTGAGAAAATGTCACAATATATCATTAAGATTAGCACTATTTTTAAAGAAGAATGAAAGACAGATGAATCATGAGAACATCAACATTTACTAGAAACAGAAATTCTTATCCACTCCAGACACCTTGCATGTCATTCACCCAATGGATCAGGGAAAATAAAGGATATGGAAGGTGTTGCCCCACAAAGATATGAAGGCATTTGATATGGAATCAGAAGAATGGTCAGGTAAGGCCTGAATCCTGTCAGCAGCAGTCTTGGATCTCAAACAGAGGCCTTTTCCAGTCCCGCTACCAGTTAAACTAGGATCTGCCCTATCTCCATCTTTGACTCATAATACACAACACTTTCCCCTCTGCTTGCTCTTATGAAGAAGGCAGGGACACACACCAGCAACTGGGCTACCAATATGTTACATTTCCCACACTGGGACCATGGCTGATGATGTCACAAGATTTAGAAGAATCCCTGCTTACCAACCTTCCCCCACCACAAAAGCACAGGTATAACTATTACAGCATGAAAATTTGCTAGAGGCTTAACTGTATGCATACTTAACACAGAAGAACATCACATCATTTTCATCAACCCTGACTTGAATGAATTACACATACAACTACTAAACACCTTTGCTCTAGAGAAGCCAGCAATGCTAAGCTACTGCAGGAGATTTGGGGGTTGCCACTGCATCTGTGTAGCAATTCTAAGGTATTATTTTTCACTCATAGTCATGGCCGCTAATCCTCCACTATGCATAAAAGCAGGGTGATAAGCAGCAGCATTGACTTCAAAGAGGTTGCAAGCCAAGTAAAAACTCAAAAGGCAAACACAACCATTTGCCCTTGTTACTTTGGAAGCAGCTCCTGATGACAAGGAAAACAAACCCTAACTGAACAAAAATCTTCAATTATTTATCAATGTTTGGCACAACAGTTTCTGCACATGCAGCTTAGTAGTTCCCAAAGTGGAACATGGTTACGTCTATGCCTTCCAAGATGTGTAATGGGAGTCTAACTCAAAGAAGATGTGGGGTCTCCAAACTATTAGAAAGGTATTTCTTGGACCCCATCTAGCTTGAAGGAGTCCACAATAAATAGTTGGTGAATATATGCAATGATGGAAGAAGTGTTAACTACCAAAGCAGTAACCACAGGTTTAACTTCCAATTCAGAACAGTGACTGAGACAAAGAGAGAATTTCAGGTGAGGTATAGTTGCAGCAACAAAGCTTAATTACTAAATCGCTTTTTAAATCCAGTTTAAAAAAATGGTCTGGCAGTTAAACAAGGACTGAAAATGCTGCACAAAGGAGAACATGTGGATTTGGGGATCACAGCCCCGATCTCCCCAAATGCATTCTAATTATAGTCAAGTTCCATTTTTAATTTTTGTTTAAACTATAATTTAAAAATTATCTTCCCAGCATTTATTTCTGGCCAGGTCCACAAATAAAGATTCTAGAAAGAACCTCCAAAAGAGAGAATATATTTAAAAAGAGTGGAGACATTAGTTTTGCTGTAAACCTTGGTTCCACTTTCACAGTGTTAATCCAACTCGCTGCTACTCCCTCATTCTCTCCAGGCTGTGGATATCTGCTACCAATATAACCTTTCCAAACAATGACGAAATAAACTATTTCATATGAAGGTCTGCAAGCTATGCAGTTCCAAGAAATTCAGTTCTCAGTAAGTCAGATGCTTCTCAGCAAATCCAAGGAAGTCAGTTTTACTGGCTTCCACATATTTCCTCAATTCTGAAACATAGAAGGGGGTGGAGTGCAAGACTCCACACTAAATTCATTCCAAAGTATTTTGATTATAACTAACTTTCCACAGAGGCTCCCTCTAGACACTCTGCGGTAGTTCCCGCCTTCACTGTCAAATCCTTCTTTGCAGAACACTCTGCCTCCTTCATATTTGTGTGTGTGTGTTTTTTACCAGCCTGTCATGTTCTGTTTTCATGGTGTTCCAGTGCATTTCAGATTTCCTTTCAGAAACATTGCTAAGACATTACTGAAGATAACAAATTTTCAGCCTGAATAAAGTAGCAACAGCTATGAAGCACCTGAACGAGTAGCCCGTAGCAGTCTAGTGGGCTAAATAGAATTCACCACTGTAATCTAAACAGAATTCACCACTGTAACACTTAATTCCACCAAATACATAATTTCAGTTTTCTAAATCCTTCCCCACTGAAGACTGAGAATTCAATTCTTTCCACTGTTTCCCCCCCCCTCCCTTACAGAGACAAACCATGGCATATGGCTTCTGTACTTTTTCAACCATAATCATAACTCATATCTGTGCCATAAGCAAAATGTACCCATCCCTAAGAAGCCTTTACACCTACAAATGGTAACACATAGAGGAAGAATGCAAACCACTACAAAGCAAAATACTGGCCAATATCCATTGACGTACCTGACAGATGCAACCAACACTCTGATTTGACAGGCAATTTCTATATTCTTAATAATATACAATAGAATTTATTGAATTGTATATTACAGTGTAATATACAATAGTGTATTCCCACACTGATGGTTACATGATTCAGCGCTAAAGGAGAAGTTAAAAAAGCAGTGGGTGTAGAAATAAAGCAGAGTCATGGATTTTTTTTCTACAACAACCTTCCCACCCACCAGCAATCCTTTGCTCAAGCTGCCATCAATAGTGAATCCAAGAATCCCCCAAGATGCCATTTGAGCCAGGGAGAATTGGCCCACTCATCGTGCTGCTTGCAGGTGTCAGGTGCACTGCCAAATAAGCATGCTTGATACCCAAAAGAATTCTCTGGAAGCACTACAATTCAAAATCATTTACCTTACAGACCCTTCTGTCAGGCACACAATCATGTATCTACATCACATGGATGTGCTCATGAATCAGTATATTAAGACCTCCAAATTTCCCTCCACTGAGTGTGTATAGTCACTGCATAAATAGTTTCTGTATATAAAATACTACTGGACACTTATATTAAGGACTGGCAAAAACTCATTGGGCTGGTTCCAGATTTAGCCATACTTACAGTAGACCTATTGAAATAAACTGGACCTCAAATGGGTCAATTCTAAGTCTGACTAAATCTGGAACCAACCCATTGTGTCTCATACACAGAGTATAGTATAATCAATATGAGCAAAGTTAAATATACTACTGTTGCCAGGATTTCAGACACTAAAATAAGTTTAAGAGATTGACTGATTTATAATCCTATGCATTTCTACTCAGAAATAAGCCCTACTGAATTCAATTGTACTTACTCCCAGCTAAGTGTGTACAGGACTGCAGCCTAGATGAAATGGTTTGGGGCTTCACAACAAAGTTGCACAAACATTTACACTATAGGACACAATCACCCAGTTCACAGATCAAGCAATCCACAGTTAACAAACCACGAGATGTTTGTGAGCTCAGAGGAGTGAGAGAACATGCTGGTTCCTGCCTGCTCACCCACTTCCATTTGCCTAAACAACCCAGGAACAGGGTGAAGTTGTTATATCTGAACCCAGAAACTCTGAGTTGTTTAGGGGTTAAACAACCCAGAGTTAGTCCACGGTTTGCTGCTAGGTTATCTCTGTGTTGTTTAACCGTTAAACAACCCAGAATGTCCAGGTTTGGATAGAACAGTAACTCAGGAATGGGGCTTTCCTGGGTTGTTTAGGAAAGTGGGCGCAACGAGCACGCAGGGGGCAGTGCGCTCACTTGCTGCTGCATGGCCATGACTATTATTATTTTATTTCTACTGAAAATGGCACTTGAGGTAGCTTACAGAACCAATGAAAACTGATTAAAACAATATATTAAAATACAATAAATACATAACAATTACACACTTTTTTATTATTAAAAACACAATGTTACAGCATGTTTCAATCACATGGACACAATCAAATTAATTAACATTAATTAATGTGTTTTAAAAACAAAACAACTCTTTAGCGCACACTCGTACCATCCATTTAGTATGCAAGCCAAGTTTCAGCTGTCTAGGTTTTGTGGTCTTGGTGCTATGATGCTGACAGATGGACAGACAAGACACCCATTGTCTTTTATTAGTATAGATTGTACAAAGCTCCATGTTTAGCTATTTATAACTTCTATTATTTTTCACTGTCTTAAGCAAAACTTGTAAACTTTTTTGACAGCATTGCCTAGGTGCACAAAACTCAAAAGAGATGGCCAGTAAAGGTGAAATGCAATAAACATAAAGTTTAAGGAAGGGAGTAGTTAAAAAAAATCCAATAGCCACTCAAAATGTAATCTAGAATGTGCAGTCCAATCGGTTGGCCCCTGACTTAGTCAGAGTATACTGGGCTGTAGCCAGATTTCATAAGGCTTAGAGTAGACCTGGTGAAATCAATGGGACTTACGTTAGTCATGACTAACTTAGGTCCAACCGATTTCAACGGATCTGCTCTAAGAATTACTAAATATGGCTACAACCCAATATGAATCTTTTTTCTTGACACAGCTTGGGTTTTACTGGGTGAATGAGGCACTATATACTAACGGTGCAATCCTATGGGAAGCACCCTGGGTACTCGTAAGCCTCCATATTCGGAGGCTTACATGTATCCAATGCAGACAGGGAGGCACCTCCTGCTCTGCATTTAAGCTAGATGGACATTTTCGCCCATCTAGCAGAGGCTTCAGGGAGGGGAAGAGAAGGAGGCTGGGACACCCATAGGATTTCTCGTATGGCTGCTGCTCCAGTCTCCTCCCCTCCCCCAGGAATGCCTCCTTTTCCCCATTTTGCGAGCATGGAGAGGTTTCCCACACGGTTCTCTTCACGCCAGCTACAAGGGGGAGGGGGTTAGGAGCATAGTTTCCTGGCTCCGAGCCCTGTCTACAAGCTCGGAGCCAGGAAACTGAACAATCCTATGTCCCCCAGCTGCTGTCTAGGGGACACAGGATTGCTCCCTAAAGGAAGAAAGGATCTCTACAGTTCTTAGCCCTGTTTCTACCTACATAATCAAATATAGTAATTGTTGGAGTTTTCTTTTTAAAATATATATAGCTCCTCAATCTTGCTTGGGACTTTCAGAAATCATAAAGTAAAACTTTAAGAACACAGATAAATAACTGTAAAGCCACATAAAATCAGCTAGGAAACTTATCGCCATTAAGAACAAACTTTCAGTTGCTTAAATAAAAAATAGCATATGTTTTGAGATCGTTTAATATAATCCCACTAAAACTGTTTCAACCATTCATTTAGTACTTAACCCAGCTACCTCTTCATCCAATAAACTATCATTACGTGTACCCTCAGCTTTTTTCTCCTGTTTCTTGTATTATATTTAATGTGTAGCTTGCATTCAGTGAGACTCCTATGGCCTTAATTTAGTACACAGACAGAATGATTCATATGATTGGAAGGTAAAATAGAACCATCCTTCTTTAACTTGATTCCAGGTCAAGGGAAATAGTTTTGTAATCTGCCCACAATGGATGCATAATTTAACACTTTGAGGTTTGACTTTTGTGATTTGTAACAAGCTAAACAAAGGTCTAGTTTACACAGCTGCTATCATTTCTGTCCAAGGAAATAACTGAAGAATGGAGATAACTGATTCGTACCGTGTACCACCACCAGCACTGTCACCCTGCTTCCAATATGCACCCACAAATTATGCCTTGGGCATGCTGCCAGACGTCTGCACTACTGGTGCTTACTAGGAGCAAAAGAAGAAGTAAAGTTTTCAAGGTCTGCCAGCATGACTTGCTTTGGAAGCTCTGAGAAGTAAACGAATCACCTCTCCTCAATTCCTCTTCTTTCCCCAACTGGGCAAATAATGCCACCAGCTGCAGAAATACTGACAGGACTATGCCAAGACTAGTCCAGGCCTGGAGAAGCTTCTTTACCTCCTTTGCTGTTGCTATGAAAGAAAGGGACAAAGGAAGTTATGCATCCCACCTCATTCCCAGCTACTGGAAAGGAAGTAACTGTGGTCAAGGCTACAAGGACAAAGGCTAGGGAAGGCACAGTTCAGCTATGCCATCCAAGAAGGGCAGAAGCTGCTAAGAGCATCAGACAACTACCCTACTGAGAAATTATACCCCCTCTGACCTTGCTGCATCTCCCATGCTCAGGGACTCCCTTTTCTAAAAAAAAAAAACGAGTTCCCTCCTCTTTCCATGCCAGTTCCCACGTGCCAACTTAGAAGTCCAACACCCCCCTTTTTCAATTACATCAATCTTTCCCCATTGCAAGGCCTCCCTTTTCTCAGATGAACCTCCCCTTCTTATATGTCCCCTCCAAAACATACACCATGACCAAGATTATCGTAAAGCACCTTTTTCTCTAGGGGTAGCTGCCTTTCTGATTCCAAATCCTTTTTATTTATGTAGCTTTAATATTTATATTCTGCCCTTCATCTTTAGTTACCAGGCTGGTTTGTTGTTCAGTCGTGTTCAACTCTTCGTGACCCCATGGACCATAGCATGCCAGGCCTTCCTGTCCTGCGCTCTCTCCCGGAGCGTGCTCAAGTCCATATTCATTGCATCAGTTTACAAAATGTAATTACATTTTTTTAAGAAATCCCACTATCCTTTTGATAGGAAACAGAACAATCTTTTTATCATCACTCCACACCTTAATATCTGCTCTTGCTTTCTGGTAGACCTCTTTTATCCATTTTCCCTTCCAGTACGAGTTCCAATCTTTTAAGCTACTGCCCTGTTTTCGAAAGGAATGCTTCAAATTTGTCACTGCCATGCCCTCCTAAGGCAGAGCTCCTTTTAGACATGTCAACCTTTTCTCCAAGAATCATGCTCTGCTCCCATAGTGGACTGTGCAGCCTTCCCACTGAAAGGAGTACCATTATTTATGAGGAGAGAACATCCTTGAAGGGATAACTCCTCTCTGGTGAAGGCAACTGTCCCTTGAAATTCTCCTTACTCTTTCCCAAGGAGCCGCTTTATTCGGATGGCTCCCACATTTCCAAGACAAAGGAATGACTTAGTAAGAGACACAACAGGCTGGTTCACACAATCACAGAGGGGGAAATAAGCTGTGGTGGCTTATTTCCCCCTCTGCATGTACCTGTCATGTGCTGGGGGCGTTTGCATAATTGTCCTTGTCAGTGCAGTTTTTTGTATCGTGCGAACACAGCAAGGATGACCTGTTGCTGTAGGTAATAAGCCACCCAGAACCCATGGCCTACTGTAGGGTTTTGGCTGCCTTGTTACCCATGGCAATTAGCCACCCTCACCAGGTTCGCACAACATGACAAGCCGCACCGGTGAGGGTAATTATGCAAATCCTCCGGCATGTGACAGGCATCCGCGGAGGGGGAAATAAGCTACCGTTGCTTATTTCACCCTCTGTGATTGTGTGAGCCGGGTCAATATCACCATTTCCTAAGATCACATGCTGCTTTCTTATGTGGAGAGATGAGACAGGGGAGAATCCTGCTCCCTCCTTCCCTGTTCCCTTTTTATTATTTAAGAAAAGTATATGCCAACTTTCAGAACAAAGCCCCCCCAAGGCCACTTATAAGCATCGTTAACCTCTTTTTAAATTACATATAAACCAACCCAGTTACAAAACTAGGAAAAACAGTAGTTTAAAAGTCCAGCACGACACTATTATTAGAACACAGAATGAAACTAAAAAGTTTAAAGGTCCGTTTAAAAGCTAACAAATATGGAGCCATATGTATCTCCTTCAGCAGATTTGGAGCCACCACTGAAAAGGGCCCATGTCTAGTGCTTGCCAGTTTCATGGCCTTTGATGGTAGGCCTAGATACAAGACCTCTGAGGATGCTCTTATGGTGAGGGCAGGGTCACAGTGGTGCAAATGTTCCTTCTAATAACAGCCCCAAACTATTCAGGGCAGCCTACCCCAACTTGTTGCCATCCGGAAGTGTTGGACTACAACCCCCAACATCTGAATGTGGCCATGCTGGCTGGGGACGATGGAAGGGCAGTCTAACACATCTGGAGGGCAACAGGTTTACAGCTTCAAAGGTCTAAAGCAGCATTTTAAACTGAGCCTGGAAACAAATAAGCAACTAGTGTAACTGGTACAATATTACTGTTAATATGTTCTGAACACCTGGCTCTGCACTAGCATTCTGTTGGTTCCATTCTGTACCAGCTGAAATATCTGAACAAGTCTTTAAGGCTGCCCCATGTAGAGCACATTGAGGTAGTCTAGTTTGGATGTAAACTGAACATATGTAACTGAGGCAAGGTCTGCTTTCTCCAGAAAGGATCACAGCTGGCAAACCAGCCTAAGCTGGTAAAATGCATACCACCTGCACCTCCATAAATAGTGCTGTGTACAGGAGAACCCACAAACTGTGCACTTGATCATCTAGGCGGAGTTTTAACCACATCCAAAACCAGCTGAAAACATCCCTCCAAATCAGCAGATTTCCCAAACCATAGTACTTCCACAGCATCTAGATTCAGCTTGTTTGTCCTCACCCATCCCAAAACTGCCTCCAGACACCTGCTCAGGATTTCCCAAGCCGAGTTGTGCATTATCCAAATACTGATGATACTGGAGCCCAAACCTCTGGATGATTTCTCCCAGCGGGTTTCATGTAGATGTTAAAGAGAGCATATGGGGCAAGATGGAACCTTGAAGCACCCCAAAGGCTGTGAGGGGGAACAGAAGTTCCCCAGCACCACCTTCTGGATCCACCCCTCCCCCGCCAAAACCCTGACTAGTACTTTTGCATTGGGGAGGGAGAGGTATGAGAGAGAGATGGCATCGCCTTGCTCTCTCAAGCCACTGTTCTTATTTTTTAAAAAAACACCATGAGTCTTGCGGCGCCTTGAAGACTAACATATTTATTTTGGCATAAGCTTTCCTGAATGGGATCATCATCCCTTAAAAAAAAATAAAATCCTCCTCCTTTCATGTTCTTTTACTTTTCAAGGGAGAAAAAGGGAGGGGGGAGAAGGTGTGCATGAGGAGAGCAGGGAGAGAGCGGGGGGCGCACTTACCTCTCCTCCAACGTGCCTAGGAAAGGAAGGAAGGAAGGAAGGAAGGGAGAGGAAAAGGAAGAGGATAGAAGAAAACACCCCCTTGCTCTGAGGAAGAGAAGGAAAGCAGGCGGGACCCCACACCAATGAACGGGGGGGAGAAACGCCCCCTTGCTGGGGGAGAAGGGGGCGGGTTCACACGTTACACCCCCCGCCAACACGCGTGTTCTTGGCCAAGCGCCACCCCAACACCGCCAGCGGGGGAGGGGGGCCGCCCCGCCCCTCCTCCGAGGCGCTCACCTCGCTGCGCGTGATGCGGTGCCGGCCCAGCTTGACCACGGCGAAGTTGCCTTTGCCCAGGGTGCCCTCGATCTCGTAGAAGCCGACGCGGACGGGGCCCGACCCCCCGCGGGGCGGCTGCAGGAGCAGCGCCGCCGCCGCGGCGGCAGCAGGGGGAAGCCGCCGGGGCTCGGCCATCACCATGCTGCCCGGGCGGCTCCCCGCTCCTCACCCGCCGCCGGGGCCGGGGCCGGTCCCGCTCCGCCTCCCCGCCGCTCCGTCTCCCTCCTCGCCAAGGACGGAGGAGCCGCCGCCGAAGCCCGCCGCCGCCGCCGCCGCGCTCGGCCCCGCCCCGCCGCCCCGCGTCACCGCGCGCGTCAGCCGGGGAGGGGGAGGACGGGCCGCGCGTCGCCACGGCAACCGCAGCTGCCCGCGGCCGACGGCGCCAACGGCCGCCCCTCGCCCCGCTCCGGGGCCGCTCCCGACGCACGCGCGGGGCCGCTCCCCGTCAGCCCCCGCGCGGTACTTACGGGGCTCCCCCGCGCCCCGCGCGCGCGCGCCTGCCCCGCCCCGCCGCCGCCGCCGCCGCCCTGGGCCCGCGGAGCCGGCGGCGTCCCTCGGCGCCCCCCCGCCGGGCAGCTCGAGCCGCCGTCGCGCCGAGGGGCGGCCTCCGCTTCGCCCGGGCCGCCCTCGCCCCCCGCGCGCCGGCGGAGGCGCCCGTTGCCGCAGGCACGGTTGTGCCGCGCGGCCCGCCTCGCGCCTCGCCCTGTGGCGCCTCGCGCCTCGCCGCGCGCTCGTGCCGCGGTTCGCCGCGCGCTCCGCCTCGCGCCCGCCACCACTCCGGGCCCGGCAGAGGAACGCCCGCGAGCGAGCCCGCCGGCCACGGGGTGCGGCCGGGGAACGCGCCCCGGGGCCGGTTCTCGGCGGGGCGGGGCGGGGACGCGCCCCGCGCCCTTGGCTGGCCGCCCCTCCCGATATAAAGACAGGTCCCTTCCCCCGCGTAATGCCCAACAAATGTGGCCAACGCAATTCCGCGGACAAATGCAGGCAGAACCGCGGCCTTCGGCGGGGGCAGCCTCTTCCCCCGTGGCTGCTTCCTCGCAGCGAGGGCCTGGGGGGCCTTCTAATGCATCGGCGACGTGCTTTGGCCTGATGGAGGCTTCCCTTCGGGGCGCGACCGAATGCCTGTTTAGACGGGAAAAAAGCCCCGCGACTCCCCGCACGCTGCGCGGGACACGGTGGGAGCTGTAGGGCTCCCAACGCGTTTTCTCTCATGTATTCGTATACGTTCGTATTATTCATGCACATGAAAACATGCATGTTTTCTTTCTGAAACATGCGCAGGATTGCGCCCTTAGGGCGCGATCCTATGGCCGGCAGGCAGCCACTCGACGGCCATGGGATTGGTCGGTTCCCAGCGGACCGCCCCCCACCCCTCCCCCGCCGCCTCGTAGGCAGCGCGGATCGGCCCCTTTGCGCGTGAGAGCAGCGCGGAGCAGGGGAAACGGGGCGTTCCTGGGGCGGCCGGCGTGGGGAGGCCAGAAGTGCCAGTATGACGCTTCCTCTGTGTCTTCGGGCCTCCCCACCCCGCGCTCCGAGGTCCCATGGCCAGACAGCCAGAATCGGTGGTCTAGGCGTAGATCCAGGGCAGCTGGAGCGGGGAGGAGATGCGCTCCTCACCCCCCTCCCACCCTGCAGTGGATAAGCAGTCGCCTCCGGGTTCGGAGGTGGCTGTCTCCCCCCGTAGGATTAGCTCTCGAAGGGTGCAATCCTATGCGTGTTTAGATGAGGAAAAAAAGTCCTGTAACTCCCAGCATACCCATGCTGGCTGGGGCATGCTGGGAGTTGTAGGACTCCTCCCCCCCCCCCCCCCCGATCTAAACATGCATAGGATTGCACCCTTAGTGTGGTAAGCCAGGATGGGCTTACTACATCATCCCTTACCATTAGCTATGCCGGCTAGGACTGATGGGAGTTATAGGGCAAAATATCTGGAGGGCCACAAGTTGCCCACCCGTAGTTTCAAGGAAAGCTAGTGCACTCGCATGGAAGAAAACCTCCCCCAAAAGACAGTTTGTCCATCAACAGTGATCTTCCCCCGTAATGTGCTGCTGCAGCTGTGCAGGGTAATGGTGAAGCTCAACAGGCTGGCCAGTGCCCTGCATATACCTTGTGCTTAATAACAACCCTCTGCAACACACTGGGTTCCCATGGTGGCAGATGTACCGGGCAGAAGGTAGACCACCATTCACTAGTGGACCACTGGCCAATATCCAGTAGACCATCTATCATGTGCTGGTTGATATGATTCCAGCCAAAAATCATAAGGTTTCTGGGTCTTAGTCTGATCCAGCAAGGCTCTTTTTAAGGTCTTACATGAGAGTGTAGACTCAGAATCTCTTAACACATTAATCTTGCGTTGTGACTTAAAACACATCAGAGAACCACAGGACTCCTAGCAAAAGAAAAAAAGACTATACAAGACTGCTTTAACACATGGACAGCAATTGCCATGTATATTTATGGGTGGGGGTGTTTTTTAAGGGCACTTAAACTAGTGGGCACTGTTACCAGGTTTTGTGATTTGGGGGCACCATCGACCACTACAAAGGCAGCAGAGAGAAATAAGATCACTATTGTTGAAGTCAAGTGCCTTTCTACTTCTAATCAATATATTCATTCTTCTAGAACAGATACATTGACTTTCCTGGGATTATGAATGGGTAAATGTTTATAGCATATGCTTTCAGGATTTGGGCGAGTCATGGAGCTGAGTAGCAAAATACACAAAAGGGGAGTTAGGAGAAATATTAACAGTAGTTTAGTTACAGGCAATACCACAGATGGACATCCTAATCTAAAGCAAAATAGCAGTTATACTTGAAGGACAATGGAAATTTTTCAGTACGTGGCCTGGGTCTGTATTCTATAATGCAACATAAATATCAATCAGTGGGATCATGGTGTCTTGCAAAAGGGAGACAGAAAAGGAAGAGGAAACATTCACTTATAATGTTGAAATCTATAGCTCTTGGATATTACAGACATAGGCCAAATAAGATGGTTGCCTAACAAAGAAAACCAGTCTCCATGGTGCCACAGCATTTTTTAAAAACTTCTGTCTTGATCCTATAATTCCTGAAACAAGTAATTCCTGGCAGCCTTTGTGGACTCAGAACTTACTTGAATGATTGAAAAACTATTTCCAATTATAAGGCAACATTGAGCCAGTGGTGGTTTGGAAAGGATTAAAACAGTCTGGGTTTGAGGGGAGGGGGGAAGCATGGAAGAAAATTTCATGATGGAGATTCTTCTGACATTTAAGAAAAATAATCTAAAATCTTACAAAGTGCTACACATAGTAAACATTGGCATTTGTGCCATCATTTGAAAATCCAAAATAAGTAACTATGGAAGTTCTTTTGGTTCTGCTTTGTTTAAAATCTAATAAATGTGCAGCAGTTATTTTAATTATTAACTGCTTGATTACACATTGCTTATGCTAATTTACCTACAGAGAGGTTGAACTGGATGGGAAGGAGGTAGATGATCTCTGTTACTGGTAGCCAGCACCACCCAAACAGAAAGAGTTGACTGATCGTTCTGATCCTGAATCTTCTCAATTAATGGGGAGAGAAGAAAGATTCTACAACGCTCTCTGTTCTGGCAAAAGAACAGGTGCAATCCAGTGGACAGAATATAATGGTTATACATCTAACAGCCTGATCCTAGGCAGACCAAAGTTCCTTTATTATGTGCATTTTGCTTAAAAAGGTAAAGGTGTCCCCAACCAGTCGTGTCCGACTCTAGGGTGCGGTGCTCATCCCTGTTTCTAAGCCGAAGAGCCAGCGCTGTCTGAAGACGCTTCCGTGGTCATGTGGCCGGCATGACTGAACACCGAGGTGCACGGAACGCTGTTACCTTTCCCGCCGAGGCGGTACCTATTTATGTACTTGCAATTTCTTGCTTTCGAACTGCTAGGTTGGCAGGAGCTGGGACTGAAGATGGGAGCTCACTCCGTCACGCAGCACTCGGGTCTTGAACTGCTGACCTGCCGACCTTTGGGGCGGCATTCTGCGTAGGGATACTTAATTATGCATACGATCAAGCTAGTACACCTAGGTTTGCTTCCAAGCTCAGACAGGCATTCATATTTTTTTTATTTCCCCCACCTGTAAAGTGGGAATAATAGTGGCCCATTTTGTGTGGCTGTTGTGAGGGAGAATGAGAGGAGAAACTATAACCTACAATAAGCCTTGGAGATAAGGTGGGATACAGAATCTAAATAACTGATACTCTCTTTTGACAGTTTTTGTTCCTTTGATGTATCTCACGCTTCACTCAAATACTTACCTCTGTTTTCAAAATCTTGCTTAATCTCTCTTTGGTTGTTACATTTCTGGATGGGTAGAAGAGCCAATAATTAATTTACACGTGCCAATTTATTTACATATATGGAGTTATGAGCCCAGCCACTGAACCCCTCCCTCAAAAGTCAGCCAGGTCAGAAGGCTGTTGTCACTCGTGTTGGAATTACTTTTACATAGCTAAAACTGACAGGAGACTGGCTCAGTCCTTGCCAGTAGCTGAATTTATCTTGTATATTATCTTAAGAATGAGAGGCAACTCAGTGGTGGGCAGGCAGTGAAGTGATGGGCAGGCACTGGTACCCTGGCATGGAGCAACCTTCATTGAGGGTGACATCGACCTCCACAATTGCCATCCTATTAGTCCATCCTTTCCTTAAAAAGATGTCTAAGGGGGCATGGTACCCAGAACTCTCCAAAGTATACATTTGAGGCGACATTCAAGGATCCCACAGTAAAAATGAGCGCCCTCACCTCAAATATTGAAGCTGAACATTGTCCTCTGTGCATAGTTTGGCTTTGCCCTTGTCCTTGCAGCTTCGGTACTCCTCCTACTTTCCTTGATTCAATGCTCCCTGTTTTGGAAACACTTGTGACCTGTGGCATTTCCCAGAACCTCCGACTTCTCTGCTTAACTTAAAAGCTTCCCTGACGATCGGGCTGGCAGCTGATTGTCCCCTCCACACTGTAATGGCTATTCCCCCAACAAGCCAGTCCTCTGCTGAAAACAACCTTCTGGACTCTGGTACTCTGTGGTCATCCAGTCCATAGGTTTGTTTGGCAGCAAGTCTCGCAGCATGACCAGTTGTCCTGGTGTGTTGGTGAAACTATACAATTAGCTGAATCGAATGACAGACCTTCAAACTGCCTCTCCACCCAGCTCCACACACATGAACTACCAAGACTTTATTAAATAGCCTCTCTATAATTTCCTTCTCAGCACTGAACAATGCAAGACAAAAACACAACCGGTGAAAGTGACTGCAGCTGATAAGCCCCAACGTCTCCTAAATTCCATCATACAACTCAAATAACCTTACAACTGGTTGGCTATCTCAGGGATTTGCTGTACATTGAGCTCATTGAGCAATAGACATAAACCAGAGTTTGGCCCAGTTCTCTAAAACACTTGGAGTCAGATTTTTAATTTGGACATTTCTGACAGCAATCTTACTCTGTTATGGCTAACAGTTGCTTTACTGCCTTCAGATTTATCCATTACAAAAAGTTCCAGTGGATGAGGAATTGCCGAGTGGAATTAGTCAGCCTTCCACATTCTGAGAAGGCTGATGTAAGCAAGAGCAAGCTAAGAATAGTCCCTATCAGGCTATGATATGTTACCAGACGGTCTACTCAGTTCATAAACCCATTCATTATCCCTTCTCATAGATCGCTGTCGTATTTCATTCATTCAAGGAATTAATCTGTAATTATTCTTTCATGCTTCCAAAGTGACTCCGAAATGTTCCTCTAGTAGATCCCCCAAACTCAGTTTGTTCTGTAAATATAATGTATGTACATATTTTTAGAAGCATCTGATTTAATCTTATGGCCCTTTATTGGCAGTTACTGTAGGTGCCCAAAATCAGTGATCAAAAAGTTGGACCCATCTTTAGTGGGTTGGATGCAATGTTTTCCACTGGTGTACCCCTTAATGGGAATGTGCAGGGAGGTACAGTTCAGTAAACAAGAAGGATCAAATGAAGCCTGTAACAGCTTTTTGAGGGAGGGAGGGGGGGGGAGATAGAGAAGGGTTAAGCCTCCTTCCCACAGATGGTTTTAATGCCTTATAAAAATATTCTTTTTGCAAGAACTCATAGTTCTGCCACCCAGAACTCTTTAACAGTCAAGAGTATGACCTTTTATCTACAAAATACTCAGGAAATTATGCCCCCCCCCCAGCTATGTGAAATATGAAACATAGGTGCCCTCTAGTGATACATATTTTCCCCTTCACGCTTTGTGTTCTCCAGAGTTTCACAGGGCTGAGAAAAATGGCCTCCCAAAATTCTCCATCCTATTTGCAGCACGCGAAATTCTTCAAGTACTTATAAAACCTGCAAATGGCAAGCACCATCTTAAAGGGGGCAATCCCCCTTTTCATGGAGGACACGGCTATCAATGGCTGCTAGCTCTGATAGCTGTGTATTACCTCCAGTGTCAGAGGCAGTATGCTGGGGAACATGAGAGGGAGGGTGCTATTATTCATGTCCTGCTTGCGACCTTTCCATAGGCATCTGGTTGGCCATTATGGGAAAAGAATGCTGGACTTGATAAGCTTTTGGTCTGTTCCAGTCTGGCTCTTTTAATTTCTTATACTTTCTCAAATAGGAGGGAATACCCACTGTGTGCGCAGTATCTAAAAACATAGAAAGCATGCTCCTTGTTTCTGAAATATTGTTTGTTTAGCCATATGCAAATTTAATAATCCACTGATCAACTAAAACTCATACATCTGATTAACATTTATTTAATTGGGTTGCAGCTCTAATTTTAAGCTCTTTGGCAGAGGACATACATTCTGAACAGTACCCAGCACACTGTTGTTCCGTTCATGTATATAGAAAGATAATTCCTGGGCTCAGTCTTTTTGAAACCCTCAAGCATGACCAAGAAATGGAAATCAGGACAGAGCTATGAGGACGGAGGCAGGTTCAGCCTTCTTTGCCTGGCGGTGAGTTCTGTGGGACAAAGTAAATGGGCAGCAGTTTGATACACATTTGAATGAAGGGCAAACTCCTCCCCAGACTGCTGCCAGGGGTCCCTATAATATGCAGAGCCTTATTCTGCCCCCACCCCCTACACTCATAATGATGGGCATTCCACTCATGTAACTGTGAAATTTACAAGGACGCTTCTCCATGCCCCCCCGCCCCGCCCCGCCCCGCCCTGCCCCTCAATCTCAGGAAAAGACAATGTAACGATCACATTACAGAATAGTTGTATGGGATAGCTGGCTTGATATTTGCACAGACAGCAAGTCACCAGCACTGTCTAAAAACGCTGCCATCCCACTTTAAAAGTGATTAATAAGACACACAAGGATTGGAGCCATGGGTTTTCCCAGCACAGCTCTTGTTTCCTGTTTACCTAAACCAGTAACAGATGATCCTGGATGTCCTAAGAAATGTTGATGAGAAATGATTAAAATGTTTTGAATAAAAACCAAAAAACAAATGCCTCTAACAGCTTCATAAAATGTACAGTTAGTATGGTAAAGATTGGGAAGGCAGCCAAGGGCTGTCACTGAACTGGCTTCCACTTCTCTGGTGCCACTTGGCAGCCGTTGCTTAGCATGGTTCAGACTTCTTGTAGCGATTGTCTGGCTCCCAAGACCCCTATGCATATGGTCACGGTTTTCCAGAGAGATTTGCACCTTGGAGGACCTAGCTGGCAGCAGGCATTTCTCAAGACAGCTAGCTAGGAAACACAGAGTCATAGGCTGATGCTGACCATCAGGCAAAGGCCAACGGCAATGGAAAAAGACTGTACTGACTGCAAAGTGATAGGACTTGGATCCAGAGAACTGGTTGCCGTAGGTGTTTATACTGGCAAAGGAAAATCATCAATGTTCTGCATTCATTTTTATGGTTATTTCATTCCCATACAACACACATTCTTCCAGAGACAACGCTATACCTCGGCTCCCTGGTGGCTTCTGGGTAATGGTTTTAATTCAGTCTTGTGGTTTAGCTCTGTTTGATGCAAAAGGAAATAAAATGCCAGTCATTGTATTAACAATGTTAGTATCTATTGATAGTTCGGGCACTTTGTAAGTATTACTTCACTGCTGATTGCATGCAGGGAGTCAAATGGGAGGAGGTACGCAGAATCCATTAGGTGTTTACACCTCCGCTGATTCTCTTGTACCCTGATGATGCAAATACCACTTGCACAAGTGGTGGGTCTTGCCAATTCCACTGCACAAGCAGGACGCACCACTTGCACAACAGAGATTTAGGTCTTTCCAGAGGAAGCCCTGAAACTAGCAGAAATGCTTGTTTCTCAGTTGGGACAGGTTGGCAGAGCTCCCTTATGCGAGCTCTGCTGACCGGCCTTGTTCCAGAAACGAGCATTTTGCTTGTTTCCAGTTGCCCCCAGAATCACTAAATCTTCATTCTGCAAGTGGCGGGCACCGCTTGCAGATGGGAATTGCCAGAGAATCAGCAGGAGTGTAAGCATCAAGTTGGATTCTGCCCAGTACCTTCAGAAAATTGGGAAAACTCCCCAAACTAGAAAGCAGCATGCAATCTTAGGTCTTTCACAGCCCCACAAATGTGAACTGGGCATTTCCCACATTCCCTCTAGCTGTGTTCTGATGTCTTTCCACATAGTACGATGAAGAATTCCCCATAATACAAGAATACAAATAAATTACTTTAGGGTGCAATCCTATGCATGTTTAGACAGAAAAAAGTCCTACAACTCCCAGTATTCCCTAGCCACCATGCTGGCTAGGGAATGCTGGGAGTTGTAGGACACTTTTCTGACTAAACATGCATAGGATTGCACCATTAGGGATGCTTCCAGATTATGCTTTTATTGTGCAATTGCCCTGCTCCAGTCACAAAACTTTACAAGAAGCCCAGACGTCATTGTTTTCCATTTGTAACCTTTTTTGTATTTTCCCATCGCTTCTTCCACCCAATAAGAACGGAAAGATGGAAAAGCTGCACAATGCCTTTTGCTTGGTAGCACTAGAAGCACAATATCTGGAAACACCATAAAACCCAAATTCTACAACATACTAAGAAAGCAATATTAATGAGAATGATTACTTTTTAAAAAGATAGCAACAACAACAACCACTACAAATGCATCTAACTGCTTAACTGTACAGTTAGTATAGTAAAGACTGGGAAGGCAGAAGACAGTTAAGGGCTATCACTGAACTGGCTACCACTTTCCTGGTGCCACTTGGCAGCTGTTGCTTAGTGTCATTCAAATTGTTGCTCATGAGGATTTGGGGCATCTTTGCTTTTAAGCAACAGAGGGCTGATTCATACATGCATATTTATTCCTTGCTCACTGTAGCATCATGGGCTGATTTGCTTGTGGAACTGAACCATCACAGATCAGACTTAATGTTCTTTAATGAAGAAAGTTCACACATTCAGTAGCAAGTGTGAACTATAATTAAGGGATGGTCAGGACTCAGCTCACTGAAGCAGATATAGCCCAAATGTTAACGAATCTTTGTTAAATTCCAGCAATCCCTTCTTCAGCAAAACAAGTTTATTCTTGGATAAATGACACATAAGAATGCATTCAGATGTGCACAAGAGAAACAAGACAACAGTGCAATCTATGTCCAGGATAACATGGGAAGTAACTGAAACCACAGTGGATGCTTGTGGCTGTTTCAAGAAATTACACTAGTAGGTTTTGTCAATCATAAAACTGGAATGTGCCTGAATTCTATTCTAGACCAACCCCAGAGTGCTGCAAGCATTAACCATCCTACAACCTAACCCCTATAAGGTGATTCTCATGACTGATATATATGTGAGTGGATCATGAATGCCTGACTGCTCCCGGATTATCTATTAAGATTTAGTAAACAATCTATCAGAAATAAGTCCCACTGAGCTCAATGGGGCTTACTCCCAGCTAAGTGGGTATAGGACTGCAGCCTTAAAGATTAAGTACAAGAAGGAAATGTTGTGTTTGAGCCATTCACACAATGTACCTGCCAGTTAGCACATGTCTGGAAATCATGCAATGCAAATCAGTCTTTAAAGCAATGAGCAAATTCCTTGACTGCAATTGTGTGCTGAACTGCACAAAGAGTGGTGGAAATTCTACAAGCACCCAGCACATCACATAAAATGATACAATCTGGGAAGGAGTCTGCATAATGTCCATTCTTCTATGCCCTGGACCCGCCAATTACAAGCTTCCTAAGCCACCATGCCTGTCTTCTTCCCTCTTACCAGTAGCACACAGGCAGCCCTTTCTGTTTTCTTGGCTAATGTTTTCCTCAGCTCCCTGCCTTTGCCACCCTGGTTTGCATGACATGAGAGCCCACCATGGCTTAATTTACCTGTGGGGGCTGTTGCTTCATGCTGGGCACCCATGGGCACCCAGCTTGCCATGTTGTGTGAACCCAGGCAGCAGGGGTTGTTTGAGCGTTAGACAACCCTCAGATAACTCATGGCTTGTTGCACCTGGTCTCTTTTAGCTACCCTGATTCTCAGTGAGCCTCTCCACCTCACCCCTGTCAAGAGAATAAATATCTTACTAAATAATTGCTTAAGCCCTATGGCATTTCATCTCATTGTCATTACCCCTTCTTTGCACCACTGTATTTCTCCTCTGCCCCTTGTTTGAGTTTCTATTTTCTTCATCTACCTTTCACTCTTACTCCTAGGCCAGGGTGTCAGGGAGAGGGTCGTAACTAAACTGAGTTTTCAATTCATTTCCCTCACATAAACTGGCCTATTCGTAAGGATTGTCCAGGGCTCCAAAGTTAGAATGTTCACAAGCATCCTATGACACCACAGCAACTCAGCCAATCGCTCCCAGAGGTTTCACACACCCATATGCACATACCCCAACACCACCACCAAATCTTTTAGCACGTTGCAATATCAGTTCACTATAGGATCACCTCACACTAGTGTCTGAAAAGCTTTTGTGGCTTCATGTAGTAGTATTGTCTCAGTACATGACAGAAGCTTGCTGCTAGTACAGAATGTATATTCTGTTTTTCATCTGTCACATGTCAAATGACAAAGCAAGACAAACAAAAGTATTTCTCTGTCTCTGACCCACAGCTTCTTCCTTGGAGCAGTTAAGTGGGGAGTTGTGGCACTCAGGTTAAAAAAATTGGTATCAAACCTGAACATGGCAACAAATAGTGTATTGGTTGTTTGATTTTGTTCATTTCCAGGAATAACAGCATGGAATTCAGTAAGACAATGTCCAACACCATTGTGCAGTCAAGAATTATGTGTTGCTTATAGCCATGGTCACTTTATTCCTTTTTCCCATGTGGGTTTGCCAATATAATCCAAGGCAGACACTCACTGAAATGTGAGGGAAAGGAACTCAGTGAACTTTATTACATTTTCTGAAACCTGCATCTGCTTTCCTCCATCTTGTATTGTGTTTCCAAGAAACAGAAATCAAACCTGTTCTTGGCTCTGGATGGGGTCTTGTCAGTCCTGGATCATTTCCAGATCAAAGTTGAAATCTCCCACTTACGAATCAGTGGTTAAAAAAACAAAATTAAAATGATAATGTATTTAAGAAACAATTTCCCAATGACTGCCAGTTCATTCCTCTCATATACACTGCTCTCTGGTGGTAGAAACCAAGGATTTGGATGCTAATCTCAGAAGAATGTTGTTCATGAAGATTTTGGGCACCTTTTCTTTTAGCCACCTCCATCACTTGTGTATGTGCTGTTGCTAGGCTCCTCATAGTCGCTTTAAAACCTTTTAAAAATGGCACTGTAAAACAGTGAAGGAACAAGAAATACTAATAAGAGGCTAAATGCAAAGAAATACCAACTTTATGAAACAACTGTAAGGGGGGGAGAATCTCTAAAACAGCTCAATACATCTTCAGTGGGCATGAAATACTGATTTTTGGGTGGTGGGGAACAGAATGCCAGGTGGAGGGGGAGTGGAATGGAGTGGCTAGAAACTTAAACGGGAGCAACCCACACTGCAACCTTTGTTGTAGGTCTCCATTGATTACCAGGTGCTTGAAGGAAACAGGGTAGAGGTATTATTTATTTTTATTTATGTTATCACTACATTCATATCCCACCTTTTTTCCTCTCGCAAGGAACTCAAGGTGGCTTACGTAGTCCTCCTCCTCTCCATAGTAGTCCACAACAACCCTGTGAGGTAGGTTAGGCTGAGAGTCAGCGACTGGCCCAAAGCCACCCAGTGAGCTTCATAGCTGAGTGGGTACTAGAATCTGGCTCTCTTGAGTCTCAGTCCAACACTCTAAGCACTACACCACACTGGCTCTATTACTTTCATGCCCTGCTTGTAGGCTTTCCAGAGGCACTTCCCAGAAGCCAGATGCTGGACTAGACAGATTCTCACTCTGACACAGCAGGGCTCACCTTACGTTCTTAGATTCTCCCTCTGTCATTTTGTAAAGCAGTTTCCCATGCTGTAATCTGCAATAGGAGGCATATTCATACTTGCCTTTCTGTTCATTTTTCACTTCCAAATTGTTTGACACCCCCCACCCCTGCAAGCTGCTTTTAGCCCTGTGGCAGGAAGGGAACAGCACCCATACCTTTCTCTCCGCAGGGCCAAAAGCAGCGATTGGGGCAATTTGGAGGTAGAAAACAAGCAGAAAGGAAAGAGTTAAGACCCCACCCTCCCTCCCAGGTTCCAAATGATGCAGCCTGGGTGGCTGCTTTACATTTAAAAAAGTGTGTGTACGTGTGACTCCATGTGATTAGTACCATGTGTAGTTTGAAATATATACATGTACATTTTCCCCTGCGGAGCAGACAGCAACTGCAGGGGAAATTCAGATCAGGAAAAATGCATGGGTAAGGTAAAAAACCCTCCTCCCAGTGTCACAACCCTGATATGAATTCCTCCCCTCTCCAGTGACTGCATTTACAAAAAATAATAATCTGTAAGAGATCTGATGGCAGATCTGCTGATGTCACATCTAGTTTGACCCTAAAATGACTCACTGCTGCATCAGCCCTGGTTTCTACCATGACAGATTGTTACAGTTTGTGCTGCTTTGTGTTTCCAATCCACATTATATTCACTAACCTTTCATGGTAATGCCACCCACATCAGGACTTCTGGGAATACAGCTGTACTGGTTTTCCACATGCTTGCTGGCAACACAAAGGGCAAAAGAGCCAACAGCATGCGAGTAGCTGGTCACTTGTTTCCTCCAGAATTAAGTGACCAGTGTTCAATCTTTCTGTCAAGGTATACAAACAAACCTAACACAGAAGTCTATTGTACAGCAGTATCTAAGGACACTTAAAAATGCCTTCTTGACAAGGGCTCTGTCCAGATGCAGATGCTTCTGATGTTTTTGCTTTAGCAGTATCTTTCCAAATATTTGGGCTAGGGAATGCAGTCATTCCTAGGATAAAATGCACTGTCTGCATAGACATTGTAAGTTCTTCCATATTTCTGGTCCTTGAATTGAGTCTTTTTGTTTAATGTCCAACACCCTGTGCATACTGTTTTATTGGTTTTGATGGGATTTGTTTTCATGTCATGTGTCACGAGGAATGGGGTATAAGAGAGTAGACTGGGTGGATAAGAAGAGCAGGAAACAACAGAGGAACAACCCCCTCCTTGCTGGAAAAATGTTGCCTCTCAGGATGACAAAACAGGTAAAAAATGGGAACTAGGCAGCTGGTAAAAATCAGGTGATGATGGAGACAGCTTGCTACACCTGCAGTATTTTTAGCTGTGGAGCTGGAAAAAACATCATAAATTCCATCTGGGATTAGGCAATTAAAAAAACAGGAGTTTGAATTTAGGTGCACGTTGTTAAGATGCAGAAATACTGGCAAGCTGTAGATTATTAGAAGATGATGTACATCTGACAAGGAATGGAATTGAGGTGCACAAGACCATTTCTTCAGTTGAATAAAAGCTCTGCATACATATATAAAACATGTTCCCTTACATTCCAGTTTCAGAAAAAAAATCCTTATCATAAAACCTTAAGCGCTGCCAAATGCAGAAATACATTCTTTTGCATATAAGGGACGTGTCTCTGTGTGCCAGAGCTGGTGTGAATGGGATCATTTCCCACTTTGCTTAGTATCTCGAGTGTCATCTTTAATATCCATAGATTTCATTTTCTACCCAGGCTGACTCTTTGCTTTGCCCCACTCTGTCATTGCAGAGTTCATATATATCATTGGTGACAAATCCACTTTCAGTGCTAGCCAATGTCACAAAGCCACTCTCTGAGGTATTGACAGCCATATTATCATAGTCTCCAGAGAGGTCATCAGGATTATCTTTTCCAGGACAGGCCCGGAAAGAAGAATTCTTAATTTCTGGCCTGGTCCCAGCAAGATCGGCTTCTGACTGTTTTTGAATTACATTATGTATCTCCAAACTGGGGCTGGTCTGCCTCTTGGTGGACAACCAGGTGTCACATTCCTTCATGTTCAGCTCTGTTTGCTCCCGTCTCCTTGGCAGGGAAAGAAATAAAATGTATTAACTGCCCTCTATCTTCCACTGTAGTACATCATACTTCCTTAACAAGAAACTAACATAATGGTTCCACTGCAGAGAGAACTGCTATTAAAATAATAACAATAACACACAATTGATGACCGCATAAAGGAATAGTCACTTCTGTTGCATTATGTTGGAGCATTATCCAACAATTTGAATTTAACAGCAGCAAGAAAGAGGAGGCAAGAAATTAAATTCTTTCTTTGTCCACAAGCAGAATTTGACCCTGGAAGCAGGCACAAGCTAGCAACAGGAAGGACATGTAGCATTAATAACAGCAGGAACGTTGGTAATACAGGAATGGAGTGCTGGCCAAGGTGCTGAAACGCATGTACCTGTGTGAGAATTTATCCGATGCTTTAATGTATAACAGGATCAGTACAATGCCAAGGACTTCAGAAAGCGATTCCCAGGGCCACCTCACTTGTTTGTGGCAACAAGCACATTTTTACCACCACATGTACAAGGGATCCGCAGCCCACCATGGCTTATTAGTACATGTACTCATACAATGCCATTGCTAAAACTGGGCATGGCCACAAAGCCATCTAATGGGCGTGAGTAAAATGTTAAAATTCAGTGTGCAAAGTGACCTTATATATGTACAAACGAACCAACACAGTGCTATATGGCAACAGGAAGAAGTGGAGAAACAGATATTGGAGCACACTCGATTTTTCCAGAGTGACCACAGATGCTTTTATTCATCCACCCACCTCCATCTTCCCTGATAGTTGCCAATATTAACACCACCAAATCAGTGTACTAGTTTCAGAATATTACACATCAGTCTGGTTCACCTAATGCCAAACCATTACACGTTACCTCTTACCCTCGCATGTTTCAGTTCCCTCACTGATTTCTAGTTTCAAGCAAACCACCATTTGCTGTTACACCTGAATTGGCAAACTATGGTTTGACTTGCTCTCTGAACTACAATTGGAAACTGGCTTCAAACTGTGGTTTCTACCACTGGTTTGAAAAGGAAGTGCTAACCATAGTTTACCAATTCAGAAATAATTGCTAATAATGATTTGCCCAAATCCACAAATCAGGGAAGGAATCGGAGTGCCTGAGGCTAGGAAGGAATGAGTGTGCAGCTCCAAGGATTGCTTGTGTCTGAACTGGGGCCAAAGTCTGAGAGCATCCTTTATATGCTCCTCTTATTTCCTGGAAGATTTTAGGTTTGGGTTTTGTTTTGTTTTTGTGGGGTGTTGGTGGTATATTTCTTCCTCAAGAAGCTCTCTTCTCAACAGGAAGATCTCCCAGATAACTGAGGTTCTTAAAGCACTTTAACATGTTTCCTCTTTCATCACTTCTGCACTCCCAATTTTATTCATTGTCCATTCATGCATCCTCTTTGCTTGAAACACACTTGACCCATTCTTGATACTGTTTAGATGCTATCCATGACAACCTATCATAAAGCCTCACACTTTGACTTGCCTCTTTGCATAAAGCCAAAAGATGAAAATGGCTGTGATGACCAAGAGAAGCAGCAGCACAGGAATGCTTGGGACTAAGATGTACTCAAGGCTCCAAACGGATTCTGTGGGAGAAAAAGATAAAGTTCTAACATTTAAAGGGGAATTAAGTAAGGCATTACTTTTCCATGAAATTTGATGAGCTCCAAATTTTCTCACTGCAGAATTTTGACATTTTCATTTCAGTTTTGGAGAGATGTGTGTGCTGGGGGTGGGAGAGAGCTGGCTATCCAGCACAGAACATAATGAGCACAACTACCAGTATGCTTTAAAAATCTGTGCTGTGTAACAAAGAAACATTTCCATTCTTTGGGAAATGGAGAATGGTAATGAAGAGAGAAATTATGTTGGATTGTGTCTACCTTTGGTTTCTTTGAGGGTTTTATTCATCATATCTTCTTGAGTGGGTTCTTCTGGAGATGTGAGTGTTGAAGATTCCCTTACGACACCTAAGAATGAAATCTGGGTGTTAGCAATGCAAGCAGTCTATTTGTATCATGAAACATTTAAGGGGAGGAGCCCCTAACATTTATGGGGAAGGCCTATGGTTTAGTACAGCCTTCACCGAGCTGTGCCTTCCAGATGTGTTGGCCTGCATCTCCCATCATTCCTGGCCACATGGCCAATGGCTTGCTGGGAATTATGGGAGTTGCAAGCAACACATCTGGAGGGCACCAGGTTGAGGAAATCTGGCTTAGTGGTAGAATACACGCTTTGCATTGTAGAAGGCCCCAGGCTGAATATTTGGCATCTCCAATTAATGAAGGAGCTCTGTTAACAGGGCTGGGAAACTCTCTCTCCCCCGCTGAGACTTTTGAGAAACATTTCCACCTTGACAAGACGGACCAATAGTTTGACTAAATATAAGGTGGCCACGTATGTTCATAAGGATAGGTGAGACATACGGGTTCATATGAGAAAAGGTTTTACGTATGTCCACCCTTTTCTGTGTGTCTGGGGCAATGGCCGTTATTTGGATAGGGTTTAGATTAAAAAAGGAAGAAAAAAATAATTCTAAATGTGTTGAGAGAGACTACCCCCTGCATGTACTTTTACTGATGTGAAAAAAAATTTACCTGCTTGAGAGGTGTTCATTTCAGAGGCAATGGTTGGCTTTTCTGCAAGGAAAAAAACCCACAAACACATATTTTCTCCTACAGTTGGTTACAATATGGTGGGAAAAAACAATCAGCTGCACTGACAGCAAGAATCGAAAACTCTGCTTTTCAGAAGTCATTCTAGATTGTGAATGTAACAGGTTCAGCCCAAGACATTTGGCTAGCTCAAACATTACACTGGTGAACTTCATCAGTACAATGTTTCTGAGGCACTGGTGTGTGTGTGTGTGGGGGGGCGCGCGCGTGTGTGTTTACAGTTGTGGGCTTTGCTTTTTCCACCCTGAGCTCTAGGAATTTTGAAAGGGAAGCTGCTTCAGAAAGACAACTCCCTTTGGGTATCTGCCAAAGCGGGACTGGCAAGAGAAGAGAAAAGCTACATTTTGGGGGTCCTTTCAGTAGGGAGCTGAACCCAGAATACTTGCACATGTCCTGAAAATGGGTAACCGAAGGGTGGAGGAATTTGTATATCTACAGCTGACAACTCTGCCTCCATCAGTCTCCTGCAGGTTAAAGGTTTTAGACAGAGAGCATCAAGGAGTTAGTCTAACTCTTACTCAAGGCAAACTTTCTGGCTCCTGTTATTAGCTAGAAGCTCTCTCAGAGGCCGCTGCTTTATTGTTTTTCAGCACTTCTGGCATTTTAGACCCAGCTATAAGAGCTTTGGTGGAGCAGCTGAAGGCTCACATAACATGCCTTTGAGGGAGGGGGCGTTTTGTGGGGGCTGGAGAGCATGAGGGACCAGTTCTTGCCTCTGGTAACTATATTCAGCTCCCTATGAAGCTTTTGGTGAACCCCCCTAGTCTCCGTGCCCTACTGTAACTAATAACCGCAATAATTCTTTCCTTTTTATCCCAGCTTCCTTTTCCCTTCCCTTCCTTTGCATTCTCCCTTGTGTCAATTTCTAGACTGCAAGGCCCTCAGGGCAAAGACCTGCCCACTCATTCTTTATGAGTGGGCAGGTCTGCATGAACATGGATGGTGATATGTACATAAATATCTAAGCAGCAGATTATTAATTATTATAATGATTATATTTGGTTTCACTTGGTCTACATTCTTGAGTAGTAAGCAGCATGGAAATAGTATTTTAAAGTTGTAGTGTGTTGGTCTGTTTAATCCCCCCAAGAAGCCACTTACTGATTAGCTCTCCTTGTGTGGCCTTTGTTTTTGGCTTGGGAAGGAGGCGCAACAGCCTTTTCTCTCTGTGTGGTTGTTTTGTCTCTGGGCATTTGGCCAGAGAACAATTATTTGGAGAGTAGGCAGAGGGCTGTATATCGCATAGTGAGGGGAATGGGTTCCTTTCTTTTGCCATTGCTCTTGTGTATAGGGTGATCATATCAATGATTAAATGTTATACTTCATTTTAATATAGTCTTGATTTCAAAATGGCCTTTGCATGGTCATGATTTGGAGTAAGCAGCAAACTCCAAATGTTTGGACACAAAGGTTAAAAGACCTAGATTTTCATCATTTGAGAATTGCGGCGAGTAAGTGTCATTCTCCACTATACTTCAAATTATGGAATTGTCAGAGCGTCATACTTGCAGACAAAAACTATTTACAAATACAAGACAGCATTTATGCTTGCTTGTTTTAATGTTCTATTTATTTACTTTATTGCATTTCTATACTGCTCAACATTTCTATACTGCCCAACTGTTTTGCCCTCTGCTCTCCTAACTGCCCAATATGGGGCACAATACTATGCAAGTTTAGACTGAAAAAAGTCCTCGCTGGCTGGGTAATGCTGTTGTAGGAATTTTTTCTGTCTAAACATGCATAGGATTGCACCCTTAATGAGATTCCTCTTAGTGAACAATTTTGTCCTTGGGAAACTGGAGATAGAATTCATTACTTGTGCCCTTTTATACTCCAGTCTTTACAGGGAGCCCAGAATGAGGGCTGACTCTTCCTTCATTAAATACTGTAATTGGAAGTTCTATTGAAACTTTAATATCATCCTGTTTAATAGATGACTCTGTGTTACTGATAAGGCAACTAAACTCCTTCTATCTTCTATACAAATTAGGAAGGGATGGTAAAATAAGAACTTTTTTGAGTACTTAATTTTGGTAAACATTATCTGTATTCTTTTTATGTGTTTTATTCTGTTCATATCAAATTTTATTGTCTGTGACCATAATATATCTGGGAGTCTGGTTTAATGAATTCTCTTCACGGGATAATCATTGAATGGCTCTTAGAGTCTTGACTTTTAATCTGTTCAGGACAGTAACAGTGCAATCCTAGGCATGTCTACTCAGAAGTAAGTGAGTTCAATGGGACTTACTCCTAGGTAACTGCATATGATTGCAGCCTATTTTTTTCCTCTAGGAAGGGCTGGACACTTGGTGATCTCAACTACTGAAACCTTTCTGGGAGAAGTGCTTGCCCAAATATTATAGAGTGTGGATTAGGCCTTTGGTCTGACCCACCATGGCTTTTCTTATGTTCTTTTTATCCCTTGGATTACAGGAAGCATCCCACACCACAAATAATTGACTCTTGCACCAAACTGCACAACATTACCCTGGGAATATTTGCAGATGAAATTGTTCCTCGTGTTGCATCGGTCGTCATTCCACTGAAACATGTAAGGGCCCCCATCGCCATCAGGTGCCGAGGGCTGGTGATACATCACAACACAGACTTCACCTCCACAGGAGGGCTCATCTGTGTACCAGTTACTGTGGAAATAAAGTAGAGGAATAGGTGAATTGTTTTTCCCTGAGGGATCAAATTCCTCCCCATTATGGACATTTCTTAGAGCAGAGAAATGTAAAATGAAGCAAATTCATTTGCAGGAATGTCTTGCTTTCCACCTGCTCCATCAGTTTATGTTGGCCTTCCCCAACCTGCGGTTCTCCAGGTATGTTGGACTACAACTCCCATCACCTCAGCCTGTATGACCAATGGTCTGCTAGCTGGAGATGATGGGAGTTGTAGTCTCACAAATCTGGAGGATGCCAGGTTGAGGAAGGCTGGTTGATGTGTATGAAAGAGAATGGTGGGGGTGGCCAGGAGCTACCAGGGCCAGAAGCAGGAACTCTCATGCCTATGCACGGCTGCCCTGTATGCTGAGCCACCAGGGCTACAGGTTGGAGCATCTCCCTGGGCAGGAAAAGGTTCCCAGGTACTGGAGCAACTCCACCCATTCAGGCAAGCTACTGGCTGTCCTCAGCAGGAAGGACTAGAAAAGCTTTCTGTTCAGGCTGGGATTTTGCCAAGGCCAGGGATGGGGGACATGTGGTCCTCCTGATGTTGTTGGCCTGCAACTCCCATCAGCCCTAGCCAACATAGCCAATGTGGAGGGAGGAGGATGAAGACAATGATGATGTATTACATTTCTATACCACCCAATAGCCAAAGCTGCCCGGGTGGTTTACAAAAGATCCGAAACTTAAAAACCATTTACAGTTAAAAAGACAAACCCAATTATAAAACAATTAACATTAAGAAACCCCAGGACCAGTTAAAGCCCTATTATATGCTGTCAAATGCCTGGGAGTAGAGAAAAGTCTTAACCTGTGCTGAAAGGATGACCATATTGGCACCAGGCAGACCTCCCTGGGGAGAGTGGTCCACAATGGGTATTGCGGTCCAATAGCATCTGGAGCACCATATGTCCCTCATCCCTGGCCTAGGCAATAAAACTCTTTCCTGGCTCCCCTTCCAGGGCTGCCTGCATTTAACCCTGATGGGTGTGAAGGGTGGGGAGGAGCCCTGCGGATGGGTAGGTGGTCCTATCAGAGGGTTACGGAGCTATAAGATACTTCGAATTCCTGGATCTGTGGTCAGAGACAGTGCTCCAACCTCGGACCCGGGAATTTGTGCTCCACCCCTCCCCGTCCCCCTCACAGCTGGTGTGGAAAGAACCACGCTGGCTGCCTCTCTGAGGTTGAGAACCCAACCTCAGAGAGGGGTAAAGGGGGTGTTCTGGTGGGCAGGGAGGGGACTGGGGAGGTTGGGATATGAGTGAAGCCCCTCTCCAGCCTCCTTTCCTCCCCCGCCAGAATGCCCCAGCTAGATGGGCAAAAAAGCTCGTCTAGTGGGAATGTAGAACCGGAGGAGGTCAGAGGCTAAGACCGCCTCCGCTGCTCCTCCCACTCTGCACTGGATGCTTGTAAGCCTCCAGAGGCTTAATTGAGGGTAAAAGACATACGATTGTGCCCTTAGCATCTTTAGTCCCTTCCATGTCTATAATGCCATAATTCTTGTTACTGAGTATATCAACAGGCTTAGGCTTGAGAAGAGAGGACTGAGGGAGGATATTCATTCATTCATTCATTCATTCATTCATTCATTTTCTTGCATTTATATCCCACCTTTTTTCCTCCAAGGAACCCAAGGTGGGGTACATAATCCTCCTCCTCCTCTCCATTTCATTCTCACAACAACCCTGTGAGGTAGGTTGGGCTGAGAGTCTGTGACTGGCCCAAAGTCACCCAGTGAGCTTCCATGGCCAAGCGGGGACTAAACCTGGATCTCCCAGCTCAACACTCTAACCACTACAGCACACTAATATGATAGCACTTTCCAAGTACCTAAAAGGTAGAAGAGGATCCCAGCCAGTTCTGTAACATCCACAACCTGTGAGAATATGATGGATTGATACTATTTTTATATTGTTGTTGTCTTTCAAAAATTTTGATATTTTATACAATTTTAATACTACTGATGATTTAATGATATTTTTAACTTTTGTATATTTGCATTTCTATGTTTTAACTGTACAAGATTTTAATGTTGTAAAGCTGCCTTGAGTCCCAGTATTGGGAAAAAGGCAGGATATAAATATAAATATAAAAATAATGATGATAATAATAATAATACGAAGAAGAAGAAGGGGGCACAATATAACAGGCTTAACTTACAGGAGGGCAGATTTTGGTTGAACATCAGGAAAAACGTCCTAACAGTCAGAGCAGTCAGACAGTGGAGCCAGCTGCCCAGGGAGGAGGTTGAGTTCTCCATCACTGGAGGTATTCAAGAAAAGACTGAATAGCCATCTGTCAAGGATACTTGAAACTGGAATCCTGCACTGACCAGGGGGTTGGACTCAGTGGCCTAAATGGCCCCTTCCAACTCTAGGATTCTACAAAGCCATTTGCCTCTGTGCCTCCTGAGGTCCAGGGAGCACGGGCTCCCCTCTGGTCAACTCTGGTATACAAATTTCAACTGATGGTGCTATTTAGATGGAGAAAGCAATAACTGTGTCAGGAAGTAAAGGGCAAGGCAGCATCCTGCATTCCCAACATGGCACTGGAGTCTGCAGTCAGGATGTGGGAAGGTTCTGTGTAAGGACCAATAACTTTCCCACCAGACATTTCTGTTGTTAACTCACACAGCTCCCAACATCCTTCTAGTCAGCAAGAACAGGCAAGGAAACAGAATAACCTGAACTCCTCCACACAGCATGTGCCACCAGAGGGATCCAACTGCATCCGGAAGGCATGGCCAGCAAGGCAAGCAAGACACAGTAGCAACAACCAGAGACATTCTCAAGGGAGCTGGATTAAAGACCCAATGCTTCTTCAAAGGGTAAATCTTATTTACAAATGGGAAAGAACCTCTGTTTCTAACCCCTACTGCTATTACTTGCTAGATTCTCAGGGGAAATCTTACTCCGGCTCCATGCCCATGGACTTACCGAAATGTGGATGAACTCCCATCAGTCCAGGAGTACAAGTTTGGGCATTCAGTGCTGTTGCTCAGATCTTCTCTTATAAGTCCTATCCAGAAATCGCCATCAGAGGCTGAAAAACTCCCAATTATCTTCTCTATCAGTTTCTGTTCCGACTGTGATTCAATGCTGACTAGGTCTCCTCCATCTCTTCTGCAGGACTGAAGGGCTTCATTAAAGCCAACCCTGCGCAGGACATTATGAAAGTAAACAAACTTGTAGCATGGTCTCTGGGTTCCTCCCCGGCAGATGACCTGACCTGCAGAAACAGAAACAAACCCATTAGCAGAGACAGGGAGGAAAAGACGATGAGCAATTGTCAGATTAATTGCATGTTGTATGGAATGGCTCTTTCAACACCCAACAGGAACTAACATTAGTTTGAATCATGAATGCCTATTTTACTGCATATCATGGAAATAGACTGGTTGGCCTTTAAAAAAAATTGCTGTTGAGGAAAACATTCCTGTCAGGTGCCAGCAAGGTTCATAAGAACATAAGAGCAGCCATGCTGGATCAAGCCAAGGATCCATCTAGTCCTGCATTCTGCTCACACAGTGGCCAACCAGCTGCCCATGGGAAATTCACAAGCAGGATGTGAGTGCAACAGCACCTTCCTGCCCATGTTCCCCAGGAACTCGTGTACATAGGCATATGCCCCTGATCCTGGAGGTAGCACATAGCCATCAAGACTAGTAGCCTTTGATAGTCTTTTCCTGCAGGAATTTGCCCAACCTCCTTTTAAAGCCATCCAAACTGGTGGCCATCACTACTTCTTGAAGAAGTGAATTCCATAGTTTAATTCTGCACTGTGTGAAGAAGTCCTTCCTTTTCTCTGTCCTGAATCTCCCACCAATCAGCTTCACATGATCACCCCTTTGGGTTCTAGAATTATGAGAGAGGGAGAAAATGTCTCCCTATCCACATTCTCCACACCATGCATAATTCTGTACACCTCCATCATGTCTCCCCTTACCCTCCTTTTTCCAGGCTAAACAATCCCAGCTGTTATAAGCTTCTCTTATAGGGATGGCAGAGAATTCCGCCACGGATCATGGTGAGGACGAATGCCAGTGCATTCGGCCCCCCAAAATCTGTGGCGGAATGGCCTGCCCCCCTGCCCCCCCGCGGATCTTCCCCGGGAAGACTTACCTGGGGCGGATCTTCCGGGCAGCAGCGGCTCTGGCAGCAGCTGGTCTTCCGACCGGCCGCCGCCTCCATTTACATTTTTTTTTTTTACAGAGACATGATAGGCTACGTAAGTTTTTATGTAGCCTAAAACGTCTGGGTAAAAAAAAAAAAAAAAAAAAGGCGTACGCAAATGGCGGCGGCTACGGCCGCCACCATTTGCGTTCCTTAGTTTGGGCCATCTTAGTCTACATAAATATTTACGTAGACTAAGACGGCAAAAATAAGGGGAACGCAAATAGCGTCAGCTACGCTATTTGCGTTCCCCTTATTTTCGCCGTCTTAGTCTACGTAAATATTTATGTAGACTAAGACGGCCCAAACTAAGGAATGCAAATGGCGGCGGCCGTAGCCACCGCCATTTGCGTATGCGGTTTTTTGCCCCCCCCCAGAGCCCTCAGTGGCCGGAAATATGGCTGCGGCCTTGCCTGCTGCTCCGTGAGCTGCCGCGGAGCACAGCCAGCCGCGGAGGATTCCGAGGCGGAGGAACGGAGCACCTCCCCCCCCATCGAGGATTCTGGGGGGAGGGATGGAATGCCTCCCCCCCATAAACATAATCTGCGAAAGGTAAGTGACTTTCATACATCACTACTTATAAGAGAGATGCTCCAGCCCCTTGATCATTTTAGTTGCCTTTTTCTGCACTTTTTCCAGCTCGACAATGTATTTTTTTTTAGGTGCGGTGACCAGAACTGGACATAGTATTCCAAGTGTGGTCACACCATAGATTTGTATAATTATGCCTAACATGGAGTTTGCCTTTTTTTTTTTTTTTAAACAACAGCTGCGCACACTGGGTTGACATTTTCATCAAGCTGTCCACCACAACCCCAAGATCTCTTTCTTGGTCGGTCACCGCTAGTTCAGATCCCATCAGTGCATACTTGAAGTTGGGATTTTTTGCCCCAGTGTGCATTTGCTTACACTGAACTGCATTTTCCATTTAGATGCCCATTCTCCCAGTTTGGAGAGATCCTTTTCGAGCTCTTCACAATCCCTTTTTGTTTTAACCACCCTAAATAATTTGGTGTCATCCGCAAACTTGGCCACTTCACTGCTCACTCCTAATTCCAGATCATTTATGAACAGGTTGAAAAGCATTGGTCCCAATACAGATCGCTGTGGGACTCCACTATTTACTTCCCTCCATTGGGAGAATTTACCATTTATTCCTACTCTCTGCTTTCTGTTCTTTAGCCAGTTACTGATCCATAAGAGGACCTCTCCTCTTACTCCATGACTGCTAAGTTTGCTCAGGAGTCTTTGGTGAGGGACTTTGTCAAAAGCCTTTTGGAAGTCCAAGTAAACAGTGTCTATCGGATCACCCCTGTCTACTTCTGAGGCATCTCATTTATGGCCAACTAGTTATGGATTCTGCCTCTAAATCTGAGTGGGCTGGATCTTGGGGTTGTGGTAGACAGCTCGATGAAAATGTCAACCCAGTGTGCTGCTGCTCCAGAACCAGAGGCAGTGAGCCTATGTGCACCAGTTGCTGGGGAACATGGGTGGGAGGGTGCTGTTACGCTCGTGTCCTGCTTGTGGGTTCCTGGTCGACAGCTGGTTGGCCACTGTGTGAACAGAATGCTGGACTAGATGGACCCTTGGTCTGATCCAGCAGGACTCTTCTTATGTTAATGAAGTTTCCCAACTTCCTTTGCACAATTGTCAAGGCCCTGATTGGTTCAGAGGCCAGTCTTTTTGACAGGTAGCCCTATTAATTATAAAATAGAGCTGAAATGCAAACCTCAACTTTGCCCCTCCATTTGCAGGCTGTAAAATGGGTGCGGAGGCACTTTGGCCATATGTTCTCCCCCCAGCCATCCCAATTCCTTCTGTTCCCCCCCAAAGATGCCAGACTGAAGGTGAAAGCAGCATTGGTTCCTGCTTCTGCCTTTATTCTAACTGCATTGTTCTTAAGCCAAGTGAGGGCAAGCATCCTTCAGCATCAGAGTGACCCCTCCTACAACTAAGAGTACATGATCAGGCTGGTAGAGGAAACAGAAAAAAAAGGTGAAACCACCCTGCAGCTGCCAAATTTAAGCCTAGTTAAAATAAAGGTACCACTCAGCTCTACTATAAATCCTTCTGGATCAAGTTAGCCTAAACCCTGGGAATTCTGTTGGTACCTGATGGCCCCAAAGAGCTTAAATTCTGCTTCATGTAAGGACTTCTTATCAGAAATAAATATGAGCAAAGAATCATAGAATCATACAATAGTAGGACTGGAAGGGGCCTATAAGATCATCAAGTCCAATCCCCTGCTCAGTGCAGGAATCCAAGTCAAAGCATACCTGACAGATGGCTGTCCAGCCTTGTCTTGAATGCCTCCACTGTGGGAGAACCCACCACCTCCGTAGGTAAGTGGTTCCATTGTTGTATTGCTTTAACAGTCAGGAAGTTTTTCCTGATGTTCAGCCAGAATGTGGCTTCCTGTAACTTGAGCCCATTATTCCGTGTCCTGCACTCTGGGATGATCAAGAAGAGATCCTGGCCTTCCTCTGTGACAACCTTGCAAGTACTTGAACGGCGCTATCCTATCTCCCCTCAGTCTTCTCTTCTCAAGGCTAAACATGCCCAGGTCTTTCAGTCTCTCTTCATAGGGCTTTATTTCCAGTCCCCTGATCATCTTTGTTGCCCTCCTCTGAACCCTTTCCAGCTTGTCTGCATCCTTCTTAAAGTGCGGCGCCCAGAACTGGACACAGTACTCCAGATGAGGCCTAACCAGTGCTGAGTAGAGGGGAACTAGTATTTCTCGGGATTTGGAAACTATGCTTCTATTAATGCAGCCCAGAATAGCATTTGCCTTTTTTTGCAGCCACATCACATTGTTGGCTCATCTTCAGCTTGTGATCTACAACCATTCCAAGATCCTTCTCGCTTGTAGTGTTGTTGAGCCACGTATCCCCCATCTTGTAACTGTGCATTTGGTTTCTTTTTCCTAGGTGCAGAACTTGGCATTTATCCCTATTAAATTTCATTCTGTTGTTTTCTGCCCAGCGCTCCAGTCTATCCAGATCACTTTGAATTTTGTTTCTGTCTTCCAAAGTATTAGCTATCCCACCCAATTTGGTGTCATCTGCAAATCTGATCAGCATTCCCTGCACCTCCTCCTCCAAGTCATTAATAAAAATGTGGAAAAGCACTGGGCCCAGGACTGAGCCCTGGGGTACCCCGCTCGTTACCTCTCCCCAGGTTGAGAAGATCCCATTGATAAGCTCTCTTCGAGTCCAATTCTGTAGCCAACTCCGGATCCACCGGATCGTTGTTTCATCTAGCCCACTTTGAGCTAGTTTGCTCATCAGGAGATCATGGGGCACTTTGTCGAAAGCTTTGCTGAAGTCAAGGTATATGATGTCCACAGCATTCCCACAGTCCACAAGGGAGGTTACCTGATCAAAAAATGAGATCAGATTCATCTGGCAGGATTTGTTCTTGACAAATCCATGTTGGCTTCGAGTAACCACTACATTGTTTTCAAGGTGCTTCCAGATGGATTCCTTTATCATCTGCTCCAGAATTTTCCCAGGGATTGATGTCAGACTGACTGGTCTGAAGTTTCCCAGGTTCCTCCTTTTTACCCTCTTTGAAGATAGGGACAACATTAGCCCTCCTCCAGTCATCTGGCACTTCACCCGTCCTCCATGATTTCTCAAAGAGAATAGACAGCGGTTCTGAGAGTTCTTCTGCCAGTTCCTTTGTTACTCTAGGGTGCTGTTCATCTGGCCCTGGAGATTTGAACTCATTCAAAGTAATTAGGTTTTCCTTGACCATATGCCTATCGATCTCAAGCTGCAATCCTGCCCCTTCAGCCTGTACATCGCCTTTGCCGGGGGGGGGGGGTCATAGACCCTCTTTTGGGAGAAGACTGAGCCAAAGTAGGAATTGAGCACCTCTGCCTTTTCTTTGTCATCTGTTATCATTTTGCCATCCTTATTTAATAGCTGAACCACCATTTCTTTCCTCTGTCTTTTACTTTGCACGTATCTGAAGAAAGCCTTTTTGTTGCTTTTAGCATCCCTCCCTAACCTCAGCTCATTCTCAGCTTTAGCCTTCCTGACGCCATCCCTGCAATTCTGTGCTACCTGCCTGTACTCTTCCTTTGTTGCTTGGTCTTCTTTCGACTTCCTGTATGTGAACTCTCTTGTTTTCAGGTCATCTCTTAGCTTTTTGTGAAGTCACATTGGCTTCTTCTGTTCTCTTCCACCTTTTTTTCTTGTTGGAATTGTTTGTAATTGTGCCTTGAGAATTTCCTTTTTTTAAAACTCCCACCCATCTTGGACTCCTTTTCTCTTTAAAGTCACTTGCCATGGGACCTTACTGATAATTGTTCTGAGTTTATTAAAATCAGCTTTCCTAAACTCCAGGGTACGCGTTTGGCTACACTCAGCTTTTGCTTCCTTTAGAACCATGAACTCAAGTATAACATGGTCGCTTTCCCCCAGAGTTCCTGTAACTGCTACTTTATCCACGAAGTCATCTCTGTTGGTTAGGATCAAGTCAAGGATAGCCGATCCTCTAGTTCCCACCTCTACTTTCAGTTCAGTTCAGTCCAGTCCAGTCCAGTCCAGTCCAATTTGATTTATTCAGGTTCATTCAGTCTCAGAATTAACATTATGGACATTTCACATGGACTGGTAGAGTCCACATTTTGTAAGCAGAAGGTCCAAGGTTCAATACCTGGCATCTCCAGATAGGGCTGGGAAAAGATACCAGAACAAAACACTGCAGAGCTGCTGCCAATCAGTGTAGGAATTGCTGAGCTAGATCATTTAATGGTTTGACTCAGTATAAGGCTCCTATACCTCAGTATAAGGGTCCTATAAATATATATCATCAGCTAATCTCCACCTCATGCATTTCACAATCTGGCTTTATTTATTTATTTACTATATTTAGCAGATGCCCAATAAGTGTCATTCTCTGGGTGACATAGATAGGGAAAGTGAAGACCACATCAGACAGAGTAGGTCATTTTAATTACATACCATATGGCCAAGCTTATCCAGTGTTTATTTCTGCTGAGGCAAATGGTTTTGTTCTGAGAAGCCAGACAAGATGTTAGAAATCTCTGTGGTGCAAATGGGTATTTCTAAACTACAGTTTGAAGGATGGCTTTGTTTCCCCTCTTCCTTAAAGTATAAAGCAGAACTCTGTAGCACTCCATTCCAAGAATCTTAACATAATACAATACCATCATCTGACTACTTGGAATTACTTGTGGAAGGCATGCAAGTTAAAATGCTGAGCACAGCAAAAATAGCCTTGTCACCATCGATAATGTGAGACACATGCAGCTTTGATGAAAGATGCTACCTCTGAAGAATCAGATCAACAGCTGTGAGGAGAGGAACAGAAGACCCTGTTACTTTAATAAAATTGGCATCAACCAAGTCTGCAGAAAATCCACATCTAAAGAATGGGCTGCTTTGGAAGTTAAACTAAAAATTTTCGTAACAACTTGGCAAATTGTCTGTGTTTTATCAGCAAAATGTGAAGCTATTTTTAGCAAGGCAAGAATGCGATGCTGGCAACTGCAATCCAGCCGGTGCTACAAGTCAACTGTCCAACCAGTGAGCTCACTCTACCACATAGCTAAAGATACTGGGTTGGATCCAGTCTTAGTTGTACTTAGAGCAGACCCACTGAAATCAGTGGAACTTCATTAGTCATGACTACCTTATGTCCCATTAATTTAATAGGTCTACTCTAAGTATGACCAAGTCTGGATCCAACCACTTGTAAAAATCCAAGCATCTAACTCGTTTCTCTAGAACAACAGGGCAGGTTTTTTTTAGCACTAGCAGCACAGGTTCAAATCCCTGCTTAGAGCAACTTCATACTTTGCATGGTAGCTGGGCAACAGTGGAGTTCCATGCAGAAAAAAAAATGATGGGGGAAGGGTGGATGTGAGCTCCTAAACAGGCAGTGGATGTGCACCAGAAATCCATGGCCAATCACAACCCTTTCAAGCATGTTCCTAAACGTTTAGCAGAGCACATCATATTTTTCATATTTGCTGCAAGAAACATCAGGAAATACTTTATTAATGATTTGGACAAATAATGGGTAGTTCTGCAAATGGTCAGTATGATCCAATACACAGCGTTGGACCTGGGAGGCTAGAGCTCAAATCCGTTTGTAATCAAGGCCTTGTGTGGTTATTATTTGTTAGAATTATATCCTGCTTTTTCCTTCAAGGAGCCCAAGGTGGTGTACATGATCGTACCCCTCCCCATTTTATCCTCACAACAACCCTGCAAGGTAGGTTAGACTGAGAGTCAGTGACTGGCTCTCAGTCACCTAGTGAGCTTTATAGCCATGTGGGGATTTGAACCCAGGTATCCCCCGGCCTAGTCCAACACTAACCCCTACACCACACTGGCTCTCTGCCTTGGCCTCCACTCATCTTCTGTAAAGTGGGAACAATAATATTATATCACCCACGGTTTTGATGAGGATGATTGAGTAAAGAACTTCAACGTATTTTTAATGTTAAAACTAACCAGCATCAGAACAGCAAGTGAGTGGTGGTGAGCCTCACAATCTATGCATTCACATGATAGTTATTTACTCTGGCGGCTTCACGACAAAATCATAACACAGCAACCATTTTTGCAGGGGGTATGTTTGCATCGCAAACCTGACTTGCACATCATCAAACACTGTATGACTGCATCATGGCACAAACAGCGGCGACTGGTGCCCACTGGGGCTGGTAGGGCGGAAGACAGGGCAGATGTGGTACTTGGCAGCTCCACACATACCTGGTTTAGGCGGGATCTCTCTGCTACAAGTGCATGGGGGACAGGTGGAGAGTCGCTACCCCATTTGCCCCCAATACAGAACCACCTCTGGGCACAAGTCACTTTGTGAAAATTTTTCAGGATGTAGCAGGTCAGAGCGTGTGTGAGACTGGTTCTGCATGCCAAAATAGCGCTGGTGCTTGCTGATGCATTCAACCCAGCAATTTCTGTATGTTTCAGGGATGGGGCTAAAGTGCCCCCCAAAATGGATTAATCTTTGGGGAAGTGGAAGGCTTTTTTGTTTTTTTCTAGAAGGAGGAAAGAAAAACTATTGGCTACCTCATATTTAAAGGTAAGACCCCTTCCTCCAGCTCAAACATTCTTAGAACTTGCCCACTTGCAGAAGTCAACAAATATTGCTTCCCTTTTCATGGGACACCCCATGGAAGTGTGAGTGTGGGGATATTCGACTCAGCTTTATGCCAAAAGTACAATGTTTGAGGTGCTTTCACAGTGTTTCAAATGGCAGCATGAACTGACTATATATCTTCACTTCATGAACACAAAAAGCAAATGCCTGTAACATTTAAAGAAAAAAATGGCTTTTAATTAGAAATACTTATCAAATAATTTCAGCATGCGTTACTGCATTACTGGGTTGATTTTTACATTGTCTACATGATTCTGGAGACAGCCTGTGACACTTTTAGTGGTGTGGGTGGAGGAACAGACACATCCACCCAAAGGAAACAAATCTGCCTGACTAGTATACAACAACTGGGGAATCTTTGGCAGTATTTATTTTCAGACACTCCCCATACCCAGAGTAGAGAAAGAGTTTATTTAAGGACTCTTAAGAAGGGAAGGAGGAAATATATGCATATTCTGAGAAGATGCTTAAAATGCTATTGTGCTTGAGTGGTCAGTCCACTGTATAATATTTCTAGCTGGAACATTTTTGTGCTAGAATATTTCTAGCGCTGTGGAGCTGCCATGGCTCTTGCTAAAGGCACCCCATTTCCAGTGGCTGACTTCTGAAAAGCTCTGGAGCTCTCAAATCTTCAAATGTGAAATGGAAATGATGTGCTCCAGGCTAAAGGCCTGCACACTATAGTGCAGAGGCCTTTAGCCTAGAGCTATAGTGCAGAGGTGCAGAACCTCAGGCCTCGGGGCTAAATTTGGCCCTCGGGGGTTCCTATGATAGCTACGCCCCTTTCCCCCAACCACAGATAGTTTGGTGATTTTCTGGCCTTTGTGCTGTTTTTTCACCATTCTCAAATGTGGAAATGCCTCTCCTAATGCACTGACTGGGTTCACACAACATATTCAAGGATTGAGTGTGGTTGTCATTGAAACATGGGTTATTGTTGAAACATGGGGTATTGTGTTGTCTGAACCCAGCCGTGATAACAAATCTTGGTTTGTTAATCAGAACAACCCACAGTTCACAACCCAACAACAAACCACGGGTTCTCTTCATGAGTTGTTCAGACATCACGATAAGCCATGTTTCAACAACCCCATGGTCCAATGACAACCCACACTCAAGCCATACTCAACCCTTAAGTGTAGGTTATTGCGTTGTGCGAACCCAGTCTTACTTACTGGCAGGAAGTGCTTTATGTTACAATAGACTGGTATCTTTCTTTTGCCTTTGGCCCCACCCATTCCTGGAAAGCAGCCCCTGAGAGCTTCTCCAAAATGGACTTTGGCCCTCAGGCTGAATAGAAGTCCAACACCCCTGCTAGAGTGACTCAGTGGTCATGGAGGGACATTCTGCGCATGCAGAATGCACTTCTTTGTGCACGAATTAGCACTTGATGGAAGGGTCCATAGCTTGGTGGTGGAGCACCTGCTTGACCTGCAGAAGGTACCAATATTATTTATTATCTTATGTATTAATAATATTTATATACCGCTTCACATTAAAAATCTCCAAGTGGCTCGAACGCCGCCTCCAGCTCTAAAAAGATTCTCATGTAGGCCCTGGAGATCCACCAGCGGCAGGAAGAGATGACTTGGGGCCAGATGGGCCAGGAGTCTGACCCGGCGTAAGCAGTTCTCCTATTATTTCTTCCAGTGCCGATCCCCGGAATTGAAAACAGGTTCTTGGGCTCGATCACGGGCTCACATTAAGCCCTGCCAAGACTGAAGGCTGCCCACCATGTGAGTCCTCCCGCATGCTGTGAAGCTGGCAACTCTTCCCCTCCACGTGCCAAGGACAGCAAAGCCCCTGGCGCCATGCCCTCCCCCTCGGCACAGCCCCAGCCTGTGGCTGCACCCCAACTTTGCCTTCTCTGAAGCATCAGCAGCCCAGATTGGCGCCTGGAGAGTATCCCAGTTTCTCAGCTGCGGAAACACACAGGGCTTCCACTTGGGTTTGGAAGCGCTGCCTGCCTGCTGAAGCCCCCCCCCCCCCCCACACACACATTAGCCAGGTCACTCCCTAGGGTACCGTTAACTCCTTTCTGGATGCAATCCTGCACACAACTTGGGCGGCTTAAAGAAAGCGCCTGGGTTTCACTGGCTTTTAAACGGCTAAACCAAGCGCCGGAGGAGGGCTGCACGCTTCATCGCCTCCTTCTTGCTGCTCAGGACCGGTGCCGTGGCTGGGCCAGCCCTTTGTCCCGCTCTTCGCAGCCCTCCTCGCTAAAGTAGACCTTTGCCCGGTGTGGGTGCAGGCGAGAGCGCGCGCTGCCCCTTCACTCCCCCCCCCCGACTTCGCAGCGGCAGTGGACAAATGCAGGGGCCAGGGAAGGGCGGGCAAACTCCCCTGTTGCAGCATCTTTGATGCGCAGTAATAAAAGTAGCACCAGGCGTGGGGAGTGGGCTTGGCCCTGCCTCGACCCCCACCCACCTTGGTCACTGATGAGGCTCTGTGTGCCCCTGTTCTCCTTTCAGGAAATAATCTCTCCACCCCCCGCCCCCAACTCAACATCACCTCGGCCACCCATAGGCAGGGTTCTCGGGGCACACTGCACCGCGTCCCCGCGCCCGGCAAGGCGCTGGTTCCCCCCCCCCCAATGGCTCCCCATTCCAGAAGGGGAGGCAGTTGCGGAGTTTTCAACCTCCCCTCCCAAGTCCCGGGGCGCTGCTCACCCCACACACACAAGCCCGCCCCTCACGCACCCCGATCCCCACTGCACCAAACGGGACGGCGAAAACAGCCCCGGGACCGCGCGTCCGCAGCACTTCCCTCTCCCTGGCCCAGCCGCCGCTCATCCAGCCCGCGCACTCGGGCCTGGGGTGGCTCGCTCGCCCGGTCCGCGGGAGGGCACTTACCGCCAGGCAGCCGCGTCGCCTGCGCGCTCGCCACACCGCGCAGCGCGGCCAGCAGCAGCAGCAGCAGGGGCGCCCGGGCGGCTCCCCCGTCGCGTTCCCGGAGCCGCATGTCCCGCCGACCTCAGCAGCAGCAGCACACCAGCAAAAGCAGCGCGCCGAGCTCCAGCCGAGCGTCTGCCACCGGCCGAGGCGGCGGTGACTCCGCCTCCGGGCCAGGGGCCAGCCGCGGGGAGGAGGGACTCCGGAGCGGCTCCTTGGGGCGGGGGAGAGCAGCCCTGTCCCGAGACTTGGAGGCTTTCGAAACGCCTTCTGAGGTCTAGGCAAGCGATGCTTCAGTTGACGCTTCCCCAAAGCGGACACCTTACTCTGCGGCGAGGTGATGAAGAGTCAGGGGCCCCTGTTACATGGTGGCCCTGTCCAGGACCAGCGGCAGAGAGATGGAGCCTTTCCATAAGCAGCATGGGCATTTTGCTCACCTTAGTCTTTTATGCAGTTCACACAGTGCGAAATTGAGGCTGGAGCATATGTTACCCCATGGCAGGGAAGCCGTAACACATTCCGCAGTGCAATCTGTGAAGAAAAAAACTCCCAGCGTACCCAGAGAAATTGACTCTCTTCAACATCAGTGATGGGTGCTGAGTGGCTGTGCCTTTTATGGCTGGTCGAGCGGTCATTCAAACCACACACCACAGGTCCAGATCATGCTTTGCCACACCCTCATAAAGCCAAGCTGGAGAAACCAAAAAGCGATGGGGAGACTTGATGGGAATGTGTGAACCCCTTAAGTTAGTGAAGCCATCCCAATGAAGGGGAGACTTGCTGGGGCTGTGAGAGCCCGACCATTATGCGAAGCTTTTCCCACGAAGGGCAGACTTGCTGGGAATGCATGAACCTGTTAAATAAGTAAAGCCATCCCCATGAAGGGGAGACTTGCTGGGATTGTGTGAGTAAGACCATTAAGCAAAGCCTTGTTCGGACTGTGTGCACCCCCCAAAAAGTGAAGCCATCCACATGAAGAGGAGACTTGCTGGGAGTGGGAGAGCCCCAAAATCAGTTAAGCCATCCCCAAGAAGGGGAGTCTTGCTGGGATAGTGAAACCCCACCATTAAGCAAAGCCATCCCTATGAAGATTTATTTAAGGGGTTCACGCATTCCATGCACGTCTCCTCTTCATGGGGATGGCTTAACTTATTTGGAGGTTCACACAATCCCAGCAAACGTCCCCTTCATGGGAATGGCTTAACTGATTTTGGGGCTCACACTGTCCCAACAAGTGTCCTTTTCATGTGGATGGCTTCACTTTTAGGGGGGGTTCACACAGTCCGAACAAGGCTTTGCTTAATGGTCTTACTCACACGATCTCAGCAAGTCTCCCCTTCATGGGGGTAGCTTCACTGGTTTTGGGGCTCACACCGTCCCAACAAGTCTCCTCTTCAGGGGGATGACTTTACTTTTTGGGGAGCTCACACGGTCCCAGCAAGTCTTTCCTTCATAGATCAGGTTTTGCATTTTGATGGGGATCTCATATTCCCAGCAAGTCTTCCCTTCATGGGGACGGCTTCCCTTAGGGATGGGATTCAAAAATTCCCAGCAAGTCTCCCCTTCATGGGGATGCTTTCACTTCTTTAAGGGGCTCACGCATTCCTAGCAAGTCTTCCCCTCATGGGGATGGCTTCACTTATTTAAGGGGTTCACGCATTCTAAGCAGGTTTCCCCTTTGTGGGGATGACTTCACTAATTGTGGGGATGACTTCACTAATGACTTCACTTGTTCGGACTGTGTGCACCCCCCCAAAAGTGAAGCCATCCACATGAAGAGGAGACTTGCTGGGACTGGGAGAGCCCCAAAATCAGTTAAGCCATCCCCAAGAAGGGGAGACTTGCTGGGGATTTCTTAATCCCATCCATAAGGGAAGCCATCCCCATGAAGAGAAACTTGCTGGGAATGCATGGACCCGTTAAATAAGTGAAGCCATCCCCATGGAGACTTGCTTGCATAGTGTGAGCCTCAAAATCAGTGAAGCTGTCACCATGAAGGGGCGACTTGCTGGGAATTTTTGAATACCATCCCTAAGGGAAGCCGTCCCCATGAAGGGAAGACTTGCTGGGAATATGTGATCCCCATCAAAATGCAAAGCCTGATCTATGAAGGAAAGACTTGCTGGGACTGTGTGCACCTGTTAAATTAATGAAGTCATCCCCATGAAGGGGAGACTTGCTAAGACTGTGTGAGCTCCCCAAAAAGTAAAGTCATCCCCCTGAAGAGGAGACTTGTTGGGACGGTGTGAGCCCCAAAACCACTGAAGCAAGCTGGTTGTGAAGCCATCCCCATGAAGAGGAGACTTGCTGAGATTGTGTGAACCTCCAATTAAAAGACTTGCTAGGAATGTGTGAGCCCCTTAAATAAGGGAAGCTGTCCCCATGAAGGGGAGTCTTGCTAGGACTGTGTGAGCTCCCCAAAAAGTAAAGCCATGCCCCTGAAGAGGAGACTTGTTGGGAGTGTGATTTGATTTTGGGACTTGTTGGGAGCCCCAAAATCAGTTAAGCTAGCCACATGGACATATCTGCTGGGATTGTGTGAACCCCCACATAAGTGAAGCCATACCCATGAAGGAGAGACTTGCTAGGACTGTGTGAGCCCCCAAATGAGTGAAGCTATCCCCATGAAGGGAAGCCTTGCTGGGACAGTGAAGCTGCTCCATTAAGCAAAGCCTTCACCATTCAGGGGAGACTTGTTCAGAATGTGTGAGCCCCCCGAAAAGTGAAGCCATCCCCATGAAGAGGAGTCTTGCTGGGAAAGTGTGAATCCCATCCATTATAGAAGCTGTCCTGATGAAGGGGAGACCTGTTGGGATTATGTTACCCCCATCAAAATTCAAAGCCTTACCCATGAAGGAGAGACTTGCTGGGAATGTGTGAACCCCTTAAATTAGTGAAGCCTTCCCCATGAAGGGGAGACTTGCTGAGAATGTGTGACACCCAGATAAGTGAAGCCATCCCTATGAAGGGGAGACTTGCTGGGAAAGCGTGAATCCCATCCATCAGGGAAGCTGTCCCGATGAAGGGGAGACCTGTTGGGATTATGTTACCCCCATCAAAATTCAAAGCCTTAACCATGAAGGGGAGACTTGCTGAGAATGTATGACACCCAGATAAATGAAGCCATCTCTACGAAGAGGAGAGTTGCTAGTGTTGTATGAACCTCCAAATAAGTGAAGCCATCCCCATGAAGGGGAGACTTGCTGGGACTGTGAGAGCCCCACCATTAAGCGAAGCTTTCCACATGAAGGGAAGCTAGCTTGGAAAGCATGAACTCCTTAATATGTAAAGAAATCCCCATGAAGGGGAGTCTTGCTAGGACTCTGAAGCCCCACCATTATGCAAAGCCATCCCCGTGAACAGAAACTTGCTGGGAATGCACAAATCCCATCCATCCAAGAAGCTTTACCCATGAAGGGGAGACTTGCCGGGAATATTTGAAGCACCCCCCAAAAGTGAAGCCATCCCCATGAAGGGGACTTGCTGGCATTGTGTGAAACCTGCCCCCCAGTGAAGCCATCCCCATGAAGGGAAACTTGCTGGGAATGCATGAACCCGTTCACTAAATAAAGCCATTCCCATGAATGGGAGACTTGCTTGCATAGAGTGAGCCTCAAAATCAGTGAAACCATCATCATGAGGGGGAAAGTTGCTGGGACTGTGAGAGCCCCACCATTAAGCGAAGCTTTCCCCATGAAGGGGAGACTAGCTGGGAATGCATGAACCCCTTTAATTAGTGAAGCCATCCCCATGAGGGGGAGACTTGCTAGGAATGCGTGAACCCCTTAAATAAGTGAAGGCATCCCCATGAAGGGGAGACTTGCTGGGACTGTGTGAGACCCAAAATGAGTCAAGCCATCCCCAGGAAGGGGAGATTTGCTTGCATTGTGTGAGCCACAAAATCCCCATGAAGGGGAGAGTTGTGGGACTGTGAGAGCCCCACCATTAAGGGAAGCTTTCCCCATGAAGGGGAGACTAGTTGGGTATGCGTGAACCCAATCCACGAAGGGGAGAATAGATGGGACTGTGTGAACCCCAAAGTAAGTGAAGCCTTCCCCATGAAGGGGAGACTTGCTGGGACTGTGTGAGCAAGACCATTAAGCAAAGCCTTGTTCGGACTGTGTGAGCCCCCCCCAAAAAAAGTGAAGAGGAGACTTGCTGGGACTGTGAGAGCCCCAAAGTCAGTTAAGCCATATCCAAGAAGGGGAGTCTTGCTGGGACAGTGAAGCCCCACTATTAAGTGAAGCTTTCCCCATGAAGGGGAGACTAGCTGGGTATGCGTGAAACCAATAAAGAAAGAAACCATCCCCATAAAGGGGACACCTGCTGGGAATGTGTGCACCTGTTAAATTAGTGAAGCCATCCCCCTGAAGAGGAGACTTGTTGGGAGTGTGGGAGCCCCGAAATCAGTTAAGCCATCCCCATGAATGAGATATTTGCTGGGATTGTGTGAACCTCCAAATAAGTGAAACCATACTCATGAAGGGAAGACTTGCTAGGACTGTGTGAGCCCCAAAATGAGTGAAGCTATCCCCATAAAGGGGGGACTTGCTGGGACTGTGAACAAGACCATTAAGCAAAGCCTTCCCAATGAAGGGGAGACTTGTTCGGACTGTGTGAGCCGCCCCCAAAGTGAAGCCATCCACGTAGAGACTTGCTGGGACAGTGAAGCCCCACCATTAAGGGAAGCTTTCCCCATGAAGGGGAGACTAACTGGGTATGCATGAACCCAATAAAGAAGAAACCATCCCCATGAAGAGGAGACGTGCATCGAATGCGTGAACCTCTTAAATAAGTGAATCCATCCCCATGAAGGGGAGACTAGCTGGGAATGCATGAACCCCTTAAATTAGTGAAGCCATCCCCATGAAGGGGAGATTTGTTGGGAATATGTGATCCCCATCAAAATGCAAAGCCTTATCCATGAAAGAAGACTTGCAGGGACTGTGTGAACCCCTTAAATGACTGAAGCCATCCCCATGAAGGGGAGACTTGCTGGATTGGGTAAACCCCTAAACTAAGTGAAGCCATCTGCATGAAGAGGAAACTTCCTGAGAAAGTGTAAACCCCTTAAATAAGTGAAGCCATCCCCATGAGGGGGAGACTTGCTAGGAATGTGGGAGCCCCTTAAAGAAGGGAAGCTGTCCCCATGAAGAGGAGACTTGCTGGGAATATGTGATCCCCATCAAAATGCAAAGCCTTACCCATGAAGGGAAGACTTGCTAGGACTGTGTGAGCCCCAAAATGAGTGATGCCATCCCCATGAAGGGGAGACTTGCTCGGAATGTGTGCACCTGTTAAATTAGTGAAGCCATCCTCATGAAGAGGAGTCTTGCTGGGACTGTGTGAGCAAAACCATTAAGCAAAGCCCTGTTCGGACTGTGTGGCCACCCTCCCCCCAAAGTGAAGCCATCCACATGAAGAGGAGACTTGCTGGGGATTTATTAATCCCATCCATAAGGGAAGCCATCCCCATGAAGGGAAACATGCTGGGAATGCATGAACCCCTTAAATTAGTGAAGCCATCCCCATGAAGGGGAGATTTGTTGGGAATATGTGATCCCCATCAAAATGCAAAGCCTTATCCATGAAAGAAGACTTGCAGGGACTATGTGTACCCCTTAAATGACTGAAGCCATCCCCATGAAGGGGAGACTTGCTGGATTGTGTAAACCCCTAAACTAAGTGAAGCCATCTGCATGAAGAGGAAACTTCCTGAGAAAGCGTAAACCCCTTAAATAAGTGAAGCCATCCCCATGAGGGGGAGACTTGCTAGGACTGTGTGAGCCCCAAAATGAGTGATGCCATCCCCATGAAGGGGAGACTTGCTCGGAATGTGTGCACCTGTTAAATTAGTGAAGCCATCCTCATGAAGAGGAGTCTTGCTGGGACTGTGTGAGCAAAAACATTAAGCAAAGCCCTGTTCGGACTGTGTGGCCACCCTCCCCCCAAAGTGAAGCCATCCACATGAAGAGGAGACTTGCTGGGGATTTATTAATCCCATCCATAAGGGAAGCCATCCCCATGAAGGGAAGACTTGCTGGGAATATGAGATCCCCATCAAAATGCAAAGCCTTATCCATGAAAGAAGACTTGCAGGGACTGTGTGAACCCCTTAAATGACTGAAGCCATCCCCATGAAGGGGAGACTTGCTGGATTGTGTAAACCCCTAAACTAAGTGAAGCCATCTGCATGAAGAGGAAACTTCCTGAGAAAGCGTAAACCCCTTAAATAAGTGAAGCCATCCCCATGAGGGGGAGACTTGCTAGGAATGTGGGAACCCCTTAAATTAGTGAAGCCATCCCCATGAAGGGGAGATTTGTTGGGAATATGTGATCCCCATCAAAATGCAAAGCCTTATCCATGAAAGAAGACTTGCAGGGACTATGTGAACCCCTTAAATGACTGAAGCCATCCCCATGAAGGGGAGACTTGCTGGATTGTGTAAACCCCTAAACTAAGTGAAGCCATCTGCATGAAGAGGAAACTTCCTGAGAAAGCGTAAACCCCTTAAATAAGTGAAGCCATCCCCATGAGGGGGAGACTTGCTAGGACTGTGTGAGCCCCAAAATGAGTGATGCCATCCCCATGAAGGGGAGACTTGCTCGGAATGTGTGCACCTGTTAAATTAGTGAAGCCATCCTCATGAAGAGGAGTCTTGCTGGGACTGTGTGAGCAAAAACATTAAGCAAAGCCCTGTTCGGACAGTGTGGCCACCCTCCCCCCAAAGTGAAGCCATCCACATGAAGAGGAGACTTGCTGGGGATTTATTAATCCCATCCATAAGGGAAGCCATCCCCATGAAGGGAAACGTGCTGGGAATGCATGAACCCATTGACTAAGTAAAGCCATTCCCATGAACGGGAGACTTGCTTGCGTAGTGTGAGCCCCAAAATCAGTGAAGCTGTCACCATGAGGGAAAGAGTTGCTGGGACTGTGAGAGCCCCACGATTAAGCGAAGCTTTCCCCATGAAGGGGGGACTAGCTGGGAATGCATGAACCCCTTAAATTAGTCAAGCCACCCCATGAGGGGGAGACTTGCTAGGAATGTGTGAACCCCTTAAATAAGTGAAGGCATCCCCATGAAGGGGAGACTTGCTCGGAATGTGTGCACCCGTTAAATTAGTGAAGCCATCCCCATGAAGAGGAGACTTGCTGGGATTGTGTGAACCTCCAATTAAGTGAAGCCATCCCCATGAAGGGGAGACTTGCTTGCATTGTGTGAGTCACAAAATCCCCTTGAGGGGGAGAGTTGTGGGGCTGTGAGAGCCCCACTATTAAGTGAAGCTTCCCCTATGAAGGGGAGACTAGCTGGGTATGCATGAAACCAATAAAAAAAGAAACCATCCCCATGAAGGGGACACTTGCTGGGAATGTGTGCACCTGTTAAATTAGTGAAGCCATCCCCCTGAAGAGGAGACTTGAGGAGAAGTGTAGTCATACCTATGAAGGGGAGACTTGTTAGGACTGTGTGAACAAGACGATTAAGCAAATCCTTCTCTATTAAGGGGAGACTTGTTCGGACTGTGTGAGCCCCAAAATCAGTTAAACCATACCCATGAAAGGGAGATTTGCTGGGAAAGTGAAGCCCCTCCATTAAGCGAAGCTTTCCCCATGAAAGGAAGACTTGCTGGGACTATGTGAACCCCTTAAATGAGTGAAGCCATCCCCATGAAGGGGAGACTTGCTCGGAAAGTGTGCAACTGTTAAATTAGTGAAGCCATCCCCATGAAGAGGAGTCTTGCTGGGACTGTGTGAGCAAGACCATTAAGCAAAGCCTTGTTTAGACTGTGTGAGCCCCCCCCCCCAAATAAAGTTAAGCCATCCACATGAAGAGGAGACTTGCTGGGACTGTGTGAGCCCCAAAATGAGTGAAGCCATCCCCAGGAAGGGGAGATTTGCTTGCATTGTGTGAGCCACAAAATCCCATGAAGGGGAGTGTTGTGGGGCTGTGAGAGCCCCACCATTAAGGGAAGCGTTCCCCATGAACGGGAGACTAGCTGGGTATGCGTGAACCCAATAAAGAAGGAAACCATCCCCATGAAGAGGAGAATAGATGGGACTGTGTGGACCCCAAAGTAAGTGAAGCCATCCCCATGAGAGTGAGACTTGCTAGGAATGTGTGAGCCCTAAAATAAGGGAAGTCTTCCCCATGAAGGGGAGACTTGCTGGGAATGTGTCATCCCCATCAAAATGCAAAGCCTTACCCATGAGGGGGAGACTTGCTGGACTGTGTAGGCCCCACCATTAAGCGACACTGTCCCCATGAAGGGGAGACCTACTTAGAATGCATGAACCCCTTAAATAAAGCCATCCCCATGAGCAGGAGGCTTGCTAGGAATGTGTGAGCACCTTGAATAAGTGATGCCATCCCCATGAAGGGAAGAGGTGCTAGGAATATGTGAATCCCATCCATGGAGGAAGCCATCCCCATGAAGGGGAGACTTGCTGGATTGTGTACACCCCTTAACTAAGTGAAGCCATCTGCATGAAGAGGAGACTTCCTGAGAAAGCGTAAACCCCTTAAATAAGTGAAGCCATCCCCATGAGGGGGAGACTTGCATGCATTGTGTGAGCCACAAAATCCCCATGAAGGGGAGAGTTGTGGGGCTGTGAGAGCCCCACCATTAAGGGCAGCTTTCCCCATGAAGGGGAGACTAGTTGGGTATGCGTGGACCAAATAAAGAAGGAAACCATCCCCATGAAGGGGAGAATAGATGGGACTGTGTGGGCCCCAAAGTAAGTGAAGCCATCCCCATGAGAGGAAGACTTGCTAGGAATGTGTGAGCCCTTAAATAAGGGAAGCCTTCCCCATAAAGGGGAGACTTGCTGGGAATGTGTCATCCCCATCAAAATGCAAAGCCTTACCCATGAAGGGGAGACTTGCTCTGAAAGTGTGCACCTGTTAAATTAGTGAAGCCATCCACATGAAAAGGAGACTTGCTGGGATTGTGTGAACCTCCAATTAAGTGAAGCCATCCCCATGAAGGGGAGACTTGCTTGCATTGTGTGAGCCACAAAATCCCCTTGAGGGGGAGAGTTGTGGGGCTGTGAGAACCCACTATGAAGTGAAGCTTTCCCCATGAAGGGGAGACTAGCTGGGTATGCGTGAAACCAATAAAGAAAGAAAACATCCCCATGAAGGGGACACCTGCTGGGAATGTGTGCACCTGTTAAATCAGTTAAGCCATCCCCATGAAGGGGTGATTTGCTGGGATTGTGTGAACCCCCAAATAAGTGTAGCCATCCCCATGAAGGGGAGACTTGCTGGGACAGTGAAGCCACACCATTAAGCGAAGCTTTCCCCATGAAGGGGGGACCTGCTTGGAATGCCTGAACCCCTTAAATAAGTGAAGCCATCCCCAGAAAGGGGAGACTTGCTCGGAATGTGTGCACCTGTTAAATTAGTGAAGCCATCCACATGAAGAGGAGACTTGCTTGCATTGTGTGAGCTACAAAATCCCCATGAAGGGGAGAGTTGTGGGGCTGTGAGAGCCCCACTATTAAGGGAAGCTTACCCCATGAAGGGGAGACTAGGTGGGTATGTGTGAAGCCAATAAAGAAAGCAACCATCCCCATGAAGGGGACACTTGCTGGGAATGTGTGCACCTGTTAAATTAGTGAAGCCATCCCCAGGAAGAGGAGTCTTGCTGGGACTGTGTGAGCAAGACCAATAAGCAAAGCTTTGTTCAGCCTGTGTGAGCCCCCCCCCCCAAAAGAGAAGCCATCCACAAGAAGAGGAGACTTGCTGGGACAGTGAAACCCGCTATTAAGCAAAGCCATCCCTATGAAGGAGAGACTTGCTGGGGATTTATTAATCCCATCCATAAGGGAAGCCATCCCCATGAAGGGGAGACCTTCTTGGAATGCCTGAGCCCCTTAAATAAGTGAAGCCATCCCCATGAGGGGGAGACTTTCGAGGAAAGTGTGAGCCCCTTAAATAAGTGAAGGCATCCCCATGAAGGGGAGGTTTGCTGGGATTGTGTGACCCTCCAATTAAGTGAAGCCACCCCCATGAAGGGGAGACTTGCTTGCATTGTGTGAGCCCCAAAATCCCCTTGAGGGGGAGAGTTGTGGGGCTGTGAGAGCCCCACTATTAAGTGAAGCTTCCCCTAAGAAGGGGAGACTAGCTGGGTATGCATGAAACCAATAAAGAAAGAAACCATCCCCATGAAGGGGACACTTGCTGGGAATGTGTGCACCTGTTAAATTAGTGAAGCCATCCCCAGGAAGAGGAGTCTTGCTGGGACTGTGTAAGCAAGACCAATAAGCAAAGCTTTGTTCAGCCTGTGTGAGCCCCCCCCCCCCAAAAGAGAAGCCATCCACAAGAAGAGGAGACTTGCTGGGACAGTGAAACCCGCTATTAAGCAAAGCCATCCCCATGAAGGGGAGACTAGCTGGGAATGTATGAACCCCTTAAATTAGTGAAGCCATCCCCATGAGGGGGAGACTTCCTAGGAATGCATGAACGCATTAAATAAGTGAAGGCATCCCCATGAAGGGGAGACTTGCTGGGACTGTGTGTGCCCCAAAATGAGTGAAGCCATCCCCATGAAGGGGAGATTTGCTGGGATTGTGTGAACTCCCAAATAAGTGAAGCCATCCCCATGAAGGGGAGACTTGCTTGCATTGTGTGAGCCACAAAATCAGTGAAGCCATCCCCACGAAGGGGAGAGTTGTGGGGCTGTGAGAGCCCCACCATTAAGAGAAGCTTTCCCCATGAAGGGGAGAGTAGTTGGGTATGCGTGGACCAAATGAAGAAGGAAACCATCCGCATGAAGGGGAGAATAGATGGGACTGTGTGGGCCCCAAAGTAAGTGAAGCCATCCCCATGAGAGTGAGACTTGCTAGGAATGCGTGAGCCCTAAAATAAGGGAAGCCTTCCCCATGAAGGGGAGACTTGCTCAGAATGTGTGCACCTGTTAAATTAGTGAAGCCATCCCCATGAAGGGGAGATTTGCTGGGACTGTGTGAGCAAGACCATTAAGTGAAGCTTTCTCCATGAAGGAGAGACCTTCTTGGAATGCCTGAGCCCCTTAAATAAGTGAAGCCATCCCCATGAGGGGGAGACTTTCGAGGAATGTGTGAGCCCCTTAAATAAGTGAAGCCATCCCCATGAGGGGGAGACTTTCGAGGAATGTGTGAGCCCCTTAAATAAGTGAAGGCATCCCCATGAAGGGGAGGTTTGCTGGGATTGTGTGACCCTCCAATTAAGTGAAGCCACCCCCATGAAGGGGAGACTTGCTTGCATTGTGTGAGCCCCAAAATCCCCATGAAGGGGAGAGTTGTAGGGCTGTGAGAACCCCACTATTAAGGGAAGCTTTCCTGATGAAGGGCAGACTAGCTGGGGATGCGTGAACCCAATAAAAACAAACCATCCCCATGAAGGGGATACTTGCTGGGATTGAGCGAGCCCCAAAATCAGTTAAGCCATCCCCATGAAGGGGTGATTTGCTGGGATTGTGTGAACCCCAAAATAAGCAAAGCCTTCCCCCTTAAGGGGAGACTTGTTCGGACTGTGTAAGCCCCAAAATCAGTTAAGCCATCTCCATGAAAGGGAGACTTGCTGGGAAAGTGACGCCCCACCATTAAGCGAAGCCTTCCCCATTAAGGGGAGACTAGCAGAGAATGCATGAACCCGTTAACTAAGTAAAGCCATTCCCATGAACGGGAGACTTGCTTGCATAGTGTGAGCCCTTAAATAAGGGAAGCCTTCCCCATGAAGGGGAGACTTGCTGGGAATGTGTGAACCCCATCAAAATGCAAAGCCTTACGCATGAAGGGAACACTTGCTGGGACTATGTGAACCCCTTAAATGAGTGAAGCCATCCCCATGAAGAGGAGACTTGGTAGGACTGTGTGTGCCTGTTCAATTAGTGAAGCCATCCCCATGAAGGGGAGACCTGCTGAGAATGCGTGAACCCCTTAAAGAAAGCCATCCCCATGACCGGGAGGCTTGCTAGGCATGTGTGAGCACCTTGAATAAGTGATGCCATCCCCAAGAAGGGAAGAGGTGCAAGGAATTTGTGAATCCCATCCATGTGGGAAGCCATCCCCATGAAGGGGAGACTTGTTGGACTGTGTAGGCCCCACCATTAAGCGACACTGTCCCCATGAAGGGGAGACCTACTTAGAATGCATGAACCCCTTAAATAAAGCCATCCCCATGAGCAGGAGGCTTGCTAGGAATGTGTGAGCACCTTGAATAAGTGATGCCATCCCCATGAAGGGAAGAGGTGCTAGGAATATGTGAATCCCATCCATGGAGGAAGACATCCCCATGAAGGGGAGACTTGCTGGATTGTGTACACCCCTTAACTAAGTGAAGCCATCTGCATGAAGAGGAGACTTGCTGGATTGTGTACACCCCTTAACTAAGTGAAGCCATCTGCATGAAGAGGAGACTTCCTGAGAAAGCGTAAACCCCTTAAATAAGTGAAGCCATCCCCATGAGGGGGAGACTTGTGTGCATTGTGTGAGCCACAAAATCCCCATGAAGGGGAGAGTTGTGGGGCTGTGAGAGCCCCACCATTAAGGGCAGCATTCCCCATGAAGGGGAGACTAGTTGGGTATGCGTGGACCAAATAAAGAAGGAAACCATCCGCATGAAGGGGAGAATAGATGGGACTGTGTGGGCCCCAAAGTAAGTGAAGCCATCCCCATGAGAGGAAGACTTGCTAGGAATGTGTGAGCCCTTAAATAAGGGAAGCCTTCCCCATAAAGGGGAGACTTGCTGGGAATGTGTCATCCCCATCAAAATGCAAAGCCTTACCCATGAAGGGGAGACTTGCTCTGAAAGTGTGCACCTGTTAAATTAGTGAAGCCATCCACATGAAAAGGAGACTTGCTGGGATTGTGTGAACCTCCAATTAAGTGAAGCCATCCCCATGAAGGGGAGACTTGCTTGCATTGTGTGAGCCACAAAATCCCCTTGAGGGGGAGAGTTGTGGGGCTGTGAGAACCCACTATGAAGTGAAGCTTTCCCCATGAAGGGGAGACTAGCTGGGTATGCGTGAAACCAATAAAGAAAGAAAACATCCCCATGAAGGGGACACCTGCTGGGAATGTGTGCACCTGTTAAATCAGTTAAGCCATCCCCATGAAGGGGTGATTTGCTGGGATTGTGTGAACCCCCAAATAAGTGTAGCCATCCCCATGAAGGGGAGACTTGCTGGGACAGTGAAGCCACACCATTAAGCGAAGCTTTCCCCATAAAGGGGGGACCTGCTTGGAATGCCTGAACCCCTTAAATAAGTGAAGCCATCCCCAGAAAGGGGAGACTTGCTCGGAATGTGTGCACCTGTTAAATTAGTGAAGCCATCCACATGAAGAGGAGACTTGCTTGCATTGTGTGAGCTACAAAATCCCCATGAAGGGGAGAGTTGTGGGGCTGTGAGAGCCCCACTATTAAGGGAAGCTTACCCCATGAAGGGGAGACTAGGTGGGTATGTGTGAAGCCAATAAAGAAAGCAACCATCCCCATGAAGGGGACACTTGCTGGGAATGTGTGCACCTGTTAAATTAGTGAAGCCATCCCCAGGAAGAGGAGTCTTGCTGGGACTGTGTGAGCAAGACCAATAAGCAAAGCTTTGTTCAGCCTGTGTGAGCCCCCCCCCCCAAAAGGAGAAGCCATCCACAAGAAGAGGAGACTTGCTGGGACAGTGAAACCCGCTATTAAGCAAAGCCATCCCTATGAAGGAGAGACTTGCTGGGGATTTATTAATCCCATCCATAAGGGAAGCCATCCCCATGAAGGGGAGACTAGCTGGGAATGTATGAACCCCTTAAATTAGTGAAGCCATCCCCATGAGGGGGAGATTTCCTAGGAATGCATGAATGCATTAAATAAGTGAAGGCATCCCCATGAAGGGGAGACTTGCTGGGACTGTGTGTGCCCCAAAATGAGTGAAGCCATCCCCATGAAGGGGAGATTTGCTGGGATTGTGTGAACTCCCAAATAAGTGAAGCCATCCCCATGAAGGGGAGACTTGCTTGCATTGTGTGAGCCACAAAATCAGTGAAGCCATCCCCACGAAGGGGAGAGTTGTGGGGCTGTGAGAGCCCCACCATTAAGAGAAGCTTTCCCCATGAAGGGGAGAGTAGTTGGGTATGCGTGGACCAAATGAAGAAGGAAACCATCCGCATGAAGGGGAGAATAGATGGGACTGTGTGGGCCCCAAAGTAAGTGAAGCCATCCCCATGAGAGTGAGACTTGCTAGGAATGCGTGAGCCCTAAAATAAGGGAAGCCTTCCCCATGAAGGGGAGACTTGCTCAGAATGTGTGCACCTGTTAAATTAGTGAAGCCATCCCCATGAAGGGGAGATTTGCTGGGACTGTGTGAGCAAGACCATTAAGCAAAGCCTTGTTCGCACTGTGTGACCCCCCCCAAAAGTGAAGCCATACCCAAGAAGGGGAGTCTTGCTGGGACAGCGAAGCCACACCATTAAGTGAAGCTTTCTCCATGAAGGAGAGACTACCTGGGAATGCATGAACCCCTTAAATTAGTGAAGCCATCGCCATGAAGGAGAGACCTTCTTGGAATGCCTGAGCCCCTTAAATAAGTGAAGCCATCCCCATGAGGGGGAGACTTTCGAGGAAAGTGTGAGCCCCTTAAATAAGTGAAGGCATCCCCATGAAGGGGAGGTTTGCTGGGATTGTGTGACCCTCCAATTAAGTGAAGCCACCCCCATGAAGGGGAGACTTGCTTGCATTGTGTGAGCCCCAAAATCCCCTTGAGGGGGAGAGTTGTGGGGCTGTGAGAGCCCCACTATTAAGTGAAGCTTCCCCTAAGAAGGGGAGACTAGCTGGGTATGCATGAAACCAATAAAGAAAGAAACCATCCCCATGAAGGGGACACTTGCTGGGAATGTGTGCACCTGTTAAATTAGTGAAGCCATCCCCAGGAAGAGGAGTCTTGCTGGGACTGTGTAAGCAAGACCAATAAGCAAAGCTTTGTTCAGCCTGTGTGAGCCCCCCCCCCCCCAAAAGAGAAGCCATCCACAAGAAGAGGAGACTTGCTGGGACAGTGAAACCCGCTATTAAGCAAAGCCATCCCCATGAAGGGGAGACTAGCTGGGAATGTATGAACCCCTTAAATTAGTGAAGCCATCCCCATGAGGGGGAGACTTCCTAGGAATGCATGAACGCATTAAATAAGTGAAGGCATCCCCATGAAGGGGAGACTTGCTGGGACTGTGTGTGCCCCAAAATGAGTGAAGCCATCCCCATGAAGGGGAGATTTGCTGGGATTGTGTGAACTCCCAAATAAGTGAAGCCATCCCCATGAAGGGGAGACTTGCTTGCATTGTGTGAGCCACAAAATCAGTGAAGCCATCCCCACGAAGGGGAGAGTTGTGGGGCTGTGAGAGCCCCACCATTAAGAGAAGCTTTCCCCATGAAGGGGAGAGTAGTTGGGTATGCGTGGACCAAATGAAGAAGGAAACCATCCGCATGAAGGGGAGAATAGATGGGACTGTGTGGGCCCCAAAGTAAGTGAAGCCATCCCCATGAGAGTGAGACTTGCTAGGAATGCGTGAGCCCTAAAATAAGGGAAGCCTTCCCCATGAAGGGGAGACTTGCTCAGAATGTGTGCACCTGTTAAATTAGTGAAGCCATCCCCATGAAGGGGAGATTTGCTGGGACTGTGTGAGCAAGACCATTAAGCAAAGCCTTGTTCGCACTGTGTGACCCCCCCCAAAAGTGAAGCCATACCCAAGAAGGGGAGTCTTGCTGGGACAGCGAAGCCACACCATTAAGTGAAGCTTTCTCCATGAAGGAGAGACCTTTTTGGAATGCCTGAGCCCCTTAAATAAGTGAAGCCATCCCCATGAGGGGGAGACTTTCGAGGAATGTGTGAGCCCCTTAAATAAGTGAAGCCATCCCCATGAGGGGGAGACTTTCGAGGAATGTGTGAGCCCCTTAAATAAGTGAAGGCATCCCCATGAAGGGGAGGTTTGCTGGGATTGTGTGACCCTCCAATTAAGTGAAGCCACCCCCATGAAGGGGAGACTTGCTTGCATTGTGTGAGCCCCAAAATCCCCATGAAGGGGAGAGTTGTGGGGCTGTGAGAACCCCACTATTAAGGGAAGCTTTCCTGATGAAGGGCAGACTAGCTGGGGATGCGTGAACCCAATAAAAACAAACCATCCCCATGAAGGGGATACTTGCTGGGATTGAGCGAGCCCCAAAATCAGTTAAGCCATCCCCATGAAGGGGTGATTTGCTGGGATTGTGTGAACCCCAAAATAAGCAAAGCCTTCCCCATTAAGGGGAGACTTGTTCGGACTGTGTAAGCCCCAAAATCAGTTAAGCCATCTCCATGAAAGGGAGACTTGCTGGGAAAGTGACGCCCCACCATTAAGCGAAGCCTTCCCTATTAAGGGGAGACTAGCAGAGAATGCATGAACCCGTTAACTAAGTAAAGCCATTCCCATGAACGGGAGACTTGCTTGCATAGTGTGAGCCCTTAAATAAGGGAAGCCTTCCCCATGAAGGGGAGACTTGCTGGGAATGTGTGAACCCCATCAAAATGCAAAGCCTTACGCATGAAGGGAACACTTGCTGGGACTATGTGAACCCCTTAAATGAGTGAAGCCATCCCCATGAAGAGGAGACTTGGTAGGACTGTGTGTGCCTGTTCAATTAGTGAAGCCATCCCCATGAAGGGAAGACCTGCTGAGAATGCGTGAACCCCTTAAAGAAAGCCATCCCCATGACCCGGAGGCTTGCTAGGCATGTGTGAGCACCTTGAATAAGTGATGCCATCCCCAAGAAGGGAAGAGGTGCAAGGAATTTGTGAATCCCATCCATGTGGGAAGCCATCCCCATGAAGGGGAGACTTGTTGGACTGTGTAGGCCCCACCATTAAGCGACACTGTCCCCATGAAGGGGAGACCTACTTAGAATGCATGAACCCCTTAAATAAAGCCATCCCCATGAGCAGGAGGCTTGCTAGGCATGTGTGAGCACCTTGAATAAGTGATGCCATCCCCATGAAGGGAAGAGGTGCTAGGAATATGTGAATCCCATCCATGGAGGAAGACATCCCCATGAAGGGGAGACTTGCTGGATTGTGTACACCCCTTAACTAAGTGAAGCCATCTGCATGAAGAGGAGACTTGCTGGATTGTGTACACCCCTTAACTAAGTGAAGCCATCTGCATGAAGAGGAGACTTCCTGAGAAAGCGTAAACCCCTTAAATAAGTGAAGCCATCCCCATGAGGGGGAGACTAGTTGGGTATGCGTGGACCAAATAAAGAAGGAAACCATCCCCATGAAGGGGAGAATAGATGGGACTGTGTGGGCCCCAAAGTAAGTGAAGCCATCCCCATGAGAGGAAGACTTGCTAGGAATGTGTGAGCCCTTAAATAAGGGAAGCCTTCCCCATAAAGGGGAGACTTGCTGGGAATGTGTCATCCCCATCAAAATGCAAAGCCTTACCCATGAAGGGGAGACTTGCTCTGAAAGTGTGCACCTGTTAAATTAGTGAAGCCATCCACATGAAAAGGAGACTTGCTGGGATTGTGTGAACCTCCAATTAAGTGAAGCCATCCCCATGAAGGGGAGACTTGCTTGCATTGTGTGAGCCACAAAATCCCCTTGAGGGGGAGAGTTGTGGGGCTGTGAGAACCCACTATGAAGTGAAGCTTTCCCCATGAAGGGGAGACTAGCTGGGTATGCGTGAAACCAATAAAGAAAGAAAACATCCCCATGAAGGGGACACCTGCTGGGAATGTGTGCACCTGTTAAATCAGTTAAGCCATCCCCATGAAGGGGTGATTTGCTGGGATTGTGTGAACCCCCAAATAAGTGTAGCCATCCCCATGAAGGGGAGACTTGCTGGGACAGTGAAGCCACACCATTAAGCGAAGCTTTCCCCATGAAGGGGGGACCTGCTTGGAATGCCTGAACCCCTTAAATAAGTGAAGCCATCCCCAGAAAGGGGAGACTTGCTCGGAATGTGTGCACCTGTTAAATTAGTGAAGCCATCCACATGAAGAGGAGACTTGCTTGCATTGTGTGAGCTACAAAATCCCCATGAAGGGGAGAGTTGTGGGGCTGTGAGAGCCCCACTATTAAGGGAAGCTTACCCCATGAAGGGGAGACTAGGTGGGTATGTGTGAAGCCAATAAAGAAAGCAACCATCCCCATGAAGGGGACACTTGCTGGGAATGTGTGCACCTGTTAAATTAGTGAAGCCATCCCCAGGAAGAGGAGTCTTGCTGGGACTGTGTGAGCAAGACCAATAAGCAAAGCTTTGTTCAGCCTGTGTGAGCCCCCCCCCCCCCCAAAAGAGAAGCCATCCACAAGAAGAGGAGACTTGCTGGGACAGTGAAACCCGCTATTAAGCAAAGCCATCCCTATGAAGGAGAGACTTGCTGGGGATTTATTAATCCCATCCATAAGGGAAGCCATCCCCATGAAGGGGAGACTTGCTGGGACTGTGTGTGCCCCAAAATGAGTGAAGCCATCCCCATGAAGGGGAGATTTGCTGGGATTGTGTGAACTCCCAAATAAGTGAAGCCATCCCCATGAAGGGGAGACTTGCTTGCATTGTGTGAGCCACAAAATCAGTGAAGCCATCCCCACGAAGGGGAGAGTTGTGGGGCTGTGAGAGCCCCACCATTAAGAGAAGCTTTCCCCATGAAGGGGAGAGTAGTTGGGTATGCGTGGACCAAATGAAGAAGGAAACCATCCGCATGAAGGGGAGAATAGATGGGACTGTGTGGGCCCCAAAGTAAGTGAAGCCATCCCCATGAGAGTGAGACTTGCTAGGAATGCGTGAGCCCTAAAATAAGGGAAGCCTTCCCCATGAAGGGGAGACTTGCTCAGAATGTGTGCACCTGTTAAATTAGTGAAGCCATCCCCATGAAGGGGAGATTTGCTGGGACTGTGTGAGCAAGACCATTAAGCAAAGCCTTGTTCGCACTGTGTGACCCCCCCCAAAAGTGAAGCCATACCCAAGAAGGGGAGTCTTGCTGGGACAGCGAAGCCACACCATTAAGTGAAGCTTTCTCCATGGAAGGAGAGACTACCTGGGAATGCATGAACCCCTTAAATTAGTGAAGCCATCGCCATGAAGGAGAGACCTTCTTGGAATGCCTGAGCCCCTTAAATAAGTGAAGCCATCCCCATGAGGGGGAGACTTTTGAGGAAAGTGTGAGCCCCTTAAATAAGTGAAAGCATCCCCATGAAGGGGAGGTTTGCTGGGATTGTGTGACCCTCCAATTAAGTGAAGCCACCCCCATGAAGGGGAGACTTGCTTGCATTGTGTGAGCCCCAAAATCCCCTTGAGGGGGAGAGTTGTGGGGCTGTGAGAGCCCCACTATTAAGTGAAGCTTCCCCTAAGAAGGGGAGACTAGCTGGGTATGCATGAAACCAATAAAGAAAGAAACCATCCCCATGAAGGGGACACTTGCTGGGAATGTGTGCACCTGTTAAATTAGTGAAGCCATCCCCAGGAAGAGGAGTCTTGCTGGGACTGTGTAAGCAAGACCAATAAGCAAAGCTTTGTTCAGCCTGTGTGAGCCCCCCCCCCCAAAGAGAAGCCATCCACAAGAAGAGGAGACTTGCTGGGACAGTGAAACCAGCTATTAAGCAAAGCCATCCCCATGAAGGGGAGACTAGCTGGGAATGTATGAACCCCTTAAATTAGTGAAGCCATCCCCATGAGGGGGAGACTTCCTAGGAATGCATGAACGCATTAAATAAGTGAAGGCATCCCCATGAAGGGGAGACTAGCTGGGTATGCGTGAAACCAATAAAGAAAGAAAACATCCCCATGAAGGGGATACTTGCTGGGATTGAGCGAGCCCCAAAATCAGTTAAGCCATCCCCATGAAGGGGTGATTTGCTGGGATTGTGTGAACCCCAAAATAAGCAAAGCCTTCCCCCTTAAGGGGAGACTTGTTCGGACTGTGTAAGCCCTAAAATCAGTTAAGCCATCTCCATGAAAGGGAGACTTGCTGGGAAAGTGACGCCCCACCATTAAGCGAAGCCTTCCCCATTAAGGGGAGACTAGCAGAGAATGCATGAACCCGTTAACTAAGTAAAGCCATTCCCATGAACGGGAGACTTGCTTGCATAGTGTGAGCCCTTAAATAAGGGAAGCCTTCCCCATGAAGGGGAGACTTGCTGGGAATGTGTGAACCCCATCAAAATGCAAAGCCTTACGCATGAAGGGAACACTTGCTGGGACTATGTGAACCCCTTAAATGAGTGAAGCCATCCCCATGAAGAGGAGACTTGGTAGGACTGTGTGTGCCTGTTCAATTAGTGAAGCCATCCCCATGAAGGGGAGACATGCTGAGAATGCGTGAACCCCTTAAAGAAAGCCATCCCCATGACCCGGAGGCTTGCTAGGCATGTGTGAGCACCTTGAATAAGTGATGCCATCCCCAAGAAGGGAAGAGGTGCAAGGAATTTGTGAATCCCATCCATGTGGGAAGCCATCCCCATGAAGGGGAGACTTGTTGGACTGTGTAGGCCCCACCATTAAGCGACACTGTCCCCATGAAGGGGAGACCTACTTAGAATGCATGAACCCCTTAAATAAAGCCATCCCCATGAGCAGGAGGCTTGCTAGGAATGTGTGAGCACCTTGAATAAGTGATGCCATCCCCATGAAGGGAAGAGGTGCTAGGAATATGTGAATCCCATCCATGGAGGAAGACATCCCCATGAAGGGGAGACTTGCTGGATTGTGTACACCCCTTAACTAAGTGAAGCCATCTGCATGAAGAGGAGACTTGCTGGATTGTGTACACCCCTTAACTAAGTGAAGCCATCTGCATGAAGAGGAGACTTCCTGAGAAAGCGTAAACCCCTTAAATAAGTGAAGCCATCCCCATGAGGGGGAGACTAGTTGGGTATGCATGGACCAAATAAAGAAGGAAACCATCCCCATGAAGGGGAGAATAGATGGGACTGTGTGGGCCCCAAAGTAAGTGAAGCCATCCCCATGAGAGGAAGACTTGCTAGGAATGTGTGAGCCCTTAAATAAGGGAAGCCTTCCCCATAAAGGGGAGACTTGCTGGGAATGTGTCATCCCCATCAAAATGCAAAGCCTTACCCATGAAGGGGAGACTTGCTCTGAAAGTGTGCACCTGTTAAATTAGTGAAGCCATCCACATGAAAAGGAGACTTGCTGGGATTGTGTGAACCTCCAATTAAGTGAAGCCATCCCCATGAAGGGGAGACTTGCTTGCATTGTGTGAGCCACAAAATCCCCTTGAGGGGGAGAGTTGTGGGGCTGTGAGAACCCACTATGAAGTGAAGCTTTCCCCATGAAGGGGAGACTAGCTGGGTATGCGTGAAACCAATAAAGAAAGAAAACATCCCCATGAAGGGGACACCTGCTGGGAATGTGTGCACCTGTTAAATCAGTTAAGCCATCCCCATGAAGGGGTGATTTGCTGGGATTGTGTGAACCCCCAAATAAGTGTAGCCATCCCCATGAAGGGGAGACTTGCTGGGACAGTGAAGCCACACCATTAAGCGAAGCTTTCCCCATGAAGGGGGGACCTGCTTGGAATGCCTGAACCCCTTAAATAAGTGAAGCCATCCCCAGAAAGGGGAGACTTGCTCGGAATGTGTGCACCTGTTAAATTAGTGAAGCCATCCACATGAAGAGGAGACTTGCTTGCATTGTGTGAGCTACAAAATCCCCATGAAGGGGAGAGTTGTGGGGCTGTGAGAGCCCCACTATTAAGGGAAGCTTACCCCATGAAGGGGAGACTAGGTGGGTATGTGTGAAGCCAATAAAGAAAGCAACCATCCCCATGAAGGGGACACTTGCTGGGAATGTGTGCACCTGTTAAATTAGTGAAGCCATCCCCAGGAAGAGGAGTCTTGCTGGGACTGTGTGAGCAAGACCAATAAGCAAAGCTTTGTTCAGCCTGTGTGAGCCCCCCCCCCCCAAAAGAGAAGCCATCCACAAGAAGAGGAGACTTGCTGGGACAGTGAAACCCGCTATTAAGCAAAGCCATCCCTATGAAGGAGAGACTTGCTGGGGATTTATTAATCCCATCCATAAGGGAAGCCATCCCCATGAAGGGGAGACCTTCTTGGAATGCCTGAGCCCCTTAAATAAGTGAAGCCATCCCCATGAGGGGGAGACTTTCGAGGAAAGTGTGAGCCCCTTAAATAAGTGAAGGCATCCCCATGAAGGGGAGGTTTGCTGGGATTGTGTGACCCTCCAATTAAGTGAAGCCACCCCCATGAAGGGGAGACTTGCTTGCATTGTGTGAGCCCCAAAATCCCCTTGAGGGGGAGAGTTGTGGGGCTGTGAGAACCCCACTATTAAGGGAAGCTTTCCCCATGAAGGGGAGACTAGCTGGGTATGCGTGAAACCAATAAAGAAAGAAAACATCCCCATGAAGGGGATACTTGCTGGGATTGAGCGAGCCCCAAAATCAGTTAAGCCATCCCCATGAAGGGGTGATTTGCTGGGATTGTGTGAACCCCAAAATAAGCAAAGCCTTCCCCATTAAGGGGAGACTTGTTCGGACTGTGTAAGCCCCAAAATCAGTTAAGCCATCTCCATGAAAGGGAGACTTGCTGGGAAAGTGACGCCCCACCATTAAGCGAAGCCTTCCCCATTAAGGGGAGACTAGCAGAGAATGCATGAACCCGTTAACTAAGTAAAGCCATTCCCATGAACGGGAGACTTGCTTGCATAGTGTGAGCCCTTAAATAAGGGAAGCCTTCCCCATGAAGGGGAGACTTGCTGGGAATGTGTGAACCCCATCAAAATGCAAAGCCTTACGCATGAAGGGAACACTTGCTGGGACTATGTGAACCCCTTAAATGAGTGAAGCCATCCCCATGAAGAGGAGACTTGGTAGGACTGTGTGTGCCTGTTCAATTAGTGAAGCCATCCCCATGAAGGGGAGACCTGCTGAGAATGCGTGAACCCCTTAAAGAAAGCCATCCCCATGACCGGGAGGCTTGCTAGGCATGTGTGAGCACCTTGAATAAGTGATGCCATCCCCAAGAAGGGAAGAGGTGCAAGGAATTTGTGAATCCCATCCATGTGGGAAGCCATCCCCATGAAGGGGAGACTTGTTGGACTGTGTAGGCCCCACCATTAAGCGACACTGTCCCCATGAAGGGGAGACCTACTTAGAATGCATGAACCCCTTAAATAAAGCCATCCCCATGAGCAGGAGGCTTGCTAGGAATGTGTGAGCACCTTGAATAAGTGATGCCATCCCCATGAAGGGAAGAGGTGCTAGGAATATGTGAATCCCATCCATGGAGGAAGACATCCCCATGAAGGGGAGACTTGCTGGATTGTGTACACCCCTTAACTAAGTGAAGCCATCTGCATGAAGAGGAGACTTGCTGGATTGTGTACACCCCTTAACTAAGTGAAGCCATCTGCATGAAGAGGAGACTTCCTGAGAAAGCGTAAACCCCTTAAATAAGTGAAGCCATCCCCATGAGGGGGAGACTTGTGTGCATTGTGTGAGCCACAAAATCCCCATGAAGGGGAGAGTTGTGGGGCTGTGAGAGCCCCACCATTAAGGGCAGCATTCCCCATGAAGGGGAGACTAGTTGGGTATGCGTGGACCAAATAAAGAAGGAAACCATCCCCATGAAGGGGAGAATAGATGGGACTGTGTGGGCCCCAAAGTAAGTGAAGCCATCCCCATGAGAGGAAGACTTGCTAGGAATGTGTGAGCCCTTAAATAAGGGAAGCCTTCCCCATAAAGGGGAGACTTGCTGGGAATGTGTCATCCCCATCAAAATGCAAAGCCTTACCCATGAAGGGGAGACTTGCTCTGAAAGTGTGCACCTGTTAAATTAGTGAAGCCATCCACATGAAAAGGAGACTTGCTGGGATTGTGTGAACCTCCAATTAAGTGAAGCCATCCCCATGAAGGGGAGACTTGCTTGCATTGTGTGAGCCACAAAATCCCCTTGAGGGGGAGAGTTGTGGGGCTGTGAGAACCCCACTATTAAGGGAAGCTTTCCCCATGAAGGGGAGACTAGCTGGGTATGCGTGAAACCAATAAAGAAAGAAAACATCCCCATGAAGGGGATACTTGCTGGGATTGAGCGAGCCCCAAAATCAGTTAAGCCATCCCCATGAAGGGGTGATTTGCTGGGATTGTGTGAACCCCAAAATAAGCAAAGCCTTCCCCATTAAGGGGAGACTTGTTCGGACTGTGTAAGCCCCAAAATCAGTTAAGCCATCTCCATGAAAGGGAGACTTGCTGGGAAAGTGACGCCCCACCATTAAGCGAAGCCTTCCCCATTAAGGGGAGACTAGCAGAGAATGCATGAACCCGTTAACTAAGTAAAGCCATTCCCATGAACGGGAGACTTGCTTGCATAGTGTGAGCCCTTAAATAAGGGAAGCCTTCCCCATGAAGGGGAGACTTGCTGGGAATGTGTGAACCCCATCAAAATGCAAAGCCTTACGCATGAAGGGAACACTTGCTGGGACTATGTGAACCCCTTAAATGAGTGAAGCCATCCCCATGAAGAGGAGACTTGGTAGGACTGTGTGTGCCTGTTCAATTAGTGAAGCCATCCCCATGAAGGGGAGACCTGCTGAGAATGCGTGAACCCCTTAAAGAAAGCCATCCCCATGACCGGGAGGCTTGCTAGGCATGTGTGAGCACCTTGAATAAGTGATGCCATCCCCAAGAAGGGAAGAGGTGCAAGGAATTTGTGAATCCCATCCATGTGGGAAGCCATCCCCATGAAGGGGAGACTTGTTGGACTGTGTAGGCCCCACCATTAAGCGACACTGTCCCCATGAAGGGGAGACCTACTTAGAATGCATGAACCCCTTAAATAAAGCCATCCCCATGAGCAGGAGGCTTGCTAGGAATGTGTGAGCACCTTGAATAAGTGATGCCATCCCCATGAAGGGAAGAGGTGCTAGGAATATGTGAATCCCATCCATGGAGGAAGCCATCCCCATGAAGGGGAGACTTGCTGGATAGTGTACACCCCTTAACTAAGTGAAGCCATCTGCATGAAGAGGAGACTTCCTGAGAAAGCGTAAACCCCTTAAATAAGTGAAGCCATCCCCATGAGGGGGAGACTTGCTTGCATTGTGAGAGCCACAAAATCCCCATGAAGGGGAGAGTTGTGGGGCTGTGAGAGCCCCACCATTAAGGGCAGCTTTCCCCATGAAGGGGAGACTAGTTGGGTATGCGTGGACCAAATAAAGAAGGAAACCATCCCCATGAAGGGGAGAATAGATGGGACTGTGTGGGCCCCAAAGTAAGTGAAGCCATCCCCATGAGAGGAAGACTTGCTAGGAATGTGTGAGCCCTTAAATAAGGGAAGCCTTCCCCATAAAGGGGAGACTTGCTGGGAATGTGTCATCCCCATCAAAATGCAAAGCCTTACCCATGAAGGGGAGACTTGCTCTGAAAGTGTGCACCTGTTAAATTAGTGAAGCCATCCACATGAAAAGGAGACTTGCTGGGATTGTGTGAACCTCCAATTAAGTGAAGCCATCCCCATGAAGGGGAGACTTGCTTGCATTGTGTGAGCCACAAAATCCCCTTGAGGGGGAGAGTTGTGGGGCTGTGAGAACCCACTATGAAGTGAAGCTTTCCCCATGAAGGGGAGACTAGCTGGGTATGCGTGAAACCAATAAAGAAAGAAAACATCCCCATGAAGGGGACACCTGCTGGGAATGTGTGCACCTGTTAAATCAGTTAAGCCATCCCCATGAAGGGGTGATTTGCTGGGATTGTGTGAACCCCCAAATAAGTGTAGCCATCCCCATGAAGGGGAGACTTGCTGGGACAGTGAAGCCACACCATTAAGCGAAGCTGTCCCCATGAAGGGGGGACCTGCTTGGAATGCCTGAACCCCTTAAAAAAGTGAAGCCATCCCCAGAAAGGGGAGACTTGCTCGGAATGTGTGCACCTGTTAAATTAGTGAAGCCATCCACATGAAGAGGAGACTTGCTTGCATTGTGTGAGCTACAAAATCCCCATGAAGGGGAGAGTTGTGGGGCTGTGAGAGCCCCACTATTAAGGGAAGCTTTCCCCATGAAGGGGAGACTAGCTGGGTATGCGTGAAACCAATAAAGAAAGCAACCATCCCCATGAAGGGGACACTTGCTGGGAATGTGTGCACCTGTTAAATTAGTGAAGCCATCCCCAGGAAGAGGAGTCTTGCTGGGACTGTGTGAGCAAGACCAATAAGCAAAGCTTTGTTCAGCCTGTGTGAGCCCCCCCCCCCCAAAGAGAAGCCATCCACAAGAAGAGGAGACTTGCTGGGACAGTGAAACCCGCTGTTAAGCAAAGCCATCCCTATGAAGGAGAGACTTGCTGGGGATTTATTAATCCCATCCATAAGGGAAGCCATCCCCATGAAGGGGAGACTAGCTGGGAATGTATGAACCCCTTAAATTAGTGAAGTCATCCCCATGAGGGGGAGACTTCCTAGGAATGCATGAATGCATTAAATAAGCGAAGGCATCCCCATGAAGGGGAGACTTGCTGGGACTGTGTGTGCCCCAAAATGAGTGAAGCCATCCCCATGAAGGGGAGATTTGCTGGGATTGTGTGAACTCCCAAATAAGTGAAGCCATCCCCATGAAGGGGAGACTTGCTTGCATTGTGTGAGCCACAAAATCAGTGAAGCCATCCCCACGAAGGGGAGAGTTGTGGGGCTGTGAGAGCCCCACCATTAAGAGAAGCTTTCCCCATGAAGGGGAGAGTAGTTGGGTATGCGTGGACCAAATGAAGAAGGAAACCATCCGCATGAAGGGGAGAATAGATGGGACTGTGTGGGCCCCAAAGTAAGTGAAGCCATCCCCATGAGAGTGAGACTTGCTAGGAATGCGTGAGCCCTAAAATAAGGGAAGCCTTCCCCATGAAGGGGAGACTTGCTCAGAATGTGTGCACCTGTTAAATTAGTGAAGCCATCCCCATGAAGGGGAGATTTCCTGGGACTGTGTGAGCAAGACCATTAAGCAAAGCCTTGTTCGCACTGTGTGACCCCCCCCAAAAGTGAAGCCATACCCAAGAAGGGGAGTCTTGCTGGGACAGCGAAGCCACACCATTAAGTGAAGCTTTCTCCATGAAGAAGAGACCTTCTTGGAATGCCTGAGCCCCTTAAATAAGTGAAGCCATCCCCATGAGGGGGAGGTTTGCTGGGATTGTGTGACCCTCCAATTAAGTGAAGCCACCCCCATGAAGGGGAGGTTTGCTTGCATTGTGTGAGCCCCAAAATCCCCATGAAGGGGAGAGTTGTGGGGCTGTGAGAACCCCACTATTAAGGGAAGCTTTCCCCATGAAGGGGAATCTAGCTGGGGATGCGTGAAACCAATAAAGAAAGAAAACATCCCCATGAAGGGGATACTTGCTGGGATTGAGCGAGCCCCAAAATCAGTTAAGCCATCCCCATGAAGGGGTGATTTGCTGGGATTGTGTGAACCCCAAAATAAGCAAAGCCTTCCCCCTTAAGGGGAGACTTGCTGGGACAGTGAAGCCACACCATTAAGCGAAGCTTTCCCCATGAAGGGGGGACCTGCTTGGAATGCCTGAACCCCTTAAATAAGTGAAGCCATCCCCAGAAAGGGGAGACTTGCTCGGAATGTGTGCACCTGTTAAATTAGTGAAGCTATCCACATGAAGAGGAGACTTGCTTGCATTGTGTGAGCTACAAAATCCCCATGAAGGGTAGAGTTGTGGGGCTGTGAGAGCCCCACTATTAAGGGAAGCTTACCCCATGAAGGGGAGACTAGGTGGGTATGTGTGAAGCCAATAAAGAAAGCAACCACCCCCATGAAGGGGACACTTGCTGGGAATGTGTGCACCTGTTAAATTAGTGAAGCCATCCCCAAGAAGGGGAGATTTCCTGGGACTGTGTGAGCAAGACCATTAAGCAAAGCCTTGTTCGCACTGTGTGACCCCCCCAAAAAGTGAATCCATACCCAAGAAGGGGAGTCTTGCTGGGACAGCGAAGCCACACCATTAAGTGAAGCTTTCTCCATGAAGGAGAGACCTTCTTGGAATGTGTGAGCCCCTTAAATAAGTGAAGGCATCCCCATGAAGGGGAGGTTTGCTGGGATTGTGTGACCCTCCAATTAAGTGAAGCCACCCCCATGAAGGGGAGACTTGCTTGCATTGTGTGAGCCCCAAAATCCCCATGAAGGGTAGAGTTGTGGGGCTGTGAGAACCCCACTATTAAGGGAAGCTTTCCTGATGAAGGGCAGACTAGCAGGGGATGCGCGAACCCAATAAAAACAAACCATCCCCATGAAGGGGATACTTGCTGGGATTGAGCGAGCCCCAAAATCAGTTAAGCCATCCCCATGAAGGGGTGATTTGCTGGGATTGTGTGAACCCCAAAATAAGCAAAGCCTTCCCCATTAAGGGGAGACTAGCTGGGTATACGTGAACCCAATAAAGAAGGAAACCATCCCCATGAAGAGGGGAAAGTGGTTTTTGCAAAAACATGACAAAGATCCACCAACCCATTTTTTTTTTTTTTTAATTGCATTACAGGCCGTGATAACTGCAAAAATTTTTATTTCTCACTCAATAAGATTTTTCTGGCAAACTAAACCGGTGGTGATGGGATGCCCCATGGCCCCAGAAATTGCCAATTTATCTATGCAATATTTCAAACAAATATTGTTTTTATAATCCACACAGTCTCAACATAATCACATGGCTAAGGTTCCCTGATACTGTGGTTTTGATGTGGAGAGGCACGCATCATAAGTTAAAAGAGTTTTTCCAGCGAGTGAATACAAGTGATTTAAATCTTACCTTTGAAGCATCGCACAGACCAGTGCAGGTAAACGTCTTGGATGTCGTTGTAAAAAAACACACACAGGAGCTTTTGAGTACGATTTTATTTGTTTGTTTGTCTCTCTCTCTCCCACCCAATAGCCAACGCTCTCTGGGAGGTTCACAAAAATTAAAACCAAAGAGCACAAAATAAAACAATATAAAATATATAAAACTCTGAAACCACATTTTTCACAAACCAACAGATAAAGATGCTTTAAAGTATGACAGCTATCATCCAGCACATCTCAGAAATAATTTAACCTATAGCAAGTTTAGGAATAAAACATAACTGTACAAGAAGCCGAGATTTTTTCAGAGGATCACATACATTAGTGCAACGCTGTCAAGAAAGGGGATACCCTACCCAGGTGATATAACCAGCCATGAATAAAGCACAGGCCTGTAAACGAGACATCCTATTGGGTACCCGAAAAAGAATGGAGTAACAACCTGAGAAGCAAACATGCATTCTTCCTTTCACTCTGGTTCCAAAAAAACTACAAATGCATATTTTTCCCAACTGGCATCTGGTTCAGGATCTACCAGGTCAACTACAAGCCCGAGAGTAACATTCAAGGGAACAAAAAATCTCAAGGATTGGCTAGTGCACACAGAACACACATGTAAGACAAAACTGTTTCACACACCAAGACCAGAAGGATAGCACCCATGTGGCAACTCTGCATATTGTAAATTCACTAAAAAGAAAACATTTTGAAACCCAAACACTGGTAACCTCATTCAGATCTGATTTTCTGACCTGCAACTCCTCAGGAGTAATATGAAACCTCATGCCCCTGCCACAAGATCAATATTGGAAACATGTCGAGAACCTTAAAACTCCAATTAGGAGTGCAGTGCGATCTGAACCCCAAGATAAGTGAAGCGATCCCCATGAAGGGGAGACTTGCTGGAAAAGAGTGAACCCCTTAATGAGTGAAGCCATCCCCATGAAGAGGTGTCTTGCTGGGAATGTGTGCACCTGTTAAATTAGTTCTCCCATGAAGGGGAGACTCGCTAGGACTGTGTGAGCCCCCCCCCCCCGCAAAGTAAAGCAACCCCTCTGAAGGGGAGACTTGCTGGGACTGTGTGAACCCCTTAAATGAGTGAAGCCATCCCTGTGAAAGGGAGAGTGGCAGGGGTTGGGTGAACCCATTTTCTAAGTATTGCTATCCCCATGACGGGGAGACTTGCTGGGAAAGTGTCAATCCCGAAATCAAGTGAAGCCAGCCCTATGATGGGAAGACTTGCTGGGAATGTGTGAATCCCATCTATCAGGTAAGCTGCCCCCATGAAGGGGAGACCTGCTGGGAATGCATAAACCCCTTAAATAAGGGAAGACATCCCCATGAAGGGGAGACATGCTGAGAATTTTTGAAGCCCATCCTTAAGGGAAGGCATCCCCATGAAGGGGAGACTTGCTGGGATTGTGTGAACCCCAAAGTAAGTGAAGCAAAAGAAGCAATGGCACACATTCTACGAAAGTTTGAAGTCATCAAGGTGAAGCAAGAAGATACCTTAGCCACCATGGAGGTAAGGTCCTTTATACTAGCATTCCTCAAGATGAAATGTTGGACATTGTATTCAATATATTGCAAAAACATGACAAAGATCCACCAACCCATTTTTTTTTTTTTTTAAATTGCATTACAGGCCGTGGTAACTGCAAAAAAATTTATTTCTCACTCAATAAGATTTTTCTGGCAAACTAAACCGGTGGTGATGGGATGCCCCATGGCCCCAGAAATTGCCAATTTATCTATGCAATATTTCAAACAAATATTGTTTTTATAATCCACACAGACTCAACATAATCACATGGCTAAGGTTCCCTGATACTGTGGTTTTGATGTGGAGAGGCACGGATCATATTTAAAAGAGTTTTTCCAGCGGGTGAATACAAGAGATTTAAATCTTACCTTTGAAGCATCGCACAGACCAGTGCAGGTAAACTTCTTGGATGTCGTTGTAAAAAAACACACACAGGAGCTTTTGAGTACCATTTTATTTGTTTGTTTGTCTCTCTCTCTCCCACCCAATAGCCAACGCTCCCTGGGAGGTTCACAAAAATTAAAACCAAAGAGCACAAAATAAAACAATATAAAATATATAAAACACTGAAACCACATTTTTCACAAACCAACTGATAAAAATGCTTTAAGATATGACAGCTATCATCCAGCACATCTCAGAAATAATTTAACCTATAGCAAGTATAGGAATAAAACATAACTGTACAAGAAGCCGAGATTTTTTCAGAGGATCACATACATTAGTGCAACGCTGTCAAGAAAGGGGATACCCTACCCAGGTGATATAACCAGCCATGAATAAAGCACAGGCCTGTAAACGAGACATCCTATTGGGTACCCGAAAAAGAATGGAGTAACAACCTGAGAAGCAAACATGCATTCTTCCTTTCACTCTGGTTCCAAAAAAACTACAAATGCATATTTTTCCCAACTGGCATCTGGTTCAGGATCTACCAGGTCAACTACAAGCCCGAGAGTAACATTCAAGGGAACAAAAAATCTCAAGGATTGGCTAGTGCACACAGAACACACATGTAAGACAAAACTGTTTCACACACCAAGACCAGAAGGATAGCACCCATGTGGCAACTCTGCATATTGTAAATTCACTAAAAAGAAAACATTTTGAAACCCAAACACTGGTAACCTCATTCAGATCTGATTTTCTGACCTGCAACTCCTCAGGAGTAATATGAAACCTCATGCCCCTGCCACAAGATCAATATTGGAAACATGTCGAGAACCTTAAAACTCCAATTCGGAGTGCAGTGCGATCTGAACCCCAAGGTAAGTGAAGCCATCCCCATGAACAGGAGACTTGCTGGGACTGTGTGAACTCCAGAATAAGTGAAGCCATGCCCATGAAGGGCAGGCTTGCTGGCAAGGTGTGAACCCGCACATTAAGCAAGCCACCCTCATGAATAGGGGGCATCTATGCATGTGTCAACTTCAACAATGAGCTACTCCATACTCACGAAAGGAGGTTACATGGCTTATGTGAAACTCAGCAGAGCCAATCCCAGGAAGGGGATGTTTGCCAGGTATGTCTAAGCCCCTGATTCAAGCTCAGCAATCCTCATTGATGTGTGCCATGTTTGCCAGGCATGTTGGAACCCCAGCTCTACTCAGAGCTATCACTACAGGGTGGGGAGGGTTGACATTCCTTAACAGTACATTTTCCAGACATCTTGAAAAGAAGCTATGTCCTACCTTTCTTTCAACCCATCGAGGAGGGTGCGAGCAGAGGAAGTGCCCATGGAAGTCTTTGGCCAGCCTAGCAAAGCCAGCATCCTGAGTCCATATCCCAAACTGAGAGACAATCTGAGACAGAGGAATGAAAATGTACGATTACATATGAGGAGGAAGAACATACCAAAATTAATGCATTGAAAGCCAGTGTGGTATTGGTTAGAGCATTGGCTTGGACTCAGGAGGTCTGGGTTCTAGACCCCACTTGGGCATGAAAGTCACTAGGTGACTGTGGACCAGGCACCTACTCTCAGTCTAACCCACCTCAAAGGGCTGTTGTGAGGATAAAATGGAGAGGATTAGGGCAACCAGGCTAGCTGCCTGGCTTCCTTGCAAGAGGAAAAATGGCAGGATATAAATGTAATAAACAAACAAATGTAAAACTTACTAATTGCAATATCCAGAGAGGCACCTTAGTTTCCAGACATCCCTCAAACAGAAGCTGTATTTGAATAGGGTTTGGTTGCTCATTTGCTTTCCAGTACAGGAAGAAGGCCTTCTTAAATGAACAATGCAAAAAATCGAGGAAAACAACAGAATGGGAAAGACTAGAGATCTCTTCAAGAAAATTGGAGATCTCAAGGGAACGTTTTGTGCAAAGACGGGCATGATAAAGGACAAAGAAGGCAGGGACCTAACAGAAGCAGATGAGATTAAGAAGAGGTGGAAAGAATACACAGAAGAACTATACAGGAAAGATCTGAATGTCCCTGATAGCCATGAAAGTGCGGTCACTGAACTTGAGCCGGACATCCTAGAGAGTGAAGTCAAGTGGGCCTTAGGAAGCATTAGTAACAACAAAGCTAGCGGAGATGACAGTATTCCAGCTGAGCTACTTAAAATCCTAAAAGATGATGCTGTTACAGTGCTGCACTCAATATGCCAACAAATTTGGAACACTCAACAGTGGCCACAAGACTGGAAAAGGTCAGTTTACATTCCAATTCCAAAGAAGGGCAATGCCAAAGAGTGTTCAAACTACCGTATAATTGCGCTCATTTCACATACCAGCAAGGTTATGCTCAAGATCCTACAAATAGGAATGTCAGAGAACTCTGCCACGGATCTTGGTGAGGCCGAATGCCAGCGCATTCGGCACCCCGAAATCTGTGGCAAAACAGCCTGCCTCCCGCCCCCCCCCCCGCAGATCCCCCCAGGGACGAGACTTACCTGGGGCGGATGTTCTGGGCAGCAGCAGATGCAGCGGCTGGTCTTCTGCTCGGCTGCCGCCGCCGCCACCATTTACAGTCTGGAGGGGGGATTTTTTTTATTTTTTTTCACAGAGACGTGATAGGCTACGTAAAGATTTACGTAGCCTATCACGGCTGGGTTAAAAAAACACGTACGCAAATGGCAGCGGCTACAGCCTCCGCCATTTGTGTTCCTTATTTTTGGCCGTCTTAGTCTACGTAAATATTTACATAGACTATTACAGTGAAAATAAAGGGGAATGCAAATAGCGTAGCAGGCATGATGTAGGAAGCATGATGCAGTAGTAATGGGGGACTTCAATTTCCCCATATTTGTTGGGTGACAAATTCTGCAAAACATGGCCCCTTCAGGAAATTCCTGACTTGTGTGGTGGATAACTTCCTCCTACAGAAAGTAGAGGAAGGAACTTGAGGATTGGCTATCCTTGACTTGATCCTAACCAACAGAGATGACTTAGTGGATAAAGTAGCAGTTACAGGAACTCTGGGGGAAAGAGACCATGCTATACTTGAGGTCTTGGTTCTAAGGGAAGCAAAAGCTGAGTGTAGTCAAACACATACCCTGGATTTTTGGAAAGCTGATTTTAATAAACTCAGAACAATGATCAGTAAGGTCCCATGGCAAGCGACGCTAAGAAGAAAAGGAGTCCAAGACAGGTGGGAGCTTTTAAAAAAGGAAATTCTCAAGGCACAATCACAAACAATTCCAACAAGAAGAAAAGGTGGAAGACAACAGAAGAAGCCAATGTAGGTTCACAAAAAACTTAGGGATGACCTGAAAACAAAAAAGGACACATATAGGAAGTGGAAGGAAGGCCTAGCAATAAAGGAAGAGTACAGGCAGATAGCACAGAATTGCAGGGATGGCGTCAAGAAGGCTAAAGCTGAGAATGAGCTGAGGTTAGCAAGGGATGATAAAAACAACAAAAAGGCTTTCTTCAGCAATGTGCATAGTAAAAGGCAGAGGAAAGAAATGGTGGTTGAGCTATTAAATAAGGATGGCAAAATGATAACAGACGACAAAGAAAAGGCAGAGGTGCTCAATTCCTACTTTGGCTCAGTCTTCTCCCAAAAGAGGGTCTATGACCCCCCTGGCAAAGGCGAAGTGCAGGCTGGAGGGGCAGGATTGCAGCTTGAGATCGATAGGCATATGGTCAAGGAACACCTCATTACTTTGAATGAGTTCAAATCTCCAGGGCCAGATGAACTGCATCCTACAGTAATAAAGGAACTGGCAGAAGAACTCTCAGAACCACTATCTATTCTCTTTGAGAAATCATGGAGGACGGGGGAAGTGCCAGATGACTGGAGGAGGGCTAATGTTGTCCCTATCTTCGAAAAGGGTAAAAAGGAGGAACCTGGGAACTACAGACCAGTCAGGCTGACATCAATCCCTGGGAAAATTCTGAAGCCAATTATAAAGCAATCTATCTGTAAGCACCTTGAAAACAATGCAGTGATTACTCAAAGCCATCATGGATTTGTCAGGAACAAATCCTGCCAGATGAATCTGATCTCATTTTTTGATCAAGTAACTTCCCTTGTGGACTGTGGGAATGCTGTGGACATCATATACCTTGACTTCAGCAAAGCTTTCGACAAAGTGCCCCATGATATCCTGATGAGCAAACTAGCTCAAAGTGGGCTAGATGAAACAACGATCCGGTGGATCCACAGTTGGCTACAGAATTGGACTCCAAGAGTGCTTATCAATGGGACCTTCTCAAACTGGGTAGAGGGAACGAGCGGGGTACCGCAGGGTTCAGTCCTGGGCCCAGTGCTCTTCAGCATTTTTATTAATGACTTGGAGGAGGTGCAGAGAATGCTGATCAAATTTGCAGATGACACCAAATTGGGTGGGATAGCTAATACTTTGGAAGACAGAAACAAAATTCAAAGTGATCTGGATAGACTGGAGCGCTGGACAGAAAACAGAATGACATTTAACAGGGATAAATGCTAAGTTCTGCACCTAGGAAAAAGAAACCAAATGCACAGTTACAAGATGGGGGATACGTGGCTCAGCCACACTACAAGCGAGAAGGATCTTGGAATGGTTGTAGATCACAAGCTGAAGATGAGCCAACAATGTGATGTGGCTGCAAAACAGGCCAATGCTACTTTGGGCTGCATTCATAGAAGCATCCCTTCCAAATCCCTGGAAGTACTAGTTCCCCCCAGTCAGCACTGGTTAGGCCTCATCTGGAGTATTGTGTCCAGTTCTAGGCACCACACTTTAAGAAGGATGCAGACAAGCTGGAGAGGGTTCAGAGGAGGACATCAAAGATGATCAGGGGACTAGAAACAAAGCCCTATGAAGAAAGACAAAGAACTGGGCATGTTTAGCCTTGAGAAGAGAAGACTGAGGGGAGATATGATAGCACTCTTCAAGTACTTGAAAGGTTGTCACAGAGAAGAAGGCCAGGATCTCTTCTCCATCATCCCAGAGTGCAGGACACGGAAGAATGGGCTCAAGTTACAGGAAGCCAGATTACGTCTGAACATAAGGAAAAACTTCCTGACTCTAAGAGCAATACGACAATGGAACCAATTACCTGGGGAGGTGGTGGGCTCTCCCACACTGGAGGCCTTCAAGATGAGGCTGGACAGCCGTCTGTCAGGGATGCTCTGACTTGGATTCCTGCATTGAGCAGGGGGTTGGACTCGATGGCCTTGTAGGCCCCTTCCAACCCTACTATTCTATGATTCTATGACTAAGACAGGCAAAAATAAGAAACGCAAATGGTGGCGGATGTAGCTGCCGCCAGTTGCGTATGCAGGGTTTTTTTTGTTTTACCCAGAGCCCTCAGGGGCTGGAAATCCGGCTGCAGACAGCTCTGGCCTGGGCCTGGCCAGGTGCTCTGTGGAGCCACCACGGAGCACAGCCGGCCATCAAGGATTCCGGGGGGGGGGAGGGAAAGATCGCCTCCCCCCTGTCGAGGATTCCGGGGGGAGGATGGAACGCCTCCCCCCCGATAAACATAATCCGCGGAAAGTTAAGTACATTTCGTACATCCCTACCTACAAGCTAGGCTTCAGCAGTATGTGAACCGAGAATTACCGGAAGTACAAGCTGGGTTTCTAAGAGGCAGAGGAACTAGAGATCAAATCGCCAACATTCGCTGGATCATGGAGAAAGCAAGAAAATTCCAGAAAAACGTCTATTTCTGCTTCATTGACTACGCTAAAGCCTTTGATTGTGTGGATCACAACAAACTGTGGCAAATTCTGAAAGAGATGGGGGTACCAGAACACCTTACCTGTCTCCTGAGAAACCTGTACGAGGGTCAAGAAGCAACAGTAAGAACCAGACATGGAACAACCGATTGGTTCAAAATTGGGAAAGGAGTACGACAAGGTTGCATATTGCCGCCCTGCTTATTTAACTTATATGCAGAGTACATCATGAGAAACGCCGGGTTGGATGAATCACAGGTTGGAATTAAGATTGCTGGGACCTCAGATCAGCAACCTCAGATACGCAGCAGATGATACCACCCTAATGGCAGAAAGCGAAGAGGATCTAAAGAGCCTCTTGTTGAGGGTGAAAGAGGAGAGTGCAAAAGCTGGTTTGAAACTCAACATTAAAAAAACTAAGATCATGGCATCTGGCCCCATCACTTCCTGGCATATAGAAAGGGAAGAAATGGAAGCAGTGACAGATTTTATTTTCTTGGGCTCCAAGATCACCGCAGACGGTGACTGTAGCCATGAAATTAAAAGACGCTTGCTCCTTGGGAGGAAAGCTATGGCAAACCTAGACAGCATAGTAAGACGCAGAGACATCACCTTGCCGACAAAGGTTCGTATAATTAAAGCTATGGTTTTCCCAGTAGCAACATATGGCTGTGAAAGCTGGACTATAAGGAAAGCTGGGTGGTGTAGTGGCAAGAGTGCTCGACTGGGAGCTGGGAGATCCGGGTTCTAGTCTCCACTCACCCAGTGAGCTTCCATGGACAACTTTGGGCCAGTCACAGACTCTCAGCCCAACCCACCTCACAGGGTTGTTGTTGTGAAGATAAAAAGGAGAGGAGGAGGATAATGTAAGCTGCCTTGGGCTCCTTGCAAGAGGAAAAAATGCGGGATATAAATGTAATAAATAAAAATAAAGCTGAGCGCCGAAGAATTGATGCTTTCGAACTGTGGTGCTGGAGAACACTCTTACGAGTCCCCTGGACTGCAAGGAGGTCAAATCAGTCAATCCTAAGGGAAATCAACCCTGACTGCTCACTGGAAGGACAGATACTGAAGCTGAAGCTCAAATATTTTGGCCACCTAATGCGAAGAGAAAACTCTCTGGAAAAGACCCTGATGCTGGGAAAGATTGAAGGCAAAAGGAGAAGGGGGCGGCAGGGGATGAGATGGCTAGATAGCATCACCGATGCAATGAATATGGACTTGAGAACACTCCAGGAGAGAGCACAGGACAGGAAGGCCTGGCATGCTATGGTCCATGGGGTCACGAAGAGTCGGACACGACTGAACGACTGAAAAATAACAGCAAATGTGGGAGAGGACAGTAAGTGCCCCATTTACTGTTTGGCCTGCCCAGCCAAGGTATCATGTCTAGAGTCACTTGGTGACTGTGGCAAACTCACCAAGAGTAGAAGCTCTCCACCCAGAAAAGACACAAGGAAGCCCCAGAGCTTATATACACTGTGGTTATGTAGCCACAGCTGAATTGCATTTGGCTTGTTAAGACTCACAGCTGGTTCTTCCTCCTCATGAGTAGACCTCCAAAAGCAGCCATTAAAAAGGAAAGGAAAAAACACTTCAAAAATTCCTGCCTGGCTGGTTCTTCCTCCCCTTGCTCCTGCGTTGACCCCTCCAGGCGTGACCCCTTTAATGCTCTGTACTGCTAAAAGGAGCCATTAAAATAAAAATAAAATCCTTCCAAAGCTGACCTTCTGCATGCAAAGCAGGTGCTTTACCACTGAGCAAGGGCCCATCCCTTAACCCCCTTTAGCTGTGGAGCACTAAAAGCAGCCATTTAAAAAATCCCGTGAGAAGCAGGGTGGGCAGAATGGACCATAGATCTTCTGCAGTTTATTTATTTCCTGCACTTCTATCCCACCTTTTTTTCTCTGGCAAGGAACCCAAGGTGGCTTACATGATCCTCCTCCTCCTCTATATTTTATCCTCACAGCAACAACCCTGTGAGGTAGGCTGGGCTGAGAGTCTGTGACTGGCCCAAAGTCACCCAGTGAGCTTCCATGGCCAAGCGGGGACTAGAACCTGGGCCTCCCGACTCCCAGTCCAATACTACACCACACTGGCTCTTAAGCTTCTCCTCTGTTAATCTGAACTCTGCGTGAGTGATGTGGGTGCTGTGTAATTTATGGTGGAGAGAGTCTTGGAAAGGGGGGTGCTTGAGAGTGTGGGGAGAGAGAATTAAGTACTGAAAGCTAGGGTGGGGAGCAGGGTTTCTGAGCTAGGCAGGAGGAATTATAGGGTGGTATCCAATGGTAGCCCTATGGAGACAAGACCCATTGAAATGAACAGGTCTACTCTAAGTAGGAGCAGCATTGGCTACTGCCCCCAGAGGCCAGGCCTACTCATCTAGCCCACCCGCCACCAGAGGGCCAGGTCTATTCACCCGGCTGGCCTCCTGGACCAGCCATCTCCCAGAGGCCTGGTCTGCCCAGGGTATGGGAGAGTGGGTGCAGGCCCTCCTGTGAGCGGCGCCTCTAGACTACAGACAAAAGCTTGTGTGTGGAGGGATTATTTTCAAAAGACTGCGGCGAGGGAGCTGTTCTGCCTCCCACAAAACCCTGACCCCAATCTTCATCTGCGAATGAGTTAGCACTGGGTATGCACAAACATGTGGTGGGCTATGGGCAAGAGGCAGCCCCCTTCCGGTCACGCTCTGTTCCCAAGATGGGCGGCCCGGCTCTCTCAGGCCAACTAAAAAGCTCCTTGGTGCTGCAGTATCATTACATCTGCCTTTACGATTCATTTACCCTTACATTTATCTTTACAATTCTGACTAAGTGCTTATGGGGCTTCCCTCTCCCCAGCACTGCCACCACCTATGGGGAAACTGCTCCTTCGCTGGGCAATCAGACCTATGTGGTTTCTTATTTTTAGCAAATGCTTTAGAAAATATTTCAGGGCCTAAGGAATTCTCTGCCACTATAATTCAGGCTTCCGCAAGCTGACCCTTTCCTGCTGCCACCAATTCTCTTATAATACTTTAAAACTTCCTAGTAACTGATATAAGAGGCTTCAGCATGAGGTGGGCACCAACACCAGAGACAAGATAAACAAACAACGTTTAGACAGAAAAAGTCCTACAACTCGCAGCATGCCCCAGCAAGTGGCATGGGATTGAACCCTGAAGGGCGCAATCCTATGCAGGTTTAGACAGAAAAAGCCTACAACTCCCAGCATGCCCCAGCAAGTGGCATGGGATTGCCCCCTGAAGGGCGCAATCCTATGCAGGTTTAGACAGAAAAAGCCTACAACTCCCAGCATGCCCCAGCAAGTGGCATGGGATTGCCCCCTGAAGGGTGCAATCCTATACAGGTTTAGACAGAAAAAGCCTACAACTCCCAGCATGCCCCAGCAAGTGGCATGGGATTGCCCCCTGAAGGGCGCAATCCTATGCAGGTTTAGACAGAAAAAGCCTACAACTCCCAGCATGCCCCAGCAAGTGGCATGGGATTGCCCCCTGAAGGGTGCAATCCTATACAGGTTTAGACAGAAAAAGCCTACAACTCCCAGCATGCCCCAGCAAGTGGCATGGGATTGCCCCCTGAAGGGCGCAATCCTATACAGGTTTAGACAGAAAAAGCCTACAACTCCCAGCATGCCCCAGCAAGCTACGCTGGGTAGGGTATGCTTGGTGATGTAGGCCCTTTTTTCTGTCTAAACGTGCATAGGATTGCGCCCTTAATGTATGAAAGGGATTTTTTGTACATAAGGGAATACTACTTATATTTACTTTGGAGTTTTCAAAAGGCTGTTTAGTGGCAATTCTTAAGGACTCAAGACACTGTCCCTGCTACAAAGCTTTTTAAGGACTTCTTTTACCTCGTGCCAAATTCCCTGAACTTTCGCCCTAGTCAAAGGCACCCACAACCAGGTCCAGCTCTTGGGTACAGTCTTCTTCTGACTCCCAAAGCACCTCCTGTCGTACTTCTGGCTGCTTGGATAATTCATCTGGGTTTTTGCTGCCTACCTGTACCACCTTCTTCTGGCAAGATTTTAGGGTAGCCTCCTGGTATAACATAGCCACTGTACAACTGATCTTCACCAGCTGTGTATAGTTATCCCACAGAGGAGGAGTAGCTTAATATTCAGGCCTCAGCTATTCACTTTCTCCTCAGCCTTCTCCAGTGACGGTACCAAAACAAGGCCTCAGGCCTACACAAATACACTGTAGTCTAGTCTCACAGAAGCCATACAGAGTAAACATTACATGATGCCAACAATTATATACAGGCATTTCCTCACACTCCCTAAGACCCTCTGTAAGGAAATATTTTGATTCAGAATCGTTTTCTACAAAAAACAAGTGTTTTATCTGTTGCAAGTATTTTGATTTGAAGAAGGTTCCTAAAATTCTGCAGTGATTTCCTATGGCCATTCAGAATAAACCAATGCATTTCAATGGCCATTCAGTGTTCTTTTTAGTGTGTCCCCAGGTGAAAGGAAACTCTGTATTCCAGCGTCTCAAGAAGGTGCATGAAAGGCCTGCCTCCATTTCTTTGGGTCTGGCATTTTAAAACATTGGACAGAGAGCAACGGCTGGTTCCTACAGTGACCTGACAAACACCTGCCATCCGAGCTTTTTTGCAACATTGAATGTGCCTGAAGAGAGAGAGAAGGGGGCAACCAGCCAGCCATCTCTCGGCTTTCCAAAGGGTCACGTGGATGGGGAAGTCGACTTTGCGCTTGTCCTCTTTACTGGACTGCTCCTTAAGCCGTTTGCTGAGTCCCAAAGCTCGTTCTGTGCAGTAGGCAATTAATCCGCGGCCTTGGCTTTTGTAGTGGAGAACGTCGACATCCTGTTATTTTTGGATGCTCTTCTTCTAAAAACAGAAACTTGCTCTGCGTGTTTGTGCAGCGAAGGTGGTTCCAGCATCCTGCTCCTCGCAGGGACCAACTAGATGACTTCAGGAAGACCCCAAGCAGGGCATGGTCATGCAATAGCCCTTTCCTGCTGTTTCTCCGCAGCAAATGGTGTGCAGAGGTAGCCTGAGACTTCAAATCAGATTGAGAGGCACCACCAGATTTGATGGGCCCCCAACGCCCCTGGCCACCGTCCTGTACCTGCCTTTTTTAAACCTGACACTGGCAGAGACAGCACTATCCTCCATCGCTCCCTGCTCACTGGCTGGGTTGCTGTCATCTGGGAGACAGCTGAAGCATGGGGCCCTGGGCCTGCACCCTATTAATCCAGCCCTTGCGGTGCCGCTGATCAGATATAACATCACTTTACAGTTATGATCATAAACCAAAGCACTAATCATCCCTGTAAGGCTACATGTAGATCCAACAATCACCGTTGCCATCCAGAACGTCAGGGAAGGTGGATTTGTCTGTACTTGTTGCAAGGCTGTTCAGCAGGGGCATAGTTCATTAGGCTGTGATGTTGGCTTCATTTTGGAGGGGAAGGGAAGAGAACTAGGCAGGACATCCTCTCCGTCACAGGGAGTCTTTTCTTCTTGGTGAGACGCCTCTGGCTGGGCAATGCAATGGTGCAAACACGGAGCAGCATGCAACCGTGACATTTGGCTTGGTAGCAGGAGGGTTGCCATGACCTTTGGCTTTTGCTACAATCCATTTGGATTTTGTGGTGCAATAAATACAGAGCCTCTTTAATAGCACATTCTCCAACTGCTGCTATTTACTAGGGGTGGTCCCTGTTTTCCGATCACTGAGCCAGATAAATTGGTGTGCCCCGTTTGACCTGATTTATTTTATTTTATTGCATTTCATTGCCTTTCAGGAAAATGTTGCTACAGTTTTGTTAAGCCAAGTTGCTACATTGGACATCCTTATCCCCTTTTCCCAGGATCTATAGAAATTACATCTCTTGAGTTTGGACAAAGGGGTCGATGCATCTTTACTCTCAGGCATATACACATGGAAGTGCATGCACACGCATGCACACACACTGATGTGAATACACAGCACACCACCTAGCATTTCATACGCTGGTGAAGCTCATTTTGACAATGGATTGCAGAACAACAATGGTTTTGTAGCATATTTTTAAACCAGAAGAACAAACACCTCAGTTTTAAAACAGTGCAGGACAGGCTTTTGCAGAGTAAGTGATAAGACAGATGGAGAAGAAGCTTTGCAGATGGAGGTGGGCACAGGACACTCAGGCAGTGATCCTTTTGGACTGGATTTGAGTGCTGATGGGAGTGTTTTAAAAAAATGGTCTTGTATTTATACAAAAACTTATATCTGGTGCTCACACAGAAGTCAAGGCAGCTAGCAACAATTTAAACCAACTTTAAAATAAAATTCCGTGTAGACACACACATGTGTACAGAGACAGAGAGAGCTGGGTACAGCAGATAAAACAGAAACATTTGATAAAAATGTATGTATCTGATAAAATGAACACCTGCCACAGGAAGGGTTTTACCTTATGGCAAAACACCGTAAGAGAGGGGGCCAACTGAGCCCCTCAGGGCAAAGAATTCTAGTATTATCTTGAATTTTAATTATTTATTCTCTCTCTTGATTAGTAAGAAGTGAACCTTGATTTGTAAGAAGTGAACCAAGTGACTATGTGTTGATGGGCGGCCATAAATCCAGTAATAGTAGTATTTGTTACAGGCATGTCTCTATTTTCTTTGTGAATTGTTGCATGTTGCTCTCACTGAGCCCTAGCCAAGCTGGTGCTTTCCAGATGTGTTGAATTACAAGTCCAATCATCCCAATCATGCTGTTTGGGGATGATGGGAGTTTTAGCCCATCTGGCCTTTGGCTTTGCAGTACTATGTTTGGATGTTGTGGGGAAATGAATATGATGCCTCTTCAAAGTTACAGTTGGAGCATCTCTGCCTGCTTGCCTGCCTGCGAAGCTGTCAGGGACTTTTGAGCCTGTAAAGCTCCAGATTAAAAAGAAAAAAAAGCCCGGCTGTTCCAAGCCCAGTGACTGTGGCAGAAAGAAGGATAAGTTGTGAGTGCTCCAGCCTTGAGGGAGACCCAGGACAGCCTATTCCTACAGACTGAGGTGGCGAGAAAATAATGCCTTTGAAAAGACAAGGCCAAAACGGCCTGTGCAATCGAGCAGGGCAGCTGCCGCCAGAGTTCAGAAACAGCGTCACTTGTGCCCCCCTCCCAACAAACAGCGTACCAGAAGAAGGGCCAGACATGCCTCTTGCTTTGAGGGTCACCAATGAAAATGGGCAGAGGAGAAATGTACATTTTGAAGATGATTCCCCCACCAGCCTTCCTTAATTCTCTTCCCCCTCCATCCTGTTGAGTTTAGAAACACCTGGTAAAAACTCATGCTGTTCTGGCAGACTTATACTCATCTTCCACTTCTGTCTGTCCGTCCTTCCTTCTACGTTGCATAAATGGTTCCAATTTTCATCTGACTAATATTGAGGCCCACCCCTAGCCAGTAACTGGGTTTGGGGGAAGTTCATGCACCCCCTTCCACCAACAAGATGAAGAAGACCTTGCCCCATCCGTCAGGTAGAGGAGCAAGAGTCACCCAGAGGAATGTTTCCCCCTCTGTTTCAGAGGGCTTTCCTACATGAGGCTTTTAACCCACCACTTCACTGAGGCATCTGTATCCTGGTTCTTTGCAGGATTAAGATCAGCTCCTTACATGTGTTTTTTTCTGTTCCCCCCTTCTTTATGTTCCATTACATAAGCAGTAGGTGGCGCTGTGGTATAGAGGAATTGGACAATTATACTAGGCTTTATCCTGCCATTCACAAATAATACCAGCCTTTCCTTGCTACCCCCCCCCCCAATGCTGCAAAGCACAGGAGAGGCCCTAGAGGATGACAATATCATCTAAAGGACTCACAAACTACTGTAAGTGAGGAAACACGAGCACATGATAAAGGCCTCGTGTAGAAAGGCTCAGGGTTGAAAAATGTTCTGCACCCCTGTAGATCTGGGACCAACCTTCAGCTCCAGTCTAAAACACAGGATCCAGTTTAAATTTTTTAATGCAGCCTTCCCCAACCTAGCTGGTGGAGGATGATGGGAGTTGTAATCCAACACTTCTGGAAGGCACCAGGTAGGAAGGTGGCTGTAATGCAGATGTTCCTCTTTCTCCTCCTCCCTTTGTCTTTCTTAGGGCACATCTGAACTTCAACCACTTGGGTTTAACAATTACTCCTTCTCCCAAAGGAGCCTTGGGAACTGTGTCTGTGCCTTGGCAGAGGCATGGAGCTCTTTCACAGGCCCACATTCAACAACAGTTCCCAGAATTTATTTATTTATTTTTACATGCTTGCAGATGAAAAGATCTAAGACATCATTAATACATTTCACAGGAAAATACAATTATGGGGGATTTTTTTTAATCTTGCCTTATTGTTTTATCTCCCCCACCCCCCAGCTTGCCCCCAAATCACAGAAAGGTCACCAAACCCCAGTACTGAACGTAGCATAGCTTTCCCCTGGTGAACAGAAACATCTTGTGCCAATTGATTCATATCCATGATGTCCCAGGCTTTAATCAGCCATTCTAATTTCCTGCAATATGTTTAGTCCTCAAGCTTCTTGCTAACATTTTCTTGGCCGCTGTCACAATAGTCCATATTTTTACCATCATCATCATGATGTTGTTGTTGTTGTTCTTGTTAGCATTGTTGTTGTTGTTATATAGTATTAAGATATTAAGTGTTCTCTATTCAATTGAGCTTGAAGAGGTCCTAGAACCATCACTTCTGGTTTGAAGTCAGAGGTGAAGGCACAGTCCTATGCATGTTTACCTGGAAGTAAGCCCCACTGTATTCAGTGGGGCTTACCACCTTGTCAATGTATGTAGGATTGCAGTCATGATCCAGTAGGGACATAAGATCAGCCTAGCTGGATCAGACCAAAGGTTGACCTACTCTAGCATCTTGTTTCCAACAGTGGTCAACCGGATGCCTCTGGCAACCAGAACAATGAAGGCAGCTCCCCTCTCCTGTTCTTGTTTTTCCCCTGGAAGTGGTCTTCAGCAGCATGCTGCCCCAGACCCTGAAGGGCCCGTCTATCCATCATGACTAACAGCCAGCAATAGACCTATCCTTCTCCATCAATTTGCCAAATCTCCTATTAAAGCCATCTGCATTAGTGCATCTCTCATCACATCTTGTGTCACTGCATTCCATAAGTCAGGTCTGCAGGATAAGATTTGGCTAGACGGTGAAATTGTGCACACTCATACACCAGTCCCTCTGTGGTCCAGATGACATCAGATGATCCATTTTGCCTTCCTCCCTGCTGAGAGAGGCATGGATTTCCCTGCCTTGCTCCACATGGAGAAAGGGACTCCACCAGCACTGGGTTGAATCCTTGAAGTGCTGTGCATTGCACGAAGCCCTTGGCTGGTACTGGAGAGTAGAGCTGTCAGAGAAATCCGCAATGGATTCCAATGAGTTTGGATTTCTATGAATCTGACCTGTGGATTCTGCAGTGGACCAGCTTTTTCCACGGACATGCAGACTATGTTTTTACTTCTGGGGGGATTTGTCCAAATACGCACTTGTGCTAATACACATTAGCGCAATGCGAATGAGTGCAAGCAGAATAACATTCTTGTATATCCCTAAAAAACAAAAATCCCATTCTGTCAGTGAGATACAGCTTTATCATGGAGATACAGCTTTATCACAGAGCTTTATACAGCTTTATCATGGAGATACAGCTTTATACAGCTTTATATAGCTTTATCACGGAGATACAGCTTTATCACGGAGATACACCATAGAACAGAGACTAGCTGTCATTCAGTGTAGACCAGGGGTGGGAAAACTCTTTCAACCAGAGGGCCGAATTCACTTTCAGAAAAGATCTTGGGGGCCATGTTCCAGTGATGGGAGGGGCTGAAGGCAAAGAGGGTGGGGCCAAAAATACCAAAATTGTGAACCCAGGGGAGCTAGGTTTGACCCAGGCGGCTGAGGTGCAACACTCCTGCTGTAGGAGATCAACATGCTAGAATACAGCTCAACACTCCTGCCCTGGAAAATCAACGTGCTGAAATGGGGTTCAGTGCTCCTGCCCTGGAAAATCAACGTTCAACGCTCATGCTGTAGAAGATCAACGCACCAGAATAGGGTTCAACACTCATACCGTAGAGGATCAACGTGCCAGAATAGGGTTCAGCGCTCATGCCGTAGAGGATCAATGTGCCAGAATAGGGTTCAGCGCTCATGCCGTAGAGGAACAATGTGCCAGAATAGGGTTCAACGCTCATGCCGTAGAGGATCAACGTGCCAGTATAAGGCACCCCCCTACTAACACTTCACACCTTGCAAAGAGAACCATCACAATGAACATAACTGAACTTTTCTTGGAGATAACATTGATGGAGCTGAAATATGAAAAGAAAAAGATAGCAGTTTATGAATTTCGCTGGGGTGGCTGGCAAAGAGATGAGCCCAGGAGAATGGAATGCGAGCCCAGCCGCTTGCCAAGAGTTTGGTCCTGTGTGGAGAGATTGGCACATGGCTCTGGCGTGTCAGGGTGGCTGAGGGGGTGGGGAAAGAAGTGCAGGATGCTTCTATTCATGAGTTCTATTGCAGATAACAATGGTCAATGCACACCGGGCTAGCAGGGCCGAAGGGGGGAGCATGGGAAAAACCCTCTTGGGTTGGAGCACGCGGAGGTGTTGCAACAGCCTTTTCCTGAAGACCTTTGCAAGAGAGTCCACAGCAGGTGGCTGCAAGGAAGGCGGTGACTTTCGGGCAAGAAAAATCCCATGAGCAGTAAGCAGCAGCAAGCCCAGGCTGTTTATTTGATTAAAGAAGTACATTTGGCAAGCCGCGGCATTTGGTGGAGGAACGAATTCGTAAACACAGCATCCGTGCAGGAACTGTACTGGGAAAGTAGAAGAATACGGACCACCATTTCCTCACCCACCATTACAACCTCAGCTAGAATTGAAGAGCGACCAGATTTCCTAGGCAAAGGAGAATTTTGGCAGGCTCACATTCTCCTGCCAGTGGAGTGCTATTGTGGGAAAAGTGAGATGACGCCTGGAGCTGTGGGCTGTTTATGTTGCCAGCCCTCTGATAAGAGACACTGTCCTTTGTAGCTCTGTGATGTACTCTAAAGCCATGCAAAGGGATGAGCCATATCTCAGTGGAGGACTACATGTGCTGCCTTCCAAAGGTTCAGTCCCGCCATCTCCATAGGGATGGAAAAGCCCCTGTGGCTATGGGTGGAGGCAAAGGGCAAAGCCAATTTAATAATAATTAAAAAAAAACACCTTTGTAAAACCCATATACTTATTTTTTTCAATTTTACTTCTGATTTTTTCATTCTGTTTACTCAGAGGTGAGGCAGAGGGAACACAGCTCTGTTCAATGCATGTTTACTCAGGTTCTGCTGAGTGGTCCGAGGCACTGAAAGATGGGGATGTTTGGTGAACCAATCCCACATTATTTTATATGGTTACCTTCTTGAATGGGGCCATCTAAAAAGCCCCAGAACAAGACACCTCGTCCTGGTTTCTGTTTTGGAAGCAGGAGGGAAGAAAATACATGTGTGAAAAGTTATCTTCACAATGCTTCCAGTGGCCGAATGCTGACCTTGCATTTCTCCTGCTTATTTCCTGAAGGTTGGGAAGCTGGAGTGCACTTGCTTCCTGGCTTCCTGGCCAAGTTTCCGCTCATCCAGGCTTGGAAATACTTTTTAGATGCCAGAGTAAGGACGAAGTAGGAATGGACTCAAGCTGCTAATTGTATACAGCACCAGAGCTTTAAAATAACAGGCTATATTATGGGACCCAGTTTAAATAAACTTTCAGCGAGGACCATTTCGCTGAGGTACAGGTCTGAGCTGTTGGGCCAAGCACACAACAACTGGTGTTTGCAAGAGCTTTGTAAAAGATGGAGCCTGTACAATGGTATAATTCCAGTAACAAATCCATACAGATATCTGGATCACTCCAATTTGGGGAGGAAGTCAGATCACCTTCCTTTTGCTATTTTTCAGGGTTGCTTCCCCAACCAATTACCATGCAGGTCAAGGTAGTTGCCAAGGCTGATTTACACATACATGTATATCATTTGATCTCTTATGACTTGTAATCAACACTAGAAGACTGTTAGCTAAATGTGTGAACTGTCTCACTGAAAAGTATTGAGGCTGAATTGATATCAGGTGCTCTAAAAGTTTTGTCTGTGGAGACTGATGTGGATTTGATCTTAGTGAAACTGCAGAGGCAAAAATGATGAATACCAGTCATTCTGATCATCTCCCTATTCACACAGGAGGAGTTTCTTGGAAAGCTGCACTTTAATGGCTCCAAAAAGCTAACATTAAAATACTGCCACACATTTCCTGGAAGAGGCGTCAGCAATTTTCTAGACGGGATCCTGAATTATGAACAGGGGCTATATTTAGTGCCACTCACTTATCACCAGCCCCTGCTAAAGCACATGCAAGCCTGACCTGTGAGCATGCTGCAGAAGCTGACAAGCAGAATCATTAATTGATATTCTGCTGATTTTGACAGGACAAAAGGCAGTGAGTGTTACAAGGCTCACCTGTTTTTTCTTTTATCAAGAATAATGTAGACACTTTAAAACATCTCACATTAATACATACTTTGTAACAGATCTTAGCAGATTGGTATTATGATGAAAAAGCATTGCGCAATGCTTCCTTTTAACTAATTAATTGCAGAAATGAAAAAAAGAATGTAATTGCAGCCTCTGAAAGGCATAGCTTCAGTTGCCCATCTGTGAATTGGAAAGAATAATGACAAGCCTCTCTAGGATATAAGAATTATAGAGACTTACAATGTGCAAAACGCTTTATAAATGATGGATAGTTAATGTTCCTCCTTCAATACCCAGAAATATGTGCATGCCTGTGTCCTCTATCACTATTTTAAGAGTGTAAAATATTGCTAAAGCAAACCCTTTAAAGACAGAATGAAAAAACTCTTCTGCCGATTCATGGAATCATTTCCTGAACACTGAGAACAAGGGAGTGGATTCAGTTCTTGCAAATTTATCTCAGCACATTAATGCCAAAATGCCAGAGGAATTACAACACTTAAGCAAATCTCTTAGGCAGAATTCACTAGGCTATCTTGTGCCATCATATAGAGAGCAAACTGGTTAATATGCTGTGCAATCCTATGCATGTTTACTCAGAAGCAAGCCCCACTGAGTTAAATGGCACTTATTCTAAAGGAAGTATGCACATAATGGCAGAGACACAATACTATAGGATATAAACTGTAATAAATGAAACCTAGCTCTTAGAAATTGGAGTATTTAGCTTGATTTAGTGGGCATGTGTTTTCCTGTTTCTGTGGAGAGACATTTCCTTAAACATTTAGTTTCCAGGTCCCTGGTCACTATTTTTGCCTCAAATAAACACTGCTTCTGGGTTTTATTATTGGCGGCGAGCCTTCTTCTGCACAAGAAAGAGATTGAAATATTACCTCTAAAAACCACAGAAAGATTACCATTTCAATATGCATAAAGCACGCTAGTGTTTCATAACCAGTTTATTGCATTTAACATTTCCTACCATATCTTATTTCGCATGACAGACCAAGAAATTTACCAGCTAAACTGAAGAAACCTTTAGTGTTTGTCAGAGAGCACTTCTGGCTCTCTAGTGACAACATCAGACAGGGAATCCCACAGAACATATGTGTCTGAAGTGTCCAAAGTAGAACATGATGAGGAACAGGATAGGATTTATGAAGGAACAAACACTTCTCTCTCCAAGTTATTTACGTTGACCAAAATGCTCAAGTTAAAGCTTTTACACTTTCTCGATCCTCATGGTCGGATTCAGTTATCTTTACCTTGCTGAAACTGAACAAGAGAAAATGCATTAATTAAGGGTACAGGTTAGTGACTGTACATGATCGTTTAGTGCCACTGAATTCAGGAACAATTGTTGGGAAGTGGATTTAGCTCTGTCATGCTCATGTTCTTGTCCAGTTTCATTTCAGTGGGGACTGTGCAGGAAACCTCCCAGTGGACTGAGCATGTTGGTGTCCAATTGTAATTTGAGGAAAGGAATGAGCTGGCTGTGCAGACAACTGCACTGTCCTGAGGGTGGGGGAGGTAAACATGCTTAAGGACTACCTCCAATTATTTCAATGAAGCTTAAAGGTGCCCAACATCCTCTGGATTATACCCAGTATCTTTTACTCTTTGGTTGCTCTCTCACGAGGTAAGTGATTCCTCGCCTCTGCATAAAACTTCCTCTAACTGAGAATCTAAGAGAGGGGAATATGCAGCTCAACTTGAGTACAGCAAGATGGCAGATTGACAAGTACTTCAGGGTAAAACTGATTTATTCGCAGGTACATGCAGCAAATGTAATAAATACGAAGACAGTAACGTGCTTCCAGTGTTAGCTTTTTTTACAGAATATTATTGTTGTAGCTATTAGAGTGGCTGAAATCCTAGAAAGGCTTATACAACACAAAGGTAACTGGACATTGCCCCATTGATCCTACTTCCTGCTGTCAATCAAATTAAACATAACCCATGTCTCTGTTTCCAAGACCAAAATGAAAAAGCCAAAGCTGGAGGCGAGAGGTTTTTAGAATATCTGGTAGTTTTGGAGGATTCCAATTTTTCAGAAAGCACTGGTGTTATGTGAGATGGAAAGAGCTAGGGCGCTTCCACACAAACAGACTTGAGGGTGATCAGCATTCCGAATCAGAGCAATGGTCAACTGCAGTCCACACTTTCAGGGGGATGATCCCCATTCTGACTACTGCTAGTCCTCAGACATGTGAATGCAGCACACTTGCATTTTGCCTCACTTTGAGCTCAAGTGGCAAGGAGAAGAAGGGGAGGCAGCTTCTGTGAGCTCTGGAGGGAAGGGAAAGTGTTTAACAGGAAGTCAACTGTTCAGTCTTGGCTATATTTAGCTTGAGGATACAGCTAAGCGAGCATCTATGAGGAACGTCCAGTATGCGACAGAAAGAATGAAGAGGAAGGAGCCCTCAGCATATGGATAATTGAAAAATGCAGATAAGGTTTCTGAGCAACAAAATCCATTCCACTTGTCTCTCTACGATATGCAAGGATCTTATTCCCAAACACTTTAGTATGAGGATGCACCCAAAGAATGCTTTCTTTGTTTGGGGATAGAGAGCCAGTATCTTGTTCTGACTTTTCTTTAGCATATTGACAAACTTCCCATAGCGCATTGGTAGGGCCAATGTCCAGTGAGAGACAAGTATCTCTCTGCATCCAATATTGGGAATTAACAGAATATGGAAACGATGTTTGATGAAAAACTGGATTGGGGGGTGGGGGAAGGTGATATAAAGGAATACGAGCAAGACAGTAGAAGGGGCTATCATTTCTGTTCATTTGATTGGAGCTGCTTGGGGCTCTGAGCAGAAACAGCATTAAATGAATGCAGGCTATGTGCTGGCGGTGGGGGCGACTGATCTTAGAAGAATGTTTCCCAGAAAGTCAGCCTGGTAAAGAAATGCTGAACTCTAAGGGAGTCAGCTGAAATAAAGAAAGGATTCTCTGTCATCCATTGTAGCGATCATTGCTTACAGGGAGATCCACCATTGCAGCCTTCCCTGTCCAAAAGGCGACAAGCACTGATCCAAGACATTTATGAAACTGACATTATCATGGCATCTATCAGCAACAGTTATCAGGAAACACTGTAGGGGAAAATTCCACAATCATTTGAAATATGACTGTTGGTGCTCAGGCCACCAATAATGAAGTGTCCAATGGTGCAATCCTATGTATGTTTATTCAGAACTAAGTCTCACTGATTTCAATGGGACTTAATCCCTAGTAAATTGGATAGGAGTGCGGTCCAAGTGAATTTGGCCCAGTAACTGAGGGGAAAAGGAATGACAATATTTTAAGAAGGGCTTTAATATTGTGAGAAGCTGGGTTTGAACTGCACTTTCTCATGGGTCATAAGTTGTTGTGTCTGAGAAATATGCTGTCAATTAACACATTAAAATAAAGAAATTGCTGAATGAAGGAGTGTGAGATGCCAAGTCAGCTTTTCCAGAGAAGCAGTCTTTAAAAGAGGTGGCTTTGAAACTCATAAGGCTATATTCTTTCCCCCATTGCTCAGTCTAAGCCCTGCCAATAATAATGCTAGTACATTAGGTGAACATTTTGTCAGATGTACATTTTTTTAGTCAGTGTTGAGAAAAATAATGAAATAAGATAATTTCGTTTTGCATTGAAGATTTTTACTCTTTTTCCTTTTAGTCTTAAAATGACAAATGGGGAGGGAAATTGAGGGGATATTCCCTTCTGTCTAGAATTCTTTAAGTTCTTAAGCCCTAACAGTTAGAGGATCTGCCCTTTGGGGGTGGTTAACTGGGATCTGAGAGCAAAGTGCTTCCAATCCAAATTAATCTCCACAAAGGATTATTTAAGATGCAGAGGGGACAGACCTCCTAACAGGTTTGGAGTAAGTATTGGGGGGATGTACAGCTTGGCTCCAATTTCTTTCTCCCCATTAGGGCTGAGGATGAAGGAAAGGCACACTGTGGAAAGAGCCTATGGTCTCCTCTCATGCTGCCAGGGTATTATGGAAACATGTATGCACAGCTGTGTCTGCATGTCCTGTCTTCCCATGGGGGGGGGGTGTATGTGTATGTGAGAGTTTCTTTTTAAAAATTATATATTTCTGCATACTTGTGGTATCCTGTAAGAATCTTCCTTGAGATTTTGTTTATTTTTGCAAATACTCCATCACACAGGGGGTGGGGACAGAACATTATTCCCATCACTCATGAGGTCACGCTAAATGCTGGAGAGGAAGTTGTTCAGCAGGGTTCAAGTCTGAGTGGACCCATCGTCACCAGCTGCATTATTTATTTCTTCATCCTTTGGGTTTTATTGGTATGAAGGCACCATTCTTGACAGTGTCTTGCACCCAAACAAACTGATGGCCAGGACGCAATTCTGTGTTGTCTTGTAGAGGACACTCTCTGGAGATTTGGGTATTTGATCTGGGGTGGCCAAAATATTTATGTATGTATGTATGTATGTATGTATGTATTTATTTAAATGTATTTCTTAGCCACCTTTCGACTGTAGTATTCCTAATTCATCTCACAATATAAAACAATAAAATTCATTATATAAACCATTTTAAATTTTAACAGTGTTAAAATAAGGTGTGCACCCCAGTTCCTTAGTAATTCCTACATGTTTTGGCTATTATTGATATTGGGGCACCATGTGTCCATGCCCAAAATGTTAGGATGGTTGAAAATCATGTTATATCTTGTAGTGGACACTCACCTGAAGGTGTGATTATATGATTTGTGGTGGACAAAGCTTATTGTGGAGTGTATACCCCCAGTTCCTTATTTGTAATTGTCAACTGGGGTCATCACACATTAATGAGGAAAGCACAAAAATAGCAGCTTTGATGGGAGAGAACTGCTGTGGGTCTTGAAGGGGACAGCCCCCAAGTCAGGGAAATATATGATATTTGATAGTCCAAAGCTTATTTTGGGGTGTAGGGCATATAAACCTTAGTTCTTTATTAACTTTACTGATTGAAGTCTGTTCTGAACTTTTGTGCAAATAAGAAACTGGGAACTAGTAACCAACTTCAGCATTGTATCCCACTTGAACCCGTAACACCCTTGTGAGATAGTTTTCTATTATTCTATTATTCACATTTTACAGATAATGAACCAGTGGCTCAGCCAACACTACCTTAGAAAGTCTGTGGTGGGCCACAGCAGATGTTGTGGAGCAGAAAGAAACAGGCCCACATGAACTCTTAACATGCGCATGCTGCTGCACATTATGAGAAACAGCCCCAAGCATGGAAAGCAATGTTGGCTCTGCTGCCACTAGTATCCTGTACTCTGGAACATGTGAGAGTTACAAGAATGCAAGGGAAATTGGAAAAGTTTCACATCGACAAAACTATAAAAATGCTTAGCCTACACTACAAGGAATGAAAGCTACAAGTATGGTGAAATCTTTATACATTTTATTACCTTTCCTGTGTTTTGATCTTTGGCTTATGCAGATGAGATACCGACTCTTTCTGGGAAATAAATAGTTTGTTTAAAAAAGAGTTCTTAAGTCACATTTAAACTGCTCGTTTTTAAAAAATATATTTTTATTGAGTTTTAATCACGTTTTCATTTCTCCTTATTCCCCATTTCCTCTATTCCAGGCAGGTGTTTACACCTGCTACCATTCTGCTCCTTATAACTGGGCCAGGCCCTGTCCACCAAGTTGTTACCTAACCTTTAAATAGTTCTACTATTTAAAGCCATCCTCTTCCTCCTCAAATCTTTTGGTGAACCAGAATAGCCTGGACTCACTTGAGGGAATTTTTTTTATCACATTGTGGACACTAAAAAAGCCAAATAAAATATCACTACTTGCACATAAAATATGTACCATTACTTGTTATATGTTGCATACTATGACATGCAAAACAAAACAAAACCCACCAACCCAAAAATTTGCCCTCAAGAGATAATTTTGGAAAATTATAATACTCCACCTCACCATGATCCTCTCTTCCCTTTGTTTCCTCAACAATGCTATTATTTCCTCTCTCTTCTTGGCCTGCAAAAAAGTATGTTTGCAATAATTAATTGCAAAGAAACTAATTTAGGGCTCTTTCATAGGGTCTTGTTCAACTTGGCTGTGTAGGAAAGTGCCCATATGGAGCAATACATATTTCTATAGACAATGTTTCCGTTTCACATGTCTTTAACTGATGGGTGAGCCAAATGAGTGTCAGCGATACCCCTGCCTCAAACTCTCCCAGTCCCTCACCTGAGAGAGAGCTGGAATTGTTTTAGTGGCTAAAACAATGAGCTATATATCAGGAAGCCCTCCGTTCAAATCTCTCCTCTGCTATGAGCTCACAAACTGGTCTTAGTCAAATCACACTCTCTATACTGCAGTTTCTGACCTTACTTGTTGTTAAGGATTACAGCAGGAGGGCAGAACCTCTTTCAGGTTGAGTGCTGAATTCCATTTTGGAGGAGCTCTCAGGGGTCGCATTCCACTGGTGGGCAGGGCCAAAGATACCAAAATTACCAGCCTATTTTAGCTTAAAGCTCTTACTGCCAGTAGCTAAGCCTTAGGAGAGGCATTTCAACCTTTTAGAGTGGGAAAAAGAAATGCACAAAATCTGGGAAACTACCAAAAGATCAGTGGTTGGAGGAGGGGGTCATGGCCTTCTTGGGAACCCTGGAGAGTCAGATTGGGACCCCCAGAGGACCAAATCTGGCAGCCAGGCCTGAGGTTCTGCCCCCCTGAATTACAGGGTTATGGGCTGTATCCAGACTAAATTAGTTGAATGTAAGTCCCACTGAAATCAATAGGACAAATTAGTCATAACTTAACTTGTCGCATTGGGTAGTATGCAGTGTCCTAGTGTTAGAGCTAATGACCTTCCACTAGTATAAACTAATGCTTGTGCAACATAATTAATGCAATGGGAAAAAGTTAATTTGCCGTGTTGGTTTACACTAACACAATGTTATTAGTGCTAGTTCTAGGATACAACTGGATGCTACCCATTGATTTCAATGGGAACTAAGGGCAACTAACTCAGTCTGGCTCCAACCCAGTGGCTCAGTTTGCATGCCATGGCAATGCAAGGTTTTTAGAAACATCAGGCTACCGAGCGAGCCAGCCTTTATTCTTGGGTTTCAATCCTGGCTTGTCAGCAGAGAGTCCCTGGCTTGTTTAGCCACTCCCACTGGCAGGAAGAGACAAGTTGGAAAAGTCAAACCATATGAACTAGCATGCTGGCTCGCTCACAGAAACCTAGAGGGGTTTTTCCTGGATTGCTGCAATGTGCAAACCCTCCCGGTATGCTGAAACGCAAAGCATTATTTTCTGCATCAGGAGAAGAAAGCTAGAGACTCAGCTGAGCCAAACACTGGCCCTGCAATCTACCACACCCCAGATGGTATATGCCAAGTTAAGGCAAAGAAAAAGGGAAGCTGAATTGCTCTTCTGAAAAATCTCTATTTCCTTTACAAGGCAAAAAAAATAGTTTTGCTCTGCTTGAGATGGAATTTAGATTTCTCATGGAGCACTATTCTGCCCTGATGATCTGCATTTCAGAGGATACACACTGACAATAGTTCTCCCAGTGGTGCTTCCAGAGCAGAATGTTGTTCTGGCAGTTGCTTGCATAAAACAAAATAGCCTGGAAACGTCTCAAGTGCAAGAGGAAGGGAAATAAATTCATTCTTGTGAGGTTTGTCCGCAAATGTAGTTTCACTGGCTTTCAACCAGTCACAGAACATGCTCTTGAGAAAATTCAATTTTTGCACAAACCCTTTTTGAATAAGACGCTTGCAATGATTTGAGTCCATTATTCTATTCTACCTAGAGCCAAACAAGAAGTGACATCAAGAAAACAAGTGGTACTGTTGGGGGATTTCCTCCCAATGCAAGTAACAGTTTCAGAGGAGTGATTTTGTCAAGCCTATAGCAATGATGGAAAGGATTAAACTCCCCTCTCCATCTGCTTCATCCCTAATAATAATCAGCCCCCAATCCCTGGTGGCTGCATTTAAAAAAACATGCACATTAAATGCAAAGACACATTTAAATTAGGTCTAGTTTGGTCCTTATTCTCTTTCATTTCTATGGTTTAACTGAGACTTGCAAAAGTTATATACAACATATATATGAATTATAACCATCCTCTCCTAGGTTCTGGGTAAGTTACAATACATTCCCATCATAACCACCATGAGAAGTAGGTCTGACTAATCAATATATCATGTAGCTCTATAGAATGATTTCCTAGCCAAAATTAACCAGACTTGCCAATGAATTATGATGTGCAAAACTGAACAATCCTGAGCTCATCTCTTGGTTGCAGAATTATTTAACAAAATAACTTAATAATCGGTGAATAGGCTCACTTCTCCTGTTCATCCAATCTCCACAAGTTAGATTTAATGGATGCTACTGGATGAAATCCATTATATGGTTATTAATTAAATAAGTAGCAATGCTGGCTTGCAAGAAACAGCTGCAAACCTCAGCGCTTTTCAGACCCTCCTAATGACTGCTTGTATCTGGCTTCCTTCCTGGGCTTGATATAATAAAGCTTTTTATTTTTAATAAAAGAAGAAAAAGTCTATTAAAACTACAGAAATACCCTCTAGTTACAGGACAGCAGCCTAAGCACAATACTGTAGCATTATTGGGGTTAGCTAGGGAGTAACATTACTTACTCCTATCAACGAGCTTAATGATAAATTAATGCAGCAGTGAGCCACAGTACAACATGCATAGTTCCAAAGCATGCTTCAGGAACTAATTAGTAAAAAGCCAACATGGTTTTTCCCCATCAAGATATATACAACTGTGGTCAATTCCCATTATATCAGCTGCTGTATGATAAATGATGTGGTCCCAAGAACTGACATAACTGTTGCTTCTGAAGGAGAAAACAGCCTTTGCTTCCTACATCCTTTGACAACAGCTTACTTAGAATTTTGCCAGCCATCTCTTCTCCTTGATTGTCAGAGTCTAATGGACTTTGCTGCCGGATTGATTCCCCATTTCCTATCATGCTGGCTATAAAAACCTCCCCTGACAGCCACAGAGTAGATACTGCTCTGACTTAGAACTTCTGATTGCTCCTCCCTATCCAGTCTTGCTTTGCTTCTGTGCTCGAACTTGATTTCCAGAACCGCATCTTTGATCTTGGAGGACTCCTTATAACCAACAGCCTACATTGGACACATAAGAATTCCATCAAATTTGGCCTGGACCTCCATACCGGAAGAACCAACCTTTTTGATCTGAAAATATTTTTGCATCCCAATCCATGTTATTTGGAAGTAACACCAACTGGTTTCAATGGTAATTTCTTTCTAATAAATGTGCTTTGAATTGAAACCTGTCCATGAAAACTTATGCGGTAACAAATTTGTTAGTCCTTAAGGTGCCATAATGAACTTGAGCACACTCCAGGAGAGAGCGGAGGACAGGAAGGCCTGGTATGCTATGGTCCATGGGGTCACGAAGAGTTGGACACGACTGACCGACTGAACAACAAGGTGCCACAAGAGTCTTTGCTGTTTTTGCTGCAACACACTAATGCGGCTACCCCTCTGAAATTTATCTTTTCAAATCTCTTGTGAGAAAGGCCAACGCTATTCTCTCAGTAACATTAAATCTCAGTCGTTTCGTGGCTGAAATGTGATTTGGCCAAGTCCAACACAATATCCACTGGTCCATATTAAAAACTAAGGGCACAATCCTATGCATGTTTAGACAGAGAAAAGTCCTGCAACTCCCAGCACACCCCAGCCAGCCATGCTGGCTGGGGAATGCTGGGAGTTGTAGGCTTTTTCTCTGTCTAAACATGCATAGGATTGCACCCTAAATCAGTGTTGTATATAGTATGTAGCAGGAATGCCGCACAGGCAGCTGCTGAGCAAGAAAATTCTCACCAAGCAATATTATTTGTCCCCTGACAGCCTATCCAGATTTTAACTAAGGGCTGGAAACTGTTTCACCACAATTTCACTCACAAGGGAATGCAAAATGTTTTTAAGAATTACATGCAAAAGAGAGAGACATTCCATCCTTTCAGGGTTTGTATGTAATTGCCCAAATGCGTGCACTCCATAACCAGGGGTGGGTGCATAATGTAATTCCACAGGAGAAGGAAGAATGTGCTGGATGTCTTAATGAGCACAGAATTCAGCTTCCTGAGAATCTCAGCTTTCATTTTTTTTGTAAATGCACGTTTTCTATCCCTTTATGACAGCAAATATATTGTTGTTGGTTTGGGGTTGGTGTCAATAACCTTTCAAGGGTCCCTTATATCCCAGTGCCTATGGCTGCAAAGAGATTTGGAATCCCTTCCAACTCTGTAATCCTTGACTCCAAGATTTCTGTAAGTACAGCTCTCAATGTGGGTGCCTTGAGGAAATACCTCTTACGACCTGACATTGGACAGTGGATAGCTGGTAACATTCTGGTGATGTGTTTCAATGGGAACTAGGATGGTCTGGCTACAAGAAAGCATAGGTGCTGGGCAGAGAAGACTCATCTTTCTTCCCCCGTCCTAGATAAAGAGAGGGGGCAGGTGAGGTTTGTTTTGTGCAGCAGGAGGTCAGACTGTGCTGGAACTGGATCTGAAAAGCAGGCAAAGAGCTGACTTTGCTTTCACCAGAAAATCCTATGGCACTATGGATTCCCTTGTACATCTGATGGGAAGCAGGAATCTGTTGGAGTGTTAATGCTGTGAACATTAACATGTTCATGTTAACATTAACATGAACATGAACATGTTCATGTTAACATTAACATGTTAAGATTAACATCTTATGCTCAGCCTGTACACATGTAAATAAACCTTACATCACAGAAACACCTTAAGTCTCCAGTGACCTTCTAAGGAATCCTGGGTAAGCGCTGGCACCTGTGAAACTTCTTACTGCTCAGAAGTGGGGTGTATGTAACAATATGGTTGAGAGTGTGCAGGCAATGGCTGCTGAACTCCCTGAATCCAGAGGAGTAGCTGAGTAAGATTTGCACATTAATTATACAAATTGCAGAAGCTAGTTTTTCTCAGATAGCCTGGGTGCAGAATTTAGGGGTTTTTTTTAATACAGCCCTGTCTGTAACTCTGAAGTGCTTGTTGCTAGGTGGTGTTGGGCTTGTCTGACAAAATACATTTTTGGCCCCAAACCACTGTCTGGGGAATAGGGTGGTGCTCAAGAATACAGCTCCAAACACTTTTTCCCCCCTTTGAAACACTGCTGCAGTAGAAATGTTGAAGCAAGGCCATTTCATTCTTTTCAAATTTATAATTCTAATCCAATGCACTTGTATATCTTCCTCTCTCTCAGATTTACAGTGCAATTTAATTATCTCAATTCCCTCTCTGAAAGAGAAAATCAGACAGAAAGCCTTCTAGAGTGATGCTAAAAGGTAGGCTGCATTTCAGCATTCTAAATGGTTTCTGCAAATCTGCTGCATAATATATAGTTACTTATATATAGCCCAATATACCTACATTCTAATAATCCTCCAGAAAATCTAAATAGTAACAAGAAAGATCTAAACCCAATTGTGAGGGGCGGGGAGCCGAACTCACTTTGTTTAGGTACTGCTCTTTCACATCACTTTTCTCAGCTTCAATAGCTTCTAGGGCCCTCTCTTCTTCTTTTCCTAAATAAAACAATATACAGTAAAACACAGAGAGAAGATTTTACTGAATAATTCAAAATGGCTCAAACTAGCAGTCACAAATGTCAGAGCAAATGGTGTTAAGGCGTTTAACAACATGAGAACAGCGAGAGGGCATGCTAGTCCACAGACAGGAAAAGAAGAAGTGGCAAGAGGAAGGATGGGGCCTAGTGAACTCATGCAGGAGAATAAGTTGTGGCAGGTCTGTCAGTGTTTAATCTGCTTTGTGTCTTCTTTTCATTTATCAAGCCAGCTACCTTGAATATTTTTTGAAGAATGTACTGTCTCATTTCAGACCAGATGTGTGAGATACCATTTTTGAATGCTCCCCAATGTAGAAACTCTCTGCATGAAGAAAACTAGGACATCAGGGTGAAAGGCTCTAGCTCAGATTTTTTCCTCTGCAGGGAGGTTTTTGTTTTTACAACAGGGACCATTTAAATATGTGACCCTTTCAGTATATTGTCTGTAGCAATGCCATCTGCTCCGCCACCCCATTCCATTACCAGTCCTGCATAATGGAATTCATTTTTACTAGCTTGTATTAAACCAGAGGCAAGGGAATCCTTCTTACGGGGAATCTGAGGCATCAGTGCTTTGCCTTCAAGCTCTATTATAAAAAATATTGGCAAGGATTCAAAATTGCATCAATATCTTGTTAAAACTAAACTATATATTACGTTCATTGTTTGAGGGCCAAGCAGAAGAGCTGTTTTTCACTACAAATGTACCTGAAAGATTCAGAGGGTAGGATTAATGCCTCCTTTTTCACATTTGTCCCCAAATCACCATCCCTTGCTAGGTTTATGGACATCTCAGACTGCAAGTGCTCCAGTATGTAAAAGCAGCCTTGCAAATAAGACACCAGAAATTAGTACCCACACGCACGTGCAGTTGAGAGCCACACATAACTCTGATGGCCAGTTGTGGAAAAAAAGGGAAAGAGAGCAAATTTTTATTTTTTTATTGCATTTATATCCTCACCACAACAACCCTGTGAAGTAGGTTGGGCTGAGAGTCTGTGACTGGCCCAAAGTCACCCAGTGAGCTTCCATGGCCAAGCGGGGACTAGAACCTGGGCCTCCCAGCTCCCAGTCCTAACACTCTAGCCACTACACCACACTGGCTAATGATTCCTTGCCTGGGCACTTGCACACAATTCTTACCCACCATAGGCAACCAGGCAAATAACTATTTGTAAGTCTGATAAAAAGTGACTTTTAGAAATGTAAATATTAGAGACCATTGTGGCTAAGAAGTGCAATTTTCCACATAAATAATGGGGATCTGGGGAAGGACTGGAGAATCATTCCCCTGAGCAAAGAGACTGCATTCACTTCCAATCATCCTTGCAAACTTAAGCCATCCTCTAATGTTGACTGGAAAATAAAGACATTGCTGTCAGGGCTTTACCGGAAGAGCAGGTGCCCACCAAGAAATCGGGGTGGGGAGTAACTGACGGGCAGTAACCAGTCAGAGAAACACTGATCCCCAGCAGATGTGATGTCTTTTCCAATTTAACACAGGGATGCCTCTGGTACCCACAAGGCTCCTGAGAACAAATAGGACCTCATCTAACAGAGGAAAAGGACTTTACATGGAGATGCTCTCCCAGACCCCACGAGCTCATGAGCTGGTGGCAACTTCAGGACTAACACAAGGGCCAGTTGAGCCAGTGTGACTAGAGTCCAATTGGACCTGGCCATGAAGCTCTGGAGTTACTCTGGACCAGATGGTCTCTATCAACCTAGCCTACCTAACAGGGTTTTTGTGAGGATAAAAAGGGATGGGGAGAATCATGTCAATAATAATAATAAATAGTAATGGTGACAGCCATGTATCCTAAGGTGAAAGAGAGAGGTGGTCCCCAAGACAGAGGCTAATATGAGAAAAGAGGGTTACACTGAAGAGAAGTGTGGGTGATAAGGGGTGGTGCTGCATGAGCTAATACAGCACAGTAGCTAAGTCCCAAATTCAAATTTCTTCTCTGCCATGTACTCCCACGAACTCTACCCTGCAAGGTACACTCTCTCCCACACACACTCTGTCAACCCCTCTGAGTTCTGCGTCTGCAACGGAGGGACAATACCAGTGGTCTACTTTGCAGGTTTGTTCCACGGGCTACTAACACAAGCATTTCTAGGAAGCGCTTTGATGCAAAAGAGACCAGGGCTACTGTACTTTTAATAACGGTGTAGAAGAGGGAATTTCAGCAGGTGCGGCTTGCGCAACACCAGGCGACGCCGGCTGAAGCTTCCTCCTCTGCAGAACTATTAAAGGTGCGAGAGCTCTGTCCTCTTTTTGTATCTGGCCCCTCTCTCTGAACGTGATATACCTGCTAAAATTATTATTAGTAGTAGTAGTAGTATTGCAAGTCTGCTGGCCTCACAGCTCCCCTGGGGGAAATGGGGGGGGTGAAGCAAAGTTTTAGGATTCAGGAACATGGAAAGCGCCTCATGCGGGGAAGTTGGAAGAGAAGAGCGGCCGGGGGTGGGCAGCAGCGGATCCTCGAGAGAGCGGGGCGGCCAGGGAGCGAGGCTTCACGCGGAAGGCCCTTCCCCGGCGCGCGCGAGGGAAGCTCTCCCCGCACATGCTCAGGCGCGCCGCGCCGCGCTCCCACAGCGGCGGCCCCGGGCGGAGGGAGGCCGCGTCCCCGCTCTCCGCGCGCGCTCAGGGGCACGCCTCGGGCTGCTCCCCGCCTGGCTGGGGCTGGCCAGGGCTGAGGGGGGAGCCTGCCGCCGCGGGCCGGGGCCGAGCCGGGCGCACGCGCGCTCGCCGAGGGCTTCCTCACGGCATTCGGCGTCGGAGGAGCGCTGCCCGGGCACGCCGGCGCCGGAGCCCTTCCTGGAGCTCGGCCCGCTGTTGCCGGCCGACTCCCGGCGCGGGGCCAGGCGGGACTCGAGCGGCGGCTGGAGGGTGGCGGAGTTCCAGAAGGACTTGGCCAGCGCCTCGTCGTGCTGGCTGCAGCCCGAGAAGACCAGCGGCGCCGCCGCGCCCGGGGGCGCCGCCATCGCGGCCGTCGGAGGCGGCGAAGGCGCCTCAGGCCTCGCCTCGCTGCGCGCCGTCTCCATGGCGCCCGGGCCGCGGGGGGGCCGCCCCCGCCCCTCTGCCCCCGCCCCTGTCCCCGCCGCCGTCGTGGCGCGCGCGCGTTCCTTCGGGCTCGCTCGGCGCGGCAGGCCGAATGCCCCAGCGAGGGGTCCCCTGCCCCACGCAGGCGGGCGCTGACGTTTATGTACAGTTCTCAGCCCGTTTGCACCCGCGCGCTTCATATACGTCGCTGAAATCGAGATAGTCAAACTTACGCAGTCACAGTCCCCCCCCTTTTGTGTTTTGTTGACATTTCACAGTAGTATTTAAAACACACACACACACACAGCCTTTCTCTCCTTCAGCAAAAGCAGGCCAAATATCCATACAAGTATTCAACATAGACGTTGAAGTTTATGTATAATTCATACGCATGCGTTGAAATTGATAAGTTTATGCAGCCGCTTTTCTTTTCCTCTGTTGTTTTGTGTTCAACGTATACGTTGAAGTTGATGTATAATTCTTAGCTGTGTTATACGTGTATATGCAAGTTTTATATGCATGCATTGAAATTGATAAATGCAGTCACTTTTCCTCTGTTGTTGTGTTTTGACATTTCACAACATTTTTTAAAATACACACGCATTCTTTCCTCCAACAAAAGCAGACCAAATACCATGTAAAGTATTCAACGTATACGTTGAAGTTTATGTATAATTCTTAGCTGTGTTATACGTTTATATGCAAGTTTTATATGCATGCATTGAAATGGATAAATGCAGTCACTTTTCCTCTGTTGTTTTGTTTTGACATTTCACAACATTTTTTAAAATACACGTTCTTTCTCTCCTCCAACAAAAGCAGACCAAATATCCATGTAAGTATTCAACGTTCTTTCTCTCCTCCAACAAAAGCAGACCAAATATCCATGTAAGTATTCAACGTATATATACGTTGAAGTTTATGTATAATTCTTAGAAAGCTGTGTTATACATGTATATGCAAGTTTCATATGCATGCATTGAAATTGACTAATTTATGCAGCCACATTTTTTTTCTTTTCCTCCTTTTGGTTTTGTTGACATTTCACACACACACACGCACCCCCGCCCCCAATTCCTTCTCTCCTTCTGCTCTGGATTAAAGGGAACCTGGAATGGAAACGGAATGTGGTGCCGCCAGGGTGGCTCCAAACAGAGGAAGGGAAAGCTGGAGTAACTCCCATCTTATGCATCGCCCCCAAAAGAGGAGATGCATTGCCAAAACAGGAAAGGACATAGATTTGCCTCCATGTGCTAATTTATATGAATAGATGCAAATGTGGAAATAATTACTATAATTTCAGTAGACTAATAATGCATCTTGCTGTAGTGAGGAAGCTGATCATGTGAACTGGGTGTCTGTTTTCTCTGCTGTCCAGATGCGGTTGATGGGCTACTTCATGGCTCCTGCTACTCCCCTTTCTTAGGGTTCTTTATCTTTAATCAACCAGATCTGGACTGGACAGGCCTTCAAACAGAGGACACTTTCAAACAGAGGACTGTCCTCCAACATCCCTGCAAACAGAAGCCTATCGTCTGTAAAGTAGGACAAGTGGCCACCCTACATCCCATTGTGGCCTCCACAGGAATCCACAAATTCGAAGTCATGGGGGGCATAAGGTGGATTTTGGAGAGAAGAGAAATTACAACCTCCCCAAAAAACTTCTGTCCTCCCAAATCCCACTTGTAATGGTCATTGTACGTTTGACACGGTCACTGAAATGATAGGGCATATAAATAATGCATTAGCCACTCTCTCTCTCTGTTTAGCCTACCACACTGAAAAAAACTCACAGGATTGTTGTGAGGATGAAATGTTTAAGGGGAGCCAATTATGGAGACTTGAGCTCTTTGGAAGAGAGACGGGTTAATTTATAAGTACTTTTAAAGTACTTATATTTGAATCATTTATGTACTGCTTTTCAGGTGTTACTTGTTTTGTATGTTTGTATACCGCCATTCAACCAATCAGCTTCTGGTGCAGTTCGCTACAAATGACGATAAAAATCAGTGCAATAAAATCAGTATGATACACTAAGCAAAAACAAAGTAATCACAATAAAACTAGCAATGAAGCAGCAGTTAGGATAAGACACAGAACTTTAAAAGCCTTGGAGAACAAAAAAAGTCCTTGCCTGGTGTGAAGTGTTAACAGAATAGGTGCCAGGCGAGGCTTCCTAGTGAGGGAGCACCACGAGCAGGGTGCCCTCACTGAAAAGACCCATTCACTGACCATCGCCCACCTCACCTCAGATGGAGGAGTGTAGTGGAAATGCAGAAGACACTTGTCATTTTAAAGAGTTAGCAGTGATGAACACCAATTGCTCCTTTCTATGCCTCAACTTCCGGTTGAGCCTGTTGCTTTAAGTAGCTAGCCATGATTTTTTCACTATTATTTCCCAGAGTCAGCTATCTATTTTAGATAGTAGGAGGCTGTTATTTATCTTTAGATAGCCCTTGGCTAGATGGCAAAGTCTGCCCTCTAGTACAGTCGGAGATGGTCATATAGTTAGTTATATGTACTGGCTACTGGCCACTTGCTAGAGCTAATCCTTTCACTTAGTGAGAATGCGTAAACATTCTAGAAGTTATTAGAATATGGCCAGAACATAACTAAGTTTAATGTGAGCATAATAATATATGTGTCCCCCAAATTCAGAATCTCGGTGCAGGCTAAAATGCAGGAAGTGCAGTGTGGAGTCCAACTGTCGCTGATTCTGAGGGAGTTCCCATTGGCTATAAAAGAATAAGCATTACGGTCTTGTTCTATAGTTTCTTGCTGCAATCATTGCCTTGTAGCCGTTTGCTTTCTTACTTGCTTATTTTATTCCTGCGTAATACAATCTTTCCCTTACCCATTAATATGTTAATTGTTTTTAAATCTCAAAAAGAACAATAGCCTCTTGGCAACACAATAAGCCAACTGGAGGAGAGCATCTGCTAATGACTCATATGGGGTTGATGTAGGGAGGTTGCAAAGGTACCTAGGTCCCAATGATTTCAGGCACAATCCTGTGCATGTTTAGGCAGAAAAAAGTCCCACAACTCCCAGCTTTCCCCAGCCAACACCCTTAGGGTCTTAAAGGTAAGTGCCAAGACTTTGAACTGGAAAAGATTGAAAGCCAGTGTTTTCAGCAACAGTGGCTTGATACTATCCCAATATCCAGTCCCAGTTAGTAGCCTAGCATCTGAATTAACTGCATTTCCTAGATAGTCTTCTAAGGTATCCCCACATATAGCACATTGGATGCTACCAGAGCATGGTTTACTGGGGCCAGGCTATCCTTGTCCAGAAAAGGCCAAAGCTGGCACATGAGCCTCAGTTATTTCATGCAAAAGTGGCCACCTGGGCCTCCAGTGACAAAGCTGAATCTAGGAAACACACATAGCACTCAAACACTCCAAACCTGATCTTTTAAGGTGAGTGCTGCTCTGTCTAGAATAGGCTGAACATAATCTGGTAAAGGGTGGTCTATGCTGGGAAAGATTGAAGGCAAAAGGAGAAGGGGACGGCAGAGGATGAGATGGCTAGATAGCATCACCGATGCAATGAATATGAACTTGAGCACACTCCAGGAGAGATCGCAGGACAGGAAGGCCTGGCATGCTATGGTCCATGGGGTCACGAAGAGTCGGACACGACTTAACGACTGAACCACAAAAATAAATATAGTACTGGGAAAATGGACTGTATTCCAGAAAAGATTGTGCTAAATGTACTAATGATTAAAAAAAAGGAATGGAAAAACCCTACAAAAGTGCTAAATTGACAGTGATGAAGCAGGCATATTAACATTAAAAAAAAAAAAAAAGGTAAAGGTGTCCCCAACCAGTCGTGTCCGACTCTAGGGTGCGGTGCTCATCCCCGTTTCTAAGCCGAAGAGCCAGCGCTGTCTGAAGACGCTTCCGTGGTCATGTGGCCGGCATGACTGAACACCGAGGTGCACGGAACGCTGTTACCTTTCCCGCCGAAGCGGTACCTATTTATCTACTTGCAATTTCTTGCTTTCGAACTGCTAGGTTGGCAGGAGCTGGGACTGAAGACGGGAGCTCACTATATTTACGGTCTCCTAAATGGTGCCAAGTGTAGTCTAATCCTCTTGAAAATTCTAGTTCCACAATATATCTCCTTTTGACTAACCTTACTTGGCTCAGATGAGTATTGCTCAGGATGACTTGCCCCTTTCTGGAGAGGCCAGGGCTTGACTTTGTCACTGGGGCAACAAAAAATGGTGTCTTATCTCTGGGGGTGGGGGAGAGACTAGTTTCAGGAAGCAGATCTTGACAGCATTTTCAGACAGCTTAGTCAGTCCAAAAATGCTACCTGTCTTGAGTTTGGTACTTTTATGGGCTATGCCAGTTGCCCATTCATATCTCTACAGTCATCCCAGATGTTTGGGTAAGAGGTCAGACCTCTTGTCTACACCTCAGAAATCACTCAACAGCTGTCAGTAAGCTGTGAGCCCCACAAATCACCCCACACTTTGGGGAGGAGCAAGATGAAGCTGAACCCCCCCCATTACCTCACTGCTTTGGGTGATGGCAGATGCCCAGTCAAACCTCAAAGAGTTATTCCACACTTTTGGTCAAGACCAGACAGCCTTAGGCACCCCCAGAATCACCCTTCCCATTCCCCTTGGCCAGATACCTATCTGAACTCCCAAGAAGGTCATCTCTTTCCTTTGTCCAATTTTATTATCCTTGGCAGACGTTCAAGATAGTGGCAGAGGTAGCAATCCCCGACAGGTGGGCAGGCGGTCTGACTACACCTGCTACCGGCCTAGTTTTGCTACTCTTGGGGCAGAGAAGCAGACCGTAACTCAGGTGAGAGATCCTAACGATGAGCCATTTCGGACAATGACCAAACCTGTGTCTTGTGGAGTGAGCCACTGGAGGTTGCTGCTGTAGCCTGTCAGTGTGTGTCTGCTGCTGCCCTTGGTGGGTGTGCTGCCCTTCTCCCTGGCTGCTCGGCAAAAGAATGTTACCCTCCCTGGGTGGGTCTTGAACCCTCGTGCCAGGAAGGCTGTGTGTGCTCCTTTGCCAGGATCCTGCCCAGTGAGCTGTGTGGATGCTGTCCAGTGTGTCTTCGCCGCCTTCTGTGCTCTAAAACAGAAGTGAGGAGCATAAGGGAGGCTCCTGCCTGGTATACCTGGGGACCAATAGCAGCAGGCTCATTGACCATGTCATTGGAGCGATGGGGGGTCTGTGTGCTCCAGTACAGTTTTGCATGTTGTGTGTGTGCTGGTGCAGGACTGTGTGCTGGGAGCATATCCCTGTTGTAAGTTCATTGGTTTCCACCATGTTCAGGCAGCATGTGGCTGATGTCGCCACCACAGTCTAAAATTAGTGGGCTCATGAGGGTCTGTTTGACAAGGGTCTAGTGGTTAAGGGTGCACTGTTGAGGGAATGCTATTTGTGCACGCAGTATGGCAAAAGCCTTCATCAGTGGTGGATCTGGATTTGCATGGGGGTGAACATCTGAAGATGTGATCAGATAAAATATATGTGTTAACTGCTGATGACATTAGCAGGGGGTCACAGACATGAGCATGACGAGAGGGCCTAAACAACATAGTCCAGGGGTAGGCAACCATTTTGGGCCTGTGGTCACATTTAGCAATTTGAGAAACTGTCCCGGCTGTCATGGGAAGTGTGGCTAGTCACAAAAGAAGAGGTGGGGTCTGAACCTCAATACACTAAACAACTCCTTGGAACCACCAGTTTGCAGCACTGACAAAAGCCTATTTCACAGAAGGCAGCCCCTTTTTCTCATCTGATGAAGTGGACAGTGCCCATGAAAGCTTATGCCAAGAATAAATGCATTTTTCTCATAGAATCATAGTAGGGTTGGAAGGGGCCTACAAGGCCATCGAGTCCAACCCCCTGCTCAATGCAGGAATCCAAGCCAGAGCATCCCTGACAGATGGCTGTCCAGCCTTGTCTTGAATGCCTCCAGTGTGGGAGAGCCCACTACCTCCCTAGGTAATTGGTTCCATAATTGTCATTGCTCTAACAGGAAGTTTTTCCTGATGTTCAGCCGGAATCTGGCTTCCGGTAACTAAGGTGCCACAAGACTTTTTGTGCTTTTTCTCATGTCATAGTCCATGACGAAGTAGAAACTACTTAAGCGGGGAACAGAAATGACTTAAGATGTTGCTTAAGATCTAAATAAAATTGTCACGAGTTTGTGAAGTGATTGATTTGGTTGCATACATTTTTCTGCGGAATGTCGAATATTGATTTACTCACACATCTTGGTTCTACCCAAACGTCAGAGGACTGGCCATTCCCCATTGCAGAAGGTGTCAAGTTTGTTTGCAGTGAGCCACTGACATTTGGCAATTATCCCTTGTTGTGGTTGAGGCAAATGCATTGTGTTGTATGGTAGCCTGGTGGGTCAGTGCATCAATAAAACTGAGTTGTACCTTTTCTCTTGTGTGGTCTGGATTTTTGTTCTTGAATACATGGTCTGTATAATCCTGGCGAACCCTTACACTGGCTGGTGTCGGTGCTTACATAGGCACGTGGGGGACACGTCTGCTGTTTTTCCGCTGTTTTTCCACTGTTTTTGTGCTTTCTGGTGGTGTGTTTTTCCCCACCCATCCCAGGCTGACCATGCATTGGATATGGGGCCGTTCTGCCAGTTTAGTGGCAGTATATCTTTGGTTCTGGTGTAATATGACCATAGGATTGCTTTTACTTACTACTACTTGTATACAAAAAGCAAAGGCATCAGTGTTGGGCCTTAAGAACAATTCCAAAATTGGTCTGAATAAAGGAAATGCCCAGCTATGGATTTCGGAATAGTTCTTTTATAATATTGTTATGCTCACTACACTTCTCCTAGTGGTGAGATGCCACATGGGTGCAGCACTTACCTGGGTTTGGTTTTCTTTGACGGAGATCACTGGATGCTTATTGGCATTTGGTAAAATTTGCATTTATTTACAAATATACAGGTTGAGCATAAGTGGGGGCACACAATTTAAACCCCTCAGCAGAAAGCCAGACTCCACTGTTCCACATGAGATCTCTAGGGAGACAGCCAGCACTCTTACGATGCTTACAGAGCCCCCAAACCCAGCTCTCTCTGTCCCCATGTCTTTACTTTTCATCACTGGTTTCCATTCACACAGGGACCTAGCTTACTTCCTCTCCCTAGCTAGAGGAGGTGGGGGAGGAATATGGATAATTTCCTCTGACCACCACATAGCCTTCTTGGGCCATCTTAGCTCCCAGAATGACACATCACCATCAGTGGAGGCTGGTGGCTCTGATGTCAGTGGGGTGGTGAATCTTCAGTGCTTTAGATGGCTCCTTTAGAGTTCTGACTGGTTCCGACTGAAACCAGAGTGGACGCACTGCCCCACTGACATTGGAGCCACCAGCCTCCATTGAACACCATTACCTGAATATTACAGGTTATCAACACACTTTTGTCAAGTCCAAGATAATGCCTCAGGCCAATATTGCACTGATAGACCTACTCACAGAAATAGCAAACACATAATATTTTAAAAACACAAAAACAAAGGTGTGCTGAGCCATGAGAAAAACAATCCAAAATCCACATCAGTACCTTTATTAGGAGCAACCAAAATTCCACAAAACTGCAAGCTTTCAAGTTCTCCAGAATTCTTCATCAGGCTAGGTGGTACAAAAAGCAGCGGATGGGGGAAGAAACAGTGGGGCCATTCAGACAACATGCTAACCCGCAAGATGGTTTTTTCACCATGCAGCATGGCTTATTAACCACCCTGAACAACCCAACAACAAACCATGGGTACTCAAGGTGGCTTGTTTGCAAAAATAACCAACTGTATGGTTAACAAGCCACCCTGGCTGTGTTCAGACAACATGCTAACCCATGGTTCAACAATCAACCCACTGTTCAACAACAAGCCACACTCAACCATTGAGTGTGAGTTAAGTGTTGTCTGAACAGCCCCAGAAAGTCCAATGATACTCCTACTCATCCAGATGTATAACCTTCTTCTAAATTAATATGTTAATATAAATGGAGAAAGCAGAATGGAAAGATTAATGAAATTAATAGTTTACCAGAATGGATCTTAGAGGCATATAAAGAAAGGCTGCTTACTAATGTTTTACTCATTGTATAGTTACAGCCTATTCACAAAATGATTTGCATCTCAAACCTAACTAGCAGACTGCTGTAACAATCCCTAACACAGCTGGCATCTTCTGTAGGTGGTTGCTTCTTCTCTTACCCCTGTATTAAAGTTGCTTTGCAAATGCTACCTCCAGACCTCAGCCGCCAAAGCGTTCCTGCAGACAGTCGAGTCTTCCAGCCAGAGGGGAGGTAGGCCATTTTACCTGGCTGTGTTGTTAGTGACTGTTGCTTTTGTCAATCAGCTAACTACACTGCCTGGTAACGAGGCCGGGCTTCAGGCTCACCTTCTTCCTCTTCCTCCTCCTCCTCGCACCTCTCACGTTATCTTTTAATAGTTAGATTTAAGGCTACTTTTTATATTTTGATCTTACAAATGTCTAATTTGGTTAATTTCTAAAAAGAGAGATTTGGGGGCTCAAACTGAACCCTCTGTCCTAGGAGTTCCCCATCTATCAATACACTCAACGCTGAAGAGAAAAAGGTACATTTGCACTAAATGTGGCAACTGCCCTCCTGCTTTTTCAGTATTAAATCTGCCTTCACTTTAGGAACGTGTGCCAAAGGCACAAACCCCTTTGCTTAAAATAAGAAGCAGGGATGACTGTGGTATCATGATGATGAGGTATGAGAAAGTAACCACAACAAATGCTTTTAAATTCTGCTGCTGCTTTGCTATTCAATTGTGAATATATGCAGAGAGTGGGCCTTTGAACCTTACTGTAAATTCTAGCCTCCCTCCACTGAAATGGTCCCCTTCATGGCATTGTTTTGCCCTTCCTAGTATGTTGAGAAGAGAGATGTTGTCTGTCTCCTATCCCCTTACAAGGAAGAAAAAGGATGCTATCTTTGACAAGGGTACTCTAGTCAACTCTTTCTGCCCAGGAGGACCAGAGTAGTGAATGCTCCGTTCTAAAACCATATTGTTTTCAATGGCTGCAGGAAACTCAGGCCTGGATAAAAGGACATGGGGGCCTATTATGAGCAATGAACTAGTGTCCCACATGAATTATGCATGAAGCCATGGTGTTGCCTTTGAGTGTTGCATATATACAGAAACTGGGCACAGATTAACCCAGCCACATGCAGCCTTTGTCCCTTCTACCAACCTCTTCTGACTGCAAAGAGTTCCCCGCGCTGGTCAGGCTATCCAAAATGGCCTCTCGCTTGCAAGGCAATTATTGCTCCCTTCTCTCGTGACAAGGGGAAAAGATCAAAAAAAAGATGTGCAGAATTTAAATGGAGATCAGTACATGGATCAGTACATGGATCAGTACATGGATCAGGCTCAATAGACACTGGGAAATCTGTAATTATCTATTTGTAGATAATTACAACTAATCGGGGACCGTATTCTGTGGCTTACGTGACATAATAGTTAATCCAGCTCTTAGTATATTACTATGACAGGATATCTGTCTTCAGGCCAAATTTCCACTGATCAAGTGTGAACATAAAAGGCACCTAGAGTCTCAGACCAAGAGGCCAGGTTGTAGCTAGGCTTTATCTCTCATATTACTGAGGCAGCATGGTTGCTGAAGGACTTGCAGGCTGTACTGTCCGGAAGCATCACCTTGGCAGCATTATAAGCCCACCAGCTGACTTAGCACCCAGTCAGGTCACCCGAGGAACCCATATGCTTCTACAGGGCTCAGTATAAATGCTTTGCCCCCATGGGGGCTGTTGAGAGTTGCCTGGGAGGCTGAAAGTCTGTGTTCAGTCTTTCCCCAAACAATCTGCTGCTTTGGCTTGCCTTAGATTCTTTTCAACGGTAGCCTATCTAGACTGTTCTCCCCTATCTTGGCTGACAGTGGATGCTGATCCCCGCCCCCTCCACTGCAAACCCTGGCAAAATTCTGCAGCGTGAGCCGATAGACCTACGTGTCATCCAACGGTAAAGTCATGACAGGCTGCCACTGTCATACCATTGCAGGTCACAGACTAACACAGACACCATCATAAGCACTTCCTTGAGCTGGCTGCATCTCTTAAAGTTCCATTGTCTTGTTTGCTGCTAAGCTGGTGGCCTCTGAGATGAAACAGGATATTATGAACAAAGATAGTAATTCTTCCTTCCGGATGTTTTCTGCAGCACGGAGGTCTGCTATAGAGGAATCCCACGCCTTGTTTTGATGACAGTGAAGCTAGTGATTGCCAGGGAAATATACAATCAGCTAACTACACTGCCTTCAAACCAAACGCTACATTGGTAGAATCCAAACCTGGAAAAGATGAAATGTTTTCAGCGATTGCACTTTGCAATTCATAATGTTTCATGTTGTGAAAAAATAAAGAGGGACAATGCTGGATTACAGTCAGGGCCCTGTGTATTGTTATCCTGCTATTGCCAGTGCAAATTGTGGTGTTGGGAGTAGAATTCAACCTGCTGAGAATCCTTTGTTTTCATATTTTTATAAACAACTTTCTAGTTGGTAAGTTTTCCAAAAACAGGCTTGAAAGTTTGTAGACAATACCTGCTGAAGTCTCAGAAGCTAGCAGTGACTGAACGGAGTCCTGGCTGTCAGGAAGAGTAGCCTGGTGTCCCGTAGAACTCTTTGCCCTCCCCCACAACTGCCGATACACCTAACTTTGCTTAATATACATTAATTAGCATTCGTGGATCTTTTTCTCAGCATGGAGTATATTTGGACTTGGCTGCAGCCCTTCCTGTCCATATTATCTTCAGTGGATATGGAAAACGCAGTCCCCAAGGTTTTGTCACACTCTAGTGTGACCAAGAAATGTAACTGAGGAGCAGGTTTGATTTTTCCATGGCTCCCATTAAGTTATATGGGATTGCAGTCTTGGGGAATCCATTGTGTCCCCTGAGGCAGGGGGAAAGTCAAGCCCCGATGCAATGGAGCCCCTGAATTAATTTTTAAAAACTTTATCCTGTGTAAGTGAGCGGCTGCCAGGGGCCAAGTAAAGTACCACATTTGGGGACAGTGTGGCAGGAGTGGGTGGGGTGGAGTGGGGCACTACCTATCTACCATGCCTGCCTGCCAGTGGGTGGCCCAGCCTCCAGGAACAGGGTACAATGTTCTCCATATGTAGCGTGCTAAGAGATACTTTGCATCCCAACTCAGAGGCTCCTACAATAAGCCCAACCCGCCTCCGTGCTGTCAAGGTCTGGGGCATTTTGCAAGGGTCCCCTTGCTTCTACTGCTCATTTCTGACTACAGCAAGGGTGCAGAAATGAATCCAGCCCACTGGGCACCTTAATCCGGCCTACACTGCCTCTTGGGTCCCTCCGGGGCGGGCCTCAGGCTCCAAGCCCCACCCCACGGAGGAAACCCCTCAGATCAGAGGTAACAGTGGGCATGCGTCAGCAGCAGATCTCCTGCTGTTATCTGACTGGAGAGCAGAGAGAGTAGCAGAGCAGGAGTTAGGGCAAACAGCTGCTCTTCCCCTTGCGTGGGGGAGCCCTGCCGCCCACAAAGAAAAAAAGGGGGAGACATCAGGAACAGGGCCACTCCCCCTGACATCGTCTGGCCTGCGGGGTGTAGGGTGGATGACAAGCCAGCCCACCACCCCAAAACATTTCTGTACCTCCAGTCTACAGCATTCTTCCCCAACCTGGTGCCCTCCAGATGAGTGGGACTACAACTCCCATGCCTGCTGGGACTTGTAGTGTAACACATCTGGAGGACACCAGGCTGTTCTATAGAGTCTGACACAATGTTGATTTCTTTTCTGCCCATATCAATCCTGTGAGCATCCTCAGGCATTAGCAATGGCAACTTGTCCAGGGCCATCCAGCGACCTTCAGCATGGAGCAGGGATTTCAAGGACAGCCTCCCATCTCCACACACCCACCACTGGCTTTCTGTTCAAACCCTGGTAGAATTCTGCTACAGACAAAATACCAGCAGTATCATCAGAACAAGGCTGGTGGGGGAAGTCACACACTCCTCGTCCATCTCAAAAAGTCTAGTTTACACATTACAGGCTACATCCAATACATGCCGCTAGCACAAGATACAGAAAAGAAACTGTAGAATTTGTCCATAAGAAGCTTACCTTGCAATAATCCTGGTGGCAGAACCGGCTTTGATAATTAAATACAACAGCCTGGAATCATTTCAAAACTTGAGCTGGGAAGAAAGAATCAACAATGCCGTTGAATTTCTTCCCTGATGGATAATCTCCCCCATAATCTGCATTTCAGTTTCTTCAAGCTGCAAATCCCCTCAAATAAAGAGGGGCTTATTTCTGAGTAAATGTGAACAGGATCAGTCCATAAAACTAGCTGCCCCACCCCACCCAATCTATTAATTCTAAACCTGAGAACATACGAGAGGGCAAAGTTTCAAAATCATAAGAAGATGCTCCATATTCAACAGATCCTGGCTGTTGTGTCTGCTTTAAAGAGCCTGTGCACTAGACTGGCCCTAAACTAGTTGTGGGACATCCGCAGGTCTGGTATTTGTATATCCCCTGTAACCATGGATGCTCAGGTGTGGCTTATGAATGGAGCACACATGAGCACTCTGAAAGGAGGTAGATTGACTTCACTATGGCTTTATTAGGCAACGTTTCCATGGGTCACCACAGAACACCACTGGAGCAGGAAGAAATAGTATCCTCACCCTTGAAACAGGCCTGGCTCTCCTCTTAGGCAGACAGAGTGAGGTGACTGTCTTAGGTGGCAGGTACTGGTGGGTGGGGAGTGGCGGTGAGATGTTAGAGGATAACACTGTGGACTGTGTGCCCCACCCAGCGTCCCCTAAGCTAGCCTGCTGCCCTCAGATGTGGTAGAGAATCAATGGTTACTAGTCATGATGGCTATACATTACCTCCAGTATCAGGGGCAGTATGCCCATGTACACCAGATGCTGGGGAACATGGGCAGGAGGGTGCTGTTGCACTCGTGTCCTGGTTATGGGTTTCTCTTGGGCAGCTGGTTGGCCACTGTGTGAACAGAATGCTGGACTAGATGGATCCTTAGCCTTATCCAGCATGGCTCTTTGTATGTTCTTATGAGGACACTGTCTCATTCCCAGTGTTGAAGTAAGATTCAACTTACTGTCCAGTTGGTTTTGTGGATGGAATGAGGTGAGGTGGGGGGCATTTTGTCCTTCCCCTCAGGCAGCAAAATCTCTTGGGCTGGTCCTGGCTTTAAAATATAGGTTTTGCCCTGCAGAGCTGTAGCGCACAATCAGGCCCTTTTTTGCGGGGTGTTTTTGTTGTTGTTCTGGGGCCATACACAGGGAGGGATCCACATCGAGATTGACAAACAGGTACACTCCCGCTGAGGGCAAATGGTGCTGGCATAAGACATGTGGTCAGTACTTGGGATGGGAGACCAAAGGATGTGGAATAGCCCACTGAAAAGAAGTGAGGTGGCCTCCAAGCCCACTTCAAATGCTGAAAGCAGTGGCAAGGTAGGGAGGCCTCAGCTCTTTCAAGAGGGCCTGGGCGTCAGGCACCCTCTTGCACCATCACCAACAAGAGAGGCCAAAAGATGACACGGATTTGCTTTAAAAAGTCATATGCACATGTATATGTATAGATGCACATTTAGAAATAATGAGTATAATTTAAATAGCTACATCTCACCGAAGTGTACGAGACGGTGACCTCTTGTGTGCCAGCCAGCTCAGTCTGCTGTCCCAGTGCTAGCTGCTGATGGGCAAGTTCAAGATCCTGTTCTCCCTTCTGAGGGTTCTTGCTCTTTAACTTACACCAGACAGCCCTTCAAACAGAGGACCGTCCCCTGTAAAGTCGACACATGGCCACCCTACCTGGGCGCGACAAGGTGTACAATGAATCCAAGAATCTTCTTCGCATCACATGTTCTTTTGCACGTTGTGCAAGGCAAAGACAAAATGACGACCAGTACACCGAAATACCACATGATAGAACTGGAAGACGTTTCACTGATGATCCTCTGCAATTTTACTGAATATCCAAGTATATTAGAGCTTTAGACTGTAGTCTTGTGCATGTTTACTCAGAAGTAAATCCCACAGTGATCAATGGGGTGTACTCCCTAGTAAGTGTATTTGGGATTGTGGCATTACTAAAACCCAAATGTTATATATTTATATTTATTTATTATATTTATATCCTGCCTTTTTCCTGCATGTAATCCAAGGAGGCTTACATGATCCTCCTCCTTTCCATGTTGTCCTCACAACAACCCTGTGAGGTAGATTAGTCTGAGAGCCAGTTACTGGCCCAAAGTCACTCAGTGAGCTTCCTGACTGAGTGAGGACTAGAATCCAGATCTCCCAAGTCCCAATTCAGTGCTCTAACCACTATGCCACAATGGCTCTCTGAGAGTGCCTCAAGTACTGGTGGAAATATATAGCCATCATGACTAGTAGCCATTGATCCTTCACCACATCTGAGGGCAGCAGGCTAGCTTAGGGAATGCAGGGCCCACACAGCTCTATCCTCTAACATATATAAAATATGTTATATTTTATATATGTCCCCAGTAGCTACTTAAGGAGAGGCTAGTCCAGTAACCTGCTTCAGGCATGAGAATCAACTGGTGCAACAAAACATTTATACATGGCCATTAGATAATAGTATTGATTTGTAGGCGAACCTTTGTGCAGTTCTATTATATGTTTGAGACTGTCGCTCAGTGCTTCGTCGTTATCCCCACGTATCCTCTAGTTTGCTCCTTCCTATATTGTTTTCTAGTGGGCCATTCCAGACCACAGTTATCTCCGCCATGGTCAGCTTCTGCCTCATCACATCTGAAATGGTCTTGAGTGTTATGTGGGGGGTGGAATAGCCTTCCGTCCACAAAAGCACTTCCTGCTGCAGTGATGTCTGAGATAGGCCATGCTGCTTCAGGATTATATACTGTACTCACAGCTTTGCCCAACATGGGGCCTGCCAGATTCTTGGACTACGACTCCCACCAGCCCCAGCAAGTATGGCCAATGGCTGGGGATTATGGGAGATGTAGCCCAAAACATCCACCAGGGTGGGAAAGTTACTGTACTTGTTCCATGAGTAACTTGTCGGAGGACTTCCACCTGCATCTTCGGTAGATGGACGTATCCTGGATGGACACCAGCACATGGTGGCTGTTGCTATTTGGGGGCTAGAGCAGGGTGGGCAGAAGGTAGAACTCCAAATGTTTTGGGCTTCAACTCCCAGAAGCCTCTACCAGCATGGCCAATGGTCAGGAATACTGGGAGCTGAAGTCCAAAACATCTGGAGATCTACCTTCTGCCCACCCCAAGGCTATAGCACCAGGGTTCTGTCTTGGATTGCCAGGTGGACATTGCCCCCCCCCCGCCCCCGAGACTGCCTGGCATTTTAAGAAGTCCACCTGGGAGCAAGAACATATAGGGCAGGTGAAGGTGCTTTTGCCCCAGTATTTTCTAGCTACCTTAAAAGTAGCAGACAATTCTAGTTCACTTATTCAGCACCCCAAGAAAACTAACCCCGAAATGTATTTCCTTTTCAGGATTCAACAGTAATACGAAACATCCTGTATTCTGTATTTCCAAATCTGACAAGAAAGAAAAGATTAAAAATTGGCTTCCCGCCTTGGATGCTAGCTTTTTGTGTATTAAATTATAAGCCCATCTCACACTTAAGAAAATTGTTGCTTTTCTTCTGGCTCCACTGTTCACTGCAGTTTTCCTGTATGTAAATGCATTTCAATTATATGAATATTGTTTATTTTATACCGTGGTTTTAAACGTTTAAACGTTTATATTGTATCTTATGTTGTATTTTATTATTTTAATTTTTGTGAACCGCCCAGAGAGCTTTGACTGCTGGGTGGGATAGAAATGTAATAAATAAATAAAATGAATGGATTGGTTAAAATCCAGGCTAATAAAAATGTTTAAAATGCTTTCTTGATAGTCATATAAGCTCTATCACTGGGTAAAATGCTAAGCTCCAAGATTGTAATTGAACATGGTTATTCTGCATGGTTCTATCAGAAAGATAATGCTTATTTTTTAAAGAGTTTCCCTTATTTTGGATCGCCATGACTCACAGAAGGTGAGGAGTGCCACTTAGTTCAAAACAAAAACGCGGTAAAATCCCACTGGTCCCCGCATTTTGGAAGTTTCAACCAGGTGACACTAGCAAGTCCCCTAGGGAACAGTGCTTCTTACTTGACTCCTTGTCCTGCCACCCACCCAGCCACCCATCTTACCTGCAAGGACAGATCAACATGGCATGCTCTGCCCTTTGCATCTTGGTCTACACAGATGAAAAGTTCTCTTCTGTGCAAAAGCAATCTTTCTTTCCATGTCTGGAGAATTCAGGCCAGGCAGAAAGAAGGTTCTTAGAAAAGAGCACTTCTACACTGTGTCCAGCTCAGCTCTGTACACTTTTGTTACAAGAAAGCCCTGGCAGAATTACCAGCCACCATCATACTGTGTCCAGGAGAATAATGTTTGCTTTGGGCTAGGCCTGCAGTTGCTAGAGAACTGATGGATGGCTTTTCTCTCAGTCATGTCTGGGCTTGCCCAGAGATCAGGGAGACCCATAATTTAATCTAACAAGGAATGCTTGGGCTGAGGTAGGGGCCCCATCCAAACACGTTTGATAAGGAGGGAGATCTTCCCTCTGATGGTGTCAAGCTTGGCATAAGGCCTGTAGTGGCCACTGATGTTTAGAAGGAACACCCCTCAAAAATAATAAGCATGGCTTGTAATATCCAGGGTAACTGGTTGTGACATACCTGGGTGGAAGCATGGGCCAGGCTTTAGCATAAACCAGGGGTGGGCAGCTTGTGGGCGGCATCTCCAGATGTTTTGGCTTACAACTCCCACCATCCCTCATTATTGGCTATGCTGGCTAAGGCTGATGGGAATTGTAGGCCCAAACATCTGGAGGGCCACAATTTGCCCACCCCTGGCATAAACATACCTGCCTCTCTCTACAGAAGCCTCCCCCAACCTGGTGCCCTCCAGATGTTTTGGACAACTTTCAGCATTTCTGACCATTGGCCATGTTGGCTAGGGCCAAGGAAAGTCAAACCCCAAAACATCTGGAGGACACCAAGTTGGGGGAGGCTGCACCACAGTGCCTACACCTGGGGTCTCCAATGTGGTGCCTGTGGGCAACAATGCACCCTGGAGACCCCACACTTCATGCCCACCAGGCTCCCTGCCCCTCCTGATTTTTATTTCTTAAGATTTTTTAAAATTAGTTTTTAACTGGGTGGCTGTTAAGCTGCATTGTAAAGTGCTGTCCTTCAGCGCCATCTTCATTTGGGTACAGAAGAGTGGTTTTATGTTTTGAAGCTCAGAACCCACCTGTGCCTTTTCCCTGGGTTCTTGGCCAGGTTTACTTTTCTTTTAGTCTCACCAGATTGCCTTCTGGGAAATGAGTGTTTTGTGATTGGGCAAATGGTAGCTGTTTTATGAATGGGCAAGTCCCTGCACCTCTATGGCAGGTATTTTGTTAGGGCACTTACAGCACTCACTCAAAATTCCAAATATGCCCACTGCCCTAAAATCAATGGTTTGGATCCCTGGTCTACACTTTGCAGATACTTACTTCCTAGCTCAGGAGACTAGAAGCAAAAACATCAAAACACTAGAGTGGTGTTCTGGATTTGACAGATGCTCTCGCCAAAACGGTTAGCCACCGCGGAGACATACAATGTATCTGTGCAGGCACCAAGTGGAGCAGGATTTCAGCTCTGTGAGAACTTCAGCTCTCGTTAAACAAAGGGTATTATTATTATTATTTATTTATAACCCACCTTTTCCCCAATACTGGGACTCAAGGTGGCCTTACAACGTTAAAACTGCTACAATTAAAACCTATAAATAGAGATATAAATACAACTCTATAAAAGTTAAAAATATAATTAAATCATCAATATTAAAATTGTAAAGATATTAAAAGACAACCAGAACAACAAAAATGTTGTAAGATTAAGTAAGGAAGGTAAGTAAGATTATGACACTATTTTTCTCAACAACAACAACAACAATAATAATAGGAAATTAGTAATTAAAGCTCCTCCATGGGAAAGAAACCTGACATGGGGCAATTCAGAGAGGTTGTTTATAGGGAAATGAACAGGGTATCCATCATTAATCCCACAGCCAGGATCAACAGGAAATGATGGGCTTTTCTACATGCGACATATATCATCCACTCATCATTCCCTACTCATGGTTGTTTATAGGTTCTTTAGATGATGTTGTGACCCTCCAGTTTAGCTTATGTGTCTAAAGAGTACTTTCGGCGAGCTTTTTTAGAGCAGGGAAAATACGGTATCTAATTGAAAGCAAAAGAAACCACTTTTTCACTTGTGCATTTGTGCTATTCCACTATACCACAGTGCCACCTAGAGGTTATGTAACAGAAAAGTAGGAAAGGAAATGCACTGCGTGTAGTGCTCAGACCTCAATTCTGCCACAAAACCAAAAAGTAGATACAGCGGATTCACAGCCTTGTGTGAAAAAGTTCAAAAAAACAGGTTGGCCTGGAAAGAAGTGTTCAGCTGAAAGGCACAGGACTCCTGGAGAGCCATAATGGCACCTTGCCTATCGACTCTCAAGAAGGTGGTGCTGCCATTGTGTTGTTGTTGTTTTTCTTAAATGGCCCCCAAATTAGATCTTGGTTATTCAGGGGGAATAACAATAAAAGAAGAAAAACAGGAAGACCGCACAGAAAATACTGAAATGCAACAATCTGACAGCATCAGGTGGATGACACATCATATGGATGCTCCATTAAAAAAGCGAATCAACAGATGGCAGTTCCAGAGAAAGGAGCTAGTGTGGAAGCAACCCCAGAATCATTGCATGGTACGAGGCTGCTCTGTTCTCCTCACACAGGTCTGGTCACCCGTTCCTCTAAAAGTTATTAGTTACAGTTCTGCAGTTCCTTCCTGCTGCTCCGTGAGAGTCTCCTGTGCTGTGCACCCTTACTCACCAGGGTTACTCTCAAATAATAAGAATTTATTTACAGCTTGACTTTCTGGACCAGGGCAATTTGCCAAAGGCCTGAGCTGGAGGAGGTGGAGGTGGAGCTGGCGGCGAGGTTGCCCTTCTGTGGGACACAAACACCTGCTTATTTGGCTGAGCTTCTCGCAATAACTGTCAGGCCTGCTTGGACAAGTTGGACTAAGGCACAGCTAGGAAACAGCGGAGGCTGGTGGCTCCGATGTCAGCAGGGCTGTGAATCTGCTCTGGGTTTCAGTCAGAACTGTAAAGGAGCTATTCAAGGTGCACACCTCGGAGCCACCAGCCTCCATGGCTAGGAAACAAAGCTCCTTGCAGCTGAAGAGTGACACTGGCCTCAAACCTAACTGCTTCCCCTCTCTTCCCCATGGGGAAATAGAAGGAACAGAACAAGTAAAGACAGAGCACCTATAATCCTCAGGAGGAGGAGTTTTCTCACCCCATTCTGCCCCAAAATTAGTTCTGGAGAGGAGAGGTGGCTTCATTACAGAGTTTGCCAGCACTGATAGGCAGAAATTCAACAGGTGGCGCTTCTCCTGCCCCTTTGCTGAAAAAGTTGCACCTCTTGAATTTCTGTCTCTCACAGCACTGTTAAAGGCGTAGGGCCAGGGAAAAAAAGACTCTGAGAAATCATCCTCACTCTATTTTCAAATAATATATTCCCATAAAGGTATTCCCACCCCAGGGATGCTGGGTGTTCAACAGGGCAATCCTATGCCTGTCTACTCAGAAGTACATCCTCTTGGTTTCAATGACAATTATTCCCAGATGAGTGCAGATCAGGTTTCTACCTAAACCACACCACATCTTTCAGTGGTTGGGACTGCTGTGTCTGCAGCTAGCACCTTTGCTGGACTTCTCTTCATTTGCAAAAGAAGCAGGTGAAATTAAAAGATCTGAGCCAAAGAGAAGATGCTGCAATGCGGTGGAACATCTGGTTAGCAACTACAGGAAACAACCCTGCATAGTACATGTTTAATAAACTATTGCAGGGAGGGCGTATTGAGTCCAGAAAGTTGCAATACACCCTTATCTTGTCTCCAGTTAAGGCTGCAGTCCTACGTGCACTTACATGAGAGTCAATCCTATTGAACAAAATGGGATTTACTTCCAAGTAAACATACATAGGACCATGCTATAAAATGCCTTTCTGTTTCTTGGATCAAGCCCTCTGGTTTTGCACCTCTCTTCACAACTGAGGCATGGATTGTGGGTTGTCAGAGGTTTAGCAATGGAAACAATTACGTATCAATACTGGAGAAAACCTGGCCTGATTTAGATTTGGACAAGAGACCTCTGATGGGTCAAAAGTGGTATTCTTTCAGTCTTCATTTCATCCAGGGATATGTTGCCTTTAAATACTGTAAAACCCCAGGGCTCCAGTCAGGGCCAGCATCAAAGGTAGGCACGGTCAGGCACCTGCCAAGGGCCCACACCCCAGCAGGGGCCCACTGACAAGAGCCTGGAGTTGCTGCTCCTCTTCATCATCACAATCCGCTTGTTCACCTGTCTCTCACTCTGGCAATGGTGGTGGTGAGAAGGCAGAGCAGGAGATGCCACGGCCTCCTTGCTCACTGGCTGTCTGCCTGACAAGCCAGCAAGTGGCGGCAATGAAGAGAGAGAGGCGGAGGAGCAAGGGCAGTGAGAAGGGAGACTCACCAAGAGCAGGTGGGCGGGGGCATGGAGGGTGTCTTGCCCATGGGCCCTCCAACACCTGGAGCCAGCACTGGCTGGAATGCCTGTTGCTCCTGGCCTCCCTCAAAGCCTGGGCACCTCACATTCCTGGCCCCACATGTCCCTGGTGTGTGGCAAGCTTCATGTTCCTGGCTGTTTTCACCCCCTTTTGGTGCAATCGCTCTTAAGTCTCAGAACCCAGGCTTCTGTCCGAGAGCATCGTCAGCCCTTCTTCCCATAATACCTGGTTCTGGCTGCCTAGGTCCCTGCTTCTGCTGAAGCTGGCCAGTCATATACATGGTGTGATCATCTATGCACAGCAGTCCTTGGTTTAGAAGCTGAGTGTACCTGACCCCTAATTTCCTCACCTTTGAGTCCTCCTGTGCATGGACATCTATAGTGTTCATTTGGTGTTCTGCCTCATAAGTTCAGTATGCCTAAGACTGTTGTATATAAACTGATTAATTCCCTCTTGGGGTTCATATAGTTCCTGTTACCAATTACGTATTCCCCATGTAATCCCTGCATACATTTCTTGGTTCTTGTGTGCTAAATAAGCCACACACCCCTTTGGGAGCAGAAGTGTGTGTGTGCATGTGCACACGTGTGCATCATTGGGACAAATCTCCTGAGGTGGGTTCTTGCCAACATGAAAAGATCCCTTACGCACATGTATCTTGGCTCATACGTATCCATACACACATGTCCAGAGAGAACACTGTTTAACACTTCCTTGCCTTCTTTACAGCTTCAGGCTTGCCCTGCCTTCATTTATCTCCTCCTCTTAAACAGCAAAAGTACAAAAAATAATAATAATTGGGATCATATGCTCCAACAGTCCATAGTTTCCAGGGAAAACAGGGAGCTGCCTTATACCATCAGATCACTAGCCTATCTTGCTTATTGTCTACTCTGACAGGTAGTGGCTCTCCAGAGTTTCAGAGAGGAGTCTTTTTCCCAGCCTCACATAAGATGTTGGGGATTGAATCCGAGACCTTTTGGCTGCAAGGGCTCTACCATGGAGCTCTACAGCTCTCCTCACCAAGGAGAGTCCCTATATCTGTGTTTCCTGCAGCTGCTAACAGAACAGTAACTCTGCCAGGAGAAGAGGGAGTAACCTTACATGAAGGAATGGAGCCACTGTAAAACAGTGCCTCCAAGTCCCATCCCAGCAAGGCAGCCCAGAAAGATACCATGGTCGACAGTATCAAAAACCACTAAGAGGTCCAGCAGAACCAACAGGGACACACTCCCCCTTACATGCCCCTGCAAACTGCATGGCCCAAGGCATCTTTTTAGATATATGGTGGCAGCAGCCTTGTAGACTCTCTGGCCAAAAGCACCGCCCACCACTGACAGGGAGAACTTCACCCACTTAATTTCTGCATGTCAGCCTGCTGTTAAAGTCACAGGATTGGGACCGGTAGAAAAACAGGGAAATCTTAAGACTGCAATTCAGTCCACACTTACTTGGGTGAAAGTCATATTCTATTTAGCAGGGCTTACTTCCAAGTAAATGCACATATGATTGGGCTTTATGTGGCAAAATAACTCTCCCTCTGATATTTGAAGAGAGTACTTTTGAGACTGAGATGATGATCTGTTTAGAAACAGATGAAGAACAGAAGGAAAGAAATGGCACTGTAATAAAATTAAAATCTCTCTAATTTCCTCGCCTTCTTGCTTTATATGCACTCAGCTCTATGGCACACACCTGCCTTGACCTCCTGAGCCATTTCACTCAGACTTATATAAACCAGAAGGCAAAACAGTCACAGCTGTTTAGCTATCAAATTAGCTATAGTTGGTTAGATAGAGTGAGGACTGCAGGAGTAAAGAAATAACATGCAAGCTATCTAAATAGTTTTGAACATTTCAGATTTCCCCTTTCTCTCTCTCTCTTTGGGCTCTCTTAACTCTTTGAGCGTAGCTGGTGTGTGTTTGGGTTTTGTTAATGTAGCTAGGATTGGGGTAGTTTGTTTCTGAGAGCATCTGTTACTGAAGGTAATATTTCCTGGCTTCTCTCTAAGACTGATGTATGGTTACTATACGTAATTAATTATATTGGTGAGCTATGCATTAGCTGTGACTACTAGGAAAGAACACTTGGTTCCTAAAAAGTGTCAACCCAATGAGCTGTGGCAGTGGAAAAGAGAAATTCAATGTTAGGGAAGGGATCACAAGCAAAGTGGAAAAGTATCAGGATGGTATCAACTTGTAGGGTAGACTTAAAAGTGCTGTGTTTTGAGCTGGTCAGCTATCTCAAAAACCAACTCTTTATAGAGCTAGGAACTGGTATTAAAACAAGAGCCAGTGTGGTGTAGTGGCTAGACTGTTGAACTGAGAGTCGGGAGATCCAGGTTCTAGGCCCCACTTGGCCAGGAAGCTCACTGGGTAACTAACTTTAGACTAGTCGCAGACTCTCAGCCCAACCTACCTCACAGGGTTGTTGTTGCGAGGATAAAATGGAGATGAGGAGGAGGATTATGTATGCCACCTTGAGTTCCTTGGAGGAAAAAAGGTGGGATAGAAATGCAATAAATAAATAAATAAATGGTTGGAGTGTTTTTCCCTGGAAGAAAAGCCTTGAGCAGTCTTCTACAACCTGGTGCCCTCCAGATGTGTTGAACTTTAACTCCTATCATCCCCAACCAACATGGCAGCCAATGCAATAATGGGAGCTGTAGTTAAACACATCTAGAGGGCACCAGAGTGGGGAAATGTGACCTAGGGTGTCTAGGGTTCTGCATTCTAGACCAGAGAGAATGTCTGTAGTCCTAGGCACACTTACCTGGGAGTAAGTCCTTAAAAAAATATACATATATTGAAAAAATCCATGAAGGGGTGGTCTACCAGCTTCTATTCCTGATGCGTTGTCAGCAAATGCTGAAAACACAGTGCTAGGTAACTCTGACTTCTCCAGCATGTCAATTATATGTTGTATGATTGTGCAGTTTGGTACATGGATATGCAGTCAAGGTTCTTCCATGCATGGATGGCTACTATTAGAAATGCGTAACTCATCCCAGTTCCTATTTTATGTGGCCATAATCCTCAGTGTGGAAAATCAGTCATGGATTAATTAAAGGGCCTCTCTAAAAAATGTGGACGCTTTGCATGGTAGGCAATGTGCTCAGCTGCAGAAGCCAAGGGAAGTAGTGAAGGTCAAGGCTCTTAATGTTTGGTTGGCCTTCTTTTCTCCCCCATTTTGTCATCTCCCAGTTGCGCTACCAAAGCAGAGTCTTGTCTTGTGCCTGCGATTCAAAAGAGGGCATGAAAGACGAAATAGCCGCTGCGGTGTTCTTCATCACGCGCCTGGTGAAGAAGCATGGCAAGTTGAGCAAGCACCACATGGAGAGGTTTGCATCTAAGCTGATGACGACTCTGTTTGAGAGGTACAAAAACCACTGGTACCTTGACAACCCCTCGAAAGGGCAAGCCTTCAGGTAAGTGGCACAGGTGCACCCCTCACCCATTTGCCCAGTTCTTCTGCAGAATGGGGACGTGCATGCCTCTGGAAGTCCATTATTCCAGTTAGTGCCGGCTCCAGGTTTTAGAATGCCCTTCGGTGAGACGCCCTCCGTGGACCCCCTCCCTCAACGAGTCTCCCTCCTCACCATGGTCACCAGCTGTGCTTGCTCCTCTTCCTGTTTCTCATCATGGCTCCGACTTGCTCTGCTCGCTTGGCAGGCAGAGAGTCAGGGAGCAAGGAGGCTGTGGCATCTGCTGCTCCTCTTCCTCACCATCACTGTTGTCTGGGCAGGTGAACAAGCAGGTTGCATTGGTGAAGAGGAGGAGCAACCCCAAGGGACTCTTGTCAATGGGCCCCTCCTGGGGTGTGGGCCCTCGTCAGGTGCCCAGCCGTGCAGACCTTTGATGCCAGCCCTGGCTTCAGTATTGTTTCGGAGGCATGGTTTTTGTCCTCTGTTTTGTGGTCTTAAGTTGATGGTGAACAGCTTAAACAAATACTTTAAAAATCCCCAAATGTCACCCTTCAAATCCTGAGTCTTGCATTCCACATCTCAGATGTGAAGTCCTGCCTCCAAACATGTGTGTTCGTGTGGTTGATATCTGATACCTGCCATGTGTCTAGAGAGATGAAACCTTATCTTATGTAAAATACGAAATATGCCGGCATGTGGGGCTGTCGGATAAAGCCATAAAATAATGACATCAACCATCTGATGTTAAGTATCTGGATATTTAGGGATCTGTTGAATATTTTGCAGTGGAACTCTCAACAAAGAATATGTGATTAAATTCTTTTAGTTCTGCCATGGTGCAATCGTATGTACTGAAATGATGCACCTTGGGGCTGTCTTGTATAAGAACTGGGAGCATCTAAGTTGTGGCATTAGGTCACTGCTATCCTTGGCAAAAAAAACCCAGAGGCTTGCATCATCTCTGTCCCATGTAAACTGTGCACAGCAGTCAAATGGGGATAGGTGCACAGCCAAAACATCTTACTTGAACCCTGTTGCCAGCACAAGTTGGAGACTTTGGCAGGTGTTTCCTCCCTCCACCTCCCTCCAGGTGGGGTTAATGTTGGCCCAATGTGGACTGCATGGCACTGCTGTTCTTGATGCTAAGAGAATATTGTAAGCTGTCAGATGAAGGTGTAGTGGTTAGAGTGTTGGACTGGGACTTGGGTGACCCAGGTTCAAGTCCCCACTTGACCATGATGCTTGCTGGGTGCCTTTAGTCTAGTCATTGACTCTCAACCTAACTTGCCTCACAGGGTTTTTGTTATTGTGAGGATAAAATGGAGAGGAGGGGGAGGACTATGTAAACCACCTAGGGATCCTTGTAAGACAAAAAAAGGTGGGATATAAATGCAATAAATAATAATAAAAACGACAGGCCTGGCCCAGCCATGTACCACTTCTGTTTGTCCAGGTGCATAAGGATAAACCGATTCCATGCCAGAGATCCTCTGCTGGAGCAGGCGTGTGCAGAGAGCAACGTGGACTTCAACAGCCTTGGCTTACCAAAGGAGTTGACTGTCTGGGTTGATCCATTTGATGTCTGCTGCAGGTGAGCTGTTTGATGGGATTTAACACACTTTTCCTTAGAGTGGATGGAGTGGGCTTTGGCTGACTTTGGAGAAGGGCTTTATTATACAGCCCCCTGTGGATAATTCTGTCGTTTTGTGCTCCAGGGGATTCAATGGCTAAGCCTTGTGTGCAGGACTATAGGGCATTCAGCGCAGAATAAGTGGCAGGATGGAGCCCCGTTCACAGTGTACATTGGGGGGGGAGCCTTCCACAACCATGTTGCGGAAGGCTGGTGTAGCCTCTTATTTTTCACCCTTGCTTGCCCTGGCCTCCTTTGCATCTGCAGCTCTGCATAGCTTTTTCCTCCATATGCCAAACTCCACTTCTTGCCTTGGGGAAGGGAGATTCTCATACTGAGTTCTGAAGGTTGGTCCAGTGCAGCCTTCAGTGATTCATCTGGGGCTGGAGCTTGGCACCCGAGTCCGGCACTTTGCAGCTCCAGCGGGAGCCCATATAACCCCCCAGAGAGCAGCAGGGACAAAGGCAAACTCCATTTTATTCCTGCACTTACAGTGGTCCTATGATGTGGGTTCAAAATGCAAAACTGCACATGCTCAACCATTTTGTTTGTTTACATCAGAGTTGGCAAGCAGTTTTCTTGTTCTAACATCCGGAACGTAGGAGCCATTTTAAAGCACAGAATGGAAATTAGAGAGGGTGGAGAGGAATGTTAGTGGAAGTAGTACAGATGGCTATCTAAAGGGGGGCCTGTATAGGACCATGATGTCCAGGATCTAAAATTACCTACTTGCACCACAAGCATCTTTCCCCAACTTTGTGCTCTTCAGATGTGTTCAGCTGCAACTCCCAGAATCCCCCAGCCAGCATAGGCATACTGGGAATTGTAGTCTGGTACACCCAAACGACACCAGATTGGGGAAAGCTGGTGTAGTGAAATGACTAAGGGCTTCTCCACACCAGGCTTTTTATCCTGCAACTTACCATGGCTTCTGCTTCCAGATTCTTTGCAGGATTCTGATTGGCTCCTTACACCGGTGACATGTGCTTTTTTTCTGGGACTTCTTTTGTCTGCAAGATATACATGTTTCATTATACAGCCACTAGATGGTGCTGTGGTATAGCAGAACTGTGCAATTTCACATGGCCATTAAAGGGATTAACATGTATTGCTGCATTATCCCTGATCTTTTAAAAACCGGGATAATGGTCAGAAAGCATGGGAGAAGCCTGGAGTTTGATGACATGTAAAGGATCCACACACTTCCATGAGTGACCATTCATGAGTGTGCAATAAGAGCCTTGTGTAGAAATGCTCTAAGAGGCTGAGCTATGAATCAAGTAGTACCTGGTTTGAAATTCTCCTGTGCAGTGAACTTACTGGCTTGCTTTAGTCAGTCCCCTCCTGCTTCTCTCTCCAAGCCTTGGTCCTCTACGCCAGGGGTCCCCAACCCATGGGCCACGGACCGGTCCTGGTCCGTGGCCTGTTAGGAACTGGGCCGTACAGCAGGAGGTGAGCGTAGGGGTGTGCGAAACCCCCTTACCTTGGGTGCACGGGGGGGGGGGAGGTGATCCGTCCCTCCCCCCCCCCCCAAGAATCCTCACCAGCCCTGGCTGGGTCCACTCTGCACTGAGGAGCTGCCGGCTGGCTCTGGCCGCTGGCGGACTTCTGGCCACTGGGACACGGATGGCATCCACATAGCCGCATATAGCCATTTGCGTCCCTGTTCAAGTAATAGGCTATGTAAATCTTTACATAGCCTATTACCACAAAGAACACGGACGCAAATGGACCCCCTCGGTCTGTGGAAAAATGGTGTTCCACGAAACCGGTCCCTGGTGCCAAAAAGGTTGGGGACCGCTGCTCTGCTCTATAGTTCTGGGCCAATCTTACAGGGCTGTCAGAAGAATTCCTTCTAGATTATGTTCTGTGAAGTGTCCTGAACACCCTGGCTAGCTAAAAAAAAATGCCAGGGATTTGTGTTAAGCAAATCTTTGTAAATCAAGGCTGCTTTCTGCACAAATGGCTTTGTGTAGCTTGTTGCAGAGGAGAGACTGGCTGTATTCCATAAGGAAGCTTATTAGCTCCTTGTCAGTGGCGTTGGTCTTCGTACCCGGAGCCGTCTGATGCCTTGCCCAATGCATCCCTCTGTCTAGATATGGCGAGAAGAACCCGCCTTTCACAGTGGCTCACTTTGAAGGCAACGAGGAGGACTATGACATCTCTCAGTGCATTCGCCAGGCTGTGGATAAGGCCTTGACAGCTGACTGCCAGTCCAGCCCCTCCTCCGATGAGGAGACCTCCGCCGCACAGCCCAAAAGCATCCCTACCGTTAGCAACCCGAACAGTGTCTACCAGGTGAGAGGGCTGCATGCTGTGGGTGAGCGAGTAGATCTGGGTTTGTGTGCCTGGCTTGCTCTGGAAGCTTAGCTGGGACTGGTTCTTTTCTCTCCGTGTTTTGCTGTTGCTAGGACTGACCTAGACAGAACACTGTAATGGCTGGGGATGGGCAGGCCAGGCCAGGTGTACTGATGTCTCTGCTCTAACTGCTCTGCTTACAGTTAGAAGAAATGTATGCTAAATACAAAGCACCCTGTTAAATGAATACTGAGGGGCCACAGGAGGGAAAGTCTAGCTGGATACCTTATTTTTAAGCATTTTACTCTGCTCCACTGCCAAAAAGCCTCCCTGAGTGCCTTGCATAAGTTCAGTAACAGACAAGACAGTCCCTGTGGGGACAGGGACTGTGTCTGTGTAAAAGATACACGATGAAAGGAAAAAGGGATGGGGAGGGAGGAGGAAAATGAGCAAAATGAGGCACCAGTTGTTAAAGCTGCACAGTTCTCATAGTGATCAGCTTGCATGGAAAAAAGAGTTCAGTGAGAAGAGGAGCCAAATGCAGCTGGTCTTTCGGTAGAGCTGATGGGAGCGTGCTCTGCTTCTCATCTAGTAGTCTGGGAAAGGTTTTGTAGTGGCAAACCAAGAGGGAGTTGATGGGGAAGAAATTGTGCTAGGTGTACAGAGCTACAGGCAGCTGCAGGAGTGGGAAAAGAACAGCCTTGTATTTTACAATTCGCCTGGACTCCATAGGTGATTCGAAATGTCATGCAGGCGAGCAAACAAGCTGGCAAGAGGAAAGAGATGGACAGAAAAAGCAAAAGATCATTTCCTCTGCCAGTCTCTTAAACTAGCTTGCTAAGATGCTAGTAACCTATTTCCATACTGGTCATGGAAGAGGGGAAGCCCCCTCCTCTTCAGCCAGGAAGAAAGTGCAGGGTGGTAGCTTCTGTGGTCTTGTTTATAAGGCTGCACAAGTTGCTGAAAGGCTTACATACAGAGGAAAAGAGAGAGGGGCAGGAGAGCAGATAGGGCTCAGGATGGCACTGAGAGCCTTAAAAGGGAGTGTTTAGCATCTCGGAGCCAATGCTGAAAGTGCTGGGGCAGGCTGAATTAATATGGCCCTGCATGTGCATCTGTCACCAGGCTGACTTTTGAGAACATCTGTCTCCTGCTTCCCTCTGGAGGTTTCAGAAACTGGAGCTAAAGGGAACATTTGACCCTTTCCAGTCTTTGAAGTTCATATGCACAATTGCTAAACTCTGAAATGCTGAAGGTACAATCTGTATCTCCAACGTTCTCTGAGCTGGCATTTACTGATCACACCAACATTGGGCATCAAATATGAAACTTCATAAATTGTCACTATGCAATGATATTTAGTATTTAATACTATATTGGATGTAAAACATGAACATCAATTGAGTATCAACACCTGGATGATAGTCAGCATGAACATCAATACTGAGAGGAGAAATTCTGGCTGCAACTCATCCCCCACCCCAAATAACTTAGGGGTGTCCAGTAAGCCAAGGCTGCCTGAAGCCCCTGACCATGCTGAAGTTCAAAGCAGGGTTGGATTGAGTTCTTGCGTACACTCTGGAATGGCACAAAACAAACCTACTTTTCCATCTCTTCAACTTCTCTGTCTGGTCCCAGTGTGGCGAGCCATTCCAGCTCTGGGCTCAGTACTCTCGCAGGAAGGCACACACCCCTGATGGAGGCCACCCGAATCCTGCCAGTGCTTACTACCTTCAGTACAAGGGCTATAAGGCTTGCCGCCCATCAGCCATGTTCACTGGTCCTCGTATAGACAGATACCACTGGGTCAACGCCAACCGATAATACAGGTACACTGTCTTCCCCACCGAATGCTGAGCACTGGGGAAGAAGAAATCTTTGTAGCCTGGAAGGAAGTTGAGAGCTTCACCAGGAGAACAACCTCTTCAGTCACTTATTGCAACTCTTCTCTCTTCCTGTCCCCAGCTCTCTTTTTAGAAATTCCTTTTGTGTTTGTAACTTTTTTAATAAGCACTCGATGCGAAATACTTTTTTTTTAAAATGATGTTAATGTATTTTTATGGCAAGATTGAAAACTGAAATGCAGAATTGCACTTCTGGAAAACTTAAAAAGGAAATTCAGTTACTAATAAAATGAAATGTGTGTTTTTAAAAAAATCTGTCCTTGCTCCTTGATCGGGAGGGTAGAAACACTGAAGATGAACATGGCATGGCTTTCTGAAAGGAATTTATTAAGGGTGTGTGTGTAATGAGACGACGCATGCACCCTCTTCCCTGTAGGCCAGGAACCTGGAGGTGTTCATCAGATCTTGGTACATCCAAATGGCCAGCTCATAGTGACAGCGCTTAAAAAGCATTGTGCAGCTATTCCGTCTTTTTTTTTTCTCCCTTAACAGATTTTTTTCTGGTAAGAAAAAAGACAGCAGAAACTGTGGGAGAACACAGGAGGGCTATACATGGAAATCTACATGTGGACCTCCCATAAAATTCTGTGAATGAGGCTTGCAACTGAACCCTTAAAACCTTGCCTGGAAGCATCCCTTGTCTTTGAACTGTTCAAGACCACATGGGCAAATTGGATTCCAAAAACTGAATTTCAGTCTGGCTTCAGGCCTGGTTATGGGACAGAGACTGCTTTGGTCACCTTGGTGGATGATCTACAACTGGAACGGGGCAGGGGGAGGGTGTCCCTATTGGTTCTGCTGGACCTCTCAGTGGCTTTCAGTACCATTGATCATGGTATCCTTCTGGGGTGTCTGTCTGAGATGGGATTGGGAAGCACTGTTATACAATGGCTACAGTCCATCTTGGAGGGTCATTCTCAGAAGATGGTGCTGGGGGATTCCTGTTTGACGCTATGGCCATTGGCCTGTGGTGTCCCTCAGGGTTCCATCTTATTCCCCATGCTGTTTAACATATACATGAAACCACTGAGAGAGTTTGTCCATAGTTTTGGAGTTCAGTGCCACCAGTATGCTGACGACACCCAACTCTCTCTCTCTCTCTCTCTCTCGTTTCCATCTACATCCAAGGAAGCTATTTTAGTTCTAAACCGGTGTCTGATGTTAGTAGTGGACTGGATGAGGACAAACAAATGGAAGCTTAATCCAGATAAGACAGAGGTTCTTTGGGTCACTTGAAAGGCAGATCTGGGAATAGGGGTCCAGCCTGTGCTGGATGGGCTTATACTCCCCCTGAAGACTCAGGCTCATAGTTTGGGTTACTCAGGATGCCCAGGTCTTGGCAGTGGCCAGGAGTGTGTTTGCACAGCTGAAGCTAGTGTGACAAATATGCCCATTCCTAGAGATGTCTGATCTGGTCATGGTCTCACATACCTTAGTTAAATCCTGTTTGGACTACTGTAATGTGCTCCATATGGGGCTGCCTTTGAAAGCTGTTCAGAAACTTCAGCTGGTCCAGAATGCTGTGACCAGGCTGTTGTCCAGGGCCAGTTACACGGAGCATATAGCTCCCTTGTTATGACAGCTTCATGGGCTACTGGTCTGTTTCTGGGCAGAATTCAAAGTGCTGGTTATGATCTATCCAGTTTGGGACCAGGCTGCCTGAAACACCACCTTCTCTCATATGAGCCTACTTGGGACTTAAGATATTTGGGAGAAGTAATACTTTTGATGCCACCACCTGCAGAGGCACGTTTGGTGGTGATGCAAGAGAGGGCCTTTTTGGTGGCTGCTCCCAGGCTGTGGAACTCCCTGCTGAGGGAGGCTAGGTTTGATACTTCTTTGCTGTCTGCCCGCTGGCAGGCAAAGACCTATTTATTCAAGTAAGACTTCGGCATGTAAGCGGGTCTGTTGGGTTGGATGCTGTTTTCTGTTATTGTTGTGTTTTTAATTGTGTTTTAATGCATTTGTTTTATTTTAATCATGTTCTATTTATGATTATAAGCTGCCTTGAGTGCCCTTTTTCTTGGTAGGAAGGTGGGGGTACAAATCCAATCAAATAAATAAAATGGATGTTGCTGCATTTCTTATTTGTCTTGTACTTCATGTCTTACAGACTATTTCTTTTTGAGGAATGAGCTCTGCTACCTTTGTAACATGTTTACAAATACTCAAGTTAAGCAGACAGGCAACCAGACTTGTGTTTGGGTATTAAACCAACATGAGTTTGTTGAATGAGATCTCAACATGAATGAGAAGGCATTCCACAACCGGGGTGCCACAGCAGAGAAGGCCCTGTCCCACGTCCCACCATAGTGTATGTCTCCTACTGGTGGGACACAGAGGAGGGGCCCTCCAACAGATCTCAGTTCTTGGGCAGGCATATATAGGGAGAGGTACTCCCTCAAATATCGAGGTCCCAAGCTGCTTAGGGCTTTAAACGTCATCACCAGAACCTTGGATTCTGATCGGAAGTGTATTGGCAGCCAGTGCGATTCAAAACTGGTGTTATATGGTTTTTATGAGGTGTTCCGGTCAGCAGTCCAGCTGCTGCATTTTGCACTAGCTGCAACTTCCGAGTCGTCTTCAAGGGCAGCCCCATGTAAAGTGCATTGCAATAGTCTAATCGGGAATTTTGGCTTCATGTGCCTTGTCTGCAGCAGACAGGGACAACAGATGATACCTGCCCCCCCTCCCGCAAGACTTCCCCCCCCCACTTCCTTGTTCTAAAATGCAACAACCACGTTGCCAAGGTGATATGTGAAAGCAATCTTAAATGAAGTCAGCTGCTTTCTTAAATAAAATCTTTTATTGTACTTCCTTGTATTCTAATGCTGACTGTATTTTCAAGTGCAAATAGCAAGATGTGGTCAGGAAGGAACTGGTTTGACCTATAAGAACATAGAAGAGCCCTGCTGCATCAGCCCAAGGGCCCATCTCATCCAGCATTCTGTTCACATAGTGGCCAACCAGCTGTTGGCCGGGAACCCACAAGCAGGGCATGAGAGCAGCAACACCCTCCCACCCATGTTCCCCAGCAACTGGCGTTCATAGGCTCACTGCCTCTGGTTCTGGAGGTAGCACATAGCCATCAGGACTAGTAGCTGTTGATAGCCTTTTCCTCCAGGAATTTGTCCAACCCCCTTTTAAAGCCATCCAAATTGGTGGCTGTCACTACATTGTATGGTAGCGAATTCCATAGTTTAACTCTGCGTTGTGTGAAGAAGCCCTTCCTTTTCTCTGTCCTGAATCTCCCACCCATCAGCTTTATAGGACGACCTCAGGTTCTAGTATTTTGAGAGAGGGGGGAAAATGTCTCCCTATCCACATTCTCCACACCATGCATAATTCTGTACACCTCCATCATGTCTCCCCTTATCCTCCTTTTTTCCAAGCTAAACAATCCCAACTGTTGTAACCTTCTTTCATAGGGAGATGCTCCAGCCCCTTGAACATTTTAGTTGCACTTTTCTGCACTTTTTCCAGCTCAGCAATATATATATATATTTAGGTGTGGTGACCAGAACTGGACACAGTATTCCAAGTGTGGCCGCACCATAGGTTTGTACAGGAGTAGTATGGTCTTGGCAGTTTTATTCTCAATTTCTTTTCTAATTATGTCTAACATGGAGTTTGCCTTTTTTGCAGCTGCTGCGCACTGGGTTAACATATTTATTGAGCTGTCCGCCACAACCCCAAGATCCCTTTCCTCATCGGTCACCTCTAGCTCAGATCCCATCAGGCTATACTTGAAGTTGGGATTTTTTGTCCCAACGTGCATCACTTTACACTTGCTTACATTGAACCGCATTTGCCATTTAGATGCCCATTCTCCCAGTTTGGAGAGATCCTTTTGGAGCTCTTCACAATCCCTTTTTGTTTTAACCACCCTAAATAATTTGGTGTCATCTGCAAACTTGGCCACTTCACTGCTCACTCCTAATTCCAGATCATTTATGAACAGGTTGAAAAGCATTGGTCCCAATACAGATCCCTGTGGGACTCCACTATTTACTTCCCTCCATTGGGAGAATTTACCATTTATTCTTACTCTCTGCTTTCTGTTCTTTAACCAGTCACTGATCCATAAGAGGACCTCTCCTCTTATTCCATGACTGCTAAGTTTGCTCAGGAGTCTTTGGTGACGGACTTTGTAAAAACCCTTTTGGAAGTCCAAGTAAACAATGTCTACCAGATCACCCCTGTCTACATGTTTATTGACACTCAAAGAACTCTAAAAGGTTAGTGAGAAAGGACTAACCTTTACGGAAGTCATGTTGATTCTTTTTCAGCAGGGCTTGTCCTTCTATACACTTACTCATTTTATCTTTAATAATGCCTTCAACCAATTTACCCAGAACAGATGTTAAGCTAACAAGCCTGTAATTTCCCAGACCCCCCCATCCCTTTTTGAAAATTGATGTTACATTGGCTATCTTCCAGTTCTCTGCTATAGAGGCCGATCTTAGGGACACGTTGAATATTTTGGTTAGAAGATCAGCGATTTCATATTTGAGAACTCTAGGATGGATACCACCTGGGCCATGTGATTTATTTGCTTTCCACTTATCAATAAAGTTGAGAACTTCATCTTTTGTTGCCACTATTTGCCTCAGTTCCTCAGACTCCCTTCCTGAAAACATCAGTCCAGGCACAGGTATCTGTCCTATGTCTCCTGCAGTGAAGACAGATGAAAATAATTCAGCTTCTCTGCAATCTCCTTGTCCTCCTTCAGTACTCCTTTAACTCCATTGACCTCCAATGGTCCAACTGCCTCCCTAGCTGGTTTTCTGTTTCTAATATATTTAAAGAATTCTTTATTGTTGGCCTTGATGTTAGTGATATGCTCTTCAAAGTGTTTTTTTGCAACTCTTATTGTCTACTTGCATCACCTTTGTGCAAGCTTGTGCTCCCTTTTGTTTTCCTCACTTGGGCAAGACTTCCACTTTCTGAAGGAAGCCCTCTTTTCTCTAAGAGCTCCCTTAACACTGGTCATTAACCATGCCAGCAACCACTTGGACTTGGTGCTACCTTTCCTAACCTGTGGTATACATTTTAGCTGGGCTTCTATTATTGTGGTTTTGAGTAATCCCCAAGCACTCTGAAGGGATTTTATCCTCTCGACCCCCCCCCCTTTTAACTTCCTTTTCATCAGTTCCCTCATTTTAGAGGAGAGACCCTTTGGCTTGTTGTTGTTCAGTCATTCAGTCGTGTCTGACTCTTGGTGACCCCATGGACCGTAGTACGCCAGGCTTTCCTGTCCTCCGCTCTCTCAACTTGCCCATAGAGAAGTGGTGGGCACCTTCTCTTTTAATTGCAGAGTCTTACTAACCATGTAATGTTTTTTTAACTTGCGAAGGGCTTTACTATTCCTGGACTCCTTGTGAGGAAGGGCAGGACAGACAATCAATCAATCAATCAGTCAATCAATCAATTGCTGGTGCACTCAGAGAAACAACTGAAAAAACAACTCGCTTCTGTTTTCTTCCCTTCACCCCTGGTTGCTCCTATAAGGACATCTGAGACTCATTCAGGCCTCCTTGCCCTTTCCCCCTTCCCCTCCAGCATTTCTATTTCCCTCAGCAAAGAGTCCTTCTCCAAGGTGATGGCCTCATCCTGATCAAGTGGTGAGCCTCCACCAGCGGAACTCCAGAAGACACGCTGTTCCTCCTCCAGGACTTCCACCAACTTCTCAGTTAGCACAGCCGGCTGGTCTTCCACTGCTGCTGCTGCTGCTTCAGGGGTGGTGGGAGGGCAGCTTTGAGCTGGGGAGCTGGTGAAAGGGAAGCACACAGAGTCAGGCTTCAGGGGCTGCATTGCAGTCTGCAGACTGTGTAGCAGTAAACAGACAGACCTTAGAGCTGAGCACTCTCAAACTCGCCTCTTGCCTCAGCCGTGGACCTGCTAGCACAGCCTTCTCCAACCTGGTGCCCTCCAGATGTGTTGGACTACAACTCCCATTGTGGCTGGGAGATTCTGGGAGTTGTAGTCCAACACATCTGGAGGGCACCAGGTTGGGGAAGGCTGTGATAGATGGCTTTAGCTGAGCTGTTATCTTCCAGCCCCCATGATCTGCCATACGGGGACAGTGACACTGGCCTACCTTAGAGGGTTATTTGTACAGATGACTGAGATAATGTAGGTGGAGCATTTAAGGAAAACGTTATATAAACAGGGAATACTATACATGACACAGGGCTCCCCCAGCCTCATGCCGGTTCTGCAGTTGCAGCCTGAGCAAGGTGGGAAGCACAGGATCAGAGCATGGTTGTGCTGTGCTGGTGAGAGTGTTGGACTTGGATGGGGGGAAATCCCTGCTCAGCCATGAAGCTCACTGGGTGACCATGGGCCAGTTCGTTCTCTCTCTCTCTCTCTCTCTGTGCATGGGGTTTCTCCCACTGAAGAAGCCTCCAGTCCAGCAAAGCGGTTTTGCCTGGCCCATGTCTTGCCCTGGGGCTTTCTGCTTCTGGATTCTTTGCAGGATTAAGATTAGCTCCTTTACACGGGTAGACACGTGCTTTGAATCGAGGACTTCCTTTCTTGGCGAGTTCTAAATGTTTCTGTGTGTTTCATTTTACAGTCATTTTACAGTCACTAGATGGTGCTTTGATTATAAGGCAACACTGTCTTTACACACAGCCGATAGATCAGATTAACATCCCTGAAAGCGGGATAAAGGCCGTAAACTGAAGGCTGACGACGTCATGTGAAGGACCCAACCTCCATGAGCAACCAATCTTGATCACACGATATAAGTCCCATGTGAAGAAGCTCGAAGCTGCTCAGCTCAGTTTCGCTCACCCTTTGGCCTCTCATGCAAGACTGGGGATGCGAGGGGAGGAGGTGGAAGGGGGAGGGGCTGCATGAAATGCACTTCTATTAACACGGCACCGTTCCCCTCACTTGCAAGTCTCCCTGTTCTCACCTCATTGCTGGGACGGTCTCCTGAGCATTAGGGAAGATCCGGGAGCAACATGCCCTTTTCTTTTGGGACAGTTTGCTTTTGAGTAAGTCCTCGAACTCTGCGTTGAGCAAGAGGCCCTTATGCTGCTTCGGGTGCCAGGAGTTACGCATGCAAAGGAAGGCAAGATGAGGCTGAATGAGTTTGGTTCTCTAGTGCCACATTCACATGGACAAAGGCAGATGATATACGGGATATTTCTGCTGGGGTTATATAGGAAGGTGGGTACTTACATCTACTCTGTTTACATGTACTCTTGCTGTTCTTGTTCCTTTTGCTGACTTCTGTATACTGTTTTAAGCTGCGTTGTTGTTGGATTTTTTAAAAAAAATAATAGTTCAAAGTTGTTTTAGTTATATGTTGTTTGTATATATTGTCCACATCTTTTTATGTAAATGGTTTTCAAACTTTGTGTATTGTATTTTAATATTTTAACTTTTGTAAACCACCCAGAGAGCTTTGGCTATGGGGCGATATAGATATGTTAATAATAATAATAATACTAATGTGCTATATGGAGAGGAGCCCCTTGCTCAACTTTATTAATAATAATTAATAATTATTATCAATTATCAAGTATTAATAATAGTATTAATATATTATTGATAATATTAATTACTGATACTATTAATATTAATAATTTAATATTTAATATTTAATTTCATATTTATTTATTAACAATATTAATCATATTAATGATACTTAATACTACTACTACCACTAATGTGTTATATGGAGAGCAGTCCCTCGCTCAACTTTACACTCCAAAGGAGGGGCTGCCAATGAAGATTTTCAGAAACTGTACAAAACACAGCTGCTAGTTTACTAACTGGGGTCAGTTAAAACGGGGGGGCTGAACCTTTTGCAGCCCAAGGGCCAAATTCAATTTCAGAGAAGCTCTCAGGGGCCACATTCCAGTGGTGGGTGGAGCCAAAGGCAACAGGGGTGGAGCCAAAATTACAAACCATACCAGCTTATTGTAGCTTAAAGCTCTTCCCGTCAGTGCCCAGTGGAGACTGGTGGCTCTGATTTTAGTGGGGCTTTGAATCCATTCTGAGTTTCAGTCAGAACCAGCCAGAACTCTAAAGGAGCTTTCCAAGGTGCTAAAGCTATTTGGGGGTTAGGGTTCAGCACTTTGGATAGCTCCTCTAGAGTTCTGGTTGGTTGTGATTGAAACCCAGAACAGATGCACTGATTGAAACCCAGAACAGATGCTGATATCAGAGCCACCAGCCTCCACTGCCAGTGACTAAACCGTAGGAGAGGCATTTCAACCTTTTAGAATGGGGGAAAAACTTCACAAAAGCTGGGAAATTGCCAAACGATTGATGGCTGGGCGCCAGGGGCAGGGGGGCGTGGCCTTTTGGGGAACCCCAGAGGGCCAGATTTGGTTTGAGGTCCTGAGTTGCAGCACCCCTGAGTTAAGGGGAACACATCTTGCCTGTGCCTAAACAGCTTCACTGGTTGCCCCCAGTCTTACTGGGCACAAGTCAAAGTGCCTGTCCTGGCCTGTAGAGGTCTGAATGGCTTAGGGTCTGGCTGCTTGAAGGGCCATCTTCTCCCACTGGAGCCTGCACAGACCTTTTGTTCTTCACTGGATGCCCTCCCTTGGATCGCAGTGCCATCTGAAGTTAGGTGGGGGAAGACAGAAGAAGGGGATGGAATGGAATGGAGTGTTCTGGAAGGGGGCCCAGCAGGCTGGCTGGAATCCAGGACAGGAGCACTCTGCACTGCAAGGTTTTGTTGCAGGTCTCACTTGTAAATACTGTTATGGGCTTCGGGTTCATCTGACTGACTTTTCAAGAGTCCCTTACATCCAGGTTGCTCGAACAAAGATTTTATTTGGAAAAAGGGCCAATGAGTTTTGGCCTGTTCTTATTTTCAGGCCTTCTTCTTGAAGGGGCTGTAAAGTAATACAGTACCATACAATGTGTTGTCTTGTATTTTACAATACAAGGCAACACATGGCTAAAATAGCATAGAATTTTGGCACAGAAGAACAAAACATTTTAATCATTGCACACTGCAGATAGGCCTGTCCAGATATGAGAGCCCTTGAGCTAACGGATGTATCTTGGAAACACATGAAAAAACGTCTCTAACAGATAGAATAAAAACAACAGCCTTCTGAACACTTTTCTGAGTCGCCAGTGAATTTTAGTGGGATAAATTATTACAGGAATTCCTGCAGACATGAGTAAGTATGCACAGGCCTAACTGCAGTGTGCAATGATTTAAATGTTTTGTTCTTCAATGCTAAAATGTGATGCTATTTTAGAAATGTGTTGTCTTGTGTTGGGCTTTTTTTACAAATAAAATCTTTGTATAAGCACCCTGAGATATTTGTCTTCCATTTGTGGATCTATTTTGGATACTCTCCCACTTTTGCACCGTACATCCCAGTGCCTATGGCTGCAAAGAGATTTGGGATCCCATTTGACTCTGTAATCCTTGACTCCGAGATTTCTGTAAGTAGAGCTATCAATGTGGCTGCCTTGAGGCAATACCTCTTAAGACGTGACATTGGACAGTGGAAAGCTGGTAAGAATCTGGCGATGTGTTTTAATGGGAGCTAGGATGGCCCAAAAAGGGACAGGTGATGGGCAGAGATAGCTCATCTTTCCCCCCACTCTTAGACAAGGGGCGGTTTGTTTTGCGTAGCAGGAGGTCAGCCTGTGCTGGAACTGGGTCTGAGCTTACTTTGCTCTCTGCAGGAAATCCTGTGGGTTCCCCTAGAAGTCTGATGGGGAACAGGAGTCTGTTGGAATGTTTAATATTATGAGCTCCGGATCTTATGCTCAGCCTGTATATATGTGTAAATAGACTTTATATCACAGAAACACCCTAAGGGTGCAATCCTAGGCATGTTTGGACAAAAAAAAGTCCTACAACTTCCAGCATTCCCCAGCCAGCATGGACTTATAGGACTTTCTTTCTTTCTAAACATGCATAGGATCGCACCTTAAGTCTGTCTAGGGTCCTGCTTCAACAGAAACTTGAACCCAGGGTATGTGTTGGAACCTCTGAAACATCTTACCACTCAGAAGTGGGGTGCACGCACATTAACAGTACAGAAGTGTTTGGTGAGAATATCCCAGAGTTCTCCACCGCCCTTCTTTCTAGAAAGACCAGTTTTTCTGTCTATGTTAGCTCAGGGCAAACTGGGAATGAGCAGAGAGCAGGCAGTTGTGCCTTTGTGTGTGTGTCTGAAGAATGACCTTCTCTAAGTCTGTGGAAGGCTTCACCGTGACATCAGAAAGCCCTGACGGGAGATCGATTTTCTCATCTGTGATCACCTCTCTCTTCAGGAAAGCCTCATTAATCATCTTTGCAGCAGATTTACTGTCCTCCAGAATTGCTGACGTCTGGAGCCTGAGGGAGAACATTTCACCCAGGCAGGCCTTGAGTGCCTCCAAAGCAAAGATAAATTATATGGTTAAAAATGCACACATATACGCACACACACACACCTAAATATGCTTAATGCAGAAATTATTTCAGGAAAGCAATAATTAAGAGAAGTGATAAGTGCAAAGGAGGGGTAGAGAGAAGGATGTAAAAATGAGCAAGATATCTTTTCAGCTGAGTTCATGGTACAGTGAAACTGCTGGTGTCAATGGAATGGTTTATGCTGCAGGTAAATAAATCACCAATAGGAGATGGTACACACACACACCGATCTGGAAATAATCCAAAGGAAAGTGATTCATTCCTGGATGTCCTTCTGGATGGCTGAAAAATTAATCCAGATAATTCAGTGAGTCCAGGTTGGGACCTTTAAACCCTGATGAAGCAATGGCTTCATCAACATGCACTGGGCTATGGGGTCAATTTTGATGTCAAAAGTTCTGGTCCCTGGGATGGTCCAGAGGGGGGATCCTGTGACAGGTCAGGGGACTTTGGCTGGTGAATTCTGGCAGAAGAAGAACAAATAGCAGAAGGGGTTTTTTTAATACTCTGGTGGCTGTTGCTGGCAGAAACTGTAGGTTGGCGCACAGGCTGGAGAACTGTGCATAGCAGTGCATGTAAAAGCAGCCCCTAGAAATGCTACCGTTATGTCACCAGGCTTCTCTGCTACCCCACTTCTTGCCTTGACAAATTCTCTAGGGCAGGGATAGGCAATGTGGAGTCTGTGGGCACCAGTGTGCCCCAGACACCTTTCTTGGTGCCCACGCCTCCCACTTAAAAAAAATAAACAAACAAGTTTCTCTTGGCGCCGAAAAGTGTGGTTTTAAAGGAGTGATTTCGTGTATTGGGACTCAGACTGCATTTCTGCCTTGTTCTTAGTCTTTTGGGCAAGTTCCTTGTACTTTGTGACTAGCCCCGCCTCCTATGGGAGCCATTTTGTGGTGGTGCCCACAACATTTTATCAAATTACCAAATGTGCCCACAGGTCCAAAAAGCTTGCTTGCCCATGCACTGGGGGTGGGGTTGGGGGTGGCTATGGAGGAAGCACACACACAGTTCCGTATCTAGCAGGAAGTGGAAATGATGTGCCTCTGGGACGAAGCTGAACAGCTCAGCACCTTAGGACATGATGCACAGTGCAAGGATGTGCCCTCAGCAAAATGGCTGCTGCAGACTTTTACTAAAGCAACAGCTTTATTCAAAACATTCCAGCAACCAGCCCAACATTCTGGGTTGTTGTGGTTTTTTTCTTACACAAAATTTCTGACAACTGGCATATGCATTAAAAACAAACAAAAATAATCCAGACTTTTTTCCTGCTTGGTTGGCAACACTCTCTTGGAGACCAAAGAACACTGCCACAATTCAAGCCATTCCTGCTGCTCGCCTTAGCAGATGTGGGGAACAGGTGGAAGGATAATATTTGCAGCAAGAAGGCCTCAGTAAGGACTGAGGTCCCCCAGGCCATGTCAGCCAGGATGCCATCGAGTTGTGCCAGGGCCTGGAGAGGCTTAGGATTTGGAGTCCACTGGGAAATGGGAGCAGACCCTGTAAAGCTGGTTAAAACAATTCAGGCATGTGGGAGTTTGCTGGAAACTCTTGCCCACAGGTGCAGAGCCTCAGGCTCACAGAACCAATCCCATGCAGCCACCCAGGTCCCTAGATGGCCTTGTCTCCTTTCCCAATCCACCCCTTCCCCCAACTGCTGATCACTGGGTGGTTTCCAGGCTTACTGCCAGTAAAAGCAATATGCCAAAATATGGTCATATTTTTGCTATTTTGGCCCTGACCCTTTTGCCCTTGGCCCCGCCCACCACTGGAATGTGGCCCCTGAGAGCTTCTCTGAAATGGAATTCAGCCCTTGGGCTGAGAGAGGTTCCACACCTGTGCTCTATATAGAATTCTAGTCCAGGTAAATATCTAAAGTACCCGTTGAGAGGTAATGCTATAGACCCATCTCTTAAGAAAGCAAGAATTGCTGTGATGAGTTAAAACATCGGTTTACTAGCCTAGCATTTGTGAGGCTCTACCCGTCTTTCTTTTGTGTGAGTCTAGGGAACACCCTTATCTGCTTCTTCCTGACAGAAACGACTGGATGGGTACCATTTCAGTGCCTCGTTCCTGCGCATTCTACTCACTGCCCTGTATCACACCCAGGATGGCACAGTCTTTCATCGCCTGTCCTCAGAAGCACCACTGAAGTGCTCACGGAATGCACGGATCCACAGCTGGGGGGGATTCTGTACCTGGTAAAAGAGCCTCCGAAATGCTGGGTTGGAGTCTTGGCTGAGGTCATCAGCAGTGATGTGGGCCAGGCAGTGGACGAGAAGCAGAATGAAGCTGCCCACGCAGCTCAGGCACCCTCTTACAATGAAGAGTTTGTGGCCAGGCTTCTGAGGAGGGAACAGCAGCATGATGAATGGCCAGATGGGGAAGACTGAGGGCTGATACAGGACTGAGGCTTTTCTCTTCAAGTCCTCCATCCTCAAGCTTCTATGGCAGGGTGGGCAACTGGTGGCCCTCGAGTGGCCACTTACCCATTGCCCAAAAAGAGGAACCATGTCACCCAGAAGAAGGACAATGGAGGACACACATTGCATAGGCTAATTTACATAAAATTAAGGTTTTTATACATTTTGCATAGGCTAATTTATATAAAGAGATGCCAGTATAGAAATTCCTAGAATTTGAATAGAAAGACAGTACCCATAGCAGGGAAGACTGTGACCAGGTGAGCTGTGTGCCCCCTCAGTCTGCTTTCCAGGTGCTACCTGTGGATGGGCAAGTCAAGGCGCCAGCTGCTCTCCTGTCTTAGGGTTCCTTATCTTTACACTGGGCTTGGTCCAGTGAGCCCTTCAACAAAAGCCTGTCTTTTGGCAAACTTCAAATAGAGGACTGTCCTCTGTAAAGTAGCACACGTGGCCACTCGACGTTGCTGGGCTGCAGCTCCCATCAGCCCTAGCCAGCATGGCCAATGGTGATGAATGATGGGAGTTTCAGTCTGACAATGTCTGGTTGCCCAAGTTGCCCACCCCTGTTTTAAGGTTGATGAAGCTCTACATCCTTGCATGCCTGACTAACTTTTCTCCCCCTTTTTCCTTGACACCTTCCACTCCTTCACCGTCTCCCATCCCTGTGCCTCCTACCATGTAATTATGGCATGATTTCCTGGACCAGGCTTTCTCACTTGCCTGGGTGTTGGGCAGTGAGGCTCAATCCACAGCATCTCCAGTCAAAAAGTCCTCAGGCATTAGGGCTGAGAAAAGAACTGGCCTGAGAGGTGACACCAGTCGGAGTAGATAATACGAGGCTGGGTGGATGAGCAGTCTGGCTCTAAGGAAGGCTCATACATTTCTATTCCTTCATAGAGACCATTGTCCCCCTGTATGTTGGAGGTTCCACCCAAGATGACATACCTGATAATAGAAAGTGTTTCGGAAGGCATTCCCTGATGTGTTGCTGGAAGGAATGCTGGAGGCAATGCACAAATCAATCTCTGGGCCCTAAAATGGAGGGAGAACATTGGCATGTGTAAAGGTTTGAGGCCTACAGAGGCAAAGGGAAAAAAGGTCAGGCTTAGAGGGCTGGAATTTTCTGTTGGGAGGGGTAACCCTGAGAGGAGTAGTTTCATTTATCTGGATAAGTTTCATTTCTTCAGGTTTGAAGCAGTACTTTCGGTTTTGCAGGAGGAGGGTACATAAACAGAGTGAGAGAGCCAGTAAGAGCAGAGACAGCCAGAGCCTGAAGTGAGAGCAGAGTCTGAAGAGTGAGCAGGAAGAAGCAGCCTAGAAAAATCTAAGGACAGCTAGGGTAAAGGAACTGGCATTTTGTAACTTTTATTTTAATGCCTTTGGTATTACTCAGCTCTATTATGTAAATACCTTTAATTGTAATTTGTTTGCTCTAAATCTAATAGTAAAATGTTGTGGCTAAACCCCGTGTCTAGAGTGTCAGTCACCCCACGTCTACAGCTGAAACCCCATGTTACTGGGAAGGGGAAGTCTAAAAGAAGGAAGGTGGGACTCTTAAGGGGGCAGGAGATCCTTAAGGAATTGCTTAGTGGATCCAGGACATAAGGGGAACCTTGAAAGCATGATTCACCTCAGTTTTAGAAGGTCAAACGGATCGAAATTATCTTGGGAATTGCTTTGCCTTCTGGGGGCTTTAGGGATGGGGGAGAATTTCTCCCCAAAACTTCGGGGGGACGAGTGCCAACGTATTCGGCCCCCCGAAGTAGTTTCGGGGAGAAATTATCCGCCCCCCCCGCCCCCCCTGGGGATGGGACTTACCTTTCCCGAATGTCCCCCCGGTGGCGGGTCCCGGCGGCGGTTCGGCAGGTCTTCGTCAGGGGCGGGGGCGGCAGCTGGTCTTTCGACCGGCTGCCGCCACCGCCATTCCAATAAAAGTAAAAAAAAAAAACGCCCCTGTGATAGGCTACGTGACGATTAACGTAGCCTATCACGGCTAGATTTGCAAAGTCAGCCGTGATAGGCTACGTAAATTGTCACGTAGCCTATCACGGGTGACTTAAAAAAAAAAAAAGCGCGTACGGCTAATGGCGGCCCCCATAGGGAGCTGCCATTCGCGTTCCTTATTTGGTCGCTGTAGTCTACGTAAAGATTACGTAGACTACGGCGAAAATAAGGGCAACGCTATTTGCGTTGCCCTTATTTTTGCCGTAGTCTACGTAAAGATTTACGTAGACTACAGCGACCAAATAAGGAACGCGAATGGCGGCTTCCTATGGGGGCCGCCATTTGCGTACGCGCTTTTTTTTTTTTAAAGTCACCCGTGATAGGCTACGTGACGATTAACGTAGCCTATCACGGCTGACTTTGCAGATCTAGCCGTGATAGGCTACGTAAATCGTCACGTAGCCTATCATGGGGGCGTTTTTTGTTTTTTTAAAACTTTTTATTTTGCGGCCGGGCAAGGTGAGGCGCCTCCTCCCTGGCCTGAATTTCGGCCGGGCGAGGCGGGAAGCCTCCCCCCCCGGCCTGAACTTCGGGGGGAGCAGCGAAGCGCCTCCCCCCCACCGCGAAGCAAGCTGCGAGACCAGGTAAGTGGCTTTCGTGCACCCCTACTCTGCATAGCCAAAGCTCAAGTGACGTCTTGATTGAAATCTGCAATAATAATATACATTATTCTTCCCCAACCTGGCACCCTCCAGATGTGTTGGACTACAACTCCCATAATCCCTCAGCCAGTAATGGGAGTTGTAGTCCAACACATCTGGAGGGCGCCAGGTTGGGGAAGAATGATGTCGATAAGTCAAATACACAACACCCATCCCCCACGGTGATTCTGCCTGTTCATTAATTGCGCATATGAAATCCCAGCTAAGCCAATTTTCTCAGTGGTTTGGAGGGATAATTTGGATTTGAGGAGTGTGTGTGTAGTAGTAGTAGTAGTAGTAGTAGTTATCTTCATAAAAGTTTGCAGAAGAAGGGCTGAAACTCATGGAAAAATGAGCTTCCACCGTGCATTAAAAACGTGGTTGTTCAGGCAGGCATTTGGGGTGGATTAGGATATTTTAGAAAACGTTTTTATTGTAGAATTTTATTGTTTTAAACTGTTTTATTATATGCTGTACATCGCCCAGAGTGGCTGGGTGACGAGCCAGATGGGCGATTAATAAATTAAATAAACAAACAAATAAATAAATAAATAAAGATGGAAGGGAATAAAGTCTGTAAGGAGAGGAAGATGTGAACTCAGAGTGGTTGGTAGTAGTGTTAAGAGAAGAGATCCTGTTTCTCAGCACTGAAAATGGCCACCATTGTCTCTATTTTCTTAGCTTTTGTCATCCTTCGGATGGAAAAACACAACAGAAGCATGAGGATAAATAACATTGTGCTGCATGTGTCAATCCAGATCCATTAAAACTAATGGGGTCTAACAGCCAACACACATTCAGGTTTTACTCTGGAAATGTGGACTAGGAACTTGCTTTTTTTTTAAATTAAACAAAACCAGAAGTTGTGATTTTTCCAGATTCTGCTCAAGAATGATATATCACACACCCTGTAGAGCTGTTTCTCTGGGATTTCTCCACTCTTTGACCACTTACACCAATATGAGGCCTGAGGAATTGCAGAACAATGATGCCGTATTGGTATATTACAAATTCCCTTGCAGAAAGACTTGAGGAGAGCAGAGGTTCAAGCTCCCCAGATGTTGGAATCATCTGAATGTCCATTACATCCTGAAAAGAGCTTACTGTCTCTGCAAGAAAGTGAAACATTAGTCCATTCATTTGTGCCCTGACTTGCAGGATGGAACTTCCATTGCTTTGTAATTGTCTGGACAATTTAAACTAGGACTGAGTGCATCGTACCCTCAAAGTCCCTCCCGCCCTAGAGACAAACTGACAAAGACTGAGAACAAAAATAAAAATAATTCTGCTTGAAGAATAACAGATACAACTGACATGTTCATGCATAATTTAATTTGCTTCTGTGGGTCAAGTTTTCAAATAAGTTGGAATGGTCTGAGAAGGAAAGAAGGGCATGGAGATCAACACAGCAACCAGATCATCTTCCCGAAGATGCAGCTTCAGACACTGGAGCTTTTAGCATGGAAAAAAAGATAATAATGGCATTTGTCCTATAGGGCATCAGGTGGCCTCCAAAGGGATGTAGGATATTGTGGGAGTCCCTCACACACCTAGACGAAGCTCCATGGAAGTAGATGTACCACTAGCAGTATTCCCATCAGTGGCAGGGCCCAAACGAGGGCATTCCATGGACCTGTCCAGGGCAGACTTAGATCCACAGGATCCAAAGCCTCTTGTTCTCCCAACATGCCCCTAAAAGGCCAAGAAGTACATCAGCTCCAGAGCCAGTGCAATTTCCCTTTTGTTGGAGCCATTTATGAATGAAATATGTTTCCATATATTTTAGGGTAATTTTAACTGTAATGTCTTTATCAGCTTGCTAATGTGGATCCTAGATTATATTGTGAAATATGTTAGATGTATGTATGATTCTGTGTTTTTGTTGTACCTATCTATTGATGATTTGTACCTATCTATTGATGATTTGTACCTACCTATTGATGATTTGTTTACCCTTCTCGTGAGCTGCTTTGAGCCTAATTTGGAAAAGCAGCACAGAAATAAACATGAAGGTGATGCCAATGGGAGAGAAGCAAACAAACAGACAATATTAAAAAACCAACCAACCAACCAACCAACCACCCCCCTGCATCTTCCTGCCCTGGCTGAGTCAAGACAGCAGAGCATAGCTCCACCTTGGATTCCACACACACAGCATGGCTGGCTGCGGAATGCTGGGAGTTGTAGGATTTTTTTTCTGTCTAAACATGCATAGGATTGCGCCTTCTTCTATCACACTAGAACTTGTGGTCAACCAATGGAATGTGTTTGCCCTGAACCCACTGCAGATCAATAGAAGCATTTCTTCTTGCAATGCATGATTAACCTGTGGAGTGACTTGCCACAATGTCTGTGGATGGTCACTGACTTAGACAGCTCTGTCATTTTAGGACTAAACTCCTCGAGGAGAGGTCTATCAATAGCTATGAGTGCTGAATGGAACCTCCATTTACAGACAAGACCAGATACTTGGGACAAACAACAGCAAAAGACCAGCACCATAATGGCCTGCTCATAAGCTTTCCAATAACATCTACCTGTCCACTGCTGAAAACAGAAGACTGGGCTAGGGGGGTGATTGGTCTGATCTAGTAAGGCACTTCTTATATTGTTGCTGTTGCTGGTTTTATTGTTGGCTTATGTTGTTGTTTTATTGTTTTTATCCCTTTTAATATTTTAACTTTTTAATGTATTTTATTGCTGTAAGCCACTTTGGGAGGGCTTCTGCCCTGAAAGGTGGCCAAGACATGTTTTAAATGAATAAAATAAATATTGTTAGGAGATGCATCCAAATTTTTATTTGCAGTCATGAGGACTAGACACTTTAAACATCAAATAACAGCAGAGATTGTCAGGATGCTGAATTCCTTGGCAGCTAGTGTAGGAAACCTTTGGACATGTTTAGAACACACACAACTCCATATCAAGTAGTCAATAAGGCCCAATTGTGTGTTCTAGTTATCTTAGTACTTTTTGATGCAGCTGCATTTCTGAGAGAGAGAGAGAGAGAGAGAGACCAGCCCATGGTCATCCAGTGAGCTTCATGAATGAGCAGGGATTCAAAGTCCAACACCTATCAAAGTCTAACACTCTCACCACCACAGCACACCCACGCTCTGATCCTATGCACTTTGCACCTCGCTCAGGCTGCAACTGCAGAACTGGCATGAGGATGGGGGCCCCTGTGTCATTTATAATAGTCAGTGTTTATATCATGAGAACAACGTCTTCAAGGGTAATAACCTGAGGTTCTAAGCCAACTGTTGATGCAGTAGCTGCCCTCACTCCAAAAAAGGGGGAAAGAACCTGTCCATGGTGCTGAATTGAGGTCTTTGCGTATTGAAAGCAGAGTAGGAAGTGCATCGCAAAGGAGTTACCATGTTCTGGAGGATGGATGTCTAGCAGTCCAATGGCTGCTGCACATTTTTGGATCTGGCAATTCACATCTTCCAGAAGAGCAAGGAGCTGGGAAGACATTATACCATCGGCTTCTTTTCCATCTGCACAAACTGGAACAAAAGGCAACATCATTTGTTGGCAAATGTATTGGCCCACTTTAAATATTCACAAAAGGAAAAGACATGTCAGAAGAGTAGCTACGTTAGGGTCAGCCCCAGCATGCACATGAGTCTCCAGTCTATCAGGAAAGTCAGACACAGGATCAGATGACATGACAACAGTCTCTTGGAAGCCTTACCAGACAGAAGTGGTCTAAACCAAGGACTCAGAAGAGTGATCCTTAAGGTCACCAGCAGCTCCGTTTGCTTCAGGATCTTGATATCTGTGAAGGAGCAGCATTAATCTCATTAGTGTGGCCCAGAGCAAAGAATAGCGGACACACTAGTATTCCTTTCACCCTTCCTGTCTGTGGTGTGACCTCAGAGTGAGAGGTGGCAGGTCTGGGTACAGCCCAGCCTGTATACCTGATCTACTTAGCCCCTGGGTCAGATCTGACAAAACGGGATCCTCTGACCAAATAAAGAAATCCCACATGAGGTTAGGGATGTCAGAGAATTCCGCCATGGATCTCAGTGAGGCCAAACACCAGTGCATTCGGCCCCCCAAAATCCATGGCGGAATGAAGCCCCCCGCCCCACCACCCCGCAAAAGGTGCGCGAAATGGAGCACTTACCTGGTGCCGTTTGCTTCCCCATTTAGGCCGTGATAGGTGACATAAATACTTGCATCCCTGCAGAGGCTGTGATAGGCTACGTAAGTATTTACGTAGCCTATCACGGCAAAAAAAGGGAATGCCAATAGCGGCTGCCATAGCCGCCGCCATTTGCGTTCCTTTTTTGCCGTGATAGGCTACGTAAATATTTACGTAGTCTATCACGGTAAAAAAACAGGGGCGCAAATGACGTAGCAGCCGCCATTTGCGCCCCTGTCTTTTGCCATGATAGGCTACGTAAATATTGGCTATCATGTATATATATATACATTATATATATATATATATATATATATATATATATATATATATATATAATGTATATATTGGCTACTTTGGCTATCATGGCCAAAAATATGAACGCAAATGGCGGCCGCCGTAGCCGTTGCCATTTGCATCCCCAGGCTCCACACGCCTGCGAATGCACCTGGCCGGCGGCTCCGCGGAGTTACTGCAGAGCGGAGCCGGCAGGGTTAGGATTTTGGGGGGAGGTGCAGAGCACCTCCCCCCCACTGCGAATCACCCCTGTGAAAAGGTAAGTGACTTTCGTACATCCCTACGTGTGGTTGCTGATTTGAGAGATCAACTCAAAAACCAGCAGCTTCTGTGATAACCAAGAAAGGTCTCCCCAGTTGTGCTATCAAGGGCTCAACTGCCATCACAGTGTACCGATTTTATGTTGAGAGCACCAACAGCACCCATGGGACCATGGATGAATGTTCCTAGAAAAATTACAAGGCCAGCTTAACTTTCCCCTTGCTACCAATGAGACCTACTCTCTGCCAAGAGGGATTGAACTCTGTTCTCCTCAGCCAGGCCAGTTTGGTTCTGCCCCTGCAAAGAGGCAGCTTCAGACGTTGGGGGATTTCCATCTTGTTGACTGGAGTATTTTCTCTTTTGCTCTTTCTCCATCCTTCTTCTAAGCTTGTGCATATCTTGGTGAAATACCTTGTCCAGGAAGCTCATTGTCTCTTCATGTTCTCTCATCAGTTTCTAACAAGAATAAGGATTAGACATGGGGTTGACGTGTGCAGCTGAGCTCTGCTCCCTCCAAGGACCTAGCTGCTGATCCCAGCCTCCTCAGATCTGGGTGGGTCTTCCAGGAATCTGTCCACAGAAGGCTTCTATTTATTTATTTTGTTATAGTTTTAAACCACCCAATAACCCAAGTTCTCTGGATGGTGGGCAATATATTAAAAACATAAAATACAAACAAATAAGAACACCAGATAATCATTTTGATCCAATAGAGCATTCCCATTGGTGGATATTTGTGGATTCTTGTTTTGCCTGCAGCTCCTGAAAAATTGTTTCAGTGGGTTGGGGGACCCTCTGGGACAGCAAGGGAGGGTCCCCAACCCAACAGCATGGGGGGTGATGGGAGGTGACTGCAGGGAAGAAAGGGAATTGGCAAAAATCACCTACCCACCCTCCTTACTGCCAGCTAGAGTGTCCTGAGTAGTACTCTGGTCAAGGAATGCTCCCACCAGTGGGAACAAACTCTGGATCTGGATCATTGTTTTGATCACCTGACCTGGTGACACAGGGACTGGGGCCCCCAAATCCTTTTCTAACTGGGCTTTTAATGATGTACTTAAAGTTTTCAAATGGTTGAACCCCTTTCCTGCTTCATCTCATTGAAAGCAATGCATTTTGCCACTCCACTCTCACCTCCTTGGACCATTTCTTGATTTCTCCTCTTTCCAGCTGGTCTTGCAATTTTGCTTTTTCCTCTGATAGTTGCCCCCTATAAGATTCTTCTAGCTCTGCCAACCGAACTTCTTGGAAACCCTTCCATTTTTCTTTCCCCTTTCTCTCTTTCTCTTCTTTTTCTAACAGGGAATGTTCACTCTGGAGGGCAGAAAAAAACACCAGCATGAGACCCCTGACATTTTGCCCACAAGGGAATGCAGCCCATGATGGAAAAAAGGTTCCCCTACCCTGGTTTGCTGAATCATTCATAAGCAAAAAAGTTCACTGTGCAGTAACTTCTCCCTGTTGTTCTTCCAGGGTGTTCTTCCAAAGAATCCTCCTCATGGTCAGATTTATATTTAGGCTGCAATCCTATACACATTTACTTGGGAGTAAGTTCTTTTGGATTCAATGGGAATTACTTCTGAGTAGACTTGAACAGGATTGCACTGTCAACCACCTTCTGAAATACTGGTAAGATGCAAATCTACCAGTCAGGAAAAGGGTAAGGAACATTAACACTGTCTAGTCATCTTTCAGAAGCAGGCTAAACATTGTTGTTGTTTAGTTGTTAAGTCATGTCCGACTCTTCATGACCCCATGGACCATAGCACGCCAGGCCTTCCTGTCCTCCGCTCTCTCCTGGAGTGTGCTCAAGTTCATGTCATATGTTCCATGGGGTTTTCTTGGCAAGAATACTGGAGTGGGTTGCCATTTCCTTCTCCGGTGGACCACATTTTGTCAGAACTCTCCGCCATGACCTGTCCGTCTTGGGTGGCCCTGCATGGCATAGCTTATGGCTTCACTGAGTTATGCAAGCCCCTTGGCCACAACAAGGCAGTGATCCATGAAGGGGAGGCTAAACATAAGTGATCTTAAATACCCTTTTTCAAAGATATAAATCTGACTATTAATGGGTGGGCATATTCCCAAGGAAGCTTCATCATTCAGAAAAAAATTTCTTTTTGCAGTCCTACCTGGAGTGGACTGGGGTTGCTGGAGGTTGTTTTGGGGCTACCCAGGAAGTTCCTCAGCTGCTCTTTCAGATCTTTGGTTTTCTGCTGCCTGAATTCCTGCAGTTCACTGGCTATCTGGTGAGCATCCTCCAGATGCTGTGGTATAAAGACCACATTGAAAGAAGAAGTAAGACAAAAAAGAGGAAGAGAAAAAAGGAAAGAAAAGAAAGAGAGCATGGATACACTAAACCAGAGGATTTGGCAATAATAGGCATTATTTATTAGATCTGTACTCAGCCTTTGGTGTGGCAGATCCACAAAGTGAATTACGATAAGGACATGATACACTAAAATCAAAATCAATTCTAAAACAAAAAAGCCATGTCTTAAAAACTCTTAAAAATGGAAATGAAGTCTTCCCTGAACAGATAAGTTTTCACCATGTGCATAAATGCCAGCAGCAAAGACGCCTGGTGGTGAGCCTCCCCGGGGAGGGAATGCCAATGGACAGGGGCCACAACTGATGGAGTCCCGCTCCTCATGATCCACCAGCCTAGCTCCCAGTGGCCGTGGCACTTGGAGTAGAAACTCATAAGATGATTTAAGTTAGGGGTGGGCAGGAGGTGGATCTCTTGGTGATTTCCGGTAGATCAGCATGGATTTCTGACTCCCAGTCATTTAACAATCGCAATAAGAAAATGATCCCCCCCGCCGCTGCCAAATTAGGCTGCTGAAATGAAGGAAGCTTGGGGTTACCAGGAGTGGATTTTTGCATGGAAGGACTGTGAGCTCCTTTCATTTCTGGTACTCAGAACAAATTCCTGGGCTCAGAATTCTTTAATTCTGTGTGTATATCTTTTGCACCTGACTCTGGTTTCTGGATTTGGGGGATTCTAGTAAAAGAACAAAGTAGATCCCGCAAGCCTGAAGTCTCCCCCTCCCTTGATTTAAGTGCACCAGGGTGGAGGTACTCCTTAAGGAAATGTGGTTCCAGATCATTTGGGTCTATAAAAGTAAGAACTAGCACTTGGAATCGCACCCAGGAGCTATCTGGCAACCAGTCAAGTTCTCTGAAAATGGCTGCTATATTCCCAGTGGCGAGCCGTGGTCAGTCTGAGCCACATTTTGCACCAGTGGCTTGTGGCAGCTTCCAAATGTTCCTCTAGAGTTGGAGTTCAACAGCTAGGGCTCAGGACACCCACTGAGACTGGGTGAAAGGGAGGGGAGCATCATCACGAGGCCCCCAGAATGGGACCAAAAGTCCACCTAAGAGGCAAGTCCAACTCATTGGGTTGGATCTGGAATCTGCCTTCTGCAAGAGGAAAGGCTCCACTCCTGGACACTCCCTCCGCCCGATTTTTGGGGATCCCCTCCCCTCACACACCACAGTTCACCCCACTCAGCAGGGTGAGCCCAAACTCTCTGTGTAGCATTTTCAGGAGGCTGGAGGGAAGGAGGACGTGGGAAGGAACACTTCTGCCACTGCAGTTGATCCAGCTTAAATCTGGATCTGACCCACTGTCAGGAATCAAGCCCACCAGGGGTCTTGAGTTGGTGACCTGAGAGACAGCAGGGCCCCTGAAGCAGGACAGGTCCAGTTTGTGCCTCCTAGGGCAGCCATGTCTCCTTTTTCTACAAAGGACTGTTTTGAAGGCATTCTGTATCTGACGGGCTGTCCAGTCCAATTCGGGTTTAAAGAACCATCAGAAGGAAGAGCAAAAGGGCCTTGAAGTTGCCCGTCCACAGCACCTGGTGAGTAGACTGAGCAAGGCACACAGGTCACCTGGTCACACAGTCTTCCACACTATGGTGAGGTGTAGTGTATGGCTATGTAAATGTTGATAATATTTTCTAAATTTGCATCCATATATATAAATTACCCTGTGCAATTTTATGCAGACCAGTGTCCCCTTTTCGGGGTAGTTCCTAAGTAGCCACTCTGCCCACGCCAGCCAAAGATACTCCTTTGCACCCCAGGCCAAAGTGAGCCAGCCAATACTCCTCGTTCCCTGTAAACGCTTCCAGGCCAGCACGTGTCCTGGCTGGGCTGAGCAAAGAAGAGATTTGCTCCTGCTCTCAGCAGTGCAGACTCCCTTGGCCTTGGTAGCCCTCTGCCTTTGCCTGGCTCACCTCACCCTTGACTGGGCCAGAAACAAGGATCGGCCATTTCATCATCACCTGGTCCGAGGACTGAGCCCTCAGCATCCGGACCATCTCCTGAAACTGCCGCTCTCTCAGCTGCAGCATCTGTGCCGCTCGTTGCAGCTCCAGCAGGGAGCCCTCGCACCCCTCTTGCTCCTTCACCAGCTGGAGGATGGCGCTCATATCTTCATCCACTGGTGGCCCCTGAAGAACAGCATGTCCCAGATTCAATACAGTCACAACCACTCTGGATTAAACAGCAGCAGCCCTGCCGGATCACACCAAACGTCCATCCAGCCTAGCATCCAACAGTGGTGGGCAAGTGCCACTAGGAAGCCCACAAGGGAGGTGCAGAGGCTTCCTTGCCCTGTCGTTTGCCCCCAGTGCCAGAAGAGATGCTGCCTCTGAACATGGAGGTCCCATGTACCTATGAGGGTTAATAGACTCTGGGTGCTTTCAGACAAGGCTTTTACATTTTTGTGAAAAACCCAGACAGCCTTGGCTATTGGGTGGGATAGAAATGCAATCAATCAATCAATCAATCAATCAAATTAAACTGATGGTGCAATCACCCTGCCTTATTCAAAGAATTTTACAGGGTGTCCAGATGATTGTAAAGGTATTTTTATGCTACAGATTTATACATGTTTGATAGCACGTTGTTGGCAGTTTGGTGACAGGGCTGAGAATTCTCCATTAGGGATTCTCTACCCCGTTCCTCAGAGCTGTAGCTATCAGATTTTCCTGGGGAGAGGGAATGACCGTCAAAGCAGTTCACATGCGTCATGTAGAAGGTACAGCCATAGTCACCCAATCTGCACAGGCCAACTCTGCATCTGTCGTACCCTAACCCCCGGTCCTCCAATGCGATGCACATCTGACCTGTGGCATCTACACACTGATACACCTGTGGCTGGCATTCTCCATAACCTAGTCTCGAAAATATCTAGAGACCCTCTAAGCCAGCCTTCCCCAGTCTGGTGCCCTCCAAGTGTGATGGACTGCAATTCCTATCAACCGCAGTTAGCACGGGCCATGCTGGTTGGGAATGATGGATATTGTAGTCCAGCCCATCTGGAGAGCACTAGGCTGGTGCAGGCTGCAGTCAGTGAATTTGTATGAAGAAAGAACCGTCCTTACATCCAGAGCAAAGTCTTCTGTGGAGCTATCGCCACTTGGAGTTCTTAAACCGGCTTTCTGGAGCGCAAGGCCACCTGCCAGCACTAGGACTGCTTGCCGTAGATGCCTCTGAGTTAGCAGAAAATATGTCGCGTGTTCAGCAGGGAGCCTTGGGGGTTGCTTTGCAGCCTCCTGCAATGCTTCCATTTCTTTGGCTTCCAGCTGGAGAGAGGAAATATTGAGAAACCGTCTACGAATTTTGTTTTAAACAATGTCCAGAGCCAAAGCTTGGAGTATTCCAGGTCTGTGGGGTGTTGAACCACTTTCAGCCTAGGGAGCTGCATTCCAGTGGTGGGCGGGGCCAAAGACAAAAGGGGTGGGGCCAAAAATACCAGCATATTTTAGCTTAAAGCTCTTACTGCCAGTCCTGAAGCCTTCGAAGAGACATTTCAACCCTTTAGAATGCGGGAAAAACTGCACCAATGCCAGGAAACCATTGAACAATTGGTGGTCAGGGGAAAGGGGGCAGGGCCAGATGAGGGGAGCGTGGCCATCTGGGAAACGCTGCAGGGCCTGCTGCATATTCCGCACATGGACCTGTTTCACGGGAAGGAGCACCTGGATACAGCCCAGCAAATCCAGCACAGGTCTTGTACCTCATCCTCTATCTGTGCTTGCAGCTCCATTCGGATCAATGCCTGCAGCTTCCTCAGCTCAGTTTCATCCCTTCCTTCGAAGGAAATGAGCAGGTCCCCCTCCTCATTTTGGAGGTGCTTTTGGAGGAAAGTCACAGCTCTCTCCACCTGATGCGCTTCCGCCGACCGGGCCACCTCCCGGGCCACCGTTTCCCCTGTGACAGTGTCACATAAACTGTCCAGAGCCTGTGATACATCTTTGGGGCAAGTCCGTCTCTTGGGGCATAAGGCAGAGAAAAGTACATCAATGTTAATGGGAGCATCTCTGCTGGATGACTTGCTACTGACCAAAGTTCATTAAGGGCACAGTCCTACGCATGTTTAGACAGAAAATTGTCCTACAATTCCCATCATGCCCAGCCAGCCATGCTGGCTGGGTCATGCTGAGAACTGTGAGATGTTTTTCTGTCTAAACATGAATAGGATTGCATCCTACCAGCACGAAGGCAGAACATACATGCATGATACAATTGCCTGTTCAAAGAAGGAAGAATGAGGCAAATCAAGAAAGGCGCTGGACATACCTGGAGGCTGTTGTAACGATCCAGAACTTTGTGCATCCACACTTGCTTTGCAGCTTCTTCCTTCACCATCTTGACCACTGTGGCTCGTGTTTTCTGAGCCACTGAGCCTGTGTCAAATTTGGCCCCCAAACATTGAGTTTCCTGTGAAGTAAAAGAGAACATAAAATACTATGACTGGGGAAGCTGTACAAATGTGGGTGTGAGGTGAGAAGTTTAGAGGCCATGGTTGGCTCATCAAGGTTTCAGCTTGGGGAACCTTTGATGTCAGGGCTCAGCTCTGGATTGTGGGAAGCAGAGAGCATGTATGGAGGGGCAGGTGGTCATAAGCTATAGAAGACAGGGGTTTTAATAGCTGTGCAGAAGAAGGAAGTCCAGCCAGTGTCACTTGTCATGCAAGTGACACCTGCTGAAATTCTTCTTCTGCACAGTTATTAAAAGGTGCAGGAGCCCTGTCCTCTTTTGCATCTGGCCACCCTAACCCTGCCCCAAGCAGGGAGACACACAATGATCAAAAGGAGCCATACCTCACACACACAAGACCAAGGTCTAACACACACCTGGAGTACCTGGAGAAGGTACTCAAGTTTATCATTTTAGGATAAAATGACATCATTTTATCATTCCTGGTTTAGCATTTTAGGAAGGAGAAAAGGTCACTTCTCTCTCTCTCTCTCTCTCTCTCTCCTTCTTGGAGGAAAATTGCTCCCACCCCATGCAATGAAGTTTAGACAAAAGTTTTCATTGGCACCAACAGATGTCCCCCCACCCCTGCACTAAGCTTAATTGCCATGTGGAGGAGGATTTTGGGGAGGGCACAGCACTCCCCAACTCTGATCTCCCTGATAATCTTCTCCCCTTGCATTGCAATTAAGCTTAGGAAAAAAACCCTTCCCATTGCCAAAAATGGAAAGATTTTTCTATGTTAATTGCCATGCAGGGGATGGGGGGCGGGAGGGATTGCAGCATGTGGGGAGGGTTGGCTCTTCCTTCCCCCACTGCAATCCCCCTTTGAAATGGCCTCTTCCATGTCAATTAAGTTGAGAAACATTGGCACTGGTTGACATTTAGGGCACTTGGGAATATTGCCATGGGCCCAGGCCTGGCAATGCCCCTGACTGTACCACCACTTCTGGTTGCAGGTCGAGGTGTGGGGGTGGGTGGCTTGCTTGAATGCAGCCCACCCCAATTAAAAAGGTCTGCACATCTGCTACCTTATCTGGGGGAACAGTTTGTAGAATCATAGAGGTGGAAGGGTTCTCAAAAGGTCATCTATTCCACCCCCCCGCTGACGTAGGAAATCCACTCCTACAGCACCCCTGTTACATGGCCACCCAGCCTCTGCTTAAAAACCTCGAACAAAGGAGACCCCATCGCTTCCCATGGTAGTCTGTTCCATTGCAAAATAGGTCACGCCATCAGGATGTTCTAAACTTAAAGTTTAGTTGAAGTCCTCGTTCTTGTAATTTGAACCCACTGGTTAGGGTCCTACCCTTGGGAGCAACAGCCTTCTCCCATCTTTGGTATTTTTCTATGTGAAGGGATTGTTTCTCCTGTGACCCCGTTTCCTTTTATGATGGCCCCCTTAGCTACTGGTTTTCGGAGTGTAAAGGGGTTAATGATTTGGCCAAGCCTGGGGGCAGTTGGGGCATGCGGATTCTATCAAGGGCCCCTGACCTTTCCTTCCCTCGCTGCCCTCCATAATCGGAGCATTTGATTGAATCCAGCACACCTGTCAAATGCATCCACACAGGGCTGGCGTCAAGGGTAGGCATGGTTAGGCACCTGCCAAAGGCCTGCACCTGAGCAGGGGCCCTCCGGTAAGAGCCCCCTGGAGCTGCTCCTCCTCTTCACCACTGCAGCCTGCTTGTTCGCCTGCCTCTCGCTCTGGCCCAGACAACGGTGGTGGTGACGAGGAGGAGCAGGAGATGCCGCGGCCGCCTTGCTCCCTGGCTCTCTGCCTGGCAAGCCAGCAAGTGGGAGCAGCGATGAGGAAGAGGAGGAGGAGGAAGATCAGCTGGTGACCATGGCGGTGAGAAGAGAGACTCACGGAGGGAGGGGGCACACTGAGGGTCTCTTGCCCAAGGGTTCTAAAAAACCTGGAGCTGGCAATGATGTGAAGGGATTGTTTCCTCTGTTGGCCCCTTTCCTTTTATGATGGCCCCCTTAGCTACTGCTTTTAGAAGGATGAAAATTTGGCTAAGCTTGGCGGGGGGAGTTGGGGTGTGTGGATTTCATAGAAGGCCTCCTGCCTTCCCACCATGCTCTGGGCATTGACTGAATCCAACCCACCCGCCAAGTGCATCCACACCAGCCCACCAACGCTGAACCCACATCCTCCTCCCCACAACATGCCAGACACACAGAGAAGGAAGGAAGTTGCCTGCAGAGCAGAGAGCTCCAGACGCTTATCCCGCTTCAACTCACGCCGTTCTGTCTTGCAACACCGACCCTGGAGTGGGAGTCTGCCTTTCGCAAATTGGCGCCGAGCGATGCAAGGTTCTGTAGGATTTCTTCCAGAGAGAATAGGACACCGCCTTTGAGGGTCACTTCATCAGGGCGGAGTCCGACGGATTTAATTTCTTCCCATTGCTGCTGGCCAAGGTCTTCTTCAGCGTGCCGGTGATGTTCAGCCAGTTCTTTCAGGAGGTTCTCCCACTCACTGGCTACTTCCCAGTTCTGGCTACATGCCATTCCCTGGAAATATGACAAAGGTCAGTGCTGGGCTGGCATCAAAGGTAGGCATAGCTGGACATGTACCAAGGGCCCACACGCAGCAGGGGCCCACTGACAAGAGGCCCCAGGAGCTGCTCCTCTTCTCCACCATTGCAACCCACTTGTTCACTTGCCTCCCGCTCCGGCCCAGGCAACGGTGGTGGTGAGGAGGAGCAGCAGCAGATGCCATGGCGTGCTTCCTCCCTGGCTCTCTGCCAGCAAGCCAGCAAGTGGGAACAACGCTGAGGAAGAGGAGGAGGAGCAAGAGCCGCGGGTGACACTGGCGGTGAGAAGGGAGGCTCACTGAAGGAGGCGGCCTGCTGAGGCGGCCTGCTGTCTTGCCCAAGGGCCCTCTGAAACCTGGAGCTGGCGCTGGGTCAGTCAACTCAAAGGAATTAACGGACAGAGATCCAGTGAACGCCACAGACTGTCACCACGACAAACGACACAATATGTGAAACGCGTGACTGCATTTAATGTTGTGGGTGTTGTTTGTTTTTGCTAAAGTGCAGCTGCAAGGGACCCCCATCAGAACCAGAACAGTAACATGAACAGGTTTCCTTTAACCCCTTATCGCCACACCACAGTCCTGATCCTGATGGGGCCCCCCGATCGCTATTTAACAAACGAATAATAATCAGACAGTTTTAATCCAATCACACATTTAATGTACCATGTAGTTTGGCCCTGCAACTCTTGCATTTCATGAAAGTTTGCCTCCACTATTTTCAGTTTCTTTCACTGTACTCATGTGTGTGTGCATGTATGTATATATTTAGATAGATTAACGTAGATATAGTTAATTTGCTAACTAACACTTCATGCATTTACTGAAGTTGGCTCTGAGCCATGGAAACGTCTGTCACCATGAATCTGCTTGTCCTTAAGGTGCCAAAAGTGTTATTTTTGTAGCAACAGTTTTTTTGTTTTTGCATGATTCTGAAACTGGAGAGGATAACATTTTCAAAAAACTGAGAGCTGGATGCTGGCAGTGGAGGCTGGTGGCTCTAATGTCAGTGGGGCAATGAATCTGCTCCGGGTTTCCGTCAGAACCAGTCTAAAGGAGCTATCCGTAGCTTGGATAGCTCCTTTAGAGTTCTGACTGACTTGATTCACTGCTGCATTGACATTAGAGCCACCAGCCTCCACTGGAAGCAGGACCCTTTTGTCCACATGTAAGTATCTCGGTTTTCCAGAAATTAGAGGAAGCTCCCAAAAGAAAATCTTCTTTGCCTCAATTTAATTAATTAATAAGTTATGTATTTGTTACATTCCTATCCTGGCTTCCCTCCAAGGAGCCCAAAGCAATGTACATGACCCTCCTCTCCATGTCGTCCTCACAAAAATCCTGTGAGGCTGAAAGTCTGTGAATGGCCCAAAGTCACTCAATGATCTTTGGGTCAAGTGGGTCTCTGCACTCCCAGTCCAGCACTCTAGCCACTGCACCACGCTGGCTCTCGATAGATAGGCATCTTTCTCACCAGGTTCTTCTTCAGTCTCGATGATTCACAAAAGCAAGACAGCATGTTGATTTCCTCTGCCATCAAAGACAGCTCAAGGTGCACCACTTCGCTGGCATGCTTCTCCAAGAAAATCCTGCCCAAATCAGAGCACAGTTACATCAGGAGGGTCGGGTGGATTTATCAACTGCTTTTGTGGGAAAGAGGACATCCTCATGACTAAAATGGGGTGTGTAAGGAGGCGGAAGCATAGAGCATTTCTGATATTCATTCTGTGACTCTCCCATTCCTTTCCCAATCTCATAGCTTTTCTCCCTCTGTTGTCTCTCCCAGCCATTGAAATTCAGATTGCAAGCTCCATGGGGCAGGGCCCTGTGGGGCTGCTGCTGTTACTGCTTCTTCTTCATTACATTTCTATACCACCCCATAGCTGAAAATCTCTGGACGCTTTACAGAAGTTAAAACATTAAAATAACATAAATAAAGTTTAAAAGCCATTTACATAAAAGCACACAGACAATATACACAAACAACATATAATTAAAAACAACTTTGAACAGTCAGTTGTAACTAAAGACACATCCAGGACCAATTAAAACCCATCATGTGCTGCCAAATGCCTGGGAAAAGAGAGCGGTCTTAGCCTGTCACTCTGCAAAATACCTTGTGTATCGATGACACTGTAGTATGGCTGGCTGGGGGATGCTAGGGGTTGTAGTCCAACATCTGGAGGGCACTAGGTTGCAGGAAAGCTGCTTTAGAACTGTCAGCCTACTACTATTTTCCTCCCCTGGAACACAAGCCAAACTCAGAGGAAAACCTTCATCCACACGATCTCACCTGCTGTGGACTTCTTGCAAGAGTTGCGATCTGTTCGGCGTGAGCCAAGAAGGCGACCTTGGTGAGAGAGCTGCAGCGGGAGCCGTATCCTGCCTTGTTTCAGTCCTGAGCGCTTCGCCGGGAGCTTCAAATACCTTCAAAGTGCTTCTGGACGAGTAGCCTTTAAAAGGAATGAGAAGTACTGAGAGGCCTCCTTTGAAGGATTATAAACACATGTTTCTTCCGGGCCTGCTTTTGCCAGCACAAGAGTGCATGGATGGATATAGATCCGGGGTGGGAAACCTCAGGCCTGGAGACCAGATCTGGCCTGCTGGGGTTCCCCAGATGGCCACGCCCCCTTCCCCTGGCCACACCCCTTTCCTCCAGCCTCTAATGATGTAGTGGTTTCCTGGCTTTTGTGCACCCCCCCCCCCATTCTAAAAGGTCGAAATGCTTCTCCTAAGGCTTTGTTACTGAAAGTAAGACTATTAAGCTATAATATGCTGGGGTTGGTTTGGGTTTTTTTGTATTTGGGCCCACCCCTTTTGCTTTTGGCCCCACCCCTTTGCTTCAGCCCCACCCACCTAACTAGAATGCAGCCCCCCGAAACACTGAAATTGAATTCAGTCCTTGGGCTGAAAGAGGTTTCTCATCTCTGATACAGATGATGTTTAGTATACATGGTGGCTATTGGGTGACTCACCTCATGGCACCTGCAAACAACTGGTGGAGGGCACATTGTCTGTGGGCTTTGCACCCCCATAATAGTACTGACTTACCTGTTAAGATAATTGCTGGAAGCCCTACTCGCTGGCCCACCGTTAAGATCATTAAAGGCTTGGTGGGTTCTGGAGGGTCTTCCCAGTGGTGGACTGTGGAATTCCCTCCAAAGAGAGAGATGCCTGGCTCCATCTGATGTTGTGTTTCAGAGGGGTTTAAACAGTGGAGGCTGGTGGCTCCAATGTCAGTGGGTGGTAAATCTGCTCTGGGTTTCAGTCAGAACCGGTCAGAACTCTAAAGGAGCTATCCAAGGTGCAAAACTCTGACTGTAGAGTTCTGACCGGTTCTGACTGAAACCCAGAGTGGATTCACCATCCCAGTGACATCGGGGCCACCGGCCTCCACTCGGTTTAAAAACGTATTTGTCATCTTTGGCTCTTAATTGAAAGGTTTTTCCATTATTATGATTGATGCTGCTTTAGTTACTGGTTCATTTTAAAATTGGTTTTAAAAGTAATTTACGATTCTATGGACTTGTCGCGCTGATACAGAACGGTATGTTTTATATTGTAAGTCGCCTTAGGAAGACTTGCAGCCTTGAAAGGCGGCTAAGAAATGCAATAAATAAATAACGAAAACCTTACAGGCTTGTTGTAAGAATGACAACTAGATGTGCCTTCCCTAGTCTGGAGCCCTCCAGATGTGTTGGACTACAACTTTCATCATCCCCAACGATTGTGGATGAAGGAAGTTATAGTCCAACACATTTGAAGGGCAGCAGGTTGGGGAAGACTGAACTAGATAATACATTTGATGTGCTTTGAACACTGGAAAGCACAATGCAAATGTTAAGTATTATTATTAATTAGTAAGTATTATTTCTCTGGACAGAAAGAGAGTTAGCCCCGGGGAAGTATTCCGGAAAGGAGTTGCAGGCATCAGGGGCAACACAAGAAAACAGCTGGAATTGTAGAAGGGAGCAACAGACTTCTGGGCAGCCTGTGTGTACCTGTTCGGACTTCAGTGCCACCAGTGTCAAACTAATTGATATACTCAAATGACCAAAAGGCACTTGGAGGCCAATCTCTCATTTTCTTTCTTTGCTTTGCAGTCCAGGCTGCCAATCCCTTCTTCCTTCTGATGTGTACGGGAGTATAGTGAAGTGACTTGAAGCATTGCAGTAGAAACTGCAATCGATAGCAGCTCAAGGAGGAACAGCACACATTTTTTTAATCTGTCTGTTATTAATTACCTTAATGCTGTTCTTGGTATTTAAATAATCACCAATTATTTTGAAAGTGCTGATGAATTGTAAAGGTTTTTGGGATGCTTCCCAGTTTGGATTGTATTCCCCCATCCCCTAGTTTTCTTTCCAAAGAAATTAACAAGAGACAGGAGGAAAGGAAAGGGAGAGCCAGTGTGGTGCAGTGGTTAGAGTGTCGAATTGCGACTTGGGAGACCTGGGTTCTATTCCCCACTTGTCCATGAAGCTCCCTGGGTGACTTTGGGCCAGTCACTGACTCTCAGCCTAGCCTACCTCATAGGGTTGTTTTGAGGGTAAAATGGAGGAGGATCATGTAAGCCACCTTGGGTTCCTTGCAAGAGGAAAAAAATGGGGATATAAATGTAATGATACATAAATAATAATACGACTATCTGGAGATCGCTGCACCTGGTTGGCTCAAGAAGGGTCTCAATCCAGCAGGGTAGCTTAACCATGATTCCAAGTGCCCTGTAGCAGGGCTGGGTTGAAGTTAGACTGTGGTTCACTGGTGGGCCACTGGCTGATTTCTGGTGGACCACATAGTACCTACTGGTCCTAGGGTCTCTTGCAAACAATGCTCTACTAAGTGGACCTTGGTCTGATCCAACAAGCGCTTTCTTCTGTTTGAAACTAAGAACAGAATGTGGTCCAAGTCAAGATGACTTAACACACATTAGTTACACCTTAATTGTTAAGAGGTCGTGTGTATGCACTCTTGCTTTGTACATTTAGATCACATCCTCACACTACAGGGATTCTAGTAAATAGCAACAACAACAGAACGCACACGATTTGAGTCTGCTTGTCACAGCCACAACACAGACAAGGCAGTTGTCTGCTTCCAGGGGCACTGGCCATGCTGACGCAGCATGCTGTAAACCTGGGTGCTCTCTCTCTGTTTCCACGATGGCTGTTTTCGTGCCCGAACTGAAATTGCATCCCAGAATCTCCTGGGACTATGCAGGGAGGTTCTGGGCCACTGTGTTCCCATGCAGAAGTCTTGGGCTCTGTGCCGCCCTCTATGAAGCAGGGTCTTGTCCAAATTGTGGCTCTTGCTACAGGTCAATGGCCTGGTTCAACAGTTGTCCCGCATGGGGCTTCTTTGAAATTTCCCAAATCACGGGAAAAGGTGGTGGCTCCCTTACGGTCAGTGGAAGGTGTGCGACATCCCACTTTGAGGTGAGCCACAGGCCTATGTTCAGACCAGGTAGAGAGAAACTGGGAGTGTTCATCCCCATGGCAGATCCCAGATAACAGCTGCATGTGTGTGAATAAGGTGTGTGTGTGTGTATGTGTGAGAGTCTCCCTCCCTCTCTCTCTCTCTCTCCCTCCCCCTCCCCCTCCCCCTCTGTGTGTGTGTGTGTGTGTGTGTGTGAGAGAGAGAGAGAGAGAGAGAGAGAGAGAAGATGCGTGTGTGAATGTGTGTGTGTGTGTGTGTGTGTCTGAAAGGGGTGTGAGCGTGTGCTAATGTGCCCTGCCCATTTGCACAGCCCCCAAAGTGTTCTATGGGGGCCCATGTAGCTTCCAACCCCAAAAGTCTGCCCACCTCTGCTTTAAACTCAGGGCTTTTAGGTCAAAGGAACTGCCCCATGCTGAGCCAATCTGGACCGATCCCCACCCACATATGTTCCTGGGAATGTGGGTACAGAGAAGCTATGTGGGCCATGGGGTCAAGGCAGGGCAGGGCTCTTCCCCAAGTGAATGTTGGCTGGCCAGGAGGAAGGACAGCGTGCACCTGGAAAGGAGGAACCGCTTCACTGGCTCTGGCCACATAGTTCCTCAGTACATCCCAGGGGTGGCGGTGAGGGGTTACACAAAGGTGCCCCAGGGAGGGAAGAGAGTAGGAACTGGCTTTCCGAGGCTTCAGTTACGGGGGACGATATTCTCCAAGGAGTCTTTCCAGTGAACCCCAACCCTTAAGAACCAGGATGGGTTCTTGATGACAAAGGATTGCTAAAAATGGTTCCAGATGGCCCCCGAGGCTTTGCCCAAGCACTGCTGCTTTGTTCCTGCTCCCTCTGGGACGTGATTCACCCATTTGCTGAGTGGCATGGTGGGTGCAGAGAGCCAGAACCGCACCAGGGCAGCAGAACAGTTTGAAGCAGCTGCTAGACTGCTTTTGGCCATGTCAGCAGAACCTGGCTGCCTGTCTACTCCTCTTCCCAGTCCCAGTCTATACTTCCCCAGCTCCAGCCTCCCATTGTCTAAAAGCAAACCCCCACTAAGATCAATGATGCAACTGAGTCTGGTTGTATCACCATTTATAAACTTGGATGCCCAGGGGCAGGGGAGAGTAAAAGAGTTGCGATCGATTTTCTGGCCGCAGGCTGCAAAGCTGAGGGTGGGAATTCTGCCCTAACAGGCTCTGGTTATACGACTGAATAAAGTGAGAGGCGAATTAATGCAGAGGGAAGTGGTTTAGGTGTAGTGTTTACAAGTTAAAATCCTGTAACGGGGGCGGCAGCAAAAGAGTTTGAATGATGCAAGGGCACAGCCCAACAGCCATTTCTCTTGTGCACCTCCTCACTGAAATTTTCGGGTGTAGGAGGGAGGCCAGGCTGTGCAGAGGAAACAACCCAGAGGCATACAGCACAGTCCAAATGGAGCAGCTTTTTTTTTTTTTAAACTCCAGGCCTAAAACACTGAAACATCAAAGTGGCTTTGATTTTGTTTTAATGTTGTTTTCTAAATGGAATATTTTTTTTATTGTATTGTTGTATGCTGCCTTGGTGACATTTGTGAGAAGGCAGTATATAAATATTAAAAAACAAATAGCACCTCTTTGATATCCATTTATAAAACCTCTCTGATACCTGCTGCATCTTTAATCTGACATCAGGCTGACTCCTGTTACTCACTTCATTCAAACTGTGCTAGAGTTAATTGGACAGCACCAGTGTTTCCTGTTCGCTTTTTGCCTTAATTGACAGCAGGTGGCAATGTTGCTTTATCTCATTCCGTTGTGGGGGAACCCCTAGTCCAGTTAAAAGAACGCCAATGGAGTCCTCCCCTTTCTTTAGTCCCCACAGGAGCAGGGTGCTAATTTAGAGGGGGAAGTGGCTGTATAGGAAGTTTTAACCTCCCACCCATGTGTGGTGGTCCTGATCCAGACCAGGGGCCTGTGCGCTTACAGTAAAGTTAGGGTCAGCCACACACTCCACACTTAAAGCAGTGTGTAGTTTAGCCCTCCTTCAGGGGCCTAAATCACAGGTATGTTGCTGCTCAGAATATGGCTTCTACTGTGCCTCAGTTGTTGTTTTTTAAAGTGCTGCAAACAGAATGACATTGCAAGCCTCACCTTCTCCAGATCCCAGACCCAGAAGCATCTCGGGGGACGAGGGCCCCCTTTTGTTCTCCTCCAGTGCCTGGACCACAGACTTGAGCAAGGGGATCAGTTTGCGATGGATGACCTCCCAACTTCCGTGGGGGGTGTCAGCCACACCATAGAACCTGGCTCCCGGGTAGTTCAAGAAACACTGGGGCGATCCAGAGAGAAGGTCCTGAGACAGAGAAAAGAAATAACTTCCGGCAAACATTTGCCTGTTGCATTTGCTTCCGGATGGTGCTCAGCTCCAGGAACTGCTAACGGAAGTAATCTCTCAAGTGGAGGTTCAAATGTGTGAATGAGCCCTGGGGAGGTGTTTATTGTCTTGGGGAGGTGTTTATTTTCACAGCATATGGGTGTTGGTTGCTAGATGAACTTCTTAGACCATCCTTCCCCAAGCTGGTGCCCTCTGGATGTGTTGGACTTCAAATCCCATCATTCCCAGCCTTCTCCAAGCTGGTGCCCTCTGGATGTGTTGGACTGCAAGTCCCATCGTTCCCAGTCAGCTTGGGGAAGGCTGTTTTAGACACACCTGGTAGTAAGGTTGCTTTCAATTTGGCACCTATGCCCAGAGGAACCCCGTACCTTTGCCTGTAAGGCCAGCGTATCTGACAAGTATCGGAGATATTCAAGCCTGCAGTATGCACTCTCCATGCTGGCCTGCTCCTTTGTGATGTGTTCCTGGAATTCAGCCACGAGATGCAGCATTGTCTGAAAGGAACGTAAGAATATGCTTGCAAATGGGTATGCCGTTTGTTCTTAACTCCTGGTTCGATTCCTCCCCATCCTCAACACCCTCCAGCCCCTGGAACTTTGAGAAATTTGAGTTTCAATGCTTTGATTTTGCCAAATTTTAAAATGAAGCTATTCCTGTGCACACTGAAAACTTCCCACAGGATTTTGGCTTCCTTGGGATTCATCTCTTGGCAGCCACAAATATGACATGTCAAGCTGGGTTTGATCTCTTCCTTCCTTTCTTCTTGACCACCTTCCTTCTGGGCCCAGTGAGAGCTTCAGAGCTGCTAGGTGAAAACAGCTTTGTTATATCTGGGAGAATGTTTATCCCATGTTAATTAACTGTTTGGACTGGCATGGAAAGCAGAGAACTGAGGCTCTATGAGAAGTAGGGCGGCCATTTATGAAGCACCAGAAAAGAGGATGTCAGGGTGGAAACTGAGCCCATAGAATCCCAGAGTAGTTCTGATGCTGAGGAAGAGCAGTTGCTCCTTCGGGAGAGGAGTGCGCTCCTTTTTTCCCAGGGCCAACAGCTGACGGAGATTCCTCCCACCCACATTCCTAGTTTAGAAAGCAGTCCAGGGAGTGACTCAGCACAGATAGCAGACTGGGGGGGATGCGCAGCGCAGACGCAGAGAGCGGCGCCAAATGGTTCGCGCTCAAAGAACGGTTGCGCCCAGGGGATCCAAGGGAAAAGGGGAGGGATTCTCCCTAGTCCTTATATTCAGGGGTCTGCCAGTAACTGCCTTTCAAACGGGGACCAACTGTTCCAACTTAGGGCATAGGGATGCTGCTGCTCAGATCTAAGTGCTACCTGTAGAGTTATTAAGTTGTAAAAGAAGAATAAAGCTTTGAAAAGAATCCCTTTGTCTGTGTCTGGACTTGGCTACTGGATTAGACTGAGAGAGTCCTCCAAGGATCCCTTGACAGAGGAAATGCATAATTAAAAAGAGAAAATGTATCAGCAAAAAAGAAGAAAAAATCTGCAGAAAGCTTGCTTATGCTAATTTATATGTATAGATGCAAATGCAGAGTACATCATGAGAAACGCCGGGTTGGATGAATCACAGGTCGGAATTAAGATTGCTGGGAGAATTATCAGCAACCTCAGATACGCAGCAGATGATACCACCCTAATGGCAGAAAGTGAAGAGGATCTAAAGATTTTACTTTCTTGGGCTCCAAGATCACCGCAGACAGTGACTGTAGCCATGAAATTAAAAGACGCTTGCTCCTTGGGAGGAAAGCTATTGCAAACCTAGACAGCATAGTAAGAAGCAGAGACATCACCTTGCCGACAAAGGTCCGTCTAATCAAAGCTATGGTTTTCCCAGTAGCAACGTATGGCTGTGAGAGCTGGACTATAAGGAAGGCTGAGCGCCGAAGAATTGATGCTTTCGAACTGTGGTGCAGGAGAAGACTCTTACGAGTCCCCCGGACTGCAAGGAGGACAAATAAGTCCATCCTAAAGGAAATCAACCCTGGGTGCTCATTGGAAGGACAGATACTGAAGCTGAAGCTCAAATATTTTAGCCACCTAATGCGAAGAGAAAACTCTCTGGAAAAGACCCTGATGCTGGGAAAGACCGAAGGCAAAAGGAGAAGGGGGCAGCAGAGGATGAGATGGCTAGATAGCATCACTGATGCAATTAATATGGACTTGAGCATTCTCTGGGAGAGAGCACAGGACAGGAAGACCTGGCGTGCTATGGTCCATGGGGTCACGAAGAGTCGGACACGACTGAATGACTGAACAACAATTATAATTAAATAGAAATACAGTATGGAGTGTGGAAGACTGTGACCGGATGACCCGTGTGCCTTGCCCAGTCTGCTGCCCGGGTGCTCTTGGTGGGCAGCTTCAAGGCCCTTCTGCTCTCCCTTCTGATGGTTCTTCTTCATCTTTAAACCAGTCTTTGACTGGGCAGCTCTTTGAACAGGGAATGCTTTAAAAACAGAGGGCAGTCCTCTGGTAGCCTTTCAAATAGAGGTCACCTGGTCACAGCCTTCCCCACTATGGGGAGATATATTGTATTTCTATTTAAATTCTAGATTTAATTTCTAAATGTGCATCTATACATATAGATTAGCAGATAAAAATGTTATGCAAATCAGTGAACGCTTTTGCCCTCGTTTCGAGTAATGCATTTCCTTTTATTAGGAAAAGGCCAGACCATTTTGTATTACTACTATTTGCTGAAAGTCACTTTGAGGATTATTCGATTAAATGGCAGAGTCTAAATTCTTCACAATAAGCATGTAAAGCTGCAATCCCATATACACTTACCCAGGAGTAAGCTCAATTGAAAACAATGACACTTACTGCTGAGTAGACATGTATCAGATTGCACTGCAGGTTCACCATGACCAAGTTTGATCTTGAACACCAAGGAGAAGCAGTTTCAATTTATGGACAGGAAGATACATGAATTGGGTTTTTTAATGTGCATCAGAGCCAGATCGCAATAGATCATGCCAGGGATCTGCTGACTGCACCTTTCTGGATTTCTCTTTGATGGCCTCCTCAGTGCAGAGGCTTCTGCTCCATTGCCGCTCCGCCTCCTTCAATTGTATCTGGATCCGTCCTTCTTCCAGCTGTACCTTTCGGATAAACTGCACCAGTCTTTCCAGAGTCTTCCTGAGCAAAAGCCGAACTCTGGCTTCTTGGTCTCTCTCGTCCTTGTCCACTGTAGGCACCAAACGCAAGCCTCTCAATGAAGAGCAGTGTTAGAAACTCAGAAGGCTGATTAATGACTGGCGAGCTCCACGGAGAACTGTCTGCTTAATAGCCTGTCCTCATGTGGTTTGTTTTGTAAAAAGGTAAAGGTAAAGGTGTCCCCAACCAGTCGTGTCCGACTCTAGGGTGTGGTGCTCATCTCCATTTCTAAGCCGAAGAGCCAGCGCTGTCCGAAGACGCTTCCGTGGTCATGTGGCCGGCATGACTGAACACCGAGGTGCACGGAATGCTGTTACCTTTCCCACCGAAGCGGTACCTATTTATCTACTTGCAATTTCTTGCTTTCGAACTGCTAGGTTGGCAGGAGCTGGGACTGAAGACGGGAGCTCACTCCGTCACGTGGCACTCGGGTCTTGAACTGCCATCCTGCCGACCTTCCGATCTGCAGTTCAGCATCTTAACCACTAAGCCACCGCGGTCCCATGGTTTGTTTTGTATTAGCGTACAAAAAAGAGAGTACAGAGTAATGCAGGAATGGTTGTGTGAGAGTCTGTGGTTGTTCTTTTGAACCCTTGATACACTGGGAAGTTAATACCTGCATCCTACATTTAATTAATTATTAATAATAAAAATAAAAATAATTCATAGAGCTGTTCAGAGTGTTCAGTGTACTTCACATCAGTGGAGGTTGGTGGCTCCAATGTGAGTGGGGCAGTGAATCTGCTCCGGGTTCCACTCAGAGCCAGTCAGGACTCTAAAGGACCTATCCAAGGTGCTCTGCACCTTGGATAGGTCCTTTAGAGTCCTGACTGGCTCTGAGTGGAACCTGGAGCAGATTCACCGCCGCACTGACATCAGAGCCACCAGCCTCCACTGCTTCACCTTATCTTGCTGCCACCCTTCCAGGGAAGGTGGGGAGGATGGAACTATGCATGCATGATGGCCTAGAATGGTCAGGATGGCTACATCCTGTCCTGATGCCCAGCCAGAAGCAACATTTCCTTACCTCTTGTTTGAAGAGATTGTTCAGAGTCCCACAGCATGGTCAGGACCCTACTGGCTCTCCTGTGAGTTTCCCGGGCTGAAGACTCTTCCAGGAAGTGACGGATTTCATCAGCAGGTTTTAATTTCTCCCTGTACCTTAACTGCATGGAGAGAGAGAGAAAAAGATGAGAACCCAGCTAAAATTACACTCTGCTTCAGGGCACTAGTGGGAAGAAAGAGGGGAAGGGCCCTCACTCAGCGGGAGACCAGCTGCTTTGCATCCTGAAGGTCCCAGATTCAGTCCCTGGCATCTCCAGGTAGGGCTAGAAAAGAATCCTGCCTGAAACCCTCGAGAGCCGCTGCCAGCCAGTGTCGACAATACTGGGCTAGATGGACCCATGGTCCGACTCAGTATAAGGCAGCTTCCTATGTTCCTGTGTTTAATTATACAGCTACTGGATGGTGCTGTGGACTAGCTCCTCTTATTGTGTGACCTCCTCTTTTCACGAGGAAACTCAAGGTGCAGTAATCTGATAGCTCATTATCTCCAATCTTGTAAAAATAAAGGTCATTTAGTGCGGGAGACTCCCTGGAGGTTGATGATGTCACCTAAAGGACCCGCAAACATCCACGAATGAGCAATCTCAAGCCCCATGTGGAGAAGCCCTAAGCCTTCATAGAAGATGCACAAAGGCAAGCAGCACCTTTTTCATCTTGCCCTCATTGGCTGCATCCAGGATGTCCAGACATAAAAAATCCAACTCTTTAAAGAGCTCTTCTTCTTTTTCCCTTTGGCAGCGCCAGTATGCTCGCTTGGCTATTATCTCCTTCTCCAAGGCAGCCAGCTGTAAAACAAAGCTTTCCTTTAACAGGTTGAGAGTATCAGAAAGGAGTCTGACAAAGAAGGAAAATCTTTTTCTTCCTTTTAAAAAAAAATCTGGTTAACAAGTATTACCAGATCTGGGTCTGGATTTCCTCTTGGTAAACTCCCTAGGGACTGGACTACGGGAATGGCAGCATTTGTCCAAGGGTTGATTTGAGCCCCAATGACTGGACCCATCTCTCCTGTGATGGGATCAATGGTTCTGAAGCCAACCGCAAGCGGTGCCAGACCTACAAGTGGCCAAAGGAGAACATTTGTTTTTATTCACTGAAGGCAAGATATCCCTGTACCAAGGTAGAACCCATACCACTGTGAAAAGTGTGGGGTTATTTGAGAAGAAAGGAACCCCACTAATCCAGCCTTCCCCAACCCACTGCCCTCCAGATATTTTGGACTAACTCCCATAATTGCCAGCCAGCATGGCCATTGGCCATGCTGGCTGGGAATTATCGGAGTTGCTATCCAACACATCTAGAGGGCAGCGGGTTGGGGAAGGCTGCACTAATCACAGCACCCCTGTTAAAGTTCCTGGTTTCCACCGACCTCCTTCCAGGCTGACATTTGAACCACAAAGGGTCCCAACTTGAGACCACCTATATCCTTTTCCCACACTCACCATCTCCCCTATCAGGCAGTCATGTCAGTAGGAAAAATCCCCTGTAGCCACACCCATTTAGCATCCATTCTCTCCCATCTTTGGCCATGCCCCTTCTTTTAACCCCCCCCCCCAGATGATACGACATAATGTTGTTTGATAATGTCAAGTGCCCTGCACATGCACAAAGTGCCTTTCCTTCACCACTGATCAACCTGTAGCCTGTACCAACATGCTCAGGATCTAACCGACATGACAGTGGCGTGAACTGAGTGTTTGAATGTGGGCTGTGGCTAGCAGTTATAAAGCAAGATTGGGGAGGTGGCGGGCAGAGGGATTAAAAGTGCAGAAGCTCTGAGCAGACAGGAGATTCTGAAAAATCCCTCTCACCCATGCCATTCCTCACACGCAGTCGCCCGCCCTCCACCCCTGCGCTGCCACTTTTCTCTTTGAGGGGCTTACAACCAGCCTCAGAGCTTGGCTGGGAGAAAAGTAGTTGGGGGAACAGGTTTAAGGAGGGAAAACAAGGTAAGGTGAGAGTCTAGCTCCCCTGCCCTCCCTTCTCCACATAGTACAGGGGTGAGGAATTGCCGGCCCAGGGGCCAAATTCAGCCCTCCTGGGAGTCCCAATCCAACCCTCCTTGGTTCCTCAAATGGCCACACCTCTTCCATTAGCTCCTTTCCTGGCTTCTGTGCACCCCCCCCTTCTAAAAGATGGAGAATGCCTCTTCTAAGTTTTAGCTACTGTCAGTAAGAGCTTTGAGCTACCAAATGCTGGTAGTTTTTGTGTTTTTGGCCTTGCCCCCTTTGCCTGCAGGGCCACCCACCTCTGGAATGAGGTCCCCAAGAGTTTATCTGGAACTGAATTCAGCTCTTGGGCTGAAAGAGGTTCCCCACCCCTGATGTAGTATCATCCCATGCTCAGCCTCCTAAGCCATGGCTTTGTCCCTGTCACATATCGTTATCAATTGATTGTATTTTTAATCTGTCCAATAACGAATGTTTTTTGGGTGGATAACAAATGGCTCAAATAATACAATACAATACAATACAATACAATACAATACAATATGAAATGACAAACAGCACAGGATATATAAGAATAGCCATAAAATTTCTAAAATGCTTGGGAGAAAAGAAAGGTCTGTGCCAGGCACCCAAAAAATAACAATGTAGGCACCAGGAGAGCCTCTTTGGGGAGGGCACTCCATGAATGGGGTGCCATCACTGAGAAGGCCCTCTCCCTTGTAGCCACCTGCCTAACTTCCTTTGGCAGGAGCACCCAGAGGAGAGCCTCTGAAGATGACCTAAGGCTGTAGGGTCACCATCAACAGTAGGTATGGCAGGGCACCTGCTGAGGGCCCACACCCCAGCAGGGGCCTGCTGACAAGAGTCCCCTGGAGTTGCTCCTCCTTTTCACCATTGCAACCTACTTGTTCCCCTGTCTCTTGCTCTGGCCCAGGCAACGGTGGTGGTGAGAAGGAGGGGCAGGAGATGCCATGGCCTGCTTGCTCACTGGGTCTCTGCCTTTCAAGCAAACAAGTGGGAACAATGATGGCAAGCAATAGCAGCTGGTGACAATGGTGGTGAGAAGATAGACTCACTGAGACAGGAAAACCACTGAGGATATCCAGAGGACCTTAAAACCTTGAGCTGGCACTGACCTAAGGATCCAAGCAGGACGAGATATTCCTTTCAATATCATTAGACCCTTACTATGAAGGGGCAGGGCTTCCTTCCAGGGGAAATGGCCTGGTAGCCTTGGTACCCTCTCCTCTAAACATTAAGCATACCATCCACCCCATAGCATTCTAAGAACACAGTAAAAACACAGAAACAGCCATCTGGAAAAACAACCAATGTATAGCGATAGGCCTCTCATATGGCAATAGTCCTCCATATCAGCGCTCAACTTCATGCCAATGACTGTAGGTCTGCTCACTTTCACCATGACCACTAGAAACAGAAGGTGCACAGCCCATCCTGGACCCTACCTTTCCCATCAGCGTCCTCTATCGTCCCAGCTAGCGGTATTGGCTGCCCTGTTTTCCAGTCACATTCCACACCTAAGATGGGTACCATCAAGTCAGAACCACCAGGATCCGGGATTTTCATCCCAAACACGGCAGGCATCCAAAGTTCTGTGCTGGGAAATTTGATCATCCCTAATTTTGGTTTAACAACAACAACAACAAAACAACAGAGTCAGAACTGTAACTGCAGCAAATGCCCATCACTTGTCAGGAGCGCCCTAGCTGCCTCTTGCAGTCCCCTCCAATAGCCAACTCAGGTCACAGACGACGAGGATTCTTTCCAAGGCTTTATTCCTTTATTCCTTTATGACTCTTTCAGATACTAATCACTAGTGACTAAGCAAGGAACAGCACTGGGGAAAGATAGCAGAGTAACCTAAGCTCCAGGTAAGGCAGTTGGTCCACATTTGAAGGGGAACCACGGGAAGACTCTGAACTCATGGGCTATGGAGAGATACACTCTCTTTCCCTTGGGTCCTTGGGACGCGACTGTTGTTTGAGTGCCAAACAAGCGGTACGCCTCCTTTCGGCACCCTCCGTCTGTTGTCGCTCCCTGCGTCTGCGCCAAGCGTCCAGCAAGCCCCCCTCCAGTGCTCTCTCACTGCCAGGGTCACTATCTATCCCAGGAATGCTGGCAGGAGGAATCTCTGCCAGCTGCTGTGCTTGTGAGAGATGAGCGAGCTCCTCTCCCACGGATTGCTGTTCCTCCTCAGAATCAGAACTGCTCTGGGGCTCTATGGGCTCAGTTTCCACCCTGACATCACTCTGGGTGCTTCCAGATGAGGCTTTTAAGGTGCAATCACCGTGCTCTGTTCACAGGAATGTGAAGGAGGTCCAGATGTCATTGTGAGGTACCCTCTTGTGTTTCCTTCTTCTGTCTTTTGTGTTACCACAAAAAAAAAAAATGTTAAGGAGGGAAAGATGAAATAGCTGCACAATGTCTTTTGTTTGATAGTGCTAGAAGCCTTCAGACTGGAAGCAACCTATGACAACAAGTGTGTGTGTGTGTGCGTGTGCGCGCACATGAGCACGTGCACATACGTATGGAGGATGAACTCAACTATTTACTTACATGGGAGAAAATAGAAGGGCAGGATTGCTCACCCCATAGAGGTAGGGTCTAAACTTACTTTCTCCCTCTGGTGACTGCTAACATTGAGAATCAAGTCCGCCCCAACTCCATAGCTCCCCCCCCCCGCTTAAACAAGGGGTGGAAAAGCTCAGGCCTGGGTGCCAAATCCAGCCATCCCAGGATCCCAATCCAGCCCTAAGGGGTTCCCCAGAAGGCCATGCACATGGCCCCAATCTCTTTCCTCCAACTGCCAATCGTTCTGTGGCTTTTGTGCAGTTTTCCCTACTCTAAAAGGTTGAAATGCCTCTCCTAAGGCTGAGTTGCTGGCAAAAGGAGCTTTAAGCTGCAATATGCTGTGTTTTTTATTTTTAGCCCCACCCCTTTTGCATTTGGCCCCACCCATCAGTGGAATGTGGCCCCTGAGAACATCTCTGAAATTAAATTCACCACTCGGGCTGAAAGAGGTTCAACAGCCCTGGCCTAAACCCACCCCTGGCTCTGTTTCTCAATGACCGCCCTAGAGCAGGGTGGGACACCCATCCCAAACTGCTTCTCCCCCTGTGGTGTTCCATTTACCCTTCTCCACATGCAACTGGAACCTTGGGGGCTGGGTGGGGGAGAGAAATCACAGTTTTGATTTACAGCATAAAAACGGCCAGCATGGCAGTGGTCAAGCATTTCCCCACTGCTGCCACCCCTCCACACAAAATTGCAGGCTTCTGGGGCTGCTTTTCATTCATCAAAAGAATTAGGGCATTATTACATTTGTGTGTAAGATATAGCTGGCCATTTGCTGGCTGCTTTTAGAGTGTGGCATTTTAACATGCCTGTTTTAATATGTTTATTTTAGTTTGCTTGATTGTCATTTAAACTTTTGTAAACTGCCCTGGGAACCTGTTGAAGGGCAGGGTATAAACCTGTTATTAATTCTCCCTCCACCTAGGGCCATATAACCTAGGCTGCCTAGGTCATATGGCCACTTATGTTCCATACCATCTGTGAAGCAACTGAGGTAAAACTGAGGTAAAAGGTTAACCTTTATGTTTTGTTTCAGTGACTAAGGGAGCAATCCTATGGCCGCTAGTCAGCAGCTAGACAGCCATAGGACATGTGGTTTTCCAGGAACTGACTTCAGAGCCTGTGCTCCAAGGTCAGTTCCTGGAGAACCTATTTTTCCTCCCTTTCGCAAATGGCCCCATGGTCCGTGCTTGCAAGATGGTGAAATTGGCTGTTTAGCCGCAAATGCAGGGCAGGAGAAGAGCGGAGGGAATGATCCCCTCCATGCTTCTCCTGCCCTGCATTGGCTAGGCAGTTGCCTTCAAGTTCAGAGGCGGCTGCCTATCTCCATAGGATTGTGCCCTAAAGGACTGAATGGGTTAACAGTAGAAGAAATATATATGCCTTTTACTCCAGTCTTGTGCCTGAGGAAAGGTATATTGTAAATGTGGTGGGGTGGTAAAATGGCAGTTACTATTACCACTGAGAGGGAAAAGAAGCCAGGTTTCTATCTTTGTATATGGGAAAGTCGGATCGAAATTGGTACCATCTGATTGGAGAATAACTGAACATTCTAAAGATGCCCATTGGTCCTAAGCTGAAACAGAGGTGATGGAATATTGGCCATACCAAAGCTGATTGGCTGGAGGGTTCTGACTGGAGCAAATATAAGGAGCTGTGGAGAGGTGCTTGAGGGGGTCTGTCAGGGGAGTCCTCAGGAGGGGTCTTCGTGAGAGGCTGGGAGCCTGAGGAAGACAAGAGTCAGGAAAAAGAGCAGCCACAAGACTGGAAAGCCAAGCTGAGAGCACATGAGAGCACCTGGGGCATATGGGCTACTTATGTTACATGCCAACTCTGAGTACATTTTCACGCAAACACCTACCCAGCTTAGCACCGGTGCTCTTGAGACTCAAAGCACGATCTCGTTGTTTCTCTAGGTTTCGTAGCCAGTACATCAAATAATCCAGCTTCCAGGAAAGGGCTGTTATCATGTCTTTTTCTGCAGCTTTGAGGGATTTCTGCTCATCTCCAGCACAGCACAGATCCTCGCAAAGGGTGTCTTTATACTCTCTTAGTGCTTTAGCCACATGGATTTGAGTTACAAGTAAGTTGGCTTCCAAGACTGCCTGGTAACCCCCTGCATGGGGGGCCATCTTGTCTTGCTGAAGGCAAACGCCTTGCATGCGAGCCACCTTCCCACTCAGTGGTTCAATAAAGGAATCCCCAACAAGCAGGAGACTCTCTGAGGGTCCCTGTAAGCCCCCCACTGGAACTACGTCACCTGCATTCAGAAAAAAGCAAGAAAGGGTTAATCCGGATATTCACTTTCCCATGTCAAGGCTTTACCTGAACAGGTCCTTTCATCTTAAGGTCTGATATATTTACCTCACAACTTGTTTCCAGTGCAATTCCCCCATGAGATAAGCAGCAAAATTTACCACAGGAGTCTACATTTAAATGTCCATCAAGTGAAATTGACCTCATACACTCTTTCTGTGGGGATTTTACTATGTCAATGTATCCATAGGCCCCATAAGTTTGCTTACTCCTGCACTCAAGGCTGGCTAGGGATCTTTGGTGCTGGATCTTGCCTGCAGACTACCTGCTGGATATTTTATTTTATCCACTTTGTGTGGTTTTTATCCTGTATGCCACCTTGAGAGGGTTCCAGAAATAATTTTAGATAGTTAGATAGACAGATAGGAAGATAGCATAGTGACATACGATGCTATTCTGACTGGCAGCCCTTCGGGGTCTCTGGCCGAGACAGAGATCGTACCCGTAATCACCTACCGGATCCCTTTTTAACTGGAGATATCAGAGACTGAATTCAGGACCTTCTGCATGCAAAGCATGCAGTGCAATGGTCCCCAGGGTGGCACCTGCAGGCACCATGGCACCCATGGGGGGCCTCCAATGGCGCTGCAAAGCTTTCCACTCCCTCCCACCTTGAAAAATTTATTTTTAGGGGGGGAAAAGAAAAATGTTACAGTGCTAGGTTCTTGTTCCTGTTCCTGAATGTGTTGCTGATCATCTGTTTAGCGGGTAGGAAGAGAAGGAAAGAGTTGCTTCCTGGCCCCACCCAATCTTCTTCTGTCCACACAGACTTTTCCCCCTTGTGCGCTCTCTCTCTCTCTCCCCCCACCCCACTCCCAGCTTCTAGCCTTGGTATTTCTCTCTGCTCAATCCCTTTCCTCGGTATTTCTCTCCCTTCCCTAGCTGCCTTCTTGCTCTCCCTTCCTAGCCCCTAGCCTTGCTCTTTCTCTCCCATTCACCTCTTTATCTTGCTGTTTCTGTCCACTCCCAGTTTTTAGCCTCACTATTTCTCTCCCCTCTATCCCTTTGCCTTGCTGTTTTCCCCTCCCTCCCACCTCTAGCCTCACTATTCCCCCCCCCCACATCTCTTTTGACTAGCCAGGTCCCAGGTGAAAAATGCTCAATGGACAGTCCTCTGTTTGAAGGCATCCAAGCTTGGTTTAAAGATAAAGAACTCTACAAAGGCAGAGCAGCACCCGTGAAGTTGCCCAGTCATTTCTAAATTTCCAGCTATACATATTTATTAGCATATGTAAATTTCATGCAGATCTGTGCCTTCTTTGTTGGTGATGCATTTCCTCTGGTGATGCATAAGAAGCCACCCTAAAAGCACGTGCCCTATCACTGAGCTACACTCTCCCCCCTCACACATTATCGTTCTTGCAAAAGTAAAACTGGATGAACCAGAACACAGCAGGGAACTGTTGCACCTACCTGAGTTATTATCCAAACTGACTCCAAGGATTGGAACAATTTTCCCTCCTGGTGCTCTCATAGGTCCCCCGATTTCAAGAGGAGTCACTGTTCCTGTTAGAGGATTCAGGTATGTCCCACCCAAGGACAGCTTTTGGCCAGTTTGGGGGTGAGTGGTAATGGCGAGTATTGGCACTTCTATCCCCGTAGCTGGATCTTGCATCAGGCCTCCCAGTTTAAATAGCTTCTCAGGTTGTAGAACTGGTAGGTTAGTCTTCACTGGTAGACCAGTGCTGGGACACACAGGATATGGAACATAGGAGAAGATGGGGACCTCCGAGTGATGGATCTCTCCTAAGAGGAACCAAAGGTGGTCTTAGATGGTATGAGAACGCATTCAGATGAAACATTCTGTTACTCCCAACAAAATAGACATGGTGAAATCACCTTGTGATAGTTCTGGCTTGGTCTACTCATGCAAGAGAAAGAGGCAGGAATGATGTGGCATAATGGGCTGTACCACTTCAGTCCCAGTTAGAAATCACTGCAAACAGAAAACTGGTGCAGCAGGGAGTAAAACTCTATCTCAGCTCTTTGCCAGAAGTGCTGGTTTTCTATTTGTGAGGAGGGGAACATTTAAAATGTGATCACCCACCCAAAGGTTGAAGTGGTACTGTGCTTTCTACCACTCGACACTCTACCACTCTGGTGCATGTGTAGAATGTTGCTCATGCTGGCTGGGGATTATGAGAGTTGTTGTCCAACACATCTGGAGGGCACTAGGTTGGGGAAGATTGCCTTACGAGAATGCACCAATCAGAGTAGATGGGCCAATGATGTGACCCAGTAGAGGGCAGCTTCTTATGCGGGTTGCCTTTGGCTTGGTGGGCTGCTGTGCAGGTCTGGTGAACAGTAATATGAAAACTGGGTCGCCTGTGCCTCAACATGGAACCAGCACAGAACCAGTCTGAGTACAGATCACATGTGATAGTTGAACATCAGTGAACCAACCCACCCAATAAGGCTGATCAATGCAGGTAAGAATGTAAGAAGAAGAGCCTGCTGGATCAGACCAAGAGTCCATCCAGTCCAGCATTCTGTTCACACAGTGGCCAACCAGCTGCCCATGGGAAACCCACAAGCAGGTCATGAGTGTAACAGTACCCTCCTGACTATGTTCCCCAACAACTGGTGTACATAGGCCTACTGCTGCTCATACTGGAGGTAGGTTATAGCTGTCAGGACTAGTAGCCATTAATAGCCTTATCCTCCATGAATTTGTCTAATCCCCTTTTTAACACTATCCAAATTGGAAGCCATCGCTACATCTTGTGGTAGTGAGTTCCATAGTTTAACTATGCACATTACTAAGAAGTACTTCCTTTTAGCTGTCCGCAATCTCCCACCAATCAGTTATAGGCAGAACCATGAAGTAGGGCTCTTACCAGATGCTAAATCAACCACAGGGATGAGCTTAGAGTTGATGGCATCGAAGCCAACATTCCCAGCTACTGGGAGCAATTTTCCGGTATCAGGATGGAGGAAGTGATCTGTGGGCACAGGCTTCATGGATTGGTTGGGCAACAGCATGACAACATCACTGTTGGGCATTATCAGTCCAGTGGTAGCATCCTGGTGCAGAGCATCATGTGCCTTCACAGAGCCATCTGGCTCTGAGGACAGAAAAAGAAACAAGAAATAAACACAGAGCTGTGATGCCTCTGAAATTTCAGGTCTGTATCTATACAACAGCCTAAAATCCCACATTTAAAATGAAGCTTTCTGCTTCCGTTTTAAATGCAGGATCATGATGGACTCCCTTGACACACGCGTCCTCCCCCACCTTTCCCCCTTATCTGAGTCTTCGATATCTTTCATCATACAGCCGCTAGAGGGGGCTGTGGTCTAGCTCCTCTTATTGTGCGATTTCCTCCTTTCATGAGGAACTCAAGCAGAACTCAAGCACTGTAATTTGATAGCTCAGTATCTCTGATCTTTTAAAAAAATGGAATAAAGGTCATTTAATGCAGGAGACACCCTGGAGGTTGATGACGTCATCTAAAGGCCCCGCAAACTTCCATGAGTAACCAGTCTCAATAGGAAGATTAAAAGCTCCATGTGAAGAAGTCCTGTATTAACTGGATTCAAAATCCAGTCTTTCATTCAGTTGATAGTCTGGAGGAGTGATTTGCTTGGGTGCACATGTATGAAAAAAGGACCTTAGCAGAAGTTGCTCTAGCTAATTTGCATTCATTTTTGCCATCTCTCCATTCCACACCTGTTTCATTTTCTCAAATATCTACCCCTTTAAAAAAACAACATCTATTTTGATCTCTTTCTAAGCATCATCAGGAGATAAGCACTGCTGCATCACTCCATTTGGTGCTTGCAATCTGATTGGCAGATTAGAATCACATGGTACTGCTTGCAGAAGGGGAGGCCAAGTAGGGAAAGAAAACCAAACTAAGGCCAAGCTTCGAACAGCCAATCATCTTAGTGCATTATTCAAATAATTCTTATGTGGATTTACCAATGTGCAATAGAGGGGCATACTAAGTTGTAGAAATTGGCAATTCGGGTTAGCAAAATAAATGTAGCTGCCTTTAAAGGACATTACTGTTATACTACTTCCAAACTGAGTATAGTATCTGTCTGTCTGTCTGTCTGTTTGTCTGTCTGTCTGTCTATCTATGCCGGGCAGATGTGCCCTTCCTAATGATGATAACATGAAGACAGACTGGAAAGCAAACTGTTTTAAAGAGTTTACATTTACCTACAAGTTCTCCCTTGGTGAGCAACCTGGTCTTCTCTTTGTTAAGAAGGTGAGCCCCTGTTCCTTCTCCTAGAACACCCCAGAGCATGAGCCTATGGCTCTCCTTTATGACTGTGCTGGACAACTGGTTGCTTGCAGCATCTAGGAGGCTTAATAACCTGAAACCATGATGATAGTGAGAAAAAATACAATAATAAATCTGTTTGAAGGCAACCGCTCTAGATAGGAAGGTTCTATGTGTACATAACAAAAACTCTCCACAAAAAAGCTGTGACTATCATGGTTTTGTTGCTCTAAACTTTACTATAGTATAAAGCAATAATACCCAGATTGTTAAAAGTACTGAGGGTCATTACTGACACTTAAATACTTGGGTTAGATCCATATATAAATATTGTATTTACTTAAGGATATATACATTTGATATTTGTTGCTAAGGGCCAATCCTATGCATGTTTCGACAGAAATAAGTCCTACAACTCCCAGCATCCCCCAGCCACTCATGCTGTCTGGGGCTGCTGGGAGTTGTAGGATCTATTTTTGGCTAAACATGCATAGGATTGCACTCTTAATTTCCTTTCTTTCATTGTTCCAGTTCAAGGATGGGAGTGGATAGAGCAACCATAGGTGGGAGTTCTGCTATCAGTACAGACTGAACTTTCTCACTCCTCCTGCAGGGCTACATTATTAGATCGTGTTCAGTTTACAGTGAAATTAAGATCAGCGTAACAATCAGCAAGACCATAATGCTGACAAGCTCTGGTTTGTTAGGAAGTATTGCTCTGACCTGTGATGGTCTGGTTTAGAGCCTGAGGCTAGGTCTTCTCCAGAAGAAAGCAAATCTGCCAGTGCCTCCGTCAACCTCTTCGCTTCCCGGAGAGCAGAATTAAATGCCACCCAGTGCTCTTCCTGGCTTCTCAGGTCCTGACTCAGTAAGTGGAGCTGTCTGCTCACACTTTCTTCATATTCTGCTGCCAGGTGCCTTCGGCGCAGGATCTCCCCCTCTGCCTGTTTGCAGATTAAATACAGATGTGGCCTGGGACCATGTAAAGTAGCAGTTAGAGGAACTCTAGGGGAAAGCGACTATGTTATACTTCAGTTCTTGGTTCTAAAGGAAGCAAAAGCCGAGTGTAGCCAAACGCGTACCCTGGATTTTAGAAAAGCTGATTTTAATAAACTCAGAACAATGATCAGTAAGGTCCCATGGCAAGCGACGCTAATGAGAAAAGGAGTCCAAGATGGGTGGGAGCTTTAAAAAAAAGAAATTTTCAAGGCACAATTACAGACAATTCCAACAAGAAGAAAAGGTGGAAGACAACAGAAGAAGCCAATGTGGCTTCACAAAAAGCTGAGAGATGACCTGAAAACAAAAAAGGACACATATAGGAAGTAGAAGGAAGGCCAAGCAACAAAGGAAGAGTACAGGCAGGTAGCACAGAATTGCAGGGATGGCGTCAGGAAGGCTAAAGCTGAGAACGAGCTGAGGTTAGCGAGGGATGCTAAAAGCAACAAAAAGGCTTTCTTCAGATACGTGCATAGTAAAAGACAGAGGAAAGAAATGGTGGTTCAGCTATTAAATAAGGATGGCAAAATGATAACAGATGCCAAAGAAAGGTGCTCAATTCTTACTTTGGCTCAGTCTTCTCCCAAAAGAGGGTCTATGACCCCCATGGCAAAGGCAAAGTACAGGCTGAAGGGGCAGGATTGCAGCTTGAGATCGATAGACATATGGTCAAGGAACACCTAATTACTATGAATGAGTTCAAATCTCCAGGGCCAGATGAACTGCACCCTAGAGTAATAAAGGAACTGGCAGAAGAACTCTCAGAACAACTGTCTATTCTCTTTGAGAAATCATGGAGGGTGGGTGAAGTGCCAGATGACTGGAGGAGGGCTAATGTTGTTCCTATCTTCAAAAATGGTAAAAAGGAGGAACCTGGGAACTACAGACCAGTCCGCCTGACATCAATCCCTGGGAACATTCTGGAGCAGATGATAAAGCAATCCATCTGAAAGCACCTTGAAAACAATGCATTGATTACTCAAAGCCAACATGGATTTGTCAAAAACAAATCCTGCTAGACAAATCTGATTGCATTTTTTGATCAGGTAACCTCCCTTGTGGACTGTGGGAATGCTGTGGACATCATATACCTCGACTTCAGCAAAGCTTTCAACAAAGTGCCCCATAAATTCCTGGTGAGCAAACTAGCTCAACTAGTGGGCTAGATGAAACAACGATCTGGTGGATCCACAGTTGGCTACAGAATTGGACTCCAAGAGTACTTATCAATGGGATCTTCTCCAACTGGGGAGAGGTAACAAGTGGGGTACTGCAGGGCTCAGTCCTGGGCCCAGTGCTTCTCAACATTTTTATTAATGACTTGGAGGAGGAGGTGCAGGGAATGCTGATCATATTTGCAGATGACACAAAATTGGGTGAGATAGCTAATACTTTGGAAGATAGAAACAAAATTCAACATGATCTTGATAGACTGGAGCGCTGGGCAGAAAACAACAGAATGGAATTGAATAGGGATAAATGCCAAGTTCTGCACCTAGGAAAAAGAAACCAAATGCACAGTTACAAGATGGGCATACGTGGCTCACCAACACTACAAGCAAGAAGGATCTTGGAACTGTTGTAAATCACAAGCTGAAGATGAGCCAACAATGTGATGTGGCTGCAAAACAGGCCAATGCTACTTTGGGCTGCATTAATAGAAGCATAGCTTCCAAATCCCAGGAAGTACTAGTTCCCCTCTACTCAGCACTGGTTAGGCTTCATCTGGAGTCCTGTGTCCAGTTCTGGGCACCACACTTTAAGAAGGATGCAGACAAGCTGGAGAGGGTTCAGAGGAGGGCAACAAAGATGATCAGGGGACTGGAAACAAAGCCCTATGAAGAGAGACTGAACTGGGCATGTTTAGCCTTGAGAAGAGAAGACTGAGGGGACATATGATAGCGCTCTTCAAGTACTTGAAAGGTTGTCACAGAGAGGAAGGCCAGGATCTCTTCTCCATCATCCCAGAGTACAGGACACGGAATAATGGGCTCAAGTTACAGCAAGCCAGATTCTGGCTGAACATCAGGAGAAACTTCCTGACTGTTAGAGCAATACGACAATGGAACCAATGCCCTAGGGAGGTAGTGGGCTGTCCCACATTGGAGGCATTCAAGATGAGGCTGGACAGCCATCTGTTAGGGATGCTCTGACTTGGATTCCTGCACTGAGCAGGGGGTTGGACTCAGTGGTGTTGTGGGCCCCTTCCAACCCTACTATTCTATGAATCTATGAAGCCTTTTCGTTCCATGTAAACTAGCCAGTTTCCAGGAACAGCAAGCTCAAACTGGTTTCAGCCCCACCCTGACATAAGAACATAAAAGGATCCATGCTGGATCAGACTAAGGGTCCATCTAGGCCAACATTCTGTTCACACAGTGGCCAACGAGCTACCTCAATGGAAGCCAACAAGTAAGACATGAGTGCAACAGCGCCATCCCACCCATGTTCCCTAGCAGCTGGTATACAGGCACATACTCTGATATTGAAGGTAGCATACAGGCATCAGGACTAGCCGCCATTTGTAGCTTTCTCCCCCAGGAATTTGTGTAACCCCTAGAAAGAGTTAGGTTTGAGGAAGAGAAGAAGGAAGCAATGCAAAGACAAAATGTGCTCTCTAAGGGTCCCTCCAATATCTGTGTTCCCTTTAATCCATTCTCCCACTCAGCCATCTCAACCTCTCATAAGTAATCCACCATTAGGGCACAACCCTATGCATGTTTAGACAGAAAAAGGTCCTACAGTTCCCTACCCTTATGTCAGAAGCATCCTCAGAGGCTCTTCACTGTGTTCCTCACCTGGAGCATGGGAAAAGGGCCTTTTTGATGGCAGCAGCACCCCGCCCCCAGAATGCTCTCCCCAAGAAGACTTGCTTGGTGCATACTCATTGCTTTTAAGAGGGCATTTTTATTTTTAATTCTCTCAGGCTGTTTAGTTTTTAGATGACCTTTTACATGTTTATTCTGCTGTTGTGAGTTTATATTTGATTTTTCTCTTTTATGCCCCTGGCTTGATTTTCTTGTTAAATTCTGTGCTTTTATTTGTTATTAGCTGCCCTGGGATTGCTAATGAGACCTAGAAATGGGCAGCCTTTGCATTCTTGAATAATAAAGAAATATATAGAGAAGAGGAGCTGCATTTGCTTGTCCATCATCATTGACAAGTACGACAAGGCTGCATATTGTCACCCTGCTTATTTAACTTATATGCAGAGTACATCATGAGAAATGCCGGGTTGGATGAATCAGAGGTCGGAATTAAGATTGCCGGGAGAATTATCAACAACCTCCGATATGCAGACGATACCACCCTAATGGCAGAAAGCGAAGAGGATCTCAAGAGCCTCTTGTTGAGGGTGAAAGAGGAGAGTGCAAAAGCTGGTTTGAAACTCAACATTAAAAAAACTAAGATCATGTCATCTGGCCCTATCACTTCCTGGCATATAGAAGGGGAAGAAATGGAAGCAGTGACAGATTTTATTTTCTTGGGCTCCAAGATCACCGCAGACGGTGACTGTAGCCATGAAATTAAAAGACGCTTGCTCCTTGGGAGGAAAGCTATGGCAAACCTAGACAGCATAGTAAGAAGCAGAGACATCACCTTGCCGACAAAGGTCCGTCTAATCAAAGCTATGGTTTTCCCAGTAGTAATGTATGGCTGTGAGAGCTGGACTATAAGGAAGGCTGAGCGCCGAAGAATTGATGCTTTCGAACTGTGGTGCTGGAGAAGACACTTACGAGTCCCCTGGACTGCAAGGAGGTCAAATCAGTCCATCCTAAAGGAAATCAGCCCTGAGTGCTCATTGGAAGGACAGATAATGAAGCTGAAGCTCAAATATTTTGGCCACCTAATGCGAAGAGAAAACTCCCTGGAAAAGACCCTGATGCTGGGAAAGACTGAAGGCAAAAGGAGAAGGGGACGGCAGAGGATGAGATGGCTAGATAGCATCACGGATGCAATGAATATGAACTTGAGCACGCTCCGGGAGAGAGCGCAGGACAGGAAGGCCTGGCGTGCTATGGTCCATGGGGTCACGAAGAGTCGGACACGACTGAACGACTGAACAACATCATTGCAACAAGGGCAATCCACAAATTAACACTTTCTTCATTGTTAATGAATGAAACTTGTTAATGAATGAAACAGTAACAAACTACACGCATGTTAATGAAACTTCAATACAGGAACCTTCTTGAGGACACTGAAGCAATTGTGAGTTGAGCTCATAAACAAAAGCTATGATCCATCATTTGGCCATCTTTAATATATTTCTTTGACAGTCGTAATGGTTTCAAAAGATAAATAGATCTGCCCTTGAGTCTCAGCAGAACAATTAACACATACCCCCACTGATTAATCAGTTTGCCTAAGCTGAACTGATCTGTCAATTAAATGGATTAAAGCTTGAAATGGATTAAAGCAGAAATCATTATAACTTCTAGCCCTCCAGGGATGAAGCAACCAAATGGCAGCCTCTTGGTATCCAACCAAATACGGAAGGAAGGTTTAAAGACCTAGCTTCTTGGGAGCATTGACGTAAATAGTTCAGAAATAGCGAGGAGGCACAGTCCACTTTGTGTTTCAGCTCCATCCTCATTTCACTGCTCTTACTCAGTGTGAACAATAAAGACATTCAGCCAGGAGTGGCCATCTGTAGACTGAGGTCTTAATGCGGCCCTCAGCCTAACTTCAAAGGCTCTCTGCATGCGATCAGCTCAGAACTCTGGTAAGAGCAATCTGCCCCTTCCCTGGCAGCCTGCTGCATGGGAAGGAAGAGGGAGAGACAGGAAAGTGGGGCAAAAAGAGAAAAGGAGTGATCCCACCCACTTTTGGATCTAGTGTGCCCACCATTGGCTTTGGCTCTATTCACCACTGACATGTGCCCCCCGCCCCACCTGACCAATTACCCACAAGGGAATGCAGTCCTTGACAGAAAAAAGGTTGCCCACCCCCGAGTTAAGGTGTTCTAGGGCTTTCCTTAATTTGAAGTAACTGATCATCTGCATGGGGCCTCTGATTCTTCCAGTCCTCTACCTGCTGTTTTGCTTTGGTGTAGTTCTCCATGAGGGCATCGTTGCAAGTTTCCACTCTGTCAGGGATGCACATCTTTGCTACCCAAAGATCTCTGAGGGAGGCTGCTTCATCCAGAAGTTTGCAGTACAAGATTTTTAGCTGCAAAGGAAATGAAAATGCACAGAATGACTAGGTTGCGTTTGTTGGTCCGGCATCAGTTGTATGGCTAAAGTTCACTGCGCATGTGACAATAATACATACATAATGTTTACAATTACATGCTAGATGACAGTCAAAAGGCAGGCAGAACAGAGGAAGAGGGGGCAGCATCCTTTAAAGGGGGTGGGTGGGGAACCATGTGGCCCACACCCCTCCCCTTCTCACCCTGCTTCCTCCCCTCCACACACCCCACCCCGCACAGTAATTTGGCTTCGTTTAACAAAGCTTCCATTGGTGTCAACCAGAGGGGGCTCTATATTTGGGGCAAATGGGGCAGTGACCCCCTGCCTTTTCCCAACCCACTTGTGGCAGAGAGATCCCTCACAACCAGGTACATTTGCCTCAATGCTTGCAAGTCCCACATGTGGTCTTCTCCTGGACTCCTCTGGCAATCCCAGTAGGATGTCAAGCATCTGCCCTGTCCTCTGCCCCACCAGCCCCAATGGGCACTAGCTGCCACTGGTGTCAACAGAAGCTCTTTCTAAAGCCAGGGGAGGGAATGGTTAACCCTCCCCATGAACAACAACCTCCCCCTGAAAATCACTCCCTGCACAACAATTAGCTTTGAAAAAAGGCTCCCATTACCCACCATGAGAGGATTTTTTGAAAGTCTAAATGTTGCCTGGGGGGCAATTTTGGGAGGTGTTTGCAGCTAAGGAAGGAAAAGTTAACTTGCCCCTCATGTGTGTTGCAACCCCCTGAACATGACACCCCCCCCCCATGACTGATGACTCAGTTTCAGGAGGGCTGTGATTCCATTCAGGGTTTTACTTTTGTTGTTGTTGTTCAGTCGTTCAGTCGTGTCCGACTCTTCGTGACCCCATGGACCATAGCACACCAGGCCTCCCTGTCCTCCGCTCTCTCCCGCAGTGTGCTCAAGTCCATATTCATTGCAGCGGTGATGCTACCTAGCCATCTCATCCTCTGCTGTCCCCTTCTCCTTTTGCCTTCAATCTTTCCCAGCATCAGGGTCTTGTCCAGGGAGTTTTCTCTTTGCATTAGGTGGCCAAAATATTTGAGCTTCAGCTTCAGTCTCTGTCCTTCCAATGAGCAGTCAGGGTTGATTTCCTTTAGGATGGACTGATTGGACCTCCTTGCAGTCCCGGGGACTCGTAAGTGTCTTCTCCAGCACCACAGTTCAAAAGCATCAATTCTTCGGTGCTCAGCCTTCCTTATAGTCCAGCTCTCACAGCTACGTTGCTACTGGGAAAACCATAGCTTTGATTAGACGGACCTTTGTCGGCAAGGTGATGTCTCTGCTTCTTACTATGCTGTCTAGGTTTGTCATAGCTTTCCTCCCAAGGAGCAAGCATCTTTTAATTTCATGGCTACAGTCACCGTCTGCGGTGATCTTGGAGCCCAAGAAAATAAAATCTGTCACTGCTTCCATTTCTTCCCCTTCTATATGCCAGGAAGTGATGAGGCCAGATGCATTGATCTTAGTTTTTTGAATGTTGAGTTTCAAACCAGCTTTTGCATTCTCCTCTTTCACCCTCAACAAGAGGCTCTTTAGATCCTCTTCGCTTTCTGCCATTGGGGTGGTATCGTCTGCATATCTGAGGTTGTTGATAATTCTCCCGGCAATCTTAATTCTGATCTGTGATTCATCCAACCCGGCATTTCTCATGATGTACTCTGCATATAAATTAAATAAGCAGGGTGACAATATACAGCCTTATTGTACTCCTTTCCCAATTTTGAACCACTCGGTTGTTCCATGTCCGGTTCTTACTGTTGCTTCTTGACCCTCGTACAGGTTTCTCAGGAGACAGGTAAGGTGGTCTGGTACTCCCATCTCTTTCAGAATTTGCCACAGTTTGTTGTGATACTCACCACCAGCCAAAACTCTAATGGTGCTATGCAGGGTGCTGAACCCAGTTTGAGGATAGAGTTCAGCACCTTGGATAGCACCTTTCAGGGCCTTGGATAGCACCATTAGCGTTTTGGCTGGTGGTAACTAAAACTCTGAATGGAATCCCAGCCCCTTCGGAACTGGAGTCACCAACACACCCCCCCCCCCGCCGCAATTAGGTTTGAGGCTTTTTTCATGCCTAATTACCATGCAGGGTGTGAAAGAGAATATATGTGTGTGTGTGTGAATCAATGGGTGTTTTACGTGTGAGAATAGATGGGTGTGTTCTGTACAGAAGTGTATGTATAGGTGTGTCTGTGTATCGCATGTATGAGAGAGAATGTGGGATGACCCCACTCAGTTTTTCCATTGCTGCCACCCAGGGATGTCAGACAAATCTGCAATGGATTCAGATGAGTTTGGATTTCTATGACTCTGACCTATGAATTTCGCAGCTTTTTCTGAGCCACTCAGGTTCCGCAGACTTGCGGACCAGTTTTTCACTTTTGGGGGGATTTGTGCTAATTCACAGTAACTAATGCACATTAGCACAAATGCAACTTAGTGCAAGTAGAACTAGATTCTGGTTTTAAAAAATCCGATTCTGTCAGTGAGTGGATGATGAAATGAAAGATGCCCCAAAATCTGCAAAAGACAGATGGAATTGATTTAACTAAATGCATACATCCCTACCACCATCCGCTGCTGGTGAGTGGCCCCCAGAAGGTTAGCCAAGAGGGAATATGGCCCTTGGGCTGAAAGGGTTCCTTGCCCCTACTTTAAAATATCCGAGGAGACTTAAAATATACCCTACAGCTCTGAGACGTCATGAACCAGGAATACCAGAGGAAGGCCCAAATGTCTTATTTCCTGAACAGCCATGGCAGTTTGCAAGCAGGAGCTGTCCTGATTGGGACTACACTGTAGTGCCATTACTGCAGATGGCCAGAGACTGGTACTGCAACTCCCAGCTCTGCAAGGCTCAGGTGACCAAAGGAACCAGCAGCATCCCATCCCATCTGGCTCTGCAAAGCTCCTGCCACAGGTAAAGGTTGAGCTGCTCGCATGTCCCTGGTTGCCTGTAGTTGCTGAACCATCCTCTTGCCTCCAGGGTACCAGCTCTGGCAACCCATTCTAAATAAGCTTCATTGGAAATAAGGTTGGAAATAATCCCTAGGTACCTCTTCCTTGAATTGGCTCAATTTGGCAGTAACTGCCATAGACTGGGTCACCAGAATTTCAAAGAAGACATTGGTGTTGAATGAGTCCAGGTCTAGCTGTTCTTCGGAGTCCCATATTTCACACTTACCTAGGAAGAGAGCTAAAGTGAATGCTTGATTACTAGTATAAATAGGCACAGAATAGGAGTAATGACTACACAGTAAGAATAGTAATAGGGAAACATGGCAGTGTGGGGAAGAAGAAGGTACAACAACCATCATTTCATATGGAATACATACATTTAACAATATAAATTAAATCTTGTTAATATGTTTACTTGGACATGTCCCAATAGCAGATAAACATGGTTTCAACCTGGCTATAAAGTAGATTACTATCCCCATTCCACAGTCAGGAAACAGAGGCTGTAGTGATTTGGATAAAAAAAAAAGCCATCCATAAGAACATAAGAAGACTGATGCTGGATCAGACTAAAGTCCATCTTGTCCAGCAGCATTCTGTTCACACAGTGGCCAACCAGCTATCGATGAGAATCTCACAAGGAGAATATGAGTGCAACAGCATCCTCCTGCCCATGTTCCCCAGCAACTGGTGTACAGAGGCATACTGCCTCTGATACTGAAGGTAGCATATAGCCATCAGGACTAGTAGCCATTAATTGCTTTATCTTCCATGAATTTGTCCAACCCCCTTTTAAAGCCTTCCAAACTGGTGGCCATCTCTACACCTTGTGGTAGTGAATTCCATCATTTAACTATGCACTTTGTGAATAAGTACTTCCTTTTATCTGTCCTGAATTTCCCACTAACTAGCTTCATGGAATGACCCATTCTATTATTGTGAGAGAGTGAGAAAAATGTCTCCCTATCCACTTTCTCCACACAATGCATAATTTTGTACACTTCTAACCAAGAATGGTGGAGAAATCTGCCATGGACTCCAATGAGGCTGGATTCTTTGGAATCCAGCCCCCCGTAGTCTGTGGCAGAACAGACAACCCCCCCGCCACCCCCCGAAATCCCCCCAGGATGGGACCTACCTGGTGGCGGCTGGTCAGGGTCGCCGTCTTTGTTCTGCAGCCATCAGCTGCCGGGCTGCGGAACAAAATGGCATTGGGAATAGCGGACGCCATTTGCGTCCCTGCCCTTGGCCATGATTGGCTACATAAATATTTATGTAGCCAATTATGGCCAAGGGCAGGGACGCAAATGGCATCCCCTATGCTCGACGCCATTTGCAGCTGCAGCCTGGCAGCGGACGGAAGTCTGGCTGTGGGCGGCCGCAGCCGGCGGCTCCGTGGAGTTGCCACGGAGTGGAGCCAGCCAGGCAGGATTCCGGGGGGAGGGACGGATCGCCTCCCCTCCCCCGTGGACGCCTGGACAGAATGGTTAGTGGGTTTCGTACACCCCTACTTCTAACATATACCCCTTCATTGCCCTTTTTCTAAGCTAAACATTCCCAGACATTGTAACCTTTCCCCATAGAAGAACTGGCTGGGAAATGCTGAGAGTTGTAGGACTTTTCCCTGTCTAAACATGCATAGGATTGTGCCCTTACTTGCCCTTTTCTGCATTTTTTTCCAACTCTACAATATCCAATGAACATTTGGCTAGGATGGGTTTGGAATCTGGGTCTTCCTGGTTAACAACAACAGCAAATTAGTCATTGGATCACACTGGCTTTAAGATCCGTTAAGGTCTATTGAGATCCTTCTCAACAGACCTCCTATGGTCTAAATTAATTTAAATGTGAGTTGGCAACAAGGAGAGAATTTACGATGCATCTTGTGAAGCAGCATTTTCCAGTGGGAGCATCCATCAAATATGATTCCGTTCCTTGTCTACATGCAATGTCTTTATCATGTCCTTTTTTATTTCTTTTTTGATTATACCTTCTCTCTTCTCCACATGGCTGGAATTCTTCTCCAGACTACCTGCTTTCTGCATCCCAGGGTGATATTTTCTGATTGTAATGACCTTTGCTTCTCTGGAAGAATATTTATCTAGATCATATTTCAGCTGCAGCTTTCGGAAGGAAGGGTGGGGACTTCCTTTCCTGGACCAGCCAAAGGCTCGACAAAGAATCTGCAAAATTTAAGGCCAAAGGGTTTACAGGTGTGGGAACATTTCCATTTTTCCAGGGAAAGCTTTGCATGCACGCATGCAGAAAATTGAGGCTGTTGTTTTCTTTTTGTTTACTCACAGTCAGTAGCAGGCAGACTATGAGGAGAAAGATGAGTCCTATTACTATTCCTAGAATTGCTTGCCAATCGGGTTTCAGAACAACGTCCGGGATCCTTGCAATACCCACTTGTACAACATGCCTAGGAGTCGTTGGGAAGAAAGGGCCCTCCTCATAGCATTGCCCACCGTATGGCATGACTCTGACGTACTTCACAAAACAAACGTACAGACACAGAAAACCCAGGTCAGGGGCACATCCAATAACAGCAGTGATAGAAAGGCAAACTCATACAATTTCAAAGGGCAAAACTAGATGTGCCAGTTAAATGCACCTTTGCAGGGTCTTTTAAAATGCAAATTGCATCCACTGAGCAAAGGGGTGATAATTAATGGGATCAAGGCAGGAGAAATGTTCCATTGGTGCCAACTGGAGTTTTCCTTCCAAGACCAATTGCATCATCAGGACTGCAGCAGACAAGGAAAGGGTTAAATCCCCCCCTCCCCCATGCCTGCAGGGGTGCTAACTGCTGATGGGCAACTCCAAGGCCTCTGCTCTCCTGTACCTTTGAATTGGACTTGGATTGGGCAACCAGTTTAAAATAGAGGACTGTCCTCAGAGAACTTCCCTCTGTAAAGTAGGTCACGTGGTCACCCTAACAGATGGTGCTAAACAAACAAACAAACAAACAAACTCTGTTTGATTTAATTCAAATAGCAACGAGAGCCTGGGACCACCCAAGATTAGACCAGTGGCTAGCTCACTGTTCCTCCCTAATTGTGTTTGCTGAGTGCCAAATGGAAGCAAGCTCTTTCCCTTGAACCATCTCCTAGACTAGGACAGGTAGGAGAAAAGCATGATGGCTAAAATGCTGTCTATAGACCTGGGTTGCAGAACCTCTTGCAGCCCAAGGGCTGAACTCCATTTCAGCAGGCCAAAGTGAAAAGTGATGGGCTGAAGGCTTATTTTTAGCTTAAAGCTTTTACTGCCAGTAACCCAAGCTTGGGAGAGGCATTTCAACCTTATAGAATGGGGGGGAAAACTTCACAAAAGCTGGGAAACCACCAAACTGTTGGTGGTTGGGGAAAAGTCAGTGAGGCCAGGGAAAGGGGACAAACCTTCCTGAACCCTCCACCCTTCAGGTAGTCCTTGCAAAGGGGCTCTCCACCCAAAGTTAAGAACATGGGTGACTGGGAAGAGAGGGCCTGTTTGGTCATGGCTTCTCCAGGGAAGCTCACCTGGCACCAATTGTGTTGTTCTTTTGGTGCCAGGCGAACACTTTTTTTTTAATTTGCCCAGGCATCTCAGTATGCTTCATCACTCATTTTAATTTTGTGACACAGCCCTACCAGATTTTATTGCTTTTTTATGGCTGCTGTTTCTGTGCTTTGATTTTCATGTTTTTATGCCATTTTATTGTGATTTTTTTAATGATTGTACTCTGCCCCAGGAGTTTTATACTGACAAGAGGTCTAGAGATTATGTAAAGAAAGAAATGAATAAATAAAAGGTTGAACAAGGTGCCCATCCCTGTCATAAGACATGATACACCCCCCATTGCAGAGCACTATTATCAGAGTGCATTGGAAACCCGACTTTGTAAGCAAACATGCCATGACATGAAACAAACCATTCTTTTGTGCTGGTTGCTACTTAGCCTCAGGACGTAAGTTCCAGGATCATGGAACTGGTAAAAGAAGAGGAAAAAGCTGGAGAAGCTGGAGGCCAATGTAGCTTCCTCGGCTAGGCTGCGGAAACCTCCCCAGTCAAACTCACGGTTTGTGTTGTAAAGGTTGTTTCTACGAACAGAGATACACGATGAAACAGTTGGCTGCCCGTACGGTCTTAAATTCTAGAAAGGGAACTTGTATTTTTATTTCCACTTCCCTCATTAGTATGATGAACAAGACAGTGAATGCAAAATTAAGCAAAACATATCAAGAATTAGAAGCCCAAGATGGTTTCACATGTGAGGGCTGGGCGTCGTTTTTCAAAGGAAGTTGCTGCCCTCCAACGCACAATTAATTGGCCACAGATCAAGGAAATAGGGCTGTATTCTGTGTTGACAGTAACTCTACTGCATGTATTTATTACTATCCAGGGAGAAAATGGATCAAGACGGCAATCAGGTGGTAGGATGTTGTTGTTAACCACCCAGGAAATATGTGATGTAATTGCCTATGTTCACCCACTATCCGAGTGCCATCTTGTACAAACATTTGCTTTTTAAACTCTCCATGGGTGAATGCCAACAGTGTAAGTAAATTTACTCACTGTTGATGCTTGAGAAGAGCAAATTGGTGATGAAATTCTCATGAAAGTGTCACAAAGGAATGTAAAGGTGTCTACCACAAGGCATGCATCCTAACATCCAACCAGATGAGAACTGTAGCAGTTATGAGAAAAGTGCGTAGTGTTGAAAGGGAACATAAGAATACAAGAAGAGTACATACGTGCACACACTCACACACATACACACACACACACACACACACAAACATACCGAGCTCCTGCCAGACCTCCAAATAGCAGTTTGGCAGACTGGTAGAAGCCCAAAACTCTAGGGCAGTGCTTCCAGTGGGGCAGTGGAGGCAAGAGGGAGCACATGGTAAGTTGCACATGCTCTGGGCCACATGTTGCCTACCCCAGCTTAAAGCACTCCTGACCAATCCCTGCCCAGTCTTTCCACAAAATCCTCTCAGAAAGCAGATTCTGGGGCTTCCCTGGACAGTTTATTTGTTTATATATTTATTATCGCGCCTTTCCGCCCCAAATGATGGAAAGTTGCTCTGTTGCTGATCTGCCCTTAGTAACTAAGATATGTCAAATAATCAGCTAGATGCATTTGAATATGAAATGTTGTGATCTACAAACAATCTCACATGTATAGTGCAAGAGCATACCTGTGTCTGATGAATGTGATCTGCATGTCATTCTTGAACTATGGGGACGGTGTTTGTTGGCAAATCACCTTCTTTGCTTACAGAAGGTCCCAGCTCAGTCCCTGGCACCTCCGGGCAGGGCTGGGAAAGACCCCTCTGTGAAACCTTAGAGTGCTGCTGTTAATCTGTGTTGACAATACTGAGCTTTGTGCACCAATGATCTGACTCAGTGACTAGGTTGGCACAACACTCTGTGTGGGTTGTTGTTAAACCATGGGTTGTTTGTTGAACTGTGGGTTAGTGTATTGTCTGAACCCAGGACATTTTCTGTGGAGTGGCTGGTTAGCCATGCAGTGTGGCTTCTTTTTCTCAAACAAGCCACCTTGAGAACCCGTGGTTTGTTGTTGGGTTGTTCAGTTAACAAGCCGCCTTGCAGAAAATGTCTTGGGTTCAGACAACATGTTTTGTGAACAGCCCCACTATAACACATCTTCTTATGTTAACAAGAATTGCTCATTCTTCCTGTGGGCTACAGAACAGTGGTCCAGCCAAGCTCTCCTGGGTTCAGAATTGGTACTTACACATCATAAACTGGATAATGCTCTTTAGAAACCATGAACATGATGATGTCGTGAATTCTGAGGCACGTGGTTGGGTTAAAGATGCCAGTAAACGTAATTTTTAATGTAGCATTGGAAGGCTGCTGGAACGGTAACCTGTAAAATCTAGAGTCTTCTTTGCCAGATGTCCCTGTGAGAACATAAAACCTCAGTGAAGTAGCATCTGCACACAGGACAGCAGAGGCTGGTGGCTCCTATTTCAGTGGGGCAGTGCATCCGCTTAGTCAGAACTCCAAAGGGCTCCACCCCAAAGTTCCTCCCTCCCATAACATCATCCAACCTGCCCACTTAATTTTTTTTTTTTTTTTAAGGCGGACCCCCGTGCCTCCCTTTGCACAGAGAAAGAGACTCAGCCTGGTTTTCCAGGAACCAGCTCCTTCAAGCCCCGGATGAGTGGTATAGGGAAGTTGCCAGCTTATCTCCAATCTCTGATCAGAGATAACAAAGGGATTCCTCTTTGCAGCACTCACCCTCTGATGGAAGGTGAGCGATGCAAAGGGGAATCCCTTTGTTATCTCCAATTGGAGATAACCTGGGGATTCCTCTCTGCCCAGGGGGTGGGGCTTGGGGTGGGCAGGGGCCTACAGACAGTGCTCAACCCTCTACAGGCCAGACTGGGCCCCAGCATAAGACAGATGAGGACCGTGGGCCAGAAGTTTCCTTCCTTGTTCTATAACAATTGTTGTGCTTTCAGTCTATAGGCTGATGAGAGCAACAATGTACCAGCTAGCATAGCACAGAACAGATCTCCTGTGCTATGCTAGTTTGCAGTGATGGGCCCTGATGAATCTAATGATTGTCTGTCAGGTTCCATCACTGCAGGCTTTTAGGAAGACCTTGAATACTTATTTTCTCTGGCCTTCCCCTCTAACTGCTTATATTTTTAAATATGGACAGCGACATATATATCTATTAAATAAATAAAATACAATTATGTTTTATTGGACAGTTCTGTTTTGTAGCTGCAATTGCATCATAGACTTTAATATTGTCAAGGCCAGATATTTTATAGCCGGTGTCTGTTGTTTTTATGAATTTTTGCCATTTTATCACTATCAGTTTTTACTATATGGGATTTTATTGTTTTAAGGCACCTTGGGAGGGCTCCTGCCCTGAAATATAGCCTAGAAATATTTTAAATTAAATAATAATAAATAAATAATATATATGAATAGAAAATAGGGTAAAAATCACATTCATTTTAGCTTGCGGGCCTCGTTCCTTTTTCTGAAGGACTGTCTTTGCCCATATAAACCCTCCCATCAGTTAAGATCTTCAGAGGCTGTTTTCTGGGTGCCCCCACTTTGGAAGTCAGGCAGGTGGCTCCTGGAGAGAGGGCCTCCTTGGTGGTGGCACTCAAATTATGGAATTCCCTCATCAGATATATGTGCCTGGCACCTTCTTTGCCATCTTTTAGGCACCTTTAAAGGCATTTAATTCCATGCCTTTAATTGCTGGCTCTGTTCTTTTGTCTGCTGTTTTGATTTGCTGCTTTTTGTTCATGTTTTATTTAACTCGGAGGCTGACGGCCATCCAATGCAGAGCAGGATAAGCAGCAGAGGCGCTCTTCACCTCCGCGCTCCTCCCACTCAGCTAGACGGGCTTTTTTGCCTGTCTTGCTAAGGCATCAGGGAGATGGAGGGGAGGAGGCTGGGGAGGCTGGAGGATTCCTCCTAAGAGGCAGCCGGTGCCCTTTCCCTTCCCTCTGAGGTTGCCTTCCGCACTGCATTTCCGAAGCTGCCTTTGCAACCTCAGAGAGACAGCCTGCGTTGTTCTCTCCACTCCTGCTGCGAGGGAGAGGGGGCGGGGAGCTCAGACTCCTGTGTCTGAGGTCAGAGCACTGGCTCCAACCTCGGATCCAGGAATGTGATGCTGTCTAGGGGCCAATAGGGTTGCTCTCTTTATGTTTTACATTGAAAGCTGCATTGCAAGCTGCCATCTAGCAAAAAGCGGGATAGAAATGTCATACACATACATCTCCACACATGTACATATGTGTGTAGATACATCAAATACCTGAGGGGGCTGTGGTCCGCAGTACATTTTGGGAAGCTGATAAGATCCCAGCTGAGGTAAGGAAATAGTGTAGTAGCTCAGGTTCAGGACTGTATACTCCTAAGAATCCCCTTCCTGAAATGATATACCAAAACAATGGGTCATGCATAGCTCAACCTGCTTTTCTCTGCCTTACTTCAGGCAGATATTTGCCCTGGCACTATCTCTGAAGCATCAAGACCAACTGGGGAACAAGTCACTTTTGGTTTAGTACACTGTCTCAATAAATCAGTCATGAAGCCAAAGTAGTTACCTGTATGGTCCAAAAACAACAATGGTGTTCCTTCAGCCAATGACAGATTTATCTAAATCATGGCATTCAGTTAATCTTCCCTATTATGGCAGGAAACTCAGTCAGAGGGAACAATAAAAAGGTGATGAAAGGTATTTATACGTAGTCTTTGTATTTAAAGGGATATTAATGAGGTGGGGTTAGGAGGGGAAAGGTAGAAGAAAAAGATGGAACTTATTCCTTACCATTTGTTTTTACCATGTATACAGGACGGGATTCTTTGTTCTCCTCTGAGGTGCAATAATTTTGAGTATGGAGATCTAACACTTGCAGGGAAGCTGCTATTTCTTCCAATAAAATGTCAGCCTATAAAGAAATTAAAGGAAAAGTCCAGAGAACTCAAGTCTCACACATTGGCAGTGGTGCCACCAGAACACGACTTAGGGGCTGAAGTCCAGGGCTCCACTCAGTAGGACAAACAGGAGGAGCCCGCACACACAGCAGGGGTGGCTCGCCACATTTTGAATTGGGTCAGTGGAGGCTGGTGGCTCCGATGTCAGTGGGGCGGTGAACCTGCTCTGGGTTTCAGTCAGAACTCTGAAGGAGCTCTCCAAGGTGCTTTGCCGGTAATACACATTCTTATCTAAAGAGTCCCCCCCACCCCGCCAAGACTGTTAAGTCTACAGCCTTAAATGACCTAACTGTACCACTGCTTATTGGCTACATTTGGACTGATAAAAAAGAGGCTGGATATATGCGGGATGATTGGCAAAGGTATTGCAGATTCTACCAATTCGCTGTAACAGTATTAAGGGATCCCAGAAGGATGCTATAGTTCTCACAAAGAGTGGAGGAGACTGTAAGCCTGTGCCTGGCCTGTACCAGCTTAGTCTACAAGTAGAGTTGCTCACAGGATGAAATGCTCCTCCATGGCAAGACATTCCTATACACAAAAAAAGTGCATATTTGCCATGTTCTCTGGCCGCAATCCCCTCTCTGGCTCAGAGCAGGGCTCAGAGGAGGCGGAGGCTTCACCCACGAACCTGTCGCCTGCTACTCTGGAGCCCTGCTACTCAGGCCAAAGGATGTGGTTTTGCCTGACTCCTCAGACTCAGAGGACATCCTTCTGATGCATTCCTCACCACCTTCAGGCTGTAGGAGACAGTGGCTGCAGAATTGGACAATGGCCCTTTAAGAAGTCAACAGCTCCTCAGAGGGGAAGGAGTTGATACAGATCTAGACTGCCAGCCTTCAGAAGGCTTCAGAAGGCCTCTACATGTTGCTCAGACAACTTGCTCTTAGCGGATGGGTTTCAAACAGTAAGAACATAAGAAGAGCCCTGCTGGATCAGACCAAGGGTCCATCTAGTCCAGCATTCTGTTCACACAGTGGCCAGCCAGTTGCCCACAGCAAAGCCACAAGGAGGACATGAGTGCAACAGTACCCTGCCACCCATTTTCCCCAGCAACTGATGTACCTCTGATACTGGAGGTAGCATATAACCAAAAGAACTAGCAACCATTGATAGCCTTATCCTCCTTAAATTTGTTCTACCCCCTTTTAAAGCCATCCAAATTGGTGGCCATCACTACGTCTTGTGGTAGCGAATTCCATAGTTGAACTCTGTGCTGTGTGAAGAAGCCCTTCCTTTTATCTGTCCTGAACCTCCCACCCATCAGCTTCATGGGATGACCCCGGGTTCTAGTACTATGAGAGAGTGAGAAAAATGTCTCCCTATCCACATTCTCCACACCATGCATAGTTTTGTACACCTCTATCATGTCTCCCCTCACTCGCCTTTTCTCCAAGCTAAGCAATCCCAGCTGTTGTAGCCTCCTTCATAAGGGAGATGCTCCAGCCCTTTAATCATTTTAGTTGCCCTTTCCTGCACTTTTTCCAACTCTACAATATCTTTTTTTAGGTGTGGTGTCCAGAAGTGGACACAGTATTCCAAGTGTAGTTGCACCATAGATTTGTATAAGGGCAGTATGATCTCGGCAGTTTTATTCTCAATTCCTTTCCTAATTATGCCTACCTAACATGGAATTTGCCTTTTTCCCAGCAGCCACACATTTTCGCTGAGCTGTCCACCAGAACCCCAAGATCTCTTTCTTGGTAGGTCACTACTACCTCAGATCTCATCAGGTTATACTTGGAGCTGGGATTTTTTGCCCCAGCAATGATCTGTCCAAGATCCTGACAGGCCTGGCCTGGCCCTGCTTGTTGGGAACTTGCATTGTCTAATCTTACCTTACGCCCTTACTGGGCATGACTTTGCTGTGCAGTCCCACTGCTGCAACCTGGTCTTCTCTGGGAGCTGACAGCCAGCATGGCATAGTGGTTAGAGTGCTGGACTAGGACTCAGGAGACCTAGGTTCTAGTCTTCACCCAACCATGAAGCTCACTGGGTGAATTTGGGCTACTCCCTGACTCTCAGCCTAACTGACCTCACAGGGTTGCTGTGAGGATAAAATGGAGAGGAGAAGCATCATATACACTGCCTTGAGCTCCTTGGAAGAAAGGCAGGATATAAATGTAATAAATAAATAAATAAATATCAAGGAGGTGGCTCATCTATAATCCCTTCTCCCTGGTGTTAGTATACTATGTACTAAGGGTGTGTGTTGTGTGTGTGTGTGTGTGTGTTTTAACAGGGGGGAAGTTCAATCACATGAACTACCTACGTGCAGTATGAGCTGGTACAGTCCAAAGGCAGCTTCACCACCTTACTTGCCATTTGTGAGAATGATGCCAATATTCAACCTGATTTCATCTATGAGTGGATTTTCTTGCAGCACTGTAAAAGCCATTGCATTAGGGGCAGGCAAGGAAGGAATGTAGTCCAAGCTTATTGGTGAAGATTGTGGAAGTATCCCAGCTGAAGAAGTCAAACTATGTGCTAGGGGTCAGCCACTAATGTCCCCAGTGCCAAATCCAGCCACTGTTTGGTGCCATTGTCATTGGTGCCATTTTGGTGCCATTTGGTGCCCCATTGTCAAACCCAGATGAAAGGTGGGGATATGGTTGAGCAGCATCTGGGGCAGTGAGACTCAGCGAAAAGCTCCTTGGGAGGGTGGTGTCAGACTGTGTGGCCCATTAACCCATCGCTGCCTTGGCAAAGCAGCTTGTGGCAAAGCTAGTGGCTGGCCATTTGCCTTTTCTTCCTTTTTTTTTTTTTACCTGTCTTCCATTTCTGTAAGTCAAGGAAAGCCGGGCTTGTTCTTGGTCACAGACCAGTTGCAAAATCTTTCTTTGCCGTCTCCTGCACTGGGGGTTGCACACACTGTCCAGAGTGTCTGCTTGACAAAGGCAGAGGCCAAGAACTTTGTCGTAACCCTGATGGTCTTTGGGGAGAGCACACACCTAGCAGAGAAAGCGAGATGAAAAGAAATCAACACTTATCCAGCAACCACTTCTATAATGAAGGGGTACAGAAACTCAGCCCAGGGAGCCAAATCCAGCCTTCCAGAGTTCCCCACATGGCCACACCCCTTTCCACAGGCCATGCCCCCAGTTTTTGTGCAGGTTATCCCTATTCTAAAAGGTCGAAATGCCTCCCCATAAAACTTACTTACTGGCAGAAAGAGCATGAAGCTAAAATATCCTGGTATTCTTGGCTCCACCCTTTCTGCCTCTGGCCTTTGCCCTTCAGCCTCACCCACCACTGGAATGCAGCCCCTGAGAGTTTCTCCGTAACTGAATTCTGCCCTTGGGCTGAAAGAAGTTCAACACCCCTGCTATAAAGAAACTTCCCCAAGTTTTGTCATCTGGCTGCCCCTTATCTAGGACTGCTTCACACCAGGCATCTGCTACTTTGGTGGAAATTCTCAGAGCAGAGGATCACAAGAGCTAGACCGGTGGGAAGTTGCTTGGGCTTTGAATTCAGCTGGCCCACATTAGGGTGAGACATGGAAACATTGTTCTTCCCTGTTTGCAACTCTGATCCAGGAATCTCCTGTTTAGCTCGCTATCAAAGGAGCTAATTGGAGTTGAGAAACTTCGCTGAAACTGAGCAGCTAACTATGTCCATTTGAAAGCCTTGTGAGACCTTAGAGCTGAGCTGTCCAGCAGTTCAGATTTTGTAATGATGCAACTAACATGCCAACAAGCTGCAGCACTTGCAGAACTTACCATGGAGCTGAATTATGTCCCCCCACACACACACTTTTTTTTTGCAGGTAGCTCTTGAGAAACTTCCCTTAAGGGTAATTGAAGGTACACTTGTTTAGGGAACTTCAAATAAAGGGAAATGGACCAGAACTGAGCAAAGCTGGAAGATCAGTTACCAAAATGGGAGCATAAAATCAAATGTCATGCCCAGCCACAAGGTGGGAGTTAGCTGGCCTGGGCTGATACATCAATCTACAGCACCTTGTCTGCACAGTAGTGTGTCCATTCTTCCTTGGTTAAGCACTGTCCCTCTTGGTTCCGGACTGCAGCATCTCTGCAGATATCATAGACTTGCTTGACACACTCCCGCCTCCTGTCTTCCATAGAGCTTTTATACCCAGGAGCACACGGGCAATGAGCATCACTTGGCTGTAATGAAAAAAATGTATGTGTCTGTCATGCCCCCTGCCACCAGAAGAATCCCCTTCAGAGGACGACCTGGAGTCCCCCACCCCATGAGCCAAACATTGCAGAGCAGCAGCCTGTGTTGAGAAACCTTGAGGCAGATCAGGGGTATCCCAGGCCCTCGGGAGAGATGGCAGTCGACTCTTCCCCTCAGGGGAGAATGGCCCCTCTCAGAATTGGAGGTGGGCACCAAGCAGCCACCTAACCCTAGAAAGCACAGCGGTCTAAAGGTGCAGGCTCAGTCAGCTGCCAGACACAGGAATGCCCAGCTGAGGAATAAGGACTCCTCATGAGTAAAGGGATAATAAGTAAGACTCTCCTCATGAGTAGCCCATTCCTCAGGTGACACTGGTGGCATACAGCTGTGCTCTGAAGGCTCAGGATTAAAAGCCTTCAGTGTTACGCACAGAGTGCTGGAACAGTTTTGTGTATCAGCTTCCAGATTCCTGTCTTGTGCTTCTCCTGTGTTTGGACCTGTGTTATCTGGCTCTTCTCTGGATCCCCCTGTATTTGGACCTTGGATTGCCTTCAGACCTTGCCTTTGGTACTACTGACCCTTGCTAATTCCTAGCTGCCTTGTCTTTGCACTGCTGGAAACAGGGTTGTATTCCTCTAGGATTTTTTTTTTTTTAAAGGGGCAACCAAAATGAATACAAGGCAGTGGGAAGGTTACAATGATTGAGGCTTTCTAATTTAGAAAAAAAAGTGAGTATTGGTGGTGGTGGTGGGGACAAGTTTGAAGTTTATGAAATTAGGCATGGGGTGGAGCAAATGGCTAGAGAGAAATGTCTTCCCCTTTGTCATGGTATTAGAATTTGGGGACATACAATTGAACTATTTGTCAGGAGACCCCAGACAGACAAGAAGAACTACTTCACATCACACATCATTAATTTATGGAACTGGCTGCCATGAGATTTGGGAATGGCCACCAACTAAGATGACTTTAAAAGGAGATTAGACCATTTCATGGAGTATGACCCTGAATACCAATAGCTGGAGAGTGACAGGAGTGAGCTCAGAACCTCTGCTTCTAGCAGAACCAGAACATCTGGTTAGTCACAATGAGAAGCAGATTTTTGCATTATATGGCCAATGATCCAACAGGACTCTTCATAGAATCATAGAACCATAGAATAGCAGGGTTGGAAGGGGCCTACAAGGCGATCGAGTCCAAACCCCTGCTCAGTGCAGGAATCCAAGTCAGAGCATCCCTGACAGATGGCTGTGCAGCCTCATCTTAAATGCCTCCAGTGTGGGAGAGCCCACTACCTCCCTAGGGAATTGGTTCCATTGTCATCCTGCTGTAACAGTCAGGAAGTTTTTCCTGATGTCCAGCCGAAATCTGGCTTCCTGTCACGGGAGCCCTTTATTCTGTGTCCTGCATTCTGGGATGATCGAGAAGAGATCCTGGCCTTCCTCTCTGTGACAACCTTTCACATATTTGAAATGTGCTATCATATCTCCCCTCAGTCTTCTCTTCTCAAGGCTAAACATGCCCAGTTCGTTCAGTCTCTCTTCATAGCGCTTTGTTTCCAGTCCCCTGATCATCTTTGTTGCCCTCCTCTGAACCCTCTCCAGCTTGTCTGAATCCTTCTTAAAGTGTGGTGCCCAGAACTGGACACAGTACTCCGGATGAGGCCTAACCAGTGCTGAGTAGAGGGGAACTAGTACTTCCCGGGATTTGGAAGCTATGCTTTTATTAATGCAGCCCAAAAGAGCATTTGCCTGTTTTGCAGCCACATCACATTGTTGGCTCATCTTCAGCTTATGATCTACAACGATTCTAAGATCCTTCTTGCTTATAGTGTTGGTGAGCCACGTATCCCCCATCTTGTATCTGTGCATTTCATTTCTTTTTCCTAGGTGCAGAACTTGGCATTTATCCCTATTAAATTCCATTCTATTGTTTTCTGCCCAGCACTCCAGTCTATCCAGATCACTTTGAATTTTGTTTCTGTCTTCCAAGTATTAGCTATCCTGCCCAATTCTGTGTCATCTACAAATTTGATTAGCATTCTCTGCACCTCCTCCTCCAAGTCATTAATAAAAATGTTGAAGAGCACTGGGCCCAGGACTGAGCCCTGGGGTACCCTGCTCGTTACCTTTCCCCAGTTGGAGAAGACCCCATTGATAAGCACTCTTTGAGTCCGATTCTGTAGCCAACTGTGGATCCACTGGATTATTGTTTCATTTAGCCCACTTTGAGCTAGTTTGCTCATCAGGATATCACGGGGCACCTTGTCGAAAGCTTTGCTGAAGTTGAGGTATATGATGTCTACAGGCAGCATTCCCACAGTCCACAAGGGAGGTTACTTGATCAAAAAATGAGATAAGATTTGTCTGGCAGGATTTGTTCTTGACAAATCCATGATGGCTTTGAGTAATCAATGCATTGTTTTCAAGGTGCTTACAGATGGATTTCTTTATCATCTGCTCCAGAATGTTCCCAGGGACTGATGTCAGACTGACTGGTCTGTAGTTCCCAGGTTCCTCCTTTTTATCCTTTTTGAAGATAGGGACAACATTAGCCCTCCTCCAGTCATCTGGCACTTCACCCATCCTCCATGATTGCTCAGAGATAATAGATAGTGGTTTTGAGAGTTCTTCTGCTAGTTCCTTTATTATTCTAGGGTGCAGTTCATCTGGCTCTAGAGATTTGAACTCATTCAAAGTAATTAGGTGTTCCTTGACCATATGCCTATCGATCTCAAGCTGCAACCCTGCCCCTTCAGCCTGTACTTTGCCTTTGCCAGGGGGGTCATAGATCCTCTTTTGGGAGAAGACTGAGCCAAAGTAGGAATTGAGCACTTCTGCCTTTTTTTTGTCATCTGTTATTATGTCGCCAACTTTATTTAATAGTTGAACCACCATTTCTTTCCTCTGCCTTTTACTATGCACATTGCTGAAGAAAGCTTTTTTGTTGCTTTTAGCATCCCTCGCTAACCTCAGCTCGTTCTCAGCTTTAGCCTTCCTGACGCCATCCCTGCAATTCTGTGCTACCTGCCTGTACTCTTCCTTTGTTGCTTGGCCTTCCTTCCACTTCCTATATGTGTCCTTTTTTGTTTTCAGGTCATCTCTCAGCTTTTTGTGAAGCCACATTGGCTTCTTCTGTTGTCTTCCACTTTTTCTTCTTGTTGGAATTATTTGTAATTGTGCCTTGAGAATTTCCTTTTTTAAAAGCTCCCACCCATCTTGGACTCCTTTTCTCATTAGAGTCGCTTGCCATGGGATCTTACTGATCATTGTTCTGCGTTTATTAAAATCAGCTTTCCTAAAATCCGGGGTACGCGTTTGGCTACACTCGGCTTTTGCTTCCTTTAGAACCAAGAACTGAAGTATATCATGGTTGCTTTCCCCCAGAGGTCCTGTAACTGCTACTTTATCCACTAAATCATCCCTGTTAAAGCCACTAATAAGAACATCTTCTGATGTTCTTATTAGTGGCCTCCATCCAGTACTGCTTTTTCAAATCTTCCTTTGCTTAATGTCACAGCCTGAGCTTGTCTGAGTGATGTAATCGGCAGTATTGTCACAAAACCCAGGGGCCGATTTGCAGATACTTTCCTGTCGCTTGATGGCTGCGGCATGGAGCAATGGCTGGCGCGTCCAAATGGGATGTGACTCAGAAAGGCGGGAGCTCCGTACCTGAAACACTCGGCCTTCCCGAAGGCAGATGCAAGTTTGTTGGCCTTCCTTGGGCTGCACAGCCTCTGAGCCACATGGGAAGCAAGCTGCTTGGCCAGGCTGAGCATTGAAGAAGTCAACGGGGCAGGCCACACATTGGTGCGAAGGAGAACTTCCGACAGAGCGAAAGGTGCCTTCTGGGCACGGAACAGGGGGCAAATTGGCATCCGGGCAGAAAAAGCCTTGAACCGAAAAGCATGGACAGAAATCAGTTTGAATATAGGGATGTCAAGCATATGATTGTTAGTTGAAAATGAACAGGAGGGTGGAAATAAGTATTCACAAAATGTGTAATTTCACCAGATTTTGAAAGTGAAATTTCATTTTTAAACAAGTTTATATTTTATGCATAACATACACAAATATTGACTTAAAACACACTTATACCACATGCACTAATTATATATTCATCTTTAAATTTCATAGCATCCTAAGTATGTCTTCTGTGGGCTGGATCTGTAAACCTTACACCTGTCTGCTCTGATGCAATCCCCATTCACTTCAATGCCACTTACTCCCAGGTAAATGTGCATAGGATTGCAGCCTCGGTTAGTTGAATTTCGGTCCCATTGAAAGTAATGAGATGAGCTGCGCATGAGTTAACTAAAGCCCCATTGATTTCAAAGAGAACTAACGTAGTCTGGATTCAAACCCTGAGCCTCTAATTCCTAATGTACTGCTACTATGTTGTATTTCACAGTATTCCAACCATTTAAGATTGTCTTATACTTTTGTAGGTTTCTTTGTGGTAGAGTCAACTGAACCATTTTTAATTGTTCCCATATATTATATATACAAATAGTTCTCATTCTTCAAGTGGGATCTTTATGTTGCCAAAACAGCACCATCCACACAGAAGAGGGATGTATCAGCAGGCTAAAGTGAAGGTTTGGAGAAGTACAAACAATATTTAGAGAAAAATCTGGGGGGGGGGAATCCCCCCACCCCCAAACAGCTCAATGAGGACTGAGCATGCACTCACTCCACTCTGCAATAATTTGTTGCAGAACCCATTCTACTTGTTTCTTACTAATTCTGTTTAATCAGTTTTTGTTTACTTTTCCAAATTTTAGCAAATATGATTCCAGCTACCTCAAACATCAAAATGCAAGTGCTTTAGACTTGATTGTTTTGGCAGGCATCAAATATGAAATCTTGTAGGCTGTCAACTGTCAAATGCTGCCAGGTACTAAATGCCATTGCATGTCATCTGCCAAATATCATTGGACATCAAATACAGATATCATATAGCTAAATTTTCTTGGCAAACACTTCTACAATGATGGAACATCTGGAGAATTTTTGACATACAAATTCATAGAGGAAAATTTCTGGGAGCAATTTTAGTTTCAATTGTAAGTGAACACAGTTTAATCTGAAGGTGCGGTGTAATTCTTCTAGCTAAAATAATTCTATTTCATATGATAAAGTGTCACGGTCATTAGTTTTCATACAGAATAAGACCAATTCTTATTGGAGCAAAGTCATCATTCTAAGATTAAACAGATAAAAATGGGTACATTAGTCTGACATTATGTAAACAAAGATTACTGCTCACTGGATCTGCGTAATAGTATCTTGATTATCTTGTACAAAAATATATGTTCTTTATAGTCTTAAGACCATCAATGCTCAATGTAATTTATCTGCAGTTTTCTGTTAGAATATTGTGACTGTTAATGTACATGGTTAGTGAGAAGTCGCTGTTGTAAGAATACAGTGATATTATAGCCACTGTGAGGTTTTGGTTTCATTCTTAAATTAGGCATTTCAATCAATCAAAAATGTGTCTAAAGAAAAAGTTAGAAATGTAGCAAACAAAATTTAGCAAATGTAGCAAAATAAACAGGAAATCACTTTTTTTGCAGCTACTTTGTACCTGCTGGACAGGTCGATAGGTTTTGTTGTCTTCTTGTGCAGTTAAACCCATTTTCACAACCTTCGTCTTGTAGCTGCGAATTTCCAGTACGGCAATAAATGAAAACAGAGAAAATAAAGATAAGGCCAAACATCTTTCTCAAATTCAGAGTAGAAAAGCATTCAGTCCTTTAAACACGGACGGACACCCTGAAATCGAAAAGCTTCTGTTTTTAAATATTTCATGGCTAGGGAGTGGAAATTAAACCACATGGAACCGGATCCCTTTGTGTTCCTCTAAGGTTCAAATAACAAGTTGAGTTGGAGTAGAATATCAAGGGCAGTCTTGTAGATTTGGTGGATTAGTTCATGTCAAACCAATTTGTGGAATTCACACACACGCTCACACCAACCCCTCTAATGCTTCTTAGTAGAGCTGTGCACTGCTTCGTTCCAAAGCCTGAGCTCCGAGTCGAAGTGGGCCGCTTTGGGCTGCCGCTGAGGTGAGGTAGAGGGGGCATGAAGCAACCTGAAGTGAATTGGGTTGCTCCAAAGCACTTCAGTGCACTTTGGCATGATCAGGAAGCGCAGCCACCACGCTGCCCTCACCAAGCCTCCAGCTCCTTGCCTGGATCCTGTGGATGTGTGCCGGCAGCTGTCTTGTTGCTCCGGAGGGAGAGAGATATTTCTAAAATGGTGACACCCTGTATTTCCAGAACTACAGGAGGCCGCCGTTTTAAAAATGGCTCCCTGCATTCTGCAGCACAACAAGACAGCTGCTGGCGTGCGTCCAGAGGGCCTAGGAGCTGGTGGCAGCAGCAGAGGCTGCCCCAGCAGTGCCAGCTCCCCCAGCAGCAGCTCCCCTGGCGGCACCAGCAGCATCGGCGCCCCCAGCAGTGCCAGAAGTGGCTCCTTTGGCAGTGCCAGCAGCAGCAGCTACCTCGGTGGCGGCAGCTCCCCCCTGCAGCAGCTCCCCCGGCAATGCCGGCACCACCCCCACAGAACAAGGGCTTAGGTAAGTTGCTGGGGGCTGGGCGGTGTGTTGGGAAGCTGAATCCCGCTTCGGCTTCGTAGGCTGAAATGAGTCGAGGCCCCTCTGAATCAGCCTGAGCCGAATCAGGCACGCCTTGGAAGCCCAGAAATGGCCTCTGAGTTGGATTGGGGGGTCCATGCACAGCCCCACTTCTTAGGCTTCATTACCTGCTGAGGTTTGCATGTTCAGACTCCTAGACCTTTAAGTATTGCACATAAGGACGAATCTAACCAGGTGTGATTGTCCTCGGCCTGGCGACTCTATTTTTTAAAAAAGAAATTAAGCCCTGGTTGTGTGAGTAAGATTGCCAGTTTCCATATAAAGGCCTACACCTCCCTCCCCTAAAGGAAAACGATGCCAGGAGAAGCATCGCAGATTGAAATTCCACTGTACAAGCAGCTCCGATGGTCTGACTAGGAAGTGAATTGCGCGATTTGTCTGTTGCGTTCGGAAAGTGCAGTGTCCGCCCAGTAGGTGGCAGCACTCCTTCTTGCATGGTGCCTGCAAACACGAGAAGACACTTCAGACACTTCCCCAACCTGGTGCCCTCCAGATGTGTTTGAATACAACTCCCAGCAGCGACAGTACTTATTTCTAAACTGGAAGCTGTACATAAATTTAGCATCAGCTATTTTTATGCAAATCCATGTCCTCTCTTTGGATGATGTGTTTCCTCTTTTTTGAGAATGTGTAAGTGGATATCCTGTCACCTGCCCCTGATGCTGCCAAGCGATGTCCTCTGCTGGTACGTGTGCACAGCCCCATCTCTCTCATTTGCCACTTCACAAGCCGCCACATAACGATGCACAACCCCTTTCCCTGTGCCATGACACACACAGCCTGCACAGTGTTTCTGGATGCATAACAACATGGCAACTTAAGGCCTTTTGCACGATGTCTGCTCCTGCTCCTGATGAGAGCAAGCTGGATGCAGTGGGGTTTCCATTTCCATTGCTGCAGCCATTTTGAACAGCATCCTGACGCAGGCCTTTGGGTCGGGCCAGGGGGCTCAGCCCAAAGAGCCAGAGCCAGGACAAAGGCTGTTGGGTCAAGGGATTGTTTCCTGGAAATCCAGAGGTGGAAGCAGGGCAGAACTGGAAGGCACTTGAGACAGAATCTGGCATTTATTGGCTTTTAGGTTACCTGACAGATCAGTTCAGAGGGGTGAAATACTGTTTGGTTTGGTATGGCAACCCTGGCATGCAGGGCTAGGGGTGTACGGATTACTTACCCCGTTCCGCTGGGGCCATCCTGTGGGGCAGGGGAGGCGATCCCTCCCTCCCTCTTGGAATCCTCCCCGGCCAGCTTCGCTCTGTGAGGACCCCGCAGAGCCGCCGGCTGGGGCTGCCCGCAGCTGGACTTCTGTCCGCTGCTGGGCTGCGGCTGCAAATGGTGGCCACCGTAGCGGCTGCCATTTGTGTCCCTGCAGTAGCCGTGATAGGCTACATATATATATACGTAGCCTATCATATCACGGCAAAAGGCAGGAATGCAAATGGTGGCCGCTACACCATTTGCGTCCCTGCCTTTTGCTGTGATAGGCTATGTAAATATATATGTAGCCTATCACAGCTACTGCAGGGACACAAATGGCATCCCTGCGTTAGCCGTGATAGGCTACATAAATACTTACATAGCCTATCATGGCTAAAGTAGAATGGAAATGGCAGCCGCAGACCAGGGCAGCCATTCGCGGGGCAGCGGACGGCTGACAAAGGTAGGCTCTGTCCCGGGGGGATTCCACGGGGTGGCGGGGGGATTGCTCCATTCCGCCACAGACTCCGGGGGTGCATAGAGGGTGCATTCTTTAGAATCCGGCCTCACTGGCATCCGTGGCGGCATCTCCAGGTGGGGCTGGAGCCATTGCTGCCAGTTGCTGCTGACAATACAGGACTTGGGGTAGATGCTTACGCACTGCCAAAAATGAGGAGAAAAGAAGACACCAATCTGCGTTACATTTTTTTCCGCTAATTTGCATGTATAGATGCAAATGTAGAAATAACAATTCTGATTTAAGTAGAAATACAATGCATCTCACCATAGTGAGGGAAACGGATGAGGTGACCTGTTGCTGTTTGGCTCGTTCAGTGTGCTGTGTAGTGCTGAGTTATGGACAGCAACTTCAAGGCTCTTCCTTTTGCTCTTCCTTTTGATCGTTCCTTATTTTTAAACCAGATTTGGACTGGGCAGGTCTTCAAATAGAGGACTGTAGGGAAGTACAGATTGTGTCAAATCTGTTCCATCTGTGTTTCATGAATTGTCAGGCGCCTTCCATTCTGCCATCTGCCCATTGACGGAATTGGATTTTAAGAATTTCGGAATTTGCACTGATTCACACGTGCAGAAATCTGCAAATTCCCCCCAAATGCGCATTTTCACGCTTTAGCCTCCGGGGGAAATGCACATTTTTGGCTAGGTTTTTTTTATTTTGTGTGTTTTTCTGCACAAAATTTGGGAAAGGTAGAAAAGCAGTCTGCAAGTCCACGGAATCCACCCAGCAGGGGAAAAGCCACTCCACTGCCGAATCTGCGGATTGGATTTGTGAAAATCCAAATTCATTTGGTTCCATTGCAGATTTCTCCAACATCCCTAGAGGACTGTCCTCTGGCAGCTCTTCAAATAGAGGACTGTCCTCTGTAAAGTAGGAGACCTGGCCACCCTAGACAGGGCAAGTGGTCCAACTCAGTATAAGGCAGCTTCCTCTGTTGCTATGTCAGAGGAGCCAGGCTGGATAAGACCAAAGGCCTGCTGAGTCCAGCACTCTGTTACCACAGCAGGGCAACCTCCTCCCACTCGTGGTCCCCAGCAATGGGTACTGAGGGACAAAATGCCTCTGAGAACAGAGTTAATATGCAGCCATTCAAAGAGCTCCTGGCTCCTCTGCACTGCAGCTGCCAAATGCCTGGCCAAACAGGACCCTCGGCGGGCTTCTTAATCTCACCAGTCAGACCTTGAATCATCAGGTTTGTATTTACCGTGTCAGGCAGATGCCTGGTTTCTGGCCTGCCCAGTGAGCCACATCACTGCTCCTGAGTAATGGATTGGGGTGTGGTCTTCGTACAATACCGTCCCTCCCTCTAAGGCAGCCATCTCCCACTTGGTGCCCTCTGGATGTGTTGAACTGTAATTCCCATAATCACTCAGCTGAGGGATTAGTGGCATAGTGGCAAATTCTGACGCTCAGGCGCTCATCACAACAGTCCCCACAGCCACACCCCCAAGGACAGTCCAAACTGGCAGGCAGCCATCTTGGTCCATATCAACAGACCAGTCCTAGCAGTTTTCATCTCCACCAGGAGCAGGTTGCTTGCAAAGCTAATGGGTCTTAATTGTTCATTCAAGACCAAGCCATCCCAGAATACTTTGCATTACAATAGGGAACGATATATTGTTGTTGGACAAATCCATTCCCCCCCCCCCCCGCACGCAGCACTCTGAGAACTGCAGCTAAACTCAGAGGACACAAGGAATTCTGAGTGCAGTAGCAGTGTCTGGGCCCTGGTTCCACTAAACCACTGTGCAGGATTATGGGAGCTGTAGTCCCACACATCTGGAGGGCACAAGGTTGGGAAAGGCTCTTTTAAGGGGTTCATGACTTAGGATTATGGTAACATTCATTTCAGATTAACTAATCCTGAGTGTAAAGGGGGCGGGGAGGGTTCCTAAGAAAAATCTTGCACATTTTAGAGCTTAGAAGGATATCTAGATCTACTTCTGCACCTATGGAAACCAAGCCAAGGAAGAACCCAACCCAAACTGGAAGAACCCAGTTTGATCAGCCCCCAAAGTCCCTCTAGTCCAGGGGTGGGCAGAAAGTAGATCTCCAGATTTTTGGACTTCAACTCCCAGAAGCCCCTGCCAGCATGGCCAATCATTAGGAATGTTGGGAGTTGAAGTCCAGAACATCTGGAGATCTACTTTCTGCCCACTCCTGACTAATCCAGCATCCTGTTTCCACCAGCAGCCAAACAGACACCCCCCTCTAGGAATCCCACAAACTGGTATACTGCTTCTGAACTTGGAAGTTCCACATAAGTATCATAGCTAAGAGCCACTGATAGATGTATATTCTTAATGTGTTTATCTAAGCCTCTGTTAAAGCCATCTAAGCTAGTACGGTCATCACCACATCTTGTGAGAGCAAATTCCATACAGGAATTATGTGTGGTGTGGTGAAGTACTTTTGTCTATTCTGATGTGCAGTTACTGCCTCTTTCTAATTACAATCTTCTGTAATTGTATTTCTTTCAGGTGTTTGTTGTGCACACTAACAGCTCTTGACAACTGGCGCTGGACCAGAAATATAAGATTTTATTGTTGTAAAATCAATTTCACAGGTTAGTTACTGCTGGCTGTTGCTAACAAACAGTCTCTTTTCCTAAGAACTATCACACCCACCGTAAATCAATCATTGTTTCAGAAGCTGTTGACCGAGGTCAAGGCTGTATTACTCTGTGCAGAACATGTTTTCCCCCTAAGAACTGGTCATTTTCAGAAACTTTGCTTTAAAAAAAAAAAGTTTCTGGTCCTTGTGGTCACAAAAAGGAGCTTGGAAATGTGTGGGAAATTGCATCTGAAGACTCAAGGCACATCTATAGGGCAGCTGCCCATATTCCAAATTAGGGCACAATCCTATGTATGTTCAGACAGAAAAAAAGTCCTACAGCTCCCAGCATTCCTCAGCCAGCACAGGACTTTTTTCCTGTCTAAACATGCATAGGATTGCACTCTTAGCTGGTGTAGCATTGAACACAATGTGCATCAGAGATTTGGGGGGTGTGTGTGTGTGTGTGTGAATAAAATAGTCCCTCTCCAGGCATTTCCACACTTAAGGTAGGCTTGTTTTCCTGACCCAGACTTTGTGTCTTCAACAGAGTCAGAAATATCTGCATGAGAGGCAGAGATTTGACTGGTGAACTTTTCCCCATTGCTATCACTATGTCAGAAAGAGAAAAAAAAAAACTTCTCTTATTATATCCCTGCCTATTTATGGATAGGTCCTGTTATTATGCCTTTCCCAGCATGGATGGAGATACAGTGAGAGGGAAAACTATGCTTGCTGAATTTCCATCTATTGTGCAGCTGTTGAAAGTCCAGGAACCCTGCCCAGGGGAGGGGGCACAGAGTTAAAGGGGGGATGAATTCAACATAAGCACACACCTGCCTTTCAGCTGCTTGCTTTTTTGAACTTTGCATAATTGCTTTTCTAAGGAAATCTTGTCCTTGTCCTGGCAATACATATAGCAGCTCATTAAAAAAAAACTCCGATGGAAAGTTGACAATTGCCACTAAAATTCCAATTATGCTGTTGTACCTTTTTCCAGGGAAATTGTTCTCAGCTGGTTTTAAACAATGGGTTTAAATGTGTTTCCATGAAGTAAGGAGTTTAAATCCACCTTGGAGTTGGTGGGCGGTTTGCTTTTCATGGCTGAAGCCAAAGGAGAGCTACGCCATCCTGGGAATCGCAGCAATAAACAACATAAGATGTAGAATAATAGAATCATATTGTTGAAAGAGGCCATTTAGGCCATCAAGTCCAACCCCCTGCTCAGTGCCGGAATCTGGTGTCAAGCATCCCTGACAGATGGCTGCCCAGTCTTTGCTTGAAGACCTCCAGCAACGGGGAGCCGACCACCACCTTCGGCAGTTGGTTCCATGGTCTGACTGCTGTGATCATTAGGACATCTTTCCTGATGTTCAACCAAAATCTGCCTAAAAGGCCATTATTTTGTGTCCTACAGTCTTGATGGCAGAGAAAAGGTTGCGGCCCTCTTCTGTACTTGAAAAGTGCTATCATATCCCCCCTCAGTCTTCTCTTCTCAAAGCTAAACATACCCAGTGCCTTCAATCGTTCTCTTGTAGGACTTAGTTTCCAGTCCCCTGATCAGCGTTGCTGCTTTTCTCTAAACTTGTTGCAATTTCCCTGAGTCCTTCATAACAGTGTGGTGTCCCAAACTGGACACAGAATTTGAGGTGAGCTCTGACCAAGGCAGAGTAGAGTGGAACTATCACTGATCTTGAAACTGTACTTCTACTGATGCAACCCAACATTGCATTTGCCTTTTTTGCAGCCACATCACACTGCTGACTCATGTTCAGCTTGTAATCGACTACAACTCCAAGATCCTTTTCACACTTACTATTGCCAAGCCAGGTATCCTCCATCTTATATGTGTGCATTTGATTTCTTTTTCCTGAATAAAGAACTTTGCAATTGTCTCTGTTTAATTTCATTCTTTTATTCTCTGCCCAGTTTTCTAACCTATCAAGGTCATTTTGAATTTTGTTTCTGTCTTCTAAGGTATCTTCTGTCTGTCTTAGCTGTCTTCTAGCTATCCCACCCAATTTTGTGTCATCTGCAGATCTGATAAGCATTCCCTCCAGCTCTTCCTCCAAACCATTAATAAAAATGTTGAAGAGTAGAGTGCCTCAATACCTCCCTCCAGTTTGATGAGGAACCTTTGAAGAGCACTCTTTGAGTATGGTTCTCCAGCCAGCTTTGGATCCATCCAGACCACACTTCACTAGCTTGCTAATCAGAAGAGCACGTGCCCTTCTTCCCCTGATGTCTATCATATTTAATAGAGTGAGTAATTTGTTGCTTCTCTGGTTTATGTGCTTTGGATGCAATCCAAACAGCTACTTTAGGCTTAGCCAAAGCCCAGTGGATTCGGACTTCTTGGCCTTTGCACTGCAGACGGCCACCCACCAACCCCAGCCACAAACCGTGGTGCAAAGCAGCTTTAAACTCTCCTCTGTTTTAAAAGCAGATTGCCAGGTGACATAAATTGGGGATTCTGCAGGTTGAGAAACACAAATTCAAAGCCTCCTCTTTCTCTGCCTCTCCCCCTGTGGTGGACAGAGCTGATTTCTTGGGATCCTGGCCCATTGGAAAATACTGTTGAGATCAAACATACTGCCCATGCCATGGAGGAAAACCAGTTAGGCTTTATTTTCTCTACCTCAAGCCCTGCAGTCTTCAGTGTCTACAACAGGGATGCAGAACCTCTGGTCCAGTGGAGGCTGGTGGCTCCGATGTCAGCGGGGCATAAATCCGCTCCGCTCAGCGCCTTGGATAGCTCCTTTAGAGTTCTCAGTGGTTCTGACTGAAACCCAGAGCAGATTTATGCCCCACTGACATTGGAGCCACCAGCCTCCACTGCTCTGGTCCGCAGGCCTATTTTGGCCTGCAGAGGTCATGCATCCAGCCTGTAGAACCTCCTTAGCTTCCTCCAGAGGATGGAGCTTGACTTCTAGCCCTGTCCTCTGGATGAATCTCCTCTGGTTCCTCTGATATCATCGGACCCATGAAAGACCCAGCTGGGGTAATTTAGCCCCCCACCTCCAAATGGTTCTGCATCCCTCCTCTACACAGTTCAAGTCCTGCAGCAAGTCTAATGAAGACCCTAGTCTTCTCATATTTGCCTCTGTAACCTTTACCCATTTTGCCAACGGGAAATCGGAATGCACAAGAAAGGAGCGTTCATTGAACTGTAATGCAACTCTTGTAATGATGAGATAAAATGGCTGCTGTTTTATTCCTTGCTTGTTGCCCCGCAGAACTCCTTCCCTCCATGCAACAACCTGTAGAACATTTTGGTTCCTGGTTGCTGTCGCTATTATGATAAGGTCGCTCAGCTGCGCTGGCTGGGCTGCCTGGTCAGCTTGGAGAGGGGGCATTGCACTGACCCTGGGTAACTCTATGTATCCTATTTGCACCCGCCTTTCCTTCAGAATCAGATGAATTGGGTTGAAAGAGCCCAAGGCCATCCAGTGGGCTTCATGGGTGAGTGGGGATTTGTACTCAGAACGTCCTGATCCACGTCTACCACTTTATCTGTTATAAAGTGCGGATTCCTTTGTGCTGCTCCACCCTTGTGTAAATGTCACCCAGGGCCAGTGTCAGGGGGCGGCATAACTGGGCTGCCAAGGCCAACACGCCTGCAGGGGAACCATGGCCACTTCCTGCTCCTCCCCCAATGGCTGCTGCCTGCTGACCTGCCCACTCTGGACCTGGAAGTGATGACAGTGGTATGGAAATGAAGCAGCATCCTCTCCACTTCCCTTGTTCTCTTGCTCTGGATGGCTGTGTGAACTGGGTCCAGAAGGAGAGGGCAAGCAAGTGTGCAGCTGTGCCTTGGAGAGGAGGAGGGGGACGACCATAGAGATGGGGACTTACTGACAGCACGTGGCACAAGGGACCCCCAAAACCTGGAGCTGGGATGGATGACATCCCCCTCTTGGGAGTCTAGGCTGGGCAAAGTGGATGGACGAAGGGACTGAAGGTGGCAAGAAATGTCTGTTACAAAATGAAACGAAAAGGTGACTGCAAACTGTAATCAGCAGACAAATCCATGAAAGCTTTAGCGGATTATGCAGCAAGGGCCTCCAGGTTGTGAGTGAAGAGGCACGTCTGGTTTCAGAGGCTATTTTGGCCCTGCCTTTATTCTTCTGTTGACGGGCGGTGGTTTACATTAACTCAGAAAGGCAGCTCTGTTGGGGTGCCAGGTTATTTAAATGTAGCCTGTTAATTAATCGGTTGAAAGGCCAATTTAATCAACTGCTGACAAGTCTTTGATGTGTTGACAGCACTAACAAAGATATTTCAGAGGCATGTCATGGCTGGGGGATGCCAGCCTGTGATTCTAAAAATGTCTGGTCGTTCCGTGAAGCCAGGGGACTGATTCGAGGGTGTGACAAGAGGCAAGCTTAGGCTAGTCCAAGGCAGTGGAGCTGGTGGCTCTGATGTCAGTGGGGTGGTGAATCCGCTCCGGGTTTCAGTCAGAACCAGTGGAACTCTGAAGAAGCTATCCAGCACCTTGGATATCTCCTTTAGAGTTCTGATGGTTCTGATTGAAACCCAGAGCAGATTCGCTGCCCCACTGACATCGGAGCCACCCGCCTCCACTGGTCCAAGGGGTGGAGTCTTCTGGGGTTTGGCTGGTCTGGGCATGGAGTCTGGAGGGGTTTGGCAGGCTGGGGACAGGGCTTGCTTTCATTCACTTATCTATTTATTTCTAACGTTGTTTATGAGCTGCCTTTCCACACACGCACCGCCCCGGCGACTTACAGTTTAAGAACTTTAAAACGCTGTCATAAATAGATTTAAAATAAGGAAATCCATCTTTCAAAAGCAGGGAGTGGAATTAAATTATTCAAAAGCCATGTGGAACAGAAAAGATGTTTTAAACAGCCTTCCTTCTTAAAACTAAACAAAGATGGAGCCAGCCTAACGTCCCTAGGAAGGGAATTCCACAATTAGGGTGCCACCACAGAAAAAGCCCTGTCTTGTGCTCCCACCAACCTTGCCTTTCTTGGTGGCGGGACATAAAGCAGGGTCTCTGAGGCAGATCTTAAATGAAGGGCAGGTACTGCAGTGCCAGTAGAAACACTTTTTAACACATACACACACCCATGCTTAAAAATAACGGTCAAAACCACCATCAACATATCTGATATGGAAACACAGGCAATGATACTAAATGGACAGGTAAAATGCCCAGTGACGGCTCCAGGTTTCTGCGAGCCCTTGGGCCTGACGCTTTCAGTTGTCCCCTCCCTCAGTGAGTGTACCTTCTGCCATTGTCACCAGCTGCTATTGCGCCTCCCCTCTTTCTCATGATTGCTGTGACTTGCTTCCTGGTCAGGCAAAGAGCCACTGAGCAAGCAGGCCGTGGCATCTCCTGCTCCTCCTCCTCACCCCTGTGGTTGTCTGGGCCAGAGCGAGAGGTAGCTGAGCAAGCAGGCTGCAGTGGTGAAGAGGGGGAGCAACTCCAGGGGTCTCGTGTCAGTGGGCCCTGCTGGGGTGTGGGCCCTTGGCAGGTGCCCGATCATGCCTGCCTTTGACGCTGGCCCTGATTAAATACCCAATAGTTAGCAATGCTAGTGAGGCCTAGTCAGAGGCTCTTAATTCCAACCTGGGGATGTTTTGTAACCGACTGCAGTGTATATACCACCTATTCCCCTTGTGATCCGCCCAGGGCTGTTGTTACAATACAAAGAGCTTGTCGTGCCGCCGACTTCGCAGGCTTTCTGTGACAAAGGATATTTTGGTGTTCCGTGCCTGCAAGAGACAAAGAAGCCTCCTCCTTGGCGTTCGTGAACGCTGCGTGCCTCTAGAATGGGAAAGCCTGCTCACGAGCGTGCGTGACATTAAGTGGCGTGTGCTGCCAGTTCTGCCTCACGTGGTCTCCAGCTATGTGGGTGGTGATGAGGCTCAGGATGCAACATGCCTTAATCCACATTCCTAAGAATTTCTGGGTTTCAGAGAAATCGTTTATCTGATATTACCTCAGAGAAATGAGTGCTTGTACAGGTGAGTCATCCTAATGCAAAGGTTATAATGTTAGCCTACAACTCAAATGCACAGACACCTGGAGGGCATTGAAGCAGCAAGTCTCCCTTTTTAAGCATTCCTAAGGGCTTAGTGACGTGACCTTTGGGTGTGTGGAAAGAGGCTGCACGAAAGGACTAGAGAAGCCTGCAACAAGAGTAGGCGCTATGGTGGTGAGACTGTCGGACTGGAATTGGGGAGACCCGGGTTGAAGTCCCAACTTGGCCATGAAGCTCACTGGGTACTTTTGGGCCAGTCACTGACTCACAGCCTAGTCTACCTCACAGGGGTGGTTTCAGGATAAACTGGAGAGGAGGTGGACTATGTATGCCGCCTTGGGCTCCTTGAAGGAAAAGGCAAGGTATAAATATAACAAAATAAGATCAATAACTAAAGTAAACACATGGCCCCACTTGGCTTCTGCTGCTCACACAGCTGATGTAGGTGCACATCTGGGTGCTGTTGAACTGGCTGGGTATGTCTCCTGACATGCGGGGCATGTACACTCATTGCCAGGGGCAGCAGCTCTTTTTTTTTAGTCTACACGACTTTTGCATTCACATTAATCTACGTTCAGATACCTGAACATAGAGAGTTGCCTTCGACAGAGTCAAACCACTGGTCTGTCCAGCCACGGATGGCCTTCTCCAGTGTTCCCCAACATGGTGCCCTGAGATGCTTTAGACTACAATTCCCAGCATTCCCCACCACTGGCCATGCTGGCTGGGGCTGATGGGAGTTGAAGTCCCAAACATTTAATGGCCATCAAGTTGGGGAAAGCTAGCCTACTGTGATTTGCAGTGGCTCCCCAAAGTTTTTCCCAGCCCAGTCACCCTGAGATTTTTTAACAGGAGACAAAAAGTAAGAAACTGAACCTGGGACCTTTCTGTATGCCAATCAGTGGAGTCTGGTGGCTCTGATGTCAGTGGGGTGGTGAATCCACTCCGGGTTTCAGACAGAACCCTAAAGGAGCTAGCACCTTGGCTCTGGTTCTGACTGCAACCTGGAGCAGATTCAGTGCCCCATTGATGTTGGAGCCACCAGCCTCCACTGGGCTGACCATCAGTTCTAGTATTATAGTTGATCAAAATAATAGTTTCTCCCCACTCAGCATCGCCCTCTATTGCTTCTCCCCTACGCCAATTGCTGGGGAACATGGGCAGGAAGCCGCTCCTGCACTCATGTCCTGCTTGTGGGCTTCCCATGGGCAGCTGGTTGGCCACCATGTGAACAGAATTTTGGACTAGATGGACCCTTGGTCTGATCCAGCGGGGCTCTTCTTAGGTCCTCTACCATAACTTTAGATCCAGCTAGTCTCTGATGATGGCAAAGACCATGTTTAGTTGTAAAAGGCATTAACTAATGCTGTGTTGCAAATTATCCCCCTTTTTTACCATTGTCATTCAATTTGAAAGAAAAGAAATAGCTTTCAAAAAGAAATTCAGCAGTGAAGAAGATTTCAGAGAAATTCTTATGGGTTGGGCTTGCAATGCTTGTGCTTACCTTACTAAAGAGATGGCTGAGCAGCACATCTTTCACTCTACAACCATCTGTCCAGCAGCCTGTAGCCTCCTTGGCTTCTCACATGTCAGTTAATGCCTAGGGGAAGACATCATGGGAGAATTCCTCCCCTAGCCTAGGGCTTTTCCAGATCAGGAAGTGCAGGCAGCCTGGCAGGCTGCAGAGCAATGGAGTGATGTGTGATAGAAAGAAAACACACACACAGCACCCTTGGCCACTTCGCAGTGATTAGGTAAGCTTAAAACCACCACAAAAATAAATGAAAGCAACCCTGAGAATGCAGCAGTAAAATGGAAGCCTTGTTCATGGCGGAAGAAACTTTCAGAATATTGGAGGACAAATTTTGTCACAGCATTAGATCCACCTCTTCTCTGGAGCTGGATGCAACACTGCCCCCCTCACACCCGCATTGTGTGGAATGCAAAATATTGGCCACTCTGCCAACACAGCTGATGCTGTTGCCACTTGCAAGGGCAGCACAGAAAAACCACAAACCGTCACAAGAAAAGAAGGAAACTGTGCTCCAACCCCTGCCCATGTTGAGCCTCACCTGTGAGAAACTGTTGGAGAATTTCTCCTCCCCCTGGAGAAATTTGGTGAAATCCCCCCCCCCAATCACTTTGCCCACACATAGGGTGGAGAATTTTGAAAGGCCATTTGTGCACAGCTCTAGTATTAACCATGCCAGCTCCAGGTTTTTGAAGGCCCTTGGGCATGAGAGGAGGTTACAACAGCTGGGATTGCTAAGCTTGGAAAAAAGGAGGGTCAGGGGAGACATGATAGAGGTCTACAAAATTATGCCTGGTGTGGAGAATGTGGAGAGGGAGACATTTTTCTCCCTCTCTCAAAATACTAGCGCCCAATGGGGTCATCCCATGAAGCTGATTGGTGGGAGATTCAGGCCAGATAAAAGGAAAGACTTCTTCACACAGCACATAGTTAAACTATGGAATTTGCTGCCATAGGAAGTAGTGATGGCCACCAACTTGGATGGCTTTAAAAGGGAGTTAGACAAATTCCTGGAGGAAAAGGCTATCAACGGCGACTAGTCCTGCTGGCTATGTGCTACCTCCACTCCAGAGGCAGTGAGCCTATGAACGCCAGTCGCTGGGGAACATGGCTGGGAGGCTGCTGTTGCACTCATGCCCTGTTTGTGGGTTCCTGGTCGACAGCTAGTTGGACACCGTGTGGACAGAATGCTGGACTGGATGGACCCTTGGTCTGATCCAGCAGGGCTCTTCTGATGTTCATAAGATCCCTTCAGTGCCCCCCCCCCCGGTGAGTCTCCCTTCTCACTGCCATTGTCAGCAGCTGCTTGTCTTGCTCCTGCTCTTTCTCATCACTGCTACCACTTACTTGGTTGACAGGCAGACAGCCAGTGAGCAAGGAGGCTGGGATATCTCCTCCTCCTCCTCCTCCTCACCATCGCTGTTGTCTGGACCAGAGTGAGAGGCAGGTGAACAAGCAGGTTGCAAGGGAGGAGGTGCAAGGGGGCTCTTGTCAGTGGGCCCCTGCTGGGGTGTGGGCCCTCAGCAGGTGCCCAACCAGGCCTACCCTTGATGCTGGCCCTGGTATTAAGCTCATGTTATTTTCTTTTGCGAAGTAATATGTAAGTCGATGACACTACAAAAGAGAAATGAGTCTGGCTGGGCTGTCCCTGGACCTTGCATCACTTTTTTCCTTCAAGAACCCAACACTGCTGAGATGCTCATTATGAAATGAGAGAAACAGAACACACTGTCAATGCCAAGAAAGGACCATCTTCCTATGGCTAGGAAGATAGGCAAAAAGGTCAGCCTTCCTCTCTTGAAATAAGCTGCGGGTCACATCCTTAGTTTCCGTGGCCTGTTAATGCTGACAGAGTCCCTGACCAGCCGATAATCTCCAAATGCAAACAGAGGCAGAACATCCTTGTTCCTCCTCCAGGTAAACAACAGAGGATGCAATTGCTGCTGTCCACTTCACCAAGTCCTAGCACGTCTCCAGGACAGAATTCATCATTTGACAATCCTCCTCCCCAACCATGAACAATCCCAAATCCTTCCCCAGCTGGTGCCCTCCAGATGTGTTGGACACATCTAGACAGTGCCAGGTTGAAGAAGGCTACCTTAAAAGGTCTCTGAAATGTCCAGACCAGTCAAAGTGCTTGTCTTTGTTTCTCAACCTTGACGTTTATTTCAAATGCAATTAAGAACTGACCTGCTTGATCAAACATGGCCTTTCCTTGTTGGGCATCCTCAGCATTTCTTCATCAGAAGCTACACAGCCATAACATGCAGGTTAGATTTATCTATCGCAGCTTATATTATGACCCTTGATTGTCCTTTCTTCCATTAATTTGTTGAATGGTTTTTTTTTTAAAAAAAAAGCCATCCAAGAAAACCAAGGTAGCGTAGCAGCTAGAGTGCTGGACTAGGACTGAGGAGTCCTGGGTTCAAATCCCCACTCAGCCACAAAGCTCACCTATTGACCTTGGGCCCATCCCCCTCTCTCAGCCTAACCTACCTCACAGGGTTGTTGTGAGGATAAAACGGTGAGCAGGAGAACCAGGATGTTGACTTTCAGCTTCTTGGAGGAAATGTGATAAATAAATATAAGCCAGTGGGTTTCCCCACATCTTCTGGAGGTAAGTTCCATAAATTTATTACATATTGTGTGTTGAAGTGCTTTCTTTTGTCTGTCTTGAACCTCCTGTTGCCAATCAGCTGTATTGGGTAAATGTTGAGGTCACTGGTCAGTTATGCAGCTGTTCCCAAGTGGAGTTTGCAACTCCTGTATTATAATTAGGAATGGACAAATCTGTCAGTTTTGGTTTCATTCAGTTACTCATTTGTCAGGAACCTTGAGACTTTTTAAAAAGTTCATATGAACATGCATAAGCATTTTTGTACACGTTTCTCCAAATACATGCATTTTTATATGCATTTTGCCTATTATTGTTGTTGTTATTGTTATTGTTATTGTTGTTGTTATTATTTACATTTCTATACCACCCCATAGCCGAAGCTCTCTGGGCAGTTAACAAAGATTAAAAAACCATTAAAAATACAGCATAAAAATACAGCATATTAACCATTAAAAATACAGCTCCTCCATCCCTAATTATAACAAGGAAACAACCATCAACAAATCCCATTCAAAGCATATGCAAGTCAAAGTATATGCTTTTGCTTTATTTAAAAAGCTCCATCTTTGATGCAACTCCCTGATATTGACTCCTCGTCATGGATTTATGGGAGCGGCCCTTTCAAATTCGACTTGAAAGGCTGCTGCCCAAATGCCACAGTGGGAGTTAATGCTGCCGCTCCTCAAAAGGAAGGAGGAATTGACAGTTCTTGCAGAACACCTTTGCGAAAAACACCCAGAGGAAGAGTTCCAGGGATCATGGCACCATCTGCCAACGCCATCACTGCAAGAAATCCTGTGTTGCCAGTGGCTTTTGTCATGCTTGTGAAATGCAAAGCAAAGTCAGAACAGCCTTCTGTTCTGGGAGGGAGGGCCAGAATTTAAGGGTTTGGAGAATAGCAAAGACAGACTTATTCAGATTGAGTGTAGAGTCTGGGGAGCCCATTTTGAGTGTGGCAGGCTGGACTTTATACAAGGCACTGTTTCAGTGAAGCTGACAAGAGAGCAATAAAAAGAGGCAAGCCTCAAAATGGTGCTGAAAAATGTAGTACCATTTCCAGGCTTGCCTCTTTTTCTTTTCTTTTTTGCTCTTTTGTATTTGGTGCTGCCCTCATTCTCATTCTCAGTGAGTTGAGAATGAATGAATTGGTAGAATAGACTGCACCAGCAATTAAAGGAGTCCAGTTTTGAATGCTTCTGTGTAAAGTGAAAACAACCTTCCCGCAAACAGGAAATGAGCGCAGCAACAATAAAGTTTGTTCCACATCTCTTTTCCTGCTGGGCTGATTTTCTGTCTGCAAAGGGATTTTGACATAGGGGAACATATAAAATATGGCCACCCACTTGCAGTCTGAAGTGGTACAGTCAGTTCTACCACCTTAGTATCTTATCTCCTCATTTTGTTTCATGTGTTGTAGATCAGACCAAAAATAAGGAGTTCCAGTAACGCATAAGCGGTCAGTGCATGGCAGGGTTATGATAGAAGTTGCTTCCATGCTAGCCCTATTCTCTGGAATTGCTACCCTTTGTTCACTCACTTTTCACAGAGAATCCAGATCACATTGTTAAAAGAACACTGCATTCCAGTATTTTCTGGGTTGACCTCCTGTGTCCGTTCCCACAAAGATCTGATTTATGGCAATTTGTTTTCTCAAAAAATTGCAGTTGTGACACCAGCCTGACCAGTATGAAGAAACAAGATGCTATTGAAGCTTTTCAGGGTAACTGTTCCTTTAAAATGAAAGCTTCCTGTTTGTAGGTGCAGTTGGTTTTATTACTTCCCTGCTTGGCACTGCAAGGGGGAGAAGTGGTGAATTGCCCCTTAATTCAGCTTTTGCCCCTTCCAAGGGAAGGGTGGTGGTGGTATTAAACTACTTCATTTTTTTAAATTATACCTCACCCCACCCCTTTTCTTTCCATTATAGCACTATTTCTCTCAAATGCAAAGACAGGTGAAAAATAATAATGGAAAGAAATGAGTGATTTAAAACACAACACATGGAAGGCAAAGCTGATTAAACACGGGGGCAATTAAGGGGCAATTCAACATTCATTCCCTTGCCCAGGGGTAGAGAGCTGCTGGTCTATAGGCTGGATCCAGCTCATGGTGGGTTTCTGTCCAACCTGCGGCCTCTCCTCCTCCCCTCTCCCTTGCCTTTCCTGTTGGAACTCAAGCGAGCTGCTGGAGCAGGGACAGAAATGGGCTTGCCTCCTGGGCTGGGTGGGGGGAAAAGAGGTTTTGTTCTCCCTGCCCAGTACAGAAGCCAAGTGGCCTGCTGCCGGAGGAACAAATCGCTCTGTTCCTCCCCCAGATGCTTGCCATGTTTCTGTTCTGATTGAGAAAAGGTTCCACACCCTTTCTGTAGTAGCTAACAGAACAGGGAAGCAATAAATCCACCTGAATCTGCAAAGTGGAGGCATTAAATTAGAATGAGAAAGCCTCTTTTTCTAGAATGGAATGTACTCGTGAGTGGATATTATAGCGGGACTTTGGCCACAAGGAAAGGCACAGCTACTTTAAATCATTCATTCATTCATTCATTCATTCATTTATTATATTTCTATACCGCCCCATAGCACAAGCTCTCTGGGTGGTTCACAAAAATAGTGCAGCTTTCCCCAATCTGTTGTGCTCCAGATGTGTTGGGCTAAGGTCCCATCATCCCCAGCCAGCCTGGCTGGGGCTGATGGGAGCTGTAGTCCACCAGGTTGGATGGCACCAGATTTGGGAAGGCTGATATAGTGCAAGTATTAAATGCTTGTGGAACCTCCATTTCAGTTCCATTTCCAGCTAATTGCAGCAAGAACCGCTTCAGCAGTGCAAAAGGACTCCAGTGAAAGAGGAAGCAGCCATATGAGCAGTAAGAGCAGAGGTTTCGCACACCAGCAAGTTGCGGTTAGGGCCATTTGACAAAGCTGATCCATTTTATTTCACATCCCTTGCTGATAAACAATGGACGTGCCAAATGCTGAAAACTATCAATATTTACTGAAGGTGAGGGATAAGAGGAAACGAACAGCACTTACACTGTCACAGAAAAGATTGGTGACACAGTCCTTAGGGGCGCAACCCTATGCATGTTTAGACCGAAAAAAGTCCTACAACTCCCAGCATTCCCCAGCCAGCATGCTGGGCGTTGTAGGGCTTTTTCGGTCTAAACAGGCTTAGGTTTGCACCCTAATGTGCTCAGAATGATTGCTGAAGAAAGTGGCTATTTCCTCCCACAAAACAAAACAAAGCTGTCTTTTCTCGGAGCTGCAAGTCCAACATATCTGTGAGGAAGGCTGATCTACAAGCACCAAACCCTTTTCCTTAATACCACAATAAAGGACATCCATGGCTATTTACCAATCACAAGGCTCATCCTCTCATTATAAACAGTTTTTGGGGGAAAAACCCTTCCCATTGACTTCAGTGGGAATTCTGTTTATCGATTGCTGGATAAGCTATTGGCTTTTTTAATTGAACAAAAAGTTATCAGTATCATATTGCTCCTTACGTAGCAACTGAGGAAGTTTCACAGAAACCAGCTGCTTAACAACCAAAGTTTACATAAAAGGGCTAAATCTGGAACTGGACATGGAGTTGTGTTTCAGAGACAGAGAGAGAGAGAGAGAGAGGTTCAGTCAAATGGCAAAACAAAACATGGAAGAAATAAGGATATGCAGCAAGAGATGAAGAGAAAAACACGAAAGAAGAACCAGATGGTGATTCACTCTCATGGTGCACATCAGTAATGATGCATTAAAGGTGCAATCCTGTGCAGATTTAGACAGAAATAAGGCCTACAACTCCCAGCATGCCCTAGCTATGTTGGCTGGGGCATGCAGGGAGTTGTAGGCCTTTTTTCTGTCTAAACTTGCATAGGATTGCACCCTAAATCTCATGTCAAGTTTGGCCCTGAGAAGGATCACTCCCATGGTTGCGTCTTCCATCTCACTTTCACCTCCAGTAAAATAGGTTTGTTGGGTGTTTTTATCCCACCCCCCACCCCCCAAAACCCTGTTTGACCAGTGGGGGACAAAAGAAGCATGAATGCGCTCCATGGGAAATGAGGCCTCTCTCAAATCACTTCTAAGTCTCTGAAAATTATTGCCTCTCTCTAGCCCAACAGGGCTTCCTGATACTGCCTTGCCAAGTGAATGAGGTGCACACACAGAAGGAAAGCAGGAAATACCACCCAGAGCTATCGTGAAGATCTGGAGCTATTGTATCTGGACTTGCACAGCAGGTACTGTGCATCCTACTAGTATGTTTGGACTAGCAGTAACCAGCTTGGGGAACTGGCAACATTGATGTCAACACACCCATCTCCCGCAAAAGCACTATGATCACTGGAGCATGAAAAATCATGCTTAGTAGAGTAGGGCCCAAGAAGATAGGGAAAAAGAGAGAGGTAACACCTGAAACAGCCCAGTCCCCAGACCCTGCAATCCCAAGCACGTTTCCTTCAGAAGTGAGTATTTCCAATGAAACTAGTGGGGCTTCCATTTACGATGGAGATGTTGCATTCGTAGGCCTGGCACATGGATCTAGAACAGACCACAGAATTCATTGCTCGCTGACAACAAACACAGAATTCTCACTGCTAGCCAGGGATGTGACCTTGCCACACAAATCGGATGAGGTTTTATTCTAAACTTCTTATTTCTTTCTAGAAGACAACTATCAGTGGGGAAAACTAATAATAATAGAAGCCTAGAGACTTATCATAGAACAGTAGGGTTGGAAGGGGCCTGCAAGACCATTGAGTCCAGCCCCCTTGTCTTTCTTTAGCTGGAGAGGCATTTGCAAATGCATCAATATCCAGAGAAATTAGGTTCTGGTGCCCAGCAACAAAGAAGTGTTCCAAAGCAGAGCAAGTTAACTCCTGCTGATTGTCATTGCTCGACAATGGAACCAATTAGCTAGGGAGGTAGTGGGCTCTCCCACACTGGAAGCATTCAAGATGAGGCTGGACAGCCATCGGTCAGGGATTAGGGATGTACAAAAATTCCGCCACGGATCTCGGGGAGGCCGAATGCCAGCGCATTTGGCCCCCCGAAATCGGTGGCGGAATGGCCTGCCACCCCCCCGCCACCCCCCCCCCCCGGGACGAGACTTACCTTGGGTGGATCTTCCTGGCGGCGGCGGCTCCGGTTTGGCGGCGGTTCAGTGGCGGTTCAGCGGCGGTGCGGCAGCCAGTCTTCCGACTGGCTGCCGCCGCCGCCATTTCCAGTTTAAAAAAAAAAACGTGATAGGCTACTACATAAAGATTTATGTAGCCTATCACGGCTAGGTTTTTTTAAAAAAACTGTGATAGGCTACGTAAATGTTTACGTAGCCTATCATGTCTGACTTTTTTAAAAAAACAAAAAAACAACGCGCATACGCAAATCTACACTATTTGCGTTCCCCTTATTTTTGCCGTCTTAGTCTACGTAAATGTTTACGTAGACTAAGACGTGCCAAAATAAGGAACGCAAATGGCGGCGGCACATTTTTTGTTTTTAAGTCAGCCGTGATAGGCTACGTAAACATTTACGTAGCCTATCACGGCTGACTGCAGGGATGCAAACGGCGGCGACAGTGGATGTCCGGCTGCTGGCGGAGCTGGCCGGCGGCTCCGCAGAATCCCTGTGGAGCACAGCTGGCCAGCCAGGATTCCGGGGGGGGGGGAGGAACGGAGCGCCTCCCCCCCCGGCGAGGATTCCAGGGGGAGGGACAGAATGCCTCCCCCCCAACCATAAACATAATCCACGAAAGGTAAGTACCTTTCGTACATCCCTATCAGGGATGCTCTGACTTGGATTCCTGCCTTGTAGGCCCCTTCCAACCCTACTATTCTATGATTCTATGATTCTTGCTCCTCCAGTTCCTCCGTTTGTCCCACTGTTCCAGGGAGTCCTGTGTGGTCCCAGAGCCAGTGGGAAAGGGCCATGATCGTTGGATGTCTCTCAGACTGTCCACTGTAAGGACAATGAACACCAACCTCAATAAACTCTGGGTTGGATTCTGGAAAATGTTGTTTAGGTTTCACTGCTTAGAGAAAGAAAGAAAAAAAGAAAGAAAGAAAGAAAGAAAGAAAGAAAGAAAGAAAGAAAGAAAATTACTACTGTGCATCAAAGTTCAATGCACAAACATTGCATGGAAACAGTCCTCATACAGTCCAGATGAGTCACTTTTACAGTTCCAATGTCATAGTTCCAGACTAGTTGCAAGTCCATTTGTTATAAACACCAGAACAACTTCTATAAACTTTGATTGTATCAATAATGAGGACATTTGGCTTTGCTGGAAACACATAGAATCATAGGGTTGGAAGGGGCCTACGAGACCATCGAGTCCAACCCCCTGCTCAATGCAGGAAGCCTGATTCCCAGGAGGTCTCCCACCCAAGTACTAACAAGGGCTAACCCTGCTTAGCTTCTGAGATCAGACGAGATCAGGCACATCCAGATATAACCAACATGCTCGCATCGTGTGCCTTTTTGCTTTGTTTACTCCAGGTTCACACCAGACATGTTTGTGACCTGTCCCTCACAGTCAGAACAATGTAGGCCAGTCCTATGTCATATTTAGATATGGGTTTTCAAATTAACCTGTTCAAAATTAGCCTCAATTGTGCTAGATACAGGATCACACTAGGGCTTTCTTAAAAAAATGAGGCACACGTACAATTAGATTGTTGTTTGAGTAGTAAATGGGTAAACAGGGCCATGGTCACAGATCCTGCCCCCCACAGGAATATTCTAGGCCGCTCCGTGAATCTTTAGCTCTCTTTTGAATGAAAGTCTCGCCTTTCTATTGTATAGAAATTAGGGAAAACCGGCAAACAGAATTCCAGTCAAGTGCTTAGGAAGAACTGTTCCTATCTTCCAACATTCTGACCAGTGTGTACCAAGACCCCAAGATATCTAACAAGCACATAACACTTGTTTTTAAAATATATATATTTGGTCCCTCTAATTTAGATATGCCAAACTATTTGTATTTAGAGATGTTGGAGAATTTGGGGGATAAAGTTCAACATGTTTTCCTAGGTTCAGCCCCCCGGACTTTGTTTTGGTTCCCACTGTGATGCCCAACTCATTCTGTAGTGAATCAGGCCAGTTCACAGATTTTCCAGGCATTTTGTGCATTTTTTCCACAGATTTCACAATTTGCGCAAATTTCTGAGCAATTTGTGTAAATTTTGCCATAATTTGCATAAATCACTCAGAAATTTGCACAAATTGCAGAACCTACAAAAAATACTCAAAAAAGGTTCCTGGGATTTGTGGAAAAACCCACAGTTCAGCTTGCAAACACAAATCAAGCCGTACACACTATGGAACTCCATCAAGTCAAAAAAAGAAATGGATGGACATCCCTATTTGTATTTCGGTCTTCTCTGTTTATCATTTGACATATGATGCTCAACTGCTGTACCTGTGGGAACCACCACTATAAAATCCCTCTCGATGGCATATGGATGTGAACTCATGAAGGAAACGGTCTTATGTCGAGCCAGACCACCTAGCTCAGTATTGTCTTTTCTGATTGGCACTGGCTCTCCAAGGTCTCGGGCTGAAGTCTTTCCCAGTATTACCTCCCTAAGACCCTTCCACTGGAGACAGCAGGGATTGAACCTGGGCCTGCTGCATGCAAAGCATATGTTCACCACTGAGCTATGGGCCTCTCCTACAGGGAATCACTTCGGATTTATGAGCAGCTATCTGTGCTCATAAATCACCTACTCCAGGAGGTGCCAACCTTTCTATCTAAAATCCATCTAAAATTATTACTGATATACCTTTAGGGGTGGAACCCTCTCAAGGTGGCATACAAAGGTAAAAACCACACATAGGGGATATAATTTTTAAAAACGTCCATAAAAACAGGTTTCAATAAAATTTGTAAAAAGAGTGATTACCAATTAAAACTATGAAAAACTAAATTTACAATAAAACCAACAGCCCCCGTCAAACTTTGTGGGTCTGTGGGCACATTTGGCGTTTTGAAAAGGTACTCTGGGCACCACCACAAATTGACTGCTGTAGGGGGGTGGGGGGACAAATCACAAAAATCTGTGAGCACCTCCCTTGTGTGTACGTGCATGCATGAACTTGCACCTTGTGCTTCTCACTCTGGCCTCTCTCTCTCTCTCTCTCTCTCTCTGTGTGTGTGTGTGTGTGTGTGTGTGTGTGTCTGGTTGGCTCCACTTTTTTTTGGTCTTTTTCTTGTTTTCCTCCTTCTGGATCCTTTCTCTGTCTCTGTTTCTCTGTCTCTGTCTCTGTCTCTGCCTTCTCTCTCTCTCTCTCTCTCCCCCCATCCCCATGCAAGTGAATGGAGCAATTTCTCCATTCATCTGCATGGGGTGAGAAGAAACTTGCTGAAGGGGGAGAGAAGCCCCCCCCCACACACACACACACTCCAGGGCCCTGTTGTACTTTTACCCCTTTTGCAAAATATTGCTTTTTAAAAATGCTTTTATTCTCTTATAGCATTTACAACATTTTATTCATTAAAATGTATGTGTGAAGTTACTTACTTTGTATAATTGCTATCTCCTCCAGATGCTGGGAAAGATTGAAGGCAAAAGGAGAAGAGGATGGCAGAGGATGAGATGGCTAGATAGCATCACTGATGCAATGAATATGGACTTGAGCACACTCCGGGAGAGAGCGCAGGACAGGAAGGCCTGGCATGCTATGGTCCATGGGGTCACGAAGAGTCGGACACGACTGAACGACTGAACAACAACAACCAGATTGCTCCTGACGAAGGAGCCTCAATCTCCAAAATGCACTGGGGTTAAATAAACATGTTTCACTTTGGCACCTCTGAGAACTCATTCTCTTCCTCCTTTTCACTCATCCTGGGTGCCTCCCTTCTGGTTTTTGTTTGTTCCCCCCACCCCCCCACCCCACACACATGCACACTCACACGCACATGCACATACCATTTTTTGGTAGGGAGGATCCCCCCCTTCCTATTCAAATGAATGGAGGGATCACTCTATTCCCTTACAGAGGGGGAAAGTAGCATGGTGGGTGCCTCAGCCTGGCCTTGCAGGCACAGTGGCAGCTGTGGGTGCCACAGTGGAGACCCTAGACCTACCCCAAGGTCTCCCACCCATGAAACACAGTTATCTGATGGGCTGTGTTCACACATAACAGTAAGCCATGGTTTATGTTCACCATGGTTTGTGGCTTTAGCCATGAATTGTCTTGCAGACAAGCAAACCGCCTGTGGATTGTTTCCTCTATTTCTGTTTCGTTTCTCTCCCGGCCATTTTGCCAGCCTTGAGAGCGTTTTCATTTTTGACCTGCTCTTGCTGGTCTCCTCTGTTTCAGCAGTGCAAACAAGCCAGGGATAAGCCAGGGTTCTGGGTTCAGACATCATGACAGGCCATGGTTTAAACAAGCCAGACTTTGTAAGCCAACAATGCACCAGGGGTTCTATTTGTGGTTTGTAGCTCATTAACAAAGCATGGCTTGTTTGAAGGGATGGGTTCAGACGCAATGACAAGCCAGGTTTCAACAAACCACACCATGGCTTAGCATTACATGTGAACGCTCTGATCAAATTGAGCATCAGCCAAGAACTAGCTTGATTATCAGGACCATCCAAAGTTATCTTTTAGGATCCATGGAATTTTTTAGAACAAAGGAAGCTACCTTGTACCAAGCCAGAGCATGGGTCCAATTTAGCACTGTCTACTGACCATCAGCGGCTCTCAAGAGTTTCAGACAGGAGGTGCCTGGGACTGAATCTGGGACCTTCTGCATGTGAAGTAGTTGCTCTACCACTGAGCTATGCCCCTCTCCACCTTTTTGCACAGGTGTTTGATACATACGGCTTGAAAAAAAATCTAGCCTCTAGAACCTGCATTGGTCTTCCTCTGTGACCTCCCTGTGGATGTGTTTCCAGCAGATCCCAAGCCTTGACAAGTTCAAAGACATATACTCTCTGGTCCCAAGCTGTTCTTTCACCAACAGCTTAGCAGGGCTGGGATTTCAAGCTTCTCGAAGTCCATGGCCGCCTTCCACGGGCTTTGGCTCACCCAGTATACAATACCAGCCTAGCAAAGCACACCTGTCACAACGCACCTAATGTTCTAGGAAGTCCATGACTACCCAGTGTGCACGGATTCTCCTGTTTACACCGCACCTGCAGGGAAATGGTCAAAGAAGCTTGGAAATGGAGTCATCGGTGGCTGTGCATCTTCTCCTTGTAAATACAAAAGAGCCATTCCATCTGGTCCAGGGAGTGAGCCAGAATCCTGGAGAAAGCAAAGTATTCGAAGCAGTCAAGCATTTTGCTGTCATGGGCAGGGCTGTACATAAGCTAGGGTTCCACAGAATCTCAGAAAAGCTGCAGAGTGGGCTGAAGGACGTCCGTTTCCTAAGGATCTGAGCTTTCATGTAGCAAACAAAGGAAGTTTCTACCCTTGAAGGTTGTGGTGTATTGAATGTACCCCTAAGGAGGCTCTAACAAAACAGTATGGTTTCTCTTTTGATGCTTGCTGGTATGGTTTAGTCCCACTGGCTATGGCTCTAGTTTTTCTGTGTGTGTGTTTGCACGCATGCATGCATGTTTATGCACTCTGGTCACTTTGCGGAAGAGGCCACCAGGGCCCTTTTTAATGGTGTTTCCAGACAGATTGCCAGGGGCATTGCTAGGCCAGGACCCATGAGGGCCTAGACCCAAATTTATTTCCCAAGGCCCTGGATCTATTCACCAGAACTCCGAGTGTCCATTGGTGCCAATGGAAAAAGTTTTCCTAAACTTAATCACCATCCAGGATGCAATTCTCAAAGGGGATTACAGCTGGGGAGGCAAGGGTTAATTCTCCCCTCCCCACATGCTGTAACACCTCCACCCAAAAAAATCTCCCCCTGAATGGCAATTAAGCTTAGAAAAGCAAAGCAAAAATGTATTGGTTTGGGATGATCTAGGACAGGATAAAAATTAATTGATTTTATTTGAGATGATTGGGATGAGAAATGAATTGGCTGGCTTTGTGTCCTGCGAAATATAAATAATTCCGTCTTATTATGGAATTATGCAGCTATTTGGTCCTTTCCTCCTTAAATGATTTTGTTTTTGTGGTAAGAAAAAGTCAGAGGAAGCAGTAGGGAAATATGGAAGGATTACAAGTAGAAGGCGATTGATCCTCCATAAAATTCAGTGAAGGAGGCAGGGCAACTGCAAAATAAAAGCCCGATCTGCACGTACCTTTAATTATGTTTGTACATATCCTGAATCAAGTCTAATGTCTAAAGTCCAGGGAGAAGAATTAGATTGCTCATACGGTGTTTCCATTGACTGTGCAATACAAGGTATATATATATATTTTTCAAATCCAAATTTCTCATAATCCATTAGAAAAATTGCTTCGACTACTCTTGAATGGCTTTTACTTAATAACATTACCATGGGAGAGTGTGTCATAACCGGAAGGCAGGTTAGTTCTGTATTGCACCACAGTCCTATGCTTGTTTACTCTGAAGTAAGCTTCACTGTGTTCAATAGGGCTTACTGCCTAGTAAGTGTGTTTAGGATTTATCTGAAGACACCATGGGGTGCAGGTACCGCCCTCTGGGGATCTGATGCAGGGGTGGCAAGTCTGCAGTCTGCTAGGAATGCTTGCGCAGTTTGCCTTCTTGCATTTTTGTAAAGGAATATTACCCCCCAAAAAACAGTGCTTAGGGTTGCATACTTGGATCTCTTTTTTCCTTCTCTCTCTCATTCATAGAATTTAATGAGCACAAAAAATGGCAAAGCAACCAAAAATTCTGCAGTGTACCTGCCACACATTTCATTAGTTGAATAGAATTACCTTTTGCCGTTTCGGCCTATGAGTCTGGAAAAAACTCATCAGTTCATTATCTTCCTGGACTTTTGCAAAATAATTCGAAGCTTGACTGGATGATTTTGCTCCCTTGGAAAAGAATGAGAGGATAGCCATAGCTGTAGTAGTCACTTTGTTGGTAAACTGGTTTGCCATATAGATTACAGTCACAGTGGATCACAACAAAACATGACAAAAACAATATAAATACATGGAAGCTATCTCACTGTCTACCATACCCGCACATCATGCGAGGCCCTCCTCTGAGTGCCCCTGCCCAATACGGCGTGGCAGGCAGCTACAAGGGAAAGGGTCTTTTCAGGATCAGTCCTCTGCACTAATGCTGTTTTGACACCAAAGACTACTTAATGTTCCTAGGCTTTTTAAACTAGATTGTGGTTTTAATGTTGTTTGGCCCTGTAGATTTTCATCCCTCTGTTTCAAACTGTGGTTTTTAGGGTGGCCAGATGTCCCACTTTACAGAGGACAGTCCTCTATTTTGAAGAGCTGGCAGAATCCTCTATTTGAAGGTGTCCTCTATTTGATGAGCTTTCTAGTCCGAATCTGGTTTAAAGTCAAAGAATCATAGAATCATAGAACAGTAGGGTTGGAAGGGGCCTACAAGGCCATCGAGTCCAACCCCCTGCTCAATGCAGGAATCCAAGTCAGAGCATTCCTGACAGATGGCTGTCCAGCCTCGCTTGAATGCCTCCAGTGTGGGAAAGCCCACCACCTCCCTTGGGAATTGGTTCCATTGTCGTATTGCTCTAACAGTCAGGAAGTTTTTCCTGATGTTCAGCCGGAGTCTGGCTTCCTGTAACTTGAGCCCATTAGTCTGTGTCCTGCCCTCTGGGATGATAGAGAAGAGATCCTGGCCTTCCTCTCTGTGACAACCTTGCAAGTTCTTGAAACCATAAGAAGGGAGAACAGCAAAGGTCTGAAAGTTGCCCATCAACACCCGGGCTGCAGACTGAGTAGGAACACAGGTCCCCTGGTCAGTTTTCTCCACCGTGGTAAGATGTCTTGTATTTCTATTTAAATTAGAGATATTGTTTCTAAATTTGCACCTTTACATAGAATTGTAATATAAATCCAAATGTTATGCACTTGGTTCCCTCTTTTGTCCTCTGTTTTTGGTGATGCATTTCCTCTTTTTTTGAGATATGTGTAAATGTCCACCTTACTGGTTTGTTTCCTTGCTCTCCGTTTGAATTGACTGCTTTTATGTTATCATTGTGTTTCTATTGGCTGCTTTTATTGCAATGTGATTATTTGTATGTTGTCAATCCTCCCAGAGAATGTTTGTTATAGGGTAGCATATAAATAAATGCAAATAGATACAATAAATAACAAAATTTAATAGGTGTTTTCATAGGAACACAAATAGAAAGTGAAACACCCTTCTGAGGTGGCATGTGGCACCTAGCAGAGCCTAATCGGCCATGAAACTAATGTACATATCCATTTGAGATTGAAAACTTACTTGCACCCAGGGGTCTGCCCCCATTTGAACCAAGCAGTTGATGCCACTCAAGATCTGATCCTTACACAGGTCCTGAACCTTCCGAGCCTCAGGGGAGAGATTGCGGTATTTCAAGTCCATCAAAAGGGTGGAGTGAGCAAAAGCGGCACACTGTAATGCCGTTAAGCCTGTGTAGGAAGGTGCAAAAGAGTTTTAGGCTCCAAGAAAGGGAGTGGAGCACTGCAAAATGGGGAAATGTTATCCTTTCTTTCAGTTACATGTTGATCAGGGGAGCTGCTAGGCCTGGGGCCAGGAGGCTCCAGCGAGGGATGGGATGGGGCTCCTGCTAGGCCAGGGGCCAGGGGGCTCCAGCGAGGGATAGGATGGGGCTCCCGCTAGGCCAAGGGCCAGGGGGCTCCAGCGAGGGATGGGATGGGGCTCCCGCAAGCCAGGGGGCTCCAGCAAGGGATGGGATGGGGCTCCTGCTAGGCCAGGGGCCAGGGGGCTCCAGCGAGGGATGGGATGGGGCTCCGCTAGGCCTGGGGCCAGGGGGCTCCAGTGAGGGATGGGCTCCTGCTAGGCCAGGGGGCTCCAGCGAGGGATGGCATGGGGTCCGCTACGCCTGGGGCCATGGGGCTCCAGCAAGGGACAGGCAAATGAGCAATGTCTGAGATCCCCAGAATTCTCCAAACATCGCCTTGCTGCTTGTCTCATCCCTGGGTCCCCTTTGCATTTTGTGATCGCTGCTTGCTTTCCACAAACAGGAAGACTGTGCAAATTGAGCAGTGATCAAATGGGAGATTTGCGCAAATCTCCCCCAATCTGCACAGATTTTGAAATAGAACCAGGAATTGGGAATAAGTCGAACACGTACTCATGTTTGTCAATTTCAGAACATTCTTGGCAGACCCTTGCTCGGACTCTGTGCTTCGAACAGGGCGTGCACACATGTTTTGCAAGCAAAAGCGAAATTCTCATATATGCCTGGCTCCAGCCCAAATCTATTTGCCAGGGCCCCTCGGTCTTTTGCCCAGAACCCTGAGTGTCCATTGGTGCCAATGGAAAGTTTCCCCTTCAGCTTAATTGCCAGGCAGGGGCACTTTCAAGGAGTATCACAGCTGCATAATCCCTCCCATCTCATATGCTGCAACCACCACCACCACCACCCCACATGGCAATGAAGTTTAGAAGAAAAAAACCATCCACTGGTGCTAATGGAAGCTTTTTTCCTAAATTTGATTGCATGGGGTGAAAGGGCTCATGATAAAATTTACCAGCCACCCTTTTAATGCATTTTTTCACACCTGTTCACAGACACTGCAGATCCATTGTAATTGCAGATAAACTACTGATAAACTACCGATTTCAGCTGATTGGGGGGTGGGGTGCAACTTAATTAAACAATTTATTTTATTTGGTGCGATTTGGATGGGAAATCAATTGGCTAGCTTTGCCTTCTGTGAAATTTTAAAGACATCCAATTTGCATATGTAGATATAAATCAGCATATGCAAATTTAACACAGATTTGCACCCTATGGGCCTGGGACCTGATTTTTTTTAAGTGCCTAGCAATGCCCCTGGGCTTAATTGTCTCCCAGCCCAGCTCCAATATGGGAAGTGAGCTGGCGTAGGAAAAGATTGCTTAAAGCAATGGAGTGCAGCAAGGTACAGTGGAGGGAGGGTTTGGTTCCCCTTTACCATGTGCTCCATTCCATTAAAAAAATTAGATTGTCACCCAGATTACATATGTGAAGAGGGCAATACATTTAAGGCGCAATCCTATGCACGTTTAGACAGAAAAAGTCCGATAACTCTGTGATGGCTGGGGAATGCTGGGAGTTCTTGGACTTTTTTCTGTCTAAACATGCATAGGATTGCACTGTAAATGCACACCTGTCACGTCTAAGTTTAGCCCTAATTCACATCTGTTCTTCTTGGTTGTTCTGGACTGACCCTCCATCCTTTTTGCCTCTCCTCTCCTCTCCTCCCTAGCATGTCTCATCTTTACCTTTAGACTGTAAGCCTGCAGAAAGGGCCTGTTTTATTCTCAACTTTTGTACAGTGCCTAGCACATATTTGATACTTTATAAGAACCGCAGCAAGGACCAGGCTCGGAACGGGCTCCCTGTGAGCAGCACAGGCTCGGAACGGGCTCCCTGTGAGCACAGGGATCGTGGCATCCAGCTCTCAGCTCCAGTGCTTTAGCGGAGCCAAGGTTTGCAAGGACGCAGCGCTGGCACTTTTTTTATTACCAAGGTCATCTGCCACTCCTGTTAGACTTCCCTGTTCCCTTTGAGCTCAGCTGCAATCCTCACAGTAGCTGGGGCCGGGGATGAATTTTCCCAGCAATACTATGCACTTCCCTGCTGCAATACAGAGTATTTTGGGGCGGGTTGGTCTTGAAAGGGCAATCAAGACCCATTAGCTTTGCAAGCAACCTGCTCCTTGTAGAGATGAACATTGCTAGAACTGATTTGTTGATACGGTCAATGCAGCTGGCAGCTGCCTGAATTCTTGGACTGCACTTGGGGCCGTGGTTATGGGGTCTCTCATGATGAGCACCCGCACTTCAGAATTTACCACTGCCCCACCACTTGCCCCCCCTCACAGCCTGTTTGATGCTTGACAACTGCCTTCCTTCTTGTAGGTAAATAAACCACATGGCAAGCAAAATTGTCCTCACAGCCCCTTGTCAGCATACCCCGATTGTCAGTTGCATCCACTTCAACATGGATGCCACCGCCCTGACAGTTTTTCAAGACCTATCATAAAGAAAGAGAGAGAGACACTTACAATACATATCCTGACATGGGTCTGTGGCCAGAGAGGAGCAAAGATTCATATTTCTAATTTGGACCATTTAACGGTAAACCTCCCATTACTCGTTGAGGAGCTGGAAATCCTAGCATATTTTTAAAGTACTGCAACATAAGTAAGTAAATAAGAGCAGACAGGATCTTTCTTCCCTGTCATTCATTTACATCTGACCACCAAATCCCCCCAGGTACCATTCAATCCCAACATCTGTACCAAATTCAAAACCAGGACTATCACTCAGTTAATCGTAGTCAAATGATTGTTTATTCTATCCTACACATGTTTATCCAGAAGCAAGTCTTTCTGGGCTTAGTGTGGCTTACTCCCAGGTAAAGGTGCAGTGAAAGTCAAATAATCTATTGATTACATTTGCACGTGTACAAAAAACATAGTTCTGAAGCAAGAATCACACTTCCTTTGCTTCTAAATTATGTGTGGGTGTGCCACTGCAGGCATCATTTTAGAAGATGAAGTTAGGTCTGGATGCTGTCTGAGGAATCCCATGCAGTCCTGTGATACTTGTCTGTCTTGTCTGTAATACTGAGGGTTAGTCAGGAGAGGGTTAATGCAACCAGTAGGACTGATGGAGATATCTTGATGGCTTTGGCCAAGCGATCCAGTGCCCTTCTTTTCTGAAGGAGATGTCTCTCAATGGGTGTGCTCTTCTAGAAGAAGAGAGCAGTTTGGGGATCAAGATTTAGCTCCTGGCATTGAACAATGCCCCATGAAAATTGAGTCATTCAAACTACAACCCAGTTTGCACAATCACCACGGCTTAAACAAGCCATGGTGGCGTGCACACAGCATCATTTCCCTATTCACCAGCCCTGGCACAGCTTGTCATGTCGTCTGAACCCAGGCAGTATGGCTTGTTTGAGGGGGAAAAAAAACGTAAAATAACCCAACAATAGGCCATTGGTTAATTTGAGGATTGTTTCCCCCACACAAGAAGCCATGTCACCTGGGTTCAGATGACATGACAAGCCGTGCCTGGGTGGGTAATTAGGCAAATAGTGCCTAGCACACACTGGCATGCACCACAGCTTAAATAAGTGATTTTGCACACTAGGTTGATGCCTGTGAAGAAGTCTCTGAGAGAGAAGATCAGGCTGGGAGTTAGAAAGCTAAATTGGAGCTGTGGAGGCATTTTTGGGTGCAAGAGCCTTCCTGGAATTCTAACGGGGCACCAGTGTCTGTTGGAGTGCTAATGTTGTGAATCTTTGTTTATGCTCAACCTGTGTACTTGTAAATAAATGCAAAAATAATGTCTCCAATGTCCTCGTTCAAAAGAAGCCAAACCTTGGGTAAAATACTTGCATGCTTAGAGTTCTCATCACTCAAATAATTGGGGGGGGGGGGGTTAGGATGTAACACACACACACACACACATTCAAACTTCTCAAACTGCCTGTTTAACTGGGAGCATCTTTTTAGTTGATTTAAATCTTTTAAATTGAGTAATCTAATTAATTACTTATATGTTACAGCCCCTCTCAAAATGACAGATTCAGAATCATGCCTTCCACTTGAACCCAGTGCATACAAAATAAGCAAACCCATGTGCCTTTTATTAACTTGTACATTTGATTTTGAGCTTGGCATATGGGTTGGTTTCCTTGGCATGTAATTTTTGTTGCTTTAAAGCTTCTCAAATGAACAGATGTGTATAACCAAACCAGGCCTCTGTTTCAAGGTCTACTTACTTCCAGGACTCTCAGGTAACCCTTCTCGGCACAGAGATGCAAGGGGGTCCTCCCCAAGCCATCCTTTGCGTTGACGTTGGCTCCCAGAGAGATCAGGTCACTGGCTATAAGATGATGATTCTTTTGAGAGGCTAAGTGCAATGCAGTCTTTGAAGGATCAACAAAAACAAAGAGGGAGAAAAGTGGGAATTATTCACACAGGAACAGCTTGGAATGAAGCTGCCAGCTCTGGGACTGGCCTTTTAACTGTGCCTTTAATAACAGTAGCTGCAGCAATAATAGCCAGCAATAGTGTTTATCTCTGGGCTAGCCTTTCCCAGCCTGTTGTCCTCCCGATCGCTGGACTAAACCTCCTGTCATCCCCAGGGAGAGCAAACTGTCCTCTCCAAAGAGCAGATCCTTTCTATGGTGGCTTTGGGGTTGTAGAATACTCTCCCCTGGTAAGTCTGAATATGTTTTCCCCTAGTCTACGGAAGGCCCGTGGCTCAGGGGTAGGCCCCTGCTTTGCATGCAGAAGGCCCCAGGTTTGATCCCCGGCATCTGCAGGTAGGGCAGGAAAAACTCCTGCTGCCAGTCAGCGCTGCCAGTACTGGCGTAGAGGGAGCAAGCGTCTGACTCAGTATAAGGCAGATTCCTTTGTTCCTTCCACGGACAAGTGAAAACACCTTTATCCAACCTGAAGTTCGGGGATTAGTAGAGATCCTTGCGGTATTTTCAAGTTTTGGTTTTATTAGCTTAATGGCATCATTTTTCTATTTCATGTGGATTGCTTTTGTGTTTTCATACTGTTGTCAACTGTCCTCCAAACTGTTTTCTGTTGAAACCTGGTCTGTCATAATATATATTAATACCAGTTTGAGTTTTCCCGTGCTCACGCTTATGTAGCCAAAATCGCACCACCCCTGCACAAGAGAGACGTATTGGCAGAGTCCAGGTAAGCCCCAGGCTTTCAGAGTGCCAAACAATCTGCAGGAAAAAAGACTTCTGAGGAGGCAACCCACCCCTCACCCTGCAACCCCCCCCCCGCCCCAGAATAACTCGGTGGCATCATGGAATGTTGAGCTCCTGAGAGGAAAAAACCTCTCAAAGAGTGGGGAATAGAATGGAGTGGCTAGAAGAGGAAGACAGAAAGACACACATTGTATGGTAGAAAGAACCATCTCATTGTCTGGATAGATCACTTCCTGGTTCACACTGAGAAGCTATTTTTAAAAGTCCTCAGGGATGAAAGTGAGAGCTGCCCAAGGAAACTGATGTGAAAAATTAAAGAACTGAATGTAGGTGGGATTAGCCACTCACAAAAGAACCAAATGGAGGGGGCAGGGGATAAGCAAGAACGATAATCACATCCAAGCAAGGCATGCAAGCATTATAATTTATTTTAGGAAAGTATGAGCTTGGTAAACTCAGTCTCTCTCTTTCTCTCTCTCTCTCTGTATGTGTATATAAGTGTGTGTATATATGTGTGTGTGTGTACACACACACACACATGCACACACACACTAATGAGGCTTAGTACTTTAAAAAAAGGGGGGTTGGAGCCTCAGCCCTGGTGCGCCCTGGTTGGAATTCAACCTTGCTGGGTGTTCATGCCTGTTTTGCTGCATCTTCCTCATCAATTCTGTTCCGATATGCAAACCTCCATGCCAGTGCATAAGTCAATGCCCTTTTCCCTTGCATAACGGCCTCATGCAGGAGCCTGGAAGAAAAAAGGAGAGGAGGTAATATAAAGAGGAAGGATACTTCTAAGACAGCAAGGAAGCAAAAACAGCGTGAAATCAGAAGTGTGGTTTGGTCACTTTTAAGCAAATGCAAAACACTTGTATACATGCATGGTTTCATCACTACATTACATTAACCACAACCAATACAATGTATTGGCCCCATGGAAGAAGTTAAGCACCTAAAAAGCCCTGTACTCTGGAGCAGACCAAAGGCCCATCAAGTGGAGTTTTCCTCCCAGAGTGGCCAGCCAGATGCCCCAATGGGAAGCCCACAAGCTGGACATGAGGGCAATAGCCCCCTCCTGCTCACATTCCCCAGCAGCTGGTATACAGACACATGCTGCCTCTATCTACTCTGAACAGCTCTGCCTCTGGCCTCTATAGAATAATAGAATAGTAGGGTTGGAAGGGGCCTACAAGGCCATCGAGTCCAACCCCCTGCTCAATGCAGGAATCCAAGTCAGAGCATCCCTGACAGGTGCCTGTCCAGCCTCGCCTTGAATGCCTCCAGTGTGGGAGAGCCCACTACCTTCCTAGGTAAGTGCTTCCATTGTCGTACTGCTGTAACAGTCAGGATGTTTCTCCTGATGTTCAGCTGGAATCTGGCTTCCTGTCACTGGAGCCCTTTATTCCGTGTCCTGCACTCCGGGATGATCAAGAAGAGATCCTGGCCTTCCTCTCTGTGACAACCTTTCACATACTTGAAGAGCACTATCCTGTCTCCCCTCAGTCTTCTCAAGGCTAAACATGCCCAGTTCTTTCAGTGTCTCTTCATAGGGTTTTGTTTCCAGTCCACTGATCATCTTTGTTGCCCTCCTCTGAACCCTCTCCAGCTTGTCTGCATCCATCTTAAAGTGTGGTGCCCAGAACTGGACACAGTACTCCAAATGAGGCCTAACCAGTGCTGACTGGGGGGGAACTAGTACTTCCTGGGATTTGGAAGCTATGCTTCTATTAATGCAGCCCAAAAGAGCATTGGCCTTTTTTGCACCCACATCACATTGTTGGCTATATTCAGCTTGTGATTGACAACAATTCCAAGATCCTTCTCGCTTGTAGTGTTGGTGAACCATGTATCCCCCATCTTGTAACTGTGCATTTGGTTTCTTTTTCCTAGGTGCAGAACTTGGCATTTATCCCTATTCAATTCCATTCTGTTGTTTTCTGCCCAGTGCTCCAGACTATCAAGATCACTTTGAATTTTGTTTCAGTCTTCAAAAGTATTAGCTATCCCGCCCAATTTTGTGTCATCTGCAAATCTGATCAGCATTCCCCACACCTCTTCCTCCAAGTCATTAATAAAAATGTTGAAGAGCACTGGGCCCAGGACTGAGCCCTGCGGTACCCCACTCATTACCTTTCCCCAGTTGGAGAAGATCCCATTGATAAGCACTCTTGGAGTCCGATGTAGCCAACTGTGGATCCACTGGATTGTTGTTTCATCTAGCCCACCTTGAGCTAGTTTGCTCATCAGGAGATCATGGGGCACTTTGTTGAAAGCTTTGCTGAAGTCGAGGTATATGATGTCCACAGCATTCCCACAGTCCACAAGGGAGGTTACTTGATAAAAAAAATGAGATAAGATTTGTCTGGCAGGATTTGTTCTTGACAAATCCATGTTGGCTTTGAGTAATCACTGCATTGTTGTCAAGGTGCTTCCAGATGGATTGCTTTATCATCTGCTCCAGAATTTTCCCAGGGATTGATGTCAGGCGGACTGGTCTGTAGTTCCCAGGTTCCTCCTTTTTACCCTTTTTGAAGATAGGGACAACATTAGCCCTCCTCCAGTCATCTGGCACTTCACCCGTCCTCCATGATTGCTCAAACAGAATAGACAGTGGTTCTGAGAGTTCTTTTGCTAGTTCCTTTATTACGCTAGGATGCAGTTCTTTTGGCCGTGGAGATTTGAACTCATTCGAAGTAATGAGGTGTTCCTTGACCATATGTCTATCGATCTCAAGCTGCAATCCTGCCCCTTCAGCCTGTACTTTGCCTTTGCCATGGGGGTCATGGACCCTCTTTTGGGAGAAGACTGAGCCAAAGTAGGAATTCAGCACCTCTGCCTTTTTTTTGTCATCTGTTATCATTTTGCCATCCTTATTTAATAGCTGAACCACCATTTCTTTCCTCTGTCTTTTACTATGCACGAGGCTGAAGAAAGCCTTTTTGATGCTTTTAGCATCCCTCGCTAACCTCAGCTCGTTCTCAGCTTTAGCCTTCCTGACGCCATCCCTGCAATTCTGTGCTACCTGCCTGTACTCTTCCTTTGTTGCTTGGCCTTACTTCCACTTCCCATATGTGTGCCTTTTTTTGTTTTCAGGTCATCTCTAAGCTTCTCTGTTTTCTTCCACCTTTTTTTCTTGTTGGAGTTATTTGTAATTGTGCCTTGAGAATTTCCTTTTTTAAAACTCCCACCCATCTTGGACTCCTTTTCTCATTAGCGTCACTTGCCATGGGACCTTACTGATCATTGTTCTGAGTTTATTAAAATCAGCTTTCCTAAAATCCAGGGTACGCGTTTGGCTACACTCGGCTTTTGCTTCCTTTAGAACCAAGAACTCAAGTATAGCATGGTCTCTTTCCTCCAGAGTTCCTGTAACTGCTACTTTATCCACTAAGTCATCTCTGTTGGTTAGGATCAAGTCAAGGATAGCCAATCCTCTAGTTCCTTCCTCTACTTTCTGTAGGAGGAAGTTATCCGCCACACAAGTCAGGAATTTCCTGGGGGGACCATGTTTTGCAGAATTTGTCTCCCAACAAATATGGGGGAAATTGAAGTCCCCCATTACTACTGCATCATGCTTCCTTGAAACATTGGTTATTTGCTTTTCAAAAGTTTCAGCCTCATCTTCTCCTTGATTGGGTGGCCGGTAGTAGACTCTGACCACCAGGTTCCTTTTATTTTTTGCTCCATTTATTTTAACCCAGATGCTCTCAATGGGCCTACCAAGCTCAACCTCCTGTATTTCTGTGCAAAGATATGAATTTTTCACATACAGTGCAACCCCACCTCCCTTTCTGTTCCTTCTGTTCTTTTTGAACAAGTTATATCCTTCAATTGCTGTATTCCAGTCATGAGAGTCATCCCACAAAGTCTCAGTTACACCTACCCAGTCATAACTTCCCTCCTGTATTCCCTCCTATCTAAACAGCTAGGATAGTTTTGTGTTAACAGCTAGATTTTATATTTCCAAAAATGGAGGGATCTACAATTGTCCACAACTTTCTTCTTCTCAGTGGTCTTAGGGGCACTGAAACCCTCACATCAGCCGACAGGACCATTTGAAGGTCTGCAAACCCTCCTCCTCCAAATCATCTTAAGGTTCTGACTATGTAGCCATCCTGACTACAACATCCAGTCAGTCTCCTGCACCCCACTCTTATTCCCTCCCCGCAAACCTGCCATTTGTAATATCTTCCCTGATGAAGAGATCTGGAGATTTCAAAAACCGGCACATTGTTTGTGATCTTTAAGTTGGCCTACTAAAGATATTACAGTGTAAGGATTTTGGATTTTTTCTTATGGGCAGCTGTGTTGGCCAGACTGTAATGTTTGACTACTAGACTTAGTGGCTACATGAAACCTCCATGTTCAGAGCTAGTCTACCTCAGAACAGCAGTTGCACACACCCCACCAGGAAACACGAGAGGGTGTGCGATGGAGGCTGGTGGCTCCAATGTCAGTAGGGTGGTGAATCTGCTCAGGGTTTCAGTCAGAACCCTAAAAACCTCTAAATTTTAGAGTTCTAACTGGTTCTGACTGAAACCTGGAGTGGATTTACTGCCAACTGACATTGGAGTCATCAGCCCCACTGGGGCTATTGCCCTCATGTCCATAGGCAGCTGGTTGGCCACTGTGAGAACAGAATACTAGACTAGGTGGACCCTTGGTCTCAGCTAGCAGTTCTGCTCTTATAGAAAATCACTGGAGACAATTGGAAAGAAGGGGAAAAACTGAACAGGGAAGTTAATTCAGGTCTGGGTTGAAGCGTTCCCAGCAGTTCCAGACTACATCTCCCAGAATTCTTTGGCCATTAAACCAGTTTCAAACAGCTTTGGTATCTGTCGTGTAGATAAAAGACTTAGGCAGCAACCCTAAACTCACTAACTAGTGACGATCAGTAGTGTAGTGGAGCCAGGCCTCCCACGGGTGCGGTGCCAACTTTTTTATTATCAGAGACCAGTGGAAGCTGATGGCACCAATGTCACTGGGGTGGTGAATCTGTGCCAGGTTTTAGCGAGAACTCTGAAGGAGCTGTCCAAGTGCTTCAGCAGCCACCCCACAATCCCCCTCTCCCGAATTCCCTGCTCCCTCTAAGCATAGCTGCAATCCACACAGCAGCTGGCAAGGCAGGAATGAGTTTTCCCAGCAGCAATATATTATTCCCTGACGTTGAACTGCGGACCGGAAGGTCGGCAGGACAGCAGTTCGAGACCCGAGTGCCGCGTGACGGGGTGAACTCCTGTCTTCAGTCCCAGCTCCTGCCAACCTAGCAGTTTGAAAGCAAGAAATTGCAAGTAGATAAATAGGTACCGCTTCGGCGGGAAAGGTAACAGCGTTCCGTGCACCTCGGTGTTCAGTCGGCCACATGACCACGGAAGCGTCTTCGGACAGCGCTGGCTCTTCGGCTTAGAAATGGAGATGAGCACCACACCCTAGAGTCGGACACGACTGGTTGGGGACACCTTTACCTTTTTTTACCTTTGATGTGGAATGGGCAGGTAGGACCCACTCCCTTTATGACAGGCCTAGGGTTTCCATCTCTATCTGGTGGAGATGAAAATGGCTAGAACTGGTTTGCTGATATGAAGCAGTACAGCTGCCTGCATGATTGGACTCTCGCTGGGGCCGTGACTATGGGGACTCTCATGACAAACACCTGCACTTCAAGATTTACCACTACTCCACTGGTGAAGACACTGGGCCTTCCTTCTGAGTGAACATGTACAGGATTGGGTCGCACGCCACCACCTCAGCCCAGGGCTGTGCATGCACTCCAGCACATCCCCAGGGCTTGCGTCTTGTGTGGGCTTCCAGTTCAGTTCAAAGGAGACAGCTTCTGTATATGTGCAAGGGAATGAGCATGTGGCTTGGCTTCATCCAGTGAAATGAACAGGGCTGGGAGGGGAACCCTGTACCCCTTCCCAAGCTCTGCCACTCCCCCAGCAGAACACTGGACCAAAGCAATTCCATTTCACATGACACAAGGGTGGTTAATAAGCCACAGTGGCTTGTTAACCAACCCCATGTGTGCGGGTCATATACCACCCCGTTTACCTACCTACCCTAACCAGGCGTGGCTTGTCGTGAGGGTAGGTGGCTGGGATTGTTAACAAGCCAGCCAGCAATCCTACAACAAGCCATGCATTCTGGGTGGTTGTTAACCACCCCAGCCACCCACCCTCGCCAGGTTCAGACGTCACAAGTCATGCCCGGCGAGGGTAATTAAGTAAATTGGGTGGCACGTGACCAAGGGTGGTTAACAAGTTATCACAGCTTATTAACCACTCTCATGTCATGCAATCCTGGTCAGAGGCTCCCTTTTCAGTCCTGGCCTTACTTTCACTCCAGCTGATCTCTGAAAGAGGAGATTCCTGTTATTTTACATCTGAGGAACAAATATTTGCTGTTTAAACACAACTTGTTCTGCTGAAGTGACTCATAAAAGGTTGTCACTTCCATTTTAATTCCTGTGAATCAGCAGTCCCTAGTTCTGTGGAAATGTTGTAAATATATATCTAAGGGCAAGGTAAAAGCAGCAGCAAAGAGACACACACATAAAGCCAAGACTAAGAACCAATAAATGAAAGTAAGCAACCCGGGAGTCAAACGCTTGTTTAAAGAGAAGTGGCTTCAGTTGACAGCAGAACTCAGATAAAGAGGAAGATGCCCTAACCCAGGGGTAGGCGACAACTAGTCACCTACCCCTGACCTAGTATCTTGGGGCAGGGCATCCCACATACAGGGTGTCACCACTGAGAAAGCCCTCTGATGCGTTACCACCAACTCTGCCTCTGAAGGCATCAGCACATGCACGAAGGGCACAACTGCCAGTCTTGGTATTTCGAAGCCTGTGTACATGTCACTGTACTTGCCAGGGGCATTGCTACAGGGCCGTTTCTAGGGAGAGGCAAAGTGGGTGGTTGCCTGGGGCACGAAGAAATCGAGGGTGCCAAATGACCCTGAGGCAGACAGCTGCAATAGTGGCTGGGCATGGCTGGGCCGGCAGTCAAGGAAAGCACTGCATTGGCCAGTCCTGCCTGCAGCCGCATGCCATTCCAAAACGCCGTATGTTCCCTAGTATGAGACGCAGCGAGCTGAACCAATCACCTCGCTAACTTTGTGGGGTGAGCAGCCAGTGAGGGCACCGGAACAGTTGGAGGCCTGTCTTCTCAGTGCTCCTGGGTTCCTATTGGTTGTATGTCCCCAAAGCAGCATCTCATTGGTTCAGCTCACTATCACTCACACAAGGGGAAATGTTGCGATTTAAAATGGCCAGTCCGCACTGCAGCTGCACGCCGATAAAATGCTTCCTTTACTTGTGCCAAGCCTTGCCTGGCCGCTACTGCTGTCTGGCTGGGGTCATTTGGGAGGTTCCTTACCACCACAGCCACAGCCACCAGCACCTGCTCCCACTACTGATGAGGGGGCAGAAGGGCTGGGGGAGGGGGAAGAATGGAAGAATTTTTAAAAATTATGTTCTTTTAAAAAAAGCATAATTTTAATGTGTTTTAATCTTTTTGTTCTTTTACTGTTTTATCTTTTGTGTTCACTGTTCTGAAATGGTTTTAGATATGGAGCAGTATACAAATATTGTAAATCAACAAATGGTTCCCTTTTCTGAACTCCCCCCCCAACTTTCCCCTTCCCCAAAAAACTTTGTATGGAGGTTGTTGAGTGTGCCGAACCTTTGGTTCAATGATGTCTGTAAAAAGTTTTTTTTTAAGAAAGGGACCTCTTTCTTCCCTTCCTGCTACCATGTGATGGGAGGAGCAAGTGACTGACTTGGATGGGGCAATGCAAATTTTATGCCAATTTGTGTCCCATGGGCCTGGCCCTCCAACCATTTATTTTACCTAGCAATGGCTCTGGAAGTTGCTCACATTCATTTCCTTACTCTTGCTTCTCCTCTCCCTCCTTCTATGTTCTCTGTAACTACTGGCATTTGACTGCACACACCACTCTATAAAACACAACGGATGCTGATGGTACTAAACAATATATGTGAATCATGATGGAGTGAAAGAAAGGCCGGGGAAAAGCAGATTGCAGTAATCAGGGTGTGATATAACCCTTGGGTGATCCAAGACCTTAGTAGCAGGGAAGAGTTACAAAGGGGGCAGATTTTTTCCTTCGTAGTATTATCAGGAACAGAAGAGAACCACTGAAGACACACCTGTTCCCATTTTTATCTGGCGCAAGCAACCTGTCCACCGAAATGCTCCTCAGCCAACTCTCCTCGCAGCAGAGCTGGAACTGGAAGAAAGAAGTGGCAGAAGAGTCCTGCCTCACAAAAGACCTGGCAGTTGGCTTTGGCCGTCCCCCAACATACATGGTGGCCGTGGCATCTTCCAAAGGTTCTGGTGTGGCATGCCCTGATGGATTGTGGCACTGAGGCCTGATAATGTCTCTGGGAAAGCCTTGGAAACTTGCCATAGAATGCACAACAGCGCCGTTCCGGTATCTTTCTTCCTCACACAAATGTTGGAATGTGTCGCTAGGATCCAAACATTGTTGTAGCGTTCTGCAGTTGAACCCGCTGAAATTTTCTGCATGTGGATATGCTAATGTGCCTGAACTGGGGAATGGAGAACGTGGCTGAACCCTGACAGATTCCCAGCTGCTTTCTGGTTGTAGGCCACTATCAGCTTCCCAGCAAGGAGGCTGAAATTCTGCAGATGCATCCTGATGGCATGGTATAGACAATGGCAACCCTAGCTTGGAGCGGCTCTTATTCAGGTCTTCTTCAAGTACTTCAACCAGGATGTCCAGGTCCTCGACACTTTTTAAGGCAGCCTGAGTATGATGCCTGCTCTTTAGAAAGGAAAGAAAGAAAAGAAAAGAATGTGTGAGGTCTGCCATGTGATTTGGGAAATGCTGGCTACAGAAGACAGAAAGTGCCCCACATACTTGTTTGTTTCGCTTTTCTGAGTAAGCTCTTTTTTTTTCTGTATGGGAAGAAGGAAAAGAAAAAGTATTCTGTAACCAAAGTGATTAACGCAAGTATTTGTATATAGGATGCATAAGCATGACTGCACATGTGAGAGATCCAAGCAGGAGCCATTGTACAGCATTTAAGGAGTGACGCGCGGTAACAATCATTTCAATTTCCCCGGGGCACCTGGCTGCTTACAGAAAGCATTCTTTGAGAACAGAACTCCAAAGGGAGACTCCCATGTGAAACTGCTGCACTGGGATTTATCAGCAAGTTTGATTCTTTGTTTAGGTCTTAATCAACACCAGGGTTCTCTCATTCTTATTAAGGATTTTAAATTAGCACAGCACGCCTAGGAAATCCATATTACCACCCCTCTAGATATATTGGACTTTAGCTCCCATCAGCCTGAGCCAGCATGGCCAATGATCAGGAATGCTGGGAACTGTGGTTCAAAACATCTGCAGAGCACCAAGTTGGGGAAGGGTGCTTTATCCATTTGACACCAGCCACCTCCAACCTGGTACCCTCCAGATGTGCTGGACTATAACTCCTAGCATTTCCAGCCAACGCATCTGGAGGGCACCAGGTTGCGATGCCTGTTTTCATTTTTCCATGTGTGTCTGCGCTAGTAGCAGTTGTATTAAGCACTTGCTTAGGATAGCAATATTTTAGGAACATAGGAAGCTGCCTTACACTGACTCAGACCATGGGTCCATCTAGGCCAGTATTGTTGACACTGACTGGCAGCAATGGCTCTCCAGGGTTTCAGGCAGGATTCTTTCCTTGCCCTACCTGGAGATGCCGGGGATCAAACCAGGGACCTTCTGCATACGAAACAGGTGCTCTACCACTGAGCGAGAGCCCTTCCCTCACTGCAGGTTCAATCTCATTCTCCTGCATCTTCTTGGGCAGCAGGACTATGACTCTTCTAGGAGCTCCCTGGCTAAGAGATGATGGCCCCAGGGTACAGAGTAAACAGTGGGGAGATGGAGCAGCAGTGGCTCTCCAAGGCTTCAGACAGGCATTTTTCCAGCCCTATCTGGAGATGCCAGGGATCAAACATGAGACCTTCTGCATGCAAAGCAGGGGCTCTACCAACTGAGCTACAAGCGTGCCAAAGAAGAGGCACAGCCCAGGAATGCTTGTAGTCTTGCAGATGATACTATGGTATGACTCCCAGATCATACATTGCTCAAAGTTGCTTGCACTCCAAGCAGTAGTTCTTTACCTGTTCTTCCTGAAGCCATTTTGGTACCTGCATTTACAGATGTTTCCTAAGGAAAGGAAATAAAACAGTGTATCTGGGACATTATCTTCTATTAGATAGATCAGGCTTTCCCAACCTGGCACCCTCCAGATGGATTAGACTACAACCCCCACCATCCCCAGACAGCTTGGGTGATTGTGATGATGAGATTTGTATTCTAGCACATCTGGAGGGTGCCAGATTGGGAAAGACTGGGATCCAGACATGGGTCTAAACATGGACTGCAGTGTCCCTCTTGACCAGTGCAAAACAGACATCACTTTAAAAAGTCAGTGTGGCTGGACAAGTAACAGGGAAATATTTGTGAACTCTCAAGGTAATGCCTTCCTAAAAAGCAGTTGTGGCCAGCTTTGCTCCTTCAAGGAAAAAGCCCAGAAACCCACATTTCTAGGTTGGGAATCTCAGTAGAGGGGTAGATTTCCATACAAAATATACATTTTTTCCCCTGTGCTGGAAAAGTGTGTTACATGAACTAGCGGCCCTCAGACTTTAAAGAACAAAGAGCAGTAATTTATCAAAAGGAATAAAAGCATTTTTAAAAGTGCTACTGGGATAATATCTCAGTATTGGGGGTTCACACTTCAAGTAGTGGATTCTAATCTCACTCGCACACACTATAAAGGTGCAATCCTATGCAAATTTGGCCAGAAAATAATCCTACAACTCTCAGCATGCCCTAATAAGACTTTTTCTGTCTAAACATGCATAGGATTGTGCCCTTAAAGGTTCTTAATTTGAAGAGTATCATAGCAACCCATTAAATAAGGGCACAACCCTATGCATGTTTAAACATAAAATGTCCCACAACTCCCAGCATTCCCCAGCCAGCATGGCTGGCTGGGGCATGCTGAAAGTTGTAGGACTTTTTTCTGTCCAAACATGCATAGGGTTGCACCTTTAATGTATGGTGTCTGGGGCACTTTTAGAGAAAAATATAGCTGATTATTTGTTAAACCAAAGGGTGGCAAAGTGGGAGACAGACAGATCTGAACAAAGAGAAACACAACCCAGTTTCAATGACAGCATGCACAGGAGAACGCTCCCATGGATCGCTCATGCTATTTATTTATTTAGTGCTCTCAGTGTGTGTGGTGCTTTACAAAGGGCTTAGAATCTAACATTTGATCCAGGGGAACCAATAGAGGGAGGAGACAGAAATGGGACAGGAGTAAACGGGAAGAATATGCCATTAATTAATGGAAGGTAGTGGCTGTGCCATTTGGATTTTCCAGTTCAGCATCACAATGTATCGGGTTGACCCACATCCTATGTTGGGGGTGCAGAACATCAGGCTTGGGGACCAAATCCAACCTGCCTGGGTTCTCCAGATGGCCATGCCCCTTCCCTGGCCCCACCCCCTTTCTCCCTCAACCACCAGTTGTTTGGTGGTTTCCTGGCTTCTGTGCGGTTTCTCCCCTTACTCTAAAACATTGAAATGCCTCTCTGGCAGGAAGAGCTTTAAGCTGAAATACACTGGTATTTTTTGGCCCCGTCCCTTTTGTGTGGAATTCGGCCCCCTGAAAGCGTCTCTGAAATAGAGTGTGGCTCTCAGGCTAAAAGAGATTCAAACCCCCTGCCCTATGTGAACAAACCAGAAAAGGGGCAGCGAGCATCCCACACTGGCAACAGCCCACCCTCCACCCTCTCCACTCTCAGGAACAGGGAGCGCATCTGACCTTGTTGTCGCTGGAATCTATCCCTTTGGAGAGTCGTATTTTCCTCAGCAGTTCACGCACTGGCATTTTGACCCTCACGCCCACATATTGCTTGTGCAGGGCACCGGTGGTCAATGCCAAACCTGGGAAAAGTCAAAAGATGATGACTCTTAAGACAAAAGTTACAAGTTCCGTGCTGTACATGAAGTGGCACGTTGTAGGAACGACAGCCTGTCATGCTTTGGTGGAGGCAAAGCTTCGAGAGAGCTTAAGGTGCTGGGACACTCCTGCATGTGAAACCAAATCAAGAAAGGGAAGTTTAGTCCTCTCTCCAATTCCATGGTAGGGGAGGAACAGGAGGACAGAACCCGCCCACCACCACCACCACCACCAAGTTCACAGAACTCTCCTGGTCCTGGGGCTTCCAGCAGCAATGCTCCAGTTCTTTACCACCAGGACTGACTGAGCGGTGTTCCTCAAGGATGCCATCTTGGCTGCAATACAAATGGACTTAGCACTGGCTTACTTAGGTGTTTACAGAATGTTTTCAGACAATGCTCCCAAAACAGCCTTCAAAAGCAATCTGATAAAACAATTACAAACCAACATTAAAACAACAAAAATTGATCTAAAACATCCGCCACATAATCTAAGGCAGCAGAGGCACACAGCTTTCTCAAGGCCTAGCAGTCAGTCAGCTGACCCTGTATGGGCCAGTTAGGCACCACCATGCTGTATAAAACCCCCAGACTCCGAGCTTCATCTGCACTCTGTCATTGGAGAGTTCTACCTGGCTAAGCACCCTCTTCCCGGGCCCTCACACTACTCCCTTTCTAGGGTGGCCATATGTCCTACTTTACAGACGACAATCTGCTAGTTGAAAGCTTCTGAGTCCAGTTTAAAGATGGAGAACCCCAAGAAGGGGCCTTGAAGTTCACCATCAACACTCCACATCTGGACAGCAGACTGAGCAGGCACACAGCTCACCTGGTCTTCCTCCCTTTGGTGAGAGTACTGCATTGCCATTTAAATTATAGTAATTATTTCTCAATGTGCTTCTATGCATATAAATTAGCAAATGCAAATTGTCCTCTTTTTTGGCAACGAGTAAGCGGCCACCCTGTCTCCACTTCCTGCCTGCCCTGGTTTAGTATTTTTGCTTCTGGCCCTTCTGAATTTTGACTTTTATTATTACATTTATATCCCACCTTTTTTCCTCTCGCAAGGAACACACAGCAGCTCACATAGTCCTCGTCCTCTCCCTTTTATCCTCACAACAACCACCCTGTGAGGTAGGCTACGCAGCGAGTCAGTGAATAGCCCAACGTCACCCAGTGAGCTTCATGGCCACGTGGGGACTAGGACCCGGATCTCCCAGCTCCCAGTCCAGCACTCTCGCCACTACACCACGCTGGCTCCGATTGCTGCTGGAACAACTTGCCCCTTACATGTCCCGGACAATGTTACTCCCCTCTGGCCCCATCAGATCAACGGCTGGCTCACCCTGGAAATACCCAAAACCTGACCATTCAGATCAGGGCCCACCCCCCACAGGATTCTGCCAGTTCTTGGCACCCTTGGCAAACTACAGTTCCCAGGATGCTTTGTGGGAGAAGCCATAACATTTAAAATGGTATTAAAGCAATAAATGCCTGAAGCACAGATATGGCCTCCCTTTGGCCAGAGGTGTCCTTTGGCACAGAATACCATAATTACTAAGAGCTTAAGACGCATCCTCTCGTTACTGTGACAGGAGGAGGCTGTGGTTTATGAACCACGTGCCTCAGCATCAGCCAGCCAGGACGCAAGCTCCCTGCCACGTGCTTTTGTTTCTCTTGCTCAAGTGGGGGAGAGACATGTTTTAACTACAGCAATAAAGGACTGCAGAGGGCAGGTCTTGAGCCACTGGCAATGGGTCTTCACCAACAGTGGGAAGTTCCTTGATGTCTTGCCAGATTCAAACCCCCATTTTATTCCTGTTGTCATGATGGTTTAAGTGAGCTTAAAATGCATAACTGCACGTGCTCAATGCTCTTTTAATCAGGCTTGGCAGACAGTTTTGTTGTTGATGTTGTTCTAATATCAGGAATGTAGAAGTAGTTTTAAAGCATGGAACGGTGTCTGGAGGAATAGCAAGAGAAATAGGAGTTGCATGCTTTCCAAACGAAGTAATACACACAGCTGTCTAAAGGGCCCCTCATAAGGTCATTGAGACCAGGATCTAAGACAACCTAACTGTGCCACTGAGCAACTTTTATTCATCAACTCTCTCTATCCTCCCCACCCCTCTTCTAGGAACTGGGGTCAGGGGACTAAGAATACCTGGCTCAGAGCAGTTTGGAATCTAGTTAAGGCTGTGATCCTGGGAACACTTCCTTGGGAGCAAGTTCCATTGATCTCACCGGGGCCTCCTTCTGCATTATGATACATACAACGGGGCTGTAAGCTTCTGCCCCAATATTCGCCTTCCAATGTAATGCTAAGCAGCCCACCAAATACTCACATGAAAACTGACATGTCTGGGCTCTCCTCCAATACGAAAACACCTTAAGGGCTCCCCTGACAGTGAAAGTTGATGAGATCAGGACTGCAACACTCTTCACATAGCAAAGGCCCAATCCACTGGGGAATCTATCCTGCCCAGCCCCTGTTGAAGTGAACAGGAGTTGCGCCAGAGCGCTGGCCCAAGAACTCCCCATGGATCTATTTCCTTGCCTAGTGAAACTACTGCAGATCATGTTGCATGACAACACTGAAGCATGCACAGAAGAGCTTGGTCTCACCTCTTCTCACAGCAGACAGCTCCTGAGGTTTATCCGGAAAGGTATCCCAGGTCATGGAATCCACGTCACTGAACTCAGTTAATCCAGAGGCAGGCAAAGATGGGCTGTGTCGAAAAGAGCTTTGGGGGCTGGCTGTTTCCCCTGGAACAGGAGACCCCTGGCCCCCAGCACAGCCATAAGCCTCCGTGGCACAGATACTTGGACTACTAATTGGTTGTGAATTCTGTCGGACCATCTTCTGCAGCCTTTCCATTGTGCGGAAATATACTTACATCACCTCGATGAATCTTACTTTCCTATTCATTGCAAATGATGCATTCTACATGCTGATGTGGCGATCCAAACTCAGCTCCCACTGACTGGGAGGAATCCTGGACAGCACCCAAACTTAGGTCGCCTGCTCCTCAATGGCAGGAGTTGGTAGAGAAACCGCCTTCTCTCTTTACTTGCTCAGCTGAGGAGCGGGGAAATGTTTACAGGAGAAAGTCAGCCTGGATTATATCCTGTCCGGATCTGGAAGCTGTTTCTGGGTGTTTCATAGCTGGTTACCTGCCTAGTTGTTGTTGTTTCTTTTACAACCAGGTACAGCTGGAGTGAGGCCAGTTGTCAGTGAGGGACCACACCCTCTTTCCCTATGAAGATGCGGAAGCAGCTGACTGATAGATCACTTGAGCAGCCAGTAAAAGGCGCTGAAGCTCAAGGAAAGAAGAAGGCTGAACTTACACGCTTATCTGGAAGTCAGTCCCATTGAACTCAATGTGGCTTGCTTCTGAGTAGACACATTGGCCTGCCCTGTTAATTGCATTCAAATGGTCGAAGGAAGATGGGTAATTGGAATATTAAAAAGGAGAAAATAACCTGATTAGGGTATTTCTGTTGAGGGGAGACAGATAGATTTGTAACTATGAGTACAAATTCAGTGAAAGCTGAGATTTGCGGACCTTGAGAGGTACTGGCTGCTCCCCGCCCCCCAAATCTGATGTGGCAGCAGCATATCTGGTGGTGTCTTTTGGAGTGGTTTAAGCTGTGAACAACCCCCTGCCCAACTGATGCGCCACTGTAAATAAATACAAATATTACAAAAAGCCAGTAAGCCTCCAGTGACCTCATTCTAGAGAACAGCAAACAGAGGGCAGATGCACGCCTGAAACTAGCCAGTTCATGGAGAATTGGGGTGTGTGCATTTTATCAGCCCACTTGGTATTGTGGTATGACTCCTCACGTCCTTGAGCAGTGAGACATCCTGGGGCAGGGCAGCAGGGTTTAGTCCCCTTTAACTCAGAGATCACAGAGACTCACAGTGCAATCTGACTGAGGCATGTCTACTAAGAAGTAAGCGCCACTGAGTTCAGTGTGACTTACTTCCAGGTAAGTGTGTAAGACTGCAGCCTTGAAGTATAATATTTGCTTTATTTTATGCATTATATTTGCTTTGTTTACATTGCATTATTTTTATGCATTATATTTGCTTTGTTTGTTGTAGAAGGAAGGTTTTGGAGGCTGCATTCCAGTGGTGGGTGGGGCCCAAGGCAAAAGGGGCGGGGTCAGCATACCAGCTTATTTTAACTTGAAGCTTTCATGGCCAGGAACTAAACCTTGGGAGAGGCATTTCAACCTTTAAGAATGGGGGGGGGGGGGGTGGTAAAAAGGTAAAAAACCAAAACAAAAGCCAAGAAACCACCAAACAGTTGATGGTTGGGGTGGCGGGGGTATGTCCATATGGGGACCCTGTCCTGCCCCTGGGTGCCAGGCTAACCAAGAAGCAATTTATTTATTTAAAACATTTATATCCCACCCTGTATTAGGATCTCAGGGCAGCATAGAGATAAAATCAATTTTGAGAGTATAAAATAATAATTTAAACAGCTAAAAACAAACCATTAAGCAAGCCAATACCAATTTAAGACCTAAAAAACAATAAAACAGTGTGCTGCTTTAAGGAATGCATTTAGCCCTCAAAGGCTTTGATAAAAAGCCATGTTTTAACTTGGCACCGAAATTAAACCAATGTCTGCACCAATTGGGCCTCCAAGGGGGGCGCATTCCACAACCAGGGTGCTACAGCAGAGAAGGCCCTCTCCCACTTCCCACCATAGCATATGTGGGACACAGAGGAGGGCCCCTCCAACAGATCTCAGTCCTCAGGCAGGCATATATAGGTGGAGACACTCCCTCAGATATTGAGGTCCCAAGCCGCTTAGGGCTTTAAATGCAGTGAAGCCAGCAAATGTTAGAGCACCCAGGTGTCAGTCCAATGGGGTTCAGGCTAAGCAAGAGTGGTCAACATATCAGGCGAAGGTCAAAGCGCAGGCAGGCAGATAAGTGGGGACTGGCTAAGGCAAGAGCGGTTGAGATAGTAGGCAGAGGCCAATACAAAGTTCAGCAGTCAAATGCGTTACACGGTCCAGAACGAATCCAAGGGTCAGTAGCACAGAGCATCGCTCACAGGGCAAACTCCAGGAGGCATGGTAGACTGCACAGGCACTAAAAGAACAACATTCTTTCCCATGCTGGCTAGGCAGACACTGCAGGCTTTTAACACCAAAGCCTGAAGCACCACCCTGGGCTCAGCTGCAGTACATTAGAGCTCTCTGGTCACAGCCCTACTCACACTTTCACCTGATCAGTCCTTCCTGGCAAGCGTGCACTCCTTTGCATGGGAGCCCTACTGGCCTGTCGCCTGAGCAAGCGATGATGCTCCTGGGGGCCAGGGGGTTGCTCGGCCCCCTCTCAGAGGCAGAGTCCCCTCCCCCTGACAGGGGCGGCCCTGCAGCCATCTCCCCCGAGGGCCCAGGCTCTGCCTGGTCTGGTAACTGAGTGCTCTGGCCTCGGTTTCTGGGAGCTCTAGCTCTTCCTCTCAGGAGAATTCTGCCAGCGGGGGCATGGCAGAACCTAAGAGAGCTGGATTTGGCCCCTAGCCTGAGGTTCTGTGACTCTGGTTTAACACACAAGCAGAGCATATGTGGTAGAAACAGCACTCTGCTACCCCGCATCATACCCCCAGAGATGGAGCTTGCAACCAAGGGTGCCTCCCCTTCAGCCAACTCACAGCTCACTGGCTCTCCCTGCCTCTAGGCCTTCAAGACATGACCACCTCTGTTTCTCACCTTCACACCCATCCACTCTCCTCTGCTGCAAGGGAGTTGACTTCTCCAAAACCCAGTAGAGAGTCTCATCCAAGGGAGTTGCCTTCTCCAAAACCCAGTAGAGAGTCTCATCCAAAAGCACATAGAGATTCCCAACGATCAGGAGAATCTCCTAATCATTCGCTTCTATTGATGGCACAGCAACCAACCATTCCAGACTATTAACCAGTAATTGGCCAAACAAAGGCCCAGTTTGCAGGTAAAGACACACTGGCTGCCATTATGAATATTCAAGCTTTGCACCTTGGATATCTCCTTTAAAGTTCTGACTGAAACCTGGAGTGGATTTACTGCCCGACTGACATTGGAGCCACCAGCCTCCACTGATTCAGAGGCATGCTGTCTCTCATCCTGGAGCTAATATATAGTCACCATGAGTAGTAGTAGCCATTGATAACTTTCATGAATCTGGCATTCCAGACAGGGGGCCACCACTGAAAAGACCCTTTCTCTTGTAGCCATCTGCCATCTTTTCATTTATGTGCAAAGGATCTGGGTGTTGCCTAGGATAATTTTACAGCCAGTAATGCCTCAAGAGAAGTAGAGAGGCTTCACGCCTACCAAAGCATCACATTTAAAAATGCAGGAAGCTGCCTTGTTATGCTGGGCCAGATCATCACCACCACCATTTTATTTGTATGCCACTCTCCACGGTAAAATTGTGTTCAAAGTGGCTTACAGCAACATCCAGAAAACTACATAAAATACAGCGGTGTTTCCAGATAAGTAACAACTGTAAATCATAACAACATTTAAATAATCATGCAAATAGGCTAAAGATCTCACAGTAAATATACACCAAAATTATACAATCCACTAATAACACAAAAGTAAAATACAATTTCAATAGGAATAAAAATAAGCTGAAGGTTGCCCCAGCCACCAAGGTTGCCCCAGCCTTCCAAAGCAGAAGGTTGCCCCAGCCACCAAGCCCAAACAAGACCCTACCCTGCTGTTCTCCAGGCACCTTCAGTAGCAGGAGTGAGTTGGGGTGCTGCCCTCCTGGCCAGATGGAAGAGAGCCAGGCAGAGGAACAGGGCCCAGGTCTTGCAGGACTCACAGTTGGATGGTCTCTGAGGATTGGTAATCTAACGGCCTACTCTAACTGGCAGAAGTGGCTCTCCAGAATCTCAGGTAGAGAATGGCCGTCTCCCATTGCCTGCTTCCTGAACTCCTTTTAACTGGCAATGCTGGGGATTACACCAAGGGTCTCCTGTGTGCAGAATGTTTGCTCTGCCACTGAGCTCTGATCATTGGGTGCGGGTGCAGTAACTCAGTGTCACGTCATGGGCACTCTGCACATGTTCAGAGGCAATTTGCCTTTGTTTCACGAGTGCAATGGGCTGAGGGCTGGCACAGTATCAAGCAGTTGTTGTGATCCCTGACTCAAATTATTATGATTTATTTCATTTCTATACAGCCCAATAGCCGAAGCTCTCTGGGCGATTCACAAAAATTACAAATCACAAATATAAGATAAAAAAGGTAATATAAAATCTTTTTAACATACAAAATTTAAAAACAATTTAAACAGATAAAAACAGTTAAAGTAAGATAATGGATCTGAAAAACAGACAACTGACACAAATGCGCCATCAAATGCCTGGGAGTAGAGGACAGTCTTAACATGGTGCTGAAAAGATGGCCATGTTGGTGCCAGGTGGATCTCAGTGGGGAGAGCTTTCCACAATCGGAGGGCCACCACTGGGAAGGCCCTGTCTCTTGTTGTCACCTTCCGAGCCTCCCTCGGAGGAAGCACTCTGAGGAAGGCCCCAGATGCTAATCATAGTGTCCAGTTAGGTTCATGTTAGCTTCTAAATTAAGCTTTAGAAGCAGGGGTTGCCACCTTTGCTGTTGCAGCAGGGCTCCTGTGGTTTCATTTAACAGTTGCTGACTGGCAGAAATTCAGCAGATGTAGCTTTTGTAGTATCACTGCATCTCCATGCTGGGAACAGCGACATCAAATTTCTGTCTGCCTTGAAGCTGTTACTGTCATGAGCACTGTCAGAACCCCCCCCCCAAAAAAAAAAACATAGTTGTAATCCTATGTGGTGGTGAATAGGTGCAGTATTTCCAAAAACCTGCAAGGTACTCAATTTGCTTTGGTAGCTGCTGAGGAAAGACAGGCGTGGTTTCTTGGCTGAGAAATCTGCCATGTTGATTGTGAGCATTTAAACCTGTAGCTGTTGACCAATTCTACCCTTGGGTCGGGCCCATGGAGGCAAGTGGCAGCATGCCATGGTTTGGAATGCAGGTGGCTGATGCGGAGGCCTTCTAGGAACCGTCCTATTAGGAGATTTCTGTCAGCGTCTTCTTTTTCACACAAGATTAGCATCACATGGGTAGAGTATTTTAATCACTCTGCACATCTTTCAAGGGCTCATCTTCTGTGCCAAGAATGTAATTTTAAATTCCTTGGACTGTAATCCTATGCACACTTACCTGGGAGTAAGTTCCATTGATCTCAGCGGGCCTTACTTTTGAGCAGACTTGTATAGAATTGCGCTATTAGTGTGCATACATGTTTTTTAAAAAAACTAACCCTACTTCTCTGAGCAGTGGGAAGTTTCAGGGGCTGGGGTCATGCCATGAACTTGATGGGTGGGAGCTTCAGGACAGATAACAGGGAAGCCTTCTTCACATGGTGCATCGTTAAACTATGGAATTCACTGCCACAAGATATAGTGATTGCCACCAACTTGAACAGCTGTAAAAGGGGACTGGACAAATTTCTGGAGAAAGCTATCCATAGCTACTAGTCCTGATGGCTATATACTACTTCCAGTATCTGAGGCAGTATGTAACACCATAAATTTGCATGGTGCTTTATTAGTAGTAGCAAATGGATCTGACTTTGCACGAGTTGGAACAGCCCTTCGTTTGGTACAAGCAAAGCCTTCAAGCAAACTTTCACAGCTGTTGGAGTTGAATACCTTGTGCCTGCCCTGAGTGAAACCGTGCCTTCTGGCATCCCTAGACACAGCCCCTGCCATGGTGCACCCCTATAGCTCCCCAAGGGAGGGGTGTCTCCACTTCATTCCCTGGGGAGGGGGCTGCCCCACAGCACGGAAGAGGGGACAGCTATATATTCAGCTGTCCCCTCTCCCAGAAGGGCAGACACGTCATCCCAGAGTGCGGGACACGGAAGAATGGGCTCAAGTTACAGGAAGCCAGATTCTGGCTGAACATCAGGAAAAACTTCCTGACTGTTAGAGCCATACGACAATGGAACCAATTCCCTAGGGAGGTGGTGGGCTCTCCCACACTGGAGGCCTTCAAGACGAGGCTGGACAGCCACCTGTCGGGGAAGCTCTGACTTGGATTCCTGCATTGAGCAGGGGGTTGGACTCAATGGCCTTGTAGCCCCTTCCAACCCTACTATTCTATGATATCTCTGTCCCTCAGCCTACTCATCTCCCCAAATTCAAACTGTATAAATTGCAAAGCAATGTGCTGGTCAGGAAGTCTTTCCCCAGTGGCTGACAATAGCTAGATCTACACTACTGCTTTATAGCAGTATTGAAGTGCACTGATAACTGCTGGGGCACGTTACACATTCAATATACCACTTTTGTAGTGTTATTCCCCACTTGTTATTGCACGTTATCCAAAATACCACAACAAATGTCATTGTGTGTCCTATAGGGTATAAATGCGCAAGAGGGATATAGCGTTACTGTGATCGGGTTGTAATGATATGACACAAGGTGTAGATCTCGCCAGTGTTATGGCAGGCTTCAGCCACATCCCCATAGTTAGACTAAATAATGCCTTTAAAAAACAAAATAAGCTTGAGGTGCACACCCCTAGGGCCCCCTTAGTATGCATGCCAAGTTTCAGGTGTCTAGGGTTGATGGTCTTGTCACAATGGTGCTGATGGACGTACATCCTGTTTTTTAATGTGCGATGATGACAATTATTTATATTCTGCCTTTCAGGATACAAATCCGACCAAGACTGCATATGAGTAACATAAAAATAATAAAACCACAATAAGCATTATTATTATTTTTTAATTATTTTTATACATCTGGTATACATAATAGTTTTTATTCTTTGTAAATCATCCAGAGAGCTTTGGCTGTATAAAGATGATGATGATAATTCATCAAGATCCTTCCAACAGGGCAGCTGGTAGAAGATGGCCCTGGTGGCAGGGAGGGTCCACCTAGAACAGGAGCAGATGTCTTGTGTCTGCCTCATCTCCTTCCCTCTCTCTCCTGGAATCCTTCCCAGAGGGCAGTTGAGGGCAGATCAGTTGGGTGGGTGGGTGAATCCAGCTGGAGTGGGGCCCCAGGTCTGGATTTCTACAGACAAGCCAGGGTTTTTTGCCCGAAGGCTCTCTCCATCTAAATTATGGCAATTGGGGCAGAGAGAGAGGGGGGAGAAGGCACGGCGGGAATCCCAGGCAGAGAGAGAACAATGGGAGAAGCCTCAGATAAGAGGATGAGGAGAAAATGATATCTCCATTTCTAAAAGTCCCCACATGCCAGCATCCCACAACATCTATATCACCTCTGTTTCAGGGGTCACAAACAAATTCAGGATGTATTTCCACCAGTCTTCTGGGTAACCAGGAATTACTGCTTGCCTAATTCACACACCTGGGACAATATTTGCCTCTCTGATCCAGACCATCCAGGAGTACAAAATGTTGACAGCTGATTTTTGTTTTTTTAAAGCTAGACACCAGCACTATCTACAAATAGTCCAAGACCATCTTTGCTCTAGGCGTAGGAAAATATGATAGAGGTTAGTCTCCCTAACCTCTTAGTATCACTTTCTCTGGTGCAGCCTTCTGCAATCTGGTGCCCTCTGTATCTGTTGGAGCATGGCTGAGGAATGATGGGAGTTGTAGTCCAACACATCTGAAGGGCATCAGGCCGGGGAAGGCTGCTCTGGTGAGTGCCAGGACTGTAGCCAAAGTGAGGCCGCTGAGAAACAAAAGGGAGATATCAGCCACAAGGGGAAACCACAAGGTTGGCAAATGTACAAGCAAGATTGGGGGGAGGGAACCTAAGCGGGGAGGGAAACCGAATCAAACCCCAAATAGACCTATGAGAACTGAGCATGCTCAGTGGTGACGGAACATTTAGTGTCTGTTGGGGGTGGGGGGATGGAAAACTGGGTGAAGGGAATGGAATGGATTGTCCTAGGACAGATCATGACTGGCTAGAGCCCTGAAGAGCAGCGCTCTGTAGTGCAACGTTTTGTTGCAGTTCTGTCTTGCGTCATCTTATGCGGCAATTCAGAGCATCACAAAATGACATAAGGTGTGCCTGTGACACTCTTGTGGGTAACGAGAAAATACCGTGTGGCTCCATCTATATCACACAAGCAGAAATCTGTTTTCCTCTCCAGTCTGTATGCAGGGGAATATGCTCGGTTTGTTTCTAAAAGATCTGCAGACCGCATACTCTAACCATCCAGCATCTTGTTCTCCATCTCATGGGTAACAAAATGGGATGGGGTGCCTCGCCTTACGAGCAATGAGAGAGATCGCTTTATGTTTACATTCTGAGCTATCTAATCTTAAATTCAAGGTGGATAAACTGCACAGAAATTCCTGGCATTGCCTATTGGGGAGAAAAATGTAGACCATAGATGGAAGTTAATTATCCAGACTTGCATAAGTTTATAAGCGTGTGAGACCAGATAAAATCTATTATAATGTTTATGGCTGTGAGAAGAAATGTATTTTGTTAGTGTCAATATTTTACATATATGGTGGACACATCCCATATTAAGGGCACAATCCTATGCATGTTTAGACAGAAAAAGGCTCTACAACTCCCAGCCCCCAGCATAGGAATTGTAGGACTTTTTTTTCTGTTCAAACCTGCATAGGATTGCACCCTAAGAGGGTGTTTTAACTGCCAATAGACAGAGAGAGAGACAGATCAACATTCCTCAACCTGGTGCTCTCCAGAAGTGCTGGAGTGCAACTATACCTCCCAATAGCCAAAGCTCTCTGGGCGGTTCACAAAAATGACAAAGCAAAAACATTATATAACAAACTTGAACATACAAAATCTAAAAACAATTTAAAACAGCTAAAAACAATTACATATGATACCAGGACCTGATAAAACAACACACATTAAAATCCCATAAAATCCCATCTCCCCTGCCAAATGCCTGGGAGTAGAGGACAGTCTTAATTTGGTGCCGAAAAGATCACAATGTTGGCGCCAGGCGGACCTCAGTGGGGAGAGTATTTCATAATTGGGGGCTACCACCAAGAAGGCCCTCTCATTTGTTTTCACCGTCCAAGCCTCCCTCCAAGGAGACACTTGGAGGAGGGTGTCAGATGATGAGTGTGGTATATGAGTAGGTTCATACTGGGAGAGGCACTTCTTCCAGTTAAAGGGACCTTCAGACTGAGATGGACCTTGATTTTTCGCAAGGGCATACCTTTAACTGGTAGTATAAAGCAATTAGCAAATGCCTTGTGTTCCTTGCATGCTAACTGAAAATCAGGCTTGCTTTACCCAGTATGGTTCAAACATGTTCCTGTTGAGAGCCGAAACTTCCCCGCTGGGCAAAAGGGGTGCTGTCTTTCCTGAAATAAGCAGGAGCGAACAGCTTGTATCTTTCTTTCATGCGTGTCTTACGAAAACCAGGAAGCATTAAGATTTTCCAGGTGAATCATCCATTCCCACAAAGTTTTTGCTCCAGATTCTTTAGCTGGGGTCTGTAAAAATGGTAGTTATCCGGCCCAGTCTCTAGAGAAAAGCAAGCAAGCAAACAAATAATAAATGGTGGCTGCTGTGGGAGGAACATATGTTTAGAAACTGGAACTTCAAAGGTAGACAGCCAAAGGGAGACAGTGGGAACTTAGCTAAGAAGGCAGCTCTCTATTTTTGACCTAAGGTAATTTTTCAACAGGCCTCTCTTTTTTTTCTACTGACATAGAAAGACATGTGGGGCAGAGTCATGGGCCCCCAAGATGTGTGAAATGATTTCTAAACTGGGCCTTTCTGTAGGCTATTTGATTGCAAGGGGAAGTCTCAAGTCTCAAGTCTCTGGTCAAGTCTCAAGTCTCTGGAAGTCTCAAGTCTCATCAGTGCTGATTTTCAGACTACTACTGTACTAGTGGTCAAGTGCTGTTCCAACATGCTGTATAAAGATTTTGCAGCCCTTCCTGGGAAATTCCCCCATATTTGTCTTTTATCTGCCCATATGGTTTTAGATGGCTCTTAACCAAATTCAGATTAAATACCCTGCAGTTAATGGATACAACTGCGGTCAACACAGGGGCAGATAGACCACGTCTGGTTGGATGCTGGAAGGTAGAGGATATGGCCTACTTCTTTATTTTTTTTGGAATGTTCATTGTATTTAGATTTGAGGACTCGATATGTTGACCTCCTTAGTGCTGGCATTAGAGATAACTCCCCTTTAAACAAAATTCTGTTTTTATTGACTGAGAAAGACTAATATGTGACATATTGCACTGTTAAATTTGTTAAGCTAGTTCTAGGAAAGAGGAAGTTCTTTATTTCGACAGATGATAACATAAGTCATTGACCTATTTTAATTAATTTAATAATGTTTCGTATACCAACCTGTTGTTAATGGTTTCTTAAATTATTTCTCATTTTTTAAAATAATGATGCTGAGTCTGAAGTCTTTGGAAATTGAAATATTGTATTTTTCATGTTTTTGAGATTTACTTTGATGTATATACAAAAGCCTGCTTGGTGGGGATGTGCGAACCCCCCTTAGCTTGAGTCCGTGGGGGGGGAGGCGATCCGTCCCTCCCCCCTGGAATCCGTGTGGGCTGGCTCTGCTCTGCAGCGATCCTGCGGAGCCAGCAGCCGCCTCTGCTCTGCTGGTGATATGGCCGGCCGCCATTGCCATGCCGTATCGCTGGGGTAGGGTAGGTAAGTGAGTCTCCAGACGCAAATGGCATAGTGGGCGCCATTTGTGGCCATAAAGCTGGTAGATTAGCCTAAATGCAGCCGTAAATGGCTGCATTTAGGCTAATCTACTAGCTTTACGGCCGCAAATGGCGTCCACTACACCATTTGCATCCCTGTTCACACGATAGGCTTCGCAAATATTTGCGTAGCCTATCATGGGGAAAAATAGGGATGCAAATAGCATAGTGGACGCCATTTGCAGCCGTAAAGCTGGTAGATTAGCCTAAATGCAGCCATTTGCATCCGGAGACTCACTTACCCTACCCCAGCGATACAGCACGGCAATGGCAGCCAGCCGTATGGCCAGCGTAGCAGAGCCGGCAACCGGCTCCACGGGATCAACACACAGAGGGAGCCGACCTGCACGGATTCCGGAGGGGCATGGAGGTGAGTGTTTCGTTCTGCCACGGGCCCCAATGGGGCTGGATTCTTGGAATCCGGCCTCATTGGGGTCCGTGGCGGAATTCTCCCCCATCCCTACTGCTTGGTACTGAGAAATAAACTGAACTTTTTTTTATTGGCTCTGCTCATGAGCCTTTCATAGCAGCCTGATACACGGAAGTTCAGCAGGTGAAGCTTTTCCTGACATGGAGAGAAAATGATGGGAGAAGTTTTCATGGAGGATAAGACTATCAGTGGCCACTAGTCATGATGGCTATATATTACCTCCGGTATCAGAGTACACCAATTGCTGGGGGTGCTATTGCACTCATGTCCTGCTCTTGGGCTTTCCACGGGCATCTGGCTGGCCGCCGTGGGAGCAGAATACTAGATAAGCCTTTGGTCTCATCCAGCACCGCTCTTCTTATGTTCCTCAGCTATATATTTGTGTGTCAGCCTACTGTCAGTCGACAAGGCTATATATTTGGTGTTGCTATGTTAAACAGTGCCCAGCGACAAACCCTTCCAGAAGTCAAGTAAGGACGGATAAATATGTCACTTCTGCTTTCTCCCACATTTGAATTCCTTCACTTTCACATTTTTTCCATTCTATTTAAGAAGAAATTTACAGATCTTAGCAAGTCCTTATCAAACAACGGATTGAACAAAATTCTCCCCCATCTACACTGGCCAGATCCAACAGGTGCAGCTATTCCCAGCGTGGAGAGGACTCCGCTGCACCCGCCTGCCATGTAGCAGTCAAAGATGAAGATCTTGTCAGAAGAAAAGATGTGGCAACCCTCACTCAGCGCCACCACCGTGAATGGATACCAGCTATGTAGTGCTGGCAGGTTGCACCAGGGCTTCGCTCCTGTTCTTTTATTGGCGCTGGCCCCCAGCCAGGTCCCAGTCTTCTGCTGCTGCTGCTGTGGGACCAGACGCAGCAGGAGGAGGGGGCAGAGGCAGAGGCAGGGAGTGCGGGCGACTGGCGGCTGCCTCTTGCCTACCAGGCAGAGCCGGCCGGCCAAAGGGGGCGAGAGAGGGAGCCTGAGGGAGCTTTGCAGCCCCAAGGTCACCTGCTCCCCTCCGCAGCAGGGGAGGAGGGAGAAAAGAGGCACACCAGCGCCACCTTCCCTCTCCTCGGCGCCCCCTCATCTCTCCGCTTCTCTGCCTTCCACCCTCTGAGCAGCCGCCGTGCCTCGCAACTCGACCATCCCCAGCCAGCCCCTCAGCTTCTTGCCCCTTCGCCCACCCTGCAGCCCGTCCCCGCTTGGTGCATGAGCACCCAGCAGGCTGCGTGAGGTTTGCCACCATTCCCTTCTCCTCTGTTGCCCTCATCGTCCTGCGGCATCGGCCACCCGTTCAGGGCTGCTGCCATTGTCACTCGCTCATGCATATGTGGCGGTGGGGGTGTTGCTGTGTGTGGGAGAGGGATTCTGGTGGGCTTGATGTGCAGACGTCAGCAGGGGATCCTGTTTTAGCGCCACGCAGTGAAGAGTTTTCACCTGCTGTTTGTTTGCACATCGAGTTTATCCTTCGAGGCGCAGGAGGGGGTGAGGGTTGACAGTAGGATCCCAGGCTTGTTTACTCAGAAGTAAGTCCCAACGTGTTCAATGGAGTTTACTCCTCTAGTGAGTGTAGTTACGCCAGCAGCCTTGTAGGGCAATCCTAGGGCAATCCTATTCAGAAGTAAGCGCCATAATGTTCAATGGGATTTACTCCCAAATAAGTGTGTATAGGATTGCAGCCTTAATGGAGTTGTGGGTCAATGCGGACTAAGTTCAATTTATTTTAATGGGGCATCACTTCACATCTGGTTGCAGTGGCTCTTCATTGTTGTTGTTGTTGTTGTTCAGTCGTTCAGTCGTGTCCGACTCTTCGTGACCCCATGGACCATAGCACGCCAGGCCTTCCTGTCCTGCGCTCTCTCCCGGAGCGTGCTCAAGTTCATATTCATTGCATCCGTGATGCTATCTAGCCATCTCATCCTCTGCCGTCCCCTTCTCCTTTTGCCTTCAGTCTTTCCCAGCATCAAGGTCTTTTCCAGGGAGTTTTCTCTTCGCATTAGGTGGCCAAAATATTGGAGCTTCAGCTTCATTATCTGTCCTTCCAATGAGCACTCAGGGTTGATTTCCTTTAGGATGGACTGATTTGACCTCCTTGCAGTCCAGGGCACTTGTAAGAGTCTTCTCCAGCACCACAGTTCGAAAGCATCAATTCTTCGGCGCTCAGCCTTCCTTATAGTCCAGCTCTCACAGCCATACATTACTACTGGGAAAACCATAGCTTTGATTAGACGGACCTTTGTCGGCAAGGTGATGTCTCTGCTTCTTACTATGCTGTCTAGGTTGGCCATAGCTTTCCTCCCAAGGAGCAAGCGTCTTTTAATTTCATGGCTACAGTCACCGTCTGCGGTGATCTTGGAGCCCAAGAAAGTAAAATCTGTCACTGCTTCCATTTCTTCCCCTTCTATATGCCAGGAGGTGATAGGGCCAGATGACATGATCTTCGTTTTTTTAATGTTGAGTTTCAAACCAGCTTTTGCACTCTCCTCTTTCACCCTCAACAAGAGGCTCTTGAGATCCTCTTCGCTTTCTGCCATTAGGGTGGTATCGTCTGCATATCGGAGGTTGTTGATAATTCTCCCGGCAATCTTAATTCCGACCTCTGATTCATCCAACCCGGCATTTCTCATGATGTACTCTGCATATAAGTTAAATAAGCAGGGCGACAATATGCAGCCTTGTCGTACTCCTTTCCCAATTTTGAACCAATCGGTTGTTCCATCTCTGGTTCTTACTGTTGCTTCTTGATCCTCGTACAGGTTTCTCAGGAGACAGGTAAGGTGGTCTGGTACTCCCATCTCTTTAAGAATTTGCCACAGTTTGTTGTGATCCACACAATCAAAGGCTTTAGCGTAGTCAATGAAGCAGAAATAGACGTTTTTCTGGAATTCTCTTGCTTTCTCCATGATGCAGCGAATGTTGGCGATTTGATCTCTAGTTCCTCTGCCTCTTCTAAACCCAGCTTGTACTTCTGGTAGTTCTCGGTTCGCATACTGCTGAAGCCTAGCTTGTAGGATTTTGAGCATCACCTTGCTGGCATGTGAAATGAGTGCAATTGTGCGGTAGTTTGAACACTCTTTGGCGTTGCCCTTCTTTGGAATTGGAATGTAAACTGACCTTTTCCAGTCTTGTGGCCACTGTTGAGTGTTCCAGATTTGTTGGCATATTGAATGCAGCACTTTAACAGCATCATCTTTTAGGATTTTAAATAGCTCAGCTGGAATACTGTCATCTCCGCTAGCTTTGTTGTTACTAATGCTTCCTAAGGCCCACTTGACTTCACTCTCTAGGATGTCCGGCTCAAGTTCAGTGACCGCACTATCATGGCTATCAGGGACATTCAGATCTTTCCTGTATAGTTCTTCTGTGTATTCTTGCCACCTCTTCTTAATCTCATCTGCTTCTGTTAGGTCCTTGCCTTCTTTGTCCTTTATCATGCCCATCTTTGCACAAAACGTTCCCTTGAGATCTCCAATTTTCTTGAAGAGATCTCTAGTCTTTCCCATTCTGTTGTTTTCCTCAATTTCTTTGCATTGTTCATTTAAGAAGGCCTTCTTGTCTCTCCTTGCTATTCTCTGGAACTCTGCATTCAGTTGGGTATATCTTCCCCTTTCTCCCTTGCTTTTCGCTTCCCTTCTTTCCTCAGCTACTTGTAAAGCCTCATCAGACAGCCACTTGGCTTTCTTGCATTTCTTTTTCTTTGGGACGGATTTCGTTGCTGCCTCCTGAACAATGTTACGGACCTCCGTCCATAGTTCCTCAGGCACTCTGTCTATCAGGTCTAATCCCTGAAATCTATTCCTCACCTCCACTGTATATTCATCAGGGATATGATTTAGGTCATACCTGAACGGTTTAGTGGTTTTCCCGACGTTCTTCAATTTAAGCCGAAATTTTGCAAGAAGCAGCTCATGATCTGAGCCACAGTCAGCTCCAGGTCTTGTTTTTACTGACTGTATGGAGCTTCTCCATCTTTGGCTGCAAAGGACATAATCAATCTGATTTCGATACTGACCATCTGGTGAGGTCCATGTGTAGAGTCGCCTCTTGTGCTGTTGGAAAAGAGTGTTTGCTATGATCAGCATGTTCTCTTGGCAAAACTCTATTAGCTTTTGTCCTGCTTCATTTTGTACACCAAGGCCATGCCTGCCTGTTATCCCGGTGATTTCTTGACTTCCTACTTTAGCATTCCAATCCCCTATGATGAAGAGGACATCTTTTTTGGGTGTTAGTTCTAGAAGGTGTTGTAGGTCTTCATAGAACCGATCAACCTCAGCTTCTTCGGCCTCAGTGGTTGGGGCATAGACTTGAATTACTGTGATGTTGAATGGTTTGCCTTGGATTCGTACTGAGATCATTCTATCATTTTTAAGATTGTACCCCAGTACTGCTTTTCCCACCCTTTTGTTGACTATGAGTGCTACTCCATTTCTTCTAAGGGATTCTTGCCCACAATAGTAGATATGATGGTCACCTGAATTAAATTCGCCCATGCCTGTCCATTTTAGTTCGCTGATTCCCAAGATGTTGATGTTCAATCTTGCCATCTCATGTTTGACCACCTCCAGCTTACCTTGATTCATTGATCTGACATTCCAGGTTCCTAAACAATATTGTTCTTTACAGCATCGGATTTTCTTTTCACCACCAGACACATCCACAGCTGAGTGTCCTTTCGGGTTTGGCCCAGCCGCTTCACTCTTTCTGGCGCTACTTGGAAATACCCTCTGCTCTTCCCCAGTAGCATATTGGACACCTTCCGACCTGAGGGGCTCATCTTCCGGCGTCATATCTTTTAGCCTTGTGATACGTTCCATGGGGTTTTCTTGGCAAGAATACTGGAGTGGGTTGCCATTTCCTTCTCCAGTGGACCACATTTTGTCAGAACTCTCTGCCATGACCTGTCCGTCTTGGGTGGCCCTGCACGGCATAGCTTATGGCTTCACTGAGTTACGCAAGCCCCTTCGCCACAACAAGGCAGTGATCCATGAAGGGGAGTGGCTCTTCATAATAAACATTAATAATAAATATGCTATGATTATATTATTATTATTACTACATGTTCCTTGAATTAAAAAGGACTAACCAAATAATATTTTCTAGCAAGTTGCTGGACATCACTGTGTGTGTGTGTGTGTGTTCTTTTCAAATGGACTTTTTACTAATTCTGAATTACAGCGAGAAGATACTCTAAGCAAAGTAAGTGACTGATGGCTCATTTGTATTGTATAATCTTGCAAGGCTGTATAATTTTGGAAGGGGGCGTGGCTGTGAGAGGCATGGCTGTGACTATTTTGAAGGGACTGTGCACTTCTGAATTTGTCACCACACTACTGCTGAATACTCAGGGATTCAAAGCCAGACTTTTAAGAGCTGAGCACTCCAAACCCTCTGCCTGGATAGACGAATCTGTTAGTTTTGTTTTCTTTTACATTCAGTTTTGTTTTTGTTTTTTTTAATCCCAAATTCTTTCTGTCTCGTTTATGGAGAAATTTGAGAATTTCAGCAAGTTCTGATAAAAAATGTACCAAACAAAATTCTCACCCATCAAGTTGCTATGTTCTTCTAAGACTCAACATCTCCCCCGAGTGGTTCCCTGAAGTATAGTGTCCTTCCACAAATCATAACACGGCTTTTCGACTAGAGGGCAGAAGTTGAAGAACTGGCAATCTCAAATTAACATGTAATCAGATTCATTCTCTCTCTCTCTCTCTCTCTCTCTCTCTCTCACACACACACACACACACACACGCTTTCCTGTCTTCTCACCAATGGTCACAGCATCTCTGATAGTCCAGTATGCCTGCCCCTGTCTCTCCTTGCTGCCAACAGTACACACAGAAGTGTTGCTAGGACTGGACCACCCAGTGGAGGCCTGGGGCTCTGCAGCCTCCCCCCCCCCCCCCCCGTGCAGTCTCAGGGTCCTCCAGGGCGGTGGGGAAAGAGAAAGAACAGAGAGAGAACAAAACAGAGAGGAGTGCCTTCAGCCATAGCAGCTCCACTCAGGACCCAGCACCTCCATTTCCTAGGCCCTATCTGCATTTTTTCCTCTTTTTCCCATCCAGACTAAACTTTTGCTTCCCTCTAGGGATATTGGAGAAATCCGCAAAGGAACCAAATGATTTCAGATTTTTATGAATCCGACCCATGTATTCCACTTAGGACCAGCTTTTCCCCTGTTGGGCGGATTCTGTGGACTTGCGGACTGTTTTTCTAACCTTCAGGAATTTTGCACAGTAGAAAAATATGCAATTAAAAAAAAAAAACCCCACAGGTGAAAATGCACATTTCCCCTGCAGGCTAAAGCACGAAAATGCACATTTGGAGGGGATTTCTGCAATTTGTGGGAATGTGCACATTTTTGCATGTGCCAATTTGTACAACTTCATTTGTTGTTGTTCAGTCGTTCAGTCGTGTCCGACTCTTCGTGACCCCATGGACCATAGCACGCCAGGCCTTCCTGTCCTGCACTCTCTCCCGGAGCGTGCTCAAGTTCATATTCATTGCATCAGTGATGCTATCTAGCCATCTCATCCTCTGCCGTCCCCTTCTCCTTTTGCCTTCAGTCTTTCCCAGCATCAGGGTCTTTTCCAGAGAGTTTTCTCTTCGCATTAGGTGGCCAAAATATTGGAGCTTCAGCTTCAGTATCTGTCCTTCCAATGAGCACTCAGGGTTGATTTCCTTTAGGATGGACTGATTTGACCTCCTTGCAGTCCAGGGGACTCGTAAGAGTCTTCTCCAGCACCACAGTTCGAAAGCATCAATTCTTCGGCGCTCAGCCTTCCTTATAGTCCAGCTCTCACAGCCATACATTACTACTGGGAAAACCACAGCTTTGATTAGACGGACCTTTGTCGGCAAGGTGATGCCTCTGCTTCTTACTATGCTGTCTAGGTTTGCAATAGCTTTCCTCCCAAGGAGCAAGCGTCTTTTAATTTCATGGCTACAGTCACCGTCTGCGGTGATCTTGGAGCCCAAGAAAGTAAAATCTGTCACTGCTAGGGATGGCAGAGAATTTCTCCCCGAAACTTCGGGGGGCCGAGCGCCAATGTGTTAGGCCCCCCGAAGAAGTTTCGGGGAGAAATTCTCCGCACCCCCCTGCCCCCCGCACCCCCCCCGGGACGGGACTTACCTTTCCCGAATGTCCCTCCCGGCGGCGGGTCCCGGCGGCGGTTCGGCAGGTCTTCGACAGGGGCAGAGGCGGCAGCTGGTCTTTCGACCGGCTGCCGCCGCCGCCATTCCAATAAAAGTAAAAAAAAACAAAACACCCCCGTGATAGGCTACGTGACGATTAACGTAGCCTATCACGGCTAGATTTGCAAAGTCAGCCATGATAGGCTACGTAAATCGTCACGTAGCCTATCACGGGTGACTTAAAAAAAAAAAAAAAAGCGTACGGCTAATGGCGGCCCCCATAGGGAGCCGCCATTCACGTTCCTTATTTGGTCGCTGTAGTCTACGTAAAGATTACCTAGACTACGGCGAAAATAAGGGCAACGCTATTTGCGTTGCCCTTATTTTCGCCGTAGTCTACGTAAAGATTTACGTAGACTACAGCGACCAAATAAGGAACGTGAATGGCGGCTCCCTATGGGGGCCGCCATTTGCGTACGCGCTTTTTTTTTTTTAAAGTCACCCGTGATAGGCTACGTGACAATTAACGTAGCCTATCACGGCTGACTTTGCAGATCTAGCCGTGATAGGCTACGTTAATCGTCACGTAGCCTATCGCGGAGGCATTTTTTTTTTAACTTTTTATTTCGCGGCCGGGCGAGGTGAGGCGCCTCCTCCCCGGCCTGAATTTCGGCCGGGCGAGGCGGGAAGCCTCCCCCCCAGTCTGAATTTCGGCCGGGCAAGGCGGGAAGCCTCCCCCCCCGGCCTGAACTTCGGGGGGAGAGCAGCGAAGCACCTCCCCCCCACCGCGAACAAGCTGCGAGACCAGGTAAGTGGCTTTCGTGCACTCCTAGTCACTGCTTCCATTTCTTCCCCTTCTATATGCCAGGAAGTGATAGGGCCAGATGCCATGATCTTAGTTTTTTTAATGTTGAGTTTCAAACCAGCTTTTGTACTCTCCTCTTTCACCCTCAACAAGAGGCTCTTGAGATCCTCTTCGCTTTCTGCCATTAGGGTGGTATCGTCTGCATATCGGAGGTTATTGATAATTCTCCCAGCAATCTTAATTCCGACCTGTGATTCATCCAACCCGGCATTTCTCATGATGTACTCTGCATATAACTTAAATAAGCAGGGTGACAATATGCAGCCTTGTCGTACTCCTTTCCCAGTTTTGAACCACTCAGTTGTTCCATGTCTGGTTCTTACAGTTGCTTATTGACCCTCGTACAGGTTTCTCAGGAGACAGGTAAGGTGGTCTGGTACTCCCATCACTTTAAGAATTTGCCACAGTTTGTTGTGATCCACACAATCAAAGGCTTTAGCGTAGTCAATGAAGCAGAAATAGACGTTTTTCTGGAATTCTCTTGCTTTCTCCATGATGCAGCGAATGTTGGCGATTTGATCTCTAGTTCCTCTGCCTCTTCGAAACCCAGCTTGTACTTCCGGTAGTTCTTGGTTCGCATACTGCTGAAGCCTAGCTTGTAGGATTTTGAGCATCACCTTGCTGGCATGCGAAATGAGCGCAATTGTGCGGTAGTTTGAACACTCTTTGGCGTTGCCCTTATTTGGAATTGGAATGTAAACTGACCTTTTCCAGTCTTGCGGCCATTGTTGAGTGTTCCAAATTTGCTGGCATATTGAATGCAGCACTTTAACAGCATCATCTTTTAGGATTTGGCTCTGCACAAATTCGGAAACTAAAAAGATCCAATTCTGTCAATGGGCAGATGACAGAACAGAAGGTGCCTGACAACCTGTGAAGCACAGAGAGAATAGAATTTGCATAATCCATATATCCCTACTTCCTTCACAGAAGCTGCGCTATTTGCTGATTTTCTGTCTTTGACATGTGTGTTCCCCAGTCAGTTAGAATGTTTTTGAACATCCCATGACATCACAATTCCCCCTCCCTCAGCCCCTGTCTGGATCCTTGGCCGCCCTTCATATTTGTGGCAGTGGGGCTTGAGGCAGTAGACTATTCTATGGTGGCTAGGCAGAATGGGGGCACAGCCCACAAAGTCCTTACTCCCTTCTTCAAGTTGTCCCAGATTCTGAACAGGGCTAATGGGGTTTGTGCTAGAGAAGGATGTTCTAATCAACAGCCACTAGATGGTGCTGTGAATTCAAGGAAACATATTTATATAGAAAACAAGCTGCACAGAGTTACACATGACAATTGGTTAAAACAACAGAAAATAACAAGATGGAATGCTTGATCTGCAGGAACCTTTGCAACATATTTGAAATAAATGTATGTGGGTGTAAACCACAATCCTAAAATCATATACTTGGGATTGTTCTGTTACTTGCCCCTGCTGTTTGCTTTTGAGATATGATCCATCCAAATGTGCACAGCCTATTAACTTTTATTTTAAGCTCTACTTCTCCACGTGGGCATTAAGGTTTTTGCTGCTGCAATGTGGGGTGTTGAACTAGGGCACTCTTCCATTATTATTGCCAGTTGTATCCCCATCTTTCAGCTATTCAGCCCCTGGGCACTCTTCCCACAAAGCTTCATAACCCTCCGCCTCCTTCAGTGCCTATCAGTCTTTCCTCCATCTCTCCTTCCTGACAACCCCACACAGCTCATCCTGTCCATATTCCCTATGTGCATTTCTTCCCCTCTTGCATCCAAACTGGCCTTTCTTTCCCTTCTCAGAAACTGCACTGTTTGTCAACATTCTATTGCTGACATATTTCACATACACAACTAAAGTTAAAATGTTTGTGAACATGCCACGACACTACAACATTTCATGAGCCAGTGGATGGCAGAGAACAAGCAGGCAGGCAAAAAACAGGCAGTTTTATGGGGTCAATGTGAACTGAAGTTTGGACTAGAAGACACCTTATGGTCCCTTCAAACGCAAAACTCTGCAGGAAAATTAGACAGTTGGTCAGAAACTTCCTTCATCACTCTAACCCTTCCCATAGATTGATGCAATAACAAAGAATCTAGCTTACATTGGCATGGGATAGGGGTTATTTGAGTGGAAGTAACTCCGATACATGAATATATGGCAGCAGAAACAGGATTTAGGTGCCAAGAAATCTTTAGAGCAAGTTGCAGCAAAATATGCACTGCCCATATTTTAGCAAGAGCCTTAAGAAAAGGCAGATGAATCCACAGAGCCTCTAACTAGTAACTACACGGAAGAATACTGGCCAGTTATCTCAAACCAAGCACAATAGGATCTCAGTTTGGTTATCATAAATCAAGCAGGACATTATCTTTTTTTTAAAAATTGAAACAAACAAGAGTATTAAAATGTTTGTCTAGTTCAGAGATGCTGCTGTTGTACACCTGGGGAAGCTTCTTCGGGATTGTACGGCTCTGTAAAAACAACAACAACAACAACACCTGGCAAAACATTTCAGGAATGCTTATTTCCTGGTAAACTGAATCCTATGATCCCTTTGTAAGAATGTGCAGGGAACTGTTTAAAAAATAGATGCAGGAAAACTTCTTTTTAAAAATATCATCCAACAAACCATGGTTTGAAAGTAGTCAACAAACCAGCATCTGAAACCACAGTTTGAAGCTGGTTTGCAAAGCTCTGTTGGGCAAACCCTAATCTTGTATTAAAACCAAACCAACAAACCATGTTTGGGATGTTGCTCTATCTTCAGAGGTTGCTGTGGGATGAAGTCTGGGGATCCTCAAGGAGGTGAGGAAGAGATAAATTGCATAAACCATGGTTTGTTTGTATGTCTAGATCATGCATCATGGTTTGGAGGCCAAACTACATTTAGTGCACACCACAGTTTGGAATTATCTCTGAGTCAATCCTTTGTGTGTTTTATTCCATGGAACAATGGCCATCCCACAGTAATGAGTTCCTTTTATTTTATTTCTGTTTCATCTTTGCTTCAAAGAAGTACTTAGCATTCCAGTGAACCCAACAAGCCATTAAAATGAGCTGGTAGTTACAGGGGATAAACACACATAAATAAACAGGTGTCTATTTGAGGATAATAATGAAAGAAAACCCTCCATAACTTTCACAACAAAACCATCAACAATACACATGCTAAAGGCAACTTGCTTCTCTTGCAGAAAGAACCCCCCTGAAATACTTGGTTAACAATGGCCTGTAATCCCGGGTTAGGTTTCATAGTTTAGTTCCCACCAGTAGGGATTACAATTCTATTCTCTATCTAATATTGGCAGCAATTAATGCCTTGGGTACCAGAGCTGGATAATTACATTAAAAAGGCAACGCGCACGCATGCACGCACGCACCAGCACCTTCTTTTGTAGACTGTGCCTTTTGCAGTGGAATTTCTATGGTACGTAGGTATCTAAAACAGGTTGCCAGTGAATAAATAACCCCCGTGCCCCCCAGCTTGGCTTGCTCTCATGCTTTCACAGTAGCCTGGTCTGCAGAAATCAGCCAGTAAATCTTTTCAAGATTACCTTCCAATGACTGCATATCTGGCTGCTGTTAAAACTGGAGACACAGTGGTTGGTTTAAAAAGCTGGCAATCCTAGACAAAAAGATATTCTGCAGGCGATGCTTTCTCTGTTGCTGAATCGCCATTCTGGGGCAAGGAGGAAACTTGGCCTGTTGAATTTCTGCTACTCAATAAGCAGTTCAAGGGGCAGGATCAGGGGATGGTTAAATGGCTGGCAACTCTAGCTGGCAGTACCCAGTTTTCCAAAGATTCAAAAGCAGACGCTGCAAGCTGAAATGTAGTCATTGTGCACAATTTAGTTCCCAGGAGTAACACAGATGGGAGTGAGGGGTTGAAGCTTATTGCCCTTTTGGATTAAGTCAGAGTCACAAGGACATGACATCCTGCCAACTTTTGCCTTTGTCTTCTAATATATAAAGGCCAGCAGCACCACCCTGAAAGCCATCTGCATAAGATTTTGTGGAGGCATGCCAACTGCTTTATTTATTTAAGGCTGTGTTAAAGTCCCAACTCCCAAATAATTGTGACATCTGTTATTTATCTAAAAAAATAAGGTTGTTTAAGCCTAATTAATTGCCAAGCTTGAAAAATGTGTTCAGCTGCCTTTTGTTCTTTTACAGCCGAATACATTCATTCCCAAGTGCTCCAAGTATGCAAAGTTTGCCTGTAACAGGGCAGAATTTAGGACCTCCACACTGTGCTTTCACCCTCACATCTCCCCATATCCATTCAATAAATCATCTTGGCTTGCACAAAAGTATATGGATTGGACTTCCGTAAGGAGGTGCTACCGAAGCAAAAGTCAAGGTGCAGGGGGATCTGGAAAGAAAATCCGACAGAAAATGAGAAAATGCAGGAAGAGGGAAAGATAACATCTGCTTCTGCTTTTGGCAGACTTCCTGTGTCTTTAGCAACTGCAAGACAGGCAGAAATTCAACAGGGGTATGTGTGTGCACCCTGGCAGGATAAGAAAAGCTGCACTGATTGCATTCCTGTGTGTCATGCCAGCTGTCAAAAGGAACAGGAAAAGGCCAAAAGAAAAGAAGGTGCCAACTGTAGGCGAGGGGCCAGGTCTCGGTCTTGTCAAGAGTCCAAGGAAAGCTTCATAACATGCCTGAAATCATGTTTCGGGTGGACCATACAGACAACATCTAACAATAAAGGGTCATGTGAGGAACATGCATCCCTTGATCGGTCATGCTGGCAACGAAGACTCAGGCAGACAAGGGCTCCCCGTGAAGTGTGTGAATGGACTCTGCTGAAAAACTACCGTGAGATGGCGTGCAAGCTGTGGCTGCGTGGTGTTGGGTCCATGCCGGCCCATTCATTGACACAAGTCATCGCTCGATACCGCAGGCACCCAAAGTGGAATACGCATGTATGAACCTGCCCCAAAAGTTTTCCTTTCCTTTCCATGATCCCACTAGTTTCCCATCCCTGATGCGGAGGGGTCATGTACTGCTCAGCAATGGGGCACACGCCATGCGTGAAGGCCCCAGGTTCGCCAGGTAAACAGAACGGGTAGCAGGTGATTGGAAATATGCCCTCCCCCGCTTGGCTCCAGGACCCGGAAATCCACTTCCCCAACCTGGTATTCTCCAAATGTGTTGGTCCACAAGTCCCATCCTCCCCAGCCTGGGCAATGATGGGACTGGTCATCTAACACATCTTGGGAACACCAGGCTGGGGATGGCTGCAGACAATACTGGCCTAGATGGACCAAGGGTCTGACTCAGCATAAGGCAGGTGCATCTTTGTTTATGATGTTTACTCCCTGCCTTTCTTTAAATTTACTCTGGGGATCTGTTTCTGTTCTGCCCCTGTCAGTTTCTACTCATCGCCAGCAAATCTTTGGCTGAATTGTTTGTTCATTTGCTTGTTTATAATATCCAATGCTGCAAAGTTAAATGTTTCTAGGGATGCTTACAACAGGATAAAGGGACTAAGAGCAACAATAAAAGCGTAATTTTTTAAACGGATGATGTTGTTGTTGTTGTTCAGTCGTTCAGTCGTGTCCGACTCTTCGTGACCCCATGGACCATAGCACGCCAGGCCTTCCTGTCCTGCGCTCTCTCCCCGAGTGTGCTCAAATTCATATTCGTTGCATCGGTGATGCTATCTAGCCATCTCATCCTCTGCCGTCCCCTTCTCCTTCTGCCTTCAGTCTTTCCCAGCATCAGGGTCTTTTCCAGAGAGTTTTCTCTTCGCATTAGGTGGCCAAAATATTGGAGCTTCAGCTTCATTATCTGTCCTTCCAATGAGCACTCAGGGTTGATTTCCGTTAGGATGGACTGATTTGACCTCCTTGCAGTCCAGGGGACTCGTAAGAGTCTTCTCCAGCACCACAGTTTGAAAGCATCGATTCTTCGGCGCTCAGCCTTCCTTATAGTCCAGCTCTCACAGCCATACATTACTACTGGGAAAACCATAGCTTTGATTAGACGGACCTTTGTCGGCAAGGTGATGTCTCTGCTTCTTACTATGCTGTCTAGGTTTGCCATAGCTTTCCTCCCAAGGAGCAAGCGTCTTTTAATTTCATGGCTACAGTCACCATCTGCGGTGATCGTGGAGCCCAAGAAAGTAAAATCTGTCACTGCTGCCATTTCTTCCCCTTCTATATGCCAGGAAGTGATGGGGCCAGATGCCATGATCTTAGTTTTTTTAATGTTGAGTTTCAAACCAGCTTTTGCACTTTCTTCTTTCACCCTCACCCCTTCATGGATCACTGCCTTGTTGTGGCGAAGGGGCTTGCGTAACTCAGTGAAGCCATAAGCTATGCCGTGCAGGGCCACCCAAGACGGACAGGTCATGGCAGAGAGTTCTGACAAAATGTGGTCCACTGGAGAAGGAAATGGCAACCCACTCCAGTATTCTTGCCAAGAAAACCCCATGGAACGTATCACAAGGCTAAAAGAGATGACGCCGGAAGATGAGCCCCTCAGGTCGGAAGGTGTCCAATATGCTACTGGGGAAGAGCAGAGGGTATTTCCAAGTAGCGCCAGAAAGAGTGAAGCGGCTGGGCCAAACCCGAAAGGACACTCAGCTGTGGATGTGTCTGGCGGTGAAAAGAAAATCCGATGCTGTAAAGAACAATATTGTTTAGGAACCTGGAATGTCAGATCAATGAATCAAGGTAAGCTGGAGGTGGTCAAACATGAGATGGCAAGATTGAACATCGACATCTTGGGAGTCAGTGAAGTAAAATGGACAGGCATGGGCGAATTTAATTCAGGTGACCATCATATCTACTATTGTGGGCAAGAATCCCTTAGAAGAAATGGAGTAGCACTCATAGTCAACAAAAGGGTGGGAAAAGCAGTACTGGGGTACAATCTTAAAAATGATAGAATGATCTCAGTACGAATCCAAGGCAAACCATTCAACATCACAGTAATTCAAGTCTATGCCCCAACCACTGAGGCCGAAGAAGCTGAGGTTGATCGGTTCTATGAAGACCTACAACACCTTCTAGAACTAACACCAAAAAAAGATGTCTTCTTCATCATAGGGGATTGGAATGCTAAAGTAGGAAGTCAAGAAATCACCGGGATAACAGGCAGGCATGGCCTTGGTGTACAAAATGAAGCAGGACAAAAGCTAATAGAGTTTTGCCAAGAGAACATGCTGATCATAGCAAACACTCTTTTCCAACAGCACAAGAGGCAACTCTACACATGGACGTCACCAGATGGTCAATATCGAAATCAGATTGATTATGTCCTTTGCAGCCAAAGATGGAGAAGCTCCATACAGTCAGTAAAAACAAGACCTGGAGCTGACTGTGGCTCAGATCATGAGCTGCTTCTTGCAAAATTTCGGCTTAAATTGAAGAACGTAGGGAAAGCCACTAAACCTTTCAGGTATGACCTAAATCATATCCCTGATGAATATACAGTGGAGGTGAGGAATAGATTTCAGGGATTAGACCTGATAGACAGAGTGCCTGAGGAACTATGGACGGAGGTCCGTAACATTGTTCAGGAGGCAGCAACGAAATCCGTCCCAAAGAAAAAGAAATGCAAGAAAGCCAAGTGGCTGTCTGATGAGGCTTTACAAGTAGCTGAGGAAAGAAGGGAAGTGAAAAGCAAGGGAGAAAGGGGAAGATATACCCAACTGAATGCAGAGTTCCAGAGAATAGCAAGGAGAGACAAGAAGGCCTTCTTAAATGAACAATGCAAAGAAATCGAGGAAAACAACAGAATGGGAAAGACTAGAGATCTCTTCAAGAAAATTGGAGATCTCAAGGGAACGTTTTGTGCAAAGACGGGCATGATAAAGGACAAAGAAGGCAGGGACCTAACAGAAGCAGATGAGATTAAGAAGAGGTGGAAAGAATACACACAAGAACTATACAGGAAAGATTTGAATGTCCCTGATAGCCATGATAGTGCGGTCACTGAACTTGAGCCGGACATCCTCGAGAGTGAAGTCAAGTGGGCCTTAGGAAGCATTAGTAACAACAAAGCTAGCGGAGATGACAGTATTCCAGCCGAGCTATTTAAAATCCTAAAAGATGATGCTGTTAAAGTGCTGCATTCAATATGCCAACAAATCTGGAACACTCAACAGTGGCCACAAGACTGGAAAAGGTCAGTTTACATTCCAATTCCAAAGAAGGGCAACGCCAAAGAGTGTTCAAACTACCGCACAATTGCGCTCATTTCACATGCCAGCAAGGTGATGCTCAAAATCCTACAAGCTAGGCTTCAGCAGTATGCGAACTGAGAACTACCGGAAGTACAAGCTGGGTTTAGAAGAGGCAGAGGAAATAGAGATCAAATCGCCAACATTCGCTGCATCATGGAGAAAGCAAGAGAATTCCAGAAAAACGTCTATTTCTGCTTCATTGACTACGCTAAAGCCTTTGATTGTGTGGATCACAACAAACTGTGGCAAATTCTTAAAGTGATGGGAGTACCAGACCACCTTACCTGTCTCCTGAGAAACCTGTACGAGGGTCAAGAAGCAACAGTAAGAACCAGACATGGAACAACCGATTGGTTCAAAATTGGGAAAGGAGTACGACAAGGCTGCATATTGTCACCCTGCTTATTTAACTTATATGCAGAGTACATCATGAGAAATGCCGGGTTGGATGAATCAGAGGTCGGAATTAAGATTGCCGGGAGAATTATCAACAACCTCCGATATGCAGACGATACCACCCTAATGGCAGAAAGCAAAGAGGATCTCAAGAGCCTCTTGTTGAGGGTGAAAGAGGAGAGTGCAAAAGCTGGTTTGAAACTCAACATTAAAAAAACGAAGATCATGGCATCTGGCCCTATCACTTCCTGGCATATAGAAGGGGAAGAAATGGAAGCAGTGACAGATTTTACTTTCTTGGGCTCCAAGATCACCGCAGACGGTGACTGTAGCCATGAAATTAAAAGACGCTTGCTCCTTGGGAGGAAAGCTATGGCAAACCTAGACAGCATAGTAAGAAGCAGAGACATCACCTTGCCGACAAAGGTCCGTCTAATCAAAGCTATGGTTTTCCCAGTAGTAATGTATGGCTGTGAGAGCTGGACTATAAGGAAGGCTGAGCGCCGAAGAATTGATGCTTTCGAACTGTGGTGCTGGAGAAGACTCTTACGAGTCCCCTGGACTGCAAGGAGGTCAAATCAGTCCATCCTAAAGGAAATCAACCCTGACTGCTCTTTGGAAGGACAGATACTGAAGCTGAAGCTCCAATATTTTGGCCACCTAATGCGAAGAGAAAACTCCCTGGAAAAGACTCTGATGCTGGGAAAGACTGAAGGCAAAAGGAGAAGGGGACGGCAGAGGATGAGATGGCTAGATAGCATCACGGATGCAATGAATATGAACTTGAGCACGCTCCGGGAGAGAGCGCAGGACAGGAAGGCCTGGCGTGCTATGGTCCATGGGGTCACGAAGAGTCGGACACGACTGAACGACTGAACAACAACAACTTTCACCCTCAACAAGAGGCTCTTGAGATCCTCTTCGCTTTCTGCCATTAGGGTGGTATCGTCTGCATATCGGAGGTTGTTGATAATTCTCCCAGCAATCTTAATTCCGACCTCTGATTCATCCAACCCGGCATTTCTCATGATGTACTCTGCATATAAGTTAAATAAGCAGGGTGACAGTATGCAGCCTTGTCGTACTCCTTTCCCAATTTTGAACCAATCGGTTGTTCCATCTCTGGTTCTTACTGTTGCTTCTTGACCCTCGTACAGGTTTCTCAGGAGACAGGTAAGGTGGTCTGGTACTCCCATTACTTTAAGAATTTGCCACAGTTTGTTGTGATCCACACAATCAAAGGCTTTAGCGTAGTCAATGAAGCAGAAATAGACGTTTTTCTGGAATTCTCTTCCTTTCTCCATGATGCAGCGAATGTTGGCGATTTGATCTCTAGTTCCTCTGCCTCTTCTAAACCCAGCTTGTACTTCCGGTAGTTCTCGGTTCGCATACTGCTGAAGCCTAGCTTGTAGGATTTTGAGCATCACCTTGGTGGCGTGTGAAATGAGCGCAATTGTGCGGTAGTTTGAACACTCTTTGGCGTTTCCCTTCTTTGGAATTGGAATGTAAACTGACCTTTTCCAGTCTTGTGGCCACTGTTGAGTGTTCCAGATTTGTTGGCATATTGAATGCAGCACTTTAACAGCATCATCTTTTAGGATTTTAAATAGCTCGGCTGGAATACTGTCATCTCCGCTAGCTTTGTTGTTACTAATGCTTCCTAAGGCCCACTTGACTTCACTCTCGAGGATGTCCGGCTCAAGTTCAGTGACCGCACTATCATGGCTATCAGGGACATTCAGATCTTTCCTGTATAGTTCTTCTGTGTATTCTTGCCACCTCTTCTTAATCTCATCTGCTTCTGTTAGGTCCCTGCCTTCTTTGTCCTTTATCATGCCCGTCTTTGCACAAAACGTTCCCTTGAGATCTCCAATTTTCTTGAAGAGATCTCTAGTCTTTCCCATTCTGTTGTTTTCCTCGATTTCTTTGCATTGTTCATTTAAGAAGGCCTTCTTGTCTCTCCTTGCTATTCTCTGGAACTCTGCATTCAGTTGGGTATATCTTCCCCTTTCTCCCTTGCTTTTCGCTTCCCTTCTTTCGTGAGCTACTTGTAAAGCCTCATCAGACAGCCACTTGGCTTTCTTGCATTTCTTTTTCTTTGGGACGGATTTCGTTGCTGCCTCCTGAACAATGTTACGGACCTCCGTCCATAGTTCCTCAGGCACTCTGTCTATCAGGTCTAATCCCTGAAATCTATTCCTCACCTCCACTGTATATTCATCAGGGATATGATTTAGGTCATACCTGAAAGGTTTAGTGGCTTTCCCTACGTTCTTCAATTTAAGCCGAAATTTTGCAAGAAGCAGCTCATGATCTGAGCCACAGTCAGCTCCAGGTCTTGTTTTTACTGACTGTATGGAGCTTCTCCATCTTTGGCTGCAAAGGACATAATCAATCTGATTTCGATATTGACCATCTGGTGACGTCCATGTGTAGAGTCGCCTCTTGTGCTGTTGGAAAAGAGTGTTTGCTATGATCAGCATGTTCTCTTGGCAAAACTCTATTAGCTTTTGTCCTGCTTCATTTTGTACACCAAGGCCATGCCTGCCTGTTATCCCGGTGATTTCTTGACTTCCTACTTTTGCATTCCTATCCCCTATGATGAAGAGGACATCTTTTTTTGGTGTTAGTTCTAGAAGGTGTTGTAGGTCTTCATAGAACCGATCAACCTCAGCTTCTTCGGCCTCAGTGGTTGGGGCATAGACTTGAATTACTGTGATGTTGAATGGTTTGCCTTGGATTCGTACTGAGATCATTCTATCATTTTTAAGATTGTACCCCAGTACTGCTTTTCCCACCCTTTTGTTGACTATGAGTGCTACTCCATTTCTTCTAAGGGATTCTTGCCCACAATAGTAGATATGATGGTCACCTGAATTAAATTCGCCCATGCCTGTCCATTTTAGTTCACTGATTCCCAAGATGTCGATGTTCAATCTTGCCATCTCATGTTTGACCACCTCCAGCTTACCTTGATTCATTGCTCTGACATTCCAGGTTCCTAAACAATATTGTTCTTTACAGCATCTGACTTTCTTTTCACCGCCAGACACATCCACAGCTGAGTGTCCTTTCGGGTTTGGCCCAGCCGCTTCACTCTTTCTGGCGCTACTTGGAAATACCCTCTGCTCTTCCCCAGTAGCATATTGGACACCTTCCGACCTGAGGGGCTCATCTTCCGGCGTCATCTCTTTTAGCCTTGTGATACGTTCCATGGGGTTTTCTTGGCAAGAATACTGGAGTGGGTTGCCATTTCCTTCTCCAGTGGACCACATTTTGTCAGAACTCTCTGCCATGACCTGTCCGTCTTGGGTGGCCCTGCACGGCATAGCTTATGGCTTCACTGAGTTACGCAAGCCCCTTCGCCACAACAAGGCAGTGATCCATGAAGGGGAAACGGATGATGACAAAACAACAAAACAAATAAGCAGTGTTGAAGCACCAAATGACAACAAAGGCGATGTTAGGCGAGCTTTGGTGGGAGGAGATAAGGAAAGCCCAAACAAGAATATCTCATTTCTTCAGTCAAATGTTGGGGTAGGGCCAGCCCTTTCATTAGGCAGAGTGAGGCGGTTGCTTTGGGCGGCAGTTGCTGGGAGGTGGCGGCAAGGTGTTGGAGGAGAGAGCCTGCCCTGTGCCCCCTAAGCTAGCCTGCTGCCTTTAGGTGTGGTGAAGGATGCTGTTCCAGTGCCTTGCTGTCTGGGAATGATGCAGTTGCAGTCCGACACACCTGGAGGACACCAGGTTGGAGAAGGCTGCAGTAGTTCATCAGTGAACTGTTGCACAAGCCATCCCTGGCGCTGGGCGAATGTTCAGTTCTACTACAAATTCCGAAGAGACTATGGCTCCTTCAGAGACAGTGCAGATCATATCAGGCAAATACACAGTGGTAGTGGGTGCTCGCTGTGGCTGGTGGGGCTGAAGATGGGCCACAAGAGGTGGCATCAAGGCAGAGCCAAGTGTTCACCGCAGGCAGAGCCAAGGAGTCACCAGAGGCATCATCTGGAGAATACCAGTTATGGAATGCTACCTAAGGTCTCAGACAGAGGTTTTCTACATCACCTGGTGCTAGAGTTCTGTTTAGCTGCAATGTGCCAGCAATTGATGTTGGGACCTCCCACATGCAAATCATGTGCTCTACCACCAAGCTACAGACCTCCTCAAGGTTGAGTTGCAAAACTTGAGGAGTGAGATAAATTAAGTTCTATGCCTAATTCAAATATATATTTACCCCAAGTCTCTCAATTGCACATCAAATGAATATATATTAAAATTGGAAGAGGAGGGGAGTGGGGTGACATGCATACAAGACTTTCAGTAGTTCAGAGACTAGTCTGGAAAGGTCCAAAGGTAAAATTCAATGCCCTCTTATTTGGCAGTGGGCTCCATTTAAAAAGAAGGGGGCATGTTTGATGCCTAGGACCAGGCTACACATACTCCCTTGGACACAGGGACAAAGTGGGTGCTCCCTGATTAAAAAAAGAAAAGAAAATAGGATTCTTATCTAAGTTAAAACCCACAATCAGGAAATACCTTGATTAACCAAAATGTCAGAAAACAGCAAACAAGCTTTCAGACTTGTTCACTATGTTGTAAGTTTTGGGACAGTCCTAATAAGAGGTACTAGTACTTTGCCAAACATCCTACATGGATGTAGCTGTGTCTGTTTATGAACGGGAAGATCGCCAACTGGCCACAACAAAACCTGCCTGACCCCTTTAACAGCAGTTAGACCTGTAGAAATCAGGAGAAACTTGCCATGGCATGGAGAGGAACACAGTCACCTTGTAAGATCTGCAGATCAAGCCATTGTTGAAGGCCTAGGAGCAGGGGGCCATTCAGAAAAGAAAAGAAAATCTGGCAACCCTCAATGGATGTACTTTGACTCCATGGGTCAATTGTAAACATTGTTTCTTGTCACCCATCATGTTAGAATCCACTGACTGGCAATATTAGGTTTTACATCTGGATTCTTCTCACTTTCTCTGCTCCGTACTATTGGCTAGATTCGTAGATAAGAAGTTGATATATCACTTAAGAAGAGTAGATTCCAAGTTGTAACCAGTTTTCCAAGGCAATTATTGAGATTGGTTTCTTGCCACATTATTTTCTCTTAAACAATGAGTTCACACGAAAACCACATCTCTCCTGTGCTTCGTTACCATCAATCATTCCACACACCAGCTACATTCTTCAGCGTTGATATAAATCAAGATGCAACTGTTCTTTTGTTACTTACAGCAGGTTAAAGAAACCCAGGGGCTTCCTTCTGTCTTCTGCACTCACCAGTTTTACTGAGAGCTAGTGTGGTGTAGTGGTTAGAGTGTTGGATTGGGACTTGGGAGATCCAGGTTCAAGTCCCCTCTCAGCCATGAAGCTCACTAGGTGACTTTGGGCCAGTCACTGACTCTTAGCCTAACCTACCTCACAGGGTTGTTGTGAGGATAGAATGCAGAGGAGGAGGATCATGTACTCTGCCTTGGGCTCCTTGGAGGAAAGGCAGGATATAAATGTAACAAAATGAATAAATCCTGCCATTAGCATTGTTACAATTCTTCAGCATCACTGGATCTCCTTGTCCTCTGTTATCAGGGGCTTTATTTAATTTCTATGCCGCCCAATAGCTAAAGCTCTCAATAGCAATGTAGCTTGGAAAAATGAGAATCTGGCAAAAACAATTAAAAGATGCAAGCAAGGCCCAAAGTTGTGGGTCATGTTAGTACTCTGTCATAGGACCAGACAACCCCTGTTGAGAAGAACGAAGATTGGTTCACATGTTACATTTGTCATAAGAATGCATGTGTTTTTGCACATGTATTTTGTGCATGTCTGAGCAGAGCTCATTGCTGAGCTCATACCATTTTGTGCCTCATACTGAGCTGAGCTCAAGATGGGGGTTGCAGTCCAACACATCTGGAGGGCGCCAAGTTGCGGAAGGGTGCTGTAGGCCATCAGTGAACTTTCCATACCTTTCCATGCTTCATTGCACCAGATATGTTGCATCAGATGTCAGTGACGGCTTGTGCAACAGTCCACTGATGCACTTCTGCAGCCTGACCCAACTTGGTGCTCTCCAGATGCATTGGACTACAACTCCCACCATGAGCTCAGCTCAGCAGTGAAACACCAACAGATATGAAAAGTCTGCTGATACACTTTTGACATATTTTCAAGTCTTCATCACAGATAGCCCATGTAATCAGTTCAGCATCAGGTTCGGATGCCGTCAACACAACACCCCGTCTCTGCTCTGACTACACTTTCTATCCAAGACTCGGCTTTGACTTGTTGCTTGGCGGAGAAGCAATCCCCTCAGCTCCCATCTGAAATCCAGTTCCCTTTGCTTCTTCTCTAGCGCTTAATCCTGGCAAAACTCTGGATCCAGAAGTTCCCCCACAATTGATGCCAATCCCCATTCCTGGCCATTCCGTGTTATGTCTAAAGTTGCCTCCAGATTTTGCCTAAAACAAAATATCAAGACAAAAGAGATTTCTGCTTGGACAAAACATCCAACGCCTTTTGGGAGAAGAAAAATAACATGTAAAGGAAGAAAAAAGTATGAGAATTTCTCTGACAGTGTGTGTGTACGTGGGGAGGAGGGATCCATGTATCCCCACTACTGAATTTGGTCTAAAGCAAAAATTTAAGGCAAATTTGAAGGTCCCTGCTAAGGCCAAACATCCAAGGCGTTTCAAGGAGGCAAATACAGAAAGGGGGGGGGGGCTTAGATAAGTGGAACGTCTCAAGAGGATCTCATACATCTTTAATTTACACCCAGGCTGCCCCACAATCTTCTGGGTTTCTCCAGATGTGCACTGCTCACAGCTGCCCCTGGAGAACTTGCTGCTCGACCCTTAAACAAGTGAGGCTGCTGAAGGATGCTGCTCCTGCTGCTGCCCCAGCATAGTGCTGAACTTTACCAAGGGTGAGTTTGCATAGGGAAATGAGAGCGGGTGGCATTCACAGGTGTTCCTTGGAATCGGCTCCTCTTTATCCAGAGCCAAGGGGCTCATTGAAGCCCAGCTCAAAGCAAAGAGTTGGGGGGGGGGCACTGCCCCGCCCAAGATCAAATATTTACTCCGCCAAAGAAATGCAGGACTACAGAGTCAATATGCCATTTGTCCTTTCTTATCATTCCAGCAATTCACAACAATAGCCCCAACCAGAAGGGGCATTAAAAATCTGGTTATGGCTCCACACCTGTGCAAAGCTGGGACATGAATGTGTGCGCATGCTCCCCCCAAACACACGCACACACACACACAGGGCTGAGGTTTTCTCTGTAAAATGATATATCATGGCCAATAAGATCAATTCTAGTAATATTGCTGAGACTTGTATTTCTGGGCTTGGGAATATGAGTCTCAGAGGCTCATACTACTCTCCTAAAATGCGGGGTGAACATTACAACCCCTAAATACTTCTCTGACAGACATTTTAATCTAAAACAGAGGGGGACTCCCTCCTGACTCCACCCACTGACCTAACCCTCCTTTTGCGACCGACCGACCCATCCACCAATCAGAATTTGGCTTGGCTTGAAAATAAGCCAAGTTCTTTCCCAGTGTGTGGGACCCCCAATTGTGCAGAGTTTGAAATTGTGGGGAGTGATTATGCATGAGCAGCTGCAATCATCTGCATCTTTTGCCGACATCTGTCCTAAACATGCAGATGCGGGTGGACAGGGCCAGCACTGTATGCGATGCATTTGCCTACGCATGGAGGACTTGTTTAGTTAACTGTCAGAACTCCAGGAACACTCCTTACCCATCAGATAATGAAATATCTATGATGGGAGGAGTAGACAAAAAACGAGAAGGGACAGATATATGGAAGCTGGATTGCCAACTAACCAGACAAATATGTCCTGGCCTGCTCCTGTGCCTTTAACAGCAGCTTGGGATGCAGGAATCATCTGGTGAAGCTCTGCATGACATGAAGAGAAGCACAGCCTGCCACTAAGGTCTGGATATCAAAGTGCTGTTAAAGGCTATGTGCAGAAGTCAGCAACAAAAGTTGGCAACTCTTGTCTGAAGGTGTTTGGGGTGTGAGCTGGTGTGGACAAGGTAGGCAAAATGGCTGCCAGATCTGCCAAAATCTGAGTTTACCTTAGCTAGTGGCCTCTGGGTGCTGTTTGTTCCTTCCCATGCAGATTGTGGCTTGGCTCACTTATTTGAGTTACATAGACCTGTTTATATCTACTTAGGAGTGGTGCATCTTGCCTGCTTTTGCATATCTGGGGTGGCTACCCTGTCTCTCTGCCTTTAAAAATAGCCTGACACACAGAAATTAAACAGCCAGAGATTTTCCTGGCATGGACAATAAAGTGAAAGGAAAAGCTAAATTTCCTGTGTCAAACTGCTGTTAAGAGCACAGAAGGAAGTCCAGAAAAAGAAATGTGACACACACCCTGTGTGTACTTTAGTGTGCACAGGGAGTCCTCCTTCAAGCAGGCATCTCCCCCATTCACTTCCATGGAGGAGATCAATTTTGCATGCACAAAGAGATGTATGCATGGGTAAGTCTGTGCAGCATCATTGGAGAATCTTAGCTGGCAATGCATGTGTTTGTTGGGGTGCGTGTGGGGGGGCGGCTTTTCTACATGCTGCATTTATTATGCGCTTGTCTCACCGTTGTTTACGGGCTCTTTAGAGGATGCTGTGACCCTCCAGTTTCACTTCTGTGTCTAAGCAGCACTTTCAGTGAGTTTTTTTAAAGCAGGAAAAATGCAGCATTTAGTTGTGAAAGCAAAAGAAAGCATGATTGCCTGTTGTGTATTTGTGCTATTCTGCTATACCACAGTGCCACCTAGGGGTTATGTAGTGGAAGAGCAGGAAAGGGAACATTCCCCGCATAGAGCTCGGATCTCACTTCTGTGACAAACTTGAAAGTAGATACGGACAATTAACAGCCTCATGTAGAAAAGCTCTCTCTCTCTCGCTCTCTCTCTGTGTGTGCATGCACACACGTGTGTGGCTCTCCAGGTCTCCCATCTGAAAGAAACTGACCGTAAAAGTGCTCTCAAAAACTTGGTAGCACTTGGGCAAAGAGCGTAAGAGTAGCTTTGCTGGCTGGATCAGCCCAAGGTCTACCTAGTCTAGCATTCTCTTTCCCTCAGCATCCAGCCATTTGCCTCTGGGAAGCTCACAGCAATTATACTCTGTTGTTTCTCCCAGCATCCGACAATCCTCAGAGGTAAGCTGCCTCTTTTCCTAGGGGCTGCTGATATGTGGAACCTGCAACAAAAAGTCATAGTGTGGAGTACTCTTGTGTTATGCCCTTTTCCACAATATGCCATTACGTTCCCCTTCCAACCCAATATTCCATTCCCTCTCCCCAACACACACTTCAGTCAGTCAACATTCTGTGCTCACCCCCACCGAGTGAGTTCAGTACTCACTGGACTGGGAGGGGGGAGAATTGGCAAGGAGGGGTCCTAAAGTTTTTTGTGTGTGTATGCTTCTGTGAACCACGGGTGCTCCTAAGTTTCCTGATACCTCCATCATGGGTGTGGATGGTGCCATTTTGGCCTCATAAGCATTGGCACTCATGCCTGAAAACCGGAAATAGAGGGAACGATAAGCCCATCCTCCTCCATGTATTTCTCCTAATCTTTTTTAAAAGCTACCTAAGCTAGTGGCCATCAACATATTTTGTGGTAGTGAGTTCCATAAGTGAATGGTGCACTGCTACACAATGAAGAAACAATCCTCCAACATTTTGCAATTGGAAATAGGGAGATGCTTAACTATTTATAACACCACTATTCTCATGTTAAATATCTCTTCCTGAACTCCTCTTCCACCACCCCTTATACACCTTCTCCACCTCCTTTATGTTATTAACAGCCTGTTCTGTCCTGCATCAGCCTGTGAAGCATGGTGTATCAGCAGCAATAAACGGACCACAGCAGTTTATAATTTAAGGACGTAAATCTCACAGTGCATCTAGTTGTTGCTTTTGCAGGATAGATGCAGCTCAAACACATCTACAATGTTTGCTCTCTGGACTGGAAGATATTAGGGTGTGGGGAGAGGCCTTTGTGATGGAAAGGAACAAATGAACTAGCATTTTGTAGTTAGAAACCAAAAGAAGGATAATCAACTTAGCCACAGACAGGGATTTAAGACAGAGAGGAGGGTTTGTTCTTTTGACTAAAGACATATTAGAAAAACATAATTACCCTGGCCTATAATGGGTTATCAGTTGTCCTGTAATGGCATTTATCCTCAGCCACTGCAATGTGACGCTGGAGATAACAGGATCTTTTGTGTTTGGGCTGGGGGCAGTGGGTGTTAGATCCAAACAGCTGGTAGTGGGGAGGGAGGAGATATGTATCTGGCCTGCAGTGCTAAGGAGAGGAGGTTAACCTTTCCTCCCATGCCATTTTCCTGACTTATACTCCCCCACTCCTACCCTGGTCCCACATCTGTGATTTGCCCTGCAGGGGAAAACATATAAGCAAACAGCAACTTTGGGAAAGGGAGGTTGGACTTAAATCACCAAAACACCATGAGTGGAGAGAGTTTAATCCACCTCCCCCAGCACTGCAGCCCTGATCCAAATCCTGCCTCACTGCTTCATGTTGGATTTTTTTTAAAACCCAAAACAATGGGGAATCCTGCTCAGGTCTAGTTTGACCCCAGGATGGCAAGCCAAAACCCCAAGACTGGGACGTGTGCAAGAAATTTTCTTAAAAGCGTAGCATCTCCCCAAAAATGCAAAAGGAGGAGACACCAACTTGGAGAAGGGTAGCAGGAAAGAGGGACCGTCCCTGCAATGGTGCGTTCAGGGACGGACTGTGGGGCAAAAGCCCAGGGTGCCTCTCAACAGCATGAGCAGGGAGGACCCCCAAACACAGTAGGGCTGGCTCGCTACATACTGAAGTAAGGGCAATAATAAACGTTACCTTCTAAAGAGGGGGCACAGTCCCGCAGTAAGATCGCTTAAGGCTCCATAAGACCATGAAGTTCAGAGTCTAACATTACCTCACTGCACTTGCCCCTGATAAAGGCACCGCTGGAATTTAAGGAGCAATGCTCAGCACAATGACATACAGCAGAATCCAGTTGGGTTCAAAGCTGATTGGCTCCCAGGCCTGCAGCATAGAACCTAGCAGTGCAGGAGTGCTGAGTGCAAGAGCACTGCTAGGCCTGGGGCCATTGGGCCCTGCCCCTGGACCTTTTTCCCAGGGCTCTGGCTCTATTCCTCAGACCCTTAAGTGTCCATTGCTGCCAAGTGAAGGGTTGTTTTCTCAGTTTAATTGCTATGCAGGACACAATTTTCAAGGGGGATTGCAGCGGGGGAGAGAAGGGTAACCCTCCCCTCACCTAAAGGTGCTGCAATGCCCCCTCCCTACTCACAGCTGTTTACAGGTTCTTTAGGCAATGTCTGGACCCTCCGTGTCTAACCAGCGCTTTCCGCAAGTATTTTTAGAGCAGGGCACATGCAGGATGAATTGCGAAAGTGAAAGACGGCACAATTCCCTCTTGCGTCTTTGTGCTGTTCTGCTATACCACAGTGCCACCTAGAGGTTATGTAGGTTTTTCCTAAGCTTAGCTGCCGTGCTGGGCCACGGCGGGGAGGGGGGCGGGATTTTCAGGGGATCACAGTCGGGGAGGGGACTGTGCAGTGTGTCCCCCCTCAATCCCCCCTCTGCGTGGGAACTAAGTTTAGAAGAAAAAAACTTCCATTGGCATCAATGGAAAACTGGGGCCCTGGATCTTTTAAGTTCCTGGCAGCGCCCCGGGGTGCGAGGCTCCAAACGTGTCCGGAGGAAGGGATGCGCTCAGACGAGACGTCCGCGGCAGTTTCGGAAGGGAGCGACTTGCGACGCACCACAATCATTCGGGAGAGAGAGAGAGAGAGACGCAGCGACGGGGCGGGTTGGAGCAACGCCTGCGATCGTATCGCGGGCGGCTTTTGTTTTTGTTTGTAAGCCGAGAACAGGCGAGAGTCTCTCATCAAGCCACACAATTGCGTCCCGCGCCCGTCCCCGGGAATCGAGCCCTTCCCTCCATGGGAAGAACAAACAAGCCAGCAACGGAGGCCGTGCAGTTATCGCTTCCAGCTGTAGCGATTGTATCAGCTGCCTGCTGCCATTCAGCTGCCTGGAACAAAAGCCGCGTTGTCCCGGGAGAACGCGGGGCGGCCCGGCCGGCGGGCAGGGCGTGTGACGTCTCTTGCAGGCGCAGGGAATGCCGGAGAGCGCTTCTCCTCCGCTGGTCTTTAGAGTGCGTCCTCCGCATACTCGGCGTTTGAGCCTTGACATCCAAAACCGGTGCCAGGACTGAGGTGGGTTCAAAGTGAGCCCTGGCCAACACCCTGCAAATGTTTCTCAAGCACAGTGCTTCATTTCCAAAATGGAAGTTGGCAGCAGGATGCTGCTGTGCCGGGAAGGCACCCCCTTGCAGATGAAAAGTCTTCCTCCGGCGCAAGGAAAGCGCGACTAAAGGCCCATCTACACTAGTGTCATGTTTCCCACAACAGCAGCCAACCAGATGCCTCTGAGAAGCCCACAAGCAAGACCCCATATGCCCCCCTGCATTGTTGCCTCCCATCCACTGACACCCAGAGGTATCATAACTGCAAAGGTTTCACTGAGCAATCGTATTAATAGCTCGTTGGACTTGTCCACTAGAACTTATAATGAGGGTAGGCAAACCTACAGCCCTACAGCCAGACGTAGGCCTTGGCCTAACTTCAAAAACCCTCTGCAAGAGGTCAGTTCAGACCTCTGACAAGAGCAACCTGACCCTTCCTCAGCAGCCTTCTAAGCCAGGAGAGTGGGGGAGGGAGGGAGAAAGAGAGATGGAGTGCAGAGAGAGAGGGAAAGAGAGAAGGGATGTAGAGAGAAAGAGATGGAGTGCAGCAAGAGAGAAGGAGAAAGAATGGGTTCAGAGAGAGAGAAGGGTAGAGAGAAGGGGTACAGAGAGGGGGGAAGAATATGAGAAGGGGTGCAGAGAGAGAGAGTGTGGGGGAAAAAAGATGGAGTGCAGAGAGAGAGAGAGAGGGAAAGAGAAGGGATGCATAGAGAGGGTGCAGAAAGGGAGAGAAGGGATGTAGAGAGAAAGAGAGATGGGGTGCAGCAAGAGAGAGGGAGAAACAGAGAAGGGGGGAGAGAGAGAGAGAAGGGGTACAAAGAGGGGGGAAGAATATGAGAAGGGGTGCTGAGAGAGAAAGAGAGAAGGGTATGTCAGAGAATGGGAAAGGGGTGGTCTTGCTCTTTTTGAGCTCTGGCCCTGTCCTCCACTGACTTCAGCCATGCCCACTGCCAGCACACAGCCCCTGACAGATTACCCTCAAGGAATTGTGGCCCTTAACAGAAAAAAAACAAGTCCTCACTCCTATTTTATATGAACATAAGAACCCAGGTATTTGAAGGATCACCTCCTTCAGTACTGACCAACCTGGGATTTAAGATTAGCCAGGGATGCCCTGCTTGTGGTGCCCTTGAGGAATGTAGCCCATGAGGTTACCACACGTGGCAGAGCCTTCTCAGTGGTGGCACCCTGGCTCTGGAACAGCCTTCCAGTAAAGATCCGGCAGTCCCCAACACTGTTGTCATTCAAGTGCCAGCTAAATTAGTTATTAGTTCAGGCTTTGGGGGTATAGGCGGGTGTTTTATCGTTTTAGTGATACTTTTATTTGTATTTTGTTATGTTTGTAATTGTAGCGTTATGATTTTCATGGTGCTTATATAGTGTACAGTTTTATGTGGGTGGTTAAATGCCCTAGGCTCCTTGCAAGAAAGGTGGGATGAAAATCCAATTGTTATTAATAAAATCTAATTGGTGTATTGATAATTGTTATTATCGTCCCTGCTGCATAAAGATCTGTCTAGTCAGTATCCTGCTTCCCAACCAGAAGCCTTCAGGAAGTCTACAAGCACAGCATGAAGGCAATAGCTCTCCCCCACTGCCTCCTCCTGCCACCCTCTTAGCAACTGGTATTCGGCACTGTATTGCCTGTGAACATGAAGATTCTCTTTCACCGTCATAACTTAATAGTCATGAATAGATCTCTTTTCCCACAAATTTCTCTAATCTGATATAAGCTTCTGGCCATCACCACACCTTGTGGCAGTGAATGTCATGAATTAACTAGGCATTACTTGAAGAAATATTCACCCCTCTCTCTCTCTCTCTCTCTCTCTCTCTCTCTGGGAGGCCCAAGTTGTCCTGCCTGCTACTGCTCTCTGAAGAGTTGTGTCAGCCATAAAAAGTGGACGGCGTGGCTCTTCACAGAGCCAGTGAGGCCCAAAATGCCTGGCTGTAAGGTGGTCCTTCTTCAGAGCCAGGCACTGTGGGAGGGGATATCCCAGGTGATCGCCCACCCACCTCCTGCTCATGCTGAGAAGATTTAGGGGTGCACGAAAGTCACTTACCTGGTCTCGCAGCTTTTTGCGGTGGGGGGGAGGCGCTTCGCTGTTCTCCCCCCGAAGTTCAGGCCGGGGGGGGAGGCTTCCCGCCTCACCCGGCCGAAATTCAGGCCGGGGAGGAGGCGCCTTGCCTCGCCCGGCCGCGAAATAAAAAGTTAAAAAAAAAACAAACGCCCCCGTGATAGGCTACGTGACGATTAACGTAGCCTATCACGGCTAGATCTGCAAAGTCAGCCGTGATAGGCTACGTAAATCATCACGTAGCCTATCACGGGTGACTTTAAAAAAAAAAAGCACGTACGCAAATGGCGGCCCCCATAGGGAGCTGCCATTCGCGTTCCTTATTTGGTTGCTGTAGTCTACGTAAAGATTTACGTAGACTACGGCGAAAATAAGGGCAATGCAAATAGCGTTGCCCTTATTTTCGCCATAGTCTACGCAATCTTTATGTAGACTACAGCGACCAAATAAGGAACGTGAATGGCGGCTCCCTATGGGGGCCGCCATTAGCCGTACGCGCTTTTTTTTTTTTTAAAGTCACCCGTGATAGGCTACGTGACGATTTACGTAGCCTATCACGGCTGACTTTGCAAATCTAGCCGTGATAGGCTACGTTAATCGTCACGTAGCCTATCACGGGGGCGTGTTTTTTTTTTTAGTTTTATTGGAATGGCGGCGGCGGCGGCCAGTCGAAAGATTGGCTGCTGCCCCTGACGAAGACCCGACAAACCGCCGCCGGGAGGGACATTTGGGAAAGGTAAGTCCCGTCCCGGGGGGGGGGTGCGGGGTGCGGAGAATTTCTCCCTGAAACTTCTTCGGGGGGCCGAACACGTTGGCGCTTGCCCCCCCCCGAAGTTTCGGGGAGAAATTCTCCGCCAACCCTAAGAAGATTCTCAGTGAGTGCCAGGAGGTGGAGAGCAGCTCCACTGTTTCTCTCAGAGCGAAACGGAGGGCAGGCGGCTGCTCTAGGCAGTCCTGCCAGCCGCCCTCTTACTGCAGGATTTGCCACAGCAAGAGAGGGGGACTGGCGGGGCTCTCCAGAGCACCCGCTAGCATCACAGAGCAGGCGGCTGCTCTGGAGAGCCCCACTGGTCCCCTCTCCACTGTGGCAAATGTGGCAGTGGATGAGCTGCTAGAGAGGCTCTCCAGAGCACCTGCTGGAGGTGGTGGCAGCAGGCACTCCTGGCCGGGGGGGAGGGGAAGGCACAAGTTGCCACTCCTCCCATCCCGCCACCTGAAGCAGGGGCTTCACCCTGCTCCATGGGAGGACCAGCCCATATTTGGCTGGCTTCTCTGGTGGAAAGGGGTAGGCACTCTGCAGATTCTCAGCCTTCCTCTGTTTTGGTTTCATATGTTCTGTGGCTTAGTCCAGCATCTAAATTCATCCTGTGCAAGCCCTGGCTCCACCTGTCCCTGCCTTCCCTCCTTTCTGTGTAATTTCAGGATGGAGCATGATTTGCATGCCGTAATATGCCCGGTTTTGAAGAACAACAAAGACATTGTGAATCTGGGGTGTCTCTGTAGCCAAGTTTAGTCTTACATGCATAAAACTTGTCTCTTACGTTTCATCAGTTAGTTGCCCCCACTATCAACACTACAAAAATAATTGCCCTTTTTATCCCCAGCTGAAAAGGCAGTGATGTCACCCAATGCCTACAATGAAGGCCCATTGTGTCCAAGGCAGGTCTTTGGCTATTGTGGTTCATGAGAGTACTACCTGTACTTTGTTTGAATTGCTATAGAAGAGGGGAAAGAAAGCACAAAGCCTGTGGCTGGAGGTCCAGGGGGCGGGGAGACTGGGCACCTAACCTGAACACACAACCTGGAAAGGAGCATAAAATGGGCATCAAAGGTCAGGTAATATATCACAGCTATGAAAATAACAATTACCCAATGCTTTCTTTTCAGCATGGGATACTAGAGCAGATGTGTTCTAAAAAAGAAAAAAGCCAGATATCAGAGGCTTAGTGAGGGCAGCCAGCCAGCCAGGGCAGCATGGCTGCAGCTTCTTGTTGGCCTATGCTTGCATCCTAACCCAGTAAAGTGCAATCAGCCGCCAAATATGTGACAGTGAGGATGGAGACCATCTGATGTGTGATTGGACAGCAGTTGCTGGCAGATGTTTCACATTTGAGCTTCAAGCAAGGGCTGTCTGAGCAGTGGGGACTTGGAATTTCAACAGCAGCACCCAGACAGATTTACAGATCTCCTTAACTGGCCTGAGTTCTGATTCCCTGGGTGGGTGTGGTATGAATTTGGGAGGCTGTCCCATGTTAATTTCACACTTTCAGAGATGAAAGGCATAAGTATTGGGGTAGGTAGTTTTGAAAATAGTTCACTAAGGGAGACCATGATAGATGTTTCTAAAAAGTATGCATGGCGTGGAGGCAGTGGATAGAGTGGAGCTTTTCTCCCGCTCTCCTAACATTAGAAATCAGGGTCATCAACAGAAATTGATTAGAAGCAGATTCAGGAAGGACAAAAGGATGTCTATCTTCCCACAATGCATAAGTAACTTAGGGCGCAATCCTATGGCCACTAGACAGCAGCTAAACGGCCATAGGATTGTTCTGTTTTCAGGAACCAACCTTGAAGCCTGAGCTCCCAGAAAACTGCCTCTCCACCCGTACCCCATCACCTTGTAGGCAGCGCAGCTCCACCCTGGGCTCCATGCTTGGAAAACCTGCGTAGAGCGGGTTCCTGCAGGCAGGGAGGGGCGAGGAGTGCAAAAGTGCTGGTACAACACTTCCTATGCATCATCTGGGTTTTGTTGTGGGTTTCTTGGAGGCATCTGGTTGGCCTTGGCCACAGGATGTTGAGCTGGATGGACTGTTTGACTCCTCTTCTGCTCTTAAAAAATGATTCAACATTCACAGATAGGCAGCAAACTGGCCCAGGGACGGCCCTGCCATTAGGCAGAGTGAAGCAGCCACTTCAGGCTGCTAGTTTGGTGTGTCAGGAGAGGGCAACAAACTGTTAGTTGTTAAATGTATTAAAGCACAATCCTATGCAGGTTTAGACAGCCAAAAGTCCTACACCTCCCAGCATTCCCCAGCCAGCCACAATGGCTGGGGAATGCTGGGACTTCTAGGACTTTTTCTGTCTAAATATGCATAGGATTGCACCCTTATTATTGAATTTAACTGCCAGGGACAGGGAAAGGTGCTCATGGCGCCAAAATAACTTGACGGGCCTTGGGTGCTATGTACCTTGATCAGGATAAGGAGGGGGGCATTTGCGGCTCTGCCTCACACGAGGCTGGCCCTGCTCAAAGCTGTGGAACTCAAATATTTAACTGTTTGTATTTTAAATGAGGGAAAAGGAGCCCTTACCTTGTGGGAGGCAGGCTGGAATTTGCAAGTAGAGTTATTCGCCCGCAATAGCTTCCCCCCACCCTCCCTTTTGAGGGTTCTGGGAATCACATTCCGATCATAAGTCAACAGTATGTCATGGCAAGGAGTGGTTAGTACGTCCCCTCTATGCCTTGAGAGAAGCTGGTGGAGAAAGCCAGCCAGGGCGATGGAGTCCCTTTGATACCTCCTGTAAAACATGCCCCATCCTGCCTTGTTGATAGCGAAACTTACAGCTTGCTTGAGGCAGCCTTTAGCTGGATGAGATGCTGGGACAAAAGGTACTGACCACCCCCTGCTCTGGGAACCCTCCTGCATAAGCCCCACTGAAATGGGAGCTGCACATGCTCTTCATTGTTGCTCATAACACTTTTCCTCCGAGGTGCTCCTTCCAAAGGTTATCCTACTCACAACGACCTTGTGAGGTAGATTAAGCTGAGAGACAGTGATTGGCACAAGGTCACCCACTGAGAAGTGGGGAGGACAAGGCTACTCGGGTTCTGGGCTATCAGTGGACCAGTGTGATACAGTGATCTGACCAAAAATTAATGAAATTGACTCAATAATTTGAAGAATAGCTTAAAAAAAAAAAAAAACCCTCACCCAACTTAGTTTCTCCAAATCATTTTGTTGATTTTTCAGCGTGTTTACTTGAGAGTAAGGGCACTTCCAGATGGAGGACTCCTGGCATTACAGATCAAAAGGCATTGTGCACCTATTCCATCTTTTCCTCCTTTAGGAATTTTTTTTCTGGTAAGAAAAAAGATGGGAGTGGCTTTGGGAAAACATGGGTTACAAGTGGAAGATGCTGACGTCTGGAACCCACCATTGTAGGATAAAAGCCTTGTCTGGAAGCATGATAAGTGCCATCGAACTTAATGGGTCATACTTCTGATTAGATATACAAAGGATTGCATTGTTAATTTCTGATTCTCCCCTCCCCTCTCCCCCAAACAGTATGGGATGCTAGTTTTAAACCTTTGGGACTGCGTTTGAATAAAGCTTTTTTTGTTTTGTTTTTTTACAAGACATTCTCATTATTTTTAAAAAGAAGGAAATTCCAAACTTTAAAAATGCAAAAGAGATGGGCATTTTTTCATGGTGGCAGCCAATTTGAATTTCCCCAAATTCGCAGGTACCTTAGAAAAGGGCTTTCTGGGAAAACCAAAATGATGGCCACTCTAATTCTCTCCCCCCACCCCCCACTGATTTTACTTGCCTGCACCCCAAAATAAAGCTGATACAAAATGGCTGAGTCTATGATTGGTGAAATGATGGAGAAATAGTCCTTGCCAATTCGGTACAGCTGGCTACAAGTTATAATGGCTATATATTATCTCCAGTATAAGAGGCAGCGTGACCCTGAATATCAATTTCTGGGGAGCATGTGTGTGTCTGTGGAGGTTGCTATTGCAGAGTCACGTCGCTGGCCATTGTGGGAGTCAAACACTGGACTAGATAGCCCTTTGGTCTGATCCAACAGGGCTTTTCCTATGTTCTTATTCAAGGCTGAGTGAGGATTTCAACCTGGGACTTCTGGAACCTAATCCATCTGACAATGCGCTGGCTCTTTTTTGGCTCTTTTTTGACACTCCACACTTTCAAGCCCTACAGCCTAGAACTTGTCCCCTTTCAAATAAACAAACAAACAAACAAACAAATCTGTAGTCACTACTGAATTCTGCACAAGTGTAGAAACCCAGATTACACCCAGCTGTGGTTTGATACGTACCTCCTTATTTAGCCATCATCTTGACTGGTTGAGAGTGCTACTCGGGAGAAAGAGATCTTATATGTGTGTGTGTGTGTATCTATCTATCTATCTATCTATCTATCTATCCTAGCCCTGTGTGTGTGTGTTCCTTCACTTGGTGTTTTCAAATTTCCAAAGCATTTCTGACCTCCCCAGGAACCCGGGTGCTGCAAACTTCCATACTTTGGATTGTTAAAGCATAAATGATTATGACATTGTTTAATGTGTAACCCAAACTGTGCTGGGCGCTGCCCAATATGGAAATCATGCCCTTTGGTAAACATTAGAGCAACTTTTAAAAAACATTCTTCCTTTGAAAACCACCTTGTCTGGCCTAATCCTGGAGAAGAAACACACACACACACACACACACACCTGACTCTTTTTAATAAGCAGGAGATCTTCCAAATATTCACCATTTCAGTCCGGGAAGCCATTTTAGGTGTCCTTCTCCCCACCACCCACCCCGGCCCCATCTGCAGTAGTGGGCAAGTTCAATATGTCCCCACTGCAGGCAACAGACGCTGCAGGCTGAAAGGACCAGTGGCGAAGACCCCCCACCTGCCATGTGTTAAAAGAATGTGCAGGCTGTGTGAAGGGCGAAGCAGCTAGCTCCGCTCCACTACTGTCACCCTCAGCGGAAATGTTCCCCCACCACTGGCGAAATATTTCCCATGCTGTGCATTCAGACAGCATGGGAAAGGGGTCTCCCCATGAGGACAACTCTGGCCTAGGAATGCAGGAGAATTTTGCACTTTCAAACCACTATGGAAACCAAAACTCAGTTATCCTTCGAAATCTGCACTTCTCCAAATTTTGCAATGGAGTTCTCCAATAAAAAGAGTGTACAAAAATGCATATATCAGGGGATATAATGCTCATAAACGCATTCTGTTAGGTAAATTGCTTGCAAAATATATGTGTACTAGGCAAAAATACATGCAAAAATGCATACATTAGGAAAAATTATGCCCAAAAATGCTTATGAAATTTCATGCAAACATTTTAAAACAATCTTCAAAGTTTGAGACAAACCAAATTAAAGATTAGAAAAATGAGAAACCGAAATTGACCAAGTCATTCATCCCTACTCTGGGCTAATCAGGGACCCTGGCTCCTCATGTAAATTTTAGCTGTAATTATTTATTGGGTTTTAGTGTATATTGGCCTAGATGTTCTTGTGTTGGTGTTTTTGCTGATTTCTATTAATTATCAATGTTAGTAAGAACATAAGATCATAAGAGCCCTGCTAGATCAGGCCAAGGGTCCATCTAGTCCAGCATTCTGTTCACACAGTGGCCAACCAGCTGTTGACCAGGAACCCACAAGCAGGGCATGAGCACCCTCCCGCCCATGTTCCCCAGCAACTGGTGTACACAGGCTCACTGCCTCTGGTACTGGAGGTAGCACGTAGCCATCAAGACTAGTAGCTGTTGATAGCCTTTTCCTCCAGGACTTTGTCCAACCCCCTTTTAAAGCCATCCAAATTGCTGGCCATCGCTACATCCTGTGGTAGCGAGTTCCATAGTTTAACTCTGCGCTGTGTGAAGACGTCCTTCCTTTTACCTGTCCTGAATCTCCCACCAGTCAGCTTCATAGGAGAGCCCAGGTTTTGGTATTTTGAGAGAGGGAGAGAAATGTCTCCCTATCCACATTCTCCACACCTTGCATAATTTTGTAGACCTCTATCATGTCTCCCCTTAACCTCCTTTTCCCAGGCTAAACAATCCCAGCTGTTGTAACCTTCTCTCATAGGGGAGATGCTCCAGCCCCTTGATCATTTTAGTTTCCCTTTTCTGCACCTTCTCCAGCTCGACAATATCTTTTTTTAGTTGTGGTGACCAGAACTGTACACAGTGTTTCTGGTCACCACACCAAACCACAGTGCAATGGTTTTATGGGTTTTGAAGTTGACTGTTATTTACAGTCAGGGCCAGAAATATTGGAATAACTGTTTTGGCAGGTGGCCTCTGTACACCACTACATTGAAGTTGAAAGGAAACACACCCAGATGGGAGCAAAGTCAGGACTTTCAGCTGTAATTCAAGGGGTTTGACAAAAGTGGGGCACTAACCATTCAGGAAGTACAGCCAGCGGCATACACCCCCCCCATCGTTGGTGGCTCATAAGTAATGGAATGAATGGCTGACAAGCAGCTGCATGGCCAGGTGTGGCCTGTTTCCTGGGTACCCCATGACCGATCAAGCAGATAAAAGGCCTGGAGGTGGTTCTGAGTGTTACATTTGCATTTGGTAGCTGTTCACTGGAACTCCCAACATGAGGTCCACAGGGGTGTCCATGCGAGTGAAGGAGGCCATCATTAGGCTGAGGAAACAACATAAACCCATCAGAGAGATCGCAAAAATCTGATCTCATTTTTTGATCAAGTAACCTCCCTTGTGGACCGTGGGAATGCTGTAGACATCATATACCTCGACTTCAGCAAAGCTTTTGACAAAGTGCCCCATGATCTCCTGATGAGCAAACTAGCTCGAAGTGGGCTAGATGAAACAACGATCCGGTGGATCCACAGTTGGCTACAGAATCGGACTCAAAGAGTGCTTATCAATGGGATCTTCTACAACTGGGGAGAGGTAACGAGTGGGGTACCGCAGGGCTCAGTCCTGGGCCCAGTGCTCTTCAACATTTTTATGAATGACTTGGAGGAGGAGGTGCAGGGAATGCTGATCAAATTTACAGATGACACAAAATTGGGAGGGATAGCTAATACTTTGGAAGACAGAAACAAAATTCAAAGTGATCTGGATAGACTGGAGCGCTGGGCAGAAAACAACAGAATGGCATTTAATAGGGACAAATGCCAAGTTCTGCACCTAGGAAAAAGAAACCAAATGCACAGTTACAAGATGGGGGATACGTGGCTCAACCACACTACGAGCAAGAAGGATCTTGGAATTGTTGTCGATCACAAGCTGAATATGAGCCAACAATGTGATGTGGCTGTAAAAAAGGCAAATGCTATTTTGGGCTGCATTCATAGAAGCATCGCTTCCAAATCCCGGGAAGTACTAGTTGCCCTCTACTCAGCACTGGTTAGGCCTCATCTGGAGTACTGTGTCCAGTTCTGGGCACCACACTTTAAGAAGGATGCAGACAAACTGGAGAGGGTTCAGAGGAGGGCAACAAAGATGATCAGGGGACTGGAAACAAAGCCCTATGAAGAGAGACTGAAAGAACTGGGCATGTTTAGCCTTGAGAAGAGAAGACTGAGGGGAGATATGATAGCACTCTTCAAGTACTTGAAAGGTTGTCACAGAGAAGAAGGCTAGGATCTCTTCTTGATCATCCCAGAGTGCAGGACACGGAATAATGGGCTCAAGTTACAGGAAGCCAGATTCCGGCTGAACATCAGGAAAAACTTCCTGAGTGTCAGAGCAATACGACAATGGAACCAATTACCTGGGGAGGTGGTGGGCTCTCCCACACTGGAGGCCTTCAAGACGAGGCTGGACAGCCATTTGTCAGGGATGCTCTGACTTGGATTCCTGCATTGAGCAGGGGGTTGAACTCGATGGCCTTGTAGGCCCCTTCCAACCCTACTATTCTATGATTCTATGATTCTATGAAAAACAGTGGGAGTGGCCAACACAACAGTTTGGAACATCCTGAAAAAGAAGGAATTAACTGGCAAGCTCAGCAACAGCAAAAGGCCTGGAAGACCACAGAAGTAGGGATGTACGAAAGGTACTTACCTTTCAGGGATTATGCTGATGGTGCAGGGGGAGGCGTTCCGTCCCTCCCCCCAGAATCCTCGCCGGGGGGGGAGGCGCTCCATTTCTCCCCCCCCTCCGGAATCGTGGCTGGCCGGCTGTGCTCCACAGCAATTCTGCGGAGCCGCCAGCCAGCTCCGCCAGCAGCCGGACATCCGGCCACTGGCTAGCAGGGACATAAATGGCGGCGGCCGTAGCCACCGCCGTTTGCGTCCCTGCAGTCAGCCGTGATAGGCTACGTAAATGTTTACGTAGCCTATCACAGCTGATTAAAACAAAAAACAAAAAAATGCACGTACGCAAATGGCGGCACCCATGGGCGCCACCATTTGCGTTCCTTATTTTGGCACGTCTTAGTCTACATAAAGATTTATGTAGACTAAGACGGCGAAAATAAGGGGAACGCAAATAGCGTAGCGTCTATGCTATTTGCATTCCCCTTATTTTCGCCATCTTAGTCTATGTAAATGTTTACGTAGACTAAGACATGCCAAAATAAGGAACGCAAATGGCGGCGGCCATGGGCGTGCCATTTGCGTACGCGCGTTGTTGTTTTTTAAGTCAGCTGTGATAGGCTACGTAAACATTTACGTAGCCTATCACGGTGTTTTTTTAAAATCTAGCCGTGATAGGCTACGTAAATCTTTACGTAGCCTACCCCTTTTTTTCTTTTTTTTTTTAACCTGGAAATAGCGGCGGCGGCAACCAGTCAGAAGACCAGCTGCCGCCGCCAAACCGCCACCGCCACCGCAGCCGCCACCACAGCCGCCACCGCCAGGAAGATCCGCCCCAGGTAAGTCCAGTCCCGGGGGGGGGTGGCGGGCCGTTCCGCCACCGATTTCGGGGGGCCGAATGCACTGGCATTCGGCCTCCCTGAGATCCGTGGCAGAACTTTCGTACATCCCTACACGGAAGACAACTAAAGTGCATGACCGCAGAATTCTGCTCATGGTGAAGAGGAACCCTTTCACAACATCTAGCCAGGTCAAGAACGCTCTTGCTGAGGTAGGCATGTCACTGTCAACATCTACAGTCCAGAGACGGCTTTATGAATGTAAATACAGAGGCTTCACAACAAGGTGCTAACCACTGGTAATGCTCAAGAACAGACAGGCCAGATTAGCCTTTGCCAGCAAACACCTAAAAAAGCCTGCCCAGTTCTGGAATAAGATTCTTTGGACTGATGAAACCAAGATTAACTTGTACCAGAATGATGGGAAGAGAAAAGTATGGAGAAGGAAAGGAACAGCTCATGATCCAAAGCATACCACATCATCTGTCAAACATGGTGGAGGCAGTGTTATGGCATGGGCATGTATGGCTGCCAACGGAACTGGGTCACTGGTGTTTATTGATGACCCGACTGCTGATAAAAGCAGCAGGATGAATTCTGAAGTGTATAGGGCTATACTTTCTGCTCAGATTCAGCCGAATGCTGCCAAAGTCCTATCTGCTCCTTCTATCTATCTGACTATCTGACTGCCCCTTCTTAGCTGCTGTTCTCTTTTATCTCTTTTATATTCTTTTAAACTGTTGTATATTTTATATTTTAATATGTGCCTGGGAGGACTATTGGGCAACTCAGGGGGTGGGGGAGGTGCCACCATAACTGTGGTCACGGGCAGGGGGAGGTATGGCGTTGGGGGATTAACAGGCCAGCTGAGGAGAAGAAGGGCTAGACACCTTACAGCTGTCCCCTCTTCTGGTTCTTCCCCCAACCTGATGGTTCCTGGCAGCCTTACCAGTCTGCCCTCGGGTCTGGTGGTGCTGCTGCTGAATGCCAGGTCGGCCCAAAATAAGACCTCCCTCATCCATGATTTGATTGTGGATGAGGGGGCTGACCTGGTATGTATTACTGAGACCTGGGTGGGGGAACTGGGAGGGGTCACTCTCTCCCAGCTGTGCCCTCCTGGGTACTCGGTGCAGCACCAACACCGACTTGAGGGTCGGGGAGGGGGGGTTGCCGTGGTCTATAGGAATTCAATCTCCCTCTCCAGGCTTCCTGCTCATTCGAGTGCAGATCTTGAGTGTCTGTACCTTGTGTTGGGTACCCGGGACAGATTAGGGATTCTGTTGGTGTACCGCCCACCCCGCTGCCCATCGGACTCCCTGCCTGAGCTGACGGAGGTGGTCTCGGACTTGGTGTTGAGGACCCCCAGGATGATGGTCCTGGGGGATCTCAACTTCCATGCCGAGGCCGCTGTATCCGGGGCGGCTCAGGACTTCATGGCCACCATGACGACCATGGGGCTGTCCCAACATGTCATCAGCCCAACGCATATAAAAGGACACACGCTTGATCTGGTTTTCTCGACTGGGCAGGAGGATGGTGATCTGAAAGTAGAGGAATTAACATCTGTCCCTTTGTCATGGTCAGATCACTTCCTGCTGAGGTTTAGACTTCTGGCGGCCTTTCCCCTCTGCAAGGGTGGGGGACCTATTAAAATGGTCCGCCCCCGGAGATTAATGGATTCTGATGGATTCCAGAGGGCTCTGGGGGATTTTCCTGCTGGTATGGCTGGTGCTCCTGTCGAAGCCCAGGTCGCTCTGTGGAATGCAGAGATGACTCGCGCGGTTGACACGATCGCGCCCAAGCGCCCTCTCCCTCTGCGCAGAGCCCGGCCAGCTCCTTGGTATACACCTGAGCTGAGGGCAATGAAGCAAGAGGGGAGACGGCTAGAACGCAGGTGGAGGAAAACTTGTGCTGAGTCTGACCAAACACAGGTAAGAGCCCACTATCGAGCCTACTCTGTGGCGGTGAGGGTGGCAAAGAGGCAGTTCTTTTCCACCAGCATTGCATCTTCTCAGTGTCGCCCGGCGGAGCTTTTCCGAGTGGTTCGCGGCCTGTTACATTCTGGGCCAGGGAGAGAGACGGTGGAACCCTCGGTAGCACGCTGTGACGAGTTTGCGCGGCACTTTGAGGATAAAGTCGCTCAGATTCGTCATGAATTGGACACCATGATTAATGCAGTTCCATTGGTAGAGGCGTTCAGAGCACCGTCTGGTCCAGTTTTATTGGATGAGTTTCAGTTACTGAGGCCTGAGGATGCGGACAAGGTGCTTGGCCAAGTCCGATCGACCACTTGTGTGCTTGACCCTTGCCCTTCATGGCTTATTAAATCAAACAAGGAGGGGTTGTCCGGCTGGGTCCAGGAGGTTGTAAATTCCTCCTTGAGAGAGGGAGTGGTGCCTGCTGCTTTAAAAGAGGCAGTAATTAGACCACTCCTGAAAAAGCCTAACCTGGACCCAGAGGATGTTAACAATTATAGGCCAGTGGCCAACATCCCCTTCCTGGGCAAGGTGCTTGAGCGGGTGGTTGTAGGACAGCTCCAGGCACTCTTGAATGAAACGGATTATCTAGATCCATTTCAATCGGGCTTCAGGCCTGGTTTTGGAACGGAAACTGCCTTGGTCGCCCTGTGGGATGACCTCTGCCGGGAGAGGGACAGGGGGAGTGCGACCCTGTTGATTCTCCTGGACCTCTCAGCAGCTTTCGATACCATCGACCATGGTATCCTTCTGGATAGGTTGTCTGGGTTGGGAGTTGGAGGCACTGCACTACAGTGGTTCCGCTCCTACTTGGATGGCCGATTCCAGAAGGTGGTGCTGGGGGATTATTGCTCTGTGCCATGGCAATTGTGCCATGGGGTTCCACAGGGCTCTATTCTATCCCCCATGCTGTTTAACATCTACATGAAACCGCTGGGGGAGGTTATCCGGAGGTGTGGGCTGAGGTGCCATCAATATGCAGATGACACCCAGCTCTACCTCTCTTTCTCATCAAAACCAGGTGAGGCAGTGGCTGTTCTGAACCAGTGCCTGGGCACGGTAATGGACTGGATGAGGGCCAATAAACTGAAACTCAATCCAGACAAGACGGAGGTACTGTTAGTGGGTGGTTCGTCTGCCCGGCTAGGTGATAATCAACCTGTTCTGGAGGGGGTTGCACTCCCCCTAAAGGATCAGGTTCGTAGTTTGGGGGTGCTCTTGGATCCAGAACTGTCACTTGAGGCACAGGTGAACTCAGTGGCACGGAGCACTTTTTATCAGCTTAGGCTGGTATACCAACTACGCCCTTATCTGGACAGAGATAGCCTAGCTACAGTTATCCATGCTCTGATAACTTCTCGTCTGGATTACTGCAATGCGTTATACGTGGGGCTGCCTTTGAAAACGGTCCGGAAACTTCAGCTGGTCCAAAATAGGGCAGCAAGATTGTTAACAGGGACTGGCCTGCGAGCTCATATTACGCCAGTACTTTTCCAGCTGCACTGGCTGCCGGTCCATTTCCGGGCCCGATTCAAAGTGCTGGTGTTAACATTCAAAGCCCTTAACGGCTTGGGGCCAGGTTACCTGAAGGATCGCCTCCTCCCATATGTGCCTGCCCGGACCTTAAGATCATCAGCAGCAGCCCTTCTCCGTGAGCCCCTGCCAAAGGAAGTGAGGTGGGTGGCTACTAGGAGGAGGGCTTTTTCTGTTGTGGCACCCCGGCTCTGGAATGAGCTCCCTAGTGAGGTTCGCCTGGCGCCTACATTGTACTCCTTTCGGCGCCAGGTGAAGACCTTTTTATTTTCCCAGGCATTTTAGCTTTCTAAATTTTTATCTTTGCTGTTTTAAATCTGTATTTTAAACTCCTGCACTGCTGCTAGGTTTTATTGTGGTTGTATTGTTATATTGTGGTTTTAATGTTCTATATATTTTAAATTGTTTTATTGTGTGTTGTTTGGTTTTAGTTTTTGTGAACCGCCCAGAGAGCTTCGGCTATTGGGCGGTATAGAAATAAATAAATAAATAAATAAAGTGATAGGACACCGCTTCATCTTGCAGATGGATAATGACCCAAAACATACAGCAAAAGCTACCCAAGAGTTTCTGAAGGCAAAGAAGTGGGATGTTCAGCAATGGCCAAGTCAGTCACCTGATCCCCACCCAATAGAGCATGCTTTTCACTTCCTGAAGACAAGACTGAAGGCAGAAAGACCCACAAACAAGCAGCAGCTGAAGGCAGCTGCAGTGAAGGCCTGGCAAAGCATCTCGAGGGAGGAAACTCAGCATTTGGTCATGTCCATGGGTTCCAGACTTCAGGCAGTCATTGACTGCTCAATCCTAAAGGAAATCAACCCTGACTGCTCATTGGAAGGACAGATACTGAAGCTGAAGCTCCAATATTTTGGCCACCTAATGCGAAAAGTCACTGGAAAAGACCCTGATGCAGGGAAAGATTGAAGGCAAAAGGAGAAGGGGACGGCAGAGGATGAGATGGCTTGATAGCATCACTGATGCAATGAATATGAACTTGAGCACACTCCGGGAGACAGCAGAGGACAGGAAGGCCTGGCGTGCTATGGTCCATGGGGTCACGAAGAGTCGGACATGACTTAACGACTGAACAACAACAAATTAAAGGCGATCCTTAAGTTTGAAATGATGTTGGTTTGTTCCATTACTTATGAGCCACCAACGATGGGTGTGTGTGTATGCCACTGGCTGTACTTCCTGAATGGTTAGTGCCCCACTTTTGTCAAACCCCCTGAATTACAGCTGAAAGTCCTGACTTCGCTCCCATCTGGGTGTGTTTCCTTTCAATTTCAATGTGGTGGTATACAGAGGCCAACTGCCAAAACAGTTATCCTTGTTCCAATATTTCTGGCCCTGACTGTATATAGTGCATTTTGATACATTGGAAGGCAATTGGAAAGGTGTGTTTTTTTATCCTGAAAGGAGGCCTACAAATATTTGAAATAAATAAATAATGCTGGTGAGCAAGCATTGAAGAGGGTGACTGTCTTTGAGGCCTGCCTGTGGGCTTTCCAGAAGCATCTGGTTGACCACTCTGAGAAACAGGATGTTGAACTTGATGGACCTTTGCTCTGACCCAACAGGGCTCTGCTTCCATCCTTATTTTGCCACAGACCTTCTGGGCTGCTTCATGCAATGTGTGAAGGGTGACACTGTTGAGTTGGCAGGCCCATTTCCTCATCTTGGGACCCCAGGAAATGCCTCGCCATGCTGCCCTCCAGAGCAGTGGTGGCACCAATATCAGTGGGGGAGTTAATCCACTCCGGGTTTCAGTCAGAACCAGTCGAAACTCTAAAGGAACTATCCAAGCACCCCACCACCCCACTGACATCAGAGCCACCAGCCTCCACTGTCCTAGAGGCACATGAACAGCCACACTACCTCATCTTCCACTTTATCAGTATACTGAAAGGTCATTCTGGGGTTTTAACCTGGCCACCCACCTTGGAGCTGGCAACACTGAAAACTGGCAAGCCTTTAAGAGGTGGTGTTGTAAAAGACGACATTCAATGACGGCCTTTGTTGAAGATCTTCCTTGTGCACGGGGCAGCTCTAAATCTTTAACAGACATTCTGCACCGTCCCTGGGATTGTGCAAAACCAAAGAGATTAATCTCAATAGATTCATACATACTTTGGGGTTATTCCAAGGCTTTTGGCATTTCAGAGAGGACATGGAGAATCACTGTTTTCCCTGAAGGCTTATTGGCAGTTGTGGCAGCAAGATTTAATGAAGGATTCTTTGGTGCTGGGGAGAGGGGGGGAAACTTGGGAAATTTCAAGTCCTCATTCTTCCACAGGAGAGAGCCTGATACGTTAGCAGTTGTGAATTCCCTGTCCATGTTGTTCCCAGAATATATACCCATATAAAAGTACAATATATAAAAAGCTTTCTCACAGGTTTTGCACCAGGTTAAAGGCAGGTAAACTAATTTTACTACTTTGCTGCAAAAATAAATAACTTCAGAATTTTAAAATTGGGAAGGGGCATCAAAACATTGCAGGCTTAAGAAAAAACACATGGAAATTATCAGCTTTTTGACATGAAGCTTTTAACCCACCATTTTACCAAGCCTGCTGCTTCCAGATTCTTTGTGGGATAAAGATCTGATCCTCTACACATGTTTTGTCCTGGGATTTTCCCTTCTCTGCCTTTCTTATGTTCCATTACATAACCTCTAGATGGTGCTGTGGTATAGTGGAATTACTCAACTACACTAGGGTTTCATTCCATCTTTCCTGGATATACCAGACTTTACTTGATTCAAAAACAACAATGCGAAAATGGTTGCAAAGAGTAGGAGAAGCCCTGAAGGATGACGATGTCATGTAAAGCACCCACAAATTACCATGAGTTAAGAATCACAAGCGCACAATAAATGGGTCGTGTAGAAAGGTTCTGTGCTGCTAAGATAAACCTCATTGTCCTTGTAGCCGCTGAAATTGCTCAGAGATGGGACACTCAGCCTCCCTTGTGATAGGGGGTTTTCCCCATGGTCTGAACTGGCTTGAAGATGGCTGTCTGACTCACTGACAACAGCACCCATTTGACATTCTGCTTCTTCTCTTCCTATTTTAGGTCAGTGCTGCCGCTCCTGTTCTTCCATCTGGTTCATAAACAATAAAACAGGCCTAAGTTAGGGATGTCAAGGAAAACTGCAACAGAATCAAATGAGTTTGGACTTCTATGAATCCGACCTGTGGATTCCACAGTGGACCAACTTTTCCCCAGTTGCATGGATTCCATGGACGTGCAGACTGGTGTTGTTGTTGTTTTTACTGTCTGGAATTTTATGCAAATTTAGTCATAGAAAAATATGTAAAATAAAAAACACCAGCCAAAAATATGCATTTCCCCTATAGGCTAAAGCATGAAAATGCACTTTTGGGGGGGATTTGCACATTTGGGGGGATTTGCGCATTTGCACCAGTGCAAATTTGCACAAATGTATAAAATTGGAAATAATCCAATTCCATCACCGAGTGGACGACAGAATGAAAGTCACCTCAGAATCCGTGAAACGCAGATGGAATGGATTTTACAAAATCTGTACATCCCTAGCTTAGGTACTAGATATGCATGTCAAGGGCACACCATTTCTCCTGCACTGATAACATTGCTGTAGTTATTATTGAGATTTCAAAAAGAGAGAGAGAGAGAGAAATCCCAATACATATCCTTAAAACTGGGGTGGGGGAACTCCTGGACTGCAACTCCCATGCTGACCGAGACTGATGGGAGTTGGAATCCCAAAATACCTAGAAGGCCATACGCTTCCCACCCATCTTAAAATATTGTGTTTTTTGCTTTTACTTCCCCCCCCCCCGCCTCTTTTTTCCAGCTTGTTTGCAATTTAACCCTTAAAGGATTCCAGAGCAGGTCTTTGGATTTTGCTGAAATGTTTTCTCCTTTCCAGGAGAAAGGAGCTCCTCAGCTTTCTCAGCCTTCATTACTGGCATCAGGAGTTGTGCCCCAGCTTGCCAGAAAAGAATTCTCAACAGGGAGAGACTGCAACAAAATGGGGAAATGTCGGAAATTAGGAAGCACGGTCATCCGCAGGGGGGCAGGGCTGCCTACCAGTGCCAGCTCCGGATTTTGGAGGGCCCCTGTGCAAGACCCCCTCCCCTGGGTTCCTTCCCTGTGCAAGTCTCCCTTCTCACCGCCATGGTCACCAGCGGCTCTTGCTCCTCTTCCTCTTCCTCATCGTTGCTCCCATGTGCTTGCTTGGCAGGCGGAGAGTCAGTGAGCAAGGGGGCCGTGGCATCCCCTTCTCACCACCACCATTCTTTGCACCAGAGCGAGAGGCAGGGGAACAAGCAGGCTGCAACAGTGAAGAGGAGGAGCAACTCCAGGAGGCATTTTCCAGTGGGCCCCTCCTGGGGTGTGGGCCCTCGACAGGTGCCCAACCATGCCTACCCTTGATGCCAACCCTGCTGTCCGCTTCCAAGAAAAACTGATTTGGACTGCTGCTATGTCTTTACATGCAGCTGGACTTGAGTAAATCCGTTACCCAAGCTTCTCACGTGGGAAGAAATATAATCACTTGTTAACTTCCGTTCATCAAGCTGCTGTTAACAACACAGCTAGAGGGCTCTTGTCGAAAGTTGACAACCCTACATCCAGACTGAGTAGCCCAATAGCTACTCTGCTCAAGATAGGTGTGTCTCAGCAATGCCAATGGAAGCTTCCCTCCCAGGTCAAATAGCAGTTGGGGGTGGGGGTGGAATGACACACTTTTAATCAGGTCCACAGTGATGTGTGGGTGTGGCGGGGGGGGGAGTCAAATCCCTCCCCATGCATTGTAGTTCTAATGCTGATCAGGTTCCCCTGTGGTGGTGGTTTTAATTTTAAAATCTAGACACCTTAATTGCAACCACACAATAAATGTCACATCTAGTTTGGCCCCAAGGAGCATGCGGCCAAATTCATGTTCCCTCGGCATCAAACTAAATCTGAACCAACATCAGACCAGACAGAAGTGAAACGGCTTGTAACATAGACGTGCCTTTTGAGAATCAAAACATTCTACTTGGCCCTCTTTTGATCAGGGGCGCAGGGTGGATTGCAGCCCAGACTGGGTTTGGCAGACCTTTGAATGTCTGCTTGTTTTTGCAGCTTGCTGCTTGACACTCGGCACATGTGAGAAACAGGGACTTTACCTATTTGATAGATGTGGCTGGAAACTCCACAGTTTCTGTGTTATGTCAATGAGGTTGTCTTTTGAGTAGGAGGCTATATTGTGTGGTGCTGCCATAACAAATGTACAGACTTAATCACTCTTGTAATTCTCTCGTGTATCTAAATCCCTCTACTTCACAGTTGAAGCTGATCTGCTCCATCGCTGCTGGGAGGGAAATTGTCTTCCTCTAATTCTGACAATTTGAGCTTATTCAGCTGTAGTCATCATTACAGAGCTGTCAATCAGATGCCACCAATAGCAACACACTCTTGACAGAAGCATGTTCTCAAGCTGTTGGGAGGTCCTTGCTGTCTTTTTTTAGTGCCTATTTTAAGGCACACCGTCTGGCACTTTGGGTCTATGTTACACAGAGACTCACAAAGGAAATCCATAGATTGCATACAGTGGTACGGGATGGGGAAACTAGAGATCTGTAGGTAGTGATGTAGTGAAGGGGGGATCCCTGGGGGACACAACTGCAGGACTTTTTTTCAGGGCAGGAGTAGCAGCATCAGGAGAGCTAGGGTAATCAGCAGATCCTCCTTTCTCTGGCAAGTGAATGAGGGGATAGCAAGGCTTTCAGGTTTTACTATTGTTTGTGATGTCAGCATAGTGTACTCTTCCTTAACCTGGTGCAACTCCTATAATTCTCAGCCTAACGCATGTGGAGGGCACCATGTTGGGGAAGGCAGGCAGAGAAGAAGTGAGAGAATATGGAAAACAATCAGTCAGAAGCTGGATACTTTGTTCCTTTTCTTTGATGGAGTTCCTACTTCACACTTGCAGTTTAAATGGTAACACGTCCTTGTAAGATGGTTTGCATTTCTAATTAAAAACCAAAGCTTGCATTTCAGCTGGTGCAAGTTAGTGTATTTTATTAATTGAACCTATACAGTCAGGAGGAAGCACCACCAAGTTCAACACAGCCAACTCCCAGGTACAGATGTCCGTCCTTTGAAAATCTGGCCATCTGGGGGCCTTGCAGAGCCCACTGCCCACCCAATTTGGCCTGCATTTGCAACCCAAGCCACAGGCTTTCCCCCAAATCTGGGAACTTCTTGCAGGATCCCCTCCCCACGTCAATACAAAGCTGCGTGAACTGTAGGTGCAATTTATGTAATTTGCGCAAATTCTGGCTGTGATTTAATTTGCACAAATTGTGGGTGCAATTTATGCAAATTATGTAAATTACAGTTGCAACTTGCACAAATTAAGCAAATTATGGCCAGAATTTGTACAAATCATTATGCAAATTACACTAGCAATTTGCTCAACTTTCTATTGATGAGAGAAAAAGAACCCTGGAAAATCCATGAGCTGGCCCAACTTGATGCAGGTCAAGTCATGCCAGCTCGCAGGGAAGCAGGCCAAAGTCCAGGAGGCTGAGCAGCTGAAAGTTCGGCAACCCCCCGAACGGATTCCTCGGACATCCCTACTCCCAGGTAACAAAGCGTAAGATTGCAGTCATGCTGATCCTAATGTGTGCGTGAGAGTGTGCGTGTGTGTGCACTGAGCTCCCACATTTCAAAATTCACCGCCATGCTATTGTCCATGGGCAGAGGGGAATTTTATGGCATCTTATTAAGGCTGCAATGTACAGCCCACTCAAAGTCCCGCATGCACCTACTGATGTCTGTGAGATGGTTAGAGAAAGTGACTAGGGAATGGCAACGCTGGGGTGCGGTCCACCAAGCACACTGCTGGGCCACAACCTCCATCTGCAACCAGGGTGGGCGTCTTCTTTTCAGACCACTGAAGTGCAGACTTGAGCAGCCTTTGGCCAAAGTGTGGGACAAATCAACCCATTTCAGGCTCCAGGATGGAGCATAATTGCCCTTGCCTGTGCAGCAGCAATACTTGCAGAGGTTCCAGTCAGCGCCAGCTCCAGGTTTCGGAGGGCCCTTGTGCAAGGCACCTTCCGTGGGCCCCTCCCTCAGTGAGTCTGCCTTCTGACCGCCACGGTCGCCAGCTGCCTTTGCTCCTCATTGCCACCACTTGCTCGCTTAGCAGGCGGAGAGCCAGGGAGTAAGGAGGCCGCGGCATCTGCGCTGTGCCTCATCACTGCTGTTGTCTGGGCCAGAGCCAGAGGCCAGAGGACAAGCTGACCGCCATGGTGAAGAGGAGGACAAAGTTCAAGGGGCTCTTGTCACTGGGCACCCGCTGGGGAATGGGCCCTCGGCAGATGCCCAGCCATGCCTCCCCTTGATTACTGATTCCAGTAATACTTGCAGGGTGTTTGATCTGGGAGATGTTGCTGGAGCACTTAAAGTTTAAGTGCTCCACCAACAGCTCCCAGATCAAATTCTCAAATAGTCTGGAAGTATTATCGTGCCCTCTCCATCTGGACTACAAGAGTCCTTCACGCTGCCTCCGACAGAGCCACTTAGCCAGTCCCGCTGGCAGAACCTTTCCATGACACCCTCCTTCCCACCTCCCCACTCAGTTCCTCGAGGTTGGCTCATACACAGGCAAAGCCCTCCCCGCCCAGAGGTCAGGCAACTGTGCTGTCCCTTCTTGGTCCTAGCTTCCCCTTTTCTCCTGGTAGTTTACTGGGGCTGGTTCTGGCTAAAATGGCCAGCTTTTGTTCCTGATTGCTGTTGTGCACTTAAAGGTAATTAGTTTTCTAGGCATTATCTGGTGCTTCTCTCCATGTGGAGAAAACCTGCATATCAAGTCGCTCTTAAAGCTGGGGGCAGGGTTGCTGCTGGGTGTGCGCGCGCTAGGATGGCCGTGTGTCTTCTTTTACAGAGAACGCCCTCAACTGGGAGGGCTGCAAGAGGACTGTCCTCTGTTTTGAAGGCATCCTTGATCTGTATGAAGGGTTCTTCAGTCCCAACTCAGGTTTAAAAATAAAGCCCCATCAGAAGGAAGAGCAAAAGGGCCTTGAAGTTGCCCATCCACAGCACAGACAGCAGACTGAGCAAAACACACAGGTTACCTGCTCACGTATTTTCCACACTAAGGTGAGATGTACTGTATTCCTATTTAGGGTGCAATCCTATGCATCTTAAGACAGAAAAAAGCCCTACAACTTGCAGGATGCGCCAGCCAGCCAGCCAAAATTATAATAATTATTTCTAAGTTTGTGACTGTATGTATGAATTAGCATAAGCAAACATTATGCAAATCAGTGTCCTCTTGTTTGGACATTCATGAGTGGCTACCCTATGGCCCATTCTGGGGTATTCTAGGCCTCTCCCTGAATTTTCAGCTTTCAGTAAAAAAAGAAAGAAACCCTGCTGGCCCCTGGCTGAATAGCTAGCCACTGGCTACACCAGATGGTCTATTAATAATGCCTAACATTTGTATCACACTTTCAAATATTCAAAACACTTCACATGCATTATCTCTGCCTTCACCAACGTGGCATCTTCCAGATGTGTTGGACTGCAACTCCCAGAATCCCCCAGCCAGCTATGCTGTTGTAGTTGTTGTCCAACACATCTGGAGGATGCCAGATTGGCAAAGACTGCATTAATTTAGCAGCAATCTTTGCAACAAACCGTAAGGAGCCCTCCGCACCCTGGCATTCTCCATATGTGCTAGACTACAATGCCTACCATTCCCAGCCACCATGCCCAATGGCCATACTGGCTGGAGATGATAGGAGTTGTAGTCCAACACAACTGAGTTGTGCCAGGTTGGGGAAGGCTGCTATGAGGAAAGTCTAAATAGTATTTAATGAAACTATTTTTTTTAATTAATAGAGATACCTCACCTATGTTTTGGGATGTGACTTCTGCAAGTTAAGTGATGTTTTTGAATTTTATTCCTGCATATTAATTGATGTATAAGCCTTATTGTGAAGTCTGTTGACTGGATCAAAAAACTGGTTGAAGGACAGGTAGTATGAATATCCCCCATATTTCGGGGTGGGGGTGGGATGAGGTTGAGAGAGAGCAGCTTACTAAAAGCTTTCTGGTGAGTTCATGGAAGGGGAATGATTTAAACTGCTGACTTTTTCACCACTGTGCTTCACCAACTATATTAACCCCTCCTTTCTTCTTCTGTGGTGGGGTTGCACAGCTAGATTTTGGTTTGCAAAGTTGCAAGTGATCCCTTGCAATGGCAACATGTCTTGGGACTGGCCCCTGGTACCTGGAAGTAAATCTCATTTATTTCAGGTCAACATTTTTTCTGTGTCAGTTTGGTCAGATTCACACCGACAGCTGAAATTCCTGAATGTGTGATCTGATCAACAGAGGAGGAAGTTGCCAGTAGGTGGCAGTTTCACCCCAAGAAACAGCCCTGCATTCGAACTTCATTTCTTTTAGCAAATATGTTACCCTTTTAAAGTTCTATGGGGTTGAATGATATATGCTAAGAGCAGAGGACCAATGAGATCTTGAGGTCATTGGAAGTCCATAAGAACATGCTGGATAAGTCCAAGAGTCCATCTAGTCCAGCATTCTGCTCACACAGTGGCCACCCAGCTGCCTGTAGGAAGCCCACACAAGTAGGACATGAGTGCAAGAGTGCCCTCCCACCCGTATTCGCCAGCAACTGGTATACAGAGTGTCAGGGTGGACACTGAGCCCATAGAATCCCAGAGTAGTTCTGATTCTGAGGAAGAGGAGTCGCTCCTGGGAGAGGAGCGCGCTCCTCTTTCCCAGGGCCAACAGCTGACAGAAATTCCTCCCACCAGCATTCCTAGCTTAGATAGCAGTCCTGGGAGTGACAGAGACAGAGGAAGCAGACTTGATGGATGCGCGACGCCGACGCAAAGAGCGGCGCCAAATGGAGGGCGCAGAAAGGAGGCGTAGTGCCCGGTTGGCGCGCAAACAACGGCTGCGCCCAGAGGATCCAAGGGAAAAGGGGAGGGACTCTCCCTAGTCCTTAAGTTCAGGGGTCTGCCAGTAATTCCCTTTCAAACGGGGATCAACTGTTCCAACGTAGGGCATAGGTACTCTGCTGCTCATATCTAGTTGCTAACGGTAGAGTTGTTAAGTTGTAAAAGATGAATAAAGCTTTGAAAAAAATCCATTTGTCTGTGTCTGGACTTGGCTACTGGATTAGACTGAGAGAGGCCTCCAAGGAGCCCTTGACAGCTTGGTCAAATGTATTCTTTCAACTGTGAGGGACAGAATGCTTTTGATGATGGAGGATAAGGCTCAGGGAGGATTCAAAGGCCGCTAGTCATGATGCCTATGGGCATCTCTACACCAGCCTAAAATCCTGTACTTAAAATGGAGCTTTCTGCTTCCATTTGAAATGCAGGATCACAACAACTCCCTTTTTCACCCACTTCCTTTTCCCCATCCCCTTTCCCCCTTCTTGCTTAGTGGCAGGAAAGCCACTAAGCAAATGGGAAAAAGGGATGGTGAGAAGAAAAACCCAGAAATCATTGGCCAGGTTCCAAAGAACTGCACAGTGACATCCATGATAATTGGCTTCAGGCTTGTGTTTCTTGAACAGAAGCTTCCCCATGCCAGATTGGAAACTGCCTTTGCATCAAAGCCATTTCAAAAGCAATTTGAGCATACAAGAAGAAGCCAACTTCAGTGCCAGGATCCAAAGAGCCCAATCAACTAGCTCTGTGTGTGTGTGCGTGCGTGTTGGACTTTTGTTTCTTGAACAGCACACACACACACACACACAGCCCATCACAATGCCACATGAAACACCATTTTTGAAACTGCTGAGTTTTATAAACTGTTTGTAAGATGACATGAAGATGTCGTGCAATTCAAAGAGGAAATAAAAATCAGAAATCCCAGAGGGCATTCATCCTCCCTGCGGGAACACCTCGGGGTTCCCGCCCTCCTTTTCTGAAGAATCCACACCATCACCTGTGAGTGCTGGGTGCTGCTTCCTCTTCCTGTTCTTCATCTGCCAAAGATGCCCAAGCATCATGCAGTTTCTCATGAAATGCATTCTGTTGTGTGCTCTTTTCATCTGAAGAGGTGAATCATCTATCACTTTCTGGGGAGAGGGAAGGCGTAAGTCTGGGAGCTGGCTGGATTAAGGGAAACATGTATGATGGAAAATGTGTCAGCATTGTGAGGCATCCACCACGAAGACTACTCAGAAAGTTCAGTTGGTACAACTGAACTGATCACTCACTGGGAACTGGTACAATGAAATATATATCTTGCCAGTCTTGTAACAACTGCACAATGGCTAGTGGTCCATTTCTGGGCATAATCAAGGCGCTGGGTCATACCTTTAAAGCTCTAAGTGGCTTGGGACCTGAGTACCTGAAAGACCTTGTTTTGATGCTGGTGTCTTATTTTTGTTTTTATTGAACTTTTCAAAGTAACAATGAACAGTAACAAATCCAAATACACCATATGTGAGTCAATTTCTTTACAGTCTTTCTGATCACCCAGAATCTCTACTTGGTACAAGCAAGATGGTCTGATAAAGTTAATCCTCATCATCCTAAAAGATCATGCCATAGAGTTCCACGTGTCTTAGGAGGTTGTTGTGTATTCTTCTCGGTACTGGAGAATTCAAGAAATGGACACCATATTCCATTAAAAGTTTCAATTTCTACTTGACCCTTTTGTACCTGAAGCTGTTTAGTGAGTTTCTCCATTTGTGCAAGGTCCTGGATTTTCTGTTTCCATAGGATGAGAGAGTTCATTTGCTAATTTCCAGTTTGCATGCTGGAGCCTTATTTGATATTGCGATCATGCTGCTGTTTTACATTATGAACGGTTCTTGTGTTTTTGTGCTTTTAAATTGTATGCTACAATCAAGGTCTTTGGCCCAAGTGCAGCTTATGATTATGATTATTATGTCAGCACCAGATTTTGTGGGACCTCAAGCAAGTCTTCCTCCGGGTGCCCTCGCCAAAAGAGAAGTGGGTCGCTCCTGAGGAGAGGGCCTTTTCTGTGGGGGGCCCCGGTTGTGGAAGGCCCTCGCCAGAGGGGCTCGACTGGTGCCTATATTTTGGTCCTTTGGGTGCCCGGTGGAGAACTTTTCTACTTCCCCAGGCTTTTTAGTCCTTCAGTTTTGTTTTTAAATGTTTTATTTAAAAATTCACGGCTGCTGGATTTTACTCTGGTTTTAAACTTCAAAAGGGTTTTATATTTTATCACGTTGTGTTGGGGGGGGGGGTTAACTTTTATGAACCGCCCAAAGAGCTTTGGCTATTGGGTGGCATAGAAATGTCGTAAACAAACAAATAAAATAAGACAATGTGCCCCCCGCTCTTTCACCAGGCTCTCACCCTCCTCACCAGCACTGCTGGCAGCTCCTTGCTTGCCAAGGAGTAAGACGTTGGCAGCTGGTGCTCCTGAACCTTGCTGCTGCTATGGCTACTCACTTACTCACCCCCTCTGGTCCAGAAGATGAGTGAGCAGTCAGGTGGCAACAGAGAGGAGCAGCAGCAGAAGCAGGGGTCTCCGGGCAGGGGGTACCCTGTTCAGACATGGGCTTCGGCGGGTGCCCAGCCATGCCGGCCCCTGGCACTGGCCCTGCCCACACGGCGTGCTGTCCGGGACATGCAAGTTTAGCCACACGAGAACGCCTAGCATGCTGTGGGACATAAAACAATCAACTCTCACTCTGAAGTATCAACCCCTAGAGAAGGCTCCCTGCTGAGTCTCTGCATGATTTGGCCTTCATTTCTTCCTAGCATCTACTGAGATGGACCATTCAGTCAATGCCATGCAGCAAGTGAACTGCGGTCTGAGGAGGCGAGCTCAGAACAGCGACTTGTGCAGGGGGTGCATTCCCACCCACGGAGGCTGTTGGCGCCAATGTCGGTGGGGAGGGAGATCCACTCTGGGTTTCAGTCAGAACCAGTCAGCACTCTAAAGGCACTATTCAAGGTGCAGAAGCTCATAGGTGCCTGCGGCTGGGGGGAGGGGTTCCGATGTAGACAGGGCCCTTCAGAGGGCAATTTGACAGGGGCCCACTAGCCTAGGATGGACTCCGCGGCTTTTATACAAGGGAACCCTTTTTGGCTGCAAGAGTGAAGTGCGCCTCTGGTTAAGCAATGTGGGCAGTTTGGGGAAGCTTGAGAAACATTGTGCTAGGCACTCCACTGTTCATACTGGATTTTCAGATGTTGTCAGGTATGGGGTGGAGTCACGTATTCTCTGTTCTTTACCTCTTCCTCTTCATCTCAGCATGATATGTATGTACGCACGTCACAATCCCTCCAGTAATTCATCTTGCTTCTGTATGTTTGCCACAGTGCACTTAAAGGCAATATATTTCCAAAAGGGAGACGTAGATAACATTCTTTTTGTTTCTTTTTTTAAAAATCCCCATGTCATGGTAACAAAGCAAATTCCTGCAGAAACATGCTCAGAAGGAGATTGTGTTTTGTAATGAACTGAGAAACGAAAAAGGCCAAAAAGCTTGTAGCAACTTCCTTCGCTTTGCTAAGTGACAGTCTTTGAACTGGGAATACTGGTACATCCCCAATGAGGCAGAGCAAGCAATTCATCGTGTGTGTGTGTGTGTGTGTGTGTGTAGTATATTACTCTAGAAAACTAAAAAAGAAAAGAGATTTTTTCATCCCAGAAAACTGGAGATAGTGCTGTTCACACAACATGCTAACCCACACTCAGTGGTTAAGCGTGGGTTGCTTTGAACCATAGTTTGTTTGTTGAACCATGGCTTGGCGTGTTATCTGAACGCAGCACTTTTTCCACAGGGTGGTTATCATGTCTGAACTCAGCCAAGTTGGCTTGTTACCTATGGGAATGCTTTTTCCAAGCTGGTATCTGGCAACACTTTTTATAAGTTTCTGTATTAAAGTTGTTAATGATCTTCTTTTTTAAAAAATCTGTTTCCCGATTCATGAGAGGAAACGTTCTAGTTGATTAGAAGTTTTTGCATAGATAAAGGATTGCTACCCTAGACACAGTTACTTTGGATAAAGTCCCATTGAACACAGTGGGACTTACTTCTGAGTAAGCATGCAGAGGGTTGGGCTGTAATGCAAACAATCACAGCACAACCCCATATATTTTTACCTGGACATAAGTCCCATTGAGTTCAATGGGGCTTACTCCCAGAGAGTGGGCTAAGATCATGAACAATGTCTTTTGAAAAAGTGGATAAATGCCATTGACAGATGTCCATTTGTTCAACAAACAGAGGAATGCGGGCTGGAAAATGGCCAGTGCACCTGTGGCCATGCTGGCTGAGGATGTTGGGAGTTGTAGTCCAACACTGGGGGAGACTGACTGAAATGTCGCACCTGCTGCTGCTGAGCTTTTCTAAATGAGACTGTTAATCCACTGTATCTGCTTTTGGTTTCCTTGCAGAACTGAGATCCGAGCTCCTACCCAAAGCGCTTTTCCTTTCCTGCTTTTCAACTACATATCTAGGTGGTGAATATTGCAATTACACAAGTAGGAAAATACCTTTTCTTTTGCTTAAAAAACACACACCTCATTTTCCTCACTCTAAAACAAAACAAAACAGAAAAGTGCTCTTAAAAAACAGAAGCAAAACTGGAGGATCACGATGTCATCTAAAGACCCAAAAAAGAAACTAAAAGGAACTATGAGCACACAATAAATGTCTCATGTAGAAAAGCTTGTTATCTCTGTGGTGGTGCACCATCACTTCATCCAGAGCAACATAAGCAAAAATTACAGATGCCACTCCCTTTGTGCTTTTCACTTTATAGCCCACACTCAAACATGTGTTTGTTGAACATCTGTCAATGGCATTAATCCACTTTTTCAAGAGACATTGCTTACAATTTCAGCTCTTAACCAGGGAATAGGGTTGGAAGAAAGCAGGGTCTTTGGTGTTACTTGTTCATATATCTAGCATAATACACTGAGGCTCCAAAGTATCACAATGAAAGAAAAATGAAGAGAGGACCAACTGCAATGTTTGGATAATTGACTTTTTCACATGGTGATATAACAAAGTGATTAAGGTCGCAGTCCGAAACATTCTTAAGAAAGACCATTGAAGACAGGGCGACTTACTGCTGCCAAGTCATGCACTGGATTGCACAACACGATGGGTTGGATCCAGACTACAGACTTTGAATTTTCTACTTTTCTATCTTTCCTGGTAAAGAGGTGAGGTCTGTGTAACACAGACGTTTGCTCATGTTTTTGTTACCCAGTGGTTCAGTAAGTGAGACCTCCATTTTGTCTCATAATATAAAGTCAACAGCCTTGCTAGCACATAGAAAAGAAGAAGAAAAACCATTCCAACGGGAGACATTAATTCTCAACTGTCTACACCTCTTCTCTCACTGAGGAACTGGCCTGAAATGGAATTTTCAGCAAAGTTACAAACTGACTTTGGCTGTTTCATTCGAAAGCAGCACAGGAGGGAGGGAGAGAGAATTCCAAAGTTTAGAGTTGTCATGGAGAAAAACAACAACCAACAGCTCCCTTTTCCAAACATACTGTGTGCAACTCTCACGAAGATTTTTTCCTAAGCAGACACATCTCAAACCATTAGCAGCTTTTCAGCGGAACATAATTTTAAAAACCCTCTGCAGAGGAAAGATGCTATTTAATTGTTAAATAACATTCCTTCAGCATATGGGGCCATAGTGGTAGAGCACCAGCTTTACACACAGAAGGTACCTCCAGTTAAAGGATGAGGTAGCAGGTGATGAGAAAGAGCCTCTCTCTGCCTGAGGCCCTAGAGAGCTGCTGTTGTTCACAGTAGACAATACTGGGCTAGATGGACCGATAGTCTTGACTAGTATTGGGAGTGGACAAATCTGTATATTTCTGGTCAGTATAACTTTCACATTACCCATAATTCTATTCCACTTCCACAATAATCTGTGATTTTAAAAAAAAATCCTCTCAAAATAGTATTTAATTATCTATTCAAAAGTGTATTTTCTCTCAAAATACATATTTGTTCAAGATACATATTTAAATGTGTTTCGCAAAATGAATATGTTTTTTCTCTCAAAATACATAGTTTAGTGAGTTTTTTCTCTCACAACACCTATGTGAGTATTTTCTCTCAAAACACATATCTTTCTTTCAAAATAAAGTTGTGAGCTTTTTCTCTCAAAACACATATTCAAGTGAGGATTTTCCCTCAAAATACACATTTAAGAGAGTGATCCTATGCCCATCAGACAGCGTCTGGGAGGGCATAGGATAGTTCAGTTTCCTGGCTGCAAGGCTGGAGACGGGGCTCCAAACGTGGAGCCAGAAACCGTGCTCCCCTCCCCCGTCGCCTCGTAGCCAGCACAGAGAGAATCGCACTGGCTACCTCTCTGTGCTTGGAAAACGGAGCATGGCGATGGGGAAAAGGGGGTGTTCCTGGGGGCGGGGAGGGGAGGAGACTGGGGTGGCGGCCATACGACATATCCTATGGCCACCCCAGCCTCCTTCCCTCCCCCTCTGAGGCACCACTGCTAGATGGGCAGAATTGCCCATCTAGCAGAAATGCAGGGTGGCTGGAGGGCAGAGATGACGATCACCTCTGCTCTCCTCCCACCCTGCATTGGATACTTGGCAGCCTCTGAGTTCAGAGGCTGCCAACTATCCAGATAGGGTTGCACCCTGAGTGAGTCTTTTCTCTCAAAATACATATTTAGATCTGCATTTTGGTAGATCTAAACTGCCAAGAACACCATCAAAATGTTCAAAGAAGTGTGAAATCTCCTGGATAGCTACATTCTGATCCATACATTAGTTCTAGAGGTGTGGATCTAGTAATTTTGTATAGGAATTTCCAAAGACTGAAGCCCACAAACATCCCTGTCTGGTATTAGGCAGTTTCCTATGTCCCTAATTACAACAATCAAATATCAGTATCAAGAAGTCAAAGCTGGGACTCAAACTATATTGACCTTTGCAAGAGATGCCCTGTAAAATTTAGTCACAGCTCCTTGCAAGAGTTCAGCTGCTCTGCATGGTGCTTTATATGTGTTGCCCTTATATGATACCAGAGTTCCATTCCTGTCATTATTCTTGCATTAGGGAAATTTCCTGGGCCAGCCTCACTCATTGTAGTTAATACTTGAGAGGTGGGCATTTGTGTGTATAGATAACCTAAACAGTGGGGGGGGGGGCTTGTCCCCCTCAATAATGACTTATGCCCTTTCCCTGAATTCTTAGCTTTTCTTTTTAAAAAGTAAGTCTCTAGCCCCCTTACCTACAGAGTTAGATAAGAAAAAGTGCAGGCAGTTTGCTATCAGCTGAAATAAGGAACAAACTTGTTCCTGCCTTCCATAGTTCTTAGGGTGACCATGTATCCTACTTAAAGAGGACAATCCTCCGTTTGTAGGACTACCGGAGTACAAACTGCAGTTTGTTTTCTCAATCCGTGGGTTGTTTCCCTCTTCTTCGCCCATTCCCTCCTTGCATCCCAAATACCTTTGCAATGCTGTCATACCAGCATGTAAGAGCAGCTGAAGTTTTTGACCACTCTTGCCCACCACCTCTATAGCCTGGTGAAACAATCCATGAACAACCCACAGTTCTAGGTTCACACCTAACAATAGGTTTAAACAACCCAGAGTTCATAACCCAACAACAAACCATGGGTTCTCCTTCTGGGTTGTTCGTAGATAACAAACCATAGTTTGTTAGTGTGGTTCGGTTCACACATCACAACAATCCAGTATTCAACAACCCATGGGTTAAATAAACCAATGGGCTAGCATTATGTGTGAACTGGGTTGTAGTGTATTTCCTTAAATTATCTATTTGCATCATATTTGAGGCAACTCTGTCCTCTTTTTGGTGCATTTCTGCTTTTTTTGGCCATGGCCACCCTGCTCTATATCTGCCTGTAGCTTCAAAAAACATTATTGTTTATTCCTACCTCACTTTTCTGTTTGTAAACATTCACAAGCTTCTTAGGGGAGATAAAACTAGAACCAAACTGTAAAATCAAAGCAATCAAATAATTTGAAGGCAGGGCAGCCCCTAACAGCAGCAAACATTAAATATTGAAAACTTGTTGAAATAAGAAGAAAGCTGACAGTAGCTAAAAGGGTTGTTGGGAAACATAAGGGGGTCAGGATCTCTCCCTTCAAGTAATTTAAGCACTGGGAAGCAGCCTGCTGCAGGCCTGTCTTTCAGAAACCTGCCAGGGATCCTGTTTCATAAGTCTCTTTTGTTCCCAGCACCTGAATCCGTAGTCAAAGCTCAGTAGTTGAGGCTCCCTCATGTACAGCACACAAAGGCCTCATGACAAGGCACAAATCCTCACAGGGTTTGCCATGTCAAAAGACTTCCATGTGGTGGCCATTTTATGTGAAGTGGACGGCTGACCATTACTTCCAAATGCGCAATGTAAACAGCGGGCCCAACTGACTTGAGGATGTACCAGGCTACCTCGTCCGCACAATGTTCTCTGCCAAACATTGGATAAAACATCTGATGTATCAAAGTCCATTTGATGGCTGAGGGAATCCAGAGTTTCTTTCAAAAGGGGAAAACCACAGTCTTTCAGTTCCACAGCTCAGCTGCTTGCCCATCCAACTTTTTAAAAGGGGAGTGGGTGGGGGATATTGCAGGTCTTTGTTTGGGGGGAGGGTTTGTTTAGTGCTCTACGCCAGGGGCTTATCTCTGTATATACAACATGGAAATGGATGATTGACCATCAGATGCCAAAACAGCGTGGGCTGTTCGGTGTTGTTTTTTTTCCATCTGTGGATTACATGCCACTTGCAACTTCCTCCTTCCAAAATTCACCGGACTAGGGCAAACTGAACAACAGTCTTGTTTCAGTGCTGTTGACAATATATATAAACTGGGATCCAAAAAGCAGGTACCTGGAAGGATGTGTGACTTTTCTTTCTTTGAACACATGGGAAAATACACAAGGGCTCCATCTACATGGGAATGGAATGAGTAGCCCTTTCTGGTTATATGATTTTTCATGAAATTGCTTTGGTCTGTCAGGGGCACATGAAACAAGAAAAGCAGAGTATACGCTACCTAAAAATCTGCTTTCACGAGTCACAAAGCACTTGAAACCCCCATACCTTGGAGCTGGGTGGGTGGAATAGAACTGAACATCATCAGCCCCATAGGTGCTACTCAGAGAATGAGAGGGGCTTGTTCCCACCCCTGTCCATGCTCTCCTGCTCAGGGAAGTTTATTGGAAACACTGAATTAAGCCTCTGTAGTTTACCCCACACCTCTCCCCTCTCATCCAGCATTGGGATACTGTGAAAGTTTAAAAGATACTACACTATTGTAAATGGGGAAAACAGGCTACAAAATCTCAATGGGTGAAGCAGCTACTGAGCTATTGTGAATGCTTGAAACAGCACTACTGAGCTTTTATGACTGGGAAAAACAGGCTACATAATCTGAACAGGTGAAACAGCTACTGCGCTATTGTGAATGCCTGAAATAGCGCTACTGCAATTTTCTGAATGGAAAAAACAGGCTGCAAACGTGAATGGGTAAAGCAGCTACTGCACTGTTGTGAATGCTTGGAACAGCGCTACTGTGCTCTTATGAATGGGGAAAATAGGCTACATACAGTGAATGGGGAAAGCAGCTACTGCACTGTTGTGAATGGTTGAAACAATACTGTTTCAATACTTTGATACTGTGGATGGGAAAAAGAGGTTAGATGTTGTGAATGGGAAAGCAGCCCTACTGCAAATAGGGAAAAAAGAGAAAGGGGGCAATCCCACCCCTTGACCAGGTCACTGGCAGGTCACAGAAATAGGCATGCCTAGGATTTAATGTGAGGGGACAGGGCATGCTGCAGCAGATGCTGGTGGGAGCCACGTTTAAGGGAAAAAGATGCACTAAAAGGACTTCCTGAAAATCTGCATTTTCCAGAGGTAAGCTGCGGGGTTGCTGCCGATTGGCAACATCTGTTGTAAACAACCCTGATGTTCTCTCCCTCCTCACTAAATTGGCCATGTAGATTGGGCCAAGACCTTTATGAAGTTGTAGATGTTTTGGAAGGTGACCAAAGGGTTTCTACAGAGGGGAGATGCCATTTTGGTTATTTTCCCCTCTCCCAGCATGTAGTTGGCCTCTAATTCCTTTATGTCATCCACCTCTGGTCTGTTTGGGGTATGAACCTTAGAACTTAGTATTATTTACATTGCTGAATTACAATATCATGAAAGTGAGGTTTTTGTTGTTCAGCTGAACCAATTAATTGACTAAGGCTGCAGTCCTATGCACACTTTCATAACAACATAAGAAGAGCCATGCTGGACTAAACCAAGGGTCCACCCAGTCCAGCACTCTGTTCACACAGTGGCCAACCAGCTGTCAACCAAGAACCCTCAAGCATGACATGAGTGCAACAGCACCCTCCCACCCATGTTCCGCAGCAACTAGTGTACATAGGCTCACTGGTACCGGAGGTAGCACATGGCCATCACGACTAGTAGCCATTGATAGCCTTTTCCTCCAGGAATTTGTCCAACCCCCTTTTAAAGCCATCCAAATTGGTGGTCATCACTACATCCTGTGGTAGCTAATTCCATAGTTTAACTATGTGCTGTGTGAAGAAGTCCTTCTTTTTATCTGTCCTGAATCTCCCACCCATCAGCTTCATAGGATGACCCCATTGGGTTCTAGTATTATGAGAAAGGGAGAGAAATGTCTCCCTCTCCACATTCTCCACACCATGCATCATTTTGTACACCTCTATCATGTCTCCCCTTACCCTCCTTTTTTCCAAACAATCCCAGCTGTTGGAACCTTCTCTCATAGGGGAGATGCTCCAGCCCCTTGATCATTTCAGTTGCTCTTTTCTGTACTTTTTCCAGCTTGACAATATCTTTTTTTAGGTGTGGTGACCAGAACTGGACACAGTATTCCAAGTGTGGTCGCACCATAGATTTGTAAAGGGACAGCATGATGTTGGCAGTTTTATTCTCAATTCCTTTTCTAACTGTGCCTAATATGGAGTTTGCCTTTTTTACAGTGGCCGCACACTGAGTTGACATCTTCATGTAGTTGTCCACCACAACCCCAAGATCTCTTTCCTCGTTGGTCACCTCTAGCTCAGATCCCATCAGGCTATACGTGAAGTTGGGATTTTTTGTCCCAACGTGCATCACTTTACACTTGCTTATATTGAACTGCATTTGCCATTTAGATGCCCATTCTCCCAGTTTGGAGAGATCCTTTTGGAGCTCTTCACAATCCCTTTTTGTTTTAACCACCCTAAATAATTTGGTGTCATCCACAAACCTGACCACTTCACTGCTCACTCCTAATTCCAGAACAAGTTGAAAAGCACTCCTAATACAGATCCCTGTGGGACCCTACTATTTACTGCCCTCCATTGGGAGAATTTACTATTTATTCTTACTCTCTGCTTTCTGTTCTTTAACCAGTTACTGATCCATAAGAGGACCTGTCCTCTTATTTCATGACTGCTAAGTTTGCTCAGGAGTATTTCGTCAGGGACTTTGTCAAAAGCCTTTTGGAAGTCCAAGTAAACAATGTCTACCAGATCACCCCTGTCTACATGTTTATTGACACTAACAAAGAACTCTAAAAGGTTAGTGAGAAAGGACTTACCTTTGTGGAAGTCATGTTGATTCTTTTTCAGCAGGGCTTGTCCTTCTATACACTTACTCATTTTATCTTTAATAATGCCTTCAACCAATTTACCTGGAACAGATGTTAAGCTAAATGGCCTGTAATTTCCTGGATCCCCCCGGATCCTTTTTTGAAAATTGGTGTTACATTGGCTATCTTCCAGTCCTCTGGTATAGAGGCTGATCTTAGGGACATGTTGAATATTTTGGTTAGAAGATAAGCAATTTCATATTTGAGTTCTTTGAGAACTCTAGGATGGATACCATCTGGGTCTGCTGCTTTATTTGCTTTCAAAAAGGTTGAGAACTTCATCTTTTGTCACCACTATTTGTCTCAATTCCTCAGACTTCCTTCCTGAAAACATCAGTTCAGGCACAGGTATGTGTCATATATCTTCTGCAGTGAAGATGGATAAAAAGAATTCATTCAGCTTCTCTGCAGTCTCCTTGTCCTCCTTCAGTACTCCTTTAATTCCACTGTCATCCAAAGGTCCAACTGCCTCCCTAGCTGGTTTTCTGCTTCTGATATATTTAAAGAATCCTTTATTGTTGACCTTGATGTTTTTAGCAATATGCTCTTCAACGTGCTTTTTTGCATCTCTTATTGTCTGCTTGCATTGCCTTTGTGCAAGCTTGTGCTCCCTTTTGTTTTCCTCACTTGGGCAAGACTTGCATTTTCTGAAGGAAGCTCTCTTTTCTCTAAAAGCTCCCTTAACACTGCTCCTTAACCATGCCGGCAACCTCATGGACTTGGTGCTACCTTTCCTAACCTGTGGTATGCATTTTAGCTGGGCTGCTATTGTGGTTTTGAGTAATCTCTAAGCATTCTAAAGGAATTTAATCCTCTTGACTCCCCCTTTTAGTTTCTGTTTCATCAGTTCCCTAATTTTAGATGAGTTTCCTCTTTTGAAGTCAAATGTGACTGTGTTGGACTTCCTGGGCAATTTTCCACTTAAATATATATTAAATCTGATTGCACTGTGATCACTGTGTCCAACTGGTTCAACAACATTTACATCTCTTACTAGGTCCTGGGTGACTCCACTTGGGATTAAATCCAAGGTTGCCTCCCTTCTGGTAGGTTCCATGACCAACTGTTCTAGGGCACAATCGTTTAGGGCATTGAGAAATTTAACCTCTTTCTTGTGGCTGGAACAGGCATTCATCCAGTCAATGTAGGGGTAATTGAAGTTGCCCATTATTACAACACTTCCTTGTTTGGAGGCCTCCCCGATTTTGTTTTCCATCTCAAGGTCACTGAGCATTCTGGTCTGGGGGGTGACAACATGTTCCTAGCACTAAATTAGTTTTGGAGCCTGGTATTGACACCCACAGTGCCTCCTGGCGTAAGCTTCACTGTTCTGAGTAAAAATGTGTAGTACTGTGCTACTTGATTATTTTATTGCATTTGTGTACCACCTGTCTTCCAGTATGGAGCACAAGATGAATTCCCAGGCAGTCTCCCACCCAGGGACTGGCCGGGTCCAGATCTGATTAGCTTCAGCAAAGTGGCTGCTTCATGTCACCTCCAGATCGTGACTTGGGACCTATAACACACCCACTAGGAAGGAAGGAAGTTCTATTGAAATCAGTGGGGCAAATTTCCACATAAATAGCAGTATTAACCTTTCTGCTCTGCTTCCTCAGTGGTGAGAGACATGGACTCTATGTGTGCTCAGAGGCATTTTAAAATATTTTACAGGTTCGAGGCTGAGTCCTGGCACTGCTGGCAGGTTCCAGGGATAAATGCTGGTGAGTGCCATCTGTACTCCCAGATAGGAATGTAATGTAAGGAATGATGTGCCTTAACCACATCAGACCACTGTCTACCAAACTCAGTATCGTCTGCACTGACTGGTAGGAGCTGATCATTTTTTTAAAAATAAGAATTTACACAAATCCACAAATTTCTGTATAAATGGAACGGAAATAACTTGAGATCGAAAAGAAATGAATGTGGGAGAAAGCGAAACTGACAGGTTCATCCATCCAAGCAGAGGGCTTTGAGTGCTTAGCTCTTAAACATCTGGCTTTGCATTCCTGTGTATAAATGCATTTGTAGTGCTGAACTAAGATTGCCACCTCTTTTTTCTGGCAGGCAACTCATCTTTAACAACTACATGGCACGCAGGTAGAACAGGGTCCCAGGTTCATTCTGGGAATAGCTGTACCTAGGGGTGTTGTGGGCATCCAGTCGGGGCTCGAAGCTTGGCAATTTCTCTCTGGCTCAGCTCCCCGGACACCAGTCTGCACATCCTCATGCTTGCCTGGCTTGGCATGCTCTGAGCTGGGCAAGTGCTGGGATCCCCAGTCCCTCACTACACTGCCGTTTTTTTGCATAAAAATGAGAGCTTGTCCTTGTACAGAAAAGCCGATTTCGCACAAATGGTAGCCATAAAGACCATTTATGCCTGCAATTTTGCGTGAATGGGCCTCTTTACAGCTGCAGTTTGTACAAAATCAACCTTTCCGTAAAAGGCTGAGCCATCGTTTTTAGGCAAAATGGCAGCTTGGCAAGGGAGCAGGAGGCGGCTCACTGCTCGCCAAGCACCTGTGGGCCACCGGGCGGCTCGCTGTGCAGCGAGCGGCGAGACGGGATGAGGTGAGTTCCCCCATCCCTAGCTGCACCCATTGAACTTGGCTGATGCAGATGGGTGAGAATTTCGTTCTGTTTGTTTTTTGATACGAACTCTACAACATTTGCAAAATCTTCCTAAACAGAACAGAAACAACTTGAGATTTAAACAATCTGAGTATGGGACAGATCTTACCATCCTTAATTTCTGCATGTCAAGTTACTGTTGTACACACCGATTTCAATGGAACTTCCTTCCTAGTGGGTGTGTTATAGGTCCCAAGACACGATCTGGAGGCATCATGAAGCAGCCACCTTGCTGAAGCTAATCTGGTCTGGACCTGGCCAGTCCCTGGGTGGGAGACTGCCTGGAAATCATGTAGCGCAATATTACACATTTTTACTCAGAAGTGAAGCTTACTCCCAGGAAGCACTGTGGGTATCATCAATCTGCCACTGAAATGAGACTGGAGACCTGTGGACTTTCAAAAAGATTTTGACAAAGACCCACATCAAAGAGTCCTGAATGATAAGGGTCATGGGATAGGAAGACAGGCTTTCTTATGGATCAGTAACTGATTAAAGAACAGGACACAGACAGTAGGCATAAACTTTGCAATGATGCAAAGTAAGGAGTGAGTTCTCCCAACAATATGTATTGGGACTTGTTCATAAATTATCTAGAGTCCAGAGTGAGTTGTGAGGTGGCCAGGTTTGCGGAATCTCTCCAAAATCAGTGGACAGGCAATTCAATGGCAAATGCGGCTCAGTGTAAGCAGGGTAAAGTAATAAACTTTACACATGAGGGAGGGGGGGAATCCTAACTTCACATATGTGCTGATGGGGTTTGAGCTTGAGGTGAGTGATCAGGAAAGAGATCTTGGAGTCATGCTGGATAGCTGCAGGAAACCGTCGACACAGCGTGCAGCTGCTGTGAAAAAGGCAAATTTAATGGTAGAGATCATTAGGAAAGGGTCTGAAGATAAAACTACCAATATAAATAAAACTACCAATAATGCCCTTATACAACTTGATGGTATGATCTCACTTGAATACTGTATATAGCTCCGGTCACAGCCCACAGCCTTTACTGAAACTGCTGTGGCTGTTTCTCCTCTCAATATTTCTGCAAATTAAAGTGGCATTTTGATTAAAGGATGACTAACCCTTTGCTATGACCCTTGTCTTCCCTTATAGGAAATGTTATATTTTAACATGCACAAACAAACTCGAAAGAAGTGGGTCTGTTTTGTCCAATGAGGCATGAAAAACTTACAGGTGTTTCCTCCTCATTTCTGACATAGTGACCCCCAGGGAGTTCAGATTCTTGTAAAGAAGCCCAAGAAAGAAAGGAAGAAAGAAAGAAAGAAAACACATAAGCACCAACCACCCCCAGTTCTCTCTTTTGAAACAGTTGAGCATTGAACCGGGCCAAGTTCTTCCTCTGGTGTAAATAAAGAGAGTTATGGCAACTTATTTTAGCAGAGGATCTTAACATCATAGGAAATTGCTGCCTTAAAGCAAAACAGACTGTTTAGCCCAGAACTGCCTATTCTGACTGGCAGCAGCTCTCTTTAGCATTACATCCTACTTGATCCTTTTCACTGGAGGTGCTGGGGTTGAACCTGGGATCTTCTGCATGGAAACTATGTGCTCTACATCTGTGCTGTGGTCCCACGTCCATAGCCTCCAGTCTAACATGGGTTAATACCCTAACCACACATTTCTTGGGTATTCCAGCATTAGAATTCCACAAAGCGTGTCTTGTGAAATGAGCTTGAGCAAAGTCCCATGAAGAACAGCTTTCTTTCTTGGGCCTTAAATATGTGTTCTTTTCATTCTCCTTAGTGCGCGTGTTTTTAAAAACAACACTCAGATAATCAAGCGTGTGATTTGTGCCTAGCATCTTCCACATTACGGTAGCCTTGGAGGAACTGGGTGCTGTGGTAAAGAACAGCACAGAGCAAAAGGGAGGGAAAAAATTTGAAGTGCTTGTGGTTAGAGGATGTGACAACGTCACACCGTTCAGCGGGAACCTGGTCTTTAAAAAAAGCTGAAAGGAACATCTTGACAGCCTGTTATCACATAAAGGCACAAAGAGCAACCCAAAATTCAAAGAGAGAGAAAGAAAGGACTCCATCCTGCACCAGAATATGCACTGGCAAAAATGTGAGTTCTGGACTCTTCTTATTTTAAATAACTAGAGAAAATGTATGACGGTCACTTGAACAACATGGTTAATGGAGTAAGGACAGTTAATATTTATAATTTCTTTTAATTTTCAGTTTTTATCGTACCCAACCCACTGTGAGGTAGGATGTTATTATTCACATTTTACAGATGGGGAAACCGAGACTGAGAGGTTGTGGCTTGCACTTGCCAAGGGCGCACAATGAGCCCCAGGAGAGATAGGGAAAGAGCTCTTCCACTGCTGAGTCTAACCCCCCATGGCATCAAAGGAGAGGTGCCAGGGAAGAAACCTCAGTCTCGCAGTCACCTTGCCTCTTGATCTCAGGCGTATATGAAGCTAGCAGTGGCCCCTGGGTGAAAAGGGCATTATTAGTAGTACCTTGAGAATAAAGCTGCCAAGATCATACTGCCCTCATACAAATCTATGGTGCAATCACACTTGGAATACTGTGTCCAGTTCTGGTCACCACACCCCCAAAAAGATATTGCTGAGCTGGAAAAAGTGCAGAAAGGGGCAACTAAAATGATCAAGGGGCTGGAGCATCTCCCCTGTGAGAGAAGGTTACAACAGCTGGGATTGTTTAGCTTGCAGAAAAGGGGAGTCACGACGGAGGTGTATGAAATTATGCATGGTGTGGGGAAAGTGGATAGGGAGATGTTTTTCTCCCTTTCTCATAATACTAGAACCCGATGGGGTCATCCCATGAAGCTGATGGATGGGAGATTCAGGACAGATTAAAGGAAGGACGTCTTCACACAGCGCAGAGTCAAACTATGGAATTTGCTACCACAAGATGTAATGATGGCCACCAATTTGGATGGCTTTAAAAGGGGGTTGGGCAAACTCCTGGAGGAGAAGGTTATCAGTGGCTACTAGTCCTGATGACTATATGCTACCTCCAGTGTCAGAGGCAGTGAGCTTATGTACACTGGTTGCTGGGGAAAATGGGCGGGAGGGTGCTGTTGCACTCATGTCCTGCTTGTTGGATTCCCATGGGCAGCTGGTTGGCCACTGTGTGAACAGAATGCTGGACTAGATAGACCCTTGGTCTGATCCAGCAGGGCTCTTCTTACGTTCTTTTGTAGTATTAATATTATTTGGCATCCTTTGCAGGCATTTTTGTTACTGGATCTTGGCTGGGAACCAACAGACAGGCCTAACTGTCTACATTCTCTCCCTTTCAACCCTTACTTTGGAACTGCCCGGGGTTACTTCAGGTGGGCATACCCAGAACTCAACACATGGTCATTTAGATAAACTGAAGCCAGCCAGATCTGTGGCAATGCCTTTCAAGAAGACATTTGCCCTTTTGCAGACTCTAGAGGCGAGTTCTAACCCAACAGTCCTTTTTTGGCACATCTACAGAACGTGCAGCGTCATTGAAAGTGCAATCCTATGCAGGTTTACCCAGAACCTCGTCCCGTTGACATCAATGGGGCTTACTCCCAGGGAAGTGGGTATAAGCATGGCAGCCTCAATCTCTAAAAATCAAAGTCTGTGCAACCCCAGGAAATGTCTTAATGACATGTTTACACATGACCAGGCAAGATTGCAATTAGAAGGATACATGTGGGACCTGAAACAAATGTTGCACTGCGGAATGCTCCTACGCAGGGTTTCTGCCAGCCAGACATGTCCTTCCTAGATACTCCGTTCTCTTCCTTCTTCCCCCTCGTTTTCCATTCCTCTAACAGCAGTCCATGGCCACTGAACATGTCCAGCACTCATGGAGCTGTTTCTGAGGGTTCCTCTGCTCCAAAGGTTTTTTTTTCCCCTAAAGATGTTTTTGTTCTTCCACAAACCTTGTTCTTCTACAAGCCTGCTGATACCTCCCTCTTGTGCATGGATGGTGCAGTTTTAAGCATCGGCACTCCCAGCATGAACAGGAATGATAGATAGTCCTCATTTATCATATGGGGAACTGAGGATGAAGATAAATTCTTCATGTCTCCCAAGTGTGGCCATGGTGGAGCCAGGATAGCAGTGAAGCCAGAGCACTGTTCTAGAGAGAGGGGAAGCACAAAAGAAGACAATGTACATTGCATGGGGCTAGCAAGTTTCCAGCAAGTATAATAACAACACAGAGAATATTTCCAATGTTTTTGTCAGGATTAGTCACTATGAATCAAATGTCACCGAGTGATTCATGAATGCAGTCATGTTTTTTTAAGGGCAGTGGTTACAAGCCAAAATAATTTCCATTTTAGAAAGTGAATCTTATCTTTTGCATCTGCCTTTTGAAAGATACGTAATAATAAGGAAATAGTTATGTGGGTATAATTGGTGAGGCCATCACCAGCAGTTGTCGAGCTAAGGCAAGGATTTGAGCATGTGCAGAACGCCTCTTGCTGCATCACGCCCCCTTCCCCCGTCCCACGCCCACCTTGCTTTTGCCACCACTGCCTGCCCTCTGCTTGCCTCATCGCACAGGCAGCCACGTGGCTGGAAGGAGCCGCTGCAGGGGTCTCGCCGCAGGGGTCTCAAATGCCATGGTGGGAGAGCAGCTGGCGGAGCTCTGCAGAGCATCAGCTGGAGGAGGTGGGCCGTGACGGCGGGCCCCCCTGGGGGAGCAGTGGAGAACAGCACAATTCGCCACTCCTCCTGCCCTGCCGCCTGATGCGGGCATCTCACCCTGCTGCACGGAAGGGCCAGCCTTCCTTAAAAGACATTAACATATGGGTTTAGCGGGCAAAACTAGGAAGCAGGGAGACTGGAAAGCAGATAGATTTCAACTTCTCTTTTTGCAAATGAACCTTTGAGCTACTTCACCATAGGAGTGGGACAGAATGATATGAAAGGCCTTTTGAACAGTACAACACTGCTCTTGACCCTCCCTGGGTGCGGGGGGGGGGGTAATTTTTACAAAAATAAAATGTAGGCACTCATGTTGAGTGATGGTAGCCAAACAAGAGACGATTGCGTAGCAAGCAACTAGCTACCCAGTGCATCCTACAACTGTTCATATGTATGGTACAGACTCTGTGTTGTTATTTGTGATGGCAAAGGACAGTAAAAATGATTCAGCCAAAGTTAAGCACTTTTCAGACCCACTGACTTCAGTGGAAGTGATTTACTGCACAATCCTATACATGTCTACTCAGAAATAAGTCTCATTGAGTTCAGTGGGACTTATACCCAAGTAAGTAGTTTTAGGATTGTAGCCTTAAGCATATGGTTATCTCTCCCACTGAAAGCTATGGGACTAGGACATGCTTAACATCAGCTGGATGTAGGGATGTCAGAGGAATCTGTTTGTGGGGTGGAGCTTGGCGGGGTTTTCCTGGTTCGGCCCCCCAGACTCCGGCTTGCTTATCCACAAGCTGGCCTAACTTGGCTCATGACAAGTCAGGCCATCTCGTGGAATTTGAGGGGATATTTGTGCAAATTGCAATTTGCACAAAATCGTGGCTGTAAATAGCATACTTTGTGCAAAATTGCAGGCTTAAATGGTCTAATCTGCACAAATTAGACCATTTACTCCTGCAATTTTGTACAAATTGCACTATTTAGGGCCGCAATGTTGTGCAAATTGTGATTTGCACAAATTTTTAAAACGGCTAATATTTTTTCAAAACCGCTTTGGGAACTAACCCACAGCTGAGCTTGCAAAGGTAAGCAGAGTTGGGGGTGTCGCAGGGATCTGTCGGGCCCAAAAGGGCTGCATTTCCCTGTGATGGACAACCCTAGCTGGATGGATCATTCATGGTAGGTTGTCCCCCCTCTCTACAATTGTATTATTATTTTTGATGGCTTTCTATGTATCATGCATGCATTTTGTCTGTGACCCAGTGCACATTCATTTCTTAAACTTGGGGGGCGTCGGTGCATGTGTGGAAACGTGCATCAGACCATCACGAATGAATTTATGTAATTGGCTCTCAAATGATGTGGTGATGGCCATTAGCCTGGATGGCTTTAAAGGGGGATTAGACAAATTAGTGGAGGATGAGGCCAGAGCTGGCATCGAGAGTAAGCATGGTCGGGCACCTGCCGAGGGCCCACAGCCCAGCGGGGGCCCACTGACAAGAACCCCCGGGCTTGCTCCTCCGCTTCAGCACTGCAACCTGCTTGTTCCCCTGCCTCTCGTGTGGCCCAGACAATGGGGGTGGTGAGAAGGAGGCGCAGCAGATGCATGACCTGCTTGCGCCCCATCTGGCTGCCTTTCTAGCAAGCAAATGGGAGCCGTGATGAGAGAAAGGAGCAGCAGCAAGGGCAGCTGGTGGCCATGGCAGTGAGAGGGGGACTCCGTCAGGGAGGGGGCCCATGGCGGGGGCATTGCCCAAGAGCCCTCCCATCCCGGAGCCAGCACTGCTCCAACGGCTCAGCCGGGCTCGGTCCCCAGTACATGTAAATGATCCTGGCTGCGAGTGTGTCTGTACTGGAAAACCAAGTTTGGCAGCTCTCCAACCCAGACGTCCTGTAGTCAGTTGTGATAGCCAAAGTGGGACCTGGACCCAGGAAGAGTGCAGCACACAAGAAGGTCCCAGCACTGGGTAGGGCTATCATGGGCTACTGGACACGACGGCTATGTGGAACCTCTAGGTTCAGAGGAAGAATGCCACTGAGTACCAGTTGCTGGAGAGCAGAAAACGGGAGAAGCCTCTTGCCTTCAAACCCTGCTGGTGAGCTTCACGGTTGCATCTGGTTGGCCTCCGAGGGAGACAAGGATGCTGGCCTAGAGAGGTCTTTGCTCTAATCCGGCAGGGCCCTTCTGAGGTTCTTCAGGTAGAGCTGCGCAAAGAAGTCCTAAGAAACGCAGGGCATGAACTGTCAGGACAGTTTCTCGTGCCCGCCCTGGTGAAATGACTGGGAGTTTCCCAGCGACCCTTGCTCCGGGGCTAGGGGCAGATACTTCTCCTTCAGCGATTCTGCAGCAGGTCAGGCAGAGGTCTGGAGCCCAGCTCTGAACGTCGTAAGCAGTGATACCGAAAGACGAAACTGCAATGTGTTCCATCATGTGCATCTCTGTTCAGGCGAAGCCACCTTAGGAAAAATTGGCCGGGTGGCTGAAGCTCACTGAAGTTTCGTAGAGCAGCTGCTCACTGCTGGCAATGTCAGCAAGGTTTCATTCACTAGCTTTGGTTAAAATGTCAACTTTAGCATGGGTGGTAAGTAGCAATGAGAGATCAGAACGAAGGGGGATGGTTAGGCGTGGCGTTTCCAAGTTAGTGGCTGGGTCTCCCAGGAGGGCTTCTTGGTCAGTTCCTTGTCCCGCCCTTCAAGCCCAGGAAGTGTGAGGTTGTCTTGGCCTGCCTAGGGTACAACACTGTGGTGCAGTGGTTAGAGTGCTGGACTGGGACTTGGGAGACATGGGTCTGAGTCCTCCCTCAGCCATGAAGCTCACGAGGTGACTTTGGGCCAGCCACTGACTCTCAGCCTAATCCACCTCGCACCTGTGCACAAATGGCCTCTCAAAATTCTCCAGCCTATTCGTGGGCAGAGAAATTGGGGGGACAATTTCACTGAATTTCTCCTAGGGGAGGAGAAACTCTCCAACAGTTTCTCACAGATGGGGCTCACTATTGGCAGGGGGTGTAGCACAGGTTCTTTCGTTTTTCCTAAGGGGGTTTGGTTTATTGCACTGCTTCTGTAGGTGGTGACAGCATCAACTGTGTTGAGGCCTCCACTTTTCTGAGGAAGAATTTTGAATTTCTTTTGGTGGTATTTTTGAACTTACCTAATCACTGCGAGGTGGCTGAGGGTGCTGTATGTGTTTTCTCTCTCTATTACACCTCTTTCCATTGCTCTGCATCTTCCCAGGCCGCCTGCACTTCCTGAAATGAAAAAGCCCAAGTGAAGTGCAGGAAGCCGAGGAGGCTAGAGGCTGCCACAGAGATTACTGTACAGTGACAGACAGGACACTCATGCACACTTCTTGGCCACATCACAAGTAAGGTAAGCCCAAGAACCCCAAACCCAACCCATGAGAATTTCTCCAAAATTTCTCCTCCTCTGAATTTCTGTTCGAAAGCAATTTCTTTTCTATCAAATTGAATGAGAATGGTCCAAAAAAATGTGGGATAAATTTTCAGCACAGCACTGGTTGTTATGAAGATAAAATGGACAGCAGGAGGAGCATGTAAGCCGCCTTGGGTTCCTCGCAAGAAGAGAAAAGGCGGGATATAAATGCAATCATAAACAAACAAACATAGGAACCTACCCTAAAACAGGTGAGACTATTTGTTCCTCTAGGCCGACACCATCTACCTGGACAGGCAGGGGTCTCCAGGGTTTATAACAGAGGCCCTTCCTGTTGCCCGATTGTTTTGACAGCGGATGCCAGGAGATGAATCTGGGAGCTTCTGCATGCAATGACAGTGCTCTACCCATCGACCTCTTGTCCCTCTCTGTAAACTCCATCATGGCAGCCCTTTTCTGTGTCCAGGCTTCTGCAGTCTTGCTACTTGTTGGGGCCTTATCCTTCTAGCCCCCAGCTCTGGACACCAGACAGATTTGGCCTATACAATTTCTTATTGGCTGTAGGTGTTTTCCTCCTCTATCATACACTAGAAAAGTCTTGTGTTCAAGCATTTAGCATGCCATGTTAGCCATACCGAGAATTCTCTAGTTCTCTAACCAGCTCCACTTTTGCCCAAAGGCTTTTGATCGCAGAACAAACACTCCCAGCAAGGTGTTTGCTTAGCATCTTTGCACTGGATTAAAGTTTATTGAAACATCCTGCCCCAAATGTGTCGAGAGAGAGAGAGAGAGAGAGAGAGAGAGAGAGAGCAGCCCAGCTTAGATATGTTACTCACCAGCTCTAATTGTCAGCTTTGCTCCAAAAAGTAAAGACACCCTGGGAAAAGCTAGATCTGTGTCAGTTTCACAACAGGGCCTGCAGGTTCTCTCCTGAAACAGGCCTCAACACGCACCAGGGTGTGCAGTGTTGACACTGTCAGGGGATCAGAGCGTTCCGGGAGATGCACACAGCGGCAAACTGAGGCCGCAAGCCTACTGACAAGGCGATGGAGCAAGTGACAACCAAGAAAGCAAGGCTTGTCTTCAGCCTGTTGACATAACGCTGAGCTGACACCAGAATACAAAGCAGAAGGTATTCCCACAGATGCTACCTGTTACAAAGCATCATGCCAGCCAAGTAAGGAGCAGGTACTTTGGAGGTCACAAAGAGATCCCTTCATGGGCCTCCTACCAGGAGGGAGTATTTTCAAACCTTTTTTTGAGATGCCGAGAGCTGCATCCACATGAACAAGGCATACCACCGTACCTGCTTTGGTGAGCTGTGCCTTCTGTACTGGCCGTGCAAATTCTCCACAGCCATTAGCCGTGGTATCTACATGATACTTCCATGTTCAGGGGCAGTTGCCACTGAACAGCAGTGGCTGGGTGGCAAACAATGGGAGAGAGCTATAAATTCGAGATGTCGGATAAATCCATTTTGGGGCTGGGGTTCAATGGGCTTTCCTAGGTTCAGCTCCTGGATGTCCTGCTGCACCCGCTGCACCACCCAACTTGATCTTCAGCGAGCTGAACCAGTTTGCAGATTTTCCAGGCATTTTGCGTTTTTTTTACCAGGTTCCGCAATTTGTACAAATTTCTGAGCAATTTGTGCAAATTCTGCCATAATGTGCACAAATTGCTCAGAAATTCACACAGATTGCTCAGAAATTTGCAAAAATTGAGGAATCTACAGGGGAAAAAATGTGCAAAAAGTTCCCTGGAGTTCAAGGAAAAGCCTGTAGCTTGGCCTGCAAAGACAAATCGAGCTGTACATACTGTGGAACTCTGTCAAGTTGAAATAGACCTAGATTTCCCAGCAATGGACACCCCTATATGGACCCTCAGCTCAATCTAGCAGTGCTCTTCTTATGTTTGTAAAAATATATTCTCCCCCCAGCCCCCACCCCAAGAAGGATTATGCATGAAGTGAAATCATGGTATATTATATCGCATAGCGCTCTGCTATCTAGAAGGAGGCCCTCCTCCTTTCTATGGTTGACAGAGGCACCATGGAAAAGCAGGGAGGAGGCATCACTGTGGCACTGGAACCAAAGTAGCATTGTTTTGAAAGTGTTCGACGAAAGGTCTAACAGTCCTGGGTTTGATCCTGGGCATTGGCAAAGCTTCCTGGAATTATGCTCCTTTAGTGGGAGGGACCACAGTTCAGGGGTAGGAAGGAAGGCATTGCACATAGACAGGGGTGGGCAGTTCCTGGCCCTCCAGATGTTTTGGCCTACAACTCCCATCAGCCCATACCATTGCCTGTGCTGATTAGGGCTGATGGAAGTTGTAGGCCAAAACATCTGGAGGGCCACCAGTTGCCCACCCTGATGTAGAACGTCCCAGGTTCAATCACTGGCATTGCCAGTTAAATTGATCTCAGGTGGCAGCCAATACAAAACAGCCTTCTCTGCCTGAGAAGATGGAGAACCAGTGCCAATCAGGGTAAGCAATAATGGGCTAGATCAGCAATGAGCGACTTCAGAGAGTTTGGGGCCCAATTTCCAACCCCAGAAACTACCAGGGGTTGCAGACATGCACCTTGCCCCTCGCCGCCACCGAGGAACACAATGTTGCATTAAAACAAAGCACAGACTCCCCCATACTTTGTTTTGAAGCAAAAATGCAGTGGAGATTTGGGGGTGATGGAGGCTGCAAGAAAAGCCCGGGGTGGTGGTGGAGGGGGGCTTGCACCCATCCCTTTGCTAGATGGAGAAATAGTTTGAGCTTCTTTTGTTCAGGAGTAAGGGTATATATACACCCTCTCTGAAAGAGGTTTTGATTTGATTTTGTTTTATTACATTTATATTGCAAAAACAAATATTCTCTGGTTGGCTTACAGATGAAGACAAACAAAATAACATGTTAAAAATACAATGATTAAAAGCAACAAACATTTAAAATGTGGCGCGCACATAGACACACCCTTCCAATCGTATCCACAATCTAGGACCCTTTCAACTTTTGGACTCTCTTTGAGATCTGTTTCCTGTGTCCTCAAAGAAGGAACTGTGCAGGTGCCTTTACGCATTGGAAATCAATTGACTGAAGTTGTTGCCATTTGGCTCTTCATGCTGATTTGAACCATACCACCCCCAAAAAGAAACCTCACCCAGTGGAGGCTGGTGGCTCCGGTGTCAGTGGGGCAGTGAATCCGCTCCAGGTTTCAGCCAGAACCAGCCAGAACTCTAAAGGAGCTTTCCAAGGTGTGGAGCACCTGGCTGATTCTGGCTGAAACCCAGAGCGGATTCACCACCCCGCTGACAACAGAGCCACCAGTCTCCACTGACCTCACCAAACTTTTTGGGGGCGGGGGGTGCCTGCAAGGCAAAGATTGGGTCATGCCATATGGAGATCCGCTTCACACACACATTTATCGGTATCCCTTGTCCCTACTCATATCACTATTACTTATTATGAATATGTACTGTGATATCGTTTCCCTCCCCTCTCAGACAACCTCTGAAAGGAGAGCTCAGAGACGAGGGTTTTCTGCCTCCAGCTGTCAGTTGTGATCCTCAGCCCTGTCTTACCACACCTGGATGGTGAACGCGCCTACCCAAAATAGTCACAGCTGTGATCTGGTCTGATCTGCTCCAGCTTCCCAGTAGCCTCTGCAAAGGAAGGAAGGAAGAAATGACAGCCGGGGGAAGGTGGCTGGTCAACAGCTGTTTCCTCAAACTGTCAAACTTACCATGTTTATTCCCTGCACTCAAGTCTGCCTGGCTAATACGCCACTTCTCTGCCCTCATGCTTGCATGTTCCCTATAGCACTTGCTTCCAGGAAGGCCCTGATTCCTAGATTCAGTGCCTCCCTGCACCCCACTGAACTTGTTTCCAATTTGTTCTCAATCTCAGTGGCTTTCCATTCTGTAGTCCTGGAGTCCAGCATGCTTGTCCCCTCATCCTCTGTTCCTGGTGCCATGTTCCCATTCTTAGCCTCCTGCCTAAGATAAGAATGAAGCTCAGGCACGATCCTGAAGATAGTTAATCCTGCAAAGCCCAGCTGGTGTCAAGGGTAGGCCCGGTTGGGCACCTGCCGAGGGCCCACAGCCCAGCAGGGGCCCACTGACTCCCATCCCGGAGCCGGCACTGCTCCAACGGCTCAGCCAGGTTTGGTCCCCAGTACATGTACATGATCCTGGCTGCGAGTGTGTCTGTACTGGAAAACCAAGTTTGTTTGTTTGCTTATTTATTTATTACATTTATATCCTACCTTTTTTCCTCTTTCAGGAACCCAAGGCGACGTACACAATCCTTCCATTTTATCCACATTTTAGCTCTCCAACCCAGTGGTCCTGTAGTCAATTGTGATAGCCAAAGTGGGACCTGGACCCAGACAAGAGGTTCCTTCTGCTCTGTTGAGCACATAAATGGAAATCAGGCCCAAACATATACCGGGGGGTGGGCAGTGCAAACTTGTAATATGGGCTCCCTCCTTCATATACCACAATCCCATCCCACCCATACATAAATCTCACGAGTCACAAAAGGAAAGTTTCTATTTTAATTCTGAAATTACATTTTCTACCATTTTGAAATTACACCATGGCCACAAGAGCTGTTCTACTATGCCCCAAACTGCCCCCCCCCCTTTTGGCTATTTCTGTTTAACATACTATCTTGTGCGTTTGGGCTTGGTCCTTGTTATTCATGTATGTGTTGGTTTGATTTGATTTGTACCCTGCCTTTCCACCACAAAATGGCACTCAAGGCGGCTTACAGATCTGTACCTTGTGTCATATAATTACGATCCCATCAGAGTAACGTTGTACCCCGCTACGCATTTATACCTCATAGGAGACACAATGACATTTGTTGCAGTATATTGGATAATGTGGAATAAAAAGCAGGAAACAACACTACAAAAGCAGACTATCAAAGGTGTGCCCCAACAGTTATCAGTGCACTTCTATACCGTCATAAGGCAGTAGTGTAGATCTTGTTGTTCAGTCGTTCAGTCATGTCCGACTCTTCGTGACCCCATGGACCATAGCACGCCAGGCCTTCCTGACAATTAAAACAATTAAACAATTGTTAAAAAAAAAAAAGGTAAAGGTGTCCCCAACCAGTCGTGTCCGACTCCAGGGTGCGGTGCTCATCCCCGTTTCTAAGCTGAAGAGCCAGTGCTGTCCGAAGACGCTTCCGTGGTCATGTGGCCGGCATGACTGAACACCGAGGTGCACAGAACGCTGTTACCTTTCCCGCCGAGGCGGCACCTATTTATCTACTTGCAATTTCTTGCTTTCAAACTGCTGGGTTGGCAGAAGCTGGGACTAAAGACGGGAGCTCACTCCGTCACGCAGCACTCGGGTCTCGAACTGCTGACCTGCCGACCTTCCGGTCTGCAGTTCAGCGTCTTAACCACTAAGCCACCGCGGCCCCTCAGAAACAATTGTTAAACAATTATTTAATTAATTAAACAATTAAAACAGTGTAGATCTAGCCAAAGACAATTAAAACTGGTTAAAACCATACTTTAAAATACAATACAAACGTAACAGTTGCAGGATAAAAAACCCAGCACCCAACCCAACAGATCCACTTACAGGCCAAAGGCCATCTTGAATAAAGCAGTCTTTTCCGGTTGAAGGATATCAGAGAGGGAGCTAACTGGGCCTCCCTTGGGAGGGAGTTGGTGTATTGCTGAAGCCAGACTGCAAAAGGGCTCGGCCTGTTTTGAAAGAAAATCGGTGGGAGCGCTTGTGCTTCCGCTCACTCCCGCTGTTGAACCTCTTCACGTTTCTTGAGGCCTGATTTGTATTTCAAGCCAGGTCTGGCAGCATGGGCTGCTTGTATGTGCGTATTACAAGTCTTATTTATTTTTAATTAATTAATTTATTTCATTTCTATACCGCCCAATAGCTGAAAATTGGGCGGTTCACAAAAATTAAAACCAAAAGGCACACAAGTATTGTTTAAGTGCACAAGCACCCTCTCTTTACTCTAGAGAAGGACCAGGGCCAGTAACTCCCTGTTCAGAATATGGTTGGTTCTGCTCTACCACTGCTCCTGGTTGGCTCCAGTTAATCTCACAAGATCTGGATAAAAGGTGCATTGATAAAGGGAAATACAACTCTATAAATATCCTCAAGCAGGATCTACCATATAGTGTCGTATCTCTCTCCCCCTCATGGTAATGAGGTTTCCAGGACCAGCCCATCAGGAAGCAGGGTAAGGCTCCCGCATCAGGCGGCAGAGCAGCAGGAGTGGTGAATTGCGCCACTCCCTCCTGCCCCCACCGGGAAGGCCCACTGCTACCGTGCTGCCTCCAGCAGGTGCTCAAGAGAGCCCTGCCAGCTGCTCTTGTGCCACTGCTTTTGTTGTCATGAGAGAGTGGCCGGAGGGGCTCTCTGGAGCACCCGCTCACCCCGTTCCCCTTATCAAGTGCCGCAGAGCCAGAAAAAGTGGTTGCGAGGCTCTTGCAAGAGCTCGGGAGACCTCACAAGAGACTGCTGGGTCTTGCAAAAGCTCACTCGGGTCTCATGAGACCTGGGCAAGCTCTCACGAGACCTCGGTGCCCCTTTCTTCCAGCTGAGTGGGTCTCCGTAGAGCCAGTGCAGTGGCAAAGGTAAGGGAGGCATGGGAAGGGGGCATCATATGCGATGCAATGGCGGTGGGGGGAGGGATGGGATGTGGAGCCCGCAGGAGGGCTTGTGCCAGGGCTGGGGTGTCAGCTAGGGCCAGCTCTCCCCTGCCAGCTCTCCGGACCCTGGTAAGTGTAGCCCCTCCACACACCCATGCTTGGGCCCTGGGGAGACGATATGCCTAGCATTTTGACCTGTCCTTGCCAAATCAAGAGCCCAATAGTGCTTGCCAATTGTAGGAGCCAACGTTGCATCACGATTCTCTTTGCTTCTGTGCTTGTAGAATGCTCTGAGGCGTACATTTACCTAGTCATAGATAAGATAATCAGAAGAGCCCTGCTGGATCAGACCCAGAGTCCATCTAGTCCAGCATTCTGTTCACTCAGCAGCCAACCAGCCACAGGAAACCCACAAGCAGGACAGGAGTGCAACAGCACCCTCTTGCTTGCCCTCCAGATCTGTGGGGCTACAACTCCCAGAATCCCCTGGGAGATTCTGGGAGATGTAGCCCCACACATCCTGAGTGTGCCAGATGGGGTAAGGCTATGTGGTAGTTCAGAGGTGTGGTGAGATGTTCCCCTCAGAACTACAATTCCCAGGGTTCTCTGTGAAGCAGGGACAACTGTTAAACCAGTTGAAGTCCGTAATGTGGGTATGCAGCCCACAAGCACTGTTGGAGAACTTAAGTTTTAAGTGTACATGCACTGAGTTTGCACACACGGGATTAGACCCATGTACACATCGTTAAGGATGTGTGTGTTTTTTTCTTTTTTCTTTTTTAAATGAACACAATGTGTGAGAAGGTGTGAGAAAGTATTTGGTGCGATTCATTTTTTAAGATCCGAGCCAAGATTTCCGACTGGCTTGTTAATAAAACACTTTTTATTTTTTGTTTTTTGTTTTTAAAAAAACGTGATTGTTATTCTCCTTAGGGTTTGTGTATGTGTGTGTTTTGATATCAAGTGAATATTTGCTTTTCAAGGCTTCTGCAAACAGGAAAAGATTTCCATTGTATCTCCTCAAAAGCTTATTATCTTAATGTTTTTGTGTGTTTGTGTGTGATTGTACTGGAGAAACAAGAGGGAAAAAGGAAAGACAATTGTTTGCTCTGGTTTGAACCACAAAACTGATAAATTTGTCACCTGCCAAAGTGTTGAAAGGGGGGGGGGAATGGCCTAGTAAAAAGTGTGCACTTTCGGGGTTGAAAGACAACCAGTCAGCCATGCAAACCCTTACAGGATGACAATGTATTTTCAAGGGAAAGTTGGCTCGATGGGCAGATGTAGTGACTCATCGAAGAACCGTCCATTTCAACTCACTCGGATGGAACATGGAAGTAGGTTAGGGAGTGTGACAAAGGGCTGGCAGGTTTTCAAAAGGGGACTCAGCTCCATTTTCATCTGTACATCTGTAACGGGCAGTTGCCGATAAGCCTTTTTATATCCCTCAGCAAATTCTCAGGGTCCTTGACCATTTCTCCTTGGTTAACATGATCTATCATAGTGGTTTTCAAGCTTGAATCATCCTGGGGGACTTTGGGGTTCCTCAGAAGCTCATCCAGCCCAGGAATGAATGACAGACAAAGGGCTGTATGTTTCTCGGCATCTAGGCCAGATCTACATCTCATGTTGTACCGGTATGCTCCCATCGTGATGACATTATATCCCTCTTACACATTTATACTTCGCAGTACACACAATGACATCTGTTGCAGTATTTTGGATAATATGGAATAAAAAGCAGGAAATAATGCTAGAAAAGCAGCATATGGGATGCACAGTGTGCCGCAATAGTTATCAGTGCACTTCAATACCGATAACAAGCACTAGCGTAGATCTAGCCCTGGTTAAAAGGATCAGTAACCAAGCCTTAGGAGAGGCATTTTAACTTCTTAGGGCACAACCCTATGCACGTTTTGCCAGACAAAAGTCCTGCAACTTGTGTAATCCTACAACCTACATTCCCCAGCCAGCCATAGCACTTTTATCTGGCTAAACATGCATAGGATTGCGCCCTTAGAAGGCGGGTTTGGGGGGAGGAACCATGCAAAATCTGGGAAACCATCCAGCAATTGGCAGTTGGGTGGGGCAGGGAAAGGGGGCATGGCCATCTGCAGAACCCCAAAGGGCCAGATGTGACCCAAAGGCCCAAGGTAAAGGGTGACAGGAAGGACTTCTCTCTGCCTCAGACCCCAGGGAATGGCTCCCAGTTGGGGAAATACTGGGGTAGATGGACCAGTGGTGTAGTGGAGGCAGGGCTCACAGGGCCGCAGCACCAGCACTTTTTTTATTAGTGGGGATGATGATGGCATCTGCCGCATCCCTCAGCCTTCCTTGTCCCTCTCAGTTTAGCTGCAATCCTGAGCGGGCTTTTCTACAGAAGGCTGTTAATCTGCTGCACCTGCTTGCAGTTTCTTCAAGATCTGAGCACTACACGAGCGCGAGGAGTGTTTTCTTTCCTGCTTTTCCACTATATAAGCCTTAGGTGGCACTGTGGTACAGCAGAATAGTGCAAATACACACAAGGAAATCATGCTCTTTTTTGCCAATTAGAAATAATACCCCATTTTTCCTGCTCTAAAAAACTCAGGAAAAGTGCTCTTTACAAACAGAAGTGAAACTGGGGTGTCGCAATATCATCTAAAGAACCCATAAACAACTGTGAGTAGGAATGACAAGCACACAACAAGTGCCTCTTGTAGAAAACTCAGTATCTTTGTGTGTGTGTATGTGGGGGGGGGGGATTTTCCCAGCAACAATATATTACTCTCTGTTGCAGTGCCAAACATTTTGATGTGGCTTTGGTTTCAATGGGCAATTAAGATCCATTAGCATTGCAAAAGACCTGCTCCTTGTAGAGATGAGAACTGCTAGAACTGGTTTGTTGTTATGGATCAATGCATCTGCCTGACTTTGGGGGCAATCCTTGGGGGCGTGGCTATGGGGACTGTCACGATGAGTGACTGGAGGTCAAAATTTACCACTGCACCCAACATTTCACAGCTGGAAATACAGGGGGTGCATGTAGCACTCTATTTCTCGTACTAAGGATCAGTGTCCAAGCAAATTTGAGCCTCCAACACATTTCTGCACATTGGTGAAGGCTCTACTGCAGATGCTGTCTGCTGTTGTTACACACACACCCCATTCTGTGAGCAGTGAATATTTCCAGGGGTGCAGTGCAGGTGCAGAGGTTTCAGTGGAGGCTGGTGGCTCCTATGTCAGTGGGGCGGTGAATCCACTCCGTTTCAGTCAGAACTCTAAAGGAGCTATCCAAGGTGTGAAGCACCTTGGATAGCTCCTTTAGAGTTCTGACTGGTTCTGACTGAAACCCGGAGCACTGACCCACTGACTTCAGAGCCACCAGCCTCCACTGACAGATGTCCAAGTTTAATTTTCTTCATCTGGAGATCACTAGAGGCTTATTGACATTTTGTAATGCTTGTATTTATGTAGAAATATAGACGTTGAGCATAGCTGGAAGCTCACGGCTTTATGCGCCAACAGACACAGCCCCAAATGTGCTGCTCCCATGCCAGATCTTCCAGGGGAACAGCCTGCCCCCTCTGGGGTGCTCCAGAGCTCCAGCTCAGTTCTTTCTCAGCATCTGATCAGACAAGGCTTTTAATGTGCTATGCTATCGCCTTACCTCGCTTGGGTGATTTTGTGAGCAGTCCACACGGTGTTGGCACGGACCTGCATATGTCCCTTGATTTCCCCTGCTTCACCTGGGGGAAAGCCATTAATCTTCTCAAGCATGCCATAGTATCACAAAGATCCACTGCTCTGATGTCTGACTTCGGGAGTTTGCGGCATTTTTGTGGATTTATGGTTGTGCCGTGCACTGTGACATTGCTGAATGGGCATGTCCTTGTAGGACACTTTTGCTCCCGCTCTGCCATTTCATTTCCAGTAGCCAGTGTAGAAACATGGCTGATAACGTGAGTACATGGAGCCATGGTGAAACTGAAGCACTCCTAGATTTTGGGGGCGCACACATAATTGGAGACAGTCTCATGAATATCTCCTGCTTTGGCTCCATTGCTGTCCAGATGGCTGAATGTGGACATGACACATTTGAGTGCCACTCCAAAATTCAGGAATTGATGTCTGAGTCTCATTCCAAAATGCCAGGTGTGTCCTTTTGCTCCATTCATAGACACCTGGACTTTAACATTCCTCAGAGGGGAGGCAATCCTATTCAGATACCAGCTGGCCATTAAGAACCATCAGCCTACGATTGAGTTTCAGTCTGGCTTGTAGACCTTTAAGAAACATCTGCAGTCATCCTGAACCCATTAAACCTCTGCTATGCTACCCCCAGTCTTTGATGCCATCCCACTCAAATCCCAATTCCATAGCACTTTATTCATTGACATTGCGATGGCCTGTCCTACACAGTTTTAAAAGCAAAACACAACTGGTTTTCTTGGTAGCTGGTGAAAGTTATCTTAGAAAAGCATAGCTGTCCTACAGCAGCTTTCTCCAACCTGGTGCCCTCTGGATGTGTTGGACTGGAGCTCCCATAATTCCAGTGGTCATGCTGACTGGGAATTATGGGAGTTGCGGTCCAACACATCTGGAGAGCACCAAGTTGGAGAAGACTGCCCTACAGGACATAAACAGCTCGAAACACATCTCAGCAGCTTCAGGGCGTGAAATGGCAGGCTGCACATTGGGTGACACCTTAGCATTCATGCGCATGTCTTTACATCCATGTGTTCTAGAGACAAAACACATCATCCACCCTCCCAGCCAGAGATTTGACTTCTAGAGACCTAGGGACGGAGCTGAATCCTGAAGCACAGCACCCCTAGTAACTCACGCTAATGCCATTTTCACCAGGCATCCTCTATAGGCTGAAAAAGAAAAGAAAAAGAGGGACAAAACAGGGAAGCAATGACAAAAAGATAGGGACACTGTCCCAGGTAAATAGGGACAACTAGAGCATATGTGAGTGTGCAGCCTAAAACATTCCCACACAAATCCTATGTATTGCACAAAGGTTCCATGGCAAGCGAGGAGGGCTTTTTCAGTCAGCAGCTAAGTTCAGGTGAAAAAGACTATCTGGTGACAGAAAATGTGAAACATGCTGACCAATCATGAGCCAAGAATTTGATCTCCTGGCAAGAAATGATGCTATTGAATCATGACCAGAGCCCTGCCTGACGCCACTCCCTGGGCCAGTTCATATGATCACTTAGTTTATTTAAGCCACCATGGGTTGTAGCATGTGCCAGCAGCCATTTTGAATATTCAAGCCCCACAGCAAGTGGCCACCGTGTCTTATCATGTTGTCCAAATCCAGTGAAGGTGGGTTGTTGGCATGACTAACAAACCACCAAGAAGCCATAAGCTGTTTTAGGGTTGCACATGGTTTCTTAACAACACCAACAACTCACCCTCACGTGGTCTAGATGACACAATAAGCCACAGTGGCTTGAATATTCAAAATGGCCACCAGCATACACACGATCATGCAAACTGTGTCAGTAAAGGCCAAAGAGATGCCTGCAGCACTTGTTCTCCAGCCGGGTCTACATATGCAGAGGAATGAAATGGTACTAGAATCCAGAGGTGATAGGGTGGACCGTGCCGTGTCAGGGTGCAGGGAGGGTGGGGGAGGGGAATGCCATGTCTGAATGCTCCGTCCCGTAAACAAAACAAGAGCAGCACTTGTTGCAAGTGAAATACTAGAGAAGAAAGCTTTTGCCTGGCCTGCCTCCTTCTATGCTACTTTTCTAATTGCAGGAAGTTTGGTCTTCTTCTGTAGGGGAGCACTCAAAATGTGATCCCCTACTTGCATTTGGAAGCGGTCCAGTCCGTTCTACCACCTCGGGACTCCACCACTTCATTCTGCCGCAAGCATAGACCTGGCTGGAGTCAGGGGTCACCTGGGCTTGGCTTCGCGATTGGTTTTCAGCATCAGTCCTGGAAGATATGAAGTAATCCACAGAAACAGCCTGGGCATGTTTATGGAGATATTTGATGCTGTGGACATGAAACGACCAGGGAGGCTTTTTCAGACTCCCTCTTTCCTAGATAGCAATCCATTATTAATTGCCCTTGATGCTTGGCAGCAATGAGATTGTGAAAATGCCCTGGTGAAGAGTAACATTCCATTTGAGTTTTCAATCACCTCTCTCAGAATTAAAAATGCTCCCTTTCTCCATTCTAAAAGGCCGGTGCCCAACATTTCTTATCTCATGAGAAGAATTGGCCTCTGAAAAGATGCAGGAAAGAAAGGGGAAAGGACCTCACACCGATATGCTGCCGAAGAGAGCAGTCCAAGGCAAGGGGCTTCCTGCCCTCCTGTTCCTCCCGTGGCTGTTGCACTGCTTGGCACGTGAGAAAGGACGTGATAAGCATTCCGCAGTTGGGGAAGCCAAAGACCTGGCGGGTGCATCTCAGCCCCTCCGTTAGCCAAAGTTTTGCAGAAACCAGCAACAGGGCCATCCATCCGCTTGGCCTTGACTTCCCCTTTTGCCTCTCTGCTCTCTGTGAGAAGCCTGTTCTTAAGGATCTTGTTGCCCAAGTGTGAGGACACGCTGCTCTTCCTTTTAAAGGTTTAAACAGGCAACGTTTTCACTGCACTCATAAATAAAGACATTCATGATAGGGCTCAAGATTGGATGTGGCTTTCTGCTGTCAGGCCCTGAAGCCTAAATTGATGATGACACACTCAGGAAACTGCCCATCGTTCTGTTGAATGAGAACATAGGAACATAGTCTAAGGCAGCTTCCTAAGTCAAGACCAATGTTCCACCTAGCCCAGTATTGTCAACACGGACTGGCAGCAGCTCTCCAGGGTTTCAGACACAACATTTCCCAGCCCTACATGGAGATGCGGGGGATTGAACCTGAGACCTTCTGCATGCAAAGCAGGTGCTCTACCACTGAGCCATGGCCCCTCGAGTTGGGGTGGAGGCAGTAGCTGGGCTTGTATATTGCAAGGATTCTCAGGGATGCAGCGCCTTGCAAGATCCAGGGTGTGGGGGTAGCCAGTGACAGGGGGGCAGCAGGACACGTTTGCTCCAATGCCTTGTGTCTCCCCATAGAAATGGATGTCAGCCATTCATATGGGAAAAAGAAAACGGAAAAAGAAAACAGTCAGGAAGACCACAAGGGTGCAGACTGAGCTTTTTCCTTGCCCTTATTGACCCCAGAAGCTACAGACCAGACCTGCTCCTCTCTTCCAGCCTGGGCCCTGTCCTGTGGTCATGCTAGAACATGATAGAATTTCCAGAACTGACTGAGAGACAGAATAATTAATCCATTCTCTGGGGCTGCTTATCTGTCAATGTGTAAGGAGGCAGCACCATTTGTGCAATCATCAGCGTAGATGGTACTTCGCAGAGTAACAGCAGCAGCAACAACAAAAACGCTCCTGTGCCTAGGAGCGTACAGTCTAAATGTTGAAAATGATGGAATGGAAGGGAGGGAAGGGAGGGAGGGAGGAAGACGAGAGGCAGTGAGAAAGTTGAGGGTAAATGGAAGGCATGGAGCTGAAGGTAACAGGGTATGTATGTGAGCATGTGGAGTAAAGATAGGTAAATGAGCGAGGTTCGCGATCACTAGGATTCTCCAAAAATTGCCTCTCCACTTGTCTCATGCCTGATTCCTGTTCATGTTTGCGACCGCTGCTCACTCTGTGCAAATGGGGAAATTGCAAATTGAGAAGTGATCGAATGTGAAATTTGTGCAACTTTCCTCCATCAGCTAAAGCAGAGCCTATTCAGTCTACAGGGGAAATTTGCGCAAATCGGGAAATTTGCGCAAATCGAACTGGGAAAGTTGTGTAACGCAAATGTAAGCACATTGTTCAGCAATTTAGGAATATTTTTGGCAGAGACATGCTCACGACCACATTTGGGCCTTCGAACATGGCGTGTTTGCATGATTTGCAAGCAAAAACAAAATTCCCATACATCCCTAATGTGGAGTTCCACATATTACTATGCTTTGTTGTTGTTTGGGATATACCGTAAGAGTGATCCAAAGGCTTCACTATTGCCTTTGGATGGGATAGACAGATTCTTGATGTGAGCCTCGCTTACTCCTGAGTGGGACCATAAGATGGTCATTCATTGGTGATGGAGCACTGATTATTTCTTTTATATTTCTAGCCCACCCTCTCTCCAAGGCTTAGAGTGGGTTCCAATGACCACATTACCAGAGAGAAACAGATTAAAACAACATATATTAAACCCCATCTGTTTGAAATTGTCCATCATCTCAACAGTTTGATGCAATAAAATGTCCATGACTGTGGACTTTGTCACAGTCATATGAGTAGATCCTTTTAGGATTGGATTAAAGTTCCTGGCACCTTATAAAACTGAGGCTGATTCTCAGGCGAATCTTCAGATTTGTATAAACTAATATTCTTGTATAAACTAATATGTCAGTTTGTCCAGAGATCCAGAAGAAGGAGTGAGCCAGCTCTGGGTTCTCATCAGTTCAGCTTCCAGTAATATTGGTTTTGACAGATGGCTTTGAAATGGCAGATTTATTTTTTGGCTAAGTATTTGCCATCAGTCGCGAAATGTTTAAAATATCTGAGAGTGAGTGACAATATTTATAGAAGAATCCCTGGCAAGTACAAGGCCATTTCCTGGTGCTTGCATTTAAAATGGAGACGGGCTTAGGGTGAAATATGATGGTGTGTAGCAGATCCAAGGAAATTTTGCAGAACGTTTCTTGATCCTGACTGGCATCCTGACCCCAAAGGTATGACTTAAAACTGGGATGGGCAGAAGGTCAATCTCCAGATGTTTTGGACTTCAGTTCCCAGAAGCACTTGCCACCATGGCCAATGGTCAGGAATGCTGGAGTTGAAATCCAAAACATCTGGAGATCTACCTTCTGCCCATCCCTGACTTGGAAGACCTATGCTGATTCTGATGGGCTTTGAACTGAGGCTGCAAAGCCAGCACTGACAACCAGAGGTGCCACTTAGGGAGTGCAGAGGTGGGCATCTCCAGACCCCTCCCATGTTTCAGACCAGTGCACAGATGATTACTGCTCAGAAATCTCTATCTCTGGTCAGTTAAGTAGTTCTTTATTGTAAAGGCTCAATGCAATGCATGCTTAGACAGAAAAAAGGCCTACAGCTCCTATGCTGGCTGGGTAATGCTGTGAGTTCTAGGACCTTTTTTGTGTCTAAACATGCATAGCATTGCAGCCTAAGTGACTATTGCAGGCCATAGACAGACATTTTGTAGCAAGGGGGCAGGTGCTAAGGGTACAGTTAGCAAAGAACAGCCAGCATCCAAACATGTTTGAAGGGTATTTCATTGCATTAAATGTTAATAAAAATAATTATATACAATTTAAAAATAAGGGCCTAGAGTTTGTCAGTTATTCTAGTGCCTTTGCTTTCATTGCCAGAACACCTGAAGGTGGAATGGTACTCCTTACAGAACTGCTGGGTAGCATCATGGAAGCCTTGGACCAGGGGTGGGGAACCTCTTTCAGTCCAAGGGCCAAATTCAATTACAGAGAAACTCTTGGGGGCCACATTCCAGTGGTGGGTGGGGCCAAAGGCAAAGGGGTGGGGTGAAAAATACAAAAAATACCCAAATATCATAGCTTAAAGCTCTTACTGTGGGTAACAAACCCTTAGGAGAGGCATTTCGGAAGCTGCAGCTGGTACAGAACGCGGCAGCTTACCTGATTAAAGGCAGCTGCCGGCACGATCACATCACTTCAGTGCTGAAGGAGTTGCACTGGTTACCAGTCATTTTCCAGGCCAAAGTCAAGGTGTTGGTTTTGACCTTTAAAACCGTATATGGTTCCGGCCCAGCCTATCTTAAGGAGCGCCTCCAGCAACACCAGACAGGCCGCTCAACAAGATCAGCCTCGGATGGCCTTCTCTCTGTCCCATCAGCCAGGATAGCTAGGCTGGTGAGGACGAGAGAGAGGGCCTTCTCTGTGGTGGCCCCCACTCTGTGGCACTCCCTCCCTAGGGAACTCCACCATGCCCCCTCTTTAAAGAGCTTCCGCCACATATTAAAAACGTGGTTGTTCAGGCAGGCATTTGGGGTGGGTTACGGTATTTTTTAGAAATATGATGTTTTAAAGTAGAATTTTATTGTTTTAACACTGTTGTGTTGCTGACATTGCCAAGAGTGGCTGGGTGACTGGCCAGATGGGCAATTAAGAAATTCAATAAATAAATAAATTTCAACCTTTTAGGATGGGGAAAAAATAACACAAATGCTGAGAAACCACCAAATGATAGGGGAAAGGGGGTGTGGCCATCTGGGGCCAATTTGGGACCCCAAGAGGGCCAAAGTTGCCCCCTCCCCGGCCTGAGGTTCCCCACCCATGGCTTAGAGGGCAGACCAGTCAAGAAGCTAGACAAAAATGTTATTGATTCTTATCACAAGATGGAACAGCAACAACTCCTGATTCCACTCAGGTTCAACAAAGGTGCTTCCAGATGGAGGGTTCCTAGAAGTACCAATCAAAAGACATTGTGTAGCTATTCCATCTTTTTCTTAACAAAATTTCTGTTGTAAGAAAAAAGATGGATGAAGCAGTGGGAAAACACAGGAGGGATACAACTGGAACTCGATGTTGGCTGGCCCTCTCCCGTAAAATTCCATAAATGAGGCAGGGTGAATTCTTAATAAAAGCCTCATCCGGAAGCACCCTGCATATATTCAACTGCTGTCCACTATAGTGGTAGCCCTCAATGAGAAGCAAAAGAGGTGGCCATATGGTGGCAGCCATTTTGAATTCCCCACAATTCAGAAGGCACCTAAGATAAGAACAGGGCTTCCTGTGGGTGGAGGAATGTCAGCCATTCTGATTCTATTCTCCCCCCTCCAGTACTTTTGCCTCAGCCCTGAAATAAAAGCTGAAACAAAGAAACACACTGGGAAAATATGAGAGGGTTACAAATGGAAGACAGTTATGTCTGCACCACCACCACCCCATAAAATTCCACCCCATAAAATTTCATGTTTGAGGCAGAGCAACTGAAGAATAAAAGCCTCAATAGGAAGCATCTTACGTCTAGTGCTACCGAGTTATTTAACTGTATAATGACACTATCTAGACATCTCCCCTCAGCCCTTTCTGTTTAAAGAAAGAAATATGTCAGCACTGCTGAAAGATATAATGGTTCAGGTAATCATTCATTCCTCTCTTAATTTGAAAGGCTTCCAAATAACTCTTGGAGTGAGTGATGGTCTGAGTTAAGAAACACTGCTGTCAGTCTTACAAGATACTTACTTACTTACTTACTTATTAAATGCCTCATCAAATACATTTTAAGGTGTTTTACAACTCAAAACATAATAATAAAGGGGGCTCTGCCAAAGTCTCAGAAAATGAACTTGGGTTCTCAGGTGCCCTTTGTGCATTTGCCGATCGTGCCTTCTCAGGAATAGGAAGAAGATGTTATCGGTTGCTGTTAAGTATGCTGGGTATTTAAAGTTTTCCTTGTACAGTAGCTGGAGTCTGCCATGTCTTTTCTCCATCACATTTGACATAGACTCTTTTTCCTGGTTCTAAATGTGGTCATTTTCACACTGAATTGCATCAGTTATAGAAATGTTCATAAACTCTCTTAGCTTTTCCAGGTCAGGCCACTTTGGAATGAGATTCCTCCCCAGGCTTGGATATGGGTGCTCTGCTTTGTCCCAAATTAGAAATTCTGTGGGCAATATTTAGTAAATATCAGTGGTATTGACGTGTAGCTTCAAAGAGCAATGTGTAGTTCATTTTGTCTCAACAGCAACCTCTTAAAATAGTGTTAATTACATAGTAGCAGCAAGAACTGTTTAAAAGGTAGTAAAATAACAAATGAAATGGCAATTTAGAAAACAGATAAAACTACTGGTAAACCAGCACATAAACACAGCCAGTAAAAATGACCTTTCTCACCACCTAACTTCTGTAAACTGCCTAGAGAGCTTTGGCTATGGGGTGGTATAGAAATGCAATTAACAACAGCAACAACAACAACAACAACTCATTAAAAAGCTTAGGCAGATTAAAAGGTCTGAACTGGCACCTAAAACTCATTCCCGTTCAGCTGAGCCGCATGAGCTGTGGTGGTGGCACCAGCAGCCCAACAGTAGCAGTGGTGGGCCCTCCTGGCACACCCCAGACCCAGCATTTGCCCCACTGTGCCAGACGCTGGTGCCCCCTTCCCCTACATGAACAGCAAGAGAGACCCAGCTGCAATGGACCCGTATATTCTTCAGATCAACAGCCCGTGCCCTGAAACTTGAAGTAGGTGGTTGAACATCAGGACCTTCCAGACAAGGCTTTTATCACAGCCCCCCCTTCTGATGTAGGGTGCTTCCAGACAGAGCGGTCCTAGCGCTAACCATTAGAGGAACTGTGCAGCTGTTCCATCTTTTCCTTCCTGAATCGATTTTCCACAGCAAGAGAAAAGATGGAAGGAGCAGTGGGGAAACACGGGAGGGTTACTAGTGGAAGACAATGACGTCCGGACACACGCACCCGATAACATTCTGTAAATGAGAGGACAGGCAGGGGCACCTGTTAAAAAGTAATAACCAACCAGGAGCCCAAGGCACAAATCCCCTTGGGGCAGCCATCTTTCAATTCAGTAAGGTTTGTGCAGGAAATCTTCCTGTGTATCCCTTGTGCTCCTTGAGAATTGCTCTGTGTGTGTGGGGGGTGGGGTGCCATCTGGATTTTCCTCCTTGCGCACCCAAACGTCTTGCCGTTCTACACAGCTAACAGAGTGCATACCAAATATCACATGGACAGCATTTCCAAGCGAAATTGCATGTTTTTGTGCTTTTCCATGTCTGCCCGCTGTTCTCTGGACTCCAGCCATATTCCCCTGGGTTTGGCATTGGTACTTAAAGGATAAGAACATTTTCTACATTCCACCGTTCAAGTAGTTTATGTTTTGATATGGATTTAAAGAGATAGGGTGAAGTTGGACTTCTCTCGAAAAGGACGGGTTTGTTGTTACCTGTTTGATTAGTTAGCTGCACTTGGTACAAACAGGGTAGGGGCCATGGGATATATACATACAGATCATTTCAGTCAAAGCTGTGCCCCAGAAAGGTTGTGGCATGGCTTTGGCTGAACGCTATCAAGGGATTTTTCTGATATGTCCTTCGTTTCCTAAGCTTTGATATGGTGGCAATCCATTGCCACATAATACTTTCTGTGTGATAATGTTTAACCGTTTCAGATACAGAACTGAATTGTGTTTCCTTGTGACGCACACTCTCGCTAGACTTTACTGTGGCTTTTTGGTTGGCTGCAAGCTTGATTACTCAGAGGAAATGTTAGCAATCTCTTGGCTCTGGCCCCATGATCTGCAATTATCCCAGTTAGCTAAAAAGCAAGAAAATATCATGTCATCTTCCAGGGGTGGGCAAAAAGTAGATCTCCAGGTGTTTTGGACTTCAGCTCCCAGCATTCCTGACATTGGCCATCCCATGCTAGCAGGGACTTCTGGGAGTTGAAGTCCAAAACATCTGGAGATCTACCTTCTGCTCACCTATGGACTCTACACTACACATTTAAATCAGTTTCAGATTCAAACCTGCCTTGACTCTCCATCAGTGCCTGAGGAATTATAGTCCCATAGTGGGGCTAGGGATCTCACACACCATCAGCAGCACTCTCCCAAATCTGTGATTCTTTGGGGAAAGCATTCAAAACAGATTCTGCCCAGTTTAACTTTGCAGCATAGGTATGTGCATCCTCAAAGTTACTGATGAGTCACACACAAACTCTTTAATGCTGCACCCAGTTTGTTTGAATGAGAGCAAACAGCGTTTTTTTGTTAACTAAACTGAAACTACAGTTTGTACAGGCTATGGAACACGCGTGGGTAAGAGCCAGGCTTGCCACCACAACCTCACTCTCCCCCCGCCCCCCGCACATTTTGCCACCCTTGACTTGTCATCTGGAACAGGCTTTCAGCTTGTCATTTACCAACATTAGTCATTGAAATTTTGAAAGCAGATGTTCAAACTCTTAATGCTGAAATAAATCTAACACTCTGTATGCAAAGAGAAATTGGAACCCACATTCCCACAGATTCCACATTCAGGTTTGGGTCTGTGGGGCAGGCACTCTGCACATGATCAAGGGAACTCTCATTATGATTACTATGCACTGTATCCCAATTCTGAACTCTGATTTTAAAAATAGGTTCTGCAGTTCTAGCGAAGCCTGGGCTGGATTCAACCTTGATTTGTGTCTGCCAGTTTGCATCATCCAGGGCCATCTTGGGACACTCCATCCCACCAAAACTAGCTTCTAGGTTTGTACAAACCTAGGACTAGCATAGAATCATGTATTTTGCTCTGGACAAAGGTTATTTGGAACTGATGTGTTTATTTATTTTAACTGAAGAAGAAATATTTGAAGTAAATAATGGCTTCTTCTCCTTCTTCTTTTTAGCTTCTGCTCCCGAGCAGCCAGCGCCACCACGCCCCTACCAAGGTGTTCGAGTCAAGGAGCCAGTGAAGGAGCTCCTGAAGAGAAAGCGTGGCAGCACTCAGAATGCAAATGTGGCTGCCGCAGCAACGACGGTAGGAAAAGCCAAACCACAATTCGTGGGCAAGCTTCTCATCTTCTCTGTCTGTCTCTTCATGTGGGTTTCCATCATGTCACCCACACCAACTTGCCGGTTCTACGGTGTGGGGTAGCAGATGAAGAGGACTTGAAGCAAAGGCTCTCTGCCAGCATCACCGGGCAAAATCCAAATCTTATGTTTTGAGTCAGGAGGAGTTGCGTAGCACACCCGCACAGGTGCAGCCGCCATGAAAGGCGGATGCTCCCTGGGACAGGAATGGTCGTAGTGTGTGTGTGTGTGTCTGTGTGCGTGCGTGCGTGCGTGCGCATGCCCCCGCCCCGGCCTTTCATTTCCCAAAGAGAAGCTTTTCTTGTGACCCGTTCATTTGCTTGGCTTGACGTTTGGCCACCGTTTGAACATTACTGAAATTAGTTTCCTACTTAGCCTCTGAGTAATAGTTTCTCTCATGTTTCTTGCTCTTCAATAACTGATGGTAAACGATGATTTTTTCCCTTTAGGTGTTTTTGCCCCATCAGCCACTCCCATCCTATTCACCCACTGGTAAGGGTTTCAGAATTCGTTCTCTTTTCCCGCCCCCCCTCCTTGTGTTCACTGGTTTGGTTTCTGGCCCTCTTTTAGCCTAACTTTCCAGCCTCTCCTTTCCTCATAGGCCAGTTCTGCACCGATTCGGACTTTGTCACATCTTCATTGCCGGTGATGGATGAAGGGTCACTCTATTCCGGCTGGCTGGCACAACCTTCTCCAGCCTCTCTACAGCCTTTGACCCAGTGGACCACCTACCCAGATTATGTGTCGCACGAAGCAGTCACCTGTCCATATACAGCGGACATGTACGTCCAGCCCGTGTGCCCCAGTTACACGCTCGTTGGAACATCTTCGGTGCTGACTTATGCCTCCCAGCCGCTCATCACCAACTTTGCGGTGAGTTTGGCTTCCTCCGTGGAGCAGGCCAGTTCCTCGAGTAGTGCTATGGACCGGGCTGTATGATGGTCTGGTACAGCTGCTAGTAACCTCAAGACTGGATCACCGCAATGCGATCTACATGGGGCTGCTCCTAAGGCTGCTCTGGAATCTGGAGTTAGTGCAGAATGCAGCAGCTTGGCTGTTGCTGGAACCTGCCCCTTTTTCAGCATGCAACTCCTTTGCTGAGAGAACTGCACTGGCTGCCTATTCGCCACCAGGCCAGGTTGAAGGTTTTGTTAGTAGTGTACAAAGCCCTAAGCAACTTGGGACCAGGATACCTGAGAGAGTGCCTTCTCCCTTATCAACCTGCCCAGTCACTAAGGTCATGAGAGGGCATGCTCCTGGTGGTTCCACATGGACCTATGGCCCGATTGGAATCCACCTGGAGAAGAGCCTTCAGTGTGGTGGCCCCCTTTCTATGGAACTCCCTGCCCCTGGAGGTCAAATGGGCACAAACGTCTTTATTTCAGGAAGCCTTCCTTGACTGACCAGCCATGGTATTATTGAAATTCTGATTCTTTAAAAAAAATATATACAAATTTTAACATGGAGTTTTATTCTTTTATCTTGTCTTGTATCTTTTATTGCTTACTGCTCTGGAATCTGTCTAGATGTGGAGCATTATATAGTGTTGTAAATAAATAAGATGGTCTAGCTCAGCCCTTTCCAACCTGGCACCCTCCCAATGGGTTGGATTGCAACTGAGAATGATGGGAGTGGCAGTCCAACACATCAGGAATGGACCAAGTTGAGGAAGGCTGGTTTAGCTGTTGCATTTGTAAGGGTTTCTTGCACATTTGAGCCTCTCTCTAATCCAGGGGTACAGAACCTCAGGCCTGGGGGCCAAATCCAGCCCTCCAGGGTTTCCCAGGGGGTCATGCCCCTTCCCCTGACTCCACCCCATTTCCCCCAACCACTGCTGGTTTGGTGGTTTCCAGGCATTCCTGCAGTTTTTTCCCCATTCTGAAAGGTTGAAACGCGTCTCCTGATGCTGAGTTACTGTCAGTAAGAGCTCTGAGATACAATAAGCTAGCGTTTTTCTGTATCACCGGCCCTCCCCTTTTACCTTTTGACCTGCCCCCTTTTGCCTTTGGCTCCGCCTTCCACTGGAAGCACACACACACACACACGCACGCACCTGAAAGCTTCTACAAAGTGGAATTCAGCCCCAGGCATCCCTGTTCTAGCAGTCTTGGCATGACAAATGAATATTGCTATCGCATAATTGCGAATGCACAAATGTCATGAGGGTTGACTCCACCACAGTGTAAAGTGAGGTAGCTGCTATATTTTACTAGTGGAAATACATCAGGTATCCAAATGCCTTGGGCCAGCTCTGTACATTCTAGCCAACATATTTAAGTGAATATTTAAATGAATTTAAAATCCAAAATCTGTTGCCCAGTTTTGCCATTTAAGGTGAAATTTTCGATTTGAAATTCACATTTCAAATGTGAAATGTTTCCCTCAAGACTGCACATCAGTAATAATAATAATAACAACAGCAGCAGCAGTGTCAGTCGCTATTAAATCTTGGGTGCTTGCCTCCTAGTTACAGATGTACAGTTTTGTTACCTCCATTCCATCTGTGTTTCACAGATTGTCAGGCAACTTTCATTTCATTGTCTGTGCATTGACAGAATCAGATTCTTTTCAGCAATGTACAAGAATTCTGGAGGTTCTGGAGGTGACGGACTCGACCTTGGGGGAGCTGGGGGTGGCGACGGCTGACAGGAAGCTCTGGCGTGGGCTGGTCCATGAAGTCACAAAGAGTCAGAAGCGACTGAGCGAATAAACAACAACAACAAGAATTTACTTCCACTTGCACTAATGTGCATTAATGCAAGTGCGAATTTACACAAATCCACCCCCCAAGTCTGCAGAATCCACACAACTTGAAAAAAGCCAATCCACAGTAGAATCCACAAGTCGGATTCATAGAAATCCAAATTCATTTGAATCCATCGGGGATTTCTCCAACATCTCCATTTCTAGCACATCCAATCACAAGGCATTGGGCAGCTAGCCTGTCTTTTCTTTTTTAATGATTTTTTTCTGGTAAGAAAAAAAGATGGAGGAAGCAGTGGGAAAACACAAGAAACTTACAAATTTAAGATGACATCTGGATCCGCTGTGAAATTCCATGACTGAGACGGGGCAACTGCACAAGAAATGCCTTGTCTGGAAGCATTCATCAAGCAGTTGTCAAATCTCAAATGTTGAAATCAAGTATCAATGACTGCCAAGTACACAGTATGAAGTATCCACTGAGTATTCAGCAAATATCTGAATACCCGGTGAATATTGGATATCAGAATCCTCAGGGGACCATCACAGGGAGAATTCTTTGGACACAAATTCTCTTCAGCTCTAATATAAGGACAGACTGTTACTGAATGAAACCTCCTTGTGCGAGAAAGAAGAAATATCTTTAGGTGATCTTTGTTTGCTGCTCAGGAAAAAAGAAAGAGGCAGATTGAGAGAATGAGAGAGAGAGAGGGAGAGAGAGAGAGAACACTGTCATCACTTTACAGCATAGGTTTTCACTAAACAAGGAGTCTCGTGGTTCCGATTCGCAGCTTGTGAACAGCTGTAATTGAAGAGAGCCATAAATTGCATTGTTCTGTCTTGTTACCCAGAATATCGAATATCGGATTTGAATATTACAAGGAAGAACCTGGTTTTTTCCCCACTCTGTTTCAGCATGATATTTTCACAACGTTATCTGGAGCTGCATTTTGAATGCAATTCATAATCATTTTATTTGATGGCTTTCAGGGTGCTTTACATAAATTTAACCAAAAAGAAAACCCCATACCCTTCTGTAAACTGCCCAGAGAGCTTTGGCTATTGGATGGTTTAGAAATGTAATAAAATAATAACACACACCAGAATGAAACCATTTTTAAAAGGGTAACTAAGTGGATGATCTAGAAATGCCTGGCAAACAAAAATGTCTTCAGAGCGGAAGATTGCTGCCAACGCCCAGCAAAGAACTGATGGATCTCCCATTGACTTGAGACATGATGGCTGGGGAAATCCCAGGTGGGGCTTGAATGCACTGGTCCAGTATGGCGCCCGCTCTGAGAAATGGGCAATGTGGAACACAGCATGCTGCGGATTCAAGTCCCAGTGGAATGGGACCCAAACCCAGAGGAGGTGCTAGACAAGCCAGGCAGAGGGCCTAGGCCTCCAGTGTGCCCACAGACCCTTCTGTTGGCTCCTGCTAGGCTCACTGCCCCTCCTGACTGCCAAGTGCACTGATTTTTTTTTATTTTTAAAATTTATTATTTTTAACTGGAGGCTGGCATGCTGCAAAGTGAAGGGCTGCCCTGCAGCACCATCTTTATTTGGGTTCAAAATTGCTCAGAGCCCACCTCCGCCTTGCACTTCGGTTCTTGGCAAGTTACTTATCTTTTAGTCTCACCAGCTCACCTTCTAGGAAATGAGTGCTTTGTGACTGGCCATGCCTACCATGGCAGCCATGTTGTGAATGATCAACACCCCCCCACCTGTGACAGCCATTTCGTGAGGGCACCCTCAACTCTCTCTCAAAATTCTGAATGTGCCCACTAACCCAAGAAGGTTGGGGACCCCTGGCCTAGGCAGAGCTAAGAGAGAAGGCAGACAGAGGGAGCGGCAAACAAGCTGTAGTAACAGTTGTGCAGTAAGGTAACTTTCAGGTGCTTCCAGATGGAGGGTTCCTCGCACTACCAGTCAGAAGACTTTGTGCAGCCATTCTACCTTTCCCTCCTTAATGGAGGCTCACCTGGAAGCACCCTTAGGGCACAGTCCTATCGACTGCACCCCCAGTGATTGGATGCCTCTGAACTCAGAGGCATCCAATCATCCAACGCAGGGTGGGAGGAGCGGTGGTGGCAGGGCTGGCCCTATCACTAGGTAGAGAGTGAGGCAACCGCCTCAGGTGGCAGCTGCTAAGAGGCAGCTGTGGTAGTCCCCCAGACATTCTAGTCTCTTAGGAGGGCAAAGCTGTGTGTGCTTCACAGCCTGGCCTACATCCTCAGGTGTGATGAAGGACTCTGTCCTGGTGCAAGTGTTGAAGTAAAGTTCAAGTGCCAGTCTGGTTGGCTTCTATACCTGGAATGGAAGGGGGCACCATCTTGTCCTTTGCCTCAGGCAGCAAAATGTCTTAGTCTGGCCCTGGGTGGAGGCAATCTTCACCTCCCTGTCCTCCTGCCCTGCAGATTTCGCCAGATGGACTTCTTCGCCCTTCTAGCAAGGGCACATCAGAAGGGGAGGGGAAAAGGCTGGAGGAGACTCAGGATAACTCGTATCCTGGCCTCTCCAACCTCCTCTTCTCTCCGCTCACCAAAACACCCCTTTTTACCCCTCTCTGAGGTCAACCTCGGAGGACAACCGGCATGGTTCTTTCCACACTGGCTGAAGGGGAGCAGGGGCAGATCTCCATCTCCCCCTTCTGAGGTTGTAGCGCTGTCTCCAACCTCAGAAGGGGAATCCAGACAGTCCTATGGTCCCTGGGATTGCTCTCATAGACTGGATTAAATGGTCTTATGCCACCCTACTTCAGATGGTAATATGTATTGTTCCACTTACTTCCAAATGTGGCGAGTCAGTCCTGCTGTGCTTGGGGGCCCCGCTGGCTCATTCTGCTGAGTGGAGCCCTGGGCTTCTGTCCCAAAGTCCTGCCATGATGGCGCCACTGCACAGGAAGCTGCCTTATACCTGGCCACACTCGTTGTCCACCTAGCCCAGTACCCTGAGTGGCAGGGGCTCGCTGGCTGAAGTTTTCCCCATCACCTATTAGTTGATCTTTCTGAAACTGGAGATGCCAGGGTTTGAATAGGCAACCTTCTGAATGCAGAGCACATGCGTTATCACAGTTACCTTGTATTTATTTTTTGCCCAGGCATTTATTTAATGGCATCAGTTAACATAATTTATTCCATTATTAGCTCAGGGAACTTTCATGGTTCTCCTTCCACCGTTGTTTTATCCTCCCAGCAGCACCGTGAGGTAGGGGAGACTGGGAAGACTGCAATCTGGAAAGGTGGCTAAGAAATGTTTTAAATAAAAAATATTTAGGCAAAACAACGGGCCCAACATCACCTAGGAAACTTCAGGACCAAGTGAAGATTTGAATCCAGGTCTCCCCAGGTCTCCCCTAGTCCAAAATCTAACCCAGGGGCGAGTGACGTGAGTCCCTCCAGATGTTTTGGACTATGACTCCCATCAGCGTGCCTCATTGGCTATGCTGGCTAGGGCTGATGGGAGTTGTAGGCCAAAACACCCCTGCTCTAACCACTGCATCCCACTGGCTCCCTTGTTGAGTTATGTTGCTCTGTGTTGGCGCTTGCTGTGTGTTGCTGTTGCTGTTTTTAGTGGGGTTTAATCTTAATTGTTGATCGTCTTGCTTTTTAACTGTCATATTGTTTTAATGGTGATTTGTTATAAGATGCCTTGGAGACCTTACGACTGAAAGGCCGGAAACAAATAAATATGTGTGTGAACAAGCTGCAGCTGTGTGCAAAACTCTTAGAGAAATTCAACTGATGGCTCACTCTGTTTTATCTTGAACAGGCAAGACCCAACTCCGCACCCGCTGTCTTGCCTCACCTAGATGTGATGGACCAGCAAGCACCTCTGAGCTACTTCCCATGGACTCAGCCAATCTCAACACTACCAGCACCTTCCCTGCAGTACCAGCCAGCTTCGACCACCATCCATGCACCCCAGTTTGTCCCTCTCCCTGTTTCAGTCCCAGATCCGGTCCCCCAGGAGCTGGAGGATGCAAGGAAGGAGATGGGCACCCTGACCATCGAGAAGCTCCTACTTCAAGATGAAAACAATGGCACCTATGATTTAAACAGCACTCTCCCTGTCGAAGGACTTTAAAGCTCAGGGTTTCAGCCAAGAGGGATGGTGTGATGTTTCTCAAATCTTTGCAGTTCAAGAGGAATTCAGTTCTCTCTCTCTCTTTCTCAGGGTGTTTTCAGACAAAGCTTTTATTGTGCAATCGCCCTGCCTCCTTCATGGAATTTGACAGGGGGTCCAGACAATGTTGTCTTTCATTTGTAGCCTTCCTGTGCTTTCCCACCACTCCTTCCATCTTTTTTCTTTCCACAAATCCATTAAGGAGGAAAAGGCCAAAGAGCTGCACAAGGCCCTTTGCTTGGTCGTGCTTAGAGCCCTCTCTGGAAGCACCCTCCGACGTGAAATTCCAGCTTGTTTCATGCTGAGCCTCTTCCCGGGGTTTTGGAAACATTGCGGGGAAATGCCGGTGTCTTTGGGCATCCCTTCAGCACCCCATGGTTTGGCAAAGAAATAGCACCCTCTGGTCTTGCCCTAGGAATGCTATACCGCACTTCCTCCTAATTAGCTGTGTAGCCGCTAAGGTCCTTCCTTCTAAATGAGGAATTAGGACATGGAAAGAAGAAGGTGGCAGTGATCAGGCAGGCTATGACAAAGAGATGTCAACTTAAGTGCAATCTGGAAAGCCCAGTCCTCCTCCATTCCTATGGGCAGGGGCAGGCCAACTCAAGAGGTGGTCCACTGGGTTCCAGAGGCTTCCAAATTCAGGGAGTCCTGTTGTTGTTGGCCTACTCTAGAAAACCCTCATGGAGACAGATGGAGGACACAATTGCTCACGTTCTCTCTCAGGGCCAGCATCAAGGATAGGAACAGTGGGACACTTGCCAAGGGCCCACACTTCAGCCAGCGTGGGCCTGCTGACAAGAGCTCCCTGGACTTGCTTCTCCTCTTCACCCGTGCAACCTGCTTGTTCGCCTGCCTCTTGCTCTGGCCCAGTGGTGGTGAGAAGGAGGAGGTGGAGATGCCATGGCCTGGTTGCTCCCTGGCTCTCTGCCTGTCAAGCAAGCAAGCGAGAGCCATGAGGAGGAGGAGGAAGAGAAGGGAGAAGGGAGACTCACTCATCCTCAGCCAGCATGGCCAACAGAGGGCATCAAGTTGGGGAAAGCTAGATTGAATTATCACAACCTGTTAGACTCTTGCAAAACTCACTTAAAATGCCATTTCATATTAATGTATTTTTCACCTTTAAAAGGTACTGAAGGTCTCATTTGTCTCTGGAAACATGTTTTTAAAAAATCTTTGATGTTTAGATGTCAGGCCTATCTTACGTGTTTTATTGCACTAATCAAGATATTCAGAGTTCCTTGTAAATATTTAACTGAGATAAATCCATTACGATTATGGAAAGGCAAGCTGGGCTTCTGCTGTTTTTGAAATCTCTGGATTGAGGTTTTTTTTAAAGACTAGTGCTGTATGTCTTTCAGAGAAAATAATAAAATTTCGCATTGATGTAGCACATTTGAAATGTTCAGAGGTCTTCACACACACATTCCCATCAAAACCACTTCTGGGATGGGCAATTACATATTGCCAAAAAAGTTGATAAAAGGGGATACAGATTTGCATTAAATTTGCATATGCTAAATAATGTGTATAACTGCACAATTATAAATAATTTCTGTAATTTAAAAAGAAATAGCCTATATCTACCCACAGTGGGAAAACATGGTGTCCAGGTGAGCTGTGTGCCTGTCGCTCAGTTTGCTGTCCAGGTATTAACTGTGATGGGCAACTTAAAGGCCCTGGCTGCTCTCTCTTTTTAGGATGCTTTATCTTTGAACTTGACTTGGACTCGACAGCCATTCAAATAGAGGTCTGTTGCTGAAGCCCTGCTAATAAGAGGACTTTCTTCCGTAAAGCAGGACACATGTCTGCCCTAAACACTTACCACATAATGGATTACTTACACAGATACTGCTTCTTTGTCAGGAACTTCAGGTTCCCCACCTGCATACCATTTGGTAAGCGCTCATGGCTTCTTCTTTCTTTGAAGAAATATATGCGCCATGGGAACATGTATGTGGCAAAGTAGACACATTTGCGTTCCTCACAGCCCCTGGAAGTAAGTTAGTTACTTCCTACCACTAGCATGAACATAGCTTATGTTGCATAGGCCAGGGAAGTGGTTACTACGGCACAGTGCTAAGATAACCCCCCTTCCTTGACCATGCAACATGTCCTATTAGAACAACCCTTTCAAGGGAGAGGGGATTGAGCAGAAGACATTCCACTCTCCTGTCCTCATTCCACTCCCAAGGAATAGTGGAGCAGCTTTGCCAATGGGACTGGCATCAAGGGTAGGCATGGTTGGGCATCTGCCAAGGGACCACATCCAAGCAGGGGCCCATTCACTAGAGCCCCCTGGACACAATTGCTCTCTCTCTCAGGGCCAGCATCAGGGATAGGCACAGTTGGACACTTTATTTATTAATTTATTTATTACATTTATACCCCGCCTTTCCCCCTCTTTTAAGGAACCCAAGGCGGTGTACATAATCTTCCTCCTCTCCATATTATCCTCACAACAACAACCCTGTGAGGCAGGTTGAGCTGAGAGCCTGTGACTGGCCCAAAGTCACCCAGTGAGCTTCCATGGCCAAGTGGGGACTAGAACCCGGATCTCCTGACTACCAGTCCAACACTCTAGCCACTACACCACACTAGCCAAGGGCCCTCACCTCCACTCACTCACAAGAGTCCCTCTTCAGTATCACAATCTGCTTGTTCACCTGCCTCTTGCTCTGGCAATGGCAGTGAGAAGGTGGACCCCCTGAGGGAGGGGGCCCGTGGAGGGTGTCTTCCCCAAGGGCCTTCCAAAGCCTGGGGCTGGCACTGATTGGCAGCTGCACCAACAGAGATAAAAGGAGGACTGTGGAGGTGGAAAAGCTCTCAAGGGGAACTTGTTCCACTGAGCCACAGTACTCCACAGAGTGCCCCGTGAAACTGAATCCTTGTAAAGAAAGGAAACCTTTCCAATGTATACTCAGCGTTATCTTGGCAAATGCCATTGCTTCATTTCCGAAAGGACTGTTGACATTCCAAACTTTCATACTGTAAAGTTTTTATCACATGTACAATACAACAATCTGGTGGCAAACATTGTTTGCAGGACCTGAGGGCCAACCAGAGTAGTAAACGAGTTGTTTAAGACTCTTCCTTCACCCCCACTCCCATCTCCATTTTCAGCCTGGACCTCAGCTGCCCGACCTACAATCCGCTCTTTGTTCTGGCGAAAGAGCTGATTTAATGGAATGCCCCATAGTAATTCTTCGGCTAAAGACCAACAAGGTCTGACATGTTGAACGGAGGCAGTTGGCTCTAGTTCTGTAGGCTTGAACCCGAATGATCCAGATTGCCCACACAGACATAACTGTACGGCCTTCACTTCTCTGAGGATGCTTCCAGATGGATGCCTCCTAGCACCACCGTTTGTCTTTCGCTCCTTAACATATTTTTTTGGGGGGAGGGGGGTGTTGGTGCTGGTAAGAAAGAGGACAGAAGAGGCAGTTGGAACCTAGCTGGCTGGCTACTCACTGCACTTTGCCTGGACGAGGCACCCAGGAAGTGCCTCAGAAGAAGATCTTGAAGTCCAGGTAGCCACGGAGACAAGCAATTCTTCTGGCATGCTGGTTCCCAGTTCCAAAGGAAAACTTGTACTCTGCTGAGGTCTGAAAATAGGGAAAAGGACTTCAGGCGGAAGAGAAGGGTCACTCTATCCCACATTGATAAAAGCTAGCAGAGCCATTCATTTCAGGTACTTCCAGGTGAGGCTTTTGTTGTGCAATCGTCCTGCTTCATTCATGGATGCTTATAGTGGGTCCAGACATCATTGTCTTCCATTAGTAAGCCTCCTGTGTTTTCCCACCAGATCTGCTTCTTCTTACCCCAGAAAATCTGTTAAGGAAGGAGAGGTGGAATAGCTGCACAACACCTTATGCTTAGGAGTGCAAGGCACCATCTGCCTGGAAGCACCCCTCATGCCCACATCGCTGTTAAACCGCCGCACACGCACATACCCAGAAGGCTTTCTTGCAACGTGAGCATAAAGCTTTGACGTTTGCATTAGCAGGGTGTGACAGAGCAGCAAGGCAATTCTGAGTTTTGCTCTTCGGGATGGCAGCCTCAAGTCCATGGACACGGGAAGGGGGCGTCCAGCTGCGCAAACACTGCATTTGCTTCTATCACAGATGAATATTCCACAGGGCCGACGTAGGCTGTCCTGAGGCTTGAGGGAGGAGAGCACGCATGCAGCTCTGCCATGCCCACCCACCTCACCACATTGCCGCCCTGCCGCATCTCCCCCCTTCCCTTCCATCACTGCAGTCGGCATGTTCATCTGGCCCAGTCAAAAGTGGAAGGAAGGAGGTGCGGCAACAGATGCCGCGGCCTGCTCGCTCCCTGGCTCTCTGCCTGCCAAGCAAGCCGGAGGGAGCCATGATGAGAGAGAGGAGGAGGAGCAAGCACAGCTGGAGATGATGGTGGTGAGAAGGTGGACTCCCAGAGGGAGGGTGTCTTGCCCAGGGCCCTCCAAAATCTGGAGCCCACACTGTATGAACTAGAGCCCGGGGTCATCCCATGAAGCTGACTGGGGGGAGATTCCGGACAGACAAAAGGAAATCCTCCATCACACAGAGCATTGTCACCTTATGGGATTTGCTACCACAAGATGTAGTGACAGCCACCACCACAGATGTGTTTAAAGGGGGATTAGACGAATGAATGGAGGACAGAACTCTCTCGCCGTGATGGCTCTGTGGAATCTTCACAGCAGCATACCACTGAATACCAGTTGCTCTTGAGCAAAACCAAGACAGCACCCGTGTGCTTCCTGAAGGCATCAGTTCGTCCACTATGTGAGACAGGATGAGATGGACCTTTGCTCTGATCCAGACAGGCTCTTCTGATGTCGTTATAGCAATGGCCATTGCATGCCAGCAATCTAACACTGTGAAACACTAAACGCCACTGCATGTCAGCCATGCAATGCAGTCGTTGCTCCATGTTCGGCTAGAAAGCAGATTCCTTCCAAGTCCTGCAAGGACGAGGGCCTTTCTATTATTGCAAATGATCTCTCCCAGTCAACAAGCCAGGTGTGTCTATTCTGTCCCTCAGGAAATGCCGCCCGCTGGTAATCAAAGCAGGCAGCTTTTTAACTGTAGACCTGACGCATACAAATATTTACTGTATCGCTCCGGAACCTGAGAGTTATAAAGACAAGGCATTTAAGTAGGAGAAAGGCAAGACAGAGGAGTGAGCCACTGAAAAGTAATGGGTGGCCCCAAGTCACATTTTACAAGAGATACAAGGAAATTACCTATAGGCAAGATTCTTATCTTTTTCCTTTTGAAACAAAAAATGTTCCTGCACATGCCCACTGGCGCTTACAGCTGGCTCCCAAGCGCGGGGGCTGCAGGCCTGTACAGCAGCCATGACCTTGCTTAATAAAGGATTGGTGGTTGAACTCATAACTCCACTTGAGGGTGCAATCCTATGCATGTTAAGACAGAAAAAGTCCTACCATTTCCAGCATCCCCCAGCCAGCATAGCTGGCTGGGGCATGCTAGGAATGGTAGGACTTTTTTTTTCTGTCTAAACATGCATAGGATTGCATCTTTAAGCAGTGATGAACAGACTCGTTTTGATGGCCTTTAAAAATAGACTATTTTATAGAGGCTAGGACAATGGATGGATATTAGCCACAACTGGTTCACACGTAACGTTAACCCATGGTTTCGGTTGTTGGATTCTGGGTTGTCATGATGTGTGAACATAGCCGTGCTAACAAGCCATGGTTTGTTAGCCATGAACAAAAGAGAACCCATGTGTGAACCAGGACATTACCTAAGGATAACCTCCATGTACAGAGACTCCAAAATACAAACATTGTGGACAAACAGCAGCAGAAGGCCATCCATCACCTTCATGACTGGTCATCACCGGTAACAGGATACTGGACTAGATCAGCTGGACCTTTGGTCTGATCCACCAGGTCACTTATTATAAAGGATCAGTTGTACCCACGGTGCAGTAGCAACTAGCCATGGCAGCCAAGAATAGAACCTCCACAGTCAAGGGTAGTAGACCTCTGAGCTCCAGAAGCTGGTAATAAACAGGGGGAAAGCCATCATGCCCATTCCACGTGGCTGGCCACTATTGAGAATATGTTTGCAAAATTACATGGACCTTGGTCCAATCCAGTGAGGCAATTCCTGTGTCCTTCAGTTCTCAGTATGCCTCTAATGTTTGACAAATAAACAGTACAGGCTTTTCTACGTCATGTTTTGAACTGCCATGTAATCGAGGCTTGTGCTTCCATACTTTTTGCAGGATTTAAGATCGGCTCCTTTACATGTTTTTCCCCCCCGGGGGTTTCTTACTCTTCCTTTCTATACGTTCCATTGCACAACCACTAAGCGGCATTGTGATTTAGCGGAATTGCGCAAATACACCAGGGTTTCATGCCACCATTCAAGGAAATAACAGACATTCCTCATTAGAAAAGAAGTGCTATAATGCTTGCAAAGAACTGTGGAGGATGGATGAGTGCACAATAATTGCCTCATGTAGAAAGGCTCTAAGTTTCTCATTCAAAGTGGCAGTGGACAAAGCTTCATAAGCTAGCTACTTCTTTGGGCCTGATGGCACAGCCTGCCAAAGAATTTCTGAAGTCAACACTTGCATTACCCTGCAATCCAAATTGTCATAAAATTTCACCTTCAAGTGTTTCTAGGTGAGGCTTATATTGTGCAGTCACACTCCCTCGTTTATGGAATTTTGCAGGGGGTCCAGATTTCATCATTTCCCATTTGTAGCATTTCTGTGTTTTCCCATTGCTTCTTCCATCATTGTTTCTTATCAGAAAAAAACACTAAGGAGGAAAAGATGGAATCGCTGTGCAGTGCCTTTGGATTGGTAGCACCAGGAACTCTCCATCGGGCAATGCCCCTTATCACATACCTCCCCTGATGATTATTTCCAGAATGTTAAACTTCAGTCCACGCTGCCAGCGTTTGAAGATCTCTGTGTATGTTGCTATAATCTTTTGAAAAGGTTAATATGTGCATCTCTCTGTGCAGTTATCTCTGCTCACCCTCCTGCCCCCAGCCAAACTCAAGCTTTGTAAAGCAGGGAGCCTAAAAGGTCTGTTCTTACAAAGCCTCTTGAACATGGATGGAGGCTATGCCTTTGGCTGTGCGAAAGGGGCCAACCCGTTTATCTTTTCTTAACATCATTCATTCAATAGTTCTGTGTGTCCCCCGCTCCCTGCCCCGCCCCACATATACACAATTCTTCCGTTATCTTTCTGGAGCCATTGCATGGGGCAATAACTCATCCATTAAAGAATGTATGTCTGCCACCATCTGCTGATAATTCTGGAAATTATCTGTCTGCATTGATAGAATCACCTGCAAATTGCAGGTTTATCTCTGCAGAGTCTTTGGAACATGCATCCCACCCACCTCCCTCAAGGAAAAGACAACCTTTTCCTTCGCCTTTTTTCCAGTAGAAGAATTTGAATAATTTCTGAACCAGCAGCACCTGGTCCTCCTTTTTTGGCCCAGAGTTGGGGAGAGTGCCAGAGTTTCCCACATATTATCCAACCAGGGGAGGCTGGTGGGTCCAGTTTCAGTGGGGTGGAAATGCCACTTTGGGTTTTAGTTACAACCAGCCAGAAGTCTAAAGTACCTATCCAAGGTGCTGAACCATGTCCCTAAAGGGGGTCCAGCACCTTGAATAGCTCCTTTAGACTCCTGACTGGTTGTAATTAAAACCCAGAATGGAATATCCACCCCACCGAAACTGGACCCACCGGCCTCCCCTGCGTCCAACCTGATTTCTTAACCTGACCCCTTCCCACATTCACATGAACATGCGTAGACAGTGGAGAGTGGTCAGGATTGCACCCTCTGCTCTTGCTTCTGCCCCCTATGTTCATTCACCATAACTTGTGCAGGGGTGTGTACACTACAAGAAACATTAGGGATGTAAGCCTTTCCCAATATGGTGCCCTCCAGTTGTTTTGCACTACAACTCCAGGATTCCTGACCATAGGCCATGCTAGGTGGGGCTGATGGGTGTCGAAGTGTAAAATGTCTAGAGGCTAGCAGGGTGGGGACAGCTGGTTCAGGCTCTGTCCATGTAACCGGTGCTGCTTCCTTTTTGAGGGTTCCCAGTCCCAACACAGGCTGAGCCTACAGGTGGAGCGTTTGGGCTGTGTCCAGTGTTGGGAATAGTTAGAATAGACTGGAGCAGTGCACAAATGGGGGATTGAAATTCTCCACCCTATTTGTGGGCAGAGAAACTGAGAAGACAATTTCACCGAATTTCTCCAGGGGCAGAAGAAATTATCCTACAGTTTCTCACGGGTAGGGCTCACCACTGGCAGGGGTTGTAGCACAGATTCTTTCTTCTTTCCTAGTATTGTGCCAAAATCTGTCCTCCAGTTTCTTGAAAGTTTTCTTCCCCATGAAAGAGGCTTCATTTTTCTGCTTCATTCTCAGGGTGTTTTATAATTTATTTTGAATTTCTTCTGGTCATCTTTTTGAGCTTCCTAATCCCTGCAAGGTGGCCAAGGGTGCTGTGTGTGTGTGTGTGTGTGTGTGTGTTTTCTTTCTATTACACATCTCTCCATTGCTCTGCAGCCTCCCAAACTGCCTGCGCTTCCTGATCTGAAAAACGTCTAGCGGAAAAGTTACCTCATGACATCTTCCCCTGGGCTTTAATTTAAGTGTGGGAAGCCGAGGAGGCTACAGGCTGCCAGAGAGATTATTGTACAAAGGCAGAATGCACACATACACACTCCTCAGCCACCTCATAAATAAGGTATTTGAAAACCTGAAACCTGAACCCAACTCATGAGGTTTTCTTCAAAATGTTCTTCTCCCTTGAATTTCTTTTCGAAAGCAATTTCTTTTCAATCAAATTGAATGAGAATGGTTGAAAAATATGTGAAAGACGTTTTCAGGATAGCACAAGAACAGACCCATTGCAATGAATGGGAGTTAAGTTAGACTAACATTGAACCCATAGGATACGACCCTTTCTACATACACAGGCTCTTTCACACATTATTCACGTTGTACACCACCTTGGTGGCTTTTTAGCATATGAGGCAGTATACAAAGGTTAATAATAAATAAATACATTATGCTGAATGTGTGTGGGAGGGGGCAGTGGAAGCAAGGGCAGCAGGGGATGAAAAGGAGAAGCCGGATCCCAAATGGTTAGAACCAAAATGGTTCTCCATCTTCTTAGAGCTGTCAAGTGAGATAGTTGGAAAAAGTGGATATCTGTTTCTTTGTAGGCCTCCCCCACCCCCCAATGCAGCACAGTATGGTGGTGGACTTGTGTGGTAGTAGAATCGCATGCTCCATTCAGAGTATGAAGGGGAATTGCATTTCTGAATGCTCCCCTCACATTCAAAAACAAAAACAACTCCCTGTAGCCAGCCCTACCATTAGGCAGAGTGAATCAGCTGCCTCAGGCAGTACCTGCCTCCCGTCTTTTCTCTTACTGCAGAAAATCTGTTAAAAGGAAAAAGTTGCACAATGCCTTCTAATCAGTAGCGCTGAGAGCTCTCTCCACATCTGGAAGCACCCAGAATGGATTGCAGACAGCTCTTAAAAACTATCATTAGGACATTTAAAAACAGGAAATTTCTCCAAATGCCCAGCAGGAGTCACTGTATCATCCATTTATTGCCTGAGCTGAGCTGATGCATATTTTTCCAAAGCCAAATTCGATGTTAACGCACAAAAGCAAGTAATGAAAGCCTCCCCTTCTGTTTTCTTGGGTGTACAGCTTCAGAAGGGAGCAATGAGAAGCAGTCTGCCTCCTTTCTGCTCCCCCCTGCCCCCATGTAATTTGTTTCAGATGCATGCTTACGTGGAGACCAATATAACTCAGAATCACAACAGACCAGGAATTTGGGGCTGGGGTGTAGCTTACAACTCCTGGTTGTAGGTATAACGACTGAGCCGTCTGGGAACCAAGTCCTATGAGGAATGGTTGAAAGTTTAGCCTGGAGAAGGAAAGATTAAGAGGAAACATGATAGTGGCCTTCAAGGATCTGAAGAGCAATCGGGCAGAAGATGGAGCAGGCTTGTTGATCCAGAAAGCAGGACATGAACCAATGGGTAGAAATGGCAGGGAAGCCAATTTTGGCTAAAGTTTCGGAGAAACTTCCTAACAGCAGGAGCTGTTTAACCCTGGAAGAGACTGCCTGTGGAAGTGGTGGATTCACCTTTGCTAGATGTATCTAAGCAGAGCCTGGATAGCCATCTCTCAGGGATGCTGTAGGTGTAAGATTTCTGCACTGAGCAGAGAGTTGGACTAGATGATCCCCAGGTCCCTTCCAATGCTAACATTCTGTGATTCTGTGTGGACAAGCTGGTCTGGAAGACACTTCAAACTATCTGTCATTGTACTGTGAGAATGAAAGCAACAAAAACACACCTGCACCAAATTGGCTGATGTTTGTTTAATGGAATCTTAAAACATACAAGATGACAGGATGGGAGAAGAAATGCTATGATGTGGCTTAAAATGTTGTTTGTGCCCTAAAATGAACCCCACAGAAAACACCAGAAGAAGACAAAGGTTGGGTTAGGTAGTCATAAGTTTGTAGAGGTAATATACTTGCTTATCTGAATGGAGCACAAGCCATACTGTATTTACAGGAGATATGAAGTAGATCAGATATCTTTTATCGGTAGGAGTATAGAAGCTTTCATGTTTCACAGAATTCTGCATCCAGTAGAATAAAAAGAGACAAATTCTTCAGGTATATAAAGATCTCGGGGGGGGGGGGCACATTCCTGTGATGCGTGGAGCCAAATGCAAGAGGGGGGAGCCTAAACTTATTCATTTTATTATTTATTACATTCATGTCCCACCTTTCTTCCATTGTGAAACTCAAGGTGGCTACATGGGGTTCCCAGGTGCTCTCCCCTCCAAGCACTGACCAGACCCAGAACTGCTTAGCTTCAGCAAGATGGCTACCTCATGTGCCTTCAGACTATGTCCTGGAAATGCCAAAAATAGTAGCATATTTTAGCTTAAAGCTCTTACTGAAAGTAATTAAGCCTTAAGAAAGGCATTTCAACATTTTAGAATAGGGGAAAACCTGCACAAAAGCTGGGAAACCACCAAGCAATTGGTGCTCAGGGTGAAGCGGGCCTGGCTGCCTGGGGAACACTGGAGGGCTGGATTGGAACCCCAGGCCTGAAGGTCTGCGTTCCTGTTCAATTATTATAGGCTACGTGCGTGCCATGTGTGTGCACAGGAATATTGCAGAGTGTGCTGCTGGATGCAGAAGGTCGTTTCCTGGAGTCTCAGCTTTGATTTTTTAAAGACTTTTGTAGCCCTTATTATTGTAGAGGTATGATTGCAAGCATATGGGCCCTGCTCAGTGAAATTGCAGAAGCCGGAGGGGCTGCTGAATAAGATACCCAGTGAGCGTGGAGTGGAGCTTCAATGCCTGGCCTGGCCCTTTGCTGCTCCCCACAACCAGCAGCGGCAGAATAAATAATGCAGACTAAGACCCATTCTGCATATTTGCATAAATGGAACCGGTCGCAGAATTCAGCTTTTCTTGGGCCAGAATTTGGATTCCCTGCTGGAGGGTATAAGTTTTTGTTTGAGCACAGGATACAGTCTAAAAACGTTGCCCGCTTTCCATTCTACCCCACAAAGAATTCTGTGAAGCTCAAAAGCATGCATTCTCCAACTCCAGCCTAGGTCAGCCCAATACATGATCTGATTTTACGTACTTGGCATTTTGTGCCCTTTGGAATCAAAATGCCAACCACAGTTTACAGATCCCCTGTGTTTACAGCAGTGGACTCATGCTTCCCCATTAACTGTAGCACGTGTCCCAGCTCCTGTCCCTCCGGAAGAAGTCGTCTGCCACAGAGACAGAAGGGGCATAGTCCTTGCAGTCCACAGGTGCGCAGGAGAAATGTTCCGGTACTCTGAAAGTGTCCAAGTGCTGGGAGCCACAAGACGTGCAGTAGCATGTGGACGGGGCAGGATTGTACTGTACATGGGAGTGCTGCTGGTAGGGGTTTCCCTCCGATGGTGGATACATGCAGCTCTTGGCATCCAGAGGAGAAGGGGAGCTGTAACTGAGCGGTGCAAAAGGAGGCAGCTGTGTTGGGGAGTAGCTGTAATCAAATGAGCTGGATGGGTCAGAAGAATCTGGGGATCCAGGACCCTAAAAGAAGGAAGAGGAGAGAGGAGACATCTAAGTAAAACCAATAACCTTGCAAACTTTAATCCCTTTAACAGCCTAATCCTATGCCTGTTTGCTCAGAAGCAGGGTGGGGGGACTTAAAAGATTCTGAGCCCAGGGCCTCAGAACACAAATCTGCATAAAATCTGCATATAGTGATTTATAAGCAAATTAAAAATAATTACAAGGTTTTCTTTAAATTTCACAGGGGCCAAGCCAGCCAATTAATTTCTCATGAAAATCATCTCAAATAAAATAAATTCTTCAATTAATTTGCACCCTGACAATTTGTATCATCCCAAACCAATGGCGAAAGTTTCTTTTCTAACCTTAATTGCCATGCAGGGAAAGATTTGTGGGGATGGGGGGGGGGGTTGCAGCATGTGGGAAGAGGAGAGTTCATCCTTCCTTCCCCAGCTGCAATCCCTCTTGAAAATTGAAAACTGCGAGGCAATTAAGTTGAGAAAAAAACATTCATCAGCTGAAGCTGTACAGCACAATCCTATGCATGTTTCCTTGGGGGTAAGCTCCAGTGAGTTGAATGGGACTTAGGGTGCAATCCTATGCATCTTTAGACATAAAAAAGTCCTACAAAAAAAGGACTTTTTCTGCCTAAATATGCATAGGATTGCACCCTTACTCCCCCACAAAAAGTGTACACAGGAGCATTGCAACCTTCAGTGATTACACAGCACAAACCAGTTTTACACTGCTGAAAGAAAATGTCAAGCCACAGAGCTGTGGGTTTACTCTTAACTCCCAGCCCCACATGCTGGAATTTGCTTTCACCAAGTTTACCCTTGTGTGTTTCTTTTGGGTGCTATTTTCTTTCCAGCATATCACTTTAGTAGGGAGTGGAGAAGAAAAGATGGCCCTTGCCTTCTAACAACCAGTGGGGCGTTTTCTTTATTTGACATTAGAATCATAGGGTTGGAAGGGGCTACGAGACCATCGAGTCCAACCCCTGCTCAATGCAGGAAGCCTGATTCCCAGGCAGTCTCCCCAAGTGCTAACCAAGGCTGACGCTGCTTAGCTTCTGAGATCAGATGAGATCAGGCACACCCAGCCCTTTGCTTGATGGATCCGTCTCACTCAGTACTACTATGTTCTGACTGGCAGAATCTTTCCCAACCCCACCTGGAGATACCAGTGATGGAACCTGGGACATTTTGCATTCAGTGCAGGTGCTCAACAACTGAGCCGCGGCCAGTTGCTTAGCCTTAAGTCTCACGGTGATGATGAGCTGAAACTGGCCAGGTGACTGCTGGATGCAGTGTTTCAGGTGAGACTCTTCCAAGCAATGTCATACCTTCCGCATTTGGCAATCTTCCTCCTGCAGTCATGCATTTCTTCCCTTTTGTGTCAGCCCTGTGTGGGCACTTTCTCCTAGGACTCCAGCCCCCCCAGGCCTGGCTTTATAGAAATTGAAGGTCAATTACCAGGCTTTGGTTGAGGCAGGGAGGGCCTGGCTGGAAGCTGCCAGGCGAACAGGGCAAGGCACCCTGAGCAACACCCACAGAGGCATCCGAAGGTGGCTCTGGCTGAAGACAGGAGTCGACAAGCTGCTCCAAGTAACTGGGGATCTCCAACTGCCAGGGTGGTAAACAGCCAGACAAGGAAGACTCAAGTTCTGCTTCTACGTACGGGGCTAAGAGAAGGGAAAGAGAACAGGACGTGGGGTTCGAGGCACTGCTTGATGTACCAAAGTCAGCTGAGCTACAAGGCAGAACAAAGCCCCCTGACTCAGGTGGTAAATGTTGAGCGGATGGTAAATAAAGATGATGGGAGAATTTTCACCTGCTTCATGTATGCTGCTGGACGGGCTGCTGTTAAAGGCACAGGGGTGCCAGTAAACTTACTGGCCACCTCTGTTCCCTATCCCCACCCCAGAAATCTCCATCTTTCCAAAATTCACAGCAAAAACTTTCACATCTCTCAGTGAGCAGAACATGGGAATCATTTTAGAAAATAATGATACGTGGGTTCTTTTTATGCTTGCGGCTGCTCCCAAAGCCCTGTTCCTGAAGGTTTCTACGGTTTATTTGGGATTTACTTTTTTGAGCGGGGGGGGGGGGGAATCGCACACTTCCTTCAAGGGACTCATGAGGGTGCCCGCTGCCTCTCCACCCAGTCCTGGCTGGAGATGTTTTTCTGCCTGAAGCGGATCCCATATGGTCAGAGATGCTTTAAAGCCTTGCTGCACCATCCAGACATCTGCTCCTGCCTTCCGGTATCCCTTCCCACTCATAGTGCTACCTGAATCAGGTCACTTCACCCTCCTGCATGGCAGGGCTGCCCTCTGTCTCCACCCCATTTTATCCTCAAGGGCCAGCAAGGTAGGTTAGGCAGAAAGAGTGACTGTCCCCAGATGGCCTAGTGATCTTCATAGCTTCCTGTTGCCCATCTGCCACTCAATACTGCCTCAGGCACAGCAAGCCATGAAGTGCTATTTATGTGGAGTTATATGGATAAGGGGCCAGCACTGACCGCAAATAAGGAGTTGTTTGGGATCATCAATTTACTATGAAATGTGGTGGGACTTTCAAAATCATGTTTTTCTTCTATGGCTTGGAAACACAAGATTCAGGTTCCGTTCAACTACAGTCCCTTGAAAATCCAAAAGGTCACTTGCTCTTACAAATCTGTATGTACCCATTTGGTTCTAGTGCTTTCTGGAATATCTCTTGGTTGCATTTCTCTTGGATGCATCTTCTCTCACCCAAGAGAGATTTTTGGGTTTTTTTAACCAACTTGAAGAAGTGTCTGAGAATCTCATATTGCTATATTAATATATGCAAATCTGGATCCCGACCTGTATTGATTATATTTATATATGCATAGATGAATATTTATTGTCCATGAGATGTATGTGTGCGCATGTGTGTATATGCATACATGTGTGTGTGCATGCACGCGCACGTCTTTGCAAATAACTGAGCTAGAGTTTTGTTGTTGTTTTAGTTGACTTGATCATTTTACCAACACCTAAAGGACTAAGAAAAAGCCAACATTCCTGCCTCTTAAACCCTGTCAAGCTCTTGACTGGTTTTGTACATCAGGAAGGAGCTGATATAAGCTGTGAAAAAAGATTAACCCCCTCTGGATTTGCAGGAAGAGAGAGAGAAACAGAACGGGTGTGAAAGAAGCAAACCTGCAGAGCTGGGAACTAACTGATCCGTAGGAATAAGCTAAATCTTCCTGATAGAGCAAGAGGTGGAGAAAGGAAGTAATCCAATGTGGTCTGTTATATTCCCTTGTGTGATTGATCTTTGTTAAAACAGAACGGATATAAAGGCAAACAGCAAACTGAACAGGAGAGGCTTTTAAAAAAAGCCTTGCTAGCTTCCCCCCCACCAGCCCCCCTGTATCCTCATCTGCATTTAGCAAGCTCTTTCCACGGTTCCGATTGGCCAGGTTCCTAATTAAATGCCTGTGGCTGACTCCCAAGTCTGGATTCAAGATGCAACTTCTGGGAATAGGTTTAGGAAGTCCAGAAAAGAAGTGGGGGTGTTGTAATGTGGGGGTGCGCCTTTTATACCAACCTGCACAGGGAGGGGAGAAAGACTCTGTGAACTGGACACTGCCACTGCCTTCTCCGGAAACCTGAGAGTAAAAGGAGCAAAGCAAAGCTGGAGTGTTTTTCCATTTAAAAAGCAGAAGGACTCCTTGCTTCCCCTGCCCCCCCTTCCTGCATCCCCCGACACGGTGGAGGTAAGTCCAGGATTTCTCTCCATGAGAAAGATGAGCGACTGCATGCCAGGAGCAACGTAAATGGGGCTAATATTAAGCACTGGTTGTGGTCTTATGTGAGTATGCTTAAGAGATGGCCATTCTAGATACTGGGACTCTATTAACTAGCTAATATGGTGCTTTCTCCCCAAAGGCTGTACCAATTTTCTTTAAACCTAACATTCCCAACACCGATTAAGAATGCGCTGCTTGTGGGGTTGCAGTTTACCATGAGGCGGGCTTGCTGTTTAAAAAACAAGACAAAACATATTTTCAACACAGCTCTGTTTATGTGGCTGTAAAGAGCAGGAAACATAAAAAGGTAATTGGAAGGTCAACCCCAATGGGCAGTCCCTATTTGCGGAGTATTTCCCCTGGAATTTACAACCTTCCTTTGTTTAAATCCATAAAGACAGGCATTCAAGCAGCTGGTTCTGTGTGTGAGGCAACTGGCAGATGTCTTGAACCAGAATCCTAGAGCTGACACACTCAGATTTCACCTAAATAGAAATTTGTAGCAACTATGGTTCCTCCAGAGGTGAAATATTGTAGGAGTTTTCAAGAAGCTGAGTGAATTTTTCAAGAGGCACACAGCTGAGCAGGTCTGGGTCTGGTCAGTGCTTGGAGGGGAGACTACCTAGGAAGCGCATGTAGCCACCTTGAGCTCCACCATGGAAGAAAGGTGGGATACAAATGTAATAAATAAATATTTTTTTAAAGGGTGGGGTTCCACATCCCCTCAGTTTGTTGCTGGCTTCCAACTGTGGTGAAATTCAAATCCAATTCCAAGGTTCCCTCTCCGTGCAAAACAGCCAAAGAATGTCAAGGGACGCAAATTTATACATCCCTACAAAGAACTGTCCCCGCTGTGCTTTCAATATGGGAACTGTCCCACCTAGTATTACATGAATTAATTAAAATATCTGTAAGATTCCTTTCTGCCCCACAACATAGGCAGCTAACAAACAGTTTTTTTAAATGCAAACATTAGAGCTATCAGCAAAAGAAACTGGGACCAGCTTTGTGTGAGAAAGACAGGAAAGGTATGAAAACAACAAAGGAGAAACCCTAGAACATGCACTAGAACTGTGTAGTTTATGAGGCCCAATGTGTTTTGAGTGAAGACTCTTTGTCAAGTGTGCCATCTTCTGTTTTTTCTGTTGCTAAGCTATTCAGTTACAAAATAATTCCTTTGCAACATGGAATACAGACGAACATACTGCCTCCAATGAAGGTTCTTCACTTGAAATACTGCTAGCGCACCTTGTAAAGTCTTCTGTTGTTTTCAATTCTTCTCTGTGCCAAAGGACAAAGAAGTCTAAATCTCAGTGGGGAAGAGGGTCAGTCAAGCTTTGTGGAACAAGGAGTTCTACATTCTGGGTGCCACAATGGAGAAGGCTCTGTCTCACCCATCCAGTGCTCCTCTGTGACACACAGAGCGAGGCATCCCATGAAGACATGTGCGGGTGGGCAGGATTGTGTAGAAGAAGACAGGCGAATGAATTTCCCAGTGGAAATAAACAAAAATTGAGCACTGATCCACCACAGAGGAAGTAGATTCCTGCTTTGGTGTGAGACGGCTACACAGAAGCAACTCCAGAAATAAACCAGTATTAAAGTTCCACACGAACGCACAAGAACAGCTCAAATGCTAAAACTTCTCCAGTGGTACAACCACAGCCAAGGTAGGCTTGAAACACATCAGTAGTTTGGTGTTAAATCCATTCCAGTTACCGCTGCAACTATCTAATGAAACAGGAGGATCTGTGTTAAAGGATAGAATGTGTGCCATTCCAAGAAGTGGAGTAATTGCTCCTGCCTTTAGCTTCACTAGAAAGTCATGCTCAAAGTAAACACACAGGAAAGGAAAGGTTCCTCCTGTGCACGCACCGAGTCACTGCTGACTCCTAGAGGGACGCCGCTTCCGCTGGCGTTTTCATGGCAGACTATAGCAGGGTGGTTTGCCATTGCCTTACACAGAGCCCCTATGTATTCCCTTACAAACTGCAAAGAACAGCCACTCTCTTCAAAAAGGAAAGAACTGGAGCAAAGTCGGAGTTGTTACAACAGAACTAACTGCAACCAGTGAATGAAATAGAAGTCATGCAGTTATCCTGAAGCAGAGCAATAATTACTTAGGATGAAGGGCTGAGGGTAAATGCTTTTGCAAATTTCACATTTTGGTTTCTATTTTAATTTCTTTGTACAACAAAATAACTCAATTCATTTGAAACTTTGCTCATGGAAGAGAAAACATAAACCTACCTTTTATCTTGGTAGGTTGCTTTTTAATTTTATTCTGTTTAAGTTTGCCTCTTAAAAAATAAAAATAAAAAACAATTGCTTTGAACATCTACACTGGAGTCACCAGGAGAACTTGTCCTTTTCTAGCCTTTGGTTCAATTCATGTACAAATGAAAACAAAACACTTTCTTTTGCTCTCCTCTCCCCTGCAAGCTGCAGTGGGATCAACACAGCTTCCTTAATTGTGTTCTAAAACTGCCCAGTAAAGCAAAAGCAAGTTGGCTTTTATGACACAGCTAGAAAGCTAACAGCATTTGTGTGCATTAAACCCATTTCATGGCAACAGGAGAGGTAAATTCACAGTGGGTTGTTTCAGTGCTAGGATAAGTCTCCATTTGGGGTTGCAAGCGTCTTGGCTTTCCAGTTTCTTATAGAAACATCTTTTGTGAGGAACAACTGGTGGGGAATGGATTAAATATGGGAAGAGGGAAATAACCCTGCAGTGCTGTGAACCCAGAAGCAGTATTTGGCTGGTGCCTTCCTTTTACAAACAACAAAAGCAACATAAGCCAAGACAGCAGGTTGCATGCAGAGGAGCTGAGCAATGTGTTCCGTGCATCTACTTAATCTTTCCTTGCCTCGGAGAGCAAGTTAATACTTTCCCGTCTTCCATTAAAACTATATCGATGGGATGGTCCATGTTGCTACTGTGGCTGCTACCGCAGAATCATGTCACTGTAAATGCAGTTGTGCCTTCCCCCTCCCCCAGGATGAGCCTATGGGCTGATTCACATATGCCTGCAACGTAAAGTGATGTGCAAGTGGGCTACATCATAGACCTGACATCACAGACAGGAATTTGATATTACAGTGATGTTCCCCCACGCATCAAGGCCAGTTCAGACATGCCTGTGACATCTCCTGATCTCTCCATGCTTGATGACCAGCAGTGGGAAACGTGAACATGCATATGTAGAACCAGGCCTAATTCTATAGTAACTGAGTGCAGAGGATTCAAGTGATGTACATGTGTGTGTAAGCAAAGTCTATGTTTTGGTAAGATCATAGTGGGGTTACAGGGAGGGAGAATGTAAAACAAGGGTGGACAGAAAGAAAATCACCATGGATGGATGGAACACTGGCCAATTTGTGATTGTCCACCTCATGCCTGCTGGTTGCTGGAATTCTTGCAAAGAATGCTGGACTTAGATGGACCTTGGTCTGATCCACCAAGGCTTGGGGGGAGTTCTTAAGCAAGAGCGCCCGTTCATGGTCACTGAGCACAGATTAACTATACTTTAACTGTTAAAAATCTTGAGTCTATATCAGCCTTCCCCAGCCTAGTGCCCTCCAGATGTGTTGCTGGGGATAATGGGACTTGTAGTCCAACACATCTGGAAGGCGCTATGCTGGGGGTGGCTGGTGCAGACGGTACTAAACTAGATGGACCGGTGGACTGACTCAGTACAAGGCAGCTTTCCGCGTTACTACCCATCCCTTCCCCTCGTCTCCAAACACCGTGGAAAACATTTACACTAACAGATTAGTGCTAACTGAGAGCTTGATCGGCAAAAGCATTAATTTACAAGTCAACATTCTCAGTCCTCTTTCAGCTGTTTTGGAACTGCCCCACCACCCGCTTTCCCCCCTAAACATACATACATACATACATACATATATATATATATTACTTCTGTAAAACTTGGGACTCTACCAAGCCTGCTGGAATCACCATTTTGTTCATGGCTGGTGCTGCTTTGGCTACATAAGCAATGGCACTCACAACGGGAACGCTGGAAATAAAGGGAGCGGTCAGAACAAAGAGGGTGCCTTAGAGCTGGTTCACAGATACCCATTCTTCCTTTGAGGAGTGGCTAGATGAGCATGTATGAATGAACCATTGCAGATCAAACACTACAGAGAAAGGACTTTCGTATGACCTTGCAACACCTCCAGTGCTATGGTTTTTAATAGTTAGGCCTGGTCTGGACAAATATTGTCACAAACTAAACTGTTCCTAGATTTTGTCACCTCAGGCTGCAGCTGGAGGATGGAATTGCTTAATGCTCTATTATTATTATTATTATTATTATTATTATTATTATTATTACCCTTGCACAGAGAAAGCTAGTATGTCAGGGAGAGTTCTAGGCGATACTTCTCTCTGACATGCTAGTTTCTTAAGTGGAGGACTTTCAATTGTAAAAAAAATTGGTCGGAATGGATTCAAATACACAGCCCCCCCCCCCCCGACATGGTGCTGCCTAGTACATCTATTTAACTAGTCCAGGTTTCAGTTCACACATCTTCACGTGTTGTGTGATCAAGTGATGTGCACACTGCATCACTAACTTCCCCCACCCCCAAAAGAAGCTACCCAATAATTATTGTGAAACAACGAAATAGTGTGCGCGACTGACCAACTTCCTGGCCCTAAAAATGACAACACACGTGCAAAAGTGGGGAACCGGCTTACGGCATCTTCAGCTACGGCCTGTTTGGCTCTCCTCTGTTGCAGAAGCTCCTTCACAGTAATCTTGACTCGGACACCTTGATAGACCTTTGGTTTTCCTGAAACAATGGAATTAAAAATAGACCCTTGTTTTGGTTTTGCAGAGAAGGGTATACTCATAACCAAATGAGTATACAGCTGTGGTTACGTTTTTAACAGTACCACGTGAGTTTAGGGTTCACTGGCTTTGATTCACAAATGTCTTAAACTCGCAATTCTGCACTTTAGAAATGTGGGGTTGACGTCTAATCCTGACTGTGGAAGATGACTACAGGGGGTGTCCCCCATAAAATCCGATGTTTGAGGCAGGACAATTGCACAATCAAAGCCTCATCTGGAAGCACTCCCAGTATAAATCGTCTTGCACAGGCCAACAGCCCAATTCTTGGCACCCTATATTTAGATCTGGGGTAAGTGGGAAGCAAGCACATGTCAGCACAATTGTAGGGATCCTAGGTAGAGTTTAAGGATGGAAAATAATTCTAAACAATTTGAAGGGCGCAATCCTATGCATGTTTAGACAGAATAAATTCCTACAACTCCCTGCTGCCTGTCTAAACATGCACAGGACTGCACCCTTATGGACCAAACATTCTACATCCATTATTTAGCTTATGATGCCCTTGTAAATTGAAATCTTTCCATATAAATGATGTCTATGTTGTCACTGAACCCATCGCCCTCCCTGGTGAAAATGAATTTTAAGAAACGAGAAAGATGGAGGGCTCCTTCACACGGAGCTTTTATCCTGCGATTGAGATTGCTCCTTCGTGGAAGTTTGCAGGCTCTTTACATGTCGCGAACCTTCAGGGCGTCTGCTGCACTAAATGACCTTTGTTCCATTTTTAAATAAATCGCAGATAACGAGCTATCAAATTACCCTGTTGTGTTCTGCTTCAGTTTCCTCCATGAAAAGAAGAAAAGTGGCAAGAAGAGGAGTGAGATCCATGAAAGATATGGAAGACTCAGATACAGGGGAGAAGGAGGGGGAAAGGGGAGTGGGGAAAGGAAGGAGTCCTTCCACATGTAAAGGGAGTCCGTTGAGATCCTGAATTTAAAACAGAAGCAGAAAGCACCATTTTAAATGCAGGGCTTTACGCTGGTGTAGAGATGCTTGGAAGAAGCCGTGGGAAGCCATGCGAAGGCTATGAGTAGAAGACAATGTCACCGTGAATGGGGCCTGATGGCATGATAAAAACCTCGCCTGGCAGTGCCCAGGATCAGTACAGCTGTCTGGATTGTGGATGTTTGCAGACAAGGCTTTTATTGTGCAACCACCCTGTCTCATTCACAGGTTTTACCAGGGGGGGGGGGCTCCAGAAAATTAGGACTTCCATTTGTAACCCACCCGTGTTTTCCCATTTCCACCATCTTTATTCTTACCATAGAGGGGGAATGGTTAAGGAGGGAAAGATGGAGTACTGTACAATGCCTTTGGACAGGTAGCGCTAGGAGCCCTCGGTTTGGAAGCACCCTAAGGCTGCAATCCTATATGCACACTTATCTAGGAGCAAGCCCCACTGAACACAGTGGAATTTACTTCCAAGTAGACATGTGTGGGATTGTGTTGCACAAGGGTGAGCGGCTTGTGAGCAGGGATGTCCCTGCTTCAAGTCTTGCCTCTGCCATGTGATCTCACTGGCTGACCTTGGATCACACTTATCAGCCTCTTTTGCATGTAATGACAACACAGAGTATGGGTTGTCGTTGAATCGTGGGTTGTCGTTGAATCGTGGGTTGTCATTATGTGCAAACCCTGCACTATGGCTTAACTACGGGTTGTTAACCATGAACAACCCAGAATTCACAACACAACAACAAACCATGGGTTATCTTCCCAGGTTGTTCGTGGTTAACAATCATAGTTAGACCATAGTGCAGGGTTTGCACGTAACGACAACCCACGATTCAACGACAACCCATGCTCTGGGTTGTCATTACATGCAAACCAGGCCTCAGTCTCTGCACACACACACACACACACACACACACTCATCTACACACATCTGCTATATGGGAACAGTTATACCAGCTGTTGTAAGGCTTGCTGGGAGAATGTGCGTGAAGCTCTTTGACCACTCAGAAAGTGCTATACAAATACTAAATATTAAGCAACCAGACAAATGCAACTTGTCCTGATTGGAGAAATGCGGGGAGGGGGGAGACAGAGGAAGAGATGGAAACATGAGAGCAGGCAGGTATCATGTTTTACCAAAGCCACTGTAAACAGTCAAGAAACACAACAGCCATTTCAAGTTTCAGCAACATGATTTAGGCTGGGAATAATTGCCAAATTCATGGAACAAGTGTGCCAGATGTAAAGCTGCAAGATCTTCCCTGGCGAATTTTGAAGGAGGCAGAGGGCTGGAGAAGACTTTGTAAAAACAGAAGAAGAGCTGCGTTGGATCAGACCAAAGACTTCTTTAGCCCAGACTTCTGTTCCCGCAGCGGCCAACCAGCTGCCTGTGGGAAACCCACAAGGCACGAGTGCTACAGCACCCTCCCGCCCAAGTTCCCCAGCAACTGGTGTCCATAGGCATACTGTCTCTGATACTGGAGGCAGCATACAGCCATCAGGACTAGTAGCCACTGACAGCCTTTCCTCCTCCATGAATTTGTCTAATCCCCTTTTAAAGCTGTCCAAGATGGCAGCCATCGCTACATCTTGTGGAAGTGAATCCCACACTTTTAACTATTTGCTGTCTGCGTCTGTTTCACTTCATTGGGTGACCCTGGGTTCTTGCATTATGAAAGATTATCCACTTTCTCCACACCATTCCTTTACTTGCCTCTATCGTGTCCTCTCTTGAACCCAAACATTGTAACCTCTCTTCCTAAAGGAGCTGCTCCAGCCGCTTGATCATTTTGATTGCCCCTTGTCTGCACCTTCTCCAGTTCTACAATATCCTTTTTGAGACATGGCAAATGAAACTGTACACAGTATTCCCAGCTGGTTCACATCATAGATTTGTATAAGGGCATTATGATATTGGCAGCTTTATTTTCAATTTCTTTCTAATTATCCCCAGTATGGAATTTGCCTTTTCACCACAGGTGCACGCTGGGTCACTGTGTTCATCAAACTATCTCCCACAACCCCAAGATCTCTTTCTTGGTCAGATGATGCCAACTCAGGCCCCATTAGGGCATACGTGAAGATAGTTTGCCCCAATGTGCATCACTTTATTCTTGCCTATGCTGAACCACATTTGCCATTTTAATGCCCCATTCACCCATTTTGGAAAGATCCTTTTGGAGCTCACTGTCCCTTTTTGTTCCCCCCACCCGTAATAATTTGGTGTCATCAGCAAACCTGCCCACCTCACTGCTCACCCTTAATTCCAGATCATTTATGAACAAGGTAAAGAGTCCTGGTCCCAATACAGATCCTTGCAGTGCTCTTTGGGAATCTAGCTTGTGCACACATTTAGTACAGATGCCATCTGAGATCACAGAATAGTAGGGTTGGAAGGGACCTATAAGACCATTGAGTCCAACCCCCTGCTCAGTGCAGGAATCTAAGTCAAAGCATCCCTGACAGATGGCTGTCCAGCCTCATCTTGAATGCCTCCAGTGTGGGAGAGGCATTCCACCACCTCCCTAGGTCATTGGTTCCATTGTCATATTGCTCTAACAGTCAGGAAGTTTGTCCTGATGTTCAGCCGGAATCTGGCTTCCTGTAACTTGAGCCCATGATTCTGTGTCCTGCACTCTGGGATCATCGAGAAGAGATCCCGGCCTTCCTCTCTGTGGCAGCCTTTCAAGTACTTGAAGAGTGCTATCCTGTCTCTCCTCAGTTTTCTCTTCTCAAGGCTCAACAGGCCCAGTTATTTCAGTCTCTCCTCCTCATAGAGTTTTGTTTCCAGTCCCCTGATCATCTTTGTTGCCCTCCTCCGAACCCTTTCCAGTTTGTCTGCATCCTTCTTAAAGTGTGGTGCCCAGAACTGGACACAGTACCCAAGATGAGGCCTAGCCAGTGCCAAGTAGAGGGGAAGTAGTACTTCACATGATTTGGAAGCTATACTTCTATAAATGAAGCCCAAAATAGCATTTGCCTTTTTTGCAGCCACATAACATTGTTGGCTCGTATTCAGCTTGCCTTTCCAATTTAAAATATCTAAAATATATTCAACTAGAATTTAAAATTAAGGTATTCACAGCTGCTTTTGCACCATTGAAAATGAAACAGGAAGACACTTTACTGGAACTTACTAGTATTTTAGTTACTACTTGGTCTTGAAGAATGGGAAAACTCCTGGACATGGATTGACTCGCTTCAGTGTTCCAGGTGTCAGCCCATCTAAAAAGCCTTCTATGGCTTCCAGAAGGCATTCTGGGCTGGCTCCAAATGTGTCCTATAATTAAGGGGCATTAGAATACCCGGCCAGATGGGATTGAGAAGAAGGCACTGACAAAGTGATGGGTAATTACCGGTCCATTATTAAAGTGGATTATGTTTTTTTCAACCCAACACCCTTACATTAGTGGAACTCTAAACCCAGTGATAAGTGTGGATCAAATGAGCGTTCCTCCCACTAAACCCCCGAACTGTATGCTGTATCACCGCTTCTCCATCAACGCTACCCAGCTCATCAAAACTACCACTTACGTTGCCACTGATTCTCCGAGCCAGAGGAACAGCTCGTGAGGACAGCCCTTTGGGTCTACCATTTTGCACAGGACATGTCTACACCCCAGTCTCCAACGGGCTTGTCCCCAATGTGGCATACGTAGCAGAGGGGACTCTGGGAAGTGTTGTTTCGTATCTGTACCTAAGAGCCAAGCATCCTGCAATTTCACACAGAAGCGAGGAGTCGTCCTGTAACATCCGGCTCCCGCAGATTTCCCGCTGAGTAAATTTGCTTTGTGGGCTGCTCCCAGACGGAGGGCTCTTAGTCAACGGACAGTGTGCAGCTTTTCTTCCATAAGGGTGCGATCCTATGCCTGTTTAGGCAGGGGAAAAAAGTACTACAACTCCCAGCATTCCCCAGGCAGCCACAGTTGGCTGGTGCATGCTAAGAGTTGTAGGGCTTTTTTTTTTTTTTGTCCAAACAGGCATGGGATTGCACCCTGAGTGATTTTTTCAAGTGAGGAAAGAGAGAGAAGCAGCAGTGTGAAAAGACGGGAGGGCTACCAACCGAAGACAACATCTGGACCCCCCTCAAATCTACGAAGCAGGGCGATTGCCCAAGTCTCGCCTGGGAGCATCCCGTGTTTGCTTTGGGGGGGGGGGGAGCGCGGGGAGTCCATGCCGCTGTAGCGGCGCCGGGCTTGCAGGGACGCAGCGCCGGCACTTTTTTATTAGCAGCGCACTGGCATCACCTGCCGCCCCCCCCCACCCCCCCTTGCCTGTTCCCTCTGAGCTTAGCTGCAATTCTCGCAGCAGCTGGGGGAGAAATGAATCGCCCCAGGAACAATCTGCTGCTCCCCGTTGCAGCGCAGAGCACCTGGGGCGGGCTGGGCTGGAGTGGGCCGTTCGGGCCCCTGGGCTTTCCAAAAGACGCGATCCCAGGAGAGGATTCCGCGCGCTGGTCCGTTGATATCGCTCAGCCCAGCCGGCTGCCTTTCCCGGCTCTCCTTGGGCCGCTGTGGGGCCGGCACATGAGCGCCCCCCCCCCACATTCACCACCGCTACGGAGACGTCTTGGGGCTAGCAGCTACCTCAGGGGAATCAAGAGGGGACTGGGGGCGTCTCCGCGCCTTCTCCCCAATCCCTCCCCCATGAAAGGAGAAAGGGGGGGCGCCGCCCCGGACGGCTGCAAGGCGCCTGCAGTCCAAGGCGCAGAAGGAAGCCCCACCGAGTCCGATGCGGCTTACTCCGAAGTAAGTGCGCGCAGGACCGCAGCCGGGCGCCCTCTCCCGCAAAACAAGCCGCCCCTTCAGGCAGCCCGGCGGCGGCCCGGAGGGTCCCTGGCCGGGTCGTGGGCAAGGCGGGCTGCGTAAGAGGGGAAGTGGGAAGAGCTTGTTTGGCAGCGCCCCCCCCCCCCGGGCATGGGCAAGGGAGGGAGCCGGAGGCCTCCGCAGGAAAGCCGGCCGCGTCCCCAGGTCGGCTCCGGAGGAGGAGGAAGTGCGGGGAAAGCGGTCAGGCAGGGAGCGCAGCGCCTCTCTGGCGGGCCTCGGAGCGCCGTGAGTAGCGAGCGAGCGAGCGAGCGCCCGCCCCTCCTCCCGCCCCAAATCCCAGGCGCCCGGTCGCCGCCTCGGATCGGGGCCAGCCCCACCCCGGCTTCCCTCGCGCGCCTCGGCCTTTCTGGCCGCGAAGCAACGCCCCCGCAGCCGCCGTGTGCAGAAAGGGCCCCTTTCGCCGGCTACCCGACTGGTGTGCGAGACACGTGCGGGGCGGGGGCGGATCGGGTCCGCTGCACCGGGTTTCCCCGCGGAATCTCTCCTCGCGCGGAAGCCCCGCCGCCTTCCAAAGGGAGGGGGTCTATTCCCAAGGAAGCGTGGCTCGGGCTGCAGCTCGTCCGCGCCCCGTTTACTCGGGAGTAAAGGACACTGTTGCTCCATAGGGCTGACCGCCACGTCCGCGTGGGCTAGGGGGGTTGCAGCTGTACGAGCCCCGCCCGCCGGCAGCTGTGCTTACTTTCCTAGAAGCAAGCACCGACGAGCACGGCGGGACGCCTGAGTCAACATGGCTTTAGGTCTCAGGTGACCGAACACAGGATGATTACAGAGGACTACAAACCTTTAATTGATCTAATTAGCTGCATTGATTTCCACCCGCAAAGTTGCAGGCTTGGGCACGTTTACTTGGGAGCAAGCGCCCATGCAGTCAGCGGGACTTATTTGCAGCGCCATCCTACTCGGAAGTAGCCGTCTCTTCGTCCTTTATTTATGCCCCCCCCCCTTTCCTAGCTATTCCCCCCAGCAATTGACTCCCGGAGAAACCCATTCCCTTCCAGTGCAATGCCCCAGCCTTGCATATCTGCCCGTCTCCCCTATTCCCTTAGCGAGCCGTCCCGGCCACGCGCAGATCCGCGTAGATTGCGCATAGGACGCCGTGGGGGCAGTTGGGGGACCGGCGGACGAGAGGCAAATGGTGCTTTTGCCCTGGCTGGGGAGCGCGTCGGCTCGCCCGGGTGGATTTGGTTGCGCGGCAGCGCCGCTGCTGGACGCAAGCGGAATAGCACGGGGGACCTCTGAGCACACGCTCTGCAAGAGGTGATCTGGAGTTAAGGAGGGCACCCCGCACCCCCTAAAAAAAAGACCCCCCACCTCTGGAATTAGGGGTGTCTTGGCACTCAGCTAGCTTCTTCTCTTCCTCCAGGCAAGCAGGGAGAGTCCCGGTGGCTGGCTAAGCCCCCTCTGTGGGGGTGAGGTGGGGGTTCTGATCATCCCCTGAATATTAAAATCCATCACTAATCACCTGGCAAGTTACATTGCCGAAGTCTTAAACTGCGCCCAGGTTTAGAGGGGGATAAATAAATGTTTTTTGACCTTGACGTCCACAGCCCCTGGTTTTCCAAGCGGAGTTGCCAAAGGCTTGCTGGAAAGGTGCAAATTTAACCAAGCCGGTGAAGGATTAGCAGTGTGCCTCTGTGTGTGTGTGTGTGTGTTTTAAAAAAAAGAATGGCTTTCACAATGCAGCTGCATTCCAGAGCACTTTCAGCTGGGGAACAAGCCACTCTCCCCGACAGCCCAACGCAATGGTGTTTTGTGTGTGTGTGTATTTTATGTATATGAGTTTGCATCGGGTTCCGTTTAACGTGCGTGCGCCTAAAAAACCTTGATTTCATTGCTCTTTGCATTTTGGAACCACTGACTTCCTTCTCCTCATTCCCTTCCCCCCCCACCTTTTTTTTATTAGAAGGCAAACTATCCAAAAACACATGGAAGAGAATTAATGCTCCACACACACACACCCCAAACCCCAACAACAGAGATACTGAAATTCAACTTACCTGACATGTTGCAGGACAAGACAATGGAGAAACTTTATCTTATTTTTTTTACACCCAGGAATGTTGTGTGTACAAAAAGGGATCCTCAGCTTGGCTTCCTAATGCAAGAGGAGAACACACAAGAAAACAAGATTTTTTCAGTTAAAAAATATTTCCAAATCCTTTTTGCAGGTCTCGAGTGGAAGACAAACAATATTAAAGTTTTATACCTACGGATATAAGTTTGAATTTTTCTCCCCACAAGCCAAGTATTTAAAACCTCTAGAAACCAATGATTTGACAATCAATGATTGCGCGATAGTTTCAATTTGAATATTCAAAGGCTCCACAAAATGGACTACCTTGGAGTGAAATTCAGCATATCCCCATCTAGCAGAGGGTCTGAGGGAATAAGGTTCACTGCCGCTGCCTCCCTGGGACCCCTGTTTGGGGGAGATTTGCCACCTTTTAGGTTTCTTTCCACAAATGAAGCAGATACCCCTGAAGATGTTCAGTATTTTCCCTGGAGAGGGAGACGGGGTCTCTCACAGCAGTTCTGTTTCCCTGGCCAGTGCCTGAGGTGCTCCTGCAACCGACTGGGCGAGTTTAGGGGTCAGGGTGCACTTTGGGGGGCCACATCGGAGATTTCTGGGAGCAAAGATGGCCCTTGGGGGGCGTGGCATGGCCAGGAAAGACCAGTGAGGCCTGCACGGAATGGTTGCTGGGGACACCAGGCCGTGATTTCACTTCCCCTGCCATTTCCTCTATGTGTTCCCCATTGCATTCTCCCCACCACCACCGTTTTTTTTCTGTTGGCACATTTATGCCTCCCCCTTAATAGAACTGTTCTGGTTTGCATCCTGGGAATGGAACGTGTTGGGGATAGTTGGATTTTTTGTGTTCTCTTGCGATGGCACATGATGGAGTGAGCGATGACATTTCAGGTGAAATTTCCAGAAATTTCACACTGGGTTTCCACACATTTTCCTCCCTTCCCCATGAGGTTGCGGAAGGTTCCAGGGACAGCTGGATCAGCCAGAATGTAGGCTGAGCTGTTAATCATCTACTATGAATATAATTTGGTCATTGTTCAACGTCATTTTTTTAAAATAAAAGTTCAACAAATATCCTTGATTTGAGTTAGGGAGTGGTTTGCAGCTGAGTTTAGAAATACTCTTTTTTCTACTAGGCTTTTGATCGCTCCGTCATCCCTCTTGTGCAGGCAAACACACTGTCATCTCTTTCCTCTTTTTCTTTTCTCTTTTGATCTGTGCAAAATCTCCTGAAGAGTATCCTAAGAAGGGTTAAATGACTCCTTAGAGTAAGAGAAGCCCAGGATATCTGTGCAAAAGGAAATGGCAGACAATCCACCCCCCACGCCACCCCTCTGGCTGCTCCTGAGAGTTCAGAGAAAGTATATAGCTAATGGTGGAAGCACTAGACAACATGAAACAGGGGCGGGGGGGGGGTTCTACCCCTGTGTAGGAAAAGTGGCTCACAGGATGTGTGGATTGCTTGGGTGGGGGGCTTGACCAAGAACCTCCCCTTCTTCTGAACTGTGCAGCTATAACACAGGTCCTTTCTAGAAGCCACTCAGTTGTATAAACACACCATCTATAGCAACTGAATGTTAATTTTTAACCAGAGGGCATGCTAGATCTTAAGTCACCTGCATGGAAGCTCTGCCCCTGGGTCCGGATGTGTGAGAGTGGGCTTTGGTTGCTTGGGGGAAAGAGATGCACTCTGCACATGCTCAGAGGCACTCTCATTATCACCACTTTGAATCTTCCATGGCTGAGTTCTGGCATTCAAAGCAGGTTCTGGGGCCTGATAGCAACACGGTTACCATCCCCTGCAACAACAACAATAACGACAAAGGGAAATGCAGTTCTTGCATTTGAGAAACACAAGCACGTGCTTATTTTTTTAAAAGCAACCCAGCTTGAGTTCTGTGAAAGGAAGCATGTGTTTGTGTGAATTATATGAGTTTCCAAGCTCTGTCTAATGATAAAGACGCCTCTTGCCACTCCCCCTCCAAAACTTCTGTTTAAATTGAGTAGCCATAATGTAAGAGTTGAGTAAAGTGGTCCGCATGTGGTGGTCTTTTAATCAAAATTCATATATACACCTCCTGTTGAAATTGGGGAAGCAAAATATTGCACTCCGGGTACAGTGACAATGAATATCCATTCAAATAAGAAGTTCCATGCTTGACAGGTAGAGGGAGATGGAAAACAATATTCCAAAAATAAGGTTGGGTTTTTACTTGGAGAAAAGGCACAGCAGATCTCTTGATGGAGATTGCTAAGATTAAATGCTACTTCACTTATGAAATTTGGGATGTGGGAAGAAGAGCCTGTGTGTGTGTGTGTGTTTTGATCTCCAGTTTTAGAAATGTAACAGACTATCTTGCAAGATGTTGCAAAGGTCTTAGAGCTCTATAACATTTTTTTTTTTGGACTCTGGCAGTAAAATGTTCAGTCTGAACAGTAGCTTCTCACTCAAGAATCACTGGAAGGTAGAAAGTGGCAGTTATGAACCAAGTGGACATTAGCAGTTAAAAAACCCAACCACAAAACACTGTTATAAAGAGCCATGCTCAATTCTGAGTGGATAATAATCTCAGGCTGCAGTCTCACGTCCATTTACTTTGGAGTAAGTATCACTGAAATTCAATAAAACATCTGAGTAAGCATGCATAGGATTGGATTCCAAGGCAATAAAAGTTTGCCTTCAGCCCTAATTGGCAGTTTAAGATTTACTTTTATTTTTCTTTACCCTATGTTTCAGCCTCTTTCTCTTTTTCCCTCTCATTTCCCTCTCATCTCCCCCTCAGTCTCTCCCCTCTAAAAGAGAAAAAGGTAATATAGTTAGGAGGAAAAACCCAGCTGTGGGATGTGCCCAGTCAGCTGAAGACCAGCTTTGACATGCCTGACACTGAAAATAACAAGCCACGCAAGCCATTTACAATAGTATACAGGTGAAGGCACCCCGGAGTAAGGGTGCAATCCCATGCATGTTCACACAGAAAAAGCCCTACAATCCCCAGCATTCCCCAGCCAGCATGGCTGGGGCATGCTGGGAGTTGTAGGACTTCTTCCTGTCTGAACATGCATAGGATTGCACCCTGCGAGTTGAAGCCGACCTTTTTCGTCACCATTACGACTGCCTCGTCACAATGAATTAATTGGTCTTGATCTGTTTATGAGGCATGTGGATTTGGGGGCTGTTATAGTGTAATGGCCGCATCGGACTCAGTGGGGCTTCCTTCTGAGCCTTGGACTGCAGGTGACTTGCAGCGTAATACCATACATCCAGAATTGTATCCATCTATGATGCTTCATTCTAATTTTGATACAAAGACAGCTAACTGACGGGCTCACCTTTCCAAGTGTACTTAATGGTACCAACCACTCCTGAGGGCATGTTGGCACACTTCCTACTGGTTTTCACTCAACGGGACCAATTCGGCTGAAGCAGAGGTGAAATGGTTTGTAGATCACAATCTTAGGAAGGCCCAGCTGTTTACAGCAGTGGAGAAGTTCTCTAACCACTTCATGTACTGATTTATTTAGTGTGAAATCCTATGCATGTTTAGACACAAAAAAGTCCTAAAACTCCCAGCAGTGCTGGCTGGGGAATGCTGAGATTTATAGGACTTTTTCTGTCTGAACTTGCATAGGATTGCACACTTACTTGCTTAACACGTATCACCTACCTTTCTAATCATCATGGAACTCCCAAGGGAGTGTGCGTGGAATTCCCAAGCGGACTCTCGTCCTAGCACTGGCCAGACACAGACCTACTTAGCTTCAGCCGGGGTCAGCTCAGTCACAAGCTTGGGCCATTCCTTTAAATCCCAGCACACTAATAGGCAGCCATATACAAGTTGGGAAACACCTCTGCAGTATCTATCGATCAATTACATTTTGATCCTGCTCTACCTCCAACATGCTCAGGGTTGTGTACATAACTCTCCCCACCCCTGAATTTACCCTGACAACAACCCTTTGAGGTAGGAACATAGGAAGCTGCCTTATGCTGAGTTGGACCATGGGTCCATCTAGCCCAGTATTGCTGACACTGACTGGCCCTGCAGGGTTTCAGGCAGGTTTCTTTCCTAGTCCTACCTGGAGATGCCGGGGGTCGAACCTACAACCTTCTGCATGCAAAGTAGGTGCTCTACCACTGAGCTATGGTTTGGCTGAGAGTGATTTATTTCTAATGGTTGTGAAACCATCTTGAGAGTAGTAATTGCAGAAAAGGGCCATGCAAATAAACCTTGACTTCCCCAAGGTTGCCCAGTGAGTTTGCTGGCTGAGTGAGGACCTGAACCTAGTCTTACCCAGCCTTCTCCAACCTGGTGCCCTCCAAATTTTTCATCATCATTATTATTATTATTATTTGTATACCGCCCCATAGCCAAAGGTCTCTGGGCGGTTTACAGAAATTAAAACATTAAAGTACAATATACAAAATTTAAAAGCCATTTACATAAAACACAGACAGTATACACAAAGACAACATATGACTAAAATCAACTTTGAACAGTCAGTCATAACCAAAGACAGATCCAGGACTGATTAAAAACTGTGTGCTGCCAAATGTCTTAAACTGACATCGATGTCTTAAACTGACATCGAAAAGACAACAATGCTGGCGCCAAGCAGGCCTTGTTGGGGAGATCATTCCACAGGTGGGGGGGCATCACTGAGAAGGCCCTGTCCCTCGTTGTCACCCTCTGAGCTTCCCTTGGAGTGGGCACCTGGAGGAGAACCTTAGATGTTGAATACAGAGTACCGTAGGCTCATTTCAGGAGAGGCTTTCCATCAGGTATTGCGGTCCCAAGCCATGTAGGGCTTTATAGTTTAAAATCAGCACCTTGAATCAAGCTCAGAAGCATATAGGCAGCCAGTGCAAGCGGGCCAGAGTTGGTCTTGGACTGCAACTCCCATCAGAGTGTTGGACTGCAACTCCCATCATTCCCAGCCAGTAGGGCCAATGCAGTGGGAGTTGCATCCCGACAGCTGCTATAAGCCACTACCTGCTGTCAGCTAAGGATCAAGAGTGGCGCGCTCTCAGAACAGGAGAGCGTGTTTTGTTTCGAACATGGTCCAGTTCTCAGGCTGGATCCTGTGCTATTAAGGCTAGAGCCAGGGCCAGCTCTACCATTAGGCAAAGTGAGGCAGCGGATACTGAGGGCAGCAGCAGGAGCCCCCTAGCAGCTCCTTCGGAGCCCTCCGGCCTTTCCACACTGTTGGGGGACAGAGTTGTGTGTGCCCTGTGCCCCTCGGCTCGCCTGCTGTCCCATTGCCTGTATTGAAGAGTCAGCTGCCAGGCCAGTTGGCTTCTGTACTTGGAATGGAAAGGTGCCATCTTGGCCTTTGCCTCAGGCAGCAAAATGTCTCAGGCCAGTCCTGGCTAAAGCCCCGTGCACGCTCAGCTGGGACTAAGCCCGGCTGAACAGCATGGCACCTCCTGCCAAGGACGCGTGTGAGCTTTCTACACGGACATTAGTCTGCCCTATACAGTGGAGGCTGGTGGCTCCACTGTCAGTGGGGCAGTGAATCCTCTCTGGGTTTCAGTCAGAACCAGTCAGAACTCTACAGGAGCTACCCAAGATGTGAAGCAAACACAGGCATACCAGATATAGGCAGGACTGTTGCTCGGCTGTAGTAACAACAAAAATACCCCCAACCTTTCCACTCGCCCAGTATTTACTTGGAAAAGTCTGATGACATGTTACAGTGGCAGCAACAGCCATGTTCTGAACAAGCAGTTCTGGGATCTGCCTGCTACTGTCAGATTATAGGAATTGGCGAAGGGACTTGGGAGAAGGTTCTGCTGCCTTTTCTGTGCACGCCTACATTTGCATCCCTGCCCAGCTGCTGCATCCAAATTTTCAGTGAATGTGTTACATATGGATTGTGTTTTGTGTTTGTTAATTTTTAAAAGATAGGTTACAAAATAGTTCTGTGGAATCCCTTAGTTCTGCTTGATAATGGCTGGTTATACTGGGCTGTGTGTGTGTGTGTGTGTGTGAGAGAGAGAGAGAGAGAGAGATTTGGGTCCTAAAGTCCCCAGGCATGAATCTGGCATGTAGTATTCCACTGTGTGTGTGTGCGCGCATTTTTAATCTTCTCCTTCAACCAGGACTTGATCAGAGTTATCCCTGTTCTGAAGGCCAAAGCTCAGCCTTGGGCCATTTGATCTAGAGAACCAAGAAACAGTACCTCTGGGCATGTACAAAGTATGATTCCTTTGCTCCTCCCAGGGCCAGGGCCACCACCCAGCCTCGGTGGACAGCTGCTTCAGGACCACTGATGCCTGCTCTGCCCACCCACCCCTTAATATATATATATATATATATATATATATATATATATATATGGCTCGGCCCTTTTTATTGCAGCAAAGGGCAGTCAGAATTATCAAGGGCTGGAGCAACTCCCCTACAAGGAAAGGTTACAATGTTTGGGACTGTAGCTTAGGAAAAAGGTGAGTAAGGGGAGGCATGATAGAGGTGTACAAAATTATACATGTTGTAGAGAAAGTGGATAGGGGGACATTTTTCTCCCTCTCTGATGATGCTAGAACACAATGGGGTCCTCCCATGAAGCTGATGGGTGGGAGATTCAGGACAGATTAAAGGAATGACATCTTCACACAGTGCAGAGTTAAATTCTAGAACCCGCTACCACAGGATGTACTGTTGGCCACCAGTTTCGATGGCTTTAAAAGGGGGTTGGACAAATTCCTGGAGGAGAAGGCCATCCATGGCTACTAGTCCTGACGGCTATGTGCTACCTCCAGCACAAGGCTGTGAGCCTATGTACACCACTTGCTAGGGAACATGGGTGGGAGGGTGCTGTTGCGCTCATGCCCTGCTTGTGGGTTCCTGTTTGACAGCTGGGTGGCCCCTGTGTGAACAGAATGCTGGACTAGATGGACCCTTCGCCTGATCCAGCAGGGCTCTTCTTAGGTTCTTATGTAAACCAAGTTGGCTACCATTTTAATTCCCAAATGCTCTGGAGAGATGCTGCATTGGGCAGAGCCAACTGTCCGGCAAATCACTTGGGTTGCAGCCACTGCTACTGCAGCTATGCCCATTGGGGCCCGCTGACAGACGAGGGGGCTCCTCAAATCTGGCTGTCCCACGTAACCACCACCACCGGATCTGCTCATGCAGCATGACACAAGTGCACTCTGCACATGTTCAGGGCACTCTTTTATCCATGTCTGAGCTGGGCATTTCAAAGCAGGTCCCACAGCTGAGTCCCAGCTAACAACACAGTCAAAAGGAAACCATGGGTTTAAAAAACTAAAATTTAAAGGTGGCAGAGCAGCAGTGAAAGGCATGTTTTTCAGAATTACAAAACTGAACACTGGCTGGCAAAGATGTCAGATTCAGTTCCTAAAATACAATTCCATACAAATGCATGTGCAGGTTGCACTTTCCCCATGCATGTGCACGCTCTGTACATGCGTCTAGGTCAGGCTTCCCCAGTGGCTGGCTGGGCATGATAGGAGTTGCACTCTAACACATCTGGAGGTTACAAGGTTGGGGAAGGCTATTCTAGGTGTTCTCACCTTTGCCATTTGCTCAGGTATTCCAGGTCTGGGCCATAGGAGTTAAAATGTGTTTGTGTTGGGGGGGGGGTGTTTGTTTCTACCTGCCTGGTGCTGGAAATAAGATAATTGACTACAGAGAGATCTTTAGTTTGATCCAGTTGGGCTATCTATCTATTTATTTATTGCATTTATATCCCACCTTTTTTTCTTCTTGCAAGGAACCCAAGGCGGGTTACATTCTCCTCCTCCTCCTCTCCATTTTATCCTCCCAACAACAACCCTGTGAGGCAGGTTGGGCTGTGAGTCTGTGACTGGCCCAAAGTCACCCAGTGAGCTTCCATGGCTGAGTGGGGACTAGAACCCAGATCTCCCGGCTCCCAGTCCAGCACTCTCGCCACTACACCACGCTGGCTCAGTCTGTTCTTAAACTTGGACTGATCCTGGCCTTTAGCTAATCCCCTAAGTGTTGCACCCAAACTGTGGCTTGCAGCCAGCTTCAGAGAGTGAACTGTCTTTGGTTTATCCAGGCATAATCTGCCGTTCACAAGCCTAGGCTACAGCAACTGCTTGGCGCCTGAATTCCTCAACCCATTTGTCTCGGGGGCAAAGTCCAGGCTTACTTGAAAAATATAGAGAGATATTTGTTATTTTCCTCGCTGGGTCTTGCTTGATTAAAGCCTCGGACGAGATGTGGCAACAGCCCTGAGGAGGTTGGGTCAGCTGCACACACATAGCCCGAAGGGATTGAGTTTCCATCCCAGCAAGTCGAAACAGGATTTGGGGAAAATAATAATAATCAAGAAATGTAAAGAAGGGAAGGAATGTCACGCCACAGGTGGGTGCAGAGGTCCAAATGCTCGATGCTGGGGCCCTGCCTGGTTTGGCTACCTTCCTCATGTTTGTGGTCAGACCTTCTCGTATTTGCTTACATGTCTTAAGGATTTGAGAAAGGGGAAAGAGTCAGGTGGCAAAGGAGGGCGACTGCTGAACTTCCTTTTGCAGAAACAACCTCTGAAAACTAGACATTTACACTGTATGCACCTTTTTTAAAGAACATTTTGCTCTGTCATGTTCACCTAGGCAGCCGGGATAAGGCCTAAGAATTCTGGGCTGTACCATTTGAGTCTGCAGTGTGTGTGTGTTTGTGTGTGTGTGTGTGTGTGTGTTTTGCATTTTATATGCTCCACCATGTGGAAAGCTCCCTGAATGTAGTAAAGTAATGTATCAGGGAGAAGGTTTTGGTTAACCCATCTTTCTGGCATGCTGCTTTACAACGTGCGGGGAATTTTGTAGTTTATAGACGGGGTGGGGGGAGTATTCTGAAATATGCAGTCCAAAGTTGCGCAGTCCATAATTCTACTGTCTCTGCCACCTCATTTTGCATAATGAGTAGCTTGGCTTTGGGCTTTTCCCATCCCTGGACACAGCAAAAGAACTGGTTTGAAGCATTGCTGACCTCCAGGGATGCAACAACAGAGCTCTTGTGAGCCTGGGACAAATGTCCCCTCTGCCCAGGAGGAGTCATGCTGGCTCTAAATCCAACAGGTTCTCTGCCCACTTTGACATGACCTTTATAAGAGATACAAAAAAGATACGCTGGTGAACAGAAATGTTTTCAGCACCTTGGTGCCTCCCAGTGCAACGGGTGTGCATACATGACAGCAGAAAAGCGCCATTTTCAAAAGGAACTGTTGTGTGAATGTGTTTGAATTTCTGCCTTAATGAGACGTACTATTGCTTTTTCACAATTGCTGAGCATTTCTACACCAAACTAAAATCCTGCACCTTTACTGGGGCTTCTACTTCCAGATTCCTTGTGGGATTAAGAGCGGCTCTTTTTCACGTGGTTTCATCCGTTTTCTTCCTTTCTGGCAAGTTCTATATGTTTCATTACACAGCCACTAGAGGGCACTGCAATATAGTGCAACTCCAGAATTTCACCAGAACATTATTGTGATTTGAAGTTCCTTACCACGTATTCACCATAAAGAATGAAGCCGCTATAATCGCCAGAAGGAATGGGAGGGGCCCTGGAGGTTGATGACGTTGTGTAAAGGGCCCGCAAAAAAAATGAGTGACCAATCACAATTGCACAATAAAGGCCAAATGTAGGAATGCTCCCTCTTACAAGGGGAGTATCCTTCCCGAATCAGTTTTGTCTGCTGAAGTGCTTCTCTTGCATTTGCCATGGAACTGCTGCGCACTGCAGAGGATTCTAGGATGTGCTCGATTATATGCACCGCTCAGTTCAAAGGGAGGGGGGCTGGTGACCATATTTTGGAGGCCTCACCCTGGTTTCATTCAAATGGAAAGTGATAAGTTCCTAGAGAAGACTACAGGCAGGAAAAAAAAAGTTGTATTTTGGTTTTGTTTGGTTTTGCAAACACTACCACCTGATGGACAGATTTGGGAATGCCGTGCTCAACAAGATCCCAGGGGCCAAGGTAGTTGTTGTGATGTGGAACTCCCAAAGTCTTTTTCCAAAAGTAGCTGCATGATGGAGTGGTGGTAGAGTGGGGCTCCATCACAGGCAAGGGAGATTAAACCCTCCTCTGCCTGTAAAGCAGCCCTGGTCTAGATCATCACATACCCCATGGAGCTGCTATGGAGTGGGGAATAAGTCACCATTTTTACACCCATATGTTTTTCTCTCTGTGGCTGATACCTGGGGGGCAGGGGGGATTTAAGTCAGGGAATCTGTGTGGGGGCAAAAGTGTTACTCTCTCCCATCATGCAACAGCCCAAATCCAAAATCTCACACTCGTGGCACTACCAGTCAGAAGGCATTTTGCAGCTATTCTGTCTTCCTCATCCCTCAAAGAATTTTGGGTGTTTCCAGAAAAGGCTTTTATTGTGCCATGGTCCTGTCTCATTCACTGGATTTTATGGGGGCTGCAGAAGTACGGCATCTTCCATTTGTAATTCTCCTGTGTTCGACCTTTTCTCTAACTGCACAAAATCCATTAAGAAGAAAAGATGGAATAGCTACACAGTTCCTCCTGACTGGTAGCCCTCTTGTCTGCAAGCACCTTTTCTGTGGTGAGTAAAAAGATGGAAGAAGCAATAGGAAAACATGGGAGGGTTATAAATGGAAGATGATGAGATCTGAGCTGCTTCCAGGCAAGGCTTTTATTGCAGCATTGCCTTGCCTCGTTTGCAGAATTTTGCAGGGGCTCCAGACATCTGCCTCTTTCTCTCGTAACCTTCCCATGTTTCCCCACTGCTTTGTCTGCCTTTTTTCTTACCATGGAAAATCCATTAAGGAAAAAAGATGAAATAGCTGCACGGTGCCTTCTGACAATGCTAGGAGCCCTCTGTCTGGAAGCACCGCCTACACATGCACACGCACATGCACCATAAAATTTCGTGAACAAGGCAGGGCAATTGCACAGTGAAAGTCTCATCTGGAAGCAGCCACGTACAATTGCTTTTTGAAAAAGACGTTTAGAGTCCGGATTATGGAAGGCCCATATCACGTCACGTTGGCCCCAAGGGGTGCTTTGGCAGCGATTTCCAACCAATGACCAGGACATAGTAATGTTCAATGAAAGAGTCCTGGAAGCTAAAGCCATCATTCTGGATGCAGCCACCACTCCATGGCTTTCTTCACATGGAGCTTTTATCCTGCAATTGAGATTGCTCCTTCTCAGAAGTTCGCGGGCTCTTTACATGACGCCGTGAATCTCCAGGGCGTCCCCTCTCTTGCCAATATATGAGCAATGGTAGCATCCAAAGAGAAGGAATGGGAGTAAGGACACACCAGGATTTCCAGATGTAGCCTTTGCTATAGCTAAGATGTAGGGGGAATCCCAGAAATATCAATGAGCAGAAAAGCACTGTCCTACCCCAGATCCTGACTGCCTTAGCAGGGGGGAGATATCATTAAGAGATTTAGAACATCCTGCAGTCAAAACAATGCCCACCTATTGTTTTCTGGCAGCTCACTGAGAAAATATAGAAGTATCTTTATGAGGTTAATTTTAAAAATCCCAAAGCGGTTTACAATTAATTGTAAAACCATGCAGCATTATAAAAGCACGATAGACAAGTTGAGGATTGGGAAAAACCAGGGTAAACAAGTTCTTAATAATCATCAAAAGCACATGTTCGCCGCTGCCTGATGTATCACAGAGGGGAGATCATTCGGGGGGGGGGGCATCACAGAGAAGGCTGTGTTGCCTTCAGATGGGATTCTACAGGATGTAGCATAGACAGCAAGACCTCCCCTGAAGGTCGCAGTGGTCTAATGGGTCTATATAGGGGGGGCTGATCTTTGAAGTAACCTGGTCCTAAGTTGCGTAGGGCTTTATATGCCAATAGCAGTGCCCTGAATCTGGCTCAGTAGCAAACTGGCAGCCACTCTTTCCCCACAGGTGCTATTTGTGAGGTTTTAAGGTGCTACACGACCCGTTGTTGCTGCTGCGCAGCTTCCCTTTGGGAGCTGCTACCGTGGGAAGTGCCAGGGCTTTGAAAATGTGGGTTTGCTCCCTGAATAAACATGTTTCAGTTCAGGCTGGGAGCCTGGGTACCCTGAGGGCACATTCACAGAGGCCTGAAACCCAGGGAATTGGGCTAGCGGGTGACCCGCCGGGTGTCTTTGAGCTCTATGATCCAATGAATAAAAGGGAGGAAAGGACTACTGTCAGGCACATGTCATGATTATTTGTAGCAGAAAGCCACAAAATTCCGGTCCCGTTCTGCTTCCCCCTTTTGTGCCCCGTTTTGGGCAATGCTGATATGGAGGGGTCATTCCATTACGTGGACATGGTTTTGTTCCCTCTGAAAGCAAGTTGTTGGTGAACCCACAGCTCCCCCTGGTGGCCATGGAAGCTCCGTGGAGGACGCACCACAGCTTCCTCTGCAGCAGTTGCTCTGTTTGTAGCATCTGGCGTGCAACGTTCTCTCTTGCACTTGGTTATTTAGGGGGTTGGGGGGCATTTCCATGGTTTCCCAGTTATGTTCGCATCATATCAGCATTACCCAAAATGGGGCACAAAAGGGGGAAGCAGAATAGGAAGGGAATGGAAGACTTGGAGAAGAATTTTAATGTCTTGGATCTTTTTGCATCTACACAACCCTGGGCTGAACAAGGGCCATTGCAACATCAAGGGGAGACTGGCATGTCTGCTGAGCTCTCCTGCATAACTCTATGTGCCCTCATTCATATGATGCCAGATCTGTCTGTCCGTCTTCCTCTCTCCCAGTTCTATCCATTTATCTCCATATTTTTCCAATGCTTAAGAAATTTCACTAGCTTCCAGTTTGCCTTCAAGGTTCTAGTTTTAACGTACAAAGCCCTGAACCGTTTGGGACTGGGTTATCTGAAGGAACGCTTTCTCCCTCATAAGCTGCCTGTCTGTTCTTATTCCGAGACCTTTTTCCAATTATTCCCACGTGTCAAGGCTGAGTAGCTACCAGGAGGAGTGGCTTTTTCTGTGATGGCCCCCTGGTTGCAGAGTTCCTTCCCCAGCAAGATTTGCCTGGTGCCAATATAAACCTTTAGATATCAGACCAAGTCCATCCTGTTCACATAAGCTTTTAGTACTAACCAGATGTCAGTTTTATGCTAGGGGTGTGTGTGTGTTCTTGAAGCAGTGTATAGTGAGTTATATATACACCATCTCACTAAATATTTATATGTAAATATAATTTTTAATATATATTTATTATTTATATTTACATATAAGCAATTCCGCAACGTTCCACAACACTTGTGCCCAAGAAACTGAACCCAGGGTGGGGCTATGCCAGTGAAGGAGTGGCACTGTGCACAGATGATTCCCGGTATCTCGGATTACGCCGGAGGAAGAGCAGGTATAGCTCCTACCTCAGTGGTGTTCCCAAAGGTATCACTGAATGGTCGCGATCCACTCTCATGGGGAAATGTGACGCGCTAAATGGGGGAACACAGGTGCAATGAGGGAAAACCCTGACCTCTCCCTCCAACCGCAGACGGCTCGTCCCTCTTGGACAGAGCTTCCATGGTGCAGTATCTCTCCCACCCCTCCAAGAATCTTTGCAGGATACAAGCCCTACCTCTGCACACACAGCTCGTCTTGCTGGGGCTGGCCCAGGACATTTGCTGCCTGGGGCAAAGTGCAAGCTCCTGTTCCGTGTACAGTAGCCTACTGGGCTGGCAGATGAATCTCTCTTCAGCACTGATGACAGGGCCGCATCCTCCCCTGCATGCGAAGGCTGCAGTCTCACTTAGGGAAGGCTGCATGGCACACGGCTCCCTCCTCCAACACCTTGCGGCCACCGCCTCACATCTGCCTCCTGAAGCGACAGCTTCACTCTGCCTGATGGTAGGGCAGGCCCTGCTCCTTGCCTAAGGACAGGCATTTTGCAAGTTGAAAAGGTGTGGGGGGGAAACAGTGCTGGGAATCCATACTGTGGCAGTATATCGCAGTTTATATGAATTCTCTCGCATGTTGTGGGGTTACTGCTGTTTTTCAGTCAACCAGTTCTGTTTACTTCTTTGTAATACAAACAAATCAATACAAAAGAAAGTTTAAAAGAGTGGTGGAGCAGCAGAATACAAACATCACTTACCCCAAGACATAGTAGTACAAGAATGGTTTTTCATTGAGCAACTGGCTGATTTTTCATTCACCACTGTTTATTCTCTTGTCTTATATAAGACCCTGGGTATCCATCTTTTCTCAGAACTTAGTACAACTGCCGCTTTGGGTGAAAAGCCATATATGCAGAACATGGACGCCAGGAATTAACATAGACATACTAGATGAGAGATGGCTGCTTTGCAGCAGGCATAGGGAAAGTGTGGTCTTCCAGATGTTGTTGGAGTGCAGTTCTCATCATCCATCACCATTGGCTAGGTTGACCAGGGCTGATGGGAGTTGCAATCCAACAACATCCACCCCTGCTGCACAGGAATTAAACTTATTTAAAGAGCTTTTGTTCTCTTCCCTTGCACAGCTATCTTCTTTTAGATCCACCTTGTGGAAATATGTCAGAGTTCCCCAGTGAAGGGTTCTGTGCAATTCAAAAGGCTGCATATTGGGTGGGTATTGAGTATACCTACTTTGTAATTTGCACTGGAAGAGAAAGGATGCAACAGAACAACCCATATATTTGTACTGATATAGGATTTTTTTTACACAAGGCATTTATTGAGCACTCATCATTCCCTACTCATGGTTGTATACAGGTTCTTCAGACAATGTCATGACCCTCCAGTTTTGCTTCTGTGTCTAACCAGCACTTTCAGTGAGCTTTTTTTAGAGCAGGGAAAATGCAGCATTTAATTGTGAAAGCAAAAGAAAGCGCAATTTCCTCTTGTGTATTTGCACTATTCCACTATACCACAGTGCCACCTAGTGATTATGTAGCGGAAAAGCAAGAAAAGAAACACTCCTCATGAAATTCTCGGATCTCAATTCTCTGACAAAATGAAAAGTAGATACAGTGGATTAATACCCTCGTGTAGAAAAACTCATAGACAGTGTTAAGGTCTTGCACTGACTACATGGGAATGTAGGAAGTGGCTTGGTTCTAAAGCAGATGATTTGTCCTTCGGAACCCAGTACTTTCTGCCCTGACTGGGAGTGGCTCTCCAGGGTCTCTGGAGAGCCATTGCCTCTACCTGATCCTTTTGAGCTGGGGTGTTCTGCATGCAAAGTATATACTCTACCACTGAGCTATGGCCCCTTCACCAAATACATGTGCCTTTGGAATGGCACACTCTTCTCCCTTCTGCTTTCTACGTCAAGCATGTTATGATCTGGATGATACAGGCTCCTTGGTAAGTGGTGTTGACTATGCAGGATCTGGCTTTAGTCCACAGTGATGTTCGGGGGGCCATCTACACGAAGATGCTTTCCAACGCAATTCAGTTTAAAAGCGTGTTTTCATCCATTCGGATTTGTACCTCCCATGACACACGCATCCTATTAGAGCAGCTTATACATCAGAAAAGAACCCGCTTTCGGGGGCAGACTGCATGAGAAACTGCATTCATTTGGGCATATGTGGGTAGAGTCTCGCAACATCAACAAGTTATTAAACTTATGCTCAGGTCCACTGCAGCGAATAAGCGGAGATTGAAAACAAAAGGCATCAACATGCTTCCTTCTTTAAAGTCGTTAAACTTACGCGCAGGTCTCCTGCAGCAGATAAGGGGACATTAGAAACAAAAGGCAAAGCAATCCCCAATTTTCCACACTTCTCTCCCCATCTGTTCTGACTAAGTGCAATTAAAGACAGTGTGATTTACTTCTGAGTAGACATGATTATCTGGCCTGTTCTCAGCAAGTTCTTTCTTGAAGTCATTAATCTTATGCAAATATGCATATCTATGCGGAAGGGGCTTAAAAAGAAAGAAATCCCAAAAGCAACGTGCTGACTTTCTCGGGAGTAAGGCTCATTTGGGAAAAAACAAAACATGATCAGCTGAGGGTGAAGCCAGCAGCTCTCCTCCAGTCTACCCTTTGCTGATACAGCTTTTCCTTCCGCACCCACAGCGTTGCTCCTCACAGCTGCCACCAAAGCCAGTATCACAAGCTGAGGTCACACAAACTCCCAAATGCACTGAAGCTGGTGCGACGGGAAAATCCATCACAAAACGACTTTGCAAAAATGTGGGTTTTATGGCATGAGAACCCACAGTTGCTGCAGAGAGGGTGAAACGCCATGTGCCACAACCATGTGTGAGGTGCGGTAGCACTGCCAGAAATGCCCTGTGTAGATCCAGCCCGGTTCCCTTCCATCTTTAGAGTTTTAGTATTTGCTTAATTTTTTTTAAAAGGTGGCTTTGGCTTGTCCCTTTTGCTTAGTAAGTCCTTCGACATTCGTACAACCCCCAAAGGGGGCTCCCATCTTCCTTTGGCCAGAGAGAGCTGTTGTCGTGGAGAGGCGCTGCGTCCGAAGACTCCTCTGAAGAAGCGTGGAGCATCTTGGGAGGGAGATCGTTGCCCACGGTGGTCATAAAAGAGGGGAAAGGGTAGGGGGAGGCAGAGGAGTAGCCAGCGGCATAGTGGACATCTTCGAGGGCATGGAAAGGGTAGGACTGCGTTCCAGGGATGGCGGAATTCCAGCTGGGGCTTCTGTAGTGAGAAGACCCCCCCGGCTCATGAGAGGAGAGGCAGCCAGTGGCGGAAGACGCTTGTAAGGATTCTGAATCTGAACACTCATCCGGCTGACCGAGGCTGTCGGGCATGGATTGTTCCCAGGAGTCTCTCTGCGAGGAAGAAAGGAAACCATTGCTGAAAGTTCTCAAGGGGTTGTAGGCATCGTCCCTACAGTATTATGGGTGGCGGGGTGGGGGGCACAAAGTCCTCCCTGTGTGAGTGAGTGTGTGTGTGTGTGTGTGTGCGAGAGAGAGAGTTAACTGTTAAGACAGCCACTCACCTTCTCTTGGGAAACCTTTAAAACGTCAGGAGGTGAGCCGCGATCAGTGGTGGTGCGTGCGTTCTACAATTCTGCCATTGCACCTTGCAAGCACGGAAACTGGTCTTGATCTCAAGAGGCTACATTCTGCTCTCATCGTGCTTTTGAATTCATTAGGCATAGGGCAGTTGCCATCACATCAAAGGGGCCATGCAATTCAATTTTAATTACATTCATTCGGGGGGGGGGGGACACAACACACACATGTATTCTAATTTACAGTAGACAGTCCTCTATTTGAAGGGATCTCAGAGGACAGTCCTCTATGTGAAAGCATCCCCTGTTTGCAGGGTTGTCCAGTCCAAGCCTGGTTTTAAAATTAAGAACCATCAGAACGGAGAGCAGCGGGGGCTTGGAAATTGCCCATCCACAAGTAGCACCTGGACAGCAGACTGAGGGGGCACACAGCTCACCTGGTCACAGTCTCCCCAAATATGGTGTAGTGCATTTCCATTTAAATTATATAGTACTTATCTCTAAACTTTCATCTAGTGTGTGTGTGTGCACACACATGCATAGCCCCTCCCTGCAACTGACACTGGATGTGGCTCTTGGGGATGAAGGTTGTGCACCCTTGACCTATACATATAAATTAGCACACGGGTGGGGAACCTGTTTCAGCCCAGGGGCCGGATTCAATTTCAGAGAAACTCTCAGGGGCTGCATTCCAGTAGTGGGCAGGGCTGAAGTCAAAAGGGGCAGAGCAAAAATACAAAAAAGAGCAGCATATTGTAGCTAGGGATGGCGGAGAATTCCGCCACGGCTTTCCCCCCGAAATCCGTGGTGGAACGGCCTGCCACCCTGCGGATCCCCCCCGGGATGAGACTTAGCTGGGGCGGATGTTCCGGACAGCGGCGGCTCCAGCGGCGGCTGCGGCTGGTCTTCCGACCGGCTGCCGCCACCGCCATTTGCAGTCTGGTCTTTTTTTTTTACCCAGACGTGATAGGCTATGTAAAGACTTACGTAGCCTATCACTTCTGGGTTAAAAAAAAAACATGCATACGCAAATGGCAGCAGCTACAGCGGCCGACATTTGTGTTCCTTATTTTTCGCCGTTTTAGTTTACGTAAATATTTACTATTTACGCCTTATTTTTCGCCGTTTTAGTTTATGTAAATATAGACTATTACGGCGAGAATAAAGGGGAACGCAAATAGCGTAGCGGTTGCTATTTGCGTTCCTTTTTGATTCGCCATTTTAGCCTAAGTAAATATTTACAGAGCTGAGCCTGCTGGGCAGGACTCCGGGGGGAGGGACGGAGCGCTTCCCCCCACCACCACATAGCAGATCCGCGAAACGGTAAGTGACTCTCATACATCCCCAACTGTCGCTTAAAGCCCTTGCTCCCAATAACTAAGCTTAGGGGAGGCATTTCCATCTTTTAGAATGAGAAAAAACTGCACAGAAGCAGGGAACCACCAAATGATCAGTGGTCTGGGGAGAGGGCATTGCCAAGGAAGGGGGTGAGGCAATCTAGGGAACTCCAGGGGGGCAGAATGAGACTCCAAGAAGGTTGGATTTATCTCCTGGGCTGGAGATTCCCCACCCCTGGATTAGCACATGCAAATTGTATGCAAATCAGCTTCCTTTTTTGTCCTATTTTTTCATGATGCGTGCCCTCATTTTTGGCAATGTGTAATCGGCCATCCTATATATGTATGTATGTATGTATGTATGTATATATAATTTAAACTGGCCTGAAATCAGTTTTGTTGAAGGACAGTATAATACATGCTTTAAATAAAATAGCTAACTAGCTAAATAAATAACTCTACGTGCTTTCTGTGCTGAACTGCCCACACACAAAACACGAACAGGATGTTCTAGAGCTGGAAATGGTGCAGCAAATAACCAAGGGGCTGCCGAATCTTCCCCGTGAGGAACAGCTAAAACATCAGGGGCCTTTTAGTTTAGGAAAAGGCAAGTGAGGTGGAGGGACACCACAGAGGTCTATAAACGGATGAACAAGCAAACACATTGTTTTTAGATAGATGTTGCTGTGTTATCTTTTTATATGGTTTTATGTAAATGCTTTTCTTTTTCTTTGTATAATGTGTTTTAATGGTTTTTCATTTTTGCGAACTGCCCAGAGAGCTTTGGCTATGGGGCAGTAAAGAAATGGAATGAATGAATGAAATGAAATGAAAATGAATGGGATGGAGAAAGGGGATATACAGAAGTTTTTTCTCCCTGTCTCATAATACTTGAACTGAAGGTCTTCCAAGTGAAGCTGAAAGGTAGCAGTGAATCTATTAGCAGACAAAAGGAAGTCCTTCACACAGCACATATAAAATTTATGGCAGGCTTCCCTGACCTGGCACCCTCCAGATGTGCTGGTCTACAAGTCCCATTATCATCAGTGGACATGGCCATTGCTGAGGATGGTGGGAATTGTAGTCTGACACATCTGGAGGGTGCCAGGCTGGTGGAAGCTGATTTATGGACTTCACTGCCACAAGTTGTGTTGATGGCCGCTAGATTTGATAGCTCGGAATTAGATACATTTATGATAGAGGAGGAGGGAGCTATGGTGGCTCCATGGAACCTCCGCATTCAGGAGCACTCCTACTGAATGTCAGTAGCTCGGGAGTAACTGTGGATGAGGGCTGTTGCCTTCATGACCAGCTTGTGGGTTTCCTGGATGCATCCAGCTAGCCACTGTGGGCAACAGGATGCTGGATTAGATGGCCCTATAGTTTGATTCACTGGGCGGGCAGGTGGGGGGGGGGGACACTTGTGGCCCTGCATATGTGGTTGGACTTTGGATATTGACAGGAGTTGCCCATCAGCCTCAATCAGCATGACCAATGGTCAAATATGATGGGAGTTGTAGTTCAGCCACATCTGGAGGGCAGGGCCAGCGTCAAGGGTAGGCATGGTTGGGCACCTGCCAAGGGCCCAAACCCCAGGAAGGGGCCCCTGGGCTTGCTCCTTGTCTTTCCCATTACAACCTACCTGTTCGCCTGCCTCTCACTCCCACCCAGACAATGGTGGTGGAGAGGAGGCGGAGCAGGAGATGCCCCGGCCTGCTTCCTCCCTGGCTCTATGCCTGTCAAGCCAGCAAGCAGTGGCAGTGAGGAGGAGGAGGAGCGAGAGCCGCGGGTGACACTGGCGGCGAGAAGGGAGGCTCACTGAGGGAGGCGCCTGTGGGGGTGTCTTGCCCAAGGGCCCTCAGAAACCTGGGACCAGCACTGCTGGAGGGCCACAGGTTCTCCCAAGCCTGCATGAGGGTCTTCAGACATGCCCTCCGTTCAACCCCAGGCAGCCCGCTTGCGACCCTTGCACCTTCCTTACAGTTAAAAAGTGTGTGGCGTCACTCGGAAAGGATGGCATGACGGACGACAGTGGCGAGGCGGCAAAGAGAGACGAGGCTCCGGAGGTGACAGATGCCGCGCGGTGGTCGACGTACTGGTCCATGAAATGGGTGTCTAGGAGTGAAGGGTAGCCTTGAGCGGCTGGCGATTCATACGCAAATTGCTTGGCTATGAGGGAGGAAGCACAGACGTCGCCAGAGAGCTGCTTACTGCTTTGTAAATCCATATCTGCCGTCAGGGATCTTCGAACTCCATAGTAACTAGACACAGCAGCAGAACCTTTTGGCAATGGAGAAATGAGATCAGTTACTACTGCACCAGGAGCCAAGCAGGTGAGGTGAAGTGGAAATACCCACATGTCCACATCTGAGCTGCCACATCCGATAAAGCGCTGCCCATTAATAGTATGGAGTTCGGTCAATTCATCAATTGTTGACGTTTGTATATGGGTAAAACAGTATTTCTGAAGCAAGAAGGACTCTCCCTTTGTTTTCGGGTGATGCACAAGCATTTCAGAGGAGGCTTCATCTTAGAAGGGGCATCCCTTCTTGTGTGGGTGAGAGAAGGGAGCTGTCTCATTTAAGGTGGTGTTTTCCCTCTACAGTTTTTATAAGTTCTTGCAATATATCTATTTCTATATCTATCTCTACATCTGCTGCCCAATTAATCAAAAGTATTTTGGGTTGCAGCAGTTATGGAATTTCACACTAAATAGTAAGCGAGTTAAGAATGGCAGGAACTCGTCTCTTTGCTGCTACTTTGGGAAGTAGGGGAAGGGAGTGTGATAGACACATTAATATCTTGGCTATATAGAAACCTTGGGGTTTTTCATTGGTTTCATTGGCAGTTCTCCCTTCCTTCCTTGGGAACATTTAAAAATAGTCTCTTGGTGTGAACCAGGAAATGACCTAGCCAGGCAATGAGATGGTTCCCTCTACCCTTTTTATATCCATGTGTCTCTTCCTCTGTTCTCCTTTTTCTCTCATAGGAGGAAAAAGAGGGAGAAAAACAGAGCAAAGGACAACAGAGAAAGACACACAGAACTGCCCACCTTCCACTCTCTTCATCTACTAGGAACATCAAAAGCTGCCTTAGACTGAGTCAGACCTTTGGTCCATCTAGCCCAGCGCTGTCGACACTGACTGGCAGCAGCAGCTCTCCAGGGTAGCAATTTTTCCAGTCCTACTTTGGAGATGCTGGGGATCGAACCTGGGACATTCTGCATGCAAAGCAGGTGCTCTACCACTGAGCTATGACCCTTCCCTCTAAAGACATAGCCCCTTCCCTCTATTTCCCCGGCTACCTCAGCTAGCTTCTCCTATCAGCTGCCTTTTAAATCCTCCCAGGCTGCTACAAGCACACCCTCCTTTTCACTGGCTGATTCTACATGCATACACACACGCACACATATTTTCTTTTCCAACTGACTCAATGTTCCATGCCCACTGAGCATGCTCAGAAACATTAGACTGTTTCTGGGATTTTCCTGCTCCTTAGTTCAGCATTTGTAAGAGTGATAACAAGTGGGATCTGCAACGCAACGTTGCAGCATAGGGTGCTCCTACTCAGGGATCCAGCTGCTCCATTCCCCCTCCCTCCTGCCTTTCCATTCTCCCCCTTCCTCCTCCAATTGTCAGCATTCTGGGCCCATTGAGTATGCTCACTTCTCATTAGGCAGTTATTGGGGGGGGGCGGTCTCCACACTTTTGTTTTTTTTCTAAAGTTTTTTTTTGCTTTTGCAAAACCTTGAACCCAGCACTATAATCATAGAAAATAAAATAAATTAATTAGCAATTGCACTGGCTGCAGAAAGGAAACGAGTAATTAAAGCTCTCCACATGCACCCCCTTCCCCCAAAGCAGAGAACACGAATTGACTAACTAAAGCGCAACTCAGGAGCCACACCAGTGAACAGGGATCGATTTAAAGAAGCCAAGGGGCAGAAGCTGTTTGAAAATAAAAAAGCAAGGAGGAAAGTAGAAGGGATAGTAGCCCTGGAAAGTTTCAATAGCATTTTGCCGCTATTGCAATTGCCACTACTGCAATTTAGGGTGCAATCCTGTGGCCGCTAGTCAGTGGCTGGACAGTCATAGGATAGGTTGGTTCCTGGGAACTGACCTCCACGCCCTCCTGCGCTGCCTCGTAGGCAGCGTGGAACGGTCCCGCACTCCAAGCTCAGAAGAGCTGTGCGGAGCAGCGAAAATGGACGCGTTCCTGGGGGCGGGGCGGGGAAGGCAGTAGTGCCTTTCCTTCGCTTCCTGTCCAGCATCTGCCCCCCACCCCAACTTCCCGTGGCAAGACAGCCGAAATCAGCTCTCTAGCCATGAATGCAGGGCTGCTGCTCCTGCCGTGCATTGGACAGGTGGTCGCTTCCGAGTTCGGAGGCGGCCACCTATCCCAATAGGATTGCACCCTTAGTTGTAAATGTACAACTGGCCTTTTGATCAGATGGGTGGACATATGCATTACAGCAAGATAACTGATAGGTGATGTATATTGAGTTTTGATACAATGCATTTTTATTTGTTTTATTTTGATACACTGTGCATTGCGACCCATCCTGGGATCGTTTTGTGACAAAGGGCAGGATATAAATGATAAATAAATCAAATGTAAAGAAAAAATCTTTTAAAATATTTGCACTGCTGCTGGGTTTTGCTTTTATTGCTTTATGCAGCAGATCTAAATTTTTAAACTTTGGTATTATGTTTTATCATGCTGTATTTTATGGTTTTAATTGTTGTGAACCGCCCTGAAAGCTTTGGCTATTGGGCGGTATAGAAATCTAATAAAATAAAATAAATACAATCACCAGAAATCATGTTCAGAAAAAAGACAGGAGGCCAACATGGAAAACACTGGAATGTAAGCAAGTTGGTATCTGGATTATCTGTAAAAAAAAAAAGATGGTCCTTTCACATGAGGCTTTTACTGTCCAATCGCACTGCCTCATTCACGGAATGTTACAGGGGTCCAGATAACAACATCTTCCATTAGTAGCCCTGTTATGCTTTCCCACCGCTTCATCCACTTTTTTCTTACCAGAAAAAAGAAAAAATCTGCCAAGGAGGAAAAGATGGAATAGCTGCACAACACCTTTTGATTGTTAGCAGTTGGAGCCCTCCCTCTGGAAACTCTGTGAGTGAATGAAGGCTGTCCATTCCAAAGCCAGTGATTAATGCCGAAGCAAGGCGGTTTACACTAGCAATCAGAAAGCACCATGCGACGATTCCATCTTTTCTCTCTTAAGAAAATGACAGAAGAAATGGTGGGAAAACATGGGAGGGCTACGGGTGGAAGACACTGTAATCTAGAACCCCCATAAAATTCCGTGATGAGGCACTGAGATTGCATAACAAAAGCCCCGTCTGGAACCACCTTCAGTCTCCAAATTCAAACCACCGAGCTGTTTCTTGTTGCCTCTTTGTCCGGCCCTCAAACCTTGGAAGGGTGTCGCCCATTCCAAAGGCTGGGCCCATTAAGGAACGCTAGATACATTTGTCACACCCCTGACTCAGCAAATGACACAATCCATTCACTCAAGACCAAGCTCAGAACAGAACCTTTATACGGTCTTTTGTTGTTCTATTTCAAGGTCGCCATGTTGATTTTAACTATTTGTATTTTTCTACTGTTTACATTTTGACCTATGGTTAATTATTAAATGTATACATTTGCACTTTTGTATACATTTTGCCAAATACCTTTGTTGTTACTTCGGTAATGTTTATTACCAGTTCTGCTTCAAGCTGAATTTATTTTCTGTAATGTTGCTGCAGTTTTGTTATGGCCTCTGCCCTACGGCTAAAGGAAACCTGACTTTATTGTTTTATTATGCATCCTGTTTAAACTGTGTTTTATTATTGTAATAATAAAATTGTTCTCCTGTTTAAAAGCAGCCCTTAGTCAGGTTCAGCTTGGCTGTACTGTGGAGAGCTGAGTTCGAATTCTTACTGAGTGACCTATCTCAGAGGCTTTCTTCACGCAGAGCTTTGATCCTGCAATTCATGGAAGTTTGCGGGCTCTTTAGATGATGCCCTGGTGACTCTCCAGGGTGTCTCCTGCACTAAATGCCCTTTGTTCCGTTTTTAAATAGATCGCAGATCATGAGCTATCAAATGACCCAGCTGCGTTCCACTTGAGTTCCCTCTGTGAAAAGAGGAAAACAGGCAAGAAGAGGAGCAAGATCAATGAAAGAGATGGAAGACTCAGATACAGGGAGAAGCGGGGGAAAGGGGAAGGGGGAAGGATAATGTAAGCCACCTTGAGTTCCTTGCGAGAGGGAGAAAGGCGGGGTATAAATGCAATAAATAAATAAATAAATAAATAAGGGGGAAAGGAATTGGGTGAAAAAGGGAGTCGTCGTGATCCTGCATTTAAAACAGAAGCAGAAAGTCCCATTTTAAGTGCAGGATTTTAGGCTGATGTAGAGATGCCCTTCATGGATCACTGCCTTGTTGTGGCGAAAGGGCTTGCGTAGCTCAGTGAAGCCATAAGCTATGCCGTGCAGGGCCACCCAAGACGGACAGGTCATGGCGGAGAATTCTGACAAAATGTGGTCCACTGGAGAAGGAAATGGCAACCCACTCCAGTATTCTTGCCAAGAAAACCCCATGGAACGTATCACAAGGCTAAAAGATATGACGCTGGAAGATGAGCCCCTCAGGTCAGAAGGTGTCCAATATACTACTGGGGAAGAGCAGAGGGAATTTCCAAGTAGCGCCAGAAAGAGCGAAGTGGCTTGGCCAAAGCCGAAAGGACACTCAGCTGTGGATGTGTCTGGTGGTGAAAAGAAAGTCCGATGCTGTAAAGAACAATATTGTTGAGGAACCTGGCATGTAAGATCAATGAAACAAGGTAAGCTGGAGGTGGTCAAACATGAGATGGCAAGACTGAACATCGACATCTTGGGAATCAGTAAACTAAAATGGACAGGCATGGGTGAATTTAATTCAGGTGACCATTATATCTACTGCTGTGGCCAAGAATCCCTTAGAAGAAATGGAGTAGCACTCATAGTCAACAAAAGGGTGGGAAAAGCAGTACTGGGGTACAATCTCAAAAATGATAGAATGATCTCAGTACGAATCCAAGGCAAACCATTCAACATCACAGTAATTCAAGTCTATGCCCCAACCACTGAGGCCGAAGAAGCTGAGCTTGATTGATTCTATGAAGACCTACAACACCTTCTAGAACTGACACCAAAAAAAGATGTCCTTTTCATCATAGGGGATTGGAATGCTAAAGTAGGAAGTCAAGAAATCACCGGGATAACAGGCAAGCATGGCCTTGGTGTACAAAATGAAGCAGGACAAAGGCTAATAGAGTTTTGCCGCGAGAACATGCTGATCATAGCAAACACTCTTTTCCAACAGCACAAGAGGCGATTCTACACATCGACATCACCAGATGGTCAATATCGAAATCAGATTGATTTATTTTATTTTGCAGCCAAAGATGTAGGGATGTATGAATCCCTTACCTGGCTCCGCACAGGGGCATCCGCAGTGGGGGGGAGGCGCTCCGTCCCTCCCCCTGGAATCCTGCCCAGCCACCCACAGCCGGACATCCGGCCGCTGGGCAGCCCTGCAGGGACACAAATGGCGGCTGTCGTAGCCATCGCCATTTGCGTCCCTGTAGTGAGCCGTGATAGGCTACGTAAATATTTACGTAGCCTATCACGGCAGGGGGAAAAACCCCAGCGTATGCAAATGGCGGTAGCCACCACCATTTGCGTACGCTGGGTTTTTTTCCCCCCTGCCGTGATAGGCTACGTAAATAATTATGCAGCCTATCATGGCGGGGGGGGGGAACCAGGATGGCCGCCATTCGCAAAGCAGCGTGGACGGGAGCAGGTAAGTGCTCCGTTTCGCACGCCTTTCGTGGGGTGGGGGCGGCGGGGGCTTCGTTCCACGATGGATTTCGGGGGGCCGAATGCACTGGCATTCGGCCTCACCGAGATCTGTCACGGAATTCTCTGACATCCCTACAAAGATGGAGAAGTTCTATACAGTCAGTAAATGCAAGACCTGGAGCTGACTGTGGCTCAGATCATGAGCTGCTTCTTGCAAAATTTCAGCTTAAATTGAAGAACGTAGGGAAAACCACTAAACCATTCAGGTATGTCCTAAATCATATCCCTTATGAATACACAGTGGAGGTGAGGAATAGATTTAAGGGATTAGACCTGACAGACAGAGCTCCTGAGGAACTATGGACGGAAGTCCATAACATTGTTCAGGAGGCAGCAACTCAATCCATCCCAAAGAAAAAGAAATGCAAGAAAGCCAAGTGGCTGTCTGAGGAGGCTTTACAAGTAGCTGAGGAAAGAAGGGAAGCGAAAAGCAAGGGAGAAAGGGGAAGATATATCCAACTGAATGCAGAGTTCCAGAGAACAGCAAGGAGAGACAAGAAGGTCTTCTTAAATGAACAATGCAAAGAAATTGAGGAAAACAATAGAATGGGAAAGACTAGAGATCTTTTCAAGAAAATTGGAGATATCAAGGGAACGTTTTGTGCAAAGACGGGCTTGATAAAGGACAAAGAAGGCAGGGACCTAACAGAAGCAGATGAGATTAAGAAGAGGTGGAAAGAATACACAGAAGAACTATATAGGAAAGATCTGAATGTCCCTGATAGCCATGATAGTGCAGTCACTGAACTTGAGCCAGACAACCTAGAGAGTGAAGTCAAGTGGGACTTAGGAATCATTACTAACAATAAAGCTAGCGGAGATGACAGTATTCCAGCTGAGCTATTTAAAATCCTAAAAGATGATGCTGTTAAAGTGCTGCACTCAATATGCCAACAAATTTGGAACTCTCAACAGTGGCCACAAGACTGGAAAAGGTCAGTTTACATCCCATTTCCAAAGAAGGGCAATGCCAAAGAGTGTTCAAACTACCACACAATTGCGCTCATTTCACATGCCAGCAAGGTTGTGCTACAAATCCTACAAGCTAGGCTTCAGCAGTATGTGAACCGAGAACTACCGGAAGTACAAGCTGGGTTTCGAAGAGGCAGAGAAACTAGAGATCAAATCACCAACATTCGCTGGATCATGGAGAAAGCAAGAGAATTCCAGAAAAATGTCTATTTCTGCTTCATTGACTATGCTAAAGCCTTTGATTGTGTGGATCACAACAAACTCTGGCAAATTCTGAAAGAGATGGGAGTACCAGACCACCTTACCTGTCTCCTGAGAAACCTGTATGAGGGTCAAGAAGCAACAGTAAGAACCAGACATGGAACAACCGAGTGGTTCAAAATTGGGAAAGGAGTACGACAAGGCTGTATATTGTCGCCCTGCTTATTTAACTTATATAGAGAGTACATCATGAGAAACGCCGGGCTGGATGAATCACAGGTTGGAATTAAGATTGCCAGGAGAATTATCAACAACCTCCGATATGCAGATAATACCACCCTAATGGCAGAAAGCAAAGAGGATCTCAAGAGCCTCTTGTTGAGGGTGAAAGTGGAGAGTGCAAAAGCTGGTTTGAAACTCAACATTAAAAAAACGAAGATCATAGCATCTGGCCCTATCACTTCCTGGCATATAGAAGGGGAAGAAATGGAAGCAGTGACAGATTTTATTTTCTTGGGCTCCAAGATCACCGCAGACGGTGACTGTAGCCATGAAATTAAAAGACACTTGCTCCTTGGGAGGAAAGCTATGGAACACCTAGACAGCATAGTAAGAAGCAGAGACATCACCTTGCCGACAAAGGTCCGTATAGTGAAAGCTATGGTTTTCCCAGTAGCAACGTATGGCTGTGAGAGCTGGACTATAAGGAAGGCTGAGTGCCGAAGAATCGATGCTTTCGAACTGTACTGCTGGAGAAGACTCTTACGAGTCCCCTGGACTGCAAGGAGGTCCAATCAATCAATCCTAAAGGAAATCAACCCTGACTGCTCATTGGAAGGACAGATACTGAAGCTGAAGCTCCAATATTTTGGCCACCTAATGCAAAGAGAAAACTCACTGGAAAAGACCCTGATGCTGGGAAAGATTGAAGGCAAAAGGAAAAGGGGCCGGCAGAGGATGAGATGGCTAGATAGCATCACCGATGCAATGAATATGGACTTGAGCACACTCCGGGAGAGAGCAGAGGACAGGAAGGCCTGGCGTGCTATGGTCCATGGGGTCACGAAGAGTCGGACACGACTGAACGACTGAACAACAAGAGATGCCCTCAGTCTAAGCTACCTCACAGCATTGTCATGAGGAAAAGAAAAAACTGGATAACCACATGTATGCCATTCTGCTTGAGGAAGGAAAGGAATCAGGCTAAAAAATGTAATCCATTCATTTGTCTGTAAAAATATACTTACCCGGCAGTGGGACAAATGACGACTGAGTTGTAGCAACACTGCCCTGAAAAGAAAAGCATGACATATTAAAAAATAAACAATTTCCCTCTCAAATTTAGCAAGGTTGACTGGATTATATCTTAAGAATCCCAGTGAAATCCTAGGCTTCAAAATAAAAGGTAGATATATCAATAGGTTGGCTTTTTTGTCATTTATACCTCATCTTTCCACCCAATTGGGCACTCGAGGCTGCTTGCAATCCTCCCCCCCCCCACCCCAGACAATAGACACACACGCGTGCAAAATCACAATCAAACAATGTACAGCATGTTTCCCCATGGCAGTGCAAGCAAAGAGGGAACTTTACAGCTTCACAGGATGGGGAGAGCCAGGCCCCAGCTACCTAGAGCCATAGTGCTTTCGGAAGCCAAATAGCCAACCTGTCGCAAAGTAAATGCTCTGCCCCAGAGCTATGGCCTTTCCAGGATTGCTAGCTGAAAACAAGTACTGATTTCTGGTTCTTGGGATGCTTCCAGCGGAAGCTTTTATGGTGCAACTGCCCTGCCAGTTTCATGGAATTTGACGGGGGGTCCAGCCAAGCGGCATCTTCCACTTGTAACCTCCCATGTTTTTCTACCGCTACTTTTTTTCTTTCCACAAACAAATCTGTTCAAGGAGGAAAAGATGGAATAGCTGCACAATGACCTTTAATTGGTAGCACCAGGAGACCTCCATCTGGAGGTACCCATGGCCATGCTAGAGTGTGACAGAACCCTACAAACTGCCTTCTAAAAATAAAGAGACAGGATATATACCTAAAAATACCCAAAGACCAAGCACCTTGTAGAAGATTTGGGCTTTCTTCACATGGAGCTTTTATCCTGCGATTGAGATTGCTCCCTCATGGAGGTTTGTGGGATCTTTAGATGATGCCGTGACCCTCCAGGGCGTCTCCTGCACTAAATGCCCTTTGTTCTATTTTTAAGTAGATTGCAGATAATGAGCTATCAAATGACCCGGTTGTGTTCTGCTTGAGTTCCCTCGGTGAAAAAAGAGGAAAAGCGGCAAGAAAAGGAGCAAGATCAATGAAAGAGAATGGAAGACTCAGATACAGGGAGAAGGAGGGGGAAGGGGGTGGGAGAAAAGGAAGCACATAAAAAACGGAGTCGTCATGATCCTGCATTTAAAATGGAAGCAGAAAGCCCTGTTTTAAATGCAGGATTTTAGGCTGGTGTAGAGATGCTCTTGGATGCAGTGTTGATGCCCAGATATAGACAGTTCAGAAACTTCCACTGGTGCAGAATGGTGGGGGCGAGGCGATTCAATCATATAATGCCTATACTGCGCCAGCTGCACTGGTTACTAGTGTGTTTCCGAGCCCAATATCAAGTGCTGGTTTTGACCTTTAAAGCCTTAAATCGTTTGGGACCAAATTACTTGAAGGCCCACCTTCCCCCATATCAGCCTGCCCACACGTTAAGATCAGAAAGAGAGGCTCTTCTCATTTGCTCACCCATTAGAACAATGAGGTGGGTGACCACACGTGAGACGGCCTTCTCTGAAATGGCCCCACATCTGTGGAATAAGTTGCCATCAGGGTCCGCCATGCTCCAACACTGCAGGCTTTTAAGAAGACCTTGAAAACAGATCATTTTACTTTGGCCTTCTCCTAATATGATTGCTTCTGTTGCTGTTTTTATTTCTGGTTTTGTTGATGGTTTTATTGCTGGTTTTGTTGTTGGTTTTATTGCTGGTTTTATTTTTTAATTACTGCTTTTATTGTATTCTTATTTTCTTTAATCATTTCTAATATCATACAGGTTTTATGTGTTTTACTGCTGTATGCTGCTTTGGGAGCGCTTCTGCCCAGCAAGGCGGCCAAATAAATAAATAAATAAATAAAGAGCCCTGCTCAGTTCCAATCCCAAGTGGGACACATTCAGCCCAAGTCAAGTGCCAGCCTTAACCTGGTGATGGTGAAAAGGCCAGCTATCTTCTTTTGAAACCAACTGCACACTTTCTACCTTCTAATCCCCATCCTGTTATAAACAAGATGACGGGAATGAACAGTAGATGCTCCCATTGGTTTTCAGCCTGGAGTGGCAGAGTACAACCTCCTCCAGTTTGCATACTGCAAACAGGAGTTTCCTGACATGGCAAGCAACCAAATTTAGAGGTTTAGATTTGAATTAAAATTTGCCAGTGTCAAGACTTCCTTTTGGTTAACAAGGCTCAGTTCCCACCTGGGCATGTGTTCATCATGGAAATAAGCTCATTACATCGCATCAGAGTCACAAGCCATGCTTGAAAATAAAATGAAATAAAAGCATACACAACAAAGAGACGAAGGGGACTTGATACCCTACCAGCACTTTGGAGCTGACACCTTTCTTGGGATTGTATCAGAACTGATTCACACAACTGCTCTGAGGAGCCTCTTAGGAGCATAGGAAGCTGACTTGCACATTCATTCACTTGGCCCAGCCTTCCCTAATCTGGTGCCCTCCATATATATTGGACTACAACTCCCATCATCCCCAGCCATTCAGGAAAGCTGATTTAGCCAATATTGTTTCCTCTGGCTGCCAGCATCTCTCCAGGGTCCCAAGTAGAGAAGTATTTTCCATTCACTGCTACCTGATCCTTTGGAAATGCCAGAAATCGAACCTGCAACCTTCTGCAAAGGATGGGCTCTACCACAGAGCCATGGTCCCTTTTCAACCCCTTGTAAATCGGGGGTTATTTAGAGAGGGTGAAGCAGTTGCCTGAGCTCTTCCCACTACATGCTGAGATTCTGGGCTTTTCTCTGTGAGGCATTTACCGTGCGTGCATCATTCTCTACTCAGTCGTGTACGGGTCCTTTAGATGACATTATGACTGTCCGGTTATGTTTCTGTGTCTAACCAGCACTTTGGGTGAGATTTTTTTCAGAGCAGGGAAAATGTGGCATTCAATTGTGAAAGCGAAAGAAAGCGCAGTTTCTCCTGTGTTTTTGTGCTATTCCGTTATAGTGCCACCTAGAGGTTATGTAGCAGAAAAGCAGGTAAGGAAATGCTCCTCATCAAGTGCTCAGAGCACAATTCTGCGACCAAACTGAAAGTAGATACAGAGGATTAACAGCCTTGTGTAGAAAAGCTCACTGACTCAGCATGCCATGGCAAATCTTTTCTAAAAAAAATCATTTGTGGTGGCACATTGGTGTCAGAGAGAGGCCAGGCCAGTGGGCAGTCAGACCCAAACACAGCCCTGGACTGTGGACTCTTCAAACCAGGCTCCTTGACGTCAATGTGGCAGGAAGAGGTACAACTCATAACAACAGGGGTCCCCAACCTTTCAGACCCTTGGGCACATTTAGGAATTTGCGAAACTGCTGTGGGCACTACCACAAAATGGCTCCCATGGAGTATATGGCTACTCACATAATGGCTGCTGTGGGGGCCTGGATAGTCAAAAGAGGTGGGGGAGATAAATAGCAAGGCTAGAGCCTGGGAGGGAGGAGAAAATAGCGGGGGGAGGGAGAGAAACAGCAAGCCTCAAGGCTAGGAGCAGGGGGAAACAGTAAGATATAGAGGTAGTGGGGAGAGAAATATTGAAGTCTGAAGCTAGAGGCTGGGAGTGCAGAGAAACAACAAGATTAACGGGTATGTGGGGGAGAAGGAGCAAGGTGAGGGGATAGGAAGGGAGAAAAAGAAGAACGTTAGGGACGGGGAAGGGAGAGAAATAGCAAGGAAAGGGGTTGGGTGGAGAGAAATAACAAGGCTAGAGGCTGGGAGTGGAGACAGAGCGCGAGCGAGAGCACAACGGGGAAATGCCTGTGTGGACAGAAGAAGATTGGGCGGGGCCAGGAAGCAACTCTTTCCTTCTCTTCCTACCTGCTGAACAGCTGATGATTGGCAAGTTCAGGGACAGGAAGGAGAACCTGGTGCCCCTAATGTTTTTCAGGTGTTTTTAAATTAAAAATATTTTTTTGAAGGGGGCAGGGAGTGGAGCACTTTGCAGGTGCCGTGCTGGAGACCCCCGCCTGAGAACACAGCAATGTCAGAAGAGCTCTGCTGGGTCAGTCCAAAAGTCCACAGTGGCCAACCAGGTGCCTCTGGGAAGCCCACAGGCGAGCGGGCCTGAAGAAGGCAGCGATCCCCTCCACCTATTTCTCCCCAGCAGATGAACCTATTCTGGTGACCAGGCAAAGGTGAAAGCACAGCCCCACACCCCCATTTAGGAACACAAGAAGCTGCCTTACACGGAGTCAGGCCATTGGTCTACCTAGCCCAGTATTCTTGATATTGACTGGCAGTGGTTCTCCAAGTATTTGTTGTTGTTCAGGCAGGTTTTTTCCCCAGTCCAACCCGGAGAAGCTGGGGATTGAACCAGGAACCTTCTGCATGCAAAGCAGGAGATCTACCACTGAGCCACATCCCCTCCCCCTGACACCTTGCCTGGCCAATCCAAAGGCTTCATACCGCCTCCCAATCACAAGGGCCAATTTTGCACAGCCCTCTTCCCTTCTGTGTCTGAAGAGGAAACCGAGGCTTGAACACAGACAATCCTTGGTTGTTCATTTCCATAGGGCCCATTTTCAAGCTCCGAAGTCCCTGAGAGGTGGATAAGGCATGTTTTTGGGAAAGGGCAGATAACACCTTGAGGTTCATCACACAAGGCTGAAATCCCACATCCTTACCAGGGCTTTCCGCTTCTTCTTTTTTTGCTGGATTACAATGGGCTCCTTTACACGGGGGACATGTGATATGAATTGAAAACTTCCCTTCTCAGCAGTGTTCTGTGTTTCATTATACAGCACCATCTAGTGTCTCTATTGTGGCGCAACACCGTCATTACACACTGCTGATATCTCGCATTAATGTTTGTTATCAGCTTATCCCTGATCTTTTAAAAAGCAAAAAAAATTGCTTTAAAATTTAAAGATTTAAAAAAAAAATCTTTTTTGATACAGCTCAAAAAGTGCAGGAGATGCTCTGGAGGTTGACGATGTCATGTAAAGAACCCGCAAACGTCCGTGAATAACTGATCACAAGCGTGCAATAAAAGCCTTGTGTAGAAATGCTCCTTGTCTCCAGCACCTGTACTGTGAAATTCTGACCATTTCCTGTACAACCTTTTGGAGCACAGAAGCTCAGACAGGAGGCTGCTTAGGAAAAAGCACCATTTGGCTGATGGCATCCATGCTCAAGCACCTGGGGAATGATTCAGACACCTCGAAAGATAACACATCTGTGTTCGCACAGTATGCCAGTTATCAGTACGGTAGGCACAAATTCACACACAAAAACAAAACCACAGCTTGAGATGACTGCATGGGGTCTGAGTATTCCTGTAGAGACCCTTTAAAAAATCTATGTGGGATACAGAGGGGCAGTTTCTCCAGTAGCAGAAGCATGAAAGAGAAGGTGTGTGCATGTGTGGTTAAAAAGGAAACACTTGTAAACTCCAGAAGTCATTATTGTTACAACAAGCTTGCATAGAAAAATGACTGGGGTTTTCCAGCAGAAAAAGCTGCAACAACTGCAATGTAACAAGTGGGACTTGCAACGAAATGCTGCAGTACCAAGCGCTCCTGTTCAGGGTTGCAGTCAGCCACGCTATGCCCTTTTCCCCACGATACTCTGCTCTGTCCATCCCCACCCAGGTTTCCTTTTGTTTCTCCCCACTAGCCACTTGGGAGTGCTTCTAAATGGGGCTTTTATTGTGCAATCTCCCTGCCTCATTCACAGAAGTTTACTGGAGGGCGGTGGAGTGGGGGGGAGTCCGGGTGGTGCCATCTTCTATTTGGAATCTTCCCATGTTTTCCCACAAATTCTTCCATCGTTTTTCTTTTCAGAAAAAAGATCCCTTTTGACTGGTAACGCTAGGAGTCCTCTGTCTGAAAGCACCCAGTGTTCTGTGGCCAGTCCACACTGGGCATTACTGGATAGGTGGAGGGGTTTGCGTGTTTGCTTGTTGGTCCTTTTGTTTTTGTTCCATAAATATTTGTGGTACTTTTGCAAACCTTTCCCCAACCATACTGATATCTCCCTCTTGTTTCTCAGTAGTCCCGTTTCGGCTACAGCCCAGTTAGCACTCACCAGCTGGGTTCACTAAGGAAGGGAAATGATGAAGATGATGATGATGATGAAGATGATGATAGCAGCAGCAGCAGCCCTAGTAACAACAGAGCACCCTCCATGTACATGGCACTTTACAAAACATGAAAGGACAGCTCCGTTCTTTGAAGGTCACTGTCGGGAGGTCGCCCCTGCTGCCTTCTGAAATCCTCAGGTAGCCAGAATCAACACGCAGACAATAGGGCTCTTTTCCAGGGCTTAATTCCCATTCAACCTAATCATGCTTACAGATGCTAATTGCTTGCTCCTACGAGTGAGACTTAGGAAAGCTGCCTACTCGGGTGTTCTAACCTTAGGAATCAGTTGATCTCTGTTTGGAGGGGAAGGCAGAAAACCTCTGAACTTATGAGCTAGGCCTAGGAAGAGAGAGTCCACCCCTTTCCCATGGGGCATCAGGGCGCCGCTGTTGCCGTCGCCCCAAGCGGGCTGAGCGCCGCCTCTCAGTGCCCGCCATCTCCCACTTGAGGGTGCGCTGGTGCCTAGCGTCCAGAAACTGCTGTTGCTTCTCCCTCTCCCTGCCAGGGTCACTATCACGCTCAGGAATGTGTACCGGGAGGGGCTGCCCCCCTGGCTGCTCCTCTGAACAGCGCGCGGGCTCCTCTCCGGCGGTTTCTATCTCTTCCTCAGAACTGCTTTGGGGCTCTCTGGGCTCCGATCCAACCCTGACAGTCTTATAAGCATAAAGCTGATATAATGTTTTGTACTGGCAGGTTGAATTTCCAAACGGAGAAGCCATAGTACTGAATCTCAGGCCTGTGGGCCAAATTTGGCTGATCAGAGGTCCCGATCCATCTTCCATCTTTCCCCAGATGGCCATGCACCTTTCCCCTGGCCATGTCCCCTTTTCCTCAACTGTGGATTGTTTGGTGGACTCCCAGCTGGTGCATGTCCCCCCCCCACCCCGTTCTAAAATGATGAAATGCCTCTCCTAAGGCTTAGCTATGGACAGTTAAGAGTGTTAAGCTACATTGTGCTGGTATTTTGGCCCCGCCCCTTTTGCCTTTGGCACCACCCACCACTGCAGTGCAGCCCCTAAGAGCTTCTCTGAAATGGAATTTGGCCCACGTGCAGAAGCGAGCTGTGTGCTGGTGCGTGCAGCCCATTCGTGCTTGCTTGGCTTCTCCCACTGACTTGCTTGGGAGCAACACGCCAGGAACCCGGGTTCAGACAACATGCTAAACAAACCAGCTCTGGTCTGTTTAGCTGGCCACACTAGCAAGAGAAGCCAAGTGGGCCCGGCGAATGGGCTGCAAGCAGCAGCAACACAGCTCATTCCCAGAAAGCCGGGATTCTGCAGAATTCTGGCTTGCGGTTCCGTGCGAATACGGCCCTTGTCTGCTCTCCTGGGAAATAAAAAATGCAAACAGCGCATACGTCATCAGCATGCAAATAGGGCCCCCACAATGATTTGGAGGAGAAAGGCCAGGCCTTCCAGACCCTGAAGAGTATTTGACAGTTCTGATGGCTCATTTAGCAAGAGACCATCTGCTCACACACACACACACACACACACACACACACACACACTGGCAGCTCCCCGACCCGCTCTGGATGCATCTGCCGCAAATAGGGATTTTGCTTGGGCAAATTGGAGGGTTTTACTGTTGCTCCAAACACCAGTTCTGAAGAGAGGGCGGCACTTTCTTCATCAATAGGCCGGATCACACCCACTCACCTGGTGTTTGCTTTTGGATTATTACAGTATCTGTTCTGTGACAACTGTGTCCGTGTGTGCAGTTGCAAGCCTAGCGGGGGAGCTGTCTGTGCAAACAAGGAAGTTTGTCCCGTCCTGCAGCTTTGGGATTGGATTGAACAGGCCTACTGATCGCCCCCGTGCATCATAGAGACGGAGCAGCGAGCAGGACATTCCATTCTCGCTTTGCTGTGAAGTCACCTTAGGCCAGGGGTGGGCAGCGGGTGGATGCTTTGGACTTCATCTCCCAGAAGCTCCTGTCAGCATGACCAATAGTCAAGAATGCTGGGAGTTGAAAAAGTCCAAAACATTTCAAGATCTACATTCTGCCCACCCATGCCTTGAGGAGAATTTTAAAACAGAGGAGAATTTTAAGGAGCAAGAAGGTTTCGGCTATATTTGATCACTTCACTACATGCCTGGCTTGCAGGCAGACTAGCGCTGGGCACTCGAGTCCCACCTGAGGAAGCTGATCTGGGTGTGGAAAAGCCAAGTGGCAATTGATTCCAGGCAACTCATTAGGACTGGTCCCTCCATGGAGCTAGACTGATCTAGGTAGTTTCCCAGGCAGGCACCAACGAGACCTAGAGCAAGGTTGCTGCATCACCTGCCCGCAGACTAGTGATGCTTGGATTATGTTAAATCCATTCTGTCTGTGTTTCACAGATTGTCATGCATCTTTTGTTCCATTGTCTGTTCATTGACAGAATCAGATTTTTTTTAACCAGAATTTCATTCTACTTATGCTAATTCACATTAGCACTAATGTGCATTAGCGCACTTGCGCATTGGTGCTGATGCACACTTGCACAAATGCACTAATGCACATGAGTTAATGCGAATTAGCGCAAATCCCCCCAAAAGTGAAAAACCAGTCTGCAAGTATATGCAATCCACGTGACTCAGAAAAAAATGGTCCTCTGGGGAATCCACAGCTTGGATTCATAGAAATCTGAAGTCATTGGAATCCATTGCACATTTCTCCAACATCCTTACGCCAGACCATGCCTTGTGACAATGTTTTGAAGAAATGTCCACTTACATTCAAACGCGAGCTGCTTGTCTGCCTCAAACGCTTTTCAGCCAGCAGATCCTTAACCGTGTGTTTTACCCGCACTCCTTGATAAACCCGTTTGCCATAGTCTGTGGAGACTAAACAAGGAGAGGAAGCATGAGCAGAGGAATGTCAAAAGGGAGGGAATTCTGTGGAGGAAAAGTTTGATAAGTTCAGAAGTCCACATTTCCCAAGACTTCATCCCCCACTCAGACAAGTAATTCACTGGGTAGTCTGATCTACCTAGCGGGGGTGGTTGCTGAAATGAGGCAATGCTATATATGATGCTGCCTGATTGATGGGTAGGAACAGGGGCAAAGCATCTGGGTAGGTTACGGGGCCAGGGCATGGAGAGCTTGGGGGTGGGACAGTCAAAGGGCAGAGTTGAATGGATCAGAGTCAACAGAAAGAGACCCCCCAGCTGGGAATACCTGCTTTATTTTACAAAATACATAATACTAGACCCAGGGTCAGCCCAAGACATTTTGCTGCCTGAGGCAGAGCAGCAAATGGTGCCCCACCCTCAAGTCAAGGTGTATACTAGTACCCAAATCCATAAAAGATACTTTGCCTCCTGAGGAAGAAAATCCCACAAGCGTTTCTCCCTCTCCCTGGAAGTAAAAATACAGTAATGTTACATTAAATCACTAACAACTTTCTGCCATTTCATGGCACCCCAAACAAAAAACAACTGCCTGAGGTGGCGACCTCACTCTGCCTAATGGTCGTGCTGGCCCTGACTGGACCTAAGGGCAAAACAAAGAATGGACAGCTAAAATACCAGGCCATTGGTAAGCCCATGATACCTTGATCTCACTGGAAAAAGTTGGGCTACAAATGTGATTGTATATATAGACTACCCAGTCCCTCCTTCTCCTCTTGTCCCATTTGCTTACCTACTACTCTGCACCATCTACTGCACAATCACTCTTCCCAGCTGGCCCTGTGGCAGCCATTTTGTGAGAGCACCCACAACACTCTCTCAAAATTGCAAATGTACCCACTGACCCATGAAGGTTAGGGATCCCTGCTTTAGCCACAGAAGCCACTCAAGGCTCCAAAGACAAGCTGGGTCTAAGAGCACGACCAGACTGAACCTGATCACTAAAGCATAGTGCAGCCCTGTCCAGAATAGGGTGAACACCACCTCCTGGATCAGATGATCTGCCTGCCAACAGCATCTCCATCTTCTCTAATGCAGACCCCAAATACCCCACAACATTTTGCTGCCCCATTCAGAGGCAGTTATGTTGGGGAGACCATTTTGCCTATTTTCTAAGGTTGGGGGCCAAAATCAGCCAAATTTACTAGCACACCTACTCCTCTGCAACGGGTAATGGCAGCTGCCACCCTGGCTTCCCCCAGATGTCTACTCAGAACAACACTATATTGCCATGCAGGGTCATTCCAAGGTGATGTCTGAGGTACAATGGCACCCACCAATCTATGGGACAAGTACTACCGCCATCAAACAGGCATCAATGGTGACAAAAGGAGGGGAACATTTTGGGATGACTTTTCCCCCTCCCAACCCTCCCCCCATCCAAATTTTGAGACCAAACTTTAGGCTCAACCTTAGTCTTTTTTGAACTGAGCTTCAGTTTGTTGGCCTTCCTCTAGTCCATTATTGACTCCTGACAGCCATTCAACACATCCACAGCTTCATCTCAGGGCTGAACTAAACAATACATTAAATACACCTGAGCTGAGGGCAGTGAAGCAAGAGGGGAGACGGCTAGAACGCAGGTGGAAGAAAACTCGTGCTGAGTCTGACCGAACACAGGTAAGAGCCCACTATCAAGCCTACTCTGTGGTGGTGAGGGTGGCAAAGAGACAGTTCTTTTCCACCAGCATTGCATCTTCTCAGTGTCATCCAGCGGAGCTTTTCCGAGTGGTTCGCGGCCTGTTACATTCTGGGCCAGGGAGAGAGACGGTGGAACCCTCGGTAGCACGCTGTGACGAGTTTGCACAGCACTTTGAGGATAAAGTCGCTCAGATTCGTCATGAATTGGACACCACCATTAATGCAGTTCCATTGGTAGAGGTGTTCAGAGCACCGTCTGGTCCAGTTTTATTGGATGAGTTTCAGTTACTGAGGCCTGAGGATGCGGACAAAGTGCTTGGCCAAGTCCGATCGACCACTTGTGTGCTTGACCCTTGCCCTTCATGGCTTATTAAATCAAACAAGGAGGGGATGTCTGGCTGGGTCCAGGAGGTTGTAAATTCCTCCTTGAGAGAGGGAGTGGTGCCTGCCGCTTTAAAAGAGGCAGTAATTAGACCACTCCTGAAAAAGCCTAACCTGGACCCAGAGGATGTTAACAATTATAGGCCAGTGGCCAACATCCCCTTCCTGGGCAAGGTGCTTGAGCGGGTGGTTGTAGGACAGCTCCAGGCACCGTTGAATGAAACGGATTATCTAGATCCATTTCAATCCGGCTTCAGGCCTGGTTTTGGAACGGAAACTGCCTTGGTCGCCCTGTGGGATGACCTCTGCCGGGAGAGGGACAGGGGGAGTGTTACCCTGTTGATTCTCCTGGACCTCTCAGCGGCTTTCGATACCATCGACCATGGTATCCTTCTGGATAGGTTGTCTGGGTTAGGAGTTGGAGGCACTGCACTACAGTGGTTCCGCTCCTACTTGGATGGCCGATTCCAGAAGGTGGTGCTGGGGGATTATTGCTCTGTGCCATGGCAATTGTGCCATGGGGTTCCACAGGGCTCTATTTTATCCCCCATGCTGTTTAACATCTACATGAAACCGCTGGGGGAGGTTATCCGGAGGTGTGGGCTAAGGTGCCATCAATATGCGGATGACACCCAGCTCTACCTCTCTTTCTCATCAAACCCAGGTAAGGCAGCGGCTGTTCTGAATCAGTGCCTGGGCACAGTAATGGACTGGATGAGGGCCAATAAACTGAAACTCAATCCAGACAAGACGGAGGTACTGTTAGTGGGTGGTTTGTCTGCCCGGCTAGGTGATATTCAACCTGTTCTGGAGGGGGTTGCACTCCCCCTAAAGGATCAGGTTCGTAGTTTGGGGGTGCTCTTGGATCCAGAACTGTCACTTGAGGCACAGGTGAACTCAGTGGCACGGAGCACTTTTTATCAGCTTAGGCTGGTATACCAACTACGCCCTTATCTGGACAGAGATAGCCTAGCTACAGTTATCCATGCTCTGATAACTTCTCGTCTGGATTACTGCAATGCGTTATACGTGGGGCTGCCTTTGAAAATGGTCCGGAAACTTCAGCTGGTCCAAAATAGGGCAGCAAGATTGTTAACAGGGACTGGGCTGTGAGCTCATATTACGCCAGGACTTTTCCAGCTGCACTGGCTGCCAGTCCATTTCCGGGCCCGATTCAAAGTGCTGGTGTTAACATTCAAAGCCCTTAAGGCTTGGGGCCAGGTTACCTGAAGGATCGCCTCCTCCCATATGTGCCTGCCCGGACCTTAAGATCATCGTCAGCGGCCCTTCTCCGTGAGCCCCTGCCAAAGGAAGTGAGGCAGGTGGCTACTAGGAGGAGGGCTTTTTCTGTTGTGGCACCCCGGCTCTGGAATGAGCTCCCTAGTGAGGTTCACCTGGCGCCTACATTGTATTCCTTTCGGCGCCAGGTGAAGACCTTTTTATTTTCCCAGGCATTTTAGCATTTTAGCTTTCTAAATTTTTAGCTTTGCTGTTTTAAATCTTATTTTAAACTCCTGCACTGCTGCTAGGTTTTATTGTGGTTGTATTGTTATATTGTGGTTTTAATGTTCTATATATTTTAAATTGTTTTATTGTGTGTTGTTTGGTTTTAATTTTTGTGAACCGCCCAGAGAGCTTCGGCTATTGGGCGGTATAGAAATGAAATAAATAAATAAATAAATAAATATGTAGCATGCAGTTTACCCTGTCTTCCTTTTTTATTTAAAAGTAAGCACACAGGGCCCTCATCTGGATGGGGGCGGGGACCTCCATGCACAAGTAGGGGTGGTTTAAACCTTCCTCTCCCGGCCACTTCCCCCCCCCCCCTGAATTGACACACCCCTGTGCAGGAGCCAAAATCTGAGAAACAGTGGCTTGCCGAAGTCCAGCGTATGAGTTAAGAAACTAAGAAGAGCCCAGCTGAATCAGACTGAAGGCCTACCTAGTCCAGCATTGTTTCCCATAGTGGCCAACCAGATGCCCCAATGGGAAGCCCACGAGCAGGAAATGAAGGCAGGAGCCCTCTCCCACCATTGTTCTCCAGTGACTGGTATGCATGCGGTCTCTGATTATAATGGAAGCATCTAGCCAATCGGGGCTAGTAGCCACCCATAGCTTTCTCCTCTATGAATTAGTCTAATCCCCTTTTCAAGCCACCCAAGTTGGGGGGGGGGATCACCTCATCTTGTGGCCATGAATTACATAGTTTAACCCTGCACTGTGTGAAGAAAGACTTCCTTTTGTTTGCCCTGGATCTGCTACCATTCAACTTCACTGGATGGCCCCAGGTTGTAGCATCGTAAGAAAGGGAGAATAAATTCTCTAATTTTGTACACCTCTATCCATGTCCCTGCCTCTAAGCTAAAAAGCTACAAACATTGTAGCTTTTCCATGGAGGGGAGTGGCTCCAGCCTCCTCAACGTTTTGGCTTGTATCAGGGCTTCCAAGCTCACCGATCAGAGTTTTGGCCACTTCATCACGACCCTAGCTCTCAGTGAGATGGGGCTTTATGTGGGTTTTATTTAGACAGGCATAGCTGCTATTTTACTGCTGTGGTTGTTTTTCTTTTACTTATTGCTTAAACTGTTCTTAAATTAGGGACAGGTGAATGTCAGTTTCAGTTTCTCATTTTTCCAATCTTAAATTCGGTTCATCCCAAACATTCACATTTTTTTTAAAGGTTCTTATAAAAATTCACACAGATTTTTGTTTCTCCTAATACATGCATTTTTCTATGCAATGTTGCCTAATAGTCACATTTTTGCTGCAATTTTCTTAATATAATGCATTTTGAATGTTATTGTCATTAATATACACATTTTTGTGTGCACATTTCCCCAACATACACATTTGGTGTGCATTTTTGATTGGAGAACTCCATTGCAAAATTCAGGGAAGTGCAAAGTTCAAACAATAGCTGAGTTTCAGTTCATGTGTTGGTTTGCAAGTGCAAAATTAGGTCATGCTGAAATGCGAACTGAATGAACTACTTATGCTTTTGCTATATTCAGACCCTGGAGTATATTTTTCCAAATAGAAAATATATAATAATCATCATTTTTGAACAACTAACCAGCGATGGGGGTTAGCAAATCTATGAATAAGACATTCACTTTGGCTGAGCACTGCTTCTTTTTCTGCATATAATTGCACTGTGTGGAAAAAAACACATGCCAGCTTCCTGCAACAAAAGGGGTTTTTTTCACCCACAAAAATGTGGATTGCTCTCTTCTGGATCTTTCCAGGCTGTGCCTTTAAATCTGCCATTTGTTTGTAGGTTTTGCTTTTAAGTGTGCCCAGCCCTGCACCAGCCAGCCTACGATAATGATGCAGCTTCCTTTCATTCCCTCCCTTGGGGTCAGCCCATGGAAAGAATCTGCAGCTGTGGAAGCCAATGTGGGGCTAGGGAGAGCTTTTAGTCAAATGTTATGGACGGGAATTTGAAGTTCCACTTAATCCTTTAGAAAACAAAAAAGATTAGCATTTCCTGAGCTAAAACAAACACTCATGTCCCACAGGGGCATTGTTTGATCTGTTTGAATTCTGGTTTACCTTTCTAAATTTAGGGGGTTTTGTGGGTTGGTATTCGAGCTTTTGCTCCACATAAATTGCTGTAGGCAGATTCATTTTGTAAGGTGGGACAGTGGTGCTTCTGCAGAAGCTTTTTTCAAGAATTAGATCAGCTAGAAGCAGTAGCAGCAGCCATCCATCAAGTTTCTATCTCCTCCTATCTTCTGTTTAAGCTGTAGGTTGATCTAAGAAGACTTAGCAACACAGCGTTTTTAGAAATACCTGGCCTTTCCTGAATTGCCTGGCGTGCTATGGTCCATGCGGTCACGAAGAGTCGGACATGACTTAACGACTGAACAACAACAACAAATATTAAGAAAACGCTATTGCAAATGTTTGTTTGCTTCCAGTTTTACAGGTTTTAAAAATGCTATTTACAAACATTTGACACCACCAACTAAGAGACATAAGAAATCACAGAGCTGCCAAGAGATGATCGCAACAGTAATTTGTACACAGAACTACAAATTCTTCCTCTTTCATCTGTAGGCTATTGACAGCAAGGCAGATGCTTTCTCCCTACTACTTTGCAATCAGTATAGCAGCCTTCTCCAGTCTTGTGCCTTCCAGATGTAGCTGGCTAGGGATGCTGGGAATTATAGTCCAACACATCTGGAGGGCACCAGCTGGGGAAGGCTGCTGTGTAGTGTATTGCATGGGAAAAATGAATAGAGACATATTTTAACCCCTCTCTGAAAATACTAGAATTGAGTCATCCAGAGGACAGATAAAAGGAAGCCTTTCTTCATACAAGGTCTGGATTACTGCAATGCGTTATACATGGGGCTGCCTTTGAGAACAGTTTGGAAACTTTAGCTGGTCTAAAACAGGGCAGCAAGATTGTTAGCAAGGACTGGCCTATATGATAATATTATGCTGGTAATTTTCCATCTGCACTGACTGCCAGTCCATTTCCAGGCCCAATTCAAAATGCTGGTATTAACATTCAAAGCCCTAAATGGCTTGGGGCCAGGTTACCTGAAGGATCGTCTCCTCCCATGTATACCTGCCCAGCCCCAAAGATTGTCTTCAGCAATCCTTCTCTGGGAGCCCCCACCATAGGAAGTGATGTGGGTGGCTACTAAGAAGAGGGCCTTTTCTGTTGCGGCACCCTGGTTGTGGAATGAGCTTCCCAGAGAGGCTCGCCTGGAGCCTACATTGTGCTCTTTTTGGTGCTAGGTGAAGACCTTATTGTCCCAGGCTTTTAGTCTTTCAGTTTCAGTTGTTTTAAATTTGTTACTGCATTTAAAATCTTTGCACTGCTGTTAGGTTTTATTTGATTATTATTTTTTATTTTATACTGTAGTTCTAAACTTTTAAATTGTATTTTATCGTGTTGTATCTTATGGTTTTAATTGCTGTGAACGGCCCAGAGAGCTTGGGCTATTGGGTGGTATAGAAATGTAATAAATAAATAAAATAACTAATGGGATTAAAATATCTCTCTGTTCGCTTCTTCCATCCAAGACACTACATAGAAGCCTTCTCCAACCTGGTGCCCTCCAGGTGTGCTGGACTTCTCCTAATTAAGGTAGGGAGCTCGCTGTCACAAGATGGGATCCGTGGAGGCAGTGCTCCAGTGTCAGTGGGATGGTGAATCTGCTCCAGGTTTCAGTCAGAACTCTAAAAGAGCTATCCAAGCTATCGCACCTTGGACAGCTCCTTCAGAGTTCCGACTGGTTCCACCGAAGCCTGGAGTGGATTCACAACCTCACTGACATCAGAGCCACCACCTTCCACTGGATGAGGTGATGGACAATAGCTTAGAGTGCTTTAAAAGGTAATGCGACAAAACCATTTATTTATTTATTTATTTATTTATTACATTTCTATACCGCCCAATAACTGAAGATCTCTGGGCAGTTCGCAACAATTAAAACCATAAAACACAACAAATAAAAAAGTTTAAAACTACAGTATAAAATAAAATGGAGCCATGGAGGATTAGACTAACAATGGGTATTAATCATGATTGTTTATCGAACCATCAGATTTCGAGGCACCATGCCTCTAAACACCTACTGCCAGAGGAGGGCTGTTGCCTTCAAACCCTGCAGGTGAGCTTCTTGGAGGCATCTGATTGGACACTGTGGGAAGCTGGGATGCTGGATTAGATAGACTTTGCACTTATCCAGCAGGGCCCTTCTGATGTTCTTATGAGCACTGATCCAGCAGGCCTGTTCTGATGTTCTTATGAGCTTGCAGCAGTGAAGCTTCTGACACGACCAGCTGAACTGGTGAGATGTAAGGATATGTGCAGAAAAGGGCAACCCAAATGATCAAGGAGCTGGAGAAACTCCCCTATGAGGAAAGGTTACAAGGTCTGGGACTGTTTAGCTTAGAAAAAAAGGCGAGTAAGGGGAGACGTGATAGAGGTGTACACAATTATGCATGCCATGGAGACAGTACACAGGGAGACATTTTCTCCCTCCATAATAACCCAGGGTCACCCCATGGAGCTGACGGGTGGGAGATGCAGGACAGGTAAAAAGAAGGACTTTTCACATGGCACAAAGCAAATTCCATAGCATAACTGCCACAAGATGTAGTGATGGCCACCAAAATGGATGGCTTTAAAAGGGGATTAGACAACTTCAAGGCTATCAATGGCTACTAGTCCTGATGGCTTTATCTTACCTCCAGTATCAGAGGCAGTGTGCCTGTCTACACCAATTGCTGTTGCACTCATGTCCTACTTGTGGGCTTCCCATTAGGGCATCTGGTTGGCCACTGTGTGATGTTGGACTAGATAGACCCTTGGTTTAATCCAGCACATCTCTTCTTATGTTCTTAGTTTCAGTCGCTCAGGAACCTGAATCAAAAGGGGGCTAATCAAAGAAGGGCTTCTGATACAACTTTAAAGAGCTTAAGAAGGGTTTGTTTGGTGAGGACACAAGAGGGGGCCTTTTTGATGGCTGCCCCCAGGGTCTGGAACACCCTACCAAGGGAGGCTAGGTCGGCTCCCTCTTTGTTTTCCTTCCATCAGCAGGCAAAGATATTTTTATTCAGGAAGCCCTTTGGCATGTAAGCTGGTCTGCTGCTGAAGGAGGTTTATTGTTGTGTTTTCAACTGATCTGTTTTTATATTCTGTTTTAATCAAGATTCTGTTTTAATCTGTATTTTATTACTGTTAGCTGCCTGGAATGCCAGTTTTGGTGGGAAAGTGGGATATAAATTTCATAAAATGAAGTAAAATAAATACGGGTTGTATGCTTTTGTCAGGGCTGGCCCTACCATTAGGCAGAATGAGGTGACAACCTCAGGCAGCAGATACTGCAGGGTACCAGTGGCAGCCCCCCTGTTCCTCCCGTGCCCCCCCCCAGCTGTTCCCTTCCGTTAGAGGACAGGGCTGTGGATGCCACATGGTCTGTCCTGGGTCCCTGAAGCTAGCCCGTTGCCTCAGGTGCAGGTAGAGGATGCTGTCCCAGCACCAGCATTGAAATAAGAATCAACTGCCAGCCCAGTCAGCTTCTGCACAGAGCTGGCCCTCCCATGAGGCGGAGTGAGTCCCTGTCTCAGGTGGCAGAATGGGAGGAGTGGTGAATTGTGTGTTCATCATCACCACCAAGAGAACCCCCAGCCACTGCTGCTCTGTGTGGTCCAGGAGCCCCACCAACTGTTCTCCTGCCAGCCCTGGTAATAGCATTTGCCACAGTAGGACAGCAGGCCTGGTGGGGGTCTCCGTGGCAGCCACCTCAGGCAGCGGGAGAGCTTGTATTGGCCCTGCTTCTGTACACAGAATGAAAAGGGTGCACCGCCTTTTCCTTCACTTCAGGCAGCAAAATGGCTTGGGCCAGTCCTGGGGAAGGAGTTGAGGGTGACGGTCATGAGATCACCAAGGGATGGCCAAGGGAAGTGGGACAGACTAGGCCGTGGCTTGAGAAGCAGGAACAACACTGGGCAGAGGTGTGAGCAGAAGCACCCAGAAAGGGAGTGGGAGGCAAAGGAAACAGAACTGCCAATGTGTGGATGGAACACTGCAGGATATAAATCCCGAAAAGAGCTCCCTCTCCTCAGTCATATGGAGCCCCAGTTTTAATTCAGCTGCTTGCAGGAAAGCAATGCTCCAGCAGTCAGGCCCAGGCTGAATGTGACAACAGAGCTGCCTAGGAGAACGCCGGCTAGGGAAAGCAGGGCCTGTGTGCCTTAGGAAGTGGACGAGGAAGGAGACCTGGAGGGCTGAGGAGACCATGCGCCAGGGAGGCAAGAGGACAGAGGGTTGCTAAGTCCTTGATCTGCCAGTTGTGGTCTCTACCATCCTCAGAGTGCTGCGATGTGCTGAACAGCAGATAGCAGCAGGGGCCAAAAACCAAGTGGGGAAGCTAAACTGCACAAATTGATTTGAAATAGCCATCTAATTCCTTGGCTGCAGGCATGCCATCTTCTCTACTGCCTCCTAGGCTGGAGTGAGATGGCACCTAAACAGCAAATGTGAGATTTCCAGTCACATGTTTTGTGAATCTGGGAAACATATGAAGCAGGGAACCAGAGAGCAGGAGCTGGTAGGGTGCTTAAACCTTTCTTCACACAATTCCCCCCCCCACACACACACACACAATTTCATCCATCCCAGTTACTTTCTCTCTCAGTTTTCCTCAACCAGGCTTTGAGATTGAAAAGAAGACTGGCTGGGGAACTAGAGGTGAGAGGTGTTTGTGGGGAGAAGAGCAGCAGGCAGAGGAAGGGTTAGATACACACACACACACACACACACACACACACCATATTCGCATAAGGCAGCAAATACAGGATTGGGAATCCCACGTTTACTATGTAATGTCAACGTTTGGCTCTAGCGTGCCATTTTGTCTAAATTTTCTCCATCTCCCCCTGTAAATACCTGTCCCAGTGAATTTTAACGAGAAATGAGGCTGGCTGGAGAAAAAAAAGCTTTGGTGAGGTGAGAATCAGCCCTCTTTCCTGCTGATCTTCCCCCATAAGTGCCCCTTGCTCCCTGTTCTCCCTGTTACTGTGGCAAACATGAGGTTAGGACCACACATTTGCTGAGATAATATCTAATTTGGCCACTGGTTATCCTAGATAGGGCTATACAATGAATGCATAGAACCCAGAATTCTGGTTTACCAGTGTGCAGACAAGGAATGCGCTTGCTGAAGTATCCATAATGATGTCATTTACATTCACAAGTATCACATTGCAGGTATCTGGGTAAATCAAAAGATTTTGTGTCAATTTCACCTTGAAAAAATACTTTAAAAATGGTTAGCATGTGCATTAGAGTGCATTAGTTTTCCCTCCATATCTGCATGTCTTGATAGTAAACGATGCTCAATATGCTTGAGTTGGAGCTAGAATGATGATGATAAAAATAAGAATAAACTTTTTTTCCCTGCTATATCTTTCATCAAAGTAAACTAGGCTGTGGCAGAGAGGTTCTTTCTTGGTTGCTTAAACACAGCATACCTGTGCATCCATTCCCATGCACTTCTCCACCTATCTAGACAATACATTAGCTTCAGTGTATTGCAGTTCTTCAGGGTTCAGCCTCTTCCCTTCAATTTCATGAACCACTTGGAGAGCTTTGGCTATTAGGCAGTATAAAAATGAAATCAATGTGATTGGAGCTGCAGCTCTTCTAGCATGAAAAGAACCAGATCAACTGTGTGAGCGAGCAGTACTTTCCTAAATGCTTCTAGCACCCTGCATTCTCCTACCAAAGAGCATAGCATGAGCCACCCATATCAACATTAAAATGGCTCAAAAAGGTTCTATTCCATCTCTGCTGATTTCATTTATTTTGCAAAAGCCTGTCCTCGATCTAAAAACCAAGATGATGTTTGTTCTTTTGGTAATTAAATATATATTTGAGAAGCATTATTATCCTACAAGATGTTATCGATAGTTCAGAACATACCACGGCAGTTATAGTGTATGCGTAACAGCAGGCCACGCACTGCACGGTGCCTTAGTGTCCATCCACATAAGTTTAGGTGCAAAGGCACTGGTTTCATCCACCACCACCCATCCAGAGATGTCAGAGGGCATTTGTTCTTTGGCTTAAAGATAATGACTATATAACATGTGAAATGGCAGGCTGTGCACAACATGAGGCCCGTAGCATTTGTGTGCATGCACTTACATGCATTACACCTTCTCCACTTGGGTTAGAAACCAGCTGTACCTTCCATTACCTAGAAATTAAACTTAGAAATTCTCTGGGGAGGGAACTGAACCCTGAAGAATAACAATACCAGCAGCTGATACTAATGACAATATTTTAACAGAACATCCCCAAAACGCAAACATAGAGACAGTAATTTGTCAGCAAGAACCGGTATCATCAAAAAATACCAATTGTCCAGGGGAAAGAGGGAGAGTGCAATTGCCTTTCCTCGTTCATAGAATTTGACAGGGGGTCCATAAAATCATAGAATAGTAGGGTTGGAAGAGGCCTACAAGGCCATCGAGTCCAACCCCCTGCTCAATGCAGGAATCCAAGTCAAAACATCCCTGACAGATGGCTTTCCAGCCTCATCTTGAATGCCCCCAGTGTGGGAGAGCCCACCACCTCCCTAGGGAATGGGTTTCATTGTCATATTGCTGTAACAGCCAGGAAGTTTTTCCTGACGTTCAGACGGAATCTGGCTTCCTGTAACTTGAGCCCATTATTCCGTGTCCTATGCTCTGGGATGATCGAGAAGAGATCTTGGCCTTCCTCACTGTGACAGCCTTTCAAGTACTTGAAGAGTGCTATCCTGTCTCGCCTGTTTTCTCAAGGCTAAACATGCCCAGTTATTTCAGTCTCTCCTCATAGGGCTTTGTTTCCTGTCCAGATGATCTCGTCTTCAATTTGTAACCCTCTGGTGTTTTCCCACTGCTTCTTCCATCTTTTTTCTTACCAGAAAGGAAGGAAAAGATGGAATAGGTGCACAGTGCCTTTTGACCGGCAGCGCTAGGAGTGCTCCATTTGGAAGCACCCCTACTCTGAGATCAACTCTGTCAGCTCAGCTAGGAAATCTGCATCCAGGCAGCAGTGAGGACAGTACACCAGCAGAACCCCACACTGTTTCACCCTCTTCCCCATTCATAACACTCAATATGCACACACCAAAAAAATGGCAGTGTAGAAAGCTAGTATGATTGATTTATCTAATTACATGTATATACTGCCCAGTAGCCAAAACTCTCTGGGCAGTTCACAAAAAAACTATTTTTATTCATTCATGTTCATATGCCTGGGTTTACATCCTGTGTTCCTAAAGAAAGTATTGCTTCTGTGAGTTGTTGTGGTTTTAAATAAAATACTGACAGGTACTGGCACTGATTACCTAGGAAAAGGAATGCTATATTTGAAGGTATCAAATGTACTGCACCTGTACAGGCTACTGCAAACCCACCTCCCTGGCTACCAGCCTGAGGCTGATGTGTGTACTGAGTGCTCAGCTGGACAGGCCAAAAACAGCCTCCCCGCACCCACTGTCATCCATGCAGGTCTTCGTAATATCAGTACATAGGACAAAATACCTATGGAAGTTTCAGTTAATCATAGTTCCCCATTTAGAATGAACTGAGAAATGGTGGTTACCAGTTTTCGAACAAGCCAGAAGATTTCGCCACGGTTTGAAGTTAGTTTAAGATTCTGGTTCGTTCCAAGCTAATTAATAGTTTCCTGGTTTGTATGGAACAGGAAACTATGGTTACTTGGCAACCTCCACCTTTCATTCAGGCCTACCGCCAGGGGAAGAGAAAAGGGCTGCCTGCAAGGGCAAAAGTCTCTTTTATAGCTCGGCTTATTAACCTGATATACAATCATCTGACTGCAGCCATTAGCTTAGTAATCTTTATAACAACCTTGCAAAATAGGTCAGCGGTATCCCCACGCTGCAGCTGAAGCCTGGGCAACTGTAGCTTGCCTAAGGCCACCCAGTGAAACAAGATTTGAACTCGGGACTTCCCAGTTCACAGCACAGTCTCTTAGGCACCGATTTAAAAAGCATCTGAGGCTCCATTTCCTCTTTATGCCTTACATCTTCAAAGACATTATACATACATCCATATGTTTTCAGTGTTCGGATATGGATCTTTCAGGTAATCATCGTCATGTACATTTTGTAACACAAGCATAGCTAGCAACACTTACCAGTTTCCATGATCAGTGGTGGCAATGTTCCCCTCTTTATTCAGCTGGATGTCTGGGATAATCAGCCTTCGTGAACTTTCCATCCAAGACTGAAGCCACTGCTAAGGTCAAGTTCAATTTTGAGCCAGACGGAAATGTCCCTTTCCACAATTTTAGGTGATGTCTCCAAAGCGGCTCACCTGGGATTTGTATACATGCAAATCCTTTGATGTCTGTTTAGATGCAATTTGCATGGCCAGCGAGGAGCTTGCTGAAAGGGTTCTTTCAGTTGACCAAAACGATACTTCGGTAGCAAAAAAGGGGGAAAATAAATAAATGAAGTGTATGTTCACAGATAGATAGATAGATAGATAGATAGATAGATAGACAGATAGATAGATAAAATAAAATAAAATCTCAACAGGCCCCTATTGAGTTCAGTAGGACTTACTCCCAGGTGAGTCTGCACTGGATTACAGCCTTATAGGGTAATCATTTACATGTTTACTCAGAAGTAAGTCCCATTGAGTTTAATGGATCTAACTCCCATTAAAGATGGTATAGGAGTGCAGCTTTAGAGTCTCTGCAGGCCAACTTTGCAAGGTTACTTGAACTATTATTTTAGTTACACTATAGAACAGAAGCCCAGCTAAATCTGGGGCATTATATGTGCTGACAAATTTCCTGGAATTTCCCAATGTAAAAACAAAGCAACAACAACAAAAATGGAACCATCTTGTTCTGTATCTGTAGCAACAACAGTATAATTTAATTATCAAAAACTTATTTTCTTCCCAATAAGGCTGTACCACCCAAAGAGCATTCTTCTTCATTTCAGCTCTTGTTTACTTTTACTGTTATAGATCATGAAAAATCTCAATAAGTTACGTACAGATAATAAAAACAAATATTGTTCCAAATATTGTTATTGCATTTATTTCATTTATTAATTACATTTATATGCAACACCATAACAAAGTTTGCCACATGGATTATAATGAATAAATAAAAACAAAAACAATTTAAATACAAAATAAGACAGAAAACCATAAAATCAAAAAGAAGCATAAATACAGAAGCAGCAGCAGCAACAAAAACCTCACAGCAGCCCGAGTAAAAATAGTTTTTAAAACTAATAGAGCCCTCTATCTAACATGTGTCTATCCAGTTGAATTGTACCCAAAGGGCACAATCTTATGCATGTTTAGACAGAAAAATGTCCTACAACATTTTGTAAGACATTTTTCTGTTTAAACATGCATAGGATTGTGACCTAAGAGGCCCAGACTACATGAGTTACTTAAAAGGCCTGGGTAAACAAAAATATCTTCACCTGTTGCCAGAAAGATCACAAAGTTGTGTCAAACAAAACTCTTTGCCTTGTACTTTAAAAAAAAGCTGAAATGACATTAAAAACTAAAAAATTGGCAGCATTTCAGAATTCAAATTCGTCTCCGCAGATTTTCAGATCTTCAGTTAAGGGCCTTGGGGTTCTTTTGTTTGTTTTGCCAATTATTGCTAAACAACATTGGGCTACATCCAGGCTTAGTCATGCTTAGAGTAGACCCACTGAAATCAAAGGGACAAGTCAGTGATGACTAACCTACTCCACTGATTTCAATGGGACTACTCTAAGCATGACAATCAGGATCTAACCCATTATCTTCAGCATAAACCATCAACAATGAATAGTCAATTGGTTCATGTTTACTGTTCTTTGATAGTGAACTGCAGCTGCAAAGAGCTGGATTACATTATGGGATGGTGCAAAGAGTGAGTTGTTTACACAAGTCCTGGTGTCATTTTCTTTTTCTGGCATAGCAATCAACTACAGTGCAGTACATGATATATCATGTTGCAGGACGAAGAGGTATTTTTACACTTTGTCCAATTACAATGAAGCACAACGTGAAAGCAAATTCTGATCTCACAATCTCAAAGCTGCCAGGAGCTTAGCTGCTTCTTGATCAGAACAGGGTTCCTTGGAAGCAGTAACCAAGTTCAGCTTCACAAAAGGTCATTGGTAAGATCTGAGTTTAACTAAAAGAGCAGACTAAAGATGAACATCAATTTGTTCAATCTTTACACAGTCAGCTATTTTTACTTTTAACATATGATCAGGGGTGTGATAAATAGGAACATGGCGCTTAAAATTCCTCACTCAGTAATATTGGTTTTCTTTTCTGCGTATCAAGCGTGAGAGATGTCAAAACCAAGAGTTGGGCACCCAGAGGTTTGGGATGCCACTGCCCAATAGACATCCCTGTTGATGCCTTAAAGTGGCTCTATTCCAGCTCTAGGCCGAGTTCCACCTACAACTGCCACCACTTGGTGCTGATTGGTGCGTGATCACCTCGGCCAGGTATAAATATTTCAGCACTGGGGCCTCACTTGTCAAGTCTGTTGGGCTGTGTATCTCCGTGCCTTGCTTCCTCTGTTGTGGGCCGCTTCTCATTACAACCTCCTGATCTTGGATTCATTTCTCGACCATGTTTATTCCTGGATTGCGTTCCTACATTAATAACATTTTTAAAAGCCCTGTTGGATCAGATCAACAGTCTATCTAGTCTAGTATCTTGCTTTCCACAATGGCCAACCAGATGATGATGATGATAATGATGCTTTAAAAGATTAATAATAATCTTTCATGACACAAAAGCCCCCACAAGCTGCTGTACAATTCTCAAGTAAAACATTCATTTATTTGATTTATTATTCATTAAAAATAGATACACATCTGAAAACAAACATTAAAAATGAACATCACATTTCAGTCTAGGGAGAGCAATTAATAAAACAGTCGAAATAAAATCACCGCATCTTCTAGCTGCGAATTCTATAGATTTAACTACGTGCTATATAAAGAAGTCCTTCCTTTTGTCCGTCCTGAATCTCCCCAATGTTCAGCTTCAGTAGATGCTGGATTCTAGTGTTTTTTCCTCACCCCCCCCCCTTCCTGTCCCGCTTTGCTTTTCTACACGCGCTCATTATTAGAAACAAGTAATGAGGGTTTCAATCCAACGCGGAACCATCCCACTGGAGCATGCGTTCCCAGCCGGACATGACACCGCGATACTCTCTTTCTGCTTTGACAGCCCGGCTAAGCCCCGCCTCTCCGCGCGACTCCATTGGCTGTCTGGACGGCTTCTGGCGCTATCATTGGCTGAGGAAATTCATCCGGGCGGTTCGCGAGCGCACGGGCGGGGGGAAGTTGTTGTCGCGCTGGAAGTTGGAAGGGAGGAAAACTGACGGTAACTATGGAAACGGGGCCTAGTGCCTGCCCCCGAGCCAGGGTTCGAGGCCCGAAGGCCTTCTTCATTCCCCGAGCCCTTGGTTCTTTGACTGTTGAGCTCCTGAGTGGGAGGAAGCGGGAGCCCCCTTGCTAGGTCCTACTTCGTCCTGCTCGAAGCCCTAGAAAATTGGGTAGGAGCCCTTCTCCAGGGAGGGGGCGAGCGAAACGGGGTTGGGGAGGAACTCTGGGTTTGAGGAGGGGAGATTTAGTATATGGAGGGGTTGACTTGTCTTTTAGGGGCAGCTTGAGCTGGGGAAGGTAAGGGGCCATGCCATGAAACATAATCAACTTTACATCCTTTAACTGAAAAACATGTATTTATTGGTAGCCCACCCTGGCCTTTGGGCTCAAGGCAGGTTACGTTGGCTTCCCAATCAGAAATGAATGATAAATGGCTTGCAATTTAAGTGCTTTTTCTGTTGGTTTCCCTCCACCCCACCCTAAGTGAAGCGAATAAGTGGAGTTGAAACCAGGTGATTTGTGTAATTGTGCCAAAACTGAGAGACTGTCTGGAGAATGGGGGATAATAATACTGACCTACCTTATAGGGTGGTTGTTGGAGTTACTGAGATAACATATCTGAAACTGGACATTTGAAAGCATGGTGTAAATATATTTGTATCATTTTATTTTATACTTGTATTTATGCTTGTTGTCTTGATACCTTTATGTAAACTGCTTTGTGAGGTTCACCTGAAAAACAGCATATAAATACCTTAAATAAATGAATAGATTATTATATGCTCACTTAACATTGCCCCATATCACACTGGGACTCACCTATGCATGATACAATCCTATGCGTGACAACTCAAAGTAAGCCCCATTGAGTTCCGTGAGGCTTACTTCCAGGTAAGCGTGTATAGGATTGTAGACTTAATGTAAAAAAATGTGTTGGTGTTTTAACAGATACATGTATATTTGAACTGTCAATTGTTGAGTATGGATTCCTGTTCTTCCTGGTGCTGGACTTCACCACTGAGCTTTAAAAAAAAAAAAAAAGCAAACAAAATTATGCAGTTGTTTCAAGAAATGGCAACTGTTAATTTTAAAAGACGGAAAGATTTAATTTGAAATTAAGAGTCTTTACAGAAGCCATAGCATCCTGTTGCAATCTTGTAAAAGTTCAAAACTTAGGCAAGGACAGAAATGGCTCCCCTGCCCCAAACTATAAATGTGCATATGGTCATTGGAATCACAGATGCCATGCATGATGTGTGTATATTGGAGATGAGGGAATATAAGAAAGCTAAGGTTTTCATATTTATAGAAGCTAGGTGCTTTTCTAAAACCAAATTACCAAGATTCTTGCAGTAAAATCCCAAGGAATAATGTGGATCAGGGGAAGCATATTTAGGACAGGACAACAGGAAGGCTGTCATTCTCTGTGTCTGAATGTAAGAGGGATTGTATCTCTATCTTCATCCTCCAGCACTCTTACCATGCCGCCTGGGAAGCTGGGCAATAAGGAAACCTTGGTTCTGCAGTGTGAATGGGAGATGTGCAGTTTTGTAGCCTCAAAGATGGAGGAGTTCTGTGAACATGTGTCAAAGCATTTGCAGCAGCATCTCCATGGCAAAGATGAGGATGAAGAGATGGATTCTCTTGGTAAGGGGCACAGGGTGCAGTTTTTAAAATTCGTGTCCGGCCCTGAGGTGGCTTTTGGTGTAAGCTACAGCGTTAGTCTCTGAAAGTCAAACTTTTTGCACATACTTTCCCAGATCTCCTTCCCTTTCCTGGCCAAAACAGTTGCACTGATGCTTGATTTGATTAATTATAAAATAATTCATCAGAACCTGAGTTACTTCAGTGTTTCACAAACTGGAGAGCAGGCCTACTGGTATGGTATTGGGTGTTGACAGTGCAGAGTGCAACAGCTTTGTATTTCTTACTAGTAATAGCCCTGTAAGCAGGTAGTACTTGGGATTTGTCAAAGCATGGCCATGATCTGACTGGGATTGTGAGGGCTGAGGTTTCAGGTCTTTCACCACTATGGTCCATTCACCTTGGTGTAGAATTTAAGTAGCCTTTAGGTAATACAAACTACTGGTGTAGTGGCAGTTGGGCAGTAGAGGAGCCAGGAAAGTATGCCCAGTATGGCTTCTAGGTGGGTAGACATCCAAAAGTGTTTGGGAGGGCGATCCAGATATGAACTGCCACAGAACAGAGACATTGTGAAGTAAGACCGCGATTTGTCTTCCAGTGATGGAAGGGAATACCTTTGAACGTTCTTTGTGTTTGTGCATCCATGCCACAGTCCTGCCAGCCTTCACCTACTTGTCCCAAATGGGAATCTCTCTGTTTTTGCATTTCAGAAGAATACACCTGCCTCTGGCAGGAGTGCGGGTTCTGTTCTCCTGAGAGCCCTGCAGAGTTGGTCCGCCATGTTTACTTCCACTGTTACCACACCAAGCTGAAGCAGTGGGGGCTCCATGCCTTACAGAGCCAATCAGACTTGACGCCCTGTCAACTGGACTTTCAGAGCCGGAACATTATCCCTGAGATCCAGGAGAACTTCCTCTGCCTCTGGGAGTACTGTGAGGTGAGAGACACAGGATGGGGATAAGTTGTCAAGTGTGGCTGTTTCTCATTAGGCTCCCTTTGGGTAGATGAGGTTGTAGAACATCCAGATTCTCCTACCAAGGCAGTGGAGTCTGTGAGCATACTGTGATGTTAGAGGGAGAAACAGTAACTCAAGTACCCTTTTCAGACAAATACGCATTTGTGCAACTTCATTTAATTTGTAGAAACTTCTTCAGTCTCCACCTTTCCATCATAATCCAGAGAACTATTGGGGGAGATATTGGACAGGCACTGGGGAAACATTTATTCTCCCCGATGCCGTTCCCTAAAACAAAACCCAGAATGTTTTCTGAACACGCCACCACTGCCACAGCTTATGTTTGTTGACAAACTCACCAGGGCATAGCCCTGGAACACACAAAATAAAAGTGGCATGCCTTTTGAACATGAGATCGCCTTGTGTCCTTCCCAGAAATTCACCACAGAGGCCATAACTGCACTGTTCGAGGAATTCATGGCTACTGCCGGTGTGTGTCTCCCTGATAATTCCGTAGGAGAAAGGCTGAATGGGATGACATCACATCACAGCTTTCCCTACAAGTGGCAGCCAGTGGAGTGAGGGGTGGGGGCAGGGAAATACTTAATACAATGACATCGGGTTTCTTTTACAACATGTTGCTGGGGGCCATGTTGAGGAGATCACAGGTTCCTCATAATACGCACTAATGGCCACACCGACACCCTATACACTGCATTGGAAACTGCTTTGAACAAAAAAGGAGAAATCCTAGAATGTGCATGTGAGCCTGCATATGTACAGAGAACAGCTAAATGGATTGCCACCTCTATTCATTAATTTTTTTGAAGAGCTGTTGATTTGGGGCTCAAGAGCACTGTTGTGGAAGAACAGGTCTCCATGATGTATGAGCTGAGGTCATGATATGAGGCAGAATATTGCTATCCTTTTTCCTCTGAATATTAGAACCTCTTTCAGATTCTTCTCATTCATTTTCAAATGGATCTCTGCCCTGATGAAGGCTAGAAAACTGGGACACGACTCTCCTGGAATGCCTCCTGCGCATCTTGTGCAAGCCCCCCTTCCCACCCACCCTACTTCCAGGGACTCCTTAGTAGATTCTTTTTTTTTTTTTTAATGAAATTGAGATTCACATCGTAGAACCATTTATTTATTTATATATAGGCTACTCTGTAACAGAAGTTCTTCAGATAGTTACAAGATGGATCGATTTGTTTGCTGTCCCACTCGCAGTGCACTAAGAGAATATTCTAATTTCTCTGTCTTCCCATTAGCGTGCTTTTGATAACCCCGAGTGGTTCTACAGGCATGTGGAGGATCACAGTTTCTGCACAGAGTACAAGGCAGTTGGGAAGGAGAACCACGTGGTTTTCTGTGGCTGGAAAGGTAAGAGTTAAACTTCTTGTATTCTTGTATTAACCTCTGGAGGTTGCAGGAGGTGGGTGTACTCAGTGGCACTCTGAACAACTCAAGAGCCCAAAGTTTTCCTGTTGTTTTAGTCCAGAATGAAAGGTAAAACCGTTTCTGGAATTTAAAAGAACATGTCCACATTTGTATGAAATATCATACATAATTATATCATAATATCAGCATACATATGACAGCACATTGTTCAACATTTACAAAACATTAAATGCCTGTTTAGGTACCAATCTGTAAATAATATTTTAGAGAGCTATCCTATGGCCGCTAGACAGTGTCTAGATGGCCATAGGATTTTTGTGTTTCTGGGAACTGAGCTCGGAGCCAGAGCTTCAAGCTTGGTTCCCAGAAACCGCACTCCCCGCCCTCTCCCACGCCACCTTGTAGGCAGTGCGGTTCTTCCCTGTGTCCACGCTCATAAACGCAGTGTGGAGCAGGCGAAAAGGGGGTGTTCCTTGGGGAGGAGAGGAGACCGCAGAAGTGTCATTAAGACACTTCCTATGCGCCGTCTTCACCCCACCCCACCCTTGCTCCTACATCCCCAGCTAGATAGCCAAAATTGGCTGTCTAGCCACAAATGCAAGGTGGCCGGATCACAGAGGAGAGGTTCCCCTCCATGCTTCACCTACCCTGCATTGGATAGTCGGCCACCTCCAGGTTCAGAAGCAGCCGACTGTCCCGATAGGATTGCACCCTTAATAATTCACAAACTTTGACCAGTTTTTCTCTAAACCATATCATATGTGTGTTTCCTGTGGAGGGAAAATGAAGTTTGGGGGAGAATGGCACCATTTTCATTATTAACTTCACTCTGTACAAAACATTGTTGTATCTTTTGGTTCATATGCAGTAGGTAAGACAGACCCACCCTAACAAACTCATGCATGTAAAAACAAAACTGAAACCCCTCATGTTTCAAAAAGCATTTGAGAAATGTACTGAAGTGGGTTCTAAAAAGGACCATCCCTGCATTTTCCCCCACTGGAACGCCAGATGTGACAAATGTCAGTCCTTGGTCTCATACCTCTTTGGAATAAATAGATACTAAGCATTGTCCCTTTGGGTCTAGATTGCGACTGCACTTTCAAAGGCCGGTGCAAGTTGCGCGAACACCTGCGCAGCCACACGCAGGAGAAGGTCGTTGCTTGTCCCACCTGTGGCGGGATGTTCTCCAACAACACCAAGTTCTTTGATCACATTCGCCGGCAGACCGCATTAGAACGTAAGTACCTGAGCAGCCAGTGGGTAGAGCCAGAGAAGTAGCAATTGGTGTACGTGAGGGGAGGACATGGAATTATGAAGGGAGGGAAAAGTTCTTCCTCTTGACTTTTTCCAAAGCACTTGGCAGGCTCTCTTTTTGCTTTACAGAGCCTATATTTGCATCCATGAGGACTATAAACGCTAAGTTTTCACATTTAAATGTATATTTCCTGCATCTAGGTGGTGATAGCATTGAAATATCACTGTTGCTATATTGAAATGTCACTGTTTTCACACTTAGACATAGTATTCCTATTTCCTTTTTTCCTGTGAACAAAGATGTGTCCCCCGTCCGTCCATCCATCCATCCATCCGTCTCCCCCCACCCCCCACCATGAGAGCCTAGACAGCATTTCTTTCTGGCAGATGTGGTAGCGGTTGGCGGTGATACAGTATGGAACATTAAGGCCTCCTCTGTTCACTAGAGGCATAAAATACATTGTCAGAGTATCTGAATTGAAATAGTCTTATATCTGGACTCCATCATTCAGACAAAAAATGGCTGTTCCTCACTTTGCATACCAGCTCAGCAATATTCACAAGTTAATAAAAGCATAGTGGGGATGTTATTTTCTTTGTGAGAACTCCTTCTCAGTAGACTGGTATCACTATGTGGACTAGAGACATTTCCTTTTAAAAAAAATAAAGCTGGAATGTATGGTGCAATCACTGTTTTGCCAGAAGCCATACAGATGGCTAGGCATGCCCGCAAACAGGCCGGTTCCATAATGCCTGGTTTTTGCAGTAACAAACTCTAGAAAGGGTTTGACACCTAAGAAGAAGGGGAAGTTGTTGCTGTCCTAGGGGACAGGCGCCCTCTGGTCCGGTCTCTCTTGCCTTTCTTTGTTCTATATCTGGTGCATCCTCATCTACTCCTTACAGAGCAGCGATTCCAGTGTTCCCACTGCTCCAAGAGGTTTGCCACAGAGCGGTTGTTGCGTGATCATATGCGGAACCATGGTAAGTGCTGGCGGAGGCTGCTTTCCCTCTCCCTGGCTCCCTCTTCCCAGTGGTGACCTCCTCTTGTTTCTCTTGAGCAGTCAACCACTACAAGTGCCCCCTGTGCGACATGACCTGCCCTCTGCCCTCCTCTCTGCGCAACCACATCCGCTTCCGGCACAGTGAGGAGCGGCCCTTCAAGTGCGATTACTGTGACCACAGGTAAATGGAGGCTGGCCAGGGGAGAGGGAGGCCCAGGGCTCACAGACCTTGTGAAGCAAGGTGGAGAACCCAGGTGGCCCCTGAGCTTTATGGGGGCACATTGCATTTTTGCAAGGGATATAGACAAGATGGTTTTTGTCCCTGGCAGGGGAATTTTCATGCTTTCTCCTCAATTTTGAAAAACAATTGGCTTGCTGTCATTGTTTTAAGACTCTGGGAATTATGGAGATCTGACAAGCAACAGAAAAAAAGAAGTTGATGATTAAATGAAATGGAAACTTAGAGACAACTATTTATACTCTGGAGTTTGGCCCAAAATTGATGTAACTCCATAAAATCCCTAATCTACCCACCTATCTAACATGGGTGGGTGAACTTAATAGAGGAAACCACCATATTTAATGTAATTAAATACCTGTGGGTTCAAGAACTGATCTCTTAAACCAGTCTTCCCCATCCTGGTGCCTTCCAGCTGTTTTGGACTACAACTCCCCATCACCCCTGACCACTGGTTGGGACTCATGGGAGTTGTAATCCAGAATATCTGGAAGCCATCAGGTCTGGGAAGGCTGTTAGACCCACCTTGTCCTATTCTCTGGAAGAAACATATTTATTTTTATTTACAACATTTCTATGCTCCCCTTAATATAAAATTTTCAGGGCAGCGTACAATGCTAAAATCAATCAATATATCAAAAGTCACTAGAAACATAAAATTAGCAGAACAGCAGTCAAAACAAAGCAATAAAATTCAGTAGGATGGAATTTTAAGTTAATAAAATTAACTTAAAATTAATTTAAGTTAATACATTAATATTAAGTTATTAATATAAGTTAATTAATTTAAGTTAATTAATATAATAACTTATTAATGGGCAAATAAGACTTTGCTTGACACTGGAATGTCATCAGAATTTGCACTGGGTGAGTTTCCCTGGGGACAGTAGTGCAGCTAGGGCTAGACCTTGGGGCCAGAGTGCAGGGCACCAGACCCGGGGGGTGGCAAATGACCACTCAGAAAGTGGCAGGCAATGTGGGCATCAGGACAGAAGAAGCAAACTCCATTTTATTCCTCAAGTGCTATAAGTGAGTTTAAGCTGATGGTGCTATAAGTGAGTTTAAAATGCAAAACTGCACATATTCAAGAATATTATTATCATCATTATCATCATCATCAAGGTTGGCAAACAGCATGGAATGATGGTTGGGAGCAAAGAGAAATGTTAGTTGTGTGCTTCACAACTGAAGTAATACAGCCATCTGAAGGGGAGCCCCATAAGACCGTTAAGTGCAGGGTGCTGAAATTACCTAGCTGCATCACAGCCTGAGGAGAGCTTCCCATAAATGGGACACCACAGTTGAGAAGACCCTCTCCCCAGTGACCCTGGGGATGGCCTCTGATACCGACCATGGACAGGTTTGCTTGGTGGGAGAAATTTAGATCTTAGACTGGCAGAGAAATGCAACCACTGCTTGTCATGTTTTGCTTTTGAGAAATCTAGCTGGTCTCTCTTCCTGGGAATTCTTCTGCACTCAAAAATAGCAAGCTGTTCTGGTTAAGAGTCCAAACGCGATATGTGCATTTTCTGACTTGTAGGTGCTGCAGACTAATGTAAGCTACTGTCCTAGTCTTTGTGCTGGAGTTTTAGATCCTTGCTTTGTGTGTTTCTTCCAGCTGTAAGAATCTCATTGATCTACGGAAGCACTTGGATACACACAGCAAAGAGCCGGCCTACCGCTGTGAGTTTGAGACCTGCAGCTTCAGCGCCCGGTCCCTCTGCTCCATCAAACTGCACTGCAAGAAGGTTCACGAGGTGCGACGGGAATGTGAGGGAGTTGCAGAGCCTGGGGCTGTTTCTTTGAAGCAGAGTATTGATACCTGAGGAGCTAACAGGATCTTCGCAGAATTCCTACAGGATATGGCCACGGCCATAAAAAGGGCTAGAGCTAAAGTGAAATTTGTTTAGTTTTCCAGCAAAAGAGTATAGCACAGAGCTGATTGATATCTGCACCAGCTAATTTTGTGTAAAAATACCCTAGTCATGGGGAGGAGTTGTTGAAGTTCTGCCCCTTCACTGCTGGCAGTCCAACTCAGTTCTTCCTTTTTCTTTAAAGGTTTTACTAAAGTTTTTTTTACATACTTTCAAGCCTGTCTTCGTGGCCAATAGGGTCTAGAAACTTCTTTAAAACAACCCAAATCATGAAAGCTGATTTTGAAGGATGCTGAATTTCAGACCCAGGTCTAATTTCTTTGGCAGAATACAGCAATGACCCACCAAGTTGCTGTTCAGAAAACTCAGTGAAGCTGATATATAGGAAGTCTCTAGCCTGGTTTGTGCGTAAAGAGAAGCCCCCATGGGCAATTTTCCCTGTGGGGTTTATTGTTGGTGCTGCAGCTGCCACCACTTTGAATATTTGGGGCACAGCAGGGGCGAACCATAACTTCTCGTTACATGCAAACCTGGCAAGGGTGGGTTATTGAGGTGGTTGCCATCCGCAACCCTAAAACAACCCATGGATTCTCGGTGGCTTGTCAACCACCCCAACAACCCACCCTTGCCAGGTTTGCATGTAACGAGAAGCTGGGGGGCGGGGGCTTGGATTGCCAGTCTGGCACCCACGGGCACTGCACCCTACCATAGCTAATAAGCCATGCTGGGTTGCAGTGATGGTGTGAACCAGGTCTCTGCCTAAATTTTTTTTCATGCCATTGCTTTCCCTCTTTGCATCCCCTCAGGGCGACTCAGAGCCCCGCTACAAATGCCACGTCTGTGACAAATGCTTCACACGCGGGAACAATCTGACTGTGCACCTCAGAAAGAAGCACCAGTTCAAGTGGCCTTCGGGCCATCCTCGCTTCAGGTATGCAGACTTAGGGCTGGGCTGAAACGCCCCCCCCCCCCCCCGCTCCCAATTTCGTGGCCCACATCTGCAGACCATGAAATTCAACAGCTTTTCTGGGGACAAACTCCACCAGAGCTGCATGGAGCTCTGGCTGGCCAGTGGCTGCTGTCTTGTACTCAAAGGCATTCAGGGAGGGTGGGGGTGGAAATGGCAGCTGCCAGGCAATCAAAGGTTCAAGAAGCTTGGATGCCCGCCTCCCTTAAATCGCCTTTAAGGTGGCCTCCATCTCTAAAATGCAAACGAGGGGAGGCGGTTCCACACCATTCTTTTGCCCTGAACATCCCTCTCTCAGATTCTGGCTGAGCACTTGAACTATTCTGAGTGCAGCCCAAAGCTATGTGGTCTTGAGCATCTCTTTCTTCAGGCTGCAAAGAACAAGCAAGGAGATTAATTGGGTAACAGGCTGACTGCCCATCTCTTCACCACAGCCCCAAGACTCCTTGTGCTGCCATCAAGTCAGGGGCAGGGTCACAAATAAAAATGGCTGCAGTTGCTAGAATCCAGGGTGTTGTAATAGGTGGGCCAGTCTTGATGGTCTCTTGGTGACCACCTTGTCCCTTCTTGGGAGAAAGAAAGAAGAGGCAGCTTCTGCTCTGACCCCAAAGCCTAGGGACAAAGGTGGAACCTGCAGCTCCTTGAGACAGGTTGATGGTGGGACGGGTTTTTGAGGAGCCCACGGATTCCTTGATATGGCACTTTTATACAGGGATCCAAAAAGGCAGATGGCAGCTGTTTCCATAAAATCGCCAGCATTTTCTATAAAATCTGTCCTCCCTGCAGAACCACTAGGTGGGGCAGTGGAGTATCTTTAGCTTTGGTATCACAAAATGTTTGTGTTCTTTTGTTGTCAGACGTTTGACCCGTTTCCTGTGATATTAATATCCAGGCAGGTTGTGGGGGGGAATCATTCTATGGAACCATGTATAGCTGCTAAGGCATTTTATCACCTTGTGGTGCAATTTCCACGTAAAGAATCATTGTGTTAATTTGCCCAAGAGGTGGCATGACACCTCTCCAGTGCCTCCCTTGGATCTGTACGAGTTGGCCATCCCCCTGTCAGCCTTCCCTGCATTGTTCGGTATTGTGACTTTCCTGTGGCCCTGGCAGTTATTGCATGTAAACAGCTTTGAACCCACTCCCCATAGCAGCCGTCCAGAATGGCTTGGGCCCCCACTAATTCCTCTCTCTGCAACCCCACGTAGGTACAAGGAACATGAGGATGGCTACATGCGGCTACAGCTGGTGCGCTACGAAAGCGTAGAGCTGACAGAGCAGCTGCTCAAGGACCGGGAGAAGCAGGGTGAGGTGCTGGAGGACTCGGCCCAGTGCGTGGTGCTGGCGGGGACCGAGGGCAGCCTGCAGGGCATCATCCTTGAGGCACCAGCAGATGAAACGGTTGACGTGGACTTGCCAGTGGCCGTGCCACCCCAGGGCCCTGCTCAGCAAGACGCCGACACATCCCCAGGCCAGGAACCAAGCACGCCATCCAGCCCCATCATCCGCGTTGTGAACAGGACCAACGAGCGCGGGGAGAGTGAGACTGTGTACTATGTTCTGGCCAATGCACCTTTGGAGAGCCGGGCGGCCGCAGCAGGCGGGTTTGCCACTGAGCCGGAGGAGAACGTCATGGACAGGCTTCAGAAGACAGCTGAGGAGCTGGGCATTCAGATTGTGTGAGGCTCCGGCCCGTGTATTGAACTCCAGGCCCTTCTCCAGGCCCCCAGCCGTAGGGGCTGGCTTGGGAGTGCAACTGCCCTGCTGCAGGTCCCTGTGCTTCCCTAAGGCACATCGTGAGAACTGAAGGCAGTCAGCTTGGTGGTACCTGGAAAAGGGGGCAGTTTTCTCAAAGGGCTGTCCATGGGCCCCAGGCGCCACACAGATGTTCCCTTGCCACTGGGATCTGGCTGCACCTTCTGGTCATGGGAGGTCTGGCAAGGGGAACAGGGGAGCCCCAGAACGGAGGGCAGGGACTGGTTCACCAAACAGTTGCTTGGGAAGGAGACAGTGACTGTTGTGCCTGAGGTACATTATGTTATGGAGCCATTGGGCTGTGGACTCCCATGCTGCCTACCTTGGATGATTCCGGTGTCCTGCCAGAAATGTTTCCTTTGGCCAGTCCCCTTCCTTGCCATGAGTCCCCCACTTGGGCTCCGTTGTTCCTCTGGTGTGTGTCTAACCATCGATCCCCTGGCCTTTTGAGGTCTTGCTTGTATTCAGCCAGGTTCTTTCTGCTACCACGTTTCCTCTGTATATGCAGTGACACTTGACCCAGTCGCTGTACGTTTGTTCCTTCCAGACTACTCTGCATTCTAGTTCAAGCACTGCTATCTCTTTGGCTCTTCTGTCCCCTGTGAGTGAGGGCCTGAAATGTTGAGAGCCTGTCATTTCCAGTTGCTACTCCACAGTTTGTTGCTTCCTGCCTTTTCTTTGCTAAGCCCTGCCCACTTCCCTGTGTTCATCTTTAAGGCCTGGGAGTCATGTGGGTACTGTGGAAAGCTGTTGGGTTTGTGTGGGGAGCCCACCCTGTGCCTCCTCCCACATTACCCAAGCAGTGCAGGGAAGAATGTGTCACAGGGCCTCCCACACCATAAAATGACTGAGCCCAAAGGAGAGCTAATTCTTGTCAAGGGGTCCTTCCCCCACATTGGGGGTTCTGGCTCCTGGTTTGCAAGGTTTGTGTTGCCACAAAAATAATAATATAATAAAAATCCCACAACCAGGTCTTGTGTTGGGTGTGATGTTTCTTGCCACTTACCTTGGAGATGTGAGCGATTGTGTCTGACATAATCCATGGGTCTGACATAATCCATGTGACATTTCAGGAGGCCAAATTATATTTGGGTTGGGGGCTATCACAAGTGATGTTGAGTTGAGGGGAGCTGCATCCCGATAAAACATTCTTTTGGGAGGACTTGGGGTGGGTTTTGTTCCCGTGCTCAGTGTCTGATTAATGACCAGACTGGAGCTGGGAAGGAGTTTCTGCTCCAACTTGGCAAGGTGGGGAGAGGCTGCTTTCTTCGGCCACCTACTGCTTGGCTTACTTGCTTGGTTATTTGAAGGTATTTGCTGGCAATATTTGGGGACCTGTTCCTGTTCCGTTGCCTGAACATTATTTATGGCCACCAGGGATCCCGCCCCTCCCTCACACAGAGGTCTTGCGGGGAGGGACAGCACCTCATCTCCAGCATCACACTGACCTTTTGGAGGCACTTGGCAACAGTGAGATGCTTCTTCCTGGTTCTGAGCGCCCCTCTAGCCCAGCAGGAAGTCCGAGCTGAGTCCCTGCCCATCTTGCACTTCCTGCTGCGCCAAACAGACCCAGCCTCAAACCTACAGCCGGTCTCTGCAACGCTGATGTGGCCCTCTGCTTCTGTTTCTTTGCTTGGGACAGCTGGCGGTCTGGATTCTGTATCTTGATCTTGAGGCGGGGAGTGTGTTGGGGAGAGACAGGAGAGGCTCATGCCTTGCAGCCAGGGGCTCAAGGTGGGCTCTGGTGCAGGTGCAGCCTCATGCAAGGTCGAGACTACCTTGCTGCTTGCTACTTGCCTGCAACAAGTGCCAGAATGGGTCTCTTTGCTCCCATCAGAAGGCTGGGAAACTCCTGGCTCCTAGGGACTAGCAGCGTTTCCAAGCTTGATGAAGCTGGCTCTGCTTGTAACTGGGACTCTTCTAAGCCTGGCATTGCCTCCTTGATCCAAGTCAACCCCCCAGCATGAGCGCCTGCCACCATCCTAGCAGAGCCACACGTAATCTCCTTATCCAGCCCTTTACTGGGCTTGTTTTACAAGGAAGCTGCCTTCTATTTCAGAGGTCACCTCAGATTGAATTCTCTGAAATACTCTGTAGGCTCTTGTGGCACTTTAGCCTCAGAGCAACCCTGCTGAAGTGGGTTAAAGCAGCTGACAGGTGCTGGTTTGCTCAAAGGCACCCAGTCTTGGGCCTCCAAATCCCAAATTCTCTACAGATAATCTGAAAAGCAAAAGGGCCCCCACAATTAAAGCCCTATGAACAGAGACTGAAAGAACTGGACATGTTTAGCCTTGAGAAGAGAAGATGGAGGGAGACAGGATAGCGCTCTTCAAGTACTTGAAATGTTGTCATAGGGAGGAAGGCCAGGATCTCTTTTCGATGATCCCAGCGTGCAGGACACAGAATAATGGGCTCAAGGTACAGGAAGCCAGATTCTGGCTGAATATCAGGAGAAACTTCCTGACTGTGAAAGCAATACGACAATGGAACCAATTACCTGGGGAGGTGGTGGGCTCTCCCACACTGCAGGCATTCAAGACGAGACTGGACAGCCACCTGTCGGGGTTGCTCTGACTTGGATTCCTGCATTGAGCAGGGGGTTGGACTCGATGGCCTTGTAGGCCCCTTCCAACCCTACTATTTTATGATTCTATGAATTTTGCAACCACCTCCACATTGCTGCAGCTGCTGTGTGAGATTCCAGACCCAGTGGTCCTGTAAGGTTTTTGTAGGGATGTACGAAAGTCACTTACCTTTTCGCAGCTTGGCTTCGCGGTGGGGGGGAGGCGCTTCACTTTCCCCCCCCAAAGTTCAGGTGAAGGGGGGGAGGCTTCCCGCCTCGCCTGGCCGAAATTCAGGCCGGGGGTGGAGGCTTCCCGCCTCGCCTGGCCAAAATTCAGGCCGGGGAGAAGTGCCCCGTCTCCCCGGCCGCGAAACAAAAAGTAAAAAAAAAAAAAAGACCCCATGATAGGCTACGTAACAATTTACATAGCCTATCAGGGCTAGATTTCCAAAGTCAGCCATGATAGGCTACGTAAATCGTCACGTAGCCAATCACGGGTGACTTCGGGGGGGAAAAAAAACGCGCGTATGCAAATGGCGGCGGCCCATGGGCGCCGCCATTTGCGTTCCTTATTTTGGCACGTCTAGTCTACGTAAAGATTTACATAGACTACGGCGAAAATAAGGGCAACGCAAATAGCGTGCCCTTATTTTCTCCATAGTCTACGTAAATCTTTACGTAGACTAGATGTGCCAAAATAAGGAACGCAAGTACGTGCTTTTTTTTTTTCCCCCCCCAAAGTCACGATTTACGTAGCCTATCACCCGTGATAGGCTACGTAACGATTTACGTAGCCTATCACGGCTGACTGGAAATCTAGCCGTGATAGGCTACGTAAATCGTTACGTAGCCTATCACGGGTTTTTGTGTTTTTTTTTACTTTAGTTTTTGTTTTTTGCAATGGCGGCGGTGGCAGCCGGTCGGGAGACCAGCCGCCGCCCGCGCCGAACCGCCGCTGGGACCCGCCGCCGGGAGGGACATTCGCCAAAGGTAAGTCCCGTCCGGGGGGGGCGGGGGGCGGAGAATTTCACCACCGATTTCGGGGGGCCGAATGCGTTGGTGCTCGGCCCCCCGAAGATTCAGGGAGAAATTCTCCGCCATCCCTAGGTTTTTGGAAGTGGAAGAGAGGAGGGAGAGTGTGTCAGTAATCGCTTCCTGCTGTGGGATTATCTGTAGAGTGGACAGGAGGGGGGAGGTTAGTAGAAGGATTAATGGAAGCTTCCTAACCTCACCCATGTATTTCTCGCCCTGCTCTGCACAGTATCTGGGCAAGGAGAAGCAAAGACCATTTTCTCTGTGCCAAGAATGGACCTGGGCCACTTCAAGGCCCTTGGGCAACCTGTTCAACCTGGCTAAGCCCACAGGAGAAGGTGACGGAGTTCCTTTCCCAGATTCCATGTCCTTTGAAGGGGAAGAGTTGAAATGACTGAGGAGCTCCACAGAAGCACCGGGGGGAGGAGGGGCAGCCCCACTATGTGTACTATGGTCCTGAGAGCCGCCTTCTTTATCCTCTCTGTGCTTGAGTTCCTCTCAGGTGTGGAATTGGAAGGTAAGTTGACTCGCAGACTTCCAAGGTTGGAAGGTAAGAATAAAGCACCCTTTTCCTAAGAACTGAAAGCAGCATCCAGGGGCATCCATGCTAGAGTAATGCTTGGGGTTAAGAGGCACCAATTCCCAGGTTGCGGGGTGGCAGTGAGATGGGGAGGCTGGTATATCTTTACAAGTCAGTTGTGCAAATGCAATTCCCAGGTTGTAGTGTAATAGTTAAATGAATGGCCCTGGTTTAAATCTCAGCTTGGCCAGCAGCACATCACCTGACCTTGGAACAGCCTCAGTTGCATGTCTGCAAGATGGGGATAAAAATACTGACCTACTTTTTTTTTTTTTTTAAGTTGTATTTCAAGAAAAAGATGTACTTACACACAGAGAGAGAGAGACAGAAATGTTCCCTCTACCATATTGCAGTAAACTTAAAACAATGTAAACAAAATGCTGACCTACTAAGATAATAACTGAAATGCTTTGAACATTTCGATGCTAAAAACAGTTTCTGCATATTGTGATGTTATTTCTGGTTCCAGAAATAACATTAAGTAGTTCACAAATTTGAAATTTGGTGGATTTTTAAAAATGCTACCTGAAACATTTTTAGATTTTTAGATTTTCCTAATGTTGAGTGCTAAATAAATTTTTGGAATTTTTTAAAAAGGCCTCTTTGTTAAATTTTAAGGCAACAGTTTATTTTTTATTAATTATGTTTTTGATCCATCTAATGAAAGATGTTCTCTGAGCAGATTACAAACCTCTAAAAGAATACAATACAGATAGCTAAAAAAATAGAATACAATCCAACAGTGTTCAGAATTCCCAAATTATCCCTTGCTATCCCTATTCCCAAACTTATATCTGACAGCATTCATGATTTGGAAAATTTGATGGGGTGGGAGGGAAAGTAAATTGAAGAGAATATTCAAAAATAGCAATTCAAGTTTTTGTAAGCAAGCTTGAAATAGACCAAAAAATACTTAAGACTATTCACCCTTACCAAATCTGTTTTAGATATAAATGTTTCAACCAATTTGTTTCAGTTATATATCTGTTTCAGCCACTGTATTTGTTCTTTGTTATTCTTAATATTATTAAACTCAAATTGCACTTAAATGGAAACTCAACTCACCTTCACTTTTGAGTTGACATAACAAAAGTATGGGAAATACTTATGGAGTATCTACTGAGCTAAAAGCAATATCCAACCTTAAATATAATTACATTTTGCAAGGAAGCATCATTCCCTTTTTCTTATCCACTCTGTAGAGCGGAAATAAAAATGACCAGATAGCTTTTAGCTGATCCTCTTCTACAAATGCAAAGTTATTTGGCTTTAGACTTGTTTTCAACAATCCTGTAAGAAGGGGCAGTGGTGGTATCATTACATGGGGCGGGAGGCGGGGGAGGGTGTGTGTATGTGCTGAGAATAGCTTTGTAGTGCTATCCGGTAAATCCACATCTCTTTGAACAGTGGACTTTTCACTCATACTATTACGTTCAATCCTGAAAGGCAGCCTAAAAATAATTTTGGAAAAATGCCTGGGCCATCCCTTCTCAAATTCCCCTCCCCACACCTCTTGCTGTGGTTTGCTGATTTTATTAATGTGTAACACTCTATGGATTTTCACAATTTTTAATTAATTTTATTAGTTTATATGACTGCTGTTTTTTAACTGGGATTTTTTTGCCTTTTAGTTGCTTCTGTTTTATAATAGACTTTTTTATGGTATGGTATTCTTTTGTTTTCATGGATCACTGCCTTGTTGTGGCGAAGGGGCTTGCTTAACTCAGTAAAGCCATAAGCTATGCCATGCAGAGCCACCCAAGACGGACAGGTCATGGTGGAGAGTTCTAACAAAATGTGGTCCACTGGAGAAGGAAATGGCAAACCACTCCAGTATTCTGGCCAAGAAAACCCCATGGAACATATCACAAGGCTAAAAGAGATGACGCCGGAAGATGAGCCCCTCAGGTCGGAAGGTGTCCAATATACTACTGGGGAAGAGCGGAGGGAATTTCCAAGTAGTGCCAGAAAGAGTGAAGCGGCTGGGCTAAAGCCGAAAGGACACTCAGCTGTGGATGTGTCTGGTGGTGAAAAGAAAGTCCGATGCTGTAAAGAACAATATTGTTCTTTGTTGAGGGTGAAAGAGGAGAGTGCAAAAGCTGGTTTGAAACTCAACATTAAAAAAATGAAGATCATGGCATCTGGCCCCATCACTTCCTGGCATATAGAAGGGGAAGAAATGGCAGCAGTGACAGATTTTATTTTCTTGGGCTCCAAGATCACCGCAGACGGTGACTGTAGCCATGAAAGACGCTTGCTCCTTGGGAGGAAAGCTATGGCCAACCTAGACAGCATAGTAAGAAGCAGAGACATCACCTTGCCGACAAAGGTTCGGCAAGAAGAATTGATGCTTTCGAACTGTGGTGCTGGAGAAGACTCTTACGAGTCCCCTGGACTGCAAGGAGGTCCAATCAGTCCATCCTAAAGGAAATCAACCCTGAGTGCTCATTGGAAGGACAGATACTGAAGCTGAAGCTCCAATATTTTGGCCACCTAATGTGAAGAGAAAACTCCCTGGAAAAGACCCTGATGCTGGGAAAGATTGGAGGCAAAAGGAGAAGGTGATGGCAGAGGATGAGATGGCTAGATAGCATCACCGATGCAATGAATATGGACTTGAGCACACTCCGGGAGAGAGCAGAGGACAGGAAGGCCTGGCGTGCTATGGTCCATGGGGTCATGAAGAGTCGGACACGACTGAACGACTGAACAACAACAAAATTTTGTTTAATGCCTTATAAAAATGCTGTTGATTTCACAGACTCTAACAGAGAAACATGACTTACAAATATTTTAAATGAATACATAATGACACCTACACCAACTCTTTTTTCATAAGTACAGTACCTGACCTATTTATTTTCTGTGTACTAATTGTAGGAGCTTGCCAAATGCTGGAGTATCCTATCTAACAGTACCAATATGGCAAACAGAATAAGCTCTAGATTCCAGAAATAGTTCAAACAACTGTTTATATTGGATTGTTTTTTTAAGGAGAAAAATATTACATTGTTATTACCTTTTAAATTTTGCTTCTTCTAGCAAATTTGGACACCTACTGGTCTGGCACAGCCCCTGTCTGCTTGGGAGGCTGTAAAGGGAAACACAAAGAATTGAAGAGAAGCCAGTGTGGAAACGGAAGTTGCTGCTGGTTGGGATACAAATCATTTTGCAGAGGTATGAGCTGCTTAACAGCCAGTATGATGGATTGTGAGTTGCCCTTAAATTTGGGAAACCTGGGTTCAAATTCCACCTCTTGCCACAGCTGGCATCTTTTTCCTGCCCCAATAAAATCTGGATGATAGTGACATCCGATGTTGTTAATGAGGGTAAAATGAATTAGAGATTGTAAAGCACTTAGCTAATCATATAGTAGTAACTGGTGTGTGTGTGTGGGGGGGGTTGGAATGGGACAAGATGGATTACTGAAGGATTAATCTTTTTTAAAGGATTACTCAAACTGATGGAGTAGGAGTGGTCTATGAATGGCAGTTCACCATAAGAGTTATACGGACCCTACATATCCAGAGACTGTGTACTTCTGTATACAGAGGACACACAATAGGTGTAGGCTGTTGCCTCCCTAATCAGGGCTGGCGTCTAGGGTCAGCATGGTTGGGCACCTGCTGAGGGCCTACAACCCAGCAGGGGCCCACTTACAAGATTCCCCTGGAGTTGCTCCTTCTCTATGCCGTTGCAACCTGCCTCTTGCTCTGGCCTGGACAACGGTGGTGCTGAGAAGGAGGAACAGGGGATGCCATGGCCTCCTTGCTCATACGAACATAAGAGCCCTGCTGGATCAGACCAAGGGTCCATCTAGTCCAGCATTCTGTTCACGCAGTGGCCAACCAGCTGTCGACCAGGAACCCACAAGCAGGGCATGAGTGCAACAGCACCCTCCCTCCCATGTTCCCGAGCAACTGGTGTACATAGGCTCACTGCCTCCAGTACTGGAGATAGCACATGGCCATCAGGACGAGTAGCCATGGATAGCCTTCTCCTCCAGGAATTTGCCCAACCCCCTTTTAAAGCCATCCAAATTGGTGGCCATCACTACATCCTGTGGTAGCGAGTTCCATAGTTTAACTCTGCGCTGTGTGAAGCGCATAGTGCTCATGGGCTCTCTGCCTGTCAAGTCAGCAAGTGGTAACAATGAGGCGGAAGAGGAGGGGGAGCAAAAGCAGCTAGTGACAATGACTGTGAGAAAGTAGACTCACCGCAGGAGGGGAACAATGAACCTTGCAGGGAACTAGAACGCTAACCTGGAATGGAGGCCCGCCATTCTGGGACAAAGGCTTTTTAGGAGCAAGCATTAAAATAGGGTAATCTGGCTGACGGAATTCTCCAAGTTCAAGAACTTTCAGTGAGGGCGCCTGTCCCCAAATGCACTCCCATCTCCACACTCGAAAAGCTGCAAGAAGAATGACTTTCACTGTTTCTTTTCTCAGTCAACTGTGGGCCACCAGAAGTGGAGTTCAATTCTGTGGTCTACGGCAACGACTGGTGGGTGGGCTCGGTGGTGCGCTACAGCTGCCAGCCCGGCTTCCTGCTGGTGGGGGATCCAGCTCGTGCCTGCCAGTCCAGTGGCCGCTGGACACCCAAGCCCACTTGCCTCCGTAAGTAATGGCTTGCAACAGTGATTAACAGCAAGGCTTCAGCCCAGAAGCAGCTGCACAGCTGGGAGTGGCAGCTGCACGCTGTTCTCAAGCCCACCCCCATTTTATGCGCCTAACCACCCTGCGAGGGAGGCTGTGGCTAAGATACAGTGGTGGGCCCCAGATACCCAGGTGAGCTTCATAGCTGTGGCTCCTACGTCTTGGTGGGGCCTGTACATCCATAACATCTGGGTGACAGGTAGAAAGCCATCAGGCACAGCCTTTCCAGGCATCGAGAGGCAGTGACTGTGAAAGCTGCATTTGTTGAATTTCTGCCTGTCATGCAGCTGTTGGCACAAGAGTCCTGCTCAGGGAGAAAAAGCAGCAGCCTTATGTCTGTTCCAAATTCACCTCTTCCCTCTGCGTGTGGGCATCAAGGCTCTGTCCTGCAATCTACATAGAAACAGATGTCAGATCTTTAATTGTATAAATTTTAATGTTGTAAAGCCTCCTTGAGTCTCAGCATTGGGAAAAAGGCAGGATATAAATATGACGACGACGACAATGTTGCTAGCTGCATAAATCTGGCTCAGAACGAAGCATTCTTTGTAACTCTCAAGTCTTGCCTCCACTGGAAACACCGGTGTGCCCCAAATAAGAGGCTTCGTTGTGTTACTTGCCCTTCTAGACTCCTTTTGGTTTTTCTCGGAGTCCCTGTAAATCCTTCCGTCGGTTGCATCTGGCTTTTCTTTCTGTGAAGGGATCTGCCTTCGGGGACGGATTGAAATCGACGAGCGGGACCCGGACGGAAGCTGCTCCTCCACCTGTTCCGAGAAGGTGCACCTGGGAGCCTTTCCCAACCACGGCTGCATCAAGATCTCCTCCTGCATCACCAAGCAATCCGGCTGGACATGCTGGTTCTCCCGCTGCGCCTTTTGTGAGTGCGACTGCTACATCCCCTGCTGTAAGTACACCTGCAGCTAGAAGAGTGGCATTTTCTGACCTGCAGGCATTACACAAATTGAACAAGCTTGCATATTATTTGCATAACTTTCATTCTCCCCCTTCTACTCATGTGGAAAGTCAGTGACGCCCCAACCCCTAACCTCTGGAAGCCCAACTCTGCCCTTGTCCCCGCTTCAGTATTTCGAAACGATCTGCTCACAGGCATTGTAGCCTATTTTTATTCTAATCAATAAGGACTAGAAACTTGCTTGGTTCCTACCTTTTTTTTCTTTTCAAAATTAAAGCTGGGATTGAGTGTTCAGTGCTGAATTTCAGGCCCAGTGCTGATTTCACGGTGCAGTTATGGCATAGAGATCATCCCCGTGGTATCCTATTACAATGCAGTTGGATGGTCTCATCCACAGATTACTTTGGGACATGGTATAAGCGGGGTGGGGGAATGTCCTGCAAGTATTGTGGGGTATGGTTTGGTAGCTCCACCCTTCTTTAACCTTGCCTATATAGAGCAACTTCAGTTAGCTTCACAAATGAAAGCTCAACCCAAACTACAGAGAACAACGCCCGCATCCAGCTCAGAACTTCATTTGTGCCAGAAAGAGCCCAGGAATATTTAAAAATGCATCTGAGCATAGGCCCAGGGTGTTTCCCACAGAGTATTGGCAGCTTTTCCCCCAACCCTAGGGCCGGCTCTACCGTAAGACAGAGTGGAATGGCTGCCTCAGGCGGCGGGCGCTTGGGGGTAGGGAATGGCGACCAGGTGTTGGAGGACAAATCATTGTGTGCCCCACACACAGCTTGCCCTGTGCCCTTTGAGCTAGCCCGCTGCCCTCAGGTGCGGTGTCCTTCCCCGCCACCACTGTTTAAATAAGATCCATCTGCCGCTTGGGTCTGCTTCTGTACATGGTTTGGATTGGGGGGACTCCATCTTGTCCATCGCAGGCAGCAAAAGGTCTGGGGCCAGCCCTGCCCAGCTCTGTGGCCCTTCAGACGTTATTGGACTCAGCCAGCAGGGTCAGTGGTCAGGGACGCTGGGAGTTGAAGTCCAGCAACATCTGGAGGGCCACAAGTTTTCCACCCCTTGCCTTACAGTAAAGGAAAACAGCAGTGCCAGCTTTATAGTGACACAGAAAGCTAGCTGATACTGAGTCAAGCCCTTGGTTCATCTTGTTCAGCGTTGTCTGCACCAGCAGTGGGCTGTAGGGCTTTTTTCTATCTAGACATGCATATGATTGTGTCCTCCAAACAGGGAGGGCTTTTTGGAACCTCCATCTTCAGGGGCAGTATACCACTGGAAACCAGTGGCTAAGGAAGGGACCACTGCCTCTGTGCCCTGGTGGTAGGCCTCCCAGAGGCAGTCCAGTGTGAGGAATAGGATGCTGGTTCAGGTCAGCCTTCCCCAGGAGTGGTGGATTGCAAGTCCCATCATCCCCATCCAGCACAGCCATTGCCGTGATTGGGGATTGTGGGAGTTGAAGTCCAGTACTTCTGGAGGGGACCAGGTTGGGGAAAGCTGAACCTCTTGCTTCGATCAGACCTGCTCTTACGTTCTTGACAGCCATGTGCTCTTTCCAGGGAACCCCTGGGAATTGTAGTTTTGGGAGGAGGAGGAGAACAGGGGTCTCTCTTAAGAGTGTTCCCAGCAGCAAATTACAATTCCCAGCATAGAAATGTATACTGGTTTTAAGCCAATCCTTTGTAAGGTGGCCATGTGTCCAGTTTTACAGAGGACAGTCCTTTATTTGTAGGGCTGCCAGAGGCAGTCCTCTGTCCCAGTGCATCGTCTAAGTGGAGGGTGGTCAAGTCTGGTTTAAAGTCAAGGAACGAGAGGCAGCACGGGCAGGACCTTGAAGTTGGCCATCCAGACCCAGCGCCCAAGGAGCAGACTGAACAGGCAGGCGCACAGGTCGCCCGGTCACGGTCTCCCCCATTATAGTGGAGTTATATTGTATATTGTATAATAGAAATTATATTGTATTTCTATTTAAGTTATAGTAATTCTTTCCAAATGTGCATCTATACATGTCAATTAGCATATGCAAATGCTATGCAAATTGATGTCCCCTTTTGTCCTCTTTTTTGGGAGATGAGTAGGTGGCCACCTTATCCTTTGGTTTAAAGTGGTACAAAGCCAATATATGTTTGTTGTGTAGATGGGGCCTGGTGTTTGCCACGGAGGTCCTAGCAGTTGCAGTACTGGTGGGAACCTGGATGCTAAACCCAACATGTTCTCTTTTGCAGCTTCCTTGGGATCAAAGCCAACACCAAAGGAGCGGCTGGTCTGAGGGTGGCAACACCTAACTTCTGAGTAAGTTTTAGGCACATTTGCACCCTATGGCTGGAACCTCTAAGCCAGGGGTGGGGAATATGTGGCCCTCCTGATGTTGGACTACAACTCCCATCATCCCTGGCCACTGGCCATGTGGCTGGGGCTGATGGAAGTTGGAGTTCAACAGCCTAGACTACTGTAATGCACTCTATGTGGGGTTACCCTTGAAGATGGCTTGGAAGTTGCAGCTGGTGCAGAACGCGGCGGCTCGCCTGATTAAAGGCAGCCGCCGGCGAGATCACATCACTCCAGTGCTGAAGAAGTTGCACTGGTTACCAGTTGCTTTTCAGGCCCAATTCAAGGTGTTGCCATTGATCTTTAAAACTCTATATGATTCCGGCCCAGTCTATCTTAAGGAGCACCTCCAACAACACCAGGGATGCTGCTCAATGAGATCAGCCTCGGTAGGCCTTCTGTCTGTCCCATAAGCCAGGACAGATAGGCTGGTGAGGACTAGGGAGAGAGCCTTTTCTGTGGTGGCCCCCTCTCTGTGGCGTTCCCTCTCTAGTGACCTCCGCCATGCCCCTTTGATGAGCTTCCACCGGGCTTTAAAAACCTGGCTGTTCAGGCGGGCATTTGGGGTGGGTTAGGGTTTTTTAGAGCAGTGTTGTTTTGTTATGTTGTTTTGTTCGGTTGATTATATAAATTCATTGTATTTCATGTTATTAGTATTGTATGCTGCCTAGAGTGGCCAGCCAGATGGGCAGCTAATAAATCTAATAAATAAAGAAATAAAACAATATCTGGAGGGCCTGATTTAAGTAGTTAACTGGTGCAATCAGTTTAAGCCCTTTTAAGGGTGCAATCCTATGCAAATTTAGACAGAAAAATGGCCTGCATCCATGGCTGGCTAGAGAATTCTGGGAATTGTAGGCCTTTAGTTCTGTCTAAACATGCATACAATTGCACCCTAAATCTACTAAAAAGGCATCCCTGATTAATAGGTAACACATTTTTTAAAAATCAGAATTATTTTTCATAGAAGTGGGAGGCACCTACTTTGAAAAGGCATTTCTCTCTTGTGTGGAGCACCTCTTCTAAGGTGCTACCTGCTGCAATGTATACATGCATTCTCCAAAACGATTGATTCTGTTATACGCAAATGTCTGCAAATTGGGTCCCTTAAAATTCATTTGATCGTCTAAGGCAGGATATGTGACCTGGTGCCTTCCCTATGTTTTGGACTACAACTCCCATAAGCTCCAGCCAGGATGGCCAATGGTCAGGGATTCTGGGACTTGTAGTCCGAAAAACTAAAGAGCACCAGGCTGCTTCCCCTAAGACTCCTTTGATATGATGACAGCCCCACTTACATCCTATTGACTTCAGCAGGTCCTAAGCAAGCCTGGCTTCCTCTGGACTCTCACCTGCAGATGAAACTGGATGTGTCTCTTCTTCTGGGGTGCTGGTGACTGGATAGTTTCAAATTGTGCATGAATAAAACCTGTGTGATGAAGAACGCGTGTGTCTTGGCTCTCGCTGTACACGGGGGACTCCCTTGGGTTTACAGATCGGGAGGTCCCTACATGACGGGAGTTCCTAGCTGTTGAGATCCGTCACTCAGTCCGGGACACCCGCGGTGTAGGTGTGCATAAGATCCCAGGTTCAGGCTCTGTCCTCGCCAGTTCAGGGATCTCCAGTAGTTGGGTGGAAAGAAAACCTCAGCCCGAGTGCTTGCAGCAATATTGCCAGTGGGAGTAGATCAAACCTGGGGCCTTCCAGAGGTGCTGGACTGCAACTCCCATCATTCCCAGCTAACATGACTATGCTGGCAGGGAATGACTGGAGTTGCAGTCCAACTGAACTAAATAGGAAAACTAAAGTAAGCACAAGCGAAAGGGGTGGAGTCTAAATGCCAACCTGTAATAACTGGGGACAAGATTTAGCTCTACTGTTTCCAGTGGCTACACCGACACTCTGGAAGGCCCCAGGTTTCGGGAAGGACCGGAGTGAGCTGAGCTAGGCAGACACTGTCGCTTAGAAACATTCCTCCTTCCCTGACCTTCGGGAGCTGTCTGTGGTGGTGGACACCCCCTTTGCAAGCAGGAGCGAGCCTTGTCTTTGTGAACACCCGATAGGATGCTTTGTTGGCAGTTGGCATCTTAAAGTAGGAGCACAGCACTGAGGGGCGCAGAGGAGATGATTGTAGTGTCCCCCCTCCAAGCACACACACACAGCTGCAGTGTTGAAATCTTCCTCTTTGCGTTGCATGCGGCCTCTCCCCACGCCACTTCCAACCATCTGCAATCTGGCTGGTGATGGGAGAGAGACAGCGCGATCCGGGGAGGAGAGCCGCGCACCTGCCTCCCAAGGTTAACTGGGAGGATGAAGGAAAACAGGCTGGATCCGCAGGCAAATAGTCTCGCTGCAGCAGTGCGACCAAGAGCGTCGTTTCTCCCCCCCGCCCGCCCTTCCTCGCGGGTAAAAGTAGCCCACGGCACGCGCGTGGCCTCGGCTGAGCGTGGACAACGGCACAGGCGCTGGTGCTGCGCCTCTCTGGGCTGTCTCCCCACCCTCCAGCTGCTTCCCTGCCTAAAGAGGCCTCCCTGCCTCTTAACCAGAGGGCAGGAGAGAGCTGTGAAAAGCACCGTATGACTCGCTTTGCAGCGTGATCCTAGGCAAAGCTGTCTCTCTGCCTGCTACTATCTGCAAGGTGAGGGAATAATGCTATTGGCCTATACTGCGGGGCTGTTGTAAGGAAAATGCAGATAAATGTGTGTAACGGTTTTCGAACACTAGGTGTATGGGGGGGCAAGGGAAGAAGATGATATGTGTATGTGTGTGTATGTGTATATATATAATTAGAAGGAACCACTGCCCTTGATGTGCCCTGTGAATTCTTCTTAGTTACGCTTCTGTCCTGGTTGCTGGAGAGGATAGAATCTTGACTGGGGTGGGGTGGGGAGCATGCCACGCTTCCATGACTTAAACTTTATGGTTTAAGCTTCCATGACTTGAACGTGAACAGGGTGGGGGGTGAATGGAGGTGCCTTCTGCTTTTACAGTGGTTCTTCCACATCTCCATGGCCAGCCGGCAACATTTTGCATCCCGAGGCAAAGGTCAACATGGGACTGCATCTGTCCGGCTCCTAACGAGGGATGTTTCTGGAAGATTCCTGGAGTGAACCAACAACCTGACTCCGCGGAAGCCAGGTGGCTTCCTATGTTCACATGAGAGTTCTGAGCTGGCTTTTGAATAGGAAGAGGAAGCAAGAACAGAGAGAGTGGGGGGAATCACCAAGAGAGAGAGAGAAAGAGGAGATGGGAAGGGAGAGAGACTGGAGATGCTGGAGTGATAATTCTGCAAAAACACATTTCGGTAACATTCCGGGGGTCACCTTCTAGCACAGACCCCCATGGGGGAACCTTCCGCAGCAAGCCTCAGTTTGCAGAGCTTCTGTCGTGAGCGACAGTAGAGCTGCCTGGTGCATATCAAACACATTCCGAATGTGATGACTTGACTAGTAATTGGCTGCCATTAGGACAGGCAGATTGGGGGGTAGGGGGGAGAGGGAGTAGGGCAGCCATGTGCCCTACTTTGCAGAGGACAGTCCTCTATTTAAAAGCAACCTCTATTTCAGCCTTCCCCAACCTGGGGCCCTCCACATGTGTTGGACTACAACTCCCATAATCACCCAGCCAGCATAGCTGGCTGAGGATTATGAGAGTTGTAGTGCAAGTAGGGGTGTTGCAGAAATCCACAACGGATTCAAATGAGTCCAGATTTTTATGAATATGATGTGTGGATTCTGTAGTGTTTCCAAGCTGCATGGAGTCCACACACTTGCAGACCAGTTTTTACTTTGGGAGGGGCAGGGGGGTACAGATGCTCACTTGTGCAAATGCATATTAGTGCAAACGGAATGGAGCTCCAGTACATCCCTAAAATCCAATTCCACCGATGAGCAGACAAAGGAAGGAAAGACATCTGGCAATCTGTGAAACACAGAACGGATTTAACAAAATCCATACATCCCTAAGTCTGACACGTCTGGAGGGTCCCAGGTTGGAGAAGGCTGCTCCGCTTGAAGAGCTGCCCGAGTCTGGCGTATAGAGAAAGGATTATAAGAGGGAGAAATAATGGCCTTGAAGTTGCCCATTAACCAATGTCAGCACCTGGATAGCAGACAGAGCAAGCACACAGCTGACCTGGTCACAGTCTTCCCCGCTATGGTGAAATATTTTGTATTTCTATTTAAATTATAGAAATTATTTCTAAATCTGCAGCTATGCATATTAATGAACATATACAAACCTATGCCATCTTTTTGGGGAATGCATTTCCTCTTTTTCTTAGCAATGCTTAAGTGGGGAGGGCTTATATATTGCAAGGACTGCATACACAAAGAGATGCACTGCACCCCCTTGCCTGCCAGATCCCATACTTAAGGGCTAGACAGCCCATCGGGTGCTAGAGAACAAGTGGCTGTCTTGGGAGGCTTAACGGAATGGACACACCTAGACAAGAGCGTTGTTCTCTCTCCTAAACAGCAAAAGGAAATATTCCTGACTCTGCCCAGATACAGTCTAGTGCCACCTAGTGACTAAACTATATAATGACACTATCCACAGAGCCGCATTTGCAGCAAAATTTCAGTGCTTTTGTATCTCCTGTTCACACCTGTGGCGTGGGCGAGAAAAAGGAAAGGGGGCACTCAGGGATACCACTGGGGTGGGGGAATGTAATCCCACTCACTGTGAGTCCATCTGCATTATTTATTTTAGATTTATATCCTGCCTTTCCTCCAAGAAGCTTAAAAATGCCCCCCCCCCCAACATACACACTCATAAACACACTTTTATCCTCACAACAGTCCAGTGGGTTAGACTGAAAGATATCGATTGATGGATTGATTGAATTTCTATACCACCCATTCTGGCGATCTGCATGACCCAACCCTGGATTCTGGTTCTAGGTCACTCTGGGTTGCAATGGAATGTTAGGACTGGTTCTTTCCTATTCTTACAAGTGGCTAGATCAGAACAGGTTGCTGTTGCTTCTTGCTGAAACAAAATGACACTACTCAGAGTGAAGGAATCTTGGACATAATCCTACCAGGCAAATTGGGAAAATCTGGGAGCAGACTTTAAAAACGGATCATAGCAAATATCTAATGGCCAGCCTACAGTTTGCTCTGGCAGAGCAAAACTCCATTCTGGCCACAAGAGGGCACATTCATGCCACACACTGGAACAGAAAAAAAAACAAAGGCATGAAATTCCCAAATCCATATATTATTATTAGGCCACTTCAAAGATCACCCCAAAAGTGTTCAAACTCCCGAGATCACTGCTTGTACATTTCTTGTGAACTCTGAGTGAGCCTAATACAGGTATTATGCTATATGGATAATGGGATGGAAATTGCCTTGTGACGGTGAAGGAGGTCTACCGTGTTAAAATTACATTCTCGACATTTCTCTCTGGCTGCTTGACTGAACTGCCTTTCTCTCTGACCTGCCATCCCGTGCAGCGGGAAGACCCCCCTCTTGCTGTACATGGCTATTGCGCAGCCTTGCCTTCCCCAGTGGCCCCAGGTTCGATCCACGCATCTCCAGTCAAAAGGAGCAGGTTGCAGCTGATGGGAAAGTCCCATCTCTACCTGAGACCCCGGAGAGGCACAGCCGCCAGTCAAGGGAGACAATATTGGGCCAGGTCAGGAGTGGGGAGCCACTTCCAGCCCGAGGCCTGGATTCAATTTTGGAGAAGCTCTCAGGGGCCGCATTCCAGTGGTGGGTGTGGCCAAAGGCGCTGGGGCTGAAAATACCAACAGTACCAGCATATTTCAGCTTAAATCTCTTCCTGCCAGTAACAAAGCCTTGGAGAGGGATTTCAACTTTTTAGAATGGGAACAAAACTGAGCAAAAGCTGGGAAACCACCAAATGATCGGGGGAAAGGGGGGTGCGGCCATCTGGGGAATGCTTGTGGGCCAGATTTGGCCCATGGGCCTCAGGTTCCCCACCCCTGGACTAGATGGACCAATGGGCTGACTCAATATGGTTATAGGCTACCACAACTATGCTTTCAGCAACAGCTAGACCCAAAAAGCTTGAAAAAGAGATGAGAAGCCTTGTCTGAGGATTATGACCTCACATTTGAGACATTAGGGACGATTGATTTTGGAGGGATCAAGAAATTGATCAAGAATAAGGTGTTCAACAGAGACTGCAGTGGGGATATGGAAAATCTAGCAAACACCAGGTTTTCTTTGTGGTACTGGCATATAAAAGTAAATCACACTCTGCAGCAGTATTTACATGACCTTACATTTCCTTTATTGAGAAAGGCTTTTACCAAGCTGCACTCTCAAACTACACCTACTGCTACTTTGGAAGGAAGCTCCCTTAAAGGCCTATGGGACCAACATCTCTGCATCTGTGGGCAGTGGGAGGTGGAGGATATCTGTCATTATTTGTTGTATTGCCCATTGTATAGGGCAGCTAGAGAGAGATTTGTATCCCTCTTCTTGTCCTGAGATGTCAGATCTTGAGAACATTTGTATGCTTTTAGCAGATCAGAACAAATATGTTACATACTAAGTTTCATTATTTGCAATTGTTGTTGTTCAGTCGTTCAGTCGTGGCCGACTCTTCGTGACCCCATGGACCATAGCACGCCAGGCCTTCCTGTCCTGCGCTCTCTCCCGGAGCGTGCTCAAGTTCATATTCATTGCATCAGTGATGCTATCTAGCCATCCCATCCTCTGCCGTCCCCTTCTCCTTTTGCCTTCAGTCTTTCCCAGCATCAGGTTGTTTTCCAGAGTGTTTTCTCTTCGCATTAGGTGGCCAAAATATTGGAGCTTCAGCTTCAGTATCTGTCCTTCCAATGAGCACTCAGGGTTGATTTCCTTTAGGATTGACTGATTGGACCTCCTTGCAGTCCAGGGGACTCGTAAGAGTCTTCTCCAGCACCACAGTTCGAAAGCATCAATTCTTCGGCGCTCAGCCTTCCTTATAGTCCAGCTCTCACAGCCATACGTTGCTACTGGGAAAACGATAGCTTTGACTATACGGACCTTTGTCGGCAAGGTGATGTCTTCTTCTTACTATGCTGTCTAGGTTCGCCATAGCTTTCCTCCCAAGGAGCAAGCGTCTTTTAATTTCATGGCTACAGTCACCGTCTGCGGTGATCTTGGAGCCCAAGAAAATAAAATCTGTCACAGCTTCCATTTCTTCCCCTTCTATACGCCAGGAAGTGATGGGGCCAGATGCCATGATCTTCATTTTTTTAATGTTGAGTTTCAAACCAGCTTTTGCACTCTCCTCTTTCACCCTCAACAAGAGGCTCTTTAGATCCTCTTCGCTTTCTGCCATTAGGGTGGTGTCGTCTGCATATTGGAGGTTGTTGATAATTCTCCCAGCAATCTTAATTCCGACCTGTGATTCATCCAACCCGGCGTTTCTCATGATGTACTCTGCATATAAGTTAAATAAGCAGGGTGACAATATGCAGCCTTGTCGTACTCCTTTCCCAATTTTGAACCACTCGGTTGTTCCATGTCTGGTTCTTACTGTTGCTTCTTGACCCTCATACAGGTTTCTCAGGAGACAGGTAAGGTGGTCTGGTATTCCCATCACTTTAAGAATTTGCCACAGTTTGTTGTGATCCACACAATCAAAGGCTTTAGCGTAGTCAATGAAGCAGAAATAAATGTTTTTCTGGAATTCTCTTGCTTTCTCCATGATCCAGCGAACGTTGGCGATTTGATCTCTAGTTCCTCTGCCTCTTCGAAACCCAGCTTGTACTTCCGGTAGTTCTCGGTTCGCATACTGCTGAAGCCTAGCTTGTAGGATTTTGAGCATCACCTTGCTGGCATGTGAAATGAGCGCAATTGTGCGGTAGTTTGAACACTCTTTGGCGTTGCCCTTCTTTGGAATTGGAATGTAAACTGACCTTTTCCAGTCTTGTGGCCACTGTTGAGTGTTCCAAATTTGTTGGCATATTGAGTGCAGCACTTTAACAGCATCATCTTTTAGGATTTTAAATAGCTCAGCTGGAATACTGTCATCTCCGCTAGCTTTGTTGTTACTAATGCTTCCTAAGGCCCACTTGACTTCACTCTCGAGGATGTCTGGCTCAAGTTCAGTGACCGCACTATCATGGCTATCAGGGACATTCAGATCTTTCCTGTATAGTTCTTCTGTGTATTCTTTCCACCTCTTCTTAATCTCATCTGCTTCTGTTAGGTCCCTGCCTTCTTTGTCCTTTATCATGCCTGTCTTTGCACAAAACATTCCCTTGAGATCTCCAGTTTTCTTGAAGAGATCTCTAGTCTTTCCCATTCTGTTGTTTTCCTCCATTTCTTTGCATTGTTCATTTAAGAAGGCCTTCTTGTCTCTCCTTGCTATTCTCTGGAACTCTGCATTCAGTTGGATATATCTTCCCCTTTCTCTCTTGCTTTTCGCTTCCCCTCTTTCCTCAGCTACTTGTAAAGCCTCCTCAGACAGCCACTTGGCTTTCTTGCCTTTCTTTTTCTTTGGGATGGATTGAGTTGCTGCCTCCTGAACAATGTTACGGACCTCCGTCCATAGCTCCTCAGGTACTCTGTCTATCAGGTCTAATCCCTGAAATCTATTCCTCACCTCCACTGTATATTCATAAGGGATATGATTTAGGTCATACCTGAATGGTTTAGTGGTTTTCCCTACGTTCTTCAATTTAAGACGAAATTTTGCAACAAGAAGCTCATGATCTGAGCCACAGTCAGCTCCAGGTCTTGTTTTGACTGACTGTATAGAGCTTCTCCATCTTTGGCTGCAAAGGACATAATCAATCTGATTTCGATATTGACCATCTGGTGATGTCCATGTGTAGAGTCGCCTCTTGTGCTGTTGGAAAAGAGTGTTTGCTATGATCAGCGTGTTCTCTTGGCAAAACTCTATTAGCTTTTGTCCTGCTTCATTTTGTACACCAAGGCCATGCTTGCCTGTTATCCCAGTGATTTCTTGACTTCCTACTTTAGCATTCCAATCCCCTATGATGAAGAGGACATCTTTTTTTGGTGTTAGTTCTAGAAGGTGTTGTAGGTCTTCATAGAACCGATCAACCTCAGCTTCTTCGGCATCAGTGGTTGGGGCATAGACTTGAAATTATTTGCAATAGCTGCTTTTAAAATTAGACAGAATTGTGTATAACCGTGTGTGTGTGTGTGTGTGTGTGTGATGGAAATTGTTTGATTTATTCTTTATTGCGGATTTGTTTTGGGGTTTCCCCCCTTTTTTTCTCCTGTTCTGCAATGACCTTTGGTTTTAAGCAAATAAAGAATGAACCAAACGGAGGCAGTTGTATCCATTTATGTTTCCAATTTGTTCGCTGATAGTTCCTTCCATATCCTCCATCTCCCTCCCAGCCCCCATTTGCTGGGGCACAGGGAAAGACTGGCAGCAGATGGCAATTGCCAGGCCTGGCATCAATTAACAGCGCTCATTCCCATATGCCTTTTGTCTTTCAGGCAAGGTGGACGTGGGTGAAGCATATGACTGGCACGGATGCCGAGAGCTGAACAGAAGGCCATTCCTTCCTCCAACTGGAGGGAGATCCAGGCCTTGGATTCTTATTTGTATCATGCCATCCGTTTGCAGAGTTGAGGGGCTTCCAGACGAAGGGATACCAATCAATTGGTACGGTGCACCAATTCCATCTTTTCCTCCTCAAAGGTAAGAAAAGAAAGATGAAAGAAGTGATGGGGAAACACAGCATGTTTACTAATGGAAGATGACATTATTTTCCCCACACCTCACTTTTAAAATTCCGTGAATGAGGCAGGGTGATTTCGCCATAAAAGCCCTGCCTAGAAGCACCCTTTGAGAGGCAACATAACTAAGTGCTTCTCCACATGGGGCTTTTATCCTCCTATTGAGATTGGTTACTCACAGACGTTTTTTCTGGTCCTTTACATGACATCGTCAAGCTCCAGCACCTCTCCCGTGCTTTCCAACCATTTCTGCAGCTTTATTTGAAATGGAGATAATGAGTTAATTAAAAAAAACAATTGAATTTGTAGGTGTAAAGGAGGAGTTGTGCTATAACAGCAGCACCATCTAGTGGCTGTATAATGAAACATATAGAACTCACAGATAAAGGCAACTCCTAAAAAACAAGAAAGAGGAAATGTGTGTGAAGGAGCCAATCTTAATCCCGCTCCAGAAGCAGAAGCCCTGGTAAAGTTGCAGGATAAAAAGCCCGGTGTGGAGATCTCTAAGTCTCTGCTCTCAAGTTTACAATCTGCAGTAAAGTGTGGAAACAAATGCCAATACACGCGCATAAAGCTTGGTTACACTGGGAATGAGGGTTCAGAGGATAAAGCAAGGGCTCAGTGCCAGCTCCAGATTCTCAAGGGCCCTTGTGCCAGACACTTTCCGTTGCCCCCCCCCAGCGAGTCCACCTTCTCACCACCATTGTCACCAGCTGCTATTGTTCCTCCTCCTCTTCTTTGTGATTGCTGTGACTTCCTGGCCAGGCTGGGAGCAAGCAGGCCATGGCATTTCCTGCTCCTCCTCACCGCCGCCGTTGTCTGTGCCACAGTGAGAAGCAGGTGAAGAAGGAGGCTGCATGGTGAAGAGGAGTAATTCCAGGGGGCTCTTGTCAGTGGGCCCCTGCTGGGCTGTAGGCCCTCGGCTGGTGCCCCACCATGCCGTCCCTTAACACCAGCCCTGCAAGGGCCACGTGGAAAAGACAGGTTTTGGAGGAAGGGAGAATGGTGATTCCAGATCCATGTTCTGGGAAGGACTTCCAGGCGTGGAGGGGATTTGAACCTGGGTCAGCCCAGTCCTACCCTGACACTTTTCACTACCATGCAACACCTGCTCTCAGCAATATGCTGAAAAGCCGGGACTGAAATGTAGGGTGGGCTGCTCAGAGTGGCAAATGAACACATGCTTTATGGACTGGGAGATGCTTACCCCAAAAAGGATTGTGTTTGGTGAAATATTCTGGGAGATGACTGCTAGTTTAGTTGGAATTCTTGGATTAAAAAAAAAAAAAAAGTTCCACACATGAGTAGCCTATCTGCAACACTTTACCGTGAGAGCTCGACAGATCTTCCATGCTCAAGGCAGTCTACCCCAGAACGCCGGATGCGGTGGCGGGGGGAAGAGGAGAGGGCTTTTCAGGACTTCCCAGAGGCATCTGGCTTGCTGCAGTTGGATGCAGAATACTAAACTGTGGGGCTTTGGTGTAATCCGGCAAGGCAATTCCTTTGTGAAGATGTTAGTTCTCTTGGAAGTTGTCCTCCTATGGCAGGCTTCTCTAATATGGAACTACAACTCCCATCATTCCCAGCTGGGGTTGTAGTCCAATGCTTCTGGAGGGCACCAGGTTCGGGAAGACTGTCTTATGGGGTGACAGAAACATCCTGAGCCAGGGTGGGCTCCTGGTCAACAGCTGGTTGGCCAGTGTGTGAACAGAATGCTGGACTAGATGGACCCTCGGTCTGATCCAGCAGGGCTCTTCTTATGTGGAAGAGGAACACAGTCTGGATTACTGGGCTGAGGTTTGTTTACTTCTGGAATATGTTTACCTCTGGAATAAGCCATTGGGGGTCCACCACGCTCCAACATTGCAGGCCTTTAGAAGGCCTTGCAAACATATTATTTTACTCTGGCCTTCTTCTAATATGATTGCCTTTGTTGCTGTTTTTATTGCTGCTTTTCTTGTTTTCATTGTTGTTGATTTGCTGTTTTTCTTGTATTCTTACTGTTTTTCTTGTGTTTTTATCATTCTTAATATCATACCGGTTTTGTGTGTTTTATTGCTGTATGCTGCCTTGAAAGGGCTGGTGCTCTGAAAGGCAGCCAATATAAATAAATAAATATCCTTGCCAGAGGGGAAAAAGCAGGATATAAATGTAATAAATAAAATATTTATTTATTACATTTATTCCCACCTTTTTTCCTCTTGCAAGGAACCCAAGGCGGCTTACCTAGTCTTCCTTCTCTTCATTTTATCTTCACAACAACCCTGTGAGGTAGTTCAGGCTGAGAATCCATGACTGGCCCAAAGTCACCCAGGGAGCTTCATGGCTGAGTGGGAACTTGAACTGAGGTCTCTCAGTCTCCGTCCAGCCCTCTCACCACTAGGGGAGGGTGGATGAGAATGGGGCAGGCAGACATCAGGCGTGCGGGGTCTACTTTGTTCTCTGATAGAACCCCAAGAGGTCCAGCAATCTTGGCACAGCCTTGGTTGTTTTTACAGGAAGATAAAAATACTAAAAGTAAATATATTTTTAAAAAAGAAACCAGAGCCAGGTGCAAAATAGAGGCTTCTGCAGGTGGACGTGTACTGTGAATTAAGGAACAGGGTGCCTCTGAGTACATGCTCAGCCCAGGAATATGGATCGGTACCAGAACCAAGCTCACAGGTCCTTTCACACAAAAACCCACTCCAAGCAATGGAATGTTCTTGTTCAGCAACCTAATCTGAGGGCTGGGGAGAAGAATACTTTTTAATTGTTAGACTGCTGGGAGCCCAAAATCCTTGCTGATCCACCGCAAATCTCCCAGAGATCTACCAGGAGTTCCCAATCTACCATCTTCCCACCCCTGCAGGATTAGATGACCTCCAGAGAGTTTCTCAGATCCTAGGAGGCTGTCACTCTGCTCCTGGTCTCATGACTAATTATATCCAGGAGGTTTGCTGTTATTAATTTTGGTTGGCTTTTTTTACTTCAAAGACTGATGGATCTTAGCCAAGCCAGGCAGGTGCCAAGAGCAGCTGGAGCTGTGGGCCTTGCACCTCAGTGTCCCCACAGGCGTAGATCTGGAAGGAACTGCTGTCTTTTCTGGATCCCTTGAGTGCCGAGGTGGACTTTATTCATGCGCCTTTAACGAAAACATGGTTCTGGCTGTCCTGGGTCCACATGGACCAGGCTAAACAGTGATCACTCCTGTATTGTTTCTTGGCATCTTAGTTCTTAAGAACCTAAGAAGAGCCCTGCTGGATCAGACCGAGGGTCCATCTAGTCCAGCATTCTGTCCACACAGTGGCCAACCAGCTGTTGATCGGGAACCCCCAAGCAGGAGATGAGCACAACAGCACCCTCCTGCCCATGTTCCCGAGCAACTGGTGTACACAGGCTCACTGCCTCTGGTACTGGAGGTGGCATAGAGCCATCAGGACCAGTAGCCATTGATAACCTCCTCCTCCAGGAATTTGTCCAACCCCTTTTTAAAGCCATCCAAATTGGTGGCCATCACTACATCCTGTGGTAGTGAATTCCGTAGTTTAACTATGTGTTGTGTGAAGATGCCCTTCCTTTTCTCTGTCCTGAATCTCCCACCAATCAGCTTCATGGGAGGACCCCCTTTGGGCTGACGTATTCTGAGAGAGGGAGAAAAATGTCTCCCTATCCACATTCTCCACACCATGCCTAATTCTGTAGACCTCCATCGTGTCTCCCCTTCCCCTCCTTTTTTCCAAGCTAAACAATCCCAGCTGTTGTAACCTTCCCTTGTAGGGGAGTTGCTCCAGCCCCCTGAGCATTTCAGTCGCCCTTTTCTTCCCCTTCCTGTGTACTGCCACACACGCTGTGTACACCCCTTGCTTTCCCTACATTCAGAAAATGTACACTCGATGACCCACTGTTGCACATGTGACCCGACTTGCTCCTTCGGAGAGCGCTGTGCTTTGAGGTGGTAAGGAAAGCGCCAGCTAAGGCATTACGTCTAACAAGTTTTACTTCACCAGTGTTGGGCCTATCAAAGTGACCCAACCTCCTGCTCCTGCCTCTGGGATCCTCCTGTCCAGTGCTTCAAAAGAGCCCATTTCAACAGCATGTTATTTAGTAGTGTTTGGTTTGTGATGATGACGGTATTTTTCCTTGTTTAAAATAATCTTAAGTGCTTTCCACTGCATTTTTAAAAAAAACTTTGCCAAAGGCTTACAGCAGGGGTAGAGAACCTCAGGCTGGGGGCCAAATTTGCACCCCGCAGGATTCCCCAGAGGTCCACGCCCCCTTCCCCTGACCCCACCCCCTTTTCCCAACCACTGACAATTGGGTGATTTTCTGTGTTTTGTGCAGTTTCCCCCCATTCTATGAGGTTGAAATGCCTCTCCTACAGCTCAGGGACTGGCAGTAAGTGCTTTAAGCAATACTGTGCTGGTGTTTTTTATATCCCCCCCCCCCCCAATGTAGGCCTGAGAACTTCTCCAAAACGGAATTTTGTTCTAGGGCTGAAAGACTTTCCCCACTGCTGGCGTTTAGACAAAGGCAGGGGTGGGCAACCATTTTCTGTCGAGGGCCACAATCCCTTGGGGGCAAGCTTTAAGGGGCCACCTTTTCTTCTTTCTGTACCCCCCACCCCTGACGTTCTCCTTTTCTCAGCTTCTGTGGCTGAGTTGTTCTGGCTCAAAGGGAAGGCCAGGCTTGGGCAACGGACCTGACCCTCTCCAGGACTAGAAGCTTGCCTTTTCTCTCTCTTTTTGAGTGCAGTAGGGTCTCCCAGAGGAGGGGGAGCATACCAAGCATCATGGCCTTTGTCAGGCAGCTGGAAGGCTGGGCCGCTGGCTGCCACGGCTGCTGCTGGGGGTGGGGGTATTTTTCCCTTCCCCTCTTAAGAACTTAATCCACCGGTCCCTTTAAGAGAAGCTATTGTGCTGGCTGAGAAAGCAGAAACCTGCCCTGGAAGCCCAGCCCAGCCTTCCCTCCCCCTTGATGATGCTTGTGACATTCAGCAGAGAGGCGATGAACCTGCAGGCGGATGGAGGAGGGAGCCCTCCCCAGCCAGGGCAGGGGGGCTGCTAAGGGGCTGCTTGGCTGAGAAGAGCTGGGGAGGGGGGCTCTCTGTAACCCCCACTCTCCCAGCGGACGCACGCGCGCTGCACGCACCCCGTGCTTAGGAGCTTAAGGGATGGAGAAAGGAGGAGAAGCCGCAGCAGCGCTGGATGCTGCTGGCAGAAGCTGAGATAGTCCTTTCTGCAGTCACTTGGCAGTCCAGGCTGGTCCCTGCCCAGCCCGGCCCGGCCCAGCCCAGCCCGGCCAAGCATCCTTTGGAGAGCCGCGCCGCGGACCACAAGCAGCAGAAACAGCATCTCTTCCTCTCTTGTCTCCGAAGCAGCCGCCGCCGCTCCAAAGAGGCTCTCGAGCTGCAAAGGGGGTGGAGGAGGGGGAGAACCTGCACACACAGCCCTCCCCACATGTCTGCAGCTTGGGGGGGCTCAGCAGCAGCAGCGGGGAGCTAGAAGTCGGCTGCAGGGGCGGGGAGGCTGCGCCCCTGAATCCAGGCGAGAGCCAGGAAAAAAGACAGACAGAGAACGAGAGGTGAGTCTGAACTGGGGGCGGGGGCGAGGACAATCTGCAGCATTTTAATTTAATTTTAAAAAATTACAATCCTCCCCTCTGATTTATGCGGGGAGGGGACAATTGGAAGGAATTGCTTTAATTGAAGGGGGCAAATGGGATTAGTGGGATGGGTGTGTGTGTCAGCCAGACATCTCTCCCCCTTCCAACGATGGAAATGGAAGAGAAGGTAGAGAGGAAGGATGGGTTGCAATGGAAAACCTGGACCACCTTTCTGCACTGCACAGCACAGCTGGAGGAAACACCCCCAGTACAGCAAACTTTTTGGCATTCATATTAGAAAGTGTGTGTGTGGGGGGGGGATTTATGGTCCAAGCATTGCCCTCTCTGCAAGGTGTACTTTGCATTCAGTGTGTGTGTGTGGGGGGGGGGGGGTGTAAGATGGAATTCTCAGCCCTGAACGGGGATTAGTTCTGCTCACATCAGGAAACCCCCAGGTGGGTTCATTTGTGATGGCGAGGGGTGCATTTCCATTTACTAGAGATGTTTTCCGCTGTTCTGCAGTATGGGAGGCTGTATGAAGGGTCCTCATTCCAGCCCCTTTGCCCAGATGCTGGCACAGAAGCTGGTGAAATGAGAGGCGCTCATAGCTGCATTCGGATGGTTTATGCAGGGAGCAGTTTTGATCTCCATAACCTTCGTAAGTTCACCTGCTTTGTTTTCAAAGAAGCCCCTCCATTAGAAACCCTTTTAAAAATTCACCAAAGGAATTACGCTTGCAGTTCTAAATACCCCTTAATGAGAAGGTTTCTCAGTCTTTGGATTAGCTAAAGACAGTTATTGCTGCTGAATCGTATGTATGCTTGAAAGCCTCATTGATCTTGGCAGGAGCTTACTTCCCAGCAAATACGGACAGGATCAGGCTGCAAGTGCTAAATATTTTAACTGTTCAGAAAACTGAGGAAAATATTCCCAAATCTAAAACAACCCGTCCACCAGGGGCTCCATTTCAGGATTCCTTTAGGTTGGAAGACAAGATTTATTGGCAAGATGGAGGAAGCAAGATTTACAGTAAAGGGCTGAGTTCTGCACCTACAGAGATCCAAGATCAAATTGCAAATGAGCAATGCATCTTAATGCATTTGTCAGCTAACTAGAAATAAAAGCATTCCTGAAACATAATCATGTGTGGCTTGAAGGGGAGAGCTTTGGCTCTTGCCCCCTCCCCTGTGCTCCTTCCACAACATTTCTGTCCCCTTCTAAGGCACGTATGGACTAAGAAAATGAATGTCTGTATGGTGTAGGTGTTTTGCATTGAGGTGGCAGCAAGATCCTCATAAAAGTTGAATTCTGGGGATCGGGGTGGGGGGTAGAAGAATGGAAAAGATATTGCCAGGGAACGGGCAGCGCCCCTGGTCTGTTGTGCAAAGAGGTGCTGTCAGTTCATCGCAAGGAATGAAATCTGCTGAGATCTCTGTGCTGCCTGCGGCTGGTGTCTTTGTAGAAGGCACAGCACAGGAAGCTGCATTGCTCCAAAATGTAGGCTAAGGAATGGCAAGTGAGCAAAGGTGTGCAGAATGATGCATGGTGTGGAGAATGTGGATAGGGAGATATTTTTCTCTCTCATGCACAATACTAGAGCCCAATGGGGTCATCCCATGAAGCTGTTGGTTGGTAGATTCAGGACAGAGAACAGGAGACTACTTCACAGAGAGCAGAGTTGAACTACGGAATTCCATAAGACATAGTGATGGCCACCAGTTTGGATGGCTTTAACAGGGGATTGGACAAAGTCCTGGAGGAGGAGGCTGTCGATGGCTCCTAATTCTGATGGCTCTATGTTTGCCCCAGGATCAGAAGCTGGATGCCTATGTACACCATTTGCTGGGGAACATGGGCAGGATGGTGCTGTTGCACTTATGCCCTGCTTGTGGGTTTCTCATGGGCAGCTGGTTGGCCACTTTGTGAACAGAATGTTGGACTAGGTGGACCCTTGGTCAGATCCAGGAGGGCTCTTCTGATGTTCAGAGTAAGCTCTGACTGGAGGAGGAGCCCATCCTGCCTGCCTCCCCTCTGCCTGCCTGTGGGCACCTCTGGACCAGAAAGCCAACGAGCTCTCTGCTGACCCTCTTAAGACAGCCTTCCTCAACCTGGTGCCCTCTGCATCTTTTGGACTTCAGTTCCTGTCAGTCCGGCAAATGGTCAGGGATGATGGGCACTGTAGTCCCAACCATCTGAACAGCCCCAGGTTGGGGAAGGCTGTGCTAAGGTTTGTCCTCACCTGTGGGCCTGCAGAAAAGGGGGCGACGAGTGGGAGGAGGAGAGTGCTGATTTGGTGTGGGGGCCTAGCAAGCACTTTGCTGGCCGCCTGGCTGGACAAGTTGGCATCAAGCACTGTTAATGCTTTGCCTGGACGGCTGCGGGGTGGGCGGGGCTGGCTCTGTCCAAGGGGGTGCAAGGAGGTTGTTTCCCCACAAGAGCCTTTGAAAGCGTGATGAGCCATACCCCCTTCTAGAAATATATCCTCTCCAACCACATCGGGCTCTTTGCACCGTCCCGGGTTCATGTGCCAACGTTTGTGCCACAGGTCTAGGACTCAGCACCTTTCGCCTTTCCTTAGGGATGGAGTGGTGAGTTCGGTCTTTGTCCCTTGACGAGGACGAAGACACGCTCCAGCCACCGGGGCTGCCCTCGGCTTGAATTTGGGGCAGGGGGGCTGCCACCTATGGGGAGTTCTTCCACAGTTTGCTTTGAGGCTGTTTTCCTCCTTTGAATTAACAAACCAACCCTCGTGTTAGAGGGAGCCGAAAGAAGGCTGGAGACCCTCTGCCGCCCCTTGCTTCTTGGTGGCCTTGTTCTTTCTGAACTTGCAGCCCCCAAAGGCAACAGCAGGAGAGCTGGGGGTTGGCTGTGGAACGATCCTGTGCCAAGTGGGTCTGATGTTCCACTCGTTGTTTCAAACAGGCCAGGACAGACCTTGGGGCATCCTGTCCAACATCTCACAGATTAAAATAGGGATTTCCTTGTAAGCTCCCCAGCTCTAAAGCCATTGACCGCTGCTTGAGTGCCTGCCCCCCTCCCCATTATACTAGACATCTATTTAACAACTCGCCTGGTCACCTATGGTGACAAGGAATTCCAGGCAAGCGAGTGAGTGGTCTAGCAAAGGAGGGGTGGGTCACTCTGTTGCTCCTCTGCCAGGTGCTTAGTTTCCATGCTGTCCATAAAGGAAGGGGCTTCTGTTCCTTTATGTCAGGGCTGGCCCTACCATCAGGCAGAGTGAAGCAGTCGCCTCAGGCAGCAGATGCTGGGAGGTGGCAGCAAGGTGTTGGAGGAGAGACCTGTGTGCCATGCGGCCTACTCTCCGCCCCCTAAGTTAACCTGCTACCTTCTGGTGCAGTGGAGGACATTGTCCCACCATTAGTGCTGAAGACAGTCATGTGCCGGTCCAGACGGGTTTTTGTACATGGAACAGGAGAGGGCGCCATCTTGTTCTTTGCCTCAGTCAGCAAAATGTCTTGGGCTGGCCCTGGTTTATGTCTAGCATGAAAATGCAGTGGGTAGCAGAGGAAGGAAGGATCACACTGCTGTTCCACTGCTCTGCTCCTGGTAGAGAAGCGATCCGTCCCACTTGTGGCCACAGAGGAGTAGACTTCCCCTTCTCCGAGGTCAGTATGGAAACCTAGACTACTACCCTCTTAGCAGAGTAGTTAAAAAAAATGCAGACTAGTTACTTTTATGTTCCTTTTTACAAGGCTGCACTGCACATTGCTCAAAGCTCTACTCTGCCTGTCATTGTCTGTATTAATCTACTCTGCAGTGCCATGCCCTCCAACTAAACCAAAATATTGTCCTTTGGCTATAGAAATTAGTGAAAAGCTAAAATAGTTTACCATCACTTTAAAATATACCATAACCACTACAGGCTGGCTATGTACTGCATATGGCAGGCTATGTACTGCATAATGCTTTGGCGTTCAGCTGCAAGCGCTTAAATGTGTGTGTGCTAGAGACCAGCTGCATCCATTCCACACACAGAGCTTTTACTTCTAGAGACTGTGGCAAGGGAGCTGAACCCCAGAGAATGGCCATTCTAGCAAATAAGATAATCTTCAGAGGTCCTCCTTGGGGTGCCACCACCATCTGTAGTTAGGCAGGTGGTGACCAGAGAGAGGGCCTTCTCGGTGGTGGCATCCCGCTTGTAGAATTCTCCATCCATGAAGGCTCACCTTGTGCCAACACTGTTCTCTTTTAGATGGCAAGTGGAGGCCTTTTTATTTTCCCAGGCTTTTAACCATTGCTGTGTTTTTAATGCCTGCTGGATACATTTTTATGCTGCCTTTACTGTTGTTTTCTGGATCTTTATTTATTGTTTTATAACTATTTATTGTATATTTTAATGGTTTGTTGTCTACCACCCTTTTAAAAAATGTAACTGAAGGACAGTATAAACATCTTTTAAATAAATAAAAATAAACTTATGCTAACAATTCTAACAAGGTATCCCCACATGGCAAAACCAGGGACAAGATGGGGACAGAGAGAGAGAGAGAGAGGTTGTTATGGTTGGTGTTATTACATTTCTATACTGCCCCATAGCCAAAGCTCTCTGGGTGGTTTACAGGAGTTAAAACATTAAAATACAACATACCAAGTTTAAAAGCCATTTACATAAAAGCACACAGACAATATACACAAACAACATATAGCTAAAAGCAACTTTGAACAGTCAGTTCTAACTAAAGACACATCCAGGACCAATTAAAACGCATCATGTGCTGCCAAAGGCCTGGGAAAAGAGAGAGGTCTTAACCTGGCGCTGAAAAGATAACAATGCTGGTGCCAGGCAGACCTCATCCAAGAGCTCACTCCACAGATTTATCAGGGACAGGAGGGGACTGGGTAAGAGGGCTGGTTTCTCACACCTCACTTCTATCTCTCCAGCATCACAGAGTGGCTGAAATTAGACCGTGGAGGAATATCAGTTGGGTGTGTGTGGGGGTGGGGAGCCTCAGTAAGTCCATTTTTACCTTTCTCACAAGATGAGGAAAACCTGCCCCTTTGTTTACTAGGATCAGGGCCAGCCCAAGAGATGTTGCTGCCTGAGGCAGAATAGGGAGTGTCTCCCCCACCTGCGAGCCATGGCACGGAGTCCCCAAGGCTGGCCAAGTTATTTTGGCACCGGAGGCAGCACGTCCCACAAGCACCTCTCCCTGGCAGTAAAAACACAACCATAATAAATCTGATAACTAACGAATTTGCTGTCCTGCCGTGATACCCAATATCAGCTGCCCAACTGCTGCCTAATGGTAGGACCAGCCCCGAGAGCATGCGTCCCAGTTGCGTTTACACAGGCACATTTATGCCTGCCTAGTCGGCAAGGATCGAAGCCGTGCGAGATGTTCCAAAAGGACGGGACCCCCTACCCACCCCCAGTGACTTCTGTGGCACCCCTGTAATCTCTAATGCAGCCTCCTGGGGACGGGGAAACGGATGGAGCCCTCCGCTCATTCTCCTCCTCGGCTGATGGGGGGAGGAGGGCAAAGGCGGGCACCCTCGGAGGCATGGCCATTCCTGTCCTGCTGCTTTGGCCCAGGAGCTGGGCCCAGGAGGCAGCAGAAACGATAATGGGAAGGCCAAGCATGATTGAAACACTGAGTACCTGCTACTGGCTTTCCAGTTGAGCTCCTGAGCGAAAAGAGGACCGTAGGAGCCAGACTCTATGTGCAGAGGAAATAGGACCCACAGCTCAGTGCTGGAGGCCATGTGCTGCAGGCAAAAGGTTCCGTGTTCAATCCCAGCCATCTCCATGGGAAAAGAAGCCAGGTAGCAGCACCAGGAAAAGGGGGAGACCTTGGACAGCCGCTGCCAATCAGAGTAGATCAGCAGTGGGGAACCTCAGGTCCCAGAGCAACATCCAGCCTTCCAGGTCCCAGAGCAACATCTTCTACATGCATCCCCTAAGGCTTAGTTCCTGGCTCTAAGGGCTTTAAGCTACAATATGCTGGAGGAGTGTGTTAATTTTGGGCCCACCTCTTTACCTTTGGCTCCGCCCATCCCCAGAATGCAACCCTCTAGAGCTTCTCTGACATTGAATTCTGCCCTTAGACTGAAAGAGGCTCCCCACCCCTGGAGTGGATATTACTGGATGGATGGCCAGACTTGGTATATAACCACTTGATCTGATGTGCATACTCATTAGTTTTGTGTGAGCTGATCGCCCCTTCATGCCCTTTATAACCCTGGTCAGCTACTAGCTTTGGCTGGACAGAGATTAGAGGGTGGCAGGTCAAGGCTTCGGACACACCTCCACCCATGCTGCAGCTCTCGTTCTTTTGACCCTTGGGTTGGCAGTTATGGGGGCAACACCCCTCAAGGGGCAAGACTCGGTCTGAGGACCACCACTGCAGATCCCTGCTGTCTAACCACCTTCTGTACTTGCGGTGGAGCTGATTCATGAGAGGTGTTCATGTGCAGGGGAATCCCAGCTGTTATCTCTGATCCAAGGTTGGAGATAACAGTGGGGATTTCTCCAGGGGACAGGGTTTGGAGGCCAAGCCCCTCCCCCTGGAGGAATCCATGAAGGCTCTGCAGGACAGATGGGTTAAAGGCTAGAGGACTGATAGTAAGGGCAAGACCTGACAAGCACAAGTAGAAGGGTGAGGAGTGACCTAGGGAAAAAAGAAGGGCACCTCCACGGGGACATCTCCATTGCTGTGAAATCAAGTTTGCAGACTGGATAGCTAGCCCTGGGATTGCCGTGAGAGCAGTCAGGTGAGTGAACACACATTAGAGGGCCTTCTCTGCAGTGGCCCCACAACTTTGGAACAAGCTGCCATCAGAGGTCCACCATGCTCCGTCAATGCAGACTTTTAAGAAGGCCTTGAAAACATATTATTTTACCTTGGCCTTCTCTTGATATGACTGCTACTGTTGCTGCTGTTAACATCATTGTTGGTTTTATTGTTTGTATGTTTTTTACACTTTTAATATTTTAACTGTTTTTATGTATTTTATTGTTGTAAACTGCCTTGGGAGGGCTTCTGCCCTGAAAGGCAGCCAAGAAATATTTTAAATAAATTAAATAAATAAATAAATTGCACCCATGAGTCCTACGGATGGGTGAGTAATTCACACATGCCCAAGAGCTCTCATCCAGGATTTGGTTCATCCAGACGGGGGGGGGGGGCGTGTGTGTGCGCACGAAACCCCTCTTGATCTGACAGCCTTTTTCTCCCTTCATCCTTTTTCCTTCAGTCTGGCGGCTATGGCCGAAAAGAGCCTTGACCCCACCTGTGTCTCCATCGCCCTGGAGGACCCTGTGTGCAACTCCAGCTCTCAGGATGCTCCCCTGCTGACCACCCACCTGAAGAAGGTGGAGAACCACATCACGGACGCCCAGCGGTTCTCCCACCTGCCCAAGCGCTCAGCTGTGGACATTGAGTTCAATGACCTGTCGTATTCTGTCCGCGAGGGCTCGTGGTGGCGGAAGAGAGGTAGGCTGTTCCCCAGGCGGGACTTGCCCTCACAGGATGGGGAGGCCTGTTCCCAGCTGCCTCTCTGGAGGCTGACACTTGTCTGTGCACACGCCGGATAGGGTCGCCGCTTTTGCCCTGCTCCTTACTTCCATGCTCCCTTCTGGCACGGCGCATGTGAGCACAGAAGCATATGCATGTGCGCATATGTTTCATGTGTATCTGTGTACAGCAGAGGGAGAATCCTGAATTGGCCAGTGTCTCCTTGAGCAAGAATATAATTGAGAGAAACGTCTGGAGAATCGTGACTAATGTTCAAACTGAGCTGCATTTGCCTCTGAGTCACAGGAACAGCGCAGCTTGCTTATTGGCTGGTTAGGACATATTGCTTGTGCGAGTCTCTCTTTCTTCTAGAATGTGAACTGCGCAACTTCAGTGTTTGGCTGAGTGGTGTGGGAAACGGGAGGGACCTGCAACAAAAGGTTGCAGTGTGAAGTGCTGCTGTTCAGTCTTCCAGTCTGTCAGCCTCCTCTGTGACCCTCCATTCCATCCCTTCTTTCACCCAGTGGTATGTTATGTTACCCCTATTCCAACAGTCAGCCCAAATCCCTTGCTTACTGCACAGTCTGACCCCATTGGGTGATTTTTGGGAACGTCCTCCTCCCACATTTTCCCCCTAAAGTTGTACTTCTGCAAACCTTGGGTCTCCCCCAGACCTGCTGAAACCTCCCTCTTGTGTCTGGATAGTGCTGTTTTGGCTACATAAGTGTTGGCACGCCCAGCCTGAACATCGCAGATAGAGGGAATGATTTCTTGCATGGCGATAGAGACTAGAGAGAGGGCTAGAAACTGAGGATGGTGAGGGCAGCACCAGGAAACGTGTCAGAAAAAGGACAGTTGTTAACTTGAAAACCCCCAAAGAAGGGAGACTTTGTGAAACATTAATTTTGTTTGTAAAACCCAGGCAACTCCTGCCTAGCTTCCTGGGAAAGGAACCAGCGAAGAGGGAATGAGCAGAGGAGTTAGAGATTTTGCTAAACTAGCTCCATATGTTGAACCTAAGGTCTTGCAAGCAAACCTTGCAAGGCCACAGATACCTTAAAGATAACATCTTAGCTTTGAAAGACCTTCAAAACTATTATAGCATACCGAGGAGCTGGATGGTGTTTCACAGTGCTTTGCTTCGATCTATTGAGTTAAGCTTACCACCTTGCAACGCAGCTTAGCACCTTTGCAAGCTAAGGGGCTGGAGCTTAAACCGGCCTCTCCGGGATTTTCAAGTTATGCCGATATGGAAGCCCTTTTCCCTGCTTCAGCATCACAAGCACCAGTCCCTGATTCAGATGATTGACCCAGGTACTGCGCTGTACCTGTAACTTCCGCTAATAAACTTAGTTTTAACATTTGCATTTCAGATCAAACTCCCAAATACCTGGAAAGCAAGAGGTGTTAAGTGTGGCATTGCAGGAAGCAAAGAGCCTTACTTAAGCTTGCTGTGCTTTCCCACTGCCAGTTGATGTGGTCACTCTGTTCCAGGGGCGTTGAACCTCCTTCAGCCCGAGGGCTGAATTCTATTTCAGAGAAGCCCTCAGGGCCTGCATTCCACTGGTGGGCGGGGCCAAAGGCAAAAGGGGCAGAGCCAAATATACCAGCATAGCTTATCTTCAAGCTCGTAGTGCCAGCAATTAAACCTTAAGAGACGCATTTCAAATCACCAAGCGATTGATTGTCAGAGGAAAGGGGGTGGGGCCATCCAGGAAACCCCAGAGGGCTAGATTAGGACCCCAGGTGGGCCAAAATTGGCCCCCAGGCCAAAAGTTCTACACCCCTGCTCTGCTCAGTTCAGAGTCAAATGTCTCCCAATGGAGGCCTGATCTGGGTCCAGAATGACAGCTAAGATCTTTCTCCTAGGTCCTCTTTGGGGTGCCCCTGCCATCTGTAGTGAGGCAGGTGGCAACTAGTGAGAGGGTCTTCTCTAGGGTGGCCAGGTGCAAAAAGAGTACAAGGCCCTTGCACCATTATTAGCTGTGTTGAAGAGGGGATTTCAGCAGATATGGCAACCTGACTCTCTGTGGCAACCCCCTTGTGGAATTTCTATAAAACTTTTTTGTGTTTTGTTTTATTTATTTATTAAATTTCTTAATCACCCATCTGGCCGGTCACCCAGCCACTCTGGGCGATGTACAACAGTACAATTTAAAACAGTAAAATTACACATTAAAACATTGTTTAACAATACCCTAACCGCCCCCAAATGCCTGCCTAAGCAACCACGTTTTCAATGCGTGACGGAAGCTCATTAAAGAGGGGGCATGGTACAGTTTCCTAGGGAGGGAGTTCCACAGAGTGGGAGCTACCGCAGAGAAGGCCCTCTCCCTCATCCTCACCAGCCTAGCTGTCCTGGCTGATGGAATAGAGAGAAGGCCATCCGAGGCTGATCTTGTTAAGCGGCCTGTCTGGTGTTGTTGGAGGCGCTCCTTGAGATAGGCTGGGCCGGAACCGTATAGGGTTTTAAAGGTCAAAACCAACACCAGCTGCAGCTTCCAAACCATCTTCAAGGGTAACCCCACGTAGAGCGCATTACAGTAGTCTAGACGAGAGGAGACCAGGGCATGTACTACCGATGGGAGCAGATGGTCGGGAAGGAAGGGGCGCAGCCGCCGTATCAGATGGAGTTGGTATAGCGCTGTCTGGCTTACAGCTGACACCTGAGCCTCCATTGACAGCTGGGAGTTCAAAATGACCCTCAGGCTGCGGACCTGGTCTTTCAAGGGTAGCCGTACCCCATTCAGCACCAGGTCAACATCCCCCAACCTACTCTTGTCTCCCACCAAAAGTACCTTGGTCTTGTCAGGGTTCAGCTTCAGCTTATTCCTCCCCATCCAGCCACTCACCAGACATTTGGACAGGGATTCCGCAGCCAACCCTAGTGAAGGTTTGAACGAGAGGTAGAGCTGCATGTCATCCGCATATTGATGACACCGCACCCCAAACCTCCTGATGACAGCCCCCAGCAGCTTTGCATAGATGTTAAAGTGCATCAGGGAGAGAATGGAACCCTGTGGCACCCCACATGCAAGCGGCCATGGGTCCGACACTTCCTCTCCCAGTGCTACCCTCTGGTACCTGCCGGAGAGGAAGGACCGGAACCACCATATTACATTGTCTCCAATGCCCAACCTCTCCAGGCAGTCCAGGAGGATGCCATGGTCAACGGTATCAAAAGCCACTGAGAGGTCGAGGAGAACAAGGAAGAGCATTCGCCTCTATCCAGAGCCCTCCTCTTATCATCCACCAAGGCGACCAAGGCCATTCCTGTTTGTGTGTGTTATCATCCCAGCACATATCAGAGGCAAATCATCATTATTGGGTTCTAGCCAATGTTAGTCCTACTTAGAGCAGACCCATTGAAAGGAATGAGACTCGAGTTAGATTAACATTGGATACCGCCCATTTATTCCCCACATGCCGACAGCAGGTTCTGAGGCGGAGAGGTAGCAATTTGCCAAACTAAGCTGTTGCTTGTGTCTCATGGTCTCTGGCCTGCGAAAAAGAAATACACCATCCCAGGCATCACTAGGAAAGGAATAAAAAAAATAAAACTGCCAACATTGCAGTGCCTTCATACGAATCTATGGTGTGATCGAATTTAGAATATTGCGTACGACTCTGGTTGCCGCAACTCAAAAAGGGTATTGTGGAGCTGGAAAAGGTGCAGGAAAGAACAACCAAATTCTCTCTCCTTAGGAGGAAGGGTTACAATGTTTGGGGATTTTTAGCTGAGATTAAAAAGTGAAAAGTGGAGTCGGGGGGACATGATAGAAATGTATGAAATTACACATGGTGTGGAGGAAGTGGGGAGGGAGAAGACCTTTTCCCTCTCATAATACTTGAACCCAGTGGGGCCATCCCATGGAGCTGATTGCTGGGAGATTCAGGACAAGCAAAGGAAGTCCTTCACGCAGTGCATGATTGCACTATGGAATTCGCTACCACAAGAAGTAGTGATGGCCACCCATTTGGATGGCTTTAAAAGGGGGTTAGACAAATTCCTGGAGGAGAAGGCTATCAAAGGCTGCTAGTCCTGATGGCTATGTTCTGCCTCCAGTATCAGAGTCAGTATGCCTATGAACACCAGTTGCTGGGGAACTTGGGCGGGAGGGTGCTGTTGCACTCATGCCCTGCTTGTGGGATCCTGGTTGACAGCTGGTTGGCCACCGTGTGAGCAGAATGCTGGATGAGGTGGACCGTTGGTTTGATTCAGCCCAGTTCTTCTTATGTCCATATGACTCCCGATTCTAGGGTGGGACTCCCCTCACAAAGGGATGCCTTGCTTTGCAGAGTCTACTCAGTCCCTGTGAAGCACTGAGGCCTTGGAGTAAAGCAAAAAGCAAAGTATGATAAGGAGATAAGTTTAGCATCTGTTTCCTGCCCCAGCTTTGGGTCCCTCTTTTCTTCCCTCCCTCCCTCTGCGCTCTCCAGGGATACTTATCCTGCCTGGGTGGAACCACTTGCTCCTTGCATATAAATCAGTGCTGCAGAAAACTGTGGGAGGGTTTCGGCAGGTGGTAGGTGGCAGCCTGCCTTAATTAGCTCTTCTTAATGGGATGCCAATCACCAGCCCCCAGAAACAGAAGGGGAAACGGCGCCGGAAGGAGCCCAGGAAGATCTTGGGGCTGGGAAAACACACGGTAGAGCAGGGGATTGCTTTTCGGTTTGCACCTGAGATAATTTCACGGGGTATCTTGAACTTGCCTCATCTGTGGCCCAGGGATGGAAAAGCCAGTCTCTACCCGCCCCCCCCCAGTTAACCGTTTCGGAAAGCCAGTTAACTCCCCCAAGAGACAACACAAGTGGGCAGCGTGGACCAGCTCAGGTGATTTTCTGGGCAATGCTGCTGCTCTTGGCATGGTGGAGCCAGGAACATCGCGTGCATCTTAAGGGACGTCTCAAGCGGGCACTCCCTGCTAGTGGAGGCTGGTGGCTCCGATGTCCGTGGGGTGGTGAATCCGCTCCAGGTTTCAGTCAGAACTCTAAGCACCTTTAGAGGTGCTTAGAGTTCTGACTGAAACCTGGAGCGGATTCACCACCCCACGGACATCGGAGCCACCAGCCTCCATTGCTCTACACAGATGCCCACAGGCATGGCAGTTTTGGATCGTGTGCTTTTCTCCCCTCTGACAAATGGTGGGGAAGACCATCTCCCCAGCCGACTTACTGGGCATGTGGAGCACCCATGTCAAATGCTCCTTGAGTTGTGTGGTGGAAGGAATGGATGTGTTTACACTGCTTCACCAAGTGAAACGTAGCACCACCTCGATAAACGCCCAAAGTAGGCACCTCCCGCACACACGCTGCAGCCCACTAGCCATAAATGGTGGCCCACCAGGGGCGCGATAAACCTCCTTTTTTAGCCAGTTGCCCAGGAGTGCAAATACAAGGGAGTTATCAAGCCCCCGCCTCAAGACGAGCCAAAATTCACAGCTACTGGTGGGCCGTCTTGGGCTTGGCAGGCCACGAGTTGCACAACCCTGCACTCGAGGCGTCTTCAGAATATTTACCCGTTGCTTCAGCTGTGGGCAAGAAGAGGGAAGGGGGTGGGTGGGTGGGAGCGGAGAGTAATGTGGCTGGTTCACTATCTGCAGAGCCCAAAGGAGTTTTGCTCTGCCTAAGCCAGTAAGATCCAGGTTAATCCTACTTGGGGTTGACTTTGTGAAGCCCTTGAAGAAGAGCCTTCCTCCACCAGCCCTGCCTGTGCACAAACACTGAGCGTCAGCCACGTGACTCTGTGGCTGGGGTCTCCACCTTCCTCCCAGCCCAAGTCAAGGTATCTGGGACACATCTGGCCACCTTGCTTCCTGCCGTCCCTGAAAATAATCAGGTTTTTCAGAGAGCTCGGTGTCACAAGCTTGTCTGTATTTGCCTCAATAGTTGTTTATCAACAGGGGCCGTAGCTTGGTGGTACAGTCCCTGCCATTGCCAGCTGACAGAATCTTTCCCAAGGCTTCAGCCCTTTCTCCCTGCTGCCAGTCATTTGGTGGTTTCCTAGGGCTTAGTGGCTGGCAGTAAGAGCTTTAAGCTGAAATAGGCTGATATTTTTGATGTTTTGGCCCTGCCAAGTGGAACACAGCCCCAAGAACTCCAAAATTGAATCCCCCCCCCCCTCGGCTGAAAGATGTTAGGCTGCAACAGGCTCGATGGACTTAGGATCTGACTCATATGACCATGTTTCTGCAAAGTGGCCCATGTCATAGTGTAAGTCATCGCAAGACAGTGTGTCCGTCTCAGAAGCTGTCCTGCCAGCACTATTGCTCAGCTTATGCTGATGTCACCTGACCTGGAATGATGAGATCGCTTTCCGCTGCACTGAAGAAGCCTCTCCCCAAATTCTTTTGTCCCCTGGCTAACCTTGTCTGCTGTGGGGCAGGGGGAGTAGGAGAAAGGCGCAACCAATTCCTAGAAGGGCCAAAGTGATGGGTCACATCCTGTCACACCTCCAATATTAGGGGTAGGCTTTACATGGCAACCTCCCCTGACCTCAGTGGGGTCTTCATGGGATCGGAGTGGGCTGTGCCAGTTCAACCATCATGGCTTTCCACAAGGAACCCTGGGAGTTCTAGTTCAGCAACATGTTCTGTTGCTGAGATGCCACTGCAGAGTCCCCAAAGCCAAGATGCACTAGCACGCCTTTAGATGAGGGGTACTTCCAGACAGAGGATTCTTAGCGCAGATTTTTTCTGGTAAGAAGAAGAGCCAGTGTGGTGTAGTGGTTAGAGTGTTGGATTGGGACTCCAGAGATTCGGGTTCGAGTCCCCACTCAGCCATGAAGCTCACTGAGTAACTTTGGGCCGGTCACTGGCTCTCAGCCTAACCTGCCTCACGGGGTTGCTGTGAGGATAAAATGGAGAGGAAGAGGATTGTGTATGTCGTCTTGGACTCCTCAGAGGAAAAGTGGGATATAAATGTCACTCACTCAATCAATCAATAAATAAGGGAGGGCTGAATAAACACACACATACACACACACACACACACATACGGAAAACCAAAGCTTTTAAAATTCAAGGTTTTTTCCTCCATTTAAAAACCTGGCAAAATGTGGGATATAAATTAAACAAACAGATTAAACCGATAGAAGATGGAAGATGTGGGGAGGATGAGAAATGGAATACAACATTGCAGGGATCCCCTGCAAAGTTTTCTGAATGAGGGAGAGCGATTGTATTAAGGCCTCGTCTGGAAGCAGTGGAGGCTGGTGGCTCCGATGTCAGTGGGGCGGCGGATCCACTCCGGGTTTCAGCCAGAACCAGTCAGAACTCAAAAGGAGCAAAACTCCTTTAGAGTTCTGACTGGTTCTGGCTGAAACCCAGAGCGGATCCACAGCCCCATTGACATCGGACCAGCCTCCACTCCCTGGGAGCAGCCTAGACCCTGCCGCAGGAAAGACAGATGGGGCAACTCGAGGCCCAGCTGAAGGCCTGGAAAGAAAGTGTGGGTGCAATTCCCATGGCTCTTCCGCTTCGGGCTGCCCCCGGCTCTGTGATCAATGTCTCGGCTGGATCATCGCACCAGGTGTGAGCGCTGACCCGACCCATTCTCCAGCGGCGCCAGTCGCCATTTTTGCGCGCCATGCGGAGCCCTTGCGCGGCGGTGTGCAGGTGCATGGCTTGCAGCAAACGAGTGCTGCAAGCAGGGGGGGTTATCTGCAAGGCAGTTATCTGGAAGGGGAGCAGGGCGGAGGGAGACGTGCTCTGTGGTTCTGCAGGCGGAGAGGGTGCTGGGCACTCCTGCCGGCGCTCAGAGCCCAGCCACACGCCTCTGGCCCTGGCTCAAAGCATCAGAAAAAGCCTCCTGCAGAGGAGGATGTCCTCTGGTGCGCCTGAGCCGAGCTGGAGTCGCAGCTGCTGAGCTGGCGGCAGGCGAGGGTTACTGGCAGTCAGTGAACTCGAGTAACCGCGCAGCGCTGGAGCTGCAGTCGGGTGTGAGAGGCAGGCCAGCAGTGGGCCTTGCGCTGGGCTGGTGCCGCGCTGCAGCCTGTCGTGCGCTGGGGCTTCTCTCGCAATCGCCCACAGATTATAATCTGCTGCAAAACCGGCCTGGCTCTTTGCAAAAACCCTTCTCCTCCTCCTCCTCTCCCTCCCCCCCACCCCGCGCCCTAAGAGGCGATGTGTGTTTCTCGCAGTAGTTTTTTTGCCTGTGCTTGGGGGCTTAGTATGAGGTAGGGCTCTCTGCCCCAGTTGTTGTGGTTGTTCAGTCGTTCAGTCGTGTCCGACTCTTGATGACCCCGTGGACCACAGCACGCCAGGCCTTCCTGTCCTCCGCTCTCTCCCGGAGTGTGCTCAAGAGCCTGTTTCAATGCCACAACTCGGCCCCAGAATGCTCTCTACACTAGGGAGCTCAGCCATGCCGAGTAATGAGTGGGGGGGGGGCATTTTCCTGAGCATGTACGAAATGGTTTTCTTATTGTACTGAATAACTACAGACTTCTGGGACTGGGGTGGTCCGGAAAGAAGGAGGCTTAGAGCAAGCTTTGGGGCCCAGCACCTCTCTCTGTGGAAGGCTTGCTGCTAGGTGTATGCAGAGCCTAGTTACATTGGAAGCAGAGAGAGAGAGCTTTGTTGTTGTTGCTATATTGTTTTCCAGCTGCACTGTGGGGCTACAGAAGTCCTCGTGTTGTGTGCAACGAAGTGGTTTTGAACTGTGTTTCTCACCTCTCTATGCAAAATGGACAGAAAATTACTCTAAGACTTCCGGCAAATTTGGTCTGACTGCTCACTACACACGCGCGTGCGCGCACACACACACACACACACACACACACCCCTACACCTTTCAATCCCAGTTACTTGTACCTTTCCCCCCCTTTTTTTTTTAAAGAAAGGTTTATCTGTTCCCCACCCCACCCCCTACAATCTCCGCTTAGAGATATGGGTGATAAAGCATTCCTCCAGCATGCTTTAGCGGACGTACTGTGTCAGGATCATTTTAGAAACCCAGATTAGCAAGACAGAGAAAGAGGTTTTAGGACAAGAGAGGATAGGATCTACAAAGAGAGATTAGATTAGGTGGATTGTAAATCCGCCCCCCTCCTCAACTATTGGACTGTGCTAGTGAAACAGGTTGCGACAGGATGGCTGGCCGTATTTGTGTCATACGTTTTCCCGTTTTCCCCTCTCCATTAGAAGGAATCGCTCAGGGCCACATCTTTCACAGGGTGCAACCTTTTGCACAATGGGGCCCCAGGCCACCAGTGATATGGTCTTGTGTTTAAAGTATGCGTGTTCAGGCTGCTACATTTTCAAGGACCCCTTCAGTGGCGCACGAGGCTTTGGGGAGGTATGTTTTCCTAAACAACTGCCTACAGCAGCCTTCCAGTCCAACACATCTGGAGGGCACCCAGTTGGGGAAGGCCAACCTACAGGAGAGTTGTATAATACAGCCTTTCTTGTCTGGTTGCCTGCAGGCAATCCTTACTCACCCCAAGTGACCAGGCTATAAGCCTGATATAGCAACTGTTAGAATATGAAAATAATTATGCCAGCCTTCTTGTAAGGAATTGCAATCTTGATTAAGTTTTCCTTCTTAAATATACCTTTAACATACTAGTCTTGTGGTTCAGCACTCTACACACCTAAAGGGTATAAAGGGAGGTTATAGATCTCTCTGTCAATGCTACCCCAAACAGGGTCTGAAAAATCCACAGGACAGACAGGTAGAGACACAAACACATACGTAGCATTTTGCTAAGTTTTGCCACCAAGTTCAGGTGGAGAAACAAACCTTGCATTTTAAACAGCTTTGGTTTTCCAACTGTGTGTGTGTGTGTGTGTTGTCATTAAGTCCTCCCATATTTATTTGTTTTATTTTATTTGTTACATTTATATCCCACCTTTCCTCCAAGGAGCCCAAACAGTGTACATGATCCTCCTCTCCATTTTATCCTCACAACAGCCCTGTGAGATAGGTTAGGCTGAGAGTCAGTGCCTGGCCCAAAGTCACCCGGTGAGCTTCTTGACTGATTGGGGATTAGAGCCTGGATCTCCAGAAACCAAGTCCAACTCTCGAACCGCCTCACACAACACTGGCTCTCATAGGCAAACCGTGCTTGCTGTTCACTGGCATTGGCCAACTTTTTCTCAGTGATGTCTGTGGTTTGGGATTCATCCAAGAAAGAGAACCAAAGCGCTGGGACTGACGTTTCCAAACGTCAGAGCCGGCTTCAGCCATTTGGATGGAGTCTGAGTTTACAACCTCTTCATTCATCTACTCTCTACCTCACCCTGCATTTATTCCCTTACTCCATACATTTGGACCCTCTGCCTTCATTGACAGTAGCTCCCCTCAAGGTACACACATGTGCTCCCCCCATGTTGTCTTCCCTGGGCAGCTTTTTTGCCAGCTGAAAGGGACTGTGGGAAACCACAACATAGCTGCTAAGCAACTTCAGGGCCGAATAATGCATTTTGGCCCATGGCATGCTACAGAGAGCTGGTGCACTGCAGAAAGTTGCTTCCAGAATAAAGAGCTTGAGCTGACTCGTGGCAGCAAGCCAAGCCACATGCTGGAGCGAGAAAGCAAGCGTTTCTTTCTTGTTCCCTAGCATAGTTGGCTGCTTTCACACTACAGTCCTTTAGCACCGCTGAGATGCTGATTTACGGTAATAGCTGGAACTGGAATTAAAACCCTTGCGCTAGCACTATATTGTGCAACAATAGCCATTCTCATAGCCAAGATCCTAGAATAAGGTTCACTCAGAAGTTTTCTCCTTTCACCAAAGGCCCCTTGTGCCATTTTAGTTAGAAGCTTCCTCCTTGTAGCTTCTGATCTTTTTACTGCTTCTTCCAAGTGCAGAGATGGAATTAATTATGCATTGCACTCAGTTAGCCAATTCCTGTTCTCCATAGGCGGGGGAGTGTTAATTACTGATTTCCTCCAATTTTTCTTTCTTGTATTGTGAAATACTGCTGTTTTATTTCTCAGTTTAATCTTGCAATTAAAAGGGGAGGGGAATTAAAGACATCAGTACTTGAAGTTCCTTTCCCCAAAGGAACAGAAACTTGAATAATCAAGGGGCAATCAGTTAATCCTTAATCCCCAGCCACACTGAACAAAAACAAATGGGGCAGAGGCGACAAGAAGGATACTATTGAAGCAGCTTTGCCTAACCTGGTACCCCCCAGTTGCTTTGGATTATAAAACAAAGGTGGGCTGGTGGGAGCCTGTTTCTGCAGGGAAGCAGAATGTGTCTCCTTGTGCACCCTGTTTCATAGAATCATAGAATAGTAGGGATGGAAGGGGCCTATAAGACCATTGAGTCCAACCCTCTGCTCAGTGCAGGAATCTAAGTCAAAGCATCCCGGACAGATGGCTGTCCAGCCTTGTCTTGAATGCCTCCAGTGTGGGAGAGCCCACCACTTCCCTAGGTCATTGGTTCCATTGTCCTATTGCTCTGTCAGGAAGTTTTCCCTGATGTTCAGGGTTCCTGTAACTTGAGCCCATTATTCCACGTCCTGCATTCTGGGATGAGTGAGAAGAGATCCTGGCCTTCCTGTCTCTGACAGCCTTACAAGTGCTTGAAGAGCGCTATCCTATCTCCCTCAGTCTTCTCAAGGCTAAACATGCCCAATTCTTTCAGTCTCTCTTCATAGGGCTTTGTTTCCAGTCCCCTGAGCATCTTTGTTGCCCTCCTCTGAACCCTCTCCAATTTGCCTGCTTTCTTCTTAAAGTGTGGTGCTTTCTTCTTAAAGTGTGGACACAGTACTCCAGATGAGGCCTAACCAGTGCTGAGTAGAGGGGAACTAGTACTTCCCGGGATTTGGAAGCTATGCTCCTCAGCATAACTGAGAGTGCTGGGAAAGAGGATATGTGACAAGAGTCATCTCTGCACGCCTCCTTTCCCAGCGGGGTTGCTGGAGTTCGGGTGAGGTTGAAACCTCTGCCTCCTCCCAGCGATGTTGAGCAGGATCACTGGGACTGGGGGAAGGGGATGGAAAGGAGGTGTTGACCTTGCCCTCATCCCAGCGATCCTACTCAGCATCGCTGGGATGGGTGCAAAAGTAAAGCCTCCCTTCACCCCCACCCCAGGAATCTGGAGCAGGGGCTGTGTGTGCACACGTGCAAGCAAGTGTGATCACCACCACCACCACATGCTGCACTTGTGCCAGTATCGGTTGCTACACACACGGGTCTAGATTCTCGATAAAAAGTGAGTAGATGAAGGGCAGCTAGTATGGAAGCAACTGCGACTTGGCTTGCGAAGGGCATCATTTATGTAGAGTAGACAGTTGTTGTCTTCTTAGTCCCACAGAAAGTTAAGTGATAACCTTGACTGAGCCCACTTTGGTTGATAAAGGTGAATATGTAAGCTTTTGAGCCACACAGAAGTCCGTGTCAGCCAGGAACGCATCAGGCCCACTGAAGAGTTCAGTGTAATTTGAAAAGCTTGCATGCCCTTCGCACCAACAAAACATGGCCCAGCATCACCTCCACTGTGTAGTATAGCAAAATTGGATGAGCTGATAATACTCACCCAAGGCTGCAATTCTGACCTAATAGGTATATTATAATAACAGCTGGAGCATTTATTAGAATGTAATAAATAAATGAATAGGCTGCAATCCTAAACACGGTTGCTAGGGAGGAAGCTGTGCTGAACACAGTGGGACTTACTTCGGAGTAAAGATGCATGGGATTGCATTGTAGGCCTGCCTACTCCCTAGCCGGCTCTTTGCTCTGGAATGCCTCCTGCGCCCCCCCCCCATACACGCACACACACACACACACACACACGCACCATCCCTTCATGCTGCAAATCTCAGGAAAGTGATGGCCCCTCCTGCTACTGGCAGTCACATGGTATCTGACTTTTTTCAGTGACAAAAGAAATGCTCATCGGACATTTGAGTCTCTAGTAATGCTAAGTGTGATTAGCAGCTGCTAGCAGTGTGGCCCCTGGACGGATGCTAAGCAAGTCACTGATCCCCCTGGAGCAAGTGGAATGCCAGTGCCCAGTGCAGGTTTTGGAGGGCCCTTGGGCGAGACCCCCTCCCTGGGCCCCTCCCTCGGGGAGTCTCCCTCCTCAGCACCATGGTCAACAGCTGCTTGGTTGCTTGCCAGGCAGGGAGCCAGGGAGCAAACAGGCAGCTTCATCTGCTGCTGCTCCTTCTCACCACCTCCATTGTCTGGGCCAGAGCAAGAGGCAGGTGAACAAGCAGGTTGCAAGGGAGAAGAGGAGGAGCAACTCCAGGGGGCTCTTGTCAGTGGGCCCCTGCTGGGGGGTGGGACCTCGGCAGGTGCCCAACTGTGCCCACTGTTGGCGCTGGCCCTAATGGGTGCCACATCTCCAGAGCCTCAGGGACATAGTGGGAGGGGCCTGTTCGGGTTCAGGCATAGTGCAGCCCTCCCCATGCTGACGCCCTCCAGATGTTTTGGACTTCAGCTCCCATCAGCCCCTGCCAGCATGGCCACTGGTCAAGAATTCCAGGAGCTGTCGTCCAAAACATCTGGAGACCACCAAGTTGGGGGAGGCTGTGCTATAGTGGTAGCAGCTGGAAGCAGGAAATGGCACTCAGTGAGTCAAGGCGGGGGCAGAGCTGGGCTGGGTTTGGGGGCTCAGAGGCGGAGCCTGGTAGGCATTTATTATTGATAAAGCACCTCCTCTGTGCTAGGCACTGAATGGGAATGTAAAACACACACACGTCAGCCTTTCAAAAATTAGACCAAAGTAAGAAATCCAAAATCCACAGTTGGGTAATACCTTTATTAGGACCCATCAAAATCATGCCAGCATTTGAGTTCCTTAGGCAAAAGTAAGAGGAGAGCTGGAGGAAGGAAGGAGTTTTGCAGTCTGTGAGACAGTGAAAGGACAGAGAGTTCAAAGACAAGAATAATTAACCTAGGAATAGGAAAAGAAGGAAAGGAAGAGAAGGGGAGGGGAGGGGAGGGGAGGGAGGCAAGCAAGCCAGCCAGCCAGCAAGCCAGCCAGCAAGCCAGCCAAAAAGGACCTCAAGAGGGAAATGCAGGAGAGAGAAAAGTTATTGATGCTTTCTTAAACTGAAATGAAGAAGCTGGCTGAATAGCTTTCATCCGGCTAAGCAGAAAATATAGACTCCTTGCTTTCTAAGTTTTACTTCCCTTGGAGATCCTAAGAAGCAGGAACTGCACCTGGCACCCTTGGGTGCAGGAAATGGGTACAACAGGGGCAAAGCCACATAATTATAGAGCCTGGGAAGCAGATGGGTGCTATTCAGAAGAGGCTGGACAGGTTAAGGGGAAAGGTAGTGGCACTGAAAAGGAAGAAACATTTCCTCCTCATCAAATGCTTTATGTTACTCTTGAATGTTCCAAGCATTTCAGTAATCCTCACATCAACCCTGAAAATTAGATTAATATGATTAGCCCCATATCACAGATGCACAGTTGCAACTGCAAGATAGCAGTTTTCCTGAGCCGAGATTTGAACCTGGGATTTTCCATTTCCCATGACTAGTTCTTATGGTATGCTAGCTATCATTTTGGAGAAGCAGGCAGCAGAGTCCGATGGGTTGGGCAAAGAAACCACGGTCAGGGCAGGGAAATTCCTTCTCTGTTCTTCAGTTGCTCCTCTAGCATTTTTTGAGCACGTTTCTTAATTTGCTGAGCCTCGCAGCAATCCGAGATTGTTAATACTTCCATTTTATAGATGCAGAATGGAGGCTCTGATGTGCCCAGAGAAACCTAGCTCTTCCATGGCAAATAGGACAATTTGAACCCAGGCCTTTGAGAAGCAAATCTAGCACACTATCCACGATGCCACATTCACCTCAATCCAGCCATCCTTCGTACGTGCAGAAGCTCTACGGCACAATCACGGCTCCTTTGGCCTACTGGGGTGTCTCCTATTCCTCAATGGAGGGAGGAGCATCCTGTGCCTAAGAGGAGATGCGCATGGAGATCTGCCCCCCTGTGAAGCTAATGGAAGGAAGAAGCCATTACGGGCTGGGGATCCCCACGTGTCCCTTGGAGTTGATTGCTGGACCTCATGATTAAGGGTGGAATCCTATACACGTTTGGCCAGAAAAGAAGTCCCACAACTCCCAGCATTCCCCGGCCAGCCATGCTGGCTGGGGAATGCTGGGAGCTGTAGGACATTTTTCTGTCTAAATGTGCATAGAATTGTGCCTTAATTTTCTGAACTAAAACCAGGGAAGAAAAGAATGGTAATGCTCTGCTACCCTCTAGTGGCCATACTCAAGGATGGCTTCACAGACATCTGTTTTTTCCCCATTGCAAAGTACCTGGCTTATTCAATGAAGTATTTATTTAAGGGTGTGTGCGCGCATGGGTGTGTCCGTGTATTTGACCACGTAAGCGGTAGTAGTCATGAATCCAGAGGTGGATCCTTCTGAAGCTATTTATGCCACATTGGCTTCCTGTGAACTTCTTGTGGCAAAAATCCACATGGCTCTGCACATATCTGGATACCACAAGGCCACTGCCTCTTCTGTGGGCTGCTGTCTCTCCATGGCCCTGGTGCGGACCTAGTAGCAGCTTTGGGAGTGATTTACGGTGGGGAAAGAGTATGGGATGAGAAGAAAGGGCTAAACACCTTAAGAACGTAAGAGGAGCCCTGCTGGATCAGAACAACGGTCCATCTAGCCCATCATTCTGTTCACACAGTGGCCAACCAGCTGCCCACGGGAAACCCACAAGCAGGACATGAGTGCAACAGCACTCTCCCACCCATGTTCCCCAGCAACTGGTGTAATCTTGCTTCCGATACTGGAGGTAGCATATAGCCATCAGGACTAGCAGCCAATGGTAGCCTTCTCCTCCTCCATGAATTTGTCCAGTCTCCTTGTAAGGCCATCTAATTTGGTGGCCATCACTACTCCTCATGGAAGTGAATTCCGTAGTTTAACTATGTGCTATGTGAAGAAGTACTTTCTTTCATCTGTCCTGAATCTCCTACCAATCAGCATCATGGGATGACCCCTTAGGGTTCTAGTGTTATGACAGAGGGAGAAAAAATTCTCCCTCTCCACTTTCTTCACAGCATGCATAATTCTGTACACCTCTATCATGTCTCCCCTTTGTTGTTGTTGTTGTTCAGTCGTTCAGTCGTGTCCGACTCTTCGTGACCCCATGGACCACAGCACGCCAGGCCTTCCTGTCCTGCGCTCTCTCCCGGAGTGTGCTCAAGTTCATATTCATTGCATCGGTGATGCTATCTAGCCATCTCATCCTCTGTCGTCCCCTTCTCCTTTTGCCTTCAGTCTTTCCCAGCATCAGGGTCTTTTCCAGAGAGTTTTCTTTTCGCATCAGGTGGCCAAAATATTTGAGCTTCAGCTTCAGTATCTGTCCTTCCAATGAGCACTCAGGGTTGATTTCCTGTCTCCCCTTACTCACCTCTTTTCTAAGCGAAATAGTCCCAGATGTTGGAACCTTCCCTCATAGGGCAGATGCTCCAGCCCTTAATAATTTTAGTTGCCTTTTTCTGCACTTTTCCCAACTCCTTTTTTTCCCTTTTCTTTTTTCCTTTTCTTTTTTGGTGTGGTGATCAGAACTGTGCACAGTTCCAAATGCAGTCGCACCATGGAGTTTGCCTTTTTCACAGCAGCCATACACTGAGTTGACATTTTCATCGAGCTGTCCGCCACAACCCCAAGATCTCTTTCTTGGCCAGTCACTGCTAGCTCAGATCCCATCAGCGCATACTTGAAGTTGGGATTTTTTTTCCCCCAGCGTGCATCACTTTACACGTGCTTACAATGAACTGCATTTGCCATTTTGATGCCCATTTTCCCAGTTTAGAGAGATCCTTTTTGGAGCTCTGCACAGTCCCTTTTCGTTTTAACCACCTTAAATGATTTGTTGTCATTAGCAAACCTGGCCACTTCACTGCTCACTCCTCATTCCAGATCATCTATGAATAAAAAGAAAAACATTGGCCCAAATACAGATCCCAAAGCAACCCTTCCCTGTTCTTCAAAGTAGCCCCAAAGGGCTGCTGATTAGTGAAACAAAAACCACAGGAGATACTATTAAGCACGTATCTTTCATATCTTTTTGGCCTGTATTTATTCAACCTATGTATGTGCCTTCATTTGGGATGTGTTGTTTTTCACCATGTAAGCTCTGGGAGGCATGAGTCTAGGCGTGAAACCCAATAAGCAGTTAGACTATTTGGGCATCCTATATAAACTCAACCGTGGTCAAGTTCACCTGTCCAGATGGCTGGACACAAAGTGAACATGGGCAGCTGCCTTACTCTGGGTCAGATTATTTGTCCAGCATCTAATCCAATTGGCAGTTGGTTCTCCAGGGTCATAAGAACATCAGAAAAGTTCTGCTGGATCAGACCAAGGTCCATCTAGTCCAGAATTCTGTTCACACAATGGCCAAACAGCTGCCTGTGGGAAGCCCACAAGTAAGACATGACTGCAACAGCACCCTCCTGCCCATGTTCCCCAGCATCTGGTGTACCTAGGCATACTGCCTCTGATACTGGAGGTAGCACATAGCCATTAGGACCAGAAGCCATGGATAGCCTTCTCCAGGAATTTGTCTAATCCCCTTTTAAAGCCATCCAAACTGGTGGCCATCACTGGCTGAGGTATTTCCCTTTCCCTGCTACTGGATCCTTTTAACTGGAGATGGCGGGGATTGAACCTGTGAATCTTTGGCATACAAAGCAGGGTCTCCATCACAGAGCAATGGTCATTTCGTGGGCTGGAGGTGACATTTTGTGCATCCATAGGGAGTTACCACCGCACAAATGGTCCCTGAATCCACCGCCGAGCCGTGGTGACTCATCTCCATATTCCCATCAGTCTGTGTGCTCTGCCCGCCCTCCAGCCCGATGCAGTCTCCAGGTTGTCCGTTCCTCCTCCTCTGTTTCTCTTCACCGTCTGTCTCAGCATCACAGTTGCTGCCAGTAAAAAAAATCCTGTCATCTTGAAAACTTGCCAGATTCTGCAGTCCATTTGGGGCAGGGAGGCAAGCGCTGACCTCGGCTGCCTTCCTGGAACCCAGCAGCCTCCAAAAATTGATTCAAGCTTTCAGCTTTGCCATTGGGCAGGATGTTCCCTGAAGTACTGCAAGCTGGCTGGGGCTGGTAGCGGCAGCTCCAGCGCAGCGAGGGTGTGGCGTAGTGCTGTCCATGAAGAAGGGTGGGTAGTGAAGCAGGGGTGTCGAACCTCTTTCAGCCCGGCAGCCCAAACTCAACTTTGGAGAGGCTGTCAGGGGCCGCATTCCAGTGGTGGGTGGGAACGACTGCAAAGGGGGCAGGGCAAAAGGGGTGGAGCAAACCTGCAAACAATGCCAGCATAGTTTAGCTTGGAGTTCTTTCTGGCAGTAGCTAAGCCTTAGGAGAGGCACTTCAGCCTTTTAGAATGGAGTAAAAATGCGCAAAAGCTGGGAAGCCACCCACGGATTGGTGATCAGGGGAAAGGGTGAGGCCAGGAGAAGGGGCGTGGCCTCTCAGGCCCCCTGGACAGCCAGATTTGGCCCACAGGCCTGAGGTTCAACACCCCTGAACTTCTGCCCCGCCCCCTGCAGGAATTCCCACTGTTCTCTCTGATCTCAGGCAAGAGATAATAGTGGAGTGTCTCATGCCTGCTGCTCTTCCTTCTTCTTCATTCATCAAAATGTCAGGACTTTTCAGCCTGGGATGTGTCTCATCATGAGGCCACCTTTCCAATAATCTGGACTCCAATGGGACTTTTGTTGTTGTTAGCACGGTGCTTCTTTCTTGGCTAGGTACAGAGTTGCCCCCTTTTTTTCTGCCAGGGCGTTTGTGCCTTTGATAGCTGTGACAGCTAGCAGTTCAACAGGTAAAGCTCTCCCACCCACCCCTCCAGAGTACAGAGAGGATGCAGTGAAGGGAAAATGTTATCATTAATAGGCCGGAAACCTACCTACCAATTAGGCAGTTGAAAAAGGCACGGGAACCCAACCAGAGGAAGATGGTGGTGGGGGAGTTGACATAATCCCTAGCAAAGGAGGAGGCATTGCAAACTCTTGATGTTTCTGGAGAAGTTTTGGTGGGGATTGCAGGAACATACCCTGCCTTTGACCTCAGAACTTTTGCACACTCTGCCTGCCCCAACCCTCTGGCTTGCTTTCCCGACAGATTCCATTTCCTGCCCCAACCGCGCTTGGGCTGATGAGATCTGTATATTGCATCTCCATCTTCTGATAAGGCATGTATCGCAAGGTTAGCAGTGAGGGGTTGCAAATGGCTGGGACAACTGTGGCAAGAACAGACAGAGAAACCCTGATACCCACAGCAATTCTCTCCCACTCTAGCCTTTTTTGCAGTCTTTTTGAAGTCTTTCTCAATGCCCCTGGCAAAGAATTTCATCACATAGCCTGTGTCGCCCAGAGGTGGAATGGGGCAATCTCTCTGCAAGGGCTGGAGATTTTTTTTTGTTTTTAAAGAAGTCACTAGTTCAGGCGGGAAGTCTGTGGATTAAAAGGCATTCCTGCCTCCCCTCTCCCTCTTCTTACCAACTGGTTGCAAAACTCAGACTTCTGTCTTTTTTCATTAGTTTCAACTGCCAAAATATTTCTTTCAGCATTACCACCCCTCTCGAGGCACATGTGTGTAGTAGCTACTAGCCACCAACCATCAAAAGTCATCAGTGTTAATTTAGGCAAGCATCTTCTAGCCCTCATTGCCCACTAGGGGATCCTCTCGCTTTGTTTTATTGATTGATTGATTTTATTTGAAGATGTTTCAATTAATATATTAACCAACATTAAATTAAATGCTCATTTCAAACACAACCACTGGTTTTAAGTCACCAGAAATCAAATTAATTGAAAGGATAACACGCACACACATTTGATATAGATATAGATGATATAGGTATTGTTGTTGTTCGGTTGTTCAGTCGTGTCCGACTCCTCGTGACCCCATGGACCATAGCACGCCAGGCCTTCCTGTCCTCCACTCTCTCCCGGAGTGTGCTCAAGTTCATTGATTTAGGTATAGATATAGATAAATATATAAAGAGAGAGAGAGTTTAGCAGGCCTTTTACACATCCCCATTTTAGAGTCAACATATACCAGTAACAGGAACCATTTCCCCAACAAGAACTCATCCTTCAAATTAAGGAGCAAAGCAGCCCTAATTGGCATAGATAATTTGTCCATTATAATAGATTTCCATACTTTGTCAAACCACCCCTTAATTATTAAGGCTTAACACAGGGGGCCCCAACACAGCTACAGGTATCTCCAATGGTGCCCACGGATGGGTCCCCAACGTGGGGCCCACGGGCACACAAATTTTAAAATTTTTTTAAAAAAATTTTTTACCCAGTTTTTAATATATATACATGGATTTGTATGAAATGCATACAGCCTTTGAGCAATCATACATGGGTTTCAACAAAAGTGGACCAAATATCCAAATAAGTATCCATTGGAAGGTGGCGTCTATCTATACGCCACGCATTCAGATGTTGAAAGTGTGGTCAGGTCTTCAATGCATTGCATTATAGGAACTGAGCATTTATCCTTCCAATGTTGTCATATCAGTATTTTAGCTGTCAAAAGGGCACAGAGAATCCATTTACGCTGACATGGCTAGGATCGCACCCTTATTCTCCCAGTCATTTTAAGAACTGTTTTAGTGCTTTGAGACAAAGTTTTGGTTTATTTTTGCGGCTGGTTTTACTTTGGTTTTATCATGTGCCGCAGTGTTTTTACCTCTTGCTTGTGCTATTTTAGTTTGTGCTATTTTATTATCATTGTTTTAGTACGGTTTTGTATTTTATAATTTACCTGTACTCCGCCCACATAACTTGTTACTGGATGGCCTAAAAGTATAATAAATAAATGAATAATATTAGCTCTCTAGGACGGGGGTGGGAAGAAGGTAGACTGGAATCTACTGGGAGATCTCTAGATGATTTGCAGTAGATCAGCAAGGCTCTCCAACTCCCATAAGAAAGGCAATTTTTAGGTCTAAATTCATCTGTTTTTGAAGGGCTCTTGGGCAAGACACCCTCAGTGGGCCCCCTCCCTCCATGAGCCTAACTTCCCACTTCCATTGTCACCAGCTATTATTGCCACAACTTGCTTGCTTGACAGGTGGAGAACCAGTGAGCAAATAGACAGTAGCTTCCACTGTTCCTCCTTCTCACTACCACAGTTGTCTGGACCAGAGTGAGAGGCAAGGGAACAAGCAGGTTGCAATGGTGAAGAGGAGGAGCTCTTGTCCGTGGGCCCCCTGCGCCATGTGGGACCTTGGCAGGTGCCCAGCCATACCTACCTGTGACACCAGCTCTGCTGTAGTAACTTGGATGTATTTATTTATTTATTTATTTACAACATTTATACACCTCTCCACATCTGAAGAGATTCCAGAGTTTCCAAATGAATTTATATGGGTATGCGGGTCATCCCAGTGTATGTTTCATGGGGTTCAGTAGGTGATTAGTTCTACCCCCCTGAGCTACTGTTCTGCATACGGCTCTGTTTCAGAGACCTCGTGGGTTCTAGTAAAAAACAAAGCAGCTCCTGCAAGCCTGGCATTTGCCCAGCCCTGCTCAAGAAACTTTTGGGGGCTTTACAACTTGCTCATCTTTGCTTTCTCTGCTCATCTCTTCCAGGATACAAGACGCTGCTGAAATGTCTTTCTGGAAAGTTTTGCCGCCGCGAGCTTATTGGGATCATGGGCCCTTCCGGAGCTGGGAAATCCACCCTTATGAACCTCCTGGCTGGTTACCGGTGAGGCAAGGCCCCTTTCTCGCAGGGAGGCTGATGTTTAACTGAGGGGGTTGGGGATCTTTACCTCTATAGCCACCACTGCTGCTCCTCTGATTGGTGTTGGTATTGTCGATTTTATGTTGCACAATCAATGTGCACAGCATTTTCCAAGAAGACACTTCCCTGCCCCAAGGAGTTTCCAATCTAAAATTTGACACAGGGGAGGGGCAAAAGGGAGATCATGGTAAGTAGGGGAAGAATATGTATTTGGTTTGGTTACATGTATGCAGTCTAGTTTCAGTAGGAGATGAGAACTAAGAGGTTATCTCAAAAGGCCTCAGAGGAAAGGAAGGTTTTGAGGAGAGATTTGAAGAACGAGAAAGAGGGGAATTCTGGAAAGGAGCTCCAGGCATAAGGGGCACCAAAGGAGAAAGGATAAATTTGCGGGAGGCCTTTGGATGGCTTAGAATGGTAGAGCTGGACGAGTGGAGATGATGGACTGGGATGTATCAAGAATGAGACCCTACTGCCTTCCTGAACGGATGCAGGTCTTTAGTTTTTTGGGCTTCTGTGACATATAGCCAGAGACTTGACCCGACCAGATGGATGGATGGACAGAAAGCTATAACCAATTGCAAACCAGGCAAAAGGGTAACAAAGTCAGCTCATACTCAGACCAGACCGCTCGTTACTTTCAGGGAGACGGGCATGAAAGGCCAGATTCTCGTGAATGGACGGCAGAGAGAGCTGCGCACCTTCCGGAAGATGTCTTGCTACATCATGCAGGACGATATGCTCCTGCCGCATCTCACTGTACGGGAGGCTATGATGGTGAGATGGGATTGGGGCCCAAGAAAGGCTGGAGGTGATGGGCGTGTTGTGCCAGGCCTAGAGAGAAGGGAGCCCAGGTTGCTTTCAGATGAGGCGTTAGTTGTGCAATCGCCCTGCCCCATTCACAGAATTTTACCGGGGGGTGGGCATGGGTCCAGATGACATCATCTTCCATTTGTAAGCCTCCCACGTTTTGCCACCACAGCTTCTGTTTTTTCTCTTACCACAAAAAGTCCGTTAAGGAGGGAAAGACAGAATAAGAACCTAAGAAGATGCGTGTTGGATCAGACCAAGGGTCCATGTAGTCCAGCATTCTGTTCACACAGTGGCCAACCAGCTGCCCACAGGAAACCCACAAGCAGGACACAAGGGCAACAGCACTCTCCTGCCCATGTTCCCCAGCAGCTGGTGTACATAGGCATACTGCCTCTGAGATGGGAGGTAGCATATGGCCATCCAGACTCGTAGCCATTGATAGCCTTATCTTCCAAGAGAATAGCTGCACAGTGGCTGTGTTCAAACAACACAACAAGAGTACAGGTTGAATATGGGTGGTTGATTATCATGGGTTGTTGTGTTGTGTGAACCCAGCCATACTAACAAACCATGATTTGTTAACCATGAACAACCCACAAAGAGATCCCATGTTTTGTTGTTGGATTGTAAACTGTGGGTTGTTCATGGTTAACAAACCATAGTTGTTAGCGCAGCTGGGTTCACACAGCACAACAACCCACAGTTCAACAACAACCCACACTCAACCCACACTCTGGCTTGTCGTGTTGTGTAAACCAGGTCAAAGTCTACTGATTGATAATGCTAGGAGAAGCAGTCCGCAGAAATCAGCTGTGGAGCCACTAAAGGCAGAAAGGGTGCATGGACTTTGGGTTGGGAGGATGCTGCTGCACTCATGTCCTGCTTGTGGGTTTCCTGTGGGCAGCTGGTTGGCCACTGTGTGAACGGAATGCTGGACTAGATGGACCCTTGGGCTGATCCAGCGGGGCTCTTCTTATGTTCTTAGCCAGAGAATGATGCCATTTCTAGGAGTCCAAAAAGCACAACTGCTGAGTCCATTTCCTAAGTTTGATATTTTCCACTCAGGTTTCTGCAAACTTGAAGCTGAATGAGAAGCAGGAGGTGAAGAAAGAGCTGGTAAGCTCACATGCCTGCCACATTTGTAAATCTGAGAGAGAGAGAGAGAGAGAGAGAGAGAGAGAGAGATTAACGCTGTTCCCCGACCCCTTACATCCCCTGATCCAAAATGAGCAGAAAAGCAAGAAAAAAGGTCTGATAGTTTCCTCTTTTGTTTTACTTTCCCCTGTTGTATTTCAAAAGCCCCTACCCACCAAAAACAAAACAAAAGCCACCCAACCATGAAGACGCATCTAGTTGTTCATAGTTGCTGGCTTAATAGAGATTTGAATGGTTTGGAGGCTTCTCTGTTCACAAGCTTGAGGATCACTTGGTTTGCGGCTGACCTCTAGCACATTTTATCTTAATTAAATTGCAGGGTTGCTCAGCTAGTCTCAAAGCTCCTCTTAGTTGGCAGTCGTCTTGAAGAGTTAGAACCATATAGAGCCATAAACACCTTGTAGAATTTGACCTCAAATTGACCAGATGACGCTACTGAGAGTTCTCGGGTCTCTGTTTGGAATACTGTTATTATCTATTTATTACATTCACAAACTGCCTTTCCTCCAAAGAGATCAAGGGCTGAGTACATAGTTCTACCACCCTACCCCAGTTCATCCTTACAAGAACCCTGTGAAGTTGCTTAGGCAGACAGGCAGGCAGACAGACAGACAGACTCTGGTCCTAGACCACTCGGTGAGCTTCATGGCTGTATGGAGATTTCAGCCTCAGCCTCTCCACTTCTTGTCTGATAAGGTAATGCCGGGGTGCAAAACCTTAGGCTCAGGGGCCACATCCAGCCCTCCTGCAGTCTCAGTCTGGCCCTGCATGGTTCCCCAGAAGGCCATGCCCCTTTCCCTGGCTCCACCCCCTTTCTCCCAACTGCAGTTCATCTGGTGGTTTCCCAGGTTCCTTGCATTTCCTTTCCCCATTCTAAAAGGTGGAAATGCCTCTCCTAAGGCTTAGCTACTGGCAGTAACAGCATGCAGCTAACATATGCTGGTATTTTCACCCCGCCCCTTTTGCCTTTGGCCCCGCCCACCAGTAGGATATGGCCCCTGAGAGCTTCTCCAAAATGTTCTTCGGCCCTTAGGCTGAAAGAGGTTCACCACCTCTGCTCTAATGCTTGTGTCAGAATGGCTCTCATCGAGTAAAGGTGACACGGGCACGTGTCTCTTGGTAATGCTCTTCCCCCTCACCCTGCTTCTGCGGGATCCAGGTGAATGAGATCTTGACAGCACTGAGTCTCCTGGAATGTTCCTACACCCGCACCATGTCCCTGTCTGGAGGGCAGCGCAAGCGTCTCGCCATTGCCCTGGAGCTGGTCAACAACCCCCCAGTCATGTTTTTTGATGAACCCACCAGGTAGGAGCCACCCTTTCCAAGCCTCTCTCTGGTCCCAGTCCTGAAGCACCGCCTGGGGAAGGCAGCAGGATCCAGTGGAGGCTGGTGGCTCCGATGTCAGTGCAAAGCACCTTGAATAGCTCCTTGAGTTCGGACCAGTTCTGACTGGAACCCGGAGCGGATTCACCGCCCCACGGACATCGGAGCCTCCAGCCTCTGCTGGCTGCTGCCATCTTTGACGTTTCCCCACCTCTCTTTCCCCTCTCTGCAGCGGACTGGACAGCGCCTCCTGCTTCCAGGTGGTCTCCCTGTTGAAGTCTCTGGCCCAGGGAGGACGCACCATCATCTGCACCATCCACCAGCCCAGCGCTAAACTCTTTGAAAAGTTCGACAAGGTGAGGGTTTCTGCAGGCCTCCAGTGGACCAGTTTCCTGGCACCATTGTGGCTGGGAGTGATGGGAGTTGCAGTCCAACACATCTGGAAGTCATCTTGCTGGGAAGGCTGCTTGCAGGGTGGGTCACTCGACTCTTCACTATTCTTCCTAAGTTGGGGCCTTTTCCTGGTGGCGCGGGGAGGAATTTGGATGGCTCCCACGATGCCTCTTCTGCACGGAACAGAGACATGGGCTCCTGCCGAGGCCTCCTTGGAATCTAAACCTTAGAGCAGATCCACATAGTCCGGCCAAGTGTGTTTGTGCTCACAGTGCCTTTCTCCTCGCAACCCGCCCTGCTTGCCTTCCAGCTTTATATCCTGAGCCAAGGCCAGTGCATCTTCAAGGGAGCAGTACCCAACCTCATCCCGTACCTGAAAGGGCTGGGCCTCCATTGCCCCACCTACCATAACCCAGCTGATTTCAGTAAGTGATGGTGGCTGCAGATGGCTTTTTCCTTCTCTTTTAAACAGTTAGATAAATCTAATTGATGATGTAACTGATGATCAGTCAATTCGTGGATTTGTCACTCCAATGCAGGGGGTGTTGAACCTCAGGCCCGTGGGCCAAATTTGGCCCTCTGGGGTTCCCCAGAAGTCCCCTCCCACTCTCCCTAGCCCTGCCCCTTTCCCTAGCCCCTCTCCCCTGGCCCCACCCCTTTTCCACTGACCACCAGTTGCTTGGTGGTTGCTTGTTTTCCCCTCCATTCTATAGGTGAAAATGCCTCTCCTAAGGCACAGTGATGGCAGTAAGAGCTTTAAGCTACAATCTGCTGGTATTTGTGGCCACACCCTCTTTTGCCTTTGGCCTCTCCCACCCCTAGAATGTGGCCCCTCATGAGCTTCTAAGGTTCTGCTCTTGGAGGTGGCCGAAAAATCATTAAAAATAAATAAAATAAATTATCTGAAACTGAATTAGTCCCTCAGGCTGAAAGAGGATGAACACCCCTTCTCTAATGGCTGTTAACCATTTAGCATTGCTAAATGGGACATCTGCGTGCAGAGGCTGTGTATCTACGAATGCCAGTACTGGGGTGGCAACAGTACAGGGGGAATTTGGCCTTCATGTCACCCGCTTGTAAGTTTCCCGTTGGAGCTTCTGGTTGGCCACTGTTGGAAGCAGGATTCTGGGTTAGTTCGACCGGCGGTCTGATCTAGCGGGGCTCTCCTTATCAACTGCAAGCCCCTTTTCCTACTAGTCCTTTAATGCAGAGGCCTCTTGAAATGCAGAATAAAAAACGCACCGCTGGTTTGGGGAGCAGCTGTAGCATCGCAGCTAAGAGCCTGAGCTGAGGAGACCCGGGTTCAAACTCTCCCCTCGGCCGCAGACTCACGAGGTTGCCTTAGACGAACGGCTCTTCCCTCAGCCTCAGACACCCGCCCCCATAATATGGGGATAAAAAGACAGCCTATGTAAGGATTGCTGAGATGGTGTGTATTATCCGATGGACTGCAGTATTATTCTTGATTTAAATAGTGGGAGAGCCAGGCTGTTAGCATGGCAGGTGGTGGAGGGTTTCCAGGACAGGACGTGGGTGTAGGTTGCATTTCCATGTGCGCGCGCACAAACCCAGACTCCATCCCATGCCTGTTGCCTTACAGTTATTGAAGTCGCCTCGGGAGAGTACGGCGACCTCAACCCGCTGCTGTTCCAAGCTGTCCAGAATGGGCTCTGCACCATGGCAGAGAAGAAGAGCAGTCCGGACAAAACGGATTCCTCTTGCCAGGGGCACTGTGTGTCGGTGAGTGGGGTGCGTGAGCCGGGCCGGCTGCTTGCTTTGCGGCTCGAAGCCAAACGCAGACCTGAGCCGTATGGATTTCTCCGCTCCTCCCTGGGCGCTGTGCTTCCCTGTTTTCCTCTCCACACCAGAGCGCCATCTTTAGCAGCAAAACTTCAGCTTTTTCAGATCCATGCCATGGTGCCGTGGTAAATTTCGAAGCACAGGTGCTCGTGACAGTCTCCATAGCCATGCCCCCAGGGAAAGTCCAAAAACTCAGGCAGCTGTGTTCATCCATATCAACAAACCAGTTCTAGTAGTTTTATCTCCACCAGGAGCAGCTCTTATGTAAAGCTAACAGGTCTTAATGGCCCACTCAAGACAAAGACACCCCAGAATGCTATGCATTACAGCAGGGAACAATATATTATTGCTGAGAAAATTTATTCCCCCCTAGCTGCTGTGAGAATTGCAGCTCAGCTCAATTCTGAATTCTGAGTGGGCGGCAGGTGACATAAATGTGCCTGCTAATTAAAAAAGCATCGGCACTGTCTCCCTGCAAGACCTGGCTCAGCTACTCCACTGGATCCAGGACCCACCTCTAAGCCCAACTTGCAACAATGGGGCCTAGTTTTAATTTTTTAAAAACTTATGCAAGTGGGATCTGCAGGATAAGATGGCCATCTGGCATGCTCCTGTTCAGGGTTCCAGCCAGCCATGCCCCTTTCCAGAATATGCCATTCCACTTCTTCTCTCCCAGTTTTCATTCCTCCCCTAGCAACAGTCAATCAATATTCCACTAGGCTGTTAATAAATCCCCTCTCCCTGAGTTTTTTAAAGAAAGTTTTTTTAATATATATCTTGGGGTTTCCTCAAGCCTGCTGAGACACCCCTCTTGTGTGTGAATGGTGCCACTTTGGTTCCATAAGGATTGGCACTTGGAGAATAGGTGTCACTATTAGTGTATCATAGAATCATAGAATCATAGAACAGTTGGGTTGGAAGGGCCCTACAAGACCATCGAGTCCAACCCCCTGCTCAATGCAGAAATCCAAGTCAGAGCATCCCTGACAGATGGCTGTCCAGCCTCGTCTTGAAGGCCTCCAGTGTGGGAAAGCCCACCACCTCCCTAGGTCATTCGTTCCATTGTCGTATTGCTCAAATGTCATATACATTTCTAATGTAGTTCACATCTTAAGATTTGTACTGGTTTTAATTTTTGTAAATCATCCTCCATTTCCATTTCACAGAAAGGCAAGGTTTATTAAAAAAAAAAAAACATTTAAAGATATATTTTAAAAACTTGCATGTTTATTATTTATTTATTTAATAGTTTTCATATACTGCTGAACATATTTTAAAATATCTCTAAGCTGTTCGCAGGATACATGATCATATACATTAAAATATTTTAAAAATTGCTAAAACTATAATATAAAACATTAATAAAAACATTAAAATCAATTGAAGACAACACCATACTTACAAACAGACAGACTGGGCACACATTCACTTGGGGAAGGCCTGGGTAAAGAAATGGGTCTGTTATTAGTGCCTAAAGCATGATACAGTTGGTGCCTCCTGAATACCGGGGTGAGGGTCGGGGGTAGAAATCATTCCATACATTGGTTTACTGCCTGGATTGTTGTTGGTTTTTTTTTTGCTTTTTAAAGATTTTATTAGTTTTCCAAAACAAAACTAACCAAACCAACGGAAAGAAAAACAAAACATTAAATAAAAAGAAACACATTGGATTTAAATCTAATTATTGACACAGGGCAGTACATTTAACATGTATGTATATTTATCCCCTTTACCTTACAAACCAAGATATAGGTGATATCCACAGACTGCCTGGAGGTTTTCACCGTAACAGATTATATTTAGTCTCTTTTCCATAGCCTGAGGATACTGTGTGGATTGTTAACAGTTTCCCTAACCTTCCTCTCTCTCTCTCTCTCTCTCTCTCTCTCAATCTTTCTCTTTGGCCACGTGTCGCCCACAGGATATGGATCACATTGAGAGCCACACTTTTGCTACCAGCACTCTGACTCAGTTTTGCATCCTCTTCAAGAGGACGTTCCTGTCCATTCTGAGAGATACGGTGAGGGCTGGAGGGGGAAGGCAGGGCAGGCCAGAAGGGGCCAGGGACTTGGGGGAGCAGAAGTGGTGCTGGGTGTCGGGGGAGGATGTAGCCCTTTTATGCTTGTCTGGAAGCCCTTCCCACAGGGGCATTGCTAGGCATGTAAAGATTCAGTGCCCAGGCCCAAGGGACAGCAAAGTGCATAACATCTGCGTATGTTAATTTATAGCTGTACATGCAAATTTAGAAATAATTACTAGGATTTATTTAACTTACTAGCATTTATTTAACTTTCACAGGAGGCCAGGACAGCCGCTTAATTTCTCATCCACATCCTCTCCAGTAAATACATTCTCCAATTAATTTGCACCCTGATGCAGATCATCCTGAACCAATGGAAATAGTTTATTCTAAGCTTAATTGCCATGCAGGGGAAGATTAGGGGTGGGGGTGGGGTGGAGGTCGTAGCATGTGGAATGGGAAGAATTAATCCTTTTCTCCACAGCTGCAGCCCGCCCCACCTGAAAACTGCGAAGCAATTAAGCTGAGGGTGGGGGACCCTTTTCCCACTGACACCAATGGGACACTCAGGACTCTGTGGAATAAATCCGGGGTCGGAGTCAATCTTGCTCAACCTGGTGCCCTCCAGATGTGCTGGACTGCCAATGACCATGCTGGCTGGGAGTGATGAGAGTTGCACATCTGGAAGGCACCAGGTTGGAGAAAGTTGTTCTAATGGGAGATGCCAGGGAGTGGACCTGGGACCTTCCGCCTGCAAATGGAGCCCAAAAGTTGAGACATCTCTCCAGAAGGGCTAAAGTCACAGACTGGATAAGAGGCTAGCACAGGATTGAGAAACCAAATGGACAGCTTTAAGCTGATCCATGCTCAGAGTCAGATGGAAGCCAAGATCTGAAGCTCAAAGAGACAGCTGTTCTGTCACACACTTTTGCCACATTTGATCATTTACACTTGTTATGTTTGTTGAACTCTCCTTATCTTTTATTTGGTTGATGCAGATAATCAAGAAGGGGAGGCAGAGAGAGAGAGAGAGGCAGAGAGAGGGGGTGGCAGAGAGAGAGAGACAAGTGGTAGCAGAGAGAGAAAGACAAAGGGTGGCAGAGAGAGAGAAGGGTGGCAGAAAGAGATCAAGCAAGCAAGCAAGCAAGCAAGAGAAAGATATGGGGTGGCTGTGAGAGAGAAAGAGCCAAGGGGTGGAAGGGGGAGACAGAATGGCTGTCCCCCACCCATTTTTAGCTCTGGCCTTGGCCAGCTCCAGCATACAGCCCCTGACCGATTCCTCTTGACAGAGAAAATGGTCCCCACCCTTGTGTTACCAGCTTTGGGTAACCAGCCTTGCCTTGTGGGCAACAGCCATGACAGGATGGGAACAGGTAAGCTGGAAAATAGAAGTGGGAGCAGGCCATGGGAGAGAACCTTCTAGCTGCGCAAGCTAAGGAGCAGAGTGCCAGCCAGGAAGCTTTGTATACAGGTGAGAGGTTGTCCTGTGACCACCTCTAGCCAACTGGAAGTCGAAGGAGGGGCTGACCCTGGTCCTCCGGCTCTCTTTCTCCCCTTCCCCTGTTGACACACAGTGATTCAGCCATGGCTGGGAATCTCAGGGGCCCCAGCTCAAGACCAGTGGATAGAAAGAGAGCTGTTGATAGGGGAGTCTCGGCTTCAAGTTCTACCTCTGTTGTAAATCTGTGGCCTTGGTCACGTCACTATCGTTTAGCTTCAGTTGTCCATCTGGGAAATGGGAACGTTGTTGGGAAGTCTGGTTTAAGATGGTAACGCCCTTTGCGAGTGTCCCATAAAAGGTAAGGTCAGCCACCGTAAACGTGCTGCGTCTCACTTTGACAGGTGCTAACTCACCTGCGGTTCATGTCGCACATCTGCATCGGCGTCTTGATTGGCCTGCTTTACCTGCACATCGGCAATGATGCCGCTAAAGTCTTCAACAACACTGGCTTCCTTTTCTTCTCCATGCTGTTCCTCATGTTTGCTGCTCTGATGCCAACCGTCCTCACGTGTGAGTCCTCACTCCCCTTCACTCACTGTGCCAGAGGAAACTAAAGTGATATTTCAAAATGGCTTCTTATCACATTATCATTTACATGGGTGATTTCTAGCATCAGAAGGCGGGAGTGTAATTCCTAAGTCGTCCTCCTCAGCATGACTTCCAATGGCTTCACTCGCAGCAAAGAAACAGCCAAGAGGGAGATAAGCCAGGGGTCCCCAACCTTTATGGGTCAGTGGGCACAACTGGAATTTTGAGAGAATGTTGTGGGTGCTCTCACAAAATGGCTGCCATGGAGGAGGGCTTTCCCCTTCATAAAATGGCTGCCGTGGTGGGCCTGGCCAGTCACAAAATACCCATTTCCCAGAAGGCAAACTGGTAAGACTAAAAGAAAAGTTAACTTGCTCAAGAAACTAAACGCTAAGCAGAGGTGGGGTCTGAGTTCCAGGTCACTTTTTGAACCCAGATGAAGATGGCGCTGGAGGGCAGAGCATCACTTTGGGACTCCAGCCTCCCAATTAAAAATGTTTTTTAAAAAAATCTTTAGAAATAAACTAAAAATCAGGAGGGGAACTGCTAGACACCAAGAGAGGTGTCTGTGGGGCACATTGGTGCCCACGAGCACCATGCTGGGGACTCCAGATATGAGCAGTCCAGCAGCCCCACTACGCTCCGTCTTGTCTGGGTTGGCAGTCTTGGGAGAATGGTTACGTACGCAGTAGGAAACAAGTGGAGAGAAACAGACTCAAAATGGTTCTGAAAAATGCATATTTATCAGCAACCGAAATGTGCTGGGCATTTTATGCTGTTAGATGAACTAGTACTGTTTGATAAAGACGTATTTTTCAATACCATTTTGCAGCTTTGCCTCTTCTTTGGCATCCGTTTGTTTTTTGTTCCCCACTCAAGCGCCCACCACTTTTTCTGCCTTGCAAAAGCTGTAGGTGAATCACCGGCAGGCAGGCCTGCTGTAGGAATCGGCGTGCCGCAGCGCCCCCTTCTGGCTAGCTGCACTGGTGGCACCCAAAGGCAGCCGGAGAGCAAATCAAGGGCAAATTGGCACGGTGGCACAAGGAGTAAGTGTTTTTTTAGACGAGGTTGTTAACCTTCGTCGCAGATTTGAGATTGTGTCTTTACACAAAGAGCTTTTCCTTTCCTGCCGTTTTGCTACATAACCTCTAGGTGGTGCTGTGGGACAGTGGAATAATGCAATTACACTAGTGGGGATTTGTAGCTTGTGTGGGGATGAGAAAGAATATTGCATATTCCCCCCACTCCAAAAAGAACCCTGCGGAAGTGCTCTTAGGGAAAAAAAGTGAAACTGGAGGGTCACAACATCATCTAAAACACCCATAAACAACCGTGAGTGAGGAATGCCGAGCACACAATAAAGCTTTGTGTAGAGAAGCTCTAAGGCACATCGATGATGCCATGCAGGTGTCTTGTGTCAAGGCCAGATGCTCTCTGGGGTCTTAGGCAGAGAAATCTTTTCCACTTCCTCTCCCTGTAATGCTTGGGGATGGCGGAGAATTCCGCCACGGACTCCAGTGAGGCCGAATTCCAGGGAATTCGGCCTCCGGAGTCCATGGCGGAACGTTCCCACTCACCTCCACCTCCCGCCGGATTGTCGCGGAGCCGAATCCTCCTCACCGGCGGCTCCATTCCGCAAGCAACACGGCTGCCATTGCCGTCCGTATCACTGTGGATGAGAAACAGGAAGTGATCCGGACGCAAATGGCATCCACCACGCCGTTTGCGTCCCTGTTTCTTCTTGTGATAGGCTACGTGTCTGTATTTACGTAGCTATTTACAAAGCCTATTGCATGAAAAAACAGGGACATTTTTTCACACGATAGGCTACGTAAATAGCTGCGTAAATACAGACGCGTAGCCTATAGCAAGAAGAAACAGGGATGCAAATGGCGTGGTGGACACCGTTTGCGTCCAGATCACTTCCTGTTTCTCATCTGCAGCGATAGGGTACGGCAATGGCGGCCGTATCGCTTGCGGAATGGAGCCGGCCGGTGGCTCCATGGACTCACTGTGGAGTGGAGCCGGCCAGCGAGGATTCCAGGGGGGAGGAATGGATTGCCTCCCCTCCTGCAGGCCCCCCTGCGGAGCCCAGGTAAGGGGATTCGTACATCCCTAGTAATGCTGGGGATTGAAGCTGGGCCCTTCCATGTGCAGGGCCTCAATCCTTCTGCTCCTCCACTGCAGCGTTGTCCAACTGCCTTCACCTTATCCGCTCTGTCTCCTTGTTTTACAGTCCCTCTTGAGATGTCTGTCTTTCTGAGAGAGCATCTGAACTACTGGTACAGCTTGAAGGCGTATTTCCTAGCCAAAACCATGGCAGACGTTCCTTTCCAGGTGAGGGTCTGAAAAGGCTTACTGACTGTATTCTGAATTCATGCTCTGGGTCACCACACTTTCCCCTTGATGGAGGCTCTGTGCTTTTAATAGCTGCATTGTAGACAGAAGTTCAACAGGTGCAGCTTCCCTTAAAAGCCTGGCAGAGTGTTCCTTTGACTACACTTGCCAATGGCTTTGCCTCTCCTAATTACCATTCATACCTCCTGTCCTATTCCTGGGCACCTGTTTATGTATTTAAAATATTTATATGCCACCGTTCATTATCCCGTCACAGGGCAGTGTAGAAAATGCACTAAAACAACCATCAGAATAAAAGACAAAGGTAAAAACAACTAAGAGAATTGACCAAGCTAGGCATTAAAATCGGCAAATGCCTGGGTATACAGATAAGCGTTCACAGCGCCTAAACACCGGCAAGGATGGTGGTCTGCAGGGGAGAGAGAATTCCAAAGGCAGGGTGCCACAGCAGGAAAGGCCCTTCCCCTGGTTTCCATCAGGTTGTACCTGTGCAGGCAACGGGACAACCAGGAGGCTCTGATCTGTAGGTCTCAGTGAATAGGCAGGTTGATAGGGGAGAAGGCGCTCCCTTGGGTAACCTGGTCCCAATGTGTTTAGGGCTTTATATGTCAATAACATCACCTTGAACCTGGCCTGGCAATATATTGGCAGCCAGTAAAGTTCTCTGAACAAAAGGTATATCCTGCGTGCAGCAGGCTGCCTCACTCAGCCACCCAACCACTGAATTCTGCACTAGCTGTGGTTTCTGGACCAGTCTCAAGGGCAGCCCCACAGAGAGCATATTTCAGTAATCCAGTCTTGAGGTTTCCAGTGCATGGATCACTGTGGCCGGATGTATCCCACGCCGGGCCTTGCATATCAATTGTATGTTGGGGGGGGGACATGACACACTTTAAAAGCGGTGCTAAATCTGCCCCCTCCCACTTCCTGCAGGTAATTTGCCCCATCACCTACTGCAGCATCGTCTACTGGATGACGGGTCAGCCCCCTGAAGCCACCCGCTTCCTGCTCTTCTCCGCCCTGGCCACTTCCACCGCCCTGGTGGCCCAGTCCCTGGGGCTTGTGATAGGGGCAGCATCCACCTCCTTACAGGTAAGGCGGGGTCAAGCAGCTGCGGGGGATGCCTTGGCTTCAGCACAGGGATGACGTTCTCTAGGAATACAAGAATTGGCTTGCTGGATCCTGCCAAGATCTGTCCGGTCCAGCATTCTGTTTCCAGCAGTGGACAGCAAGAGGCCTCTGGGAAGTTCGCAAGCAGGGCATGAAGGAAATGATTGCTCCCTTCTTTGAAATGCCTGGAATGAAATTTTGCACCGAATTAAATGACCTGAAATTAGAAATGGTTTGATTCAAAATCTTAGCATGTCCAAAAATTAGTATTGCCTATCACTTGTAGAGAAATAACACATCTGTTTGTTTGTAGTGTTTCTATACGACCTTTCAGGGCAAGCCTTCCCAAGGTGGCTCACACACATGATTAAAAACATTAAATGCAACTAAAAACGTATCTTCACAGTTACCAAACTGAAAGCAGCATTCGAGAACTCATCTACGGGCCAGCATAACAGATCAGATGAAACAGATCAAACATTTAAAAACAGAGACAAGCATCAGTTTAAACAAGGGCGCAATCCTATGCATGTTTAGACAGAAAAAAGTCCTACAATTCCTAGTGTGCCCTAGGCAGCCATGCTGGGAGTTGTTGGGCTTTTTTCTGGCCAAACATGCATAGGATTGGGCCCTAAAATACCCAGCTAAGCATCTGAACAAAAAGCAGAATGAAACAAAAAGGTTTTCAAGGCCTGTGTTAAAGGCTGGTAAAGAAGGAGATAGACATATATCCCTTGGGAGGAAGTTTCACAAACATGGGGTCGCCACCAAAAAGGCCCCACCCCTATTGCCTGTCCATTGAGTTGATCTTGATGGCAGGCCTGCAAGCGAAGTCTCTGAGGCCATGTTAAGGCCCAGGCAGATGTGTATGGGAGCAGGCAGCCCTTCGGATAAGCTGGTCCCAAACCGTTAGGACTGGTGTTCCTGTTGGGGGTGTGTGGTCAGAATGTCAAAACGGACAAACTGACCTGAGAATTAAATTGACAGATGTATAGTAATCCTTAAAGAGCATATATTATCACATTTATTTGCACACACAGGTTTAAAGTTATAGCTCTGGTAACCTCCAAGTTAGATTACTGCAATGCACTCTATGTGGGGCTGCCTTTGAAGATGGTTCAGGAGCTGCAGCCTGTGCAAAATGTGGCAGCCAGACTCATAATGGGAACCAGAAAGTCCACACATATAAGACTGACTCTGGCCCGCTTGCACTAGCTGTGCTTCCGAGGTCAATTCAAGGTGCTGACTTTAACCTATAAAGCCCTACACTGCTTGGGACCGCAATACCTGACGGAGCACCTCTCCTGAAATGAACTGACCCGTACACTACACTCTGCATCAAAGGTCCTCCTCCAAGCAAGGCTTGGAAGGTGGCAATGAGGGAGAGAGCCTTCTCGGTGGTGGCTCCCCATCTGTGGAACGAGCTCCCTGATGAAGTCTGCCTAGCACCAACATTGTTATCTTTTTGGCGCCAAGTTAAGACCTATGTCTTTTCCCAGGCATTTGGCAGCATATGATGAGTTTTAATTGGTCCTGGATGTGTCTTTAGTTATGACTGACAGTTCAAAGTTGTTTTTAGTTATATGTTGTTTGTGTATATTGTCTGTGTGCTTTTATGTAAATGGCTTTTAAACTTTGTATATTGTATTATAATGTTTTAACTTCTGTAAACCGCCCAGAGAGCTCCGGCTATGGGGAAGTATAGAAGTGTAATAAATAATGATAATAATGGCCTTTAAACCAAAGTCCCATGGAGTAGCTTAGCCAGAGAAAAGTTAAGGCCATTGTACTGCTTAGCTTAAGAGCAGCGGGGCTTGGAGATTTACAAAAGAAGACATGCCTAGCAAAGTACAAGAACAGGGAAGTCCAGTTTCTGTGGTTAGGACTCAGGGCCAACCAAAGAAATTCTGCTGCCTGGATATCCGGTTGGAGCCATGGTGTCCTGCAGTGACTTGCGGAGCTCCGCAGGCTGCTTATCTCAAACAGCTGGAAAAAGGTTGAGAAACCTTTTTATCTTCCCCTGGAATTAAAAGCGGAAGCTTACAGTACCATCTGCATGAAATCTTGGAAGAACAGCTGCTTCTGCGGAGAAACAGAGGGGCTGAAATCTAAGATTAGATGCTGGAGTATCATCTACTGGATGCTGTTTGAAATTCCTAAGCAATTAGGAGACATAAGGACAAACGGCTCCAAATAGCATTTCTGAATTTAAACTGCCAGCAATATCTGAGGACCTGTAACTAAATTTGTGTAAGTGTTTGTGTGTTTTTTGTTTCTGCAATTATACTTGCATGTTGTGCTTTTGAAAGTGGAGGATGGCAGTACGCAAGGAAAAAAGGAAAGGCTTGAGAACGCCACCTACCTCCCACAATTGCGCCCTCGGCAAAGGTTTCTAGAAATGCTGAAGAGGAGTTGCTTGCTTTGATAAAAACTATGTCTTCTCAGCTACCAAAGCAGTCAAAGAAATTTGAAACAATTCAGGACTCAATTACTGATGTTCAGGGGGCTGTGGATTTAATTAATATCTCTTTTCAAAAGATGGAAGCAAAGGTTAATGCTCTTGAAGATCAGGTTACTGTTCATGAAACGGCCATGGAACTGTCTCACAATATTTTGTCTGCTCGAATTTCTCAACTGGAGGCCTTCACACACAGAGTGAATCTACGTATCCTTGGTATTAAAGACCTACCGATATAGGTTTGGCTGAATTTATGGATAAACTTTTGCATGAGCCATTTGCTTTACCATCTGATTTTTTACTTAATATTGAGTATGCATATCATGTCCCTGGTTCAATACATGGCACTAGAGGGATTTTTGGGACTGTTATTGTTCAATGTTCAAACGAGTCTCCACAAAAAATTATCTTATGCGTCTGGCAAGAGAATGGGGTGAGCTCCGGTGGGGACCAGCAAATTACAAGATTATGCTCTTGCCTGATTATATTAAAGAAATCGCTGACAGAAGAAGGCAATTCACCAAGGCAAGAAGTTTGGCAAAGGAAATTAACCTGCAATATCATATTAAATATCCAGCTACATTTTGTATCCTTTTCAAAGGCCAGATGAAAAGATTTTTGGATTCTGATGCTGCAGAATCATTTTTAATTGGTATTAAAATTAAAATAAGGGAACCAACTCTCTCAGCCTCCCGAGTTGGAACTTAGCCATTTTTACTGTTCTTCTGAAGTCTTGTTTGGGCTTTAGCTGATAAGATGTCTAGGCAGTATGCCAGAATAAATGTTTGCATTTTTTTCTTTCTCCTTTTTTATGTTATATTGTAATAAAATGCCGATTTGTATGTGTATGTGTGTGTATGCACATATAAATATATTTTTAGATATGATATTACTTAAAATATACAAATTATTTGCTTTTGTTTTTATCCTTTTCTTAAACTCCCCCCTTTTTATTATTATTATTATTATTAATATCATTATGGGATTATTATTATTATTACTATTCCTTGTTGGCCAAACCTTTAATGTTTATTAATACATGTTAACTGAATGGTAATATATGGCCAATGGAAATGGATTGTTTGCTTCTATTCCTGTGCTATAAGACTTTTTGGATATTTGGTTTGTTTTTATCGAAGTTTAATATAATTCTTTTTTTCTTTTTTTCTCTTCCTTCTTTTGCTATCCTCCCTTTTTTTCTTTTTCTTAGAATAGTGTAATGTTAGAAACGGAAGATTCTGATTATGTTGTTGGTAGTGTTTATTTCATTTATAAAAATAAAATAAAAATAGATTAAAAAGAAAAAAGAAATTCTGCTGCTTGAAGTGGAGCAGGAAATGCCATTCACCTCCCCACCCCTGTCAAGATGCATAGTACCCAAAATTATTTTGGCACATGAGACAGAAAATCCCACGAGCAACTGTCCCCCACCCCTGCTGTTGCAGTAAAAATACAACAACATTACGTTAAATAACTAACATTTTCCTGCCTTTCCATGGCACCCAGCATCTGCTGCCAGAGGGAGCCACCTCACTCTGCCTAATGGTAGGGCTGGCCCTGTTAGGCCCAAATGCAGAAAAAACATAGGAAGAGTTCAGGAGGTTTCGATGCAAACCAGCATTATCTGGAAAAGGGGATAAACAGCTTAGGTAGAAGATGGGCACCACTCAGCTAAGACTGGAACAATGTGGGAACAACAACGAATCCAAGGTCCAAACATGACCAAATTCATGTTTTTTGTTCATTTATTTAAAGTATATTTATCCAGCTTCTCAGGCTTTTTTTTAAAAGCTCCTGGAGGGGCCTATAATCAATCAGTAAGATAGGACGGTCTCTGCCAGCAGGCTTACAATCTAAAAAGACACGACATACAAGGAAAAGCGGATGGGGAGGGAAAAGAAAAAAAAAATAAGTACATTTTCAGCAGGGCTGGTGGAATGGCTCTGCTTCCCCTCTTATCTCCCCTGCGGGGGTGGGGTGGATGTGGGTGGGGGGAGTCCAAATGCTGAGGGATTCTTAATGAAAGATATGGTTAAGATTAGGAGGTGTCACTTCTGACCTCTCGAAATCCAGGAAACAGAAGTCACCACTGCTGGTGGGAAAAACTGGCCAATCTTGGAGAAGTTTGTGTCATTTAGGGTACAATCCTATGCATGTTTAGACAGAGAAAAGGCCTACAAAGCCAGCTGGGGCATGTTTTCTCTGTCTAAACATGCATAGGATTGCACCGTTAATTTTCTTTCACAATTCTTCTGTGTGAGTGTGAGATTTCTATTTCTGTCTAATAAACTTTCTTTTGATTCATTTTCTAAGAGTCTGTGCCATTCAACTCAACAATATAGGCAGCTACCCACAAACCAAGTGTTTCCTCTGCATGGAGAGATCTGTAGGACTCCTTCTGTAGTTAAATTGGCATTCAAATTATTTCAGCTGCATCTGGAATGCAGTCATAAATTTAAATTATCCCACACGTTTATTGAAAAGTGGTATTTTATTTGTTGGAACGAACAATTTAGTGAAAACGTTGATGCATATAGTGCTCTTTCTCTCTGTGTTTTATTTGCCTGGTTAAACTTTTTTAATTGATCAGTTGATACCTATTTTAGCAAGACATAACAGCAAGATGTTGAAGTTGTATTTTAATTGTTTTAAAAACAGCCAAAACCTTGAGATTTTTGTTACTGCCATTCATTTCTATACACAGTATGTACATTTCTTCATCAAAATCCCACAGTCCAATGTCACCTATGGAACTTTTTTTTTAATACTTTTAATTCTATTTTTTATCTTTATAAATGACATAAACAGTACCAACAACCTAGTCATTATCTACAGTTTCCAACAATACAGTATTCTTAGGAGGACACAGAAATTAATGAAAAAAGGAAAAAAAAACAGAAGATGGAAAAGGAAGAAGAAAGCAAGAAAGAGAAAGAAAAAATATTAAAATTTACTTAAAAGGATTACATTTAAACTCCATTACACACAAACTTCAAATATCATTCTACTTAAAAGTTATACCTATAACATTGCCAATATTACAATCAGTACAGCATAGATAATCAACCTTACATTTCAATAGCATATCAGTCTTATAGCAAGACAGCAAGCCTACAATTCATTTCCAATAACAGTATATTGCCCTTCAGTTAACATATAATAGTAAAGCTTAACAATTTCACCAGCCAAAAATATTACTGATCAAAGTCTCATAATAATGATAGTAATAATAATAAAAAGGAAGAAAATTAAAAAGGATAAGTAATAATAATAACAAATCACTAATAAATTTTATGCTATCTATATTTTAGATAGTGTCATTTCTAAATCTATATATGAATGTATACATATCTATACACACACAAACAGGAATTTTATTATACAGCATATCATATCTAATGTAAAAAAAGAGGAAGTAAGAAAAAGAGAGAGAGAGAAAAAAAAGGGGGGATATACGTAAACAGTCCTCTGGACTGGCATACTGCTCGGACCTTATAACCCAAACAAATCCGAAGTACAATCATAATTGAAAAGTTCCCAGCTCATGAGGCTGGGGAAGATGTCTCCCATGCCCTACTTTGAACGCCAGCTAGCCAAGCCTCTACCATTTCATGATTTAAAAACTTTTTCATCTGGCCTTAAAAAGAATGCAAAATATAGCAGGATATTTGATATGATATTGCAGATTCATTTGTCTTGCCTGATTTCTCGCCTTGGTAAATTGCTTTCTTTTATCAGCGATTTCTTTAGTGTAATCCAGAAATAACATAACTTTGTCTCGTGTTGGCCCCCCCAAAAGTTCTCCCACTTCTCTTGCCAAGCGCAAAATATGATTTTTTTGTAGAAATTCTTGCAAATTGAACTATAACAGTATAGGCAGTGCCTTTGATGCCACGAACTGGACCTGGAACATGGTATGCATGCTCAATATCAAGTAAATATGCAAGTATGCATGTACTGGAGGTTGGGCCCGAAGGGCAGTCTGGGGATTCTGCTCGTGTACCGTCCACCCCGCTGCACGACTGACTCCCTGGCCGAGGTGCTTGAGGTGGTCTCTGATGTGCGTGTACAGTCCCCTAACTTACTGGTGTTGGGGGACTTCAATGTACATTCGGAGGCCATCCTCACAGGAGCACCTCGGGACTTCATGGAGACCATGGCCTCCTGGGAGCTGCACCATATTCTAACTGGGCCCACCCATGTAGCCGGTCATGCACTAGACCTTGTGTTTGTTTCTGGAGAAGCGGGGAGTGATCTGGAAGTCGGGGGTATATCCACCACCCCCTTGTCATGGTCAGATCACTATCTGGTGATGTTGGACTTCTCGGTTCCACAACCCCTCCGCAGGGGTGGAGGACCCATTAAAATGGTCCGCCCCAGGCGTCTTATGGATCCAAATGGATTCCTGAACGTGCTTGGGGATTCTCTGGGGCATGCCAACGGCCACTCGGTCGAGACCCTGGTGGGTGGCTGGAATGCCGCAATCACTGGGGCATTAGATCGGGTGGCTCCGAAACGCCCTCTCCCCCTGAACAGGGCTCGGACTGCACCATGGTTCAATCCGCGGTTACGAGCTCTGAAACAGGAGGTGAGACGGCTAGAGCGCCGGTGGCGGAAGTCTCGCTCCAAAGACGATCAGACACGGGCTAGAGCTGTATCTTCAGCCTATCACGTGGCGGTGAAGGCAGCAAAAAAGGAATATTATGCTGCCTCCATCGCGTCTGCAGAGTGCTGCCCCAGGAGGCTGTTCCAAGTGGTCCGGAGCCTGGTCGGTCCTGTGGCTCTGGAACCACTGGAGCATTCTAAGGCCTCCTATGAGGCTTTGGCAAGGCACTTTGCAGATAAAATTGATCAGATTAGGTGTGTTACTCTGCACACTGTGGATACAGTTAGTGAGCAAGAGGCGGCCTGTGGCAAACCGGTTTTGTGGGATCGGTTTCAGCTTCTTCCTCCTGATGAAGTGGACAAGGTGCTTTCATCTGTAAGGCCGACCACCTGCTTACTTGATCCTTGCCCATCTTGGCTCATTATGAGCTGCAGAGAGAGACTGGGTGAGGGGATCAAGGCGGTGGTGAACGCCTCCCTTGAGGAGGGAGTGATGCCATCAGCCCTCAAGGAGGCAGTGATAAGACCGCTCTTAAAGAAGCCCTCCTTGGATCCTCAAGTTCTGAACAACTTTTGACCAGTCTCAAATCTGCCATTTTTGGGCAAGGTGATTGAGCGGGTGGTGGCGGTGCAGTTGAAGGCACACTTGGAAGAAACTGATTATCTAGACCCATTTCAGTTGGGCTTCAGGCCTGGGCATGGGACAGAAACGGCCTTGGTCGCCTTGGTGGATGATATGAGGAGGGCTCTGGATAGGGGTGAATGCTCCTTCCTTGTTCTCCTCGACCTCTCAGCGGCTTTTGATACCGTTGACCACGGTATCCTCCTGGACCGCCTGGAGGGGTTGGGCATTGGAGACACTGTATTGCGGTGGTTCCGGTCCTTCCTCTCCGGCAGCTACCAGAGGGTAGCACTGGGAGAGGAGGTTTCGGACCCGTGGCCACTTACTTGTGGGGTGCCACAGGGTTCCATCCTCTCCCCGATGCTATTTAACATCTATGTGAAGCCACTGGGGGCTATCATCAGGAGGTTTAGGGTGCAGTGTCATCTATATGCGGATGACACGCAGCTCTACCTCTCATTCAAATCTTCACCAAGGTTGGCCGTAGAATCCCTGTCCAAATGTCTGGAGACAGTGAGTGGCTGGATGGGGAGGAATAAGCTGAAGCTGAACCCTGACAAGACCGAGGTACTTTTGGTGGGAGACAAGAGGAGGCTGGGGGATGTTGACCTGGTGTTGAATGGGGTACGGCTACCCTTGAAAGACCAGGTCCGCAGTCTGGGGGTCATTTTGGACTCCCAGCTGTCCATGGAGGCTCAGGAGTCAGCTGTGAGCCGGACAGCGCTGTATCAACACCATCTGATACGGCGGCTGCGCCCCTTCCTTCCCGACCATCTGCTCCCATCGGTAGTACATGCCCTGGTCTCCTCTCGTTTAGACTACTGTAATGTGCTCTACATGGGGTTACCCTTGAAGACGGTTCGGAAGCTGCAGCTGGTACAGAACGCGGCGGCTCGCCTGATTAAAGGCAGCCGCCGGCGAGATCACATCACTCCAGTGCTGAAGGAGTTGCACTGGTTACCAGTTGTTTTCCAGGCCAAATTCAAGGTGTTGGTTTTGACCTTTAAAACCCTATATGGTTCCGGCCCAGCCTATCTTAAGGAGCTCCTCCAGCAACACCAGACAGGCCGCTTAACAAGATCAGCCTCAGATGGCCTTCTCTCTGTCCCATCAGCCAGGACAGCTAGACTGGTGGGGACGAGGGAGAGGGCCTTCTCTGTGGTGGCCCCCACTCTGTGGAACTCCCTCCCTAGGGAACTCCATCATGCCCCCTCTTTAATGAGCTTCTGTTGTGCATTAAAAACGTGGTTGTTCAGGCAGGCATTTGGGGTGGGTTAGGGTATTTAAAAAAAAAAAATTATGGTAAAATTTTATTGTTTTAAATTGTTTTATGGTGGGTTGTACATCGCCCAGAGTGGCTGGGTGACCAGTCAGATGGGCGATTAATAAATTTAATAAATAAATAAATAAATAAATAAATAATCAGATGGCAGAGCGAGTCGCTCATGCAGAAATTTATCCAAGCATTTAGACAGACTTATATCAGCAAGCAGATCTTTGATACCAAGGATACGCAGATTTGCTCTATGAGTATATGCCTCCAGTTGGGAAATTCTCACAGACAGGGTATTATGGGAGGCATGCATAGCCATCTCTTGAGCAGACACCTGGTCTTGGAGAGCATTAACCTTCAATTCCATCTTTTGCAAAGGGCTTTTGATTAAATCCACAGCCCCTTGAAGGTTAGTAATAGAATCTTGGATTGTATCCAGCCTCTTAGCCTGTTCTCCTAATTGAGAAGACAAAGTTTTTATCAGAACCAGCAACTCCAATACATCTCTGGCATCTCTAGAAACCTTTGCCAAGGGAGGGGTTGGGGGAGTTGGCGGTGGTCCCGCAGCTTTTTTCCTTCCCCTTGGTGCCATCCTCCTCTTCCGTAAAGAAAGCAAGTAAGTATAATTACAAACAAACAGTCACTTCAACAGATTTTGCCGGTCCTTGTATATTGTTGGTATTTTTAATTCATAAATACTTTTGGAGTTCATCAGCCCTGAAGTCTCCTAATTGCCTAGGAGTTTCAAAACAGCTTTGAGTAGATGACGCTCCGGAAAACTGACCTTACAGTCCAGTTCTTGTGCTGCTCCGCAAAAGGAGTTGTTCTTCCAAGATCTTATCCAGATGTTACTCTAGCTTCCCCTTTTAATTCCAGGGGAAGATGAAAAGGTTTTTCAACCTTTTAAAAGCTGTTTGAGGAGGTGACCTGCGGAGCCTCCGCAGGACGCTTGCCAGGGCGACATGGCTCCTACCTATGGAACTTTTTGACTCTGGATTTTCTTGACTTTGAAATCGTAAACCAGATTTGACAGTCTGTGGTTTCAGAGTCCAGCTGGCTGGGAATGATTGGGGTTTGTAGTCCCACACACGGTGGCAGGGAGGATGGGGAAAGCTGATCTTGACCTTTTTCACTGTGATTTTAACTCTCTCTCTCTCTCTCTCTCTCTCTCTTCATTTGCCTCCCAGGTGGCCACGTTTGTGGGTCCCGTCACAGCTATTCCAGTCCTCCTTTTCTCTGGCTTCTTTGTCAGCTTCAAGACCATCCCTACCTACTTGCAGTGGAGTTCCTACGTCTCTTACGTCAGGTGGGGCTTCTTGCTAACCCAAGTGTCAATCAAAGTGCCTACATCTGAAACACCTGAATTGTAGTGTGTTATGGTCAGTAGTATAGTGGTAGCTTTTGAACTACAGGCATTCATCGTAACTGTCCCCGAACCTTTAGAAAAGTCCAAATAATATGGGCTTATATATGTCTGTTGTAGGGCTTTTGTAAAGCCAGCGGATTTTAATTACCCATTCAAGGCCAAGCCACCCCAAAATACTTTGCATTGCAATCACTCAAGCAATGAAATTTCCTACACAGGGCTGTTAATCACTGTATCTAGTCTTGTTTCATCGCAGAATTGAGATCCGAGCTCTATACAAAGAGCTTTTCCTTTCCTACTTTTCCACTACATAACCACTAGGTGGCACTGTGCTATAGCAGAAGACTGCAATAACACAACTAGGAAAATACCCTTTATTTCACTTTCAGAAATAATACCCCATTTTCCCCGCCCTACCCCCCCCCCCATGAAAATGCTCTTAAAAAACAGAAGCAAAACTGGAGGATCACAATGTCATCTAAAGAACCCATAAACAGCTGTGAGTAAGGGATCACGAATGCACAATAAATACCCCGTGTAGAAAAGCTCAGTGTTTTATTGCTGGAAAACTCCATTTTCCCACCAGTTACTGTGAGGATTGAAACTAAGCTCAGAGGGAACTGTGGGGTGACAGATGACATCACCATCCCTACTTTATTCATTCCCCTTTTAAAGCCATCTAAGAACATAAAAAGAGCTCTGCATGCAGCACATAGTTAAACTGTGGAACTCACTTCCAGAAGATGTAGTGTTGGCCACCAACCTGAGCAGCTTTAAAGGGAGATTAGACAAAGTAGTGGCTAGAGTGTTGGACTGGGAGCCCAGAGATCCGGGTTCTAGTCCCCACTCAGCCATGGAAGCTCACTGGGTGACTTTGGGCCAGTCACAGACTCTCGGCCCAGCCCACCTCACAGGGTTGTTGTTGTGAGCATAAAAGGGAGAGGAGGAGGATCATGTAAGCCGCCTTGGGTTCCTTGCAAGAGGAAAAAAGACGGGATATAAATGCAATAAACAAATAAATAAATAAATAATGGCTACTCGTCCTGATGGCTATATACTAATTACTTCCAGGATCAGAGGCAGTGTGCCCCTCAACACCAGCAGGGAGGGTGCTGTTGCACTTGTGGGCTTCCCATGGGGACACTTGTAAACAGGAGGATGAACTAGGTAGACCTTTGTTCTGATCTAGCCGGGCTCTTCTCTTGGGGGTGAGAGATGTACAAATACCCTATTTTTGGATTTTATATGTCACCGGAGTATCTTTGGACCATGGGTCCTGTGCTGCCCACGCACCAGCAGAATTCCACTGCCATCGGGAAAGCTAGTGGTTCATAAGGCAACTGGAAAGAAGCAGATACACTCCTTTCTGGAACGGGGCAGGTGAGCGGAGCGCACAGAAGAATCACCATGCCCCAATCCGGAAATGAGCATTTTCACTTGTTTCTGGGGTTACTTGAGGAAGTGCGAACCCCTCGTTGGGCTAGGGGTGGGTCCCACTGGCGCAATGGAATGTGCGGGAGCACGGGAGCAGTATTGGATATTGCCTCTTGTGTGTACCGTAGTTAGGGTTTCTAAGTCGGAGAGAAGGACCCCAACCATTCAGGCGATCCTCTGAGTGGGTGCTATGTATTATTTTGCTGCTCTGGTAACAGCCCTGTTGTATGCCTCGGCTCAGGTACGGCTTTGAAGGTGTCATCCTCACCATCTACTCCTTGGAACGTGAAGAGCTGGAGTGCAAAGTGCCCGACTGTCCCTTCAAGGACCCCATCAAGATCCTCAAGGAACTGGACGTGGAAGAAGCCAAACTCTATCTTGACTTCATTGTCCTAGGGATTTTCTTTGTCGTCCTCCGGCTGCTGGCCTACCTCACCCTCAAGTACAAGGTGAAGTCTGAAAGATAAAAGGGACCTCAGGCATGATCCCGATGCCCTTTGGCAGACGCTGTTGGCTGTGCCACAAGCATTTCTCTACGGACACAAACTCTGCCGGCCTGCGGGCCAAGGAGGGAGGTGACAGGTAGCTGGTGACTAGAGTCAGCTCAGTCGAGAAGGGTTGATGAGACGTCTCGGAACTGTTTTAACCTTTACAAGCATCCTCTTCATTGCAGAATGGCCTCTCCTCTCTTTTTTTGTATACTTCTGGAATGTGTCAAACTCTCTGCCCGGCATCTGCCAGAGGGAACTTGTCCCCGTTCACATCCTGTCCCCCATCATGAACTGGATCTCTTGGGAGACACTGTCTACCAAGTGCAAGAAGTGGAGGCAGCCTGGTTTCTGATCCACCAGGGAAGCGGGAGGGTGGAGGGGAGATTCTGCATCAGTTTGGGCAGGGCCCGGGGGTGGGTGGGGAAGTGGGGGTTGAGCGGGAAGCGCAAGGGGTTTGCAACAGGCAAAGATGTCCTCTGCAAAGCACAGTTTTGTAGCGCTGTTGTTTTCCGTGCCGTTTTTGACTTGCTTGCTTGCGGACATAACTGTAGCATGTGTATCAATATTAAGAAACTGGAAGACCTATTAGGTGTGCGTGCTGCACAAGGCTTTAAATGTTTACCATAACCGTAGCAATGGGGAATTTTGTATTTTCCCTCCTCCCCCCTCCCTTTTTCATGTGGTTCTTCAGGAGAAGCCAAATGACAATCCACGAGCTTTTGTTTGTTTGTTTTGCAAGAGTTGTGGCCAGGAATGGAAGCAGAGAACAGAAAGATCAGCCCTGAGATGATTTCGTAGGGATAGCAGGGCCTTGTCTATAGGATGGGGCAGAGTTTAAACATCATAGAAGCATTTGGAAAACCTGCACCTTCTGTTGGGCCAGAGATAATTGGGAGGGCTGTGTTTATTCCATGATTTTGCTGGAGCACAGAAAGTTGTTTTGGATGCAAACTCTGGCTCCTGGAGAACCTCAGCTTTTGGTTGTGTGTGTGCAGATGAGGAGTCTGTATCCCACACAGCTCTTTTAACCCTCTCCATGATGATCGAGAGCAGAATAAAGCATATAAAACAGTGAAAATTGCAGAATACATTATGCAAATTATGAAAAATATGCAATTTTGCATTATTGTATGCAGGCTGTAGAATTTAGCTTTTACTTGGTGCTCAATGTAATCGGTGCCCCAGTGAATTGAGTGGGTCTTATTTCTGAGTAAGTGCGCAGAGGATTGGGCTGCACAAAAACCTTGGTGCGCTCTGAGGCTGGAGACAGACAATAGTGAGACTGGGCAGTAGCACCATAGAGTCACGACTGGTCCTTCTGTGCACACTTCTCTTTTGTCCCACTGTGGTCTCTCATCAAATGGGTTTTGCAGGTTTTTGAAGCACTCTACAAACCTGAACAGCCTGTGTGACCAGAGGAAATGGTGAGAGATAAGTGAATGGCCACACCACCAGCAACAATGGCTCTGTCATACCAGTTTGCACTTACTGAGAAATCCATCAACTTTCTGTGGAGGATCTTTGGTTTAAATCTTCTCAGTCCTTGTTGGATTTCCACATTTGGCATGATGATGCCAAGCTGCAGCCGAGCTCCTTCATTCTCCCTTTACTGGGATAGTATCTTTAAGTACCAAGACAATCAATAGTGTGCCATTACTCCCTCCCTTTTGTTGCCTTTTTAATCACCTCTCTAGTATTTACAAATGTGCAAAAGCACTGTGCTATCCTTTTTTGTGCTGGCCTTGGCAACAACCCTGTGAGGAGGTAGGCGGCAGCTGTTCCCATTTTAGAGACAGAAGGACTGAGGCTTAGAGATACGTGCCTAAGTCTATACAGCAGGTTCATGGCAGAGGCAACATCTGAACTCAGGTCCTTGCCCACCACTCCAAAAAATCTATTGGTGATGTGAGAATTGTTAGTTCCTTTCAAGAGCCCAGCACTCAGGCGAAAAATCTAATACAGATTAAAAAGGCTTCATGCCCGGCTCTGGAGTTTCCAGTCTCCTCCTTTCAGGTCTTCTGTCTAATACAGACAATCTGGGATTCAGCAAAGGAAACATTTGCCATCACTGCACCTGCTTGCTGGGGAAAGCTTCACCTATTGACTTTCTGCCTGTTGTTACGCAGCTGTTAAAGGCATGGGGGTTCTGTCAGGGGAATTAAAAAAAAGTGGACAGATCGGCTAGATAGTGAGAGCATCCAGTGGTGCAGCTGGCTCATTTTAGACTCAGTGGTCTGGGGGGCGGGGGGGGGGCCCTCTTTCGATGGCAATGACTTCACTCATCCCAAAAATGCAGCAAGCCCGCCCCGATGCACATGGTGTGCCCTGCTTGCTCACTCTGCAGAGGGCCCTGTGCTTCTGCCCCAAAGCCCTACCCTGGAGGTTCTGCCGGTCGCACCTGCTGGGCAGCTTCTTCCTTGCACCCTGGCGCCTGATGGTCAGGATGGACTTAATGGCAATAGAAAGTGGAGGCTGGGAGCACCGATGTCAGTGGGGTGGTGCGCCCGCTCCGGGTCTCAGTGAGACCCAGTCAGAGCTCTAAAGGAGCTGTCCAAGGTGTGTACCTTGGACAGCTGCTTTAGCTTTCTGACCACTGACATCAGAGCCACCAGGCTCCACTGGCAACAGACGTATGTGAGGTCTAACAAGATCACAAACCTGCAGGTTGCTCTAAGAAGGAACCCCAGCGAGCACAGGAAGCTACTAACTGTTGCTTTGCAGGTGTGAGGGGGGAGCGAGAAGCCTCCTTGCAGACGTCTGGGAAATGCCACTTTTCATCTGATTGTGCCTGCCTTGTGGTGCACAGAGCAAGTGAGACAATGCTTTTATCTGGGCCAGCTAGTGTTTAAGAGGCAAGCTGTCAAGGCCTGTCTGTTGGCGATTAATCAGGATGGATCCTTCCTCTTTGGAGGTCATGTTGCTGGAGTGCTGTGGCCTTCCAGACCTGCTTGCTTGTTTGTGAGCTTGTTGAAGGCATGTGATTGGCCACTGTGAGGAAGCAGGATGCTGGAATAGTTGGACCTTTGGTCCACTCCAGCGCAGCTCTTTTCACATTCTTACCAGCCAATGCTGCGGAACAGCCTAGTGTGATGCGCAAGCTTGCATCCAGTATTCTAAACTGTTACATAATATTGTTTGGCTTATCCTGTGTGTTTGGTTCTGTGGTACTAGTGCAGGCACTACGAAATATTGATGGACCAACGATGCTTTTACTTTTCCCTGCAGTCTCAGGTGGGCCGTGGGCCACAGGGCTGACACAGCACCTTTTGGGGCTCCCTTCCTTCCTTCTCTACCTCTTGCACTTGGGAAGACGGAAGACCCTGGATGCCCCCAACCTGTGCCTCTCCCACCTCACCTGTGTTTCTCTCGGTGAGGAAGAACGGAGGGCATTGCTATTCTGTAGTAGCAATAACAGCCCCTGCCCTTTTCTGACGCAATCCTGGCTGAACTGCAGCTGGCATCTTTTCCCCCATAAGTGTCCGCCCTGTGGCAAAGGCCACCAAGCCTTTGGGTCACTTTATAGTTATTTGATGGTGGGACGTGAACCAAAGAGACCAGGCTTCCGGGTCAAGGCATCCCAAAGCTGTGTTTTCTGTTTCAGATCAGGAGGGGCAGCTGTGATGCACTTTAAGAGAGACTATTTTTTGAAAGGGGGAGGAAGAGCACGAGTTCCCAAACTGCACTTTAAATTTCTTCAGGCTGCTAGAAAAGAATCATTTCTATTCACAAGGTCAATTTTGGAGGAGGGAGCAGGGTTGGAAGCAGGAACATAGGAGCGTCGGGTTTGCAGCCTGCTGAAGCATTGATTGGGCCCAGCCAGCGTTCCGAGTGTTGCCAACCACGGATGGAGCCATTCGGATGGAGACATTCCGAGGAATGTCGGAGGGGACATTCTGCATCGATTCTCCTAGCACTGGGGGCTGGGGAGGCGAGGTTGCTTTCCATTTTCATAGAGATTCACAGCGTGAGGATCATTTCCTGGTCTCATTTATCCTCCTATTGTTCTCATTTTACAGATCTGGAATCGAATGTCATATATGCACCAGTGCATTCCCCATGAATGCATCTAGAAATATTACCGCTCTGAGATTTCGAACCTGCATTCTCAGCCAGGGCTGGAGACAACAGGGTGCTGAACTAGGATGGACCATGGTCCAATCCAGCAAGACCATTCTTAGGAATGAATCCAGCTTTCCCCAGCCTGGCACCCTCCAGAAACATTGGACTACAACTCCCATCATACATGACTGGGGATGATGGGGTCTGTAGTACAGCCATCTGGAGGCTGCCCTGCCTTTTAACCTCCCTGATTGCGAGTACGACCTCACAAGTATTAGCGGACATGAACCAAAGATAGTGGAAAGCTTCAAATGCAGTAAGTGGCAAAGTGATGTCTCCAGAAGCTGTAGTAGCAAGGTGCTGAGAGGGAGTCCATGCCCTGAAAGATTTGTCTGGGGAGGGAATCCAAGGCTTATCTGGGATTTGCCCCCGGGCCTGTTAACAGGTTATTCAATGTGGAAATAAATGCAGGAGGTTGCTACAAAGAGCTCTCCTTATGATCCCCCCAGGGGAGGCTGGTGGCTCCAGTGTCAGTGGGATGGTGAATCTGCTCTAGGTTTCAGTCAGAAGCAGTCAGAACTCCAAAGGAGCTCTCCAAGATAGCTTCTTTAGAGTTCTGACTGGTTCTGACTGAAACCTAGAGAGGATTCATCACCCCACTGACATCTGAGCCACCAGCCTCCACTGACCCTCCCCTACCCCAACAGCAAGTGAATAAATGTGAGATGGAGTCCATGTGTGATGAGCCGTCCTTCCACATACACAAGAAGCGGATTTATAATCCCGACCATTGGTGCTAAGACTGAGGAAACTGGGACACAAGAGGGGAGTGAGGTCAGGTGGCCATCCATCCCCGCCCTTCCAAAGTCAGGCAATAAAAACAGGGTTTTCTTTTCCATTCTGTGTAAATCAGATCAGAACAGTTCTTCTGGTTTGCAGGGGGTGGGGTGGGGGTGTCTTCCTAGAAATCCTAACCGCTGTACACCTCCCATCCACCATTTCACTAGCTGTGCATGTCTGGGAATAAGCCTAGCCATTTCCTGCTTTTCCTGCTCCTTTGTTCTTGATGTTTATGGGCTTCTCTACACGAGGCTTTTATTGTGCACTCGTGATTGGTCTGCGGGTCCTTTACACAATGTCATCAACCTCCAGGGACTCTTCCGTCCTTTGTGACCAATATCGCAGCTTTTCCCTTAATGCGGGGAATGTTGTATTAAATCTGGGACCTACAATATTGCTGCCTGTAAAATGTGCAATTGCGCTATACCACAGTGCCATCTAGTGGTTGTTTAATGAAAGATATAGAACTTGCGGAGAAAGAAAATCCCTAAAAAAAGCAAGGTAAAGAAGCTGAAGCTGTGTAAAGAAGCTGAGCTTGATCCCACAAAAGAATCCAGAAGCAGAAGCCCCGGTGAAGCTGTGGGATAAAAGCATGGTGTAGAAAAGCCCTATATCTGTGAGTGGAATCCTGTTGGGATACTGTGTGTGAATGGCTTCAACAGTACTGGAACAAATCAAGCCATAATCCATTTCTGTGGCTTCTTGATAACAAGAGATCTTGCCATTATTATATTGTTGTTGTTGTTGTTGTTAAGAAGGCACTGCATGTCAAAATTAGAAGCAAGAGGTACATTAACAGCACAATATCCTAGGCATGCTTACTCAGAAGTAATTCCCACTGTGTTAAGGGGGTTGACTCCCTAAGGAAGTGTACCTGGGATTGCATCCTTTTACAGCGCAATCCTAAACAAGTTTACTCAGAAATATGTTGTAGTGATGGGAAACCTGGTGCCCTCAAGATGTTCTTGTACTGCAACTCTCATCATCCCTGACTATTGGCCATGTTGTCATGGGCTGATGGGAGTTGTAGTTCAACAACATCTCACGGACCACAGGTTCCCCGGCCCTATCCCAGTGAGTTCAGTGTGGTTACTTCCTGAGTAAGTGTGGTTAGGACTGCACCTTAATATGTTTTTACAGCTCTGTCTGGCACCCTTGGGTGCCTCTTGATCACTTCCTCACAAAAAAAAGTGTTGGAGGGTTGCCATTTTCCATTTTGAGCCTAGTTCAATTGGGGCTGCTAAATTGGGTCAAAGAGCTCTTAAATTCCCTCTCCTTGTTCTGTGTCTGTCTTTTTTTCTTTTTTTTTTAAGGGAAAGAAAAACCACAATATGGAAAAAGCCAACCTCTCTTCACTTTGAGAGCTTTCCATGATCACACAAGGTTGGGGGAGGAAGAAGCTGGGACCCTTTTTGAGGACTCTGAAAGAGGCGGCTAGGGTGAGAACCTCTGTTGATTTCCCAGGCCTGGCAGTGGGTTTTTAATGTAGGGTTGGGGAAGCCTGTGAGAGAGCTGCCGACGTGGCTGGTCTTTGCTGTTCATTTCAAGTGTTCATGCGAGGCCTGCTGTATACTGTTGGATTTCACACATTAATAAAACCTATATTTATACTGTAGCACTCTCTCTCCCTGTCTTGTTTCTGGGACCTGTGAAAACTGCATGAGGGCAGAAGGCCGTCTCCTTGGTTGGGTGGCCACTTATGCATCTCCACAAAAGAGGACAAAAGGGGAGGCACATTTGCCTAAAAGGTGCACGTGCTAATTTATATGTATAGATGTAAATTTGGGAACAATTATTATAATTTAAATAGAAATACAGTACATCTTGCCATAGTGGTGACCTCCTGGGTGTCCACTCAGTCTGCTGTCTGGGTGAGGTTGATGGGGAACGTCAAGGCCGTTTTGCTCTTGGTCACCACACCTAAAAAAAGATATCATAGAGCTGGGAAAAGTGTTGAAAGGGGGAACTCAAATGATCAAGGGGCTGGAGCATCTCCCCTATGAGGGGAAAGTTACAAGAGCTAGGATTGTTTAGCTTGAAAAAGGAGGGCAAGGGGAGACACGATAGAGGAATACAGAATTATGCATGGGGTAGAGAATGTGGATAGGGAGGCATTTTTCTCCCTCTCTCAAAATACTAGAACCCAAAGGGGTCATCCCACGAAGTTGATGGGTGGGAGATTCAGGCCAGATAAAAGGAAGGGCATCTTCACACAGCACACAGTTAAACGATAGAATTTGCTACCACAGGATGTAGTGATGGCCACCAATTTGGATGGCTTTAAAAGGGGGTTGGACAGATTTCTGGAGGAAAAGGCTATCAACGGCTACTAGTCTTGATGGCTACGTGCTACCTCCATTACCAGAGGCGGTGAGCAGTACACCAGTTGCTGGGGAACATGGGCAGGAGGGTGCTGTTGCACTTGTGTCTTGCTTGTGGGTTCCTGGTCAACAGCTGTTTGGCCACTGTGTGAACAGAATGCTGGACTAGATGGACCCGAGGTCTGATCCAGCAGGGCTCTTCTGATATTCTTATGTTCTCTTCCTTCCGATGGTTCTTCATCTTGAAACCATACTTGGATGGACAGCCCTTCAAACAGAGGGCGCCTTCAAAATAGAGGACTGTCATCTGACAACCCTTCCAGTGGAGGACTGTTCTCTGAAAAGTAGGACATGGGTCCACCCTACATTCTTGGATCCATTATTTGCATCCAAATAGCACACCCTGCAGCATTTCACGGACAAAAAGAGGAAGAGTCTTGTCTACTTGTACTCCTGTTCTCAAATTTAGGATCACATCTTGGCCCTCAGTGGCTACTAGTCCTGATGGCTATATGCTACCTCCAATATTGGAGGCTGTATGGCTATGTACACCAGTTGCTGGGGAACATAGGTAGGAGGGTGCTGTTGCACTTGTGTTCTGCTTGTGGGTTTCCTGTGGGCAACTGGTTGGCCACTGTGTGAACAGGATACTGGACTAGATTGAGCTTTGGTCTGATCCAGCAGGGCTGTTCTTAGAAAAGGCCAACCGAAATTATTGGGAACACTGCCTACACCAGCCTTTCCCAATCTGCTGCCCACCAGATGTGTTGGACTACAATTCCTAGCATCCCCAGCCAGATGCTGGGTGCTGTAGTCCAACACATCTGGTAGGCAGCAGGTTGAAGAAGATGGCCTACGCTATATGGGAAGGCTATATGGGAAGGCATTTGGGGCTTTTCAGTTCAGGAAAAAGGCCACTGGTATAAAGTTTCACAGCAGCAGCCTTTACTTTCTAGCCTTTGCCCTAGAAAGTAACAACTGGAGACATATGGCTTTTTTTTTTTTTTTTTTTTGCGGACGCCCAAGCTAAGCATGGGGGAATAGGTCATCACTGCCAAATCTTTCCATTCTACTTTTTTCTGTGTTCTCTGCCTGTGTTTTCTCGCATCAGGTTTTTTTTAAGGGAGGGGGCAATTAAATGCAACTGCAGTACAATCCCACGTTATGTGGACAGGCAAAGAGCTACTGAGGTTTCCAGGGCCGCAGTGCTTATACTTAAAAGTGTCTTCTTTGCACTCTCTGCCCCCTTTCACAGCTTCCTGTTCAGGGGTGGGAGGGATTGATTATTTATTTATTCTTAAATTTCTACCCCACAGCCTTCAGTAGAAACGCTCATTGGGCGGTTCACAAGAAGAGAAAAACAATATAACAAATTATCAGTCAATAAAAACCAGGAAAAATAAACAGCAATTAAAAGCACAATCAATCAGCGAGAGAGCTTAAACTATGCAGCGGGTTAAAAGGACTGAGAGGAGCTAAAAATATTTTAAGTTAGTGAAGTTAAGTTAGTAAAGGCCCTTAGGGCGCAACCCTATGCATGGTTAGACAGAAAAAAAGTCCTACAACTCCCAGCATTCCCCAGCTAGCATGGGTAGCTGGAGAATTCTGGGAGTTGTAGGCCTTTTCTCTGTCTAAACATGCATAGGATTGCACCCTAAATGCCGTTAATTAGTCTGCTTATGTTCCCCATGGTAGGTCTGGCTTTCAATACTGGTTTCCTTGCATCATGATGACTCTTATCCTTATAGCAAAAGAAACCTTTTCACCCTGTGTGGCAGGGGGAGGGGGGAATTGCATAAAAATCTATTTAGGAAAGATGGACTGGCTGTTGCATTTCTGCCCTAGTCCTTGCTTCCTTGCTTGATTCATACAGGCTCACAGGAACAGGAAAAGCTGGAAAAGCTCACCTTAGTCACTTCTGGGCAAGAGTCCCTCCCTTTGGTTCAAGACACAGTACTGCTTGTATATTTGCTTGCTGAGAGAGGAAAGGCAGGGGAAGAGGGGAAAGGACCAGGGTGGAGAATTCTTGCACATTCTGGAGTGATTCATGTGCTTTTTTTTAAAGTGGTGAATCAATACAAGGGTATTTTTAAAAAAGCAATTTGGGTGTGCCAAATCATAAATCTAGCCAATGTTCCAAAGTGTGCATAGAATTGGAGCTGCCCATCATGTCAAATCCAGCCCCCAAAGCAACTTCCCCTGCCCACCCCCCACAAAAGCCCTAGCCAAACTTTAATAAAATTAAATGTTATTCATATTTTCGCTTTTAAGGGAAGGCAACAGCAATTATTCTTCTTGGGTATGTCATGCACATTTCATTGCATTCTGTAGGCACATTCTCGATAGGAAAAAAGCCCACTGCCACTGCCTTGTGTGATGATCTTTCAGGAATTGCATTAATTGCGAATTCCACCTCACCCTGATGATGCTGTCATAGCATTTTGAGTCCTTCCCTTCCTGTAGGTTGTGAACTCCATCCTTGGTCAAGCAAGCCTTGATTATGGGACAACCCAGAACAGCTGGAACACAACCATTTCTGAAGGTTCGATTTCACTCGGAGTGGTTTTGCAGCGGAAGAGTGTTCCAAACTCTGTCTGCGCTTATGGGTGGGGTGAGGTCGAGCGAGGTGCAGGCCTGAAACTGATGTGCCAAATGACATCATCACAGGACCAACAGTGCAGATAAGAGTCTCTTTACCATGCAGTGGAAGCCGGTGGCCCTAATGTCAGTGAGGCGGTGAATCCACCCCAGGTTTCAGGCAGAAGCAGTCAGAACTCTAGAGGAGCTATCTAAGGTGTACCTTGGATTCACTGCCCCACCAGCATTGGAGCCACCAGCTTCCACTGTTACTACGCCTCCTTCCAGTCTCTGCAAACCACGTGGTGCCCACTTTCAACCTCTGCTAATCTTGTTTATTTGTTAACTGCATTTGCCTTTCAACAGCCACTTTTTCTGAGTGGTTCTGAGTGGTTCATATAAAAATGCAACCAATTAAACCAAAGCAGTCTTACCATCCAATCAGTTTACTCAAGAAACCAGGGCCTCGTTCTCCTCTCTCCATCTGTGCTATGGGGAGGAGGTGTTGCAAGCCAAGTAGCACCTACTTAACCGTAACAATTAAGGGTGAAAAAACTCCATATTCAGGGGATGTCTATTCTACCATTCAGAACTGGATGTTTCTTTCTTAAATGATTTCTTACCTGCTTTTCATTATAAAATAATCCCAAAGTAGAGTACAAGCAATAAAATGCAGAAGGATAATACAATGTTGACAAAAAACATTCCAACTTGGGAGACCAGTAACAGATAAATAACAGATTACATGATGCAGCAAAAGAAGATAGAGGAAAATGTAATATAAAACCCAGGTTAGCAAATAACCTTTCTACACGAGGCTTTTATTGTGTGCTTGTGATTGCTCCGTCATGGTAGTTTGCGGATCCTTTACGGGACGTCATCATCCTTCAGGGCCTCTCCTGCTTAGATTGAGGAAAGTGTGGTATTATTTAGAAATGTCAGAATGAGACTCTCATGTAATTGCGGGATTCTGCTATACCACAGCGCCATCTAGTGGTTGTGTAATGAAACATATAGAAAGGCAGAGAAAGAAAAACCCCAGAAAAAAAATGTGTAAAGGAGGTAAGCTAAATCCCGCAAATAATCTAGAAGCAGATGCCTCGGTAAAGGTGCAGGTTAAAAGCCTCATGTAGAAAAGCCTTAGGTATTTAGCTAGCACCAAAAGCTTGTAAGACTTGGCACTGCCTGTGTATGAGTCGGGGGGCCTGTATGGAGACTGTCCGCTCTCGAGTTGCTGCATATCCAACTCCAGGGTAGTACAGCACCGTCAAGAGGGCATCCTCACTCGAGCTTAATATCTGGGCAGGTACATAAGGAGAAGTTGCTCCATCAGGTAATTGGGTCCCAAGGCATGTAGGGCTTTATATTGCAGCATACGTACTGTGGGACAAACAGCAGGAGGCACCTGTCTCGGTCATATCTTGCATATGAACTTCCTTGCATATGAGCTTCCAGTCTGACTACTGTTGGAAGCAGAGAGTTATTATTATTTAATAGATTTATATACCACTGAACATATTAAAAATATCTCTAAGTGGTTTACAAGAAAATCCCAAGGACATCAAAATACATTATGATACACATTAAAATACATCAAAATTGCTAAACATGTATATAAAACATTAATAAAAGCATTAAATTCAATTAAAACTAATACAACGCCATAATTACAGACAAAAGTGGGCAGCACTTTCGCTCAGGGTAGGCCTGGGTAAAGAAATGGGCTAGTCTGACCTTTGGTCTCATCTGACAAGTTACTTCTTGCGTTTTTGAGTGCTGGTGGCCCAGGTTCTTTAGGCCAAGACACAGCCCCAATGCAGGAAAGAAACTGGGAAGGGCTGTGGGTCAGGAGAGCCCCTGCTCTGCATGCAGAAGGTTCCAGGTTCGATCCCCAGCTTCTCCAGGTAGCACTGGAAAAACTCCTGCCTGAAACCCTGGAGAGCTGCTACTGCCAGTCAGTGTTGACAATACTGGGCTAGATGGAGCCATTGTCCGATGAGGTATAAGGCAGCTTCCTTTGTCCACCTGTTGTACAGAGTCTATTGGGAGCCCTGTGCTGGAGCACAATGGAAACCCAACAGACAAAACAGTGGTCTTCAAATATCTGAAAGGCTGTGATGCAAAAGACAGACTTGTTCTCCGTTGCTCCAAAGTGCAGAACTAGAACCCGTGGCTGGAAGATGCAGGGGAGCAGATTTTGGCTAAACGTTAGGAGGAACATCCTAATGGTAAGCGTTAGGCTCCCTTGGCAGGGGAGAGGGGGAGGCTTTCCCTTGCTGGAGGTATTTAAGCAGAGGCTGGACTGTCATGTGTCAGGGACGCTGCAGCTGCATTCTGCATTGTGGAGTTGAACACAAGGAGATCTCCAACGTCCCTTCCAGCTCTATGATTCTAAAAATATTTCTGCATGACCAGTGGAAATGCAACCTCTGCATCGTGTCCTTGCACGGCAGTGCAGGCCCTGTTGAATTCCCGCTGAGAAAGACGCTGACGACACCATGGTTACATCCCCTGTAAGTCTGCCGAGGCTCCATTTGAAGCCAGTCCAGTGGGGACAGGAAGCTGTTGTGCGTGCTGGTGTGTGTACTCTCTGTCTCTTTCTCGCTCTTGCTCCGCTCCACTCATCCTTCCCCTCCCTGCTTGGTTTTTGATGCCTGTGTTTTTGGAAGCACTGCCAGCTGTGAGGGAGAGCCAGTTGTAAGGCAGAGTGGGAAGGGCCAGACTTGCAGGAAGTTACGGTTACAGAGAAGCTGTCAGAGCTGCTCACAGCAGCTTTCGCAAGGCCAGAAATAAAACCACTGGGGAGACAGTGAGAGGAAGAGAAGCTTGTTGTGAATGCAGTGAGCCTACCAGAGGCGGGAGAGGGCTATAAAAAACACCCCTGGCACCCAGCTGACAAGAGCGAGTCCCAAATGGAGCAAAGGGCCGTGGTGCTCCTCTGAAGGGAAGCCGGGAAGGCGCTTCGGCAGAGGTAACTCCTCGGGGTCAGGGGGGTCACGTCCCCAGAGGGCTGAGCCTCCTCCCTGTTCTCTCTTCCTGGAGGCTGCAGCTTGCAAAGGTCTGGTTGCGTTAGTGATCTCCTTGTGATCTGCAACAGGCAGGGTTGTTTTGAGTAGCAGAAAGAGCACACAACTTCCGAGCAAAGCATGAATGGGACTGTTTTTGTATTTAATGCGTCTTGTGGGGGACTGGAGCAGCAGGGAGGGAGCAGAAAGCGGTGTTTGGCGGGTGGGCGGCGGAAGCGGTACAGTGATCTCTGCTGTCACAATTTCCTTCAATTTTGAGTCCTAGGCTAGGGGCTCAGGAGAGATTGCAACAGATCACCAACCAACTCCAAATGGCATAATACTGCTACTGTGATCTTTCAGACCAGATGCTCTTCTTGGCAATACTATCCATGCCCCCCAAGTGCATAATGGCCACCCTGAGTGCCGTTGTTCGTGGTAGAAAGGCAGGCTACAAATCAATCAATCAATCATGCGGAAAGGCAGTCTTGGATCACAGTCCCATAGCTGTGTGGAGCTCATTGCCCCTGGAGACTCGCCAAAGTCCCAGCCTGAAAACTTTCCTGACATGCTGTAAGGCCCTTTTTGGGGGGCTAGCTTTGAATGACCAGAGTTCATTCATTCCCAAGGGGGCGGGGAGAGAGAGAGAGAGAGAGAGAGACTGATTGATTCCAGGCCATTCAGGACCACACTGCTGCTTTGATTACAAATCAAAGTGAATCAGTGTGAATTGATTACAGTTTGTACAGACAGATCCCAACGTTTACAATTATAGAAGGACATAAATATCGTGTCTATCTTAAATTTCAGGGCCAGTGAGTTATGGATGTGAGATGTGTTTTTTTTGTTCTCTTCAAAGTGTGGACATCTCAAGAGCACGTTGCATTCAAATGTATATGATTTTTGTCTATCTGTCTGCTGATTTGGGGCGCTTTGATTCAATTCTGGGAGGAAACGCTTGAGGCTGGGCTGAATCTGAGATAAGACTCAACCAGGCCTAAGCTGCAGAATCTACTATTAGTGTCAGGCTTCAGTATTTTGAACTGGTGAGATACAAGTAAATGAGGGCTTCTGAGCATGCACAGAGTTCATGTGCATCTTCATGCATCAAAAACACAGCCTAATCTCTACTGTTTCCAGATGAGGCTTTTATAATTAAGAAGACAAAACAAAAAACAAACCCAGTGAAGGGGAAAGGCATGAATTGTGTCACAAAACAGAAGAGAAGGGTGCCTGAAAAATGCTTTAATAAGCCTGATGAGTTTCGGAAAGATATTGCCTTCTTCAGGAGCCACTTGACTTTTGAAAAATCTTGCTGTACCTTCTCTGGGCATCTCTACACCTGCCTAAAATCCTGCATTTAACGGGGCTTTCTGCTTCCATTTTAAATGCAGGATCACAATGGACTCCCTTTTTTGCCCACTTCCTTTCCCCCCTCGCCTTTCTCCCTCCTTCTCCCCATATCTGAGTGTTCCATTCGCTTTCATTGTTCTCGCTCCTCTTCTTGCCACTTTTACTCTTTTCACGGAGAAAACTGAAGTGGAACACGGCGGGGTAATTTGATAGCTCATTATCTGCGATCTATTTAAAAACAGAACAAAGGGCATTTAGTGCAGGAGACGCCCTGGAGGTTCACAGCGTCATGTAAAGAGCCCGCAAACTTCCGTGAAGGAGCAATCTCAATCGCAGGATAAAAGCTCCGTGTGAAGGAGCCCTGAATCTTCCATTATCTTTCATTGATCTCGCTCCTCTTCTTAGAATCATAGAATAGTAGGGTTGGAAGGGCCCTACAAGACCATCAAGTCCAACCCCCTGCTCCATGCAGGAATCCAAGTCAGAGCATCCCTGACAGGTGGCTGTCCAGCCTTGTCTTGAATGCCTCCAGTGTGGGACAGCCCACCACCTCCCTAGGTCATTGGTTCCATTGTTGTATTGCTCTAACAGTCAGGACGTTTTTCCTGATGTTCAGCTGGAATCTGGCTTCCTGTAACTTGAGCCCCTTATGCCGTGTTCTGCACTCTGGGAAGATCAAGAAGAGATCCTGCCCTTCCTCTCTGTGACAACCTTTCAAGGACTTGAAGAGCGCTATCATATCTCCCCTCAGTCTTCTCAAGGCTAAACATGCCCAGTTCAGTCTCTCTTCATAGGGCTTTGTTTCCAGGCCCCTGATCATCTTTGTTGCCCTCCTCTGAACCCTCTCCAGCTTGTCTGCATCCTTCTTAAAGTGCGGCACCCAGAACTGGCTGCTTTTACTCTTTTCATGGAAGGAACTGAAGCGGAACACAATGGGGGGTGGGGGGGGCAATGTGATAGCTCATTATCTGCGATCTATTTAAAAAAGGAACAAAGGGCATTTAGTGCAGGAGATGCCCTGGATGGTCACGGCGTCATGTAAAGAGCCCACAACCTTCTGTGAAGGAGCAATCTCAATCGCAGGATAAAAGCTCTGTGTGAAGGAACCCTCTCTTTCAAACTATTTTGAATAGTTTGGAACAGAGCAAGAACATCAAGATATTTCAAAATACGTGCAGGAAAGATGAGTGGCCCCTGAGGAAGGAAATATCTTTCTGTAATGCACTGAGGTTATTAAAGCATGTTTCGGACACATGAGAACAACGTCTCTTCTGTTTTGTGAGGATTTTATAGTGCTTTCACTTTGCCTCATTAACGTAATTTTACGTGGGATCCAGATGTCTTCCAGTCGTAGCTCCCGTGTTTTCCCACCATTTCTTGTGTCTTTTTCCCTGCTGCAGAACATCCCTTAAGGAAAAAAAAGTTAGAATTGCTGCACAGTCCCTTCTGATTGTGCGTGCCAAGAAACCACAGTCTGGAAGTGTCCCTGGGGGCAGATGTCTGGGCCAAGACGGTGGCTCTCAAATAGATGAGCTCCAATGCCTCTCCTTTTAAAAATTAATCATTAGCTTTAGATCAGTTTTGTTTCAGCTATTTATGCTCTGTTTTTCAGATGAATTGACAGACTTCCAATAAAATAAACATATTACAATAATAAAATGCAATATTAAAAATTAAATGAAAGACTAACAATATGTAGCAGCACTAAAAACCAACAAAACACAGTAAAAGCAAAAGCAGAATCAGTCTTAAATCCCCTTCCAGAAAAAAAATGTTTTCAAGCATCATCTAAAAATGGGAAGGGAGAGAGCTTTCCAGACCTCCAGGAAGAAGGGAGAATTCCACAGCTGTGGTCCCACCACTGAGAAGGCCCTCTTTTGATTGTTTTTAACAACTCTTTTATCGAAAAAAACATTGCCATGTAATCTCTGTTCCATTTTTACCCAGAAAAATCAAGTAAGCAATATTTAATGTAACACACAGAGGCTCTATAGATCTGAAAAATAACTAAGGGTGCAATCCTATGCATGTTTAGACAGAAAAAAGTCCTACAGCTCCCAGCATTCCCCAACCAGCATGCTGGGAGTTGTAGGACTTTTTTTCTGTCTAAACAAGCATAGGATGCTTCCTAATTTACTTTGCTTTTCAATAACGTTTTCCATTCCTTTTATTTTTGCTCAGGATCCATGGGTGGACGATTTTCTTATTACTTCCTTCGTATTACTTTCTTCATTATTTTTTCCCGTTTCCAAAGAGTTTGGACATTTGACATGGGTAATTATTCACGCCAAAGATCTCTTCCCTGCCCTGTCCCAAGGGCCGAGGGGGGGAATAACAATGCAATGTTTATCTCATTTGTATCTGTACAAATAACCTGGAGCTCAGTCGGCTCATTTGTATCTGTCCAGATAAGCTGCAGATCAATGGGAGTTGGTGGGTATAGAATCCCCTCCAAGCCCCCTGCCTTGATTTGTACTGAATTTCCAGTGGTGCAAACATTCACAGGGTGAGACGTTGGGGCAGAGGTCCAAGGCCCCCCGTAGCAAATGCGCAGGAGGCAGGGCTGGTGCCAAGGGTAGACATGGTCGGGCACCTGTTAAGGGCCTGCACCCCAGCACTGGCCCACTGACAAGAGCCCCCTGGACTTGCTCCTTCTCTTCATCATTGCAACCTGCTTGTTCCGCTGCCTGTCGCTCTGGTCCAGACAATGGTGGTGGTGAAAAGGGAGAGGAGCAGGAGATGCCACGGCCGGCTCGCTCCCTGGCTCTCTGCCTGCCAAGCGAGCTGGTGGGAGCAATGCTGAGAAAGAGGATGTGGAGCAACACCAGCTGGTGACAATGGCTGTGAGGAGGGAGACTCACTGAGGGACGGTCCCACGGAGGGCATCTTGCCCAAGGGCCCTCCAAAACCTGAAGCCGGAAGGCTACCCACATTTTGAAGTAAGTGAAGTAAGAGCACAATCCTGTGCATGTTTACACAGAAAAAAAGTCCCACAGCTCCCAGCATTCCCCAGCCAGCCAGCCATGCTTGCAGGACTTTGTTCTGTCTAGACATGTATATATTACCATCTCAAGGCAGTGCATGCGTGTGGGTGCGGGGGACGGGGACCATTAAATCCAGAGACTAAAATGACTGAAGAGAGCCAATGAACAGCAGTAGACACAATTCCTTAGAGACAAGCCTGGATTTACAGGTAATGACAGGTGTGTACAGGCACACCCAATTGCTCAGGATGCTCTCCTCTTAACTCTTTGGTGTCTGCTACCCAGGGACGCTGCTGCTGCCTTAACCTCAGCCAACATTCCAGACTCTGCATCTTGACCCAGGTCAGCCTTCCCCAACTCGGCACCCTCTGGCTGTGTTGGGTTACAACTCCCATCATCTCTGGCTGGGGATGGTGGGAGTTGTAGTCCCACACCTCCAGAGGGTGCCGGGTTCGGGGAGGCTGACCTAGTTGCACACTACAGACTGAGCCCTGTGGACTCTAGGATACAATTCCCATCCAAACATCAGAGCGGTAAGCACAGGGTTGTACACGTGCTCTTCTCAGCTGGCCATTGTAGCTGTGCTCGATGTGCAGGCCGTTGTTTATCACCGTGCTGTGAGCCCACTGATTTCAGCACATAGGTACCGTTAACAGCACAAGGAAAGGTTAGGCTGGTTTCCTTCTGGTCAGCTGCAAATCCCAGCATGGCAGGGGAGAGGGGATGTGCTACTGCAGGAGACCTGCCTTCCCCCTCTTAGCTATTCCAGGCCCATTCCCTCAATTTTCAGCTTTCTTTTAAATTTTAAACCCCACTTGGGAGGTTGCGGGGCAGGCAAAGTAAGTTGGCACGCCACTCGCCTTCCCAATTGGAACAGTGAGCGGTGCACCTAAGGGAAACCCTGCTGTTATCTCCGATCACTGATTGGAGATAACAGCGGGGATTCCCCTTAGCACACCGCTCACTTGTTCCTGATTGTTTTTGGAACTATCAGCAGGGATTCCTCTCTCCATTAGCCTACAGGAGATGGGGGCTTGGGGAGGGAGCTGAATGAGGCTGCAGGCCAGATGGGGAACTGCCAGCCTGTGGGTCAGAGGTTCCCATCCCTCATTTAAAAGAAACTTAGGGCACAATCCTAGGCATGTTTAGACAGAAAAAAAGTCCTACGACTCCCAGCATTCCCCAGCCAGCTATGCTAAGCTATGCTGGCTGGGGAATGCTGAGAGTTGTAGGACTTCTTTTCTGTCTAAACATGCCTAGGATTGCACCCTTATGCTTCTAGCCTTTCTGTTTATGAAGGTATAATAGACGCTGCTATTCTATTCCAGTAAGGAATACCACAAAGATCATAATCTCCTGATAGGCAACTAGGCCACCTGGCAGGAGGGGCAATTTTGAGGAGGGGATGGATTGGCCATTCAGGTCCCATTCCCTCACTCCATAGTCCTACTGTTGTCGCCCCCACTCATCCAACCCGCTCCTCTCATCTCTCTATTGGCAACTGCAGAGGGGGGCGGGAGGCGAACAAACACCACCTGGGGCTGGATTTGGCCCACATGTTGCTGAGCTCTTCTCCTAAGGCAGCCTTCCCCAACCTGGTGCACTCCAGATGTGCTGGACTGCAACTCTCATCCATCCCAGCCAGCACGATTGGGAACTGCAGTCCAAAACATCTGGAGGGCACCAGGTTGGGGAAAGCTGTCCTAATGTATAAAGTACAGTGCAAGTGTTTTTCCACCACACAAGTGCAGAGATGGGGCGGCTGCTGAGGATGCTTCTTACATGAGGTTAACATCTGAGTAAGAAATTCCAACATGCGCATGGACTCTACAGCTGAATTCTCCCAGAGAGACAGGCAGTACCTCTGCCCTGCCTCCGTCTCCTTCCCTTTCTTCTGTCATTTCCCTGTGTTGAATTTTTGTAGGAATGTATGAGAATTCTGTTTAGGGGGTGAAAACCCAACGGATTTTTACAGTTTGGTCCTGGTGGATTTTATTTCATTTCCCCCTGCTGACATTGATTCAATCCGTAGCGAGTCGATCCAATATGTAGATTTTGGATTTTTTTTAATGGTGGCGGCAGTTTGCACAAATGGCGTTGTGGATTTTTTTCGGGTCCCGTGATTCGTGAAAATGGGATTGTGTTTTTTTTTAATATAATTTTTCGGGTCTTTAAATTTGCACAAATGGGATGGTGGTTTTTAGTGTATATTTTTGTCAGCGGTCTTTTGCAAATCTGCTCGTGGGCTATGTATTCCCATTGTACATATCCTTGTCAGTTTCATCCTCGCCACACACTACTTGGTTTAGCCCAGCAGAGCCATATTCTGTATTTGTCAAAGAACTTGTCAATTACATTCTCTACTTCTGGACTTCCCAAGTCAAGTTGTGCCATAGTGGAGGATGAAGTTGATGTATGGAATATGGCTCCAAGTAGTGTGTGGAGAGGGTGAAACTGACAAGGATATTTACAATGGGAATACATAGAGGACAGGCAGACTTGCAAAAGACCAGTGATAAAAATAATTTTTAAAAAGATTATGACCCCATTTGTGCAAATTTGAAGACCGCCCCAAATTAAAAAACACGGTCCCATTTGTGCAAATCATCGGACTCAGAAAAAAAAAAGTGTCTATTTATTTAATACAAACATTTCCGGAATCAGAAAAAAGAATCTGCTACAGTCTGCCACCACTTATCGGAACCGAAACAGTGTGAAATCCCATCAGGCTTAAATGGAACAGAATTCCCAGCATCACACATCCCTAAATTTTAGACTGGTATCTCCTCAGGGCAGGGAGCTGCCCGTTTGTTCTTTCTAAAGTGACACTATATTCATCACATCAAAAGTAGTAGCTACATGTAAGTAGAATCTGGAGTGCTGAGAATGCTTGGCACCTCTCTTGGACACTCAACTGACTGAGGATGTTGGGAGTTGTAGTCCAACACACATCTGGAGGGCACCAAGTTCAGGGAGGCTATTCTGATTGGACGTTAGTTATGGCCCAATTGTTGTGCTGTGCTTTTGTGGTGTTCATTCTAGGCTGTGACCGGGGGGCGAGGGCGGGGGGAATGGAGAGAGTTTATGCATCATGGGTGAATGCGTTTCGTATTGTATTGTTTTTAGATTATGTTTGTCATGGTGCTTATTTTTATTTGCGTTACTGCACTGATTATGATTTATATTGCTTTTGGGTTTTTGTGTTATATTAATTATGGATTTCTGTATTTGTGTGTGTGGGGGAGTGTACGTGTAACCCACTGTGAGACTGCTTTTTGTGGTGGGAAGGGATGCATTAATAATAATAATAATAATAATAATAATTTAAAAAAATCATTGCCCATCCCAGTCATCGCTATAGGGTCTCCTCTTTATTGGCTGCACGGCAAGGCAAGCTGTGCATTTTCCAGGTGTTACCTGTCAGCACAAAACACCCAAAAATGAGCATTGATTTGCCAAAGCCACAGCAGCATTGGTTTGCACAAGTACTTAATTCTTCTGAGCACAGCATTGAAGCTTCTTTTCGCTTGGAAGGGCCTGGAATGTCATTAGTCATTTATTTTGTTTTGCATTAGCACAGTGTATGTGACTACCTGGCCTCGCAGTGTCAGGAACCGCTGCTAAGAGGTGCTTTCTGCCTGGCCTGGTGTGCTCTGGGCCAGGCCTCTGCGACAAAACTGGCTGTAATAAATGCATCGCTCTTGCTTGCTTGCTTGCTTGCTTGCAAGCCCTTTCAGGGCCTGCTCCTTTAAGCCAGGGAGGGAGGGAGGCCCAGATTATTTTCCAGCCTGCTGTGACTTCGGGAGGCAGCAAAAAAGGAGCCAAGCAGCAGGCTGAGAGAACTGAGAGCAGCAGGCTGAGAGAACTGAGGTCTCCCAGACAGGCTGGCATTGCAGTGAGCTGCAGCTGCTGGAGACGGAGGAGAATGTAGCTGGCACAGGCCAGAGAACACCCCCTGCTTTGCCCAGTTGGGTGAAACAGAACCTGTTTGTCCTTCCCTGCTCTGGATGTCAGACAGAGGAAAGGCAATCCTGGAAAAACAGCTCTGGGCCACGAGGTATCCGGCTGTCTCTGTGTGATTTTTGCAAAATGTCTCCTCCTCTTGCATTTTTTAATCTCCTTCCCATCCACAATTGCTTCCCTTCTCCCCTTTCTTTCTTCTTCCTCCCTTCAGTCCTCTGCTTCTCTCTTGCCTTCCCTGCTCCCTTTTTGTTCACAGCGCCACCTTTCCTTGTCAGTAGCGGCCGTGTGACTTTTACACTTTTGTAGATGTGTTGTCTGTGACAGGCAAAAATCAGCAGCTGAAGCTTATCCTGGCTTAACTGATTGCAGTTTGGAGAGTCACCCTTTCTTCATGCAATCTGTAGCTTGTCCCATTGCATGTTTACTCAAAAGCAAGGTCAAGGTGACTTACTTTTAGGTAAGCACACATAGGTTTGTAGGCCAAAATGCCCTGAAAATGAGCCCTTTGTGCTGGCTCTAATTTCTTTAACAGATTTCCCCTGTGTACAAAATAAGATTTTTTTCCCCCTTTCCAGAGATAGCATCCCCCTTTCTCCTCAGTGGAGGGGGAAAGTCAGATAGCTGGTAGGTGGAAAGAAGCATTGTTTTTGTATGAACCTGTCTGAGCCCTGCAGCCAGCTTCAGAGGCCTGGCTGTCCTGTGTCCCTACTGGAGACTTGACAGGCAGGCTGTATGGGACAGGGCCTTTTTGGTGGTAGCACTGAAACTTTGAAATGCCTTCTTCGGTATGTTCCCACAGTCCCGCCTGCCTGTATCTAGATGGTTCTTGAAAACCTCTTTGTTCAGACAGGTGTTCAGTCCTTAATTATCTGCAGAATTTTAAGCTAGTTTTTTAATCAAAAAACTCCTGTCTCTAGACCTGGTTCACACGTCATGACAACTCAGAGTATGGGTAGAGTATGAGTTGTTGAATCCTGGGCTGTCATGACATGCGAACCCTGAACTATGGGTTAACTGTAGGTTGTTAACCACAAACAACCCAGGAAAAGAACCCATGGTTTGTTGTTGGGTTGTGAACTCTGGGTTGTTTAAACCATGGGTTGTTATGTGCAAATGCAGAACCATGGGTTGTTCATAGGTTGTTTTCCCAGGCTACAAAGATAGCAGGCAAGAGGTAAAAAAGTCTTGGCCACTATTCATGCCAGAACTACAGCTCTACAAAGGTATTTGAGATATAGGGAGGGAGCAGGTGAAGGAAGAGGGAATCAAACAACCCAGAAATTGAAAAAAACAACCTGCACTTTGCACAATCATCTGGCAGGCAAATCACTTGTAAGTTCTGGGTAAGGCAACAACCCATACTTTGGGTTGTCATGACCTGCAAACCAGGTCACTGTTTTATACTTTCAGTTGTAATGTTGTGATTATGCTTTTTTCGATTGGCATTCTGTTTCTGTAATTTTCGTAAGCCACTTTGGACACGGATCTTCATGAGGAACCAGGGTATTCATTTAATGCACTGAAGAAATACATATCTGCAAAAAACAACAGCCACAACTAAGCAACAGCGAGAACATTATTTCTACTGAACTGCAGGGAATTGGCAATTGGCAGCCCCTGGACGAGGTTGGTGTTTGGCCCCAGATTGCCAATTCAGAGGTGAAGGAGGGGTGTGGATGGTGTGGTAGTCGCTGCAATAGAACGTGATTTGAGCCTCTTGGGGGGCGGGGGCAGTATTCACTCCCCCCTTTCCTCTCTTTTCTAAAAAACATCTGTCCAATGAAACCAGATGTTCCTTCATCAGTCCTTCTCCAGGAGCCCCCACCAAAGGAACTGAGCTGGGCTGCTACTAAGAAGGGGCCTTTTCTGTTGTGGCACCCTGGTTGTGGAATGAGCTTCCCAGAGAGGCTCTCCTAGTGCCTTCGTTGTTCTCTTTTCGGCGCAGGTGACAAACTTCTTATTTCCCAGGCATATTTGTTTTTCCATTTCTGTTGTAAATCTGTTACTATATTTAAAATCTTTGCATGGCCGCTAGGTTCCATTTGGTTATTATTTTTATTTTATACTGCAGTTTTAAACATTTGCATCGTATTTTATTGTGTTGTGTTTTATGGTTTTAGTTGCTGTGAACTGGCCAGAGAGCTTTGGCTATTGGGCGGTGTAGAAATGTAATAAATAAATAAAATCAGTAAAGAACAAGCCCATGGCCAACCAGCAGCATAGAAAAAGGAGGCGTTTTACGTGTGCGTAAACTCCTGCTGGTTTGAAATGCTCCCCACCACCTTAGTATGTCATGAAACCAAAGTGCTGCCAATCGGAACATGGATGTGTCAATACGGATGCTGCCATCTCAGCTGAAGAGTGCACACTTTTGTTGCTCCGAAATACTCCGCTCCAACTGGTACTGCGAGGCTGAAGGGAAGAATGCTCAAAACTCAGCCGGGGGGACCTGGGATGTTGGGGGTGGGGGCAGGGAAGCAGCCTGGCTCCGTCCTTCAGCCAGTGAAGGAACAGCTGCTGCAGGTAGGGAATTGGCCAGAAAGAGCACTGGGTTCCAACTGCTGGTGGCCCTCAGACTGCCGAAGAGAGAGGGGAAGAACATCGTGGCCTCGCCCGTCACCACCCAGACCAGCTGGTTCCAAGCCAGACCACCTGCAGGAGACAATGAGCCTGGCCCCAAGTGGCAATGAATGCCCGTTTACAACATAACACTTTGTACTGGCATTCTTTAATTTTTGTATGCTGCTTTGGACAAGCAGGGTATCAGTTCGTCAAATGCATCCCCCTCGTCTTCCTTTTCCCTCCACTTCCCTTCCTTTCCCATGCGTGTTTTCATAGGATCATAGAGTTGGAAGTTTTCTCTTCTTATTCAGGGTTTGACAACCCACTACGCTCCAGGTGTCTTATTTCTTTATTTGTGTATTACCTTTCTATACCACTCTTTGTGAAACGTTCTCAGTTACCCCAATCCTAGAGTATATCCCAGCTTTCCCTAATGTGGTGCCCTCCAGGTGTGGCCAATAGTCTAGGATTACTTTGGGGCGCCTCTTAAAGATCCATCTCTTTACCCAAGCTTTCCTTGAATGATTGTGTTGCCCTGTTAGTCTGCTTATTAATTATTGCGCTTGTAAGTTTGGTTTAAATATTTTAAATAATTTAACCCTTTTAACTGCCGAGTTTTTGTATTTGTGGTTATGTATTTTAAACGGTTTCTGTAAACAGATTCTTTAAACCGCGTAGAGATATCTTTCAATATGGTAAGCAGTATAATAATAATAATGGGAGTGGTAGTCCAAAACACCAGGTTGTCTACCTCACTTTGGAAGCTTGAGGGCAGCGCCTTTTCCTCATGGGAACATGAGAGCCAGTGTGGTGCTGTGGTTAGAGTGTTGGACTGGGATTCGGGAAATCCGAGTTCTAGTCCCCGCTTGGCCATGAAGCTCCCTGGGTGACTTCGGGCCAGTCACAGACTCTCAGCCTAACTTCTCTCACAAGGTTGTTGCAAGGGTGAAACGGAGAGGAGGAGGACCGTGTAAGCTGCCTTGGCTTCCTTGCAAGAGGAAAAAAGGCGGCATATACATGCAATAACAAATAGGAATGCAGGAAGCGGCCTTACCTGAGTTAGACCCTTGGTCTATCTAACCCAGAATTGTCAAGCGAGATGAAAATGTAAATGCATAAATAGAGGCAAGTGGTACACCCACTTAAGAGGACCCAGTAGGAAAAACGCACCCACTATGCCGGGGCCAGCCATTTTTACAGGTGAGGATCCAAGCTGGTGCATCATGGCTTTAGGAAGCGGGGGCGGGGGGCAGGTTACAGGAAAATGTAGCCCAGTCTGGCTTTCTAACCTTGATGTGTGTATTTCAGGTAAAGGGCAGGTCCTTTCCGCCATGCCCTACAGGAGATGGCTGCCCCAGGCGGGGACCAGCTGGAGCAGACTGAAGCGGATGGACGCCAAGCACCAAGGCAGGGGCCTTGCAGCTTCCATGATGCGCTTGGACTTTATGCTAGGTGAGGCAGAGTTTGGGGCCTGTTTGGGGTGTCAAAAGTTGTGGAAATGGTTGAAGTAATGAAAGTGCCCTTTTTTCTGTGCAGGACTTCCTGTCTGGAACATTTGCCCTTCCTGGCCCTTATGCCGGAAACGCCTTTCCTCAAGTCCCCTCTCTTTTCCTTCAAGATCCCCCTCAGAACCCACCTGTGAAGTCTTTGAACTATCCCCTTACCCGCTACTGAAATTAAGCCCAGGTACAAGCTCCTCTGGGCAGAGACCTTTATTTCACATCCATAAGAACTAAACACTTGCTTTTTAAACGTTCTTTCCTCTCCCCCTCTGGGCATCTCTACACCAGCCTAAAATCCTGCATTTAAAATGGGGCTTTCTGCTTCTGTTTTAAATGCAGGATCACAACAACTCCCTTTTTCACCCACTTCCTTTCCCCCTCCCCTTTCCCCCTCCTTCTCCCTGTATCCGAGTCCTCCATATCTTTCATTGATCTTGCTCCTCTTTTTGCTGCTTTTCCTCTTTTCACAGAGGGAACTCAAGCAGAACACAAGGGAGTAATTTGTTAGCTCATTATCTGCCATCTATTTAAAAACGGAACAAAGGGCATTTAGTGCAGGAGACGCCCTGGAGGGTCACTGTCATGTAAAGAGCCCGCAAACTTCCAGGAGGGAGCAATTTCAATTTCAGGATAAAAGCTCCGTGTGAAGAAAGCCCCCCCCCCTCTCTTTCTCTCTTTGTCTTTCTGCATTTATATACCATCATTCTGCTTATGCATTCAAGGAAGTTTACTATTTAAAATACTAAAACAAACAAGATACAGAAGTCAATAAAAAATACAATAAAAAAGCAGAATGAACTTTGGATATTGATGGTCCCTTCAGGAGTCAATGGCAGGAGTTCCTCCCAGGCCTGGACTTCTCTACGTGAAGATGACAACATTGTACATTTATGGGGAATACATTTTCCCACTAGAAGGATTGTGTTCAGGGGTGACGTCTGGAACTACACATTATGGGTTGGACCCAGACTGAGGCTGCAATCTTTGCGCACATACCTGCGCATAGGATTGCAGCCTGTGTTCAGTGGTGGGAGTAAACACCAGTGGGGCTTACCTCTGAGTAAACGTGCACAGTATTATGCTGCAAGTTAGTTGAACTTGGGTCCTGTTGAAATCAATGATACGTGGTAGTTGTGAATTAAAGTAAAAGGTAAAGGTGTCCCCAACCAGCCGTGTCCGACTCTAGGGTGCGGTGCTCATCCCCGTTTCTAAGCCGAAGAGCCAGCGCTGTCCGAAGACGCTTCCGTGGTCATGTGGCCGGCATGACTGAACACCGAGGTGCACGGAACGCTGTTACCTTTCCCGCCGAGGCGGTACCTATTTATCTACTTGCAATTTCTTGCTTTCGAACTGCTAGGTTGGCAGAAGCTGGGACTGAAGACGGGAGCTCACTCCATCACGCGGCATTCGGGTCTCGAACTGCTGACCCGCCGACCTTCCGGTCTGCAGTTCAGCGTCTTAACCACTAAGCCACCGCAGCCCCTAGTTGTGAATTAAGTCCCATGCATTTCAATGGGAGTGAGATGCAGCTAACAGGCAGAACAAGCCTTTCTTCTTTTTTCTATTAATACTTTTTTATTCTATTTTTCACACACACACACACACTCAGCATACAATCTGTACAACACTAACAACAAAGGGCATCAACAACAAAAACAGTAACAATTATTTAAACAACAACACAACAATCATATGTGAAATTGTCTTTTGTTCTGTCTTTAGTTTCCACTGCTACACATATAATGCTGAATATGTGGGTCATATGTCTGTACAGAGCTTGTTGGGACAGAGCTGTCAGCGATAGTAGGATTTTTCATAAGCTACTCGAGGCATAAGACTTTCTGTCCTGTGCATCATGCAGGCAGCGCTATCACAAATGGGAGTAGGAAGGGGCGGAGTGGCGTATCTCCCACTGCCTCCCAGGCTGGCACAAGTAGGTGTGTGTGGGCAGTTTGTTTGCATTCAGGGGGGCTGGATCTTTGCTTTCACAATTTCCCCCATTTATTTATTTATTTATAACTAACTAACTAACTAACTAACTAACTAACAGGTATATCCGGTCTTATCTGCTAAAAAGCCATCAGGGCTGTGTACAACAATAAAACCTTGCAACAATAAAAACAACCATTAAAATGACATTAAAATTTTAAAAGGCCAAATTCAAAAGACACATCTTTAAACCTTTTCTAAAGGCAGAAAGAGAGGGTGCCCAATTGTCGCTCTTGAAGGAGTGTGTTCCATAGTTTGGGAGCAACACAGGAGAAAGCCCTTTCACTTATGCCCGACAAATGGGCCACTGAGGGTAACAGCGCCCTCAAACCTGCCTCTCCTACAGATCTTAATACCTGGGCAGGTTCATAGCAAGACAGGCAGCCCTTAGATAGCCAGGTCCCACGCCGTTTATTTTATTTCTTTATTTGTTTACCACATTTGTATACCGTTCCACATCTAAACAGATTCTGGCATGGCAAACAAAAGAGATAAAGTGAACAAAAGAAAAAGAATGAAACATGATATTAAAATTATTCTTTAAAAAACAGAGTGCCAGTAAACCGAGGCCGGTTAACCAAGGAAAGCTTCCTGGGAAAGAACTGTTTTCAGGAGGCACCGAAAACAACCCAGTGTTGACACCTGCCTGACCTCCAGGGACAGGGAGGTCCATAGGACAGGAGCTGCCACGCTGAAGGTGGCTCCTTTTCTGGGTGGACTCCAGTTGGGCCATTGGTCCATTGGTTTAGAGCTTTGAAGGATAAAGACCAACACCTTGCATCGTGCCCGGAAAGCAATCGGCAACCAGTGCAGGTCTTTCAAGACAGGTGAAATATGGTCCCGACACCATGCACTGGTTAGCAGCCTGGCTGCTGCGTTTTGCACCAGTTGAAACTTCCAGATGCTCTTCAGGGGTAGCCCCACATTGCAACAGTCTAAACATGATGCACACTGTAAGGGCTCCATGCGAGACTTTTATCCTGCTATTGAGATTGGTTACTCATGGAAGTTTGCGGGTTCTTTACATGATGTCATCAACCTTCAGGGTGTCTCCCGCACTATCCCTTTATCCCATTTTTAACAAGCTGTCAAATTACAGCGCCTTGAGTTTCCCCCTTGAAAAGAGGAATTCTCTCAATAAGAGGAGCTAGACCACAGCGCCATCTAGTGGCTGTATAATGAAACATATAGAACATGCAGATAACGCGGGGGAAAGTGGTGGGAAGGAAAGCGCGTGTAAAGGGAGTTCGTTGTGATCCTGTATTTAAAACAGAAACAGAGAGCCCTGGTAAAGTTGCAGAATTTTTACCTGGTGTAGAAATGCTCTTAAGAAATTTGGTTGCTGTTTCCTGCATTGCATTTGGTACTTTGGGGATAGCTGTTTACTCGTTGTATTGTTTTTTATGCCTCAATGCACTGCACAGGTTTGGTTTATTTGGCTCTGACGTACACTTTCTGCTAAATAATAATTCGTATTGCATTGTAATTGATGATATTGCCAATTTTGTAATTAATTTGAAATGTTAGAATGATTAGTTAAATGAATTGTTTGCATTGCTTATTACTGTAATGACGTACTATTACAATCGATGTAATGGTGTGCATTCTTGTTTTTCTTTGGCTCTTGTGTTGTGAGCTGCTTGGTAGCAATGCGGGGAGGGGGTGGGATTAGCTATACCAGCTCTAGAGCTGGCATAGCTGACAAGCCCGGGTCAGGCTTATCTGGGGGAATGGACCTGCCTCCATCTTGTCCCCAGAACACCCTGGTTTGGTAGTTTCCCACCTGCCCTGGCATAGCTGGGGCCTCCACCAGCACTGCTCCTCTCCCCTGGCGGTGGCTGGCAGCCGGTCACCGACACCCCATCCTAAACCTCAGCAGCCGTCTGGGCTGGCACAGGCTGTCCAGCTGCCTGGAGCAAGAGAGAACTTGCATCGCTGCACACCCTCCCTCTCACTGTTGGCGTGTGCCCGCCCCCCACCTTTCCCCACCCCCCACCTTTGTTGCCGCGCTGTTCAGCTAGGGGAAGCGGCCTCCTGGGATTCAGGAGACCCAGCCAAGCTCTTCCGAGATCTTGCTGAGAGCAACAGATGGCCGGCGGGTGCTCTGGACAGTCCTGCTCGCTTCTCTCTTGCTGTGGCAAATCCTGTCCTGGGAGAGCGGCTGGCGGGGCTCTCTGGGGCACCTGCTGGAGCCGGCGGTGGCAGAGGCAGGTTGTCCTGGATGGGTGAGGAGCAGCAGAGTTTTCTGCTCCTCTGGCTCCGCTGCCTGATGCAGGTGTATGGGCCTGTATAATGATAGGGGTGCCAGCCTTCAGCATTGGGGGGTGGTAGGATGGCACGCGTAAACAGGATCCAACGCTATGTGTATTTTTGAGAGAGAGAGAGAGAGAGAGAGAGAGGGTTTTATTATATATATATATATATACACACACACACGCACACACGCACACATACACACACACGCGCGCACGTGTGTGTGTGCACACACACACACATATATATATATATATATATAATTTTTAAAGTGGTGTTCCATTCTGCGGGTGCAATCCTATGCATGTTTAGACAGAGAAAAGGCCTACAACTCCCAGCATGCTCCAGCCAGCAATGTCTAAACATGCATAGGATTGCACCCTAAATCACTGTGTACCTTGATGATACTACCTCAGTAGTAGGTAAATAATAATTAATAGCATGTTAGTATTGGAAATGCTGTATAATAAATAGAAGGCTCTACAATAATGACCTTCCTGTTGGGCTTCCTTCTCTGAGGTGCAGGGAGCAGCCTCGTTCTCAAGAGGATATTGCATGTGGACCAGGCGTTGTGCTCCTCAGCGTCACCCCTCAGGTAACGATGCACCGTCGGGGCGCTGGGCTGTGGGCAGCCTAGACAGCTGACATGAGAGGGCAACGGGGTGGGTGGGGATGCTGGAGAAATTCAAGATGGACTAAAATGAGCTTCGATTTCTAAGAACCCGAACCGCAGAATCCACTGTGGAGCACCCCCCTCAGGCTGCGCGGAGTCCGTGGGCTTTCAGATGATTTTTTTACTTTCCTGAAATTTACACATATCAATTCGTAGGAAAATACGCAAGTTTCTGCTGAGGAAACGTTGAATGGAATGGGGGACAATACACTAAATGTTATGTACAAAGGCAAATTATGTAAATACTTATGTAATTATTTGTGTATTTTTCCGCATGACAAAAAAAAAATATCTGCATCCATCTGTGGACAGATGATGGAACGAGAGGTGCCTGACAATCCGTGAAACACAGACAGAGCGGAATTTACACAGTCCATACATCCCGGGGAGGGAGGAAGTGAGCGAGCAAGAGTTGGGGCTAAGGCAGGCTTCCCCAACCTGGGGCCCTCCAGATGGGTTGGGCTGCAACTCCAGCATTCCCAGCCAGCATGGCCATCGGCCCCGCCTCCATTTGCCTTTGGCCCTGCCCACCACTGGGATGCAGGCCCTGAGATGGTCTCCAAAACTGAATTCTGCCCTCAGGCTGAGAGACATTCAACACCCCTGTTGTAAGCGGCTTCGAAGGTGTTTGGGTGGAAAAAACAGCCTAAAAATGCTAATATAAATAAATATTTGGGGGAGGCACCATCGCCCAGTGATAGAGCCCATGCTTTATATGCCAAAGGTCCCAGGTTCAATTCTCTTCCCGAGACCCTGCAGAAGCGCTGCCCGTGAGACCAGGAGTAAGGCAGTTTCCTAATGTTATGCTCACACCATATCTCCGAGCATTGAGATGTTCCAAGGGTGCAGTGCTTAGCCAGGTTCGGTTCCCTTTGGAGGGAGATCAACCGGAGGCTTACTGGCATTTTGTAATATTTGCATTCCCATACTAATACACAGCAAATTCAGTTGAGCACGAGGGGAGGTACACAGCTTAAAAGCTCCAAGAGACAGTCCAGTGCTCCCATGAACTCCAGAGAGAGATCCAGCACCTTAAAATCCCTTTACAGAGCCCAGCTCCATGCTCTGGGTGCTTCCAGACGAGGCTTTATTGTGCCATCACCCTGCCCTGCCTTGTTCACAGAATTTGACGGGAGTCCGGACAGCGGCGTTTTCCGCATGTAGCCATCCCATATTTTCCCCACCATCTTTTTTTTCTTACTGTGGAAAATCTGTTAAGGACAAAAAGCTGGGATTGCTTCACGATGCTTCCTCATTTTGCAGCTGAGCTACAGTCCTTCCCTGAAGATCTCTGCAGCCCTGGAACTGCAACTGGTGCAGAACTGCAGCCCATATCTAACGCCGAATGAGGAGGAGCGACAATCTGTGTGAAAGGGCCCTTCAGTCTCCCTGGATTAGGGTTGTCCAAGAATGTTGTTCCTCCTTGCAAAATATGCAAGCCTGCCCAGTTCGCAACCCTGAGCTTGAGAACATGTCCACCGAAAATGTTCACAAATTACTGAACGTGTGCTTGCATTCAATTTGCACAACTTTACCCATTCAATTTCTAAATCAGCCCCAGTTTAGTCTAGGGGGGATTTGTGCAAATTTGGGGATTTATGCGCAACTTCCATGTTTTATCGCTGTCTTGCGCAGTTTTCCCATTCGTGCAAAATGAGCAGCAAACGTGAATTGGGGTGCAAGACTAATGGTGGGCTGATGTTAGGAGAATCTTAGCAAACTTGAAGGTTGCTCATTCGTCCCAAATGTCTCCCAAGCCCTCCTGCCATTCTGCCAGCCGCATCAGTTTTCTCAAGTCTTCCTTTTTTCCCTTCCAGGGGCTTCATCCGTCATCAGGGGGGTTACCCAGGGGCACCATCTCAGCCTGCCTCCCCCAGGCCGAGCCAGATGACGCTGAAGAATGTGGCCACTTCTGGTAAAGCCTTACTTCTGAAAGGGGTGACTGAGTTGCATCTCCTGGCCCAGATGAGTGGTTGGCAACTAGATTGGCCAGGGGGCCCATATCCAACGTTGTAATTGGCACTTGGGCCAAATCCTGTTATGCTTTCCAAACTTGTGCTTAGAGATGTTTGTAATCCTGCAGTCCCATCCAAGCCAGCAAGCAATTTGATGCAGTAGTGAGCAGCTTTTAATGTTTTAAGAAAAATAATTAAAAGCAAGTTTTTGGAACTTATGAATGTGAAGCAAGGCTTGAGAGGGTATAGGCAATTCCCAGTGGGGTCTTGAGAAGCTGAAAGAGTGGCTGGGTCCTTGGAGGGGAAAGTTTCAGCGTGTTTTGGAGCTCTAGGCTACTCCCCACAACTGGCAAAGCTAGAGTGAATTATGCAAAACAGTTTTTAAGTATAGAACAAATTATGCAAGATAAGAGGACATTGTGTCCATTTGGGAGCCTGGATAAGATTCCCAATGATTTGCATAATTTATATCAGTTGCAGAATTGAGCTGTTCTTGGAGCAGAAACGTCTCTCTCTCTCTCTTTCCAAATCTGGAAAAAGAAAATGTGCATTGTTTCTCCCTATTTTGCATAAATTGTTCTGAATTTATTCTGATTTGGCTAGAGGTATTTGCAGGAGGTAGGTAGGCATTCCAGAGCCCAAGAGAACTTTCCCCTCCAATCACCAGGAATCTTATCCAGCCACTCAGCTTCTTGAGATTCCACCAGCTGTTGCCCACATCCCTTCAAGGCTCCCTTCACCTCCATAAGGGCTAGAAACATGATTGCTGGTTGCTGGTTTTAAAAAAATTCTTAGAGCAAGCCTCCCTACAGCCAGCGATCCCTGACTCCCTTACTCAGGGAGCCTTTGCGCTCAGCTGGATTGGGCCGGTAGTGTGGGAATGTACCTTCCTCTCTCTCTTTTCTTCCTCTTCGTCCTCCTCTTCAGAAGCAATCCAGAAACACCGGAAAACTCTGGCCGATTGGTTCCGCCAGCAGCCCAACGAGGAGAGGCAGTTTGGCCCGTCCTTCTCGCTGGACACGACCCACATCGACCCCATCATCCGGGAGAGCTCCTTGGAGGAGATCCTGAAGCCCTCTCCCGAGATGACCATCCAGAACCAGCTCCAGGCCCCCTGCAGCCGCACCATCGGCCTCCAGAACCTCTTTGATGCAGACGCCTGTGGGCACCAGGTGAAGAATGTGGTGCTGTACGGGACGGTGGGCACTGGGAAGAGCACCCTCGTCAAGAAGATGGTGATGGACTGGTGCCACGAGCGCCTGCCCCGCTTCGAGCTGCTCATCCCCTTCTCCTGCGAGGACCTCTCCCAAGGCAACGCGCCCATCTCCTTGCGGCGCATGATCACCAAGAAGTACCTCCACCTGCGGGAGGTGGTGCCAGCATTGGGCTCCACCAACCTCAAGGTGCTCTTCATCCTCAACGGCCTGGACCGCCTCAACCTGGACTTCCGCCTGGCCCGCACCGAACTTTGCTGCGACCCCAACGAGCCGGTCCTTCCGTCTGCCATTGTGGTCAACCTGCTCAGGAAGTACCTGTTGCCGGAGGTGGGTGTTGCCGGCGGGAGTGTGGGGACTGTTTGGCAGGCTGCTGAGGAGGCCCCTGACGGGATTTTGCAAAATATGCAGATGTGTGTCGATTTTGTTAATGTTACAGAATTCTCTCTGAGCGTGGAATGGATTAAGACATTTGGGGCATAGGATCAGCTGGTGATGGGTACCCCTTTTGCCGTGAGAAAACTCACAGGTTTTGTAGCAAGGGGCCCTTTTGTAGCAAGGGGCAGTAGGTAGAGGGGTACTTTTTTGTGTTGCTTAATTTAATGTTTATGCCACTTTCCAGAGAGGCTCATAATAAATTTCATCATCATCAATATACTGCAACATATTTGAAAACCTTTGCCCAAAATTGTTTACTCGTGCCATAGCAAGTCAAGTCAGATTATTTATTTATCATTTATTTAAAGTATTGTTTTCCTTTATAGAGAGCTTCAGCTATTGGGTGGTATACAAGTGTAATAAATAAATAAATATCCCACTCCTCAGCTAAAATAAGCTCCCGGAGTGGCTTACCATCAATCAGTAAACAAGACACTCCCTGTCCTCGGGTGTACAGTCTAAAAAGGGCATGACACACACAAGGAAAGAGGGATGGAGGGGGAAGGGGGAAGAGGAAAAAAATTAAGTAGACTTTCAACAGATCTTGGAAGCTAAGCAGGGTCAGTCCTGGTTAGTACTTGGATGGGAGACCACCTGGGAATCAGGCTTCCTGCACTGAGCAGGGGGTTGGACTCGATGGTCTTGTAGGCCCCTTCCAACCCTATGATTCTATGCATCTATGAGGGCTGGTTGAATGTCTCCACTTCCCCTCTCATCTCCTGGGGGTGGGTGGGATGGGGGACAGGACACGGACAGTCCAGCTGGAGCAGGCCCTGATGTTCCCTATGCTCCTGCCTTTGTCGCTCCGTCTTCCTTTCCACAGGGCCATTGATATTAGTCAGCCCTGTTGGGAGGCGGCAAATGATCCAGCTGGAGCAGGCCCTGATGTTCCCTAGGGATCCATTAAGCATTCAGTAAAAAGCTGCGTCTTCCCCCATTGTAACAAGCTGCAAATGAAATGCTCTCACCTGGCCTGCCATTGACCTACCTGCGTGTGCGCATGCGCTCCTGTTCTTCCAGGCAAGCATCATCGTCACCACGCGGCCCTCTGCAGTGCGCCGGATCCCCAGCAAGTTCGTGGGCCGCTACGTGGAGGTCTGCGGCTTCTCCGACATCAACCTCCAGAAGCTCTACTTCCAGATACGCCTGCGCCAGCCGGAGTGCGCCGGCGCCTCCGGCGCTCCCACGGCAGAAGAGGCGAGTGAGCAGGACAACCTGGTGGAGATGCTTTCGAGGAACCTGGAACGGCACAACCAGATTGCGGCCGCCTGCTTCCTGCCCTCCTACTGCTGGCTGGTGTGCACCACCTTGCACTTCCTGTATTTCACCAAGTCGGTGCCACCGGCTCAGACCCTCACCGGCATCTACACCAGCTTCCTGCGGCTCAACTTCAGCGGGGAGGTGCTGGACAGCACGGACCCTTCCAACATCTCCATGATGAAGTATGTGGCCAAGACGGTGGGCAAGCTGGCCTACGAGGGGGTGATGTCCCGGCAGACCTGCTTCTCGGAGGCGGACCTGCGTCGCTGCTTCGAGGTAGAGATGAAGACGGAGAGCGAGCTCAACCTGCTGAACGTCTTCCGGAGCGACGTCTTCAGCTTCTTCCTGACGCCCTGCGTGCAGACAGGCAAGGAGCACACCTTCGTCTTCACCATCCCTGCCATGCAGGAGTACCTGGCGGCCCTCTACGTGGTCCTGGGCGAGAAGAAGACCCTGGCACAGCGGGTGGGCAAGGAGGTCTCCGAGATCATCGGCAAGGTGAGCGAAGACGTGTCCGTGGTCCTGGCCATCGTCTCCAAAATCTTGCCGCTGCGCATCCTGCCGGTCCTCTTCAGCCTGGTCAAGATCTTCCCCCGCTACTTCAGCCGCTTTGGCAGCAAGGACCGCGACACCATCGCCCGCACCATGGCGGTGGAGATGTTCAAGGAGGAAGACTACTTCAACGACGACGTGTTGGACCAGATCACCTTCAGCATTCTTGGGGTGGAGGGCCCCATGCGCCACCCAGACGAGGCATCTGATGACGAGGTCTTCGAACTCTTCCCCATCTTCATGGGCGGGCTGCTGTCGCGGCGCAACCGGGCCATCTTGGACCAGCTGGGCTGCCCCATCAAGAACCTGGCGGCCTTCGAGATCGCCAAGGCCATGAAGAAGACAGTAATTCGCAACAGCCGCAAGGGCCTGCCGCCCTCCGAGCTCCTGGACTACCTCTTCTTTCTGCATGAGTTCCAGAACGAGCGCTTCACAGCCGAGGCCGTCCAGTCCTTGAGGACCATCAACCTCTCCTCCGTCAGGATGACCCCCCTCAAATGCTCCATCCTGGCCTCTGTGGTGGGCACCACGAGTCACGAGGTGGAGGAGCTGAACCTGGCCTCCTGCCACCTGGACGTCAGCAGCCTGGGCATTCTCTTCCCAGTCTTGCTGCGATGCAAAAGGCTCCAGTGAGTGTTGGTACCCAATGGGGGCAGGGTGAAACTAGAGCAGCCTTCCTCGGGTTGTACTACAACTCCCATCATTCCCAGCCAGCATGGCCACTGGTCATAGCTCAATGGAAGGGGGCTGTGCCTCAGTGGTAGAGCACCTGCTTTGCATGCAGCAGGTCCCAGGTTCGGTCCCTGGCATCTCCAGGTAGAGCTGGAACAACTTCTGCCAGAAACCCTGAAAAGCCGTTGCAGCCAGTCAGTGTTGACAATACTGGGCTAGATGGGCCAAGGGTCTGACTTGAGTGTGTTCCTAAGTAATCGTTAATCAAGAAATAAGATCCGTTTTAATCACTGATTTAAGGAATCCAAATTTCCCTTAAAATCCCTGCAAAACTGTTAACCCAAATCTTCTAATTATCGAGAACATCGATTTTGATGTTTTAGAAAATGAATGCCATAAATTAATTTGCTTACTTTTAAGAAGTTCCCATATTCCAGAGAGGCCTGTTTCTAACCATGGTAACTCTTCCCTCTAGCCAAATTACGGCTATGTAATTATTTGGTAAAATCAGTTGTGGCGTATATTTTTCAAAGGCCCATAGATTGCAGTCTTGCCTTTCACCAGAAGGTGGCAAAGGGTGATCAGGAGAGAATGAACACACATACATCGGCTAAAAAATGCTCTTCTGTTTTTCTTGTTCAGCTTGCAGCTCAACAGCCTGGGGCCAGAGGCGTGCAAGTTGATCAGAGACCTGCTCTTGCATGAGAAATGCGTGGTTAGCACCTTACGGTGAGTGTGAAAGGGGCGTGGCCTGGGGGAGCCACACCTCCCACACGTGTATTTCCTGTGCCATGGAGGGCTTCCAGGTAAGGCTTTTATCATGCAACAGCCCTGCCCTGTTCATGGAATTTTACAGGGGTGGGGACAGCGACATCTTCAGCTTGTTACCCTCCCATGTTCTCCCAGTGCGTCTTCCGTCATTTTTCCTTCCACGAAAATCAGTTAAGGAGGAAACAGTGGAACAGCTGCACAATGTCTTTGGATTCGTGGTGCTAGGAGGCATCTTTCTGGAAGCACCCTCAATGGCTTCCCGTCCTCAGGCAGAGCAAATCAAACGGGACCCTCATCCATATGTAAGACACAGCATCCAAAGGCAGGATTCGCCAGCGAGACACCAACTGAGGAAACAGTTCTTTCCCAAGTGAAGGGAGGGGTTCCCAGCAGGAGGGTGAGAAAAAGGAAGTGGCCTTAGACCAGGCCATACTCTTTCTCTTTGTTGCCGCCAGTATTGTCAACTCTGAGTGTTAGCAGCTCTCCAGAGACCCAGGCACAAAAAGGTCTTTTCCTCCACCGGATCCTTTTTAAGTGGATGCGTCAGAGTTTGAACCTGGGACTTTCTGCTTGCAAAGAACTCTGGTCCTTCTCCTGGGAAATGCGGTCTTGGGATAAACTCACTGCATCATGGGAGATCCGTGCTCAGGATCCTCCCTGTTTCTTTTGTTTAAGTTTAATAGCAACCCCAGGGTAGTGCAGATGAATCAGATTGGGATCAAGGAGCTGGGGAAGGGGCTGGTTCCCCCATGCCATTTTCCTGGTGGGTTGTTGTTTATTCGGTCAGTCGCTTCCGACTCTTCGTGACTTCATGGACCAGCCCACGCCAGAGCTTCCTGTCGGCCGTCGCCACCCCCAGCTCCCCCAAGGTCGAGCCCATCACCTCCAGAATATCATCCATCCATCTTGCCCTTGGTCGGCCCCTCTTCCTTTTGCCTTCCACTTTCCCTAGCGTCAGCATCTTCTCCAGGGTATCCTGTCTTCTCATTATGTGGCCAAAGTACTTCAGTTTTGCCTTTCATATCATTCCCTCAAGTGAGCACTCTGGCTTTATTTCCTGGAGTATGGACTGGATTGATCTTCTTGCAGTCCAAGGAACTCTCAGAATTGTCCTCCAACATCACAGTTCAAAAGCATCTATCTTCCTTCGCTCAGCCTTCCATATGGTCCAGCTCTCGCAGCCATAGGTTACTACGGGGAAGACCACTGCTTTAACTATGTGGACCTTTGTTGTCAGTGTGATGTCTCTGCTCTTCACTATTTTATCAAGATTTGTCATTGCTCTCCTCCCAAGAAGTAAACGTCTTCTGATTTCCTGGCTGCAGTCAGCGTCTGCAGTAAACTTTGCGCCTAGAAAGACAAAGTCTGTCACTGCCTCCACGTTTTCTCCCTCTATTTGCCAGTTATCAATCAAGCTGGTTGCCATAATCTTGGTTTTTTTGAGGTTTAATTGCAACCCAGCATCTGCATATCAGAAACTGTTAATGTTTCTTCCAGCGATTTTAACTCCAGCCTTGGCTTCATCAAGCCCAGCACGTCGCATGATGTGTTCTGCGTACAGGTTGAATAGGTAGGGTGAGAGTATACAACCCTGCCGTACTCCTTTCCCAATCTTAAACCAGTCCGTCGATCCGTGGTCTGTTCTTACCGTTGCTACTTGATCATAGAATCATAGAATAGTAGGGTTGGAAGGGGCCTACAAGGCCATCGAGTCCAACCCCCTGCTCCATGGTCATTATACAGATTCCTCAGGGGGCAGACAAGATGACTTGGTATCCCCATACCACCAAGAACTTGCCACAATTTGTTATGATCCACACAGTCAAAGGCTTTAGAAAAGGCTGGTGGGTACCTGAATGTTTTCCCCTGTGAGGCAAATCATAGGAGTGCGGGTGTGATTTCCAGGGCTGCTTCCAGCTTTGAAGCAGCCCTGGGCAAGTTGTCCTCTGATGGTCTTCTGTCAGCGGCTCCTCATGGTCTTTCCAGGCTATAATAACAGTGCTCCAAACTAGCCACCCTTTCGGTGCCCCACACTTTCAGTGCTCCCTAGCGATGCGAGGTTAGGTGCACACTGGGAAAACGAAGGGTGCTTCCAGACAGCGAGGGCTCCTCTCTCTACTGATTAGAAGGCATCGTGCAGCTGTTCTGTCTTTTTCTTCTCAGTGGATTTTCTGCGATAAGAGAAGAGATGGAAGAAGCCTTGGAGAAACTCTGCGGAGTTACAAGAGGAAGATGATGTTGTCTGGATCCTGCATAAAATCCTGTGAATGAGGCGGGGTGATGGTGTGATAAAAGCCTCATCTGGAAGCACCCTAAAAGGGTGGGTAGATCCATGCTTTGGTGCTGGTTCTCAGGTAATGACAACCCAGAGTACGGGTTGAGCATGGGTTGTTGGATCATGGGTTGTTGTTGAATCATGGGTTGTTGTTGAATCATGGGTTGTAATTACTTGCAAACCCTGCACTATGGTTTAACTGTGGGTTGTTAACCATGAACAACCCAGAGTTTACAATCCAACAACAAACCATAGGTTCTCTTCCTCGGATGTTCATGGTTAACAACCCATAGCTAAACCACAGTGCAGAATTTGCACATAATGACAACCCACGATTCAATGACAACCCATGCTCTAGGTTGTTATGTGAGGACCAGGCCTTAGTAGTGATGGTGAGTTATATATTAATAGCCACAAAGAGTCTCTTAGCAAAAGTCTGGTGAACATCATGTATATTGTCCCTCGCGCAGTGGAAAAAGAAGATTTGGACCTTTGTGGCGATGAATAAAATAACAAGCTATAAGCTGTTACAGGAGGGGAGAATGAACTCCACTCAGGCATTTTATAATAGCTGGAGGTTGTTCATTAATTATTGGAAAGGGATTAGGCCAGAAGATTTAGCAACTTTTGATATTTTATATATGTGTTAAGCTGAGGTACTGTAATTGCTGTTGTAACTGGGGTGAATGATGGTACTTGGAAACAAGAAATACAGGAGGAAAGAGTGGCTAGATCCAGCTGTTTGGTACTGCTCAGAGTGCTGAGCCAGAAAGAGAATTAAAGGGTGGGGGGCATGTTTAAAAGAGAAAAAGGTTAAAGGGAGAGGGGAGGGCAGACATGGGCAACGGGCCGTGCCGGGATGCTAGGGCCCGGGCAGGTGCACGAGGCTGCCAGGCAGTGACGCCGGCCCTGGTGCTGTTGATCGGAGAAATGGCTCAGACTAAACGATTAACCTTCCATGTCCCACACCACATTCCTGATGGACCGCCCCCACCCCCCACCCCCGGTCTCTTCACTACAGCGGCCGTTAACTTCTTCTTTTTAAGCAAGGGTGATTGTGATTACATATCTCCTGCATCACATGTCTGCCCCCTTTGAACACAAGTCAGGCCTCTGCCCCGCCACAACTAATGATAGTGCTTATCACTGATACGGCAGGCATTACATACATTATCTCAGCAGCCCTGACAAGATTCCTGTAAGATGGGCCTGTTTCTTCATCACCATGTTGCAGGAGGACGTCGGGGGCGTGGGGAGACAGGCGGGGGGGAGACAGGCGGGGGGGAGACAGGCGGGGGGGACCCAGTGCTTGCCTAAGACTCTCTGCTTAGTTTGTGCGGGAGGTCCTGCCGACTCTCTGGGAATTTTTATTTATTTATTTATTTTATTAAATTTATTAATCGCCCATCTGGCTGGTCACCCAGCCGCTCTGGGTGATGTACAATAATAAAAACAATTTAAAACAATAAAATTCTACATTTAAAAACATCATATTTCTAAAAATACCCTGCCTGAACAACCACATTTTAAATGCATGGCAGAAGCTCATTAAAGAGGAGGCATGGCGGAGTTCCCTAGGGAGGGAGTTCCACAGAGTGGTGGCCACCACAGAGAAGGCCCTCTCCCTCGTCCTCACCAGTCTAGCTGTCCTGGCTGATAGGATAGAGAGAAGTTAACATAGAAGGAATACCTGGAAAAAAGTCCCATTGGACAGAGTGGGACTTAATTTTGAGTACATGTACCTTAGGCCAGTGGAGGCTGGTGGCTCTGATGTCAGTGGGGCAGTGAATCCGCTCCGGGTTTCAGTCAGAGCCAGTCAGAACTCTAATGGAGCTATCCAAGGTGCTTCCAGATTTCAGTCTGAATGCTAAAGGAGCTATCCAAAGTGTTCCTGGGTTTCAGTCAGAACTTCAAAGGAGCTCTCCAAGGTGCTTTCGGGTTTCACCAGAACTCTAAGGGAGCTATCCAAGGTGTGAAAACACCCTGGATAGCTCCTTTGGAGTCCTGACTGGAACCCAGAGTGGATTCACCAGCCCACTAACATCAGAGCTACCAGCCAACACTGCCCTAGCCTGGAACTTACTTTTGAGTACACATACCCTACGCTGGCTGGGGATACTGGGAGTTGTAGTCCAATGCCTCTGGAGGGCGCCTTGGTGGGGAGGGCCAGACTGTGGGGGGGCTCACACCCTTGCTTAGCCTGACTTCCACCTCCTGCCCTCCTTCTGCACCATCCCAGGCTCGCGGACAACCCTGTGGCGGAGCAGGGAGCCCTCTACCTCGCTGAAGGCCTTGCCGGCAACAGCTCCTTGAGCCACCTGTCACTGCTGCACACCTCGCTGGGCAACCGGGGCGTGGAGGTGATCACCCAGCACTTGGCTCAGAACCAGCACTTGCGGGAACTGGACGTGGCCTACAACTCGGTGACTGACGAGGCCGCGCTGGCCCTGGTGGAGGAGGCCAAGAGGCACGCGACGCTGGAAACGGTGCAGTGAGTCTCACCATCTCCCTGAAGCCTCCCCACTGAATGGCCTCCATGCACAGGCACGAGCTTGGAGGACCGTGGCTGTGGTGTGCCCTTGGCAAACCGAGAGTTTTTGCAGGGGCCATATTTTTCAGTGGTCTGGTCCAGGGGCGCTGAACCTCTTTCAGCGCAAGAGCTGAATTCCGTTTCATTCCAGTGGTGGATGTGGCCAAAGGAAAAGCGGCAGGGCCAAAAATGCCACCATGTTTTAGCTTAAAGTTCTCACTGCCAGTAATTAAGCCCTTCGGAGAGGCATTTCAACCTTCTAGAATGGGGGTGTGAGGAATGCGCCAGAAGCTGGCAGTCAGGGGAAAGTAGGTGGGATGTGGGAAAAGGTGCATGGCTGGCTAGGGAACCGAGGCAGGCCAGACATGGCCCAAAGGCCTGAGGTTCGACATCCCTGGACTAGTCAGTGGCTTTCCAGGACCTCAGGCAGAGCACAGGTCTTTCTCATCGCCAGCTACCTGATCCTGTTCAGTGGAGACACCAAGACTGAACCCGGGCCGTTCTGCATGCAGCATGTGTTCTGCCCCAGAGCCACAGCGCTCCCCGACTTGGCTTTCATGGGGAAATCTGACTGCAGTCCATAGTAGGGATGAGTCTTGGGAAGGGAGCGGGTATTTGTGGGGCAGTGGGAAGTCTCTGGAGGCGCTACACGCACACACAAATAAATCAACAATTTGTGCTGCCAAAATCCTGCAGGGTTCGAGAAAGAGATATGCAGAGCTATGAGCTTCCGCTTCCAAAAATCCCGCTCACTCTCAGTTCTGACCGTGGGTCTTTCACCAGGCATTGTCCATATGTTCTTAAGCGTCCATGGTCATCATGAGGACTAGGGTCTTGGATTTCGTTTTGCTCTTAATAGAAGCTGAAACATGCCTGATGAGGTGGTAGGAACAAGGGATTGTGGCTGTTTAAATTATGAAAGGGAGGGAGAATTTAAACATTCATCTTCCAGATTTTCCGGAAGTGTGCGTATTCTAGCTAGATGTCTAAGGCTGGATTATGTGCAGTAGAATTAATAGGGAGAATGGACAGGAAAACCTCTTGCCTGAAACCCTGGAGAGCCACTGATGGTCAGTGTAGACCAGGGATGTGCAGACTTCAGATCTGTGGGATTTCATATTCCTCCCCCCCCCGCCCCCCAGTCTTCAGTAAATAATTCCTTCCAAATATGACTCCCCTCTTAAAAGATCAGGGTGTGCAGATGTACATTTGCTAACCCCTTCTCCCCACTTTATCCCTTCACAAGGAGGGACCCTGGCTCAGTGGTAGAGCCCCTGCCTTGCATGCAGAAGGCCCCTAGTTCGATCCCCAGCATCTCCAAGTAGGGCTAGGAAAGAATCCTGCCTGAAACCCTGGAGAGCCGCTGCTGCCAGTCAGTGTCAACAAAACCGGGCTAGATGGACCCAGGGTCTGGCTCAGTACAAGGCAGCTTCTGACGTCCCTAAGGCCTTGGCTGCCTCCCTAAGTGTTCTTGTCCCTCCTTCCAGCCTGTATTTCAACGAGATCAGCGAGGGAGGGAAGCAAGCCCTGCACGAGATGCGCAAGGAGCGCGGAGGCATCAAGGTGCTCATCTTCTTGACGATGGGGGCCGACGTCTCTGACTACTGGGCCATTATCCTGAACGTGGTCCAGAAGAGCCTGCCCATCTGGGACCGCGAGCGGGTGCAGCAGCACCTCGGCCTGCTGCTGGAGGACTTGCAGTGGAGCCGTCGCAAGACCGCCAACCCTTGGAAGAAGGCCAAGTTCCTCCGCGTGGAGAACGAGGTCAAGAGGATGCTGGGGAACCTGCAGCAGGGGGCTCTCTAACACCCTGCTCCCCGGAGCCTTCCGGAAACGCCATTATGCCGACCGCTAGTTCAGGAAAGGCAGTCGTGGCGGGGAGAGCATGAGCCGCAGAGGGTGCATGCAGATGGCCATTAAAGCCGCCGTCGGAGCAGATTTTTCTCCCACGGGGGTGAGCCACGGCCTTCCTGCCCTGCTTGTGGGCTTCCCATTGGGGCATCTGGTTGGCTGCTGTGGGAAACAGATGCTCAGCTACATGGCCTTTGGTCTGATCCAGCATGGTTCCTCTTACGTTCTGATAAGCCTGGCTTCTTCCTACCTACATAATACAGAAGACAGACGGACATAACAATAATTCAAGGAGAGATTCAGTTTTCAGACGTGCGCCATCTGCCACATTTCAGATGGGATATCATTTTTTTCACCTCTTACCCATGCTTTCATTGTTCATTCGTCGCCTTATTGGTGTATTATTATTATTATTTTTAATTTCAAAATGCAAACAATTTTTAGAAGCTGGAAAACTGCTCCGGGTGGGTGGGAGGTTTGTTTATAATGTCACAGGTGCTTGCCACTCTGTGCTGTGCACAGTTGCTAGAACCCACAGAACTGCTTTTCCTAGAGAAACTTGTTTGAGCAACAAGCAGTGGTTGCAGCCCGAAAGTGGTTCCACCATGCAAATAATGTCTCGTTTGTGTGCACCCATAGGTTATATGGGTCATGCAGGGACTGGTGAGCTAGCTCTTTTGACGGATCAGCAAAGGGAATTGATGCTGATCAAAAATGTATCCTCGGTATCCCCAGTACATACATATGTCATTATACTCAGCATCCTTATTTGGTATGATCATGAGGTCCCAATTTAAGTTTGGGGAAAGGCCTAGCCCAGCACCACTGCAAGGTGCATTCTCAAAGCTGAGGACTGGCCCAGTGAAGCTGAGGGGTGCTTCTGTGTTGCTGTGAGGAACTTTTGCAGCTGTCCCCCCACCCCCTGGCACTGTTCTCGCTTGCCCTTGCCATCAGTTCCAAACACAAATCCATCACAAGCCATGCCTTATGCCTCACAACACTCTGATTTCTTCCCAGCTTTTAAAAGATTCATAATTGTGGCATGGTGGATCTAGCAGCCACATTTGGGGCCAATGAGTAAAACGGTTTGTTTCTCTCACTGAGGACTAGCAGCATGTGGAATTTGATGGGCTATAGCCCCGTTGGGGTTGTTGTCCCTGCTGCCAGCCTATATCTATGCAGTATGTGAGTCTTATTCCCCACTCCTGGGTGGTTGAGTGGTTGGTTGGAATAGTAGGGTGGTGTGATGCATAGCCCCCACATCACGCTGATTTCTAGACTCGAGTTCAAATCAAGCCCATGGGGACGAAGGCAGCATAATAAAAAGGAGGGATAGGGTGTTGTTTGTTCTGCCGCTGTGCCTCCACAAAAATAAAAGCACTTTGTTTTAGCTGAACACATCTGGTTCCTGTGCATCATTCTTTTACTGTCAGGAAAATATTCTTTAAAGAGAGTTGGGTGGGGGGTGGCGGCGATATGTGTTTATGGAGTCCAGCTGCTACAGGGTGAGAGCTGGAGGAACAGATGAAAGGAAGTTCTGTTTTGCACAACACATAAGGAACGGACAGAATTCGATACCGCAAGATGCAGTGAAGGCTACTAACTTAAGGGGGGGGGGGGTTAGTGTTAGAGAAACTCATGGCAAATAGGTATCAACTGCTCTTAGCTGTGGAACCTCCAAGTCCAGAGGCAGTATACCTTGGAATACCAACTGTTGTTACCTTCATGTATCTCAGGAGTGAGCGACCTTTTTTCTGTCAAGGGCTGCATTCCCTTGTAGGAGGCCGCATGTTGGCAGTGGGTGGGGCCAAAACCAGCAGAGGGCAAGGCCAAAGCCAAAAATGGGTGGGTCACTCCTTTTCTCTCTCTTTCTGCCTCCCCCTTTTCTCTCTCTTTCCTCGGGCTGCAGTTTGCCCAGCCGGCTGTACTGCTTGTGGGTTTCTGGGAAGCATCTGGTTGGCCACTACAGGAAGCCGAATGTGGGATTAGCTAGTCCGGCTTTACTCAATCTAGTGCCCTCCAGGAGTGTTGGCCTATGCGGGCTGTGGGATGCTGGGAGTTGTAGTCCAGAAATCTGGAGGACACCAGGCTGGGGAAGGCTGAGCTATATTTTTGCAGGGCTGTTCTTGTGCAGCGCACTCATATGCATGTTTACTTGGAGGTAAGTTCAGTGAGCCTTCAACCCTTGTATGCATAACATTGTAACTTTACAATGCAATCTTATTATACATGTGTACCCAGCAGTTCTATTGTGTTCAATGGGACTTATTCTCAGATAAGTGGGCGTATGACCACAGCCTTATTTGTTTAAATTTGTCTGTCCTCCCCCGCCCCCCCACACACACATCAGCACCCTGTTGGGCTCCAGGCAGGTAGCAAATAAAACTTGTTTTTAAAAGTTCAAGCAACCTGAATTACACTATAATTCCATTCCATTGCATTGTTTTATGGTTTTTAAAAATCTCCTCTTGCAGATTTTTTTTAAAAATAGCTGAATGGAAAGATATGCTAAAAATGTCTTTTTAATTAAAGCACTGAAAATTTGCAGAGGATTTTTTTTTTTAATAAAAAGATGTCCACTCTAGCCCCAGAACCTATTTTTGGTACTGGGGTTCAGCCCTGGAACATGTTAATTCATATTATTGTATCAATCACATTCGTTAATCGCATTTCTATAAAAATGCACTGGATGGCATTCGATAAACATGTGATAGTCAGACATAGAACACCATGGCCTCTGAGCATGTGCAATCTGTACTTCCTTTGCCACATATCTGGCCCACAGAGCCAAAAGTGTTTGCTTCAAAGGGAGCTCAGCACCTCTTGTTTTTAGGAACCTATGTGCCCTTGCTGGCCAGTCTCCCCTGCCAGGAATTAAGGCATAATTTTCCTCTCCTTGATCAGCTGTCCAGACAGAAGGAAGGAAACACTTGCGGTGAAGATTCCTGTCGCGTTTAAATATTAAACTTGCGTGATCTCTTTAAAAAGGCGGGGTCCCCAGGTGAAGCTGCCACTTCGCACTGGACCTTGGACTTCACGCACTCAAGCAGCCAAGAAGCAGAAGGAAGGTAAGCTGCTCAGGACACGGGCACCCCCAAAGCAGTATGCCTGGATTTCTTGGGCATTAATAATAATTTTTCATGGAGCACCTACAGCAATTTGGCACCAAGCAAAATTTACAACGCTGTGATGATGTGGTTCTTCTCGCTACAATTCTTAGCTTCCCTTGAAACTAGAGCACCCTTCCCCAAACTGGTGCCCCCCAAGTGATTTGTACTACAACACCCATCATCCCTGACTATTGCCATGCTGGACAGGGCTGATGAGAGCTGAAGTCCACGATCTGGAAGGCACCAAGCTGGGGAAAGCAACTACGGAGCCTGCAGAAGTAGGTAACACCTTTTCTTCTAGCAAGGCTCCTATGCTTTTCAGAACTGCAGGAGAGACAGAAGTTCTACAGGTAGCGCATCCCCCATCACTGCAGCTCCAAGCCAAGGAAGGCTGAGTCTATTGATTTTTCTCTGTGGTACAGCTGTTAAAGGCACAGGAGCTCTGCCAGGCTGGGTGGGGGAGAGGTGGTGTAAATCAAACCCAGTGAGCAAGGTCCTGCTTTAAATCACCCACTTTTCCTTCACTTAAAAGGAGGGGAGAAGTTACTGTCTTGTCTGTACTGAAAAACCTTGCTAGATAATTAGGAGGTAATAAAGTGAACCACAACTAATGCTTTTTAAAAATGCACAGTTGTTTTTGCAAGTTGACTTTGAATATATCCACCAGCAGGCCTTTGGACCTTGCTGAGAATCTTGGCCTACCTTGTTTATCTCTGCTCCCTCTGTACTTCAAGGAGGCAGTGATAAGACCGCTCTTAAAGAAGCCCTCCTTGGATCCCCAGGTTTTGAACAACTTTCGCCCAGTCTCGAATCTGCCATTTTTGGGCAAGATCATTGAGCGGGTGGTGGTGATGCAGTTGAAGGCACACTTGGAAGAAGCCGATTATCTAGATCCATTTCAATTGGGCTTCAGGCCTGGGCATGGGACAGAAATGGCCTTGGTCGCTTTGGTGGATGATATGAGGAGGGCTCTGGATAGGGGTGAATGCTCCTTCCTTGTTCTCCTCGACCTCTCAGCGGCTTTTGATACCGTTGACCACGGCATCCTCCTGGACCGCCTGGAGTGGATAGGCATTGGAGACATCGTACTACAGTGGTTCCGGTCCTTCCTCTCCGGCAGGTACCAGAGGGTAGCACTGGGAGATGAGGTGTCGGACCTGTGGCCACTCAGTGGGGTGCCATAGGGTTCCATCCTCTCAACAATGCTATTTAACATCTATGTGAAGCTGCTGGGGGCTGTCATCAGGAGGTTTGGGGTGTGGTGTCATCAATATGCGGATGACATGCAGCTCTACTTCTCGTTCAAATCTTCACCAGGGTTGGCTGTGGAATCCCTGTCTAAATGTCTGGAGACGGTGAGTGGCTGGATGGGGAGGAATAAGCTGAAGGTGAACTCTGACAAGACTGAGGTACTTCTGGTGGGAGATAAGAGGAGGCTGGGGGATGTTGACCTGGTGTTGAATGGGGTAAAGCTACCCTTGAAAGACCAGGTCCACAGCCTGGGGGTCATTTTAGACTCCCAGCCGCCCATGGAGGCTCAGGTGTCAGCCGTGAGCCGGTCAGTGTTGTACCAACTCCATCTGATACGGTGGCTGCGCCCCTACCTGCCCGACCACCTGCTCCCATCGGTACACGCCCTGGTCTCCTCTTGTCTAGACTACTGTAATGCACTCTACGTGAGGTTATCCTTGAAGACAGTTTGGAAGCTGCAGCTGGTGCAGAATGCGGTGGCTTGCCTGATTAAAGGCAGCTTCCGGCATGATCACATCACTCCGGTGCTGAAGGAGTTGCACTGGTTACCCGTTGTTTTCCAGGCCAAATTCAAGGTGTTGGTTTTGACCTTTAAAACCCTACACGGTTCTGGCCCAGCCTATCTCAAGGAGCGCCTCCAGCAACACCAGACAGGCCGCTCAACAAGATCAGCCTCGGATGGCCTTCTCTCTGTCCCATCAGCCAGGACAGCTAGGCTGGTGAGGACGAGGGAGAGGCCCTTCTCTGTGGTGGCCCCCACTCTGTGGAACTCCCTCCCTTGGGACCTCCGCCATGCCCCCTCTTTAATGCCCTTCCGCCCTGCACTGAAAACTTGGTTATTCAGGCAGGCATTTGGGGTGGGTTAGGGTATTTTTAAATAATGTTTTAATGTATAATTTTACTGTTTTAAATTGTACCATTGTACATTGCCCAGAGTGGCTGGGTGACCGGCCAGATGGGCGATTAAAAAATTTAATTAATTAATTAATAAAAAAAATACCAGCTTTCCCTAACCGGGTGCCCTTCAGATGTGTTAAACTAGGGAAGTCAGGGGAGGCTGCCACTCTGGACAGGGATAAACCCCACTTCAGTCACCGATACTCTGGTAACCTCCAAGTTAAATTAGTGCAATGTGCTCTACATGGGGCTGCCCCTGAAGACAGTTCAGAAGCCGCAGCCTGTGCAAAATGCGGTGGGCAGACTGATAACAGGGACAAGACAGGCCAACCATATAACACTGATTCTGGCCTGCTTGTGCTGGCTGCCTGTATGTTGTTGTTGTTCAGTTGTTGTGTCCGAGTCTTTGTGACCCCATGGACCATAGCACGCCAGGCCTTCCTGTCCTCCACTTTCTCCTGGAGCGTGCTCAAGTTCATATTCATTGCATCAGTGATGCTATCTAGCCATCTCATCCTCTGCTGCCCCCTTCTCCTTTTGCCTTCAATCCTTCCCAGCATCAGGGTCTTTTCCAGTGACTTTTCTCTTCGCATTTGGTGGCCAAAATATTTGAGCTTCAGCTTCAGTATCTGTCCTTCCAATGAGCACTCAGGGTTGATTTCCTTTAGGATGGACTGATTGGACCTCCTTGCAGTCCAGGGGACTCGTAACAGTCTTCTCCAGCACCACAGTTCGAAAGCATCAATTCTTCGGCGCTCAGCCTTCCATATAGTCCAGCTCTCACAGCCATATGTTGCTACTGGGAAAACCATAGCTTTGATTAGACGGACCTTTGTCGGCAAGGTGATGTCTCTGCTTCTTACTATGCTGTCTAGGTTGCCATAGCTTTCCTCCCAAGGAGCAAGCGTCTTTTAATTTCATGGCTACTGTCACCGTCTGCGGTGATCTTGGAGCCCAAGAAAGTAAAATCTGTCACTGCTTCCATTTCTTCCCCTTCTATATGCCAGGAAGTGATGGGGCCAGATGCCATGATCTTCGTTTTTTTAATGTTGAGTTTCAAACTAGCTTTTGCACTCTCCTCTTTCACCCTCAACAAGAGGCTCTTTAGATCCTCTTCGCTGTCTGCCATTAGGGTGGTATCGTCTGCATATCTGAGGTTGTTGATAATTCTCCCAGCAATCTTAATTCCGACCTGTGATTCATCCAACCCAGCGTTTCTCATGTACTCTGCATATACGTTAAATAAGCAGGGCGACAATATGCAGCCTTGTCATACTCCTTTCCCAATTTGGAACCAATTGGTTGTTCCATGTTTGGTTCTTACTGTTGCTTCTTGACCCTCGTACAGGTTTCTCAGGAGACAGGTAAGGTGGTCTGGTACTCCCATCTCTTTCAGAATTTGCCACAGTTTGTTGTGATCCACACAATCAAAGGTATAGTCAATAGTAGTCAATGAAGCAGAAATAAGACTTTTTTCTGGAATTCTCTTGCTTTCTCCATGATCCAGCGAATGTTGGCGATTTGATCTCTAGTTCCTCTGCCTCTTTGAAACCCAGCTTGTACTTCCGGTAGTTCTCGGTTCACATGCTGCTGAAGCCTAGCTTGCAGGATTTTGAGCATCACCTTGCTGGCATGTGAAATGTGCGCAATTGTATGGTAGTTTGAGCACTCTTTGGCGTTGCCCTTCTTTGGAATTGGAATGTAAACTGACCTTTTCCAGTCTTGTGGCCACTGTTGAGTGTTCCAAATTTGTTGGCATATTGAGTGCAGCACTTTAACAGCATCAACGTTTACGATTTTAAATAGCTCAGCTGGAATACTGTCATCTCCGCTAGCTTTGTTGTTAGTAATGCTTCTTAAGGCCCACTTGACTTCACTCTCTAGGATGTCCGGCTCAAGTTCAGTGACCGCACTCACATGGCTATCAGGAACATTAAGATCTTTCCTGTATAATTCTTCTGTGTATTCTTTCCACCTCTTCTTAATCTCATCTGCTTCTGTGAGGTCCCTGCCTTCTTTGTCCTTTATCATGCCCGTCTTTGCACAAAATGTTCCCTTGAGATCTCCAGTTTTCTTGAAAAGATCTCTAGTCTTTCCCATTCTATTGTTTTCCTCGATTTCTTTGCATTGTTCATTTAAGAAGGCCTTCTTGTCTCTCCTTGCTATTCTCTGGAACTCTGCATTCAGTTGGATATATCTTCCCCTTTTTCCTTTGCTTTTCCCTTCCCTTCTTTCCTCAGCTACTTGCAAAGCCTCATCAGACAGCCACTTTGCTTTCTTGCATTTCTTTTTCTTTGGGATGGATTGAGTTGCTGCCTCCTGAACAATGTTACGGACCTCCGTCCATAGTTCCTCAGGTACTCTGTCTATCAGGTCTAATCCCTGAAATCTATTCCTCACCTTTCAAAGTGCTGTTTTTGACCTATAAAGCCTTACACAGCTTGGGACCGCAATACCTGACAGAGCGCCTCTCCTGACACAAACTGACCCCTATACTACGCTCAGCATCCAAGGCCCTCATCCAGGTGCCTCCTCCGCGGGAGGTTGGGAAGGTGGCAGCAAGGGAGAGGTCCTTCTCGGTGGCAGCCCCCCAATTCTGGAATGAACTCTCCAGCAAGACCCAACTGGCACCAACGTTGTTCTCCTTCTGGCACCAGGTTAAGACCTTCCTCTATGCCCAGGCATTTGGCCATTCTGAGAGAAACTCGGAGCAGATTTAACGCCTCACTGACATTGGAGCCACCAGCCTCCACTGCCCTAGGCTGAGACTTACTTTTGAATACACATACCTTTGGCTGGCTGGGGATAATTGGAGTTGTAGTCTGGCACCTCTGGAGGGTGCCAAGATGGGAAGGGCTGGACTGTGGGAAGGCTCACCTCTTCCCAAAGCTATAGACTGGGTTCACACAACACGACAACCCACACTCAGGGTTGGGTGTGGGTTGTCGTTGAACCATGGGTCGTTGTGTTGTGTGAACGCAGCTGCACTAACAAACCATAATTTGTTAACCACAAACATTCCATGAAGAGAACCCATGGTTTGCTGTTGAGTTAGGAACGGTGGATTGTTCATGGATTGTTATACACAAGGTTGAGTGTGGGTTGTCACCCAACCATGGGTCGTTGTGTTGTGTGAACCCAGCTGCACTAACAGACCATGATTTGTTAACCACAAACAACCCATGAAGAGAACCCACAGTTTGCTGTTGAGTTGGGAATGGTGGATTGTCTGTGGATTGTTAGTGCGGCAGTTCAATGACAACCCACACTCGACCCATACTCAACCTTGAGTAAGGTTGTCGTGTTGCATGAACCCAGCCTCCCCTTCCCTTCTGGCAAGAAGTGCCCAGTGGGGACTTGAGCCAGCAGCTGTAAAGGCCAAAGCCACAATGATCTAGGGTGGCCTTGTGTCCTCCTTCAATGAAGACAGTCCTCTATTTGAAGAGCTGTCAGAGGACTGTCCTCTTTGAAGGGCTGTCCAGTCCAAGTCCTGTGTAAAGGTAACCCTAAGAAGGGACAGCAGGTTGGGGCCTTGCTCGTCGACAGCACCTGGACAGCTGGCAGAGCAGGCACACAGCTCACCTGCTCATGGCCTTTCTCACTACTAGTTGTATCTATCTCTATTTAAATCACAGTCATTATTTCCAAATCTGCATCTAGCCATATAAATTAGCGTATGCTAATCTCTGTCTTCTGGGTGTGTCTGGGTGTGTGTGTGTGTGTGTGTGTGTAATGCATTTCCTCTCTTTGGTGATGCAAGAGTGTCTGCCCTAAAATCACGCTCCCCCGGCCCCAGGGGGCAAGCCAAGTTTCTTCCCTGACTGCAACGCCACCTCCTTCTCTGGCCAGGCTCCCAGGCCCAAGACAGAGTAGGTAATGAGTACTGGATTAACCTGGGCAGCGAGAAGAGGGTCAGGCTGGAGGCGGCCACTTTAGTGGCAGTTGTCCGGGCTCTAAACCAAGAACTCGGGAGAAGGTCACTGGGTGGAATGGGGGCGGCTGGGCCAAACTGGTGCTGCTGCTTGTCATTGGACTCTGCCTTCCAACACTAACTCAGCCAGATGTGCCCTTGGGAAGACATTGGGCCAGGCTTGGGAGTGAAGCCCCCAACCTCGGCATGTATACTCAGCATCTGGTATTCACAGGTAGATTGTTGGCCTTCCCCAACCTGGTGCCCTCCATGTGCGTTGAGGTTCAAGTCCCATAATTCCCAGCCAGCTGGGAATTCTGGGAGTTGCAACCCAACACATCTGGAGGGCACCAGGAGGAGGGGTATCCAATGGCAGTCTTACGTCGAGTCGAGTCATTGAAACGAATAAGGTTTAAGTGTTTCAGTTAGTCATGAACACCTGTGGCGTTCCTGCCCCTTCCCAGAGAATACCCTTTCTCTAGCACCTTTTTCACCCCAAGCAGGAAACGCCTTCCTCACACACAAATCACGCTGCCGCCAGCACCTTTAAGGTCCAGGTCCAACTCACATGCAGTCTGCTATCTGTGAGGACATGCTTGTTTACAATATCACCTGGGTTGTTTCCTTTATTACCTTCCCATTATGCAGCCAAGAACAGAGGGAGTAGGATTTAGTTAAACAAATCCACTTTATGAACTACAGCAAATAAGTTGTTGAACAGTATATAGGCCTTTTCTCTGTCTAATCATGCATAGCATTGCACCCTTAATGGATATTCTCCCATACACAATACTCCAGATCACACTCTCAAACAATCACTTCACAGTCACCACAGACCTCTCTCGCTCTCAGTTCAAATCTTAACACATCAGTTCCCTATATCTGATCCCTGCACTGCTGCTAGGTTTTATTGTGGTTGTATTGTTATATTGTGGTTTTATTGTTCTATATATTTTAAATTGTTTTATTATGTGCTGTTTGGTCTTAATTTTTGTGAACCACCCAGAGAGCTTCGGCTATTGGGCGGTATAGAAATGAAATAAATAAATAAATATCCCTATCTCTATCTCTGTCCTCTACGTAGGACTAACATTGGACACTACGCCAGGTTGGAGAAGGCTACTATAATATGGGTGTTCCTTTTAAAATCTCATGGCTAATAGTGCTGATAGACCTATTCTGCATGGAAGACTGTTGGGGGCATGCAAGGATCTGGTGGGTCAGGATTAGAGCCTGGCCATGGGTGATGGTGGCCAGTAGCCAGTCATTGGCAGGACCAGGCTAAACTATTAACAGTGGGACTGCAACTAAATGTTGCAGTGGGAAATCAGTGCCTCTGTTCAGGATTCCAACCATGCCATTCCATTCCCTCTCCCCCTGGTTTTTCAATAACCCTCCCCCCAAACACCCCCCCCCCGAAGCAGCCAGCATCCTGTGGCAGCTGAGAATGCTCAGTCCTCACTAGGCTGTGTGTGTGTGTGTGTGTGTGTGTGTTGGTCTCCCTCCTCCCTTTAAGGTTCCCTCTTAAAAACAAACCCTTCTGAAAAACTTGGGGTTCCCTCAAGCCTGCTAATACCCCCCTTTTGTGTGTGGGTGGTGCTATTTTGGTGACATACGCAACAGCACTCACAGTCTGAACATCAAAGATAGAAGGAATGAGTTGGGTGAGGAGGAGGAGAACCTGGCATTTGCTTCCTCTTTAGACCTCAGTGGTGTTCATCTGACAGAACTTGGTGTTACTGGTCGGCCCTTTAAAACAAAATGCTGGTTGGCAACCGTAAAGCTGCTGTTGTACACCCTGAGTCCTCCCTGGTTTTATCGCCCGCCCTTCCTCCTGTCCCCACAAGCTAGCAGAAGAACTTCCATTTTGCTCCCACGTCAGGCAGGACTGGGCAGAGCAGGGAGGACCCCGGTTAGGGGAAAGGTGGGGGAAAATGTGGCCACATCCTCTTTTGCAACTGCAGCATGGTTGAAGAGAGGAGGACGATCTCAGGGTCAGGACATGGCTACTCAGCTCGTAGGCCTCTTCTTGCTGTCACTCTGGCCACGGGGAAAAGCCCTGTCCTGTCTCAATTCCACAGCATGCCACAGCCAATACATTGTCACGCTACACTAAATACTGTCTTTCTAATTTCCAGAGGGGTAGCTGTGTTAAGTCTGTTGCATTAAAAACAATAGTCTCCATGGCACCTTAAAGGCTAACCAATTTATTACGGCATCAGCTTTCTGATGCAGTGGACTCTAGTCCATGGACCATAATTTTCCACCAACCAAGGAAATTGTCTGGTTCGCTCAGGATGGAGACAGGTTTGAGTTAACCGCTGGATTTTATAGTTTCAGAAATGGAGGATCAACTATTATGTGTGACTGCACATGTCTGTGTAGACATCCTGACAACATCCGGTCACCCCCCCCCCCCCTTATTTCTTTCTCACAACCTGCTTTTTGTAATAGCTTGCCTGATGAAGAGATCTGGAGATCTCAAAAGTTTGCACATTTTTTGGGTGGGGCTGGGGTGGGGAGTGATCTCCAAGTTGGCCTAATAAAAGGTATTACACTCTATGGATTTCACAATAACTTGGTTAGTTTTTAAGGGGGCAGTCCTATATCTGTTTAGATAAACGAGTCCTACAGCTGGGTAAACTGGGAGTTGTAGGACTTTTTTTCTGTCTAAACAGGCATAGGGATGGGCCCTAAAATGCCACAAAGTCTCTTTCTCTCTTATAAGACATTGATGAGGGATTTTTGTTGACGGTGGATCAAATTAGATGAGACACTAAATGCAGAGTTGGCAATCATGTCAGTGTTTTAAAAAATTAATTAATTAACGGGGGGGGGTGTTCATCTGGCCCTCAGTAGGAAGGTTTTTTTAACCCTTTCTTTCCCAGGGTGGTCCTGATGAAAATCACCGCTCTCCCGCCTGCTGTTTATTTTTATTTTTTTCTAATCATTGAGATGATTTCCAACAACATGTTCAGTGTCCTGTCAGGTTTGGCCCCATATCACTAGCTGCATAGAGTGAGAATTGTGAACTTGTGGAGTTAGTCCAGTATAGTCTACTCTGGCTGCCAGCAATGCTCAAGGAAAGATGTTGAACAGGAGATGCTGGTGATTCAACTCACACCTTGGGCATACAAAGCATGTGCTTTTCTTCTGAGCTTCTCCTGTCTGTTGCTTCCCCGTATCTGCAAGCTCTCTGGATACTCCAGTGGCCTACAAGCATGTGCAGAGTGCATTTTCCTCCCCATAATGTTTAAACTTAGCCAAGTTTCCATATCTTAGACTGGGGTAGTGGGAAACAAAGCTTTGAAGCAAATGCCACACACACACCCCCCCCCCCCACATCTGAGTTTGTAGAGTAACTATGCATGTCTACTTACTCCCAGGTAAATGTGAATAGGATTGCAGCCTTAGTCCTGGTAGCTGCATAAATATAGCTGAGTCTCAGAAATAAAATGGAGGTACTTCCACAGAAGGGGAGGGGTGCAAGTGCTTTTGAAATGAGAGAGGGTTTCTGCCTCTTGGGAGGGGTATGTGTGTGTGTGTATAATGTTCTTTGCTGACCCCCAGCTCTTTCCTTTTTGCAGGACTCCAGGACATCACAGAGTTAACCATGTAAGTCCCAAGTTGGGTTACTTCACTGAATGAATGGGCATGACATCCTTTCTTTCTCTTCCAATTGCTTCCACTGGACATCAGGCAGTGCGTGCGCATGCATGTACACGCACAGAACACACACATGCGCAGGACCCTTTGCAGAATCAGATTGGCATGATGGGTTGATATTTAAGCACATGGCCAAGTGTTCCTGTACAGTGATATAGTGGCAAATTTGGAAGTGCAGGCACTCTTCATGGCAACCCCTGAAACCACCCCACCCAGGAGAGTCCAAAAATTCAGGCAGCTGTGTCCATCCATGTCAACATACCAGTTGTAGCAATTTTCCTCTCCAGCAGCAGCAGGTCTTTTGTAAAGCCAATGGGCCTTAATTGCCCATTCAAGACTCAAACACCCCAGAATACTTGGCATGGCAACACGGAACAACATGTTATTGCTGAGAAAATTCATTTCCCCACCAGCCACTGTGACGATTGCAGCTAAGCATCAGAGGGAACGGGAATGGGAAGTCTGGGGGGAGGGGGGGGGATGCCGTCAGCATCCCTACTAAGCCAAAAGGCCTGGCGCCCTGTCCCCGTGAGCCTTGCTCCAGGACACTGCTGCTCCTGTACTGAGGTTTGGGTCACACGCACGTATCGTTAACATTTTAATATTGTTAACATTTTAATCCACTGGTGAAGTGGCTGAAAGGCCCGACGAATCAGTCGGCAGACTGAACTTGTTTGCCTTTGGAATGAAGTACCTTTGGGAGGCCAAAACAACTCAACTGCCTCCTAGCAATTGGTGACTGACGCTTCCCTCTTCTTCTTGATATTGCAGGAAATTTGAATTTAACCCGAAAGACGGGATCGATAACCCAGCCCTCTCTCTGGCGGAGGATTCTGGTAACAGGAGGGGTGGCTGTGGCTGCGTGGGTGGGAATGGCCGGACCAGCTGTTTCCCTTGTGGTGTTTGCAAAAGAGGGAGGGTGACTCTTCCTTCCACATCAGGCATCTGAGCACTGCCGGCTGCATACCTTGGCCTACACAGGGGGGATTCTGGCTCCCCTCTCCTCCCTTCCTGGGCCAAATCAAGGCAGGATTACACAGAGCACCTTGTGAATGTCATGAGACAATTGCTAGAGTGACACAAGAAATAAGGAAATGAATTAGTTCGCTAGCAGAAAGAAGTCATCTACAGAGGAGGCTGCCCGTGGGGTTCTGCATGAGTCACTGTTCTGGGGAAATGTAGTTCTCCTCAGTCTCAGCATCAGATGTGATTGGGCCAATCAATCAAAACCGATGCCGACTCAGCAGAATAACCTGCCATCAGAGGAGCCTGCCCGCTGCATCTCTGCACAATTTACTGCTCTGACCTTGCTTCCTTTCCCTCAGCCTACCCTCTCTCTTCATTATTTGCTGAATGATGCAAAGATCCCATAGAGTGATGCACCCTTTAGAAGAGGTGTCCCGTTGTGTCCCTCTGTGAGTCAGTCACCATGTGGGACTTGCCTCCTTCCAACGAGGAGTCACACCAGAACAGTGACTCATGCAGAAATATAGAGAATCAGGTTTCCTTGAGGGCACCCTGTTCTCCTCCTGGCCAACATAAGAACTCTTTGAGGTAGATTAGGCTGAAACAATGAATATCCCATAATGAGCAGGGATTTGAACCCAGGTCTTCCCAGTCATAGTCCAATCCTCTGACCACTATGCCACCCCATCTCTCAAAAAGTAAACCTTTTTAGGTACACGAACAAAGCACACCAACTAATGCAGAAGTTTCCCAGTGAGGAGGGGAGGGCAGGCCTGGCCCCCTGTGAACACGGGACACGCTCCACTGCACCTGCTATGCAAACCTGGTTGAAATGAGGGCTTGTGAAGGAGAACATCCTGGTAGATAGCCCCGATACAGCAGGCCAGCTCTTTCCATTTCCCACTCTGCCACTCTTGGTAATGGTACCCAAAGCCCACCGCCTGAGGCGGTCTCAGGTCTTGGTGGCATGGTGCCGGGCAAGAAGGGTCACGCCAGTGCTGGCGGGCCCTTGGGCAATGCACCCTCCACGGGCCCCCTCCCACAGCGAGTCCGCCTCCTCACCACTATGGCCACCAGCTGCTCCGGCTCCTTCTCCTCTTCCTCATCATGGCTCCCGCCTGCTTGCTTGGCAGGCAGAGAGCCCGGGAGCGAGCGGGCTGCGGCGTCTCCTGCTCCTCCTTCTCCCCTCCACCGTTTCCTGGGCCGGAGCGAGAGGCAGGCGAACAAGTAAGTTGCAGTGCTGAAGATGAGGAGCAACTCCAGAGGGTTCTTGTGGATGGGCCCCTGCTGGGGTGTGGACTCCCAGCAAATGCCCAACCATGCCTACCCTGGATCAAGAGAAGAAAGGCAGCTGGCTTTAGAGCTGACGGCACAGCCTGCTGAGCTGCAAAGGCAGGGAGGCTTCGCAGTGGCCTGGCGTCCTCGAAACCTGGCTACAGGACCTCCCGTCTTGTCCCCCACAGAGCTGGAGGGAGCTTCACAGCTGCGCTTCTGCTTTCTGAAGAAAGAAGAGGGCGAGAGCTTTGGGTTCTGGCTGCGCCAAGAGGTGGGCAAGAGCGGGCACATTGTGCGGCAGGTGACGCCGGGGGGGCTGGCCCACCGCAGAGGCCTGCGGGATGGCGACCGGCTCCTCGAGGTGAACGGTGTGGATGTTGAAGGCATGGAGCATTTTCGGGTAAGGCTTGGTGGGGTGTGGGGACGGTGGCTCCCCCTGGTTATTTGCTGCCCATTTCTTGTCGACTCCCCCCCCCCCTTGCAACCTTTTAGTCTAAACAGTGTTTGGATTATTGAGTGGGGAAATCTTTAGGCCCCTTCCCCTCACTTCCCCCAATTTTAGCCAAATCATGCCTCCCTACAGTAACTTACCAAAAACGGTAATTTATGGGTCATGACAAAGGGTAAAGGGTCTGGGCTCCTTCTTCATCCTCCCATAATTCAAGCACTGAGTCCAAAATATAAAACTAGGTATTTATATAGGACTCGTCTCACCCGCCAGATGCTCAAACAGCTGCCTGTAACACCTGCTTCGCAATCCTTACAATGACCCTGTGAGGTAGATTGGTATCATTAGCCCATTGCAATACACTCTGTGTGGGGCTTCCTCGGCAAAGTGTTCGAAAACTCCCATTGGTACAGAATGGTGCTGATGCGGGTTCTGTTGTTTGGAGCACGTGACTCTGTTACTACTTATTTAATCAATCAGTCAATTAATGTGCCACCCTATAACACACTCACACAAAAAAGACAGGTTAAAAGGTTAAAATGGCAAAAACAATAAAAAATTTAAATGCTTTGAAAACATAAACCCATAAGTTTAAAATCTACGGGCAACAGATTCACCACTGGATGAACAGAATATTTCTTTATTTATTTCATTTATATCCTGCCTTTTTTCCCTCTTGCAAAGGACCCAAGGCAGCGTACATGATCCTCCTCCTTTCCATTTTATGCTCACAGCAGCCCTGTGACATAGGTTAGGCTGAGAGTCAGTGAATGGCCCAAGATCACCCAGTGAGCTTCATGGCCAAGTGGGGACTAGAACCCAGATCTCCTGCATCCCAGTCCATCACTCTAACCACTACACCACACTGGCTCTCTATCTAGTTGGACTAGATAGCCTTTTGCTCTGATTAGCACAGTTCTATGTTCTTATCTAAAATCTAAAATTCAGCTGTGTTCCTATTCGCCCCCATTTACATTTTCGAACCCACTTCAAAGTGCTGGCTATCATGTTTAAAGCCCTAGAGCAGGGATGCACAACCTATTTCAGTGCGAGAGCCAACTTCCATTCTGGGGGCCACATTCCAGTCGAAGGCTGAAATGGTCACCACACCTAAAAAAAGATATTGCAGAACTGGATAAAGTGCAGAAAAGGGCAACTGACATGATCAAGGGGCTGGAGCATCTCCGCCATGAGGGAAGGTTATAACAGCTGGGAGTGTTTAGCTTGGAAAAAAGGAGGGTAAGGGGAGACATGATGGGGGTGCCCAGAATTATGCCTGGTGTGGAGAATGTGGAGAGGGAGACATTTTTCTCCCTCTCTCAAAATACTAGAACCCAAAGGGCTCATCCCATGAAGCTGTTTGGTGGGAGATTCAGGACAGGTAAAAGGAAGGACGTCTTCACACAGCGCAGAGTTAAACTATGGAATTTGCTACCACAGGATGTAGCGATGGCCACCAATTTGGATGGCTTTAAAAGGGGGTTGGACAAATTCCTGGAGGAGAAGGCTATCAATGGCTACTAGTCCTGATGGCTATGTGCCGCCTCCAGTACCAGAGGCAGTGAGTCTCCATACACCAGTTGCTGGGGAACATGGGTGGGAGGGTGCTGTTGTGCTCGTGTCCTCTTTGTGGGTTCCTAGTTAACAGCTGGTTGGCCACTGTGTGAGCAGAATGCTGGACTAGATGGACCCTTGGCCTGATCTCTTCTTATGAAGACAGAAGAGGGCAGGTCCAAAGGGGAAAGGGGCGCGGCCCAAAATACCAATGTATTTTAGCTAAAAGCTCTTACTGCCCAATAACGAATCTTTAGGAGAGGCATTTCAACTTTGTAGAATGAGGAAAACAAGGCATGAAAGGTGGGAAACCACCAAACAATCATTGGTAGGTGGAAAGGGGTGTGGCCAGGGAAAGGGGGCAGGGCCATCTGAGGAACTTCGGAGGACCAGATTGAGACCCCAGGCAGGCCGGATTTGGCCCTTGGACCTGAGGTTCTGCACCCGGCTCCAGAGGGCAGCCCTGGCTTTCTCTTGCAGGTGGTTTGGAAGATCAAGCACAGTGGGAAGCAGATCTCGCTCACCGTTCTGGATGGGAACGCCTACGACGTGGCCAAAGCCCTTGACCGGGACCTCACCCAGCTCCTGTGCCGTCACAGCAGGCCGCGGCTGTGCTGCGTCACCAAGGAGCGAGGTGGCTTCGGCTTCAGTGTTTCAGCTCCAGAAGGTAGCAGAGTGGGCTGTTGCCCAGGCACATAGGAAACAAATCTGCATAACATTCACATATGCTAATTTGTATCTATATATGCACATTTTGAAATAATTACTGGGATTTATTTAAATTTAACAGGAGACAAAGCCATCGCAGTGCCCCTTCCCCAACTTCTCTCTCCCCGCTCCTGGAGGAAAATGGCCCCCAGCTCAGGCAATTTAGCGTAGAAGAAAAACTTCCATTAACACCAATGGAAGTTCTTTTCTCTAAGCTTAATTGTCATTTGGGGTGTGAGTGAGGAGGGGTGTTCCATCATGTGGGAGGGTTAACCCTTCCCTCCGCCACTGCACTCCCCCATTAAATTCGCCCTGTGTGGCAATTAAGCTAAGAAAGACATTTTCCGTTGGCATCAATGGTCACTCAGGGCTCTGGAAAACAGATTCGGGGCCCAGGGAAACAGACTGGGTCCAGGCCTAGCAACGCCCCTGGTAGCAGAGAACGTCATCTCGGTGTGCCACCATCTGCCCTGATGGTTTGCATTATTCACCAGAAAAATAGCCTTCCATGCTAAATTGCCTGAGCTGGGGGCCATTTTCCTCCAGGAGTGGGGAAAGAGAGAAGCCAGGGAAGGGTCACCGTGATGGCTTTGTCTTCTGTTAAATTTAAATAAATCCCAATAAATAACCAACCATGAGGAAAGCCAGAATTTGGTGATCAGAATATACCATGCCTGTCAAGGATGTTTGCATGAGTTGGCTTATTTTTGCATAGTTTATTCTGCTTCCCGGATTCAATTTTGAAATGCATTTATTGCAAGGGATGGGACAATAGGGAGGGGAATGGAAGAATGAAGGGAGTGGAGTTATTGGTTTGAAAGGTAATAGCCCCCAGAGACAACTGTCAGACCCACTTCAAAGGGTGTATCTACACAACAGATAATCAGTTTTGTACCATATGAACAGCCATGGCTTCAACTCCAAGAATCCTAGGCAATGTAGTTTTTCAATGATCTTGTAAGTCCTCTGTTAGAGGTCTCTGTCCCCGGGGTTCCCTGGAGAGAGGGAAGGACTTTTAGGGCCGGTTCGCACATAATGACAGCCCATAGGCTAAACAACCCATGGGCTGTCATGCACGAGTGGGAGAGAGCGGACGCACCGCCTGCAGCATGCCTGCTACTTCCGCTGTTCCTCAGCAGTCCAGCACGGGCTCCTTCGTAGATTGCTGAGCGTGTCATCTGAACCTGGACCGCTGGGTTGTTTAGGGATTAAACAACCCAGTGGTTAACCCATGGCTTGTTTTAAGGGTTGTCTAACACACCCTGCCACCTGGGGTTCACACGACAAGCCACAGCAATCTGGGCGCCTGTGGGTGCTGTGCAAAAATGGCTCCTGCAGGCACCCGGGATGACACAACAGCCCCTGCAGATAAATTAAGCCACAGTGGGCTGCCATGACATGCGAACAGCCCTATGAGTGCCAGCTGATCCTCATAAGTTGGGTATTATGCTATGTACTGCTGCTCTTTGGGGTGGGATGGGGTATGTATGTACACACACACACACACACACACACACACGGATCAACACAGCTGCCTGCATTTTGGACTCTTCTCGAGGATGTGGCTATAGGGAGTGCCATGGTGAGTGCCTGTAGTTCAACATTTACCACTGCATTCTAGGTGGGTCCAAATCTTTGTGTCACAAGGCAGATGCGCCTGTTGTCCTGCTCTTTTTTCCAGGTGTGAAGGGCACATTCAGGCTCTATGTGGCAACGGATGGGCCAGCGCAGAAGGCAGGAGTGCCAGATGGTTCATGGCTTCTGGAGCTCAATGGCGTCAGCGTGGAGAGCTGGACGCCTGCCCGGCTGAACAAAAAGGTACTAGGGCTGCAACTCGCTTCAAGAAATGCCAACCGATTCATCATCAGGCTTTTAGTCGAGTGACTGAGTCATCCCCCGATTAAATTTGCATGAGAACAGAAACAGCTTTTCTACAGAAAAGCAATGTTTTAGAAAACAGGCATATTCTACTGCAGCCTTCCTCAACCTGGTGCCCTCCTGAAGTTTTGGACTACAATTCCCATCAGTCCCAGCCAGCAGGGCCAATGGTCAAGAATTCTGGGAGTTTTAATCCAAATCATCTGGAGGGCATCAGGTTGAGGAAGATTGCTTTACACTAAGGAGAGACTGTATGTCAGCTTTCTCCTACTTGGGGCCCTCCAGATGGGTTGGACTACAATCCCCAGCATCCCCGGACAGCCATGCTGGCTGGAGGATGCTGCGAGTTGTAGTCCAACCCATGTGGAGAGCCCCAGGTTGGGGAAGCCTGCTGTAGGGTGTTGTTGGAGCTGTGTGTGTTTTAGAGTTTTACCTCCCCTAAGGACATTAGAATCAGACTAAAGAGAATAGGGAAGACCCACAGATCAGTTAGATATGAGCTCACTAATATTCCTAATGAATATGCAGTGGAGGTGAAGAATAGATTTAAGGGACTAGATTTAGTAGATAGGGTCCCGGAAGAACTATGGACAAAAGTTCGCAACATTGTTCAGGAGGCGGCCAACAAAAAACACCCCAAAGAAAAAGAAAACCAAGAAGGCAAGATGGCTGTCTGCTGAGACACTGGAAGCAGCCCAAGAAAGAAGGAAAGCAAAAGGCAACAGTGATAGGGGGAGATATGCCCAATTAAATGCAAAATTCCAGGGGTTAGCCAGAAGAGATAAGGAATTATTTTTAAACAAGCAATGCGCGGAAGCGGAAGAAGATAATAGAATAGGAAGGACAAGAGACCTCTTCCAGAAAATTCGAAACATCGGAGGTAAATTCCAGGCAAAAATGGGTATGATCAAAAACAAAGATGGCAAGGACCTAACAGAAGCAGAAGAGATCAAGAAAAGGTGGCAAGAATATACGGAAGATCTGTATAGGAAGGATAATAATATCGGCGATAGATTTGACGGTGTGGTCAGTGAGCAAGAGCCAGACATCCTGAAGAGTGAGGTTGAATGGGCCACAAGAAGCATTGCTAATAACAAGGCAGCAGGAGATGACAGTATCCCAGCTGAACTGTTTAAAATCTTGCAAGATGATGCTGTCAAGGTAATGCATGCCATATGTCAGTAAATTTGGGAAACACAAGAATGGCCAACAGACTGGAAAAAATCAACTTATATCCCCATACCAAAAAAGGGAAGCACCAAAGAATGTTCAAACTATCGAACAGTGGCACTTATTTCACATGCCAGATGCTCAAGATCTTGCAAGGTAGACTCCAGCAATTCATTGAATGAGAATTGCCAGATGTACAAGCTGGGTTTAGAAAAGGCAGAGGAACTCGAGACCAAATTGCCAATATCCGCTGGATAATGGAGAAAGCCAGGGAGTTTCAGAAAAACATCTATTTCTGTTTTATTGACTATTCTAAAGCCTTTGACTGTGTGGATCATCACAAATTGTGGCAAGTTCTTGGTGGTATAGGGATACCAAGTCATCTTGTCTGCCTCCTGAGGAATCTGTATAACGACCAAGTAGCAACGGTAAGAACAGACCACGGAACAACGGACTGGTTTAAGATTGGGAAAGGAGTACGGCAGGGTTGTATACTCTCACCCTACCTATTCAACCTGTATGCAGAACACATCATGCGACGTGCTGGGCTTGATGAAGCCAAGGCTGGAGTTAAAATCGCTGGAAGAAACATTAACAATCTCCGATATGCAGATGATACCACTTTGATGGCTGAAAGCGAGGAGGAGCTGAGGAACCTTATGACAAAGGTGAAAGAAGAAAGTGCAAAAGCTGGGTTGCAGTTAACCCCCCAAAATTATGGCAACCAGCTTGATTGATAACTGGCAAATAGAGGGAGAAAACGTGGAGGCAGTGACAGACTTTGTCTTTCTAGGCGCAAAGTTTACTGCAGACGCTGACTGCAGCCAGGAAATCAGAAGACGTTTACTTCTTGGGAGGAGAGCTGTCAACGATGACAAATCTTGATAAAATAGTGAAGAGCAGAGACATCACACTGACAACAAAGGTCCACATAGTTAAAGCAATGGTATTCCCCGTAGTAACCTATGGCTGTGAGAGCTGGACCGTAAGGAAGGCTGAGCGAAGGAAGATAGATGCTTTTGAACTGTGGTGCTAGAGGAAAATTCTGAGAGTGCCTTGGACTGCAAGAAGATCAAACCAGTCCATACTCCAAGAAGTAAAGCCAGAGTGCTCACTTGAGGGAATGATATGAAAGGCAAAACTGAAGTACTTTGGCCACATAATGAGAAGACAGGATACCCTGGAAAAGATGCTGATGCTATGGGAAGTGGAAGGCAAAAGGAAGAGGGGTCAACCAAGGGCAAGATGGATGGATGATATTCTGGAGGTGACGGACACAACCTTGGGGGAGCTGGGGGGGGCGACAGCCGACAGGAAGCTCTGGCGTGGGCTGGTCCATGAAGTCACGAAGAGTCGACTGACTGAATAAACAACAACAAAGGACTTTAGAACATCCTAACAAAAGTTAACAGGTTGTTTAGCTCAGAGTCACTGAGAGCCTGTGTGGTGTAGTGGTTAGAGTGTTGGACTGGGACTTGGGAGATCTGGGTTCTAGTCCCCACTCGGCCATAAAGGTCACTGGGTGACTTTGGGCCAGTCATTGGCTCTTAGCCAAACCTACCTCACAGAGTTGTTATGAAGATAAAATGGAGAGGAGGAGGACCACATAAGCCGCCTTGGGTTCCTTGCAAGCGGATAAATGGTGGGATATAAATGGAATAATAATGATGATCAAAACTCTGATGGCCATCCAGAGGCAAATTCTCTCTCCCCTCCCCCCAACAAACACACTTTCCTCTGCAGATGACAATAACAAACAACATAATTCTTTTGCCTGCCTGATGGCTCCTGCTAAAATTCTGGTGTCTGAGACCATGAGGAGGGACTTAGCATCGGTGTGATTTCTAGACTGTGGATCAAATGCCCTTCAAGGGACTGTGGTCTAGTGATCCCAGCTGGTCGTGCTACCTTGGCCTGATTCTACCTCCCCAAATGGCTTGAAGGTGCCATTCCAAAATCATAAAAAGCTGGAGAAGGAACCTTAGGAGTCACCAAGTAAGTCACCACAGCCCAGCCTCAACTTCCCCAGGGGCACAATGACTATAATAATAGTAACTTGTTTTGCACAGACGGTACATGTTAATAATGGCTTTGCCAGTTGATTAACGGATTAAACAGGGGGTTGCATCTCCCACTATATCATTCTTACATCTACTGTCCATTCTGTTGCCCACAGTATCCTTTTAGCTGCCATCTGTGCCCTTTTCTGGAGAGCAATAGGCCTTTTAAGTAGTGTTCCCAGTGGTTGTCCAGGACATGTCAAGGAATTTCTCTTCCGAAACTTGCCTACTTTATTCCAACCATAGAATTTAGTGGGGGGTGGGGGTGGCAAGACTGTCATATACCCAGCACTTATCATGGTTCATAAAAGAGAATTCATGCGTCCTCTACATCCAGGGTCCGGCTCAGAAGGTTCCACTACTGTGAGTGACAATAGCTTTGTAGGTGAGGTGCTCAAGAAGACAATCAGGCCGCTTCTACACGAGGCATTTATCATGCGCTCGTGATTTGTCACTCATGGACGTTCGTGGGTCCTATACATGATGTCGTCCTCCTCCAGGACACCTTCTGCACTTTGTGACCTTTATCGCAGTGGTTTTCATGACGACAGAAGTCCGGCATTTTCCCTCCTTCCACTATGAACCATGGTAAATCTATGGTGTGTGGGTGAAATGGTTAGGGATAGTGGAGAAATCCGCCACGGACTCCAATGAGGCCAGATTCTTTAGAATCCGGCCCCCCAGAGTCCGTGGCAGAACGGACTACACCCCCCGCCACCCCCTGAAACCCCCCCAGGATGGACCCTACCTGGCTGTGGCGGCTGCTCCAGGTCATTGCCTCCATCCACTGCCGGGCTGCAAAACGAAATGGCGGCCGGTGTAGTGGCCGCCATTTGCGTCTCTGCCAGTGGCCGTGATAGGCTACGTATATATTTACATAGCCTATCACGGCAAAGAGCAGGGACGCAAATGGCTGCCACTGTGCCATTTGTGTCCCTGCATTAGCCGTAATAAGCTACGTATAAATTTACGTAGCCTATCACGGAAAGAATAGGGATGAAAATGGCGTAGCGGCCACCATTTGTGTCCCTGCTCTTTGCCGTGATAGGCTGCGTAAATATATACGTAGCCTATCACAGCCTAATGGAGGGACGCAAATGGCGGCCGCTACACCGGCCGCCATTTGCGGCTGCAGCAGCCCAGCAGCGGATGGCAGTCCAGCTGCAGATGGGCCCAGCCAGTGGCTCCGCAGACTTGCCGTGGAGTGGAGCCTGCCGGGCAGGATTCCGGGGGGAGGGACGGATCGCCTCCCCCCCCCCTCCGCAGACGCCGCCACCGGAACAAGGTAAGGGATTTGTACATCCCTAAAAATGGTGCTTTATTGCAGCAATACAACAGCACCATCTAGTGGCTGTATAATGAAACATATAGAACTCGCAGATAAAGGGGAAAAAAGGGGGGAAGGAAAGTGCATGTAAATGGCTAATCTTAATCCCGCAAAGACTCCGGAAGCAAGAGCCCTGGTAAAATTGCGGGAAAAGCCTCTGTGTGGAGAAGCCCTCAGAGTAGGTGGGCACTGTTCTGTATGCCTAGGGGAAGGGTGGCCAACACATGGGACGTCCCCTGCACACCATTTCCCTGCAGAATTGGGCTCGCACCAGCCCACCCCTAGGGCCTGTTACATGTGGCTTCTCCTCTCCCTCTTCAATTGCTCTGCAGAGTGTCAAAAAGGATGTCTGGTGACCTGGTGCTGGCTCTAAGATCACGGGCCCTGTGTTGTTCTTTTTTTCCACTCCCCCTGTTTTTGGGCCTGACTTGGATTCCAGCTCAAAAGCAGCAGCAACCCAATGGGACTGTTGGTGATCGATGCAGAGTCGGAGGAGTTTTACCGACAACGTGGCATGAAAGTCACAGCTGCCATGGCTGACGCCTCTCGGGTTCCTTTCAAAGTGCGGAAGCTCCAGATGGTGAGAGAGCCAGATGGCTACGGATTCTTGCTGAAGGAAGAGAAACGTGGCTCTGGAAAGAGGGGTAAGGCGCCCCATAAGAACAAGAGCCAGTGGTGTAGTGGTTTGAGTGTTGGACTGGGAGCTGGGAGATCTGGGTTCTAGTCCCCACTCGGTCATGGAAGCTCACTGAGTGACTTTGGGCCAGTCACAGACTCTCGTCCCAACCCATCTCACAGGGCTGGTGTTGTGAGGATAAAATGGAGAGGAGGAGGATAACGTATCCCGCCTTGGGTTCCTTGCAAAAGGAAAAAAGGCGGGATATAAATGCAATAAATAAATATTTTTTTAAAAATGAGAAGAGCCCTGCTGGATCAGACCAAAGGTCCATCTAGTCCAGCATTCTGTTCACACAGGGGCCAACCAGCTGTCAACCAGGAACCCACAAGCAGGACATGAGTGCAACAGCACCCTCCTGCCCATGTTCCCCAGCAACTGATATACATAGGCTCACTGCCTCTGGTATTGCAGGTACCACACTGCATCATGACTAGTAACCATTGATAGCCTGAACTGCCATCACTTTGTCCAGCCGCCTTTTAAAGTCATCCAAACTGCTGGCCATCACTACGTCTTGTGGTAGGAAATTCCATAGTTTAACTATGTGCTGTGTGAAGAAGACCCCACAGGAGACACTTGTAAAAGACCCAAACTACACGTGATGTGTAGCTCTGTTATAGGGTTCCCTTAAAATATGAAACAGGGGACTTTGAGAACAAGTGGAGGTCTGATGCGGGGAGAAGCTGCTCAACCTTTTCCCCTTCAGTCCACGCAGAATTCCCCCATCTCCCAGGTGCTTTTCTCCTTGAGGAGAAAAAAGTTATGAGGACCAAGTATCTTTTCCCCTGCAGTTGGGAGGAATGATTTACAGCAGGGGTGCAGAACTTCTTTCAGCCTGAGGGCCGTATTTCATTTCGGAGAAGCTTTTGGGAGCTGCATTCCAGTGCTGAGCGGGGCTGAAATATTAACCTATTTTAGCTTAACTTTTTTACTACCACTAACTAAGCCTTAGGAGAGGCATTTCAACCTTTTAAAATGGGAGGATCCCAAAAGGTTGGTAAGCCATCCAAACAACTGGCAGTCTGGGGAGAGGAGGTGGGACGTGGGGAAAGAGGTCCTACATCCCTGATTTAGAGTATACAAATAGTGGGAGGGGGGAAAGCATCCCCTCTCCCCAGTCTGAAAGGCAGTGGCTTCAGAAGCCCACGTTCTGCCTGCAGCCTGAGCAGCTCTCCCACTGTGGGCTGGGCAGCTCACCATAAGCATCAAGTTGTCATGAAACATACTGTACTCGCAGTACAGTACGAGTACTGCCACCGTACTGCCACTTAACCTCACAGATACCTTTGGCTGCTTCGCTTTTAAAGAAAGCCAGAGCCATTGGGGGAAAACACGCATGGAATTTCATGTATTGGGTAGGCTGGCCCAAAGTCTGAACAGCTGACAGCAGCCACATCGAGAACAAGGCAGGGCCTGGGAGAGAATATCAGAATTCAGGCCCAGAGCAAAGCCTGAACTCAGGGCCTGGGAGTTGTCAGCGACCGCCACCCATCCCGGGAAACTGCAGGGATAGCAGCCAGGCCCAAGTGGAACCTCTTGACACTAACAGGTCAGAATGGGAGGGTCAAGCAACGCTCTCTGGCCCTTATAAACCCTTCCAGGTCAGGTGCGCATATTGGCTTGAGAATGCTGGTGACTCTGTTCTTGTTTCTGCATACCGTTGCCATTTTGGCTTTCTAGCCTTTCAGGACTGACCCACCCACAATGCCTCACCTACCCCCTGGTTCTATCTACATATGGGGTAGGCCACTTGTGGCCCTCGAGATGTTTTGGCCTACAACTCCCAGCAGTCCTTGCCTGCATAGCCAATGGTGTTGGATGATGGGTGTTGAAGGCCAAAATATCTGGAAAGCTGTGAGGTGCCCACCCCTGATCTAAATTGGAGGAAGGGGCTAGTGCTAGGCTGCAATTACTGGATGGTTCACACAAGAGTCTACTCTACCGATCCCTTCACTCAATTAAGCGATAATCATTAAAGGGGAGGAGTAGGCAGTCCTACTCTGGAGATGTTTCTTCATGTGAACAGGACCAGAGTGTGGCCTTGTCCTTCTCTACCTCTTCCCAAATATTTTCTTTCCCTGCACAAAAAAGCAGAGAAAAGACCTTGTTCTCTAGTTAGGAGAATGGAGGAGACCCCTGCATCTTCTCCTCCGACAGCTTGCTGGCAACGTAAAGGCACCCAGGCACACAAAATATGCATGAGCCTGTAAGATGCAGCGGTCTGGAATCGTCTCGTGCAAATGCAGCCTTCGTCGTCTAACTCATCTGTGACTTTGCAGGGCAGTTTTTGAGGGAGGTGGATGCTGGGATGACAGCTGAGAAGGCTGGGATGAGAGTCGGCGACCGCCTCCTGGCCGTAAATGGTGAGAGCACCGAAGATCTTGACCACCAGGAGGTGGTATTGAAGATCCGAGCAGATAGCCTTCGGGTGACGCTGTTGGTCATTGATGCAGAAGGCAGCAAGTTCTACGATTTGGTAATATGTTCCAGCTTGAGAACTGGGGAGCCCTATGGGGCATGGGTGGTGGGATCCTATATAAAAAGGTTACCCCTCCCCCCCTGCCAGCTTCTGCCATAAAAACCACATAGTTGTAGACTGGGGCAGAGATGCCGCCACACTTGGGAACTGGCAGACATGCCCTGAGGTGGGATTGTCATGTGCTTCTTTGGGCATATATGCACTCCAGACAAACTGGTTTAACGGTACTCCAAGGAGCTGCAGATCAGGGGGTGGGAAAGAGGGATGATAGAGAATGTTCAGCACTTCTGTTAAACTACAATCCCCAGGATACATAAACTGGTATAAAACAGATTGAAATGTGTAGTGTAGATATGGATGCTTCAGATAGTCTTTCTTGGGTACCTTATGGATGAGAGGTTTAATTGGTATCCTTCCATGATTCTATAAAAAGGGGTAGTGGTTAAGACGCTGAACTGCAGACCGGAAGGTCGGCAGGACAGCAGTTCGAGACCCGAGTGCTGCGTGACGGAGTGAGCTCCCGTCTTCAGTCCCAGCTTCTGCCAACCTAGCAGTTTGAAAGCAAGAAATTGCAAGTAGATAAATAGGTACTGCTTCAGTGGGAAAGGTAACAGCGTTCCATGCACCACGGTGTTCAGTCATGCCAGCCACATGACCACGGAAGCGTCTTCGGACAGCGCTGGCTCTTCGGCTTAGAAATGGAGATGAGCACCACACCCTAGAGTTGGACATGACTGGTTGGGGACACCTTTACCTTTTTTAAAATAATGATGTATTGGAAGGGTTCTGTTAGATTGCTGACAATGCCCCAGACTTGCTGTTTTAGGTCTTTTGCTTTCCCCAGGTTGGATTATCGCCTCTCCTTTTCTACGATGACCAAGAGCCTCCGTCAAGCTTGCACATCACCCGTGCCTCTTCTCCCAGCATGCTTCAGGAAAACAGCAGCCCCATCTTGACACCCTGCATCTGTCACCTCAGTACAGACCCCTGTGAGAATGGACTGCCACCACACCAGCTTGATGCTAGTTCATGGGCCTTTGCAAAAGAGGTAAATTATACATACTACTTCAGTAGCTGCAGGGACCGTGTGCAATTGCCTACAGTTCTCTCTGTTGCTTTCAGCATCTAATTCAAGCTCTTTGGCCTTTACATTTGAGGTTCTTTGAAGCCCAGTCTTCACAAACAATGGATTGCATGGTAATAATGTTTCTGGACTGTACCACCTCACGTGAGGGTTCACATGACTGAATGCTTCCTCATTAAAAAAGTAAATACCAATAATCACAAGTATGCACCTCACGCAGTCTGGGAATAATGTGTTTGGCCACAGCATGAAGAACTTTATCAGGAGGGCTTTAAACTGAATCCTACAGGGAAGGGAGACATAAAGTTGGGGGTAACAATGGACGAAGGCTCATGCACCGCAACGGAGAGAACAGCTCTAATAGGGCCCAATAATAGTCTTCACAAACATGTTGGAAGAAAGCCAGACCATGAAGCACATGGTCTTCGATGTCTGTATACTAATGCCCAGAGTATGGGAAATAAACAGAATTAACTTGAACTCTTAATACAGGAGGGAAATTATGACTTGATAGGTATAACTGATATTTGGTGGGATGACTCTCATAACTGGAATACAGCAAGTGAAGGATATAACTTGTTCAAAAAGAACAGGAGAAACAGAAAGGGAGGTGGGTTTGCACTCTATGTGAAAAATACATATCTCTGCACAGAAATACAGGAGGAGGAGCTTGGTAGCCCCATTGAAAGCATCTGGATCAAAATAAATGGAGCAAAGAATACAAGGAACATGCTGGTTGGAGTCTACTACCGGCCACACAATCAAGGAGAAGACGAGGATGAAACTTTTGAAAAACAAACAGCCAATGTTTCAAGGAAGCATGATGCAGTAGTAATGGGGGACTTCAATTTCCCCGATATTCGTTGGGAGACAAATTCTGCAAAACATGGTCCCCCCAGGAAATTCCTGACTTGTGTGGCGGATAACTTCCTCCTACAGAAAGTAGAGGAAGGAACTAGAGGATTGGCTATCCTTGACTTGATCCTAACCAACAGAGGTGACTTGGTGGGTAAAGCAGCAGTTACAGGAACTCTGGGGGAAAGCGACCATGTTATACTTGAGTTCTTGGTTCTAAGGGAAGCAAAAGCTGAGTGTAGCCAAACCCATACCCTGGATTTTTAGGAAAGCTGATTTTAATAAACTCAGAACAATGATCAGTAAGGTCCCATGGCAGTTACGCTAACGAGAAAGGAGTCCAAGATGGGTGGGAGTTTTTTAAAAAGGAAATTCTCAAGGCACAATTACAAACAATTCCAACAGGAAGAAAAGATGGAAGACAACAGAAGAAGCCAATGTGGCTTCACAAAAAGCTTAGAGATGACCTGAAAACAAAAAAAATACACATATAGGAAGTGGAAGGAAGGCCAAGCAACAAAGGAAGAGTACAGGCAGGTAGCACAGAATTGCAGGGATGGCATCAGGAAGGCTAAAGCTGAGAACGAGCTGAGGTTAGCAAGGGATGCTAAAAGCAACAAAAAGGCTTTCTTCAGCTATGTGCATAGTAAAAGACAGAGGAAAGAAATGGTGGTTCAGCTACTAAATAAGGATGGCAAAATGATAACAGATGACAAAGAAAAGGCAGAAGTGCTCAATTCCTACTTTGGCTCAGTCTTCTCCCAAAAGAGGGTCTATGACCCCCCTGGCAAAGGCGAAGTACAGGCTGAAGGAGCAGGATTGCAGCTTGAGATCGATAGGCGTATGGTCAAGGAACACCTAATTACTTTGAATGAGTTCAAATCTCCAGGGCCAGATGAACTGCACCCTAGAATAATAAAGGAACTGGCAGAAGAACTCTCGGAACCACTGTCTATTATCTTTGAGAAATCATGGAGGACTGGTGAAGTGCCAGATGACTGGAGGAGGGCTAATGTTGTCCCTATCTTCAAAAAGAGTAAAAAGGAGGAACCTGGGAACTACAGACCAGTCCGTCTGACATCAGTCCCTGGGAAAATTCTGGAGCAGATGATAAAGCAATCCATCTGGAAGCACCTTGAAAACAATGCAGCGATGACTCGAAGCCAACATGGATTTGTCAAGAACAAATCCCGGCAGATGAATCTAATTTTTTAATCAAGTAACCTCCCTTACGGACTGCGGGAATGCTGTGGGCATAATATACCTCGACTTCAGCAAAGCTTTCGATAAAGTGCCCCATGATATCCTGATGAGCAAACTAGCTCAAAGTGGGCTAGATGAAACAATGATCAGGTGGATCCACAGTTGGCTACAGAATTGGACTCCAAGAGTACTTATCAATGGGATCTTCTCCAACTGGGGAGAGGTAACGAGTGGGGTACCCCAGTGCTCAGTCCTGGGCCCAGTGCTCTTCAACATTTTTTATTAATGACTTGGATGAGGAGGTGCAGGGAATGCTCATCAGATCTGCAGATGACAGAAAATTGGGCGGGATAGCTAATACTTTGGAAGACAGAAACAAAATTCAAAGTGATCTGGATAGACTGGAGTGCTGGGCAGAAAACAACAGAATGACATTTAATAGGGATAAATGCCAAGTTTTGCACCTAGGAAAAAGAAGCCAAATGCACAGTTACAAGATGGGGGATACATGGCACAACAACACTACAAGCAAGAAGGATCTTGAAATTGTTGTAGATCACAAGCTGAATATGAGCCAACAATGTGATGTGGCTGCAAAAAAGGCAAATACTATTTTGGGCTGCATTAATAGAAGCATAGCTTCCAAATCCCGGGAAGTACTAGTCCCCCTCTATTCAGCACTGGTTAGGCCTCATCTGGAGTACTGTGTCCAGTTCTGGGCGCCGCATTTTAAGCAGGATGCAGACAAGCTGGAGAGCGTTCAGAGGAGGGCAACAAAGATGATCAGGGGACTGGAAACAAAGCCCTATGAAGAGAGACTGAACTGGGCATGTTTAGCCTTGAGAAGAGAAGACTGAGGGGAGATAGGATAGCGCTCTTCAAGTCCTTGAAAGGTTGTCACAGAGAGGAAGGCTAGGATCTCTTCTCAATCATCCCAGAATGCAAGTCACAGAATCATGGGCTCCAGTGACAGGAAGCCAGATTCCGGCTGAACATCAGGAGAAACTTCCTGACTGTGAGAGCAATATGACAATGGAACCAATGACCTAGGGAGGTAGTGGGCTCTCCCACACTGGAGGCATTCAAGATGAGGCTGGACAGCCATCTGTCAGGGATGCTCTGACTTGGATTCCTGCATTGAGCAGGGGGTTGGACTTGATGGTCTTGTAGGCCTCTTCCAACCTTATTATTCCATTATTCTATGATTTTATGTCACCAAGAGGCAGGCTAAAGCCCCATTCTCTCTAATATCTAGTTTTCTATATGTGGGGGAGGCATTTAATAATGTGACCCCCTCCCCTATCTCCAGTTTGAAGTGGTACAGATATATACACAAGGCAGCTCTGGAGTTTAGGACTGCCAGCATTAGATATGGAACACTTATTCCTTCTGAAAGCAAACTGAAGTGGCTAGTGCGAACAAAAATACAGTCAAAATAGGGGCAATCAAGAATCAAGAAAGAAGTACCTGCCTAACTGGGGGGAACTACAAGATTTGCAAAGTTCAACCTTGATTTTAAGGGGCAGCCCCACTAAAAACAGTCTCATGAGGATCAAGCATGCAGAGTAGCCATGGAAAGTTTTCCAATGGCGGCAGGGGGCACTGGAACACCCTGCTTGAGTTCCTTACAGCTTAGCTTATCATATCCTAGAGGAGGGCTTGGCTGGCTAACAGGAACCCTGAAGAGGAGCACGTCTGCTAGGAGGAAAGGAGGATATAGTGCAACATTTTTTGCAGATCCTTCTTATACAAATGCCAGGGCTTGCCATGAATTCATGACAAGCCATGCCATTTTTACAAGTAGGAAAAATGATACATTCTGTTCCGGAATAACAATGATCCCAACCAATCAGTTATCCTGGTCTTTATCTCAAGACCAAAGATATTTCCCATCCTCCATGTCAACACTGGGTTATTTGTCCAGATGGGGATCATAGCAGGTTTCTGTGAGCTCCAGGTGCAGTGTTGACGTGGGGTCCTCCCGTACCGCATCACATCTTCAAAGTAGGATTGTTCAAATTTTAACTTCCCTCTCCAGCACACGTCACAAGAGGGTGGAACTCTCCTGGAGATGCTGGAGAGAGACGTTCCAAAGTCAAAGAGCCAGAAGCAGCATCTCCTGTATGGTTTGGGGGGAGCTGAAAGGGGGAGACAGGGTGACCTGCACACATTACTTAGGAGTAAATCAGACTGTGTTCATTGGGGCTTACTCCCTATTAGCTGTGCTTAGGATTGCAGCCTGTGGTCCACAGGATAAAAGCAGAGGAAGAAAGTTCCAAAGAGAGGATGGAGGATATGAAGGAAGCATTTGTGTGGGGGGAAGCTGCCACCAGATAGCTCTGCTTGTTCCTCTGAAAGAGTGCAGGGATTGCAAAGGGGGTGGGGGGAGAGACTGGCAGAGATTAATAATGCTGCTTGACCCATGATCCCTCAGGTTTACAAAAAGGTGCGTATTCTGCCATGCTCTTGCAAAGATCCTGCTCATTTTGACGAAGCTTGCAAAAGAGACCTTCCCCCTTACTGCTGCATGGCTTGCTCAGATTTTCCTGTCTCACTGAAAAGCTGCTGGCAGTGGGGGAGGCTCTGCCTTGCTTCATGGGAGACTAGCCTCTGCTCCAGCTCTGACAAATGTATGGAGACAGCCTAAGTCAATCTTGCAGTAACCCTACAAAGGGAAGTTGGCCAGCCTGAAAACAAAATAAGCTCTTCCACTTTCCAAACACTTCTGTGTTTGCTCACCTGGAGGAACCTATTACCCACCATGGGAGAGTGATTATTTTTATACCTATCCTAAACATTTCCTCCAGATCATAGTCATGACTCGAGCTATCTTCTCTTTGTTTCACACAGGGGCAAGATGGTCTGAGCCAGGCATTCTAGAAGCTGCCTGGTCATCATCGCAATGAGTGCAGCCTAATTCCAGCTCTGCATTTGTGGTGGACGTGGGCACTTTTGCACAGATACCAATGTTGTAACTTGATCCCTGCCCCCACAGCCTGATTTTTCCTGTGTCACACAGCTGCTTCATTGATCAATCCATCTCCGCACTCTGAAAATGCTTTCTGCAGATCCTTGGAACCAGGCCATAGATTCAAGGCAGGTTATGATCAGAGGTAGAATCCATGAGACTTCTCCGAAACCCATGAGAATCAACAGGAGATTATCCTCTTGACCGCTTTGGGGCGTGACTCCAAAAGCTAAGAGGCAGGAAGTCTTGCAACTCAAGAATGACCTTCTGTCCTCACATTGGGTTTGGCATTAGTGGGAAGAGGAACTAAGCTGCATTAAATAGAAATTAACCTCTGTTTTGAAATGCTGCCATTGCTAAGAAGAGAGAGGAACAAAGACTCTCTGTTCTAAAACCTCTTCCCCCTTGAGTTGAGATGCAGTAAAGAGGAGATTTGGCTAATAACAGAAAAGCACTCTGCACACACTCAGGGACACACACTTTATTACTCCACAAGTTCTAGGGCTAATCCCAGGCTCAGTATAAGCCACAGCAATAAACTGTTTTGAGGATGAGTAGGACATAGTGGTACCCTCTTCTGAACACCCCTTCAGATCTCCAGTGGGTTGAGTCCAAACTCCTTTAGTCGGTTCTTATACTCCAGGTGGATGGATGTAGCTTCCTTCTCCCAGCTGAAGTTGGCGGTTTGCAGCTTGGAGAGCACACAGTCCAGACTACCCTAAGGAAAAGAGAAGTAACAGGCAGTGTGAGGGGTGTGCACGTGAGGTCAAGGGTTGATGGCCATGTTGAAGGATCTGCCAGATCTGTGGCTGCATTCCAAGAACGCTAAGAGAATTGATCAGCAACTGTGAGACAGCTGTAAGAATGTAACTTAAGAACCCGCTGCCTTAGAATGCCTGTTTCTAGGGCCATTTATTGGATTAATAACATTAGAAAATTATGGAAGCAAGCTTTGGAGGTGCATGGAACATTTCTTCAGGCATGGGTGTTAAAAGCAAATTTTTTAATTCTTTGTTTTAATGGTCAATCTATTTCAACAGATGGTACCAGCTAGGTGAAACAGGGGGGCAAAGAGGTCTGACAGTCTGCACATTTCGGAGCCAGCCATGAGCCACAAAAGTATGTACAGCACCTAGCACATCCTAGGGCTAAACAATTGTGGGAATAATAGTATCCTTTCCCTAAGCATTTGATAATGATTCATGAACTGCCCTCCACTGCACCTCACTTGGAGGGCTTGTGATCTAGGCACTATCGCCCAACTCACATGCAGGATTTTTTCATATTCTGTCTCCATCTCATCAAGCTTGCGCTGCATCTCAGCAACGGCCTTGTCCTTTTCCTCCAGCATCTTTGCCTTGTCTGCCTGGCTGTGCTGCACATCCTCCTGGCAGGCAGCTGCTCATCAGAAGTGGGGGGCAGGGAGAAAGAAGAAGTGAAGATGTGTGGGATGGAAAGCTGGGCAGGAAAGGTGGTTGCAGGTCCTAGACATCTCAGAAGGAAGGAGGGCTAAGAAGCTAAAGACAAAGTGGGTTGGGGAAGGAGACCACTGCCCCACAGGGCTTGTGAACATAGAATCATAGGGTTGGAAGGGGCCTACAAGACCATCGAGTCCAACCCCCTGCTCAATGCAGGAAGCGTGATTCCCAAGCGGTCTCCCATCCAAGTACTAACCAGGACTGACCCTGCTTAGCTTCCGAGATCAGGCACATCCAGCCCTTTGCTCACCCACTGCTTTTAAATGTGGCAGAGTTCCAGTGTGGACTGGACCTTGGTTTCCACAGAGGAAGATCATATTCTGGTGGGTTTACACTCTAATTTCATATGTAGTAAGAATATATCTGTAGCTGGAATATATCATCTTAATTTATCAGATTGAATGCTGCAGCTTTAACATGTTTAACTGGAATACACAAACCAATTTACCGTTTCTGGTCTGGAGAGTTAGGATTAATCCTCCCCCCACACTCCCCAAAACAGGCTCTCAGCCAGCAAACATTCAACAAGCAAGTGGAATACTTTTATTCATATTAATAATTTTACTGGAGATTTGTATATTAATAAAAAAGATACTGATTGGAATACGTTTATGCAAATATGCCCGATTTGCAGATTCCAATTGCCCTCCACCCCCTTAAAAAAAGCACTTTCTTAAATGGAAGATCAGTGATGGCTAAAAATGGTTATCAGTGTGATCATTGGTAAAGTTGAGCATGTGTATCCAGTACCAAGTTGTTCCTGCAAGTTCTTCCTCTCCGCTTCTAACCGCTGCACCCTATTATCGGTCTGGTGCTGAAGCTTCTGGTACTGGCGGATCATCTCTGGAATACAAGGTGGAATAAGGAGATGGAGAGGAGGAAGTGACACCCTCATCCACCATTCCTGCCCTAGACTAAGAGGGCAGGAATTATTTTTATAGAGTTATTGTTTTAAGAGTTATTTTTATAGTTGGGCCAGTGGGGGGAAACAATGAAGGGGTGGGAAAGAAGGGTCACCATGGAGTTTTGTGTGCAGAATGATTGACAGTGCACACTGTCAGCTGCAGAGATAAACTTTGCCGTGGTCTAACTTTACAAAGCCTCTTGTCTATGTGTATCATTAAGAAAGAAACTTGCAACATTATAAAGATCAATTGGTTTATTGCATCATGAACTGCCACAGGCAAAAGCCTATGACATCAAATGCATGAAGTAGACAGGGAAAGTGGTGGATACGTGTACATGTATGTGAGAGTTACAGTGGGGGATAAACCAGTTCACTGAGCCAAGAATTAAAGAGGGCAGCGATGCAAAAAATGCATGCCAATAGCTGGGGTATGAAAAATGCATTATAATCCCTGTGCTAATAAGAAACACCCCCTATTATCTGTGAATGCAGCATTAGGGGATTTACTAGAATTACAAATAGGTGCCTCAGATTTCCCTTAAAAAGGTAATGCTGAAGATTTGAAATCCTGCACCCATTTACCTGGGAGTAACCCCACTGAAAACAATGGGACTTACTTCTGAGTGGTAGTCATGTATAGGATTGCACCGCGAGTCTATTTTCTCTGTACCAACTACCAATAGGATGAGAGAGGAGAGAAGCATTGGTTTCCCGGTTTTGGAGGGCGTCTCTAAATGTTTCAGTGCCCAAGGCAGAAAATCCAGATAACTCCCCACAAGAGGAATTAGTTAACTGACCCTTTAATGGTGCCTCAAATCTGCTGCTTAGTAGCGTCACTTAATAGCAGGGATTGGTCTCACCCTCCAGCCAGGGACTGGGCACGGCCCCAACTGTAGACACAAACTCACCTTCGTAAATATCTTTTTTGTCCCCTCGAGCCTCCTCCAGTTCTTTCTCTAGAGCTGCCAGTCTCTGCTTAAACCCTTCACTGTCCGCCATTGCCTGCCTGGCCATATCCCTCCGGAGAACTGCCGGCCAGAAAGACACACTCAGCAGACACTGCTGCATATCCAGCTGGGGCGTTACCTATTTCCTCACCATCTCCCCAGTCCCTTGGTACAAATGATTATTTCTACATCAGAGAGTGTATGATGCAGAAGAGCCAAACGGTATATCTTTTACTGTACCAGCTTTTGTCCACATGGAAGCATGCAGACTTTCAGGTTATGCAGAGCTCTTCATAAGATGGAATGGAAAAAGGAATCCTCGCCTCTTGAGGGGGGATAGGATAGCACTTTTCACATACCTACAGGGTTGTCACACAGAAGAGCGTTGCAACCTATTTCCTATCATTGAAGAATTAACAGGCTTAAGTTATAGGAAGGCAGATTTCAACTGAATATCAGGAAAAACGTGCTAACGGTCAGAGCAGTCAGACTTGGGAGGTGATGGACTCTCCGTCGCTGGAGCTTTTCAAGCAGAGACTGGACAGACTTCTGTCAAGGATGCTTGAAATTGGGTTCCTGCACTGAGCAGGGGTTGGACATAGGAAGCTGCCTTATATCAAGACAAACCATTGGTCCATCTCACCCAGTATTGTCAACACTGACTGGCCATGGCTCTCCAGAGTTTCAGGCAGGATTCTTTCCTAGCTCTACTTGGAGTTGCAACTGGGAACTGAGCCTGGAACCTTCTTCATACAAAGCAGCACTGAGCGATAGCCCCTCCCAACTAAGTACCAGTATTAGTACCAACAGTAAAAACTATCGGGAAAAACTTTACTCACCAAGGTGCTGCTTAAGAGTGTCAACCTCCAGCGTTGTCTTTTTGTATTTTTCCTCATCTGCAGGGATATTTGCGGGCGGGGGGGGAGTTAAGGGCATAAGAGAGTTTAAGGAGCTTGCCTGGGTACCAATCTCTACTAATACTGATTCACCCCTTGAACATAACAGTGATGTGGGTTTTCCGGAAAATTCTGAATTGGAAAAATTCCCAAAGCAAATTAGGTTAATTTGCTTAGGAACATTTTCAGTTAGCACTGGAAATTGTTCTGATGCCCTAGAGCAGGGGTGGGCAACTTGTGACCCTCCAGCTGTTTTGGCCTAAAACTCCCATCAGCTCATTGGGTTATTCTGGCTAGAGCTGACAGGAGCTGTAGGGCAAAACATCTGGAGGGCTACAAGTTGCCTAAGCCTGACCTAGACATATCTAATTTAGCATGTTCATTTTATGTGTATTTAGTAAACAAAGCTAAAAAATGTACCTCATGCACCACAAATATTTGATCTGAAATATTTGAGGAAAACATTAAAGCAGATGTAATGTGATTTAAATGCTATATTATGGAGAAATGTTTATTGGCATACTTAGGGCACCATCCTATCGACTGCGCCCTTGGTGATCAGAAGCCCCCGAACTCAGAAGTGTCCAATCATCCAGTGCAGGGTGTGAGGAGCGGCAGAGGCGATTTTCTCCTCCCCATCCTCCCACCCTGCAGATTTTACTAGATGGGCTTTTTAACCAGTCTAGCAAGGGTACTTCAGAAGGGGAGGGAAGGAGGCTAAAAGAAGGTCAGGATAACTTGTATCCTAGCCTGTCAGGTCTCCTCCCCTCCCCACCCACCAGAACCCCCCTTTTCCTCCTTCTCTGACGTTGCTTGCCGGACCTCGAGGGGCAACCAGCGTGGCTCCTTCCATGCCAGCTGCAAGGGGGCCAGGAAGGAAGGTCGGGTCTCGGACTCCCCCTTCTGAGGTCAGAGCGCTGAACAGTCCTATGGTCCCTGGGACGCTCGCCCAAGGACCATAGGATAACTCTCCTACATTTACATTTAACCCCCCCCCCCCCGAAAGGTACTGAAAACTGCTGACACACAAATTTATTGTAGCAACCCAATGAAATGTGCATGATATGCTGACATCTATTTCAACAGAGTTCAACTCTCTTCCACTGAGGTTACTGGGGTACCTTCAGTTTCACTGTCACTATTAGTTGCATTTCACTCAGACATATACGTATTTCAATGTCATATCTACGCTAGGGATAATCACCTGAAAAACATGTAATTACAACTTTGAAATGGCCAAGCGTGCCTAATATTGCACTTACAATTGGCATACATTCATTTTTACTTAAGAAACGGAAATTTTTCTGCGAGAATAGAAAGCACTGGAAAATTCTCTGCCTCGCATCACTGGACCATACACACCAGGGTCAAATTCCAATCTAGGAAAGGTCTCAAGAGCTGCATTCCAGGGGTAGGAGGGGCCAAAAATATGAGGTCTACTTCAAGGTAAGTCCCAGTGCCACTCAGAAAAGCACGCCCCCCCCCCCATATAGGAGTCACTCATTCAGGCGATGTATGTCTACACTGAAAAACCAAATACTCAGGAAAGCACAGAACATCCTATGCATATCTACTCAGAAGTAAGCCCCATTGCACTTTCAGGTAGCACCCAAAAAACTAAGCCAAAAATAAGTTAAACCCACTCCCCCCATCCAAAAAGCAAAGAGAAAATATGAAATGCAATTCCATCCAGAAGTATGACAGTCGCTCCTACTGTTACCTAGGGAGGCAGTGGGCTCTCCCACACTGGAGGTGTTCAAGATGAGGCTAGACAGCCATCTGCCACAGATGCTCTAGCTTGGATTCCTGCATTGAGCAGGGGTTGGACTCGATGGCGTTGTAGGCCCCTTCCAACCCTACTGTTCTGTGATTCTATGTTCCTGCTCTCCTCACCCCTTTTCAATTATTCTTTCATTGATTCATTGAACTTTGAACATTTACCACGTTTTAATTGTCCCTGCGCGGAAGCAGCAGCCAAAGATTTCATGCATGACCGAGCAGGACACTCTGCCGCTGCATTGGCAGTCCAGAGATTAACAAAGAGCCCCAATGCAAGTCCAGAAAGAAATGAGAGCCACAGAAAAGATCAAAGTGCTTCGGAAAGGTGAGTCCCTTCCTGGAAAGCCACACAAGATAAGGACAAGTTGGAATGTGTTGGAAAACGGAGAGCTTTGGCTATTGAGCGGCATAGAAATGCAATAAATGAATAAATAAAATAAAACTACAGATTGTGTTCCAGTAATCAAGAAACAAAGGAGAAAACAAGCAAAAGATAAGAAAAAGCAGACCCAAAAGCTGACAGGCAAGTTGCCATGACTGGGTTAGACAGATCCGTGGGCTGGATTGGCAAGCACGGTGGGCCATCTTAGACCTGCGGGTCAGTTGTTCCTCATTCTTGATGTATACAATTCAGGGGTGGAATGGATTACCAGACGTTATTAGCACCTCTGAATGAGAGAGTGCACATAAATAAGACCTAGGAGAGAGATGCACGGAACATAGAAACAGGAATCTGCAAATGTTGGAAGCCCCTGTCTTGCTGCATAAAGCCTTACCTGGCACAGGCTTTTTCTTCTGCTTCCCTGCTCTCTTCTCTTTTCCTTTCTTTGTGGGGGCCATCGCTGTATGTTCCCTGTAGCCAGTAAACAGGAAAAGAAGAAAAACACAAGTATTTTGGTGTTCTAGCTCCTGCTGATTTTCAACAAGCACTGGCCTGTTGCCTGCATCTTCAGCTGGTACTGATGAAGAGACCAGGGGGCAGTTTTATACACAAGTCATAAATCGCCGGTGGGCTTCTCTTGTGCTATTTATATGAATGCGTGAAGACTGCCGGTGCGGAAGAGCAAGCAAGAGAAAAAGTACCTGGAAGCGGAGCGCTTCAAGTCTTCGCAAGTTGCTGCAAGTTGCACAGTACGAGAAATCACACTATCTTTCTGTGAGTGTCATTCCAAGCAGCCAATGAGCAAGGAGAGGGAAGAGACGCCTGGATTTTTGCAAGCCTATCCCAGCTGGTGCTCCTCATGTTGCCAGGCAACAGTCTGTTTGCTGCCATGGCAACCAACGAGGCTTCGCAGAAACCAGCTCCAGAAAAGGTCTGCAAAGCTGCATCCAACTGTCCTGTAAAAAAAGACAGGATTTTCAGACCCATGGAAAAGGGGGGGGGGTTTTTCAAATAAACACAGAATTCTCCAGTTCACAGAGGTGCACACAGAGAATGAAACTTCTCCATGAAACATTTGGCTTAACTTGACTCTCCCTTGTCCTCACCCACAACTGTAACGAAGCGGAAGAACAAGTTCTCTTCCTGTTTATCATTGACCTCTTTCCGTTGTCCCTTTCACTGCAGAAACTTAGACTGGAAGCTCTCTGGGACAGGGATCATTTTTGTTTTTTGTTGCTGTTTGTGTTCCCCTGGGAAGTGCCATATCCTTTGATGGCTCTGTATGATATTTCTTTATTGAATATTCCAAGTAGGAGCTGCAACAGAAAGCTGCAGCATGGAGGGCGCCCCTTCAGGGTTCTTGCAAGCCAGCCAGGCCCTTTCCCAGAATGCTCTATTCCATTCCTGCTCCCCAGCCCCCCGGGTTCTCCATCCCAATCCCAAGTCAGCATTCTGTGGCCACTCAGCAGGTTCAACCCTTGTCAGGCTGCTTCTGGGACCTTCTCTGCCTGATTTTATTTCTGCAAAATGCAGGGCTCCCCCAGGCTTCCCTCTTGTGCATGGATGATGCCTTTTGGGCTACTCAAGGATTGGCCCTCAGAGAATGAGTTTGCTATTGGGATGCAAGATACCTCTGACCTATTCTTTTAGAACAGCCTTCCGCAACCTGGTACGCTCCAGATGTGTTGGACTACAGCTCTGAAGGCTGGGGATTATAAGAGCTGGGGGTGGCGACGGCCGACAGGAAGCTCTGGCGTGGGCTGGTCCATGAAGTCATGAAGAGTTGGAAGCGACTGAACAAATAAACAACAACAGCAACAAGCCAAAGACATCTGGAGGGCACCAGGTTGGGGAAGGCTGCTTTAGAAAGTACAGGGCAATTTACTTAGGACTGCAAAGCTTGTTCCAATCCAGGCACCAATCAGGCTGGTGTGCCCTTAGCTTAATCAGGTGTGGAGTTCCTAGTCCTATCTTTATAAATATTTGGCAACCCGAGATCATCTCCCCCCACCAACCTCCCCCCATTCCCAGTAGTTAATTTGGTGGTGGTGGTGGTTCTTCCTTCTTCTCCTTCCACCAGATTCGCAACCCTGTTGATGTGCAAAAGTTTTGTTTCTTGCGCCCCGATGCCATGGACCCTGCAGGCCTATAGTTGCTCTCAAAATATGCCTGTTTGCAAACTGAAGCAGAACCTTGTGATACCCAGCAGGTCCAGCTTTGGACGGGGTCAGCCTTTTGCCACTGTGGGATGGATCTCAGTTGTCTTTCTCTGTATGAGAAGACACTCCCAAATATCAGGGATTGCCTTTGCTAAAGTGTGTGTTGGGAGGGTGTGGGAAGACTGAAAGGAGGGCCTGTAGAAGGACCCATGTTCAATCCTTGCCATCACCAACTAAAAGACCTGAGGAGCCAGAGGGTGATATCCCCTTTGCCTTTGGGGCAAGCAGACACAAAGGCAGCCATCAGAGGCAGAGGGAGACCTCTGCCTGAATGCCAAACTGGAAATGATGGCAGCAGTTGTTTATTCTTGCATTTGTCTTAATTAAGTACAAACAAAACAATGTGCATCTAATTTTAAGACCTAAAGGTACATATAGGCGAATCTCTTTTCCCCACAACCCCATTCAACCACCCTCTCTCCTCACAGTTCATCAACTGAACTTTTTTTCCTACTCCAGCTCCACTACCAGGTATGAGCTGGGATCAGGCAGTGAGGAACCCCAGGGCAACTGAGTGCTGGGAGACAGGATGGAGGAGGATTATGCTCCGCTCACATGCATGCCCCCTTTTGAGGCCAAATTCAGGCTCCTCATCTCCTACTCTAGAAAAGAACCGGACAGACAAACAAAGAAAGGTACACGGCTGCCACTGTCACAATCCAGTCAACCATGTGATGGTGCTGAAATGCAGCTGCCAACCAGAGCAGGCATTACTTGGCTAGATGGGCAAGCAGCCTGGCTCAGTCAAAGGCAGCTTCTTATGCACAAGCCTAGGGGCAGAGGCTCTGCCCTCCACAGCTATGGTTCCCTAATTCCTGGACTTCAGAACAGGCTGTGTTCACACACACACACACAGCAGCTGAGATCGCAGCTAGTGAGTGAGAAATAGCCTATGTGAGCAACGTTATGCAAAACACAGCACAATGTTGTGGCTACAATAGAAGAGGGAAGTATAGTTCTGCTCTTTTGATCTTGCTAGGTTTTTCAAAATAAAACTTCTGGGTGTGTGGGGGAAACACAGAGGCCCGTTGTGAAAGAGCATTCCTTGCCAAAGGATGGTGTATGATCAGGGTAGGAGATATGGTGGCAGTACTATCCCACTGGTGTTATAGTTGCAGTTCACGAACAGAAGACTCAGCAGTTCACAACATTTCAACTCCCGGCTGCCTTGCTTCAATGCTGACCTCTGACCAATTGACTTACAGTGGTTACACTGGACTTCCAACAGGAAAACCAGACCCTGTAATTTAAGGCTACTGAGCATGGCAGTTTTCCCCTTTGCCACAGAGCTGGTCCTTCCTCGCACTCTTCATGTGGGCCAGTCCCTAAAAAGGATCTTCTGCTGGATCACTTCCTCTTAGTTGCCAGAAAGGTTACCCATTCAGTTATTTCAAAACAGGAAGGTCTCTTTCCTACTGTATCCATTCCGGTTTCCCTTCTGTCAGATCTGTTTGTCACTTCCACATTTTCCTCATGACCTACTGTGTCCATGGAAAAAATAGCAAACCTGTGAGATTTATTCATTATTATTAACATTCATGTACCGCCTTATCTGCTAAAACATCAAGAAAATTAAAAACATCAAAACTACATATTTAAAAAGGCTCAGTTGAAATTTGCATCTTCACACCCTTTCTAAAGGCCGAGAGAGTGGGGACCAATTGTACATTCTTGGGGAAGCATATTCCATAGTTTGGGGAGCAACACAGGAGAAAGCCCTTTTGTGTGTGCCCAACAAATGGATTTCTGCAGGTAATGGTGCCCTCAAAGGGCCTCTCCTGCAGATCTTAAGACCTGGACTGGTTCATAGTGAAAGAGGTGGTCCTTTAGATTGCCAGGTTCTAAACAGTTTAGAGTTTTAAGATGCAATCCTATGTACGTTTAGAGAGAGAAAAGGCCTACAACTCCCAGCATGCCCAAGCCAGCCATGCTGGCTAGGTCATGCTAGGAGTTTAGGCCTTTTCTGTCCCTAAACGTGCATAGGACTGCATCTTGGATCCAGGAATCTGAACTACCCTATGGCCCCCCAGACTCTGTCTAGGAGCTATAGGATTGCTCTCTAAGGGTGCAATCCTATGCATGTTTAAACAGAAAAAAGTCCTACAATACCCAGCATTCCCCAGCAAGCCAAGCTTGCTGGGGCATGCTGGGAGCTATAGGCCTTTTCTTTCTCTACACATGCAGTGGATTGCACCCTTAGAAGTTAAAACCAACACCTTAAATTGTGCTAAGAAAGCAATTGGTAACCAGTGCAGGTCTGTCAAGACAGGTGTAATTGGTCCTGATACAGCCCCAATACTTATGCAAATTTACACAAGTTTGCAAAGAATACTATTTGACATGCAACATGGTGCAACCGGCTTAATCTAAGGCATGAGAAGAAAAGGGTTCTACTAGCAAACTATCCTTTGCATCTTTCCTTTGCACTGCTGCTTGCACACTTTCCTTTGCACACAGCCACACACCCCTCCCTTCCAATGCTTGGCATTCACTGCCCCAAGTTCCCTGCCAGTTGGCTCAGGTTCGCCAGCAGTCCTTTAAAAAACGAGCTTCATTCCTCATCAGTACAGAATTCACATATTTCATACAGAACATCAATTTATTTATTTAAAAGGTGCTTAACCTGCCTTTCAGGCACACTGACCTCACAGGCTGCTTACAATGTTACAGAAAGAGGAGCATACAAATTACAACTAAACACACATAGCAGCATCAGATTATTTTTAAGCAACAAATGCAGACTAGAATATGTCTTACGAGGTTAAAAGAAAAAGCCAGCAGTGATCAAGCCATACGTATCTCCACCACCAAAAAAGCCCTACCCGCAGAACTCCCCAGCTTAATCAAGTGCCTTCCCCATATCTTCGATTTTCCCTCTACACTTTGCCCCATTCTGAAGTTTCTTTTTTGGAACCCGGACCGACCTGCCCGAACGTATCATGGCCACTCTGGTTGCCATTCCTCAAAACTGCGCATGCCTGGGCTCGCTCCAGCGGAGAGCATGCGCAATAGCCGGCACAACAAACAACGCACTTTCTTAAAAAGCCAAACCCAAGCAAGGCGCGGCTATGCTAATAAGACGCCGGTTGGGCGCGGCTATGCTAATAAGACGCCGGTTGGGCGTGGCCTTTTCTTGCTGGGTGCGCGGGACCCGGTTTTCTCCCCCTCACGCCTCCAGCGCTGACTGTCAAAGGAACGGGAACGCGCGCCCCTCCCCAAAGGAGAGAGAACGCAACGCGGACGCGCGCGAGGATTGAGCCGACCGACCGACCGACCGAGGCCGGGCGTACCGGCGCCTTTTAAAGCCTCTGGTTCGGTCGCGCGCGCGCCCCCCCCCCTCCTCCTCCTCCTCCGCGAGACCTCGGCGGCCCCGCCCCCTTCCTTCGGTGCTGACCAATCAGAACGTGCCTCACCTCAGGGACGGCTGTTGAAGCGCCTGGCAAATCAGATCCCGCCTTCCCTCCGGGAGTGGGGGAAGGGGGAGGAAAGGGCGCTGTTGACGCGAGCAGCCAATCAAAATGCGCCTTCCCTCAGGAGGAGGGTTGCGCGGCGGGCGGCTTTCTTCCTCCGCTTCTCGCCCTCTCTCAGTCTCTCTCTCGCGCGCGCGCCCGAGCCACCCACCCACCCAATCAGAGCGCTCCATCGGGGGAGGCTCGCGCCCCTGTCACGGGCGGCCTCGCTCGCGCACGAGCGCACGCTGCTGCCCGCTTCCTGCCCGCCTCTCTCCCCACCCTCCGCCCCCCCGCTTCCCTTTTCTTCGTCAGTCGGGCGCGTCCCCGGCGCTCGTGGAGCCGCCTTCCTCCTCCTCCTCCTCGTCCTCGGTCGGCGGCGAAGCCGGGAAGCCGCGGCCCGGCGGGAGGGACGCGCCTTAGCCGCCCGCCCTCTCCCCCGCAGACGACCCCCGGCGTGGGCGCCCGCCCCCATGGCGGCCCCGCTGAAGAAGGGCCCCGGCGGCCTGATCGGGCTCATGAAGGACGCCTTCCAGCCCCACCACCACCACCTCGGCCCCCACCAGCCCGGCGCCGTGGACAAGAAGATGGTCGAGAAATGCTGGAAGCTCATGGACAAGGTGGGAGGCGAGGCGAGGCGAGGCGGGGGAGGGCCTGGCTAGCGAGGGGGAGGGGGGCTGGGCGACCCCCGGGAACGGGCGGCTGGGAGGTGGAGCGAGGCCGGCCGGGCCGGGGGTGGTAGACCTGGTCGGGAGGGGTCGCGGGAAGCGCGGGGGGAGCAGTGGCGGCGGCTCCTCATCATCTCCACATACCATCGGGTTCCGAGATGGGTTTACTTCCGACGCAGCGCTAGCCGTGTAAGGGTAGCACCGTGTTGGATTGGGGCATGCTCCCCAGGGTAGCCTTCCCCAACCTGGTGCCCGCCAGATGTGTTGCACTACAACTCCCAGCATGCCCCAGCCAGTAGTCCGACACATCTGGAGGGCACCGGGTTGGGGAGCGCTGTTAGTCAGCGTGCTTAGGGTTGCAGCCTTAACGACGTCCTCTGTGAATACATGCTAACAATCGCCAGAATGCTTCTCCCCCCACTTCCCCTTTTCCTTTTCTTTCTGTGTGTGCAAAATACTGGAAAATGAATGCAAGTCCAACATCAAAACAAATGCAATACAGTTCAATAAAGTTCAGGGACAATTACTGTTTCAGTTATCGTTGTCACCATCACTTTTGTAAAAACGTGTGATACCTTCTAGGCACTGTACAAAACTAACAAGTCCCTGATACTTTTAGATTATGAACTTATGGCAGGGTTTTGTGACTTTCAGTTCTTTTGTACGGCGCCTTATGCATATTAGGTATTTTATAAATAACGGGTGTGATGATGATGGTTATTATAAATCTAACTCCAGAATAAAGAATTTGTACAGTGTGTCCTGTTGCTGTCAGTGTGAAGGGGGAAGGAAGGGTATGCAGGGTAAGGCTGAGTGTGCTTGGACATGCAGGTAGACCTCTGACAGTAAGGAGCTCAGGGGCAGGAGTGTCTGGGACAGGTGGTAGAAAGGGATAGGCTAGAAGAAGAGTGGTGGGATGGATGGGGTCATAGGGTAAGGGGGACTGGTGGGTAAGCAGGAGCTTTTAGTATTGGTGTTAGAAGTGAAGCTTTCTAATTTCCTCATCGCAAAAGGTTTGAGGTGACATAAAGCAATTGTGCATATCGTATCAGCTGTGTACGTTGGCCCTTTAGACTCCCTGAAGTTTGGAGAGTGATGTAAGCAACAAATGGATCCCTTCCTTGAGGAGTTTACAATCTTAATTTAGACAGGGTGGGGGGAGGTGAGGAATAAGAAGGAGGTGAGAGAGAAGCAAAAGTAAAATGGGAGAAGTGGAAACAAAAGCAGTAAGGCCATGCACAAGACATGGAGGGGAGAGAAAAAGAACTGAAGCCGAGTGGATTGGGGTGGGTATGGCCTTATCCGTGGAGAGGGACTTGTGAGGTACATGGGATTGTAAGGGCCCCAGGAACTAAGTTGAGGGACCTTTAGAGCAGGGTTGGGGGACCTCAGGCCTAGGGATCAAATCTGGCCCTCTTCAGTCCCAATCTGGCCCTCTGGGGTTCCCCAGATGGCCACACTCATTTCCTCCGGCTACTGATTGTTTGATGGGTTTTGTGCAGTTTTTCCCCATTCTAAAAGGCTGAAATGCCTCTCCTAAATCTTAATTACTGGAACTAAAGGCTTTAAGCTACAAAATGCTAGCATTTGGCGGGGGGGGGGGGGAGTATTTTTGGCCCTGCCTACCACTGGAATCCAAAATTGACTTCTACCCTCAGGCTGAAAAACGTTCCCCACCCCTGATCTAGAGATTGGGGTGATGAGAAGCTGTTGGGGATGTGGTTTAAGATTGCAAGTTAAAATAGGGGGAAGTGGTTGAGAGAGGACTTGGATTGATGCCCAAGATAGAGGATTGATGACACAGGGGGTTGTTGGGCTTAGGGTTTTTGAATGATGGATTTAGTAGGGTGAGGAAGAAGATGATTGGCTTCACAGAAGGATGCTCAGACTTCATGATTTACTGAACTGTAACCATGGCTGTTGACCTTATTGGTTACTGAAGGGAATAAAATAGTGGGAGACTTCAGAAGACTGTTCAGAGTTGGAATTATAGAAGGAAGAGGACCTGCCTATATACTTTCTTAGTGTGTTCTGGAACGGTAGACTTGCTGCTTTGCTTGTGGGTCTCCTTTCAGCCATTGTGAAGGCAAGTTTAAGAGTGCTCTGAAGCACAAACTATGATAGGCTGGAATATGTTTGCAATGATATCATGGCTCAGGGCAGTGAGGAATCATAAATGACAGCTTTGCAGTCTTGAAAGCTTTCATAATCCTACTTTGCAAACATGCATTTGTGTTAAACTAAGGGAAACTGAGTGTTGAGGGATGCTCTGGGTTTTGCAGGATTTCGACCAATCTCTAATTTCTTGAGCCTTCCAGTATAATAAATGGATTCATTTGGGTGTGTTATGCTCTTGAATTGTCAGGTAATTGCTACTGCCAGTCTTGGGATTCTGGGGTGGATGACCTGATAATTTGACAAGTGTATCATTAAATACTGGTAAATGGAAATATAGATTAAAAGTAATGTCAAGTATTTAATAATCTTTTTAAATAGGTGAATGTGATAACCCAGCTTGAGAGATTTAGATGGCTGATAAAGATGAAGCTGCTTTCATTTTAAAAGGTCATTGAAATAGAGGGCTTGCTCACAGGTTAGCATGCCACACAGCCTCAAGCACTCAAATAGTTGGAGATAAGTGGCACAGAACCACTAGCTCCTTCTTAGAGGATAAGAGAGCAAGCTTATGACTGTCTAATGGGCCATAGGATATGCTCATTTCTGGAAACCGACCTCGGAGCCTGCGCTCCAAGGTCAGTTCCCGGAAAACTGACTGCCCCTCTCGCTGCATGAAGCCCTGACCTCCACACTTGCAAGAGAAGCATGGAGCAACTGAAAACCAGCAGGGCTGGGGGGCATTCCTGGGCGGGGAGAGCGGCAGCTTCCTCTCCTGGTTGCCCCCCCCACTAGACGGCCGAAAACAGCGGTCTACAAAAAATAGCAAGGCAGGACAGGCGTGGGGGGGATGATCCCCCCATGCCTCTCCTGCCTTGCTTTGGATAGGTGGTCGCCTCCGAGGTCAGAGGTAGTTGCCTATCTTGTTGGGATTGTGCCCTAAGGCAAGTAAGGATAAGGGGGGACATGATGTATAAAATTATGCATAGAGTGTGGAAAATTGAAAGATTACTGTTTCTCCCTCTCTCATACTAGAACCGAGGGTCATCCAGTGTAACTGATTGGTGGGAGATTCAGGACAGAGAAAAGGAAGTGCTACTTCATACTGTGCATAGTTAAACTATGGAATTCACTGCCACAAGGTGTGGTGATCATGACCACTAGCTTAGATGGGTTTAAAATGGGATTAGACACACTCTGGCCTCTGCCATTGGCCATGGGACTAAGGGCCAGTAGGAGGCTGCACCCCCTGCCTCCCAGGTTGAACATCATGGCATGATAAAGAGTAGTCTGCCCATCCATCAGCCAGAGAAGGAGCGGCTAACTGCTTCCTCCTCACTGTCAGAAAGATCACTCTGCTGCTCCAAGTTCCTGAATTTGCTTGCTTTCCCCTTTTCTTTTGTATCATGCCTATTAGATGTAACCCTGCAGGCAGAGACTGTCTTAGGGTGCAATCCTATGCACGTTTAGACAGGAAAAAAGTCCTACAACTCCCAGCATTCCCCAGCTACCCATGCTTGCTGAGGAACGCTGGGAGTTGTAGGGCAGTTTTCTGCCTAAACATGCATAGGACTGTACCCTTAATGCATAGAATTGCACCCTAAGTATGAGCACTTAAACATTTCATGGTGCTTTATAAGTGTTAATAATAATACTAATGAGGGAAATTCATGAAGGATAAGGCTATCAATGACTATTGGTCATGATGGCTATTTGCTACTTCCAAGATCAGCAGCAGCATGCCTCTGAATACCAGTTATTTGAGAACAATAGCAGGAGAGGGATATTGCCCTCATGTCCTGCTTTTGGATTTCCTGAAGGTGTCTTGTTGCCCACCTTGGGAAACAGGATGCTGGACTAGATAGGCCTTTTGTCTGATCTAGTAGGGCTCTCCTTATGTACTTATGATATGGTATCAAATATGCCTGAACAAAATAAAAGATTTCTTTCACTGCTGATTTGAGTATAAAAGTTAGTGGAAAGATCAAGCTTGCATGGGATTGAGCTATAAATGAATTTATAACTAGATACTTTTCAGTGCTGTGTATTGGTGAGATAGGTTGAAACAGTGGTGTTTGAAATGTCTTTGTAAAGTATTTTGGGATGTGTCATTATGTACCTGTTTCTCCAGGAAAATAATCTGCATTGCTATGCATGTACCACCATAGTACTTGAAGCTTTTGCTTGCCACATCTTTCTCTCTTTCCAGCTGTATGTAGCCTTGTTTTGTTCAGTTAGGCTGAAGTCCTATATCCATCTCCCTGGGAGTAAGCTTCATTGAATTCAGTGGGACTTACTTTTGAGTATGCATATATAGGATTGCGTGGTTAATATTTTTCTTTGGGTCTAGCAAAGGAAGTAGGCAGTACATAGAATGCTAAAGGTGGAAGAGATCAAGAAGGCAACTAGAAAACACTCAAGCAGGTGTGTCAGTAGTGATCAACATCACATATTGCATCTTAGGATTGTTGGAGGACATCAGCTACAGTTTTGAAATGAGTTTGCAACCCTATGGTTGTGGTGAGATGACTATAAACAGGAACCAATTGCAATCGCTTTCAAGTAACTTGATGGTTTCTAATCCTGTGTTGTACATAATTTATCTGATATGCAGCCGGATCTATGCATGCTTCCTAGTAAGTAAGCCTTATGGAGTTCAGTGCAATTGTGCCTTGGACTGCAGCTGTATTCATTTGGGCTTTGCAGGCGTTTTTGAAGACTCTGCTGCTTGTGGGAAGGGAAGAGTTGCACTTCCCAGTGTTGCAGGATTGCCCCACCACCTCCAAAGATCAAGCTCCGTGCCCAGTGTAAAGACACAAAGTTGACCTGCAAAGGTTGCAGTTGAGGTTTAAGGAAGTTTTCCTGTTTACAGAGGTCAGGCAACACTATCAGCTGTTGATTGATTTTCCTGAGTATTAAAATCCCATATTCAGATGGGAGTTAACTGACCTGGAATGCCAGCAGATTTTGAGCAGTAAATGCCTGATGCTGGAATTCTGCCTTCCGATGAAATGGGGGGGGGGGGAGAATAGAACCAGCTGGTCTTGTAATGTGTTGCTTGAACACTTTAAATAGTGCGCTTTAATGAATGTAAGCTGACTGACTTCATTCCTCATGAGCACTGTGATCTAGTGGAGAATAGGAATAGTGGTAGCTATTAAAAGTAGTTGTGCAGCACAGATGTGGAGAAATGTTGGATGTGGACCTCTGCATCTACTTTCATGCATATATAAATAAACATTTCTGATGGGCATCTTCATGTGCACCATGTTTGCTTACCTAGCCTAGAGAAGCGGAATTTGTTCAACAGCATGATTGCCACCACAGCTGCTTTGCATTGTTTAATAAAAATGGGAAGTGTGACTGGCAGATTGACAATTCCCTTTTGCTAGCTGAGTTTTTCCATCAAGCTGAGATGACCAAGAGATGTTGTTGTTAACCCCAAATATGGCATACTACTGGCAAGTTTCATGATTATATCCACAAGTACAATGGGTAGACATTTAAACATTTAATGTGCTAAAGAAACACATTTTTGTGGGTTCTAGGATCCCCTTTTGATTTTTTTTCCCTAGGAGCTGGGGAACTGAAAGATGAAGGCCTTGTTTATACCATAAATAAACTTTAATCTGGTTTTGATCCAGTTCAGCTGTTGTGTCTTCAGGGAAGCCTGGGAAATGTAGTTCTGTAACGGTAGGAATGATTCCTAAGATTCCTTCTGAAAAGCCATGAGAGGCTGGGGTCGGACCATGGAGGCTGGGGTTGGACCCTATTGAGCAACAAGGTGCTAAGAGGATGCTAGGAGTTCCCTTGCTTATGTATATTAGCAATGGGTTTGTGTGCCAACTTATAACTCCGCACACTCTAGTCATTTCCCCTGCTGTTGTGTTACTCTTTCCTACCTTTTGTGTTTGCTTAGATTGCTGAGGCCATTGAAGCTATGCTCTGTTGTCTTTTTTGCTTTCATAGAAGGGCTTTTGAGCTTGAGGAATGTTGAAGACTTATGCAGGCCCATATCCTCTTTCTTTGGATCTGCTTAGCTCTAAACCTGCAGTAAAGTTTGGTGTTCTTAACTTAGTTTTCTGCCTTTGTTTTGCTCTAGTTACACTTAGGACTACTTTGGGGTGGGGGGGTGGGGAATTTGGCCATAATTCATGTTCAAGCTCTTTTACAATTGATAGGCCAGTTCCACCGGCTCATTGGAACTGACAATCTTGTTAAATTGTGTTTTTAAAAAATGTCCCAAGGCTGCAGTGTGAACCACATACGTTAGACTAGGAACAAAGCATTCTTGACATTTTCAAGTAGGTATTTCAGGGTTGGGGTATAAGTCCTGTAACACTTTTTGTATTGTATGGTATTCTTTGTAATAATTCAGGATTTTACCGTTGGCTTTGGAAAATGCGCATGGATATATCATTGGATTTCTATATTTTTGAATAAAGTATCTTCATGTTCCAGTCCTGAAATAACATTAGGGATCTGAGCAAATAATGCTGATATATATGAGGTGGCTGTTGTAGGACTTCTTTTCTGTCTAAACATGCATAGGATTGAGCCCTTAAATTGATTGTTACATCCAGGATCCAATTTAAAGATTAACAGGCATCATGTGTACACTGCCAAGATGTTCTCACCTGTACTGGTGTAGCACACAGTGACCTGGTTCACAGGATACGACAACCCACAGTGGGTTGTCACCCTTGTTTGTTTCAGAGTGGCTTGTCATGTTGTCTGAACTTGGCATGCCACCCTGAGAACCCATGTTGAATTGTTGAAATCCCATTCCATTGGGGGGGGGAGGTATTAAAGAGAGAAAGGTGAGATTTTTTTGTTTTTTTACACCCCCCATGGGAGGGTTTTTGCATGAAAACAGGAGGGAGAAAGCTTAAATCCCCCCTTCCAATTCGCCATGGTCCTGATTTAGGGGAACGTATGTTTTCCCAGAGGTAAGTCGATCACTCATACACACATAGCTGTGCTGGGAAGAGCTGTGCTTGTCCCCTGCTGCGAGGAGCAGCCAAGGAGGCTTTTTTTTAAGTGTTAAAGGAAGAAAATAAATAAAATCCTCAGCCACCTTGTCCTAAAAAGTAATGTAAGCCCCCCCCCCCCATAGTGCTGACATGGGGCGGGCTCCACATGGAGGTTCTATCATACCTGTAAAGCTCTGTGTTGGTAAACGCACTTTGCCTGCCATAGTAAAAAAAAAAAAGGAAAAAAAAAGCCATTATCTTAATTCTGCCTGTAGCCACCCTATATATTTTCTAAGCTAATGTAAGAAGAATTGTTTTCCTTGGCTTTATCATGCTAGTAGTTTTCTCCTGTTACCTGCAGCAATTAAAGCAGGCTTTTCAAATTATAACATGTAATCTGACAATACATTTTTCAGTACTTTGGCTGGAGGTGACATATTTTAACTTAATAGTGCAGTTGATAATTAGGAGTTGAAATATTAATTACAGAAGAATAAAGCAGAAGTCCAACACGTGTGATTTGAGGAACTAGGTGTAGAAAGTCTGGGAGGTTTTGTAACTGGTTGGGATGGAAGACTTAGAGACACCACATAACAAGCTAAGCTGGAAGAATGATCTCTGAGCTTGAACAGTATGGTGTGCAGCAGTCTTTTATGCTGGCATTTTAAATATCTCTGAAGGTCACAGTCAGGTAGCTTAGTTCATTGGAGACTGAGAGGTGCTAGCAGGGAGGTGGCAAAGTGGTATGCTTATTCTGGCAAAGCATAATGATTGGTGCCTTTTTATTGAAGAGGAAACTATAAGGTTGGGTTCGCATGATCATGGAGGGAAAATAAGCACAGTGGCTTATACTAGCATACTAGTCACAAGCCGCCTAATTAGCATAATTGCCCTCGCCAGGTGCAGGTTGTCATCTGAACCTCCTGAGGGTGGCTGGCTGGGGTGGTTTACAAACCACCCTGAAACCCTAGAACAAGCCATGGGTTTCAAGGTGGCTTGTAAACTACCCCAGCCACCCACCCTTCCCAGATGTGACATCAGCCTGCACCCAGCAAGGGTAATTACTCTAAGTAGGCGGCTTGCGACCAGCATGTGCGGGGAGGGAAAATAAGCCATCATGTGAACCCACCCTGAGATTCCCTGTTCCTCGTCATATGGAGTGTTCAAAAATGTAACAGGTGTTGGGGAACTAGCTAGTAACTAGAAAAAGATAGACTGTTACAGCTCCTTAGATACTATCCAATTCATTGTTGTATGACCAGTCATAGCTAATAACCTACATCAGATGAATAGAATTGGACTGAAAATGCTATAGGTAAGTTAGGTATGAGAGCTGAGATATGCTAGATTGATAAGCCTGTTCAAGAAGATTAATAGTTTCAGTCCACTTTATGTATATGATGGCATGAGCCTAAAAAGGCTCATTTCCAGATAAACCTTGTAGTTGTAAAAGTTCTTGTATTTTTGCTGTAGTAGGCTGAAATAGTTGTTTAATTTAAAGGTAGATTACCTACTTTGAATTATGGTTTGTAAACAAGCTCCTTTACTTGATTTGGTAACTGTGTCTTATTAAGTACTAAATGTAGAACTTAATTATTCTCTATGGTCAAGTAAAAACGAATTGGAGAAAAAACAAGCAGAAAGCACTTTTCCATCTTGACTATTTTCTGCTTTGTATGTCTGACCCAAAATTAGTTTTGCTGTTTCCCTTTTACTATTCAGTTTCCTTAAATGTGGGTTGTCTTTGCTTCTTTTTTTAAATGTAAAAGGCTAGATATCAGTATGTTTTCAAGCTAGCAAAGATTTTGAGAATCTTTTTTGTGTCTAATTTTTCCCTACAGTGTTTCCATCTTAAACACAGGGATGCCAACATTATCCCACCAAATTAAGTTTTGTTACCTTACCTTCCTGTAACTTTATCCTGAATGATTAAAGCCTTGCCTTGGATATTTTGGGATGGGAAAGTAGAAGGCTTTTTTAATACAACAAATAATCATGATGAAAATGTTGACATAGTCGCATAATACTTATCTACATTATAATTACTGCATTAAATATGTTCACACTTCATGCAAACTGTGTGGTGCCTTTTGAAGTCGCTTGTTCTTTAGCAGTAGTCTGCTAAAGAGCCAAAGAGGGAGAATGATTGCAGTGTGTGATGATTTGCTGGTATGCTGCTGATTTCCCTAAGCTGTGAACATTATTTTTGGCAGTGGTGGTGGTCTGCAAGTGCACATGAAGGGAGCTAAATAAAAGACAAATATTTTTGTTTCTTTACTGGAGGATCAAGTTAGCTATGGTGGGCTGAATTCGATGTAATGCTAAACCATAGCTTAGTATTAGAAGAAGGAGCTGCAAGGCTCATGTGCTTCCCTCTCCTTCGGTACAACTGTGAGGAGGAGAGTGGAAGCTTTCAGTTCCGTTTTAGATTGACCATGGCTTCCCATGTTATCTGAACCAAATAAATAATGGTTAAACTTAGCTATGGTTAGTGGAAACACGCCAACTTAAACCATAGTTTATGAAGCTGGCTTGTTTACTAACAGTAGTTGAGATTAGCCAGAGTTTAAGGTATGGGTGACATACTAAACTGTGGTTAATCTAAATGGAAGCAAAAGCTTCTGATCTCTCAGCTAGGCTAGAGGAGGAAAAAGGATAGGGAGCACATAAGCTCAAGGTTCACTGAGGTGTGTTCTCATAACACTAAACCGTGGTTTAGCATCATGTACGAGCACAGCCATTGACATTAGTCTGTGGGGTTTGATTTGTATTTACTATTTTGCTGGTTTAAAAGAAATAGTTGGATTTTAGTCCATACTTCTTGAAGGTGGTAATTTGACTAATTAAACATACTTGTTTTACTTTTCCCCTCGGTAATAAAAATGAATGTTTTCCTACTTTTCTGGTCCGCTAACTATTTACAGGGGGGCACTCTGATTTCTGGAGGCCACGAGAATATGACGTTGGCGTTTTTAACAAAAATGTGTAATGGCTTCTAGGTCTTATTACTCAGCCGGATTTATGGCTAAGCTATCGGCCTGTGCCATTTCCTAGGGAAATTTGTTTTTTGTGCTTTAGGTTTCCTGAATAATGCCAGTTTCGGTAAGTCATGTTTGTTTTGAGGTATTAAAATTACAACGTTGATCTGTAAAAAGAGACAGCACGGTGCTTTTTGTAGTACATGTTAGAAACCTAGAACTTGTTTTTCGTGTTTTTGAAGTCGGATACATCAAGAAGACATAGTTGTGTCTTCATGTTGGCGTATAATCTATAATTACTTTGGGATGCATTGTGTATGTTTATATTCTCTCTTTATACCTGTCCACATGTTGGCTAGTGCCCCCAGAGTTGTCCTAGTGGATTCGGTAACTTTGAACAGTAGACCTCCATGCTATATCACAAAATGTGGTGATTCCTCTGGATTTCAAGAGCACTTTGTCATACAACATTATGCATGTGTGTTGGGGTGCTTTTCAAGAGGTCCAAAGTTCCATTGATCACATGGACCTTGTGTAGTTATTGTGTAGTTATATATGGACCTTGTGTAGTTAACTACATGAGCTTGTGTAGTTACTTGGGTCCTGGCCGTAATGTTCATATGTTTAATAAGAAAAAAGAAAATATTACCATGAACTACACGTTCAGGGTGTGAAGGTAGCTAATGTGATGTAGGTTTTCCTGGTTGGAAACAAATGATAAGTAGGAGACCACACACATTAAAATTTGGCTGAGCCTGTAGTTAGAGTCTGGTTAGAAATCATTCATATTTAAATGTGCAAGTCTTGTTCACTATACTGACTGCTGTTCTTGTAAAAAACCAACAATCCCAGAGAGGAAATTATGTACTGTTCACTGCTGATGGCATTGGGCAGATCGCTTGAATTACTGAATCAGCTACTTCTAGGCAAAATCTTCTGGCTAGTTATTCCAATGCATAATAAATCCTTTAGTCGTGGAAAATGCGAACGTTGGGGAGTACTTCTTTTAATACTGTACAGAGACCCAAAAATGCAAATTGCAGTATCTGAACAAAGTAATGTAATGTTTTAGATGTGGATCAACTTTGTCCAGGTAATACACACAATTTACTAGCCTTCTAGAACTGTATTTGATACGAATAATTGATCGGCTATTTCTTACAGACCCACTGCCTGTTTGGGTGCCAAGTGCTATCTGCAGTTACAGGCAAATCTCACAAGCTTTGCAATATCTGACATAGTTCATGGTAGTTTCTCTTGCTCCTTTACGGACATGTTTGCGTGTGTTTTGTATCAGCCATGAAGCTTTTACACAATAGTGTGCAATAATTAAACTCTTACTAGATTGAGTAAGTCCCATAGTGAACAGAAGTATCATATGGTTCTTTCTCTTTTCAAATTTGTCACAATTTCAGAAAGACACTTTCATTATACTCTCTAGCCAATATTATATAGCCAAGGTTCAATATGTAATAAAGTTATTGTCCCGGTTTGCACTATCAAAAAAGGGCCACCATGGCTTATTTAAGCCATGGCGGGCTGTGGTGTGTGCCGGGCAGGTTTTGAATATTCAATCAAACCCCAGCCGTAGTTTGTTGTGTCATCCGAACCTGGGAACTTGGAGTTAACCTGTGCAAAGGTTAACTCATTTTCTGTAGTTGTGTTGTGCGAGGGTTGTTTAACCCTCACATAACTCACAGTCCCTGGGTTCCGACGACACAACAAGCTGTGGCCGGGACTTGAAAATGGCCGCCTGCCCACCGCACAACCCACAGTGGGCTGTTTGATTGTATGAACTGACTCATTATCAGCTGTTGGGTTGTAGCCAATTCAGATGCTCAGAAAAACATATGGTGCAGTTCTCTATGTGACTTGTTTCTTCAGTAGGGCATGTGGGGAGAGCCCTTGTCTGAAAGTGCCCACACATCAAAATTTTCCCTGACTCAGAAGGTCCACTAAACAGTGAAGTACTTAACACTGGTAGGATGCTGCTGTTGATTTTATGTAATATACTAGAGATGGGTGGCCGACAATGAGATCTTGCCAGCATCCTTCTGAAAGCAAGATCTGTCTTTTGTGTTCACCATGTATGGCTACTTTTTATGCTCATTGCTTTTTAAAAAATAATTTAAAACTGGTTGTGGAACTTACTTGAGTAGTTTCAGTAATGTTTTTTATTGCAGCTGAAATAATGTTTTTGGATTAGGAGAAGTTTGCATTCAGCAGGTAGGTTGCTTAAGAAATACTACTTGTCTGAAGTTTCAGGTTTAGTCTGAATTGAACTTTCTGTAGCTTTAGAATTTTTGAGTAAAAATGGTGCAGCCTTGTAGGTTCTAGCACTCATAGCAGATCCCGAGTTTCTGGAAATTCTGTTAGCCATGTTGTTACCTGGATCGTTAATCTGTTCCTTGCATTTCAGAAGATGCCATGTCTAGTTAAGATAGAATCTTATATTTAATTATGTTTGCTCTTTAACTTTTCATAGGTTGTGCGTTTGTGTCAGAATCCCAAGTTGGCACTAAAGAACAGCCCACCCTACATTCTAGACCTGCTTCCTGACACTTACCAGCATCTGCGGACCATCCTGTCACGCTATGAGGGGAAGATGGAGACTCTGGGGGAGAATGAATACTTCAGGGTGTTCATGGAAAACCTGATGAAAAAGACAAAACAGACTATCAGCCTCTTTAAAGAAGGAAAAGAGAGAATGTATGAGGAGAATTCTCAGCCTAGGTAATGTAATTCTGTATTAGTATTTACTTGTAGTATTTTAAAGCATACATGGGAAGTGGGGAAAGTTCCTTGTTTCAGTGGTTCTTGGATTCTTGTGTACTTGTGGTTTCCTCCTGTACATAATGTTTCTTTGGCAATTCGTGACTGTGAGTTGGGCTAGTTATTCTGAGTGTAATGTCTCATTGAAATTTCTATATCAGTGCTATAATTTTCAGTAACTTCTTACATGTTGAAGATGAAAGAAGAAAATGTTTTGGGAGACAATACTTTGACAAACTTGTGATGTAGCGTTTGCAGAAGAACACTTAGCTCACAAACTAGTTAACGTTATATAGCATTTCTATTATAGCAATAATACTTCACACATGTCAGTTCAGAGCTGAAAGTATTTTACTTATAACCTCAGTAAGCTCTACTTATTGTGCAAGGCATGTCAGCATTATTGTCATATTGCAGACTGAGGGATTTTAATTATTTTATTTAAAGTATGTTTGCTGTCTTTTTCAGGGCAAAGTCCTGTCCTGGTAGTTTACAAAAGATAAAAAAAAGCCATTTTAAAAATACCGAAAAAATGATTCAGTTACAAAAACTGAAAAAACAGTAGCATTTAAAACCCAATTCACAACAGTTTTAATGGACTATAGATTTAAACAAATGATTTTAAAGGTCTGTTTAAAAATTAACAAAGATAAGGCATATATACTTCTTTTGGAAGAGAGTTCCAAAAATATAGGCCTCTACTGAAAATACTCTGTCCCTTGATGGATGTTGCAAGCAGGCCCAGGCGAGTTTGTATAGGTGCTGGTGGTCCTTCAAATAATTTAATAATAAATAAATAAATAATCACCAAACAGGATGAAGATGAGAGAAACTGATTGCCTAATGTTTAGCAAGCAGGCAAAAAAGAAAAGGGGAGATGGGTGTATTTACTTTGACGGACAGTGGCTTCTCCAAAGTTCTTCTCAACCTTTGGGGTGCACAATCGGGAGGTGGGGGAAGGAGAGAAGATTCCAACCCCTCTCCCCGTCCCAAGATTTTGCAGAAGCTTGGAATTTATTTTGGCACTGAATTTGCTGGGCACTCAGAATTCCAATTTGGAGGGTAAGTGGGCAGCCGCTTGTTTCCATGTTGTTCAAAATCTTCCATCGTTCCAAGCTTGGAGCGAGAAGCAGGCGATTGTCCTCAACATTATGCTGTAGTTTGCAGGTGCAGTGTGAGGTCAGGGACAAGACCCTGTGAGGGACAGGTATGGTGTGGGTGACCACACATTTTTAGTTGACCACTGAGACCAGCCAAATTTTTTGGATCCTTGGTTTGAAAGGAATCCTTCTTACCCCCACGTGCTGGCAAAAGACCAGGTAGAACTGTTAGTGCTACTCCTTCCATTTTTCACCTGGAAGACTATCTGAGAAGTCCTGAATGACTATACCAGTCCCTTCATTACTGATTACCAAACACCATTACTTTCGTATATAGAGAAAAGGTAATACATTTCACTTTGACCCAAGATAATTTAATTTATTTAGATGTATAGCTCACTGTCACATGGATTCAAAACAATGTTTTACTTGAGACATGCATTTGTCCTGAAGGATTTGGAATGCAAGAGTAAGTGACTTGGGCCACAAGGGAGTCTAGGAAAGCCAAAGAGAAGAAAATGTAAGTGTTGTGGTAGAAATGAAGTAGATGGAATTCCTGATCCCTGTCATGCTGCTGCTCTCCTCAATAATCTGGACACTAGCTCACATCACTGTTCATAATCTGGCCTTTCCCCTCATGATCCTGTCAATATACAAAAACAATGAGAAACAGAAAAGCAGAAAAAGTGGACAAAGCAATCTTTTCACTATTCTTACCTACCAAAGTAAAATTGAAGCTTCTGCTCATTAATAGCATAAAAAACAGTGGAAGATATTTAGCTCTTGGAAGTAAAACCTGAAACCTCAAGTGAAGGGCATGTGTCTGCAATCATTCTATGCAGCGTTTAATGCAGAAACTACCATGGCAAATGTCTCTACCAAAGAATAGTTGACACTCTTGGTAGTGCTAAATTCTGATACAGAATTTAAGAAAACGTGTCTCTGTTATTCTCTAGGGGCCCATAATAAATTGTGGGAACAGTTCCAGGATACAAAGTAGCAGCTCTGTCATAAGGAGGATCAAAAGTTTTTGTGGAGACTGAGAGGAATCTTTGTAGCTTTAACACTCACTGTCCTCCATACTTGAATCAACTGGTCGGAGAACATTTTCACTAGTTCTGGTGGCAGAGGCGGTTCCATTTTTCAAAAATGAATAGTTCCAGTCTTAATTTTGATGTACTTTATTGTTTATCGGAGATTATCTGCATCACCTTTCTGTAGATTCCTGATTTTCTTTTTTAAATTTAACATTAACATATTTAGCAGTTACTGTTTCCTCCATGTGGGGCGTGAGTGTAGCTGGACTCTTTGAGTCTTGCATGATTTGGAGTAGAATTCATAGTTCTGTGGTAGCTAGCATACAAACTGTGCATGTATGTAAGTGCCATTAAGCATCTTGCCAAATTCCACTTTCAGAGTTTTATCTGACTACAGTACTTGGCCTCTTTCTAATGTTGTTGTTGTTCAGTCGTTCAGTCGTGTCCGACTCTTCGTGACCCCATGGACCATAGCACGCCAGGCCTTCCTGTCCTGCGCTCTCTCCCGGAGTGTGCTCAAGTTCATATTCATTGTATCGGTGATGCTATCTAGCCATCTCATCCTCTGCCGTCCCCTTCTCCTTTTGCCTTCAGTCTTTCCCAGCATCAGGGTCTTTTCCAGAGAGTTTTCTCTTCGCATTAGGTGGCCAAAATATTGGAGCTTCAGCTTCAGTATCTGTCCTTCCAATGAGCACTCAGGGTTGATTTCCTTTAGGATTGACTGATTGGACCTCCTTGCAGTCCAGGGGACTCGTAAGAGTCTTCTCCAGCACCACAGTTCGAAAGCATCAATTCTTCGGCGCTCAGCCTTCCTTATAGTCCAGCTCTCACAGCCATACATTACTACTGGGAAAACCATAGCTTTGATTAGACGGACCTTTGTCGGCAAGGTGATGTCTCTGCTTCTTACTATGCTGTCTAGGTTGGCCATAGCTTTCCTCCCAAGGAGCAAGTGTCTTTTAATTTCATGGCTACAGTCACCGTCTGCGGTGATCTTGGAGCCCAAGAAAGTAAAATCTGTCACTGCTTCCATTTCTTCCCCTTCTATATGCCAGGAAGTGATGGGGCCAGATGCCATGATCTTAGTTTTTTTAATGTTGAGTTTCAAACCAGCTTTTGCACTCTCCTCTTTCACCCTCAACAAGAGGCTCTTTAGATCCTCTTCACTTTCTGCCATTAGGGTGGTATCGTCTGCATATCTGAGGTTGTTGATAATTCTCCCAGCAATCTTAATTCCGACCTCTGATTCATCCAACCCGGCATTTCTCATGATGTACTCTGCATATAAGTTAAATAAGCAGGGTGACAATATGCAGCCTTGTCGTACTCCTTTCCCTATTTTGAACCACTTGGTTGTTCCATGTCTGGTTCTTACTGTTGCTTCTTGACCCTCGTACAGGTTTCTCAGGAGACAGGTAAGGTGGTCTGGTACTCCCATCTCTTTCAGAATTTGCCAGAGTTTGTTGTGATCCACACAATCAAAGGCTTTAGTGTAGTCAATGAAGCAGAAATAGACGTTTTTCTGGAATTCTCTTGCTTTCTCCATGATGCAGCGAATGTTGGCGATTTGATCTCCAGTTCCTCTGCCTCTTCGGAACCCAGCTTGTACTTCCGGTAGTTCTCGGTTCGCATACTGCTGAAGCCTAGCTTGTAGGATTTTGAGCATCACCTTGCTGGCATGTGAAATGAGCGCAATTGTGCGGTAGTTTGAACACTCTTTGGCGTTGCCCTTCTTTGGAATTGGAATGTAAACTGACCTTTTCCAGTCTTGTGGCCATTGTTGAGTGTTCCAAATTTGGTGGCATATTGAATGCAGCACTTTAACATCATCATCTTTTAGGATTTTAAATAGCTCAGCTGGAATAATGTCATCTCCACTAGCTTTGTTGTTAGTAATGCTTCCCAAGGCCCACTTGACTTCACTCTCTAGGATGTCTGGCTCAAGTTCAGTGACTGCACTATCATGGCTATCAGGGACATTCAGATCTTTCCTGTATAGTTCTTCTGTGTATTCTTTCCACCTCTTTTTAATCTCATCTGCTTCTGTTAGGTCCCTGCCTTCTTTGTCCTTTATCATGCCCATCTTTGCACAAAACGTTCCCTTGAGATCTCCGATTTTCTTGAAGAGATCTCTAGTCTTTCCCATTCTGTTGTTTTCCTCGATTTCTTTGCATTGTTCATTTAAGAAGGCCTTCTTGTCTCTCCTTGCTATTCTCTGGAACTCTGCATTCAGTTGGATATATCTTCCCCTTTCTCCCTTGCTTTTCACTTCCCTTCTTTCCTCAGCTACTTGTAAAGCCTCCTCAGACAGCCACTTGGCTTTCTTGCATGTCTTTTTCTTTGGGATGGATTGAGTTGCTGCCTCCTGAACAACGTTACGGACTTCTTTCCATAGTTCCTCAGGCACTCTGTCTATCAGGCCTAATCCCTGAAATCTATTCCTCACCTCCACTGTATGTTCATAAGGGATATGATTTAGGTCATACCTGAATGGTTTAGTGGTTTTCCCTACATTCTTCAGTTTAAGCCGAAATTTTGCAACAAGAAGCTCATGATCTGAGCCACAGTCAGCTCCAGGTCTTGTTTTGACTGACTGTATAGAGCTTCTCCATCTTTGGCTGCAAAGAACATAATCAATCTGATTTTGATATTGACCATCTGGTGATGTCCATGTGTAGAGTCGTCTCTTGTGCTGTTGGAAAAGAGTGTTTGCTATGATCAGCGTGTTCTCTTGGCAAAACTTCTTTCTAATGAGGCTAGGGCGAATCATCCACCTATCTCAGTGACACAGCTTCTGAGTTTTATTCGCCTTTACTGAAAAGAGACAGAGATGTAGGTAGTGTCAGAACTGTGGGAGCATCTGGAATTATGTATGCTAAGCTGTTCTGGTCAGGTCAGCATTTTATTTTGTTTGTCAAACCAATATTCATGCATTTACCCTTGTGCATTTGCCGAGTATTTTTTTGCAAGTTATGTATAGTACTGAATAATGATGGCAGGAGCGTTAAAATATTTTGCTGTGTGCTATGAGTATGTACCACACAATGCAAACTTGATTCTGTCCCAAATCTAGTGTCTGCAAATAAGGCTATACCATATTAAAGAAGTTTAGATAATGAGGATGTATACGTTAACTTCAGTCACCTTCACAAGGTGTCCTGTGTGTGTCCCAGAAACTTTCCATGTATTTATTTCATCCAAAATGTATATGATTTCAGGACAAGCCCTCCTGAGGCTCACACAAAATAAGTAAATATCACATAGCCCTTTGCCTATTTTGCCCCTCTTATGAGGAAGAGGTTCACTCTCAGATCTGTCTTTAAGACTTGTCAGGGGTTAGGTTTTTATCTGTGGGATGAAGGGGCAATTTTTACATTTTTTAAATAAATAAGGTGCAGGTTTAAGAAAGAGAATAGGAATGTGACATGGAAGAGTTGCCTGTGGAGGGAAATCATGGCTCCTAAGTATATGGGAAGAGGAGAGTTCATGTGTGTTGTATGCAAAGCAGTTTGGTACCCCAAACTGTGTTCTAAAAATTATCTCCTAACAGTCATGCATCTTATTAAATACCTTCCAGTTCCAAATAAGACAATTTTCTAGGCATTAATGCTGTGTCAAACTTTGCAGATTTTTTTTAAAAGGCCTCTCTTCAATGTTTGGTTTTTCATGAGATGCTAGGGAAACTGAAAAATAAAGTTGGCACTTGGTTATTACCAGAGCACTTGCTTTACTTCCCACTCTTCTGTTGCCTACCCTCAAAGTTCAGTGTTCAGAAAGCATCCCCTTTTGTGGTTAAACGCATAAATAGATGCACACTCCAATGTTCTATGAGCTCAAGAGATTAGTTTCATTTCTAGGCTCATAGCAGTTAGTTACTTGATGTGATAAAACTGGTGTCAAGAAATTCAGTGGAAACGACCGTTGACTTTTGTTGAGGTTTTGATATCTTCCCCACCCCACCCATCTGTCATGCTTAGAGACCTTTGCACATGCCATCAAAGATACTCCCTTCTATATATGTAGTTAAAAGTCCACCTTATTTTGAAAGCATAACATATCTGCATTTTGTCCCAGAGGCACGTCACACTGAGGGGTAGATGACTGATTCTGGGTGGCCTTGGGTTCAGTAAGCCATTCACCACCTAGAACAGCACTGAGCAGGTGCAATGCTGGTTGGGGAACTATTTGTCACTGCTCTGTGAGATCAAATTAGTATTGTGGGACCTTTTCCATCTGCACTCAAGGGGTTTCTCTGCAGTCTCAGCACTCTCAATTCTTTACTAAGTCAAGGACTGAGATGCCGATGTAATGAATGGAGAGGGAATCTAGTAGGCATGGTATTAGTGGCCAGGACTGACCAAGGCGTGGGTTGAGCAGCCAGTTTCATCCATGATTAATCCCCCAGTGAACTCCAGAAGACATTTTGATGATTAACCTCTGCAGAAGCCATTATACGTGTGAGCTTCCTTGAGTATTGCTTGAGTCTAAAGATGGACTATACATTTTAATAAATTCATCATCCCTCCAGAGAAATTGAGGGTCAAGAACTCGGCTCTTAACGCTATAATCTGATTGTGACAAAGGTGAAATTAAGGATGGTATGCTAAGCAGTTTAACTGCTGTAAGGGTATGCTGTCCTGGAAGTCTTAAATCAAACTCCTCACCCCCTCCCCGTTATGGGAATTATATGACCTGGCCTGAGTAGAGAGGTTGCTGAAGTGTTTGGCATCTGAATTCTAATGGCAGCCAAGGTGTTGAGCTTGGAATATTTGTTGTCTCCTTTCAGCAAGACTTGTGGAACTGCTGTCTCAGCAAGATTTCATTCGTCATTAGCTCTAGGGCATAAAGGAACAAATCCATACAGGAAAAGGCTGCAGATATTAAGTATCTTTCTGTATATAATATGTGCACAGGCTGTAAATCTGCACAGCCTCTCCTTGGAAGGGAATTGATATTACATAGAGGTTCATCTCTTGTTTTAAAAAACTATATCAGAATGGCTACAGTTTTGAACTGCTTATAAAGCATTAGAACCCCCCAGACAATAAAAACAATTTATGTACTGATAATTTTGTCTCTTAAAGTGGGGAGCTGGGTAAGGAAAACACTAGAAGGCATTGTTGAGGCAGCCTATCAAAGCCTAATGTGAATGAGTCCCCAGTTGCTTCCTTCAAATGAAACTTGCACTTCAGAATGTAGAAAACTTGTGGAGGCCACTTCTGCATTTCAATTAGAGTATCTTAGAGAAAATTCAAAAGCTGCCCATAAAAAAGGAGTCTTGACTGCCAGGTTGCTACATACGAACGTGAACTGCTTGCTGCCTAAAGAGACCCATTTCCATGAAGAAAATGTGTTCAGTTTTGATCTCTATGCCTAAGTTAGGAATGGGATGAGCAAATGTACCCAAGCTTCTGTTATAAATCTTTGGAATCCTGGCCTTTATTTTTAAACTCCACAGTCCTCATGGTTGCAGAGAGAGTTGAAAACAAGGTGGTAAAATAAAAACACAATTGATGAGCAAAGGGCTGGATGTGTCCGATCTTGGAAGCTAAGCAGGGTCAGCTCTGGTTGGTACTTGGATGGGAGACCGCCTGGGAATCAGGCTTCCTGCACTAAGCAGGGGGTTGGACTCGATGGTCTTGTAGGCCCCTTCCATCCCTATGATTCTGTGATAAGTAAAAAGAAGGGTAGCTTCAGCTTCATAATTTCCACAAGTCTTTGAAGGGTTGGCTGAAATAGCACATTTCTGAGGATAACTGCTTCAAAATGCAAAGAAGTGGTCGCTCTGGCTCATTAAAATTTTCTGGTGTCATTCTTGGTGCAGAACATGTCTGTCCACACCTAGCATAGCGTTAGCAATGGAAACCACTTCTCCTTTCCATTATTTCCATAGGAATTACATATGGAGGTGATTTTAACGTTGACAAGTATAACTATACTGATCCCAGTTCAAAAGTTCCGTTATGTGCATATCTGGGCGTGCATATCTGGGCATGATTATATGGCAAGTTTTTAACTATGTATTATACATTCCCAAATGCCAGTATGCACTCCTCTTCTGCAACTTGTCTCAGGAAATTCACCATTTCAGTGTTTTGTAGTGTGGTAGTAGTGCATGCTGCTAAATTTGTTTCGAATTGTTGAAGTTTCCCCACTTAAACAAATATTCGATTCAGATATCTCATTTTAGCACTCTGGGGTTTAATGTACTTGTCAGCATTTTCAAATTATAGTCATTTTGTTGAGCGATTCCACCAGAAATTAATTTTTGGCTGAAAGTATAATTTAATATAGATGATGTCTTTTTGTATGAAATCTTATGAAGTCCAGTATAAAAGCACTGAAGAGTTGTGCTGTGTCAGAGATTGCACAATTGCTTTTTGCCAATGAACATAATAGAAGATTCTAATGTGTTCACTAGACAAATTCCAGCATGCTGTGTTTGTGACATGGCTGTGAAAGAATATCATGCAATTTTTCCAGCTACAGCTGTGATCTGATTAGAGAACTTGCAGTCAATTTTGTGACTAATGTGATTAATAATTCATTGGAGCTGGTGTAGTATATTAGCTAAGAGACTGAGACTAATACAAATTTGGAAGTTCTTGGTTCAAATTTTGCCTCTGCCATGAACCACTAGGTGACATTAGACAAGCCTGTCTCTCTCTGTGTGTCTCAGTCCTCCCCCAATCTGCAGTATGGGGGATAATACTTAACTTCCTTACAGGGTTGTTGTAAGGATTACAGCTAGATAATGCATGTGAAGTGCTTTAAACATTTGAATTGCATATTGTTAATAATAATAAAATAATAAATAAATAATTTTAACCAATTAGTTTCTGTATAAATTTGCCTATGAATAAAGCATTATTCTTAGATGATGGATCATAAGAGGCATCTCCTTAGAAGATGCATTCCTCTTCTGTGTGAAAAAAGGAGAAATGCCTCTTCTAAGGTGATTCCAGCCCCCCCCCCCCCCAATTTTTGGTAAGTACTTGTGTTTAAAAATCAAAACTGTTTAGAAAATGTACCCAGTTAATTAGGGACATCTTTTAAATCGAATGAGCAGTTGAGCCAATTGAACATTGCTAGCCTGCAGTAATGGTTGCTTTTTTATTTTCTGTTGCATCCTATTAGGTGTTCTAAGGAAGCATTGATGTCCTTAATCCCATCTGTGGTAATTCGTGTGTGTGTGTTTCTAAACAGTTTGTAGAAATAAGTATGTTTTAAATGTTGTTGTTGTTGTTGTTCAGTCGTTCAGTCGTGTCCGACTCTTCGTGACCCCATGGACCATAGCACGCCAGGCCTTCCTGTCCTGCGCTCTCTCCCGGAGCGTGCTCAAGTTCATATTCATTGCATCCGTGATGCTATCTAGCCATCTCATCCTCTGCGTTCCCTTCTCCTTTGGCCTTCAGTCTTTCCCAGCATCAGGGTCTTTTCCAGGGAGTTTTCTCTTCGCATTAGGTGGCCAAAATATTGGAGCTTCAGCTTCATTATCTGTCCTTCCAATGACCATTCAGGGTTGATTTCCTTTAGGATGGACTGATTTGACCTCCTTGCAGTCCAGGGGACTCGTAAGAGTCTTCTCCAGCACCACAGTTCGAAAGCATCAATTCTTCGGCGCTCAGCCTTCCTTATAGTCCAGCTCTCACAGCCATACATTACTACTGGGAAAACCATAGCTTTGATTAGACGGACCTTTGTCGGCAAGGTGATGTCTCTGCTTCTTACTATGCTGTCTAGGTTGGCCATAGCTTTCCTCCCAAGGAGCAAGTGTCTTTTAATTTCATGGCTACAGTCACCGTCTGCGGTGATCTTGGAGCCCAAGGAAGTAAAATCTGTCACTGCTTCCATTTCTTCCCCTTCTATATGCCAGGAAGTGATGGGGCCAGATGCCATGATCTTCGTTTTTTTAATGTTGAGTTTCAGACCAGCTTTTGCACTCTCCTCTTTCACCCTCAACAAGAGGCTCTTGAGATCCTCTTCGTTTTCTGCCATTAGGGTGGTATCGTCTGCATATCGGAGGTTGTTGATAATTCTCCCAGCAATCTTAATTCCGACCTCTGATTCATCCAACCCGGCATTTCTCATGATGTACTCTGCATATAAGTTAAATAAGCAGGGTGACAATATGCAGCCTTGTCGTACTCCTTTCCCAATTTTGAACCAATCGGTTGTTCCATGTCTGGTTCTTACTGTTGCTTCTTGACCCTCGTACAGGTTTCTCAGGAGACAGGTAAGGTGGTCTGGTACTCCCATCACTTTAAGAATTTGCCACAGTTTGTTGTGATCCACACAATCAAAGGCTTTAGCGTAGTCAATGAATGTTTTAAATACTTAGCTCTAAAAACCGTGTAAAATACTTTAGAGGGGGTTTAGGGAAATAGCTGCATAATTCATGTTTGTTTGTATAATTTGAGCATTTTCATAGGAATTGAGCTTCTGTGAACCTCAATCTTTTTGTTAGCAGCAGAACATACAAAACCATAATTAAATATGCAGACAGTGGAAATGTGTAGCTTTTAACTTCTAAACATTTGCTCAGGCATGCTTTGTGCAATGAGGTGTAAGAACTACAATTTTCTACAGGAAGACTACTTCAGAAGGCTTGAAAAATGCCACCATATTTCATGAACCTTAGGTCCCCAGTGAAATGTCTTACTGTGATGCATTAAAGCTTTGGCTGTTGGGTGGTATAGAAATGCAATTAATTAATTAATTAATGAAAGAAAGAAAGAAAGAAAGAAAGAGAAAGAAAGAAAGGATGGGCCTAGTGTGTTTTCATGAAAATAGAGAAATGTAATATAATAATTGTAGCCGATGAACTATTATGCTCGGCACCAAAACAAAATAGTCATAGAGTCAAAGTTTAAAATATTAGAAAATATATAATCAATTTTTCACATGGGAACAATTGAAGGATCTGTAGAGACTTTTATTTTTGATAATAGTTTTTCTGCTTCCAAATATTTTGTCCACTTCCTGTTTCATGCTGGTGCTTTGGTGAATCAGTCCACAAAATCAATGTAATGCTAGCTGACTCTGCAGACTGGCATACGATGGGCATATAATTGGGAGGCTCTAAAATCTGTCTGGGTAATTCTAATAAGTGAGAGACGATGGATGTTTCATTTTGTGTATCAGTTGCTCTGTATTTCTCTGGAAGGTGACTTATGCTGCTGTCAGTGAGAGCAAAATGGAATTTAATTCACTTCCTGTGTTGAAAGTTTAGTCGAAAGTAGTTCCGTTGTGTATCTATTTTTAAAAACTGATTACTCTGTAAAGCAGGCTCTGAAGCTGCATGAAGCTTATAAATGTTGACATAGGATGTTTAAGCATGACTATTCAGCACTTATTTGCAAGGGTCACAGCTACACTGATATCAGCAGGACAGTTGTTGCTTACATGGAATATCCTGCTGTTACAGGAATGCTGTGCAGCCGTTTTTCTTCCTCAGTTAAGTCTGACATGTTAGATCAGAGGTGGAAAACATATGGCCCACAGGCAGCCTTTGGGGCTCTTTTGGGAGGCCAGAGAAATCTTTTAAGGGGACAACCCCCAAGCTCTGACAATTCATTTTGAAAACAAACTCTAATGACTTCAGATAGAGCAAAGTTGCAAAGACACAATTGCAGTAACAGCTCAGGATCACTAGCAGATTATAAGCTCTAATTACTTTCCATTCACTTTCTCATTATTTAGGTCTGTAGCCTAACCCATTCCACTTAGGGTGGGTAATTGAAGCACCACTACCCCTCTGCTCAGAAAAGAATAAAATTTATGAGATTGTGATGGGAGGAGGTGGTCTCTAAGTTATGTTTGGCCTAAGCAATTTTGTTTGTGTATTTGTTTATTTCTAACCCACCCTATATTGATAGATCTTGACACGGGATACAAGAATAAAATAAAATAATTCCACATAAAAGTACAATCAAGTATTAAATCAGCATTAAAACTCAAGCAACTGATCAAAAGTGAGCTACCAATTTAGGACTTTTCAAGATTAGTACCAAAACCTTAAATTGTGCTGGAAAAAATGGAGATCCAAGAAAGGTATCACAGCACTGGTGCAATTTGCTTCTGGTGGTCCATTTCTATCAGGAGATAGGGTGCTGCATTTTGTAAAAGCTGAAGTTTCTGAACAGCTCTTTTGAGGCAGCCATACAGAGAGTACATTGCATATTCTCTCTCTCTCTCTCTCTCTCTCTCTCTCTCTCTCTCCCCCTCCCTCCTGTGTGAGTGAGTGTGTGTGTGTGTGTGTGTGTGTGTATGTATAATTGTGTGTGTGTGTGTGTGAGAGAGAGAGAGAGACAGACAGACAGACAGACCCATATATATATATATGCTTTTAGCTCTGAGCTTGGTGTTTAACCTGCCCTGTGTTAGAGTGTTACTGGTATTTTGAAATGTCTTGAACCTTCTAGTGCAAAAAACACACCAACCAGAAGTTTGGAGAGTGAGGGGGTGGTCTTTTTCTCTGTGAAGTTGGATACTAGCCTCTGAAATCAAGCCTGTTTTGTTCCTTGATGAGTAGTTGGCATTAATCAGAGGATCTTTTAATGAACATTTGAAAAGAAAAGCTCACTGAATTTGACTCTTCAAATGTTTCTTTGTCAAGAGACCTAATATCCATATAATCTAATTTTTCTGCATAGGCTAGCTTCCTTTCAAAGACAGATCTAAACTTTTGGACTATGTTTACTGTAGTAGCCTGCCTTAAGTTATTGGTGCAATAGGCAAGCACATGACACTGGGAGGTAACATCACATGTTGGCCCTGTTTACAACAACCACAAGGAGTACAGTATTTTCTGGCTGTAGCAGTTCTTACATTGAGGTACACACTGCTCTTCATAGTATACCTCAAAAAGGATATTATAGAACTGGAAAAGGTGCAGAAAAGGGCAACCCAAATGATCAGCTCCCTGATGACGAAAAGTTACAACGTTTGGGGCTTTTTAGCTTAGAAAAAAGCTGAGTAATGGGGAGACATGGATAGAAGTGTATAAAATTATGCATGGTGTGGAGAAAGTGGATAGGGAGAAAACTCTCAAAGTACTAGAACCTAGGGACATCCAATGAAGTTGAATGGTGAGAGATCCAGGAAAGATAAAAGGTATTCTTCACATTGGAAGGACAGATACTGAAGCTGAAGCTCCAATATTTTGGCCACCTAATGCGAAGAGAAAACTCCCTGGAAAAGACCCTGATGCTGGGAAAGACTGAAGGCAAAAGGAGAAGGGGACGGCAGAGGATGAGATGGCTAGATAGCATCACGGATGCAATGAATATGAACTTGAGCACGCTCCGGGAGAGAGCGCAGGACAGGAAGGCCTGGCGTGCTATGGTCCATGGGGTCACGAAGAGTCGGACACGACTGAACGACTGAACAACAACAACAATTCTTCACACAATGCCTAGTTAAACAATGGAACTTGCTACTGCAAGATGTAGTAATGGCCACCAAGTTGGACAGCTAGTCATGATGGCTGTATATTTCTTCCATTGTCAGAGGTAGTATGCCTCTGTATGCCACTTACTGAGGAGCACAAGCAGGAGGGTGCTGTTGCACTCATGTCCTGCTTGTGGGCTTCTCATGGGCAGGTGGTTGGCCATTGTGGGAGCAGAATGTTGGACTAGCTGATCCAGCATGGCTCTCCCTATTTTCTTATGTATACCTGGAAGTTATGAATATGTAGCATTAATTGTGTATCATTAGTTTTTGAAGTGAATGAGAATGGGAATGCAATCTTTGACGTCCATCCCCCCTCCCCCTCCCAAACTTGGTTAGACTCAAGCCCTGCAAGAAGTTGCCAAGTTAGGAGGAACACAGAGCTGAGAGTTGGAAGGCTTTGAATTTTAATTGGATGGTACTATACTGGGTGATCTTACACAAATCAGTTTGCTTTCCTTGGGTTCTCAAATCGATAGAATTATGACTGCGCTGCCTTGCCATAGTATAGTTTTCTTAATGGTGTTATGTTACATTGGTAAAATACTTCTGCAAGGCTGGGAGGGTGGACAGGCATGTAAAAATAGTTGTTGATTGTTACAAGTACAAATAAATAAATAATAAACAACCCTGCCAAATATACACTGAGTTGGTGCTTCTGGTTTTGAAGCACCTAGGAATTTGAGAAATTATCTGCTTCTTTCCCTTTCTTCTTGCAGATGATCACTTCCCTGGTGATGTTCTAATATGTGTGTTCAGCATTATGGCAGCAATGAGAAACTAACACCTTTGTTTACATGTAAACCATCAGATTGTAATACTTTGTACTAAGTGAGCCATGACATATTTTACCACTTCAGGTGTCTTTAATTCAGTATTCCTAAATGATATGACATTGCATCCTACACATATACATACTCTCTCTCTCTGTTGGATCTTTAGTTCCTTGCCAGTGTTAATTTGTCTGGCTTGTACAAAACCACTCACTCAACGCCATCTCATCTCAAGGTTGGTGTGGCTTGACCCAAAGTAGTCAGGGGTGTGATACCCACCTCCTTCCTTGCATTGATTGTAGCAGGCACTTTGAGAGATCCTGAGCCTTACCAGTACGATGTAAAAAATGTGTGCTCTGCCCTGACTGGAGAAGTTTGGTTTTAACTTGTAAACATCTTGTGTCCCCCTTCATCAGTCTGTGACTTAAACAAACCTGCTGGTGAGCCAGAACATCTGGGTTACTTGAGAGAAGTATGTTTAAAGTTAATAACAGAGCAGGTCAGTAGTGAGAATATGCATTACCTTTCTGTGGAAGTAACATTCTAGTTTCCCATCATCCATCTTGATCTTGGACGTTTCAAATAAACAGTGCTTGAAGAGACGAACTTGCTTACACAAGCTGTCCCCAGGTACATTTTCAGTCTTCCTCACAAGATCTAAATAAGGAAGCTGAATTGTTATTTTTTAAAGAGGATATTTGTAAGTCTCTTGTGCCTTTAAATCCATTCAGAAAATTAGTATTTATAGAAAATTTGGCATTTCTTCTTTCCGTTTGTGCATAGTAAATTGATGATCTACTTATTTCAGGCATTAAAAATATGGAATCAGTCTGTCCCCAAACTGTTCGTTATTTAATTGCATTAACATTTTAATTTTGGCTAGATTTCTCTAACTATTAGATATTGTAAGTAATTATTTTAAGGCCAAGACTGGGTCAGTATTACATGCTTAATTCTAATGTTAGTTTGCAAATTGCTACATGCAGTATGAACTCTCTGCTGGAGCTGCTGCTAAATGTGCAAGGGATATGCATTTCTTTCTGCATGTTTAGAGGAATATTTTGAGATTCTGACCACCACAAATCTAGTTAATTACAAGAGACTGTATTGGGGAGTATTGTAGGCAATAAAGAGCCTTATTTTTGGCTATCTAATTATGTGGATGGTGTGTAACATTGATATTGGAATTTATATATCACATTCTTTAAAAATGTTGTGCCCAGAAGAGTTGAATTATATGAGTTGTTTAAATTATGCAAATTAAGCAAATTTGCACTTCTTTTCTTTATTTTTGCTTATGCTAGCCACATGGAGGGGAAACAGCTATACAGGACACTGAAGCTCACGGACTTGCTCATTGACCACCTGGATATGTCGTAGTGTGCCTATGCATCAAATCTTTTTGTAACCATGAGAGCTAAAAACATTGTTTTTTTTTAAAAAAAATGAACACTGAGATTCTAAGAATGCTGAATCTTGTGCTAAATTCTACATTTATTCTGTGCTTGCATTTACTCTAGTTGTTGGGTTGATGTTTAATTCTAGGTACCAGATGCCAGCCTTGTGCTGTTAGCAGCAGCATAAACCAGGCTCCATGAGCAGTCTTTCTGCTGAATATGAACTATAATAGCCCAGGTAGTCGTCTCTTAGTTCTGAAAGATAGAATTATTTTAAGAACAATTCTCTTCAGGAAGGGCTTTTACGAAGTACTTAACGTACTGGTAGGGAATGTGGAATTGACTTAAGTGATAGTGTTAAAGAAGATTTATTGGTGCAAAGAAAGACAGAAGGGGTTAAAATGTGACTCTGACTTCTGCAAGACGGACTCTTACAGTGGAAGAATGCTTTTATCCAGCAAACAGGAAACCGGAAAGGAACAGCGTGCTATAGGTCAGAGGGGAACAGCAACAGAAAGCTGAACTAGGGGAAGTGAGGGCCCATTTAGGGGCTGCAGTGAAGGCTTTCAGTGGAACTAGAAGTACTTGGTTGACCTGTTGACTTCCTGCAAGACATATGGAGCCAAAACAGTAATGAAGCAGGGAAGGAAGTAGTACAACCACAGCACAGAGGAGGGAGAGAGCTGAGGACAGTATCTGTTCATTGTCTTCAAAACTGGATCTGGTGTGGTTTGTCTAATTCTGTTATCTGATCAAACTACTTTGTCTACAGGAGGTTGTTGATATTTGCATTTTTTGTGAAACTGGACACTAAAGCTAAAGGGGAAAGCATAGGGACTGAGCATCACATTCCTCTCCTCCACTTTTTAAATATCTGCAAAACTCACTTCACATAAGAACTGAGGTAAAAACATACTGTTTTTCGACAGTGTTTAAAGGATCCCCCACACCCATGGTCGGTCGGTGATTTTTTGGTGAGTGCTTCAGAATGTTGGATGTGATTGCCGATTCAGGCAGCATTGGTCTTATTCTCAATTCTTTGTTTGCTCTCAATATATCATTACTTATCGAAATCTGATTGGCTTGGATTGCCCGTGTGATTAATCCCAGAAGAAGAGGCAGTAATTAGAAGGGAGAGAATGCAGTAGCAAATGGGGAAATAATAGCAGCAAACAGGATTGAAAAAGAGTTAATAGTTGTTTCAGGAAATATTTGTGTCCTACCAAAGCATTCCTTTTTACCGGAAAATGGAAACAGCAGATAATTCTGAACAACACTGCCTTTCAATCGATTTAAATATTGAAATGTAATAAATGAATGAATGCAGAGACCCTCATTAACTGCTGCTCATCCCCAAAATGCCCTAAGGAACTGCTACCTCTGGACTGAGGGGAAGCCACAAAGCATCCGCCACACCATTGGTGTGATATAAATGTTTACTAGTAGAATGTGTAACATATCCAATATGGACTGAGCTCTTCTTCCATCTTCCATATGTTCTCATATCTTATACTTATGCAAACAGGATTTTGATTTTTTTAAACAAAAAAAAATCCAAAGTGAATCCTGCCATGATATTACCATTGTAGTTGTTGATGCCAATTATTTTGTAAATCCTTTTCTTTCTAGAAACCAAAAATAACCACCGAAGTCAAACCCTCTTATTAATGAGACCTAATAGAATACAGCTTCTGGGTTAGGAAATAGTATTACATTGTTTGTAGCAGTAGTAGTAGAAGTACTAACTTACAGGGTAGAAAAGGTAGCATAAGCCTCTAAAACCTTAAATTCATTGTTGAAAATAATGAATACTAAATCTTAATGTCAACACTCTGCTTGATGATGAGCAGAACATAAGGGTCAAAGTCTTTGCCCAATGGTTTCACAAAATGTTAGCTAAGGCAGGCCATGCAAGGTAGATCTGAGATTAGCAGTGAGCAGTGGAGGAAAGGCAGTCAGATAATGGGGGAAGGAGTGGGATGGTTCAGGAGCAAGTGGATCAGGAGGAGAAATGCCTTGGCAGGCAGAAGAGAGAGTGATTGCGGAAGGAATTGAAACAAATGCTGAAGGTGAAGGCTAATACAAGTTTGCACAGAAGGCTGTAAGGTTGGCCACATGGACAGAACCTTCATGGCTTCAGCAGTGTTTCCAAGCTGCGGCTATAACATTTCCAAAGGTTTCTTTCTGAACCCCCCCCCCCCCCGAGGCATGCGTTTGGCTCATGTAATCAGTTATCAGATAAGTAATTTCAGGGAGTAAGCAGGCAGGTATGTAAAGCCTTTTTCCTGGGACTTCGTGCCTCTCAAAAATGGCATAGATCAGCCTCTTGGAAGAGAGTGAAGTTCAGTGCAGGAAGCCTTTTGGTAGTGCTCTGCACTTTGTGCCTAATCTGTCACAAATGGCAAGACCAGACTTGAGTAATTAGATGCTCCCAGGCCTTACTAACAAGTCCAAGTTCCCATCGCTGTGCTGCTATTTGGATGATAGCTATTCTGATATTCTCCAAAGTGAAGCAGCAACGAGACATGGGTGGCTTTAAGCAGTGGGTGCTGACCTGATGCGTCCAGTTTCCATCTCATCCATCACCTGATGGCTCAAAGGAAAGTAAACAATGTTTACCTTGAGAGCTAACTTGCATGTGTAAAATTATATCGTATAAGTTGGTTTGTGTGTTTTTTAAAGCATTCCTGGCTAAGAATTAGCTTTTATCCTTGTTCGTTGCCAGGTGTGTTCTGGATATCCAGGCTTGCAGGTTTCCCTTTTGCAAACGTGTTCATGCTCTGCTTGCCAGCCACAGGCTCATAAAATCATCATTTGGTGTTTTAGCTTTCCCTCAGGCCTACGTATGTTGTAATTTTATGTCTTCGCTTATACTTGCAGATAACATTTACATTTATGCTGCTTAAGTACCTGAGAGCAACTGTTAAAAAGTGAGCTTGATCGTGTAGCTCAGTTATAATTACTTCGGTTTCCCGGGGAAATAAAACCCCTTTCTGTCAGCATGGTTCAGTGAGGGAAGAGATTACTCGTCCTATTCAGATCTTAAAGAAGCTACCAGTGAGTTAAATATTCACAACTTCAGAAATCTGTTGTGTTTTTTTATTTTTTAAAAAACCCAACAACATTGAAATCCTCCTGTTACACCTTACATATTGCCTTGAGTCCACCTAAGCAGTGCTCCTTCCTAAACCTCTCCATAAAGAGAGATTAGCCTGAACAAAGATATACATAAGGCAGTAACAGCCTGGGATGTTTGAAGGAATAATGTGTGTGTCTGCGCGTTCTTTGAATCATGATCTTTCCAGTGAATATGTGTTAAACAGCTGTCCTCAAAAGCATCTGCTCAGGGTACTGTTGAAATGCCAGTCCTGATATCATGCCCAATATTGATTGATTGATTGGTTGGTTGGAAATGAGAGCTGTGACCTTGAATTATACCTGGATCTTGTAAGGCAGAGCTTTCCAAACTTTTCATGTTGGTGACACACTTTTTAGACATGCATCATTTCGTGACACGGTAATTCAGTTTTACTAGCAAACCAGAGGTTAAACTAACCCGTTATAAGAGATACGGACACATACATAAATTGTAATAACGAATTGTATGGGGATAGAACATATCTCATGAAAACCTTTCATTTATATTTTTAAAAATATATGATTTGTAAGATAATAACATACATTGTTGTCATTTATGAGTAACAGTATGTAAATATGTGCAAGAAAATGTGAAAAATAAACAAAATTAACTAAAGTATTTACAGTACATATTAGGACACATAGGCCCAGGTAGGAGCTCAGCTGCAAAAACACATAAAGTAGAGAAGCAAAAGTCCAACAAAAATGGTGTAAATATATATGTCTCACTACAAAGCTATATTGCTGTAAATATTTGCAATGCCTATGTCCAGAGTCTAGTCCCAGCACTCTCCGGTGGTACACTGCCGGTGGGTGGTTAATCCACAATTACAGCAGAGTAAAAATAAAAATAAATGGCAGAAATCAAATTATAAGTGCCACGTGGTGGGTGGCTTGCGGTTTGCCACATTGGGTTTGGGAGGGTGGCCTCCCTTCAGCCAGCAGCAGGTGGGTTGACTGGGTGACAGCCTGCAGCTGCGCTCGCCCGGGTGATTGGGAGCACGCTGATTCTGAGGCTTCTGGCCTCCACTGAGCTCCGTTCCGACTGGCCAAGATGGTGGACAGCCCGCTTGGTGCAGTCCCAGTCCCAGGTGGCGTTTCCACCCGCGTGCTACTCTGACCTGGCCGCGCAGGAGCGCGGTGCAGAAGTCCGCGAAGGGCGCGCTGGAAATCTCGCAGGGCTGGTGGCCGCTGCCACTTCTCCACGCTGGCGTTGGCCAAGCTCTGCTCCCAGGGCGGCGCCTCCCCTCCCCTCTCTTCGCCCCTCGCCTCTACCTCGCTGTACTGCTCCAACACCGCCAATCACATTTGTCCTACGTCAAGACGCCACATGATCCTAAAGCAGCTAATGTTAAAGCAGTTAAGCCTTAGCTGCTTTAACGTTAGCTGCTTTAGGAAGTTCCGGGGGAGGGGCCAAGGGAAGCAAACGCGAGTAAGGGAGCTCCGCTGTGCCCTTCTGCACAATTTTCTGCATTTCGCGCGACACACCTACACACTGCCGCCGACACACTAATGTGTCGCGGCACACAGTTTGGAAAGCTCTGTTGTAAGGGGTTGCTGTTTCACAGTCCACTGAAGATCTGGCCAGTTTTCTGTCCTACAGTGGCAAATAGGTTTGTCTGTTTTGGGTTCTTAAAGGTCCTGGAGATTTCAACACTATCCTAATGTAATAATGAGTTCGTAATAAGGAGCAAAACCGGTTTGTGTACGTGCATGTGCTCCCCATCAGTATATCTTAGACACAACTAAAATAATTGTCTTATCCAGCGCTGCATGCTCTCACCTCAGTCAGGACTGGAGACTGGCAGATTAAAGGAAACAGGACCATGACAGGCCTGTAGTCTTCTGTAACATATCCAATACTATTCTAAAGAAGCAAGAAGACTAAAAATAGGATAAGGGATGTGTCCTTCAGTTTAGCACTGTAGTCTCAGCACAAGAATTGGAAGGGTAGACGGTATTGTGGATAGCCACCCTGTTAGAGCTGGTTTTGATGTGGTGAAGGTTGGTGCACTAGCTTAGCCATGATACAAACAAATGAAAAGATGTCTGAGCCTCCCTGTGGGTCATGACTCCTTTGATGAGGTTCACCTCTCACTCAATCCCATGCTTGAACCATGGGTGTTGAACATCTGTACAGAAATGCCCACTAGCAGTGTTCACACATAATGATAAGCAAAAAATTCTGGCTTCATAAACCACAATGCAAGCGAGCTGCATGTTAGTGCATGCAACCTGTTCACGCCTTGCTTTACATGAGCAGGTAAACAAACCAAGAAGGGATAGCTTTGTGTGATGTCCAGCCGAGGATTATGGTTAAGTGTGCCAAAGCACACCAGGGATTTCAAGTCCTGCCTCCCAGGTTGGATTATAAATGAAAGAAATATGTAAAACAAAAATGGTTGGCTTTTTATGCATCTATAGCCATATTTTTGTATTATGTTTTGCTAGCCACAAGTCTTTAAGGCAGAATGGAGTGATGGAAACATTTTAAATATTTACAATAGGTAGGAGCCGTAATTAAAGGCAAACTGAGTATGAAGTACTGATTTTGTTGAGAAAACAGGCATGGCTTTGTTAAATATTTCGGTGATAGGTTTTTCAGTAGAGTATCTGAATGCAGTTAGCATACTCAATATGCCCTACATTTGCAAGGTTGTTCCATTGTTGTGACATACATGAATACTTTCCTATTATGATGAAATTAGTGATAAGAGCGATTATCCATACACGTAGTCTGGAATAGAAAGTTCTCATTGGGTTTTTCTTTGGTACAGTTAAATAATTTAAATTGTATTTTTGTACCGTGGGATCTGTTTGCAAGAAACAGTCCTAGAGCATCACAAGTTTGGGTGTTTTTAAAACAGCAAAAATGCATCTCTGAGTATTACAAAAGATGTTAATGAGTTGCATTGGTTTTGTAAGCTCTTGCCTCCTGTGGATCCCTTTTGTGACTTTGTCAGAATGGGGGATACTTTAGGAGTTCAACAGAAAGTTTGAATATTTTCCCTCTACCTTCCCTCCCCCCTCCACCCCCCCATGTGCATATAAAACAAGCCTGCACATTCCTACCAGTCCTTGTAGCATTAATTGATTTTATATTGTATGGCTTAAACTGTGTTTTGTGAATTGTCCAGAGAGCTTTGACTATAGGGCAGTATAGAAAAGTAATAAAGAAAGAATAATAAAATGGCACAGAGCAGCTATTTAGTTGACTCTGTCTCAATTCTCGATATGGAGAAAGATAACCAAAGAGTTAAGTCCTTAAGGAAAAAAACCTGTCTCATGATTGAAGCCTCTGGTGCTGGAGATTAGGCAGATGGGGAGGAGACCCCTCCCACTGTTGCTGCCCTGATGATCAGTAATAGACACAGGACAGTGATAATTTTGTTGTAGCTCTTGCTGAATTTATTGATGGGAAGCCAGTGTGGGCCTCTGGTTATTTTAGTTAACTGCCCCCTTTGGGTCCTAAATTCTTGCTTTTCTTGTTAACAAATCATTTGATATATGCACTTTTAAAATGACCTTCATAGTTGGAGAAAGCCTTGGGAAAATGAAAATGCCTATGTGGAAGGCAGCAGCTGTGGTTCTCCTTGAGTGGCTTGTGTGTTTAGGTATCAAGACAGGAATATTTGTTGTTGTTGTTGTTCAGTCATTCAGTCATGTCCGACTCTTCGTGACCCCATGGACCATAGCATGCCAGGCCTTCCTGTCCTCCGCTCTCTCCTGGAGCATGCTCAAGTTCATATTCATTGCATCGGTGATGCTATCTAGCCATCTCATCCTCTGCTGTCCCCTTATCCTTTTGCCTTCGATCTTTCCCAGCATCAGGGTCTTTTCCAGGGAGTTTTCTCTTCGCGTTAGGTGGCCAAAATATTTGAGCTTCAGTATCTGTCCTTCCAATGAGCACTCAGGGTTGATTTCCTTTAGGATGGACTGATTGGACCTCCTTGCAGTCCAGGGGACTTGTAAGAGTCTTCTCCAGCACCACAGTTTGAACGTATCAATTCTTTGGTGCTCAGCCTTCCTTAAAGTCCAGCTCTCACAGCCATGCGTTACTACTGGGAAAACCATAGCTTTGATTATACAAACCTTTGTCGGCAAGGTGATGTCTCTGCTGGAGGTGGTCAAACATGAGATGACAAAATTGAACTTCGACATCTTGGGAATCAGCGAACTAAAATGGACAAGCATGGGCAAATTTAATTCAGGTGATCATCATATCTACTACTGTGGGCAAGAATCCCTTAGAAGAAATGGAGTAGCACTCATAGTCAATAAAAGGGTGGGAAAAGCAGTACTGGGGCACAATCTCAAAAATGATAGAATGATCTCTTTACGAATCCAAGGCAAACCATTCAACATCACAGTAATTCAAGTCTATGCCCCAACCACTGAGGCCGAAGAAGCTGAGGTTGATAGGTTCTGTGAAGACCTACAACACCTTCTAGGACTAACACCAAAAAAAGATGTCCTTTTCATCATAGGGGATTGGAATGCTAAAGTAGGAAGTCAAGAAATCACTGGGATAACAGGCAAGCATGGCCTTGGTGTACAAAATGAAGCAGGACAAAGGCTAATCAAGTTTTGCCAAGAGAACACGCTGATCATAGCAAACACTCTTTTCCAACAGCACAAGAGGCGACTCTACACAAGACAGGAATATAGAACTAAGTAAACATTTCCTTGCAGAGGAGTCAGCTGGTATAATACTAGTCCTGGCTTGGAAGGTGGATGGCTCTTGCTGGCTTGAAGGCAAGATGCATTGTAGGCTATGCATGTATTCCGTCCTGTCAGTAATCCATTCACTTCCTCTATTTATGCTTTGGCCAGGCCTTCCCTTTCACCTCATATTCCCTTTTACCATCTTTAGTTTTGAGGAACAGAAGGGGCTTTTCCTGTGTTTATTATACCTTTTCTCCTATGAAATTCTGAACTCTATATTTCCCTTTCTTAACCAGATCTAGGCTAGTGAAAAATAACACACTGGATTTGCATGATTAAGTAGAGTTAAATTACAAATGATATGCAAACCTCCTTTAAATCTGGTGTTACAGAGGTGAAAGGTAAACAAATATGAAATCATTGAGCAAAGGCCTTGTGAGTTCTAGGTTGTTCATAGACTTCCAGCATGACTTCGAATTAGTTTTTAAATCTTTCCAATACATATCTAGAAGAAGATAAAATATTTGTCTACAAGAGATTTGTGAAGTAAAGCTAAGTCTCCAGACTGTTGTGAATTAGAATGTATAGCAACCAGTATACCAATGTTAGAAAAAGTGATCCAAAATGTTACTTGAAAATCAGATTTCCTGCTTCTCTCCTCACTCCCTCTGGCTGCTTGTTTCAAGGCAGATCTGCTTTTGTGATCTTGCAGGCGCAACCTTACAAAATTGTCCCTGATCTTCAGCCATATGCTAGCAGAACTCAAAGGCATTTTCCCAAGTGGACTCTTCCAGGGAGACACATTCCGGATCACAAAGGCAGATGCGGCAGAATTCTGGAGAAAAGCTTTTGGGGAAAAGTAAGTACTCACTGCAAAATATGCTTCTTTCTTCTAGGGCTCCAGCAAGTCTTTAGGTGAAGGAAGCTTGTAAAAGCGGGGCTGCTGCCAAAGCCTGAAGAAAGGTGTTTTTAGCATCTGTGAATAGTAAAAGACAGAACCCTGAGGGGAACAGGGAAGATTGCAAGGGAGTGGCGAAAGATCTCCACCTTGCCAGGAAGAGATTGAACCACCCAAGTATTCCCCTGTGTAGCTTCTAGGTCCTACCATCACTTCCACCAGCTTATGGCCCCTAGTCACTACTGCTGAAAGATCCAGCTGGACAGTTCCCATATCTGTCTTCAGACTTATCCTATCATTGGAATATGGGTGCTGACTGTTGTGCTAGTGTTTGGGGCTGTAATGCTGCCTTCATGTTAGGGTGTTTTTTTGATTGAACAGGAGACAATGTTGAATAACAGCAAAATAGGCCAGTCCACTTAGAATAACAGACAAACCAGATGTTTCTTGCCTTCCTACCAGTTCTGTAAGTCACAGTACTGCTAGATCAGTCTTTTTGTGTCCATTTTAGGTGAAAGGGGAATTAATGTATCCCTTGGCTTTAAGGAACTAGGCTGACATAACTCTAGATGATTGTCTCTAGAGGTTAATTTAACTGTAGTTGGAGGCCAGAATCATACGTTCCTTTCTAATTGAGCTTCCGTTTATGAAATATGCATTTTAAGTCTATAAAAACATACTTCAAAAGTGCTACTTGTCAAGATGTTTACTTGTAGCCCTTGCTTATAAATGGTTGGGTTTCTTTACTTCCAGGAGTTAACTTGTCACTAGCTCAATATCTGAAAGCAGCTAATTAAACACAAGATACCTTGTTCAGATGAAGGCTGTGACACCTCCCTTTATCTTGCTGCTCCACAAATATAGGGACAAATGTTTCAGTAGTCAGTTTAATCCATTACAGAACAGATTTAAAATTAGAACTGATGTTGTCCAATCGCGCTTCAGTGTGAATCATTTTCCTTAAGCAACATGCCTTGTTCTTGCAATGAGCTTACATGCATTTTCCTTCCTTCCTTTCTTTGTGGATGTGAAACACTATGCATATATTGAATGCTGACAGTATGGCAGAATGTGGGGTTCCTCAAGACTACTTTTTCCCCCACTACTAGGACCATAGTTCCATGGAAGACCTTCCGTCAGGCCCTGCATGAAGTGCATCCTATAAGTTCAGGCCTAGAGGCAATGGCACTGAAATCAACTATTGACTTGACATGCAACGATTACATTTCAGTGTTTGAATTTGACATCTTTACCCGTCTTTTTCAGGTAAGGAAAAAAAGAGACAGTGCTTGCTTTAACACAGGTTAACTACTGACATTCTTATTTTCCCAGGCGTTTTAGTCTTTCAGTTTCTGTTTTAAATTTGTTACTGTATTTTAAATGTTTGCATTGCTGCTAGGTTTTATTTTGGTTTTTATTTTTATTTTATACTGTAGTTTAATTTTTTTTAACGTTTATATTGTATCTTACGTTGCATTTTATGGTTTTAGTTTTTGTGAACTGCCCAGAGAGCTTTGGCTATTGGGCAGTATAGGAATGTAATAAATAAACAAATGGTTTCCTCATTTTGTAATACTGTTATGTCAGTACTGTCATTTTTCATCTGACCATTTTGTACTTGCTCAGTTCTCAAATGTTTCTCCTCTCCATTGTTAGCAAATTCCTCCTTTCCAAAATGGTAGCACTAATGTGGTGGCCTTCCACTGCCAGTTTAGAATTCTGGGAACAGGAGGATTTAATGCTGACACTGGGACAGTTGCTCCTTGGGGCAGCCTTGACAAGAAAGGTGCCATATACCAGTGGACCTGGTTGTGTGTCCGGGGGTTGGGATTCACTAAGAGTCTTAGCTGAACCACAAACTCATGTTGAGCAAGTCATTAGTTCCCAGCTTCTGACTGGAAAATGAGGACAACTCATTCTGCAGGATTGTTGATGATAAAATGAGAGCAGGATCGAAATGTTCATGTTCCGTTGCAGAATGTTATAAAATTGTTTGCTGCAGTTTTAAACCCTGTGCATACTTACTTGGGAGTAAGTCCCATTGAACTTGGGCTTACTTCTTAGTAAACCCACATGGAATCTGGCTGCGTGAGAAATAGCAGAGAAGTCCTAATCTGATGTAAAATGTGTCCCTTTCCCCCCTAATAAAAGTTGAGCACGAGGCAAGTGTTCCTGCTGGAAATTACTGGTTACATTTTGGTGTTCTTTTTTCTTCAGCCGTGGTCATCTTTGCTCAGGAACTGGAATAGCCTTGCAGTGACTCACCCTGGTTACATGGCATTCCTGACGTATGACGAGGTCAAAGCACGGCTTCAGAAATTCATTCACAAACCTGGCAGGTGAGTACTTGAAGGCAGCATCCCTTTCTTGCTATTCTACTGCATTCTGTCAAAGGAAATTTGATGTAACTCAGAGACGATGGGAGGCATTTTGGCATTAACTGCCAGGGGTCAAAACTTAAGGCAAGCAGATAGGAACATCGGAAGCTGCCTTATAATGAGTCAGACCATGGGTCCATCTGGGCCAGTATGGTTGACACTGCAATCGAAAATGGGAGCAAGCCAAGCTTCATGCTGGAGCTCAGTGAATCTTGGTGCACTCAAACATCACTGATTCTCCCAGCCCTAATGGTGGGCTGCTACCCATCCAGATGACTAGGTGTGGGAACTCGCAAGGCTTGTTTGGAGGGGATGTATAGCCAAATCTTCACTTATGGTGCAGCCTGAGTTGTGTAGTCCAAAGCAGTTGCCAGGCAGGCAGCTTGTTTTTTCAGTTCCACCCACATTTGATCAGCAAACCTTACCTCTGCATTTCATATCACAAAGTGGGGTTTGACACCAGAGGAAGAATTGTGTGAAAAGTGTCTAAACTTCTGGAGGCCCAGAAAAACTGTCCTGATTCCAAGTAATAGTTTTGGACTCGGTCACAGGACTATAGCACACTGGCTGCAAATCTTGATGTTCCCTCTAATCCTAGAACTCTTTCTGGGAATGAGATTGTTTTCCATCCCCAAAGCATCCTGGAAAGATCCTGTATAATCTAAAGCCAACTTATAACATCAAGGAAGTGAAAAGCATCCTTGCAGTGATGGATAAGGCTCAATTTAATGTTGAAAGGATTTTTCAGGTTTTTTAATACTTTCTGTCTATCTGGCTGTAGGTTCTCACTTAGATCTACAGGTGAAACGGATGTGGAAAACTTAAGAAGAAAATGAGACATTTTCAGCTGTTCCATTTTTTTTAAGGCTCTATCTGTAGGTAATTCAGCTAGCAAATTCATCTTATCAATAAAGTCTGTGTGTTCCTTTTGTTTTCAGTTATATTTTCCGTCTGAGCTGTACACGACTCGGTCAGTGGGCAATTGGTTATGTCACTGCAGATGGAAATATTCTCCAGACAATCCCCCACAACAAACCCCTCTTTCAAGCACTGATTGATGGCTTCAGGGAAGGCTTGTAAGTAACTTCTCAATGCAGTGTTATGGCTCCTACCCTTTCCAGTTAGTGAGTCTGTAAGACGATGCCCTTCGGATGCCGCTGGTTTTAGGCTGTACCTCCTTAGGTCCTGATCCTTCCGTCATTGGAAAGTAGAAGGGAACTGATGAATGAATTCTGCTCTATCCTGGCAGACCTATAGTACTTCTCAAACCTCAAGCACTGATGACTCCCTTGCCTGGGGTTTCTTAGGTATTTTTCATTCCGTGGGCCATGTAACTACATGACCTTTAGGCTTTGGTTAGAACACACTTCTAACTTAAGCATATACTGAGGTGCTGTACCATACTTTGGGATGGAGTCTGAATTTGACACTAGTCGTGCAATCAGACTCAGTTTCGCCATTTGGGCTTTTAGGCTCTCCAGTCTGATGCTACACTTGGACCACAAAGAGCAGAACTGTGCTGCAAACGTGCTTGTGATATCGCACAGTTTGGTTAAGGTGTTGTAGCAAAATCAGCTGGGAGATTCTTGAAGCTGAGAGATACGTCCTTTTCCAGCACATTTGTGTTAGCAAACCACAAAACAAACTGTTTTATGCATTCTGGTTTTTGCAAGTGCTGCTCTTTAAGAAAGTTCATTTTCACCATCAAACTCCTGCCTCCAGTAGCCAAGTCTTTCCCACCTAAGACACTTTGCTGAAATTGTGCCACATTCAGTTGGTTCCACTGTAGATGATAGAGATTATTTCTGTTGAACAACCTTGTGTTCTACTCTATAGTTACTTATATCCTGATGGACGGAATCAGAATCCTGACCTGACCGGTCTGTGTGAACCCACCCCACAGGATCACATTAAAGTTACACAGGTGAGCAGAGCTTGAGTTTGGGAAGAAAGAGTGTAGAAATCACAGTTTGAGTCTGGGACAGTCAAGAACATGGATCAGAGTGGAGGGGGTGCAGTGATTTTTTATAATGTTAGCTTTTCCTCCTTATCCAAGGACTGCAGTTTGAAAACTTTGTGTTCAGGGGCTCTTGGTTGTGTAATGATCATGCCATATTACATTGTGGCACCATTTGGACTGCCCTCTCCTTACAGGAGAAAATGGGTGGTCATAGACAGCTTGTTTTAGATACACGTAAGCTTTACAATTGTCAGTTGCCAGCAATGAAGCTGAGCCTTTAAAAGCCATCCAGGTGGCAATCTTGGCAGTAGTAAAGGACAAAAATATTATCACCTTGAAAATTTGGGATGCATTACCTGTCAGATATTATAAAGGGAGACATAATCAGACACCATCACTTGTTCTTTTTTCCTTTTACTCTTAGGAACAATATGAATTGTACTGTGAGATGGGCTCCACCTTCCAGCTTTGTAAAATTTGTGCAGAAAATGACAAGGATGTGAAGATAGAACCCTGCGGCCACCTTATGTGCACTTCCTGTCTCACTTCATGGCAGGTATGAAACTTGCTTCGTTTCAGAGCAAGGTTGCTTGAGGCCTAGGCCCTCTGTTTCTCCATTCAAAGCTGCAGGTGTTAAGCTCACTTGCCTGTGCTTGATGTGTATTGACATAGCTGGCGATGACTTCACAAAAGGTGTCTGTGTAGGGGGTGTCGTCCTAAGGCCATGTCACTTTAGTGCAAATAAGCAGTTGCACATAGATGTGTACCAAAGCAATTACATTTTGCAGGGTGCCATGAGTGAGTTGTGAATTGTAAGTAGCTAACCTGTGCAGTCACCCTGGGTTTCTGTTGAATGAAGTAGGGGAAAAGTGGTTTAGCATCCCGCTATAGCTTGCTGAAGGGGAACAAAACATAAGTACCATGATCTTTCTCCCCCTTTTGTGTAGTCATGAGGGCCAATTAATAGGGACAGTCTTGTTAACTTTTTGTTACCGTATCAGACCATAATTCTGACTTGCATGTTGTGGGGTAGTACGATTTTCCTTTTCTTTCTTCTCTACCAGGTACCAAGGTGTTCTTTTCACTAGTCTCCCTCCTTGTCTTTTCCTGCAGGAATCAGAAGGGCAGGGCTGTCCATTCTGCCGGTGTGAAATTAAAGGCACAGAACCCATTGTAGTCGACCCGTTTGATCCCAGAGGAGGGGGAGGGCTACTGCGGCAAGGTGCAGAGGGGGCCCCCTCCCCAAACTATGATGACGATGACGACGACAGAGCGGACGAGTCGCTCTTCTTGATGAAAGAACTGGCTGGTGCGAAGGTAATCGTCTTTTGTCAGACCCTCTTCCGTGGAACTCGAGGTAGTGTGCATGGGGCTCCCTGGTGGTCTCCTGTCCAGGCACTGACCAGTATCAGACTTGCTTTGCTTCAGCAGGTTGCTGCTTCTTATGCCTTCAGACCATGCCCTGGGACTTGATTGCCTTCCAACGTGAATCACATGTACTGGGCTTGTCGAACGTCCCTTTAGCATAGGAGTAGGCAATTTGTGGCCCTCCAGATGTTTTGGCCTACATCTCCCATCAGCCCTAACCAGCACGGTCAGTTCTGAGAGACACTGGGGAGTTGCAGGCCAAAACATCTGGAGGGCCACAAGTCGCACCCTTGCCTAGCACTTCTTGGCTGCATGCAGATGTCAGCATCTGCTTTATTGGATTGAATTACGTGCATGTTGGCCTTCAGTAAATGTTGCACTGTGGAGTACTCCTGTTCAGGGTTCCAGCCAGCCATGCCCTTCGCCACAATACTCCAGACTGTCTTTGGTTCTCCCCCTCTCCCTAGGTTTTCTTTTCTGAAGATTTTACTGTATTTCTGCAAGCCTTGGGGGTTTCCTCCCTCATTAAAGCTATTATATAATTGCATATAGATGTCAAGCAGTTGGTTGGAATTGTATGTGAACCAGCTCCCTCTCCACTTTATTGGGAGCAGATTAATGATTTCTGTGATGACTGTGTCTTGGCAGAGACCATTTGCATGCCTCTGCCCTACTCGGATGTCCTCAGCTGGGGGGGGGGGGGGGGGCTCTGTACTTAAGATGGCAAAGCTTGCCACCTAGTGGTTTAAAAAAACATTTCTGCTGTTGCATGTCCAGTGCCGATCTGGTGTGCATATTCATTGGCAACACAGAACAGCTTCTGTATTCAGAGCGAGCCCTTTTAGAGATGAGCCATCAGGTCTGTTGGGGGAGAATCGAACATATTGGTGTGTGCTCGGTTCATAGTGGCAGATTATGAACTCTAGTTAATTAAAGGCTGACTTGCAGCTCCAAAGCAGTGAGGAGTTTGTTATATTAGGTTAAACAGTATTTTAACAGGGGCTTCATTTTGCCTCTTTGCAGGTAGAACGTCCTCCTTCTCCATTTTCAATGGCTCCGCAGGCATCGCTTCCCCCAGTACCCCCACGATTAGATCTTCTGCAGCAACGAGTGTCCAACCCACCTGGGGCTTCGAGTCCAGGGACTACCTCTAAGGTACATAACCCTACCCTCCCTTCTCTCCCCTATAAAGTGATGCAAATGGGAACAAGTTCAGTCTTCCTGCATATGGCATTCCTTCTTTTGTCCAAGGAGATCCTAGTTTTCTGAATTTTCATGGAAACTCTCTTGCCTTCCATGATTTTTCTAATGACTCTTTTATTCAGTTACACACACAGGTGTTTGCATAGGACCATCCAGCTAAACATCAGGTCGGCATCTAACTGATGTTTGATTTTCAGCCAGGGTACCACTTAAGACTTGCAACTGCACTGATGGGAATAGTGTTGCTTGATGCAGCCATTTAGCTGTGCTGCGCTGGCCCTCAGAGGCTCTTTTTCTCCGTTTCCTCTGCCTTCATCCCTGTTGCAGCCACACTGTCAAGTTCTTGTAAGCCTTTCTAGACATTGCTTGGAAGGTTTGCCATTTTCTTGTTTTGTAGGCTGCACCTAGTTCCCTTCACAAAGATAAACCTTTGCCAATCCCGCCAACGCATCGAGATCTTCCTCCTCCTCCACCTCCAGACAGGCCACATTCCATTGGGACAGAGAATCGACCTCAGAGACGGCCCTTGCCTTGCACGCCGGGAGATTGTCCTTCCAGAGACAAGTTACCCTCCATCCCCTGTAATCGCCAGGGAGAGCTCTGGCCACTGCGACCAATCCCCAAAACTCCAGCTGTAACTCCAAGCCCTGGTGGTGAACCTTGGCCAGGCCGGGAGCTAACAAACCGGCACTCGCTCCCTTTCTCACTGCCTTCTCAGATGGATTCCAGAGCTGATGCTCACAGGCACGGGAGTACTCTGAGCCTGGACACCACTGTGGTAAGTGTGCCTCAGGTCAGCAGGCTTCTCTACCTTGTACTCTCATATACTTGCACACCATTCTGAAAGATTGCTTGAAAATAGCGCAGTTGCTTTTGTATGTAATTTGTTAAGAGATAACAACTCCGTTTGCATGTAATGCTCAATTCCCAGGTTAAACAACCCAGAAATGGGTGTGGCCACGTGGGAGCGAGCTTCCTGCCCACTCGCCACTTGCACAGTCCAAAACATCCCAGGAATGCCCTGTTCCCCAGTCGTTATTGTGATGTCTGAACCCAGAACTCTTGGGTTATTTAGGGGTTAAGCAACCAAGAGTTAGCCCATAGGTTGTTGAGTTTGTTGTTGGGTTAACTTTCAATTGTTTAAGCCCTAAACAACCCAGAGTTCTGGGTTCAGACGTCACAAAGCAGAAGCGTCAAGTGGCTGTACCAATTCCTGGGTTGTTTAACTCAGGAATTGGGCATTATATGCTAACCAGGGCAACTTCTTTGCCCCAGGAAATGCTTCTGCCTCTAACCTAGTGAGGTCTGAAAGAGAAGTGATTGCCTGAGAGTTGGTTCACACACTTAAATGGAACAGACCCTCCCTCCTTGTTGAGGGGGCGGGGAGTGAGAGTGTTTATGCATCCCCCACATGTATGAAACATCAGGTGTGGTGATGCTGGCTGTAGACACTAACGTCTGTGATCTTATCCCGCTCAGAAGTTGTGCGTGTGTATGGCTCGTGTCCCACATTATGTTGTAGACATGTTAAGTAGGAGTGTGTGAGTCTTCAGGCTCCCCCACCCCACATAGACATAGATAGAGAAGGCCTGCAGTGAACTGGCCCACAATATTGCACATTAAATTGTTTAATTTATGGGCTGAAACTCCTCTGAAGTCAGTACCAGGAGAGGCAGTAGAATTCTTGGGGGAGCGGGTCAGAAAGGAGTGTGAAGGGCACTTGTCCACTGGAATCTCACAGACACCCACATCATCCTCTGTTTCCAGTAGCTACCGCTGAAGGTCTTACACAACAGCAGTGTGGGCTGGCACTGCTGTTGACAGCATGTTAAACGCTGAGCCAGCAGTTTCACATTGAGCAGGATCTGCTTCCCCCATATATGCTTGGTCATATTTTCTTCCAAGCAAGTTTCCAAACTACACTGTTTGGAGAATGCAGAGCAAGTATGTCTAATGCCAGTCTGTTCTTGCTGATATACAGCTCCATGAAATGGGCAACAAGTGATGCCTAGAAATACCTTCTTTCAGGAAGATGATAAGTGTGGACCTAGTGAAGATGTTTTTTCTCTCTCAAACCTTCTGCCAGTGGTGGTGTTTGACACTGCGTTTTCTTACAGAACCAACCCAGCGGACTCCCAACTGGCTCAGACAGTGAGCTTTCTAAAATAAAACCTTCTTCTTCTGCCAATGCCATCTATTCTCTCGCTGTAAGGTATGCGGTTCCCTAGCAGAGGGCTTGGTGATGGAAATTTCTCAGAATTGCAGCCAGTGTAGGGTTGACTTACACATCCAGTAAACAGTGGCTGCATTACTGTAGGGGGTTTCCTGTTGTGTGTGCTAGTTTAAGCCTGAATTTTCTCTGTATTGGCCCATGTCACTTACTAGGATGCTGAAATGCATGAAATGGAATGGATTATTTTACATTAATCTGCTTTATGTCTGGCTGAATTGTTTTGTTTGCTTGTTTAAATGGTGAAAATTACTGTGATATGCCTTGAGTGATTCTAGTTAAGGAAATCCGTTAAAAGTGCTGAGGGCCCCAGAGGTGTCAGCTTATAAACTATCTGGGGTGGTGGGGGATTTGAGGCATCATGAACCTAAAAGATGCAGCAGATCTCAGCCATGCTGAAGATGCATCCCTTCTTTGCACAGGGGTACAAGGCCTCTTCTTCCTGGGGGACGCAGCCACATGCTCTGAATGCAAGGGTGGGCCTTGCAGGCAGAGCTGCTTAGCATTCCCACCTCAGATGCTAGAATCAAACGCATGGCTAGCCCCTGGCTTTGAAGCTGTCTTCGCAGGTAGCTGAAGCTGCTCCTTGGTCTCCCATAGATTTTCGTGTTTAACTCTGAGCCTTTTTTCTCTCTCTCCCACACCCTAGACCATTGCTTGTGCCGAAGCTACCACCCGGAGAGCACTCTGAAAATGATGACGACACGGAGTACATGTCTCCCTCTTCCTTGCCCCTTGTGCCACCTGGCTCTGCTGGACAAAAGCCTGAGGCCAAATTGCCCTTGGAAATGAGTCAGAGTTCACGGTGAGGCAACCCACCCATTCAGGACAATATGATGGTTTTGTTTCAGCAGCATTGTGTCTGTCCACCTGTCATGTTTTTTAATTTTTATTTACGTTTTTATAGTCAGGGGCTCTGAATGGGCTGGGATATTTAAGAGCAAGAATGAATTACTTTAGAATTCATCTTAACATGTAAGTTAAAACTGTTTCAGCCCTGGCTTCCATTGAAAGGCAGCCTCGTAAAGCGTCTTGCTGCTCTCCCAGAAGATGCTTCCTCATCTGCTATATAGATTGAGGCCCATTTCATGTGTTGCCTTCTGAAGCAGTCAGGTTGCTATGAGTTGGTTTTGTATGGTGAATGCATGAAATCCTAGTTTTGAACATGACTGTACGTCTTGAAAACTGGGGTTTAACATTATGGGGTGAACCAAATGTTCTAAAGCGTAACCTGGTGTGGTGAATGCCAGCTCTCCATCACAAGAGGACTAATTTAAAGAGCATATAATATGGCAACATCACCTTGTGGTGACTTGAAGAAAATATGAATTGTATTTTTATTTAAATATTTTTCAAAAATAGCTCAAAGTATTTTATGAAGATTCCACATATAGCAGACAAATATAGAATTGTGTCTTTGAGTAGAAAAGTGCTTGCAAATATGCTGACAAGCGACACTTAAAAGCTCAAATAACGTATGAGAAAAAAGCCCATTTTTTTTTTTGGCAATTGACGTCATCTGACGAGCATATGACCCAGTTCACATGACCAACCATGGGTTAATTGATTAAGCCATGCTTGGTTGGGGCGATGCAGGAAGGATCGTGCTCACAGCCTCCTGCCCACTTGCCACTTCCCCTTTGCATCCAGTTTAGAAAACAACCTAGGAATGCCTGTTCCTAGGTTTTTCAGCATGACATGTGAACCCAGAATTATGGGTTGTTGAGGGGGAAATAACGCAGGCTTTTAATGCAACAACAAATGATGGGTTGTTTTCTAAACCACATGCAAAGTGGAAGCAGCAAGTGGGCAGGTGGCAGCATGCTCAGTTTTGCACAGCCCCAACAACCTATGGGTTGTTGTTATGTGTGAACTCGGTCTGTCTGCAGTGTGTCCTTGAGCATGGGATGTCTAGTGCCTGCTCCTACTGGAAGGAACCACCTGTGTTCCTGAACCAAATGCACTTTCTTTTTCTTTGCTCAGAGTGTTGGAGTGTGGCCAGGAAATAGATGGATGTACCTATGAAGCAATGTTCAACATCCACTCACAGGCAGCACCTTCTGCCTCTGAGGCTGCCAGTGTTCCTGGTAAGTGGCCTGAGAAAAGCATCAGCGCATAACCAGGTGAAAACCTACAGACCTAGTGTTCTGCCAAGCTCTTACTTTAGCCCATGGGATTTTTGCTTTATGTGGAATGAAGAAACTAAGGTGTCAGTAAAGAATGCGTGTGTGGGGGGAGATGGGGTCCCAGGTGCTTCCAGATCTGTGACATTTAGAAAGCTTTTGGTTACCTACTGCTGTTCATTGCATCGTTAATGTCTGTGCAACTTCCTCAAGTTTGGGTTTTTGGTTCTTGGTGTTCCCCTTTGAAACACAATGTGTCTGCAGGAAGTAGGGCTGGAGCTAATGGTGTGCTCCTTTTCATTGGTTTTAAGAAGGGGGTGATGTAGCTGCTGCCAATGACACCAATGGTCCCGAGGAGTCGGAGAATGAAGAAGATGGTTACGACGTGCCCAGACCAGCCATCCACGTGACCATAGCTCGTCGCACGCTATCCGATATCTCCAATGCGACCTCTGCCTTCAGCCGTGCCTCTCTGGATGGGGATGTTCTAGCAGGTGCGCAATCTTGGCTCTTGCTGTTTTGCAGTGTGGCATGTACACTGCAAATTCATGGAGGACAAGGCTGTCAATGGCCATGTGCTACCTTCAGTATCAGAGGCAGTATGCATATGTACACCAGTTGTTGGAAGGGTGCTGTTGCACTCGTGCCCTACTTGTGAGTTTCCCATAGGCATCTAGCCGGCCACTCTGGGAAACAGGATGCTGGACTAGATGGACCCTTGGTCTGATCCAGCATGGCTTTTCCTATGTATGAACCAGCCCTGCATAAACAATATCTGACAGATGTGTAGTGTGGTTGACTAGCTGTTCTCAGCATTTTCCCAAGGGGGCTTTGCAATGGATTTTGATATAGCAGTCCTGGCAGTCTCAACTCCAGACATTCCCAACTCCAGACATGAAAGAGCAGAAGTGTAGCCCTTTGTGCTATGGATCAGCCATACACAGTCTTCTCCTCCCTTTGTTTTTAAGACAGGCAAGGAACTGGCTAGCAGTGTGGCTTTTTCTTGCACTTCACCACACATTTCTCAAAAGTCCTGTAGCATAAGGGCTACTTTTGCTTAACATCAACATGCTGGATATGATGTGACTTAATCTGTGAGGCTGGGCATTTCTGCACCTTCGTGTGGTGACAAAAGGGAACCAACAGTGGATTTCAGTGATAGAGTAGCAAACTAAACAGGAGTGCTTCAAGACACTGAATATCTCAAATGTGTAGCTGTACGCCTTCAAACAAACTTGCATTAACTAACAGTATTGCTAACTATGGAATATTGTTGTGAAGAGTTATAGCCCTGAAGTTGGACATCTTGTAAAAGAAATCCCTCCTGGCCATGGATTCCTATCTGTTCAAAAATGCTTGTCCCCTTCCTCATGTGGTCCCTTCTCTTCCAGGTTTCTCTGATGGCTCCCAGGTTCCAGAGCGGCCACCAAAGCCCTTGCCTCGGAGGATTAACTCTGAACGGAAAGCCGGCAGCTGCCAGCAAGGCGGAGGAGCAGGGCCGGTCCCTGCTGCCCCCCCACAGCTCTCCAGTGAGATCGAGAACCTCATGAGCCAAGGCTACTCATATCAGGACATCCAGAAAGCTCTAGTCATTGCCCATAACAATATTGACATGGCCAAAAATATTCTCCGGGAATTTGTCTCCATTTCCTCCCCTGCCCACGTGGCTACATAGCACATCCCAGGCCCTGCCTGGGACACCCCTGTGCATCAACCTGCCTGGGCAGTTTCCTGTCCAGCTTCTACCTAGAGGAGATAATGGGCTCCTTGAGAGACTTCCTGGGAAGTCAGGCCTGCCTCTACAGAGAATCGGTCATCAGGGTTTTATGCGATTCCAGGTTTCAAAGCAAATGGAATGAAATGGAGTGGATAGGAGTGTCCTCGACAGTCTGTGTGTCTTTTGGGAGTCTCTCCTTCCCTCCCCCCCCCCCGCCCCCGCACTTTCTAATTTGAGAGAACAGATGTATGGCTTCTGATAGATATGTCTGCGGGTTCCCATGCTGGTGGACCAGAGGGGTGGGCTGGGATCTTTGTCTTGTGCTGTGAATTCAAACTGGATGCCAACATGTCGAACGGCGTCTCCCCATCGCTTGTGGTGTGCCCTCCTGCGGTTCAGGGTACTTGATTTGGGACTCTTTGCTGCTGTATGTTCCGGCTCAGGCTTTTTGACCTCCTGCAGCTGGGTACAGGTTCTTGACTAAGGAAGAGGTTTCAATAGCTTCCTTCTGCTACGACATCCTCTCCTGTTCTCTTCTGCCTCCTGCTTGCCCCCTCCCTTCAGTCATGTCCAGCTCCTTATTGCTCCGAGTTGGGTTGCTTCTTCTGCAAGCCAGCATTGCTTGCCACACAATGGATGCTGAGGTGTTGTAGATGCTGGACTTCTCGCCTGTGCTCGGGGAGGGGGATCAGGTGCTGCCTAGATTTCTAGCCTCGCTTCAATGTAATCCAGATTCCTGTGGAGGAAGCAGCTGTCTTTCAGCACTCCCCGTGCTGTTGCTGGTTGAGATGCTCTGTCCCCTTAGCAGCGTCTAGATGCCTCGTGGCCATCCCACCCTTGCTGTCATCTCGCCAGAGAGCTTCCTGCAGATGGGAGTTAACTGTGTGCTGGCTCACTTGCGCATTTCTGTAGGTAAATGTGTTCAGCATTCATGGAGATCTCTTACCGGCTCAGCAGTAAAAATGCAACAACTTTCTGCAGGGCTATGAAAGACAAAGATCTTTCTTTTTCCCTGCTTGTTACATCAGGAAAAAACACATTCAGATCCTTTGCCGGGCAACAGGTCCGAAGAAACTGTAGGGGGCAAAAAGAGATGAGTGTTGCTTTCGAGAGGTGCTGATTTAATGATGCCCTTGTTTACGTTTTAAGCTCTCGGGGCTTGTGGCACCTTGATGGGAGTTCTAGAAAGAGATGTATTTGGGCATTGACAGCCACCATCTGGCTAATGGACAGCAAGCAGTTTACATTCAGAGAGTACTTCCTCTTTCTCATCCACTTTCCAAGCCTTCACAGCCATCTGCACAATTACCGCATTAGCCACAACATGAAGATTTATATCTTGAAATACGTTGCATATTTGGTTTCCCCTGCAGTTGCCCATTTAAAAAGTACCAGTTCCTCTGCCCCAGATAAGGATGCTGAGACTTTCCACCAGAAGAGGGGGTTAGAGGGGGAGAGGCTGAGCTTCTGTGGATTGCGTTTCTCTCTAAAGCTACAGCCCTGCCTGTGCACAAGCGCTTGGATCCCTGGGAAGGAATGGCAGAGGATGCTAGAGACGGTACCTGTTTGTACAGGTGCCATTGTTGACAGCCAGCTGGCATTGCTCTTCAGTGCTGGCAGTGCTGTTTGCATGGGAAAGTATGAAGATTCGAAGACCATGGGAGAAGTTGGTTGTTGCCTGCAATGGTATAAAAGCCAAGTCGCTGACTTGGCCAGCTGTGGCCCTTGTCTGTATTTTTGCTGCCTAGGGAAGGAGTTTTCCGAAGCTAACGCCTCCGGGAGCCCCCTCCATGCATGGGACCAGACAGTAGCAATGTCAGTCCAATTTTGCTGCTTTCATGTGAAACACTGTGAAGATTTTTAACCTACCAGGCCTCATCGAGAGTGTATTTTGGAGTTCTTGGTGATCCTGATGGCATTTAGGAGCAGGAGAAGGAAAGCTCTCTGTTCTCTTGGAAAAAACTGCAGGGGAGAGAGTTGTGGCCAGGCAGTTTCTTCAGTATCCAGCGGCCTGTGCGTTTCTCTTCAGTGTGAGAGGTGCTCCTGTTTGATATTTCTCCCCAAAGTGGCTGCTAACGCCAAGTCGAGTTGGGGGCCAATTTGCTGAGGATTAATCCTTTGCAAAGCCAGATTTCCCAGTCAGCTGGAAATGCTGTTGGTTTAGTGCTGGGGAATTTGTTGGCAGCCTGCCTTAATTGCCAAGCAGCCCAAGAATTGACCCCCTTGCGGAAAACAGCAGCGTTGCCACCACCAGTTTGCCTCTGCAGATGGGCCGTGTGAGGGATGCTCTGGACACCCCAAGTAGGGCCGTGTTTGGCCTGTTGGGGCCATTCCAGAGACTAGATAGATGAGTGTGAGCATTGTAGCATGTATAGCTGGCAGGACTCTTCTGCATGTGTCCTTTTTATCTACTTGTGTCTTACATTTACATGAGGAGACTTTTGAAGTGGCTTTTTGTCCTTGAACCACATGGATGTCTTCATTGGCAAGCACAAGGGAGGCCGAGCGAAAACGCTTCCCAAGGTGTGTTCCTTGCTGCTTTAAAATTTTGACCTTAATACGTTTTTCCCTGTGTCTCTTAATCTGAAAAGGTTGTCTTGTTTTACTTAAAAGCCAAATGTATAGTGCCTTTTGTTAGGGGAAATGCCGTATTTCCAAGCTTGAATCTGAAGACAGATTAAAAACTTGATTGGGGAAAGCCATGGCGCTGCTCCTTATATACAGCAGCTTGGAAGGAAAAAATTGTCACCCCAAACCTAGCAGATGGGGTGTAGCAGTGCAGCCCCAGCAAGCTTTCCTACTGTTACTAACAGTGAGTTGTCAGTGTTCCTTGCTACCCTAACCTTGACTTGAAGGCAGCGCAACTCTGATGCGGGATTTTAGTACAGCCAGTTGGTCATGTGGGTCATCAAAAAGACCCAAATTGCCCCCAAGCTTCCCGTTCTTGAAACAGAATGAACAAAATGTAAACGTATGGCATAAGACTGGAAGCAAAATATAGCTGTGCCTCCAGGCACATGTGGGATCTTGTGCCAAGTTTCCTGTCATCTTCAGGACTTCTTTCTGCAAGTGCTGTGCGGATCAAGTGCAATCCACCAGGATCTCTTGTGAAGCGTGCTGTTGAGACCCCCATTAATTTCTCCGTGTGCGCGCGCGTGCAGTTGCACAAGGAGTTTCCTGTGGATTTTGCTCTTAAGTATTAAATGTCCAGTGCCTGTTCAGCTTGCAGAGGTTTTCTCATTTTGCAGCTGTTGCCTCCCCACATCTTAAAGCTGCAACTGCATTTGGGGAATTATTGTGTGGCTTTTTTGAATGTCATCTCCTTGTAGTCAATTTTGGATCAGTGTAATTTGCTATGGGTGGCTATTTAAGCCCGCTAATGAAGAACTACTGTTCTTGTGACTAACATTGCAAAAAGCCCAGGGTTGGGGGATATGAAGACTGAAATGCTAAATTTATAAATTACCTTTGGGTGGGAGAGAGGGGTTAATAAGTAGCTTTATTTCTCCTGAAGGTTGAGAAACAATTTAATATCAGTGTTGAAAATTTCAGATTTTCACTGACTATTTTAAAGGTTATAATAATGTCATTAATATAAAAAATATATATTAGCAGTATTTAATCCTTTCAGACCTGTAAAGAATAAAAACAGAAGGTAAATATTCTTACAGAGTAGCCGAGCTTTAAGGTTCATTTGGTCTAAAGTCCTCATTTTGTTCTGCAGATGCATTGTTCATGTTTTAGAGGTTATACTAATGTTATTTATTTTTTATTTTTCGTTCTTGTAAGCTGCCCACTAAAGAGCTGGTGGGGGTGGGGGTAGGGGAGGATTTGGGGTGTTTCATGTGTGTCAGTAAAAGGAAAAACGAAAAACAAAGTTTTATTTTTAAATAAATTTCTTTGTTGTAGCACATTGCTTGTGTTGTGTCAGTTGCAACTCCAATGAAGCTGGACTTCTTGCCTGGGAGGCACAGGGGGTGGGGGAGCAATTTGTATCTTCATGATGTCCATGCTGCTGGGTCATACTAATACCAACCATTTCTTTGCATGGGGCAGCCAGAACAGCCATAGCAGGTACAGTTAAGAATTGTGTGCGGACTGATGGAATCCTTTTCAGACAGCTCACTTGCTTTGTATTACATGTTTGAGAGGATCTGCTCCTCTAATATAAAAGGGCACAATGTTTTTGTTAACATCCCAATTTCCTTGACAAAACTCAGTAAATAACTCTGATTTGACACTGGCATTCTCTGCATCCAAGGTGGGGTGGCATCATGCATGCATAGTGGGGCTTATGAGCAAACACATTCTCAAGGGCATCAAGGTCACGTGGAGTTGCCAGTTGCCTGTTTTCGCCACCTTTATCAACATAGGTCTAACATAAACTATATATAGCAGCTTGGCCTTGGCACTGGGAAAAGTTCAAAAATCTCATCAGACATACATTTTCTCATATGCTGACTCAATAACTTGCAAGCCTTGCTGATCAGCAAACTCAGAGCACCATGGTCTTGTTTTCTAACGACTTGTAGCCATCCAACAGCACATGGGATGATATCCTTCACATCTGGATTAGCTGCATTAAATGCATCCATACACAGTATGAACGGAACTTGGGTCAGTCCTCAAATGTGTTTGGATTCCTCTTTGCACTTTTTTCCTGAAATACTGGCATTTGTTGTTGTAATTCGTAAGAACATAAGAGCCCTGATGCTGGATCAGACCAAGGGCCCATCTAGTCCATCATTCTGTTCACACGGTGGCCAACCAGCTGGGGAACCCACAAGCAGGACGTAAGTGCAACAGCACCCTCCCGCCCATATTCCCCAGCAAATGGTGCAAACAGGCATACTGCCTCTGGTACTGGAGATAGCACATAGCCATCAGAGCTAGTAGTCACTGTTAGCCGCCTTCAGGAATTTGTCTAACCCCCTTTTAAAGCCATCCAAATTGGTGGCCATCACTACATCTTGTGGTAGTGAATTCCAGTTTAACTATGTGCTGTGTGATGGAGTCCTTTTATCTGTCCTGAATCTCCCACCAATCAGCTTCATGGGATGACCCCATTGGGTTCTAGTATTATGAGAGGGAGAAAAATGTCTCCCTCTCCACACCATGCATAACTTTGTACACCTCTATCACGTCTCCCCATTTCTCCAAGCTAAACAATCCCAGCAGTTGTAACTTTCCCTCAGGGGAGTTGCTCCAGACCCCTGATTGTTTTACTTGCCCTTTTCTGCACTTTCTCCAGCTCTACAGTATCTTTTTTTTAGGTGCGGTGACCAGAACTGTACACAGTATTCCAAGTGAGGACCTCTCCTCTTACTCCATGACTGCTAAGTTTGCGCAGGAGTTTTTGGTGACAAACTTTGTCAAAAGCCTTTTGGAAGTCCAAGTAAACAATGTCTACCAGATCACCTGTCCACAAGTTTATTGACACTCTGAACGAACTCTAAAAGGTTAGTGAAACAGGACTTACCTTTGTGGAAGCTATGCTGATTCTTTTTCAGCAGGGCTTGTCCTTCTATATGCTTACTAATTTTATCTTTAGTAATGCTTTCAACCTATTTACCTGGAACAGACATTAAGCCTGCAATTTATTTTTTATTTTATTTTATTTATTAAATTTATTAATCACCCATCTGACTGGTCACCCAGCCACTCTGGGCGATGTACAACATACCATAAAACAATTTAAAACAATAAAATTTTACCATAATTTTTTTTTTAAATACCCTAACCCACCCCAAATGCCTGCCTGAACAACCACGTTTTTAATGCACGACGGAAGCTCATTAAAGAGGGGGCATGACGGAGTTCCCTAGGGAGGGAGTTCCACAGAGTGGGGGCCACCACAGAGAAGGCCCTCTCCCTCGTCCCCACCAGTCTAGCTGTCCTGGCTGATGGGACAGAGAGAAGGCCATCCGAGGCTGATCTTGTTAAGCGGCCTGTCTGGTGTTGCTGGAGGCGCTCCTTAAGATAGGCTGGGCCGGAACCATATAGGGTTTTAAAGGTCAAAACCAACACCTTGAATTTGGCCCGGAAAACAACTGGTAACCAGTGCAACTCCTTCAGCACTGGAGTGATGTGATCTCACCGGCGGCTGCCTTTAATCAGGCGAGCCGCCGCGTTCTGTACCAGCTGCAGCTTCCGAACCGTCTTCAAGGGTAACCCCACGTAGAGCGCATTATAGTAGTCTAAACGAGAGGAGACCAGGGCATGTACTACCGATGGGAGCAGATGGTCGGGAAGGAAGGGGCGCAGCTGCCGTATCAGATGGAGTTGGTACAACACTGACCGGCTCACAGCTGACACCTGAGCCTCCATGGACAGCTGGGAGTCCAAAATGACCCCCAGGCTGCGGACCTGGTCTTTCAAGGGTAGCCGCCCCATTCAACACCAGGTCAACATCCCCCAGCCTCCTCTTGTCTCCCACCAAAAGTACCTCGGTCTTGTCAGGGTTCAGCTTCAGCTTATTCCTCCCCATCCAGCCACTCACCGTCTCCAGACATTTGGACAGGGATTCTACGGCCAACCTTGGTGAAGATTTGAATGAGAGGTAGAGCTGCGTGTCATCCGCATATTGATGACACTGCACCCCAAACCTCCTGATGATAGCCCTCAGTGGCTTCACATAGATGTTAAATAGCATCAGGGAGAGGATGGAACCCTGTGGCACCCCACAAGTGAGTGGCCACGGGTCCGAAACCTCCTCTCCCAGTGCTACCCTCTGGTACCTGCTGGAGAGGAAGGACCGGAACCACCGCAATACAGTGTCTCCAATGCCCAACCCCTCCAGGCGGTCCAGGAGGATACCGTGGTCAACGGTATCAAAAGCCGCTGAGAGGTCGAGGAGAACAAGGAAGGAGCATTCACCCCTATCCAGAGCCCTCCTCATATCATCCACCAAGGCGACCAAGGCCGTTTCTGTCCCATGCCCAGGCCTGAAGCCCGACTGAAATGGGTCTAGATAATCAGTTTCTTCCAAGTGTGCCTTCAACTGCACCGCCACCACCCGCTCAATCACCTTGCCCAAAAATGGCAGATTTGAGACTGGGCGAAAGTTGTTCAGAACTTGAGGATCCAAGGAGGGCTTCTTTAAGAGCGGTCTTATCACTGCCTCCTTGAGGGCTGATGGCATCACTCCCTCCTCAAGGGAGGCGTTCACCTCCACCCTAATCCCCTCACCCAGTCTCTCTCTGCAGCTCATAATGAGCCAAGATGGGCAAGGATCAGGTAAGCAGGTGGTCGGCCTTACAGATGAAAGCACCTTGTCCACTTCATCAGGAGGAAGAAGCTGGAACCGATCCCACAAAACCGGTTTGCCACAGGCCGCCTCTTGCTCACTAACTGTATCCACAGTGTGCAGAGTAACACACCTAATCTGATCAATTTTATCTGCAAAGTGCCTTGCCAAAGCCTCACAGGAGGCCTTAGAATGCTCCAGTGGTTCCGGAGCCACAGGACCGACCAGGCTCCGGACCACTTGGAACAGCCTCCTGGGGCAGCACTCTGCAGACGTGATGGAGGCAGCATAATATTCCTTTTTTGCTGCCTTCACCACCACGTGATAGGCTGAAGATACAGCTCTAGCCCATGTCTGATCGTCTTTGGAGCGAGACTTCCGCCACCGGCGCTCTAGCCATCTCACCTCCTGTTTCAGAGCTCGTAACCGCGGATTGAACCATGGTGCAGTCCGAGCCCTGTTCAGGGGGAGAGGGCGTTTCGGAGCCACCCGATCTAATGCCCCAGTGATTGCGGCATTCCAGCCACCCACCAGGGTCTCGACCGAGTGGCCGTTGGCATGCCCCAGAGAATCCCCAAGCACGTTCAGGAATCCATTTGGATCCATAAGACGCCTGGGGCGGACCATTTTAATGGGTCCTCCACCCCTGCAGAGGGGTTGTGGAACCGAGAAGTCCAACATCACCAGATAGTGATCTGACCATGACAAGGGGGTGGTGGATATACCCCCGACTTCCAGATCACTCCCCGCTTCTCCAGAAACAAACACAAGGTCTAGTGCATGACCGGCTACATGGGTGGGCCCAGTTAGAATATGGTGCAGCTCCCAGGAGGCCATGGTCTCCATGAAGTCCCGAGGTGCTCCTGTGAGGATTTCACAGATCCCTGTGGTTCCCTTTTTAAAAACTGGTATTACATTGGCCATTTTCCAGTCCTCTGGTACAGATGCTGTTTACAAACATTGTAAAAACATCCGTTCTCCCCCCTCCCTTTTTATACACTTCACATGTTAGCAACTGTTTCTATCCATCCAAACCTAAACCAAAGGTATAGAACATAAAATTAGGGTTACTTTGAATCATGAGCCAGTGTAGTGTAGTGGTGAGAGTGATGGACTGGGAGCCGGGAGATCCGGGTTCTAGTCCCCACTTGGCCATGGAAGCTCACTGGGTGACTTTGGGCCAGTCACAGCCTCTCAGCCCAACCTACCTCACAGGGTTGTTGTTGTGAGGATAAAACAGAGGAGGAGGATAATGTAAGCTGCCTTGGGTTCCTTGCAAGAGGAAAAAAGGCAGGGTATAAATGCAATTAATCAATCAATCATCAATGGGTTGCCATACAATGTCAGTGAGGGAAGCTTGCAACAAGTTTGTACCCACCACAGCCCCTGTAGGTGTAGGATTCCATACCATGGAGAAGAACGTTTTCAAGAAAAAACATGGCTTGATATTGTACCAAATTTCCCATGAAAGACCAATTGCTCCCCTACTGTTTGTTTGTTTATTTAATTTCATTTCTATACCGCCCAATAGCCAAAGGTCTCTGTTCCCAGTCAGGGATTGTACCATTAGTAAAGAACCAATTCCTGAATGCTTTTTTAGCTTTTTATTTTTCATATATATATAATATTTATATATATAAAAACCCTGCAACTCAGACACTCTTAAATTTACACACACATCAACAAAAATATATATAACAAAAGCTTTGTTTTGATAATTTTCTAGCTTACAAGTAAAGCGCAACAGTCCCTTATCTCCTGTTTTTGGTTAATGAGTTTGTACTTTTAACCAGTAAAAAAAATGTTTCCAACGCAAACTCTTAAACCACTTTTGCCCGCTTTGTGTTAAAGGCTGTTCACTGCTGAAGTTGGAAGGAAGTGGGAAAACACACCTCAGAGGAGGCAAAATCCTGCATGTAAGCAGGTGCTTACAGTGTGTTTCTGTGTGATGCCCTTTTTGAATTTGGGGGTGGAGAAAGCAGAAAACCCGTCTAAGCACTGGGCCAGCGTGATGACGGAGGGGCCATTTGCACTTCAGGGTGGGAGACAAATGATCAGCATCCACTTGAAGCCTACGTGACGACAGCAGCAGCGTCCTCTCCCTTTTCCCCGTGTCTGCTGCTGTCGCCGCATATGCCTTTTTCCAGCTACCTGAGCAGAAGTGGAGGAATCCAAGAGGAAAGTGTAGAAATTGCCCCATTCTCTTAACGCCCTGCCTCACAGCCCCAATTTCTTACCGAGCAGCCTAATTAGAGGCGTGTTTCCAAAGACCTGCAAGTGTTTCAGCTAAGTAAGTTTTCACAGGAGCCATGGCGTGGGATCTTGGGGAGAGAATAACCCAAATCCTCAGATATAAACACATGTGACTATACAGTTTGTACAAAAAGAGGCCTTATTTCTATCGTAATTTCTGAAGTGCAGACGGAATCTTTCCCTGTACAGCATTATCCTTTGTCTTTACTTGGAAGAAAGCCCCGCTGCCTTCAGGGGAACTTACTGCCTAAAGAAGCTCCTTAAGCTGATAGCCTCTCGCATCCCCCTTTTCTCCTCGAGGTCCAGACATTTTAGTCGCACTTCCTCAGAACCTTGGTCTGTGTGGAACCAGAATAGTTCAGGGGAAATTGGCTTTGAACAGTCCTACAGCCCAGAACCAGTCTTAGTGGAAACCAAACGCTTCTTTAGCCAGTCTCTAATCCTACTAATGTATGACTTGTGTTCCCTTTCAGTCGGACAGTGAGTCTTAACGAAAAATAGAACTGTTTAGCTCTGCCCAGTCCGGCTTGGCAAGCACTTAAGTGGCTGTTATAACAACTGGTGGATTTTTTTTTTCTAAAACAGGGCCTGAAAAAAACTTAACCCTATGTGTCCTGTAAAGCACAGGTTTCCCTACTCACCCAGTTCCTTCACACAGATTCTCTGACATAATCCTCAAAAACATCTTTCCTTTTTTGGTCTGCAAGAGGAAAAGAAGGCCAGTCTGCTTTGGCTAATCTTGTCATCCTTCAAAGCCATTAGGGTGGGTTGAAAAGTATTCTTTGCCGTGGAGTTGTCTCATGCACTTGTTGCTGTGCGTTTGAAAGGTTCTGGTCATGGGAGCAGGGGAAGGAGGCTTTCAGAGAGGGCGGGAGAAATCTGAAGAAAACGTACAGGACTGTCCCTCTCCTCAGTTCCTCAGATCGATGTATCTCTCTCCCTTTTAAGGCAGCAAAAGGAAGACAGCGTTACACTGTGATGAAATGCCAGGAAAAAACATTTAGTGCTGGTCAGGCTCAAGAATTTCCCCACATTATTGGTAGAGCGGGTAATCAAGGCAGGTGACAGCAGCTGTTTTGTGAATGAGAGTGAGCGATGAGCTTGGGGGCATAGCAAAGCACATGCTGGACAATATTCTGGGCATTAAGTACTTCTCCGGACAACTCACAGAGAATGAGCCTGGCCTTGCGGAGGGAGGCAAGGCAGCCATTGGGCAGGGCACGGAAGGAGCACATGCGCACGCATGGGCAGAGAGAAGCTGAGGGCCTAGAGAATGCCCTGCGTGCACCCACGGTCCAAACGGAACTCGGGAAGCTGCTCTGTGGGAGGCTGGCATGATGGGTGCCTGCAGCGAACACTGACTGCCTGGCTCGGCGGTAGCCAGGGGAGCAGCCCAGGGTGAAGCGAAGGGCTGGTTCACACAGACTGAGGGTGGAGCGTGTCCACTGCATGTGTAGCTGGCAACACCAGGCCCCAGGGCTATCGAGGAGACCCATCTGCAGCACCATGCAAAGGTACAGCTGAAAGGCAAGCAGGAGTTGCATTCCCAGTGCACAGACAGGCTCTTCCTACGCTGAAGCCTGAGCAGTGCAAAATGTCAAGCCTCATCATGTCTTTAGTTCAGTTCACAGTGGCACCTGCATTTCAGGGAGGCTGCAAATGGGGGCTCGCGTGCTCAGGGCCTTGGAGCGCTTACGGCAAGGTGAGAGCTGGCGGCCTCTCCTTTGGCCCCTGGACATTAGGGTGGGAGGGCAGGGCAGAGCAGGGCTGGGCTGGGCTGGCTGTGACAATCCACACCACACCTGGGGGCCCGTCTGTCATCTGCCTGGCTTTTAATCACTAGCAGTGAGCTAGAGGGGACTGCACAACATGGGAACGTGGCGGAACAGGCAGTTTTATTTCCCAGGATTTGGAGGACAACGCTCTGCACGAGAACAACCGACAGGCAGACACGGCTTCCTCTTAGCCATCCCTTCTGCCGGCAGCTGCCATGAGCCACAGCAACTGGGCCTACCTGGTCACCTGCCGATCTCTTCTCACCGTTGGCACCCTGCAGAAGCACCACCTCTTCGGGAAGTTTATCTGACTTAACTTCAACTACAATCTCGTCTTTCTGTGCTTCAGGCCTCGTGCTAGGGAGGAGGGAGGGCAACAGCGTTGAGAATGCATCCAAGTGGGAGGCCCCAAGGGGGGCAAGAGGCACCGGAGGGCCGTGCGGTCGGGGCTGGCCCGCTTCCCCCTCCCTGCCTTGCCCGGCAAGGGACTGCCCAGCACGGAGCACTGCTGCTAAACAAGGGCTGAATGAACAGTGAGGGGCAGCCCTGGGCTTGCTCCTTCCATTGCAGTCCCACTCCAAACAAGCAGCGTCAGGCTAAACTGGGGCTCTTCTCCCGGGCCTGCCAAGGGCTGGACCACTGGGCCCAGCAGAGGCCGGACACAGACAGGAGTTGAGGACAGTGCAACGGAGGAGCCTTTGTCCCCAGGGTGTGCACACTCCTCCTGCCACAAGTCTCCAGCCCCAGTTTTGCAGTTTTTATAGGTCTTCAGAACCCCCTTTGACCAGAGCTCACGCTGAGATCAAAGGACATAAGAAGAGCCCTGCTGGACCAGACCCAGGGTCCATCTAGTCCAGCATTCTGTTCACAGTGGCCAAACAGCTGTCGACTGGGCACCCACAAGCAAGGAACGAGTACAAGAGCATCCTCCCACCCATGTTCTCCAGCAAGTGGTGTACATAAGCTTACTGGTCCTGGAAGGAAGGTGTATACCAGCCTACCCTAACCTGGTGTCCCCCAGCTCTGTTGGGACTACAACTCCCCAGGTTAGGAAAGGCTGGTGTACAACATGGCCAATGAGTCGCCCTGCCACCTCCAGTAATTCTGGAAACTACTGCTGATCTTTGGGCCCAGCTGCTCAAGCTTTGGTCCCAGCGGAGCTGCTTTCCTCTACGATGCTGTGGAGCCCCAGAGGGCGTCCTGTAGGCCCCAGCGGACGGAAGCCGCTCAAGCTCCACCCCCCCACCCCAGGTCAGGAGAAGCGAGCTGATTGGTGCAATGAGATGGGAAGCGTGGTCTCTGGCAGGGGGATGAGAGGGAGGCGGCTGGGCGCTGCAGGGGACCGATCGGCGGTGCTTACATGTCTTGTTTGCCGGAGCGCCCGCAAGGGAGCTTCCCCTTCTTGTGCAGGAAGTAAAGGACAGCGCCCAGGACGGAGATCACCAGGATGCAGATGATGACAGCCACAATGATTATACCTTTGCTCTCTTGTGCCGTCGGCCCTACTTGGAGGGAGGGGGGGAGAAACAAACAAATGGGGTTACCCCCCTCCAGTCCAAAAACAGATCTTCCTATTCCCCTGGCTTCCTCCCAAAGCTTAGCTTGAGCCAGAGCTGAGCCCTGGACATTGAAGTCAAAATGGGCCTCTGAGCACATGCAGAGGGCAATGAAGGCAATGTCTACAAAGACCTGAGTTCTGGAATGTCTGTCTCTTTCAGAAGACATTAGGCTTTGAAGTGCTCACATGGTCACCACTAATACTTATTCCAGCTCACAGGCCTCTCTGGGAACACTGGTGCTATTGGGAGGAAGAGAGAGGAGGTGTTTCTGAACAAGCCTAATTAGAGCCTGTTCAAATGCAGAAGCCACCCAAGTGGTCGCTTGAGGCGAGTAGCAACAGCTTGTAGCAGCATTGAGGAAACAGCGCAACATCAAAGAATACGGTAGAGGGAGGGGGTGCTCCTAGATCTTGTGGTGAAGCCTTCTCCCCTCGCTCCCTACAGCAAGGCTAAGCTATTACACAGGGGGGAGGGGTTGGGCATACTACTGTCAGGACTATGTGTCTGCTGCAATTCTCTGGAAGTGCAGAAAAGCCGCAAGATGCGGAATTCAAATTCAGCTTATGTGTCTTTAAAAAAAGCAGGTTCCTAGCCCTCATGGCTATGGAGCGTACTCAAGGTCTACTGAAATATCAGGAACTGAATAAGATTGCCAGACGGGCAGGAAGGAAGCAGGCTTAATGCTCCCCAAGACTAGCAAAAAATAACTGCAAAATAAGAGAAAATCATGCACATTTGCATAGCTGATTTGAGCAGCTCCTAACTGCAAAATTAGGATTGCCTTGGAGGAAAACCATTTCAATTTTGTTGTCATTTTTTAAAAAAACACACACATAGCCCTGACTACTGCCTTTGAATCTGGTCTCGCAGGACCGGCCTGCAAAATACTGACAGGCGGGAAGAGCATGCGCATTGGTCCGATTGACTGGGAAGGCCCTGCACTGGCCGCCCTACGCCAATGGGAGAGGCCATCCGAGCGGAAGTGAGAAGGGACCTTTCTCCAGGTTACTTTCAGCTGTACCTTCCTGCACCCCTCCGGGAGTTTGGGGAGGTGCTGTCTGGTTGTAGCACAAGCTTGAAGTATCATTTCCTGGCAAGGTGGGGGAAATGTCTGGAGAGCAGCGAGCATAGAATGGAGGCAATGTTAATGTCTAGTGCAAAGGGCTGTGGCAAATTCCTCTTGCTGGACTGAGATGTTTTTTTTAAAAAACAACGCAAGAGCCCTGTGTTGGATCAGACCGAAGGCCTGTTTGGTCCAGCATTTCTGTTCCCAAGATCCCCCAACGGGAAGCCCACCAGCAGGGCATGAGTGCAATAGCCCCCTGCTGCACGTGTTCCCCAGCAGGCGGTATTCAAAGGCACACGGCCTCTGACACTGGGGAGAATATACAGCCACCATGACTGGTAGCTGTTGATAGCCTTATCCTCATAGCTTCATTCACCAAGGGGACGGGGGCTTATGCCATCCCTTTCTACCATCCCTCTTTCTGGAGTGGCAGGTGTTAAAGTAAGGGATGAGTCACCCAAATGGCTTGTTATACGAACCTGTTGCAGGACATTTGCAGCATGGTTAATAAGGCTGATGCAGGCATTTCAAACAGACAGCGGCGTTCTCGATTCACCAGTTAAAAACAATTTTAATCGACTAAAAAGATGCTCCCCTCAGTCAGGCAGCAGATTCTAAACCTCTTTTAAAGGGCTGCAACGTGATTAATGAAGCTTTAAATCTATGGATGGTCATATTTTAGCTTGTTCACATATTGACTGAATTTGTAGATGAGCAAGTTCTGGATTGTTAATGAAAAATTTTATTTAAAAAATAGGCATGCTGTCTTGTTCTACTATAGAGCACAACTGTAAAGGCTAATTTAAAAAAAACAAACACCAGAGATACAGTACCTGTCTCCATGGTCGCTCCATTTGATAAAAGGACATAAACAACAGTCTTGAACAATCATGGCGAACATTCACCATCTTTAGCAACCCATTCCCAAAGTGGTCAACCAGATGTAACCACGCCCCTGCCCCAGCTTTTACAAGAAAAGGTCTGCAGCAAGCAGGACTTGGCTGGACCGCCTAAACCCCATGAAAATGAACAGCAGGAAGAACCCACCCACCCCCAGTAGTCACCATACTTGAGACCAGAAAACAGTCCTGGCTTCCTCCAAAAGCTTAGTTTTGGTAAGGGCAGAGTCTTGGAAGTTGAAGGAAGAGTGTGGCTCTGAGCATGTGCAAAATTCCATGAAAGCAACTTCCATACAAGCCCACATTTTGGCTTTCTCTCTCTCTCTCTGGAAAAAAATTAACTACTGGTTGCAAGCGAAAATGCTCACAATGTCTTCATTAATATTTCCTGGTTGCCTACGGGTTGCTTTGTCAGACTTGCAGCTGTTCGGAGGAAGAGAGGGAGGGCATTTCTAAACGAGCTCAATGCAAAGAAAAAAAAAAGTAGTTGCACAGGTGTGAGGTTAGTAGTAACTTTTAGAGCAGGAGTGTCGAACCACTGGCCCACAGCCTGGGGCCTCAATCTGGGCCTCTGGAGTTCCCCACACCCCTTCCCTGGCCCCAGCCTTCTCCCATCTGCTGAGCGTTTGATGGTTTCCCGGCCTCTGTGCAGTCTTTCCCCCATTCTAAAGGGCCAAAATGCCTCTCCTAAGGCTCAGTTGCTCAAATATGCCGGTATCTGTGGCCTTTTGCCTTCAGCCCTGCTCACCACTGGAACGCAGCCCCAGAGCGCATCCTTGGGCCGAGAGAGGTTCAGTGCCCCTATATTAGAGGCACCGAGGAAAGAACGCAACTTCGTAGAAGGTGCTGGAGGGAGCACTGCGCCTCCTGGGCCCAGTGGCAAAGCTGCTCTTCCTCACACCCTGCAGCAAGGCTACCCCTAATTCACGAGCAGAGACTGGACAGGGCACTGTCAGGACTGTGTGCCTGCTGCAATCTTCCGGAAGCACAGAAACACCACAGAACGTGGCCTCTGAATTCAGCTTCTGCACCTCTAAAACAATGCGTTAGGAACACAGGCAGCTGCCTTGTACTGAGTCAGACCCTGGGTCCATCTAGCCCAATACTGTCGACACTCACTGGCAGCAGCAGCGCTCCAGGGTTTCAGGCAGGAATATTTCCAACCCTACCTGGAGATGACAGGGATCAAACCTGCGGGCCCCTGCATATAAAGCAGATGCTATACAGCTGAGTGTTTCTAGCCCCCATGGCTGGAAATACGTGCTTGACCACAGACAGTCAAGGTCTGCTGAATTTTCAGCAGCTAAATAAGACTGCCAAAAGGGCAGGGTGGCATAAGAGCCCTGCTGGATCAGACCAAAGGCTTACCTAGTCCAGCATCCTGGGGATTCCCAGTGGCCAACCAGATGCCTATTGAAGCCCACAAGAAGGACACAAGAGCAACAGCCCTTCCCCTGCTGTTCTACCTCAGCAACAGGTATTCGGAGGCCTGCTGCCCCTGACGCTGGAGGCAGCATATCGACATCATGGCCATGCTTCCCTCCAAGATCAGCAGAGGAAGAAAAAATTATGCAAAGACCAAGGAACCATGCACGTGTACATCGTTGATACAGCTTTGCTTGTTGCAGAATTAGCTCTACTGTGGTGAAAAACAGTTTTGACAGTCTAAAAACACACACACAGCCCTGCCTAAAGACTGCCTTTGAATCTGAACTTGCAGGCTGGCCTACAGAAATGCAGTGTGAGCATGCATTGATCCAACTGGCCAGAGAGGCCCATCATGGTGAGGCCCTACACCAACAGCAGAGGCTGCCGTAGAAAAAAACAGGAACCTTCCTTCAGGCAGCTCCCGGCTTCCTCCACCCCTCTGGAAGTGTCATTCCCTGGCAAACTGGGGTGGGCAAAACATGAAGAGAGCATTGGGTGGGGAACAGAGGTGTTCATGCTTACTGCAAAAATGTGGGAAACTCAGTTTCTCAGCAATGAAAACCTTTCTCCTCCCCCTTTTTTGCATGCCCTGGATGTTAAAATTAGCAGCTAACTCTGACAAACGTTCGTCTCGCTGTGACATTCCTGTTCCTTGATAAGGCCATGCTTGCTGCAGAAACCTACTGCAGGTTTTTGAAGCATGAGTTAACACAATAGGGCAAAAAGATGACCGTAACACTTTGTGAGCCAAAGAAGTGCCTCCGTGCCGGTTCAGCCACGCTTGGGCAGGGATGGAACATGAGAATATGAGAAGAGCCCTGCACAGATCAGATTGAAGGCATGTCTCTTCCAGTATTCTGTTCCCACAGTGGCCAACCAGGAAACTCCCAAGCAGGACATAAGTGCAAGAGCGCCCTCCTGCCCGTGTTCCCCACTGGAGAAAAATCCCAGGAGTTCTGGGCCAATCTGTACAGCAACAGGCAATAGGATGGCGTTGAAATTCCACAGCCTCTCTCAAGCCTTAGTGCAGCCTTCCCCAACCTGGTACCCCTTTGGATTTCAACCCCCATCTGCCCGCTCATGGTCAAGAATGCTGGGAATTGTTGTCCAAATCATCTGAAAGGACCCAGGTTGGGGAAGGCTGCATTTGAGTGCGGAGATCAACCCCTGTCACTCTCCTTCTGCCCTGACATCCAGCTGAGGTGGGAAGATGGGAGGAAAGGAAGAGCAGCTGACACCCCTCTTCCATTTATCCATGGTGGTGGTGGTGGGGTCCTCCTGTCGAATGCTTTTGTTGCCAGACTTGAGGGAGGGAAGAGAGGCTTTCTGTGAACCCATCCTGCTACCTCACCTGGCCCTCCCCTTTCATGCTTTACTTATTCATTTCTTTCACGTATATCCCCATCTTCTTTCTGTAATAGAACCCAAAGCTGTGTACATGGCGGTTACTAGCTGGCCTCCTATGCAAGCCTGCTGAGCTTCAGAAAGGTTGCCCCATCATGTCCTTTCAGCCCTTAGCCTGAGACTCCTGCTGGCTACTTCCCCCACATCTTGTGTGGATGCCACCGGGAACACCAGTGGCATGCAGGATGTGATCAATAGTACGTAAGAGTAGGAGAGAGGAACTTACCAGTCCTGTTACCGGGATCTGTTTTTTCTGGTGCTGAAAGAGAGAGGAGAAACACAGGCATGAAATTGTGTTTTGTAGCTTTGGTTGCTCCCCTGACTCTGGTGCCCGACACAGCCTCTTGCTTCATTTTGAACAAAGCAAAGGGAGAGCTCGGTCCAGCATAAAAAATCTGAATATAGTGGGTTGGTAGGTGTACATTTTCATCCCTACTGAGGATACCCATCTCAATCTGGTCTCCCTCCAGCAAATGGGACAGAACCACAATGCCTCTCTCAACAGCAGTAGTGAGGGAGGGAGGTACTCCATGCTGAAATATTTTGTACAAGCTGAATTCCACAGCCTGGTATAAGTTGTTCAAACTGAGTAACTCTGCAGAATCTCTTGTTCTGCATACCTCATTCAGCAAGGAGCAGTGCTGAATGAGCCCCAACGTGGAAACAGCTTTAAATCAAACCATTCTCTGGGCATGACTGATGCCACACTAAATCTGGGGATCATGAGGCCTACAGAGGCAAGGAAAAGAAAAAGTCAGGCCTGGAGGTGTTTTTGTTGGGAGGGGGTACCCCTGAGAAGAGTAGTTTCCTTTCCCTTGTTAAGTTTCACTTCTTCAGGTTTGAAGCAGTGCTTTCGGCTTTGGGGGAGGAGGGTATAAAAAGAGAGCAAGAGAGCCAGTAAGAGCAGAGTCAAGAGACCAGAGCCTGAAGAGGGAGCAGGGAGGAGCAGCCTAGAGAAGTCTACAACTAGGGTAAAGGAACTTGCGTGTTGCAACTTTTATTTTCTCTTAAGGCCTTTTGTATCACTCAGCTCTATGGTGTAAATACCTTTAGCAACAAACTGTTGTGGTTAAAACCTGTTCTAGAGTGTCAATCGTCGCATGTCTACAGCCTAAAACCCCACATTACTGGAAAGGGGAAGTAAAAGAAGGAAGGTGGGACTCTTTCGGAAGCAAGAGATCCTTAAGGAGTTGATCAGGGGGTCTAGATCAATGGTGGAAAGCCTGACAACAGCAATGTGCTTCCAACAGAAAGAATGGCCATTGGAAGAAAGATGAATGCCGGGACTCAAAGGTGCAGGAGATCACGATCCACCTGCCCCAGTGCTTCCTGCCAGAAGGCAACCTCTCTGCCCGCCACTTACTCTGCTGCAGCCGGAAGTGGTGCTCCGCTTTGCCCAGCCTGTTCTCGGCAGTACAATTGATTCCGGAGTCCAGAAGCTCCTCAGTGACTGTGACCGAGATTGTGCTGTTAAACTGGTGATTCAAGTTGGAGGCTTGGCCCTGTAGGAAGGAAGGGAACATGTGTGTTGAATCCGGGGGGGGGGGGGGGGGGACACGATGCTGAAGAACACACACGAAGAAACCCCCTCCACCGAAGAGTGAAGCCTGGTGGTCCCGTTAAGCTTTAACAGGGATGCAGAACAGCAGGCCCACATCCCAACCAGGCCCTCCAGGGTCCCCCAGGGGGCCATACCCCCTTTCCCCGGCTCCGCCCCCTTTCCCCAACCACTGGGTGGTTTCCTGGCATCTATGCAGGTCCCTCCCATTCTAAACAGCTGAAATGCCTCAGTTACAGGCAGGAAGGGCTTTCCGCTTAGATGGGCCGGTGCTGCTGGTTTGGGGCCCTCCCTCTTCTGCCACCAGCCCCGCCCACCACTGGAATCCAGCCCTCAAAGGCTTCTCTGAAAGTGAATTAGGTCCTTATGCTGAAAGAGGTTCAAGACCCTTATGTTAAGGAACAAGGCTGGCTTGTTCAGTACTGTGAACCACTACAGTTAAGATGGCAAGCTGGAAGTTACCTGAAGGAGTCAACGAGAGCGAAAGGAGAAAGAGAGAGGGGGACAAAAGGGCACAAACTTTACTGCAGGTTTTACTCGTTGCAGCCAATCTGACAATCACGGAACGGCACGAACAGCAGGCAGAAATGTGGGCCCAAGTCTGGATCACAGCCAGGTCCACGGGCCCTCCCACTCCTTGCGCAAGCGTGACTCAAACCCTCCTCCATTGTGCGCCACTACGGGAACCCAATGAGGACAGCCACCTCGCCACCTCAATATGAAAGCCATATGGTGGGGTGCAGCCTTCCCCAGCCTAGCACCCTCCAGATGCACTGGACTACCGTTCCCGCAATCCTCAGCCAACACAACCAATTGTGAACTCTGCACAGGGATGGAGTGGCCCGCTGGGGAGTGGGGGGCAGAATCGGGGTGAGTGCATGGAACCAAGGGAGCCTTGGCTAGAGAGAATGATCGTTACAGAGCAGTAAGAAGCAAAAAAGAAAAACACTGTGGGGTGGGGGGGGTGGATGTAAAGAAGAGAGCTGGATGTAAATGGAAGGAGGAATATCGGAGACTAGGGGCTTCTCCACACAGGGCTACAATCCCATACGCTTAACAGGGCTTCTGCTTCTGGATTCCTTGTGGGATTAAGCTTGCCTCCTTTACACGTGTTTTTTTCCGAGGGCTTTCTTTCTGGGCAAGTTCTGTATGTTTCATTATACAGCCACTAGATGGCGCTGTGGTGTAGCTGCGATGTAACAGGATTCCAGAAATTCACCAGAAACTTATCACGCTTCAAAGTCTGATAAGATCTCTTCTCATGTTTTCCCCATTGGGAATAACGCCACTATAATGGCCCGAAAGCACGGGAGGGCCCCCGGAGGTTGACGACATCGTGTAAAGGACCCACAAAAAACTGCAAGTGACCAATCACGAGTGCACAATAAAAGGCTCGTGTAGAAATGCCCTAGAAGGCAGACACAAGATGGAGTATTTGCTCTGGGGATGAGTGCAAACTGGTGCTGAAGGAAAGCCATTATTCCCCACCTACCCACGCACAAGTGTAACACTATCAGAGATGGCTGTGAAGCCAGCAGGGATTACAGGCTGCGATACTGACACGTATGACACTGACTGCCTATTTGCATGTGTGTAACAGTGGGGTTGCAACCCTATGTACTTACTAAGGAGTCAGTCCTGCTGAAAGAGGATTTCCCCGCGTAAGTTATGGAGAAAGGGGGGAACTTAAGTAGTGGGGAACACAGGGGGAAGCCGTTAAACTTCCATCCCAAGAAGAAATCATCTGCATTGGGTAGTTTAGTTGAGGGGTTCATAGCAACCCAGTAGGAAGTATGGGTGTCTATGCGGGGGGAGGGGGGCCCTCAGGCCCTCCTGGGATCCCAATTCAGCTCATCTGGGGTTCCCCAGATAGCCTCTCCTTTCCCCCAGACCACAAATTATTTGGTGGTTTGCTGGCTTTTGTACAGTTTTTCCCCCCCCCATTCTAAAAGGTTGAAATGCCTCTCCTAAGGCTTGGTGGCTGGCAGAAAGAGCTTCAAGCTACACTATGCTGGTATTTTGGGCTCCACCCCTTTGCCTTTAGCCCCATCCACCACTGCAATGAGGCCCCTGAGCTGAAAGAGGTTCCCCGCACCTGGTTTAAAGGTTATAAATTACACTATGACTGAATCCATTAATCCAGCTTTGCTTACTCAAGCTTTGATCCCTCACTTCAAAATAAAGAAAATAAATGTTTGTTGATAGATGACTCAAATCCACCTAAATAGGGTTTGAGCACCTCCACATCCACACCCCCTCTGAAAGAGAGGCCAAAACCCAGGTAAAAAGGCACAACACAATGGTATAACAGAGATGCAATGAGAAATTTATTACTAAATAATAGTTAATAAATAAATAAACTTGCATACCACATTTCAGTGTTCCACATCTCAGAAAATCTTTCAGCAGCCCTGTGAGACTGGCCAGTATTGGTCAAGTATTTTATATTATAGGGGGAGGGGCTGAGGAACCAGTGGCTTGCCGAAGGCCACCTCGTGAGTTGTGTATGAGCTGAAATTTGAACTGGGGACTTCAGAGATTTTATTTCTTTGAAACACCGCAGGGTTTCCTTCCGGCCACTGCATTTGGTGTGTGTTAGCGCGAGGATGGTACGGAAGAGGCGGCAACCCACCCAGCAAAAGGCCTGTCTTACCATTCTGTTGCCTGGGCTCCAGAGAATCTTGGTTTTGCTGACGGAGAAGGCGCTGCATGTCAAGTTCAGCATCTGACCCTTTTGCACAAACACTTGTTCCTTCTGTGGGGCCAGCTGTGGTTTTGCTGCAAGGAGAGGAGATGGAGGACTGTTGGTGCTGCCCCACCGCCCCGGGATGGGGTGGGGGGAGAGGGTTGGGAGCATCCCTGCACGACACTTACCATGAACAGCAATGGAAACCTGCTCGGAGCGTGAGAGACCAGGCTCCTCGAGCATCGTTGCAACGCAGGTGTAGTTGCCAGAAGTCTTGTAGGTGACACTGGTCAAGTTCAGTAGATTCCCCTTCGTGATCAGCTGCCCTTTCTGGAAAGGAGGGGTGGTGGAGGAAAGAAGATGGGACAAAGAAGACAAAGAGTGCATGACATTTCTCATGAGCCAAGAAGTGGTCAAGTAAGAGAGAGGAAGAAAGGACAGCAGGCGCGACAGAGCTTCTCTAGGCCGGGTGGCCAACCTGGCGGCCTCCAGATGCTGCCAGACTCCAGCTCCCATCAGCTCCAGCCAGCATGGCCAGTGGCAAGGAATAATGAGAGCTGTAGCCCAGCGACATCTGGAGGGCCACAGGTTGCCCACCCTGCAAGCCGCAAGTGAGAACCTCTCAATTAAACAGCTTTATTCATTTGTCACTAGCCTCAAAGAAAAACGAAATACTTTTCTGGAGGTGTTGCCAAATGCCGGGGAAGGGGCAGCCCGCAGCCCACCTCTTGCCCCTGCCTAGTTTATTTATGCTCCCCACCCCAATTCAGTGCCATTCCACTTTGGAAGCAGCTGGTCTGTGAGGAGCACCACGGCTGAAGCAGATGTGCTCAGGAATGGGGCTGGCCAGGGCAAGCTAAGCTGCACGGCTGGCTGCTGCTTTAATTGATTTAAATTACTTTTCCAAATACAAAGACAGACAAGCACGAAAGGGGAGTGGGGAGTAAATAAAACTATTTTTTATTTTAAGTCTAGTTGTTGACAGACGGGAATACATTTAGCACCCACCCCCTTTACTTTACGGGCAAAAAAACCTTTCCAAAAATCCACTGGCTGCTTGGAGCTTTTCTTTATAGAGCTTCGGCTATGGGGCAGTATAAAAATGAAATAAATATAGTTTTTCACAACAACAAATGGTATTTAGTCTCTTTTCCATAACCTGAGGAAAGGATCGATAGAGGCTGGCACCTTGAGAGGCAAACTAAAAATAATTTATAATAATACATAAAAATACCGCTGTTGCTGCATATGTCCAATCTGTATATGAAAAACCATCATGCCATATGGTGCAAAAATCAGGTATTTTAACTTTGTCTTTAGCTAATTTAGGGAGCAATCCTATGGGCCCTATACAGTATCTGAGGGTCCACAGGATACTCTGGATTCCCGGACAGCGTTCCAGCCTTGGAGGGGGGTATCTCTGCTAATTTAATTTTTGTGAACCACCCGGAGAGCTTCAGCTAGGGGGCAGGTATAGAAACAGAATATATGAAAGGAAATGACCCCCTCCCCCTTGCAGCTGGCGCTGAAGAACCACATCGGTTGCCTCTGTGAGGCTGAGAACTCGACCTCGGAGAGGGTTTAAGGGGGTGTTTTGGTGGGTGGGAAGGGGAGGAGACCGGACAGGCCAGGATACAAGCTACTCTGGGGCGTCTCCGGCCTCCTCCATTCCCCCTTCAAAACGCTTTTGCTAGATGGACTTAAAAGCCCGTCCAGCAAAAATGCAGGGCAGGAGAACGGGGAGGCACAGATCACCTCCGCTGCTCCTCCTGCTCTGAACGGGATGATGGGAAGCCTCCTGAGTGCAATGGGACTTAGTCCCAGGTAAGTGTGTGTAGGATTGCAGCCTAAGGGCTTTTCTACATGAGGCTTTTAACCCACCACTTTAACTGCGGCTTCTGCTTCCGGATTCTTTGTGGGACTAAGATCAGCTCCTTGACACATGTTTTTTTTTCCTGGGGTTTTCTTCCTTTTGTTTGTCTATATGTTCCATTACAAAACCACTAGGTGGTGATGTGGTATAGGGGAATTGTGCAAATACACATACACTAGGGTTTCATGCTGCCATTCAGGGATATACCAACCTTTCCTTGTTAGAAAAAAGCACACATGCTATACAGTAAAGCTTGCAAAGAATGGGAGAGGCCCTGGAGGATGATGATGTAAGCTACCGTGATTGAGGAATCATGTACCTCATGTAGAAAGGCTCTTAAGTCACTTTTCAATCAGTCAGCAACCTTAAACCAAGAATAGTGTAGTGGTGAGAGTGACGGACTGGGAGCCAGGAGATCCGGGTTCTAGTCCCCACTTGGCCATGGAAGCTCACTGGGTGACTTTGGGCCAGTCACAGACTCTCAGCCCAACCTACCTCACAGGGTTGTTGTTGTGAGGATACAACGGTGAGGAGGAGGATAATGTAAGCCGCCTTGAGTTCCTTGCGAGAGGGAGAAAGGCGGGGTATAAATGCAATAAATAAATAAATAAATAAATAAATAAATACATACATACATACATACCTTTTCCCACTGGAACTCCAAGGGCCCGGAGCTTGTTGCATTACAGGTAAGGAGCAAATTTTCCCCTTCGCGCAGATGTCTGGGAGGCTCTGGGACAATGACGGGCACATCGAGGTCTAGGGGAGAGAAATTATATGCTGGAGATGCCACAAACAAGATCTCCCCACCTCACCCCATCTTCATGCATTACGGGATCCTTCCAGGCACTCCGATCTTCACACAGAGCCTTCTCCGCTGGTCTGACTGGGTTTTTTTACAACAACAGGAACAACCCCAAAATCTGCCACCTAAGCTTGACTGAAAACCTTCAATGTGTGCCTGGAAACAAGTGTAATATGAGAAAGGTTCACATGACACCCCTCATGCATCGACAAAGACAGGACCACCCCACCTGCCATGCCATGAGTCTACTGGCCGTGCATTTGCTGAAAGCATGTGAAGGGGCTGCATGTACAAACAGATGTACATGCAGAGGGTTCCTCTGGGAAGGGAGACTCCTATCCTGGGATAATCGTAATTCCTCCTCACCAGAAGGCACGTACTGCCCCACTGATGCTGAACAGGCAGCCAGCAGAGGGTGTGACCGTGTGTGTGCACGCGCGCGCGTGTGTGCACACACAGGGGGGCCAATTCCACTCCCCCTTCATGCATTTGCAAACACGCAAGGGGTGTGTGTGACCCACTAGTCCCCCCATATACGTGACCCTAAAGTGAGATTGGCCCAAACTACAAGCCATTGGACAACTGCTGTGACAAATTCAATTAATGTATTTATTGAACAGTCCTCCCCTCACACCCCAACCACGTGCATAAACCTGCAGCTTAGGATAACGTAACACTTCATGCATCTGATGAAGTGGATTCTACTCCACAAAAGTTTATGCCGTAAGACATTTGATAGTAGTTAAAGGTGCCTCAAAGCACTCAGTTCTTCTTAGTTAGTTCAGTAAATTACTATACTGCTTTTCATTTTTTTAAAAAAAACCCAAAGCAGTTCACAAGAGAACCCATAATAAAATATAATAAAACCAATCAATAAAATAGCAAGGGAACAATCAAAGATCTCATTCCTCTCACACACAGGAGGCTCACCGGGGCTGTCCCACCATCCAGTTGACCATCACCGGAGGTCAGGAGGGTTATTCTGCTGTCACCTGCACATCACATGCGACTGGATCAGCCAGTCACTCCTGATGCAGAGATGTGCTGGAAGTACCCTGCCATGAAAGGGAGGCTGCCAGCTGCCCCTCTGCGGGGGTGGGGTCACCGCTTAGGGCTTGCCCCCTTCCCATGAAGAGCACTGCCCAGCAAAGTGACTTAGGTAGATGGGCAGGGGGTGGAGTGTGGATCCACTGAGAGAGGCTAAATTCTAACAGTGGTTATTCCCTGAAAAAAGTTTACATTTATAAGTGTGAAGGGTACCTCTATTTTTTTTTTTTTTTAAGAAATGTGTTCCTAACATCTGAAGTGTGGGAGCCAGAAGCATGCTCACTGTGGATGAGAGTTGCCATCTGATGCGTCTGGAGGGCACCAGATTAGGGACGGCTTGATCAGCCAGCAGATTTTGAAAATTATTTGTAGCGCAAGCAGTTACAAAAGCACCATCTTAGAAGAGGCATTCCCAGGTGATGGCCTGCTCCAACACTTGCACACACCGCTCAAAGCAAAAAGGGAGTTTGCTTGTTTCTTTGGAACTATTTTTTTCCGATCTGCACATTTCCTGTAGTTTTTAAACCAATCAGCTGAAGCTCCTGCAAACGATCAGCTAAGGTTTCTTTAAATCGGACGACAGCTCTAATGAAAACCCAGTGAAACGCTCCCCTTCTGAGTAAAACCCACAAGACCTACTCACAGTTCACAAACAGCTCTAAGTCGTCCATTAGCTCGTTAAGGGTCTGTAAGTCAAGCGCTTTGCACCGGTAAATACCGCTCTCGTTCCTCTTGATGTTGTGAAAGAGCAGCTCTTTTCTACTGACAGCAGGTGACAGGTCCACTTCCTCCCCATTCTCCAGAGCACAAGACAGAGGAAGAGAAGAAGCTCAGCAAGGTCATCATTAGCACAAATGCTGCTGTCAAGGAGCAAGTTCTGCCCAGGTGAAAGAAACCCGATTCTCACAGTAGATACGTTCACCAATCTGCAAAGGGTTTAGTTTGGGAAGGGAGAAATCCACCTGGGCCCTTCTGCAGAATCCTAAAAACTTTTACTGGGAAGGAAAACTCATGCTTCTAGAGCTCATGGTTTTAGGGAGGAAGCCTGCAAGTTGCAATAAACTTGAGCACGCTCCGGGAGAGAGCGGAGGACAGGAAGGCCTGGCGTGCTATGGTCCATGGGGTCACGAAGAGTTGGGACTCGAATGAACAACTGAACAACAAGTACTACAAGTCGCATGAGCACCTCCTTTAGGCTGAAGAACCAAAGCTGAGGAAGAGTATTTGGTGACGCACACAACCCTTTTCTCTGCCACAAAGCAAGCAATCATGAGAAAAGCAGAAGAAACAAGCCAGTGTATCCCTGGATTAGATGCCAGCTTCCACTCAAGGTGAGGGCTGTAGCTTTGCTTGCAGGAAGTCCTAGAATTGATTTCTGGCCAGATAGGGCATCTCCAGATAGGGCTGGGAAAGATTCTTGTCTGAAACCCTGGCGAGGTGCCAGTCAATGGAGATGGGGAGGGCACACGGCCCATGCAGCACCCCTGTCCATTTTTGCACCACCCTCCCCGCCTCCCCACTGTTACACCACTGAAACTTGGCAGCATGGTGGAGAAAAAGACCTGTTTTCAAAGGAAAAATCAGTGGTTTACCAGTGACATTCGGTCTGGCAGCAAAGAGGGGTTATTCTAAAACAAAATAGCCCCCTTTCCCCCTCACCGAATTTCGGCAGCAAACTGCAGAGTTTTCCTTTGAAAACGCCCCCCCCCCCCCAATTTTGGCAGCACAGCAGTGGCAGGGGCGCAGACCAGGGCGGGGGGCAACGCGGCCCCTCCACCCCCAGAAGTCGCCCACCCCTGAGCAAGATGAAGCAATGGTCTGACTCTGCCTATGGCAGCTTCCCACGGGCTCTGTGTGCTCACCTTCACCGTGAAAAAGGTGTACTCGGGCTCCGGGTTCCCATCGGCTTTACAGTGCAACGTCACGTTGTCCCCCTCCTTCACCGGGCTCAGTGCTTCCATCTCAAAGCTGATGTTCTCAGAGGGGTCTACAGTGAGGGGCAGAGCAAACAGAACCGCTGTTAGCCTTCCGGACCTTCTCCTCCCATCTCCCAGTGCAGGCGAGAGAGCAAACACTGAGACACGGCCGCTCTTGGGCACCACTGTTTTCCTACTGCATCCTTTTCTTACTTCCTCCACATACAATCTTCAAGGCCCTCTGAACATCTTTTTTTTTAATGGGGGCCTACAGCAGATCCTGGACTAGACAGAGCACTATGTGCCCGGATTCTCTGCCTGGGTCTTCCTGTGATACGACCAGTGTCGGTCCCTTCTTTCGGCAGCCAAGGCAGCACCTCGTTGCTGGGACCTCCCAACCCAACCGAAGTACCCAGCAACGGCTCCCACCCGCTGCCCAGCCTTACAATGAACGTTGATTTTGAAGCTCTTTGATGTGAACGTCTGGTTAGTCCCCATCAGGCTGTAACTGACTTGGCAGTAGAAGTTGGCATGGCGGTCGTCTTTGGTGACTTGTGCCCAAAGAGTGCTACTGACCGTGATCAGCCCGCTGGATTCCCTGGTGACTGCAGGTAGGACTTCAATTTCTGGTGGAGAGAGAAGGCGGGGGGGGGGGGGAGAGATAGTATCTATTCCAAATCACTGACCCTGGGAGAAAAGCATATGCATGATCTCACAAAAACCCTCTGAAGGAAGGTCAAAGACTATCCTGAAGATCAACTCCAAATCTTACAAGCTGCTCTGCTAAGGCACAGTTTATGTTGCGAGGGACTTCTGGCTTTGCAACTCCAACTAAGATCCCCCTTCCTGTGAACTCAACATACAGGAAGCACATGTTACACTCAAAATCTATGCTCCCAATATTTTACTTTTTCCAGAAGCTTCAGTGCCCCAGGCTGTATCACTAGTTTTTCACTGTTTATTCATTATATTTAGATTTTCAGCCAGGACAAGCTCCCACAGTAGCTTAAAATTTCAACCCACACCATCTAATTAAGGGTGTGTGTGTGTGGAGGTGCAAGTCTCTTCTGGCACTTGGAATGGATGTCATCCTGCAAGTTCCAAGCTCTTCTCTCCAGAGGTAGGGGGCAGGGAATGCTGCAGATGGACGAAGGTGCTGGCTGATGGTGAAATGCCAACGCACAGAAGCAGCCCCCTTCCTTTTCCTGTGAGCTGCAGTGCCCCAACTTCTAACATTAATCCTTCATTACTCACAGCGTCCTGCAACTGGGCTTGCCCTTTGTAGTACCCTAACCTATCACTCCAACACTCGGCCATAGGGCACTTTAGCTTCACTTGCCAGAGACGTACCTTTTCCATTAGGGCTCAGAGGTTTTTCATCCTTGTACCATGTGATGGCTGGGGTTGGGTAGCCATTGCGGCTGACACATTTTCCAATCTGAGAGACAGACAGACAGACTCACACTGCATAATCTGAGGGTCATAGGGTGTTTCTACATTAAGCAAAAACTCACAAAAATCCTTTCTGGAGCTTCCTGCTTTTGGTTTCGTTACGGGATTAGGAGGGCTTCTTTACATAGCAGACACGTGGTTTGAACAGAGGGAGTGCCTCTCTCCCTCCCTGGCATGTGTGCAAAGGACCAGGGTGTGTGTATGTCTTGTTTTCATAGCTTAACTTCTGCTGTACTCTTTTCTCGCAGCCCCCAGGAAACCTCTGACTTACTTCTGAGTAAACATAACATGTAAGATTGTGCCGTAAGTCTGCAACCCTCGGCACACTTATGTGGGAGTAAACCCCACTGAACAAAATGGGACTTACTTCCAAGTATACATAAGATTGCCCTGTAAGTCTGCAACCCTTGGCACACTTAGGTGGGAGTAAGCCCCACTGAATTTAATGGGGTGCTCTGAATCAACAGAGGATGTTGTTTCTGAGTTTGGTGGGGTGGGGGATCAGATGTGTTCGTTGCAGGGAGGCATTTTCCCTCTTCTCCCTCCAACTGAGAAATGTGCTCATGCATTTACTTGGCAGACACCTGGGAATCAAGGAAAGTCCTTTCTCAGCAAGACCTGAACAGAGGCAGGAGTTGCAATTGGCGGGCAATTCTTGCCCCCGCGCCTGTCAAATCTGCTTCTGCATGCCCTGCTCCCACCCTCAATGCCTTTGTCACCCTGACCACATGCACCCCCAGCAACTGAAAACAAACACCCACAACAGGCAGACAGAGCGGTTTTTCCCACTATTGGAGAATTTCACAGGGAGGTCATGGCGCTCCTGTTCCATGGGCTGGAAAATATACGACATTTATTGTGTTTGGGGAAAACACGGGATAGGCTGGGGGAAATTGCAGGAGACACCCTGGAGGGTAATGGTGTCATCTAAAGAGGCCGCAAAGTTCCATGACAGAGCCATCTCAATAGCAGGATAAAAGCTCCATGTGATGAACCCCTTATAGTCCAGTGATTAACAGATTGGTTTGAGATTCAATTTTCAGGTTGAATGGTATACAGATGTCTTGCTGAGTGCAAAGACAACATTCCTATAAATCTCTACTGGGCAATTTTCATACCATGTGTTCCACTATATCCTGATTGTAGTTCATATAAACACCCCATCCTGTGCCAATTCATGTTCTACTCCAAAAATTTCCAGTGCTAAGTTTAGTAAGTCTTCTCTGCTTCACCGAAAAGGTAAAATTCTTTACTGCAACAAGCCCTCTTAATGCTAGCACCGGTCAAATGTGGCATCTTGAGAATGTTGCCTTTTGTTGTTGTTGGGTTGTTTTTTTAAAAAAAATCAAGTTTCTGACCCTCATGGTTGGTAAGAAAAGCTTGGACATATGAAGCCTAAGGCAAAGAGAACCTTGGGTCAGCTGGTGGGACTTCAGTACTTTGCCTCTCTCTCAGTTCCTTTTGGAACATTAATAGAAGAGACCAAGTCACTGTAACCGTGAGCTGGAATTTGACTCTAGGTTCAGCTTTGGTTGAGTATAATGTAAGGAGAGACCTTTTACTCAATGGAGGGCCCAACATTACTACCATCCTAGAGCCTTCGCCCTGCACACGTAAGCCGGGGCTGTATTTTCTGAGCCCCAACAAATGTTCAGTCATGTACCAAGATTACCCACGCTGTATTATCTAAAAAAACCACACACAGCCATGCAAGTGTGCACAAACAGCACTTTTGCCACAACCTGTTCTGTGTCTGTCAGAGGTGAAGCTAGTGAGAGAAAGGAAGCCCCAACTCTCGATTTGCCATAGGGAATCCTATGCCAAACGCATGTGGCTCTGGAGATGTCCCAAGCTTTACAGCCTCACCCACTGAGCCACATAAGGGCTAGAAACTCGCAAAGTTCTATATTTTTAAAATAAAAGCACAGAATGCCAAGAATGGGGAATTCTGCAGCAGATATCCAGTGCAACCTTGTGAGGTACAACCGCAAATGTGCTTAGCACAGTCATGTGTGCAGTTCTTACCTTGTGAGTCTTGAGATCTGACGCCGTGATGCTGCCATCCGTCTCTAGAATCTCAGGCATTTCTGGAGTTTCTAGAAGAGGAAAGTACCCAGGCTAGGATTAGCAATGAGGCAGAGGGGATAAAACAGTCACAGCCTGGATTGTGCTTTGGCAATAAACTGCTCATCCATTTTACTTACAATGTACTCCACAGTCTCACACCCAACCCATCTTTGCCCATGACTTCTGTCCACCAGTTTCGCCAAAGCTCTCTTGCTCCCTTCAAGCACTGTGCGGAACTGACTCCTAGAACACCTGCATGCCGCCTCCTCTTACGTCTTTCAAACCCCACCCCTGGCACACGCCCCCCACCCCGGCCCCATATTCTACTGTAACCAGGCCAAAGTATGTGCAAAGTGTTATAATTATCCCGTATTATTCTTCCATTAACCTCTGTCTGTCCACCTATCTCTGCTTCCTCTGTTGTCTCTGCAGGACTGAATTTAAGACTGTAAGCTCCTTGGGGCCGGAACCCTTTTTCTTATATTTTATGGAGTGCCATACACACGAATGGCCCTATATAAGCCTTGCATTTCACAGCTCACCTGGTAGAGGACAGACAGATCGCTCCATCTGTCCTCCACCAGCCACTTGGTTTCCTTGCCGGTTGTGGAAAAAGTATCTTTCCCTCTTCTGCGGCCAGTGATGTCACCAGGGCAGGACTTTGGGCAAGTGTCTGCGGCCCGGCTCAGCAGAATGAGCAGGTGGAGTTCACTACATTTGCAGTAAGTGAAGTCATACACATTACCATCTAAAGAGTGTGCAACCCGAATTACAAGAGGAGCCACTTCCAAAGGGGTGGTCATGTCAGTCTGTTGCAGCAAAAACAACCAAGGGTCTTGTGGCACCTTGAAGACAAAAAAAAATTACGCTTCGCTAAATTTTGTGGACACTGTCCACAAAAGCTTGTGCCAGAGTAAATGTGTTGGTCTTTAATGTGTCACAAGATTCTTTGTTGTTTTAACTGGGAACAATATATTGTTGCTGGAAAAATCAGCATCCCTGCTCATCACAAAGTGCTGGTGCTGCATCCCTGTGAGCCCTGGCTGCTCTACACCACTGTGTCCACCCAGCTGCCTATGGCTTGTCTTGTGCATGTGTGTTGGGGTGGGGTGGGGGAGATGCTATGTGGTACCTACCTGGAGTAAATCACACATTCCACCCCCAATTCCTGAAGGCCTAAGAAACAAGCCAGGTAGGTCTAGAATAGGAGCCATGCTTTACACGTGCCACAGGACCCAGAACTACTCACTGGAGATGTGCACTTCAGTCCGATTCTCTCCAACACCGAGGCTGCCGAGCCCCACCTGGCACACGTACACCTTGGCATCCTGCAGCATCACTTTGTTTATGACGAGGGAAAAATCGGCGGTCATGTTCAGCCGGTCCTGGAATTCAGACTTCACGTGATGCGCCTTGCCCTGAATCATATAGATGATCTTCTTCCGTGTGCTTTTATCCATCTGAAACACCAGGAGGAAAGATAGCGAGCATGGCAACACCGGGGCCAAATCCAGCTCCCCCCGGGGGGGGGGGGGTCTGCCTGCCCCACCTGCTGTTGCCAATCCGGGGTCAAGGGAAGTGTGGGAAGGGAGAGGAACACCTGCGGCAACAGGACTTGCCGTGAGCCCTGGGGGAGAATGCGGGGAGGGGGGAGAAGAAATAGACCTCTGCTTCCAATCACAAAGAAGCCTAGCTGCTGACCAGGCGTACTAGAGGTGGCTAACTGCTGGGGAAACGTAGGATGCAGGCAACGCCTGGATGCGTTTGAAGCATTTTTTTCAAGCAGGGCTAAAACAACCCCATCTTTGGAATTCCAAATGGAAGAGACATATTGATCTGAAGTATACAACGGGTTTAAAACACTTCTCTTCTGCTTTCTGCAGGAGAGCCCATGCGTGCGTTAAAAAGAAAGACGAGCCGGTGCGCTTGTGTGCCTCGTGGGGCGAGCCCTGCTTTGTCCTGCCTGCACACCTCGAAGGGCCCTCCCCCCGCTTCAAATGCCAATTTCCTCTTCAGTTTCACCACCTCTCTTGTGCAACGCCTGGTACAGTGCGTGCTACCTGCCTTTCTGATTGTTTAAAGAGCTGCTTGCACATTTATAGATTTAAAAGCTCATCTGGCACATTCACTTCTCTCTTTTTAAAAACTGAAAACGGCTTTGGGAAGGGTGGGTGGCTGATGTCACAAACTTCCAGCCAATGAGCACAGCGCACTGGGCTGCTTCCTGCCACAAACAGATAGCAGCAGCTCCCCCTTGAGGTGCAACATGGAGCGCGCATGCTTCCAGAACACGGGGATTCCTGTACATCTGAATTCTATCCATATCAAATTAATGTTCAGAAATGACACACCGGAGATCAAAAACTTTTCCGAGTGTCACTTGTAAACACCTCATAGGAACATAGGAAGCTGACTTATACAGATTCAGAACACTGGTCCATCTAGCCCGGTATTGTCAACATTGACTGGCAACAGCTCCCCAGGGTTTCAGGCAGGGTTTTTTGCAGCCCTATCCGGAAATTCTGGAGATCGAACCTGGGACTTGCTGCATGCAAAGCAGGTGCTCTTCTACTGAGCTATGGCCTCTCCTCCTTTGGATGTCTGCAAATCCTCTATTTTACCACTTCATTATGATTCGTTTAGTCCTGCCCCTATTCTAAAGAAACCAGCTTATGCACTTCCTATTAGGTACAATCCTGTACACACTAAGTCCCATTGAATGGGACCTACTTCCAAGTAGACACGCACAGGATTGCACTTTTAAAATTGTGTCTTTATCACTGTTACTTTGTGTGGCACTTTGAGACAATAGTTTTTGAAAAGGCAGCATAAAACTTTGAAAATAAATATATCCAATTCTGACATTTTATTTAGAAGGCACAAATATTTGTAACATTAAAGCATTAGCACTGAGCCTTTGAGATGGGGGAAACCTACAGTTTTACATTCTGTCTGCATTCAAACAAACCAAAATTTGGTTTATTGAAGTTTCTTTTAAGCAGGGCTAAGCCACTGTGGAGCAGCTTTTATCTCCTGGAGTGACTGCCTAGCGGATGAGCTGTCACACGGCGGCAGTGTTGGACTTCCTGGGCCAGGGGAGAAAAAAGTCTTAAAATTGCCTAGCCCTGCTTTACTTAATTCATCGTATTTGTTTTAAAGTTATCAATTCTAGTGAGATTTAATTGAAACATTTAAACAAACAAAAAATGGCGACATTCTAAAATGGGTAAAGATAACTTTCTATCGCACCACTGTCCAGTACCAGAACAGTATGCACACTTTGGAGTTACACAACAGTTTTAATCAGGATCCATTAGCTGTGGCCATTACTACCATTTAACGTTTTTATGGCCTCAAATAGTTCACAAAAATACTGATGTAACACAGCCCCTGCCTTGAGGAGGTACAACGTCTGGCTAGAAAGACAATGACGGCAGGAGGGGATCAAGCACCGACAAAAGGGAGTGAAGATGGGAGGAAAGTGTTGCTGAGAAATTGGGATTGAAAATGGAAGCCAGGCAAAAGGGCTTCATGATGATCAGAAAAAAGCCTGCTCTAGGCACACAGCGAAAATGTGGGTAGAATAAAAATGGACGGGAACAGGAGAAAGAACTAACAGAGGCCACCAATAGGGTGTATTTGACAAAGAGTTCTACATTACTCAAAAGCTTCCATGCACTTTCAGGCCTGGCTTAGCCCGATGAAAGCACAAAGCCACAACACTTCCCCAAACCCACTCTCTCCAACCCCGAAAGCTTTCCCAAGCAGTCATTTTTTACTCACAGTGTACCAATTGATGTAAGCATAGCTGCCGTTCTCTGGGAGGGAGAATTGGCACTTGATAATGGCCGTCTTCCCAATTTCCACCTCCACCACGTCCGGCATGGAGACTTCCACATGGCTACCTGCTCCACCTGAGACAAAGAGGAAAACCAGAGGGGAAGAGCTGGAGCAACATCCATCCTGCTTTCGAGGATGGAGAACGAGTCCTTCCTCCCTTTCTAACCCTGCTTGTGAAGAACAGTCTTCTAACTGACTTGCTAGAAGTGAAAGCAGCAAGACTCTTTGAAGGAACACAAGTTCCACACTATATCTTAAAATCCTGTACTGATTTAAAAGTGAAAGGGCATTTGTTTTTCTGGGTAAAGATATATCGGAATAACACAAATTCTCCTGCAATTCGTTATCATACTTAACTCAGTTCAGAATAGGGCTGTTATGTTTAAATTGCTTTTTAAAAAACATTTAAGACAGCAATCCTATGGCTGCTAGACACTGTCTCGTGGGCCACAGGATATGGTCTATTCCAGGAACCGACCTCGGAGCCCGCGCTCCAAGGTCGGTTCCTGGAGAACTGACACCCCCCCCCCTGCTGCCTCGGAGGCAGTGCAGGGATGCCCTGTCCTCCACGCTCGGAAGACGAGCGAGGAGCGACTGAAAAGGGGCAGGGCTGGGGGGCGTTCCGGGGTGGGGAGAGTGGAGCTGCGTGTACGACACATCCTATGTGTCGCACGGCACCTTCCTCTCCCAGCCAGCCCCCCCACTGCTAGACGGCCGAAAACGGCTGTCTAGCGAAAAAGGGCAAGGCAGGAGAGGCACGGAGGGAACAATCCCCCCCCCCCCCGTGCCTCTCCTGCCTTGCTTTGGATAGGCGGTTGCCTCGGAGGCGGCCGCCTATCTACTTAGGATTGCACCCTAATAGGATAAAATGTTTCCCCTGATTAATCAGGAAACATGTTTTTCCATATATATTAATACAAATTCTTACGAAACCTGCAAATCACAAGCACCATCTTAAAAGCAGCAGTAGATGCCTCTTTTAAGATGATGCCACCACACCTTGGGCACCGTCTAAAAGAAAAGTAAGTATGCCACTTGCTTCAAAAATCTTTTGTTTACCCATATGCAAATACTATGCAGATTGAATCAACGGAATTCGTTAATCAACTAAACCTTAGGACGCAATCCTATACATGGTTGGACATAAAAAAAAAGTCCTACAACTTTCTGGCTGGACAGAAAAAAGCCCTACAACTCCCAGCATTCCCCAGCCAGCCATGCTGGCTGAGGAAAGCTGGAAGTTGGAGGACATTTTTCTGTCTAAACATGCATAGGATTGCACCCTTAATCACTTAACATTTCTTTAAACTGTATTGAGGCTCTAGATCAAAATGAATGTCACTAGCGCGCTACATGACATGGTGTTTTAGTGCTTATGCAGGGCATGCACACCAGAGACAAGGTGGATCTTCCTCATAGATTTGACTTCTAGTGTCTTTGGAGAAGGGGTTGAAAGCTGAAGACTGGCATCTCTAGCAACTCTCTCTCTCTCTCTCTCACACACACACACACACACACACACACACTTAAAAAGACACCCCCCCCAAAACAAGATGGAGGAGTAGCAATTTATCAAACACTGGTACCACATGAGACCGCTGAAATCCATCCCCTTATTCAGGATTAATTAAAGCAAAGCTCAACTAACTCCCATCAGAAAGACTGTGCATTTCTCATCACTAAAAGAAATTAGAAAAAGAGCTCCCCGCTCCCCTCCAAGTGCAAACTTCATACGAATTCTCCACAGCTGGTAGCGGTTGCCTGGCAACAGGAAGGCTGCAGCCTGCACCACAGGCCTCCATCCTGGAGGTTGCCAGAGGTGAGGCCACATCTATGCCACAGTTTTAAAACTGTGGCCTAGATTTAATAGGCTTTCCCTCTCTTTAGGAATGCCTTCCCCCTCTTTTGGGGAGAGAAGGAGTGCTGGGGAACTTCTGACGGATGTTCAGCACCCTCACCGGCATTCTTTGTGGGAATCCATGACAGCTAAATTGATATAAGACCAATTTATAATGCATGTATGCATCGAAGAGCTGCTGTTGATTGAGTGCAAAGGAATGTTTAATAATAATTCTAACCCTAAGGACAAAGTACCCCCAGGCATGCCCAGAATACCTTTCCTTTGCAACAAAAACACTTCCCATTTCAGGGTGCGATCTCAATTCTGTTGAAGGTGCTCTCCTTCCCCCTTGATCAACAGGGCTAGCTAACCTGGCCAAAACATCCTTATATCCCATCCTCCAAGCATCTACACGTGAAGAATTCTGCATAGCACAAAAACTTGCTTCCAATCTCTTATTCTGAGGACTAGTTCTTCCAGTAAAAACACATCTTCTCACTTGCTCCATTCCCTAAAGGCAGGTATGGCGGGTAGAAATCCTTTCTTTCAACACTGAGTCATATAATTGGCCTTTACCCAGAATTTGGCCATAGATTTTTATTGGGGGGGGGGGAGGAGCAGCAGCTGTGGTTCCTGCAAGACACACACACGAGCTGCTGTTCCCATCAACCACAAGAAGGGGGAAATTGGCTGCACCCACTGACTCGACTTCCCAGATGCTGTTTGCAAGAGAACAGGTGGGAATTCAGAGATTAGGCCCTCTGCACAAGGGGGCTTTTATTCAACGGCAGGCTACAGGCAAACCTGCCAGACTTCTCCAATTACCCTCTCTTCTCCCCCACACCGATCTCCTGTCCCACCCAACACCTTCCCCATCTCTCAATTGTTCTGGGATGACATCTCTCTCTCTCTCTCACACACACACACACACACACACACACCCCGGGCCAAGCAGGATGTCGGACCCAGCCGAATTTGCTCCATCTAGAGAATATGGCCTTTTTGTTGAACATCCACTGGGTTTTGAGAAGTCCAGACAGTCAGAAAAAGCTTTAACGTATGTGGTATTATATGTGCGTTTTGCAGGTGGGATTAGAAGCCTCCCTGCCCCATCCTTAAAAGAAATCCCAAATTACTTCCAGTGATAGTCTTTGCTTTATCTGGACCCAGCAGATGGGGGAGAAAAGACGCTGGTGTTTGTCCATGCTGTTAAGGCAATGCTTCCTCAAACAAGGACCAAAACCTTGCGGATAGTGGGGGGCAGAAGGAGAGGACAGAGACCATCCTGCATTGTGTCCCCTATAGCGGCCAGCCAAGACACCTCTGGGAACATCCGCCCCTTCAACAAAGCATGAAGATGACATCGTCTGGCATGAACCTACCCATACACTATGCTCATCATCTAAAGCCCTCCTCCAAGTGCCTCCTCCGAGGGAAGCTTGGAAGGTGGCAACAAGGGAGCGGGCCTTCTCGGTGGTGGCCCCCCAATTATGGAACAATCTCCAATCTCCTCAACAAGGCCCACCTAGTGCCAACATTGCGATCTTTCTGGCGCCAGGTTAAACCCTCTCAGGCATTTGGCAGCACATGATGGGGTCTTAATCAAGTCCTGGAATTTTCTTATTACTGATGGTTTAAAAATTGTTTAGATATACGTATGTGTGTGTACTGTCTGTTTATATGTTTGTATGTAAATAGTTTTTATACTATGTATAATATTTATTTTTAAGGTTTTAACTCTTTGGAACCAACCAGACAGCTTTGCCTATTGGGTGGTATAAAAAAAATAATAATTGAATGAAATGAAAAAAAAAGCACCTCCCACCGCCTGTTTGCCCTTGGCACGTAGAGGTACACTGCCTCTGAAAGTGGTATTTCCATTCTAATGGCTAATATCTCTTGATAGACCTCTCTTCCTACATATTTATTTATTTATATAATTTATACCCCACCTTCCTACCAAGGAAATGGAACTCAAGACAAATAGCAACAATAAAAACCGAAATTTAAAATAAAAACTTGGTTAAAACAATCATGAAACAAACGCACAATTAAAAACACATCCAATAAAAGAATAAAAACAGCACCCCAAAGGCCTGCCTGAACAAAAATGTCTTATCTGCCAGCGGAAGGACATTAGAGAAGGAACCTAGCCTCCCTTGGCAGGGAGTTCCACAGCTCCGGAGCAGCCACCGAGAAGACCTTCTCTCTTGTCTGATGGCAGTGGTACCTAGAGAAGAGCCTCTCCTGAAGATTTTAAGACCTAGGCTGGCTTGTATGGCAGAAGGGGTCTTTCAGGTAGCCTGGTCCCAAGCCATATAGGGCTTTCTTTGACATGAATTTGTCTAAATTTTTTAAATCATATGAAGTGGTGCCCATTGTCACATCCTGTGGCGGTGTCTCTCACAAGTTAGTCATGTGCTGCATGAAGGAAGTATCATTTTTATCTGGTCTGGCCTGAGCTGGGTGTTGTGAAACAGTGCACAGGACCGGCTACCAGAGCCTTCTGCATCCGCAGAAAATCTCCCATGTGATGCAGCACCGGCACTTGCAGCTATTTGGAACCAGAATGCATGGCCTGATGTTGCAAGAGGTCAATGTATAAAGTGGCTGCAGCATTATCGAGTTTGTAGTACAAAGCGAGGATGGAAATGACACAAGAAATGCACTGGCGGCAGCATCTGCTTATGGATCTTTATTTAAATTGTTACCATTTTAAAGACTATGCTTACAAAACCAACCATCACCCTTTTCCTATATGGAATTAATCTCCGAGTAGGAAAAATATCAGTTTTCACATCCTAGCTCTCAAACACTGATTCGAGGGGAAGGGTCTTAGTTCTGTTCATGTGCCGCCACTCACCTATGTCTGTCACGTCAAGCTGTCCATGAGCCACCGAATATTTCCCCCTGGCACAGGCACTTCATAAATGGCACCTCCACAGCCTTTCATGTAGTGGGCAATCTGCTATCCCATATAGGGGATCCCCATCAGGCTTTGTGGGGGTGCCCCATAACAGCTGTTCTCCCCTACACCATGCATTTGGCACGAAGCTTAGCCAATGCCTTCCTCCCCAAGCAGTGAGCCTCTGCAGCAACCAGACCACTCACGAGTTCCCCAGTGCTACCAGCAACAGCATGAGATGAAGCACCAGCAGGGCCCCTCGCAGTCACACAAGGCCAGCAATCATCTACCAGGGCTTCCCTTAGCTAAGCCGGTGCTCTTGAGAAGGACTGAACCCACTGAGGGGAGGTTGGAGGAGACCGCAATCTCTGTCGGTGAGAGTTTCATCTTTTCCACACTTGCTAATTTTCAGTGTCCTTTTATAGCCTCGTTGTCACAAGAGTTAACCCTCCATACACATCATCAATGTATTATCCCAAATCCGGTGCCCACAAATATGGCGGCCGGCAGAGACAGCGTCAAGAGTACGAAGGGTTGGTCACTTGCCAAGGGCACTCACCCTAGCAGGGGCCCACTGACAAGAGCCCCCTGGAGTCGCCCCTCCTCTTCACTAAGGAAATGGGGCATCTGCTGTGTGTATGCGTTGCAGGGGGGCTTTTTCCAGTGGCCCTTTATTACCAAACAAGACCGATGACTGTGTCACCTGTCCTCTTCACTACTGCAACCTGCTTGTTCACCTGGCACTCTCGCTCTCTCGCTCTCTCTGGCCCAGACAATGGTGGTGAGGGGGAACAGTAGATGTCACTGCTTACTTGATCACTTGCTCTCTGCCTGTCCAGGAAGCAAGTGGTAGCTGTGATGAGAGAGAGGATGAGGAGCAATAGCAGCTGGTGACAATGGTGGCGAGAAGGTAGATTCACTGAAGGAGAAGGTCCATTGAGAGTATCTTGCCCAAGAGCCCTTAAAAACCTGGAGTCTCTGCACTAGCGGCCATAAATTTGGTTCTGGTAACCAGTAGGGAAGAAGTCCACCACAGAAGTAACACAGAGAGCCACCAGCCTCACAAGGGAAGCAGACGGCACCTCATTCAAAATGGCACCTGGCTATGTCCTGGGCCGGAACTTGGCAATACTGTTGTAAATTTGGAGGGGAAGGATTAATACCTCACCCAATTGTTCTCTCTTGTAATACTCCTTCTCCTGGCAGCAGATACAAAAAGAGACACACTCTTTGCCTCTGTGAGCAGGAAACAAGAAACAGAGCATCATTGAGCAGAAGAAACAGTTGTTCTATGAAAGCCAGCCAACATTTAAGGTTTGTTCTGAAAATAGCGATCCTGAATCTCTAATATTGGACACTTTTATTGCTCCTTCTAAAACCCAGAGAAAGGGTCACAGATGAAAACCGCTTTATGCAGCTTTTCTGTCAGGCCCAATACCCTGCCTGACACTTTAAGCACTTTTACACTGACACCAGCCTAGACTCATCAAACTTCTCCTTTTGCTGCATGTGCACTTTTTTTAAAAAACACTCTCTTTTACATTCCAGGAAAGCAGCTTCTCTAGTCTGCTTGTTGCACTTCTTTGGTATATGAAGTTTCTATACATCTTTTTGTCACCAGCTGAAATTCATCACCCAGTCCAGTTAAACTTGCTATTCCAGTTGTATTTACTTTTAAACTCCAGTGATATTTGCTTTTTATTGTTTCACTACTGAAATGCCCACCCCATGGTGGGGAAGTGTATGGAACCGCAGCCATTAAGATGGGCTGAGTGGGTGAATCTGAGGGGATGCTATAGATTCATGCTTTGCAGCATCACCATAAAGATGGTGCTTTTTGGAAGCTGGGTACTGAAGGACCATGACACCTGGGCCCATGCCCAGCTGAAGGTGGAAACTCTGCCAGATGGTGGGGCAACATGGCAGAGAAGGAACCAGGACTCCTCGGTTCTTTCCCCATTCCTAGCATAGAGTAACCCTGAGCACATACATCAAGGCAGTGCTACTCAGCAGTTGCCTACCTTCCCAGCTGGGACTGCTGTGTACTGCTGAACACAACCCAGAGTGTAGAAGAGATGCCGTATGTGTACAACAGCAGGAAGATGCCCTGAAGCAGTACACAGGTTATGAGAGTCCCCACAGCCATCCCTGTTACTCACACAGATGGCAGGAGAAACCTCTGTGCAGCGTGCTATCTGAGCACACCCAGGCCGCAAAACAAGGCCTGCTGTGCCTTGCGAGCCTTACGAGTTTTGCAAGAGTGGCGAGAGAGAAGACACAGCTGACTTAAGTTGCTTGGATGAAATCAGATATCATTTGTAAAAGAGAGAGACAGAGAGAGCATGCTGAGTTGACAATCCAGGTAATCGCCCAGCCCAGCCCCTCCTCCGGCCCCTACTATACACCCTCAAAATATCTCCAAGGAGTCATGGAGGAATGGACGGAAGCTTGTAGGTGGGCTGGTGGCTGGCTTATTCCCGGCTCAGCACAAATAATGGAGCCTCTGGCTGGACTCCAGAGAAATAATGGGTTTAAAATCGATCCAGTGCTAGGATTGGGCCCAGGGGGATGGAGGCTGAAAAGGAGAGGGTAAAACAATCCACAGTGTATAAAACAGGGTAACCATACCTATGGGAGAAACCCCCTGGCACTCACATGGCCCTGTCCATTCCAGGCAACAGAGAAGAGATCCACTGTGCTCCTAAAGGACACATGTCCCTTTTCCCTGAGGTTGGATTCGGCCCAGCTTCTGCAGCTCAGCCAGAAGGGCAGCTGGAACATCTACATCTGGAAGACATCTACGACTTGAGAAGAGTTGCCCTTAAAGGATAAGCCTACCTTTTTCCCCCTCCTTCAGGCAAGGGGAGTGCTCACCCCAAACTATTCATTCCAGATTTCATTAAGACGTAGTAACTACAACCAGGGATGGGGGGGGGGGAGAATCACCTCACTCAAAAATAGCAAGGGGCTTTTGGTCCAATGCAACAGACTTTGGTGCCAGGAATGAGGGATCCAGGACAATTAACCAAAGGAGTCAAGAAAAACCGGCCTCATGCTTGCGGTGTGCAAACAGAGACACCTGCTTAGCAAACAGACAAGACGGACGGAGCCCTTGGTTGTATCAGTGTCACAGATGCTGGCGGCAGCAGGGAGAGTTGCTCTGTTAAATGGACTGAACACTGGCCTCTTAAAGGGTCGCTGGCCAGGCCTGGGGAGAACCAACCCAACATGTTTTGCTACTGGAGAAAGAAAATCTAAACTGGCACCTCCTCTATGCAGCCTGCCAATTAATGCCGAATACAATCTACTCGGAAGGTTTGCACAGGCATCGCCGGAATGAACAGGAGCTGCGCAAGAGCTCTGCGCTTTACTTACAGGCTCTATTCAGACAACACATCCACACAGAACGAACATGGAGGGAGGGATGCGATAAGCTCAGAAGTTACATGAACAGGTGTGGGTCTACCAGGGAAGGCCCCAAACTCACTGGTAGAGTACTTGCTCTGCATGCAGAAGACAAACCATCAGGTAGCAGGTCGGAAACCCTAGCCGCTGCCGGAGCAGACAAACACTGGTGAATAAATAAGTGTGAGGAGGGATAAGTCAGCTTCTCATGTCCCTATAATCCTGACACACATACATCCCTGTGTTCACTCTAGGTTGTCTGAATAAGGGCTACAGGCTATCCTGCAAGACCTATGTAAGTCTCCACCTCCCCAGACCAATTAAGCAGAAGGTTAGGAAAGGCAGGAAACTACTGCAGAGCCACAAAGGAAACCTGGAGCACAGGTCTGCTAGGAGGAAGCCTTAATGGACTACAAACTGGGGGGAAAGAGCCATTTCTCCTGAGCAGAACAGACCTCTCCTCATCAAGGAAGGAATTATGAATCAATCTCTCTCTCTCTCTCTCTCTCATTGAGCTGATCCTACAGCCCCATTACTGTAAAACATAATCAATATACACTACTTTTAGCCTTAAGACCATTGTAATTGCCACCACAGCAAAGCTACTCCTGTAACAAGGTCTGCTCACTAGAATCATGTATTATGGCACGGATGGGAAAGCAGGGTTCTCCCAGTATCGTTAAGACTCCCAACATCCCTTACCACTGGCTAGGGCTGGATAGGAGTTGCAGTCCAACAATATCTGTAGGGTGGCATGTCGCCCACTCCTGTGTTACAGAATCGGGTATATTCCCAAGACTTCCAAGAACCACTTTCGCAAGCCTTTATAGGGATCTAAAAGTCTACAGGCTGCTTATGAGTGAAGTCCGGTTGGACGCCTGTGCTTGATACAGCTCGCAGTCTCTACCTGCATCCTACCACCTCTTTGTCCACAGCCTCCAATCCGTGCTACCTCATCTCTAACAAAAATGGGAAGGGGAGGGCTTAGGCAAATGTTTTTTAAAGAACAAAAAAGTACCAGAAAACAGTCTGCACTGCAAAGAGAGAAAGGCTATCAATGGCTACTAGTCCTGATGGCTATATGGTACTCCAGTATCGGAGGAAGTATGCCTATATACACTAGTTGCTGGGGAACATGGGCAGGAGGAAGCTGTTGCACTCATGTCCTGCTTGTGAGTTTCCTGTGGGTAGCTGGTTGGCCACTGTGTGAACAGAATGCTGGACTAGATGGACCCTTGGTCTGATCTAGCAGGGCTGTTATGTCCTTAGATGCAAACTTTGTTCCAGCTGAAACATTTTGGATGCTCTGCTCATAGAATGATGGGATTTATTAAGAGAGCCAAGGCAGGTAAAAATCTTTCAGTGAGCCAAATTAGCTAGTGAAGATAGGAACAGGCCAGTTTTCTGCCTTCAAAAAACTCTTCATCAGGGCAGAATTGTAGATGCTGGATGGGAAAACTGACAGGCTTGTCTGTTTGCTCGAGCTTGCTTGCCACTGCCCAGAAGACAGAAAGCAGGAAAGCCATGGCGGGGTTGACGTTAGAATGCCAGGCCCGCATGAAGGCCTCCTCGTCCATGTGCCCCTACTGGCACCAATGATTTCCTGCTTGCGTTGTGAGCTCATGACAAAGGAATGCTCAGCATCCACCACTCAGGACAAGTCAGAAACCGTGCCTTTTGTTAGCCCTCTGTCCCCAAGGTTGGCACACGACTTGTGGCCGGCGCGTCAAAGCAGCTGTTGCCAAAACTCTCAGGGAAGAGTCGGGGGGCACGTGGAGGGGAGACGTGCCAGTTGGCAAGGTTGGTCAGAGAAGAAAAGCAAGGGAGGATGAACGCACAAAAGCCTCTTTGGTCCCATACACATTTCTGATGCAGAAACACGGCCCTACCCGTTTCATTCTCCTTTAGAAGAGGGAACAAACTTTGGGCCCTGCGAGTTTGCACTGACAGGACTTCGGCCTGAAGCAGAGTTCAGAAGCGTCCGTCCCCCTCCCTCTTTTCAGGAGGGGAGCCCACCAGCACAATGGCCTTATTGAAGGCACAGAAGGCCTGGAGGAGCCCTGGGGAACTTTCCGAGCTGGGGCAAAGGACATAGAAAAGACTGGCTGGGAACAGAGACCCCATTCTCCCTGAAAACCTCTCCTGTTTCCAAACGCCCACCGAGCTCTGCCTAAATAAAGGGGGCGGGGGGAAAATGGAGAAGTTAGCCATCACGGATGACCTCAATAGTGACAAGATCCAACTGCAATGAAGGCCCAACATGGTTCCCACAGGACTACCCTGTCCAGTTAACCTGTCACATAAAAATTTTGCAAACAAGACGTCTGGGGGCAGCAAACATCTGACATAAGATGTATCCACTGTGCGTTCTATGGGCATGTGGGGACTGCAGTGTTTCAGAGCAGAAAACAATCCTTTAAAACATCAGTAATCGTCAGGAGCAGAACCATTCGGAGGGAGACCCCCGTTTCTCTCTGCTCCCTCCCCAGGAAGTTCTTGATTTGTGGTCAGGAACCAGGATGTTTGACACACCTCCTGAATGCGGTAACAAGTAGTCTCTCCAGAATCCACCACTGATTCCACTTCTGAAAACAATACGCAAGGTTAGCATTACCATATTTGTCGAACTAGCTCTGTCTTTTATTCTCTAGCGGTGGCAGCCCTGTACAGTCGTTACTTGCACGAAGGGGAAACATGAGTACGAAGGAGATGCCAGCCCACAACTCTGCTCTCCAAGCCCAGGCTCTGTGCACGATTTAGAACCCTGATTGCCAGAGTTCTAAACTGAGGTTAGGTTGCAATCCAGTTGCCAGCTATGGGCGATAGTTGAAAACAATTCACAATACCTTAAGCCAATTATCCTCTCTTTCTCTCCTTTTGCAAACAGCTTCTACTTTGCCATGCGATTTTTGAGCACATCCGTGATCTCTTGCAGTCCAACTGCCTCCGACTGCTTTTCCATTTCATTTATTTATTACATCTCAATCCCCACCTTCTTTCCAAGGAGCTCAGACAGGTGATGAAGGTCCCCTATTCCCTTCAATCACACAAAGACGGACTACGAAGGGCCACTGACCCATGGGAAAAGACAACTGGGGGTTGTAGCCAGGTCCACTGGTGGGCAGGGTTTGAACCACTGCAGGATGGCCTAGTTCTTTCTCTGTGTGCCACTCCATCCCCTCTCTATCTCTTGGACAGGGAAAGTGACTTCCAGCAGGGTAGTCTGGAGAGGAAGTATGGGACTGCAGCATCCAGACATCCATATGATGCAGAAGTCCGCATGAACTGTCAGACAGACTGAGAGTTATGAGTCTCCATTGCCCATTCTACCCCCAACCAGTGCCAAGTGAACACCGTCTTCAGATCTGGGTTCGGGTATAATTGGTACAGGCTCTGATTTAGCACAAATCTAGAACTTGGGTGCAGGAAAAATGATTGAGCAATGGTCACTCCAAGGCCTTTATGGGAATCTATTTCCACTATTAGCTGCATGATCCCATAAATTCATGACCACTGCTTCCACGAAGACCAGGCAGCCAGACTTTTACACTCCCAGAAAAGGAGTCCTTAATACTCATTAGCTCTTATGTAATTGAATGAAGCCGAAACAGGAAGAAACAAACAGCTCAGAAATATGATACAACATCAGAAGGAGAAAATCAGGAACTGGTAGCTCATATTTTAATTGCTTTAAAGGGATTTTGTCAAAAGCAGCTAAACCAATCAGGCACAGAACAACATTACGGTTGGACAGCAAGAGCAGACCACTGAAAGTGAAAGGGAATCCGGAGGCCTAACTCGCAACTCCTGCGTCTAGGGCTGGGGAGGGCAACCTGCGGCCCTCAGCCCCATGCAGCTCCCCAGCCCCACTCTTGCCCTCCTGACTGCCCCTCTGAGAACCACTTCCTCCTCTGCTGTGTGCGCGCGCATGTGCAAGAGGGAGAAGCAAAGAAAGGGTGGACAAAGAAGGAGAAAGAGCTACACCAGCTTGCAATGGTGCAAACTCCACCCACTGTTGGATCTGGTTCCCCTTCCCTCCACTGGCTGTGGCCCCCAACTGACTTTTTCTGTGGGTCACCAGTCTAGGGGTCAAATTTTTCCAACTTCTGGCAAATTAAAATAAATAAATCCAAATGCTGTGTCAGGGGATGAATTTATTCCAAATTTCTAGCCCACTTATCCCTAAGGTGGATTGTAATCTAAAGATGATGAAAACTGAAGGTGCAATCCTATGTATATTTAGACAGAAAAAAGTCCTACAACTCCCAGCATGCCCAGGCATGCTGAGAGTTGTACGACTTTTTTCCTATCTAAACATGCATAGGATTGCACCTTAAAACACTTAATAAAACTTCAAATGCTTTAAAATGGGTGGGGAATCACAGTCCCGGGGGCCCAATCCAGCACTCCCCGGAAGGCCATGCCCGTTCTCCTGGCCCCATCCCATTTCCCCCAACCACCAATCATTTGCTGGTTTCCTGGCTTTTGTGAAGTTTTTCCCCTATTCCAAGAGAGCCATCCTATGTCCACCAGACACTGGGAGCATAGGATAGTTCGGTTTCCTGGCTCAGAGCAAGGAAAGCCCGCTCCTTTCTGCATCCCCCTTGCAGCCAGCATGGAGAGAACCGCACTGGCTACCTCTCCAAGCTCACAAAGCTGAGTGGGGAGATGGTGAAAAGGGGGTGGTCCTGGAGGCAGAGAGGGGAGGAGACTGGGGTGGCTGCTTTACGCTGCTTCCGATGGCTGCCCCAGCCTCCTTCCCTCCCTCTCCAAGGCGCTGCTAAGGCAAAACCACCCGGCCAGCTGAAATGCAGGACAGCTGGAGGGCAGAGCTGCTGCTCTCCTCCTGCCCTGCACTGGATACTTGGCAGCCTCTGCATTCAGAGGCTGCCAACTATTTGGATAGGGTTGCCCCCTAAAAGGTTGAAATGCCTCTCCTAAGGTGTAGTTACTGGAAGTAATACCAGCATATTTTAGCTTTAAGCTAAAATATGCTGGTATTTGTAATATTTTTGGCCTTTCCCTGTTTGCCTTTGGCCACACCCCCTTTGCCCCCAGCCATACCCACCCCTTGAATGTGGCCAAGAGCTTCTTTGACATTGAATTTGGTCCTTGGGCTAAAGGAAGTTCCCCACCCCCTGCTTTAAAACATTAGGCCTGGTCAGTCCAAACAAGATGCTCTTGGAAAAAGCTCCTGCAAATGCTCAGCCTTGGTCACTGCTTTAAATGAAAGCACTGCACGAGCTATATCACACTAAAAAGAGTTGTTAACGTGAAGCAACTGTCTGTATGAACACATCCCAGATTTCAGCTGGGAGCATACAGCAGAGAAAAAATGGAACAGCACCTCCGTGCTGCAAAGGTTTCCTATCATTGCTGGGAAAGCAAGATGACCATTACCAACATGCTCCAGCAGGCAGAAATCCTACCTCAGCCCCAGGAACCTGCATGTAGCCTTGGGCAAGCCCTTACAGCCAGCCTCAGTTTTCCCAGTCTATACAATGGGAACACAATGGCGAACCAACTCAACTCAAGACTGAAAAGCTCTTTGCAAAATTATTAAAGGTGCAATCCTATGCATTTTAGACAGGAAAAAGTCCTACAAGTGGCAGCATTCCCCAGGCAGCGCATTTAGACTTTTTCCCTCTCTAAACATGCATAAGATTGCACCCTAAGTGATATATGAATAGAAAATAGTACCATGGGGGAAAAGCATCAGGTTTTTTCCTGGAAAGAAGCTGCAGAGAGAGCAAGAGAGGGTGTATTAAAGAGGCCCTGGTGGAAATACAACCACCAGAATAAAACCCTTGTTAAAATAAAATCTGGGGAGGGTCTTTGGAGAGGGACACTATGCCAAGGTTTGGAACGGGAACTATCTGGAAGCTTCAGCTTCCCGTTCTTTCCGGCATTACTCGCCTCCCCGGTCCAGGCCCCATCTGTTCAGCATTTGCAGCTTGGCCTTCCCCAGGTGACAAGTCCGGGAGCCCAGCAGCCATCAAAAACAGGCCTTTCGCTGCAAACATTTCTTTGGCAGGTGAACATGGACTGGTGAAAGATGCTTTTTGGCTACAGGAACTGGGAGGTTGGGCTGCTGGTACAAGGTGTGCACGCGCATACCTTATAAGCTTTCCTGAAAAAAGGCAAAAGGAAACATCAACCTCGCTTTTAATTTTTTTTAATTTATTGTTTATTGTAAAATTTCAACAAAAGAAATAAAAAGGATTTCTTCTTTTTAAAGTGCAACACTTAAATGCTGAAGGCTCCTCCTCCCTCTACTGTCACCACCAGCAGCCATTCCAGTAGGCTGTAACAGAAAAGGGAAGCGGAGCCATTCCACTAGCCTTGCTGAAAGGCTTTCATTTTTTCCCTCTTCCCTCCCCATCCCATTTTCCTTGTATGTCGTGTCTTTTTAGACTGTAAATCTGCAGGCAGGGACTATCTTGTTCTGGGACCCTTTTGGGCTGAGAGGAGCAGGAGATAGAGATAGATAGACAGACAGACAGAAATGCTATCTTTTAACTCTCTCTGAAAAACCATACAGGTGAAGTAGGAATTAGACATGCACAAAGACAAAACTGACTACTGGATTATTAGTAAATTGTAACCTCCACTCTCAAGAACCTTTGAGGTAGGCTACCACTGTTCCTGTTTTATAGATTTGCAGAGCGGAGGCTTGGAGAAATTGAGGAAGTGCGGGGAGGGGAGGGGGGGAGAGAAAGACTTGTGCCTATTTTTCAGCGCTGAAGCAATTAGCAATGATAACAAAGGAGGGAAGTGACAGGGGTTGATGAAATAATGCATGGTGTGTTCTCCGTCTCCCATAATACTCAAAGTTGCAATAAAATTGACTGGGAGTAGATTTGTGGCAGACAAGTGACAGGACTTCTTTATACATGAACTGATTTATGGAAATCACTGCCTCAAGTTGCACTGATGCCCACGTTAGCTCAGATGGGTTTAAAAGAGGAATTATTCGACAAATCCATATTTAGTTATTTCATTTAAGGGGTGGGGGTTTTTAACCTGCTTTTCAGGATGCGCTGCCCTCACAAGGCAGCATACAATATTACAAAAACATGCACATACAATTAAACACACAGCAGCAGCTAATGATTTTTAAGCACCAAATGCAAACTTGAATAAATGTGTCTTCAGGTTTTGTTTTGTTTTAAACCCAGCAGTGACGAGGTCATACGTATCTCCCTGGGGAGTGAGTTCCAAAGGTGGGGGCCACCACTGAGAAAGCCCTATTCTGAGTACCCACCACCATAATAGCCCTTGCTGGTGGACCAGAGAGTAGGACCCCCAACACAAATCTTAATGCTCGGGTTCTTTATGCTCCAAATTCATGGAGGAAGAGGTGTACCAATGCCTCTAACTAGTTATGGTGGCTAAACAGAATTTCCATGTTAAAGAAGCAGTTATGCCACCGAATACTATTTTTGAGGAGCAAAAATGGGAGAGCTGTTCCCTTCGAGTCCCACCTGTCAGCTTGGTGAAGGCATCTGGCTGACCACAGTGGGAAGCAAACTGCTGGACTCGATGGCTCTTTAGTCCAAGCCAGCAGGGCTCTTCTGATGTTCTCAACTACGCAACCCCTGTGGGCTGGATTCCTTGTAATATCAGAAGGTAGGGAATAAACGAAATAAAAGTGAGTGGTCCCATTTATTCTCCCCCAGTCCCAGCCTCATACATAGTGGATCACATAGTGGATCTATACTCTTCCCCCATTTCTGGAAGAGAACCAACAATCCCGGGACAGCGACTCGCGGCTGCCGAGCTGCAATTTTGTTCGGCACAAGCCAGCAAGGTAACAAGAAGCCTCACGAGTGGATCTAAGCTTCCTGCACCAGTCCCCTCCCAGATGATTTCCAGATGGGATGCACGCAATTTTCTCCAGTGTGTGCAACAAGGCTGCACGGACAGGACTGAGAACAGAGGGTCATGGGAGAAACGCGCAGCCTGACTCACACAGAGGCAGGGTTTTTTTTTATGGTGCGCAGCTTCGGTTAACCATATTTAGCCTGCCTGGGAACGGTCAGGACATGAACTTCGCAACCCAGCCAAGCAGGATGGAGCATCAGCTGCTCCCTAAGCCAGCTCCAAGGACCAAAGCAGATAAATAAAAGCATCCGAAGGGAGGGACACGGGTGAGATGGGGAGAGAGCTCCCGACTGTATGTATCAGCCTGGACAGGGGATAAAAAGGAGCAAATGGGATGCTCCGGCCAAGTGGGAATTTAACTTGCTTTGGTAACTGAAGAAGACAGGATGGGGTGGGAGGGAGAAGAGAGGCAAGCTGCAAGTGGACCAGGGAAAAAGCACAGAATAATATGCATGCCAAAGGGGTGAAAAATAGCATCTGGAGGGGATAAAAAAAGAAAGAGAAGGAAAGTCCACTTGGAGGGAAAAACTCCATAGAAGGGAAAGCTATGGCTTTTTCCCAGTAGACCTGGCTAAGAACGGGTAGTCCTGTATGGGTATGATGATACATCGAGCACCATCAATGTTCACTGTGTTATGGATTGTTGTTATGATTATTATTCATATAACACCATCTCTGAGCATGACACAAGTATGAGGAAAGGTCCCTACTCCAAGGAGCTTACAATCTATACATCAATATTGGGGGGGGAAACAGAAGAACAGATAAGCAGGGGAAGAATATACAGTTATACACAGGTGGGCAAGCTGGCGCCCTTCAGATGTTTTGGACTACAACTCCCCCATGACAACATGGCCAATAGTATGGGGCTAATGGGAGTTGTAGTCCAAAACATATGAAGGTCATCAGCTCCTAGGGTAAGAAGACTGGGGGGCGGGAGGCACCAAAGGCTTACTAAAAAAAAAAAAAAAAAGTAGGATCTGGAGAGAGGGTGGGTCTCACTGACAACGAGGATTCATTTCCCAGAACAAACCCTGTCAGGCTTTGAATACAATTTGGCAAGACAGTTTGCAAAGACTGCAGTGAGCAGTATCTGTCTTCACGGCGGTGATAGGAAAGATCCACCCTACAGGAAAATAAATGGAGATAGGAGGTCTCCCCAAACTCACTGGAGGAGAATGCTAAGAGCATGGCTTTGGGGCAAGGGCTCTAGCTGGAACACACACAATGTGTGCACAAGGTCCCAAGTTCAACCTGACCTCCGCAGTTAAAAAGGTAGCAGGTGATACCTTTCAACTCTCTCTCTCTCGCTCTGTGTGTGCGCGTGTGTCAGCCTGAGATCCTGGAAAGATGCTGCCAGCCAGCCCAAGACAGCATGGGTGTTGGAACGCTGGGAACTGCAGTCCAAAACATCTGGAGGACACCAGGTTGGGGAAGGCTGAGAGACAATGTGGTATAGAGTGTTGGACTGGGATTCGGGAGGTCTGGGTTCAAGTCCCCACTTGGCCATGAAGCTCACTGGGTGACTTTGGGCCAGACTCTCAGCCTACTCTACCTCACAGGGCTGTTGTGAGGGTAAAATGGAGAAGAGGATGGCCATGTAAGCCACCCTGGGATCCTTGCAAGAGGAAAAAAGGCAGGATATAAATGTAATTAATAAAAATAATAGTCCTGGGCTAGAAGGAAAAATGGTCTGACTCAGTCTAAGGCAGCTTCATGTGTTCTCAAGCCCGAGCAATGGAATGGCGCCCTTGCTGGGGAAAGGGAGTGAGAGTTCGGGAGAGGCCAGGCAGAGTTACTATCATACCAGAGTCACGCCTTTTTCCACCCCCAAACCTAAGCTGTTTAACATTCCTGGCCCTTGTTTTACATAGCAATCCTCCTCCAAGGTTTTCACCTTTTTTTGCCCTCACCCTCTCAAACTTCACGTTGCCCTTTTGGTTTAGAGGGAGGCATTTAAGACCAAGAGGGCTGAAATCCACATAGCTAGAATTTGCACCGCAAAATATGGGCACCATTCCATCTCCCCCAAATCTTGGATTCCTCAGCTTTTCACGAAAATAAAAAAGCAAGTTTCTGGCTTTCATGATTTTGCACAAAAGCTGACCAGGGTGAATGAAGGCTGTGCTCCGGCCACTGAGGTCATGTCTACACCGCAAATTTGGGTTGTCTTAAGAATCACAGCCTGCGCCCCATACCAGAACACTTGTACTTCCAAACTTTCAGCAGCTGCACCAATTCACAGCATTCCTTTCAGCCACAACGGTTAAACTGGTTTCAAACTGCTACATGTTTAGAGAGGTATACAAGCACCTTAAGAAGCCAGAAGTTACTCTTTTGAGAGGACACAAAGAGGTAGGTACTGGACAAGGTCCATTCCGTGCCTACTCAGTTTAAGGGCATGGGACATTTGTTCAGGCTCTCGCTAGCATTACTTTTGCTCTCACACTGATCCTGTGAGGGAGGACACTGTTTTAATTCCCATCTTCCAGAACCAAGGACAATAGCAACTGTGCAAAGAATCCAAGGCAGGTGTGGACCTTGAGATCAGCTCCCCTGGATGCCATCCAAGTTTCTCTATTCACTGACCCACAGGGATGCTCTCTCGAGAAAACCAGCTGGTAGTCAGAGGGCGATGAGTAGCATTTCCGCACTTGCCAGAGGATTCGAAATCCCAGACACTAAATGTGTAAATGGGTATAAGAAGGGAGTAGGGGCAAGAGGCTGGTGGGTTCTCTGAGCAAGGAGTTCAGATCTTGTCTTGGTTAACCATTATCACTGTCACAGCCCCTTGCCTACAATATGAGGCTGAGGCTAATGGTCTACCTTACAGGGTTGTTGTAAGCTTTATCAACAAGCTATTTTTGACCTTCGAGGCACTCCGTAGTGGCTCCAGATGCTATTTTTTCTCATTTTTGGCATCCACGGGGGGGTGCATGGGGGTGGTCCCAGGGGTGAAAATGTCCACAGGACCTCCCACAGTTGCCCACCCTTGTTGTAACGGATAACAGGACAATGTCTGTGAAGTTCTCTGAACATTCTAAAGCAATATATAAATGCTACGTATTTATTGTGCCAGCTACCCTTCTGGAGAGATTGACAAACCAGTGACAACTTGTTAGCAAAGAGCCTGCTGTCCCAATCTAAGAGAATACGGACCAGAAATGCTTTTTCCTCCAATCCAAGGATACACCAAGGAGATATATAAGGCTGGAAGGGTCCCAGGTGTCAGGTTGCCCTGAGCGCATTAAAAATGGTGAGGCTAGGAACATGCCCAGCCCTGCACACATACACTGAAACATCCCCCCCCCCCCCCAAACGGCCTTTAAACCAAGCTCTCAAAGAAGCCCAGCCAGGGTGGGAGGTGCTGAGCACGCCTTTCCCATTAAGAAAAGGGGGGAGGGAGTGGAATTTCAGGCAGGAGCCCAGAAAACGGAGCCTCTTTGTGGATATTTTATGGCTCAGCTTCTGGGACGAGAGCTAAATGAGAGTTCATGCGCCACACGGGACACCAACTGCAAATTCTTCCCAGTTGCAAATGTTATTCTTCTGCTATTCTGAAGGTGCCTCACACACATACACGCTTGTTTTTTACAGAAGGCAGTGAGGGAGAAGAATTTAGAAGACATCGTTTGGATTGAAACTTGTCCAGAAGAGAGGTGCACCAGCTGACCCCACACCCCAAGGCCAGCTTGCCGTACTAGTCTGCGTGAACGCTGGAAGCGGTCTTGTACTAAGTCAGCCTGTTAGTCCTTCCGGTCCCAGTTATGTCTTCTCCAACCAGCAGCTGCTCTCCAGGGACTCAAGCAGACAGAGGTTTTCCCCAGCCCCAACTGGAGATGCCCCAGATTGAACCCAGGACCTTATACATACCAGCCACCAATGAGCTAAAAGCCTTCCCAACCCTGAAAGCAAGGAAGTCTGTGCCGCTGGAGATTAAGGACGCCTGGCTGAGGGCTGGCGTACTGCAGTGGATAAGCTGTCTACCTTTGGACAGAGGTCCCTCAACTCACATTATGGCCCAGTCTTAGGGACAGTGGCTGGACCAAACGTTACAGATGCTCACACAGAAGCTGTCAAAAAGCACACCCGCCTCTCCACGACAGGCCTGTAACGCGAAGCCTGCTCTTTTGGCCTGAGAATTTCTATGGCATCAGCCCTCTGCTACATCATACGAAGCTGTCTCATAGGGAGAAGACAGACCACTAATTTAACCGGAGTCAGGGGCCAGATCTGGGGGTCCTCAGGCAGGACACCCTCAAGGGTCCCGTCGCTCTACTTTCTCACCACCATTGTCACCAGCTGCTATCGCTCCGCCTCCTTTTTCTCACCAGTTACTACCTGCTTGCTTGAGAGCCAGCGAGACAGAAGGCTGTGGCATCTCCTGCTCCTCCTTCTCATTACCACCGTTGCCAGAGCAAGAGGCAGCTGAACAAGCAGGTTGCGATGCTGAAGAGGAGGGGCAGCTTCAGGGGGCTCCTGTCAGTGGGGCCCTGCTGAGGTGTGGGCCCTTGGCAGATGCCCAACCGTGCCTACCCTTGATGGCAACCCTGAGTCCATCTAGTCCAATGTTGTTTCCCTCTGACTGACAGTAGCTCTTCAAAGCTTCAGGCAGAGAGAACACTTTCCCATCACCTGTCAGCTGTTCCTTCTTAAATTGGTAGTAGGGGGGATTGAACCTAGGTCTTTCTCATGTAAAATAGCCTTTCCCACCTGGTGCTTCCAGAGGTGTAGGACCGCAACTCCCAATCATTCTAAGCCAATGTCACCAATGGAATGATGGGAGTTACAGCCCAACACATCTGGAGGATTGGACAAGGCTGATGAAAAGCACATGCTCTACCATTGAGCTTTGTCCCCATGGGGGGTCTCCAAGCCTCAGGCACAAGTTTCTAGTACTGGTGAAGTAAGCCTTTGAAAAGCATGTTGATCCCATTACAGTAAGGGGTACAGTCCAGCTCTCCAGGCAATGTGTGGGGAAGGGCAGACTTTAACATTTTCTTTCAATGCCCTGCTTCAGGTCCCCTCACTGTATGAAGTACAATCTGGGGGGGAGGGGGTTATCCAGAACAGAACCTTTTTCCCTGGTGGCAGCACAGCTCTAGAATGATCTGTGGAGGGCCAAGTAGATTCCATCTTTGCTGTTGGCTTCTGAACAGCAAGCCAAGACTATTTGATTTCAAAGGGCTTTGACGACCCACCGAACTCCTATACTGGGGCTTGGTGAGTTTTGTTTGGGTGGGGGATGCGGGGGTGCTGCTGACCATACTGTAATTTTACCACTGCTTCTTGGAGTTTCTAAAAATATCATTTTAGGGCTTTTAATACGCATCTTCTTTTTATGTTGAGCCCCGCCCTGGAGTGCTTTGGAACAAAAAGCAGGTTATAAATATTTTAATGAGTAATAAATAAACCAATAAAAATGTGTGCCCCTTTATCCACAGAAGTTTTGCTGCTGCTTTTACTAAAACAACAGCAAACCTTTAAGTACACATAACAGGAGACAGTTCTGTGAACAAAGGAAAAACACATTACAAGGGCAAGATGAGAAGGAATGGTTGGAAATTGCACAGAAGCAGATTTCGGCAAAAGACTCAAAGGAAAGTCCTACCCGTGAGAGCGGCTCAGCAGTGGAACAGACTCTGCCTCGGGAGGTAGTGGGTCCTCCGCTGGAGCAGAGACTGTACAGCCATCTGTCAGGGATGCTGTAATTGCATCCTGCATTGTGGATCCTGTAGAGATCCTGCAGGGAATTCGACTAGTTGACCTCCAAGGTTCCGCCTACCTCCAATTCCCCGATTCTATGAATTCATGCTTTTATCCACATCGCATGGCATGATGCACTCACATTTTTGAGATCCCTGTCATGGTGTCTCATGGATGATCAGGCAACACCAGGAAGCAACAGGCCGACCTTTTGTTCAGAGAGGGTGGCAGAAAGAGACCCACCCTGAGCAGCACTCCAGAAAAACTGCAAGAGGGAAGCTGGGTGGCGCAGAATCACCGGTGTCCACTACGGGAAGATGGTGTCGCCACACTTCTTACAGCCATCAACCTCTCAGACAACCACCTGACTCGTCTGACGAGGCATTCTGTTCCCAGACAGAAGCTCAGCTCATGGTGTGTGCCCAGAATCCCCCAGCGCCCTTGTTTCCGTGGATGGGCGGTGGAGGATGCAAAGCAGGGTCTTCATTCTGACCAGCCATCAAAATCTATGAACCTTCTCTACAACCCAATCAGAGTCAACCCTTGCCTTTTCCCAGACTAGGGGTGGGGGTGAGGAGACACCCTCTTTTCCTTCTTTTGAAGGGTAGGGGCACTCCTTCCACAGCAACTCAGCTACAGCCCCTTCTTCTAGGCATGTTAGAACCGTGCTTGTAGAATGAAGGGGCAAGGGAGCCACTATGTTATTCCCCCTCCAATCCCAAATCCCTACTTCACCCAGATCCTTTTTCCATACTGCCTAGGGTGGGGTGGGAGGTTTAATTCCCTTCCTGATGCAACCAAATTTGCAATAAACAATCCCACTGAAAGCACAGGGGCTGGGGGCTTAGTCTGTTTAAGAACTCACGGGGTGGGTGGTTTATTTCAGAACTGTGTCTGCCAGATAATAATCACTGCCATAGTAAGACTTCGTAGCACCCACACAGCACAAGCGTTTGAAGGGACTTGTGCACAGTTATCGAGAATTCAGGTCCACCACCTAGGCTGGGTGCTGTACACAGCACAGATGGGGCACAGCCCCCGCCCAGACGGGCTCCACGCACAAATGTGCGTTTCAGTGGGTTGTGGCCAGACTTAGTCACAGTAGACCCGCTGGAATCAATGGGACTGAAGTCAGCCATGACTAACTTGCCCCACTGATTTCAATGGGTCTACACTAAGCAGGACTAAGTCTGAATCCAACGCAGTATGTTTTCTCTTAACCCAAGATTACTGCCAGATGGTGGCACCCCCGCCCCCATTCCTCCCAGCACACCTGCCAACACCAAAATCTGAAATAAAGCTCTGCTCAATGCCTGAGGAGGGAGGGGGGCTTCTGGAAATCTCCTTCCAAAAAGGAGAGGCTGTTCCCCCACCCCCCACAGACTTTTTCCAGCGAGGAGTCACTCGCAGAAGTATGCCGGTTCAATACCTAAATATTCCAGCAGCAGATAGTAAATCAAAAATGGGGGACGGGGAGGGGGGTGTCGTTTGCAATGGGAGTGGGAGAGGCTTCGGGGACTGCGTCTTTTTGTTCTTAACAGAAATCTGACCCACACACAGAAGTCCTCCGACCTGGTGGATTCCTTTTGCACACAAGCGCAACGTACGCAACCCGCCCCCTTTTCCTTCCACCAGTTGCAACTGCAAGCTCAGAAGCTGCTGCTGCGCGCTGGAGAAGGGGGGTGTGTGGGTTTGCAAATCCCACACGAAGAACTACTCACCTCTCCTTCCCCTAAACAGAGTCGCACCCCCTCGCACACGTAACCGACACCTTTGCAATATACATGGATCCAGCACTTAGCCAGCCCAGATGCATCTCCTCCGATCTTAGAGAAGAAGGGGGGGGGGGACCGTACCTTCAACTCCCTCCTCCACTATTCCAGTTTGGAAATCCCTGCAGATTTGGGGACCGTGAGAGGCGTGCGCCTCAGTCAGTACGCGCTATCAAGGCAACTGCACGTTCTACCTCCTCCAAATCAAAAGAGGGCTGCAAAAACCCAGCCTCGTGTTTTTTTTTTTTTTGTAAACCTGCATCGCTGACTTGGGGGCGCAAGCCCACCGCCCCCCACCGCCAGTCTAAAATGCGAGCTGCCTAGCCAGCCCCCGCCCTCTCTTTTGTGTGCATCTCGCTCACCTCTGCTGCAGTAGCTGGCGAAGAACAAGCAGCCCAGGGCGAAGCTCCCGAGCCGGCGGCGACTCATTGTTCCCCGTGCCAGAGCTGAGAGTCCAAATGCGGGCAAGAGGTTTGGAGGAGAAGCCCAGAAGCTGACGTCAGGTGCGAGGGGAGGGAGCTGCGTGCGACGGCTGTGTGTGTGTGTGTGTGTAGAAGGCTGCACGGCTCCAAGGGGGCCACCCCCTATCAGCACCAAGCGCCCAGCCCCCTCCCCTCTTCAGAAGGTTGGGCTGCGCCAGCACCGGCGGAAAGGAGTCAAATCCCCGCAGGGGAGCAAGAGGCAAGGCGAACGCCTACGTAGCCCCCCACCCTCCCGTCTCCGCCCTGCCTCCCTCTCTTCTTTGCCCGCTTGGATCGAGCTGTTCCCAAATGCAAAAAGGGTCGTTTTGAATGGCAGGCTGATTGTACCCTCCCTGGTTCATTGATGCAGTAGAACTACCAAACGCGCGCGCACGCACACACGTATTTCTTGAGCTGTGGCGGATCTGCGTCTTCGTGTTTAAAGCAAAGAGCTTGTGAAAGATCAAAGGTGCAATCCTATACCCACTTAGCTGGGAGCAAGTCCTACTGAACTCAGTGGGATTTACTCCTGAGTAGATATGCATAGGATTGCCTGGGGACAGGTTAATTTTCCGCCTTCGTCTGCTGTTCTTCGACGAAGAGTTGTTGTGGCACCTTAATTACCACCAAATTTATATACTGGATGAAGGTGAAGGTGAAGGTGTCCCCAACCAGTCGTGTCCGACTCTAGGGTGCGGTGCTCATCCCCGTTTCTAAGCCGAAGAGCCAGCGCTGTCCGAAGACGCTTCCGTGGTCATGTGGCCCGCATGACTGTACACCGAGGCGCACGGAACGCTGTTACCTTTCCCGCCGAGGCGGCACCTATTTATCTACTTGCAATTTCTTGCTTTCGAACTGCTAGGTTGGCAGGAGCTGGGCCTGAAGACGGGAGCTCACTCCGTCACGCGGCACTCGGGTCTCGAACTGCTGACCTGCCGACCTTCCAGTCTGCAGTTCGGCGTCTTAACCACTAAGCCACCGCGGCCCCTTATACTATAGTATATACTTATACTTATTAGGGGACGTATATACTGGATACGTCCCCTAAAAAGTAGGCCATAATAAATTTCTTAGCCTGTCATGGACTGAGAATTACATCAATATTTTCCTTTCCATCTGCAGAACCCATTGGCTATTTTATTGCACTGTTACTGTCTTCTGTTCTTTTCACTTGTTGGGCCTATTCTCTTTTGCCTGCCCTTACATATTGTTTGCATTACTGCAAGCCACCTTGAGGCTCATTTGCGAAAAGGGAGATAAAAAAAGCAATTTTGACAGGATAGCTAATATGACACAAAATTCGGCAGGATGGCTAATACTTTGGAAGACAGAAACAAAATTCAAAGTGATCTTGATAGACGAGTGCTGGGCAGAAAACAACAGAATGAAATTTAATAGGGATAAATGCCAAGTTCTGCACCTAGGAAAAAGAAACCAAATGCAGTTACAAGATGGCGGATACGTGGCTCAACAACACTACAAGCGAGAAGGATCTTGGAATTGTTGTCGATCACAAGCTGAATATGAGCCAACAATGTGATGTGGCTGCAAAAAAGGCAAATGCTATTTTGGGCTGCATTAATAGAAGCATAGTTTCCAAATCCTGGGAAGTACTAGTTCCCCTCTACTCAGCACTGGTTAGGCCTCATCTGGAGTACTGTGTCCAGTTCTGGGCACCACATTTTAAGAAGGATGCAGACAAACTGGAGAGGGTTCAGAGGAGGGCAGCAAAGATGATCAGGAGACTGGAAACAAAGCCCTATGAGGGGAGACTGAAAGAACTGGGCATGTTTAGCTGTGAGAAGAGAAGACTGAGGGGAGATATGAGAGCGCTCTTCAAGGACTTGAAAGGTTGTCACAGAGAGGAAGGCCAGGATCTCTTGGGGGTTGGACTCGACGGTCTTGTAGGCCCCTTCCAACCCTGCTATTCTATTATTCTTCTTGATCACCCCAGAGTGCAGGACACGGAATAATGGGCTCCAGTGACAGGAAGCCACATTCTGGCTGAACATCAGGAGAAACTTCCTGACTGTTAGAGCAATACGACAATGGAACCCATTACCCAGGGAGGTAGTGGGCTCTCCCACACTGGAGGCATTCAAGCCGAGGCTGGACAGCCATCTGTCAGGGATGCTCTGACTTGGATTCCTGCATTGAACAGGGGGTTGGACTCGATGGCCTTGTAGGCCCCTTCCAACCCTACTATTCTATGAAAACCCATAAATTTTTTAAACGAACTAGTAAATAAGTAAAAGACAAAAGCAACCAACTGATGCACTGGGATAACTATATTGGTAGATTATTTCCCCAGGAGCTGGAAGTTTGCACTTTGATACACACTTCAATCACTTGGATACACAGGTTCGATCCTGGCATCTCCAGGTAGGGCTGGAAAAATTCCTGCCTGAAATGCAGGAGAGCTGCTGCTGCCAGTCTGGGCTGGATGGACCCATGATCTGACTCAGTGTATCTTTCTATGTCATCTTGACCACTACCTACTTCTGAGAAAAATCGGACTTTATAGATTTCTCTTTCACACGCACACACAAATGGGAAATATGACGTGTACTCCAGCATGGTTAAGATACTTGCACGCTGGTTCGATAGCTGAAACGTTGTAAGTTGCATCATAACTGCAGCTCAAGGTACCCACTGCTTGGGATACCAAACTGATCCAAGCAACCTCCAATGACAAGGGAGTAGCAGCCTCCACCAATAATGGAACCCTTTCCAGCAATTTTGGAGGTCAACAGTTGAGACGCTGTGGTTACCTCTTAAAGAGACCAGAGGGGACGGAATTTGAGGGCCCTCCAAGCCATTTGGTTGCCCTGCATAACTGCACTGTGCCATTCATGGGCTGCAATCCCAGCATCCTCACAGATGGATGGCAGCCTGGAGCATAACTCCTCTCGGATCATGCAATGTGCCACTGGTAATGTCTAAGAACATTGCACCTTAGGCCAACCTTGTAAATAAGCCCACAAAAGCAACGAGCCTGCTTCTTTTTTTCTTTTCTTTTTAATCAGAAGCTTGTAGCTCAGTTTCCATGCTGACCACAGAGAAAGGGAAGATCTCTCCTTCAGGGACAGCACAGAAACACAGGCTTCAAGCCTCTTTGCAGGCTGGAAAACCAAAAATCACCTTTTGCCAGGCAGGCCGACAGAGCAGGCACAGCCAGCAACATGGAAACAAAACAAGTGGGTAGAGGAGCAGTGGAGTGATCCATACCTCCTCTGCCAGCCCATTCACTCACCTGGCTGCCAGTCGACATTCCCCCTCCCCTTGCCACCCCTGTTTGCACCTAAGGCTCTCTGATGCATCCGGAGCTGTTAATTAGTTCTGCACCCTGAGTGACTCTTGCTATTGCACAGAGCAGGTTAACTCTTAGGTTGCACCTTTGTGTGTGTGTGTGTGGGGGGGGATCCCCTGCCATTGCTATTCTAAGAGTATTGCGAGCCAGCCAGAGTGCATTCTCTTTCTGGGCTAAAGTCCCTTGCCCCTTCTCATCCTCCATTAACTCCTTGAGACCTGTCAGGAGCATCCTGGGAGAAAGAGACAAGCTTGCTTCTCTCCTGAGCCTTGGCTTGCCCTTCATATGCACCTCGTTTTACAACCAAACTTTCAGCTTTGCATTCCAGCAGTGCTGCGCCTTTCCCCGTTTCCAAATGCACAATAAATCAAAGATTCTTGAAGTGCAGGCTGGCCTGACCTATCACCCTGCAAACTGCCAAATTGCTGCAGGGAACCCTGGATCACATGGGAGACCTAGGTGGTGTGGTCCTGGCTGACGGTTTGCTCTAGTTTACTGTCCAGGCTGCTTTGCAGATATTTTCACTCCACTCTCCTCCTTATGTCTGTCAACTTTAATTTAGACTCTGGTGTTACAGACTTGGGAAGTAATACATGGAGCATGTGTGCACGTGCAAAGATCAACTTGAATTGGGTGCCCTTACTCATAAGCTCCATCATCCCCGTTGGTTCCTTGATTTCATTTTCCATTTCTTTGCTTGTCCATTCTTTCAACTGTAGCTAATAATTATAGTTAATTATTAATAATAATTTATATAGCGCTTTGATTAAGACACTTCACTTGCATTATCTTGCCATCATCCGTACAAACAACCCTTCAAGGTAGGTCGCTATTATCCTTACCTCTTTTTGCAGATGGAAGGTGGGGTTAAGATAATAGTGGCTTGCCTCAAGCCGCCTAAGCTCCTTCCAGAACAAGTGCAGGGGAGAGCAAGATCATGCATAGCTAATTTCCATGTGCAGATAATAAGGTCTGGAAAAAGCTTCTGCGCATGCGAGCAAAATTCTTGTGCAACTGTGAATGTGCTTCTCTGCACAGTCTGGACCACTGATTTTTTCAGGGGTCCCAAATGCACTGAGAAAGTTGTATGTGTGGGGACCTTTCTAGATCTTATTATGAGCACATAGAGGTGTGACATGCATAATTCCATCCCCCCTGCATTCATAAAACATCAGAAAGGAGTTCTAGAAGTGCATGTCAGAAGAGAGATTCAGACCAAGGACTGGTCTGCTTGGTTCCTAGCTCATGGTTTAGCCACAGTGCAACGTTACCACCCTTGAAAGGTTTCAGAGATCTGGAGCTCTTGCAGCAGCAACACCCCCCACCCCACCCCCTGCCAAGTCTTGTTGGTGCACACTTACGAGACGCCATCAGGTTTATTCTCCATCATCATAAAAAGCCCTTGTAACTCTAACCCCAGAGGAAATGCCAAGCAGGGCTTTGGAACTTATTTCATTGCTTAAGCTCTGTCTTTGCTTTCTAATGCCCATTTAGCTGAGACAGCCTGGCATTACAAATGCACTTGGAATATTTTTGTGCAAACAGAATCCTAGACATTGCAGAAGGAGGTAGCATAATTTTGTCTCCGCTGTACCCCTGCTGTCATCTTTCCCCAGCTCAGCCTCAAAATCTCGGTGTGTTTATTTTTTTAATCGACCTTCCCTCCGCCACTCAACGCAAACTTCTGCCAAGCGAAAAAATACTTCATCTCATAACAATCTCTAGGCAGTTATCTCGCCCTGGCCTGTTTACTCAGTCCGCTAACCTGAGATAAACACCCATTTAACTTGCTTTAACCTCCAGTTTATTTACACACATAAGCCTCATCCACAGCAGAGGGGAAAGCAGTCAAGAATGAATAAGTAGGGAGCGCCTGCAAGACATTATGCAATTGTGGCAACACATTTCACCCCCATTTATCACCAACAAGTCTTAATAAATCATAAGAACATCAGAAGAGACCCAGTGGATCAGACCAAGGTCCATCTAATTCAGGATTATGTTCACTAGCTGCCCATGGGAAATCCACAAGCAGGACATGAGTGCAATAGTACCCTCCCACCCAATGTCCCCAGCACCTGGTGTATGCAGGCATATTGCCTTGGATACTGGAGGCAGCATACAGCCATCAGGACTAGTAGCCATTGATAGCCTTCTCCTCCAGGAATTTGTCTAACCCCCTTTTAAAGCCATCCAAACTGGTGGCCATCACTTTGGATGGCTTTAAAAGGGGATTGGACAAATTCATGGAGGAGGAGAAGGCTACCAATGGCTACTAATCCTGATGGCTGTATGCTACCTCCAGTATCAGAGGCAGTATGCCTATGAACACCAGTTGCTGGGGAACATGGGGGGGTGATGTTACACTCATGTCCTACTTGTTGGCTTCCCATTTGGGCACCTGGCTGACCACTGTGTGAACAGAATGCTGGACTAGATGGACCTTGGTCTGATCTACCAGGATTCTTGTGATGTTCTTAGACCAATGGTCCATCTTTCTGGTACAGCATTCTGAGTCCCACAGTGGTGCACCAGATGCCTCTGGGGAGGCTACAAGCAATAGCTGTCCTGCTGTATTCCCCAGCAACTGGTAAGAACATAGGAACATCAGAAGAGCCCTGCCGGATCAGACCGAGGGTCCATCTAGTCCAGCATCCCGTTCACACAGTGGCCAACCAGCTGTCGACCGGGAACCCACAAGCAGGACACAAGTGCAACAGCACCCTCCCACCCATGTTCCCCAGCAATGGGTGTACATAGCCATACAGCTTCCAATATTGGAGGTAGCATATAGCCATCAGGACTAGTAGCCATTGATAGCCTTTTCCTCCAGGAATTTGTCCAACCCACTTTTAAAGCCATCCAAATTGGTGGCTGTGGCAATTCCACATGCACAGTATGTAAACAGTAAAGGTTGTGTATATACTGTATATGGTGGTTGGTATGTATCTGGAATGATTGACAGGTGAGTGTGAGGCGGGGTTTGGCAGAGTGCGGGCAAGAATGACCATCTGGTGAATGGAAGAAAGGGGGAGCGGCTGAGTGAGAATGGAGTGCAGTGTGATTGGAGGAGAGCTTGTGCTAAAAAAAGGGTGGGGTGATTGCTTCTCAAGAGTCAGATCATTCTGGGAGGAAGGTAGATTAGGTACAGCTAGATAAATCTGAGATGAGATTGGGAGATAAGAGTGAGAACATCTAATGAGACAGGCTGTGGGATAGAGAGTGTGTCAGATAGTGTGAGAGAGAGTGTGAGAGGTTTTTGAACACAAGAGTTATATTGTGTAGTTTATAGTGTTGACTTATTTTGATCATCTTCCCTGATATCCTTCCCTCATCCCAACCCAGTTCCTATTTCCAGTCCTGTTGTACCAAATCAACCTTCTTTGTTTTCATTTTAAAAGACAGTTTCCTTTTTTTAGTTGTTAGGAAGGGTTTCGTGGAATAACCCCCACGTGCTGACTGCTTGGTCTGTGCTACCAAAAAGTAAGAAAGCAGCTCAAAAAAGGGTTATTGGTGGCAGCAGTTGAGAGACTGGTGAAGCATCACAGAACACCAACAGAGGGTTGTGGGTGAGAGCCTAAAAGTGGCAGTGTGAGGAGACACACTGACCAAGGCACCTGACCTGGCGACTAGAAGTAGGATCGTGAGGTGGTCAAAAAGGCCTCAGGTCCTCTCAGTGGCCATCACTACATCCTGTGGTAGCCAAATGTATAATTTAACTCTGTGTTGTGTGGAGAAGTCCTTCCTTTTATCTGTCCTGAATCTCCCACCAATCAGCTTCATAGGATGACCCTGGGTTCTAGTATTTTGAGAGAGGGAGAAAAACTGGTGTTCTGCAGCACACTGCCTCTGATCTGAACCTGGGAGATGCATACAGCCAGCCATCATCACTAACAGCCATTGATTAGACTTTCCCATTATGAATGTGTCTAATCCCCTTTCAAGGCCAGTGGCCATCCCCACATCATGTGGCAGCAAGTATGCATAGTGTGAAAAAGTACTTCCTCTTGTCTGTCCTGAATCTCCTGGCCCTCAGTTTCATTGGATGACCCCAGAATCTAGTACAGGGGTGCTGAACCTTAAGCCCACTTGGAGTCCCAATCCAGCCCTCAGGGTTGCCCAGATAGCCCCATCCCCTTCCCCAAACCACCAATCATTGGGTGGCTTCCCAGCTTTTGCATTTCTTCCCCAGCTCCAAAAGGCTGAAATGCCTCTCCTAAGGCTGTTGCTGGCAGCAAGACCTTTAACCCAAAATACATCCATATGTTTGTATTTTGGCCTCACCCCTTTGACCTTGGCACGACCCACCAACGGAATGGAGGCCCAAGAGCTTCTCCAAAATTGAATTTGGCTGTGAGAATGAGAGAGGTTCAACACCCCTGTTCTAATACTATGTGAGATAAAAACTCTCTCTTCGCTTTCTCCATACCATGCATAATATACACCTCCATCATGTCCTCATCTTTTTTAAAAAAACAAAAAAGCACCCAATGTTGTGGCTTTTATTTATTTATTTGCAATATTTATATAACACTCCACACCTAGAACAGATTTCAGAGCAGTGAACACAAGGAATAAAACAGTAAAAGAATAAAAAGATTAAAAACGTGACACTAAAATTATACTTGTTTAAAAACACAATGCCAATAAAAACCGTGTCTGGTCAGTTAAGGAATGCCTCCTGGAACAGTGATGTTTTCAAGAGGCGCCGGAAACAATGCAGCATTGGTGCCTGCCTGACTTCCAGGGGCAGGGAATTCCAAAGAAAGAGGGCTGCCACACTGAAGGCTCTTCTGGTGGACTCCAACTGAGCCATAGGTCCAAAGCTTTTCTTTTGGTTCACCGGTTTTTTTTGGTTCACCAGCTCTATATTTTCTGAGATGCAGCGACCAGAACTGTACACACAGTATTCCAAGTGTGGCTGGCCTCACCATAGATTTGTAGATGGGCATTATAATACTGGCAGTTTTATTTTCAATCACTTTCTAAGTAATCCCTAGTGCAGAGTTTGCCTTTTTCATAACTGCTGCACACAGGGTCAACATTTCCACTGAGCTATCCACTACAGTCCCAAGATTTCTCATAACAATTCCTTATAAAACTATGGGAGCTCTGGCAAAATATATCATCTCCTTCCATTATTACTATCCAGGGCCTGTCCTGAATAGAGGGAACAGAGACTCTGAATAATCAGAGGCCTTTGATTTACCTTTGTTTCAGTACATGGTAAAATTATCCTCCCTGGAAATAGAGCAGGCATTACTCAAAATACTCACAGGTGGATGGACTTTGCAAATTCACTGCAAAACATCCAGGGACCTATTTTATTGCTTTATTTATTACATTTCTATACCACCCAGTAGCCGAAGCTCTCTGGGCAGTTCACAGCAATTAATTAAAACCATAAAATATAATGTAAGATGTAAGTGACCTAAGAGTTCACTTCAAGTAGTAAGCTAGAAAAGCACTGGGGGAAGCCTGAGCAGACAAAGATTGCTGATTCTGTAGCACTTGGAGATGCCCTCTTCCATTTTAGGCCCTTCATAATCTGTGCTGTAGAGGAAGATCCCTGAAGTAGGATTTTCCTGGGCTTGTTTGCTGTGTATGCCATGCACATCTGAATAGCTTGTGGTTTTATGCTCAATTGACCATTAGAGAAACAATGGGAAGTTTAAATTCATATTTGGGGGGATTTGCCCTAGGAATGCTGATCCATAATAAAGTTTGCTTATTTCAGTGTGAACCTACGTAGCTCTGTGTTATAGATACATATGAAAGCATGCGCAGAGGTAAAGTTTAGTACACAGTTGCATCAGACAGTTGGGTGGAACCTAGTCAACTGAAACAGATGATATGGCAGGTCTTGGGCTAAGCTTGACACCTTATCTCAAGCGTGGAGGAACTTCCAGATGGGTTGCAATGTCGTTTGGACCACTGGAATGTTATCTTGCAGCTGCAGCATTGTACCAGAATAGAAACATCACAGTTTCTTTTTAGAGTTAGAGTGGACTAGAACTAAAGGGATATAAAACCCCAGGATTATTGGCATAAGGGCACGCAGAAGACTAAACTAGAGAGGAGTTGAGACCTTGTCTGTCTGCTCCTGTGGAAAGCTGGTGCCTCTCTCAATAAGGACTGGTTTGGTACAATGCATGTTAATCTGTCTAGCGCTAGATAGAAAAGTTAGATAGAAACTGAGAATCATTATTCCTGCATGTGGTGTTTTATGTTGTTTGCTGTGTGAGCAAATAAAGCTTTGAACCTGCATACTGAATAAAGTGTTCCTTTGGATCAAGGGCTGCCTGGCTGTCTCTGGGAGCAAGAAGAAAGATCCATAGATGACTGCAGGAAATCTTGTCTTTAGTGGACAAGGTGACTTTCTGAGGCAGAATCCAGACATCTAGTGTATCAGTTTAGGATAACAACTTCAGGTATTGCTGCTTGTGTAGACATGCCAAATCTTGAGCAATATGCACATGAGGGATCAAATCAGCCCAGATTCAGTTGAATTCCAGCTTCAAGGCCCAGTTGTTTATTGTTTTTGTTTTAAAGATTTCTATAGCACCTTTCATCGAATAGATCCCAGGGAGGCAAACAGCAAATAAAATTTGTAACTTGACATGGCCCAGAACAATGTGAAAAGCTATAACTAGAGTTGTATCTACTTTATCCTAAAAACACCCAATTAAATTCTGCACCAAATAAACCTAAATTCTTCTGCTAGCTGCATATATAATGCAAAGCTTCTGTAAATCTGTATGCATTTTATTATTTTACTTTACCTATGGTGCTTCTGCGCACCAAGTTGCTACACAGGGTACCACTGTTGGATCTCTGGGACACGTGCCCAGCTTTCATTTTGGCTCCTGGAATTTAATCAGTAACTGCCTACACACTATTTCTCAGCCATCATGGCTAGAAACTTGCTTTTTAAAACAAACAATGCTGACCTATGCATCAGGTATTGAACTCTACTATCCCTTGGTGCAGTTGCAAGATGTACAAAACACACATAGGCCTTGCAATGGCATCACAATGCCGTCACATTACATTAAAGCTCTGTCACTCTTTGTGACAGAGTGAACATCGTCACTCTTTGCCCTTCATTGTGGCCTTTGATCATGCTTGTGAGAGAAACACCAGAGTCACAAGGATCCTCTTGTGTTTTCCTTCCTCCGCTGACACATGGATTCCAGATTGGAAACAGTGCGGTACAATAGCTCTGCGGGGAGGAAGAGAGAAAGTTTGCATTGTGCCCTCCACTCCTTCCCCAGTATGAAATCAGGCATAGCGCAGAGTGGTTCCCCCACCCACCCTAGCCAAGCCTATGCAGCTGTTGGGTCATGCATAGCGTGGCGGCTGTGGGAAAGCTGTTATCTGTCCCGTAAGACAGTGGGGGAGGTTAGTGCAGCGGCTGGAGCCTCTTAGGAGCGCTGCAAGGCTTAGACAAGGCTTTCACTGTCTGGCAGTGAGCATCTCAGAGCCCGCCTCTTCAGCACAGCTCGTTCCAATGCCAGTGTGGGCGTGATTGTCCTATTTCTACTGACTTTGGAGTGGTTCATTCAGACCCCTCATGGCTGCAGTGCTGCTGATCGTCAAAGGATGCTATCAAGACTTCGGCCAGGAAAGGAAGCAGTCCTTGAGCTTGACAAGGTGGCCTGCAGTCACACCAGACCCACAGAGAGACTCTCCCTCTGCTGAGCCTGTGCCCCTTTCATTGACACTCAAACACTTTTTCTTTCTGCCAGTGGCAGCTGCATCCACCTGGCATGTTCTCTTAGGGTACATGCTTTGTAGCACACATCCAGTTCCAATCTGTCCACAGCCTCTACCAATATTAGTCTTGTAATGATCACAGCAGGGAAGGAGGAAAAGTGTGGGGACTGGCACAGCACACAGTTGGAGTAACTCTGATTCACAGCATCACTCATTCTCAGGCCATTTCATGTTTTTATCCCGCCCTTCCCTTTATCTTCACAACAACCCTGTGAGGTGGTGAGAGGCCTCACATCACCTAGTGAGCCTCATGGCTGAATAGGGGTTCCCTACGGACCTCTCTCCATCAAACATAATCTCCTGCTGTCACCGTGCCCCTTGCTAAGACGTTTCGAAATTTGCAAAACACAAATAATAGAGTTATCTGATCAGGTATGTACTGAGTCTGCGTAGTAGTTATTGATTTCAACCAATGTATTGTGGTCATTTCAGTTTTCTTTGTGTCTAGTCTGACTGAGGGTTTTTTTGGTTGCCCTTTGTTTTGCATTTTGCAAAATCTGAATATCCATCTTAGGCTGTTCATATTGTGTGCAGAAAAAATAAAAAGGGGAAAGGAAATGTTCTCATACTCATTCAGTCGTGCTAGCTTATTTTGCAAAACAGAAGGTACCTTCATCATTTATTCCAAGCACAGAAATGGGGATTTTCTCCCAATAGATGAGTCTGAAAAACAGGGACTAATTAAGGACAGCATCTCCTTTCTTTCTTGTGTTCTCCCAGGGCCAATTCCTGCTGCCAGCTTGGCCCTGACAAGATCACCTGAATTTGCCCATGGAGAGATTCAAATGCTCGTTTGCCCCCACCTGTCAGATCACTTATGCTGGGATGATCTCCAATATTTTCTCTCATATTACATTGTCTCTTCTCCTCTTCTGTTCACTTCCCCTGATAATCAAAGCACAGTCTGCTTCCTTCAACTTTTGTTTCTGCAGCTATGTGCAACTGTTTTGTCTTGGGCACAGATGGGGAAAAGAGAGAATGATGAGGGTGGGGAGATGACTGACAAATGACTTGACAATGAGAACAGAGGCAGAGAAAGAAGCCCAGAAATAGAAAGAATCAAGCCCTTGGCTCACCCAGGGGTCATGAATGAAACAAAAATCTTGGAGCACCATATCAGCCCTCTGTAGTAAAGGAACAGTGCTGTAAAGGATTCATGCTTAGGATCACTCTTACTGGGTGGGTTAAAAGTGTAATAAATATTAATTATTTTTATTAGTACTGTAAGACTTTAAATTGGTTAGTTAGGGAGCAATCCTATGGCCACTAGACACTGTCTAGAGAGCCATAGGATACGCTCCTTTCCGGGAACCGACCTCGGAGCCCACGCTCTGAGGTCGGTTCCCAGAAATGTGACCTCCCCCCTTGTCCACGCTCGGAGGACGAACACGGAGCGACTGAAAAGGGGCTGGGCTGGGGGGCGTTCCGGGGCGGGGAGAGCAGAGCTGCACGTATGACACATCCTATGTGTCATACGGCAGCTTCCCCTCCCGGTTGGGTCACCCGCTGCTAGACAGCCGAAAACAGCTGTCTAGTGAAAAACAGCAAGGCAGGAGAGGCGCAGAGGGATTGATCCCCCCTGTGCCTCTCCTGCCTTGCTTAGGATAGGCGGTCACCTCTTGAGTTTGGAGGCGGCCGCCTATCTAGTTAGGATTGTGCTCTTAACCACCTAAAGCTTAAGTTTATTCCTTGATGGAAACCATTTTTAGGCAGGGAGGACAAATCCTTAAAAGAGTGGCAGGGACTGCTAATGTGTTTTTTTTAAGCTGTTTTGCTTCTGAAGTGTTCCTGGAATAGGGAATGAAAACTCAAAATAATAAGCTAAAGTGACTTCTTCGAACAATGAGTAGTAGCATTTAAAAAAATAAATAAATTGTAAGTTAATAATAGGCACCCACACTGAGATTTTGGCAACATACACTTTTATCTAAATTTTGAATGATCAGTCTGTTAAAGGGCAGTCCATTAACCAAGTCAACGTTCTTTAATTGGCTGATGGTCTGAGTCTTTATTACTACATTGCCTGTTACTACATTATTACTTTATTACTACATTGTCTGTCAGAAGCAGAGATGATTTTGCTAATCCAAATGGTCCAAATGGGTTTGGCCTCATTAAACAACTCCTTTGTCTCAGCTCTTGCCCATTCCAAGCACACGTGAGCCAACATCCCAAATACCTGAGCCATAACAGCTGATAAGCCCCTCCTTGAAGGCCCCCCTCCCGGGGTCCTGGGCAGTTGCAAACTTTACGTGCACCTTACAATGAAACTGCTGCTCCGTCTTAGACATCCAAAGGTCAGTTTAGTCATACCCCACACCGGAACCAAGTTTCAATGGAACATACATTTCTCCCTTGTTCTTATATAGATACATTTCCTGATCCATCATCATCTTTTCAGCCTGTCTTCCCCCTCCTCTTGGAGTGAATTGAAATCAGATGATTCACCAGAAATGATTAATTCCCCCCACAAAATGAGATTAGTTGCTTAAAATGGCATCATTACATTGAGATAAGATTCCGGGCACCAGAATGTTCCTTTTGTAAAGAGAAAGACTGGTACATCAGCTGGAAAGTGGACTCCAAGGCAGCAGCAAGTAGAGACTAAACTCAAACAAGGAGGAAGGAAGAGAATCTTTCTCTGAATCTCAAAGGGAAGGCAATAAGAAGCACCAAATGCAATGTTTTTAATGTGAAGTGCTGCCCTGGCCATACACTAGTTTGAGAAGATCCCTTTGCCAAATACAGGCTGATCAATGAACTGATGCAGCAAAATATTGCCCCGTGACACACAAATATGCCTGCCTCCCTCTACAAACAGGCACACAGGTGGTCACATTGTTCCCACAGAACGCCAGGATTCAAGATGATTCCATTTCTCCACTTTTTACAATTGCACTAGCTTCTTCTCCTTTCTTGAGCAAGAGCTCTGTGACACTCAAAAGCTGGTTGATTGGCCACAGCATAATTCTTGTGGTCTCCTGCGCAAGACAAAGCAAGGGGAGAGCTGCATGGACTATTGCATTGGCACAGTGGTTGCAAGTCATGATGTGGCACCAGCACAGTAAAACACAGGTCTGGGTGGTACGCCAACGGGATTGTGCAATTGCACCATGTGAAGCTTTGCATGAGACAGATGAGGGTGGACAGAGGTCCTGGGTAAGCATATAATCAGGACCCAATATCACTTTGCCTGTATAGTGGTGTTCTCAAAGCATAGGTATTATCTAAATGCCGTGATTTGTACCCCAAAACAGATCCTAGGATGACAACTACCTTACGCTGGTCCAAGGGCTGGCAGATGTGACAGCCTCTCCAAAGCATCAGATCTGGAGTCTGGGAAACCCAGTACTTCCCCTCCACATCTCACGAGTGTGGCATCGGGAGAAAACTCTCACACACACACCCTTGGCAAATGCTGTCAGGTTGTACAAGGACCACAGAGCACAAGGCATAGGAGGGAGCCGCCTTGGTTCTGTGTCTTTATTGCTTTAATCCGCCTTTTTTTCTTTTCTTTTTTCCTCGGTGTCACTGGCTTAAGCTCTGCAATTTGCTGTCAAAACAAACAACCGATTAGGGACTGAAGAAGGTCAGCCAGTTTCATTCCCATTCAAACAGCTGGAGATCAGAAGTTAAAACCAGACCAGCGTCCTGTGGACGAGGGCCAGTCCCACCAAGGACGAAAATCAGAAAGGTGTGCCATTTTAAGAAACTGCCTCTGGGAGGTTTTTGCAGGATCAGATGGTCCAGAGGATAAGATAGCGCGAGATCCAAGATAGGATTTGCTGTGCCAAGTCAAACCAACATTCCATCTGTCCTAGTGCTCTGTCTCTACAAGTGGCTAGCCAGATGTCACAGGGAAAGTTCATAAGCAGGCAAGATAGGATAGCAATCCTTTTTGGCCCCAGCTATCATGATAAACTTCTTGAATATGAATGTTCCATTTCTAATCGGAAGCAAAGAAGAAAGATAACGTTAGGAGAAAACATTCTTAAATAGCATGAGGTAGGGCTCTTTAGAGAGGTGCAGAGTTTTGCCAGGAAAGCAGTCAACTTCCCTCTTTGGCACAGGACAATAGCATGCCCAATCAATGCACTATGCAGAGGCTGTAGTGGTAGCCAAGCGTGTTCTCTGGCAATTACACCTCTCTGTCTAACACAGATCCCACTTTCAGAATTTCCTATGAACACAGTTACCCCTGGTTAATTTCTAAAGTGTGAGTTTATGTAATCAGGATTAAATGCATACTGTCACGGCCACCTATTGTGTTACAAAAAATATACACACCTTGTAGAAGAAAATGAGCTGGTTTGCACATAATGCTAACCCATAGTTTATTTAATCTATGGTTATCCCACGGTTTGTTGCCCTACCCAGGGTTTGTCTGGGAGATGATTGAACAAACTGTAGGTTATTTTTTCAAACCCTGGGTTTTTTCTTTCCCTCCTCTTTCACCCGCTCCCTCCCTGTATCGGTACTGTAGTACTGGCATGTAGCACAGCTGAAGTCTTTTTTAACTACTCTTGCCTACCACCTATGTAGCCTAGCAAAACAACCCATGAACCGATGGTTCTGGGTTCACACATAATGACAACCCATGGTTTAAACAACCCAGAGTTCACATCCCAGCAACAGACGATGGGTTCACTTTCTCGGTTGTCTGTGGTTAACAAAACAAGACGTGAGTTTGTTAGAATAATTGGGTTCGCATATCACGACAACCCAGAATTCAACAACCCAAGGGTTAAATAAAGGAAGTTGGACTCGATGGCCTTGTAGGCCCCTTCCAGCCCTACTATTCTATGATTCTATGAAACCATGGGTTGGCATTCTGCGTGAACCAGGTCTAAGAAGCATGAGAAATCAGCCCTTGACATCCATCCTTTGGATGCTGGAAACTCTGCCCTGACTCCCTCTGCTATACCAGTTGTGCCAAGATACTGTGTACTCATTTTCAAAAAGTACCTCTCTAAACACAAAAGCTAGAAACTTACCATGTCTTTTGTCAGATAAGAGGTCAAAATTCCAGACTGGTTCTATGGGCCAATACAATGCACATGCAGTTCTGATGGAACTTATATATACACATTCTTAAGGAGTTCTCTCAGTGCCTCAATCTATTTGAGAGCCAACGCTTTTGAAATATATATATATATATATATGTGTGTGTGTGTGTGTGTGTGTGTGTGTGTATATATTTATTGTGAGGGCTTAACAAGTTTAAATCAAAGAGACAAGTTTTGATTCATGCAGGGCTGAAGTTTGGGTCAGATTTTTTACTTTTCTCATGAATGCATATGAAAAAAAATGTAGCAAAATTCTATATGCAAATGGTGGAAAAGAGAAGCAACAGAAGCAGGGCAGTGGGCTGGGGCAGATTAATTTAGAGGGGCCCCCGCCGCCAGACACGCAATTCATCCCAAACACACCCAAACAGCATTTTGACCAATAGTGTAGCAGCATGAAAATGGACGGTGACTGGGCAGCTGGCGCTGGCTCTGTGTTGTACTGCTGCAGTTAAGAAGTGTATAGAAATAAAACTGCTGTGTTATAAACATTTAGACAATGCTCCAGACTGTTACCCACAGCAAAAACTGATCTCTTGGTTTCAAAGCAAACACAGTGGGGATCACAGGGCATGAGGCTGTTTATGATTTCCATTAGGGGGGAAAGGCATGTTTCATTTTGTTTTCCCTCACTTGTTCCTGCCCTAGCACTCTCCATCAAGGCTATTAAGAAAACACCATGTTAGGAAAATGTGACCAACACAGGAGACATCTCCCTGGGTTTGTATAACATCTGGTTACCATGGTGTTATCAGGCCTTCCTAGAGATGTGGACAAAACCTGAGATTAAAATGGCACTTTTCACTCTCCCCAGGACCATCTGCACCGTGAAACTGACACCTGTTGAGCTTGGCTGTTTACTTCATTTGGAGGAAAATCAAGGTGAACATTACATGTCTCCCTTTAACCTCTTCAGAACACAGAAAGCTTTGAAGGAAGCATTGTTGTTACACGGTTACCACTATTTGCTGACGTCTTTTTATTTACACACTACTGATTTGATAACCAGTATAGTTACATGGTGTTACTTTGCTGAAATTTGTACCAGTTTAACGAGAGGCCAGATTATCCTGTTCCCTTGTCTGGCTGGTGATTTTTCCTCTTCTGTGTGTTCTTTGCACAAATTTAATTATTCCAGTGTTACATGAGTGTGAAATAATGCTGGAATAACAGGAAAGATTAAAACGTATGGGTATGTGGATAGTGGCACTGGACTTAATTGAGTCTGGATGGAGTCAGGCGTTTTCTGCTGCTGTTTATTCTTGTTTAAAAGAGAATAAAGTTCTAGTCTAGCTTCCTGACTTGCGTGTCCTTTAAGTCTTCCATGACAATGGGTGCATTCACAATGATAGTTTATTGCTGCATATACTGCCATAGAATTTGCACTCTTGGCCATGATAGTTTTAGTGTAAAGTTGCTGCCAGAAGATTCAGAAACCAGAATTATGCATCAAAGTAGTCCAAATTCAAGGCTTAATTTTGTGGTCCATATGAATTATGCAAATCTGCACTTATTTGTTTATTATGCATATTTTTTCTGCTTCTGCTGGTTAAGGCAGAATAACTGAAGATCCTCTCCCAAACACTGGAACTCTTGTTTGGTCTCCCCATATGGCCTGGCTTCTGGGATTTCACCAGGCCATGCCCAAAATTTAGAGTCTTTTAAAGTAATATAAATGTGAGATATTATCAGTGTTCTGAATTTGAGACCGAGTACCAAAATTTCATACCTGTGTGTGTGTGGTGTGAGTGCAGAATCACAGATTAATTACTATTCCAATAGCAGCAAGAATATTAGAGCAGCTCTACTGGATTGGACCAAGGGTCCCTCTAGTCCAGCATTCTGGCTTCCAGCAGTGGCCACCAGATCTGGAAGTTCACAAGCAGGAGAACACTGAAGGCAAGTAGTAACCACTTTATCAAACATCTCCCATTTAAAAAATTTTCTGACTGACACTTGTAGTTAAGTTCACATGTGTGAACTCCCCCCCTTTCCCCTTCATCTTTCTTGCTTTATTTGCAGATTATTAACCATGGCTACAATGGCCATTGTTTATACAGCATGGAAGACTGTGTGGGAAACTGAGCCAATAGTGACTGAGAGAGGAGGAAGGAAAACGTGAGCTAAGGAGGAAAGAGCTGAGTTTAAAACAAAATATATCTGGATTTTCAGGTTGGGTGAGCACAGGAGTCAGGACTGTTGTCACCCTTCAGAGACTTGCTTGCCTCGCAGCCACACAGGAAAGGGGGTTGAATCATTGTCGCACACCCCACCTTCTCTTCTTGATGCAGACAAGGAGGGAACAATAAACTCGCTGTCTAAACTCCTGAGACCCACCTCCAGGTGGGAAACTTGGGAACAAGGCTCAACTCCAACTGTTTCCCCAGCATGATGAATGAAAGGGGGAGGGAGAGAGGAGGTGTAGAGTGAAATAACTTGACCGAGGGCAAAGGAAAATCATGCGACTGTTACATACCTGCAAGGCTTCCCAATTCTACAAGGGACCTGTGGCTTCGAGCACCTTTTCCGGACCGTCCTAGTGCTATAACTGCATTATCAAGTATACCCCTTTGACCTCCATAAGGGTAGGGTGGCAACTTGTGAATTGCTAAAAAAGAGGACATCCATTTGCATTAAATTTGCATATGCTAATTTATATGTATAGATGCAATTTTAGAAATTATTATAATTTAAATAGAAATACAGCATGTCTCGCCGTAGCGTGGAAGACTGTGACTGGGTGGCCTGTGTGCCTTGCTCAGCCTGCTGTCCCAGTTTCCTTGATGGGAAACTTCAAGGCCCTGATCTTCCTTTTGATGGTTTGCTATCTTTAAACTGGACTTGGACTTGACAGCCCTTAAAATGGAGGACTTACTCTGTAAAAGAGGGCACCTGGCCACCCCAAGTGACATGGGAGATGAAGACAGAGGAAATAAAGGCTTCCTCTTGAGGACCATGGGCAGTGCCAGCAACAGGCAAGGGGGGGCAACTGCTTGGGTTCCATGAATATGGGTCCCTCTCCATGATAAAATGGAGAGGAGGATTATGCAGGCCACCTTGGGTTCCTTTCAAGAGGAGAAAAGGTGGGATATAAATGTAATAAATAACAATATTTGAAGGGGTCATTCAGGTAAGTACTAGGTCCAGAGCTATCCTTAACAACATCCCACTGCTCAGAAGACCATCAGGGAAGGTGTTTTAGGAAACACAAAAGGGACAGGAACAGGCCTCGTGCCTGGAAATTGGTCCACTAAAGGTTTCTTGCTCAAAGCCTCCCTTCTCCCCACCCCCAAAATCCATAACCAAAGCAAATGTTGTTCTGGACAGCTTTGTTTCTGGGAAGGGTGACTTTCCAGCCCCTTTAGGGCTGAGGGCAACTTCACCAAGAGACAAGATGTAGGACCAAGTGATGTGGCAGAAGCTAAGGAAATCCAGAGCTGGGGTGGGGAATATAAGCTTAAAACTCAGCTTATGTGGTGGGAGAGTTACATGTAAGTCTTTTTGGAATAAAACTGCAACAGCATTTTTTTAAAGTAATAGTGGGAGGAAGAAGTTGTAGAAACATTTGGCCAAATTACTGTTATAGGCAGTGAAAAGGGACACTGCAATATATTGGTACTTCTTTTGTGAGATACTAATTTTAGCACCCCTCCCTTCTGAAACACTACTAAGGAGAATTCATATATAGTGTATTTCCCAAGTGTTCGAAGTTTTTCACTTATAGTGCAGGACAGGAAGGCCTGGCGTGCTATGGTCCATGGGGTCACGAAGAGTCGGACACAACTGAATGACTGAACAACAACAAAAATCCTTACAAACAACTCTATATAAATTTGGCTTATTATCCCCATAATACAAAAATGGAGACTGGGGCTCAAAGAGTATTAGCTTGCCTAAAAGCCACTAGGTAAGTTCATGACTGAGGTGAGACTATGAACCAGCAACTTTCTTGGTCACAGCTCACACGCCTTGTCATTGTGCAAAGCATTAGAGTAAGAACATAAAAAGAGCCCTGCTGGATCAGACCAAGGGTCCATCTAGCCCAACATTCTGTTCACCCAGTGGTCAACCAGCTGTTGACCAGGAACCCACAAACAGGACACAAGCGCAACAGCACCCTCCCACCCATGTTCCTCAGCAACTGGGAACCATAAGCTCACTGCCTCTGGTACTGGAGGTAGCACATAGTCATCAAGACTAGCAGCCATCGATAGCCTTTTCCTCCAGAGATCTGCCTAACCCCCTTTTAAAGCCATCCAAACTGGTGGCCATCGCTACATTGTGGTAGCAAATTCCATAGTTTAACTATGTGCTGTGTAAAGAAGTACTTCCTTTTAGCTGCCCTGAATCTCCAAACCATCAGCTTCATGGGATGACCCTGAGTACATTTGGACTGCACAAGCTAAATAGTATTATTCAGTTAATTTTTATCCTGGCCTTCCTCCAAGGAGCTCCGGACAGTACACATGGTTCTCCCACATTCTGTTTTATCTTCACCACAGCCCAGTGAGGTCGGCTGGGCTGAAAGTGTGTGATTAGCCCTTCCAGTGACTGAGTGGAGATCTGAACCTGTGTCTCCCCAGTACTACTCCTATACTCTAACCACTATACCACACCGCCTCTGAGCCAAATCAGTGCTAGAAGAGTGCCAGACTACTCTCAGCACCACATGAAAACCAACTGATGTGGACACACCTAACTTGCAACCTGCAGCTTGCCCCTAGTTATTAGATCTTACCCCATTGATTAGGTTCTGTTTGGTCCCATAATGAGCTCTAGGCAATGTGCAATGCCTTTAGGTATGCAACATCCCGTTGCCAGTGTCTTTTGACTACAGCATGTACTCATTTTAGTTTCCAGAGCAGCAGGCAGCATCTGTTCACACAAACATCCCTGCCCTTCATTTATTTCCTCCTGATTAAACAGCATCTCACAAAGCCCTGGACTCCTCCACATATGGGAGGAGCAGGGCAGAAAGGAAGGGAGACAAAAGGAATGAGCAAGTTTGCAAGTGATCTTGAGTGTGTTCAGCACTGGTTAAATGTCTTTAAAGGCAAAAGGCCATACTCTTCCCTCAACCCCACAGTGCCAGATAATTAGGGTCAGGTTGTAGTTACTCAGTGGAGAAGGCAATTAACTTTGCACAAGCTCAGGGGCCTACATTATTTAATTATATCTTCATTTGTGCAGACACTGAGCCCTGGCATTTAAAACCAATTCTGTAGTGAGGTCTGGCACAATTAAAGACCCAAGAATAGTTTTCCTTGGATGATGGAGAGAATGCAGGGAGAGGGACTTGGAATACAATGCTAAAACAGTGCCAAAACCATGCCAAAGACCCTTGGAAAGGATATAAGGATGCCAAGAACAGCAACTGGCTGGCAACCATCAGTTACTTTGTATGTAGTAGGGCAGGGGTGGTCAGACGTCAGGTTTGTGGGATCTACTTTGTTTTTTCACTAGAATCTCAAGATCCAACTGGCACCTGGTGCAAAAGACACACACTTGAACTTAAGAATTCTGAGTTCTTCAAGTACCAGAATTGGACTGGGCTCACAGTCCTTCCACACCAAAAGCCACTTCTGGTCAAATCCCACCCCTGCCCCTGCAGCTTTCTTCATTTCAGCAGTATAATTTGGGGGACAGTCATTCTGTGGTTGCTATTGACAAACGATTGAGGGTGGGTGACATTCAATTACAATTACATTCAATCCGCCCTCCAGGAAACAGGCCATTCTTTTGGGGGGAGGGCAGCAAGAGGGAGTCCCAAGGCCTCTCTTTGTAAGCTCCCTTTTTCCTTTGGAGAGAGAGAGAGAGAGAGAGAGAGAGAGAGAGTGGGGGGAATCCTCTGGCGTTCACTTTGCCCTTTAGCACGTGCATGGGCAAAAAGCCTCCATTGTCCCAGAGCCAGAAGGATGAGTGAGGCACTCATCCCCACAAAGGCTGGGGTTATGCGGCCAGCCAAGCGAGTACAGCGGGTGGTGGGAGGAAAGCAAAGCCATAGGCAAGAAAGAGAGCAGCTGCTGAGCTGCCTTCCTGTGCTAATGAACTAATTAATCACAGTAAAAGGGTGGCAATCAACTCCATCCTACGGAAGCAGCGTGCCAGGTGGGGGGCAGGCAGGAGGGAGGCCCAGGTGGCAGGCTGGGGTGCAGAGGTGATTTATCTCTCTTAACGGGAAATCCCCTGAACCTGGATGGAGATGGGATGATATGTCACTGTCAATCAGCTTTCTGCATGATGCCAATCTCCCACTGGTAGCTCCTGGCACACAGACATGGATCCAGTGCTGGCTCCAGGTTTTTGAGGGCCCTTGAGCAAGACACCCTCAATGGACCCCCTCCTTCAGTGGGTCTACCTTCACACTGCCATGGTCACCAGCTACTTGCCACTTGCTTACTTGACAGGTAGAGAGACAGTCAGCAAGCAGATAGTGTCTCCTCCTTCTCACCACTCTTTTGTCTGGGCCAGAGTAAGAGGCAGATGAACAAGTAGGTTGTGATGGTGAACAGCAGGAGCAACTCCGGTGTGGAGCTACTCAAGAGTGGGCCCTTGGTAGATGCCCAGCATGTCTGTCCTTGATGCTGGCTCTGCACGGATCAAAGCCTGACCAGACAGAGCCTCTCCTCTCCTCAAGAACCTGCTCAGCCCCTCAGAAATTATAGTAGCCAAGACACTTCCATATGAATCACAGATTTAGGAGCAGCACACCAAAGACAAGCATGATCAGAAAAGGTGGCACCTTAAAAAAAAAAAAAAGCCATGGCAGAAGTTACCATATCTAGATGTAGCCTCTAAAAAAGGAAGTCAGAGCAAGTGAGTCAACACCTTTATTTGGATCTCTTTCAATTGTATAATGCATTCAGTCAATAGGTAGTGTTTTCAAAGCAAAACCTAGCTCAAGATAATGAGAGCAGAGGAAACACCGGGACATACTTCCTCTGGAATCATTCCCAGTGCTTAATTTCTAAAGTGAGAGGCGCCGCAGCTTAAGCTAAGCTGGCAAGCCATTTTATTTGACCTGGAATCCCTTCAGCCGAGTGAGGGCCGAGTACTGAAGGGCCGGCTGCAGTAGTTGTAGAATACTGATGGGGCAAGCACTCTCTACATGAATAGAGGCACTCTTGCTCAAGTGGACGTTTCTGGGCTGAGCCCTGGTATTCACAAACAGGCTATACAGCTATTGCCTGGCTCACATTCAGCTATCTTTTACTCTTCATTTCAGAAGTTCAGAGTAGCTGACTCAGGGCTCCTATGTCATCTCCAAATTCAGGCATGGATCAGGCTTGCATCTCCAGAGTAGGATCTCCAAAAAGAGGGCAAGCACTACCAAGAAAAGAACACAAAAGAAAACATCAATTTGCATAAAATTTGCCTATGCTAACAGATATGTATAGATGCACATTTAGAAAGAATGACTATAATTTAAAAAGAAATACAATACATCTCACCATAACAGGAAAGACTGGGACCAGGTGACCTGTGTGCCTGTTCAGTCTGCTGTTTGGGTGCTAACTCTTGACGGCCGGCTTCAAGGTCCCTGTTCCTTATAGTTCTTTATCTTTATACCAGCCTTGGACTGGACAGCCCTTCAAACAGAGGTCACTTTGAAACAGAGGACTGTCCTCTGACAGCCCTGCAAAGACAGGACTGTCCTCTGTAAAGCAGCACACATGGCCACCCCACTCTGGAGCTTCACCATTGCTACAGGATTAGGTGTTCCCAGAGCCAACAGTAGCCTGAGCACCTCTGTTTTTCTCAGAAGCTTCTTCCTTCCTGTCCATCAGATATAACCCAGACATTGATGGATGCTGTATTCACTGGTAAATGTGAAAGGGCGGAGTGTATAACAGTCCCATCCCGTTTTGGGCTTTGCGCCAACAGCTATTCATAAGCTGCCTCACAACCATAGCGGGGAAACTGGGAGAGAGAAGCAGCCAGGACCATGCCTCTGTGATCTGTCATCCTTCCGGACAGGGTTTTAAATAATCCTGCCTGGCACTGCCTTGCTCTTCTGCATTGCACATTTCACCCTCAGCATCCCAAGTCTGCCAAGATGCCAGTGACTTCACGTTTTCACTGTATTGCTTGGCTTTCTGGAAGCATGATGTGAGTGATCCTGTACTTGGTGTGCAAGAGAGAAATGGAGCCAATAATAGGCAAGGCTGGGCTGAAACGGAGCATATCTGAGTATTGACTTTTCATTTTCTGTATTATTTTCATAGAAAATTTATGCAGAAATTTAGCCTTTCCGTTTGCTTTCTTAACCAGGATTGAATCCTGGAATAGATCACTACAGTGGAATTATGAATAGAAAGGTTTTTACAAGGTAACCATTTCTGTTGCAATGGAGAGCCAGTGTGGTGTAGCAGTTAGAGTGTTGGAGTGGGACTCGGGAGACCTGGATTCTAGTCCTCACTCAGCCATGAAGCTCTTTGGGTCATTTTGGGTCAGTCACTAGCGGAGATGACAGTATCCCAGCTGAGATATTTAAAATCCTAAAAGATGATGCTGTTAAAGTGTTGCACTCAATATGCCAACAAATTTGGAACACTCAACAGTGGCCACAAGACTGGAAAAGGTCAGTTTACATTCCAGTTCCAAAGAAGGGCAATGCCAAAGAGTGTTCAAACTACCGTATAATTGCGCTCATTTCACATGCCAGCAAGGTTATGCTTAAAACCCTGCAAGCTAGGCTTCAGCAGTATGTGAACCGAGAACTACCAGAAGTACAAGCTGGGTTTCGAAGAGGCAGAGGAACTAGAGATCAAATCGCCAACATTCGCTGGATCATGGAGAAAGCAAGAGAATTCCAGAAAAATGTCTATTTCTGCTTCATCCACTACGCTTATTTATCCACTAGCCTTTGATTGTGTGGATCACAACAAACTGTGGCAAATTCTGAAAGAGATGGGGGTACCAGACCACCTTATCTGTCTCCTGAGAAACCTGTACAAGGGACAAGAAGCAACAGTAAGAACCAGACATGGAACAACCAATTGGTTCAAAATTGGGAAAGGAGTATGACAAGGTTGTATATTGTCGTCCTGCTTATTTAATTTATATGCAGAGTACATCATGAGAAATGCCAGGTTGGATGAATCGCAGGTCGGAATTAAGATTGCTAGGAGAATTATCAACAACCTCAGATACACAGACGATACCACCCTAATTGCAGAAAGCGAAGAGGATCTCAAGAGCCTCTTGTTGAGGGTGAAAGTGGAGAGTGCAAAAGCTGGTTTGAAACTCAGCATTAAAAAAATGAAGATCATGGCATCTGGCCCCATCACTTCCTGGCATATAGAAGGGGAAGAAATGGAAGCAGTGACAGATTTTATTTTCTTGGGCTCCAAGATCACTGTAGACGGTGACTGTAGCCATGAAATTAAAAGACGCTTGCTCCTTGGGAGGAAAGCTATGGCAAACCTAGACAGCATAGTAAGAAGCAGAGACATCACCTTGCCGACAAAGGTCCGTCTAATCAAAGCTACTGGTTTTCCCAGTAGCAACGTATGACTGTGAGAGCTGGACTATAAGGAAGGCCAAGTGCCAAAAAATTGATGCCTTCGAACTGTGGTGCTGGAGAAGACTCTTACGAGTCCCCTGGACTGCAAGGAGGTCAAATCAGTCAATCCTAAAGGAAATCAACCCTGACTGCTCATTGGAAGGACAGATACTGAAGCTCAAATATTTTGGCCACCAAATGCGAAGAGAAAACTCCCTGGAAAAGACCCTGATGCTGGGAAAGACTGAAGGCAAGAGGAGAAGGGGACGGCAGAGGATGCGATGGCTAGATAGCATCACCGATGCAATGAATATGAATTTGAGCACACTCCGGGAGAGAGCAGAGGACAGGAAGGCCTGGCGTGCTATGGTCCATGGGGTCATGAAGAGTCGGACACGACTTAACGACTGAACAACAACAACAACACTGACTCTCAGCCTAACCTATCTCACAGGCAGGATATAAAGGTAGTAAGCAAATAAACAATAATAAAAAGTGTCTCTGAGCATCTGCAGAGTGCCTTTCCATCACACCACTGAGTAACTGCATCTTGTCCCCACACATTTAGGATGATGCAAGAGGACTTGTAAGGCATATAGGGAACTGAGTGAGAGTGCCCAAGGCTATGCAGTGAATGCTTTTGCAAAGGTGGGACTTAAACTTGAGAACTTCGGTATAGCAACATAGGAAACTGCTTTATACTAGGTCAGACAATTTGTCCTTCCAGCCCAGAATTGCCTCTTCTGACTGGCAGGAGTTCTCTCTAGGATCCCAGGCAGAGGTCTTTTCCATCACTGGCTACCTGATCCTTTTAACTGGAGAGGCCTGCAACATTAATAAAGACCGCAAATAAGACTGCAGATGGGGAAGGTCCCCGTGCTCTACTGCTGAGTTATGGCCCCTTTACTGTAGGTACATTAATAAGACTGCAAATAATTAGTTTGGCTCCCAAACATTTCAAGTTCTTCTGACCGTGTTTTAGCTACAACTGTGTTTGTTCAGAAAGAGGACATGTTTTATTGCTCCTGTCATTGTGGAAAAACAGTTTTCAAAATCTCTGGGCTACACAATCTTGAGGGTCAGCTGGCTGAACCTTCTCTATTTTGCAACACTCATATTGGATAGTCAGAAGCGGTTCCACACATCATTAGGATACGCTATTGAGGAGCAGGTTGATTATCAGTTTTTGCAAGGTAACCAACCATTTCCTCTGTATTCCCACCCAAGGATATATACATGCATTGTATCACACCATTTCTGCTGTCTTCTAGACCAGTTTGGTCTCCTCTTGACAGGCAGCTGCTCTCAAAGTTATGAGAGAGAAAGAAGTCTTTTCTAGCCTTGCTACCTTGTGGACATGTGAAGCAGAGATGCCAGACTAAAGATAGCACCTTAAGCATGCATAGCAGGTGCACTACCACAAGGCATATGCTGAAATGATGCCTCCAGAGGAAATGGGTGCTCAGTGACCATGGAAAGCTGATTAGCCCTGAGGTATAGAGCTGGGCTTCAGCCATAACCCTGATTATGTAGTTTGATCATTACTGTGTGTATATCCATGTTCCTTATTTTTTGAATGGATGAATAACTCCTTTCAGATTAGGATAATGATGCCTGGCTTGTTCTTATTTTGTCTTTCCAAAGTACTTTAAAGTACCTGAACACAAAGAATGGAAATTAATTATATGGGGGACTGTGTGTGTTTATTATGCTACATGTACAAGATCCTTCACTCTTAATCTGTTTTAATTAAACTCGAACCACCATATTCAGAGCCAGTCATTCATATGGGTGAGATGTTCCACTCCAACCATAAGTATGCATGGAAAGTGGAATCCCACTTTCCACATCACACTGTTGCATCTGCTAAATGTTGCCTTGCCTCAGAGCTCTTACAGATCTCATGTAAGTGATCTACCCACTTACAGTAATGGAAAATATCAGCAGCAGGAAGTATACTCTTGAAATCTGGAGTAAGATTAGCTACCCTTACATCTTGGGTGATGAGAAATTGTGTACATGTTAACAATATGAATGCTGCTATCACAACTGACAAAATTGACCAAGCATGGGTAAAAAGTTCTTTAAACTACAACTCTTTAGTACCTTTCTTCAAAATGCTTAGGATTCTTTTAATAGCAAAGAGTTTTCCAACTGCTCACTGTATTTGCTTGCAGCTGCAGGGTTTTTAGCCAAGGAATCCAGTGTAACTGATGACAATTCAGCCCAGTGACAGTGTAAGGGAATGTCAGTGACAAGGGGATGGAGAAACTCAAGTGCCAGGAGGACAAGCAAGGCTTATCCACATAATTTTTTTCCCAAGAATGTGAAGAGCCTTTCCCAGGGATATTTTTGGAGAACTTCCAGAATGGCTGTTACAGACCCTTCTTCCTTTTAGGTTAGGATCATCCTGTTGACATTTGAGGAATCTCATAATCCTGCAATTATCAGTAGGGTGAGACCCATGAGCAGTAGCCAAGAAACTCCTTCAAAACTCAGTTACAAGATAGTAAGTGCAAGCTAGGCAGGAAGGCAGCTGTTTCCTTGGAGGGACTAGATCAGGGATGGTAATGTGGTGCCCAGACACCTTTTTTGGTGCCCACCAAGGTGCCAATCCTTTCTACTTAAAAAAACAAACATGTTCTCACTGACAGCTAGGATTGCATCAGAGCAAAGTAAAGGCAAAGAGCTTACAATATAAAATAGACAGGGCAGAAACAGAGCGAGGGTGAAATGTGGGTAGGGAGGGAAATATTTAAAAGCTTAGTTACAGTTGGGAATGAGGATTGCAAGGATAAGCCAAAAGCCACATTGAAAAACTGAGATTTGAGGACGGGTTTGCAAGATGGGAGAGGGATGACAAGATGCACATGTTTAGGGAGGAAGTTCCACCTATAGGCAGTAGCAAGCGAAATGGGTAGACATTCAAGGGAGCAAGAAATACATTTGTATTTTCTAATGTAGAAGGTTTTAAACATTTTCTGTTTTATGCCATATTACAGCTATTTAACTGTAGCTGTACTCTATAGCTGAGAAAGGGCCTGTCACTCAGTGGTAGAGCACCTGCTTTACATGCAGAAGGTCCCTGGTTCAATCCCCAGCATCTTTAGTTAGGACTAGGAATGAAACCTGCCTGAAACCTTGGAGGGCCACTTGTCAGCCAGCGTGAACAGTATTGCCCTAGGTGGACCAAAGGTCTGACTCAGTATAAGGCAGCTTGCTATGTTCCTGTTCCAGGGACAGAGGATTCCTGGGAGGCAGAAAAGCCCAGTGATTTCTATGCTTTACAATCTGCATGTCATGCAAGGCAGGTAAGACTTCACAAGAACTGTATTTTTGTCTTCTTCATTTGCTCCCCCCCCCCCGCCTTGGATGAGTCACATGTTCCAGCTTTTCTCTCTAAAGAAATGAGATTAGATATCAAAGCAATTTTAAGCAAAGAAATAAAAGGGGGAAAGTCTAAATATCATGAGGATGGACAAACCAGGGATCAAACCGTTGATGATCTGATTGCTTGGGGTCAGTTAATTTTGATCTTATGACATAGCAGGAAATGGCAACTGAACTGAGTGTTGGCTGCAAGTATAAGCCAGCTGTGAAATGGAATTTAAACAACTACCTATACATCCTTTCATTAGCAGTTCTACAATGAACAGGGATATTTTAATGTTTCTTACTACAGACTGTAGGCCCTCTCCAAAGACATGTGCAAATGGCTTGAAATTCAGTATCCCGATCTCCCTGTCCAAACAGTCGGTAGGGCCATCCATAGGATGAGTGGAGGTTGTAAAGCTGGCTTCACAAGCACACAATGAAGTTGCCCCTGGAGAGTTCAGTCCTTTGATACTTTCTGTATTATGAGAGCTACAGCATTATATGGGACCCGTAACATTGTCATTAGACAAGACACTAATTACTTGAACTGTAGCAGTTCTGCAGATGTTGGAATAATCACGTCCCATGTGGGTAAATGGATATTTCCCCACAAAGACTCAGCAAACTCAGCCATAATTTAAAACAGGACAAGAAGGAGGAAATTAGCTCTCCAGTTATGAACCAAAAGGTGTTGGCCTAGAGGATGTTCCCATCAAGAAAGGAAACTTCACACTGGAAGGGAATTCCTGATAAGGATCCAGAGCCAAAAGAAATTAACCCAACTCAAAACTGATCAGCTGAGACAGTACAAAATTCACCTTTAGACTCAGAGTAGGAAATGCTGCCAGATGGCAGTTTAAGATTGAAGCTCTACTGAGCTTAATCTTTTTATCCTTTTACTGTTTTATCTCTTGTGTTTGTTCACTGCTCCGAAATCTGTTCTAGATATGGAGCGGTATAGAAATATTGTAAATAAATAAATAAATAAATAAATACTGAGGTGCAGCACCCAGCATTGCCTCATATCATTCCAGCCAAGCTTGGCCCCGGCTTACCTGAACCCATTTCCTGTGGCGCTATAGGATTCCTGGGGCCACAGGCCCAGATAAAGCTGGATTTGGATATTGCTGTGAAAAAAGTTTCAGGTATGACCTAAATCATATCCCTTATGAATATACAGTGGAGGTGAGAAATAGATTTAAGGGATTAGACCTGACAGACAGAGTGCCTGAGGAACTATGGACGGAGGTCCGTAACATTGTTCAGGAGGCAGCAACTCAATCCATCCCAAAGAAAAAGAAATGCAAGAAAGCCAAGTGGCTGTCCGATGAGGCTTTACAAGTAGCTGAGGAAAGAAGAGAAGCGAAAAGCAAGGGAGAAAGGGGAAGATATATCCAACTGAATGCAGAGTTCCAGAGAATAGCAAGGAGAGACAAGACGGCCTTCTTACATGAACAATGCAAATAAATTGAGGAAAACAACAGAATGGGAAAGACTAGAGATCTCTTCAAGAAAGTTGGAGATCTCAAGGGAATGTTTTGTGCAAAGACGGGCGTGATAAAGGACAAAGAAGGCAGGGACCTAACAGAAGCAGATGAGATTAAGAAGAGGTGGAAAGAATACACAGAAGAACTATACAGGAAAGATCTGAATGTCCCTGATAGCCATGAGAGTGCGGTCACTGAACTTGAGCCGGACATCCTAGAGAGTGAAGTCAAGTGGGCCTTAGGAAGCATTAGTAACAACAAAGCTAGCGGAGATGACAGTATTCCAGCCGAGCTATTTAAAATCCTAAAAGATGATGCTGTTAAAGTGCTGCACTCAATATGCCAACAAATTTGGAACACTCAACAGTGGCCACAAGACTGGAAAAGGTCAGTTTACATTCCATTTCCAAAGAAGGGCAACGCCAAAGAGTGTTCAAACTACCGCACAATTGCGCTCATTTCACATGCCAGCAAGGTGATGCTCAAAATCCTACAAGCTAGGCTTCAGCAGTATGCGAACCGAGAACTACCGGAAGTACAAGCTGGGTTTCGAAGAGGCAGAGGAACTAGAGATCAAATCTCCAACATTCGCTGGATCATGGAGAAAGCAAGAGAATTCCAGAAAAACGTCTATTTCTGCTTCATTGACTACGCTAAAGCCTTTGATTGTGTGGATCACAACAAACTGTGGCAAATTCTTAAAGTGATGGGAGTACCAGACCACCTTACCTGTCTCCTGAGAAACCTGTATGAGGGTCAAGAAGCAACAGTAAGAACCAGACATGGAACGACCGATTGGTTCAAAATTGGGAAAGGAGTATGACAAGGCTGCATATTGTCACCCTGCTTATTTAACTTATATGCAGAGTACATCATGAGAAACACTGGGTTGGATGAATCACAGGTTGGAATTAAGATTGCTGGGAGAATTATCAACAACCTCCGATATGCAGACGATACCACCCTAATGGCAGACAGCGAAAAGGATCTAAAGAGCCTCATGTTGAGGGTGAAAGAGGAGAGTGCAAAAGCTGGTTTGAAACTCAACATTAAAAAAACGAAGATCATAGCATCTGGCCCCATCACTTCCTGGCATATAGAAGGGGAAGAAATGGAAGCAGTGACAGATTTTATTTTCTTGGGCTCCAAGATCACTGCAAATGGTAACTGTAGCCATGAAATTAAAAGACGCTTGCTCCTTGGGAGGAAAGCTATGGCAAACCTAGACAGCATAGTAAGAAGCAGAGACATCACCTTGCCGATAAAGGTCTGTACAATCAAAGCTATGGTTTTCCCAGTAGTAATGTATGGCTGTGAGAGCTGGACTATAAGGAAGGCTGAGCGCCAAAGAATGGGGTTACGAAGAGTTGGACACGACTGTACGACTGAACAACAACAAATGAAAAAAGTTATGACAACCACTACAAGATACTTCTTTGATTCTATTAACAGTTCATAGTGGGCTACAAAATTATTACTTCAGAGTTACCAGTGTAGAAACCAGTGCACATTCAGATGCTGGTAGTGAACTGGAAGAAACTGAACTGAAAGCGGGGTGCTGAGCAGAAAGTAGTAATTCTGGCAGGCTTCCATCTGCCAATAAGATGCCTCAAGAGACCATAGGAGAAAAGTTTTGTTCTGAAACTGGACTTTGAGGTCAGGGAAGAGCTGGTGGCCACCCACAGATGAATGGAGAAGGAGACCCTGTCACTTTAGACCCAATTTTTATTAGAGAGAATTCTAGGGAATCTACAATGGAAAGTGCACGTGGGTATATCCCTCTTTGTTCCATCATTGTTTGTCTTGTGTATTTTTTTAGTGGAAATCCATGAAGGATAGTATCTGTCCAGCCCTGCTAACTCTGTTTCTATGCCTGCTTTTGCATTGATCAAGATTTCCCAAAGCAAGAAACCACTAGAGAGGGCATAGCAAATCTGATGAGAAAAAAGTAACTTGGTTTGAGAGATTTCATAGCTGTTCAGACTCCCTGCAGCACAACAAAGTTGGGTGAAAATATGGAAGACAGGAGGAGCCCCATTTTTGAAGAACGTTTGGTAACTCCTTGAGGTTGAGCTAGTGCTATACCAATGTAAAAGAGAGGAAAGACTATCCAAGACTTGTTCTTACTCAAATGGGTTTCAGCCTTGGTTCTTCCCCACCCCCGCAATAAGGTAAACCAAACAACAAAGAGGGGAGGTGAACAGCAAACTCTAAGGAGGAGAACCAGAACATATACTGCAGGTTTTTGTATGGTTTAACTCATTCTAGTCAATGCCTTTGGGATTTATCCATATGAAAGATGGCAATGGCATTGCTTTCACTGGATCCTTACACCAAACATGAAAAATGTGGCATTACTCATATCCTGCGGGGAAGATTCAGCGGGAAATGTTTTCTTATGAATTGAACAATGCTTCTGTTTCCTCCATGAAACCCCTTTATCATCCACTGGGGATCATCAAAAGTTAAACTCTCCGGCTCTTTGTTTTAGCTTATTTCCCCATTCCTCTGACACCCACTCAGTCCATTCCCAGAGATTCTTCTGGGATCAGTCCAGCATGCTGAGTCAACCAGAATCCTCTTTGTCTGCTGATATGAGCTGTGGCTCACGATCTAACCCTTACAAGCACATGTTCTCACACCACGCCTTCTATGCTAATGGTACTGAGAGACTATTATGGGATTTATCACAGACATGCTTCTGTTTTGTCTCCCATGCTGCATGAAACTGTTGAGTGCAGTAGTTTGGTGTGGAGCAATGTGCTAGCAGTATGTTGATAACACCCAGCTCTGCTTCTCCTTTTCATTTGGTCCAGGCTTCTTCATGTGGAGCTTTTATCCTGCTATTGAGATTGGTTACTCATGGAAGTTTGCTTTGCAGGTCCTTTAGATAACATCTTCAACCTCCAGGGCATCTCCCACACTAAATTACCTTTATTCTATTTTTTAAAAGATTGGAGATAATGAGCTATCAAATTATAGCACTGGAGTTCCCTCTGTGAAAAGAGGGAAAGCCACAATAAGAGGAGCTAGACCACAGTGCCATCCAGCTGCTGTATAATGAACATATGGAAGACTCAGATAAGGGGGAAAAGGAGGGGGGGAAAGGAAGCGCATGTAAAGGGAGTCCATCATGATCCTGAATTTAAAATGTATGCAGAAAGCCCTATTTTAAATGCAGGATTTTAGGCTGGTGTAGAGATGCTACATCATTGAACCAACAGGCATTTTAAAGAATTGCTCTTTATAAATCTGAGCAACGCATCCATTCTTAAAAAAAAAAAAAAGTACAAGTCAAAATATTATTTCATCTCAGGTATAGCCTCAATTGCATGTACTATTAGGAATCTGTGGGCAGATTCCATCTCGGCACCGCCCCCAAATCTGTACATTTAAGAAGAAAAATATAGGCTTTCCTGTTGGTTTTCTAAAATTTCCGTAATAAATGTAATGATTTATTTGTAAAACATTTAGGGGGTGGCAGGGAAAATGTAGGGGTGTGGCAGGCCCACCTGGCTATGGCCTGAGTTAGCTACTCTGTGGATCCACTGGATAAAAAGGTGAGATACAAACACAGTGGTTTAGCTAGGCAAATTTAGACCCTGGACTTTTTGGTTTTAAGGGCAATCCCTTTACACAGCAAACTGCATTATTTAATTTGTGAAGCACACAGCTAACATTTTTCTTCTCCCCCCACCCTACCGCCATTCCATGCTACACAACTGTTTCTACATTCCGGCTATGTTAGAGCAAATGAACTGCCAATTAAAAAAAGAAATACTATGACCATGTGCAGTTTTGCACTTTAAACTCACTTAAGTCATAGCACCATCATGAAAACAGGAATAAACTGGAATTTGCTTCTACTGTCCTGATGCTAAGCGTGTTTACTTGGGGAAAAGCATCATTTTGTTGTACAAAAGGATATATAGTTAAAGTAAAAATAAAAGGAGACTCTGGAACCATGTGCATGCCCGGCCACCGCTCCTGACTATAAAATCTTTTCAAAAATAAGAAAAATGCTGTAGCAACCAGCATCAAGCTCTGGTGGTTCCCAGCATGCCTGTGCGCAGGAACTGATACTGGGCCTGTTTGCTGCTGCCCCCATCACCTGCTGCTTTCTTGGTGATCATTTGGGGGCGGCATCCCGGATTTTGGCCCTGAGGTCCAGCCCAACTGAACCACTGTACAAAGCTTACACACATGCCTATCTTCCAACATTTTCTAAAACAGAGGGTAAGCAAACTACAGTTAGGCCTCATTCGCACTGAGGTGGTAAATCTGCATCTGAGCAGCGCCACTTCAGAGTGCAGATTCCCATAATGGAACAATGTCCGTGCAATAAAATTCTCTTGTCATGGAAAACAAAGATGTCAGAATGAAGGTAGCCTACAGTCCAGCGTTATGCAACCCAGATGCTATTTGTGAGAACAAAAGCAAGCGTTAGGCCATATTTCTCTCCAGACACAGCTTTTCTTCAGCTTGTTGATTCATTTAAAGTCTTGAAAAACTAATTTCCCTTTTTGAAAAATACATCTCTACCCCTATGATTCTGGAGCATAAGTCTATTTAGAACAGTCTTCCCCAATCTGGTGCCCTCCAGATGTGTTGGACTACAACTCCAATAGCTTCTGGCTGGGAATGATGGGCATTGTAGTCCAACACATCTAGAGGGTGCTGGGTTGGAGAAGGCTGATCTAGAAATGTTTTGTTCTGTTCTTTTGCTCTTTTAGTATGTACCCACCATCTCCCTGGATCCCAGACCAATCAGTACACAACACACACTAATAAAATAAAATTAATAAAATCAGCTCACAAGCAAACAACTTCGGTTGCGCCCCCTAATTAGCAGAGTTTGGAAATCAGGCAATGCTTTCTCACAATGTCAAAGCAAGAGACAGATCTCTTAGAGGTGATTTCTGTTGGAGTTTGCTACCACATCTTGTTTCTGCTGCTGCTGTAATATACCCCTCCTCCTGTCATAGCTCCATATTTTGTAATAACCCTCAGAGAGGCCGACAGCCTAGGAAAAGCCAGCTCAGATTCAAATGACAAAGCAATGAAAGAAGCTGGAGAACTGGAAAGGCAGCAGGGCTTCAAACAGGACAAATATCAGCCACCTGCCCACTAGTGACAGATTTGCTGGGTTTACCACCAGCTGGACACCCCTCTTCCTACTCATCCTCATTGACTTCCAGCTCTGTCTGCCTTTCTCCACTTTCCACAGCTGGGGTCTCTCCGTATGCTCTCTGGAGAACGCAGCACCTGCTTGTTTCCCTCTGCTATCTAGGATTTCCATCTCAGTTTTAAACACATAATAAGTGATCAGGCAAAAATTGTTAGGAGCAGCAAAAATGCACAAGTCTAAGACAGAACACAGCACACAACTACCAAAGAATTTGGTTAAAAGCCCTAAACATTTGTATTATTATTTATTTTTGGAAATGGTGGATCATGGCTTGATGATTATATTGCAATCAGTAAATAGTAGGGGGGCCATGACCCTCATGCAATCACATTCTACACAGCTGTCATAATACCAGTGAATGTATGAGTAGAAGGAATTGTTTCATCTTATCTCTGGTGAAAAACATAGTGGTTTGAGTGGTAGGAAAATGTGGTATCCATGCACAAAAAAAAGCGCAGCCTTGTGCATCTTATGCAAAGACCACTAAATAAGAATATAGTTAGTTACTGAACAGCTGCCACTCAGTCACCTTGAAGTGGCTACCTTTCAGTGTCAGAGTCTGCTGCAGAGCCTCTTAGCTCTCATGAATACTGCCAACCCTGACATGTTTGTAAAGCACTTGGAGAGAAAGTGTTCTTGCTTGCACACTCTCTCCCTCTCCTTGTGCTACAGGATCAGCAAGTCGTGTTAGTCATTTCTGATTTCCCAGCTTCCTATCATAGATGATGTTGCCTGGAATTCTGGCTAGTCTCAATGCCAACTGCCAGAACTGTTCTGTTCCATTGCTCTGCCCACATAAGAAAGAGCTGAAATTACTCCTAATGAGGTTAAATAAGGGTGGCTCGGGCTGTTCATTTCAGAATGAAGCATAAGGCAGTTCTGGAAAGTTTATTCAATTCTCAAAAATCAAAAGCATCTGTAAATCACCTTGGAGGCATCTGGACCAAACAACTGATCCAGGCTGCAAGGAATTGTCTCTGGGGAAGATGGATGATGTATTGGAGTTACCTTCTAGCCTTGTTGTGAAACTGACCAGAAAAATCAAGAGGTGAGTTTGAAATTGACTAAGCAAAATATATCAAGGGGCCAAGGTTGTGAAAGTTGTGAAAGTCATCACAGGGAGACATTTTTCTCCCTCTCTGATAATACTAGAACCCAATGGGGTCAATCCCATAAAGGTGACTGGTGGGAGATTCAGGACAGATAAAAGGAAGTACTTTTTCACACAGTGCATAGTTAAACTCTGGAATTCACTTCCACAAGATGTAAGGACGGCCATCACCTTAGATGGCTTTAAAAGGGGATTGGACAAATTCATGGAGGATAAGGCTATTGATGGCTACTAGTCCTGATGGCTCCAGTTTCCATGGGCAGGTGTTTGGTTACTGTGTGAACAGAATGGTGGACTAGATGGACACTTGTCTGATCAAGCATGGCTCTGATCCAGCATAGCTCTTCTTATGTTCTTAAGCATAACGGAAGCAGTGAGCTAGATCCTGAGGAATACAAAAAGGAGTTAAGGGTACAGGGTGTTGCTTTCTGTACAGGCTGTTGCTTTCTTTTCCAAGAAAATAGGTGTGACCACCTTCCATGAGGGTGCTTCCAGCTTTTATTATGCCATTGTCCTGTCTCATTCATGAAATTTTATAGGGGTCTAGATAATATCTTGCACTTGTAACCTCCCTGTGTTTTCCTACAGCTTCTTCTGCCTTTTTCCTTCCCACAGAAATCCGTTATGGAGAAAAAGATGGAATAGCTCCACAATGCCTTCTAACTGGTAGTGCCAGGAGCTCTCCATCTGGTAGTGCTATGAGCACCCCAACTGTCTGAACAACAGCCAGCTTTGCAATGGAGCTTGTGAGTCGGGCAACACTTGATAATGGTTTCCAAGCAGTAGGGCAGATGTGTTTCCCTGTCTGTCCCTCCATCCTGTGGGGGGTACTCAGCTGCCTAGATGGGAATAAAGATGCCTTATTGCCAGCATATTGCCAAGGGTTGCTCTCATGCGCTTGTTAAGACAAGATCCCCAGATCCTGTGACATTACTGGTAAAGTAACAGAGACTTTGCCATGACTCAGGTATTGTGCTGCACCTCTGGGGATATAACTGACACATCAGTGCTAATATTTGTCTCATATGTGATGACCCTATAAGTCGGGAAAGCCAGTCTGTGGCTCCCAGTCAGTTCAAGTAAGCAAAAGGACAGAATTTAAGAGAGCTGCTCCAAATGTGAGTATGCATTAGAGGAGGGAGTAAAAGTTGCCTTCACTTCAACTTCCATCACCCTCCCATCTACAGATAGAATAAGACAAAGCTTGGGGAGCAAGTATCATTGGGGAACAGTAGCAGGCAGAACAGACTTAATTGTCTAGGAAAGAGGGCCAGGCTGGCTTGGAGAAAGTAGCAGTAGTCTGGGACTTTAAAGGGGATCTGTTGAGGAGGGTGGTGTTGTGCCATATTAATATTTGCCTGTGACTTAATATCTTTGGCCATCCATGTTTATAGTGGAGGTTTTTAGTGGGCTGATCCCATATTTGGTATTGTTATTTGCTGTGTCCAACTTCAGTTTTATTGGTTTTGTTGTAGTGGTTAGTGTTGAACCAGGACTCAGGAGACCTGGGTTCAAATCCAAACCCCTACGTGGCCATGAAGCTCACTGGATGACTTCGGGCCAGTCACTGACTCTTAGCCTAACCTACCTTACAGGATTATTGTGAGGATAAAATGAAGAGGGGGAGAACCATGTAAACTGCCGTGGGTTCCTTGCAAGAGAAAAAAAGGCAGGACATAAATGTAATAATAAATGAAGTTATAAATGATTTTGCCATTTTAATTTGTTGTAAGCCATCCTAAGATGTGTTTCTATAAATAATCTCAAACAAACAAATGTATTACAGCTACCACAAGTTCCAGAGTACACCACGAATATTTCACCATTGCTTGAGACCTGCTTATCATAATCTATGCTTAGTTTGGAAATAAAATGTAGGCAGAGGAAGAATACAATTCTGTTTGGTATTTGCAGGGGGAGCTATGGATGTGATTAGGATAAGGAGGGAAAAAGCATACAGTGGCACAGAGTGATAGAAATGTTTTGTTTGAAAGAAACAAAAAGAAAAGCATAAAAAACAGAGGGGCCAGAACCAAGAAGAGGAGCAGCATACCAGGAACATGTGGATATAAGGAACTGTTGGGTTGTCCTGGGATGCCTCTTATTTATGTTATTTCCCCAGCTGAAGAGCCCAAATAAAACTGTGAATGAAATGGACAGAAGCCATCTTTTTCTTTTCTTCTTTTTTAAGAAATCATAAATCTAAACATTACCATAAATGCTGAAAGCATTTCCAGCTCCATCACAGGGGGCAGGAGGGGCAGGCACAAAAAGAAAAGAAAGGAACATATGAAATTTAGAGAGAGAAAAGATTATCACACTATGAGAAGTGGGGTATTAAATCATTGCATTCATTTATAATCCTGGTGCTGAGATGTTAGCAGCTAGGTGCCTTTTTTTGGTAACCGTTGACTGGCTTAAATTATTAGAATGATAACATTGGTGTTGTGTATGCAAACAGTAATGATGCTATCTTGGGACAGAGAAATATATAACCAACAGAAGCGATGGTTTTGTTTCAAGGGCTCACACACATTTTCTTCCCCTCCCCATGAGTCAACTGTTAAGTGGTTAAACCATGTGCTTGGATGCTGGGTAACAAAAACAAACAATCTCCCTTTGCTGTTTTTACTCAGAAATAAGCAGCATAAGAGCCAATTGCAAACTGATGTGTGGTAGCAGGGATGAAGCTGTTGTGTATAGTAATCGTTTCAGAACAGAGGTTTTAAATGTATAGCAGGCCTCTGTAAGTCAAGGAGAGGGTGTTCAACTAAATGATTGAACTAACGTTCAAGTGTCTGTCTACCATTTTCTATCCAGTCAGGCTTCCTATCTCAGTAAAAAATACAGAAAGGACTTGTCCCAGTCAGTATCTGCATGACCACCTTCCCTGTTTCTTTAAAACAACTCTTTCTGTGCTTTTCTGATTCAGTGCTAAGACAATAGCACAGAAAATTGTGCCATGCAGAGGTGATCTTATATCTTAGCCCAGTCTTTCAGACCTCTTTGTTCATTGACCTCATCAGTGTTAATCTTTAGTTCAAATTTGTTTTCTACAACAAATGAAGCAAAGCAGGACCATATGCTAATATGCATGCCTGTCTTTAAGAAGACCAGGGCATCTGGCTTTAAATAGGACTCAAATTCTGCTAAATCAGTTAAGCTTTGCCTCTCCCAATGAGCCCAGACTTTGTTTATGCAGGTGCCCTTTCTCCAGGGTACAAACACCCTTCATAATGGAAAAACACAAACATCAAAAAGAGCACCAGGAAAGCAGAGATTGCTGGAACTAGCAGACAAAACAGCTTTGGGAGCAATAGGACGTTGCTAGGGACGCCTCTGTAGAGATCTCTTGTGCTACAGGCCTGGAGTCAAGATAATTTTCCATTACCGTGGAACAAAGTCATGATTAACCCTATGACTTCCCCATTTAAAACATTCGTCTAGTACAGCTAAGAACTTCTTTTGCTTCTGGCTGGACAATTTTTGCATCACCAGTAAACCACAAGTGTGGAAAACTATACCACAAGAGGCAAAGTGTTTTGCATGTTTTCAAGCAACCACAACTATAGGGGGAAAGGTGATTTTCCTACAACAGGAGCACAATCTGGAGGGAAGAAGTCTGTTTCACTCCACATCAGAGTACAAGTGTATGCAGATTGTTTGTACATGGTCCAGGGGCCAAAGGAATTTAAGACAAGTTTGACAGTTGAATCACCACACATCATAAAGCCTAGCATTAAACAAACAGAAAGAGGGACTTTCCATATCAGGTCTTGTACTCAAGTCATATCATATGCTTCTCTCTGCAAATAGTCTTCTGATGAAACCAAAACATTTCATAAATTCTGGGAGGGATGGTGAAATTTTAGTTTGCTTCACTTAGGGCTTTTCCTAAAGAACTGTCAACTGTGTAAAAATAACATATTATACACACTTTAAAACAAAACAAAAAGTTGAAAACAAGAATGATTTTAAAATAATCTATTTTGGTTTATTGCAAATAATCTGTCAGACCACTTCCTTGCTTGCTTTCTACTGCCAGATGGGAAAAGGTTTGCTTGGCTTGTCCTGGCTATTAAATGATTAAAGTTGCTGCTGTCTGTTTCAGCTGCATATTCATAGTTTTGTTTTTTATGCTACAAAGATTAGGATTTTAACTGCATCTTGCAAGTAGTTTTCACAACCTATTTTAATGGGGTTTGTGACTAGTAAAAGTTTTATTTATATATAGTACATGTGGCATTTCCATACCTATGCAGAACACAAAAAGGTAATAGAAGAGGAAGAGTGAGCATTTAGTGTAGAAACTAAATTCCCATTCCCTGGTTTATTATCACAGAGTAGGCAGTTATCCCAGGATACATGAAAATGTTGAGTTAAATGAACCCATAAAACTAATTATGTGTTCAAAGAAATTGTGGCAACACCTGGTTCAGATGGTATTAAAAATAGATTACACAGATTCATGGAGGATACACTTATAAACTATTGGCCATGATAGCTAAATTGAACCTCCAATGAGAGCCAGCGTGGTATAGTGGTTAAGAGTGTTGGACTAACACTCAGGAGACGGGTCAAGTTCCCACTTGGTCATGAAGCTCACAAGGTGGCTTTGGGCCAGTCATTGGCTCTCAGTCTAAGCTACCTCATACGATTGTTGTGAGGATAAAATGGAGAGGAGGTCGTCCATGTAAGCCTCCTTGACTTTTTTGCAAGAGGAAAAAAAGGGGGGATATAAATGTAATAATAAATTACTAAAAATGCAGAGGCAGCCAGAAAGCATTGTGCAGCAATTCTGTATTTTAAAACAGATTTTCTGCAGTATGGAAAAAGATAGAAGCGGTGGGAAAACACAGGAGGGTTAAGACTGGAAGACAACGACATCTGGACCCCGAGTAAAAATCCATGATTGTGGCAGGGAAACAACACTATTAAAGCCTCATCTGGAAGCACCCAGTATATCCCTGAATTCTGGTTGCTGGGAGGCAATTGCAGGAGAGGGTTCCTGCTTTCATAGCCTGCTTGCAGGCTTTCCAGAGGAATGGAATCTGGCTAGCCATTGCGGGAAACATAACGCTGGACTAGAGGGACCCTTTGTCTGATTTAACAGAGTTCTAATGTTCTTAAATCTCTTTGCTAAGAGAAAGGAAGGAAATCTGTGTTGCTAACCTTATTATAGTTATTGTGAGGTACAAAAAGTTCACTCAGCAAATACTGTTAAAAATGCGCTACATTTGCTTGCTTTTTGCAATTTAACCTTGAGTGTATTCAAGAGCAGTCTTGAATTCTTCCAGAATCAAAATTTTTATTCTTCCTAATCCTGTCCCCCACCCTCACCCCCTGCAGGAGACATTTTTTTCCTTGGGTAAAATTGCCCTGAAGGTTTAATTTAAGACTCGTCAGAGCAGGTTTTATGAACATAAGAACCAAGCAGGATTTTTAAAAAGTGATCAGTGCATCATAGGCCAAGAGCCAAGCATACCTGCCTGCCCTTGTAGTGTAGGTTGTTCTCAATTGGAGGTAAACAGTAGCTATCTGTGTGTAGGTCTGTTAATGTTTGTGAGAAGGGAAACATAATGTGTCGTTGTGAATAGAGTATAACCTTCACAAGAATTAGGGTTATCAGCTCTCCTGAGGTTCAGAGTACAGAACTTGAGAACTCAAGGATGGTAATTGCAAAGAAGGGAGGGAAGTCTGTCCTCACTTGGTGAAGATTAACACTCACGCCCTTCCTAAGCATGGTGCAGTGTAGAGTGCTGAATTAGGGAGGCCTGGGTTTAAATCCCCATTCAGCTATGAAATTTACAGGATGTCCTTGGGTCAGTCACTCCCTTTTAGCCTAGCCTACCTCACAGTGGTTTTTTTGTGAGGATTAAAGGGGGTAGGGAGAGAGAGAAGAATGTATAACATCTTGAGCTTCTGAAAAGTAAGACATATTTGTTGTTGTTCAGTCGTGTCCGACTCTTCGTGACCCCATGGACCACAGCACGCCAGGCCTTCCTGTCCTGCGCTCTCTCCCGGAGTGTGCTCAAGTTCATATTCATTGCATCGGTGATGCTATCTAGCCATCTCATCCTCTGTCGTCCCCTTATCCTTTTACCTTATATATATTCTGAAAAGACATATAAGACTATATATTAAGTACACAGGGTCACTGCCATCTTGCCTGTTTTAAACTGTATTTATTATGTTTTGCAGATGTCTGCCTCCCGAGGATAAAAATGGAGAGGAGGAGGATCATGTCACCACCATGGGCTCCTTGGAGGAAAGGCGGGACAGGAATGTAATAAATAAATAAATCACCTTCTCCTGCAGAGAGGATGACACTGAAGCTGGAACAGAAAAAGTTTAAACTTGGCTATGCAGAACCTCCATGTTCAGAACTAGTCTACCTCAGAAGACACAGGAAGAGCCAGGGTGGATCAGATCAGATCCATGCTGAATCTTGTTCTGGTCACACGGTGGCCAACCAGCTGCCTGTGGGAAACCTATGGGTACAACATGAGTGCAAGAGCACCATCCCACTCATGTTCTTCAGCAGGCATATTGGTCTCTGATACTGGAGGTAGCATATAGTCTTCATGCCTAATACCAATTTATAGCCTTGTCCTCCATGAAAGACCAGTTGCCTCCCCTCACCAGCAACCACAGGAGAGGGCTACAGCCCATCATAGTCGTGGCTTGGGGCTTCCCCAAGGCATTTGGCTGGCCTCTTTGAGAACCAGGATTGTCCAGATCGTTGCTTTGTTCCAGTAGAGGCCAGCTAACTTTAAAACACGGGAGACTGTACGTGCGAGTTCTGTAGAAGATAACTTTCTTCCATGTTCCTAGCCCCTCACGATTTAACTCCATCTCCTAGAGTCCCTGAAAAGCAAGCTAAAACCTTGAAGCTTTGGGTCAAACTCTTGAGCCTCGGTAATCCTACTGCAAATACACTTTGGAGTCCTTAAACAGAGGCAGAGACAGGAAGGCCAAATTCGCTTACAACTAGCAAAACTAGGCTACTGTTAGTTGTTCCCTCAGGATTTCCTCTCTGTGTAAAGAAATCCTTGTTGTTTCTATCCACTGGAATTTGTAAATATATATATATATATATATATATCCTGCAATAAAACTATGAACTAAAAGAAGAGGAATCCTTCTTCGCATCTTCACAACAAAAATTGGAAGCCCCCTAAAAGGAAGGGGGAAGGGATCCCTTAACGCTACAAACACTACTGTGAATCTTGCCCCTCTCTCCCCTCACAAAATAATACGAAATGGCGCCTCTGTTTAAAATGACTCGAATCTCCGGCCCACGCTTGCCCATCCCGCCCCCATTCAAAGTGAGGGGAAAATCTCCTCAGAGAAAAAAGGCGGGAAGATGCAACCTCCCCCCCCCCTCGGAATAAACGGCTCTCCCCACCGCTCGAAGGCGGGGTAAAAAGCGGGATCCGCGCCCCCTCAGACCCACGTGACCCCCTAACAGCTGGGCCGAGCCCGTCGCTGGCATTTTGTATACTCCGACCTAGTGGGGCGGAGCTTCCATTCTCAACCTCCTCCGCCGAGCGTCGTCAACCGCCTAATGGCGTCTTTTCAAAACTACCCAATCGCGACGCGGCTTGGAAAGAAAACACCAACCGACCAGCAAATGCCGAATCACAAGTCGAGGGGTTAAACGGCCGCGGGGTTCCCCGTTGCTGATTGGGCGTGGGGCGGTGGCCCCGCCCACTAAGATGGCGGCGCCCATCACAGCGGAGGAAAGAGCGTCGGATCCAGATGCGAGGGGAAGCGACTGAAGGGTTTAACGGGACTGCTCTTCCTTCCCCCTCACTCCACATCCCGCCCCTTGTAGCGAGAGAGGCCGTAGCAACGATTGCCAAGGCGAGGAGCTGATCCCGGCCCCCTTTCCTTTGGGGAGAGAGGGGGGTAAGGAGTGCCCCCCCCGCTTTTGGGGCTCCGCTATCCTACGTTGACCTCAGAGACCTTCTTAAAGCATCGCCCCTCAGGGGGAGGGGATTTTAGTGGGACCTCTCATCCCCTCCCCCCCGGCTCTCAAGGCGCTCCCACCTCATTGTGAAGGTCGGCCCCATTACACCAAGGGACATGTCTCAACTTGCCTCTGCCATATACTGTTTTCCCATCAAAAGCTGCCCTCGGTGCAGTCCAAGAAGCTGTTCCTTTTTTGTCACAGTGGAATCACAGGAACTGCTGCCTTTCATCGCATGGAGGTCTTCTATCTAGGATTGCACCTCCTCCCCTAATTAAAAGCTTTCTCTTCCTTCAGTGGGAAAGGGAATCCTGAAACAAAAAGCTTCTCAGCAGAAAGAAGAAGCTGCAGCTCTCTCTTGTAGCTTATTGAAACACTTCCTCAGATCTCAACAATTCAGAGAAGTGGAGTGAAAGGTACTTTTTATCAAGGGACTGTGATTTAGGAGACAGCCTCAATTCGAAGAGAGAAACAGTTACTACCTGGCCCAGAAATTCTTACCTTCCTTCAGTGGAAGAGTTAACTACCCTAGGAAAGTGGTGTGTTTGCCTTACAGTTATTGGTTAGATGCAAAGGTTTCTATACCTGTTCAGGATATCTGATGATAAATAAATAACCTCTTTCCCAAATTAGGCATTTGTTAGCTGTAAAAAAAGGACTAAGCCCCAAAGCCAAGGGAGTAGCCCTCTGTCTTGGATGAACTTTCCACTTTGTTGTCAAAGCACTCCCTTTTTTCATAAAAATTAGGCAGTGTTCATACCTACGATACAGGAGTCTCTCGTTCCAACAGTCTTCTGGGAACCAGCACAGCTTCAGTTGCAGTCCAGCCCACATCTGTCCAGTAGCTCTCATCTTTACCACCTCCATTTGGAGCTCAACTATGGATCTAGTGTTCCTGGTTATCAATGGCATGGGGATGATTTTGGACTTCCTGGTTATCTTGCTGGATGTCAACTTCTTCCTTGTTTCCACTTTGGTCTCCATTCTGCTCTGGCTAGTTGCATTTGTTTACGACCTGCCCAATGCCTTCATAGTCTGTGTGTTCCAGTGCTGGAATGGGGTTGTGTTGTTTTTGCTAAGTATAGCTGAAACATTGTATTACTTGACTCTGGGCTCTTTGCACACCATCGTCAGCCTGCTGCGGGGCTTCTGCTCCAGCATGGAGAGCTTGAAAGTAGTGGGCCACCTGTTCAATCACCTAACACTGAGAAGTAAAGAAATTATGCACCGAAGTTTCTGGAACCTAGTTGGTTCTGGCCAGTCACTTCTGAGGCAAATGTGTGAAGTATGTGCCATCATCATGAGCCTCGTGGCTTACTTCATCAACAGCATCATCAACATCTGCCTCATTGGGACCCAGAACTTTTTCTCTTTGGGGCTGGCTCTGTGGGAAACTATTGTTGGCCCCTTTCTGAGAGTTACAGACATCTTTGCTGCCTTAGTTGCACGCCTGTCCAGCAGTGCCATTGCTATGGTCATCCTCCTATGGACTCCTTGCCAGCTGGCATTTGATCTTCTGGCCTCTGTGAGCAAGTTGTTGATTAATGTCTTCTTTGTCAACCTTTATGGCTTGGTATTGCTGGCTGTGATTGTCGCCACCAGCATATTAATCCTTAACCCTCAGCTGACATGGACACTGGCGAACCAGGTGTCTGCCTACTTGACCACTATGCCTTCTTACCACCGCCTGCTCAGGGACATGCGCCGCCTCTATCAGGTTTTGCTCTTGTCGCTGGAGATGGTCTTGAGCTCACAAGCTTGGCGCAGGTTGGCTGATTGGAGTCTCCAAATGGCCAGCTGGAACACAGGTGACAGGGGAGCAAACCATCATGGAGAGCAAGAGCACCAGCTTGCGGTTGAGGCCAACCAAGAAAGGCCAGGTGTGGCTGCTGTGGTTCAGAGACCAGCTCCTCCTGGAGCCCCTCATCCAAGAAGACAAGGGCCACCTGTGACCAATCAGCAGGCTGCAGCTCATGCCCACCAAAGAGGCATCAGGGACCAGCACAGAATAGATGTAGATCTGGGTTCAGCCGCACAACGAAGTGTGCTGTCAGGGCAGCACTTCCAGCCTCAAGGGGAAGGACCAAGCACATCACGTACCAAGCCTACAACAAAAGAGCAGTTAAATGCTCTGGAGGACAATGATAATGACCCGTGGCTTCTTCTCAAAGAACAAGAAGAACGGAAGAAGTGTGTCATCTGCCAGGACCAAACAAAGACAGTCTTGCTACTTCCCTGCCGGCACCTGTGCCTCTGCCAAGAATGCACTGAAATCCTGCTGCAGCAGGCCATATACCAGCGCAACTGCCCACTGTGCCGGCAGATGATCCTGCAGACTCTCAATGTTTACCTGTGAGCTAAGTGGGGGAACTTTATCCACATTCCATGAGGCTTTCCAGGTGCATTGGTTGGCCAAAGCACATGGGGTCTCTGGCCTTTGTACCTGTTGCTTTCTATGGCAATTGGTGGAGAGCAGCACCCCACTGATCATTAGTGTCAGCTTTGGTTACTGTTTTTTATTTCCAAAGAACTATTGTTAACTAGTGGAACTTGGAAAATACTATGAGTGGTTTCTATGCACTTCTGTTTTCATTTTCCTGTTGCATCAGAAAGAACAATCTGAAACTTTACTGTTGCTAGGAGTGTGGAGTTTTTCAGTTGAGTCATCATGTTGAGTATTAAAAAGTGGGGCTTGATAAACACATCAGATACCTGTCAGGCAGAGGCTGACAAGGAACATTGTGGTAAGGAACTAGCTGTTGCAAAGAGAGCAGGTGTTGAAATTCCAGGTATTTGGGGTTCTCTATAAGTTAGTGTCTAATCCAAATAATTCCATAGCAGGTTTGGTTGGTGAATATGCCTGGAAAAAAGTTTGGGATAATTTTGCCTCTCTTATTCCTTTATTTGGGGGGTAGGGAATAGCTGAAACTGACCAGCAGGCCAGCTTCATAGATCTCTACAGAACATTGTTTAATTAACTTGTGTGCATTCTGCAACTAGGAAAGTTGATTGTTCCAAGCCCTTGTCTCTAGGTTTCTGACTGGTGCTATCCACATAAGGGAATGTTAACTTAGCTTACACTTATAGAAACCATGCAGTACAGAGGTCCTTCTTCCAAGATGCATGGACAGCATGTTAGATCCCAGCTCTCACCGATCATCTTTTTGATGTGCAATTCTAAAAGAGCAATGATATTGTTAGACCAAACCATTTTTCCCTCCAGGTTTTCTGTGTTTGTTTTACATCTTCACATCTATGAAAAAGGCAAGCTGGACACCAAACATGCAGCTGTGGAGCACATAAATGCCCTCCAGAGTAGTTTACTTAGGAGTTAAGTAAGATCTTGTTGCATCCTCTGGCATGTAACTTCCACAGGTCACTACGCAAAACCATGACATTCTAGCCTTGTTGCACAACTCCTTCTCCCCCCCACCCCCTCGGGTTAAGTTGGGAGAAACTGATGTTACAATTATATTTTGTTTGCTAACAAATGATAGTTCCTCTATCAATAGTGCTGGAGACTGAATGGTTCACTTCCAAGCCCTTTTAAGTCTGGGATGTAGACTGAGATTGAAAAGGCTTTTTTTGATCTGGTTCGCATATAAAGCCAATTCATGGGTTGTTTAACCCCATGAATCGGTGGGGCCATGAGCAAAGGAGCTTCCGCTTTCAATCAACTTTAATCAGCAACCAAGGAATGGCTCGTTCCTAGGTTGTTTGCTGTGATGTCTCAACTGGAACTTTGGGTTGTTGAAGGACAAACAGCCCCAAGTTTTAACCCAATAAACGATGGGTGGTGGTTGGGTTAAACTCTGGGTTGTTTAACCCAGAGTTCCAGGTTCAGACATCACATCAAACAACCCAGGAATGAGCTGCTCCTAGGTTGTTGATTAAAGCTGATTGAAAGCAGAAGTGGCGAGAGCGTGGGAGTCAGCACGCTCATTCTCTTGCTCACGGCCCCAACAACCCATGGTTTAAACAACCATGAGTTGTCCTTACATGCAAACCAAAGCTATGACTCCTTGCCTGGTTTGGATTTGAGCAGGATGGGGACTTTGTTAAGAAAGCTGGGCTATAGATCCCGTAGCCTAAGTTCTGAAAGCGGAGGCTTTCAGTCTCCTAGGAGCGACTATGATGGTGCCTACAAGGGGAGGCGGGTGGTCTGACTGTCACACTTGGCATATGAATAACCTCTGGATTCTCTCCTTTCAGTAAACATCCATAGCACTGCTTCTGAGAAATCTGCCAAGAAGAAAAAAACCAAAAATTCAGCCCAGTGAGTAGCCACTGTTAACCTATAACCTTTCCCATGTTTACAGTGGGGAGGTGAGGAAGACAGGTGGTCGTTCACATACACACACACACACACACACACACACACAGCTGGTTTAATGTTTAAATTGGAAAGAAATCTGAGAGGCATAAAATCCTGATGAATTTTGTTTTCCTCTTCTGAGTTACTAAATTATTGAAAGCTGCTCTAATATAAATGGAGCACTGCACCTGGGCCAGAGATCTTTTTGCAGCCTTGTTGATACTGCGGTATAATGTGGCTTGATCCTGGCTGTATGAATGCACTGAGTTTCAGTGTCCTTCTCAGAATAATTTTAATAGCATCAGAATGTGGGTGGCACCGTGGTCTTAAATGCATTTGCTTGGAAGTAAGCCCTATTTTTAATAGAGCTCACTTCCCAGTAAAGTATGCTTAAGAACAGGGCTCTAGTCCAGATGAGGTCCAGCAGCTGAAAGGTCAGCAGCAGCCTTTGTGGCAGGCTTGTGCAATATGTTTGGGAGCTTTCACCCTTGTGACACTGCTTGACATACTCTGGGGAGGTTGGGCAACTTTCACCCCAAATGCTTCAGGGTGCTAAACTTCACTTTGCAAAATGAGAGTGAAGAGTGGAATGTTAGAGTGGATTTTCCAGTCCTGAAAACAATAATCCCTATCTTGGCTGCAGCACACTGCCTGATAAGTCAGTTGCTAAGACTCTTCAAAGCAAGGTTTTAAGGGCTATCGCTGGTGCCATTCAAAAGTAGGGAAGAAATGTCTCCCTATGTGATGTGTTTAACATCAGTTTGCAAAAGACGTGTTGTGCTCATAAACTAGATTTTGCTGCTGTTTGTAACCATGGCCTAGGTCTCTTCAAAGTCTCTTGGCCAATCTTACAGCACATTCTACTATATATGATTTGTTCCCTATTCTTTTATCTGCATTTAATATTTAAATCCCTACCAAAACCTGCTTTTGTTTTTATTTTATTTACTTAGAAACTCTTCGGTGTTTCTTTTAGTTTTTAACACTGGAGTTAAATTGGCACAGCGTTGCTGAATCATAGCAGAGCATTTGCCGAGCTCCTTGGACTTGGGGGAGAGCTGCCAGCACTTCTCTGGATGATATGCGGTACTTTGCAGACAAACATTTGGTTGTTGAACAACTGATACGTGAAAGTGCTAAACTGAGTGCCTTAATGGTGGCAGGCTAGAAGGAAAGACGGTGCTGAAGGCATGCTAGCTATGTAGCTAGCAAATTCAAGTGAACGTGGTGTGTGTGTGTGTGAGAGTGATATACAAGGATCAATAAGAGATTATATAAGCTATGGTACTACAGGCTGGATCTAGACATGCAAGAGATGTTACAATACTGAGGTGTAGAGTGGACTGTACCACTTCAGGCTACAGGTGGGAGATGCTGTTTTTGTAATGCTCCCTGTAAAAAACACCACCTTTCTATAAATTAAAAATAAAGTAGCACATCAGAGAAAGAGGTTCTAGACCATTGTGCTTCTTACTCAATTAGCACTCTACTTGTAGGGAGGTGTTTTTTTTTTTAATGCAAGGGGAGCTTTCAGGAATGCAGTCCTCACCACCTGCAATCAGAATTGGTACAGCCCACTCTACATTCTAGTTCTCCTGCATGTGCAGACCAGGAGTTTACATGCCTTGTTCTTTACTAAAAACCTAGAGAAATTGCGCAAGGAGCAAAGCAACCTAGGTTAGAATAATATATAATTCTCGTCTTCCCCCCCTGCCCCAAATCTGTCTCTGAGAAATGTTATTCCAACCTTTCTAAGTATTTAGGATGGTTTTTAGCATTCAGAGTTAATTGCACGCTGCTGGGGGTGGAGGGAGAATTGGGAAGGAGGTGGGATACATGGTTTTGCAGCAAATACCTACCTGTTGTCCTTGTGGAGTTAGCTGCTCCCTCCTGATTTGTGCCTTGTTCATATTGCTGCCCATTCTCATCATCTTTCCAGGTATTATTTTATGAAAAGATGAAGATTGTGATTCCTTTTTTTTAATCCAGCATCTGCTCCAATCCCTCACACATTTCTGTCGCAATTGCCTGCCTGCTGCCTCTGGAGGGGCTCTTTATTTGCTTGTGTGGTCTTTGCACTATGTGAACAACTATTTGCAAATTAAAGGGAACCCTTTTTTCACAGAATCAGTTTTGCCTACTGTTCTTTTTAAGTGATTTTTTTTTTAAAGGACAACACTCTCTTCATCATGTTTTTGTTTGCAAACTCTTGTAAGCCCTTTTTATGCTCTCCAGGCTTATGTGTTGACTCGCAAATATAGCAAGGTGCCTTGAGCTAGAGAAACTGGGTCCAAATCCCAGACAGAGTTGTGGACTAGCCTTAGGCAACTCTCTGTCTCAACCTCAGTTCCCCAACTATATGATAGGATTGAAAGGAAACCTTGGGAGCCTTCCAAAACCAGTGTAAGCACACACTATTTTCCCCTTTATTTATGTAAAGGAAAGTCCCTTTTGAAGCACAGCTGGAATCTAGCCAGACCAGATCATTGTGGTCTGACAGCCAGTATGATTATTTTCATGAAATTCAGTTAAGAAGGCAAAACTTAAATTAAGCAGCTCACCATGGAATTCTCTACTACTGGAAGAGAGCTGGGTGGGTTTCCAAAGCAAGTTGAGGAAATGTTGATAAAAAGTTGAAAAATACACCCGGGGTGTTAGCATTCATTATGAATGAGTGGCTTTGCAGTTTGCTCAAAGTAGTTTACAGTCAATAATAATAACTACTTAGTGTTCAAAGTGCTTTGAATATATTCTGTTATATGCTGTGCATCAGTTTTCCCCAACCTGGTGCTGTCCAGATGGGCTGGAGTACGACTCCCAGCATGCTCAGGAATGCTGGGGGTTTGGTTGTACACATCTGGAAGGCACCAGGTTAGAGAAGGCTGATGTATAACAACCCTGTAAATTAGGTTGGTATTATCCCCCCCCCCCCCCCAATAATACAGAGGTTGAGGTGGAGCAGGCCTGAGGCTGCCTTGGGAGTTCATGGCAGAAGCGAGCTTTGAAATGAGGACTTCCTGCTTTGTAGCTCAGGGCCAACTGCACATTACACACAAATGCAAGTAAAGGAGCCTCAACTATTTTTTAAATGAGAAGCGGCTGTAGCAGGTTGTAGTTTTATTTAAGGAAGTAATAAACAGCTCTGCTGGCCATTCTTCCTCCAGAGTTTCACTCCCCAGCTGCTTCATCCCTGGGATTACAGACGTGTATTTATAAATGCAAATTCAAGGCAGAATCCTTGGGGCATGGGGTAACAGTATGGATGATGGGGCAATTTCAAGTGGGAAATGGCTTGCAAATTGAGAGCTAAGCACCCCCTCCTTCCTGCTGTGCTCAAAATCGCAAAAAAAAGCAAACGGGCTTTTGTACACATTTACCTGTAAGTAGTTTGTTTCTCAGTCCCTTAGGTGCTATGTGACATCAGCTCACTATGTGACATCAGCTCACCCTGGCCTCGGTGATCCATGCCTTAATTACCTCTCATTTAGACTACTGTAATGTGGACCTGCCCTTGAAAAGTGTTAGGAAACTACAGCTAGAGCAAAGTGCAGCGGCCAAACTATTGTCTGGTGTGAGCTTTGGAGACCATATTTCACCCGTCTTGAACCGACTGCACTGGCTTCCAATTTGTTTCTGAGTGCAATTCAAGATGCTGGTTTTCATCTATGAAGCCCTAAAAGGCTTGGGGTCAGGATATCTGAAGGACTGCCTCCTCCTCTATGAGCCTGCCTGTAATTTGGGGTCTTCATCAGAGGCCCTGTTGCACATCCAACCACCAAGGGAGGCAGGGTTGGGTACGCGAGACAGGGCCTTTTCTGTAGCAGCACCCCAGCTGTGAAACTCCCTCCTGAGAGATGAGGCTGTGTCCATCCCTGCTGAGTTTTAGACAGGCAGTATTTTTTGTCAGGCCTTTGGCTTTTAAAATCCTGTTTGGCCTGTTTTTAAAGAATGTTCTGCTTTTTGCTTTCATTTTGTGATTTTATTGTACATCTCTTTGAGGGCTCTGGTGGGCAGAAAGGTAATATATAAATACTATTCATAAAATAATGATTTCAGGAAATGTTTTCTTAAATAAAATATTTTTACTTGCCTTTGGACATCTAGAAGTGAGGGAACCACCAAATGGGCACCTTTTAGAGATAGCGTTCCAAGGGGCAGATGACAATATGAAGAAAGCACAAAAGATGGGGTTGTTAAATGAGGCGCATAAAACAGCTGATCCATGATTATGCTTTTTAAGTAGCTATTGTACCAGCAAGGTCTATACTTTGTGGTTCCAGGAAATAGTTTGAAAATGCATAAGCTGTGTGTGTTGGGGGGGGGTTGTTATACCCCTTGATGTTAACAATAAATTGAGCTGGGAATGCAGAGTACAAAAACCTGATATGGGTTTTGTGGTTTAATATATTTATTTTAAAGCATGTTTACCCCCATTCTTCAACTGAAAGACCTGCAGAGCAGTTTACCTTAGATCAATAATAAACAAGACACTCAATCTAAAAGACATGGCACAAAAGGAACAAGGCACCAGTTAACGTTAACAGAATGACCAGCTTGAATGGAGAGTGTTCAGGAAGAAGAGGAGCTAAATAGAACTGGTCTGTCCGCAGAGCTGATGGAGTTAGCCCTCTGCTACTTCTATTTCTGTTGCAGAGTGATAGAATGGCTGCTGCTAGATAACAACTGAGGAAGAGGAGGAGTCTTCCTCTATTCTTTCCCTATCTCCTCTCCTTGGCATCCTTATTTTCTGTACTCTAGTCCAGGGGTGGGGAACTTGTGGCTTGGACTCCAATTCCTATCAGCCCTTCCAGCATGGCCGATGGTCAGGGATTATGCAAAGTGTAATCCCAACCACATCTGGAGGTCTACATGTTTCTCTACCCCTGCAGTCCTCACTGGAAGATAAGATTAAGAACCCAAATATTGCAATCATAAGCAAATGAAAGAACAATAAACCTGAATGCTAACTGTGCTCATTAATAAACGCCAGTGATAATGTAAGTGGACTCATTGGGGCTATCCACTGCATCTACAGCCTGTGCATCATCAAATGGTGTGTATCTGATCTCCTGCATCAAGTGCCCAAAAGCCAGTTACATCAGCAAAACAGGACTATCTTTAGGACAAAGATTAAATGGGCAGAAATCAGACATCAAGCATAAGAACATTAATAAACCTGTCAGTGAATGCTTTAACCTCCTCGGACATACCATCAAGGACCTCAGGGTGGCTGTTCTAAGGAAACTGAAATTAGGGGCTCACTTTGAATGTGAGATTGCACAACAAGAGATGATAAAGAAATTTGATTGTGTTAATCAGGGATTCAACAGAGACTACGGTTTCTATCCACATCTGACTCTTAGTGCACCTTGTGGTTTGTAACATGCTTTAAGAGAATGGAATGCTTGCTGGAGATCTACTTGTTCAACTGTCTTCAGACTTAAAGCCTCCAGTTCCACTTAAAGCATCTGATGAAGTGGGCTGTAACCCATGAAAACTCATGCTAATTTATTAAACTATCTGATCAACTAAAACGGTCAATATTTGCGCTACACTTAACCCTTGCATTTGTACACAGACGGCTAACATAGTTATACTATAAGATTATTTTACGAATTGGCAGATTACGTTTGATATTAAGTAAAAGAGATTAGGGCTTTATTGTTTTTAAGGATTGGAGCTGGGCGCTAGAGAAACCTTGAAGAAGTGTCTTAAGAGGGTTGTTTTTGTCTTTACATACCAGTGATAACACTGATTTGTTGTCCGAGATGGAACAGACATCCCTTTACCCTTTTGAAACACACGCACACATATTCCTCAAATGGCTGGGTGAGCGTGTAGTGATCTGGTGCTGAGATAGCTATATGGAAATTTCCTAAGGAAGGACAGTAGCGTCACAAAGAATGACTGGATGTTTATCCACACAGAATTGTTAGCCCTGGTCTGTGAGGGAAAACACAATAAGCTAAAAAGTCCCTTCAAAAACAAGTGTTCGTGGGGCACCTTAAAGACTAATCTAGTCCACGAAAGCATCTGCCACAATAAATCTGTCTTGTCTTAAAGGTGCCACAAGACTCCCTGTTTTTGCTGCAAGAGACTAACATGGCCACCCCTCTGGAATAAGAAAGCGACAGGCTTCTCCATTTGAAAACCACAGTCTTATCTGATGTTGTCAGATTCAAAGCCATGTCTCTTTATTGATACTTCCGAATTCAAAATAAGTAATGTGTAGATCAGCCCCCCCACTTGGCACCCTCCAGATGTGTTTGACTACAACTCCCATCAAGCCAGCCAGCATGGGGATGATGGTAGTTGTAGTCCAGCACATCTGGAGGGTGCCAGGTTGGAGAAGGTTGGTGTAGATGATGGTGACTAAAGTCTATGGATAACACGGCCCACCTTGTGCTGGAAAAAAAACCCCAGTCTCCATCAACAAGAGCAGGAGATTATATTTGAGCATTCTTCAGACAGCCGTGGGAAGGTGGGGAAGGGACATCATTGCTTTGCAGGCAGTAAAGTGAAATGCAGACAAAAGCTATAATCTCCTATTAGACCATGCAAAGAATGGCATCCTTTGCACCAGTCTGGACCTTGAGCCTCTGACTTAGCTCCTGCCGGTGTACACAAAAGGTCATCTCAACAATAAATAGAGCAGATAAAGTCAGTTAAGCTGAAGAGTAGCTGTTCCCTTGAAAGCCATATCCCAACTCCAAAGGTCTGACCATGCAGAAAGGATGGCCAAGAATATTGGCTGTAGAGCAGAGCGCTTTCACCTGCATCTTGTAATGCACAACTAATGTCATTCTTCCACCCCGGTATTAATTTCCTCAATAGTACAGCCTGTGCATAACACTGCTGTTAGAAGGGATATGCTCTGGAGGTTTCCTCCTCCCCTTATCTGAGCTAGGTATTGGGGAACTATCCCCTGCAACCTCAGAAGCAATCCCTGACATCTCCAGTTAAAAGGATCTGGTAAACAAGTGATGAGAAAGACCCTTTTCTTCCTGAAACTCTGAGGGGAGCCACTGCCAGTCAGAGTAGGCAATATTGGGCTTGGTAGACACATGGTTCAACCTGGTATTATGACAGCACCTTATGTCCCAGAGACCAAAGGAAGAGTGTATCTGAATCTCTGCCCTGGTTGATTTAACTATTTGACCCTTCTGTTTATATTCCACACTGATGTCCCAGTGTGGAAGCCCCCTGAGTAGAAGGACACGGTGCTAGTTTAGGAGGCTTTTCAACATCATCACCATCATCATCATTTTGATGTCTACACCACCCAATAGCCAAAGCTCTTTGCGTGGTTCACAACAACTCACAAAAATTACAAACCAAATGTAGTTTAAAAAAACAATTTCAATAAGCAATTTCAATAATAGGCTTTGAGATTTGTGCAGACTTTACTGGTTAGGTAGAAAGTATTTCCCATTCTAAATACTAAAAGCTGCACAAATGCCCATTCTCACATGTTTGTCACTCAGTGCCTTTAAACATCCAACAAAGTCTTGCATGTGTTGAATGAGCTGTCTCAAATCTGACACCACCAACGAGGACCAGCCCTCCTATTATGCAGAGTGAGGTTTCTGTCCAGTGGCATAGTGGAGCTGGGGTTCACAGGGACGTTGCACCAACACTTCTTTATTAGCAGGGGCACTGATGTCATCTGCCACCCCTCTCAGACTTCCCTGTCCCCTCTGAATTTAGCTGCAATCCCCACAATACTTGTGGGGGCGGGGGGATGAATTTTCCCAGCAAGAATGTATTATTCCCTGTTGTAATGCGAAGTATTTGGGGTGGGGATGGTCTAGAATGGGCAGTTAAGACCCATTTGATTTGCAAGAGACCTGCTCCTAATGGAGATGAAAACTCCTTGAACTGGTTTGTTGACATGGATCAACCCAGCTGCCTGAATTCTTGGCCTCTCCTTAGGGGTATGACAATAGGGACTGTCATGATGAATGGCTGCACCTCGGAGTTCCACTATGCCACTGTGTCCACCTCAGGGAGCAGATAGCGGGGTGGGGTGGGCAGCAAGGTGTTGGAGGACATTGCTGTGTGAGTAATATGGCTGGCCCTGACTCCTCTAAACTAGCTTGCTGCCCCCAGGTGCAGCGGTGGATGTCCCATCTCCAGTGTTGAAATGCCTGTCTGATTAGCTTCTGCATGTGGAATTAGGTGGGGGAGAACGCCATCTTGTCCTTTCCATCAGGCAGCAAAATGTCTTGGGCTAGTCCTGCTACCGACAAGACCATCAGATCACCCAATATCACTGCAAGCCATTTTTCAAGTTGTTTCTGACATGCGGCTGCACAGTCACTGTGATAACAGATCTTCACAGAACCCTCAGATCCCCAGTGCAATGTAGGCTATGTAGGTGTAGCCTGGAAGTGGCAGTTCCTCCCTCCACTCAGTTTATGAAGTCATTTCCCTCCACTTGGATCCATGTTCAGAACACATTCCTCTTTTGCATCCAACTGGGGAACAGATTCTGGAGATGCTAAGCTGTTGGGGATTTGATGGTTTAGATCTTTTTGCAGATAGATTTTCTTCTCTCTCTTTCCCCCCATCACACCCTATTTATAAACTAGCCTAAAAAGAGTTCCAGTCCCAGTGGAATTTCAAATCTTTTTAAAGTGGTGGGAACAAGGGATTGTAACAAGAGCCTCAAAACAATGTGCCTTTATCTGATTTGGCAACTGTACAAGTCCTCCAAGTGGCATTGCACAAACCATTTAATCTCTCCGAACATTCATGTTTTAGGGGGTGTTGGTTTTGAGCCCGCTTCTCACCATCACAGTGACAATGCCTGATGGACTCCCCAGAACTTTCCATGTTACACTCCCAAGGGGAGCAGAACCACAAGGGATACCTGGATCAGAAAGCAAGTGGATAAGGTGCAAGAGACCCATCCACGATTACGATCTCCCATGTTTTGTTTGTTTTTCTAAAAAAGTGAAAGTCAGCAAGGAGGATATACACGCAACATAATCAGATTGGAGCTGTGATGTCCAGGCAGGGGGATAACTCTAATATAAATTGCTCCCATCAAAGTTGGGTACCCCATACAGTACCCATACGTACTTCCAGCCCAGCTTGCTGTTTGCACTGTGGGAAAAGCATTGAGGTACCATATGGGGCACAATATTCCAAGAGTATCATTCATGGAGGGTGAGGACTGCCCACTCACCAGGCAACAAGAAGAATTGGGCAGCTCTAACTAGCATCCAAGGAAAGCCACAACATCAGTGGCACAGAAGGAACAGTACATCCTTTATTCCCAGCAAGTTCCATGGGCAACTCTCTTCTCAAGGGATAAGAGGCAGCAAACCCAATCTCTGCTCCGCTTGGATGGTGACTGAAGACACTTTCATGCAGCTGGAGAACATCATTGGGAAGCTGGTTCAGTTTCATCTGAGACAATTAAAACCTGCTCATACCTGGAGGCCACCAAAAAATAACAAAACAACATGTATTTATTCTGCCAACAGGTGTGCCCATACTTGTGGCTGCAGGCCTATATGCACTTACCTGGGAGGAAGCCTCACTGGACATAGTGGGACTTACTTCCAAGTAAACACAACTAGCATGGTGCTGTTAGTTGCCAAATGCTGCGTTCTGCGGCCCCTGGGCAGGCTGTGAAAATTAGGGAAATGGTTGAAACGGCTTCTTAAACGCGCACTTGTGTTCATGCGGTGATGTAAAACCCACCCACCTCCCCGTGCTGGTGAGATGGGTCTGTTGCAGATCTATACAGCCCCAGTGCAAAACCAGCTCACCTATTTTCACTTCTGTGTGGACAGTAGTTCAAGGATGCCTATTGCCTCTAGTCTGTTTGCTGGGATTGCCTCGGACCCTGGAGAATGTAGCCAGGAGTCTTTTCTGTGGGATGTACTAAAACTAAGAGCGGTGCAGTGGGGCTGATAACATTTTTGTGTGAGCTTAACATGGCAAACAGAAACATCGACCCAAATCCTTCTCATTTTTTAAATTGAGCAAAACTCTCTTTCAGACAGGGAGGGAGGAGAAATCCATGAATTGCTTCTGTTCACAGCTTTGAAACAAATGAATCCTGACCAGGGGTGTTACTAGGCCTGGGCCTGCAGGGCTTCAGCCCTGTTTCTTTTCCCCATGGCCCCAGATCTGTTCTGCAGAGACCTGAGTTTAATTGGTGTGAATGGCAGAGGTTTTTTTTCCCAGCTTAATTGTTATGCAGGGGACAATATTCAAGGGAGATTGTAGCTGGGGAAGGGAGGGTTAACTCCTTCCCACATGCTGTAGCACCCCTCTCCCCCAGTCCCCCACCCCTGCATGGCAATTAAGCTTAGAAAGGATGCTTCCATTGGTACCAATGGGGAGATTTTTTTAAAAAAAAAGTTGAATTGCAGGACTTTGATGGGGATATGCAAATTTTGTGCATTATCTTCTGTCTTATGGCTGGAGCCCAGATCTTTTAAGTGCCTAGCAACACTCCTGATCCTGACTCATTTGATTCAGAGATGCCTCTGTATACCACTTGCTGGGGAACATGAGCAGGAGGAAGCTGTTGTGCTCATGGCCTGCTTGTGGACTTCCCATTGGAGCATCTGGTTGGCCACTGTGGAAACTGAACGCGGGATCACTGGAAACAAAGCCCTATGAAGAGAGACTGAAAGAACTGGGCATGTTTAGCCTTGAAAAGAGAAGACTGAGGGGAGATAGCTCTTCAAGGACTTGAAAGGCTGTCACAGAGAGGAAGGCCAGGATCTCTTCTCCATCATCCAAGAGCGCAGGACACGGAATAATGGGCTCACATTACAGGAAGCCAGATTCCGGCTGAACATCAGGAGAAACTTCCTGACTGTCAGAGCAATACAACAATGGAGCCAATTCCCTAGGGAGGTGGTGGGCTCTCCCACACTGGGGGCATTCGAGATGAGGCTGGACAGCCACCTGTCAGGGATGCTCTGACTTGGATTCCTGCATTGAGCAGGGGGTTGGACTCGATGGCCTTGTAGGCCCCTTCCAACCCTACTATTCTATGATTCTATGACCAGAGAGGCCTTTGGGTCTGATCCAGCGCAGGGCTGTTCTTACGATCTTCTCATTGAAGTGGGGAATTAATGAATCAATCAATTCAGGGGGAATTAATTGATTCTTAAGCATGGAGAGAAGCCTGGATTAATTGACATGATTGCTGTTGATTGAACTGACTTCTGTTGCTGATGGCTGTGAATCACCAGTGTGGTTAGTCATTCAATGTTTGAGAAGGAAGAGAAGGACGCGGTTCCCAAATGCCCCGAGAAAGCGCTGCGCTGTGTTCTGCAGCAGTCACCTCCCCAGTGGGAGCCTGTGGTTGACTCCCTGCTTGGCTGTTGCAAAGAGAGATCCATATCCATAGATGCTACAATGCAGCTCCCCTTTGCGAGCAACTCAGGGCAGATATAGAAGAGCTATGAATAACTGCACCACGATGCAGCCCCGACAGTGGCGGTCCTGCCTCTGCACGTGCTGGCATTGGAAACGGACCGTGAAGGATGCAAAAAGGGCAAACAGAAGATTCGTGCCATGTGGGCCTGGAAGCAAAGGACGGTGGGAATGTGACCCTTGCAGTTCTTCCATGCACGCTGCAGCTGCTGCTCTGGTGTTAATTGTTTCAGCAGATCCAGAACTGCTACTTCCTAAATGTTCAGCGTTTGCACAAGGCACCCTCAAGTAGTGGAAAGGGAGCAATGTGTAATGCAGCTGTACCTCATCATTTCCCTTTTCTCAACAGGAAAAGCAGAGCGCCCCCCATAGCTATCAGCAATGCCTAATTTCGTGTGTGTGAGAGAAGTTCCGGGACTAACAACAGCAACACATTCAGTTTCTACCCCTCTTCCTAACAATCTACCTCCTCTCTCCCAGGACAGACATCACAGCAAGGGAGAGCTGAACCTAGCCCGATACATTGACTCAGAGAAGGTACAGCTACAGGAAGCTTGTTTTGCCCTTCCCTGCCCTAGAATGATCACCTCTAAGAATGTTGAAACTAAGAACTGGTGCCCGAGCTTTGCTTTTTTCCTTCTCCCTCCAAATCCCTTTTCCTTTTATGTCAAGACTCTTAGATTGCAAGCCTGTCTTATTATTAATCTATGTAAGCCACTCTGGTAGCCTTATTTGGCTGAAGAGCGGGGTAAAAGTGCTATAAATAAATAAGGCTTGGATGGTTTTTGGAAAGGATTAGGCAAATTTACCGAGGATAGGTCTCCTATTAGCAGCTGTTTGCCACAATAGCTAAATGGAACCTCCACGTTCCTAAGCAGTGTACTTCTGCATGCCTTATGCTGGAGACATTTGTGGAGAAGAGTTGTTACCTCCCTCATGTGTGTGTTCATGTCTGACTTAAGATGAAGGAAAGGCCCTTTCCATACAGTCAAGGCCAGGGGATCCAAACATCCAGGTGCCCACTGGACCAGGCGACTGGGACCAGCCTGCCAAAGAGAGCAGCAAATGGGTTTCTCTTCCTCCCATATGTGCTGCTGTGTGTAAGACCCAGATGCCTCCTCCTCGTGGCCTCTCCTTCCTTAATCTGAACCAGGGGATCAGCTCCAGATATTCTTTCAGTGGCCAGGGATCAGTTCTAGAATAGATGATGAGGATGGTGGTGATAGGTCATCAACAGAATCCCTTCACACCTACTGACTGCCAAGTGTGGTTAGGCTGGTGAGTACAATGGAGAGGACCTTCTCAGTGGTGGCCCAGCACCTCTGGAATCAACTTCCACCTGGAATCCATTAGGCCCCTTCTTTGCAGGTCTTCAGGAAAGCTCTGAAGCCCCACCTGTTTTTCATGGCCTTCCCTTCAGTCTGAGGCCATTGGTTTTTATTGGTAAATTTAGTCGTTATTTTTAATTGGCAATCTCTGGTTTTTATGGATGTAATCTATGTTTTTATGAACCTTTTATTGTACCCACTTTGTGTGTTCTTTTATCTTGTATGCTGTCTTGACAGGGTTCCACTTTAAAGGCGGCCTATAAATAATTTAAAATAGATAGATAGGCAGGCAGGCAGGCTGGCAGGCAGGCAGACAAACAGAAGACTGTGAGTATATGCACAGCCTTAGCAAGGGTCGGCATGGGGGAATGGGTACTGGTTCTCAAGGTGGCTGGTGCAGGCTGCAAACCCATTACCATGACAAAATAACTGAGGCCAAATTATAGCTCATGCCTGAAGATGCTTATGCAAACTTATTTTCCTGTCTATTATAGGTGTCCAGATCTTGTGAGAGTTACTGGAGCCAGCCCAAAGCAATGTTAGAATAAAGTGGCTGCTATTAACTCTTTTTTTTCTTTTTTAAGTGGGAGATCCCATCTTCCTGTGCCACTGAGCTTTGCCCTTGCTGGGAAACAAGATAAACAAAAACAGCAAGCTGCCAAGTGATATGGTCCATTCGTGTCACTTCAGAAATCCCAGAAGAAAAATTTCTTTCATGCCTCATGAGATTGTACACATGGGATGGGAGGGTGGGCTGTGCTACAAGTTCAGATTTGACCCACGGATACACGGGGCACTTACTAAATGCCCAGGAAGTTGGAGGTGGGAGAGGAGATAGCAAAATGCCCCAGTGAGAACAGGATCCCTCTGTCCCTTCACGGACACATTGCCTCCTTCCAGGCTGATTCCTGGAAAGGTTTTTGCAGACCTTTCTTTATTGCTACTTGATGTGACCCAGAGCTGGATCCTGGCATCAAGCCCAGGTTTCAGGGTTACTCCTCGGTGACCTCTGGCTCACGTGAAGCATTGCAAGACATACAGCCACGACCAGGCCCACCAAAGAAGGATTCTGGACGTCAGTGACAAAGAACGTCTCTCTCAGCTTTTTGGACTACCAGTGTCAGCTCCAGATTTTGAGGGCCTTTGGGCTCCTCTTCCTTCTCACCACTGTTGTCTGGGCGAAGGCTAAAGGCAGCTGAACAAGCGGGTTGTGATGGTGACGAGGACTACAACCCCCAAACATTGGCCATGCTGGCTGGGGCTGATGGGAATTGCAGTCCCAAACCTACAAATATGGTGTCTTTCTATCTCTCCTTTGATCTCAAAATTCTCTCTCTCTTTCTCACTCTCTCTCATAGAATCATAGAATAGTAGGGTTGGAAGGGGCCTACAAGGGCATCGAGTCCAACCCCTGCTCAATGCAGGAATCCAAGTCAGAGCATTCCTGACAGATGGCTGTCCAGCCTCGTCTTGAACGCCTACAGCGTGGGGGAGCCCACCACCTCCCTAGGTAATTGGTTCCATTGTCGTATTGCTCTAACAGTCAGGAAGTTTTTCCTGATGTTCAGCTGGAATCTGGCTTCCTGTAGCTTGAGCCCCTTATTCCGTGTCCTGCACTCTGGGATGATGGAGAAGAGATCCTGGCCTTCCTCTCTGTGACAACCTTTCAAGGACTTGAAGAGCGCTATCCTATCTCCCCTCAGTCTTCTCTTCGAAAGGCTAAACATGCCCAGTTCTTTCAGTCTCCCCTCATAGGGCTTTGTTTCCAGTCCCCTGATCATCTTGGTTGCCCTCCTCTGAACCCTCTCCAGCTTGTCTGCATCCTTCTTAAAGTGCGGTGCCCAGAACTGGACACAGTACTCCAGATGAGGCCTAACCAGTGCTGAGTAGAGGGGAACTAGTACTTCCCAGGATTTAGAAGCTATGCTTCTATGAATGCAGCCCCAAATAGCATTTGCCTTTTTTGCAGCCACATCACATTGTTGGCTCATCTTCAGCTTGTGATCAACAACAATTCCAAGATCCTTCTTGCTTGTCGTGTTGTTGAGCCACGTATCCCCCATCTTGTAACTGTGCATTTGTTTTTCTTTTTCCTAGGTGCAGAACTTGGCATTTATCCCTATTAAATGTCATGCTGTTGTTTTCTGCCCAGCGCTCCAGTCTATCCAGATCACTTTGAATTTTGTTTCTGTCTTCCAAAGTATTAGCTATCCCGCCCAATTTTGTGTCATCTGCAAATTTGATCAGCATTCCCTGCACCTCCTCCTTCAAGTCGAAGAGCATTGGGACCAGGACTGAGCCCTGCGGTACCCCACTCGTTACCTCTCCCCAGTTTGAGAAGGTCCCATTGATAAGCACTCTTTGAGTCCGATTCTGTAGCCAACTGTGGATCCTCTGGATCATTGTTTCATCTAGCCTAGGGATGGTGGAGAATTTCTCCACGAATCTCGGGGAGGCTGAATGCCAACGCATTCAGCCCCCCGAAATTAGCGGTGAAATTCTCCGCCCCCCCCCCCGGGATGGGACTTACCTCCTTCGAATGTCCCTCTCAGCGGCGGGTCCCGGCGGCGTTTCAGCGGCATTTCGGCGGCGTTTCAGCGGCGGCCGGTCTTTCGACCGGCTGCCGCCCCCGCCATTACAAAGTAAATGTAAAAAAACAACAACACACACACGTGATAGGCTACGTAACGATTTACGTAGCCTATCACGGCTAGATTTCCAAAGTCAGCCGTGATAGGCTACGTAAATCGTTACATCACGGGTGACTTGGGGGGGGGAAGCGTGTACGCAAATGGCGGCGCCCATGGGCGCCGCCATTTGCGTTCCTTATTTGGGCCCGGGTAGTCTACGTAAAGATTTTCGCCGTAGTCTACGTAAATCTTTACGTAGACTACCCGGGCCCAAATAAGGAACGCAAATGGCGGCGCCCATGGGCGCTGCAATTTGCGTATGCGCTCCCCCCCCCAAGTCACCCGTGATAGGCTACGCAACGATTTACGTAGCCTATCACGGCTGACTTTGGAAATCTAGCTGTGATAGGCTACGTAAATCGTTACGTAGCCTATCACGTGTGTGTGTTGTTGTTTTTTTACATTTACTTTTTTATTTCGCGGCCAGGGAGATGGGGCGCTCCTCCCTGGCCTGAATTTCGGCGGCGAGGGATGGGGCGCCTCCCCCCCGGCCTGAATTTCGGCCGGGCGGGGCGCCTCCCCCCCCAGCCTGAACTTCGGGGGGAGAACCGAAGTGCCTCCCCCCCACCGCGAAGCAAGCTGCGGGACTAGGTAAGGGACTTTCATCCATCCTTAATCTAGCCCACTTTGAGCTAGTTTGCTCATCAGGATATCATGGGGCACTTTGTCGAAAGCTTTGCTGAAGTTGAGGTATATGATGTCTACAGCATTCCCACGGTCCACAAGGGAGGTAACTTGATCAAAAAATGAGATCACATTCGTCTGGCAGGACTTGTTTTTGACAAATCCATGTTGGCTTCAAGTAATCACTGCATTGTTTTCAAGGTGCTTCCGGATGGATTGCTTTATCATCTGCTCCAGAATTTTCCCAGGGATTGATGTCAGACTGACTGGTCTGTAGTTCCCAGGTTCCTCCTTTTTACCCTTTTTGAAGATAGGGACAACATTAGCCCTCCTCCAGTCATCTGGCACTTCCCCCGTCCTCCATGATTTCTCAAAGAGAATAGACAGCTGTTCTGAGAGTTCTTCTGCCATTTCCTTTATTACTCTAGGATGCAGTTCATCTGGCCCTGGAGATTTGAACTCATTCAAAGTAATTAGGTGTTCCTTGACCATATGCCTATTGATCTCAAGCTGCAATCCTGCCCCTTCAGCCTGTACGTCGCCTTTGCCAGGGGGGTCATAGACCCTCTTTTGGGAGAAGACTGAGCCAAAGTAGGAAATGAACACCTCTGCCTTTTCTTTGTCATCTGTTATCGTTTTGCCATCCTTATTTAATAGCTGAACAACCATTTCTTTCCTCTGCCTTTTACTATGCACATAGCTGAAGAAAGCCTTTTTGTTGCTTTTAGCATCCCTTGCTAACCTCAGCTCGTTCTCAGCTTTAGCCTTCCTGACTCTTTCCCTGCAATTCTGTGCTACCTGCCTGTACTCTTCCTTTGTTACTTGGCCTTCTTTCCACTTCCTATATGTGTCCTTTTTTGTTTTCAGGTCATCCCTAAGCTTTTTGTGAAGCGACATTGGCTTCTTCTGTTGTCTTCCACCTTTTCTTCTTGTTGGAATTGTTTGTAATTGTGCCTTGAGAATTTCCTTTTTAAAAAACTCCCACCCATCTTGGACTCCTTTTCTCGTTAGCGTAACTGCCATGGGACCTTACTGATCATTGTTCTGAGTTTATTAAAATCAGCTTTCCTAAAATCCAGGTTATGCGTTTGACTACACTTGGCTTTTGCTTCCCTTAGAACCAAGAACTCAAGTATAACATGGTCGCTTTCCCCCAGAGTTCCTGTAACTGCTACTTTATCCACTAAGTCATCTCTTTTGGTTAGGATCAAGTCAAGGATAGCCAGTCCTCTAGTTCCTTCCTCTACTTTCTGTAGGAGGAAGTTATCCACCACACAAGCCAGGAATTTCCTGGAGGGGCCATGTTTTGCAGAATTTGTCTCCCAACAAATATCAGGGAAATTTAAGTCCCCCATTACTACTACATCATGCTTCCCTAAAACATTGGCTATTTGCTTTTCAAAAGTTTCATCCTCATTTTCTCCTCGATGGTGTGGCCGGTAGTAGGTTCCGACCACCAGGTTCCTTTTATTCTTTGCTCCATTTATTTTGATCCAGATGCTCTCGATAGGGCTACCAATCTCCTCCTCCTGTATTTCTGTGCAGAGATATGTATTTTTCACATACAGTGCAACTCCACCTCCCTTTCTGTTCCTCCTGTTCTTTTTGAACAAGTTATATCCTTCAATTGCTGTATTCCAGTCATGAGAGTCATCCCACCAAGTCTCAGTTATACCTATCAAGTCATAATTTCCCTCCTGTATTAAGAGTTCAAGTTCGTTCTGTTTGTTTCCCATACTCTGGGCATTGGTATATAGACATCGAAGAGCATGTGCTTCATAGTCTGGCTTTCTTCCTACATGTATCTGAAGACTATTATTGGGCACTATCAGAGCTGTTCTCTCCATTGCAGTGCATGCGCCTACGTCCATTGTTACCCCCAACATTACATCTCCCTTCCCCGTAGGATTCAGTTTAAAGCCCTCCTGATGAAGTTCTTCATGCTGTGGCCAAACACATTCTTCCCAGCCTTTGTGAGGTGCAACCCGTCCTTGCCAACAGCCCATCTTCCAGGAAGTATAGGCCATGGTCCCAGAATCCAAATCTCTCTCTCGTCGGCACCACCTTCATAGCCAGTCATTCACCCGGAGTATTTTTCGTTCCCTTTCTATCCCTCTTCTAACTACTGGAAGGATGGATGAGAAAACTATCTGGGCCCCAAAGTTCTTGAGTTTCCTTCCCAAAGCTTCAAAGTCTGACGTGATCTCTTCGTAGCTCCGCTTGGCGGTATCATTTATTCCCACATGGATGAGAAGAAAGGGATACCTGTCAGTGGCTTTATGAGTGCGGGCAACCTTTCAGTCACGTCTCTAATCCGTCCTCCCGGGAGACAACATACCTGGCGAGTCCACGGGTCTTCGCGACATACTTGGGTCTCGATCCCACACAGCAAGGAGTCTTCCACTACCACCACTCTTCTCTTCTTCTTGTTGTAGGCCTGGGTTTCATCGCCTCTGTTTGACTGACCTTCAGCCTCTTGCTCACTCTCATGTAGGTTCCCCTGTGATTCTTCCTCTGCAGGCTGTCCTCCAGTCTCATCCGCAAGTACTTGGAATCGGTTCCACAGCTCCACTGCTTCCACTGGTGTAGAGTGGCGTCTAATTCTTCTTCTCCTAACTGTCACCCTTTTCCAAGGAGTATCCTCTACTCCATTTTTCTTCACCTCAGCATTTCCTACTGCCTCATCTTGCTGTTGCTCTTCAAGCTTCTGGTCTGCCCTTTGCCGCTGTAGTTCCCCCATTCTGTCCAAGAACTCTTCGTGTTCTCTTATTCCCCGGAGGGTCGACAGTCGCCACTCCAGTCCACTTACTTTTTCTTCCAGCAGCGTGATCAACTTGCACTTGTTGCAGGTGTGGGCCATGTTGTTCTCAGGCAAGAAAACAAACATTGCACACACCTTGCAGGTCACCACCACTGGAGAGTCTTGTCCTTCCATAGCCTCTTTTCCCTTTTTGTGTCTAGCTTTGTGATTGTTCTAGACTAGCCTGTGCCTGCTCCTCTACTCAGTAGAGGTTAAAAGAGAGTCCCACTGGTGTGGAAGTGTGTGTTACAAGACAAATAAATGAAAAAAAGTTAGTTAAAAAATAAAATGAAATAAAAAAATAAAAAAAATGTTAGGGGCCTCCCCCTTGACCTCCCCTGGCCAACTCCTGTTTGCTCCCCGTTCGCTCGCTCTGGTCGCTCGCTCTCTGGGAGCTTGCTTGCTTCTGTAGTCCCTGGACCAGCTGGAGAAGCTTGCTCTGCTCTGCTCTGCTCAGCTGGGAGGTGGGAAACCGTCTCTCTCTCTCTCTCTCTCTCTCCCCCCCCCCCCACGTTAGGGACAAAGAATGAGTTCCCTGTGATGTGAGCTAACCCATGGACTGATTTATTCCCCTAAGCCCCTGTCTTTTACCCCCATCTGCTTCCTTTGTCTGGCCGAATCTGAGCCGCCCGTGCTGTGGGGGGTAAGATCAGGCGCAGCTTTAATGAGGATGGAAATGTTTGAGGTCACATTTGCCTGCTCCTAGGTAGGGAAAGTGGATGCAGAGATGTCCCCCCCCCCATAGCCTGGGGCCTCTCCTCTGCACATGTCTCGCTTATCTGCAAATGAGGGGGTGGTGTTGCCCCCCAGGCAAGGGGATAAACTAATGAGGCTGCATGCAGCCAGACATCAAGCAGCTGAGCCGTCAGGCTTAAGGCAAACAGTCAGATTTATTTGCAAGGCAGCAAATGTGCATAAACATAAGGTGCAGGTTCCTTGTGCCTGGACCTAAGGGAATAGGCCTCCGAGGCCAGGGAAATAGAGACCAGTGGCTTGGTGCCAGCCCAGAGGACCCAAACCCAGTGTATGCACAGACGTAAATGAATTCTGTTGGCTTCTTTTGTTGCTGCTGCTCCACGGACGTTTCTTCTTCTTTGGCTTCTATTATATTGTTCTGGCTGCATTATGCCTTAAGTGCTACTTACTATGAAGTTGGCTGTGGTATTTTATATTTTATTTATTGTTATTTTTTCTTTATTATTGTTTCTGTTGTCAAAATCTTTAGCTACCATTAGCTGCCATGAGGATTATTGGACTGAAAGGGACGTGAAATTGTTTTAATAAATAAATGTTTACACACACACACACACACACACTTGCCTTTCCTAAAAAGTTCAAGATAGCTAGCCATAAAATAGCTAAATGAAAAATAAGAGTAGAAGCACCAGAGCAAGTTAAAATAACATCAACACACCCTCAATTAAAATAATAGCTGTCCAGAGCAAACTCTACTTTAAATCCCGCAACAGACTGAAAACACCAGCAAATAGCAACAGCTTATAGCCCCCAAATTCTCAAAACAAGAGTGTTTGCCATGCAGCAAAATGCCATTATAGAAGAGACCATGCAAAATTCCCTCGGGAAATATACTTTCTTCTACCTGGACCAATGCTCACAGACTTCCAAGTTTTAGGAAACCTTACGCCGGCCAGGGGGACATGTATGACTCCCCGGCAAATTTAAGATCAAACTCTTTTCTCTCAAGCGCTATATTGGTAATCCATCAGGATCTTCCTCTGTGCAAGCCCTATTCCAAGGAATGAAAGCTGCGCTGGATACTTCCTCGACAGACTACCTGTGAAATCCCCCCCACTGGGAATCCAGATGTGTCCTTAGACAAAAACCCATGGAGCTTTCATGCGCCTATCAGCGCATATTCAGCATGGCAACTAAAAATGAACCCTCCTTGTCCAGAGGCAGTATATCTCCCAACTACCAGATGCCTTGAGGAAAACTATAGGGCATGGCAAAAAACACATGCTGGAAAGCTCCGGAAAGCATTCTCCTTCCCCACCCTTTGCAGAGCAACACTGGGCCAGCCATTGATCTGTGGAGTCACTTAGGCACTGGGAAAACACCTCCGCTTCGGAAAACAGATCAAATCGAAATATGCAGTCAGCAATAATTTAATCTACTTCCAGGAAAGAAGGTTGGACACCCCAGGGAGGAGGAAGAGGGAGCAGCCCAACTTGATAGTGGTGTTTCTGAAGCCAGCAACCTTATGGTTTTCAGTCTGTAAGGGAAAGAACACAGAAAGCATATCCAATCACTCTCTCTCAATGGGAATTGTAGTCCAAAACCTACAACAATAGTGTTTTTCTATCTCTCACTCAATTGCAATGTTCTGTCTCTCTCACTGGCTCTTCAGAAAGTGCAACAGCTTTCTATTGTCTAATAAATGCATCACTGGCATGTTCAGGATGGACAAAGGGAAGCATGTTTTCTTGAGTATTCATTATTTTATGGAATTCATTTCCACAGGAAGTTATGATGGTCATTCTCATAAGCGACAAGGAAGGAAGAAAGAAAGAAGGAAGGAAAGATTAGATAAATAAGTGGTGTGTGTAGGTCTCTCAATGGCTATTAGCTGCAATAAGTAAAAATGGAATATCTCTGTTCTGCAGAGGCAGTTCACCTCTGCTTCTAAGGCTGTCTTTGTGTCTCTTAACCCCACCTTGCACTCCTCATTATGAGCGCCCTTGATGCTCTCCCTCTCGATGTCAGTCTGGGACAACGAGATGCAAGCTAGCTTGGCCACTTACACATCGCCAACCAAAAAGAGAGGAAGCGCATCACCAAAAAAGGTGATGATTAGCGTGTCATTTGCAAGTGCTAATTTATATGTATAGATGCACATTTAGAAACAAATCCTAGAATTTAGAAGTACAAGAAATCTTTCCGTAGTGGGGAAGACTGGTGACCCGGTGTGCTGTGTGCCTGCTCAATCTAGCGTCCAGGTGGTAAGTGCTGATGGGCGACTTCAAGGCCCTTTTGCTCTCCCTTCTGATAGTTCTTTATCTTTAAACCGGACTTGGACTGGGCAGCCCTTCAAACAGAGGACTGTCTTCTATCGACCCATGGCCACCCTAGTGCAAACACTGGCATCTGTAGTTAAACAGGTTCAGGTGGCCTGTGATGGGAAAGACCTCTCTCCACCTCAGGCCCTGAAGAGCTGCTGTCATTTCAAGGCAACGTAGTGCCCTCCAGATGTTTTGCTACCTGGGATGCGAGCATTGTAATGCAACACATCTGGAGGGCACCAGGTTGGGTAAGACTCCTCTAGACTCTAGAAAGCCACTGTCAGCAAGAGTAAGTCATATTGGGCTAGATGGAGACAGCGGCCCTAATTTTGGTGGGGCTGTAAATCCATTCTGGTGTTTTAGTCAGAACCAATCAGAACTCTAAAGGAGCTATCCAAGGTGCTGAACCCTGCCCCCAAAGTAGGAGCCACCAGCCTCCACTGGATGGAGATGTGAAGGCCTGGGGGAAAAAAACTCAGAAAAAGTGTGTGTGTGTGTGTGTGTGTGTGTTGGGGGTGGGGGGGAACAGGAAAAAAACAACACCCTTTTTCCCATCCCCCCTCCCAGAATTTTGGGAAATTTAGAAAAAGTGGATGTTTCCCCTGAACATTTCTGGTTGTCCCCCTGCCCCCTCCCATGTCTTCATACCTCTAGTAAGGCAGCTTTATATGTGAAGATGTTGAGCAGTGTGATAGAGCCCCTGCTTTGCATGCGGAAGGTCCCAGGTTCGATCCCTGGCTTCTCCAGGTAGGGCAAGGACAGAATCCTGCCTGACACCCTGGAGAGTTGCTGCTGCCAGTCAGTGTCGACAGTACTGGGCTAGATGGACCAAGGGTCTGATGCAGTGTAAGGCAGCTTCCTATGTTCCTATAAAACAACAGAAAATCCTTGTATCCTGCTCTTGAGATTCCCAGAGGCATCTGTCTGGGTGGCTGTTATTGGAAATGTCCTACTGGACTGAGTGCAGAATTTAGCCTGTTCTATCAATTCTGTCATTCTTATCGAAACAAACACAATGCAGCAGAGCTATGAAGCTGGATCACCGTTGTTTGCGCTAGATTATCCCACAGCCGAGGATGAGAACTGGGGGATCTTGGCTCCTCATCATGCTCAGCTCCAGTCCCACTGCAAAAGCCCTGGGAGGCAAGACATAACATGTCTTTGTTGCGATGCTGACAGCGCCCGGGGCTCCAGCTGTATTGTCCAAGCGTCATTTGGAACGGATGCCTGTCGTCAGAGTTGACCGGGATGACACTTTCCTTGGGCAAGGGAGGTCGAGGTCGTTCCCTGGTAACTGAGATTGCCCCAGGTCAATTTGAAACTCCACACCTCCCAGTTCTCCTAAGCTCTACTTCTGGCTGGATTACCTATGTCTCCCACATCCTTCAATCTATCCTGTAAGCCCCAAACCAAGCTCAGCGAGCCTGCTCTAAAAACACCCAACCCTCTTGGCTAAGAGCCCAATGGATTTGGTACCAAGAACTTGGGATGTTGGGTGAAACCACATGGGTCTTTCTTCCCAGCATCCTTGAAGCTCTAGGTGCAACCAGAAATTCCAAGGAGAGTGTCGCTCGCTCCAACACTGGGAAAGTCCTGCAGGCAGCTGGGAGCATTCCAGAAGCATTTGGGAAAATGAATGTGAGGAGGCCTATTTTGGGCAAGAATGCAGAAAGCGTGTTTCCTTCCCTGGCTAAAAATAAAGGACCTTTTCCCCTAAACTGGGCTGCTGTTCTCACACTGGAAAGTCTTGGACCAGAGAGGAAGCGATGCTCCAGAGATCCATAGGAAGAGCTGAGCTAGGGTTGTCCCCCCCAACACATTGTTTTCTAACGGCATCAGCCCTGCAGAGGGGAGCATGTGTTAGGGACACTGGTTTGGAGAACCACAAATCTCATAGTAAACTGCCTTACACTGTGTCAGGTCCTTGGTTCATCTAGCCCTGTACTGACAACTCCGATTGGCAGTGGCTCTCCAGGGTTTCAGGCCAAATTCTTTCCTAGCCGTAACTGGGGATTGGACCTGGGGCATTCTCCATGCAAAGCAGGTGCTCTACCACCGAGCCATGGCCACAGACAGCACCACATTCCTTCCCACAAACATAAAGGTGTTGTGCCATAAAGCTGGCCTGCCTCCCCTCCCCTTTTTCCCAAAAGGGAAAGATAAGAAGGAAGGTGGTATTTATTAAGACTGCAGTTTAATTCAGGGGCATCAATCATTATTAGTTCAGGGGTCCCCAATTTTGCAGGGTCAGTGGGCACATTTGGAATTTTGATAAGTGTTGTGGGTGCTCTCACAAAATGGCTGTCATGGTGGGTGGGGCACTTGTCCATTCATAAAATGGCTGCCATGTTGGGCATAGCTGGTCACAAAACACTCATTTCCCAGAAGACAAACTGCTGAGGCTAAAGAACAGTAACTTGCCCAAGAACATAAGTACAAGTTAGAAGTGGGCTTAAGAAATAAAATAAAAATCAAGAGAGGCAGGGAGCCTGGCGAGCCCCAAGGGAGATATCCGCAGGCGCCACTTTGGAGACTCAAGTTTCTAACACAGATCATGGCATCGCCACCATACTCTGCTAAAATTGCCAGCTGATCTAAACATAAAAAGAAAACCAGCCTGGCTATTCCTTTCTTTGTGATGAAAGAAACCATCCCATGGGCTACCCAGAATTATTGAGCACCACCCCTGCAACCAGACAAAACCGTGCCTGTCTGGCCTTTGCCTCCAGCACTCATTCTGCTTTAAGCTCCACCCTCAGACCCAGAGGGCTCCACCCTGACGTCCTGCCCTGCCACCAGAATTTTTTACACCACACCAAATACTGAACCCTTTTCAGAGCTAGGGACCTGGTACCCTTAGAATAGGGGGAAAGGGATTGATTCCCCAATGGCTGCTACTGAATCCCCAGCATCAGCCTTTCCCAAATTCCCTGTGGTCTTGTAGTGCTGGCATCAAAGAATATATGGGAGTGAATAAGAAGAGTGGAGTGTGATGCATTGGATTAAAATGGAGAACGGAACTTGCAGCATGATGGGATTTGCAGCCAGGAACTGGCACAATTGGGGGAGGCTACATTGGTGGATGGGGGGTTTGGGGGTGGCAGTTGAGGAGGTGGAGACTGGCACTTTGGGGGCGCTCAGGTTTCTGGGTAGCAAGGAGTATCAGCAATGGTGCTGGTGAGGGAGGTTATGGCATGCGAGAAGTTGGAGAGTGGCACACTGGAAGAAAGTTCTAATGGCAAAAGGAGGTTTAACGTAGAGGAAAGGTTTTGATGAACTACTTTGGGTAGGACTATTTCTGAGTGCAGACTTTAGCCTATAAGTATATTAATCAACTAACACTTAAGTTGATTAAGTCATTTGACTGATTTTAAACAGTGGCACAGGGACTGAAAGGTGCACTTTTAATTTTTTCTAGGCTATTTGATGTGTTACTGTAATAGGGAATGAAAGGGAAAATATTAATGATGGCCTTTGCTTCTAAGAAGTGTAGCTTTGGGCTTAAATCCTATTTGCAGTTACTGGGAAGTTCCAAGTAACTTACTTCTGAGTAAACTGCAGAGGGCTGGGCTGCTCAATTTATTACATTTCAAAGTCCCTTATACATCCTTCGACATCCCAAGAAAGGCACTTACGATGAGGTTGTGATTATATGCAAACTTGCCTACATTAATTTGACCAATCAATCATTTCAAAGGTAGAGAGTTAATCAACTCAAAAATTATTTAATTTCTGAGATACAAGAAATTTTACAGGTGAAATTTCTCTCATCTATCTTTAACTCCACACAAGGAAAAACGTTACCTGCTTATTTTCTACTTATCTGGCTGCTGTTAAAGGAACAGAACTAGGGCCCAGAAAAGAGATGGAACCGTTCCCCGCCCTTGCCCGCAAATATGGTATCTGCCAGTAAATAAAAAGTCAATGCATTCTCCAAATACCGGTGTATTCTTTTTTTCCTATACAAAGATTGAAAACAAAACCAAACCCTTTTCATTATATTTAAGAAATGTTTAGAAGAGGAAGAAAGAGAGAAAGACATGGACAGCAAATACATATGTATAAAATCCATTGCACACAGAAAGCATAACCTAATCGAGTCAAATCTATGTAGGAAAAAGTGTCATGTATGGAAAAAAAAAGGTTAAAAACAAGATCCACTCTAGGGTTAAGTTTTGACCAGCAAACTTTTAACTCTGGGCTCAGGGAGCCCCCTAGAGGATAAATCCATGAATCCATGTCAACTAAGTTAGGACACAGTCCTATGTATGTTTAGATAGAAAAAGGTTCTACAACTCCCAGCATGCCCCAGCCAGGGTAGGACATGCTGGGAGTTGTAGAACTTTTTCTGTCTAGACACACGTAGGATTGCGCAGTTAAATGGTTTTTGCAGCTTGGGGCTTGAATGTGTATTTGTGGTATGTGTGTGTATATATATATATATTCTCTGAGACTGGGCTGTGAGTAGGGTCAGCCTGCCTGGTGTCTCCAACTGTGGCTGGAGAATTTCCTTGCAGTCGTCATCTTGCCCCATGCTACCAGCAAGGAGAGAGGCTCTGTCTATACAGCCTTGCAGCAGGACTCGCTCTTTCATGTCAGAGAGAGCAAGGAAGCAACAAAGCAAAAACAGTGATTGCCAGTTCTTTTTTGGTTAGGAAAAAAAAAATGAGGCTGGAAGATTGAGGGCATACTGGTGGCTCTGGCATTGTTGGGACAAGGCAAGGGCTGTAGTGAGACTCGCTAGCTATGGCTGGCTGTTGGAACTACAGATGCTAGGAAGCTTCTGTGCATGTGGTACCTGATTAAGAGGATAATGTATGAATAGACCTATTCATACTACTACTATTACGATGATTGAAAACAATTTTTGTGGCATCTTTAGTGTGCAAAACATTTCCAGTTCCTCTCATTTCACCTGGCAACAACCCTGTGAAGCAAGTTAGACTGACTTCATGGCTGGACAGGGATTTGAAGTCGGCACTCTGTCCTCTGCCCCATTCTGGCCTTCCTTGGCCTTCAATTGGGAGCGGAGGAGTCGGAGAACTAGTCTGGCTCTTACCGCTTTGGCTGCTTCTGAGGTCAATTAAGGAGAGGGTGGCGTCCTCTGTTTATTAGGGTGAGACAGTGAGTCACACACGAGGGAGACTTGGCTTCTCCGTCACACGGTTAACACCACCTTGGTTTGGGGATGGCCAGAGCTTTCTTGAGCTGGTGCTAATGGAAAAGACCTAGGACCCGTATACGGTCATTAGCTAAAGGCGTGTCATGCCCCTTGGGTTAAGAAAGCAATTTCCCCCCATTGATGCTGGAGTAAGAACCCAGGAGTTTTCCGCTAATTGCGTGGTGGGGCATACAGGGATTCATCGTTGCTCAAGCAAAGACAGGAGAGTTTTGCCAGTAGGAGTACACCAGGAATCCGGTGAAGGTGCTGTCTGTCTTTACACTGGAGTAGAAGCCGGTGTAGTCTCCCACGCCGACTTGCACCCAGACTTCGTCCTCTGGCTCTAGCCGCACCAGGGTGCCACCGGACAAAGAGGTAGGCTTGGGCCAGTTGCCATAGAACTGGAAGAAAGAAGCCACCGACTTGCCGTTCTTCATGATGTCAAACTGGAGGCTCATGCGGTACACAGTTGCATGAACGGCAAAGTAGTACAGTCCTGGGATCTCGCAAAGGAACTTCCCTGTGTTCTGGTCGTAGTGGCCTTGTTCATTGATCAACACGATGTCGAAGACAATGGGCTGGTCAGCCAGGGGCGGGCTGCGCGACTCAGAGCGCTTGGCGCTGAAGGCCGAGCGGGGGGCTACTGCACACTCCCCCTGTGCGCCCTTCTCTCCGGGAAACCCATTGGTGCCAGGGCTGCCTCTTTCCCCTCTTGGGCCCGCTGGTCCTTTAAGAGATGCAAAAGTAAAATGAGAGCATAAGGACGTGGCTGGACAGCATAAAGACAGAACACCGATTCCATCACCAGCTTCTGCAATGGATTTAACAGACTGGCACGAATGTAGGGATCTGGCTAAAGTTCAAACCCTCCCTCCACATGAGGTCAGGATCTTTTACAGATAGATAACTCTCCTCTGACACTGATTAGCCAAAGTAATCCAGTGTGGGCCACAAGGAGACAAAGAAGGCACAGACAGTGCTAAAGGCCCCACAGAACTGAGAACATCAGATGACTCAAGGAAGCAAGCCAAGCTGCACAGGAAGGCCAAACAATGAAAATAATACAATACCCAGCCAATCATAAGAACGACATAAGAACATCAGAAGGGCCCTGCTGGATCAGACCAAGGGTCCATCTAGTCCAGCATCCCGTTCCCACAGTGGCCGACCAGCTGTCAACCAGGAACCCACAAGCAGGACACAAGGGCAACAGCACCCTCCCAACCATGTTCCCCAGCACCTGGTGTACATAGGCTCACTGCCTCTGGTACTGGAGGTAGCACAACAGGGATCCTGTCTGGGATCCCGTCTGGTTGGCTGCTTTGACTAGAACAGCAAGGATCCTGGCTTTAATTCAAATGCATCTGGTAAAGAAGACCTCCCTTCTCTCAAGGGGGCTGGCTTTATGGAGTTGCTCATTCCCCACATGGGGGAATCCTGCCATCTCGGGCTTTGTGGCAGCCCCGCTCGGTGTGGTGGAGCCAGCGCCTGCAAGGACACAGCACTGGCATGTTTCACTGCCAGGGAGCTGGTGCCATCTGCCTCCCCCGTCGGACTCCCCTGTTCACTCGGAGCTTAGCTGCAATTCTCACAGTAGCCTTGGGGGTGGCACGTGTGAATTTCCCCAGCAACAATATATTGTTTGTTTCCTCTTTGGGTGGCTTGATCTTGAGTGGGCAGTTAAAGCCCAGGTGGAGGTGAAAACGCCTAAAACTGGCCTGTGGACATGGTTCAATACAGCCGCCTGCCATTTTGGACTCTCCTTGGGGGAGTGGCTGCAGGGATTGTCACGATGGGCACCTGTACTTCCAAATTCACCACTGGTGCTGCTGGACTTCTCCAGCCAGCTAGCTTGCTTATCATTATAGAAATTGTTCTGGACGTCGAAGGTCGGCCTGGTCGGCACCTGCCGAGGGCGCACACCCCAGCAAGGGCCCGCTGACAAGAGCCCCCCGGACTTGCTCCTCCGTCATGGGCGGGGGCCCATGGAGGGTATCTTGCCCAAGCGCCCTTCAAAACCTAGAGCTGGCACTGGTCCTGGAAATATAATTCTTTGGGCCCCATGCTGCACCTATGGACCAAAAGCTCTCTCTCAGACACCCGCAGGACTTCAGGCATAGCCCTCCCCACAAAGTAGACCGACTCCACCCTTCTTACCTGGTTCACCAACTTCACCCTTTTCTCCCTGCATCCCAGCAGCTCCATCCCGGCCGTCACGTCCGTCTCTGCCTGGCAGGCCTTGGTTTCCATGGATACCAGGGGTCCCTGGGATTCCAGGCTGCCCAGCACACAGCCCGGGGATCTTGTTGTCTTCAATCTGAACAGAGTCCTCGGTCAGTGTGAGGAGGACGAGGAAGAGGTGGAGGGCGTGCTCCATTTCCATGGGGCCTGAGGAATCATGGAATCATAGGGAAGGGATCTCAAAAGGTCATCTAGTCCAACCCCCGCCAATGCAGGAAGTCTTCCATCCTGGAGAGGTGGCCATCCAGCTTCTGTTTAAAAGCCTCTAGAGATGGAGAGTCCACCTCATTCCGTTGACCATTCCCGTCAAAAAGCTTGTACCGCTAGGAGGTTATTCCTAACGTGTCATCTAAATCCTTTCTTTCTTGTAATTTGAACCCAAATATTTGAAGGTGAATCTCGCATTGTGCCTTTTAAACTGGGGGGAGTCTATCAGCTCAAAATGAACAAGAAGGGGTTTCCACAGCCTTGCAAATAGGCCTGCCAAAATGTTTGTCACTGACCTGATCATATGCACTGGGGTTCAGTTATTTGTGGGCCTGAAGTACCACGTTTAGTAAAGCTGCTTTCCATGGACACAGGCAACCAGGAGAGTGGCTTTTTACAAACCTGGGACTGGGATGGCTTGGGGCTGCCTTCTTCCATATGAAACTTCCCAGCAGCTGCAACCAGCATCAGAGGCCTTTCTCCAGGGGTCTCTACCTTGTGAGATGATGCTCGGGCCCCTCTCTTGGCACCTGTCAGGCTCCCTCCCCCTCTGGGTTTTAATTTTATTTCTTAAGATATATATTTAAACAAAATTAACTGACTCCCAGCACCATCTTGGTTGGGTTCGAAAGAGAGATTTTGTGTTTTGGAGCTCAGACCCCACTTCTAACTTGTACCTAGGTTCTTGGGCAAGTTACTTTTCTTTTGCTCTCACCTGTTGCCCTGCAGGAAATGAGTGTTTTGTGATCAGCCATGCCCAAAATGTCAGCCATTTTGTGAGCACACCCACAACATTCTCTCAAAATTCAAAATGTGCCCAGTGACCCCAGAATTTGGGGGACTGCTGGCTAGGTAAATGACAACCAAAGAACTTCTAGCATCCCCAGCCCTAAATCTCCAATCGACAGTTTCTTATTAACTTCTGAGCTGCTTTTCGTTTCGCTTCTGGTTGACTGATAAAATCCGGTACCCGGGATGCGATAATGTTTGCTATCTGGGAATTTATGATTAATGAATCAGAAAGAAGGGAATACTGGTGAGCATGTGCAGAGTGCCTTTCCCTCTTGAGGAGTGAGGGAACCATCACTGTCTTGCAGATCTGACATTAATGGGGAGAGCTTCCAGGTCAGATCAGGTTCAATCAGGGAGGCATTCTGGTGCCTCTTGTTCCAGAAATTAATCAAAGCTCCCCCACCCCAGAAGTTATAGGAACTCTGGCAAAACATGCCATGACCTGTCATCATAGGAGGCACATTATCCCCACATGGTTCCTCTCCCAGAGCCTTGCACCAGCCCTAATCCAGTTGTGAAAATAAACTGTGCCTATGAAGTCCATTAATGCATTTGATTCACAAATAACATCTACTCGCAACGTTTGATGCTTTCATTGGCTCAGAATCCTACGCATTTCCTGTGCTGTGTTTGCCAAGGAGCTGAAAGTGGTGAGTGAGGGGGGAGGCGGGCAGGAAGGATCAAACAGGCTGATAGTTAAGCAAGAGCTTGGGATGTCACGCTCCCTTTTCCGATCTCTCCCTGTGGAATCAGAGGAAGGAAGCCAGCCTCCCAAGTGACTAGTCCTCTAGAATGATGCCAGGAGCCAGCTGGGCACACAAGAAAGCTTCAAACCGCAGATTCAGCAAAGACTCTGGGAACTTTTGCTCAGTTCTCACCTTCCTTCTGCAGCCGGGCCTGTCCTTCTCCTAACAATCCGCTTGTCTAATCCACTTGGTGTTCTTCCCACCACTGCCTCTTCTATTACACACACACACACACACACACACACACACACACGTCTCTTGCCTAGGTTGCCTTTGGAGGCCCAGTCATTTCGGCTTCAGGGTTTAGCTTTAGCTAATGGCCCTGGAATGCAGTGATCCTGCCCAAAATCTCTGCCTTACATTCCTTGCCTGCGTCTGCTGCCCCAGACTGGGACTGGGGACATGGGGGGCTGGCATATACTTTTGGGGGGGAAGTCTAGCTCCTTCAGGGCTGCTCTGGGACAGGGGGTGGGGAGGACACTATGGCGAGGAAAGACAAGAGGCTGAATTTGATTGCTAATTCTTAGTTCCTTATTTCTAGTTCTTGAGTTCCTTATTCAAGCCAGAGCTACATGAGCTGCCTGAATAAGGAACTGAAGCTTTTATGCTCTGGCTGTACCCCAAATTAAGCTTTGGGTTACTCCATATCATACAGCTGCGTGCCTGATGATGGTCCCCTTCAAGATGAACCAGGATTTTCTCCCAGCCCAAGATGTTGTTTTTGCACAATACGGTTTAATGCATCATTCCAGGCCATACTTGGGAATAAGGAACTGGGAAATAAATTTGGGGATGAAAAAGTAGGCGCTTGGAGCCACCTTCAGCCCCGTGGAGAGGCAGGGGTGTGAGCGCAGAGCAGGTTGGAAAAGGGTTATACTGCAGCCTTTCCCAGCCTGTGCCTTCCAGATGTCTTGGACTACAATCCCCTGGCTAGGGGATGCTGGGAGCTGTAGTCCAACCCATCTGAAGAGCACAAAGTTGGAGAAAGCTGGTGTGGTCAATTTGTGGTATATTGGCCATGCATGACCCTAATGGATATCTGGGAGTGCTGGGTTCAAGTCCTGCTTTTGCCACCAATTATATGGCTTTGAGCAAGTCGTTGCCTCTCAGCCTCACTTTGCCCTTTGTAAAATAGAAATAGGGCTCTCTGTTAGTCATGATAGTTAAACAGAATCTGTTTACCTTTGAATGCCAGATGCTGAAGGTAAACTGGAGAGAGGAGGGCTATTGCTCTCATGCCTCGCTATGGGCGACCCAGAAGTATCCGGTCAGCTGCCCACTGTTGGGAACAGGAAGCTGGGCAAGATAAACCTTTGCTCAAATCCGGCAGGGCACTTGTCATGTTCTTATGGAAATAATAGTGCCCTACCTTACAGGGTTGTTGTGAGGATCAATACAATTAAAGACTGTAAAACACTTTGCAAATTTATAAAGTATCTGTGACTTAGCAGCAATCTGTAGCGCACAGTCCAAATAGTGTGCAATGCATGAATTAGGTTGTATGAGTGATGGGCCAGGCAGGATGTTTGTTTACAGTCAGATCTATTCAAGGTAGTACAGCCAGGGCACCAAGATGGGGAAGGCTAGCCTAATGGTTAGGGCCTTGAGCCAGGATCTCAACTCTCCATCTGTGACACAGAGATAATAATACAGGTATTGTTTGCAGGATTGTAGCTGGCTGGGGAATGCTGGGAGTTGTAGGGCTTTTTTCTGGCTGGGGAATGCTGGGTGTTCTAGGACTTTTTTCTGTCTAAACATGTATAGGATTGTGTACTAAGATCAGCTATCTTATGACACCAGCGCCTGTGCTCAAATCTTAACGGTGCAGTGCAGGCTTCCCCAACCTCGCGCCCTCCAGATGCGTTGAACTGGCTGGCTGGGGGTGCTGGGAGTTGCAGTCCAACACATCTGGAGAGCAGCAGATTAGGAAACGCTGGTGTAGTGGATCATGCCAGACAGGAAACCTGAGTTCAAATCGCTGATGAGTTGTGATCCTCACCCAGTGATAGTGGGTAAGTCTCTCTCTCTCTCTCTCTCTCTCTTTTCTCTCAGCCTAACCTACCTCACAGCGTTGTGGTAAGGATAAAATGGGAGTGGAGAAAACCACGTCCACAGAACTCTGAGCGCCAGAGAGCGGTTTAAGAAAATGTAGTAATAAAAGAATACAGTTGGAATCTAACTATTTTCTGCTGGGATCCTGACTGAGCTGTACCTTTGAAGCAGCATGAATCCTGGCCATTCCAATTTAAGAGAGCATGAAGCACTAGATGCTCCCCCACTCCCACCCCTTTCCCACAGAAGTGGCTACTTTTTCTCTGCCCCCCTCTCCCCCGCTGCTGCTTGCTGATGCATTTTTTGCCAGGCTTTTGCAGAGCTGCTTGTCAATGACCTCTCCCCCACACACACACACCCTCCATCCCTAAGAGGCAAAGTTCCTCCTCAATGGGGCAAGAGGCTTAAACATTTCTCAGTCCCGCCCCCCCCCCCCCCAATCTATGGCATCATGTTCATCCGACAACAAAAACAGTGTGGTGTCAGCACAGCCTGAACCCAAGAGAGAAACTCCAGCCCAAAGTTGCGGCGGGGGGAGGAAAACCCCCACCGTCTAGTCACACACACACACGCAGCCTCCCTCCCTGGCACATATGTGCATCAGCCAGTGGCTGGCCATGCTCACACTGCGCGGTGTCACCCTACCTGTGGCTTGGCGCTCTGCTGCAGCTTTGCTCTCCCTGCTTCTTTGGAAAGGACTGGTAAATGCGCTTCCCAAAGCCGTCTTGCTCTTGCGAAGGCCTCACAGCCAGCCAGCCAGCCGGCCGGCCTTCCTCCCCCCACCCCCCGCCACCCCTCTTCCCTCCTCTTTCTCCTCCCCAACTCCAAAGGAAATCGGAGAGTCGCAGGCTGGAGCCAAAAGCTACATTGCAAAGGGGAACAGATTGCTTGGTGTCTCTGAGCAGCCCAGAAGGGAAGCTGGGATGGGAGAATGCACGCCCTGGGCAGAGGGCAGGGGGGAAAGCTGAGCAAGGACGAGGGAGAAGGAATATCAAGGGGCCAGAAAAAGGCCAGAGACACCTCTCCCAAAGTGACCCCCCCCAATAAAAGAGGGATGGAAAATCAGGGAGGAGATGAAGGTGGGGGGGGACCCAGAGGTGCTAGCTTCGAATTAAGCTGTCACAGCATCTCCTGAGACCATTTTCACCATTCAGCAAAAACAGAGCAGAAAATCATAATTGAGAAGCGCGTAGATGGCTCCATTGGTTCTATTTTTTGTTTGGTTTGTTTGTTTACCTCTGATAGACACATCAGGGCTTAATTCATGCCAGGGTTCATCAGGGTCTAGCCCCACATTCGTTCCAACATCAAGGTTGAGCCCCAGAACAAGTAAAATAATAACAAGGAAAAGTGCCATTGAGCATGTGCAGAGTGCCCTTTGTTTGCTACTCAGTGAATGTAGCTCAGTCTTCCATAGGTATATAACATTTTCTATCAACTATCTTTGTACCAGCCTCAGGAAATTATTTTGAGCGTAGGTGTCGTTTTCCTTTGTTTTTATTCCTTCCTAAAATGATTTGGGATTTGTTTCAAATGAGAGGTCGTATATAAATATTGCTAATAATAATTGCTAATAATAAAATGAAAGGAGAAAGACATCCAGATGCAACCTGGAAGCAGGGATGAGCCCCTGAGTAACTTTCCTCTCAAATAATAAAATAAAATAAAACAAAACAAAACATAATAAAAAGCAGGATGTTTTTCAAGCAGGAAGTTGACAAAATATTACAGAATCGTTTCCTTCTGGGCATTAGGATAGAAGTGAATGTGCATTATGGGAGGGCATTACGAGGCTTCTCTTTTAAATCCTAAATGTTATGGAGCGCTGTGTGCCTTCTCATGCGCATTTGTGCTGTCTGTTGGTGGACAGTGGATGTGAGGGGAGTGCAAAGAGATCCCCCTGAACACAGTCTGAGTTGGGATAGGAAGGTGGGCACCTGTGTCTTGGTATTATTATTGGCTTTACTGCAGTTTTCAAGTTGCATGGCAATCGTGTTGTTTTGCTGTAAATCTTCCTATTCTGCACTTGAATACGAGACCGCAATCAAGTCTCTAGGCTGGGGGGGTGGGTGGGGTTGAACCTCAGGCCAGGGGCCAAATCCAGCACACTGAGGGACAAAACCTGCCCTCTGGGGGTTCCCCAGATAGCCAAGCCCAGAGCTGGCTTCAGGTTTTCGCAGGCCCCTGTATGGCCCCCTCCCTCAGTGGGCCTCCCTTCTCACTGCCATGGTTACCAGCTCCTCCTCCTCCTCCTCCTCATGGCTCCCAGGTGCTTGCTTGCTTGCCAGGCAGAGAGCCAGGGAGCAAGGAGGCCGTGGCATCTACTGTTCTTCCTCCATTGTCTGGGCCAGAGAGAGAGAGAGCCTGGTGAACAAGCAGGCTGCAAATGGTGAAAAGGAGGAGCAAGTCTGGGTCAGTGGGCTCCTGCTGGGGTGTGGGCCCTTGTCAGGAGCCTAACCATGCCTATCCTTGGTGGCAGCCCAGCCCTGCCACACCCCTTCCCCATGTCACCAGATGGTTCCCACTTTCCCCCATGGGCCACCAGTCATTTGGCAGTTTCCTGGCTGTTGCAGTTTTTTCCCCATTCTAAAAGGTTGTAGTGCCTCTTCTAATGCTTAGTTACTCGCAGTAAAGGTGTTAAACTGAAATATGCCCACCCATCATTGGAATGCAGCCCTAAGAGTTTTTCCAAAACTAAATCTGCCCCTTGTGCTGATGGAGGTCTGACACCCCTGCTCTAGGTCACTGGTAAATGTCCGGAAAGTGTCCACATGGAGAATCTGGATTTCCTATTTGTATATATGAAGGGCCAAACTGGATGGTGCAACACCGTTTGCGCAGCTACCCATGGCATGGATGTGGTTTTAAAAGAAAGTATATTGCAAGTAGTGGGGACCCTGATTTGGACTGGGACCCCTGTGCCCTGCAGCTTACACTTAAGTAACTGTTTAGGCAAGTGTGCATTGTGTGAATGGTGTTCTGTTGGTAGATCTCAGATATTTGGGACTTCCACTCCCATAAGTCCCTGCCAGCATGGCCAATGGTAGGGAATGCTGAGAGTCCAAAAGATCTCGAGATCTACCTTCTGCCCGCCCCTAGGGTACAGTTCCGCTACCTAGTTTGGACCTAAATGGTAAAAGATGGTGGTATCCCCCAACTCCTAAAAGTCAGCACAGCCTGATAAAGGAGCCCTTGTTTAAGGCTCATGGGGAGGGGGAGGTTTTGGGTGGTGGTAGCAGGGGAGAAGGAAAAAGAACACATTTTTCCTTTCCTACTTTCCTGATGAATGGTGGTGCATGCCACTGGAACAACGTGCATGTCATACCGCCATCTGGGTCTTGGCCAGCGCTTATAGTGACTGCTTCTTCTTATAGCGGACAAAAATACATGTAATGCATTCACTGATCTATCCACTGCAGGAGGGATGTCTATATGCTCTGCAAACACTCAAACCTCACGCATGCATCACAAACACAAACATGCGTACCACCCATGACCTATTTGATGGACTGGGCTTGGCACCCAATTCCTGCGTGTTTTTCTGCTTTGACAGCAGCAGCAGCTGGCCGGGCGTGTCGCTCCCCAATCACTTTCGCAGACTCGGCTGTTGCCAGCACCCTGCTGCAGAAACGCCTCCCCTTGTCTTGGAGTGATGCTTCCCAGATTTAAGAGCACAAGAAGAGCCGTGCTGGATCAGAACCAAAGGCCTATCCAGCCCAGCCTTCTGTTCACACAGTGGCCAACCAGATGTCTGTGGGGAGCCCACAAGTAGGACACGGCTGCAATAGTACCCTCCCGCCCATGTTCCCCCGCAACTGGGATTGAGAGGCCCTGATGGTGGAAGGAATATATAGCCATCATGACTAGTAGCCAGCCTTATCCTCCATGGAATTATCTAATCCCCTTTTAAACCCATCCACAAGCTGATGGCCATCACCACTACATCCTGTGACAGTGATTCCATAGATTAAATGTGTGTTGTGTGATGATAGGGAGCTGCCTTATATTGGTCTGTCTAGGCTGGTATGTCGATACTGACTGGCAGAGGTTCCCCAGGGATTCCAGCCCTACCTGGAGATGCCGGGGATCAAATCCGGCACCTCCTGCATGCAAAGTAGGGCCTGTAACACTGAGCTATGGCACACCTCAGAGAATACTCACGGGGGTGGAATGGTGCAGTCCTAGAGGCAATCCACACACGTGGTGTCGCATTCCTGGGGCTGAACGGTTTCAGATCGCAGGGTGGGAATGGCATCTTTGGATGATCTTCCAACACACACTCCACACAGAAAACTAGAACAGCCGGGGAAAAGTGAGCCTAGAACTCTCTTGTTGCTATGCCAGCTTCCCTACAGGCGGGGAAATATTAGCAGCAGGAAGCATTAAATTGGGCATTCTTCCATCTGCCACCTGAAATGCTCCCATCCTGGGAACACTACGCCGCGTGTTTTATCTACATACGTAGCTGCAGGTGTCAGCTGTGTTCCAGCCTGGAGAGGGGAAGAGCTACACTAGGGAGCCAGTTTTTTTGTTTGTTTGTTTTAAAGTGCAGCCTCAGGGCTCCGTGTCTGAATCTTGCCTTGGCTCCAGGTTTTGGAGGGCCATTGGGCAAAACACCATTCATGGGCCCCCTCCCTCAGTGAACCTGCCTTCTCACTGCCAGGGCTTCTCTGAAATCGAATTTGGCCCTCTGGCGGAAAGGGTTTCCTCACTCTTGTCCTAATTTTGACTCAAAATGAGCTTCCCAGCGCAGCTTGCCTGGCACCTATGCTGTGCTCTTTTCGGTGCCAGGTCAAGACCTTATTTTCCCAGGCATTTTAGACTTTTGTTTCTGTTGTTTTAGATCTGTTACTATGTTTTAAACCTTTGCATTGTTGCTAGGTTTTTATTTTGGTTTTTTTATTTTATACTGTAGTTTTAGAGTGAGGATAATGAATTAATGATTATGTTTTTAATTATTATGATTCACTGTTTGTATGTTTTAATGGGTCTGCGATTGCATAATGAACTGAACTGAACTGTAGTTTTAAACTTATATTGTATTTTATCGTGTTATATTTTATGGTTTTAATTGTTGTGAAGCACCCAGAGAGCTTTGGCTATCGGGTGGCATAGAAATGTAATAAATAAAAAAATAAAAAAAAACATACCTTTTCTTATAACTTGAACCCATCCTACCCTCTGGAGCTACAGAGAACAAATTTGCTCTGTCATCTATGTGACAACCCTGCAAATATTTGAAGATGGCTATTCTAAACATCTTTTCTAAACAGGCTAAACATACTCTATACCTCCCACCTTTCCTCATAGGACTTGGTCTCCAGGCCTTCACTGTCTTCGTTGCCCTGCTCTGGAAACATTCCAGTTTATCCTTCTTAAACTTTGGTGCCCAGAACAGTGGGGAGGTTTTTCTTTTTCTTGGGGGAGTATTAGAAAAAAGGGCTATCACCCCCTGACTGCAGTCTGAAGTGGTACAGCCCCTTCTACTACTCTACCACCTCATTCTGCTGTTTCTGTAGGTAAGGCCCTAACGAAGGAAATTCTGCAGCAGCGCAAATTATTGTGGGCTGTGGAGGTACAGCACTTCTATATCACCACCGATTCAGAAAAATCTGCTTTTGGGTACAAGAAACAGTGGAAGTCCTGAAGCATTCAACTGCTCTGTTTCAATTGCTCTGGACGACTCCGCTGTAATAGCTCCATCTCCAAATGAGACAACTCCCAGCTTTTCATCACCGCAACATAACCATTATTAAACCAGATGTATTCTGGTCTGAAATACTTTCAACAGGGCTTTGCAGCAGGGGCCAAGCGTGTTTCATGTTACACGCGAGCACAGAAGCCTCACAAAATGTGCTTTTGGGTGGATGATTCAGTTTCCTTTGAACCACAGCTTTCATTAAAAAAAAATCAAGCACCTAGTCCTTAAGAAAGGCTTGACAGTATGCAGACCAAGCTTATTGACATCTCGGAAGTCAAAGCAAGAGCTGAATAAGACTTACAGTGTTCCAGAAGCAGGACTTTGGGCACTGCATATCCCTGGCATACATTCCAGAAGCGGAATTCCTTTTTTCAGAATTCAGGCAATTGTGCTAAGTTTGGCTTGATTTGCATAATTTATAGAAGATGCAAAATTTAGCTTTCTTTGACAAGTAATTTTGAAGTGGTTTTGTTTGTTTGTTTTAAAGACACACATAGTCATGAGTGAAGGGCAGACCTGAAACAACGATGTGTGTACATCTGCAGTATGGTGCTGCTTTGAAGGGCTACACAGGAGATTTGTGTTTGCTGATAAATAGTCAAGAATTATTACCAGGGCTGTCACTCGATTAATGGAATCTTAGCAGGTTAATTGCATGACTTTTAATCAGTTAATCAATCAATCAACCAATCAATTAAATCTGAAAGAATTTGCATATAAACAACAACATCACAATGGACAAAATGGCCGTTCTTTGTTTTCAGGCGATGCCTGCGTGCAGCATCTTAGAAGAGGCCTTTGCTCCCGTGCGAGAGAGGAGGAAGGGGCTTGCAAGCCATGGATTTGTAAATATTTACCTTCAAAAACGTCAACAGTCTTTTAAAAATCTGCTCCCTGATTCATGGGGGCTGCCTTTTAAAATCAAAGAGGCTTTTAATCGGTGGGCCAGATATTGCAGCTTTAATTATGATTTCAGGCCCTGCAGCCTGTTATAGTATTATTAATTACTATTGTTGTTATATTTATTTATATAGCGCCATCAAAGTGCATAGAGATTTACAAAGGATATGAGGACAAGTCCCCGCCTTGAGGCGCTTGCAAACTAAAATTCAACACGGAGGAGAGCACAGAGACGGGCAAAATGGAGAGGGGGTTGTGATGGTGGTGGTGAGAATGGGCCTGCAGAATTGCCGCTGGACCTCCTGTTGCTGAAACTCCACTCCACTGACTCCCTAGAACAGTGTGGGAACCTCAGGCCCATGGACTAAAACTAGCCTCCCTACGAGTCAGATTTGGGCCCCCTGTCCTCCCCAGATGGCTACACCCCCTTTTCCTGGCCACACCCCTTCCCCCACCATCTGGCGGTTTTCCAGCTTTTGACCCCCACCCCTTGCAACTCACAGAGCTTGAAATGCCTCTCCTGAGGCTGAGGTACTGGCAGCAAGCCCTTCAAGCTAAAATATGCAGGCATTTGGGGCATTTTGACCCCACTCCCCTTTTGCCTCCATCCCTGCCCGCTACTGGAATGTGGCCCTCAAGAGCTTCTGCAGAGTGGCGTCCAGCCCTCTGGCCGAAAGAGGTTTCTGCCCTCCGCCCTAGAGAGACTCTCAGGAGCAATACCCTACAGCACACTGTAGCTTTTGGGGTAAAAACTTTCGCTTGGGAACCGGCGGCTTCCAAAGAGGTGTTCAGACCCACAGTGCCTCAATTGGAGGGCAGCCCCCTCACGGCAAGAAGCACTCCAAAGGGTTGCTGGAATCGGGCAGGACGTTGCAGTTCAGAGGCCACGGGACACCCAGGAGGGTGAGGGGCTGCTCGCAGCGTCGTTTGGCGCCCAGGCACACGGAGCGGCACGGCTGCAGGATGCCCCCCTCTGGCGTGCATTTTGGGACAAAGAGGCTGCACATCAGCAAGCGCAGATATGGGTAGCAGGAGAGTTCCTTCAGCATCTGAAAAATGAGCGGGGAGGGAGGAATCTGTCAGGTGTTGGCTCAGGCCGAACGACAACCTAGGTTACCCCAGCAGTGTGGGAACTGCACCTCTTTGGCCTCTTTTGACCATTCTGGAAGGGTGGCCACATGTCCTCTTTTGCAGAGGACAGTCGTCTGTTTGAAGAACTGTCCGGTTCAGGGCTGGCATAAAGAACCCTAAGAACTGCTGCCTGTCAACACTTTGCGCCTGAACGGCAGACTGAACAGGCAGGCACACGAGTCACGTGGTCACCGTCTTCTACACTACAGTGAGCTGTGCTGTACTTCTATTCAACCGATAGGCAGGTGATGCGATGTGCATGATACAGCACTCCGGAACGACACAAATGACCACCAGTAGCACATCCAGGTTATAAATTTATAGATTTAAAAATGTGAAATGTAAAACTTATAGATTAAACCCCCCCCACACACACACACACAGATTTTAAAAAGTGAAACATTTCAGTATAAAACACTAGCCTCAGTCACAAATAATAAAAGTATGCTTACATGTGGCATTGTAGCATACTCTTATTTGTGACTGAAGCTGGTGTTTTATACCAAAACGTTTCACATTTTAAAATCTGTTTGTGTGTGAGAGTGTGTATATATATACATTTTTAAATCTATAAATTTACCTTTGACATTTTTAAATCTCCTGTGCTTGTTACTAGCAAATAGTATGAAAACTCTACAGTACGGATGAACCCTAAGGAACAATGTGCCAGGAAGCAAAATCTTGCTGGGATTCTGGAAGCATGGACTCTTCTGGCAGCAGAAGGCCCGGCCCATGCAGGTTCTAGGGTGGCCAATGCACCCCCCCGACCCGCTGAAGCTGGTCATCCCTGGTGTAGATGCAGCCATTTTAGCCACAGAAGCATCCTCACTCAGGGAATAAGTTCCCTACTAGTAGGGATGTCAGAGAAATCCTCAACGGAATCAAATGAGTTCTGATTTTCATGAATCCGACCGGCAGATTCCGCAATGGACCAACTTTTCCCCTGTCTGACAGATTCCACAGACTGGCAGATCATTCTTCTAACTTTCCTGAATTTTGCGCAAATTTCATAATAGAAAAATACGCAAAATTAAAAAAACCCGGCCAGAAATGCAACATTAAGGATGAGAACAGCAATGAGCTGGGTGTGATTACCCTCTTAGTCTCTCGCACTCGCCTCCTCCCAACAGGCCAGCATAGGAACATAGGGAGCTGCCTTATACTGAGTCAGGCCCTTGGTCCATCTGGCCTGGTATTATCAACACTGGCTGGCAGCAGTGGCTCTCCAGGGTTTCAGGCAGGATTCCTTCCTAGTGCTACATGGAGAAGCCGGGGATTGAAGCTGGGACCTTCTGCATGCAAAGCAGGGGCTCTGCCACTGAGCTAGGGTCCCTCCTGCGAATAGAGAGCATCCCTTCCTCTCCATCCGTCCCTCCCTCTTTCCTCCACCTTCTGCCAGGCTCACCAGAGAGTCTTGGAGCAGCTCTTCAGCCCCTTGCTGATCCGGGATGTTCAGCCAGATGTTGGGGAAGGAGGTAGTGTTGTAGCTGAGACTCAGACACATCTCTGCCACGACTGGCTCACAGGATGGCTCTGTCAGCAGAAGGAAAGGAGAGGGAACCTGTGTTTTGAATAGCACAGGAGAACACGAATCTGCTTGGCTGATCAGACAGAAGTTTCACCCCACCCAAGGTTTCAGGGCTGGGGTCAGCAACGTGCTAATGACACCCAACTCTATGTCATCTTTTTCGGTTTGCGCCAAGGAGGCTGTGAAGGGCCTGAATCGATGTGCAGCTGCAGTGATGAACTGGATCGGGACTGACAAGCTGGAACGTCATCCAGACAAAACATGGAATGGAGTATCCTGAAGTGAGACCGTCTGGCACCCTGAACAGGAGCATTCCTGTTCGGAGGTGAGGATACGTTTGGAATAATAAACAATAATAGAGGTAATAGGATTTATATTGTGCTTTGGAGCATTGGTCTGCAATTGGTGGGTTGGGTGGGGCTCACAATTGGGTTGCAGCTTGACTAGCAGTGCTGCCGCACGGGCACCATGGTTAAAAATTAAGAAGTGGGTCTCATAATACATGTTTGGCTTCACGTGGGGCCGCAGGCCTGAAAATGTTGAAGACTGCTGCCTGAAGGTGTTCAAATCAGAGCACTTGGCATACATCATCTTGTCGCTACAACAGGCTTTTAAGGTAGGCCGGTATTATTGCCCACATCTAACAGACGGAGAAGCCAAGGCTGAGAGAGTGTGGCTTACCTAAGGCCACCCAGTGAGATCATGTCACAGGTGGGATTTGAAAGCGGGCGTCTTGATTGGTGGCGCAGTCTCTGAGACACTGTGCCAGGGCCAGTGTCAAGGGTAGGCATGTTTGGGCACATGCCAAGGACGCTCGCTTGCCAAGGTCCCACTGACAAGGGCCCCCTGGAGTTGCTCCTCCTCTTCACCAGTGCAAGCTGCTTGTTCACCTGCCTCCCGCTCTGGCCCAGACAACGGTGGCAGTGAGAAGGAGCAGCAGGAGATGTGTGACTTTGACATCACCTGGCCGATGCAGGAATCTCATTCCAGGAGGGAGGATTAGCACTCACCCAGTGATGGGTACAAGGTGCTGGTACAGTTGAATTCGTCGCTTCCATCTGGGCAGTCATGCCAGCCGTCGCACACCAGCTCCTGAGCCTGACACTCGCCATTTCTGCAGGCAAACTCTGAGGGGCTGCATGTTTCTGGCGATGGGGGTGAGAAAAAGGACAGCAGAACTTCTGGCTGGCCAGCTATGAACTAGAACTCTGAATGTGCTAACTGGCAGCATCAGCATTAGAGCTGAGCTCAGATGGCCATTTTCACAAGGCGGAGGAGGGCCTAGCTACTATGATTCTCCGAACATTTGGAGGCGGGTTCTGTTCCAGCCTCTGCCACCAAATTCTCCTTGGGCATCTCACTTAACCCCTTTGTTTTAAAAAGCTAACAACTCCAGTTCCTCATCTGAAAAACTGGAATAGCTCTGCAGAGATGCCCTGGGGGCAGCTAAGGCATAAACGTTCTGCGATTCCATCTCAGTGGAAAGAGGGGCTGAAAATCTAATAGGACTCTCTGGGCCTGTTCACATGACACGACAACCCACTGAGGGTTATTTAACTTTCAAGGAGGCTGCAGTGCATGCAGGGTGCATGTGGCTGCCATTTTGCATATCCAGCCCCCGCTTGGAGTTGTTGTGTGATCCTGGTGAACATGGGTTATGCGAAGGTTAAACACCCCTTGCATAACCCTAGAACAGACCATGGGTTATGCATGACACAACAACCCCAGAGTGGGGTCTGGACATGCAAAGTGATGCCCATGGGTGCGGCAGCTTATTGTGGCTTAAATAACCCATGCCGAGCCTCACTGTGTCATGTGAACCAGGCTTCTGTGTGTGTGTGAGTGAACATTTGTCTTAAATACTTTTGAACACACTTTGTTTCAATTCCCTGTCAAATTGCCGCTTTGCTCCAGCCAGTATCCATATTCCCAGAATTCCATGGGCAAGCTTTGGTTGCAAGCCTTGAACCCCGAATACCTTGACCCCGACATCACTAGGACTGCAACTGCTTGACATTTACTTACGTTAATCAACCTCCGCAAGGCTGTCTCTTTCTGTCTTAATCTGCATGGGAGCTGAGGTCATGCAAGGCGTCCTTGCATGTTCCCCGTCTGGATGAGTGACTCATCTGCTGTTTAGATTGTAATTTTCAAAGTTAAGATGCCTGGGGGGGCGGGGGGGAATTAAAGCTTCTTCTTTGGAAAGCTGCTTCTCAGACAACAATTTAAATTTTGTCCAAATCGGTAATCTGAGTGTGTTACTCCCAGCCAGACCGGGGAATTTCAAAACTCCGGAAAGTAGTGTTATGGTTTCTGGTCAACTATTATGTTGTTGAGTTAATAGCACACATAGGGTGGCCACGTATGCATTGCCAAAAAGAGCACAAAATTAGACACAGATTTGCATAACATCTGCATATGTGCACAGATGCAAATGTAGAAATAATTGCAATAATTTAAATAGAAATACATCTCCCTGTAGTGCTGATGACTGTGACTAGGTGATCTGTGTACCTGTTCTGTCTGCTGCCCAGTGCTGTGGATGGGCAAGTCCAAGGCCCCGGATGCCCCCCACTCCCAGGACTAGACAACCCTTCAGAATAGAAGATTGTCCTCTATTAAGTAGGACACATGGCCACCCTATGTCCATTATGGTTGGCTGACAGGGAGATAGTTGGGAGATAGTTGGCAAACTTCCCCTTGTGTATGAATCAGAGCTGGGAGGCAGGGCGGCGGGGTGGTGGCGGCAACCACCCGATAAAAGGAGGGGCAGGTGTGTAGGTAGCCGTGTGTGTGTGTGTGTGTGTGTGTGTGTGTATGTGTACGTGTGTGTGTGTAAGACAGAGAGACAGAGCAGTTTGCAACTTTAAGGCTCCAGGCTGGTAAGCAAGCTAATAGTAGCTGAGAGAAGCTTAGAGATCCATAATGCTCTCTGCTTTGGTTCATTATTAGTTGCAATCCCCTTGCAGGTGGGCCTCTCGGCTTGTAAAATGAGTCACAGGTCGATATGGCCACCTCAGCACATTCCATGCTAAAGAGCCCCGGTACCCAGAGTCTCGGATGTGCCTGAAAAGTGAAGCTATGTTTTCCTTAAAGCTACAGGTGTCCATGCTGAGAAAAATACAATAGTTGTTTCTGCCAAATATGTTACTAAGCAGTGTTAGGCTATGCTGGGAAAGTTGTAGATGAACCCTAATTAACTCTTGCTCCTGTCATACTGCCTCACTGCTATGCCTGGATAACAGGCATGATATAAAACCCATCATGCACTACAGCTCTTGGTTCAGAGAAGCTGTCTGATCCAACCACTGGGTACGCTTGTGCGCTGTAAGGACTCAGTAAAGTCTCCTTGTAAGTACACCTGGATCTGGCTTATCACTTTCTCGGCACCTCTCAGTCTTGGCAGCCCACGGCCAGGGCATACAGCAACAGACAGACAGAAGAAGGGAGGAGAAGAAAAATGTGGATAGGGAGACATTTTTCTCCCTCTCTCACAATATAGAACCCAAAGGGGGTCCTGCCATGAAGCTGATTGGTGGGAGATTCAGGACAGGTAAAAGGGAGGGCTTCTCCACACAGCACAGAGTCGAACTGTGGAATTTGCTACCACAAGACATAATGATGGCCACCAACTTGGATGGCTTTAAAAGGGGGTTAGACAAATTCCAGAAGGAGAAGGCTATCAGTGGCTACTAGTCCTGATGGCTGTATGCTGCCTCCAGTATCCAAGGCAATATGCCTGCATACACCAGCCGCTGGGGACACTGGGTGGGAGGGTGCTGTTGCACTCATGTCCTGCTTGTGGGTTTCCCTTGGGCAGCTGGTTGGCCACCGTGTGAACAGAATGACGGACTAGATGGACCCTTGGTCTGATTCAGCACGGCTCTTCTTACGTTCTTAAGCAACTTGTGAGTTGACTCAAGGCTCCGTGAGCTGCAGGATCTGTCTCTGTGGGTCTGATATGCTGTTTGCCTCCACTTACGCGCTGCATATATCTTTGCAAAATAAATATGACAGAGATGTTACATCTCTAGCGCTCCGTCCTCATCAATGGAGGAAGAAGGGAGTGTGCAATTGTAGCTTGGCAGTTCATAAGTCTGGTTTGGAGTCAGAGATGAGTCTTTTACCCTATTGAGGTACTGCGACATTGGCACAAAAAGGCAAGCTTTGGGGGTGGGGGTTACATCGGTATTCCCATAAGTGATTTCTCTCCTCATGCCCTCTCCCACCGCCCCAGATGGGACTTTTTGGCTGTGAAGAGACAAAGCAGTAATTATGGAAACCAAGAAACAGAAACCCCTAACTGCCAAAGTGTATGTAATCCCAGAAGGCCCAGAGTCTGTGAATAAACAAATGCAGTTCTTCTCAGGGGATGTGAGCCTCTCCCCCTCCACCCATGTGCCACCTCAAGATTTTAATTTCTGTAGCTGAGGAATCTCTCCCACTGCTGAGAGAAGTGGAAAACTGACGTGGCAGGAGGGAAGACAAAGTTTTCCTGGTATTGGGGTTGCAGTTTCTGGGGACAGGGTGTGGTCCTTTCAGAGTTACTCGGGACCTTGTCTCTGAATGTTCAGCTCCCATTTAAAGAAAAAGCAAGCTTCTAGCCCTTTTCGTTAACAGGATGTGCTCAGTAAGCAGTAAACCTGTTCCCACCCCCCAGGTGACCTCTAGGCAATGAATGCAAAGGCGCTGGGGAATGACTAACACAGACACTGCATTGCACAAAAAATCATTCTTCAGTGCAATGCTTTCAAATTATTTCATACAATTAAATAACTTTAAAATCATTTAATTTTAAATAATTCCCCCCAGCCCTGCTTTAAATGCGCCAGACAACTTGATGGTTGGGTTTGGAGCTCTTTTGCATTGATTTACAATGCCTCTGCCCCTCTCCTACAGTGTATCCTTAGCCCTACTTCTGCTAATAAAATGTCTGGCAACAGACCTGCAATTGTCCCAAAGCTCTGGAATGAGACCCCCCTCCACCTGGAAGAATGGGAAGTAATCTATAATAATAAAAGAGGATGCCTGTCTGTCCGACCATCTGTCCGTCAGAGCCATAGCCCCAAGACTGTGAAACCTAGACACCTGAAACTTGGCATGCATACTAGGGGACCCTATGAATCTGAACCTCAGGGTTATTTTGTTCTTAAAATGCATTAATTAATTATAATTAATTAAAATGTGTCCATGTGGTTGAAACCTGCTGTAACATTGTCAGCCCCTAGGGGCAGACGTCCCTAACGGCACATAACTTTGCAGTCCGTACAGTTTGAAGCCAGGGGAGATTAGGAGCCTGAGAGACGGAGTTATATGCCTGTCCCTTTCCCGCTGCCCTGGGGCAGCTCCCCCCCTTGGGAATGGGGTGGACAGACCCCTCCCTCAGGGGGCTACAGGGGTGCACCGTGGCAGGGGCCATGCCTAGGGATACCAGAAGGCATGGTTTCACTCAGACAGGGCAGGCACAATGTCTCCACATCTGACAGCTGTGTAAGTTTGCTTGAAGTCTTCACTGTATCAAACTAAGGGCTTTACTCCTTTTAAAAATTCGCTAGTAGTTTAAAAAGGAGGGGGTGCCTCTCAGTTGCCCTCCCCTCCCCAGTATGCATTCACACAGCTGCCAGCCAGCAGGCATCAAGGCCTAGTCGGGGACAGAAAGCGTGAGCCATGGCAAGTCTCTTGATGCAGCCAACTCTCCTCTGAAGAGAGTTGCAAAAGTGGAGCAGAGAGCTGACCAGCCCGCCCATTCTACCTCAGCTGGTGGCAGACCAAGGCACCAGGAGGCCCCGTCACCTACTTTCTGTGGCACTGTGGGCACGGTAGGTGGCAAAGAACCCGTCGTCCGCGATTCCCTCATCCGCCACAAACAGGACCGTCATGACATGTTGCGATGAGGTTAGAACAGGCGGCACATTGGAGCTGCAGAACCTGTGAAAACAAGAAGGGGAGCTGGATTTGCAGAAAAGCACCCACGTTTACATGGGGCGGGGGGAATGCTCTCTGGAGGCAAAGCAAGCACTGAATGGACAGAGGATGCACAGCCCAAGAGATGCTTCGTCTTGCCTCAGGCGATGAGTCGCTCAGACCAGGGGTGTTTGCTCGACATTGAAAAGATTAGGGCCCAGGCCTGTAGGACACAAATCTGCATAAAATGTGCATATGCTGATTTATATCTATATATGCAGATGCAGAAATAATTACTAGGTTTGCTTTAAATTTCACAGGAGACAAAGTCAACCAATTCATTTCTCATCCAAAGAATCTCAAATAAAATACATTATTCAGTTAATTTGCACCCTGCCCCAAATCATCCCAAACCAATGGAAAAAGCTTGTTGTTCCTTCTAACTAAGTTTAATTGCCATGCAGGGAGATCTTTTTGTGGGGAGGGTGCAGCATGTGGGGAGGGGGGAGTTAACCCATTCCTCCCCAGATGCAATCGTCCTTGAAAACCACCTCCGGCAAGGGAATTAAATATTTTTCTTCCATTGGCACCAATGGACACTGTGGGCTCTAGGCAACAGATCCAGGGCCCTGGGAAACAGATTCAGGCCTAGCAATGCTCCTGGCTCAGACTGAGGAGGCCCAGGCCAGGATTGGAGGGCTTACATGTGGGACCTGCAGCAAAATGTGGCAGCGCAGAATGCTCCTGGTCAGAGTTCCATCCAGCCATGCTCTGTTCCATGGTATTCCACGATTTTCCATTCCATCCCCCCTAGTTTTCTTTGTTTTTCCCTTCCAACTATCACTCATCACTCTGTGCCACTGAGTATGCTCAGTCCTCAATGGGCCACTGGTTTTTTTTGCGGGGGGATCACCCTTAGGGAGTTTTCCCCTGAATATTTTTATTTTTTGCACTGCTGCACATCTTGAGTTTCCCCAAGCCTGCTGATACTTCTCTGTTGTGCACAGAATCTATGTGTTGTTCCCCGAGGCTCTGCAGAATGGGGCTCCCACAGCAGTTTGGCAGACTGCGGGGAGCCCAATCCTGCTGGAACCCTTCCCCACGCACCTTGTACCCCAGCAGGATTGCTGGGATTCTGGAAGCACGGACTCTTCTGGCAGCAGAAGGCCCGGCCCATGCAGGTTCTAGGGTGGCCAATGCACCCCCCCGACCCGCTGAAGCTGGTCACCCCTGCTGTAGATGCAGCCATTTTAGCCACAGAAGCATCCTCGCTCAGGGAATAAGTTCCCTACTAGTAGGGATGTCAGAGAAATCCTCAACGGAATCAAATGAGTTCTGATTTTCATGAATCCGACCGGCAGATTCCGCAGTGGACTGGCTTTTCCCCTGTCAGACAGATTCCACAGACTGGCAGATCATTTTTCTAGCTTTCCTGAATTTTGCGCAAATTTTGTAATCGAAAAATACGCAAAATTAAAAAAACCCATCCAGAAATGCACATTTCCCCCATAGGCTAAACCATAAACATGCGCCTCTGGGGGGAATTTATGTATTTTCACACGTGTGCATTTTTGCACGTGCGAATTTGTGCAAATTCGGAAGCAAAAACACCTGATTCTGTCCATGGGCAGATGACGGAATGAAAGGTGCCTGACAATCCATGAAACTGACACAATGGATTTTACACAGTCCATACATCCCCACCTCCTAGTATATAGGATAGGGTGGACTGCCCTATATTTTTTCCTCCAAGGAACTCAAGGCGACATACATAACCTGCCTCCTCCTCTCCATTTTATCCTCACAACAACAACCCTGTGAGGTAGGCTGGGCTGAGAGTCTGTGACTGGCCCAAAGTCACCCAGTGAGCTTCCATGGCTGAGTGGGGACTAGAACCTGGATCTCCCGGCTCCCAGTCCAACACTCTAACCACTACGCCACACTGGCTCTATAACATATTCTCAGAGAAACAAATAGTAAAGGGAGACCATTTGTTACTGGGTGGATTAGAAATGTAATAAATAAATAACATAAGGGCACAATCCTATGGCCACTAGAAAGCATCTAGACAGCCATATAATTTTTTGTTTTATGGGAAGCAAGCTCAGAGCCAGCACTCCGAGGTCGGTTCCCAGAAAACTGACTCCCTGCCCCCTCCACCTCATAGGTTGTGCGGTTTGTCCCTGGCTCCGCGCTCGTAAGGACAGTGCAGAGTGAGCAAAAAGGGGGCATTCCTGGGGACGGAGAGGGGATGGCAGAAGTGCCGGTATGCCGCTTCCCGTGTGCCATGCGGCCTCCCCGCCCGCTCTGAGGCACCCTGGCTAGACAGCTGAAATCAACCCTCTAGCCACAAATGCAAGGCGGCTGGAGCACAGAGGAGAGGATCCCCTCTGCACTCTACTTGCTCTGCATTGGATAGTTGGTCACCTCTGAGTTTGGAGGTGGCGGTCTATCCCAATAGGATTTCACCCTAAATAAATATAAAACATTAAGGGGGAACCCCCCTGCCTCTAGGGAACTCTAAAATGTGTAATTCATGAAGCAGAGAGCGGCCTTTGGTTTAACTCACCCATTTGACATTTTTGTGGGTTTTTTAAAATTAATGTGACAACTCTGTGGAACATTGGGAACAGGCATTCAGGACACAATGTTTATGTTTCAAGTTATCCATACGCACTCACACATGTATATTCTTTGTTTTCTGTTTAGTGTTTGTTGGTCTGAGAATATGTTGTAGAGCAATTCATACATTATAGAATTTCTTATAGAGTATATATAGGAGAGCAGGGTTGGTGTAAAGCGGCACAACAGCAAAGCAACAAGGAGGCTCTGGATCCACTGTGGATGCCATCATTCTTAAGGTAAAATGTATTAAAAAGGTAGAAACGCTAGCAACAGAGTATTAAAAATATATTTTAATCTAAACGTTTTGGCTCCTGCAGTCATCAGTAGGGCAGAAGCTACACAGCACAGCTACCGATGAAGGTGGAAGCTGAAAAGTTTACCTTAAAATATATTTGTAATACTCTGTTGTTAGTCTTTCTGTCTTTCATACACACATGCACAGGCACGCATGCACGCCTATTCAGTGATATGAGTATCAATTGTGTGTATACACACATCCCTTGCCCCACAAATTCAGGGCTAAAATCGACAAGGGGAAAGCAGCACAAGCCAGTATACTCATAGTCATTAATATAACATAACACAGACAAGAATGATCAAATTGGGCTAAAACACTATTATAAACAGAGTCTACAGTTTTTCCATGCTTTAGTAATATGAACTGAATAAAAATATTACAAATGTTAACAGTAGAAACGCTTCAAAAACCCAGGAGAACATAAAAAGTCTTTGCTAACGCTGGAAAGATGTTTATGTACGCACCAGGCAAACCTCACTTAAAACCAGATGTGGAGCTTTTCTATGTGAGGCATTTATTGTGCACTCGTGATTCCTTACAATGGTTTATGGGTTTTTTAGACGGTGTTGTGATCTCCAGTTTCACTTCTGTTTTTTCAGAGCACTTTTCCAGGGTTTTTTAGAATGGGGAAAATGGGGTATTATTTCTGAAAGTGCTGTTTGTACAAGTACAAACAGCATAGTGGAATATTTGGGGTATTCTACTATAGCACAACTCCAACTAGAGGTTATATAGTGGAAAAGCAGGAAAGGAAAAGCTCTTTGTGTAGACCTCGGATCTCATTTCCACGTCGAGACTGAAGATAGATACAGTGATTAACAGCTTCATGTAGAGAAGCTCATGAAATTGGCCCCTAATGGAAGAACAGAAGCAAAACTGGGAAAGGCAAAACTGGGAAGGGGAACATGAGAAAGGATGCATGATTCATCAGCCCCTGGTCTCATTTGCTGTGGCTGTTCATTCCAAATTTGTGCTTCCTGTCTGAACCATCCTCTCTGGAAATGTCTGGGGGAAAGGAAGGGTTCTGAAAAGAGCAACCATTGGAATTCCCCTGCATTATGGGGGGACAAGAAGCCACCGTACCTGCCCAGGATGCTGGTTGTCCCGATCCCTGCGCTGTCATATACCTCCACAAAGTCATAGTTGCAGTCATCCTGTGACTCCAGGCTGAAGTTGAGGAAATGCAAGTCGATCACGTGGCCCAGGGGCACCAAGATATGCCAGAGGCAGAGCTGGAAGGGAAAGGCAAGTTCGGAAGCTTGCTTGGCCCACCACTGAGGGACAAGGTCTGGTCCGGACTTGACAGGCGGGCTGGCCCAAGACATTTTGCTTCCCGAGGCAAAAAACAAGATGGTGCCCACTCCCATTCCATGTACAAAGGCCAACTTGACTAGCAGATCAATCTTACTTCAATACTGGGGATGGAACATCTTCCTCCTTTGGATCTGAAGGCAGCTGGCTAGTTTAGGGGGTGCAGGGCAAGCCATGAGGCCCACACTGCTCTCCTCTGACACTTTCCTGCCACCTCCCAGCATCTGGTGCCTGAAGAAACTGCCTCGCTCTGCCTAATGGTAGGGCTGGCCCTGTTGACAGGAAAGCTCCTAGCATGGCTCAAAAGGGTGGTATTTAATAGGGATGTCAAAAAGCTGGATTTTGGAGGGGGGTGGCTCTCTCTAATGCAGACTTCCCCAACCTGGGGCTCCCCAGATGTCTTGGACTAAAACTCTCAGCCTCCCCCAGCTAGCATGGCTGCTCTAATGGTCTTTTCTCCAAGCACACTCATCCAGATCTTTGAGCAGTTCTTTGTTAATGTCCTGGTGGGTAATTGTGTAATTCAGTTTCTTTTTAATAGGGTGAGTTTTGCAGAGGCAAAATTGCTTATCCCTTTTGCTTTACTTTGCCGCTACCACCTTCATTTTGTCGTGGCAGTGGCAGCCATTCCTCTCCCCTACTCCTAAAACAACCTTGCCCAACATGGCGCCCTTCAGATGTGTGGGACTAAAACTCCCGTAGGCCAGGCTGGCTGGAAATTATGAGGGTCCAACACATTCGGAGGTTTCCAGATTGGGGAAGCCTGCCCTTGAAGTTCCATCTGCGTGATGCTGGTGAAATGGCCCCATTTTTCTGCCCCTTCACACTGAGGGGGCTCCTGGGGAAGGAGCTCTAATGGTGGCAGTGACCCCCCCCCAGAGGCCTGGGTGGTGGTGAAACCAGGGGAAAATGGGGGAAAAATGGAAAACATTTTTCCCCTGTCATTTTTCCCCCTCCTCAGCCACAATTTTTGGAAAATTTGGGAGAAAAACATTCCCCCCCAAATGTTTCCACCCACCCCATTTTTCTGCCCCCCCGACCTTCACATCTCTAGATCCTCTACCCCACACCTCCAAAAAATCTCAGGAGGCACCTTTTCAGCTGATCCAAATTGATTTAATTGATCCACCTTTTTAATTGATCCTCTTTTTTTCAACTGTGTAAATGAATATAAATGATGATATAAATGAATATATAATCAACTGTAATAAATCTATTAAATAAAAAGTGTTCATTTACAATGCTACTCATTAAAAACTTTTCAGAATAATTGTAGATTGATCAACTATAAATATTGCAGCTGTAGTGGGTCTAGTGAATATAGACATGGCTGGATTTGGGTTTTTTTTCTTTTTCTTTTTTAAAGAATTAGTATCACCTTAACACTCACCTTGAATATTTGAGGTTTTTCTAAGTATACCTAAAATTTGAATTTCAAAAGCAAAATTTGATCACATTTGAAATCCAAGACAATTCTGGAATATTACTACATTTTGAATTTATGTGCAAATTTCATTTCACCTCAAGGTCTGGGCAGCGATATGTTTGCCGTTCAGCTCTTGATAATGCAGTTGCTAATAAAGGGCAGGATCCGAACCATTCTGTCTGGTGACTATTTCTCAAAGGCCTGCAATTCCAATGATTTTGCAAGAACTGATGCAAGGCTGCCTGTTATTAGAGTGTGGTATTGTTCAGATGCTAAAGCATTACTGCCCAATGGTGTGGAGCAAACACAGGCTAGTGTGGCATGGAGACAGTGAACAGGGGGTTCTCTTTTCCGGCCCATGAGCCAGCTCAATCAAGCGCACACTCACCTGCAGATGTGGGTATGGCTGGGGGTAATTTGGGGAGAAGAAGTGCCCCTCCAAGCTGGTCAGGGTCCCCCCACAACCTGGAAGGAGACAAAACAGACATCCTCAGCAGTCCTTCTCCGTGAGCCCCTGCCAAAGGCAGTGAGGCAGGCGGCTACCAGGAAGAGGGCCTTTTCTGCTGTGGCACCCCAGCTGTAGAATGAGCCCCCTAGAGAGATTTGCCTGCTGCCTATGTTGTATTCCTTCCGGCGCCAGTGAAGACATTTCTATTCTCCCAGTATTTTAACATTTTAGCTTCCTAGTCTTTTAGCTCCGGTGTTTTAAATCTGTATATTAAATCTCTGCATTGCTGCTAGGTTTTATTCTGGTTGTACTGTTATAGTGTGGTTTTAAGCTTTCATAATTTATATTGTTTTATGCTGCGCTTTGTGGTTTTAATCTTTGTGAACCACCCAGAGAGTTTCAGGTATTGGGAGGTATAGACATGAAATGAATGAATGAATGAATGAATGAACACATTATGGTGATGGATGGGCTTGCATCACAGGCACCTAGGGTTGGACCTAGTTCACACATGCTAATATATATATATACATCTAAAAATAAGTACTACAATTTAAATAAAAATAGAATACATCTCCCCATAGTGGGGAAGACTGTGGCCAGGTGAGCTTGTGCTACCTGTGGATGGGCTACTTTGAGGCCCCAGCTGCTTCTTTATCTTTAATTTGGACTTGGACTGCACAGCCCAAGGACCGCCCTCTGAATGACCTTCAAGCAAAGGACTGTGTCCTCTGCGATGTAGGACACATGGCCACCATGCTCCGAGGGTCCTGTCCAGTCCAAAACGGATCTGGGGGAGGGAGTTTCTAAGCAAGGGATTCATGAAAGAGGAGAGATTTGGCAAGATTCCCCAATCCAGTGCTTGAGTCTGGGTCATTCATTTCGCTGAACATCCTGAACTATGGAAGTTGCTAAGCATTTGTGTTGTGAGGAGAAGGGAGGTACGAGGGAGCGAGGGACTAGAGGGCAAGGCAAAAGTAAGCCACATGTTTTGACCTCTGGTCTGCCAGATGTCCGAAATGGATCCAGGTTGCCTCTGGGTCCTGGATTCCACCATGTACCCACAACTAGTTTGGGGCTTCTTTTACACACTTCACTTCCATTTCAGAGGCCCATCTACAGCAGTGAGTGCACTGTATCAGAAATAACCCAGTTACGACCCATGGTGTAAAGTGAGCAGGACTTTTTGAACTGTCTGTGCTAAGTCAGACACTGCTTGAGTTGTTTGGTGCTTGCTGGTGACCTGCCCTGATTCTGCCTGGGGACTTTGCAAACTTTTGCGCTTGCTGGTGCAACCCTATCGTTCCTTCTCAGCGTGTAGACTGAAAATGATTCAAAAGGCACAGAAATGGTGCTTCCGCACTACCACTCATGTTGTTTAACTCTCCTCCAAAGGACCCTGGGACCTGTAGTCTTGGGTGGGTGCTGAGAGTTGTCTTAGAAGAGCCTAACCCCCTTATTGAATTGGCACATAAGCTGCAAGCCTTGCTGCTAAAACAGGTTTGAAAATCATTTAAATTTGTAGTGTAGCCATGCCTTCAGTCTCCAAGGTAGTCTTCCCTGCTCCAAAGGAAACTTTGTGCCAGGGTTTAAATGAAAAGGGGATGGGGGAAAAGGCAACTGAGGCAGACATGATAGAGGCTTATAAAAGCATGAACAGTGTGGAGAAAGTGGACAGAGAGAAATCCGGCTTCCTCTCAACTACAACCCAGGATCACACAATGACACTGATTGGCATCAGATGCAGGACAAATGGATGGACTTCTTCACAGCATGCGGAATTAATGTGTGGAACTCACTGCCACAAGATGTGGCTATGGCCAGTGGCTTAGATGGCTTTAAAGTAGGAGCAGACAAATGCGAGGAAGAGGAGGAGGAGGAGGAGGAGGAGGAGGAGGAGAGGTATATCAATGGAGAGGTCTTCTATATAGGCATAATGGCCCTATAGAACCTCCATGCTCAGAGGCAGTCTGCCAATGATTCCCAGTTGATGAGCAGCAACTGAAAGGGAGGGCTGTGGGCTTCATGTCTGGCTTGAAGGCTTCCTGGATTTATCTGCCTGGATGCTGTAGAAAACAGGATACCTGTCCTGACTAAGCGTGAGGCCCAGGGGACGAGGACGGCAACATGGCACTGTCTGTTTAGGGCACGGCAGGGCAAAGCTCCCATCAGGACCTTGGACAGCACACTGGAGGAAGTGCTGGCTGGAGCATTCTCCCATAAAGAGCTGTTGTCTCAGCAAAAAGCTGCAGTCAACTGTGAGGCCATAAGAAGGCTGGCAGAACCTTGTCTTTCAGTGGCTCCCCCCATGACTGCAGTTCTTGAGGGCCAGTGTCTGCTTCTGAAGTCTCATGCTCCTGTGTGGATGAGGGATAAGAGAAGCTGCAGGGGCATCACCCTCAGTCAGATGATGAGAGCTACATCCTCAGGCTGTGATGACACAGAAGGGGGGCTGAGGGCTCCCCCTGGAGTGGGGTGACCTGTGACCTGTCTGAGTCCTCCTCGAGGTAATGTGGAACCTCAGAACCAGGGGACATGACAATACTGGATTAGATAGACTTCAGGTCTGATCCAGCAGAGCACTCCTAGATGTTCTTAACTATTTCATCATTAGAAAAGGCAAATCACAATTTATTTATTTATTACATTATCTATATTCATTTTTGTTCCCCCAGTATTTGTATTTGCCACCCCTTTGTGTCTCTCCCCCCCCCCCACAATTCTTTGAGCATTGCTTCATTGCACATTGTTGCTGGGTGCAAGCTGTACCTTTGTGTTTCGTGCTACAATTGGTTTCATCTCTCTTGTCATGACAGTCATGGTAACCATCGCATACTTCAGCTGGGAGGAGGCACCGCCCGTGGTCACAGAAAAACTCATTCCAGGAACAGTTCTCTAGAACAGACAAATACTCCGAGAGGACAAGAGGCTAAGAATTCAAACCGAGTTGTTTCAAAACTGGTTTTGTCATGGTTCCTCCCTCCTCCCTAAGGGACCTTGGGAATTTTAGTTTTATGAGGGGTGTGTATGAGACCTCTTAAAAAAGAAGTGCCAATCCTGTGGTTTCTTGGGTGATGATGGTACAGGTGGTGGAGGAATGATGAGTTCAATCTGGTTTCAAAACTGCTTCAAACCAGTTTGGGATTGTAGAGCAGGTTTGTCTTTCAGTTCATTTCCTGAACTAGAACTTTCCCATACCCCTGAGAACAAAATTAGCCAGGGTACACACATGGCCAGAGTTTATAACTCAATGCTTGAGTAAGTCTTTGACCCCAAGAGACTCCTCCTGCCCTCTCTGATGATGTTTTGGCTTTATATTTCACTCTGCTTATGGATTTGAATAACAACTTCCTCTTCCCTTGCTAATTTCTCTTGCTGTTTCTGGTGTTTTTTTTTTTAATGCATTGTTTTTGTTTTATTGTTTATTTTGTGGACTGGTTTTAGCTTGTCTTAGCTTTGATTGTCGCTAGTCACCTCAGGGATCTCTTTGGGGACCAAACATCAGAATATTGAATAATAAATGAAGAAATACTTTCTTTCTTCCCACAGTTGCCAGGAATAGCCAGGGTTTGGACAGATCTTTTTGAAGGCTCTCCCTTTACCTGCCCCCCCCGGGGGGGGGGAATTGCTCATGCTCTTTCCCGCTTCTCTCATCCCCACAAGTTGAGCGCACTTACTTTCACTGGGTGGAATGGCTCGATACCTGGCACTGAAGCCTGAGGCAGCAATGTTATCATCCGACACAAAGATGACTTGCAGCCGGCTGGAGTTGGTGTTGATTGTTGCAGGTGCCACGGAGCCACAGTACCTGCAAAAGCCAGTTGGTAAACAAGGGAGCCAAGAGCGACAGCTAGTATTTTCCCATGGCCCCCTGGAAGAGAGAAGGGGCAGGTGTATGGCAGGGGTGTTGAACTTCTGGCCCGCAGGCCAAATCCCCCAGATGGCCACACCTCTTTCCCAAGCCCCACCCCCTTTCTCTCAGCCACTGATAGTTTGTTGGTTTCCCAGCTTTTGTAAAGTTTTTTCTCCCATCCTAAAAGGGTAAAATGTCTCTCCTAAGGTTTCGTTACTAGCAGAATGAGCCTTAAGCTAAACAACGCTGGCATTCTGGGCAGTGGAGGCTGGTGGCTCCGATGTCTGTTGGGTGGTGAATCCGCTCTGGGTTTCAGTCAGAACTCTGAAGGAGCTGTCCAAGGTGCTTCTGGGTTTCAGTCAGAACCAGTCAGAACTCCAAAGGAGCTGTCCAAGGTGCTTCCGGGTTTCAGTCAGAAGCAGTCAGAACTCTGAAGGAGCTATCCAAGGTGCGAAACTCTGACTTTAGAGTTCTGGCTGGTTCTGACTGAAACCTGGAATGGATTCACTGCCCTGCTGGCATTGGAGCCAGCAGCCTCCACTGATTTTAGATATTTTTTGGCAGTTGGGCAGTGTCCTTGGATCCACCCATCACCAGAATGCGGCCTCGGAGAGCTTCTCTGAGACTAAATTCAGTCCTTGGGCTGAAAGAGGTTTGATATCCCAGGTGTACAGGGAGGCTATCCCAAAACATTAACCCTGGGGTAGTGGAGTATGTCTGAAAGCACAGTTGACAGCTTTTTGGCTGGGCTCTGCTCTTGTGCCTTTAAAAACAGTTTGATATGCAGATGTTAGCAGCTGATCAAGCTTCTTCCCATTTCGTGAAAAGCATTACCTGCTGATTTCTGTAGATCAAGCTGCTGTTAAAGGCATAGGACTTGGCCAAGCCATTTTTTCCAGATCAATTGATAACCCTAACTGAAAGGAATTCAGGGGAAATCTTTCACAAGGAAATTCTCCAAAAATTAGATTGCAGGAACACACACATACACACTTCTAACTCGTACATTCAACAGCATTCCCAATTATGAGTATCATGTCCTTCCTCTACCGCTCACAGCGGTATACTATACATCAGGGGTCCCCAACCCCCAGGCTGTGGACTGGCACCGCAGGTCCGTGGCCTGTCAGCCACCGGGCTGCAGGAATGTGCGAAACCCCCTCACCTTGGGTCTGCAGGGGTCTGCAGGGGTCCACGGGGGTGGGGAGGTGATCTGTTCCCCCCCCCCGGAATCCTTGCTGGCCCCGGACGGCTCCGCTCCTTGGTGAGTCCACAGAGCTGCCGGCCGGCTCTGGCCACTGGCGGACTTCTGGCTGCTGGGACACAAATGGCGTCTGCATAGCAGACGCCATTTGTGTCCCTGTTCTACAAGTAATAGGCTACATAAATCTTTACATATCTGATTACTGCAAAGAATAGGGACACAAATGGCGTCTGCTACATGGATGCCATTTGCGTCCCAGCGGCCAGAAGTCCGCCAGCCGAACCCCCCCCCCCACAGTCCGTGGAAAAATTGGACTGGTTCCTGGCACCAAAAAGGTTGGGGACCGCTGCTATACATGATCTAATAAGAACAGCAGAAGAGCCCTGCTGGATCAGACCAAGGGTCCATCTAGTCCAGTATTCTGTTCACACAGTGGCCGACCAGCTGCCCACGGGAAACCTGCAAGGAGGGCATGACTGCAACAGCACCCTCCCACCCAAGTTCCCCAGCAACTGGTGTACACAAGCACACAGCCTCTGATACTGGAGGTAGCACAGAGCCATCAGGACTAGTACCTATCAACAGCCTTCTCCATGAATTTGTCCAACCCCCTTTCAAAGCCATCCAAACTGGTGGCCATCACTACTTCTTGTGGAAGTGAATTCCACAGTTTAACTCTGCACTGTGTGAAGAAGTCCTTCCTTTTCTCTGTCCTGAATCTCCCACCCAACAGCTTCATGGGATAACCCCAGGCTCTGGTTTTGTGAGAGAGGGAGAAAAATGTCTCCCTATCCAATTCACACCATGCATAATTCTGCACACGTCTACCATGTCTCCCCGTACTTGCCTTTTTTCTAAGCTAAACAATCCCACCTGTAGCCTTTCCTCATAGGGGAGATACTCCAGCCTCTTGATCATTTCAGTTGCCCTTTTCTGCACTTTTCCCAACTCTACAGTGTCCTTTTTTAGGTGCGGTGACCAGAACTGGACACATTATTCCAAGTTTGGCTGCACCATAGATTTGTACAGGGGCGGCATGATCTTGGCAGTGTCTGCCTCCCCCTTTGAGAGTGTTCCAGGATAGCTTAGTGCTTTTTGTATTTCGGGCATCCCAGGCATCCGTCTGTACTGCCTGTGCTGTCTGGGCTGCCCTGAAAGGAGGACCACTGAGTTCAGCATTAGAACCATAGGGATTGAGTTTTACATTTCTGCCCCCACCCTGCCAGCAATGTCCCTTTGCTTGAATTCATGTGCAAAATGTCAGTTTTAAATTCTTCTTTTTCAGTCCCACTCCAACATTCTCAGGGCCAAAACAGAAGTTACTTTAAATGTGTGTCCAGCAGTTGTTTTTACCCTCAAGTAGGTGGAGAGCCCCTGATCCAGATTGGGAGCATGGCATGGAGGGTAGGGGGCCTTTGAGATCCAGATTGGGCACCCTGTCCCTACTCTAGAGTAAACATAAAAGGAAGAGATACACATTTAAAGTAATTTCTGTTTTGGCCCTCAATTATGGATCTTGTTGAGATTTTAAGGTTAATACCAAGATATAAAAGTATTGCATTCGACAAGATGTAATTTCACAATATTAAACATGGTCATCTTTTGACTTTGCATTAAATTTTGATATAAAACTACCTGCTTGTTTCTAAGGGTTCCCCACTCATGGTACGTTCCAGCAGCCACCACGGGGGGGGTGGGGAGATGGACGGATGGACGGACAGTCACATGAACTAGCAGCCTTGCGAAAGTCAGATTCACAAGCCAGAAAACAACAACTCACTTTTGATGTCTCTCGTGTCAACATGAATTGGCCTAGAAATCCAACCCTCCAGATGTGTCTGACTTGTGACAACTGCTCCCGCTCAGTGCTCTGGTTGCCCCACAAGCAAGCAAAATGCATAAAAAGGAGAGGAGGTGGATTATGTACAGTGCCTTGGGTTCCTTGGAGGAAAGGCAGGATATAAATGTAACCAAATGTTTTTCTCCATCTCTCGGACCTCATGGTCACCCAGTTAAATTGGTTGGCAGTAGATTTATGGCAGGCGAAAGAAACAGTCTCTACTGTCACCTTCTCTGCTCTGATCTTTTGTCGTCTCGCTTTGTTCCCCTCACATCTCTCCAGCACTGATGACCCAACCACTCACCTCCCCCATCACTCTGACCACGCGACACCCCTACCTTGGCTTCCTGCTCCCGGATCCAGCACACGTTTCTTGCCCTTACCTGCAAAGCGCTCTGTGCCCTTGCTGCTTGCATCAATATCTGGGCACATCCCTGCCTGTGAACTCTGCTTCTCCTGCTCCACCCTCACCAGCCCTCCAAACATCCCTTGCTGCCTCAAAAGACTCCCCCCTGTCCCCCTTGCTGCCCCTGATGCCTGGGACTGCCCCCCCCCGCAGTTGGCCAGCGTTGGCCAGAATGCTGGACTAGACAGACCTTGGGTCTGATCATAGGAACATAGGAAGCTGCCTCAGACTGAGTCAAGACCCTTGGTCCATCTAGCCCAGTATTGTCAACACTGACTGGCAGCAGTTGCTCTCCAGGGTTTCAGGCAGGATTCTTTCCCAGCCCTGCCTGAAGAAGCCAGGGATTGAACTTGGGACCTTTTGCATGCAGAGCAGGGGCTCCACCACTGAGACACAACCCTTCCCCTAAGAAGAATCGCTCTTCTAGCATCCTTAACCAAGGCTGATCAACTGCAACTGAGACAATCACATATTCTTTCCCTGTTTACCCCTGCATAATAACAACACTGGCAACACGACAACAACAAGCATCATAACCTTATGGAATTCGCTGCTACAAGACATGATGAGGGCTGCTGTCTGAGGTGGCTTTAAAAGGCAATTAGAGAAATGGATGGAGAGTTTTATCAGGGAATATTAGCGAAGTGAAACCTCCATGCTCAGAGGCAGTCCAGCTCAGAACACCAGTTGCTGGGAAGCAAGACGTGGGAGAAGGCCCAGCTTGTGGGCTTTTTAGAGGCATCTGGCTAGCAACAGTGGGAAACAGGGTTCTCTTCTTATGTCATTATCGAGTAGGGGTTTATGAGAATTTTGTTTTTGCTCACAAAACATCTGAGGATGCCTTGTTCGAAGCCCCAACGTGAACACGTGTCCACTGAAAATGTTCACAAATCACTGGCCGCGTGCATGAGTTCAATTTGCACGACTTTCCCATCCAATTTTCGCAAATTTCATGTTCAGTTGCTGCTTGATTGGTGCCCTTTTCCCGTTCGCGCAGAATGAGCAGTGATCGCAAACCCAACCGGGAATCGGGCGCAGGATGAGAGGCGAGACGACAACCTAGCGATCTCGAACCTCGTTCGTTCGCCTGTCCCTAGGATCGAGTCCCTCGTAGCCCATTGTTTATGGTGTTGGGGCACATGCTCCTTGCTTGGTGGATCACAAATGGGGCCGGCCCTGCTACTAGGTAGAGTGAGACGGCTGCCTCAGGCGGTGGGTGCTGGACGTTGGGGGGTGACGCCGAGGTATGAGACAGGGCTGTGTGTGCCATCCAGCCTCCCCACTGGCCCCTAAGCCAGCCTGCTACTTGCTAGCATTGAAGGAAAACTTGAACGCTAGTCTGGTCAGCTCTGGAATGTGGAATGGCAGAGAGGCTCCTTTGCCTCAGGCAGCAAAATTTGGGCTCACTCTACACACACACACACACACACACACACACACACACCAGGCCTATCCTGCTCCACTGAATGCTACCAACCCAGGGTAGGATGGTACCTCCTTACCTGGTGGTCCCGTCCCACAACGAGGCTGCGTCCTGCTCCTTGTATATCTCTAGCCGGTCGTAGAGGCACGAGGCTGAATTCTCCACGTCCAGCACCTCCACCTTCAGTTGGATGGCCATCCCTGCCGTCACCTGGATGTGCCATTTGCACAGGGCATTGGGAGGGTAGTGGGCAGGGTAGCTGGGGGAGCTGAAGGAGCCCTCGGGGCCACGGAGGGTCCCCCCGCATGCTGCAAGAGGAGACAAAGGAAGAACCCCACTCTGGGATTGCGTCTCTGCAAAGAGCAGGGAATTGCTAAACAGAGGCGGCTGTGTGCATACCAAATAAAGAGGAGAGACAGGATGGTGAACTGGTTAGAACAGCATCCTTCAACCTGCTGGCTGGGGATGATGGGAGTTGTAGTCCCAACACATATGGAAAGTGCCCAGTTGGGGAAAGTTGGGTTTGAGTGTCAGGCTAGGACTGGAGAGGTCCTGGTCGAAATCCCCAGACTGGGTGACTTCGGTGAGTCGTTGCCTCTGAGGCAAACCTACTTCACAGGGCTGTTGTGAGGGTAAAAGGGCAGAAAAGCTATGTACCCCACTCTCTGCTGAACTCCTTGGAGGGCAACTGGGATATAAATGCAATTAATAAGGACCCCCCCCCCCCCGTTTTATAATTTATAGCGGTTACTCAAGGCCAATTTTGTGTTCAAAAGTTCTGGCATTTCAAGCTGAGAGCTCTTGGAATGTGTGCAGAGTGCACTGTTGCTGGTGAGGGGCAGAATAAACTTTTTTTTTTAAGGGCCTAAAGTCATACTGGCTTCAGCCTGGGCAGGGTGCCCTTCCCCTTGGGCAGGAAGCAATTTTTTTTGCAAGGGAAATTGTTTGGTCTAGCACAGAGTCCATGATCTCATGGGGGTGCCTTTTTAGATGGCCATGTGTATTACTGAAGCATCCAGCTAGCACTTCTCCCCCTCGCCGTTCCTTGCTTGACAACTGCTTCTGCATTCCTGATATGTTAGAACAGCGACATCAAATCTGTTTGCTAGCCCTGATAAAAGAACTATTCTGAGCATGTGTAGTTTTGCATTTTAAACTCACCATCATGACTACAGAAATAAAATGGAGTTTGCTTCTGCTGCCATCAATACCAGCTGCTCTCTGGATGGTGATTTGGGGGAGGGTGTTAGGCTGTCATGCTCTGGACTTTGGCCCCAAAGTTAAGCTTTAGCTGCACCACTGCCCCCCATTCTGTTTTTTAAATTGTATCGTACAGAAAGAAAACACTTATGCACCATGCTCAAATCATGCCTTTCGGAGTGGGGAAGGCATAGAGAGCCTTTCTACATGAAGCTTTTATTGTGCACGTATGATTGCTCACTTATGGTAGTTTGTAGGTCCTTTACATGATGTTGCCATCCTCCAGGGCCTCTCGCACTCTTTGCAGCCATTTCCCCGGCTTTTTTTTAAATCAAGGAAAGTGTGGTATTATTCAGAAATGGAGGAACAAGACTCTTGCATAATTGTGCAATTCTGCTCTATCACAGCCCCATCTAGTGGTTGTGTAATTAAAAATATAGAAAGGCAGAGAAAGACCCCTACCCCCCACCCGCCACTTGTAAGGTGCAGGTTACAAGCCATATGTAGAAAAGCCCACAGCTTCAGCAGCAAGGGGCTACTCACGGGGTGCTGGTGTCATGGTTCCACGTGGTTCTCCCTGGGGTGGCATGGGCGTGGATTTAGGGCTTGGCCAGGTCCTGGTGATGGGTGTTGAAGTAGCATTGGTGATGGTGTGGGCATTAGAAGCCCCAGGTGAGTGTTTGATTGGGTGAGCGGATCTCAGCTCTTCAGCCACAAAAATAGAATTCAGAGGCAAGGGGATGAGAAGATCGAGGTTAGGAAAGAGAGACTGCTGAGGTGTGGCTCTCAACAGCCCCACCCAGAGTTACATTTGCCACCCCCCACCACTCATTTTGACATTGCAAATGTGCACATTTTAAAATTCACCTAAGAACACAACAATAACATATGAGGTTAATCACCATCCTTGGGAGAGGTGGCATTAATAATACCCGCTTAGTTCTTTATTTGAAGTATTTTTATGCCACACCTCAGTCAAACAGGCTTCCAGAGTGGCTGACATATAATCAAACTGGGCCACCCCTGCCCACAGGCTTGCAATCTAACAAGACACGACACACATGGACAAAGGGATGGGGATGGAACAGGGGAAAAATTAATCAGCAGGGTTGATGGAATGGCTCTGGTCCTCCCTCCCTCCCTCCCTCCCTCCCTCCCTCTCTCTCTCTCTTTCTCTTTCTCAGCTTTCTCAGCTCAGCCTTCTGGAATGGCTGCTGGTGGTAATAGGTGAGGGAGGGGAGCCTTCATGGGGGAATACCCAGTTATGGACTTGCCCAGTGATCACTTACCTGCTGAATTAATCATGGGTCACCACCATTAATCACCATGTTTAAGCTCAGCATTCTCAGACACTGGATCCAGAGTTCTTGGAGAAACTCTCCAAGAAACTGGGGCAAATGAGCCCTATTCACACAACAATCAAGCCTTCACTGACAGCGGGGGGGGCAGAGCAGGGATCGCATCCTGACCCAACCCTCGTGTGTTCAGCCAAAGGTCCAGAGTAGTGTTGCTCAACCTGGCGCCCTCCAAATGTGTTGGACTACAACTCCCATCACTTCATCGGGTGATGAAGAGTGCCAAGCTGAGGAAGGCTGGTTCAGAGCTTACGAGTGTCGTTGTTGTTTATTCGGTCAGTCGCTTCCGACGCTTCGTGACTTCATAGACCAGCCCGCGCCAGAGCTTCCTGTCGGCCATCGCCACTCCCAGCTCCCCCAAGGTCGAGTCCGTCACCTCCAGAATGTCATCCATCCATCTTGCCCTTGGTCGGCCCCTCTTCCTTTGGCCTTCCACTTTCCCTAGCATCAGCATCTTCTCCACGGTATCCTGTCTTCTCTTTGAATCAACGCCTGGAGGGCCAGAGTGGGAAGAGGTCCCACACATTCAGTGTGCATGTGAAAGGTATAGAAATGAAATAAATAAATAAATAAATAAATAAATAAATAAATGACCTATGCTGACCACAGGGGATGCATTTCCCCTCTTCCCTCCACATCCTTTTTCCCTTGTGTGTCGCGTCTTTTTAGACTGTAAGCCTGTGGGCAAAGACTGTCTTGTTTTACTGATTATATGTAAGCCACTCTGGGATACCTTTTGGCCGAGGAATGGGATAAAAGCACTTTAAATATAGAAATAGATGGTTGTTAATGGAGCTTTGGGATGGCGACATCAAAGATTTTCTTAAGAGGGGGAAAGCTTTGCCCTGGACAGTTTGATGAAGCCAGGCCTGAATTGAGGAAACCTCCCTGTAAATGAGGCATCCCTGAGAAGTCGTGTTGCCTGCAACGTACGGGAGACGATGACGATGCCCACCAGTAAGGCCAGCAGCAGGAAGAGCACGGTGCCGAGAATGGCCACACAGAGCCAGGAGAACTTGCAGTCCGGCTTGAACTTCCTGCTTGCCACGTCCCGGACCTGTTGGGCTGCAGGTAGAGAAGCAGGGGTGCAGAGTCACAATGCAGCCGGTGCACAGGACTAGGGTGGCCGCTTGTGAACCGAAAAAAAGGACAGGCATCCCCCCCCCCCCCGCAAAGAAGACACCGATTGGCATAAAATGTGCATTTGCTCATTTATATGTATAGATGCACATTTAGAAATAATTATTATAGTTTAAATAGTATGTCACACCATGGTGGGGAAGACTGTGAGAAAGTGGGCTGTGGGCCTTTCTCAGTCTGCTGTCCAGGTGCTGTTGATGGGCCCTTTTGATCTTCCTTCTGAGGGTTCTTTATCTTGAATCCAGACCTGGACTGGACAGCCCTTCAAAGAGAGGACTCCTTCAAAATAGAGGACAGTCCTCTGGCAACCCTTCAAATAAAAGAATGTCCTCTGTAAAAGAGGACTCCTGGCCACCCTACACACTACCACCCACCCTGCAAACATAGCTAGCTTCCTTATTCCAGGTCCGCTTATTTTATTTAGTTATTTAATTTCTAAATTAATTACATTTATATCCCGACTTTCCTCCAAGAAGCCCAAGGCATTAGCACTTGAACCACCACCACCTCCTCCTCCTCCATTTTATCCTGACAACAACCCTGTGAGGTAGGTTAGGCTGAGAGCCAGTGACTGGCCCAAAGTCACCCAGTGGGCTTCATGGCTTTTGTCCCTCTAGCCTCCTTCCAGGTCTAGCCTGCCCTGGGGAATGGGACTGGAGAAGGGTTGCTGCTGTAGGGCTGTGAAATGTTGATGTTGAAAACGCTGCTTTTCTTAGGATTGTACTGCTTCTGCTGTTTTTAACTTTTGATCCTGGATTTATTTTATGCTTTGGCTGAGTGCTCAAAATTGTTTTTAGATATATGTTGTCTTTATGTATATTGTCTGTTTGTGTTTTTTTTTATATTTTTAAATTTTCCATATTGTATTTTCAGTGTTTTAATCTTTGTAAATAGCCCAGGGAACTTCGGTTATGGGACAGTATAGAAATGAAATTCTTCTTCTTCTTCTTCTTCTTCATCATCGTCATGTATGTGTGTGCTGTTTTTCCAGAACAGCCACAGAATGCACTCTGTATATGGACAGAACCTTGAGTTTATTGGTTTTTTGGGTCTTCACTGAGATATCCGTGTTGTTTTGATGAAGCAAAATGTGGTCTTCTTACTGGTCGCAGCAGCAGAATATTGGCTGGTTTGCAACAAAGGTGAACCCAAACTCATCTGTTCTCCCTGGCTTTTAATGGTTATTTGTTGGTTATATTTATATTATATTCATTTATCAGCTGCCTTACAGCCCATATTAGGGCCCCCAAGGCAACTTACAGTTAAAACTGATGGATGTTTTGAAACTGTATTTTACTGAAACTGTTTGTATTAAACTTGTTCATATTTAATATTAATCACTTAATATGTTTTCATTGTTTTTATTGACATTGTTTTTATTTGAAGTTGTGCGGACTTACTATGATTTGAACCGCTCCCCAATCACCTTTGCACTCACAGGGGAGGGTGGCTGAAGGGATCCCCGCACACCGGATCATTTCCTCTGCCTCCATCATGCTAGCCCCCTCAAATCCTCTACCAATGCCTCAACCCCCTCCCACTACAGTGACCCCCACTGGCAATACCAAAACCGTTGGCAGCAAGTTTCACGCTGCTTCTGTTCTCGCCATCTGGTTGACTCTGGGCTGCTCCCTCGCCATCCTCCTCGAATACGGGGTTGGAGAATTCTGTCAGCAAGAACCGTGGCAAAGGAGGTGGACCCGGAGAGCTGGCATTTTCCTGGGGAAAACCAGGCAGCAGTGAGACAAAAATGGATATCTATCTATATCTATATCTATATCTATATCTATATCTATCTTCTTCCCACCCCTCCAACTGCTGAAGAAAGCAGTACTAATTACATTTTTATCTGCCTTTCCTCCAGGAACCTCAGGGTGGCACACAGAGTTCTTCCTTCCAATCATTTTATCCTTACAATAGCCCTGTAAAGTAGGTTAGGTTGAGAAATAGTTTCAGCAAATAGCTGAGTTTGCAGATAACGGTAACCCATGGCTTGGGTTGTTGAATTCTGGGTTGATGTGATGCGTGAACTTGTTCATGCTAACAAAGCATGGTTTGTTATCCACCAACAATCCACAAAGAGAAGCCATGCTTTATTGTTGGGTTGTGCACTCTGGGATGTTTAAACCATGGGTAGTTGTTACATCTTCAGCAAAGGAGATCATTACCTTGTCGTGGTGCTGGAGCTTGAGCACCTCAATGATGTCATGAGCTAAACCATGAAGGGACACCCACGACGGGAAGGTCATGGCAGAGAGATCAGACTAAATACAATCCCTGGGGAAGGAAACGGCAACCCACCCCAGTATTCTTGCCATGAAAACTAAATGGATCAGTACAACCAGAGATATGTCGGTATACCATCGGAAGATGGGACTGCCAGGTCGGAAGATGGTCAAAATACTACTGGGGAGGAACAGAGGATAAGTTCAACTAGCCCAAGATGTGATGACACAGCTAGCTCAAAGCCGAAAGGATGGCTAGCAGCCGATGGTGCTGGTGGTGAACGACGAATCCGATGTTCTAAAGATCAGCACACCATAGCAACCTGGAATGTAAGATCTATGAGCCAGGGCAAATTGGATGTGGTTACTGGGGAGATGTCAAGATTAAATATAGACATTTTGGGTGTCAGTGAACTGAAATGGACTGGAATGGGCCACTTCACATCAAATGACCACCAGATCTACTACTGTGGACAAGAGGACCACAGAAGAAATGGAGTAGCCTTCATAATTAATAAAGTGGCTAAAGCAGTGCTTGGATACAATCCAACAAATGACAGAATGATCTCAATTCGAATTCAGGGTAAGCCATTTAACATCAAAGTGATCCAAATATATGCCCCAACCACAGATGCTGAAGAAGCAGAAGTAGATCAGTTCTATGAGGATCTGCAACACCTACTGGACAGTACGCCAAAGAAAGATGTTATTTTCATTACAGGAGACTGGAATGCTAAGGTGGGTAGTCAAATGACACCTGGAATTACAGGCAAGCATGGTCTGAGAGAACAAAATGAAGCAGGACATAGGCTGATAGAATTTTGCCAAGACAACTCACTGTGCATAACAAACACTCTCTTCCAACAACCTAAGAGACGACTTTATACATGGACTTCACCAGATGGTCGACACCAAAATCAGATTGACTACATCCTTTGTAGCCAAAGGTGGCGGACATCTATGCAGTCAGTAAAAACAAGACCTGGAGCTGATTGTAGTTCAGATCACAAACTTCTTATTGCACAATTTAGAATCAGACTAAAGATAATAGGGAAGACCCACAGATCAGTTAGATATGAGCTCACGAATATTCCTAATGAATATGCAGTGGAGGTGAAGAATAGAGTTAAGGGACTAGATTTAGTAGATAGGGTCCCGGAAGAACTATGGACAGAAGTTCGCAACATTGTTCAGGAGGCGGCAACAAACAACATCCCAAAGAAAAAGAAAACCAAGAAGGCAAGATGGCTGTCTGCTGAGACACTGGAAGCAGCCCAAGAAAGAAGGAAAGCAAAAGGCAACAGTGATAGGGGGAGATATGCCCAATTAAATGCAAAATTCCAGAGGTTAGCCAGAAGAGATCAGGAATTATTTTTAAACAAGCAATGCGCAGAAGCGGAAGAAGATAATAGAATAGGAAGGACAAGAGACCTCTTCCAGAAAATTCGAAACATCGGAGGTAAATTCCAGGCAAAAATGGGTATGATCAAAAACAAAGATGACAAGGACCTAACAGAAGCAGAAGAGATCAAGAAAAGGTGGCAAGAATATATGGAAGATCTGTATAGGAAGGATAATAATATCGGGGATAGATTTGACGGTGTGGTCAGTGAGCAACATCCTGAAGAGTGAGGTTGAATGGGCCACAAGAAGCATTGCTAATAACAAGGCAGCAGGAGATGACGGTATCCCAGCTGAACTATTTAAAATCTTGCAAGATGATGATGCTGTCAAGGTGATGCATGCCATTTGCCAGCAAATTTGGAAAACACAAGAATGGCCAACAGACTGGAAAAAATCAACTTATATCCCCATACCAAAAAAGGGAAGCACCAAAGAATGTTCAAACTATCGAACAGTGGCACTTATTTCACATGCCAGTAAGGTAATGCTCAAGATCTTGCAAGGTAGACTCCAGCAATTCATGGAACGAGAATTGCCAGATGTACAAGCTGGGTTTAGAAAAGGCAGAGGAACTCGAGACCAAATTGCCAATATCCGCTGGATAATGGAGAAAGCCAGGGAGTTTCAGAAAAACATCTATTTCTGTTTTATTGACTATTCTAAAGCCTTTGACTGTGTGGATCATAACAAATCTTGGCAAATTCTTGATGGTATGGGGATACCAAGTCATTTTGTCTGCCTCCTGAGGAATCTGTATAACGACCAATTAGCAACGGTAAGAACAGACCACGGAACAACGGACTGGTTTAAGATTGGGAAAGGAGTACGGCAGGGCTGTATACTCTCACCCTACCTATTCAACCTGTACGCAGAACACATCATGCGACGTGCTGGGCTTGATGAAGCCAAGGCTGGAGTTAAAATCGCTGGAAGAAACATTAACAATCTCCGATATGCAGATGATACCACTTTGATGGCTGAAAGCGAGGAGGAGCTGAGGAACCTCATGATGAAGGTGAAAGAAGAAAGTGCAAAAGCTGGGTTGCAGTTAAACCTCAAAAAAACCAAGATTATGGCAACCAGCTTGATTGATAACTGGCAAATACAGGGAGAAAACGTGGAGGCAGTGACAGACTTTGTCTTTCTAGGCGCAAAGATTACTGCAGATGCTGACTGCAGCCAGGAAATCAGAAGGCGTTTACTTCTTGGGAGGAGAGCAATGACAAATCTTGATAAAATAGTGAAGAGCAGAGACATCACACTGACAACAAAGGTCCGCATAGTTAAAGCAATGGTATTCCCCGTAGTAACCTATGGCTGCGAGAGCTGGACCATAAGGAAGGCTGAGTGAAGGAAGATCGATGCTTTTGAACTGTGGTGCTGGAGGAAAATTCTGAGAGTGCCTTGGACTGCAAGAAGATCAAACCAGTCCATACTCCAGGAAATCAAGCCAGACTGCTCACTTGAGTGAATGATATTAAAGGCACAACTGAAGTACTTTGGCCACATAATGAGAAGCAGGATACCTTGGAGAAGATGCTGATGCAAAAGGAAGAGGGGCTGACCAAGGGCAAGATGGATGGATGATATTCTGGAGGTGACGGACACGACCTTGGGGGAGCTGGGGGTGGCGATGGCCAACAGGAAGCTCTGGCATGGGCTGGTCCATGAAGTCATGAAGAGTCGGAAGCGACTGACCGAATAAACAACAAAGTTGTTACATGTGAAGGCAGAACCATGGGTTGTCTGGGGGCTACACAGGCAGCAGAGAAGAGCAGTAAAAACAACAGCAACAAAAACAAACCAGTCACTCTGCATGCCAGTACGACAGTGCCGCAAAGGCATTTGGGATACAGGGAAGGAGCAGGCGAGGGAGGACAGAAACAAACAACCCGTGGTATAACATCCCAGAGGGCACAACCCAAACACTCTGAGATGGGGAAAACAAATCATGGTTTGATTGTCTGCCAGACAAACCCTGGGTAGGGCAATAAACCATGGGGTAACCATGGGTTAAATAAACCATGGGTTAGTGTTATGTGTGAACCAGGCCACTGTGTGACTGAAGAGGTGACTGACAAGTATTTGGGCCTCAAAGCTGGAGCAGAATTAAAGGTGGTGAGATCCCTGTGTAAAATGGCTTTGTGGCCAATGGGGACAGGGGGCAGGGTTCTCTCTGACTCAGGGCCAAATTAACCAAAGGTTAATGTATTTAGGGTGCAATCCTATGCATGTTTAGTCAGAAAAAAAGTCCTCCAACTCCCAGCATTCCCCAGCATAGCATAAGATTGTACCCCATTATGCGTTTATTTAAAATATTTCTATGCCGTCCTTCATTAACAAATTCCAGAGGAGTGTACAAAATTCAGTAACGTAGCAATAAAATTTGAAATAGAAAACCACAACAAAACAAAAAAAGTATCAGTACACTGGGCAGAAAATCAGGAAAGACTTGGTTGAACAAATAAGTGTTTAATATGTTTTGTGTGTGCAGGGGGGTCCATTTGGGGTGGGGGGGCTAACAGGATCCGGTAGAGAGGGAATATAATCCTTTTGTCCCTTCCTCAGAAAATCCCTTATCTGAATGTTTTTTGCTGTGTTTGTGTGTGTGGTGGTGATGTTGGCAGGGGGGGATCCCTCATTGGTGCCAAGGGGAATTGTCTTCTGATGCAAAGAGCCCCATCTGAGGAGGAATTTTCTTCAGGGAGGAAAGAGTTAAACTTTCCCTCCACAGAGGAGGAAAAGGTCGCATTTCCCCCTCCATGTCTTGGGGGATTCTGATCATTATCTCCCCTCACCCCCACCCCACCCTGCAACACCCCAGCTGATGCTATATGCATTTTAAAAAACTTGCATGTTCAATATAAAGTCACATTAGCCTTGCATGAGGGAGAATCCATATAAAACACTACCCTGATCTCAGTGGAGGAACCACCGGACAGAACCAACACGAACATCAACAAAACAGCAAAGGAATGAAACAGTAAAGCAGCTGAAAATACTTCAACAAGAATCCAGCCCTGAGCATTTGTCAGGATGCAATCCTACATACGTGAAACACTGCTCAGAATTTTTAAACGCTTGAAAGCCCTGACTACAAAGCAAGGAAGTCTTGCCTTGAAAAGAGAGCCTGTAGATGCTAGATTGCACCTCCACCCTCCCCTCCCTGCTGGGTAGACGTTCTTCAAGCCAAGACGGCGTGGCTTCCGACAGGGAAAGAACATGCTGGATCCACTCCGGCATACTTTCACAATAGGATAATTGGGTTTATTTCGGGGAGAGCACGCAAGCAAGCACTTTTACATTAACCCAGCCCATAAGGAATAAATAACATGTTACTATCAGCAATACGCACAAGTGCATGGAAAAAGTCACACTGCTAATTGCATTCATATGGGAGGATTCTGGGTTGTTTTAAGCATTCTGCCTCCATGATCTCAGTAAACCTTGCAACAGAGGTAGGCAACGTGGTGCCTGTGGACACCAATGTGCCCCCGGGCACCTTTCTGGGGACCTGCCAAGGTGCCCTCCCCCTCCTACTTTTTTTCTTTTTAATTCATAAATTCTCTTACCAGCAGTGGAGGATGGTGGGTCCTATGCCAGTGGGGTGGTGAATCCACTCTGGGTTTCTGTCAGAACCAATCAGATCTCTAAAGAAACTATCCAAGGTGCTACACCCATTTTGGGGGATGGGGTTCAGCACTTTGGCGACCTCCTTTAGAGTTCTGACTGGTTTTGACTGCTTACTGGCCGCTGGGATGGCTGTGAAACTGATTTCTATTGGCACTGAAAACCTGTGGGTTCAAAGGAGTTGTTTAGTGCGTTGGGCTCAGACTCCACCTCTGTCTTCTCCTCAGTCTTTTGGGCAGGTTACTTGTCCTTTTGCCATCCCTCCCATAGAAGCAATTTTGTGGCGGTGCCCAGGATTGTTTCTCATATTGCCAAATGTGCCCATGGCTTAAAAGGTTTTCCTTCAACATCCACCCTGCAAAGCAGACCAATATTATTTACTTTATTTATTTATTTGATTTATACCCTGCCTTTCTACCAAAAAGTGGCACTCGAAGCGGCTTACAAAACAATTTAAAACAGATGAAAACGATGAAACGCATTTCAATACAGTATAATGCGTATTATTCCCATGTGGCAGATGGTGCTGCGGTGTGTCTGGGGAGGCTAAGGCTGGGAAACCGTGTCTTCTTGACTAGGGCCACCGACTCAGAACATCCCAATTCCCTTCTCCCACTCTTAGCAACAGTGGGGGCTGGTGGCTCTGATGTCGGTGGGGCGGCGAATCCACTCCGGGTTTCAGTCCGAATCAGTCAAAACTCTAAAGTTCTGACTTTAGATAGTTCCTTCGGAGTTCTGACTGGCTCTGACTGAAACCCAGAGCAGATTCACCACTCACTGACATTGGCACCACCAGCCTCCAGCAACTATGCTGTGTTGAGTCTGAGTCGCATGGCGTGTATTCCAACGGACAGGTGTAGTGCACTATCTCAGTGCTTCCCCAAATACTTTAACTCACTTTTCATTGCCTTGTGGTGACCATCTCCCAACCCCACAACCACTCCAAGCCCTGAAAGTGACTAACTGAGAAGAGAGTCCTTTGGGGAGTCTTTAACCCATCCTAATATTTCACAGTCGAGAACAAGGATGAACTTGTAATATCCTAATCCTTATACACAGGGTTATTTCCTTTCATCCCTCACCCCTTGCTGAAGGTCTACTCTGCCTTTTGCATGCTGAATTCATTTACTCCGCAGTCCTCTCTCTTCCACTGATTTGTAAGCTGGGGAAGCGGACCTTTGGGGACACTCCCTCCCACAACTTCTCCAGCCAATGCAGCTCTCCAGAGAGTGGCAACAAGGTGGGAGACACAGCACCAAAGGGGTGAGTGGAGTGGGCCAGGGTGGGAGGGAGACAGACATGGTGAGCATGTGAACGGGAAGGGGGGAGCAGGAGGGGGCAGGTGACAATGGCAGGTGGCCGCACGTGTGCTCTCCTGCCTCAGGCAGCAGGAGAGCTTGTGGCAGCACTGTGGGGAAGCGTTTGTTGTTTTGGTTGCAGTTATACTAAAACACACATGTATGATCAATAGGGATAAATGCCAAGTTCTGCACCTAGGAAAGAGAAACCATATATAGGGATGGCAGAGAATTCTGCCACAGATCTCGGTGAGGCCGAATGCCAGTGCATTCGGCCCCCCGAACTCCGTGGCGGAACGGCCTGCCTCCCCGCCCCCCCACGGATCCCCCCCAGGACGAGACTTACCTGGGGCGGATCTTCCGGGTGGCAGCGGCTCCGGCGGTGGCTTCGGTGGCGGCGGCGGCCGGTCTTCCGACTGGCTGCCGCCGCCGCCATTTCCAGTGTTAAAAAGAAAAAAAAAGACGTGATAGGCTACATAAAGATTTACGTAGCCTATCATGGCTAGGTTAAAAACAAAAACAAAAATGACGTGATAGGCTACGTAAATCTTTACGTAGCCTATAACGTCTGACTTTAAAAACAAAAAAATGCGTGTACGCAAATGGCGGCGGCTACAGCCACCGCCATTTGCATTCCTTATTTTGGCCCAACTTAGTCTATGTAAATATTTATGTAGACTAAGACGGCGAAAATAAGGGGGAACGCAAATAGCGTCCGCTACGCTATTTGCGTTCCCCTTATTTTCGCCGTCTTAGTCTACGTAAATATTTACGTAGACTAAGACGGGCCAAAATAAGGAACGCAAATGGCGGTGGCCATAGCCGCCGCCATTTGTGTACACGTGTTTTGTTTTTTATTTTTAAAGTCAGACGTGATAGGCTATGTAAAGATTTATGTAGCCTATCACGGCTGACTATAGGGACGCAAATGGCGGCAGCTACGGCCGCCGCCATTTGCGTCCCTGCTAGCCAGCAGCCGGATGTCCGGCTGCTGGCAGAGCTGGCCAGTGGCTCCGTGGAATCCCCGCGGAGTGGAGCTGGCCGGCCAGGATTCCGGGGGGAGGGACAGAGCACCTCCCCCCCTCAGCAGAACCCGGCGGAGCCAGGTAAGGCCAATTTCATACATCCCTACATATGCACAGTTACAAGACGGGGAATACTTGGCTCAACAACACTGCAGGCGAGAGGATCTTGGAATTGTTGTCAATCACAAGCTGAAGATGAGCCAACAATGTGATGTGGCTGCAAAAAAGGCAAATGCTATTTGGGGCTGCATTAATAGAAGCATAACTTCCAAATCCTGGGAAGTACTAGTTCCCCTCTACTCAGCACTGGTTAGGTCTCATCTGCAGTACTGTGTCCAGTTCTGGGCACCGCACTTTAAGAAGGATGCAGACAAGCTGGAGAGGGTTCAGAGGAGGGCAACAAAGATGATCAGGGGACTGGAAACAAAGCCCTATGAGGGGAGACTGAAAGAAATGGGCATGTTTAGCCTTGAGAAGAGAAGACTGAGGGGAGATAGGACAGCGCTCTTCAAGTACTTGAAAGGTTGTCACAAAGAGGAAGGCCAGGATCAATTCTCGATCATCCCAGAATGCAGGACACGGCATAATGGGCTCAAGTTACAGGAAGCCAGACTCCGGCTGAACATCAGGAAAAGCTTCCTGACTGTTAGAGCAATATGGCAATGGAACCTAGGGAGGTGGTGGGCTCTCCCACACTGGAGGCATTCAAGACGAGGCTGGACAGCCACCTGTCAGGGATGCTCTGACTTGGATTCCTGCAATGAGCAGGGGGTTGTACTCAATGACCTTGTAGGCCCCTTCCAACCCTACTATTCTATGATTCTATGATGGCAACAAAGATGATCAGGGGACTGGAAACAAAGCCCTATGAAGAGAGACTGAAAGAACTGGGCATGTTTAGCCTCGAGAAAAGAAGACTGAGGGCAGATAGGATACAGCTCTTCAAGTACTTGAAAGGCTGTCACGGACAGGAAGGCCAGGATCTCTTCTCGATCATCTCAGAATGCAGGACACAGAATAATGGGCTCAAGTTACTGGAAGCCAGACTCCGGCTGAACATCAGGAAAAACTTCCTGACTGTTAGAGCAATACGACAATGGAACCACTTACCTAGGGAGGTGGGGGGCTCTCCCACACTGGGGGCATTCAAGACGAGGCTGGACAGCCACCTGTCAGGGATGCTCTGACTTGGATTCCTGCACTGAGCAGGGGGCTGGACTCAATGGTCTTATAGGCCCCTTCCAACCCTACTATTCTATGATTGTCTTAAAACAGGCTATCACCAACAATGCAAAATCTCCCATAAAAACATAAGAGCTGCGCTGGATGAGACCAAGTGCATATCTAACTCAGGATTCTGTTCCCACCAGGGCTGGCTCAAGACATTTCACTGCCTGAGGTGAAGGGCAAGATGGCGCCTCCCCCCAGTCCACCTATAGAAGCTGACTGGACTGGCTGTTGAATCTTACCTCAACACTGGCAATGGCAGAGCAGCCATTGCCACCCAAGGCAGCACGCTGGTTTAGGGGCCCCAGGATGGGTTGTGTAGCATATGCAGTTCTGTCCTCCAGTAGGAGGGGATAACCAAAGAATTCACGAGGAACAGCCAGGAGACCGTCACTGCCGCCCCCAGCAGTGTCTGCCACCTGAGGCAGTCGCCTCACTCTGCCTCATGGAAGGGCCAGCCCCAGCTCCCACAGTGGCCAACCAGATGGTGAGCCCAGAAGCGTACAAACTCAGGGAATGAATTTAGCTCTCAAAGGCTTTGGTAAAAAGCCATGTTTTAACTTGGTGCTGAAATGAAACCTGTGTCTGCGCCAATTGGGCCTCTGAGGGGAGGGCATTCCACAACTGGGGTGCCACAGCAGAGAAGGCCCTCTCCCACGTCCCACCATAGTGTATGTCTCACACTGGTGAGAGGCAGAGGAGGGCTCCTCCAACAGATCTCAGTCCTCGGGCAGGCATATATAGGGGGAGGCGCTCCCTCAAATATCGAGATCCCAACCCGCTTAAAGGGGCCGCGGTGGCTTAGTGGTTAAGACACTGAACTGCAGACCGGAAGGTCGGCAGGACAGCAGTTCGAGACGAGACCTGAGTGCCACATAACGGAGTGAGCTCCCGTCTTCAGTCCCAGCTCCTGCCAACCTAGCAGTTTGAAAGCAAGAAATTGCAAGTAGATAAATAGGTACCGCCTCGGCGGGAAAGGTAACAGCGTTCCGTGCACCTCGGTGTTCAGTCATGCCGGCCACATGACCACGGAAGCGTCTTCGGACAGCGCTGGCTCTTTGGCTTAGAAATGGAGATGAGCACCACACCCTAGAGTCGGACACGACTGGTTGGGGACACCTTTCCCTTTTTTAACCCGCTTAAGGCTTTAAATGTCATCAGTAGCACCCTGAGTCCCGACTGGAAAGATACCAGCTAGGAGCTGTCAATTCCATGCCCTCCAAACTTTCGCAGACTGAAATGGGGAAACGCTTGGCTATTTGTGGCCGCCTCTGTTCTCACCAGCCAAGGATCCCCTCCCCACTTTTACACCCTGCAGAAGGTTCTTCTTCATCTGCTGTATTCTGGATCCATTTCCTTTGCTACATCCTGTCCCACACGGATTCAAAAGCAAAGAGGGCATTTGCTCCCTGGGTGAACGATCCGCTAGAAAAACATTTAAAGAATGGTCCACTGGTGGTTCAAGTTCAAAACAACCAATAATTCACAAAACCAAGTTTTGAACAGGCATCCTAAAATCTCTCTAAAAGACAGAGGCAGTGCCCAGGTGCAATTAGCACACACACAGCTTCTCCAACACGGGTGCTCCCCTTTCTTTTGTGCATACCTTGCTCTGATCCTGTGCATCAGGGTAGAGGAGGATCTCTGTGTAGTCCTTCATGGCAGTGGGAGAGGGTGTGTGGAACGTGGATGGGACCCCTGCCCTTCCTAGGCTGCTGCATCCCCCCCCCTCCTGTGGCATCAGTCTCTCTGCTGTGGCTGCAGCTCTTCCTTCGGCCTTCTGCTTTCCACCGTGTTGACAAGGGAAGGACGGCGGTGGGGCTCTCCTCCTTCCCCAAGGATGTGCAAGGCAAGCGTGGGGACTGTGCCCAAGGCTCGCTTTTTCTGACGAGCCGAAAGCCTGATGGGGAAAGTGAACCAGCAGTGCCGGCTCTTGCCTGCCTCCAGCCCCAAAGACCATTCCCTGGCAGGCAGGCTCATGGGAAATGAAAGAATTTGCAAGCATTAAAGTCACCGACCTTCCCCCCTGCTCCTTAATCCAGCTCAGCTGAGGACTACGAGGTCAGGGACCCTGGCATGGACAGCGGCTGCCTTAAAGGGGCGGCTCGCCAAAGCGTGTCCTCTTGCCAGTGTCCCCGGGGAGCTGGCAGCCAGGCAGCGACAGCCTGAAAGGGTCACTGTGCTGGAATATCGTAAGTGGCGGCTCTGCTCCATTCCATAAGTAGCTGCGTTTCCCTGCCACCTACATTCAGGGTGGAAGACACAAGGGCACCTAGGGAGGCAGACCCACATTCACCTGCTGAGTGCTGATGCAGAAAGGACTAGGGGCTGGCCTAACTTTTTCTGCTGCTCCGGGGAGGCCCCCACTGTGTATGGGTTCCCCCCTCCCTTGCTGGCATCCTTCCCTTATCCCGGGCAGCCAGTGGGGAGAATAACAGGAGTCCTTCCGAAACGGCATAGCCCAAAGCAACCGCTCTAAGCAACGTGCGACACACATGGCCCCGGGCCTTCTTGGAGGTGTTTATTCTCCTCCGCCACCAGCTGGTGAGGTTAAGACCCCAGGGCCACATGACAAAACGCATCCAAGGTTTGCATCTCTAAATAGCACACAGTCAAGCCAGCCTTGGAGAGGCCTCCTTGAACTATCAAGAAACCAGGCCAAGCCCTCCCCTCTCTTTCCTCGCCAAAAGATCCCAAATACTGAAGGTCAAACCCACAAACCAATCAGATTGGAGAAAATGTATCAGGGCTTTTGAACCGTTATTAAATAATTTATCATTGATAATAATTTGCCTATTTAACAGATATCAACTCATGGGATTCAAAACAATTTTGCATTATCACAAAAACCTCAGATTGCCTTTTGGAGATATCGAAGGAAGTACAAAATAACTAATCATTTAACACACCAATGTTGCCACTTATTGATTGAAGGAAAAACCATCCTTAACATTACAGTAACATATCAGGAACAAAATAGCCTTCTCAAATTAAATGTGGGCTCTTGGTGCTCAATCTATGGATTACTCAGTTAAAGGTCTGCATGATTAATTGGCGGAATAAATCCTGCAGCAGTTGCATAATAACCTGGCTTGCACATAACAACACACTGTGGTTTAATTAACCATGGTTTGTTGAATCTTGGAGTTGTCATTACATGTGAACTCAGAACAATGGATTAACTATGGTTTGTTTACCATGAACAAAACCCAGTTAGTTGTTGGGTTGTGAACTGTAGGTTGCTTAAATCACAGGTTTTCGTTACATGTGAATCTAGAATTGTGAGTTGTTCTTGGGTTGTTTTTGCCAGACTCAAGAGGCAGAGGGCAAGAGTAGGAGAACCCCACAGCCTCTTTACATGCCAGTACTGCAGTGCTGCAAAGCCATTTGGTATACAGGGAGGAAACAGGAGAAAGAGGAGGGAAACCAACAACCCAGGATTGAGAAAATAAATGATGGTTTGTTCCATCATCTGCCAGACAAACTCTGGGTAGGGCAATGAAACCTAGTTTAAATAAAACATGGGTTACCATTACATGCAAACCAGGCCACTGTCCAAGCCGCTGTGCTCCTCTGCATATGCTCCAGTCTTTTGCAGCAATGGGTCTTGTCAGGTAAGTCTTTGTTCCTCCTCCTTCAAGTTAAAAACAAACAAGCCCAACAGTCCAGAAAACCTGTTTTATTTTCTAGTTATGTTTAGAGAATCCACCTTTGGTTCCCTTCGAGTGCAATCCTCGTTCGTGATTTGGGAATCCTGCATTCACATGCAGGCATCTGGCTCTCTAATTACAGTCTCTTATTTGTGCTATGTTAAGCACTCCAATCACCAATCTGCAGAGTGCTGGGAGACAGTTCAGAAATAAAGAGAGTATTACATTATCCAATGGAAGACCACTTAACTCCTGGGGACCAACTATCTCCTTCCTGCTTACCTCAGCACCTGCCTCACTCCAGTCTTGGCATAAACAGCCAGCTTTTACGGAGTCTAGTACTGTTGCTAAGTTGTGTACATTCCAAGAGATTCCTAGCACAAAATCTCTTTCCCTTATTACCAAAGCAGGGGAGAAAGAGGTCATTGTTTGAGCACTGGATTGCTGGGGAGGGAGGGCAGAACTTGGGCTTTTCACGGGCACTGGCAGTCGGAGGAGTGCGGGATTAGTTGGGAGCCTTGAGGCACATTCCCCCATGGTCTTACAAGACAGCCTCGGGGATCTTTCATAACATGGAAAGAGGTGGTCACCCCGGGCCATACTGTGCCACCAGGAGAAATCAGGAGCATTGCAGGACAGAGATAGCTTGTATAAGTGAGCCAAGCCACGGGCGACAAATGCAATAACACCTCTGCCTGGGCTATTGCCGACCGAGGCTGACCCAACCATCCGGAAGAGAAAGATGACCCACTTTGGGGGTCAGATTCTACGATAACATTACAGGAGGATCAAACAGCCTCTCCTCCTTTCCAGCATAACCAGGGGCAGCACGAGCCTCCTGTAAGCATCACGACCTCCAGACCTGCAAACTCCGCCTGCCACACTACACCTGGGACTTGCCTGAACTTGCAAATATTGTGACTTCACCATCTAGTCCCCTTTTCCCCTCTCCTACCCATCCCTGCCCCACCTGCATTTTGTAACCTTTTGCCTCATTAAGAGATCTGGTGATCTTGAAAGCACGCACATTTTTTTTGGCTAATCCTTTGTTTGACCTAATAAAGGTATCACAGCAAAATGGATTCTGGAAAAGTCCCCATGGTCAACACGGCTACCTTTGCTGTTATTATAGGGCAACGAGCTGCCGATTCTATTTTGCCACCATGCGGTGCTGTGTGTGAGAGGTGCAATTTGGATTCTCTCTCTTGGGCAGCAAAATATTTTGGGCCATTCCCTTGTACCAGCCTGACTTGGAGAAAGACTCCTTTCCATTCTCAGTTTGGTGTTTTGACAAATCCTTGTTTCAGACCTGTATGTCCAAGACAAGGTGACTATCGCATCGAGTGATGCTTTGCACATGTGGCTGGACCATCAACATGGATGCATCGCAGAAAAGCGCTTTCAGATCAAAACATAGTGCTTAGCAGAGGCTGTTCACACATGCAATTGCCACTCATCGAATGCAGAGAAAACCAAGCGCTGTAAACAGTCACATACACACAAATATACACACAGAACCCAGTGAGGTGTTCATCAAGCTACAGTTTTATTTCTGTACAAGACTCACCGATGAGTGATAGAAGTCCCTCCCCCAGCCTTGCTTACACAGTAAACAAGCCATTAAGTCAAACTGAAATAAAAACACTGAGAAAGGCCTCCTCACACGAACCATGTACATCTTGCGTTACCACCCTGCCCTCCCCTCGGGGTCCTTCATGTCAGCCATGTTGAAATGGTGTGAAAGCTGTAATGAGACCAAAAGAAGAGGAGAAAAGAAGCTTTCCTTTGAATGCCATGAGGAGGCCCCTGAGGGAAGGGTTTCACAGGAAAAAGGAAGGGTGAAAGGTTTTTCGGCGCTACCAGCCATTTTCACTTCCTTGGCCAATAACAACATTCGGTATGCCCACACTTAGGCATCTAATACACTGCCTGATTCAATCTGGGGGTGGTTTAGGCTACCTCCTTACTTTCCTGACCAAGGCGTGATGCCTTTAACAGGTTCATGATAAGAAGAAAAAAACACACAAGAAGTGCTGGTCTCCCCAAGCCCCAGCACATATGGAAGAGGAAAAGACCACACCTGTTGAATTTCAGTCCATCACGAAGCTGTTAAAGAACATCTGTGGGTTTTGCCTGTCAGTTACATAATATTCTGAACATGGGTTGAAAAGCATGTGTGTATGTGTGCAGAGAATAAATAAGAGAAAAAATTAAATAAGGTTATTGACATCTGTTGGCTGACCAAAGGCCATTGTTTCAAAGCTGGCTCAGTTCTTTCCCTCTGTGAGGAACATGTTGGCAGGACAAGCTGTTGCCTTCACACAGCATGTGGCGGGAGCTTGTTGCCTCACAGAACCAAAACTAAAACCAAACTAAGCAACTGTGTTCCTGGAAACCCAGTGCAAACTTCCCAAAGCATTTCTGAATTGGCCTTATTCTGTCCCAGGACAGGAGTGAGGGAAGCATATGCGTGTGCATGTCTGTGCGTTTGTGGAAGGGAACCACGGAGAAAGGAAGAAGAGCATTTCTGCAAGTTACACAGGGCAGTTTTGCTCACGTAGAACACCTCACGTTTTCCCTGGACGGTTCAAGGCACTGTTGTGAAAAGAGACAGGTAGAAATTCACCCAGAGCACAATCGCCTTTGCTGGAGTCTGTGAAGCCCAGCTGGAAGCGCATTGGGTTTTATTAGGAAGTTCGTTTAAAAATAAAGCTAAATCAATAAGCATCCTTCAAAACACGAGGGGTGGGAGGGAACAGTTGTTCGAGGTCCTCGGTCCCCATAGGACATGAACTTGCATGCCTCTGTGGGCTTGTAACAGGGTTATGAAGCGGCCCTCTGCAAAAAGTTTATGTAAAGTATATGAGTGCACTGTCAACGGAGCAGGTATCTAAGGTGGTGAGTGAGCTGCTTTATTCTCCAGTTCAAAAGAAAGGCCACGCCCCCCCGCCTCACACCTCCGTCTAGGTACAGAATGTGGAGTCGGGGGGCAATAACGGGGAGAAATGCAGAGGTTCTGTTCCGTCCCCTTGTGCAATTTCATCACTGTCCCAGATGCAATGCTCAGCAGCCGTCTCCAGGTGGCGCGCCGTTCCATGGGGAGAAGAGAACATCAGAGACACTCACGCCGTTCCCAGGTGTGCCAACTCAAATTCCTTCCCATCACACTTTTGCCCCCAAATGGGGCAGTCCCTTGGGGTTGTGTGGATAAAACGGGACAGACGGGTTCCTGCCCCTCAAGAGTTGCTGTTCATGGTTTATTACACACCAAAAGAAAAAGGAAAAAAAGGGGTGAGAGAGAGAGAGAGAGAGAGAACTTAAAAACCACCCCTAATAACACTAGGAGGTTTTTGGAGCAATGAGGTGCACCTGACCGCCAACTGCGATGTTTTGTCCTGGGCAGCTGTGAGGCTGATGGGTGCGCTATTCTTCGTCCTGAGCCCTGAAGCAGGAGAAAGGGCTTCCTGTAAAAGTGGGCATCTTTAGTCAATGCTTTATTAGGACTTTCTCCCTCTTTTTTTGTTTTTTGTTTTTTTAAGAAAAAAGAAAAACCTGGCTTAGAAAAATCCCTCGAGTCACCATTGTCCTGGGTCTCCCCCGCACCCCCAAACTGCATCAGGGAACTGGTCCTCGGGTTTCTTCCCTCCTCAAGGATTTGGGGCATGGGGGGGAGGGCTCATGGAAGCTACATTCGCGAAGATGGGCTGGCCAACTCGTAGAAAAGTAGGTATGCGTCACTGCTCCGGACATGACTTGAGGAGAGCGGCGTAACACTGCAGGAAGGAGAGAGAAGAGAAAAGGCTGTTAGGGGATGAAGTTTAGTGTCTTTGAGGTTGTGGAGGAGGGGGGGAGGAGGAAAGAAATGGGAGCACAAGGAGGAAAAAGTTTCAGAAAAACACAAAGCAGAAGGAGACCTTGAGAGTGTGCAACCCTAAAACTAAAGCCCAAGAGAAATATTCTCAGACATATCTGAAACCGGGCACACTTTCAATGTTCAAAGGGACATCCAGCATTTCAAAAACGTTTTACATTTAAAATTTGGTTCTGAGGGGCACTTAACCCCCCCCCAAGCATCTTAAGTCATTGCTGATACAATAAAAAAAAAGGTTTATAGACCCCCACCCCCAATAAGGCAACCACCCACTTTCTTATTTGGCACAGATAATTCTACTGTACTACATCTGGTAGGGGCCTCCTCACTCATTAAGGTATCTTATGCAGAGCCAGCCCCTTCATGGATCACTGCCTTGTTGTGGCGAAGGGGCTTGCGTAACTCAGTGAAGCCATAAGCTATGCCGTGCAGGGCCACCCAAGACGGACAGGTCATGGCAGAGAGTTCTGACAAAATGTGGTCCACTGGAGAAGGAAATGGCAACCCACTCCAGTATTCTTGCCAAGAAAACCCCATGGAATGTAACACAAGGCTAAAAGAGATGACACTGGAAGATGAGCCCCTCAGGTCGGAAGGTGTCCAATATACTACTGGGGAAGCGCAGAGGGTATTTCCAAGTAGTGCCAGAAAGAGTGAAGCGGCTGGGCCAAAGCCGAAAGGACACTCAGCTGTGGATGTGTCTGGTGGTGAAAACAAAATCCGACACTGTAAGGAACAATATTGTCTAGGAACCTGGAATGTAAGATCAATGAATCAAGGTAAGCTGGAGGTGGTCAAACATGAGATGGCAAGATTGAACATCGACATCTTGGGAATCAGCGAACTAAAATGGACAGGCATGGGCGAATTTAATTCAGGTGACCATCATATCTACTATTGTGGGCAAGAATCCCTTAGAAGAAATGGAGTAGCACTCATAGTCAACAAAAGGGTGGGAAAAGCAGTACTGGGGTACAATCTTAAAAACGATAGAATGATCTCAGTACGAATCCAAGGCAAACCATTCAACATCACAGTCATTCAAGTCTATGCCCCAACCACTGAGGCCGAAGAAGCTGAGGTTGATCGGTTCTATGAAGACCTACAACACCTTCTAGAACTAACACCAAAAAAAGATGTCCTCTTCATCATAGGGGATTGGAATGCTAAAGTAGGAAGTCAAGAAATCACCAGGATAACAGGCAAGCATGGCCTTGGTGTACAAAATGAAGCAGGACAAAGGCTAATAGAGTTTTGCCAAGAGAACACGCTGATCATAGCAAACACTCTTTTCCAACAGCACAAGAGACGACTCTACACATGGACATCACCAGATGGTCAATATCGAAATCAGATTGATTATGTCCTTTGCAGCCAAAGATGGAGAAGCTCTATACAGTCAGTCAAAACAAGACCTGGAGCTGACTGTGGCTCAGATCACGAGCTTCTTGTTGCAAAATTTCGGCTTAAATTGAAGAATGTAGGGAAAACCACTAAACCATTCAGGTATGACCTAAATCATATCCCTTATGAATACACAGTGGAGGTGAGGAATAGATTTCAGGGATTAGACCTGATAGACAGAGTGACTGAGGAACTATGGACGGAGGTCTGTAACATTGTTCAGGAGGCAGCAACTCAATCCATCCCAAAGAAAAAGAAATGCAAGAAAGCCAGGTGGCTGTCTGATGAGGCTTTACAAGTAGCTGAGGAAAGAAGGGAAGCGAAAAGCAAGGGAGAAAGGGGAAGATATATCCAACTGGATGCAGAGTTCCAGAGAATAGCAAGGAGAGACAAGAAGGCCTTCTTAAATGAACAATGCAAAGAAATCGAGGAAAACAACAGAATGGGAAAGACTAGAGATCTCTTCAAGAAAATCGGAGATCTCAAGGGAACGTTTTGTGCAAAGACGGGCATGATCAAGGACAAAGAAGGCAGGGACCTAACAGAAACAGATGAGATTAAGAAGAGGTGGAAAGAATACACAGAAGAACTATACAGGAAAGATCTGAATGTCCCTGATAGCCATGATAGTGCGGCCACTGAACTTGAGCCGGACATCCTAGAAAGTGAAGTCAAGTGGGCCTTAGGAAGCATTAGTAACAACAAAGCTAGCGGAGATGACAGTATTCCAGCTGAGCTATTTAAAATCCTAAAAGATGATGCTATTAAAGTGCTGCACTCAATATGCCAACAAATTTGGAACACTCAACAGTGGCCACAAGACTGGAAGAGGTCAGTTTACATTCCAATTCCAAAGAAGGGCAACGCCAAAGAGTGTTCAAACTACCGCACAATTGCACTCATTTCACATGCCAGAAAGGTGATGCTCCAAATCCTACAAGCTAGGCTTCAGCAGTATGTGAACCGAGAACTACCGGAAGTACAAGCTGGGTTTCAAAGAGGCAGAGGAACTAGAGATCAAATCGCCAACATTCGCTGCATCATGGAGAAAGCAAGAGAATTCCAGAAAAACGTCTATTTCTGCTTCATTGACTACGCTAAAGCCTTTGATTGTGTGGATCACAACAAACTGTGGCAAATTCTTAAAGTGATGGGAGTACCAGACCACCTTACCTGTCTCCTGAGAAACCTGTACGAGGGTCAAGAAGCAACAGTAAGAACCAGACATGGAACAACCGAGTGGTTCAAAATGGGGAAAGGAGTACGACAAGGCTGCATATTGTCACCCTGCTTATTTAACTTATATGCAGAGTACATCATGAGAAACGCTGGGTTGGATGAATCACAGGTCGGAATTAAGATTGCTGGGAGAATTAGCAACAACCTCCGATATGCAGATGATACCACCCTAATGGCAGAAAACGAAGAGGATCTCAAGAGCCTCTTGTTGAGGGTGAAAGAGGAGAGTGCAAAAGCTGGTTTGAAACTCAACATTACAAAAACGAAGATCATGGCATCTGGCCCCATCACTTCCTGGCATATAGAAGGGGAAGAAATGGAAGCAGTGACAGATTTTACTTTCTTGGGCTCCAAGATCACCGCAGACGGTGACTGTAGCCATGAAATTAAAAGACGCTTGCTCCTTGGGAGGAAAGCTATGGCCAACCTAGACAGCATAGTAAGAAGCAGAGACATCACCTTGCCGACAAAGGTCCGTCTAATCAAAGCGATGGTTTTCCCAGTAGTAATGTATGGCTGTGAGAGCTGGAGTATAAGGAAGGCTGAGTGCCGAAGAATTGATGCTTTCGAACTGTGGTGCTGGAGAAGACTCTTACGAGTCCCCTAGACTGCAAGGAGGTCAAATCAGTCCATACTAAAGGAAATCAACCCTGAGTGCTCATTGGAAGGACAGATACTGAAGCTGAAGCTCAAATATTTTGGCCACCTAATGCGAAGAGAAAACTCTCTGGAAAAGACCCTGATGCTGGGAAAGACTGAAGGCAGAAGGAGAAGGGGACGGCAGAGGATGAGATGGCTAGATAGCATCACGGATGCAATGAATATGAACTTGAGCACGCTCCGGGAGAGAGCGCAGGACAGGAAGGCCTGGCGTGCTATGGTCCATGGGGTCACGAAGAGTCAGACACGACTGAACAACAACAACAACAATGCAGAGCCAGGCCATTGGTCCATCTGTCCAGTATCGTCTTTTCTGATTGGCAGCTGCTCTCTAGGCGCAAAGAGGGCTTTCCTAGCTCAGCTACCCAGAATTCTTTTAACTGAAGATGGAACTAAACCACTGCTGAGCCACAGATTCTCCCCTAAATACAAACCTGCCTTATACTGGGTCAGACTATTAATGCATTGAGCTCAGTGTTGTCCGCTTTGATTGGCTGTGGCAATTAGGCACTGAAGGGTCTTTCCTAGCCCTGCCATCTGAGATCCTTTGGAGAAAATGGCTTCATTTGCACATAACACTAAGCTATGGTTTATGTTAATCGTGGTTTGTTGCTTTAACCATGAATTGTCCTGCACACGAGCAAACAAACCATGGATTGTTTTCCCTGTTTTTGGTTTGTTTCTCTTCTGCCCATTTTGCCAGCCTTCAAAGTGGTTCTGTTTTTAGGCTGCTCTTGCTGGGCACCTCTGTTTCTGCCATGCAAACAAGCCAGGGATAAGCCACGGTTCTGGTTTTAGACATCACGACAAGCCACGGTTCAAACAAGCTAGACTTTGTAAGCTAACAACAACACACCATGCCCAAGTTTGGATGACATGCTGGGGCTCGTCATGTGTTATTTAACCCACGACGAGCTAGCGCCAGGCTGCATATGCAGCCCCCCTCTTAGGGGTTGTCATGTTGTGAGAACCCAGCAAACCTGGGTTATGCGAGGGTTAAACTATCCTCGCATAACCGCAAAACAGACCATGGGTTATGCGAGGATTGTTGAATCCTCACATAACCCACGCTTGCCACGTTCGCCTGACACGACAAGCCCCGAGTGGGGGTTGCATATTCAAATGGCTGTGCAGGCGCTCCGCGGCCTCACTGTGGGTTAAATAATCCACAGGGGACTGTTGTGTTGTGTGAACAGTCCCCATGGGTTCTATTCCCAGTTTACAGCTGGTTAACAAGCCATGGTTTGTTTGCAGGGATGTGTTCGGACCCAACGACAAGCCATATTTCAACAAACTACACCATGGCTTAGTGTTATGTGCGAACCAGGCCACAGTGGGCTGAACTGGCAAACGTCTGCATTCAAAGCCATATGCTCTACCACAGAGTCATGGCTCCTTTCCAACGACAGGCAGCAGGCGCAGCCACCAGCTTTACCGTGAGTCATTGAAGGCATGCCACTCTCCCGACATAGGGTTCTTGCAGTAGGCTGTGTAGTGACCGCCCATGGTGGTTCCGCTGTGGTTGGAGACAGCGTACAGGTTGTAAATAGCATGATCTGCAGATGGAGAGGGGGCGAGAGAAGAAGATACACGCCATCATTGTTCTGTTCTGATGTCATGGATGCGTTATACCAGCTTCCCCCAACCGGATCACCTCCAGGTGTACTGGACTACAACTTCCATCGTTGCCAGGCAGCATGGCATGATGGGAGCTGTAGTCCAACACATCTGGAGGGCCCCAGTTTGGGGAAGGCTGTTCTACACCTTACTTTGACGTGCAAAAAAACAAAGAGCGTTGTGCATCAGAAATATATGGATCAACACGCCCCATTCCCCCCCCCCCGAAATTCTGCTAGTCTTATCGAAACTGTTCTCGCTACTTTCAAAATTCTTCAGAAGTTGCCCAGAACTGTCACTTTTGCCGAAATTTGGTGGAGAGTTCCTTCTTCACCACCCCTGGGCTCTCAACTGGACATCCAGAGGGGCAGATGATGACAGACACAGCCCAGCTTGAGGAACCATCTCATCTGCCTTCATATTTTCATTGGAAGTCTCACCAGTTTCAGTTGTGAGACTTGCGGAATTGCTCTGGGTTGTGTGGAAGCTCCTGGAGCAATTCTGCAAGTCTCACAACTGAAACTGGTTTCAAACCTGTTTGACTCTTTTGGCTTCCCAGTGACAACGGTTCTACAGAGCTCAGGGGCTCCTGAGTAACAAAATACTTGTATTTCATGGTGTGGTGGCAGCGGCAGCTGGAAGCCATGACTGTTAAACCCATTTCAAAGAAGTATTCAGTTTATAGTATATTATACAAGAAGAGTCAAAAGAGACATGATCTCAAATGTGTCTCTAGCAGAAATGTCTTCTTTTCATTTTTACTGTAGGGTAGGCACAGGAAGCCTGATCCATACCTTGAAAGCCTCCCCCTACCCACCATCCTAGGGGCCCAATCCGGATCATGGCTCTTGTGCCTACTCTACAGTAAAAATGAAACCTAAATGATGCAGCTGCTAGAAACACATCATAGGGCTGTTTGCACATAATGGCAGCAAACTGTGGGTTAATTAATTAACTTATCTGTTGCAGTGCACGCTGGGTGGATTCCGTAGCTTTTTTGAATATTCACCCCCCATCAGGTGTCCGAACCCAGACACCATAGGTTATTGTGGCTAAACAACCCACAGTTAACCTAACTACTAATTGTAGGTTAACTGTGGGTTCTTTAACCCACAATTAACCTATAATGTCTGGGTTCGGACATCATGTAGCAACCCCCAATCGGGTTGAATATTCAAAATGGCCATGGAATGCACCCAGCACACGGTGTGGCAAATTGTGGGTTAATTAACCCACAATTTGCTGCCATTATGTGCAAACTGGTTCTTAAACTATTGTCTGTTTTGGCCCTAAGAATTACTTCGCTGGACTGGAATAAGGTACACATTTTCCAGAGTTCAGTTTCAAACAGTGGCCAACCTCCAGATGCTCTCACGTAAAGCGTGGAGGAGACTGGCACTTCCTGTTTGTTTGCACCTCGTGTTCAGAGGCCCTGTTTAGCCAGCGGTGCAGCTAGGTAACTTTAGATCCTGGACTTAGGGTGCAATACTGTTGGGAAGCCCATCAGCCTCCGGACTCAGAAGCTGGCCGGCATCCTATGCAGAGCGTGGAGGCCATCTTTGCCTCTGCATTCCTCCCATCCTGTAGTTTTGCTAGACGGGCTTTTTCGCCCGTCTAGCTGGGGCTCTGTGGAGTGGGAGGGAAAAAGGCTTGGGAGGCCGCCGGATTCTTCGTAAGCCTGCCTCCCCTCCCACAGAACCGCCCCTTTCCCTCCTTTCCGAGGTTGCTTTTGTGAGCTCAGAGAGGCAGCTGGCGTGGTTTTCTCTGCACCGGCTGCGAGGGGGAGGGAGTGGGGAGCTTGGACTCCTGGGTCTGGGGTCGGAGCGCTGTCTCTGACCTCAGATCCAGGAACTATCCTGTGGCCCCTCAGAGGCAGTCTAAGGGCCACAGGATTGCTCTCTTAATGGTCTCATGGGTGCCCGCCTTTAGACAGCCCCTTCTAACATTACTTCTGTTGTGAAGCACACCATTCACGTTTCTCTTCTGTCTCCTGCCCCAACCCCGCCATTCCATGCTTTACAACTGCTTCTACATTCCTCACACGTTAGGAAGAGAGAGAGAAAACCATTTTCCAACCCTGATATAAAAATAAATTCTCTGAGCACGTGCAGTTTTGCATTTGAAACTTTCTTCAATCATAGTGCCATTGTGACTGCAGGAATACAATGCAGTGATCTTAAACATATTTCCTTGGGAATAAGTGCTGCTTTCCTGTAGAAAAGGATAATATATTTTTAAAGTCTTGCCTATCACCTGCCACTCTCTGGGTGGTCATTTGTCCCCCCCCCTCCCCGCCAGGCTATTGGCCCAGGGTCCAGTCCTAGCTGTGCCACTGTGCTAAGCTGTCCGGGAGAAGGGGAATGGTCAAGACTGACACGCCCTTCCATGCTGTCACGCCCCATCCTGCCTCGCTTGGGCCCCTCCCACTCCTTCTGCCTGCCCAGCCCCCAGAAGAACACTCACTGCAGCTTTGGGAAGCGAACTCCCGCAGGTCCAGGTCCTTGAGAGGGAAATTCACAAATGTGGTGAGCTTGCTGGATCGCATCCTGGCTTCGGAGAAACGCTTCAGGTCTGGGGCAAGACGTTAAGGAGAAGAACTGCTACCATCAGCGGAGGCTGTTGGCTCCCATGTCGGTGGTGGATCTGCTCTGGGCTTCACACCTTGGGTACCTCCTTTGAGTTCTAACCAGTTCTGACTGAAACCCGGAGCGGATCCACCACCCCACCGACATCGGAGCCACCAGGCTCCACTGACTGCAAGGACGGGCTTGTTGTGGGATGGAAGGCAGGCCTCTGGGGCATGCGTGGCCCCTTTCTTACTGCTGGAGCACGGATCTGGGCACACCTGGCACTTTCTGCTCCGCTGAACCGGCTCTGTCAGAACGGGCTGCTTCACCCGTAATCAGGACTGAGTGCATCACTGTGCTTTATATGTCAAAATTCTAAGAAAATATTTATTTATGTGTTTATTGCATTTATATCCCACCTTTTTTCCTCTTGCAAGGAACCCAAGGCAACTCAGTCCTTCTCCTCTCCGTTTTATCCTCACAACAACTCTGTGAGGCAGGTTGCGCTGAGAGTGTGTGACTGGCCCAAAGTCACCCAGTGAGCTTCCATGACCGAGGGGGGACTAGAACCCGGATCTCCCAGCTCCTAGTCTAACACTCTCACCACTACACGACATTGGCTCTCTTTTATTCTACATCCTGCATAAATCCATCTAATTGAGAATATTTGCACACACCTAGTTTATTTTGAATAACTTCTGTTATTCCGCTTCTGTTCCGTTACTTCATTCTTTTTTATTTATTGCAGTTTTATCCTGCCATTCCTCCAAGTTGCTTAGCGGGGTGTACAAGGTTCTTCCTCGCTCCCCGATTTGTTCCCCTCACAATTATCCTGTCAGGTAGGTCAGGGAGAGAGAGTGTTGGGCAAAGGTCACCCAGTGAGCTTCAGAGCTGGGTGCAGATTTGAACTTTGGTCCCCCTGGCCCTCATCCAGCACTCTAACCACTACACCACACTGTCTCTCAAGTTATGGTAAGTGGCAATGGAGCCCCATATCCCTGGCCATCTGTGTTTCTGGCTTCCAAGATTTTAGCAGGAATTGTTCACATACTTTGGGGCCTCTCCCAATGAGGACTAGAACCTTGCATATTTAAAATAACTTTTTAAAGCTGAGAGCTCAGGGTGCTGAATTCTGTGCCCAGTACAAATTCCTAAACCTGTGCAGGGCAGTTGCAGAACAGCCAACAACACACACTCACACTCACACAGTGCTCTGTCTGTGATTCCGTTGCCACCACGGGCTTAATGACAATGACATGTCCATGGGGTAGAGAAAGGATACGTAACACCAGGATCTTTGGGAACCTCTGGATGCTGAACTTCTTTGTGCACTTCGTCCTGGCCTTGCAGTGGCAACAGGTCTGGAGGGAGAAACGAAGCCGTGATTAGCAGGAAAATACCACCTGGGCACTGTGCTGCGGTGAGAGACTAACTCTTCTGCTGTGTCAATCAGTGGGATAGGGGTAAATTGTGAAGTGCCGGTACTCAGCATGACAGCTCCCACAGGCACACAAGAAGAGCTGTGCTGGGTCAGACCAAAGGCCTCTCCAGTCCAGCATTCTGTTCCCACAGGGGCCAACCAGATGCCTCTGGGAAGCCCACAAACAGAACAGCTTCCCAGCAACTGGTATACCAGGGGTAGGGAACCTTAGGCCTGTGGGCCAAATCCGGCGCTCGGGGATTCCCCAGGTGGCCACACACCCTTTCCTCTGACAGCCAATCATCTGGTGATGTTCCAGCTTTTGCACAGCCTCCCCCCTCTCCCCGCCCCATTCTAAACAGTTGAAATGCCTCTTCTACGGCTTAGTGACTGGCAGTAAGAGATTTAAGCTAAAATACGCTGGCATTTTTGGCTTTGCCCCTTTTTGTCTTTGGCCCTGCCCACCAGTGGAATGCAGCCCCCAAGGGCTTCTCTGGAATGGAATTTGGCCCTTGGGGTGAAAGGGGTTTCCCACAGAGGCAAATTGGAATAAGCGATTGCATGCAGAAACGCCATTTGCTCATGTTGTGCGTGCACCATTTCTGTATTTCATTGTCCTCCCTCTCCCCCACCCCCAGCCTGCCTTTCCCATCTGGACTTCCATCTTGGGTTGTTCCTTACAGGTTTCTCATCCCCATCCAGGACGTCCTCCTTGGTGAAGAGCCGCATACAGTCAATTAGGTTCACCTCCCCGTAACTCTTCTGCAAAAAAACCAAGAGAGAGAGACACACGCACACAAGAGGTGGAGGTTAAGAGAGGCTGACTGCCAGAGCTGGTGAGCTGGGGATCTGAGGGTGGGGTGAGAAGTCAAGCAGCACGGAGGCCGGGCAGTCACGGAGAACACAGGGTTACCTTGGCAATGGGCAGAGACAGGTCCCAGAAGGGATCAAAGGCCGTGGAGCAGTATCCGCACATGCTGCATGTCAGAGAACTCTTCAGTTGCCCGACAAAAAGATCTAAAGGGGCAGAACATTGGGAACATCAAGAAGGAGGCACGTGGGGCCAAGAGAGAGCCTGTTCACAGCTGCCGGCCGGCTGGCCCAGTCAAGGAAGCTCCTGAAAGGCTTGTCAGAAAATCCAACCCCTTTCCCACAGGCAGGAACACCAGCCACCCAGCCCTTCTGAGATGGAGCAGAGATAGGCTACTGGTGGCCCGAATGCACAGCCCAGCCTTATCTGCCGTTGGTGTTCCTAGCAACCCGCTTTCCCTGTCCACAGCAGAATTTTGCTGTCCTCCATCAGCCTGTATGTGCGCGTGTGCATGCTAGTTCGTGGCTTTTTAGGCACGCTGACCTAAAGTTCCCAGTTTCCACCTTGAACCTCAGACGCCATCTTGGCAGGCATCTCCTGCCCACCTCCTGAGGCTGTGGCCACAGCTGGTCCTCCTCAATTGTCCTCGACGACTCAGAAAACAGTGTGGGCTCTAAACCTTTCCCTTCAAAGTCCTCTCGACTGCAGGACCTGCCCCCCTCCCCCGCTCACCCTGTGCCTTTGAATGGCTGCCTTAAACCCACCACCCCCAATCTTTCTGGCTGCCACGGATCTCCTGTTGAGAACTTACCCCCAATCCGGCTGTCTTCTCTAGCCAAGTATTTCATCCACATTTGCCTGCCCTTTTCGTCATCGCTGGAAGAGGCGAGAAGGAGAGAAGGTGAAGGAAAGTCTCCCATGGGCCGCAGCCTCTTCGGGGTCAAAGGCAGCTAGCCTGAAAACCCTGCGGCAGGGGAGCAGAACCCCAGGTCTGGGATCCCAATCTGGTTCTCTGGGTTTCCCCAGACAGCCCCCCCCCCCAGGGGAAGTGATGGCCTCCAACTTGCACAGCTTTAAAAGGAGATTGGACGCATTCATGGAGGAAGGGAAGCTATCGAAGGAGGCTTGTCATGATGGCTCTATGCCCCCCTCTCGCATCAGTGGCAGTATGCTTCTTTATAGCAGTTGCTGGGGAGCACGAGTGGGGGGTGGTGTGGTACTCATGTCGTACTTGTGAGCTTCCCATGGGGGCACCAGTTTGGCCTCTGTTGGTACAGAGTGCTGGACTAAATGGGCCTTTTGGTCTGATCCAGCACTGCTCTTCTTAAGTTCTTTAGCTTGCAAGCTTTTCTTGCAAGAAAGAGCAGCATCTGTTCAACCGGGACGCCCCCAGCCTCGCTGCGGGGAGCCAGCCAGCCAGAGTGGTGGTTTGTGAAGACAAACATCCATGCCCGGACGAGCACAGCACCGGCCTGCACCCAGCCTCCCCGCTTTCCCCCCGCGACTCACGCGAGATGGTCCAAGTTGTCGTTGCTGCCTTTGGGACGCACCAGTACTCGGTTCACCTCGCTGTGGAGCCCGTCGAGGAGGAACCGCAGGAACTCCTGGGCATCCTGTTGGCTAGAACGAGGAGAAAAGCAGGCATTGACCAATCCCCCCCAGAGACGCACGGGAGATCCCACAAATGGAACATCTTGCTTGGATTGTGAGAGCTGGGAACCCCTCGGTTGGCCGGCGTTTTGCCTTTGACTTAGTTTTCCTCCCAGTCAAGCTCTGTGACCAGAATCAGGGGGAAACAGACCCAGGGAGTGGCCTTTCGCAGGAGGAAGAAACGGAAGGCACAGAGAGGGTTAAACACCTTTGTTCCTGCCCCCCTGATCCTATCCTGCAAATACACTCTCTCTGAAGCTGCATTCACATGAACTGGTGGCAAATAGGGTGATCAACCGATTGGTTCAAAATTGGGAAAGGAGTACGACAAGGCTGCATATTGTCACCCTGCTTATTTAACTTATATGCAGAGTACATCATGAGAAATGCCGGGTTGGATGAATCACAGGTCGGAATTAAGATTGCTGGGAGAATTATCAACAACCTCCGATATGCAGACGATACCACCCTAATGGCAGAAAGCGAAGAGGATCTCAAGAGCCTCTTGTTGAGGGTGAAAGAGGAGAGTGCAAAAGCTGGTTTGAAACTCAACATTACAAAAACGAAGATCATGGCATCTGGCCCCATCACTTCCTGGCATATAGAAGGGGAAGAAATGGAAGCAGTGACAGATTTTACTTTCTTGGGCTCCAAGATCACCGCAGACGGTGACTGTAGCCATGAAATTAAAAGACGCTTGCTCCTTGGGAGGAAAGCTATGGCAAACCTAGACAGCATAGTAAGAAGCAGAGACATCACCTTGCCGACAAAGGTCCGTCTAATCAAAGCTATGGTTTTCCCAGTAGTAATGTATGGCTGTGAGAGCTGGACTATAAGGAAGGCTGAGCGCCGAAGAATTGATGCTTTCGAACTGTGGTGCTGGAGAAGACTCTTACGAGTCCCCTGGACTGCAAGGAGGTCCAATCAGTCAATCCTAAAGGAAATCAACCCTGAGTGCTCATTGGAAGGACAGATACTGAAGCTGAAGCTCCAATATTTTGGCCACCTAATGCGAAGAGAAAACTCTCTGGAAAAGACCCTGATGCTGGGAAAGACTGAAGGCAAAAGGAGAAGGGGACGGCAGAGGATGAGATGGCTAGATAGCATCACGGATGCAATGAATATGAACTTGAGCACGCTCCGGGAGAGAGCGCAGGACAGGAAGGCCTGGCGTGCTGTGGTCCATGGGGTCACGAAGAGTCGGACACGACTGAACGACTGAACAACAACAACAGGGTGATCCTAGCCATGTTCACACACAAGCAATTCCTACAACGTTCAGTGGAACTTACTCCTAAATAAAGGGGCATTAGCCACCCTGACTCATCTTCTTCTTCACACAGGAAGCCCTTCTTCACATGGCACATAAACAAACTATGGAATTTGCTACCATAAGATGTAGTGATGGCCACCAACTTGGATGGTTTTAAAAGGGGGTTAGACAAACTCCTGGAGGAGAAGGCTATCAATGGCTACTAGTCCTGATGGCTCTATGCTACCTCCAGTATCAGAGGCAGTGAGCCTATGTACACCTGTTGCTGGGGAACATGGGCGGGAGGGTGCTGTTGCACTCGTGTCCTGCTTGTGGGTCCCTGGTCGAAGGCTGGTTGGCCACTGTGTGAACAGAATGCTGGACTAGATGGACCCTTGGTCTGATCCAGCTGGGCTCTTCTTGTGTTCTTCTGTCTTTGCCAGATTTTGATCAGGAATGGTATATAAAGGAATTCAAAGATTACTGAGAACTGAAAGCACTGTTGGGATTTCATAGGAACAACTGTCTAACCCACCCACCCATCGCCTAACAAATTACTGTCGAGAAAGTGAAAAAGTAGGAGGTGGAAAGCTCTCTTACTTGTAACCAACAAAGCGCGGGGCATATCTCTGAATCTGCGTCTTGAACTCAGAAGGGCTCACGGATTCATTGGGAGATGACGTCCACAATGTCTGGATGAGCTTGGCAAACTCTGGAGGGAGGAGGGCAGCCGTGGTGATGGGGTGGGAACAGAAAGAATTCCAAGAGGTTAGCTTTGTTTGGGGAGGGCAGTTGGCTGACCATGGAATGTATCTGGCAATGACACACATGTGCATACAAGTCCCTACATCTGATCTGAACAGCTTGTGTGAGACACCCACCCCACCCCAAATGCAGCCCACAAGTTATGGATAGAGACCCTCTAGGGGAGGGTTGCACAACCCTTCCCTGACCTCACCCCTGTCTCCAGCCACTAACCGTTTGGTGGTTTCCCAGGTATTGTGCGGTTTTCTCCTTCATTCTAAAAGGCTGAAATGCCTCTCCTAAGGCTTAGTTACTGACAGTAGGAGCTTTAAGGTACAATATGCTGGTACCTTTTCTCTTGCCCTTTTGCCCTGTCCACCTCTGCAATGAGCCCCCCCCCCCCCCCGGGTCTCCAAAATGGCCCTTTTGGGCCCTTGGGCTGAAAGAGGTTAACAACCCTCTACCAGGCGTTCAATAAACCTCCAGCTTTTGCTGCCTGCCTTACAGAAACAGGGTCAGGGGGTGGGGGATCGAGAAGCACCCAAGATGTGATAAAATATGGGTACTGGGCCTGGTTCATCTTTGTGGGTGTGCAGTATTTTACCTGCAGCTATATAATGACAGATAGGTACTGATAACGATTGTTTTATAAACACCAAGCACATTCAAATATCTCAAGAGTACATTTAACTGTGCATTAAAATTGGCCTTGCAAACAGGATGGAATTTTTCGCAGCTTGAATAATCAGTTCTCTCCTGAGTATCCTCCCAAGCTTTGGCAACCTGAGGCAGACAGAAAATACATCCAGGGGCTCATCAGGCTCACTCCACGAGGCTGGCATTTGGCAGAGGAGGAAACAAGGAGGAGGCCGCACCCAAAACAAACGGACAGCTAACTATTCCGTCTTTCAGTACCCTTTTCAGGCTCGCTTCTTGTTTTGCTGCATTCAAGAGGAACCGACAACTTTCCTTCCTGCTGCGAGTCACCCAGCTCATCTCCCACCCACCCCTTCCTGGGGCCCTGTAGTCAAATCCGCCCCCGCAAACGCCTCTGGGAAGGGGGAACTGCCGGGGAGGTCAGCCCGTGCGTGTGGGCGTGCGTGTGCGGCAACTCCCCTGGCCTTTACCTGCCATGAGAGCCATCTGCATGCGGCTGTTATTGTTGAGGTCGCGGACATACTGGCTCTGTAGGCAGTACTCTCGAAGCTCTTTGGTGTTACTCAGGCACTGCAGGATGGAGTTCATAAAACACTGCGGGAGGCAGAAACAATGAACACAAGTAAAGCAAAGGCCTGCCAAGCCGCAGGCGACTGGGTATTGCGAGACAGATCAAATCTGGTCCCTAAAGAGCGGTCTTCCCCAGCCCGGTGCCCTCCAGTTGTCTTGGACTACACATCCCATCATCCCCCAGCCAGCACAGCCATCCGAAACCCTGGAGAGCTGGTGGTAGTTAGTGGAGACAGCGCTGAGCTCTATGCTGTAGACCATCCCCCTGCAACCTGGCGCCTGCCAGATGTGTTGGACTGCACCTCTTATCATTCCCAGCCAGCATGGGCCATGCTGGCTGGGAATGATGGGAGTTGCAGTCCAACATAACTGGAGGGCACCAGGTTGGGGAAGGGTGTTGTAGGTAATCCTGGACCAATGGTCTGGCTCCATATAAGGTAGCTTCCTGTGTTCCTAGGAATCTGGCAAATCAAGGTACAGGGTCAAGAGAGAAATAAATGCCCCCCACCCCCTCTGCTCAAGTCTTCTACTCACTCAGGAAGCTCACTGATGGACCTTGGGCCAGTTGTGCACTCTTGCTCTTTTTCATCTCTCTCTCTCTCTCTCTCAGCCTAGCCTACCTCAGAGAATAAAGTGGGTGGAGGGAGAAAAATACCCCCCCCCCCGAACTCCTCAGAGAATGGACAGGATAAAAGATGTAAGAAATAAAATTAAGAAGTAAGATGAGCAGCAACTTGGGGTGGGGGGAAACCAGGTACAACGTCGCAGAAGATTGTTTCGCTCCTTCACAGCACTCCATTGTCTCTGTGGGTTGCACCACACCTGCACACACACCCTTGGTTCCCCATGCCTGTGTGGACATGCCTAGAAGCCCTCTACATCTGTTTTATTATTGTAAGCCCGAGGGCTTTTTGCGGGGCGGGGGGGGGTATACTTCTAAGGGCTGAAACACAAGGTGTGTTTGGTTTTATAAATAAAAGCAAAATGTTTGGAAGTCTGTTGTCAGTCTTTCAACCCAGATTCCTTCTTCTGGGGGGAATTGGACTCGATGGCCTTGTAGGCCCCAACCGGGGGTTGGACTTGATGGCCTTGTAGGCCCCTTCCAACCCTACTATTCTATGATTCTGTGGTGTGGATATGGAACTGCCAGGAGAGAGAGACAGAGACAGATCATTATCAGGACTGCAGCAGGCGGGGAAGAAGGTAAAGCTCCTCCCTGCTGAGTGTTGAGAAAACCCCTCCTCTAAAGATTGCTTTTTGCTGTGGGAGAAAAACTCCCACTGGTGCCAACTGGGGACCCTCCCAGCAAATACCACAGAAGGGTTTTCCCCCAGTACCTATAGCAGGGGAGGAAAAGTTTAAATCCCCCCTCTGTGCCTGCTCTAATCCTGTTAATTACCACCCACCCCCCAGCTGAGGCAAGCTGCTGTTAAAAAAACAACCCTGCACATTAAATGCAAATATAAATTTAACGTCATGCCTAGAATGTTTGAGGCTGGGTTGGATGGGAGGCGGCTGCTGCGTGACACAGTTTCCTGAGATGCTTACCCAATTTTCTTGAGAATGCTTTTCTCGCTGCATGTATGTGCGAAATAACCCAGTCAAGGGGATTCCGAGCAGTGTCGTCAAAGAAGAGGAACCAAGGTATAAACAAACAACTGAGGAAAGGCTTGCAAAAACTGCCACACCTGCTCACACACAAACCCACCTAATGGGCTTGGAGAAGGCCTGAACAGTTTGCCACAATATGCGTCCAGCCACGGCCATCAGTTTGGCACAGCTCGGCTGGTTCTGTGTGTACAGGGAAGTGGAAACCACTGAGGCGTCATTTCCCCAAGCTAATAAGCACATGCTGTCACCCCGGGCTGCTCAGAACCTGATGAACAGGCATTTGAGAGGTGGCTACTGGTTGTGCAGTCATGCCAACTTTTCTTACAAGGTGACCTCAGGAGAGGTGAATTTGGCCAGGAAGGTCTGAACAGCCGCGCCTGGGAAGGAGTCCCAATCAATCCCTATGAGAAATGGCTTATACAGAAAGCACACATAAACAACTAACTCACATTAACTTTTTATATTTGTTTTAGAGAGTTTTTGTGCAGTGTCATGATTAGGAGTCAAGGTTATGAATCAGGAAGCCCCTGGTTTGAATCTTGCCTCTGCCATGACCTCAGTAGCTAGCCTTAGGAGAGACACTCTGACTGGGTTCGCACAACACACTAACCCACACTCAGTGGTTGAGTGTTGCTTGTGGTTGAACAGTGGGTTGTTTGTTGAACTATGTTGTCTGAACCCAGGACATTTTCTGCAGGATGTCTTGTTAACCATGGAGTGTGGCTTATTTTTCTCGGACAAGCCACCTTGAGACTCCGTGGTTTGTTGTTGGGTTGTTCAGGGTGGTTAATAGGCCACACTGGCTGGTTAACAAGCCACCCTGTGGAAAATGTCCTTGGTTAAGACAACATGCTAACCCCACGGTTCAATGAACAACCCACAGTTTGACCGCAACCCACGCCCAACCATTGAGTGTGAGTTAGCGTGTTATGTGAACAGTCCTCTCTCTCTTTCACATTGTGTTATGTGAACAGTCCTCTCTCTTGGCAATACTTGCAATATAGAGCAGCAATGGCAGCAGGAAGACCTGATGGGCTGGGCGGAGGACTCTGAAGAACGGCATCTGCCCTCCATGAACACAGGAAGCTGCCCTAGGATCAGCGGATTTGTTTCTCCCATCACCTGCTAATATATCCCTTTTTAAAACTGGAGATGCCCAAGATTGAACCCGGAACCTTCTGCATGTGAAGCGTGTGCTCTTGCCACTAAGCTAAGGTCCTCTCCAGGCCTCCCGCTGCTATCACAAGCACGAGGGCTGGGAAGAGGACTTCATGCATCGTTGCCTCTGGCAATCATTGCCCCTGAGAGATCTACGTGCTGGGAGCTGTTGTTCGCTTCTGGGCAGAGAGGCAGCGGCTGCAGCCATGCCAGCAGGAAGACCGGCTGGACCAGGGGTGGTCACGTTTGCCCTCCAGGGCCACCAACCCCTTTGCCTTTGCTGCTGTCGCCATCACCTCTGAGGGCAGCAGAAAAAGGAGCTGCATAATATTCACCGTTTGATCCCATCGACAGCAGCTCATATTTTGGATCTCTCCTTGTGACGGCAGCAGGATCCGCCTACAGATCTGATTTGCATGACTGCGAACTGCTTTGGGAACCATTATGGTTGAAAAATGGTGTACAGGGATGGCAAAGGAAAATTAATGAACAAATAAATAAAAATAGTCACCTACCTTACAATAGAGGTGCAGAGGCCAAATCTACACTCCCTGCTGTCCAAATACACCCCCTCCCCTGACCTCTCCCCTTCGTCAACTTCACCAACAAATCATGTGTTGGTTTCCTGGCTGTAGCACATTTTCCCCCCATTCTGAAAGACTGAAATGCTTCTCCCAAGGCTTAGTTACTAGCAATAAGGACTTTAAGCTAAAATACGCTGGTATTTTCAGCCTGCCCTCTTTGCTTTTGGCTCCCCCACCCCCCGCCCCCCGGGATGCAGCTCCTCTGCAATTGAATCCAGGTCGCGAGGAGTTCAACACCCCAGCCTTACAGGTCTGTTGTAAGGATTGCAACAAGGTAACGTACATGAAGCACTTTGAAAAGTATTCAAAAGTGCTATACACGTGCTAAGTAATTATCGCATACCGCTTTAACATCCGCAGCTTTCTCCAAAGCATCTTGGGAACTGTAGTTCGGGGAGGCTACTGAACATGTTCCAATCCTTCCCCTCCTCTCTCTCAGAACTACAAATCTCAAGGTTTCCAGAGCGGCAAGAAGGATGATTAAAGGCACAACCCTATGCATGTTTAGACAGAAAAAAAGTCCTACCACTCCCAGCCTTCCCCAGCCAGCATGGCTGGCTGGGGAAGGCTGGAAATTGTAGGACTTTTTTTCTATCTAAACATGCATAGGGTTGTGCCTTAAACCCATTTTGAAGTGTGTGGGGCAGATGTGCAAAAGTGGATGGGCAGAGGGAGAAAAAAAGAAGTGGACTTACGGTGTTGCCAAGATTACGGAGGCCGGTCAGACCCTGCACCGTTTTGGAATTCTGTGGAGAAAGAAGGACACATTGTGTGTGAAAATGCAGCATTCTGTATTGGGGTGTATGTGCAAACTCAAGGAAATGGGCCTCAAGAAAAAAAGACAGGGTGAGTTGTGCTCCCACATATCTGGGATGATGGAGTGAGGATTCCAGGTCACAAAGGCTGCAGCGTCCAGGCAGACTCAAGTCCCCGGCACCTCTCTTCTTAAGACCTCCTTAGCAGAAACCAGATTTATAGAGAGCCAGTGTGTTGTAGGGGTTAGAGTGCTGGGCTGGGACTCAGGAGACCCGGGTTCTAGTCCCCACTTGGCCATGAAGCTCACTGGGTGACTTTGAGCCAATCACGGACTCTCCGCCTAATCTACCTGACAGGTTTGTTGTGAGGATAACATAGAGAGAAGGAGGAACAGGCCTATTTTTTCCCCTGGGCCTGTTTTATTTATTTATTAATAAAATACATTATGATAATACAGTGTAATTTATTTATAAATTACATAAATTAATAATAAATAAATAACACAGGCCCAGGAAAAAAATGGTTTTGTACCACCACACAGGCCTGGGGGACTCAAGCAACAGAACTGACAGGGTAAAGCTGCCTTCCCCTTTTTCCATCCCAAACACTAGAAACGGCCAAACCCGGCAGCGGCTACTAAATCCCATGGGAAAGTTCTGTTATCACAGGCTCCCTGGGCAGCTCCAAAGATTGTATCTTGGCCTCTGCCAAATGATTTTGGTGCTCGGACTGAACCCTGGAATGGAGAAGTCACAATAAAGGGGAGAGAACTGAGATCCAAAGAGGTCCAAAGAGCAGGTCCTACTGGGCAGGTCCAAAGAGGCTTTCCTTTTCAAGACGAAGTGAAGGCAACCAGCCTCCATCTCATCTAGATTCTAGGACAGTCTTCCCCAATCTGGTGCCCTCCAGATTTCTCAGACAAAACTCTCATCAGTTTCAATCAGCTTGGCCAATGGTCAGGAATGCTGGAAGTTGTAGTCCAAAACCTTTGGAGGTCACCAGGTTGGAAAAGGTTCTACATTGTCATATTTTCGGCACCAGGTTAAGACTTCCTCTACTCTCCGGCATTTGACAGCATATAAGGTTTGTAATGGGTCCTGGGACTTCTTATTGTTGACTGTATAAAATTGTTTTATTTTTTAGGGTTTTAATCGTTGTAAACCACCCAGAGAGCTTTGGCTATTGCATAGTATAGAAATGAATGAATGTTCCAGGGGGTGACACCTGGAATGGCCATCCTCTCCAGGACTTATCTGAGAAATCTAGAACTCCCTGAGGATATGCCATAATAATGCTGTTTGTAGGAGGCGATTAGGTAGTAGGGCAAATGGTTAACCGAAGCAGTGTGGATTGTATTTTTTTTCTGGAACCAGTGTAACTTGTTGCTAAGACATGAGCTTCAAATCAGGAAGATGCCTTGGATTCAAATCTCGCCTCTGCCAGGAACTCCCTAGGTATCCTTAAGCCAAACCACTCGCTCAATCTCAGTTTCAGCATTCCCATTTGCAAGCTGTACTGATCCACCTTTCAGGGTTGTTGTAAGGATTCCTTGAGATAATGCATGTGAAGTGTTTTGAATTTTGAACTTCAAAAGTAGCAGGCAAATACCAAGTATTATTATTTCTAATACTTTTAAAAACAGAAAAGCCCACACCCTCTGGTGAAATTGGAGGTGGTGGTAGTGGTGGGACTAGTGTGCTGTAAAGACTGTTCTGCAAAGTGGGCACCAGTTAGTTTTATGCTATGCTGTGCCATGTGTATTGAGGTACTGGACAAAAACTTATTCTTTTTGACCAGGTGTTTAACAGCATCTGATACTAACAACACCAATGCTGTTTTTATTATATGCCCTTCTCAGGCTTCTTCTGTGCTCTTTCTCACCGCTTTTATTTTTTATAGTCTTGGTCATTTCTATGCAGAGATTGTTTCTAAGGAGGAACTGAAGCTGTCCTGGGGGCTCTGCAGGTGAAAAGGTGATGCTCTCCTGGTGCTTTCCAGATGTTTTAAAATCCAACTCCCATCATCCCTGATCATTGGCCATGCTGGCTGAGGAGTAATGGGAGTTATAGTCCAGCACATCTGGAGGCCACTAGGTTGGGGAGGGCTGCATTATACCACTAAAATAGAAATGCAAAGAAGGGCACAACGTGTTCTTTAGCCCTAAAGCAATGTTATTAGAGCTCTTTCAATCTGAGACCCCCCTGCCCCAGTTCACCAGCCAATGATATCTATTTTGCTAACGGCAGCAAAAATTATTGTTGCCAAGAGCTGGACAAATACAAAACCAATTACATGTAAAAAAAATGGTTTACTAAAGTTTTGCAAATTGCACAATTATTGAAAATTAGTGAGATTGTTAGATTGAGAGATAGTAGACAAAAGAATCCCAAATTTCTGGAGAGGGGAAAGCTTCTACTGAATATTGGAACAATAATTACGACATAGAAATTAATATATATTCTTGCTTTGCTACTTCCTAAATTATTGGTGTAAAGGCATGTAGTATTTGATGTTATGTGTATTTATCCTATTTGGTATTTAATGATGGTTTAATCACGTGGTGCTACGCAGGTCTTTTTGGTTGAATAGGTCATATTTCTTAGATGAATGGAAGTGATAGATTGATAGTAGTTTAGTGTGTATATTGATTATGCTATATATTGCTTTGTTGTATATTGCTTTTATGTATTAATAAAAACATAGTTTTAAGAAATGAAATGCAAAGAAGGCCTTTAGCTCCGGATCCAGGAGCATTGAGATGAACGTACGATGCTATGGAGTTCCCAAAGGTTTGCATTCCCTCCGTGGCCTCACGCAGAGGTGGTGCAAAGCACTCCACTGTCCTCTTGGGGGAAGGGGAGGGTGGAGAGGGCAAAGTTGCGTTTCCTTTCCACGTGCAGCGCCACACATGGCAGCCAGGTGTGTAACCAAGCCTGGCAAGCCAGCGTCAGCAGCCACCGTACTGTGTCAGCTTATTGGATCTGGGACATAAAGTCCGGCCACAAGTGTTTGGAACCAAGCCAGCTGGCAACCGGTGGTGGGACAGAGGTCGTATCGGCCTTTCCAGGTCTCCTTGGGGGGAGAGGGAAGTGAAGCAGCAGGCACTGGGAGGAAAGACTTTGCCACGCAAGAGAGGGGTCTCCCCACTCTTTTGCACTCTTGGGAGCATGGCACACTGGTGGCAACAGGAAAATCAGGGATTCGGAATGTCACCAAGAGCTTGGCTCTTGGGCTTCACCTACTGAATTTCTGCTTGTCACATAGCTTTAAAGGTCCTTCCAGGAGGAGGAGGAGGAGGAGAATCGTAGAATCATAGGGTTGGAAGGGGCCTACAAGACCATCGAGTCCAACCCCCTGCTCAATGCAGGAAGCCTGATTCCCAGGTGGTGTCCCAACCAAGTACCAACCAGGGCTGACCCTGCTTAGCGAAGAAGAAGATGATGACAACTGGCAGAGAAGATGTCTGCGTGCAGCAGGTCCCAGGTTCAGGGTCCCAGGCCACAAAGGGAAGTGATGTGGGAGATTCGCATTCAGAACTTCCCACACCTTTTTGCTTTGCTTCATAGCAGCCACTGAGGGGGCAGCTAACTTGATGGGGAAAGTGGCACTGGGGGATTGTTGAACCCTTCCCCCAGCACAGTTTCCCTGCTCGGACCCCCACCCGCCATGCAGCTATTAACACGGCAGTATGGTGCCCATATTTTTTTTTCCACAGCAGGGCTAACAGAAGAGAGGGTATGATTAGAGCAGGGAAATAGCATGGGAGGAAAACGATTAAACATTTCCCCCCCTCGTCCTGCCCCGCCCCACCTGCCTGAATGAATGGGTGGAAACCCCCTCCCAGCTATGCTGACACAAAGAAAAAGATGCTCGGGGACCGATCAGGGATGTCCCATGTCCTCGTGTCTGCTCTCGGGGAGCAGGACTGGGGGAGGAGCTTTGGTGACACCTCAGAGAGCAGCTGCCAGTGAGAACAGACCATGCTGGACTCGGAAGAAAGCTCCATGTGCGCACACAAACGCTCAGGCAGGAGACCAGAAAGCTTCTGCCTGGACGTACCCCACCGGAGGTGTCAAACAAGGGGACGGCAATGGATTTCAGGGTCACGATACCTTGGTATGAAGGAGTGCTTTGCCAAAAAGTAAGAAAGAGGCAGGCTTTGCAATGATCTCTGGTTTAGATGGCTTTTTTTAAAAAAAGGATTAGACAAATTCCAGATAGGTATAGGTCTACTAATGGCCATGGTGGTTTAATGTAAGGGGCAGGCAACCAGGTGCCCTCCAGAGATTTCAGCCTACAGTTCCCATCAGCCCCAGCCAGGATAGCCAGTGGTCAGAGATCCTGGGAGCTGTACTCCAAAACATCCGGTGGGCACAGCTGCCGACCCCTGGTTTAATGGAACTGCCCTGTTCACAGAGGCAGCGTACCTCGGAGTGGCCTATGGGGCGGGGGTAAAACAACCGGGCACAGCTGCTTCCATCTTGTTCCGACGGTTCGGGCACATTGGTCTGGCCCCTGGTGCTGCAGACCGAGTGCTGCCCTCGAAGGACCTTTGGCCTGATCTGGCAGAAGCAGTCCTGAGCCAGCTCCCTCCCGACGCGGGCAGTGTTCTGGAGTAGAAGGCTGGGCAAGGGTGCTTGCTTCTGCTGCTTCCTGCTGTTGGCTCAGATTTGGGTTCTGGTGGGTTAAAGCGGCACCTTCTCTCTTAAGCTGCTTGCATTGCTGCTGGAACCCCAGGAGGAGGGATATGGGGGGGGGGACTGCAGTGCCAGCAGCTCTGAAATAGCAGCGCCTGGCATGTGTGTGTAGGAGGGAAGCAGTGCTCTCGCCTGTCCCTGACAACAGCCCAAAATAGACCAGCTTGAAATGGCACACACGCTTCGCTCTAGCAACACAGGCTCGTCTCACGTGTGTGAGGACCCCATCCTCCACCTCTTGGGATGTATAGGACTTGAATTATGGGGGGAAGGAAGGGGGTCCCTTAATGAAATGCACAAGCCCCAACCGCAGCCAAACCCCGAATCCTGTCTCCCCTTGCCCCCACACCCCCAGTAGCCTTCTAAGATCAGTAGCTGAGGGGAGGGCACATTACAAAAGATAAGGGACCAGTGAGTGCGGGGATGGAGGAAGTGGGCAAACTGCAGTTTGTACTAGGGGCAGGTGCCAGGAGCGGGGCACAGCCCCACTAACAAGAGGTGGGTAAAGGTAAAGGCCTGAGCATCTTTTGAGAACGCAATAAGCCCTCTCAGTTTGAGCCAATGCTGAGATGTTTGGGAAGAACCGAGAATTTTGAAGAGGTCTTTTTATTTTAATACACTCCATTTTGGGTATCATTATTATTATTGTGTTGTTTACAAATATTAAAATTATTAAACTTGTTCGACATAGCCAATGTGGTGTAGTAGTCAGAGTGTCCAGCTTCCCCTGGGGAGACTTGGGTTCAAATCTCCACCATAAAACCCACCAGGTGACCTTAGGGAAGTCCCCCTCTCCTTTAACCTCACCCACCTTATAGGGTTGTCGCAAGGCTAAAATGGGAGGAAAGGCAGAATGATATATAAACGCGAGGAATAAGTAAGCGAAGAACAGCGACAACCCTGCCCTGCATCTTTGGGACAGGGTAGAATACAAACTCAAATTCTCAATGCATAGAAATCTCTGAAGGTTCTGCGGCAGAAAAGGTGCTACCGAGGGTGCAATCCTATGCATGTTTAGACAGAAAAAGTCCTACAACTCCCAGCATGCCCCAGCTGGGAGCTCCCAGCCAGCTCTGCTCCAACAACTCATGCTGAGCGTTGTAGGACTTTTTCCTGTCTAAACATGCACAGGATTGCACCACTGCTGTCCTTCATGAGCTGTGCCCCTTGCCTGGGAGACATGTGAAGCCCAGATGTGATGCCTTTTGGGGTGGCACCAGCACCAGATCACTGTAAAGTTGGGACACCCCCACATGCCCTATTTTGGAGAGTGATCCTCGCGTACCCCGTTTCCTGGCAGAATTGGGCTCCCACCAGCCCATGAAACAGATGTTTGGTGGGCGGGTCAGAGGCTGATTCTGCCAGGAAACAGGGCATGTGGTGTAACCTCCTTTCCTGCCTTGTGTGAGGGGAATGGGGTGGTGGCTGGGCGCCCGTGGTGTGCCACGCAGGTGGCCTCTGAGGGCTGCATGCAGTCTGCAGGTTGCCCACCCCTGCCCTAAATGAAGTACAAAACAGATGCTAATTGGGAGGTGGCAGGGGAAAATGCTAGTTGAGAGGAACAAACTGTATTTACCCTGCACTGAAAACATGCACCCCGTCCCCGAGTGCTGAGAAAATGCGACATATCCCAGCAACAGAAAAGCGCAACTTTCAGAAACAATGACCTGGTTCACACGTAACAACAACCCATACCCAGGTTGAGTATGGATTGTTGTTGAATCATGGCTTGTCGTTACTTGTGAATCCTGCACTATGGTTTAAGTATGGGTGGTTAGCCCCAAAGGAAGAGAAGCCATGAGTTGCTGTTGGGTTGTGAACTCTGGGTTGTTCATGGTTAACCACTCCATAGTTAAACCACAGTGCAAGGTTCGCACGTAACAACAACCCATGATTCAGTGACAACCCATTCTCAACCTATACTCTGGGTTACGTGCGAACCAGGTCAATGCCTGGATCCTGAATAGCAATTGAGTAATTAGCCACTGCTCAATTATTACACTAAAAACAATCAAGGCGGAAGGATCCTTAGCAGGCATCAGCTTAGGGGCTGCGATCCTAAAGTGCAGTCCCGAGAAAGGACATTCTGTTGACATCAAGGCACATTTGCATTGGATTTGGCTGTCAGGATCAGTCAGTCAAAGATAAAACCTGAAAACGAAGACCCGTCTTCTTTTCTGAGCGGGGACTGAGGAGGCAAATGGCAAAGGCAGTTGGAGGGGAAGCGTGTCAAGGAATGAGCACTTTCGGAAAGGCCGGGATGAGGCCGTCTAACATTTGAAGCTCTCTGGAATGGCCCAGCCCTGTCTCATTGGTGTCTTTCCCAAGGCTTTTCCCAGCCCAAGGGAGTGGAGAGGAAATTCCTCAAGAGAAGGACCAGGAACTGAGAGCATTTTGGGGAACGGCACATCTCCAAGGCATGCAGGAAGAGCCAGCTGGCATTCCTCCGCTTTGGGCAGGAGGCAGGTCTGAGATGAACAGCCCAGCCCCCACAACTGCAGAGGAAGGAGGAGAGGGCTGGTGGGGGAAAGCTGTATTTTTCCCTGAAGCACCTGCAGCTTGGCCTAGGAAAGGGAGACCGGAGCAACTAGGAAATCTCATAGTGTTCCCAATCTTACACACACACACACACTCTGGGACCTACGATGCAGTTACCTGGCATTGTACGCTTACAATCTGCACATCTGGGAGTCACTCTTTGTGACTCAGAAACCCTGAACTCCCATCGGACCACAGGAGGCTGCCTTAACCTGAGTCAGACCATGGACTGACCTGCTTTAGTATTGTCTGCATAGGAGTAGGCAACTTGGTGCCCTCCACACGTTTTGAACTACAACTCCCATCAGCCACAACCAGCACAGCCAACAGGAATTATAGGAGCTGTAGTCCGAAACCCTGAACGGTCTACAATGAACTCTACAGGGTTTCAGACGGGGCCGAGGCGTGCTTTTCACGCACTGCTTGGAGATGCCAGGGATCATACCTGGAACGTTTTGCATGCAAAGGAGGCGCTCTTCTACAGAGCTGCAGCCCCAACTCTCACCCCAGCTGTGTGGGAGCTCGCTGGCGGGAGGTCTGCATGTGTTCAGTGGAGGTCTCCCACTCATTTCAAGGACAAGGAGGGTCCTTATCCTTATCATGGGGGAGAAGGCTCTCAGTGGCTACTAGTCCTGACGGCGATGTGTTGCCTCCAGCGTCAGAGGCAGGCAGTCTGCCTATGTACACCAGCTGCTGGGGAACATGGGCAGGAGGGTGCCGTTGCCCTTGTGGGCTTCCCGTGGGCAGCTGGTTGGCCGCTGTGTGAAAAGAATGCTGGACTAGATGGCCCTGGGTCTGACCCAGCAGGGCCCTTCTTGCATTTAAACGTCCCAAGGTGCACTCTTACATTGGAAATGGGTTCGGGCGCAAGCTCAGCTCTGCAGCTACCCCTCCTGCACCGCTGAACGAGGAAGGATTCATTCTGCCCCCACCCACCCCCGTTCCCGGCAAAGCGTGCAAGCCGACTTTTCCGTTTAGCCAGCCTTCCGGCGTGTGGGTGGTTCCTTGTGCCGTGCATGGCTTGGCACAGTCCGTGGGCTTCACCAAGGCACACGGCGCTCAACTGGGGTCAGTCGAGCTGCGTCCGTCCACTGGGGGCAGGAGGTCGTGCCGTCCAGCCAGAGCCGGCCACGGGCCAGTTTCCACGACTGTCCAGGGCGGCGCGAGCCCGACGGCCCTTGCTTTAGAGACGGAGCGCTGTTTTGGCGGGGGCACAAGAGCGCGCGCCCCATCGTTCCCCCGCCCTTGTCCCAGGGAAGCAAACCCAGGTGCACAGGACCGCCGGCACGAGGGGAAATCCTCCCCTTCCTTTGGTGCCTCCTAGCCCGGCAGCAGCCCGGCTCTACGCGGCCCGGCCCAGGCTCCCTCCGCGCTCCTGACAGGCCAGCGGTCGCCTCTTTCCTTCCCCAGCAGGCTCCGATCGGAGCGCTCCGGCCCCAGCTGCTTGTGGCTGAGCACACCGGAGCCGAGGAGGCTCCAGGCTGCGCAGAGGGCGAGAGGCTCTGACAGCTCTTGCGTAACAGCCCCGGCCCCATTCCCCGGGCCGACAAAGGCGCTGACCTGCCCCGAGCCACCGGGGCCGCCTCGGAAGGGAGCCCGTTACGTAAGGGCGGAACAAAGGCGTCCCCAAGGGCGCCGGCCCAACGAGGCCAGGGAGATTCCAACTGCGCAGAGGAGGGGGAGGGAAAGGACGCCCAACCACCGCTGGGGAACCCAGGAGTCCTGGCGCCCGTTCCTCCCTCTCCAGATCTATGCCATAAGATCTCCGCTGCATGCTCCATTTTAATTAACCTGGAATATCGACCACACCTTGCATTCAGAATGCAGTTTCTCTCTCTCTCTCTCTCTCTCTCACACACACACACACACACGCACGCCATACATAAGAGTATGCACTGAAAGGCTTTGAGTGTGACAGGAGACATCAGAAGGCAAAAGGCTAACTAATCTGCGGGAAGTTCTCTGAGAATGTTCCCCCTAGATCAGGGGTGGGAGGACGTCAAGCTTGCAGGATCTGCCTTACTAGCACCCTGAGGTCCGCCAGCCGTAGCCAGGTGCAAAATACTGGCTCAGGGGGCAGGACGTATGTGAAGAATTAAGGAGCGGGGTGCCTCGGAGCACATGCTCAGCCCAGGAATTTGTGTTCAGCACCAGAGCCAAGCTCACGAGTCCTTTCCTTTCACACAACAATCTGCTCCTGGTTTTCTCCCGAGCGTTCTTTTTCAGCAACGGTGGAAAAGTAGGCTGGGACAGCTTTTTATAAATTACCTTGTCGAAACACTCAGGGCGCTTCCGGTAGATCCCGATCTGCCTCCCCTCGCCGCCCCAAAGGTGAGAACAGAACCACGGATGTCCTGACCCCCAACCCCCCTTCCAGCTGCCCCCTCTCTCAAAATGGAGCCTCTGTGGGCAACACCCGTGGGACGGTCGCACAGCGGAAACACTTAGAGGTGAAGCGGTTGTGGGGAGTAACCGACGGCTTGGCAGTCCTTTCCACAATCGCATGAGACTCTTGCAAACTCCATCTTCCACCGGAACGAGGGATGGGGGGGGTCTCCTTGCCCCCTCTAGTTCTTGCGGACCTCCCACTTTTCGACAGCAAGTGGGTGCTGTGCCCCCGTACTGATAATCGTGGTACTGGAGAGGGTACGCCCCCCACTCCTGCTCCGGCAGATGGGAGGAACATAGGAAGCCGCCTTCTACGGGACTCGGCTACTCGCCCACCCAGCTCAGAATTGTCCACGGTGGCAGCCAGCGATTCTCTGGGGTTTCAGGCAGGAGTTTTTCCAGCGTTACCTGGCGATCCCGGGGATCGAACCTGGGGCCTCTGGCATGCAAAGCTGGTGCTCCCCAACCGAGCAACGGCCTCTTCCTACACAGACCTCCTGTCTTTAGGGGGATGAGGAGGTAAGAGCCACAATAATGTTCTTTCTGCCTTCTGGCTTTGCTAAGGGCGGGCAGCGCCTTCGCTTCGCTTCACAGGCTGGAAGATTTAGCAGCTGCCCCAAGCCCTCGGAGCAAAACCAGTGGCGGAGCGCAGGCGAGGACCCCGGGCTCCGCGGAAGCCGCCCTAGCTGCCTATCCCTGTCCGTGCACCGCCTGCCAAGCAGCCCCCGACGCACGGGACACGAGGCCGCCCCCTCCCCGCGTTTCCCCCACAGCCGGTGGTTCTGCCCCACCAGCTGGGGACGGCCCCTGGTCACAGCCAGCGAAGGGGTCACGAGCGAGGCTGGGCGTGCATGGCCAGAAGCGCGCCCGCGGGTGGGGGGCGTACCTTCGCCTTGTGGAGCACCAGACCCACGAAGGCTGAAACCAGCAGGGATCCAGGCATCTGCGTCTTGGTCCGCGAGTCCCGTGGCGTGCCCGGGAAAGGCGAGGCGGGGGGCCCTTCAGGGAGGGTGACCGTGTAGGAATTCCGCATGCTGCAGGGCGACAGCCCACGGCCACCCCGTCTCTCCCCCCACGCGGCCCTTCTCTCGGAGGCGGCGAAGATGCGGAGACTTCAGCGGGCTCCGCTCCGCGCCTGCCGGCTTGGAGGGCGAGGCACGGACCTTCAGGAGCAGCGATGGACCCGGGGCGGTCAAGGGAGACCCTGGCGATGCAGGAGCGATGTCAGAGCGCGGGGACAGTTCGCCGGGCTCTTCTGGGCGCCCGCGGGCGTCGGGACCCGCCACGCTCAGGTCTGGGACGCCACGCTGGCTCTGCGCGGCCCCCCGGCCCCCCGAGGGTCTGCGCCACCCGGCCCCGCCGCCGCGCTGTCGCCCCCGGCGAAGCCGCTGCCGCGCGCCGAGCTCGCTGACGGCACCTGGGCGGCGCTGACATCAAGCGGAGCGGGTGGAGCAGATGCCCGGGCAGCCCGCACGGGAGGGCTCCCTCGAGGGGGGCGCGGACGGCCAAGGCTGTGGGCGCCTTCCGGGGGGGCAGCCAGGGGGAGCGCGAGGGGCGGCTCTGCGCGCTTCAGGTACGCCCGCGCGGCGTAGCAACCTGGCTCAACAGGCCCAGGGCATAAAACGAAACCCCACGCCAGACGCTGAGCGCGCAGGAAGGGCTGCAATTTTTCCTCCTGGGTGGCATGATGGCTCTTATCTTCGCAAGATGAGCACTCAGCACTTCTCCCCAGTCTTCTCTTTTTTGATGGGGGAGGAGAAGCGGCGTCACGGGGCGGGGGGGGGGGGGGATGTTCAGGGACGCGCCCAGCAGAATGAGCAGGAGAGCCTCCAAGCAGAGGAAGCCTGCTTTACTCCACGTCCAGTGTACATTACCGTCTAAGAGGCTCCCGCCCTCCCAATAAGACCGGGCGTCTAAACTGTATCACTGAGACGGGAAGGATGCATATGCGTGCGTGTGTGTGTGTGTGTGTGTGAAATCCTGCATTTAAACCCCAGTGTTTTTTTCAAGAAGCTCAACAGCAGGGCTAAGGGACTTCCCCAAGTCCACATGCCGCAAGGCGGCAGCAGCGCTGGAAAGAAAACGTGGTTGTTCCAAGATGCACGCAAAGACGTCACCAAATCGGGAGGGTTGTTGCGGTGCCTGCTCCCCAACACATCTGTGCCTTTGCGACATTGGCAGCCATTGCACCAATCCCCAGCCTCTCCTCAGACCTATTTGCATGCACAGCAACCAACGTACCTTGCATTATGGAAGGGGGCAAAAGCTGCCATCCTTACAAAAGAGCCAAGAAGGTGAGCAATGACCCTTTGGTGGGCTTTTCACCAGCTACGTGGAATGCTGGGTCATCTCCACATGTTGCAGCGATGCCTGCACTCTGTGTTGTGCCTGAGGTCTAATTCAGTGTCAGCTTGGATTTCAGCAAGCATTTCTTCTGCAGTGATGCACGCCCTCTGACAGACTACCCTCTGCCAGGCACCCTTGTTTACACTGAGAGGAAAGGTGAGGCACAGAAGTAGGGGAAGCTCTTTGCAGGTGCACCAACTGTATTGTCTGGGCTCCTGGCCTTTCCTTCAAAGCCACACATCTCCTTCAGGAATCACAACATCCTGTTCCTCGGCTGACTTCTTACATTTCCAGACGGAACCTGTTGGGAGCCCAACTCAAAACTATAAAATTCCCCGTTACTGATCCAATTGTCACTGGTAAGTTTCCATTGTTCGCATCAGATGCTTTCAAAATTCAGGATGAAGTTTTGGAAGGTTGTAAGCAAGAGTGTTTTTCATGACCCAGGATCATGGCAACTCTTTACCCTCCATCTCACGCTCGGTCCCCAGTCACCTGAGAGAGCATGGCCACTTTTTCTTTTCATGATGGGAGTTCCACTGGCACATCCACTTGAATAAATGTCGTGAATGACCACCACGCAGAATATTTAAAAGGTATACGAGGATTCTGCCTTATAAAAAACATACTCATCAACCAAACAGTAACATTCTACGTAAGAAAAGTGCCGTTTCCTTTTAGAAAAGCAACACAGTGTTAAACTCTATTTCTTTTATTCGGTAGTTTTATATTTCGCATTTCAGGGAAAACCCTCAGGAGGTGGCTTGCAACAAATGGGGAAAAAATATCAAACACAATTTAAGAACAAGAAATAATTATTATTTTTTTTAAAGCAAGGGCTAATTTAACGAGGATTTGCTCCAGGTTCAAGTTAGTACACTATCAGCTCGCTCCCCCATAGTTCAACGGTGGGCAAAGGTAGATCAGGATCTACTAGTAGATCTCTGGGTGACTTGCAGTCAGTGATGGGGCTTTTCCAGAAAATGTTGAGTTTGAAAATCTTCTGGTGCAAATTAAGTTAATTTGCATAGGGTCATTTGCATTGGGGAAAAAAATCAGCTCCTATTGGAAATTTTTCCAGTGCAAATTAGGTTCATTTGCATAGGAAAATTTTCAGTTGATACTTGAAAATGTTCTGTTGTTGCCCTGGAACAACGGTTAGCAATTTGTGGCATCTCCAAATGTTTTGCCCTGCAACTCCCATCAGACCTCACCGTTGCCTACACTGGCTAGAGCTGATGGGAGTTGTAGGCCAAAACATCTGGACAGCAACAAGTTGCCCTCCCTTGTCCTGGAGAGATCTAAGTTAGCATGTTTATTTTACCTGTATTTAGTAAACAAAGCTGGAAAAAAAGAACTCCCTGTTAATTTTTTGTCCCCATGCACCACAAATATTTGAAATATTTAAGGGAGGAAAATTAAAGCCTAATTAATGTAATTCAAAAGTTATATTATGTAGAATGTTTTTAATTGGAATACTTGTAAACATTTAAAGACATACTTCCCTTACACTGTTTATATTTAAGGAAAAAAACAAAGCTACTGGAAACTGTTGACCCAGAAATTTATTTTAGCAACCCAAAGAAATGTGCATGATATGCTGGCAACGGCTCATCTATTTCAGCAGAGTTCAACTCTCTTCCACTGAAGTTGTTGGGGCACCTTCAGTTTCACTGTCACTATTCATTAGTTAGAGGCATATATGTGTTTCAATGGCATATATGTAATCTAATTGAAAAACATCAATTGAAACAGCCAAGCTTCCCTAATAATGTATTTGCAATTGGCATATGTTCCTTTTTACTAATGAACTTACAAAATGGAAATTTTTCTGTGGAAAAGTAAAGCACTGGAAAATTCTCCCTCCCACATCTCTGCTTGTAGTATATCGGCAAGGGTTTTTGACTTCTGATTCCTGGGCTGTCTATGCTCAGTGGTACTCTTTATCCTTCTTTAATTCTAAGTGTACATCTGCTCCACTGAGCAAACTTCAATTTCCAATTGTTTCCAAAAAGTTCCAATTGATGGATTGTGGGGATTTAGTAAAAAACAAAGAAACCCCAAAGTAGATCCCACAAGCTTCAATCTGCCCATCTCTGGTATAGCTCTACTTCCAAGCTAACTAGGAGATCTGGGTTCTAGTCCCCACTCAGCCATGGAAGCTCACTGGGTGACTTTGGGCCAGTCACGGACTGTCAGCACAACCTATGTCACAGGGTTGTTGTGGTGAGGATGTAATGGAGAGGAGGAAGAGGATAATGTAAGCCACATTGGGTTCCTTGCAAGAGGAAAAAAGGCGGGATATAAATGCAATAAATAAATAACATAAATAAGCCACCCCGACGCAAAACTCTACAGCAGGCTGGTTTCCTCAACCCAGGTTCGTGATTTAAAGGCAAGAACATTTTAGTGTCACAAATACTGAGTAACAGAAGTGGAACACCTCGGGTCAATGAATAAAAATTTCCCAAGGCAAATGTCGGCCATTTCCATGTTTACTTCACTCACAGCACAATCTTCACAGTCATTACTTGGATGTAAATTCCACTACGTTTGATACAGCTTGCTCTGAGTCCTGGTAAGCGTGTATAGGACTGCTGACTCAGCGATCCTTGGTTTGGGCTTAAATTTGAACTGGGGTGAACCCACTCCCAACCCTCTTCTCAACAAAACACAAATAGGGTCCTTTTGTGGTGGCTCCCAATTATGGAATGCTCTACCCAGTGAGCTCTGCCTGGATCCCACACTGTTATCCTTTCATTACCAGGTTCCGTCGTTCCTCTACTCACAGATATTTGATAACATGTGATGGGCGTCTTAATTTAGTTGTTTTATTGGGTTCTGGAATTGTATTGTTAATTGTTTTTAGCTGTTTTAAATTGTTTTAATTTTTGTATGTTTTAATTCTTGTTGTAAGAGATGCCTTGAGTCTTCTCCAAGGAAGGATAATAATAACAATAACAACAACAACAACAACAGCAGCAGTAACAATAAGAACATCACATCAAGCCTAATCTGGAACTGCTTGGATGGAGAAAGAGTGCCTCTGGGCCTGCCCAGAGTGCACTTTGCTCATTGCAGCCAACTTCCACATATCTGGGGCAAGAAAGCAAAGCATGCTGTACAGCTTCTGAAAAACAGAACAGACCATCTGCCTTTCTCTTTTAATAAATCAAGCCCTGCTCAATGCGTTTTGCATTGCCTCCAACCCTCCTCCATCCTCCAACAAATCTCTTTGTGCCGACACTGCAGGGAAACTAACTTTAGCTTGGATTGGATGAGGCAGAGCTATTTTGGGCAGTGTTAAAAATAAATCCAGGGAGGCAGGGTGTTGGGTTGTGCGTGGGGGATTTTTTTTTGCAGCATTATTTATCTACAGGAATTTTAAACCCTGATCAGCATGCCGCTGTCACTCCAGTTAACGCAGTCTGTGAGCACAGAGATAAAAGTGCACAAGGGGGTGTCGGTCGTGTATTGGACAGCTGACGCACAAGGAGACACAAATGCTCCCATACGCAGACAAAACTGAGGTGTGCGCACGGTGCATTGTTAGACTGTACACACAGAGCCAAGCAATAGGCAGAAAAAGTAATTAGGCTCTAAAACAGTACACAAATTGCTCAGCATGGGATGAGATTGTGCTTGTGGCAGGGACGCAAGCTTGCTGTCCACACAGAGTTGTGATTCCAGAAACGCACACAACTCGCTAATCTCGTATTAGACACTCAGAGTATCATATAGACAGAGAGACAGACAGATTGTGCGCACATTTGTTTAGGTGGCCCTAAGTGTGCCCAAGATGGCCATGGGGGAGCCCCAAATACAGCCATGAAGAGCCATTGAGCCATTGGTCCCCCCCCCCATTCATTCCAAACGGGCTTGTTGCAGGAGAGCTTGACAAGAAATATCCAGAGGGATGGTTGTCCAGCTGGATGCCTCTGGGAAACTCAGCAGCGGGGGAGGAAGGCAGCAGTCCCCCACCCCTGGCAAGGGTGCAGCCAGAGTACCCCCACCCCGACCCACCCAGAGAGTGGCAGGTGATGAGAGAATCAGGGCAGTAGAAGCAAGCTCCATTTTAACCCTGTTGTTTCGAGGGTGCTATGATTTAAGGGAGTTTAAAATGCAAAACTGCACATGCTCAGAGGATTGTTTCAAAAAATGCATCCAACTTGGCAAACAGTTATTGTAACGTGTCAGAAATGTTGAAGCACTTGTAAAGCGTGGAATGGTGGTGGCAGGGGGCAGGGGGAGAAACGCCGGCTGTATGTTTCACATACACATGGACATCTAACGATTATGTCCAGTGTCTAAATTTACCGAACTACACCATTGCTCCCTGGTGGTCTCTCTCCAGCGTCTCACGATCAGATACACTACCTCTGGACATGGAGGTTCTTCAGCAGCCACCCATAGCCCATCCCTCCATCAATTTGTCTCAGCTGGGGGACAATGGGAAGACGTGCCGTGCTGGTGAGTCTCCCACTTGCATCCACTGCTGTTATATATGACCCACGATCAGAGATAACAGTGAGGATTCTCTCTCAGTATCTCCGATTACAAGAACCCAGGAAGGCTTCCCTGGTCTAAATTCTAATCCTTTTTTTAAAACAACAAATTGAAGAGTCCTGTGTAATGTAGAAGCCAGCACAGGTGGGCAAACGAGAGAGATTGCTTTCCTAGCTTTGTAACGTCTTAAACAGCTGCTGGGACAGCTCTCTGCCAAGCAGGGAGGTGGCCCCCTCCACTCCAAGTCTCAGATGGCCAAGATTCCTAGCAGATAAGTTACAGATGGAACAGGAGGAGAAGAGGAGGCGTCCCTGAGGCAGCAGTGGAGGCAAATGAGGCTAAGGCAGACCTCGTTTGCCCTTGCAGCCCCTGCGTGGCTGCCTTGCAGGGTAAGCATATGTCTCTGGGGGGCCTTTAATGACTGTGTAGAAGAGGGAGATTGAAAAGGGCCAAAAAAAGTCCCTTGCTCTGGAGCCACTTCCAGGTTAGATTACTGTAACGGGCTCTACATGGAGGTACCCTTGCAGGTGTCTCCAAAACTTTAGTTGGTCCAGAATACGGTGGCCAAGGTGAACGAGTGACGCCGAGTGACGCCGGCAGCACATTGGATCACATCGTCTGGATCCTTCATGATCTATGCTGGTTGCCAATCTGTTTCTGGCATCCAGTTCAAGGGGCCGGTCTCTTGACCTTCAAGGCCCTAAACATGGCCTGGGAACAGAGTATCGCAAGAATTGCCCCCCACCCCGTTTCAGCCTACTACTTCCTTCTCCAGGTCCCCCCTCTGCTGTCGCACTGCATGTGAGCACAAGAGATGGAGCCTTCTTTTTAAATGTTATTTTCAATTATAACAAAACGAAACAAAAAACAACAGCACTTCCTTGGCTCGGGGTTTGGAGCGGCCCCCCAAGAGAGGTCTGCCCAGCTCCACCACTTTGCTCATTTCGTTTGGCTGGGATATGAAGATGGATTTATTTCAGTGGGTGTTTTCTGCTTGCTGTTTTTAAAGATTTTACTGCCGCTGCCATCCTCATAAATGTTATTCTAACTTTGTTTTAGATTATTTGCTGGACGGCTTATTTTACCATTATTCTTGGGTTCTAACGATTTTTCCATGATTATTTTGTAGGAAGCGTTAGAATTAAAATTTGAGTCCGGGTGTGAGTGCGTGTGCGTGTGGGGCACTAGCTTAGAGCTGGCTGGGGGATGCTGGGAGCTGTAGTCCAACACAGCTGGAGGGAACCAGGTTGGGGAAAGCTGGCGTTGAGGGTCACGACTAGAACCTGGGGTCATTCCATGGAGGTGAGTGATGGGAGATTCAGGACAGATAAAAGGAAGGGCTTCTCCACACCGCACATAGTTAAACTATGGAATTCACTACCACAGGATATAGTGATGGCCACCCATTTGGATGGCTTTAAAGAGGGGGTTAGACAAATTCCTGGAGGAGAAGGCTATCAATGGCTACTAGTCCTGATGGCTATGTGCTGCCTTTAGTATCAGAGGCAGTATGACTACGTACACCAGTTGCTGGGGAACATGGGTGGGAGGGTGCTGTTGCACTCTTGTCCCGCTTGTGAGTTTCCGATGGGCAGCTGGTCGGCCACTGTGTGAACAGAATGCTGGACTGGATGGACCCTTGGCCTGATCCAGCGGGGCTCTTTTGACGTTCCTATGATCTTTGTGCTCTTGCTTTATGAGCTTCCAGTTTGGCTGCAGCCAGACATGGGGAGAACCCCTAGAAGGACATTGGTCTGATCCAGCAAAGCAGTTTTTATGCTCTTGCTGTCCCTTCCAAGTGTGCCGGGGGGAAGAGAAGCAAAACGCTAAACTACCTTTACACCACACCGCTGCTGGTCATGTGCCAACGCTACACGGATAGCAGACCATCCAGCAGAGGTAGTAACTTGGCATCACGATCACATCTAACTAGCGTGACCCATGGCACAGAAAGCAATCCTGTCCATAGGAGGCTGCAGCCTCTCTCCATACCACACCCCCAGACCACACACACACACACACACCCATCCCACACACGCACATGCATCCTTCCCAGAAAATTTGCATTGCAATTTATACCTTAATTGATTCCTCTTTAAAAACTATTCTGAGATGGCTTCCTGGCTTGGACAATCAAAAACCAAGACCGGAAAATAAGCAGCAGGGGCCATTAAACTCAACTCCCCTGCATAGCCCCAGGCACGGCTGTATCCGGTTACCAAATAGCTTCCCCAGCAGGCAGCAGAGGGAATCCATCCTGGGCCGCCATAAAACCCAGGCGACCTCCATGGACTGTGTGTCAAAGCAACTCCTACGTTCAGCCTCCTTCAAGGGGCGAGTGCAGCCTGGCCTAACCTGGTACCCTCTGTATGTGCTGGACTGCAAATCCCGTCATCCCTCAGCCAGCATGGGCTTTACCATATGGTGGGGGGCAGGAGGGAGTCAGGACACTTGAGCTCAAGGCTGAATTGCTTTGAAGAGGGGCAACACTTTCCTTTCTCAGGCTCTGGCTGTTCTTTATGTTAGACCAGGGCTGGGGAGAAAGTGGCCAGAGATCCACCCATGGAACAAAAGCCTGTTTCTGGCTGACCCCCTAATGCCCACTGGCTGCTGGGGCTCTTTCAAAAGAGTGCTGGGCTGGGTTGGACCCTGACCTCGGCCAGCAAAGTGTTTCTTAAGTCCTCAGACTTAAAACAAAAAGCCCGCACACTTGGAATCACCGGAAACAGATGAAGTACACCTTAACTACTATTACAGCAGGGGTGTCAAACTTCATTGGAGAAGCTCTCGGGGGCCGCATCCTAGTGGTGGGCAGGACCCACCACTAGGATGCGGGGGCAAAACACCAGCATATTTTAGCTTGAAGAGCTTACTGCCAGTAACTAAGCCTCTGGAGAGGCATTTTAACCTTTTAAAACAGGGAATTAAAGAGGTTCTGGGTGTGTCCACATAGACAGCTCCTAATGCCACCAGTCTGAAGGCATCGTGCAGGTAGTCCGCCTTTCCCTCTGTAACATTTGTGGGGTGTTTTTTAAAGAAAAAAGACAGATGAAGTGGTGGGGAAACACGGAAGGGTTACACATAGGAGCTGATGTCATCTGGACCCCCTGTAAAATTTTGTGTTTGAGGTAAGGCAATTGCGCAATAACAGTCTCTCTAGAAGCACCCCCAGAGACTGGGCATTCTTGGCTGTAAAATGTAAAAAAAAAATTAGCAGACAATGTGAGACAGATGCTAGCCAAACTACACCTGCAAGTAGGAGACCGGTACATAAGAGCCATTTAATATTCACCCGTTTAATATTCTTGTGAGTTTGCTATCGGCTTGTGGTGAATGGGTCTGGGAGCGATATTGACATATTTCACCATTGCGTAGTTGTGCTGGGAAGCAAACCAACCCAAAAGGTGAGCGAGCGCACAGGCACACACAAGTCTACCTATGTTCGCACCTGCCCAGAAAGGAAGAACTTTGCAGCGGGCAGGACAAAAGCGCTCTTATCCCCCTGCCATTTGCATCTGCTGTCCCCTTTTCTTCCTCAGGGGCCCTCCCCTGTGTACAGGTGAAAATGATAACTGCCCTTACAAGGATGGTTCCCTGCCAATCCCCTCTCCCCAGACCCCAGTCCCTCTTCTCAGTGTCTTTCCCAGACGGAGCAAGATGGCGTGCGTGTCCGTGTGAGGGGGCGTGGGTGACGCCAGCCGGGAGAGGCGGGCAGCAGCCTGGCATCTTGGCAGACCCTTGTGCATGCATGATGCATTCAGCTGCCAGCCAAAAGCAGAGAGGGTGGAACCAAGCAGGGGGAGTGGAGGAGACCAAGGGGGAAGTTTCTGGGCTGCAAATCAACCAAGTGGTGCAGTGCGGGGCGGGAGGGTTTGGGGAACAGAGGGAAAGGACAGAAGAGGAGCAGCAAGAGAGGTGGCTCCCTGAAAAGATATGTCTGCAAAGGGGATTAATGGGAAAATCTGATGCAGACCCAAGACGTCCATTTCTTAAATGTGGAATGCCAGGGTTCAAACCACAACCACATAGGATGGTGAACTGGGTATGAACAGGGGTAAACTGTAGTGAAAGCAGATATGGTCAGGGATGGAGAACCAGAATAAGATTTTGCAGTGGAAGTGGATGGCTGTCACACCACAAGTGATTTATCATTAAATCCCCTCTCCCAGTGAGCCATAATTTTGGATTGTTCTCATAATGCTGGCAAGGGAGGGGGAGGAGGAGGAGGCTGCGCTCAGGGGTGTGTGTGTGTGTGTGTGCTTTCAGCAACAGAGATTTGCCAGGCCTCCGGTTTGGACTGGAGCCCTGCTCTCCGTCCCCGGAAAAGACAACCCTGCTTCCTAATTTCAGGCGAGAGGGGGCTGCACTTTCCTCAGTCATCAGAGGAGGGGCACTCTGTACATGCTCAGAGGCACTTCTCTCCACTGCAGGGGTCGGCAACATGGCGTCCTCGGGCAGAGCAGCACCCGCCAAGGCCCGTGACGCTGCCCGCCAAGACCCCTTCCTCACCCCCAATCCCACTTTCGCCACTTCTCCCAACCTCTGAGCTCGGCCAGGAAGCAGAGAGTCAGGGGTGGGCAGAAAGGGAGGTGGTGGCAGAGGCGGAAGCGGGTGGGAAGAAGTGGCAGAAGCACCGGTGTGGGGATCTGGGAGAAGCGACTGTGCCCGGCAGGTGAGCGAGCAAGTGAGTGCCAGGCAGGCAGGTGGGAGGAGGAAGAGGCAGAGTCTACTGAATAATATTTGTACATGCTCAGGGGTACTTTTCTTGACAGGATAATATGACTTCATGCCTGCTTGGCCCTAGGCTGAAGAGGTGGGGATACCACTCCACCCTGGACTTTGCAGTGCAGGCCAGTTTCAGAATGAAGACTAAAATGGAAAATTACCAGCCTGGATGTGGGGGTTGGAGTTTAGAAGACAACCCGTGCATTCAAGAGAACAGGAGCCTCGGCAAAGACGGCTTAAGAGCTCCGCCACCTCTGTCTAGACTACGGGCTGCCTGCAAACATGCCAAGCCCCATGGAAACTTCACTGGGTTATAGAAGTGGCTAGCTGCAGCCAAGCAAACAAACAGACCTCCCCACCGCCCAGACTGTTGGGAAAGGGCTTAATCTCCAAGGCTGAGCCCTTCTAAGCTCTTCTGCTGCCTGGCAACAGCATCCCCGAAGATGTCCCAAGCAGCTTCCCACTGAAACCCACAACCACCTCCCCCGCCATCACTGAGATTGCACCAAACGTGGCCCAGACAGTTCCAAGCCGCTTCAGCCTCGGAACAGCCTTGAGGACTAGAAACGTGCTTTTTAAACAAAGGATGCTGAATCCCATACACAATGTCATTTTTGTGTTTGCACGGAATTATTAAAAATAATAAGAATTATTAATAATTGTTATTATTTTATTATTAATAATAATGATAATCACAGCACACACATACACATGGCAATCCTCATCCTCACAGCATGCACAGGGCTCCTGGTGACGCCCTCTCATCAACATACCTTTTGCCCTAAATAGACTAGCAGTGAGGAAAAGACACTCTGCATATGCTCAGAAATACTCCATTACTCCTACAATGAGCTCAGGGTAAACCCTGACACTGGGAAAACAGGTTCTGGGCCCAAACCTTGGCTTGGCTTGCATTACCACTGCAGCACGAGAGCATCCGTGCTGCTCTGCAGAGAGGAATGGGAGCCCAGGTCACAGGAAAAGGACAGGAGCAAGTCTTCAAGAAGGACGGGACATCTCCCTTGTTCCCAGGGAGTAACGCTAGCTGGATCAGCTGTCCCAAAATGGCCTTCCTTGGCGGCAACACATGCGGGGTGCTGATGTCACCTCTGCTGGTTTCCTCCTTAACTCTGCCCTGAGCTGAGAGCTAGTCAAATGCTGCTTAACCCTGAGCTGCAAAAGGCGGAGCGGGGCATCTAAAAACTCCTCCACCCCAGCACTGCTTCTCATGCAATGCCCAACATCACTATGGCTCTTTAGCCCTGCACCCATTCACATCTGAGCCGACAGCCCAAGCTCTCCGGAATCCCCGTTCGCTGATCCTGAAAACGAGCAACTGGTACCACGCATTCAGAAAGCGTTCCAATTGCATTCGTATTGGAGTACTGGTACTGTGGTACTGGAGAAGACTCTTACGAGTCCCCTGGACTGCAAGGAGGTCAAATCAGTCCATCCTAAAGGAAATCAACCCTGAGTGCTCATTGGAAGGACAGAGACTGAAGCTGAAGCTCAAATATTTTGGCCACCTAATGCGAAGAGAAAACTCCCTGGAAAAGACCCTGATGCTGGGAAAGACTGAAGGCAAAAGGAGAAGGGGACGGCAGAGGATGAGATGGCTAGATAGCATCACCGATGCAATGAATATGGACTTGAGCACACTCCGGGAGTGAGCGGAGGACAGGAAGGCCTGGCGTGCTATGGTCCATGAGGTCACAAAGACTCGGACATGACTGAATGACTGATCTACAACAACAAATTCAGAAAGCGCACCAATACAAACAGAGCCCCGCTGCCCAGATCAATCTCTGTTTCAGAAAGAATAATGTATTACTTCTTTCCTGCTCTACCCCAGAGTGACTTAGGGTGCATGTTTGGATAGAAAAAATCCTATGCATGTCTAGAGAGAAAAAAGACATCCCATGCACATTTAGACAGAAAAAAACTGTCGGACGCTTTTCTGTCTAAACATATATAGGATCGCACCCTTACAATATGAAAGATAAAACGACAGAACGTGTTCTCTCTCTGTACATATTCTCTGCCCTCACCCCCAGGCTTGGTAATAAAGCAATAACTAAGTTCTCTAGCTAGGTAATTATTAATATGAGTTGTATCTTGCTGCTTTTAGAACTTTGATTACTGTGCTCTCAAATGTATGTATTCCAGAGCACGACAATCAAAGTTAGCTAACAGCACTGATACAACTCATAAGAATCATTACCTAGTTATAGTATTTAAGTTATTAATCTATTACTAAGCCTGGGATGATGACACAGCCATGGCGATGGCGCAACACGTGCCACTGGCACCCTACGTAGGTACCACGTGCAAGAGCTTTCTTGGGTGCAAGCACAAGGTGGGCAAGTGGAAATAGGAGATGCCATGTGCGGAAAACGAGTTCTGGGGGACGAGCCCTAGGTGGAGAACTGCCTCGGATTAAAACCCCAATGCCGCAATTCACGGGCCTCGTCATGCCGGGGTCCGACTCGGCTGGAAAAGTCGCTCGCTTCAGCAGTGCCTTCCCAGGAAGGTCCCGGGCAGCAGGCCATTTCTGGCGGTGAAAGGGTGGACGCCGCGGAGCTCAGCCTCTGTGATGAGGTCTGTCTCCCGGTCGGTCTCTCCCTCCCTGGCACTGGTCCCCAGTGTTTATGTAACAGGTATAATTGTTTAATACTTGCTGGAGAACACACACACACATGAACTCTTGGCATGTCAACAGGGCCCCAGGGGAGCCAACTGGGGAAGGTTCAGGGCGGGGTCGGCCAGCAGAGCTCCCCAGAGCATGTCAGGGACAGAGCCAGCTGCCTCAGCACAAGCAGAGGCATGTCTGTGTCTGGATTCGTGCAGGGCGGGCTTTTGTGTGGGGGGGCTTCCCTGGTGCAGGCAGGCAAGCCCTTTCTCTGTGCAAACCATGGCAGCAATGTGCAATCAGTTCATCTTTAGGGGTGCAAGATACGCAGGATGTTTGGTGTATAAGTCCCACTGAGACTGATAGGAGCCTTGGAGGTCTGTTTAGGGCAGACCTGGGTTTAAGCCACGCACAGAGAAGGTGTGTCCTCCAGATGTGGTTGGACTGCAAGTCCCACTAATCCCTCAGCATTGGCCAGGCTGATGGGAGTTGCAGTCCGACAACATCTGGAGAACCACACTTTCCTTACCCCTGGCTTAAGCACGGGTGGGATAGGAGTTTTAGAACAGAAGGGTGAGGAGGGCTGAACCCTTTCGGCGTGCTGTCGCTTACTTAAGAACCTAAGAAGGGCCCTGCTGGATCAGACCCAGGGTCCGTCTAGTCCAGCACCGTTCACACAGCGGCCAACCAGCTGTCGACCAGGAACCACATGCAGGACACGAGCGCAACAGCGCCCTGCTCCCGCCCATGATCCCCAGCAACTGGTGTACACAGGCACACTGCTTCTGATACCGGAGGGAGCATACAGGACTAGTAGCCGTTGATAGCCTTTTCCTCCAGGAATTTGTCCAACCCCCTTTTAAAGCCATCCAAACTGGCTACTTGTTGTGGAAGTGAATTCCATAGTTTATACGCTGTGTGGAGAAGTATTTCCTTTCGTCTGTCCTGAATCTCCCACCCACCAGCTTCATGGGATGACCCCTTTGGGTTCTAGTATTATAAGAAAGGGAGAAAAATGTCCCCCTATCCACTTCCTCCACACCATGCATAATCTTGTGAACTCTATCAGCTCGCTTGCCTTTTTTCTAAGCTAAACAGTCCCAGATGTTGTAACCTTCCCCATAGGGGATTTGCTCCGGACCGTTGATCATTTTAGTTGCTCTTTTTCTGCCCCTTTTCTCAGTTCTCTTCCTTCCCTCCTAGCTCCCCTTAGCTCCCCTGAGGAGAAAAGTGCCTGGGGCAGGCAAATATTGGGGTAGGCAGCCGAATGTTCAGCATCCCTGGCCCCCACGTGCATGCACTCCTTTCACTCTAAAAATCAGGCTGCTCCTATCTTATACATCAGCCTCCCCCAAACTAGTGCCCTCCAGATGCCTTGGACTACAACATTCATCATCTCCCTAGCTGACTTGCTGGGAGTCGTAGTCCAGCACATCTGGGGAAGGGGCACTGAGTTGGGAAGGCTCTAATACATGACCTGGGATATTAAAGAAAGGGAATCGCTAGCATCACATCTACTTTGGTGCAGAGAGCTACCGCTAAGAGGGTGTGAGCTGGGGAAAGTCCCAGGTTCAAGTCTCACTTCAGAGGGGGAACACACCAGCATAGCTGGCCACAGGAAAGCCAGTATCTCTTAGCCTCAGTTTTCCCCACAGTCACCTGTAAAATGCGGATGATGACAATAACACCGATCTATTTTACACTTATTCCTTAGTCTTCTTTGCAAACTGGCATGTACAGTGAAACAATCTAGAGAGTCAGAGAACAGCATGGTGTAATGGAGAGAGTGCTGGAGATCTGAGTTCAAAAATTCCCACTCAGCAGCAAAGCATTCTAGGGTGAATTCTAGGGTCAGCCTAGTCTACCTCACAGGATTGTTTTGAGGAGAAAATGACTGTTAAACAGTTGGAAAACACATGCACATCTGTAGACATGCACCAAGACATAGGCCCAAACAACACATGATGTGATCAATTGTCCATGTGCACATGGGGATAGGGGTAGAAAAACACACAGGCACTTGTATTTTACCTGTCTTTCCACCCCCCGGGCTTTGCAACCAACAGCTGCTTTGGGAAGGGTGCAACTGGGGTGGTGGGTTTAAAGGGTGTCATCTCCAGAGCTCTGATCCATCATGTTGCTCCCCACTCCCGCCACCCTTTATGGCTGATTTTAAGTAAAAGAAAACAACCTCAGGCTATCTGATCATGGGATCCTGAATCACAGGTAGCTTGGCCCCTAAGAGCATTTTCATCGTATGGACTTGCTTATTAATGTGAGAGAGACATATAGAGGAGAGGCATTTGTCCTGCAAATGAACATTCTGGCCAACACCGGGTGTTTTTTTTTTTTTTTAAGTGCTTTTTTTAACAGGAGCACTGCAAATGATTGAAGTGCAGAGCACTTAAAAACCTGAACTACTCCTTTAATTTTAAGCCTGCTATTCCACGTGTAAGAGTCACAGCGAATTCAATCCATGCCTGACAGAAGTTTCCATTCCCTCTAGGGGGGGTACTCAGCTTCCCGTGTGCCCTGCACCCCTAAACAGCACGAGGAGGTAGTGGGTGACTGGACACCGTCCTTGATGGAGCCATTTCTCACGGCCTGTCACCCAGGCATCCCTAAGCTGGGAACACAGAGTGCCCGAGGCAAAGGCTGGCCACAGGAACAACTGACCTAAGCAGGTCACCGTGCCATGACCGTGTCACCAGGTGGGTACGACGGCAGCTCAAACCTGCCTTGCCTCCGAGCGGGGACTTCAGGATGAGTCCTCCAGCACTGCAAGGCAGACCCTGAAGCTGAAGGCTGCTCACAGCATGGCCAAGTTGCACACAGAGGGCACGGGAGGACGTGGAGGCCACAGATGCAGAGTTGCATGCAAGCCACGGTTTACCTCTGCACTGCTCTGGATCCCTGGGCTGTTCTTTTGCTTAAATGCCAATAACCAGCCCAAGAAACTGTGAAGTAGGAAGGCAGGGCTGTAGGTATTCAGAATTTTAAAGACATAATAATTACACACCATGGTAAGCCAGAAAAACTGGCTCAGTCAGCCTAAAATGGGGTGGGGGAAAAGAAAACGTTGAACTTCTGTTGCCTGGAAGCCATCGCGGCTGAGCTACTTCCACGACCAAAGTAAACCAAATTCTGCAAGCTGTATTCGTTACGCAAATCAAACAACGGTGCAACATTAAGCAAACAGATGCTGAACTTGGAGCGACAACTTGGAAGGCATTAGACATGGGGTTGCCTCCAAATTAAAAGACATCTTAGAGACAATCAGTTCAGTTTGCATATGGGTAAAAAGAACAGCTCTGAAGAACGAAAAGAATACACACGCTAGAAGAGGCATTCCCGATTCCAGACCTAGGAGAGGATGCGTCTTCTAAAGGTGGCACCCAATTAATCAGGGCACCTCTTTAGTCCACTGAATTTAAATCAATCAATCAATCAATCAATCTGTTAATCTAACGTAAGAAGATCCCTCCTGGATCAGACCAAAGGTCCATCTAGTCCAGCACTCTGTTCAAAGAGTGGTCAACCAGCTGCCTGCGGGAAACCCCCAAGTAAGACATGAGCGCAACAATACCCTCCCACTCCCGTTCCACAGCAACTGGTGCACATTGGCATAGTCATGCTTAGTCACAATTCCATTCGGCGTTGCAGCCCCAATTAAATTAATTTGCACTCTTAAAGCTCTGTGGGGTGTGTTTGCATGTTTTCCAAACTGGGGAATTCCCTATGGAAAAGAAATCCTTGCACAGCCCTTGGTTTGGCTGTGGCTGTGCTCTATAGCATATTTAGCAAAATGGTTAATGCACTTCCTTTTGGTCACACAGATAATGCACCACGTGACACATACCCCCCCCCCCGCCCCAGGTAACATGCCCAAAGCAACCGGCGCGCCTTACCGGAGCCTCTTTGGCCAGGATGTCGGTCCGGCTGTCTGTCCGCTCCCACTGCTGAATGGAGCAGCGGCTGGTGGGGCGCAGTGTGGGGGTGATGACCTCTGGGGTGGAGCCATGGAGGCTGGGGGCTGGGGAGCGCCCACCCTTGCGGCTGTAAGACTCCAGATAGTCTTTGACGTAATCCGAGCGCCTGGCGGACTGGTAGAGGCCCTGCAGGGTGCACAACTCCTGGCGGGTACGGGCGACGAATGGTCCGCGGGTGGAGGAGGAAGGTTCAGCGCGGTATGGGTCGGACGACAGGTGCATGCTGGACAGGTCCCGAGCCAAGTCTGAGTGGCTGGTGGATTTTTTCCGGCCCAGGCCGGTGGTGCCATAGCCGGTGTTGCCGAAGGAGTAGCCGGTGGCCCCGCCGCTCAGCCCTCCGCTGCCGGGGGGTCTCACCGGGACCCGACCGTAAGCGGGGCTCAGCCTGGTGCCGGAGTCGGGGCGCTGGAGCAGCCGCCCTCCCCCATCGTAGTTCAAAGATGAGGATGAGGAGGTGGCCCCTGACATCCGCAGGTGAGAGGAGGCCAGGTAGCTGGAGGGCGTGGCGGGCTTGTAGCTGACTTTCTCCTTGTCCAGGTACGAGGAAGAGAGGTTGGAGGAGTACGAGGAATAGTTGCCATAACTGGTAGAGGCCTTGCTGTACGAGGAGGCGTCCGGGTAGCGGGAAGAGTCGACATAGCGCTTCAAGGTCGAGGAGAGCTGGGACATCCTGAGGGACGGAGCATTGGGGGCTGTACTGGTGGCATTGACTGGAAGGAAAAACAAGACCGGGACACAAAGCTGAGGAGGGCCGACATCTGGGCCGTGAGAGGGCCCACAAACAGAGCCTGGGTTGCGCTGCCCACCGAGGGTCACTCTATGCGTACAGGAGCCCTGAACAGGAGCACTGGAGTTGGGGGGGGGGGCAGCCAGAGCTGGAGCTGGGAGAGGGAAATGTGAAGTGATCGGTGGTGTAGCAGAGCCAGGAGGCAGTTAAAAGATTCAGGGCCCAATTTTTCAGTTGGTATCAATGGAAAGGCTCCTCCCCCCCCCCAGCTTAATGCTATGCAGAGGGGGGATTTGGGGGGGACTGCACAGAGGAGGGTTAATCCTTCCTGTGCTTCTCCTGGAAACACCCCCCCTCCCAATAAAAAAAAAGATCTAGCATGGCAGCTAAGCTTAGGAAAAATCGTTTATTGGTACCAAGGGAAATATTTTTTTCTAAGCTTAGCTGTCATGCCAGGGACTGGAGACGTTACAGCATGTGGTAAGGAGGGTAAACTCTTCCCTCCCCAGCTGCAATTGCCCCCCCCCACCTGCATGGCAATTAAGCAGAGAAAAAAGCCTTCAACTGGCACCAAGGCATACCTAGGTCTCTGGGGAATAGTTTCGGGCCTAGGTGACAAAATGTGTAATGCACCCTCAATTCCTAATAGGAGTATTAGTAAATGAGTATGTTTAGGCTGGAGAAGAGAATAGTGGGGTCCAGGACATGATAGCACTCTTCAAATACCTGAAGGGTGTCACACAGAAGAGGCGAAGGCTTGCTCTCTGCGCTGTCCCAGAGGACAGGTGAGATCTAATGATATTAAGTTACAGGAGGGTAGATTTCAGCTGAACATTAGGAGAAACGTCTTGGCAGGAAGATCAGTCCTACAATGGAACCCATGACCTAGAGGGGTGGTGGGCTTTTTCCTTGCTGGAAGTCATCAAGCAGAGACTGGACAGCCATCTGTTGGGATGCTCCAGCTCTGGATTCCCTGCACTGAGCGGGGGGTGGACTAGATGACCTACAAGATCCCCTCCAACTCCAGTACTCCTGTTCAGGGTTCCTGTTAGCCAGACATGCCCTCCTCCTGGATACTATAGGCTGTAAGGTCCTCAAAGCAGGCAGTCCGCTCCCTCCACCACCCCCCGCCCAGGTTTCCCATTTTTCTTTTCCAATGGAGAGTCATCATGTCAGCACAGCACAGCACAGCCCTCATTGGCCTGTATTTATTTTTTTAAACATACCTCTGCAAACCTCCATGTGATCTCAGGCATGCCAAGACCTCCCTCTTGTTTCTTAATGGACCCATTTTGGCACTAGGAGCTTTTCAACACAATGCTGTTAATCCACTGCATCTACTTTCTGTTTCGTCACAGAATTGACAACTGAGCGCTACACAAAGAGCATTTCCTTTCCTGCTTTTCCACTATATAACAACCTCTAGGTGGAACTGCGGTATATCAGGATAGGGCAAATACACAAATGGAAATAACATTTTCTTTCATTTTCTTTAAATAATATTGCATTTTCCCTGCTCTAAAAAAAAAAGTCCAGAAAGTGCAGTTTAAAAACAGAAGCGAAACGGTAGGGTCACAACGTCATCTAAAGAATCCACAAACAACCGTGGGTAGGAAATGACAAGCGTGCAATAAATGCCTTGTGTAAAAAAGCTCTATTTCTGTTGGCACTCACCACTTCTGTTTGCTATTAGAGAGAGTGGTGATTAAATGGAACCTCCAGGTTCAGAAGCAGGATACTCCTGAACACCAGTTGCTGGGAAGTATCAGCAGGAGAGGGTGATTGCCTTCATATGCTGATTGAAGGCTTCCCAGAGGCATCCAGCTCGCCACGGCAAGAAAGAAGATGCTGGACGATACGGACATTTTGTCTGACCCAGCACGGCTCCTCAGATGTTCTTAAGGGGAAATTTTAGCAAGTGCAGCTTGTCATGCAGAAGTCAGAAAAGCTGCACCTTCAAAAATTTTGTCTCCTGAGCAACTACTAAAAACACACACAGAAGCCCTGGGCTCCTTTACATCTGGTCATTACAGCTATGGCAGGAATATGAACTCACATCTTCCAGATAAAACAGCCTACTCTTTTATGTTATGGACACATACGAGATCCTGCAAGATACTTTGCAAAACTACAAAATGTACACACATGCACACAATATGGAGCTAATTTTGTCCTACCCCCTTCAGGTGTGTCTCATTTCCATCAAAAATGTCATCTATAATAACACAAGACGATGTCTGTCTGTCTGTCTGTCTAACAAATCCATAGTGCCAAAACTTGTTATGCGTACTAGGGGGCCCAAAGGACGTACACCTCGGGGTTATTTTTTAAAGCACATTAATTAATTTTAATTTATATAAATGTGTCTGTGTGTTCGAAGTATGCAGCGCCAGCTTCAGTTGCTAGGAGGCAGGCTGTCTTAACCGACAAATAGCTTTGCAGTCAGTAGTTCCATTCCAGAGCGGAGTAATCTGACGGACAGTTATATGCCTTCTCTCTTCCCCTTGTTTTGGAGCAAGCCCCCCTCAAGGGAATGGAGTGGACAGATCCCTCCCTCAGGGGGCTATAGGGGTGTACCATAGCAGGGGCCGTGTACAGCTATTCCAACCCGTGTGAAACCAGCAGGTCTGTTCGCTACTGTTCGCTGTTGAAAAAAAAAAAAATCAGCACCAGCCCCTCAGGGTGTGGGCAGAGACAAACACCATGGAGCCAGCTTCGAAAGGAGAACAGCAGGTGGCATAAACAGAAACTCAACACCCTAATCTGGTTTCTTTGCCAGATTGTGTTTACACAGCGCCCGCAAGGAGACGTAAAGGGCACTGGTGCCCCCTGCTGACAAAGAGAACTTTTGCAAGACGGCAGCAATCAGGGGAAAGACCGTATCTTCTCCAGGGGATCTCTTCACTGGATTCAGTCCACAGAGGGCAGGGGGGCAGAACCTCAGGCCTGGGCCCCCCAATTCCGCTCTCTAAGATTTCCCAGAGTGGTCCTTCCCCCAACCACTGATCATTTGATGGTTTCCCAGCTAATGTGCAGTTTTTCCCCATTCTAAAAGGTTGAAATGCTTCTCCTAAGGCTGCGTTACTGGCTATTAGAGCTTTAAGCTACAATATTCTGGGCTCCATCTATGTGAGTCATTTACTCCGGGGCTGCTGTGATCCAAGGACCTTCGGGACATACGACGCAGTCGCCACTTCTCGCCACTTCGCAGCCAAACCATGGTTTTCACAGGGAAAATGCGGATTTCCACAGAAGTGGTTTTGCTGCGCTTTTTAGCTTGCTGCGGGTTTACCGTGGTTGCTGAGCTGTCTGTCCCTTCCTCGAACTGACTTCACAGTTTGCGGTGGGCGTGGGGTAGGTGTGCTTAGTGGTTGCGTCACTCTGTGACGCCTTTTCACTCCTCTCTGTTCCTTTGCAGCTGCGCAGTAACAGAGGCATGAAGAGGGATCCATTTTGGAATGATGGGTAGGCACGTACCTCTCACGTGGGCACACCCCTTCGCATGTGCGAACCATCGCGAGAGTACGGGGCTGGAGGACTGCTGCCGTGATTGTGTACAAACAGCTGGCATGGTGACGAAGGAGCAGACTGCCCACAACTTACCAAAGAGGGGCGGACAGACACAAAAGAACCCCTAAAATACAAAACAGCCACTAAAAACCGAAAGTGTCGCACCCCCATCCTCACATGGCTGTGCAGCTGAGCATTTAAATATAATGGTAAAAAAGGGTAAAAGAAAAAAGAGCAGCGCGACTGCCACAGTTTACTTTGCTTTAACGGCCATGTGTCAAGGCACAGTGGATTTTTCCATCGGAGAAGTCCGCAGGAAATCAGGTGTGTACTGCAGCAGAAGCTAATTCGCAGCTGCAATGCTGCGCAGTTACGATGTAGATGGCCCCCCTGGTATTTTGGCCCCACCCTTTTTTGCATTTGCCCCCCCTATTGGAATGCGGCCCCCAAGAGCTTCTTTGAAATTGATTTCAACATCCCTGCCTTAAGGGGTGACAGTTCTGAAGAATAGCTGGATTTTATATTTCATAACCGGGAGATCAATAATTGCTTGCTTGTTGCTCCCAGCAGTCTTAAGGGTACTCCCAGGTGCAGTCTGAAACCATCCCATCACCTGGCAGGTAGAGCTTAATTTGCACGTCTGCAGCCCCCTCGTCCCCCACTTCATCTTAAGACTGACTATGCAGACTTCATGACCTCAACATCATCAGTCTTTTTTTTTTTTAAGTCCTATTCCCCCCTCCTCACTGGGCCAACCTGCTTTCTGTAACGTCTTGCCTGATGAAGAGACCTAGAGATCTCGAAAGCTTGCAGATTTTTGTGACATTTGAGCTGGCCTACTAAATGTATTACGCCCATATGTATATTGGATTTCTGTCTGTCGTCCTCCGGTTGTGAGATACGGCACCTATTTCAGGAAGTAATAATTTTTTTAGAGGTGGCAGTTCCACAAGGAACTAAGTCCTACGGCAGATCTGGGAACGTGATGTTCTTTCTCGGGTTTCCTCACTTTCGACACACCTGCGGAGACGCCTGCAGGTAAACTTTCCCCGGCTGTACCAGCCCCGTCCTCCGAGTGCTTCGCCACTGCGTGTGATCCCTGGCTGCCAGGTGGCTGTCTGTGCTCGAGCCATGAGGTGGAATCATGAGGTGTGGCATGCAGATCCCGTGGGACATTGTCACGGTACATTGTGTGCATGACTGCAACTGCCCACGTGTGGGCCAGGCTGAGAGACCCGAGGCTTAGCGCAGGACCAGCCTGTTTTCTCATGCCCAGGACTCCGGAGGTGGCACTCTGCCCTCTAGTGTCACTCCCATAGCAGTACAACCCTCTTGTTAAGTGGATGCTTTGATCGTGCAATTGCTCTGCCTCCCTCACAGAATTCTACGGGGGTGTCCAGACGTCGTCCCCCATGTGTAATCCTCCTGAATTTCCCCCGTTACTTATTCCATCTGTTTTTCCTTATCACAGGGGAAAAATGGCAACGGAGGGAGCAATCCTATGGCCACTAGACACTGCCTAGAGGGTCACAGGATTTTTCGGTCTCTGGGAACCGAGGTCGCAACCAGGGCTCTGATCGCGGTTTCCAGAAACCGTGCTCCCCGCCCCCTTGTAGCTGATGTGGCTCTCTCTGCACCAGCTACATCTCTGTGCTCAGAAACAGAGCACAGAAGCAGGGAAAAGTGGGCGGGGAGGTGAGGAGACAGGAGCGCCCTAGCTGACTCTTGCAGTCCCCACCAATAGCCAACTCAGGACACAGATGACGAGGAATTCTTTCCGAGACTTTATTCCTTTATGACTCTTTCAGATACTAATCACTAGTGACAAAGCAAGGAACAGCACTGGGGAAAGATAGCAGAGTAGCCTAAGCTCCAGATAAGACAGTTGGTCTCCGTTTGAAGGAGAACCACGGGAAGACCCTGAACTTGTGGGCTAGGGAGAGATCCTCCCTCTTTCCCTTGGGTCCTCGGGATGCAACCGTTGTTTGCGCGCCAAACGAGCGCTACGCCTCCTTTCCGCGCCCTCCATCTGTTGTCGCTCCCTGCGTCTGCGCCAAGCGTCCAGCAAGCCCCCCTCCAGCGCTCTCTCGCTGCCAGGGTCACTATCTATCCCAGGAATGGTGGCAGGAGGAATCTTTGCCAGCTGCTGTGCTTGTGAGAGATGAGTGAGCTTCTCTCACATGGATTGCTGTTCCTCCTCAGAATCAGAACTGCTCTGGGGCTCTATTGGCTCAGTTTTCACCCTGACAGTGAGCAGCCGACAGTTCGCAACTGACAAAGGGCTGGATGTGTCCGAACCCAACAACCATGGATTCTTTTCATGGGTTGTTCGTGGTTAACAAACCATGGTTTGTTACTGTAGCTGGGTTCAGACAGCACAATAACCCACAGTTCAACAACAACCCACATGCAACCCATACTCAACCTTTGAGTGTGGGTTATTGTGTGTCTGAACCCAGTAAGTGATTCTTTACCTTGTGTTCTGCCTAAAATTAACTCTCTCACTCTGCTCATATCATAAGCACCATGGTTCTCTTTACTTCTGCTCACTGCCTCACAACCCCCCCCCCCCCGCTCTGCTGAGCGTTGCAGACCAATCCAAGCAAGCGCTAACTTTTTATATTTTCTAAGAAGTTATAATGGGGGAATATTTATTCTATTTTAGGAATCCTAACACCACTTTTCATTTATTAAAAAACACATACCTCAAAGTGATTCCAAGTAAAATCCAAGTAAAATCATAATAAAATGCAATCCATAAAATAAAGCAATAATAAAAACAATAACATGTCTCATTAAAGTAACCGAGGGTAGCTGGTAATGGTAGCAGTCAGGAAAATGCCCAGGCAAACAAATATGTCTTTAGCTGCTGGCAGAAACTCTCCACACTAGGAGCCCACCAGGTCAAACCAGCTAATGACTCTGTAGGATTTTTCTCCTCTTATTTATGCCAGCATGTGGCTTGGCTCACTTGCTCGAGGCACTCAGAGCTGTTTTGCACTGCAAGTGGTACACCAAGGTCCGAATCACAAAGGTGATTATTCTTGTATCTCCCATGTTCAGGCTGTGAGTGCTGTTGCTTATGTAGCCAAAACGAAACTACCCATGCGCAAGAGGGGGGTTATCAGCAGGCTTGAGGGAATCTCAAGTTCTTCAGAAGTACAAAAAACATTTAGGGGGCAAAAAGCAAGGGGGGGCACCCCCCAAAACCAGCACAGTGAAGTCTGAGCATGCTCAGTGAGCACAGAATGCTGAGTGTCTGTTGAAGGTGGGGGGAGGACATGGAAAACCCGAGGGAGAAGAAGCCTAAACAGGAGCATTCCGAACTGCAACATTTTGTTGCAAAAACTTCTTTTCATCATTAATTAGGCTTTGTTTTGGTTGGGCCCCAACAATATTAGGAGTTTTCTTACTACTGTTGGTCCTTCCTTTTTTTAAGTGGGCATGCCAGGGATCGAACCTGCAGCTTTCTGCATGCGACGGTGTGTGCTCCACCGCTGAGCTAGGGCTCTTTGCCCGGGCGGGGCCCGCCTTCAGCTGGGCTCAGAGAAGCCATTCAGCAGCCCAGCCCCCGCTGCTCTGCTTGGCTGCCCAGGCATATGCCACTCGCCCATCAATAATTCAGACCCACCACCGACTGACTGCAGCTGGATGCAAATGGGGAAGGAAAGAGCCCTTCACGATCTAGTCAGAAAGCCAGCCCCGCACTGCAGGTAGATGGAAGAGGGCTTCTGATGTGTCTTCTCGCATCCCCACCTGCACATTAGGGAGGTGTCGGTATTCCAGGGGTACAGGCTGATGGGTCCAGGGGCCAACGAGGCCTGGCTGTTAACTCAGAAGTCAACAAAGGACAGATTCGATTGCTGTAGGAAAGAGAAAACTGGACCAGGTGTGCTATGAGCATTTGAGAGCCCAGGCGGGTCTCGGGGCTGGTGGGTTGCACCCGAATTTCCAGTTGAATTGCTCATATGAATAATTTATAACCCAGCTTTTTGTCGTTGCGGATGTAGCAAACCACTTTTACAATCTTTACTGTGGTGGCCGTTACATAGAGGACTGACCATGGCTCTAACACAAGCTCATTCAAAGACCCATCTGTGCCACAGACTCACTGAGAAGCCCTGGGCAAGTCACTTAAGGCACAATCCTATGCGTACTTAGACAGAAAAAAGTTCTACAACTCCCAGCATGCTGGAATCGTAAGGCTTTTTTTGGTCTAAACATGCATAGGATTGCACCTTCAGAGCACAATCCCATACATGTCTACTCGGAAGTAAGTCCCATTGAGTTCAGTGGGGGGTTACTCTTGGTTAAATGGGTACATGATTGCAGTCTTACTCACTCTCAAGGGCTCTGGTAGCCAAGAAGGTTTCCTACACAGAAAGCACATCCATAAAGGAATAAGCGTGCAAACTGTGTGCAAACTGTCACAGTGATAATTGCACGTGTGTGTACTTCATAGTATGCACATGACTTGGAAAGTCGCAAGGAACTGCAGCTTCAGAGTGCATGCATGATCACTGGCACTCATCACTGGCATGGGGTTTATATGCTTTTTACTAAAGGAAATTAGCCACGCATTAAATGACTGGGCCTACGTTTCCCATTATTTGTAAAATGGGGATAATGCTGATTTAAAAAAAATATAGAGAGATAAGGCTTCCGTACAGGGAAACACAGTTAAGGATTACGAAATGGCCTTTGCAAACTTTAAAAAATGTGATATAAGCAACAGCAGGATGATGAGATAGGGCTGGGGAGATAACTAGGTTGAACCAGAACCCAAATTTCCCATAATGCACGGCCACCATTCAGTTTTGGGCTGATGCACCCAGCAGATCACCAAATCAGTCAAACACAATTCGATTCCACTTTGGTTTGATTTGGATATGGCTTACCCTGAGCCCTGAGACATGTGAAGTAATTAACAAGCGCATCTTTGAGCATGTGCAGAGGGCCTTTCCCCCCATCAGCCAAACAACATCCTCTTCCCCAAAACACACCCCTATGATTCCAGCTGCACGTTCTCTCCCGTTGGAGGATATGAATTTCAGGCAGATGTGAGCCTTGGGTTCACAGACCTTTTTAGAAATTAAAGAGGAGAATGGAACAAGCGCCAAAAGACAAGAGTCCTTGCTGGATCCAGCACGCCAGGACTCACGCGGGGCTCGAAATGGGGTATGTCGAAGCCGGCTGCTAAGAGCCACAGGCGGGAGCCCTGCACTAAACCCCACAACCGGGCAGAGGCAGCCCAAGACCACCTACCTTAGTCAGCCTCGGTTCTCCAGTGAGGAGGATGCTGCAGCTGCCCCAAGGAGATACAACGCTTTGGGAAGAGTTCTCCACCAGGCCTGATCCAGCGGGCTCAGGCCATGTTCCACCACGCAGCTGGCGCCCCAAAGTGCCAACCGGCACGAAGGAGAAGCGGGCACCCTCGTGGGTCTATATCTTTCGCTCTGGGGTTGTTCTGGCCGGGCCTCTTCCCCTCCTTTGCCTTTCAAGTCGGAGGCTCGCACAGCCAAGAGTCCCCGGTTGCTGGGGAAACAGCCCACTTTCAAAGCCCTTTCAGGATGCCCGGCATAAACTCTGGGATTGGCTGGCCGCCTTGGCTGCGCTCCAGCTGGCCTTTGGTGTGCGCTGGGGAAACAAACAGGCTCGCGGGCCTGCACGCCGGAAAGGGGCCCTGGCATATGCCCGTGGTTTGCGAACGCCTTTCCAGGGAGTTACTGCTAGGGTTCCCCAGAAGTTTATTTGCGGATTCCTGCAAGCTCTTCTTGTACTCCGTGCTAGTCTACACATTTGCTTTTGTAAAAAGCGACAGGTGGTGCCATGCACACCGATCATAAGAATAAGAATGCGAGAAGGTTCCCTGATAAATAAACCGAGGCACAACTGATCTTTCCCCCTGCAAAGCACAGCAGCAGAACTTTTTGCCCGTTCTAAGGTTCGCACAGAGCAACAGCAAGGCCTAAATATGCCTTGCCAGTGACCCGCATGAACCAAGATTGGGTTAGTGTTTTATAGTGCAGCATTGTCTGTAACTGTCAGGGTTCCCTTATGACCTGGACCCCCTGAGCAACTCCTTAAGGATCTCTTGCCTCCTTAAAAGTCCCACCTTTCTCCTTTTAAACTTCCCCTTCCCAACAGCTTGGGGTTTAGGCTGTAGACGTGAGGTGATTGGCACTTCAGACACCTGGGTGTTAACCACAACAGTTTACTGGTAAAGTAAAGCAAGCAAATTACAACAAAAGGTATTTACAGAATAGAGCTGAGTGATACACAAGGCATTAAGAAAAAATAAAGGTTGCAAAAACTCAAGTTCCTTTACCCTAGCTGCATTTAGATTTCTCCAGGCTGCTTCTTCCTGCTCTATCCTCCTGCTCTAGTCTCTCTCTGCCTCTGACTCTCTGGTCTTCCTCTTTCTCTGCCCTGGCTCACTCTCCCTTTTTATACCCTCCTTCCCCCATACCCAATGTACTGTTTCAAACCTGAAGAAATGAAACCTAACTCAGGAAATCAGAAATGAAACTACTCCTCTCGAGGATACCCCTCCCAACAAAAAAACCCAGGCCTCTAGGCTTGACCTTTTTCTTTTCCTTCCCTCTGTAGGCCTCAGACCTTCACAGTAACGTGCCATGGTTTCTCTGCAAAAATGTGGAAAAGGTTCCTGGCAGGCAGAATATTTGAACACCGAGAGGTATATGGCACTGTGAAGGCATGACGCTCACATCAGGGCCACCACTAAGCTAAAAGTCGCAGAGATAGGACACAGGGAATGAGATTACTTGTCAAAGGGTGCAATCCTATCTATGTTTAGACAAAAAAAGTCCTACAACTCCAAGCATTCCTCAGCTAGTATGGCTTGCTTTTTTCTGTACATAAGAACGTAAGAAGAGTCCTGCTGGATCAGTCCAAGGGTCCATCTAGTCCAGCATTCCGTTCACACAGTGCCCAACCAGCTGTCGACCAGGAACCCACAAGCAGGACACAAGTGCAACAGCACCCTCCCACCCAAGTTCCCCAGCAACTGGTGTACTCACTGCCTCTGGTACTGGAGGTAGCACATAGCCATCAGGACTAGTAGCCATTGACAGCTTTTTCCTCCAGGAATTTGTCTATCCCCCTTTGAAAGCTGTCCAAATTGGCGGCATCACTGCATCCTGTGGTAGTAAATTCCATAGTTTAACTATGCACTGCGTGAAGAAGCCCTTCCTTTTATCCGTCCTGAATCTCCCATCCATCCGCTTCATAAGATGACCCCGGGTTCTAGTATTTTGAGAGAGGGAGAAAAATGTCTCCCTATCCACATTCTCTCACCAGGCATAATTTTGTACACCTCTAACTTGTCTCCCCTTACCCTCTTTTCTCCAGGCTAAACAATCCCAGCTGTTTTAACTTTCTCTCATCGACAGGGTGGCCACTTACACATCACCCCCAAAATGAGACAAAGACTGGCATAAAATACTAATTAATAGGTACTAATTTAACATATGCTAATTTATACGTAAAGGTAAAAGGTAAAGGTGTCCCCAACCAGTCGTGTCCGACTCTAGGGTGCGGTGCTCATCCCCGTTTCTAAGCCGAAGAGCCAGCGCTGTCTGAAGACGCTTCCGTGGTCATGTGGCCAGCATGACTGAACACCGAGGTGCACGGAACTCTGTTACCTTTCCCGCCGAGGCGGTACCTATTTATCTACTTGCAATTTCTTGCTTTCGAACTGCTCGGTTGGCAGAAGCTGGGACTGAAGACGGGAGCTCACTCCGTCACGCAGCACTCGGGTCTCGAACTGCTGACCTTCCAGTCTGCAGTTCAGTGTCTTAACCACTAAGCCACCGCGGCCCCAATTTATACGTACAGGAGCACATTTGGAAATAACTGCTGTAATTTAAATAGAAATAGAATTACATCTCCCCCATAGTGAGGAAGACTGGGACCAGGTGAGCTGTGTACCTGTTCAGTCTGCTGTCCAGGTGCTGTCAATGGGCAACTCCAATGGGCAGCTGTTGATGGGCAGCTCTCCCTTCTTAGGGGTCTTTATCTTTAAACAGGATTTGGACTGGACAACTCTCCAAACAGAGAATGCTTTCAAATAAAGGAATGTCCTCTGATGGCCCTTCAAGTAGAGAACTGTCCTCTGTAAAGAAGGACACATGGCCACTCTACAAATCAATAGATCCATGGAGGACTGGCTGATCAATGGGAGTCATTGGCCATGATAATTAAACATGGAGCCTCCATACCTCTAATTACACCTTCAGCTACTCACTTGGGATACATTCTGTGGTGTAGGGAGGGAGCAGAAAGGCAGGAGATCCCCAAAACACACACATATACCCATATCCTTCCTACAGTGATCAGATGCAAAGCAGATTTGACCTCCAGCCTGCTCTTTTAAAATATTGAGGTTGAAGACAGGAATTTTGGAAACCGCAGCTTTTCCAATCCCATGCATGACAACCTGCTGCCTCTGCCAAAGTCCCCTCTTCCACACAAGTATTTCTTAATTAAAAACACAGAAGACCCATCCTTCTTTGGAGCTGGTCACCCTGACAGCCCCTCCTTACTGAAAAATCTTTCAAAGGTGGGATCTGTCCATTGTCACCATTCCAGGGTTGTCGGCTGGGTGAAACGATCCTGAGAAGCGCTACGAGAAGAATGGTAAAAATCCACGGAGAGAGAAAACCAGGAACGAAGTCATCACATCAGAGGCTGATTTGTACGTTCACTTGCCACACCACCAAGTCTGTGGTTGTCCTAACAGGCCATGTACACAGACCCTTAGCCAAAAGAGTTGTTTCTGGTTAACTCCAGAAAACTGTACATGTCACAGAAAAGCCACCATGGAAACAACCACAATAACACTAGAACAGCCATCCATAATTTGCAGCCAGCCCAGCATGTGTTGGACAGAAATTCCCATAATTTCCAGCCAGCGTGGGAACTGCACTCCAAGACATCTAGAGAACACCAGGTTGGGGAAGGCTGCTTTAGAATATCACAAGCTCCATAAAATAACTGTAATTTTAAAACACACAAAAATCCATCTATTACACTCTTGTGCCACCAGTGAAGCAAGGTGAGGAGCTCCCATGTGCCAGAAAGACTCGCACTGCCACGGGTTCTGTGGTTTGCCATGAGGACTGCGCTGCCCAGCACAGAGAGCTTCGCTGTCCAACCTGGATTTGAAATGGTGTCCTGCCACTTGCACCAAGTGGCTCAGCACAGACCACCTGTGGATGCCACAAGGATCCTACAGATGCCCTACACATTGTTGTGAGAGTGAAAGAATAAGGAGGAAAGGACTCAGCAGGCAGCGTTCTGTAGCAGGACCACTACAGGATGAATCCACAAGTCCCTAATGCTCCTGAGGCCCAGACAGAGTACAGCAGTTCAGGTCAAATCCAAATATTGCACACTGTATTTCACAGCCTGTCATTACAAACTCTTTGACCTCTCACTCCAGAATGCAAACCGCTCAGTTCTTAAAGTAGTCAGATGAACAAAATACACCTTAACCAATCCGCCCCTCCCCCACCCCCCGCACGCTCGTCTCCCAGAGCCAACAGGTTGGCCCTGGCATAAAGGCAGGAAAGGATCTAAGTACCTTTTTCGTCCCTGGGGGTCATGTCTCCCTTGTTAGCTGTGGGAGGCAGCTGCTTCTGGGGAGGAACACGCTCTAACTGATAGTTAGCAGGAGAATGTGAACGGGTTTTGCAAGGAGAATTGCCAGGGCAGGATACAATTAAGCGAGATGGAATTTGGCATGAGCAATCAAGCCGACACCTCAGAGAATGATTCTAACGCGTCATTAGCTAAGTAATTCTAACAATATGTATTTTTAATGTAACTGGGGATCCCAGAGCCCTTTCAGAGGGTGGTGCACGTCTGCACACACGTGCAGGAGGAAAAGCATCCTCATAGCTCTTTCTACAGGAGTGCCAAATGAGAGAGAGAAGCTTTGATCCTAGGGAAACCTGGCCAGCATCCTAAGGAAGGGCCATTGCTCAGTGGTACAACACACAGTTTTGCATGGCAGAAGGTCCCAGGTTCAGTTCCTGGCCGGGGAAGACTCCTGGCTGAATCCCTGGAGAGTCAATGCCAGTCGGTGCTGAGCTAGATGAACCTGACCAGGGCTGGCCCACTCATGAAGCAGGGTGAGGAACATGCGTCAGGCGCCAGAGCAGCGGATTGTGCTGCAACCCGGCCTCCTCCAGTGGGTGCTCTGGAGAGCCCCGCCAGCTGCTCTCCTGTCGTGGCATTTGCCGCGGTGACAGAGTAGCCGACTAGGCTCTCTGGAGCAGCCACCTGCCCTCTGCTTCCTTCGTCGAGAGCCATGCAGCCAGAAAAAGCGGGTGCGGGGCTCTCGTGAGACCGAGGTGGCCACTTCATCCAGCCTCATGGCTCTCCATAGAGTCAGCACGGCGGCAGCAGCAAACGTACGAGAGACACGGGACAGGGGGAGTGATCCAGCAGTGCATGTTGTTTCCTGCTTCAGGCAGGGAGAGAGCTTGTGCCAGGGCTAGGGCTGACTCAGAGCACAGCAGTTTCAAAAAGTTTGGGAGAGGGCTAGCTCAGAGCCAGAGCATGTACTGCGCACACAGAAGGTTCGATCGCCAGCACCTCCAGGCCTGGGAAAGACCCCTGTCTGAAACTCTGGAGAGCCGCTGCTGGTCGGTGTGTAAACAAGACTGAGCTAGATGGGTTGAAGGTCTGACTTGGTGGAAGGCAGCTCCCTTGGTTCCTATGTAAATCAGCCCTTTATTTAGAACCATGAGGACTAGAACCTTTTAGGGGGAAAAAACAGAAAGCAGACACCTTGATTGCAGAAGGTTCCAGACTCAATCCCTGGAATCTCAAGGTAGGGCTGAGAAAAGACCCCTGCCTGAAACCCTGGAGAGCCACTGCCGCCAGTCACTGTTGGCAATACTGAGCTAGATTTTGGTTTTTGAAGTTTTGTTTTTATTTTATATGGTAGTTTTAAACCTTTATATTATATTTTAGCATGTTGTATTTTATGGTTTTAATTGCTCTGAACTGCTCAGGGAGCTCCAGCTATTAGGGGAGAAAGATACACAACATAAACTAAAATAACAGTAATAATAAAAATAAAATAACATATAAAATAAAAATGTTTTTAATTTTTTAAAAAAACAAACAACAAACAAATAAAATAAATGGACCCATGGCCTGACTCAGGATGAGGCAGTGTCCTATGTTCCTAAGTCTGCATGTTTCCTATGAAGATCTCACCGCAAAATAAGTGACAAAGGCCAAAAGCACAGCTTCTGGCCTCAAGCTTCATTTGCTTCATCCACAAAAAAAGTCCAGAATCCCCTCTTCACCCCCCCCGCCCTGCCCCCCCCCATGCTTACCGTCTGTGACTGCCACGTCTACGAGAGAGTTTCGTTCCCTGTGGTGTTAGAAGCAACTTTGCATCATACCATTCTGGCTGCTGGGGCTGCGAGAGAAAGAGAGAGATGGCAGGATGAACCCCACACGTGCACGCGTGCGCGCGCACACACACACACACACACACACACCGTGAGAACCTAGGTGCAGGCAGGCTGCGGCCCCAGCAAAAGGGAGAGCACGGCAAGGAGAGAAAGCCCTCGGGGGACTTGTGCCACTTCCTGGCCTTGGCGTGGCTTCTCTCTCCCTGGCGTCACAAGGATAATGATGGATGCCTGCCTGCCTGCTGCATTTTTGGAACACCTCCTCACCTAATGGCTTCAAAGGGCTCAGTAGGCGTCAGGGTTCATGCCGGCCAGCCAGCTATGCCATCATTATTCCCACTGCACAGGTAGGGACACCGAGGCGCACCAGAGGGGAGAGGCAGATCTGCAAGCATGCAGCCAGTTATGGGGAGAGAGAAGGGCTGGGGGAAGACCATGGACCAGAAGTGGGAAAATCCCAGGCACCCCAACGAGCCAGAATCCTTCAGGAGAGAGAGCTTGCAAGGGACGAGTCGCAATTCTGTCGAAGTTTCTCAGCAACACCTCTGACCAACCCTTTTCCAAAAGCTGCCCTTCCCAACTCCATTGCATCAGCGCTCCCTCTCTCTCGCTGTCTCTCTCCTTAGCTGCTCCTTCTGCATCTATGGGTGCATTGCCCCATCTTTTCTGCCACAGGAAGACTCCCGTAATCCTCCGCCCTGGCCAAGCCCTAACCCACAGGGAGTGGGAAAAAAGATGTCCGAGGACCTGTTCTGCAACACACTTTTTCTCCAGCTACATCCCAAGACAGTCACATTTCCCCGAGAGCCCAGTGGCTATTTTTTGGCACGACCCGAGGCCTGGAGCAAATTCACCTTTTGCTTGGCGACGAACATAAAAACAAGCATCGCGGACAAGGGCAACTCAGTTCCCTCTGCCCAATGTCACTTGCTAAGATTATTGGAATGTAAGAAAACAAGGCTGGACTCAGAACGGGTGCCATTCATACGTAAAAGAAAAATGGGACCGGCCCCATACCTATTCCCAGAATCCCTTTCGGAGGGTCCCACATAAGGCAACTCCTTTTTTAATCTAAGAAAGGAAAGGTTTACCCATGCACCCCTATTCCATCTGAGCCTTAGTTCTCCCCCTTCCATTTAATGGCCATCTACCATGGGCAGAATAACACACATGAAAATGCAATAAAAACGTAAGAATTACAGAATAAAAACAGCACCCACTTACAGGTCAAAGGCCTTCTCGAACAAAGTGGTCTTTGCCTGCCATAGTAAGGATAGCAGAGGGGGAGTGAACTTAGCTTCCCTCTGGAGGGAATTAATTAATTTACCTACCTACCAACCAACCAACCAACCAACCAATAGCTGAAGCTCTCTGGTTCACAAAAATTAAAACCACAGAGTGCAGCATAAAATAATATAAAATACGAAAGCTTAAAACAACAATATAACGGTATGACCAGAATAAGACCTAGCAGCAGAGATTTAATTTACAGAGTTAAAACACCAGAGCTAAAAGATTAAGAAGCTAAAATGTTAAAATGGTAGGGAGAATAAAAAGGTCTTCACCTGGCGCCGGAAGGAGAACAATGTAGGCACCAGGCGAACCTCTTTAGGGAGCTCATTCCACAGTCGGGCGGCCACAGCAGAAAAGGCCCTCCTCCTGGTAGTCACCAGCCTCACTTCCTTTGAATTCCAGAACTTGGGAGCAGCCACCAAAAAGGCCCTCTCTCGCATTGCCATCAAATGGGCCTCTGATGGTGGCGGTCTCAAAAGAAGGTCCTCTCCAGAGGATTTTAAGGACTGGGCAAGCTCAAATGGGAGAAGGTGGCAAAAGATCTTTTTCCTCAGGCAGTCAGATAATGTTTTGGGCTGGCCTTGCTTGCAAACATCCATTACTACGGTCCCCTATGGTACGTTCATTGCCAGAAACCTTGTAGTGAGGGGATCAAAAGGTGATGGGGTTGTTGTAGAAAGCAACACAGATAGCCTCATGACGTTAAAGCTGCCTACAGAACAACCCTCTGCATGCACACTCAGAACTAATTGCCACTGAATAGGGCTTACTCCCAGGTAAGCGTGTATAGCGGGGTTAGGCAACACACGAAACAATGCCTTTGAGCCTACAGTTTTCAGCAGCAAAGGAAATCTATTTCACAGCAAAATGTGTTAATTAAAAAAAAAGTGGGAAGGGTAGGGCACCTTGGCAGATGCCAAGAAATGTGCCCAGGGTCGCATTGGTGCCCAAGGGCACAACATTGCCTACCCCTGGGTAGGCAGCCCTAATTGTTGTATTGCTTCATAGTGATCAATGGGGAAGAGACCAGCCATCCATCTTGCCCACCAGCAAGGGCTATTCTCCTGGCGGGAACTCGGAATAGGCATTTCTCAGTGGTGGCCCCACACCTTTGGAAATCCCTCCCCAGAGAGATACGTATGGCATCATCACTGCTAGCTTTTAAAAAATAAACCCTGAAGACGCATGTATTCCAGTATGCACTTGGTGCTTAGAAATTATCAGCTGTTGCTCTCTGTGCGTGTTTAAGTGTACGGTCATGTTTTTGTAATTTTGTAATCTGCCTTGTGAGGGCAGTGCGCCCTGAAAGGCAGGTTAAAAATAGGAACATAGGACATTGCCTTATAGTGCGTCAGACCACTGGTTCGTGTAGCTCAGTGTGCAGGGTTTTGTGGCAGTGTTTTTCTGCCCTACCTGGAGATGCTGGGGATTGAATCTAGGATCTTCTGCAAGCAAAGCAGGTACATTGAGCTATGGCCCCTTCCCTCTTTTAAAATAAAAATGGTAAATAAGCTCTTCCCTATATCTCAAGTAAAAGGGAGAGAAAGACTTGTTTAATTTTTGTTTTTTTTAATGAAAGCTGAGCATTCAAACAGAGGGGACCTAAAATATCACCCCAGCCCCCCCATCAATGGCTGTGGCCCTGTGGACTGCAAGATGCAAGGCTCCCAGATAGGGACAATGTACTGAGATTGGTTCTTTGTTTCTTTTATAAGAACATATGAAGAGCTGGATCATGCCCGCTTCCCACAGTGGCCAACCACATGCCTTCAGGAAGCTGGCCAAGAATGGCATGAATGTGACTCCCTTCCTTCTTTGACCCTGAGGAATGGATATTTCAAGGTATACTGCCTCTGAATGTGAAGGTTCCATCTAGCCATCATGGTGACAGACTGCTCTTCGTTTGTGGATTTTATGCCACAGACGTGCTAGATAGGCTGATGCATAAGCATTAAAAGAAAACACTCACATACACGAACAGGTCGAGGGCTAATAACTTTGGAGGACTTTATTGGACAGGCTGATTTACTGCCTGGATGCTGAAAACCCACAGCCAGCCACTTTATGGAGCTCCGATGGAGCTTTGTTGTCAGTTTCACTGTGAGCCTGGAAGGGGCACAGGCCGTGCCTTAGCGGCTGACCCCTGTAATTAGCTGTTCCAGCAAAGTTGTCAACAGACAAAGAGGCCACGGAGTCTGAGAGAAAGCATTTTCAAAAGCCCATCAAGTTGTTTGTAGTCCTCTGTGACCAGAGATTTTTTTGTTGTTGCTTTGCATAATAGCTTGGAGAGCTGCACTTGCGAGAACATGAGTGGGTTTTGCAACAACCCTCACGTGGTTCTGACCTGTTATTTTGAACCAGATATTTAGGGTCAAACTGCACAAGACCAGGGATCTCCCGACGTTTCTATTTTTAGCGAAAAACAGCTGCGGTGGGCCTAAATTGGACTGGAGCAGCAGTGCTGGATGGTGGTGGTGGAGGAAAGTGTAACCCTTTCACCCAGGGTCGTTTCCCTGATCTAAAAATCATCCCTGTCACTCTGGAGCATCTATTTGCACCACAAGGAAAAGTGGCATGGGTGGGGGAAAGAGTTAACTCCCCATGCCATCTCCCTGATCTAATTAAGTTACTGATCACCACCACAAATGTTAATTAAAAATAGTACCAACATCTGGAGGTCCAAATACAGATATCTTGTGTAGTTTGGCCCTTAAACAGCCTGAATGAAGCAGAGAAGGTCCAAGGATTTAGGGTGGCTAGGTGTCCTCTTTTACAGAGAACAGTTCTCTATTTGAATGGCTACCAGAGGACCATCCTCTGTTTGAAGGCATCCTCTGCCTGAAGAACCATCCTGTCTAAGTCTGGTTTAAAGGTAAAGAGTCATAAGAACTGTTGCCCATCAACACCCCCTGGACAGCAGACTGAACAGGACAGGTACCCAGGTCACCTGGTCACAATCTTCCACACTGTGATGATATGTACTGTATTTCTATTTAAACTATAATAATTATTTCTACATCTAGGACACATTTATTTCTACATTTAGGGCAAAATCCTATGCATGTTTAGACAGAAAAAAGTCCTACAACTCCCAGCGTGCTAGGAGCTACATGAGTTTTTTTCTGTCTAAACATGCATAGGATTGTGCCTTTGTTTGTTTGTTTGTTTGTTAATTACATTTCTGTACCGCCCAATAACCAAAGCTCTCTGGGCAGTTCACAACAATTAAAACCATAAAATACAACACAATAAAATACATAATAAATGTTTAAAATTTAGAACTAAAGTATAAAATAAAAATAATAACCCAACAGAACCTAGTAGCAATGCAAAGATTTATACTATAGTACCAGATTTAATACAGAAACTGAACAACTACAATGCCTGGAAAAATAGAAAGGTACCTGGCACAGAAAAGAGCACAATGTAAAGTGCCAGGCAAGCCTCTCTGGGGAGCTCATTCCACAACCACGGTGCCACAACGGAAAAGGCCCTCTTCTTAGTAGCCACCCACATCACTTCCTATGGTGGGGGCTCCCAGAGAAGGAATGCTGAAGATAATCTTAGGGGCCAGGCAGGTGTATATAGGAGGAGGCAATCCTTCAAGTAACCTGGCCCCAAGCCATTTAGGGCTTTGAATGTTAATACCAGCACTTTGAATCGAGCCTGGACATGAACTTGTAGCCAGTGCAGATGGAAAAGTACTGGCATAATATGATCCCGTTAACAAGTCCCCATTGAAAATCTCGCTGTCCTATTTTGGAACAGCTGGAGTTTCCAGATCATTTTTGAAGGCAGCCCCACTCCCCACATATAACGCACTGCAGTAATCCAGACCCATAACTATAGCTATAAATTAGCATAGGCAAATATTTATCCAGATCACTGCCCTCTTGTTTGGTGATACATTTCCTCATTTCTGGTGATTTGTAACTGTAAAACAGCTGGTGGGGGAATTATTTATTTATTTATTTATTTATATTTATTTGTGATATTTATATACCCCTAAATACAGTGGAGGCTGGTGGCTCCAATTTCGGTGTGGGTGTGCATCCATTATGGGTTTCAGTCAGAACCAGCCCAAATTCTAAAGGAGTTATCTAAGGTGCTGAACCCTATCCCGACAATAATTTCAGAACCTTGGATAGCTCCTTTAGAGTCTTGAACCCAGAGTGGATACACAGCCCCACCGAAATCGGAGTCACCAGCCTCCGCAGGCTAAATATAATAAAATCTCTAAGCAGTTGCAGTACATAGGTGACAAGGTTCCATTGGGGTGAGCCAAAAAGGGCAGGGGTGACAGAGAGCATTTTGTAAACCTAGAAGGAAATTTCCCTCTGATGCTTTTATTTAGGACTGTGCTTTTTCAATGTTGTTCTAGGAACTTTTCAGTGGCGACGCCACACTTCTAGAGAGGATGCCATCTTGGCATAGGCTTTGTTGTCACCAGCACCAAGTGGAAACTAATTTATTCTCTCAGGCCATCGAATAAACTCTGCAAGTTTTTAAAGGCTATTAAGCTGCTTTGAACACTATCGGTGAGAAAGTAAGGTATACTTTTAACAAAATGGAATAAATAAAATGCACTTTCAGTTCCCCCAGACTGACTGTGAAGAGACCCAACAGGTCTGTCAAGCAGCCACTGTGGATGCAGGGTGCCCATGAGCCATTTCCCAGAATCCTTTGCCATGTGCAGTTATACCAATGTGAAAAGCAGCCCCCTTTTTTTCAGAAAGCCTCAGAATTTCAGCATAACAGCACAATCCTACCATGCTTTCCCACAGTTTAATGGGATTTACTCCAAGTAAGTACGCCTAAGATTGCGGTCCAATAGTATCATTCTATGCATGCCTATTCAGAGGTAAGTACTATTGAGTTCAAGTGGATTTACTCCTAGGTAGAGGTCTATAGGGTTACAGGTTTACAGAAGAATCCTATGCATGGTTACTCAAAATTAGGTCCTACTGTGTTCAGTGGACTTTACTCCCAGGAACGTGTGCATAGGATTTCAGGCTTACAGGATTGCAGCATAGAATTGGAGTGAACTGGGGTGAGTGATAGTGGGAAAGATTCTCAAATAGATATTAATTTGCTTTTGTTTGGTTTTATGCTGGTGCAGGATTATTGTTAATTTATTGCTTTAATACTGTTCACAGTTTTTATGATATTGACCGTTAGCTGCACCAAGAATCCTATTGGGATGGAAGATGCAGGATACAATAATAAAAAAAAAGAATATGGTTGCCAAAAATCAGATTTATATTCCTCCAACTGGATTATTTCTTTTAAATCATCTTGTGGCCGTTGCTGGGGATACTGGTTTTAGGGGGGAAAGTCAGAAAATAAGCTCTAGATTTCCCTAGTAAATAAACATTATTTAGTGCAGTAGTCTTCAGCCTTTTCAGACCTGGGACCCACCTTTAGCCTAAACAAGCATTTGAAGACCTACTTATAATTTTTTTTAACCATATACATGTAGAGTGGTTACCGCCGCTTTCACAACCCACCCTAAGTCACACTGCGACCCAGCAGTGACACCTATAAGAACATCGACATGAAGACCGTGTGCTGCCTGAGTTTTACTTTTGTCCCCCTCCTCTCTCCCAATCCCTTTTCCTTTAGTGTCGTATGTTTTAGACTATAAGCCTAGCGGCGGGGACTGTCTTATTATTAATCTTTATAAGCCATTTTTTTCGGCTGAAGAGCAAGGTAAAAATGCTGTAAATGAATAGTGAGTTGAAGCCCACCAGTTGCAGGTCAATGATATAGTGCTTTAAAAATTATTCAGAGGATTTAGGTGTTTATGGGATTTCAACAATGAATCTTTGAACCTGTTGACTGAGACTGTTTTAATGGTCATTTGGTCTCCCAGAGAACCCCGGAAACCGTTGTTCTAAAGTGTGGGCGGGGCGTCCCTAGAACGACAGACCTCTAACAGAACTCTCAGCACCCTTATGAAAATGCAGTCCCCATGATTCTCTGGAAGAAGCAACAGTTAAACTGTTATAAAGCTTGCAGTGTAGATAGACCCCAACAAGATCAATGCCAAAGCTTGAACCTGCCTGGAAAGGAAACCCTTATACCTTGGCCCAAGAGGCCTATGGACTAATATGCAGCAACTCTGGGAAGGGCATTCGGCACATGCTTCGAGGCGCCATCATCTTTACCATCAGGCCATACGCTCCAGGGTTGGCATTAGAAACAGGTTCCTGAGCCTTAGGAGAGAGTGGCTTAGCAGGATTGTGTGGCAAAGACTGGGGCCGGGACCTACTGAAGGGAGATGGATATGGGGGGAAGATGCTTTGAGTTTGCCAACTATGAGATGGAGAGCTGCTAGCAGGCGAGAAAACTTAGGAAGTGGCCTTGTACCTGAGCTACAGTCCCTTCCCAAACTTTTAAAGGTACAGCCTCCTCTGTTTCCACATGGCTTTGTTGACATGCATGCAGGAATTCTCATGCACATGAGTGCGAAAACGAAGGGGCGCTTTCCAGAGCTGTGGCATACACATGACAGCTCATGCATCAAGTGAGGAACAACAAAGTGAGGAAACAGCCAGTTCAAAGTGGGGGGAAATTAGCTCAAGAACAATCCCTCCCTCCTGCCCACCCCTGGAGATTAGACATGCACCAACACTTTCTATTTTTAAGGGGAGGTTGAAGATCCAGCTGTTTCTGCAAGCTGTGTAGCTTAGCCTTCCTATGTAGATATGATATAGTCTAGCTAACGGTCTTTATTTTTATGATTTGTCTACATTGCTTTGAAAGCTTTAGATGTAAATGGCTTATAAATGTTTGTAAATAAAGAATAAATAAGTGATACCACAGCACAAGCTTTATTCTTAATGCAAATACCTTACAGAAGGGAAAAATGCCTAGTTAGTATACCAGCCTCGCCTAGCACATGGACTGGTATACTACGTCAAGTAATCCTAACAAAGAGACAGATAAAGGTGGAGGCGTGGGAATTAGCATTTGCCCAGTGAGGAGTAGAGAGGGTGCTATGGAAATGGAGAGGTGAGGCTTGGGAAGATGCATGCCGGGATGCTCGGCAGTGGGTGACATATGGGGGTAAGATTCAGAGAAATAAAGGGAAAAAGAGAGGGGAAGAGAGTAAAGATGGCTGTATCTACCTTGTTTCAGAGTAAGGGGAACATAAAAGACCCCAGTTTCTGGCTATGCACTTGGAAAACCACAGTGGGCACAGGCTACCCTTAAGTCTCCCAGCTTTTGGTTATGCATTCAAAACAGGGTTTGGACTGGAAAGCCTAAAACTGAGGCTTCTCTTTGGACCCAGACTAAGAGGACAATAGCAAATATGCGGAGAGGCAAGGAGCTGGGGAGAGGAGGCAAGGACAGGGAACTCACAATGAAGCTAACAAGCGTGGCTAAGCACCCCTTGCACAATGCTCTACACCAGCCTTCTCCCACCTGGACCCCTCTAGATGTGCTGGGCTGCAATGCCCAGAACTGCAGCCCAACACATCTGGAGGGTGCCCAGTTCAGGAAGGCTGTGCTGGCTTCCCATCTTGACCACCACCACTGGACTCTGAGCCAGCACCTCGTAGGTCCCTGCAAGGCACCAAAGGGGTATGCCTGGAACTCGCGAAGTGGCTGCATCCAGTATGGAACCAGGCTCTGGACTCAATGGGCGTTTCACCTGGGGTTGAAGCTTGATCTGGGTCAGTGAGGCACACAGGCCCCTTTCCGGGCAAAGGAGGCAACATGGTGGTCCAAGAAAAAGAGAGAATGGTCCTGACCCTGGAAACGTGGGCTAGGCACCAAAGTAGGGAGGGGAGAAAGCTAGGAAAGGATCACAAGGAATGGACCCAAGAGCCAAATGGACCTCAGGTGATTCTTAGAGCAGTGCAACAGCTGATGTGACCATGCGGAGACCCACAGTGAAAGGATGCGCTGGGCACCCGAACTCAAGGGAAGTTAGAGACTTCAAAACAAAGAGTACCAAGGCAGTGGTGGCTGATGGGTCGGTGTCAGTGGGGCTGTGCATCCGCGCTGGGTTTCAGCCAGAACCGGTCAGAACTCTAAAAGATCTATCCAAAATAGGTCCAGCACCTTGGATAGCTCCATTAGAGTTCTGACTGAAACCCAGAGCACATTCAAAGCCCCAGTGACACTGAAGCCACCAGCCTCCACTTTACAAAGGTGTCAGTGGCTTTGAGGATGGACTCAGGGTGAGGTTGAACAAAGGAATTAATAGTTTGACTCTGGAGAATGAAAGGAGGCGTAGTGGAAGTTCCTGGTTACTTGAGCTGTGTTAAAGCTACCTGAGTATTACAAAAGCCATGCATCTGGGGGCTAAAACAGACATTACTTTAAATCTATATCTAGTAGCCATGTCTTTGCCTCATTTTTATCTAGAGTAGGCAAAGGGAGCAGCTTATATTGGAACCCTAGAATGGGGGGTAGATTTTTTTTTTAAAGTTCTGATCAGGCCCTCTGTGCCTACTCTAGAGTAAAGAAAAAAGATGCAGCTGCTAGATATGGATTTAAAGTAATGTCTGCTTTGGCCCTGAGAGACATTTAGGTGGAGGTATACAGAACAAAAGGCATCACAAGGGTGGCTAGGTGGTACTTTAACCAGCTGTTCTATCTTGTGGTGTGGATGCTTCAGGATCAGGCCATGTTTCCCACCAAGGCTTTGGACTGGTAATTTTAAATGATAGCCTCGTGTGTAGCCTGACTGGGGTAGTGACTTGGAAGTCAGGTGAGCATTTGCTATGGGAGCAACTCCTTTTAATTTAATATGTGGAGGACACACAGAGACTGTTAGGTACTGACTACCTGCCCTCTGCTACCACCTGGGCCCTTACAGCTCCTGGCAGCCTTCAAGCCTCTGGTTTTTGCTGCCTTTTCTGGAACAAAATGGATCCTTAAGCCTGGGTGATGCCAATAAAAATAAGACACAAACTACGCACGTACAGAAAGCCACCACAGGTAAGCTTGCCTGTAACACCTCCCACAAAAAGGCTAAAATGGGCCACAAACAACGATTCCTAAGAGGTAGCCAGATACAAAGGAGGTTCGGTGTGGGAAGCTGGGCCTTCTAAGGTCAGAGTGTGACACTTATTTCGGAGTGTTCCTCCCACTGCAACATGCTCCAAAGACACTCCAGGCAGACTCCACAGGTTGGCTGGATTTCCACAAACTCTGGACGATGGAAAGAATGAGCCTCACAACTGACGTCATTTGGAAACTCTCGCCTCTGCCCACAACACAGCCTGAGGGCCACCTGCTCCTTCCTCGCACAGGCCATGTAGCAACCAACCATGCCTTGCCTTGCCTTACAGCAACTCCCAATTCCCTCAGCGTTAGCTCCATGCTCAACACAACACCCTCGAAAATGTGGGCTTCGGGGTTTTAAAAAAATGAAATAAAAATGTGAGCACAAGTGAGGAAAAAACTGGCAGGAAAAAAAGGAAGTTGTGATCAGTGTGCTTCAGGGTAGGGTATGAACTGTCTGTGTGATCTCTTGGAATCCTGTCCCTTAACCAATAACAGTCGGAGAGGTGTGAATGTGGAAGCTTGGTCTAGAGCAGCCTTCCCCAACCTGGTGCTCTCCAGATGTGTGGGACTACAACTCCCATAATCCCAGCCAGCTGATGGGGGTTGCAGTCCAACACATCTGGAGGGCACCAGGTTGGGGAAGTCTGCTCTAGATATACCAGGTAATCTGCTCCCTTTCTGTTCTGTCTGATGAAGCATTCTGCAAAACCTTAAATCTTGCTTATTCCCACAACCACCCATGCTGCTCCAAAATAATTTGTTTTTAAAAAGTGTGACCCACTTTGCATTGATTAACAACCTTGGCATTAAGTAAGTGGTGTGCTGGAAACCAAAAGGACATTGCAAGCATGATTTGGGGAAATCAACGCCTAACCCTCCCACCCTCTTGCCATGAAGTTTCTCAGGCTGGGAAGAAATCCCCTTTAAACTCGTAGAGTCGCTCAGAACCCACCTGGTCCTTTTTAAGCAACCCCACACACCTCCGTCTGGTTTGTACCCACCTGTGCACGGAACGACAGGCCTAAAGAGTAGTGGCATAAGGGCTGGTGCTCAGGATGCACGGAGGGGCTCAGTTAAGTCTCAGCAAGTTGCTTTTTCTATGGCAGAAGCAGGGAGAAGCGGGGTTGGGGGGGAGAAGGAAGGTAAATCATAAAAGTTCCAGAAGGTACTAACCTGTTTGTAAGACAGATATATATGTATATATATTAGGGTGGTTGGGAGGGGAAAGATCTACCGCAGCACAACTTCCCCAGCACAGAATGAACTCGAAGGCTGGAAGGAGCCCGATGGTGGTGTAATCCACAGCAGAAATTCACAGCTCAGGTTACCAGCCAGATAAATATAGTATCTTATCTGACCTCACAGGACAGCTAGAGCACTCTCACATTCCAGCACTGGGGAGACTTAAAGGGGAAGCATATGAGGGGCTTAGGTAGGCATTAACTCTGATAGAAAACAGGGTGGGTGGGTCGGAGCAGGACCAGCAACCCAAACTGGAACAAGAGGAGAAAGAAGGATGTTTTGAATGGGAACTAAGGAAGGTGCAATGGGAACAGGAGCTAAGGTGAACAGAAGGATATCCTGGAGAGAAACAGCTGAGGATTCTTTGAGTCTGAAGTCAAGCTAATTCATAAGGACTAGAAGACTTAGAAAAAAATTAAATCAGACCATCATAGGTTACTGAGCACTGCACCCAGGATCTATTTTTAGACTGGCTCTTGTTTTTTTATGTCATGTTTTACATTGTATTTCGCCTCATGTTTTTTTTAAAGGCACTTAAGAAATAAAAATAGCAATAATAATATTATTATACCAAATGCTACGCTCATGAAGAATGAGGAAATGAGAAATGCACTGCCTAGATTAACTCACATGATCCTGAGGCACAGATAATACCTCTCAGTCTGCCATCTGTAAAATGGGAACATTAGCAACCTGTCTGCCTCACCACACTGTTGTGATGACAAATGGAGAAAGGCAACCTCCCTCAACCTGATGCCCTGAAAATGTGTTGAACTACAACTCCCATCACTCAGTGGCCATGCTGGATGGGAATGATGGGGGTGTTCAGCACATCTGGTAGGCCTTGATTTGAGGAAGGCAGGCATCTAGAAACAGTGTTAGCTGCCCTGACTGATCTTCAGGGGCAAGGGTAAACCAGAAATCTAGGCCAAACACCCAAAAGTAATTCCCTTCAGTCTTTTATCCAGCAGCCAAAATGAGTCAGAGATGAAAGAAAGAGGGATAACTTTTCTTTTTAAAACAAGGGAGACAGAAATGAGATGGTTTTAACCCCTTCGGAACATTTCCAGAAGGGTTGCAAGGGTTCCCCATGGACATACACACCAGGAAGGCCTTTTTCCGAGAACACAAATAAGCACATAGCAACATAACAGAGAGTTGCACCATGGGGTGCTGAGGCATGGAAGGAGATCAGTTGCTTCTGTCGTCGTCTGCTGCAGGGCATATTCTCAGCAGTGACTCAGCCTGCAATAATAGGGGAGGATTCAACAATGCCTAGATCATCCTTCCCGGCTAACAACAGTTCCAACTTCTGATCACCAGCACAGCCAGGTTGCTTGTCTCCAGCTCAGAAACAGGGCCTGCTCACACATCAGAACAAGCCACTGTGGGTTAATTAACCTGTGGGGTGGGGTGGCATGTGCTGGCTGCCATTTTGTATATGCAAGCCATAGCGCACACTGTGGCTTATCGTGTTGTGTGAACCCTGGTGTTGTAGATTATGTGAGGGTTAAACAACCCTCAGATAACCTAGAACAACCCAGAGTTAGATCGCCCAGTCAGTCACAGGTTTTAGCGAATAGGTTTGGGCAAAACTGGTTTCTCTTTTCTTCCCCTGATCTGTAAAATGAGGATATAGAAAAAAAGAAAGAAAGAAAAGGGCTGCATAGGTTTGGCTTGATTTCTAATTTGTTTCAGTATCTTTCTGATTGGGTTTTTAAAAAGAAAAAAAATCTGTCCATACACTCAATATGATTATTTTAAAACTGTAGTAGATTAAGGGTGCAACCCTGTTCATGTTTAGACAGAAAAAAATCCTACAATTCGCACCATTCCCCAGCCAATTGTGCATAGGATTGTGCCATATATATATATATATATATATATATAAATAAATAAATATATATAATCTGAAAACTCTGAAAACTGTTTGGACAATACTTGAAAATGTGTGACAAAATCATAGAAATAAAATGCATGCGTGAGTGTGCTGGGGGGAGAACAGCACCCAATATTTACTTCTTTAAAAATTCATATAAGAAGCTGCTATTTTATTTATGTTTTGTTTCTAAAAACTCCTTCCAACAGAGGACAAGTCACATCCAAATCTAACATACATTCAACTGACTTGAAAAGCAGGCGAACTACTCTCTCTCTCTCTCTCTCTACAACACATGCTCCCCTATCTTGAAGAGACGGCCTGTGTCATCCGTTGCTTAATTTGTTCCAGGGCTCCCCCACAGCATTTGTTTTCACTGTCAACACGGAAGACCGGAACATATGATGAAAGGACTCCTGAGGGGGCACAGAGTGCACTTCTCTCACTACTAAGTATGGCTATGCACTTGGTGAAATATCGTCAAATAATGATTTATTTTTTTATTTTAAAATAAAGCATTGGCTTTACTAGGCCAACCCACAAAAGACAGCTTAAACATCAAAAGGTTAGAGACCTATGCTAATCACAGCTTCAGAACCCTGTCCCCCCCAGAATACTGCTACCCACCCTAGCACTATCCTCAGTGCTGTAATGATAGCCACATTACCAATGCAGCCAGCTTTTAAAAGACGTGAGGTGTACTTAGGATGCGTTCATCCTGAGAGAAAGGCTGGCCTCGGGGGCCAGTTCACATGAGCTGCAGTTTTCATGGAATGATGACCAATTGGTTATCCCACCTCCACCCGCCCCACCTGGGAGTTTGGAAGGTTAACTGGGTCTTGCGGAGGCTTACTTCCACAAGATGTTTGTTTGTTTGTTTGTTTATTGCATTTATATCCTTTTTATTTATATCCTATTTATATCCCTCTTGCAAGGAACCCAAGGCGGCTTACATTATCCTCCTCCTCTCCATTTTATCCTCACAACAACGCTGTGAGGCAGGTTGGGCTGAGAGTCTGTGACTGGCCCAAAGTCACCCAGGGAGCTTCCATGGACGAGTGGGGACTAGAACCCGGATCTCCCAGCTCCCAGTCCAGCACTCTCACCACCGAGATGTAGTGATGGCTATCAATTTGGGTGGCTTTAAAAGGGGATTGGACAAATTCCTGGAGGAGAAGGCAATCAGTGGCTTCTAGTCCTGATGGCTATGTGCTGCCTCCAGTATCAGAGGCAATATGCCTATGTACATCACGTGCTGGGGAACATGGGCAGGAGGGTGCTGTTGCACTTGTGTCCGGCTCGTGGATTTCCCATGGGCAGCTGGTTGTCCACTGTGTGAACAGAATGCTAGATTAGATGAACCCTTGGTCTGATCCAGCAGGGCTCTTCTTATGTTCTGTAATGCAGGGGAAGGTAACCTGTTTCTCCCCAGATATTTTGGACTACAACTCCCAAAAGCCCCAGCCAGGATGGCCGATGGTCAGACATTATGAGCAAAACATCTGGAGGGCACCGGGTTGTCTACACCTGCCCTAACATTCCAGACCCCGGGGGTGGGGGTGGTCAGGGGGGTGCGTCTACATCATGATAGGGTGTGTGTGTCTTTGTGTGTGGGGGGTCTTGTTTTCTTAAGGAAAGGATAACAAGCCCTATTTTTCTATCCCCAGAATCACTTCAGCATTTGTCAAAATGTGCGGGGACGCTTTGAGAGGCCATTTGGAAAAATAGCAAGGGGTATACATTCTCTACCCCCACGCACTTTTAATAACCTTCAAGTGTTCATGGAGAAATTCTTCACAATCCACAGGACGGTGTTTTTTGGGGAAAGAAAGAACCTGGGACGGGGGGGGGGGGGTTAAACCAGAGGTGTATGTAACTCCCCTCCCCTTCTCCTATAAATATGCTCCATTTGGCAGCACCCCGTACCAGATTTGGCTGTGCCCTTTTTTTAAGAACGGAGAGCGAGAAAAAAAAGAAAAGTAGTATTCTGTAATAAAGTACCACTGAGCACATGCAGAGTGCCTTTATGTCCCCCCTCCCTCCTGCAACTGCAGCCTGTCCCCAAACAGAATCAAGAAGCAGGATGATGGCAAAGACCCTCCTGTACATTTGAGCCCCGGCACTGCCCTTCTAGAGAAATTAAACACCTCCCTTGACAACAGAGAGCCAGTTATAATAATAATAATAGTAATAATAATAATAATAATAGTAATAATAATAATAGTAATAATAGTAGTAGTAGTAATAATAATAATAATAATAGTAGTAGTAATAATAATAGTAATAATAGTAATGATATAAAAAATGGAACCTCTTTGTGCCAGTTCTCCGCATTTAGTTACCCCGCTTGCTTTTACCACTCTGCATTTAACTCGCAAGTGTGCAGCCGCGTAGAGACCCCCGGGGTGAGGAGGAGGGGTAGTCGCTTGTGGAAGTGTGTGTGTGTGTGGGAGAGGGAGAGGGAGAGGGAGAGAGCGAGCGCGCCCCACTGCCCCCCGCGGCACAGCACAGATGCACACCCAGGCGCGAGAAACCGAGGGAAGCCTCGGGACTCCCCCGCGCCCAGGGGGAAGGAGGCGCTGACTCCGGAGCCGGCTCCCGCGGCGGGTGGGCGGCTCTACCCCGGGGAAAGGGGGGCGCCTCCCCGCCCCGCCTGCCCGTACTTCGGGGTGGGGATCGGGGCGCGCCCCGCACTCACCTGGCTCTCGCCGGGGGGGACGAGCCGAACCCGGCCGGCTCCATGGAGCCGCTTTGCCCGCCGCCGGCCCCTGATGTCACAATCCGGGCGCAGCTGACGCGGAGCAGGCGAGCGACCGCCCGGGATCGCGTGGCAAGGACGGCCCCGGCTGCGCGCGTGGAAGGCGAGGGCGGGGAGGCAGCCGCGGCGTGGTGGGGCGTGAAGATGGGGAGTGCGGGGGGGCAGGAAGAAGCGCTGCTGGGGCAAGGCTCAAGCCTTCTCCCCCCCCCGCGCCCCAGATATTCGAGAGCGGATGGGGGTCGCTCAGTGTGGGATAGCAATGCAGTCTGCACACGCCCAGGGGCACTCCTGTCATGATCATTTATTGTTCTTGTCCAGTCGGTTCGGCCGTGTCCGACCCATGGCGACGTAAAGCCTGGCCTGATCCTTGTAGTGGAGTATGTGGTGTGCCTTGAAAATGCAGTTGGCGCTGTCAGAAGGATCTTGAAGAAAAGCTCAAACTCAAAAGTTCAGGGTTACCTGGCACAGGGGGGTGGACTTTTCAAGTTGCCAGTGGGGTGGGGGTAGACTGAGCCAAACCCAAAGCTGTAGCGGGGCCCCCTGGGGCAGAGCAGTTTTGGGGCCCTCTTCCCAATGCGCTCAGAAAACACAGCATACTGATAGTATATCTTGACAGAATGGGATATAGACAGAATGGGTTGGTTCCGGATTTATTAGACATACTTCGAGTATACACACTGAAATCAACGGGACAGAGAATAGTGGATTGCAGGAAAAGAGACAAAGTTGCCTTGGAGGTAGAATTTAGGTCAAAAGATGACCTATAAATAATCTTATTTATTTATAAATGTATTATCCCTGGTTTGACCGAGTTGTTCTGGCCCCCTGAATTAGATTATACAGGCCCAACCACGCATTCAAGCTTCTGCTGCAAAAGTGATCCCCGTTCCGCTTCACTCACATGGCTTGCCTCTTAAAAGAGTCCAGATACAACAGGTGCAACCTTATTTGTCCACTAACCTTAGCACTGTGAACCAATACATGGGGTGGGGTGAGCACTGTGGGACTTGCCCACCCTTGCCCACAGTCTCTGCATCCACAGCAAAAGCTGGGAAAAGCTGGGTGTGGGCTTCCTAAAATGTTCAGAAAACCATAATGGTCCATACAGAGGCAAACATGACAAGACTCAATGGGGGAACCTCCCCCCACTTGCAAAACCTCCCCCCCCCCCAACCCTTGTTTTGAGCAGGAACAGAAGCCTGTAATCTTATGTACCCTAACCTGGCAGTAAATCAATTGAACGTAGTGGGACTTCCACCCTGACACAAACCTGCCTTCCAAAGTAATTTTCCCCCCTGTGTCCCTTGACGGACTAACACATTTTAATCAAGGTGGAAGTTTTGCTCAGACTTTTGCTTCAAAAGCAAAAGGAAACATATTCAAGTCAGAGGAGATGGAGATAGACCACTGCAAATCTCGTTTATTAGTCAAAATAATCCAAGAGCCATTTCTTGGGACCTCCAGCAACAGAGCTGTGGGGGCATACAGGGGACCCAAGGAGGCCTGTGTACAAAAGGGATAACTTGGAGTATGGTGACTTAGTGGCAGGGACACAACCAAGCCAGACAGTGGCAGAAGAATGAAGTACAGAAAGATTAAGAATTTAATACAGATACCATATCAAGGCACACAACAGTGGTTTTAATGTTCTGCATATTTTAAATTGTTTTATTGTGTGCTGTTTGGTTTTAATTTTTGTGAACCGCCCAGAGAGCTTCGGCTATTGGGCGGTATAGAAATGAAATAAACAAACAAACAAACAGACTGTTCTTCAGGGAGAGAATTACTTGGATTGAGATGCCTTCTGCTTTGATGTTGAAGCACTGTATACCAAGGTGATTAACGAAGGTGTGTGATCTACTTTGACAGAATACGTAAGACAGAATTATCACTCAGTTAATTATTATGGCTTCCTGACTGAGGACACTGATAGATTGATAGCTGCATATTTACAGGGCAATATTTTCTGCTGTAATGGTGAATACTTTTCACAGAATTGTGGCAATAGGAAATTGGCTGGTACCATTACTGGCCACTGGCTATATGTAAACTCTCTTGAAAGATGCTGTATTGATCGTGACATCATTTTGTACTGGTATATTGATAATATAATTATAACACATACAGCAATAGAAGCAGATAAAGAGTTTGATGCAATGAATTGGCTGAGCAGTATAAAGTTGACATGGGAGTAGCCAAATGTAGAAAGCCGCATTTCTTTTTGGGATGTTGAATTAAGGATCTGTAATGGGTTGTTCAAAACAAGGTGGTATAGGAAACCTATGAAAAGGGACAAGTGTAGCACGTATATATACTGTTTTAGCTGCTCAGATCTTTTAATGAATTACCATGAGCTTTCATGTGTTACAGCCCACTTCATCAGATGCTCTAAGTGGAACCAGAGGCTTTGAGGCTGAAAAGACAGTTAAACAGGTAGATCTGCAGAAAGCATTCCATTCTCTTAAAGCAACAGTTACAAACCACAAAGTGACTAAGGACGCAATCCTATGCATGTTTACACAGAAAAAAGTCCTACAACTCCCAGCACCCCCAGCCAGCCAGACTTTTGTCTGTCTAAACATGCATAGGATATCACCCTAGAAGTCTTTTATAATGTGCATAGAAATCATAGTCCATATTGAGTCCTTGATTAATACAATAAAATTTCTCTGTCTCTTGTTCTGCAATCTCACATTCCAGACAAGCCCCTGATTTCAATTTCTTTAGAACTGTTGCCCCAAGGTCCTTGATGTGATCCAGGTGTGACATTTGTTACCAAACCCAAAGTGTTCACTGACAGGCTTATTGATGTCCTCATACCTGATGTCTGATTTATGCCCCTTTCATCTTTGTCTTAAAGAAAGTCCTGTCTGGCTGATGTAAAGTCGCTTTTGGGTACTTGATGCAGGAGATCATTCGATGATGCACAGGTATACTTGCCCTGGATAGCCCCATTGGGTCCACTTACACTTTTTATGAAGAGGGACATGCCATTGAGTGGTAGTTCTGCACACTCTGTGCTGGTGAAAAGACAGGTGGTAAAGAATATGATTCAGAAACAGCAAAATGGTTAGCTAGTACCAAACAGCTGCACCGATATGAGAAATATTTGTCAGTTTCTATGAAAATGGAATATCCGAAAGCTTTTACATGTCTAAGATATGAACAAATGGATACTATGATGAAATGGGGGAGATTGCATGGTATACCAGTAGAAGATAGGTTGTATGTTTGTGGAGAACCAGTCCTTGAAGACTTGGGTCATTATGTACTTGACTGTCGATTATATAGAGACATAAGAGAAAGTTATTTAGTGCCTCTTTTTAAGAAAGTGTAAAGGGGTGTAAAGGAGAAATTGAGTTATTTATTACAATCACCCAATCCATATGTGATACAGAGGGTCACCATATTTGCGGTGAAAGCCACTAGATGTAGAGAAAAGTTTTTGGATGCCATCGGTGTGAACTGTTATAAAGATTCAGAGATATAACTGTAAGGTGATTGATATGATATTAAAGTTTCCTTTATGCTGTATTATTGTTGCATATCCACCCTGTTTTAAATTTCAGTAAAGACTTGATAAGTATTTTATAGTTCAGTTGTTTTAACTTATGTGTAAATTTTGACATTGTATAATAGCATTTTAAATTTCTATCTTTTGCAATGATTTTTGGATTGAGCAATAAAATTTTTACTTAATGAATATGATTCCAAAAACTGTTGGGGTAGCCACGAGTAATTACTCTGAGGAATCCAAACAAAAGGCAGTAAAACTGGCAGAGGTTAATGGTTATAGGTTACCAGTTCCAGCTGTTAGGAGTGTGCTGTATATCAAAGGTCAGCCTGTTTTGAAAATCCCATTTATGACCAGTAGATTAGTATGGGAAGCCCCTCCAAGCCCTTAATTATTGTCATATCAAGGCTAAAGTGGCTTGTAGTGGGTACTAAAAGTACTAAAGTGGCTTGTACTGCCCCGGTAACACTGAAACAATATCTTGTGAAGTCCCAGTTGTATGATAATACATGCTGGACCTGGGAATGTCTGATTTGTGTTGAAGGCAAGGGGGAGTGTGCAGTTAAGGGTGTTACATTCTTAACACACCATTTTATAGGTAACTCTTTTACACTGGTGAAACTGGAAGACCTCTCCTGAAAAGGTATAAGGAGCACCTGGCTGGTATTCAGCTTAATGAAACACAGATGCTCCTTATACCTTAGGTGTGTTACTCTGCACGCTGTGGATACAGTTAGTGAGCAAGAGGCGGCCCGTGGCAAACTGGTTTTGTGGGATTGGTTCCAGCTTCTTCCTTCTGATGAAGTGGACAAGATGCTTTCATCTGTAAGGCTGACCACCTGCTTACTTGATCCTTGCCCATCCTGGGTCATTATGAGCTGCAGAGAGAGACTGGGTGAGGGGATCAGGGCGGTGGTGAATGCCTCCCTTGAGGAGGGAGTGATGCCATCAGCCCTCAAGGAGGCAGTGATAAGACCGCTCTTAAAGAAGCCCTCCTTGGATCCTCAAGTTCTGAACAACTTTTGCCCAGTCTCAGATCTGCCATTTTTGGGCAAGGTGATTGAACGGGTGGTGGCGATGCAGTTGAAGGCACACTTGGAAGAAACTGATTATCTAGACCCATTTCAGTCGGGCTTCAGGCTTGGGCATGGGACAGAAATGGCCTTGGTCGCCTTGGTAGATGATATCAGGAGGGCTCTGGATAGGGGTGAATGCTCCTTCCTTGTTCTCCTTGACCTCTCAGCAGCTTTTGATACCGTTGACCACGGTATCCTCCTGGACCGCCTGGAGGGGTTGGGCATTGGAGACACTGTAGTGCGGTGGTTCCGGTCCTTCCTCTCCGGCAGGTACCAGAGGGTAGCACTGGGAGAGGAGGTTTCGGACCCGTGGCCACCCACTTGTGGGGTGCCACAGGGTTCCATCCTCTCCCCGATGCTATTTAATATCTATGTGAAGCCGCTGGGGGCTATCATCAGGAGGTTTGGGGTGCGGTGTCATCAATATGCGGATGACACGCAGCTCTACCTCTCGTTCAAATCTTCACCAAGGTTGGCCATAGAATCCCTGTCCAAATGTCTGGAGACGGTGAGTGGCTGGATGGGGAGGAATAAGCTGAAGCTGAACCCTGACAAGACCGAGGTACTTTTGGTGGGAGACAAGAGGAGGCTGGGGGATGTTGACCTGGTGTTGAATGGGGTATGGCTACCCTTGAAAGACCAGGTCCGCAGCCTGGGAGTCATTTTGGACTCCCAGCTGTCCATGGAGGCTCAGGTGTCAGCTGTGAGCCGGACAGCGCTGTATCAACTCCATCTGATACGGCGGCTGTGCCCCTTCCTTCCCGACCATCTGCTCCCATCGGTAGTACATGCCCTGGTCTCCTCTCGTTTAGACTACTGTAATGCGCTCTGCATGGGGTTACCCTTGAAGACGGTTCGGAAGCTGCAGCTGGTACAGAACGCAGCGGCTCGCCTGATTAAAGGCAGCTGCTGGCGAGATCACATCACTCCGGTGCTGAAGGAGTTGCACTGGTTACCAGTTGTTTTCCGGGCCAAATTCAAGGTGTTGGTTTTGACCTTTAAAACCCTATATGGTTCCGGCCCAGCCTATCTCAAGGAGCACCTCCAGCAACACCAGTCAGGCCACTCAACAAGATCAGCCTCGGATGGCCTTCTCTCTGCCCAACAGCCAGGACAGCTAGACTGGTGGGGACTAGGGAGAGGGCCTTCTCTGTGGTGGCCCCCACTCTGTGGAACTCCCTCCCTTGGGAACTCCGCCATGCCCCTCTTTAATGAGCTTCCATCATGCACTGAAAACTTGGTTATTCAGGCAGGCATTTGCAGTGGGCTAGGGTATTTTTAAATAATGTTTAATGTGTAATTTTACTGTTTTAAATTGTACTGTTGTACATTGCCCAGAGTGGCCGGGTGACCGGCCAGATGGGCGATTAAGAAATGTAATAAATCAATAAAATAAATAAATAAATTAATAAAATCTTAGAAGGATGAACTGTACTGTGCTGGGGTGGAAGGGAAGGACAGCGGATGTTCAAATGCAATTTGTAGACAGAGCGGTTCTGGAGCTCAGGGTGTGGCTGATAGTCTTTGTCCCCCATTTGATTTTTGGCTTAAAGAGAGCTCTTGAAATAAAAACTTGCCTAAACATTGCAAATGCCAATCATTACAGATTTTGTAGGGTTGCCAGCATTTTAACTGGACCTGCACCTCTGCCTTTAATGGCAGCCCAACATACAGAAATCAGTCAACTGAAGCTTTTCCCACACAGGAGGTAAAATGATGGGAGAAGAGTCACCTTCTTCATCCTGCCTTTCAGACAATTATTGCTTCTCAAAGCAGCTCACATCAATCAAAAAGAGAGCCAGGCCCTATCAATGGGCTTACAAACTAGAAATGGCCAGGCACATGGAGGAAGTGGAGCAGAGGGAAAAGGAAGAGGAGGGGGATCAGTTTTTCGAGGCCAGAACAAGGTGGCGAGCGACAAGCGGGCGCTGAGATGTGCATTGGGCCGGGCTGCTCTTCCCTCATGGGTGACCTTGCTAGGATGAGGCGCTTGCCCCTTTGCCCTGTGGCTGGGGCCAGGGTGCTCCTTCCCCATCCTTCTGCATGCCCAGCAAGGCCAGGGAAGCAGCGGGTGAAACTCCCAGGGGCCCCAGCTCCCCTGGCTGAGGGCAGAAGCCTACAGCTCTGTCAATTGCGCCAAAGGTAAGATAGTTTTTGTTTTTTTAACCCCTTTTAATATGGTGTTTTATTATTTTGATCTTCAATCGTTCACCACCCTGGAATCTGTTTAGATGTGGAGTGGTATATAAGCGTAAACAAATAAAGGGTGCAATTATGATTCTGATACGGTGCCAACTGACCAGGAACATCTTGGTTCATTCCAGTGCTTTTAACAGCAGTTTGTTCTGCAGATGTCAGCGGGTGAAACTTTACAGCTGGCTGTGGGAAGTGGTGCCCACTCCATCAGCTCTGGGAGACCAGCTCCAGTTTTGGGTCCCCTTCAACTGTTCCCATGCAAGCTGGTTTTAAGAAATTTGTAATTGCAAGAACTGGTGCCTTAACTTCCTTGTTTTCCTTCCCCTCACTCCCTACTCTTCCTTTTCTGTGTCTTTTAGATTGTATGCCAGAGGGCAGGGGGATGTCTTTTTTGTACACTGCTCTGTGAACTTTTTCAGTTGAAGATAAAGCATCATAAAAATGCAAGCTTTAAATAAATAAGATAAGCAGAATCATGTACTAACGCCTATGGACTGTGCTGCTGTTCCAGGCATAGGATGGCCTAGGAAAAAAGTTGGCCACCCAAGCTTCTGCCCACTTGAAGATAGCAGCAGCTCAACATCTGTGAAGTCAGGCTTCTTCTGAAAGACAAACATCTGGATCCAAATTATCTTCTCCAACTGGGTACCCTCCATGTAGGTAGATTACGACACCCATCATTCCCAGCCAGCATGGGTATTCTGGCTGGGAATGATGCAACACATTTGGAGAGGGCCCAGTTTGGGAAAGCTGATGTAAACCATCCAAGAAAGACAATTCAGAGGGGGATTTCAACAATTTAAAGATTTATTTTGTGCAGACATTTTTTTTTTTTTTTGGTCTTTTAACAGAATTTTCTTTGACCATAAGCTGTGGAAAACATTCTACAAATGTTCACAAAACAAGACTAGGACGAAGAGCAGCGTTTGGCTCTGCCCCCCCCGCCCCCCCCCCCCGGGTCAGCTGGTGAATTTGCAGTAAAATCAAGTTGGGCTGGGCAAGAGATGGACGTTGAGAGGTTAGCAATACCTGAGCAGTAAAAACTGGGAGACAGTAAAATATGCAAAAGGCATTGTCTCAGAAGGAACAGCAAAGGCGCTACAGCGGGCTTATGCTGCGTATCTATCGACACAATTGTGGTGTTGACCTAGAGAGCTCAGCGAGGCAGGAAAGGCGCAGGGAAGAGGGAGCGCCCAAAGCATTCTTGAGGGAAACTTGTTTCTGCTTGCTGGTGCCATTTTTTCCCTTTGACCTGGTGCCTATTTGTCAACAGACCATCCTGTTCTTCTACTGTGGTACTGCGAGGTCCCACGAGTCCTTTCCTTATCCCCAAATGAGATCCTTTGACATGCCAGCTGCCTATCATCAAGAGGATCCACCCGTGGAATCTGTTTTTGTGGAGAACCCCCTGGCAATCCTAACTTCTCACGAAGAAAACACAAGCTGCCGCAGTCTCCATCAGCATCTGTGGCTGGCGGCCTGTGGATCTTTCATGATGGGTCTATTCACAGGTGCAAGTTTTTAAATTCTCCAGGATCTTTTGCCCTTTTCTTCTCCTGCCTACACCTACAACATAAAACGTGCTGCTTATACGTCTCCCTGCTCTCCGTTTGTATCCCTCACACACTCTTGACAAAGCCTGGTAAGAATGGCATTTCCCCAACTTTATTTCCATCATTTGCAATCTTAAAGAAAAACAACTTTTTTCTGCCTTCCTTCAGCTGCCACAGATGACCAGGAAGAGGGGCCCTTTATAAACCAGTGCTCCAGGAATCCAGGCTGCAATTTCTTTTAGAAAAGCGCAAAGCGGACACTTTCTCTTTAAGGAGCTTTTGCTGGGATGACAGAAGGAAATGCAGTGAATCTGCTAGGCCAAGCTACAACACAGCAACGGAGAGTGAAGATCAACTGTGCATTACCCAGTGATGGCGCCACTTGCAAGACAAGCCTTGATTTCTGGAGGACATGAGTAAAAGCTCACACTACCTGCTGTTTGGAAAGACTCTGCATCTAATCTGTCCAAATCTTTGCTGATTGAACTGTTTTAGTTATTGTCGCCCACCCTGGAAATGTTTTAATTGAAGGGTAGTAGAGAAGTTTTTAAAATGAAAGAAGCCATGAAGCACCCTGTGGTAGAGCTTGCTCATCAGTGTGGGGCAGAAGGATTCTGCACTCTTGTGTCTTGGCAAATTAGGGACAAACCTAGTGTAGTATAGTGGCTAGAGTGTTGGACTAGAACTCGGGAGATCTGGGTTCTAGTCCCCACTTGGCCATGAAGCTCACTGGGTGATTTTGGGCCAGTCACGGACTCCCAGCGAAACCTACCTCACCGGGTTGTTGCGAGGATAAAATGGAGAGGATTACGTACACCGCCTTGGGTTTCTTAAAGAGGAAAAACGTGGGATATAAATGTAATAATACAGTGGTGAGAAAGTTTGTGAACCCTAATGCCAATTATGGAAATTCCATAGTTTTCCCATGATAGCCTTTGTGAATCAAAACCAGTCCTTTTCTAAATATCCAGTAGGGTTTATATCAACCAATTCTGTGTCTTGTGAAATAAAACAATGTATAAATTGGGCAAACAATGACTACTTAAGAGTCAGGGTATGTGCAAAAGTAGGTGAACCCCTGGTTGCATCAGCTCAATTAAAGGGAATAATTAGAATCAGGTGTTTAAGTAGTTAGGTAGATCTTCAGGGGTGAGTTTGAGTTTGGTCTTCACCATACAGTTGTGTGGAAACATGTCGTGCCATGCTCAAAAGACATCTCTGGGCACCTCAGAAAAATTCTTTTCTGCTATTGCTGCTTATCAGTCTAGAAAGGGTTACAAAGCCATTTATAAGGATTTGGGGCTCCACCAATCCACCATCAGACAGACAGTCTACAAACGGAGGAGGTTCAAGACCACAGTCACTCTACACAAGAGCAGTCGTCCTACCAAAATGTCTCCAAGAACAAACCGGTGCATCAGCCAGGAGGTCAAAAAGAACCCCAGGATCCAAGGATCTGCAGGCTACTCTCACCTTGGCTAATGTGAGTCTTCGTGACTCAATGATCAGAAAAAGACTGAACAAGAATGGTGTTCATGGGAGGATAGCCAGGAGGAAATCACTGCTCTCTAAAAAGAACACTGCTGCTTGTCTGAAGTTCAGTAAAGATCACACAGGTGATCCCCAAGGTTTCTAGAACAATGTTCTCTGGACAGATGAGTCAAAAGTAGAACCTTTTGGCCTCAACGAGAAACACTGTTTGGCGAAAAACAAACACTGAATTTGAACAGTCCCAACCATCAAGTATGGTGGTGGGAATGTGATGGTTTGAGCTTGCTTTGCTGCCTCAAGATCTGGACGGCTTGCCATCATGGACACAACCACGAATTCTGCAGTGTATCAGAAGATTCTAGAGGAGAAAGTCAGGCCATCCGTCTGTGAACTGAAAATGGGTCATGTAACAAGACGATGATCCTAACCATACAAGCAGATCTACAAAAGAATGGCTGCGGAAGAAGGAATTCCATGATTTAGAATGGCCTAGTCAAAGTCCGGACCTAAACCCCATTGAAATATTGTGGCAGGACCTGAAGCAAAATATTGTGGCCGGACCCATTTATGCAAGGAAGCTCTTGAGTGTTACGATGTTGAAGCAGTTCTATGCAAGCCAAAATTCCTCAAAACTGATGCGAGAGACTGATCAATAGTTACAGGAAACACTTACTTGAAGTCATTGCTGCTCAAGGGGGTGCCACCAGGTACTAAATCTAAAGGTTCACATGCATTTTCACACATGGATCTTGAATGCTGAATCAGTTGTGGATAAATAAGTGTTGAAAAGGGATCATGTCTGTCATTTGATTAATCGGGTTATCTGTTGTTGTTTATCTAGGATTATGGGGTTACATTAAGATCTAATAATATGTGACAGTCCTAAGGGGTTCACAAGCTTTTTCTTGCCACCGTACATAAATAATCTTTGTGCCAAGCCCTTTTCTCTCCAGCCTGTTTCACTTCAGCTGTGGGCTGGCCGAAAACTGTTGGGAGTGAAAAAATAAGGGGTGGAGAAGCTCTTTCAGTTCAAGGGTCAAACTGAATTTTGGAGAAGCTCTCAGGGGACCACATTCCAGCATATTTTAGCTTAAAGCTCTTCCTTCCTCCCAGTAACTAAGCCTTAGGAGAGGAATTTCGACCTTTTCCAGTGGGGAAAAAAACTGGCGCAGAAGCTGGGAAACCACTAAAATGCTTGAGATGCATGGGGGAAAGGGAGCACAGCCAGAGGGAGGGTATGTGGCCACTTGGGGAATGTTGGATGGCCGGACTGGGATCCAGTCCGCAGGTGTAAATGCACAGGGCTGCCCCATCGCGTCTAGCTTCACGCCTTCAGTTCCAATAGTGTTGAGCCCAGGGTGGCCTCCTCACTCAAGACCATGCCAAAGCCAGGGTGCAGCAGGGACTGGAGTCACATGTGAGTAGTGAATGGGTCATCGTGCTCTTACAGCACAATCCAGTGCATCTTTACTCAGATGCAAGTCCCACTGGGTTCAGTGGGGTTTACTCCCAGTGCTTTTGCAGCTCACGTAAGAACTGCACTATAGGAGAAATGTATAAAGCTGCCTTCTTTTTCCTTAGGAATTTATTTCATCTATTACATTTCATACGCACTCAGATCACTGGCCCATCTAGCCTACTGCTGTCTGCTGTGAGGACTTGCAGCAGCTGTCAAGGCTTTTCCCCTGTCCTGCTCAAGGAGGTCTTTTAAACTGGAGATGGCAGGGAGTGGCCCCAGGCCCCCTTGCCTGCAAAACCTGTGTTATCTCCTGATGAGCTATACCCCCTTTCTAATTACATTGGGTGAACAAAGCTCTGTGCTCCGAAATAGAAGCATTCTGACAGGATATTGCGTTTAATCTTCCTCTCCAGCTGAGCACCACCAACTGAACACAAGGCCTGCAGCCAGAAATGTTGCCCCTGGGGGAGGCCTAAGAGTACATCGGTGGTGGTGGGAGAGAACGCAGGTATCAGAAGTCAACGTGAAACAGCAGCAGCCTACATGCAAGTTAGGAAAATCAGAAGCTGCCTTGTACTGAGTCAGACCCTGGGTCCATCTAGCCCAGTATTGTCACTGACTGGCGCAGCTCTCCAGGGTTGCAGGAAGGATTCTTTCGTAGCCCTACCTGGAGATGCTACTGGGGATTGAACCTGGGACCTTCTGCATGCAAGACAGGGGTTTTACCACTGAGCTACAGGACTAGCATTCATCTAATACCTTTAGATGCATTTACTGGGTTAAATTCCAACTTTGATTTTGAAAAAAAAAACACACCCCACCTTGCTTGTCAAGTCATCCCAATGCCTTGGCGTTATTTGGCCAGAATATTGGGAGCAGAATACTGCGCTGAGCATTTGGGTGAATACTGCCTGCCTGGGGTTCCCTCCTTCCTTTTCTTATATCTCTATAAAGAAAAGAAAAAAGCTAAAGAGATACGGAGGAGGAGGAGGAGGAGAAGAAACTTGAATGTTTAAGGAAGGGCTTGGGATTTCCCTGTGTGGGCTGAGTCACAACAGGGTCCCTTCTTGCCTCTATGGCTGTAGCACACCAGAGAACGTTCATTTCATCATGGATCTCCTTGGCAAGAAACTGGCTTCTTTCAGAAATGAAGATATTCCAGAGTGGTTTAGCCACCTGCCCATCATCCTACATTTGACATTTGTGGCTGAAACTGAAAGAGAAAAAGAACCAGCTTAAAATGAAGCTTTCCAGCCTGGCTGCTTAGAAGCAATACTTCCTGGCCACCAGCGACTGGCGACTTACCAGCCTGCACGAGGAGAAGGCACCCTTCTCTCTGCCTGGGGGATGCGGAAAGGAGAGGGTTGGCCCCTTTTCACGCTCTGTGTGTCGTGCGGTGAGTTGTTCAGCTGCACTCAAAGATGATTCAGAGAAAGCACTGCTGGCTCTTTTGCAGGCACACTGAGAAATAGGTCACCTCTGGACTGAGTGAGATTATCTGGAACACTTTGGCTGGAGAGTTGCTCCATACTGAGAATGTACCTTCTAAAAAAATATTAGTTTTTGTGCTTTTATGAAATCCAGGAGTGACCTTCCCCCCCGCCCTTCTTATTCAGATCCTGGCTGACCCCAAGGTTCTACCATTCCATGTGCAAACTGGATGATGGGCAAAACCCTAGTCTCCCTCATCCATCAGAAGCATCCCAATTCACACGCGGACCAACCAAAGGCCTTTGAGAAGCCCACAAGCAGGACATGAAGGCAAGAGCTCTCTCTGGCACTGGTGCTCCCAGCAAAGTGCACTGAGTGGGCATATTCAGATGCAAAGGGCTGAACCCGGGACCTTCTGCATGCAAAAGCATTTATCCTGTCACCCCTCGCAATAAACCTGCAAGCCAGTTCGATTTCCTTCTGTAATCCTCCTGGCTTGAAAACGATTTCTCAACCCCATGCAGAGGATGTGCAGCAGATGGAGAAGGCTGCACTAAAGCTAAAGGCCACCATGGATTCCACCAGACCTGTCTTCTTGTAAACCAATAAAGCAGGATAGGGCATTAAGGGAGCAGCTGAGACCGTAGGCCAGGGGTGCTGAACCTCTTTTAGGCTGAATTCAGTCCGAGAGAAACTCTCTGGGCTTCCAGTTGTGGGTGGTCCTGAAGGCAAAAGGGGCAGGGCCAAATGCAAAAGGGGTGGGGCCACAATGAAAAAATACCAGCGAATTTTAGATTAAAGCTCTTACTGCCGGGGAACTAAGCCTTAGGAGAGGCAGTTCAACTTTTCAGAATGGTGAAAGACACATAAACAAAACCCAGGGAACTACCAAGTGACTGGCAGTCAGGGGAAAGGGGGTGGGGCCAGTTGAAGGGGCTGTGGCCTTCTGGGGAACCCCAGGGGGTCAGAATGGAACCCCGAGAAGGGCAGATTGGGCCCGCAGGCTTGAGGTTCAACATCCCTGCTGTAGGCCAAACCAGCCACTTCCTCCACTGGTAAAAGACTCCTTTTTTATCCAGGTGGGACTGAACTTCTTTCCCTCCATCTCTGTGCTGTCACTTTGGCCAATGCCTTTTTGGTTGAAATAAACAATTAGAACAAAAGCAGCAGCAGCACACCAAAAGTCTTCTGAATCATTTCCCTCCCTGGAGTCTCTATTCCAGCAACTCATCTAATTTGGAAGACAAAACTGGACAAGACACACGATGCCCTGCAAAAAAGCTTCCTCCACCCTGGTTTGGGGGAGGCAGGGTGGGGCGGGGGAATGGATAAAAGGGACAAAGTGGGTCAGCATGGAGAAAAGCGGCGCCACGGGAAATGCTGTCATGCTTGCATCAGATTTCCTGTCTTGGTGCCCAGGGTCCCCCCCCTACGAACACCCCCCCCCATGATGTGTTGCTTGCATGTGACGGTGTGATGGCTGCTGTTAGCGCAAATCAGTCACTTCCATGAGCTATGAGGCTATATAGATATAGATATATATATAGAGAAAGAGATAATATTGAGAGATACAATCTGGATTTGCTGTCAAATTGTCATCCTTCTTGGCTGCCTCCCCCCCCCCCCCCCCCGCAAAGGGGGCCCACGTTCCTGTGGTGGATTTAGGTTCACTTGCTAGTCGGCACTTTCTCCCTCCCCGTCTCCTCTTCCCTGGTTTCTTTTCTTTCTCTTGTTCTTCACAGGGACACGAAATCCACAGCTTGCAGGAGAGGCAGGGAGAGGAGGAGGAGGAGGAGCCAGGAGGTGTTTTGGATCAAGAGGCTGATGCCAGCACATTTCTCCAGCCGGTCTGTAAGAAACAAGGGGAGGGGAGAGGACAGGGCTGCTCGTCAGACCCAAAGGCCTCTCTCGCCCAGCATTCCGCTCCCACGGCGGCCAACCAGACGCCCCAGGCGGGGCGCCTGCAAGCGGGACACGAATGCAGGAGCACCGTCCTGCTCTTATTCCCCAGCAAGTGGTGTAAAGATGCCTCTGATGCTGGAGGAAATGCATAGTCAGGGCTGGTGTGAAGAATAGGCCTGGTCGGGCACCTGCCGAGGGCCCACGCCCCAGCAGGGGCCCACCGACAAGAGCCCCCTGGCCTTGCTCCTCCCCTTCGCCATCGCAGCCTGCTTGTTCCCCTGCCTCTCGCTCTGGCCCAGACAGCAGACCTGGTGAGAAGGAGATGCCGCTGCCGGCTGGCTCCCTGGCTCTCTGCCTGACAGGCAAGCAAGTAGCAGCAGTGACAAGAGAGAGGCGGAGGAGCAAGGCAGCTGGTGACCGTGCTGGCGAAAAGGTAAGGCTCACGGAGGGGGCGGGGGATCCACTGAGGGTGTGTTGCCCAAGGACCTTCCGAAATCTGGTAGCGCCGTCACCATTATTAGCCACTGGTAGCCTTGTCCTCCATGAATCTGCCCCATCCCCTTTTAAAGCCCCCCCCAAATTGGCACCCATCACTTCATCTTGTGATAACAAATTCCCTAGTTTTACCTATGTGTTGTGTGAAGTCCTTGCATATATCTGCCCTGACTCTCCCACCTTGCGGCTTTGTGGGATGACCTCGTTGGGTTTTAATATTAGGAGAGAAGATGAAACTGCTCTCCTAATCCACTTCCTCCACACACTGCATACTTTTGTACACCTCTATCCTGTCCAGCCCCCTAACCCCTGTCCTCATTTGCCATTTTTCTGAGCTAAACCACCCCAAACATTGTAACCTTTCCACATATGGGAGTTGCTCCAGACCCTTGATCATTTTGGTAGCCTTTTTCTGCACTGTTTCCAGCTTGAGGATGTTCTTTTTGAAACAGAAGAGAACAGATGTGCTAAGGCTGCAGAGAAGAAGAAAAGTATTTATTTAATTCATTTCTATACTGCCCAATAGCTGAAGCTTTCTGGGTGGTTTATACTGGCTGGGGCATGCTGGGAGTTGTAGTCCAACACACCTGCAGGGCCCCAGACTGGGGAAACCTGCTGTAATGGAAAGGGAATGGGATGGGGTTCTCGCCATAACGTTTCCTGAAGTTGCTCACATTTTAGAACAAGGGTTCCACACCTCTCCCCGAAATATGACAGACGTTCCTAAAAACCATTAACAATCTGAAGAGGGAAGAACAGAAAAAGGAGGAACTATTCAGTTTTCCCTTTCAACACTGCTAGTCCAGCCCTGGTAATTTCCATGACCCAGCAAGCCCTGTCCCCCACAACTGCTGGTGCAGCCAGTTTGTAGAGGTGTTTTGGTTACCTGAAATAGGGGAGGGAATGGGGCGGGAAGAGTTGGAAGCCGAAATGCTCTGGAGCGCTTACCATTGTGGTTGCGATGGCTTCCTCTCTTTCCCCCACTCTTATTTATTTAACCCTTTAATAAAAGGAAAAAGAGGGCAGGGGAGAGAACAAAATGGGGGAAGCCATTGTCAAGCCCTCTTCCCCTGAAGCAGTTTGGGTGTCCCAAAATCATGCCTGCAAATTGGGGTGGTGAGTTTGGGGGTGGCACTTTAAGATCAAGAAAACAGAAGGAGGTGAGCATCCAAAGTAGATCACAAAAAAGAGAAACAGGTTCTCAGGATGCAAGATAAATTTATTGTAAGAAACCCAATGCGTTTTGACCTTTTTTCTTATTTTAGGCCTTCTTCAGGGGGTAAAGAAAAAAGTCTGCAAAATTTTGCAGCAAAAGATTGTTTCCTGTGTCAATCTACTGGCAACTTTAAGATCAGCAAGAGAGGCCCTTCTCATCTGACCACCTGTGAAGGCAGTTAGGTGGGTGACTACACGAGAGAGGGCCTTTTCCGCAGTGGCCCCACACCTCTGGAATAAGTTCCCATTGGGGCTCCACTAGGCCCCATCACTGAAGTCTTTTATGAAGTCCTTGAAACCTCACTATTTTATTCTGGCCTTCCTCTGATTAGGTTTTATCAGACTGGGTTGTAACTCCAGGTTTCTGTTGTAAGGTTTATTTTATGCTGGTGTTTGCTGTTTTTTAGAATGTTTGCTGCCGTTGCTGTTTTTGCTGTGTTTTTACAGTGCTTTGACTGACCTTTTGCTGTTTTTACTACTGTATCCGTTTTTATTTTGTGTTTTATTGTTGTACGCCACCTTGGGAGGGCTCCTGCCCTGAAAGGCATCCAAGCAATATTTAATAATAACAACAACAACAACAACAACAACAATTTTGCTTCAGCCTTAAATTGACCTAAGAATCTCCTTGCCCCTATTCACAAGGACAAGGGCATGGCTTAGCAGCCTGCCCTTCCCTCATGCTCTTGGCTCAGCCCATGGTGAGGATCCTTGCTCACCTTTGATAACGGAGATGTTCCTGGACTGAGGGCCTTCATAATCGTCGGTGATCTTCAGCTTGCACACGTAAACACCCTCGTCGGCAGTGGTGAAGCCGTTGAGGTGGAGGCATACCAGGTTATTGTTGAAGGTGGCGTTGGTGCGGGCCTTGTAGATGGTATTGGCGACCTTGAAGTTGCCGGCAACAATAACGCCCTCTCCATGGTCCTTGCTCAGGCGGAATTCATAGGTCAGGGGGTGATCGGTCTTCCTGTCATAGTAACAGTCCAAGCGTAGGCTTTGTCCGCTCAAGCAAGCTTTCAGGTCTCTGATCCTCTGGCACCAGGCAACTTGGAGCACTGAGGGAAGGCAAAGAGTTTCATAAAGACAGGAGGAAGAGCTGTTGATCTGTCAAGCTGAACAGCAAGGCCTATGAAGGCTGCAATGCTTAACTGACTTCTCAGCTGGATTAATCAACTCTCATTGGTTGGATTAATTGGTTAAAATACCTTTTCAAAACCATATTTAAAAACCTAGAGGCATCCCTGATTAAATCAATTCATGAGAAAGCTAGAAGCGCAAAAGCAGGAGAGCATCCAAAATAGACCCACGAATGGAAGAGAAGCATCTCAAGATGCTAAAATACAAATAAAATCTCTGTTTCAGTGCCTTGAGACATTTCTCTTCCATTCGTGGGCTGGATTAAGCCAGGCAACACATTTTAAAAAAAGTTGTATTAAAAACTATTAAGCGCTCACGCAGACAGCAGAGAGATAGTGGGCGCTACCTTTGAAGAGGCATTTCCCCTTCCGCTCACACAGGGAAGGCCACTTCTGAGGTTAGGCCTGCTACAGCATAGACAGGTACCACCTAAAAGCAATCTAAGCATCCCCCCCACTCTTCAGAACTCTTGTTTCAGTCATACACAAGATTTAACTGATCAATCAATGGATCTTCATGAATTGACTTAACCTCTGTTCAACCCAGGCATAGAGAACCTGTTTCCGCCAAGGGCCAATTTCCATTTTGGAGAAGTTCTGAGGAGCCGCATTCCAGTGGCGGACAGGGAAAAATACTTAAAATGCTAGCATATTTTACCTTAAAACTCTTCCTGCCAGTCAGTAAGCCATAGGGGAGGCATTTCACCCTTTTAGAATGGGGGGAAAAACTGCACAATAGCCAGGAAAACACCAAACAATTGGCAGTCAGGGTGGGTGGGAGGGAGTGGAGCTAGGAGGAGGTGCATGGCCCTCTGGGGAACCCCAGGGTCAGGGCTCCAACCCTGATTTAACCAGACAGCACCCCTCATTCCTCTCAATGGGTCAACGTTTACAGGCCTTTGCAACACAAATGTAAATCTGAGACTTAACCTAGGCAGCTCCCTTAGTTCAGTGAGCCTTTTTCAAGCCCCAAAGGAAACTGGGTACACACAACAGGACCCCAGCTCAGGGGCTGAGCACTGGCTTTGCATGTGGAAGGGCCCAGGCGCAAGCCCTGCCATCTTCACCCAAAAGGAGCAGGCAGCAGGTGATGGGAAACCCCCTTCTCTGCCTGAGACTCTGGTAAGCCATTACTGGTCTAAGTGCTGGGCAAAATGGGCAAATAGCTAGACCTGGTCCTCTATGATGCCTTCCTAATATCAGTCCGGGTAACTGGAATACAGTAGGATGCCTCTGGATTGGCCTGAAAAACAGACAGAGTTGCTATCTCAAGTTTTGGCTTCTTTATTTTTGGTAATGGCTCTTAACAGCCTCGTGCATGGAAATCTAGCAGGCAACGTTTCCCCCATGCAGTCCAGGAATAGCGTCAGCTGATAAATTTTTGCGTAGCAGGCTGCTGTTAAATGCTTGGAGGCAGTGACAGAGAAAGCAAGCAAGCTTAGTGAGAGATGTTTACTTTATAGCAAACACTTATAGCAAACAGTTCGGAAGTACGGATGCTAAATCCTCTTTAACCGCATCAGGGTTAAAGCATCTTTCAAGGCACCTTTTGCATGAACACAGGCCCAGAGATATCAGCCACAAAAGTCACTTTGTGATACCCTGTACAGTTCTGGTTTGGTCCAGGGAGTTGCCTCCTCGGACCACTAGATGGCAGCACAGGGCTTCTTGCAGGGTTGTTTTACCTGTCACAAGCATTGCTATGCCTATGGTAGACTTCATCTTCCCGTTGGAGTCTCTCCCCTGGAACACAGCGCAGGCGAGGAAAAAATCTAGGGGTAGAAAAGACATCTGGTTAGCAGAGAGAGGCTGAAGGTGAAAGGGGAATGGTGCATCTAAAGCATGCACCCTTGCAGTTGCTAGGGGTACATCTGCAAGCACCATGCACTTGCAAACAAGGCCAAGATGCATGGGATTTCTCGCACGTAAGTTAATGCAGGCACACCTATACAGGCCCATGTGGGCTCTCTCTCTCTCCCCCTCTCGTGTTCACAGCCCACACCTAGTCAACGGCTACATGACTATCAAACAGGCACACGGCAGAGTTGCAACAGATCAAAATGCCCCCCAGCCTGGTGTGTTCCTGCATCTTTGAGAGTGACTTGATCTGCAAAAATCAGCAGGGGAAGCTTTCCATGGCCTTTCAATGTGCAGGGCCTGGACAGGGCATGAAAATGAAGTGCCAGAGCTTGATTACGAAGGCAGACCTAAATGGTTGGAAGAGGACACCGGAGGGGAACGGGACAGAGGTTTACAAAACTGTTAGCAATCTGTAAAGGGAGGGAGAAAGGAGGGGAGAATTAATTATTCCATTTTTTCAAAATACAAACACTCAGCATTGTCCAACTGCAATGTAACTGGAGTCTCCGCATAGTACCAGGGAGCAGGTGTAAGCCAGAGAAGCCCGTGTTGGTAGACAGTCACATACCTGTGGCTCTGTGAAGCATGTGTGCACAAAAGATTTCTTTTCACAACGCACAACTGTCAAAGTCATTGCCACTAGAACTAGTCATGCTGGGGCGGGGGGCTCTCAAAGGGCCTTTTCAGAATTCTCCCTGGATAATCTTATTAGGATGCAATCCTATGCATGTTTGGACAGAAAAAGCCCTACAGCTCCCACCATTCATAGCTGGCTGGGGAATGCTGGGGGTCATGGGACTTCTTTCTGTCTAAACATGCATAGGACCGCACCTTTAGTGGCTTTGATCCATGAGTCAGAAATACCTCCGCTTTGCTCGGGGACACGGAATACGGTCTGTGTCTTGGGTGCAGGATACTGGGGAATTCCAGTCAGGGGAATGTCCAGGAAGTTGCTCACAGAACTGTGTCAGGGAGCTGAACAAAAACATCCCAGTTTTCTGAGGCAGTGCAAATGGCAAATCCCAGGTTAGGAATGAATGAGAAACAAAACTGCCAGTAGTACAATGCTGTAAAACCAATCTGTGGTGCAACCCCATTTGGAAGTCTGCATACAGGCCTGGTTGCTCCATTTCAAAAAGGATATTGCAGAACTGGAAAAGGGCAACCAAAATGATCAAAGGGTGAGAGCACCTTCCGTACAAGAAAAAGGGGAAGGCATTTGGAGGTTTTTAGTGGCAAAGAGCCCCTTCATGGATCACTGCCTTGTTGTGGTGAAGGGGCTTGCGTAACTCAATGAAACCATAAGCTATGCCGTGCAGGGCCACCCAAGACGGACAGGTCATGATGGAGAGTTCTGACAAAATGTGGTCCACTGGAGAAGGAAATGGCAACCCACTCCAGTATTCTTGCCAAGAAAACCCCACGGAACGTATCACAAGGCTAAAAGATATGACGCTGGAAGATGAGCCCCTCAGGTCAGAAGGTGTCCAATATACTACTGGGGAAGAGCAGAGGGTATTTCCAAGTAGCGCCAGAAAGAGTGAAGCGGCTGGGCCAAAGCCGAAAGGACACTCAGCTGTGGATGTGTCTGGTGGTGAAAAGAAAGTCCGATGCTGTAAAGAACAATATTGTTTAGGAACCTGGAATGAAAGATCAATGAATCAAGGTGAACTGGAGGTGGTCAAACATGAGATGGCAAGATTGAACATCGACATCTTGGGAATCAGCGAACTAAAATGGACAGGCATGGGTGAATTTAATTCAGGTGACCATCATATCTACTACTGTGGGCAAGAATCCCTTAGAAGAAATGGAACTCATGGCACTCATAGTCAACAAAAGGGTGGGAAAAGCAGTACTGGGGTACAATCTCAAAAACAACAGAATGATCTCAGTACGAATCCAAGGCAAACCATTCAACATCACAGTAATCCAAGTCTACGCCCCAACCACTGAGGCCCAAGAAGCTGAAGTTGATCGGTTTATGAAGACCTACAACACCTTCTAGAACTAACACCAAAAAAAGATGTCCTCTTCATTTCATCATAAGGGATTGGAATGCTAAAGTAGGAAGTCAAGAAATAACTGGGATAACAGGCAAGCATGGCCTTGGTGTACAAAATGAAGCAGGACAAAGGCTAATAGAGTTTTGCCAAGAGAACACGCTGATCATAGCAAACACTCTTTTCCAACAGCACAAGAGGCGACTGTACACATGGACATCACCAGATGGTCAATATCAAAATCAGGTTGATTATGTCCTTTGCAGCCAAAGATGGAGAAGCTCTATACAGTCAGTCAAAACAAGACCTGGAGCTGACTGTGGCTCAGATCATGAGCTGCTTCTTGCAAAATTTTGGCTGAAATTGAAGAACGTAGGGAAAACCACTAAACCATTCAGGTATGACCTAAATCATATCCCTTATAAATATACAGTGGAGGTGACAAATAGATTTAAGGGATTAGACCTGACAGACAGAGTGCCTGAGGAACTATGGATGGAGGTTCGTAACATTGTTCAGGAGGCAGCAACGAAATCCATCCCAAAGAAAAAGAAATGCAAGAAAGCAAAGTGGCTGTCTGATGAGGCTTTACAAGTAGCTGAGGAAAGAAGGGAAGCGAAAAGCAAGGGAGAAAGGGGAAGATATATCCAACTGAATGCAGAGTTCCAGAGAATAGCAAGGAGAGACAAGAAGGCCTTCTTAAATGAACAATGCAAAGAAATCGAGGAAAACAATAGAATGGGAAAGACTAGAGATCTTTTCAAGAAAATTGGAGATCTCAAGGGAACGTTTTGTGCAAAGACAGGCATGATCAAGGACAAAGAAGGCAGGGACCTAACAGAAGCAGATGAGATTAAGAAAAGGTGGAAAGAATACATAGAAGAACTATACAGGAAAGATCTGAATGTCCCTGATAACCATGATAGTGCGGTCACGGAACTTGAGCTGGACATCCTCGAGAGTGAAGTCAAGTGGGCCTTAGGAAGCATTAGTAACAACAAAGCTAGCGGAGATGACAGTCTTCCAGCTGAGCTATTTAAAATCCTAAAAGATGATGCTGTTAAAGTGCTGCACTCAATATGCCAACACATTTGGAACACTCAACAGTGGCCACAAGACAGGAAAAGGTCAGTTTACATTCCAATTCCAAAGAAGGGCAACGCCAAAGAGTGTTCAAACTACTGTACAATTGCGCTCATTTTACATGCCAGAAAGGTTATGCTCAAAATCCTACAAGCTAGGCTTCAGCAGTATGTGAACCGAGAACTACCGGAAGTACAAGCTGGGTTTCGAAGAGGCAGAGGAACTAGAGATCAAATCGCCAACAATCGCTGGATCATGGAGAAAGCAAGAGAATTCCAGAAAAACATCTATTTCTTCTTCATTGACTACGCTAAAGCCTTTGATTGTGTGGATCACAACAAACCGTGGCAAATTCTGAAAGAGATGGGAGTACCAGACCACCTTACCTGTCTCCTGAGAAACCTGTACGAGGGACAAGAAGCAACAGTAAGAACCGGACATGGAACAACCGTTGGTTCAAAATTGGGAAAGGAGTACGACAAGGCTGCATATTGTCGCCCTGCTTATTTAATTTATATGCAGAGTAGATCATGAGAAATGCCGGGTTGGATGAATCACAGGTTGGAATTAAGATTGTCGGGAGAATTATCAACAACCTCAGATACACAGACGATACCACCCTAATGGCAGAAAGCGAAGAGGATCTCAAGAGCTTCTTGTTGAGGGTGAAAGTGGAGAGTGCAAAAGCTGGTTTGAAAGTCAACATTAAAAAAACGAAGATCATGGCATCTGGCCCCATCACTTCCTGGCATATAGAAGGGGAAGAAATGGAAGCAGTGACAGATGTTGTTTTCTTGGGCTCCAAGATCATCGCAGACGGTGACTGTAGCCATGAAATTAAAAGACGCTTGCTCCTTGGGAGGAAAGCTATGGCAAACCTAGACAGCATAGTAAGAAGCAGAGACATCACCTTGCCGACAAAGGTCCGTCTAATCAAAGCTATGGTTTTCCCAGTAGTAATGTATGGCTGTGAGAGCTGGACTATAAGGAAGGCTGAGCGCCGAAGAATTGATGCTTTCGAACTGTGGTGCTGGAGAAGACTCTTACGAGTCCCCTGGACTGCAAGGAGGTCCAATCAGTCAATCCTAAAGGAAATCAACCCTGAGTGCTCATTGGAAGGACAGATACTGAAGCTGAAGCTCAAATATTTTGGCCACCTAATGCGAAAACTCTCTGGAAAAGACCCTGATGCTGGGAAAGACTGAAGGCAAAAGGAGAAGGGGACGGCAGAGGATGAGATGGCTTGATAGCATCACCGATGCAATGAACATGAACCTCAGCACGCTCCGGGAGAGAGCGCAGGACAGGAAGGCCTGGCGTGCTATGGTCCATGGGGTCACGAAGAGTTGGACACGACTGAACGACTGAACAACAACAACGTTGCACAATGCATAATTAAGGGGAAAAATGAGAGCTAGAATTGGAGAGCAAGTCTGTAGTCTCTTGTCTTTTCACTCAGATAAAACCTGTTCCCCTGAGCCTCCCACCCATTGGCCATCATCATCAATCATCAATCCCCCCCTTTTCTTCTTCTAAGAAACCCAAGGCAGCTCACGTGTTCCTCCCCTTCTCCATTTTATCCCCACAACAGCCCAGCGAGGTAGGTTAGGCTCAAAGTCAGTGACTGCCAAAGTCACCCTGTGGGGTTCATAGCCAAGTGGGGATTAGAACCCAGATCTCCCGAGTCCAGCACTTTAACCACTACACCATACTAGCTCCCTTGTTTTTACTGCTTTACTGCTCTACTTATTCCCTTGCTCTCTGCAGCAGATAGGACGACTCAGTGCAGAGTGAGCTAAACAGCTGATGATTCATCCTGGCAATACTGCAGTAGGGAAAGAGGCCAAAGACAGAGGAGGAGGAGGAGGCGAGCGAGACAGATAGATTGTGTGCATTTTGGGCAAAAGGGGGAGATACATATTTTCAAGACTTCTGAAGACATCTCTGGGATGGGGCGGGGTGGTGGTGGAATAGCCCTATAAAACCTGACAGAAGTCTCCCCACCTTTTCTCCCCATCTCTCAACCTAAGGTACAGAGGGGAACATGTTGCCTTGGCAGTTGCACAGCCCCCCAAAATGATTAAGCCACATGGGAAGAACAGCAGTGCAGTCTTACACCTACCTGGGTAAAGATGGGTAAGTCCCACGGTGGTCAATGGGGCTCACTCCCAGAGAAGTGTACATAGGATCACAGCCTAAGTCTCACACCCTTAGGATAGAAATGCTAACCGGGACCACAGGTGCCCCATAGGAAGGTGCCCGCTGAGCAAATAGTTCCACATGACTCGAGGAAGTGAGTCAAGGCGCAACCCCATACGGACAGTGGGGAACAGGAATGGCTGCTCTCTCCCAGTAGTCCTTGGTCCATTCCACTTAACCCTTCTAGCCCAATTCATATCCTTCCCCTTTCAGACTTTTTCATAGGGCTTCCCCCCCCCCCCAAGTCTCTGATAGAAAAAAAAATACAGAACCCAGCTTTGGACAGAAAAATCCCCAAATCTGATAGCTCCAGACCTGCATCTTGTCCAAGGAGGACAAGGCTGAGCAAACACGTAGCATAACCATACCCTTTAAAATGCTCCCCATAGGTTTCTCCTTCCTTAAAATTCCAGCTCAAGCACAACACCCCTTGAAAGATGCTTAAGCCCAGCTATTGGCGAGTCTCCAGGAGAAGGCCGTAGATGTGGGACAGCCACCCAAAATACCTCTCGGCGTGACATTTATTATTACTTATATTACATTTATATCCTGGCTTTTTTCATCTTGCAAGGAACACAAGGTGGCTTATGTAGTCCTCCTCTCCATTTTACCCTCACAACAACCCTGTGAGGTAGGTTAGGCTGAGAGTCAGTGACCGGCCCAAAGTCACCCAGTGAGCTTCATGGCCAAGTGGGGACTAGAACCCGGATCTCCTGAGTCCCTGACCAGCTCTCTAACCACTACACCATGCTGGCTCTCCCATAGTCCCAATTGCCTAGGTGGGTATGTTGATTTTGGAGACCATGATGGGAGAAAAGAGAAGGAGGAATGTGTGAATGCAGGTATTTCTTTTTCTTCTCCCCCACAACCAATTAAATTATAATCTGATTTGTTGGTTAGATTTACACCTCTTTAAAACTCTGGGAAGGTTACACCAGTATTGATAGATCTGTTAAGGAGTTTGCCGCAGCTGTCAGTTGGCCTGCTCTCTTGGTGATGGGAGGGCTTTCAACTCAAGCCTACCCCCCTTTTCCTACTACCTGGACAAAGACCCACTGCTCCACCTGGATCCAACTACTCCAGGGCTTTGTTCATCCAGAACAGGATTCTGAGATTTACACCAATTTAGGAAGTCGTTTGGGGACAGATCGTTCTTCATATTTCAGAGCAGTGGAGGCTGGTGGCTCCAATATCAGTGGGGCAGAGGATCTGCTGCAGGTTTTGGTCAGAACTCCGAAGGAGCTGCCTGCACCTTGGATAGCTCCTCGAAGAGTTCTGACCAGTTCTAACTGAAGCCTGGAGTGGATGCACTGCCCCACTGACGTCAGAGCCACCAGCTCCCACTGTTCCAGATATATGAGGGCTGGAGCTACTCAAGTGAGCAAGGAGAGGATCTATGAACATGCACAATGGCTCTGACCCCCCGGCACTGCAAGATTTTTTTCTCACCAGGGAGCGTCGCTGTAGCCCCAACCCAGCACCCTTCCAGATGGGAGTTGTAGTCCACCACATCCAGAGGGTGCTGGGCTGAGGAAGGCTGCTTTCACCCCTTGTAAGAGCAAGGAGGTACAATGGGCAGCCATTGAGCTGAATGCAGCTGCTTCGCCTGGTGTGGGAGCCCACTGGGGATGCAATAAAGCCTCCTGTTTTGGCTGCCTGCCTGCCCAAGACTGCAAAAACAGTGGCGTTGTCATCAGGCACCTGGCAGGCTGGCATACATGGCTGGTGAGCTGCGTTTGGCTTGGAAAGTCAACATTTGTGCAGAGGGGCAGAAGAGAAAGGAAGCAGAGACCAGGCACAGATGTTTGGGTCCACATCTGGGTTACTAGAACATCTGAATGCCTTTTAATTATTAGGCATTGTTTATATCATGCCGTTCATTTGCACAGGTGCTTTTCAAGGATCAGGTTTGATAGGTCCCTGCCCCATGGGCCTTACAATTTACAAAGTGGACCCAGGGAATCAGCAGAAGAAAGGGCAGGCAATGAAGGTAGGGCTAAGAAGGGGAAAAATATGCCATCAATTTCAATTACAAGAGGGAAGTATTCCAGCTTTCCCCAACCTGAGAATTTGGGCTCCAATTCTTGGCCTTCCTGACCTTTGGCCATGCTGGCCAGGGCTGAATAGGGAGCTGTAGCCAAAATATCTGGTGGGCATCAGGTTGGGGAAAGCTGGAATACAGTATTAGCTTTCAGCCTCCTTATATTCTTCTCCTGTGCTGCAAGGAGGAGGAGGAGAGATCGTTGCTTGGCGGTAGAACACACGTTTTGCATTCAAAAGGTCCTGGGTCCAATGACCGGCATGCAGAGAGCTGGGCACAGGGAGGAGCTTTCTTTCACAGAAACCCTGGAGCATCACTCCCAGTCGGAACAGACAACAGTTGGCTGGGTCAAGAAAATAATGTGACCAGGGACCAAGTGGTTTCCTATGTTATTCCCCCTCCCTTTCCTGCCTGTATGTAGTTCAGCTTAGGGATGGTGGCCTCTTTTTGCTCTACAGTCTACATCAGCCTTCTCCAGCCAGATGTTTTGGACTCCAACTCCCACCAGCCCCAGCCAGCAAGGCCAGTGATTCTGGGAGTTGTAGTCCAAAATGTTTGGAGGGCACCAGGGTATTATCTGCAGGGCAGATTGAAATGACCAAGTATCAGCCATCACTACACCCAATGCCAGGATGTGGACAGGGTGAAGTGGAGCATGGCTGGGGAGCCAATCAGCTGGCAGACCTCAGATATGCACACTAGCGAGCCTATGTGCTGGCATTTTTGTGTTTTTGGCTCCACCCACCACTGGAATGTGGCCCCCAAGAGCTTTTCCAAAATGGGTTTTGGCCCTCTGGCGGAAGACTCTACACCCCTGCTATAGCCATTACAAGAGGGTAGCTTTGGATTTATAGCCCTTGTCATGTATTCAAATTACACTTGACATTAAATGCCTGTATGACCATTCTGACCTAGAAAGTCAGAGGCTTCTAGTTTATCAACAGAATAGCCATACAGGATGCTGAATTTGAGGTTCTGTCAAGCAAACATGCAGGAAGTCTTTTGTGAAGCTAATGGGTCTTAATTGCCCATCCAAATCCAAATAATCTCAGCACTTGGCATTATAACAGGAAACTGTATCATGCTGCTGGGCAAATCCCCCCCCCCCACTGTGAGGATTGCAGCTAAGGGAATAGGGCAATATGGGAGCGGTGCATCCCTGCTAATAGAAAAAAGTCCTGGCAGGGTCTCCCTGCAAACCCTGGGGCCGCTGCACCCCTACAGATGACATCAGGGTAGGGAGCAGAAGTGCCAGCTGGAACTTCAACTGGGGACTGAATGACATCGGGGTCATGGCCATGCCCCCGATGTCATCCAACCTGGCCAGGGAGAGCCTGCACACAGGGAAGCCCCCCCAACTGAGCCGGTGGCTGGAGGGGCGCCCCGGCCTCCTCCTCAGTTGGGGCTCCTTCGTCCCACCTTGTGTCCTCCCCAAGGGCACCACCATCTGATGGCATAACAAGAGGTTCTCAATGAGACAAGCAAAGCAAGGGCATCGTTTCGTAAATGCAGATTTCCCCCCTCTTGCCACTCAGCAGGTCTTCTAAACTGCTGCTTTGTATAAACAGGGGGGAAATCCAGAAGGGATTGCAAAACTACATGTAATGTTCCACTGCCACTCTCCCAGCCCCGCTCCCCACAACCAATCCATTCCACATGTTGGATCTGAGCAGTCAAATGCTGGCCAAGGGAAGACCTTTTCCCTGTGTTACTGTGGTGACAACCACAAGGGCTGGTTGCAGAAATTCGACACAGCTGTGAGAAAATTTAGAAAAATGCAGCCAGATTCCAGGCTGGCTGGCTCATAATCCTGAGTTCAACAAGGAACAGAAGGAAAACTGAAAAGACTCCCATTAGGGGCAAGGGGAAGTCACAGAACCTCATTCCCACTACTCCTTATTTTCTAAAAGGAAGGAGTCCCAGGAAGTTTGCCTTCTGACCTGTAATTCTGCATGTGTGCAGGGATATTCTGCACTGAGAGAAAGGCACCCTGCACATGCTTAGTGGCTCTGTATTATTACCACCATCTTGTAGATCTGTAGGCCTACTGAAGTTGTTGGACTGCAGCCTTCATCATCCCTGATCACCGAACATTTGGAGGCCTGCAAGTTCCTCACCTCTGTTCTAGAGCCATGCTTTGCCATTGTTCAACATCCGAGGGCTGACCAGCCCAGTAAAGATAATTTCAGATTCAGGGAAGGGCTGTAGCCCAGTGGAAGCAGGTTCTGGGTTCAATCTCCCAGGCAGGGCTGGGAAAGAATCCTGCCTAAAACCCTGGAAAGCTGTTGTCAGTCAGCGCAGACAAACCGAAGCTAGATAGACCACTTGTCTGACTCCATATAGGGCAGATTTGTAGGTTCCAACAAACTGAAACCTATATTATGTTTCTGTGTCTCACCATTTCATACTGTCCAATGTTTAACTGCTTTCCCACTTAGAATACTCCATGCATACAAAACTAGCGGTGTTACTCTATGCCTACAAAACCAGCATGTCAGATAAAAGCAGGGTTGCTAGACCCTGACCAGAAAAAAAATGCCCTGCTCTGCTCTTGTGCCTTTATGAGCAGCTTGAGCTACAGAAATCACAGGGTGGACAAGGATAATCAGGGCATGGAGACAGGCCTTGTTGCAAGTGCAGATGTTAAAGGTGGAGGAACAGAGGCTGATAAAAAGATGGCAACTCTAGATAAAATGTAGTGGTTTTGTATTTTTTGGGATGTTATGCATCTGGACTGGCAGGCATAGTATTTTATTTTATTTATTACATTTATATCCCGGCTTTTTACTGCAACTTCTTGACTGCAACATTTGGTTTTGCATTGATCCAAAGGGACTTGCCTGCTTGCGTGGTGCTCCTGCCTTCTCTATGGCAATTCCGTCTCTCCTCCCCCCTGAAATTCTCCCTTCTGTGATTCCTGACAGTGCAGTTCAAAGCTCCATGTTGGCTTTTGTGTTTCTGCCTCTGAAGTGGGGATAACTATGAGTCATAGGCCCATAGCGGATGCGAGGCACAAAGTCTATGATTATGATTCACCACATTTTTTTTTTAAACACTAATTATCAGCCCCAGGCAAAAGATCTGGAAAGTGGTGAGATGGGAGAGTGTGTTAAACCCTTTTCCTAGTGTAAACCAGCCCCCCCCCCCGCTGCTATTAGTTCTGCAGGGAAAAGAGACTGGTATGGATGGGGGGGGGGAATTGCATCTGGAAAAGTCAGGCGAGCTAAGGTTTAAAACACCCCCTCCCTCAGGTGACTGTCCCCAGTTTCCAAAGCTGAGCCTGTTGTTGTTCAGTCATGTCCGACTCTTCGTGACCCCATGGACCATAGCACGCCAGGCCTTCCTGTCCTCTGCTCTCTCCTGGAGTGTGCTCAAGTTCATAAAGCTGAGCCTATTGGGTTGCTAATTGTAGAGTTAAAACCAATGGAAGGAGAGGAAGGTTGGGGAAGGTTGGGGCGGGAGTTAGAGATGGGTGGGCCATGTAAGATGAGAGTTTGGAGGAGGTGGGCATGGATTGTGAACTGCCCCCACCACTGACCACCCTCCCTTTGGATTCTCCCCTTAACTATCTTGCCTCAATGTGATGCTCCATTTTCCCTTGTCCTGCTCCCCCCCCCATTGCTCCCTCTAGTAGCAAACTCAGGTGGGGAGTGCAGACAGAACTGGAGCCAAAATGGGGCCGCTGAGAAACAAGGAGATTAGCATCCTCAGCATTACCCCAAGGTTTGCAAAAGCACAAACCCATAAAGGAGCAACCCCTCTCAAAAAACCGAACGGAACAGCCGGATAAGGATTGAGCGTACCCAGGAGCCACAGAATGTTAAGGGTGCATTGGAAAAGAAAAATGGAAAAGGGGCAGGCGGGGCACAGGTGGAACGGCGTATGCTGGCGGAGGTAAGGACACACTGGAACATTTTGTTACACAGGTTCACTTGCGTCTGCACCATTGGCACAAATCTATGCGTTTTCACAGGACATTACTCCTGCACGACCCAGGTGAGGCAATAAGATGGTTTACGGCCAGGCTTTGGCCCCGACCTTTCTCTTGAAATGCGATCCGCTGTTTGGATGTAGGGAGGGTGGGGACACGCTGCGGTGCCCCAGCTGCCAGAGGAGGTCCTGCCATGCCCCCAAAGAGGCAGCCTGCATCCCTTTCTCCCCATACTTGCCTGACAGCAGCAGCTACATCCCCCCCCCAACTTTGCTGCTCCCGCTCCGCTCAGCCTTCCCTGGTTCTTCTCCCCTGCCCCCCACACTGCTCCCACAGCATAGCGAACGCCCCCCCGCCATGCCCGGTCCGGACTGCTCTGCCACGCAGCCTGCCATGATGCTACTGCAGGAGCGGAGCGGAGCGGCGGCTGCGGAAGGTGCTGCCCTTGCAGAGCGACCGGGAAAAACGGCGTCGCCGGAGAGAGGCGCAGCGTCGCCGCATTCCTGCGGGGTTCCCAAGCTGCACCTGCAGTTTCGGTCGCCAGACCTTGGCATGTTGATGACTGCGGCATTCCCAAGTGAGCCCCCGCCCCGCCCCGCCCTCCGGGCACCCAGGAGAAGGCCCACAGGCCTGCCCCCCGAAGGGATCCAGTTACCGGTTTCACAGCGCCAATTTCTCCCCGTGATGTCACTGCGGCAGTTCCTCAGGACACGTTGTGCTGGCACAGCAGTGTGCCGGGGGGCGACGGTGTCTCGCCGCCGAAGCCCCGTGCCCCGGTGACGCAGCGGACAAGGGAGGCGCTGGATCCGATCACTACCGCCCCTCCTATACGTCCCCAGCCTTTTGCATTGGCCCCTGCAGCTCGCCTTCCCGAGCCCCTTCGTTTTCAGCCCGCGTGTTCGCGCGCATGTGCGTGCGCACAGGGAAGGCGGATGAAGCGGGCGAAACGGGGAAAACTGCGCCAAGGTGGTGGTGTAGCAGCCCTCCCCCGGGGAGTCCCTCAGGCGCAGTTTTCACATCCGAAAAATTTAGGGCAAGGGGAAAGATGACACCTTGCTCGAGGAGGCTGCGTAAGGCAGGACCCACGCGGGTCAGTAAGGCAGAGAAACGGACCTGCCTTTTATCCTTTGCGGAGGGAGAAAGCTGGACGTCCCCTCGGAACAGAAGCATCAACCACCACCGATCTCCCCCCGCCCCCAATCCTCGGTTCTGTTAATCGCTCCTCTTCTAGCCACGCTTTCCCCAACCCTCTCCTCTGTCTCCATGCTAGATTACTGCCTTCTAGGCTCGGGCCGCTTTCCTTCACCAGCCCCTTATTCCCCGCTTTCTGCCCCTCTCTTCCTTCTCCTCCTCCTCGGTCTTATCACCCTCCGCTTTTACTACAATCCTATACACAGTCGCTCACATGTAAGCCCCGCTGTGTTCAAACGTGGCTACGTATTGCGCGCAAGACGGCACTCTCTCCCTTTCTTGTCCTCTCCAGCAATTCACCCATCCTCTCTCCAGTCTCCCTCCCTATTTTTCTCCCACTCACCATGCCTCTTTCTCTCCCCCCGTCCCCCTCCCCAACCCTTCCCCTCCACAGTCTCCCGTTGCTGCATTTCAGCTGCCCCGTCTCTCTCCAGCCTCCTCCCCGCCTTCGCCCCCTTTCCCCTTGCATCCCGCCCCACTTGCAGCGGCAGCAGCACCCCCGTTACCTGCGTCTCGGCTTGCGGCTCAGCGCGGCTTCTGCTCCTGCAGGCTGGGGCAGGCAGAGACTACTGCACGAGGCGACTCCGCGCAGGGGCGGGGCTCGGGAGGAGCCCCGCCCCCTCGGCCAGGCAGCCCCACCCCCTGCGGTACAAAGAGACGTCTCTGCAGGGCTTGTACCAGCTGGGGGGGGCGGGGGTCTGGCATCCTCTGACGCCCACCCTCGCCCTGTGGTGGGGAGGGGAGTATAAAAGGTGCATTTCGGTTTTCTCCAGGGCACCTTCGGGGAGGGGGGAGCGCTTAAGATCTTGCAATAAGGCGCACGGAAGGGGCATAACGTCTTTTAGGTTAGGGGGCAGCTTTGTGAAGAGGCAAACGTTGGAGGGGTTTCACATTTTTCTAAGGATGGTGGGGCCCTTTTCGCGTCTCATTCCTGCATTGGCTGGATTGCACGCAAGGAGGGGGCGAGGAGCGGGCCCACTTTCTATCCTGCACTAACAACATTCGCACACTGGTTATAGCCAGTGGAGGCTGGTGGCGTCGGTTTCAGTGGGGCTATTAATACGTTCTGGGTTTGTCAGAACCAGCTAGAGCTCTAAAGGAGCTATCGAAAGTGCCGAATTCCATCTCCCCCAAATGGGCTCAGCACCTTGGATAGCTCCTTTAGAGTTCTGGCTGGTTCTGACTGAATCCCAGAGTGGAATCACAGCCCCACCGAAATCAGAGCCATCAGCCTCCATTGCTTCTAATCCGTGGGTTAAAGATCTGCTGATTCTGGGTGTTTGCCCACGTGCAGAGGTTGCTCAAAAAGAGTCCCCAAAATGCTTTTTAGTGCCGTGCCTGTGCCTGCAAGTGAGGAAGGATCGAGTCCGCACATGCTGGGCTTCCCAACTGGCCAAGCCCAGCCAGCTGGGGAAAAAAGGCCAATGGAGAAGTCCAGAGAGAAGACGACGGTGCTGCTGGAGACAAGAGGTTGTGGTGAGGGTTTTTGCTGAGGAGACATGGCTGTGTTCATTGTATGGCTGCAAAGGGAGAAGCAATGTGCTTTGGGGACAGGCTGAATTAAAGCTTCTTAGCTCATCAGCATGTTGGATGGTGATTTTTATTTTTTTATTAATGGAGCGGGAGAACGGATGGGGAAATGAGGGCTGGAGAGGAAGGACGAGCACTGTGGTCTTGGGCTGATAAATGGGTTGAGCTCGAGATGACGAGGCATCCTAGCGGAAACATTGGAGCATTGCATGGAGATGTGGCAGGCCTTGCGCCAGCGCTTGGCAGACTGGGGCATTTGCCAGGGGAAGCCGTGCACTCCTGCAAGGCTAGCTGGGGCATTCCCGAGGCCTGGCAGTAGTTGGGCCTCCACCGGTGGCACAGCTGTGAGCCCCCTCATGCATTTGTGAGCATGCATTTGCCTGTCAGGCAAACCTGCTTACAAGGAGGAAGCTGGCAGTGGCCTGCACATCGCTGTGCTCAGCTGTAGGGTTGCTCACCTGTCAGGCTCTTGCACCATTACAACACTGCCACCACTGGCTAAACCTGTGAGCGAGCACATGAGGGGGGGGAGGCTGGCAGCTGTAGCAGTGCTGCCACTGGGGGCCTGGCTGGCACAGAGGGAGACCCACTGAGGCCAGCTTTCATAGGACCCCCCCAATCTGGAGTTAACCCAGATATGTGGGAAGGGGCAGAGGACAAAGGTTCAGGGGTAGAGAGGTAGGGCCGGGTGCCTTCAGCGTACAGGCGGTTCTGCAAGCCATGAGATGTGACAAAGCTCCCCAGGGGCAAGGCATATACATAGGAAATAGCAGAGATCCCAAAGGGACCGAAACAGACAGAAGAAAAGAATGTCAGAAGAGCCCTGCTGGATCAGAGCAGGGGTCCTCTAGTCCAGCATTCTGTTCACACAGGGGCCAACCAGCTGTTGACTGGGAACCCACAAGCAGGGCAGGAGTGCAACAGCACCCTCCCACCCATGTTCCCCAGCAGATGGTATACTAAAGGAACCAGCCCTCTCGTGGAAACTGTCCTGCTTTGGACTCAGCCTTGGGACAAACTAGGGGAAAAAATCAATTTAACAAAGTCAGTAGGCAAGCAAAAGATCTAAGTCCAAGTAAAAATGGGGAGTCCAAAAGCAGGGTCTTACCAGGAGTCAGCAGCACATCAGGCCAAGAATCAAGGTTTCATGGTATTGGGAGCTGAACTAAAGGTGTTGCTCTAATAAGTGGCAGCTCTCAACCCAGAGCTTATAAATTGGAGCTTTGAGAGCCCCACCCAGGACTCAGCTGAAGCTCATCAGAGGCTTCTGGAAGGAGTCCTTTACTATGAGGAGCCTTACTTTGCAGACAGACACTCCCTTTTACAGGGGTTGTTCTGGCCTGCCCCTTGAGCTGCTGTTCTTGGGGGCTAGGAGTTGCTTAGTCTCTTCTCAGAAGTTGAACTGCCCCATCTCTTGTGGGTTTGTTGGGGGAAAGTAATGGGTTGGGGGGCAGTAGTGGGTTGGTTGGGGGAAAGAGACCACAAAGACAGAAACCAGCCCCCATTGTAACCCACAGGATCTCTATAATGAAGCTGTGAAGTACTTTCTTCCTAAGGCCATTCATTGGGGCCTCGTAATCCCGCTTGGTCACTTAATTGCACTTAAGGAATCTAGGGCGACTGTCTGTAAATTCTGATGCGGGCATTCAAAGGCAAGCTTCATCTACTGCAATGGGAGTTACTTCTGAGGAGACACTAATGGGTTTCTTGTGGGAAAGAGATGGAAACCTGCACCCATTTTAACACACAGGATCTCTGCATGGAAGCTGTGAAGGAGTTACATCCTAAGGCAATGGACCAGAGCCTCGAGACTGTGCTTAATCACATTTAAGGAATTGAAGGCTTTGATATATACCATGTCAATTGAGGGGCTTCTCTGTTGTTTCTGTGGTCATTGAGAGGGCAAGCCTCATTCAGCACAATGGGAGAAAACACCCCTTGGCATGGGCTGTGTTCAGGTGCTTATTTTCAATGTTTTAAAAGTTGGTCCCATGGCATCCTGCTCCAAAATGGTGTTGAACTTCCGGAAAACAGGGAGGGAAAGGGTTGGGTCACTGAGGTCAGAGTGACACACCCACAAAGACCAGGCTTTGTGTCCTATGGGCAGGACTATCAAGCTCAGTGCAGTTGTGGGAACAGGTCAGTAATGGAGCTGAAGTAAGCTGGAAAAGTTGGACTATAAGCAGTCTCAGAAGAAGCGGTTTTTCCACATTAAAATGCAGGGCTGGTGCTGAATGACCTCACCATGTGGCCAGGTTGGAGTAAATCACTGGTGGAAACACAGCCCTGGCATAGGCTGCACCTTGATGTTGTTTGTCTCTGGGAGCTCTGAAGAGGATTCTTCCCACGGGACATGACAGAAACATTGAAAGATTAGACAAGAAGAGAACCATTTCTGGACAGAATCATGAGAGACCTGGGGCCACCTTCCCAAATTGGTGCCCTCCAGATGTTTTCTACTTCAACCTCTGAATCAGCTTGATCTACAGAAATCAACCTGAAGGATTGTCACATAGAAGAGGACTGCAACCTGTTCTCTGTCATCCAGGACTGTAGGACATGAAATAACAGGATGAAGTTACAGGAATGATGCAGACCATGCTTAGGGAGGTGGTGGGCTCTCCGGTCGCTAGAGGTCTTCAGGCAAAGACTAGACAGCCATCTGTCAAGGATGCTTGAAAGTGGATTCGTGCACTGAGCAGGGGCTTGGCCTCAGTGGCCAAAATGGCCCCTTCCAACTCTAGGATTCTATAAGTGGCCCAATCCAGGAGTTTGGGGGTAAACAGTACAAGAGAAATTGGGTGGTAGGCAGCTGGAAAAGGAAGATTGGTCAAGGGATTTATGTTTTATGAGAACGGGGCAAACACTGGCTTGTTCGAATGCTGAAGGAAAGGAGCCAGGAAGGTTGATAATGTGGTGGGAAGAGGATGGATAACAGCAGGCGAGGTCAGCAGGGGACAGGTTCACGGGGGCATGTGGAGGGGTTAGATGAGGCTGGGAGGGAGTCATCTCTCAAGTGGAGACAAAAGAAAGGGTCCAACGATGTTCCAAAGGAGGGAGAGCTGGAAGAGGAAGACAGTTTAAGCGACTGGAGTCAATCTTAGCATTGAAGGAGGAAGCAAACTATGAAGCGGAGAGCAAGGAGGGGGCAGAGGTCGAAGAAGAGGCGACGGGATCCCTCGAGTTGGTGTGGATCAGAGAAGTTGTTTAGCTGATGCCAGAGGAGAAGGAGCAGAGGATGAATTTAGAGTGGAGCAAATAAGCAAACTCCTTTCTTCTCCTTCAGGGGCGTTCAGCTGCATGAGAACAGGAACGAATCTGTCAAATGGAGTGAGCGAGCCAGGGCCGGGGCTGGGAAGGGCGCATCGCTCGCTGGGAGTGTGGGCCCGATGCGCCAAGAGCTGAGGACAGGGACGGGGGGACGGGGCAAACTGCTGAGTGTAAAGGAGAGGAAGAAGCCACCGAGAGGGCAACGCCAACTGATCGACGGACTGGAGGTCACGGGAGGAGCAGGATGCGAACTGCGGGGCAGCGGGGGAGCGAGCAACGCCGAGGGACTGCAGCTGGTCCCCAGGCAGAAGGGATTCCCCAGCGGAGGGGTCAGAGACCCAGCAGGGCTCGGGGAGGCCGGGGCAAAGGCTTCCCCAAGACAGGGCGGGCGGTGGACCCTGTCCAAAGCCGGAGATGGACGGAAGGGAGGGGAGAGGATGCAGCGGGGCCGGGCGGGATGCTCACCGCACACGCTGAAGGCGCCAAGGACCACAGCGGGGAGCCGTCGGAGGGGGGAAACGGAGCCGAGCACCGCGGGCTGCGAGGCCGCCGAAGAGCGGGGCCGGAGGGCGGGCGGCGCTGTGCGCGCAACGCAGAGCGGCGGGACGGAGCAGCAGAGGGGGCAGAGTGCAAGCCCGGGGAGAGCGAGGGGAGAGAAGCGGTGGGATGGCGGGTGGGCCGAGGCGGGGTCTGGGAAGCAGAAGGCTGAGGCCGCCACGACCTTCAGGCCGAGTCGAGCGGTGGCGGGGATGAGACGCCCCTGGCGGAGGGGGCAGAACCGGGGGCGGAATCAGGGGCAGGTTTCAGCGGGCGGCGGCTGCTTTCTGGACGAGGGAGCAGCAATTCCAGAGGGAGAAGGAGAAGGGAGCTGCGGGGGGGGGGGCATCCCATCCGCGGAGGCTTGTTGTTGTTCAGTCGTTCAGTCGTGTCCGACTCTTCGTGACCCCATGGACCACAGCACGCCAGGCCTTCCTGTCCTCCGCTCTCTCCCCGAGTGTGCTCAAATTCATATTCGTTGCATCGGTGATGCTATCTAGCCATCTCATCCTCTGCCGTCCCCTTCTCCTTTTGCCTTCAACCCTTCCCAGCATCAGGGTCTTTTCCAGTGACTTTTCTCTTCGCAGTAGGTGGCCAAAATATTTGAGCTTCAGCTTCAGTATCTGTCCTTCCAATGAGCAGTCAGGGTTGATTTCCTTTAGAATGGACTGATTTGACCTCCTTGCAGTCCAGGGGACTCGTAAGAGTCTTCTCCAGCACCACAGTTCGAAAGCATTGATTCTTCGGTGCTCGGCCTTCCTTATAGTCCAGCTCTCACAACTATATGTTGCTACTGGGAAAACCATAGCTTTGATTAGACGGACCTTTGTCAGCAAGGTGATGTCTCTGCTTCTTACTATGCTGTCTAGGTGTGCCATAGCTTTCCTCCCAAGGAGCAAGTGTCTTTTAATTTCATGGCTACAGTCACCGTCTGCGGTGATCTTGGAGCCCAAGAAAACAACATCTGTCACTGCTTCCATTTCTTCCCCTTCTATATGCCAGGAAGTGATGGGGCCAGATGCATTGATCTTAGTTTTTTTAATGTTGAGTTTCAAACCAGCTTTTGCACTCTCCACTTTCACCCTCAACAAGAGGCTCTTTAGATCCTCTTCACTTTCTGCCATTAGGGTGGTATCATCTACGTATCTGAGGTTGTTGATAATTCTCCCGGCAATCTTAATTCCGACCTGTGATTCATCCAACCCGGCGTTTCTCATGATGTACTCTGCATATAAGTTAAATAAGCAGGGCGACAATATGCAGCCTTGTCATACTCCTTTCCCAGTTTTGAACCAACGGTTGTTCCATGTCCGGTTCTTACTGTTGCTTCTTGACCCTCGTACAGGTTTCTCAGGAGACAGGTAAGGTGGTCTGGTACCCCCATCTCTTTCAGAATTTGCCAGAGTTTGTTGTGATCCACACAATCAAAGGCTTTAGCGTAGTCAATGAAGCAGAAATAGACATTTTTCTGGAATTCTCTTGCTTTCTCCATGATGCAGCGAATGTTGGCGATTTGATCTCTAGTTCCTCTGCCTCTTCGAAACCCAGCTTGTACTTCCGGTAGTTCTCGGTTCACATACTGCTGAAGCCTAGCTTGTAGGATTTGGAGCATCACCTTGCTGGCATGTGAAATGAGCGCAATTGTGCGGTAGTTTGAACACTCTTTGGCATTGCCCTTCTTTGGAATTGGAATGTAAACTGACCTTGTCCAGTCTTGTGGCCACTGTTGAGTGTTCCAAATGTGTTGGCATATTGAGTGCAGCAGTTTAACAGCATCATCTTTTAGGATTTTACACAGCTCAGCTGGAAGACTGTCATCTCCGCTAGCTTTGTTGTTAGTCATTAGGCCCACTTGACTTCACTCTCGAGGATGTCTGGCTCAAGCTCAGTGACCACACTATCATGACTATCAGGGACATTCAGATCTTTCCTGTATAGTTCTTCTGTGTATTCTTGCCCCACGGAGGCTGCAGGCTCTGATTTCGGTGGGGCTGCGTTTCAGCCAGAGTGCTAAGGGAGCTATCCAAGGTGCTGAACCTGTTTTGGGGACAGGGCTCAGCACCCCCAGGCTCACCCCAAGGAACCTTATCACCTGTGCAGGGCACCTGCTTAGGGATTTTACTAAATTTCGCCAATGGAAGCTGGCGGCTCCAATTTCAGTGGGGCAGTGAATCCACTCTGGGTTTAAATCAGAACCAGCCAAAATGCTGAGGGAGCTATCCAAGGCGCCAAACCCATTTGGGGGCTTGGGTTCAGCACCTGGATAGCTCCCTTAGAGTTTTGGCTGGGTCTGAATGAAACCCAGGATGGATGTGCAGCCCTACCGAAATCAGAGCCACTGGCCTCCACTGCATCACATAGGGATGAGGTTTCAAGGGGGTGGGGGTGGGGGTGGGTGGTGGAAGCTGTAGTGTTGGAAACAGGCACTCTAGGCTGCTGCAAAGGTTCCAGCCGGCCTCCTATCCCAGGCAAGTGCCCGCTCTTTGGAGGCCCGGGCAGTGACTGGAATAATTCAAGGCAGGAGGGGCTGCCTGGGTTTGCTGCACTTCTCCTGATTCATCTCTTCATGCTGGATTCCCATCACCACTGCCTGAGACCCTTGGTGAAAACAGATAGTTCCTTTTGGAGTGGCGGCAGCGGGGGTGGAGGATTGGGCTTTGGCGATGACGCATTCCCCGTGTTTGACAAAGGATCCCTGAAGCTCACCCTTGAAAATATCCTGGAAGTGCGGGTGGGGAAGATTTGTCCTTTCAGTTCAACCCCATTTTACTCATGACATTTTCACAAGTTCCAAACGACAGATCTTTCTTTGTGCGTGGTGGATTCCTTGCCAACGTCTTGTCCCTTCCTGATTCATCTTTCTGTCCTAGATTTAACATCCCCTGAGATGCTTGGCAAAAACAGGCATTTCCTTCTGGAACGGAGAAGCAGCAGACACATCCCCATGGAAGCAGCGGTCTTTGCCGAAAGGTCACAGGCTGTGGTATGCCTTATGGGAAGCAAGGGAGGGGGGTATTTGCAGCCCCCCTTAAAGGACGGGCTGCAGAGGGGAAGGCTGATCTTGTATCTGTCACCTGTACCCTTTGCCTGGGGCCAGCTTCATGTACAAGGTTTGATGTGGCAAGGTCAGGTTGAAATTCACCCTGCCAGTGCCAGATCCAGCTTTTGGAGGGCCACTGGGCGAGAGCCCCTTCCCTCAGTGAGTCCACCTTCTCACCGCCATTGTCACCAGCTGCTCTGGCTCTTCCTTCCCTCTCATCATTGCTGCCACTTGCTGGCTTAACAGGCAGAGAGCCAGGGAGCAAGGAGGCTGTGGCATCTGCTGCTGCTCTTTCTCACCACCAGTGTTGCCTGGCCCAGAGCAAGAGTGGGGGAACAAGAAGGTTGCAGTGGTGAAGAGGGGCAACTCTAGGGGGGTCTTGACAGTAGGCCTCCTGAGGTGCGGGCCCTTGGCAGGTGCACAAGCATGCCTACCCTTGACACCAGCTCTGTCCCCTGTAGTCCTGCATTCTGTTTAGTGACCAGAGCAGAAGGCTTCTGGGAAGCCCATATGCAGGCCCAGAAAGCAACTGTAGTATTTGGGTGAATCTCCTAAAATACAGGGCCCTCCTTATTCTGTGCTAATGAGGAAGTCCCCATAACAGCCGCTTCATTGGTTTCTTTGCTGTGCTGGCCGCACTCAAGAATAATGCTTCCTGCCTAGCAGACCATGCGAAAGGAAGGGCGTGATGAATAACAATATTAGTGATATTGAGATCAGATCTGTGGGATTTTCCCTTAGGGATGCTGGCTTGCAACACATGCTTTGATCTGTGTCAGTATTGGTCTGCTTTGTAAATGAGTGAGTTCAGGTAACCTATAAAATGAGTTAAATGCTGCATCAGAAAGCTGCAAACAAGTCTCTGAGCCTTGGCTTCCGGGGGTGGAGAAATGTGTTTCAGCTTCAGGTGGGTGCTTGCCCTCACACATGACAGCCAAAAATGGTGGCAGACCTCCCTTGAACACTGGTTGTGCTAGACTAAGAGTACGGATGGCCTCATTACTGAATGCAACAGCACACCACTCCCTGGTCAAAGGCCAGTCAGAATATATCAACATTTGTGGCCTGGATGGGCAAAATCTGACTCAGCCTGGTAAACAATTGCTTATCACTTGGGCCACTTTGGGTTACGGGGGGGGGGGAGGGAGGTCAGTCTAGGGAAAAAGGGTACAAAAGGCCCCATAATGGCCTATGGGCTTGGCCCATCCTGAGCTGGCCTCTTATCAGCAGGCCAAGAGGATTCTAAAGGCCACACTCAAAGCTTTTCAATGCCCGAGGCATGGTGTTGAACTTCTTTCAGCTGGAGGGCCAAATTCCATTCCGAGAAGGTCTTGGGGGCCACATTCCAGTGGTGGGTGGGGCCAGAGACAAAAAGGGCAGGGCCAAAAATACCTGCATATATTAGCGTAAAGCTCTGAAAGCTTTTCTACTGGGGGCATTTATTGTGCACTCGTGATTCCTTATGTATGTTTATGGCTTCTTTAGATGACATCATGATCCTCCAGTTTTGCTTCTGTTTTTTTAAGAGCACTCTTTAAGATCACTTAAGAGGTTTTTTTAGAGCAGGGAAAATGGGGTATTATTTCTGAAAGCGAAAGAAAAGCTAGCTTCAGTTCAGTTCAGTTTATTGCTTATTAACCAATCAGACTATACTCAAAAAGGTAGTTTCCTAGAGGTGTATTTGAGCTATTCCACTATAGCACACCGCCACCTAGAGGTTATGTAATGGATAATTTATTGATTGATTACATTTCTATACTGCCCAATATCTGATGCTCTCTGGGAAGTTCACAAAAATTAAAACCAAAAAGTACAGGGTAAAACAATATAAAATATAAAAGCATTAAAACCACAATATAACAATACTAGCAGGAAAGGAAGAGCTTTTTGCATAGAGCTTGGATCTCAATTCTGCAATGAAACTGATAGTAGATAACAGCCTCATATAGAAAATCCCTTTCTGCTAGTAAGTAGCCTTAGGAGAGGCATTTTAGCTTTTCAGAATGGGGAAAAAAACCATGCACAAAAGCCGAGAAACCACCAAATGATCAGCAGTCAAGGGAATGGGAATGTGACCTTCTGGGGAACACCAGAGGACCAGATGGGGCCCTGGGAGGGCAGGATTTGGCCCACAGTCCTGAGGTTCAGCATCCCTGCCCTAAGGAATCTGGGCTCTCTCTGTTTTGGGTTTGGTCACCACAAAAGTTGTGGTGATCAAACCCAAAGCCAGGCACTTTGGAGAGGTGGCATCATATTTGTTTGCCTGTTAAGGCCAGGTTTGTTCTTTTAGTAGGGGTTGGACTATGTGTGCAGTGCTTTTGACTGTGTGCATCAATAATGCTCTAAACGGCATCTTGAGTCTGTGTTTCATTGAGGGAGCCGTGTCCTCCATCCTCATGCTTGGGCTGGTGAAAAGAACTAAGAGGTGTTTGCAAGGGAAAGAGTCTCCACCAATGAGGAGTGATTACCTGACGCAACCATCTACCTGTAAGGACAGGTAGCTTTTAATGGAACAGATTAAACTAGTGCTTAAAAGGGAAGGGACTCTGTCAGTTAGAAGTGATTCCCTGGGGTTACTTCCAAGTGACAGGCAATCTGTTAAGGGTGGCAACAGCAGCCCTCTCTTTTACACCCTCAGCCCCATCTCTGCCAGTCAGTCCTTAACCTCCACTCCCCTATGAAGAACGGTTGAAAGAGTTTTGTGGGGAGAGGAGAAAATTAAGGGGAGACATGATAATGACCTTGAAATATCTGAAAGGCTGATGATGCAGATGATGGAGATGCAGATGATGGAGCAGACTGTTGCTCCCAAGGGCGGGACTAGAACCAGTGGCTGCAAATGGGAAAGATGCTTATTCTTGAACCTTGATGTTTGGGAAGCAGCTTTTCATAGCCAGTGAGACTGCTTCAAGGGCTTTCATTGAAAAAACTGCAGATCTTGTTGAAAATTGGTCTGAAAAAACATATATATATTGCATATGCCCTCTGAATGACATTCACATGGTAAGATTCAGTTTCTGCAGTCTCATAAACAGGAATTTTGCTAGATTTACAATTTCCCTCCTGCCAGCTGCTTTAGCCAGGTGGGGCTTGAATACTTTTGCAGATTACTTCAGCCCTTAAGTAAAAAGAGGAGATGGAAACATTATTAAGACTGAGATAAAATTACTCGGGTTTTTTGGTGAACATTTTCAGCAGTGTTGAAAAATGGCTTCCTTTTTGGTTATTTGTTTTGTTTCCACTTTCTATCTTTCATGTGTGTGTGAATTATTTTGAAAAACGTAAGTACTTATACAAACTAGATGGTAGGCACCATCTTAGAAAAGGTCTTCGCTTCTGTGTGAGAATGAAGGGAGAATGTGGGCTTCCCAGAAGCATCTGGTTGGTCACTGGAGAGGCCTTTGGTCTGCTTCAGTATGGCTCTTCTTCTGTTCTTATCTCTCTTTCAAGATGGTGCTTCCTGCAGCATTCATAGAATCATAGAATAGTAGGGTTGGAAGGGACCTATAAGACCATCGAGTCCAACCCCCTGCTCAATGCAGGAATCCAAGTCAAAGCATCCCTGACAGGCAGCTGGCCAAATTCCTCTTGAATGTCTCCTGTGTGGGAGAGCCCCCCCCCCCAGTTACTGGCTCCATTGTTGTATTGCTCTAACAGTCAGGAAGTTTTTCCAGCCAGAATCTGGCTTCCTGTAACTTGAGCCCATGATTCCGTGTCCTGCACTCTGGGATGATCGAGAAGAGATCCTGGCCTTCCTCTCTGGGACAACCTTTTAAGTCCTTGAAGAGTGCTATCCTATCTCCCCTCAGTCTTCTCTTCTCAAGGCTAAACATGCCCAGTTCTTTCAGTCTCTCTTCATAGGGCTTTGTTTTCAGTCCCCTGATCATCTTTGTTGCCCTCCTCTGAACCCTCTCCAGCTTGTCTGTATCCTTCTTAAAGTGTGGTGCCCAGAACTGGACACAGTACTCAAGATGAGGCCTAACTAGTGCTGGATAGAGGGGAACTAGTACTTCCTGGGATTTGGAAGCTATACTTCTATTAATTCATACACACCTGATGGAAAGTATGCTTTCCCCCCACTTCAAAAATGGTTGTTTTAGTGCATGCAAGGTACATGCAAAGTAATGCAGATTTAATTAGTTGACTAATCAAATGAGTTTTAATCAATTAAGAATTCTTTAATTAGATGGCATCCTTACTACATAGCTATTCACTCTGTGATCCCTCAGTAGGTGGCATCACTGTCCTCAGTTTCAATTGCCTTCATTTGCCTTCACTGATGTCATCATGTAGCATAATCAGACTGGCTGCATTATGTTATGATGTCATCACATTCACCACATGATTCCTGATTGGCTGGGATCACTCAAATGACTGATCCAAGAAGGGTGGGGGGAACAGCAGCAGATGGGGCTGGGGTGGGAATGTCACCAAAGCATCTGAAATGGCCAGAGGAAACAATAGCATTGAATAGGATTAGAGGAAAAATAGTGAATATTTGCACAAAGTGTGTTTTGAGAAACATTTCTTCCCCACTAAAATGGCTACTTTCAACCTCAGGATTGTAACCTGAGAATATTTGGTGCATCCATATTAATAAAACTACTGCTTAAGAAGTGGAGTACAGCCAACAGATACACAAATTCAAACTGAATTATAAATTGAACAATTGCATTGTAGATGCAACCATAATTCCTCAGAATGAAGGCTCATTTGGCTTGTTAACAGCCAGGATGTGGCACCTTCCAGGAGCAGATGAAGGATTCTAAGAAATGCGATGGATTTCTGGCTTTCTTCCCATCTTCGTTTTGATTTTTTGAGAGCTGACAAACAGGATAGGCAGTGATCAAGCGAAGAGGATGGCTCGCGCTGTTCACGCTTGAGCAGGGACTGGCAGAAGGTGGGCTTTCTCCGAGGTATGGTAAACAAGTTATTTTTATAACAGCCCCATAATTCAGACAGCTCTGCTTTGCGGGATGATGCTTCTTCAGACATTGTTGTTGTTGTTGTTCAGTCGTTCAGTCGTGTCTGACTCTTCGTGACCCCATGGACCATAGCATGCCAGGCCTTCCTGTCATGCGCTCTCTCCCGGAGTGTGCTCAGGTTCATCTTCATTGCATCCGTGATGCTATCTAGCCATCTCATCCTCTGCCGTCCCCTTCTCCTTTTGCCTTCAATCCTTCCCAGCATCAGGGTCTTTTCCAGGGAGTTTTCTCTTTGCATTAGGTGGCCAAAATATTTGAGCTTCAGCTTCAGTCTCTGTCCTTCCAATGAGCAGTCAGGGTTGATTTCCTTTAGGATGGACTGATTGGACCTCCTTGCAGTCCAGGGGACTCGTAAGAGTCTTCTCCAGCACCACAGTTCGAAAGCATCAATTCTTCGGCGCTCAGCCTTCCTTATAGTCCAGTGAGTTTAGTTACCAGCAGCCAAACCCCCAAAGGTGCTATCCAAGGTGCTAAAACTTCGCTCCCAAATGGGCTCAGCACCTTGGATAGCACCTTTGGGGTTTGGGTGGTTGTAACTAAAACCTTGAATGGAATCACTGCCCCACTGGAACTGGAATCACTAGCTGCCACTGTCCTCTTGTCTGTATGAAGTCAAATACAGTTCAAAACTTCTCTTGCCACTACCCTTCTTTCTCAAGAATTCCCCAAAGATGGAATAAAGCAGAGAAAGGAACACCAGGACATGGGAGGAAAGAAAAGAAAAAGAAGAATGGTGATTAGAAATGTGTGTGTGTGGAGAGAACCCCCCAATCCAAGTAGCTCCTTTCAGGAGGGGAGCGCTTCAGAGGAATTTAGGAGGGTGTGAAGGGTATGTGAGGGTTGCACACAGTCAAATTAACATTATAAGGTGAAAGGCTGAGGTTTTTTTTCTTGCTTTTTTAAAACTGTAAAACCTATTTAAAAGCCTCAGCACTTCTTGGATCATGATGTCACATAGCCCTAACCCTCCTTTTGGTATAATCTGCTGCCTGCAGCTATATGGGAGAAATTAAAGTGGAGAGGGAGAAAGAAGTTTGTGGAGACTGATTAAACCCATTGCTGTGCTGAAGCTACTGAAGTTCTGCAGAAGGCAAAGATTCCAGTTTGGGGCAGTAAAGCAGATGCTGTGTGAAACACCAGTATTTCACAGGGAACTTTTCCTGCCCTTCCTCCTGTCTCTTCAAAATTTCATAGCAAGCAAACTCCCAGCAGTGGGCATATAGGAGTAGAAAAGTCATCATCATGGCGATCACTTGTGACCGAGTACTTGTGCTTTTTCAAAGTCCATAGCACCTTTAATGTAGGCTGACCTCCAGTTGGAACGCTCATGGGTTAGAGCTTCCCAGTTCTCAATACTTATGTTACATTTTTTTAGATTAGCTTTGAGAACATCTTTAAATCTCTTTTGCTGTCCACCAATATTCCACTCCCCATTCATAAGCTGGGAATAAAGTAGCTGCTTTGGAAGACGATGATCAGGCATTCAAACAACATGGCCGGTCCAGCAAAGTTGATGTTGGAGAATCATTGTTTCAATGCTGGTGGTCTTTGCTTCTTCCAATACGCTGACATTAGTCCGTCTGTCTTCCCAAGTAATTTGCAGAATTTTTTGGAGGCAGCATTGATGAAATCTTTCGAGAAGTTGGAGGTGGCGTTTATAGGTGTCCATGTTTCACAGGCATACAGTAAGGTTGGTAGTACAGTGGCTTTGTAAGCCAGCATTTTGGTCTCCCTGCAAATGTTCCGATCCTCGAACACTCTACGCTTCATTCGAGAGAATGCGACACTTGCAGAGCTCAGGCGATGCTGAATTTCAGCGTCTATGTCAGCTTTTGTGGAGAGATGGCTGCCAAGATAAGAAAAGTGATCGACATTTTCCAGTGTCAGGGTGGAAACTGAGCCAATAGAGCCCCAGAGCAGTTCTGATTCTGAGGAGGAACAGCAATCCGTGGGAGAGGAGCTCGCTCATCTCTCACAAGCACAGCAGCTGGCAGAGATTCCTCCTGCCAGCATTCCTGGGATAGATAGTGACCCTGGCAGTGAGAGAGCACTGGAGGGGGCCTTGCTGGACACTCAGCGCAGATGCAGGGAGCAACAACAGATGGAGGACGCAGAAAGGAGGCATAGCGCTCATTTGGCATGCAAACAACGGTCGTGTCCCGAGGATCCAAGGGAAAGAGGGAGGATCTCTCCCTAGCCCATAAGTTCAGGGTCTTCCCGTGATTCTCCTTCAAATGGGGACCAACTGCCTTACCTGGAGCTTAGGCTACTCTGCTATCTTTCCCCAGTGCTGTTCCTTGCTTTGTTGCTAGTGATTAGTATTCTGAAAGAGTCATAAAGTAATAAAGGAATAAAGTCTCGGAAAGAATTCCTCATCGTCTGTGTCCTGAATTGGCTATTGGTGGGGACTGCAAGAGGCAGCTAGGGCACTCCTGACATCCAGCATCACACCATTAAGCTGGATTGATGGCACTACAGAGTGGTTGGTTTTGGTTTGTGCTTCCTGGTAAAGCACTTCATTTTTTTTTTTTTCATGTTAAGCGAGAGGCCGAGCTTTCAATATGCTTCTGCGAAGATGTCTAGGATAGTTTGGAGATCTTTCTCTGTATGTGCGCAGATTACATTATCATCAGCATATTGAAGTTCTATGACAGAGGTTGTAATTACTTTACTTTTTGCTTTCAGCCTACTGAGATTAAAAAGTTTTCCATCTGTTTGATATATGATTTCTGCACCATTGGGAAGTTTCCCTTCAACAAGGTGTAGAATCATAGCGATGAAGATAGAGAATAAAATTGGAGCAATAACGCATCCCTGTTTAATGCCTGATCCCACTTTAAATAGATCACTTTGAGAGCCATTGTTATCCAAGAGTGTTGTCGTCATGGAGGAGCCACAAGATGTTCACAAATTTATTAGGGCATCCAGTTTTCAGAAGGATTGTCCAGAGAGCAGTTCGGTTTAGTGTTGAAGGCCTTAGTCAGATCAATGCCATGTACAGAGGTTGGTTTTGCTCCCTGCATTTTTCTTGGAGCTGTCGTGCGGTGAAGATCATATCCACTGTCCCCATGGAGGGGCGGAAGCCATTTTGGGATTCAGGGAGGATGTCTTCTGAGATAGGTAAAAGGCAGTTTGTGAGGATCCTCGCCAGGATTTTGCCTGCTGTAGCTAGAAGGGAGATGCCTCGATAGTTTCCACAATCTGTTCTATCACCCTTTTTGAAGAGAGTGTTAATTATGGCATCCCTGAAGTCTGCTGGGATCTTCTCCCTCATCCACATTTTTTCGATGAGCTTGTGAAGCTGTTGTGTAGCTTCAGGCCCACCTTCTTTAAAGTCTTCAACAGGGATCCCATTGGGTCTGCTAGCTTTGTTATTTTTCATTTGGTTGATGGCTTTACTGACTTCCTCCAAACTAGGGAATACCGCAAGCTCATCTCTGGTTTGTTTTTGTGGGATTTGCAAGAAGACCTCATCAGCCACAATAGAGTTACGGTTAAGGAGATTGTGGTAATGCTCTTTCCAATGCAGTGCAATAGACCCTTTGTCCTTTAGGAGTTTGGCACCATCTATTGAGCATAGGGAGTTTGTACCATGATTTGTTGGTCCGTAGATGGCCTTTGTGGCATTAAAAAAGCCCCGTGCATCATGGGCATCTGCAAAATGCTGGATTTCTTGAGCTTTCTTTATCCACTAGGTGTTCTTAAGTTCTCTAGTTCTTCTTTGGACCTCAGCCTTTGCACTGGCGTTGATTTTTTTTCTTAGCGGCACAGTTGATGTCTTTTTGCCATATTTGGAAGGCTTTCCTTTTCTTATCAATAATATGTTCAGTCTCCCTATCATTCTCATCGGACCAATCCTGATGTTTCTTAGTTTGGTATCTGATAGTTTTTTCACAGGCTGCGATAATGGAGGTCTTCAGTTTATTCCAGTGTTCCTCGACATTTTCAGGGGTTTCCATAGATAGATGTTCCTTGAGAGTTGTTTGAAAGCAGGCTCGCTTAATAGGATCTTGAAGGGCTTGGGTGTTGATTTTATGTCTTAGTTTTCTTCCTTGGAGCCTACGTTGAGGGACAATCTTAATGGCCATCGTGGAATGAATTAATTGGTGGTCTGTCCAGCAGTTGTCAGCACTTGTCATGGCTCTGGTGAGGAGTACATCGCAGCCATCTCTGGCATGGACAATTACATAATCTAGGAGATGCCAGTGCTTTGACTGAGGGTGCTTCCATGATGTTTTAAATTTATTTTTCTGGCAAAAGAGTGTGTTGGTAATAACAAGATTATGCTCTGCACATTTAGTTAGAAGTAGAATTCCATTCTGGTTGCTATTGCTGACTCCTTCTTTCCCAATGGTCCCCGGCCACAAATCAAAATCACGCCCAACTCTTGCATAGAAATCACCCAGGCTAATTTTGTCCTCCTTAGGTATCTCTGATAAGATGGTATCCAGCTGGGAGTAAAAATTTTATTTGATGTCTTCATCAGCATCTAATGTTGGTGCATAAGCACTTAAAATAGTTGCCTGCTGGTTTTTGGTGAGTTTTATTCGAAAGGTTGAGAGTCGTTCGTTAATGCCAGTAGGAACTTCTGACAAGAGCTTCGTAAGATCATTTTTAATAGCAAAGCCTGCTCCATGTATTCATCATTCTTGTTCAGGCAGTCCTTTCCAGAAGAAGGTATAACCTCCCTTTTCTTCCTTTAGTTGTCCCTCTCCTGCTCTTCGGGGTTCTTGGAGTGCTGCTATGTCAATGTTAAAGTGTCTCAGCTCCCTTGCAATGATGGCAGTCCTGCGTTCAGGGTGTTCATTATCTGTATTGTCCAGCAGTGTCCGTATATTCCATGTTCCAAAATTCATTTGTTTGTGACCGCTAAATGGTGACCCCACTGGATGTGGTAATCCAGTCAGGGAAGAGGTGAGGCAGACTATGTTTAGGGCACCTTTTCTACCCCCCTCCCCATATGGGGTGAGCAGAGTGGATCCTAAATAGGACTGCTCAGTCGTGGATACAGTGATACTCAACTGCCTCGGTCCTTGAGTCAGGACGACTGAATCTGTATCCACCACCCATGTGCCGGTCCATGACTAGGGGCTTCCGGATTTCACAGTCCTGCCCCCATTACCATTCGCCGATCGCCATGGGACTTTTGGTTGTTTGGGGTTTGGATTGGAAGACGCCTGTGCGTGAATTTGTTTTATGTGTGGAGATCAGTGCACAATGATCAACACACAGTCTTCACAGAAAAAGGCTCTAATCCAATGGCATGAATAACATGATGATTGGTAGTCCTTTATCTGCTGCAGCCTTCATCCACCTTCACAGCTGTTGTAATATACACCTTGTTATCTTCTGCCTGTTCTGCCATTGAGGACTTTCTTGGATCATTCTTTGTCTGGTTCCTCCCCCTTGACCTTACCGCCATGGCTGGCCCTGCTGGGACTACATGACTCCCAACAGCTTCGCTCACAGGGTTCATTGGAACACACAAGCCCACTCACCACAGCAAGGTGACGATCCAATGAGCGAGAGTAGAAAAGTAGGGAGAGAGAGAATGATGAGCAGATTGTGGAAGGAAAGGTGGCAGTTTCCCCTCTAGTTTAAAAGGCTGGTGCCTTCCTGCTACACTTGCTATTGGTCTGCTGAGGGAGTGACCTGGTTCACACGATCGCAGGGTGGCTTGTTAACCATGGCAACCCTACAACAGCCCATGGATCCTGGGTGGCTTGTTACCCATGGCAACAAGCCACCCTGGCTGGGTTTGCATGACCTGACAAGCTGTGCTGCCAACGGTAATTATGCTAATCCCCCCAGCATTTGACTGATACATACGGCAGGGGGAAATAAGCCACTGGGGTTTATTTCCCAGCCATGATTATGCAAACCAGGTGACTGAGTCCTAAGGAATCCTAGTAATGAGCTCAGAGGGAAGAAGCAACCTTGCATTAAGGCAGATGACAACAATTGGGGCAGCTCAGAAGATCTGGGGCACAGTTCAGAAGATGCCAGGCACATGCTCTGATGTGCCCTCGAAAAATGATGCCCATGCATGGAAAGTCCCCTTTATGGGAAAATAGACCAGACAGAGGTTAAGACTGGAGTGAGGTGCGGTATTCAGCTGCAAGGCCTGAGTGGAAGAGAAGGAGCTGGAAGCTTAGCTGAGATGAAGTACTAACTCAGTCTTCCTGAACCTGGTGACCTCCAGGTGTGTTGGACTACCAAACACATCTGGAGGGTACCAGGTTAGGGAAGAATAGCTGGCTGCGGGATTATGGGAGTTGTAGTCTGACACATCTGGAGGGAATCATCAATAGCTGCCTGGGGATTATGTGAGCCCAACACATCTGGAGGGCACCCCAATATATGCCTGGGGATGATGTGAGTTGTAGTCCAACACATCTGGGGGCACCTTTGATAGCTGGCTGGCTGTTTATGGGAGTTGTAGTCCAATACATGAAGGGCACCAGGTTAGGGAAGGACAGCTGGCAATGGGATTATGGGAGTTGTAGTCCCAAATGACTGCAGGCTACCATGTTGGGGAAGGGTGTACTAACTGTAGCATCAAAATACAGGGAAATGTTTGCTGTCAGCTTGCAACCATTTCCAGTGCTGCTTTTTAAATCAAGGAACAAATGATGGAAGTTCCTCGACACAACATAAGGGCCCCATCGAGACCCCTTGTTTCACATGCTCTGGCTGGTCCACAGCCATCACAAGATGGGCTTCCATGCTAGGCACCAGCTGAAACTGCAGGATAATAATGTGTGGCACCTGACATGTTTTGGATGGTCTAATCCTGAGCTTACCAAGGTATGATGCATGACCTCCAGGATCTCTTGATGTTTGGTGGTGCAGCTGGCCAGGTGGCCATATCGTTATGCCTGTCAGGAGTCAGAGAGAATGTGGCTCCTAATTTTGATGGAGGACCACATGGTCAAGTGATAAAAGCTTTCTCCTGGCCCATGCAATCGGTGTGCGCTAGATGGATCTTTTCTCCCTGAGATGCTAGTTTTTTACATTCAGAGAGCAGTACTTTGTGGGTAACTCTGAGACCAGAGTTGGAAATTCCTGCTCAGCTATCAAAGCTATTCCAGAGCTATTTGGAGGAAGGGCGGGATAAAAACAGGCTTTGTAAATGGCTGTCTGTTTGTGTTCTTTGCTATCTGATGTTGATGTGGTCTTAGAGGGCATTTGGATAGGGCAGTGCCAAAGGGGGAGCAGGGGGTGCGTTCTCCTTCACGGTCGTTCACAAACGGAATGCCTTTTCTGTCCTGTTTTTGAAGAAACTGGCAAATGATAAGTGCCTATCCAAAATGAACTGAACAAAATTCTCACCCAGCTGCACCGGCCAAATTCAATAGGTACAGCTGTCCCCTGCACGGAGAGGGCCATGTTGTGTCTGGCTGGCCGGCTGTGATTAAAGGTGAGGGCCCACTGGACAAAAAAGCAGTGACAACCCAATTCACCACTACAAACATGGTTGAATACACAGGGATTCAAAACCAGACTTTTAAGAGCTAAGTATTCGGAGTCTTCTGCCTGGATAGACAAGTCCGCCATTTCCCCATTCGCTTGCATTCATTCTTTAAAAATCTTCCATTTTAAAAAAGTTCCCTTTGTGCAGTTTGTGAAGAAATTTGAGAGTTCTGCTAAGTTCTCACCCATCACTACTTGTAAGTGCATTAGGGCGCAATCCTATGCATGTTTAAACAGAAAAAAAGTTCTACAATTCCCAGCATTCCCCAGCCAGCCATCCTATCCTAGAGAGCAATCCTATGACCCCTAGACATAGTCTGGAGGGGGGCATAGGATAGTTCAGATTCCTGGATCTGAGGCTGGAGACAGTGGTCCACCCTTGGCCCCAGGAGTCTGAGCTCCCCTCCCCCTCCCAGCCAGCGTGGAGAGAACCATGCTGGCTGCTTCTCTGAGGGTGCAAAGGTGGCTTCAGAGAGAAGGGAAAGTGTATGTGTGCCAGTGGGCAGTATCCCCAGGTGGGTTGTATCCCTTTTGCTGTATTCCCAGCCTCCCTAGCCTCCTTTCCTCCCCCTTAGCTAGATAGGCAAAAATGGCCATCTAGCAAAACTACAGAGCAGGAGGAGCACAAAGGCAAAGATCACCTCCGCTGTGCCTCCCACTCTGCTTTGGACAGCTGCAAGCCTCCGATTTCAGAGCCTTACAGCCATCCCCATAGGATTGCACCCTTAGACTCTGTGTGCACAAAACTAATCCATCTTTCCCCAAGTTTTGAAGATGGGGACAACCATTGCCTGTCTCCAGTCTTCTAGCACCTCACCTGCCCTCCTGGAATTCTCAAAGATTACAGACAGCAGTTCTGAAATAATGCCTGCAAGCTCCTTTAGCATCCTGGGATGTTATTTCTCTGGCCCTTGAGGTCTGAACTCATTTAAAATAGCTAGGTGTTCTCAAACCACCTTCTTATCTATCCTGGGCTGAAAGTTCCTCCTTATATAGTTTGCTCTACTTTTCCCAGGTCCATTGAACACGATTCACCTCGCAGGAGAAGACAGAGGCAAAATACCTCCTCTGTGTCAACCATTAATGCTTCACTGTCTTCCCTAAGCAGCAGACCCACTCCTTTCTTTCTTTTTTTTTATCTTCTTGATTAGAACATAGACAAAGAAGCTGCCTTGGCTAGAAGTGGGAGAAAGAGGGATGGGGTGGGGAAGTGGGAAAGAATGAGTTCAGATTAGGCCACATTGAATTCATGCCAATGGAAAAAAATGGGATGTGTTGGGGTCTTCCTAAAAAGTGGGATAGCACCCTACTCTTCTTTGAGTAATGGGTGGGTAGAGAAAATAATTAGACTCAGCCCAACACCCCCTCTTGTGTTGTTCAGATAAATGGAGGAGGTCCCTGTGCCAAGGTAGGCAACAGGCCTTTTACATTGTCTAACCTAGCTTTCCCCAGCCTGGTGCCCTCCAGATTTATTGGATGACAACTCTGATCTCTCCCAGCATCATTCCCATGAGCTGTGCTGGCTGGGAATGATAGGAGTTGTAGTCCAATATATCAGGAGGGCACCAGGCTGGGGAAGGCTGACCTACAGACAGGACCAGAGATTACGTGTTGAAAACCCATGTAAACCCCAGCAAGGTAGACCTAAAATGGGTACCCAAAGGTCAGGAATTGTGTTAAGAACAGAACAGGAGAGATCATTAGTGGTGCAAGTCTGGCATCTAGTGGCCAGATTTTGGAATAGTATGATCATTCTTTTTCTTCAGTAATAATATTTAGGGCACAACCTTTATGCGGGCTTAGAGCATCTCTTGTTGTTGTTGTTCAGTCGTTCAGTCGTGTCTGACTCTTCGTGACCCCATGGACCATAGTACGCCAGGCCTTCCTGTCCTGCGCTCTCTCCCGGAGCATGCTCAAGTTCATATTCATTGCATCCGTGATGCTATCTAGCCATCTCATCCTCTGCCGTCCCCTTCTCCTTTTGCCTTCAATCCTTCCCAGCATCAGGGTCTTTTCCAGGGAGTTTTCTCTTCGCATTAGGTGGCCAAAATATTGGAGCTTCAGCTTCATTATCTGTCCTTCCAATGAGCACTCAGGGTTGATTTCCTTTAGGATGGACTGATTGGACCTCCTTGCAGTCCAGGGGACTCGTAAGAGTCTTCTCCAGCACCACAGTTTGAAAGCATCAATTCTTCGGCACTCAGCCTTCCTTATAGTCCAGCTCTCACAGCCATACATTACTACTGGGAAAACCATAGCTTTGATTAGACGGACCTCTGTCGGCAAGGTGATGTCTCTGCTTCTTACTATGCTGTCTAGGTTGGCCATAGCTTTCCTCCCCAGGAGCAAGCGTCTTTTAATTTCATGGCTACAGTCACCGTCTGCAGTGATCTTGGAGCCCAAGAAAGTAAAATCTGTCACTGCTTCCATTTCTTCCCCTTCTATATGCCAGGAAGTGATGGGGCCAGATGCCATGATCTTCGTTTTTGTAATGTTGAGTTTCAAACCAGCTTTTGCACTCTCCTCTTTCACCCTCAACAAGAGGCTCTTCAGATCCTCTTCGTTTTCTGCCATTAGGGTGGTATCGTCTGCATATCGGAGGTTGTTGATAATTCTCCCAGCAATCTTAATTCCGACCTCTGATTCATCCAACCCAGCATTTCTCATGATGTACTCTGCATATAAGTTAAATAAGCAGGGTGACAATATGCAGCCTTGTCATACTCCTTTCCCAATTTTGAACCAATCGGTTGTTCCATGTCTGGTTCTTACTGTTGCTTCTTGACCCTCGTACAGGTTTCTCAGGAGACAGGTAAGGTGGTCTGGTACTCCCATCACTTTAAGAATTTGCCACAGTTTGTTGTGATCCACACAATCAAAGGCTTTAGCATAGTCAATGAAGCAGAAATAGACGTTTTTCTGGAATTCTCTTGCTTTCTCCATGATGCAGCGAATGTTGGCGATTTGATCTCTAGTTCCTCTGCCTCTTCTAAACCCAGCTTGTACTTCTGGTAGTTCTCGGTTCGCATACTGCTGAAGCCTAGCTTGTAGGATTTTGAGCATCACCTTGCTGGCATGTGAAATGAGCGCAATGGTGCGGTAGTTTGAACACTCTTTGGCGTTGCCCTTCTTTGGAATTGGAATGTAAACTGACCTTTTCCAGTCTTGTGGCCACTGTTGAGTGTTCCAGATTTGTTGGCATATTGAATGCAGCACTTTAACAGCATCATCTTTTAGGATTTTAAATAGCTCGGCTGAAATACTGTCATCTCCGCTAGCTTTGTTGTTACTAATGCTTCCTAAGGCCCACTTGACTTCACTCTCTAGGATGTCCGGCTCAAGTTCAGTGACCGCACTATCATGGCTATCAGGGACATTCAGATCTTTCCTGTATAGTTCTTCTGTGTATTCTTGCCACCTCTTCTTAATCTCATCTGCTTCTGTTAGGTCCCTGCCTTCTTTGTCCTATATCATGCCCGTCTTTGCACAAAACGTTCCCTTGAGATCTCCAATTTTCTTGAAGAGATCTCTAGTCTTTCCCATTCTGTTGTTTTCCTCGATTTCTTTGCATTGTTCATTTAAGAAGGCCTTCTTGTCTCTCCTTGCTATTCTCTGGAACTCTGCATTCAGTTGGGTATATCTTCCCCTTTCTCCCTTGCTTTTCGCTTCCCCTCTTCCGTGAGCTACTTGTAAAGCCTCATCAGACAGCCACTTGGCTTTCTTGCATTTCTTTTTCTTTGGGACGGATTTCGTTGCTGCCTCCTGAACAATGTTACGGACCCCCGTCCATAGTTCCTCAGGCACTCTGTCTATCAGGTCTAATCCCTGAAATCTATTCCTCACCTCCACTGTATATTCATCAGGGATATGATTTAGGTCATACCTGAACGGTTTAGTGGTTTTCCCGACGTTCTTCAATTTAAGCCGAAATTTTGCAAGAAGCAGCTCATGATCTGAGCCACAGTCAGCTCCAGGTCTTGTTTTTACTGACTGTATGGAGCTTCTCCATCTTTGGCTGCAAAGGACATAATCAATCTGATTTCGATATTGACCATCTGGTGACGTCCATGTGTAGAGTCGCCTCTTGTGCTGTTGGAAAAGAGTGTTTGCTATGATCAGCATGTTCTCTTGGCAAAAATCTATTAGCTTTTGTCCTGCTTCATTTTGTACACCAAGGCCATGCCTGCCTGTTATCCCAGTTATTTCTTGACTTCCTACTTTAGCATTCCAATCCCCTATGATGAAGAGGACATCTTTTTTTGGTGTTAGTTCTCGAAGGTGTTGTAGGTCTTCATAGAACCGATCAACCTCAGCTTCTTCAGCCTCAGTGGTTGGGGCATAGACTTGAATTACTGTGATGTTGAATGGTTTGCCTTGGATTCGTACTGAGATCATTCTATCATTTTTAAGATTGTACCCCAGTACTGCTTTTCCCACCCTTTTGTTGACTATGAGTGCTACTCCATTTCTTCTAAGGGATTCTTGCCCACGATAGTAGATATGATGGTCACCTGAATTAAATTCACCCATGCCTGTCCATTTTAGTTCGCTGATTCCCAAGATGTCGATGTTCAATCTTGCCATCTCATGTTTGACCACCTCCAGCTTACCTTGATTCATTGATCTGACATTCCAGGTTCCTAAACAATATTGTTCTTTACAGCATTGGATTTTCTTTTCACCACCAGACACATCCACAGCTGAGTGTCCTTTTGGCTTTGGCCCAGCCGCTTCACTCTTTCTGGCGCTACTTGGAAATACCCTCTGCTCTTCCCCAGTAGCATATTGGACACCTTCTGACCTGAGGGGCTCATCTTCCGGCATCATATCATTTAGCCTTGTGATACGTTCCATGGGATTTTCTTGGCAAGAATACTGGAGTGGGTTGCCATTTCCTTCTCCAGTGGACCACATTTTGTCAGAACTCTCTGCCATGACCTGTCCGTCTTGGGTGGCCCTGCACGGCATAGCTTATGGTTTCACTGAGTTACGCAAGCCCCTTCGCCACAACAAGGCAGTGATCCATGATAGAGCATCTCTACACCAGCCTAAAATCTGCATTTAAAATGGGTCTTTCTGCTTCCATTTTAAATGCGGGATCACAGTGGACTCCCTTTACATGTGCTTCCTTTCCCCCTCCCCTTTCCTCCTCCTTCTCCCCCTTCTCTGAGTCTTCTGTGTGTTTCATTGGTCTAGCTCCTCTTCTTGCCACTTTTCCTTTTTCATCGAGGGAACTCAAGCGCAACACAAGTGAGGTAATTTGATGCCTCATTATCTCTGATCTAAAAATTTAAAAATAGAATATAGGTCATTTAGTGCGGGAGACACCCTGGAGGTTCACAATGTCATCTAAAGGGAACACAAATGTCCGTGAGTGTGTGATTTCAACAGCAGGATAAAAGCTCCGTTTGAAGGAGCCCTTAGACAGAAAAAAGCCCTACAATACCCTGCCTAGATTGCCTTGATTAAATGTGTAAGTCATTCCACATTTCCTTCAACATCTCAAAAAGCACCTATATTGAGGTTTAACTGGTTGATTAATCAACTGAAAGGCACATGATTAAGCAAGCAAAGGTTCTTTAACTGGTTGAGGTTATTTTCTGCCAGTATAAAAGGCATTTCCCAGTATTCTGTCATGCTCTAACGTGGGGTTATGCAGGCCAGATGCGGCCATGAAAGAGGCTCGGCTATGTAGCATGAACATAAGAACATCAGAAGAGCCCTACTGGATCAGACCAAAGGACCACCTAGTCCAGCATTCTGTTCACACAGTGGCCAACCAGCTGTTGAACAGGAACCCACAAGCAGGGCATGAGCGCAACAGCACCCTCCCACCCATGTTCCCCAGCAACTCGTGTACATAGGCTCACTGCCTCTGGTACTGGAGGTAGCACATGTCCATCAAGACTAGTAGCCACTGATAGTCTTCTCCTCCAGGAATTTGTCCAACCCCCTTTTAAAGCCATCCAAATTGGTGGCCATCACGACATCCCGTGGTAGCGAGTTCCATAGTTTAACTCTGCGCTGTGTGAAGATGTCCTTCCTTTTATCTGTCCTGCATCTCCCACCAATCAGCTTCCTAGGACGACCCCGGGTTCTAGTATTTTGAGAGAGGGAGAAAAATGCCTTGTTATCCACATCCTCCACACCATGAATAATTCTGTACACCTCTATCATGTCTCCTCTTACCCTCCTTTTTTCCAAGCTAAACAATCCCAGCTGTTGGAACCTTCCCTCATAGGGAAGATGCTCCAGCCCCTTGATCATTTTAGTTGCCTCTTTCAGCACTTTTTCCAGCTCTACAATATCTTTTTTTAGATGTGGTGACCAGAACTGTACACAGTATTCCAAGTGTGGTCGCACCATAGATTTGTACAGGGGCAGTATGATATTGGCAGTTTTATTCTCAGTTCCTTTTCTAATTATGCCTAACATGGAGTCTGCCTTTTTTACAGTGGCCACACACTGGGTTGACATTTTCTTTGAGCTGTCCACCACAACCCCAAGATCTCTTTCCTCATCGGTCACCACTAGCTAAGATCCCATCAGGCTATACTTAAAGTTGGGATTTTTTTTGCCCCAGCGTGCATCACTTTACACTTGCTTACATTGAACTTCATTTGCTATTTAGATACCATTCTCCCAGTTTGGAGAGATCCTCTTGGAGCTCTTCACAACCCCTTTTTGTTTTAACCACCCTAAATATTTTGGTGTCATTGGCAAACTTGGCCACTTCACTGCTCACTCCTAATTCCAGATAATTTATGAACAGGTTGAAAAGCATTGGTCCTAATACAGATCCCTGTGGGACCCCACTCTTTACATCCTTCCATTGGGAGAATTTACCATTTATTCCTTCTCTCTGCTTTCTGTTCTTTAACCAATTACTGATCCATAAGAGGACCTGTCCTTTTACTGCATGACTGCTAAGTTTGCTCAGGAGTCTTTGGTGAGGGACTTTGTCAAAAGCCTTTTGGAAGTCCAAGTAAACAATGTCTACCAAATCACCCCTCTCTGCATGTTTACTGACACTCTCAAAGAACTCTAAAAGGTTAGTGAGCCAGGACTTACCTTTGCGGAAACCGTGTTGATTCTTTTTCAGCAGGGCTTGTCCTTCTATATGCTTACTTATTTTATCGCTAATAATGCCTTCAACCAATTTACCTGGAACAGATGTTAAGCTAACCAGCCTGTAATTTCCCGGATCCCCCCAGATCCCTTTTTGAAAATTGGTGTTACATTGGCCATCTTCCAGTCCTCTGGTATAGAGGCTGATCTTAAGGACATGATGCATATTTTGGTTAGAAGATTAGCAATTTCATATTTGAGTTCTTTGAGAACTCTAGGATGGATACCATCTGGGCCTGCTGGTTTATTTGCTTTCAATTTATCAACTTCATCCTTTGTCACCATTATTTGTCTGAGTTCCTTGGACTCCCTTCCTGAAAACATCAGTTCAGGCACGCTGCACAGGTATGTTTTGCAGGGAAGACGGATGAAAAGAAGCTTCTCTGCAATCTCTTTGTCCTCTTTCATTACTCCTTTAACTCCATTGTCCTCTAATGGTCCAACTGCCTCCCTAGCTGGTTTTCTGCTTCTGATATATTTAAAGAATCCTTTATTGTTGACCTTGATGTTGTTAGTGATATGCTCTTCAAAGTGCTTTTTTGAAGATTAGGAGTGTTACTCCGTGCACTGTAGATACAGTTAGTGAGCAAGAGGCGGCCTGTGGCAAACCGGTTTTGTGGGATGGGTTCCAGCTTCTTCCTTCTGATGAAGTGGACAAGGTGCTTTCATCTGTAAGGCCGACCACCTGCTTACTTGATCCTTGCCCATCTTGGCTCATTATGAGCTGCAGAGAGAGACTGGGTGAGGGGATCAGGGAAGTGGTGAATGTCTCCCTTGAGGAAGGAGTGATGCCATCAGCCCTCAAGGAGGCAGTGATAACACCACTCTTAAAGAAGCCCTCCTTGGATCCCCAAGTTTTGAACAACTTTCGCCCAGTCTCGAATCTGCCATTTTGGGGCAAGGTGATTGAGCGGGTGGTGGCGATGCAGTTGAAGGCACACTTGGAAGAAGCCGATTATTTAGACCCATTTCAGTCAGGCTTCAGGCCTGGACATGGGACAGAAACGGCCTTGGTCGCCTTGGTGGATGATATGAAGAGGGCTTTGGATAGGGGTGAATGCTCCTTCCTTGTTCTCCTTGACCTCTCATCAGTTGACCACAGTATCCTCCTGGACCGCCTGGAGGGGTTGGGCATTGGAGATACCATATTGCAGTGGTTCCGGTCCTTCCTATCCAGCAGGTACCAGAGGGTAGCACTGGGAGAGGAGGTGTTGGACCCGTGGCTGCTCACTTGTGGGGTGCCACAGGGTTCCATCCTCTCCCCGATGCTATTTAACATCTATGTGAAGCCACTGGGGGCTATCATCAGGAGGTTTGGGGTGTGGTGGCATCAATATGCGGATGACACACAGCTCTACCTCTCGTTCAAATCTTCACCAAGGTTGGCCGTAGAATCCCTGTCCAAATGTCTGGAGACGGTGAGTGGCTGGATGGGGAGGAATAAGCTGAAGCTGAACCCTGACAAGACTGAGGTACTTTTGGTGGGAGACAAGAGGAGGCTGGGGGATGTTAACCTGGTGTTGAATGGGGTATGGCTACCCTTGAAAGACCAGGTCCTCAGCCTGGGGGTCATTTTGGACTCCCAGCTGTCCATGGAAGCTCAGGTGTCAGCTGTGAGCCGGACAGCGCTGTACCAACTCCATCTGATACGGCAGCTGCGCCCCTTCCTTCCTGACCATCTGCTCCCATCGGTAGTACGTGCCCTGGTCTCCTCTCATTTAGACTACTGTAATGCACTCTACATGGGGTTACCCTTGAAGACGGTTCGGAAGCTGCAGCTTGTACAGAACGCAGTGGCTCGCCTGATTAAAGGCAGCTGCTGGTGAGATCACATCACTCCGGTGCTGAAGGAGTTGCACTGGTTACCAATTGTTTTCCAGGCCAAATTCAAGGTGTTGGTTTTGACCTTTAAAACCCTATATGGTTCCGGCCCGGCCTATCTTAAGGAGCGCCTCCAGCAACACCAGACAGGCCGCTTAACAACATCAGCCTCGGATGGCCTTCTCTCTGTCCCATCAGCCAGGACAGCTAGACTGGTGGGGATGAGGGAGAGGGCCTTTTCTGTGGTGACCCCCACTCTGTGGAACTCCTTCCCTGGGGAACTCCGCCATGCCCCCTCTTTAATGAGCTTTGGCCATGCATTAAAAACGTGGTTGTTCAGGCAGGCATTTGGGGTGGGTTAGGGTATTTTAGAAAATGTTTTTACTGTAGAATTTTATTGCTTTAAACTGTTTTATTATATACTTTGTACATCGCCCAGAGTGGCTGGGTGACCAGCCAGATGGGCAATTAATAAATTTAATAAACAAACAAACAAACAAACAAATAAATTTTGTATCTCTTATTGTCTGCTTGCACTGCCTTTGTGCAAGCTTGTGCTCCCTTTCCCCCCCCCTCCACTTGGCAAGACTTCCATTTTCTGAAGCTCTTTCTCTAAGAGCTCTCTTAACACTGCTGGTTAACCATGCTGGTGACCTCTTGGACTTGGTGGTGCCAGCTTTCCTAACCTGTGGTATGCATTTTAGCTGGGCTTCTATTATTGTGGTTTTGAGTAATCTCCAAGCATTTTGAAGGGATTTAATCTTCTTGACTCCCCCTCTTAACTTCCTTCTCACCAGTTCCCTCGTTTTAGAGAAGTTTCCTCTTTTGAAGTCAATTGTGACTGTGTTGGACTTCCCGGGCAGTTTTCCAGTTAAATATATATTGAATCTGATAGCACCGTGGTCACTGTTTCCAACTGGTTCAATAACAATCTTGTACTTGCATGGTTGATGTATTATAACATTTAAGGTTTTGGTAGGTAGGTGGGAGGGGGTAATTGGAATGTTCAGAATTTAAATAGTCTCCTTTTACTGTTGGGAGAGGGGAGAATAACAGGAGCTGGGTTTGTCTTGAATGGTCAGATAGGGTTTGGTGGCTTGAGGGTTGGGAAGGACTCTGGGCTCTAGCTTTGTGGGTGGATAGATTCTCTGGGAGGGGGAGGGAGGTTTAATTATTATTTTAGGGCACAATCCTATGCATGTTTAGACAGAGAAAAGACCTACAACACCCTGTAGGCTGGGGCATGCTGGCAGTTGCCTTTTCTCTATCTAAACATGCATAGGATTGTGCCTTTAAAGACTATTATTGGATGGGGTAGAGTAGGCAAGGATTTAAGAAAAATGTGAAACAACCATTTTTTTAACCACATGTTACACCAGCTAACTTGAAACACCCTTTGTAAATAAAGTAGAATTTTTGTTTTGTTTATACAAACAACGCCATAATAACGTTCTCCTTATGAACAGGGAAAAGGTTAAATGAAAATAAGAATGTAATAAGCTAGAGTCAAAATATCTACACACGCACACACAAACACACAGAGAGACAGAAACTGAAGGTTCTCTCATAGCCAAGAGGAGAGTGGTGGCAATGATAGTTTTAAAGGTTTGGGGAAAAAGAGAGGTTTTATCAGCAGTGGGAGAAGAACACCACTGTAGTGGATTTTGAGGTTGTCATGGTTGTATCCCTTCCTCACACAGTTGCTCTCTGTTTTTCCCTAAAGGAAGAGGTTGAGGGAATAGAAAGGTATTAAAATTTTAGAGTTAGAATTTGTACCTGGTGCTGTGGAGATTTTCATGAGGAGTGGTGATGAGATAATAATCACAAATGGGGAAATTCAACCTGTTCTGGAGGGGGTTGCACTCCCCCTAAAGGATCACGTTTGTAGTTTGGGGGTGCTCTTGGATCCAGAACTGTCACTTGAGGCACAGCTGAACTTAGTGGCACTGAGGACTTCTTAATTTAGAGATAATTACTATAATTTAAAGAGAAACACAATACATCTCACCATAGTGCAGAAGAAGGCGACCAGGTGAGCTGCGTACCTTTTCAGTCTACTGACCAGGTGCTAACTGTTAATGGGCATCTTCAAGCCCCCTCTTTCCCCTTCTACAGTCGCTTATGGTTCTTTATCTTTACACTGGGCTTGGCCTGGAGAGCTCTTCAAATAGAGAACACCTTCAAAGAGAGGGCTGTCCTCTGGCAGAACTTCAAAGAAAGGACACTCCTCTGTAAAGTAGGACACCTGAAGTAGGATTTTGAAATTAATCCTCATACTAATACATAGACCTGTGGCTAAGAGCTGCTTTTGTCTTTGAGTGCAGGCCAAGTGCAAAAGAACGAGGTATGTTTGGGGGGTGGTGGGGCAGTCATGAAAGATCTGTGGGTCTCAAGTACCAAAGGCACTCTTAAACTTTCTGTGGATTATTCCTGTTGTGAAAATTGAGGATGTTGCCAGCCCAACGATCCCATTCAAAGTGCTAGTTTTGACCTTTCAAGCCTTAAACAGTTTGGGTCTAGGTTATGCGAAGGTGTCAGGATTCCACTTCTGACCTGGACCCCCTGAGCAACTCCTTAAGGATCTCTTGCCTCCTTAAGAGTCCCACCTTCCTTCTTTTAAATTTCCCCTTCCCAGTGTCCTGGCCCAACAATCAAAGACACTTTCAGGTACAACACTAGTAATGTGGGGTTTAGGCTGTAGAAGTGGGGTGACTGGCACTCCAGACACAGGGTTTAACCACAACAGTTTACTAGTAGCTTTAAAGCAAGCAAATCACAACTAAAGGTATTTACACAATAGAGCTGAGCGAGACAAAAGGCATTAAGAGAAAATAAAAGGTGCAAAACGCAAGTTCCTTTACTCTAGCTGCCCTTAGACTTTTTTCTAGCCTACTCCTTCCAGCTCACTCTTCAGACCCTGCTCTCACTTTAGGCTCTGGCAGCAGCCTGGTCTTTCTCTCACCTTTTTACTGGTTCTCTCCCTCTGTTTATATACCTTCCTCCCTCAAAACCGAAAGTACTGCTTTCAAACCTGAAGAAATGAAACTTACAGGGGAATTGAAACAGAAACTTAACCAGAGAAATGAAACTGCTCCTCTCAGGGTCACCCCCTCTCAACAGAAAACTCCCGGTCTCTAAGCTTGACCATTTCCCCCTTTGCCTCTGTAGGCCTCAAACCTTCACAGAACGATTGCCTATGCCCATACGCACCTGCCCATGTTTTATGATCATCTTCAGAGGCCCACCACCGCTGAGATCAGTGAACTTGGTGAGCACTAGAATCAGGGCCTTCTCAGTGGTTGTCCTTATCCTATGGAATTCCCTCCCAGGAGAGATATGGTTGGCCCTGTTTGTGGTTAGTGCTGTGCCAAAAATGTCTCCCACATTTTTTTGAACCATTCTCATTCAATTTGATGGAAAAGAAATTGCTTTTGAAAAGAAATTCAAAGGAGGAGAAATTTTGGAGAAATTCTCATAGGCTGGGTTCAGGGTTCTTGTGCTTACCTTACTGGTGAGGTGGCTGAGGAGTGTGCAGGAGTGTCCAGTCTGTCATCATACAGTCATCTCTGTGGCAGCCTGTAGCCCCCTTGGCTTCTGCACTTCAGTTAAAGCCATCATGAGGAAAAACATCATGAGGCTATGAAAAACCATGTTTTTTTTTTTAGTTCAGGAAATGTAGGTGGCCTGGGAGGCTGCAGAGCAATGGGAAGATGTGTAAACACAGCACCCTCGGCCACCTCACCGTGCTTAGGTGAGCTCAAAAAGACCACCAAAAGAAATTCAAAATTTGGCCTCAGAAGTGTGGAAACCTCAACACAGTTGATGCTGTTGCCACTTGCAGGAGCAATGCAACAAACCAAAAACACTTAGGAAAAAAGACAGAAGCTGTGCTAACCCCTGCCAATAGTGAGCCCTATCTGTGAGAAACTGTTGGAGAATTTCTCCTCCCCTAAGTGAAATTTGGTGAAATTGTCCCCCCAGTTTCTCTGCCCACAAATAGGCTGGAGAATTTTGAGAGGCCCTTTGTGCACAGCTCTGTATGTGCTTGTGTCAAGGGACCAGCTATGCCCCGGCCATGAGTGGAAAGGAGACCAGGCTGAAGAGAATGTCCTACTCCTGTTTGTCCTTCCCTTTCTGCTATGTTTTGCTGCTACCAGGTGGAATTTGTTTATTTTCACAGACTGCCTCCACCAAACAGCCTTAAAACCCTTTGGGTCTCTTGTAAAAACTTTTAGGTAGTGTGGGGTTTGGCTTTTAGGCCTGGGGTAGGTAATGCAACAAGAAAAGTGACTGCAAAGTTTAAATTACAAAAAAATTAAAAATTACGGGAAAAGTATTATTATTAGGAAAAAGGGTTTTTAACATCTGAATAGTTACAGCACATAGACACCAAAACCAAAACCAAAAGAGCAAAAGGTTAAGAAAATAAGCAGGGTAAATGCATTCAGCTAATTCCAAAATAGACTGGGTCCCTATTTTCTTTAAGTTCTTCCAAGTAATATCTTTCTATAAGAGTTCTCAGCTTTTTCAAGCATTCAGCTTGTCCCAAGCAGCTCTCTGATTTTCTTTCTCTTTCTGATTCTTCTTTCCTTCCAATTTTACTCTATTTCAACCTTCTTCTACCCCAAACTGCCTTTTTGCCTCTACTTTTTATATGTTAAATCTAGACTGTTCTCTTGTAATTGACCAATCAAGAGGGCTCACCTTTACCCTAAATTCCTTCTGTTTTCTGCAAAGCCTCTGCATTTTGCAGAACTGAAACCTATCTTGCAAAATTACAGTCCTCCCAGAGCCACAATGTAAACAAAATCTTTCTGCAGGCTCCTCATCTCCCCAGCCATCTGTTCCACCTTCAGTCCACTCCTTTTACCTCCTCTACTTTTGCAGACTTGATGGAACTGAAGCCTAGTAAAACATTAACTGAACTTTTGACCTTTTGGTTTTACACTGATCAGCATACACAGAGAAAAAATTAACCCTATTAACATCCAATCTAAATTTTATGCAAAATTAGAAGACACTTCTGTCCTTTCACAGGCTGTTTTTAAGAGGGTTTAAAAACTCATCTGTTGTTTCTGGATTTTAATTGAAAACATTTATGTTATTCACTGCGGACACATATTTTGAAATTGTACTTTATTGAAACTGGTTTCATTTAAAACTGTTCATATTTAACTGATTTTCTTAATATGTTTATATTGTTTTTATGCTGTACGTCACCTTTATGGTACTGAAAGGCAGCTAGGGAATGGATTCAAGAAATAAACAACCAATAAAAGAAATAAATAACACGAGGAAGTGGTTAGCATTAGATTCAAATCCGGTTCATCCCAAATAATTGGTGACACTGAAGGAGTGTGGCGAAGAGGAAAAAGAAAATCATGATATTATTATATTTCTATCTCATATTTCCTGCAAAGAGCTCAGGGCAGTATACAAGGTTGCCCCTCCCCCCTCCCCATTTTATCCTCACAACAACCCTGTGGGGTAGGTTAAGCTGAGAGATAGTGACTGGCCCAAGATTACCTAGTGATCTTTAAGGCTGAGTGAGGAATTGAACCTGGGTCTCCTTGTTCCTAGTTCGAAACTGTAACTATATAGGCTCTCTGTTAAGTTATCTCTTTCTTTAATTGCTTCAGCACTGCACTTGATTGGTTCCTGAATCACAGCGGTCCCATCCCTGGTTTAACTTGAAGGTGAGTAACTTCTATCTGCAGTTACTGGGATATGCCACCATGAGGAGACTTTTCCCTATAATTCTGCTGAGATTGCTTGTTGGGATGGGAGAACGAGTGATGTTTGAGCATGTTGAGGTTTTCTGTTTTCTACCTTGACGCTTGTCTTACCTTAATCTTACCTCATTCTCACACCGGAATGCAAGATTCTTCCTCTTTTATCAAAGAGGAAAACTGCATTTCAGAACATGGAAATGTACACTTTTCCAAGCACCTCCCCCACCAAACACACACTTTCCCACCATGGACTAAAGTTGAAAATGTGGTTTTGGGGAGGAAATGCATATTTTCAGAAGTTCACACTTTCAAATGTGAACACAAGCTCAAGAAATTGCAGAATTTCCTCAAGAATTATGCTCCTTTTTGTGTTCATGTTTGGGGTTGTGAACAGGACATGTTCGTATGATTTGCAAAAAGGAACGAAATTCTTAGACATCCCTCATCTCTCCCGTTTGCCACATGGGGGCAACATGAGTAAGAATGCCTAGCACATTAAAAAATTAAAAGTGTTCTCTTGTACACATCCTGTATGCAATTCTAGACACATGGATTGGGAACATTCACCCAAAGAGGTCTCTAAGCACTGATTCACCATATTGCACAGTCTGGAAGAAAACTGAAAGAGCTTAAGGGTCACTTCCCATACAATTCTCTGGTTTAAGAGGAATAGAGAATTGCTACAGAAAGAGAGTGAAAATAAAGAAAAAGGAGGCTACACATACACTAGTGTGCCTGTATGTGTGCCTGTGCACCCGCGTGCACGCACGCACATGCGCACACATGCACACTTTGACTGCAATTTAATGAAAAAGAGATTTATTAAATATTTGGAGGGATGTAATCTGCCTTTTGCAGCAATAATATTTAACAAACACAGCTACGGACAATTTAAATGCAACTATTCCCCACTACCCCAGCCACATTTGCAAAAATACATTTGAGATAAATCAAGAAAAGAGGCATTAAAGGCTACCAAAGATCTGCAAACAGGAATTAAATCAAGTGTGAAAGAGCCATAAATACTTCAAGCCTTGGTGAACTATCCCCCCCGCCCCCGGCAATCTCTGAGGCTGGGGTGCTGAATGGCCTTCTGCATAAAGCTATTTTAATTGCTTTTCCCTGAATGTGTAAACTGAGAGTCGCAAGGAAGAGGAGGTGGAGTCGCCCAGCTCAGCTTGTAGGGTGCGGAGTGGAGGCCCACGTCTCTGCTCTGCTGTGCGAGGCCAAATTGGATAGAATCAAATGCCGTGGCTGAATGCACCGGCACATTACTGCACTTCGTAAGCCCTCTTTGGGCGTTCATTCTTCTGCGTTGGATGAACACGCAAGGAGTGCTCCAGACCTGCCCCCACTTCTCACGTCCATCGCCCTGTACATGTGGAGGCCAACAGTCTGAACCAGACAGCCTCCTGTATCCGTCAGGGCTCTCCACGCAATTAAGAACCCCAGAAAATCAGGGTTCAGTGTGGAAGAATGAAGGTGTGCCTAAAGAGAGCTATAGTGCTGCAGCAACGCAGGAAAGCCCTCCAGCCTGCCACCAATGAAACACAAGTCAGGGTTGTGCAAATGCTCCAAATGCAGCAGCACCAGGCGCAAGTCAGACAAGGGAAGACAAGAAGAGGGAAATCGCAGGACAGCGGAAAAGCCCTATCCTTTTGCTTGGTCAGCTGGGGTTTTATTATTTATTTCTTTAATTTAGAAACACGTAGACCCTGTCTTATCTCAGAAGAGATCTAGGCAGGTTCCAACAAGTCAATGATTTAACCATTCAAAATGCCTTGGAGGGAGCAATCCTATGGCCGCTAGTCAACGGCTAGACGGCCATAGGATATCTTGTTTTCTAGGAACCGACCTCGGAGCCCGCGCTCCGAGGTCGGTTCCTGGAGAACCAACCTTCCCCCACTTCCGTGCTGCCTCGGAGGCACCGCAGAAAAGCCCCATCCTCTGCGCTTGCAAGAGGAACGTGGAGCAGCCCAAATGGGGCGTTTCTGGGGGGTGTTCTGGGGCAGAGAGGGCGGAAATGCCTGTACAACACATTCAGGGTGTCGTACGGCAGCCTCCTCCCCTGCTCTGCTCTCCTGCAGCCAGACAGCTGCAACCGGCTGTCTAGCTGAAAATGCAGGGCAGGCGAAGCACAGCGGGAAGGATCCCCTCCATACTTCTCCTGCCCTGCATTGGATAGGCGGTTGCCTATCTGCATAGGATTGCGCCCTAGATGTCTAATTTATAAGAGCTTATTTAACCGGGCCAGCAGTGCTGGCTCTAGATTTTGACAGACTCTTGGGCAAAACCCCTTCAATGGGCCCCCTCCCTCAGTGAGTCTACCTTCACCAACATTGTCACCCATTGCTCTTGTCCCTCCTCTTTCTCATAACTGCTACCACTTGCTGCTTGACAGGTAGAGAGAGCCAGTGAGCAAGTAGGCTGTAGCATCTCCTGCTCCTCCTTCTCACTGCCACCATTGTCTGGGGAAGAGTGAGAGGAAAGGGAACAAGCAGGCTGCAATGGTGAGGGGGAGGAGCAACTCCAGGGGGCTTTTATGGGAGGGGGTGTAGACCCTTGGTAAGTACCCAACCATGGGTCTACCCTTGACGATGGCCCTGCTGGCCATGACAACAACCAGCCATGCCTCTAGGAAAATTTACTAGAATGAAGACAACAGCTCTTTTGTTGTTTTTCCCTAACATCAGCTAATCAAAGGTAGACTATTTCTGTACATGGAAGTTTACTCTCACTCTTTCAGATATGCATATCTGCAACTTTCTATGGTGGTGGGGAGTTGTCTGAGATATTAGTACTTAATTCCCCCGCTGCTGATTTTATTACAATGATTATACAGACAAAGAATGAAATACAAAGGTAGCAGTTATTGCTAGTATTGGTTGACCAAACCCTCCACCATGAATGCCTCTCACCCTTTTCAAAAGCAATCTAAACTTAAGGGCCGCCCCACATTTTGGGACAAGGAATTGCATCTCCCCTGTTTTTGAGGGCGGCAAAACCATCAGATTGATTGGGACCCTGATGGGCCACCGTATTTTTCTGCTGGATGATGTTTGGCTCAGCGGGTTACAAGTTGCACAGGTCCATCTTGGGATAACATCACAAGTAGAATGAAACGGAGCGCTCTGCAAACGTCTGCGGTGCCTCTGGGTTCACATCAGGCCAATGATGCGAACGGAGTCATGCGCTTGTGAGTGATGTATGGGGACGCTGCCTTTGGCACTGTGTTGCATCAGGTTGGAGCGCAGGTCAAAAAGATCCTAGGGGTGAAAAAACGACCTCTGACAGAGCTGGCTGCCTCTCCTGGGGGCGGCTGCCTTCCTGCCAGCAACCAGCAGAGGCCACTGTTGCCCTTTGCTAAAACAAAGAGAAACTAGATGGTTTGGAAAGAGAAAAGGGGACTTTGCAGAAATAGGTGGAATAGGATGGAACTGCCTTTGGGTTGCCTTTTTTGGGTAGCTTTCCCACCACCAAGATCTCCTTTTTTTGCGCTCTCTCTCTCTCTCTGTCTCCCCCCACCCTCTGTCTCTGTCTCTGTCTCTGTCTCTGTCTCTCTGTGTGTGTGTGTTTGTGTGTGCGTGCGTGATGGTGGATGGGGAAACCAGATTAGCACATATGAGATATGGCCACACCATACTTTTATTGCATTCTGATGTTGGTCATGTTGTTTTGACTGCAACTGTGGCTGGGTAAAAATGTGCAACCCCCCTTTTTGTGCACTCAGAAGCAAAGCTAATATCCACAGAAGTATTCAGCGAACACATCGGGGGGGGGGGGAATGGGTTATTTGGCTATGGGGACTGCCAAATCTACCAGGACTTGATTAGTGGTTTGTTCTCTCCAGAGGGTGTTGCTTTTGCTGCTGCTGGCACAACTCGTGTCCTCCCTCCACCCAGGTCCCCCTCTCCCTGATGCCAGAGGACTGTGAACTAGAGGATTCTGGGGAGGGAGTGTTAATCAGGCCTCATTTGTGATGGCTATGAACTCTTGTGTTTCATGGCCTGCATCCTAAAACCTGCATTCTAATTCCCCACAGGAGCAAGATTTACACTTTCAATTTTATGTCTAGTTGGTTAATGGCCCATTACTGTCAGAAGGATCAGTAGCTAGAAGTTAAATCCAGCTAGATTTATGATAAAGAGGGAGCCAAAGGCTCCAACTAAAAACAAGGAGAGGCCAAGGTAACCAGAGGTGTAGCCCTTCTAGGGAAAATGGGCCTCTGAAAGATTTGATGAATAAATGATGCTAGGGACAAATGTGCCAGTTAGAGATTTTAAGGATAACTGCGAGCAAATTGGCTGCTGGGCGGATGCTCCAGCTTGCCATTTCAAGCAGCAGGTTCATAGGGAACAGATGTCCTTCCTGGTGCCTGGACTGACCTCATAGTGGACATGAAGAGAAATTAGCACCTCTGTAATGAGGTACTAATGTTCCAAGAATGAAGCCCATGCATAGTATCCTAACCAGGGACAGTATTTGGCACAGTATGAAACCTGGTCTTAACACACTGCTTAACCCTGGAATACAAGTCAAAAGAGTACCCCTACACATGCAAAGAGTGCATTGCAGTCACTGCTGATTAAACAGAATTTACCCCAACATAACTGGAAATTAAGGGGACAGGAAATATGGATTCCACGCATGTATTATCTTACAAATGAACCATTTTAGAAATATCATGGTTTGGTTATATTCACTGGGTTGTGCCAGGATGTATGTTGTACATGGTCAAATGTTATGCAAGGTGCCACATGGGTCCTTGCCACCCAACCATCGCCTAGTCAGCAGGAAGGATGGTGCCCTTAGTGCAAGGGTGCTGGACCTGTTTCAGCTTGAGGGCCAAATTCCATCTTGGAGAAGCTCTCGGGGGCCGCATTCCAGTGGTGGATGAGGCCAAGTGCAAAAGGGGTGGGGCTAAAAATACCAGCCTATTTTAGCTTAAGGGCTTCTCCACATGGGGCTTTTATCCTGCGATTGAGATTGGTTACTCACAGAAGTTCGTGGGTCCTTTACACGACGTCGTCAACCTCCAGGGTGTCTCCTGCGCTAAATGACCTTTATCCCATTATTATTATTATTTTTTAAGATCAGAGATAATGAGCTATGAAATTACAGCGAGTTGAGTTCCCTTGTGAAAAGAGGAAATCCTGCAATAAGAGGAGCTAGATCACAGCCCCATCTAGTGGCTGTATAATGAAACATATAGAACACGCAAATAAGGGGGGAAAGAGGGGCAGAGGGAAGGAAGTGAGTGTAAATGGAGCCCGTCGTGATCCTGCATTTAAAACGGAAGCAGAGAGCCCCGGTAAAGTTGCAGGATTTTAACCTTGTGTAGAAATGCTCTAAAGCTCTTCCTGCCTGTAACAAAGCCTTAGGAGAGGCATTTCAACCTTTTAGAATGGGGGAAAAGGCTGTGCAAAAGCTGGAAAACTGCCAAACAATTGGCAGATGGGGGAAAGGAGTGTGGCCACCTGGGGGACCATGGCAGGTCAGATTGGCAGCCCAGGTGGGCTGGATTTGGTCCGCAGGCCTTAGTGGAGGGAGTGGGTGTGCCCAGGAGAGAATCCCCACAGCTCCCAGGAATGGAGGAAACTGGTTGACATGGGAGCTGGGTGAATTTGCAGACTGCTTTGCTAGCTGTGGGGGAACAGCAGGAGGGACTTAGAGGGACCCCTGGAAGAGGCAGGATGTCATGTAAACTCACCTCCCCCAACTCTGTCTGCTCCACTTGAATCCGTTCATGGACACATAGGAACATCTCTGTATTTGTGATCACACACACACGCTCCGCATTGAGTGTGTCTTCTTAGCTTCTGGAGCTGTAGCATTAAAGCTGCTCCACGGAAAGGTCTGTCAACATTACTGACCTCGCTGGCGCGAGGGTTTATAGCTGGGCCATAAACATGCGCTGCGGCCTTCGCAACACGCTAAGTGAGTCCCCAGACAAGGCAGGGAGATGGAGGTTTGTTATTTATTTTACAAACAACAGAGCCATTTATTTTGGTGGCTGCTGCGTTGTAAACAAGAGCTGCAAATAAGGGAAGTTGGCAAGGGACTGGCGAGATCTCCAAAGGATGGTGAGACAGAGGAACAGGCAGAGGCTGGAGAGGGGAGGAGGTTTGTGAGCAGGTGGGGCTCTTGCGCTTTTCATCATTTTGGAAAAGGGGGAATTTTGGCACATGCAGCTTCTCATCCCAGCTAATGCTACAGTGGCAGAGAAACCTGGTAGATAGATGGATAGATATTATCATTAGTTCTAAATTGGTGTTTTTTTCTTTTCTTTTTTTAATTAAAGAAAATATCAGAGATAGAGTACAATTACTTTAAAATTAAATAGACAAGCAGTTGGTTCCCAGTGAACGCAGTTTGTGGGGAAAAATAAAATCACAGTTTATGGACATAAATAAACTCCTGACTTTGAATTATGGTGAAAACTGCAGTTATTCATGGAATCTGTGTGTCAAGAGCTTTCCAATGAAGTGTGGTTCATGAGAATCGGTCAATGGGAAGGCAGCCAAAAAGGAATGACCAACTAACTCCCAACTTTATATTATATAAGTAAAATATATGCTTGATAACACGCTATATTTTATTTCCTTAATATTACCTTACACTCACCATTTCCCCTGACTGGCAGGACATTTTAAGACATAGAATTATAGAGCTGGGAGGGATTTTGGAGATCATCTAGTCCAACCCCCTGCTCAGTGCAGGCTCTGCATTGCAGTGTGCAGCTACAGCATCCCTGGCAAAGGGCCATCCAGCTTATGCTTTAATACCTCCAGCAAAGGAGAACCCACCATCTCCTGAGACAGATTGCTCCACTGCTGAACAGCTCTCACTGTTGGGACGTTTCTCCTAATGCTTAGCTGAAATCTGCTTCCCTGCAATTTCTATCCATTGGTTCTAGTCCTGCCTTCTGAAGTCACAGAGAACAAGTCTGCTGCATCTTCTGCATGGCAGCCTTTCAGATATTTGAAGGCCGCTATCATGCCTCCCCTTAATCTACCCTTCTCCAAGCTAAACATACACAATTCTTTCAACTGTTCCTCGTACGACTTTGTTTCTGGACTCATCATCCTGGTTGCTCTTCTCTGGATGTGCTCCAACTTGTCAGTGACCTTCTTAAAATGGAGGTCCCAGAACTGGACACACTACTCCAAATTTGGCCTGACTAACACAGAATAGAGCAGAACTATTATTTCCTGTGATCTGGACACTATGCTTCTGTTAATGCAGTGCAAGTTGCATTAGCTTTCTTAGCTGCTGCATCACACTGCTGGCTCATATTCAGCTTGTGATCCACTAAGACACCTAAGTCCTTATCACCTGTATGACTGCCAAGCCAGGTCTCCCCCATCCTATACTTGTGTCTTTGATTTTTTGTATCTAAATGCAAGATTTTACTTTCATTTCTGTTGAATCTCATCTTGTTAGATTTGGCCCAGTGTTCTAGCCTGCCTAGATCCTTTTGAAACTTCATCCTTTCCTCTGTGGTGTTGGCTATCCCTTCTAGCTTCATGCCATCTTCAAATTCAATAGGTAACCGCTTTACACCCTCATCCAAGTCATTTATAAAAATGATACGAACAGCAGCAAGAGCTCTGTGGCACTCCATTTGAGACCTCCCTCCATGAGGATGTCGAGCCATTAATTAGCAGTCGTTGAGTATAGTTGCTCAGCCAGCTAAGGATCCACCTAACTGTAGTATTGTCCAACTCGCATGTTACCAACTTGTCATCAAGGATATCATGGGTAACTTGGTCAAATCCTTTGCTGAAACCAAGTTATACTATGTCCACAGCATTCCCATGATCTACCAAACTCGTAACTCTGTCATAAAAGGAGAGAAGTTTGGACTGGCATGACTTATTGCTGAGAAATCCGTATTGATTCTTAGTATGAATTATTTTCTAGAAGCTCACAGACTGACCACTTAATCATCTGTTCAAGACTTTTGTCCAATACTGATGTCAGGTTGACTGGTCTGCATTTCCCTGGATCTATCTTTCCCCCCTTCTTGAAGATAACATAGGCCCATCTCCAGTCTTCCAGGAGTTCTCAAAGATTACAGACAGTGGCTCTGAAATAACAGCTGCAAGCCCCTTCAGCACCCAGAGATGTAATTCATTTAGGCCTTGAGACTTGAATGCAAGGGCCAGAGATGTGTAAGGATCAGTTTCCTGGTAAGGAAAGAGAGCAGTGGCATCTTCGTAATGTACAAATATATGTCAGGGTTGGATTACAGCCTATAGAGCCCCAAAGCAGTTCTGATTCTGAGGAAGAGATAGAAACTGTGGGAGAGGAACCTGCACGCTGTTCAGAGGCGTTGCCGGAGGGAGAGCCCCTCCCTGCTCACATTCCTGAGAGTGGTAGCGACCCTGGCAGGCAGGGGGAGGGACAACTAGGCGCAAGGACAAGTGGGAGATGGAGGGCACCGAGAGGAGGCGCTCAGCCTGCTTGGTGTGACATCAACAGCTGCCCCCTGATGCCCCACGGGAAAGGGGCAGACTTTCGCCTCCTAGCCCTTAAGTTCAGAGGCTTTCCGCCTTTTCCCTCCAAATGGAGACCAACTGATTCACTAAGGCTAGAAACCCTTGGTAGGCAGCTCTCTTAAGTTTCCCTCATTTGGCTCAGGCAATTAGCATCTGTAAGCGTCATTAGGTTGAATGGAAATAAAGCCTTGAAAAAGAGCCCTATCGTCTGCGTGTTGATTCTGGCTACTTGAGGATTTCAGAAGGCAGAAAGGGCGCTTCTGACAATATACATGTTAAAGGGAGCGGAGAGGGAGTCAGCAGCCATCCAGAGACGTAGCACTAATCCTGGCACAGTATCAGTCCTCCAAAAGCAACCGCAGACCCTTACAACTTGGGCTGAGAAGTAGTATAACAATGAACTTCCATAAATGACCACCAGAACAACTAGCCAAGGCTGTGGTTTGTCAGCCAGTTGTGAAAAACAACAACCTCGCCCTCTAACGTCTCCCTTTTTCTCTGGCTGGATTTGAAGCACAAAGTGGTATCCTTCGGCCTTGGTCTGAGCAGTGCGTGGTGTGAATTCCAGTGGCTGAGAGTTGCCACTGGCCATCGAAGTCAATGAAGCAACACCTTCAGCTACTAAGCTGGGTAAAAGGCTAGAGCGGCCTTCTCCAACCTGGCGTCCTCCAGATGTTTTGGACTGCAGCTCCCAGCATTCCTAACCATTGGCCATCCTGGCTCGTACTGATGGGGGGGACGGACTCCAAAACACCTTGAGGGCACCAGATTGGGGAGGGTTGGGCTAGAGAGAAAGGTTTTCATCTATGGATGTTGCCCAATAGGATCGTATGCCTTGTGGCATGACGCTCTTTGGTAGCCACCCATGAAATCTATTCCAAGTGCCTTTCTGTGTTATCTGGCTTGCTGCTTTGGGAATGTAGAAGTCTAAGCTAGAAAGGCGATGTAAGCTTCCGTTGACATTGCCGAATTCTGGAAGAGGCAGACTGTTGCACAATAGGATGAAAGAATCGGCCTTGGCACCCATCCCCCCCACTTTTTGTTCCCTTCAGGTGTCAGGGACCCCCAGACCCCCACAGTGAGCCTCATTCTAGGCAAGGCCAGGTTTTGCATCCTAATGCAAATCCTGGAAGTGAATGGATTTGCCTCTGGATTTGCTTGCAGGGGGGTGGGGGAAGGAAGAGGTGGGAGAAGAGGGCCAGAAGGGGGCAGGCAAGTTTATGGAATAGCATTCCCCAAATGGTGTGATGGGCCACATTGGTGAGCCATGAGAAATACATTCATGAAAAAATGAAAGGCTCCTGGGAGCCCCAAACACTAAGCCACAGAGGATGTTGCCTGCTGTAGCTCTGTGAGAGTTGGTGCTCTAGGCTTGATTCCAGTCAGGTCATTCTGCCCTGTTCCTTCCATGGGTGTGGTTGCAGCACTCAGTTGCTCCTGACTCAGATGCAGCAGAACTCTCTATTCTCAGCAGAGGCTTTGTGTTGGGTCTCTGTACGAGTCCCTGCTCTAGCCTTGCATCCTTTCAGTTTGTCCCTAGTAATTCTTCTCCATCTCTACAATGGCTGTGGGTGGATATAGAGACACAGCAGAAGTAATTGCCTACAGAAGAGGCTGCCTGCTCCAGCGTGGTCTGATTCTCTGCTCCAGCCTTGCCTTCTTCCAGTCAGCCTCTGCTGAAAGTGGACAGCTCAGTCATGTCTTGGCATGTCATCACTTCCCACTCAGAGATACAGCAGTGTGATGCATCCTCCTTGGAGAGTTCCCACTGTCTCTCTACACGGGGGTCACTATTCTGGGTTTGCCTCCTTCCAGTCAGTGCAGTGACTCATGCAGAAATCCAGGGGACTGGGCTTGTTTAAAGAGCACGTCGTATTTACCCTTTCCTGCTTCAAACATAAATCATATTGGGTGAAAGGCCTCGTCTGTCTGTCCGTCCGTCCGTCTGTCCATCCATGAAACACTGTTCTCAAAGGAGGAGGATGGAGCTGGTGGTGGTACCCTGTTGGCCAAACATCTACTAGGGCAGCTGTGCCAGGAGTTACCTGGAGCCTCAGGCAGTCATTTGGACAGGGCTGCCTTGCACGGGATCAGGCCCTCCTCTGATTGTGTCCTTCAGCTCTGGAGAACCTTGTCTGCTGATTAAAAACTAATTACCTCCCCTTCTTAGGAGCGGCTTTACCTCCAAGGTCTCCCAGGCCTTAATCAAGCCGCCTCTCCCTTGAAAGAGTGACTGAGATTGCAGTTCCGTCCATCCTCATTAGTTGCGAACGGGTTTCGCACCAAAGCCTGAGAGCTGCAAAAGACGAAAACAGTCCAACGCAGAGTAGCCTATAGTCAGGGTGATGATTCAGATGGGTAGGAGTGTTTTGAGTGACAGCTGGAACATAACCGTGTGTTTTCCAGGGCCCTCTGATCTTTGATTGGCCCCTGAGGCAGGTGGGGTGGCCCAGATGGAACGTTCCATATGGCCACGCCTCTTCGATTCTTGATTGGCTTCTGAGATGGTGCGGGTGGAACCAGATGGAATGTTCCATGTGACCACACACCCCTGGTGGGCTCTGGTGACAGGAGGCGGGGGCTGTACATTTTTACTGGAACCTTCCAGCATCGCGGTATAAATGAAGAAAGCCCTGGAACGGTAGCCCTGTCTCCTTTAGGTACAGCCTAGGACGGCAAGCCATCCAGCTGAGGCCATCCATCACCGCCGTGTTTGGAAAGGAACTTTGTTGATAAAAAGTGCTTTCTGCACCTGGGGATCTATCATTCTGGCAGGCGGTTTTGGCATATAATAAAACACAGAGTCCTCCTTGTTTGTTTTCCCCCCACTCCCGTTTGGCTTTTATTATTATTATTATCATTAGGAAGCTTAATGCCATGTATCTTGCCGCTTCATATAAATAACTCCTCAAACAGAATGGAGGGAACTAGCAAATGGGCAGCTGTGTTGTTGGGGTTTGGGCTTTTTTTTTGTTACAATGGGCTTGACAAGACAAATCTATGGGAATATGCCACCACATCAGAAAGACAGATAGGCCAGGCTTGGATAAATATGTTCAGCCGGGTGACAAACAGCTTGCTTGGGTGGCAGGTGCTATATTTATCCTGTGCAAGAGGCATTTGGTGCTAATTTATTTAATTATAAGATGTGCAGGGGACACCACAAGGGGCTGCTACAGATCTTGGAAAGAGTGGGGAAGGGTCGAGAGGCACCTTTCCTTATTAAAACACTAGAGCATGAAGGGTAGGAAGGCAATTCTTTTAATAACAAAAATCCAGATAGCTTACCTGACTTTATAAATAATGCAGCCATTCTAGATTCTCCAGGCATGCTGGCAGGATGCTCAGCCCCAAAGCTGTGTGCTAGAGGTAATCCCGAGCATTTAACTAACATGGTTGGGAATCCCCCATTATGGTTACCAAGTTTCCTGTAGCTTGGAAATTGAGACCTAGGGGGTTGAATTTTGGAGACAAGGGGTGGGGCCCGGTGGGCTGGGGGCAGAGCATAGAGGCACATGATGGAGGCAGGGATGGCACCTGGCTGGTTGAGGAAGCACCTGATTGGGCCTGGTGCCTCAGGGGCCTGATAAGCCAGGAGATGGAGCTAAGAGCAAAAGCTGCCATCAAGCCAAGCAGAAATTAGAATTGAGTTCTGGACCATCACCCTGAGATTTTATGCCTTCTCCTGGAGATCCTGAGAATGGGGTTGGAACCCTGAAATACAAGGCAGGTCCTACTCTGAGACCTGGGAGAACTGTATAAATCCTGATCCAAGCTGACATTGCTTGAAGCATGAAATGCCCAGCTAGGTTGTACCACCAAGGTTGGAACTCAACCCAGGGTTCTCTTGAATATGGTTCTGGCTTTCCCATGGCAGCCAGGAAGGGAATCAGGCCAGAGAAACAGGCTCTAGCAAGCAAGGCAGAATGGGAGAGACAGTAGGCAGAGAAGAGGAGCCTAGAGACTGCTGCCCACGACCAGGAATTCTTCTTAGAATCATAGAATAGTAGGGTTGGAAGGGGCCTATAAGACCATCGAGCCCAACCCCCTGCTCAGTGCAGGAAGCCTGATTCCCATGCGGTCTCCCAACCAAGTACTAACCAGGGCTGACCCTGCTTAGCTTTGAGTCTAAAGGAAGGCTGGGAGGATTGACCAGGAGAGTCAGACTGAAGAGTCCCACCAGGTGGTCAGGGTGTAGCTTGGCAGCAAGCGAGACGTTGGGATGAGGCATGATTGCATGCAGGGTTCAAAAAATCCAGCCAAGGGACTCAACTGGAATGCCCATTTTGAAATGGAGACCTGCTGAAGCATATTTGCATCCATCTAGCACAAGGATGGGCCTGACAGGTTTGTGTGTAGGGTGGCCACTTATGCATTGCCCCCAAAGAGGAAACCTATCACCAAAAAGAAAAAGAAGGGGACGCCAATTTGCATAACATTTGCATATGCAAATGCATATGCCTAGATGCAAATTTAGAAAAGATAACTATAATTTAAATAGCAATACAGTACATCCCACCATTGTGGGAAAGACTGTGTGCCTGCTAAGTCTGCTGTCCAGGTGCTTTCCAACCAAGTGCTTTCTGTTGATGATGCATTTCCTCTTTTGAGGCAGTGATTCAGTCTGTTGTGTTTATTGTCTGCTACTTCTGGCTCTCTGGGTTCTTTTCTATCCTGTTTTTAGTCCTGAGGTGTGTGGGTTATTTTAATGATTGGATTATCTTTTCATTTTTTTTATTATCATTGTTTTCCCCCCTTCTTTTTACATCTTGTTAGCCACTTTGTGCATCTCCATTGGAGGAGAAAAGTGGGAAGGAAGTGTTTAGTGTAAACAAAATAAAAAGAAATATAAAATAGAGCTTAAAAACCCAGGACTGCAAACTGAGCATCGTCTGTACACAGGCCTTTTGACAAAGCAACCAGCTGGCAATGCAGCTGGCAAAACCGATGGTGTGGAAAAAATGGCAAAGAGATTAATTGGGCCCTTCCCTGCAAGCAAGGCACTATCCTCTGCGTTGCGAGTTCTGAATCTGGGCAGAGGCTTTTAAAAATGAACATGTGTTTGGCCTGTGGTTAAACTGCATGACAGGTTTTGTAGTCTTCAGCCAGCATAACAGCCATCATGGCACATGGGCTTTTCCAGATTTGAGTGTGGAAAATGTGCAGACCAGGCACTGATCTGGGCAAAGCATATGTGCAGGATCGCAAGGAAACATGGCAGCTGGAAGCATAGCACTGGCAGATGCTGCCCAAAGCAGATGCAGGGGAAAAATGATGGCTCCCAGGGCACCAGATTATGGGCTGGGTTGCCCTTCGCACAACATAACTGAATTGCACTGCACATATAGGGCAATTCGTTTTTATGAAGATTATGGGCTGGGCTGCCCTTCTCACAACGTAACTGAGTTGCACCGCACATATGGGGCAATCTGTTTTTATGAAGACTGGGATGTACACTACGGCAGTCCCACTGCCAACCAGCAGGGGACAGCATGTGAGAGCCAGCATGGTGTAGTGGTTACAGTGTTGGACTGGAACTCGAGAGATCCGGGTTCTAGTCCCCACTCAGCCATGAAGCTCGCTGGGTGACTTGGGGCCAGTCACTGACACTCAGCCTAACCTACCTCACAGGGTTGTTGTGAGGATAAAACGGAGAAAAGCGGGAGGAGGGCCATGCTCGCCGCCTCGGATTCCTTGCAAGAGGAAAAAAAGATGGGATATGAATGTAATAATAAATAAAATAAATGAGCACACTGCACCCATGTGCAGCAACGATTTCAGCATCACCACGAATATGCGGGTATCTTGCATTCTGAGGAAGGGAAAACAAAGGGGAAGTGAATGGGAGCATGCCATACAGCTAATGAACAACAGATGGCTTAAGTAAGAAGTCCACAGTTAGATTTTCGATTCTGGCATGAGGGCAGTAATCAATCATCATTCTTAAACCAGCAGCCACGGCTCCTGCTAGTGATCATCGGGGAGTCTTATCCGCCAGAGTGGATCCCCCCAGGGGGATTCTAATGGTCCAAATGATTAAGGGGAAAGATCTGGGACAGTCAAAAAGATCTCACAAGCCTCAAAAACCAACGATGCCTAATTGGTCCATCTGTTAATTAAGTGTGGAGGAGACCGTGGGACCACGCCCGCCTCCTCTGCCCCCCACGACGTGCACCGTGCTGCCCCTGAGATCTGCCCCCCCACAGCATCTGCAGCGGGATCCCTGATTGTGTGGGATGTTTGGTGGACAGCACCCTATGGATCAGGGCCCACAGATTTCTTTCTTTGCAAACACCAGGCCCTTCATCTTGTTTCTGTTTTGCTTTGTTCTCCCGCTTCAGCTGGATGAGGCTGGGTTTTATCTTACTCTCTCGTGTTTTAACGGAAACATAGACAGTTCTGCTTCGATTAATTAATTTGCTGCTCTTCGCCATTTGCCGGCCCATGTTTTATTCATGCCTGCGTGGCACAGATGCGAGTTACTGCCGCAACAGAATGCAGCATTAATATATAATCTCCCAACCTGCATGGACAAAGCAACGCCGGTGAGCCGGGGAGTAATTTGTGCCAGGTTTCATTGAGTCTTAGCCCCACGACCTCTTGCATACAGCCTTCAACACTCCACAGCTGAAAACAGACACATTTGTGTGTATGTTCAGCACTCCTGTTCTTAGCACCAAGGATCATATAACATCTGTCAAATCACTCCATAAGACATAGAAACAACATAGGAAATCCCGCACGTTTCCTGCATTTGCACAGAGTGTAGCTTTTTTTTGGAATGGGATTTGTAATTGGTTACCAAAGAGAGCACACAGTTAGCATACAGCTTGCTTGGGGACAATGGAGATGGATTGTGTGGATTCTTGCTTCACAACTGAGGCCTTTAACCCCACTGTAAATGCATCTAGAGAGTGCCGACATTCACCATATGCCGACTGGCTTGGCCATAGCTTCCCTTTCATCTGCGCTTTGTTGACAGGACACCTGTAGCCTTGAAGAGTGACCACAGGTGGGCCAAAACACCACCTGGCATAGATTTCTGTTCTGTATTCCTCTACCCCGTGTCTCTAAGGTAGCATCTGTCTTTTGTAATAGTTAACCGAACATGGCTTTGCGGACCCTGGTTTGTGTGCGCGCGCGTTTGTGCACACGTCTGTCTGTCTGTCTGTCTGTCTCTCATCATCATCTCTCTCTCTCTCTCTCTCTCAAGATCCAAGAGCACATGCTTCTCCTACTTTTGAGAGGGCAGTCCTCTGTTTGAAAGTGTCCTCCATTTGAAGGGCAGTCCAGTCCAAGTCTGGTTTAAAGATTGGTCGTAATTGGACTACTGCAATGCATTGTATGTGGGGCTGGCCTTGAAGATGGCCTGGAAGCTTCAACTACTGCGGAATGGGGCTGTTAGAATGTTAACAGGAGTGGCCAGATGGGATCGTATTTTACACTTTACATCCTAAGGGAGCTGTACTGGTTGCCGGTTTGCATCTGGGCCCAATTCAAGGTGCTGGTACTATAAAGCCATGCACGTTATCTGAAGAAATACGTCTCCCTATAGCAGCTTGCCTCTGTCTTAAGTTCTGCAAGGGATGGCCTTCTTAAAGTGCCATCTACCCATTGTATGGCAACCAGGGAAAGAACCTTCTCTATTAAGGTGTCCCATTTGTGGAACAAGCTCTGCATGGAGGTGTGACTGGTCCTGAACTCGCAGTCATTTCTGTGCCAGGTCAAAACGTTTCCGTTTTTCTGGGCATTTTCAGCGGATCTGTCTATTTTTATGTGTTTGTTTTAATTGCCTTTCATTGGTTCATGATTCTGCTTTGTTCTTTTTATTACATATTTATTACTCACTGCCCTGATAGCTTTTGATGAAGGACAGCTTATAAATATTCAAATACATAAATCCATCTGAAGAAGGGAGAACAGGGGCTTGGAACTTGCCCATCAACAGTTGGCACCTGGACAGCACGCTCAGCAGGTGCACAGGTCACCCAGAGCCTTTCTACACGAGGCTTTCATTGTGCACTCGTGAATACCCATGGTAGTTTGCCTCATGTAGAAATGTCCCTGGCCACCGTTTCCCCTTCTATGGTGAGAGGTATTGTATTTCTGTTTAACTGATCATAATGATTTCTAAATTTGCATCTATACCTATAAATGAGCATATGCAAATTTTGTGCAAATCTGTGTCCCCCTTTCTCCTCTTTTTTGGAGATATGTAAGTGGCCACCATATAAATGATGGATCCTATTATGGGTGGCTCCATCTGGGACTTAAAGGTAAGGAGAAAGGAATGGGGATGGTGACAGAAAACACTTTGTTCTTGTATTGCCTGTTTGGGGTGGGTGGGTTGAACATGTTGGATAGGACATGTTAATGCCAAAAACAGACTTTATGTGGGGTGGTGGGTGGTGGTGGGGGAAGAATGAATGAATGAATGTGGCAGCAGTTTCCGGACTGTGGAGGCTGCAATCAGCAGAATTTCCATGCAGCCTTGATAGATATGTCTAAATTAAATGTCAGATTTGCATATAATTTTTGCATTTTGGAGGCCTGTTACAAAGCAACAAAGGAAGTACGTTGAGGAAGAGACAAAGTAAAGAGAGACCTGTGCTGGTAAAGAGATTTTGGAATCTACCCAGGAGATACAGGCTGGTGGGTTGGTTTGCAAGGAGCAGTTTCCACTTGCACGCCAATTAATATTTCAGCCTCCATTCCTGGGAAATGTGAATCTTTTTATACCTTATCTGCATTCTAACAGTATATTAACCCTTTTGCACTGTATTTTGTGTGTCTGGTATTTTAACCATTTTCCTCCCAACCACCTTCAGTCTCACAAACGAAGCATGTTCATAATAGCAATTGTCTTTGCAAAGACTACAAAACCCAGGATGCAGGGAAGTCATGGTGAAACATTCACACTCAGAAACATCCAAAGCCTTTCCTTAAAGCAAGGAGTTGATTATACTGAGTTAATTGGAATGCACGTGGTACCTGCTTAAATTAACTCTCTGTATGGACCTAATCTCTACAGTTAAGGACATTTTTGCTAAAGCAACAAGAAACAGAGAGCACCATCTAATAATCTGGTGGCACTTCTTGGTATTTGGTATACGACTTTGAGGCACTGTTTAATTTTGTAAACGGGTGATGCCACAACTCCAGCCTACCTGAAAAGTGATCCCTTCTGACCTAAAATAATAGACTTGCAAGAGACCTTGCAGGCAATCTAATCCAACCTTTTACTTAGTGCAGGAATCTTTCAGCCACAGCATCCCTGGCAGATGGCTGCCCAGCCTCTGCTTAAATCGCTCCAGAGAAAGAGAGACCAGCATCTCCTGAGGCAGCTTGTTCCATGCTTGCCCCATTTCTCCTAATGTTTAGCTTGCCGGCCATGTCCACCCTTTGGTTCGAGTCCTGCTCTCTGGAGCAACGTCTGCTCCATCTTCTGCATGACTGCCCTTTAGATAGCTTTAACCACCATCCCCAATCCCAGTGTAAAGAAGCCGAGGAAAATGCACAGTGCACATGCTCAGGGGCACTCATGATGTTATTATTTCACATGATTCAAAGTTGAGCCTTGGTATTGAAAGATGGGCAGTTGCTGAGTGGAGCTCCCAGGTTCCAAGGCTGAGACTTGGGTCATTTTGAGTCATGATGAGCTGCTGATGTGTTTCTTTTTCAACTGTTCATTTCTAATGGTTCAAGTCACGGTCACATGAATGAACATGGCCTAAGTAAACCCTTTAGACATGTTCAAAAATAAGCTAAAAAAATTGTGCAAAGGCTTTGTACCCACAGAGCCGATCAATGGGTAGAGCAACCTTCCCCAACATGGGTAAAGCAACACCCTCCAGATGTGTCAGATGACAATGGAGGTCCAGCACATCTGGACAGCACCAGGTTGGGGCAGGCTGGTGTAGCAGTTAGGAGTGGGAACAGCATGCATGACCTCACTCCCCCTTCACACATGCAGCCTACACACATTATGAACTGGTGTCAACAGCTCTATTCTTTTGCCCTCTACATTATTGTGACATTTCAGCCTTTCTGCATCAAATCATCTCATTCTTCTGCCATTTGAGCCTTTTAAAAACCAATAAACCCTCTGCATGCTAACAATATGAACTCCTTCTGTGCCCAACTGCCTATGTTCTCATGACACTTTACCCGGGGATATGGAACATGCACAGGTGAATACATTTTATTCAGGAGAAATGGGGGTTGGACTCGGCCTTATAGGACCCTTCCAACCCTAAAATTCTATGATTCTATGAAATACGAAAGTTCGGAGTGAAAGGGTTAAAGCAGTGTAGGGAAAGTGTGGTGCTCCAGATGTTGTGGGACAGCAACTCCCATCATCCCTCACTATTGGCTACGCTTGGCTTGGGCTGATGGGTGTGGCAGTGTAATAACAACCGGAGGACCACCTGTTCCCCACCACTGCTTTAACCTTTTCACTCCAAGCTATGATATTTCTCCTGCAGGAAATTATTCACAAGAATGGCTGATTTCCTGTGCAGTTTCAGGACTACAAAGCCCATGGTGTGGTGCATCTACAATGAAATGCAGGTGCACAAAGACATGTGTGGTCTGTCCATAAAGCAAAGAGCTGATCATATTGAATTTATTGCATTTGGAATCTACCCAAAGTTGAATTTGCACCTGGATTTCAAAATTGGGCGATGAACCATAACAAATGGAATTTCCCTGGCAGGTTTCACACATATCTGTTGCCCACCTTTCCTCTACAGACCAAGATTTGGCAGCATTCCGGATGGGTGCCTCTCCTGGTCCTCTTCCTGCTCTGAGAGGGGCAAGTTTGGATCCCTTCTGTGCTGGTGATTCTGGGTGGGAGAGCGTTTTAGAGCTTTACGTTCCTCCTTTCAACAAGGATTGAGAGTGGTGCAAAAGGTTTGTCCCCCGAGTCACTCCGCCTCTGGTAACTTTTGAGTTTCCATGCTGCGCTTCTTCTCTTAATGACCAAAGCGTGGCATGAAAAGAATTGATGCAATTACTTGTTCAACGAGTTCCTCATTACAGCAAGTTCCAAGAGGGATTAGAGTAGTGCTTTCCCCACAACTGCCAATTTAAGACCTGCATTCAGATGAGCATGGGAGAGGGAGAGGTGCGGGGGGGGGGGAGCACACTGTGTCTGACTGGGGAGGTGGGGAGCGGCAGTCGGAGCCCTGACTTGTGACAGTGCAACATGTACTCATTCCACCCACACCAGCTCATGCAAGGGACCAGTAGACCTGGTTGAGTGAAGCCCTCCATCGGGTGCAACAATGCTTTTTTAGGCAGTGATGACACACAGGAAGGGTTTACGATAGTATGACCAGGAGCAACGCAAGAGGACGAGCTACAGTAGATCGTGGTGTCTGCAGCAGGGGACTGGCAGCAGGCCAGAAGCCCACGTGTGTCCACTCTAGGAGATGGCGGGAAGTTGGAAGGGGGAAACTAAGACCCTGCATAGCATAAGTTGTCTTTTGACTTTTGAGTTCTGGCATTGTGTAACAACTCAAGCCCGGTTGCCCAACCTCTCTCAGCCCCAGGGCCAAATCCAATTCCTCAGAAGCTCTTCGGGCCCACATTCCAGTGGTGGGTGGGACCAAAGGCAGAAGGGGTGGAGCCAAATTGCCAGCATATTCTTGTTTAAAGCTCTTGCTGTCAGTCACTAAGCCTTAGGAGAAGGATTTCAAGCTTTTAGATGGGGGGAAAACCATGCCAGTGCTGGGAAACCACCCACTGATTGGCAGTTGGGGGAAAGCAGGTGGGGCCATGGAAAGGGTGTGTGGCCATCTAGGGAACTCCAGAGAACTGGACTGGGTCTCCAGGTGGGCCAGATTTGGCCCACAGGCCTGAGGTTCAACATCCCTGATAGAAAGGCTGCTTGTGGCACTAGCTGTTCAGGAGGTAGAACTTTGGCGGCCTTCTGATGGGCAGGCGGGCAGGCAGAGCAGTGGGGGCTGGTGACTCCGCTGTCAGTGGGGCAGTGAATCCGCTCCGGGTTTCAGTCAGAACCAGTCAGAACTCTAAAGGAGCTGTCCAAGGTACAGGTATCTCCTTTAGAGTTCTCACTGGTTCTGACTGAAACCCAGAGCGGATTCACCGCCCCACTGACATCAGAGCCACCAGCCTCTGCTGGGACAGACGTTGTGCGCATTAGCAGGGTGATGCCTGCGCTGGTCCATCTGCCAAGGCCATCCTCTCTGAGCCCCTTTGGGGGTGCCTGCTTGGGCTGGTGGCTCGTCAGCCTGGCAGAGAGGAGCCAGCTAGGTCATCAGCAACCTGTATTCACTTCGCTTTTGTCATCACTCGGTAACAACGCAAGAAGAGACCTGCTGGATCAAGGGAAGGCCTCTCTGTCTATTTGCACAGTGTCCAACCAGGTCCCCCCATGGGAAGCCCACAAACAGGACATGCGCAACGGCCCCCTCTGCCTGTGTTCCCCAGCAAAAGGTGTTCAGAAGCACCCTGCCTCTGATACTGGAGGTAATATAGAGCCCTTCTGACCAGTAGCCATGGACAGCCTCCTTGTCCATGACAGCTTGATCTGTGAGCCAGCACAGTGTAATGGTTAGAGTGCAGAATATAGTCTGGGGAGGCTTGACTTCAACACTCAACTCAGCGTTGCAGCTTACTAGATGACCTTGGGCCGTGCACTGTCTCTCAGCTATCCCGCAGGGTTGTTGTGAGGATAAGATAGAGGTGGGAAGAACCGTGCACACCACCCTGAGCTCCTTGGAGGAGGAGTGGGGATATAAATCACCAGCAGCCATTCTAGCAGGCTATAACAAGAGGGAGAAGACAGAGGAAGTGGGGACATTCCACCAGCCCTACTGAAAGAGTACTTATTTTTCCCTCTTCCCTCCACGTCCTTTTTTCCTTGTGTGTCATGTCTTTTTAGATTGTGAGCCTGTGGGCAAGGACGGTCTAATTTAACTGATTGCATGGAAGCTGCTCCAGGAGGCATTTTGACTGAGGAGTGGGATAAAACAACTTTAGATAAACAAATAAAGTAATAAAGCTGGAAGAACGACATGCGATATGGAGCTGTTGCTGTAAATGGCATCCCTGGTTCTGAGTTCTCCCCTATACCATGTGGGAATCAATTACCCCATTTGAGCCATCATCATAGTGGTGTGTCTTCCTGCCCATATTATTCCATAGCTCTGGCAGTCCATTCGGTACTCGCAAGTAATAAATGTTGACAATGTGTCCATGTTCAGAAGCTACAGTATCTCTCTGCATACCAAATCCTGGGAACAACCAACCTGCTGTCTTTATCCCCTCCATGTCAGCTTTCTGGAGGCCTCTGGCCAGTCTCAGTTGGACACAGAAGAACACTGGATGAGGAGAAGCCTGGGGCCTGATCCTTCTTCTTTTTATTCATTGTCAGCAGGTTTCACAGAGTATAAAACATGATCAAATATATGCAGGGAAAAATGCCCAGGAGAAACAAGCAGAAGAGAACAGAGCTAGTACAATAAAGCTGAACAAAGCAAGCGGTTGATATTCTACCATAGAACTGGAACTGCAAGGAGAACGACATTGAAAGGGTTCTGTTTCCTAATTGCTTCATCATCTTATGATGATGACTGGGATGCTTCAGTAAAAAAGGCAAACTCAGAAAAGGAACTGAGAATAAAATGGCCAATATCATACTGCCCCTATACAAATCTATGGTGCGACCACACTTGGAATACTGTGTCCAGTTCTGGTCGCCACACTTAAAAAAAGATATTGTAGAGCTGGAAAAAGTGCAGAAAAGGGCAACTAAAATGATCAAGGGGCTGGAGCATCTCCCCAGTGAGAGAAGGTTACAACAGCTGGGATTGTTTAGCCTGGAAAAAGGAGGGTAAGAGGAGACATGATAGAGGTCTACAAAATTAGGCATGGTGTGGAGAATGTGGATAGGGAGACATTTTTCTCCCTCTCTCAAAAAACTACAACCCAGGGTCATCCTATGAAGCTGATTGTTGGGAGACAAGAAAGATAAAGGAAGTATTTCTTCATGCAGCATATAGTTAAACAATGGAATTCACTACCACAGGATGTAGTGATGGCCACCAGTTTGGATGGCTCTAAAAGGGATTTGGACAAATTCCTGGAGGAGAAGTCTATCAATGGCTACTAGACTTGAGGGCTATGTGCTACCTCCAGTACCAGAGGCAGTGAGCCTATGTATGCCAGTTGCTGGGGAACATGGGTGGGAGGGTGCTGCCACACTCCTGTCCTGCTTGTGAGTTCCTGGCCAACAGCTGATTGGCCACTGTGTCAACAGAAAGCTGGACTAGATGGACCCTTGGTCTGATCCAGCAGGGCTCTCCTTATGTTCTTATGTGCTCACAGGATGGGCATTTGGCTCACTCAGGAGGAGAAACAGGTGCCTCTCGTAGCTCCCATAAGCAAAGAAGCCCTGTGTAGAAAATGTGTGCTTTTTTGTACATCACATGACTTGTTAGTCAGGTAAGCACAGGGCTAGTGCACAGAGGGTGTGGGCATCTGCTAAGACCCACACCTGAGTAGGGGGGGCACACTGCTGGCCCCCAGAGACCCCCGGCCCTTCCTTTCCTCCACCTTGCTCTTGCGGCCTGTTCATTTCTCCTCTCTGAGTGACCTGGCAGCAGCAGGGGGCGGGGGGGGGGACGGCAACAAGGACCAGCTGTTCTCTGCTCAACTGTCCCTCTGGCCCAGTGGTGTGGACTGGGTACACAGGGGGTGTCTCTGATTAAGCAAAAAGACCCGCTTTCTTTGTGGGATTAGGAGCTTCTTCACACAGAGCTTTTATCCAGCTATTGAGATTGCTCAGAGAAGTTTACGGGCCCCTGAGATGGCATTGTCACCCTCCAGGGTGTTTCCTGCACTAAAAAGACCTTAATTCCATTTTTAAACAGATCGGAGATAATGAGGCATCGAATTACCCCGCTTGTGTTCCTCATGAATTCCCTCCATGAGAAAAGAAAAGCCGCAAGAAGGGGAGCTAGACCAATGAAACATACAGAAGACTCAGAGAAGGGGGAGAAAGCGGGGGAAAGGGGAGGGGGAAAAGGAAGCATGTGTAAAGGGAGTCTGTTCTGATCCTGCATTTAAAATGGAAGCAGAAAGCCCTGTTTTAAATGTGGGATTTTAGGCTGGCATAGAGATGCTATGAGATGGGCTTCTTTAGACAGCAGACCCACGGTCTGAATAGAGGAAGTGCCTCCCTCCATCCTTGGCACGTGTGCAAAGGAGCCGGGGTGGGAGTCGTACTGTCGTTGCTTAACTTGTGCTGTACTGTGTCCCTGCAGCCCTAGGCACACTTACTTGGGAGTAAGCGCCATTGAAGTCAATGGGACTTACTTCCGAGTAGACATAAGATCACGCTGCAAGTCTGCAGCCTCGGCACACTTACTTGGGAGTAAGCCCCACTGAACTTAATGAGGTGCTCTGAATCAACAGAGGACGTTGATTCTGAGCTTGGTGGGGTGGGGCATCGGATCTGTCTCCCTTCGTTCTAGGGAGGCATTTTACTCTCTTCTCCCTACAGCTGAGGGACATGTGGCTTGAATCAAAGAAAGTCCTTCCTCAGCAAGTTCATGGTGCTGCTAAGCCAGCATTATACACTGCCGATATGTCACTATTCATTTCTATTACTAGTTTATTTCTGATCTTTTTGAAAGCGTGATTAAGGGGAAAATGTGCGTGAAGCTTCCTGGAGGTCATGTAAAAGGACTTGCAAAATTCTGTGAGTGACCAATCACTAGTGTGCAATAAATCGCTCGTGTAGAGACACTCAGGGTCAGGAAATCAGCAGAAGCAGTGATGAGGAGGAGATGGAGCTCCTCAGGGAAGATCCAAGGGCCTTCCCAACCCTGGGGCTGACACTGGATCCTGTCACATGCCAAATCCATGCCCCAAAGGAAACAAAGCCAGAGTGGTGTATTGGCTGGAGTGCTGAACTGGGAGCTGGGAGATCCAGGATTAAGTCCTCCATGAGCTGTGAAGCTCACTGGGTGACTTTGGGTCAGTCACTGACTCTCAGCCTTAGCTACCTCACAGGGTTGTTGTGAGGATAAAATGGAGAAGGGGAATATCATGCACGCCACCTTGGGCTCCTTGGAGGAAATGGTAGGATATAAATGTAATCAATTGATCAATATAAAATATAATAAAATAAAATAAACCAACACTTAGTTGCCTAGACTGAGAAAGGAGCTAACTTCTTTGTTGTGTGAAGGGGCCCATAAAAGTCCTTTGAACCTGGGGCGCTGGAGTTTGCACGCTGTGGGAAAAACACAGCCATGGAGGGAAGAAGCCATTGTTTTTCCATTGTTGTCATCATCTTCATCTTCATCTTCATCATCATGTTTTAAAAGCAACAGAAAACAGCCTGCTCCACTACAGGTTCATCGGAGACTCCTTTTCTCTCTGAGAAATCAGCACTGCGGAGTTTAACCAAAGGCTCCCCGCCCCCCCCCTTGCAATGTAAAGGAGAGATATCCTTATAGCAGCTTGCTGTGCTGCTCCCACCCCAGGGGCGGGGGCAGTCGGCTTGCTAGTGCTCAGTTTCTAATGAGAGGTGACAAGATCTTTTGGGCCAAGGAAGAAGAGGAGGCGGATAGAAGCTTGCGCTGAAATTTCCAAGGCTATTTCTGTGCCTGCCAATTCTGTGGCCTCCCCTTTGGGTGATAAGCAGCTACTCAAAGGGCTGATCCTTGGCAAATTTCTGCTTAATACTTTGGGGTCATTCTGTTCTGCCTTATAGATTGGTGGGCTTTCTTTCTTTCTTTCTTTCTTTCTTTCTTTCTTTCTTTCTCCAGCCAGGCATGGGGGTGGGGTGGGTGGGTTGAGGAGCAAGCACACAGGCAGGCTGGTCTGATCCCAAAGCATAACCTGCCTCACTCACTCCAAGTCTCCACCAGAGCACATAACCGCATCCATTCAGCTGCTATTTATTGAGTTCATCTTGCACATTTTCTCCCGGGATTTCAAATCCTTCCCTGGCAGATGGGTGGGGTTTGATTGAATGAACATCACTGCTTTATAGAACTTGGTACCACAAGATGAGGCAACTGATGCCTGCTGGCTTAGACATTTCAGCTAAAAGCTCTTATTGTCAGTGGCTAAGACTTAGGAGAGGCACTTCAGCCTTTCAGAATGGGGGAAAAATGTGCAAAAGCCAAGAAATCACCAAATGACTGGCAGTCATGGGAAAGGGGGTGAGGCCAGGGAAGGAGGTGTGTCCATTTGGGGAACCAAGTAGGGATGGATTGGGACCTCAGGTTGGCCAGATTTGCACACAGAGGCTTTTTATCCGGTAATTTTACCGGGGCTTCTGCTTCCGGATTCTTTGTGGGATTAAGATCCGCTCTTTACATGTGCTTCCTGTCCCCCCTTTCCACCCCTTTATCTGCAAGTTCTATATGTTTAATTATACAGCCACTAGATGGCACTTGGTATAGCTCCTATTATTGTCTGACTTCCTCTTTTCACGGAGAAATTCATCCTGCTGTATTTTAATGGCTCATTATTTCCAATCTTTTAAAAAAACGGATAAAGGTCAGAAGATACGGGAGAGGTCCTGGAGGCTGACAACGTCATGTAAAGGACCTGCAAACTTCCTTGAGTAACCAATCTCAATTGCAGGGTAAAAGCCCCATGTGGAGAAGCCTTTGGCTAGTGGGACTGGGGTTCAACACCTCTGTTTTAGGAAGCAGAATGCTGGACTAGATGGACTTTTAGAGTGATCCACTAGGATTCTTATATTCTCCTGGATATTTGCAAGGGCCAGTTGCCTGTTAGCTTCCCTCCACATGACCCGGCCATGCCATGACTGTGGAAAAAGAGGTATGTCTTAAGGGAGGGGCCATAGCTCAGTGGAAGAGCACACACTTTACATGTAGGCGGTCCCCAGTTCAATCCCCAGCATTGCTAAAAGGCGTTTGGGTAGCAGGGGATGGGAAGACCCTCCCCTGCCTGGTGTAATTTTATATTTTAATTAATTAATTAAATTTATATCCTATCTTTCTGCCAAAAATGTTGCTCAAGGCAGCTAACAATAATAAAAAAAACAGATGAACGGTTAAAACATCACATAAAAACAAATCAATGAAAACATAATTAAAAATGCACAACAATAAAAATCAGAGCCAGCACCCAACCCATTAAACCACCCTTGAGGAGCAGTCCAGCGTATATGCCACAGGCTGTGAGAATAAGAAGTCTTTGCCTGCCAGCAGAAGGTTCCCACGGCAGGGAGTTCCAGAGCCTGGGAACGGCCACTGAGAAGGCCCTTTCTTGTGTCCCCACCTAACGTGCCTCCAATGGTGGTGGGACTGAGAGAAGAGCCACCTCCTAAAATCTTAAAACTCAGGGAAACTCATGTGGGAAAAGGCGGTCTAAGGCAGCTTGTTCTGCTTTCCAATTGGAATGATGCAAGGTGGCTGAGGGTGCTGTGTGTGTGTTTTCTTTCTATCACACATCTCTCCATTGCTCTGCAGCCTCCAAGACTGCCTGCGCTTCCTGATCTGAAAAACCCCAGGGGCGGGGGGAGCCACCACTTAAAGTCTTCCCCTGGGCTTAAATTGAAGAGCGGGGAGCTGAGGAGGTTACAGGCTGCTGTAGAGATGATTGTGCAGTGAAAGACAGGACACTTGTGCACGCTCCTCGGCCACCTCATAAGTAAGGTAAGCACAAGAAACCCAAACCCAACCCATAAGAATTTCTCTGCAATTTTCTTCTCCTTTGAATTTATTTTCTAAGGGCGCAATCCTATGGCCGCTAGACAGCAGCTAGACAGCCATAGGATTGTTCTGTTTTTGGGAACCGACCTCAGAAACCATGCTCTAAGGTCGGTTCCAGGAAAATTGCCTCCCCACCCCCTCCCCTGCTGCCTTGTAGGCAGCGTGGATTGTCCCCAGGCCCATGCTCAGAAAAGCAGTGTGGAGCATGGCAAAAGGGGGTGTTCCCGGTGGAGGGGCAGGGAGCGGGAAGTGCCAGTATAACGCTTCCTATGTGTTGTCCGGCCTCCCCCACCCCGCTCCGAAGTCCCACAGCTAGACAGCTGAAATTGGCCATCTAGCTGCTAATGCAGGGTGGCTGGAGTGTAGAGGAAAAGATCCCCTCCATGCTCTGCCCACCCTCCATTGGATAGGCAGTTGCCTCCAAGTTCAGAGGCGGCCGCCTATCCCCATAGGAATGTTCCCTAAAGCAATTTCTTTTCTATCAAATTGAAGGAGAATGGTTGAAAAAAAAGCAGGAGAAATTTTCAGCACAGCACTACTTCCACCACACCTGAGGCAGCAGGTTGGTTTAGGGGGCCGGGGACAGATGGCGGGGCATACCCAGAGGGGAAGAGTTGGGGAATCCAAGAGGAAAAGCTGTTTTCCCCACCAGCATCTGCCACCTGAAGTGATTGCCCCACTCTGCCTAATGGCAGGGCTGGCCCTGCTCCCAAGGACCAAACCCGTCCATCCTCTCTTCAGAGAAATAACTGAGGATGGAGACCATCAGCAGTCTGCCAGCTCAGCTCGCCTGTGATGGCCGCACATCTGGAAAGCTTGTCACATCTTTAATGGGCCAGATGACACCAAACTGTCAGATGTGGAATATCCTTCAGAAGGTCAGGGAGAAAGATGGTAGGGGGTGCTCCCGGCTCATTTGGTGGCACTGATGTTGCAGAACCTCAGAGAAAGAAGACGCCGGTGAGGCACGGGCGGTGGAGGCAGGGTGTGTGTGAGAGAGGGACGGTGGCTGCTTCTGCCACAAAGCCTGTCCCGGAGAAGGTCTGTGTTTTGTCTGTTGTGGGGCCTGTCTGTGGAGAACACACAAAAGAGCAGGTGCTGGGGCTTGGGGGTGCCTGGCAACCCCTGGGGGGCACAATCCCATTGCAGTTCTTACTGGCACTTCCAGTATAAAACTAAATTGGTTTGGCGCTCTGTTCTCCCATGCAAAATACAGAGGGCTTTTCAACAAGGAGCTCCGTGGTGCCATGCTATATCCACCAAGAACTGGTGGCAAATGGTAGCTTCCAATGTAATACCAGATGTTCAGGCTGAGTGCAACTTTAGCCTCATAAGAACATAAGAACCTAAGAAGAGCCCTGCTGGATCAGGCCAAGGGTCCATCTAGTCCAGCATTCTCTTCACACAGTGGCCAACCAGCTGTCGACCGGGAACCCACAAGCAGGGCATGAGTGCAACGGCACCCTCCCACCCATGTTCCCCAGCAACTGATGTACATAGGCATACTGCCCCTGCTACTGGAGGTAGCATATAGCCATCAGGACTAGTAGGCATTGATAGCCTTCTCTTCTTCCATAAATCTGTTTGATCGCCTTTTGAAGCCATCCAATTTGGTGGCCATCACTACCTCTTGTGGTAGCGAATTCCATAGTTTAACTACTTGCTGTGTGGATAAGTATTTCCTTTTGCCTGTCCTGAATCTCCCACCAATCAGCTCCATGGGATGATCCCATTGGGGTCTAGTATTATTAGAGAGGGAGAAAAATGCCTTCCTTTCCACTTTCACCATACCATACGTAATTCTGCACACCTCCATCATGTGTCCCCTTACTTGCCTTTCCTTGATGGGAGGCCTATGCTGCTTTGTGACACAGGCTCCCCACACAACCTGGTACCCTCCAGATGTGTTGGACAACAACTCCCATCAACCCCAGAAAGTCTGGCCAATGATTGGGGTGCCAGGTTGGGGAAGGCTGTCTAGCCTGCAAAGCAAGGGCAGAGAACCTCTTTTAGCCGGAGGCCTGAATTCCATTTCGGGGGGGGGGGCTGTGTTCCAGGGGTGGCCATGGTCAGAGAGTGTTGGCGGGGCCAAAATACCGGCCTATTTTGGCTTAGAGCTGTTACTGCTAGTAGCTAAGCTTAAGAGAGGCATTTCAGCCTTTGAAAATGGGGGAAAACTGCACCAAAGCTCGGAGACCCCCCCCAAAATACATGGTTGGGAGAAAGGGGGTGGGCCCAGAGTAAGGGGACACTGCCTTCTGGGGACCCCCAAAGGGACAGATTTGGTCTCAGGGTGAGAGGTTCCATATCCCTGTTGTAAAACCTGCTTCTTGTTTTCCTCTGTTCCCTTCAGAGGAAAGGCATCTGGGGGAGACGTTTGGGGTCTTTGCAATGGCCTGCTTATTATTGATCAGCACCTTGCTTTTTTAAAGCCCTTATGGCAGCCTTCCCCAGCTTTTTGGTGCAGCACTAGTTGGAGGGACTTGCCACTCCCGGTCCATGGCTTTTGGTCACCCCTGGACATCTGCACTGCTTCAACAGGGAGGTGCGTTTCAGGATCCTGTGCAGCACCAGAGGGGGTGCTAGCATTGTCAGTGTCACTGAAAGGGATGTTGGGGTTCTCTTCTTCAGTTGCACCCTGATTCGTTGGTGCCCATGGAAGTATGACTTTCTTAAGAGGCTGCTTGATACTTCTGGCCTGGCTCTTCTTAATGGAATGGGAGTTGCAGGCAATGGTGTACTGGTAAATTCTGAAGTAAAGGCACTCACTCATCATGACAATCCTCATAGACACCCCCCCCCCCACTCCCTGAGGTGAGTCCCAAAGTGCAGGCAGCTGTGTTCGTTCATATCAACAAATCCATTCTAGCAGTTCTATCTATCGGAGCAGATTGTTTGTAAAGCTAATCGGCCTGAATTGCCCTTTCCAGACCAAGCCACCCCCCAAATACTTTGCATCGCAACAGGGAACAATATATTGCTGCTAGGGAAATTAGTTTCTTTCTCAGCTGCTGGACTGCAGTTAAGCTCAGAGGGAACAGGGAAGAGTGGGGTGTGTGGCAGGTGATACCAGGGTCCCTGCTCATAGTAAAAGTGCTGGCGCTTTGTCCCTGCGAGCCCTGACTGCACCGCACCACTCTTTGCAAGTGTGGGAGAGGGAGGAGACCGGGGTGGGGTGGGGCGGGGAGCACACTTCCTTGCTCAGAAGGAGAGCAACAGGCCTGTGTCCCTTGAGGAAAGGGAAAACAAGCCAAGTACGTCAGGCTTGCTGAATGGGAACAGCAGGCCGTTGTTGTGGGCCTCTGCTCGGGCCGCAGAGGAGGCCGAGATCTCGGTATCCGTCTTCCTGTCAGAAAATCCTTAGCATTTGAATGGATTTATTCTCCGTTCTGTAAGCTATTTAGCACGAAGCCGGGCTAATAAAAAGGGAAGCAAATGAGTCTGGCACATTTTATCGGCAGGACCGGAGAGTCCAATCACTTCTCATCGACTGGGCTATTTTTATCCTGAGATTACCAGCGAGGGCTGGCTGTGTCATGTCTTTCCCTGGCCCTGGAAGACTGGGCAGGTTGGCAAAGGTCAGTGGGGAAAACGAGGAGGCCAAAGGTGCCCCTGCCTGCTCGAACTGAATTTGAAGGAGGGTTCAGTGCCCACCTCCCTTCGCGCTCTAGAGCTCAGGCCCAGGTAGGATGGTCATGTGTCCTCCAAAAAGATGGCAGTCCTCTTTTTGAAGGCCTGTCAGAGGACACTCCTGCATTTGAAGTTTGTCTAGCCCAGCTCCAGTTTAATCGCAAAGCAGTCTGCGAAGGGCGGGGGGGGGGGGCTTGAAGTTGCTCACCCACCATTAGTAGACTGAGGAGGCACTCAGCTCACCTGGTCACAGCCTTCCCCACCTTGGGGAGAGACATTTTATTTCTACTTAAAGCATACGAATTATCTCCAAGTTTGCATCTATACATATAGATTGGCATGTGCAAATTTTGGACAAACTGGTGTCCTCTTTTGTCCTCTTTTTGGGTGATGCGTTTCCTCTTTTTTGACAATGTGTAAGTGGCTACCCTAAACCCAGGATGTGGGTAGGAATAGCACAGATGAGGGTGCCTCTGTGCAAGCCAAGAGTGTGTTTTCTTCACCCAAATATATTCAAGGCAAGTTAGGGATGTCAGAGAATTCCGCCATGGATCTCGGATCACGGATCCCCCCGAACTCTGTGGCGGAACAGCCTGCCATCCCCCGGCCCCCTGCGGATCCCCCCAGGGACGAGACTTACCTGGGGCGGATGTTCCGGACAGCGGCGGCTCCAGCGGCGGCTTCGGCAATGGCAGCGGCTGGTCTTCCGACCGGCTGCTGCTGCCGCCGCCACCATTTGCAGTCTTCCCCCCCCCATTTGTGATAGGCTACGTAAAGACTTACGCTGTAGCTGCCACCATTTCCGTACGCGTTTTTTTTTTTTTTAACCCAGATGTGATAGGCTACATAAGTCTTTACGTAGTCTATCACGGCTGAATACAGGGACGCAAATGGCGGTGGCTACGGCTGCCGCCATTTGAGTCCCTGCTAGCCAGCAGCCGGATGTCCGGCTGCTGGCGGAGCCAGCCGGCGGCTCTGCGGAATCCCTGCAGAGCGGAGCCGGCCGGCCAGGATTCCAGGGGGAGGCGCAGAGCGCCTCCCCCCTGACGAGGATTCCGGGGGGAGGGACGGAGCCCTTCCCCCCCCCAGCGGAACCCGGCAGAGCCAGGTAAGTGGGGTTTTGTACACCCCTAAGGCAAGTTTTGAAGCTGCACAGGGTAGCTTTTTTGAGCATGGGTATTGGCAGTAAAAAAATTGGAACACAATGAGATGTCCAATCATGGTGCTCAGGCTGGTGTGAAGAACATAAGGAAAGCCTTGCTTGGATCATAGCAGAGGTCCATCTAGTCCAACGTCCTGCTTCCCACAGTGGTCAATTAGTGCACATGCCTCTGGGAAGCCCACAAGCAGGAGAACATGAAGGCAATTCCCCTCTCCTGCTGTTGCTTCTTGGAAAATGGTATTCAGCAGCATTCTGCTCCCTCACATGGAGGTTCTACATTACCATCATGACTAACCTCTCTGAAACAAAGTGTGCTAACCTTTCCAAAACACAGGAGGGTATTGAATGAAGAATACAACATACTGATCGGATTAAAACTGCCTGGCTTTGCTGGAGAGATCAGTTTATACACTCACCCTGGAAACAAAGTAATGAAAAAAATAGGGTTGAAAAAGAAAGAGGAAGGGGTTGTGTGCAGCTTTCCATCTCTAGTACATCAGTCCTAATGGGATGCTTGCAACAGGCCAAGGCGATAATAAGACACAGCTAAGCATTATATTAGCAGAGCTGGGGCTAAATTTGGAAAGCACTTTATTCAAGAATCAATTCCTATCAAATTCAGTGGTATGACCTACTGGCCAGAAGGGCTGGTTGGATGTCCAGATTAGGTATGGTGTCTTACTAGTAGTTGAGCCTGCCCTAGAAGAACTCAAGTGCATGTGGGTTCATTAGAACCCAGAAGAGTATTAGAAAGGGGCAGGCTGGCATAATGTCATCAATAAAGAATTCTCATTAATACAGTACCAACAGTGTACATGGCATGATATTTTTATTTGTTTCATATCCCACCTTTTTTTCCATCATGGAACTCAGGACACATGGAGCTCCCTGGTGGTCTCCCATCCAGGCACCGCTCAGACCTAGACTTGTTTAGTTTTAGCAAGATTACTGCATCATGCACCTCCATCTCATGCCCTGCTAGGGAGCAGCATAAAGAAAACAGGAACAACAGGTCTCTGCCCCAAGGTGCTTTCAGGTACAAAGGTTGCAGATACGCATGGTTTTGTGTAACTGCAAACCATGCATTTGCTGTTGTGAATCCATGCCCTAACCCATTGGTAGTTTTTGGAAAGTTTTAGGTGGAAAAGCAAGGAAACTCCATGCCATTCTCCTCCCCTAGATTTTCCATTTGTCCCCTGCCCAATGGTCAATCAGCAGGCTGGGTCCACTGGGCATGCTCAGTCCTCACTGAGCTGTTTTTGGACACCTCCTTCAGGGCTGCTGTCAAGGGGTAGGCATGGTTGGGCACCTGACAAGAGCCCCCCCGGAGTTGCCTCTCCTCCTCTTCATATAATCTGCTTGTTCACCTGCCTCTCGCTCTGGCCCAGATAACAGTGGTGGCGAGGAGAAGGAGCAGGAGATGCCGCGGCCGCCTTGCTCCCTGGCTCTCTGCCTGTCAAGCCAGCAAGTGGGAGCGGCGATGAGGAAGAGGAGGAGGAGGAAGATCAGCTGGTGGCAACGGTGGCAAGGAAGTAGGTTCACAGAGGGAGGGTGTCGTGCCCAAGTGCCCTCAAAAACCTGGAGCCCTCACTGCCCACCTCCACCCTTATGTTCCCCCCAACCTTTTTTCTGTATTTCTGCAAAACTTGGGGTTCCCCCAAAGCCCCTGATACCCCCTCTTGTGCACGCGCGGTGCCATTTTGGCTATGTAAAGGATTGGCATTTGGTGATTTGCTGTTGTGATTAAACTGTGATAGCGGGTGTGCAAATTCTCCAGAGAAATTTTCCTGGCCTCATCCAAATTCTTTGTGGCTCTCTCTAAATGCCTTGGATGTTTTGCCTTCAGATCTGACATGCAATTTCACTTTGGGCGATGTGTGGTAGCAACACAGCTGTGAGCACTGTTTAAAGCCAGACAGAAGCCAGGCTGTGTGCAGTACCAAAATGGAGTTTTATTTCATTTCCCCATCTCTGTGCATGAGCGGGTGTCTTTTCTTTCATGATTAGATGCCACATCTCCCGCCCTCCTCTGGGCTTGGCCTCCTCCAAATTCCTGGCCTTTCCTCCTCCTCCTCATTCAGCGGCTGCCCACCTTCCTTGCCAAAAAGCAGCTGCCATTCTCAAGGCACGTTTTGTTTTGCAGAAGCCCAGCCAGCGTTGATGCCTCGTGAACATGTCCTCTTGCAGTTGAAGGCGCTCAATCCTGCTCGCTCCTGCTCCGCTCTGCTCCACGTGAAGGAAAGCGCTATGTGACGCCGTTAGCAGACGCAAACGGCAAGCCAGTCCAGGCGCAGACCATGGAACTGAGCGGCGTGTCAGGATGGCTTTCCTCTGTGGTAGGACCTGGGGTGAAGAAGGTTGCCATCTTGTTTTCCTCTCCCTCCTCTTGTGCTTTTAGGACCGCCAGTGCCAACTCCAGGCTTTTGAGGGCCCTTCTCGCCGCCATGGTCACCAGCTGCTGCTCCTCTCTCTCATCACTGCTGCCACTTGCTGGCTTGCCAGGCAGAGAGCCAGGGAGCAAGCAGGCCGGGGCATCATTTACTGCTCCTCCTTCTCACCACCACCATCGCATGGGCCAGAGGGACAGGCAAGTGAACAAGCAGGTTGCGAGGGTGAGGAGGAGAAGCAACTCCAGGGGGATCTTACCAGTGGGCCCCTGCTGGGGCGAGGGCCCTCAGCAAGTGCCCAACCATGCCTACCCTTGAGGCTGACCCTGAGGTCAGCCACTCTCAGACTGTGTGCCCTGATGTAAGCTGTAAATTCAGCATATCATCAGCGTCTCCCATGAGCCACAGTGGAGGCTGGCCTTTTGCTCTCTGCAGCAGTTCACTGCTCTGTCCCCAGGGCAGGCATCAGTGCTGAGAGCCCTTTTCAATCTGCCTCTGTTGAGGCTGGGTGATGCTCAGCCATCGCAGTACTGGGAGCGACGGGCTTGTTGACGACAGCCAGTGTGATGACAGTTGGACTAGAACTGGGGAGCCCCAGGTTCAAATCCTCACTCAGCCATGAACCATGGGCCAATCGCTATTTCTCAGCCCAGCCTACCTCATAGGGTTGTTGTGAGGATAAATGGGACTGGGGAGACAGAATCAATGCTACGCTGAGCTTCTTGGAAGCAGGACAGGATGTAAAAATGTAATTCAAATACCTGCTACTTGCATGTTTCCGAGAGTTTTCCTATTGTCTGTCTGTATGACACTGCTCCTTCCACTCAGGACATACACACAGGACAGTGGTTTCTGCAGAACCATGTAGAGAGGGGGGAAGAGGTAATCGTTACTTGAATAAAATTACGTTTTTTCAGGGTGTGTTTGTGCATGAGTGTGAAGCGTGCCTCCATTTTTAATGCAGGAAAAATGTCCTAATTCTAAGCATCCAGATGTTTGGAAAACAATGCCTTAGAATCTTTTTGACATTAAAAAAAGAACTACTTGGGCATTCCAAGGAATCGCATTGCCCTACTGCTGACTCTGCCATGCCCTAACCATTAGGAGAGACTCTCGAATATAAGCAAGCACAAAACCTCACATTATGTTAAAGGGAGCAGAAAGCAGCATGCTCACATTCGTCCTCACAACATTTGTGAGGTAGGGCAGGGAGAAAGAGGACAACTTACCCAAACCTCGTCAACTGAGCAGACTTGAAACCAGGTCTTTCTGCTTTCAGCAGGGTCAAGGAGTTTAAATTCAGCTTGCAGGTGTCAGGGCTGGTGGGCCCTTCTAGAATGCCACGTGCCTTAGCTGGGCCAGTTCAACGCTCTATCCCAGGGGTGTCAAAGCTCTTTTAGCCAAAAGTCAAAATTCCATTTCAGAGAAGCTCTTGAGGGCCACATTCCAGTGGTGGGCGGGACCAAAGGCAAAATGGGGTAGAGCCAAAAAACACCAGCATGTTGTAGGTTAAAGCTCTTACCGCAGTCACAAAGCCTCAGAGTCAGGAGAAGCATTTCAGCCACTTGGAATGGGGAAAGAACTGCACGGCGGGAAACTGCCGAACAATAGGGGAAAATGGGTGGAGGCGAGGGAAAAGGCTTGTAGACATCTGGGGAGCCCTGGATTGGGACCCCAGGCAGGCTGAATTTAGCCCATGGGCCTGAGGTTCAACACCGCTGCTGTAACCGCTACATCACAGACTCAATAATCCATAGAAACAAGGATGCAGCAACTTGCTTACAAATGTCCCAGCTTCTTCTTTTTCTTTCTGATGCCTTTTCTTTTACTTCTGATACTAATCTCTTCCTGGAACAGTTACATAAATCCCTTCTCTCCCCCCTCCCTCCCCCAATTGGCTGTTAAGGGTAGATTTCCCCTCACTCCTCTTCAAAGTCGGCCCCACTGCACTCGTATAGTGACAGCCATAAAAAAAGATGACATTCGTGGGGTGAAGCTGGGGACTCCAGCTCGTTATACGCAACATTAAAATTAAAAATAGGCCAAACTCACCGGGCTGCTGTCATTAAAAAGGCAGCACTTTATTGCTCATTTTTTATTGCCAGATAAATAATGTTTCAGGTGTGGTGGTTAAATAATTTCTGGAAATGAAGTGCATAGATGAAAGAACAGTGGGGGTGGAAATGGGGGAAGAGAACTTCATCTGTGGCACCGACCAGCAATCTAATAATCCCCCTAAATGCTCATAAGGACATAAGAAGAGCCATGCTGGATCAGACCAAGATCCATCTAGTCCAGTGTTCCGTTGATACAGTGGCCAACCAGCTGCCCATGGGAAACCCACAAGCAGGACATCAGTGCAACAGCACACTCCCACCCATGCTCCCCAGCAACTGGTGTACATAGGCATACTGCTTCTGATACTGGAGGTAGCATAGAGCCATCAGGACTAGTAGCCATTCTCCTCCATGCTCTTTTCTCTTTCTCATCTCTCTCCCATTTCCCTGCCCATCAGTCCCCAAGGTCAATCTGAGTTTTGGAATTGAAAGCCTTCTTTTAGAAAGTTCATCTCAAAATATATTAGGACTTGGAGCCAAGAGAAACCAAATCAAGTGAATTTAGGCCTGTTCAGGTTGCTAATCCAGGATGAGAAAATGCACATTACCCTATGAAAATTGCCAGATGCATAGCTGGCAATTTATTGGACAGAATGGACAGTGGTCCAGGATTTGCTGAGCCTACAGCATGAGCGCAATTTATTTAATGTACTTGCTGTCTTTCAAGACTGCAGTCTTCCCAAGGAGGAGCCCTGCAGGACATGAGAGCATTAGTACCCTCCCATGGTTGCTTCCCAGCCACTGGTGAGCTAGTGTGGTATAGTGGTTAAAATGTTGGACTGCGACTCGGAAGAGCTGGGTTCTTATCCCCACTTGGCCATGGAGCTCACTGGGTGACTTTAGGCTGTTGTGAGGGTAAAATGGAAGGAGGTGAATCATGTAAGCTGCCTTGGGTTCATTGCAAGAGGAAAAAAGGCAGGATATAAATGTAATAATAATAAATTGAATAATAACATTTAAAACTGGTATTGAGTGGTAAGTTTTGTCTATTTATTTAAAATATTTCTTAACCTCTCCTTATTAGTAGGATCCTAGGGTGGTTTGTTTGTTTGTTTATTTATTACTTTTCTATACTGCCCAATAGCCAAAGCTATGTGTGAATAAAAATAATTTACACAAACATATAATAAGAACAGCCAATAACCATAATAAAATACAACAACCAATTAAGCAAAACAAAACAAAGGAAAACATAAAAACAGATAGAACAAAATGATGTTCAAAACAGTAGACATGACTAACTGCCACACTCCCATCATAACCATCTCCCCACCCCAATAGATTCTGAGATGCAAGGAACAAGAAGGCAGCTGCAGTTACTTAGCAACATACTTCACAACCACTTCACTGGATGTGGATGGATGTGCAGTTGCTAAGCAACCACAGGCTGCTTCCTCCAATCCCAGAACTGGCAAAATAAGTTTTCTGAACTGCATCTGGAGAGTGTCCAACTGAGGCTGATGGAAAATATGCCAACCAAACTAATCAGTGCATTTCTACAGACCAACACAACAGTTGTATCAGGTCTGATCACAAACCAACCTGTTGTTGTTGTTGTTGTTGTTGTTGTTGTTGTTGTTGTTGTTGATATGTACTTGGGGTCATTGCCTCATCTGTGGTGTAGAGCCAGTGTGGTGTAGTGGTTAGAGAGTTGGACTGGGACTTGGGTTCTAGCCCTCAGTTGGCCATGAAGCTCACTGGGTGACTTTGGGCCAGTCACTGGCTCTCAGCCTAACCTACCTCACAGGGTTGTTGTGAAGATAAAATGGAGAGGAGGAGGATCATGTAAGCTGCCTTGGGTTCCTTGCAAGAGGAAAGAAGGTGGGATATAAATGTAATAATAAATACAATCAAAATAAATACAATCTGAGGAAGAACTTCCTCCAGAGCAGGCAGACAAAATGTGTGAATACTGAATAGCCCAACACATGGATTGCAGACCAGAAGCTACAGATGGCAGCCTACCACAGATGAAAATAAATGGGGACACTTTTGTGAACAAACAGCCTTCTGCTCTCAATGACGATCGCTGTCGGAGGCACGGACCTCAGTTAACCCATTGGTGAAGGCTTGACATTAACCGACCACAGTAGTTTTGCTAATTTCATAAAAGAAACATGTTGAATAGGATGTTTCATCTCCCAGGGGATCTGGTGGCTGTGCTGATTACACAAAAGCTGCAACTGCAAATTCTTTTAGCAACTTTTGCCAAGTAATGGCCTAGGCGGTTGTGGGTGGGATGGAAAAGGGGCAGTACAAAATGGTATTTTGCATCCATATTTGTGTGCATCTATAAAGGAGATTGTAGAGTTGGGAAAAGTGCAGACAAGGGCAACTAAAACAATCAAGGGGCTGGAGCAACTCCCCTATGAGAGAAGGTTACAACAGCTGGGACTGTTTAGCTTAGAGAAAAGGCAAGTGAGGGGAGATGCGATAGAGGTGTAAAAATTATGCATGGTGTGGAGAAAGTGGAGAGGGGGACATTTTCCTCCCTCTTCCATAATACTAGAACCCAATGGGATCATCCCATGAAGCTGGTTGGTGGGAGATTCAGACAGAGGAAGTACATCTTCACATAGCACATAGTTAATCTTCACTACCACAAGATGTAGCAATGGCCACCAATTTGGATGACTTTAACAGGGGATTAGACAAATTCAGGGAGGATCATGGTCTCAATGGCTACTAGTCCTGGTGGCTATATGCTACCTCCAGTATCAGAGGCAATATGGGGAACATGGGCGGGAAGGTGCTCTTGCACACACATCCTGCTTGTGGGTTCCTGGTCAACAGCTGGTTGGCCACTGTGTGAACAGAATGCTGGACTAGATGGACCTTGGGAACAAATGATACTGCCAAGCGGAGCTACGAAGAAATCGTGTCAGACTTTGAAGCTCTGGGAAGGAAACTCAAGAACTTTGGGGCCCAGATAGTTTTCTCATCTATCCTTCCAGTAGTTAGAAGAGGGATAGAAAGGGAACGAAAAATACTCCGGGTGAATGACTGGCTATGAAGGTGGTGCCGACGAGAGAGATTTGGATTCTGGGACCATGGGCTATACTTCCTGGAAGATGGGCTGTTGGCAAGGGACAGGTTGCACCTCACAAAGGATGGGAAGAATGTGTTTGGCCACAGCATGAAGAACTTCATCAGGAGGGCTTTAAACTGAATCCTATGGGGAAGGGAGATGTAATGTTGGGGGTAACAATGGACATAGGCACATGCACTGCAATGGAGAGAACAGCTCTGATAGCACCCAATAATAGTCTTCAGACACATGTAGGAAGAAAGCCAGACTATGAAGCACATGGTCTTCGATGTCTATATACTAATGCCCAGAGTATGGGAAACAAACAGAACGAACTTGAACTCTTAATACAGGAGGGAAATTATGACTTGATAGGTATAACTGAGACTTGGTGGGACTGGAATACAGCAATTGAAGGATATAACTTGTTCAAAAAGAACAGGAGGAACAGAAAGGGAGGTGGGGTTGCACTGTATGTGAAAAATACATATCTCTGCACAGAAATACAGGAGGAGGAGCTTGGTAGCCCCATCGAGAGCATCTGGATCAAAATAAGTGGAGCAAAGAATAAAAGGAACCTGGTGGTCGGAGTCTACTACCGGCCACCCAACCAAGGAGAAGACGAGGATGAAACTTTTGAAAAGCAAATAGCCAATGTTTCAAGGAAGCATGATGTAGTAGTAATGGGGGACTTCAATTTCCCCGATATTTGTTGGGAGACAAATTCTGCAAAACATGGCCCCTCCAGGAAATTCCTGACTTGTGTGGCGGATAACTTCCTCCTACAGAAAGTAGAGGAAGGAACTAGAGGATTGGCTATCCTTGACTTGATCCTAACCAACAGAGATGACTTAGTGGATAAAGTAGCAGTTACAGGAACTCTGGGGGAAAGCGACCACGTTGTACTTGAGTTCTTGGTTCTAAGGGAAGCAAAAGCCGAGTGTAGTCAAACGCGTACCCTGGATTTTAGGAAAGCTGATTTTAATAAACTCAGAACAATGATCAGTAAGGTCCCATGGCAAGCGACGCTAACGAGAAAAGGAGTCCAAGATGGGTGGGAGCTTTTAAAAAAGGAAATTCTCAAGGCACAATCACAAGCAATTCCAACAAGAAGAAAAGGTGGAAGACAACAGAAGAAGCCAATGTGGCTTCACAAAAAGCTGAGAGATGACCTGAAAACAAAAAAGGACACATAGAGGAAGTGGAAAGAAGGCCAAGTAACAAAGGAAGAGTACAGGCAGGTAGCACAGAATTGCAGGGATGGCGTCAGGAAGGCTAAAGCTGAGAACGAGTTGAGGTTAGCGCAGGATGCTAAAAACAACAAAAAGGCTTTCTTCAGCTACGTGCATAGTAAAAGGCAGAGGAAAGAAATGGTTGTTCAGCTATTAAATAAGGATGGCAAAACGATAACAGATGACAAAGAAAAGGCAGAGGTGCTCAATTCCTACTTTGGCTCAGTCTTCTCCCAAAAGAGGGTCTATGACCCCCCTGGCAAAGGCGAAGTGCAGGCTGAAGGGGCAGGATTGCAGCTTGAGATCGATAGGCATATGGTCAAGGAACACCTCATTACTTTGAATGAGTTCAAATCTCCAGGGCCAAATGAACTGCATCCTAGAGTAATAAAGGAACTGGCAGAAGAACTCTCAGAACCGCTGTCTATTCTCTTTGAGAAATCATGGAGGACGGGGGAAGTGCCAGATGACTGGAGGAGGGCTAACGTTGTCCCTATCTTCAAAAAGGGTAAAACGGAGGAACCTGGGAACTACAGACCAGTCAGTCTGACATCAATCCCAGGGAAAATTCTGGAGCAGATGATAAAGCAATCCATCTGGAAGCACCTTGACAACAATGCCATGATTACTCGAAGCCAACATGGATTTGTCAAAAACAAGTCCTGCCAGACAAATCTGATCTCATTTTTTGATCAAGTAACCTCCCTTGTAGACTGACTGTGTGAATGCTGTAGACATCATATACCTCGACTTCAGCAAAGCTTTCGACAAAGTGCCCCATGATCTCCTGATGAGCAAACTAGCTCAAAGTGGGCTAGAAGAAGCAACGATCCGGTGGATCCACAGTTGGCTACAGAATCGGAATCCAAGAGTACTTATCAATGGGATCTTTTCCAACTGGGGAGAGGTAACGAGTGGGGTACCACAGGGCTCAGTCCTGGGTTCAGTGCTCTTCAACATTTTTATTAATGACTTGGAGGAGGAGGTGCAGGGAATGCTGATCAAATTTGCAGATGACACAAAATTGGGCGGGATAGCTAATACTTTGGAAGACAGAAACAAAATTCAAAGTGATCTGGATAGACTGGAGTGCTGGGCAGAAAACAACAGAATAAGATTTAATAGGGATAAATGCCAAGTTCTGCACCTAGGAAAAACAAAACCAAATGCACAGTTAGAAGATGGGGGATACGTGGCTCAACAACTCTACAAGAGAGAAAGATCTTGGAATTGTTGTCAATCACAAGCAGAATATGAGCCAACAGTGTGATGTAGCTGCAAAAAAGGCAAATGCTATTTTGGGCTGCATTCATAGAAGCATCGCTTCTAAATCCCGGGAAGTACTAGTTCCCCTCTACTCAGCACTGGTTAGGCCTCATCTGGAGTACTGTGTCCAGTTCTGGGCACCACACTTGAAGAAGGATGCAGACAAACTGGAGAGGGTTCAGAGGAGGGCAACAAAGATGATCAGAGGACTGGAAACAAAGCCCTATGAAGAAAGACTGAAAGAACTGGGCATGTTTAGCCTTGAGAAGAGAAGACTGAGTGGAGATATGATAGCACTCTTCAAGTCCTTGAAAGGTTGTCACAGGGAAGAAGGCCAGGATCTCTTCTTGATCATCCCAGAGTGCAGGACACGGAATAATGGGCTCAAGTGACAGGAAGCCAGATTCCGGCTGAACATCAGGAAAAACATCCTGACTGTTAGAGCAATATGACAATGGAACCAATTACCTAGGGAGGAGGTGGGCTCTCCCACACTGGAGGCGTTCAAGATGAGGCTGGACAGCCATCTGTCAGGGATGCTCTGACTTGGATTCCTGCATTGAGCAGGGGGTTGGACTCAATGGCCTTGTAGGCCCCTTCCAGCCCTACTATTCTATGATTCTATGGTCTGATCCAGTAGGGCTCTTATATTCTTAAGATTCCTTTCTTCACGGTGTTTTAGAGTGCAATCCTATACAGTCCTCAGAAGTAAGTCCCATTGAGTTCAGTGGGGCTTACTCCCAGGTCAGTATGTGCAGGATTGCAGCCTTAATCAGAGAGCATGTACAGTACGCTTGTGAACATCAGTCACCTGTAAAGTAGGGGGTGGGGGAAGGGGGAAAGATAGAAACAGAAAACAGCAGCAGACTGTGATGCATGCACCAATTCTAAAATGGGCATTTAGATATTCTCCAAGTTAAACTAGTAGACAGACAGGGTGGAACACAGGTCAGACCTAACCCATGGAAAGATAATGAGATGGAACAGGCAATATCTACTTCTTCCTAGCCTCAACACTGGAACACTTCAAATTAAGATGGTTGAAAGTGTTCCCAAGCACACACAGAGCACATTTGTCTAAGTGTTGAGTAAATACCTGGAGAAGAAGGCTATGGATTGCTACTAGTCCCGATGGCTCTATGCCACCTCTAGTAGCAGAGGCAGTGTGCCTATGAACACCAGTTGCTGGGGAACATGGGCGGGAGGGTGCTGTTGCTGTCATATCCTGCTTGTGGGTTTCCCATTGGCAGTTGGTTGGCCACTGTGTGAACAGAATGCTGGACGAGATGAACCCTTGGTCTGATCCAGCATGGTTCTTCTTACATTTTTCATGTTCATGTATTAGCATCAAGATGCCTCTGCCCCTCATTCAGATATTTGGCAACACAGACCTTGGAGAGAGCTGAAATGGAAATAGTCCTTATGCACAAAGAGAGGCATACAAACAGTATTGTAAAGCACCCTAGGGTGCCCACCAAAGGCAAACATAGGGAGAAAAAATGGGACTATCCCTGGGAGAGTTGGAGCATCTGGTTTTGCTGCTTGACCCAGGCCACAGAAAGAGGGCTGCTGTGCCACTAGAGTGGACCTAGGACCAAGGTCTAGGGCCATGCAGCCCCCCCCCCCATGAGCACCCAAGGGGTGGCAGATGATGGGGACACCAACAAACAGGCCCAGCACCAGCACCTGGGTTGGCATGGCATGCGGGTGCCCAACAGAGCTGGTGCTGGTCTCTGGTGCACCCATTCATTCTCTTTATTTTGTAAAAACTTTTTATAGCCAGGGGCAGCTGGCTGGGCAAGTATATGGTTACAGATGCTCATTTTATTATTTTTTACTTTAAAAATATATTATCCTTTTCTACACGAAAATGGTGCTCATTCCCAAATAACTGAGTTTAGCTTCAAATCCCATTTTATTGTTGTAAATATTCATGGTGCTATGATTTAAGGGAATTTAAAATCAAAGGTGCATATGTATTATTATTATTTTTTAAAATCAGGGTTGGCAAACAGATTTTTTTTGGGTCTAACTTATCAGGAATATAGAAGGAGTTATACAGCCTGGCATGGCAGTGGGGTGGGGAGAAGAGAAATGTTGGTTGAGTGCTGCACAAGTGAAGTAATACACACGGCTGTGTGAGACTGGATATTTATGTGCCAACTTTGATTTTATATGTTCCCATATATGTATCAACATTTATGAATCCGTAGTTTATATTAGGTTTTAGGCAAATGGCTTCCTGTAGCATGAATAATAATGAGTTCCAGCAAGGCCGTGAACTATGGAGTATTAGCGGCCTCAGAAACTATGCCATAAGCACTTCTGAAAACTGGGTGAAGAAGACCTCAGAGGGCTTCTTCACATGGCACTTTTATCCTGCTATTGAGATTGCTCACTCAAGGAAGTTTGCGGGTCCTTTTCATGATGTCGTCAACCTCCAGGGCACATCCAGAGGTATTTCCTGGTTATTCTATCTCAAAATGACCAGGAAATAATGAGCTATCTATTTAAGCCAGATTGTTATGCTATTAAAACAGCCACTAGATGGCGCTATTTAAGTGAGCTCTATGGAACCTTGAAAATCAAAAGCTTTGCCTCTCAGCAATCATGTGATCACGGTCTGGGAGCCTGCTGCAAATGCAGAAAGGCGCCACAACAGGAGAACTGAGGGTTTTTTCTTTAGTGTAAAGGCAGCCACAGTCTGAGTCCAGCGAGTGTCACGTCAGCGACTGCAGCATCCTGTACAGCAAAGGCTCAAAATAGCCATTGCAACATCCTATGGAATAACAAGCAGCCCTGTGGTCTGCTCACCCCGGCACATTGCACCCTCAGCAACAGGACAATGTCTTGACTTGTGAGCTGAAGGCTAACGTCTGTGAGGTAATGCAGTGACTAATGGACAAAAGTCAACAGCCAACGCTGTGACTGTGGACTAATGGATACAAAAGTGGGCCTATGAATAGCTCAAATTGGAGTTATCGGGAAGGTGCACACTTTGAGACCCCATAATCTCCACAGCAAAGGCTGACGGAGTGGGTTGGCCTCCGACTGTAGTGAGTGGTGAGCATGATTAGATAGGGACCAAATGCTATTTGTATCCTATCTGATATCTGCGATTTGAAGTGCAAATTCTATATATGCTATTGGTGTAATCAACAAAGCAATGTAAGGTTAGAAGAGCTCTTGTGTGCAGCCTCATTATGCCAACTAAATCCCAGGTCTGCTTGGGACTGATCACCTGACAGAATTGGTCCCAGTTATCTACAGGGGACCCCTAAAAAGGTGCAATGGCTGGCTGGCTGGGGAATGGTGGGAGCTGTAGGGCTTTTTCTTTCTAAACATGCATAGGACTGTGCCCATGGGCAATTAAGTCCAGGGTCTAAAATTACCCAGCTGCACCACTGAAAGAAGGGGAGACAGATGTCTAGCACCTGGCGGACTACACTACAGGGCTGTTGGACTGCCTTTGGGTTGGTGGGTCACAGGTTGTACAGGCCCATCTCAGAGACAGTAATATTCCAGTCTCTGTCCCTGAGAATGGTTGCCCTCCTTTTCTGAGCAGGGGATGCCAACAGACCATGAGCCAGTGCAGCGTAGTTGGCAGAATGTTGGGATTCAAACCCCTGGCCAGCTATGATGTTCTTCGGGTGGCCCGAGGCTAGTTGAAAACTCATGTTGTGGCCTACCTTGCAGGACTGTTGTAAGGACAACATGAGATAACTCCACATACACCACCTTTGGGTGGGGTGGGGTGGGGGGAGGAACATAAACACGATGAGGATGTGAATAGACCGATATCTGAGATTTGGGCAGGCTCATTACGAGAGCCCAGAATTCTTGCATGCTTGAAACCAGCCTTCCTCAATCTGACACCAGACTGGATTAGGGCAAACACTGCTGGTCAGAAGACCTGTTTTCACTACTAGGGGGCTCTGCATGAGACAGAGCCATTGTGCTTGTGCAGAGGGCCAGACGTGGCTGGTGGGCAGTGTTTGGAGCTCTCCAGATGTGTTGGACTACAGTTCTCATCATCCTGGCCTATTGACCATGCTGGCTGAGGCTGATGGGAGTTGTAGTTCAACAATCTGGAGGGCACCATGTTGGGGAAGGCTGCTTTAAACTCTCATGTCGGTGGCTGTAAAGTCACCATGCGATCACTGGAGAGAAGCGACTTTGGTAGCCGAATACCCCAGTGGCGGATGCTAAGACATTTAGATGTATATATTCATTACTGATTTTATTTTTAAATTACATTTCTATACCGCCCAATAGCCGAAGCTCTCTCTATTTTTTGTAATCTCTGTACCCTGATTTCTGAGCATTTGAAGGGAGGATTATTGAGTCTCCTTTAAACAATACATGGCTTTGAAAGCTTGTACATTAAGACCCTGACCTTGGATGGGTCCAGATGCTGAATGTAGTCTTTCAAAACCCTGGAAAGTCGAACAGTATATTTGCTTAGTGCTTTATTCCTACCCCCTCACTCCCCCCTCCCGCTCTGACAAATCGCTTATTGCTTTTTAATGCCAGGAAACAGCCTGCAGGAACAGAAGCACTTAGCTCTGTCCCGTTCTTTATCTGTCAACAGAGATGCACCCAAACTGGGTACCTCCCTTCCCAGTCCAGACTTCAAGAAGATGCTGCTGGCAAAGCTGTGTGGAGCTGTGTGGAGCGCTGCTTCTAATCAGATGGAAGGACGTTTCCCTCTGCCTTAATGCAGCAATAATGAGCCAAAAACTCCCTGCAAGGAAACAAACGCACACACATCTACTTCTTAAGGCTGCCATCCAATTAACGAACTTTTTGTTTATTAGTCATCTGCCTTTGAACGGATGAATCAATTCAGTTCTAATAAATCTGCATATTCCCCAAACGGCAATATAAGTACTCCCCCTTTTTCTTGAGATAACGAAGGAAGTGTAAGGAAACTTACAGTTTAATAAACAAATGCTACTGCTCGTGGCTAGCCTAGAACAGAAAAGGGAGCCCTGCCAGGTAAGGCCAAAAGCCTCCTCCAGGGACCGACTGCCTGCTGGCTCCACTCCTCTTTGAGAGGAGCCTCCATCAGCAGCCCTTTTGCTTGGCAGCATCAAGGGGAGGGGGGAGACCGCAAGGCCCACCCTGTCTACCGACCTGGGACTAAGGTGGCCACTTGCACATCACCAAAGAAGGGGAAAAGCATCACCCCACAAAGGGCTCTTTCACATGGAGCTTTATTTATTTATTTAAAACATTTGTATCCCACCCTATATCATTAAGATCTCAGGGCGGTGTACAGATAAAATCAATTTTAACAGTATAAAACAATAAATAATTTAAACAGATAAAAACATATTAAACCATGAACAAGCTAATACCAATTAAAATCTAAAACAATAAAACAGCTAAAACAGTGTGCTACTTTAGGGAATGTATTTAGCTCTCAAGGGCTTTGGTAATAAGCCATGTTTTTACTTGGCGCCAAAACGAGACCAATGTCTGCGCCAATCGGGCCTCCAAGGGGAGGGAATTCCACAACCCGGGTGCCACAGCAGAGAAGGCCCTCTTCCACGTCCTGCTGTAGTGTATGTCTTGCACTGGTGGGATGCAGAGGAGGGCTCTTCCAACAGATCTCAATCCTCGGGCAGGCATACATAGGGGGAGGTGCCCCCTCAAATATCGAGGTCCCAAGCCGCTTAGGGCTTTAAATGCCATCACCAAAACCTTGAATTCTGACCAGAAACATATTGGCAGTCAGTGCAATTCCTTTAAAACTGGTGTTACGTGATCTTTATGAGATGTTCTGGACAACAGTCCAGCTGCTGCATTTTGCACTAGCTGCAACTTCCGAGTCATCTTCAAGGGCAGCCCCACATAAAGTGCATTTCAGCAGTCTAATCGGGAAGTTACCAGCACATGTATTACTGTGGCTAGGTTATCCCTGTCCAGAAAAGCCCATTGCTGGTGCATCAGCCGAAGCTGGCCCCAAGTACTCCAGGTCACGGAGTCCACCTGGGGCTCCAGTGACAGAAATGGATCTAGCAGTACTCCCAAGCTACACACCTGCTCCTTCATGGGGAGTGCAACTCCATCCAGGACAGGTCGCTTACCCAGTTCCCTGACTCGGGAACCACCAATCCACAGAGCTTCTGTCTTGTCAGGATTCAGCTTCAGTTTCTTGGCCCTCATCCAGCCCATTGCAGCCTCCAGGCACTGGTCCAACACCTTCACTGCTTCAGCCGACTCCGATGACATGGAGAAGTAGAGCTGAGCATCATCAGCGTACGGGTGACACCCCACCCCACAACTCCTAATCGCCTCACACAACAGCGTCATATAGATGTTGAACAGCATGGGGGATAGAATAGAACCCTGTGGCGCCCCACAGCTTGATGGCTATGGGGTAGAGCAGGAATCCCCCAATACCACTCTCAGGAATCGGCTCTGCAGGCAGGAGGCGAACCACTGTAGCCCAGTGCCCCCAACTCCTATCCTGCAGAGCTGATCCAGTAAGACACCGTGATCAATGGTGTCAAAAGCCGCTGAGAGATCCAGGAAGATCAACAGGGTAGCACTCCCCCTGTCTGTCCCCCAGAGTAGGTCGTCAGTCAGAGCAACCAAGGCCATTTCATTGCCGTGCTCTGGCCTGAAACCAGACTGAAATGGGTCCAGATAATCAGTTTCCTCCAAGAACATCTGAAGCTGCCCAGCCACCACACGCTCAAGCACCTTGCCCCCAAAGGGGATATTAGCAGTGGGGTGATCGTGCTCACACACCTCTGGGTCCAGGGAGGGCCTCTTCTGGAGAGGGTGCACTGCAGCCCCTGGCAGAGGGAAGCATTTCCCACCCCCTGGGCCCACCCAACCAATCCACCGCTGCTAGATCGTATTAACCAAGATGTGCAAGGATCACGCTTACATGTGGTGGGCGGACTGATTCAGGCGTCTTGTCCACATCATCAGGCTGCAACAACTGAAGCCGATCCCAGGAAACACAGCCAGATGGAGCACTGGACACCTCCACAGGCTCTGCGATAACTGTGGAGTCAAGTTCTGAGTGAATATGAGTGCCTAGCGAATGTATTACATCAAATGACCGAGGGTTCCAATCCCAGTTTCTCTGAGCCGGAGCCAGATCCCGACAGGCTCTGCACCACTCAGAACAACTATTGAGAGGTCACTCAGGGAAGTTTGCAGGCCCTTGTGGGACATTGTCAACCTCCAAACTGTCTCCTGCAATAAGCGACCTTTATTCCATTTTTAAATACATCGGAGATAATGAGGCATCAAATTACACCGCTTGAGTTCCACTTGAGTTCCCTCCATGAAAAAAGAAAAGCCGCAAGAAGGGGAGCTAGACCAATGAAACATATGGAAGACTCAGATAAGAGGGAGAAGGAGGGGACAAGGGGAGGGGGAAAAGGAAGCATGTGTAAAGGGAGTCTGTTGTGATCCTGCATTTAAAATGGATGCAGAAAGCCCCGTTTTAAATGCAGGATTTTAGGCTGGTGTTGAGGTGCTCAAAGAGGACAGAACAGGACACAGATAGATTTGCATCAAATTAGCATGTGCTAATTAATGTGTATGTCTGCAAATTTAGAAATAATGACTATAATTTAAAGAAATAAACTACCTCTCCCCATAGTGGGGACTGATTAAGTGATCTGTGTCAAAATCAAACACCAATAAATTGGTTCTATCCATCGCCATTTACTACAAAAACAGAATAGGTTAAAGGAAAGCTATGTATATCCAAAAATATAACTTGATATAAAAGCTAATATCTCACTCAAAATTGAAACAATTGATTAGCAGGCCAAAATGCTGATCAATACATAGGCTGTACATAGTCACAATACTAATTTCCACAGACAAGGCTGTACCAATAACCCAAACACATTTCAACCAATCTAGACCTCTTCAGTGGGAGAAAATAAGAAGAAAAACAATAATTACAGCTCTTACTAAAAACAAAATGAACATGATGTTTGAATTCCTACTTGGAACCAATTGTTATAGATATAAAAACTGAGATCCACACCATGCAACTGGTAACTACATAAAAGAAAAAGGGAGAAAAGGGGACACTCCCTCCTACATTCAAAAATGACTAATTCCTTCTCCTTGAAGCAGCCTTTTAGCATAACCAAAATAATCAGCCAACACACCTACGAACTCCTGGAGATGGCTTAGATGTTGTGTGTGACCATTCAAACAGAAGATGCCTTCAAATAGAGGACTGTCCTCTGTAAACTAGGACACACGACCACCCTCCCTAGGACCATCTGCCAGTTGGCACCGGTTTCCCTCAGTGGGCATTCTGCCTGGTCACTATAAAAATGATGTAACTTTATGCAAACATTGGTACCTTGACTTGTTTATTTTCCTCTTGCCTTCCTCTCCCTCTTCCTTTTATATTACATCTATTAGATTGTACACCATTATTGTAAATTCTAAAGTCCTTCAAGTGTGCCTTAGTAAATTAGTAGTTCAAACAGAGTAGGATGATCAGCTGTGTGTGTGTGTGCGCGCACACACGGGAGCTGGGAACCTGTTGTGCAAAGCCAGTGACGAGAGCTCAGACCCCCACTCCTGCTTCCCGTGACTTGGCTTCATATTCTCCTTCCGCAGCTGGGGGTTTCAGCCTCCAATTGTTTCCACAGAGAGAAGCTGCAGAGAGGCCGAGGCTTCTTCTAAAACAAAATGGAAAGAAAGCCAGCAAGGCGAGAATGCATTTCTGGTTTTGTTTTCTAGAAAGAGATTCTGATTTCCAACCTCCCAAGGAGGCTTCAGTGGAACACAATTGCTGTGTGTGTGTGTCTTTTACCCCCTGCCTATCATTATTTTGCTCCATTGTAAAAACAGGCAAGGGGACTCTCTCTGCAGCCAGCCAGCCGCCTGCCATCTCCACAGAAGATGCATCAACCCTTCCACTCCAGAGGACGAGGGACAAATACGAGTCTGACGTGCCCAGCTGTGGTGGCAGCAGCCATTTGTATAATGGGCCATTGTTACTGGATTTAATTAGCTGTGGTTTGTTCACTCAGCAGACGCAAATGAGGTTTTAATTTTTTGTGTATGGGTTGAGAGGTGGTCTTTCTTTCTTTCTTTCTTTCTTTCTTTCTTTCTTTCTCTCTCCCTCCCTCCCTCCCTCCCTGTCTCTCTCTCCCTTCAACTGATTCCTTTTCTTCCTCTCCAAGCAGCCTTACGAGCCTGCTGCAGCCTGCCTTTGCCGAGAGCTTCCTTTGATGAAGGGAGAGCATGGAAACAATGGATGGAAATGAGCTTGGCCCTGGTGATGAAGCGTTCTTGTTAAGGCACAATGGGAGGGGGAGGGCGGGTATGCTTTGATGTGAGGTTATCTATCGCAGACACACGGTTCCGAGGCCCATCTCCTCTGGCATCAGGACTGATGCTAAAGGCCCCACCTGGCAGAGGGATAATGGCCCTGGCATACACACAGCATCCAGAGATGCAATGTCATCTTAGGAAGGAGTGATTGGGAGGCAATCCAATGCTGTCGGTCTACAATGCTGTTCCGAGGGGAGTACAGGCCGGCTCCTAGGCCTCATGGAATGAAGAGCAGGGACGGCTGTTTTGGAAGGACAACTGTGAAGGCTTCTCAAGGTTTGCATTTTGACCTTAGGTATGCATGGCTCTCAGGCTGGTCTGATTGATGAGAGCTCCATGCCTAAAGTAGGCACATGCATTCGCTACCACACAATGGCCACCAATGTGGATGACTTTAAAAGGGGATTAGGCAAATTCATGGAGGGGGACAAGGCTATCCGTGGCTCATAGTCAGGATTAGTGATGGGCAAACTTATCTGGAGTGAGTTTGTTATTTGCCTGGAAAATAACGAACTCACCCAAGTAGGGTCAGAGGAGGCTTCTTCCTCCAAACGCACGCTTGCTCTGTGTAAGCATGTTTTTGCACATACCAGTGGCGGCTGGTGGCTCCAAGGTCACTGGGGTGGTGAATCCACTCTGGGTTTCAGTCAGAACAAGTCAGAACTCTAAAGGAGCCATCCAAGGTGCGGAGCTATCCAAGGTCAGAACTTTAGAGTTCTGACTGGTTCTGACTGGAAACTGGAGCAGATTTAAAGGTAAAGGTGTCCCCAACCAGTCATGTCCGACTCTAGGGCGTGGTGCTCATCTCCATTTCTAAGCTGAAGAGACAGAGCTGTCCGAAGACGCTTCCGTGGTCATGTGGCTGGCATGACTGAACACCGAGGTGCATGGAATGCTGTTACCTTTCCCGCCGAAGCGGTACCTATTTATCTACTTGCAATTTCTTGCTTTCGAACTGCTAGGTTGGCAGAAGCTGGGACTGAAGACGGGAGCTCACTCCGTCACGCAGCACTCGGGTCTTGAACTGCTGTCCTGCCGACCTTCTGGTCTGCAGTTCAGTGTCTTAACCACTAAGCCACCGTGGCCCCTGGAGCAGATTTACCGCCCCACTGACATCGGAGCCACCAGCCTCCACTGGCCCATGCGCAATAGCAAAGTGCATCTTGGGAACTGTAGCTTGGAATTGCGCACTGCCTGCTTGGAACCAGAGCTGCAGTGGCGGCAGTGATGACGGGAAGCTGTTAAGGAGAAGGTAGGATGACAAAAATTTAGGGGGTGCTGCTGAGCCCTCCTTCTGCTCAGGGAACCAGAGTGGCTGCAACAGGCTGACTAAAAATTTTGGGGGGTGGCACTACTGAGCCTTCTTCCTCCTCGCAGAGTTAGAGTGGGGGTGGCAGCAGTGAGGAGGCAAGCAGCACTGGATTAGGCAAGGAAAGGGCTAACCCAACCAGTGCAGTGTGTGTGCAGAAATGGCATTGTTTAGATACAGACTGTGCATGCTCAGAAGCTTGCAGTCAGTTTTGAACTTAGCAAAGTCGTACTCGGTTGCTCCGGGCTCATTAAAAAGGTGGGCATTAGGAATGGGTGAGGTTCAACCAGTGAGCCGATGGATGATGAAATCTGGCAGCATCACTAGTTGTGATGGCTACATACTGCCTCTGTATGCCAGCTGCTGGAGCACGTGGGCAGCAGGCTGCTGTTGCACTCGTGTCCTGCTTGTGGTCTTCCCATTGGGACATCTGGTTGGCCACTGTGGGAACAGAATGCTGGATGAGAGAGGCCTTTGCTCTGATCCTGCGAGGTGCTTCTGGTGTTCTTATGAAGATCCACAGTCCTTTGTTCTCATCAGCTATGGCAAGAAAGCTTAGGTCCGACTAGAACCCGAGTAGACACCCTTTCTCTCTTGGTTTTGAGAAAGCCCTGTCTTTTGTAGCAAAGACCTTATGAGGGATTCTAGGACTAGAACTCAAGTTCAGTTTTTGCCTACCTGTAGCTAGCTTTACTCCCCGCCACCACAGTTCTCCGCCTCCATCTTCATCCTCATAATTACTCTCTGTTGGGGCTCAAGGAGAATGGTAAGGGGTTTTCCCTGTCTTTGCTCCCCTGTCGGGCTTGTTAAGAAGAGGCAGGGCGGGCCTTTGCTTTGCAGTCTTAGCTGGCTTTCAGCTCAAGGTAAGCTGGGTGAAAAGTCAGAATGGTTCAGGCCCAGTCAGTTTGCCCAGCCCAAGGAAAATTGCTGACTCTCACTATCCCAAACACCAGATGTAAGTACCTACTCACAATAGAAGCAGCGTGTCTTCAGCCGTTTCCCCCAAACTCTCTCACTCTGTTTATCTTGATTCTCTCACCTTTTTCTCTCTCTCCACCACCTATCCTCTTTATAGAATTATCCTTACCACTCCTGGTCGCATTTGAATGCTGCTCAGGTACATAACATTCTCTGTTTTTTGTAAGAAACAACAAGTGTGATTATTCTAAGCTCTGGCTGGTGTGTGCTTTCATGTTCCCCACCTGCATCCCGATTTCCGCTATGGTATACCAAGGCTTTCGGTTAAAGTTGCTTAACCCATGTCATAGAATCATAGAATTGTAGTTTTGGAAGGGCCTATGAGACCATTGAGTCCAACCCCCTCTTCAGTGCTGGAGTCCAAGTCAAAGCATCCCTGATAGGTGGCTGTCCAGCCTCATCTTGAATGCCCCCAGTGTGGGAAAGCCCACCACCTCCCTAGGTAATTGGTTCCATTGTCGTATTGCTCTGACAGTCAGGAAGTTTTTCCTGATGTTCAGCCGGAATCTGTCTTCCTGTCACTTGAGCCCATTATTCCATGTCCTGCATTCTGGGATGATCAAGAAGAGATCCTTGGCTTCTTCTCCATGACAACCTTGCAAGCACTTGAACAGTGCTACCATATCTCCCCTCAGTCTTCTCTTCTCAAGGCTAAATGTGCCATGCTCAGCCTCTGTCCCTCTGTCACCTGCAGTGTAGTAATAACAATATACATCCACCTTAAAGGGTTGTTGTAAGAATGGCAAGATAATGTCCTTGGAGCACGAGGTGTACAGATGCTAAGGCAGCCTCTCCCCACCTGGTGACCTCCAGATGTGTTGGACTGCAACTCCTATCATTCCCAGTGGGCGTCACCACATTGGGAAAGGCTGCTGCGCTAAGGCTTATTAAAATACCCCCCCCCCACACACACACACACCCTGACTTTCCCCTCCTTGCTTTTCTGGCAATTGGCCTGAAAGCAAAATTAACAAAGAAAACCAGCCAAGCTGATATTCCATCTTCCCCCAGTTTAATAATAAAAGAATACAGAAGTTATTAATACAGATAAACAAGCCAAAACACATCATCTGGTTACCAAGACGTGCTTCCTGAGCCAAACTCAGGCACCAGGTCCCCAGTCCAAACTGGAAGCTTGCCCCCTCCGTCTGCTGTTCACACCTGGGCCTAAAGGGCATCCCTTGCGAGAAATGCTGCCCCCCCCCTCAAAAGGGGCCCATGGTTGCCTTTTGTTTCTGCAAGGCACTTTTAACCACTGGAAGCTAATGGGATTCCAAGGCCCAGAATGTCAGTCCAGCCCTGTTGCCCCAGGTGAGGCAGATGTAACACAAAGGAGCTGAATCCTGGCAGCAGAGAAATGGCAATTTGCAAAAAAAGAGAGAACAGCTTCAAAAAAATGTTTGTGCCTCACTTTTTAAAATTGTTGTTGGGCCTGCCAGGCTTTGCAGCATGAATTGCATCTGAAATGCCTCCGCTGACCTTTCCCACGTGGACCTGCTTTGCGTAAATGAGGCGCAGCGGCACAGGAGGCCTAAGCCTGGCAGGTTTGAAGCTTGATCGTCTGTTGCCTTCGGGCAGATGGGAACGTATGTACCAGACGGTAAAAGGAGAGGCTGGGGCTCTCTGGGACACAGTTGCCGCCACTTCTCCCCCTCTGTAGCCCCACACTGTCAGCCAGAGACCTGCTAGAAGCAGATGGTATTTGCTTTCCTGACTAATGCCAACATTTAGCCTCAGCTGGAGGTGGAGATGTAACAATACACCAGGGAGCCCTGCTTAAAGGATGGAGAGAAAATGGGAAGGATTAGAAAGGTGGAGCTTCCTGGTCTGCTTCCTCCGAGATCCCAGCAGCACGGCCCAGTAGTCAGAGCAAGAGACAAGGCATTAGAGAGCTGGGGTACAGTGTAGCAGTTAGGAACGTGGTGAGCCAGGCCCTTTCAGTTTGACATTTCATCTTGGACATTAGGTGGCTTAGGCCAGGGATCGGGAACCTCTTTCAGGTCAAGGGCCAAATTCAGTTTTGGAGAAGCTCTCAGGGGCCACATTCCAGTGATGGGCAGTGCCAAAGACAAAAGGGGCAGCGCCAAAAATACAAAAAGGAGCAGCCTATTTCAACTGAAGGCTTCCAGTAACGAAGACCTAGGAGAGGCATTTCAACCTTTTAGAATGGGGAAAAAACTGTTCAACAGCTGGGAAACCAAGAAATGGCTGTTGGTTACGAGGAAGGGGGCGGGGTCACGGGAAGGGGATGTGTCTGTCCAGGGCACTTAGGAGGGCCTGGTTGGGACCCTGGGAGGGCCAGATTTGTCTCACAGGCCTAAGGTTCTGCACCCCATGGCTTAGGCTGTTTGAAAAATGGGGATAATAATGCTTTCACTGATGCTCTTGCCTCTTCTGCTGCTACTCTTTGCAATGGTGTTTTTGTGTTATTCTTATTACTGGCTTATCCTAATTTTAATTTTAAACCTGTTAGCTGCTCTGAAAGTTGCTTTAATATTAACCTGAACGTTGAGGTAAGCATTTCCTAAAATAAGTAAAATATGAAATGAACAAATTAATGGCCTGCCTCAAGGGTTGTTGTGAAAGTGCTATAAAAATGCTGAGTTTTTTTTTTAAAAATCATCATTATGGCTACTGTTTTCCATGCTCTGGTAACCTCTCAGCTGGATTATTGCAATGCATTGTACATGTGGCTTCCTTTGAACATGGGTCAGAGACTTCAGTTAGTCTAAAATACAGTGACTGTCCAGGACTGTTTGATATAATCATGTGATGACGGTGCTTCAATTGGCTTCCAGTCCCATTCCAGGCCCAGTTCAAAGTGTTGGTTTTTAAAGTACTAAAAGGTTTTGGGGCAGAGTATCTAAAGGAACTTTCCTCCCCTGTGTACCTGCCCTGACCCTTAGGTTATCTTTGGAGGCCCTTCCTCCAGGGCTCCTGCTTAAGGAAGTTAGGTGGGTGGCAGAAGGGCCTTCTCCGCTGTGGCACCCCATTTATGCAGTGATCTTCCCAAGGAGGCTGTCGGCATCCACACTGTTATCTTTTTGGTACCAAGTGAAGACATTTACCTTCTCCCAGACATTTTATATATTTATATTTTTTATTATTGTATTTGTTGTTTCAATCTCTGCTTTAATCTGTTTTGTTGTTGGAGCCTGCCAGGAAATGTTATAGGAATCACACACACACACACAGACACACACCAGATTTCAAGAGGAGGACTGCTAAACCAGCTTCAGACGGTTCCGTTGATCATCTGACAAGGGCCAGTCCAAAGCTACTGGTTTAAGAAAGCCTGTTCTGTTCCACAGTTGGTGCTTCCTCCTCGATCCACGCTCCCCTCCCGAAGCGCAAATTGCACATGATGGGATGCGCAGCTGTGGAGGGAGATTGTAATTTTCCTTGGCTTGCCAGCTGTCAATCAGGAGAACAATACCTTCAAATGAAATGGCAACGTGATCGCTGCTGTGATGTTTTGTGCTGTAACGGGATGATCGTTAGTGCTTTTCACTGCCCAGAGAGAGAAAGGAGAGGGGAAAAGGCGGGGGGATTGTGTCTGTTCTGTGCTATATTTAGGCCTTTACGCGTGTTCTACTGACTCATCTGGAGAGCTACATCTAGAGTGAAAGAGTCCTGCTTTCTCTGTCCACGGAGAGCTAATGTGGCATCATGAGGAAGAGACTGACACGGCAGTCCTTACCTCCCATTCTGCTGGCTAGTGGGATTAGGATAAGGTGGGGCTGCCCCTCCTTCGGTGGAAAGGAGCACTCCTGGTGGTGGTGGAGGGACATCCTCCACAGAGGTCCTGGTTATCCCCGTGGAAAGCTCTGCCGGTTTAAATTTACCGCCGGCGGTGGTCCCACCCTGGTAGCCCCCTCCCTCCAACTGGCAGATGCTTGTCAAGGTTTCAGGCAGGAAAGTTGTCCCCAGGCATGCTAACCAAGAGATCCTTCAGCCCCGTGGCTTTCCGTATGCAGATCCATGTGCTCCACCCACTGAGCAACTGGCTTTCACTGAGACTGGCCTGCCTTACAGGGCTGTTGTAAGGACTACTGGGGCCTGTTATCAGTACCTCCCACATTTTTTAAAACCTTCAAAGCAGCTGTATGGGGCGGCTAATTTGATCAGAGAAGCAGTATTGGGAAAGGGTGTGTTTAACCCTTCCTTTCTGCACCATTTCCCCAGTCTAATGTCCCCTCAAAGCTGCCGTTCACTTCCCTGCCCAGGGAATGAATAGCAGCTTTGGGGAGTGTGTGTGTGATTTAGATCAGAAAAACATCATGGGGGGAAAGGTCTCCCCCCCCCACATTTGCAGTGTCATGTTCCCAGTCTTCTGGGGTAGAAGAGCAGTCCAGCTGACTCAGTGACCTGGTTTGCACACTCCGTGGTTGTCGTGCATGAGCAGGAGAGAGTGGCAGTGGGAGGCAGTGCACCCACCAGTGCACCCACCACTTCTGTTTTTACCCCACAACCTACGATTGGCTTGTGCATAGGTTGCTGAGTGGGATGTGCAAATCTGGACCCAGTGGTTAACCTGTGGTTTGTCATTGGGTTAACTGCTGGGTTGTTTAGCCCCTAGTGCTCCGAGTTCGCACGTCACGCACAGCAACCTACGAATGAGCTGATGGTAGGTAGCTGATTAAAAGCAGAATTGGCTGGCGTGCTGCAGGCAGCATGTCTGCTCCCCCCCCCCCGTACCCCACAGGCCATGGTTTGTTTAATCCATGGGCTGTTGCTGCTTGTGAATTGCCCCTGCAAAGCCTGGACAGTGTCAGAGACAGGCAGGGGAGCTGTCCAGCAGTGCCAGCAAAGCGATAACGAGTCATCGGGCCAAGTGCTGACCGCAGAGGAGTTGTCCCAGAGGTTGCTAGAACTGGGAGCTCACTCACTGTTGAACTAGCAGCTTCCAGGCAGCAGCTGGAACAATCCTTTATCAACGATCCATTTCTGTCAGCTCTGAGCAGTTACGATCTTTGTGGACATTTGGTATGGAAATAAAGGAAGGAAAAGAGAGGGCTGTGTGTGTCTGTTCCTTCCATTTATGATTTTGGTGGGTTTTTTGGGGGAGGGTATGCCTCACGGTAATTGCTGTTCTGATGTGCAGATTAGTTACAGCCAGTTTCCTTCTCTGGGAGAGATGCAGAGCATATTTATTTACTTATTTATTGTAATTCTATGCTGCCTTTCTGAAGCAAACCAAAGCGGTTTACAAGATTCCAGAAAATAAAAACCACAATTCTTTAAAAAACAAAACACAGTAAAACATTAAAAAGAACTTTAAAAGCCAGAACAACCATAGTAACAGTTTTTAAAGCCATGTTAAAGAGATGTGTCTTGATCAGCTTCCTGAACGCAGAGAGAGCAGGGAGCAGTCACACCTCCAAAGGGAACACATTCCAGAGTTTGGAGGCAAGACAGGAGAAAGCCCTTTCCTACATGTCCAGCAAGTGAAGCTCTGCAAGTGATGATGTATGTACAGCATCTAGCACATCACAAGGTAATTTTGTCAGCAGTTTAGCAGCGTATTGGGCTGCAGCACGTAGACAGGCTGCATTAACTCTTAGAGATATGGGAGGAAGTGCTCTAAGGAGCAATTAAGATGCAAGTTTTATTCCTGCCTCTGTTACTATGTTCTGCTTTATCAGCTATTTCTCTATTTCTGCTCCAAGTTGGGGAGATTTTTATATATATATATATATATATATATATATATATATATATAAATAATCTGAAATCTTTGCATTGGGAGACAGGAAGGAGAGGGGAGTGTGCAAGAAGTCTGAGACTTTTCTATACTCCTGCTGCCTTCCACTATTTCTGTTCTGCTCCAGTTTCCTCCCCACCTTCCTATTTCTATTACCTCTCTCATCTGAGAGCCAGCTTGCTGGATATCTTTTTCTTTTCTCTGCTGTGCCTGCACATTGGAGAAAGCGCGTGAGGAATGATCAAGGTACAACGTCTTGCCATTGTTGAAAAGATTTTAAATGCACTTCTAGAAAAAAAGAAGTGGGGTAAAGTTTTTTTGCTTCAAAAAAAGCTGGAAGAGAAGGTAGTGGAAAAAGCAATTTTCTCTTTAAACTGCTAGCTGATTCGAAACAGATACATCAGGCGGAGAAGGAAAAATAGAAGGAACTCTGCAAAAACTTCAATTTAAAAAAAATAAAAGCTCAGTGAGATGCAATAAAATGAGATGTGTTGTGGCTCTATCTGCTTTCATCTCCTGTAAAACAATATTCACCCTATCCACAGAATGGAGATCTATAATTTATTGGTGTGCCTGTGTGTAGTATTAAAAATACACAGAGAGGAAATGCATACCGGCTCGCCTTATGATTGCCCCCCACCCTCACAAATGGTCTGGCTGTTTCTTCCCCCTGCTTTTCTTTCAGGACAGTTGCCAAAAGAGCTGGGTGTTTGGGTGTGCGGGTGGGGGAGAATGGTTCATCCCTCCCACTCTTAGCCACTATTTTTAGGAGTGCCCCTTAGAACAGGCTTCCCCAATCTGGTGCCCTCTGGACAGCACCATAATCCCCAGCCAGCGTGTCAAATGATTGTGCTGTCGGGGGATGATGTGAGCTGTAGTCCAACACTTCTAGAGGGCACCCGGATGAGGATGGTGGTCTTTGAACATCAGAAGAGACCTCTTGGAGAAGATCAAAGGACTACCTGATCCATCATCCTGCTATCCACAGTGGCCAAGCACGTGTCTCCAGGAAGCTGACAAGCAGTAGCCCTCCTCTGTGTCTTGTCCACAGGTCCTAGGAATGGGAGGCTTCTGAAAATGGAGCTTCTGTTTAGCTCTCCTGGCTAACAGAGCTACCCTCCATGAAGTCATCTCATCCAAAGTCACATCTAGTGGCAATGGTTTCCATATGTTAATTCTGTATCATGTGTGGGAGAAGTATTTTCTTTTGTCCGTCCTGCATCTACTGCCCATCAGTTTCTTGGCTGATCCTGAGTATTTTGAGAGAGGGATAAAAACTTCTCTCTGTCCACTTTCGGCACACCTTACCTAATATTACAAACCTCTCTCATGTCATGTCCTCCCACAGTGATTGCTTTCTCCTAAAGTAAAAAGCCCCAAACACTTGAGCCTCTCAACAGTTCACTGTTGTGCTAGGCTAGTGGCCCAAACAGCTCGGCTCCACTGTTAGGCTTGCCCTCATCATCTAGACCGGTGGTGCTGAACATATGGTCCCCCGCTGCTGCTATAGATCGCCTTCGCACCACCAAAACCCACTCTCACTTTGCTGCAGCCATTCTGTTGGGAAAGAAGGGGCTCAGGGAATGAGCACCTTGTTCCCCAGGTGAATTGGGATCCCCACAGCTGGCCAAATAGCTGTTCTCCAACCTGCCACCCTTGGACTAAAACTCCCATCCTTCCCATGAACAGCACCTGCTACCTGATCTTTAAAACCAACAAAGAAAACAAACCTGGAGAAGCTGGCAGTTGAATCTGAGACCTTCCTCAGGCAAAACATGTACTCTATGTCAGAGCTATGGTCTCTCTCATATGATGGGATGCTCTTGTATGGTTAAAAAAAAACCCAAACCAACATACACACAAGAAGAGAGAAGGTTAGGCTACTAGAAACCTTCTCCCTGACTCCTAGTTTTCTATGTGAAAGGGGTATTTTCTGTGGAGTTTTTGTGTGTCACAACTTGTGCTCTGAAGTGGCACCTGCCCCATGGACTGTTCTCCCCGCTGAAGTATGTCAGGCCTCAGCCCTGGTGTGTTTTAGGTGTTTACTGAAAACACATCTGTTTGCATTGGCTTTCCCCACCATGAGCTACCTTTGTACCTGCCTCATGTACCTGCCTTTGTACTTATACTATTACGTGTGTGTGTGTGTGTGTGTGTGTGTGGTCTCGTTTGTTTGGTTTCGTTAAGAACATCAGAACAGCCCTGCAGGATCAGACCAAGGGTCCATCTAGTCCCTCATTCTGTTCACACAGTGGCCAACCAGCTGCCCACAGGAAACCCACAAGCAGGACATAGGGCAACAGCACCCTCCCACCCAGCAGTTGGTGCACAGAGGCATAGTGGCCTCTGATACTGGAGGTAGCATATAGCCATCAGGACTAGTAGCCATCAGTAGCCTTCTCCTCCATGAATTTGTTCAGTCCTCTTTTAAAGCCATCCAAATTGGTGGCCATCACGACATCCTATGGAAGTGAATTCCACAGTTATTCTGTAAACTGCTTCAGGAATTGTTTCAAATGGGAAGTGGTATATAAATATTGGATGATGATGATAATAATAATACCCAGCATGGGTTGGCCACCCCAGTGGGAAATAGGCCTTAGCCATGTAGCCATTGAGAAGAAGCCACACCCTCTCTCTCCTTCCCATGACTGTGAATTCCATCCCTGCGTATCTGCATTCAGCCCACCCCCAAATCTTCCATGATGTCTACCGGCTGCACAGAAAGAAAAGAAGAAATAAAAAGTTGCAGTACTCACTGCACCCAGTGGTTTCATCCCCACATTGAATCAGTATAGAGGCCATAGCTCAGTGTGACAGAGCCCCTGCTTTGCACTCAGAAGGTCCCGGGTTCGATCCCCAGCATCTCCAGGTAGGGAAGGAAAAACCCTGAAACCCCGGGGAGCCTCTGCTGCCAGTCAGTGTCGACAATAGTGGGCTAGATGGACTGAGGGTCTGATCAGTCTGAGGCAGCTGCCTATGTTCTAAGTGTACAGATGGGAGAGGTGGCTGCTGCCGTCACCAAATTGGGAACTTTAATGTGTTAGAAAATGAAAATAAAGTGGTTTCATTTAGCTCTGGCTTCTTTGTTGATTGTTTCCGCTTGTGCACACCCACACATGCCCTGAAAACCACACAACAATTAAAAAATACAGGATGCTTTAAACATACTGAATTGGCTTCTCGGGTGAAATTTAGAGGGGTGGGGTGGGGTTTTTGCATCAGAAGGATTGCAAAAATGGAATGATGTGGTGTTTTTTATGAGGGTGGGGAAGATATACACTGCTATAGGGAGTACTACCACAGCTCTGGAACAGATGGAGTCCTTGCAATGCTATCTTTCCCAAGAGTATGCATACCAACAGCGAAGACTGCTCAGTCTTCATCCCAAACTGCAGAGCAGCCTAAGGCTGCCATCCTATAATACCTACCAGGGAGTAAGTCCCACTGAACTCAGTAGGGCTTCCTTTTGAGTAGACATGCATGCCATTGCACTGCAAGACTGCAATCCTATGGTCACTTATTTCAGAGTAAGCCCCATTGAGCAAAAGCAGACTCAGTAAACACATGTAGGATTGGGTTGTACTTGTACGTGGGGATGGGGCAAGTAGGATCTACAGCAGATAGGGGTGTAGCTTGCTGGTAGAGCCGCTGCTTTGCATGTAGAAGGTCCTAGGTTCAATCCCCAGCATCTCCAGGTAGAGCTGGGAAAGAATCCTGCCTGAAACCCTGGAGAACTCCTGCCAGTGAGTGTCGACAATACCAAGCTAGATGGACCAATGGCCTGACTGGCTGGAAGGCACCTTCCTCTCCTCCTAAGATTTTGTTTGGTCCACACTTTTAAGCAAACTGACCTTATTTGCCCTAATAGGTGGATTGGAACCCAGTTACCCTTTGGACTGTGCACTTCTATGAGTGTTGCGATGCAGCGCTTGGCTCAAAAGCTGCGTGCAAAATGCATATGTTAGGGAAAGTTGCATACAAAAGGACATGTGAATTTTCTTGCGTTTCTTTTTTAAGAACTTGCAGACTGAGGCAGAAACGGGGTGGAACAGTCTTACGAGTGACCAGATGCAAAACTCTTGCATCTCTTCACTCTCCTCTTCTCTTACCCTTGCCTGCCTCCTCTCCACTCCCACCCCACGTCCTCCCATGTTGTCCAAATTTAGGCAATATTCAGGGTCCCTGTCTCTTTTGCTTATGTTATTTTGTCAAATTCCTAAACCAACAACAAAGAAACAAAATGCATGTAAAAGCCTGTTAGTCGAGATCTCTGTGCAATTTGGGGCAAAGTGACTGATTGTATGTCACCTGCCCCTAGAAAAGCTGTCGCATTGTCATTGCATACACAACCAGTGCATAGGGGCACCATGCACAGAACAGTGGCATATAACCAATGAGGCACAACCTTCCTGCCTCCCCTGCTGCAGAGATAACCATCGAATAAAATGCACCCTGGTCATGCTGCTGGAAGGCTGTCTTGGCTCTTGTTCTTGGGGTCTTTAAGATGCCTGAAACGGAATAAGGCAACCCTTTTGAGTCCAGCCTCTAGGATTGTGCATGAACTTGTACTCACTTAGCTGGCTTTAGAAGGCATTAGATATAATGACTGTGACTTTTTCATGCCCCTCCTGCTTTGTCTGCCTTCAGGGCATGCAGTGAGGGCCTAGCCGAAGAGCCAAAGCAATTAGAAGAGTGATTCCTCAGAAGAGAGGGGAGTTGTTTGCCATTAGGCTCAAAAGAGCTGGATTCTCTACCAGCTGTTGCAGAAGCAGCTGGCATTTGAGGGAGATGCATATCAGGTTACTTACTTTAGCTAGCCTCTGAACTTTCCTTCCTGGGCGTGTAACATCTGGAGGAGCTGGGATGGAATCTCTGATTTCTGGGTTATATGGTCGTTTGTAGGCTTGGGGCACATTACACTGTGCAGGCGTGTGTTTGTCTGTGTGCGTTATGACTTGGGGAATTAAGCTGCTTGTTTAAAGGGTGCAACTTCACACAGTTCCACTGTTGGGAACAACAGCACAGAGCTGGACAAGTGGGAGCTGAACTTAGCACAGATGGAAAAGGGTAACCTTCCCCCTTCCTCTGATCACTCCCGCACACACTTCTGGAAGCCACCAGAACCTATGATGCAGTGTGACTGAGCCAAGTGTGCATGCGCAGAAAAAACCAGTCTTTAATTTAAGTGAGAGCAGGTGGGGCCCTGCAACAATATGTTGCAGTATGGAGTGCTTTGATTCAGGATTTCAGCTACTCTATTCCATCTCATCCCACTCCTCTACCCCAGTTTTCTCTTTTTTCTTCAACAGTTTAGGCTTGTACACCACCTACCTTCTTATGAAAAATCCATCAAAGCTTATGATGTAGTGTGATGGAGCTGAGTAGGCGCACTTGCATCAAAACAGTAGATGAGGTTGAAAGAAGAAGGTAATTTTTAAAAATGTCAGTGGCTTTTAAATCTCTGTAATATCAGCAGCCCCAAGACCATATCCTGTAAACTCAGAGATGTGGATGATCGAAGAGCTATGTAATGGAGGATGGACTAAATTCCATCTGGCCCAATCCCTGGACTGAAATGATTTATTCTTCTTATGAATTTAATCTGTTGCCCCAATTACTAACTTTACTGCTGGCTCTTTGATGTTTTTAATGTTTTAATGCTTTAATATTTTAATTTTTTTAATGTTTTGGTTGCTATTGTATTTAAAAAAAAATGATTGTAAACCACTCTGAGGGCATCTGTCAGTTGGGTGGTAGTGTGTGTGCGTGTGTATATATATATATATATATAGAGAGAGAGAGAGAGAGAGAGAGAGACATCAACTACACACACACACACACACACACACACACACGATAGAAAGACTAACAACTCTGTGTGTGTGTGTGAGAGAGAGAGAGAGAGAGAGAGAGACAGAGAGAGTATATATATATGTTTATCCCAACCTGCCTCTAAGGAGCCATACAACAATCCTGTGAGGCAGATTAAGCTGAGAGAAAGAGTGACTAGTCCAAGGACACCAAATGAGGTCCATGACTGAGTGGGATTTGAACCTGGGTTGCCCCAGTGCTAGCCTGACATGCTAACGGTTAGGGGAAGGCAGCGTGGTGCTTGAAGGCACCAGTGTGCCCCTGGACACCTTTCTTGGTGCCTACCAAGGTGCCCTACCCTTCCCACTTCTTAAAAATTAGCCAGTGATATTAATTCTGTTGGCCCTGTGGGTTCAAAGAAGCTGTTTAGTGTGCTGGAGCTCAGAACCCACCTTGGCCTTATACTTGGTTCTTTGGGCAAGTGACTTGTCCATTGTGACTAGCCATGCTACCCATGGCAGCTGTTTTGTGGTGGTTCCTGTGACAATTTCCCAAGCTGCCAGATATGCCCACAAGCCCAAGATGGTTGCCTACCCCTCTGCTAACACCGTCCACCCTCCAGCCACTGTCCCCCCTTCCCAAGTCAACATACAGAAACCCTGATATCGCTCCAATCCAGCCTCCCCCAGACTGGTGCTCTCTAGATGTGTTGGACTACAATGCCCACTAGGGGGCATGGTGGCTGGATTGGGGAAGGCTGCTCTAAGTTCTTGCCTGGGTGGGTTCCTTAAAGCAGTGATGCCTGAGAGATCCAGGAGCCAAGCAGTTGTAGCTCAGTATTTGTTTCATGTAGTGATCTGTTGCCTGTAGTTGGGAAAAGTGCAGAGAAGGGCAACTCAAATGATCAAGGGGCTGGAGTAGCTCCCCTGTGAGGGAAGGTTACAACAGCTGGGATTGTTTAGCTTGGAAAAAAGGAGGGTAAGGGGAGACATGATAGAGGTCTACAAAATGCCAAGTTCTGCACCTAGGAAAAAGGAACCAAATGCACAGTTACAAGATGGGGGATATGTGGCTCAACAACACTACAAGCGAGAAGGATCTTGGAATTGTTGTAGATCACAAGCTGAAGATAAGCCAACAATGTGATGTGGCTGCAAAAAAGGCCAATGCTCTTTTGGACTGCATTCATAGAAGCATAGCTTCCAAATCCCAGGAAGTACTAGTTCCCCTCTACTCAGCACTGGTTAGGCCTCATCTGGAGTACTGTGTCCAGTTCTGGGCACCACATTTTAAGAAGGATGCAGACAAACTGGAGAGGGTTCAGAGGAGGGCAACAAAGATGATCAGGGGACTGGAAACAAAGCCCTGTGAGGACAGACTGAAAGAACTGGACATGATTAGCCTTGAGAAGAGAAGACTGAGGGGAGATAGGATAGCACTCTTCAAGTACTTGCAAGGTTATCACTGAGAGGAAGGCCAAGATCTCTTCTTGATCATCCCAGAGTGCAGGACACGGAATAATGGGCTCAAGTGACAGAAAGCCAGATTCTGGCTGAACATCAGAAGAAACTTCCTGACTGTCAGAGCAATACAAAAATGGAACCAATGACCTAGGGAGGTGGTGGGCTCTCCCACACTGGAGGCATTCAAGACGAGGCTGGACAGCCATCTATCAGGGATGCTCTGACTTGGATTCGTGCTTGGACTCGATGGTCTTGTAGGCCCCTTCCAACCCTACTATTCTATGATTCTATGAAAATTAGGCATGGTGTGGAGAATGTGGATAGGGAGACATTTTTCTCCATCTCTCAAAAAACTACAACCCAGGGTCATCCTATGAAGCTGATTGTTGGGAGACAAGAAAGATAAAGGAAGTATTTCTTCATGCAGCATATAGTTAAACAGTGGAATTCACTACCACAGGATGTAGTGATGGCCACCAGTTTGGATGGCTCTAAAAGGGGTTGGACAAATTCCTGGAGGAGAAGTCTACCCGTGGCTACTAGACTTGAGGGCTATGTGCTACCTCCAGTACCAGAGGCAGTGAGCCTATGCACACCAGTTGCTGGGGAACATGGGTGAGAGGGTGCTGATGTGCTTGTGTCCTGCTTGTGGCTTCCTGGTCGACAGCTGGTTGGCCACTGTGTGAACAGAATGCTGAACTAGATGGACCCTCGGTCTGATCCAGCAGGGCCCTTCTGATGTCCTTATGTTCTTGTGTTTGTAATGTCCTTAGTTCTCTGGTGAGTAAGTTGCATAATGTGAAATGAAGGTAGAGTCACTTGACAGACAGCTCTGAGGATGGGAGCTCCTTCACTTCACCTATCTCAGGTTCTTCTTTCACATGACCCTGCTCCAACCTTTAGCCTCCTGCCCCCAACCTCAGGTCCTCCTCAATCTGAGGAGGCGACCAGAGAGAGGGCCTTTTTTCTCCCCATCACTGCACCCTCTCTCTCGGTGGTGGGTAACTACAGGAGATCTGGGGGATATTTTCACTCCTTGCCCCCCTTGGGCTACACACCATGGGGTACCACGAGGTCTACGGGGAGCCCCCACAAAAGTTAAAGAAGGAAATAAATGTGAGTTTGCTGCCAAAATTTGGTGGCAAAGCACTCCACATCACTGCAGAGCAGTACAAGGGTTAAACTTAGCCTGTATCCAAACTAAATTTAAGCTTCTTGGTTCTCCATAGCTGCTACAGATGCCATTTTTGGGTAATTTTTTTTTTTAATTTGGGGCCATGGTAAGAGGCATATGTTTTTCCAACTATTTTGCCAATAGGCAATGGTTCTTTTTAGGATATTCAGAATGTAATGAACACACTAGTGGGTGAAGGAACGTATGCTTTTCTTGCTTTGTATTAGACTTACTGCAATTATCATATTTTTCTTACTTCTGCTTCAGTGATGTCTGTTAACTGGCTTTTTGTTAATAAAATCTCTTTCCTTCACCCATTTGTGTGTTCATTGTATTCTGAATATCCTAAAAGAACCATTGCCTATTGCCAAACAAGGGACAAAGCAGCATAGGAGGTGATGGGGTCATAGCCCCGTGGGAGCACGGGGGTGGGGGGACATGTGGCTTATGGGACTTGTTCTGCCCACCCCTGCTGTATATGGAACAAACTCTCTGGGAAAGCTTGCCTGGTGGCAACCCTGTTGTCCTTTGGGTGCCCGTTGAAGACCCTTTAAATATGTTCCAGGTATTTCTGCATGTTTTATAACTGATTTGAATTTTATGCTGTAGCTTTTCTGAATTTGACTAGTTTTATGGCTGCTGTTTCTGTAATTGTTTTCTTTGTTTTTATGCTGTTTTATTGTAATTTTATTATAGACTGTCTGTCACCCTGCAAGTTCTATACTGATTTATGGCCTAGAAATAATCTAACTAAACTAACTACTTAAAATAACTTCCATGGATTGAGGACATACTGTTTGCGTCAGCTTGTTGGCTCAGAGCAATCTTCAGCAAACATGCAATCTGTCTAGACTTGCTCCTCCTGAACACGTTTAATAAAAATAAAACAAAACTGGTGCATACTAACACACACACTTCGAATGGAAGGATGAATGGTTAATGCCTTCATTAGTCAAATACTCCTCTCCTCCTCCCAAGCCCTTGTGTAGAAAAATTAATTATCCTCTAGGAACCTCAGCCTGGTATTGCAGCTTTGAGGGATGGCTGGACTTAAAAACAAAAGAACAAACAAACAAAAAAACAAACATATACACACACAGATGAATTTGCACAGATTCAGGGCTCCCAGAGAGGGAGATCCCCTATTCAAGCTTTAGCATAGAAGGAACATACTAAGAACATAAGGAGAGAGCCCTGCTGGATCAGACCAAGGTCCAGCATTCTGTAGCCAACGGAGGCTAGCTCAGCCTACCCCAACCCAGTGATGGCTGAGGATGATGGGAGTTGTGGCCCAAGACCTCTGGAAGGTGCAGGATTGGGGAAAGCTGGGCTAACTGGATGCCTCTGGGAACATAAGAAGAGCTGCAGTGGATCAGACAAAGGGTCTATCTAGTCCAGCATTCTGTTCACACAGTGGCCAACCAGATGCACACAGGAAATCCACAAGCAGGACACGAGGGCAACGGCACCCTCCTGCCTATGTTCCCCAGCAACTGGTGTACAGAGGCAGACTGCCTCTGATGCTGGAGGCAACATATCACTATCAGGACTAGTAGCCATTGATAGCCTTCTTCTCCACAAGGCCCGCAAGCAGGGCACAAAGGCAGCTGCCTGCTTCTCTTGTTCCCCAGCTAGTAGTATTCAATGGCATATAGCCATAATAGCAGCTCCACAGAGGCATGATGGCTAATACTAGCCATGGCTAGACCTTTCCACCCCCATGAGCAGTCCACCCACCCAAGCCATTGAAGCTCAGTACACCTTGTGGCAATGAATCCCATACATTTCTCATGCATTTTGTGAAGAAGAGTCCTTCTTGACTTCTCCTTCCTTCTGAGGAGAAGTCAGAACCAGTTCCCAGAACTTTGCAAGCAGGGACTTCCTGCCTGGATCCTGCAGCCTGTCCACTCGATCCCCAGGAGTGGAGCACAGCGCTTTGACTCCAGGAAGCTGGCCTCGGACTCCTCCAGGGAGCAGGGAGGCCCTGGGAAGCATTCTCTCCAGGACTCTGAATGTGCCGTCCTCCAGAACTACTCCAGTCACTGCCTGACCCCTTGTCCCCTTGCTTGAGCTGTCCCCTAGTAGGGATGAAGGGATCTGCTATGGACAGGACAAAATTGATCAGATAAATAAATGAGCACACCAGAAACTGCTCAGCAGAGTGTTTGCTGTCTTCTCAGCTTGACACAAGAAGCCAGCTGACACAGAGCTGTGGGTTAGGAGAAGCAGTACAAACCTCTGGGAGGCCCAGTGAAATTACAATGGCAGATAACGGATGTCTTTAATAAGGCCTCATTCCCAGACACCGTCTGCCACACATGTGCCTGCCAGAAACTGACACACTTCCCACTTCATCTTCTGGGGTGGGGAGGACTTCAAGGGGATGCATTTCATGCCAGCCCACAGAATGTGTTCTTAGTAAATCCCTTGAGACTCAAGAGCCAAATGTTTGGTGTCAGAGCACATCTCACAGGAATATGGGATCCTGGGTAGATGTGGCTTTTCAGAGGAGGGCTCTGGATGGTGTCAAGGGTGTGGCTTCCCCCAGGACTGAACTCTGCCCTTCCTCAGTTTTGCAGATGAATGTCGTGGTCCAGGAGTGAGACTCCCCAGGTTCAGGACAGGAGGCCATGGACTCAGAAGACATCTCAGAATGGGCCTGGGAATTGCCCTCAGCATGATCCTGCTTTCCTGGAAATTCCTCCACATCAGGAACCTCTCTTGCTAGCATCTTTGGAGCCCAAGGACTCTGGCCTGGAAGCCCCAGTGGTGCCATGGTTTCCGCCATGTTGTCGAAGCCGACGGCTGCTGAAGCAGGTGAGACTCCTTTAACCAGAAGAGGCTGCTCCCAGCGGAGGTGGAGGGAACTGCTCAGCCCTAGCTGAAGCCCTGTTTAGGTCTCAGCCTGGGGCTATCTGTTGCTGGAGCAACGTTTGAGCCTGCTTGCAGGGCAGGGCCCATAGCTCAGCAGTAGAACGCCTGTTTTGCATGCAGGTGGTCCCAGGTTCAATCCCCGGCTCCTCCAGGCAGGGCTAGGAAGTAATCCTGCCTGAATCCCTGGAGAACCACTGCCAGTCAGCAGTGACAATACTGGGCTACATGGACCGAGGGTCAGTGTTAGTATAAGGCAGCTTCCTGTGTCCCTGTTTTGTGCAAGTCTCCAGCCTGACTCCCCGTGGAGCTATCCAGGCAGGGTGCTAACTGGAACTTGGACTTTGCTTTGCTAGAAACTGGATGTTGCCTTGCAGGAATCTGGATCTTGCCTTGCCTTGCCAGAACCTGACCTCTTGCCTAGAGCCCACTGCTTCTGCTGGAACCTCATCTGACCAAGACCAGCTGGGATGGGAACAGATCTTCTCCTTCTTTAGGATGCAGCTGGCCTGACTACATTCAGGGCCGCATGTGTGTTGGGAGGCCACAGGAGTGCAGGAAGTGACCCTGGGTGCAGAATCCACATTCCAGTGGATTTTTGTTTTGGCTTAAGAAGGGCAAGTTTCCAGACCTCAAGTGTGTGCCTTGCTTGCTGTGACCTATGAAGCTAGAGGAATGGCTGAATAAGTTCTCCAGAGGTTGTAGGTGGAGCTTCAATGCCCTGCATAGCCCCTCCCAGTGATTAGCAAAATTAGAATAAATTATGCAAAATAATCCAGAGAGCACGGAATACTAGACACACCACCCTGTTTATATTCTGATGTCAAACACCAGAGTTCTTCTTCTGGAACCACCCAGGCTCCAGGCGTGTTTCCGAGGCACTGGTATGGAATAATGAACCTGGTAGCAAGGGAGGGAAGAAAGACAAGAGAAGCATTCTGACGCTTCTGCCTCAGTTAATTAATAAAGGGAATGTGGGAAGGAAGGTGAGGAGACAGGGGTAATTTTATGCACTGCCAGTCATCCAGGGAGAAGCTCCAATTTCTCTCTGTGCTGTTTCTTTGCTTTTTCAAGATGGAGCTCTGAGAGTGAGAAAGAAAAAGAATCAGATTAAAAATCAGCAACCAAACTGACAAGGAACCGGGGGAGAGGAAAGAAAGCCAGTTTTAATATCCTGCTGACATATTTTCTCCTTCCCAGTAAATGAAACCAAAAGGTGCCTTTAACATATTAGGTTCATTTGGAACAGGTTTCTGGAGAGGGCCAGATGAGCCAAACGTGGATGCTAGTGCCTCAGTTCTCCTTTTCACCAGTCCCAAATGCTATTCTATGACTTGCTGATAAAAATTAATTTGAGCCACTTTTTATGACCCTGCAAATAGATATACTCACCTGGTCACCTTTGGTGAGCAAGACTTATTCCCAGGCAACCAGTCACGGAAACTGTACAGGACATGTTTCATCGCCCCTGCACTTGAGGCCACACAAGACTCACTCATACAGGCATAATAAAGTAAGAATGGCAGTGTTGGGGACTAGAAGCTTTTGTAGACTTATTTGCAAGGCTGTATAGGCCTATCGTGTGTTGGTGACATACATTTAAGAATGGCTCCAAGGCAGAGCATTTCCTCCTTCTTTAACTGAGCTTACAGACCACGAATGGCTTCCCCTCCAACTTCCCTATCTTCCTCTTCTTAAGGGGGTTCTGGTCCTGCAGGGCCCATCTTAAAGTGACAGTAGCACAATATTCTACAAAGACAAGTCTTCTGAGCGGGACCAAACTATTGGCATTCTGACTAAAGGCAGATGGCTTCTGAAGCATATTGGAGAGCCAGGGATCCAATCTGAACTTGGGCCAGCCTTCCTCAACCAGGTGCCCTCCAGATGTGTAGGACAGAAGCTCCCAGGATTCCCGCCCATTGGCCATGCAGGCTGGGGATGATGGGAGTTGTAGTTTGATGCACCTGGAGGGCAGCAGGATGGGGAAAGGTGGGCAATTGTCTGTTTTAATTAAGGGCTGCTTCACATCTTACAGAGCAACCAGCCTGCAGCTAACTGTGGCTCTGTGATGAGAGGAGCATCAGCCTGTCAATGGTTGCAAGTCGCAATGGTCATACGGAACTTTCAGGTCCCTGTGTGCCTGTGGGTGCCGACTGCTGGGGAGACACAAAGGGAGAGGTTACGGCCTTCATGACTGGCATGTGGGCTTCCCATTTGGTCATCTGGTTGGCCACCATGGGAGTTGGGACACTGGACTAGGTGGGCCTTTGCCTTGGATCCAGCAGGGTTCTCCCAAAGTTCTCATGAGCCTGCCTTCTTCATGAGCTGCACACAGCTTCAAACACTGCTTTGCATATATATGATATTTTCCAGTGCCCAGTTAAAACAGCACTTTTGGGGGCCGCGGTGGCTTAGTGGTTAAGACGCTGAACTGCAGACTGGAAGGTCGGCAGGACAGCAGTTCGAGACCCGAGTGCCGCGTGACGGAGTGAGCTCCCGTCTTCAGTCCCAGCTTCTGCCAACCTAGCAGTTCGAAAGCAAGAAACTGCAAGTAGATAAATAGGTACCGCTTCGGCGGGAAAGGTAACAGCGTTCCGTGCACCTCGGTGTTCAGTCACGCCGGCCACATGACCACGGAAGCGTCTTCGGACAGCGCTGGCTCTTCAGCTTAGAAATGGAGATGAGCACCACACCCTAGAGTCGGACACGACTGGCTGGGGACACCTTTATGCCCAAGAGACATATAAAGTGCAAAGAGACTTTTGCTCAACCCTTCCTCCTCTTAAAGTGCCTCAGACTCAGCCTTCTTACAAGCTGAGAGTAATGTCTTTGTTCTTGCTGTTGTTTCATTTAAACATTATTTGTGTTCTGAACGTGTCAAGCCTGATGAAGAATACATAGATCAAAGCACTCCCTTCCAGCATTTTAATTGGTCCTGTAACCCCCCCCCCCCGCACATATCATGGCCCTTGCTCTGTGTTTAACCCTGTCTATCTCTCAGCGTGTAGAACGTCAGCTCATCTGCCTGTCACAGGTCTCAATCTCTCCAGCTATTTAGAACATGCTTGGCTCTGTCTATCATCAGTCATGTATTATCTGTCTTCCCTTTTCTTCATGCATCCTTGTCTTTTTGAAGTTATTACACAATGCAGTGTGACTCTCTTGTCGGGAAAACATATGCTCCATCAGGATAGCCACTTCCTCTGTCTTCATCTCTCACTTCGCATTTGGATTGTCTCTAAATCCCTTTCCCCGTATTAGGAGCGCCACTCCCTTGCATTCAGAAGAGCTCATCCAAGCTAGGCCTGCACGTCATGTTACATTGGAGAGTTGCAGATGTGCCCAGGAGACAGACGGGGCTGTTGCAGAAGGTGTTTGAAAATGTGAGGCCAGAATGATTAAGGCACACATCTGTGCAAGGGTGGGATAATGTGCAATCTTCCATGTACAGTACATCTCTGATTTTGTATTAAGTCAAAGAACTGCATGCAGATGGCTTTATATTGAATGAAGGGCCAGTGGAAGGGTGGGGTGAGGGAGGGCTGGGAAATAAAGAAAAATAAAAGGAACTGTTTAACCCTTTCCAGTAGAGGCTGATGGCTCCGATTTTGATGGGGCTGTGATTCCATCCCAAACTGAGGCTTAACCTGAGACCACAGGGGAAATGGAAACATCTCCCCATTCATATGGTATACTCAAAGACAGTAGGCAAGCTGTCCTGGTGGACCACTCAGCCTATCTGGCCCAGCTAGACTTTCCCGAGGCCCCTGTTCCTGCACAGGGACCCAGGCCTTACCAACCCTGACTGAGCCTTAAGTCACATCCTCACGGGAAACGGAAACATCCACACAGGATGCTCAAAGATAGTAGGCAAGTTGACCTGGTGGACCACTCACTTTGTCTGCACAAGCTAGGATTTGCTGAGGCCCTGATTCCTGCTTGGGGACCCAACACTCTAATCTTATTTGAGCATCAAGCCTAACCCTCATGAGAAACAGAAGCATCTCCCAATAAACATGGTATACCCAAAGACAGTTTTCAACCCATCCTGGTGTCCCACTCAGTCTGTCTGGCCAAGCTTGGCTTTACCAAGGCCCTGGCTGCTGCCCGGAGAGCTGGGTCTCCCCAACCCTAAGCCTAAACTAAGGCTAAATGCCAAAAATAACGTGCCACTGAAAAATGCCAGCATTCAAATAACCTCATAAGAGACAGTAGGCAAACCATCCTGTTGGCCCACTCAGTCTGTCCAGCCAATCTAGGCTTTACTGTGATGCAGGTTCCTGCCCGGGGAGCTGCATCACCCCAAACTTCACCCTAACCTGAGTCTTAACCCTAATTTTCTCATGCAACAGAAACTTCCCCATCCATACGTTGTACTAAAACAGAGTTGGAAAGCAGTGCTGGTGGCCCACTCAGTCTGTACCTCCAAGTTAGGTTTCACCGAGGCCCTGGTTCCTGCCTGGGGAGCCTGGTCTCCCCAACCCTAACCCTAACCTGAGACTTAACCCTAATTCCCTCGTTCAACTGAAACATTCCCCATCCACACAGCATACTAAAAGACAGTAGGCAAGCCTTCCTGGTAACCCATTCAATCTGGACAAGCTAGGCTTTACCAAGGCCCTGGTTCCTGCATGGGAAGCTGGATGTCCCCGACCCTTTTTTTCGCCCAGAAAATGCACATATATGGAATCAAATAAATGCGCAAAATCAGAAGGGCCATGGCAACTGCGCAATTGTTTTATTTTTGGGGGGCACAAAAAGGGGCATATATGCAGATGCACACATTGGGGGGGGGAATGTGCAAAAAACCCCAGTAGCTGCCGAAGCCATTCGCCGAGCAGTGCTCGGCGAGGGCTGGAGGAAACGTGTGCACAGGAGCACCACAGTGCCTGAGATTTCAGGGGATAGCTCACGCCAAGCAGGGTTGGGTGAGAGGGAGGGTTCGTGAACTCCAGTTCGGGAGGATGAACTCCAAGACGATTGTTGAACATGAAGGTGGAAATGAACATTTATCGTGGCATCCCTAGCCTCACTCAAGTCCGTGGCAGATTTCTCCAACATCCCTAACCAGGGCCTTGGTGAAGCCTAGCTTGGTGAAAAAGACTGAGTGGGCCATCAGGATGAGTTCCCTACTGTCTTTTAGTGCACAGTGTGGGTGGGGGGATGTTTCAGTTGCACAAGGAAATTATGGGAAGACTCAATTTAGGGTTAGGGTTGGAAAGACTGGGCTTCCCGGGCAGGAACTAGGGCCTTGGTGAAGCCTAGCTTGTTGAAACAGACTGAGTGGGCCATCAGGATGGCTTGTCTACTGTCTTTTAGTACACTATGTGGACAGTGGGATGTTTCAGTTGCCCAAGAAAAGTTAGGGTAAGGGTTGTTGAGATTGGGCTTCCTAGGCAGGATCCAGGGCCTTGGTGAAGCCTAGCTTGGTGAAACAGTCTGAGTGGGCAATCGGGATGGCTCACCTACTGTCTTTTTGAACACTGTGGGGACGGGGGGATGTTTCAGTTGCACAAGAAAATTAGGGTTGAGTTGAGACTCAAGTTAGGGTTAGGGTTGGGGAGACTGGGCTTTGTAAAACAGAAGCCTAGCTTGGTGAAACAGACTGAGTGGGCCATCAGAATGGCTTGCCTACTGTCTTTGTGGACAGGGCGATGTTTCCGTTGCACAAGAAAATTTTGGGTGAAGACTCAAGTTAGGGCTAGGGTTAGGGTTGGGGAGACTGAGCTTCCCAGGCAGGAACCAGGGCCTTGATGAAGCCTAGCTTGGTGAAACAGACTGAGTGGGTCAGCAGGATGGCTTGCCTACTGTGTTTTAGAACACCGTATAGACGGGGGGATGTTTCCGTTGCACATGAAAATTAGGGTTAAGACTCAAATTAGGGTTAAGGTTGGGGAGGTTGGGCTCACTAGGTAGGAAGCAGAGCCTCAGTGAAGTCTAGCTTGTTGAAACAGACTGAGTGGGCCATTAGGATGGCTTGTTTACTGTTTTTTAGTACACCTTGTGGTAGGGATAGCGGAGAATTCCGCCATGGACTCCAGTGAGGTGGGATTCTTTAGAATCCGCCCCCCCCGAGTCTGTGGTGGAATGGACTGCTCCCCCCCCCTGCGAAGTCCCCGTGGACCGGATCCTACCTGCCTCTGGCGGGTCTGGATCCAGCCGCTGCAGTCTCCTGCTCCAGTGTGCGGCCGTGAATGGCATCCTGCATAGGGGACGCCATTTGCGTGCCTGCTCTTTGCCGTGATAGGCTACGTAAGTATTTACGTAGCCTATCACGGCTACAGGGGGGACACAAATGGCGTCCCCTATGCAGGACACCATTTGTGGACGCAGCAGCCCGGCAGCGGACAGAGGTCCGGCTGCGGATGGGCCCAGCCGGCGGCTCTGCGGAGTCACCGCGGAGTGGCGTCAGCCAGGGAGGACTCCAGGGGGCGGGGGAGGAATGGATCGCCTCCCCCCCATGGACCCCCTGCGGACACAGGTGAGTGGGGTTCTGTATACCCCTACCTTGTGGACGGGGGGATGTTTCCGATGCACAAGAAAATTAGGGTTAAGACTCAAATTAAGTTTAGGTTTGGGGAGGTTGGGCTTCCTAGGTAGGAAGCAGGGCCTCGGTGAAGTCTAGCTTGTTGAAACAGACTGAGTGGGCCATCAGGATGGCTTGCCTACTGCCTTTTAGTACACTGTATGGGAGTGGGGATGTTTCAGTTGTACAAGAAAATTTGGGGTAAGACTCAAGGTAGCGTTAGGGTTGGGGAGACTGGGCTTCCCAGGCAGGAAGCAGTCTTAACCATAATTTTTTTGTTCTACTGAAACATCCTGCCATCCACATGGTGTACTAAAAGACAGTAGGCAAGCCATCCTGATGGCTCAGTCAGCCTGTTTCACCAAGCTATGCTTCACCGATAGGGGTGGCGGAGAAATCTGCTGCGGACTCCAGTGAGGCTGGATTCTTTGGAATCTGAGTTGGGGAGGCATTGGTATCCCTGATCCCTCGCTGAGCTGCCAAATGGCAGTTTGGCCTGTTTCTAAAGGCCCGTTTTACGCAAATGGCAGCCATAATGTGGCCATTTCTGTAAGATTACTGTTGTAAATGGCTGGTTATGCCTGTAATTGCATAAATGGCTACTTTATGGCTCCCAGTTCTTTAAAACTGGCCTTTATGGAAAGGGTGAGCCACTGCTTTTAGGCAAAACAGCGGCTGAGGGATGGGGCTGCTGTGCATTGCCCACCGGCTGCTTGCAGAGTACCTGATGGCTCACAGCGATCAATGGCATCTGGCCCGTGGGGATCCAGCAAGCCTCATGCAACCCAACCCACAGTGAATTTGCCCATCCCTAGTCCTTGTGGCCCACTCAGTCTGTCTGGACAAGCTCGGCCTTCCAGAGTCCCTGGTTCCTTCACAGGCAGTCAGGTTTTTCCAGTCCTACCCCTAACCTGAGGCTCAGCCCTGTCCCTCACATTAAACTGAAATGTCTCCCCATCCACACGGTATGCTCAAAGACAGTATGTCAGCTGTCTCGGTTGACCACTCTGTCTGTCTGCCCAAGCTAGGCTTTATCGAGGCCCCTGTTCTTGCAGAGGGACACAAGTTTTACCAACCCTAACCCTAATCTGAGGCTTAACTGTAACTCTCCCATGAAACTGACACATTTCCCCATCCACACTGTATACTCAAAGACGGTAGGCAAGCTGTCCTGGTGGACCACTCAGTTGGTCTCCCCAAGCTAGTGGATTGGGTTCAGCACCTTGTACAGCTCTTTTAGAGTTCTGGCTTGTTCTGACTGAAACAGAGGAAGGCCAGGATCTATTCTCGATCATCCCAGAATTCAAGCCACGGAATAATGGGCTTAAATTACAGGGAGCCAGATTCTGGTTGAACATCAGGAAAAACCTCCTGACTGTTAGAGCAATACAACAATGGAACCAATGACCTAGGGAGGTGGTGGGCTCTCCCACACTGGAGGCATTCAAGATGAGGCTGGACAGCCATCTGTCAGGGATGCTCTGACGAATTCCTGCATTGAGCAGGGGGTTGGATTCGATGGTCTTGTAGGCCCTTTCCTACCCTACTATTCTATGATTCTATGAAACCCAGAAGGGAAACACAGCCCAACCCAAATTTCAGCCACCAGCCTCTACTGACCATTTTCTTCCCAGCTATTTCTCTCTCCCGCTCCAGCTGCGTTTCAAAAGACTGAGACAGTGGTGACATGAAGCCAGGGCTCTCTGGCTCAAAGCCCCCAGGAAGGAGTTTTTTATTAGCAGGGGTGATAACATCAGCTGCCACTCCATTGAGTCCTCTCCATTCCTTCTGACTTTAGCACCAATCTCCACAGTAGCTAGGAGGAAGTGGATTTTCCCACCTACAACATACTCTTGTGAGCTATCACTGCTGTAATGTAAAGTATTTGGGGAGTGGGTTGGTTTTGTATGGGCAATGGAGACCCATCAACTTTACAAAAGACCTGCTCCTGATGGTGATAAGAACTGCTAGAACTGGTTTGTTGAGTCTGAGATGAAATTATTCTTCCTGGTGCCTTGAAATAAACCCCTGGAAAATCTTGAGCTAGTGGATTTACACTGTTTGGGAACATGTTTGTTCATTGACTTGCCAGTAAGACCTTTAAGCCTGGTGGTTACTTGATGGGGCAGGGTCTTTTCAGTAGTGGCCCCGCACTATTTATGTATGTAGGTATACATACCTACATACTTTTTATGTATTTATAAATATTTCTAACCACCTAATATCAATAGATCTCAGGGCTGAATAAAAGCAATAAAACAATTCATCACAAGCCTTAAAACAATCTACAATCTATCAGAAGGATCATCAGCATAAAAGTAATATGAATAACTCCTGCAAATAAATCTGGACTAAGCTACAGTCCATAAACTGCAGGTAAGGGAAAGGTGGGACAGATATTTGAAATCTGTCCCATGTTTTGGTCCTTCCCCGATACCTGAAAATCTAGGTTGCTCTATCAGCCCACCCTCTGATCTATTGGTGCTGCTTTTGAATGCCCTGTTGGTCCATAACAAAACAATTACTATTCATGACTTGATTGTGGATGAAGGGGCTGACCTGGTGTGTATTACTGAGACCTGGGTGGAATGGATGAGTTGGACAGGCTGGATCTGTCTTAGCTTTGTCCACCTGGGTACTCAGTGCAGCACTAATCTAGATTGGAGGGTCGGCGGGGGAGGAGTTGCCATCATCCATAAGGATTCCATCTCCATCACAAGGAAATCCATTTATTTATTTATTTGATTGATTGATTAGATTGATTAGATTTATTATTAATCTAGATTGGAGGGTCGGGGGGGAGGAGTTGCCATCATCCATAAGGATTCCATCTCCATCACAAGGAAATCCATTTATTTATTTATTTGATTGATTGATTGATTGAGTAGATTGATTAGATTTATTATTAATCTAGATTGGAGGGTCAGGGGGGAGGAGTTGCCATCATCCATAAGGATTCCATCTCCATCACAAGGAAACCCATTTATTTATTTATTTATTTGATTGATTGATTGATTGATTAGATTGATTAGATTTATTAGCTGCCCATCTGGCCAGCTACCTGGCCACTCTAGGCGGTGTACAACCCATCCATCCTAGCACCAGTTTTGAGGGTCTGTACCTTGTGTTGGACCAAATAGACAGAAGAGGCATGCTGCTGGTGTACTGCCCACCCTGCTGCCCAGCAGTATCCCTGCCTGACCTGGCTGAGGTGGTCTCGGAGGTGGTGCTGGCGAACCCTGGGACTGTGGTTCTGGGGGTCTTCAACTATCCTGACAGGGCCTGCTTGGGACTTCATGGCAACCATGACAACCATGACAACCATGGGGCTGTCTCAGTACATCGCTGACCCAATACATGTGGCAGGACATACCCTGGACCTGGTTTTTGCTGTTGGGTGGATGAGGGATGATCTGGTTTGGGGTGTGCGTGTTCAACAACCCCGTTGTCATGGTCAGATCATTTCCTTGTGAAATTTGGTTTAGTGGTAGCAGATCGTCCCTGCAGGGGTGGGGGACCGATTAAGATGGTTTGCCCCCAGAGACTTATGGAATCTGATGGATTCCTGAACACTCTGGGCGTTTTCTGGCTGATAGGGCTGGCGATTCAGTCGAGGCCTTGGTCTCACTATGGAATGGTGAGATGGGAAAGGCCATTGATATAATCGCTCCCAAGCACCCACTCTGGTGCTGCAGAGCCCATAATTCACCTTGGTTTACAGAAGATCTGTGGGCAATGAAACAGGTCTGATGACGGCTAGAGTGTAGGTGGCCCAGGTCTCGGACCGAGTATGATTGAAGATTAGCAAAGACTCTTCGTTGTGCCTGTTATGTAGTAGTGAGGATGACAAAGAAATCTTACTACACCTCTATTATTTCATTCTCGAAATCTCACCCAGCAGAATTGTTCTGAGTGGTGCAGAGCCTGTCGGGATCTGGCTCCGGCTCAGAGAAACTAGGATTGGAACCCTCGGTCATTTGGTGTAATACATTCGCTAGGCACTTCAAGGAGAAGGGCACTCATATTCACTCAGAACGTGACTCCACAGTTATCGCAGAGCCTGTGGAGGTGTCCAGTGCTCCATCTGGCTGTGTTTCCTGGGATCGGCTTCAGTTGTTGCAGCCTGATGATGTGGACAAGACGCCTGAATCAGTCCGCCCACCACATGTAAGCGTGATCCTTGCACATCTTGGTTAATATGATCTAGCAGTGGTGGATTGGCTGGGTGGGCCCAGGGGGTGGGAAATGCTTCCCTCTGCCAGGGGCTGCAGTGCGCCCTCTCCAGAAGAGGCCCTCCCTGGACCCAGAGGTGTGTGAGCACGATCACCCCACTGCTAATATCCCCTTTGGGGGCAAGGTGCTTGAGCGTGTGGTGGCTGGGCAGCTTCAGATGTTCTTGGAGGAAACTGATTATCCGGACCCATTTCAGTCTGGTTTCAGGCCAGAGCATGGCACTGAAATGTAGGGATGTACAAAAGTCACTTAACTTGAACGAAATTTCATTTGCGGTGGGGGGAAGGCGCTCCATCCCTCCCCCCGAAATTCTGGCGGGGGGGAGGCGCTCTGTCCCTCCCCCCCGAAATCCTGGCCGGCTGGGCTGCAAATGGCGGCAGCTGTAGCCGCCGCCGTTTCCGTCCCTGCAGTCAGCTGTGATAGGCTACGTAAATGTTTACCTAGCCTATCATGGCTGAGTAAAACAAAAAACAAAAAACGCGCATATGCAAATGGCGGCACCCATGGGCGCCGCCATTTGCGTTCCTTATTTTGGCAAGTCTAGTCTACGTAAACATTTACGTAGACTACGGCGAAAATAAGGGGAATGCAAATAGCGTAGACGCTACGCTATTTGAGTTCCCCTTATTTTCGCTGTAGTCTACGTAAATGTTTACGTAGACTAGACATGCCAAAAAAAGGAACGCAAATGGCGGCGCCCATGGGCGCCGCCATTTGCATACGCGCGTTTTTTGTTTTACTCAGCCGTGATAGGCTACGTAAACATTTACGTAGCCTATCACGGTGTTTTTTAAAAATCTAGCTGTGATAGGCTATGTAAATCTTTATGTAGCCTATCACGTTTTTGTGTGAGTGTGTTTTTTTTTTTTACTGGAAATGGCGGCAGTGGCAGCCGGTTGGAAGACCGGCCGCCACAGCTGCCGCCACCAAACCGCCGCCGAACTGCTGCTGAACCGCCGTCGAACCGCAGCCAGAGCCGCCATCGCCAGGAAGATTCGCCCAAGGTAAGTCCCGTCCCGGGGGGGGGGGGGCGGGGGGGCAGACCGTTTCGCCACCAATCTTAGGGGGCCAAATGCGCTGGCATTTGGCCTCCCCAAGATTTGTGGTGAAATTCTCTGACATCCCTACTGAAATGGCCTTGGTTGTTCTGACTGACGACCTACTCTGGGTGAAAGACAGGGGTAGTGCTACCCTGTTGATCTTCCTGGATCTCTCAGCGGCTTTTGACACCATTGATCATGGTGTCTTACTGGATCAGCTCTGCAGGATAGGAGTTGGGGGCACTGGGCTACAGTGGTTCGCCTCCTGCCTGCAGAGCCGATTCCTGAGAGTGGTATTGGGGGATTCCTGCTCTACCCCATAGCCATCAAGCTGTGGGGCGCCACAGGGTTCTATTCTATCCCCCATGCTGTTCAACATCTATATGACGCTGTTGTGTGAGGCGATTAGGAGTTGTGGGGTGGGGTGTCACCAGTACGCTGATGATGCTCAGCTCTACTTCTCCGTGTCATCGGAGTCGGCTGAAGCGGTGAAGGTGTTGGACCAGTGCCTGGAGGCTGCAATGGGCTGGATGAGGGCCAAGAAACTGAAGCTGAATCCTGACAAGACGGAAGCTCTGTGGATTGGTGGTTCCCGAGTCAGGGAACTGGGTAAGCGACCTGTCCTGGATGGAGTTGCACTCCCCATGAAGGAGCAGGTGTGTAGCTTGGGAGTACTGCTAGATCCATTTCTGTCACTGGAGCCCCAGGTGGACTCCGTGACCTGGAGTACTTGGGGCCAGCTTCGGCTGATGCACCAGCAATGGGCTTTTCTGGACAGGGATAACCTAGCCACAGTAATACATGTGCTGGTAACTTCCCGATTAGACTGCTGAAATGCACTTTATGTGGGGCTGCCCTTGAAGATGACTCGGAAGTTGCAGCTAGTGCAAAATGCAGCAGCTGGACTGTTGTCCAGAACATCTCATAAAGATCACGTAACACCAGTTTTAAAGGAATTGCACTGACTGCCAATATGTTTCTGGTCAGAATTCAAGGTTTTGGTGATGGCATTTAAAGCCCTAAGCGGCTTGGGACCTCGATATTTGAGGGGGCACCTCCCCCTATGTATGCCTGCCCGAGGATTGAGATCTGTTGGAAGAGCCCTCCTCTGCATCCCACCAGTGCAAGACATACACTACAGCAGGACGTGGAAGAGGCCCTTCTCTGCTGTGGCACCCGGGTTGTGGAATTCCCTCCCCTTGGAGGCCCGATTGGCGCAGACATTGGTCTCGTTTTGACGCCAAGTAAAAACATGGCTTATTACCAAAGCCCTTGAGAGCTAAATACATTCCCTAAAGTAGCACACTGTTTTAGCTGTTTTATTGTTTTAGATTTTAATTGGTATTAGCTTGTTCATGGTTTAATATGTTTTTATCTGTTTAAATTATTTATTGTTTTATACTGTTTATTGATTTTATCTGTACGCCGCTCTGAGATCCTAAATAAGCCCCCAAAGCCTGGGTCAAGAGCCAGGTCTCTTAACTTGACATTGAAAAGAAATCAAAGTTGGTGCCAGCCGGGCCTCCAGTGCGAGCACATTCTGAATGGGGTGCCACAGCTGGGAAGGCCCTCTCATGCATCCCCACATAGTGTCCAGCTCCCAGTGGTGAGATGTAGAGGAATGCCCCCATAGCTTATTTTAATGCTTGGGCAGGTTTATATAGGGAGAGATGCTCCCTCAAATATCAAAGTTCCAAGTTGATGAGGGCTGTAAACATCATCATTAACATCTTGCATTTGGACTAGAAACATATTGACAGCCTGTGCAATTCTTTTAAAACTGGTGTTCTATGGTTTCTATATGATGTTCCATTTCCCCACAGCCATCTAGGTGCTACATTCGGTACTAGCTTCAGCTTCTCTGACATTTTCAAGGGCAGCCCCACGTAGAACATATTGCAGCAATCTAGATGGACCATTGTCAGCACATGAACTACTGGGGTCAGGCTATCCCTGTCTAGGAACGGTTGTAGCTGGTGGACCAACTGAAGCTGGACAAAAGCACTCCTTGAACCTCCAGTTACAAAGATGTATCTGTTGGGAATATTGCAACCTTGTCTGCAAGTTACTGGAAGGGGGCAGTGTTGCAGTTAGTTAACTCATGGGAATTTTGACCACAGCTAGCCTTATGATCTCTGCCCTACAGTGTGGTTTCCTGTGATTTCTTCTTTTGTTCCTCCCCTTCCTCTCATTTCTACCTGGGAGCACTTCTACCTGGGAGCTATTGCTCCTGCCAACGTAATGGAACACACAATGGCCTGAACAAACTCCTTCTGAAACTCTACACTGTGCCTGCATTGTATATGCAAGTAAGTAAAATGTTTATTTTCCTTTCACTGAAGAAGAGTATCACCTCCTTTTATTGTCCTAAGATAGCCTTGTGTACATGCGTGACTGGTAAATGCTCATTCTGTCTTGCCTTTTGTTTTTCTTCTGCTAATTGCCTTTCTGACAGGAGGGATCATTGCCAAATAATCCCATCAGTATCTTGGAGAACTCCCAAGCTGCCTGCTTCTTCAGGGTCAGTGCCAGGCCCTCCCCAAAGATATTCGTATGGCTTTGTCACTGCTGATTTTTAAAGGGAACTCTGAAGAGATTTTTATTTCAGTTTGCCTCCGGATAATAGGCCGTGCTGAAACTTTTTGTCAGCTGCTGCTGGTTTTAAGTGTATGGTTCTGAAATGCTAATTTATTGTATCTATTAGTTGGTGTTGATGTTTTTATGGGGTTTTTAAAAACCCCTTTCTGTTAACTTCTCCATGGGGGCAAGGTGCCCTGGAAAGTGGGTTAGACATTCATTGAATTAATAAATAATAAATGAATGTGTGGGAATCAGGGTGGGGCTCGCCGCCGTGATATTGCTCCCTCTCGTGTGTCTTCTTCAGCTAAGTAAACTGGGCCCTTGAGGCAGCGCTGTGCTGTTAACATGCGGCTTGGAGCTAACCCCAGCAACTAGACTTCCCAGCTGTGCTTGAGTTAGCGAAATCGGCGGAGCCGATAATGAGATCCTGGGTTGAGCCAATTCAGTCGCAAGGGGACCCCTTGACCCTGGCTGGGCCCTTGCTTTGCTGATGGAAACGGCCAGCAGTCAGGCACAGGGCTCAGTCCAGTGGAACATCTCTTGTCGCAGCATGCCACTCGCTCCCTGCCACCCTGTCCTCCAGCAGCAGTGAGATCCAATTACATGTAATTATTGAACTGTTGCACCCGGCGTAGGGGGGCTCTGAGAGAGCAGGGGAGCGCAAAAGAGGAGGCAAAGCGCTGGTGGTTTATGAAATTAGAAAGCTCAAAAAAGGCTCCAGCTTCACAAGCCAGGAAAAGGGGACCCAACCTCGGCAGTGTTTTATCAGTGGCTACGCTAGGGGAGATTGGACTTGAAAGCTTGGCAGTCCACGAATCGCTATCTCGGCTTCACACCTTTACTGCTGTTTCTGCCCCTGAGGGGTTTTTGTTCAGCTCCTGTGGAGATTTTTCTGTACACTTGGTGATTTCTGCCTGCAGAGATCTTAAGCAGCATTTTGGCAGAGTGCATGGGGAGGCTGGGATGCAGCACCTCTTCTACACTGCGGAAAGAACAGAGGCATGGGTGGCCTTTGCAGGATCCCATCTAGGCATCTTTAATGGATGTTTGGGGATGCTGGGAACACAGATCTCAGGCCTTTTCACCAGGCACTGCGCCCCTTCACTCATAAGCCTCTCTTCTCAAATCCTTAGGGGCTAGAAGCTTGCTTTCCTTTGTTTATGCAATCAGTGCTGGAGAAACACAGTAGAAGCCAAAATAAAACAGGCAGATGGTATAGTTGCAACATAAGAATAGGCTTTGGCAATCAATGGCCAGTAGAGCTCAGTTTCTAAAAGGGGTACAGCAAATATTGCCCTGTTTTGATATGTTTTTATTTCAGAAAATTGATGTTATTGGGGTAGGAATTTATTCTGAGTATATTCTTTATCTTTCCGGATCCCTTTTTGGTGCCATTGTTTTCCCTCTGGCTCTGGCTTCTTTCTTCTCCTTGGATTAATCACATAGGTAATACTGGCTAATTAGTGATCATGCAGTCAGTGGGATGGGATCATGATACAATGTGGCCAAATGCATTGGCTGAGTGATGATGTTATTCACAGCAAGTGAAAGCAATTGAGAGGTGCAGCAAGTGAAGACACAGTAAATGAACAGGTGAATATTTTTTCTGTAAGTACTGCACAATAAAGGATCTTTGGGTGAATGGACAAGGACCGTTGATGATACTATTATCCCATCCCTTCTTTGAGGAACTCAGGGAGGGGAACACAGGCCCCTCCACTTTATCCTCACAATAACACTATGGGGTAGGTGAGGCTGAGAGATGGAGATTGGTCCAGGGTCACCCACTGACCCTCCTGGCTGAGCAGGGAATTTGAATCAGGAACTCCCCATCCTGCACAATACCCTCTCTACTATACCTCTTGTGGCCCAGGGCTGAGAGTCCTCTGAGCCTGAAGCTTCCAGTGGCAGAAACTCTGAAGGTTAGTCAGGACCAGGTCCCAGACTTTCCCAAAGGGAGCACTCCACCGTGGATCCTGCACCCTGCCCACAAGATTCCTAGGAGGCGCTGCTGCCCTCTGACTCTGAAGAGTGGGCCTCTGACTCATCCAGGGAGCTGGGTGGCCCTGTGGGGCATTGCCCAGCCAGCTCCTCACTGGTCAGACCCTGACCACCCAGATGAAGCCAGCAGCTCAAGGAACAGGCCCTGTCTCTTACAGAAAACAGATGCAGCGCTTGAGGAGGTCGAGCTTCCAGGCCTGGCTACACAACCCTGTCAATTGCTCCAAGCCAGTGCTGGGGCATCTTGGCCAACCTAGCTCCAGGGCTGCTCTCCATGGTCCTGAATCCAAGCCTACAGTTCCCAACAGACAGCTGGGATGGGGAGCATGAGGTCCTCTAGCTATTGCTGGACTGCAGCACAAGTCGTCCTTCACTTTTGGCTATGCTGGCTAGAGCTGATGGGAATTTTGGTTCACCAACATCTGGAAGGCCACACATTTGGCACCCCCCACCTACAGTTTTGTTGTGAGTTCTGAACCTCCTCTACTCCAGAATGACTTCAGCCACCACCTGACCCCATGCCCCCTTGCTTGAGCTGTTGCCTAGTGAGGATGATGGATTCTGTTCCTCACTGGAACAGAATAGTACCACACTGGCAGCATTTCCCTAATATGTTTTGGAGGAGCAAGCAGGCTGGGATTAGGATCATGCCAGTGTCTGGAGGATAGGTGGGATGTTGCACCAGCAAAGTGGCGGAAAAACTGCATTTGGATTATGTTTGTGTACTAAACCTGCCACACCATGTCACCAGCATGCTCGTGAATACAAAACCTTCCTTCTGCCCCACCTTATTTTTTAAAAAATATTTTGTATCAGGAGTGTGACTATATTCTGGCAAAGCAGCCCTTTCTCATGCAAAGCAGGGACACTTTATTATGCATGGTACTGAACTCTGAAGTGTCAGGGAGGAAACAATCTTTGCCTCTTTAATTGATTCAACTCACTCTCTTTTAAGCTCTCTTCCCAGTTCCTTTCCCTTGTTCATGTCTGTTTCAATCCACATCTGCTTCCAACAGTTCCACTCCTGTTATGGAGATAAGCAATCCCCCGCCCCAGCTTGCACAGAGAAACAGAAGTTTGCATTTTGCTTCAGTCTCGCAAGATGTGTCTGTGTCTGGAGATGAATGAGCAGGGCTTAAATTGTTCCAGGTGTCACCAGGACTCAGCTCTGGCATTTGTTTTCAAGGCTGGGGCTCGAATAGCCATGCTGAGTGAATTCTTTATATCCAAATTTCTCACTGGATTTTGGGGCTTTGTGCAGTGCAGTCCTATATAAGTTTACTTAGAAAGCCTGATTGAGTTCAATGGGACACACTTTCAGGTAAATTTATACAGGAGGAGTGTTGAACCTCATGCCCACAGGCCCACAGAGCCAATGTGGTGTAGTGGCTAGAGTGCTGGACTAGGACCTGGGAAACCCAGGTTTGAGTCCCCACTTGGCCGTGGAAGCTCACTGGGTGACTTTGGGCCAGTCACAGACTCACAGCCCAACCTACCTCACAGGGTTGTTGTTACGAGGATAACACAGAGAGGTGGATTATGTATGCCATTTTGGGTTACTTGGAGGAAAAAAGGGTAGGATCTACATGCAATAAATACATAAATAAATGAAAATAAAATCTGGCCCTTTGGGGTTCTCCAGATGGCCACACCCCCTCCCTCCCCTGGCCCCACCCCCTTTCCATCACTGTCAATTGTTTGGCAGTGTCCTGGCTTTTGCACATTTTCCCCATTCTAAAAGGTTGAAATGCCTCTCCTGAGGCTGAGTTTCTGGTAGTAAAAGCAAGCTAAAATATGCTGGTGTTTTGGCTCACCCCATTTGCCTTTGGTCCCACCACTGAAATGCAGCCTGTTGCCTGTAAGAGCTTATCCAAAATTGAATTTTGCCCTCAAGCTGAGAGAGATTCGGCACCCATGGCATATAGGGATGCAGTCTGAAATACCTGATCCTGCCTGTGGAACGGCACCAATGCATTAGTAACCCACCGTTCTTCCATTTTCTGGGTGTGATTTCTGGACTTTGTTCAGACTGTTGTGCATATGCAGTGTGCACACTGGAGGCAGCCTCCTATCCAATGCATGGTGGGAGGAATGTGGAGGGGATCCTTTCCTCTGCGCTCCAGCTGCCCTGCATTTGTGGCTTGATGGCCGGTTTTGGCTGTCTAGCTGCAGGCCGTCGGAGTGCGGGGTGGGGAGGCTGGATGATGCATAGGAACTGTCATACCGGCACTTCTGTGCTCCCTGCCCCTGGGAACTCCCCCTTTTGCCCCACTCTGTGCTGCTGTTATGAGCACTGAGCCTGGGGATGATCCACGCCACCTATGAGGTGGTGGGGGAGGGGCGTGGAGGTGGTTCTCCAGGAACTGACCTCGGAGCACGGGCTCTGAGGTCAGTTCTGAGAAACTGACCAATCCTATGGCCATCTAGCTGCTGTCTAGCAGCCACAGGATTGTTCCCTTAAAAACTAATTTTTTATTAAAAAATCTTTTGCCTTACAGGTTACCACTTAGCACACTCACCAATGTGCATTACTTTAAAACACCATCTGAGAAGGAATCTCAATGGTATGGCTTGTTTGTATCAAGATTGTAGCCGTGAGGTCTGGAAGCCAAATTTAGGTTGCCAGATAGGAGGATGAAATCCAGGACCGCCAAGGCGGCTTTCTCTGAAATGCTACCTGTTCCACAGGGCCAGCTAGACAGGCAAAGTTGAGGCATCTCAATGTGTGGATGAGGCAGTGGTGTAGGGAGGAGGGGTTCAGGTTTGTTAGGCACTGGGGAATGTTTTGGGGGAAGTCGAATATGTACAAGAAGGACAGGCTCCACTTGAACCAGAATGGAATCAGCCTGTTGGCACTCAATATAAAAAAGGTGGCAGAGCAGCTTTTAAACTGAACCCTGGGAAAAAGCAGACAGGAGCTGGGAAGTAGGGATGTTATAGGAGTCCAAGAGGAGGGTGGAGTCTAGTGGACTGCCCCCCGCTTGGCCTCTGAGAGTCCAGTCCGCAAACTGCTGTGCTCACCTGGCTCAGCACGTGCCAAGTTGTGTAAGCTCAGCAGACCCCAGTGGTGGCTTGGCCTTTTTCGTAAATACCCATTTATGCAAATAGTGGCCGTAAAGAGGCCATGTACAGAAGATTACAGGTGTAAACGGTCCATTTACTTGGCAAGGGATCGGGCAGCAGGGCGCCACTCGCTGGGTGGCCACAAACTGCTCGGTAGCTTGCCACACACAGTGAGCAGGGTTGGGCAGCCAGCAGGGGTCCAGCAAGTGGCACTCAGAATGGGACCTGCTGAGTTCATCCATCCCTACTGGGAAGCATCTGTGTACTGGGATACTGTGTACAGTTGCACCTCAAAAAGGATACCGTAGAGCTGGAAAAAGTGTAGAAAAGGGCAACTAAAATGATCAAGGGGCTGGAGCAATTCTCCTATGAGGGAAAGTTACAATAGCTGGGATTGTTTCGCTTAGAGAAAAGGTGAGTGAGGGTTAGACGTGATAGAGGAGTACAACATTATGCATGATGTGGAGAAAGTGGATAGGGAGACGTTTTTCTGCCTCTCTCATAATACGAGATCCTGGGGTCGCCCCATGAAGCTGATTGGTGGTTGATTCAGGACAGCTAAAAGAAAGTCCTTCTCCTTACAGCACATAGTTAAATTATGGAATTTGCTACCACAGGATGTAGTAATGGCCACCAATTTGGATGGCTTTAAAAGGGGGTTAGGCAGAACCTGAAAACAGCAGCAAACTGTGCGATCAATGCACTGATTCTAAAATGGGCTTTTAGACATTCTCCAAGTTAAACTAGTAGACAGACAGGGTGGAACACAGGTCAGAGCTAACCCATGGAAAAATAATGAGATGGAACAGGCAATATCCTCTTATCCCTAGATTCAGCACTGGAGCACTTGAAGTTAGAATGATTGAAAGTGTTCCCAAGCACACGCAGAGCTCATTTCTCTAACTATTGCATAACTTTAGATAATCTACACAGATCAAAGCTTCAATGTCAGGACATTTAGACAGGCCAGTCCTGGCTTACTTTTTCCTAGAAATGGAAATTATTATTTTTAAATTATAAATTATTTTTTTTAGTGTTCAATGTGTGTGTGTGTGTGTGTGTCTATCTATCTAGAAGGAGAGAGAAAGAGGTGTTTCTTCCTTGTTTTTAAATGTTGTTTGTTGTTTATACATCTTGAGTCTTCAAGGATATGACAAGTAACCCCCCCACATCATCATCATCATTAATTACATTTATATCCTGCCTTTTTTCCTCCTTAAGGAACCCAAGGTGGCATACATAATCCTCCTCCTCTCCATTTTATCCTCACAACAACAACCTTGTGAGGTAGGTTGGGCTGAGAGTCTGTGACTGGCCCAGAGTCACTCAGTGAGCTTCCATGGCTGAGTGGGGACTAGAACCCGGATCTCCCGACTCCCAGTCCAACACTCCAGCCACTACACCACACTGGCTCTCTATTATGAAGTAACAGTTGGTCAAACTCTGTAAGCTGAGGGTGGCAGAATTAGAAGAGAAAAAGCACCAGGAAGGCTACTGATTGTAAATCAGGGTAGAAATGTTGTGTGGGGCAAGTTTGGAAGAAAGAGCTTCTGTATCCACCCATCCACCCATCCATCCATCCATCCATCCATCATCAGTCATCTGATGTCCCTTGAATGGACTCAGTTTTCAATGGATTCAGTTCATGCATTCAGTTAGGAGTGCTGAGAGGCTGGCTCTGGGCCCAGCATCAGCAGGTGGTGTCCGTAGGCAGCTGCAGGGGCCCCAGGACATCCCATCACACCTGCCCTGGGCCCTTTTTAAAACAAATTCCTACTGGCTCCCTGTGGCTGCCATCTTGGCTTTCAACAATGCTCCAACCAGAAGACAACTCAACTTTCCGGGGGCATTGTGGGGGGAAAATGGCCAGTGCCACAAAAACATCCCCCCCACCCAATGCTCTGGAGATGTTTAGTTGTCTTCTGGGACAGCATGTTTGTGGGAAATGGGCACTGCCTAGAGCCACCAGCACCAACAAAGCCAGCCCCCTGGGCCTCCCAAAGAACCTGAGGGCTGGGGTGCAGAAACTCTTCCAGTGTGAAAGCCAAACTCCATTTCAGTGAAGTTTTCAGGGGCTGAATTCCAGTGGTGGGCAGGGCTGAAGGCAAAAGAGGATGCAGCCACCCCTCCCCACTGACACAGTGTGATTTTATTTTTCCTATTTTTCTTCAAGTTGTCTTTCTAATGACTCCTCATATGCACTTATATTTCCCTTATATCTTATATTATCACTTGTATTAATTTCTGTTATTTCTTAAATCCGCCTTTACTTGATTTTGGTCAATAAAGATTGCTTCTCTCTATAACTTCTCTCCTTGCTCCTAGAAGATAATCTGGTAGACTTCAGGTGCCAAAATGTACTCTTGTTTTCCTTTGCAATGTAGCAAATGTGGTGTGGAAAGAAATAGAATGCAAAGTTTGACCCTGAATGCAAGGCTGAATTGTAAACATCTTGAAATGTAATCTGTGACTCATGATATCTCTGAGTGTGAATTAGAACACTATGAAATGTGAAAAGGTCAACATTCTAAACCAGTCCATGTCATGTGAATAGCCCAGATCAGGAAGGAGAGGTGTGAATGGAGAATGAATGGTTTTATTGCAGGAGGGCCAGATGAGGGTGCTCTGGTATGTGCTGAAGATTGCCAAAGTATCAGTTACAGAAGATGGACATGGGCCAATAAAATAGGGGTATCTGCAGATGTTCTGAGAACAAGGATGGCACTTTATGATCATAGAGATGTTGGGGAGTTGGAAGGAGGTGCCTGGCTGTCTACAACAAATGTCAATCATGGGAATTGGGAACATGATGTATTATCAACAAAGAACATACTGAACCCCTCTTTGATCTCATGAGCCCCAATGAGGGAAAAAGAGTATAAAACCCCTGAATCTGCCATTGTTCAGGAGAGGGGTGGTTGCATCTGGATTGTTTGTATGTGCACGTACCAACAGCAACCCTCGATCCAAGGGACACGTATTAAGTGCTCTGGCCAAGTGCTTGATAGCGTTGTGGTGAGTATGTGTTCGGTAAAATTCAGGGAAAGGATTTTACTGTCCAGGGCTTAGATAAGGCGCAGCTATCTTTGTTCTGTCATGCTTAACCGTTTGGTAGGATATAAGACAGCAGGCTGACACTGTATCACCATTGCCTCAGAGGCCATCTGCAGCAGTAGGACTGATCGGAGCTGAGCAACAAACAGGGGCTAACTGTATTTAGTCATTTATTGCACCACATTTGGGTAACTAAGTTTCTACCTTAAGAGGCATGCAACCTCTTAAGCCTCAGAGGAGAGTGCAGCTTCTTGAGGATGGTTGGTTTTGGGCTCTTATCTAAGAGGCATGCAACCTCTTGAGATTCACAGGGCTTGAAACTCTTTGAGATTTCTTTGTAATTAAGCTTGTACCTAAGAGGCATGTAACCTCTTCAGTCTTGAGCTTCAGAGAGCCTGAAACTCTCTGAGATCTGTTTGTAATCAAGTTTGTGCCTGAGAAGTGTGTAACCTCTTCAGCCTCAGAGAGCATGCAACTCTCTGGGGAGGTTCTACTTTATTTCTTATTTCTTTTTATTTCAGTAAATCTCCTCTTTCATCTACATTGGTTGTGTGCATGTTCTTCTCCACCTCATAAGATCCCAAACCTCTCAGCCTGATCAACTGAGTGGTCCTGGGTAAATTGAAATCCATATTTCATCCCCCTCCCCCAATCTGAGCATATTGTAGTTTAAAGCTTCTACTGTCAGTAACAAAGCTTTAGGAGAGGCATTCCTGGTTTTTAGAATGGGGAAAAAGTGCACAAAAATGAGGAAACCAAATGACCAGTGGTGGGGGGAAAGAGTGTGAGGCCAGGAGAAAGGGCTGTGGCTGTCTGGGGAACCACAGAGGGCCAGACTGAGATGATCACAGGAGGGCTGGATTGGTCCCAGGTCTTAGGTTGTGCACCCTTGCCTTTGTAGGTCTACCACTGTAGGAAGGAGAGCACAAGATGGCCCTCTACCCAGGAGCTGGCCTTGGTTGCTTCACATATGGTTTGTCCTTTGATGCTTGCACCATTAAATGATGGCTTGCATGTGTGAATGGGCTGTCCCAGGTTACCTAGGCAGATTGTTCCCATCATTGCACAGTCCATGATTTTCAATGGAAATAGTTCACACTTCCAGCTTCATTAATCCAGGAGAATTCAATCAAGTGATGTACACACATGTATGAACTGTCAGGGACAGCCCTTCCATTAGGCAGGGTGAGGCAGTCACCTCAGGTGGCAGATGCTGTGAGGCAGCAGCAAGGTGTTCCAGGAGAGAACCGTGTGCCTTGCAGCCTACTCTGCACCCCCTAAGTTAGCCTACTGCCTTCAAGTTCAGTGGAGAACGTTGTCACATCATTAGTGTTGAATACAGATCCATCTGCCAGTCCAGTCAGCTTTTGTACATGGAATGGAGGGGGTGCCACCTTGTCCTTTGCGAGTCAGGCAGCAAAATGACTTGGGCCGGCCCTGCGAGCTGTGCCTTCCCTTAATTATTCTCCAGCCTGAGTCAATACCTACCTAAGATAAAACAGGTATAGTGCCTCTGTGAACGCAGCCCTCCCTTCTCTTTGAGAAGTTGAAATGACAAAAACCTACAACCTAAACATTCTGGAATCTGCACGAAAGGATCTGAGACTTCTCTCCCCACCCCTTCTATCAAATCAACTGTTCTTCCCAATTCCTGGAGGCAGATTTTGTGTTCAGGGTTCAGCAACAGAGCTCCAGGGAAACCCAGATCCTGGGCCTAAAACAGAGGCACAGTTGGAAAGGAAAGTGCTTTCCTTGTTTGTTGAAGTCAGAGGGAGATGTTTAACATCCGTGTCTTTGCAAAAGCAAACAGATGTTCTAATAGGTTTGTGCTTTTCAAGGGTGTTCATGCTTCTTTCATGTTCTGTCACCCTTCATGATGTGAGGAAAGAGAGGCAACAATGGTGCATATAAAGGGGAGATCCGCATGGCATGCACCCCCGCACAAACATGCACATACAGAGCACAATGGGCATTTAGGTTTCATCTGCAAGGGTGTGCTTTGCCTATTTAGAATGCCTACTTGCGCTACATTTTAAATGTAGCACAGAATGTTAATTTACATTTTTTTAAAAAAAGAGAAACAAAAATGGCATGGTACAGCCTTTATTGCACGCTGCCCCCACAGCAACCCTGTGGGGGGCACTATTACACCTAATGTACGGGTTGGGCAACTAAAGCCAAGACAAAGCAATGTGCCCAAGTCTACATGGCAACGTCTGTCGCACAGGTTGGCCTTGAACTGCGGTCTTGGTCCCCTCCAGTGACTGGTGGATAGGCTTGCTGCCTCAGGAGACTGTGTTGTGTATGTTTGTACAGCATCACCTGTGTCACTTGTGTGTCTGCCTGCTCCCTCCTCTCCATTTGGAGAGGGGACACCTGTCACCCACACACTAGCTGCATGGCCTGAAGTGATAAGATGTGGCAATCCTGAGCACCAGGCTTTGACAAAAGCTGTATGAATGAGCTGTCGTGAACCATGGTGTCCTGGAGCCAGGACTCGCGGGGACGCAGCACTGGCACCTTTGATTGGCAGGGACAATGGCATCCTCTCCCTCCCCCTTAGAATTCCCTGTTCCCTCTGAGCTTAGTGGAAATTCTCACAGTAGCTGGGGGGAAATGAATGTTCCCAACAACAACACATTGCACCATGCTGTAATGCAGATTACTTTGGGGTGGCTTGGTCTTGAGTGGTCAGCTAAGACCCATTAGAAAGACTTGCTCCTGGTGGAGATGAAAATTGCTAGAACTGGTTTGTTGATATGGATCAACACAGCTGCCTGAATTTTTGGACTCTCCTTGGGAAGTGTATGGCTATGGAGACTGTCCTGATGAGCACCTGCATAACATTTATCACTACACCACTGTTCATGGGACAGGAGCTTACCTGCCCTCTCAAAAGGTGCATGCACATCCTTGTATGCTATGTGAATCCATCCCAAAGAACTACTGCTTTCTGGTTCGATATACTCACAATTCACAAATGGAATTTCCATTCCATCCAAAAGCATGTGCAAAAAAGGCCCTGCAGAATCCAAGGGCACCCCAATGTGATAGATCTATGCATGACAAAAAAAAAAGAGAAAAGAAAAAGGTATTGAAATGTGCATACTGTGCATCATTAACTTCTGGAATTCATCATCACAAGACATGGGGATGGCCATTGACTTACTAGAAGGCTGTACAAAGGGATGAGACAAATTCATGGAGGATATAGACCTATCACTGGCTACTAGCTATGACATGCAAATGGGACCTCCACGTTCAGAGGTAGCATGTCATAATTCCAGTTGCTGGCAGGGGTTACAACAGTGGGGGAAGGCTACTGCTTGGCATAAATTACTCGAGTTGAGCAATAAGCAGCAGCTAGCATTTGTCATTAAATAGTCCAAAGTCAAGAAGCCAAGAGTATCAGTCCGAAGCCAAGGAAAATAAAACCAGATATAGGGATGCATGGAAGAACTGCTGGAGTCATTCTGGGTTCAAGAATAATCAGACCCGGGTTCTGGAGCTGGCTGGAACATTTTCTGCTATGCACGACCATCATCCATTGCTTCCAGCACCTGAACTAGGGTTGAGGCTTGTCTTTTATGCAGAGATGGACTGATGAGTGAGGGCAACTGAGTCGAGCTGCAGGTGTCTTCCACCTGCCCATGTGCTGGGCCCCTCCCCAAACACTCAGGCTGAGGCGCTCTGTGTCCTCCTCCATCCCAAATGGAGGTATTACACTGCTTGCGGTCATCCCAGGGACATTTGGTTAACCACTGGGAGAAGCAGGATGCCAGAGATCAGATCTGATCCAGCAGGACTCTTCTAATGTTCCTAAGAGCTTCACTTCCTTACTCAGCAGCTTCAGGGACTCAGAACTGGAGCAGGGTCTCCCACATGGACATCTCCCATGTAGCCTGGCTCAAGGCCTAAAGTTTAAACCCATGAGCAGCAGCAGCCAGGATTGGAACATCTTCCTAGCCCAGATTTCACAGAGGAATCCTGCCCTTTTAATATGCCTTTCCGCATCAGCACCATGCCCAAAGTCTATCCACATGGTGCTTCTGTAGTTCAGGTGACCAAATGGCTGGGTCGTGTGAGCCTCTTCTCGATCAGCTGACCATTTGGCCATGCTCTTGAAAGCCGCCTGCACACCAGGGGGCATCACACCCACACGGTGATGGTGATAAGGTCGCCATGGTTAAAGAGGGCTAGCCAGTCAGCAATGCGTGATCCTGAACATGCCCCTGAGATCAAATATAAACAAAGCACACCAGATCATCTTGCCCCATGCAGGCACGTCACCAGGCCCTTTCAAAGAAGCTCTGATATCATTTGCTGAAATGAAAATCTCCGCTTCCGAATCAATTGATGACAAGAGGCTTTTTAAAAAACATTAGGCAGGGGGAGGCGTAATTAAAACCCGATAAGAGAAGATTGAAAAGTGTGACGGGGTGGTAAAGGCGCTGTAATCCCTGGGCTGCTCCGAAATGCTTTAGCAATAAAATCACGAGGCACTGGCAGCCGCACAAAAGGAAATTGGCAGGGTAAAATATTTCTCTCCTTGCTGCGTCCCATTTACATGTTTATAATAGAGGTTTTTAAGCCCCTAATGAGAAGGATGCTCATTGTGGGAAGACGATGATTAAAGCGCAGACAGACGCGATTGCAGGCAATCACAAAGGGGGTGTTAATTACATCAAAGGAACAGGGAGGGCAAGCGGATCTCACATGGCTGTGATGGCTCGCGGCCCCCCTAGCAGCAGATGAGCCTTGCCCTCCCTCCGCCCCCCTCCCCTAAATTGTGCTGAAACTTTTGCTTGCTAATTCATGGCTTCAGCAAAAAGAAAAAGACAAGGGGAAAGAACAAAAAAACGTTACCACCTGCAAAACCAAAACCAAAAACATTGCATTAGGGCTAAAGGGTTTGGGAGGGGAAAAACAGAAGAGAAAATCTACCCAGCTGTTGCCTTTGAAAACTGGAGGAATATCAGGCCAGTTTTGTAAATGATGCCACAAATGTCTTTTCTGGGCCAAACGAGATGCAACAGCAACAGCTTTGTATGTTCATGGCTCTGTCCCATTCATGCGGGATGTATGGGTCTGGGAGGTTAATTTTAATGGTGAAAGGGGGTGCATGGGAAATCAGCATTTCCCTGCTCACCTGATGATCTTGTGGTCTGTTGCTCCAGGTTCTTTTTGTCCAGACCACTTCATCTATTAGAGAAGGGCTGAGGGGGGGGGGAGTGGAACAGGCAGTGAGAGGTAATTCTGGGAAGGGGGAGAGTTCTACTGTCCTCACCTGTGTGCCCCCTTCATCTTAAAATTAGGGCAGACCCAAAATGTACTCTCCAATTTTGCCATCCCACTTGCAGGCCCTGAAATTGGTGGGGCCATGTTGGACATTTTTTTGGATGTGTGTGTGTGAAATGCGGGCAATAGGGAGCAAAAATTGTGGGATTTACGAGAGCTCCTCTACATAGTTGGTGGGTGCCATTTAAATTTCCCACAGATGCTGTGGGAATGATGCTACATGACATCTTTACCATGGGACTTGTGGGAAATAAAAATGTTGGCCAGCAGTTGCCAAGAGGAGCTGTGTCGACATGAGTAAAAGCTGGCAGCAGCGGTTGACAAAAGGTGAGCTGAGGGGATAGTGTCAAGGAAACTTCCCCTTTCCACCTCCCAGTTTTGAGCTGGAACTAAGTTCTCACAGAACATCTGGCTAAGCATCAGTTAGAAATAAGCCCATCTACTCCTATTTTATACATGAACAGGGCTGACATGGGAGTAAGAGCTTTAAGCTAAAATATGCTGGCATTTTTTTTTCATATTTTTGGCTTTGCCCCATTTGCCTTTGGCCCTGCCCCCCATTGGAATATGGCCAACATCACCTCTTCTAGTTTGGCTTTCAGTCAACCATCACAGCTGGGGTTCTAAGAATGGCTGGATCAGCATAACATGATAAAATTAGATTTTAAAAAATCTGGGCCTGAAGTTAGGGAAGGGCTGTGGTGGCTCAGTGGGAGAGTACGTGCTTTGCATGTAGAAGGTCCCAGGTTCAATCCCCAGAATTTCCAGGTAGTGCTGGAAAAACCCCTACCTGAAGCGCTGGAGAGCCGCTGCTAGTCAGTGTTGACAATACTGGGCTAGAAGGACCAATGTTCTCACTTGGTAGAAGGTAGCTTCCTACGTTCCTAGCTGCCTGACGGTTGACATCATTTGCTGAGGCACCGCTTTGGGCATCCTCACCATTAAGAGATAAGATGGGTGGTGACCAGGTGAATTGATCCCCCCTGTCCTGGCCCTCTGAGAAGATTGCCTGCTGACTTTTTGGTGCCAGGGTAAGACTTTTTAAAAATCTCTCCTGGCCTTTTAGTTTTGGTCGTATTAGGGCTCATGGAGAATAGCTGGTCTGTAATTTTAGAATTGTTTGACAATGCAATTCTATACATGTATACTAGGAAGCAAGTCCCATTCAGTTCAATGGGACGTATTCCCTGGTTAGTGTGGACAGCAGGGGTGTCGAATGTTAGGCCTTTGGGCCAAATCTAGCGCACTTTGGTTCCTAATTTGGCCCTCCAGGATTCCCCAGAGGGCCACACGCCCTTCCCTTTGACTCACCCCTTTCCTGCGATCATTGATCGTTTGGTTGTTTCCTGACTTGGGTGTGTTTTCCCCCATTCTGAAAGGTTGAAATGTCTAAGGCTCAGGAAGAGCTTCAAGCTAAAGTATCCTGGCATTTCCCCCCCATATTTTTGGCTTTGCCCCATTTGCCTTTGGCCCTGCCCACCACTGGAATACAGCCCCCGTGGCCTTCTCTGAAATTGAAATTGGCCTTTGGGCTGAAAGAGGTTCAATGCCCATGGAGCACAGGATTGCAACCTGAAGTCTCATTTTGTGTTTTTATCTTTGTTTTATTGTAAACCATCCCGCAAATTGAATTGAAGTGTGGGATCTTACCTTCAAAATAAATAAATCAATAAATGAAACAGACAAGCCTCTTCATTAGATGATGATGATGATTCTGCCTTTTCCCTCTTGCAAGGAGCCCAAGGCAGTTCACATAGGCCTCCTCCTCTCCATTTTATCTTCTCAACAACCCTGTGAGGTAGGCTAGTCTAAGCATCAGTGATCGGCCCAAGGTCACCCGGTGAGCTTCATGGCTGAGTGGGGACTAGAATCTGGTTCTCCCAAGTCCAACACTCTAACCACTAACCATACTGGCTGTCTTTACAGTGGCTCTCACCACAGAGATAGTCTTTTCATTTGGTTCATCACCTGGGTCTGGTTCATACTTCAACCCAGCCATTAGTCATGTATGGAAGCTACATACCAGGGATATGGTCGCATGCATCGGTTTCCCTCTCCAAACACTTGATGTTGAATAGCAAGTGTCACGTAGGATGTTCACACATGTTCATTTGTATTTACATTTCCTCTGCCTCAGTGATGCACATTTCTTTTGGCAGATGGATTGCAGAAGGGGCCAGATGGATGCACTTGTGATGTTTTACATGCTGTGGAGTGGCCAACGTGAGCGCAATGCTAGCTCCCATACCTTGGCCACATGTACAGCATACATATCAGAATGATGTGTGAAAGAGCAGCCTTCCCCAACCTGGTACCCTCCAGATTTGTTGGGCCACATCAGCCAGGGCTGGGAATTATGAGAGTCCAACACTTCTGGAGGACACCAGGTTGGGGAAAGCGGCTCTACAGATTCCACAGGTAATGCCCCACCTGGAAGATCATTTCTAGAGTTGCTGTAAAAATTTATCCTAAAGCAAAATCCCTAAGCAAATGTGGGTGTTCCTCCAGAGGTGTACCATCTGAAGGGATTTGAGGGAAGCCAAAAAGCAAGAGTTTTGATAAGACTTAGCAGAATGTCTAGAGTCAGGGGAGTGTGTGTGTTTGTATGAATGTGTATGTGTACATTCCTAGGCTGAATCTGGTTTTTACTGAAGGCAGCTTCTGGAGTAACATTTAACGGAGGCTAAAAGAGATTTGGTGATTAGCCTCACATCTCTCTTGGAGGATTCTTCTGATCCCTAATCACAACACAGAGACTTCAGCTGAAATTTGGCTGATCAGCTCAAATCAGTATGTGACATTCCAACCCCCCCCCCCCACACACACTACCTGCCACTTCCTTTTCCAGTTCTCTTTGCTTCCAGGTCTCCAACCTTCAAATCTCCTCTTCTGTCACTTCCTTCCTGCCAATAGATCCCAGGCTTGAGGTCCAGCACTATTCCTTTCACAAATGCATCACAGAAAAGGAAGGAATGACAGATGCACAATGGAAAGGACCCATGGAGTGGTTTTTGGTTTGATGTCAAGGGACTGAAGAAAGGATGGTGGCCAGTGGAGGCTGGTGGCTCCAATGTCACTGGGGTGGTGAATCTGCTCCGAGTTTCAGTCAGAACCAGTCAGAGCTCTAAAGGAGCTATCCAAGGTGCAGCTTCTGCACCTTGGATAGCTTCTTTAGAGCTCTGACTGGTTCTGACTGAAACTCGGAGCAGATACACCACCCCAGTGACATTGGAGCCACCAGCCTCCACTAATGGAGGCTACACCAGTTGCAGAGAGAGGAAGAGTCAGGGGTAACTAGTGAAAAATGCTCCAACACCATGATGGGGGGAACCCCCCCAGTAGAAGCTAAAGACATGACTGCCTTTTCCCGTTAAATGAATGCATCAGCTGAGGCCTAAGCAAGCCCCTGCCAAAGCGACAACATCAACATTTAGACTGTTCTTCGTGGAGCAATTAAAAGGAGGGATACAGGCTCTGAAACACAGCCCAGAGGAGAAGCTTGAATATTTAATATTGTTCTTCGCTTTGAAAGTCCCAAACAAACCAGCAGAACAGGGGGATGGAATGACAGCTTTATCTTAATAATCAGAGGATGAGGGTGGGGAAGAAACCCACTCTTAGCAAAGGGAAAAGGGATCACTCATTAGGGGAAGGAGGAGGAGGCATAGCGGCAGAAGGGAGATCAGATCACGCCAGGCTGCAGCTGGGAGCTCAGGCGCTGTGTGGCTGTTACTTCGCAGCGAGGAACCCCCAAGGGGGACAAAGGGGGAACGCGCTGCTCATTTCGCGCTTGAGGGATCCATTTCTGCAGAGCAAATTTAAATACACGCAGGCTCAGGAGACCTGTGCACACCGATGGCTGCTTCATAGAGGGTCATGTGTCCCTTTAGAAATGTCAGTTTGTGTTCCAGTTGGCAAACCAAGGGAACGCAAATTCTGCACCCGGAATAAATCCTGCTAATTGGGACAATGTGTCCTGCCTGTGTCTGCTTGTTATGGGGCTGGGCTAGGGAGTTATGCAGAGCAGTGGAGGGCCCCTGTCGGCTTGTGGAAGTTCTGTTCCTCTTGTTCTCCGGCTGCTGAGATGCTTGTGGGTGTATTGGCCACATGTTTGAAGAGTCCAAGGTGTTGCCCTCTGATGAGTGATTAAATGGGCAATGGGATACGTTAAACGGGATTAAATGGGATAAGTAGCACCCCCATGCTCCCCACCTTTTGCTGTGCATATTTGAAGAAAAATGTTGATCCGGAACTACCCGTAAGAGAGGCTTGTGAAAGCAGGTTGCTTTTGTTTGTTTGTTTGTTTATTTGTGCATGCATGTTATTTAAAGTATTTTTTTATCTCATGCCTCAGCCAAAAAGGCTCCCAGAGTGGCTAACATGCAATCAGTAAAACAAGACAGTTCCTGCCTGCAGGCTTACAAGCCAAAATGACAAGACACGCAAGAAAAAAAGGATGGGGAGAGAGGAGGATAATTTATTTATTATTGCATTTATATCCCGCCTTTTTTCCTCTTGCAAGGAACCCAAGGCGGCTTACATTATCCCCCTCCTCTCCATTTTATCCTTACAACAACAACCCTGTGAGGTAGGTTGGGCTGAGAGTGTGACTGGCCCAAAGTCACCCAGTGAGCTTCCATGGCCGTGTGGGGACTAGAACCCGGATCTCCCAGCTCCCAGTCCAACACTCTTGCCACTACACCACACTGGCTCTCTAAATAAATAAATAAATAAATAAATAGCGGAATGGCCCTGCCTCCCCTCTCGTCTCCCTCTGTTCCAGCTGGCTGGAGTGGCTGTGGATGGTGACAGTCCAGGGAGGAGGAGGCTTCATGGGGGTGGTCTTTCAACAGGTCTTCCACCCCTGCCCCACTCTTCATGTGATCAACGCTAACTGGAACTAGGGGATGGTGAATGTAGTTGAGGAACTAACCACTGCTCTTTCTGGCAGTGTGCCCCAATACTCCCTGCTCAAGCTGCGGATTTGTAAATAACACATTGTTAGTATTAGTATTAGTAGTAGTAGTAGTAGTATTAACGAAAGGACCATCTAAAAAGTGTAGCCATATTCATGCAGACTATCACATCAGTTTGATTCATACACATTCTTGGGCATGAACTCCTGTGCTGTTCTTACAGAAAGAGGATCTAAAATCAGGCGAGGCCGGGGCAGGCAGGGTGGGTTCCTCTTTAAAGAGGACTGCCTCCCTATTCCTAAACTGATTGTTCATATGGTCATTACCTCATTCGAGTTAACAGTACAATCCCTATGCATATTTACTCAGAAAAAAATATCAGGTGATATTTGCATTTCAGCAGATACACAAGCTGAGAGAGAGAGAGAGAGGGAAACACGCACAGAGAAAGGCTTTGTTGCCACCTGTGACTCGACTGGGGAGAGGACTCCTATCATGGCATAATACCACTTCAGGTCCTCTGTGAAGGCTTAAAAGGAGCATAGAGATCAAAAGGAGGAAAGAAACAGGCAGGGGAAGTGAGGGAGAGGTGAAGGCACAGTGAGGGAGAGGTGAAGATGCAGTGAGGGTGTTGGGAGAGAAAGTCACAGGATGAGCCACTTTGGGAAGGAAGGATGCAATTGGCCATCTGAGAGGACAGGCAGCTCACCAAGAAGCAAAACCCCACCCATGGGGCCTCAAACTGGCAGCTAAAGAGGCAAAGGGAGTCAAGGAGAAAGTGAGGGTGAGGGATAAAGCAGAATTCTGCGACCCACTCAGTGGCGGCTGGTGGCTCCGATGTCAGTGGGGTGGTGAATCCACTCTGGGTTTCAGTCAGAACCAGTCAGAACTCTAAAGGAGCTATCCAAGGTGCAAAGCTACTGGCTTAGATAGCTTTGAAAGGGGATTAGACAAATTAATGGGAAATGAGAAGTCTATCCATGGGTCTCAGGCATCAACATAATGGGTGTATGGGGGTGAACGTCCATGTTCAGAGGCACTGCGCCACTGAGTGCCAGATGGTGCAGGAGGGCTATTGCCTTCACACCCTGCTTGTGGGATCCCTGGAGGTATCAGAAACCAGAGACAGCCTGGCTTCAGAGTGCCATGCCCTCCCAGTTAGATTACTGCAATGCATTGTGTATATTTTAAATTGTTTTATTGTGTGTTGCTTGGATTTAATTTTTGTGAACCGCCCAGAGAGCTTCGGCTATTGGGCGGTATAGAAATGAAATAAATAAATAAGTAAATAAATTGTGTATCTGGCTGCCCCAAAGACATTCTGGAAACCACAGTTAGTACAAAAAATGTCAGCAAGGTTACTGACTGGAAGTGGGCACTATGGACATATTAGGCCAGTACTGTACCATCTTCACTGGCTCCCAGTTCATTTCCAGCCAAGTCCGAGGTGCTGGTGTTACTACATAAAGCCCTTCACGGCTTGGGGCCGCAGTAGTAGCAGAGGAAGCTGTCTTGCACTGAGTCAGTCCACTGGTCCATCTAGCCCAGTATTGTCAACACTGACTGGCAGTGTCTCTCCAGGGTTTTAGGCAGGATTCCTTCCTCACCCTACCTGGAGATGCTGTGAATTGAACTTGGGACCATCTGAATGCAAAGCAGGAGCTCTGCTACTGAGCTACAGTCCCTGCTGTATTTAATGAACTGCCTCTTCTCAAATGTTTCTGCCCATGCCCTCACTTCATCCCCTGAGGCCCTGCTCTGAGTGGCCCCACTTAATGAGATTTGGTGGATGGCTACTCATGAGCGGGCCTTTTCTGTGGTAGCCCCCAAACTGTGGAACGCCCTCTCTAGAGAGGTCTGCCTGGCACCTACTTCGTTGACTTTTCTGTGCCAGGGAAATACCTTTTTATTCTCCTAGGCCTTTTTTAATGGCTGCATGTTTTATTTTTAATAATATGTTTAATGCTGCATTTTAAAATAGTCTTCCCCCATGTTTTAGCCACTTAGATATTTGTCTCGTCTTTTAAAATTATTTTTAAATTATGGTTGCTGCTTTTAAAGCTAAAAAAAATATTTTGATGTGTTTTATCATTGGTTCTGTTGTATTTATTTCCATTATGAATGTTGCCCTGAGAGCGTTGGCTATCGGGCAACTCATAATTGAATAAATAAGAACGATAATAACTGGATTGGTTACTTTGAGAAACAGGATGCTGGAACAGAGGAATGGCTGAGCTGATCCAATAGGCCCCATCCTATGTTCTTCTGTTCTTCTAGAGCTGCCATCACAAATAGGCCATTGATAGAACTGTCATCTGTGAATTTGCAAGGCCCCAGAGGTGCGCCCCACTTAAGGGACCATACTTCCTTGCCTTCCTTTATGGGGCAGGTGTATAGGAGATGGAAGAGATTTTGAGCAGAGAGCAACAAAGATGACAAAGGAGTCTGACAGCAGGTTGTACAGGGAGAGCTACCCAAGGCACCGGCGCCCATGTAGCCCGAGGAAAGGAGAAGATAAAGGAGCGATGCGACAAGAGTTTTCAAACACTTAAAAGGCTTTCCATAAAAATGATGGAATGCAACTCTTCGCTGCCGTCACAGGGGGAAGGAGAAGAGGCAAGAGGTTTAAATCATCACACCTAGATTTATACATGAATATTCAGGGAAAAACACACATGCCACACTCTTTCCTAGCTGCTCAGAAGGCTAGGTTGATGGAACAATCCACTGAGGGGAAGCTGAGGGAGACGAAAAATTGCTGAACAAGCCCCTGGAGAGACATTACTGGAGGAATGTTTCCAATCTAGAGAGAAGGACTTGGGCTCAATGACCCGAGCTCGGTGTGTTTACGACTCCAAAACAAAACACTGTAAACAACCTAACAGTGCTCAGCTATGAAAATTTTGGTCATAATAGTGGGTGAATGTTGGCAGCAGTGGATGAGAAAGTAGGCTTTTGAACATACTTTTTTTGAGCATACAGCTATAGCTACAGATCTCAGAGAATTCAAGAATCAGATTTGAAGCTTTGCCACAGAATCATCAGGGCAGGGAAGGCCCCCCCTTTTTTCAAGGGGACCTAACTTTAAACAAAAATAACATTTTTTTCCAAACAAAATGGCATTCAGACCTGCTATGGCATGCCCAAAGGGTCAAAATTAGCTTGTTTGCAATCTAATCTTGACCATTTGGGGACCCGCAGTAGCTGTGGTGCCCCCAAAAGGTCAAAATTAATTTGTAAACCATGTATTTTTGGCCCTTTTGGTGCTTCATAGCAGCTCTGGATGCCATTTTTTAAAATTTTGTACCCTGTCAAAGAAAACTTCATGGCTTAATATGAGTGTTCACCTCTTTATTCAAAGAAAACAAGAGAAAGAAAAGGAAGCAGACTATGTGGAGATTCCTACAAAAATCTTGTAAGGATGTTCTCCCTGTTTACATTTCAAAGAAAACTTTTATACAATGAATGACAAGGCACAGCCTTGGCTAACACTGATTGGATACAGAACACTACAGAGGCAGGACAAGTTGTTTAATATGTCTGATTGGTTTGTAACTACCACATAGCAAAACGATAAGCGTAGTTACCTGTGTGATAAGCAGTTCTTACTTCTCTGGTTTTATCTGTCCTTTCAGAGGGCGCTGAAGCCTGGGGCATGGATTTTTCCCCTTTCCCCTGACATTGCTTTTTACCCAGACTTTCAGTCTGCATGCTTTGTTTACTTTCACTTTGCTGCATGCAAGGATAGTGAAATGCAGGGTCAGTGCAAGCATCAGTCTGATTAATGGTTCTTGGAATTTTCTTCCACAATCCCCCCCATGTTTTTAGTACCTATGTATGTGTGGGTGGGTGTGTATATGCAGCCCATGGGTGGCTGTCTGGGGTGCTAAACTGTCCTCTTGACCTCCCAAACATGCCAATCTCTGGATCAGAGGCTAGTCTGAGGCCCACCTTTCTCTCAGGCTCAGTTCCCCATCTGTAAAATGGGGCTGACTGAGCTATCTCACAGGAATGCTGCATGGGAAAACATTGTACTATACAGTGTAAATCGAGTTCAAAATTAAAAGTGTTATATATAGATAGAAGGCTGGATCAGAAATGACATGATGATTCTGCGCTGGCTGCTTTTTGCTGACTGTTGACAAGGGTGGAAAGATAAAAAGGACAAATCAAGATTGATAGGCCTAGCTTTATTCCAAAATGGTTATTTGAGTTTTAAGATGATATCATTTGCAAGGAAGAATGGGGTCACAAGGATGTAAGGCAGGGGCGGGCAACAGGTGACTTGTGGGTCACATGTGTCCCCGCTCCTCTTGTGCCGCCCCTGTTGCCATGCCACTGAAATTTAGCAGTGTGGTGGTGACAACCCCATCCCCTGTGATTTGCCACCAAATTTCAGTGGCAAACCACTACAGAGCCTTAAGAAGGACACATTTAGTTTGTTTTCAAGCGAAATGTATCCTTTTTAAGCCTCTGTAGCAGTTTGCCACTGAATTTTGGTGGCAAATCACAGATTTTTTTTGCCACTGCTGCACTGCTGAATTTTGACAGTGTGGCAGCAAGTCTGCGGTCTGTGGAAGGGTCTGGACAGTGAAAAATTGCCCCTGGACTGCCCAAAGTTGCCCACCCCTGATGTAAGGGATAAGTAAAGGTTTACTGCAGGTGTGGGCAACTTGTGCCCCTCAATATATTTTGGCCTGCAACTCCCATCAGCCCTAGACAGCATAGCCAATCACTATTGATGGGAGTTGTAGGCCAGACATCTGGAGGACCACAAGTTGTTGACCCCTGGTTCATTGGAAGGGAAGGATTATTGGAGAGACAGACAAGAAACCATGCTGGACACAGAAACTGTATCTCATGAAGACTTCTTTGAGGGCCGCCTGCTTACTTTCACACATAGTTTTACAATCACGAGGACCAGAAACATCTTCCTTTATTTGAAATGAAGACTATTTTTAAAGCTGATTTTCAGTATAATTTACATTAGGAATGGAAAATGGTGAGCTCAGTGAGCAAAGTGACCTTTGCTTTTCCAAAACAGGGAGAAACTGATCCTCAAAATCCAAAAACCTCCTTCCAAAAGATAGAAAATCATTATTAACTGTTCTCTCTGGAAAAAAAAGTAAGCAAGGTAAAGAAGGCTGGACCGTCTCCCCCTTAATCCAGCTCCTAATTTTGTAAATTTACACCTTCTCTTTCCTCCAGAGGTGAATTTAGCTGGGATGTCTGCTGTAAAGAATTTTTGTTTTTAAAAGAGGTAATGAATGGATCTTCATCATAATGGGGATCAAGAGTTTAGGGAAATGTCTGGAACTAGTATAATGCATCCTTTTTGCAGGCCAGTTCTGCATTGCAAGACTTCATCCCATTTTAGGTTATGTTGGAGTGGAGAGAGTCTTTCATTCCCTGTCCTTCACTGTTCGCCTTTGAAAACTCCAGGCCTCCTCGGTAGTAATCCATATTGGGTATTTATCCTGTGAGTGATCTTTATCCCCCCTCCCCCTCAATTAAATCATTTCCCTCCACACAGAGACCCCCTTCTGCTGTTACCACAGGAGTTGGTTCTTTTCTCCTTTCTTTTCCCTTCCTGCCTTTGTGTGCTCATAATGAATTGCGAGGAACCGCCACTGAGAGGTGTCAGAACAATTTCTATTAAACATCATTTCCTAATGAAAAGGTTACAAGCAAGTGTGTCACAGCTAATCAGTATTTAATGCTCTGCGTGGAGAAGCTGGAGCGCAAAAGAACACGGGCACAGATATCCCAGGACCCAGGCAGCCCAAGCTGTGGGCCTATAGGTCCTATAGGTCCCGATGTTAACAGGAGGCATCCTTAGGCAGCTGCTGGGGCAACCAGCTTTCCAGCAGGGCATACCACCAGTGCCTGCCATGGGCCATCTTTCTTTCTTTCTTTTTAGAAATTATTTGGGCTCAAGGCAGGCTGATATTGTCCATTTTAACCATGCCCCAGGAGATGACAAAATATCTGAGCACTGTGTGTATATGTGTGGGTCACTGCCACAAAAATATGGTGGCCACCCAGTTTTTGTGGCAGTAGCCAGGGCCACGAACTCCTCTAAGGCCTGGAAGTTTAGTTGAGATCCAGGGCAGTGTGGAGAAAAAATCCACTACCAAGATAATCCCCCCTGCTCCCTGAACCTTAGGGGGGCAGTTCTGTGGGAGGGGGCCCCACTTGTTGCTATTTGCTGAAAGCCACTTCAGCCTGGGAATCTGGAGGTCTGATTCGAGCATCAGAAAATAAAGGAGATGGGAATGGGCAATACGGGTCGCGTTTTCTCCTATAAGTCCTACAGCAGGGCTGCCAGACAGATGGTTGGAATGGCCAAAGTCCCTATTCAGAAAATGTCTAGGGGCTTGCCAGTTGTCCCATGAGTACGTATAGTCTCACTTGATTGTTCTCACTCGTTCTTTTCCATGCCTTACCCTTCCCTCCTCTCCCCTTCTGTTGAAATGTAGATTGTAAACTGCTCAGGGCTGGGACCTATCTTTTGTAGGGTGGTCATGTGTCCTCTTTTACAGAGGATAGTCTTTCTCTTTGAAGGGCTTTCAGAAGATCACCCTGTATTTGAAGCTCTCCTCTATTTGTCCAGTTCTGGTTTAAAGATAAAGAACCATTAGAACCATCGTCCATCAACAGTTAGCACCAGTAGACTGAATAGGTGGGCATGACACAGATAACCTGGTCACACTCTTCCATGCTATGGTGAGATGTACTGTATTCCTATTTAAATAATAATCAGCCTTTCTAAATTTGCATCTATACCTCTGAATTAGCATATGCAGATTTTATGCAATTCACAGTCCCCTTTTTTAGAGCTTCCTAAGCAGCTACCCTACTCTTTTGTTGTTATGTCACTCTGTTAAATGCTGCATATATTGATAGTAACAGATAGACAGATATTATGGGCTTGGTTGCATGCTCTTATGCTGATGTCAGGTCTACTGATAGGTGGATTTGGGATAAAGGCCATGCCCTTCATGTCAGGGAGGTTGAACTAAATAACCTTCCAATAAGTCCCCAAGCCTACAGTTCTAATTATCTCCCTTGCAAACTGGCCAGGCTCTCCAACTGGCTCCTGCTCTCAGACTGGGGCCTGGCTCGTTAAAGCTGCTGCAATACAATTATCCAGTATTCTCACAGGCCACCAGGTAAGGTTTGCACCTTTGCTGCAGACTGAACACAATGCAAACTAAAACCAGTTCCTTCCTTTCTGCTGCCTCTTCCATCTGAACCAAGTGCTGGGGAAGGAGAGAGAGGGGGCTTGGATCCTGCAGCCCATCTGAAATGCCAGCTGAGGTGCCTCATCTCTTGCTGCTTTCATGGGGTGGAGGTGGGGCTGGAAAAGGGTGCGTCTGGGCAATTTGGATAAGGGGAAATGACTGAGTGGACAGGCGATAGACTGTTGGAGAAGGAAGTGCATTTCTGACACAGTGTAAGGCTGCATTGACCTCAAAACTGGGACTACCCCCCATCCTCTCTAGAAGAAAGAGGATCAAGCAATCCTTCTGGCTATGCTCCTCCCAGGGATTTGTTTTGCTGTTCTTTCTGTCTGCTTGCTTTGCATTCACAAAGAGCAGCCCAAGAATGACTTGTGAGTAGGCACCCCAGCCTGCTGTTGAAGGAGCAAGCTGGGGTGCTGAATTTTGAGTAGGGCTAGATCCACACCACTGCTTTATAGCAGGATTGAAGCACACTGATAACTGTTAGGGCACATTACACATTTGAAATATCGCTTTTGCTATATCCTGCTTTTTATTCCACATTATCCAAAATACCGCAACAAATGTCATCGTGGGTCCTACAAGGTATAAATGTGCAAGAGAGATATAGTGTTACCATGATGGGTTCATCATGATATGGCACAAGGTGTAGATCGGGCCTAGATCTACTGGCAGGAAAGCTGATTGGGAGAAAGTAGCCTGCCCCCTCCCCCCTCCCCTCCCAGTCTGAGAAGATCTGCAGTTGCCTCCTAGTAGGGCTGAGAAAGACCCCTGTCTGAAGCCCTAGGGAGCCTCTGCTTTCCATGCCAAAGTTCCCAGGTTTCTGGCATCTCCAGGCAGTGCTAGGGAAGACTCAGTGGGGGCTGATGGCTCCAATTCTGGGTTTTAGTCAGAACCAGCCAGAACTCTAAAGGAGCTATCCAAAGTTCTGAACCCTTTAGAGTTGTGGCTGGTTCTGACTAAAGCCCAGAATGGATTCACAGCCCCACCAAAATTGGAGCCACTTTCTGTCTGAAACCCTGGAGAGCTGCTGACAGTCAGTGTGTTGAGACAGATGAACTAAAGACCTGGCTTGGCATAAGGCAGCCTCCTCTGTTCCACCCAGGTCATGTGACACTCGAGTCTTTCCCTCCCTACCAAGGGATGGACGTGGACTGGTGTACACACCGCTTGGATTTTTTAGCATTAGTTCCATGCACCCAGTGTTCGCTTGGATTGCCTCTTGCTGCAGTCCTCATCTCAAGGGTACACAAATACACAGTTCCTTCTGTAGAACATTGCACAATGGCACATGGAGTTACCAACTTTTCTTTTCTGGCAGGGCTCCTGGGCTTTAATAGGAACAAGAGGAAGAAGGTCAGATTGTGAAATTTCCCCCATCGCTACATAGACATGCTGAAGAAAAGGCTCATGAATTTTCTGCCTGACAGTTTGCTGTTAAATGCATGGGAGCCCTTCCAGAAAAGAAAAGTTGGCAACCTTAGTTCTACACACTTAACTCTGGCACAAAGAGTGACTTTTCAGATTACAGCAGCGTACACTGGATATGAGGCCTCCAGCATCATGGTACTACTTCTATTTCCTTCTCTCTCTCTCTGTGTGTGTGTGTGTGTGTGTGTAAGTGTGTGTGTGTGTGTGAGAGAGAGAGAGAGAGAGAGAGAGGATGTGACCTTTGGCAAGTTGCTTTTTTCCCTTGCCTTTGTTTAGTTTCCCCCCACAGGACAGGAAGTGGAGGAGCAGGTGGTGAGTCGAAAGGCAGAATTACAGCTCGCAAGGCCTTTGGAGAACTTTAAAAAGAAAGGCCCTGGAGAAGCTGAAGTCTTATTATAAGGGTTGTAAGTTCTTTCCAGGCACTTAAAGGGCTAATAAATTCCCAGCCCAGGAGATTTTGCTGGTGGAGATCTGTGCAGAATACAAGAAGAAGAGGAGAAAAATGCCAAAGGATGTAGCTCAAGAGCTGTGATCCTGCATTGGGCCAGCAAGTGTGTGTGTGTGATATATTAGAAGGAGGCAGGAACAGCTGGTGGAGGGCATTCATGTTACTGCAAGTAGAGCTTTTTAGGGAGGGGTAGGCAGCTGTGGGCGTAGCAGCTTAATCCATTCCATCTCCCATTCCGTGTAGCCTTGGATCCCAAAGACACTCTTCTTATACACCCTAGTCACTTTCTTCCAGGCAAAGACCACATTATGCCAGCTCTGCCCCCGCACTGTGGACAGCGAGGCAGATTTGGTCCAAGTTCATCTTCAGAAGAAGAGGCACATAAGGAATTGCTGATGTGATGTGCGTGGTGAGGGGGCCAGGGGTGGAGGAGTTATGGAGGCCTTTGTGCCAACGGTGTGCCCAACCCGCTGTGTTGGAAGGGGAGGACTCTGGCATAGTATCTGTTGCTGTTGACTTTGTAGAGCAGAGGGTTAAAGAGCCCTTTGATCTGGTCTTGAACCATACAGGAGTGAGTCAGCTGGCACAGCTAATGGAGAAATACACACAAAAATGCATACGAATTTTCATATGGACTTTAAAGCCCCCCTCAGAGTTTGAGTGAATTCATGGCTGGAAACAGAGAGAAACCAAACTGACAGATTAATCCACCTCTAGTGCAGGCAAGTGTGTGTGTGTGTGTGTGTGTCAGGGGGCAGAATCCCTGCTATTAACTCAGAAATTGTTCCCAATGGCACATTTAGCATTATGTCTACTGTGGCCATCTGGTAGGGGTCTTTCCCATAATCTGCTATTTGATCCTTTTCACTGGAGATGCCAAGGATTGAACCCGGGACCATCTGCATATGAAGCATGAACACCACCACTGTGGGACCTCCACATCCTATTTTATTCCTGGCCATTGGGGCCATGCAGACATGCTAGAGCTGAAGGTCCAAAACATCTGGAGGGCACTAGGTCGATAGGGATGTATGAGGATGTCATTTTTGCTTGCAAAACATGCAAGTATGCCCCATTCAAAGCTCTGAACATGAATTTGAGCACGAGCATGAGCTCATGTCCTCTGAAAATATTTGTAAATGGTTGAACCATTTTTATCTCATTCCTGATTCCCGGTTTGATTTGTGCATATTTCCTGATTTGTGCAAAGGTCCTCCCCAGAGTGAATCAGCCTCACTTTAGTCTATGGAGAAAAGTGGCATGAATTAGAAAATGTGCACAAATTTGGGTAAATGGCACAAATCTCCTCTTTGGTTGCTGCTTGATCTGTGCAGGTTTCCCACTCGCACAGAGCGAGCAGCCATCGCAAACAGGAACAGAAATCGGCCATGAGTTGAGTGGTGAGAAGTTGTTTGGAGAATCTTGGGGACCTTGAACATCACTCATTCTCCCATCCCTAGATGTTGGGGAAGGCTAGAATGGGGTTCCTGTTTTCACCCTAATAGTTCTGAGTAGAAATGCCTAGGATTGCACTAAGTCCCACTGAGTTCAATGGGGCTTACTCCCAGGTAAGAGGGTATAGGAGTGCAGCCAAGTTTCTTTACATGCATGAAGATGCCACCCTTAAAATGGGCCCATAGCAGGAGCAAGTGGGTTAGATGATCCATCTAAGTAGATGTGCCGATTTGTAAGTATCTTTGTCTCCATGAATGTCAAAAGCAAAAGGCGCTCTTTCCCTTGTGCCCAAAAACAAGCCTGTGATGATTCTTCTCTACAAAGACTAACTTAGCATTTTACAACTGCCTATCTGAAATTAGTAGGCCGCTTAATCTTACTCCTGGCGTATCACTTTGAGGTGTAATTGTGCAGAAGAAAGAAAGAGATTAAAATGCAAAACACCCTACTGTACTCTTTATAAATATTAAATCCCTTTTCCTGTCCCCTTTTCCTTCTGATTTTTACAAGAGTGGGTTTTCTCAAATTATTTCATACATGTATGCCTGTGTCTTTCACAAAGGGTATGAGCGAGGCACGCAGAGAGAATAATTTCAATTTCTTCATAAATCTTCAGAATGAATACTTAAATCCAAGGCAAAGACAAAACATTCTTACACCTTTTAATTTCCACTCTATGAAGTATAATGGAAAAGGCTGATTATTTTTAATTCTTCCCTTTAATAATTCAGCAACGGAGTGATTTAAGGCAGAGGGATGATAATTACCTTTCTACTTCCTCCCCAGTAAATGGAGTTTTAATAGAAATGGGAGCTCAGATGCTGGAATTAATTCAAATGGGCCAGCATCAGGTCATCCACAGCGTTGTCTGTGTAAATCGTTTATCTATAAAATGGTTCACTTTGCTTCTTCGAGGGATCCCCAGCCGGAGGGGTGTGCGTGCGTTGCAGCATGTCAGAAGGGAAATCACTTCATTTATCTCTTGCAAGCCAAAGGGAGGTGGAGACAGTCACATGGGCACCTTTCAGAGGAAACTGCCACTGCCCCAGCAGCAGCGAGACACACAGTAATGGAAAACTCTGGAAGAAGTGGGTGGACAGCTCACACCTAAGCTGGTATCACAGAATCATGAGGTTGGAAGGGGCCTACAAGACCATTGAGTCCAACCCCTGCTCAGTGCAGGAAGTCTGATTCCCAGGCAGTCTCCCGTCCAAGTACTAACTAGGGCTGACTCTGCTTAGCTTCTGAGATCAGACAAGATCAGGAGCATCCAGCCCTTTCAGGGGTACATTGCTCATAGCTAAGAGGACGAGTTGTGAGCCACACAGAGCCTAGTTCGAATCTCACATTTGCCATGAACTCAGTCGATGGCCTTCGGCAAACCACTATCTCGCAGCCTCTCCTCCTCCACAGATAATATGGGAATAATATTACTGGCCTACCTTTCATGGTTGTTGTAAGGGTCTGGGGGGAAATGTATGGAAAGAACTAGAATACTCCCCCCAAACCCACTATATTGGTGCCAAGTCTCAGTATCAGAAGTTCTTTTCTACCTTCAGTTTTCAGGGTGACCTTGGCAACCTCAGGCAGCTAGTCACCATCATTATCAATTCATTTGTATGTCACTTTTTTCATGGCAAAACCATGCTCAAAGTGGCTCACAGCATAAAAAACAACATATACAACAAAATATAGCAACTTTTCTAAATAGTTAACAGTTACAATCATAAAAAGACTTAAATAATCATATGCATAGAAATGTGTCACATTCATAAATATACACTAGGGTTAAACAATCCAGTATTAATTACACTTAAGGTCAAATAAATGAGAAATAAACAAATCCTAACAGCAAACGTAGCTGCAGGGGCAGCAGTCTTTGTAGCTGGAGTCAGTCAGTCAGTCAGGACCACATCCTCCCAGGCCAGGTGCAATAAGTGAGAGAGAAGAAGGGACCGTTCTTGCAGGATTCACAGTTAGATAGTCTGTGGCTGTGAGTTCTGCACCCACAGACAATGAGTTGCATGAAGTCAAACATCTAATGTAAATCATCATCATCTACCCCAAGACCCCATTTCACTTTCCTCTTTAGATGTGTGCCTTCACCTCACAAAGAGCTTTTCAAAATTGCCAAACTGCAAAAATACAGCAACAACAGGGACACTTTGTCTGCAAGGGAGAGTCCTGGAAGGAGCTGTCAAGGACCAGGCAAGGGGAGGTGGTTGCTGCAGTTTGTGGGGCCCAGGCTGTTAATTGGTTTAAAGTTGAGAACCAGCACCTTGAACTGGGCCCAGAAGCATAGCGGCAGCCAGTGCAGTTGAAAAATACATGCACATCTCTCCCCACCCCCACCTGCATCTTCTAGTCAATACACAGTAGCATTTTGCCTGAGCTGAAGTTTCTGAGTTGTCTTCAAGGGCAGCCCCATGTACACACTGTTGCAGTAGTCAAGCCTGGAAGCTCTGAAATCTGTTTTAGATATGGAGTGATATATGAATGTTGTAAATAAATAAAATAAGGTAGAGAAATATGGTAACCACATAGTTATTTCAGGATTGTTGCTAGAGCATTCTAGTATAATGCAGTGCTATAAGCCTTAAAACACTTTAGGTCATTTACACTGGTTGAAGAGATGGAGACCACAAAGCACCACTTAAGTCAAACTGGAACACTTCTGCCATGTGCCATGATCCCCATCCATGTGGCAACAAGTCATGTTATCTAATGAGAGAAGAAACTCCAGCCAAGCCAGACTTGTTGGGAATTCTCCATGGTGCTGATCTGGTTGTCTAAACCTCTAAGCTCTGCAGTGAGCCCTGGCGTAACTTTACCTACTGTGTCCATGTGTGGTGGCTCTCTGTACCATGATGCCTACCAATCACCTTTCCCCCAAATAAGACCCAGACCCTTACAAAACAGGGCAGCATTATCCTCTTTGGCCTCTTAATTATTTGCACTTGGCAAGGTGAGGCAATGCCCTGTCTCAGCAATAATGCAGGATGTGGAGGGGAAAGTACAGATTTACTGCAGGTTTTCACGAGGCTGAAACAGCAATGGCAATGCATTCCTTTGGGATTTGCTGCCATACCAGTATGTCTGAAAGAAAGTTGGGAAGGGTGGGGGGAAGAGAACAGAGAGGGAGAAAGCATCTAGCAATTGGGCAGAAGGATGGATATTGTGTGTGTGCGTGTGTGTTTGTGCATAGTGTTTGTGTATAAATGCATGTGAGCACACACAAACCCTAAATATGGTGAGCAAACATTCATTCATTTGAAGCAAGGTTTCTTTCAGTAAGCACAGCTCTAATGACCTTCAGGGGCAGATCATGTGGAAGTTTGTTCCCTCTTTTTTTCTGGGGCACTAAAGACTTATTTATTATTATTATTATTATTTATTGCATTTACTGTATATCCTACCTTTTTTCCTCTTTCAAGGAACCCAAGGCAGCTTACATTACCCTCCTCCTCTCCATTTTATCCTCACAACAACCACCTGTGAGGCAGGATCAGCTGAGAGTCTGTCACTGGCCCAAAGTCACCCAGTGAGGTTCCATAGCTGAGTGGGGACTAGAACCCAGATCTCCCAGATTTGCAGTCAGATGTCACAAAACACCAATTTTTTCACCTCAGCCCATCAACCAGCATTTATTTGTTTGTTTGTTTGCTTATTTAATATGCCACCTTTTCTTCAAGGAATTCAAGACACCATTCATGGTTCAACCCCCTCTATTTTGTATCCACAACTATCCTGTGAGGCTAAGAAAAAGTGCCTGGCCCAAGCTCATCCCATGAGCTCTGTGGCTGAGTGAGGATTTGAACTCAGCTCTTCTCCATCCTAGTACTCCATCACACCTCACTTGCTCTTATTCCATGGTTTGCAAGGGGCTGCCAAACATGGCTATCAAACCATGGTTTGAATCCTATTTTGCAAACCACTGGTTGTGCTAATTATGGTTTGCTTGTTTATTTAATAAATACTTCCATATGCTGCCTTTCAGTAGCACAGTTGCCTGAGCAGTGCACAATAAAATCAATACAATAAAGCAACATAAAATAAAAATAATAAAACCCAGCAATTCAAAGCAGCCGTTAAAACAGTTTAAGGCACAATCCTATGCATGTTTAGAAAGAAAAAAGGCCTACAACTCCCAGCATCCCCCATTGCACCCTTAAAAACCAAAACTTTAAAAGTTCTGGGTGCCACACTTTAAGAAGGATGCAGACAAACTGGAGAGGGTTCAGAGGAGGGCAACGAAGATGATCAGGGGACTGGAAACAAAGCCCTATCAGGAGATACTGAAAGAACTGCGCATGTCTAGCCTTGAGAAGAAAAGGCTGAGGGGAGATATGATAGCGCTGTTCAAGTACTTGAAAGGTTGTCACAGAGAGGAAGGCTGGGATCTCTTCTTGATCATCCCAGAGAGCAGGACATGGAATAATGGGCTCAAGTGACAGGAAGTCAGATTCCGGCTGAACATCTCGAAAAACTTCCTGCCTGTTAGAGCAATACGACATTGGAGCCAATTACCTAGGGAGGAAGTGGGCTCTCCCACACTGGAGGCATTCAAGATGAGGCTGGACAGCCACCTGTCAGGGATGCTTTGACTTAGATTCCTACATTGAGCAGGGGGTTGGACTTGATGGTCTTATAGGCCCCTTCCAACCCTACTATTCTATTATTCTATGATTCTGTGAAAAGCCTAGGAGAACAAAAGTACTTGCCTGGTGCCAAAATACAGTGAAATGGCTTCCCTGGGGAGGGAGTTCCATAAATGGGGTGCTGCCACTGAAAAGGCCATGAGGTTTGTCAATGACTTCCTGTTACCTCTGATTATACAAACTACTGACAGCTACATGGCCATTGTTATGGCTTCAGAGGCTGCTGCACCATAGAGATGGGAGGGAACATCTCAACCTGTGGAGCTGAACAAATGGAAAATGAATGCAAATGTGCAGCTCTAACCTGTGTTTTGCTGCCTGCACATTTGGGAGCTCAAACCATGGTGGGGGTTCTAACTATGACAGGCACAAACCATGGTTTGGGGTTCTTTCTCCATAAAGCCCATGTTGGTTGATGAGCCAGACTCATTGGACTCACCCATACTTCTGGTCTCCTACCTCTGGTTCCAATCATGGAATATATGGTTTGGTTACTTCTTTAGATTGCCAGTCAGTAAAGCAGTTGGGGGTTAAATTTTTCATGAACATTAAATGCAGGCAGCCCAGCCTCTAATTAAGCAGTGGGACGGGGGAAACTTACAACTACTCCAGATCTGATTCTCCACAAGTGCATGTTAATGATTCCTTTTAAAATGTCAAGCAGTTTTGTATCCTACTTCCTTTCATAAATAATTTCCACTGAGCTGGCTCAAGCGGCAGAAGTACCCATCTGATGTACTCAGCCCCTGTGTTGCGCTGTTATTTCCATCACATCTCAGCAAGGCTGGGAAGGGAGCGGGAAAATGGTGATGACTGACAGCTTGACTCTGGGGCACACCTCTTCCGGAAAGGCAAAAGACGCCAGGAAGTTAGTGTTCATCACTCATGAAGTAACTAACTTAGCACCCACCCTTCTCTCTGATATTCTAGTTATGTAGATGTGCATCATGTGCTCAAGGTAATTTGTTGGTTCCAAATTCCTATCCAAACTCACCTGACTGGCATGACCCAGAGGGGTAGCTAGGGATTCGGAGAAATCCACAACAGATTTCAATGAGTTTGGATTTCTATGAATCCAAACTGTGGATTCCGCAGTAGACCGGGTCTGAGTCTTGTAGACTGTTTCTTCATTTTTGGGGGGAATTTGCACTAATTTACATTAGCACTAATGTGCATTAGTGCAAATGTAAATTAGTGCTAATGCATCCTTGCACACTTGCACAACTGTGCTAATGTGCATTAGTTAAGCTGCCATTTTTTCCATACAATATCCTTTGGAGGGACAGGACATCATCATGTCCAGTTGCTACCAAAGGTGTTTGAAGCCCCATTTTCAACATGTGCAGCAGCAGAAGCCACACAATGTACCTCCTCCAAGAAGTTATTAACTGGGAATGTTTTGCTTTTTATGGCATCCCTCAGATCACCTTGTAGAACTGTATGTTTTTAAAAAGAATTTTGTGCAGATAGTTTTTTAAAAAATACACACATGAATAGGGATGTATGGATCCCCTTACCTGGGGTCCGTGGGGGGGGGGTCTGCAGGTGGGGGGGAGATGATCCAATCCTCCCCCCGGAATCCTCCCCAGCCAGCTCTGCTCCGTGGGGACTTCCGGTCGTGGCTGGTCTGCGGACGCAAATGGCGTCCAGTGAAGGGGACGCCATTTGCATCCCTGCCGTTGGCTGTGATTGGCTACGTAAATATTTACGTAGCCAATCACGGCCAATGGCAGGGATGCAAATGGCGTCCACTATGCTATTTGCATCCCTGCTCCTTGCTGTCCGCTGCAGCCAGTCCGCGGCTGGAACTCTGGCTGCGGACGGCCCTGGCTGGCTGCTCTGTGGAGCCGCTGCACAGTGGAGCTGGCCGGGCAGGATTCCAGGGGGGAGGACCAGATCACCTCCCCCCCCTGTCGAGGATTCTGGGGGGAGGGACGGAGTGCCTCCTGCCCCCACTGTGAATCAATCCATGAAAAGGTAAGTGACTTTTGTACATCCCTAGCCAGAGGGAGCCTCTTCCTGATTGTAAATGACAGCGGCTGCTCCCAGCATGCTGTGTGCTAATATTTCTTTAGTTGCTTCCCATTTAAGGTCAGGTATTATACACCATTTCCTAGTGAGCTCAAGCAAATGATTGCATCGCCAAAGTCACAGGCTCATTCTGTAAATACAAATGCAGCTCCCTGACTCAGGCAATGAACCGATCAGCCATCAAATCATGGAGCTGAGAAGCCAACGTCTTTCTTCTGGGGCTGTTTAAAGTGCGGCACGAATGCTTCACATGAGTGGGATTGATGGCATGCTCGATTTGAATGGCTGCTATTCATACATAGACAAATGTGGCTTGTCAAAGGAATGGCTATTTCCTATCTTTTAAATCATGCTGTAACCCAGGGCCCAGGCTTGCTAGAACATGAATGTAGCTGGAAGCACACCACATTGTTGAAAAATAATAAAAAACAGAAAATAAAAACCAGCTCTGAACTGAATCTACACAGTTTTTCACAAACATTTTTTGTGGCAAGTGTCAATAAACCTTGTTGTTGAGATGTTCTGATACTCCTTGCAAGAAAAGTAAGACCTACTCATTTACATTACCCCATCTTGCTCTTAGCCTCAGTCAATTTCACTTGCTGTTACTGACATTCTACCATAACTAAGTCTAGTTGGCTGTGTAGCATTGTGACATCATCCCATTCCATGTGTGGATCCCTGATGGTGCAAAATCATCCATGTCATTAATCTGGCATGCACCACCTCTGCAATTAATTGCCCTCTGCGTCCCTCAGTTATCCAATAGCCAGATCTAATTGGCTACATAGCATTGTAATTTTCATCTCAACCACTAAGAGATCTCTGATTAGCTAGCCCATGGACTAATATAGAAAAGAGAGAAAAGCAGGGAAACAATGCCACTGAATAGCGGGGGGCAGGGGTGGAAATGATGAGAACAATATTCCTGTAAAGGGGTATGAGGAAATATTTCTACCTCACCTGAAAATCAAAATTGGAGAATATTTCTTGCAGCCCGCTCCCTCCGCAAAAGTAGGGTTGTGCCAAATATTTATCCATTTTTTTTCTTTTTTTGTCTAAAATAATTATTTCTGGAGGGAATGGTGTTGGACTGCAATGTTCCCTGAAAAACCCTTAATCCTTTCTTTTCTTATGTAGTTTTCAGTCATTGGTTCCTCTTTTTGCTCAGACTGGGTGCAATTCCCCTCCACACTGTTTTGTCCTTGCTTGAATGACTCCAGGTAATCAGGGATCACATTGTGAACTTTTTTTACATCATGGCACTTCATAGCCAATCAGATTTATCTAGATTAAAAGAAGATGTAACTTGAAGCAAGTGATTAGAGATGGATCAAAGGTGGAACTGCAGGGTGGAGGGAGGGATTTAATCCTGAATATGCCCCTTGGCTATTATTTACCCAATTTTTTCAGGGGGGAGTCAGTGGGTTAAATAGCAGCTTCATGTGTGTAGTTGTGTGAGCAAGAGGTTTTTCGTGGGGAAATGGTGTGTCTATGGGAAAAGGGTTAACCTCCCTTGTTGTGGTCCCAGTCCAGATGGGGGGCACAACTACTTTTTATAAACAAAGAGACCTACCCAATTTAAGCATGTTTTGGAATCATGTCTTCAAAGTCACATTTGACACCAAGATGTTGATGAGGACTTTTCATTTAATTTCATTTATTATATTTTTATACCACCCCATAGCTGAAGCTCTCTGGGTGGTTCCCCCAAATTAAAACCATTAAAATACATTATACAAAAACCATTTATGTAAAGACATAGAAACAGATAGCACACACAACAGGCAACATATAACTAAAAACAATTTTTAAAACAATTTTTAAACCATCAGCCAAGAGCAATCCAGGACCAAATAAAAACTCATTATATGTTGCCAAATGCCTGAGAGAAGAGGGCAGTTTTAGCTCAGTGACAAAAAGGCCTCATCAGGGAGATCATTCCATAATTGGGGGGCCACCACCAAGAAGGCCCTCTCCCTCATTGTCACCTTCTGAGCTTCCCTTGGAGGAGGCACCTGGAGGAGGGCTTTGGATGCTGAGAGTAGTGTATGGATCAGTTCATAAAGAAAGCCAGTGCATACGAATTGGCAAACTCGCTGGACCCTGCCTGGTGTGCCACTTGCTGGACCCCCATTGGCCTCCTGCCCCTGTTTGGTGTTCCACGTGAGCTGCCAAATGGTCTGTGAGTGCCTAGAGAGTGGCGTGCAGCATCCCATAAGCCACCATTTTGCACAAAAATAGCTCCACTATTTATGTAAGTCACCATTAGCATAAAAGGGCAGCCGTAAAGAGCCCCATTTACACAAATTAGACCATTTATGCCTGTGATTTTGCATAAATGGGACTATTATGGTTGCCACTTTACACAAACAGCAATTTATATAAATAGTGGAGCTGCCATTTTAGTGCAAAATGGTGGTTTGCTGACAAGTGGGGCTCCCCATCCTTGCCCGACTCAGCATGTGCTGGGTTGAGCAAGTGCGAGGATCCACAGACAGGCATCCAGGGGCCCAAGGTGGTGAGAAACCACCAAGCCTGGTGCCCCAACCAGACCATTGTGACATCCCTACCAAAGCATACACCCTTTCCTTATGCTGCACTAGTGGTAACAAGGAGTAAAGGACCCAGAGTTCTGCTGTTGGAGTCCTCAGTTTGGCTGGGGCATGTAGCTCAAAGATAGAGCACATGTATTTATTAGAGAAGGTATACCCTGCCTTTCTGCTTCCAAAAAGGGAGCATTCATAGCAACTTATTCATTAAAAAACAAAGGAAGCAATATAAAATGATGATGTAAAAAACCCCCCAAAACACTACACAAAAGTACCTCATTAAAAAAACACTACACAAAAAGTACCTCATTAAAATAAAAACAGTAAAGGGGCCCATAAAAAAAAAATCAAAAGCAACTAACAGCCATAAGATCAGGTGCTTCTCGAGAAAGAAAAGTGCTCAGTTGATGGGGGAACACTGGGAAAGAATTAAGGAAACTTCCCCAGGCAAGGAGTTCCACATTCTGGGAGCCATAACAGAAAAAGCTGGCACATGCAGAAGGTCTGAAATGGAATTCCTGGCATCTCTACTTATGTAGGTAGTGGGGCTGGAGGAGCCCCTGTCTGGATCCCTGGAACAGGGCCAATGTCAAGGGTCGGCATGGCTGGGCACTTGCTGAGGGTCCACTTCTTGGCAGGGGGTCCCCTGGACTTGCTCCTTTTCTTCACCACTGCAACCTGCTTGCTCACCTTGACTCTTGCTTAGGCTCTGACAATGGCGGTGGTGAAAAGGAGGAACAGGAGGCGCCACGGCTCGCTCGCTCACTAGCTCCACACATAGCAAGCAAGCAACGATGAGGTGGCAGCAATGATGAGGAAAAGCAGAGGTTGTAGCAGCTGGTGACAATGGGAGTGAAGAGGTAGACTCACTGAGGGAGGGGAGGATAGCTTTGTAAATTTCCAAACTTGCCTTCATGTTTGCACCATGTGCACTTGAAAAATGCACCAGTTGACAAATGCACAACGTTTGACAAATCCACAATGTTTCCCAGTCAAAGAACCTGAAGAACAGGTTGTAACTGAGAACGGGAGCGAGCTGAGCAGAGCTTTGAAGTACAGTCTGGAGAATATCAGTGAGCTTGAGCATCCCTGGTTCTCCAATCCCCACTCCAGGGCCCCCCAAATCTGGAGCTGACACTTCCTTGGAAAGCCATTGCCAATCGGAGTAGGCAATACTGGACTACATAGATCAGTGGTCTTACTTGGCATGAGGCATTTCCCCATGTCAATGTGATTGTGCCCGCCTCATTTCGACCCCTCCAAACCCATCGCAGTGGAAGATGTTCAGAGAGCCCTGCGTTCCTTCCTTCATCTGCGATTCTGCTCCTATGCTGTGCTGTGTTGCCTTTGATAGACCAACTCTCTTTACAAGCCCCCTCCCCCTGCCCACCCAGGCTGTTTGGCTCCCAGCTCCGCCATCAGTACGTTTTGTGCTTGTTTAAGTAGGCCTTTCCCCTCACCCAGCCCTGTAATGATGTTTAGCGAGTCCCTCACACATTTTCTGTCTCTTGCATTTTTCATGCGCCTGGTCTCCAGAGGCCGGCGGGGCCTGCTAATCAAACAGCAGCTGAGCAGGCGAGTTCTCCTCCCTCCCTGCTACTTTTGATAATTACCCTTCCCTTGTGCTCTCCGCAATTTGAGCCAACCAGGACATCCAGGAAGCCGCCTTGCTGCTGCTGCTGCTGCATTAATTGATGTGCAGCCAATTGGTGAATTGGTCCATTCACCAGTTCATAATCCAGGGTGGGTGGGCAGACCACCAGCCCATCTTAACTGGACATGCCCATTGTAGTGTTCGGTGAGGGCTGGGACCTTGAAGTTATTTCCAATGCTGGCAAGAATCGAAGTTGGGTATTCCTTCCCTTCCTGCAGTTTGGCAGGTTGCATTGGTGGCAGTAATGAGGCAAACCTCCAGTCTCAACAGCTCTTCCCATGCAAACAAACTTCCAGTACTCTGAGGGAGAGACTGTTAAAGGGAATTCTCATGATCACTAAATACTGTCTTCTGTTTCTCCAAGTCCTTCCACGACCCTGTCTAAAACCAGAAAGGCTGATTTGTGGATTGCTCTCTCCAGGGCTGTGGATGAATAATAAACCATTAATGATCTATCTAACATTTCAAACATGCTTTGCAAAGCTTGTTTTGCTTATCTTAAGGCTGGCTCGGACACTAACGTGAGTGAGTCCTTGTCAGCCCCAATCCCATCAGGGAGTGTGTGTGTGTGTGTTGTGTGAAGTGGAGGCAGTCTATTGCACAGCCTTCCCCAACCTGGTGCCCTCTGGATGTGTTGAACTACAACTCCCAGCATGCCCCAGCCAGCATGCTGGGAGTTGTAGTCCAACACATCCAGAGGGCACTAGGTTGGGGAAGGCTGGTCTACTGTGTGGGGATGAGCTTTATGGCTCACACAAGTAAGCAAACTTTACCTAGTCGTCTTTGTAGGTGGTCAAGACATGTGCCACTCTGGCCCATCCTTCTTTAGAGGTTTCTGAATGGGATTCATTTCACACCCTTAGTATGGTGAGAGTGCCCATCAGTCAGAGGCAGAGACAAAGGCGTTCTGTCCTTAGTGTAAGGGCAGAACCCCATAGCTCTTCACACCGGTGTTCAAGCCCAGCTGTAGGGCACAGTCTGGGTGGAGTCAGGAGCCAAGAACCAGGAGGTCAAGCCAATGTCAGAGCTGGGAAATAAGGGAGGAACCAGAATGCCCCAGAGTCAAAAAGGGAATGGTTTACAGGCAAAGTCCCATCCTGAACACAAAGCCTCTTTCTGTTGAGGAGAGCCCATGGCCAGCCTAGTGAGCAGAGCCAGTCCAGTACCTGGGAACCCTTCACTGCCCAGAAAGATGCTCCAACCTGCAGCCCTGGAAAATCACCATACACAGAGCCATGGGTTTAGGGTGGCCAGTTACACATCACCCCAAAAGAGGATAAGTGAGGACACAGCTGTCAGGAGGCACCCTAGCGGTCTCTTTCAGTAGACTCCAATAGCCAACTCAAGACACAGACGAAAGGATTCTTTTCAAGGCTTTATTCCTTTTACAACTTAATGACTCTTTCAGATGCTAATCACCAGCGACTAAGCAAGGAACAGCAGAGTGGCCTATGCGCCGAGTAGGCAGTTGATCCCCGTTTGAGGGAGAGTCACTTGAAGACCCTGAACTTATGGGCTAGGGAGAGATCCTCCCTCTTTCCCTTGGGTCCATGGGACGTGCCGTTGCTTGCGTGCCAAATGGGTGCTACACCTCTTTTCCGCGCCCTTCATCGCTCATCGCTCTTTGCGTTTGTGTCAAGCATCCAGCAAGCCCCCCTCCCGCACTTTCTCACTGCTAGGATCACTATCTATCTCAGGAATGCCAGCAGGAGGAATCTCTGCCAGCTGCTGTGCCTGTGAGGGATGAGCTGGCTCCTCTCCCATGGATTGCTGATCCTCCTCAGAATCAGAACTGCTCTGGGGTTCTATCAGCTCAGTTTCCACCCTGACAACAGCTTTGCACAAAATGTGTGTGTGTGTGTGTGTGTGTGTCTATCTCCATCTCTATCCTAATTTAGACAAACATTCTATATTTTAAATACAAAGCCATCTCACCATAGTGACCAGGTGAGCTGTTGCTGGGACATTTCAAGGCCCCTGCACTTCCTTCTTAGGATTCTTTATCTCTGTCTTTAAACGAAGCTTGGGCAGCCCTCCAAAGAGGGAACACCTTCGATCAGAGGACTGTTCTCTGACCACCCTTCAAACCAAGGATTGTAAAGAAGGGCCCATGGCCACTCTACCTGGTTCTAGCCCCAGTGGCTCCTAGCAATCAATGAGCAAGGCTGGCTGGGAATGTATTCTAGCTATGCTAGTAATGGGGGGGGGGGCAAGATATTATGCAGCCTCCCTCCCCAATGGCTGAACATCTTTTTCATCCATGCTCTGGCTTCTGAGACTTTCAAGGCTATCCTTGCAGCCATGAGGGCCAGAAGCTTTACAAAAAAGCAATCTATTTGATGGAATATATTATGTTGGATGTATATATCATGTATAAATGCCCTTCAACACTGGCATTTCAAATCATATCTGACTATGGCTTATGTATTCTCAACAGCTGATAAATAATATCAGTGGGCAATGTCTTTTAATTATTGGTATTGTCTATTTTACAGAGAATGTAACATGTTAGAACGTTCGCATTTTGGAAATGAATTGTTTATTTGGGTTGTTGCTTTACATGTTGTGATGAATTGGCACTAGACTGTTGATTGTAATGATGTACTGATAATATGTTACATTGTGAACTGCTTTGGGCACATTTATGTGGAAAGTGGTATACAAATTAAAGTGGGTGGTGGTGATGGAATCTGAATTCTGCACCCAGGCCATGTTCTGTATGTTTTCTGCGTGTTCACTGCCTACATACCCTGATCTTCGCTGTGGAAACTTCCATGATTTTAGAGTCACATTTTCCAGCCAGTGTGCAAAATCCATGAGTCCTGTCTCACACAGTCTGGTGACTCATGCTTTCATGGGGAGGACAGGAGGCTTCTCATGAAGGAGAATTCAAATAAGCACCAACGAATTTGCAGAGGAACTAGGGGCCTTGCATGGTGTTTTGTCCTAACTTATCTAGCTGGTCTCTTGCAAAGCTTATCTATTTGCTAGGAATCTTGTCTGGTACAATGCTGGAAAAACAAAACAAAAACCAACACCAGCTATCTGTAGCTGAAAAGGAATGTAAATTAGGAAGCAGGATGGATTCAAAAGCAGCTGTAGACAGACTAGCCTTTGTTTGCCATTCCATGCAGCTGAAGACTTACCCATCACATTCCTTCCGAGCAAGCTTCTAAGATAGTGTCAATCCGTTAGGGGCCTAAGGAGAGAGGTCTCCTTATCTGACCTTTCTCATTCTAGTCTGATCCATCACTGCGATACACAAAGCTGCTAGTCCTCTGGATCAATGTCATCTTTCTTACCACAGCCAAAGGCAGAAAAACTGATTCCAGATGTCTCAGCCCTGTCACCCAGATGTCTAAGGAGACAACAGATCCTTGCTAGTGAGACCTGTGCATTCTCTGTTATGACAGAATTTGGCTCCTGCTCCCTGCCCCACACTGGGTTGCTAAAAGGCAGGTATTCCTAAAAATTTCTAAAAGGTGATGGTCTTGATGGGGAAAAAAAAATCCCCTCTAAAGTTTCAGGAACCAGGATTTTGACATAATGTTGCCTCGCCATCTGTAACTAGATAACAGGATGGTAAGAGATCTGCAGTGCTGCAGTGACTTAGAAATGGACAGAACAAGATGAGGGAGGAACATGTTTAGGGTGGCTGCTATCGCCAAAAAAGAGGACCAACAAAGACAACTGCTTTGCATCACATTTGCATCTGCTAATTAATATGCACAGGTACAAATTTAGAAATAATGAGTATAATTTACAGAAATACACTGCATCCTGTGCTGGCTGGGGATGATGGGAGCTGCAGTCTAACGCATCTGGAGGGCACCAGGTTGAGGAAGGTTGCCTGAGAATATAAAGTCCTCCAGTGCAGCATGGACTGATTACTAGCATATCTGTTGGAGCCCCTTCCCTCAGCATCTGTACTATAGTATCTACAAAGCAAACCTTCCTTGAACAGGAGTAGACCTTTTAGAATCTCAGTCATTAAACAGGAGGAAGGAACAGAAGTGTTCCATTTGCCTTTTTTGTGGGGTGGGCATCCTTCTGGAGCACCATGCAGTATACCGACTGGTATTGTTTGTTCCCTGCGTGTAAGAAACAAAGGCTACCATGTCTTAAACGGCATCCAACCTTCTGTCCATTCCTCACTGCCCCCCTCCCCCGGTCCATATACACACAACATTTATTTGACCCTCTCTTTGCCTTATTTACATTTATATTGAATAATTTAAAACCTCACTTACCCCCGCCCCTTTCCATAAATCATTCCCTGAAAGGTAAGGAAATGGCCCATTTGTAACAAAGTCCCTTCCGGGTGGAACGGCTAATTATGCACAAATGAACAGTCTTGCGAGCTGCTCTTGTTCTGCGTGATTGTAGGAGAGAAACCAGGGAGGGAGTTAGAGCTGGGGATCGTGCAGAAAAAGATGGAACACAATAGCTTAAGGTAGCCTGACGGCGAATTTACAGGAACATAAGATATCCTGGGAGAAGACCACAGGATTCACGCCCAGCTTTGCTAGAGTCACATGTTCCAAGGGTGGACAAGAAGCTGATGCAAACTGAAAAGGGGCTTTCCCCCCACCACCTTAGAAATGATTGTGTAAGCCAGGGGTGGGCAAACATGGACCGTGGTCATGTGGCCCACCATGGGTGCCCCACTCCCCAAGGGTGCCCTGTCACCACAATTGCCCCCTGCGCATGCTCTTGCCCCACTAGTCAGTGTGCACAAGGAGGGTCTTTCCCATGCACCCTGCATTGCAGCAAAACCTGGCCTCTGCCATCCTGCCAATCAGCTGTTTGTATTGCTGGTGGAAGTAGATTCGTCTGGGAAACAGGCGCGTGAGGAGAGTCATCCCTGCACACCCATTTCCCGGGAGAATCAGCTGACTGTCCTGGGAAACAAGTGTGTGAGGATTGTTGGATAATAGGAATGACTCCACGTGCCTCCAGACACTAGGGGGCGATAGAGAATGGCCTGTAGCTTGTTCAATTCTTATTTCCTGCTCCCTCCCCTTCCTCTTCCTCCTTCTTCCTCTTGCCTCTGCAACAAGTGTTATGCGGTCTCTCCTGAGAGGAAGCAAGTAACCATATCTCACACTCACACACCCAGCATGTGGGGTGGTGTTGGTGGTTTGTAGTTAAGCAGTGTTAAATTCCCTGACAACGTGTATAAAAGCACTAATAAAGCAAGTTGATTTGAACTTCCTCTAAACTGGCTCTAGCCAGCATTTATTGCCTCCAATACTAAATGCTGTGTTGCCACACCTTTTCCATATAAGGCAACTCTGCTACAAGTCACACCAGTCTTTCCAAAAGGGATGACTTTCCTCACACTCGCTTCCCAGCAGAATTGGACCAGCTGTTTGGTGGGCTGGTGGGAGGCAGCAGATCATGATTGCTGAGAGGGGGTTAAGGTTAAATCCTTGTCCTCCTTCCAACAATTACAATCTAAGTACAATGTAATACAATAAAACAAACATTAAAATAAAATAAAGAATCAGAATTAAAATTAAATAATAATTCTAGACGATGTCTACATCAAGGGGCCAGTGGCCATGCTGGCTGGGAATGATGGGAGCTGCAGCCCAGCACAGGTGGAGGGCCCTAGGTTGGGGAAGGGTGCTTTATATCCTGACCCACTGGGTCAAAAGTGCATTAGAGCTTGGGTTAGGCTACCAGATTAACACTGCATACTCAAAGTTCACCTTTAGGCTGGCAGGCAATGGTGGTGGTGTGATGGGGACAAGTGTGAAAGGTGCTTTCAGTGTTAAATCAGAAAAAGAGAGCACCTTTAAGCTAGAGAAATGGGGAGCCCTTTCCCTGCTAACACCACCTCGTAGTTCCCCCTCCAAATCCCCCTCCTGTTTCCTCTTCTCCTCATGATTACCATTTCAGGCAGAAAGATTAATTATAATCGTAATATTAGCATTCGTTTTACCACTGGCAGAACATGCCGAGAAATAAATTTAACTGGAACAGGAATGGTGATTACCGTGTCCACACTTAAAAAGCCTTGCGAGATTGCCTCTGTTATTAATGAAATATTATTGACTAATTCAACTGAATTTGGCAATAGACCCTTTCTTCTCCTTTTCCACATACCAGGCAAAGACCTTTGAAATGAAGTAAAAGCTGTATTCCCTGCAAACCTTCACGCCAAGGCATGCAAGAAGATGGTGAACATTCCTTTTATTTTTTAATAATAAACCTTGAAGCAGTCCCCCTGCCCCCCTTTGGCTTTTCCCTCCCTCTCATTTATTCCTCTGAAATCCAATACTCAGCAGATGCCTCCGGAATCATGTTTTATGTTGTGGGGCATGGATACCCATTTAATTAACTCTGTAATTGCATGGTAACTGCTGGCCATCTGAATCCAAAGCAAGCTCTCTGGATAGATTAAGAACCCAACACCCTCCATAGTATATTCTGCCTTCCCCTCCAGTGGTCCCAGAGGCGCCTTATTCATTATCAGCTTTAGGTAAAGCTGTCACTGGGGGATGCTTAGCACATCCCGTTTAAAAGACATAACGTCCCACCTTTATCTTGAACTTGCCTGACAGTCACAGCACTGCCAGTGAAGAATATATCTGGAATCAAAAGCAGAAGACCAATGGCTTTTGGAACTGCGCTCTGGAGAATCTCAGGTGCAACATTTAGCGGTGGTAGAGAAGCTTCCCTGAAAGATAGATTGTACACTGCTAGCAGTCTCCCCCTGCAATGCACAACTGCAGGAGAGCAGATGCTGTGTTCTAGGCCAAACTCTCCATTCATGCAGGGCAACAGTAAGGCCCAGTGGGCCCAGCCAGAATTGTACCCTCATCTGAAAGAAAGAGGCGAGACTCTTGCCATTGGGTTAACCAGGGCCACATCTTTATTGACTCTTAACATAACAAGAGGATCTGCAATGATTCAAAGTTTCTGGAACATTCTCTAAGCGGGAGCCGCTTTGCAATGTCCTGGCAAGGAAGTCAGGGCAAGCCTGACCCGGCCCTGAGTGAGAAGCCATGCAGTGGAGGCTGGTGGCTCCGATCTCAGTGGGGCAGTGAATCTGCTCTGGGTTTCAGTCAGAACCAGCCAGAACTTTAAAGGAGCTATCCATGGAGCGGAACAAAAGGGGGAAAAGGGTGGGGTTGTCTGGGAACCACAGAGGGACATACTGGGCCCCCAGGAGGGCCAGATTTGGCCCATGGACCTGTGGTACCACACCCCTGCATTAGAGTTTCATCTGTGGCAGACATGCAGGGCTCCTTTAGCAACAAGCTAATCTGGAAAGCTTTTTCTGAAGGCAGAAATTTGGAAAGCTACATGCAAACCATGATGCAAAGCTGTCCTGGTTTGGACAGTCAGACTAATTTTGGCCACTTACTGAAGCCATCAGTTTGCCCCCCGGACATTTCAATGGCCTTCAGAAGATGATGCCTTATCTGACATGCCCCATGATCAGTCATGATGTTGTGCAATGTCACAAATTGTGCTTGCTTACAACTTACTCACCATGTACCCACACTTTTCCTGGGTCTTTCAGTCCCATATCCAGATTGGGAGGATGGAGTGCCTGGGACCAGCAAAGACGCGCCACGGTCCTGTACTGCAAAAACTACACCGAGCTGCTCGGATGCCAGGTGCCTGGCTCAGAGAAACTGGCTTGGGAAAGATAGCCCCAAATGGCTCTCTTGCCATTGCATTCTGACATCACTGTGCTGTGCAGCTGATCTGAACATCCTGGGATGTTGTCTGGATACAACTGGCCAGTATGCAACCACTTGCTGGAGTTTAGGGTAGATGTAGCAATAGCAGACTGAAACAGCATCAGCGGGAAAGTTGACTGACCCAGTGCAGAGGAAGTGGGGCTGTAGCTCAGCAGCAGAGCACATGTTTGTATGCAGAAGGTCTCGGATTCAGTCCTCGACGTCTCCAGTTAAAAAGAATCAGGCAGCGGAGTTTAGAAAGGCCTTTGCCAGCCAGAGTAGACGAAACTGGGCTATATGGATTGATGGTTTGACTCTGTATAAAGTGGCTTTATATGTTCATGAATTGTTCAGCTCTGTTAATTTTTTCATTAACTGTATCCCTGGTATTTTCAGAGACAGAAAAATTGCCATGAAATAACTATTCATTCCAGTGGAGGCTAATGCCTCCAATTTTGGTGGGGCTGTGAATCCATTCTGAGTTTCAGTCAAAACCACCCAGATGGCTCTAAGGGAGCTATCCAAGGTGCTGAACCCTAGCCCCAAGATAGGTTAAGCACCTTGGATATCTGCTTTAGAGTTCTGGGTGGTTCTGACTGAAACCCAGAATGGATTTACAGCCCCACCAAAATTGGAGCTACCAGCCTCCACTGACTCATTCCTTTGTAATCAGTCAGGAAAGTTCCTATGATACCAAGTCCCTTTGCTTGCCAGCTACAAAACAGAGATCCATCCCTTGGATTCCAGTGGGAGACACCCAACCTAAGAATTCAACCATGCTGAATTTGACTAAAGGTCTGTCTCATCCACCATTCTGTTCCCATACTGTTCCCAGATACCCCAGTGGGAAGACCACAACCATGAAAATGAGATGTAGAACAAACATGGAAGATCATCTACCACCTTCAAGACTTCCCATAATTCTTGGAACACCTGGGAAACGTCTGTTGCTGATGGCATTTGTCAGAAGCATGATATATTGGAATTTTCTGTTTGGGAGCCCAAAGCAGGTCTTCATTGCAGAGGCCTATGAATTGTGATATTGCTTGACACCATGAGCAGGGGGCCCATTAGGGAGTTTGTGTTTTACTGTTTTTCAGGTGATTATTCGTTAATAAAAGCCTAAATGATTCTTCATTAAGGAGCCCATTAAGAATCCTGCCGTTTCTTCGAAGCTCATTAGAGGGGTATTCTCACTACCAAATTATCACATTGGGGTTTTGTGGAAGTCTGAGCAAAGATGCCCTGCTGTGATTAATTCATGAAAGATTTTTCTCTTCCTCCCTTACTGTTGGATTCTGCTGATTTCCTCCCATACAACGGTTCAAAAGATGCTTCCGGGGCTCTGTTTGTGCCACTCACCAGTGTTCAGCCCCAACATCTCTTCATCTAGAAGTTAAGTCACCAAATTTTCCATCGGGAAGGTTCTCATCCTCTTGCAGTTCCAAGTTTTGCAGTCTTGGATGGAGGCTACTGCAATGTTCCATTTAATGTGAGACAATTTGTCCTGCTGTGTGTTGGGTTGTCCTGTTTCAAAGGAGATAAGATGCAGATAACCTGGAACAGTTTCTTCTCTCTGGCTGGCACTAAATCAACAGAATACGGAGTTTCTACGAGCCAATAACAATAGGTACATAATTGGAAAGGTGGCATTCTAAGGCTCTGCAACAGAGTGTGCACATCAATGCTTTTTTCTGCATATCTAATAGATTGTCTAATCATCAATGACTGTATAGACCTTGGCATTCAGTATACTGTATATCAAATGATGTTTTTTTTTTAATGACCTATGGCCCAAACAAATGAATTCTATTTACCTGTCTGAGAAATTAAGCACTGGCTGTTTCCAGAACTATGCAAGCAGAAGCCTGCCATCCATTCTGCATCTTCCACTAGCCTTTTCTGATTGCACAGACATGACTTTTGCTTGCTGAATCTGTAGCCCTGCTCCATGAGGCTGAGGTTGACTTGTCCAAAGTAGCAATGGGTGAACAATGGAGAGCCAGTGTGGTGTAGTGGTGAGAGTGTTGGACTGGGAGCTGGGAGTTCCGGGTTCTAGTCCCCACTCAGCCATGGAAGGTCACTGGGTGACTTTGGGCCAGTCACAGACTCTCAGCCCAACCGACCTCACAGGGATGTTGTTGTGAGGCTAAGAGGAGGGGGATTATGCATGCCACCTCGGGTTCCTTAAAAAGGAAAAAAAAGGCAGGATATCAATGTAATAAACAAACAAACAAACTTGCCCCAAGTGTGTTCATTAGTTCCTTGTAACAGATTCATCCATGTGAGCTTAGACAAGAGTTCTCCTTTAATATGAAATCTCATTCTGTGTAGACATGTTTTTCTGAGTGTGCAATATCAAAGTGCATATTGGGAGCTGTCATTTGAAATCACACAGTACAGCATGATATCCCAAAATACTAGGACCTGGAGTCATCCCATGAAGCTGATTGGGGGGAGATTCAGGACAGATGAAAGGACAGTGCATAGTTAAACTATGGAATTCACTACCACAGGCTGTAGTGATGGCCACCAATTTGGATGGCTTTAAAAACGGGGGTTGACAAATTCCTGGAAGAAAAAGCCATCAATGGCTACTAGTCTTGATGGCTATGTGCTACCTCCAGTACCAGGGGCTGTGAGCCTATGTGCACCAGTCGCTGGGGAACATGGGTGGGAGGGTGCTGTTGCACTCGTGTCCTGCCTGTGGGTTCCCAGTCGACAGCTGGTTGGCCACTGTGTGAACAGAATGCTGGACTAGATGGACCCTTGGTCTGATCCAGCATGGCTCATGTTCTAATGTTCTCATATCATACATCACCACATTATGTAGCTCCTTCCTGTTTTGTTGTTTTTACGTGACCTTTCTGTGAGATGTGATGTTTATTCACTGATCATTGGTATATGTAGGAGAGAAGAACATGGACCCAGAGTCACCCTCCTCCTCTTCCTTGCAGAGCTAGAGCTGCGTTGGCAACAAAGATGAGGGAAGCAATGGCAGATGCATTGGATCATTCAAGGGTGAAACCAACCCACTCAGCACATGCACAGAAATGCCATTGTTTAGATTCAGCCTGCACATGCTTCAAAGCTCACAATCAACTTAATAGCAAATTCATAATACATCAAACTAGGCTCACTAAGGTGAGCATTATGAATAGATGAGCTTTGACCAACGAGCTGACTAATTTAAAAATTTAGCTGTAGCAGCCATATCGGGGGTCAGACTAAGTAGCCTCATGCAGTCTCATGCTTCATGTTCTTGCTGAGCTCTTTCTCCCTTGAATATATTGTTGTAAGCTGACGAGACACAGGAATTCCTTATCTTGTCAAAGGTCATACAGTTGTATATCTTGTTCTCTGCTGTTCTCTTCTGTTCTCTCCTTATCATGGCTACCCTATAATCCAGTTCTTGTATTATAAACAATAGTGCTAGGAGAAGAAATGTTGAGGACTGCAACCCCACGCGGGAGGGGGAGGAGGAGCCATTTCATATGTGTCACAATGTCTATAAAACCAATGTGCTGATGTATTTCGGGGCTTCTGGCTCTTTGGAAATGATTCCAGCCTTAAGCCCGTGCGTTCAATAAAGAATCTCTTTTTCCTTCACTCCGTGGTCTCTCTCACTCTGGGTTCTGCAACATAGCAGCACAACTGGTTTGAAGTCATGCAGTGGGCTTCTGGCTGAGTTGGGGAGTTGAATCCAAGCCTACCAGATCCACATTCTGCACTCTTCTTCATGTTTTCTTCGACTGGTGGAATTTCTTTTGAAACTAAGGATCCAGATTTTTCCCCACAGGGCCACTTCTGCACAGGAATTCACTTGTCACACAATGTGTCTGTTATTCTGCAATGTCCGAATGATGTTCAGAGAGGCATTTGAGTGTGTACAGCCTCAGCAGACCAAAGGGAAAAGCTGAAAGATGTCAAGTATCTCATCAGAAGCAATTCAGGTGCCATAGCACACCACCTGGGGATTTTTCTTGACATGCATAGGACAACATGTCCATATTTCAGACATTTGTCATGAAAATGCTATGTATGTATGTATGTATGTATGTATGTAGTACAATTTGAGACATCCTTGTGTCCATGCTGAGTGTGTGTGATCAAATACATGGAGCATTTTGTCACAAATGACTTCAGTTCCTATAATTGGCTCAGAATGCTGGAAACAGCCTTGAAGGGTCTTTAAGAAAGCTGCGACATGGATGGAAACCAAGTGCTGTCCATGGTGCTGAAGAATTAGTTGTTCTTTGTTCTGAAAATCCCCACCCCACTTGGTCTCTTGAGCAGGGTAAAAAAAAAAGAACCAAAGAGTCTCCCAAACATTTCTCCTTAGAAAAGGAGTGTGGAGTGCAACTGCCCTGAGACTCACCCCTCCTGGAAGTGAATTAAATGGAATGTTCCTGTACTGCCACAAGGCACACCCCTGCAGGGGGTGAAACATGGTTGCTCCCATGTCTTAGTTGGAGCCTCTGAAAGGGACTGCCCCTGTGCAAGAAGTGAGCACAGCAAGAGTAAGAAAAGGGCAACCCAAATGATCAAGGGGCTGGAGCAACTCCCCTCTGAGGAAAGGCTACAACTACTGCAACTATGTAGCTTAGAAAACAGGCAAGCAAAGGAGGGGGTTTGATAGAACCTGATAGAGATGTGTGAAATTATGCATGCTGTGGAGAAAGTGGACAAGGAGAAGTTTAACTTCTTCTCTCATAACGCTAGAACCCAGGGCCATCCAATGAAGCTGAATGGTGAGAGATTCAGGACAGGTCAAAGGAAGGGCCTCTCCTCACAGTGCACAGTTAGACTGCAGAATTCACTACCATAAGATTTAGTGGTGGCCACCAACTTGAATGGCTTTAAGGGGGGACTGGGAAAAGATAAGACTAACAATAGCCTTATCAAGGATAAGGATGAGACTGTCGATGGCTTTTAGTCACAGTGGCTACCTCCAGTGTCAGAGGCAGTATGTCTGACAATACCAGTTGCTGGAGAACACTATTGGGTTCCCCCACCACTAATATCTCCCTTAAATGTATCTCCCTTTAGTTTAAACCCATTACATCCTGTCCCATTCCCAGTGGGTTGCATGGGCCATTGCTCCTCTCCTTTCTCATGTCCTTCTGCTACATACTTGAAAACTGTCAACGTATGCTCCCCCTCCGCTGACTTGTATGAGGCACCAGAGTTACACTGGGGGTTGACCAATGGTTGTTGATGTGCAGTGACAAAGTAGGATCAGCTGTATCTCCCTGGTGTGTGCACGTTGTGAGATGTGCCCTTTACATGTTATGTGCTCATTACAGCGACTGCTGGCCAGATGCCAATGTGCCTGTAGTGTCACATGTGATGCGGCTGATTTGTGCACGTGCTCGCAAGCTGCAATCCTCCCCCCACCCCAAGAGTGAATATGGCTGAGGCCACTCCTGACCCTGTTGCAATTCTTTGCTCATGTACCTCTGTGTAATCCCGTTGAATTCAGTGGGACTAACTTCAGAGTAGACACATGTAGGATTGTATTGTGAATGGATTGCTGCTGTAATCAAAGTCAGTCATTGGAAACCCCTCAAAGGAAGCCAGTAGAATGCATCCAGATCTTCCATTGTTTGTTTTCTTCTGCTGGGAAACCCTCCTGGCCTGAGAGCTGGTTTATACGTTGGATCAATTCTTCCAGATGGGTAGACAGGACTCCAAATGGAAACAGAGTCGATGTGAGGAAGAAATATAACACAGATTTTTTGTTTGTTTGCTGACACTGGTATTCCTTTATGTGAGTTAACACAAGGGCTATTGAGAAGTTAACTCCCCATAGTTAGGATTATGTGAGGAGGAGAATAAGGATGGTCTCACTGGCCATGGTCCCTCCACCATCTTCACCCGTCTCCGCAGCCCCCCATGCATGGGGCCTGAATGTCTGCAGTGGGGAGCCATCTCTACTCATGCATGATTTAGATCTAGAGATGTGTGAATCAGCCAAACCTGACCTCACAGAAGTTCTCCAAATTCCATCTTGAAGCTCATTCCAACTCATGTCCATATTGGATTGTGAGCGTTGGTTTTTCTCCCCATTTTGCATGAAAATTCGTGCACATTTTCATGCATATTTTTCAAATGTATGCATCACTGGTGTATATTCTTCTCTCATTGATTAAAGAATATTTGTGCACATTTTTCAAAAGTATACCTTTTTTCATGAACATTTTTCAAATGTACACATGCTGTCAAACACATTTTTGGGGGGTCCATGAATCACATTATAAGCTTGGAAATATATAGACTTTGGCCTAGGGATGTCTGGATTTTGTGAAATCTGTCCTGTGTGTGTTTTGTGGATTGTGCAGTGTCATTCATTCCATTGTCCATTCACAGACAGATTTGATTTTTTTCCATTATGTGGAAAAATACGCAAATAATTCTATAAGAGGGTTCACAATAATTTCTGTAATTTATGTTAGTACATCACATTTAGCATATTGTCCCCCATTCCATTCAACTTTTCCCTGTGTATATATTCCAGGATGGCATACTGTATGTCTAAGCAGAAACTTGCATATTTTCCTACAAATACATTTGCCTAAATATCAGGCAGGAATGCTAAGGTGGGTAGTCAAACGACACCTGGAATTACAGGTAAGCATGGTCTGGGAGAACAAAATGAAGCAGGACATAGGCTGATAGAATTTTGCCAAGACAACTCACTGTGCATAACAAACACTCTCTTCCAACAACCTAAGAGATGACTTTATACATGGACTTCACCAGACGGTCGACACCGAAATCAGATTGACTACATCCTTTGTAGCCAAAGGTGGCGGACATCTATGCAGTTGGTAAAAACAAGACCTGGAGCTGATTGTAGTTCAGATCACGAACTTCTTATTGCACAATTTAGATCAGACTAAAGAGAACAGGGAAGACCCACAGATCAGTTAGATATGAGCTCACTAATATTCCTAATGAATATGCAGTGGAGGTGAAGAATAGATTTAGGGGACTAGATTTAGTAGATAGGGTCCCGGAAGAGCTATGGACAGAAGTTTGCAACATTGTTCAGGAGGCGGCAACAAACAACATCCCAAAGAAAAAGAAAACCAAGAAGGCAAGATGGCTGTCTGCTGAGACACTGGAAGCAGCCCAAGAAAGAAGGAAAGCAAAAGGCAACAGTGATAGGGGGAGATATGCCCAATTAAATGCAAAATTCCAGAGGTTAGCCAGAAGAGATAAGGAATTATTTTTAAACAAGCAATGCGCGGAAACAGAAGAAGATAATAGAATAGGAAGGACAAGAGACCTCTTCCAGAAAATCAGAAACATCGGAGGTAAATTCCAGGCAAAAATGGGTATGATTAAAAGCAAAGATGGAAAGGACCTAACAGAAGCAGAAGAGATCAAGAAAAGGTGGCAAGAATATATGGAAGATCTGTATAGGAAGGACAATAATATCGGGGATAGATTTGACGGTGAGGTCAGTGAGCTAGAGCCAGACATCCTGAAGAGTGAGGTTGAATGGGCCTTAAGAAGCATTGCTAATAACAAGGCAGCAGGAGATGACGGTATCCCAGCTGAACTATTTAAAATCTTGCAAGATGATGCTGTCAAGGTGATGCATGCCATATGCCAGCAAATTTGGAAAACACAAGAATGGCCAACAGATTGGAAAACATCAACTTATATCCCCATACCAAAAAAGGGAAGCACCAAAGAATGTTCAAACTATCAAACAGTGGCACTTATTTTACATGCCAGTAAGGTAATGCTCAAGATCTTGCAAGGTAGACTCCAGCAATTCATGGAACGAGAATTGCCAGATGTACAAGCTGGGTTTAGAAAAGGCAGAGGAACTCGAGACCAAATTGTCAATATCTGCTGGATAATGGAGAAAGCCAGGGAGTTTCAGAAATACATCTATTTCTGTTTTATTGACTATTCTAAAGCCTTTGACTGTGTGGATCATAACAAATCATGGCAAGTTCTTGGTGGTATGGGGATACCAAGTCATTTTGTCTGCCTCCTGAGGAATCTGTATAATGACCAAGTAGCAACGGTAAGAACAGACCACGGATCAACGAACTGGTTTAAGATTGGGAAAGGAGTACGTTAGGGTTGTATAGTCTCACCCTACCTATTCCACCTGTACGCAGAACACATCATGCAATGTGCTGGGCTTGATGAAGCCGAGGCTGGAGTTAAAATCGCTGGAAGAAACATTAACTATCTCAGATATGCAGATGATACCACTCTGATGGCTGACAGTGAGGAGGAGCTGAGGAACCTCATGACGAAGGTGAAAGAAGAAAGTGCAAAAGCTGGGTTGCAGTTCAACCTCAAAAAAACCAAGATTATGGCAACCAGCTTGACTGATAACTGGCAAATAGAGGGAGAAAACATGGAGGCAGTGACAGACTTTGTCTTTCTAGGTGCAAAGATTACTGCAGACGCTGACTGCAGCCAGGAAATCAGAAGATGTTTACTTCTTGGGAGAAGAGCAATGACAAATCTTGATAAAATAGTTAAGTGCAGAGACATCACACTGACAACAAGGGTCTGCATAGTTAAAGCAATGGTATTCCCCATAGTAACCTATGGCTGTGAGAGCTGGACCATAAGGAAGGCTGAGCAAAGGAAGATAGATGCTTTTGAACTGTGGTGCTGGAGGAAAATTCTGAGAGTGCCTTGGACTGCAAGAAGATCAAATCAGTCCATACTCCAGGAAATAAAGCCAGACTGCTCACTTGAGGGAATGATATGAAAGGCAAAACTGAAGTACTTTGGCCACATAATGAGAAGACAGGATACCCTGGAGAAGATGCTGATGCTAGGGAAAGTGGAAGGCCAAAGGAAGAGGGGCCGACCAAGGGCAAGATGGATGGATGATATTCTGGAGGTGACGGACTTGACCTTGGGGGAGCTGGGGGTGGCGACGGCCGACAGGAAGCTCTGGCGTGGGCTGGTCCATGAAGCCATGAAGAGTCGGAAGTGACTGACCGAATAAACAACAAAAAATATCAGGAAAGTGAAAAAAAGATCCTAAAGTCCACGGAGTCCATGGGGCCTGAGGAGGCCAGTCTGCAGTGGATTCTTCAGGTTGGCTTCTTCAAAATCCGAACTCATTTTAGTCCATCTCAGATTTCTCCAGCATCCCTACTTTGGCTGCAGATTGCATCTGAGTCTGTGGCTGAATCTACACATAGCAGTTATACCATTATCATTTTGTTATTGTTCAGTCTTATTGGCACACATGACACCAATGGGCACCAATAGTTATGATAATGGTATAACTGCTATGTGTAGCACTGCCTTGTTGTGGCGAAGGGGCTTGCGTAACTCAGTGAAACCATAAGCTATGACGTGCAGGGCCACCCAAGACGGACAGGTCATGGCAGAGAGTTCTGACAAAATGTGGTCCACTGGAGAAGGAAATGGCAACCCACTCCAGTATTCTTGCCAAGAAAACCCCATGGAACGTATCACAAGGCTAAAAGATATGATGCTGGAAGATGAGCCCCTCAGGTCGGAAGGTGTCCAATATACTATTGGGGAAGAGCAGAGGGTATTTCCAAGTAGCGCCAGAAAGAGTGAAGTGGCTGGGCCAAAGCCGAAAGGACACTCAGCTGTGGATGTGTCTGGTGGTGAAAAGAAAATCCGATGCTGTAAAGAACAATATTGTTTAGGAACCTGGAATGTCAGATCAATGAATCAAGGTAAGCTGGAGGTGGTCAAACATGAGATGGCAAGATTGAACATTGACATCTTGGGAATCAGCGAACTAAAATGGACAGGCATGGGCGAATTTAATTCAGGTGACCATCATATCTACTACTGTGGGCAAGAATCCCTTAGAAGAAATGGAGTAGCACTCATAGTCAACAAAAGGGTGGGAAAAGCAGTACTGGGGTACAATCTTAAAAATGATAGAATGATCTCAGTATGAATCCAAGGCAAACCATTCAACATCACAGTAATTCAACTCTATGCCCCAACCACTGATGCCGAAGAAGCTGAGGTTGATCGGTTCGATGAAGACCTACAACACCTTCTAGAATGAATGCCAAAAAAAGATGTCATCTTCATCATTGGGGATTGGAATGCTAAAGTAGGAAGTCAAGAAATCACTGGGATAACAGGCAGGCATGGCCTTGGTATACAAAATGAAGCAGGACAACAGCTAATAGAGTTTTGCCAAGAGAACACGCTGATCATAGCAAACACTCTTTTCCAACAGCACAAGAGACGACTCTACACATGGACATCACCAGATGGTCAATATTGAAATCAGATTGATTATGTCCTTTGCAGCCAAAGATGGAGAAGCCCTATACAGTCAGTAAAAACAAGACCTGGAGCTGACTGTGGCTCAGATCATGAGCTTCTTGTTGCAAAATTTCGGCTTAAATTGAAGAACATAGGGAAAACCACTAAACCATTCAGGTATGACCTAAATCATATCCCTTATGAATATACAGTGGAGGTGAGGAATAGATTTCAGGGATTAGACCTGATAGACAGAGTGCCTGAGGAACTATGGACGGAGGTCCGTAACATTGTTCAGGAGGCAGCAACGAAATCCATCCCAAAGAAAAAGAAATGCAAGAAAGCAAAGTGGCTGTCTGATGAGGCTTTACAAGTAGCTGATGAAAGAAGGGAAGTGAAAAGCAAGGGAGAAAGGGGAAGATATATCCAACTGAATGCAGAGTTCCAGAGAATAGCAAGGAGAGACAAGAAGGCCTTCTTAAATGAACAATGCAAAGAAATCGAGGAAAACAACAGAATGGGAAAGACTAGAGATCTCTTCAAGAAAATTGGAGATCTCAAGGGAACGTTTTGTGCAAAGACGGGCATGATAAAAGACAAAGAAGGCAGGGACCTAACAGAAGCAGATGAGATTAAGAAGAGGTGGAAAGAATACACAGAAAAACTATACAGGAAAGATCTGAATGTCCCTGATAGCCATGATAGTGCGGTCACTGAACTTGAGCCGGACATCCTAGAGAGTGAAGTCAAGTGGGCCTTAGGAAGCATTACTAACAACAAAGCTAGCGGAGATGACAGTATTCCAGCTGAGTTATGTAAAATCCTAAAAGATGATGCTGTTAAAGTGCTGCACTCAATATGCCAACAAATTTGGAACACTCAACAATGGCCACAAGACTGGAAAAGGTCAGTTTACATTCCAATTCCAAAGAAGGGCAATGCCAAAGAGTGTTCAAACTACCGCAGAATTGCGCTCATTTCACATGCCAGCAAGGTGATGCTCAAAATCCTACAAGCTAGGCTTCAGCAGTATGCGAACCGAGAACTACCGGAAGTACAAGCTGGGTTTAGAAGAGGCAAAGGAACTAGAGATCAAATCTCCAACTTTCGCTGGATCATGGAGAAAGCAAGAGAATTCCAGAAAAACGTCTATTTCTGCTTCATTGACTATGCTAAAGCCTTTGATTGTGTGGATCACAACAAACTTTGGCAAATTCTTAAAGTGACGGGAGTACCAGACCACCTTACCTGTCTCCTGAGAAACCTGTACGAGGGTCAAGAAGCAACAGTAAGAACCAGACATGGAACAACCGCGTGGTTCAAAATTGGGAAAGGAGTACAACATGGCTGCATATTGTCACCCTGCTTATTTAACTTATATGCAGAGTACATCATGAGAAACGCCAGGCTGGATGAATCACAGGTTGGAATTAAGATTGCTGGGAGAATTATCAACAACCTCTGATATGCAGACGATACCACCCTAATGGCAGAAAGCGAAGAGGATCTCAAGAGCCTCTTGTTGAGGGTGAAAGAGGAGAGTCCAAAAGCTGGTTTGAAACTCAACATTAAAAAAACGAAGATCATGGCATCTGGCCCCATCACTTCCTGGCATCTAGAAGGGGAAGAAATGGAAGCAGTGACAGATTTTACTTTCTTGGGCTCCAAGATCACCGCAGATGGTGACTGTAGCCATGAAATTAAAAGAGGCTTGCTCCTGGGGAGGAAAGCTATGGCAAACCTAGACAGCATAGTAAGAAGCAGAGACATCACCTTGCTGACAAAGGTCCGTCTAATCAAAGCTATGGTTTTCCTAGTAGTAATGTATGGCTGTGAGAGCTGGACTATAAGGAAGGCTGAGTGCCGAAGAATTGATGCTTTTGAACTGTGGTGCTGGAAAAGACTCTTACGAGTCCTCTGGACTGCAAGGAGGTCAAATCAGTCCATCCTAAAGGAAATCAACCCTGACTGCTCATTGGAAGGGCAGATACTGAAGCTGAAGCTCAAATATTTTGGCCACCTAATGCAAAGAGAAAACTGTCTGGAAAAGACCCTGATGCTGGGAAAGACTGAAGGCAAAAGGAGAAGGGGACAGCAGAGGATGAGATGGCTAGATAGCATCACCGATGCAATGAATATGAACTTGAGCACACTCCAGGAGAGAGCGCAGGACAGGAAGGCCTGGCATGCTACGGTCCATGGGGTCACAAAGAGTTGGACACGACTGAACGACTGAACAACAACAAGATTCAGCCTGTGTTTGGTTTGAAAAATGTGAACTGGGTTAATCCTGATCAAAAATGAATTGAAATGAATTTCTCATATATCCCTATTTAGATCTCTGGAAAGTCAGGCTTCTAACTTGCACGGGGAACTTACAGGAGTAGAGACATCTCCCCACTGCAGAGGTTCCCCCTCCAACATGTGGAGAGAGGCAGGGCTGGGATGTGGACAGGGCCAGGGACAAGAGGCTCCCCCCTGCCCTTCCCCTGGTTGATTCTAATCATGTCTGCATGTGTGAGAACTTCTGAGTAGGGCTACAGTGTGGGGTTTATAGGAGGGAGAGACTGGGGTTATGAAGGTGTTCAGAGATGAAAATCAGAATTTCTCTTGAGCTTTCTCCCATTTCCTTTTAAACCTATGAGAAAGAGGCTACGCTTGGGGAAAAAAATGCACAAACCATACCGTTATGCTGTAATTTTTCCAGCAAGTATTAAAATCTCATTTTGTGGTGCATTATGTGCTTGGCCTTCTGAACAATCAATGACCATAAATGATGTTTGTGTCCCGCAGTCATATCCGGGGATGAAGCAAGGGGTAATCTGTCTGGCTGAAGAGCAGGGAGCAGGAGAGCCACCGCTGCACAGTTATTTACATCCATGCCAGAGCCGGGGAGAAATTAAGTGCATTAACAGGGCTGACGGGCTCTCTTCAGAATGGTGCTTTAAACAGTATTGATGTGCTGTTAATAGGGATGCCATTTGTCTTCTATATGCTGCAGCTCTTCAACTGAAGCTGCAAGGAAGGCAGGAGAAATAGTTGGCTTCTTCTGGACGATTTAGTCCTGTAGAATGAGAACATCAACACTTGTCCAGAAAATTGGGAGGCACAGGTTTGAGTTGGGTGTGCTGTCTGTCATGCTTTTGAGAACCCCTGACACAGTACGTTAACTTTTTGGACCAGTTGAGCACTGGCTTGTTGGCTGGAAATCCTACTGCCTCACCTTGCCTCATTGGATTCCATGAGTTTGGGTGAAGGAGGGGTTGCTAATCATCAATCAATCAATCAATCAATCAATATATTTAATTTGCCCCCAAACCAACATCCTCTAAGCAGATTACAAACTGGTTAGAGTGTTGGACTGGGGCTCAGGAGACCTGAGTTCTAGTCCCCACTTTGCCATGAAGCTCACAGGGTGACAGTTACTGACTCTCAGCCTAACCTACCTCATAGGGTTGTTGTGTGGATAACATGGAGAATAATGTGTGGGGGATGATCTATGCCACCTTGGGCACTGTGAGGTCCAGATTACAGGGTGTCAACTGTGGATGTGGTTCACAGTGAGGTCTTGGGGCAAGTCAGGTTTCCCAGAAAGACAAGAACAGCACCGCACCACAGAGAGCTTCACGTAATGCTGGGGCTGGAAGCCAGATGAGCTTGCCTGTATGTTGCTTCAACAAGCAGCAGATCCTGAATAAGCCTTAGGTATGGTTTTGGCTTCCTTTAAACTAGTTAGTCCCACCTCTGTGCTGCCTTGGCCTTCTCTCTTAAAGGGGCCTGGTCTCTTTCAGCATCGAGCTACAATGACACAGAGGTGGCTGGGGCGTGGAGGTATCTTCATCTGGACTAACCATGGCGTAGGATTCGGTGTCACTAGCCCAGCCTTCACCAATATGGTTCTCTCCAGGTGTTGTTGGACTCCAGCTTCCATATTCCCTGACCATTGGTCATGCTGGCTGGGGCTGATGGGAACTGTAGTCAGAAACATCTGGAGAGTACCCTGTTGAGGAAGGCTGCACTAGTAGGGCTGAAAGAGCTGGTGGAAGCATTACTACTGTAAAGAAAAAAAAAATAGCCTCAACATATAAGCCATGTATCAACAATATCTTGATTCCATAGGAACAGAGGAAGCTGCTTTATTCCAGCTCAGACCCCAGGTCCATCTAGTCCAGTGCTGTTTGCACTAACTGGCAGCATCTCTCCAGGATCATGGCCAAATATCTTTTCCATCACCTGCTACCTGATCCATTTAGCTGGAGATGCCAGGGATTGAACCTGGGACCTTTTGCATGCAAAGCATTTGCTCTACCACTGAACTATGGTCCCTCTTCCAAAGGTACCTCTGGCTCTCCTACTGCAACAGAGCTAGAACCAACCATCTTGTGCTCCAGAAGGAACAGCTCTAACCAATCACCCATCCAGCCACCCAGCCAGGCTTTGCTTAGTGAGACATGTTGTCTTTCCAAATGGCACCCAGGCCATGTCAGCTGTTGTGATTCTGATCTGGGCAGGTTTCTCCATGACAATGGAAGGAGATGGAATGAGAAGCCAATTGTGGCTGACCCGAATTTTTCAAGGAGCCAGCTTTGCTCCATGCAGGGCTCCATGTATTGCACCAGTAAAAGTCGCTTCACAGAACATACTTCTGGGTGGGCTAGGGGGTTGGAATGAATGTCATCTGATGGGCAGGGGCTGCTCAACCAATGAGAGGGGCTCCCCCATTCCAGGCTCTCCCGCGGCTTTCACCTTTGATAAAATCCCAGGAGGTTTTCTCCTGTGTTGCTACATAAATCACTCTCTCTCTCCCCCTGCCCCCGGCAGCATTATGTACTCCCTTAAAGAACAATCACTAAAGGAACGCAGTGTTCTTTCTGCCCTGATCAGCTGATGAAGTGATCAATCGAAGCTTTGATGCTTCAAAGCTTTGACATTAAGGCTCCTAAATGCGTTACTTTGATTCATGGGGATCTAGTAACTCTGGGAGTGCACATTTCAGGGACAAACAAACCTCATTGACCACAATGGAGTTACTTCTGAGTAGACACACATATGCTCATGCTGGGAAAGACAGAGGGGAAATGAAGGGATGGGAAACCAGTCCTCTTTCTAACTTGATGTTGCACAGGATCCAGTGACTGAAAGTGGAAGTAGTTACTTCCGAATGGCAATAAACCAAACAACAGAGAATCACAGCTGTGGGGAAAGTGCTTTACAGCCTTTAGGGGATTAGTGCTTTAAAATCTGCTATTTCAGTTGAGGGGGATCTCTGTAAATGCTGGGGTGCACATTCAGGGGACAAGCCTCATTGACCACAATGAAAGTTACTTCTGAGTAGACACTAATTGGTTTGTGCTGGGATGGGAAGCACACAGGAAACACCCCTTGACTGGGGTCACTGTGAAAGGCACACCCCTGGGCAGGGCTAGCATACCCAAAGTCAATGTGGGGGTTGGGGCACACAACAAATATACTGCTGAGAACCCGACTTAAGGAAAAGAATTAGACTTTATACTGTCTCAGAAAATCTGGTTTTTCCGTGATAAGCTCCAGGGTGGCTGCTGGATGGCCACGATGTCATCTCTCCCTACTGACCTCCAAACACAGCCAGCTCAGAGTAAATTGCTCATGGAGGCATCCTCATAGTTTACTGGGTGTTAATTTTCCCATTCTAAATAGGACCAGCCTTTTAATGTCCCAGTCCCAGAATGACACTAAGCTAAGCACCAGGGTCAGAAGTAAGGGTCTATAATGTGGATAAAGGAAAACAGTGATGACAACAACAAGAAGATAACAGGTCAGGCAGGAAAACAAAAAATGGGGAGTCAATAGTGTATTGAAGACATGCCTCCCTCCTCATTGAGACTTCATTAAAGATTATTTGTGAAGCACAGCAAGAACCTGAATTGAAAAGTTGGTCATGTCTCACAAATCACAGCCATTAATGCTGTTATTCATGGGAAGGAATGCTTAAACGTATCAGAGGATCTTCATTTTGATCCCATCTGGACAGAGTCATGTGCTTTCTTCTTTTAGGCCGACTCCAACCAGTTCTGGAGAGTGCCAGTCCTTCCCCCTGTTTCCAGTGGAAAGGCTTGCTTTCCCTGCTATGCAATCACACACACACACACACACTAATGTTTTTTTTTCTTCACATAAACATACAACCGCAAGAACAAGAAAATCACATATACAACAAGGACATAGTGCCAGTCAAGTTTCTCAGCATTTCAGGTCTTCCCCATATGTTGTCTAAGTGCACAGACATTTTGTCATGTAGTGGAGTTGGAGCATCTTTTCAAATTTTGTGCTCGTTGGACTTGGATGGAAGGCCATAAAGTGATAATGACTTTTTGGCAAATACAATGAATGGATACCAAGTACTGACAAACAAATTATGCTTTTCTAAGCCTTTGAGTCCTCTGATTTTGTTCATTTTCAGAAAATACAATTTGCCATATCCTATTGACCCACCTTCTCACAGATAGTCCCTTGATGGTCTTCCAATATTTTATACTACCACTAGCCAGGCTAGTGGTAGTAAAATATAATACAATATAATATAATAATACTAACCAAGAATAAACGGATAAGATTCTTCTGCAGTTATTTTTTTTTAATTGCATCTTCAAATATTAATAATGAAGTGAGAGCAAGGGACTTATGTACATCTTGGTACATAATGACGTCTCCTGCTGCTCCTTCTCTGCCATATCAGAGATAGTTTTGAAAAACGTGATCCCAGTATAAAGCCACTGTAGGACACTGAATCAGGGATGCTCATTTCTGGATTAGAATCATAGAATCATAGGGTTGGAAGGGGCCTATAACACCATCAAGTCCAATCCCCTGGTCAATGCAATGCTCAATTCCCAGGCGGTCTCCTATCCAAGTACTAACCAGGGCTGACCCTGCTTAGCTTCCGAGATCAGACGAGACTGGGCGCATCATGGTCTCCCACTCAGCTTTTAACCCTGATATTGTTCCATGAATCTTATCTTGCAAGAGATTACATATAAGGGACATCCATTCTGCTTGGTTGTGTTCATTTAATGCAGCCTTCCCCAACCTGGTGCTCTCCAGAAGTTTTTCACCACAGCTCCCAAAATTCCTGACCACTGGTCACACTGGCTGGGGCTGACGGGAGTTGAAGTCCAAAACATCTGGAGGGCACCAGGTTGTGGAAGGTTAGCTTAATGAGTATATAAATGTTAAATATGGTGAGAGATCCCCCTTTTTAATTAAGGGGGAGGTAAATGTTAGAATCTGGAGGTTCTTTCAATTAAGGGGGAGGTAAATGTTAGAATTGGAGTTTTTTTCAATTAAGGGGGAGGTAAATGTTAGAATCTGGAGGGGTTTTTGCATCCAACTGGGGTTAATATCCTGCAAAGGGGTGTCCAATTTAGTTTCAGTCATAGGTTTTTCTTCTTTGAGGTTCCCAATCTGGAAAATGCCCCCCACCCTCCCTTTATTGGGGATCTTTGTTCAGGTTGGCAAACAGTGGATGGTGCAAGAGGGTAACAAGGGAGAGGTAGGTGGAGCCAGTGCCCACTCCAGGTTTTGGAGGGCCCTTGAGCAAAACACCCTTCATAGGCCCCCTCCCTCAGTGAGTCCACCTTCTCACCACCATTGCCACCAGCTTCTGTTGCTCCTCTGCTTTCTCATCATGGCTACCACTGGCTTGCTTGAGGCAGAGTGCCAGGAAGCAAGGCGGCCGTGGCATGTCCTGCTCCTCCTTCTTACCACTGCTGTTGTCTGGGCCAGAGCGAGAGGCAGGGGAAGAAGCAGGTTGCCATGGTGAAGAAGAGGAGCAGCTCCAGGGGACTCTTGTCAGTGGGACCCTGCTGGGGGTGGGCCCTCACCAGGTGCCTACCATTGATGCTGGCCCTGGGTGGAGCCAGTGTTTTTGCCCACAATCACTTGCTTTTCAAGTCTGCTGAAAGGAGTTATGCATTTTGCTCAAAGGGTAGAAGAAAGTGACATAAAGGGGAGGGCTTGCCGAGAGGGAACTCCAAGCAGGAGCTCAATCAAGCCCTACTGAACTGAGCCATCACCGCATATAACAGGCATCCAATATTTGCCTTGAAAGGCTGTGAAGTACAATCCAAGGTTAGGCACTCCAAAGCCAATGCTCTGAAAATGTCTATGCAGAGGGCTTCTGGTGATTCTTGATGCTTTCCAATCCTCTTTTGCCAGGACTTCAAACTTCTCTCAGAGATCAATATTGGCAGCATCATATTCTTATATCCTCTTTTCTTGCTCTGTGTTTGTGTACTCATTGCCAAGAACTTGAGCCAGACAATGTCATGACCTCAGCCTGCGATCCAGTACATTTTGGAAAGGGTATTCATATCACCCAGGGCCTTAGGTGCTTTTATTCTAGAGCTGTCTTCGGTGACAGGTTAAGGAACAGGCATAGGCAGCATTGATCTCTGTGAATGGTAAGTTGTATGAGGTTTCTCATACTGCCTACCATAAATGCCAAGAGCCTGATAAGACAGGGACTTTTCTGTGGCAGCGCCTTGACTAGGGAGTCAAGGTCTGACTCCCTAGTCAAGGGAGTTGACCCTAGTCAAGGGTTGATCTGCCAAGAGAGATCAGCTTGGCTCCATCCCTACTGGGTTTTAGATGGGCAGTAAAAAATGCACAGTTTTGCTGGCCCTTTGATGGTTTTAAATATTATTTTGGCTTGTTTGGAGCTTGTATTCTGTTTTATTTATTGTTGTTTTATTGTATTGTCTTAAATTGTACATTGCTTTTGAGGGCCCTAATGGGCAGAAAGGAGATTTATCAATATTTTTTAACAAACAAGCAAATCAATGAACAAACAAAACAAGGCAAGGTCTTCTGCCTCCTGAACTTCAGGCAATATGACACCCTCCAGCTCTGTTTTCAATTATTCTTGTTCGTGTCCCTGAGAATCACAAACATAAATGCAGATGAGAGTCCTGGCTTCACAGGTCCTGAAAGAGTCTACATTTTTCCAGGCTGGCCATCTTGAGCTGCAATTTTATGCGTACCTACTTGGGAGTTAATTGGGATGCGCTTTTGTATAGACAATCACAGGATGGTGCTGTTTCGCTTGTTGAACAGCTGCTGGATTGTTGAAGTCCTTTTGCAGAAGACACAAAACAAGCCCTGGGAAGCCCTTTTGCAGGAGAGTAATGCACCTTGATTTCCCACCACCTGAAAGCTTATGAGCATTCCCTCAGGTTCCTGGAAAAACACATCAGTACTTAACTAACATATTCAGATTCAATAAAGAGCAGGTTGAAACCTACTAGGCACCCTCTGCCTCCTCCTTTTCCTTCTCCTCCTTAGTGCCAAGTGACTATTTTGATCCTAATGAAGCTGGTGCTACTGGGGCCTCTTATCTGGAGGCTCCTGCAAAATTGCTTTCAAATTGTTTTAAAATTGGGTTTTTACTCCCAAGCCTCAACATCGAGACAGCCAGGCTCTAAGTGGGAAAGAGTTTTAGCTGGGGTGAGGGGTGGGGCAGGGTGGGGGTGAGAGAGGGAGAGGATGCAGCCCACAGAACTGCTACAGGAGCTTGGGGAACAGAGGAAAATGGAAAGCGAGAAGCTAAGGAAGAAATGTTTGGCAAAATTAAACCTGTGTCAGACCTGGCTTCCCTGCAGCTGGTGAGACCAGCAGGAGGGAAGGTAACAGAGGTGATCTGCAAGCACTAAGCACATGTGGAGCTGCAACAAAATGTTGCAGCATGAAGTGCTCCTGTTCAGGCATGCCCTCTTCCAGGATACTCCATCCCATTCCCACCTCCTCTACATTTTTCTGTTTTCTTCTCCAACAGTCAGCCAGCATCCTGTATCCATTGAGCATGCTCAGTCCTCATTGGGCTCTTTTAGTTTCCACCTCCCTGAAACTTTCCTGTTCATTTTTCTTTGTACTTCTGCAAAACTTGGGTTTTCCCTGAGGCTGCTAATGCCTCCCTCTTGTGCATGGATGGGTGGTGCCGTTTTGGCTACATAAACAAGGGCACTCACACTCTGAACATTGGAAATAGAGGAAATGATAATAAACTTCTTGGTTGCTTAAAACCATTGAGAAGTAGGGATGTGGGTATCCACAAAACTTGAGATCACCAAAGTCCTCCAAATTCCATCTCAAAGCTCGTTCTGACTCAAGTCCGCATCAGGTTGCAAGCATTGCTTTTTTCTTTTCATATGAAATTCCATACGTATTTCCATGTATTTCTCCAAATGTATGCATCAATTACATGCATCTTTGAAATGTATGCATTCTTCTCCCATTGATTAAAGTGCATTTTTCAAAAGTATGCATTTTTTCATGCACACTTTTCAAATGCATGCAAGCTGTTGAATGCATTATTTTTGGTCGGCAAATCACATTGCAAACTCAGAAATGTATGGTCCAACAGCAGATTGCATCCAAGTCCATGTTTGGACCAGAAGGTGTGAACAGGATATATCCTGATAAAAAATGAACTGAACTGAATTTCTCATACACCCCTACCCAGAAGGCATGTTTCAGAAGCTTTTATTAGGAGCAGGGAACATCAGCCCATTCTAGTTTATTGGTGCAAAGAAGAATCTTTGGAAGGTACGGCACCAGGCCTCCTTGCAGTTCTGTTTTTGGCCCTACTGGGTTGGTGATGCACAGGCTGCAATCCCTGTTCTCCATCCCTTTGAGCACCAGCTCAAGGCCTGCTGTCCCAACAGTCTGCATGACTCATTACACAGCAAATTTCCTCTGGACTTGAGTGTGAAATGGTCCCCCTGAGAAGATTACAAGCTCAACATGGACAACTTCATCTCTTTGCCTGCATAGAATCATAGAATGGCAGGGTCGGAAGGGGCCTACAAGACCATTGAGTCCAACCCCCTGCTCAATGCAGGAATCCAAGTCAGAGCATCCCTGATAGGTGGCTGTACTCCAGCCCCATCTTGAATGCCTCCAGTGTGGGAGAGCCCACCACCTCCCTAGGTCATTGGTTCCATTGTCCTATTGCTCTAACGGTCAGGAAGTTTCTCCTGATGTTCAGCCGGAATCTGGCTTCCTGTCACTTGAGCCCATTATTCCATGTCCTGCACTCTGGGATGACCAAGAAGAGATCCTGGCCTTCCTCTCTGGGACAACCTTTCAAGTCCTTGAAGAGCACTATCCTATCTCCCCTCAGTCTTCTCTTCTCAAGGCTAAACATGCCCAGTTCTTTCAGTCTCTCCTCATAGGGCTTTGTTTCCAGTCCCCTGATCATCTTTGTTGCCCTCCTCTGAACCCTCTCCTGCATCCTTCTTAAAGGGTGGTGCCCAGAACTGGACACAGTACTCCAGATGAGGCCTAACCAGTGCTGAGTAGAGGGGAACTAGTACTTCATGAGATTTGGATACTATTAACCAGTGCTTTGTAGTGGAGTCACTTTCCCAGGAACATTAGGGTAACCATTCTGGTTAGCGCTACAAAGTTTAAACAGCAGATTAATCAATGAAAGCATTAGTTGAGTGGCAGGGTCTGACCTTAATTGACAAAGGCAAATTTTTAAATGGGGGGGGAGCTGCTGAGTTTATTGAAGGCTTGCTTATTGTGTAAGCCAGTCTTCCCCAACCTGGTACCCTCTAGATGGGTTGGACTACAACTCCCACTACCCCAGCCAACATGGAAAATGATGGGAGCTGTAGTCCAATCTATCTAGGTTGGGGAAGGCTGCAGTATGCCATGAAAGCAAAATGCGCTCCTCTTGGAGCACGATGTGGACAATAGTCCCAGAAATACAGAAGCTGCCTTAATGAAGTGATAGCCAAAAGTCTGGGTTATGGGAGGGGCAGAAGCTTGCATGGGAGTGTCTTTTCTGTCACGGATCCAGCCAGACCTGCCCACCTGCCATCTCTGGTAACACGGACACAGTTTAAGCAAGTTCATAATGAGAGCCAACCCTTCTCCCAAAAGATGCCTTGGCAATAATATCCTGAAGTGGCAAGTGAGTGGAATAAATCAGCTTTTACTAACCCATAAACTCATAGAGGGGAATGTAAACCAATTTTGAGTCTCATCGAGGTGCATTGAGATTTCACAGCGTGGCACAAAGCTTGAGTGGGTTCTGAAATTGCTCTTGAGCTATACAATTTGTCTTTCTCTCACAGTTGCAGCCAGGAATGCTGTCGTTAACCCTGAAGTTTGTGGAGCATGCACACACAGCTACGCACGCACACAAACATTTTTGCACAAACCAAGGGTTTGTGTATTGTGACTGGGATCCGGAGAGCAACTTTGGCCCAACCAAAGGCTGTGTGCCATTCCAATAACATTTTTGACATGCTTTTGGAAGTCGCCTCAATTTTAAAATAAGTTTCCCAAGCCCATTTACACATACAAAAGTCAGTTTGGCTTTCCTTTTTCTCTCTCTCTCCCCCTCTCCCTCTCCCCTTAATATTCTGTCACACTGTTGTGTGACCAAGAAATAGAATCTAGGCCAGGACTATGCAGATGATGGGGAGGGTCTATGGAAATAGGGGCTAGCTTGGTTCTCAAGTGTCGTCCACTGGATTTTATGGGACAAAGTAAATCAGATGCAACCGAGATGAGAGTGGACCAGATCTGCTACTCACTCCAGACTCTGGGATCACCCGGAAGGGTTTTGGCTGGAGTCCATAAAATAAACATCCCCAGAAATGGCATTTGACACAATGATAGTATTTTGCTAGTGAAGAAATATGCATGACTCTTGTAGTAAAGGTTTGTTGCATGTCTGTCTGTCTGTCTGTCTGTCTGTCTGTCTCTCACACAGACAGACAGACACTTTGGAAGTGTACATGCTTTGGTTATAAAAACTCCAAACCTGTGTGATCTCATCTACTTGCCCTATACTAAAATCTTTTTTTTCCAGCAAGGAAAAAGTTGTGCTTTTTCTGCACAACAGTTATTTAACATTCCCATTACTGGACTAGAGGAACCTTTGCTCTGATTCTGCAGGGCTCTTCTTATGTCCTTATGGCCATGATGGATAAATGGAACCTCCATGTTCAGAGGCAGAATACCAGTTCTTGGGGACATACAGCAGGTTATTCCTGCTTTGCTTGTGGGCTTCCTGAAGGCATCTCATTGGCCACTGTTGCAAACAGGATGGTAGACTAGGTGGACCTCTGGTCTGATCCAGCAGGGCTCTTATTCACAGCCTGTAGAATTCATGGCCTTGGCTTGAACAGATCTGCCTCCTTGCCTTTCTGCAGGGTAGGACTTTGCTGGCTTTGTTGCTGCTCTGCATCCCAGAGGTGACTGAATTTCCATGTGGAACAAAAGGTGTTCACTGTGTAAAGACATTTGGGCTGGAAGGTGCCAGCCAGATGACAGCTACAGTGATCATCACACGTGCATCTACCTCTAGGCAGGCCAAGTCCATAGAAGCGGTGCGGTTTCTCCACCAGTTTGCTCTTTAGCTGCAAGCACATGTACATGTTTGCAAGGGGAAGGACTGGTCAAGCTGGCTTGGTGGAGAGAACAGTAAGCACTGCTGTCACCCAGTAAACAATGTCAGGAGAGAGAGTGTACCTGGGAGAAAAGAGGCAGGACAACCAGTGCTGCGGACATGGAACAGGGAATCAGGACAGAGGGATGCATGAGAAGCTGCCCCTTGAGGATTAGCTCATTCCCGCTGGCGGACGCCGACGCCGACATGACCAATGAGCCACACAAAGGGACGCAGTGTTCCCAGCCAGCCCTGCTGCTCAGCCGAGCGGATCTTTGCTATGCAGCAACGCCGGTGGTTCTGTGTCGCTGAGCAGCTCCCCGAGCCGCCAGCGGAAATGAGGCAGCAGCCTGCAGGGTCTATTTTCCAGACTGATAAGCAAAGCCCAGGTAGCGATGGTCTCAAATATGCTAATAAGGCCTCAGCCCAGGGATTTGAGCTTAGCGCAGAGGGCTAAACTCTGTAAGTGAGGTGGTTGAATTTTCTTCTACTAAAACCCCCATGGCCCACCAATGGTGTTCTAAATTTACAAAGCAAGAGTGCAAACTCAGGATCTCTTAACAGCTAAGGTATGAATAATCTGTGTTAAATTATTCTGTGGTGCACTCTTGCTGTACATGCATCAGGTTCCAGGTTTAGTCTCCAGCTGAAAAGGAACTTAGGTAGCATGGCTGGAAGAGACCACCGCCTGTTAGAGGAGACAATGTTGTGCTAGATGAATCTCCACCCCACAACTCTTCAGCCTTGGCCTTGCTCCGCATCCTGCTGCCATCAGACGGGACTGGCTGGGTCTTTTTGGTTGTGGCACCCAGATCATGGAACTTCAGCCTGATTGCCTACCTTCATATTGGCATTTCAGAATCTAGTAAAGACTTCTCTTTTCCGCCAATCTTTTGGACTGTTTTAGCACAGAATCCTGTGGATGTTTAGACAGAAAAAAAAATCCTATAAAAAATCCTTGGCATGGTTGGCTGAGGAATGTTGGGAGTTGTAGGACTTCTGTTGTCTAAATTTGCATAGGATTGCGACTTTAAGGTGTTTTCTCCCCCCAGCTGTAGAATTGTATTTTAGCTGGCTCTGGTGTTTGTAAAAGCTCTTTGGTCATTTTACTTGAAGTATATTGCGATTTTATAGTATGATCCTATACATGTCTACTTGGAAGTAAGCCCCATTGAGTTCAAAGTCATTCCTCTCATGTAAGTAAATATAGGACTGCAGCCTTAGCTGATAATGTAAGCCATCCTTTAGAGGCCAAAAGGGGGGACTGAAATGATTAGACCATGTGACGAACAGTCTGACTCAATTTAAGGCTGCATACTTTGTTCAGGATCAAACCAAGGTCCACCTAGTCCAGATTTCTTCAAAGGAACCCCAGCAATTGACAGGCCACTGGAAATTGGCCAGAGGTCTATTCAGTGAATGACAATGTCTCTTCTGCCCACCCCTAAGAGAATGAATTCACAATGAAATATAGAAGGCAAAAGTTTCTTTCTTTCTTTCTCTTTCTTTCTTTCTTTCTTTCTTTCTTTCTTAATTGCACTCAACTTGGGCAGAGGAATTTCTTAAGCCTGGTTTACGTATGCAGCAGAATGAGATGGTGGAATAGATGTTACCATTTTAGACTGCCAGGGCTGGACCGCATCTTTGAATGCTGCCCTATGCGTAAAGGCTCCCAGGTAATAGAAAGTGTTACCCAACTGGGAATGGACAGGGTGTGACAGATTTTATTTATTTACAACGTTTATATACCACTCCACATCTAAACAGATTCTGGACTGGTGAACTCCCATCCACGGTTGCACAGTCCATTCTACCAACCATGGTCAGGTGAGGTAGGAGCTGGGAACCAGATGTTGTAAGGTAAGCCAGAAGTCAGGATCAAAGAGCACATGACATCAGGGCTGAAGGACAAACCAGGAGGCAGGACTGAGGAACAATCCAGCACTAAAGAATACCCAAGGATACAGGAACACAGCAGAGCTCAGGAAGATGTTGCTCAAGCAAGGCTCGGCTGGAACAGGAAGCCCCTTTATGCTCCTTCTTGCCCATGATTGTCCAGTGGCCAGCCTTGGTGGGTGGAGTCAGTTTAGGTCTGGAAGGTTCTTCACCAAGACGCTGCCAGCTGCAGTTCAGTGATTCACCACACACAGTTCCTGAGACTCCCACTCTGCTGCATGTTAGACTGGGCTTTAGATTAGGACCACCCACAGTATTGCTGTGAGTCAGACTTTGGGGGAAAAGTGATCCATTAGGCTTTGGTACAGCCTAGCTGTTGGGGGGAAACAATGGAAACTTATGGGCAGCTGGGTGTTCAAAGTGCCTGGAATGTGAAGCACAGCCGCCTACCAGGATGGTCGGCACCCTGCATACTTGGCAGTCTGTGTGCTTGTTTGGAAGGCAGAGATGCTAACAGGTTTTCCAGAGAGAAGCAAGTTTGGATGCAAGGATATTTACATCATTTGGGAGTAGCACTGCCTCCCTGTGCACTTGTTTCTGCACTCTTATAATACTGGCATGTCCTACACACTTACACATGAAGAGTTTAAAAAACAATAGCACTTAGATGCCATAAAACACAGGTGAGGAACCCCTGGGCCTGCCCCATCCCCCGAAAAGCTCTTATCTCTAATCTGAAGCTCCCTTTCTCACTGCTTAGCAGGGGAAAACACTCCTCTCCAATCATCTGTTGATGGAGATAAGAGCTTTCCCCTGTGGGGCAGAGGGGGAGGGGTGGAACCAGGCCAAGGGAGGAAGCTGCTGAGTGGTTCAGTCCTGTGCTTTCTTCCTCCTGAGGCTTGCCTGACTTACTTCTGAGTAGACAGGATGCTCATGCTTACTTCTGAGTAGAAATACTATCTGGAAGTACTGCTGAGTGATTCAGCCCTGTGTCCTTCTGAGACTTGTCCTGCAGAGGCTTACCCTGTTGACTTGTGAGTAGACATGATGCTCCTGCTTATTTCTGAGTAGACATACAGAGGCTTAGTGTTTGGTATGCTGTTTGAAGTTATTCTTTCCTGCTTGTGTCTGAGTGGACAAGCAGAGGCTTGTCCAGCTTACTTGTGAGTAGACATGCTGCTTACACTTACTTCTGAGCAAGCCTGCTTCCAACTATAAATTGGTAACAATGGAATGTTGCATGGTGTTTTTTGGATTTTTCAGCCCACCAGTTTTGCCCTTGGCCCTGCTCACTTGGGGTGGAGGGGGCTTCGGCTGTCTGGATCTTGCTTCTGACCTGGAGGAATTCCTTTAGCCCCTACTTTACTTCTAAGCTCTAAACATACGCAGACGAAAGGCTTCAGTCTATAGCTTTTAATCTATTACTTCACAGGGTCATACATATGCCGATTCTCAGTCGACAAAGGAATGCCTTCAGGGGATTCAAAAGGAAGTTATGACACTTTTACATAAGGAGGTGGTCTGACTAGCCTAACTTAAGGCAGGGAGGTCCCTCTCTTCTCATGAGGCCTCTAAGCACAGCTTTTCACGCAAGGCCAATCGGGTCTCAGTTCCACCCCCACCTTCTCTCTCTTTGCTCTGCGCCTGCATCTGGCATCTATTAGGTCATACTCCCCAGACTCCACCTCCTCCTGTTCACTGCCTCTCACGGGTGTGTGCGTGCGTGTGTGTGTGTGAGGAGGGACCCTCCTCCTCAGCCAGCTGGAAGTTTGTAACCTGAGAAGCAAGCCTACTCATATCTGGACTACCCTGGGAAAACACTGCCCCGTGTCTGGTGGTTCTCCTTCAGAATCTGAACTGCTAGTGCTATCCCACTCCCTGTGCTCAGAAACACCCCTGACAGAGGCCAAGGTGGGTTGGTCTGGCTCTGGCCCAGCCTGAGGTGGGTCAGGGCCAATTCAGAAGCTCTGAATCAGCCTCTGGAGCAGGTGGGGGGGGTGTCCTGCACAGCCCTAGAAAAAAGTCCCCCATCCTTGCCATAAAAGCTTTATCTATTACATTTCTGCATGCAATGACTTTGTTAAAGACACAAGTGTCTAGAAACATGGTAGCAGCCTTATATAATGCACTTATAACATACACATTAAGAAGCATGGTCACGGTAGAGTCTAGATATAAGCACTAGTTTAAGGCAAGCAGAAGAGCTGGAAGCAGGAGGTCCTGAAGCCAGCTTCAGAGCTTTGGACCCTCTTCCTTCCCCATCCCTTTTCCGTTGTGTCTTGTATATTTTTAAATTTTATGCTGGCTGGCAGGGACTGACTTGTTTTACCAGTTGTATGTAAGCCATTTTGGCTGAAGAGGAGGATAAAAATACTTCACATAAATAAATATTAAACAAATAAAGAGCAGTTGCTTCACTGATTGTTGATTCTGAGCTCAGCATACTGTTGGCTGAGGCTGGCTTTTGCAGAACATAGGACCGAGGCAGTGTGGGTGGGGTGATATTTGGCGGGGAGCACTCACAGCATTGACTCAGAAGAACGCTTACAGTCATTTACTTTCCTCTTAATTCTGGGGCTATCATTACAGAGATGTAGTTGTAGCATTGTCTTCCCCAAGCTAGACTAGACAATATCTAGGCATTCAGTTTTCCTTACTCCAGAAGAACTGCAGTGCTTTGTGGGTAAGCATAAACATGTTTCCCCATGTCAAGTTTGTCTTTACAGGAAACAAATGTCCAACTGATGCGTAATTAACCCAGTTAGCAGAGACATTGATCCATGGTAAATCTGCAAAACCAGCTCATTATCTCCGGTGCTAATTAGCCAGGGAGAAACAGACACTGGGATCCTGCTGGAAAAGCAGAGGTTGTGAGGAGGAGGAGGAGGCGGGAAAGCAAGCAAGCAAGCATCTCAGCCTGCTTCCTTATCATCCCCTCTCCCTCCTCTCTCATCCACTCAGTGGTGCGGGAGGGCCGGTTTATACAAGACACAAAACACCCCATTGAAAGGTAGGTTGGAAGAAAGTGGGCTTGATTTTTCCAAAAGTTTTTAAAAGAATGACACGAGGGTTCACATCTCCCTGGATCTCCTGTGATGTGGAAACCTTGCCTCCGTGACCCACATGTTTGTGGGCTAGTGGTTTTCCTTGTTAATGGTTGAGAAAGGAGTAGGGTTGCTAAGCGACCAGTTTTTAAAAGGTCTAACCAGTACATCTTTGGAAACCAGCAGAGGGCTCTAAAAAGCGAGTAATCTCCAGGTACTGACAGGCTCCGCCCATGCGCCTCCATTTAATTGATCAGTGACAATAGAATTGTGTGCCCGTCCACTTTGTCAAGATGGCCTCAAGGCATCTTATTATACAAAACACTAAAACACAATAAAATGGTAGAACCAACAAGTTTTTTTTAAAACAAAACAAAACCCAATAGCATGTGTGTTTGTGTGTGTGTATGGGTGGTGGCGGGGGGGGGGGCGGCGGAGGGGACAGTGGGCAAAAGGCATTGATCTTAGAACCAAAGGATCTTAGAACCAAAAGTTAACAAAGGAGGCATCAGGCAGACATATCTAAAGAGGGGCTTCCATAATTTGGGTGCCTTCACAGAGAAGGCCATTTCTCCACTAACCATCTGATCTCTAAAACTGGGGGCAGCTGGCGAAGGGCCTAAGATGATGACTTGAATTCGGGGGTGGGTAACATGTGGCCTTCCAGATTGTTTGGCCTACAACTCCCATCATCCCAAACCATTGGCTATGCTGGCTAAGAATGATGGGAGTTGTAGGCCAAAACACCTGATGGGCCACAATTTGCTCACCCCTGCTGTGCAGGTTCACTTGGGAGAAAGTGACCTGGAAGGTTTTTCCTCCGGCTCCTCTTTCCTTGGCTTCACTAAGGAAGGTAGCCAATATTCATGACAACAAACAGTTGGCAGTCCTGGAGGAGAAAAGACTACCTGGGAAACAGGCTTCCTGCACTGAACAGGGAGTTGGACTCAATGGCCTCGTAGGCCCCTTCCAACCCTATGATTCTATGAAAGGCAACCTGTGCACACTTCAGTACATAGCTTATGATTTGTCATGCCCCAATCGTCTCAAAGACAGGCTTCAAGCTGACCACTGGCTAGCCCAGAAGGTGAAGTTGTTGGGGGATTATTTCAATGCATGTCAAAGCCTCACGTTTTAATGCACAGAGGCTATTTAACCTTATCAACACCAGGCAACTTTTGTTTGCTTTATATTTATTTATTTAAAATATTTCTTGGCTGTCTTTCAGGGCAGAAGCTCTTCCAAGGTGGCTTATAGCAATAAAATACATGAAAACAGTTAAAATATCAAAAGTGATAAAAACATAAAAACAATAAAACCAGCAACAATAAAACCAGCAGCAATGTTAACAACAGTACCAGCAACAATAGCAGTCATATCATGAGAAGGTCAAGGTAAAATAATATGTTTTCAAGGCCTTCTTAAAACTCTGCAATGATGGAACTAGGGATGTACAAAAGTCACTTACCTTTTAACGAAATGTGATTCGAGGTGGGGGGGAGGTGCTCCGTCCCTCCCCCCGAAATTCTGGCCGGGGGGGGAGGCGCTCCGTCCCTCCCCTCCCGAATCCTGGCCAGCCAGGTCTGCAAATGGCGGTGGCCGTAGCCGCCGCCGTTTGCGTCCCTGCAGTCAGCCGTGATAGGCTACGTAAATCTTTACGTAGCCTATCACGGCTGACTTTGAAAAAAAAAAGCGCATACGCAAATGGCAGCGCCCATGGGCGCCACCATTTGTGTTCCTTATTTTGGCATGTCTAGTCTACGTAAACATTTACGTAGACTATGGCGAAAATAAGGGGAACACAAATAGCGTAGACGCTACGCTATTTGCGTTCCCCTTATTTTCGCCGTAGTCTACATAAATGTTTATGTAGACTAGACGTGCCAAAATAAGGAACGCAAATGGTGGCGCCCATGGGTGCCGCCATTTGCGTATGCGCGTTGTTTTTTTTTTACTCAGCCGTGATAGGCTACGTAAACATTTACGTAGCCTATCACGGTATTTTTTAAAAACCTAGCCGTGATAGGCTACGTAAATCTTTACGTAACCTATCACTTTTTTTTTTTTTTTAACTGGAAATGGCGGCGGCGGCGGCAGCCAGTTGGAAGACCGGCCGCCACCGCCGCTGCTGCTGCCGAACCGCTGCCGGAGCCGCCGCCACCAGGAAGATTCGCCCAAGGTAAGTCCCTTCCCCGGGGGGGGGGGGGGCAGACTGTTTCGCCACCGATTTCGGGGGGCCGAATGCACTGGCATTCGGCCTCCCCGAGATTCATGGCGAAATTCTCTGACATCCCTAGATGGAACATGGATATTCATAAGGATATCAGTTCATCTTAACCAGGCATATTGAACTGCAGGCCTGCAGGCAAAATACAGCCTGCCTGGGGTCCAAACCTGGCCCCTTTCCCTGACTCCTTTCCCCCAACCACCGATCATTTCGTGGTTTCCTGGTCTTTGTGTGATGTTTTGTCCCCATTCTAAAAGTTGAAATGCCTCCCAATGCTGACTTACTGGCAACCAAAGCTTTAAGCTAAAATACGCTGGTTGTTTTGTGGGATATAGTTAATATTTTGGTTAATTTGCCCCTTTTGGTTAATGTTTTGGTTAACATGCCCCCTTTCCCTTTGGTCCTGCCCAGCTCACTACTGGAATGCAGCCTCCAAGAGCTTCTTTAAAATTAAATTAAAGAGGTTCAACACCCCTGATGGAAACACACAAATAGGTAATGGTGGGGCAAGATCGAACCAAAGATGGGAAAAACCTGGTCTGTGCTGAGGATGAACTGGAGTGGCTTGTTGCATCACCCTTTCCATGTGCTGGTTTAAGCGTTTTCAAAACCACCCTTTCTTGCTTCCTGTGCAAGTGAGGCCATGAATAAGGCATCCACATATTGAGCGCGAAGCCCAATTTTCAGATACTTACGAGGTGAAGCAATAGCAAGAAAATAGATTGGAAAGGCAATAACAGATCGAGAGTGTGTCTCAAATCCAGAAAGGAGCTCAGGTTCAGCTGCAAGAAAGAGAAAATTGTGCTTTATCCACTCGCTGCCCTCAGAGCTGTTATGGCAACATTTAGCATTTGGGAGAACAAGCCCAATTTGCTCATTGCCTTGATGGGAGATGAAAGTAGGATGGCGGTTTACCACTGAGTCATTGACCTCGCTCCAGCACAATTACGGATCCGCAGTTCTTAGCGAACGTTCCAAAACACCAGAGTCATTATGGGGAGCTGCCTGATAAGCAATTAGGCTGCAGCATATTACTAGCTATGTTGTTGCTCCTGGAACATACACAGGGGAAATGTACTGCTGTACATGTGGTCTGTATGCTGTTTCTGACACAGACGTCCAGGCTATGTAGGAAAAGCAAAGTGCTTGTAGCAGCACTGAGAGAGTCGCAGAAAGATGGAAATATTCGGGGTGAAACTGCCCTTGAGCAAATACGGATTCTGAACCCTGCATAATGTAGGGGTGCAGAACGTCAGGCCTGGGGTTATATTTCGCCCACTGGGGCCCCCAATCCAGCCCTCTGGGGTTCCCCAAGTAGACATGCCTCTTTCCCTGACTCCATCCCCTTTATCCAGACCACTGGTCATTTGGGGGTTTCCTGGCTTTTGCTCCCCCGCCCCAATTCTAAAAAGTTGAAATGCCTCTGCTGAGATTGAGTTCCTGGCTGTAAGAGCTTTAAACTAAAATAGGCTGGTATTTTTTTGCCCCACCCCTTTCACCCTCGGCCATGCTCCTTTTGCCTTTGGTCCTGCCCACCACTGGAATGTCGGCCATGATAGCCTCTCCAGAATGGAATTTGGCCCTCAGGCTGAGAGAGGTTCAACAGCCCTGATATAAAGGGGAGCATTTTCAGGGGCAGGATGTGTGAATCAGCAAAACTCAAGCTCACTGAAGTTCTCCAAATTCCAGCATGAAGCTTGTTCTAACTCAAGTCTGTGTCAGGAATGAATCTGAGCTTGTGGAGATGTCTGGCAGCTCAGATTTGGAATCAGAATGGGAACAGCCAGAACAGAGGGAGGCAACCTCTCCAGTGCACCCAGATACGACAAGACTTTCTTCTCAAGGCCTTGACACACAGATGGCCTAGCCTGAACGCCCCCCCTTTCCTCCACCATGAGAACCCAGGTTTTGGAGGAGGAGAGTGAGGGGCATGACTTGTGGGATGCTAGGATCTGTCGCAGAGTGAAGCAGGAAAAGTTAGGGGCAGAGCTCAGATGCTCTGCCAGGTTGTCCACTCATGGAAGCCAACATAGGAGGGAGCCACTGTAAGGGAGGGGCATCCCTGCGAAGCACGTCTGGCCATAAAGTTCATGCCCAGGCTGCTGGCAACTTCTCTAACTTCCACTTCGTCTCTTCTATTGATCTTTGTAGGTGTATGGATTAGGTGGCTCTATGCAGTCTGAGAGTTTCCTAGAATTGGCATTTGTAAAGAAACTAGTTATTCACTAATAACGTAGTGTTGGCCTCAAGCTTTGTTTCCTGGAGTGTGTTGATCGTGAAGGGAGAGAACAAAAGAACGTGACAGTCTGTATCAGATTGTGAGCTTGGTTTTTTTCCCCTTTTCACATGAAAATCCGTCCATATGTTCATGCATCTTTTTTTCCAAATATATGCATCACGTTCATGCATCTCTGAAATGTACACATTCTTCTCCCATTGACTGAAGTGGATTTGTGCGCATCTTTTTCAAAAGTGCACATTTTTCCATGCACATTTTTCAAACGTAGGCATTTGGAATGTAGGCATGCTGAATGGATTTTTTGGGTCCGTGAATCACATTACCAGCTTGGAAATGTACTGACTTTGACTGCAGATGGCGTCTGAGTCCGTGCTCGGTCCGGAAGGTGTGAACCGGATAAATCCTGATAAAAAATGAACTGAAATGAATTTCTTATACATCCCTATTCAGGGGAGAATCAACAGACAGATGAGGTGAAATCTTTCTGCACTCATCAATTTTACCTCTGCAGCCTCCCACCCCCAACTATTTTGCCCCCATTTACAGCCCAGGGAGCTGAAAAGCGGCCTGGGGGAGGCAGGGAGGGGCTGTGGAAGGCATTCAGTGGTCAGGGGAATGGTTCAGTGTCCCAATCTCATCTGCCATCTCTCTCCTACAAATGCCCCCCTCCCATTACTGTTATTGAGCAAGCAAGCACACTGTTTAGAACAGTTGGGGGAACCTACGCCCCCCAGATATTGTTGGACTACAACTCCCATCATCCCAAGCCAGCATAGCCAGTAGTCGGGGATGATGGGAATTCTCAGGCTTTCCACCCCTGGTTTGTTTGTTTAAAACACTGTTTTTTTATGCTGCCCTTCATTATACAGATTTCAGGGCGGTGGACAGCATACCCCCGCCCCCAAATCACACAAAACCAAGAAAACAGCAGATGAAACCTCAGAACAGAGTGAAACAGCCAGCCCAGCTGCTTTTGATTAAATATGTGGTTTTTGCCCTTCAAGAAGGTAGTGGGCTCTCCCACACTGGAGGCGTTCAAGACAAGGCTGGACAGCCATCTGTCAGGGATGCTCTGACTTGGATTCCTGCACTGAGCAGGGGGTTGGACTCGATGGTCTTGTAGGCCCCTTCCAACCCTACTGTTCTATGATTCTAAGAAAGAGTAAATACTGGAAGGAGATGAGAGAGAGAAAAGGACGATGAAAGGGGAGAATGAGCCAGGCTGTGCCGAGATGGACAGACAGCCTCTATTTTCATAGACGTGCTCTTCTCCTTCCTTGTGCAGGTTACACATATAAATGAGCATTAATTAATACAAAGACAGCTGCTTTAATGACTCTTTTGGCTTCTCGTTTGTAACCTCCTGGCTCAGCAGGTGCCTGGCCTCTCACACAGCTGGGCTGGCTGCAAGCGGTTCCACGGTGGATGATTCATTACCAGTGCGGTGCAGGTTAAGCAAATAACCCTCCCCTGCATTTCTCTCACTGGCCGGCTCCTAGTTTTTAATGACCGGCTCTCTTTCGTGCTCTCTCTGGTTTGAGGAAGGGTGCTGTTACAAGATGGGCACAGAAGAGGGCACAGCTTCTCCCTGCTGTGAGCCTTCCTGCTCTCCCTTCCTGCCCCACCCCCATGAGAGGCAGAGAGAATCTCATACGTGCTCAGGCACTGTGTATGGGCCACGGTGTGAAGAGAAATCTAGAGTGTACATACACACAGCTTGAACTTCTGGCAAGAAACGAAATGCTGTCCTTGGCCATGGGGTGCAATATGAAGATATAAGGCATCATTGTCTACTGTTGCATTGTTATGATGCAAGGTCTTTGGTCACATGAAAGATGTAGCCAGACAGGATCTTTGAATACATGGAGGTTGGGGATGGAGCCAGATGGTATAACCCTGATCCCCCCCCATTCTTTTCTACATTCTTTTCTACAGGGATGAACGTCCAAACACCTTATCTGAAGTGTGGGAAACCTTTTCAGCCCAAAGGTCAAATTCCATTCTCGGAAAGGTCTTATTCCATTTGTGGGTGTGGCCAAAAGCAAAGTGGGTGTGGCCAAACTGTGATTATTAGCAATGATTATTAAGCCTACTCACAAGTAAGCAGGACAAGACTTGACAGGTCTACTCATAAGTAAAGAGGGCAAGCCTCAGAAGTAATCAGGATTCAATCACTCAGCAACTTCCTCCCCAGGCCCTGCAGTTCTTCCCTGCAGGGAAAAGCTCTCATCTCTGATCAGAGCTGATCAGAGCTAAGAGCTTTCCTCTTCTGCACAGTGATAAAAGGCTCCCTTGCTCACTATGCAGCATGGAAAAGCTGCTGCAGAAGAAGCTGGCTGGCCAGATGGGGAACCCCTGTGGCTGGAAATTCTCCATCCTGTCCTAAATACTTGGCACTGGCAAGTAGAGTGGCAGCTGAGTTCACTGTAATACCAGAAGTGTCAATGAGTTGCATTGGGACTGATCCCCTTTAATGTGCACAGGCTGTGACTCATAAGGTATATATTGGGGGTCCAACATGTGGCACAGAAAGTAGGAGGTTAAGAGACACCCAGGGGGTGTCTCCATGAGCGATTTACTCCAAGTTGGCTGTGTTTGGAGGTCATTAGGGATACATGACGTTGTGGCCATCCAGCAGCCACCCCGGAGCTTCTTATGGAAAAACCAGATTTCCTGAAACTGCTTAAAGTCCGATTATTTTCCTTAAGTCGGGTTCTTGGAGGTATATTTGCTGTATGCCCCAACCCCTGCATTGACCTCGGGAATGCTAGCCCTGCCGAGGGGTGTGCCTTTCACTGTGACCCTGGTCAAGGGGTGTTTCCTGTGTGTTTCCCATCAGTGTGTTTTCCAGAACAAACCAATTAGTGTCTACTCAGAAGTAACTCCCATTGTGGTCAATGAGGCTTGTCCCCTGAATGCACACATCAGAATTTACAGAGATCCCCCACAATTGAAATAGCACTAATTTAAAGTGCACTAATTTAATTTAATAGCACTAATTTAAAGCACTAATTCACTAAAAGCTGTAAAGCACTTTCTCAAAGCTGCGATTCTCCATTGTTTGGTCTATTGCCATTCGGAAGTAACTACTTCCACCTTCGATCATCCTGATCCTGCACAGTATCGGGTTAGGAAGGGGGCTGGTTTCCCATCCATTTCCCCTCCCTCTCTTTCCCAGCATAAACATAGGTGTGTCTACTCGGGAGTAACTCCCACTGTGGTTGATGAGGCTTGTTCCCAAAATGTGCACTCCCGAGCTTCCCATGAATTGAAATAATGCATTTAGAGAGCCTTAATGTCAAAGCTTCAAAGCTTAAATTGATCGCAGCAGGCAGCTAGAACACTGTTCCTTTCATGATTGTTGGGGGGTGGGGCGGGAAGAGAAAGAGTGATTTCTGTGGATACAGGGGAGGAAACTTCCCTGATTTTATCAAAGAGAAAGGGGGGAGAACCTAGATAGGGGGATAGCCTCTCTTATTGGTGGAGAAACCCCTGCCAGTCACATGATGTTCACTTCAACCCTCCCACCCAGCCCACCTGGAAGTATGTTCTGTGAAGCAACTGTGATAAACTCACTCATGGAGCCCTGTGTAGGCCAAAGCTGGCTCCCTGGAAAATCTAGGTAAGCCACGATTGGCTTCTCCTTCCATCTCCTTCCATTGTGGTGGAGAACCCCCCCCCCCACAAGTCAGGGCATTGAGTCAGGTCTACGTACCATCCTGTCCTGTCTCTCCGGCTCTATACTACCTGCTCTCTGGGCTTTAGCCTAGAGGCAAAACCAGCCTAGGACACCGGGGCAGGGCTGAGAAGTAGCATCAGAAGAACAGTGTGCATGAGAGTGGCACTCAGCTGTATTTTAAACTTGGCTTGTAGAACAGTCGCCCCCAAAGTGGACCGCCACAGAGATGCATTGTCCAACAGAAGGGCTGAGCAGGCCTCTCCCTGGGCTTTTGCTTGGTAATATTTGTACTCCCTTTATGATCATCCCCCTCCCTCATCTTGAATCTGTATCACATTGAAAAGGTCTTGCTTGGGAGCAAGTTAGCCTTCCCCAGCCTGGTGTCCTCCAGGTGTTCTGGACTTCAACTCCCATCAGACCCAGACAGCATGGCCAATAGTCTGGAATCCTGGGAGTTGTAGTCCAAACCATCTGGAGGGCAGCTGGTTGGGGAATGGTGGGCTAGGACTAGAGATTTAAAAAGAAAGGGGGAAAGATACAGAGGACACCCACAAGAACAGTGTGGTTGTGGGGGGAGTTAGTTAAGAAATGACAGCCAATCTTGGATGATGGAAGCAGAAGCCCATGGAGAAGCAGTATCTGGGGTGGTGTCAAGGGTAAGCATGGTTGGGCACCTGCCAAGGGCCTATACCACAGCAGGGGCCCACTGACAAGAGTGTCCTGGAGTTGCCACTGCCTACTTGCTTACTGGCTCTCTGCCTGTCAAGTAAGTAAGTGGTGGCAATGATGAGAAAGAGGAGGAAAAGCAAGACCAGCTGGTAACAACGAAAGTGAGAAAATACTCACCAAGCGAGGGGCCCATTGAGGGTCTTTAGCCAAAGGCTCTCAGAAGTCTGGAGCTGGCAGACCGTATGATGTCTGCTGAGGTTGTTGGATCCTGGAACCCACCCAGATTCTGCTTGAAGGCCTTGAATTTACTTTGTTGCCTGTTACACATCCCCCTTATTTTTAATCCTTTTGTATAATGTACAAAGTACATTTTTAACTATTGTCTTGCAATTCCCTCACAATAACCCTGTGAGAAATGTCATGTGCTCAGTTTAAAGAAGAGACCATGGTTAATGTGTTATTTTGTCAGGCCTTCAGCTACACTGCCTCCAGGTCCTGGGTGGGCAGCCTGTGAGACAACAGGCAGGAGAGTTTCCCTGAGCACCCCCAGGAAGCTCTGGCTGCAGGAAGAAACTACCTGATACCTGGCCAGACCAGCGAGAAAGCTTCTCGAACAACAATAGCCCAGTCCAGCTCATGTGATAATGCCTGACTCCAATTAATGCTTCCAGGCCTTTGAACAGCAAAAGGGCACTTCCTCCATATTTTCCTTGCCTCACTTTTCCTTCTGCCTCACCACACGCAGCCTTGCCTCATTCCCAGGCCCCTTTACCTTGAGAAGTGCTGGGTATATATCCAACTCTTCTCAAGAACCTAGGTTTTTGGCTCTGAGGACCAACCCACTTAGCATTGGACCGCACCATTATTTATTGGCCTGGATGTTTGATTTGGGTCCCAAAACTTATTTTGTGGTACCATGTCATTAAATTGAGTTCCTTTGCCATAGATGAATCAATGGACTTTCTGGGTTCCACATTCTTGAGAGTAGGGATGTACAGATTTTGGTAAATCCCTTCCATCTGTGTTCGGTGGATTATCAGACATCTTTTGTTCCGTTGTCTGCTCATCGATGGAATTGGATGTGTTTTAGAGATGTATGAGAATTTTGTTGCAATTGATCAAGTACACAATAGCGAGAATGCACATTTGCACTAATGTGCACTTGCGCTAATGTGTATTAGTGCAAGTGCACATTTTTGCAAACACCCCGCCCAGTAAAAAAAGGTCCACAAATCTGTGGCATCTGTGAAACTTGGAAAAAGTTGTTCCACTGTGGAATCCACAGGTCAGATTTATAGAAATCCAAACTCATTTGAATCCATTGTGGATTTCTCTGACATCCCTCCTTGAGGGTTCCTTGTACCAACATCGTGGACTGGAATATAGCTAGGGCTCCTTGTAGGAGAACAGTGTCCTGGGAACATTAGTATATGATTTGGAATAGTGTATGAATAAGTACATAATTGAATAATATCGTGTCTGGGATATTATTTAAGCCACACTTATTGAATAAAGAAGTAAGAGCTAGGAATCAATTTTGGCCTTTTTCCCCCTCTGCCAGGGGAATGGTGGATACTTGGGAACCCCTCAGTACTTGCCACGGTGTAGTAATTACATGAAAGCCCCTATCGCCAATGACATGTGTTCTGTTTGTACGGCGTGGGACTCGTTGCTTGTTTAACAATGCACAGAGCATTGTTCCGGCTGGAGTCATTACGCCACAGAATTGATATTGCTCATATGCAGAGGCCTAGGAGATAAGGTGTGTGGCTTCTGCACAATGTCAGGCCTTGATAACATCATCACAGGGGGAAATTAAAAACTCCTTGCCATGTCAGGAAAGCTCAACATGCCCGAAGGTACATCAGCGGCTCCCAATGAGACTGACAAGGCAGGGAGCGCTGCGCAGCCTCGTGAGAAAGGAGAGAGACCTCAACACAAAGGGGCGCCTGCCCCCTGCAAACGAAGAGGAATTCATACAGTTGTTCATGGCCTTGATCAGGAGCTGTGAAGCTCATCTGTCTGCAAGCTCTCGTGGCATTCAGGAAGAAGCAGGAGAGAGAGACCTGTTGCTGTGGGTGAAACTGGCTCTTATCAGAGACACCCAAATTGGCACCCCTTATCATGTTCAATTAATTTCATGTATCAAGGGCAGCTATTTCCATATCTCCCCCCCCCCGAATGCAGCCCGATATGTAAACCAGGGAAGAGAAAAATGGCCAGATTAGGGTGGCCAGGCATTCTACTTTACAGAGGACAGTCCTCTATGAGAAGGTCTCTATATCTGGCTTAAAATTGACCAACTGTAACATGGGAGAACAGGGGCCTTGAAGTTGCCCATCAAGTGCCAACACCTGGACAGCACTCTGAGCAGGGACACAAGACCCCTAGGCCCTTTCTACATGAGGCATTTATCATGTGCTTGTGATTGGTCACTCACGGAAGTTTGTAGTCCCAATACATGAAGTCGTCATCCTCCAGGGCACCTCCTGCTCTTTGCAAGCTTTATCACATTTTTTTTTTCATGACGATGAAAGTCTGGCATTTTCCCTCCTCCCACTGTGAACTGCGGTCAGTCTATGGTGTACTGAAGAAATGGAGCTTTAGCACAGCAATAGCACAGTGCCATCTAGTGGCTTTATAATGAAACATATACAACTTGCCCAGAAAGAGAGAAAAAGGGAAACACTACGGGGAAAGGAGCTGATCATAATCCCGCAAGGAATCTGGAAGCAGCAGCTTCAGTAAAATTGCGGGATTTTAGCTTCATATAGAGAGAGCCCTTGTCATCTTCTCCACTGTGGTGAGATGTCTTGTATTTCTATTCCATTATTAAATAACTATTACATGATAGCTATTATTTCTAGATTTGCACTTATACATATAAATGTGCATATGCAAATGTTATGCAAATCAGTGTCCTCCTTTGTCCTCCTTTTTGGGGATGCATTTCCTCTTTTTTGGCAATGGGCAAGTGGCCACCCTAAGTTTAATGATGTCAGGACACAAAAAGTGGGATTGCGTCCTCTGAAGGGGAAATGGCACAGGGCTGCCATTTTCAGTGGCAGGCCTCTTTTTCTGAGAATGGGTGCAGCTCCTCCCTATATTTCTTTTATTCACATCACAAGAGAGCCATATGCTTCTAAGTGGAGATATAGTTGCCACATGACTGGGTGTCTAGAATCAGCCATATGTGAAAGGAAAAGGGGCAGCTCCCACCCCTACCAGCCTTGTAGAGAATCCTTGGATCTGGAAGAAAGCCAGTTCAGCTTCATCCTAATTCCTTCTCCTCTGCTGCTCTATTGCTGGCTAGGATTCTGGAATATCCTGCCTGGCCTGGCCCGAGGCATTTTCCTGGCTGAAGTGAAATGGTGCCAACACCCCCTACCACTAGGGCCAGGTCTTTAAAAAGTCTTGCTGCATCCTTCATTGGCACTGAGAGCTGCTTGACTGCCCATAACCACTTGCCTACATCTCAGCAAGGTGGATACTGTCGAGTCCGGGCTCATGTCCCCACACTGCCCCCATGACAAGGGGTGGCCCTTTTCACACACTGTGTGTATTGCATATATGTGAGTGAAGGAGACTTACAGAATATGTAGGAGGTTGCGTGCCTTTGGGTATTCAGAAGGTGTTGCTGAACTATTCCCCCTTATTATTCACTTCTAGAGCACTGCTAACATACAAATTGCTTTACAAGCTGCCTCCCATTCATGCTCACAGTGGGTTATGTTTATTCCAGATCTTTAGATAAGGGATTCCAACCGGGGCGACAGTGGTTGCTGAGGTCTATCCCATGAGCTGATAGAAGGGGGGTTGAACTAGACCGGCCATGGAGAGCATCAGAAGAGCCCTGCTGGATCAGACCAATGGTCCATTTACGTTCAGAATCCTGTTTCTCCACAAATGGTTCTGGGAAGCCCAGAAGCAGGACATGAGGGCAACAACACCCTCCCACTCACGTTTCACAGCAAGTGGTATTCAAAGGCACGCTGCCGTTGATCCTGGACGTAGCGTACAGTCGACATAACTACTAGTCACTGGAAAATTTAACTAGATGTTTCACCGAAAATGAAACGTTGAGGCAAATTCGGTGGTTCCTGCTTTGGTGAAGCATCTTAGGAAAAAAGCATTTAGAAAGGCTTTATTGAGATTCATGTGGCATTTTCTCTTTCCAACCCATTCTCTCTCTCTCCCTCCCCCCCCCCGCATCTTTCTTCCGATCCCTCTTTTTTCTCATTCAGACTTTCCCACTTATTTGATTATTTCTTTGCCATGTTTATGGAGGTCTGAATGATGGTTAAATGCAAACAAGGGGTGCGCAACAGACCCATATCTTTTAATCAGGGGGATCCTGTGAAGATTCTGAAATGTCAAGGTTTGCATTGAAGGAAAGGAAAAGGAGGGGAGAGCTTGTGGGGTTATATTGGGAAGAGAAAAAAGAGAGAGACAGGTGATACATTGTTTAAAACTAACTTTATTGGCTCACAACTGTGTACCAAAATTAATGTGTAGGTTTTTAAAAGAAGAAGAAGAAAATAATCATAGGAACTTCCAGGGAAGCAAAAAGAACCTTGTTAAGACTAATAAGATTTCTTAGGCAGTTTTGTTCTTCCCTGGTCCAGGCCCAACTTTTTGCCTACTCTCACTAGTCTTCAGGATTCTTCATGCCAAATGTGCCCTTCACCCCTCAAACGTGAGCCGCCTGCCCATGGTACATGTTCTCATAGGATGTGTGCCCTGTTCTATACTTGGCCTCTATGTTCAGTCCTTGTCAGGCTGCCCACTTCTGGCTGGGATGGCATGGCTTTGCCCACCAGTAAGAGCAACTCCCTGCCATGCTTTTGTGCCTCCTTCTCCTCCTCCTCCTCCACAGCAGAAACAGAAGGGGTTGCCACACCGCACACATGGATCCGTCAGAGAGACAGATGGCTCCGCAAGACCCAGGGTGCATTAATGCAATTTTAATTAAACTTACTTTCTTAGCTACGTGGGCCTGGGGGAGTTGGAACACTGTGGAGCAAAACAACATTTCCAGAACTTGGCTCAGCTGCTTTCATTCCCTTCCTTTTGACCTTCCTCTTTAAAACCAGACATTATCTTGACAAATATGTGGTCCCAGAATCTGGAGGGTGGGGGGCACTTATGAGGGAGGAGTGGTAGGTAGGAAGGAACAGCATCCCCCCCCCGCCAGACTCACTTGTGGTACCAGAGCCTGGTAGCAGGGCCGGCGTCAAGGCTAAGCATGATTGGGCACCAGCCAAGGGCCCACACCCCAGCAGGGGCCCACTGACAAGAGCTGCTCCACCGCCACCATTGCAAACTACTTATTCACCAGCCTCTCACTCTGGCCCAGACAATGGTGGTGTTAAGGAGGAGAATAATTAGATGCTGCTGCCTGCTTGCTCTGCCTTGCAAGCAAGCAAGCAGTAGCAATGATGAGAAAGAGGATGAGAAGCAATAGCGGCCGGTGAGAAAGCAGATGCACTGAGGGAGGGGGACACTGAGGGTGTCTTGCCCAAGGGCCCTCAAAAACCTGGGGACAGTGCTGTCTCATGCTGCTGTATGTGTGTGAAGAATCAAAACTGCCCTTGAAGGGGATTTGCAGGGAATAATTGGTTGATGAGGAAGGGTTATGCATCTTCCTATTGTCTCCAAGCCTTGCATTAATTTTACAAGGGAAACACAGAGACCTGATCTGCATTATTGCAGGGTTAGCCACCGTGGCTTGTTAACCACCCTGCATGTGCCGGTCACATGGTGGGTGCGGGGGCAGGGAATCAGCATATTTACCTTTGGCGGCACGGCTTCCTGTGTTGTGAGAAACTGGCCAGGGTGGCTTGTTGCTGTGGTTAACAAGCCACCCAGAACCATGAGCTGTTGTAGGGTCCTGCAACAAGCCACCCCAGTCAAGTTCACATAACATAGGAAGCTGCAGTGCTGAGAGTAATTATGCTAATCCTCCCAGCATGTGACCGCCATATGCAGCGGGGGAAAGAAGCCACCATGGTTTATTTCCCCCGTCATGATCATGCAAACCAGCCCAGAGTTGGAAAGTCTGCATTCCCCTTGCAGCATCTAGCTTGGTCCTTAGAGAGAAGCCAGATGGGAGATGCTGAGTTGTACACCATAGAATGGAGGAAGCAACTGTGAGCCCACATCAGGGCTTGTCACCCAGAAGGAGGTCCCAGTCTTACATCCCCCATTCTGCCCCTCTGGTCTCCAGGGCCCCCTTTTCAGGTGGGGCTTGGGAAGCGTGCAGTTTTCATGTATCTAGAGCAGGGGGCAAGTGATCTTAGGGGCAGGCTGAGGCTTCCTCCTCCCACATTGCTCTGTCCTGCTAATTGATTCATAATCCTTCTGGTTTATGATGGGGTGTGTGTGTGTGTGTGTGTGTGTGTTAACCGCAGCTGTTTTAAAATTGTTTTATTGCTGGCTTGTTATGCTTGCTGTTCTTTTTCTGCATCGCTGTGTTTATTGTATTAAATTATTTGTTGTTACCGCCTTGAAATATGAGGAATGGTGGAGAATGAATATATTAAATAAACAAATAAAGCTAAATTGAAATTAATAAAACCAGGCTCCCAGTCTTCATATTATAGCTGCATTCCCTTCCTGTGGAACTCCCTGCCATTGGAGGTCAGGCAGGCGCCAATGTTGTGTTGCTTTTGGTGCCTCCTGAAGACACTGCTATTTCGAGAGGCCTACCCCGCAGGACCACCTGCTGTGGTTTATTAAGTTCAGAATCTGTTTTTTTAAACTGTTTAAACTGTTTTAATTATTCTTTTATCTTGTTGTTCACTGCTCCAAAATCTTTCATGTGGAGGGGTATATAAATATTGTAAATAAATAAATAATAAATAAATACACTGAAATCTTTCCCTGCATTCCACTACCTCATTCACATGTAGCAAAATTTGGGCAGGCATTTTGGTGAGGTGTGTGTGTGTGTGTGTATTTGTGACCTTACTTGTGGTGACAGGGTTCATTTGGGCTGATCACCATTTTTGTCTGCAGCAGTCCCTTTGGAATGATGCTATGTTATGATGGCGTGGAATTCCCAGGAAATTTCTGGGGAAAAAATGGTGGTGGTCACCAGAGGCCTAAAGGAGTCCCACCATCAGCAGGAGAAGAGCTGCCATGAAATTGGCAGTGACAGAAATAAAAGGTGTGTGTGTGTGTGTGTGTGTGTGTGAGAGAGAGAGAGAGAGAGAGAGAGTTTCCAGTCCCCTTTGGTCTCCTTGTCTTCCCACATTTCAAACAAAGTTCTCCCAGGAGAACATTCGGCTCATCATAACTGCTTTATACTGCTTGTATAAAGGGCTGCTGCTGATACTGCTTCCTCCCATTTCCTTTTGCACCTGAAGGGGGATCTGAGGATAGAGCAGGTAGAGCCCATGGCAGCTCATCAGAGACAAATGCAACCAAATTCATTCTTCAATATATGTATAACAATAAAAGAGGATGTCTGTCTGTCAGCACCATAGCTCCAAGAATGTGAAACCTACACACCTGACACTTGCCAAGCATACTAAGGTGACCATAGGAGTGTGCACCTCAGGGTTATTTGGTTTTGAAAATGCATTAATTAGATCAAATTAATTGAAATGTGTCCATATGTTTGAAGCCTGAAGAACCAACTTCAGTCACTGGGTGGTAGGCTTCTCTAGCCAGCACATTTGCAGTTAATAGAATTTGAAGCCGGGCGGTGGAGTAGTCTGAGGGACAGAGTTATACAGCTGCCCCATCCCACTGCTGTGGGGCAGTCCCCTCAGGGGAATGCAGTGGACAGACCCTTTCCTTGGGGGCTATTGGAGTGCACCATGGCAGGGGCTGTGCCTAGAGGTGTCAGCATCATGGCTTTACTCAGACAGGGCAGGCATAATAAGCCCAACTCTGGCAGCTGTGTAAGTTTGCTTGACAGCTTTACTGTATCAAAATAATGGGTATTCAAATCTGTGCGGAGCCATGTCTGTTCGCTAGTATGCAACAATACATTCAGGTTCGGCTCTGAATATGGGGTATTATTCCCCCTCTGCTCCTGTTTTCATTTGGTGAGAGTGTTGCACTTTATGATGCAACCTACAGTGACTGTGTGCTCTGTATAGGTTCAGTTGTGTGAAAATGGTAACAACAACAACAACAATTCTCCTTTATACTGGAAGGAGACAGAATTCAGCACTCATGTTTATAGGACTGGTTGAAGCCCATATCCAGAAAGGATTGAGCCAAACTCATTGGACATGAGAAATGCCCAACGGGGCTTCCTGCCTTTGCTTAACGAATTCTGATAATGCGAAGGACCAGCTCCCAGGTGCCAAGTAATCAATCAGGTGAGCAGGGATGCGCAAGCAACATCCATCTTCTTGGAACAAAGGCTAGCTGCCCGATCCATACACCTGATCTCTTAATTCAGAGTACTGGGCTTCAAGACCATTCTGGTCTCAGATGAAGTCAACAGGACTGGGGCGGGGGGCTTAAATCCCCAAGAATTTGGCCTAACTGTGTTGTGGATCACAGCCAAGGGAGCCCAACAGCATGAGATGCCAACGTGGGTAGATTCCTATGGAGCCTAGGTGGAGGGGCAGTAGGGAGTGATCGAGAGTGAGAGAGAGAGAGTGAGAGCATCCAGCAGCCATCCCTCCTTCTTGATTGATGATGAAATAGCCAGAAAGTGATGGGACTGAGAGACAAGGCCATTGCAATTAAACATCCTGCCATCAGCCCCCTTGATCACTGGGAAAATGTGTCAAGCCTTTCTCCTGATAAGCTTGCAGAGGTGTAGAATAAGGGAGCCACTCTGCCACCGTGATGTTGTCAAGAGAGGGGAATTGGAACCATTTCATCGATAAGGAGAAGGTGACATGTGGGAAGCATGCATGGACGCAAGGTCGATTTTGCTGCTCAAAGTTTAAGACAGTTATTCTATTTACTTCTGTTTCAGGCTGGAGACCAACCATGGTTATTTCAGAGAAGAGGAGGCGGTCTGAAAGAGGTATTAAGAACATCACAAAGTTTTGCTTTGTGAACTGTCCAGAGAGCTTTGGCAGTTGGGCAGTATAGGAACAAACAAACAAACAAACAAACAAGAAGCCTATGTAGTCCAGCATTCTGTTCCCACAGCAGCCTACAAAATGCCAATGGGAAGCAGGACATGTGGACATGAGCATCCTGCTGCTCATCTTCCCCAGCAATTTGTATTAAGAGGCATATTGCCTCTGATCCTGGAGGTGGAATATATATAGCCATCTTGACTTACTGATATCCTCCATGAATTTGGCTAACCCCCTTTTAAAGCTGCCCAAGTTAGTAGCCACCACTACATCTTGGGGTTGCTGGTTCCATCATTTAATGAGGCACTGTATAGGGATGTATGAACCCATGACTTCTGGTCCGAGGGGGTCTGCAGTGGGGAAATCTGGGCCTCTTGGAGCCCCTCAGATTTCCCCAGAGCCTTACTGTGTCCATTGGATTTCGTGGGGTGGCTTTCCTCCATTCTAAACGGTGTGATCAGCTAACGGTGGCCACCATTAGCCAATCACAGAAAAATATGGCTATAAATTGTGTCGTTCATGGCATTTGCAGCTGTAAAGCACTTCCTTCTATGTAAATTGTGGCCATTTATACCATTAGAATAGAAGGACTGTTTCGAATGGGAGAGAGCATGGGAAATCTGACGGACCGGGAGGTGAGTGGGGTCAGTCCACGGCGGACTTAGCAGGTTGGATCCTTGAGAATCCGGCCTTATTTGAATCTGCAGCGGATTTCTTCGCCATCCCTAGCACTGTGTGAAGAAGTACTTCCTTCAATCTTCCCTGACTCTCCCACCGTTCAGCTTCATGAGATGACCCCGTTGGGTTCTAGAACATGATGAGAGAGGAAGATAAACCTCTCCCTATCCCTTATCATCTACCCCAGGCATAATTTTATACACCTCCGTTGTTACTGCCCATTATCATCTCTGACAAGCAGATGTCACAGGTTATGTAAAGGAAGGAAAACACACACACAACTTCTTTGACAAGGGGTAACAGAAATGAGCATGGGGTTATGGGTAATGATGACTGTCATAATACCTTCAAATCTCTTAGCACCCATTGACTGTTTCCAGACTTACAGCCCAATTCAAAGCAAGCACTGAGTGTTGTGCTATATGTAATGAAGAAGATGGTGGTGTGAAGGGGAGATGAGACGATTATACCCAAATTGCCACAAGGTCACCCGCAAGTCAAGGAGGACTAATACGGTGGGGAGATGGCTTTATTCCATTACAATCTCAGCATTTTACCATTTTCTAAGACGCATGGACATCAGTTTATGGGACAGGAGGCTGCACTGGGAGAAATATGCTTAGCTTCTTTCTCCCTCCCCTCCACCTTTTGCAAACCAAGAATTACCCTTCCAGAACTCCAAATTTATGCAAGTGGAAGTTCTAGTGCAGCACAGTGTCCAAGGGGAATGCTGGGAGTTGGAGGGCTTTTTTCTGTCTAAACATGCATAGGATTGTGCCCTAAGGGATTATGACTGCTTATCCAATTCTTTATTTATTTGGTATGGAATAAACCATACAAAATGAAAGAAGGAAGCATGGATTAGCATCTGGAGTAAACTAATACGTAACCAATTATTCTGAGTGTATGTAATCTCAATACCCACTGGCTTAGTAGAGACTGTATTGATAGATACCCATTCCCAGCTACTTGAATTTGTTCCATGTTTGCAAAATAAATGTTTTGTATCTTAAGCAGTTCATTGTTCAGAAATCTTTAGAGCTCATGGGATTTTCTGTGGATGAGGCACCTTTCTGATGAAGAGAGTAGCTTTTGCTCAAGAGGGTGTGGTTTTTTTTTTACCTCAGGGAGTGCGGCTTACATGAGGCAGGACAGTTACAGCCAGATGTCCTGCTAATATTTAGTCAAAAGCTACTCTGCTGCTAAAGGCAGGTCCACACATTATGATTGCTGCAGTAATTCAGGCCAGGACTGGGCCACCATTCACATGGGTGTGCACACTGGCATTTAAAGACATGTGTATATGCATGCATAATATCCGCACTTCATGTGTTTATTTTATGTATTTATTTACAACATTTATATACTGCTCCACATCTAAACAGATTCCAGAATGATTAACAATAAAACTAAATAAAAGGAATAAAACACAATATTAACGTTTAAAAAACATCTGTTTCCCGCCTCCCAGCTGAGCACAGCAGAGCAGAGCAGAGCAGATGAAGCTGCTCCAGCTGGTCCAGGGACTACAGAAGCAAGCAAGCTCCCAGAGAGCGAGCGACCAGTGTGAGTGCACAGGGGGAGCAAACAGGAGTTGGCCAGGGGAGTTGGCCAGGGGAGTTTGGCAGGGGAGTTCGGCAGGGGAGGTCAAAGGGGAGGCCCCTAACATTTTTTTAAATTTTTTTTTTTTTAAAAAAATATTTTTCTTGTAACACATACTTCCACACCAGTGGGACTCTGCTTTTAACCTCTAGTGAGTAGAGGAGCAGGCACAGGCTAGTCTAGAACAATCAGAAAGCTAGACACAAAAAGGGAAAAGAAGCTATAGAAGGACAAGTCTCTCCAGTGGTGGTGACCTGCAAGATGTGTGCAATGTTTGTTTTCTTGAACAACATGGCCTACACCTGCAACAAGTGCAAGTTGATCACGCTGTTGGAAGAAAAAGTAAGAGGACTGGAGTGGCGAGTGTCGACCCTCCAGGGAATAAGAGAACACGAAGAGTTCTTGGACAGAATGGTGGAACTACAGCAGCAAAGTGAAGACCAGAAGCTTGAAGAGCAACAGCAAGCTGAGACAGAAGTGGGAAATGCTGAGGTGAGGAAAAATGCAGTAGAGGATACTCCTTGGAAAAGGGTGACAGGAGAAGAAGAACTGGGCACCACTCTGCACCAGTGGAAGCAGTGGAGCTGTGGAACCAATTCCAGGTACTTGCGGATGAGACTGGAGGACAGCCTGCAGAGGAAGAATCACAGGGGAACCTGCACGAGAGTGAGCAAGAGGCTGAAGGTCAGTCAAACAGAGGCGATGAAACCCAGGCCTACAACAAGAAGAAGAAGAGAAAAGTAGTAGTAGTGGGAGACTTCCTTGCTGCATGGGATCGAGACCCAAGTATGTCACGAAGACCCGTGGACTCGCCAGGTATGTTGTCTCCTGGGAGGACGAATTAGAGATGTGACTGAAAGGTTGCTTGCACTCATAAAGCCCAATGACAGGTATCCCTTTCTTCCCATCGTTGTGGGAACAAATGATACCGCCAAGCGGAGCTACGAAGAAATCACGTCAGACTTTGAAGCTTTGGGAAGGAAACTCAAGAACTTTGGGGCCCAGATAGTTTTCTCATCCATTCTTCCAGTAGTTAGAAGAGGAATAGAAAGGGAAAGAAAAATACTCTGGGTGAATGACTGGCTATGAAGGTGGTGCCGGTGTGAGAGATTTGGATTCTGGGACCACGGGCTGTACTTCCTGGAAGATGGGCTGTTGGCAAGGGATGGGTTGCACCTAGGGATGTCAGAGAATTCCACAACGGATCTCGAATGCCAGTGCATTCGGCTCCCCGAAATCCATCGCGGAACGGCCTGCCCCCCCTGCCCCCCGCGGATCCCCCCTGGGACGAGACTTACCTTGGGCGGATGTTCCGGACAGCGGCGGGTCCAGCGGCGGTTTTGGTGGTGGTGGTGGCGGCGGCAGCTGGTCTTCTGACCGGCTGCCACCGCCACCATTTGCAGTCTGTGTCATTTTTTTTCATAGACGTGATAGGCTACGTAAAGACTTATGTAGCGTATCACGTCTGGGTTTAAAAAACCCCAAAAAACGCATACGCAAATGGCGGCGGCTACGGCTGCTGCCATTTGCGTTCCTTATTTTTCACCGTCTTAGTCTACGTCAATATTTACGTAGACTAAGATGAAGAAAAGAAAGGGGAACGCAAATAGCGTAGTGGGCACTATTTGCATTCCCCTTTCTTTTCTTCGTCTTAGTCTACTTAAATATTGACGTAGACTAAGACGGCGAAAAATAAGGAACGCAAATGGCAGCAGCCGTAGCCGCTGCCATTTGCGTATGCGTTTTTTGGGGTTTTTTTAAACCCAGAGCCCTCCGTGGACGGAAATCCAGCTGCGGATGGCCCTAGCCTGTATGTGAAAAATACATATCTCTGCACAGAAATACAGGAGGAGGAGCTTGGTAGCCCCATCGAGAGCATCTGGATCAAAATAAATGGAGCAAAGAATAAAAGGAACCTGGTGGTTGGAATCTACTACCGGCCACCCAATCAAGGAGAAGACGAGGATGAAACTTTTGAAAAGCAAATAGCCAATGTTTCAAGGAAGCATGATGTAGTAGTAATGGGGGACTTCAATTTCCCCGATATTTGTTGGGAGACAAATTCTGCAAAACATGGCCCCTCCAGGAAATTCCTGACTTGTGTGGCGGATAACTTCCTCCTACAGAAAGTAGAGGAAGGAACTAGAGGATTGGCTATCCTTGACTTGATCCTAATCAACAGAGATGACTTAGTGGATAAAGTAGCAGTTACAGGCACTCTGGGAGAAAGCGACCATGTTATACTTGAGTTCTTGGTTCTAAGGGAAGCAAAAGCCGAGTGTAGTCAAATGCATACCCTGGATTTTAGGAAAGCTGATTTTAATAAACTCAGAACAATGATCAGTAAGGTCCCATGGCAAGCAACTCTAATGAGAAAAGGAGTCCAAGATGGGTGGGAGCTTTTAAAAAAGGAAATTCTCAAGGCACGATTACAAACAATTCCAACAAGAAGAAAAGGTGGAAGACAACAGAAGAAGCCAATGTGGCTTCACTTAGAGATGACCTGAAAACAAAAAAGGACACATATAGGAAGTGGAAAGAAGGCCAAGCAACAAAGGAAGAGTACAGGCAGGTAGCATAGAATTGCAGGGATGGTGTCAGGAAGGCTAAAGCTGAGAACGAGCTGAGGTTAGCAAGGGATGCTAAAAGCAACAAAAAGGCTTTCTTCAGCTATGTGCATAGTAAAAGGCAGAGGAAAGAAATGGTGGTTCAGCTCTTAAATAAGGATGGCAAAACGATAACAGATGACAAAGAAAAGGGAGAGGTGCCCAATTCCTACTTTGGCTCAGTCTTCTCCCAAAAAAGGGTCTATGACCCCCCTGGCAAAGGCGAAGCACAGGCTGGAGGGGCAGGATTGCAGCTTGAGATCGATAGGCATATGGTCAAGGAACACCTCATTACTTTGAATGAGTTCACATCTCCAGGGCCAGATGAACTGCATCCTGGACTAATAAAGGAACTGGCAGAAGAACTCTCAGAACTGCTGTCTATTCTCTTTGAGCAATCATGGAGGACGGGTGAAGTGCCAGATGACTGGAGGGGGGCTAACGTTGTCCCTATCTTCAAAAAGGGTAAAAAGGAGGAACCTGGGAACTACAGACCAGTCAGTCTGACATCAATCCCTGGGAAAATTCTGGAGCAGATGATAAAGCAATCCATCTGGAAGCACCTTGAAAACAATGCAGTGATTACTCGAAACCAGCAGTTGTTTACGGCTGTATTTAGGACAAAGTCAGTGCTTTACAGCTGCAAATGGTGTACAATACACCATTTACAGCTGTATTTTTCCTCGCGGTAGGCTCATGGCGGCTGCCATTAGCGTAACATGTCATATAGGGAGCCGGAGAGCCACCCTGCGGGACCTCCTCCAGACCCAGAGGTAAGTGTGGCAGCTCTGCTGCAGACTCTGGAGGTCAGATTCTTTGGAATTCAGCATCATTTGAGTTTGCAGAATTCTCTGGCATCCCTGCCTGTACCAATTTGTTTGCTGTTGTAATGCATAGAGCCTGTCTTAGAAATGCATGTTTGTTCCACTCCAGAACTTGCAGACTCTCTCAAGAAGCTGGGCAGCCACCTGTCAGGGATGTTTTGACTTGGACTCCTGCATTGAGCAGGGGGTTGGACTCGATGGTCTTATAGGCCCCTTCCAACCTTACTGTTCTATGATTCTATGATTCTAAGATTGCTGTCAGTCCAGCTCTCTGTATTATATTTCCATTCCTGCAGTCTTAGGCATATCTCTTCAGAAGATTTTCTATGCATTTGCCAGCTTAATGCTTTGCTATGCTGATAAAAGCAAGTTAATTACCCAAGAAAAAAGCATCGCCTCCCCCCGCTTCCATTTGGCTTGGCCTCCCCATGGCTATATATTAATCTTTTGTTAGTTCATTTTATCGGGAGCTGAATAAATTGGAAAAGCTGAAGTGATTCATGTACTGTGGATTGCATATTGATCCTGCACACTTTCCTCCATCAAGTCTTCATCCGTCAAACCAATCAATAGCCCATTGGGGGCCATGCTGTTGAGCTTGCAGGAGTGAGGGTCAGCAAACAAAGCTGCCCTCATCTCTTCAGGATGATGACCAGTGCAAACCCACATGCAAGTTTCACAGGCTAGAACAGAGAAGTGCTGAAAAAAATACAAGGCACATCCATGAGTTGAGGTGCATGGGATTTAATCGTTGAGTGTATGCAGCATCTAATTTAAGCCAAGCTCCGAAGCCGAGTGGAAGTTTCCAGCTGTTACAATTTAGTTTTAAACACAGCTATGCTGAATATTTTCCAATTTCAACTCTTGGGATGAAACTAACTGTTTCAGTGAGGTACAACCATCCTCCAACACTGAGATTGTGCAAACATTCACCTTTCTGGAATCTTATTCAATAGTCCTGATTGCACATAATGGTTCCCAACTAGGGATGTATGGATCTGGCTAAATCCATTCCATCTATGTTTTGTGGATTGTCCTTTGTCTTTTGTTCCATCATCCGCACATTGACAGAATTTGAGTTTTTTAAGGATGTACAACAATTTTGTTCTACTTCCATATATTTGCACTTGGGCTAATGCACATTAGCGCTAATGTGCACTTACACTAATGTGCATTAGTGTGCATTTGTGCATATCCTTCCCCCCACCCAAGTAAAAACCTGGTCTGCAAGACCACGGAATCCAAGTGGCTCAGAAAAAGCCCGCCTACTGCAGACTCCGCAGGTCAGATTCATAGAAATCTGAACTCATTTGATTTCTCTGACAAGCCTATTCCCAGCCTTTGTTTTCTGTAGGGATGTATGAAAGTCACTTACCTTTTACGAAATTTGATTCGCGGTGGGGGGGAGGTGCTCCGTCCCTCCCCCTGAAATTCTGGCCAGGCGGGGAGGCGTCCCATCCCTCCCCCCCGAAATTCTGGCCGGGGGGAGGCGCCTCGTCCCTCCTGCTGCGAATCCCGGCCGGCCGGGTCTGCAGCTGCCGTAGCCGCCGCTGTTTGTGTCCCTGCAGTCAGCCGTGATAGGCTATGTAAATGTTTACATAGCCTATCACGGCTGAGTTAAAAAAAACCCAAAAAACTGCTCATATGCAAATGAACCGCTTGTACGCTACGCTATTTGTGTTCCCTTTATTTTCGCCGTAGTCTACGTAAATGTTTACGTAGGCTAGACGTGCCAAAATAAGGAACGCAAATGGCGGCGCCCATGGGCGCCGCCATTTGCGTATGCGTGGTTTTTTTTTTTTACTCAGCCGTGATAGGCTACGTAAACATTTACATAGCCTATCACAGTATTTTTTAAAAATCTAGCCGTGATAGGCTATGTAAATCTTTACGTAGCCTATCACGTTTTTTTTTTGTTTAAACTTGGAAATGGTGGTGGTGGCAGCCGGTCGGAAGCACCGCTGCTGGAGCCGCCGCCGCCGCTGCTGCCACCAGGGAGATTCAGCCAAGGTAAGTCCCATCCCGGGGGAGGCGGGGGGGTGGCAGACCGTTTCGCCACCGATTTCAGGGGGCCGAATGTGCTGGCATTCGGCCTCCCCGAGATTCATGGTGAAATTCTTTGACATCCCTAGTTTTCTGTAGCTGCTGGTTTCTCTTTCTTTCTGCAGTAGTCATATAAGTGGTCCCAAACAATCAGGGATCACTCAGCAAATGGCTTAGTATCAAAATATTATGTGGCCAATTGGATTTGATCACACCACTAAGAGCAAGTGAGGGCAAGGGCAGGCTATGACAATGGATAAAATGAGAATATTTTGCAAGACAAATACTGACACATTGCCAAAAGGGGCAGGGTTCTTTTTTTTTTAGTATGGTTGAAGATATTCATGAAAAACTGAGTAAATTTGTTTCAGCTTCAGCTTTAGCGGGTGTTTTGCATTTGCTTTATACATTCTTATGTGCATTATGCCTTTGGGATGGAGAAGATTATTAATATAATAAAAATATCATAAGTTTTAAAAAATAAAGATTACTGTACTTACTTCTCTCAAAATATGTGCATTAAAGCAATGTCAGCTTATCTGGACTAGGTTAAAAAACTGTATGCTGCCTCCCGCTGTCTATTATTTCCTACCATTAAGCCCATCCCTTCTCATATCATTGGCTGGAGTGTTATGATGTCATGGAATTTTCATGATAATTCTGCTTGGGTAGAAAACTCATGATGAACCAAATATTCTCTGGACTCCAGGTGATTTCTGGGAGAATGGGATAGGTGCAAACATGGGAATATGTTTTAGCAGGTCTCTGACCACTTTTGTAGGTAGATGTTATCAAATAAGAAAGACCAGCATTATGTGTCAGGGGGAAAAACTATCCTTGGGTATATATAAGCATAGGGCCCCCATCTTCTTCATATCTAGCAGCAGTAGTTGGGCCTCACTGCCAGTCAAGTAGACCTGAGTCCTTCTCCTCCTTGTCAGCCTGATAACATTTTCCCACTGTCTCGGCTGTACTAACACGTCCTGCCTGCCAACTTCAGGGCGATCAGCAGCACAGCTGACAGACAGCAGCTTCCCTGTGTGTTAAACATTAATAGCTCTCTGGTGTTGCCTCTGGATTTCTTGTCACCAGGGACCCGGGCTGTGTGTCTCCAAAGGTGTCATGCTGTGACTGTACAATTCTCCGGCTCAGAGGCCCTGGCAGTCCTCAGTATGCTGCCGATGGCTATGGACACAAACGGGTCTGGCTTCTGGGAGACGTGACTATCTATCTACCTCAAGATATGAACATTCATTTACCATTGGTCCATCTAGGTCACGATAATCTACAGCAGCATTCCCCAACATGTTCTAAGGGTACAATCTCAGGTCATGTAGAGGTCAAGAAGTCTGGCCAGTGCCCTGGTTCTACTCAAAGCATGGTCTAGGACAGTCTGTCCCAACTTAGTGCAGCCTTGACCATTAAGGCTAGAATCATAGGACTTGCTCTCCAACACATCTGGAGGGCACCTGGTTGAGCAAGGCTGATCTAGAACGTGGTGCAGAGCTTTCTGTAGTACACAGGGGCTCTTTGGCAGATCCCAAGGGTTCCTTGGTAAATGGGTTGACGTGGAATGCTTGAAAACCATCTCTCTGAGTCTGTTGCATCTGGTTGCTACCAACCGCTGATATGGGACATCCTTCCTCTCCTAAGAAAAGACTTCTCTTATTATTTATTTATTTATTGCATTTATATCCCGCCTTTTTTCGTCCAAGGAACTCAAGGCAGCATACCTGATCCTCCTCCTTCCTCCATTTTATCCTCACAACAACAACCCTGTGAGGTGGGTTGGGCTGAGAGTCTGTGACTGGCCCAAAGTCACCCAGTGAGCTTCCATGGCCGAGTGGGGATTAGAACCCGGATCTCCCGATTCCCAGTCCAGCACTCTAGCCACTACACCACACTGGCTCTCTTCTCCTGGGTAGCCAGAAATGCCTCCCCCTCATCATTTCTTGCAGAGCTTAACTTGGAGAGCTGCATCCACAACCACTCAGGTGCATTTCAGCTCCCACTTCTGGGGATTATATATAGCATAATGGCTACACTAATTTACTTTCTCATCGTCATGTTCTTATTGATATGTTGAGTGCTCAGAATGGTGGATGAATCTGAGTACCACGTGTTCTGTATATTTCACATCACCAAACAATTCTCACTTGGCACACTCTATTGGCATAGAGCTACCTTCTAGCCTGGGGGTGGGGGGTGGGGAGGAGGAGGGAGGGATTGTGTTATGAGAATTATCCCAGCTCCTAATTGAATTCATTGGAAATGAGCCATGTGGCTTTAATCTTTAGGTTTCCTGTTATGAAGGCACAAATGAAAATCCCGATTAATTCCTTATTTGGTTGTTTTATCTAAGAAGGTAATTAAGGCCAAGCATGGGGGGGGGGAGGGAATTCAGATGCCCGGATTAATTCTGGAAAAACAAACAAATAAAAACACTCTTGGCTTATTTTATGTCAAGTCTGTAATGACTGGTGCAGTCTGTCATTCTTGACTCTGTAAGGGTAGATTCAGACCTAGATTTACCAATCTGCAAACTAGGTACATGTTTCAAATGGGGGAGGCATCAAAAACACTAGAAGAAAATAAAAGGCTCTGTGCAAACACTCAGCTGAGGAATTCCCCTTGAATGAATGAATGTTTATAATAGTGCAATATAGGAAAAGCCCTTCTCAGTGGATGGGTTTTTCAATCCATAGGTTCAGAATGGCATCAGAATAATAGAAACATAAGAACCTGCCTTATACAGAGTCAAGTTATACTTTATACCTTGGTCCATCTAGCCAGTATTGTCAACACTGACTGGAAGCAATGGCTCTCCAGGGTTTCAGGCAGGAGGTTTTCTGGCCCTACATGGAGATACTGGGGATCGAACCTGGGACCCTTTGCATGCAAAGCCGGTGCTCTGCCACTGAGCTATGGCTCCTTTCCAAAATAATCCATGTGAACACTTATTTATTTGCCAACTCACTTAGCAAATTTATATACCTCCTTTCTGCCCAAACTATCAAGACAATTTACATCTTATAACAATGGCTTACAGTCTAAGAGACACAAACAGGGAGGCAAGGGGAAAATAAACAAATTTGTCTAAAACAAGCTTCATACTTTTACAGAACATGTTTGCTTAGGATCTCAGTTTATTGGTTGTGTATGCGTTTGCTTTTTATCATAGGTTAATGTATTTTTAATTGTTTTTATATATATATCATGAGCCACTTTGTGAAGGCTTTAGCCTTGAAAAGCAGGATACAAATTAAATGGATGGATAGATAGATGAATAAATAAATAATGGTCAGACAAGGACCAGGTGGAACAATCACGGCAGGAGGTCATTTGGGGTGAGTGGGGAGCTGAATGGCAGTTGGTCTCAGCCTGGCCAATGGAGAGGGCCTCGCTGTCTCATTGCTTTGTCTGACACCGACGCTGGAGGCAGAACTGAGGACCCAAAGGGGTGGTGGTGTCCAGCCCAGGCATCTTGACCCTGCAAAACCAGTCCCCAGACTTAAATATTTTACTACACATAAATCAGATCACTGTCTCTACAATATAAGGTTGAGTTTAGAATAAGGGCTTCTATTTGTAAAGGACCTGGGCTCTCCAGAAAATTGAACCTGACTGTGACTCGGTGTTAACCTGGTATAAGGGATAACTCTCTTCCAAAGCTGGACCGAAGAAGGGCATGTCTACCCTACAGTGCAAACCATCTTCAATTTCAGATCATTTTAACTATCAGACTCCTCTCAGAAAGGGAAATTTGGTTCCAACCTAAAAAGTCCCCAGAACGCTTTGGCTTGGATCCAGATTTATTTATGTCAGATTGACTGCACTGATGGAAGTGGACTTCTCTGCCCCCTCCTTCCGCAGCAGCCCCTCCACCCTGTGAAAATACTACACAGAGAGTCGGGACACCCTGCTAAAAGGGCTGAACCACAAGGAATGGGGTGGAAGTGGAGGTGGAGGGACCTTCTGTGGGCAGAAACTTTCCTCTCATGGAAGTTCTTTTCCTCTCATGGAAGGCAGATCTTGGATCCAACTAGGGATGTACAATTTTGTTACATCTGTCTGTCTTTGTGCCATGGTTTGTCAGGCATTTTTCATTGCATCATCTGCTCATTGACAGAATCAGATTTTTTTCTTCTTACAGAAATGTTCTACTTGCACTAATTTGCATTAGGGCTAATGTGCATTAGTTAATCCCCCCCCCCCCCCCCGGCTAAGTGAAAAACTGGTCCACAAGTCCATATAATCCACATGATTTGGAAGAAAGCCAGTCTACTGTAGAATCCACAGGTCAGATTCATAGAAATCCGAACTCATTTGAATCCACTATGGATTTTTCCACCATCCTTAGATCCAGTCCATTCATTTCTTATTGATTTATTGATTTATTATGTTTATATCCCACCTTTCTTCCATCATGGAACTTGAGGTGGCTCCATGGGGTTTCCAGGTGGTCTCCCCTCCAAGCACTGACATTTCTTACTAAATCATATTCGTTTCTTAAACTATCACAGTTTTATTGACAAACCTTTCCAGTTTACGTTTCCCTCACTCATCTAAATTCCTTTTAGGGTTATTTCATACTGCAGATCCTGAGTTCAGTAGATAATTCCAGTTGCAATTCATTTTGTTTTCAGTTTTAATTGCCTGTTTCTTTCTTTGTCTTTCATTTTGGAAATAGGGTCTGCAATAAATATGACAAATTTGTCAGTCAGATTTCCACAGATTCTACTGAAAGGGGAACCTGAAGTGTCATTTCTATCATCAATGTTTAATTCCACAAACTTTTCAGGCTACACAAAATTTATCTCTGTGTGTGCATGTGTGGGCCTAGGGGCTGTGCAAATTGACTGTTCCCTCACTACATTTTGTCAGAGGGGTTGACATGTCTAGAAGGCTTTTCTCATGGTAGTTCTGCTTGTGTAATCTCAGCAATATGAGGGAAAGATGAGCTTCTCATGTTTGTTAGATTTGTTTCTATTGTAGTGAGGGCTCCCCCCTCCCCATTAATGAAATAATAAAGAATTGTGCAAAAGAAGAGGCAGTTTATATTAAAAGGAGATGTGAGGGTCCCCAGACTGGGGAAAAAAAATTAACTGCACAAGAGAAAATGGATTAGAATGGAAATAAAGTATGAGAGGCAGGAAATTACCATACCCCATACTGTGTCTGTGAATCCTTTGGTCAACCTCTTTGTCTTCATCCTTAATCAAAATAAAGGCTCACTGAATTTGTTCATCTTTTCAGCCCTGATCAGCCTGTGTTCTCTAATTAACCTCCTTACTTTGTTGTTTGATATGCTTCCACCTGCCTCTTCCTGGAGGGGCTACATAAGCTGGCTGGCTGAGGTGGCCTGGGAGAGCCAGGGCCTGCAGGAGAAGCTGCCACCATCTGGGAAGAGGCCTGCCTGCCGCTGCCACCAACACCAGGCCTTCCCTGCGGACTTCTGCCTGGCAAATCGCCAGTCCCTGCAGGACTAGGCCCCCAGGTACCGAGCCAGCTGTGCTGCTTCCACCTGCCCCTTCCTGGAGGGGCTACATAAGCTGGCTGGTGGAGGTGGCCTGGGAGAGCCAGGGCCTGCAGGAGAAGCTGCCATCACCGGGGAAGAGGTGCGCCAGCAGCAGCACCACCACTATCACTATCACTATCACTATCACTATCACTATCACTACTGTGGACTCCTGCCTGGCATTATTTTTAAGGGGCTTTTTAATTGTTTTTTTTTTTTAATTTCTGGGGGGGTTTGTTGTGTTTTTAGGGGTGGGTAGCCTGCCTGATAGGCGGGAGCGAGGGGGCATGTGTCCACCTGATGGAGGCAGTGGGGGGAGTGTTGGGGGCCAGAACATACCGAGGCTGGGCGGCAGGCACTGGCGGAGCGCTAGGGGCAGGCCACGCCAGGTAAGGGGAACAAGGGAGAGATGTGTAGTATCTGTCCCCTGCTCCGGGCCTGTCCAGAGCCAAAGGATGGCTGGGGGAGGCGTGACTCCATCTTCTGGCCTTCATTTGCTGCTCTGCAATGCCAGGTCTGTTACCCAGAAAACCTCCCTCATCCATGACATGATCCTGGATGAGGGTGCAGACCTGGCATGTATTACGGAGACCTGGCTGGCCGAGGCTGCTGCTCCAACTCTTGCAGCCATGTGTCCAGCCGGATTTGCATATGCACAGCAGCCAAGGGCTGGGGATTGGGGAGGGGGAGTGGCTGTTATCTACTGAGAGTCCTTGGTCTTCACCAGACCCCCCCTCCAGGAGACCAAGATTGCTGAGTGCATGTACCGGAGGTTGGGCCCGAAGGGCAGTCTGGGGATTCTGCTCGTGTACTGTCCACCCCGCTGCACGACTGGCTCCCTGGTGGAGGTGCTTGAGGTGGTCACTGATGTGCGTGTACAGTCCCCTAACTTATTGGTGTTGGGGGACTTCAACGTACATTCAGAGGCCATCCTCACAGGAGCACCTTGGGACTTCATGGAGACCATGGCTTCCTGGGAGCTGCACCATATTCTAACTGGGCCCACCCATGTAGCTGGTCATGCACTAGACCTTGTGTTTGTTTCTGGAGAAGCGGGGAGTGATCTGGAAGTCGGGGGTATATCCACCACCCCCTTGTCATGGTCAGATCACTATCTAGTGACGTTAGACTTCTTGGTTCTACAACCCCTCTGCAGGGGTGGAGAACCCATTAAAATGGTCCGCCCGAGGCGTCTTATGGATCCGAATGGATTCCTGAACGTGCTTGGGGATTATCTGAGGCATGCCAATGGCCTCTTCGTCCAGACCCTGGTGGATGGTTGGAATGTCGCAATCACTGGGGCATTAGATCGGGTGGCTCTGAAACGCCCTCGCCCTTGAACAGGGCTCGGACTGCACCATGGTTCAATCTGCAGTTACAAGCTCTGAAACAGGATGTGAGACAGCTAGAGCACCTGTGGCGGAAGTCTCGCTCCAAAGATGATCAGTAGGGATGTACGAAAGTCACTTACCATTTTGAAGAGTGACATTCACGGCGGGAGGGAGGCACTCCGTCCCTTCCCCTGAAATTCTCTCTGGCCGGCTCCGCTCCGTGGAGATTCTGCAGAGCCACCGGCCGGGGCTGCCCGCAGCCGGACATCCAGCCGCTGGGCAGCCTGCAGGGATGCAAATGGCGGCGGCCGTAGACGCTGCCATTTGCGTCCCTGTATTTTGCCATGATAGGCTATGTAAGTATTTATGTAGTATTTAAGTATTTACTTAGCCTATCACGGCAAAAAACACACACACAAAAAACAGTGAACGCAAATGGTGGCGGCTACGATGGCTGCCATTTGCATTCCCTTTTTGTTGTTGCCATTTTAACCTACGTAACTATTTACGTAGGCTATTACGGCAAAAAAAAAAAGGGAACACAAATGGTGTAGTGGCCGCCATTTGCGTTCCCCTTTTTTTTTTTGCTGTGATAGCCTGCGTAAATACTTGCGTAGCCTATCACGGCCTCCGCAGGGACGCAAATGGCGTCCCTGCATTAGCCGTGAAATAATTACGTAGCCTATCACGGCTATAATGAGGAAGCGAATGAGTCAGCGCGGATGGCAGCAGGGAAGTGCTCCATTTCACGTGCCTTTCATGGAGAGGGGGGGCAGGGGGCTTTTTCCGCCATGGATTTCGGGGGGCTGAATGCATTGTCATTCGGCCTCAGCGAGATCCATGGCGGAATTCTCTGACACCCCTAACGATCAGACATGGGCTAGAGCTGTATCTTCAGTCTATCACGTGGCGGTGAAGGCAGCAAAAATGGAATATTATGCTGCCTCATTCGTGTCTGCAGAGTGCTGTCCCAGGAGGCTGTTCCAAGTGGTCCGGAGCCTGGTTGGTCCTGTGGCTCCGGAACCACTGGAGCATTCTAAGGCCTTCTGTGAGGCCTTGGCAAGGCACTTTGCAGATAAAATTGATCAGATTAGGAGTGTTACTCTGCACGCTGTGGATACAGTTAGTGAGCAAGAGGCCATCTGTGGGAAACCGGTTTTGTGGGATGGGTTCCAGCTTCTTCCTTCTGATGAAGTGGACAAGGTGCTTTCATCTGTAAGGCTGACCACCTGCTTACTTGATCCTTGCCCATCTTGGCTCATTATGGGCTGCAGACAGAGACTGGGTGAGGGGATTAGGGTGGAGGTGAACGCCTCCCTTGAGGAGAGAGTGATGCCATCAGCCCTCAAGGAGGCAGTGATAAGACCACTCTTAAATAAGCCCTCCTTGGATCCCCAAGTTCTGAACAACTTTCACCCAGTCTCAAATCTGCCATTTTTTGGGCAAGGTGATTGAGTGGGTGGTGGCGATGCAGTTGAAGGCACACTTGGAAGAAACCGATTATCTAGACCCATTTCAGTCGGGCTTCAGGCTTGGGTATGGGACAGAAACAGCCTTGGTTGCCTTGGTGGATGATATGAGGAGGGCTCTGGATAGGGGTGAATGCTCCTTCCTTGTTCTCCTCGACCTCTCAGCGGCTTTTGATACCGTTGACCATGGTATCCTCCTGGACCGCCTGGAGGGGTTGGGCATTGGAGACACCGTATTGTGGAGCTTCTGGTCCTTCCTTTCCGGCAGGTACCAGAGGGTAGCACTGGGAAAGGAGGTTTCGGACCCGTGGCCACTCACTTGTGGGGTGCCACAGGGTTCCATCCTCTCCCCGATGCTATTTAACATCTATATGAAGCTGCTGGGGGCTATCATCAGGAGGTTTGGGGTGTGGTGGCATCAATATGCGGATGACACGCAGCTCTACCTCTCGTTCAAATCTTCACCAAGGTTGGCCGTAGAATCCCTGTCCAAATGTCTGGAGACGGTGAGTGGCTGATTGGGGAGCAATAGGCTGAAGCTGAACCCTGACAAGACCGAGGTACTTTTGGTGGGAGACAAGAGGAGGCTGGGGGATGTTGACCTGATGTTGAATGGGGTATGGCTACCCTTGAAGACCAGATCCGCAGCCTGGGGGTCATTTTGGACTCCCAGCTGTCCATGGAGGCTCAGGTGTCAGCTGTGAGCCGGACAGCACTGTATCAACTCCATCTGATACGGCGGCTGTGCCCCTTCCTTCCCAACCATCTGCTCCCATCAGTAGTACATACCCCGGTCTCCTCTCGTTTAGACTACTGTAATGCACTCTACATGGGGTTACCCCTGAAGATGGTTTGGAAGCTGTAGCTGGTACAGAACGCGGCGGCTCACCTGATTAAAGGCAGCTGCCGGTGAGATCACGTCAATCCAGTGCTGAAGGAGTTGCACTGGTTACCAGTTGTTTTCCGGGCCAAATTTAAGGTGTTGTTTTTGACCTTTAAAACCCTATATGGTTCCGGCCCAGCCTATCTTAAAGAATGCCTCCAGCAACACCAGACAGGCCACTTAACAAGATCAGCCTTGGATGGCCTTCTCTCTGTCCCATCAGCCAGGACAGCTAGACTGGTGGGGACTAGGGAGAGGGCCTTTTCTGTGGTGGCCCCCACTCTGTGGAACTCCCTCCCTAGGGAACTCCGCCATGCCCCCTCTTTAATGAGCTTCCACCATGCATTAAAAACATGGTTGTTCAGGCAGGCATTTGGGGTGGGTTAGGGTATTTTAGAAAATGTTTTTATTGTAGAATTTTATTGTCTTAAACTGTTTTATTATATGCTGTACATCGTCCAGAGTGGCTGGGTGACCAGCCAGATGGATGATTAAGAAATTTAATAAATAAATAAATAAATAAAAATTAACTTTTCCTGTCCACTTCTCTCTCTGTTGTCTCTCCCTGTTGAAAAATAGATTGTAAGTTCCTTGAGGCAGAGACCAGTCATTTTGGGCTTATATTAGGCTATACTGCACTGTTGACTGCACCCTCATATACAGGCAGCACCAAATCTTACAAGCTTTTGGTGCCTGCTAAAGACCTATTTGTTTATTCAGGATTTTGACTGATTTTTTCTTTGTTTTCTTTTGTTGCATTGTGTAAATGGTTATTTATCTGTTACTGTTCTCCCATGTTTGATAATGGTTGTGTGTGTGTGTGTGTGTGTGTGTGAATGCTATATTATTTTTATGTGTTTTATTGTTGATGCCCCACTTTGGGATTATTTTATAATAGAAAGTGGCTAAGAAATTTCTTAAATAATAAACAAACAAACAAACACATATGTTGTATGGTCCATATAATCACCCTCATCATGTCGTTTTCTCACCCTCTCATAATACCAGAAGAACTTGGAGTCATCCGATAAAAAGTGATGGGCAGAAAACCATAGGTCTGATCCAGAAAGGCATTTTTAAACAGACCTCCAGAAATAATGAGGCAGGGCGTGGAAGGTTGGGTGGAGCGGCTAAAAACACAACTTTGTTGAATTCTCAACCAGAGATGTGCAAACTGCGTAAGATGTGTGGGTCTTAACTGGTTAATTGACAGGGGCAACTCTGACCTAGTTCTGAGCCCAGGGGCAACCCAATGTTTGTCTCCAGCCTCCATCCACACTTTTAGGGCAGAAGGGGTTCTCTCCAGAGTTCCAGCTCTTACAAACCAAAATGTGTGACCCATCTTAGCCTCAGTGGGGGTTCCTTCCCCAACCCTTCCCCATGACCTTCTGAGATGGGTCCCAGGAATCCCCCTTGGAGGCACCTCTGGATGCTCCCCAATGGCTGACTCCCTCGCTCCTCTACCCACATTGCCTGCCAGTTGTGACCTATACTGCCTATTTAAACATGGCACCCCCCCCACTGCTAGCTGCCAGTAAGACATTCAAGTTGCTCAAAATAGTGTAGGTGAAAAAAAAATCAAGTGCCCTGATGCTTGGCAAAATGATGCCTACTTAACTCACATGTGGCCGGTAGCACCTGTTCTGAAGCAACTCCTGCGTGGGAGCATAGGCTTCAGGAAAAGCGCCTCACCCAGCATGCTGGCAGGGCAAGAATCAGGCTTCTCATGTCATCAGCAGAAGTAGAGGCCTGCAGCCAAGATTTTGGTCAATAAATACTACAACCCCCCGCCCCCAGTCAACAGATTGTAGGAGAAGTTCCTCCACTCCTGAATGATCCCAATTAAATAGACCAATCTAAGTTTCACTTATCAAAATGAGAGGTTCTGGGCTTCTGAAAGCCTTACTTTGTCCTAGAAGCCTTTTTATCATTATCCTCAGATCACTGGGGAAAGGCCAGGGTTCATGGAAGGCACTCTGCATATAGTCAAGGACACTAGTACTGCCATGGTTGAGCCCTGGCACTGAAAAGTGGTGTGGGGTCCTAAACCCAGCCCAGATGAAACCCTGTGTCCCACCTGCATGACACACACTGCTTTGCAGCACTTTAGATGCAGAGTCATCCTGACAAATAGTTTATCACTTATCAGAAGAAATTAATTCCCACCATGAAATGATGAATCTTTTATGTAGCCACTCAAGTGCAGGCGCCTTTTCCCTCAGCCCCTGGATTCTCCCTGCCTCCTCCTCCCAACACTGGAATCTTCACCAGTATTCTGGGAGTAGCCAGTATTCTGCTCATTTGTTGCTGGCTACCAACTGCACTGTTGGGAAGGGACAAGAGAGAGCAATCTATTTCCCATCACAGGGAAGAGGCAGGCTTCCAGGCTACATCTGCCAGTTTGGCTGCCTGGAACTGGGCTCCATGCATGTCTGCAGAAGGATCCACAAGACCCTTCATAGTGACTTATTCACCTTCTTTGGGAGAAGACAAAGTGATTTGCGGAGGTTTTGTGGGTCAACCAAGTCTCATGGGTGCTTTTACACATATTATACTAGAGCCCCCTGGTGTGAGGAAGCTCCCTACCACCATCCTCTGTAGGGACAGCCTCACTAGATTTGCTTGTAGGTGTCCCCAACACTTCCCTTAGCTTGTAGACCTCAATGGGAGTTGGGTTTATAGGATCCTTTGTTCCAAAGGCCAAAAGGGCTCTCTTCTTTCCCAGGCTAACCTCTCTTAATGCTGCCTCTTGTGGTAAGGTGAACTCCTCCTGATCCAGGTGGAAGCCACAGTGACACATGGGTGCAGCAAAAGTACAGGATAGGCCGGGAGTGGGCTGACTTCAGTCTTCTGGGATCTGCTTTCTTTGTTACTAAAAGCCCTAGATCCACCATGCACAGCCTACTGCAAAATACTTTCACTTAAATGGTTCGAGCCCAGGAATGTGATTGTCAGAAGAACAGAATGAAGCTCATGCTCCTTCCAAATAAGAATCCACTCCAAACTTTCATCTCAGCAGTATAATTTAGAGCAAGGGGTAATTTTGTTGCTGCTATTGTTATACAGCGGTGAGTGAGGAGTCCTTGTTGCTCTACTGCCAATTGCCCATGGAGCTACCAGGAACTACTAACCAGAGTGACCTTCTACCCACCCTGGGTATTCAGCATCACGGACAGCTCACTGCAGGGTTAGTAGTTTGGAACATAGGACACTGCTTTATACTGAGTTGGTCTATGGCCAGTATTGTCGACACTGATTGGCAGCGGTTCTCCAAGGTTTCAGGCAGGAGTTTTTCTGGCCCTACCTGCAGATGCCGGGGATCAAATCTGGGACCTTCTGCATGCAAAGCAGGTGGTTTGCCACTGAGCTACAGCCCCTTCCCTGTTTACAAGGTACTGTGGTGAGTACAGGGCAACCCGAGTAGCAAAAAGATGGAGGTGCTGTGCCAGCAACTGGCTGGAGCCAACTGCGATCTTAAGTAATCCTGCAACTTGGGGGGTATCTCCAGCTGTACCTCTTCAAGATAAGGTGCATGGGATTAAAGGGGCTGCTCTCTGTCCCAAAGTGATAGGGCCTGAAAACCTTCTGCTGCCCCTAAACATGGCGTAGTCATGGTGGGGTGCCCTTCCAAGTGGCAAGCGATTCCAGGAACAAGTCCTTGGAATCAGAGGATGGGAGAAAGGCTACCTTCTCAGGAGCAGAGGATGGAGGCATTACTGCCCACTGGGGTTCCTCCTCCCTGGGAGTCTCTAGGGTGGTTAAAACAGAAGCTGTCTCAGAGGAGCATCCTAAACCTAATCCTCTCCATCTTCCATATCATTGGACTCCTCCTCTGATGGAAAGGTGGTGGCGAGGGTGGGGTGGGGTGGGGTGGGGTGGGTGGGTCTGAGTCCTGGGCCATGACAGGTGCCCACTTCAGCTATCATTTCTGTGTAATGTGAGCATGGCCTCTCTTATTGCTGATTTGTGTAAGCTGTGTGTGTGAGAGAGAGTGTGTGTATGTTTGCTTGGAGAGCTGGGTAAAAAAGCTTTACATAAATAAATGAATAAAATAATTAAACTGTGTTGTTGTTGTTGTTATACCCCACTGTTCTTCAGAGGCCTCCTCTCTCTTTCCTCTCCCTGCCTAAACTTAGACCGTAATCTCCATGAGGCAGAGACCTGTTTGTTTTGTTTCTTTGTTTATGGACCAGGAAATCGATGTCCTCCAGCTGGATCCCTTACTTCTTAAAATGCCACACAGTTCAGATAGTCTGATGTCCACTGTCTGGGATGGTCAGCCCATAGCTCAGTGGTAATGCACAAGCTTTGTGTGCAGAACAGAAGGCCCTGGGTTCAAATCCAGGGATCTCAGGTAGCAGACCTGTGAAATACCTCTGAGTCTTTCTGCGAGGGCTCGACGCTTTGCTTACATTACTTTGGGCCAGAAGGCAGGCTACTGCCCATCAGAGGAGACTATACTGGGGCACATGGACCAAGGGTCTGACTTGGGATATGGCAGCTGCATATGTCCAGTGGAGGAGCCAAGTAAGTTTGAGGGCACAGAAGGGGAAGTTCTTGGCAGCCTGCAGGATAGAGGATTAGTGGCTTCCATCCCTATCATACAGTGTGCAGACAGACATCAAGATATCCCTGCTTGCACACTTATACATGATGCTGGAAACAAAGATTGGGGTATGAGTGCAGAGCTGCACACCAGCTCTGTTTGTGCATCAGAATCCTTGTTCCCGGCTGAGCACAGCCCTATTACAGCTGAGTAAATAACTCCCTCCGGATCCTTGTGTTCAAGCGGCTTCATGACCCATGCCAAAGTGCTCAAACACAAGACAGGATCATTGTGTTAATTGCCATTCTCTTGTTATGCAAAGTCATAAGCGGACTAATGTCCCATGTTATTACCAGAGATCGCAGACGCCACAATTCAAACAGAAAGGCAAGCGTGCATGAGTGAGCCAGCACGGTTACCCTTGGGAGTGACATGCTCGCGGTGCAATGCAGGCTGTGGGGGCCACAGGAATGGATGGGCCAATTGTGTTTGCCATTTGCAGACTGGGGAGGAGAGATGGATGTGCTGAATGTTTATTACATGGCTTTGATGAGACCATTATTGCAAGATACAGCGTTGTCTGTTGTATATAGCTGGGCAAGGAAGAAACCTATTTTAGTAAGCCAGAATCAACAGGATGTACTAATTTTTCCCAAGGAAAATGGTAGCGTGAATGGAACAACATAAGCGCAGTCCTGCTATGTGTATTAAACTCATGAGCAAGGCTATCTCATGGGACAGATGCTCACTTAGTCACCTGTGGTGAATAAATATCACCTTCATGAGACTATGTTGGAAGTTTTTATCACATGAAAGTGGATTGGTTCTATGTTTAGGAGGGTTGGCTACTAAAAATGCTTCTGGGCCTTATGTAGTTTGTTGTTCAGTCGTTCAGTCGTGTCCGACTCTTCATGACCCCATGGACCATAGCACGCCAGGCCTTCCTGTCCTGCGCTCTCACCCGGAGCGTGCTCAAGTCCATATTCATTGCATCAGTGATGCTATCTAGCCATCTCATCCTCTGCTGTCCCCTTCTCCTTTTGCCTTCAGTCTTTCCCAGCATCAGGGTCTTTTCCAGAGAGTTTTCTCTTCGCATTAGGTGGCCAAAATATTTGAGCTTCAGCTTCAGTATCTGTCCTTCCAATGAGCACTCAGGGTTGATTTCCTTTAGGATGGACTGATTGGACCTCCTTGCAGTCCAGGGGACTCGTAAGAGTCTTCTCCAGCACCACAGTTCGAAAGCATCGATTCTTCGGCGCTCAGCTTTCCTTATAGTCCAGCTCTCACAGCCATACATTACTACTGGGAAAATATGTAGTTTAGCAAGTAATAAATTATATCAATTGATATTGTGTTTGATTTATTTATATATTTCTTTGCAGATAGATAAAGTAAAGGTAAAGGTGTCCCCAACCAGTCAGCTATAGGCCACTCTGGGAAGTTTACAGGATGAAAACAAAATCAAGTCAAAATAATCACAATTCCAGTAAAAACACAGTAAAATGCAGCAAATAGAACACAAACATAGAGGTAAAAAAAGACCACTTTAAAAACAGAGAGCAGAGACGGGCAACTTTGCAGCATTACATCAATTCAAAAGACAAAGCCGAGGAATAAAAATTGACAGAGCAAGAACAGCCCAAACGACTGCATAAACTAAAAGGCCCTGGGAATTTGTTTTAAAAAGTCTCTGCCCAGCTGGCACTTGAAAGACACTGAAGTTGGTGCCAGGCAGACCACTCTGGGGAGGGCATTTCCACCTGCTGGAAAGGGACTTTCATGCATGGCCATCCACTGTACCTCATCTGTAGAGATGTACGAGAACTTCATTGCAGTTCATTTTGATCAAGATTTACCCAGTTCACACCTTCCGGGCTGAACACAGACTCAGGCACAATCTGTGGCTGAAGTCCATACATTTCTGAACTTGCAATGTGATTCGTGGACCAAAACTAAGCACGTTTGTTTGTCATCATGCACACATTTGAAAAATATGTATTTTTGAAAAATGCACACAAACATACTCTATTCAATGGGAGAAGAATGCATACATTTCAAAGATGTGCACAATTGATGCGAACATTTGGAAAAATATGGATGAAACTACACATGGATTTTCATGTGAAAAGAAAGAAACAAAGCTTGCAATCCAGTACAGACGCAAGTCTGAATGAGGTTCAAGATGGAATTTGGAGAACTTCTGCAAACTTGAATTTTGCTGATTTGCACATCCCTACTCATCTGTTGGGGGTACTTGGAGAAGGCCTTAGAAGATGACCTCAAAGCATGGGAAGGTACATGTGGGAACAGGCATTACTTCACGTCCCAAGTTATGAAGAGCTTTAAAGGTCAAAACCAGCACTTTGAATTGGGCTTAGAAACAGATCTGGAGCCAGTGAAAGTACTGGCATTTTTTTTCCCTTTTTATTCTTTGAGCGTTTAAAAAAATGTATATATCCATAGCAATGAATACATATACGAAATGTATATGACAGTACAACTAACAACTTAAGATAAAGTACTGGCATAATATGTTTCTGACACAAAGTCTTGAATGAAATTGACTTTCTAGATCCAGTTCAGTTGGGGCTTAGGCCTATTTTGACACTGAAACAGCTTTGCTCACCCTAGGGGATGAGTTTTACCAGGAGCGAGATGGGGCAAATGTGACCCTGTTGATTCTCCTGGAACTCTCAGGGGCTTTGATACCATCAACCACATAGATGTGCCCAAAGAAACTCACAACACGAGAGCAGAAATGCAAAAACACAGGTTTTTAAGGCATCATTACGATAAATAAGGCAGATTCCATGTGTGTGTTTCAAATGCCTTACCCTCCAGTGCTCTTCCTCAACTGAACTCTGTACTGCAAGGGTGCCCCCTAGTCTGCAGTGCCAGCTCTGTGATGAGTCCTCAGTCAGCTGACTCCAAAAGCCAATCCCTGTCCACCAGGGCCTATAAAACCCTAGTCTCAGAGCTCGCTCCTTAGCCTGCATAACTTGTCTCACCAGAGGAAATCTTGGCCTGGCTAATCGCCAGCTCCCTTTGCCTGCACTTCTGCATTTGGGAACCCAACCCTCTTCCCATCTGCCTGCTGGCATCAAAGGTTGGCATGGTCAGGCACCTGCTGAGGGCCCACACCCCAGCAGGGGCCCACTGACAAAAGCCCCCCCTGGACTTGCTCCTCCTCTTTACCATTGAAATCTGCTTGTTCAGCTGCCTCTCACTCTGGCCCAGACAATGGTGGCGGCAAGAAGGAGGAGCAGGAGATGCCATGGCCTCTTTGCCCACTGGCTCTCTGTCTGGCAAGCCAGCAAGCTGGAGCAAGGAGGACAGGAGTAGGAGGAGGAGCAAGAGCTGCTGGGGACAATGACAGTGAAAGGTGGACTCCCTGAGGGAGGGGGCCCATGGAGGATGATTTGCCCAAGGGCCCTCAAAAACCTGGAGCCAGCAGGGGTTACCTCCTCTGGCTCCTTAGACTGCTGCTTCTGAAACTTGAACCCATCCCACCCTGGGCCATGCGACTCACCTCTGGCAGCCTGGGCAAACAACAGCTCCCCCTACAGAGCCCCAAACCTGACCACGTGGGGGTTGGACTCCCTCTGGGCCCTGCCGCTTTGATGGATTCATTTGTAAGGATGTTGTATACCGTTCTAAAGGGGGGGGGGGAAACAATTAGAATCCTGTAGCTAGAGAGGCTGAACTCTGCGCCGTGTATATATTATGCAAATCAAACTAATTTGCATACATTTGCTTATATTATTAAATGTATCCTGCTATTGTTAATTATGAAATCAGGCGTGAGGAGTTATGAAGACAACTGAAAACCCAGCCACTGATCATGGAAAAATCTACTCAGGCCCTCAGTTTCTTCTGAGATTTCAGCTTCCTTTTATGCACTCACTTTAAGGACTAGAGACATTTTTTTTTTTAAAGAAAAGAAGTAAGCAAGCTGAGTTTGTCAGGATGATGGATTCCCACATGGAATATTCAATTCTCTGCTTACAGCAATGCACAGATGCAAAACGGTGCTAGATCATCATACCAAAGATCCATCTAGCCCAGCATCCTATTTCCAACAGGGGACAGCCAGGTGTCGCCACAGAGCATATAAGCAGGACATGAAGGCAACAGCCCTCCCCTTCAGCTTAACCAATATAACCCTACCCTGGTGCAGCACAAACACAGATCAGGGAAAAGAATCTATTGTTGAAATCCACATGGCAGGTCATCAAGCCTCCTTACAGACTACTGCCATCCATTTCCCTTTCTGCAGTCCAGTTCTTGAGATTCCCATCCAGGAGCATCCTCAGCATTTCTGGTGCACACCAAATAGGCTCTGTCAATGCTCATTACCACAGTGAGATGGCCACTTAATCCGCTCAACTAGTTCCCATTAATCAATGGGACCCACTCTGCGTTGCCAGAGATGCCAGGTTTTGCCAGGCCTTTACATCACAACTTCCGCTGGAAGAAGATTGGACAGAAGCATCTTTAAGTTACTACCTGTCAAGGCATTTGGTTCCTCCTCTCCCGGAATTGTTTCCTGACGTGATCAGTCTGTCTGGGCATTCTGTTACACCAGAAGTGGGCAACCTTGTGCCTTCTGGGGGCTGATTTCAATTCCCTAGAAGCCCCCAGGGCCACACTGCTGCCACCGCCGCCACACGCTGCCAAGTTTTGGTGGTGGCAGCATCAAAACAACTGGATATTTACTGCTGAATTTCAGGGCCAAACTGTGGAGGTGGCCTGCAAAGGCCAAATGTAGATGTAAAGCCTCATGTTAAAGTAGCGTTTGGCCTTTTTAGGCTACCATCATGGTTTGCCACTGAAATCCAGCAAACTGCCCATTGTTTTGCGGCTGCCACCGCTGCAAGAGATTTGGTGGCGGTGAGAGGCAGCGGGGTCTGCACTTAAGGCAGGGGGGTGGCATGCGGATTGTGAGCCCTGTGTCGCTCTACCTGTGATACACCACTTAGGAAGCCGCCTTGTGCCGAGTCATACTATCAGTCCATCTGGTTTCATTTTGGCTCTAGTCACTAGGAATGGCTCTCCAAGATTTCAGATGGGCTTCTTTCCCAGCTCTAGCTGGAGATGATGGGGAATGAGCGACCTCCTTCTTCCATGTAAGCTGCCCTGGTCTTTACATTCTGAGGGGGAGGGCTTGCTGACCATACCTACTGAAGCTCATATGGCCATGGTGTGGAGCAGGGCCTTCCCAATTGTGGCCCCCACCATGTGGGATGATCGCCCTGCTGAGGTGATGCAGGCTCTCAGTGTGAAGGGTTTCTGCCGACCACTGAAGATGCACTTGTTTGCCCAGGCATTTCCCTGCACCCTAGTTATTGTAATTAAGATTGTACTGTTTTTATCATTACTGTATTGTTTTAGTGATTTATTGTATTTTATCATGACTTTGTAAACCACTTCGTTTGTTTGTTTTAAATGAAAAACTATTGATTAAAAAAATAAAAATAAATAAATAAAAGCTTTGGCTATTGTGCGGTATAGAACTCTAATAAATAAAAAGGAAAAAGAAATTGAACCTGGGAACATGTGGTCTACCGTTGAACTGCAGCCCCTTCCTGAATTTAAGAACTGAGATCTGGATTTGTATCTTTTCATCTTTCCACACCCCACATTGCTTCCCCCTTTCTTTCTGCATTTGTCTATTAAAATATAACCTTTAAATGGTAAACTCCCTTGAGTGCACTGATAGAATGGCAGTAAATAAATGTAGTAGATAAATAAAATCACAAAAAAGTCAGCTCCAACTTGAGAATGTCATATCCTACAGCCCTCCCCCACCTGCATTTCAGAATGCAGGCGGGGGAATTACATCAGATCCCAACCTCATCATATAAGAAAAGAAAACAAAACCCACCCTTGTTGGTAGAAAGGTGGCACACCCAGCTAGCCTTCTCTCTGTCTCTGTCTGTCTACCAGCTATCTATCCACCCTCCCTCCCTGCTTTCTTTAAAGGAAATGTCCTACTGTAATAGGGCTCTGAACTGTCCTAAAATTCCCATGCTGGAAACAAAACACCCACATATGCATATAGCTTCCCTGCTTACCATCTCCACTTCCCTTCCCTCCCTTTCTTCTGCTGTTTCCCCTGTGTTGGATTTCAGAGAGTATGCTCTTGATAAAGCACCATACACACGGATGGTGTAATCATCAGCATTGGTAGCGGCAACAGCAGAGGCATCATCAGAATGAAAATATTTCAAAGTGGCTAATAACTGATTTTTTTAAAAAATTGAATGTACATAAAATAATAACAAAACATTAAAAGAAAAGCAGCAAGCAATATAACTCCAGGTTGTTGGGTTTTTTTAGCGGTGAGCCAAAATTCTCAACTGAGAATGTTCAGCTCAAACTTGTGGGGAGCTGGGGTGGGAGAAAGAGGCTGGGGGAATAAATCCTTCCACCCCAGCATACTTCTTCCCCCCCAACTTGGTAGCAGTGGAGTGCTTTGTGACAATGCAAGGGTTCACATGACACGAGAGATCTTTCATGCTCTTTTGGTTGCTAAAAGACTGATACTACGATACTGGAAGGATAAAAGCTCACTGCCTATAATGCAATGGATTGAAGACTTAACAGCACTAGCAATGTTTGAAAGAGTGGTATATAGACATCACTTGGAAATGGACTTATATTTGGATATCTGGTCTGCTTTTACTGACGTGTATGTGTAACCTATTCTCTCTTTTTTCTCCCTAGAATATTGTAATATTTGAAACTGAGGATTTTAGAATATGTTGTCATATTTTTAACTTGTTGGTTTTGTTATTTTTTTTGCTTGTTTTGTTTTGTTCCATCAAAACTCACAATAGAAAAATGATAAAAACAACAACAGCCACACGAGCGTGTTAATAAGCCACGTTGGCTTATTATAACCACTCTGCAGGTGCCAGTCACGTGCTGGCTCGATTCACCCTCGCTGGGCACGGCTTATCATGAATTCTGAACCCAGCGAGGGTGGTTGGTTGAGGTGCTGAACAAACCACCCCGAGATCCTAGAACAGGCCATGGCTTCTGGGTGGTTTGTTAACCACCCCAACCACTACCTCACCAGGTTCGGGTGTCACAACAAGCCATGCCTGGCGGGAGTTGTTACGTAAATTGGGCAGCATGCAGCCAGCATGCACAGGGGTGGTCAAGAAGCCACCATGGATTCTTAACCACCCTCATGTCATTCAAACCAGGTCCATGTAGCATTGTTTCCAGGGGAAATAATAAGGAGGGGGAAGTGGCACTCACCAGGAAGAGCTCCTCAGCAAATGGAGAAGCAAAATGGGGGAAATTTTGGGTCAGCGATAATGGGGCATTCAATCATGTGATCCTTCCACCTCCAATCCTAAATAGCACAGTCCCAGGAAAATACTGTATCATGTACTGTTGTCATTTCACGCTTGTTCCTTGTTATTATTTTTTCAGAGTGCTGTCTCTAAGGATTGCCTGTTCACTGGAATCTAGTGCTACACTGAAAGCTCCTTCTGCATTTTTTATCATTCTAATTCAATTTGTAGAAAAAAACATGCCTTTGATCTTTTTTTTTGGTCAAAGGAGAAGAAAATTTTGATGAAATTCTGACGGGTGAGGTGCTCAGCTGGGTTCCCACACTTCAGTTAAAGCCCAGGGGATGACATCATGAGGTAACTCCTCCCTTGGGGCTTTTGCGGGTCAGGAAGTATGGTCAGCTAGGGAGGCTGCAGAGTGACAGAGAGATGTGTAACCAAAAGAGAAAGAAACACACTGCGATCCCAGCCACTTCTCAACAACAAGATAAGCTCAAAAACACCACCAGAAGAAAATCATCAGTTCCCTGGGAACAAGGCAGAAAAATGAAGCCTCTTTCTTGGGTGAAGAAAACTTCCAGGGAATTGGAGGACAAATGGAGCAGTACTAGTGGAATCTTCCCAGCAACATGGAGATGTTTTAACATCCTTGGAAGGAGAAAAGAAAAGAATAGGAAGGCAAGCAAAACATTAGGGGGAAAAAAAGCTTAGGCAGACAAGAAAAAGGATAAGAAGCCAAGCACGGTCAACATCAGAGATCTGACAGGGGTGGGTGGATGAATGAATGAAGGGTGGAAACAGACACCAGGGCACAGGAAGCTAAGTCAATATTAGACTGCCCTGTGCTCAAATCATTCCCGTTAGCAATCTAATATTTGCCCTTCCACTTGATTTCTAAACACAGAGGCGGATGCGTATTCCCTTGTGAGGATTTGCCTTGGCATTAGCCTCCAGCTGTGGAAATGCTTGAAAATCCAAAGGAGGGGGCCCTTGGCAGGCCTGCACAAATGGAGGCCCATAAAGCCAAGTCTTCTGACCAGCCATGTACTGTGGGTCACCAAGCACTTGGCATCTTCCCTGTTGACGCAGATCCAGGCAGGTGTCAAAGGTAGGATCTTTACTGAGCCTCTGATGGATAGGGATGCATGGTTTTTGTAAAATCTGTTCCATCTGTGCTTCACGGATTGTCAGGTGCCTTTTTGTTCCATCATCTGCTCATTGGCAGAATCGGATTTTTTTCCCCAATATCCTGAATTTCTGCAAATGTGTATTTGCACAAATTCACACTTGGGAAAATGTGCAGCCCCCCCCATGTGCAAATTCCACCCCCCAATGTTCATTTTTATGCTGTAGCTTATGGGGGAAATGCACATTTTCAGCCCTTGTTTTTGTTTTGTTTTGTTTTAGGTTTTTTTTAAAAGACTAAATTTGTGTAAAATTCCAGAAAGTAAAACAAACAAAAAACGGTCCGTAAGTTCTTGGAATCAGTGCAACTCGGGATAGTTCGTAGTCTGATATGGACTCGAGCTGGAATGAGCTTTGGGATGGAAATTGGAGAACTTTGGCAAGCTGGAGTTTTGCTAGTTCGTGCATCCCTGCCTTCCTCTCGCTGTCAAGAAAAGAAAAGAAGAACAGGAGCTCCTTTTGGCAGGGAGTTGACCTTTTGGTATCTATTGCTCTGTAAAGCATGATGTACACTGCTGACCCAGCCCAACATCTTAGGATAGGTCTATTCCAGAAAGCAAGATTTTGCAGAATGAAGAATGGATAATGGAAACTAGATAAAAACCTCTGCAAGAAGGTGCCACTGCCAGGAGGTGTGGGTAGTATTTTGATAAATTACATTCCATGATGCTGCCACTCAGTTAACCAGCCAAACAGGTGTTTGGAAAGATCCCTAAATGCAATGCAATCTGTCCATGGCCCAGGTTTCCTCCCGGGTGCTAGAAGGGAAGGCTGAAAGGTTGGCAGCATCTCCATGCATCAATCATACCTTAATGAAACAACCATCTCTGCTCTCCCCTTCTCTGTTGCCTCAGGCTTGGGGGCTTTCTGCGAGATGTTGCAAAGAAGGTGTGTTTAGATTGCACCAGACCTTTCCTACTTTTTTCTTTTTTTCTCTCAGCCTCCCTGCAATATCTGTCAAATGGCGAGTCTGTTAAATGGCTTCTCACAAAACTGACATGGCCTTTCCTTTCCCAAGATGCTTTGAAAAACCTGTGTGATGGAGGACTGGGGAGGGGTGTCCCACTGGATGCTGAAAGGACCCTGATTCTTCACTAAATAATCCTGTCCAAAGTACCCCAAACGGATAGAGCCTGGCTAGTTCTGGAGCAAGGTAGCATCAATGGAGGGTGTCCCTCTGGAGAACTCCTCTTGAGAGGATGACCTCGAGACCTGAGGCCGAACTTCACAGAGGAGTCAAGGGTTCATGGCCCTCATGGAAGACAGCCATCATGCTTTCCCCTGAAATCACACTTACCCCCCTCTTGGACTTGGAGGAGCCACCTAGCCCCAGGGAGCGCAGGAACCTAAAGGTGCAGGCTCAGCCAGCTACCAGATGTAGAAGTGCTCACCTGAAGAATAAGGACTCCTCCCTAGGAAGAGTAGATGTATAATCATGAGCAAGGCTCTACTCATGCATAGACCATTCCTCAGGTGGCACTGATGGCCTGCAGCTGTGCTCTGCCTTCAGTGCCTTCAGTGCCAGGCTCAGAGAGATGGCACAATGTTTGTGTACCGGCTCCTAGGCTCATATTTCCCTGATAACCTAGCTCTTCTCTGGAGCTCTTTGTGTCTGGACCTCAGCCTGCTTACTGACCTTGCCTTTGGTACTGGCTCTGGATAAATCCCTGGAGCAGGAGAGGGGGAGACAGTTCTAATTCAAGCCAGTGAGGAGCACCTCCGGGTCCTGTTCTCCATTTCAGGAGAAGGGGAGCAGTTTTTGTCATCAGCTGCATTGATGTGAGCAACAGGTGGGGTTAGAAACTAGGGCCAGATCTACACCTTGTGTCATATTATTACGATCCCATCATGGTAACACCATATCCCTCTTGCACATTTATACCCTGTAGGGCACACAATGACATTTATTGCGGTATTTTGGATAATGTGGAATAAAAAGCAGGAAATAACACTACAAAAGTGGTATACCAGATGTGTAATACGCCCCAACAGTTATCAGTGCACTTCAATGCTGCTATAAAGCAGTAGTGTAGATTTAGCCTCGATGTCAAAAAGCAAAAAGGATTGGGGTAAGCAAAAGAGGTATTTTCTATCACAAAAACAAATTGTTCCAATGCATTTTGGACCACATTATTCAGGGAAATTCAGTGTGACCAAATGCAATAATGCTTGCTGTTCAAATGCCAGTCTCCTGTGCTATACCAGGCCAGGGAGAAGAAGCCAAGCTAATACGTATGTATAGGTTAGAAACTGAAGAAATAGTCAAGTAAAAGTACACATTAGTTGGTCTTTAGTATGACCAGGAAAACACTGGGCTCACATCTTTGCTCTTCAGTCAACCTCTCCCAGTACATAGCATCCAGCAGCCAGAGTTGTTTATATGGGAGTCCAGGGTTAACTGAGTCCAATTTCACTTCCTAATAAACATATTCAGTAGTTGTTAGAGTCTTCAGGGACAGACCAATTGCTTATTTGGGGGGGGGGGAAGAGACAACTGGATCCAGGTTCCCATTCCTCCTCCTCTGAAAGAGGTTATTTACTGCCACCAAAACTGTCTGTGCTGATGGTCTGTTCAGTGGCTTTGCGTGATCAGCGGAACATGTTTCATCCACCATTGCACAAAATAATGGTTTGACTGGGGCAAAGATGATCTGACATAACTCTGTTTATTATTTTAAGGAACGTTTTCTGCATTGCTGAAAAACATTTCCTCTTTTTTAGTGATTTTTCTTCTGAAAATGTCCACAGATTCATTTACCTTTCCCTCACTGGCCCTCTGCGAGATCATTATATAGTGAAACCTAATTGGCTATGTAGCATTTATGACCTCATCTGGTTCACTGCACGATTGTTGATTGGTTGGAACCAACCATACACATGACTAATCCAGGAAGGAGAGGCAGAAGTGGGGTGGCGATGGTGCAACAGCAGCCAGCGGAAATAATGGTGCCAAACTGGATTTTCAAAAGGTAAATAATAGCGCAGCCTATGGGTTTTTGTGTGGGGGGTGTGCGTGCATGTCTGTTTCTTCCTGAAAGGGAATTTGGAGAATATTTGGTGCAGTTCTAGTAGAAATGTCTTCTACAAAAAATGGTGGGAGGGTGGATAACGCACGTTCTCAAGTATTGCTTTTCTTGGTGATTGAGAATGGACCTTTAGACAAATATGCTCTGTCCAAGTTGTTTCCTTAAAAAAAAAAAAAGCGAGTGGGAGAGAATATTTTCTGTATGTAATAGAAAAAGATACCATGTTTGTCAAATTCTCATCCATTGGTGAGCACTAAGGGGAAGGTTACCACCATCTGCAGCACCTGGGCCAATCCATCAAGCATGATTGCGGCTGGAAGTGCCAGAGGAAATCATATTTCATGTAATTTATATTTATAAACATCTAGCCTTCCCTCCCTCCCTCCCTCCCTCCCTCCCTCCCTTCCTCCCTCCCTCTCTTTCCAGGCAGCCAAGGTACCAGGGAGCATTGCTGGAACCTCAGCCATAAGTATCTGATAAAATATCACTTAGGATATGATGTCAAATGCATCATGCCATAATCGCAGGGAAAAGTGGACAGGTCACCTCAACAAAGCTCATTTTCCTATCCATCTCCCCAAGCGGGACACTCATCCCATTCCCCAGCCTTTTACAGAGCCACTGGGTCAAAGCTGATTGCTTTCTTCCCCATGCTGCCCCCTCCCCATTGAGTCACGGTGCCCTACACTTTTGTGTGTCCTCCTGCTCTTCTCTTCTCATTCTCAAAACTGCATCAACAGATTCAGGGACCTCCGATTCTCTATTCAGGGCGCAATGACAGTGTAATTTTCCTCACTCCCATAATTAGGGGAATTTTAAGCAAACTACCCTGTGGATGATTACCGCCAGATTCAATTTCTTTTGCTTTGATCATCCAAAAGCAGAGGAGGAGGAGGAGACTGCTGGAACATTTGCCGATGTGCCATGTTTATGATGCAGCTAGCTCAAAGCCGAAAGGACGGCTAGCAGCCGATGGTGCTGGTGGTGAACGACGAATCAGATGTTCTAAAGATCAACACACCATGGGAACCTGGAATGTAAGATCTATGAGCCAGGACAAATTGGATGTGGTTACTGGGGAGATGTCAAGATTAAATATAGACATTTTGGGTGTCAGTGAACTGAAATGGACTGGAATGGGCCACTTCACATCAAATGACCACCAGATCTACTACTGTGGTAAGTAGTAAGCCATTCAGGGTAAGCCATTTAACATCACAGTGATCCAAATTTATGCCCCAACCGCAGATGCTGAAGGAGCAGAAGTAGATCAGTTCTATGCGGATCTGCAGCACCTACTGGATAGTACGCCAAAAAAAGATGTTATTTTCATTACAGGAGACTGGAATGCTAAGGTGGGTGGTCAAACGACAACTGGAATTACAGGCAAGCATCGTCTGGGAGTACAAAATGAAGCAGGACATAGGCTGATAGAATTTTGCCAAGACAACTCACTGTGCATAACAAACACTCTCTTCCAACAACCTAAGAGACGACTTTATACATGGACTTCACCAGACGGTCGACACCAAAATCAGATTGACTACATCCTTTGTAGCCAAAGGCGGTGGACATCTATGCAGTCGGTAAAAACAAGACCTGGAGCTGATTGTAGTTCAGATCACAAACTTCTTATTGCACAATTTAGAATCAGACTAAAGAGAATAGGGAAGACCCACAGATCAGTTAGATATGAGCTCACTAATATTCCTAATGAATATGCAGTGGAGGTGAAGAATAGATTTAAGGGACTAGATTTAGTAGATAGGGTCCCAGAAGAACTATGGACAGAAGTTTGCAACATTGTTCAGGAGGCAGCAACAAAACGTCCCAAAGAAAAAGAAAACCAAGAAGGCAAGATGGCTGTCTGCTGAGACACTGGAAGCAGCCCAAGAAAGAAGGAAAGCAAAAGGCAACAGTGATAGGGGGAGATATGCCCAATTCAATGCAAAATTCCAGAGGTTAGCCAGAAGAGATAAGGAATTATTTTTAAACAAGCAATGCACGGAAGCAGAAGATAATAGAATAGGAAGGACAAAAGAACTCTTCCAGAAAATTAGAAACATCAGAGGTAAATTCCAGGCAAAAATGGGTATGATCAAAAGCAAAGATGGAAAGGACCTAATAGAAGCAGAAGAGATCAAGAAAAGGTGGCAAGAATATATGGAAGATCTGTATAGGAAGGATAATAATATCCTAAATAAAATTGCTGGAAGAAACATTAACAATGGAAGAAACATTAACGATATGCAGATGATACCACTTTGATGGCTGAAAGCGAGGAGGAGCTGAGGAACCTCATGACGAAGGTGAAAGAAGAAAGTGCAAAAGCTGGGTTGCAGTTCAACCTCAAAAAAACCAAGATTATGGCAACCAGCTTGATTGAGAAGTGGCAAATACAGGGAGAAAACGTGGAGGCAGTGACAGACTTTGTCTTTCTAGGCGCAAAGATTACTGCAGACGCTGACTGCAGCCAGGAAATCAGAAGGCGTTTACTTCTTGGGAGGAGAGCAATGACAAATCTTGATAAAATAGTGAAGAGCAGAGACATCACACTGACAACAAAGGTCTGCATAATTAAAGCAATGGTATTCCCCGTAGTAACCTATGGCTGCGAGAGCTGGACCATAAGGAAGGCTGAGCGAAGGAAGATTGATGCTTTTGAACTGTGGTGCTGGAGGAAAATTCTGGGAGTGCCTTGGACTGCAAGAAGATCAAACCAGTCCATACTCCAGGAAATAAAGCCAGACTGCTTGCTTGAGGGAATGATATGAAAGGCAAAACTGAATTACTTTGGCCACATAATGAGAAGACAAGATACCCTGCAGAAGATGCTGATGCTAGGGAAAGTGGAAGGCCAAAGGAAGAGGGGCCGACCAAGGGCAAGATGGATGGATGATATACTGGAGGTGACGGACTCGACCTTGGGGGAGCTGGGGGTGGCGACGGCCGACAGGAAGCTCTGGCGTGGGCTGGTCCATGAAGTCACGAAGAGTTGTAAGCGACTGAACGAATAAACAACAACAACAACAAGGCTACAAGCTAAAGGCAGCCTTGCTGGAGCCAAGCGGATTTGAGTTGTCCTGCTCTGTCTGGGATTCCATCATCTACTTTAGGCAATGACTCAGGTGAGGACACACACTATGGGACAGGAGGCTGGATCACATCTGAACCTTGAGTTAATTTCAGAACCAAGAGCAGCAATTATGGAGCTAGAGCACTGACAAACTACCCCAACACCTACGGGGAGCAACTAGCAGGAATTTATATTCAGGCCAGGAGAGTCCTCCTGGAAGCTCCACCCCCACGGGTGCTGCATCTGGCTGTTAAAGGTCCAACAGCTGTTTCCTGTAGACATTGGCTTCTCCTGGGGAGGAAGGGTTGGGGGATGAGGAGCCAGTTGGAGATTGTGGATCAGAGTCTCCCTGTTCATGACAGGAGTGTGAGGTCCACTTCTCTGATTCAGGGGGCAGTGGCGCCTCCTGGGCGCCATGAGGATAGGATATGTGATCCTAGGCAATGGGCCCAGTTCAGAAGGTCCTGGTCCTAGTTCTGGCACCTCCTTGGTGTCATGGTCATTGGAGGCATCAGTCTCTGAGGGCTCCTGGTATTGGGCCATGACATGGGTCTGGTCAGTGCCAGGATGGGAGACTCTCTGGGAACTCCATGTATTCTGCCTTGAGTTCTACTGAAGAAAGGTTGGATAGAAGTACAATCGATTAATCATATTGAGATACCACTCTGGGATCTGGTGATGGGGCATTAAGAACAGGAGAAGACCCTTGCTGGATGAAATCAAGAGGAAATCTAGTCCAGCATTTGGTTTTCAACAATGACCATCCAGAATTCCAGTTGCCCCCAGGAAGAAGCTGACTGAATGCCAGTTGTTGGAGCTCAAGAGTTGAGGAGGGCGATTGCCTTCATGCTTTGCTTCTGGGCACTGGTATAGTAGCTAGTCATATACACTGCTGAAATGCAACTTGGAGATTTTAATTAGAAGTGCAACCTACCTTGTTAACAGATTAACATATCTTGCAAAGGTGCCATAGGAATCTCATCAAAGAAAAGGAAAGAACTATCCAGCCTTTTCTTAACTATTTTCTTCATCCTCTGACTTCCTCTATGCCAGCCTTCTCCAACCTGGTGCCCTCCAGATGTTTTGGACAACAACTCCCAACATGCTGGATGGGGCTGATGGGAGTTGAAGTCCAAACCATTTGGCGATTTCTAGGTTAAGGAAAGCAGCTCTATGCTAATCTGTTACAAAGAACAATAACATGTGAATTTTCCTATTATCACTGCATTTACTTACCAGAGCACATCCCAGAGCAGCATTCCCCCAAGACCCCCCCTCCACTACACAACTGCTTGTGGGCTTTCTGGAGCCACCTGGTCAACCACCATTGGAACCAGGACTCTGAAATATATGGACATTTGGTGTGATCTAGCAGAGCTCTTCTTATGTTCTTAAACGTACATTTAGTCCAAAAAAGAGACAGATCTTCTCTGTTGTTTGACCCGTGCATCTAGTATTTAGATGTCTGCTGTCTCGGAAATCTCCATTTCCAGTCCAGAATTCCAAATCCTGACATTTTATTAAGCCATTGTATTGTATCCAAATGCTTGTCAGTTAGGATGTCAGAGAAATCTGCAATGGAACCAAATAAGTTCAGATTTTCATGCATCTGACCCACAGATTCCACAGTGGATTGACTTCCCCTCCCCCATTGGGCAGCTTCTATGGACTTGTGGAATGCTTGTTCTAACTTTTCCAAATTTTGTGCAAATTTCCTCATAGAAAAATACACAAAATTTTAAAAAAGGGCAAAAATGTGCATTTCCCTTTTTTTAGCATAGGCTAAAATGTGAAATTGTGCTTTAGGGGGAAAATTCATTCACTTTCACATGCACACATTTTGTGCAAATGCAAATTTGTGCAAATTTGGAATCCACCCCTCTCCCGATTTCATCAGTGCACAGACAATGGAATGCAAGGTGCCTGACAATCTGTGAAACACAGACACAATCCATACATCCCCATTTGTCAGTCAGACCAGTGCCTTTGCATTCATTAGCCAGAAGAACTCTGGATGTCAGAGAAGGTTTCTTTCTTATAATTAAGTAGGGTATGACCTGCACACTTTCCCTTTTATCTTCATAAGTAAATGGGCCAGTTGGTAGGTGTAGTGGGTTTGACACTGGAAGAACTGGCGAGGAGTCAGAGACATGAACTGACACAGTGCCCTATAGAATCATAGAACAGTAGGGTTGGAAGGGGCCTATAAGACCACTGAGTCTAACCACCTGCTCAATTCAGGAGTCCAAGTCAAAGCATCCCTGACAAGTGGCTGTCCAGCTTCATCTTAAATGCCTCCAGTGTGGGAGAGGCCACCACCTCCCTAGGGAATTGGTTCCATTGTCGTGTTGCTCTAACAGTCAGGAAGTTTTTCCTGATGTTCAGCCGGAATCTGGCTTCCTGTCACTTGAGCCCATTATTCTGTGTCCTGCACTCTAGGATGATCAAGAAGAGATCTTGGCCTTCCTCTCAGTGACAACCTTGCAAGTCCTTGAAGAGCGCTATCCTATCTCCCCTCAGTCTTCTCTTCTCAAGGCTAAACATGCCCAGTTCTTTCAGTCTCTCCTCATAGGGCCTTGTTTCCAGGCCCCTGATCATCTTCGTTGCCCTCCTCTGAACCTTTTCCAGTTTGTCTGCATCCTTCTTAAAGTGTGGTGACCAGAACTGGATACAGTACTCAGGATGAGGCCTAACCAGTGCTGAGTAGAGGGGAACTAGCACTTCACAGGATTGGGAAGCTATGCTTCTATTATTGCATAGCAAAATAGCATTTGCCTTTTTTGCAGCCACATCACACTGTTGGCTCATATTGCAGCCAAATCGCATCACATTTTAGCAGACCTTAGCTAATGAAGGTAGGCCCCTTCTGTTATGGGCAGTTTTCCTAGTGGGCCTTTCAGGCCTTAATTGGTACCAAGCAAGTACAGCTCCATATGTCAACAACTGTACATTTGCTAAGCCTTTGCCCAGTTACCTCATCCTTCTATAGAGTAAGGTGCCATGCCTCAATTCTCATGGAGGAGCTGAGAGACTCCCCCTCCTAGGCTGGCATGTTGCAGCCCTGTTCTCAGGAAAAGTGTGGTTGAGTTCCCAGCCTTTGATGCTTCAAGCATCTTTGGGAAGGAGGGAAAGAACCATATAAGCTTGTGATAAGAGCAGACCAATTTGGTCTGGTTTCAAGGGGGAATACGCATACTACCAGCATGGGGAACTCTTGCTGGTCCTGAGGGGAGCATTTTGTATATCTTGGGGCCCACATATACTTATCAGTTATGACAAAGTTTCCTGCTTTGTCAACTGAAGGGATGTGAGCTTTCTTTGTATATTCTTTCTGCCTCCATATATCATCTTGTGTAATCAATAAACCGTTAAACATTTGTGATTTGTTTCACTTTGGCGGATATAGGAGTCTGGATTAATTGAGATCTAATAAATCAGGGTTGCCATAAATCAATACAGTAATGATGGGAGAATCTGCCAATTTCAGTTTCTCTCAGTTTCAGATTTCCCGCCCCACTCTTGAGTTCATCCTGAACTTTGGGAATTTTCCCAATCTTATGTTTGATTCATTCATCCCAAACTTTGAGAATTCTTTTTTTTTTTAATTTCCATGAAAATGTATATGCATTTCTGTGCACATTTCTCTGAATGCATTTGTACACACCTTTGCCTAATGTACATATTTTTTAAAAGTGATGTTCCTAATATAATGCATTTCAATGCTATTTTCATTAATATTCACATGTTTGCATGCATTATTTCACTGGAGAAATCCATTGCAAAATTCAGAGACATGTGGATTTCTAAGGGTAACTGAGTTTCTGTTCACATATCAGCTTGAAAGTCTGAAATTAGGTAAGTTCGCATTCAAATGTGAAGTGAATGGATTTCTCTTCCATCCCTACTAGCTGCTTACTTGAACAAAAAAGAAAAGAAAGAAAACTGGACATTCCTGGAGGTAGCCTGGTATACTTCCAAGAGGTCCAGTCCGCATCACTATAGACCTGTTTAATGATTTCCCCCCTCCTACGATATATTATATCAAGCAAAGAATTGATCCTTGCCTATTTATTTATATTCTGTACATACAGCTGTTTAGCTCCAGCTGGGCTTGCCAGTTCCTTTCACTCATCTTGTTGTGATGGAAGCGAATGTTTAATGAATGGGTTCAGATTAGTAGCGTCTGTGGATTATTTATGCCAGAAGAGACCAGCGGGGGCATTTCTGTTCCATGTGAAGGAAATCTAAAAACTGAGCCAAGGACTGTCAGACTCTGTGTTCAAAAATAAGTTATGCAAATCTGGAAATTCTATGCAAATTGGCTTCTTTGGAGTAAAATTTGTTCCATGTGCATGCTTTATTCTGCACCTGATATTGGCATGAAAGGGGTGATTTGAACGAATAAGCCAGGACTTTAATGTTGAAGCAGAAATCAAGCAAACAGGATTTGCCTATTGACATGACTCTCTTGTACAGCACCTAGCACCTTGTTGGCACTGAGCAAAGTTTTGGTAGTTTGCTTTTGTAGGATGTGGACCGCTGAGGCTTTGCCACTGCATTTTTTTTTAAATGTCCATTTAAAAAGTTGGGTCAGATCTAAAGTGTTGCAATGTAGCTGCTCAGGTTTAGCAAAGTTAACTTAAAAAGTGAATGCACCTATCATGCTTGGTTACATTCATCCAAGCATAAATGATTAATTACATCAGCTGTGAGGGGACCCATGTATATAAATTGCAGCTATCTCCTTTATACTACTTGGAAGTGTGGGCTTTGTCCTATTCTGTATATTGGGAAAACCAACAATTTTCACATACGTAACACTTTCACATGTAGAAGTGATGCTGAGGCCAGGGAGAGAAGGGAAGCAGGGCCACTCCCTTCGCTCTGCTAAGAGACCAGCTCCATTGGACTCCTCCTCTTCCATTCCAGCTGGAACTGGATATACTACAATATAACTTTAAGAATGGGTGCCTGAGTTTTTCTATTTTCCTCCTCCCTCCCATTCCCTTTTCCTTTTGTGCCATGCCTTTTAGATAGCCCCTGTCCTCAGGCTTACAATCTCATTATTAATCCATGTCAGCCACTCTGGGAGCCTTTTGTGCCTGAACAGCAGGGTAAAAATACAGTAACTCAATAAAATAAGTGTATCTTTTCGTTTGTACCGGAATATAAATTTTAGACTGAGAAAGCACCGTAAAAGGAGGAATTCACAAAACTGTTTCCCAAGATCGTCCCTTCTGCATCTTGGCTAAATGTTCCACTCTTTGGAAGACCTTAGATCTGAACAATTGAAAATCTCAGTTTTAATAAAGCCCTCGTAGGGTGCAATCCAATGCATGTTTAGACAAAAAGAAGTCTTACAACTCCCAGCATGCCCTGGCCAGCATGGATGGCTGGGGCATGCTGGGAGCTGTAGGACTTTTTCTGTCTAAACATGCATAGAATTGCACCTTTAATTAACTGCCAAAGAAACTGAAACAATGCTTTTGAAAATGTTGGAGAGCTCAGCTCGGTTCAGTTCATGGGCCATTTAATTGACAATGGAAGTGGTCACTTAGCCAAAGGATGGGAAACCAGAGTCCCTCCTGATGTTGTTAGACTATAGCTCCCATCATCCACGACCATTGGCCATGTTGTCTGGGGCAGATGGGAGCTGGAGTCCAAGAAGATCTCTCTTTTTTTGCATTTAAAAAAATATACATACGTAAATTTGTATATATCCACAACAATGAATACCAATGAATGCATATATGTGAAAATAAAACTTACTAGTAATTATACATAGGCTTCAACAGAATCAGACCAGATATCCAAAGAAGTATCCATTTGAAGGTGGTGTCTGTCTATATGCCACCCATTCAAATGTTGAAAGCCTTATAATGTCCTCCATCCATTGCATTAAAGGAGGTGAGTGTTAATCCTTCCAATGTTGTAATATCAGTCTTTTAGCTGTCAAGAGGGCATGGAGAATCCATTTATGCTGACCATTCATTGATTTCTATGAAGCAGGTAAATAACTGAAAAGCGTGTGTACATCAGTGAATATGCAAGTCAAAATTTATCCATGTAACAACAACATCCTTCCCCAAAGAAGCAACTACTGGACAGTGCCAAATGTTCAAGAACACCTGGAGAGATACAGGTTCCCCACTCCTTGGCTTCCATGATCACAACAAAAGCGAAAGTCAACCCAGAACTCAGGCAAAGCTTGGAGAAGAGATGATCCAAGACCTTTCGGTGTTCAAGGGAGAAATTAGGACAGGGGCCATAGCTCAGTGTGATAGAGCATATGCTTTGCATGCAGGTCCCAGGTTGGATCCCCGGCTTCTCCAGGTACAGTGAGGGAAGATTCCTGCCTCAGACCCTTGAGAGCCATGGCTGCCAGTCAGTGTTGACAATACTGGGCTAGATGGGCCCATGGTCTGATGCAGTATAAGGCAGCTTCCTATGTTCCTAAATTCCAGATTGCCATTCACTCCCCCATAATATATAATAATAAAATAATTGAAATGTTACTGCTCTTGAATGCAGGGCTGTCGAACCACTTTCAGCCCAAGGGCTGAATTCCATTTCAGAGAAGCTCTTGGGGGCCACATTGCAGTGGTGGGCAGGGCCAAGGGCAAAAGGGGTCCTCCCCCAGATCATGTTTCATCTGAAAGCTTTTCCTGCCAGTAACTGCACCTTAGGAGAGGTGTTTCAGCCTTTTGGAATGGGGAAATGCTGCGCAACAGCTGGGACGCCACCAAACATTGGCTGTAGGGGAAAGTTGGCTGGGCCAAAGGAAGGGGGCAGCACCCCCCAGAAGGCTGGACTGGGACTCCAGGTGTTTGGCCCATGGGCCTGAGGGTTAACTCTGAGGGTTAACTCCTGCTTTCTTGGGCCTATGAAAACCACTGACCAAGGTGAACCAGTTTGTCCTGCTTTGCGGTGGTGCCAGTCCTGGAGTGGAGAGCAAAGCTGGAGGGAACTGGGCCTTTGAGTGTCTCCTGGTGAAAGTGGAAGAGAGATGGCAGATCAGAACCAAAGGCCCCGCTGAAGCAAATGTGAGGCAGTGAACGGCTACTGCTGTATCCCAAAGAAGCAGTTTCAACCATGCATCAGACTTAACACTTATTATGCCTGCTGGGGGAAAATCTCTGCATATTTTGTTCACGTTGGGAAGCCGGGCTTGTTTGCTTGTTCCCAAACACTTGCATGACAGGCAGTCAAGCCTGTTACATTAATAGACTATTAATGGATCTGACTTTTCTGAGCAGCATGTACGGGCTTTCCATAGGTTAATTAGGCCATATTTCAAGATAATCACAGCAATATATTTCGGTGCTAATTAAGTGGCTATAACCATACCCACACCCTGGCTCACTGAATCATAATTAAAATTCTCCTCTTTTTCCCATCATATACCACAGAACTAAGACCCATAAAGTCCCAAATGCTGTTCCTTGCCAGAAGCAAATTAAGCCTCATGGCATATACAGTATGTGTGTGTGTGTGTGTGTGTGTGTGTGTATATATATATATATATATATATATGTATGTATATATAATCTTTATATATATGTATAAATAACAGAATCATGTACAAATTATTCTGAATGAGTGCTACATTCATCATCAAACAATTCTTCCTCTCTCTTTTCTTCATCTGTACTTATTCTCTGCCACAGAATTGTTAGGTGGCCGAAAAGAGCCAGTTCGCTAAAGCCATTAAGTTATCAAAATCTGAGGAGGAGGTTAAGCAGACTCTACTTTCGTTTTTTGCCATGACCATTTTTGGCAGTGCTGGAAAAAATCTCTTTTTAGTGATTTCCCCTAGCATTCCTTGTGAAAATATTCACTTCCTCATTTGCATCGCTTTCACTTGCCCTTAGTGGCATTGTCACCAGCCCTCAGTGGCATCATCAGCTATTCAGCGGTGCCTCCCAATCACAGAGGTTGATGCTGCACACTCCCATTCAATTCTTTGCCTGATGAAGGCTCTGAGGCCTCAGTGCACATATACCTCCATAGCATGCTAAGCTTGATAGCAGCCTGGTTTTTGATTCATGCCTTGAGCTCCCTGACATAAGAAGCATAGTTATTTTGATGCACGAACTGTACCCAAATCCTTCTCTTCTTTTTTGGATGGGGGTGGGATTTAATATTGAATACATGCTAAAGTTTTACTTTAAACCATGTTTAAATCTGCCTCCCCGATAAATCTTTTGGTCCCTGCTGAAATCTGAAATGATTTTCATTCAACTGAGCTGTGCAGTGTGAAATTCTCGGAGTCATTGATTGGTTCAACCACATGCCATATGACGAGAAAGAAGTAACAACCAAGAAAAGCAAAACAAAACTAGACTCTGGAAGGACTTAGTTTTTGAACTTTTGAATGTCAGGACAGTCAACTCTAAAGGAGGAAAATGCTGAGTTATGCAAATTTTGCAAACATTGAAAATTTGATAAATTTGGCAAAGGTCAGAGATTTAAATGCATGCATTTTCCGAAGCATAGACAATACGTCAGTTCAGGCCATGTATTTGAATAATTGTGGAATGCATTCTGTTTGATCAGAATTGTAGCCTAAGTACATGTGTACAGAGAGCGGAAGACTTTGGGGTCTGTTGGATCAGATCATGGGGTGCATCTATTGTTGTTGTTGTTGTTGTTACTATTGATGTTACTATTAAATTACATTGTTTAATAAATTGTTGTTACTATTTATTACATTAGTACACTGGCCCATAGCCAAAGATCTCTGGGTGTTTTACAGAAGTTAAAACATTAAATACAATATAAAAAGTTTAAAAGCTATTTACATAAAAGCTCACAAACAATATATACAAACAACATATAACTAAAAACAACTTTGAACTGTCAATCATAACTAAACACATCCAAGACTAGGGATGTACGAAAGTTCCACCACGGATCTCGGGGAGGCTGAATACCAGCGCATTCGGCCCCCCGAAATCGGTGGCGGAACGGCCTGCCCCCCCGCCCACCCCCCCGGGACGAGACTTACCTTGGGCGGATCTTCCTGGTGGTGGCGGTTGCGGCTCTGCCGCCACCGCCATTTCCAGTTTAAAACAAAAAACAAAAACAAAAAAAGTGATAGGTATCACGGCTAGGTTTTAAAAAAACACTGTGATAGGCTACGTAAATCTTTACGTAGCCTATCATGGCTGACTTTAAAAAACAATCAAACAAACGCGCATACGCAAATGGCGGCGGCCATGGCTGCCGCCATTTGCGTTCCTTATTTTGGCACGTCTTAGTCTACGTAAACATTTACGTAGACTAAGACAGCGAAAATAAGGGGAACGCAAATAGCGTAGATGCTACACTATTTGCGTTCCCCTTATTTTTGCTGTCTTAGTCTACGTAAATGTTTACGTAGACTAAGACGTGCCAAAATAAGGAATGCAAATGGCGGCGGCTGTGGCCGCCGCCATTTGCGTACGTGCGTTGTTGTTTTTGTTGTTTTTTTAAGTCAGCCGTAATAGGCTACGTAAACATTTACGTAGCCTATCACGGCTGATTGCAGGGATGCAAACGGCGGTGGCTATGGCTGCTGCCATTTGCGTCCCTGCTAGCCTGCGACCGGATGTCCAGCTGCTGGCGGAGCCGGCCGGCGGCTCCGCAGAATCGCTGCAGAGCACAGCTGGCCAGCCAAGATTCCGGGGGGAGGGAGGAACGGAGCACCTCCCCCCCAACCATAAGCATAATTTGCAAAAGGTAAGTACCTTTCGTACATCCCTATCCAAGACTGATTAAAACTCATGTGCTGCCAAAGGCCTGGGAAAAGAGAGAGGTCTTAACCTGGCATCGAAAAGATAATAATATTGGTGCCAGGCGGACCTCACTGGGGAGCTCGTTCCACAGATGGACTAGTGACTAGAATCTAGTGACTACACTCTAGTTCAATTTCAGATTTCCAACAGATGTTTCTGGAGAATGCTCCTGGAAAGTGCTGCAGCAGGACTCAAAAGCAATAGCCCTCCCCCATGGCTGCTCCCCAGCAACGGAGGCATCCTCTGAACAGGAAAGTTCTGCTTAGAAATCGTGGCTCATAGTGGTGGATAGATATCTCCTCCAGGTATTTGTCTAATCCAGGAGAGTTGAGCCTCAGGCCTATAGAGCAAATCTGGCCTGGCAGGGGTTCTAATCCAGCCCTCCAGGGTTTTTCAGTTAGCCACACCTCTTTTCTCTCCCTGCTTCACCTTTCCCCAACCACTTCTTGTTTAGTAGTTTCCTAGCTTTTGTGCATTTTCCCCCATTCATAAAAATTAATATGCCTCTTCTAAGGCTTAGGGTGCAATCCCATGCATGCTTAGACAGAAAAAAGGCCTACAACTCCCAGCATTCTCCAGCTAGCTGTGCTAGCTTTAAGTGCAAATATCCTGGTCGTTTTGCTATTTTTTGCATTTCGGTCCCACCCCCTTTCCCTTTGACCCTTCCCCTTTTGCTGTAGGCCTCGCCCACCACTGGAATGTGGCTCCTGAGTGTTTCTCTGAAACTGAATTGGCCCTCAGGCTGGAAGGTGTTCAACAACCCTGCCCCACCCTGCTCCAATCCCTTTAAAAACTCATCTAGCCATTGACCATGATCACAGACATCTTGCAAGGAATTCCATAAATGTTATTTATTGTGCTGTGTGAAGAAATCCTTCCTTTAATTATGGGAGAAATTTTATATGGTGCCTTGCAGCCCGGAGCATTGCAAGGGCTCTTTTACAGACTATGCGCAGGCAGAGCCAAACGTTCCATTCTACTTCATACGAATCGTTGTATAGGTAGAAGGAATGACTTTAAGACTCAGCAGGCCTCAAACACAACAGTCTTTTATTTATCCCACACAGAACTGCAGAACCTAGCAGAAGCTCCATCCACTGCTGCTACTCCCAACTCTACAGAAGCTGCCCAGGTTCAAAACAATAACTAACCCACAGTACCCCCCCCCCCCAGAATACATCACATTCTTTCCCCCTTAAGCTATCATAGTCTTTCAACCAACGAGGAGGTACCCTTTCATGGCACGGTCTCTGCACTCGACTAGTAGGTGTAGATTGCTCAGATTACTTTCTTTCAGTAACTGCTGTAGGTTCATTTATTTATAATCCTTCCTCTATGGATTTCAAGGTGATATGTATGATCTGTCCCATGTCCCTGTTTTGTGGGGTAGGTTATGCTATGCTATGCTATGCTATGCTATGCTATGCTATGCTATGCTATGCTAGAGAGTGGCCCAAGCCAGCCAGTGAACTTCATGGTGGAATGGAGATTTGAACCTGGGGTCTCTCCAGTCCTACTCTAACCCACTAACCACTATGCCACACTTTGCCAGGAGCGGCCAGGAGCAGCTGGATCTGTGTGCGGCTGCCTCATGTGGTCAACTGCTGAACTGCAGGCGACAGCCTTTTCTGGGAACTGACTCCACCCACCCAAGCTGGCCATTGCATCCTTCAGGGCAGGAAGAAGTATAAAGGGCTTCTGGTTCCATCTGAGCCTTGCTTGACCAACAAGGTCTTCCTGAGCTCTGCCTGCATCCTTGGTTTCCCTTTGGTCCTAACTTCTGGCTTTCTCCTCGACTCTGCCTCCTAGTTTGTCCTTCAGTTCTGACTTGCTCTTTGTTCCCCACTTCTGGCTTGTCTCATGGCTCCTGGTTCCCAGCACCTGGTTCACCTCAGAGGGCTGTGCATGGCTCAGCCCTGACACACTTCTATCTTCTGGTAGCCCATTCTCAGCTGTGGTGCAAATGTGGGAGAATTATTCAAGCACCAAAACTGCATTCTTTGAGCTTTCTGCCTTTAGTCATCTCTTTTCACATGGACTCACCTGCTGTGGAACCCCTGACTGTTTGCCAGGGCCGTCCAATTTGGTGTGGCTCAGGACTTCATGGATGCCATGTAGGGATGTTTCTCCCCCACCCCGGAATCCTCCAGAGCGGCTCTGCTCCACAAGGATTCTGCAGAGCCACCCAGCTTGAGGGCTGCTTACCTGGGCGGCCAGAGCCATTCTCCGCACCAATCGCCATTAAAAAAAAAAAAAAAGGCGATTGGCAGGATGTGCCCATAGACTTATATGCAAAAAGAGCGTGAATCTTGCGTATAAGTCTATGTGTCCATAGGCTTATACGCAAGATTCATGGCTCTATTTTGTGTAGAAGTCTATTTTGCGTATAAGTCTACATAGGCTTATATGCAAGATTCATGGCTCTATTTTGCATATAAGTCTATGGGCACATCCTGCTGATCGCCATTCTTTTTTTAAGAAAATGGCGATCAGCAGGATGTGCCCATAGACCTATACACAAAATAGAGCCGTGAATCTTGCATATAAGCCTATGGACACATAGACCTATACACAAGATTCACGGCTCTATTTGTGTATAGGTCTATGGGCACATCCTGCTGATGGACATTTTTTTTTTTATGGCGATTGGCGTGGAGGAGAACGGCTCCAGCTGAGCAAGCAGCCGAGAGCCATTCCACACGGAATCCTCGTGGAGCGGAGGTAAGCGGGGCTGATCCGCTGCAGATTCTGGAGGCTGGATTCTTTGAATTTGAATCCGCGGCAGATTTCTCTAACATCCCTAATGCCATCGCCATGACAACCATGGGACTGTCCCAACATATCATCAGGCCAACACATGTGGTGACAGTTTGCTAAGGAATCCTGATCATTTGCCAAGGTCGCTTGGGTGCTATTGCTGTGTTTCTAATTGCATTTCTAATTCATTTCTTTTAATGTTATGTTTTAATTAAGATTTTGCTTTTAATCTGGATTTTTACTGTTAGCTGCCTTGAGTGCCACTCTTTGCCAGAACAAACATACAAACAAAACTACCCAGTTCACAGATGACACAAGTCATCTGTGAACTGGGCACAAGTCAGGCCTCTTGAGCTTCACGGCCACCCTGCTTGAACCGAAAATGTGCTGTAGAACAGAACCAACATTTGGAAGACTGGGAGGAATGAGCCAACTGCCATCCCTGGTCTTCTGACTGAGGAAGACTTTACAAGCACCTGAGGGATGCCAGTTTGAAAACCACTGCCCTCAAGGCACAAATCTCAGAAGGCCACTAAGCAGGGCTGAGATTATGGAGCTAGTCGCAATTCTTCATGAACATTTCCCACAGTTTCAAAACATTCTTTTGTTTTGGGGCATCTATTCATTTCCATCCCCTTCTCATGTTCTCCTTGACTTCACTTGGTCTTGATAACACCATCACATAGCCCCAGGGCTGAGCAAGGTATGGCTCTCCAGATGTTGTGGTCTACAACTCCTATCATCCCCCACCATTGGCTGTTCTGGCTGGGGATGGTGGGAGTTGTAAGTCAAAACATTTGGAGGGCCACAAGTTGCCCACCCCTGACATGGGCACATGATTGGCTATGTAGCTTTGTGGGACATCATCCTTGTTCAGTGCCAGATCCCTGACTGGGTACTATCACCTGAAGGGCTAATGAAGAGAAGGATGAGAAGTAGCAACCATGGGAAGCAATGGCTTCAAACTGGAGTGGAAATGTATAATTTTGGGAGGTTTTTTTTTTTTTTAAGAAATATTTTTACCCACCAAAATAACCATTTTTGACCTGAAAAACAAAACTATTGAATATTTGGTGCAGCCCTAACTAAAATGAAGCCAGTTTGCATCATTTTAAAAAGATAAAAGGGGAGGTCCCATTTTGTTTTAGATTATCATCGGACAGGTTTAATGGCAGGCCAGCTGGCCGTTTTGTTCAGGGCTAGTTTTGTTCTTGTAGATGCTGCTACATTTACATATGACTATTGGAAATGGGAAGCAAATAGGGAATGATCCAAGAGCTCATTTCTGACATCTGGCTGTGGGTTGGCAACTAATTCATTCCATCTGTGCTGGCCTTTAAGCAAATGTTTCCAATGAAATGATCATCTTTCCCCAACCTGGTGCCCTCCAGATGTGTTGGACTACAACTCCCAGAATAAGGGTGCTGGGAGTTGTAATCCAACTCATCTGGAGAGCACCAGGTTGAGGAAGGCTGGAACAGATTAACTTATTGGTAGAGGGCGCACTGTGGGGGTGGAGAGGAGGGTGATTTCAAGAGGTGTGAATTAAGGGAGGGAGAGGCTATGTACACAGAGAGCTGAACAGGTTGGGTTGAGTGCAAATCAGGAATATCCCAGACACCAGGATAAGCCCATGTTCGTGGGGAGGACCAAAACAGACATCAGTGCTGCTGGGGCCAAGGCAAGTGTAGTGGACCTTGTCCAAATGCTTGGCCCTGCCAGCTGCCTGAGGGTGCCGGGTTCTGGTGCCAGCCTTGTTGCTACAGAACACCATTCCTAGCTGCTGCATCCATCCAAGATGAAAAACTAGCCAGTTCTTTTGCATGCCATATATGCAGGCCATGCCAGTTTGGAATGAACCCGTTTCTGCCAGGGGAGCTTAAGGAAGAAGAGTGAGCGGGATGGCGGTGCAGTCGGGATGGGTGTATAGGTGCTTGCGTGCAGCGTAACTGTTTCCATCACCATTTCTCAAACAGACACAGCCTCGTACCACCTTGCCGGTCCTTCCTAGGCTGTTGAACACTGTTGCTCTTGGCCATTAAGTGGCATCCAAGGTTCACATGATGGACGTTGACTGCAGTTCTGGGGCTGAATGAAACGTTTGGCTCTGCCTGCGCATAGTTTGTAAAAGAGTCTTTGCAATGCTCTGGGCTGCAAGGCACTGTATAAAATGCCAGCCATTATCATTAATCGCTCCTCGATGTTGCCTCTGACTTTTATGTGTCAGGCACTGCAGTCCATAACAAGCTACTGCCGCTGTAAAAATGTTCCCAGCTGCATGGAGTGGAGGAGCCAGGAAAGAGGTCGGACAGCGGGTGTGGGAAGCGCCAGACTGCTGCTTAAGCGAGAGGGGGTCAGGGACATTTGCAGATCTGTGTCCGGAGCGGTCTTTCTCAGACGTTGAGTATCTGACACACACATTTGGTTCCTACATTAAAATAGGAAGGGCACTTCTGTCCACTGAGCAGATTCTGGAGGGCTTCCCACTGGGGTTTGGAGCCAGGGCCAGCACCAAGGCTCAGCATGGTTGGGCACCTCCTAAGGACCCTGACTCCAGCAGGGGGCCAATTGACAAAAGCCCTCTGGACCTGCTCCTCCTCTGCTCCGTTGCAACCTGTTTATTGGGCCTCCTCTTGCTCTGGCCCAGACAACACTGGTAGTTTGAAGGAGCGGGAGATGCCATGGCCTATTGGCTCACTAGTTCTCTGCCTGTCAAGAAGCAAGCAAGTGGTGGCAATGATGGGAAAGAGGATGAGGAGCAAGAGCAGCTGGAGACAATGGTGGCAAGAAGGTGGGCTCATTGGGGGGGCATGAAGGGTGTCTTGCCCAAGGGCCCTCCAAAACCTGGCACTGGCACTGTTTGGAGCAAAACCTGAGGCAGGGATGTCTGGATCCGATGGCTCCTTTGGGTGAATGGGGGTGCAGGACTTGCTGGGGAGCCCTGTTCCACCCACCCCAATGAAACCTGAGGTTCCAGGTCATGGCAGGGCTGAATCCTGACAACGTCAATCTTACATCCATAAGAAGAGCTCTGCTGGATCTGAACAAAGGGCATCCATCTAGTCTAGTATCCTACTTCCCCCAGTGGTCAACCAGATGATACCACTGCTTGTGGGCTTCCCAGAGGTATCTGGTTGGCTGCCACACCATGGGTATCAGGACACTGGATTTTGGTCTGATCTAGCAGGGCTTGTCTTACATTCTCCTTCCAGAAGCCCATCCGTCTAGGAGAGAAAGATCCATTTTCAGCTGCAGATGGGAGCCCTCCCCTCTTTTTAGCTTGGAAATAAATTGTGTCGGTAATAGATTAGGAGACAGAGCAAAGGATTTGTTCTAGCTGAAATGCTATTGCCCCAAGCAGTTTTAATAAAATGATAATCAAATAAAGAGCCAACTACAATAAATTAATGTGTTTGAGCTGGAAAGGCTGGGCAAAAAGACAGTACCTTTTGAAGTGACTGTCAGCGGTGTAATCAGAGAACGTGGAGGGGAGGAGCAGCTACGAGGGGAGGGGAGGAGGAAGCATTTAGCCCTGCATGTTCAACATTTGGATCCTGCATCTCGCTTTCTGATGGACTTACACCATGTGCAGGCACTGATAAGGCCCTGTGTGAAATTGACAGCTCAGCCCGAACTGTGTGTCGACGATATATATAAAATAACACCCATATTTCTTTCTTGTGAAGATAAAGGAGCTTCTCAGATGTGCTCGGCTGTACGATTAATCTGTTCATCTGAGGGAGGATAGGTGAAGAAAAGACACATTGCTATTAAGGGTGCTATTAGCTAATGAGGGAGGGGGGAATACCCAGCCATATTGGGGGACAGAATCCATTCACCCTCCCTTGGTTGGGCGAGCGGGGGTGGGGGGAGGGAAGGGGGAAGGTTCATGTTGCATACGAAAAGGCTTTGGTCATATACATAGGAAGAGGGGTGGAGATTAAACTTCCAACTGAAATTCTTAAACATGGACTTTGTGTCAAATATTGCAGTTCCAGCACTTCCAAATCCTGATCCAAAAAATTGTGTTGATTATTCCCAAACCCATCTTGCTTCTGACAAATTCTGAGCCATGTATTCTCAAGATGTTTCAACCTCCTTGGATCAAACCATTTGCCTTGTTGTGACATGATCACCTTTTTGCACCCAAAAGATCTGTTTTTCTCACAGTGCTTGAACCCAAATTGTCCGTGATTGTCCCCTGCCTCCTGAAATAGCCAGAACCACCACTCCCTACCTTTGTGGCCTGCAACTGTTCATGAGGAAGGGTGGGGGCATTTTTGGTTTGGCTTTAATAATTCCTGCCTAGTGGTGCTACTCAGCTGTGCAAAGAACAGAATTTGGGTCATGGTCCCTATGAGTGGTCCACTTGAAACATTATGATCCAAACCTTTAGAAAAACCTACAGTGTTTTCTTGAACCAGCAGTACGTGAAAGGTTCAGAGCTTGTTCCATGCCACTTCAAATCTCATTCAGTATGTTCATGATCTATTTCTGAGCCTCGTTCATGCCAAATACCCTTATGTAATCCCATGATATTATTCTGTAACGTTCATCTCAAGTTGGAGCTCTGGTTGGCTGCCTACCATTTCACTTCTATTCCAAGTCACTGAAGATTAGCAGCCACAAACAAGAGGACTTTTTCCTTTGCCATCCCTCAGTTGTGGAATGACCTGCTGGTCGAAATGCGCCTGCTGACCTCCTTGAAGGTTTTTAAGCAGGAATTAAAGACTCCACTATTCCGGCAGGCTGTCCCTTTTTAGCACTCTTGTTCTTTTCGCTGACGCTTATGTACTGTTTTTAAGCTGTGTTGTTTTTATTGTTGGATTTCTTGTTAAATGGTTTTTAATTTTGTATGCTGCCTAGAGTATTTGTATATGCAGGTTATAAATTGAATAAATAAATAACTAAAATAAAAATTTTAATGCAACATGAAGACTACAAAACCCATGGTGCCGTAGGACCTTGAGTGAAAACATGTGCAGAAGGAAATGGGCGGTGGGGTTTTCTATTGCAAAATAACAGGACAATGAACCATCGTTGAGGAGGCTCTTGACTTCTGAACATGCCATTGCCCCATGAAATCCTACCCCAGTGGTTTTCTTAAATCTGCCAGCTCCTAAACTGAAACCAAGCGTGCCTTACCAGTGAAATCCTTTCCCTTTGGATGCTTAGAGAAAACACCCCTCCCAACATAGAGCGGGGGTGGGCAAGACATGGTTTGCAGGCCACAGGTGGTCCCTGGGCCTTCCTTGCAGCCCAGCCTCCAAGTTGTTGCTGCTGCCATCAAAGCGTCACCTTTTCACTTAAAAGAGTGCAACCTTCTCTCGGTGCAACCTTGTGCTCCCCCGGAGCTTCCAGGAGTGAGATTATGCATTAAAACAAGATGCACACTCCTTCTGCCCCTGTTTTAGCGTGAGAAAAGTGGCTTCTTTGCCGCTGCCAAATTGCTCCAGAATTTCAGTAGTGCTGGCAGTTTTGTGTGTGTGCGGCCCATGACAGGTTCCAGTGGTGGGAAATTGGCTCACAGACCCTCCAAAGTTGTCCACCCTTGATGTAGAGGATAGGCACTTGACACTGTTGGAGAATTCCTTCTCTATAGCATCTCCAAGAAGATCCTTCAAAGGCACAGCAACACAATGCCTTGAGGGTCTATCTAAAGGCCGTCACATAGGCCTCCTACCATGTCTCTCTGTCTTGGATGACTGCAGCTCAGCGCCCAAGATAATGGGATCACAGCATGTACTGCAGCACACATGCAGCAAAAGCATCTCCCATACCCTCCCCATGCCCTGCCTGCTCCCCCACTAATGGAAGCCCACAACTGGGAAGAAGAGCAAGTGGCCTTAAGGATCTTGATCCATTTGGTGCTAAGCAGGCCAGTTAAATGAGGCCAGATGGTTACATTAGCCACGTAAGGGGCCAGCAGCGCCCTGCCCATCACCGGCACAAGGGCTGGGCCCGGCCTTCCAATTTTCTCGGCAAGCCTTTGACAGCTGCTCCTAGGAAATTATGCTCACACAGTGTGTTAGGAGAGGGAGAGAGAGAGAGAGAAGCAGCCCCAGCCTTCTCGTCCCCCTTTTCATTATCGATAAACACAAGCTCCCTTTGTCTTTTAAAGCAATTTCATAGCTGTTGCACAAACACAGGGGCCATCAAAGGAGGATGGCGAGAGAGACAAAGGCAAGGAGATACAAGCTCATCAACAAAGAGACACATTTCCATTTTGATAACAATGCCGTTGCCTCCTGTTGAACACCCCGCGCAGCCCTCTGTGTGTGTACACACACGTGTGTGTGTGCGTGCGCTCATACAGGTGAGGGTGTATTTTATTTCCCTCTTTTCATCCCATGTCGGCGAGAGGAACGAGCGAGCCAAGCTGAGTGGGCTCCACAATAGCATTTCGCTTCTTCCCCCCTCCCTGCCAGATGCTGAACGTGACAGATCTGATAGGCTTCCCAGCCACAGCTCGACTTTTTTTATAATGTAATTTATTTATTTTGGGGGGTTTCAAATCAGGAAGAAAAACAGGCTTCATTCCCCCGTCTCACTGTTATCTCCCTTTGTGCTAGCGCTCATTACAATTGTGCCCACAGTGATGGGGAAGACAGCCACATGGGCTGTCAACAGACTTGTTTGGGCCTTTTGTGCTGCTCTGCGGGGGGTTCTGGAGAAGACATGGCGGGCCTAAGTGCTGCCACGATTGGCTTCGGCTCCCACCGATTCGAGGCAGGGTTGGATTCTGTCCATCAGGCTCACAGTTTCCCAAAGAGGAACAGGCATACTATAGAGACTGGAGATGTGGGAGGGGAGGGAAACCAAATGAGCAGAGCTTAATCTGAGACAGGGCTTTGCTCTGGAACAAGAATGATTCTGAGCAGGGTCAGCTTCAAGGGTAGGTATGGTTGGGCTGGGGGCCCACACCCCAGCAGGGGCCCACTGACAAGAGACCCCTGGAGTTGCTCCTCCTCTTCACCATTGCAACCTGCTTGTTCACCTGCCTCTAGCTCAGGCCCAGTCAACAGTGGTGGTGAGAAGGAGATCCCTTGGCCTCCTTGCTCCCTGGCTGTCTGCCTGTCAAGCAAGTAAGGAGTAGCAGTGATGAGAAAGAGAAGGAGAAGCAAGAGCAGTTGGTGACAGTGGTGGTGAGTAGGTAGAATCACTGAGGGAGAAGCCCCTCAGAAACCTGGAGCTGACACCGACTCTGAGCATCCCACCCACCAATAACCATTCATCCACTACATGCTAGATATGGCTTTGCTCTGCATTTTTAAGTCAACTGGCCTACTTTTCACTTCCCAGAATAATATGTGGATTGTAACACCATTATCCTCTGGATTGTACCCTTCTCCAATGCAGTTCTCTGCTGAAAAATTGCATACAAAACTGTGTATATGGAAAGTTAATATACACCAAAATGTGTATATTAGGGAAAGTTGTGTACAAAAATGTTCCTTGTATATGGGTAGTGCATATGAAAATAAAAACAAATCTTCTTGTAAAAAATGGCAGACTTCTGAGGAAACTGGATGAAATAGATTTATGACTAAGTTAGCGTTGAAAAAAACCTGGGATTTTTGAGCTTGCCAAAATTCTCCAGACTTCACTTCAGACCTCAGTTCGCCTTGCTTCTGCTTTTGTTTGCTACCTGTTTTTCATTTCATTCAAATGGGGAAATTGTGCATCTTTGTCTGCATTTTTCAAAAGTGCACTTTCCTTGATTGACTAAAGTGTGAAAATGTGTGTGTGTGTTTTAAAATGCACATTTCAAAGTGCTCATTTTTCAAAATATATGCAGTTTTTGAACACAATCACAAGTTCAGGAATGTGCACACATTATTATTATTATTATTATTATTATTATTATTTTAAAATCGCTCCTGTTCACATTTGCAGTTGCGAATGGGGCAAGTTCAGATGATTTATGAATTGAGATGAAATTCTCATACATTCCTAGACTGAATTCAAGAGAAACTGTCACGGCCCAGATATATGTATCTTTTCCAGCTAAGGAGAGACCTTGTGAGGCCTCTCCCATGTCAAAGTGAACCTCTGCCACCCACTACCCTTCTCCCTTTCCCCAAATGTTTTACTTGGAGAAGGTTGGGTTATGTATGGATCATGGAAAATCCATTCAGACTGTGTTTCATGGATTGTCAGGTGCCTTACATTCCATTGTCAGCCCATTGACAGAATCAGATTATTGTTGATGCCGAATTTGTGCAAATTTGCACATGCAAAAAAATGCACAAATTCCTCTGAAATGCACATTTTACACTTTTAGCCTATGGGGGAAATGCACATTTTTTGGACATTTTTAATTTTTTGGGGGCATATTTTTCTATGACAAAATTCATGCAAAATTCAGGAAAATGAGAAAACCAGTCCAGAAGTCTCCAGAATCTGCCCAACTGGGGAAAAGCTGGTCTGCTGTGGAATCCACAAGTTGGCTTCATGAAAATCCAAACTCATTTGGTTCCGTTGTGGATTTCTCCAACAGCCCTAGTTGGGTAGGCAGGCTGGCAGGAAGGGGGATTCAAGCCATTGAGATTTTCAAGTGTTTCCATGGAATGCTAAAAAAAACTTCAAGGTTTTTTTTTTTAATGTGCAATAGAAATATTGAAAAACCTGTTTGATTTTGGGGTGAGCTGGATAGGGCTCACATATTTCCAAAGGACAATGACCTATCCTTGCAGATTGCAGACTTCACTTCCAAGTGTTTTATATAAATGACACAACTAGGGTGGGGTTGGATGAGCCGGAAAAGAGAAACTGTATAATCTAATCTTTGGAGAAACTGAAGCATAGCTGAATTGTGTGTGTTTGTGTGTGTCTATGTTTGTGTGTGTCTGTGTGTGTGCGTGGGAGAAAATCACCTATGTAGGTTGTCATACAAATGAGCAAACCTCCATGTGATGAACAGATGAGGATAACAAAACCACCTGGGCCTTTGGTGGCATGTACTCACGCTGACATGTATAGGTGTATACCATACAAAGACTTGATGTGGCTGTAAAGCAGGGGTGGGCAACCCTTCTTTCCTGTTGAGGGCTGCATGTTGTTAAAGGTACTTTGCTGAGGCCCGCCTGCCAGTGAGGGGTGGGGAAGGAAGCCAGTGATGGGTAGTCCCAGGGCCAAATGTGGGTGGGCCCCCCCACCCCTCTCCTTGCCACCCCTCTCTTTGCCACCCCTGTCTCTCTCTGCTATCCCCTGCCTCTTTCCCCCTTTCTCTCTGCCACCCTCTTTTCTATCTGTCTTTTTCTGCCACCTCTTCGATGTCTCTGTCTCTCCTTCTTCACCCAGTTGGCTGCCAAGAAATGGACATTTTGCTCTCACCAGAGGTCTCAGCTGATTGCATGCAGAGTAGGGATGGCAGAGAATTCCGCCACAGATCTCGGGGAGGCCGAATGCCAGTGCATTCGGCCCCCCAAAATCTGTGGTGGAATGGACTGCCCCCCTGCCCCCCTGCGGATCCCCCCGGGACGAGACTTACCTGGGGCAGATCTTCCGGGCGGTGGCAGCTGCGGCGGCGACTGCAGCGGCTGTGGCGGCTGGTCTTCTGACCGGCTGCCGCCGCCGCCATTTACAGGTTTTTGTTTGTTTTTTTACACACACGTGATAGGCTACGTAAGTTTTTACGTAGCCTAAAATGTCTGGGTAAAAAAAAAAGAAGGCGTACACAGATGGTGGCGGCTACGGCCACCGCCATTTGCGTTCCTTATTTTGGGCCATCTTAGTCTACATAAATAATTACGTAGACTAAGATGGTGAAAATAAGGCTATGCTATTTGCGTTCCCCTTATTTTCGCTGTCTTAGTCTATGTAAATATTTACGTAGATTAAGACGTCAAAAATAAGGAACGCAAATGACGGCGGCCATAGCCGCCACCATTTGCGTACATGGTTTGTTTGTTTTTTTCCCCAGAGCCCTCCGCAGCCGGAAATCCGGTTGTGGGCGGCTCTGGCCTGGTTGCGCCTGGCCGGCTGCTCCGCGGAGCTGCCGTGGAGCACAGCTGGCCGCGGAGGATTCCGGGGGGGAGGAACGGAATGCCTCCCCCCTACCATAAACATAATCCGTGAACAGGTAAGTGATTTTCGTACACCCCTAATGCAGAGGGCTTTTGAAATGAGGCTGAGGGCTGAATGCAGCCCTAATGCTTCAGGTGGCCCAACACTGCTGTAAAACATTGAGGTTTTAGAAAAAGACAAAGAGAATGAGAATACAGCATCCAAGAAGACACACACACACACACACACAGAGGGAAGGGGGAGAGAGAGAGAGAGAAGAGGGACTGAGTATCACCAATCAAGAGAAGGCTTGCAGATTATCTAGGTAGTGGAGCAGAATCAGAGATCAAGATGCCAACTAAATTAAGGTGCAGTAGGTCACCGAGCAGGAATTTCATGATGGCTGAATCTCTAACAAAGGTTAAAGTGTGGAACAAAGACAAATAATGACAAGAATCCAGAGTTAGTAACCAGAAAGGAAGACATTGGTGGCAGTGGCTGGGAAGCAGAATAAATCTTTGCCTGTAATCAGTGCTCAGTGGGTCAGATGGAAAACAGAGCACACAGCATCCCAAATGCAGACACAAAGGAGGACAAGTGGCTTTGACAGCGTCTTCCAGTAAAATTGCTATACTGAAAGCACTTGTCAAGAGGGAGAAGGCATCCAGGGGGAAGATACAGATGCCTCCAGAACTGCCTTGGGGAGTGGGGGTGGGGTGTGTGTGATGAAGATGCAGGATTCATTGACAGCAGAAATCGGTAACATTTGGAATTCTTGAAGGCATCTAGCAATTTCTAGTGCTGCTGCCATCTCAGCATTGATTCAATTGCCCACAGCAGCACATGGCAAAACCTCTACAAACTTAAAATGCACACGCTGTCTTCAAACACATGGTGCACGCACATTTGTGTGTGGAAGGAAATCACCTGTTTGACACAGACCTCCCGAGTCAACATCTCACTGCATGTGGAAAGCTAACAAGTCAGGATGTCAGGACTGAGCTAAAATGCCTGCCTGAACTTTGCCACTGTTTTTGCATAGGGTGAAATTAGGGGTGAAATTAGAGCTAGCAGTGACCAACCAGGAAAGAGATCTTGGGGTTATGGTGGACAGCTCAATGAAGATGTTAACCCAGTGTGTGGCTGCTGTAAAAAAAGGCAAACTCCATGTTAGGCATAATTAGAAAAGGAACTGAGAATAAAACTGTCAATATCATACCGCCCCCGTACAAATCTATGGTGTGGCCACACTTGGAATACTGTGTCCAGTTCTGGTCACCGCACCTAAAAAAAGATATTGTAGAGCTGGAAAAAGTGCTGAAAAGGGGAACTAAAATGATCAAGGGGCTGGAGCATCTCCTCAATGAGGGAAGGTTACAACAGCTGGGATTGTTTAGCTTGGAAAAAAGGAGAGTAAGGGGAGACATGATGGAGGTCTACAAAATTATGCATGGTGCAGAGAATGTGGATAGAGACATTATTCTCCCTCTCTCAAAATGCTACAACCCAGGGTCATCCCATGAAGCTGATTGGTGGGAGATTCAGGACAGATAAAAGGAAGGACTTCCTCACAAAGTGCATAGTTAAACTATGGAACTCGCTACCACAGAATGTAGTGATGGTCAACAATTTGGATGGCTTTAAAAGGGGGTTGGACAAATTCCTGGAGGACAAGGCTATCAATGGCTACTAGTCTTGATGGCTATGTGCTACCTCCAGTACTAGAGGCAGTGAGCCTGTGTACACCAGTTGCTGGGGAACATGGGTGGGAGGGTGCTGTTGAGCCCATGTCCTGCTTGTGGGTTCCTGGTCAACAGCTGGTTGACCACTGGGTGAACAGAATGCTGGACTGGATGGGCCCTTGGTCTGATCCAGCACGGCTCTTCTTATGTTCTTACAGGTGTTGTTTTGATGAATTGGGGGTGGAAGCTCAAAAAGGAACAAAGTGGGGAACTGACTGCTTGAGGTGACAGTGCCTGCCCCCCACAGTCTCTGTGGGTGATGTCCTCCACTTCCCTTCTATGGTTCTATAGAGTGAGGGTAATAAAGACAATCACGGCGAAGGCAATGCTTCCTGCCCTCACTCTACAGCTGGGGTGCTGAACCTCTTTCAACCTGAGACCCAAATTCAATTTCAGAGAAACGCTTGGGGGCTGCATTCTGCTGGTGGGTGGGGCCAAAGGCAAATGGGGTAGGGCCAAATACCAGCACATTTGAGTTTACAGCTCTTACTGCCAGCAACTAGGCTTTTGAAATTTTTAGGATGGGGAAAAAACTGTGCAAAAACTGGGAAACCACGAAATAATCAATGGTCAGGAGAATGGGGGTGGAGAAAGGGGAAGGGGGCATGACATGGGAACCACAGAATGCCAGGTTGGGACCTCAGGCAGGCCATATTTGGCCCATAGGTATGAGGTTCAACACCCCTGTTCTAGAAAATCTATGGGGCGGGGGATTGCAGCGGCCTGGACACTGCTGCCACCAGGACTGCAAAACATATACAGCAGCAGCAAAAAGGGTAAACCATGTGGGGAGGGGCTTAGGATTCCCTCCTGCCTCCCAAAATGCACTGCAATAGTTCAAAGAATGAGTGAAGTTTGAGATCGCTAGGATTCTCCAAACATCGTCTTGCTGGTGGTCTTCCGCACGATTCCCATTCGCATTATCGATCACTGTTCACATTTGTCTCATTACCCAGTTTGATTTGTGCAAATGTCATTATCTGCTCAAATTTCCTCTGAAGACTGAATCAGCCCCACTTTAGGCCATGGAGGAAAGTTGCACAAATTTGGAAATCTGTGCAAATTTGGGGACACTTATGCAAATCTCCCATTTGGTTGCTGCTCAATTTGCACGAGTTTCCTGTGTGCGCAGAACACATGTTCAACAATTTACAAATATTTTCGGTGGACATGTGCTCACACTTGCACTTGTGCTGGGAGCTTTGACGAGGGCATGCTCACATTTTTTTTGTGAGCAAAAATGAAATTTTGATACATGCCTAGCATAAGGAAGAATATTTCAGGTCTTATACTTGCCTGAAGCAGAATGTGTTTCCAGATGAGGCATTTATCATGCAATCACCCTGCCTCATTCATGGGATTCTATGGGTGATCTTAGTAATGTATGGCTGTGAGAGCTGGACTATAAGGAAGGCTGAGCACCGAAGAATTGATGCTTTCGAACTGTGGTGCGGAGAAGACTCTGATGAGTCCCCTGGACTGCAAGGATGTCAAATCAGTCAATCCTAAAGGAAATCAACCCTGAGTGCTCATTGGAAGGACAGATACTGAAGCTGAAGCTCAAATATTTTGGCCACCTAATGCGAAGAGAAAACTCTCTGGAAAAGACCCTGATGCTGGGAAAGACTGAAGGCAAAAGGAGAAGGGGACGGCAGAGGATGAGATGGCTAGATAGCATCACGGATGCAATGAATATGAACTTGAGCACGCTCCGGGAGAGAGCGCAGGACAGGAAGGCCTGGCGTGCTATGGTCCATGGGGTCACGAAGAGTTGGACATGACTGAACGACTGAACAACAACAATGGGGGATCTAGGTGATTTCATATGTACACATGTCCATATACAGTATCACCCTCCCACATTTTCCCACAGCTTCTTCCATCTTCTGTCTTACCTCTGAAGATCTGTTAAAGGGGGAAAGGTGGAACAGCTGCCCAATGTGTTTTGACTGGCGCCACTAGGAGCTGTCCATCTGGTAGCCCCTACGGCTGTTTTGCTGTGCAAAGGAGTGTCCCAGTCAAAGGGCACCTTCCCCAGTAGCACCACCTCCACCACCACCTATTGGATGCTGCTACCATCCTTTCACAATTCTTCTGGGGGGAATGGAGTGGGCTGGTTTAATGGGCCACAGCAGCAGATTTGTTTGGCAGCAGGACTGGCAAGAAGGAGGGAACCCCTGCATTTCTTAAAGTGAAGGAGGTGTTTTTGCTGTGGTCACTGGTGCCATGGGGTGAGAGGGGAACATTGCTGACAAATGTGTGGGAACAGTGCTGCTCTCAAACTTTCCCCCGAGATGAAGAGACCTCTGGTGCAGTGGTAGGAAGAGGGTGCAAGAGGTAGCTGAGTTTGGCGTTTATCCCAAAGTATTCAAGAGTTCTAAGCTAAAAATGAGGTCTGGGGTCCTGGGAGGAGGATTCCAAATGGATGATGGGGCAATAGCACAGCAGCCCTTTGAGATCTGAATGGATTCGTTCCCCCTTCCAGCTTTGGGCTGGCTCAGGAACTGCACAGATCCTTTTCAAACTGTGGAGATTCCATGTGGTTTGCACTTTACCACTAAGCTAAAGTTCTGTGCCTCTCTCCCCACCCCCGACGGATGGATTTCCATAGATCAGACCACTGTTTGGGGGCCCCCAGTCTGCCCCCATCAGAGATCCACATTTTGAGAGGGTTTCTGTATGTCATGGAATTCCCTGGCAATGTTGATTCTTTCTTTCTTTCTTTCTTTCTTTCTTTCTTTCTTTCTTTCTTTCTTTCTTTCTTTCTTTCTTTCTTTCTTTCTTACAATATTTATATACTGATCCACATCGGAAGATTTCGGAGCAGTAAGCAACATGATTTTCAAGGGTAACCAAGAAAAGCTCTTAAGCACCTCTCCCCCAGTCTTCTTTGGAAATAATCCAGATTAATTTCCTGGGCATCCTCAGGGGTGCCCAGAAAGTAATCCAGACCTTGATTTCCTAGGCCCTCTTGTGATGTGATGACACCCTTGCCATGCAGCAGAGCCTGGACACTGTGCTGTAGCCTCCAGGCTGTGAATGGGGCCCCTTCCTCACCCTCAATCCCACCATACAGTACTTATGGGGAAAGTGGGGAGGGGTCTATTCATGGCCTTAAGGCTGCAGCAGGGTCTCAAGTCCTTGTATTCTCCCCTGCATAGTATATTCAGGTAGTACAGGCAGCGCCAGATCCAGGTTTTGGAGGGTCCTCGGACAAGACAGTGTGTGATTTTATTAGCTTGGGTTTAGCTTGGGTCAAAGCATTTGCTGCATGTCCTGTACTTACAGTGTGTGTGTGTGTGTGTGTGTGTGTGTGTGTGTGTTGCTTGGGGAGTTAATGATGGCTGAGACAGGGTCATTTCCTCATCATCTTTTTGGCCCATAGCTGTCTGACCCGGGTTAGCAGAGGTGACCGATAATGGCCCCATGAAAGAATGGCAGTTCAGAAAAGTGCAATAGGGGTAGTGAAGGAACAGAAGACATTACTTCATTTTGCTCTGCGGGAGAAAAAGAACACTGTTTCTCCATTCCTTTATGATCCTTAGCTTCTGAGCTCAAACATGGTGGCAACGCCAGAGGTTCAGGTTCCTAGTTGGGCAAAACATCAGAGGTGTTTTGAGGATGTGGAAAGAGATAAGGCTTATGAAGAGTCTGGGAGGTGGGGCAGAGCTGGTTCTGTACAACCTTCCCTGATGCCTACATAAACCAAGTTTGTTCCCAAAATTTCTCCTATGTGAATTTTGATGCTGACCAATCTTTATTTTGCCTGTTTGAACATTCTCTAAATATTTGACCTCTGTGTTTGATCCTCAGTGATGTTTGATTTTGATGTTTGACATCAATGAATGGTATTTTACTGATACCATAGTGGTGGTTTCCAAACATTCTGCCTTTAGAAGACACTTTCCATATTGACCCCAGCAAATGAAATTCTGAGCTTCTGTAACAGAATCTCTCCATAATGCAAGGCATTCTGGAGCATGACCTGGCATACGCATGGCACAGTACTGGATGGTGTGGTCATCATCACTCATTGTGAACTGAGAGTGCATCACAGAACATGCCCAGCAGTCCTCTGATGGTATAGTTCAGAGGAAGATGAAGGAAGGACTGTACCTCTGTGGTAGAGTACATGGGCAGTCTAGGATGAGCTGGGAACCAGGACCTATGGGATGGATCTAGTAGTCAGTAAGTCAGAAGCAAAGGACAAACCAGGAGGCTGGGTCAAGAATCAAGCCAGGACCAAAGAGCAACCAAGGATTCAAGAACACACCAGAGTTCAGGAAGGTTGCATTGCTCAAGCAAAGCTCAACTGGAAGTTCTCTTGGACTTCTTCCTGTCCAGGATGATCTAATGGCCAGCCTGGGTGTGGGGAGTCAGTCATAGGCTTGGGGATACTTCATTGAGAAGGCTGTTACCAGCAGCTCAGTAGCTCACCACATGGGGGCATCTGTCCACGGTTCTCAGCATCTCCTGACAGGATGTCATCTGGCTCTCACTATTCCTGGATGTCCTGTTGGGAAGCTGGGGCTGGTGATGAAACTCTCCATGCAAAGTGGTCAAAGTATCCTGTCTAGCTTGGCTTAAGGTTCTCAGGGGAATCTATCTGAAGTTGTTGCACTTCCTAGAAGGGTAGTGCAGAGTCAAACCTGCTGAAGCAGAGTTAATTCTGGCTGTGCAGGAGGTCAAGGCAAGGTCACACCAGTCAGGGTCTGTCAGGGCTATAGACAGATCTATGCTGGCTAAAACTCAGGAAGAGCTGTTGTCTCAGCAACAGGCAGAGGCCTTCTGAGGCTTTATGAAGGCTGACTGATTTGGGCCTGCTGTTAACACCACCTTCTTTGTCTGTATCTAAATTCTTGATGCTGGTTGATTCTGCAGCTGCTGGCTCCTTAGGCATGGGGGTGATGAGGACTACATCAGTGGGATGCCCTCTGAGTTAGAAGACTCTTGAAAAGAGTCCAGCAAAGCCATATAATCTGGGCTTGAATGTCTCAGGGTTACAGATGCTCACTGGATGATGCCTCCTCCACCACCTTGGAGTCCTCCTCTGAGCCAGAGGGGGGATGAAGGCCAGAGAATATGACTGAAAGTTGCTAACACCTGGTCCTGCTGATTGCAAAATTTTGCAGTAAATTTAGACCTTCCTGATGGGGGGAAACTTCCAAGGAATTTCAAGGGTAGTGAAAAGCATTGAGAAATAAGTACAAGAATTTCACAGGGTGTGAGGTCCTCCCACCCTTAGTCTGGACTGAAACCCAATGCAGATTTTAAAAGAAAGATTCATGTGCAGCCATCTGATATCTGAGGCATGGGCCTGCCCCTAAAACATCTACACAGATTTCCCATTGCCTCACAGAGCTGCCAAAATGGGCATAGTTCCAAACTGCTCCTGCGGAGGAAAATTGCAACATCAGAATCAGCCATCTATCCGCTGGGCCATCTGGGCTGTCTATTAACACAGAATAAAGTTCTTAACTGGGGAGGTCAGGCTGCCGGGCATTCAAAGGAGATTTTCTAGAGCTGAAAATCCTGCCTGCTCCAGCCAAGGGATAAAGAGGGGAGGAAAAGGAAGGAGAAGGAGAATTACTCCAAAGTTGGGCCTGCAGAGCACTTTATGGCTGTTCCTGATAGATTTATGATTGAAGGGAGAGTTCTGAGCTGGCAGGTACAAACCCATCTGATGAACAATGGAAGAGCCCTATTTTAATCCTGCAAATCTCTGGAGGTTTTTTAAAACACAATTTTGATTTAGTTCATTAGGGGTTTTCTTTCTTTCCCTAACAAGGCAGATATCAGGGGGAGGGGAGAAAAGCAGGTTGGAGAACATGAATCACTTCCTGTCAGCAACCATTCCCTCCATTCAAAAGGAATACAAAAAGGTGAGGGGGATTGTCTGTCTGTCTGTCTGACTGTCTGTCTGTCTCCACCCAAACTGACACTTTTTTTTTGGAGGGTCAAGATGCCTACCTGTCTCCTGTTTGCTATTTCAAGTTTTGAGATCGTTCTGCAAAACACCAAATGCAACCAACACTAAATAAAAATGCTTACGGCAAATGCCATTAAGCAGATGGCGGCTTCCCCCTCTCTCATCTGATGGGAGGTTGGAAGTTGAGATCCTGAAGGCAAATGGATATTTTCACAGCCTCCTCTGCAAGGTACAAAAGACAGGCATGCAACGGGATAGGAGGCATCCACCCCTTAGCCATTAGAAAAGGAAAGACCCATGGGGGTGGGGACAGAGGATTGAAGCCTGGACACCTAGGTTCTTTTCCAACCTCCATGTCCCCATGTAGGGTTGCCACATTTATCTCCAGGCTCTTGAGAAAGCAGCATGATGGGCTGAGATCCAACAGAGGGTGCTTTCCCCCATCATGGGAATGAAGATACATGGGGATTTATCAGGTGGAGGATTGTAAATGAAGTTGCCCTGTATGCAGTTAGGCCCCTAGGGGTGCATTGGCTGCTCTGACTGGCAGCAGCTGTCCAAGATCTTTACCAGCCTTGGGAAGAAGCATCAGGGGTTTAACCTGGAGCCTTGTCTGTGCAAAGCATGTGCATTGAGCTACACCCCCTACTGTTTGGACTTTGCTTTTAATTGTGTGTGTGTGTTCCTGACATGGCATATGACACCCCCCCCCCAGTTAAAGGGACCTCTGAACAAGGATCATGCCAGTGGAAGGAACAGTTTCACATATTTTCCCCTCAGTTGATCCGACTGCCAGTTCCTTCTTCTCTATCGGCTCCAGCAAATCTATATTTGAAGGTCCATTGACATTCAAGAACAAATCCTTAAGAGGTGCGGGAGCTGTGCTAGGAAGAAGGGACATTCAACAGAAGCCTTCTTCAAGAAAACTCTTCATCTGGTGTTCTAGGCCCATTGGGCCTAGAACATTATGTCCAAAGAGATGTTGCCTCTCCCAAACAAGAGAAACTCAAACTGTTGCTCCTTTGCATATTAAGATTACTAATAAGGAAGCAGTATGTACTTTTAATTGTTTTCTTTATAGACTATACTAAGGATATTTGAAAATAAACACAGAGAGAGGGGAGGGGGAGAGGAAGGGAGAGAGGGAGAGACAGGAAAGGGCGGTGTGTGTGTGTGTGCACGCCCGCGCAGACGCATGTGATTTTTAATCAGATTAGAAGTGGGCAGTTACATTTGACTTTCAAATGAATGAGCAAACAAATTGAGGTGGCAGCTTCACATTCTATATCCATACACAAGTTGAGCACCACTAAAATGAGTCTACTTTGAATTTGGTGTTAATTTTTTTTATTTGATTTGATTTGTACCACACCTTTTGACCAAAAATGACACTCAAGGGGGCTTGCAATCACTGATAAAAACAATAAGCACAATAAAACAGAATTAAAAACACAACCACAACAGAGGAAAAACAGCATCCAGCTCAAGAGACCCACTTACACACACACGGTTTGTTTGTTTTTTTCTAATTCAGGCATGATCTTTGAAGATTTGAAGATTCAAAGATGTGAAGCTTGAATTAGGAAAAAAAACATCGCGGAGAAGCCACGATTCTTTGAAGATAATGCCTTCATTTTTTTTTCTTTAAGCCAAAGTGGGGGATAGAAGGGGGTAAAACTTAGTCTCATTTGAAGGGATAGAACAACCCCCTGCTTAATGCAGGAAACCTGATTCCAAGGCGGTCGCCCATCCAACTATTGACCAGGGCCGACCCTGCTATCAGACAAGCGCGTGCACATCCAGCCCTTTGCTTGTTGCTGAGGGAACACTGAGTGCTGAGGAAGCTATGCGATCAGTAGCCGGAAGACGACATGGGGCCGTTGAGAGCTGTGATTGGACAGGAGGGAAATACAAACACTGCCGTATATGGACAGGCAGGGGAGGGGACTACGACCAGATATGGTAGCGAAGGCAGAAAATCAGAGCACATTAAGCGGAAATCCCAGGATATCAGGGTATCGAAAGCGGTAGCATGGAAGCGGGAAATTCCCGTTCCAATTCGAGGCAGGTACTGCGTAGTGTGAAAGACAGGTGGTAAAACCTCATTGGAAGCGAAAAACCCCATAAGTGTAGATCGGCCGTATGTCCCATCTTGTTCAGTCTTATTCTCTTCCTGCTCACCCAAGCCTGATTGAATGGAAAGACCTTACACTGCTTTCAGAAGATGTGCAGGCTCAAGCTTTGGAGAATCTCCAGAGGATGGGAATTCCTGGGTCAAGGGATGCTTTTCCCATGCATGCTTGAGGTCCTGACTTGGTGCATAGATGGTTAGCTTAAGAGGGCATTCCCAGTCAATCTTAAAGGTCATGATGGAAATGAGGAGTGGAGGAAGTTGCTTAGTGGTGCTTGGATCAAGCTGCATAAGGCTTTGTTGGTAGGTCATCCCTGGCAGAAGGGGGGAAAGGGGGAGTGTAAAAAGTCTGTTGATTGGCTATCAGGATGGGGGAATGGCTTCTGAAGCTCAGCATGCTGGGATGGTTGGGCTGAAAGTCCCACATGAGGAGGAGGTGAGGAGAGACAGGGCACACCACATCCTCACCCAAAGTACTCCTATTTAGAGGAGAGTATGCCCACCCCACTTGATGCCTTGGTTATTATTCCAAACCATACATGAAAGGTAATTTCGAGAATGCGCTTTCCATTATCACCTCAGCTCTTGCAATCAAAGCTGCAGAAAGAGGAAACTCAGAAAGCTGCTTGAGGTGTCTAAAAATAAGGCAGGTCAAACAGGAGAGCAAATGAGGAGAGATGAGGAGAGTCCAGGAGTTGAAAAGCCACTTGGCTACTCTCCTGTGGAGCAGTTTGTCGAGGGTCACTGTTCTAGCCAGTTGTGGGTGCAGTGCAGTCATGAGGCACTTGTGGGGGGGGGATGGCAGAAATGCCACCCACCAGAAGGAAGCCAGCTCAGGAGATCCCACTGGGTCCTGTTGGAAGCGAATTCATCTTTCTTGTCAAGAGCATCTTTTTACGGAACCAGCAAAATGTGCCCAGATCACATCCACACTAATAAAATCCTTAAGACACTTCTTCCTGTTAACATGTCAGTCGCTATAAAGTCTTGTAGCAAGAGCAGCTGGATTGTTCTACCTCCCCCCGCCCCGGGGTATTGGAGTCATTATTTTGCAGCACCCCTTAAATCAAGCAAACCTTTAAAAAAGGCATTTTGAGAGGAGAAAAATCTGGGAAACCAGCAAAGACTTCAGCAAGGGCAACTCCGCCTGGCAACCCCAAAGATAGGAGCTTTTAAAGCATTTTAAAGGTGCTTAAAAAACACAGCTGGAAGGACTTCTGTGCCTTTAATAGCTGCATGAAAGGTGGATGATTAGGAGGTGAAAACTTTCCCATCACTTCATCTGCATCTTGAAAAGAAAATTCAGCTGCTAAAATATCCATGCTCTGGTAATCTCTCTTTTGGATTACTGCAATACGTTATATGTGGGGCTGTATTTGAAAATGGTCTGGAAACTTCCGCCCATCCAAAACAGCGGGCAGCAAGATTGTTAATGAGGACTGGTTGATATGATCATAGTATGCCACTGCTTTGTGTTCTGCACTGGCCATTTCTGGGCCCAATTCAAAGTACTGGTATTAACTTTTAACACTCCAAATGACTTGGGGCCATGTGACCTGAAGGATTATGTCATCCCATATTTACGTGCTCAGGCCCTAAGATCATCTTCAGAGGTCCTACTCCAGATGTCCCACCAAATGAGGCAAGGTTGGTGGCTACTAAGGAGAGAGCTTTTCCAGTGGTGGCACCTCCGGTTGCGGAATGCTTTCCCTGGAGAGGCTCTCCTGGCATCTACATTGTGGTCTTTTCAGTACCAGGTGAAGACCTTATTTCCCCAGCTTTTTGGTCCTTCAATGTGTGTGTGTGTGTGTTAAATATGTTACTGTTTTTAGATTTTTACACCTCTGCTAGCTTATACTCTGATTTTATTGTTTTAAACTTTTATAGATTTTATATTATGTTTTATCATGTTGCATTTTATGGTTTTAAGCTTTGCAAACTGCCTAGAAAGCTTTGGCTATCAGGCAGTATAGAAATGTAAATGTATATATATAAAATTGTGCTTGTCAGTATAGCTATTGGAGGCACAGGAGAAAGAAAAAATGTTGGCAGCCTCAAGTGAGCATTCTGCATCACATTAATTCACACAAAATGTAGACTGTGCTTTAAATGGCATGGGAGCCTTAATTACAAATGTATACATTGAAGAGTTTTGGGAAGGGTGCAGAAGCAAGCACACAGGCTTATAGCAATGCATCAGTCCTGCTCCCAAATGGTTGGTTTTCAGCTTTGCCCACCAGTTTGTTCAAAACTAGCTTTGCCCTGGCAGCTAGGTGTGTGATCAGTCAATGCCCGTAGATCTGCGGAACAGCAAACTGCACACTGTGCCTGTTCTCCTGCACCAGTGCCCAGGCTTAAACGGAACAGTTGCATCATGTGAAACAAACAGCATAACTCAGCACTGGTATTTAGGGTGCAATCGTATGCATGTTTAGACAGAAAAAGTCCTACAATTCCCAGCATGCCCCAACCAGTCATGCTGGCTGGAGCATGCTGGGAGTTGCAGGACTTTTTTCTGTCTAAACATGCATAGGATTGCATCCTCCATCTATTTACCTTCTCTCTTCTATGTCTCTCTCCCTTCTTCCTTTCCCGTAAGAGCTGAACTTTAACAAGCAACGTGCACCAAGTGAAAATACAAAACCGCAAACATAGAGTTGGGAGGGGACCAGTGGTGAGTGAGAAATCAGGAAAAGGTAGTTCAATGTGTTGTAAATAATATGAAAAATCAGGAATACCCTTTTAATAACAAGAAATGCAAAAAGGTATGGAAAGATGGAGAGGGATGGAGTGTGTGTGTAAATTATGTTTTTGTCAGCTTCCCTGTGCCAATTGCCATGTGTTGCTCTGACCCTGTGATGATTAGTTTGCCCCTCAAAGATCCTCTTCTGTATTGGCTGCAGGTGTCCCTTTATCCCAGCTTCTTTTGTGAAGGAAGGTGCAGCCCATCCTGCAGAACAGTGATAGGAATCAGTGGGGCATGGCAGCATTAGCCAGGTGGCATGTAAGATTAATGGATGTTCATCCCCCATCTTTCTGGATGTCAGAGAAAACTTGGATGTCCTGTTATCATCCCAAGTGCATGATGGCCTAATCAGCAGGGAAGAGATTGCCATTGTCAATTACGTTCTGGAAATATTCTTTTTCCTGAGCTTGTGTGTCTTTGAGGGGCGGGGTGGGGTTTCCATGCTGCACCATGAAGAGGCCCCTGGATCCAGGCCCCACATTGCTTTGTGGTGCAAACCTCAACAGGCTTTTTCTTGTAGAGCAGCCAGCTCCCCCCCCCCCCCCTGCTTGAACACATCCCTGTTTGGGCTGTGAAGATAAAAACATAGAATGTCTTTATTACAGGGATTATGACTGTAAGTAGGTTAAACCACCATTAACAATGCCAGCTACACTAAGAAAGAAGGCTTTCACTTGGAGTCATCCAATTCTCCTCTGGTATAAGTATCCTCCATCCGCCTCTCCATTGAAAAGACATCTGTCGCTTAGGGCAGATGTTCTTTGGCTCACATCATAAATAGACAAAAGATCCTCCCTTTTCATATAATATATAACCATTTTTGTTCAGACTGATGTATCTCTGTATTCATATCTCTGGATCATGGCAGGGATGCTTTCATCTTTAAGAAGTCTGGGTTTGTGTGACCATTCCAACGTGTAAATGGCACATTTTCAGGGGAGCTGTAGGCTTCTCTGGCCTCTTGGTGGGGCTGGCCCACCTCCTGGGGGAGAAAAAGGAGATATCAGTTTCAATTGTTGACCAGGCTTAACCATGATCATAAAACACACTTTATATAGACAACTGCATTGTTTATAGGGCTGGTAGCTGATCTTAGTTGATTGATCTATGAGTTTTAGACAATTAGTCAGTTACATTTGCATATGTTTGCATGTCATGAGGGCTACATCCTTCATGGGAGGCAACTTAGTGCTCTCCAAATAGTTTGGACTACAACTCCCATAATCACTGACCTTTGTCAATGTTGGCTGGGGCATGTGGGAGTTGTAGTCCAACACACGTGGAGGGCACCAGGTTGCCTAGACCTACAAAATATAGTTTAGGAAAGAAAGAAAGAAAGAAAGAAAGAAAGAAAGAAAGAAAGGTTGAAACAACCATTCTGAAGCAAGAAATGTACTTGCTTTGTGTTTAGATGAGTAGCTGTGTCCTAGAAGAGGCATTCCCATGTGTGTCTGTATGTGAGAGAGGAGGGGGTGCCTCTTTTCAGACAGTGCTTGTCATCGTGTATGTGCATGTATGTAAAATGCATCCTGATTAATCAGGAACACTTTTTTTAGTCATTAATTGGTTAGATTAATCTACTTTTAATCAATTAAGTGCCGCAGCCCTCATTTTTATAGGCAGCTATGCCAGTATACCTTTCAGCCCAAGAAAGCAAGCAAACAAACTGTATAACTTACCTTTGGACTTAATGATAGGATGAGTTACAAAGAAAGGTAAGCTGGAGATATATTGCCTGACAGTACCGGACCTGGCTAGTTTTGGGTCTGCCCAGCATTTACAGTCCTCACAAAATGTAAGTGCCCTTCCACATGCTCAGCACTTCTGAAAATCAGAGTCTGTTTTTATTCTCACATGAGAATCATCTTGCCCATCAGGTGCAGTGTGTGTGTCCCTGCATGCATGTGTATACAGAGAGTGAGGAGGTGACGCACTGATAAAGGCTGATAAAGTGGAGTGACTGTTTCCAATGGACTGTGAATGAACAGACACACACACCTATATCTGACTGAGGTCACAGCCAGCCCTCTTTATTCTTGCTAGGAGTCAATTCAAAGTAAGGTGCAAAAACTGGGCTTCAATCAATCCCAAACAGGGACTTGACCAGATACTGTGGGATCAGGACATGTTCCTTGAAGCAAATGACTTCCTCCATTTGCTTTGGTTTACCTACTTTCACAGACCAAGTACTCTGCACAGTGACTGGATACAGTGAGAAAAAGCATCAACTAAATTTCCTTTGGGGGAGACATACTGGATGGTGTTCTGTTCTGGTCAGGCTGAGAGCCCATAGGATGCCGAGCAAGGTCTGAGGAGAAGCAGCCTGGAACAGAAGGCAGCCAGTAGGGCACAGGTGATTATGAACTGGTTGCAGGTTGAGGGCCTTTTCAGTGGTGGTCCCCCAATTAAAGCTTCCCCCAGTAAAGACCACATGGCACAAACACTGTTATTCTTTCAGTGCCAGCTTAAGACCTTCCTCTACTCCCAGGCGTTTGTCAGCATATGATAAGATTTTTAATGGGTCCTGGGATGTCTTATTGTTGAATGTTAAAATTGTGTATATGTTTTGCATGTAAACTGTTTTTATATTACATTGCTATTTTGTATTTTTAAGGTTTTAATCTGTGTAAGCTACCCAGAGGGCTTTGGCTGTTGAGCAGTATAGAAATGAAATGAAATGAATGAATGAATGTTGTGGACAGCTGATATATAAAGTGTCTATTGTCTATATATTGTCTATATAAAGTGTGTTTTATGATCATGGTTAAGCCTGGTCAACAATTGAAACTGATATCTCCTTTTTCTCCCCCAGGAGGTGGGCCAGGAACAAGTACATCAGGACCTTGGAGAGCTCCCAGGGAGAGATGACGTTGCTCCAAAGTCCAAACTCAACAGAGTCCTTGTATTATATTCCCAACAGGAGCCTGTCAGAGACTCATCCTTCAAGTGAAGTTGCAAGGAATTTAAAAGGACAATGTTCTGGGCCTTGGACCCATGGATGGTGGGGCTCTTGACAGGTTCCAAATTGTGTATTGTGCCTTCTCCAGCAGGACCCTTGGGTGGTAGGCAGTATGGTGAGAAAAATGATGGGCAAAGCTCCATCTTCTCAATTCAGAATCTGCAGGAAATTGGCTCACAGATATTTTTGGAGAGCTCTCTTCTGGCCTGTAGCAGCACCTGCATGTTGATGGCATCAAACATATGTGCCTTTTTGGTCCCTCCCCTGTGGGAATAGTAGTATTAAGTGGTCCTCCCCTTCTGAAAAAAACTCATCCCAGGACAAGAGAGGGATTTATTGATTTATTTTAAAGGTTTGTATCTTGCCTTTCTTTGAAAGTCAAAGGTGGCTAATGAGTCAGTATAAAAACAAAAATGACAGTATCAAAAAATAACAATATGGCTCTGGTTTTAGTTCTAGACAGGGGACAGTAAGACACCATAGATAGAATCAACCCAAATAGAGGATATTCTGTTAGAGCCTCACCTGACAGTGTTCACCCAACAAAAGGCTGCTTGTTCAGGTGGTTTGGTCATGTAGTTTGACAGTGATCAATAAGAATTCCACAGAGTTTTTCATTGGAGTTTGTTTCTTTGAGAGCAAGGGGTTAACCTTAAAGAAAGAACCTTTGCCTGCAAAACAATATAAAGTTGTCTTCGCAGTCCAAGCAGTTTCATAGCAATGAATGAGAATGCCATCGATAATGTCTAAAATTAAAGCATTATGCTGCCTGCATCTATAAGGCAGGCTGAACACTGACCCTCCCTGTGCAAAATACATCTAATTTCTACCTTCTGAGCTGGAGAAGATCATCAAGGAGGTAAGGGAAAAAATGGAAGCTAAAATTTCAGGGGTCCTGGTATTGGATACCTAGGCACACTTACTTTAACCAAGGAAACGGTGCTCTATTCCTAATGTATCCAAATATTATGAGCTAGAGAAGTTCATAGTCCATACCAGGGAATTCTGGACTTTGGAAATGTCACTGATGAAGACACCTCTCTCCAAAGGTCTGACTGAGCTACTACTCCAAGGTTTGGAGTCTATTTACTTAGTTATTAATACCTATGTACTGTTTGTTTGTTTATTTCTGTATTAATAATATGTATGGACTGGTTAATATAATAACAACTCTAAATATAATGTATATTTATATAATAATTATTATTATAATGTATATATTATAATGTATATTTATAATGTATAGAGCCAGTGTAGCGTAGTGGTGAGAGTGACGGACTGGGAGCCGGGAGATCCGGGTTCTAGTCCCCACTTGGCCATGGAAGCTCACTGGGTGACTTTGGGCCAGTCACAGCCTCTCAGCCCAACCTACCTCACAGGGTTGTTGTTGTGAGGATACAACGGTGAGGAGGAGGATAATGCAAGCCGCCTTGAGTTCCTTGCGAGAGGGAGAAAGGTGGGGTATAAGTGCAATAAATAAATAAATAAAATAAATATTTAAATATTATATTAACCAGTCCATACATATTTATAACATCTCTAAATATAAAATCTCTAAATATATATTAAAAATCTCATTTAAAACACACTATTAAAAACAATTTCAAGTATAGTAAAAATTCAAAACAGTACAAGGAACATCTAGAAACTCCTTCTCAGAAAGGCCTTTGCGGGGTTCTCCTCCTGACCCCAGATCTGATAGATTTAGGAGCCAAGAGACACCTTGGGTGGACTATCTTGCCTCTCATCAGCGTAGACAAAACTCAGCTAGATAGGCTACTGGTGTGACTCTGCAGAGCACAGTTTTCTATGTCCTCTAGATCACCATCAGAGCAAGGCTGTCTTCAGCAAGGCCCGGGGCCCGGGGCTCAACTCACAATAGCTGGATTTCATTACATGCTCATTGTCTAAGGCAGGGGTGGGTGACTTGTGGCCTCCCAGATGTTGTTGGACTACAACTTCCATCAGCCCTATCCAGCATTGCTAATAATGAGAGATGCTGGGAGTTGTAGTCCAATGACACTTCGAGGACCACAAGTTGCCCAACCTTGGTCTAAGGGCTGAAACATTTACAGCAGAATCCTATTCAGATCTACTCATAAGTAAGCCCCACTAAGTTCAACTGGACTTACTCCCAGGCAAACTTAGCAACATGAACATGAAGTGCTTGTCAACCATCTCAGGATCTTTGCACCCATTTAGCCAGATCATTGAATAGCAGGAGCAAGCAGATTTCTTACCAACTAACTGCGTAGATGTCTTCTTGCAAAGGAGGGCCGATGTTTACCATTTTCTTAAACAAAAACTGAAAATTCATGGAAGGGGGTGTGGAATATCCTGAGGGGGTTAGAGAATTGAGCTACTGAAATGGGGGATTTACCAGAGGTTTTACAAAAATAATTCATGCACTGCAGGTGTGTTTACTGGAGAATGGACCACACCACATGGAGACTGTTTCAGCCCCAGCCTGCCTTGAACATCTGGCAAACACCTCGCTTTCTCTCTGTCTCTCTCTCTGCTTCCTGTTTTCTCCAGCACTGGCTACCTCCCAACTTACTGCTGGCTAGCATTCCCATGCAGCTGGAGTAATGGCCCCTTCTTTATGCACGTTGAATGCTTTCTGACAATGCATAATCCACACTTATGACCAGGTGGTTGCCTGCTCTGTCTGGAGGCAGCAGCAGATAACCTATGAGATTTATCAGAGCTTAGGCTGTGCATGTTTTGTATTAATGACTTACTGAGCCACAAAAAGTTCTTCCAGATTTTAGTACACCGCATCTGTCATCTCTCTGCTTTTAGCCCTACAGGTATCCGCACATCATTCTCTATCCCATAAGGATACCATAGGCAAGGTGGGAGAGCAAGAGAAAGGAAAGAGGCAACTGTAACTAAATCCCTCTTGTATGGATTGGCCTGAGTTTGGAATTGTTGCAGGTGTGTTGACTGGAGTAAGCAGGATGAGTTATCCACACATCTATATGGATCGTTAGTGAGCTGAGTTTGGGAGCAAATGCTAGTAAGTTCTCTGGATGGGAACATATGAAGGTTTCACCATCATCCATTTTGGTTAGTGTCCTAATGTTGTGTAATGCTTGCATTCTGTCATTAGGTGCTGCAATTTCACCACCAGTTTGCAGTGCTCAGCATTAGGTAGCAAACTAGCCAGGGATGTGCAGAATGTCTATCAGGAGTTTTATCCAGTGCTTGAATTATGGGAGCCCCTTTGCTCCTATTTTTGGAAGGCTATAACCTATAAGGAGGGGATGATGTGACTAAAATTGGGAAGGGAGTCAGGGGGTGGGTCTTGAGGATTTCCTTATGGGCTGCGCTGCCTTCCCATCTCCCCAATAATTTGAACACTGATTCTATCTTGACTTCAGGATTCCCAGCCCAAAGAAGTGGGTTGTCAAGGGAAAATCCATCCACCGTTCCAGATTTTACATTGGTACCCTTTGTGCTGTCATAGCACCTGCATACATCCCATGCTAGCAGTTTCCTAGTTCTGTTGCAGACTCTCAATGCATTTACACAGGGACATTTTGCTCACCGTCACTCTGAGTACCAAAGCTACGTTTCCTGTACATGACATTTGCTTCTTGTTCCACATGGCCCATTTCTCATGCTCCTAGTCATTGTGCCCCCCTTCTACTCATCACAAACTATTACTTCTTTTCTGCAAAGAGCTTTACGATCTTAGTTGCACAATCTTTGCTTTTTCAAAAGCCTGGGAGGCAGGATACGTTCATTCACATCCACTGCGGGGTTTGAAGGTGAGAGATATCAGTTGGCTTCAGTCCACACAACAAGTCTATACTAGAGATGGGACTTTATGTTTGGTCCAAGTTCAGCCATGCTGTCTTTCCCTCTCTCTTTTCCTTCTCTGCACACTTGGAGGCATAGCCTGTGCATTCTAGGATGTCACCATCAGTTTAATATTTTCTACTTTACTTTTTTAAAACTTGTTTTAAATTCCAATATTTTTTCCATAGCTGCCACCACCAGCTTTCCATGGTTGCTTGGATGTGACAAAACCAAGCACAAGCTGTGATGAAGACCCTCTCTAAAGCCCCAGACCACCCAAGTTCCTAAATTAGCCTTGCTAAGTTGGGCATGAAGCACTTTTCAAGAAAGTGTGTAACCTACCAAACAAACTTGGGTAGGCTTTTTCATTAAATAGGAATGAGATACTGATCCCAGAGAGACACATAACTCTGATGAAAAGAACATGGTTTATTATAGAAAGGAACGTAGGAAGCTGCCGTCTACTGAGTCAGACCCTGGGTCCATCTAGCCCAGTATTGTCAACACTGACTGGCAGCAATGGCTCTGCAGGGTTTCGGGCAGGAGTTTTTCCAGCCCTACCTGGAGATGCCGGGTTTGGAACTGGGACCTTCTGCATGCAAAGCAGGGGCTCCACCCCTGAGCCTTGGCAAAAAGTGTAAAAAAATATAGGATCACTTAAACAAAAACCTCTCCACCTGGCATGGGTGATAGTAGCAAGCAAGGCTAGGAACTTAAATATATGTTCCCAAAAATGCTTTCTTGCAGGCCATTCCAAAATGGCTCCAGCATCATGGTCTGTGGGCTTTGCAGCAACTCCACCAGAACCATGTGCCCTCAAACAGATCTCGAGGAGGAGGATGAAAAGGAGAGAAAGATTTCTAGGCCTACCTTTAAGGAGAACAACACGCTAAACCCTTCTGGACTGGGCCAAGGGTGTCTACCTGTGACTTGTGATGGAAACCAATTGATATCTTACAAGTCAGGGAGAGGCTGCCAGAGGCAGGGCTTGTGAAAAGCCAATCAAGGAAGTCAATTTCCATACTAAACTCATACCTTTACCTCCATATCCCTGAACCACTTAGAGCTAAGCAAGGAAAGGATGATGTCATGACACTGAGCTCGGGAACCACACTTCTTCTTACTGAGAAATTGGCTAGCATTTTCACTGGAAATTCCAGGAAAGGAAAAGTAGTCTAGCCAGAATTCAAGAACTTGTTCCCTCGGTGTGACAGACAGGAAATCAAAGTAACACCACGTACACATTCTAGTCAGAACAAGCTACTTTGCAAGGTTAGCAGGCTACCAAAATAGTGCTGTTGATGTTTTTAAAAGCATTACCCATGCCATGAAAGTTCAGGTCATTACAACCACCTGGAAATGTTATGGGGTCCCCCATAACTCAGAACAGTCAGCTTGGCTTACTTACTCCACAACTTGTTTGTACCTGGCCCAGAGACAATGCCTATGCTAAAAGTCAACAACTGATGGTCCCTAACCCTATTCTGCCCCCCTGAAAAGGTCTCCTTGCTCCTCCCCACCCCTTGACAACTCAGAACTAAGATATGGCTGTGGAAGTAGGAACTTCAGTGAGAACAAAACTTGCCAGCAAGTTGTTACCTTAGGGGGATTGGGGTTGGGGTCTTGGTTCCCCACCCATCTCTCCCATCTCAAAGTGGCCCATCCAAAACACCAGTTGCAGACCATGGGCCTATACCATAGTTTATACATACCAAGGCACAGTGGCAGGAGTCAGCCACTACACTGCCCTCCTGTGATCAGTAGGATGTTAGTTTTCCCCGTCGGCAAGTGTGGGAGAAACACAGAACAGTGAGCTAGTACAGGAATGAAGGTGATGCAGTAGTTACATCCTCTGATATCAACATTATCTTCAGTTGAGGACCAAATAGGAATGTCAGAGAAATCCACAATGGATTCAAATGAGCTTGGATTTCTGTGAATCCAACCTGTGGATTCCACAGTAGACCAGTTTTTTTCAGACACAGGGATTCCGTGGACTTAAGGACTGATTTTTTTTTTTTAAACCTTTTGGAAGAGATTTGCACTAATGCATACTTTAACTAATGTGCTTTAGTGCAAGTATACATTAGTATTAATGCACATTAGCGCAAATGAAATGAAATTCTCATCCATCTGTAAAAAAAACTGATTTTTGTCAATGAGCAGATAAAGGAAGGAAAGATGCCTCACAGCCCATGAAGCATACACAGAATGGATTTAACAAAATCCGTACATCCCTAGGACTAAACAGATCCATTCCAAACTAAGCTACAGTAGTACTTAGTATTAGTATAGAACTTCTTTTCCAAACCTCTTCCCATGCATTCTCTTGCAGTGGGTATATGCCAACTCCTGGTACAAAAACAGCATGCCTATGGGGAAACACTGGAAGAAGGCAATTGCCTTCATGCCCTCCATGTGGGCTTCCAAGAAACATTCATTTGGCCCCTATGGGAAACCAAATCCTGGACTGGATGGAACTTCGTGTGGTTCAGCAGGGCTCTTCTGATGTTCTTAATCATTACAGCAACCTGGTACTCTAACTGAAAATAGGCTGAGCAATAGTTGTTTGTCTAAGGTTATTTAGTGCAGGGTTGGGCAGAAGGTAGATCTCTAGATGTTTTGGACTTCAGCTTCCAGCATTCCTGTCTATTGGCTATGCTGGCAGGGGCTTATGGGAGATGAAGTCCAAATGTTTCAAGATCTACCTTCTGACAACCCCTGATTTAGTGGGTCCATGGGAGAAGCACGACTCATACTGAGGACTTCCTGAATTGCACCAGAGAAGAGTCTGAGCTACAGGACAGTTGCTCTTGATAGGACAGACTGAAAGAACTGGGCATGTTTAGCCTTGAGAAGAGAAGACTGAGGGGAGATAGGATAGCGCTCTTCAAGTACTTGAAATGTTGTCACAGGGAGGAAGGCCAGGGTCTCTTCTCGATCCTCCCAGAGTGCAGGACACAGAATAATGGGCTCAAGTTACAGGAAGCCAGATTCTGGCTGAACATCAGGAAAAACTTCCTGACTGTTAGAGCAATACAACAATGGAACCAATTCCCTAGGGAGGTGGTGGGCTCTCCCACACTGGAGGAGTTCAAGACGAGGCTGGACAGCTATCTGTCAGTGATGCTTTGACTTAAATTCCTTCATTGAGCAGGGGGTTGGACTCGATGGTCTTATAGGCCCCTTCCAACCCTACTATTCTATGATTCTGTGATTCTATGATAGTGCCCTAATGCTAGGAACACAAGATATTATAAAAATATAAATAATGCATGGTGTGGAGAAAGTGGATAGGGAGAAGCTGTTTTCCCTCTCTCATAATACCAGAACCCAATGGGGCCATCCCATGAAGATGAATGGTGGGAGATTCGGATCAGATCAAAGGAAGTACATCTTCACACAACTTATAGTTAAACTATGGAATTTGCTACCACAAGATGTAATGATGGTCACCAGCTTGGATGGCTTTAAAAAGGTATTAGACAAATTATTGGAGGGTAAAGCTATCAACTGCTACTAGCCTTGATGGGTATATATTCCCTCAGGTATTAGGGACAGTATGCCTCTCAATATCAGTTGCTGGGAAGCATGAGCAGGCGGGGGCTGTTGTGCTCATCTCCTTCTTGTGGGCTTCCCATCGGCATCTGTGGGAACTGAATGGTCACTAGACAGGCCTTTGGTCTGATCTGGCATGGCTTTTCTTATGTTTGGAACAGAAGAGATAAGAAGGGCTTGAACGTTCTAGGACCATAGATGAGATCTTGCAGGCTTTTAATATTTCTCTGAAGGCAAAACATGTAGGTGAGATCCTTTTGGCAAAATCCATCCCCCATGCCTGTGGCTGATTTGTCAAGAGGGAGAGAAAGTTTAATTCAGATTGGGCTGGAGGAGTTCTTTGGGATACTTTACTGTAGTTTTCATGACAAGTGGTTGTTAGCATATAGAAATGTTTCATGCAATTAAACAGGTAAGGACACCTTAAAGCTGTATGTCTAATATACGATGCAGTAAAAAAAAATACATCCCGAAGATCATCTCGATGTGTATACCCCTGATTTACACCCAGTGTTGCAGAGATAATTACATTTCACTTTGATATATCTAAAAGGGAGCCTGGGAAGGTTTTGAAGAATTAGAGCGTTTTTCTTTGAGACCCATGATGTCCCAAGTGGCTTGTTAATGGTTATTTTGCAGTAATCAAGCAAACCCCGACACAGAAAGGGACTCGCTAGGCTGTGTTCCAGATGATTTGGCAAGGGAGCATCTGGAGAGTCAAGGAATTCAGAAGAGGACACTCTTGACTCAGTCTTGGATGTTGTTTTCTGATAAGCTTGCCATGCTTTTTAGTAAGAAAAATCTGCCGAACAGCAGTCCTATGAGGAATGGTTTGAAGGAACTGGGTATGTTTAGCCTGGAAAAGAGAAGATGAAGGGGAGACATGATAGCTTTCTTCAAATATCTCAAGGGCTGTCATGTAGAGGATGTGGCAGACTTGTTCTCTGTTGCTTCAGAACTGATGGTTGGAAATTCCAGGGAAGCAGATTTCAGATAAACATCAGGAGAAACTTCCTAATGGTACACGCTGTTCGACTGTGTAAAACAGATTGCCTTGAAGGTGGTGGGCTTTTCTTCACTTAGAGGTGTTTAAGCTGAGGCTGGACAGCTGTCAGGGAGGCTGCAATCTCATCCTGCATTGCAGATTCTACATTGCATTGAACAGGGAGTTGAACCAGATGACATCCAAGGTACTTTCCAACTCTATGATTCTATGATTTTAGATCATAAGAAGTTAGGAACGTTGGAGGAGCCCTGCTGGATCAGACCAAAGAAGCATCCAGTCCAGCATCCTGTCTCCCACAATGGCCATAGGGATGTCTTCAGGAAGCTCTCAGGTAGGGCATGAAGGTGACAGCCCTACTTGACTGATTGTCTCCCAGGAGCTGGTATTCAGAGGTGCATTGCTGCTGAATATGGAAGTTCCATTCCTAATCATCCATGACTGGTAAGTGGTTTTTCAAAGTTTGGTAGTGCTGGTGAGGCTCAGAAGCTTGGGATTTGGAGAGCAGAGGGTTGATGGATTCATTGGCCCTTTTCAAAAGTTAGACTAAGAATTCTTTTGTCAGGGGATTGGGAATTTCCCCAAGGACAGTTGCTATGGTATCTTGGGCCTGGCTGTAGAGCTTTCATTCACTTATGCCAACATTTCTACCCTTCTTCACACAGCACATAGTTAAACTATGGAATTTGCTACCACAAGACATAGTGATGGCCTCTAACTGGGATGGCTTTAAAAGGGGATTAGACAAATTCCTGGAGAAGGAATGGCTACTAGTCCTGATGGCTATGTGCTACCTCCAGTACCAGAGAGGCAGTGAGCCTATGTACACCAATTACTGGGAACATGGGTGGGAGGGTGCTGTTGCACTCATGTACTGCTTGTGGGTTTTCCATGGGCAGCTGGTTGACCACCTTGTGAACAGAATGCTGGACTAGATGGACACTTGCTCTGATCCACCATGGCTCTTCTTATGTTTTTATTTATGTATTTATTTACAATACTTATATACCACTCCACATCAAAGATTTTGGAGCACTGAACAACAAGATAAAAGAATAAAACCCCATAATTAAAACAATTAAAACATTTTAAAAGAACAGATTCTGAACTTAATAAACCATGGCTGGTCACTCAGGGATGGCCTCTCGAAATAACAATGTCTTCAGGAGGTGCCAAAAGCAACACAACGTTGGCATTTGCCTGACCTCCAAAGGCAGGGAATTCCACAGGAAAGGGGCCACCACATTGCTGGCTCTTCTCCTGGTGTACTCCAACTGGTCCATAGGTCCATGTGGAACCACCAGGAGCAAGCCCTCCGATGACCTCAGTGACCTGGCAGGTTGGTACAGAAGAAGGCGCTCTCTCAGGTATCCTCATCCCAAGTTTTGTAGGAATTTTACACTAGTACCAAAACCTTAAACCTGGCCTAGTAGAGAATAGACAGCCAGTGCAGTTCCTTCAGCAAAGGAGTTGCATACTGAAAAGGGGCAGCTGAAAAGGGGCAGCTCCCGATAACAGCCAAGCTGCTGTGTTCTGCACTAGTCTAGCTCCAGCTTCTGGGGCAGCCTCAAGGGCAACCCCACATAGAGCGCATTGTAGTAATCCAGTCTTGAGGTTACTAATGTCTGTACCACTGTGGCCAAGCTATCCCTGTCCAGGAGAGGCCGTAGCTGGCGAACCACCTGAGGCTGGTCCAGCATTCTTACCCTGTCATTCTATAGCACTGAAATCTCAGTCTGGGGTTCCAGTCTGACCATCTGGGTTTCCCTATGGCCACACCGTTGCCCATGGCTCCCCCCCCCCACTGATCACTTGCTGATTTCCTGGCTTTTGTGCAACCGCCCCCCCCCCTTTAAAAAGCTTGAAATGCTTCCCCTAAGGCTGAGTTACTGGGCAATAAGAGCTTTAAGCTACAATATGTTGATATTTTTTGGAATTTTGGCCCTGCCTGCTTTGCCTTTGGTCACACACACCACTACAATGCGCCCACTGAGAAATTATCAGAAATTAAATATGGCTCCCAAGCTGAAAGAGGTTCCCTATGATTGTTCTATAGCAACTGTAAATGAAGCAGCTACCACGTTACAAAAACAAGTAACTCATTTATGGCCCCCCACCATTTGAAACATTCTAGAAAAAAACACACACACCACCCAATAGCAACAACACTGCCAGTGGAATCAAACCAGTCTAAAAGGCGGTGCATGCTAAGTATGCCTGCTGGAATATAAAGCCATTTCCAGTGCGCATCTAAAAGCAGGCAGTGATGGAACGAAGAAGAATATCCCTTCAGGAGGCTATTCCACATTCTGGGGGCCACAGCCAAAAAGGCCTTCTTGCACTTGCCCTCCCCACTACACCCACTGTGGGGGAAATGAAGAAGCCCCCTGTGGTCAAATAGATTAGGCTATTCCACAGCTGATTATGCTATTTATTGCGACTCGCATTATTCTGATTAGTTATTGATCGATTATGCTATTAATTGTGGTAAGGATGTTAAAGGTAATAACCAGCCTGTTGACGTTATTCTGGGAAGCAATTAGCTCTGTGTGATTCAGTCTGCTGGCACCAGATAGTACTTGGGCCTGCCAACTCTTGAGATAAATGACATTCTAGTAGCTGGGGGCATAGCCCTCTAGGTCCAGGGGCAGGTTGGAGGTCAGGGGAGCTGTTTCTGGTAAGTCTGGGAGCAGAGCCTAGAGCAGAAGCTGCCTATGCACCTGAAGTTTATTTACTACATTTATATTCTGGCTTTGTTCCACTGTACTCAAGACAGTGCCCGGAGAGTACTAAACAGTGGTGTAGTGGTAGGGATGTTAGAGAATTCCATCACGGATCCCAGTGGGGCTGAATTCCAGTGAATTCGGCCCCCCGGAATCCATGGCGGAACGGAGCCCCCCTCCCCTCCACCCCACGAAAGCCCTGAGAAACGGAGCCTACCTGGCTGTGGTGCCGGCTGTGGCTTCAGCTCCAGCGGCGGTGGCTCCGGCTGCTGCCGGGCTACTGCGGATGCAAATGGCGTCCTGAGTAGGGGATGCCATTTGCGTCCCTATGGTAGCCCGTGATAGGCTATGTAAATATCTATGTAGCCTATGTCGGCTAAAGCAGGGACGCAAATGGTGTCCCCTACGCCATTTGCGTTCCTGTTTTATCCGTGATATAAATATTTACATAGCCTATCACTGATAAAACGGGAATGCAAATGGCATAGGGGACGCCATTTGCACCCCTGCTTTAGCCGTCATAGGCTACGTAAATATTTACGTAGCCTATCACGGGCTACCATAGGGCTGCAAATGGTGTCCCCTACTCAGGACGCCATTTGCGTCCGCAGCAGCCCGGGAGCAGCTGGAGGCCCTGCTGTGGGTTGGCCCAGCTGGCGGCTCTGTGGCCTGGCCGTGGAGCGGAGCCGGCCAGGCAGGATTCCGGGGGGGAGGAGCAGATCGCCTCCCCCCACCTGTGGAACCCGGCGGAGCCAGGTAAGCAGGGTTTCATACACCCCTATGTAGTGGCAAGTTTCGAAAGGTGGGCGGCCATCATGTCAGTGCCCATAGACCTGCCTCCAAGGAAAGTCCAAACATGGAGGCTACTGTGTTGACCCATATCAGCAAAACAGCTGTGCCAGTTTTCATCTCCACCAGCAGCTGGTCTTTTGTAAAGCTAATGGGTCTTCACTGCCCATTCAGGACCAAGCCACCCCAAAATACTTTGCATTGAACAGGGAACAATATATTTTTGCTGAGGAAATCTCTCCCCACTGCCCAGGTACTATGAGGATTGCAGCAAAACTCAGAGGGAACAGGGAATTTTGAGGGAGGTGGGGGTGGTAGATGATGTCAGTATACCTGCTAATAAAAAAGCGACACAGCCAGCCCTGGCTCTACCATGCCACTAGTCTCCAGCTGAGGCAATGAGCAGGCCTCAGGTCTGCCTGGCTTCAGTAAGACTGCAAGGCTTCACCTAATCCATCCAATTTACAGTCAATATTGTTGGAAAGGGTGTGGTCATATTGGTTCATACTTAGGGGTGTACGAAACATACTCACCAGTCTGCTGGGGGGGGGTCCATGGGGGGGAGGAGATCCGTCCCTCCCCCCAGAATCCTCCCTGGCCGGCTCCGCTCCACAGCAAGTCTGAGGAGCTGCCAGCTGGGCCCGTCCGCAGCCAGACTTCCGGCCGCTGCCACGCAAATGGCGTCCGGTGTAGCAGACGCCATTTGAATCCCTGCTCTCTGCTGTGATAGGCTGCGTAAATCTTTACGTAGCCTATCACGGCAAAAGGCAGGATGCCATTTGCTAAGCCTGATGCCATTTGCGTCCGAACACAGGCAGCAGCGGCCGGCAGCGGAGGGCAGCGGCCAGCCGGAGGCAGGTAGGATCCGGCCATTACGGATTCCCCCGGGTGGTGGAGGTGAGTCTTTCGTTACACCGTGGACTCTGTTCTTAGAATCCGGCCTCATTGGAGTCCGTGGCGGAATTCTCCCCCATCCCTACTCATACTTTCATCTCTGGTGGGAACATTCTACAGTGCAGGAATTTTGGAACATGGTTGCTGATTACTGTCAGGAATTTCTTCATGTTAGACCATTGGTAGCTCCTAAAGCAATGCTGCTTCATCCTGTTGGAACCTAATGATCCCGGATTCCTGCATAAAGACCTTATTAGGCAATTATATACGGCTGCAAAGTTATGTTTAGCTTGCAACTGGAAGTCCCCAAAGCAGCCAACTAAAGAGCTGTGGGTTAATAAAATTTGGGAGACTATGAGAATGCAACAAGTCATTCAGCAAGTGCAGCAAGCAGGGAATCCAGACTTGAAGAATGATCTTATGGCACTGTGGTTTCCATCCATTTCCTGTGCTGAGGCACTTCAAATTTTTGTTAAAGTTCCAACAAAATACAGTTGCCTGTATTTTTTTGGGGGGGGATTAATATGCACAGACACACAACATGACATACACTCGCTCATGCTCCTTTTATATGCTGTAGAACTTGCATTTTTTACTTAATTTAGAAATTGAGCTCCTACTTAGATTTACAATTTGTGAATTCCTTTGTTTCGTTAGTGATTGTGATTATTATGCATGTTCTTTTTGTTGCCTTTATTTTGTTAATCTTGTTTCAAAATAAAATGTCAGGATAAAAAAAAGACTACAGCATCCTGAGCCTTCAGACCAGGCTCCAGGACCTTACAGTTAAGGATGGGTGAATCTGTCATGCTCCATTTCAACAAGGTTCTTGTTTTCCCACTGCCGCCAAGCTCATTCTGTCCCTGTCCCATGCAAACTTCCCCCCCCCCGCCCCTCGGCAGAGACATTCCTATGCATTTTTGTGTACAGTTTTCAATTGTACACATTTTTGGATGCATGTACCCACTGACTAAAGTGTGCTTGTGTGCATTTTGGAAATGTACTCATTTTTCTTTGTGCATTTTTCAAATGTGCACATGTTGCCGGATGTACTTTTTGTTGGTATTCACGCAACACATCACAAACTTGGAAATGTATGGATTTCTAAGTGCAAATTGCATTCAGGTTTGCATTCAGTTCTGGGAGGTGTGAATTGGGGAAATTCCCCCCCCCCCAACTGAGCAAATTTCTCATACATCCCTACTTAGACAGCTTTTTTTTTTTTTAAAAAAAAAGTAGCAGTAGAGTGGAAGGGGGGAAACCCTTGCCTTTTGCTTGAGGCAGAATCCCAAAACCTGGAAAACGCCCTCCTTCATGTGCCCCCATGAAATGAGGTGAGGTAGGTAGCTACTAAGGAGAGGGCCTTTTCAGTGGTGGCTTCCTGGTTGTTCAATGCCCTTCCCAGAGAGGCTCAACTAGGGATGTTGGAGAAATCCACAATGGAACCAAAGGAGTTCAGATTTTCATGAATCCAACCTGCAGATTCTGCAGCAGACTGGTCCTCACCCCCCCCCCCCCGCACCAATGGGCTGATTCTGTAGACTCGAGGACCATTTTTTTAACTTTGCTGAATTTTGTAAAAATTTCATCATAGAAAAATATGCAAAATATAAAAACCCAGCCAAAAATGTTCATTTCCCCCATAGGCTAAAGTGTGGACATGCACATTTTAGGGGAATTTGCTCATTTTTGTGTGTCCACGTTTGCACAACGGCACATTTGCATAAATTCACAAAAAAATCTGATTCTGGCAATGTGTGGATGACAAAACAAAAGGCACCCAACAATCTGCAAAACACAGATGGGGCAGATTTAACACAATTGGTACATCCCTAGGCTGAACTGGTGCCCACCTTATGATCTTTTTGGTGCCAGGTGAAGACATTTGTATGGCCCCAGGCTTTCTAGCCTCTTGATTTCGTATTTCAATGTTATTGCGTTTTTAGATCTTTGCCCTGCTTCTGGCTTTTACTCTGCCTTTATTCTCTTTTAAAGGTTTTATATTATGTTTTTATCATGTTGTATCTTAGGGTGTATAATTTTTGTGAACCACCCAGAGAGCTTCGGCTATTGAGCAGTATGAAAATGTAATCAATCAATCAATCAATCGATCGATCAATCAAATAAATAAAGCTGGGTTGAGGATAGACTAGAGGGAAGGAGAACAGGAGGAAAAGAAAAAGGAACTAAGGAAACCCAGAGAAGGAAGGTAAGGAGGAATGCCATTGGTTTGCCAGGATTCATCAACACTTGGTTTTGTCACCCGGATATATAGTGGTGGTGCAGGAGGGGGATTTGAACGTCTCCAGATACAGGGAGAGCCATGCATTGCACTGATGCTTCTGCATTTGGCCTGTTGTTTACAGCAGAAGCTCCAGAACATACACAAAAGGCCGTTAGGATCCCTGCCTGCCTGCCTCTTGCCCCCTCCTGCGCCTTGCCACCCAGTTCATCATTCTTTCTAATTAGGCACCTCTGACACCTGCCTAATCCTATTTGCCTGCAGGCCTTTTTATCTTTCCTCCTGCTTTTATCAGGCAGGGAATTAGATGCCGTTAGTATGTAAAGCGCATTGTGCCAAGCCAGCTTTCCCAGGGCTAAGAGCCTTTCAGAGAGGCAAAGTCCAAGTGGGGCTCAGAAAAAAGTCAGCTAGAAGGAATTTCTTTCTTTCTTTCTCTCATTTGTTTTAATTGGGCAGATTATGGCGCCCTTTGTCATGTAGGCAAAAGACCAGAAAAAGCCAGGAGAGCCAAAGCGATGCAAATAGTGGGGTATGGTGGGGTAGAGGAGATAGGAGAGGACCCATAGACCAGTAGCAATAGTAGAGATTGGTCTTTCATTGCCTTAGGAGTTTACAATCTAAGTTTCAATCATAGGGAGACAACAAACAGAATAGGGTGGGGTTAGGGAGGAGGAAAAAGAAAAGCCAAGGTAGCTAGCTATGGGTGAGTGGATTGTCCCATTCTATTCCATTATTGCTCCACAAACTTGCTCTGCTGTAGGTGTCACTCTGTCTGCCTTCTCTGGTCAGATGTGCAGAATTTCGGACATTAATCCCAGAACCATCACATGCTGAGCACTCTGTATACAGTACAGAATCAATATATGGAAGGAAAGTGAATTGCTAATACACTAATGCCATTTAGCCAACAAGAGCAGGTCATTCAGGGAGGAATTTGGATGAGGAGAATTCCATAAGCAACTCAAGGAGTTAGCAAATCTGGTTACATGATCATACGAAGAGCCCTGCTGGATCAGAGCAAGGGCCTATCTAGTCCACAATTCTGTTGCCACAATGGCCAGCCAGATGCCTATGGGAAGCCTGCTAGCGTGCTGTTCAGTGCAAGCACACTCTCCCACCTGTGTTTCCCAGCAACTGGTATTGAGAGGCAAACTGCCCCTGATCCTGGAGGTAATATATAGTCATCATGACTAGTAACCATTGATAGCCTTATCTTCCATGAAACAGGCTTGCTTAGGTTTTGTTTCAGTTGGGAATGAGGATGCAGGGATTAAGCCAAGACCTCACAGAAATAGGTGGGCTTTGAGGGGGAATTTGAAGGAAGGAGGAGGAAGATACTAGGATACTATCTAGGTGTTCTAGGTGCAGGTTTTCAAAGTATGGGAGACCAAAAAAGAATGGGAAAAGTCATTTAAGAAAGCAGGACACTTTGGAGAGGCTGAGAATAATAGAGTTGGAGGAGTGAAGTTGATGAAAATATACTCGTTCACCCAGCCTTTATCTGGCTTGTAATTATTTATTTATTTATTTATTTAATTTAAAGCATTTCTATCCTGCCCTATATCATTAAGATCTCGGGGCAGCATAAAGATAAAATCACTGTAAACAGTATAAAACAATAAATAATTGTAATAAATAATAATAACACCTAAAAACATATTAAACTATTAAACAAGCTAAAACCAGTTAAAATCTAAAACAATAAAACAGTTAAAACAATGTGCTAGGGAATGCATTTAGCCCTCAAAGGCTTTGGTAAAAAGCCACGTTTTTACTTGGCACCGAAACGAGACCAATGTCTGCGCCAATTGGGCCTCCAAGGGGAGGGCATTCCACAGCTGGGGTGCCACAGCAGAGAAGGCCCTCTCCCACGTCCCACCATAGATCTCAGTTCTCAGGCAGGCATATATAGGGAGAGGTGCTCCCTCAAATATCGAGGTCCCAAGCCGCTTAGGGCTTTAAATGTCATCACCAAAACCTTGCATTCTGACCGGAAGTGTATTGGCAGCCAGTGCAATTCAAAACTGGTGTTATATGGTTTTTATGAGGTGTTCCGGTCAGCAGTTCAGCTGCTGCATTTTGCACTAGCTGCAACTTCCAAGTCGTCTTCAAGGGCAGCCCCATGTAAAGTGCATTGCAGTAGTCTAATTGGGAAGTTATCAGCACATGTACTACTGTGGCTAGGATATCCCTGTCCACTTAATCATATGCTGTTCCATCTTACTGTCCCATGTATTCTTTTGGATTGTTATTGTAGATGGAATTGTTTTAATAGTGTACTTTAAATGTGATGGTATTGTTACAACAGTTTAAATTGTTTTTAATAGCATATTTAAACATAGTTTTTATACTTGTATGTGACCCACTGGGAGGTTTTATTATATTAAGCCATACAAATAAATCACTAAACAAACAAACAAACAAACACAAAGTTATAAGATGAGGTGCAGAATGATAAGGTGTGGCAAAGCCGTGGAGGGTTTTAAAGGTAAGGTGAAGGAGTTAAAAGGACCAAGATGTTTTTAAGCACTCGTATTTAATTTGCCATCATACCGCACAATTGGGTTTGTAGTTTTGTGCCTGAATAAGTAGTTTATAATTTATAATTCTTTTACACACATGTTTTGTTCATGAGAATAAAGATGGCTTACGCCAAATGGATTGGACAACATTTCATTCTCTATCCAGAGTTTCCTGTGTTACCCAGACCTTTCATAAAAGTCTTCTGGTATCCTCTGTCCTGAATCCTTCTTCCATATTCCACCACCTTAGCTTTTCTATACCAAGTACCAAGGCAGTAGTTTGGCTTCTAAGTTGGCAGTTCAAAAAACGATAGTGGCACCAATGCCAGAGAAAATGGCCCCAGCAACCACTGCCCCTGGTGTTTTCCTCAACCTGCATCTCCAACTCACTCTGGTTTTCTTGAGAGTTCAAATATCCAACATGACAAGAGAACCGATTTGCCGCTTAGAAGTTAATAAAATGATAATAATGAAAAGGCCCACTCAGTTCCTTAGGACAAGAAGAGGCTGTGCAGCAGTGTCCATGAAGCCAACCATTCATCACTGTCAAGGTTCCCCACAGCCCCAAACCAATTCCAAAACCAAATGAATAGAAGGCCTGGTTTTACCTACAGAGCAAAATCTCCCTGTCATTTCAAATACATATTCCTTCCCCTTCCTTGATGAATGGGATGCCGCCTGGGCTTCCTCAGGGATGGAGTGCTTTCTGCAAGTCTTCCTAGTCTGTATCATGCCACACAAAGATTATCTTCTAATTTTGGGGACCCCCTTCTGCCAGGTAGCAAGAGATTGGGCTACTAATCTCTTCTTAAAGAGCAGGTTGGCTTCTTTTGCCATATGTTTAAATGAAAAACAAAACACACATACGTGTTACCAAGCTTTTGACCTTCATGGGACTCTTTCCCCACTGAGATGTCTGCCCAGGAACCTCTCGACACTTGCCGTGAATAATCCTGTGTATTGCAGAGGTTTATGGCCCCTAATTGTTGCGAACCACCCAGAGAGCTTTGGCGACTGGGTGGTATAGAAATGTAACACACAAACAAAATTCTTGCACACATCAATCCACATGGAGTGTTGCCTAGTTCCCTATTGAGCTCCACAGCCACTTTCCACAAATGCAGAGCAGAACTGAGAGTACACCAAAATACTCTCTTATGGCAGCATATTGCAGGAGATCATTGCAGCGGTGGGGAAATCTTTCAAGGACCTTTGTCTTCCATTACAATTCAGGAACCCTCCATTTAAATCTGGCCCTTCTGGGGTCCCAGTCCAGCCCTCCAAGGTTTCCTGGGTGGCCACATGTACTTTCCCCCAACTACTCACCATTTCTGGGTTTCGCGGCTTTTGTGCAGTTTTTCCCCATTCGGAAAGGTGGAAATGTCTTCCCAAAGGCTCCGTTACTGACAGAAAAAGCTTTCAGCTAAAATAGGCTGGTATCTTGGCCTGCCCCTTTTGCATTTGGCCTTTCCCCTTTCCCCTGCAGCCTGTGACAGTCTCCAAAATGTAATCTGACCCTTGGGCTGAAAGAGGTTTCCCACCTCTGCTTTATAAGGTGTAAAACAAGGATGGGCAACTTGTGGCTATCCAGATGTTTTGGCCTACAACTCCCATTATCCCTCACACTTGGCTATGCTGGCTACAACAGATGGGAGTTGTAGGGCAAAATATCTGTAGGGCCACAAGTTGCCCATCTCTACTGTAGAGAAAGCTCGGGATTCCAGGAACACAGAAAACTGTCTTATATGCATCAGACCCTTGGTCCATCTAGCCCAGTATTGTTGCCACTGACTGGCAACAATGGCTCTTCAGGGTTTCTGGCAGGAATATTTGCAGCCCTACATGGAGATCCTGGGGACTGGGACCTTGTGCATGCAAAGCAGGGGCTCTACCACTGAGCTGCGGCTCCTCCCTATAAGATTCTCTGGAGCACAATCTGCTGCATCAGAGCAGTGGTGCCCAATGAAATGATTTGGCTGCCCAGTGAGCAGACACTCTGCCACCTTTGCCATGGGCCTCCTGCTTGTAGTGACTGCTGGTACTCCCATCCTGTCCACCATGTTTTCTTACAATGCTGTGTATGTGTAAATCATCACAACACAACATAGTAGCTAGGACTCAGGATGCTGGCAACTGCCATGAGGAGCAAAGAAAGGAGTGGTGGCTCCTGATAATGAAGAGAGAAGAAGCCAAGACTCTTTTGGCCAACTGGAGAAGCCTCCATTGCCTGTTGCCACTCAGTGACAAACACAGGGTCAGAGGTTCCCAGCAGAGTCAGGCCTGGGGCTGGAGACAAGGCTGGTTACTGGTGGAGGCTCCAGTCCGCTCCTTCTCTCCTTCACTGACAGTAGGAGTGGGACTAATTTCATTTCACTTAAGGCATTCATTCCACGAATCCCTTTCACCATGTAAAATCCATCACAGCCTCCTGATTAATCCTTCCAAGCACAGCTACTTACTCCAGGCATAATCCTCCTCTGCTATTGTATCTCCCCACTGCTGATTCTCATCATCTGCTTAACAAATTCTCTCCTTTTCAGTAGAACATCCAAAGCTGAACACACTGGGCATTCAAGTGAAACTTTATCCCTATGGCTGCAATGTCTTCTTCTCCAGTGGCCTCCTTTCTCCATGTTTGGTATCATATGGAACAGACTGAGATGTCTGTAGAAAGCTGCTCACTTTCTCTGGTCGGTAACCCCCGGTCACCTGCCCCAAATCCACTGGGAACAGGCCATTAACAGGATTTGGCATCTCCATGTAAGAGATCTACTGTAGCAACAAAAGGAAAGGCCGCTTCTTGAGGGATTCTACAGATCCCGGGTTAGAACAGAAATCAATTCACCCCCATAATTCCTCCTCAGAAATTATCCCTCTCTGAAATTCAATGCCAAATAGATGATGAATGTTCAGTACTTGAAGTTTGATGTTTGACAGCCAGTATTTAAAATTCCACAGGCAATGGATTAGCATACCCTGTGTGGGGCTGGCTTGGAAAAGTGTTTGGAAATGTCAGCTGGTTCAAAATCCAGTGTTCAAAATCCAGACTGTTTCTGTCAGGTGCTGAGGGGGGCCTTGAACTGGGGCCTCCAGTGGCCACCCTTTGGCACCTTACCTCCTGCACCTCTTCTAGGCCAGTTTCCCTCAACCTGGCACCCTCCAGATGTGTTGGAACTACAACATCCATCATTCCCAAACTAGCACAACATTGATCATGGTGGCTCTGGATGCTGGGTTAGTTAGTCCCACTGGAGGGCTACTCTAGGCCTTCAGCCAGCCAGGCCAGGCCCTATAGAGCAGGGATGGGCAGAAGACAGATCTCCAGATGTTTTGGACACCAGCTCCCAGTATGCCTGACCACTGGCCATGCTGGCAAGGGCTTCTGGGAGTTGAAGCCCAAGGAATTTGGAGAGCTCCCTTCTGCCCACCCATGCTGTAGAGCAAGGGTGCCCTCAAGGCTGCAGTGTTGGCCTGAATGCTGTCAGCTGACCTCCCAAACCAATGGCGAGCCACCAGGCCCTATAAAGCCCTTCCTTCTAGATCAATCCAGCAGTCTTTTTTTAATATATTTATTTAAAACATTTCTATACTGCCTTTCTGGGGAAAAAACACACAATCAAGGATGGCTTACCAAAAACAAAATTTGAAAAATAAAAATCACAAACAGGTAAAAACACAGTATACCCATAAAAATAACCTTAAAAACCATAACAACAATTTAAAAGGCCAAATTAAAAAAAATATGTCTTGACTCCCTTCCTGTATTTATTTATTTTCCCGTCTGAGAAACTTGTCTCACGGAGTGACTGTGCAGTCTCTTTTGCTCCCTCCCCTTCCCCGCTTCTTCCACTCCGGCTTTGCTTCTGCTCTAATCTGATATTTGGCTTCTGACCCATCTATCATTATGCCTCCTGCCTTGGGACCTCTGCTATTTTTGGCCTGATCCCGTACCTGACCTCCAGCCTTTTCATGACCACCACACCTCCTGCCTCTGGCCCATGGCACCATCACCTTACCTGTGTCTGACCCATACTTCATGGCAAACCATCACAAGCTCGGCCTGGCCATTTGGGGGAGTGTGTGACTTGGCTGCAATTCAAATCACATGCCTTGGCTGCCAGTCTGTTCCTGGCTACAATTCAATGTTCTTGTTATTACCGTGAAAGCCCTGAACAGCTTGGGAGACCAGGAACTCTAAAGGACTATCTCCTGCCCCCCTCCCCTACAATCTTGCCAGGACAGCCCCAAGATATCTTGCTGCTGGGGGTGAAGGACAAGATGGCGTATGCCCCATGGTCCACATAACTGATCAGTTAGTTCATCACTGTTGACAGGAAAATGTCACCGAGGCACCTGAGGGCAGCAGGCTAGCTTCCAGGGCACAGAGCAAGCTGCGTAGCACACAACAGAAGGGAACAGCTTGCGGGTTCATCCACATCCAATGCCGGCTCCAGGATTTGGAGGGCCCTTGAGCAGGACACCCTCAATGAGCCTCCTCTGCCAGTGCAGCAGCATCATGATTATCTATAATTAATTTCAAGCCAGAGAAAGCCGACGTGAACAAGTGCAATTCTAGGAGGTGTTTAAAACATACTGCATTTTCTGCCTCCCCAACTGCATGGGGAAGGGTGTTCCAGAGACTGAGGGCCACTACTGAAAAGTTCCACTTTTGAGAAGGATGACCAGCAAGTCCTGCTCTGAAGTTCTTCAAGGTGGCCTGTGTATATCTGCAGCTTCCAAAGCACTCAGAAAACATTGGCTATTGATAAATGAACGAATGAATATAGGAGAAGGCAGCCTGCTAGGTAACCTGGTCCTGAATTGTTTAGGGCTTTGTACGTCAACAATATAAACTTGAACATGGCTCGATAGCCAATAGGAAGCCAGTGCTGTTCTGTTAACACAGGTGTTGTGTGATCATGGCTGGGTGTCCCAGTGAGCTGCTGTATTCTACAGTAGCTGCAGTTTCTAAACCAGGTTGATGGTATGGATCCTTCAACCCTTGTTCATTCCAACCTATTGCTGTTGTTGTTCAGTCGTTCAGTCGTGTCCGACTCTTCGTGACCCCATGGATCATAGCATGCCAGGCCTTCCTGTCCTCCGCTCTCTCCTGGAGCATGCTCAAGTCCATATTCATTGCATCAGTGATGCTATCTAGCCATCTCATCCTCTGCCGTCCCCTTCTCCTTTTGCCTTCAGTGTCTTTCCCAGCATCAGGGTCTTTTCCAGAGAGTTTTCCCTTCGCATTAGGTGGCCAAAATATTGGAGCTTCAGCTTCAGTATCTGTCCTTCCAATGAGCACTCAGGGTTGATTTCCTTTAGGATTGACTGATTGGACCTCCTTGCAGTCCAGGGGACTCGTAAGAGTCTTCTCCAGAACCATAGTTCGAAAGCATCAATTCTTTGGCGCTCAGCCTTCCTTATAGTCCAGCTCTCACAGCCATACGTTACTCCTGGGAAAACCATAGCTTTGATTAGACGGACCTTTGTTGGCAAGGTGATGCCTCTGCTTCTTACTATGCTGTCTAGGTTTGCCATAGCTTTCCTTCCAAGGAGCAAGCGTCTTTTAATTTCATGGCTACAGTCACCGTCTGCAGTGATCTTGGAGCCCAAGAAAATAAAATCTGCCACTGCTTCCATTTCTTCCCCTTCCATATGCCAGGAAGTGATGGGGCCAGATGCCATGACCTTTGTTTTTTTAATGTTGAGTTTCAAACCAGCTTTAGCCCTGGTTAACATGGGTTGCTGATCAGAGATGTTCTGAGCCTATGGGGAGGAGATGCTGCTGCCTGCTGAAACCATGGCAGGGTGATCACAGATCCTTCTATCTCTGGGCAGCGACTGACGTCACACACATCCCCATGATGCGGTAACCTGACACTGGAACGGTCCCACAGATATCGACCATACAAAGTGGCCGTCGGGTTCATTGTGACATTAAAGGATGGCTTCCCAAAGAACCTGTGTCAGGTGAGACAAAACGCGGCATGCTCTGAACAAATTAATATTGATCTCGGCTTGTTTTCTTTTATCTGCTGTGGATTCTATCTCAGCTGGGGAACGTATCAGTGGAATCGGGGTGGCCGTAAGGGCCAAATCTAATTAAGAACACTGGCAACAGGGTTTCTTTCTGGGCCTCAGCCCGTAACTGCTGAGGAGGCCCCATCCATCATTTGAGATCAGGCTGGAGGCAGCAAGCGGAGGGACTATCAGACGGAGGCAGGCCCTGTCCCTTAGAATCATCCTCCAAGCCCTTTTCGGTGTAATTAGAATAATAATGATTTCAGAGCTGCACTTGATAAAAGTCCTCCAAGGACTTTGGTCAAACTTAGCTGTCTTTAAAAATGATGACTATTCCTCCCTTGGTCTTCTAGTTGGAGGTCTTAGCCATGGTCCATATGGGGCAGGTCTACCTTTCCCTCCCCTCATTTATGATCTTTGGTCCCTCTCCCACACTTTCCATAGGGCAGCCTCCCCCAGCCTGGTTGCTTTACAGTTGGGTTGGACTTCAGCTCACATCAACATTGGCCATGCTGGCTGGGGATGCTGGGAGTTGTAGTCCAATGCAGTTGGAGGGTGCCAGGTTAGGAAAGGCAACATTTGGCCCTCCTTTAGGGGAAGCTGCGCCTAGCCACATCATGCAAGGGGACGGAGGCTGATGAGCATATCTTCTTTACTCCACCGTTCCTCCAGGGTTTCTACCATAGAGTCTGGGGTGGATTCAAGGTGGCAGGGAAAGTCATTACCCAAACTGGGGAGGGATGGGAGGAAACCATGCATATGATTCCCCATTCAGCACTATGTCTACTGATGAGGACTGGGATTTTTTCTCATATATTACCCAGAGTATAGTTTGCGTCGTAGGACACGTCCTATTTCCCATATGATTCAGAGGCAGAAGGAGCCCATATAAAGGAATACAGAGAGGAAACTGCCTTCCCCTGTAACATATTGATCCTCTACCCCAGTCCTGTCTCCTCTGACTGGAAGTGTCTTCCCAGTGTCTCTGGCAGAGATCTTTCCCAATACCAGCTGCTTGGTTTTTGTTTTTGTTTTAACTGGAGATGCCAGGGATTAAAACTGGGACATTCTGCATGCAAAGTACATGTTTGGCATGACTGAGGAATGGTCACTCCCCAAATACTTATTTTCCTTTTTTGTGTGTGTTAATTATTATATTTATATGTCACCTTTTTTTCCTCTTGCAAGGAACTCCAGGTGGCTTATATGGTCCTCCTTCTCTCCCTTTTATCCTCACAACAACCCTGTGAGGTAAGTTAGATGGAGAGTCAGTGACTGGCCCAAAGTCCCCTGTTGAGCTTCATGGCTGACTTGGGACTAGAACCTAGGTCTCCCGAGTCCCACCCCAACATTCTAACCACTACACCACACTGGCTCTCATGTGCTCTTGCCAGGACGCTCAGCAGGGATCTGTCACAGGGATCCCACAGATCCCATCAGCCAAATGTCCAATCTGAGGAAAAACACTGTATAGCTCACTCTAAGGGAGAGGACTGGATGTCTGGCTCTGTCCCTGAGGCTGGGAGGCTTAGACTACTCAAGAGGAAACAAGAGTCCAGAGCTCCATCACCTCGCCAACCATCCTATTTATTTTAAAAATATTCCCAACCCAGTTTCCCCAGTGCTCAAATGGGGGCTTGCAAAAATAAATAAATCAGAAATTCAATTAAAGCCCATAGTGAGTGACACAGCACAAAACCATCAACAACCACCTCTTCTCTCAGGCACTGGGCAGTGCAGAATGAGTCTCTTGATTGTCTCTGGCTGATAGTTTTAAATTGTTTTAGATATAGGTTGTTGTTTTGCGTGTTATTTGTTTTACGTCATTATGTGAATGGTTTTTATATTTTATATAATGTACTTAAATGGTTCTTAATTTTTGTGAACTGCCCAGAGAGCTTTGGCTATGGGGCAGTATAGAAATATAATAAATGAAATGAAATGATGAAACAAGACAGAGGTGGGACAGGTGGGGGAGCACAGTCACCATCCATCTAACCAAAGGCCCTTGCAGGCAGGTGGACATTGCACAAACATCTGGAACCTGGGAGAGAGGAATGTAATAGCATCTTGGGAGTGAGGGCATTGCATGACAGAAGGGCACCTCCAAGAACACCCCCCCAATGACTGCCCAGCAGCTGTTTTAATTTTCTGAAATAAAGGAATCTGGTGTAGAGCCCCCAAAACAGAGCTAACGCAGGAGTGTTGTACCTCAGGTCCATGGGCCAGATCTGGCCCTTTGGGTTTCCCCAGAGGGCCATGCCTCTTTCTCCTAGCCCCATCCCCTTCCCCCAACCACCAATCGTTTGGTGCTTTCCCTGTGTTTGCATGTTTCCCCCCACTCTAAAAGGTCAAAATGCCTCTCCCAAGGCTGAGTTACTGGCAGGAAGAGCTTTACGCTAAAGTATGTTGGTATTTCAGGTACTTTGGTCCTGCCCCTTTTGCCTTGGGCCCCGCCCCCTTTTGCCCCCCTCACTGGAACATGGCTCCCAAGAACTTCTCCAAAATTGAATTTGGCCCCTAGGCTGAAAGAGCTTCAGCCTCTGAGCTGCAAGAAAAGACACTCTGTGCGGCACAGCCCTTAGACGAGAAAAGACAGAGTTGCATTTCTCCAAACCGCTCAGAGATAAAGCCGCTCATTCATATATATATATATATATATATATATGTATATGTATATGTATATGTATATGCACACACACACACACACACACACACACACAGTAAACAGCATATAAGCCTATTAAAATTATTTATTTATTATTTATTTACAATATTTATATACTGCTCCACATCAAAAGATTCCAGAGTGGTGAACAGCAAAGATAAAATAATAAAATACCATGTTAAAACAATTAAAACTTTTTTTTTTTTTAAACAAACGAGTTCCAATAAGACCAAATTTAAAAAACTGCGGCTGGTCACTTGAGGAAGGTTCCTGAAATAGCAGTTTCTTCAGGAGGCACCAGAAGCAACACACGTTGGTGCCTGCCTGACCTCCAAAGGCAGGGAGCTCCACAGGATTAATAATAGTATTGATTAATATGATTATTAAATAATAATAATAAATAATAATAATAAAAGGCTCTCAACAACCCTGGAATACAAGGTTCCAAGTCAGGAAGACAAGAGACCTCAGCCCAAGCCAGGATGCCGCAAGTTGTCTTGGAAGAAGCTGCACTATTTCTGCTCTAAAACTGGGAAACAGCGCAGCTTATTCAAAGACAATGTGAGTTAAATCAGTTACTGTAGGGCTCCCAGTGGGTGACTCCAATTGGAGGCAAGTGGGTGAGTTGGAGGAGCAGAGTTCTTCTCCATCTCAGATTAGAATCTGAGCCAGACAAGAACTTGGGGTAGTGGTGGTTGCAATGCTCACCGCATAGTTCAGGTGGCCATTATCAGCAACCGTAGCTTGCAATTGAAGCTGGTGATTATGAATGTTAGTGATGTCTTAGTCAGCATTCTGCTCCTTGAAATCTTTGCTAGCTGTTAGCTGAGACTTCTGTACTCAGCAGACTTGCTTTGTTTATTTCTGAGTTTCTCAGCTGAATGAAGACTGTGTCAAAATAATTATGTGTCTTGTCTAGGAGCTTTCCCTGGTCCTGAAGAACTTGATCTGGCTGTCTTGATCCAGATCTTTGGGATCTGTGTTCCCTGCTATCTACTGGGCAACTAGAGCTCCAGCCAAGCCCCAGTGAAGCAGCACCCACTCCAGCTGGTACACGGCACCAGGGAGGTAAATCACATTGTCCTGGCCACTGGAAAACAGTTCATCAATAGCTTGACACTGGATGACCATTTTGTTAGGTCTGAATAAATGCCAAATATTACACCAAGTTATTTGTTTATCAGTCCTCTCCCCAGTGCTTAAAGTCTTGTCCTGCAAATACCATGGCCTGGTCTTGATATACACTTCCCCATTTTTAAAACTAAACTTCCCATCAGAAACATTTCATTTGCTCCCTAAATTTACTTTGATCTCTTCTCCAAATGTTTAATCTCTTCTCATTGTATTATGGGCATGTAATCCTGTTTTACATCCTGCTATCTGGCTCCAAATTTTTGTATAAATTTGCTATTCAACATGACATTTACAAAGCACTAAGGCAGCGCCTGAGTATTTACAAGAGAAGGAGCTACAGTGGAAAATCAACACCAAAGAGGAAAATGCTGCTTTTGGGTGAGGAAGCCTGCCATGGCTTTAATTTTGAGAGTGTTTGGATGAAACGACACTCTTTCCAAAATGACAAAAAACAAACAAACAAATTGATGTTTTATGATTTCTCCTGTGAACAATCAGGACAACCTCCAAGAGGCTGAAAATGCATTTGTTTTGCTTTGGTTGATTTGAAAAAAGTAACAGGGAGGGGAGAAAGCACACTGTCAAATGGCTTGAATGAATACAGAACACACAGTGCCATTCCAAATGGTTAGCAGAGGGCCATTTGCTTGCCGAAGATCTCACGTTCAATCTCTGGCATTTTTGGTTAAAGAATCTTAGCTGGGAGGTGATGGGAATGACCCCTGGCAGAGAGCTTGGAGATCCTTTGCCAATTAGGCCAGTCAAAACTAGGGTCTGGGCTGATATAAGGCAGCTTCAAATGTTCAGGTATGTTAGAAGAAAACATCAAGGAATGGTACAGGAAGCTGACATCCTGCAGAGTTGATGCATTTGCTATGCACTGCAAGCACATAGAAGCAACTTGGATGATGTCTGTTGGCTTTCTTAATGCTACCATCTTCTGTGCCTAGGGAGTGACAGAGCCTTGCCTTAACAGAAGTGTTTGGCTGCATTTCAGCACAAATGGTGTAGCAGTGTGCCTGGCATGAGGTAGGCATACAATGGTGCAGGGAAGTTACAGTACTTCTGTGTGGAGCCTTTCCAAATTCTGCTCACCACCTGTAGGTAGGGCTGGATGGTAATAACTGTCAGTGGCTTTGAGTCAGGAATATCATAATACAAGTTTGGGTTTGGATCCTGAGCCACCTGGGACCATGAGTGCTTGGACTTGAAAGCCCTCATTGGTTGCAAAAGGGAACAGGGGTGGTGCAACATCAGTCCCAGGAACCACCATCGCTAGAACCAGACACTCTGCCTTTGTTTCTGGCAGCCACATGTGGGGAACCATCAGGAATGCAGCTGGGGCGTTGACCCAGGCAGTGAAGTGTTCTCAGATTTTTGACTGGCTCTGCACACCCTGGTTGGTCTTTGGGACCTTTTAGGCAGGAGGATTTATAAAAGGCTTCCTGTTTGTGCTAGAGTTTGCCTGGACTGGAATGGCTCTTGGCTCTGATGTATTCTGGTTTGATCCTTTGCCTCTGACTCCTGGCTTTGTCCCTTGGCATTGACTGCTGGCCTGGTCTCCTGGCACAGCTATTGAGTCCTGGTTCCCATTTTCTAACTGTACCCTGACAGCTGCCCTGTGATCTGCAGCAAGTATGAAGCAAGCTTCATATAAACACCAAGACCTTGGCCATCTGTCTATGCTGGTCAACAGGGCAGAGCTTTCTGCTTGTTTTGCTATAAGCTCATGTCCAAGTTCAACCTCTAGCTCCAACTGCAGCACCAGAAGTTGGCCCCAGAGATTCTGGATCAGCAGCTCCACTCTCCAGGTTTAAAACTGGGTATGAACACCTGTGGCATCAGTGTGCAACAGAAACAGATAATGGAGGTATCTGGGCTCTACTTGGCCCTTCCTTTTGCCACTGGTGTTCAAAGATGCTTCAAGCTTTCAGAGTTGATGGGCATTGTTAGGGACTTTTATAGCCTTGCCCAGTGACAACATGGATACAAATAATCCTCACTGTTAGCTTTTTCCCCTACCCCATCAAGCAACCTCTAAGAAATGAGCAAATAAATGCATTCAGATGGTGGCATAATGGAGAGAAAATGTAGAGTCTAATGAATGGATTGTGAGAGACTGTAAAGATGAGTTATGGCTTCTCCTCTTTGAAAAAACTCCTTTTAGTTTTAAAGTATTGCTCCTTGCAAAAAGGGGAGGGGAAGAGAAGAGGTATATAGATTTCACAGGATGGCTGGTGAGCACGCACCCAACACAGCTGTCAGACTGAAATTGCTTCATATATCATTGGCCAACACCAAGCAGATAATGGGAAACAAGTTCTGATCTGGGAGCGATTATGGTTGCTGATTTGGAGCAATGATGGGCAGAGACTGGAGCATCCACAGCCTGGTTCTCTTAAACCTGGTTGACCTCACGTGGCTGAGATTAATGATAGGTTTGCATTGACCAGCTCAAATGAGGTGTCATCATGATGGAGAAGCCATCAAAGGAGTCAATCATTTTTATCTCTCACCCTCTTTCAAAGTAGATTCTCTCTCTCTCTCTCTCTCTCTCTCTCTCTCTCTCTGCTGGAGGTATGTGTGCATGCAGTTAAAAATCTCTGCCTTGCTGTCAGTACATGAATTGCAAAGAAAATTACCCCTCCCTGTGCTGGGGAATCTATGGTCAGATGAGTTATCAAAACCTAGACACTAGTAGAAATAGGAAAGGGGTAGGGGAACATGATTGGCTCATTTATTTTAATGTCAGCTTGCTCTTCTCCACCTAATCTGATGTGATATTCAAACACTGTGGTAATTTTCCACTGTATTTTTGCAAAAATTGCAGGCATTGTATTTATTTTGCTAATGCAAGTGAAAAAGTTGCCAGTGCAAATTTAAAAACACCCTAGTATTAATAACTTGGGACTGGAAGGAACACATCAGGGGTTTTAAGAGCTGAAGTCTGCTGAAAGCTGGTTACTGACTATGACTAGTTGCAGATGGCTCATTCAGTTGTTTTTAAGATGCTCCTTCGTCAAGGCAGGGGGAAAAATAATATGCTTTCTCCTTTAGAATTACATTTTGGAGATTATGATAAACCTGTTCATTAAAGGGTTTCTTTAAAGTAAGGGTGAAGCAGAGTGGGGGATCAGTTGCAGTGAAGAAGAAAGGTTGGGGGAGAATATAGAAAGCAAATAGGCAAGATTATTCAGTAACTTTGTTATTTTCTCATCTGGCATTGCCTGGCTGCTTTGAAGTCTATCTCTCTCCATATAAAAGGGCTAGTAGGAACCTGATTCTTCTCCTTTTTTTAATGCAAGCTCAGATTGTCAGGATGGTGAACTGTGCAGGTTTTCTGTGCTTGAAGATTACTGCACAATACACTCAACCCTTACGTTCATTAGGAGAGCAAAGTGTCTTTGGATGTATCATGTTATACAGGTGCTGTGGCTAGCGCTGCAAAACACACATGGATATACACTGGGCCGCTCCAATGTGCTCTGCATGGGGCTGCCTTTGAAGAGTGTTCAGAACATCCAGCTGGTTCAAAATGCTACAGCTGGGCTGTTGGCAGGGTGCGGGGGGCACTTATAGGGAGTGTGGGACTCCCAAAGTTACAACATCTTGATTGGCTCTCAGTGTGTTTCTGGGCACAATCCAAAGTGCAAGTTTTGAACCATGCAGCACTAAACAGCTTGGAGGATAGGTTACATGAAGGACTGCCTACTCCCATATGAATCTGCTGGTGTCTAAAGATCTTCAAGAGAGGCCTGGTGCCTATTTCATAAGGACTTGGGGCAGAAGGTGGGTGCACCCAGAATGCTCTCCCAAGGGAGGTCTGCTTAGCCCCTTCTCTTATGAACTTCTGCTGAGAGGTAAACACTGTTTTCTTTAGACAGACCTTTGGTTTGTGATTTAATCTGAATTTGTTCCTGTTTATTTTAATACACTTTACTTGCTGGCTCTTTTTATTGATCAGATTTACTTGCTTTTTTATCTGATCAAATTTTGTTTGCTTTTATTACGGTTGTTAGCTGCCTGGCTGCTTTGCGGAATGACAGGGTAAAAATCTAAATAATAAATAAGGCAAACAAACAAAAAGAGTTTGCCCCTGAGTGTAGGATGTGTTAAGGCAGCAGTGTGTATTTGCGTCATCCCTAGACTCTTTGAATTCTCTTTCTGTTTAAGCATAAGTGAGAGTGAAAATAATCACCACTCTAACCGTGGTGCTGATGGACAGCTCCCTTCTTCGCTGATGGGTTTTGCTTTAAGAAGATAACTGGCGCTGGCTGGTGCTGGTGGGCAGCTCTTCATCACCCACTGCCATCATTGTGGAAAGAGATGCCTATCCCAGGGATACAAACTGATAGCAGTCTAAAACAAAACTATGTTTGTTTCTTCATTTGCTTCTATGACTGCTTCTATTAATTCAATTAAGTGAGGTTTAGTAGCTGGACAGATGAGTTAACCTTATAGTACTATATGGCACTTGGGCAGGCTTCCCAAATGTGGAGCCCTCCATACGTTTTGGACTTCAACTCCCATCAGCCTCAGGAAGCATGGATAATGACCAGGAATGCTGAGAATTGTAGTCCAAAACATCTGGAGGGCATCTGGAGGTTGGGGAAGGTTGCAATAGGGTATGATGAGGTGAAAGCACAGTTGGAGCAACCCAAAAGCAGGCCCAAGACATCAGGTAAATCTGAGTTGATTCCGCAGAGGGCCAGGGTGGGTCTCCGAATAACAGATCAGAACTAGGGGGCATCACTAGAGAGTCAACTTGAGAGACAAGGATGCAGACAGAGCAGAAGAAGGCAGAACTGCAGCAGAAAGACAGCAACATATGAATGTTCGTATTGCAGAAACAATAGATGGGGTTTATTTATAATTTTAAAACATTTATATGCCACCCTTCATCCTATCAGAATTTCAGGGCAGCGTACAATCAATCATCTCATAGAACAATAAAACAGCAGATTAAAAAAAAAGCCTTAATGGTTAAAATGTTCACAGTAAATTAAAAGGCCAGGAGATAGTTGGATTAGAAATTGTTGGGGTTGGGTAGGTTGATCAACAGGGGGAAAAGGCGGGGGGAGATGAGAGGCTGATAGAGAGCACCTACAGGGATCATAGAGGCTGGGAGATTAGACAGATGGGGCAGACTAATGTGAAGACAAAAATGGCTCAAAGTCTCCTTGCAGCTTTGTCCATCCTCCCACCCACAGTATGTACAATGAAGAAATGAAGCAAGACAGAGTTACTGTGCAAATAATGTAGGAGTCATGATAGATGTAATGGAAGCCAGAGCAATTTGGACACTAAAGCCTAAGAGCATCTCAGAACTCTATTGGCACAGTAGGAGGATAGATGAGACACCATTAAGGCACCCAGAAAAGAGAGACATTTTCTTTTGCCTATGAGGCAAGCAGTGGAAGCATCAGAAGACTTTCCATTTGAGCTGCCTGGGTTTCCATTGCTCAGCCCCACCCCTCTCTCTGCTGCCTCATTGGTCAGTAAAGTGATCCTATTTAAATTGATACACTCTTTGTTCCCCTTTAAGAAGAACTATAGCCAGTGATCATGTAATTCAAGCAGCCCCCAGCTGTTACACCTCATAAAACCTTTAAGGCAAGCATAGACAAGGTGGGAGAGAAAGAAAAGATACTTCTGTAACTAAACCCATCTGGGTGAAGGGGCCTGAGCTACGATTTGCTGCACAACCAGTCAGATGTTATTAGAGAGCTGGAGTGAGTTTACACAATCAACAGGGATGGTTGGTGAGCTGAGTTTGGGAGCAAACACAGTACATTCTCTGGCAAGAGGGGTTCCCCATCATCCATTTTGGTTGGTGTCCTAATGTAATGTGATGCTAAGTGCTGCCATTTAGCCACCAGTTGCCATGATCCATATTATTTTTTATACTGTTTAAATTAATTTTATCTGTATGCCACCCTGAAATCTTAATGATATACGGCGGGATACAATTGTTTTAAATACATACATACATACATACAAATAAACATTATGTAACAAACTAGCCAGGGATGTGCAGAATGCCTAGCAGGAATTTTATCTGGTATTTGAATTACAGGAGCCCCTTTGCTCCTATTTTTTGAAGGCTATAACCTATAAGGAGGGGATGATGTGACTAAAATTGGGAAGGGAGTCAGGGGGTGGGGCTTCTGGATTTCCTTGCAGGCTGCACTGCCTTCCCAGCTCCCCAATAATTTGAATACTGATTCTATCAGTACTCTTCAAGTACTTGAAAGGTTGTCACAGAGAAGAAGGCCAGGATCTCTTCTTGATCATCCCAGAGTGCAGGACACGGAATAATGGGCTCAAGTTACAGGAAGCCAGATTCTGGCTGCACATCAGGAGAAACTTCAGGAGCAATACGACAATGAAAAGATCAGGAGCAATACGACAATGGAACCAATTACCTAGGGAGGTGGTGGGCTCTCCCACACTGGAGGCATTCAAGATGAGGCTGGACAGCCATCTGTCAGGGCTGCTCTGACTTGGATTCCTGCATTGAGCAGGGGGTTGGACTCGATGGCCTTGTAGGCCCCTACCAACCCTACTATTCTATGATTCTATGATTCTATCTTGAGTTCCAGATTCCCAGCCCAAAGGAGTGGGTTGTCGAGGGAAAATCTGTCCACCATTCCAGATTTTACATTGGCACCCTTCATGCTGTCATAGCACCTGCATACATCCTATGCTAGCAGTTTCCCAGTTCAGTTGCAGATCCTCAATGTATTTACACAGGGATATTTTGCTTGCTTTGCTCACTCACATACTTTGCTGAGTACCAAAGCTACGTTTCCTATACATGACATTTGCTTCTTCTTCCACATGGCCCATTTCTCATGCTCCTAGTCATTGTGCCCCCCTTCTACTCATCACAGACTATTACTTCTTCTCTGAAAAGTGCTTTACAATCTTAGTTGCACAATCTTTGCCTATTTTAAATAAATAAAAATAAATATTATGTAACCAACTAGCCAGGGATGTGCAGAATGCCTAGCAAGAATTTTATCCTGTGCTTGAATTACAGGAGCCTCTTTGCTCCTGTTTTTGGAAGGCTATAACCTATAAGGAGGATGTGATTTGATTAAATCTGTGAAGAGAGACAGTGGGCAGGGCTTGTGGATTTCCTTATGTCTTAAGGAGAGTCAGGGGGTGGAGAACCTCTTTTAGCCTAAGGGCCAAATTGAGTGTTGGAGAAGCTCTCGGGGCCAGCATTCCAGTGGTAGGCAGGGCTGAAGGAAAAGGGGTGGAGCTACAATGCCAGCATATTTTAGCTTACAGCTCTTATTGCCCACACCTAGATCTTGTTGTTGTTCAGTCATTCAGTCATGTCCGACTCTTCGTGACCCCATGGACCATAGCACGCCAGGCCTTCCTGTCCTGCGCTCTCTCCCGGAGCGTGCTCAAGTTCATATTCATTGCATTGGTGATGCTATCTAGCCATCTCATCCTCTGCCATCCCCTTCTCCTTTTGCCTTCAATCTTTCCCAGCATCAGGGTCTTTTCCAGAGAGTTTTCTCTTCGCATTAGGTGGCCAAAATATTGGAGCTTCAGCTTCAGTATCTGCCCTTCCAATGAGCACTCAGGGTTGATTTCCTTTAGGATGGACTGATTGGACCTCCTTGCAGTCCAGGGGACTCGTAATGGTCTTCTCCAGCACCATAGTTTGAAGGCATCAATTCTTTGGCGCTCAGCCTTCCTTATAGTCCAGCTCTCACAGCCATACATTACTACGGCGAAAACCATAGCTTTGATTAGATGGACCTTTGTTGGCAAGGTGATGCCTCTGCTTCTTACTATGCTGTCTAGGTTGGCCATAGCTTTCCTCCCAAGGAGCAAGCGTCTTTTTTAATTTCATAGCGACAGTCACCATCTGCGGTGATCTTGGAGCCCAAGAAAATAAAATCTGTCACTGCTTCCATTTCTTCCCCTTCTATATGCCAGGAAGTGATGGGGCCAGATGCCATGATCCTAGTTTTCTTAATGTTGAGTTTCAAACCAGCTTTTGCACTCTCCTCTTTCACCCTCAACAAGAGGCTCTTGAGATCCTCTTTACTTTCTGCTATTAGGGTGGTATCATCTGTGTATCTGAGGTTGTTGATCATTCTCCCAGCAATCTTAAGTCCAACCTGCGATTCATCCAACCCGGCATTTCTCATGATGTACTCTGCATATAAGTTAAATAAGCAGGGCGACAATATGCAGCCTTGTCGTACTCCTTTCCCAATTTTGAACCAATCGGTTGTTCCATGTCTGGTTCTTACTGTTGCTTCTTGACCCTCATACAGGTTTCTCAGGAGACAGGTAAGGTGGTCTGGTACTCCCATCTCTTTAAGAATTTGCCAGAGTTTGTTGTGATCCACACAATCAAAGGCTTTAGCATAGTCAATGAAGCAGAAATAGACATTTTCTGGAATTCTCTTGCTTTCTCCATGATGCAGCGAATGTTGGTGATTTGATCTCTAGTTCCTCTGCCTCTTCGAAACCCCGCTTGTACTTCCGGTAGTTCTCAGTTCACATACTGCTGAAGCCTAGCTTGCAGGATTTTAAGCATAACCTTGCTGGCATGTGAAATGAGTACAATTGTATGGTAGTTTGAACACTCTTTGGCATTGCCCTTCTTTGGATTTGGAATATAAACTGACCTTTTCCAGTCTTGTGGCCACTGTTGAGTGTTCCAAATTTGTTGGCATATTGAGTGCAGCACTTTAAGAGCATCATCTTTGAGGATTTTAAATAGCTCAACTGGAATACTGTCATCTCCGCTAGCTTTGTTGTTACTAATGCTTCCTAAGGCCCACTTGACTTCACTCTCGAGGATGTCCGGCTCAAGTTCAGTGACCGCACTATCATGGCTATCAGGGACATTCAGATCTTTCCTGTATAGTTCTTCTGTGTATTCTTTCCACCTCTTCTTAATCTCATCTGCTTCTGTTAGGTCCCTGCCTTCTTTGTCCTTTATCATGCCCGTCTTTGCGCAAAACGTTCCCTTGAGATCTCCAATTTTCTTGAAGAGATCTCTAGTCTTTCCCATTCTGTTGTTTTCCTCAATTTCTTTGCATTGTTCATTTAAGAAGGCCTTCTTGTCTCTCCTTGTTATTCTCTGGAACTCTGCATTCAGTTGGATATATATTCCCCTTTCTCTCTTGCTTTTTGTTTCCCTTCTTTCCTCAGCTACTTGTGAAGCCTCATCAGACAGCCACTTGGCTTTCTTGCATTTATTTTCTTTGGGATGGATTGAGTTGCTGCCTCCTGAACAATGTTACGGACCTCCGTCCATAGTTCCTCAGGCACTCTGTCTATCAGGTCTAATCCCTGAAATCTATTCGTCACCTCCACTGTATATTCATAAGGGATATGATTTAGGTCATACCTGAATGGTTTAGTGGTTTTCCCTACGTTCTTCAATTTAAGCCGAAATTTTGCAAGAAGCAGCTCATGATCTGACCCACAGTCAGCTCCAAGTCTTGTTTTGACTGACTGTATAGAGCTTCTCCATCTTTGGCTGCAAAGGACATAATCAATCTGGTTTCGATATTGACCATCTGGTGATTTCCATGTGTAGAGTCGCCTCTTGTGCTGTTGGAAAAGAGTGTTTGCTATGATCAGCATGTTCTCTTGGCAAAACTCTATTAGCCTTTGTCCTGCCTCATTTTGTACACCAAGGCCATGCTTGCCTGTTATCCCGGTGATTTCTTGACTTCCTACTTTAGCATTCCAATCCCCTATGATGAAATGAAGAGGACATTTTTTTCTGGTGTTAGTTCTAGAAGGTGTTGTAGGTCTTCATAGAACCGATCAACCTCAGCTTCTTCGGCCTCAGTGGTTGGGGCATAGACTTGAATTACTGTGATGTTGAATGGTTTGCCTTGGATTCGTACTGAGATCATTCTGTCGTTTTTGAGATTGTACCCCAGTACTGCTTTTCCCACCCTTTTGTTGACTATGAGTGCTACTCCATTTCCTCTAAGAGATTCTTGCCCACAGTAGTAGATATGATGGTCACCTGAATTAAATTCGCCCATGCTTGTCCATTTTAGTTCACTGATTTCCAAGATGTTGATGTTCAATCTTGCCATCTCCTGTTTGACCGCCTCCAGCTTGCTTTGATTCATTGATCTTACATTCCAGGTTCCTAAACAATAGTGTTCTTTACAGCATCGGATTTTCTTTTCACCACCAGACACATCTACAGCTGAGTGTCCTTTTGGCTTTGGCCCAGCCGCTTCACTCTTTCTGGTGCTACTTGGAAATACCCTCTGCACTTCCCCAGTAGTATATTGGACACCTTCCGACCTGAGGGGCTCATCTTCCGGCGTCTTCTCTTTTAGCCTTGTGATACGTTCCATGGGGTTTTCTTGGCAAGAATACTGGAGTGGGTTGCCATTTCCTTCTCCAGTGGACCACATTTTGTCAGAACTCTCCGCCATGACCTGTCCGTCTTGGGTGGCCCTGCATGGCATAGCTTATGGCTTCACTGAGTTACACAAGCTCCTTCACCACAACAAGGCAGTGATCCATGAAGGGGAACTAGATCTTAGGAGAGGCATTTCAAGCTTTTTGAACAGAGAAAAAAAACTGCAAAACCCGGAGAACTACCAAGCAAGAGAAAGGGGATGAGGCCAGGGGAAAGAGCAATGGCCAAATGCCAGACGGTAAGATTGGTTTGCCAGGAAGCCTGGATTTGGCTTGCAGGCCTCAGGTTCCTTACGTCTGCTTTAAAGGCTCCACCCCCTTCCCCCCCTCCAATAATTTGAGCACCGAATCTGTCTTGAGTTCAGGATTCCCAGCCCAAAGCAGTAGGTTGTCGAGGGAGAATCTGTTCCACCTGCTCTTTCAGATTTTGCTAGGGATATAGGAGAATTTCATTTCTATTCACAAATCACTCAGAAATGCCCCATTCACAACCATGAATGCAAATTTGAATGAGAGCACATGTTCTCCGAAAATATTCATTTGCATTCTTGTTTGCATAATGTGCAGGTTAAAAAATCAACACCTTTAAAAATCCACACTTTTAAATATACCCATTCTCATGTTTTAACTGGGGGGGGGGGAAATGCGCACTTTAAATCATGCCTTTTTAAACATTGTGCTTTGAAGTAACATTTGGACCTTGAGCATCCTTGATTCTCCCATCCCTTGATTGTAAATTGTTCCCTTTTGTGCTGTAAACCTTCTGTATCAGAATTTCCCAGTTCAGTTGCAGAGCCTTGATGTATTTATGCATGGGCATTTTGCTCATAGTCCCACTGCAGCATGGATTTTGCAGTTTGTAGGTAGTTGCACGTGGTATCACCAAAATGTAACATCCTTGTTGTCATGGTGCTAGCAGCAACAACAGCAGAAAATTTCCTGGATAAACTGTCAAGGAAAAAACATTTGGACAGCCTCCACACTTTTGAAGCATGATAATATATGAATAAAAATCTGAATTCTGCAGTGGCCCCAAATCTAGTGAAGCCATAAGGAGAAAGAAATGCTTGAGCTGTTATTCCCCTTTGGTATGGCACTTTTGATCAATCCAAGGCTTTCAGTTCCTGGGACTGACAGTTTAGCATTGAGTTAACTCTGAACAAAAGAATTGAATTTGCCACTGCCAGTCCCTTTGTGAAAAGATGGAGGTTTCTCAAGACATTGCTTCACAGGGAAGTGAGAAAGCAGCTCATAAACCAGTGAGGAACTTCATGGTAGCGAGCACAATAAAGCATGAAGAACAGCCTTCTGTCAATAGATGCTTTGCAGCAAAGACAAACAAGTCAAAAATGTTAGCCTTCTGTCTCTCTGCCAACAAATTAAAACTAATTGAATGATCCCAACCATTCATGAAAGGTCTATGATTATTCCTCCGAGTGCCAGCTCCCACAAAGACGCTTTTGTGGCATTAATATAAAACCACGCTGCATAGCACTTTCTTGTAAAGATAAAGAGGGAAGGAGAGAGAAAGACAGCAAGCGAGTGAGAGAGAGAGAGAGAGAGAGAGACAATTTGTTATTGGGTTTGGAAGACGCAATTGCAGAGATGATTATAATATCATCAACTGGATTTCAGCTGTCCATGCTCGTTCAGACAGGCAAGCTGAAATGTGCAGCGACAACAAACCCCATTCTTGTTTGCACACAAACACTACTATAACTAGCAATTTGGTGGAAAAAGAGACTGGGAAGGAGGGAAGGAATGGAAAGAGGAACAGATATTTGACTCAACAGGGAAGTTAAATTGTTACTATAACGGCATTGTGGCTTTGCATGAAAACACATCAAATTGTAGAGGAGGCCCCAAGGGGTTAAAGCTGTGTGTTTTTCTGTTCTCATTGTTGCTTACAGACCTTTTTGCATTTGCTCTTTCATCCCCCCAATACAGCCATAATGTTGCATTAATTCATCCAGCACACGGAATGCCACAAGTTGCTCTCTTTCTCTCTTTTAATTATTGTGATCAAAATATTGCTTCTAATGGAAGGCAGCTGCATTTGTTTCCATCGGATATCATAATTGCAACTGTAAATTGGGAAACGGAACATTTCCTGGTGCTGCTGTGAGTAATGGGACCAAAATCATTATGGATGGAGAGATATAAATAAACTGGGGCAGATCTATAAAATGAAGCAAAAGCAAGTTAAAAGGATAATTACTGGAGCAAACAGGAACAGTGGCAGTGTGGAGCAGGGAGAGAGTTCATTGCACAGTCAAAATGTTCTTTATTTGCACCAATATGCAGCAAAGCAGGTAAGAGAGGACAGTGATCCATTAGAAGATTGGCGTGGGGAATTTATGAGGATGGTGGGTTTTCTTTCCCCCTAGTGATTAACTTTTAAAGCTAGTCCCCTGTCCTCAATATCAAAAGCAGGAATGCCAGTTTTGTGGGTAGAGTTTAAACTGCCTGCCTGCTTAAACTGCCTCTGAGATGCTTTCCTATTGTGGGTTTAGGTCATCTAGCAGCAGCTATTCTATCAGGCTCTAGCAGAGGGAAAGATCGGAAGCCAGGCCTGCTCCATTGGCTCTGCTGAGAGACCAGCTTCATTTGGCTTCTCCCCACCTGAACTCTTTCCATTCAGATTGGTTATATATTGTAAGCTTAAGAATTATTGCCTGACTTTACTTGTTTTCCTCTTCCCTCCTCTTCCCTTTTTCCTTTTGTGCCATGTCTTTTATATTGTAAGTCTGAGAGCAGGAACCATCTTGTTTGTTACTGATTTTATATAAGCTGCTCTAGGATCCGTTTTGGCTGAAGAGCAGGGTAAAAATACTTTAAGAATATAACAACAACAGGATATTCCCCCTTCTCTCATTAGCTAGAGGAGGGACAAAGAATTCATTGGCTGTCTCAGTCCCAGATCCACTCAAACAGGGGCAGGGCCAAACCAGGCAAAGGGGAAATGAGGCAAGGAGAGAAAAAGGACAGTGGGCCAAAAAGGCAAATGGAAGCCTGTAGCCAACAGCAAGCATAGACACCCCACCCCCCTCCACCCCTCCACCACGTTGCTCATAGCAGTGGGCCAGCTTGATCTGGAAGCCTTTATAGGTGCCGGGGGCATCACCTGACCCATTCTGGCCAATAGCTGTTGAGAGGCTGCTTTCCTGGCCTGGCTGATCTCCCTGCTAGGGGTGTACGAAGCCCCACTTACCTGGCTCTGCTGGGCTCCTCAGGTGAGAAGAGGCGATCTGTTCCTCCCCCTGGAATCCTCGACGGAGGGGGGAGGCGATCTGTTCCTCTCCCCCGGAATCCTGCCCGGATGGCTCTGCTCCGTGGCCAGGCCGCAGAGCCGCTGGCCGGGCCAACCCGCAGTGGGGCCTCTAGCCGCTGCCAGGCTGGTGTGGACTCAAATGGTGTCCTGAGTAGGGGACGCCATTTGCGTCTCTATGGTAGCCCATGATAGGCTACATAAATATTTATGTAGCCTATCAAGGCTAAAGCAGGGACACAAATGGCGTCCCCTATGCCAACGCCATTTGCGTCTGCAGCAGACTGGCAGCAGCCAGAGCCGCTGCCACTGCCGGAGCCACAGCTGCAGCCGGAGCCGCAGCCAGGTAGGCTCCGTTTTGCAGGGCTTTCGCGGGGTAGAGGGACGGGGGGCTCCGTTCTGCCATGGATTCCGGGGAGCCGAATTCACTGGAATTTGGCCCCCCTGGGATCCGTGGCAGAATTCTCTAACATCCCTACTCCCTGCAGTTCTTATTTTGGCCAGAGCTGGATGGTGGCACACCAGTGGAATCCCTGCTGGGCAAATTAGGGCTTTGTACTTGCACAGCACCGACTGCAGTACACAAAAAGTGGTAGGTCATTTTTGTTGATTGTTCACCAGGGCTGGAGAAAATCAAACAGTTCTCGGAGAAGGGGGAAGCTTACCAGGAAAACTGTGGTGGCTTGCTCTTTTCTTTCTTTCTTTCTTTCTTTCTTTCTTTCTTTCTTTCTCTCTATCTCTCTCTCTCTCTCTCTCCCCCTCCCTCCCTCCCTCCCTCCCTCCCTTCCTTCCCTTTTCATTCCTTTCCTTTCCGTGTGTGTGTATCTATCTGTTCCCCAGCCACTTCAAGCGGTGTGGAACTCCTGTAATGTATGACCATGTTCCTCCCAAATGTCCCTGGAATTATGATGTGTCATGACCCTGGATTGTGTTCTGACTGAGGCATTTTGGGAACAAAAGATGGTGGTCTGCAGTGATGTAGTACCACTCCAGATGCATTTGTGGAAAACATGGCATGCTACTTGAAAGGGACAAAAATAATAACAACAAAATGAGATTTGAATTGACATTTGAGTACTACACAAGGAGTGTTTCTTTTCCTGCTTTTCCACTACATAACCTCTAGGTGGAACTGTGGTATAGCAGAATAGTGGAAATACACATGAGGAAATCATGCTGTCTTTCATTTTCACAATTAAATGCCACATTTTCCCTGGTCTAACAAAAAATTCACCGAACCTGCTGGTTAGACACAGAAGCAAAACTGGAGAGTCACAATGAACCCATAAACAATGGTGTGTAGGGAATGACAAGCACATGATAATTGCCTCATGTAGAAAAGCCCTAAGTCCATGTACAGGACCCACTGGGACCTAAGTCTTTATGCAAAGGCACTAAGCAAAGGTTGGTCCCCTAACTACTGATGATCCTGTCTGTCCCTTAGCTGTGGTTTATTGCTTTCACCAGGCATTGCCCATCTGCTTTGAAGCCCATAAAGGCTAGAAACCTGGCTTTAAAATAAGAAGCCAAGATATACCATGTGCAGAACTCTATGTCCAGTACCAATTTCTGTACAGCAAAATCACAGTATACATGCTACATGGAACTCAGGATCACTAAGTGTACATCTGTCTCAGTATTGTCTACTCTAATGGGCAGGAGCTCTCCAAAGCGTCAGGTGGAGAGAAGGGTTTTCCCATCACTTGCTACCTGATTTTTAACTGGAGATGGTGGGACCTTACTGAGCCATGACCACTGTGTATGTCTGTACTTGTTCAGGGTAAATTCAAAAGCTTTCTGCACATGCTCAGAGGCTCTCAAGCAGAGGACTTCCCCATCGCCTCTTCTTAACTGTAGGTGGCAGAGACTGGACATGGGACCTTCTGAACGCAACGCATGTGCTCCGACACCGAGCTGCAGCCTCTCCTGCCTTTGGGCAACGATGCCGCAGACCGGGGCAAAACAAAAACAGCAAGCTCTTTCTGCATGAAAAGGCTGAGCCAGGACCACTGAAAATACTGATGGGAGGGGAAGGCTTGGAAATTAGCAAAAGCTTAACCGTTATGGTGTTGGATGTGTTTGTTTTGCTTTTCATTTCCAAGAACTGGGAAATAGCCACTGTAGCAGCAGGGGCCATCAGTCGGCCTGGAAAGATAACAAGCCATTAGAGCACAGTCAGTTCAAGGACATCAGTCAGTTTGGAAGGGATATTGGAAGTCCTTTGGTGGGATTCAGTCAACATGGTGGCCCCAAAGACAAGGTTTAATTGTGGCGGCAGAGGAGAGAGAGAGGACTGGGGCTGAAATCTGACGTTTGGAATGGGTTGGCAAAGCAGATCTTAAAGGCAAACGCTGTTGTACGTTTGAGTTCTCTTTGGGAAAGCAATGCAGAAAGCTTGTTTGTCAGTTCAGCAGCTGCTGTTCCACCAGCTGTGGCATCCCACTAGGACCACCACTGGTATTCTGTTGATGGGAAGAGAAGCCATTGTTCCTTTCCCCCTTGCAGCATTCCTTCAAAGACCGATTTTCAGTAGCGTGGTATGTTCTCCTTGCCAGCCAGGTGGGTGAGCCTGTTGTGTACTAATAAGTCCCAGAGGGGAATTGACATTAAGCGGGAGCCTTCAAACAGTGGAAGCAGATAGCAGGTTCCAGCTTGCATGGATAGGGTATAGTTTCCACGAGGCCTTGGAACACATGAAACAAGAGCTAGTATGGCCTGGGGACACTTAGGGTGCCTCCAAAGAGGAAATGCATCACCAAAAAAGAGGAGAAAAGAGGATACAGATTTGCAAAACATTTGCATGTGCTAATTCATATGTAAAGATGTAAATTTAGAAATAATGCCTATCATTTCAGTAGAAATACCATGCAGCTCAGGATAGTGGGGGAGCCTGTGACCAGGTGACCTGTGTGCCTTGCTCATCTGCTGCTCAGGTGTGAATGGACAACTTCAAGGCCCCTGCTGCTCTTCTCCCTTAGGGTTCTTTATCTTGAAACTGGACTTGGACTGAGGAGCCCTTCAAACAGTGGATGTCCTCAGAGTACTGTCCTCTGACAGCTCTTCAAAGAGAGGACTGTTTTCTGTAAAACAGGGCACATGGCCACCCTAGGGACACTGCTGGCAGTGCTAGGCTTTGCCTTGTAAACATCAGAGACTTCAGAATATTTGAAGGACTGCCTGTACCTGTATGAACCTGCCTGGGCCCTAAAATTGGCTACTGAGGCCCTGCTTGTACACCCACTGTTAAGGTCAGTTAGACCGGCAGGCACAAGGAGCAGGGCCTTTTCAGTGGTGGCCTCAGGTTTGTGGAACTCCCTCCCATGGGAGGTACATTTGGTGTCCATGGTGGTTGTTTTGAAACATGTCTTAAAGGCCTTCCACTCCACTTCTATCTGTGGATATTGGTCAGGATTGCTAAGCTGGTTACCCCATATTTGTAGAATTAGTTAATGTGTGCTGTGTGGAGTGCTGGCTTGGACTGGTTTTATACTGCTGCTTCAGCTTTAATATATATTTTAGTGCATTATGCTGATGTGTTAGTTTTCAAGAAATCTTAATTTGTTTTATACTTATAGTGTTTTATGATATTCTTTGTACATTGCCTTGAGAGAACTTGCATCCTAAAAGGCATTATAAAATACCGAAATAAAGAAATTTATTAAATAGGACTACAAAGCCCACAATGCAGTGTGACCATGTACAAAAACATCCCGGTCCTTTTATTAAACTGACAACGTGTTTATATGGTATGAATTGAGGTGGTAACATGCCAAAATATGAAGTGGCCACTGGAAGTTCCATGTGGAAATTTGGTGTTCAGAAATCATCAACGTTGCGAAATGGTATTCCTCTGGTGGGGGTGTACATAGGGATGTCAGAGAAATTAATAACTGATTCCAAAGAGTTCAGATTTCTATGAATCTGACTTGTGGATTCTGCAGCGAACTGGCTTTTTCCAAGTTGTGAGGATTCTGTGGACTTGTGGACTGGTTCTTTACTTTATTGGGGCGGGGGGAGAGAGGTGCGCAAGTGCACATTAGCGCTAATGTGCATTAGCACAAATGCACATCTGTGGAAATGGAACAAAATTCTCGTACATCCATTAAAAAAATCTGATGCTGTCGATGAGCGGTCTATGGAACAGAGGATGCCTTTAACAAAATCCATGCATCCCTATGTCTACATTCTCATTGTAATGCATCGTGTATGTGGGGAAAGCTGTAAAAGGGACTGTTATGCTCCATCATGAAAGGTCTCTTTGCCCGCTCGCTTTAGAAAGATACCATTATGCATCAAGCTCCCAAAGATGGGTAGGTCAAGTGGGCTGTGCAGACAGGCAGGGTGGCTACCGCCATCTCCAGAATTGCTACAGTTCAGACATGTCTGCATTAGGAGACCTGGGTGCAAAAGCCATGGGAGGTGACACCACTCAGTGCTACAGAGAGGCCTTCCGCATCATCTCAGGCCTCCACAAGTCATCGCTGGAGGCATCTCATCTGCACGTGTCGGTGTCGGTTTAATCTTGCATGGGACTCTAATGGCTCCCTGCCTCCTGCTTACCATCATTCAGTGTGACTCCCTAATTACTGTAATTAGGAAGGCTGTCAAAATCAGGGCAGTGCCAAGATGGCTTTGTGAATGGCAAATAGAATCTTCCCAATAGCCCCGCACATTAGGAGGTCACCATCATGCTCCTTGCCAGTGGCGCAACTGAAATGCTTGAAGCAGTTTGATCACTTGATTCTAGAATCTGGGGTGCCTGGTCAGGAGAGATGGGTCTATTTGGCAAGCTCAGACCGGGATTGGCATCGCCAGTGCTTTGCTTTCAGTTCCAGCTGAGGCAATGATTAGCCTTGAGGTCTTAGCTTGTGGAAGCTCTTCTCAAAACCTCCAGATTAGAAGAATACCTGGGCAGCCTTAATGGCCCTCTCCCATGGCAGAACGAATCCCTCCCTCTCCCACCACACCAGTGAAGGAGCGAACGGTACTTTAGATTTGAGTTAATGAAACCAAAGTCCCAGCTTAATGCATTTTCTACTGTGCAGAATAATTAATATAATTAGCACTGATATGAAAACATGTTCCTGGAGGCAGAATGATGAGGGAGGGCATATGTGGAGAGAGATTTACCTTAGACTTAGATCATGTAAAGCAGCCTTTCTTAAGTCTTGGACTCCAGCTCCCATCATCTCCAGCTTATATGAATTCAGACAATGGGTCCATCTAGCCCAGTATTGTCTACTCCAGCCTTCCGTAACCTCGTGCCCTCCAGATGTGGTGGACTAAAACTCCCATCATCCTCAGCCACCATGGCCATTGGCCCTACTGGCAAGGAATGATGGAAATTGTGGTCCAATACATCTGTCAGGGGCAGGGAGGCGCCAGACTGGGGAGGGCTGCTTTATAGTATGGTCCATATTATTTAAAATAGTTGAAATTCATTTCTAGCAGATGATAATAAAGCAAACCTAAGAAGATCAGGCAAGAGTCGATTTAGTCCTGCATCCCGTTTACATGGTCACTTTAGGATTGACATCCATTTCCAGTTCATCACTTTCACTTACTCATCATTATTAGGGCTGTGCACCGCCTCGTTATGAAGCCCGAATAAGGAGGCAAAGTGGGCTGTTTCAAAGCAAAAGCCTCACGATACGAGGCAGATCAGAGCAATACCGAGGCGCCCCGGGGTGAAGCGCCCCCCCCATGAAGCGCCTCCTCTGCCTCAGGCGGTGTACTGAATGCCTCAGCAGTCCAGAGAGGCTGTCTCCCAAATGTATCTTCTCCATGCTCGCATGGAGGGGCGTGAGGAGGAGGAGGGAGGGAGGGAGAAGGTGAGCAGACATGGAAAGGCAGGGGGAGGTGGGAAGGTGAGCACAGGAGGAGGAGGGAGTGTGCTTTGGTGAATAGGAATCCTCATCCAGAACCGATGGTAGAAGTCTCCAATCAGAGAGAGTGGTGGAGGAAGGGGGTATATATGCTTCGGTGAAAGGCTCCGTTCGGTCATTGCACTAGCTGTGTCTTTGGGAGATGGCTGGTCTGTGGGTAGATGATCGTGTGTGTGTGTGTGTGTGTGTGTCTGTGTGTGTGTGTGTATGCATGTGTGCGTTCCTTGGAGTTGTTCCTTCTATTTCTTTGTTTTGATTGCCATTAGGCTTTCCTCAGAATTTGAATTTTTAGGAAACTGGTTGGTTGTACTGGGAGCATTCCCTTCCCTCGCTCCTTGATGGTCCATCCCCAATGGGATGGTGTCTTTTGCAGCACCTCTTCCAGCTGCTTTCTCCTATATCTCCAACTGTTATTTGTATTTGATTAGATTCATCTCCCCTTTCTATATATTTTTTCAAATTAACATAGCTTTTCCATGCAAGTAGCTGCTACACTCCCCTTCCCCGCCAGTCCTGTGTTTGTTTGTTTATCTTGATTTTGGACTCCGGAAAAGGCTGCATTTGTTGTGTAACATCAGCCCTTACTTCTGCTTTCTCTATTCTAATTCCTTGTCATTTTTGTCAGTCAACTCTGTCTCTTCTAGATTTTTATAAACCCAGTCTTTTATTTTGATTTTTAAAAACAAACATTGACTTCTGGGCATGTTCCCCCCACTTTTAACTCAGATTCAAGCATTTAGTTTTTTCTATCTTTCTAAATACTTAAAGAAAGACATATTACAGCAGCCTATGTGTGCAGTGTTTGTCCGCCCCCCACCCTGTGCTGAAGTGAACCGTCTGTGTCTTCTCTGTGTTGATCCAAGGGATGTCAGAGAATTCTGCCACGGATCTTGGTGAGGCCAAATGCCAGTGCATTTGGCCCCCTGAAATTCGTGGTGGAATGAAGCCCCCCTGCCCCCCCACCCCACAAAATGGGCCCGGAATGGAGCACCTACCTGCTGCTGTCTGCGCTGACTTGCGAATGGTGTCTGCGGCCGCCATTCGCTTCTTCCAGATAGCCGTGATAGGCTACGTAAATACTTACATAGCCTATCACGGCTAACACAGGGACACCAATTGCATCCCTCCTGTGGAAGCCATGATAGGCTACGTAAGTATTTACGTAGCCTATCACGGCTTAACTAAGGGAATGCAAATGGCGGTGGCTACGCCATTTGCATTCCCCCCTTTTTTTCCGTAATAGCCTATTTATTATAATATTATAATAGCCTATTTATTATAATATAAAAATATTTACGTAGGCTAAAACAGCAAAAAAAAAAGGGAACGCAAGTGGCGGCCGCCATAGCCACCGCCATTTGCGTCTGCTGTTGTTGTTTTTTTTTTGCTGTGATAGGCTACATAAATATTTATGTAGCCTATCACGGCAAAATACAGGGACACAAATGCAAATACAGGGACTGCTGCCATTTGCGTCCCTGCAGGCTGCCCAGAGGCCGGATGTTCGGCTGCGGGTGGCCCCAGCCAGCGGCTCCATGGAATCTCAGTGGAGCCGGCTGGAGAGAATTTTGGGGGGAGGGACGGAGCGCCTCCCCCCCACCGCAAATGTAACCCTTCGAAAAGGTAAGTGACTTTCATACATCCCTAGTTGATTCTCTCAAAACAGAAATTAAAGAACGTTTTTATTAAAAATAAATAAATTAGGGTTTGATTTGGCTCCTATCTAATCGCCTGCACTATCACCCTGTATTTCTTGAAGTTATCCTGCCTTCTGTAAAAGAACATGAAATACAAAACAATACATGTTTTTTGACACCCACGGTTTGCATAGGTAGTTCTGCTTTTCTTTAGCTCTTGTGTGTCTGTGTCCATTTGTGTGTGCGTGCTAGGTTGTAGTTCCACCAACACTATACGTCCAAATTTCAAGGCAGTGTTAAAAAAGCCTGAGACACATAGTATTTATATTAATTACCTTCTTATTCTAATAACAGCCCACTGTGTGGCAAAGCAATTCAGCGCAGTATGAGGCATCTTCGGGGTGTTGGCAGGGGCAGAGGTGGGGAGAAGTTACAGCTTTGCTTGCGAGTTTTCCTGGAAAAAAACAAATTTCACCTGCGCCTTGCACGCAAGCCAGTGGGCCAAAGTGCCTGGAATTTGGTAAGTGAGATGCCCTCAAGGGGTGCTGGGAGGGGACCAGGTGTCATGCACATCCGTGGGAATAGGAAGAAGTTACAGCTCTTTGCTTTCTGAGTTCCTTTGGAAAACCTCCGATTTCACCAGCGCCTTGCACAAAAGCCAGCGGGCCAAAGTGCCTGAACTCTGGTGAGTGTGATGCCCTCGAGGGGTGCTGGGAGGGACCCAGGTTTCACACATCTCCGTGGAAACAGGGAGAAGTGACAGCTCTTTGCTTTGCTTTGCTCTTTGCCAAACTGCCTGGGCTCTGCAGGGTGCAGTGCCCTCAAGGGTGGCTGGGATTGGCCAAGGTGTCGCATGCATGTGCGGAATCTGGGAGAAGTTACAGCTCTTGGCTTTGGGAGTTTTCCTGGAAAAGCCCAAATTTCACCTGGTCCTAGCACACAAGCTGGTGGGCCAAAGTGCCTGAACTCTGGTGGGTGTAATGCCCTCAAGGAGAGCTGGGAGCAGCCCAGGTTTCACACACATCCGTGGAAACCGGGAGGAGATATGTCTCTTGGCTTTGGGAGTTTTCTTGGAGAAACTCAAATTCAACCTGCGCCTTGCACACAAGCCAGTGGGCCAAAGTGCCTGGAATATGGCAGGTGGGATGCCCTTGAGGGGTGCTGGGAGGGGCTCAGGTTTCACACACATCAGTGGAAACAGGGAGAAGTTACAGCTCTTTGCTTTGGGAGTTTCCTTGGAAAAACTCAAATTTTACCAGCACCGAGCACACAAGCCAGTGGACCAAACTACCTGGGCTTTGGAGGGGGGGTGTGTGGACGCGTGCACACGCACGCAATGCCCTGGAGGGGGGCTTGGAGAGGCCAAGGTGTCACATGCATGTGTGGAATGAGGGAGAACTTACAGCTCTTTGGAGAGTTCCTTTGGAAAACCTCAGATTTGAACTCCACCTAGCAAAAAGATCACTGTGCCAAAGTGTCTGAAATTTCGCAGGTCACCTCCTCTCCAGGGGGATGGAGAGCTCCCCAATTTTCATACCTATATCCTAAAAACTGGAAAGGTTATGACCATTTGTGTTTTCCCATGCAAGTCAATGGGAAAATGCGTAAACTGTGCGATCCAGATATCCAAATCTCGCTTCGGATTCAGATCTGAGTCAGATCAGAGGGGGTCTGAATTGGTCTGAGGTGGATTGGGGTTGCTTTGGATGATCCGAAGTGGCATCTGAAGTGGATCAGGGGGTCCGTGCAAAGCCCTAATTGTCATTTGTATTTATTGCATTTATATTCTGCCTTTCTTCCACTGAGCACAAGGTGGTGAACACAAGCTGAGCACAAGGTTCTCTCCCCCGCCCCCTGTTTTATCCTAACAACATGTTTTCACAACAACCCTGTGAGGTAGGTAGGTTAGGCTGAGAGTGGATGACTGGCCCAAGGTCACCCAGTGATCTTCATGGCTGAGTGAGGATTTGAATTTGTCTCCCCGGGCTTGGTCTGACACTCCAATGGCCTGACCTGTAAATCATACTGGCTTTATGTTTTTACCCATCATTCTGTGCCATTTCCATATTAATGTGCAGTCTTTCTTTTAAAGGTCCTAAAATATGTATTTCAATCATCTTTACATGAGTATTCCCTCTCCAAAATGCTATTTAAATCCATACGTTTACACTGCTGAGAACTCCATCGCAGCATTCGGAGATGCGTGAAATCTGTTGGATAGCTAAGTACTGATTGGCACATAGTCTGAGGCATAACGATCAGAACATTTCATATAGCAGATTGCAAAACTGGGATTCCGCAAGCATCCTGAATCCTGTTTTCAACAGTACCTATAACATCATCATCATCATCATCATCATCATCATCATCATCATCATAATATCATCCCCCTGAGTGGAATATAGCGAAGGATATAACTTGTTCAAAAAGAACAAAAGCCATAGAAAGGGGTGGGTGGGATGGACTTGCACTATCTGTTAGAAATGTACACACCTTCATAGAAATTCAAGAGAATGAACATGGTGGCTCTGTTGAAAGCATCTGTGTTAAAATAAATGGAAGAAGGGATAAAAAACAGACTGTGGTTGGTGTCTACTACTGCCCACCTAACCAAGGAAAAGATGTGAATGATGCTTTCCAAAATCAAATTGCACATACATCAGGGAAGCACAAAGTAATAGTAAAGGGGGGGACTTTAATTGCCCTGAGATCTGTTGGGGGACAAACTCTACCAAGCATGGTAATTCCTGACTTGCCTTGCTGACAACTTTCTCCTTCAGCGGGTGGAGGGAATGAGGGGATCCGCCATTTTTTACTTGATTCTGACCAACAGGGAAGAGTTAGTTGATGAGGTGGAAGTAGCAGGAATGTTGGGGGAAAGTGACCATGTAATCCTTGATTTCTTGACTTTAAAAAAAGAAGTAAAGCTGACTGTAGTCAAATGTGTATCTTGGGCTTCAGAAAAGCTGATTTTAATAAATGTAGAGCAATAATAAGTAGGATTCCATGTCAGGAAAACCTAATAGAAAGAGGAGTTCAAGAGGGATAGGAGTTCCTGAAAAACAGGAGATACTAAAGGCACAATCAGAAACAACCCAATGAGGATAAAAAATGGAAGGCAATAGAGAAGCCAATGTGGCTATACAAAAAGCTTAGTGATGATCTCTAAATCAATAGGGACACATATAGGAGGTGGAAGGAATCAGGTCACTAAGGTCGTGTACAGGCAGATAACCTGGAATTGCAGAGATGGTGTCAGGAAGTCTAAAGTTCAGAATGAGCTAAGGTTGGTGAGGAATACTAAGAATAACAAAAAGATATTTTTTGGATATGTTCAAAGTAAAATAAATGAGGACAAAAGTTCCTTTCCTGGGCAAGCTTCTTGAGTGGGTGGTTGCCAACCAGCTCCAGACACTCTTGGATGAAACCTATTATCTAGATACATTTCTGGGACGACTGTGTGAGCTGGGAGTGGGAGGCACTGCATTGCAGTGGTTTTGTTCCTACTTGGATGGTCAGCTCCAGAAGGTGGTGCTTGGGGAATATTGCTCAGCCCTGTGGATTTTCCAGTATGGAGTTCCACAGGGGTATTTAACATCTACATGAAACCATTGAGTGTGGTCATCTGGAGTTTTGGGGCACATTGTCATCAGTATGCTGACGACACGCAGCTCTATTTCTCCTCTTCTTCAGGTGAGGCTGAGGATGCGCTAAATTGATGCCTGGCTGTGACAATGGACTGGATGAGGGCTAATAAACTGAAGCTCAATCCAGACAAGACTGAGATGCTGTTGGTGGGTGGTTCTTCTCAACCTGTTCTGGATGGGGTTGTGCTCCTCCTGAAGGAGCAGGTTTGTAGCTTGGGGGTTCTCCTTGAGCCATCTTTGTCACTTGAGGCTTAGGTGGCCTCAATGGCACAGAGTGCCTTCTACCAACTTCAGTTGGTGGCCCAGCTATGCCCCTATCTGGACAGGGATAACCTGGCTTCAGTTGTCTATGCTCTGGTAATCTCCAAGTTAGATTACTGCAATGCATTCTACAAGGGGCTGCCTTTGAAGATGGTTCAGAAGCTGGAGCATGTGCAAAATGCAGCAGCCAGACTGAAAACAGGGACTAGAAGGTCTGAACATATAGGACCAACTCTGGCCTGCTTGCACTGGCTGCCTGTATGTTTCTGAGCCCAATTCAAGGTGCTGGTTTTAACCTATAAAGCCTTACATGGCTTGGGACCACAATAGCTGAGGGAGTGTCTCTCCCGACATGAACCAACCCATATACTATGCTTGACATCTAAGGCTCTCCTCCATCTACCTACACCGAGGGAAGCTCAGAAGACAGTGACAAGAGAGAAAGCCTTTTCGGTGGTGGCCCCCAAATTATGGAATGATCTCCCTGATGAGGCCCGCCTGGTGCCAACATTGTTATCTTTTTGGTGCCATGTTAAGACCTCTCTCTTCTCCCAGGCATTCAGAAGCATATGATAAGTTGTAATCGATCCTGGAATGTCTCATGGTTAGGGTTGTTTGCTTTTGAGATTCTTTGTTTGAAGTTGTTTTAGATATATGTTTCTTTTGTGTATATTGTCTGTTTGTATGTTTTTAAATGTAAATGGTTTTTAATCTCTGTATATTGTATTTTTAATGTTTTTAATTTTTGTAAACCACCCAGACAGCTTCAGCTATTGGGCGGTATAGAAATGTTAATAATAATAATAATAATAATAATAATAATAATAATAATAATGGTAGAACAGTTTCTCAATAAAGGTGGCAAAATACTGACAGATGACAAAGAACAGGTGGAACTGCTCAATCCCTATTTTTCCTCAGACGCTTTCTAAAAGAGGATCTGTGTTCCATATGGCACGTGTGACAAATGGGCTGAAGGGGGAAGAGTGCAGCTTGAGGTTGACAGAGAGATGGTCAGGGAATATCTAGGCACCTTAAGTGCGTTCAAGTCCCCAGGTGCAGATGAATGGCATCCGAGGGTATTGAAGGACCTAGTGGATGGAATCTCAGAGCCTCTATCTGTTATCTTTGAGAAATCCTGGAGAATGGATTAAGTGCTGGAGGAGGGCAAATGTTCTCCCTATCTTCAAAAGGGGCAAAAGGGAAGATCCAGGGAATTATAGATGAGTCAGTCTGACATCAGTACCTGGGAAGATTTTAGAGCAGCTTATAAGTTGTTCATTCTGTAGGCATCTTGACACTAAGATATCCACACATGAGACAGGCCTTCTCTTCAGTGGCCCCACACCTTTGGAACAAGTTGCCATCGGAGGTGCGCCATGCTCCATCCTTGAGAAGGCCTTGAAAGCATATTATTTTACCTTGGCCTTCTCTTGATATGTCTGCTGTTGTTACTCTTATTGATCCTGTTGTTGCTGGATTATTGTTTGCTTTTATTGTTATTTTTATTGCTATTTTATTGTCTTTATGTTTTGATTGTTTTTAATATTTTAGCAGTTTTTATGTATTTTATTGCTATAAGTTGCCTTAGGAGGGTTTCTGCCCTGGAAGGTGGCCAACAATTTTGTAATAACGATGATGACGATGATGACGATGCAGTGATCACTGGAAGCCATCATGGATTTGTCAAGGACAAGTCCTGCCAGGCTAATTATTATTTCATTTATTTATCCGGTCACTTCCTTAATAAATTGTGGGAATGCTGTGGACATGATACATCTTGACTTCAGCAGGGCATTTGGCAAAGTGCCCCATGATCAGCAAGCTAGTTAAGTGTGGGCTGGATGGCACCGCTACTGGGTGGATCCAAAGCTGGCTGGAGAACCGTCCCGAAAGAGTGCTCTTCAGTAGCTCCTCATCAAACTGGAGGGAGGCATCGACTGGGGTGCTGCAAGATTCCGTCCTGGGCGCTGTACTCTTCAAGAGTTTCATTAATGGCCTGGAGGATGAGGTTAGGGGAATGCTTGTCAGATCTGCAGATGACACAAAATTGGGTGGGACAGCTAATTCTTTAGAAGACAGAAATAAAATGCAAAATGATCTTGATAGGTTAGAAAACTGGGCAGAGAATAACAGAATTAAATTTAACAAAAGACAAGTGCAAAGTGCTTCATTTAAGAAAGAAAAATCAAATGCAGAGGTATAAGATGGGGAATACTTGGCTTGACAATACTACATGTGAAAAGGATCTTGGAGTTGGAGTTGATTACAAGCTGAATATGAGTCAGCAGTGTGATGTGACTGCAAAAAAGGCAAAGACATTTTTAGGTTGCATCAATAGGAATATAGTTTCAAAATCACAGGAAACAATAGTTCCACTCCACTCTGCACTGGTCAGACCTCACCTCAAATACTCTGTCCAGTTCTGGACACCACAGTTTAAGAAAGATTCAGACAAATTGGAATGAGTTCAGAGAATGGCAACAAAGATGATGAGGGGACTAGAAGCTAAGTCCTATGAGGAAAGATTGAAGGAACTGGGCATGTTTAGCCTTGAGAAGAGAAGACTGGGGAGGGATATGATAACATTTTTCAAGTTCCTACAGTGTTATCACTTTACCGCAACCGCTCTCTATCATGCAAGAATGTAGGATGTGAAATAACGGGCTTAAGTTACAGGAGGGCAGATTTCGGTGGAACATCAGGAAAAACTTCCTAATGGTCAGAGCAGTCAGACAGTGGAGCCAGCTGCCCAGGGAGGAGGTTGAGTTCTCCATCACTGGAGGTCTTCAAGCAATGACTGAACAGCCATCTGTAAGGGATGCTTGAAACTGGATTCCTGCACTGAGCAGGGGGTTGGACTCAGTGGCCAAAATGGCCCTTTCCAACTCTTTGGTTTTAAAGGAATAAAACAGAGTTTGCTTCTGCTGCTCTGATGCTAAGCACATTTACTTGGGAATAAACACCACATTATTGTAAAAAAAGAAAGAAAGAGAGAGAGAGAGAGAGAGAGAGAGAGAGAATGTCTTTCCAAACTAAAAATAATACAGTGAGCATCTGTAACTATGTACATGCCCAGCTGGCCACCCCCTGATTATAACATATCTTTTAAAAATGAGAAAAAGGAAGGATGCTGCAGGAGCCAACTTCATCCCCAGCAGGCCTGCTGATGATGGGTCTGTCTGCCATTGCCCCCATCACTTGCTGCTCTCTGGATGGTCATGGGGGGAGGCTGGACTTTAGCCCTGAGCTCCAGCGCTAGCTGAGCAACTGTGGTGGCTTCCAGATGTGCTGGATTACAACTCCCATCATTCCCAGCCAGCATGGCCAACAGGAATGCAGTACAAGATTTCTGGAGGGCACCAGGTTGAGGAAGATGATGGTAGGTAATCCATCGTCCCAGACAAAGAACCAGAGACTAAGCTGGCTTACCTGAACTGTTTTTCTGTGTGGAAGTGTTGCTCCCAGGCAAAGGTCATCCCCAGCCTGAGATGCAAGCAACTGGAGATGCTGGGGCTGAGTCTTGGCCCTTCTGCACGCAAAGCAGGTGCTGTACCCCTGGGCTGGGCCCCTTCCCCCAGTTGGGCAAGCTTGGAAGTGGTGGAACCAGTTTATAAAGGTGAGACACATTCAGAGTTGAGGAACCCCACTTTCATCCAACAGTTGTGGTGGACAGCTTGATGAAAATGTGAGCCCAGTGTGTGGCTATTCTAAAAAAGGCAAACCCCACATTAGGCATAAGTAGGAAAGGCACTGAGAGCAAAACTGCCAAGATCATACCGCCCCTATACAAACCTATGGTGTGACCGCACTTGGAATATTGTGGACAATTCTGACCACTGCACCGAAGAAAGGATACCATAGAGTTGGAAAAAGTGCAGAAAAGGGCAACTAAAATGATCAAGGGGCTGGAGCATCTCCCCTATGAAGGAAGGTTACAACAGCTGGGTTTGTTTAGCTTGGAAAAAAGGAGGGTAAGGGGAGACATGACAGAGGTCTACAAAATTATGCATGTGTGGAGAATGTGGATAGGGAGACATTTTTTTCCCTCTCTGATAATACTAGAACCCAATGGGGTCATCCCATGAAGCTGATTGGTGGGAGATTCAGGACAGATAAAAGGAAGGGCTTCTTCACACAGCGCAGAGTTCAACTATGGAATTCACTACCACAAGCTGTAGTGATGGCCACCAATTTGGATAGCTTTAAAAGAGCTTAGACAAATTCCTGGAGGAGAAGGCTATCAATGGCTACTAGACCTGATGGCTATATTGCTATCTGCAGTATCACAGGCAGTATGCCTATATACATGAGTGGCTGGGGAGCATGGGTGGGAAGGTGCTATTGTACTCATGTCCTGCTTGTGGGTTTCCGTCGGGCAGCTGGTTGGCCACTGTGTGAACCGAATGCTGGACTAGATGGACCCTTGGTCTGATCTAGCAGGGCTCTTCTTATGTTCTTATGTTCCCCTTCCCCTTCATATTCTTCTGTTAATTTCAGGTATTTTTCTTTTTCTTTCCTGGTCAGACAACATTAGCTTTTTACTTCTGGATCAAAAGATTCCTCTAAAGCCAGCTGGCAACTTCTGCAAGGGAAAAAACACACTCTAAAATGTAGGCCCAGCAATGGGTACAGCAGAAGACATGGCAAGAGCAAATAACACTCGCTGAAAAATGATTTGGAGACGTAGGCCTGGATATGCACCATGTGCCCTGCTGAACATGACACCAGTTCTGGTGGTGTCTGTGTGTGTGGAGGGGGAGAGTGGTAGAAACACACAAAGGGTGGGAACAATGGAGCACCTTTGCTCGAGCAGCTGTCTCCAAACCCAGCACCCCCTGCTGTTAGGAAGTGCCAAGTCTGAAAGTGGCGTTGATAGGAACTTTTCTTTTCATTGGGGTTTTGTAGCTCAGACAACCAAGATCTTGCTGAAGAAAAGCAAGGGTCACCGTAAATGGCTCTGTTCCATCGTTTAACTTCAGATAGGTTATTTCAATCCTTTCCTTTTTTGTGTGTGTGAAACAAAAGCACATTTGGGAACTGTGAGAGGTGGTGTGCTATGTTTCTCTCTAGAGCAGGCAGAAGCCAGCTATTCTCCTTAGCATGAGTGTGTTCCTGAACAAAGCACTGTAGATGTGCCTTGATGATGGAGAAATAACTTTGGGAATTCATGGCCATGGGACATGGGGGTGGCCCCACCAGAGGGAGGGGCCAAAGCTCAGTGTGATAGAGCACATGCATTGCATGCAAAAGGTCCCAGGTTCGATCCCGGGCTTCTCCAGGTAAGGTGAGGGAAGATTCCTGCCTGAAACCCTAGAGAGCTGCTGCCAGTCAGTGTCGACAATACTGGGCTAGATGGACCAATGGTCTGGCTCAGTATAAGGCAGCTTCCTCTGTTCCTGTGTTCCAGTGTAGATGGCTTTGCAAAAGATTTAGACCGGTTCATGGCACAGGGTCCTGTAATGGCTGTTAGGTCTATCAATAAAAACAACAAAGTGTCTTGTGGCACCTTAAGGACTAACACATTTATTTATTCTGGCATGAGCTTTTGTGGACACTTCATCAGACGCATCTGATGAAGGGGACAGTGAACATAAAAGCTTATGCTAGATTCATTAAATTGGTTAGTCTTTAAGGCGTGACAAGTCTCTTTGTTGTTTTTGCTGCTACAGAGTAACATGGCTACCCCTGTGGAAATTGTTACAGTGAAAGGTCTATCAATGGCTGCTTGCCATAATAGCTAAGCAGAACCCCCATCTATAGATGTAGTGTACCACTACTACCAGATGCTGGGGGGAAAGAGAGTGAGAGGGCTGCAGCATTCATGTTTCTCCTGCTACACTTTCTGAGCAAGTTGTTTCAGATTTATGATGGCTTTTCTTCTTTAGGAATTTCTCTCCTTGGTCAGCTTGTCCTCTTGCCATTTTGAAACACACACACACAAAAGCCCCCGCAACTCCGGGGGATTTTTCTTTCACAGAGTTAGCAGCATGAGCGAAAAATGTTCTAATTGCATATTGATCGAGGTTGGCTCGGTGAGCTGGCGTTCTAAAAATGGGCTAATTTTTATCCAGCTGAGCTGCGCTCCCAAGGAAATGTAAATGTACCTGAAATGTGGACGGTGTGCATCCTTCACAATGTGTGTTAAATTGCCTAGAGGTCCTAGCTCTTATGACTCTGCTGGGAGGCCTGGGTAATGGCTATGGGTGGCTCAATGTCCTCCATTTCCTTCCCACCTTGCACCTGAAGAACAGACATCTTTGTTTGGTTGATTTCTCCACCATCCCTATCTTCAGCAGGGGCCAACTGGCAAGATCCCCCTGGAGTTGCCCCTTCTCTTCACCAGCACAACCTGCTTGTTCACCTGCCTCGTGGCTTGGCCTAGACAACAGTGGTGGCGAGAAGGAGGACTTTCTTCCTCTGTGCCTATCAAGCAGGCGAGTGGGAGCCATGATGAAGATGAAGAGGAGGAGGAGGAAGAGCAAGAGCAGCGGATGACAATTGTGGGGAGAAGGTAGACTCACTGGGGGGGGCACTGTGGGTGTCTTGTCCATGGGCGCTCCAAAACCTGGAGCGGGGACTGCCCAGATTACAGATAGGGGGCTGAGGCTGAGAGTTACTGCCTTGCCTAACCCCTTGTAAATTCTTGTACTCAGCTTGTTGTAGAGTTTTATTCCTCACATTTTATGGCTTTGTTTAATGCTTTATGCTTTAATATTATGGGGTTGTTTACATGCTTATGCATGCTGCCCTGAAATCCAGTTTTGGATGAAGGCATGGTTTATACATTCATTAAATAAATAAGCTGACCATGGCCAACACCATCTCTCCCCCACTCCCTGGGGAAAGCAAAACATGTGACGGTATCACATTATGATTTCCCCCACATCTCTTTCACTGCATTGGCTGCCACTTGTGGGGCCATAATTGTAGCATGATGGCACATGTTTTTCCTCTCTAAACATTACAGGGGAGAGAAGCTGAAGCAGTGCCACTCTTCAGAGCATGAACCATATGGTGGCTACACATATAGTCGGGCTAAGACCTTCTAGTGAGCCCCAGCTTCAGAGATGTGACTGAAGGCCTCTTTTCAGGATCCTCTTTTATCTCCCTCCCTTCCCATCCTTTCTTTCCCCTCTGTCCTATACTGCTGCTTCTTCTCTCCATTTCGCTTTCCTATTTCCCATTTTCTCCCTTTCACGGACTTCCACATTTCTATTCCAAAAGTCCCTTATCCCATCCAAATGCAGCCGCTGCTGCTCTCCATCTCTCTCTCACCCTTGATTGATCAGGGAATGTTTTGCATAAATGAGTTTTGGCCACAGCTCAGAGCAGCGCCCGGAGATGTTTGATCACTGCTGGTGCCACCGGCAAGGGGAGTCAGCGCTCGGCCACAGTGATTCATGGGCATTAGTGGAGCATGTAATTAAATGGGAACTGTCTCTCTTCCCTGCACTATTGATGGAGGAAGCCGCTGCTTTCACAACTCAACCCCACCCCTCCTTGATGTTTTCCATGTGGCATGTCAGCACCAGACAATGCCTGTCAAACATCACCTTGAAGCAAAGACATGTGCAATGCACTCATCAATCCAAGCATCTAACACTTCAGGAAACACTCCCTCTCTTTTTCTCTTTTCCTCTCTTGTTCATGCTCACACATTAACTCCTTGAAAGATGTAGATGTAGGCCAGGAGGAGGCAGGAGAAGCAAAGGAGTGTCGAGCATTGTTCCACGCATGCATGAAGCACATCATTTGCATTCTTTACACTTGATTACTGCCCACTTGGGCCTGGTTCACACAGGCATGTTCATTACTTGATGCCTTGCATGCGTGATGGCCCATCAGGGAAATAACAGCCCAGAAATAACTTTCATCTCCCTCCACCAAAAAATAAAATACACAGTACATTCAATCGAGCAAATTCACACATTCACACACAGACACAGCCATCAAGTGTACAGCATGTTGAGAAATCAATCAAGCATGTGTGAACCAGACCTTGATGACTGCTAGCTGTGTGTGTGAACCAAATCCATCCGGAAAGCGTCTTGGCTGAGGGCAGGCAAGGTGATAATTAGGTTCTGTCTCTGGTGCTCGATCAGTGATGACTCATTCACAGAAGCACGCCACTGCTTGATGAGTGCTCATGTATGAACCAGTCCTATGATCCCTTGTTTCATAGTAAAGAGACCAATGAAGCAGCTGAAGGGCTGACATAGCTTTTTATTTGAACACGCTGGCCAGTCCTTTTCTTTATACCAGCTCCGTCATCACCAGCACCATGCCCGCGGATAGTGGCGATGGCATTTTGTGCGCAGGTAGGCAGGTGCAATGGCCTCAAGTCTTACATGAGGCAAAACACATGATGAAAAAAGTGGGTTTATTGACCTCACTAAGTTACAATATCTTGGCCAACATTTTCCTTCTCCACCCCATCCCACAACCATTGCTCTTGAGAAGGTTGCTATTTTCAGCCTATGTCACCTGTCTCTGGAGTTTGGAGGGGGATCTGAGTTAGATTACTGTCAGTTGTTACTATTATGTCTGAAAGCCCCTTGGCAGTGATGAGACCTTGTGGCATGAATCAGCACTGTCAAGGGACTTTCAGACATGGAACAACCTTTGAAAAGCAAGACTTTGCACTGTGGTGGGGGCTGCTGGTGTTGAGCCAGTGCTGATGTGTTATTTCCCAGTGAGAATTCCCCTTCTCCAAGGCTTTTCTTGCCCCAAGCAGGAAACACCTTCCCCACACACAGTCATGCTGCCACCAGGACCTTCAAGGCTCTAGTCCAATCCTTTACTCTGTCCTCAAGCTGTGAGTTCACACTTGTTTATATTATCATTTGCATTGTTTCCTTTATTACCTTCCCCTTATGTAGTCAGGAGCAGAAGATGTAGACTTTGCTTAAACAAATAAGCTTTATAAACTACAGCAAATAGGTTGTTGAATAGTAAATAAGCAACTCTTAATGGTTCTACTGTATGTTCTCTCATACACAGTACTCCAGATCACACTCTCAATCACGTCACGAGTCACCACAGACCTCCCTTTCTCTTTCTTTCTTTCTTTCTTTCTTTCTTTCTTTCTTTCTCTCTCTCTCTCTCTCTCTCTCTCTCTCTCTGTTCTCAGACCTATATCCCTATCAAATCATATCCCTGCCTCTGATCTAAACCCTGTCTCACATCATATCCCTGTCTGCCTCACCCAAGCACAGCACCCAGCTTTTATAGCACACACACTTCACCCCTCTCACTCACTCAGCCAATCATCACACGTATGCGAATTCATCATTCTTCCTGTCACTCACCCCATTCTCACGCTAGAGACACTGACTATAACCATAGACTTATAACAGAAACACATTATTATACTTACAAACTCCATATATATGTGTGTATGTGTGTGTGTGTGTGTGTATACATAACGTCACCGTTGACTCTCACCTTTGCGAACTCAAAATCGCACAATCAGCCAACCAGAACTGGACCCTGTTCTTCTTCCATCCTTATGTGCTTTAGAGTAGGAATGTGCATAATTGGTTCTGGATGACATCCAAATGGAATCAGGCCACTTTGGTCCTGTTCTATTGCTTCCTGAGTCAAAGTGGGCTTCCCTCTAAAGCAACAGAACCAAATTGACTCCAGAATGATCATTTTTTAGCAAGTTGTATTTTGGAGATGCAGAGACTTGATGTCTCTTGAAAATACAGTGTCTTTAAGTTTCATGTCTCTAAATGCTGTGATCAGGGAGGGGAGGAAGGGAGTGTGGTTGAGTGATTGGCAGGTCCAACTCCAACTTGGTGCTCATGGGCACCAATGTTCCCCTGGACACCTCTCTTGGTGTCACCAGAGCTCCCCGCCCCTCCGGATTTTTATTTTATTCTTATGATTAAAAAAAATATGTTTATTTTTAACTGGGAGGCTGGCTACAAAGTGAAGTACTGCCCTTCAGCACCATCTTTATTTGGATTCAAAAAAGGGGTTTTATGTTTTTGGAGCTCAGAGCCCACCTCTGCCTTGTTATTTTTATTTTAGTCTCAACAGTTTGCCTTCTGGGAAATAAGGGCTTTGGGACTGGCCATGCCCACCATGGCAGCCATTTCATGAATGGGCAACCACCCCACTCACCAGGGCACCCATTTTGTGAGAGCACCCATGACACACTCTAAAAAAAACCTCCCTTTTATTTCTGTAGTCATGACAGTGCTATGATTTAAGTGAGCTTAAAATGCAAAACTGCACATGTTTGAAGTATTTTTTTTCAGGGTTTGCAAACATACAAGGAATGTAGAAACAGTTGTAAAGCATGGAATGGGAATGGGGGCGGAGGGGAGAAAATAAATATTACTTGTTGCTTCACAACTAAAGCAATAACAAGGCCATTTGGAGCTCCCACCCCACCTGGCTAAGTCCATTAAGTCCAGGGCCTAAATTTACCTAGCTATACCACTGGACAAACTTACCTCTTTAGTCCTGCAGTCTACTCTGCAGCCATTGGCTGACCTGCTCTGATGTCAGAGTGGCCTTGTGTTACTCTTGCAAGGGAGACAGCTGCTGGTCGTTAGTCTTGCAAGGCCTCTGTGACATCAGAGGGAAGGGTTGGACCTGACTGTCAAGGGTCCTCTAGCTGCTATTTGCTCTGTTGCTCTGTCGGTATGGGTGTGGGTGGGCTGCACTACAAGCCTCAGGCCAGACAGCTAACTACTTTGGAACAATGGGAAAATAATTGATTCTGAATTCTGAGGGCAACTTGGTTAAAACAGAACAGGACCAGAAGAAGGGATACCACAGGCTTTCCAATGACATCTTGTTGGTGCAGATTGGTTGAGCAGCATCAGAGAACTGATAGACAGGTGGCCTTTATTGTCAGAGGCCTGGTGCAGGATTTTCTAGTGCTTGTGTTCCTTGCCTAGAAGGTGCACAAGGACAGGCCAAAACCCAGCCCTGTGGTTAGGACAGAGGGCATGCAGGTGGACTGCTGTAGAAGCCATCTTGATCTGGGCCTCCTCTCCATCAAGCCAATCTTGGACAGCTTTCTGTCTAAAGCCAATGGAGGTGCTGGGTGTGACTTTTTTTTAACCAACAAAAGGGTTAACCTGGCAAATCTGGCTGCAGGGCCCAGGTGCTTTACTCTCTGCACCATTGGGACCACTTACGGGTAGGAAAAATGCACCGCCCTGATAAACTGGCAGGAAGTGAAATTGTATCTGGTCAGCGCAGAAGAATCAAGTGACCCGGGGAGCCAATCCAGGCCCTGCTGGCCTTATATAAGAACTGTCTAGGCTTGGCTCTTCAGGAAGAGCAACATGTTATTAAAAGTACCCATCTAGATGCCTGTTTCTTTGCCTTGCTGTCTTCCAAAACTCAATCATCTCTCTGTAAGCTGCCAGTAGCTCCTTTGATCTTTGCCTGCCTGCCCTGGAACCTGACCACTGCTGAGTCTTTGACCACGTTGCCTTCCTCCACCCATTCAGCCTGTTCCTTTCTGCTTTGGGACTTGATCCATGCCTTTCTTGGACAATGCCATTTGACCCACATGGCACCCTGCTGGACCTTGACACAAGGGCAACCTGAATATTGAACCACAGAGTTTGGCTTTGAAGTTTCTCCTGAAGCAAACCATTCTGATATCTCTGAGGTATGAAGCTAAATTCCTCAGTGGCTTTATCAAGATGGTGCCTATCAGAAATAAGGCCAGCAAGAGGCATGCAAATAATAGCCTGTCTTGCCCAGCATCCTGTCTATGATGGTATGTCCTGAACCAGATGTTTCAAAGGAAGTATACAAGAAGCTCCTTCTGACGTTCTGAAGTCTTTAATGCCATCTTATGGATTTCAAACTTAAGAATGTCTATGGCAGCTTTCTCCAATCTGGTGGCCTCCAAATGTGTTGGACTGCAACTCTCATCACCACCAGCCATTGGCTCTGTTGGCTGGGAGTGATGGGAATTGCAGTCCAACACATCTGAGGAGCATGTGGTTGGGGGGAGAGTGGTGTATAGTTTAGAGATAGAGGTCTACAAAATTATGCATGGTGTGGAGAATGTGGATAGGGAGACATTTTCTCCCTCTCTCAAAATACTAGAACCTGGGGTTATCCCATGAAGCTGATTGGTGGGAGATTCAGGACAGATAAAAGGAAGGACTTCTTCATACAGTGCATAGTTAAACTAGGGAATTCACTTCCACAGGATGTAGTGATGGCCACCAATTTGGATGGCTTTCAAAGGGGGTTGGACAAATTCCTGGAGGAAAAGGCTATCAATGGCTTGATGGCTATGTACTGGAGGCAGTGAGCCTATGTACACCAGTTGCTGGGGAACATGGGCAGGAGGGTGCTGTTGCACTCATGTCCTGCTTGTTGGCTCCTGGTCGACAGCTGGTTGGCCACTGTGTGAACAGAATGCTGGACTAGATGGACCCTTGGGCTGATCCAGCATGGCTCTTATGTTCTTATGATCTTCAGTATGGGGATACACTTCAACCAGTTTGAATATACATATTGCTTTATGGCCCATACAGAGGAAAGGAAGAAGTCATCTTTTAGTCATCACTAAAAGAAGGAAGTAATCTAGTTCTTGGAGCAATGGAGGGTATCAAACAGGACTCGAACACCCAAATAAGATATCTGGAATGATTTAATTCAGCTGGGATTTAATTTTGGGCCATATATTTAAAGTGCTAACATATTTTCATCCCCCCCCCCCAGGAACATTCCACACCATGGTCAACATAGGCCTGACTAACAACAATAAATTTACCACCAGCTTTGGATGAGGAAGTGTTTTGCTCACTTTTCTTTGCTCTGTAGAGGCCTCCGGGTCTTGGTGGCATGGGGAAAGCAACAGCACCATTTGTCCTGATATTAACATTTCCTCATATGGCACACCCATGTCTCCTGCCTCAGACAGGAAATGACATCACTGAAGTTGATTGAGAGGAAGTGTTGCCATTTTGCTCTTGGTCTCATGGTTGTTGCTGTTGTTGGCTTCTCATGGTTTTGTTTTTAAGCTTGCAGGAAATGGTTGAGGTAGTGTGAACACAGTTTAGCTTGTGTGTAAATGCTGCGATGGTAAAGCTGAACCTTAAAATGTGGGAAGGAAACCTAGGGTGAGGTGAAATCCAAAGTGAGGATCCAAAATGCGTGGAAAACACATGGGGGATCCAAAGTGCATCGAACAATATTAGCCTACTCCAACCAAAGGTACAAAAATAAACATTGACTCAGCTAGGTTTGGACAGTTACCATTGCACTGTTCCCCCAGCACACTGTGAGACAAGCTATACTGTAAGAGAAGAAATCCTGAATAATGGCTTATAAGGGTGGATTATTAATTAGGGCAGGAGAACCCTTTGCCCCAAGGTCCTTGTGGCAGAAGGGCACACAATGCTCACCCCATAAGCAGAAAGGGAAGAAGATCTCAGCTATAGACACATCTGTTTGCATAGATGTATCAAGTAAATGTTTCTTCTGTGCTGTCCCCGATTAATCATAGCTTATCTTCACCCTTGTGAACCACTGTTCTCCAAGACTTCCCCCACCCATGTTCATTCCCCCCCACTCCCCAGCATACACTCTTATTGCACATGGACAAAGACGTGGTGAATTCCCTTATATCTATAACACTTGAAGGTTTGAGGAAAGTACACATGATCTCACAGCCACCCACACTTCAAATATATAAATGTGCAGTCCAAAACTAAGGGAATTGTTTAAAGGAAACAAAACAAAAAAAGCTTCAATAGGCCTAATCCTGTGTTGGCTTTCATCCTTCATTAAGAGCAAGGAGGTTACCTGAAGTGATCATTCTTTTCAACCTGCCTGAGTTTTTTTGTGAATTCCAATCAAAAACGTGCATAGCAAAACTGAGAAGTTGGTTTTTTTTTCCTGAACAAAAAAATAAAGTTTTTAAATATATATATATATATGTATCCTTTTCTTTCTAATTCAGGGCTTTTTCCCCTTTTGGTCCTCGATTAAACGAATGATATTAGTAGAATCCCTCTGTGCCACTGTCCTCCCTTCTCCTTCCATGCTCTCTGGATTGCATGCCCTCTGGATTAAATAAAAAAGAAATGGAGACACAAGAGGGTTAAAGGTAAAGTACCGAAGCCATTTCTTCAGTATGGATATCCACTGAACCTTCCTTTGTGACAATCTTTGTAACAAATGCAGCTCACTCCTTCTGTGCCTTGTTGCGTTTCTTGGAACAAGGTTCACATTTCCATGAATGAATGATATGGGTATAGACTCAGGACTCCTAAGCCAGAAGAATCTTCAAGGAGTACACAACGTCACATTTGGAAGGAAGAACAGGGTACGAAGCTTCAGGTAGGGTGTCAGCAAATGGTGTTTAGGGATAACTTGAAGTTTAACTGTAGTGCAAAATTGTGTAAATGGGAAATTGATGGTGGATGTATAAGCCTGACACATTCCATCCAGCAGAGGGCAGTGGTGCACGCACAGTTATACAAAGGTGCAGAGTCAGTTCAGGTATACAAAGGTATATACCTGAAGGTGTATTCTTTTGTATACCAGTTCAGGTATACAAAGGTGCAGAGTCAGTTCAGTATGGAAGGCCCACGGGATCAAACTTAGAGGGGTGGGGAAAAGGAATAAGAATGGGTGGGTGTTCTTGGGGCAGGGTTGTTACAAAGGTCAAAAGATGGATGTTCCTTAAACAAGGCAAAGGCTTACAGCACAATCCTATGCATGTTTACTTGGGAGTAAGTCCCACTGTGTTCAATGGGGTTACTCCCTAAAAAGTGCTTGGATTGCAGCCTTAATCTAACAATGGAAAGTACAAATGCACCAATGCGTTTCAACAACAACAAAAAGTAAAAACAAGAAATGGCAGAAGGGAGGAATGCATAATTATCTCTCTCTCTCTCTCTCTCTCTCTCCCCCCTTCTCTCTCTCCCCCCTTCTCTCTCTCTCTCTCTCTCTCTCACGCACCCCCCAAAAAAATTCTCAATGACTGGGGTGGCGGATGACTAGGTAAAAAAGGCCTTGGTTGATGTGTGAAAGTTGAATGTGTGAAGATTTTTTCCTCTTCTCCTTTGCTTGACCGTGTGTGGTTCTCTTAGACATATTGTTCCTTGGGACAGATGTAAGGAGACCTGGAACCAGGAGGTGGGCAGCAGAAGGAAGCAGCAGTATGGCTGGATGAGTAGATATCTTCCGGGAGATATGACAATGGACTATAGACATAAGGAATTTTTGCCAGATACTGGTCTTCACGTGAGTAATGGCAGGTTAGGTAATCACCCGCATCTGGTATCTCTGAGTGACACTTTCTAAAGTTCTGTAGGAGAGAGAGACAAAAAGGAATAAAGACCAGTCGAGACTAAAACTAGAGGTTTAATACTATCCTAAGGCAGTTTCAAAGTCATTCTGCCCAATGTAACAGGAAAATGCTATAAAGAGCAGCTCATCATTGCTATGTAAGTCAAATGGCTGTGCCTTTGTTCTCTATAAGTTACCATACATCATAAAGCATGACTGGTACATCTGGAGTCCTGCTAGCTAGGGATGAGGGAGAAAATCCCTCAGTTCACATTTTAATGTGAACTTACTTAATTTTTCACTTTTGAACCACTATGCGAGCAGAAATGCAAGTTATCATTTGAAATGTGCACGTCTCCAAATTTTGCAATGGAGTTCTCCAATCAAAGAATACATACAAAATGCCTATATTGGAGAAAATAATGTTCAAAAATCCATTGCATTAGGAAAATTGCTTGCAAAAATGTGTATATCCAGCAATAAATGCATACACAATTGCATGTATTAAGGGAAACGTTCACAAGAATGCTTTTGAATTTTCCTGTAAACTTTCTTTAAAAAGTTCTCAAGGTTTGGGATGAACCGAAGTTTGGAAAAAATTAGAAACCGAGAGAAACTAAAATTCACAGATTAGTCCATCCCTACTGCTAGCTATCAAAAACAAGAATTACAGCACAAACCTAGGCACACCTATTCAGAAGTAAGCCCATTGAGTTCAATGGGACTGACTCTTGGGAAAACGTGCATTGCAGCCTTAGTGAAGAAAATGTGGGAGGAACACTATCTCAATATTAGAAGTGCCACCCAACAAAATTCATGGTCAGTTGATTCAGGAGAGACAAGAGGAAGCCCTATTTCACCCAACTCACACCCAACATTGTGATCTTTTCAACACCTGGTGAAGAACTCTTCAGTTTCCCAGGCTTTTTGGTTTTCGAAACAGGTTCTACTGCTTTTTAGACCTTGGGCACTACTCCTGCTGGTTTGATTAGGATGCAGTTCAACTTGTTTTGATGTTTTCATTTTGTATTTTTTATATTGTATGGTTTCTTTCCTCCCCATATGCTGCCCAGAGAATGTCTTGTTAATGGGCAGCTTTAAAATGCTGTTAATAAAACAAATGCATGGCATTTGCTGTCACTAGATGTGGCGATCACCACTGACTTAGATAGTTTAATAGAAGATTTGACAAATTCATGGAGGAGGCGATGTCTGTTAATGGCTATTAGTCATGAAGGCGAAGTAGAACCTCCATATTCAAAGAATTATATCTCTGAACAGTATTTTCTGTGGAGTAACAATGAGGAGGGCTATTGCCCTACCTAGGAGCTTCCTGGAGGCATCTGGTTAGCCACTCTGGGAAGGAGGATGCTGAATTTGGTTTGATCAAGCTGGGGTTTTCTGAGGTTCTTAACCCATCGAACATTCCTTTTGTTGTTGTAAAACCATGCTTCTCTGGGCCTCTTCACACATTTGATGCTTAAGGGATGGACAGAAGGTAGATCTCCAGAAGTTTTGGACTTCAGCTCCCAGCATTCTTGACCATGCTGGCAGGGGCTTCTGGGACTTGAAGTCCAAAACATCTGGAGAGCTACTTCCTGCCCCTGGTTAAGGTGTACAACCTAAGAAGTTTTAAGAGCACACCTAAACATTTATAAGTTTGAATATGACATGATGAAGTGCTTGAAAACACATGTATCATACAGGTACACCTTGAGAGCCAGGATTTGCTCCCTGTTGAGTGTGCACTCAGCAGCGAACCCCAGTTTATTGCTGTATAATGTGTGAAATGGCTCCTCTAGTCTAGCCTAGGAGCTCTTCTCTCATCTACCCCCAAGAAATTTCTGCCATTCCCTCTACCAGTGATGGTTGAGTTATTCCTAGTCTTTTGATCTAAACTCTACCCTAAAGTGATGGTTACTCAAAGTTAACCTGTCTGCTGTTAATTTGGTTTGCTCTATGTGATCAGAGAACAAGGAACGCTGTTCTTTAGAGGTGCTAATGCAGTCTGGCTAAAATGTAAGTCAAAGCAAACTTGAAGAATCCTTGCTCATAGAAAACATCTGTAGGATTTGGGGGTGAATTTTTTTAAAAATGTAATAAGACAAGTGGAAGTTCTTGGAAGGCAGGCAGCTGTTACAAATAGTTTGCCACCTAATTTCATTTGTTCTGAACTTTGCTGTGATTTTGGAGAGTCAGGTTTGGGAGAGAAAAAAAATCTGCAGTGTTTCAATGAGGTTAAAGGATTTCTGAAAAGGAATTTTAAGTCTTTCTGCCTAGGTGCTGGGGAGTGGATGTGCCATGGTAGTGGAACATAGGCATTGTACAATGAAAGCTTAGCTTTGATCTGCAACATCTCCAGAGGCTCCCAGTAGATAGCAGCGCTGGGAAAAGAGTTCTGGGTCAAGACCAACTGCCCCTTAAGAGTTGCTGGATGTATCCAATGAATAGGATCAGAGTGAGGCCAATCCATATACACCAGGGGTGAGAAATGTGTCGTCCTCCAGATGTTGTTGGATTGCAACTCCCATCAGTCCCAGCCAGCATAGCCCATGGTCAGGGATGATGAAAGTGCACTCCAACATTTGGAAGACTGCACATTCCTCAACCCTGGTATACACTGATCTCTACCCAGATTGGAGTCAACAAGTCCAACAGGTCTGTAGTCAAGGAGACAACCAATGCCAACCTATGCACAAGCACACAACTAGTGTTTTTGATGCTTAACCTATTTCAAAGGCTTCTGTTTTTTGATTCAGTCAACATGCTCCAGAAGAACAAATGACACTCTTAGTACACAAGTCTGGGGGAAAAAAAACTCTCTCAAAAAGAAGATCTACCATGACGGCTACTCATCTCAAGCTGTTTTGCTACCTCTTGACGGCAAATAAGTGGCACTGAACTCACCCCCTTCATGACCTCTCAATTGTCTCAACCCTTCTGTTATCCACCTTCATAAATTGCTCCCTGCACCTATTAAGTGATTTGAAGACTGGGGCTGTGATAGAAATGTATAATTTAACAGACAATTCCATGCATCACTTTTATACTATGCAGAGGTTGGTTACAAAAATTGAACAGACTTGATGGCATCCATTAAAAATTGTTTTCACAAGAGACCGTGCTTTCAATGGCAAATGGTAGACAATGACCAGGCACATCTGGACCAGCAGAACATGCATGCTTTACAAATGCCAACTTCGTGCTCACCTCCCACGCCTGTTTTACTCCCCATAACTCAGGCAAATGAAATCTGCACAAAATGGGATAACAATAGGTGTAGGAAAGGAGAGGGGAGCGACATTCTCTATATGCTATTGGCAAAAGGAGGTTTCCACCTTGTTGTTGTGAGACACATTCAGGAGATGATGCTTCTCCCTCCACCCCCAGAGAAGTAAGAAACATGCCTGCAGTGTCTTACATTTCAGGATTTTCAGTCCCTTCCCACAGCTCACATGGAAAGTCCATAGGATTTCTAGCCTATGTAACCAGAGCTGGTTCCAAGTTTTTGCATGCCTTTGGGCAAGACACCCTCCTTGGACCCCCTCCCTCAGTGAGTCTACCTTCCCTCATCATTGTCACCAGCTCCTCCTCCTCCTCCCACTTGCTTGCTTGACAGGGTGAGAGCCAGGGAGCAAGATGGCCGTGGCATCTCCTGCTCCTCCTTCTCACCACCACTGTTGTCTGGTCCAGAGCAAGAGGCAGTTGAACAAGCAGATTGTATGAAGAGGAGGAGCAGCAACTCCAGGGGGCTCTTGTCAGTGGGCCCCTGCTGGGGTGTGGGCCCTCAGCCGGAGCCTGACCATGCCTACCCTTGACACCAGCCCTGTATGTAACTCAAGTTTTTGCTTTCCCATTGAGACCCATCTGTCTCCAGCTAGTGGGAATGCATTGGGAAGATAAAGAGCTAAGGGGCAACTCGATACTCAAGGGGTTGCAGGAGCAGGTAATAGCCCTCAGAGCTTCCACCACTGAGGTTCACCAAAAGCGAAATGTTAAGGTGAATTTGGAGACTAAATCTGGAGCAAAACGTCCAAGAGATTTTGATGGAAGCAGAAAGGGTTTTTGATAGAACTAGCAAAATATCTCTGGAGAATTCTGCACTTCCCTACCCGAGACTCACAGAAAGCATTAAGCCAAGGCATGCTGTGGGTATCCTTCATGTCTCACCAGCCTCGGATGTTCCATTAGGAGCCTTATGAACAAAACTGATATGATCCTCCTTCTCAGGAGAAAACACCGGATGAATTTTGCAGAGAGCAAAGGGAAGAAGACTAGTGACGCTTCTCCCAGGCTTTATGCACACCCTTAGGCAGAAGGCTGGGGGAGAAGCAGAGGTCAACATGGATGATGGCTTGTGTAGACAGGTGGCTGGACACCTGGGCTGAAGAGAATGGGATGAAAATGATTGCAAAATGACAACAACAATCATCTGCTGCAGCAGTGATGATATGATGAGTATGTCTGTGATTTCTTCTCATGGCAATGGGGAATGTTCAAATCAGACCCCTTCCTGCATGGATCTCTTCCCCTGGAATAACTGTGCCACTGGTGTGCAGTGGGGGACAGAGGGACCTAATTGTCACCTAGTGTAAATCTCTCCATAACAACTGTGACACTATGCACAGCATCCAGTTGAAAGTGTGAGTTTTGACCCAGCAAAGAGGACTTCTCTTGCACAAGGTTCCTTTCACGTGTGGATCAGGTGTTGGCTTGTCTGGATTGGGTTGGCTTGTGATCCTCTTTCTTAAGTTGTTTCCCTTGACTTCTTAATGCATGTCCCACTTTCTGACTCCCTCCCCCACGCTTAGAAACCCTGTCAAGGGCTTTGCCTGGTGCCAAGTTCTTGGATTCTCTTCCCTCAGGTGAAAAAGCCTGAAGGAACAGGGAGAAAAACAACAACCCACTCGAGATCTGCCAGCCACACCTTCTGCCAAGTTCCAGGCTAAATATTTTATGATGACATTTTTTGGGGGGAACAAAATCCCCACACACTGAAGACAAAATGTCACTCATGATTTATGGATGGTCCTGCAGAGTCAAATGAATGCAGGAGGCAGGAGGCACATTCAAGAGGGTAGCCTGTGTTTGGGGTGATGTGTAAAGGTGGGACAAAGATGCTGCATGGTGGGCAGACTGAGTCAAAGTCTTACGTGGAGCAACAGAAGGACATGAAGCACTGGGAAAAATACTGGCAACTGGTGGGGAGGGGGAATAACTCCTTTCTATGGCTATTGTGGAGGGATCCCCTCTGGGAAAGTGATACGGGAACTTAGAGAAAAATTCCATGGAGAGGTCTGCATGTATTTGTCAGGGGTGTTTCTGAGTGCAAGAAGTGGGATAGCAGTTCAGATTCTGAAGGAAAACTGTCAGACATGGGGGAGGTGTTTTCCCAGGCTGTTCCAGATATGAGTAGGCCTACTTCTCAGGTTACAAATGTACAGATGGCTGAGCTTGAGTGTCCCTCCTCATTCCCCTCGCCCCCATGAGAGGCAGCGAATAGGAGGTTGACCTAATAGATGCAAGGCGCAGACGCAGAGCAAAGAGGGAGAAGGCAGAGCAAAGAGGGAGAAGGCGGAACTTAGATGGTCTACCCGATTGGCCTTGCGTGAGAGGCTGCGCGTAGAGGCCTCGCAAGAAGAGAGGGACCTCCCCCCCTTGGGTCAGCCTAGCCAGACCGCCTCCCTCTTCAAATGGCAGGCAACTCTCGTAAATTCCATTGGGATCCCCTGAAGGCATTCCTTTGTAGATGGAGAGTTCTCTGAGAATTTGCATCTGTATGACCCTGTGAAGTAATGGATTAAAAGCTGTAGACTGAAGCCTCTCATCTGTGTATGTTTGGGTATTGAAGTGAAATGGGGGCTACGGGAATCGTGACAGTATTTCACACAATACTAATACTATTACTACTACTAAATGATCAAGCATAGCTGAAATCTGGAAATTGCATAAATTATGCAAACTAGAGAACTTTGCACGATTTCTCTTTATCACACTTTACTACACAATTTTTACTATCTTACATAATGTATTCCACTTCCATTAATCATGGGGAGAGGCACTGCAAGAGGTTGGAGCCCCACCCCTGACCACCAGCTTCTGAGATTTGAGCAAGCATTTGCTCCTGCAAACTTTCACACATGCCGCTGCAGCTCTAAAGGCTAGGAACATCTTCTTTTTTAAATAGGAAACCTGAGATTTTTACAGGAAGCTGAATTCTGCACCCAGTACCCCATTTTGTGCTTTCTCCCTGGGCTCTGGTGGGATCGTTGCATATAGGCAGCCTATATATAGGATAACACTGCCTTTTACCATAGGGCCTCAAATTCTTTTATACTTTCAGATACTATGATTTTTCAAAAGGAATACGATCTTAATATTTTGACAGTTAATGACAGCAAGCATTTCCACTAGCCAGGGGAACAGAATGCTGGGCTGCTGGCCTCATCAGATCTCCCACGATTCTACCTAATCCCTGGGAGTCAAAGGCCATCCAAGGCACAGAGTTGCTCAGGCCATGGGTTCCTCTAGCTTCCAGACAGTGAATAGTGCCTGCTATGCTGATTACAAATTAATATGCACATGAGCCACAGCCTTCCAAGGTGGGTTTCCAAGGTGGCCTTGGGAGTGTTTAGCCAGAAGTCCATCCAGCACAAGACTTTTTTTCAGGCCGAGCTCACCCTATGCAGCTACAGACTGCTCAGGTTTGTGTGCAATTAAGCCTTCAGATCCAGGTATTGACTACAGAGAAGACTTGATGTTCGCAGAGATTATGGGTCTGAATGCAACAGGGAACGCACAAAGAACATCAGTCATAAACCCTCTGGTTGATTTACAAGAGGCAAAATACTATCCTGTAGTCTCTCTCAATCTGTCTCCCCCCCCCCCCAATCCCAGTAGGTTAATGCTGCAAGCCTTGGATCTTCCAAGGGATTCTACATCTGCCTCCTGTTGAATGCGCCTTGAGGCACTGTCTCCACATGAGGTGGTAGAGTCTTAGCAGAATGGACTGTACCACTCACACTGCAAGCAGGTGATGATATCATTTCTGAATATTCCTTACATTAAAAACAAAACAAACACCTTTTTACAAAGAGAAAACTACCCTAGCACATAGCAGCCTGGGCTAGAATCTTTCTCCCTGATGTGTTACCTTTTACGTGCAGGGATTTTTTTTGCTGTGTTTGTTGGTTTGCTTTTGCATGGGGGAAACACTCAAAAATGGCACCCCACCCACCTACCCTTTGAAGTGGTACGGTCCATTCTGCTTCTTCATTCTGCTATATCTGTAGACCAGACCACAGTAGAATATATATGCATCAGAGCTTCATATACGATGGTGTATGTGGGGTTCCTTGTGCCCCTGCCTCCACCTACAAAACATCATATGTGAAGCGACCCTCTAAGAATTGCACTGGGAGGAGATAACCTCTTTTGCCAGCTGCAAATTCCATGAAGAGGCCTTCCAAAATCCAGTAAATACTGCAAAATCCACGGGGCGCCTCTGGTCCGTTATCCTGCTCCATCCATTCTCCATTGCTGCACCTAGCTCCTATGCCTGCAACTCCCTTCTGGAACATGCTTGGTCTGTGGAATGCCAGCTCCAGGTTTTGGAGGGCCTTTGGGCCAGGGCCCCTCCATGGGCGCCCTCCCTCAGTGAGTCTACCTTCTCACTGCCATTGTCACCAGCTGCTGTTGCTCCTTCTCCTGTTTCTCAGCATTGCTACTGCTTGCTTGCTGAGAACCAGGGAGGAAGCAGACCGTGGCATTTCCTGCTCCTCCTTTTCACCACTACTGTTGCCTGGACCAGAGCGAGAGGCAGGGGAACAAGCAGGTTGCAGTGGTGAAGAGGAGGGGCAACTCCAGGGGGCACTTGTCAATGGGCCCCTGCTGGGGTGTGGACTCTCAGCAAATGCCCAACCATGCCTACCCTTGGCACTGGCCCTAGGGCTATGGCCATGCCCCATGTTGCTATCAGGCAACTCCTGAATGGACCCCTTGGGGTCAGGGTAAAGCTCCCTCCTTCCCTCGCCATCTGCCTTCATCAGTGTTCCAATTTTCAGAGCCAAGCCACTCTCTGCAGGGGCCCTGAAGTTCATTTCCAAGAGCAAGAGGGAAGAGATTTGGTGTTTATTAATATATCTGCCAGCTTGTGTGCCCTCTGCAGCTTTTGCCAGCTTCTCTATGAATCTCCCTGAGCCTCATTTACCTTTTAACAAAGTTTGAAATTAAATTAAGGGTAACGAGCTAATTAAATTTAACTGGCACCAGTGTCTCTTTTCTTCTCCCACTTTTCCCCTCTTCTCCAACCCTTTATCTCCAAAGTGATTCCCATATAAGGCTCAATTATCTCTTTTCTATTATTATTTTAAATCGAATGTCAAAAGAGCTGGTCGTTTTCTTAACAGGCTGGTGGATTCCTGTTTAAAAGGACTTCATGTGGCAGTCTTGGAGATGCTTGGGTTGCCACATTCGTCCATCCCCACATGATGTGGCTCCTGTGCCCTTAACAGCACTGAGTGAAGCCAACATTCAACCGGAGAAACTTTTCCCAGCCTGCAGGGGTAGTGATAGAAAGCACACACACACCCTTCTGCTGTTGCATTTCTGCTTTTCATGCGCTTGTTAAAGGTATAAGAGCCCTGCCAGGGGAATGGTTGGCAGCTTGACTTGCTACTAAATTTCAACTAGGGCAAACATTCGAGGTTAATTTGAAGGTTGTTGCTCTGGCCAAACATGAAACTGGCACAGTTAAGCTCCTGCCTGAGAAATTTCCCTCTTTTCTTCCTCCTAACAACATTTCCATCTGAGAGAAGATTCCCTCCAACTATGAACTGACTAAAACTGAGGAAATGGCGTGGACCTTGGACCTATACAGCAGGCAGTGGCATATGATTGGCTCGCTGAGGGGGAAGTGGGGGGGTCACCTGATTTCCTAGCCCAGGAGAATTCTGGGCATCCTGGCTCAAACTTCCCACAGTTCCCCCTTTGACCAATAGGGCAGGAATAGGGAATTAGTATCTGCCCTACTAGAATTCTTAAACTGAGGCCTTTGGTGCCTGGCAGTGGGGAAACACATGCCTTTTTCCTTCCAGTTTCATCTCCCCCAAATCCTTGTCAAGCTGTGTGCTCATCTTCTGGTGTCTGGACTTTCTTTGACTCACAAGTAGGCATATGTGGATGGTGTAAAATTGGTTCTGTCTGTGTTTTGCGGATTTTTTTTGTTTCCAAATTGGCGCTTTATGCAAATTTGGACATACGTAAATGCACACATTCCACCCAAATACACCCTTTCATGCTTTAGCCTAAAGAAATGCACATTTTTGGCTGGTTTTCAATTTTGCATGTTTTTCTATGATGAAATTTGTGCAAAATTCAGGAAAGTTAGAAAAACAGTCTGCATGTCCGCAGAAACGGCCCAACAGGGGGTAAGCTGGTCCGTTGCAGAATCCATGGGTTGGATTCTTGAAAATCCAAACTCATTTGGTCCAATTGTGGATTTCTCCAACATCCTTATTCACAAGGATGGGAAACTCTCAGAAGGAAAAGGGGAACAAGAATCCACCAAAGCAGCCCTGAGAGAAGATTATTTTTCCAGTCTCTGCAAAATGTGCCTCAGCTGGGAAATTTTGCTGCAGTGAGATTACATTTTCAAAGTGCCATATGACTAACTTTATTTCTTATTTCAGAGGAACTGGGAAGGTTCCCAAATGTGGATTTTGCAGGATTACTGTCCTTTCACTGACAATAAAAATCATCCACCTCTGGAATTAAAAAAAAAGAAAAAGCGGGACCTCCCAAGACGGATTAGGAGGATGCTCATTTCAGCTGTTTCACGAGGGGCAAATTTCTGGCTCAGAGGGAGAAATGCCAAGAATAGGGGAAGAGACAAAGGATGGTGTGAACAAGTTCCATACCAATCTTTATGGCCATTCTTTTTTTAAAGATGCAAATGGGGGAAATGTTGGTCAGGAGCAAGAAAATGAGGTTTGTTTTTGAGGCTGGGTCTGAAAAAGACAAACGACACCCTCCCATTAATTAACTGTAGGGCATGATAGAACTGTTAGCGTGCTGTGAGACATGAATGTATTAAACAATTACAGGTGCCTCTAAGATCTAAGGGAGGAGGTTGCCTGTTGTGTCCCTGCATGATATACTGATATAGGTTTACCTTCTTCCAATCAACCTCTGCTGGGAGGCAAACACGTCCACCCTGCATCTGCATTAAATGTGAGCAGATCAGTCAAGCATTCCTAATGCAAAGATGCAGTGGACGTCCCTCTTTTCAGAAGAGGTTGGTCTTTTGTCTCTCTGCAGAAGTCACTTGCCCTGGGCTTGCCTTTTTCCAGTCAGGAGACCAGGAACAGAACTGGGCACAGGAGATCATACCCCATCCTCCCTTTCAGGCATGGTTGCCAACCTCAGAAGATGTTTTGGAAGCCATTCCATGGGTGGTATGGCTTTGTGCAAGGAGGTTGCCAACATGCCTGGAGGGGGAGGAGGTGGTGCCCAGGAGCCCTCAGCGGCAGGCCCAGGGATGCAGATGAGACTCATTTTGAGTCAGGAGACTACAGGTTTGAGTCCCTCCTGGCTCAAGCCCTTGGGCAATGGCTTTCATTCAGGACAGGCAAGAGGTAGTGCTGCTCCATGCAATTTGTAATGTGAAACTGCCACAGGCTTATGTGGCTTTGAAAGTGTGTTGTACATGATCATGAAGAAGCCCCTATTTATTTATTACACAAACATACTGCCTTTGTACCAAGGCACCCAAGCTAAATAGAACCTCTACATTCAGGAACAGTCCACCTGAATACTTGTCTCTTGGGTGAGGTGGGGTGGGAACAACCTAGGAAGGCTCCTGCCTTCGTTTCCTGGTTGTGGGCTTCCCAGAGGCATTTGGCTGTCTGCTGTGGGGAGCAGTATGCAGGGCTAAACGGACCTTTGTCCTGATCCAGCAGGGCTCTTCTTACGGTCTAACCAACTGGTTCCCTGCCAAACCACTTGAACAATCTTCCTCAACCTGGTGCCCTCCAGCTATGCTGGACTATAACTCCCATGCTGTCTGGGCCATGCTGGGTATTGTAGTCCAACACACCTGAAGGGTATGGTGTTGGGGAAGGCTGCCCTAGAACTGCCCCAAAATCCATCAGGAAAAGGCAAAAGGAAAAAAAAAGAAGAGAATAAACTTACTGTCCACTCTCGCTTGTTACATCTATGAAGACCTTGGTCCTCATCCTGAATGCAGGATGTGAGCGGAACGCCATAAAACAAAGAGGTTACGTTTGCTGCACGTGGGCTAGGCTGGCAGCATGTTCTCTTACCTACTGTGGTTGCGCCCTCTCCCTCCCTCCCTCCCCCAGCACTCACGACAGGCTCTGTGGGACTACCGGCATTGCAGAGAGAAAGGGGATTGCAGGCATGGAGGGAGGCCCACCCAGCTCGAATGACGCCCCCATCCTGGCTCTCTCTGTTTGTGTTTGCATAGGGGTCCCGTAATGCAAGCTGCTGCCTTTCCCTGACAACTGGCACTGCAAGGATCACCCACAGCAGAAAGGATTCGAAGAAGATTCCATCAAAGAGACTCCAACTTTCCCAAGCACCAAAGTTCACCCTTTGCGCTTCTGCTGCCTTCTTGGCTGATGTGGACAAGGAGCAGGGAAGACAGCTAGCCAGTCACAGCCCTTCTGCCACCAGTCCCTGCGATTGCCATCCCTGAAACAGATGATCAGTGCCCTGCCTTTAACAACAGCTTGAATGGACAAATCTAGCAGGGAGAGCTGGCCGGGGCATGGAGAGAAGTCAGCTAAGGTTAAGGATGTATGCAAATTTCATTTTTGCTTGCAGAACATGCAGGCATGCCCCATCGGAAGCTCCGACAGCACAAGCACATGCCCGCCAAAAATATTCACAAACTGTAGAACATGTGCTCGTGTTCATCTCATTCCCAATTCCGAGTTCAATTTGCGCAAATTTCTTCAGTAGACTGAATCAGCCCTGCTTGAGTCTGTGGAGGAAATTTGAGCAAATTTGGGATGATCTGCACAAATGTGGGGAGGTTTTTGCAAATCTCCTGTTCAGTCACTGTTTGATTTGCACAAGTTTCCCATTCGTGCAGAGGAAGCAGTGATCGCAAGTGTGAAGGGAATAGAGCACAAGATGAGTGACAAAACGATCTATGAAGAACCCTAGCCATCTCGAACATCGCGTGTTCGCCTATCCTCAGCTAAGATTGGCAGAGCAAGCTCCTGTTGGAGGCACAGGAGCGTCAGCCGGTAAAACAAGTGGCAGCAAAGTCAGTTTCTCTACCAAATGATCAGAGATGACACTTCTGCCCCATCAGGGCTGTAAGGAAGGCAGACATTCCTCAGGTGTAGCTCCTCGTAGTGTTGCGGAGTTCGGAGGAGTGTTCAGCGGCACCGTTTGTATGTTGCCCTGTTGAATCAGAGCTCTTACAGGCAGAACATCTTTCCTGGGTGGAATTTGCAACTCTAACCAATTTTAGGTTGTTGCATTTTTTTTCTCACCCCCCCCCACAACACACGTTCTTTTTTGTCTTTTGCACACTTCCACCAAAACTGAGGAACCCTTTCTCATCTCCACACAGACCCAAGTCAATCCCCTGTTCTCTCAAAAAGGAAGATAAGGCCGCTCAGCTAAGAGATAGATTCCCTGCAGTTTTTGAGGGTATGCAGGGCCTCTAAACCAGGACTGCCGAACCTCTTTCACCCCATGGGCCAAATTCCATTTGGGAGAAGCTCTCGGGTGCTGCGTTCCAATGGGAGGAGGGGCCAAAGATAACCCCAATGCCAGCCTATTGTAATGTAAAGCCCTTCCTGCCAGTCAAAGCCTCAGGAGAGGCATTTCAGCCTTTTAGAATGGGGGCAAAACTGCGCAAAACCTAGGAAACCACCAAATGATTGGTGGTTGGGGAAAGGGGGTGTGGCCTTCTGGGGAACCCTGGATGGCTGAATTGGGACCCCTGAGGTGCTGCACCCCTCCACCAAACCAGCATCCCCCAACCCGATACCTTTCAGATGTGTTGGACTATCATCCCACCCAGCATTAATGAATTGAATCTGCATAAAGTTGCATATGACTAACAAATGATTTTGTAGAAAGAAGCACGCCTTCTTTGTTTTAGGGAAGCAGCATTCCCATTTCTCTCCATGTCAGGAATGCCTCCTTTACGATTATGCTTTTATCCCAGTTTTAAGTATTTCTATTATAGATAATTCTTTTCTTTTTTTTAACAATCCAACAAAAATCTGCTGCCTGATTAATTAGCAGCACTTTTGGAATCAATCCAAAGTTTTTAATAATTGATATAGCCAACACATCAATTAAACACAGCAGCCCTATTAACAATACATAAAACCTCTAGTTTTTTTTCTTATACCAATATTTCCACTCCCACCTCCCTGCTGGTATATGAAATGGCACACTTTCAACATTTGGTCAAATCTGCCACACTTTAAATCCTGATGATGTCAAATAGTAGTATTTAAATATTATGGGGCAATCTGAAGCTCCTTTGACATTTCTAAGGGTACAATCCTATACAGATTTAGACAGGAAAAAGTCCTACAACTCAGATCATGCCTCAGAGTTGTAGGACTTTTGCCTGTCCAAACGAGCATGGGATTGTGCCCTAAGCCTTTTAGCTAAAGCTAATTCAGTGTTTTCCATCCTGTTGTTCTACAAACCCCACATCCAGCATGGTCAGTAACTGGGAACGCTGTAAAAGAATTCCCAGTTAAGGTAGGCATGCCAGTATTTGTAAGCAAATCCAAAGTCAGGGAATTATTTTCTCCGAATTCCTTTTAGAGCAGCAGCCACACATGTTTGGAGAAGTAATAGCCAGTGAGCTCAGGACTGTGCCTTCCCCCTTACATTGCATGGAAAGGCAGAGCAACCACATCATGTATCACAATGCCCATTGTCCAGTGCTTGCAGGCCCCCCTCGCTTGCTTGTCCCCCACTTCAGTGCCTTGGCTTCCAACGTCACTCAGTACTACCCACAACTTGCAGCTATTCTCTTTGGAAAATTTGTATGCTGTATCTGGCACATTCCCTGCAACCATGCCATGGGTGCAGAGTGAACAGCTGTGGGGAGCTCATAGCGCCATGGCAATAGGACGGTGGTGCCTGTTGTTACAAGGGATGCTGTCCCGACCAGCTGCCTCTGTGCTTCATCTTGGGCATTATGCTGCAAGGCTGAACAGCCTTTTGGCCAAGCCTCCCGGGCTGCTTATTTGTCCATTTCCAAGTCTGCCCAGGGCTTAGGGGGGTGGCCACTGACACACTGCCTACAAAGAGGAAATGCATCATCCTAAAAGAGGGCACCAATGTGCATCAAATTTGCATAAGCTCATCTATGTGTAGAGATGCAACTTGGGGAATCAGTGGTATAATTTTGCTAGGAATAAAGTGCATCTCCTCATGGCAGGAAAGACGGTGACCATGTAACTTGTGTGCGTCCTTTTTCTGCTGCCCAAGGGCTACCTGTTGATGGTCAACGTCAAGGTCCCTGCTGTCCCTTCGGAGGGTTTTTTGTCTTTAAACCAGACTTGGAGAGGACGGCCTTTAAATGGAGGGCACCTTCAAATAGAGGACTGCCCTCTGTAACATAGGACACATGGCCACCTTAGAGCTGGCTCCAGGCTTGAGGGAGTCCTGCGCAAAGTGTCCACTGGTGGACCCCCCTCCTGCATTGGTGGGCTTAGCTGGAGTGGGCAACAGTGCTCTGAAAAGCACCAGCGGGGTGGCCTTAGCCACCTCTTTTATTTCCCCCAATTCTCCCAATGCAGTGTTGCTCCAAGGCATTGTGGGGAATTAAAATGGCCACTACATCCACCCACCGAGCACTGCTTGCCATGCCAGGCCAAGAAACATTTTAAGGGAGGGCTCAGAACAGGCTTCAACGGTGGGCCCTGTGGAGGGGCTGGGGACATGGCAGTGGTATCCCATTCAGGTATAAGGGGGGAGTTTTTGTACTCTCAACCTTGGCATAACTCTACTGCACTTCTCAATGCAAGCCGGTTCATTTCTGGAATCATAGCCAGGCCAAGAGAAAAGGAGTTTAAGCCACAGTGCATGAGGGGGCAAGTTGAGGGGGGTGAGGAGGAGGGCCCAACCCCCCGCACCCCATTGTACATTTCGGTATAATAAGTAGACCCCACCCACTCTTTATGCATGGACAGGGCTGACACAAGCCTCATCACCTAGTTGGCCCCTCCTTTGCTGCGGAGAGCTTCACGGCTGTATTCGGGAGTGGTACGAGGCTTTGCCACCACCACTGACCCCGGGAGGCCGAAATGCACGAGGGGCGAGGTTTTCTCCATCTGGATGCAGCAGGATGAAGCCCGCTTTGCCACACGATCAGCACAGCTCGGACGGAGCTTCCTGCGTGCTTCCAAGTGGGGCAAAGCTGTCAGTGAAGCCGAGCGATCAGGGCAGGCGCTAAACCAGTGGCAGCTTCTCTCTGCACAGACCTTTCCCCTAACGCTTGCTCACCCAGCCTGTGGCCTCCTTCACATCTCGCTTTTGCTCTCACGAGTTCATTCAGCGCAAAGCCCTCCGCACTCCGAAGCCTCTCTGACTTCCTTTGGTGGGGCTCTTTGCTCTTTTCACTGGGGTTCTTCCTTTGGCCCATCTTCTTCCTCGCATCTCCTTTTGCTCTGGTCGGAACCCCCCACCCAGAGGTGGCTCGGGCCAGTGGAGCAGGTGATATTCTCAGGCTAAGCTCTCTTGTGATCCCCCCGACACCGTGTTCACCTTTTCCTGCTGCTCGCCTCACCATCCATTTCACTCTGGGCGACCGGGCCAGGTTTCCACTGCAAGGCAAGCCAAACTCCTCCTCCGCTGCCTCGCCTGCCCCCTTGGGAAGCTTCGAGCCTCTCTCCCTCCCTCTGCCTGAAAGGGAGAAGAGCCTCTCTTGCCAAGGAAACCCTCCTTCCCAGCCCTCTCTCCTCCTCTCCTCCACTGGACAACACAAACGGGGAAGTCGGGCCATGCTGCTAGGGGCCACATGTGAAGAGCATGAGGAGGCAAAGCCCGATTGCGCCCTTGCTCTCTTGGGACAGGCAACACCAAAGGGGAAACCGTCCATTACAAGGAACATGCATTCCCGAGGCCGGAGGAGGGGAGGGGAAATGAAAAGGGAACAGCCATTCCACCAAGGTTGTGGTGGGGAGGGAAGGAGAGACAGAGAGGAAAGGCAGACATCAAGCTGGACTTCACCAAGGCAGGAAGGGCGGGGACGGACGGACGGACGGACAAAGTGGTTTGGTTTTGTGTACCTTGAGGCCAGAATCTGAGGGGGAAAGGCCTACAGGGTCATGCGCTAGCATAAGTTGGCCTGGATGGTTGCGTACTCGGCAAGGTCTCCGCCAGCATGGATCGAAGTCCTGGGGCTGGGTGACGTCGCCAGAGCGGAGGTGTCCAACTCTGCATAATGGACGTCGGAGTCCTTGCTGTTGCCTGGGTTCTGGAGATGAGAGAGCAGTGAGGCATGGAAACGTGGGTGGGAGGGAGGGAGGGAGGAAAAGAGGTGATGTCATGGGAAGGAGGAGTGTGGTGTGGGGAGGCACAAAGGTGGAGAGGTGTGGGAGAGAGAGACAAACACACACACACACACACATGACACACACCAACAAAACACGCAACCAATGGGAACATGCCAAAGAAACAAAAGGAAAGAGGAAAGAAAGAAGATAAAGAGAGAGAGAGAGAGAGAGAGAGAAAGAAAGGGATTGGTGGTGGTCATGTTGTGAGGGAGACAGAGTGAAGAAGATAAAGAATGACAGTGGGGAAGAGATAAAACAGGTTTAAAATGAACAGTAAAACTGGCATCCCATATCACATTGAGGATCTGAACATCTGCCTGCTAAGCATTGTCATTTAGAAAGCATCCTTCTAATTTTCAAACAGCTTTGTGATCTTTAGTGCATTTGCCCTCATAACAGCAACCCTGCAAAGTTGGCTGCTGTGAACTGAAACCACCAGCAGCTTTCCAGATTTTGAGCACGGAGGGGAATCACCATTAAATTCCCCTGCCCCTCTCCATTTTTAAAAGTATATCTGCACATAGAAAGCTAGCACATCAGGGAGAAGATAGCCTGCTCATTTTGGATAAGCAGGAAGGTGTCTGTGTGTTTGTATCCACCCACCTACTATGTGGAAACATTTGAAGGTATGATCCCCTGCACTCAAGTGATTTTCCTGAGTGTGTGTTGCTGCTATCCCGATTTTCCAGGTGGGAGACACTGAGGTCTCGTGTCTTCACTAAGGCCATGCAATGAGTTGGCAGCAGAGTCAAAGAGCAGATTTCCCCTCAGGGCTGGCCCAAACTTGCCCACCCTCTGAGGCAAAGAATGCCACCCACCCACCCCCTCCATATACGGAAGCGACCTGGACTGGATGCTGAATCTTATTTCAGCACTGGCAATGGGGTGGCACCCTCCGCCGCCCCTGAGGGTAGCAGGCAAATTTAGGGGGTGCTGGCCAGGCCGTGTGGCACACACAGCTCTGTCTTCCCACAGAGGGGAACATCCAGGGGGCTCAGGAGGAACAGTTGGGGGGCTGCCACTGCTGCCTCTCTGCATCTATGACCTGAGGCAGTTGCTTCGCTCTGCGGAACGGTCGGGGCAGCTCTGTCTCTCCAACACATCCTATTGGCTTTTCTGCCTCTCATGCTTTCCCACAAAGAATCCCGAGAACCGAAGTTTCATTTTTGTCACTGCTGGTGTCCCCCAGTCCTCTGCACAAGAGAACTACAGTTCCCAGAATTCCCTCGGCAGAGGTCATGACTCTGAGGCCGGTTGAAGCCTGTGCTATAGGATACGGCCAAAGACCCGAGCCCACGCGCCTCAGGTCCGGTTTGCTCCCTTCTGTGACGGGAGATGCAACGACACAGCACCACGCTCCCATCTTGCCACCACATCTTTCCCATGCCTGAAATACGATGGGGAAGTCCCTCCCCCTTGCAGGTAGGTGCAGTAGGGGTGCTGGTGGCACCCGCTGATTTTGGGCTTGCTGAGAAGCTGTTTGAAGGCACAAGCTGAACAAGAGGCCGCAGAGTGGATAGCGGCCTGCCCTGGTAGGGGCTGGGGTGAGATGACCAATTTCTGCGGGCTGGGTGTGCGTGTGCCCTTGAGGGAGTCAACTTCTGATTAGACCATCTCTCATCCGAAATGAATCTGTAGCAAACTTAGTCCTTGCTGTGGAGTTTCTCATTGCTCCCTTGCCCTGCGGCTTACTAGAACTGGGGGTGGGTGGGTAAAGAGGGCTCTAGGTGCTGCGGCAGGACCTAGGGGCCTGATCCACCCTGGACCCCACCTGGAATGCCAGTCACTGTCTGAGAATTTTATCCAGTTACTCTGGATTAATGTGGGGCCAGACTGGAGTGGGTCCACCCATCCCTACTGCTGTGCCTTTGACAGCAGGGATTCAGCAAGTGAAGCTCCAGGTGGCTCAAAGCAGCAAGCCAAGCTGCATGGAACAAAGGCATGAAGGAAATTCAGGTTGAAGGTAGGCATGATGCAGCACACCCCAACCTAAGTCATACTGAATCCCAACAACGTGTTGCAGGGTGTGGGGAGGGGAGAGATTTAAAGCCCAGGATCGGCAAGAGCAGAAGCTGAATCCCTGCCCACAACTTTCTTGCCAGTTTTTTTTTTAAGCTGTTTTTCCCCCTCCCAGTGGGGGTTACTTCTGATCAAAGGTGGGGAAAAACGGTTAAAAAAATGATAGTGGGGAGAACACAGGCAGGAAAAGGTTTCAGCCCTCCCCACAACAGACATACTGCCATCTAAATATCTCTCTCTCCCCCCACCCCCACCTCTGCTTTATAAGGTCTACATGACAACCCAACCCTGGCACACACATCTGCCACTGTTTGGCCCTCCAAGATTCCAAAAATCTCACATCTTCAGCCACTTTCTCTCCTGACAACACACAGTTCTTAAATGCACATGGAGAGAAAAAGACATCACACACTTTGACCTCAGCCCCAGACACCCCCCAAGGAGGGAAAAAAAGGTGCCTTGCTCACTCAGGTATGGCACAGCAAGGGCAGCCCATAATAATCTGCTACCCTGAAGCACCTCCCAAGCTCAGAAAGGAGCAGAAATATATAGCTGGGTCGTACACAGTAGTTCTGATGATTGACTTGAAAGGACCTGTCTCGGCAAGTGAAACTGATTTATCATCCATCTTCTTTCTCTAATCAGAACGAAAGAGCCCAGGGGGAGGGAAGGGGCCTGGCTGGGGGTCTGAAATGATAAATGAGAATTGGAACCAGGGGAGTCTACAGCCAGTCTCTGCAGTCACCCTGATCCTGGCAGAACACCATCGTTTCCCCTCCCCTCTCTGAACTTCTCTATCTTTCTGTTCCTTGTCATTTTTCTTTCCTGATCAGATTTTTATGTTCAGATTCTTGGTTCCTTTCTACCAAGGAAACTCCTTTTGTCTCCTCCAGCCAGTCCACAAATCCGCCTTTTCCACCTCCATTCTCCTCCTGTCTTTACCCCTTCCTCTTCCTCCCCCCTCCCCCCCGACAAAGCTCTTGAACTTTAACTAGTTCCCCAGTTGTGTGAAATCATCACCCTAAGGAACAGGTATGCATTCACACATCCTTGGACTAAATCTCATTTGCCTTCCAAATGAGGAGGCTCTGCACAACTAATTTGGGAAAATTAAAATGTACATTCCTTAGCATTTACATCACACATTTTCTAGTGTTCTGAGAACTTCACATATAAACTGTAATCCCTACAACCACTTTGTAAATTGGGCCAACATTGTGATCCCCAAGAGAGCATGATGTGCGCCCCCCTTTACACCCTTCCCTTTTCCCTCTCCCCCAGCCACTACCACCCCCCTACCACCCCCCACTCCCCAAGGGACATTATTCCCCTAAGCTTGCTCTAGCAATTTCACTCTGAACACTTGCTGTAATGCAGACAACTCTGAGGTGGAGCTTGAAATTTGCAGCATTGCAATGCAGGATAGCATATATCTAGGTCTCCACTGAGTTTCTGTGGGTTTTTTTTTGTTTTTGTTTTGTTTTTGCAGCAAAAGCTGAGAAAGAGCTCCAAAACAGCGGTGCTTCCCTATAAGAAACAAACAAAGAACAATGCATTTAACTGCAAAACCACAATCCACCCTCCTCTCTTATGAAGAACTTGGCGTTGTGCGTGGGTCACCTCCTTTAGAGTGGCAGTTATCACTGTAAAGGAAACAAACATTTTTGTCCCTATTCACATCCCTCTGTACCCCCCCCCAAAGACTAATAAAATGATGTGTGCTTTTTTTGGAAGGAGGGGGCGAAGTCTATTGCAAAATTCTGGCTCCATTTTCTGCCCTAATGATGGACGGAAATGATAAGCAGCTAACCTTGTCTAGGACAACCTTCTTCGACCTGGTGGTCTCCAGATAGGTTGGACTTCAACTCCCATCACCCCCAGCCAGCATGGTCAGGAATGCTGGGAGTCCAAAACATCTGGAGGGAACCAGGTTCGGGAAGTCTGGGTTAGCAGATAGTTGCTGCTGGGGCCGGCTCTGCCTCAGGGGCTGTCCTGCTAGGACCCTGCTGATTTAGGAGTCAACTGGGAAGGGAGCCAGCTGCTAATGGGAGCATAACAGCAAGGAGGCTGTGGCATTTGTGGCCTGGCTCATCGTAGCCCCTGAGCAGGGCAGCTGCCATGTGCCGAAGTTAGTCCAGCTTCAGAGTCTGGCTGGCGTGGCATGGGGAAACTCCGGATCCTTCTCTAAGGAGTTAAAAATGACATGGCTGTTAGCATCGTGCCATTGCGGAAGTGAACAATCCACCAAACTGAGAACACAGTGTGCAACTCTGGTCACCCCATACAGGTTTGGGGGGGGCTTTGGGCAAGACACCCTCCCATGGGCCCCCCTCCCTCAGTGGGCCTCCCTTCTCACCGCCACTGTCACCAGCTGCTCTGGCTCCGCCTCCTCTTCCTCATCCTGGCTCCCGCTTGCTTGCTTGGCAGGCAGGGAGCCCGGGAGCCAGGAGGCCGCGGCATCAAATGCTCCTCCTCCTCACCACCACCACCATTGCAGGTGAACAAGCAGGTTGTAATGGTGAAAAGGAGGAGTCACTCCAGGGTGCTCTTGTCACCGTATGATCTAGGGCTTTTTGTTGCCTGGGAAAGTTCCCTCTTCTTTACAATGAACTCACCTGTTTTTAAAGAGCTTACGGTGGACTTTGCATCTGCCACTAGGGATGTCTGTCTCTAGGAAATCCGGCCCTTTTGGGGCTCATTGGACTTCCACGGTGCATCTGACTTGGCTTGCTTTGCGATCCGATCCGAGTGTTTCCCCCAAATTCTGGGGACTTTTAACGTTTTTGTTTTGTCATCTCAGCCCTAATTTGCCGAAATAGAGATCTGCGCAAATTATGACCACAAATTGCGCAAATGTGCGTAATTTGCACAAATTACAGCTGCAAATCATGTAAATTTGTGCTAATTGAGGCTGTAATTTGTGCAAATTCAAAAACACTGGAAATCTGCTAGCTGGCCCCACTCGCTGCTGGAACAAAGTCTTCCACTAGCTCCCCCCCCCAACTTGATTCCTTCGACATCCCTATCTGTCACCTTCCCCAAGGTGCACACTTGAGCTGGTTTTGAGTTTGGAATGTATGGATTTGGAAGGGTTGTGGCTCAGTGGAAGAGAACCTGTGTTGCATGGAAAAGGTCCCAGATTCGATCCCCAGCATCTCCAGGTAGGGCAGAAAAAACTCCTGCTTGAAACCCTGGAGAGCCATGGCTGCCAGTCAGTGTTGACAATATTGGGCTAGATGGACCAGGGGTCTGACTCAGGGGGCCGTAGCTCAGTGTGACAGAGCACATGCTTTGCATGCAGAAGTCCCAGGTTTGATCCCTGGCTTCTCCAGGAAGGGTGAAGGAAGATTCCTGCCTGAAACCCTTGGGAGCCATGGCTGCCAGTCTGTGTCGACAATACTGGGCTAGATGCACCAATGGCCTGGCTCAGTCTAAGGCAGCTGCCTATGTCCCTATGTCCTAGGTAAGGCAGCTTCCTATGCTACTATACAAAGGTGCTCTTCCTGGCAGATTGCTCCATCGAGCCCATTTTGGGCTATGAAACACAGCTGTCTTGCTTTGCCTTTTCCATATTCATCTCCATCCTCAGAATCAGCCTGTCACCTGCACCACCACTAAACCCGCTTCTGCTTCTGCTGACTCCCCCCCCCTTAATCTCCCTGCTGTTGCTCCTGCCTTACATTATCATCTTCCTGTCTGGAGCTGAAACAGATTCATACAAAACAAGGTCTTTTCAAAAAGCGCTGTCCTCATTTAACAGTCAAGCGCCAACATGCTCCGCCTGGCAGATAACCCATCTGCCAAGGGTTTTTTCCCCTCTCTCCCTCCCTCTCTCCCTCTGCGCTCTGCGTGGATGTCTTCCCAGCCTAGGCTGCTGGGCAGCTGTCTGCTCTGTTGCCCCCACCACAGCCAAAGCTATCCCTCGGGGTCCTGAACAGAGGCCCCCCTCCATCACTGTTGCTGTCATGCTGGCCTCTCCAATGGCCGGAGGTCTGGCAACACGCACAGAGCAACAAACAGTGGGGAGAGAAGGCAACCAGCGCCTGCTGCGGAGAGAAGCGACTGGCAGCCCTGGGCTGAGAATTGGCTCCTGGCAGCTTCTCACCAGGCCCCCATCAAAGCCCATGGTCCCAGGGGTCCTCTCTCCTTTATGAGGCATCTCTGCCTTTTTCTCCCAAGCGGAGACTCAGGCAAACTGAATATATCCAGTCCATGACATTGTTATCAATTTTCATCTCCTATATCAGGGGTGCAGAACTTCTTTCAGCCTGAGGGCTGAATCCTGTGCTGGAGAACATTTCAGGGGCCACGTTCCAGTGGTGGGTGGGGCCAAAGGTGAAAGTGGAAGGATAGTTTAGCTTGAAGTTCTTTCGGCCAGTAACTAAGCCCCAGGAGAGGCGTTTCGGTCTTTTAGAATGGGGGAAAAATGGCACGGAAGCCAGGAAACCACCCAATGATAGGTGGTTAGGGGAAAGAGGGTGGGGCCAGGGGCATGGCCTTTGGGGGAACCCCAGTGGGCTGGATTGGGGCCCCAAGAGGGCTGGATCTGGCCTGCGCACCTGAGTTTCTGCACCCCTGTCCTACATTTTGGGAAGGGGTCACAGAACATACTGCCCTGGTTGTTGCTAATTGCACCCAGGCAATTACAGGCTATGGCTGTCTCAGAAGACATGTGGTCATACATGACCATATAAGGCTGTTGCTTCCTGTGTTTGTGGCATTTTCCTTCTCTCCTAGAAAAAAAAAATCTGGCCAGGAATTCAGATGAATGGAGGGGTTCAGGCAGGATAGTTATATACTTTGAGCAGCGGTGGGGGGACCTAGTCCAGGAGAGTTGGTCCAGCAGCTGTGGGAGTTAGACCGTTCCTCCCATTGATTCCCAGGGGGGCGATCCTTGTAGAGTTTCTGTGGAAAGGCCCAGAAATTGGCAGGAGCTGGAGATATTCTGAGGCCAAGTCTGATCACGGCCTCAGTTCTTACCATCTTCTCAGAGTGAGGGGTGGGCTCGGTGGTGGCCATGTCGTAGTAGGGGGGCTGCAGGGGCAACTTCTGGATCTCTTCCTCTTGGTCCTTCATGTTGTCCAGGTGCACAACCTGCAGTTGGTGGGGGGGAAAGCAAGGTTCAAGAGGGCAGCTGACCATCCTCATCTGAGCACAAAGGGAGAGCCGGCTCCCAGGGACAGAGAAGGGAGGAGAGCAGGGCCCCTGTGAAAGGCAGCAAAGCAAGGAAGGGAGAGCCCGTCACCCAATGGAGACCTGCTTCCCGCCTGGAGACCACATTCCTTTCTACACCCCTCTTCTTCTTTACCACTGTTGGGGATGGACATGGGTCAGTGGTAGAGCACATGATTCGCATGCAGAAAGTCCTAGGTGCAACCCCCAGCATCTCCAGTTAAAACGGGACCAGGGAGGAGGTGATGAGGAAGATCTCTCTCTTTCTCTCTCTCAGCCTGTGGCCCTGGAGAGCCACTGCTATCCAGAGCAGTCAATAGTGGCCTGGAAGGGCCAGCTGTCTGACCTGGAATATGGTAGCTTCCTTTGCTCCTGTAAGGTATAGAGAAGGTAATGCAATAGCTGTGAGAGACAGCAGCAAGGAGGAGATGAGGCAGATTATTTCCCCCAAACTTTTCTCCCATCTCTTCATCCATACATTACAAATGATGGTTGGCTTTGTTTTCGTTTTTGCAATTTTCAGTTTCTTCAAGGGGTGGGTGTGGGGCCAATGGATGCTCATGTTTTTGGCCTCCTTCCAAAAAAGGCTACTGAGAATTTACATGGATAGACATAAATTCTAGGACAGATGTCCCCAACCGCTAGACATAATTCTAGGGCAGGTGTCCCCAACCGCTGCCCTCCAGATGGGTTGGACTACAACTTCCATCATCCCAAACAGATTAGGGATGATGGTAGTTGCAGTCTAATACACTGGGAGGGCTCCAGTTTGGGGAAGGCTGTTCCAGGAAATAAAACCGTACCTGTCTGTGTTCCTCCTACCAGGTTTACTTCCTAAACCAAAGACTTTCCTAAATAATGGTGGCCAGAATGACTCTGGAGAATCCATCATTATTCCTGCCTCAGATGCCCAGTGATGAGGAAGGTACCTGGATATCCTCTGCTGTTAGGTGCCCTTTAATCTCTTGCTTCCGCTTGGGAGGTGGGGGAGCAGGTTTGTGGGAGGGTGGAAGGTCAATCCTGAAGGAAGAGAAATAGTCGGCTGGTTAGAGGGCAGAACACAGTAACCTCCACCATGCCTCTCCCATGAGATGACAGCCTTTCCCTTAAGGCAAGCCTTCCCCAAGCTGCAGCCCTCCAGATGTGTTGGAAACATCTGCCCTCCAACAAATCTGACCTCAAGACGTGTTGTGCTCTTACACATCTGGAGGACACCAGGTCAAGGGAGGCTGCCTTATGGTATCCTTTCATTTGCTGAAGTCATCGGCTGAATGCATTTCACCATTCTGTGGCTGAAGAAAGTTGGCAGCAAAATGGAGAAGGAACTGGGGGAGGAGGGAGTTAGGATTCAAAGGCAGGTAGTGGTAGGCCAGTCCCTACCACTGGGCCCTCAGCTCCTCTCGTTGTTCCCTTGATCTTCGTTTTCCTTCCTCTCCCCTCTAAGCCAAACTGGCTCAGTAGATGGGAAGAAGAGGAAGGGAGGCATTCATAAGAGACAGGAAGAGCTCTTTTTTTCTGGCTCCTCTTGCTTCTGCCTCCCCATTCCTCCAACCCTGCAGAGTTCAGAAAGCATGGGGGTAATGGAGAAGACGTTTGGCCACCAGAAGACCAGGTAGCATCTCTCAGGTAGCCAGATTTGGCACGGGGTCTGCCAGTTGCCAAACCTTGTTTGAAAGTCTCTGGGGCTCACTGGAAAAGACTTCACCCAGTTTGTCGAAAGCTTTCACCATACTAAATCACTGCACCACTTCCCTCAGGATTTGGGCTTGTTCACACAGCACATCCAGGCAACCTACTCTAGGGGCTCAGGTTTCCTCCACTGCCCCGCTACCTTTTCATAGACCAAGAACGGCAGGTAGGACTGTGGTAGATCAGCATGTTAATGGCTGATCTTAGTTTTGAACTAAAGACTTCTTACGTTTTATCCAGAACACTAACCATTGGTCCATGCTGCTATGCCATGCAAACAGGAAAGGAGTCTAGGGCAGAAAGGGGCACTGCAATTTGACAGCTTTGTTTCCCCCCCCCCCACCCAAGTATTCCTTTCAAAATAAAAACAAGGACTCCATTATCCCCCTCCAAATATCATTAAGCATTCTCAGATTCTCCACAGTGAAAATAGGTCTGTGTAGAGACAGTGAGTCAGGATCTATGCCCTACTGCTGCGTAAGTCAGATTGGGCCCAAGTGGTGAGGGTGATGCACTTGCAAAAATAGACCATGCAACCTCTTGGCATAATGATGGCTTTTCCAACCCTCAGCTCTCTAGGGAGGATAAGAGAAGCTGGAGTAGGCAGAGGAGATGTGTTCACATCCCCCCTGGGGAAATAACATTTTGAATGCTGGTAATGGACTGCCTGGCCCAGTTAAAAGGACAAGATGAGATTAAGGCCTGCAAGCTGCACACAGGGAGATGCAAACGTGATGTGCCATTTGGGGTTGAAGGGAGACTTTTATTATTACTCAAATTATTGCGTTTATATCCTGGTGTCAGGGTTCCCCTTATGGCCTGGATCCCCTGAGCAACTCCGTAAGGTTCTCTTGCCTCCTTAACAGTCCCACTTTCCTTCTTTTAAACTTCCCCTTCCCAATAACATGGGGTTTAGGCTGTAGACGTGGGGTGACTGACACTTCAGATACAAGGTTTAACCACAACAGTTTACTGGTAGATTAAAGCAAGCAAATCCCAACTAAAGATATTTACACAATAGAACTGAGTGATACAAAAGGCCTTAAGAGAAAATAAAAGTTGCAAAATGCAAGTTCCTTTACCCTAACTGTACTTAGACTTCTCCAGGCTGCTTCTTCCTGCTCTCTCTTCAGGCTCTGGTCTCCCTGACTCTGCTCTTACTGTTCTCTTGCTCTCTTTATATACTTTCCTCCCTCAAAACCGAAAGTACTGTTTCAAACCTGAAGAAATGAAACTTAACCGGGGAAATGAAACTGAAACTTAACTGGGGAAATGAAACTGCACCTCTCAAGGATACCCCCCTCCCCCAAAAAAACTCCTGGCCTCTACGCCTGACTCCCCCCCGCCCTTTGCCTCTGTAGGCCTCAAACCTTCACACCTGCCTTTTTCCCTCTTGCAAGCAACCCATGGCAGCTTACATAGTCCTCCTCCTCTACAATTTATCCTCACAACAATCCTGTGAGGTAGGTTAGGCTGAGAGTCCAAGGCTGGCCCAAAGTCACCCAGTGAGCTTTACGGCCATGTGTGGACTAGAACCCGGGGCTCCTGAGTTGCAGTCCAACACTCTAATCACTACACCACAGTGGGAAGAAAAGGAGAGACAGAGGTGACAAAAGTGAATGGTCTACGCTGTGTGTGTGTTGGGTGGATATCCAGTTCCCATGCATTCCTTTGGGCTGCCCTTTTCTTGCGTCTTGGGAGAACAGCACCATGGACAGCTCTTTCCTGCTCAGTATAAACAGAGCGCTAAAACAGAGCCTCTCCATCTGAGAAATGCCCTCACAGTAGCATCTGCGCTATCGGTACTTGCTTATTTATCACCCCATAAAGTTGTAAAAGTTGTCACACACACACACACACACACACACACCCTTGGAGACAGGTAGGGCTTGGGGTATGGTACTCACAGGTCATTGTCGGTGTCCGAGCGGCTCTTTTGCTGTCGCCTGTACATGACAAAGACTGTAACAGCCACACCGATAATGACAGCAGCAGCGATCACGCCACCCAGTATCCCAAAAATGCCTCCTGGGCCCCCTTGGGGTAATGGCTTATCTGTAATAATGAAAAGGAAGAAGTTTTATAAACAACATCAACAACTGCAAAGTACTTTTAGGCTCACACCTGCACCGAGATGAGGTAAGCATTCTACATAACTATCACTTTTGCACATTTTTACACTTCGATATTGCCAAGTGCACTACGAAAATATACAAAGTATACATTTTTCATCTTTACGCCAACTCTGCATGGTACAGAGATGTGCATACAAGCAAAACTCGACCTTGCCAAATGTCTCAAAATTCCACCTTGAAGCTCGTTCCATCTTGTGTCCATATCAGATTGTGAGTGTTGTCATTTTTTTTCCTTTTCACGTGAAAATGTGGGCGTATTTTCCCAAATGCACCCACCGATCGTGCGCATCTTTGAAATGTACCCATTTTTCTTTCATTGATCAAAGCATGTTTGTGCACGTTTTTCAAAAGTATGCATGTATTTTCGAAATGCATGCATGCTGTTGACTGCGTTGTTCTTGGTCTGTGCATCACACTGCTGCCTGTTCAGAAATGTACAGACTTTGACTGCAGATTGCGTTCGAGTTCATTTTCAGTTCAGGAGTTGCAAACTGGATATCAAAAGTGGACTGAAACAAATTTCTCCTTCATTCCCCACCCAATCCATTTTTTTTCCCCTGCTGGGGAACTTAAGAAAGAGCCATAGCTCAGTGGCAGAGAACATGATTTGCATGCAAAAGTCCCCAGATTCAATCAGTGGAATCTCCAGGTAGGGCTGGGAAAGAACCCACCTGAAACCCTGCAGTCCTGTTGCCAGCCACTGTAGGCAATTCTGAGAAATATCAGGGGTGCTCAGCCTCTTTTAGCCTCAGGCTGAATTCAGTTTCGAAAATGTTCTTGGGCCCACACTTCAGTGGTGGTGGGGGGCCAAAGGCAAAAGGAGCAGGGGAGAAATACCTGCCTATTTTAGCTTCAAGCCCTTATTGCCACTAACTGAGCCTCAGGAGAGGCATTTCAACTTTTTAGAATGGGGAAAACACTGCACAACAGCTGGGACACCACCCAATGATTGCTGGTCAGGGGGGAGGGCGCATGGCTCTCTGAGGAACCCCAGCTGGATTGGGACCCCAGGAGGGCTGGATTTGGCCCCGGCCTGAGGTTATGCACCCCTAAAAGGTCCCAGGTTCAATCCTCAGCACCTCCAGGCAGGGCTTGGAAAGGCCTCTTCCTGAAACCCAGGAGAAGCAGTGTAGTGGAGGCAGGGCTCACAGGGACACATTGCTGACACTTTTTTATGAGCAGGGACACTGATATCATCTGCCACCCACAGAGACACTGATATCATCTGCCACCAGCCTCAGATTTCCCTGTTTCCTCTGAGCTTGGCTGCAATCTAAACAGTAGTGGGGGGAAATGAATTTTTCCCAGCAACAGTATATTTTCCCCTGTTGTAATGCAAAGTCTATTGGGGTGGCTTGGTCTTGAATGGACTAGTAAGACCCATTAGCTTTACAAAATACCTGCTGCTTGTGGAGATGAAAATGCCTAGCACTGGTTTGTTGATATGGACCAATATGGCATTTTTGGACTCTCCTTGGGGTGTGGCTATGGGGATTGTCATGATGAGTGCCTGAGCTTCAATGTGTACCACTATACCACTGCCCAAGAGAGCCACTTGGCAGTCAGTGTAGACCGGAGGTATGGAACCTCAGGCCTGCAGGCCACTTTTGGCCCTCAGAGAATCCCCAGAAGGCCACACCCCTTCTCCTGGCCCCACATCATTTCCCCAACTGCCGGGCAGTTTCCCAGCTTTTGCACAGTCCCTCTCCCCAAATTCTATAATGTTGAAATGCCTCTCCCTGGGGTGAGTTCCTGGCAGTAAGAGCTTGGAGCTAAAATATGATAGTTCTTCTTTTGCTACTGGCCCTGCCCACCACTGGAATGCGGCCCCCAAGAGCTTCTCCAGAACTGAATTTGGCCCTTGGGCTGAAAGAGGTTTCCCACCCCTGTTTTAGCCCATCCTTCCCCAACGCAATGTCCTCCTCGTTTTTTGGCCTGCGCCTCCCAGCATGCCCAGCCAGCATGTCCAATGGCATGCCCCTGGGGAGTCCACAAGCAGGATAGGAGTGCAACAACCCCCTCCAGCTCACGTTCCCCAGCAACTTGTATAAAGAGGCATACCACTGGGACCAAGAAACAGTGACTCAGCCTTGGTGGCTAGCATGAGGCTTCCCTGCAAATCAAAGGCAGTGCTGGGGGGAGGTTTGCTGGGGAGAAACAGCAGGTGCTTAACTTTTCCCACCCCTGCCCTCTTTTACCCCTATATGCTGCCCCTCCCCTGGCTGGTTCTCCCCACATCACATAACAAATACCCATCTGGGAGGGACCCTGGAAAGGGAGAAAACGGCAGTGCTGGGAGAAATGTTTGGTCGCTCCTGCAAATGGCACCCCTCTCCCCACCTCTTTGCAGCAGAGATGTGGTACACATAGGGATGTACAGATGGTGTAAAATCTGTTCCATCTGTGTCTCACAGATTATGAGGCACCTTTTGTTCTGTCATCTACTCATCGATGGAATCAGGGTGTTTTGTTTCTGAATTTGTACAACTGCACATTCATGCAGTTTCACACTGCAAAAATGCACAAATTTCCCTCAAATGCACATTTTCAGGCTTTAGCCTACGGGAGAAATGCACATTTTTGGCCAGTTTTTTAAAATTTTGTGTATTTTTCAACCAACAGAATTTGCACAAAAGTTGAGAACATTAAAAAAAAGCAACAACCTGCAAGTCTGCAGGATGCTTCTGACAGCGGAAAAGCTGGGCCGCTGCGGAATCTGTGGGTCGGATTCATGAAAACCCTAACTCATTTGGTTCCATTGCAGATTACTCTGGCATTCATAGGTACATATCTGTGAGTCAAAAGGCAACAGGGAAGGGCAAGGAGAATGCAAAGGAGAAGTTGGTGGTCTTCAGGGAACAGCAAGTATCTTGGGAGTGTGTGTGTGGGGGGGCTGAAACTGTGGTGCGTTCTCCAAAAGTGGACTGTTGCTGCCCTTTGCCGAGATAACCTGTTCTGGCAGAAACTTAACTAAGCTTGTGGTGCTACTGAAGGTGGTAGTTGATTCTCCTCTGTTAGGGAGGGATTCTTGAATACTGAGCCTGTGTGACATAGCTGGGGAGTCTGTACTGTATTGCAGGGGTGGGGAACCTCAGTGTTGGGAGCCGTATTTGGCCCTCTAGGCCAGATATTCTCATTCTCAGATGGCCACACCCACTTTTCCTGGCCACACCCTTTCCTCTGACTTCCTACCATTTCGTGGTTTTCCAGCTTTTGCATGTCCCCCTCCCCGCTTCTAAGAGACTGAAATGCCTTTCCTGGAACTTAATTACTGGCAGTAATGTCTTGAAGCTATAATATTCTGGGATGTTTGATATTTTAGCCACACCCCTTTTTGTCTTTGTTGTTGTTGTTCAGTCGTTCAGTCGTGTCCGACTCTTCGTGACCCCATGGACCATAGCACGCCAGGCCTTCCTGTCCTGCGCTCTCTCCCGGAGTGTGCTCAAGTTCATATTCATTGCATCGGTGATGCTATCTAGCCATCTCATCCTCTGCTGTCCCCTTCTCCTTTTGCCTTCAGTCTTTCCCAGCATCAGGGTCTTTTTTGTCTTTGACCACACCCCTTTTGTTTTATCCTTCCCCACTACTGGAATGCATCCCTTGAGAGCTTCTCTGAAACTTAGAGATGCTGGAGAAATTCGAGATGGACTACAATGAAGGGATGTACGGAAGTCACTTACCTTTTCGAAGGGTGACATTCGCGGTGGGGGGGAGGTGCTCCATCCCTCCCCCCGAAATTCTGGCTGGGGGGGAGGCGCTCCGTCCCTCCCCACTGAAATTCTGGCCGGGGCGGAGGCACTCCATCCCTCCCCCCCCGAATCCTGGCCGGCCGGCTCTGCAAATGGCGGTGGCCATTTATTTCCAGTAAAAAAAAAACGTGATAGGCTACATAAATGTTTACGTAGCCTATCACGGCTGATTTAAAAGAAAACAAAAACCCGTGCGTATGCAAATGGCGGCACCCATGGGCGCCGCCATTTGCGTTCCTTATTTTCGCCGTCTTAGTCTACGTAAATGTTTACGTAGACTAAGACATGCCAAAATAAGGAACACAAATGGTGGCGCCCATGGGCGCTGCCATTTGCGTACACGCGGTTTTATTTTTTTCTCTTAAATCAGCCGTGATAGGCTACGTAAACATTTATGTAGCCTATCACGTTTTTTTTTTACTGGAAATGGCGGCGGCAGCAGCCAGTCGGAAGACCGGCCGCCGCCGCCGAACCACCGCCGAAATGCCGCCGGAGCCGCTGCCGCCAGGAAGATTCGCCAGAGGTAAGTCCTGTCCCTGGGGTGGGGGTGGGGGGGAGACCGTTTCGCCACCAATTTCAGGGGGCCGAATGCACTGGCCTTCGGCCTCCCTGAGATTCGTGGCGAAATTCTCTGACATCCCTACTAAAATGAGCTCGAATTTCTAAGAATCTGACCTGCGGAATCTGCCGCAGAGTGACCCGCTCAGGCCAAGTGGACCCCATGGTTTTCAAATGATTTTTTTTACTTTCCTGAAATTTAAACATATAAATTCGTACAAAAATATGTACATTTCTGCTGAGGAAACGTTGAATGGAATGGGGGACAATACACTAAATGTTACGTACTAAGGTAAATTATGTAAATGCTTATGTTAAGTACTTACATAATTATTTACGTATTTTCCTGCATGACAAAAAAAAAAAAAAAAGCATCCGTCTGTGGGTGGATGATGGAACAAAAGGCACCTGACTATCTGTGAAACACAGATGGAGCAGATTTTACAGAGTCCGTACATCCCTACTGAAACTGCAATGCTTGTAGTGCTACAACTTCCAGCGTACACAGGTACATCTGAAGCACTGGAAGAAACCTGTAGGGATGGGTGAACGAGTGATGTCTGAGGTCTCCGAATGTTGTCTCACGGCTTGCCTCATTCCTGATTTCTGTTTGCATTTGCTGCTCACTCTGCACGGATGGGAAACTTGCACAAATCGAACACGTACCAAATGGGAGATTTGCACAAATCCCCAAATTTGTGCAAATTTCCTCCTTAGGCTAAAGCGGGGCTGATTCAGCCTACTGAGGAAGTGTGCACAAATGAGGAAATTTGTGCAAATCGAGCTGGGAATTGGATGAACGCAAGCACATGTTTGACAATTTTCAAATATTTTTGGAGCTTTGAGTGGGGCATGCTCGCATGGATCGTGAGCAAAAACAGAGTTCTCATACATCCCTAGATATCAGATGGGTGGAGGATCCTACAAATGGTAAAAGTAAATGTTGAATTGGTTGATAAGAGACATTTTTCTTGATTGGAAACTGTGAGGGAAACTGGCTAAGTTAGGGGGTGGCAGAAAAATACCCATCATTGGCTTTGGCATTGTGGGATTCCTTTCCCCAGAGGGGACTGTTGTACTTGGAAGATTTTTTTTTTTATTTCCCAGTTATTTGTATGTTTTTTTAATGTGGCACCCCTTTTGACATGGACTTTGGTTCGTACAATAAAATGTGTATGCGTTCTTGTGTTTTCTGGCCAACCCGTAAACGGGTCCACCATGAGCTCGTTTATCCGCTCAGTAACCGTGCTTGCTCGGGAGACAGCGGACGATTCGCTGACCCCATCCCACTTTCCAACAGGGAGATGCACCACTCAGACACACCGCCTCAACCCTCCAGCAGCTGACCCAGCCAGTTGTACATCTTCATCTTGCCAGGCTGTCATCTTTTCAGTGTTTGCTTGTCTTTGCCGAGTTGTTTTATTCTCCTGGCTTTGATATACTCTCATGTCTTCTTTTAAAAAACTAACGCTGCCTGTCTGGTGACTAATGGGGCTTTCTGGGCCTCCATCATAGAACGACGGTTCCTCCTGTGCTGCAGCACAGGTTTGGACTGTTGGGGGAATACCTTCAGGGTGAGAAGTGGGCTGCATTCTCTCTGCAGGAGGAGGTGTGGTGCAGAGTGGACCCAAAAGCCCAGGGCCTGCTGAGACAGAGTTTGACACTGATTTATGGGCCATGTCACACATGGTGGTGTGATGATGGCAGCATCGAATGTGGCCTTGCATGTGTGAATGAGCCAACACAGATCACGTGCCACAGATAGGATGTCCATGCCATGTCACCTTCCCCGTTCATTTCAGCAGAAAATGCACACACTTCAGTCTAGCTGTACACATGGGGCAGAACTAGGTGGGACAACAGATTGCACCAGGAAGGAAGGAACTCCTTTTAAAGTAGAAAACTAGCATGTGCGGGAGACAGGTTCTTTCTCTGCTTCTCCCCTGCTCTGCTAGTTTTCTTCTTACAAGGAGTTTAACTTTTGCTGTTTAAAGGGAGCATTAAAAAATGTGATTCCCTACCACCACCCTCACCATCTGCAGGCTGAAGCGGTGCAGTCCAGCTCATTTAGCTTTCTGCATACAGCAGTCCTCGGCTGCAAGTCATCAAAGAGGTCTGCAGATAACACCCCCCTGCCCCCCATCCAGCCAGCAGATGTACACCACCAAACGCATGAGAAGAGAATGGGGCTGCACTTGCTGGCCCCACCTCTGATGCTGATGGGGCCGTGCACGCGCCCTTGGAGAGAAAGGGCCCCACGTGGATGTGTGTGGGGCCCTTTCCGACTATCGCGGTGTGCACAGCAGCCAGAGGAGTACTGTTAGCAGGCATGCCAGTATCAGGGGTGGCATTAACGGCCACGATCCCACTCCGCCCTCACGTGTTCACTGGATGTTAAGGGAGGAATACACACACACACACACAATATCTATCTATCTATCTATCTATCTATCTATCTATCTATCTATCTATCATCTATCTATCTATCTATCTAATCTTGGGTAATCACATGGTGAGAAATTGAGGTGATGCTTATGCATGTGTGAATTAGCCCCTGGGTCTTTTTATCCCACATTTAGGGCTATGAAGACACTTGTGCTGAACAAAATTCAGTAGGACACTTCAGGGTTCCAGGAAATCTGAGATCCACCTGCAGCAGACCGAGCATCTCTTCCAGCTTGGGAGGAACTTGCAGAACTCCCTGCCTCAGAAAATCCATTTAGCTCCCACTGTGTTGTTTCTGCCACCTTTTAATTAATTAATTAATTACATTTTTATATTCCCTTCCCTCCAAGATGCTCAATATGGCGTGCATGGCTCCTCCACCCCATTTTATCCTCACAACAACCCTGTGAGGTAGGTTAGGCTGAAAGATAGTGACTGGCTCAAGGTTATCCAGTGAGCTTCATGGCTAACTGTTGGATTTGAATCCGGGTCTCCGGGGTCCTTATCTGACACTCCAACCACCACATCACATTCAGCAAGAGTTTAATCTCAGGTGGCTATTTACTCTTTATATTGCTGGAGTGTTTTCTGCCACCTCGACTTCCTTACATTAAAAAAACACACGGTTGTGTTATTGTGTTCTGTTGTTTATTGGATGGATTGTTTTAATTGTCTTCTATTCCTGTGAGCCACCTTGAAGGCTGTATAGCAGAAAGGCGGGATATTAAATTTTCTTATAACATAGTGAGGGGCAAAGTTCCCCCAATTGGGTTTGTTGTTTACTTGGAAAGTTAATGAATTTTCCTCATGAGTCTGGATAGGAGTTCTTCTTTAATACGAAATCCTGTTCTGTACATTCAAGATTGTGCACAATATGCGCAATATGAAGGTGCAACTTGGGAGCTGTCATTTGGAACCCCACAGTATGACATGATGCCATGGATCGCTGTGTTATTGGGCCCCTTTCTGATTGGATTTATCATTATTAGTAGAAGTATTATCATCATCATCATTAACATTTCTATACCACCCCATATGCAAGGCCTGCTTTCCCATGGCCTGCTTGCATGAGGCCGTTATGTGACATTTACTCATCCTTGCTGGTAGGAAGGTGGACTCCTAGAGTTCACCTCCTCCTTGCAGACAGAGCTGTGGCAGCAACCATGAGGAGGGAAGCAGCTGAAGAGATGGCTTCAAGTAATTTGTGGTAGCTGGTAGGAAGATGGAAAATTTAGGAGCAGTGCGGGGGAGGAATCTATGTATTACTTTGCTGCACGTGCTCTGAAGCTCGCAATCAATGCCAAACTTAATAGCAAATTTGTAATACATGGATCCAGGCTCGCTACGAAGGTGAACATTACGAACAGATGAATTTTGAATAACGAGTTGACCAGTTATTACATTTGGAGGCATCACAATAGTTTACACTGAAAATAAAGCTGCAGAATCCAGGCCAGGGTTTGGGCGCAGCTGAAATTTAGCAGCAGCCCTCATTCCTGTGTCTCTTGACCTAATTTAGAAGCCATTTTCTGCCCATCTGGGTTAACATTCAGATGCAAAGATGGGCAAAGCAAAAAGCCTTCATGGGAGTGAATGCTCTGCATCCCTCTTATGCTGAAGACTTTTCACAAAGTTGAGCATTGTTCTTCCTTGTGCAGAACTTCAGAAGGCGAACCCTTTTATTCCTAGGAACAGCAGTAACATTGGGCAGAGGTGAGCCAGAGGTAGCAGCCTCCCCTTTCCCCTCCATGGGGCTGGCAGGCCTGATCCTAGTTTGGCAGAGGTAGAGGCTGGTATTGATCCTGGTGTGTGAGGATGCCCTTCCCTCAAAGGCAGGCAATTCTGGGGGCAAGGAGTGGGAGTGGGAGTGGGCTCAATGGGAAAGGGCTTTGAAACATATGATAAAAGGATTTAATTTGCTCTACCTTCCAATCTAATTAAAGTTGAAAACCAGCTAATTGGTACTTTGTACTTCCAGCTCCAGTGGTGATGAAAGGGAAAGATAATTGGTGGAGAGGGGGGAAAAATTAAAAGACAGGGTGGGGGGAAGGAGGAGGAAAGGGCAAAGTGATCTGATCACCTGCAAAGAATGGGTGGGCAGGAGCAGTGGTGAGGAGCGAACAGGAGCAAAACGTAACTAGCGACAAAGAGCAACCAAGCCTGACATCTTACGAAAAAAAGAAAAAGAAAGCTACAGCACTTCTGCGGCTCCTACCTTTTGCTAACATAAACGTCGGCATGCCAATGTTGCATTACGTGAATTGGAATGTTGTGGTATGGCAGTGCTAGCAAGCCCAATAAGCTAGCTGTTTTCATGAGTTCTGGCAGCATGACCCATTAAACACTTTCTCCACCCACACACCCTTGAATGCAGGAAGCAAATTTTCACACCTAACGTCTGAGGTCCTTATGCTAGATTTTGAGTGTAACACAACAATCTCACATTTCATAGTTGCGGGGAAGGGGCAGTTTTGCAGGGGCAGCTGATCCCATGGGGGTAAAATGAGTGAAATTCCCTCGTTCACACTCAAAAGTACAGGAGAACCCTGCTGTCCTCTTTGGCAGCTGAACATTCTACCCTGGTGGTTTATTCTGCGTTGATAACATCACTGTAATCATTATTATGAGTTGCCATTGCAAATGTTAGAAAAATAATCACAAAAATACTTTTAACACACATGGCTTTCACAAAATGTTACTTTCAATATATTTGAGAAAGGAGTCTTGTTGAATCTTGCTTCCCTCTCGCTACATGCACTTTTGAATTCTGTGAAATGGCATCTGTTGCTCGAATTTGTGGATCTTGACTACCTATATCCCCCCTCCTTTATCCCATACAGCTGAGATCTGTCCAGACTGCTCAATGGTCAAATCTAACATCCTGGCTTGACAGTCAATTCAGAACATAAGAATCATCTTGCCAGATCAGACCAAAAGTCCATCTAGTCTTGAATCCTTCTACCCACAGTGGCTATGCAGAGGGCTTTAGGTGTGTCTGTTTATATGTTTGTATGTAAATGGTTTTTATATTATATACAATATTGTATTTTTTAGGTTTTTAATCCTTGTAAACCACACAGAGAGCTTTGGCTATTGGGCGGTATAGAAATGTAACAAATGACATGAAATGCTCTCCGACAAGATGACCTCTTGCTGTTCAGCCTCATTGTCTGGTACTGCCCCTGTATTTGGAAGTTCCACTTATCTACCATTTACCTAATAGCCACTGACTGAACTATTCCGTCATAAATTGGCCTAACAATGCAATCCTATGCATGTTTAGACAGAAAAAAGGCTACACCTCCCATCATGCCCCAAACAGCATGGATGCAGGGATGCCATTTCAGAATTCAAAAGTGGGAAGCAAGATTCAACTGGACTCCCTTCTCAAATATATTGAACGTGACATTTTGTGAAAGCCATGTGTGTTAAAAGCATTCTTGTCCAAACATGTATGATTACATGCTTAATTATCTTCTGCCCCCCCTTTAGATGGCCATAGGTATTACTTCAGTTGTAAGCACATGACTCACATTTCTCTTCCCCCCTTCCACGCTTTATTTATTTATTTGATCTATACTCCACCACTGAAAACGACACTCAAGGTGGCTTACAAAAGCAATTTAAAATAGATTAAAACAGTAAAACACATTAAAATACAATAAACACATAACAGTTACAGAATAAAAACAGCACCCAACACACAGAGCCTCTTACAGGGCAAAGGCCTTCTTGAATAAAGCGGTCTTTGCCTGCTGGCAGAAGGACAGCAGAGAGGGAGCGAACCAAGCCTCCCTGGGGAGGGAGTTCCACAGCCTGGGAGCGGCCACCGAAAAGACCCTCTCTTGTGTCGCCAGCAAATGCGCCTCTGATGGTGGCTGCCTTGAAAAGCTTCAAAACTGCTTTGACATTCCTGATACGTTAGGACAACAATGACAAAACTGTTTGCCAATCCTGAACAATAATAATAACAACAACAACAACAGCACTCCTCTGAGCAGGTGCAGCTTTGCATTTTAAGCTCACTTAAATCATAGCACCATCGTGACGGCAGGAATAAATCATGTTGCTTCTGCTGCCCTCATCACCTGGGTTGTCATCTGGAGGCCTCCTGGGCCAGCTTTGTACATACTCTGCTCTCTCTCACCTCGTCCTCCCGCAACGGCACCCCAAAGTCTCCCTCAGCCAGCATCCTACACCCGGCCTTCCCAAAGCCCTCCATTAAATGCGACGCATTCTAGTGTCACCAAGATGAATTGAAGCCGCCGACAGTTATCACAATGCGAGGCCCATCTTCCCCCTTCGACTTTCCCTCCTCCCCGCTGCCAACCTGCCTCCCCTGGCTGTGTCACTCTCTTTCTCTCCTTAAACGACATTATCTCATAAATAATATTTCTGCTTCGAGACAGCTCACTTAACTGTCAGGCCTAAGCAGACAGCCAGAGTGATGCGATATGATCCCTTTGACTACATTAGAGATTGTGGCAGGGAAGGAGATGGCAATGAGTTGAGGGAGGGGAATCACTTTGGCTGGGGACTTTTTGGTGATGGATCGGTCCCTAATGGCCCTGCTGATCGCAGGTAGCAAGGGAGGGTGGGGGGAAGGCTACCATCAGCTGCCCCGTAAAGCTTGTAAATCTAATCAGGCACTTGGAATGGAATGGCCTCGACAGTAGGGGAACAGAATACAGAAATCAACGTGAACTTTTGCCACAAGTTGAGGTGAAGGATGTGCATTGACAAAGGAGGAGGGGCACAGATGAATTCCAGAAGCGAGATGGAAGGAAGAGGAAGAGGAGGAGAAGGAAGAGGAAGGAAGAGGTGTCAGGATGGTCTCATTTAGGGTGCAATCCTGTGCATGTTTAGACAGAAAAAGGTCCTCCAATTCCCAGCGTGCCCCGGGCAGTCATGCTGGTTGGGGAATGCTGGGAGTTGTTGGACCTTTTTCTGTCTTAACTTGCGTAGGATTGCGCCCTTCGATGGCTGTTGAGGGTCAGACATATATTCTCATTTATTTACTTAAAATATTTCCAAACTGCCTCTCCAAAATTCTCCAGGGAGCTTACAAGAATTTTCCAGTGCTCCAAATCCCTGGGAGAGCCTCCGTGGAGAGAAGAGGTTCTCTCATTCAGAAAGGCGTCCTCTGTGTGTAGAGGGCAACGGACGCACACAAGGAGGGGCAGGGCTAGCGCCATCATCCACACTCCCTCTCCGCACACATTTACTTTAAGCATATTTAGAATTCCTGGACAGGGCCACAGACTATTTTGGGGCGGGCAACCTTCAGCCCTCGGCCTCGTTTCAAAAGCCCTCAGAAGATGATCAGTTCAGATTGCTGGAAAGAGCGATCTGTCCCCATCCTGACAGCCTGCTGGGTGTGAGGGGGGTGGGGAGAGAGAGAAGGGGGTGGCAGAAAGAGAGAGAGAAAAGGGGTCACCTTGCCCATTTTGTCTCTGGCTCCTCCCACATCTGGCTCTGCCCCCTCCCACCAGTAGCCTGTGGCCCTCAACACATTAACCCCAAGGGAATGCAACCCTCAGCAGAAAAAAAGAAAAATTCCGCATACTGGTCTAGTCATTATCATTCATTCTTAGTATCCAAGGAGCTAAGAAAAGGCCCTTCATATGGCTTATAGCACCCTGAACTGCAACTGCTTCTGAAGACAGCTATCAGATAAGATTGCCAACTGATCAGACAAAACAAATCGGCCCGGGCTGCTCTTATGCTTTTAACAGCAGCTTCTTGTACAGGCATCTGCAAGTGTTTCAAGGATATTTCACCTGACAGATCAAAGTGCACCTGATCACGTCTGATCTCGGAAGCTAAGCAGGGTCAGTCCTGGTAAGTACTTGGATAGGAGACCGCCTGGGAATCAGGCTTCCTGCATTGAGAAGGGGGTTGGACTCGATGGTCTTGTAGGCCCCTTCCAACCCTATGATTCTATGATTCATGGAGAGAAACAGGGTCACGTGCTAATGTTTACAATTCAAGGTGCTGTTAAAGGCACAGCTGCAAAATCTGGCTGGAAAGTTGGCAACTTTACTGTCAGATAGGGATGTATGGACTGTGTAAAATCTGTTCCATCTGTGTTTCATGGATAGTCAGGTGCCTTTTGTTCCATCATCCGCCCACAGACAGATGCGGATTTTTTTTTTTTGTCATGCAGAAAATACCTAAGTATTTACGCAAGTATTTACATAATTTATCTTAGTACGTAACATTTAGTGTATTGTCCCCATTCCTTTCAACATTTCCTCAGCAGAAACTTATGTATTTTCCTATGAATTTATATGCATAAATTTCAGGAAAGTAAAAAAATCATCTAAAAGTCCACAGCCTCCGCACGGCCTCAGGGGGTTGCTCCACAGCGGATTCTGCAGGTTGGATTCTTAGAAATTCGAGCTCATTTTAGTCCATCTTGAATTTCTCCAGCATCTCTACTGTCAGCTAATGCCCACACCCCTGCAGCATCCTGAGGTCCCAGGAGGGAGTGAAAGCAGAAGAATAAAAATTAAGCTCAATGAGGAAACAAAGGAGTGGAGCTGTGTGGATACCAACAGAGGGAGGAATATATTTTCCCCTTCATAATTCTAATTGTTCCAGTTAATGCTGGCAGGAAGTAAGCTCCCCCAGAGCCCCTTAACCACTCGGATAAGGCTGACACAGGTGTCTGCCCATCTTCCACAGCAAGAAGATGCACAGCAGGCTCCCTGCTTCTCTCTGCTGAATTTTCCACATTAAGTCAGATGAAGTTTTATGTTTACTTATTTTGGCCTGTCCTGGTCCTTGCACCTTTAACATCAACTGATATTCAGCAGTACAAGTGTGATCTGCAACACAATGTTGCGGCGTGGAGTTCTCCTGTTCATGATTCCAGTCAGTCAACTGCACCCTCCTTCTTTGCTCCATTCCTTTCCCCTTCTCACCTGGTCTCCTTTCCTCTCCCCGCAATGGTCAGGCAGGATTTTGTGGTTATTGAACACACTCAGTCCTCACTGGGCTGTTCTTGGGATCCCGCCCCCCCCTCCCAGTTTATTTTCCCTGAAGGTTTTTGGGTACTTCTGCAGACCTCCAGGTTCTCCAGAGCCCTGCTGCTCTTGTGTGGGGTGGTGCCATCGTAGCTACATATGCATCGGCACATGGGGCATTAACATCAGAAATAGAGGGAATGATGCTGCCTCTGACTGTAGAGGCTCCATATTATGCCATTATGACTAGTAGCCATAGATAGGCATATCCTCTGCGAACTGGACAATTTCATTTTAAAGACATCTATGTCCAGGCCATCAATGCATTAATTCTGGAGTTCTCAAACTACCCCCAGGATCCTCTTGAGAGAGCTGAAAATGACTGAGGCCCACCAGTCACAAAATGGTGGCAGGTGGAAATGGAGTTTGGCATAATCAACTAGCAATTACTGGTACCATTTTATATCTACATCTATTCTCTCTTTGGAAATTGCTAAATTATTTGCCACAGTTATTTCCTTGTAGCAGGGAGTTCCATAGTTCAGCGTTCCTCAAGTGAAGTACAGACATTGACTCTATCATGCCTCAGCCTCCCCATTTCAGGCCAAATTTGCTGATCTAGAGGCTCCAAGAAGAGAAGACTTTTTATTTTATATTGTTTTTCTCCCCCCCCCGCCCACCATATGCTTCTCAAACTATTCTTACTCATCTCCTCTCATTTCTCCTCCCCTTCTTTCATACTTGACTTGTACCCTATCTGAAATATCCTATTCTTTCATCCCTCCCTCCTGCACCGTTTACATTCACTTCCTTTTCTAACAGCTTCCCTCTCTTATCCCTTTCCTCTTTATACCCAGTTTTTAAAAGAATATTCTTAAACATGTTAGCCTTGCTCTCTACCCAACTACTGCTGGTATACCTGTGTATGCAGAGTGCATGGCATGGCCATGGTGCAGGGCAGTCAAGCAAAGAGGCACTAGGAAGTCTGTAACACTGAGACTAGGAATGTATGAGAATTTTATTTTTGTTCGTAAAACATGTGAGTGCGCCTGTTGGAAGCCCCAAATGTGATCACGAGCACGAATTGGCCGAAAATGATCGCAAATTGCCAGACACGTGCTTGCATTCGATTTGCGCAGCTTTCCCAGTTTGATTTTGCACAAATTCCTATTTTGTGCAAATTCTCCTGTAGACTGAATCAGCCCGGCTTCAGTCGATGGAGGAAAGTTGTGTAAATTAGGAAATTTGTACACATTTGGGGAAATTTGCCCACATTTTACGTTTGACCGCAGCTTGATTTGTATACATTTCCCGTTCGCAGCTATCACAAATGTGAACGGAAATCAGACATGAAAAGAGCAGCAAGATGGCATTTGGAGAATCCTAGCCATCTCAAACATCACTCATTCACACGTCACTCATTCACATCCCTAACTGAGATGCACCTGAAAGTGGAGTGAGACCCACTGGTGGGTCCCTGACCTACCCTGTCAGAAATGCTGCATTAATTCCATAAATTAATTGCACATTACATGAAGAAGTCTGTTCTTTTGTCTCTTCTGAATCTACCTCCAATCACATTAATCGATGGATTGCAAACTCTGGTGTTATGAGATTGGGAGAAAAAAACTTCATCTCTCTTCTCTCTCCACACCATGCATACTTTTATAAACCTTTATCATGCCCCACCCCCACTTTAGTGGCTTTTTTTCTAAACTAAAAAGCTCCGAATGCTTTAGCCCTTCCTTATAGGGACCACTATATGTGCTGTTTGTGAGTTCCTGGAGCATGTTTCTCCAAATTCTATCTATCTGTCCTCTGCAATCATCACACCATGCAGTCTTTGGCTTATTTAACCCAGTAACTTGCTGAGACTTTTAACAGATCATGCAGTATTTGCACGGAAGCCATCAGAATGGATGAGTTGTCATGTCAGGGTGGAGCCCTCTCCCCCTTCTTCTGCCATAGCCTGCTAGCTATTAAATTCTCTTGTAGAAAGCTTGCTGCAGGCTTGATGTTTCCATTTCCAGCGACAGAGATCTGGATCAGATTTACTGTCCTGTCCAATAAAACAGCAATGGCAGCATCATTTCTGGTGCAATAGTACACAGACAGAATTATTCAAGTGCCCGGTACCCACAGGGTGAAGGGGAAAGAAAAGCATTCTTAATGTCTAAAACGAATGCTGTGGCAGACTCTAAGGTGGCCAGCTTCAAAGAATTAAAATTAACATTTTAATTCTGTTTGTTTTGTTTTAAATGTCATAATTGCAACAATTATAGCAAACTTAGTCAAAGAGTTTAATCCTATGCAAGTTTACTCAGAAGTAGCATGGCTTGTTTGTTCATGCATTTATATGTTTATATAGAGCGCTACAGAGTTACACGCCAGGTGATATAGACAACTCTCTGCTCCCAAGGTGCTTACAATGGCAGAGTGTCACATTCCCTTGGCCCCCACCTTCCTCATGCACACACACAAGAAGAGAGGCTTCAGTCTCACGCCTTTAATTCACTATCAACGGTTCATTACAGATGCAAATCCCTGAAGACTCTCAGGCTACAAAAGAATAACAGCAGGGAATCCAAATGGGAGCTACAATGTTGCTAGCAGTTTGAACAGGGACTTGCTGGCTAGAATAACTTAGGGAGGGAAACCCCTCCCATCCAGGGATGCTCCCCTACTTTGACCCTCACTCATCACCACCTCTAACTTTTCCCACTTTGCTCTGCGCTGCAGTCTAGCATCCCTCAGGTCACGCCCCGTGCTCTCCTCCTTTTCCTCCTGGATTCTCACGGAGGAGGGTGGGTGGGGCGGGGGCTTCAGGCCCAGTCATCTAGGTGCTAGCCTCCTGAGAAGCAAGCATATCCATGTCTGAACTGGCTGGGGAAGATGCCTCTCCCGGTTCTTGCTGTTCCCCTTCTGAATCTGAACTGCTAACTATCTCCATATGCTCAGAATCAATCCCGACATAGAGCAACCCTTTTGGGGATGGTGGGCACATTTGGAATTTTGAGAGAGTGTCATGGGTGCTCTCACAAAATGGCTGTCATGGGGCAGGGACTTGCCTGCTCATAAAATGGTTACGGTGGTGGGTCTGGCCAGTCAGAAAACATCCGTTCCCCAGAAGGCAAACTGGTGAGATTAAAAGTAAAATAACCTATGTATAAGACAGAGGTGGGGGTCTGAGCTTCAATACACAAAACCATTATTTTGAGCCCAAGTAAAGATGGGGCAGCCCGTTGCTTTGCAACAAACCAAAAAAGGTAAAGGTGTCCCCAACCAGTCATGTCCGACTCTAGGGTGTGGTGCTCGTCCCCGTTTCTAAGCCGAAGAGCCAGCGCTGTCCGAAGACACTTCCGTGATCATGTGGCCGGCATGACAGAACACCGAGGTGCATGGAACGCTGTTACCTTTCCCGCCGAGGCGGTACCTATTTATCTACTTGCAATTTCTTGCTTTCAAACTGCTAGGTTGGCAGAAGCTGGGACTGAAGACGGGAGCTCACTCCGTCACGCAGCACTCGGGTCTTGAACTGCTGACCTGCCGACCTTCCAGTCTGCAGTTCAGCGTCTTAACCACTAAGCCACTGCGCCCCCTTGCAACAAACCAACCTCCTAGTTAAAAAATAATAATAAAAAATCTTAAGAAATAAAAATCAGGAGGGGTAGGGAGCCTGGCGGGAGGTAAGAGAAGTCTATGCGGGCACATCGGTGCCCATAGGTACCACATTGGAGACCCCAGCAGTAGAGGAAGGTGGGAGACAAGCATAGGAAAGAATGGGGACAGATGCCGTTACATGCACTTAAAGTTTGCCCACTGTTGGGAATAGGGACATTGGAGAAATCTGCCATGGAATCAAATCAGTTCATATTTCTATGAATCCAACCTATGGATTCTATAGCAGACTGGCTTTTTCTGAGTCACACGGATCCCGTGGACTTGCTGACTGTTTTTTTTTAAACTTTCTGGAATTTTATGCAAAGGTAGTAACAGAAAAATATGTAATTAAAAAAAAAAAAAACTGGCTGAAAATGCACATTTCCCCCATAAACTAAAGCATGAAAATGCAGATTTTGGAGTGATTTGTGCATTTGGGGTGGGGTGGGGGGTGGGATTTGTACATTTTCACAAATGTGTATTTGTGTAAATGTGAACTGGCGCAAATGAGAATTTGTGTCAGTTTGGGAAACTGGAAACAATCCGATTCCATCAATGAGCAGATGATGGAATGAAAAGCACCTGACAATCCACAAGATTTTACAAAATCTATACATCCCTAGTTGGGAACGAGGATTCAGAGGATAAGCCGAAGCCCTTGCAGAAAAGGAGGGTTTCGAGGAGGACCTGAAGGAAGGGAGAGAGATGGAGTGGCACAGCCATATTCATTGATATGTGCAGCAAAGGGTGGATCACTTTGTTTCCCTTCCACTCCAGAAATAATTGGGGAAGGGCCAGATCATTTCCAGCAGCCACTACAAACCCTTCCCTCTTCCTTGGCAAGTTAGAGAAAGGGGTGTGGGGTGTGGGTGAGAATTGGGTAGTGTTCACACTGGGTGCTGTGGTAAGTCCAGCCTGAAATGCATTCCATTAGAATCAGACCTGGAGGAGTATGGGAACAATTCTGATTTGACCAGAGGAGGTGGGTACAGATGCCAGAATTAGGTGGTTTTTGTTGTTGTTGTAATATTTGCTTCTTTACAAAGATGCATTTTAAACAGCAGAGATCAGACAGACCATGCTAGTCTGTAGGATACTGACAGGCCACCCAAAGTAAACAGCATTCCCTTGGAGCCCCCACCCTACCCTGCTCCACTCTAAACAGCTGTAACTCCCCCCACGACACACACACACTCAGATTTCTCCCCCCTTAGCTGACTAGATTCCGGCTGCCACACTGTTCCTGTCCCAGCTTCCAGCAGGAGGGGTGCATCACAAATTTCTTCAGCTAGTAGCCACCAGCCATCAATGCTTAGTTAAGTGAGCATCTTGTAGCCATTGCTTCCCATTTTTCCTGCCCCTGCTGGCCTGTGCCTTTGAACTGCACAGAAATGAAACAGCCAAAGGTCTTCCCAGCATGAAGCTAAAGGGGATCAGTTGTCTATATCATTTCTGCATGTCAGGCTGTGAAGCATAGGGACATGGGCAGGATAAAAGCTGGGTACCTTCAGTACTGCTCAACTCTGTCCACTTAAATCACAACTGTTTTGATTGTAAGCAGTTTGGGGAGCCTTTTCGGCTGAAGAGCAGGGTAAAAATGCTTTAAATAGATGCACTTTAATGTTTGCAGGACTGGGGCCCTTAATGCTTTGCAAAAGAACTCCATGCACAAACCACTCTTTCCTGCTTTTCTTGCTCATGTCCCTCTCAAGTTGTTGATTTCACTCTGGGGAGTTTGGTGGTTCAGCCAGGTTCTAACAAGTGCTAAAATCCAAACTGAGAGACCCATGAAGCCAGTGCTATGCTATGTGCACTTGAGGGCAGGCCCTCTATTCTGCAGAGGGAGTCCAGAGATGCCTTCAATCAGGCCAATGTGTTTGAAATTATTGGCGATTTCATGCACATTCCTTCAGGTAGAGTGTCAGCTTTGCCAGGGACTGACCTCCAGGAAAGGCAGGGAAGATACGCAAAGGTCACTTGCTGATGAGGCTGGATGCCAAGTGATGCTTGAGGCATGATGGTTTAAGGCCAGAGATCATAAAGCTCTGTGTTTTAAGCTCTGTGTCAGGCAGTATCACTTTTTGGATGGGTAGATGCATGTCCATTTCCCTTTCAATTCCAGCCATGGATTGATCAGAGGGCTGTTTGTGGCTACTTTCCTAGATGGTAATGGGAATTACTATTAATTTTGTGTGTGCCAACAATAAAGAAGCCTACCTCTAGGGTGTTGTTAAATAGTAACTGAGACCATAAGAACATAAGAAGAGCCATGCTGGATCAGACCAAGGGTTCATCTAGTCCAGTATTCTGTTCACCCAATGACCAACCAGCTGTCGACCAGGGACCCACAAGCAGGGCATGAGCGCAACAGCACCCTCCCACCTATGTTCCCCAGCAACTGGGGTACATATGTAGGCATACTGCCTCTGATACTGGAGGTAGCATGTAGCCATCAGGACTAGTAGCCATCGATAGCCTTCTCCTCCATGAATTTGTCCAACCCCCTTTTAAAGCCATCCCAGTGGGTGGCCCTCACTACATCTTCTGGTAGCGAATTCCATAGTTTAACTATGTGCTATGTATGAAGAAGTCCTTCCTTTTACCTGTCCTGAATCTCCTACCCGTCAGCTTCATGGGATGATCCCATTGGGCTTGAGTATTATGAGAGAAGGAGAAAAAAATGTCTCCCAATCCACTTTCTCCACACCATGCATAATTTTGTACACCTCTATCAGGTCTCCCTTTACCATTTTTCTAAGCTACACAATCCTAGATGTTGTAATCTTTCCTCATAGGGTAGTTGCTCCATACTCTTGATAATTTTAGTTGCCCTTTAGTTACCTTCACTACAGCCCTGTAAGCAATGTCCCAATTATTCCCATTTTAAGGCTGAGATATAGAGAATCCTTCTTTACTACTGAGTTGGCAGTCTGCAAAATATGGACTGGAATTCCAGATCTGGGCTCTGGTTCTGAGAGTTGCCCATCAGTGCACTGAGGTATCTTTCTCCACAGCTGGGTCTCTTTCACCTCTCTCCCTCCCATCTCTTGGAGGTGAAGCAGAGAAGCTATCAGCAGTTAAACAGTCACTGGATATGGGGAAAATCATCTCTCGTGGAATGCAGCTTGACCCTTCTCTGCCCCTTCATGGCAATTTCTCTTTGAGTGCTTTCTAGATAGCAGCAGCAGCAGCAGAAAAAGAGAAAGTGGACTTCGGTGCTGAGAAATCACAGCAGGAATAGAGAGAGAGGGAGGATTAACTCCACCAGTCCCTGAAGAAATTTACTTCAATCTAGTTGGAAAAATAACATCAGCCTTTGCAAAACAGCTCTTATAATAATTGCTTTGTCCACTCTTAAAATGGGTGTAAAACAGTTATTCTGGCTGTGCATGGAGTAAGGGACAAAGAGAGGTTCTTGTCCGTCTTAACGTTATGTCACCACCATCTGTTTTTCAAGCAATGTGTACAAGAACACATCTTGGAAAACTGGACCAGTCTATGTCTTGTTTCTATGGTTGCCCCCCCCCTCTTTTTTTTCTGGCCCTGCTCCTCTGTGGTGGTTGTTTTAACTCATATGCACATTTGTGCAATCTAACTTAATTAATCAACTAATACCAGTATGGTTAATCAACTAATATTTATTTTACTGAGTGACAGTCCTAGCTTCCCACACATAAGAAAGCCCCACAAAAAGAGAACTAGTAAAGCAAGGAGAGGTGGTGGGCTCTCCCACACTGGAGGCATTCAAGACGAGGCTGGACAGCCACTTGTCAGGGATGCTCTACCTTGGATTCCTGCATTGAGCAGGGGGTTGGACTTGGTGGTCTTATAGGCCCCTTCCAACCCTGCTATTCTATGATTCTATGAGAAAGCAGGGACTGGGCTGGACACAAAAAAGAGGCAAAATTACTGCTGGCACTCTTGGGTTTCCCAGGGTCTCATGGCCGCCAACCCCTGCATCCACTATTCCCCCTTAGAACGTAGGCAGGAAGCACTGCCTTCCCTTTGATTGCCTTCAAGACAACCCTGCACCAGGACAGCATCATGTCCAATTATTCTGAAGCCACAGAGTGAGGGCAAAGCTTTCTGCCTACACTCTAGGAGGAAGCGTGGTGGCAGTAGTGGGATGTTTGCTGCCAATTACTGGGTGTAGAAAACCGAGGAGAGCTTCCAGCTCTGTCGCAGGTTTGAGCAGGCCCTCGGCAAAGTGTCCACTGGTGGATCCCTCCTAAGACGGTGGGTCTCTGTGAGATTACTTGATAGGGGCACCCGGAAGCAGTGCCGTGTAGGTTGGCCACTTACAAATCACCAAAGAAGAGGAAATGCGCCACCCCAAAAGAAGACACGCATTTGCATAAAAGTTGCATATGCTAATTTCTATGTATAGGTGGAAAACTGGAAATTATTGTTATTATCTAAATAGAAATGCAGAGCATCTCACCATAGGCTGGAAGACTGTGACCAGGTGACCTGTGTGCCTTGCTCAGTTTCCTGGCTAGGCGCTAACTGGGCAACTTCAAGGCTCAGCTCTTCCTTCTGATGGTTTTTAACTTTATACCAGACTTGGACTGGACAGGCCTTTGAACAGAGGACCGCTGCAAATAAAGGATGGTCCTCTGGCAACCCTTCCAACAGAACACTGTCCTCTGCAAAAGGGGACACCTGGCAACCCTCGCTTGTGATTAGCACTGGCTGGCTTGGGGATGCCATTTTTAATTTCCTCACAATGTCCCTGATGTACAGCTGCTCCAGTGGATTGTGGGAAATTTTAAATGGCCATTCTGAGCCGCTTTGTGTAGTGAGCCTAGGGCAGGCATCAAGCAGTGTTCAGGCTTGGCGGCTTCTAAGGGCGCTGTGTACGGGTGTTGGGGCCTGCCGCTAGGACCCTGAAACAGACGATGGCAGCAAGAAAACCTCACCTTTGGCCTCTGATACCTCCCTCCACCCACAGTTTGACCTTGCCTGGTTAACCGGGCAGGAGCTTTGGCCTGCTGCACTCCCAGCTCCAGGTTCCAGCACTTGCTGAATTTATGGGCTCTGAACTTATGCATCCTCCTGGTCTAGATTCCAGCACAGCTTCTGTACACCCTGGGCAGGGTCTCAGAGCCAAGATCTTTTATGTTGTCTCCTCTCTCTAGGGATGATGCCAAAGAAATAGCTGGAGAATCCCCAGAAGTGGAGGAGCGGCACCCACAACTGCCATGGAAAGCATACACAGAGCAGGAATCGCCCCTGCACATTCTCTGTAACTTCCCAAGGAACCCCAGGAGGGCTACTCGATGCAAGGAAGGGAGAGGGAAGGATTCTCTGCCTATTCTGCTGTTCAGGTAACGAATCCAAGTCAGGCCCTCGCCAAAATTTTTAGGTCAGAGATAATTGGGAACCCTTCACGCGGGGCTATAAAACATCCTTTAATACGCTGGAACTATCTAGTTAAATGCCAATTATGGAACCCCATAAGCTTCCCGGCTGCAATGTATTAATAACACAATTAAACATGTATTGCTTTAATGCAAATTTAAAAAATGAAGTTAATCGGATGGCGGTGCAACTCCAGGAAGTGACCATTTAGCAAACTAATGTCTATTTAATGAGTGCCCCCTCCCCAATAATCTAAAACATGCCAATCTTTTTCTTCTCAGAACACGATTAGAATCGTGGTTTGTGGGATTCCATCTCAGCTTTCCCTATTTTGGCAGCAACTTGAGCTTTCGGACAGCTGTTTAAAAGCTTAAAATCCATGAATGGACCCGCCTGCTCCCTTTTCTCTTCATTGCCCAGCTGGGAACAGCTGGAGGGAATACATCTTCCCACCACCAGCTTCTTCTCTGATATTTACAGTTGGTTCTTCCCATTGTACCATTTTTGGACTGGTTTTTTGTTCTGTTTTGTTTATATTGGTGCTGCATGGCAGTGATGCCCACTGATACATAGAATTCGCCTCCCCAGTGGTAGAATGGTGGTTTTCAATTGGATTAAGAGCCAAAGTACACACTCATAAATATCACATGGCGAAGTCTCTCTAGGACTGTTCCATTCCACAAGGAAGGTGAGGGGGGCTGCATGTGTGACTCCTCCCCACATGAAAGACTCCCTACTCATGGAAATAGAGCATGCCCCAGAAAAGGGTGCCAGCCTCACCTCCAGGAAGTGGTAATTTTATAGGTGCAAGGATGGGTGGGAGTTAACATAGAGGAACATTCAAACATGGGATGCTCCACTTGCATTCTGAAATGGAACTTTTCTATGAGGGTTCAACCACATGATATATTTTTGAATATATTTGATATAAGAGTTCGTATAGTGTATTGGATAGCATACACCTAGGGATGTATAGATTGTGTAAAATCCATTCCGTCTGTGTTCCACAGATAGTCAGGCACCTTTCGTTCCACAGTCTGCCAATCTACGGAATTGAGTTTTTTTAAGTTCCTGAATTTGCACAAATTCGCATGCACAAATCTCCCCCCTCCCCCCAAATGCACAAAATCCTCCCAAATGTGCATTTTCACACTTTAGCCTATGGGGAAATGTGCATTTTTGGCTGGTTTTGTTTTCATTTTTTGCATATTTTTCAATGATGACATTTGCAGAAAATCGGGAAAATTAGAAAAATGATCTGCAAGTTGGCGGAATCCACCCAAGAGAGGAAAAACCAGTTTGCTGCAAAATATGTCAGTCAGTTTAATCAAAATCTGAACTTATTTGGTTCCACTGGGGATTTCTCTGATATCTCTAAATACACCTAGAGACCATCTAGCTGTCAGTCCTGCAAGACCTGTTCCCTGTTCCTCTACCTGGTTCCTTCCACCTGGCTTGGGAGGGCGGGCCCCTGACTGACTCCAGCTACAAAGGCCGGGGCTTCTGCTGTAAGTGCCTAGAGACCAGCCGGTTGGGGTCTTGTTTAGGTTTTGTGGCTGGGGTGGTCTTTAGCTTTAAAGGAGATTATTACTTTCTTGTTGTTGTTCCTATTTCAGTTTTTGTTTTGTAATTCTCTTTTGTTAAGCCTTAGCATGAATTGTTAGTGGATTGTTTAATCTTGGTCTATATTTATTGTAACATGTTTAACGTATTTGTATGATTATTTAAATTCTGTCATGATTTGATTATCTGGTAATATTGCTGTCTTTTATGTATTTCCTGATGCTCAAAGCCACTTTGAGCATGTTTTTACTGAGAAACAGTGGCATACAAATAAACTGGTGATGAACATGACAATCACATTTTGGCAGAACCAGCCCTGGCCAAACATAAGTGATGCAGGAACCTTCTGACTTTTTAACGTTTTGAAGCAGGAAGCTGGGTGGGCGTGTGTGTGTGTCTGTGTTGGGCGGGTTCAATTTTGATTGCAGCAGTGGTACAAAAGGCCCAAATTGTACCCCACCCCCAAGCGGAGCTTAGCCCCATGGTGAAAAAATAAAATATAAGTGCTTGTATTGGGCCTGTATTTTTTTCCTTCACTGAGACTAATAACAGTGGTGTGTGTGTGTGTGTGTGTGTGTGCATGTGTGTGTGCGAGAGAGAGACCTGCTTCACATGTATTGAAAACCAGACTATGGGTAGAGTATGGGTTGTTGAATCCTGGGTTGTTGTTACATGTGAACCTGGAACTATGGGTTAAGTATGGGTTGTTAACCATGAACAATCTAGGAAAAGAAAGCATGGTTTGTTGTTGGGTTGTGAACTTTGGGATGTTTAAACTCTGGGTTGTCATTTTGTGCAAACCCAGAACCATGGCTTGTTCACAGGTTGTTTCGCCAGGCTACAGAGGTGGTGGGAAAGAGAGCCAAAACCCCCCAGCTGCTCTACATGCCAGTACTACAGTGCAGAAGGACATTTGGGATAGAGGAGGGAGTGGGCAAAGGAGGAGGGAATCAAATAATCCAGGAATTATTTTTTTAAAAGAACAACCTACACTTTGCACAGACAAATCATGGATAAACTTTGGGTAAGGCAACATCCCATACTCTGGTTGCCATTATGTATGAACCAGGTCTGTGTGTGCATGTGTGGCTGCTCTAATCAAATGCCGAGCCCCACAGCTGCTTCAATTTTTTTTAAAAAAAAAATCTTAGGCGATCTTATTACAGATCTTCTGTGTCAGGTGAGGATTAGCCCTGAGTCAAGCTTAACTTGCAGGGTTGTGAGCGTAAAATGAAATAATCCCAGTTTTATTGTCCTGACATCGTTGCAGTTAAGGACAGGATACAAATCCCATATTTGGGAACAGAGAGTCCCAAGACATTTGGTACCTGAGGAAGAAGACCAAAAGGGACAATTTGCTCAGCACTTTGCCGACAAAATCGCTCGGATCCGCTCTGACTTGGACGCTATAGTTGCTACAGACCCAGAGGATGTAACTTTGGCCCCTGCTTGTCCAGTGTTGTTGGATACTTTTGAATTTGTACAGCCTGAGGATGTGGACAGGATCCTCGGAGAGGTGAGAGCCACCATGTGTGTTCTAGATCCTTGCCCTTCCTGGCTCATAAAAGCAGCCAGAGGTGGACTGGCTGAGTGGGTAAGCGGAGTGGTTAATGCCTCCCTTAGGCAAGGCAGAATTCCAGCCTGCTTGAAGGAGGCGGTGGTGAGACCTTTGTTAAAAAAGCCCTCCCTGAACCCCACTATATTGGATAATTATCGGCCAGTCTCCAATATTCCATTTCTGGGCAAGATATTGGAGTGCGTGGTGGCCTCCCAACTCCGGAGATTCCTGGATGAGACAGATTATCTAGATCCATTTCAATCTGGCTTCAGACCTGGTTATGGGACAGAAACAGCTTTGGTCGCCTTGGTGGATGACCTATGCCAGGAACTAGACAGGGGGAGTGTGTCCCTGTTGGTTCTGTTGGACCTTTCACCAGCTTTCGATACCATTGACCATGGTATCCTTCTGGGCCACCTCGCTGGGATGGGACTTGGAGGCACTGTTTTACAGCGGCTCCATTCCTTCTTGGACGGGCGGACCCAGAAGGTGGTGCTGGAGGAGTCCTGTTCGACTCCCTGGCCATTGGCTTGTGGGGTCCCTCAGGGTTCTCTTTTGTCCCCCATGCTATTTAACATATACATGAAACCACTGGGGGAGGTTGTCCGGAGTTTTGGGGTTCGGTGTCACCAGTACGCTGATGACACCCAACTCTACTTTTCCTTTCCATCTAATTCCAAGGAAGCTGTTGGGTTGCTGAACCGGTGTCTGTCGGCAGTAATGGACTGGATGAGGGCAAACAAATTGAAGCTTAATCCAGACAAGACAGAGGTGCTCCTGGTCAGTCGAAAGGTAGATCAGGGAATAGGGATACAGCTTGTGCTGGATGGGGTTACATTCCCCCTGAAGACACAGGTTCGCAGCTTGGGTGTACTTCTGGATTCAGCTCTCAGCCTGGATGCCCAGGTTTCAGCGGTGGCCAGGAGTGCATTTGCACAGTTAAAGCTAGTGCGCTAGCTGCGCCTGTTCCTTGAGATGTCTGACTTGGCCACAGTGACACATGCCTTAGTTACATCCCGTTTGGATTACTGCAACGCGCTCTATGTGGGGCTGCCTCAGAAGAGTGTTCAGAAACTTCAGCTGGTTCAAAGAACTGCGGCCAGACTGCTGACTGGGGCTGGTTACAGGGAGCATACAACTCCCCTTTTAAAACAGCTTCACTGGCTCCCAGTCTGTTTCCGGGCACAACTCAAAGTGCTGGTTATGTCCTATAAAGCCCTATACGGCTCGGGTCCAGGTTATCTGAAAGACCGTATTCTCCCTTATGAGCCTACTCGTGCCCTGAGATCTTCAGGGGAAGCCCTTCTCGCCATCCCACCATCATCACAGGCATGCCTGGTGGGAATGTGGGAGAGGGCCTTCTCGGTGGCTGCCCCAAGGCTCTGGAACTCCCTTCCCAGGGAGGCGAGAGTGGCACCCTCCTTGATATGTTTTCGCAGGCATGCAAAAACTTTTTTTGTTCCAGCAGGCCTTTGGGGATAACGAGTCTTGACCTGGGAAAATGCGATGTATGGATACCATTTTTGTTGTTCTGGTTGTCTTTTAATGTTTTAATATATTTACCATTTTAATATTGATGATTTAATTATATTTTAAACTTTTATACAGTTGTATTTATATTTCTATGTTTTAATTGTAGCAGTTTTAACGTTGTAAGGCCGCCTTGAGTCCCAGTATTGGGAAAAAGGCGGGATATAAATAAATATCATCATCATCTGCCACAACAATACTGAGATAATTAAAAGCTAAATAGGCAATTCGTTGGCTCTTAGAGGTATGGTACCTTGTTCTCACCACCTGAGATGGGCTCACTCATCCTGCCTAATAGTTGACAATATTCATCAACTATCAACATTCATCAACACGTGTAATTCTGTTGCCACAGGCTTGAATCTGAATAACGGATTTTTTTAAAAAAATCACACCATGTGTGTTAATTGACTTACGTAGTACCAGAATGTTTGTTATCAGCAACAGCTGCATTGCAAATGACCCTGGGTAATAATGTGACTTTCACTATCAGGACTTCCTGCACTGAATCTCCTTCTGACCCACTGTCTACAATTCTCTCTCCCCTGCACCCCCCCCATATGTACTGTATAAAAAACCTGAAACTCTCCATGAAGCTCCATGCATCTGATGAAGTGGACTACAGACCATGGAAGCTTATGCCAGAATAAATTTGTTAATCTTTAAGGTGACACAAGGCTTTTCCCCCCTAAGAGTTGAGCCAACCCTTTTCCCGACCATGTATTTAGCTGTGCATGAGATAGCTGGAGGAGTTCATATACCTTGGAATCAGCATTCCTTTCCTGGAGTGTCGATCAAAGGGATATGTCAGAAATTTCTGAAATGAGGGACTACCAAACAGATGCACCCCCCCCCCCGGTGTATTTTTTGCAGCATCGGCCTTTTTGCAACTACCAGGGCACCTCCTAAGTAGGCTTGTGTCAACGGAACCATTTGGAATGGTTCACTGTGTATCCCTGTTGCTGCTCAGCACATAATGCTCAAAATGTTTGGGAAAGTGATTGGCTCACTGCATGCCAGTTGATGGCTGGCACATGGGGTGAACCACCGAGATGAATGGTTTAACATGCAGAAATGCCAGACAAGGCGGATTCAAGGCACGTTCTACCATGTCCAAATGGTCATGGAAAACAGCACATGTTCCAGCTCTCCTCAGGGAGATGCAGCAATTTCCCTGCAGAAAGCGCAAAGCTTGTGAGGTCAGGACCGGCTGGAGTCTCTCAGTGACGGGTGATCAGTTCAGGCTGACAGGTGTGAAGTTGGCAATTTTCTCTGCAAAAACGGCGAGATAAACAGGCTGGCGGCAGTTGGAGGAGATGGAGAGGGACATGAAGATAAGGGTGGTGGGGGTGGGGGGAGGATGGAAGCATAAAAGATGGACAGCTGGAGCTGATCACTCGGCCAGGTCTGTCATGGACCAGAGGAAGGGGAGAGGATTAACCCTAAACTGACTGGTCCACCCACTTCAATCAACAGCATTGGGATGAGATGGAAAAGGAGCTGATCATGGGTCCAGCATCCTAAAAGAGCAAAGAGAAGCCTCTTCTCTACATTACATAGGGGAGGCCAGTTGGAAATACATCTGTCCTGATTTGAGCAGAAGTGGGCTTGCTTCAGTTTTCCTATCACAATTTCCATTTTCAACAGGGTAGACTTTTTTTGCTGAGATGATCAATTGACTTTCTGAAAAAAATAACAGCGTGGCTCTCAGCCATTTGGCACAATTTGATCATATCCGTTCTCACCTTGCTCTCCATGTTCAAATCCTTGTTTGTGGATATTACATGGTTTTGTTTGGGCTCATGAGATCATGTGGGTCTTCAACCTGATGCCACCCAGCTAATGGGATGCTATGCCATACAACACCAAGATGCTGGGATGACACTGACCTTGGGTAAATAAACTGTGTTGGTCAGCAAAACCAATCAGCTTCCATGGAGCAAGCAGGATAATGGTACATCAGAGGTGTTGAAACTCTTTCAGCCCAAATGCCAAATTTCATTTCAGAGAAGCCCTCGGGGGCCACATTCCAGTGGTGGGCAGGGCAGAAGGCAAAAGGGGCAGGGCCCAAATTACCAAAAATACTAGCATATTTTAGCTTAACACCCTTACTGCCAGTAAGCTTTAGGAGAGGCATTTCAACCTCTTAGAATGGGGGGAAACACTGCACAAAAGCCAGGAAACCACCAAACAAAAAGCCAGGAAACCACCAAACAAAAAGCCCCAAAGCCAGGAAACCACAAAAAGCCAGGAAACCACCAAACGATTGGTGGTTGGGGGAAGGGGTGTGTCCTCCTGGGGAACCCCAGGGGACTGGATCAGGACCACAGGTGGAATGGATTTGATCCCTGGGCTTGAGGTTCTATATCCCTGTGTTCCATAATGACGACCAAAGAAAAGCGAAAAAAAGCAAAGCAAAAAGGAATCATACTGGCTTCATCGAAAGCAGGGCCTGGAACCATCTGCCAGGGATGCTGCAGTTGCATCCTGCACTGTAAATACACTGAGCAGGAGGCTGGACTAGATCAGGGGTTGGCAACATGGCACCCGCAGGTGCACTTGCACTTATGCCCTCTAGGATCCCTGATTGTGCCCCTGATGGGCTTTCCCCCACCTCTGTTAAGGCCAACGGTGCTATCTCATTCCATTGACTTTAACAGAGGTGGAGAAAGGGGTCCCCTGCCAACAAATGGGTGGATGGGGGAAGCCCACCCACCACCAAGGATCCTGTTGCCTTGCCCCAAAGGTCTTTGGTGGGGGTGGGCTTTCCCTGTCCCCCAGTTTTTCAACATGGGAACCCATTTCCCCAGTTCTATTAAAGCCAATGAAGTAATATTGTTCCATAGATCTAACAGAGTTGGGGACAAAAGTCCTCTGCCAAAATAAAATAAAAAAATAAAAAGGGCAGGGGCAAGAAAAGAGAGAATCTAGGGAAGAAGGGCAAGAAAAGTGAGAATCCTGGAAAACAGTGACAAATATGTCCACATGTTCAAAGGTCTAGACTACGTCTAGACTAGATGACCTCCAAGGTCTGTTCCAACTCCCAAACTCCACAATGATATAATTTAAAGACTAAGGATGCTGTCTTTAACTTTAGAAGCTGATCTACCCTATCAAATACTACATCACATATCAATAGCAAGAATTTGCATATGTCTGGATTTAGGGATGAATTGTGCAATTCACTGGCATTAAAATGTAGGAAATAACGTTCCAAGTTTAATATTTAACTTTCTGATTATTTTGAGTTAAAACATGCTTCATAGGCTCAGGCTAGTATTACTGCAGGAATCTTGTTTAAGATATCCCATATGAACTGGACCTGAACCAGTTATTAAATCATTACATGCTTTAAGTGGAGCGAGATCATAAGAAAGTCTGTCACCACTGAATCCAAACCAGGACAGAACCAAAATCAGGAATATTTTGATGGTATGCTTGCATTGCATGTTGGACTCATATTCTAGTGCCACCTCTGCAAGAGACTCCTCCTATGGCATTGAGTAAGGCCTGGTCTCTACCTGGAGCAGAATGAGATGGCAGAATACTAAGGTATTAGTATTCCTGCATGGACTGTACCACTTCTGATGGCAGGAAGAGAGGTGCCTATTTTAATACTCCCCCTTTGCACATAGAAGAAAGGCAGTATATTGGGGGAGTGATTCTAGCCCTGCAACCTCCCTGCTGGGCTAGTTTTCTACTTGCAGGAAGGGTTTAACTCCCCTTCTATTAATGTAAGGGAACATTTTTAAATGTGACCCCCCCACACACACACCTGCAGTCTGAAGTGGAACAGTCCATGCAGGGCTCTACCCACTTGTTGCCCTGCAGGAGCAGACCAGATCTGAGTTGCTCTCTCCCAGAATCTGCTTTCTTTTTTTTGCCAAGAAATACTCGTGACCTGGATTGCTGGGTAAACAAAAGAAAGGCTGTAAGACTATTGCACCCACTTCCTCAAATAAAAGAAGGGCTATGTAAGGGCTATGTTATATTAGCAATAGGGGAACATATCTTCATTCTGTCTCTGTGCATTGCCTTTACAAAAAGGAGGAGGAAGCTGAGACTCAGATCTCCCCGTTCCACTGATGCCCTGTATTCGGGTCAAGCTCCCTCCCAACTGCTGCTTGGGTCCCAGCCAAGCTGCTGAGGATGGGGACCTCCAAAGGAAACAACGCTGGAAGGAAATGGGGTAAATTCATAGTGAGGGTTACAGAGGTGATTCATCTGCCAAGCTGTGCAAGGGAGAAGTGTGGTGGGGCCAGGGGGAGGCCGCTTCCACAGAGGGTGGGGGATGGCAGTGGGTCTGCTGCGGATAACTTGGGCACACAGCGGGACTCAGGCATTGCAAAGAGAACAACCAAATGCAGATAGATCTGGGCCCAGGCAAAGAAGTAGATGGCCAGCTTCGTTCAGGGAAAGAAGAGAGCATCCAGGAGACCACGGACCTCTTGAGCTACCTTCATGACACCACCTGTCCTGACTGGGAAGGCTTTCTGTGCAGGAATGAACTGCATTCTGCCTCCCTGCTCATCTTGACACACACATACGCCCCGCCACCTAGTCCAGCCTTTCCAAACCTTGTGCTCTCCGTATGTGTTGGACTGCAGGGGGCCGTAGCTCAGTGGTAGAGCCCCTACTTTGCATGCAGAAGGTCCCGGTTCGATCCCTGGCATCTCCAGGCAAGGCTGGAAAAAACCCTGCCTGAAAGCCTGGAGAGCTGCTGCTGGTCAACGTCAACAATACCAGGCTAGATGGAGCCAGGGTCTGACTCAGTATTAGTATGGTCCTAAATCCCATAATTCCCAGCCTGCCTGGGAAAGATGGGAGTGGCACTCCAGCACATCTGGAGAGCACCACTCCCTCAATTGGCATAAGCCTTCAGGAAAGTGGGGGGCAGCTTCTTGATTCTGCCATTTATCACTTACTTATTATGATTGATTGATTCATTGTTTGTTTGTTTGTTTATTACATTTCTATTCTGGCCAATAGCCGAAGCTCTCTGGGCGGTTCACAACGGATGCCTACCAGATGGGTTGGATTGCAACTATTTTTATGCAACTATTTATTGTTATGACTGAAGTTTACAACTAGGAGGATCTACAACTGGATGCCTACAATTACGCTATGGTGTGAGGCTCTACTTTAGCTGGCACTGGTCTCTGTAAGCCACAGACACAACTTGAGAAACACCTCCTGCCATCCCCCAGCTCTCCTCTGTGGGAATCTTGGACTCACACCTGTTCCTTGTTTGTTCCAGGGAAACCCAAGCCTTGCGAGTGCCTGCTCCAGCCCCCCGGAGCTCCGAGGGAGCAACAGAGAGCCCATGCTACAGCTTTATCCATCATCGCTCAGCTGCGGGGCGGGGGGGCTGGGAAAAGAAAGGCAGGAATTCCCCAGGGTTGTCACTGCAATGCCATGTGCCAAGCAGCCAGACTTTCTCTCCCTCCTTCCCTCCTCTCCTTTCCAGTCCAGAGCCCAATCTGTGTGCCTTTGTTCTCTTTTCTGCACTTGGCTAGCTGTATTGAACCAGCTGTTCAGAATCTAGATTTATATGCACTAGGGATCGGTGGAAACCCTCCTGCCCAGCCACAAATGTTTCACTCGCCTTATCAAAATGTGGAATTTTGCTTCCCACAAAAACCTGTGTGCATTTGTCCAGAGCAGGAACCTCTTAATTCCTCTGGGAATGTTGCTTTCAGAGGCAATAGATAGCAACACAAGTCCCAGGTCTTCTGCTAACTTTGACCGCTGCATGGAAAGAAGACAAAAGATACGACACAAGATATTGTAGAGCTGGAAAAGGTGCTGAAAGAAAGGGCAACCCAAATGATCAAGGGGCTGGGGAAACTCCCCTGCGAGGAAGAGTTGCAACTTGGGGGTTATTTAGTGTAAAGAAAAGACAAGTCATGTCACAGAAGTGTACAACACTTATGTGTGGTGTGGAGAAAGTGAGCACAGGAACACAGAAAACTGCCTTATACTGAGCCGTATCAGTGGTCCATCTAGCCCAGTACTATCGACACCGATTGCCAGTGGCTCTCCAGGGTTTCAGGCTGGAGTTTTTCCTGCCCTCCCTGGACATGCCTGGGATCAAATCAGGGACCTTCTGCATGCAAAGCAGGGGCTCTACCACTGTGCCACGGCCCCTCCCCTCAAGCGTATTGGGAGACATTTTTCTCCTCCTCTCATAATACTAGAACTTGGGGGTCATCCCATGAAGCTGATTAGTGGGAGATTCAAGACAGAGAAAAGAAAGGACTTCTTCCCACAGTGCAGAGTTTAACTATGGGATTCACTACCACAAGATGTAGTGATGGTCCCCAACTTGGAAGGCTTTAAAGGGGTATTAGAAAAATTCAGGTAGGATTCGGCTATCGGTGGCTATTAGTCAAGGGGCTATATAGTACCTCCAGCATCAGAAGCAGCATGCCTCTTAATGCCAGTGGAAGGGTGCTGTTGCCCTCATGTCCTGCTTGTGGGCTTCCCATTGGGACATCTGGTTGGCCACTGTGGGAACAGAATGCTGGACTAGAGAGGCCTTTGCTCTGATCCAGCAGAGCTCTTCATGTGTTCACCATCCTTGACCTTCCAATAGGACCTCCAGGACTGAGGAGAGACTGATTATGCCTGAAGCACAGCTTGACTAATGACCTGTGGTAATGTTTTCTGAAGGTCTTGGGTAAGGTTGTGCAGAAACACTACCACCCCTCCTGAAAGATATTGCCAGTCTCATCAAAACCGATTGTGGTTCCCCACAAAATCCTTGGATGTTCCAGCCAAAAGCAACATCTAAATTTGCTTCCAAGTCTTACCAAGTCGTGTAGCATGTTTCATTACCAATGCTAGGCCCTCAACAGGACATCCAGATGCCACTGAGGGGCAAAGGGCAATGCCCACAACACAGCTCAGCAAAACAGGTTCATCAGTTTTCTGTGGCTCATTTCCTGGGCAGGGGGTGAGATATTTTAATTCGTCTCATTGATACTTCTTGTGCTTCCAATGAAATGCTTTGGATGTGTCTCCAAATCCATTCTGAAATGTCACTTCAAAGGCATGCTTGGTGAGAACGTGAGACACCGCCTTCTCAGTAGCTGCTTCCAGGCTCTGGAACGCCTTGCCAAGGAAGACCAGACTAGGACCATCTTTGGTGTCCTTCCTGTGGCAGGCAATGATGTTCTCAATCAGACACGTCCTTGGTCTTTATGCTGACATGCCAGATCGGTGAAATAGGGGTTAACTGGTGGATGCTGTTCATTTTTTAATTGTATCTATTTGTTTTCAACTGATTTGCTTTTATCTTTTGACAATGATTTTTACCTTGCATTTTACTCTTGTCAGCCACCTTGAGCACCATTTGTGGTGAGAAGGCAGGATATAAATTTAGTAAGTAGAGATATAAACAAATGCATGGTGCAGATCTACTAACTAAGCATGGTAGTCTCTGCCAGAACGCCTAGTCTGAAAGATGGCAGCCAAAGTAGAGTTCTGCTCAATTTCATTAAAAAAAAAAAAAGACACAAGGCAATTGTACAATGGAAGAAAAAGATGGCTACCTGACCTGAGGAAGTGTGATAACCTTTCCCTTCTAGAGCTGATCCTGCATGAAGGCTTGAAGCCAAATCCATCAACCCGGACAGCTTCCCCTCTCCACTGCCACTATCCATCTATTCCCCCCCCCAACAGCTGCCTGAAATGACAGGACTACAGCTGGCTTTCGTAGGGACATGTCATTGCTTCTGCTCCTGGCAAGGAATCTTAATGACACAACCCTGCAATCAACAGTGAGTGCTGTGGCAAAGGGAGCCAAAGTCATGTGCTGATGGAAGATCATAGTGGGAAGATGTGTCATTCTTTAACCCTTTCCAAGTCAGCTAGTGGGAAGAGAAAAGATACCCCCCGCTCCCAGCACACACAAACTATGGATGGGGGAGAAATTTGTTCAGTTCGCATTTTAATGGGAAATTACCTAATTCTTTCAAACCAAGACGCAAACCAAAACTCAGTTCTCCCTCAGAATTCGCACATTTTCAAATTTTGCAGTGGAGTTCTACAATGGAAAAATGCATACGAAGATGTGTATATTAGGGAAAATAACATTCAGAAAGACAGTATATTAGGAAATTCCTTGAAATGAATGTGTAGATTAGGCAAAATTGTGTACAAATATGTACGTATTGGGAGAAATGCACAGAAAGATGTGTACCAGTTTTCATGAGAACTTTAAAAAACCCCTCAAAGTTTGGGATGAACCAAATTTAACACCGGGAAAAAAATGAGAAACTAAGACAACCAAAATCGACAGATCATCCATCCCTGCTACACACACACTAATATGTTGCTTTTGCACCATTTTAACCCTTAAGGAATCATGGGGACTATAATTTGGTGAAGGGTGCGGAGTATAATTTGGCAGAGAGCCCTAGTTCCAGGCAGAGAACCACAGTTCGGAGGATGCTCAGGGAAGACACCAGAAGTGATAGGAAAGGTTCAAAAGTCAGGCATACGGGAACCAGTCAAAGTCGAGGGATTGCCACCTTTTGCCTGAAATGACATTTCAAGAGGGATTTGGAGGTCCCTCCTTGGGTGAAACAACTCAGCAATTTCAGGGGAAAGGATTTTTTTTTAAACAACTACCTAATGCCATTTCTTAAGGTGGTGGTATCAGTCTTCTTGTACATCTCTAAGACACCACTGAGTTTCATTTTAAATAAAATTTGGAAGTTCCTGCTTGTGTAATAAAACTTCTGAGGAATTCTGATGGAAGCAAAAGGAGCTAAGGTTAGCAACATTTCTCAAAGATGGTTCATCGCATATCCCAGATTGGGGGCAAATTGAAAAGCGGAAGAGACTTGGGAGAATGAGAGTAATATATCCTAGACTTTGTTTTTAAAATGCCAGCCAACCAGATGACTATTTGTCCAAGCAGCTGTGTAGAGAGACGCCCATGTGGTTAGAGATCATGCTGGCAGTCACATCCAAAGTGGACCTCTGGGACATTTTGGAGAAGGCAGCACCGCCTATAACACCAACCACCTGGCATTATCCATGTGAGGAGCTAGTCAACAGGGAGATGTGGGTGAAGGGCAAACCAGCTTTACTGCCCCCCTTTTCCCATGGTGGAGCAGGCCTTGCGACAGCAGAGGGGCCAAAGGCTCAGATGAACTGGATGTCTGTGCCACTGGCCCATGCAAGGAAAAGGCGTTGGTGGGAGAAGGCCTTGTTGTAAAGGTGGTGCGGCTGTCATGTCTGTTGGGAAACAGTCAATCAGGGGTGCAGAATGTCAGGCCTGGGGGACAAATCGGGCTTTCTGGGGATCTCAATCTGGCTCTCTAGGATTCCTCAGAAGGCTGTCTCACCCTGGTCCCACTGTCTTTTCCCCCATCACTGATTGTTTGGTGGTTGCCTGTCTTTTCAGCAGGTTTTCACCCATTCCAAAAGGTTGAGATGCCTCTCCTAAGACATCTAAGTTACTGGCAGGAAGAGGTTTAGGCTAAAAGAGGTAGTAGGTGTTTTTGGTCCTGCCCTTTTCGCCCACCATTGGAATGCGGCCCGTGAACTTCTCCAAAATGCAATTTGGCCCATGGGCTGAAAGAGGTTCTGCACACCTGCAGTAAGCAGATGTGGCTGGGGAGGAGCTGTAAAAGGCTGAGGAAGGAGTGTGAGAAGAACACCCTGCATTCTGCCCTGAACCAAAGGGAGAGTCAGAAGAACAAGAAAATGGGAAGTTGGTACTTACCTCCCTCCAAAATGGCTGCTATGCACCCTAATGGGCGAGTCCTGGCCCAGGTATTCCAAGCAGACTAACAATGGAGCAACAGAGGCCACGGGGCAACAAAGAGCCACGTTCAATGCTTCCAGTCCCCACCCCCCAACACCATCCTCCCTCTCCATTCCCCAGTAATTTCTGTGGATGTACAGAACCCAACCAGCTGTAGAGAGGTGTGGGGGAAACTGTGGGGAAACAAAAGGGAATGAGAACCATCATAGGCTTCCGAATGAAACAGACACAACCGTTCCACCTTCCTTGTTTTAAAATTCTTTATTTATAAAAAAAGTACATTTCTTTCCACAGTTGAACCACTATTTTTTTTCTTTCTCTCTCTTTTAAAATTTTATACAAGTAAAAGAAGGTGAAGCAATTGCTTCCTCCAAATGAAAATTCCCCAATTTGCCCCAAACAAAAAAGTTATTACAATGAATGGGAACAAATAAAAATGAAACAAACAAACGGAAACATAAAGCAATTTCAGTCCATTACATTATTCATAATATTCTTCTCTCTCTTTTTCATTTTTTTTTTACAAAAAGCACTTACAACACAGATTACCAAAAAAAAAAAACAAAAAGAAAAAAGGAGATTTGTTAAATGTTTTGTTTATTTATCTTATGCCACAATGATAATTACAGTGGGGGTGGGGTGGGGAGGGAGAAAGGGTGTGATACAGTCAGCGGAGTTGAGGAAACACTTTGGATTTTTTTTAAAAGGAAAATAAAATAACAATCCACGTTTTTATCTGGTGTGCAATCACTCCCCTCTGATATCTATTTACACCTGTTGAGCATCTCACCCAAGAGAGCCATTACATATACATTCACATTCGAGAGAAGAACCCACGGAATGTTCTAGCAAATAGAATACCCCACCCACCCATTTTCGCACCACATAGACAAAATCAGACCCTTGTGCTTTTGGTTAATTCATCAAGAGGAAGTAACACCCCTGGGTACCACTAATGACATGGATGTCGGGGTTAAACCAGCATCTAAGGCTGGGTCCTATCCCACTGAACTACTTTGGGACTGGAGAGACTCAAGTCTGAGGGCCCGTTCAGCTGAAGACAGGAACTGGGGTTTGCAACATGGCTGCCCATGATTGGTGGGCAGTGTGAGGCTTCTGGATTGGCCAGTCCTGGTATAAATTGAGGAGCCTGACCGAAATGTCAACAGCTGTGTTTTTCTTGTTGTGGTCCCCATGCAAGCCGCTGTCAAGGGTAGGCACGGTTGGGCATCTATCAAGGGTCCAAACCCCAGCAGGGCCCGCCCTCCTCTTCACCATTGCAGCCTGCTTGTTCCCCTGCCTCTTGCTCAGGCCCAGTCAACAGTGGTGGTGAGACAGAGGACGAGGAGATGCCACGGCCTGCTCACCCCCTGGCTCTCTGCCTGTCAAGCAAGCAAGTGGGAGCAATGATGGGAAAGAGGAGAGGTGCAAGAGCAGCTGGTGACAGTGGTGGTGAGAAGGCCGACTCACTGAGGGAGGCGGCCTGTGGAGGGTGCATTGCCCAAGGGTCCTCCAAAACCTTCAGGATCACGAGTTGGAACACTTCGATTTGGGTACAGCTGCCCACTATTCTGGCTGCCCCAGAGATGTGAAGGTCTGGAAAAACAACAACAAATTGGGACCTCTGCTGGAAACCCCCTCCCTGGGATTTTTGGAAAATTTGGGGGAAAACGGTTTTCTTCCAAATTCCCCCCCCCCACACATACCTTCACATCTCTAGCCTGGCCCGATAGTTGTGATCACTGATGTGGATTTAGAATTCAAACTATTTTCCTGACAAAATTCACAGGGGGGCTAAGTATCCCTCCCCCACCGACCACCTGCATGTTCTTGTAGACAGTCTTTTGCTCAGCCAAATCATTCTTTTGCTTTTAACGTTTTGAAAATAAAACCTCACCAAGTCTCTCGGTGATTCTACCCAAATGATGAAGGAGGTCCCCCCGCCATGGACCCCTTCAAAATCTAAAGGGCTCCTTCCACCCACAAGAGTGTTTCAGCTGGCGGTCAAACCCACCCCAACGTTTGTGATTGTTTTCCTAGTGGAAACCTCTGGATTTCTGCTCTCTTGTTCTCTCTCTTTAACCCGGTTGAATAAAAAATGATTCAAAAGGAGTAGAGGAAAGAAAATCGCTCTCGTAATTAAATAAGGGAAATCAAATTGCTACGGCAAATTGTAATGGGTAAATCCCAGGCATAAATCCCATCAGGAAAACACCTGCCATGTTTTATGTAATCTGGATTTGATTTGGTCTGCAACACAAGAGCTTTCTGTTTGCTGGGTGCCTCGGAATGGGGGTGGGATGTGGGGGCAGGTTTGTGTACAGACGCAAAGAGGCTTTCCTCCCCTCCAGTTTTGGGATGGATGACACATCAATCAAGTCAGACAAACACTTCTTGCAGTAGAAAGGAGCCAAAATAAATGTGGAGGATGGGTCTACCAATAGTGGTTAGCCATAGTAGCTAAATGGAACCTCAAGGAAAAGAGGCAGTCTATCCTGGGCCCTGTGTCCCAGATGCTACAGGGGGCGCTCTTGCCTTCATGCAGTGCTTGTGCACTTTCTGGCAGCAGCTAGTTGACCACTGTTGGAAACAGGATGTTGGTCTAGATGGAGGTTTGGTCTGATCCAGCCAGACTTTTCTTAGATTCTTGGTACCCGGTTGTTTCTCAGTAAAGCCCCAGTTTACTGGACCTCCAGCTATGTTAAGGCTGAAGACCTATAACAGTGCTTCAGAGAGCAACAGCGATCTAAAAACGGTCTAATAAAGGCACTGTTGCCCTGGGTGTACACACTCATTTCTTCTGACATCTTCAGTCAAACAGGTGTTGGAGCTTTTCTGAAGCACTATGAAGTCCTGCAAAACTGCTTGATCAGAGTTTATAGCTAGATAAGGATGGGCATCTCATAAGCAAGGATGCCTCTACAGCAGCCTCCCTGCAACCTGGCTCCCTCCAGATGTGTTGGACTGCAACTCCCATCATTCCTGATGGCCATGCTGGCTGAGAATGATGGGAGTTGCAGTCCAACACAACTGGAGGGCACCAGGTTGGGAAAGGCTGCTCTATGGCATCACCTCCAACTCTCTCTGAAAAACCCACACAAAATTAATCTTGTCTCTGGCCTAGAAGGTACAGCTGGTTTGGGCCAAAGTTACCTCGCAGCCCTCTCACACACAAAAGGGCCACTTCATCACCTAAAGCAGAGGGAGGCAACGTGGCTTCCTCCAGATGCTTTAGGCTACAACTCCCATAGGTGCTGACCACCGGCCGTACTGGCTGGGGTTGCTGGGATCTGTAGTCCAAAACATCTGCAGGGTGCCACGTTGCCTACCCTTGATCTAAAGCAAGGGCTGGCAACTGGGGATGTGGCAGTTCCAGATGTGGCATCCTAAGAAATACAAGCTGGTTTCCCACGCCTCGTGGCAACCCAAGGGGCAAGTGGAAAGAATACAGAGAGACTGGGGGACAGACAACATACCGTGGAATTCAGGGGCTCAGAAGGTGCCTAAAGAGACCTAAGACAATTTTTGGCTCAGTTAGGTGGGTGGGAGTTATGGGGGGAGTCCCCCCCAAACCAGTTCATATCTCCCCTCAGTCTTCTCTCCTCATAGGGCTTAGTTTCCAGTCCCCTGATCATCTTTGTTGCCCTCCTCTGAATCCTCTTCAGTTTGTCTGCTACTATTCTAAGATAATTCTAAGATAAAGCGAGAAGGATCTTGGAATTGTTGTTGATCACAAGCTGAATATGAGCCAACAGTGTGATGTGGCTGCAAAAAAGGCAAATGCTCTTTTGGGCTGCATTAATAGAAGCATAGCTTCCAAATCCTGGGAAGTACTCGTTCCCCTCTACTCAGCACTGGTTAGGCCTCATCTGGAGTACTGTGTCAAGTTCTGGGCACCCCACTTTAAGAAGGATGCAGACAAACTGGAGAGGGTTCAGAGGAGGGCAACAAAGATGATCAGGGGACTGGAAACAAAGCCCTATGAAGAGAGACTGAAAGAACGGGGCATGTTTAGCCTTGAGAAGAGAAGACTGAGGGGAGATAGGATAGCGCTCTTCAAAGGTTGTCACAGAGAGGAAGGCCAAGATCTCTTCTTGATCATCCCACAGTGCAGGACACGGAATAATGGGCTCAAGTTATAGGAAGCCAGATTCCGGCTGAACATCAGGAAAAACTTTCTGACTGTTAGAGCAATACGACAATGGAACGAATGACCTAGGGAGGTGGTGGCCTCTCCCACACTGGAGGCGTTCAAGACGAGGCTGGACAGCCATCTGTCAGGGATGCTCTGACTTGGATTCCTGCACTGAGCAGGGGGTTGGACACGATGGCCTTGTAGGCCCCTTCCAACCCTACTGTTCTATGATTCTATGAATGCTATATCATCATGAGGTGCTGTCTGGAAGCCAGAGTGAGGGCAATTCTTATCCTATCTAAACGGGTGTCAGGAATGAAAAAAAAATCCCACTGGCTTCTGGGAAGAGAACCCTTGCCATGCAAGAGGTAAACTGCACCCCCAGTTTGCCCACTTTCACCCTCCTCCCATGAGAAGAGCCAAAATGACCCCCACTTACTTTGCATCATATGAACAGGGTGCTGAAATTGGAGGGGCCACTGTGACTCAGCCCTAGCTCATCCTTCTCTTTGCAGCCTCAAGTGGCTCACCAGACAAAGCAGTGGGAACCCAAATCAGGAGGGGTCATGGTTATGGTCCTGGTGATTCCTGACAAGGGCCCAAGGAAGCTGTATTCTCCCTTATCCTTCAGCCAATTAGGCTTCCAGCCATCTCGCCTTCCAGCCTTTGCAAAATTTTGATTGCCACTGGATTCCAACAGAAGCAAAATTTGAACTGGATTTGGGGGGGGGGCGGTTCTGCTCAGGCAAAATACCTCTAGAAATTCTACGAGTAGTCCAAAGATTCATAAAATTTCTCAGAGAGACTGAGAACTGTGCATGAGACCTGGGAGGCCCCATCGTGTGGACTGAAAGCTACAACAGCAACGGATGATTCTCTTGTATCAGAGCCCTGCACAGACAAAAGCCTTGATCCATATTTTTTTTTCTTTTTTGCAAGCATCTCATTTCATGCTATAGATTAACCATGAATCATTGAGCCTCGCTAATTAGGGCCCTGCGAGGGTTGCACAATCGATTCAGGGCCACTTAATATGCGATGAATTTCTTGCACGGATGATCAATGCTGCGGAAGAAAACACAACTAGACTGCACACGTGCTGTCATGCGTGCCGAGTGCCCACGTGTATCTTTGGTGGACGTGGAGCATTCTACACGGACGTGGTCCCTATCGTGACTACAGCTGCGCACAAATGGCCTCTCAAAATTCTCCAGCCTATTTGTGGGCAGAGAAATTGGGGGGACAATTTCACCAGATTTCTCCTAGAGGAGGAGAAATTCTCCAACAGTTTCTCACAGATAGGGCTCACTATTGGCAGGGGTTAGCACAGCTTCTGTCTTTTTTCCTAAGTGTTTTTGGTTTATTGCACTGCTCCTGCAAGTGGCAACAGCATCAACTGTGTTGAGGTTTCCACACTTCTGAGACAAAATTTTGAATTTCTTTTGGTGGTCTTTTTGAGCTCACCTAAGCACAGTGAGGTGGCTGAGGGTGCTGTGTTTACACATCTTCCCATTGCTCTGCAGCCTCCAGGCCACCTGCATTTCCTGAACTCATGGTTTTTTCATTGCCTCATGATGTTTTTCCTCACGATGGCTTTAACTAAAGTGCGGAAGCCGAGGAGGCTACAGGCTGCCACAGAGATGACTGTACGATGACAGACAGGACACTCCTGTATACTCCTCAGCCACCTCACAAGTAAGGTAAGCACAAAAACCCTGAACCCAGCCCATGAGAATTTCTCCAAAATTTCTCCTCCTTTGAATTTCTTTTCAAAAGCAATTTCTTTTCCATCTAATTGAATGAGAATGGTTTAAGAAAGGTGGGAGATGTTTTCAGCACAGCACTAATCGTGACCCTGCAGTTCTGTTATCTAGAACAGTCAGGGAAGCAACGGTGGATGACGAAAGGAATGGGAGCAGGGGACAGGCAGGAGAAGATGGGGCTGCTTCATCTTCCGAATCCAGGGTAGACTGAAAGCTGGGTTGGGGAACTTTAGGCTGGGGGCCAAATCTGGCCTGCCTAGGTTTCCAATTTGGCCTGCTTGGGTTCCCAATCTGGCTCACCTGGGTTCCCCAGAAAGCCATGCCCTTTCCACTGGTCCCACCCCCTTTCCCAGCTTTTGTGCAGCTCCCCCCCCCCCAAATTCTAAAAGCTTGAGATGCCTTACTGGCAGTAAGAGCTTTCAGCTAAAATATGGTGGCATTTTTGGCAATTTTGGCTCTGCCCTTTTTGCCTTTGATCCATCCACCACTGGAATGCGGCCCCTGAAAGCTTCTCCAAAATGGAATTTGGCCCTCAGGGTGAAAGGGGTTCTGCACCCCTGATCTAAAAGAACAGAGTCTCTGGGCTAAGCCTGATGGATATCCAAACAGTGAATTTGTTACATGGGCAAGCACTTCCAGGAAAAGACTTTGCATACGGAGGACAGTTGTCTCAATGAGTATTAGTCATGGTGGAACCTCCAGGTTCAGAAGCAGTTCATCTTTGAGACACAGCTGCTAGGGAGCAACAGGGAGTGAGGGCTCTCGCCTTCCAGCCATGCTCATTTCCCTCCCAGAACCATCAGCTTGGCCACTGTGGGAAGCAGGATGTTGGACTGGCTGGCCTTTCCCAACCTTGGGTCCCCGGCTGTTGTTGGACTACAACTCTGATCACAGTGGCCAGGGATGATAGGAGTTATAGTCCAGCATCATTCCGGGAGCCAAGGTTGGGACGGTCTGGAGCAGATGGGCCTTTGGTGTGACCCAGCAAGGCTCTTCTTACATTCCTATAGCTACATGACACAGAGGTCAGACCTCTACAGCGGGGTGTTGAACCTCTTTCAGCCCATGGGCTGCATTCCAGTCTGGAGAAGGTCTCGGGGGCTGCATTCCAGTGGCAGGAGGGGCCAAAGGCAAAACAAGGTAGGGCCAAGACGCCAGCATATTTTAGCTTAAAGCTCTTACTGCCATTAAGCAAGCCTTAGGAGAGGCATTTAACCTTTTAGACAGGTGTGGGTGCATGCAAAAGCTGGGGAGCCACAGAATAATAGAAAGGGGGTATGACCATCTTAGGACCCCAGGAAGGCCCAATTTGGTCCCTGCACCTGAGGTTCTGCAGCCCTACTATATAACGAGCTTGTATCAGTTTTATTCCAGTCTATCCAGAGTAGCTTCCTGCCAAATAATCCTGGGAACTGTAGTTTGCTGGCTGTGTGCATGCATGGAGAATTCTCTCGTTTTTCCTCAGGGAACTACAGTTCCCAGGGGTCTCTTTGGAGGGAGGGAGGGAGTGACTGCTGAAGTCTGTTGGGTAAATACCCCCAAGAGAGGTTTAGCAGCCTGTAGCTATTGGAGGCACAGTACCTGGAGCTGGTTTTCATGTTCAAAACCTTCTGCATTTTCCTCTGCTGGATTCCCGAGGCGCCAGTTGCTTAGGCCCAGTCCATTCTGTGCTTTCTACAAGGTCACAGATGGGGTGCAACAACAGAATATGTTGTCCGGAGGGGACATTTAGGATCTTGTGCATCAGCTTTCATTAAAGGAAAATGCTATCTGTGGACACTTAATGTGCACACATTTTGGGGAGGGTGTGATAGCATGAGCTCCCCTTCTGGTTTATGCACATTCAATACTGATGGGGATACTAAACTTCTGAGATGGGCTCAAATTTCTAGATCTCATTACAGTCTCCTTTGCCCTTCCTTTATGCCTCCCTTGCAAAAAACACACAACCCTACTGATTCCCCACCCTCTCCTAAATCCAAATGATTTGAAACCCTGAGTCTGACCCGAAGAGAATGATGCAGACCTAAGCACATGGATGCAAACATAATTGTAATTTATTAGGGTGGTGGAATTTCGGCTCCCCAGATACAGAATTTTGGAAATCTGTTTTGCCAGCATTGAACAACATTCCACTTATGCCTCTGTAGGTCCTCAAGATGTGCTACAGAAGGAGGAACACCTAGCCCCTACCCTACCCTACCCTCAAAGACGTGACATGCAAACTTGCCCTCTGCATTCAGTTCAAGCTGCCTCCAGATATCAACATTCACACAACAACAGTGAGAGGGCAGAAGAGGAGATCTTGTTGTTGTGGCCGCTGAACTTCAGCTCTTCCACAATACCAAGTGAGGCAATGGCTGGTGGCTCTATTCAGCCTGGTCCCCAGTATTTAAAGCAGGGGTGCAGAACCGCTTCCAGCTCAAGGGCTGCATTCCACTTTAGAGAAGCTTTTGGGGGCTGCTTTCCAGCAGTGGGTGGGCCCATAGGCAAAAGGGGTGGGGCCAGAAATACCAGCATGTTGTAGCTGAAAGCTCTTACTCTCAGTAACTAAGCCTTAGGGGACACATCTCAGCCCTTTAGAATGGGAGGAGGGGACTGCACAAAAACCACCAAACACTCATTGGTCATGAGCATTTGGTTGACCTTGGAAAGCTGGATTGGGACCCCAGAAGGGCTGGATTTGGCATCTTCACCCAAGGTTCTGCACCCTTGATTTAAAGATATACTATTATCACACCCACTTCAGTTTCTCCCTGGCAATCATGGGCAAACACATGGCCAGGGGATGGACTGGTCTTGTGGAGAAGGAAACATAATCCAGCCCTTGGAGATCTCTTGGTTCCTCATTGAGCTACAATTAGGAACAACGAAAGCTGCTTTCTACTGAGCCAGATCAAAAGCCATCTAGCCCAGTACTGTCTTTGGGTGTGTCTAGATGCGGCCTTTGTTGTGAACAGCACTGCCCCATTCATGGAATTGGGGGGGGCAGTGGAGGCTGGTGACTCTGATGTCAGTGGGGTAGTGAATCCGCTCTGGGTTTCAGTCAGAACCAGTCAGAACTCTAATGGAGTGTCAGGGTTGGAACTGAGCCCATAGAGCCCCAAAGCAGCTCTGATTCTGAGGAAGAGCTACAACCCATGGGAGAGGAGCCTGCTCGTCTCTTGGAGGCGCAGCTGCAGGGAGAGGCCCCTGCAGTTCGCATTCCTGAGAGAGACAGTGACCCTGGCAGCGAAAGAGCAGGAGAGCGGTTGTTGCTTGACGCTAGGCAGTGGCGCAGAGAGAGGCGCGAGGTGGAGGGTGCCAAGAGGAGGCACTTAGCCCACTTGGCGCTATGGGAACGGTTGTGTCCCGATGCCCCATGGGTAAGGGCGGGAGCCTCCCCTCCTAGCCCATAAGTTTCAGAGTTTTTCCTGCCCTTCTCCAAACAGGGACCAACTGCGTACATAGAGCTTAGGTTACTCTGCTATGATACAGTTCCTTGCTTAGTCGCTGGCAATTAGCATCTGAAAGAGTCATTAGGTTGTAAAGGAATAAAGCCTTGGAAAGAATCCCTTTTGTCTGCGTCTTGTTTTGGCAACTGGAGGGGACTTTAAGAGGCAGCTAGGGTGCTCCTGACAAAGAGCTATCCAAGGTGCTCCTTGGATAGCTCCTTTAGAGTTCTGACTGCAACCCGGAGCAGATTCACCACCCCACTGACATCGGAGCCTCGGATAGCTCCGTTAGAGTTCTGACTGGTTCTGACTGAAACCCAGAGCAGATCCACTACCCCACTGACATCGGAGCCACCACCCCTACTGGGTGGGGGGCGTTCCAGATATCATTGTGTTCCATTTGTAACCCTCCCATGTTTCCCCACTGCTTTTTAAAACCCTGTTAAGGAGGAAAAGACGGAATTGATTGGTTGTGCTAGGAGACGTCTGTCTTCACGTGCCCTAAACCCAGCATTGGCTCTCCAGCATCTCAGGCAGAGAGAGCAACGTTCCCATCATCACCTACCAACTATGGTCCTTTTAAACGGAGAAGCCAGGGATGGAACATGGGACCGCGTGCGCGCAAAACGTGTGCTTGGCTACCGAGGTATGGTGCTCCTCTAAAAAGAAATTCACATACAGCTTCCGTTGCTCCCTGGGCACAGGCTGCAGCAGGATTCAAACTGGTGGCTGTAGCACTAGAGAGCAGGGAGTCATTGACCAAGCACCACTGGGGCGCTTTCCTCTTGTTCTAGCATTCTGCGCGTGACTGTATGTTCATGGGTGTGAACGCTGGAGCCACGGCTACATTTTTTTTTAAAAAAACAACAACAACTCTACAGTGTAAATATGCCCAAGGAAACAGTTTGGTCAGGACTGTATCCAATTTGCAGAACGGGGCTTGTACAGCCACCGTTCCCTGCACGTTATTGGGGAAGCAACTCCAATGAACTCAGTGGGACTTCCTTGCAAGTAAACATACACAGCAGTGTTCTGTAGAGACAGAAATCCAAAGCTTGCTTAGGGACATCAGCGGGAAGGGATCCTCAAACGGAGGGACACTGGCGAGGCTCGGAGAAGACAGATGAGGTGGGGACCCCAGATTTGGTGCAGAACCAGCCGTTCTCATATTTTTCTTAGGCTCCCCACATATCTAAGGCCCGATTCGCACATGCCTCTACAACTGACTGCATGCCCAAAGGCTGACAGTGGAATGGATGGACTACCTCCAATGAAAAACATCCTGCATTTGAGGCGATGTAAACTTCCCACCTGGGGGGCCCATTCACAGATCGTCTGCGCATCTACCTGTCCGTTGCTGTGATGCTCTGTCCCCTGTAGGCTTCAAAGAATGAACACCGAGCATGTGCAAAGAGAAGGGCATCCTCCCCTTTCCAGCCCTGATCCCCGAGATATAGGCAGTGGCAGGTGGGCAGGAGATAATGGATGTGGCTACTGAAGGTCTACACTGGAAAGGAAATTTGGCCTTACAACGGCGAAGGATGACTACATTTGCCCCTTGCCTATTTATATATATGGGTGCGGAGGAGAGAAGGAAACATGGGAAGCACACAAAAGGATCAGCATATACCAAGAGCGTCATGAGGCATGCTCAGTGCAGTGGGCTCCCCCCACCCCCCACTCCCATTCAAATAATAGTGAAAAAACCCAAACCCCAAAACCACAGGAGAAAAATTGCTACACTTGCCTGCCCCTCCTTGGGTATCATGCACTTTCCTGTTTTACTTTCACGATTGTTCTTTTGATGATGAAGTCATTCATTATGCATTTTGTTTCATTTTAAAAAAAGAAGAAGAAAAGGTGGGCGAATTTTATCTTCCCACCACAGCTGCATTGTGGGAAGCGGCAACCGAAACTCAAAGGAATATACAGTTACAGACACAGATATACAGCCGGGCTGGGAGTGGTGACTCTTTCACCACCTCTCCGCGCTTTTGTGCTTTCTGTTTCTGTGGTCCCCCACCCCTCCAAAGTCCGCTTGTGTGTCTTCGGCCCCCACCCTCTGCACAACGTTAAGACAAATTCCAGTGTTTTTTTGGGGGGGGGCTTGGGTGGGCAAGGGAAGAGAAACCCAAAGGCTGACAAAGAGACACCTTAAGACACAAACAGAAGGTTGCCGGGGGGGCAGGCGGTGGGGGGGTTGGTATACTATACAAGGATGGGCAGTAGTCATTAAAGGAAAGAGTATCAACGCCAAAGCCACTGATCAATACAAACAACACTGTAGGGGACAAAAATCTGTGGGAGAAATAAAAGGGGGTGGGGGTCAAGAGAAATATCCCCCCCCCCAAACAAAAGTATCAATAAGCCAAGCGACCAGTCCACCCACCGTGCCTTTTCTGGGTTGCCTCGGAAGCAGTGGCAGTTCTTTTCTTGTTCAAAGTCTCTGCACGCTACGCCCCCCTCGCAGGCTGGTGTGTGCGTGCGTGCGCGTGTGTGAGAACACGTGGGGCTGTGTTCTCGGAGGCAGCGTGTGGCAGGTGGTGGGGGGGGCAAGAGAGGGATGGGGTGGCGCAAGCTACACATACCACTCTTTTTTGGAAATGAAAGATCCGTCGTTCTGGGAGACCATGTTATCGGCTATGTCCAGCTGCTCGGGGTCATACTGGAAACCAAGTGTCCTTTCGTCGTAGGCCTCGGAGTGGGCCTCGCCCTCATCCACCGTGAAGTAAGGCCGCTTGGAGTCGTCTTCGTACTTGTTGGGGCCTCCGCCCAGCTTGCGGTCTCCTCCGGCCCCGTCTTCATCTTCATCCTCGTAGCTGTGGCCTCCCAGCGGGCCGGCCTTCTTCTCGTCGTCCGAGTCGTCGGGGTACTGGAGGTTCTGGGCCATGGGCGGGTGGTGCTGGGGGATGCCGGCCTTGCTGTACCCGTTGCCGTAGACGTGCTTCTTGGTGCTGTAGTCACCTTTGAAGGTGTGGCGCCGGTGGCGGAGGACCACCAGGACCACTATGGCCACCACTACGACCAACGAGACTCCGCCCACCACGCCCCCAATCACGGCGGTGGGGATGGTTGACTGCGCCACGGATGTGCCCGGTGGAGACGGGGTGTAGGGGAATTCTGGGTAGGAAAAGACAGATGGAAGGGGGAACAAGCGTCAGTCTGTGAGGAACCACGGCATCATGCTTTTAAGAATTAAAATAAAACAAAATAAAAAACTGAAGGGAGATGAGGAGAAGGAAAAAGGGAGGGAAAAGTCGGGGGAGGGGAGGTGTCTACCTATGGAAGCCCCAGAGCAGGCTTGGCGCTCAGCTCTGTGGGTCAAGGCAAGTTTTGACATCACACACAGTCTGTTGCCAAACTGCCATTAACTCCCAACCAATCTAAGTGTCCCATGTCACACCCAGTGCATCAGAACGAACCTCCGACATGTTTCTGTCGGCACTACAGGTCTGGCTTGCCAAAAGCATGCACACCTTTGAGATATTTCCAGGCACTACTGGGGCCTAGAGCCAAAACAAATTTGCTCCCTAAATTTCCCCTATGCTAATTTTGACACAGGATTTCCTCTGGATGTTCCCTGAGTCACTCAAAATACTTGCCAAATATTGACAGAATATTTGACAGCTGGCGATACTTGATTTCATCCTTTGTTGGTATTCAACTGTACCTTGAGTGCTGACATGGGGCTGGCATTACAGAGCTGAGACTTTACGATTTGCTCTGTGGCAAAATCAAGACAATACTGAGAGATGCCAAAGAGCCTGAGCCCTGAAACGTTGAGGCTGAACAGCACATTGTGAGATGCAAATTCACATTTGAAATTTGAAATTTTGTAGTCAGTCACCGAATGGCAAAATAGGAAGTTCTGGAGAATTTGCAAATTTGGTTTGTGGAATTCTAATCTGTGCATATTTGTTTCAGCTGTGTTGGCATCCCACATGTCAATCAGCCCTGCCTAGCCTCTATGACAACATAAGAAGACCCGTGCTGGATCAGACCAAAGGACTATGAGGTCCAGCATTCTAATCATACAGTGGCCAACTGACTGCCCCAGGAGGGAACTCACAAGCAAGACATGAGTGCAACAGCTCCCTCCCACCCATGTTCACCAGCAACTGGTGTACATAGGCATACTGCCTCTGATACTAAAGGCAGCACATAGCCATCAGGACTAGTAGCCTTTGATAGCCTTCTCCTCCAGGAATTTGTCCAATCCCCTTTTAAAGCCATCCAAAGTTGGTGGCCGTCACTACATTTTGTAGAAGTGAGTTCTATAGTTCAGCTATGCATGGTGTTCTGAATCTCCCACCATTCAGCTTCATGGGATGACCCCTGGTTCCAGTGTGATGAGAGAGGGAAACGTCTCCTTCAACACTTTCTTCACATCATGTGTAATTTTGTACCCCTCTATCATGTCTCCCCTTACTCGCCTATTGCTCTCATGTCCTCCTGCTTGTGGGCTTCCCATGTGCAGCCGGTTGGCCACTGCATGAACAAAATGCTGGAGCAGAGAGGCCTTTGCTCTGATCCGGCAGGGCTCTTGGCTGGTAGAAGTCTACAAGGCACAGAGTTGAGCTTCCCAGGAATATATAAAACACATCTGGGACAGTAAAACAGAGGACACCTCCCCCCCCCCACACACACTCTTTCCCCAGCCATGCAAATTGCACTATGCTTGACAGGGCCACTCCACACAGATGTCCGAGTCATGCCGTTCTTCTCCTCTGAAAAGGCAATGGTGGGAAGAGATTGTGTGAATCAGGCATATCTGTGGAAGATGTAATGTTACCTGCATGGTGGAGGGGAAGCAGGCTGGGCTGTCTTTCCATTAGGTCTTGCCCAGACCGTCCCGGGAATGTCTGAGAAGTTTTTGAAAGGGTTCTGACTGGTCGCAATTTAATGAATTAAATCAGCACTAAGGGAATGAAGCACCGACGTTCCATTGGGGGGCTTTCAGCATTTAGCAGGGGCGTGTGTATGCATGAAAACCAAACATTCTGCACAGAGTTCATCCCACATCTGGACTCAAAAAAGCTACAACCCCTATAAACTTTCTCCAAATTGAGGAGGTTTGCATACACTTTCTCATTTTGCAACAAATGGGACTCAAAGGTATCCTGCTTCTGTACGTGGAGGTTTCAGCCATTTGTTGCTATTGCGGGCTAAGAATCACTGAGCCCTCCACCTGCCCATCCCCATGGATTTTGGATTTCTCTAACCCCACTTTAAAGCCACCAAAGTAATTGGATATCAACACATCAGGCTGGCAGAGAATTTTGTGTGTCAGTTATGCACTATAGACAAAGTACTTTATTTGGGTCTGTCCTCAATCTACTGTCCATCCATTTCCCTGGGTTGGACACCGAATTCTATTATTGTGAGAGGGCAAGAACATTTTCTTTCAAGCTGCTCTCTCTCTTGGCATTCAGGGTTTTACAAGCGTCCAGGGCATCCCCCTCTTGCTTGCATCATGTTGAAGCATCAAATCCCACCCAGCCCTCTTTCTCTTCAAACAGGCCAGAGAGAATATTGGTTTATCTTCCACAAAATGGAAAAATTATCCCCCTCCCTCAAAGGGAGGGGGAGGAGGACTGCCAAGGTCAACACATGCAGGGACTCAGGACTCATCAGGCTGAAGACAGAACCATCCCTGTAAATTGCACCAAGCAAAAAGTGGAAGAGGCAGAAAAAGAAAGACCGAGGAGGAAACACAAACGGAAGGAAAGCATCCACTCTTCTCTGGTGCATTCAGGACACATCCCAGAGAATCTACTCTTGCCAATGCCCCCCTCTCTGCCCTGAGACTCACATACATCAGTCAACTGAAAGCAAACAAGCCAACAACCAAACAAACCATCAGAATCTCCTCCTTCAAATGTCAAGCTGTATCCATTCCACTCAAACACCCGCAGCTGGGGATGTACTCTCTTTTTGCTCTTGGTGGAAGTTAAGACATCAATAAAATGATTATGACGATGACAACAACAACAACAACAACAACAACAACAACAATCATCTGACGATCAATTCTGCCTGGCAGTTAGCTACATGGTCTGACCTGGACACCCTGTCTCCCAAATCTCACATGTATGGGATTGTGGTTGTTTGGGGGAGAGGAAAGGATGCTCTGCAATATGCCTAGAGGCACCCTCTCCTCTACTGCATCACATGTTCTGGGGCTTAGTCCTGGCACTGAGGACAGGACTGAAGCTGGGCTCCCAAGAGGCCTAGACAGGAAAGGCGTTTCTGTGCCCTTGGCAACTGCCTGCGTTCTCTCATTGACCAGGCAGATGCTCACAAGGGGAGGAAAATTGACCGTGTGGGGGGTGGGAGGGTCCAAGGGTGGTGCGTGGGAAGCGTCTCCCTGAGCAAAGGGGCTCACATCACACCAAGGCAGGACGGTACAACCAGAGACCCACCAGGATGAACAAAAGAGCTGCAGACAGTGTCGCATCAAGAATACTCCTGCTTTTGCCACCTTGCCCAGGACAGCAGAAAGAGGGGAAGTTGTCTAGCCCTTTGGTCAGGCACAATCCAGGGCTCAGGGGCTGCATTTCACTTGGAGGTGGTGAAAGAGGATCCAATTGTGCAGGGCTCTGCTTGAGGAAGGGGCTGTTACCAATATCTCTCTCTCTCCCTCTCTCTCTCTCTGTTTGTGTGTGTGTTCCAGCTCAGTAACTCCAAGGGAGAGAGGATCTCTGGGCCCAGACTCTTCCCACCTTCTGCTGTTGCCGCATGTCCCATTATTAGCAATTCAATAGCAAAATAGCAAGATGCTGTTTGTTTTCACACAATCCCCTGACACTTGCATGGCCCTGTGACACCCGGTTGCCATGACACTTCCGCAGATCTCTCTTTCCCCAGTTGCAAGGTGGATGCGACCTGGGTAGGGGAGAGGTAGAGTTTTGGATATTTGCATCCAGTTTCTCTCGGTCTCTCTCTCTAGTTCTCCAACTGATCCTTTGGCCTTACATTTCTCACTTCTTTTACTGGCCCTGCTCCCTCCTGGGCCGATAAACAGCAGCCCAGCACCCATAATTATAGCAGGTGAAGCTGTTCCCACTATGGCAAAAGCCTTCGCCTGCCAAATTTCTGCAAAGTCATGCAGGCTGCCGTTAAGTGCACAGCAGCAGTGGCTGGCCAGAAAATTGGCAACCTCACTTAGTTCACTGTTCACTGACTCAGGAGTCGGACTCCAGGAAAATCGGCTCCAAAAGGGGGTATCAATCAGCTCCCAGTTAGAATGGCGGAGGGATTGGCGGGGGGCGGGGGAGGAAGAAGACATGGAGGGGGACTTTCACAGGAAATAAACAGAACAGCTGATGGAAGGGAGGGACAATAAAAACAGAACATTCTCAACACCACCACTTGGTGGTGGTAGAGACCACCTCAGCACTCCTGTGTCTTGTAGGGTTGGCGGAGAATTTCTCCCCGAAACTTCGGGGGGCCGAGCACCAACGTGTTCGGCCCCCCGAACAAGTTTCAGGGAGAAATTCTCCGCCCCCCCGGGACGGGACTTACCTTTGGCGAATGTCCCTCCCGGCGGCGGGTCCGGCCGGCGGTTCGTCGGGTCTTCGTCCGGGGCGGGAGCGGCAGCCGGTCTTTTGACCAGCTGCCGCTGCCGCCATTCCAAACAAAGAAAAAAAAACACGCCCCCGTGATAGGCTACGTGACGATTAACGTAGCCTATCACGGCTAGATTTGCAAAGTCAGCCGTGATAGGCTACGTAAATCATCACGTAGCCTATCACGGGGGCGTTTTTTTTTTTTTAACTTTTTAGTTCGCGGCCGGGCGAGGCGAGGCGCCTCCTCCCCGGCCTGAATTTCGGCCGGGCGAGGCGGGAAGCCTCCCCCCCGGCCTGAATTTCGGCCGGGCGAGGCGGGAAGCCTCCCCCCCCATCCTGAACTTCGCGGGGGGAGCAGCGAAGCGCCTCCCCCCCACCGCGAAAAGCTTCGAGGACAGGTAAGTGACTTTTGTCCATCCCTAGTGTCTTGATGGGCAGGGGACTTTAAAGCCATGTTCTGTTTCCTTGCAGCCTGTTGGCTATTGGGCAGTATAGAAATGTCAAGTCAGTCAATCAATCTGTCACGAACACAGCCTGCCTTCCCTTGTTATCAAAGAGACACATTACAACCCAAGGTTTTTTCTTCGGGAAAGGATCCCCTAAGAACAGCATCCCAAACTCATGGGATTCCCTTTGAAGATCGTAAGCTCAAGCTGCAAACAAGCCTTTCCCTCCCCCCTTGAAGGATGGCCTGCATCGACCAAAGGGTTGGACTAGATAGCCTCTAAGGCTCCCCCAACTCTAGGATGTGTGATGGCTTAAGAATGCTCTTTCCTGCAAATCCTTCCTCTTGTGCCCCCCCAGTCAGTTGCTTTTTCTTTTTGCTGGGCTCCTGTTCTTCTCTCTGGCCTTTTCTGAGCCATCCCCACTGAGTGAGAGACACAGAGTAAAAGATCCCCCCCCCCCGCATCTTGGTGTCATCTTTCCACCCAGCACCGCTGTCCCGAGGTTCACCTCTGCTGTTCATGAATTACTCATCGACTCCCCCAGGCTCCCTCTCTTCCCCAGTCCCCTGCTGCCGCCTGTGTGGGTCATTTCACACACTGCACAAGAACGATGCACTTTCTGACTTTGGTCATGAAGGTGCTCGGGGCAATGGATGCCCAATCCTGGAAGCTGACGACTTGGGAAGAACTTCCACTGTGGGACACTCAAGCAAACAGACCGAGGCAGTGGAGGCCCATGGACTGTAGTCTTGGCTCTGGTTTTATGCCCATGGAGAAAAGGAGGAAATAATTTTATTTATTTATTTATTTATTTATTACATTTATATCCCGCTATTTTTCCTCTTTAAGAAACCCAAGGCGGCATACATAATCCTCCTCCTCTCCATTTTATCCTCACAACAACCCTGTGAGGTAGGTTGGGCTGAGAGTCTGTGACTGGCCCAAAGTCACCCAGTGAGCTTCCATGGCCGAGTGGGGACTAGAACCCGGATCTCCCGGCTCCCAGTCCAACACTCTCGCCACTACACCACACTGGCTCTGCTTATTGTAGATGCTTTGTGTATGCTTTAATTATGGTTTGGTCGACTGCAGCTTCCCCCAATCTGGTGCCCTCCAGACGTGCTGCAACTACAACTCCCAGAATCCCCCAGCCAGCCATGCTGCCTGGTGGATGCTGGCTGTTGTAGCACAACACGTCTAGAGGGCACAAGATTGGGGGAAGGCTGGTCTAGTGAGATAACGTTAACCACAGGACTGCTTGGGGGAACCAATCCAAGCTTTGGAAATCTCTGAGTCCCAGGAGGTGGCAAAGCAAAGTGGGCACCATTGATATCGGGTGCTGTTAAGGGGGGGGGGCAGACAGACACAGTGAGAACACTGGCCCACTCCCCTGGGATCTTGGATCTTTTAGCTTTGTGCGGGGTTGCAGCGGGGTTTGCTCGGGCAAGCCAGAATACGCACGCACACACACACACACACACACACACACACACACAAATGACTAAAGCTCCCTTATTCTGACTCTGACCATTGGGCCGTTCAGCCCAGTGCTGTCTACTCTGTCTCCGGGCCTGAGGGCTGACATCTTTCCTTGTCTGGCTAGCTCAGGTCCTCTTAAGTGGAGATTAACCCTGGGAGCTTCTGTGTGCAGTAGAGGTGTTACACCACTGAGCTACAAGCCCGAACTACAAGCCCTAGCCCATTCATTTCATGCTGCCTTCGGTCGAGTCAGACCATCGTTCTGTCTAGCCCGGTGCCATAAACTCTCCCTGAGGAGCCAGAGGTCTTTCCATTCCTCCCACCCAAGATCATGTTAAGCTGAGATGCTGGGAACTGAATTTGGAGCCTTCAGAAGAACATAAGAAAAGCCATGCTGGATCAGGTCAAGGTCCACCTCACCCAGCATTCTGGTGGAATTCCAATCAGTGCATATTTGTTTCAGCTCTCTTGGCGTCACACATGTGAATCAGCCCTGCCTGCCTTCTGTAACATAAGAACACAAGGAGAGCCCTGCTGGATCCAGCCAAGTGTCCATCTTGTCCAGCATTCTGTTCACACAGTGGCCAACCAGCTGCCCACGGGAAACCCACAAGCAGGGCATGAGTGCAACAGCACCCTCCCACCCATGTTCCCCAGCAATGGGTGTACAGAGGCATACTGGCCTCTGATACCGGAGGTAGCATATATCCATCAGGACTAGGAGCCATGGATAGCCTTCTCCTCCATTAATTTCTCTAATCCCCCTTTAAAGCCATCCAAAGTGGTGGCCATCACTACGTCTTGTGGAAGTGAATTCCACAGGTTAACTCTGTGCTGTGTGGAGAAGTCCTTCCTTCCATCTGTCCTGAATCTCCCACCCATCAGTTTCATGGCATGACCCCTTTGGGTTCTAGTATTATGAGAGCGGGAGAACAATGTCTCCCTATTGATTTTCTCCACACCTTGCACAACTGTGTACTCTCCTATCAAGTCCCACCTCACTCACAAAGGACGTCCTCTCGGCTACAGCCTCTCCCCCAAATATAATTCTGCCTTATACCAAAGTCAGTCTATTGAGCCCAGTACTGTCCTGCTCTGACTGGCAGCAGCACTCAGAGAGGGGTCTTCTCCTCCAGCCCCAGCAGGGATCGAGCCAGGGGCCTTTGGTATGCCGAGCTTGTGCTCAGCCACTGACCAACGGGCCCACCCCATGGGCCAATTCCCTTCCGGGCGAGCGTGAACGTGAGAGCCGGGGGGTGCTGCTGGGTCTCCCCAGCCCTGGCACCGCCAGTATCTTGGGCTGCCCCCTGCCAATGACTGCAGCTGTCCCAGCATCGCAGGGCATCCCGACGCCTCCAGAGTAGCCACAGACCCGTGTCAAGGACCGTGTGCGCACACGCTGCCCATGAGAAACCCATTCGGAAGAAAACTATCTGGGGAGGATTATAATGCCGCTGTGACATGGAAAGAGAAGAAAGAGCAGGGGGGAAGAGGTAAAGAGACCCCGTCACGCTCCCCCCCAGCATATAAACCTCTTCTCCATCCCCGATGAAAACAGAGCGTGCAGGCTTTGAAACCAGCCACCTTGGTCCCCCCCCCCCCCGCAGCCTGCCCTGCTCGGCTCCAACAGCTGTTGCATTCAGGCAACGCTTCCTGTCCCGGTGCCAACGGCGTGGTCTCCTGGGGCAGCAGCTGGAAGCAGAGAGAATAGAGGGATCACTCTGGGTTTCACACTGGATTGGAGCCAAGCTGGCAGCGTGACTTTGATCCCGCCAAAGGGACAGACAATGCGGGGCTTCTTTCTGAAGGAGCCTGAGCAGGGGCCGGCCTGGGAGTTGGGGGTCTCCCCTCCTGGGCAAGAAGGATTCTAGGATCCATCCATTCCCGGGGAGGCTGGTGCTGGGCGGGTCCCACCTGCTGCTGACAGGCAGCTGGAGGCGACATGCCAATGAAGACTGCTGAGTCCCTCCCACTCCCTCTTTCTTCCCAAGCAGCTGGAAATGAGCATGCCTCAGCATCAATTGTGTTTATTAATTCCGCACATCTTGTGTTTATTATCTGCAGAGGCACACCATGCCACCACCTCCGGCACACCACAGAGGTTTGGGGAAACGGTCCAACCGTCAAGTCTCTAGATCTCAGTGTTGTCTATCCTGCCACAGAATTCTGAGCATTCTGATGCCGCTTTCAGGTTAGAACTTCAGACACAATCCATCCTTGCACGTGAAGGTACCTCTATAATGTAGGACATGGCCGCACAAGTAGCTTTCTTGTAAATCACATTCATACTCATGGCTTCCAAATGTGTGCTGGCTTACTCCCCAAAAAAGAACATGTGCAGCCCAACCACCTTATGCATGTTTATTCAGCACTAAGTCTCACGTGATTTACTCTCAACCAGGCATGCATGAGACTGAAGGCTTGGGGTGACAAATACAAGCGTCTGCATAGGTAAGTGTTAAACCCCATGAAAACTAATAATGGGAGAGAAACAGCGCTCAGCTAGCTAATAATGGGCCATTCTTTTTCCTTTGCATATAAAGAGACTTCTAGTCCTCATTGTTTTAAGCAAACACTTTAAGAAGTATTTGCTAAGGGGTAAAAATCACAGGAGGGAGAGGGCTGGGTGTGGATATTAGCTGCTCAGCGGGATGCAACATTGATGCATAGGACCAACCAATTGTCCCCTATACCTCTTAATCCTGAAATTGCACAGTGCATAACTTCTGTCAAAGAGAGGTACCAGGCCTCGGCCATGCCGAGAATGTCTAACGTGCATTTAAAGTTCACCAGATTCCAGCAGTGAAACAAAGGCACTTTGCACATGCTCAGGCAAACACATTATTATGTAAAAGAGATTCTCTTGTTTGTGTTTAACAGCAAAATTACACTTGGTGCTACATTATGAAGCTCAAATAATGCCTTCTAAATAACATTCTTAAAGTCCCCTTAAAAAAAATAAAGCTGGGCTTTCAAATGATAAAAGATGGCCTCCCCCTCTCACCGCCCCCCCTTTCCACTGTATTATGTGTGAATGCAGAAGTTCCTTTTCGGCCATCAGCAGGTCAACTGGCTACACAATTTAATTTGCACCACAGCTTCCAACAGCAAGTTGAAAAGCTCGGAGTGGATTTTTGAGGAAACCAGGCCAGGCCTGCCTCCCCCTGCCCTCACTGATGCCCACCAAGATATGATTCCAGACTACACATGGACCGAGGCAAGCTTCAGTAAAAGCCTGGCCTGGATTTGTGGCTGATGGGAACCCCGCCCGTCCATGCCCTATCAATGCTCCAGTGTACAGACAGCAGGAAGCTGCGTTTCCCACCAGACGGCATGAATTTGTGCCAGAGCGGAGGGAGGGAGAGAGGCTTGTGCATGATGTGCCTGCCTGAAACCACTGGAAACGCACACAGAGGTTCGGCAGCTGCTGCCGGCATTTCAGGCCACGACGGGTTTTGGGACAGATGCCAGACGGGTCTTAGGATTTAATCTTTCTGCTGGGTCACCTATGGCTTGTCAATCAAGAACTTCCTGGTGGGGAGGGAAGGGGAAGGCAACCCTGCCTCCAGCCCAGCAGGCTCACAGTCATGCAGAAAACTAAAAAAAATGACACCCATTTCAAAGCAGCCAAACTTTGCTCCTGAATTGTGTGTGTGTGTGTGTGCGTGTGTGTGTGTGAGAGAGAGAGAGAGAGAGAGAGAGAGAGCGCATGCACGCATGCACAAGATGGGGAACGTTTACCCCCCTTCCTCTGTGTGATTTGTTTATTCAGTTGTTTTGTTTAAATGTGTTGCTTTCCCTCAAACTGATGACCAGGGGACAGATAACAATAGGTTTTAAAACTAGAGCAGTGCACAAATGGCCTCTTGGAATTCTCCACCTTACTTGTGGGCAGAGAAACTTGGGAGACAATTCCACGGACTTTCTTCAGGGGGAAGAGAAATTCTCAACTGTTTCTCCCAGGTAGGGCTCCCCATTGGCAGGGCTTATAGCCCAGCTGCTTTCTTCTTTCCTAAGAGGTCTGGGGGTCTTTGTGCTGCAGCAGCATCGACTGTCTTGGCAGGCAGGCCGGCCCCCAGTTTGCATCCACCGCCATGCAGGTGGGGGCAGTGTTGTGTCCAGCTCCAGGGATGAAGTGGAGCTCATGCTCTGCCAAAATCTGCCCTCCAATTTCCTGAAAGTTTTCTTCCCCCATGAAAGAGGCTTCCATAGTTCTGCCTCATACATTATGTTTTATAATTTATTTTTGTGGTGTTTTTGAGCTTACCTAATCACAGCCAGCCTCCCAGGCTGCTTGCATGTCCTGATCTGAAAAAGCCCTCTGGGAGGAATGACCTCATGGTGCCTTAAACTGGGATTTCACTGAAGTGTAGAAAGCTGAGGAGGCTACAGGCGGCCAGAGAGATGATTGTGCAATGGAAAACAGGACACTTGCGCTCACTCCCCGGCCACCTCCTAAGTAAGGGAATCCCAAGAAACCCCAACCCAAGCCATGAGAATCTGCTTGAAATTTCTTCACCACTGAATTTTTTTTCAGAAGTAATTTCACAGAATCATCGAATCATAGAACAGTAGGGTTGGAAGGGGCCTATAAGCCCATCGAGTCCAGCCCCCTGCTCAGCGCGTCTCTCCTATCAAACGGAATGAGAATGGTTGAGAAAACGGTAGGAGAAATTTTCAGCACAGCACTATTTAAACTGGCATCTGCTGCCAAGGGCTCATGTACTTGCCCTGCCTGCACCTCCATTCAAGTTCTGCCCCTGGCTCAAGAAGCCATCACCACCATCAGCCCCAGTGGAAGGTGCTATCTCCTTTTGTTTTGTTTTGCTTCATTTGTCACCAACACGCATTGTCTGCACATCCCGATTAAGGCTTTCAGCTGACTGGAGAGGCGTGGGTTGATTCATTCTCTGCTTTTTCACCAAAGACTCCGTTTCTGCTCATCAATTACACTGAGAAGAAACGCCAGCATCCCCGAAACCTCAGCCTTGGCGACAACTGACCAAAGTGTGAAATGACTTCACGGTTTGAGAAGCGAAGGCTCCCATTTGTCATTAGCAGGGAAAGGGCCTCTGTCATCTTTTTGTCTGCCTTTCCTACTAGCCCGATGCACCAGAATCAAAATGGCAAGGAAACGGCATGGCCAAATGGGAGCCCTTTACATTGCAACCCTGGTGATTGAAATGGGCCTCTCCTGATTTATCAGTTCTACTTTTGGTAGTGCTTACAGTGTAATCTGATGCATGCTTACTCAGAGGTAAGCCCCACTGAGTTCAGTGGGGCTTACTCTCTCAGTCCAAAGGATTGCAACCTCAATCTACCAATTTTATTTTTATGTATTTATTATTATATCGATATCCTACATTTTTTTCCTCCAGGGAACCCAAGGTGGCTTACAAGGTCCTCCTCCTCTCCATTTTGTCCTCACAACAACCCTGTGAGGTAGGTTAGGCTGAGAGTCAATGACTGGCCTTTCAAAGTCTATTAATGTAAAGCTTGCAGCCCTAGATTATACACAGAATAAACACTGGCATGCATGCAGTAATGGTGATGAGTGTGAAGGAACAGTTAAGGGTGACCGTCTAAGTGCAGCTGACATAGCTCTGCCTGTGCTTTGATTTCCGAACACCGGCTGACTCTGCACCTGTGCGGCCATGCATGAAGCTGTCCTCCATCTGCATGTCCTCGTGTGCCTGCGCATGCTTGACGGAGTGTGCTCCCTTACAGGGCAACACGCGTAACCTTGGGAGGGCCCCTGGAAACACGTGTGGGCACGGCTCAGCCTCTCCACGGAGTCTCCTTATTAAGTCCCCCACAAGCCAGCTGTTGTAAAGTTCTCGCCGTGTGGATTCACCACAGCTGACAAATGTCCTGCGATGCCAGCAAAGCTGTTACGTGAATAGATTGCAGGAATAAAATATTAAACTTCCACTTATCCATCTTTTTAATGTGCTGTAACTCTAATGGCAGCTTTCAGCTTTTGCTTGGAGCAAACCATCACAGTGGAGAGACCAAGTCAGCCATGCATGTTCCCTTGCAGGGCAGGTGATAAGCTGTGGGGTGGAAGAGCATTATGGAAAATGGTCTGTGTGTTCGTGCACAAGTGTGCGTACAAATGCAAGTGGAATGAACACGTTCTCTCAGATCTGGGCCATTCTGTGATTGCATTTGAATGATCATTTGTTGGTCATTTTATGGTAGGATGATAAGCATCATTGCTGTATGTGGGATGCCCAGGAGAGAGGTCACGAGCGTTCAGCTCCCAGGGTGAAAGCTACATATCTGCTGGTGCTGACAAGCGTCTCAAACAAGCAGTTTCAGAATATCATGGCTGGATCTGAGTGAATAAACAGCGCCGAGACTGGATGCACAAGCTGTTGAACCGTTCAGTCAATTGCTCATGCGATGCACCACGAGGGTTCACATCTTTAGAGAGCTGTCTGTGTTTCTGGTGCACAATGAAGCCAGCTGCTCCTGCTTACAATACTAATATTAAAAATAATAATAATATCTGGGCCACCATCACAAGTGGTCAAGTGAGCGACTGCAAGAGACTGGGCTTTCTCGCTGGAGGCACAGAGATTTTGGAATGTCTCCCACACAGAAATTCTCTTAGTTCCCTATTTGTAGCTTTTCAGACAGAAGTTGAATACATTTTTAATTCAATATAAAATTCTGTTGCTGCTTCTAATGGTTTCAATTGTTGCTTGTTATTCTCACTTGTGTTTTTTTAATATTGCATGTTTATTCTTCAATGTATAATTGTTTTTTTTAAAAAAAGCTGCTCTGGTACTCACTGGCAGAAGAGCAGGATAACAGGAGCAGAGGAAGCTGCCTTATACTGAGTCAGACCATGGGTCCATCTAGCCCAGTTCTGTCGACACTGACCGGCCACGGCCTCTCTCTAGGGTTTCAAGCAGGAATATTTCCAGCCCTACCTGCAGATGCTGGGGATTGAATCTGGCACTTTCTGCATGTGAAGCATATGCTTTACCACTGAGCTACAGCAATAACGACAACGACGACAACGACAACAACAACACTGTGATGCACAATGATTTAAATCTTCATTGCAAAAACCACACCTCTGCTTTGGTGGATAAGTGCCTTGAACATATACTAGCAATGTATGGAAAGGCTGAAATAGCTATGAAAATAAAAATGTAGGCAGGTATTGCTCATTTCTAATGTACATATTTTTTTTCTTCTGTCCCATTCTTCCCCCTGATCAAATAGGTTGTACAGGTTTTGGAGAGCTTCAAAACTTGCATCACCTGTTTGGCCAGAGCAGGACAAAACCAAAACAATGACTGTGCAATCCACAAGCACTGCTGGCTTTATAATGTACTAGCATTAAACAGCGGTGGGGAACGTTTTTTTTCTGTCAAGAGCTGCATTCCCTTGCAGGTAATCCATTGGGGGCTGCATGTTGGCAGTGGGTGGGACTGAAGCCAGCAGTAGGCGCAGCCAGAGACCAAAGTGAGTGGTCTTTCTCTTTCTGACACCCTCTTTTTGTTCTCTCCCTCTTCCTTCCCACCCATCAGGCTGCCAAGTCTGAACCACTTGCATGCAGAGGGCTTTTGAAATTAGCCCGAATGCCCTATGACTGCAGGTTGCCCACGCCTGCTTATGGCATCATCTTGCAAGTGTCTGAAAAACAATTATGTGTATGCCGCCTCTGTCTCCCAGGGCTGGCTGTTGGCTTGGCTGTCCAAGCTCCAATTGCTGCAAGCTATTCTTGGGGGAGATTCTGTGCTCTCCCAATAGCACCTAAATTGCCACCAAGCCCCAAACAAATCTACCTGTAATAGCTTGGCGAGGCGGGCTGAGCCTGCTCCATTGCTAGCCTAATCGTCCCTTGGGGAGTGCTGGATAAACATATTCTGAGGCCATGAATGATTAACAAGGATTTTACTTTGCGTATCCCAGCCTAAGGAGGCAGCTGCTAATCCCTTGAACTTGGCAACTCCTGGCAAATGCTCCTGACTGGCACCCCACCCCCTCTGCTACCTGGGCTTCCCCCACCCCATACTCTCTCGCTTCTTTTGGCTTAATTTCTCATCGACAATTATTTTGATTAGAACCGTCAACCGATCAAAATCACCTTCAGTTGATTCATCTGCCTTTTCAACTGATGCATCCATTAAATAATGGCTTAAATTGTAAAGCAAATTTGCATATCACCCAAACCTCAATATCGGTGCCTTGCCAAAACAGACATCAGGAGGAGGCCTGAATGAGGCTATCCTTACCATTTCGTTTTTCATACTCTGTATGGCAAGGGAAAGGCCAGAACTAAAATAGCCTTTGAAAACAAAAATAAAGACGTCTCTTCAACTCAGAACCCATTGATTAAAAAGTCACCATCGCCAATTAGTCTACCAATTAAATCAATTAACTACAGGGATGCACTGCTGAAAATGGCTAAGCAGCTCACCTGAGAAACAACAGCCCACTGATAGACCAGCCCATAACTTTATGCAGCCCTCTTTAAAATCCATTTGCAGCCTCCTCTGCCAGCAGAGCAGCAAGAGGAGGAGATGAAGTGGAAGATTCTTGAGGTGGTAGAATGGACTGTACCACTTCACACTGCAGGTGTAATGTCACATTTATGCATAGTTCTGTACATTAAAAACAAACAAAAACACCTTGCAAGTAGAAAGCTAGCACTACAGGAAGGAGGGCAGGCTAGAACCCTTCTCCATGACTTTCTAGTTTCTAGCATTAAACACCTCAGGATGCCGCCACCTTATTTCCCCACCATACTGTCTGAAGACACTGGGAGGTGTAGTCCAGGACATCTGGAGGGCACCAGATTGGGGAAGGAGATTCTACTACACGGCCATCACAGGAACACAGGCAGGAAGACAGGGCTACCATCAGCAGTGCTCAGAAGCCACTTTCGTCAGGCTCCTCTCTTCTCCAACTGTCACCTGGCAGCAGCCACTAAAGAACATCAGTCAAGTCTCTGAGGGGAAGCAGCGGCAACAGGATGGCAAAGTTGGTTTATCTGGCCATCCTTCCCCTAGCTGGCCAACTGAGAAGGCCTCCACAGAGAGCCTAGAGCTTCTGGACTTGGCCCGCGCAGCCAGAGCAATGGCCAGCCACCAGGAAAATGCACCAAATCGCTCTGAAATTTCATCAAAAAGATTTGCCTGAGATCAACCCATGACAATACTGGGTACAGCCTCCAGATGACCTGGGAGCCGCCCAGCCCACCTGGCATCTTTGCCCCCCTCCATCTCCTTCCCGCTCATTTGTGCTTCACACCCCCTGAGCCCTAGAGGACCCATCAAGATGGCAGAGAGTTCCATTAAGCATCAGCCCCTGGTGTTTGCCGTAGACTCTTAAGCTGGCAGTGTGTCACCTCTACAGGGAAGGAAGCACTATCTTCTGGCCGCTCCCCTCACCCCCAACACCGCAGAAGCCCCATGGCCCTGGCTCCCGCCTCTAATGCATGTGCCAGTTATCGACGGAGAGCTCCCCACCCCCTGGTGTGTGAGAGACAGGCTCTACTGCTCAGTAATGTACAATGGGACTGGATGCCAAATTTGGGGCTTCTTGTCACATGAGTTCTTTCGGCTTAGTTGTGGGGCTCCCCGGTACTGATTAGAATCAGGCTTTGTCGCAAACAGCCTGATGGCTCTGTGACCAGCCCACTCTGTGGCCTACTGCATACATCAAGGGTGTTGAACCTCTTTTGGCCTGAGGGCTGAAATTCCATTTTGGAGAAGCTCTGTGGGGCTGCATTCCAGTGGTGGGCAGGGCGAAAGGAAAAAGGGGGAAGGGCCAAAACACCAGCATATTTTAGCTTAAAGCTCTTACTGCCAAGAACTAAGCCTTAGGAGAGGCACGTCAGCCTCTTAGAGTGGGGAAAAACTTGCACAAAAGCTACGAAACCACCAAATGATGTGGTCTTGGGTATGTAAAGAACCCCGGAAAGCTGGACTGAGACCTCAGGAGGGCTGGATTTGGCACCTTGACCTGAGGTTCTGCACCCTTGATTTAAAGCTATACTGTCACGACACCCACTTCAGTTTCTCCCTGGCAATCATGGGCATATGGATGGCCAAGGGGTGGACTGATTTTGCGGAGGAGGAAACATAATCCAGCCCTCGGAGATCTCTAGGTTCCTCCCTGAGCTACAATTAGGATTAACGAACGCTGCTTTTTACTGAGCCAGATCATAGGTCCATCTAGCCCAACGCTCTCTCTGGGTGAATCCAGATGGGGCCTTTCTTGTGAAATTGCACTAACCCATTTGCCAAATGAGGGCGGGGGGGAGGTGACATTGTTTTCCCTTTGCAACCCTCCCATGTTTTCCTACTGCTTTTGCTGTCTTTTTTGTTATGAGAGCAAAAATCCCCCCCACACACATCAAGGAGGAAAAGACAGAATGGCTGTACAATGTCTTTTTGCTCAGTGGCACTAGAAGACTTCCGTCTTCAAGTACCCTAAGTGTAGCATTGATCTTCAGCATCTCAGCCAGTTAGCCTTCTGCTTGCTCAGTAACGTCAGGGCAGTTCAGCCAATCACTGCTAAGACTTTCACTACTAGCACAAAAATATCCTCTAGTTCTCTACAGTATTGTTGCTTCTGTTTTAAATGAAAGTTTAGAATTGTGGGCCAAAGGATGAATCTGCATGGGAAGCAGAGCGTAAGCTCGGACTCTGGGTAATCCCTGAATTTCTCTGAGATAGTAAACCAAACCCTCTGCCCTCATCCTCTGAGTCAGTTCTGCCACCCAGGAGAAGGCTCTCTGGGGCTGCATCCTAGGTGTAAGTGACACCTAGGATGGTTGGTTTCCTTACTGTCCCAATCACACTGCTGCTTCTTAATGATGCAGTTACCTCAACTACTGCCACTGGCTTATTACTACTGTGTGATGTCATTTCCTCCCTTCTCACTATCAACAACTCCTGATGTCATTTCCTCTTGCTGTTGTCAACTCAACCTCTCCAGAAGCCTCCCCCCTTACCCCTGGCTAGAATGTCACGTTTCCCTCTCCACATAACGTCCCACAATTTTTGTGATGTCACTCCTGGCCTCCTGATGTCATCACTTCCTTTTCTGGCTTAGAGGAAGTTGTTTGTCTCCATGGGCCTTGTTTCACTGATAGTCTTTAACAACTGTAGGGACAAGCAGTGAAGTAGTGTGTGTGTGTGTGTGTGTGTGTGTGTGTGTGTGTATAACACTTCGCTCAGAAAGAAGAATGAAAAACAAACAAACCCAACAACTCCAAACCAAACCTACCAAGAACCAACAGTGGTATTTCTGACAGGTGACCTCTATTCCTAAGGCATTTGCAAACAACCACTAACTCAGCGGAACACGCTCCTTTTGTCTTCCCTTGTACCACTCCCTTCAGAATCTCTCTCACTCACTCTCACTGCACGCAGGGTGGCTTTAGTGCTTTCATTGCTTACTTTGAACCAGACGTGGAAAGGAAAACAAGGGGAAGCAAGATGAATCAAAGTGTCGGCGAACAAAAGGAGAAAAATGCAAGAGAAGAGATGAAACAAGGAACCCAGCAAAACCAGAGCTCCTTATGGAAAACACTGCCTTTGAGCATGGCAGGAAGCACCAAAGAACCCCGCCCACCAGACTGGTTTTGCCACAAGAGGAAAGAGAAGATCCACGAAGCAAAAGCGAGATGGCAAAGTGTTGTGCGAGACTTAATTAATGTTCCTTCCTGCAACCCACACCCTTCTGCCACAGAGGCTGCCTTTGGGCGGGGGGGCAGTTCCTACCTGTGACATTGACTTCCACCAGGCCTGACCGCGTGCCGATGGTGTTGGTGGCCTCACAGACGTACGTCCCCGCCAGGCTGTAGGTGATGGGCCCCTTGAAGAACAAGGTGCTGTTTTGAACCTCCACGTTGTCAGGAAGCGATCCGTTCATTCTGTCCAGAAAGAAAGGCGGAACGGTTAGAGGCCAAACCCTATGACCAGTGAATTCTGGCTACTTTGAGCTTCCATCAGCTCCTTCTGTCTCTCATACCATTCCACAGAGCAGAATCAAGCCCAGCCAGTACAGAACCCAATTTGTCAAAGCCTTCATCTCCTAACATCTTCTAAATCCAATATATTCTCTGCATATCAGCATACAAAGCTGTCTTAGAATAAGATCGCAGAAAACGTGATGGCAACAGATCCCTGTGGCATAGCAGTCTGAATGCTGGACTGAGATTGGGTAGACCTGGTTTCAAATGGAACCAATTATCGAGGGAGATGGTGGGCTCTCCCACACTGGAGGTATTCAAGACGAGGCTGGACAGCCATCTGTCGGGGATGCTCTGACTTGGAGTCCTGCATTGAACAGGGGGTTGGACTCGGTGGTCTTGTAGGCCCCTTCCAGCCCTACTGTTCTACAATTCTATGAAATCTGTACTCAACCACAAACCTTACAGAGTAACCCTGGGCCAATCGCTCCCTCTCTCAATCTAACCTACCTCACAGGGCTGTTGTGAGGATCAAATGGGGAGGTGGGAGAACCATACATATCACCCTGATATCTTTGGAGGAAGGGTGGGATACAGAGGAAACATTCATTTAAAACCGGATCTGCCCCCCACACCTCAATCATATAGAAATGGAGGGAGGGATCCGATTTCAGAAGCAAAAGGTGTAGATGGGTTAGGATCGGAGAACTGCCCCACACCCCGGCCCACAGCTTGCTTCCCTCCAGTCTGTCTTCTGAGATGTCATTTTCCCTGGCAGAAGCAGAGAAAATCACTTTGAGGGACAAACTGGATGGATGTAAGTGATGGCTGGGGGCGGAGGAGTGTTTAAAACCTGCCACCATATATCTTTTTGCTCTTTACGTACGACGACTGCCTCTTCCTGCTTTCTATGTAAGGGGGTAGATCCATGTTTAAAGATTCCTGCATTGAGCAGGTGATTGGACTCGATGGTCTTATAGTCCCCTTCCAACCCTACTATTCTATGATTCGATGATTCAATGACACAGGTCTACCACTGTCAGTCTGCTTTGGCTCTGAGGGAGACCACTAGCCATCTAGCCCAGTATTGTCTCGTCTGATTGGGATGTGTGAGAATTTTGTTCGCATTGGAAAAATTGACAAAAAACGCCCCACTTGCAACCCTGAATGTGAACATGGTTTGGGGGAAAAAGCTCACACATTTTCGAGCTTGGGATCGTGTCAGCAAAATGTGCCCTTTTTGAAAAATTGTCCACTCCAAAATGTGCATTTTTCAAGAAGGACACATTTTCACGCTTTCATTAATGGGGGAAAGCACACATTTTGGTGCATGTTTGGAAAAGTGCACTTTTTTCCTCTTCAAAAATGCACACTTTTCCTCTTCACCGGGGGGGAACCCCTCTCTCTTGAAGCGAAACAGGCATTGGGGTGGGAAAGGGAAAGCGTAGTGACCACAAAAATTGCTCATATGCCCATCCCGACCTCTGACTTGAGGTCTTTCTCCAAGGTCTCCAGGAGAGAGAGAGAGAGAGAGAGAGAGAGAGAGAGAGAGAACGCACGTGCATGTGTATAAGAGCGGGTGGGGTGTGTGTGTTCTTTTCCAGCCCTGCCATCTGGACTTCTTTCATCTTATGCTGCACTTTGTATCAGAGATAATTTATGCCAAGGCATTGCAGACAATTTCATACAATAGATTTATGATAGGCCTGATTTTTATTTGGTGCAATTTTGCATTGGCCTCTGGTTTAACGCAAATCAGTCAAGCTGAACCGAGATCTTTAACTGGAGGTGCTGGGGATCAATCCTGGAACCTTCATTTTTTTTAAAGGATCTACCACTGAGCTATGCTCTCCCCATTTTTATCAAGCAATGGGCACATTCTGACATGTTAGAAGAAAGAGGGAGGATCTCTGAGCCCAATTTAAAGTGCTGGTTTTGACCTTTAAAGCCTTAAATGGTTTGGGACCAAGTTACTTGAAAGACCGCCTGAAGTGCCACTATTTCAGAATTGAAGTCTTGCCCCCTAACCACCAGAACTCTTAAGTAACCCCCCTCCCCCAAACACACACCGTCCGATTTCTGACTTTTTAGATTGGTCACACCTCACTTTCGATATCTACAAAAGCTTAGGGGCTAGAAACTTGCTTTTATCAACAGCAGAGATGTGCAGCATGCTGAATTTGACAGACAGTGACAATTTCTTAGCCCTGGAATGAGACTTTTAATTTGCCGGATCTCCATGCAACACATTTTGCCAACAATATCCGTCTCACCTCTGTGTTAATGGTTCTTTGCCAACATATCGAGGACTAAAATGTTAACCCTATAGCATTACCCAAGAACAAAATGGGAGTAACTTGGTGATGAATCAATCCCAAAGTGTTTTGGAAAGTCATGGAACAAACGAACATAAACAGTCCTGTACACATGGGAAGAGAATTATGCAGTTCGCTCATTTTTAATTACCAATACAAGGTAAAGCAATTACTTTAGCTAAAGCAGTTGGGCGGCCCATAACTCAGTGGTGGAGCATGTGCTTTGCATGCAGCCCCAGGTTCAATCTCCAAAAAGCTCCAGTTAAAAGGATCAGGCGGCAAGCGATGGGAAAAGATGTTTCTCTGCCTTACGCCTAGAGAGCCATTGCCAGTTAGGGTTAAACAGACAATACTGGGCAAGATGGACTAACAGGGAGGCCTGGAATACAGCAGCTTCATAATTAAAATGTACATTATCTATTTCCCTAACAAAAAGGCACAGTAACCATAAGCAGAAATAACTCAAAATTTGGTTCCATCCATGGTAACAGCCACAGAACAAGTATCTATATCAGCAAGGACTTGAAGCAGAGGTGGGGAACCTCTTTCAGCCAAGAGCCAAGTTTCATTTTGGGGGCCACATTCCAGTGGTGGGTGGGGCCAAAGGGGTGTGGCCAAAAATACCAGCATTTTTTTTTTACCTCAAAGCTCTTACTGCCGGTAGCTAAGCTTTAGGAGAGGCATTTCAACCTTCTGGGGAACGAGGGAAAAAACTGCACAAAAATCAGGAAACCACAAAACAAGCAGTGGTTGGGGGAACAGGGGTGGATCCAGGGGGAGAGGGCGTGAGCCCTGAAAGGCCACAGTGGTTCTTCACCCCTGACTCAGAGACAACAGAGGCATTTATAACTCAAGCCAAACCACGTCAATTCCATCAACTGGGTGAAGACATTAGTAAAAAAGAATATAGTACACTTCTATGCGGAGGCTCAGAACCTAATTCTGGATGACTAAAGGGGAGAACATGGCCAACATCAGTCTTGCAAGTAAGCCTTTAAGTTACTAGTCCACAGGATATTTTATAGCCTGCTCACCTATTCATACCTACGGAAGTCATTGGGAGCCTGAAAGAAAAGAAAAAGGATCACTTTTGTAAAACTTAACTTGTTTTATTCCTTATTGTTATTGCATGCCTGACAAATTAGACAAGAGGAAGGGAGTCCCCGCCTCTTGGCCATGAAAACTCCGCCCCCTGATTTGTTGACATCTTGCTCCCTCATGGGACATGAAAACTGGCATTATCCTTTCTGCCTTGCATCCATGGTTGTTATTTTTAAACATCTTATTTGGGCAACGCCCATGCTGGCTAATAAACGACCGCCATTTTAAACCAAACATGCACCATAATCCATGAGCAGGATGTGACAGGACTCTCGCCCCTGGAAATGTGACACAGCTAGTCCCTTCTGTGGAATTCCCCATCTGCCCCACCTAGAAGGAAGTGAGGCAAGTAACTACCAGAGAGAGGGCCTTTTCTGGAGCGACATCCCAGTTAAGGAACTGACTACCTATTTTGGCACCAGGCGAATCCCTTTTAGTTCACCCGGGCCTTTTAAATAACATGCATACTCTGGGCTTCTCCATTATAAAATCTGTTTTTAATGTTGGGGTTGCTGTGAGTTTTATTGCATTATATGTTGCTTTTGCTTTTATGATTTTATGTTCCATTTTGTGCACATCAAAATTGTTTTTAATGTTTATTTATTATAAGCTGCCCAGAGGATTTTATGTTGTGGGGCAGCATACAACCGACACAAATAAGGAAAGTATAATCTAGTTGGAAGGTGCACTGCATTACCTGGGGGTTGGGGAAACGCATTATTGGCCCTGAACTGGGCCTACTGCTAAGAACAAAAAGTGCTTCCTCCCACTGTTAACTGGAAAGATTTGCCACTGTGTACAATAAGCAAGAGGGGTGAGAAGATCAGAGACGTTCTGGTTGCTTCTTTTGCACCACTGCTCCAAGGGAGGTGATGGTTTGCATCACTTTCTATGGCTGCTGCTCCTGGTACCTGCTAAAAAGTCCTTGTGAGCTGTGAATCAGCTGACTGTTTGCAAAAGCTGGTCTGGGGCAAAGGGGGAAAACGTCTTCCCATCCAACCTCCCCCTTTCCCCTTTCCAGGCCTGTCTCACTGCGCTTCACCCCTTGCACTCGTCACATAGCATTGATCTCTCTCTCTTGTTCTCCCTCTCGCTTCTCTTCCCGTGCCGCAACCATCATTCTCCCCTCCACCACATTCAAAAATGCTATAAGCGATGTCCCTAATTCACCTGTGAAGAGACCGCAGGAGATGGAGGACCCTTTGTGCTATGCTGTGACAACCCTCTCCTCTTGTGTCCATTCAGAGACTCCAACCGGAGCACCTTTCTTCCCTTTCAGTGACTTAATCCTAACGAGCAACCACAGAGAAGCCAGTGGGGTGAGCTTATGCAGGAAAGATGTGTGCATGTCAGGGATGCAAACCACATCGCTTGCATCAAAAATAAATCTGTAGCCGAGGCTTGAAAGAGAAACCTGGCAGGAAGGGGTGATGCTCCCTGCACTTTCCGTTGTGGCTGAATTTACACTCAACTGAGTTCATCGTGCAGGATCATAAATCAGCCATACATAAATCAAGAGCATGCAGCAAGGATGGCACACAAAGGCTGTGTGATGTTAAGCAGTGCTCAAAATCTTTGTTTTCTAAAAAGGAGAGTTGGAGCATCACACCTCACCTGGAAGTGGCCCTTTCTCATCTATTAACCACTTCTACCTGTGTTCATGTTGCTCATCACACTTATGGGGAAAAGGCACTCTGTGCATGTTCAGAGGTATTCTCATTATACTGTAAGGATGAGCTGGACTGGATTCTAAGATCAGCCCCTGAGGTTCAGCCCCCTGGCCCGCTGATAAGAGATGTTAGGTTGGTGGGTACTAAAGACAGGGCATTTTTGGTGGTGGCCCTGTATTAGTGGAGTCCCTTCCCTTAGGAAGTGTGTATGGCATGGCCCCATCACTGGTGATTGTTAGAAGAACTCTAAAGAAGTTTTTATTTCAATCAGCTCTTTATTAATTGTTCAATCTTGATGAAGTTTAGTGGTTAATTTTAAGGCATGTCATGCAGATTTTAACTTCTAAAAAGAAAAAAAAAAGATTCTTATGCTTCTTGTGCAATCACTTTGCACACTATCTTCTGAGGGCAATTGCCCCGAAAGTTGGTTTCTCAATCTTTAAGGGCACAATGATGCCTGTAGGCCTCCAAACTCAGAGGCTTACGTGCATCCTATGCATAGCTTTGCCTCCCTACTCCTCCCACTCTGCATTTTTGCTAGATGGGCTTTTGCAAACCAGAAGGAGGCTGGGGAGGCCTGGAGATCATATCCCAGCTTCCTCAGTCCCCTGCCTTCCCTGCCCACTGGGACGCCCCCTTTACCCCCTCTCCGAGATCGCAGGCATGGTTCTCTCCATGACGGCTGCGAAGGGGAGGGGGTGGGGAGTGCGAAATCCTGGATCTGTGGTCAGAGCGCTGTCTCCAACCTCAGATGCTGGAATCTGAATTATTCTATGCCCCCGCCCCCCAGACTCTGACTAGGGGCCACAGGATTGCTCCCTAAATCAATTAATCAAAAATAAATAAAACAAGTTCCTGGGCTCATCTGAAAATCAAATCAAGTCCTTCTGAGCAATGATGGCAACCCCTATTCATGCAGGACTAAAAAATAAATAAATCCCTCAACACCAAAATGAAGCCAAATTATCGGGGGGCTAGAGCAGTTGCCCTTATACGTGTCCAGGGCTCATCTCCCCACGTGTGCCGTACCATTGACAGTACTTCTGCATGGCTTGGAAAGCTGGGATTTGGCACAAGGGTATCAAACCAGACATTCTGAGGTGCCAGAAAAATCCGAACGCTAGAGATTTGTGCAGCTGTCCCTCAAAACGTGAGATTTCAAAGTATACCCTGGAATGGTCAAGATACTTTCACAGCACACGGAAAACTGAAACTTGACACAAACACTTACAGCACAATGCTATGCATGTTTAGAAAGGAAAAGGTCCCCATATTGGCTGGGGAATGTTGAGAGTTGTAGGATTTTTTTCTTTGTACACATGCATAAGATCGTACCCTTAGCCTTACATCCAATTAATTAAAAAAGATCTGAAAGGGGGTGGAGGAGGTGGCATTTATAGAACGGTGACCAGATTCTCTCTGGCAGGAGTGGCTTCCACCTTACGAAACACCAAGGTAATTATGCTTCGCATGATGCTGTAGCTTTAGCTGGCATAATAGTATAATTGACCCTGAAGCCTAAAATGGCATCCATGCTGCCAGCTCAATAAAATCCACATTTAAATCAGCCTTCCCTGATCAGATGCTTTCCAGAGGGGGCAGACTACAACTCCCATCAGCCCCAGCATATACGAAATCAGAGCAGAGGCCCAACTAGCCCAGTACTGTCTACTCCAGGCTTGCTCAACCCGGTGGCCACAACACCTATCATCCCCACCCAGCATGGTCATTCTTCTTTCATTATCTCCTCTTCCAGCCAAAGCCAAAATGAAATGGTGTGATCTGACACAGAAAGGAGACGGACATTCGCTTAGGGCAGCATCACCATTGTTAGATGTATTTTTTTTCCTGCTGGCAAAGGCTGGTTGAATAAAAAGTTATCTTTATCAGGCAGTGCAGATTTGAAAATTAAAATAAAATGCAATAGATGAGCCCTGAACTCTGTCTGCATTGGTGATCCTGTTCCCCAGGGGCCTTGGCTTATGCCTGGATCTTTTAGTTCAGCTTTCCCCAACTTGGTGCCCTCCAGCTGTTTTGGACTTCCAACTCCCAGCCGCCCCAACCACCATGGTCAATGGTGAGGAATGCTGGGAGTTGTGGGCCAAAACATATGGAGGGATGCTCTATCCATCCCGCTGGTTGTCCAAGCTAAAGAAGAGATGCAATCAATTTGGGGGTCTCCCTCCTCTGCCCAAGTAGTTCAGTAGCTCATTCTATCGGTCTTGTTCTCATCATAAACAACAGGTGAAGTAGGCAGCCTGGGTCTGTGCTGTATCCACTTTCAGACTAAATGTGGGGGCTCACAGGATTGAATGTTCTCCAGACGAAAGAGAGCCAGCGTGGTGTAGTGGTGAGAGTGTTGGACTGGGAGCTGGGAGATCTGGGTTCTAGTCCCCACTTGGCCATGGAAGCTCACTGGGTGACTTTGGGCCAGTCACAAACTCTCAGCCCAACCTACCTCACAGGATAAAATGGAGAGGAGGATAATGTAAGCCACTTTGGGTTCCTTTATGGCTGTGAGAGCTGGACTATAAGGAAGGCTGAGCGCCGAAGAATTGATGCTTTCGAACTGTGGTGCTGGAGAAGACTCTTACGAGTCCCCTGGACTGCAAGGAGGTCAAATCAGTCCATCCTAAAGGAAATCAACCCTGACTGCTCATTGGAAGGACAGATAATGAAGCTGAAGCTCCAATATTTTGGCCACCTAATGCGAAGAGAAAACTCCCTGGAAAAGACCCTGATGCTGGGAAAGACTGAAGGCAAAAGGAGAAGGGGACGGCAGAGGATGAGATGGCTAGATAGCATCACGGATGCAATGAATATGAACTTGAGCACACTCCAGGAGAGAGCGCAGGACAGGAAGGCCTGGCGTGCTATGGTCCATGGGGTCACGAAGAGTCGGACACGACTGAACGACTGAACAACAACAAGAGGAATAAATAGATACATGAATTTAATCATATGCAATGAATGAATGGATGGATGGATGAATGAATGAATGAATGAAATAATCCCTACACACAGAAAAGTGATACTAGGCCTTGAGATGCTAGTTTTCTGTATGTGATTTTTTTTTTTTTTAAATGGAGGAGCATTCAGTCCTGCAAGCTGTAACCTGCAGTTTGGATTGCTACAATCCAGACACTGGATTACCACCCCATGTCTGTTCTTTGTGAGAACTAGGCTAGTTACTCACTTGCCCACCCAACTCCATCCAGGTTATCCCAGGTGAACATGCTTGTGAGTCACCCACCGGCTGCTGATCAAATCTGGCTGCCACACAGAGACACACACAGATGCACACACAGCCCCCTCTCGATATTGCCAGCCAGAGATGCTCATTGGGGTGGAAAATGATCTCCCTGATTCAGTCTCAGTTGCTGAACGAGGATGAAGGAACATTACAAAAATAAAGAAGAGAGAAGATCTGCGGGTGTCAGGAACGGGCAGGCTTCTGGGATCTCCATGGTTTTTTCACTCAAACCTGCAGGTCCGCCAAGTGGAGTCAGGTGCAAAATAGTGGCTAGGGGTGGAGTGAATTATTTACTGCTCTCCATGGACAGTAAATTGAGTTGCTCTGGATCTGAGTTACTAACTTACTGAGTAAGCTGCATTACTACACATCAGAGCTTCCCACAACCTAATTTTATCTTTGTGGGGAACCTTTTCCTTGTTGCTATTGTTAAACAAGCGGGAGTCAGAAACCATTGTCGATTTACTGCAAATCATCCAGTGATCTAGGAGTAGATCCCCAATCCACATTTTGTCCACCCCTGGTGTATGTAGCTACTCTGAAGTCTACCATGGGTCCAGGTGGACTTTCCTGGGACCACAGGTTATGTTGCTGCGTTAGGGGTTTGTTTGGAATTGGGTTCATGGAGGCTGGTGGCTCCCATGTCAGTGGGGCAGCCGCCCCACTGACATCGGAGCCACCAGCCTCCACTGAATTGGTTACGTAGCACAGGTTGCAGTCTCACATGATTACCCCATAGGGCCAGGCCCCGTTCTCTCTGAGGTGGTATGCCTGTGTCTGGAGTGTACCACTTCAGACTGGACATGGGAACTCAAACACAAAACAAAATCCTACACAAAAACATGTAGTGCATGAGGGGGAAGGCTAAGCTAGCCTCCAACTCCCTGATATGCTAGTTTTCTATGTACAGAGCATTTATTTATTTATTCTTACACACAGACACATTCAGTTACATGACTCCCCACTGTAAAACCTGGTATGGTTACAGCCATGTTGCAGGTTTCCAGGTTCTGGGAGCTCTAGACTCTGCCAGTTATACAAGATCTGGGAGCAACTGTGTGGCACCTTGAACGAAAAGAGTCCTTCCTCTGTCTGATCTGCTCCTCGCTCTTCCTCTCCCCACAGGTTTACTCTGTACTGAGAGCTACAGGGAAGCCCTAACAAGTCAGCACAAGGGTGCCGTGGACAAGTACTTACAGCTTCCACTGATAGAGGGTGGCCGGAGGGTTGGCATCAGATATACACGTCAGTTTCACATCCTTCCGGTTGAGGTACCAGTTTCCATCAAAGCCATCAATCCTCACTTCAGGCTCATCTGTGAGGAGGATGAGAAGGAGGGGGAGGGGGAGGGGGAAGGGCAAGCAGGGGAGAAGGAAGGGGAGAAGCAACATCAGAGAGGGTGAGGGAAGAGGTGGGGAGCAAGGGAGAGGAAGGAAAGACCAGAATGAAAAAGGCAGTGAGTGAAAGAGAACAAAGAAGAGAGGGATGAAGAGAGAAGGGTACAAAGACGGCAAAGAGGAGAGGAAAAGAGGTGCAGAGATGGATGAGGGAGGAGAACATATGGTCATTAATATTTATTCTCTAGGCCACCTCCATCCAATGGATAATTTCTATAGAGTTGCTGGAGCAACTGCGCTCATCACAGTAGGAGATGGTTGTTCACCAGGCCTTGTTCACCTTCTCAGGGGTTCTTCGCCCATTCTAGAGGGGACATCAAAACACGTTCTGCAGGTGATTCTACATCTGCCTGCCTACCTATCATTTAATGATATTTCTGAATCGCTTATATTAAAAGAAAGGTCTAAGTGATGTACATAAATACAGTGCAGGATCATAAGTAAATACCGTATATTATTACTGTATACAGAAGATAGTATTACCTTCCTGGGAATGCTTGTTGGGAAACAGTATGTTTTCAGTAGGTGCTAAAAGCGAGGAGGGTTGGCACCTGTCTAATTTGCTGCAGCAGGGAGTTCCAGAGAGTGGGCGCTCTGACACTAAAGGCCCTATCCCAAGCCATGATGGATTGGATCTCTGAAATCTTGGGCACCAACAGGAGGGTATCTCCTGAGAGCAGCAACTGAACAGGCAGGTACGGGGTCAGGCCATCTCTTGAGTAGCCACCCTTGACTTAAGGCCTGCCTTTGCCCAAGGAAGGGCAGAAGTTTTGCCTCTCCAAGACATTAGCTCCACAGCTGGTAACTAATGCTGGGGCCACACCCTCCCCATCTCCCCACTTACACAGCACGTTGAGGGTCATGCTGTCTGTGAAGCGGTCCCACTGGTAGTTGACCACGCACATGAGCTGCTGCCGATGGGCCTCCCGGCTCGGCAAGAGCCGGTACCGGCTGATCACCGTGATGGTGCCGTTGCCATTGCGGATCTCCTGGAACTCCGCCTCCCCCTTCAGCTTGGTGTCCCAAGTCACAGTGCTTGGGGGCTTCCCGTTGGAGGATGTGCAGGTGGCCACCAAGATCTTCTCTGTCATGCCTGCCCGGGCGATCAGTGGGCTTGTCGTGCCCTCCATCCGGTTTGTCGGCTTGGCTAAGAAAAAGGGGAAGGGAGAAGAAGGTGAGAAAGAGGGAAGCGCTATGGCATCAATGAATTAATTAGATTAATCAGACATCAGCAAGTTGCTAGGGGAATTTCGGCAAAGGGCAGCCTAGTGGCCCCTGAATTCCCTCCAGATCCAGAAGTGGTTCAAAATCAAAGTAAGAACATAAGAAGAGCCCTGATGCTGGATCAGACCAAGGGCCCCTCTAGGCCAGCAGTCTGTTCACGAGGTGGCCAGCCAGCTGCCCACGGGAAACCCGCAAGTAGGACACAAGTGCAACAGCACCCTCCCGCCCATGTTCCCTGGCAAGTGGTGTAACTTCAATGGCTCTCTCCAAAAATGCACTGGGGTGCCGGTTTCAAGCAGGTGTCAAGTCCTTACTACTTTAGATGTGACAGTATGGAAACAGTGCTACAAAGACCTGCACGATACATATGGTTACCCACTGCACTCTCAAGGCCTCCGATTAAGGGCCCTTCCTCTCATGCCCTTGGATACCCCCAACCCCTGTACCACAGCCACCGTGTTCTGCACGTGGTAGCCAAAGGGAGAGGGTTTTTATGATAGCCAATTCCTGCACTTGGAGGGAGAGAGGGAGAGAAGCAGAGAAAGAACAGTGGCAAGGCTCGAATCCAGACCTACACCCTCCCTCCGACACCAGCTGCAGAGGAAGCCACATGGATGCTTTGTGACTTCCTCCTGACATTCGTTTTGGGACCTCAAAGGAAACGGCTTCTGAATAAGCACCTTGTCTCCCAAGCTTCCAAGCCACACCCTTGGGAAATAGGTCAGCGCACCAACCCTGGCCACAGCAGCACAGTGCAGAAGCGAGGCAGCAACCTGCCTGCCTAGTTTATGTAACACCGCAAGGCATCGTGGAATTTAATGATGACGACGATGATGATAACAACAACAACAACAACAATAACAACAACAATAATAATGAAAGCACAGAATGGGTTCTCATGTGGCAGTTTGCACCTGGATACAGATTCCCCCTGTCCATGGCACGCATCAGTCTGGAATCCATTTCTTTACTTACTTCTTTACTTAGTTCTTACTTAACATTTTGAGGCTGCTTTTCCAGTGGCAAACTTCCAGGCGGTTTGCAGCAGACTTAAAGACACACATTCCAGGAAGCTTCTGTGTTTCGCTTGCTTCTGAGAACAACAGGGATGGCATTTACTGCAGCCCCCGACATGGGGAGACCCCCCGTGCTCTTCCACAGGTCCTGTTCATTTCAAAGGGACTAGGACCAGAGACTTCCCTAGTGGGTCTTGCCCTCAGGGTAATGCAGATCTGTGGGCTTGCCTTAGTTTTTGGCCACAGCTCTGCTGTTGGTGATGAGGAAAATCTTAACTCTCAACTGCAACCAAAGGAGGGCTCTGGGTAAACACAGACCATGATCATGAGAACGCGCCAGGATTCGGGCTGAGCCAAAGTTGCATGGGGGAACATTTTCTGTGCAAAAAACTGAGATTCAGGAGTCCAAAGATGTTCTGCAAAACACTCCTTCCCCCCCAAAGGACTTTTTCACACAATGTCTCTATTGCTGCCTGTTTGCGTACATTTTTTAAAGAGGGTTCTTCTTGCAGTATACATGATCCAGCCAATCAGGGATGCCATGGCCAGTGTGAGGACATCATGGCGCCACCTAGCCAATCAACGGAGCTATATGATGACTTCATGAAGTTGTATCAGGGTGAGGGAAATATTTCCTACCCTCACTATGAATGGAGAACAGTTTTGCTCCATTTAGCAGCCCCCCGCCCAGGAAATTTACTGCCAGAAATGAGGTAGGCAGGTAGGTAGGTAGGTAGGTAGGTGTGTGTGTGTGTGTGTATGTTTTACTGAGGGCAAATGTGTTTGCAAAATGTGCTTTGCCAAAATGTGGGGACACATCAGAAACTGAACAAGCCTGGCCTAGAGACTTGGCCCAGACAGGAAGAGCGGGGCCCCTTGGGCGGCTCTGCCATAGCTGGCCCTTTGCTGAAGCCTCCAGACAAGGGGAAACAGTGGTACAGGTGCTAGTAACCTCTAGACTGGACTACTGCAATGCGCTCTATGTGGGGCTGCCCTTGAGGCTGGTCCAGAAGCTGGAGCTAGTGCAGAATGCAGCAGCTCAGCTGTTGTCAGGAGCTGCCCCTTTTCAGCATGCAGCTCCTTTGCTGAGGGAACTGCACTGGCTGCCTATTCGCTACTGGGCCAGGTTAAGGTTTTGGTACTAGGATACAAAGCTAAACAACTTGGGACCAGGGTACCTGAGGGAGCGCCTTCTCCCCTCTCAACCTGCCTGGTCACTGAGGTCATCGGAGGGCATGTGGGTGGTGGTTCCACATGGACATATGGCCCAATCGACGTTCACCTGGAGAAGAGCCTTCAGTGTGGTGGTCCCTTTATATGGAACTCCCTGCCTCTGGAGGCCAGGCAGGCGCCAACACTGTGTTGCTTCTGGAGCCTCCTAAAAACAGCTCTATTTCAAGAAACCTTCCTTAACCGAACAGCCAAGTTTTTGTTTTAATTAATTTTAATATGGTGTTTTATTATTTTTAACTTTGTACGACTTTCCCTCTTATTGTTCACCTCTCCGGAATCTGTTTAGATGTGGAGCGGCATATAAATGTTGTAAACCAACCAACCAACCAACCAACCAACCAACCAACCAACAGGAGGGACTGCACAGGCCACTTACCCAACACGGTGAGGTTGAGCTGATTCTCCCGATTGCCGGTGGGGAACGTTGCGAACTCGCAGATGTAAACGCCTTCGTCCTCCAGCTCCAGGCCCGACAGCCGGATGGTACCATCCGTGATGGAGGGGTCCCGGAAGGTCACCCTCTCCTTGTACGGGGGCAGGATGGAGACACCCATGTTGGGGTTGAAGATGGCCACGTTCTGTTTGGAGCCGTTGGTGGCCTTCTGCCAGGTGACCTGCGTGATCTTCACATTGGGGAAGGGGTTGGTCAAACTGCAGTGCAGGATCACGTCGGTCCCAATGTAGCCCGAGACGGTATCGTTGACCAGCACCATCTGAGCCCGCAGGCCTGCAATGAGGGCAGGAAGAGGGGTGGGGTGGGGGAAAGCAAGGAATCCGTCAGCCAGTGGCAGGGAATGGCCCTTGTTGCTGGGATTCCAGCAAGCCGATTGTCCAATTAATTCTCCCTGCTTGTAGCTGGGGAGTAGCAGGTTCCCACAAGCCCTTGTAAATACAGCTCACGGCTCCATGGAGAAATGAGGGAGAGGGAGAGGGAGAGGGAGAACCTATGGGAGATGACTTCCCCCTTCCCAATAGATATTTTTCAAAGTGCATTTTAGTTTTCTGAGCCTCAAGGAAGTTGACACAATGATTAAGCAGGCTTGCAAATAGTTCTGCAAAGGTACCAGTCCATATTTGCTGCTGGCTGCTGACATCCAGCTGTGTTACGCATCTGTGGCTAAACGAGGGGTGTGGGGTACAAGGGGAAACTTCTGTTAAATTCCCCTGCCTGGTTGCCTAGAGGAAATTCTCCGATGCCACTGGCAATCAGGCGAGTGACTCTACCAGCACGGTATAAATATCTAGATAGGCCAGTTCGTACCTGCATGTACAGAGAGTGTTGGCTACAGCATCTGGTGGTGACTTGCATGTGTGAATGAGCCATCATGGATTTAACACTGCTGGCAGAATTCTTGTGTCACTCCGCCTCAAACGCAGTGCTTTTCAAGTGGCGACACTGCACAGCTTCAGTTTTTAGTGAATGAGTGTTGAGCAGTTCATGATGAGAAATCAAGTGAGGGGTGTCCATGTATGAACCATTTCCCATGGACTGAGTGAATAATCAAGAAAAACTGTGATGTACATGCATATGTGAACCAAGAACTATATGGAAGACATACATGTGTGTATATGGAGCACTGGGTTTTAGGGGCAACTTCCCAAAACTTCCAGGTTGCTCTTTCTTTCAAAAAAGCATGCTTCTAGCCCTTATGGCTGGGAGGGTAACCTTAAAAATGTGTGTATAGGGTGCCTATGTCTGCAGCCTTCCCCAATCGAGCCCCAACCAGATGTGTTGAACTACACCTCCCACTATCCTCAGGCAGCCATGGTCATTGGCCATGCTGTTGTGGGTGATAGGAATTGTAGTTCAACACAGCAGGAAGGGGCCAGGTTGGGGAAGTTTAGCCTAATGGGCTTCCCTTTGACTTCTAAGGGAAGTTTCCCATGGCCCAGGCAGGGTGTTGGGATTTCAAAGCACTACAACAGCTGTATACCTTATGCCTCCTGAATACTAGGAAAGCAGAATGAACCATTCAAGAGAGTAAAAATGGCAGAATTATGCAAAATGTGAAAAAAATCATGCAAATATGCTTAATATGCAGAATTTACACCCAATAAAACCTTACAGCACAATCCAGTGTTTACTCAGAAGGAGGTTCCACCAAGTTCAATGCAGCTTACTTTCTACTGTGTTTAGGACTGCAACATTAGGTGGTTAATTGCATGAGTTTTTGCTGATTAATCAGTTAATTAGACACTGGCACACACCCGGTGTTCAGGGAACCAGATTATGTTCTGGAATTTGAGGGGCGGGGGTCCTTGTTGATGGGTTTTGTGGCCAAAGGAGCTTTATGCTGAACATTGGATGTTTCTCAATCATTGTCATTATTCTATCTCAGGTGAAGCCTTTGCCACCTTCTACTAAGGCACAAAGACGTCTCTCACAAGATAATCAACATTTCAATTCAGGCTTTTTTTTCCTCCTTCAAATTTCAGCTGCTGCGACTCTCCTTAAACTGCATGTTTAGAGATAACACTCCAATAATTATACAGCTGGTATTTATATTTAAAACAGAGCAAGATGGGGGGGAAAGGAAGGATGTTAAAGGCGCAGTAGAGAACCAGAAAAGCGAGTCCTCCCAGAAAGAAGCAGCGTGGGGTGATGAGGAAAAACTGAAACACTATAGAAGGGAGGTGCAAAGCCAGAAAGAGAACAAAGATTGATGGCAAACATGGGAGGGGGGAAAATATGAGAGAGAGGGGTGGTGGTGGAAGACCGGGGGGGGGGGGCAGGCAGAGAGGAAGGAAAGGCAATTGGAGTGGAAATGCTGTATTGAAAAGTGAGAGGAACAGGGATGAATGAATCCATCAATTTCGATTTCTCTCAGTTTCTCACTTTTCCAATCTTAAATTCGGTTTGTCCTCAACTTTTGAGAATTTTTGTGCACATTTCTCTTACTACACGCATTAAGATATGCATTTTCTATCCATTTTTGCCTAATGTACAGATTTTTACAAGCAATTTTCTTATATAATGCATTTATATTGTGAACTGTGAATTTTGAAGGATAATTGCGTTTCCGTTCACATAGTGTTTCAAAAGTGTGAAATTAGGTAACTTCTCATTAAACTGTGAATTGAATGATTTTTTCCCCATCCCTAGAGAGTAGGGTAATGGTTACATGAGGTCAGGAAAACCTCTTTGCCCTGCTAACTGGTGTGGCAGTTTTCAACATCTCTGCCTTCCACATCTGTGTTTTCTACTGCAGAAGCCCTGTGCACTGCAAAAGATTATGGGATGTGTTTTCAGGCACATCCTGAATTCACAGGATACACTGGATAGGTCTGCTGGGCCAAATGATCATCAGCCCTGATGAAAATGAGATGGCGTTTTACAGCACCACCCCACGGCTGAGTGCTGTAGAAGATCTGTAGCAGGCAAGCAATCTGCATAGAGAAAAACTTGCTTGCCCTTACTGGTGTTGTTGAGGAACCCCTGAGAAGCTTCCAAGGGTCATCAGTATTTTCCAGAACATTCTGGGAAAACCACTGATCTAAGGCAACAAGGGAAGACAAAGTTGGCTATTAACTGGCACTCTAGCTAGGGACGAATGAATCTGTCAATTTCAGTTTTTCTCAGTTTCCTCATTTTTCCCAATCTTAACACTGGTTCCTCCTAAACTTTGAGAATGTTTCCAGTCTTAAACTGGGTTTGTCCCAAGCTTTGATACTTTAAAACAAACAAACAAAACTTTGTTTGAAAACTCATAAGCACTTTTGTACACACATTTCTTCTGACCCAGCCATTTTTTTTGCGTGCCATTTTGCCTAATATACTGATTTTTGCAAACGGTTTTAATAAAATAATGCATTTTCAACATTATTTTCACTAATGAATGGATTTTTATGTGCACCTTCCCCTAATTTTGTGTGCATGTATTGACTGATTAGAAAACTCCATTGCAACATTTGGAGAAATACAAATTTTGATGGATAATAGAGTTTTGGTTCACGTAGAATCATATAATACTAGAGATGGAAAGGGCCATTTAGGTCATTGAGTCCAATGCCCTGCTCGGTCCAGGAATCCAGTTTGAAGCAAACCCTGACAGATGGCTGCCCGGTCTCTGTCTGAATACCTCCAGCAACTGAGAGCCCACCACCTCCTGAGGCAGCTGGTTCTATTATCTGACTGCTGTGACTGTTAGGAAGTTTTTCCTGATGTCCAACCAAAGTCTTCTTCATGGAACTTACTGGTTTTGATTCACATATTGGTTCAAAAGTGTGACATTAAGTAAGTTCTTTAGGGCACTGCCATGAATTGGAATAGGTTGCATCCTGCTAAATTGCTCCCCGCCCCAACCCATCATTTCTACTCACAACTGGATAAAATTCAAATGAATTTCCAGATGGTCACAGGAATGCATCAAGATGGTTGAGAGAGATGGAACGATGACCTAAATCAAACACTAGGTGCCCTGCTATCAGTCGCTGATGCAAACAGGGGAACTCCCTGCCTCCAAAGACAATGGCATCCATCCCTATTCCCCCCCCTCATAATTTACTACTTAGCATATATTATCTCATTAGATCTTACCACAATCTTGTGAGGTAGACCAGTATTATTGCCCCTATTATTGCCCCTATATAACAACCTCAGAATAAATGCTTGCAAAGACTGGTCCCTCTGATCAGCCACAGAAATGCATTGGTGTACAATGGGTCCTGAGAAATAAACTTCTCCTGCAGGCCTTGGTACCTGCCATGCATTTCTGAATAGCCATTGCAGTGCAGTGGCAAAAGTTGGGTCCTGCGCCATATTTGCTCCCATCCCTCAGCGCCATCCTTGTTTGCGGAGAAATCAGCAGAGTTTCTGAGTGGCCAGAGGGAAATGCTGCAACGGGCTGCGTTCCTGCACCCTGCTTCACGAAAACCTTGTCATTCTGAACGGCTGTCAAAAGGCAGATGGTAAGGCAGAGAAAGCAAGCCTTGGTTAAAGTCCTATAAACAGGGCTCATCTGAACGGCTGAAGAAATGAACTGGAATAGGCTGGGGTCACAGCCAGTCACAGGTGCACATGCAACGGTTCCAGGTGTTTGAGGGCCCTTGGGCAAGGCACCCTCCACGGGCCCCTCCCTCCGTGAGTCGACCTTCTCACTGCCATGCTCACCAGCTGTTGCTGCTGCTCCTCCTCCTCAGTGCTCCCACTTGCTTGCTTGGCAGGCAGAGAGAGCCGGGGAGCAAAGTGGCCGTGGCGTCTCCTGCTCCTCCTCCTCCGCACCAACATCTGGGCCGGAGCAAGAGGCAGGTTAGCAAGCAGGTTGCAGTAGCGAGGAGGAGGAATCATAGAAGAGTAGGGTTGGAAGGGGCCTACAAGGCCATCGAGTCCCACCCCCTGCTCAACGCAGGAATCCAAGTCAGAGCATCTCTGACAGATGGCTGTCCAGCCTCGTCTTGAACGCCCCCAGTGTGGGACAGCCCACCACCTCCCTAGGGAATGGGTTCCATTGTCGTATTGCTCTAACAGTCAGGAATTTTCTCTTGATGTTCAGCCGGAATCTGGCTTCCTGTCACTTGAGCCCATTATTCCGTGTCCTGCACTCTGGCATGATCGAGAAGAGATCCTGGCCTTCCTCTCTGTGACAGCCTTTCAAGTCCTTGAAGAGCTCTATCCTATCTCCCCTCAGTCTTCTCTTCTCAAGGCTAAACATGCCCAGTTCTTTCAGTCTCTCCTCATAGGGCTTTGTTTCCAGTCCCCTGATCATCTTCGTTGCCCTCCTCTGAATCGTCTCCAGTTTGCTTGCGTCCTTCTTAAAGTGGGGTGCCCAGAACTTGACACAGTACTCCAGATGAGGCCTAACCAGTGCTGAGTAGAGGGGAACTGCTACTTCCCGGGATTTGGCAGAGCAACTCCAGGGGGTTCTTGGGCCCTCAGCAAATGCCCAACCATGCTGATCCTTGACACCAGGCCTAGACACAAAACACTAATTGGTGGGTACACAGACATGTGCACGCACCGCACCCCACCCCCATATGCACATGGATGTGCACACATCCCTAAGCAAGTCTTTCTCAAACTCCGGCTATAACAACCCGCTGGTGATGTTTCCATCTGCAGCCTCCTCCTTCACCACCCCTCACCTGTGCATGATTGATCTCAGATACAAGCCCAGCGAAACCTTCACAACGTGCAGGTGCCATCTGGTGGCCATGGCAGTGCAACAATCCAGCCAGAACACCTGCCCATTCCACGGAGCCTGCTGGCAGCCCCTGTCCATTGCAGACATCCCTGCAGCAGTACAGGCAAAATGCGAGCACGAGGATGTGGGCATGATGGAGACGCCGCCCCATGTTTGCCATTGCTAAACACAATGGCATGGTGGCACCAGGACTCGCAGGGATGCAGCATCAGCATTTTTTTTTTATTAGCAGGGATGCTGGGATTATGAGCCGCCCCCCTCAATCTTTCCTGCTTCCTCTGACTTTAGCTGCAACCCTCACAGTAGTTGGCGCACGGGGGGGGGGGGCGTATTTTTCTCAGGGAACAATATATTGTTCCCTGTTGCATTACAAAATATTTTGGGGTGGCTTGGTCCTGAATGGGCAAAGAAGACCCATTTGCTTCACAAAAGACCTGCTCCTGATGGAGAAGAAAACAGCTAGAAGTGGTTTGCTGATATGGCGCAACACAGCCGCCTGCTTTTCTGGACTCTCCTCGGAGGCGTGCCTATGAGGTCTGTCATGATGAGCAACTGTGCTTCCAAATTCACCCCTAGCCGCTGACCGAAGACACTGGGGAGAGAGGGGCATGAGACGCGCAGCTCTCAGCAATGGTGGAACTAAGGAGTCCTGAGCCAGGCCCATTTTGGCACAGGCAATGGAGATGACAGCGCAAATCCATCTTCTTGGGAAAACTCACCCCCACCCATGACCACTCATTTCAACTCCGCACCATTTTGCTCGATGATTCTCTCCGTTCCCAGCAAATACGCGCTGCAAGGTAAAAGGGCGATCAAACAACCATCCCAGCCGGTGCGGCGTTGTGTTTCAATGCAGCTCTGTTTACGCTTCAAAGTAGTCCAAGGCTCTGTGGCCTAAGCACTTCAAATAAAATAAAATAGAATTCTGCAGGCCAAATCCTGCACCAAAAAAGAGAATGGAATCCCATGTATAAAGTATACAAATAGAGCCAAAATGCACACTTTTACTTAAGCAGCATTTATTCAGGGTTTGCTAGTCATGGGGAGATGCAACTAATTCTGTAGGGCACAGGAGTTATGTTGGGATATATTACTTCAGCTGCCCTCATGTCCTGGCTTTTGAAATTTCAGCATGCACTACCCATCCGCTTTCAAGCCTGTCTTTGCCTCCGTAACGACTAGAAAATTGATTCTTCTTCCTTTTTAAAAAATAACATCCTCATGAAGCTAAATTATCCACCTAGTGTCACATTCTTCCTGTGCTCCCCCAGATACGATAGAAAGTGTGGGTGGATAATGCTGGCTATCATCTCAGAAAACAGAAGGATTTGCTGACAAGACTTCAACTTGTGGTTGCAAGGGGGACAGGGGACCGTGACCCTACCTTGCCCCTCTCCATGACTAGACAAAGCAAAATAAACCGCGCAAAATAGCAGAAAGAAAAAAGTTGCCAGTGCAGGGTGGGATTAGCAAGAACCTTTTCCCTCCTGCCTTTTTTTTGTCCCCAAATCCCATCCCCCCATTAAAAGAAGAAAAAGTATCAGTTGACTCCAAATTGGGGCTGCACACAATTACACTGGAGTAAAGAGACCTATCACGCTTACACTGGAGTAGAAGAATGTTTAGTTTGGGCTCCTGTTTGCATCCCTTGCACAGGATTTGTCTTCTAAAGAATTTGGACTGACCGGTGAGGAAATTCTGCTTTGGGTTTGGTTTTGTGCACAAACTCTTGTAAGAGAGCATGAGGGGCTTCAGCCAATGAGCAGGGCCTGTGGACATGAGCGCTGCCAGAGTGTTGCCGTGGTGGCACTCAACGAGAGCCGAGACAGCGGCCATCTCTAACGCACCGCTCCTCCACTCCCTCTGCCCTGCCGGGGAGCAAAGACTTTTGCTCCAGATCCACCCGCTCCTGTAGAAGGTGAGTGAGCGCCTGCCAAGCATCCGAAGTGTTTATGGCTCCCCCGAGCATGTGGCAACTTGCAGGCTCGCAGGCACTGTCACGTAGCAGAGGGCCTGGGAACAGCCTCTCCGGGCCTGGCTTCGCCTCGCCCTCCCAGGCTTTGGGGAGATGGCGTTCAGGCGCTGCTGCATCCCCACCCCTCTTTCTTGACACCCGGCCAGGAAAGCAAGTTGATGCAACCGCTTGTTCAGAAGCATCAGCAAAAGGCTCTCGACTCAAAACAGGACTGGCTGCTCTGAGGCTCAGGAAAGGGCTCCATGGCCACTGAAACAGCTCTGCAAATGCGTTCATGGACTCTCCTGGCCCCGAAAAGTTTTACATGACTGCCTGGCCATGCCTGGGTGACACTTCTGCTCTGATCTGATGCGCGTGCTGTCGTTGTTAGAACAGTTTAATCTCGTTTTTTTTCCTGCGGGATCTTATGATGCTGTTTTACTGACCACCGTAAAGTGACCTGGGAGCATCATTTATCCTGAAAGGCAGTTGAAAAATGCACAAACAAAGTGAAATAAAAGAAATAAAATGACTCAAGCGGCTCTATTCTTATGGCTCTGACAGCTAAATGGAACCTCCATGTTCAGAGGAAATCTACCACTGAATACCAGTGCCCGGCTTGTGGGCTCCCCAGAGGTGTCCAGTTGGTCCTGGTGGGAAGCCAGATGTTGAACTCGATGGATCTTTTGCTCTGATCCAGCAGGGCTCCTATATTCCTATGTATCTATGCAAGTCCTTTGTGGAACACTGGCAAACTGGGGGGCAGGGAGGGGGTACCTCCCGGATGGCAGTTGTTACTTGTCATGGGCACCAGACACTGTGGGGTTCCCAAACAGGACTCCCGTGCCTCCCCCCTCTCCCCCAAGACAACTGATCAGGGAAGGGAAGTACCGGCCATTCCACCCTGGAGTGTTGACACAGAGGCTCCTGATCTTCCTGGCCTATGAAGTCAGGTGATGTTGGGGCCAATTGGGTCCCACTGAGGGATATAAAGTCTTGCCCACTTGCTGCTTTCTCTCAGTCTCGCCAACTTGTTCCTGGGGAGGCTGCTGTTGCTGCTGGTAAGGGTAGGAGGGCAGAATATTGAGCTGGAACAATTAAAGCCTAACAGAAGCAGCCAATTCATTTATTAATCTATTAAATAATTCTAATAACAAAGGTGTTGTTCTTTACGTGCCCAGGCCCTTGCCAATCATCCCAGTGCCGCTGCACTCAGCGGCCAGAACTCTGGAAGGAGGGAGCAAGTTGGCTTCTTGAAGAGTGGTTGGGCAGCTAGAAAACGGCCTGCACGTGTCTCCCCCGCCCCATTTTACTTAGATAAAAGGCATAGAGGCATTTTGGAAAACACATGCTGAACATTCAGAGAGGGGGCTTGGAGTATTCCTGGGGGCGGGGGGAGGCACCTACAGCCTCCCTCCCTATGCACTTTGGTTAAGGCTGTAGCCCTGTATAAATATCCGGGCTCCTTGGAGATACTTTGCTTGCAGCTGGCACAGCGAAGGCTCACCTCCTCTCCAAGGATGCTAACACAAGCTGCATGCCAGCTGAGAAATGGGCCCTGCAAAGCAGCTCACCCCTGCCAGGCTGGCTTGCAACAGCCGACATCAAGCTCTTGCATGCCCCAGTTCTCAAAGCAACACATTCCACACATCGAGACTGCAGGGGAGAGGGATAAGAAGGATGCAGCCGCCACTCCGGAAACCAAACTTCCACGCAATGCATCTGAAACACATGGGCCTCCCTACAGGACCATGGGGCAGCCACTGCCTAGCCTGCAGGATCTAGGAGCCAGGAAGGCATGGGATGGGAAGAATTAAACCCCGCGTGAGAATGCCAATACTCTGTCCCCTTGCAGCAGGTGTCTCCGGGTCAGAGAACCACAGGAGTGACAGCAAGGCCAGCTCAAAAACACCTTGGTCCCTATTCGTAACTCAAAACACACTGAGATAATGTGGCACAGTGGTTAGAGTGCTGGACTAGGACCTGGGAGACTCAGGTTCAAATCCCCACTTGACTGTGACACGTGCTGGATGACCATTGGCCAGTCACTCTCAGCCCATCCTACCTTGCAAGGTTGTTGTGAGGATAAAAGGCAGTGTGCAGGTGACTTGAGCTCCGTGGAGGAAAAGTGGGACATAAATGTGCTAAAAAATAAATAGAATCAGAATATGGCTCGCCTATCTCGGGAGGACCACCATTCAGTTCAGAGATGCCACCCGCCCGATGGCTCTACACATCATTACTGTACCCCTGGGCCTGGTTCACATACATGAGCACAATACTTGATTTCTCTACATGTGATAACCAGCAGCAAAATGTGTGAGCCTTCTCTACTAAAACTGACGGCATTACAATCTGGGATGTCCCGTTCACACACGAAATCAGCCACCTCTCATCGTCAGGCCATCGAACGATAAGAATGTTTATGTGACTAGCCTTTGACGACTGAGATTGGATGCTTTTCCAGTCCCTTGGCCCACCGTGCAGGGAATCCCAAGGAAAACCCAGTCATCGTGGCTGCTAATCGGACAGAGGGAGTCTGAGTGTGTGTAAGGTCCCAGATCATCCACTACAAAGACATCCCCAGCAACATGTGTGCGTTGCAGGCTGCACTCCTAAACGCACTTCCCAAGGAGTAATGCCTAAGCAACATGGTAGGACTTACTTGCAAGCAAACCTGGACAGGCCAGTGCTGTTAAATGTGTGAGATGGAGGACTGACGCCGCAAGGCTACCCACGCATGCCATGTCCAGTGGGGCTTGCACAGGACCCACAACCTAAAAGAACGAGGGGGCAGGATTCCCAGCATCATCTCTCCATTCCCAATAGTTGCTTTCGCCTTGCTCACAAGGGGGTCCAACCAGCCAGCAGCACGCTTAGAAAAATTAGCCCGGCACATCCGAGCATGCCAGGCTGAGCTCCTCTCTCTCTCTTTCTCTCTCTCTCTTGCATTTAGGGCCAAGAAGCCGCTGAGTGCTGGAGACGCGCTGGTGCCAAGCCATCATTAGCCGAGACCTTGGCCTTCCTCCCTCCCTCCAGTTTTGCATTTGAAGTGGTTTGCGTGGCATGCCTGTGCCAGAGGGACCGGCTGGATCTTGCAACTGTGGCGCTCTTTGGCACCTTCAGAGGAACGCCAGCCGCCCTCCGCCCACTGTCTGGGGTTTCCATTCTGGGAAAGGGGGGTGGGAAATGGACAATCTGCCCCACCCCAAGAAACCTCGTGTCCCAAATCTCACAGAACGGCCGCAAAGTTGGCGCGATTTGAGCGAACGGGCTCGTTTTGCATAGCACCTGCTCCAGGTTTGAGCTTTTGCAGAATGATGATAAGCTGTCGGGGCCAGAAACGGGAATCTCTGAGGCTGGCCCTCAGCTGCTCCTTGTGGCAAACTGCACAAGGATGTCAAGAAAAAGGTTCCCAGACCTCGGAGGCCTTCCCAAGCTCTGGGGCGAATCCATCTACACAGCCAGCCCATTGGTTTCCCTTGACCTGGTAGGGCAATAAAACACACGCACACACACACACACTCCACTTTTTGGAACACTGGAAGCTGCCTTCTGCTGAGTCTGACCCTTGGTCCACCTAGCTCAATACTGACGACAATGACTGGCAGCAGCTTGCCAGGTTTTCATGCAGGAATATTTCCAGCCCTACCTGCAGATGCCGGGTGAACATGGGATCTTCTGCACGTGAAGCATGCGCTTTGCCACTGAGCTGCAGCTATCATCATTATCATCATCTAGTTCAGTGTTGTCTCCATTGACTGGCAGCAGGTCTTTTGGGTCTCAGACTGGCATCTTTCCAAGCCCTACCTGGAGATGTCAGGGACTGAGCCTGGGGCCTTCTATTTGCAAAGCGGGGGCTTTACCACTAAGCAATGGCCCCTCCCAAAGCCCAAACCTGAATCAGGTTTGGGCTTAGCCTGAATAACACTGAACCTCAACCTCGTCTCTCAGGCTGCTACACTCGACTCAGCCACATCTCTGATTCCCCCTCCAGGCCCTGCCCCCGGAGACGTGACACCTCCTGCTTCTCACCCTTCGAGCTCTCTAGGCTGCACTCAGCCTAGCATCCCCAGGAGAAGCATTTGTCAAGGGGTGGTGAGCCACGTCAGGAAGGAGAGCATGAGCCAATGTGGAGCAGCTGAAATAACATTGGCCAGGGGGATTATCAAGGGAGCGTGGCATGTGTCACCGTACCTCCACCCCGCAAGTGAATACTTAACACTCTTTTTCTTTTTTGCACTGACTGACTGTTCTAGTCCCCACTCGGCCATGGAGCTCATGAGGTGACTTTGGGCCAGTAATGGGCTCTCAGCCTAACCTACCTCACAAGGTCATCGTGAGGATATGGATGGGGGTTCATGTGAGCCACCTTGTGTTCCTTGCAAGAGGAAAAAAGGTGGATATAAATGTAATAAATAAATAAAATACATTTACATTTCAACCAAAATAAGAACCTAAGAAGAGCCTTGCTGGATCACGCCAAGGGTCCATCTAGTTCAGCATTCTGTTCACACAATGGCCAACCAGCTGTTGACCAGGAACCCACAAGCACATCATGAGTGCAACAGCACACTCCTGCCCATGTTCCCCAGCAACTGGTGTACGTAGGCAAACTGCCTCTGGTACTGGAGGCAGCATATAGCCATCAGGACTAATAGCCACTGATTCATGCATTTGACCTCTCTTATTCCAAAGGAAATCAACCCTGAGTGCTCATTGGAAGGACAGATAATGAAGCTCAAGCTCCAATATTTTGGCCACCTAATGCGAAGAGAAAACTCCCTGGAAAAGACCCTGATGCTGGGAAAGACTGAAGGCAAAAGGAGAAGGGGACGGCAGAGGATGAGATGGCTAGATAGCATCACGGATGCAATGAATATGAACTTGAGCACGCTCCGGGAGAGAGCGTAGGACAGGAAGGCCTGGCGTGCTATGGTCCATGGGGTCACGAAGAGTCGGACACGACTGAACGACTGAACAACAACAACAATTCCAAGCTTAACATAGGAAAATAGGCTCAAACCAGGAATATCTCTGCTTACACTTTGTAAACCACCCAGAGAGCTTCGGCTATTGGGTAGTACGGAAATGAAATGAAGTAATGAATGACTGGATAAATAAATAAATAAATCCACAGGTACAATCTAGATTCAGGGATTTCTAAGGTCACGTTACTTGCTCTTCCCAGGCTTGGAAGCCTAAACCTTACAGCCAAACCTTGCACCAACATGTGAAATCTGAAACCCACAAATTCAAAACCCTAGCGGAGAGACTCTTAGAAATGGCACTGGCTTAAACAAACAACCCACACCTCAACGGTTTGATCAGTTCAGGAGGTTTTTTTGTAAGAACTGGGGTTTATTTCCTTGCAAAACAATTATCGGAGCGAAGTGTGGCAGCTTTCTTCTCTCTCTCTCTCTCTCTCTCTCCTTTTAAAGAAAAAAGAATTGTTAAGTCCCACACCCCCATAACTGCTGCAAGAAAGGTGGTAAACATCAACCAAAATTAGCCCTGAAACCCAAAATGTGTTATTAAGTAATTGTTAACTAACCATTATATATATATATATACACACACACACATACACACATTGCTCTTCCTAAGAGCAGCTGACATATGGTGCCTCTGGCATTCAGAAACTGCTTAAATCCAGATTTTAACAACTGAAAGTTACCATTTCCAGGCTGTTCTCTGAGCCCCAGAAATTCCCTGGCTCCTATTTTTAACGATCGGATTAGAAAAATTATTTCCACGTAAACGCACACCGACTTGGGGCTGTGAGCCATCTTGGCGCCATGCTCAAGCTCCCTGTTCTACATCCTGGAGTCAGCCCTGAAATGACCCATGTGTATATGTGTGGGGTGACTAGCAAAATCTGGGGTGAGTCAAGAACAATGGCTGACCTTGATGTATACAGCCGCTGAAATTCAAATTCTCACCACTCAGTTTGGCTGCACTTGCCGCTTGACAGTGAGTCACCTCAGAAGCTGTTGTGCGAAAGGAACTAACAAACAAACAGCCTGCTGGCTCTCCCAGTCCAGTCAGAAGCAGTTGGGTACAGTGATATGTCCCTCATTTACCCCTGCCCTAACCAGCAATATTCAGTGTCAGAATGCACTTTACTGTGGTAGGCTATAGACATAGAGCCAATGAGAAGCTGTAGTTTTGCCTCTCTGCCTAGCTTGCTGCCCTCACCAAGCCTCCAAGCAAGCCAACACCTGGCTTTTGACCAACCAACTCGAGAACATAGTGATTTCAGAACCAAGTTAAGGCCTCTTTATTTCCCCAGGTTTTTTTGATCTCCTTTATTGGTTTTATCTGACTTGTTGTATATCATTATGCTGTCTGAGAGATGTTTTGCTTTTACTTATTTATATGTCTATTTTATTATTGTGTTTTTATTCAATTGCATTGAAAACCAGCCTATACATTTGACTGACGGACATGGCGTAAATCCTAAGAACTCACTAAATATAAACAATATACTCCATCTCCATCGCACAGTTGGGTTTTATGAACTGTCAGGCTATGCCTCTGAAGCCCAAAATTTGTAGTCTTGTCCAGGAAGTCCCTGGGACGGATCCCCCTATTCCCCCACCTTGGCTTCATGGGCGATGTGCCTTGTTCCCCCTTCTCGCATCTTCCACAGATTGGATTGAGCAACTCTGTTTATTGCACCTGACAGAGGCAGGAGAGATGCAAATTGCCCACTTGGAACTTGGAGAGCAACAGCACAGCTCAAACAGGTGCCCCGACTACTCGAGCTGAAAGAGTTGCACTCCCGGCACTTCGCTATCAGGAACTAAGTACTCATAAGCCTCACTTCCTAAGCTCGCTAGATGATCTCCAATCACTAGAAAGAGGAGATTTATGTTCTCAGCTGCCACAGCCGCACATCAAATCAATGCCTCTTTGTTAGGAGGGAAGCACGTGGATGCGGTGCTGCTTTCCACAACTTCCCACAGGCTCAAGCTGTGGCTGATTTCTCTCTCTCTCTCTCTCTCTTATTCCCAGATAACTCATCCCACCAGCCAGCTCCCTAAGGCACTGGATATGGTGCTGAAACATCTCCTCAGCCTCACCGCTGCTGCTGTGCGAGATGTGGCAAGAGAACATCTTGCTAATGGATGTGTCACAGGGTTCAGAGATATGAAAAAGGTGGCAACGCAAGTGACTCAGAGCTGAGCAAAACGGGGAAGGGAGCAGCCTGCAAATACACCCCCCACTGCCCCTTTCCCAAGCCAAGCAATGTTACTAAAGAATTCCCCCTAACACACCTTTTCTCCTAACACATCTGTGATGGAAGGAAGTCCTCTCATCCCTGTTGCACCAAAGGGAGGTAAGTTGCTGGACACCTCCTTTGCGGGGTCATGGTTTGTTTTTCTTCTCCTGGGATCAAACAGAGACTTTTTAAAAATGCTGCTTTGTCTTATGGCAGCATATTGTGTCTCAAAGCAGGGGTGAAAAACCTGTGACTACTCCAGATGTTGCTGGACTACAACTTCCATCATTTATGTATTTAGTTAGTTTATTTACAACATTTATATAATGCTCCACATCCACATGGATTCCAGAGTGGTGAACAATAAAAGATAAAAAGAATACAACACCATATTAAAATTTTAATTTTTAAAAAAGGGAGTACCAACACAAATCGTGGCTGGTCAATCAAGGAAGGCTTCTTGAAATAAAGACATTTTAAGGAGGTGCCAAAAACAACACAACTTTAATGCCTGCCTGACCTCCAGAGGCAGGGAGTTCCAAAGAAAGGGGCCACCACATTGAAGGCTCTTCTCTGGGTGCACTCCAGTTGAGTCATATGTCCACGTGGAACCACCAGGAGCAAGCCCTCTGATGACCTCAGTGATGGGGCAGATTGGTAAGGGAGAAGGTGCTCTCTCAGGTACCCTGGTCCCAAGTTGTTTAGGGCTTTGTACACTAGTACCAAAACCTTAAACCTGGCCCAATAGCAAATAGGCAGCCAGTGCAGTTCCCTCAGCAAAGGAGTTGCGTACTGAAAAGGGGGCAGCTTCCGACAACAGCCAAGTTGCTGCATTCTGCACTAGCTCCAGCTTCTGGACCAGCCTCAAGGGTGGACCCACATAGAGCCCATTGCAGTAATCCAATCTTGAGGTTACTAATGCCTGTACCACTGTGGCCAAGCTATCCCTGTCCAGCAACATCTGCAGGGTCACAGGTTTCCCACTCCTGTCCCCAAAGTTGCCATGTTGGGAGGGGGGGGAAATATGCCCCCTCCGATCTGAGGAAAGCTGTTCTACATAAGCACCCAAGAAGAGCCGAAGCAAAAGCCCACCTATGTCCAGAGTGCCATGGTGGCCACAAACAGGCCACAAAGGCAGTAGCCTTCTCCTGCTGTTATTCTGCCACCAAACACTGAGGATGCACTTAGCCATCATGGCTAGCAGCCACAGATAGACTTCTCCTCCTTGAATGTGTCCAATCCCCTTTCTAAGCCACAAGACATCACCATGTCTTGTTCCGTAGGTTAAGTATGCATTACGTGAAGCAGGGCTTCCTTTTGCCCATCCTGAATCTGCTGCCAATCAATTTCATGATGCCGAATTCTCGTGTTCTTTCTGGAGAGTGACCCCTGCATTATTCCCCCACCTGCCTTAACGGAGAAATCACTTATGCAACAGAAAGTGACTGTGCTCTGGAAAGAAGACCTCCAGAACATCAGAAGAGCCCAGCTGGAGCAGACCAAGGGTCCATCCAGTCCAGCATTCCGCTCACACAGTGGCCAACCAGCCTTCGACCAGGAACCCACAAGCAGGACGCGAGTGCAACAGCAGCCTCCCGCCCATGTTCCCTAGCAACTAGTGTGCAAAGCCTCACTCCCTCTGGTTTTGGAGGCAGCACACAGCCATCAAGACTAGTAGCCATTGATAGCCTTCTCCCAGGAATATGTCTAACCCCCTTTTAAAGCCGTCCCAACTGGAGGCCATCACTACATCCTGTGGTAGCAAACTGCATTGCTCGATTATGAGCTGTGTGAAGAAGCCCTTCCTTTTATCTGTCCTGAATCTCCCACCCATCAGCTTCATAGGATGACCCTGGGTTCTAGTATTTGAGAGAGGGAGAAAAACATCTCCCTTTCCACATCCACATTCTCCACCCCATGCATAATTTGTACACCTCTACCACGTCTCCCCTCACTCTCCTTCTGTGTGTGTGTGTGCGCGCGCGCGCGCGCAGCACTGCACACCCTTGCCCCAATGATCTGCAGCAGCGTGCCCAATGGGTGGTTATCCCAAGCTGCAGCCCCTCCTTGTTCCATAGCACTATGAAGACATGAACCATTTCTTAAATTTCAACACTATATGTGGCCATCCTGCCACATACAGTCAGGGCCAGAAATATTGGAACAAGGATAACTGTTTTGGCAGTTGGCCTCTGTATACCACCACATTGATGTTGAAAGGAAGCACACCCAGATGGGAGCCAAGTCAGGACTTTCAGCTGTAATGCAAGGGGTTTGGCAAAAGTGGGGCACTAACCATCCAGGAAGTACAGCCTGTGGCATACACCCCCCCCCACATCGTTGGTGGCTCATAAGTAATGGAACAAACCAACATCATTTCAAACTTAAGGGTTGCCTTTAATACCTGGATGAAAATCCTTTGCAGTCAATGACTGCCTGAAGTCTGGAAGCCATGGACATGACCAAATGCTGAGTTTCCTCCCTCGAGATGCTTTGCCAGGCCTTTACTGCAGCTGCCTTCAGCTGCTGCTTGTTTGTGGGTCTTTCTGCCTTCAGTCTTGTCTTCAGGAAGTGAAAAGCATGCTCTGTTGGGTGGAGATCAGGTGACATTGACTTGGCCATTGAAGAATATCCCACTTCTTTGCCTGGAGAAACTCTTGGGTAGCTTTTGCTGTATGTTTTGGGTCATTATCCATCTGCATTATGAAGCGGCGTCCTATCAGTTTGGCAGCATTCGGCTGAATCTGAGCAGAAAGTATAGCCCTATACACTTCAGAATTCATCCTGCTGCTTTTATCAGCAGTCAGGTCATCAATAAACACCAGTGACCCGGTTCCACTGGCAGCCATACATGCCCATGCCATAACACTGCCTCCACCATGTTTGACAGATGATGTGGTATGCTTTGGATCATGAGCTGTTCCTTTCCTTCTCCACACTTTTCTCTTCCCATCATTCTGGGAAGTTAATCTTGGTTTCATCAGTCCAAAGAATCTTATTCCAGAACTGGGAAGGCTTTTTTAGGTGTTTGCTGGCAAAAGCTAATCTGGCCTTTTGGTTCTTGAGCGTTACCAGTGATTTGCACCTTGTTGTGAAGCCTCTGTATTTACATTCATAAAGCTGTCTCTTGACTGTAGATGTTGACAATGACATGCCTACCTCTGCAAGAGCATTCTTGACCTGGCTAGATGTTGCGGAAGGGTTCCTCTTCACCATGAGCAGAATTCTGCAGTCATCCACTTTAGTTGTCTTCCGTGGTCTTCCAGGCCTTTTGCTGTTGCTGAGCTTGCCAGTTAATTCCTTCTTTTTCAGGATGTTCCAAACTGTTGTGTTGGCCACTCCCAATGTTTTTGCTATCTCTCTGGTGGGTTTATTTTGTTTCCTCAGCCTAACGATGGCCTCCTTCTCTCGCATGGACACCTCTTTGGGCCTCACGTTGGGAGTTCCAGTGAACAGCTACCAAATGCAAATGTAACACTCAGAACACCTCCAGGCCTTTTATCTCCTTGATTGGTCATGGGGTACCCAGGAAACAGGCCACACCTGGCCATGCAGCTGTTTGTCAGCCATTCATTCCATTACTTATGAGCCACCAACGATGGGGGGGGTGTATGCCGCTGGCTGTACTTCCTGAATGGTTAGTGCCCCACTTTTGTCAAACCCCTTGAATTACAGCTAGAAGTCCTGACTTTACTCTCATCTGGGTGTGCTTCCTTTCAACATCAATGTGGTGGTGTACAGAGGCCAATTGCCAAAACAGTTATCCTTGTTCCAATATTTCTGGCCCTGACTGTATGTGCCCATCACAACTTTGGGGAAACTGGGGGGAAGGGGAACTGTTTCCCACCCAATTTTTCTGGGTTTTGCCCATTTTCTTCCTCCAAGCCTTCACATCTCTAGCAGTAACCAAATAAATAAAAACCACAGTGAGAGAAATCCAAGCAGATACTGAGTGGGTGGGACATCTATTGACTCTGACAACAGTTTGGCCATTATGGAATTGGGGTTCTCATCAGCTGGCAATGAAATGCAACCTTTGCTTGAATGGGGACACCACACCCAGCAGGCATTCAAAAGGAGACAAAAATGCTGCACACTGAACAGGTGGGAGGCTGAGAATGAACTTTGAATTCTAGTGAAACTGTGGGGGGGATTTTAAGAGTTCAGATGCAATTGCTGAGGCTCTGGGGAAACACCCTTCCTTTAGAGGCAGGAAAATGTGCCAGGGATGGGGGTGGGAATCAATCCCACCCCTAAAGCTGGAAAGGTTTTCTACTCTACAACCCTCCTGTGAGATGACACCTTCACCACACCTGTGCTTAGTCAGTGGTTGGATGCCCACCAGAAAGAGAAGGTTCTTTGGTGAGTCAATGACAGTCGGTAGGGGACGTCTTATTGTTAGATGCCTGATCCTGCTCAAACACTGCTTAGCCAGCAAGCTTTGGGTACTGAAAGATTAGTAGTTACTGACCCTGAGGGCAAGAGGTTGCATTAGAAAACAAGACACTGGGAGAAAGAACACTGGAGGGGTTCCAACTTTTACCCCAGGGCCAAGCAGAAGGTAGATCTAGATGTACTGGCAGATCTTTGGATGATATCCAGTAGATCAGCAGGGATTTCCAACTCCCAATGGTTTGACCACAGCAGCAACAAAACAACTCCCCTCTGCCCTAAATTATATTGCTGGAATGAAGAAAGCTTGGAGGGTAACTAGGAGTGGGGGGTTTTGTGTAGGAGTTCCATTCAACTGTGATACTGAAAACGTATTCCTGGGTTCCGAATTCCTTATTTCTAAGTGTTTATGTTTTGCACCAGACATCAGTTGGTGGATCTTGGGGTTCTAATGAAAAAAGAGTAGATCCTGCAAGCCTAAAGTCTGACCATCTGTTTTACACAGCAATCTCATGCATCCCACTGTATCCCAGGGATGCTTCTAACATTCTACTCATCCAAATTTCTCCTTCAACTTTTGGAAATCCAAATTATCCATCTCGTGTCCAAGTAAATTCTGCACTGTACCTTAAAAAATAAAATCAGCATTTTGTGCAGAGCACTGTCAACAGATTCTTCACACACACACACAGCTTTCGGTTCATTCATTTCATTTGTGCCTTTCCTCTCTACGTTCCCAATCCAGAAGTGCTCATTGATAAAATACTGCAAAACACAATCCTGATAGATGGTACATAGAACTGCATAAAGATTTTTTCTGTGCAACTTTTTTAAAAAAATTTGCCCATTCTCATGTCCACTTATGGGCTGTCATAATAAAGGACTGGGAAGGGGGTGGGATAGGAGGAAGAAAGGCAGTATTGATGTGATCGTACATAGGGTTGCATCCAGTCTCTTTTTATGTGGTGTATTGCCAAGGTGTAGGCGGTCATGTACACTTCAGTAAAGCACCAGGCACAAAAAGAACCTCGATCTGAATGTATGCACAAACTTGCCAAGATTGCTTTTTTGGGGAGGCGGTGTTGTATCAATGCATATATTATTACATGTGCATCGGCAATGTCGAGGAGGGAAAAAATATGCAAGGGAGAGAGGGAACAGAGAGCTCTAGCAAACTGCAGGTGTTCCACTTACAGAATTAGTTTGAGAAATTCTCCTATTTAAAACAGAATTCAGGAAGAGGAGAGAACTAACTCACAAGGCAAGAAAAGATTAGAAATGGGGACATTTGCTCAGCCCTACAAGACATCAGTATTGTACTGCTCTGTCCCCCAGCAAATATGATGGGTTCCTTGGCCTGGGGAGCGGCGCAAGGAATGGTGCTGTCTACACTTCCTCTGGAGGGCCCAAGAGTTCAAGAACATAAGAAGAGCCCTGCTGGATCAGACCAAGGGTCCATCTAGTCCAGGATTCTGTTCACACAGTGGCCAACCAGCTGCCCATGGGAAACCCACAAGCAGGACATGAGTACAACAGCACCCTCCTGCCCATGTTCCCCAGCAACTGGTGTACAGAGGCAGACTGCCTCTGATACTGAAGGTAGCATATAGCCACCAGGACTAGTAGCCATTGATAGCCTCCTCCAAGAATTTGTCCAATACTGTTTTAAAGCCATCCAAATTGGTGGCCATCACTAAATCTTGTGGAAGTGAATTCCACAGTTTAACCATGCACTGTGTGAAGAACTACTTCCTTTCATCTGTCCTCATTCTTCATGGCATGACACATGGGATTCTAGTATTTTGAGAGAGGCTGAAAAATGTCTCTCTATCCACTTTCCCCACATTATGCATAATTCTGCACACCTCTGTCACGTCACCGCTCCCTCACCCTTTTTCTAAACTACACCATCCCAGATGTTGTAACTTTCCCTCAGAGGGGAGCTGCTCCAGCCCCTTGATAGTTTTAGTTGCCCTTTTCTGCACTTTTTCCAACTCTTCAATATCCTTTTTTAGGTGCAGTGACCAGTACTGTGCGTGGTGTTCTAAGCATGGTCACACTATGGATTTGTACATGGGGAGCATTTGTACAAGGAGAGCTATTGCAGGCCTTGCTACGGCCATCTCGATGCATGTGAGAACTCTGAGAAGGGACCCGGACGCTGCAAGCTGCCAACGTCTGGCTGGATTGAGGAACGGGAAGTCGAGGCTTTGGCTCGAAGTGCTGACACAGTCCTGGCATCAGCTTGCCTGCTGTAATATGGAAAAGCTCAAAGCTCAGCAACGGAGCACAAAGGTTCTCTCCGCAGCCCTGATTCCCAGGCTTGGAGCCCCGCCTCTGGGAGCAAATCCTGCAGCAAACACTTTCCCCCAGTTACCAAACACCTTGGCAGGTGGCAATGGACAGCAAGTTGCCTTATGCCAGGACAGGCTCTGGGCCCAACTAGCCCAGATACTGTCTACTCTGACTGGCGGTGGTTCACCGGCGTCTCTGACAGAGGACTTTCCCATCATCTGTTCCTTTTAACTTTTAACTTTCAACAGGGATTGAACCTGGGGCCCTTCTCCACACAAAACATGCTCTCCTCCTCCCCCTCCCTCCCTCCCTCCCTCCCTCCCTCTCTCACTCACACACACACACACACACGCTGTTATTTCTGCCCAAATCACACTTTCCCTGCCCATGTGCCTCACCATGGGTATCAGCCTCGCTTTGCAACCTTTGTGTGTCTTCTGAATCAGGATGGCCATAACCCGTCGCTTTTCCCACTGACTTCCCCGAGCCGGGAGATCTGGGTTCCAGTCCCCACTCGGCCATGGAAGCTCACTGGGTGACTTTGGGCCAGTCACAGACTCTCAGCCCAACCCACCTCACGGAGTTGTCATTGTGAGGATAAAATGGAGAACAGGGGGATTATGTATGCCACCTTGGGTTCCTTGCAAGAGGGAAAAAAGGTGGGATATAAATGTAATTAAAAAATAAATAAAACAATTTTTCAGTGTGTGTGTACCTTTTTATAGTTGAGGCTGCAGTGCAATAGCAGGGAGGGGTTGCAGCTCAGTGGTACAGCACCTGCCTTCCATGTAGAAGGTCTCAGGTTCAATCCCTGGTATCTCCAGGTAGGACTAGGAAAGAATCCTACCTCAAACCCTGGAGAGCTGCTAATACAGGGTTACATGGACCCATGGTCTGACTCAGTATAAGGCAGCTTCCTATGTTCATGTTCCTATGAATTCCACTGCATCCAAAGGACAAGTTTTGATGCAAAAACTGAAACGCACAAGATTTGGGGTTAGCAAAATAATCCCTTGTAGATGTGGGACTTGAACCCAGGTGTCTTTGAGGCCTTTCTTCTGATGCCTGCTAGCTCACTGGTCTTTGCTTCTAGCTCTGTTATGCAACCTGTTCTCCCCTTGCCATCCTGTACGCATGAATAGCAGCATCATACTGACTTACTCATGCTGCCTCCAGGTGAGCTGACACTGCTTGGGGCTTACATGTTGTGCAACTCCTTTTTCTGCTCATGGCTGCCCCAACCTTCCTTCTGCCAAAAACAATGGAGTCAAGGAAGAGGGCTAGGCGAGGAGCAGTGAGAACTTCTAAATCCATCAGACCAATCTGTTTCCGAAACAAAGGAATCCGAGACCTGTTTCAATAAAAAGCAACAAAAAGAATAGATCCAATGGGGAAAGAAAAAAACCCAAACCCTGAGCTGGCAGATTAAAAGGGGAAACGGAAGCCAGGAGCTCACAACACTTGGCTGACAGAGATGATGAGTCATCTGGCAGCACAATGGAGGCATGACAAAAGCTGAAACAATGCTGACTCAACCTCCCAGTTGAGCAGAAATGGGGCAAGGAAAATGATGCCTGGGTGGTTTTTCCCATCCCTGTCTTGGCTGGGCAGTCCTTAACCAGTGTTATCAAGCTGCAATGAAAGTGGAAGGCTGCCCATTTTAGCAGGGGTCCTTTCCCTCACCTGCTACCAAATCCTTCTCATAGGGGATGCTAGGGACTGAACCCCTGGCCTTTTACACGCAAAGCATGGATGCTGTCACTGAGCTATGATCCCTCCCCTTCTGCCCCCTGCGTAGGATATCCTTATTATTGGTACTTGGCTATTCAGCACCAGTTAGCTGGTCTATGTCCAGTTTGTCCATCCTATTTTACAAAGAAAGAAAGAAAGAAAGAAAGAAAGAAAGAAAGAAAGAAGAAAAAGAAAGAAACAGACAGACAGAGACAGAAAACAGAGAGAGAGAGAGACAGAGAGACAGAAGAGAGAGAGAGAGAGAGAACCAGAAAGAGAAGAGGATTCAGAGGCAAACAACAAAGATGTTAAGGGGTTCAGGAGTCACAACAGGTGAGGGAGGCTGAAGGAAGTGGGCTTGCTTAGCTTAGTGAAAAGAAGATTAAGGAGGAATGGTAAGACCAAAGCAGCTTTGAAACACCCAAATGGCTGCCACCAGAAAGTCGATAAATAACCATCTTCCCAGGCCACTGGGGGAAGGACAGAAAACAATGGATGCAATTCAGGAAACTTAAATCCCTCTAACATCACGCCTCCTTGAACTCAAGCTCCATCCCATTGAAGTCAAAGTGACTTAAGTGCTCAGCGTAAGCACAACAAGCCCATTGATTTCACTGGGACTTAACAAGCTTGCATTTTTTTGTTTTTTCTGGACTACTTCCAACAGTTTCATGTCATTGTAGCAGAAGAGATTTGGATGTGATAGGAAGGAAACGCTTCCTCCTGACTCTATGAACTGTTGAGCAACGGGAAGGGATCGGCTAAGGAGGTTGCGGAATCTTCTTTCCCACACACCAGTTACCTGAGCGGTTTCACAACTGGGATTTAGGATGGCTGACCCTTGGGAACGGGTTCATTGTCCTTGAAACACATCGGGTGAAACATGTGAGTTGAAAAACTCACCGAACCAAAATGTTTTGCTTAGCCACGGCGAAGGCCGCAACGTTTAAAAGAGGCATTCCCTTTTCTCTCTCAGAAAATATCTAAGATGGTACCAGCTACAATGTGTGTGCACATCATCGGAAAACTGCTTGCTTCAAAGGTATTGTTCTGACAATTTGCAAATTTATGCGGGTTGGATGAATCAGAGGTCGGAATTAAGATTGCTGGGAGAATTATCAACAACCTCCGATATGCAGACGATACCACCCTAATGGCAGAAAGCGAAGAGGATCTCAAGAGCCTCTTGTTGAGGGTGAAAGAGGAGAGTGCAAAAGCTGGTTTGAAACTCAACATTACAAAAACGAAGATCATGGCATCTGGCCCCATCACTTCCTGGCATATCGAAGGGGAAGAAATGGAAGCAGTGACAGAGTTTACTTTCTTGGGCTCCAAGATCACCGCAGACGGTGACTGTAGCCATGAAATTAAAAGACGCTTGCTCCTTGGGAGGAAAGCTATGGCCAACCTAGACAGCATAGTAAGAAGCAGAGACATCACCTTGCCGACAAAGGTCCGTCTAATCAAAGCTATGGTTTTCCCAGTAGTAATGTATGGCTGTGAGAGCTGGACTATAAGGAAGGCTGAGCGCCGAAGAATTGATGCTTTCGAACTGTGGTGCTGGAGAAGACTCTTACGAGTGCCCTGGACTGCAAGGAGGTCCAATCAGTCCATCCTAAAGGAAATCAACCCTGAGTGCTCATTGGAAGGACAGATAATGAAGCTGAAGCTCCAATATTTTGGCCACCCAATGCGAAGAGAAAACTCCCTGGAAAAGACCCTGATGCTGGGAAAGACTGAAGGCAAAAGGAGAAGGGGACGGTAGAGGATGAGATGGCTAGATAGCATCACGGATGCAATGAATATGAACTTGAGCACGCTCCGGGAGAGAGCGCAGGACAGGAAGGCCTGGCGTGCTATGGTCCATGGGGTCACGAAGAGTCGGACACGACTGAACGACTGAACAACAACAACAAAATTGATCAGTGACTCGCTTAATAGGCAAAAATGCATAAAACTAACTCAGATTTATTTAATGAATTGGAAGACTGCACTCTCAATGAAGCTAGAAATGGGGATTGAAAGACTGAAACTCCATCAGGTCAAACACTTTGGCACCTCTCATCATAGAAATGACATCCTGGATGCTGAGGTCAATGGGAGCTGGAGCTGGATGGGCCCATCTAGAACACATGACGCTATGCAGATGTTCAAACTCATCACAAGGTAGAGACCAGCATGAGCCACCATACACCTCTCTTGGAATGCTCACCTCGATCCACCTTCATGTGAGAGCTAGCATTGAACAGGGGCCTACAGTAGGGGTCTTGAACCTCAGGCCTGCGGGCCAAACCAGACAGTTGTCATGTTCCCTCTTCCTTCCCCTTCGCAATCAACACACTCCAAGATACCAGGCTTCAGATGTCAGGGTGGAAACTGAGCCAATAGAACCCCAGAGCAGTTCTGATTCTGAGGAGGATCAGCAATCTGTGGGAGAGGAGCTCGCTCATCCCTCACAGGCACAGCAGCTGGCAGAGATTCCTCCTGCCGGCATTCCTGAGATAGATAGTGACCCTGGCAGTGAGAAAGTGCGGGAGGGGGGCTTGCTAGACACTCGACGCAGAGAGCGACGAGCGATGGAGGGCACGGAAAGGGGGCGTAGTGCCCGTTTGGCGCGCAAGCAACGGCCGCCTCCCGTGGACCCAAGGGAAAGAGGGAGGATCTCTCCCTAGCCCATAAGTTCAGGGTCTTCAAGTGATTCTCCTTCAAACAGGGACCAACTGCCTACCCGGAGCATAGGCTACTCTGCTGTTCATTGCTTAGTCGCTGGTGATAGCATCTGAAAGAGTCATTACGTTGTAAAAGGATTAAAGCTTTGAAAAGAATCCCTTCGTCTATGTCTTGAGTTGGCTATTGGAGTGTACTGAAAGGGGCAGCTAGGGCGCTCCTGACATCAGGCTCACTACTTTATTAGTGAACGACCAGCTTCCTTACAAATGCAAATTCTAGGAAACTCTCAGGCTACAAAGGAAACAGCTACTCCACACTATTACTAATACCATCAGAGGAGCTGAAGTGGAAGTTAGAGAAGTTGCCAGCAGTTTGAACAAGAACCTCTGGGCCAGACTAGCTTAGGGGGGAAATGCCTCCCTTACAGTGGCTCCTGCCTACGTAGGCTATCATGCAGAGCCACCTTGGTGGAGCATCTGAGCTCCACCTCTACCTTTTCCCACTTGGTTCTGCGACAGACCCTAGCATCCCTCAAGTCACTCTCCTCACTCTCCTCCTCCCCGGAGTCCTGGGTTCTCATGGAGGAGGAGAGGGGGGCCCTTCAGGCCGAGCCATCTGTGTTCCATGGCCTTGCGAAGAGGGCCTTGCCTTATCTGAGCTCACTAGCGAGGAAGCCTACCCCTGTTCTGGCTGTTCCCATTCTGAATCTGAACTGCTAGCTATCTCCACATGCTCAGATTCATTCCTGACAACTGCCCAGGTGGGCCAGGCAATGCAATCCCAATTTCACAACTGTGTGGCAAGTCGGAACATCTTCATAGGGCTAAAGCACATGGGTGCATTCAAAATGATTCTGGGGGAGGCAAGCTGGTGCCCTCCAAATGTTCTGGACTACAACTCCCATCATCCCAACCATTGACTATGCTGACTGGGCTAACGGGAGCTGTAGTCTAAAACATCTGGACTGTGCCCCTCTGCCTCCACATTCCTTGCCCCCAAACAATCCCTGTGCCTCCACAGTCTGTGCTTTGGAGGACCATCTGAATGCAGCCAATGCGTGTATTATTCTGAGCGTAATCTCACCTTACTCTTCTCCACACCCTCTTTAAATAGCAGATTACCTGCTATTTCAACATCTCCTCAAGCTGACCTGGGCAAAGTGGAATCTCAGGCTGCCAGACTGGTATAAGGTCTCTAGTCTCTCACCGTTCTTTCAGACGTCAACAGGCCAAATTGCACACTGTTTCTTACCCATCTAACAGACTTCTCCTCTCCCTCTCTGCATAGAGGAAGCCTGATACAGACAGTCCCCACCTCTCCTATTTTGGACCCACCCAGAAGAATAATGTGCAATACTTGCAGAGAACTTTGCATCTTCAAACAAAGTGTTTTTCCTCCCTGAAACATGAACTAATTAATCCGCCCAGCACTCTAGAAAGGCAGAGAAACCCTATTAACCCTGTTTAACAGACATTGAAACCTAATGCTCAGGGAGGTGAAACATCATACCCCCGAGGCCACCCAAGGAGTTAAGACAGGATTCAAAGTCCAAAGTGGCAACCCTGCAGGCCGCTGGTCCCCCACTCATGCCAATGACCTCCAGGTTAGGTGAGGCACTACCTGAATCCAGGGATCAAGGTCTTTCAAATTGTGCTCTTGGAGATTCCATGGTTCCTTGAAAGCTTAGCAGGAGTTCCTCAAGGAGAAGATCAGGAATGGCAGACGAGGTTCCTCAAACACCTGAAATCTTATTCAGCCAACCATGTGCTGCTGGAGCTGGCATCACCATTTAAGCATTTCTATCCTGCCATGAGTTCTGGAAACTTCCTTTTTTAATTGAACACTGAGATTCTCACCCATGAGAACTACACAACTCCTGTTTTACTGAAAGCTGAGATTCTCACCCATGAGGTCTAGACACTTCCTCTTTAACTGAAAGCTGAGATTCTCACCCAGGAGGTCTAGACACTTCCTCTTTAACTGAAAGCTGAGATTCTCACCCATGAGGTCTAGACACTTCCTCTTTAACTGAAAGCTGAGATTCTCACCCATGAGGTCTAGAAACTTCCTTTGTTAATTGAAAGCTGAGATTCTCAGGAAGCTGAACTCTTTGCCCAATTCCACTTAATTTTTTGCCGGGCTTTTCTGCATTCTGTTTGAAAGAGAGCCCTCCTTCTCAATTCCAGGATGCCTGCCTTTGATGAACAAAATCATGCACGCTTCCTACCATCAATAGAAACTGCAAGGATATGCGAGAGAGAGAGGAACTTTCTTCCTGCTTGTTGAAAGTGTTGAATAAGTTCAGTCTGAACCAAATCAAAATAGCAGTTTAGTACATAATATGATAGGGTTTTTTTCTTCTTCTTTTAAAAATAATTCATATGTCTTTAGGCCTTTAGGCCTGGCTATGCTGACGCACAGCACTGCAATATCTTCATTTGGAACAATCAAAAGAATGGCTCAGCATGTCAAGACAAGGCAACATTTCCTGTTCCAAAGTTCTCCATCATAAGAACTCTCAATGGAATGAAGATTTCCCACCCCCACTCCCTACCAGTAAACGCGGATTGGACAGAAAAGCATTTTTAAGGAATGACTGGCTATTTTGGGGTTTTTTCGTTGTGTTTTTTTCACACTTAACGTGACCTGGACATATAAACTTTGCTGGCTAATGCCCTTGCTCTCTTGAGAGGACCAACCTAGGGGATAAAAAAGGTAAAGGTGTCCCCAACCAGTCGTGTCCGACTCTAGGGTGTGGTGCTCATCTCCATTTCTAAGCCGAAGAGCCAGCGCTGTCCGAAGACGCTTCCGTGGTCATGTGGCCGGCATGACTGAACACCAGGTGCACGGAACGCTGTTGCCTTTCCCGCCGAGGCGGTACCTATTTATCTACTTGCAATTTCTTGCTTTCGAACTGCTAGGTTGGCAGAAGCTGGGACTGAAGACGGGAGTTCACTCCGTCATGCAGCACTCGGGTCTCGAACTGTGCTGTCCTGCCGACCTTCCGGTCTGCAATTCAGCGTCTTAGCCACTAAGCCACCGCGGCCCCCAACCTAGGGGATAGGAAGGTTGAATTGGAAGCATTTCTGGAAAGGATCAGAAGTGGTTCACGAGATCAGGAGCCTTCAAATCTGCATTCTCGGGACACATAAATAATCCCAACCTGCAATACGGGACCTATTTTTTTAATGTCTTGTTTCTCCTCCCTCCAGGAGCATTTGCATTGCAGATACAGTGGTTTAACAGCCATTTCTTCTCCTTAGGAACTTTGGGAATCGTAGCTCTGTATGGACATGGTGGCTGGGGGAGAGGTAGTAAAAGATCTCTAAAAGAGGAGAGGGGAAGCCATGCCACTTAAACTCATCTATAACTGGAGAGAGAGAAACCCACATATTGTAGGCCAATGCTCTGGCTAAAGATGCCAAGTAAAAGACATTTAACATTGTAATGTCCTCTTGGGGGGCCTCCGATGAGGCTATATAGTGCCATTGCCCTGTGGAAGCATTCACAGACACTTACCGGGGGGGGCAGGGGGGCAGTGTCGAGACACTGCCGTCTTCTACCCATGACCATCCTGTGTTTACTTACAGCACCTTCCACCTTTTCCCTCAACACAGAAAATCCATTAAGGAGATAAAGACAGAACAGCTGCATCTGATGGTTACAGGTAGAAGCCTTCCATCTGGAAGCAGCCTTGGTGTACTAGTAAACGGTGGCATTGAAGCAGGTTCTGTGACAAAGCCAAGGCTTAACTTAAGCCCTGCCTTGTGCCTACTGATCAACAACACCCTCTCCTAGCCCCACTTGGAATGTTGCCTTCTCAAGGCCTGGCCTCCCTTCCATCTTTCCTAGCCTCCTCCATTGCTTCCAACCCCTCCTTCTCCCCCCCCATGAATTTTCCCTGCCTCCTACACCCATCTGTTGGGCCAGAGGAGCTAATCCAAAGGTAGCCAGAGATCCCTGCACAGGTCTAACCCTTCTGTGAGACCAGCCCAGCTCAGCTTATCACTTCCAGAGGCTCCATTTGCCTCCACGAAAAAGAAACAAAGAAACAAGCAACTGTGCTCAAGGGAAGGCAACCCGGTGCCCTCCAGATGTTTCAGATTTTAATTCCCATAATCCCTGACCATTGGTCATGAGGGCTGGGGCTTACTGGGAACTGCAGTCCAAAACATCTGGAGGGCACCATACATTGGATATACACTATACATTGGATATAGGTGATTCCATGAGAAGATGAGAATGAAAAAAAGGAGAAGGGACCCCCTCCTGCTTTGCCCGCAATCAGGGGTTTACGAACTGTGTTCTGGGGAATGGGGAATGTCCCTTGACACGGGAGTTCCTCAACGTCTGGGAAGTCACGCCAGATGAGCTGCCCTGAAAGACAGCTTTTCCACCAAGTCTTCCCTTGAAGTCTGCAGCTGCTGGGCAGCAATGGAGAAGTTCTTGGGTCTCCTCTCAGTTCACGCAGGACCAAGAGCAAAGTCCCAACTGGCTTGGCTGCTACTAGACATGATGTGTCTAGAACATGCTGTGCAAGCCTCCGTAATGTGCCGGGGGTTCTGTGACGGGTCTGACAGTCAATCTCAAAGTATCCCCTGAAGGCAGAACACTGGCGCACTCCCCATGTGAGAAGCCAAGGGAAAATTAAGCCCTTGCTCCTTGCTCTGCACTCAACATTGGCCCTGGCTGCATCCACTGGGGCTTGTTCAGCCAAGCTGCTGCTCAGGAAGGATGCTGTAAAGGCACTCTTCCCCCCCTCCCCTGAACAGTGATTTGCCAGACAAGCTTCCCAGGCTCCTGGCCCAGTCAGCTAATTGTTCCTGATCCCCTCACGAGACGCCTGCCGAGGGTGCAATCCATCATTTGGAAGAGAGGAAAATTGGTAAATGGCGGTAATTTGGGGTTTGCCTAATGGGATTTTGCATGCCTAGGGTCTGAGCCAGCAGCAGCAACTAACGGAAAGGCAGCAAAATGCAGAGGACGATGGGCCAAGAACAGAGGCATCCCCACGGCATTGCAGTGCCCCATTATCTCACCACTCCACCCCAGAGACAGCCGGATTTGCTCTCCCAGGCAGCCTGGAGCCCCAGGAGCTCAATGGTGAGAAAAGCGAGCTGAAGGGGGACCAGACAGAGCTGGAATTACAGGTTGTGCTGAGTGACTCAACAGGAGCTGTATCACCTGTGGAAGGCACCATCTGAGATTTGTGTGTGTGCGCAAGGATCCGCAGCAGAGGATCTCCTGCCAAGCGCACAACACAAGGGAAGAAGATTTGCAACAGCTTACAGGTTCGTGATCTGCCGGGGACTTGATGAGGTTTTCTCCGGCAATGTACAGCCCCTAGCACAGACGGTCTAAAACACGCTGGTGCCCAAGACTGAAAATCCATTAAAGGTCACCCCTCCATGGTTATTAAAATAGGTGGATTTTTTTTTCTGGCTATGAAAGGCCAAGGCCTCAACAGGAATTGTGGGGCCTGGTTGATATGGGTCAGACTATGAGGAGGTGCAAAATCTAGCCAGAGTTCTCTGTACACAGTCTGCCAAGGCCCTTCATCAGCAGATCAGGGTGAACAGGGGCAAACATCTCCTTAAGGCAGTGATCTGATGATATATGCGTATATTGACCGCTGCCGACACTGGCAAGAATACAGACAGGAAGAAATCTGGGAATGCATGTCATATATAAAAATGAAGAAGTCCGGGCAGGCTTTGTATACATTAGGACACTGGCAGGCCATGAGACACTGTGCAGACAGGACATTTTGCCAAGCTTAGGAACTTTTCACTAAAACTTGCTGAAGCTTGCAGCTTTGGGCTGTTCGCTGGCACTGATGCTGCATTGCCAAAATGGCGATTCTTCTCACCAAACATTGCTTGGCTTTGCTGGTCTTGTCATGTGGCTTTGCTGAGCTTGCACAACTCATCTCTGGTGCTGGTGAGCTCAGCCTGATAGGGCAGAACGAGGAATTGGCTTCTACAAGCCATGATAGCTAAGCAGTAGCTCTGTGTACAGACACCATCTGCCACTAGGAACCTGTTGCTGCAGAGAGAGCCATTGCTTCAGGCCCTGCTCAGGTGCTCCCTAAAGGCCCCCTGGGTAGCCACTGGATGTTGGGGTAGATGGGCCTTTGGCCTGATCCAGCAGGGCTCTTCTAGTGTGCTTCTTTATTTCTAAAAACTCTATCCCACTTCCAGAGCAAAGTTCACAAAGCAACTTGAAAATATAAAATGTGTCGATAACCCGCCACCCATTTCCCCACCCACACAATGACATAGCTAAACAACTTTAAAACAGCTACACGGAAACTATCAACCATCTAACACAAGAACAGTGGCTTTCAGAAGGACCACAAAACCAATACGGCACTTAGTCATAGTCACTTTGCTGCCCTGACACAGTACCCTCAAATCTGCTGCCTGAGGGAGGATGCTGAACCATGCCTAATGGCAGAGATGGTGCCGGTTCCAGGTTTCTGAGGGCCCTTGGGCAAGACTCTCTCAGGCTGTGGATGGTGGGAGCTGTAGTCCAACACATCTGGAGGGCACCAAGTCGCAGAAGGCTGAACTAGAACTTTTGTCATGGGTGGGGCCAGTTTTAATCCTTTGGGATGCTAATAAATATGGAATGAAAAACAAAATATTTAAGTTGACCTTTCCTTTTCACAATGCATGGTAGGTTCTGCTTACTAAACTGCCAGCTCCCTCTCCCTCTCTCCCTTCCTTCAATGCCTTCAAAATGGCAATTACATTGAGGTTTTCATAAGAGCATGTGGTGGTCACTGCATGCCATCCTGGCTCCCTCCTTCCTTGCTCAACCTCGCTCTCAGGGCCTTTTTACGCTTGGCTGCTGGCAATCTGACTAGTTGTCAATAATCAACATGGATTGCACAATCTCCGTAGTGAAGAGCTGGATCACACCATCAGCAAGCTCTCCTGCTATGCTGTACCACTTCAGAATGCAGGTGTGGGGTTGCATGCAAGTATGAGTCCTCAGCCCCAATATAAAGAACTCCTTGCACATAGAAATCCAGCATGTCAGTCAGAAGGTGTAGGCTGCAATGATATGCGAGTCTTGCATGCATCAAGAGTCCTTTTTTATATTAGAGGAGGGGGCATACAAACGTTCAGTTCCCCAGGCAATCGGTAATGGAATAACCCAGCAAGAAAGAGACCATGTGATGGTGCAGACTGTCCCTGTGTAACTTCGACAGTCCACTAGCCCATTGCCAAAAGAAGCTGGCCCATTTAAAACAATGCAAAACCCCAAAACAGCACTTGGGTTATTTCGTATCTAGGCAGCAAAAAGGGCAGATGAAGCAAGAACAGGAGAATCTGCCTCAGCCTCGAAAATATCACTCCATCCTTACACATTTCTGCCTTTTCCCTCCTCCTGTACAGAAGGTTTTGCTCCCACTCCCCACCTGGCCACCCCCCACCCTCCGCTGGTGGGTACATATGGGAGACTAGTTAAAAAGAACTCAAGTTCTTTTGGTGTTTTTTGTTTTTCTTTTCTTTTTAGGACTCAAATCAAACTGTTTCATTGTTTAGTAGACATGGCAGTTTGGGTAAAATCCCTCCAACCTACTTTGCATTTTTAATTATAAACTTTGCCCCCCCTCAAATGTCAAAGAGCTTCCCAGGCAGAAAGGAAATGAGTAAGGATGAGGATTCATTGTGTATGGGGGAGGGTGCAAGGGTATTTCCCCCCACCCCGCAAGAGGTCTCTCTCTCTTTTAAGGATGTCTCACACAAGAGAGAGAAATTATCCTTTTTGCACTCTGGCTCCACAGAGAAGCTTTTCACATCAGCAGCTTGTACTTCAGATTGGGCTCATTTGGGAAAGGATGTGTGTGTTCAAAACGGACTGCTGGCAAAGCTCAGCAGACTCCGCCTTCTTGTAAAGCTCCGCCCACAGATGGCTGTTCCACTCTTGACCCTTGACCTCTGCCACAGAGACAGCATGATGGGCGGTACTACCCCCAAGCCTTCTGTGTGGCGCAAACCATGGACAAACCGTGAGGTGGCTCATGCGCCCAGCTCCATATTACTTCCAGTTCTTTCCAGACGTCGGCAATGCACAACACGGCTACAAAGGATAGGGGGTGTGGGAAAGGACGGGTCTTGGGGAACTGGAAGACTGGAACAGAGGGAATTGGCTTGTCCGAGAAAGATGGCAATTAAACCCTCTCTTTCACCAGAAACAATGCTACCAGCCTCCTGCCCCACACAACTTAGATCAGATAAAGGTCCTTCAGTGCCCCCAGCAGGAACTGAGACTGAAGAATTTCTCACTCGGAATATCCACCTCAGCTTTTAGGAGGTTTGAGGTCCATATTGGATGGAATCAGTCAGGAAGCTCTGCGAGAGCCCAGCAGGGCACCCACCAACAGAAAACCACTGGCGGGGTCAGGCTGCTAATGCCTGACAGGAACATAGGAAGTGGTCTTGTACTATGTCAGACCGCTGAGCCTTTCCTAACCCTACCTGGAGAAGCCAGAAACTGAATCTGGGACCTTCTGCAAGCAAAGCATGTGCTCCACCCCTGGGACACGGTTCCTCCCAAGTGTTTGGGTCAGCAATACTGAAGCCTGTGCTGCTAAGCCCATGACAAAGTCCTGGCCTCAGCATATCGCTTGGAGAAGTAAGCCTCCATGTGCTGTTCCCCCACTCAGTTATTACTGCCACGCAGCCTCCCACACCGTACACTGCCCCCGCGTGCTCCTCCCCACAGAAACCCATTGGTACGACCCAACAAGTTCTCCTGCTCAACGAGACACAATGTAGTTGGCCCATTGCCCTCTGAACCTATCAATGCGCGGTACTGCCTAATTGTGACGGAAACATTTAATCAGAGAATAAATCTTTCCCCCAAAAGACATATTTACAGGCAATGATTTGGCAGCCGAGTTAATTGGTCCTGAGAGGAATTCTCTGCCAATATTAATTCTGCTGCTCAGGATTCAGGAAGAGCTCCTGCCCGGGTCCTGATAGGTGCCTCCAAACTGTTTCAAGGTCACCCAGAGTCACCCTGTTAGCCTAGTGCTGCACTTTGGCCCTTGCCGTTCAGCCACCTGCCTCTCAATCGGAAGCAATAAAGGCATGAGTGGGAAAACGCAAGGTGGGCGTCTAGTACATCGTGTTCACTTGAGTGGGTGTACACGCTAGGCAAAATCCAACATAAATCCTTCTTAGAGCAGACCTATTGAAATAAATGGAACTTAAGTTAGTCATGACTAACATAAGTCTCATTCGTTTCAATGGGTTTACTCTAAGAAGGACTTATGTTGGATTTTGCCCACTGCATGCACATCACTTGACTTCTCTTTACGTGATTGATGAAGGCAGTCTTCCCCAACCTGATGCCCTCCAGACACATTGGACTATAACTCCCATTATCCTCTGGACAGCAGGGCCATTCCCCAGCCATCATGCTAGGGAAGGATCAGAATTATAGTCCCAACAGATCTGGAGGCCTGGCTCTGGACGATGACTCATTAGTGCAGGGACAAGATGACCCAGATGCGGCTACTGAAGCATCTTTATCTTCTGAGTTGGCAAAACCCTTTATTCAAATAAACCGATATGTAGGCAATGCAATGCATGTGATGCAGCACTCCAAAAACAAGACAAAGGACCAAGGACAGCGCATCCAGTTTATACATTTCTAGATTTTTAAATATATATATAAATAGATATTTAGAATGTGAAACATCGAATATTATTGTTATCTCGGCTAAATTATGAAAAGGAGATCTGACGAATTCACAGAAGGAGAGGGGAGGCCTTTTAGCTGATTTTAGAGATGACGATGGTACAGAACCAAGAGGTTAGAGGCAATATGACACTCAATACTGATAGCTGGAGAGGAAGAGCTAGAGAGGGCTGTTGCCTTCTTGCCTTGGTAATGAAATTCCCAGAGGCCCTGTAAGAAGCAGGATGATGTTCTTAGATGGATCTTGTGTCTGATCCAGAAGGTAAAGAAGGTGGGGGGGTCAGACTATTTCCTGTCCGTGTCAGTCTTGCATGTGTTCCGTGAGAAGTCCGCCACAACCCGTTTCTGCATCAATCAGCAATTAAAAAGAAACAATGCATGGGCATGTTTATTTAACGTGTTCCTTTCCAAAGTATGAATTTTTGCAAGCATTTTTAAAATTATTCATTGAATTATTATTATATTTATATCCCACCCTTTTTTCCTCTTGCAAGGAACCCAAGGCAGCATACATTATCCTCTTCCTCTCCATTTTATCCTTAAAACAACCATGTGTGGTAGGTTAGGCTGAGAGTCAGTGACTGGCCTAAAGTCACCCAGTGAGCTTCATGACTCAGTAGAGACTAGAACCCTCGTCTCCCAAGTTCTAGTCCTACACTCTAACCACAACACCACACTAGCTCCCATTTTATATGCATTTTGGTACATTTTTTGGAGCCGAGAACTGTATTGCCAAGTTTGGATAAGTGCGAAAACCCAAGGATAACTGCCTTCCAGTCCACATATTAGCCCAGAAACTGCAACTTGGGCCGGGTTGCTTAAAGATGTGGACTGAATGGAATCCCTGAGCAACCCTGGCAGCCCCCTGACCCCGGTACCCATGGCAGGAGAAGGGGAAGGCGACAACCCCAGCTCCTCAGGAGAGAATTCTTTCCTGCCAAAGAATTCCCCGAGACTACACATCCCAGTGTCCCTGGTGGGAAGCTGACGCAAAGAGCATAATTTTCCCTACTGGGGATGCTTGGAGCATATAGCCCCAGTGCGCTCCTCGGCGGGCAGCAAAGCTCTTCTGAAGAACTGCAGTTGGCTCTACCACTGCTGTGCCCTCCTTCTCCTGCCCCTGGCAGGTTGGGAGAGACCTGGGGTGGGGGGCCAGACAAGGGGGAGCCAGCCAGCACTCAAGAGCCTGCAAATGTTTGCACGTGCAAAACATTGATCCTTGGTGTGTGCTCGCTCACGCATCCCAAATTAGCTTCCCAGTCCCCAGTTGGAGACCTAGAACTACCTGAGCCAACATGTTCCATACATCACAGAACCCTTTACTGCTAACTTGCCATGTTTTATACCGAGAGCTTGATAATCGATGAGAGGGTCTTGAGGATAGAATAGCCCCTGAGAATACACTGGGGGTGGGGGTGGGCTATACAGACTCACTGCAGGAAAAGAAGGGAGGCCAACGGGTGAAGCTGTGAGATCTGGATGCTGCTGCAAAATGTCACAGGCGATTTTGACAGATATTGTGCCACCAGATCTTTTTGCAGTGAAATTGGACTCTTATACTGCAGATGGCTTGAAATGGGACTCTTCTCCTTTCTTCCAGACTGTGCAATGCGGTGTAATGCAGATCCTGAAATGGGCTGTGCAGCTGGTATAGGATTGCTGCTGTCAAATAGTTCTCAGCCAGCAATGATGGAAGAGGCACACCCATCCCCTGGAAAAAGAGGCATCCACTGGAAAAAGAGGCATCCACTGGAAGAAGAGGCACACCCATCCACTGGGAATGTTTGTTCCTCAGCATACATCGCCAAAAACTTGCCCTTCCCCCCACCCCCATGGAAACAGGCTCTTGGCAAGGAACAACACCCACCGAGGGAACGTGCACACATTCCCCACCCACCCGCAGAACCCTTGTTCAGACAACCCCAAAGGCAGAGGAATCTCTTCCCAAACCAGTTTGTAGCCTTTGAGTCAGGATGCGATCAGGTGGGTTTGGCCGTGATACTCTCCCAAAGTTGAAGGAAGTTGATCGGGGGAATCAACAGCAGGTCTCTATGCCGGAGTTTCCATTTGCTGCTGGCACGGCAAATACTTCGCTTAACTGGGCCCTTAAACTGGCAATGCTAGACCGTACGCACAGGATAAATTCATTGCAATTGCTAGGAATGTGGGTTTTCTGGCTGGAATTGAGGGAGGTGGGAAATAAGTGGGAGATGGCGATGGGCTACCCAGACAGGGCTCTCAGTAGAGCTAGTAGGAAAAGGGGGGAAGCTAAGACCCAAGGTTAGCTGACTTGCTTCCTGAGTTCTTGGTGTGTGGGTGGCGGGGCTAAATGGCAGTATGTATAAGAGCTGTTCGAAGAGCTGCTCAAGAGGAGAGAGGCTGTTTTTGGAGGTGGAGGGAAATGTGGTTAGGAGGATGAAATTTTCTTAAGCAACAACACACACTAATGGAATTTCCTTCTGGCAGGTGGCAGCCTATTTCTTGCCGGATTCCTATGTGTGTGCCCAGAGACCCCAAACATTCTGGTTTGAGCTTGACCCCTCACAATGCATTAATGTTTTCATCTTCCCTTCCTCCCACATCCACCGACTCAGGAAACAGAACCAGGGACTGGAAAATCATGTCTTGTGGTGAAGGTTATACCTGATTAACCAAGGCACAATGAAGAGGGAGTCTAAGCCATGAAAACTTGTGCCATGGTTAACTGGTTGGTGTTTAAAATGGGCAGAGAACCCGCGTCCCTCCAGTCATCGCTGGACTTCAAATCCCAAAAGCCGCAACAAGCATGGTCAATGGGTGGGGATGATAGGAGTCGTAACCAAAAACATCTGGAGGGCTGTAGGTTCCACACCCCTGGTTTAAGGTGCTGAAAAGTTCTTCATGGGGGTCAGCCCTTGAAGCTGACTGGTGGGATATTCGGGACAGATAAAACAAAGGACTCCTTCACACAGCACATAGTTAAACTATGGAATTCGCTACCACAGGATGTAGTGATGGCCACCTGTTTGGACAGCTTTAAAAGGCGGTTAGACAAATTCCTGGAGGAGAAGGCTATCAATGGCTACTAGTCTTGATGGTTATGTGCTACCTCCAGTATCAGAAGCATTATGCCTATGTATGCCAGTTGCTGGGGATCATGGGTGGGAGGGTGCTGTTGCGCTTGTGTCCTGCTTGTGGGTCCCTGGTCGACAGCTGTTTGGCCACTGTGTGGACAGAATGCTGGACTAGATGGACCCTTGATCTGATCCAGCAGGGCTCTTCTTACGGCCTTATGTTATGTTGTTTGGTGTTTTTGTTGCAACGGACAAACATGCGACTCCTCTGGAAGATAATCAGTGTGGATGTACATAGCGATCATCTGCCAACACTCTTCCAGGTGCCCCTATTCCCCAAGTTGAGGTAGGCAGTGACCTTCTTTTGGCTAAGCACCTGTCTTTGGAACTCCCTCCACACGGAAGCCCACCTAGGACCTAACTTGTTATCTTTCAGGTGGAAGGGCAAGTTTTTAAAACAAATTCTTCCAGGTCTTTTAAATGCTTTAAAACACTTTTGGGACGTCTACCTTCTGCTGCTGCTGTTTCGGTTTTTAAAAAATTGTTCTATGCTTGTTGACATCACACTGCATATTGCATTTCATCTGTTTTTCTATGCTGTACACCGCCCTGGAACAAATGATGAATAAAGGGTGGTATACAGAAAGTATTAAAATAAATGTGTGCAGCTTATTTTGCATTTTTAGTGCACAAAATGCATTCTGATAATCCAAGTGTGCCCATTCCCGTCACTGGCGGATTATCTAGTCAATGGCCTTCTTCACCCCTTCCTGGAATCTGCCTTCCCCCTCTTTTTATCTCGCCCTCTGTATTTTCCACCCATTCCCTTTGAAATTAAGGCATTTTAATCTCCCCCTCCTCCCCCTCCTGGCCCCAAATTCCTCGCCATTTAAGGCAAATCACTCCTTTGCCCCCACTGCTACCCTCAGGTCTGTTGAATTATGGGGTCTCTCTCAAGCTCTCTCTCTCTCTTTCCTTTTCATGAACCGAAGGTCTCCTGCATAGCAGGAGATTCGTCTGGAGACAGCTGTTTGGCTTATAGGGCTGTTAAGCCATTTTAATTACCTAGGATCATTGGAAAAGCAGGCAGCGGATGAGGCAAGCCTGGTGTCCGCAAAGGGGCTGGGATATCGCACTAAGAGCTCCTTGTTGATGTTCTGTTTGATTAAATTCTGACATGAGAGTAAGGGAGGCTCCAGCTTGCAGCAGGGAGAACTAATCTAACAAAAGAGGCAGAGAGAGAGAGAGAGAGAGAGAGAGAGAGAGAGAGAGAGCCATCGCTGAGCTGAGCCTAGAGCAAGCAAAAACCTGTTTGTGGAAAAAGAAGAAGAAGCCATAACACTCAGGCCAGGACTACAAATCCCCTTTTTGCAAAACTCCAAGCTGCTATTTAGAATTGAAGGGATTTGACCTAGCTAGCGCTCCAACAATGTGAATACTCTGTTGGGTGGGGGGAGTGGGGAAGATAGACATGAATTAAATTTTGCACTGAGAAAATCCAAGCCTTACACCACGAAAAGCTGGATTCTGCAAGACGTATACATTTTGCAAGTATTAAACAGATTTGCATATATTTGTTTTGCATAATTCAGTCTGTCAGTCACAAGCAGAGAGCTCACCCTCAGCGGAGAGGCCAAGAACTCTGCGGCACAGCACATGTTTTGAGCATAAAAGGCTCCAGGTCCGATCTCCAGTGTCTCCCATTCAAGGATCTCAAACAGCAAGTGATGGAAAAGATGCCTCTCTGCCATCAGTGATCTGATGAAGCATAAGGCAGCTGTGTATGTTCATATAGGGATTGGTGAGAAGTTGGTTTCCATTTCTTTTAAATCCCCCGCCCCCAAATTAGCAAAGTTCTCCGTGTTCAGGACATAAAGAACTTGAGATTTAAAAAATCCAACTGTGGCAGAAACCCAAAGTGACAGATTTGTCCATCCAGGCCCAGGGCTTTGAGCCTTTGCTCTTAAAGTCTGAGGTTGGATGCCCATGTATTCAACCATTCATTCATTCATTCATTCATTCATTATATTTATGTCCTGCCTTGTGAGGTAGGCTAGGCTGAGAGTCTATGACTGGCCAAAGTAACCCAGTGAGCTTCTATGGTCGAGTGGGGACTAGAACCCAGATCTCCCAGCTCCCAGTCCAACACTCTCACCACTACACCACTCTGGCTCTCAACGACACCTCTTCTTTCGAAAAGGTTCCTCATCTGTAACAGCTATATGGCACGTAGGTACATCATGCACCTTTCCATCTTGGGAATTGCTGTACCTATTGAATTTGGCTGGTGCAAATGGGTGAGAATTCAGTTTCAATTCATTCTGATAAAACAAAACCCAAAATTCGCAAAATCCTTCATATTCAGGAGAGAAAGGACTTCAGCTTTTAAAAACTGGAATTCAGGAGAAAGAGGAGCTGACAGATTTACCCATCTCTATGTTCATACCCTGCTAGTCCCCATTTTCTTATAACTGTCCCTGGTAAAACCTATTTTGTTCCTATTATGTATTTTAGGAAGATGTTGGAATGTTTTTTTTTGTAATGTATTTTTTACAACGGTGCACACGAACGATTTTCTAGAAAAGCCTTCCCCACCCTAGTATCCTCCAGATGTTTTGGACTCTAACTCCCATCAGCCCTAGCCAACATGGCTAATGGTCAGGAATTCTGGGAGTTGTAGTCCAAAACATTTGGAGGGCACCAGATTGTGGAAAGCTGCTCTAGAAATCGCAACTTGACTCTCACACACATGCATAGTTTATGTGTGTATAGAATCTGAGCTAGTGGTCCTTGGGGTGAAAAGGGGGCATTCCAAGTACACAAGAGTGTCTTTATTTTCCCCTATGAAATGTTGGAGAGTATTAGCTCAGTATTCCTTACAACAGCTCTGTGAAGTGGGCCAGTTTTCTTACCCCCATCATGCAGACTGAAGTGGAGAGTACAGTGGTTTGCCCAAGACCACAACTGACTTGAAGCACCTGCCTCTTTGTTCACCTTCTGAACCATTACACCAGCTCTCCTGTCCTAAAGTATGTTTCTTTCCTATTTTAGTTTTGTTTTTTCTTAACACCGTTAAGTTGCAGTTTTACCACACGGGCACCCTTTCACAAGGCCATTTGATCAAATTAGTATCGAGGGAGAGGAAGGTAATTGCGATGCAACTTTTCCACCTAACAGGCGGTTGAGTGAATCAGCTGTCAACATCACTGCCTGAAGAGTTACATGGAAATTTACAACAGTAGGATCGACAAGGAAACCCCTTGACAGGTGCCAGCCATTATTCAAATCTAATTAAAAAAAACCTCCCAAAAATTTAACCTGCAATTTAACAAATTAAGGAACTGCATCAATCCAATCAATTAATGCTTTTGGAGTGAAAATGGACCCATTATCTGATGCTTGGTATCAAGCCATGAGCTGACACAGCACAATGGAAATGTCACTCCTGATATTCTGATTGCCCCAGCATTCCCTGAGGCCATTCAGAGAATAAAATGAAGTTGCAAAGCCATATAGGAAAAGCAAATATGCTATGGAACACCTGATGACCTCCAAGGACTGACAGCCAGTACCGCGTAGGTCTCTCTTCTTTCACAGTGTTTCAAGCACTGTAACTCATAGTTTGTCAAAACACTATCCGCCAGCTCGTATGAAGATTCTCCAAGAGTTTTGGAGCATCAAAAGCATCCTATCCTGCCTGTTCCTTCCAAGATCCACCCAGTGCCAACATGTAAACACAAAGGTATCATACACGCATCTGTCCTTGCACAGCCTGAGACCCACAGATGCCCCTGGCTGCATGTGTGCACACATAAATACCCATGCATGCCCACGTGCACGAACACACGCGCATGGGGCCTCAGCACTGCTCAACAACCAAATATTGCTGGTTTGATTGAAGAAACGCATTTTCAATGTGGACTCCCCATTTCCTTTATATTCAGATCTGAATTCTTTGAGGTTCTGCTGTGCACAGGGCCCAAGTTGCACAGGTGTGTTAAATCATTTCCCACGTGCTCAGGTCAATCTGAACTAACCCTGCCACGCTGCTGAACTGGTAATGCGGCAACCGTCACTCAGCTCCCAATCGTAAGCCGGCACATCGTATGCACTTGTACAGTGCATTTCAAACACTTCGCATGCATTAAGCTGAGCACCTTCACCACAGCCCTGTAAGGCAGCCTTCCCCAGCCTGGTTCCCTTCCAGATGTGTTAGACTGCCACTCCCATCATTCCCAGGGCTGCAGTCCAGCACTTCTGGAAGGGAGCCAGGTTGCAGAAGGCAGCTGTAAGGTTAGCTACAGGCTGAGCAGGACTGGGTGAGCCACGAGACAAGTCTCTGCACCCCCCTTAACAACTGGTCACACTTCTACAGGAAGCTAATATCCTAACCAAAGCTGCTCGCCTGCATCCATTGTGATGGCCACCCTTCGCATCAGGTCAAAGACTGCTGGTGCCACGAAGTCTTTCTTAAGAGCATTTTCACTGCAAGCCAGGAAACTCTTGGTCTGTATCTCAGCTCAGTGGCCTTAGGCAAGCCTCAGCTTCCCCCCGCCCTCCAGCTGGAGCATAGATCTAGGTCTGGCCTACCAGGCAGGCTTGGTGTAGGAATCGCTGAATCAGCACACACTGTGAGTGTCTGGGGTGGAGTGGTGTGTAAGAAAGACTGGGTGTCAGCACAGGCGTCGCTGTTAAGGGAAGGGCCAGAGCTCCATGGCAGAGCACAATGTTTGCATGTCGAAGGTCCCAGGTTCAACCCCCAGCATCTCCAGGCAGCACTGGGAAAGACTCCCACTCTGAACCCCTGGACAGCCCCTGCCAGTCAACTGCAGGCCACACTGAGCAAGATGGACCAGTGGCTTCATTTACTGTAGTGTGGCTTCCTAAAGAAGGAGGGGGCTCCCCCATTTCCTTTCGCCCTCTTGCTCCATCCCACATCTTAGAGCTTGGGGAACTCTTCCCTTGCCAACCCCTCCTTTTTGCCCACGTGCTTCATTCTTCTCCCACCCTGTCTCCCCCTGGCTCTGTTCCCCCAGGAATTAGGAGAGGTGTAGTTTCGATCTCATGGGAGCTCGGGTCTCCTGCTGCGACTTCTCATCCCCCACCCACCCCCTAATCTCGGTGCTGCTGTGGGAAGCCGCACCCTGCCCAGTTCCAGCTGGAACTTGCAGGCTTTCGAGCGCAGGATGGGCTCTTGCCGTACGTGCCGGGACCTGCAGTCACTGCTGCTGCCGCCGCCACCACCTCCTCCACCCCCTCTTCTCCTTCTTCCCTTTGAACAGGCATGTAAACTGATGATGCACATCGAAAGCAGCTGCATAAACCCACACGGCCACCCACCTGCTGCTTCAGCACATCACCAGGGGCCGGGAAAATCCACTTCCTCTCCCAGGACATGTACACCAAACCGCTACGTGAGGACTAATCGTACCTGGCTTCCCCAACATGATGCCCTCCTGGAGGCCTTGGGTTACAAGCCCCACCAGCCCCAGCCAACATCACCAATGGTTGCGGAAAATGGGGGTTGTAGTCCAAAACATCTGGAGGGTGTCAGGTTGGGGAAGGCTGAGCTGTACCTTAACACCCTTTAAAAACTGTTTTGCTGCTGTTGTGAAGGGGTGAAAGAATGCAGAAGGGCGCCCTGTTCTCTCCCTGACTTCTCTAGCTAAGAAAGAATCAAGTCACAGGTGACAGAAAAGATCCTTCTCTGTCTAAGAACCTCTTTTATTCCTTAAGGGTGTAATCCTATGCATGTTTAGACAGAAAACACGCTGGCTGGGAAATGCTGGGAGTAGTAAGACTTTTTTTCTGTCTGAACTTGCATAGGATTGCACCTTTAGTGACCTGGGGAATACAGATCCAGGTAGTGGTGATTATTCTCAGCCACCAAAACACCCATTCTTATGCATGGAGGATGTAAGGGTCCCTGCACAGGGTGCAATGCATCCCCAACCGACAACTGCTGTCCAACTGCACAGCTGTCCCATCGTCCACCTTTCTTAGAGAAAGCTTTAAAAGGGAATTAAGACATGTGGTTGAGGAAGAGGGAGTCTAGCAATGGAAGTTTAGCAATGGCTATTAGCCACGATGGCTAAGTAGAACTTCCATGTCCAGAAGTGGTTTGCTGGGCTGCCTGGGGAAGGGCGGGGGCGCAAACAGGGCAATTTGCCCCAGGTCCCTACAAAGCAATCCCCACCCCACAGCCTCTGTTCCTGTGGGCACCATTGGCCTCTGCCACATTGCTCCTTAGAGCATGGGTCCTTGTGGAGGGCAGAAGCAGCCCGCCCCCCAACATCACATCTGCCCAAGGCTCTAGAATCCCCCCTGGGGGCAGGCTCCATAAATCCCCTGTGACATTCCACTGAATACCGGATGTTGAGGAGCAACAGGAGGTGGCAGCCTTCCCCTCCTGCTCATGGGCTTCCTGGAGACATGCAGCTGGCCGCTGTGAGGATCAGAATGCGAGATTAGATGGACCTTTGGCCTAATCCAGCAGGGATCCTCTTATGCTCCTCACAGGAAGCAGGGATCCTCTTATGCTCCTTACTTCACAGGAAGGAACGCTAGGCGTTTCTTTTTTCTGGGAGGAACTAAAGTGGGAGCACTGGGGAAGACGACTGGCAAAGGGGTGGAACCTCCTCCTTGCCCCATCGATCCCAATGTCTGCAGTAGGGGACAGGCTCCCACTCAGCCAGCGATCATAATCCAGGCTGCAGCCTGGCCTGAAGTAGCGGAAGTCATTTGGAACTCAGCCGGAAAACCCCTGCCTCTTCACTTACATCTCTGTCACCCCCATTTTGGATTCCATTTTTGGGTCACGCTAGAGTAGGGGTGTTGAACTTCAGGCTTGTAGGCCAAATCTGGCCCACCAGGGGTCCCAATCCGGCCCCCCAGGGTCCCCCAGGTGGCCACACCCCCTTCCCCTTGGCACCACCCTTCCCCTCACCACCAATTCCTTGGTGGTTTCCTGGCTTGGGCGCACACGCGCGTGTGGTTTCCCCCATTCTAAAAGGTTGAAATTAGTGCTGTGCCAAAAATTTCTCCCATATTTTTTTCAACCATTCTCATTCAATTTGATAGAAAAGAAATCACTTTCGTAAAGAAATTCAAAGGAGGAGAAATTTCAGAGGAATTCTCATGGGTTGGGTTTGGGGTTCTCGTGCTTACCTTACTTGTGAGGTGGATGAGGAGTGTGCATGAATGTCCTGTCTGTCATTGTACAATAATCTCTCTGGCAGCCTGTGGCCTCCTCAGCTTCCCACACTTCAGTTAAAGCCATCGTGAGGAAGGCATCATGAGGCAATTCCTCCCACGGGTGTTTTTCAGTTCAGGAAGTGCAAATGGCCTGGGAGGCTGCAGAGCAGTGGAAAGATGTGCAATAGAGACAGAACACACACGGCACCATCGGACACCTTACAGTGATTATTTAAGCTCAAGAATGCCACCAAAAGAAATTCAAGATTCTGCCTCAACACAGATAAATTTTGTATTGAAAAGCTCTTTAATATTTACTGATGCAAATGTTCTTACCTGCTTTTTGGAATGTAACACTTGGTCAGCATAAATGGATCTTTTGTGCTCTTTTGGTTGCTAAAAGACTGATACTATGATACTGGAAGGATAAAAGCTCACCACCTATGCTGCAATGGATTGAAGACTTAACAACGCAGGCAACATCTGAAAGAGTGGTATATAGGCGTCACTTGCAAATGGACTTATATTTGGATATCTGGTCTGATTTTACTGAAGTTTATGTGTAACCTATTCTTTTTCTCTTTTTGTCTCCCTAGAATATTGTAATATTCGAAACGGAGGATTTTAGAATATGTTGTTACATTTTTAATTTTTTGGTTTTGTTATGTTTTTTTGTTTGTTTCGTTTTGTTAAAACTCACAATAAAAATTGATTAAAAAACAACAACACAGTTGACGCTGCTGCCGCCTACAGAAGCTGTGCAACAAACCAAAAAACCTTAAGAAAAAAGAATGAACCCGTGCTGCAACCCCTGCCAATAGTGAGCCCTATCTGTGAGAAACTGTTGGAGAATTTCTCCTCCCCTAGGAGAAATTTAGTGAAATTGCCCCCCCCCCCAACTTCTCTGCCCACAAACTGGCTGGAGAATTTTAGAGTCCATTTGCACACAGCTCTACTTGAAATGCCTCTCCTCAGGCTTATTACTGACAGTAAGAGCTTCAAGCTACAATATGCTGGTGTTTTTGCCCCCACCCCTTTTGCCGTCTGTCCTGCCCACCACAGGAATGCAGCCCCTGGGAGCTTCTCCGAAACTGGATTCAGCCCTTGGGCTGAAAGGGATGCCCCCTGCACACAAGAGTGTAATCTGTTGCTGAGAAACAGCTCTTCTATAGATCAGTTACATGCCTCAAGCACACATCTGAGTCCAGAGCTTGTGTGCACAAGGCCTTAAGATACACGCAGGCATTCCTCTCCAGAGTTCACCTTAGGATTTCCAGAGGAATCTCCTAGTAAGGACAGGTATGAAAGTCAAGTGGATTCTTCTTGGGCGCAATAACAGGAATAATATCCCTGTACCAGGGATAAGCACTGCAGGCTCCATCTTTTGCGATAAATGGGTGGGGATGCCTCAGATCCTCCCCTTCAAAGCAAGAGAGAACGTTGCCAGGTGCTTACCCAGAGAGCGTTCCCTATACTGCTGAAAGTACCATGTGAAAACTGCAAATCCAGACCCTCCTGCCTGGGTTCTCCATCAGTCCTCCCACCCAGCTTCTTCACTCTACCTGTTGGCCACAGCAAGTGGGCAAGGTGGAGGAAAAAGGAAAGACCCACTGGGGCTCATGGCAATACAGAAGCAACCCTGCGAAAACACAGAACAATGATGAGGTTTATTTCCAAGTAGGCTTAGAGGACTTCCGGAAAAAACTCTCTACTGGGCTTCCAGAGAGCCAAACGTGTCTGATGCCTGCCTGCAAACTGTATGGCATCAGCTGTTCAGTCCAAAGTCCAAATTCTTTAAATGCAAACTCCCAAAATCTCCGTTGACCAAATTAGGAAGAAAAACATATTACTCATGTTTCACCAACCTTCCCCTTTAAAAGGAGCATGTTCTTCCCACACCTCATCCCCAAGAAGCATCAGACACACCTTTGGGGAAGATGGAAGTCCATTCCCAAGTCCTCAGCGCAAACCAGAGACCAAAGATTTCCTGCCTCCCTCACCCACTGGGCCCCAACCTGTCAGCTAATGCTATTTCCGATGGCACGTCTGTCCGGCCCTCCCAGAGGCTGTGAAGGCGCTGTGAACAATTAAGTCAGTTAGCAAAGCCTGGAGTTTGACTGGGGTTTTCCCAATTTAAATTAAAAGCCATTTAAAGATGCCACAAAGGTACCCTGCCCCCGCCCCCTGCTTAACTGCTGGTCCAAAGTGAGTTTCAAAAAATATCCGCTTTGCACCAGTATAGCAAAACTTTGGTAAGAGCCGCAATGGAGCATATCTGACATGGGCAGAATTTACTGATGCTGGACGGAAATCAAACGCACGCACAGCCCTTCTGGAAATGGCTCAATTAGTCTGATTCGAACCACTGGGTCAGAAAAGCAGAGAAGGCTTCTGCAAAACCTCTCGGGCCAGGCAGAGCTGTCCCTGGAGGAGTTATCTTTACTATGGACTTAAATCAGTCTCAGAACTGTTTAAATGTCATGGCTCTCTAATAAAGAAGTTAGTTAGGGGACTGTAGTTCTCCCATACTGGAGGCATTCAAGACAAGGCTGGACAGCCATCTGTCAGGGATGCTCTGACTTGGATTCCTGCATTGAGCACGGGGCTGAAGTCAATGGTCTTATAGGCCCCTTCCAACCCTACTATTCTATGATTCTAGGATGTGGACAAGGTTCCCTGGTAAAGGAATTAGTATACCGATGCAGCTCCAACCCCTAGAATTATTGGAGAAACCTCAACAATTAAACTAGTTTCAAACTGGACCAAACTAAGCAGTGTAGATGTGCTAAAGCCTGGTCCCTTTTCTTGATGCAATTCATTTCTCCCAAAGCTGTACCAGGTCAGAGCTGACCGGGTTAACTGAATGTGATTGACACTGCCAAAGTGATTGGGGGTGGGGGGAGGAGGAGCTGGATCCAACAGATGTGGCCATTTGTGTCCCCCCACATCTGTAACTGAAATAATTGCATTCTGAAGAAGACTAAAAAGGGAATTGATGAGAAAGGACAAAAAAAGGGGAGAGTAGTTGCAATGGAAATGGCAGCATATTCTCCAGTGTTTGCCAGTTAAAAATAGGCACACTTGCTTTCCATTAAGCAGAGAAATTGCTCCCTGTGGCTAACAAGTGAGGAACAAGCAAACTGCTTCCCAGGATCCTGTGGTCAGCACACTCCGGTGAAGAACATTAGAACTCATTTAAAAATATTTTGGAAAAATCAATACTCTCCTTATAACCCTTAAAACACATCATTTTATATTTTGATAGATAGTTTTAATGTCTTGCAAATATTTAGCACCAACCATCACTCCCTCTAATACTGAACTCAGGGGCTGAGTGCCGACAGAAGTGTCGGCAACCCAGGACCACCAAGAAACAAGAGCATGCTCAAGAGAACCCAAAGGCCTGCTGAAGTATACATAAGTGTGTGTGTGTGTGTGTGTGTGTGTGTGTGTGTGTTTAAACCCCTACAGGGAACAACCCCCACAAAAACAGTTCGATGAGGAATGAGTAGCGGTGGAAAGTTGAGTGTCAGTTTCCAATGAATCATGGAAAATGGGGTGGGAAGATGGAATAGCGCAGCCTGATGCCCTCCAGATGTTTTGAATCATAACTCCCATCAGCCCCAGCTAGCATGGTCAATGGTCAGGAATGCTGAGAGTTGTAGTCTGAACAATCTGGAAGGCAGCATGTTAGAGAAGAATGGAACAGAATCTCCTGGAGAAAGGCCCGACTGGATCCCTGAACAGGAGCCCTCCTGTTAGAAGGAAGGTGAGGAAAGATGGCAACATGTTGTAGGCTCCACATGGCATTCTTAATCTTCAAAATTTCTGACCTTTAAACACTAAAGGGTTGGATTTATTAAAAAGGAGACAAAACCCGGTAATTGGGCAGCCAAACAGGACCAGTTGCTTTGTGGCTTTGTGTGTTGTTTTTAAACATAAAAGTGACTCATGCATTTCATAAATACAATACGGAAGAAGATCTTCTAATATTTGATGGAAAACTGTGTGTCTGCCAGCAGTCGCAGGACACACAGTGAGGAGGCTGTCAGGGGTCAAACTGGAAGTAAAGTTGCTAAGTTTTTTTTGTTTTTTTTAAGGTTTCTGTCTTTTTGTACAGGAAAACAAAAATGCAAAAACAGTGCGTATGTGTGTGGGGGAATGCACACTGGAACCCAGAATTGTAATGGAAGGGACTTCAACATTGGGGGGGGGGAGGGAGGGAGAGAGAGAGAGAGAGAGAGAATATGATTTGAAGCATTCCAGGAAGATGAAGGAGATATTCCAAGAAGAAAATTGTTCATTTGCCTGACTGCTTTTTGTTCCCTTCCTTAGCATGTGAAATGAAGAAAATGGGGAAGAAAAGGGGATGTTGACCTTCGCACTCCCTACAAGACAGGAGCCCCAATGCAACATCATCGAAAAGGAGGCAGCGGCTTTTGAGCACAAGGCAGGATAAAAGCCGGAGAGAGAAAGAGCAGGAAGAAGAGCTCCAGATGTCCAAAACCAACCTGCCGGCTCCATGCAGCCACACTGCCTATTCAAGAAAGCTTTGGGCAGGGGGTGCAAGGGGTATGGGAAACTGACTGGTTACCTAAAACAGCCCATGATTGGGCAAGGGGATATTCCTCTTCCCTCCCACCTCTTCTGAATTTTCTCCAACAGGCCCCTAGACAGAGTCGGGTTGGATCTTGCTCATCAATTATTCTTGGCCTCCTGGTGATGTGGTCCGAAGAAATAGGGCTGCAGAGGAAGGGGAGAATTTCCATGGCCTCATTTTCCCTTCCACCTGCCCCGCCCCCAGCATGCACACACATTGCCTGTGGGTGGCCTCCCCAAAGCAGCTTAATTTGCCACAGAAGAAAGAGCAGGATGGGACAAGCTGAGTGGTCAGCTGAGAAGGCAGCAGGTACAAAAGGGGGAGGGGGGAGAGAAGCATAAACCCATACCCCCTACCCCAAACCGCTCCACCTCTGAGCTGAAGAAAACAAAGGGCAGCAGTGCAGTCTCCAGCTCTTGTAATTGCTCAGCAAGTGATTCCCCTAAGCACGGAATTCCCTTCGTGAGACAGCATGTCTCTCCACCACTCCAACCACCGAGTCACAAGAATCAGATACCCCAGTTGAAGGCCTGGTTTTGGAGGATGAGTTGCGAAAGGGGCTTCTTGGACACCATGAAGAGATTCTACAACCTAAATCAACCTTCCCCGATAAGGCATGATCCAGATGTTTTGGACCTCAGCTCCCAGCAGCCTCAGCCAACATGGCCAAGGGCAATGGGCATTGTAGTCCATCACATCTGGACACCATCGCACCAGGGAAGACTTCTCTACGGCCTAAATGAACGAATCTGTCAACCACTGAATTCAGCCTACATGGTTGCAAGAGCTCATATTTGTCTGGAAGTCATGATCTTTGACCTGGAGTTAATCCCAGACCCGAAGAGGGTGGCACTGTCATCTTAGCAGCAAAGGAGACCCCACAGTGCACTTGCTTCATTGCAGTATTACTTTGCCAATTCGTTGGCCTTTTGAACAGGTACCCGGGCTGAGCCCTGTCTTAAAAATGAAAGCCTAATCTTTCCCTTCCATTTTCTAACAGAGGAGGGTTTTTAAAAGTTCAAGGCTTGGGGGCGGTTTCTCAGCAGGTTTCAACGCTTCCCTCCGTTCCCAGGCCAGGAGACTCACCTCCCTTCTCCTCCCTCTCCCACCGAGACCGGCAGTGCTGAAGAAGAAAACACACCTCTCTTTCTCTCTCCAGAGCAGGAACAAAGGTTGCCCAACCTGAAAATGGACCTCTTGCTCTAACTTGCCCAGGTGAAAAAGGAGCCACAGGAGTAAGCAGTGTCAGAAGAGAGGGAAAGAGGCCAGGGAATGCAACCCCTTCTCTTGTGGTGGAGAATTGGGACCTGTCCTGGGTAAACAAGGAAGGGGTTGGGTACAAAAGAGAAGGAGGGTCTGTCTTAGCTTGCAATGGAATGTACTAGTTACTCAGTGCCTTGGAAAATAAGATAGGATTCCACAATCGCTGTTCAGCTGGAAACGTGCAGCACACCAATGCCTGCATCCCCTAATACATCTATCACAGCAGGGATTAAAAGCAGCACTATGTAAGGATGTGTACTCCCCCCCCCCAGTCTTATCAGACTCCTTTAGCTTCCCTCAGAATTTCTCTAGCATTTCGCCCAATCAAGAATACTCTACATTAGCCTCAAATGTTGCTTTAGGTGACGACAACTTAGGAAAGGGAGAACCTTCCTCATCCCTAAGAAAACAGCCTTGTCCAAACTCGTAGATTCCCTTGAAATTCCTCAGTGGTTTCACCCAACAGGAACCTCCAAATCTGCCTTGAAATGTGGCTGTCAATGAAATTTGGCAGCCACTCTAAATTCGGGCCTAGGGTGATGGAGCCACCTTGCTCCAGCATGGGAACAGCACACTGCCTGGGAACTCCATCTATCCCGCCTTGAGTAATCCTGATGGGAGAAAGGAGGGATAGGAACATAATGGATAAATAACGCTATGCAAACTCTATGCATACCCCAATGGCAATGCACTGTGACAATGCCGCTGGAGATCCCACGTCTCTGGTGGATGTGCAACCTACTGCAACACATCCATGAAGATTTTGGCTTGATGCAGGCCAGGAGATCTCTCAGCTCCCCCAGACTTCCGCTGGTAGGTCATGAAGACCAACAGTTGGGGTCCTGTCCAAAGCAACAGAAAGTTGTGCCAGCAGCACTAATATCCTTTTTCAATGTTTTAAATTTATTAAGAGAAGGAGAAGTAGCAAGAGAGGCAATAGTTGTGTCTAAAAATGAACGTGTGCAGGGGGGGAGGGGGTGCATGCATCAGCCCTCCCCTCTCTAACCCAGCCCTTCACACGTTGTCTGAAAGGGGCTTGAATACAAGTAGAAATCTCTGTGCCATCAGGAACCCTAATAAAACAGGGGTTCCCAATAACGTAGAGCCTTTTTCATACATTCAGCTGAACATGCACAGAAAGCCCCCCAGAACCTCAATTCTATGCAGGAAGGTCAGGGGTGGAGCAGGCAGGGATGGTGTGGACGGGGCCAGCATATGTGGCCTGGACGGGGCTGCTGTGAACATACAGCACTTCCCTATGGAGTCACACCATTGGTCCATTCAGCCCAATGCTTTCCTGACAGCAGGTCTCAAAAGTCTCATGCAAGGACTTTCTGCACGTAAAAACATGCTCTGCTACAGTGCTATGGCAGAAGCAGAGCAAGGTGTATGCGTTATTGGGAACCCCTGTTTTATCAGGGTTCCTGATGACGCAGAGGTTTCTACTTGTATTCAAGCCCAAGGGCCACATTCCATTTTGGAGACGCTCCCGGGGGCCACATTCCAGTGGTGGGCGGGGCCAAAGGCAAAATGGGCGGGGCCAAGACACCAGCATTTTGTAGCTTGAAGCTTTTAGTGCCAGCAGCTAAGCCTTAGGAGAGACATTTCAGCATTTTGTAGAATGGGTGGGGCCATAGCTCAGTGTGACAGAGGACACACTTTGTATACAGAAGATCCCAGGTTCGATTCCCAGGTACAGTGAGGAAAGAATCCTGCCTGAAATTATGGAGAGCCGTTGCCAGTCAGTGTTGACAATACTGTCCCAGATGGACCAAGGGTCTGATTTTGTATAAGACAGCTTCTTACGTTCCTAGAATGGAGGGGGGGAAATGCTCAAAACTGGGGGAACCACCAAATGATTGGTGGCTGGGGGGAAGGGGCATGGTTTTCATGGCCCACAGACCTGAGGTTCAACACCCCTGAACTAGAGACCCAGAGTTGCTGCCAGTCTGTAGTCTTGTCCTCCCTTCTAATGCCTCATATAAATGCACAATGTGCAAATTGACTTCATCATGCCGTGCATTTTTCTGCCCCTGTCTCACATTACTGGCTGTTGGCAGCAGGGAAAATGCTCAGGTTGATGACGCCCATCACACATGGCTTGTTATACTAGACATCAGCAGAAGGAAACATGAAAGGACCCCAGTTCTGTCTCTCATGTAACATCTAGCTCTACCCACGGGGAGTGTGGTGTTGTTGGTTGGGGTTACAGAGTTGGTTCCTGGGGTCTAAGAAAGTCGAAGATGCCTGTGTTATCTGCATGGCACCATATGATGACCTCTAGAGCTGTGCAAAAGTTTGGCCTCGACTGTTTCTTCTTTGTGGTTCAGGCTGGGCCAGAATGACAAACTCGAGACTCAGGCTAATCTTATCAGAGACTTCTCTGAGGTTTGCGAGCAAACCCCCTGCGGCATTCTTAGGCCCACTTTCAAACAAAACTGAGATGGCTTTGTAGTGCCCATATCACATCAGGTGATTCCAGCAGCACAGTGAAGTTTTATTGGAACAGGAGGCATGCGCTGACGCTGGTGGTGTGGGGAAAGGAAAATCCTCCAAAGCTGGTCCTTCCTGCCAAACCGTCAGGCTCTTAACTTGCCGCCTCCTTTCCCTGCCCAAACTAGCATCCCTACCCATTTTACGTGAACTCTTACAAGAGCTGTCCCCAATCTGGTGCTCCCCAGATGTGTTGGACTACAATTCCCAGCATTTCCCAGCCAGCAGGCCAAAGGGAACACCACTGGTTACCAACCAGTTTGCAAAGAAGACATGCTGTGCCACTTGACTGTTCTTGGGGAAACCACAAATTATTGAGCCACTCTGCCTACTTGGGAGTGTCATATTCAGGGCTGAGAGTTCTCTCATTCCCTCCCTTGAGAAAACCATCAACAGAATTGTGACCTACAGTAATATACCTTCTACACCAACAATATCCATCTTCTCTGCCCTGGATAAGTAATGGCCAGCAATCATATGCCACTGTAGAGTGCTCAAAATACTCTTCTATCACCAATTATTCTTTTGGAAGTGTTACAACAACCCTGCAAAGCAGGCTGCCATTGTTATCCTCATTACTGGGGAGGGGTTACACCTGAAAAAATCCTGACTTGCCTCAAAAAAATCCTGATTTTCAGCACAGGGAGAAACATACATTTGAACAGGGGGTTCCCAAACACACTCTCAGCCGCTATGCTCTGCCAGCTACACACTATCCGCAGTAGGTTTATCTACCCCTTCCCCTTTCTTTTATAATCCCAGACAAGTATTTCCTCATGGTGCACCTCTCTTTCCTCCCACTTTCATGCATCCAGCGGTGCAAAGACAGAATTGGCAAGGGTCAGTACCAGAGGCACAACCTGAAGGCAGTCCAAAGAAGAGCTAGGTGGTCAAGGGAAAACTAAAGCAGGGAGCTGATGCACACACATCATTCCAGCACTGTGGGTCTAAAGCAGAAGGCTTTTAAGCCTGAGCCTTCACAAACCCACCCAGAGCATGGCTGCAGGCCATCACTGCCACTTGAGGAATGTTCTACTCATGAGGAGAGTCTTACTCATTATCGCTTTATCATGAGGAGTCCTTATTCCTCAGGTGGGCACTCCTGTGTCTGGTGGCTGACTGAGCTTGCACCTTTAGGCACCTGTGCTTCCTAGGGTTAGAGATGGGGCCATCTTCCCTTGAGGGGAAGAGCTGACTGCTGTCTCCCCCAAAGGCCAGGGATACCCCTGATCTGCCTCAAGACCCCTCGACACAGGCTGCTCATCTCCAAGGTTTGGTTTGGGGGGTTCCCGGTCATCCTCCAAAGAGGATTTCTCCCGAGAAGGTATCACACCCTAGCCTAAGGATTTCAGAAGAGCTCTGCTGGATCAGACCAAAGCAGATGCCAATGGGAAGCTCACAAGCAGGACATGAGGGTACAGCCTCCTCTCACTGTTGTTTTCCAGCAACTGCTATGGATCTGGAGAGAATATTTAGCCATCAAGACTAGTAGCCAATGACAGCCTCACGCTCCAGCCTTCGCCATCTGTGCCCAAGTTTATTCCCCTCTTACCCCATCCCTTCGCCTATGCTCAATGTCATCTCTTCCCAACTGGTCCAAGAGCATCGCCGACCACTGGATTCCCTCCCCAGTTTGCTTTCAAAGATTCGGCACCTTTAGGCGCTGCTCTTCAGTAGCACCCAGCAGCATTTGATCAATAATGGGCCAAAGGCCACAGCTATGGAATTTTCTCCTGGAGAGATCAAATAAGCTCCCTTTCAGTGTTGCTCAGATGGATGCTGAAGACACACTCCTGCACAGGCGTGCACACGCACACTCAGGAAGGCATTTTATGGTGATTAACTTCCTGTTTTAAGAGAGATGTTGTTTTGTGCTGCTTTTAATTCTGCTGTGTTTTTGTTAGTCAGATTTTAGTGTGCTTAGGGCTTGTGTCCTTATGTTTAGATACAAGTTGCTTTGAAAAATATTGTTAGAAGTGGCATATACATAATCTGAAAGAAGTAAAGAACCCAAGGGTCAAATTAGAAGCAACATTAAATGCCTTTGCATTTAGTATGCATGTGTTTTTTTTAAAAAGGGGGGGATACTTTATTATGATGCAGCAGGCGGAGGGAATTTAAGCCTCCCCTATTTCAGTCCTGATGAAAATGGTACCAATGGGGGATCTCCTCCTGATGCAAATAGGAGCTATGTTCCAGCACCACAAGTGAGGAAACAATTAAAATCCCCCCTCCACACACGCTGCAGTCCTTATAACAAATACACTGCTGTTAGTTGCATTTTTTAAAAAACTGGCATGTTAAATGCAAAGACACATTCAGGGTGCAATCCTATGCATGTTTAGACAGAAAAAAGTCCTACAGCTCCCAGCATGCCCCAGCCAGCCAGCTGGGGGATGCTGGGAATTGTAGGCCTTTTTTTAAACATGTATAGGATTGCACCCTAAATGCCAAATCTAGTTTGGTCCAAATTGCTCCCTCTCTCTCTTTCTAAAGCAAGTTCTTAGCTCTCAAGACTCCTGGAGAATCTCTAAAGAAGCCAGCCAGGAGCACTGAAGAAGACATTCAGTGGTCAGGATGATGAGACTTCCGAGTTCTGCACTGCTTCTTGGCTGGCTGAGACACAATACATTGTACCCAATAAGCGAAACAATGTGGGATTTTAACTCCCATGCTGCAGGTTGATGTCTTTGGCTCTTCTCGACACATGCTTGGATTTTTTAAGAACTCGGTAGAGAACAGAGCAGCAGATCTAATCGTTTCCTGTACCTGGGAGCCTGAGATACATCTCCCTTTTGTCAAGAGCAAAAGCAAAAGGCAGGTTCCACCTTGCCTTGCCTCTTGGAAGAGCAGCTTTAATTGCTGCGTCTCCCACCCCGTTCTTTTCCTTCCCCACCCTCACCCCTTACTTAGTTGCCTGGCCCAAGGCTATAATCCCGCTCTGACTACACAAGCAAATATTTCCCCTCTTCCCTTCGGGACTGGTGGAGGCAAACTTGACTTTCTGCAGTCCACTCTCGAGTAGGCTCTTGCCCAATTGTAACCCATTTGCACGGTGATAAGTGGGGAATTAAATCACAGCTCCAGCCTGGGGTGGGGGGATTAAGATCGCCCGACACACACACACACACACACACACACACGGGGAGCAAGATGGTTTTGAAAGGAGGTGGGCAAGGATTGGAGAGGCTCGCAGCTGGGACAGAAGTGGGCAAGAGAGCTCTCGAGCCAAGGGGGCCGGGATTATGGGAAATAGACAGGAAAAAGGAACCATGAGGCAAGCAATGGCTCCGTGGGACAGAGGAAGGTCAGGGCTGCGGCTGGGTGGAGTGGATCTGAAATAAACACTGACACCGAAGCCACAATCCATAGCACCCTTTCTGAGGAATCAATCCCATAGAACTCAGCAGGATAAAGGGTGGAATGGCGATTTAGGAAGTTAGGTTAGAGCAGCCTGCCCCAACCTGGTGCCCTCCAGATGTTTTGGACTACAACTCCCAGCAGCCCCAGCCTGCATGGTCAATGGTCAAGAATACCAGGCACCAGGTCAGGGAAGGTTGGAGCACTGGGCTAAGGAGTCCTGATGTCATGCTGTGAAGCTTGCTGGGTGCCTTATGCAAGTTACCTTATCTCAGCCTAACCTACCTCACAGGGTTACTCTGAGGAAAGAGGAGACTAGACCTATCCATTCATGCCATTCTGGGTTACAAATGCGGATGATTTATTATGATGATTATGATTATTCCATTGACACCCTACCTTTCTTTCATGGAACCCAAGGCACTGTGCATGAGTTTCCCAGGTGGTGTCCCATGCTCTGACCACCCCCGGAACTGCTTAGCTTCAGCAAAGTTGACCATGGAATTTGAGCTCTATACAGGTATTAGTTGATTTGTTTACAAGGTTCTGTACAACCCCCTGCAGGGTTCTTAACACAGGCCTGCAACAGGGATTTCCTAGTCGAATAGAAGAGAGGGATGTTAGAAGCTTTGCTGCATTTAAGGAGCCAGGGCCCTGTTAATTCACTCACACAACACAGTTACGCCAGCATTTTTCTCCCATTTGTAAGAACATGGGTGGGTGGGTCAAGGGAGGAGAGAGCCAAAAGAGATTTAGTATGCAAGCTCAAAAAGAATGAAAGACATTTCCAAATTGATATTCTGGATCCAAACAAAACATTCTGACATTTCTGAAGGAGGTCTTTTCCCCCCAGATGCTGATCTGGTTGCTGTGTTAAATGTTCGCGTTCCCAACGTGTTGATTGGCAGTGATGTATGAAGGTTGGATTTTTCTCCCTCCCTCGCTCCCTCAAACATCAATTCTAAGTGGCATGGGAATTTCAACCACATTTTGAGTGGACATTTGCAGAAACGTGCAGAAACAGACATAGACTTGGGAGTTCAGTTGCCAGGTTGCTCTAACCCAGAGACCTGTGTTTTCTGCATTACATGAACATATAAAAATTACCTTGCACTGAGTAAGGCCACTTGACCGTCTAGCCCAGGTTTGTCTATCTCAGCCTTTCCTACAACCTGCTCCATATGTGTTGGACTACAACTCCCATCATCCTCAGTCAGGCAGAGAGAGGCCATCCCCATCACATGCTACTTCAAGGTTTAACTGGAGAGGACAAAGAGTGACCCGGGATCTTCTGTATGCAAAGCGGATGCTGCGCCACTGAGCTTTTGCGCACAATGGGATGACCCCTTTTTGTTCCTTGAAGGCCGAAGATCTGTACATGTATCTGCCTCCGCTGCCTCGACTGAAATGAACGGAGGGGCCCTGGCAGCTGGGAGCAGTAATCAGAGTGAAAGAAACAGAGGGTGTTTCACTTTGTTCTTGCTCGTAATTGAATTATCAATGGTGATATTGATGTTATTTGATTGTGCGTTTGTGTTTATGATGACGCCGTTTTGAAGTGTCTTTTCTATGGATGTTCTCAAGAGCGATGGATGCTTTTGTTGTGGGCCTGCTTTGTTGTGAACCACTTTCACCATAGTGTATACAGAAAAGTGGCATGCAAGTAAAAGTGTCTGTGAGTGTAACAATAACACCTCTGGTGCTTCTGGAAGCTCACTGGCGCAGGGCCATTGTTGCTTTAAAACAGGGTGGAGCAACCTGTGGCCAAGAACCGCATGTGATCCTCAGCCAGATTTCATGCGGCCCTCAGCCCATGTATCTGCAAGTCTTTGCACATGCTCAGTATCAAGGTGCATCTTGGGAGCTGTAGTTTGGAATCATGTAGTAAGGCATGATGTCATGCATCATCACATTATGCTCTCTTTCTGATAGGTTGTTTTCATGTGGCCTGCCTGTGCTATGATGGCATGTCATGTTTACTGTCCGCTGCTGATTGCTTGTATGAAGGTGGACCCCATAGAGTCCTCCTCCTCCTCAGAACTAGAGCTGGTAGTGACGATGAGGGAAGCAGCTAATGAGACTGCTTGAAGTACTGGGGGGACGGTAGATGGTAGGATGGCTAAAAATTTAGGGTGGGGAGGTCTGTGTACTACTTTACTGTGCATGCTCCGAGAACCCCAATAAATTCTGAACACAGCATAGAATTAGCAATACACTGATCCATGGAGCATTACGAACGGATGTGTTTCGACCAAGGGGCCAACCGATTACGAAATTCGGCAGCAAGTTCAGACCTCTGGCAAGAATGATCTGTCACTTCCCCGGCAGACGGACGGTATGAGGGAGGAAGGAGAGAGAGAGAAAGAAGTGGCAGAAAGAGAAAAGGGGTGACGAAACCCACTTTTGGATCTGGCCCTGCTCACTGCTGATATGAGGCCCCTGACACATTTTCCACAAGGGAACGTGGCCCTTTACGGAAAGAAGGTTGTCTACTCCTGCTTTAAAATACGGCTGACCAACCTTCAAGTGAGTTGGGGAATGGGTTGGGGGAGATTGTGGCACAGCAGGACAGGAGCTGGAGGACATACGGCCTGCCTGTGGCACGGTGTCAGGCCTGCACTCCTTCCTATGGCTCTGATCGGCTGCCTGCCCCCAGCTCAGTACACCAGAGCTTTCAGCCTTCACGGAAATATCAGTGTGTCTGCCGAGAACCCCTACAAATAGCAGGGCATTCTGGGGATTTTCTAGGAGGCACAGTTTATGCAGCGTGATCCGGGCTGGCAGGGCCGGGCACCTGCCAAGGGCCCACACCCCAGCAAGGGCCCACTGACAAAAGCCTCCTGGCCTTGCTCCTCCTCTCCACCATGGCAACCTGCTTGCTCCCCTGCCTCTCGCTCTGGCCTGGACAACGGAGGTGGTGAGGAGAAGGAGCAGTTGATGCCACGGCTTCCTTGCTCCCTGGCTCCCTGCCTGCTAAGTAAGCAAGTCGGAGCCAGGATGAGGAGGAGAAGGAGGGGCTAATGACAGTGATGGCGAGAAGGTGGACTCACCGAGGGAGGGGGCCCATCAACGGTGCATTGCCCAAGGGCCCTCACATCTGAAGCCGATGCTCAGGCCAACCAAGTCCCCTTATGAGTGGAGAGCCCCACCACCACCAAAGACGGCCAGCACTGCCCTTTGGCCGCACATTGTAGGGGAGCACCCACAGCTGTAGGCACAACCTGTCTTTGAGAGAAGCCCGTCTGTTATTCCTCATCTTCTCCCTGAGGAGTCCTGAATAAGCTTCTAAAAGGAATCTCCGGATTCCCCAGAACAGGGTTAGGGAGACAGTCGATCTGGATCTACCGGTGGATCTCTGGCTGATTTGCAATGGATCAGTTAGGAATTATGATCCCCAATTACTTAATGACAGCAACAGCACAGTTCTGAGGGCCCTCGTGGGTGCAAAAGACTCAAATAAATAAACAAAAGGACTATCTCTCTCCCACCCCCCACCCCCACCCCTATATTATGCTGCTGAAATGCAGAACGTTTGGGGTACCCAGGAGTTGATTTTTTGTGTGGAAGAACCTGAGCTCTGTTCAGTTCCAGTACTCAGAACAAACCCCTGGATTCAACATTTCTTATTTCGAAGTGTGTGTATTTCGCACAAGGCCCTGGTTGTAGGGGAGAAAACAAATACATCACGCAAGCCTGCAGTCTGCTCATTCCTGCCCCAGAACACCATTTGTAACTCCTAGGCGGGGCCGGGGGGGGGGGAAGCATCCGAGGGCACTAGGTGTAGTGAGGGAAGCTGCTAACGCACTGAAATAAGAGTGGGAGGGACTACAGGTCGGTGACTAAACCCATGCTTTGCATGCAGTTGGTTCTAGGTTCAACCCTTGGAAACTTCAGCTAAAAAGGATGTCAGGGAGCAGAGAGGGGAAACTGACCCTGCGTAAGAGAGAGTACAGAGGGCGTTCGGAGAGGAAGCAGGGCCGTTCCACCAGTACCGCTGAAAGGCTCCGTACTTTTTCCTTCTTCCCTCCCCATCCCTTTTTCCTTGTGTGTCACATCTCTTTAAATGTAAGCCTGCGGGCAGGGGCTGTCTTGTTTTACCGATGGCATGTAAGAGGCTCTGGGAGCGCTTTTGACTAAAAGATAACATTTTAGGTACAAAAATACTTCAAGCAAGCAAACAAACAAAGAAACAAATAAAAAAGACCGCAGAGAGCCATGGTCAGAACAAACAATATTAGGCAAGAATGACCAATGTTCTGGGCACAGCCCAGATGTCAGATGTTCACCATCTCTTAGGTTGCCATCTTTTCAACCAGCCACTGTAGCGGTGTTTTTAACAGCTGCCTGGCATGCAGGCATGACCAGTCAGTTAGGTTTAGCTCCATGCCATCATGTGCTTAGGTCTGCCCATCAAGCGTCTGTGAACAGCACAAGAAGAAGTCCAAACAGGTGTGTGTGTGCATTGGGGCGGGGGCCGGGGGTGTCAACTGACAACCTTGTCTTGGTCTAGATGTGACTCATGGCACACTTGGGTTGGCTGCCATTGGTTTAAAAAGAATAACGGCCTGAACTGCAACATCAAACTAGAAAATGACATTTTATTCCAATAGGAACGCCCTTGTCCACCCCCTACCCCTGCCCTCCAAAACTTAGGATAAAATCCAGCATGCGTCCTGTTAGAGTTGACCTTTTGAAAGGAATGGGACTTAAGTTAGTCATGACTAAATTAAATCCCATTCATTTTAATGGGTCTACTCTAAGTAGGGCTGAGGTTGGATTTTACCTTTAAATTCCATAAACCCCAAACCAGGGGCACAGAATTTCTTTCAGCCCAAGGGCCAAATTCAGTTTCAGAGAAGGTTTAAGGGGGCCCCATTTCAGTGGTGGCTAGGGATGAAGAAAAAAGAGGGAAGGGTCAAAATACCATAAATGGCAGCATATTTTAGCTTAGAGCTCTTCCTGCCATCAACTAAGCCTTAGGGCAGGCATTTTAACCTTTCAGTATGAAGGGGTGGGGACTGGACAAAAACTGGGAAACAACCCAATGACTGGTGGTTGAACGAAAGGGGGTGGGCCAGGGGAAATGGGTATGCCCATCTCAGGAAACATGGAGGGTGAGATTGGGAGCCCAGGAGGCCAGGATTCTAGGTTCTGCACCCCTGCCGTAAACAAAAAGAAAACCCACAGAAATTCAGAATCAGCAATTTTTCCATCAAGCTTCGGCTGCAGCTGAAACGTCCTCGCAAAGTCTAACGCGATGTGAGCCACGGAGCCTCTTCCCTTCTGCCACCAAGGTACACTGTGAACACTTGCCAGGCTCCCCCGAGGGCACAGCTACCCTCGTGAGTCTAATCCTGCAACTGTCCAAGCTGGTCTCAGCAGGGGACAAATTCAACCTCAAGGATGTGATTCCATCTTCTTCTTGTTGGTTTTTAAAGAGAACCATACCCAAAGCATTTCTCCCAGTCGCATATGCAATGGAGGGGAACAGAGAGAGAGTGCGGAGATGGCGCGGGGGTGGGAGGAGGGCAAGTCTGGCTTATTAACGTAAATATGGCAGGGGCTACTTATCCCTCCATGGAAATTGGCATGAGATGCTCTGCAGGTGATGATGAGCAGAGTCATTCTGAAAATGACAGCACAAGGGGCGAAGAAGAATGACAGGGATGGGTGCACGTGCCTAGGTGTCAGGGCCAGATGTGAAGATGCCTGCTGTGCCTTTTTAAGGGTTGCACGGGAGGGGGGAATTCTATCAGGGGCATTTGCTTTGACAGGAAAAGCCAAGGTACATTGTACATTGAACACTTGCCTAGGAGAATTCTCCCTTCTATGCAAATCCTCAAGGTGCACAAAGACTCCAAGACAATTCCTGGAGGAATTTTGTGTAGGAGGCTGATGGGAAGGTGACTCCCTGCGCCCCAAAAAAGTTGGCTTAGATTGGCATTTCTTTACAGGCTTTATAAAAAGGTAAAGGTGTCCCCAACCAGTCGTGTCCGATTCTAGGGTGTGGTGCTCATCTCCATTTCTAAGCCGAAGAGCCAGCGCTGTCCGAAGACGCTTCCGTGGTTATGTGGCCGGCATGACTGAACACCGAGGTGCACGGAACGCTGTTACCTTTCCTGCCGAGGCGGTACCTATTTATCTACTTGCAATTTCTTGCTTTCGAACTGCTCGGTTGGCAGAAGCTGGGACTGAAGACGGGAGCTCACTCCGTCACGCAGCACTCGGGTCACGAACTGCTGTCCTGCTGAACTTCCGGTCTGCAGTTCAGCATCTTAACCACTAAGCCACTGCGGCCCCCTTTATATCCCACCCTTTTTGACTCCAAGGAACGCAGGGTAGCACACATGGTCCTTCTCTTCCCACTCATTTTATCCTCACAACAACCCTGCCAGGCAGTGGCTGCGCCAAGGTCACCCAACAGACACCATGGCTTAGTGGAGATTTGAATCCAAGTCTCCCCTGTTCTACTCTGACATGCTAGCCCCCACAGCACATTGGCTCCGAGGGTCAAACAAAATGGTTTTGTTTTGTTACTGCAACTCTATCCGTTCTTTTTTTCTTACTCAAATGTAAATGAGAGGGACCCAATCTGGATCAGGACCTTAGTCTGGGGAAGGAGGAAGAAGGGGCCTTTAACATTTTTGCCCTCCTCTTTGGTTTTGATCCAGATCACACACAGTTTGCATAGGATAAAAGGCCCCCAATTCATGTCAATGGGAGCTTTTTTTCTTATGAACATTCCGTGTGCACCCCCCTCCCTCCGATCTGGATTGGGGCCACAGCAGAGGGGCAAAACGTTAATGCATCCTACCTGAATGCTGGGCTCTTGGCCAGGTCCTTCATGCTTATTTTTGAGTAAGAACAAAAAATAGATGTAGCTGCATGTTACATATCAAAAGGGACATGTAGTTTGGCCCTTAGCAGAAGCAACAGTAGAAACAGCAGCTGACAGCCTTGGGTGGATGAGCTAAGTAAGATTCAGTGGCCAGGAGAGTGGCGTTTCCAACAACAGCCTGACCTGAAACTCTCCGGATCCTGAAGAACGTGGAGGATATGATGGCGGACAGAATCACTACCACATTTTCAAGGAATTCAAGTTAAGCTTAGCCGAACTTAGCCACAAAAACATTTTTTAGTCCCCCAGTAAGGAAACAAGTGCCTTTGGGCATGTACAGAGCACCTGTCCCCCGATACAGATTCACCGCAACCACATCTGGGATTAAAGGAAAGGATTTCTAAAGCAGAGCAGTGGGGTTAGGGATACTGCCCCTTCCCCAAGGGTGGAATCAAATTGCGAGTGCCTCTGAGCCCACATAATTTCCATTCTGTCAACACCATCGAGTTATTATATTACTAACCACATCAGCCTTCATGCCACTTGGAATATGGAGAAAGTCTTAAAGGACAAAGCCTAGGGTCATGTTTCTGTTTGGACTGACATTTTATTGATGTGGCTCTGGAAAAATGCTTTAATGTATTGGTGGCTTTTGCTGTATTTTTGAATTGCAACGTTTTATTATAGTATTATACTACTGTGTGTTTATTTTTACACTTATATCTTGTTTGCTAGTTTGGGTGGACCTGATTCACAAAGGGAGCTTCTAAAAATCTAAAATAATAATAAATAATAATATAAGGCTGCAATCCAGTGCTTGCTGGGAGCAAGTTCCACTGAAGACAGTGGGACTTACTTCTGAGTAAACATGCACAGGATTGCACTGTGAGGGTCATTTTTGAAAATCCAGAGTGATCCCATCCCACAAGAATACTGAATGTCTTGAATACAGTTCTTTTAAAACCCCACTGTTCTTATTGCCTGCAGTCCTTTAGGGATGGGTGAGATAAAGATCTACATACATAAAAGTTGAAATGATCTTGATATTGCAATATTAAATGTGGATATTAAACCAGGTTGGATTATGGGCTGTCACAAAATCCCACTGCGAGGAGTTCTGTAGGTCAGTCACCTGTTGTGCTGAAGAAGCTGCGGCTTCTTGTTTATTTTGGGCCTCCTTTCTGTGAAAGCTTTTTCAAGTATCAACAGGCTGATGTGGCAACATGCCCCGAGCAGTGAAGAGGTAAACAACAGAATTCTATGTCTTACTCTCTCTCACTCCCACCCTAAAACAACAACAACAACAACATGTTTTCCATCAGAGGCTGACCTACGTAAGCCACAAATATTTGTACAGCTCGGCCTAGGCTTGCAATTTAAAAAGAGCAGAAACCTGTTCTAGACACGCACCAGGAGAAAATGGCAGTGTCCTAAGATGGTAGAGGACCGTACCACTTCAGGCTGAAAGTGGGGGATGCATATCCCTGCCTGTTAAAAACAAAAAAACTAGCACACCAGGGAGAAAGATTCACAGCCAGTTTACTCCTTCCCAAGCTAGCTTTTTTTACTCTCAGGGAGTTTGTCTTCAAAAATGCCACATGCCCCTCTTCCACCCCCTCAAGTCTCCACCACCCCATTCTTCTGCATGGGCAGACTAGGCGTAAGTCTCCACTCTTCATGGGGACTCTGCTGGCCCACACTGTCAGGACACACAGTGCCATCGGGTTGCCTGCCTGCCTCCGCTCAGTCATGCTTGTCTACTTATGGTCTCATCTGCTGAGTAGGCCAAGATCCTGCCTCTGAACTACAAAAAGAGGGATGTGGCAGCACCTTTAGTCTCTCCTGTTTTGCATGACGATAAAGATGAAAAAAGAATCAAGTGGGAACGGGTTAACCCCTGGAACGTTGCTCTTCATAATCATGACTAGCTATTTTCAGCATCCCCTTTGTACTGCCTCCTCTATCAGGTCCCCCTTGCACTGGCACTGAACCCTCTTATTGACTGAACCCCCCCACCCCCCACCACATACATGTGCACATACACACCTCAGGAAAGGATGGATAGCACAACAGCATCCTGAAAGGTTAGAGATTGCCATCAGCCTGGAAGAGAGATGTTTTACAACACATGCTGACTATAGCTTGTCAGGGTTTGGCAAGAAGCATTATCCCCTTATAGGCCTAATTCCCAGGGCATGGCCTGCAGGCACATGAGGAAGCCACCTTGCTGAAACTAAGCAGGTTTGGGTCTGGTCAGTGCCTGGAGAGGAGACCACCTAGGAACCACATGTAACCACCTTGAGTTCCATGATGGAAGAAAGGTGGGATATAAGGTTGTAAGCCTGCGGGCAGGGACTGCCTTCTTTGTTCATTGATTGTAAGCCGCTCCGGGAGCCTTTTTTGGCTGAGAAGCGGGATACAAATACAATAAATAAATAAATATAAATGTGATAAAATAATAAATAAATAAATCTTCATCTTCTATTTTTTTTTTTTTTAAGGAAATTCTAAAGGCACAATTACAAACAATTCCAACAAGAAAAAAAGGCGGAAGACAACAGAAGAAGTCAATGTGGCTTCACAAAAAGCTTAGAGATGACCGGAAAACAAAAAAGGACACATACAGGAAGTGGAAGGAATGCCAAGCAACAAAGGAAGAGTACAGGCAGGTAGCACAGAATTGCAGGGATGGCGTCAGGAAGGCTAAAGCTGAGAACGAGCTGAGGTTAGTGAGGGATGCTAAAAACAACAAAAAGGCTTTCTTCAGCCACGTGCATAGTAAAAGACAGAGGAAAGAAATGGTGGTTCAACTATTACATAAGGATGGCAAAATGATAACAGATGACAAGGAAAAGGCAGAAATGCACAATTCCTACTTTGGCTCAGTCTTCTCCCAAAAGAGGGTCTATGACACCCCTAGCAAAGGCAAAGTACAGGCTGAAGGGGCAGGATTGAAGCTTGAGATCGATAGGCATATGGTCAAGGAATACCTAATTACTTTGAATGAGTTCAAATCTCCAGGGCCAGATGAACTGCACCCTAGAGTAATAAAGGAACTGGCAGAAGAACTGTCAGAACTGCTGTCTATTCTCTTTGAGAAATCATGGAGGACGGGGGAAGTGCCAGATGACTGGAGGAGGGCTAATGTTGTCCCCATCTTCAAAAAGGGTAAAAAGGAGGAACCTGGGAACTACAGACCAGTCAGTCTGACATCAATCCCAGGGAAAATTCTGGAGCAGATGATAAAGCAATCCATCTGGAAGCACCTTGAAAACAATGCAGTGATTACTTGAAGCCAACATAGATTTCTCAAGAACAAATCCTGCCAGATGAATCCATTCTCATTTTTTGATCAAGTAACCTCCCTTGTGGACTGTGGGAATGCTGTGGACATAATATACCTCAGCTTCAGCAAAGCTTTCAACAAAGTGCCCCATGAGATCCTGATGAGAAAACTAGCTCAAAGTGGGCTAGACGAAACAACGATCAGGTGGATCCACAGTTGGCTACAGGATCGGACTCAAAGAGTGCTTATCAACTGGATCTTCTCAAACTGGGGAGAGGTAACAAGTGGGGTATCGCAGGGCTCAGTCCTGGGCTCAGTGCTCTTCAACATTTTTATTAATGACTTGGGAGGAGGAGGTGCAGGGAATGCTGATCAAATTCGCAGATGACACAAAATTGGGTGGGATAGCTAATATCTTGGAAGACAGGAACTAAATTCAAAGTGATCTTGATAGGCTGGAGTGCTGGGCAGAAGACAACAGAATGACATTTAATAGGGATAAATGCCAAGTTCTGCACCTAGGAAAAAGAAACCAAATGTACAGTTATAAGATGGGGAATACCTGGCTCAAAAATACTACAAGCGAGAAGGATCTTGGAATGGTTGTAGATCACAAGCTAAATATGAGCCAACCATGTGATGCGGCTGCAAAAAAGGAAAATGCTATTTTGGGCTGCATTAATAGAAGTATAGCTTCCAAATCCCTGGAAGTACTAGTTCCCCTCTACTCAGCACTGGTTAGGCCTCGTCTGGAGTACTGTGTCCAGTTCTGGGCACCACACTTTAAGAAGGATGCAGACAAACTGGAGAGGGTTCAGAGGAGGGCAACAAAGATGATCAGGGGACTGGAAACAAAGCCCTATGAAGAGAGACGGAAAGAACCGGAGGTCCCTGAAGGTCATGCCCCTTTCCCCCGAGCACCAATTGCATGATGGTTTCCCAGCTTTCATGCAGTTTTTTCCCCATTCTGAAAGGCTGAAATGCCTCTCCAAAGGCTTCATCACTAACAGTAAGAGCTTTAATTCCAGAGTTAAATTATGGAATTTGTTACCACAGGATGTAGTGATGGCCACCAACCTGGATGGCTTTAAAAGGAGGTTGGACAAATTCCTGGAGAAAAAGGCTATCAAAGGCTACTTAGTCTTGATGGCTATGTGCTACCTCCAGAACCAGAGGTAGTGAGCCTTTGCACACCAGTTGCTGGGGAACATGGGCGGGAGGGTGCTGTTGCACTCATGCCCTATTTGTGGGCTTTCCATGGGCAGCTGGTTGGCTGCTGTGTGAACAGAATGCTGGTCTAGATGGACCTGTGGTCTGATCCAGCAGGGCTCTTATGTTCTAATGTTCTTAAGGCAAAATATGCTGATATTTTTTGAACTTCTGCCCTGCCCCGATTGCCTTGGGTCCTGCCCAGCACTGGAATGTAGCCCCTCAGAGCTCCTCCAGAACATAATTCGCCCCCCTTGCTGAAAGAGGTTCTGCATCCCTGCTGTGGCCACCCTACAGCCACCAAAGGACTTGTGCTAGGTGCCCATTAACTCGCCAGAGTTGTTGTTGAAAGGAGTTAGCAACTTTTTTTACTGGATGCAGCAATATGGCCACTGGGATTTATTTTTTTTAAGGGGGTGTCATAAACTAAAAGGAAGTCCTTGGCCCACTGCTGGACCCGTTTCCAGAAAGTTGGACACACATCCCGGGGGCACAGTGCTCACGCAGTCCTGACTGACACGTCCGGATGGTATTACTCTGAACTTGGTGGCCGCTCTAATTGCTGATGGCAGGTCTAATGCAAGAGTTGCACTCCCCTCCTGAGCGGCACCTGCCATCCTGCCAGCCCCTTCCAATTGGCAGACTTTGTGGCTCAACAGGACCGATTGATTTCCCGCTTTAAAGCAACAGCAGGATGGGAACGGTGCCTGCCAGTTCAGCTCCTTGGCTGTTCCCAGCCTATCTTTAAGCTCAGGCGGAGGCACAGACCCTCCAGGAGGTGGCAAAGGAGGGCGAGCAGAACCTTAAAAAACAACAACAACAACCAGGGCAATGGGGTGCATCAAGTCCAGGCCTGCTGCATGCAACATACTCTGCACACATCAGAGTGCCCTTTCCTGTATAGAATCGCCAGCGTTTAAACCTTAAAAGGACATATGCACAGCAAAGTTATGCATGGCACCAGTGAGGCAGAACACACCGGACACCTTGCACAGCAGCAGCCTATCATTTGAATGACTGAATGTGGAGCTGAATGTTACAAGCAGATCTGGTTAGGGCTGAGAAGTTAAGATAACCTTCAGCGGCTAAACACTTCATCTCGACGGTCTTGCTTGCAGGTTTTTGCATGGCTGGAGCTTGCTAGCAGCTGAGGGTCCGCAAAGTTACTGAACTGCTAAGCAGGAGATTTCAGTGGGACTTGAAATCCCATTGAAGGGTGTATAACTCGGAGCATAGCAGTGCAACCCTATGCAGATTTAGAAGCTAGAAGTAAGTCCCATTGTGTTCAGTGGGGCTTACTCTCTAGTAAAGGATTTCAGTCTAAGGCTGCAATCCGGTACCTACTTATCTGGGAGTAAGCCCCATTGAATTTAATGGGACTCACTTCCAAGTAAACATGCACAGATTGTGCTGTGAATCATCTAATTTTGGATTCCCTAACAGCACAACCGCAGGCATGTCTCCCCAGGGGTAAACTCCATTGAAGTCAATGGGACATACTCCCAGGTAGGTTAGTCCCTTGCCATGGGGAGACTTTTCATACCGACATCTTCATAATTTGCCTCCCACCCTCTGGCTACTGAAAAAGCTATATTAATTTTATTGATGGTTTATTTTGCCTTTGCTCTCTGGAGGAGTTTGCACTTCTGGGTTCTAAGCTCAACGTGAGAACTAGGAGCGTGATTCCTTTTTGCAAAAACAAAACAAAACAAAACCTGAAATATCGAGATTTCTCTAAACAGTATGGAACATTCTCAGCCTATCAGATTTCCAAGCTTTGATCTCATCACCTGGCTGTACAGAGGTTACACTGACCATTCCCGGTGCTCAGCGCATACATACAAATAGTTCCCATCTGTGTCTTGTCTTCCACCTTGATTCTCATGGCTTACATTGATTCATGGAGAACTAGGCAAGGAGATTAACATTCAAAAGATGGCAATTAGTTCTGACACATTAATAATAGTGATTAAAGGAGCCTCCACTAATTCTCTGTATCCAATTCCTGCTCCTTGTGGCAGGAGAGAGGTGGGCTGGTTCACTGTCTGCGTAACACCGTATCAGAAGAGGACCCATTCTGAGAGAATCTCCTCCCAGGCTTCCTTCAGGCATTTGGAGACAAACTATCTTGTGAAACAGCCACTCCTAGTTGCCCCTGCTGAAGGCAGAACCAAGGACAAGGGGCCAGAAACTTAAGTCACAAAAGAAACAGCTGCACCAATGTAATTTCCAAGTGTTTCACACTTGAGTCTTTATCAAGGGGAAAACTCTTGGAGATTCTTTTGGTAGGAAGAAGTGAGGGAGAGGGAATCCTCCAAAAGAATCTCCAAGAGTTTTCCCCTTGATAAAGACCCAAGTGTCAAAACGCGTTGGGAATTCAACTGGTGCAGCTGTTTCTTTTTTTTACTTTGGTTCCCAGCTTTACAGCTGTGTTTCTTTTCTTTTTCTGGTCCCTATTGGCACTGTTGCCAGGACCTTAACCTGGAATTTCTTTACATTATAATAAGCATCCAACAGATTGTTGATATATTCCATGTAACAACACATCAACCCTTCTGGAAAGGCCAAAGGTCCCCCTTGTCCAAGAGTGGCAAGCAAGATTGCTCTGGAGAAGCTCACAAGCAGGGTATATAGCACATTCTACATCAGGTATATATAGCACATTCACAGTGCTCCAAAGAACAACTGTATTTATATGTGGGAAAGGATGAGTGGTGGTCTGAAGTGCACGGGAGGCTCTTGAAATGCTGCAGCTGGTTGTCAAGCTGCCAAAGAAGCTGGGCCGAAAGCAGGGCTCAAGGGAAGCACCCCAGTTTCCCTGTTCCTGGGCTTGAGCAGCGCAGTAAGGTTTTTGTCCTCTGCTAGGGTCCCGCAGTCCTTACTAGAGTTGAAAGGGGGCTGGAGGGCTGGAAGAGGACTGGAGTTGGGGGCAAGGAAGGGGCTCGAAACTAGCCACAGGGAGCAAGAAGGCAAGGGGACGTGTTACTGAATGCGGCCCGCATCCAGCACTGTTATCAGAGGGAATCAGAGAAGATTCCCTCTCAGGCTCATCTTTGCCTGGAGGCCAACGATGCGCAGAATACTCCAGAATATGTAAAAGGTGGCAACATGGCAGGAATCTCCTAATGTACAGGGAGCATGAGACATGGACGAACGAAGCAAACCTCGGCACCAGTCACCCACCAAGCAGATCCCTGTTGTCTTCTCTATTATCTGCGCAGGTGGCCACAGCTGATGCTTCACTGCCCCGGTCAGTCAGCAGGAAGATAAAAGGATTCCTCCCCCCACCCTCTCCCCCCCACCCACTCACTACAAAGGCCAGCCCATCACTCAAATCGGAGACTACAACAAGCTCTCCGGACTGTGTTCTTGGGAACAAGTCACAGCCTAGCCAGGGACTGGGGGGCAGACAAAGGCAAGGGGGGAAGATGTTTGATGCGCATGGCAAGCCAGGGTGGCGGATTTCAAAAGCGAATGGGTGATTTCTAGGTGCAGAAAGAGCAGCCTAGGTGCAGAAAGCTTCTCAAAGTTGGGGCAGCCAAAATGCACATTGTTTTCTGAGTTGAAACAGAAGGCTCACATCACTCATGCACCCCCAAAGGTTGATTTTTTAGAGAGTTTAAGGTGGGGGTGCAGCAACTTAGGCCAAGGAGCCAAAGCCAGCTGGCCTGGGGTTCCAATCCAGCCCTCCAGGCTTCCCGAGATGGCTCCTCCCTTTTCCCCCTGGCCCTCCCCCTTTCCCCCACCTGCGATGTACTTTCCTGGCTTTTGCGTAGTTTTTCCCCAATTCAAAAAGGTTGAAATGCCTCATCTGGACTAACTGGCAGTAACAGTTGTAAGCTAAGATATGCTGGTGTTTTCTGCTTTTGCCCTTGGCCGCATCCAGCATATGAAGAGCTTCTGAGAGCTTCTCCAAAACTGAATTCTGTCCAGGGCTGAAAGAGGTTCAACACACCTAGTCTGAGGAATACTCACTCTCAAACAAGTCCCCCCCGCCCCGTGTTTCTGCATGAGGCATGCCTCCCAACTGAAAGGAAGCAAGTCCAGAGTAGTGATGGAGCAAACGTGCCAAGTAAGGTTTGGAACTGAGCTCAGAAAACCAAACTATTTCCTTCAAAATGCTGTTCCCAAGGATACCTGTTGGTAGCACTGGGAGAACTACATTTCCCAGTGATCCTGATGTTTGGCTCACAGCTGTAGCAGCACGCTAGGCACCAGAGAGGAAAGGGGCAAGGGTAAGTTGCATGGTGGGGGGGGGGCCTCTTTTCTTTCTGCCAGTCCACCTCTACCACAGCAGCAACAAAGTAAGAAGATGAATGAAGTACAGGGGGAAAAGGCCTGGGGGCATGGAAGGGAGGACAATATATCTTCTCCAGCCTAGAATTTAATTTAATTTTAATCCAACCTTGAGAAGAATTTGGGGGGCTCTAATGCCTGCCTCAGATTTGAGGCAAGCATTATGAGCTGCTGAGATTCATATTTCCATGCTAGAAAGTACTAAATTCAGCAACATCATTAGTCCAGAGCAGGGATTCATGCAGAGAGACAATGGGCATCCTCCTTTGGGTGTGCTGCTGCACTATGTACAATAGTGACTGAACGATCCAATGAGATCTGATGTACAGTTATCCAAACCCATCTGAGGCTGACTGCAAGAAGGACAAGGCAGGGCAAGGTAGCATGCAGGGACACAACAGGCAGCCTCTTGCCAACAGTTGCTTCAGGCTCAGAGAAGCCTTTAATTCTTCCACTAATTTATTTCTCATGGCAGATGATGGTTCCCCCCCCCCCTCCACAGCATACTAGTGTGCCTGGGCACAAGGCTTGGGAATTATTTCTGCGGCTGTTTTATAGCTTTTCTGAGTTCCACCACAAGCAACCTCACACCAGGGGGTGTAAGTCATAGCAGAAGTCAAAGAAAAAAACATTTTTTATTGTTGCCAAATGACGATGCCCACATTTGCTCCTGGGAATTATTTTTAATCTGCTTGCTTTTTCTTTTTCTTTTCTTTCAGCAGTAAAATGTGACTGTCACCCCTTTGGAGTAGGGGGAATGGAACAGCTGTCGAGATTTGGAAACTGCATAATAAAGTTTGATTGTAATATTTTGCAATGCTAATTCCTTAATGTTCCATTTTGCAACATTGTCAGGCATCAGAGAACAAAGGATCTTTTGCAGGAGATTCTCACAAGGAGGAGGACATTCCACCAGATTTTGCTCCAGATCCCTGTACCTTTCTTAACCTCTGGCTCCTATCATCACTTTGATTTGTACTAGATGAGAGTGTTAGAGTGTTAGACCAGGGAGACCCAGGGTCAAATCCCCACACCGCACACTGGGTGGCCCTGACCCGGACGGTTATCTTTCAGCCTAGCCTATCTCACAAGATTGTTGTAAGGGGGGGGGGGGGTTAATCCCTACTTTGTTTCAGGTGAGTGTTGATATCTGCATTTTAGTGCTGGAAGCTATCTTGACTATGATCATGACCAATTCCCCAGGGTAGAAACTAGTGCTGTGCCAAAAATTTCTCTCATATTTTTTTCAACCATTCTCATTCAATCTGACAGAAGGTAAATTGCTTTCGAAAATACATTCAATGGTGAAGAAATTTCAGACAAATTCTCATGGGTTGGGGTTGGGTTTCTTGGGCTTAGCTTACTTAGGAGGTGGCTGGGGAATGAGCACAAGTGTCCTGTTTTTCATTGTACAATCATCTATCTGGCTGCCTGTAGCCTCCTCAGCTTCCTACACTTCAATGAAAGCCCAGTTTAAGGCACCATGAGGTAATTCCTCCCATGGGGCTTTTTCAGATCAGGACATGCAGGCAGCCTGGGAGGCTGGCTGTGATTGTTGTTGTTCAGTCGTTAAGTCGTGTCCGACTCTTTGTGACCCCATGGACCATAGCACGCCAGGCCTTCCTGTCCTCTGCACTCTCCCGGAGTGTGCTCAAGTTCATATTCATTGCATCGGTGATGCTATCTAGCCATCTCATCCTCTGCCATCCCCTTCTCCTTTTGCCTTCAGTCTTTCCCAGCATCAGGGTCTTTTCCAGAGAGTTTTCTCTTCGCATTAGGTGGCCTAAATATTTGAGCTTCAGCTTCAGTATCTGTCCTTCCAATGAGCACTCAGGGTTGATTTCCTTTAGAATGGACTGATTTGACCTCCTTGCAGTCCAGGCAACTCGTAAGAGTCTTCTTCAGCACCACAGTTCGAAAGCATCGATTCTTCGGTGCTCAGCCTTCCTTATAGTCCAGCTCTCACAGCCATACGTTGCTACTGGGAAAACCATAGCTTTGATTATACGAACCTTTGTCGGCAAGGTGATGTCTCTGCTTCTTACTGTGCTGTCTAGGTGTTCCATAGCTTTCCTCCCAAGGAGCAAGTGTCTTTTAATTTCATGGCTACAGTCACCGTCTGCAGTGAAATCTGTCACTGCTTCCATTTCCTCCCCTTCCATATGCCAGGAAGTGATGGGGCCAAATGCCATGATCTTCGTTTTAATGTTGAGTTTCAAACCAGCTTTTGCACTCTCCACTTTCACCCTCAACAAGAGGCTCTTTAGATCCTCTTCACTTTCTGCCATTAGGGTGGTATCATCTGTGTATCTGAGGTTGTTGATAATTCTCCCAGCAATCTTAATTCCGACCTTTGATTCATCCAACCCGGCATTTCTCATGACGTACTCTGCATAGAAGTTAAATAAGCAGGGCGACAATATACAGCCTTGCCGTACTCCTTTCCCAGTTTTGAACCAATCGGTTGTTCCATGTCCAGTTCTTACTGTTGCTTCTTGACCCTCGTACAGGTTTCTCAGGAGACAGGTAAGGTGGTCTGGTACTGCCATCTCTTTAAGAATTTGCCAGAGTTTGTTGTGATCCACACAATCAAAGGCTTAAGCATAGTCAATGAAGCAGAAATAGACATTTTTCTGGAATTCTCTTGCTTTCTCCATGATCCAGCAAATGTTGGCGATTTGATCTCTAGTTCCTCTGCCTCTTCGAAACCCAGCTTGTACTTCCGGTAGTTCTCGGTTCAGATGCTGCTGAAGCCTAGCTTGCAGGATTTTGAGCATCACCTTGCTGGCATGTGAAATGAGCGCAATTGTGCGGTAGTTTGAGCACTCTTTGGCATTGCCTTTCTTTGGAATTGGGATGTAAACTGACCTTTTCCAGTCTTGTGGCCACTGTTGAGTGTTCCAAATTTGTTGGCATATTGAGTGCAGCACTTTAACAGCATCATCTTTTAGGATTTTAAATAGCTCAGCTGGAAGACTGTCATCTCCGCTAGCTTTGTTGTTACTAATGCTTCCTAAGGCCCACTTGACTTCACTCTCTAGGATGTCCGGCTCAAGTTCAGTGACCACACTGTCATGGCTATCAGGGACATTAAGATCTTTCCTGTATAGTTCTTCTGTGTATTCTTTCCACCTCTTCTTAATCTCATCTGCTTCTGTTAGGTCCCTTTCTTTGTCCTTTATCATGCCCGTCTTTGCACAAAACGTTCCCTTGAGATCTCTGATTTTCTTGAAAAGATCTCTAGTCTTTCCCATTCTATTGTTTTCCTTTATTTCTTTGCATTGTTCATTTAAGAAGGCCTTCAGCCTTCCATCCTTCCGAGGTCAGTCAAATGAGTACCCAGCTTGCTGGGGGAAAGGTAGTCATGATTGGGGAAGGCAATGGCAAACCACCCCGCTATAGTCTGCCATGAAAACACCAGCGCAAGCGGCGTCCCTCTAGGAGTCAGCAATGACTCGGTGCTTGCACAGGAGGAACCTTTCCTTTCCTTTCTTGTCTGTCCTTGCTATTCTCTGGAACTCTGCATTCAGTTGGATATATCTTCCCCTTTCTCCCTTGTTTTCGCTTCCCTTCTTTCCTCAGCTACTTGTGAAGCCTCATCAGACAGCCACTTGGCTTTCTTGCATTTCTTGTTCTTTGGGATGGATTGAGTTGCTGCCTCCTGAACAATGTTACGGACCTCTGTCCATAGTTCCTCAGGCACTCTGTCTATCAGGTCTAATCCCTGAAATCTATTCCTCACCTCCACTGTATATTCATAAGGGATATGATTTAGGTCATACCTGAATGGTTTAGTGGTTTTCCCTACGTTCTTCAATTTAAGCTGAAATTTTGCAAGAAGCAGCTCATGATCTGAGCCACAGTCAGCTCCAGGTCTTGTTTTGACTGACTGTATAGAGCTTCTCCATCTTTGGCTGCAAAGTACATAATCTGATTTCGATATCGACCATCTGGTGATGTCCATGTGTAGAGTCGCCTCTTGTGCTGTTGGAAAAGAGTGTTTGCTATGATCAGCGTGTTCTCTTGGAAAAACTCTATTAGCCTTTGTCCTGCTTCATTTTGTACACCAAGACCATGCTTGCCTGTTATCCCGGTGATTTCTTGACTTCCTACTTTAGCATTCCAATCCCCTATGATGAAAAGGACATCTTTTTTTGGTGTCAGTTCTAGAAGGTGTTGTAGGTCTTCATAGAACTGATCAACCTCAGCTTCTTCGGCCTCAGTGGTTGGGGCATAGACTTGGATTACAGTGATGTTGAATGGTTTGCCTTGGATTCGTACTGAGATCATTCTATCGTTTTTGAGATTGTACCTAAGTACTGATTTTCCCACCCTTTTGTTGACTATGAGTGCTACTCCATTTCTTCTAAGGGATTCTTGCCCACAGTAGTAGATAGGATGGTCACCTGAATTAAATTTGCCCATGCTTGTCCATTTTAGTTCGCTGATTCCCAAGATGTCGATGTTCAATCTTGCCATCTCATGTTTGACCACCTCCAGCTTACCTTGATTCATTGATCTTTCATTCCAGGTTCCTAAACAATATTGTTCTTTACAGCATCGGATTTTCTTTTCACCACCAGACACATCCACAGCTGAGTGTCCTTTTGGCTTTGGCCCAGCCGCTTCACTCTTTCCGGCGCTGCTTGGAAATTCCCTCTGCTCTTCCCCAGTAGCATACTGGACACCTTCCGACCTGAGGGGCTCATCTTCCGGCATCATATCTTTTAGCCTTGTGATACGTTCCATGGGATTTTCTTGGCAGGAATACTGGAGTGGGTTGCCATTTCCTTCTCCAGTGGACCACATTTTGTCAGAACTCTCCTCCATGACCTGTCCGTCTTGGGTGGCCCTGCACGGCATAGCTTATGGCTTCACTGAGTTACACAAGCCCCTTCGCCACAACAAGGCAGTGATCCATGAAAGGGTGGCTGTGATTTGGTAAGCTTAAAAACACCACAAAAGTAAATTATAAAGCATCCTGAATGAGGCAGAACAATGGAAGCCTCTTTCATGGGGGGAGAAAACTTTCAGGAAATTGGAGGGCAGATTTTGGGAGAGCACTAACAGCACCTCATCCCTGGAGCTAGACTAACACTGCCCCCACCTGCATTGTGGTGGATGCAAACTGGGGGCTGGCCTCAGTTGATGCTGCTGCAGCACAAAGACCCCCAAACCCCTTAGGAAAAAAGAAAGCAGCTGGGCTATAAGCCCTGCTAATGGGGAGCTCTACCTGGGAGAGACTGTTGAGAATTTCTCTTCCCCCTGGAGAAATTCAGTAAAATTTCTCTGCCCACAAGTAAGGTGGAGAATTCCAAGAGGCCATTTGTGCACAGCTATAGTAGAGACCATTTCTAAACGTGAATACTACAATTCCCAGCAAAGCAGAGCTCCTAGGAGGAAAGTTTTGATATAAAGTAGACGGGATAGGTCAGCCTTCTCCAACCTGGTGCCTTCCATTTGTGTGGAACTACAACTCCCATCATCCCTGGACTGCTTGGGGAAGACTGGCACAGATAGATGATGGATGGATGGATGGACAGACAGACGGTGCTGGGATAAAACCAGACAAAAAGAATAGGGGGACTTGAGCTCAACTACAATCAGAGGGTCTGCATCCTTGCTCCAAAAACATCTGGTTGGCACCAGGTTGGGCAAGGCTGACTCTATGTAATACGACGATGGTTTCCCCCCCCCACACACACACACACCAGGACATTATTTCTAATTAATCACCCTCTTGACTTTTAACTCCAAGGTGTGTGTGGGGGAGACCAGTGATCCCAAGTTGGAGGAGAACTGACACGTTGCAAGGAAATCCCTGTTTCCAGCTGTGAAGTCCTGGGGAATAGGCACTGGTCCACCTGCGGGACCATGCTGCTGGGAGGATGCCTAGCTCAGTTAGTAAGAGCACCTGCTCTGCATGCAGTTAAAAGCATCCCTGGTAGCCAGTGATGTCAAAGACCCTCTGGCCTGATAACCTGGAGAGCCACTGCAGGATAGACAATCCTGGGTTAGGTGGATGGATCATCTGACCTGGTCTAAGGCAGCTTCCTAGGTTCTACCTCCCTGGCCTAACATGGTCTTCTACGCCAGTCTTCCCCAGCCCTGCTATCTCAGTCCTTTGAACTGCTGGGTTTGGACCTCCTGGGGCCTTCTCGGGGTGGCCATGTGTCCTACTTTGCAAATGACAGTCCTCGATTTGAAGGTGTCCTCGATTTGAAGAGCTGTCCAGACCAAGTCTGGTTTAAAGATGAAGAACCCTTAGAAGAGAGGGCAGCAGGGGCTTTGAGGGCGCCCATCAACACTGGATAGCAGACTGAGCAGGCACCTGGACGCAGTCTTCCCCACGGTGGTGAGATATATTGCATTTCTATTTAAATGGCAGCCATTCGTTCTAAATTCGCATCCATGCATATACATTAGCACATGCAAATGTTATGCAAATCCATGTCCTCTTTTTCTGCAGTGCTTCACTGGCCCCCCAGGCCTCCTGCCTGCAAGGCATGTGCTCACCACGCAGCTCTGTTCGCCCCCCTCTCTTCCATAGCTGTTTAATAATTAACCCTGGACACATTTGTCTTATCGGCCTCCAGATGGAAAGGAGGCGGAGACCACTGCCAACAGTTACAGATGGAACTCCAACTCTTCCAGCTCTGTCCGTGACCAAGGGAGGCCCAAGCACCGCTCGACATGCTGTACGTGGGCAGCCGCCTGCCAGAGGAATCCAAGAGCAATTCGGGACATTGCTCCCCTGGAATAGGCCAGTATGGAACCAGATAAGAAACGGGGCGCTCCGCGGAATAACTGCCTGGAGATCTTGGCCAGGCAGAAGCGCCACACCAGGATCTCTGTTGTGTCTGAGATTCCAGCTGAATCGCTTGTGTCTCTAGGCACATTTTTAACGGCCTGATTTTCATGTAGAGGATAACTTAGCAAGGACTCCTTCCATTATTTTTGTGAATAGTTCAGCGTGAGTAACTGTCTATGATGTAGCCCCAAAATCTGAAATCAGTTGCTGCAACCAGGCTACGGCAGACAAATGGTGCCACTCCTTAAAGTAAGCAAGGACAGACGGTCAGGATCCTACGCTTACCCAGTCAACCTTAGAGTGTTCATACTGCCTGCCAATGACTGAAGCAGATGCTGCAAGCCCTTACTCCCGGCTGAGGGTTCTGAACACACAGTCCCTGAGGCTTGCTAGGCGAGGACCCACATTCATGACTTCTCCAGTTCAAGGCCCAAGTTCCTGGCATTGGTGATGCTGGGGGGATTCTGCACACACTCAGAAGCAATTTCATTAGAGATGGCGACTGGTCAAATATTGTCAATTGGCCACCCGTTATTTGACTGTGATCAAATACTGCACGAAGCCAAGAATTCCAATGTAGGTGGCAGCTCGACTTACAGAAAATCATGATGGTGTCATTTATTAGCAGGGGTAGGAATGAGAGCTGCTTGCCCCCTCGCCCAGGACCAGTGAGAGGGAAACCCAGATACACAACAAAACTTCCCCGAGTTACCCTACTCTAACTGCAGCATCTCCAAATGGGAAACACAAGCAGCCACCAATGGCAAAGGCTGCTGATTGCCTGATTGCAGCTTTCCCCAACCTGGTGTCCCCCAGATGTTTGGACTTCAAATCCCATCAGCTCTAGCCAGCATGATCAAGGATGCTAGGAGTTGTAGTCCCAAATATCTGGAGGATGCTGGGTTGGAAAAGCTTGCCTAGCGGGTAGGACCTGGAAAAAGCACTGGACTAGGGCCAGCAAGACCCAGGTTCCGATCCGCATTCAGCCATGAACCTCATTAGGTGATATTGAATTAGCCACAGTAGACGTCCCCAACTGGCACCCTCCAGATGTGTTCCACTACTATTCCCATCATCTCCAAGCAGATGGGAGCAGAAAGTTTCCCAGTGATTTATTTTTGCATGGACATTTTTCCATTTCATAAGTTCGTTAGTAAGACTGAATGGATGCCAATTGCAAATACAATACTGGGCAAACTTGGCCATTTCAGGCTTGTAGATGAGTGGTTGTCAGCATGTCATGCAAAGTTCTTTCAGCTGCTAAAATGTATGAGTGTATCAGCAGTTTTTAGTACCTTTTCTCCCCTTAAATTTAAAGAATGTAAGGGAAGAGCATGTTGTCGTCTTTAATTTTTTACACTTTTCCAATAAAAAGTCTACGTGGTATTATGTTTAAATCACATTAAATACGCTTTCATTTTTGTCCTCAAATATTTCAGGTAAAATGCTCATGTATGGCGACAAAAAATTAACATAGGGCTTTTTAAAAAAGCTTTGTTGTTTACTAAATAAAAGTAAAATACACATGTTCAACTGGAACACTTCCAAGGCCAGCAGAAAATTTTCCAATGCAAACTGAAAATGCTTCAGTGCAAATTTGGCTCTGCAAATGATTGCAATTTGCACAGGAAAAAAAATTCCAGAACATTTTCCAGGAAAAAAATGGAATTCAAAATTTTCAGGAAAACCCACATCACCAGTGCCAGGTTGTGGAAGGCTGTGTCACAAATTAAGCTACCGCACAAGAAGTTGTGAAGACAGACGTTTGAATGCTGCCCTGAGCTCCTTGGGGTAAGGGCAGAATAAAAATGTTAAAAAATAAATATTTCATTACAATAGTTTTAGAGTTAATATAAATATTTTTAGATCTAATGCCATTGTTTTACAGTAACTGCTATCTAGTTTGCTGGGTGGTGTTTTTCCCCCCCATCATCAAGCCCACTGAAGATTATCTTTGTCATTCTTGTAACATTAATACTTTAAAAGTAAATTGACCACTACTGGACCAGCCAAATGCCCATCCTTAACTCTTGTCTCTGACCAGCCTGTGGGATTGCACCAACCCAGTTCCACTTAATAGATGGCACACTATCAAAGGGAGAACAGGCTACATGTCTCTGACATGGCACAGATGGTTATTAAAGTTTCCGAAACCAACACTGGGGCTCAATTAAAAACTGCTAGCCACAAAAGTTATGAATTTGCTCTGGACAGAGCCAAGTGTTTATCTGAAGGCAATCTGAAATGATTTGAAAAACCAGTCCCGATCATTAACAGAGAAAAAAAAGAAGAAATGGCGAAACGGAGAGAGCAGGGAAGGAGTTTCAACCACCCAGCCAAGCCGGTTTCAGGAACCTGATGAAATATTTAAAGCTCAGCAGAGACCAGATGAAAAAGCCAGTCACTTTTCATTGATTTGAGCATGGTTCACAGTCAGAGGAGTGACCCTTCTCACTTGACAACCTTGGCACCTCTATGTCTCTGAAAGCAGCCTAGGCTCAGAGGCCGGCAAAGGGTTAATCACATATGCATCCCCTCTTCTTCCCCTCACACATATATTGTGCATGACCAGAAAAGGGGGAGGGGATGTCAAGTAGTTGAATAAATTATGCAAATTAGGAACATCTGCCTGAGACAGCTTAATTTGACTATTCTGTTCTGGTTGCAAAAAGGGCATGAATAAGTTGTGCGTGTACGCGTGCGTGCGTGGCGTGCGTGTTTAGGGTGGACAAAGCTGGCTCAACAAATCTGGCTCTCTTAAACACCTGCACGGTACCAACTAAGAGGCATGGTCCAGGATCTCTTGCAGTGGGCTGCAGCAGAGGACGCTGGGATGTAATTCTTGAGTTGCTGCCCAGTTTTCTCTGCTTCACGGGTGCCCCCAGAAGGATGGCCACCCTTCAGGGCTGTACAGAAACGGATTGGGTGTGTGTGTCTGGCCATGAAAAACGGGTGTATATGTGGTAGAGCTGAGCTGAAAGGGGTGTATCAGGGCACTTTGCATGAACATTTTTGGCAGCGGCAAAAAGCAACACCATTGTACATGATGAAAGACAGCAATAGTGCTAACCCATTCAGAGTAAGGGCAATTAGTGATATCCCACTGGCTGGGATAATCCATGTGACCAGTCCAGGAAGCAGTGCCATCACTCTCAATTGGCTTACGTGATCTCCGATTGGCTAGGATCACAGAGCAAAGGAGAAAGATGCCCTTACAAAGGAATAAAAAATGTACTAAAGCAGCAAGTGGGAGAACGTTGGCTGCATACCCAGGATAAGGAGAAGGATCTTTTTTGAATATGCTACATCCCACAAAAGGTTCTGTGCAACTAGTTATGGCTATCTTGTTGCTTTGAGTAGACCCATCATTTCAAGCAAGCCTACTCACCAACTGCCAAAATACAGCAGCCATGGCTCTTTACCTCCTTCTCCCCCTCCCTCTCAACCCAGTTGATTCTACTGAAGAAGATTTAGCAAACCAGACTACCGAGGAAGACAGAGAGAAGATAAATAAGCAGCCTGGGGGCCTTGACAGCCCAAACATCACAGCGTGAAAAGCACTTTGTACTTTTTGAACGCAACCAAATGCATGCACAAGGTTTGAGGCAAATGATTGTCACCGGACGCTGCTTTTGCTGGGTACAAAGTACCAACATCCTTGTCGGCTTGATGTTTTCACTGTAAGCCCCGCCCGGGGCTTTTCTGAGCGCTGTTCAACGCCCCAGAGCAAAGAGACAAAACCTGATTGTTCCTGGTCTATTTTCTAATTATTATTGGGAGTAAAATAATAAAGTGAGGGGCAGCAGCTGTTTCCCTGGTCAGGCTTGGAGCCAATGCCCAGCCCTTCCCACCAGAATCTTGAACACAGATGGGCAAGTTTCCTGCCACACACAGATCAAATAACTCATCACTCAAAGGCAAGATATTATCCCTGATTACTATTCAATACAGACTCCAAACAAGTGCTCAGCTTCTCAGATTAAAAGCCAATTAACGAACTTTGCTTTTCAAGGGGATAGAGAGCCAAAGTCCCCTTCTGCTGCTGCTGTTTTTGGCCATGGAGGGAATTGCCTCATTTAAGTGCTTATCGACGCGCTACTTAAAAACAAAAATCAATTCCATTATTAAAACACAAAAACAAACCAAGAAACAAAATCAGGCACTCTTGCATTGTAGGGCTTCCTGTTTGCTTTGGGGGAAATGCAAGTTGCAAAGGAGGTAGAGCGGGAGGGGAAATGGGAAAAAATAAAATCTGTTTCTGGCTGATGAAATAACCCATTCACCTGACTGCGTAAAGGCTTTGACTTTCTGCACCAAACTCGCACAAAAGGAAAAAAAAAAAAAAAGCATACAGAAGGATTTAAAAGCTCTGAACGTGCTGGTGCATTGATCCCAGTTCTTTAGTTATCAGGGCCTTTTTTGATGATATGAAGCAGCATTGGACTTGGGCCATTGTTCCATCTAGCCCAGTATTTTCTTCCCTAACCGCTGATGACACTTGTAGAAATGTAAAGGTATGCAGAACCTGCACACATGCTGTGAAGGTTTGAGGCCTACACAGGCCAGGAAAAAGGTCAGGCCTAGAGGCCTGAGTTTTTGTTTTTGTTGGGAGGGGGTAACCCTGAAAAGAATAGTTTCATTTCCCTGGTTAAGTTTCAATTTCATTTCCACAGTTAAGTTTCATTTCTTCAGGTTTGAAGCAGGACTTTCGGTTTTGTGGGCGGAGGGTATAAGAAGAGAGAGTCAGAAAGACCAGAGCATTAAGAGCAGAGTTGGGGAGACCAGAGCCTGAAGAGGGAGCAGGGAGAAGCAGCCTGGAGAAGTCTAAGTACAGCTAGGGTAAAGGAACATGTGTTTTGCAACTTTTATTTTATTTTAATGCCTTTTGTATCACTCAGCTCTATTGTGTAAATACCTTTAGTTGTAATTTGCTTGCTTTAATTTACCAGTAAACTGTTGTGGTTGTCTGAAGTGCTAATCACCCCACGTCTACAGCCTAAACCCCACATAATTGGGAAGGGGAAGTTTAAAAAGCGGAAGGTGGAACTCTTAAGTAGGCAAGGGACCCTTAAGGAGTTGCTCAGGGGGTCCAGGCCATAAGGGGAACCCTGACTCATGCATACATTACACATACATGTATACTGATTGTGAGGTAGTGGCCGCACAGACCTGGCATGGGCATAGATGAGAGGAAATAACGGCCTGCAAATAAAGGCCTGCAGAAATATACCAATAGTGGAGCTTAAGTTAGCACACATGGAGAGTGGCCCAGAAAATTACAAATGGGGAACTCAGGATAGCTCAGTGACTGGATATGTGTCAGTCTTGTGGTTAGGACCAAAGAACAGGAATACAACAAATGCTGAGGAAGTTGGACTTTTCGGTAGAAAGGACAGTGACTGCTAGGAGATGGAGGGATAAAGAAGTGATGTGAGAGAGGCGGTACAGGCCTGTTCTTGTCTTTGCGAGAACATGCGAAGACACAACAGGTATAGTGACTGATCAGTGATTGAAATGGACAACACAACCAAGCTTGACATTTGAGGTTGGAGAACATGAGTTATTAGGCAGTTTAAAGGTGCAATAAATAAATAGGATGATGGAAGGGGATAGGTGGGATGACTCCTAGCAGAGTCACCTCTGCTAGCAGAATGCTGTAACTGGTAATATGTGAGCTATTTTCATGTAAGCTGTGTTTGAACCCCATGCTTTGGACTTAATCAAATAGCACAGTGGTATCTTAATTAATGTATTAATTTGCAGGATTGCAGTGTTTCAGTCAGTAAAATGTGTTTATTTAGTATTACATTTATATCTTGCCTTTTTTCCCCCTCTTGCAAGGAACCCAAGGTGGTTTACACGATTCCCCCCTTCTGCATTTTATCTTTACAACAGCCCTGTGAGGAAGGTTAGGCTGAGAGTCAGTGACTGGCCCAAAGTCCCCCAGTGAGCTTCATGGCAGGGCAGGGACTAGAACTCGGCTCTCCTGAGTCCTAGTCCAGCCCTCTAACTACTACACCACACTGGCTCTTTATAAACTAGAAAATGCAGTGATTGCGTGTTTTGTGCTCAGCAGCTGTGCTGTTCAATCTGCAGAATAGGCAGCAAACCGTGAAAGAGGATTTCCCTGCAAGGTGAAGTTTGTAGGGCTCATCAGACACAGAGCCTGTGTATGTTAAGTGTCTCTGACCATGATGACAATGATGCAGCTAAAGTAAATACCTGCACACCCCTTTCCTACTCCCTGCTATTTATTCTTTTAAAGAAACTGGATATACCGGGGACCTTCTCCATGCAATGAACGTGTTCTGCCCCTGACCAACAGCCCCGCCCTTAAGGTATACCCCCCAGGGCTCATCTGACATGCCCACTCCCCCCCCCAAACACTCAGATTCTACTTCCCTTTCCCCCCCCAAGGGAGGGGGGGGGAGAAAATGCGAACAGGTGTTTGCATGGGGGATCCAGCTCACGTGGCATGTCATGTGCTCCTCCACCATGCAAAGGCCCAAGCTAATATAGGAACCAGGCTGCAGACTCAAAAATGGAAGCAGGGAGCTGAAAAGAACCTAAAGGCCCTCTCATCTAACCTGAACTGGCGAAGAAGGGCCATCCAACCACCCTACCCAAATTAGGCAACAGTAGGATACAGTAAGAGGGAAAGTGCATTGCGTCGTAGCACTCCCCGTGCCAAAAGCTCCATATGACTCGAGTGAGTTCAACCACACTCTAGGGAAAGCACCAAAGCAAGATGAAGATTTGAAGGCACTCAGTGTCTTAGTTGCAAATGAGTCTATAACAATGCCCCTCACGTCTGCCTGCCTCCTCTGCTGGACCATTTTGCAGGGGCAGGGGTAACACCAGGAAGCTGAAAAGGGTGATGTTTGGAGAACCTGCAAATGGTATAGAAACCCCATCCTGTGCCTCTTCCCTACTGACCTGCATGTGGAAATATCAGTGCTTTTGTGACATCAGCAGTCATTACACAAATCCCCACCCTCTTTTCAGACCCATCTGCGTGTCTCGCAATCAACATCACGCCCCACAACACACAAAGGGGCAGCAATCATGCTTAACAGGCCTAGAAGCAAAGTGTCATGAGTGAGCATGGGCCTGCAGAGGTTTCAGCTTTTAGGGTAAAAGCTAATAAAGTTTCTAGCCCTTATGATTGAAGAGGAAGGCCTGGAGGCATTCTGAGAGGGACAATGAATAGCTACAATATGTGGCTGACAATCTGTTGCATTAGACAGGCAGGAAGACAAAGTGGTAGGGTAATATCTTTTATTGAGCAGATTTCTTATGCTGACGGAGTATACAAGCTCTTGAGTTGCACAGAGCTCTTCATTAAATAGATGGAAAAGCAGCTAATTTTCATCCATGTAGCAAACAAGGTTACCGATCGATGCAAATCTGAGTCTGGCATAGAAGATTACTCTGTTTTGCTTATGTTCATTTTCACCTTCTCTCGAGCTTGCATAAATCCACCACATCTAAGCCACAAAGGCTCTAGGCAAACATACATTTTCTCTTGTTTCTCTTGCTGAGTTATTTTCCGACAATGTTTCCACTAAGAAGAAAAAGAATGTTTTTTTTCCTCTTTCTTTTTCCTTTTCCTGGTCTCTGGCAGACTTTGTTACAAGCTCCGTTTGAAGAGAAACTAAATTTGCACCTAATCCGGCCTGACAAATGACTCTTTCAATGAAAACGGAGAACAGAGAATAACAAAAACCGGACGGATTCGGATTTGGGATAGACCAGGGCAACTGGAAGAAAGTGGCTCCAAGCCTCAAGACAGAACGATTCAGGGCAATTAAATTTCAGCTTGGCTGTGTGTAGCAGCCCTGGGGAGAAATGGGGCAGGGATGAATGTTAGCTCTAGGATTTCAGGATGCTGTGAACAAGAGGGGAGCTCTCCTAACCTAGTCAAGGCTAAGGGTACAAACGGAGAGTTCTCATGCACCCTCTGACCTTCTGGGATTCAGCACACAAACGGCAGTGCTGTGTCGGCCAGGGAACTTCTGACAGTTTGGAGGCTCCACCAAACGAGACAACCATGGGAGAGGTAATTACAGGGGCAATGTATGAATGTCCAGCAACTTCAGTTACTGGAATTCATTGCTGGTTGGGAAAAGGGACTGTGGCCAGCTGGGGAAATCCCGAAGCCTGGATCAAGACCCCACAAGGGTGGGATTTGGCCCGTGGGCCAGGGTTCTGTACCCCCAAAGTATACCTTTGAATAGTAGTAGTTAGGCACAAACAAAAGGGGAAGTTCATCATTTTCCTGTTCTGTTTGCGAGCATCCAGAGACATCTGGGCAGTCCCTGATGGAAACAGAATGCCAGACAAAATTGACCTCGGTGTGATTCACCGAGAAGATCCATAGGAAGGAGCCTTCCAGCTTTCATTCTGTGAGTGAAATCCAAGCATAAATCCACATGCCTAGATCCTGATTCAGAGCTATAGATGGGGAAACCAAGGCCATTGCAAATGTATAACTGGTTTAATCTAACTAACTTCCCACCATTTGCAAAACTGGGAATTGTGGTTCTATGAAAGAACTCACGCTTACTCAGAGAGAAGATTGAGCTCTTTCAGCAAATGGCAATTCCCAGGGGTCCCGGCTGCATGTGTGGGAGCCACAGTAGCACCCCGGTTGAAACTAGCCTAACTGTGTGCGTATTATGGTCAATTTACTGATACACGCTGCTTCAGAAACCAGAGCAGGACAGGCTGTTGCAGAGTAAATTAATACAGCAGACAGCCTTCAGAAATGTGTACAGAGGAGAGGGGCAGCTCAGGCAGTCTGCAGCCAGACCCTATGCATGTTTACTGGGGAGCAACTCCCACAGGACAATAGCACCCACTTTCAAGCCAATGTGGGTAAGATTGTGCAGCCTTGGTGTGAGAATCAGGGCTGTGTTGCAGGCACATGTGTCTCAGCTTTCGTCTGTGAAATGTCGAAGGAGATGAATGAGTGCTCGCTCCTTCCCCATACATGGCTTTATCTCAGCTTGGCTTTTAAAACAGCAAGCGGCTTTCTAGTTTTCCAAGGTTATTGCAGGAAGCATGTATAACAAGCATGCTGATTTACCCTTGCCAGAAAGACAAAAGTAAAACTAAGGAGTGGGGGGGGAGGGAGTAATCTGTTTGCTTAAATTCAGGGCGGAGGCCTGCCTTTTTGTTTGTGAAGCCCTATAGACATGGCACAGCGGCTGAAAAACTGGGCTGCAGATGTAGAAGTTATTAGTGTGAATCTCACCTCTGCCATGAATGCAGGAAGAAGCCTGAAGTATCCTCCCACCCCGTTCCGCCCTGCGGTCTTGCGCTCTCTCTCTCTCTCAGGCTCAACTTGCCCATCTACAATATGAGGATAATAAGCCTAACCTAACTACAGGACTGTTGTTAAGGATGACAAGATAATGTGCCTGAATGCTCTCAAACACTCTAAAGAGCCATATAAAAGCAAAGCATGAATGCACCATTTACTTTGACGACAATCGATAAATCACCCCCCCCCACCCGCTAATAGTGGGGCTCGAGTGTGCAGGTATGGTGGGATTGCGCAGGAGGGGTTCCAGTGTACTGGGTGGACCTCTGAGGTGTGCAGGATTTCTTTTAAAGGCTTCCCCCCTCCACAAGCTCCGTGGTCTACACTTGCACATAGAGAATTATCGTGGTGCAGTGTTTAGCAAGTTGGACTAGGCCCTGGCGGCACAGGATCAACTCTCTGCTCAGCCATGAAGTTCACAAAGTGACTGTGGTGGGCCAGTCACTCCCTCTTCACCTAATCTACCTCACAGGATAGGGGTTTGGGGGGGGGGGTTCTGTCTGAACTTGCATAGGACTGCATCTTAACTTTACTTTATTAGCAGGGAATATGGTGGGCTGCACACACGCGCCCCTCCCAAACGCAGCGCCTTTGACACCAGTTCCTGCCTGGCATGGCCCTGCACCCACCAGCCTTGCCCTCTTGCTGCCTTAGGCCTCTATTTTATTCCTTCCCCCCCCCCAATTTTTCCAAGAAAATGTATGCAACCCCAACGGGAATTCCTTTTAAATGTACACTGATGCCTTATGATAACATCACCAATAAATGCTGAATAACCTAAACTTTGTGACTTTCTGAGCCTAAAAAAAAAAAAGGATGGTGGACTGGGGACATATACCATTAATACCCCGAACCACCTGGAGGAACTACTTGGAGGAAGAAAAGCATTGCAATGGAATGTACACTACCCTACTGCTCCCCACCACCTGGAGGAACTACTTGGAGGAAGAAAAGCATTGCAATGGAATGTACACTACCCTACTGCTCCCCGTTGAAGATCCTTTAAGCCAGCCTTTTGGACTACAACACCCATCAACGCCAGCCACTGCTGGGCTTAAGGTGTGAAGGGGACTGTCCCCTTGCAGATTCAAGAACCATGGGGGAGATGAGCCTATTTGAAGGGGTTGCATGCTTGTGTGAGGAGGGGCGGGTCAGTCACTCCCTCCTCAGGATGCAATACACCCAGCTCCAGCGGAAGGGCAGCAAAAGAGGGGCGGGTCAGTCACTCCCTCCTCAGGATGCAATACACCCAGCTCCAGCGGAAGGGCAGCAAAAGAGGGGCTATATTCCCTACGGCCCGATTCTGCTCTCCTGCTCCAGCTGGGCACGGGTCGTCATGGGCATCTGCCACGCCCTCATCTTTCTTCCTCTCCCGCATCTCTGGGCAGAACAGTGGCCCACGAGGACAGCAACATGCCGATCAAAGAGATGTGTTATTGCTCGGGCAGCTTCCTCAGAGCAGAGCAGAGAAGCTGGGACGGAGCAGGGAGGGGGGCACAAAAGAGACGATAAAACCAGGTCACCAATCTCTGGCTAGATTAACAGCTCTCTCTGTGTCCTCTGTGCAGACGGAGATGCAGCAGCATGATGCTATCGCCAAGGAATTCTCTCCCGACAAACCCCAAGGGGTGCAGAGAAAAAGGGCCTCATGTATGCCTCACGTTATCTATGCTGTTTAAATCAGAGTGCACAGGGAAAGAGCTCCAGGATTTGGGGGTGGGGTCCTTGAGTTAAGGCCCCTCCATGGACTCCTGTAACCTAGATGAGATGGGGGGGGGGAGTGCAGATGGAGATTTATTTTCCATCAAAACAGCAAAGAGTTAGATAACGGAACAATGGGGTTCCCGCTGCCTTCAGTCCTTCATAATGCTAATATCAACTAATAAGTATTTAAATGACGGTCTCTATGCACAGCTGACAGTACGCAGAACGGGAGGCAATTCAAGCCAAGAGACCTGAATGTATTAATGACTGCCTCTCTGCAGACACACAGAGCCTCTCATCAAGCTGCAACAGATGTCAAGGTCACTTATTTTATGGATTATTTCTGGTTCTCGCTACCAACAGAACTCCACAGCTTTGGGTTATACTCTGTCCCCACATCCAAAGTCCTGGTAAGACTGGACACTAAGATGGGTTTCTCTGCTGGACCGTGTGTGTGTGTTTGGAAATCAGAGTTTTGCTGCCTGCCACATAATGTTAGAGCTTAGGGCCACCGCACAAAATCGATCGGCAGTACATAACCAAGAAAAAAGCCCTCCTTCACAAAAAGCGTAATTAACTTATGGAACAGTGGCCACCAGCATATGGCTTTAAAAAGGGGATTAGACAACACAGATCTATTAGTAGTGACAAGTCATGATGGTTAAACGGGGGGGGGGGCGAGCTTATACAGCACCACAAAAGAGGATGCAGATTTGCATGAAGTGTGCATATGCTACTTTATAGGTATAGACACACACTTCTAGAATTTAAATAGAAATACAGTACATCTCACTGCATTGGGGGGAAGTATGACCAGGTGACCCATGTGCCTACGGGGGATGAGCAAATTCAAAGCTCTTCCCTCTTCTCCCTTCTTGGGATTCTTGATCTTTAAACCAGACTGGAACTAGACAGCCCTTCAGACAGAAGATTTGGAGCACATGGCTGTTCTGGACACAAGCAGGCCACACGGCCGTTCGGATCTCATGGATATATATTTTAAGAGGCATCCCTTAAACTTCCATTTGGATCCCACCGGGAATCCGAGTTCTGAAACCATTTCAATGCAGATTTCTGCTTGAAATATTGGGCTCCTAGCACTGACGAATGGTTTTTTTTCCCCCTCTCAAAATACTAGAACCCAGGATCAACCTATGAAGTTGATGGGTGGGAGATTCAGGACAGATAAAAGGAAGCCCCTCTTCACACAGTGCAGAGTTAAACTATGGAATTCACTGCCACAGGATGTAGTGATGGCCACCAATTTGGATGGCTTTAAAAGGGGGTTGGACAAACCCCTGGACGAAAAGGCTATCAATGGCTACTAGGCTATCAATGGCTACCTCCAGTACTGGAGGCAGTGAGCTTCTGTACACCAGTTGCTGGGGAACATGGGTGGGAGGGTGCTGTTGCACTCATGTCCTGCTTGTAGTTTCCTGGTTGACAGCTGGCTGGCTACTTTGTGAACAGAATGCTGGACTAGAGAGACCCTTGGTCTGATCCAGCAGGGCTCTTCTTATGTTCTTATGTCCAACAACAGACATATGCTCTGTGCTATGCGCTCCTATAAACATTTGCTGGGGTGAAGGGGAAACAATCTGCCCAACTACCCATTCCATGCCTCACTGACAGCGAGCAGCAAAAGCAGGTTATGTCACCCTCCAGGTGTCCACCGTGTGTATCTGAGAGCAAAGTCCAAACAGACAAGCTTCATATTTGGGCGGTTCAGGGGCCAATCTTTTGGCTCGGCATGCAACAAAGGTAATCACAAAGGAAAAGATAGAGGGTTGAATGTATCCAGTGCTAATTCTACGTAAAGTAGACCCACTGAAATGTATGGGACTTATATTAGACAAATATTGGATACAAGTCTGTGTGCATGTGTATGCGTGTGCATGCATTTGCGTATTCACCCCCCCCCATGCTTTAGGGTGGTTTTACCTCTAGTCCACTGCACAAGAGAAATGGCAGCACTATAACACTGGGGAGGCTGGAGGAATGGAGGCCTAGCCTAGCTCTATGCCTTTTTGGGTCAGTGGGCACATTTGGAATTTGGAGAGAGTGCCGTGGGTGCTCCCACAAAATGGCTGCCATGGCCAGTCACAAAACACTCATTTCCCAGAAGCCAAACCGGTGAGATTAAAACAAAGATAACTTGCCCAAGAACAAGGCACAGCTGGGGGCTGAACTCCAGAATACCAGAATACTCTTATGAACCCAAAGAAAGATGGCATTGGAGGGCAGTCCTTTGCTTTGCAGCAAGCGAGCCTCCCAGTTAAAAAAAGAAAAGCGTAAGTGAAAAAAGTCCTTAGAAATAAAATAAAAATCAGAATAGGCAGGGAGCCTGACGGGCACCAAGAGAAATGTCTGTGGGCACATTGCTGCCAAATGGGCACTACGTTGGAGCCCGTATGCTACACCATGACGAGGGGCCCTTTGCAGCCACTGTCCAAGCATGCCACAGCCCCCCCCCACCGGTGTCCTTGCATGGCACCCACCCATGTTTGCCACCCATGTTACAGGGCAGAAGATGGAAACTGTAATCAAGACACACCCACAGTCTGTACTGTCCTAGCAATCCTTGGATGGCTCCAGCCCGTCCACCTTGAGTTCCCTCCTGCTTTTGATGGGTTGTTATTAAGAGCCACTCCGGCCCCTGCTCTCCATTTGTCCTTCCAAGTAAGAGGAAGCTGTCTTACACATTCTCTGCCTGCCGTCTGTGCTACCAAGGTCCGCCGGCTCCTACCATTCCTTATCGAGACCCGAGCACACAGAGGTGAGAGGCATACACAGATGGCCCTGGAGACAGCTAACGGGAGCCAGCAACCTTGCCAGCTCTGGCCAAGGATCAATCCATCATGGCCCAGCGTCCTCCTCTCTCTGACCCAGCGATAAGACAGATCCTCCTCTGGTTGTTTCCTCCACCTCTGCCCTGGGCTGCTGCGGACAGATCCAGCAGTGTTCGTCAAAACTCCCCCTGAGCCACTCGAAGCCAGAGAAGCAATGAACCCAAACGGCAAAGTTAATAGCTTTGGTCTTCTCAAGTTCTCCTAGACCAAAAAGACGGCGTGTGTGTGTGGGGGGGAGAAGAATGACAACCATAAGGGCTGGCTCATTTTTCCAACCTCTGTCAGGTTCCTTCTGCCCACAGCCGATGCAGTATTTCCTACTTACCCACCCTCAACCCCAAGCTCCCCCAACCATTAAAAAGACAGCCAGTGTGGTATAGCGGTTAGAGCGTTGGACTGGGACCTGGGAATTCCAGGTTCTAGTCCCCACTCTGCCATGAATTCCACAGGGTAATTTTGGGCTAGCCACTGACTCTCACCCTAACCTCCCTCACAAGATTGGTGTGAGGACAAAACCGAGAGGAGGGGGATCATGTATGCTGCTCTGGGCTCCTTGGAGGAAAAGATGGGATAGATAATAAATATTTAAATAGATAAATAAATGTAATAAATAAGCTTTTAAAAATGGAGAATGGGTATTTTAAATTATTATTCTTTTCAGAGCACATGCACAGAGAATATACCAGAATGCAGAACACCTGTTGACATGGACTCTAAAATCATGCCAAGTCCAAGAAGGGCCAAGCATAGCCGGCGTGGATCTCCTGAACCCCCCAACACCCCCACCCCAAGACACTGATTCACGGACATAAAGCATTCCCAAATGATGTGCCTAGGACAACCGCTTTCAGTGCTCGATGGAAATCTGGGGAGAGGTTGGGCGTCTGCTTCAGCCCAGGAAGCCTCCTTTGTTCCCTGTGCCACCAAGGCAGTCAGTCCAAGGCGGGAGCAGAGGAAACCGCTGGGCAGAACCCTCCTAGCCAAGGAGTCAGGTGGCCACGAGGAACCAGTCACTGCCCATTCTCAATATATGAATTCCAAGAACCTGCTGCTTCTCTGTAGTCTGAGCGTAGAACAGCCTTCCCCAACCTGCTGCCCTCCAGATGTGTTGGACTACAACTCCCAGCATGCCCCAGCCAGCCTCCCCACCCACCTGCGTCTTATCCGGCAAACCTGCCACTCACTTTTGCTCTCTCTCTCTCTCTCTCTGCCTTGCTGGATCGCTTGAGACCACAGCAATGAGCACAGCTCAAACAGGAGAATCAGAGCAAACCCACGTCTGGAACTAGTCGCATGTGATTTAGCCCTTTGAGAAAAGGAGGGAGATGGACCAATTTGGTGACCTAAGCTCTTTTCTACACTACAAATTGATATCGGCTTTATATCACTCTTGAACTCTCACGGCTTCCCCAGAGAATCCTAGGATTTGTAGTTTGGGCAGGGGGCTGGGACTCTGCTGTCAGAGATCCCTTGCCCTGCTCACAGAGCCTCCGTTCCCTGGCATGTGGAATGATGGTTGAGATGAAGTCTCCAGGATGGCTACACTAGAGTGGTGTACTGGCTAGAGTGTCAGATTTGGACTACAGAGACATGAGTTCAAATCCTGACTCAGCTGTAAAAAGCTCACAGAGTAATCTTTGGGGCCGGTCACCATCTCTCAGGCTAACCTACTTCACAGGACTGTTGTGAAGATTAAAGAGGGGGAAGGGGATAGAGAAGAGATCTGTGTTTTCTGCCTCAAGGTTGTTGGAGGAAGGGTAGGATTTTTTAAAAATGTAAGAAATTAATTAATGCTTACAAGTGCATTTTAAGATCCAAATAGACTAACAGGTCCTCATGTATTTCCATCAACCCCATACAAGCTCTCTCACCTACCTAACTGTTCAGGATTAGGGGCCATATCACACCCATCTCAGACTCACCCAGCCTCTCCTACTGGGGCAAGGCTGTAGCTCATTGGTAGAGCCCCCGTTTTGCATAGGAACATAGGAAGCTGCCTTATACTGTGTCAGACCATCGGTCCATCTAGCCCAGTATTGTCGACACTGACTGGCAGCAGCTCTCCAGGATTTCTGGCAGGATTCTTTCCTCACCCTACCTGGAGAAGCCGGGGATCGAACCCGGGACCTTCTGCATGCAAAGCGGGTGCTCTGTCATGCTGAGCTATGGCATGCACAAGGTCCCTGATTCATTCCCAGCCCTCTCCACATAGAGCTGGGAAAGACACCCATGAAACCCGCAGAGCTTCTATCAGCCAGACAATATTGAGCTAGGTGGACCAATGGTTACTACGTCCCTATGACCGGCCTACCATGCTCGTGAATGTTCCTTTCTCCTGGCACTGCGAACACATCATTTTCTGACATTCATGGTGGACTCCACCATCCAGGCCGCCCTGCACATTCATCACCACAAGAGTAGAGACACCAACAGCCACAGGTGTGTGGGACTAGAGATGAAGTCAGAACTCCCTTTGTCAGGACTGAGCTACTATTGTAAGATACATGCTTGGGATCTAGCTGAATTAAGCCACGTTGGGCTACTGACTCTTTTATTGCCCCACCCGTCACTTTCTTTGCTTCTGCTTTCAACCTCTCTTCTCACACTGAAGCTGCCTCCACTCTTCTCCTTTTACAAGCATCAGAGGATGAGAAGTTCTCCAGAGGGTCTTTATGAATCTCGCAGAAAACCAGAAAGCACGAGAAGAGGACAAGAGGGAGTGCTGGCATCCCATCGAGGCAAGGTGAGGGGCTGAAAGACACTTTAAACCTCTTGATGAAAGAAGCTGTACATTTAAAGAGACATTTTGAAAGCTTATTCGAGGTCAAATCCATTAGGAGTTTGCACAAAATCATTGCTGATTATTCAGCACATAACTTTTGTGTTTGGCTTTTCAAAATAGCCAAAGCAAAGCAAAGCAAAGCCAGTTTCTGAGTGGGTGACGGGGATGAATGAAATGCATCACTGGCTTTCCTAGAAAAGGTAGATTACATTGGAAGAACTAGGGTGTGCTGAATTAGGCTATATAGGAAATATAGGAAACCGCTTGTCCACACAGCAGAGTGTTTTAAGAGAAAGAGATGCAAACAGATTCCCAGAGGTATGGAATTATACAAACCTAAAGCCTTTCCAATGACATTTTAACTGTGAAAAGCAATGATCAGACACTATTGCAGCCTGTGGTCACAACCATTCTGCATAGCAGATCAGCATTATTCCCATTTTATAGGTGGGCTGCATTCAGATGTCATAATAAGCCACAGTTTAACATTATGAGAATGGGCTTGGTCTCCCTGCAGGCTCACACACATCCTCCGACACCCACACAAGGATGAGTTCAGAAGCTTTCGCTTCCGTTTTTGATTAACTTACAGCTACTGGTGTCGTCCAAATCCAACTAACTGTGATTGACCTTAACTATGGTTAGTGGAAACAAGCCGACTTCAAACTATAGTTTATAAAGCTGGCTTGTTTCCACTAACTGTAGTAAAATTACCCAGAGTTTAGGGTTCGGATGACATGCTAAACTGTGGTTAATCTAAAAAAGATGCGAGAGCTGTGTCAGAGAGGGAAGCGGGGAAATGAGCGAGCCTGGGGAGAGGCTAAGCTTGTTCTTGCAATGCTAAGACGAGATTTAGTGTTACATCCAAACCCAGTCACTGTGAGACTGATTTGCCAACATGATTTCACGGCTAAGCGGTGACTGGAACGTAGGTCTGCCAGATTCAAATTTAAAACACATGTGCCCTAAGACCAGTTCTTGCACTCATTCTGCTAAGGAGCTTTAAAGCCAGGTGGGAAAAGAGGCAAAACTTTGCTCCAAGAAACATACAGAGCAAACCAAGAAGAAGAACTAAGAGACAAGAGTAAAGGAGGGAAATGTTAAATGTTATTAGAAGCCAGGGGAAGGGGATAGTGCAAACATACCCTATAGGAGGGGTGGGCAGAAGGTACATCTCCAGATGTTTTAAACTTCAACTCCCAGAAGCCCCTGCCAGCATGGTCAATAGCTAGAAATCCTAGGAGTTGACGGTCAAAACATCTGGAGATCTACCTTCTGCCTACTGCTGATGTATAGCATTTAGGTTAGCAAGTAATGCGATATGGCTTGTAATCACTTGCCCAGTAACTTGTGACCCAGTAAGCTGTAGTGGATAGACTGAAGGATACTAGGCTTAGATCAGGGAGACATGGATTCAAATCCCTGTTCAGATGTTGCTCACTGAGCATCCTTATCTCTCTGTCTGACTTCCTACCTCACAGGGTTGTTGAGAGGATAAAATGGGGAAGGCTGTTGGCATTGCGCAGAGCTCCTTGGAGTAAGAGTGGGATTTCAGTAATGGTAACTGAATGATAACATCATTCCCTGCCAGAATGCTGGGAGTTGCATCTGGAGGGCGCCAGGCTGGGGAAGGCTTTTCTAAACAAAAGCGAGACACAACCTTCTGTCCTGGATCTCGACTTTGACCTATAATCCCAGGTATGTCTTTGCTGGGAGTTTTATCATTCCCTTCGGAGTATAAATCAGTCCTCTGACTACTCATCTGTGTACCCCCGTGCCCCAGGGGCCTGGGAGTGTTGCATTACAGGCTCTCCCCATATAAAATGGGATCGATCAAGCTGTCAAGCCGCAGCCACATGACCTCCGCTAATTGGAATTGCAAGAGGCAGGCTGGGCCACTCCTGCTGCCTCTCTAGAGTGCGCTGTAACGGAACCAAAAAAGAAAAGAAATCTCACCCATTTGTCGTTGGGTGCGGACTGCAGCAGGCACAGAGGTGCAGGGACTCACAGAGCTTCTGGAGAGGGTGGGTGCTGGTTGTCAGCACAGTTTTTGAAGGGGGAAGCAGGGCTCTCCAAGGCAGACATGGGGAAGGTGGCCCTGCAGACGTTGTCGGGCTGCAACTCCCTAGCCAGCTGAGGGCTGCAGGGAGTCGCAGTCCAACAACGTCAAGGGGGCTATGCATTCCCTGCCCATGCTCTAAGGAGACTCAAACTGGGAGGCCTCTGGATCAGACGAGTTCAGATTTTCACGAATGCAACCCTGGATTCTGCAGTGGAGTGGCTTTTCCCCTGTCGGGCGGATTCTGCAGGCTTGCGGACTGCTTTCTTAGCTTTCCTGAATTTTGTGCAAATTTCGCTGTAGAAAAATACGCAAAATTAAAAAACTGGCCAAAAATGTGCATTTCCTCCATAGGCTCAAGCACGAAAATGTGAATCTGGGGGGGAATCCACACATTTTTGCACATGCAAATTTGCACAAATCTGGAAAGAAAAAAAAATCCGATTCTGTTGATGGGCAAAAACGATGGAAAGAAAAGTGCCTGACAATGCATGAAGCACAGACAGAAAGGATTTTACACAATCCATACATCCCTGCTGGGCATGGGAATCAGGTGAGTCCCAACAAGCCAAACCTGTCTTGCTACTTGCTCTGACGTCCACAGGTCTCTTGCACTCCCTCAGTCTGGGGAAGATGGTAATGAGAGAGGCCATCAGGCTGTCTGTGTGGGTGGGTGGGTGTGTCGCCAGACTACCTTAGCACTAGCCTGACTACTCCAGGTGCTTGCCACCTCTCCAGCCTGAGTTCCTGAGAGCAACCCAAGAAACTGCTAGAGGAGAAGTGGGCTCCACCGTGACCAGACACAGACTGATCTACAAGGAAAAAGGAGGCAGAGAGATGTCATTCCCCCCCTCTTTGTCAGGGCATCCTCCTCCTTCAGTCTGTGATCCTTACCAATCAGGGATCCTGAAATGAATGTGATGATGTCATGTTGCTACATAGCCAGTCAGATCTAGCTATGTGGCAAGTGCCAGCGAGGGCAGTGCTTCCTGAGCCCAGCACATGGGCGATCCCAGACAGTTGGAATATGGGTTGTCCTCTCTTGGAATTGCTGAACGTGTCCACTCTCTCTCATCATGGTCTCTGAACACATGCTTTTCTGCCGCTGCCAAAGGTGTTCCTAAAAAACGAGCATCACTTGTGTAAGCACCTTTTTTGCTCTTGTCTACTATACATAAACACTTCTTGCATGGAAAAGCACCCCTCTCTCCCCGACACCCCCCTTCAGTTCAGCTCTACACTATGTACACGCACACCTTCCTCAACGTCAGATCGCACCTTTTGAAACAAAGGAACAGAAAGATTTTTGAGGAAAGTTCCCTCTTATTTCTCTCATATCAATTCTGAGGGGGAAGAAACCACAGGAGCCCTCACGTCCGAGATCCACAGGTGCCCTCGATAACCCTTCACACAGCATCTTCCAGCGCTCACACCCTGGACAGGTGAGCTACCGCTGCTGGAAAGGGCGTGGGTTTCAAGAGACGCAAAGTGACGCACCATGCCCTGTCTGTCTGGGGCTGCTTGATGTGCAATGAGCAAGTCGCTACGATGTTGCCTTCCTCAAGTTAAGAGCACGTGAATTCAAGCCCAGCCACAGTATGTGTGGAGAGAAAGGCCTCCTTCCACCTCTTGGCCCTTGCAGAAGGCATACATTTGATGAGGCCTGCAATGGGTGGACAGGATAAACACTAGGACCCCGGCGGCCTGGCCTGGGCAGTGGAGCAGGACAGCCTGGCTTCTGTCTCCAGGTCCCCAGCTCCAGCAACAGCTCTGCAAGAACACAGAGTCCAGGCCTGGGTTTGGGTAGAGCAGCCTTCCCCAAATGGGTGCCCCCCCCAGATGTGTTGGACTGCAACTCCCATCATTCCCAGCCAGCATGGCCATTGGGATAATGAGACTTGCAGTCCAACACATCTGGAGGGCATCAGAATGGGGGAACCTGGGGTGGAGCCACCCATGGTGGACAGCGAGAAAACACAGCTTCTTACACATAATGAAGCATTAATTCCCCTTGTAGCAGTGTCTGAGTGTGTGCGTGTGTGTGCGAGAGAGAGAGAGAGAGAGAGAGAGAGAGAGGGCTGGTGACACCAAACTGCACCACTCACCACCACCATTTAACCAAAGTGCCCCTCCACCCTCTGTGAAAAGAGCACACGATTACAGAGACAGACGGAAGACGGTAACATCATGCCTGCATATGCCACATCCTGCCTTCACCAGCTCCTTACATGAGGCGACGTAAGCTGTGTCGGCCAATCCTCATGGCTTTTCCTGACTCACAGGGCCCATGATTAGAGAGGCCCAAACCCTAAACTGCCTTTATTTATTTATTTGCTTGCTTGCTTGCTTGCTTGCTTGCTTGCTTGCTTGCTTGCTTACAATATTGCTATACTGCTTCACATCAAAGATTTCGGTGGACAACAAGATAAAAGCGGTGGACAACAAGATAAAAGAATAAAACACCATATTAAAACAATTAAAACATTTTAGAAGAAACAGATTCTGAAATTAATAAACCACGGTTGGTCACTCAAGGAAGGCCTCTCGAAATAAGAATGTCTTCAGGAGGTGCTGAAAGCAACACTACGTTGGCACCTGCTTGACCTCCAAAGACAGCGAGTTCCACAGGAAAGGGGCCACCACGCTGAAGGCTCTTCTCCTGGTGGACTCCAGATGGGCCATGGGTCCATGTGGAACCCCAGGGACATGCCCTCTGATGACCTCAGTGATCAGGCAGATTGGTAAAGAAGGTGCTCCCTCAGGTATCCTGGTCCCAAGTTGTGTAGGGCTTTGTACACTAGTACTAATACCTTAAACGTGGCCCGGTAGCGAATAGGCAGCCAGTGCAGTTCCCTCAGCAAAGGAGTTGCATGCTGAAAAGGGGCCGCTCCTGACAACAGCCGTGCTGCTGAGTTCTAGCTCCAGCTTCCGGACCAGCCTCAAGGGCAGCCCCACATAGAGCCTTCTGCTAATAGCTCAGCTGGCTAGGTTCATTTGAGTGATATAAGGGGGGAAAGAGTTCTAGACTCCTGCCTGTGATGTGTTGGGCATGATCAAGAGAAGGCAGCACACCAGAGCAGAGTTACCGAGCTGGGCAATGCAGCAGCAACCTGAGACCACTTCCGTCTCTGGAGACTGCCCATAAAAACAAACCAACCCCCAAACTTTAAATAATTAGAGTGTCTGGACGGGGAAGCTTCTTCTAATTATTCGCAGGCCCTTGCAAATAAGGGGAATAAATTCTTGAGAGATGCCAGGCTGGATGGGGGAGAGGAAGGTTCATTTTCCACATCGCTTGAAAGCAGCAATTATAAATCTTGCAGAAAGATGCATCTCCCCGGGCTAGCAATATTTTTTAAACTCCGGGAAAGAAGGCAGAATGGCAGGGGGAAACATAAGCACATTTTTTTTCTTTTTAGTATTTATACTGCAGGCTAAAAATGTTATTTAAAAACACAGATAATTATATACACACACACACGCACAACATATATATGGCCTGTATGTCCCACTCTACTTAGCATCAGAGGAGAAAGTATCAGGAAAGGAGAAGGGGCCATGGGACTCGTCCATCCCAGTCTCACGGAACGGCAGGAGCTGGGGCTCCCTCGGAGAGCATCAGCAGTCTCTCCGAGGAAGACACAAGTACCCTTGTGGCTCCCTTCTGAGAACGTGCCTTGACTGAACATATGGGGAGGCCCTGTAGGTCAGTGGTAGAGCCCCTGCTTTGCAAGCAGAAGGTCCCAGGTACAATCCCTGGCATCTACAGTTAAAAGTATGAGCTAATAGGAGATACAATAGACTTCTGACTGCCTACATCCTTGGAGAGCCGTTGCCAGTCAGAGTATAGAGTACCAGGCTAGATGGACAGATAGTTTGGCCTAAGCTTCCTATGCTCTTAATTAGAGGGCCAAGTCTTGTGTTCAAAACAAACAGCAGCATTGGCTCATCAGAACAAGAATCACAGAGTAAGCAGAGTAACAGCTCAGTTAGGATTCACCCAATGCTCACAACACAGGACGGGAGCTTTAAGTTGCACAGAGCAGGGACAGGCAGAAGGTAGATCTCCAGGTGTTTTGGACTTCAGCTCCCAGAAGCTCCTGCCAATGTGGCCAATGGTCAAGAATGCTGGGAGTTGAAATCCCAAATGTCTAGAGATCGACTTTCGGCCCACCCCTGGCACAGAATGCTTCCTCTGAGGACATGGCCCTGTGTAACTTGCAAGCTTGCACCCTGCTTTGAGAACACAGCTTCCAATATCATTCTGCTGACGTGGTGCCTCTTGCATTGATCGACAATGTGCTGTGGATCCGTGGGGGCAGCCAACTACGTTTTCCTCCCCAGACTTTGTGCTCTGGTGCTTTTTGCACCATGTTCTTGGGCACTTGGCAGGTTCTTTGGACGCTTATCACGAGCTCCCCAATGGGGAGATCAGCAGCAGTGGAAAAGGTTCTCTGAAAGATAGTTCGCTCACCACCACCAATCTTCCCCCACAAAACAACAGGCCACAGAAGGGCATCAGCTATGCTCTAGGCTCAGCCAGCCAAATGCGTGTCCCAGAACAAGCTTGCAAAGGAGCTGCTGAACTGGCTGGATGATGCAATGCCATAAATTCATGACACTGCAAATTCGCAGTGACCTCACTGTTGGAGCAGCCATAATTCCCCTGTTTCCACTTCTTAGGTAATGATTGTGCCATGCATATAATGCATAGGTTACCGGCTCCTGGAGCAATCAGTTACGTGAATTGCGCAGCTCCAGATTAACAGACGACGAATTGTAAGGGAAGGGTTGGGCAACCTGTTTGAAATCTATCAGGGTTTGGCGGACTCCTTCAAAGCATGTTCTAACTGAGCAACGGTTAAAGGAAATGACTAATGTGGGAAAGCAAGCTGAGCATCTCAGTTTACTTAAAAAAAAAAAGCTTCTAGTCCTTAAGTTTTGCTTCATGGGGTTTGGGAAGTCCCATCACTTCTCAGCCTTTGCTCTGCCCTCCAAGACTATACTCTTCTGTCTACTAGTCATGGGGAGAAGCAAAGTGTGATAAAACTCTGAATTACTATCTTATGCAAGTGACTGTGTGTTAATGTTGTGATTCATTGGTGGCTAATCAATTGCAAGTTATGCATGTACAAATAACATTTGAAAATACACTAAAATATGACTGAATTGATTTGTAACATTTGACCTCTCCCTTGCCTCTGGGGTTTTATGAGGCATTTGCCCGGACACTTCCAAGCTAATCTTTCTTCATTACCTTAAGGGCTAGAAACTTGATGGTGTTTTTTTTAAAATAAATAAATAAAACTAAAGACACATTTTGTTATAATGATGAGTTCTGTACCCAGAAGAAATTTCTCTGCTTGGCAGTGCAGGGGGAAAATGTATGCAGCCTGTCTTTAGGGAAATATAATCCCCAACCATTCTAGACAGTGTATTCCATTACTGAACTGAATTTGGAAATTTCTCTTAACATTTATCCTCAGTCGACCTTCCTGTAATTTAAATCCATGTTCTCTCTCTGCTGTTCTCAGTCAATGTAGCTAATGGTTGTTTCCCCTATTCTTTTCAATCCGCTTTTAAATATCTGAAAACTCACTAAAAGCCAATGAAGTGCAGGCATTAAGAGAATGAGCTAGGAAGCTCTCAGTTCGAATTTCACCCCCACCATGACCTCAGGCAAGCCACCAGGATTCCACCCCCTACCCCCACGAAGCTAAGATAAACCTACAGGACTACCTTACAAGTTACTGTAAGGATTACTCAGAAAATAGATGTGAAGTGATGGAGCATTTAGGAAATGCACTATATAAATAGCCAATACTATTAGCAGGAACCTCCCCAATATATTAGTATGGACTACAATGCTCCCTAAGCATAAGAACTACCAATGAAGCCCCACTTCAAGTTTCATTTCATGGCACACCAGATGGATCTCCTTAAGAAGCAGAGCCTTCTCAGTGGCTGCCCCAGAACATGGGGCTCTCTTTTGTGACCTGTTCATTTGGCTCCCTCTCTCGAGGCATCCAAGAAGTAGATAAAGACCATTCTATTCCATTCTGATTTTGGGAATTCACCCCTCTGTGTGTTTTTCCTGCTGGGACAGGGGCAGGCTTCTTCAGGAACAGCAGCCAAAAAAAGTGGTTCCAGTATCCTGGAAATGAATGAATAAAAATATAGCAAGATGTCCACCACGACAGGTGAGCTGTCTGTGGAGAGCACAGAGATGCATCACACATCAACCATTCAGAGGGATCCTCCAGTGTCAGAGGTCGATGGGGGGTCTTGGTGGCCCACAGTGCAATGGGAGAAAATCAAGAGCTGAATCACAGACAGCCATTGAGAGACAGCCAGGGATCAGAACCAGAGGTCAAGCCAAGACCATCAAACAGGCTAACAAGGCCCTGACCTGGTGCCCAAGATGTTCAAAATACGGCACTGGTGCAACCTACCATACCTCTCCTAAAAAATTACCAGTGCAAGGTAACTTTGCTGAACCTGAGCCAAGGTAAACCTGATAAACAGGATCCCCAAGGTCACAGAAGTTTGCTTAGAAAAACAGACACATCCATTGCATTAGAAAGGGCAACGCTATGGGTATTAAAATGTGAGTTATCTATGTGCTTTGATTTAGAGAACTAAGTGGAGCTCTGACATCCCAGGCAATGTTTAAGTGGTCAGCAAAAAAAATAAGACGCATGAGAACCACTGCTATAGCCTGCAGCCCTCGTGGCTCTCCACACAGTACCATGTGCACAGCCAGAACCATGCACAGCCTTGCATGGCAACAGGTTCCCAATTCTAGCCCCTGTCAAGGGAATTCTGCACTCTGGGACATCAAATTCTGCACTCTGGGACATCTATGACCCCATCCAGCCTATTCCTCTCTGCACAGCTCTGTCCTGCGTTCTGTTTCTTAGTCACGCAAGTGAGCAACAATATAATGGAACAGTGTCTTGGGATGTTGAGAACAGGCTCTTACAGAGCAACAGACTTCAGTTCTCTCTCAGCCCTCAATCCGCGCAGTTTTATGCCTCTCCATTCAGCATCTCCCTCTGTGTCATCGTGCACAGCATAAGAACAAGGGACTCCCAGCATCCCAGGGAGACTTTGGCTGAAGCTACACAAACAGAGATCCAAACACCAGGAAAATCAATCCCTCCAGATCCCTGTGTGCTGCAATCATCTCCTCTGGAAAGAGACCAAGATAAGCTTGCCCTGTGACTCAGATCCTCATCTTTGGAACGGGACCTAGGGAACCCAGGCTTGTCAGCCACAGATGCGCAGCTAGTGGGCGCTCTTCTCTGGCCCACACTCGCCCAGCAGGATGCTATGCCATGCCACACACGTGGCACAGCTAGCACTGCCCTTGTCCGCAGTCCTGTCACATCCCTGCCCGAAGCTGATGCGCCACACCTGGCGCATCAGAGGAAAGAGATGTACAGATGTCCAAAATGACAGCCTTTTCAGCTTTGGCTATAAATAACACACAGCAGGACAGCTGCGAGTCCAGCACAGACCAAAAGAGACATGCAGGCTTTGGGAGGGCAAAGCGAACATCTGTGCGATGCAACAAAGACCAAAGCCATGGGAGATAAAAATATGCATGCGGGAGGAGAAATCAAAAGAGGAAGAAGATGGCAAGTTTGAAAACAGCCAAGTACAACACTGGCTGCAGGGAAGCAAGAGAAGCAAGTCCGGCAAGTGCAGGATTCAGAAACCAATGCAGCAAGAACAGGCCCAGCCACACCTGTGCATAAACCCACAAGTTCCCAGAATGCATCTGGCCCAGAGGCTAACTCCAGAAACCAGCAGCAGACGCCTGGTAAGTTTCAATCTTGTGCATCAGCAGCAGCTTATCAGGATCAGCAAGGATTTCCCCCACCATCCCTATAATACTTCCCTTGCAAGCAGTTGAAAGAGCCACACCCAGAGATGCAGCAACGGTGGGGGAAAGAATCCAGGAACTAGCCTCACGTGTTAATGCTACGGTGGAAGTCCAACACTTGGTGAGTGTTGGGCGTTTACATGCAAATGTTGACAAAGCCGGACAAACGCTGTGCATGTCCAAATGAGTGGACTAAAGCGGAAGGGGCACAGCTCAGTGGCAGAGCACCAGTTTTGCATGCAGAAGGCCCCAGATTCAATCTCCAGTCAAAAGATATCCGTAGAAGGGCTAGGAAAAGACTTCTGCTCAAGGCTCCAGGGAGCCACTACCAATCAAGAGTAGACCAAGGGTAGGCAGCCTGGTGCCCACTGGATATTTCGGACTACAACTCCCAAAATCCCCGAGCACTGGCCCTGCTGGCTGGGGCTTATGAGAATTGTAGTCTAAAACATCTGGAAGGCACCAGGTTGCCTACCCCAGGAATATAAAATGCTGGGTGAGAAGAACCAACATTCTGACTTGCTATAAGGCACTTGTGGATCCGTGAGCATTGTCGTCTATTACAATCTGATTCAACACAGACATCCATCACCATCTTTGAGCTCTGTGGTTGCTTGTCTTCTTCGCCTTCAATGAACTTGACAGCCCAACTCATTTACTCCCTCTTCCAAGTCTTCCCTGGCACCAGCAAATTACATACTCCTTCACACAGGATCGTAAGAAGCTGCCTTATACTGAGTCAGAACCTTGATCCATCTAGCCCAGTATTGTCAACACTGACTGGCAGCAGCTCTCCAGGGTCTGGCAGGATTTTTCCCTGCCCTTCATAGAAGTGCTGGGGATCAGGTCTGAGACCTTTTGCATGCACACCAGGGGATCTGTGGCTGAGCTACGGCCCCTCAGTTTAGTTCCTTTGTCCTGTCAAGCGCATCCTTTCCTAGACCTGAAGGTGCTCCAGTCATTTCTGTGGAATTTGGCAGAGGTGCACAGATGGCATTGCCTTCCTCTAGGCCTCCCAGCCTTCTACCTGATACCCCTGCTCTGCCACAGCAGAGAAAGCCGGCAGAAAGCAAGGGACAAAGGTTTTGCACCCGTTCTTTCAGGAATGAGTCTGGGTTTAGGGCTGGCACAACAGCTCCAGAAGAACTCATGCATCCCTCAGTCTGGAAAGAGCAGAAAGGGTAGTTTTGCATTGCTCAAGGACACCAGCAACCACTTTCTGCTTCTTATTACTGTTTCGTGTTGAGATTATCTCTCTCACCGGGAGCTCAGAGACTGGCGAAAGGTGCCAGGAAGACGGGGACGTTTTAAAATAGGCAGAAGATGTGGCGGGTAGGGAGGGGACATGGGTTACCAACCGACCAGAGAAGAAAAATGATCTGGCCGCTTCCCCACCACACCCCTTGCTTCCAGGCAAATTGCCAGGAAAGCAATGGGAAAGACAGTTCCACACTCACTCTCTCACACACAGTTTTTTAGCTTTATCCTTTCTTGGCTCCACCCCTTGAGCCAGAGGATTCTGCTCCCAGGCTCCGCCCAAGCCCTAGAGCAACCTTCCCAGACCTGGCGGCCCCCAGTCGGCTGGGAGATGATGGGAGCTGTAGTTCAACACATCTGGAAGGTACCGATTGGAGGAAGGCTGCCCTGAAATGTTTTTATTTCAAAGACTGGCAACTCTACAACTTGTATACAGAGCAGCCTTTCCCGATCTGGTGCCCTACAAAAAAATTTGAACTACACCTCCCATCATCCCTGTCCACTGACTGTGCTGGGGGGTAATGGGGAGGCTGCTCCAGATGTCATGGACAACTCCCATCAGCCACAGCCAACACGGCCAATAGTCGGGGGCGATGGAAGTTGCTGCCCAAAACATCTGAAGGGCCCTGGGTTGGGAACGGACAATGTAGGGAAAAGTTTAGAGCGGAATTTTTTTACTTACCAATCTTGCATATAAGCTTGGGATTTCAGACAGAAAGATGGAAAGAAGAGGGACCTCCACGGAGATCCAATCAGAACCTGTCCATCCCCACATCTGGCGATGTAATATGCATTGAAGTCTTGACCAGGAAACAAGGCTTTTTGTAAATCTGTGTGGCCATGAAGAGCTTTGCTCCGGCCCCTGAATTTCACACCCAGACAGACTCCCTTTTGTATTCCAAGACACCGCTGCCTGTTTTGGAGGAGGAGCGCCGGGTGACAGTGGCCAGCTGTGGACTCCAGGCCCTGCCTCTCAGTCCTGGCCAGTCTACCCAAAGCCTCCCAGCTGGGATCAGAACTTATGAAGCAGCCAGAGGCAGGAGGCACCAACACTACCAGCTCCCACAGAAATCACAGCAGCGTTGAAAGGGCCACTTCACAAAAATGGCGCGGCGCCAGGCGGGGGGTGGGGCATGAACAGGGGCTCGATGCCGTCAGGATCCAGCACCTTACCTCCTACAATGGGGTGGGTGACTTGTGGCCCTCCAGATGTTTGGGCCTACAACTCCCATCAGCCCTAGCCAAGTGAGAGGGATGATAGGAGTTGCAGGCCAAAACATTTGGAGGGCACAAGTTGCCCACCCTTGTCCTCCGTATATCATCGGCACCCTGGGCGGGCTCGCACAATCACGGAGGGAAACTAAGCCACAGTGGCTTAGTTTCCCTCCCTGCATGTGCGGGTCACGAGCCGCCTAAGTAGCATGATTACTCTTGCCAGGCACAGGTGTCCTGACATCTGAACCCGACGAAGGTGGCTGGCTGGGGTGGTTTACAAACCATGGCTGATCTTCCTTCTGTGATCGTGCGAACCTGGCCTCTGTTTCCTACGCGTACCCAGTCTGCTGATCACGTGGGCCAATCCCAGGTCACCAGGCCCTGTAATGGCCCAGCCTCAGAGTTTGCTCCTCAGTCTGAGCAACTTCATGTGAGAGTGCGTGCGTGCGTGCATGCGTTCTCCTGCCCTGTTGGATCTTGAGTTCTGTCTATGCATCTGCCCCAGCTCTCCATTGCTGCCTTATAGGAAATGGACCAATATTTTGGACCACACACAGGCTTCTGTCCCAACTGGATTGACAGATGGCTCCCCCTGGGTCCCATAACCCAACCGCCTGGAGCCTGTCCCTTGTTGAGGGACACAACATGCAGAAACTAATTTGGATTTTTCACGTCCTAACGTATGTGCAACAGGGAATTGTAGCCGTCTAACATATATACCATTATGATGTGCATTTTCCCAACACCTTTCTGTCCTATTCACCTCTCTCTCTCTCTCTCTCTAAGTACACACTTAAACAACAACCACCAACCTGAGGTGTATACCTGGGGACGGGGGGAGTCTCTTGTAAAGAGGATCTTTGACCACTGGATGGACGTTGCTTGGACTTCGCCTCGATTCCCTTTATGGTGGTACCCGCTGTTGCTCTCTCAAATGCAAATCCCACGCCCGTGCCGCTGCCTGGGTGGCAGCACAGAACGGATACATTCCCAGGCTCTGCAAATCTCAGCTAATGTGGCTGAGTAAGTGAGCAGTTTTCACTCCCCTATTATTTAATTAGAAAGTAGCGCGTCTCTTGCTGCGTTTCCGCCATTCCCCCTCACTCTAATGGATCTTGTTTTGCTTCGTGCAGAATGGCAAACAGATGTAAATGTACACACACAGGCACGCATGCACACACAAACACAGCCCCATAAACAAATATTGCAAAGGGATGGAGCTGAAAGCGGCAAACGCCAGGTGCTGGGCGCCTGCAGAACAAGAAACTGGATCCTTTGGGTTTGGAAGAGGTGCCCCTACCTGGAAATGAAACAAACAGCAGACATACCCTGTCAGCTGAAGCTCCATCACGAGGCTGCTGGAGGCCGATTCATGAATGCGTATCTAAAGCTGGAACCAGAGTCCTCGTCCCCAACCAAAACAAGCCCTAACATCATGTAGCTACATCCAACCCCCATTCTCCTTTTCCTCTCTTTTCCCACACTGTTGAAATCCACACTGGAAGCTCCCGGGGGCAGGGAGCTGCTGTTTGGCTCTGTGAAACGGCATGTATATTAATGATGCTGTATCAATACAGAAAGTAATGAGGGATAATTAAGGCAGTAAGCACCGCATTTTCAGTGGGGAAGACATCCGTCAAAATCTGTCACACACAAAGATCACCAGAAATGGCAGCAAAAGTCTCAGAGGACATGTGACCATTACAAAAGAGGCTGGTGATATCTGTAGACAGATAGCGCCAATTGCTGCTATCTCCGTTTTAAATTCTGTTCCTCTGAATGACAGGGTGTTGTTTTTTGATGAACTGGAGATGATATTGTTGAGTTTTTAGTCTTGGTTGTGGACCAGGGTGGCAAAATGTCCCAGGAAAGCCCTGACTCTTGAGGAACCTGGGCTGGGAGAGAGCAGGAAGGGAGTCAAGTCTGCTCAAGATTTCAGCGGTGGAGCAAATGTCCCACGTTCAACTCCCAGCAACTCCAGGTCGGGCTGGAAATGACCCCAGTCTGAACCCTTGGAGAGCTGCCCCCAGTCAGTGCAGACCAACCTGGTGCCCTCCAGTTACATTGGACTACAACCTCCATCATTCCCATTGGCCCTGTTGGCTGGGGATGATCGGTGTTATAGTCCAAACACATTTGGAGGGCGCCCAGTTGGGGGAGGCTGGTGTAGGCGATACTGAGCTAGCTGGACCAAAGGGCTGGTTCCACATAAGGCAGTTTCTGAAGGCTGCCAAGATAAGAGTTGCCAAGCTCTACATGTTACCTCCTGGATAAGGAGCCACTGGTCTGATCTAGCAAGGCTTTTCTTCTCTTGTTCTTCTGTGGGAAACCACCAGAAGAAATCCCGAAAGTCCTACTGGGCCCAGTCTGACTTCGCTTCACATTCCTCTAACATTTCCCCTGGGGAAGAAGAACCCCTCTCCTCTTTCAAATTGGCAGTCGGCAACACTTCGGTCCCCACTGTACTGTTGCCCACATGACATGTCTGAACGTGCAATTTCCCAGGCTTTGCATCCTCCTCCATTCCTTTCCTGCATTCTCCACCTTCCTCCGGGTACCATTTTGTCTGGCCCCCTCCCTCCTCCTGGACCTAACCCACCCACAGTGGCGCACCCATGCAGGGCAGGACATCTTGATGACACAGCACCACTGCGCTGATCCTCTTTTCGCCCCAGGCTACAGGTGTTTCACTGAAGCTCAGCCAATGTCTGCTCCCTCCTGGCCTCCTCAGCAAACTCTCCCTGCTTATCTGCTCTCGCTATCTAGGTTTGTGTGCCACACCCCATGGGGCACTATCTGACTTATTACACAGCCCCTGTTAATCATGGCAGTGGGGAGCGGGGAGAGATGCAGACAGAGGGAGGCGAGATGCCACCGGCTAGATCAGGCCTGGGAAAGCAGGTCAGTTTGGAGCAAGCTCTTCTGGTTCCTCCTCTGACTCAGCTTGGGTGCAAGGAGTTGCCTGCTGGAGCTTTCAGAGCTGATTAATGGCAGCGTCAAAAATAAAATAAAATACTAATCATAATGGAGTAAACCTCCTGGATTAGCAAGGCAGAACAAAGCCTAGAATGAAGCTTCCCAACTCCGCCAAGGTCACAGCCGCTCTTATCCCATGGTTCCACACCAAGAGAAGATGTTCCATGAATGGGCTGACCATGCATACCATCATGCCCACCGCAACGCCTCTCCTGCCCCCTTCTCCGCCTCTCTCTTCCTACACAAGCCCCAAACACCACCCCAGCTCTACTGCCTTGTATGAGGACCCTGGACAAAAGTGACGTTCACTTGGGAGAGACGTGGATTGTGCATTTTCCTGGGGGAAGCTGGGCAAAACGGTTTTGCTCTTACGATGAGAGATATATTTGGGTCATAGGGAAATTCTGCCTCCGCAGCTCAGATCCACTAAGCAAAGGGAAGGGCTCCCCTCCCCTGCAGTGCTCATCTGGGTTAATTTGTTCAAGACTAAAGGGCCACTCCCCCAGTGATGTGGGTTTTCCAGAAAATCTTGAGCAGGAACATCTTCCCATGCAAATTAAGTTAATTAACTTGCATAGGGTCATTTGCATTGGAAAATTTTCAGTTAGCATCAGAAATTGTTCTGATGCCTTAAACCAGGGGTGGGAACTTCTAGCCCTCCAGATGTTTTGTCCTACAGCTCCCATCATCTCTCACCATTGGCTATGCTGGCTAGGGCTCATGGGAGTTATAGGCCAAAACAAGGGGGGAGCACAAGCTGCCCACCCCTACCCTAGAGAGATCTAATTTAGCATGTTTATGTTACATGTATTTACTAAACAAAGCTTTAAAAAGTAACCTATGTTAATTTTTGTCCCAATACACCACAATATTTGAGGACAAAAATTAAAGCACACTTAGGGTGCAATCCTATGCAGATAGGTAGCCGCGTCCAAACCCAGAGACGACCAGCTAAACAATGCAGGGCAGGAGAAGCACGGAGGGGATCCTTCTCTCCGCACTTCTCCTGCCCTGCATTTTCAGCTAGACAGCCGATTGCGGCTGTCTAGCCACGGGAGGGCAGAGTGGGGGAGGAGGCTGCCATATGACACATCAGATGTGTCGTACAGGCATTTCTGCCCTCCCCACCCCAGAACGCCCCCTGGGAATGCCCCATTTTGGCTGCTCCGTGCTCCTCTTGCAAATAAAGGAAGGTCAGTTCTCAAGGAACCGACCTCGGAATGCAGGCTCCGAGGTCGGTGCCCGGAAAACCAGATATCCTATGCCCGTCTAGACGCCAACTAGTGGCCATAGGATTGCTCCCTCCATGTGCTTTAAATGCTATATTATGTAGAATTTTTATTGGAATACTTGTAAAACTGTAACAACAATAGCATGTACTTCCCTTACGTTGTTTTAAATTAAGGGGAAAAACTCCAAAGGTACTGAAAACTGTTGACACGCTACTTAATACTAGCAACCCAATGAAATGAGCGTGATAAGCTGACAACAGCTCCTCTGTTTCAACAGAGTTCGGCTCTCTTCCACTGAGGTTGTTGGGGCACCTTCAGTTTCACTGTCACTGTTCATTAGTTCCACTGCACTCTGAAACACCGATGCATTTCAATGACATGATATACCATTCTCTCACCTACTTGCTAGGCATAATCACCTGAAAGGCATTAATTACAACTTTGAAGGCGACAAGTTTGTCTCAGATTGAATTTGCAACTGGCATACGTTCACTTTGATTAACGAACTTACGAAATGGAAAGATTTCCACGGAAAAATGAAGTGCTGGAAAAAAGTCCGCCCCACAGCACTGCACTCCACATGGGACGAGGCACCAAGCCCGGGGTTGTTGTTGCATCTACCTCCAAGGAGGTGCAGCCAATCTTGGCTCTCCAACGGGCGAGCTGTATGTTTCTAAATATGCTTTTGTCTCATTCACATGTTACAGTTTTAGATGCAAACTAACAAATAAAGCTTTGCTTATTAACAATCCTTTTGTCTTCTGAAGAACCTATAAACATCAGAAGAGCCCTGCTGGATCAAACCAAGCGTCCATCTAGTCCAGCATTCTGTTCACACAGTGGCCGACCAGCTGCCCACGGGAAACCTCCTCCTCCTCCTAATTATTCTCTGCTTGTCCAGCCGCCCCATCAGCTGGAGCAGAGCATCAACTACTCAAGATGAGGGTAGGTCACATAGGTTTGCTCTGGTTCCAACTAGGCTGCTCAACTCATGCTGACGCTTGCCTCCACTCAAGCCTAATAGTTTGCCCCAGGGTAGGCCTCGCATGGTGGGTCCCAGCATGGCTGTTGCATTCACTGAGAAACAAAACATGCACACAGTCAGTGCTATCCCATAAACACATTCAGTGATGTCCCATAAACAGTGGTTGTTTTCCCACAGTGTACAAGGGTGAAAAACAGACAACCAACACCACACTGGTGTTTTGATACCAGCCCCCCCAACCTTGGCGAAGGCTGTTCTACCTTTAGGAAACCCTTTCCAGATCCACTTTCCTGCCAAAGGACCCCTGCGCATCTCCCATGGAACCCTTGCACATTGCAAAGGGTTCTGGGAGATTGTTTTAGGGAGCGCACTAAGTTCACGTGGAGCAACAACCAAGCCTTGTCATGTCTCTCTATTGCCTTCCCCCTCCTGAAATAGAGGGTGTGACCTCAAACACACTCCACACTCCCCCGCAGGCGTGCATCGTGCCTGGATAATGGTGGACAAGCTGTATTTTGGACAGACAGGCCACCATTACCCATCTCCTCACTGACAAACCTGGACAAGCTTCCCAGGAACCCATTGGAACGCAGTTCAAAAACCCTCGCCCAGCTCAGACGCTTACCGACAGAACGCGCAACACCATCCATGAGGACACCAAAGCCATTTTAGACAAAGACAACGCACCGGTCCATTGAACCCAGTGTTGTCTACTCTGAACGGCAGCTGCTTTCCAGGGTCTTAGGCAAGGGCCCCTTGCCCAGGTCTGTTGCCCAAAATCCTTTAAGTGGCAATGCTGGAGAGCCAGTGTGGTGTAGTGGTTAGAGTGTTGGGCTGGAAGAACCAGGTTCTAGTCCCCTCTTGGCCATGGAAGCTTGCTGGGTGACTTTGGGCCAGTCACAGACTTTCAGCCCAACCTGCCTCACAGGGTTGTTGTTGGGAGGATAAAATGGAGAGGAGGAGGATAATGTAAGCCACCTTGGGTTCCTTGCAAGAGGAAAAAAGGTGGGATATAAACGCAATAAATAAATAAATAAATAAATTTGAACCCGAGGCTTTGGCATCCTACCATATGTGGCCTTCCAGTGAGCTGAAGCTGCTCCCCAGGGTGATGTATACCTTTGTTGATGTGCGGGGAGGGCACCTTCTATTGGTCCCTTTGTCATCTTTTTCCAGTTTTACCACGTAATCAGCTTCGCCCGCACCAGCCAGCCAGCCAGTTCCCGATCCTCCTTCCAATTCTGCCTCCCAACCCTTTTCTCCTATTAGCCTTTGCTGGACCATCATGTCCTCACCAACTGCACGCTTATCCTCCTTTGCCCCTGCTCCCCGGGCTTGATGCTCCCTGACCACTTCACCTTTGTCCTACCCATCTTAGCCAATAAGTCTTCCGAAGGGTATCTTGCTTGTGCTATGTACAACAACTCAATGGGGACACAAGGTAGCGTTTTACAGTATGGGTGCAGCCACTGTGCGAATGCCATCTTGCATCCACAAACACAGAGCTCAGATCCTAACTATGTGTCACTGCCTTTGCAGATAGTTTTCTCCTAGCTACCCTGGCCTTTCTTTCTTTTGCCCATATTGCCTCCTCCTCTGTCAACGTTTAGACTGCAGCCTCCTTGGGGCAGGGACCTCCCTTCTGCTTATGCCACTCTGTGTAAGGTTCATCACTGGCACTGTATAAACACTCATAATCTTGCAACCTAGCCCAGTGCTGAAAGCTCCTAGCACCTCCCTGACAAGAACACGCCTCGCTGTCATCATCATATTTGGAGTCATTTGACCTCCAGATCCTATTAAATCAGGGTCTCATTCGAGATGGGGATCAGCCCTTTGACCTGTTTTAGCTCAGCCCTGGAACCTGGGAAGTAATCATCATAAGGATGTGCCCCTGAGCATGTGCAAAGTGCCTTTCCTGTACTAATGCATAAGCAAGGCCAGTCACTACATTGAAAATTAGGGACCATCGCTTCGAGGCAGGGTTGAGCCGCAGCATCTCTCCATCGCTCAAACATTAACCACCTATCATAATGACTTACAGTTTGTCCAAGGATGTAAAAGAGTGTGTTTATTTAGATCCATAACCCAGCCTGTTCCTAAGGCTCTGAAGAGGTGACAATTTTCCTTGTGGAGTGCCAACAACACACAACTCATGAGGCTCCTAATTTGCCCTCCGTTGACCAATGAAGAAACTTGAGGCAGAGATATTTCTTTTCCCACTCTGCAAATTCTTGGCAGAACTGGAAGCCAAACTCAAAAGCTTCCAGGATCAAGGCTTAACTGTTAAGCAGACCAGTTGGGCAACCAACTGTGCACACACAATGCCGAGAGAGCCCTTTTTCCCTTACTCAGCATCCCCCATGCCCAGGGCTTGCCGCAGTGAGGAAGCATTTGCTTGCGTTGTGTGGATGAGTCAATCCAACTTCAAAAGGAGGGGGAGGAAAATCAAGCACAGTGGCCCACTGAGATGGCGCACAACTGTCTTATGGCAGAGGGAACATCCTGGACAAGACAGGGTCCTCTTGACTCAAAATGGCACATCCAGGCATTAACCCCTGCCCAGAGGTCTTTCCCAGGCAGGAATTCCTGCACCAGAAACCTGGTGTCCCTACCTTCACAGGTGAGGTGGGAGGTGACCAGGGAAACTGCAGCCCCACTATTGGAACAGACTCTCCGGATGAGTTAGAGGCACCCAAAATAGCTTAATTTGCATCCCAGGTTAAAACCATTTTCTCCAAATCTGTGACTGGCTATTTATTTATGTATTATTCCATTTATACCCCACTGTTTTTCCTCTGGCAAGGGGCTCAAGGCAGCTTGCACGACCCTCCTCCTCTCCATTTTATCCTCACAACAAGAACCCTGTGAGGCAGGTTAGGCTGGGAGTCAGTGACTGGCTCAGTCACCCAGTGAGCTTCATGGCCAAGTGGGGACTAGAACCCAGATGTCCCAGTCCAAGACTCTAACTGCTCTACCACGCTGGCTCTCAATTCCTTTGTTTCTGCCATTTCACAGCTTTTAATTATTAAAAGTTTCCTGATGCGTACGCTGCCAGCTGCTTTACTGTTTGCCGTTTTCAACTCTTCTGTTTTACAATGAGGTGGAGAGGTTTTTATGGTTTTTTTATGATTCAAGAATTGTATTGTTTTCCTGGTCGCAAGCTGCTTTTGCAGACTAGAAAGTGGCATGCAAATACTTAAACTAACTCCTTGGAAACTTTGTTTAGTACCTATGTGAGTAAGACGAAGAGTCCCTTCATATAGTACATATTTTTATGTGAACACATGGAATACTCAACCATATTATACAGGTACAGGAAAAATGCCCACCCACCGTTAGGAAGGTGTATTAGAAGAATGTGCGCTGGTTGCTGCTCACTTCTGTGGGCTGACATTCATTCTTGACCCTTTGCTTCCAGGTCTATTAAGAGTAGCTATCTTTGCCCCTTTCCTTAGTGTGAGCTCTGCTGGTTGCTGGCCATGCAAATAGGTCTGGGATGAAGGGTAGGGATTTGGCGTAATGGCTGTGGATGTTGCAAAGGGCCAGATGGCTCTCTAAAGCAAGGGGATGCAAAGGGCCTGATGGCTCTCTAAAGCAAAGGGATGCAGTGATTTTCCCCAGTGCAGCTACTGAAGGGGAGAGGGGCATTTGGGCGGGGGATTCTCTCAAGTGAAAGGCTGCAGGTTCCCTGCAAATACAGTTTATTACCTTCCTCTCCTTCACAGCTTTTAAACAGTACCTGTCTCACCCATGCCAGCAAAGTGGTTCACGAGGAGGAGAAGAATGTGGACAGTTTCAGGCATATGTGGAACACTATTCTAAAAAATAAGTATGTCTAGCAAGGCAAGGAATGGATCCCCACATGGACACAAGATGGCTAACACGGCTGATGTTGCATAATAAGTGAAGCACCTGCAAACGTTTGGCGAAGGGGGGAATTTGCAGGCTGATGCCTCAATTACTAGTATATGGCCTATACTCATCCCAGAGCTGGTTTGGATAGATTTACACACGCAGGGCCTAGCCAAGAGGTTAGATCAGCCTTCTCCAACCCAGCACCCTCCATATGTTTTGGACTACCATTCCCAGCATTCCTGGCCATGCTGACTGGGCTGGTGGGAGCTGAAGTCCAAAACATCTGGGGGGCGCCAGACTGGGGAACCCTGGGTTACATATACAAGAGATGCACATCCCTGTCCCTTCAGAATCACCATCCACTCTAAGGCTGACCCTTGGACTGCTCTAAGAGCTATGCCCTGTGCCTCCCCTTGCACCCATTTCCATGACAGGTAAATAATAAAAGTGCTCCTCTTTTTAAAGGCAATTAAGTGTCGCATCCAGAAGTCCTGAGCTGCTCATCATCTTGTCTCCCCAGATGCTTCACAGGATAATAGCCACCTTTACATCTTAAGCCATCCAAATCTGGCTACATCCTGCTATAAACTCCACAAACCAAAGTACCTAGGTTGCATCATAGACTGCAGGAAGCATATACATTACGGGTTGTTGAGCTGATCGTACTAAAGGCAAATTTGTGAAACAGAGGGGGGGGGGTTGTTTTTTTTAAGGGGATCTGTTATCTCTTTTATGGCAATATATACCTTTTTATCTGTGTATAAGAAAAAGCAAGCATTGTAATAAGAAGAGGAATGCAAATCGGAGAAGCAGACAGTGTTGTAAAAATATATACATCCGCATTGAAGTGATGTACATTAGCTGTGTAAGAGGGAATGCAGAGAAAAATCTTAAAAACTGCCTGTTGAGTCCATTGCAGCCTGACCGTCAACTGTGGGAAGCTCCATTCTCCCCTCAAAAATTGTGCTGGGGAGGAGACAGGGTGAGGAGAAAGTGTGTTTTTGACCTGGGAAAAACTGGGAGGGGGTAGAATCATTCACTTTGAATAGTCCCCTCTTTCTTTCCCCCGCTCCCAATAAGCAAATTTCCATACTTCAGGATTCAGTAGGTGGATACAAGCATAGCTACACACAACCAATCACTACTCCTTTATTGTTAACTAATGGAACTCATAACTGCAGGATGTTAGTGAAGCAAAGGCCTCTTTTGCCAGAGCTCGTAATAAAGCCTTTATTGCTATAAAGGTGTCCCCTCACTCCTTGGGAGCATGGGAGAGTAGGGAATTTACTAGGAAATACAGCACAGAACCCAGGAAACACACATTTTGAATTTGAACTACAAGCCCTAGAAACATGGGTATCAAACTGAATGAACAGGAGGGCAATTAATTACCCTGCTCCTGTGAGTAGATGTGGTCTTAACTACCAAACTGAGCTGAACTCCCAAAGGCCATAACATGGTCTCTATCTATCACTTGGGAAAGTGGTGCCTGTCGTATTCTGAAACACACAACGGTCTGAATGTCTGAAAATACCTGTAATGCACATGGGTACAATGCAGCAGCAGTCACAGGAGGCCTTTGGCTTAACCCCTCAATCCTCATCCACAACTACAGCAAAGGCCATAATGGTGTCACTACGACTCGCTCACAATCATTCTTTATCTTTATTTCCCCGCCTCCTTCTGCTTTTCCCTCTGTTATCAACATTAAGACTGTAAGCTCCTTGGGGCATGAACTTGCCCTTTTTCTTGTTAACTTAAATCACCATGTACATTGATGGTGCTGCAGAAATACAGAACAACAAGAAGAAACTGGGGAAAAAGGAATAATATAAGCATCACATTCTGGGCTAAATCGGGGTGGATGTACTTTACTGCTTTCAAATGCTCAAAATACACATCTGCATATAGAAACTCTCGCATTTAAAAAATTCTGAGTATGGTTGTGTAAAATTCTTTTTTAAAAAAAATCCACTCAAATTGGATATACACCTTTTAAATTCCAAGTGACAGTCTTATTCCAGTCATCTAGTTCAGCTACTGGTGAACCTGTGTATATGTCAGGTCTCAAATTTCAGTGACAAATCTTGAGCCTCCGAAGAAAAAAGAAGAAAAACTTTTGGAACACAAATATCACATTCTTTCTGCTCTTAAAACACATGATATTCCCAGAAAGCATGCTTGCATAATATTTTTTTTCACCCTAGCATGGGAGAGAAAGAGAGATCTAAGTGATGAGTGTGTGTGTGTTAAGTATTTTATTTATCTAACTAATAAAACAGGGGTGGGGAACGTGCAGCCCTCCAGATGTTGTTGGACTCCAATCCCCATAAGCTCCAGTCAGCATAGCAATGGTCAGGGCTGATGGGATTTGTAGTCTAGCCACATCGGGAGGGCCATAGGATCCCCAGCCCTGTAGTAAAGGAACACATTTGGAAAGTAAATGCCCACTTGGATTGTTATTTCATAGAGTAGATTTCATTCATTTCAGCATATGGAAGAAATTTATGGAATTTTGGGGGAGCCTGAAGTCCACACCCCACAAACTCAAATGTTGGCAATGACCGCATTTCATCTGCTATATGTCAGGGTTCCATTTTTAAGGCTTAAATGCTCGATTTCATGCACTGGATTCCTGAAAAATAACATCCCCTGGAGAAATCCATCAAATTTCCAGGCCTCCCTTCCAATTTTTGAATTTTTATCTTATACCCCCACCCCCGGCCAGTAAACTCTGGAGTTGGGCTATGAAATGCACCTCTCAGACCAGCCCCCCTTCCAACACAATCCAGCCCACTGAACTGAAGGGAACACCAGGGACTAGTGACACTGTCCTGACGAAAATCCTCTGTGGAAGGAGTTCCAAGGCAATTACTTCCTTTCCATCAGTAGCACAGCTCATTCAGGGACCCCTGCTCTCAGATACTGCTAAGCCTGCCGTCATCACCTGGCCCCAGGTGAGAAAGCATGGATAACAACTCCCCATTAACCTCTGTGTGGGTCTTGCTCTTCTCTCATCCTTCTTTTGAATACCCAAGGTACCAACTTGGACCCTTCCCCTCACTCCAAGCCCCACGGGAGCATGGTATGCTCCTGCTTTGCCAGGTCCTCGCTGCTATGCACAGCCTGCCCCTCAGTCCCTCTGGCCTCGGCTCAGCCTGCCCCCTGCTGTATCAGCAGCAGCGGCACCACCATCACTGCAGGGAGCCAAGCCAGGATTCTTCTGTGCACGCTGCCACTCCGGCGGGCATCAAAAAGCCAGCAGACAATGGGTCTGGGGGAAGGGTGTGTCCCAAACTGCCCTCGATTGACCCAGCTGCTTGGTAAAGGGGCTCCCCTTTAGGCTCTCTCTCCAGATGCTGCTGACGCTGTGAGTCACAGGCACAATGACACTCAGCAAAACCCAGTTCTCTGCCACCGCTGGGGCTCCAAGCTGTCAGCTGTCACAGGCAGCTGCCTCCTTCCAGTGCATCCCATTTTTTGCCAGCTGCAGAGTTCCCTCACCAAAAGGCAACCCCTCCCACTGCAGCACACAGTGCCTTCATTCCCCTGCAAGAAGAGCTGGCACAGCAGACCAGGGGACAGCAACACCCCACGCACACCCTGCACGCGTGCCAGGGTGGGCCAGCATCCACCGTCCAAAGAACTGATCTCCCAGCAAGACGCACACAACCCCTCCAAAGCCGTACTTGGACTCGCCTCTGACGGGCATTTCCCAGTAACATCACCAACGCAGTATGCCTGGGCTGCCCTTTCTCCTGTCTTTCTTCTCCCCCAAGCCCGTCCATCATCCCACTGCCTGCCAGCTGCCAAAGGACAGCCTTACCTTCTGTCTTCTTGGGATGACCCCCCCCCCCCCAGCCCCAGCCTGCATCTGAATTAACCCACGGAGCACAGAGCAGGCAAACCCACAAGGAAGAGCTCTGGGTCGGGAAGACCTGGCAAAATTGGTCAGTTACCTGCCTGGGAGCACGCAGGAAATTTAATCAGGGGGCACTGATTGTGCCAAAGGCTGGTCCTCCTTTCGCTCCCAGAAAGTCGTGTGTAAAGCAGAATGGCTGGGCTGGGGGGGGGGGGAGTATAGAAGGAGGATCAGCAGGAATGGTTTGCCAGTCGTGCAGCTGTTGGAACCAAGACTTATTCTGAAGGAGGAAGGGTGGCACTGCCCATAAAGCCCTCGCGTGCTCAGCCTGCCACTTGGGAACAGGACAGCACACGTAGGGAGCAGCAGGGCACTGAAGTATAGCAAGCCCCCATCCTCAGCGCTATGCTCTGGCCAAACCAGCGATCCCAGCTCGCCTACATCTGTGCCATCCCTACTCATTGGCAAAGGTAGCTGGCAGCAGCTCGAGGGGGCAAGAATGAATTTTGAACTGCAGGAGCTGGCACAGGAGTCCGGAACCTCCTGGCTTTGGGGGGGGGGGTCCCAATGTCCATGAGCTTCTCCACTCCTTGCCCCAACTCCATCATGGCACCTGGACGTGTCATGCAGGTGCCCCCAGCACCTGCTCCAAACCCCAGCAAACCTTTTCCTCCAGTTTACCGTCACAAGTTTCTCCGCTCATCATCCCCATAGGAGACAGACAGACAAGCAAGAGACCATTCACGGGCACTGGGCTCCCCCAGGGACCGGCCTCTGAAGAGCTGTAGACACAGACACAAAAGGAGGGGGGGGGGTCTTGTTCAGACGATCCGCTCACCTGGGAAGTAGGAAAGCGCCGCCAAGCAAACTCCAGTAGTCCACCAGCCCCCAAACCAGCCCTTGTGCAGTTTCCCGGCCATCGGAGAGAGTTCCTTAGGTTGTCAGGATGGTGGGGTGTCGATTCAAACAGAGACTAAACAACGTCGAACGTGCGGATCGATAATCGAAGAATCCCCCCTGGAATCTGGCAACAGCATCAATCGGATCCACTCCAAAAAAAGCTCCTTTTAAAAAAATAAATGGGGAGGGGGCCCCACAAGAGGAAAAATCAAGACGGGGGACAGAATATCCACCAAAGGAAATCAGATCACACGTCTCCCCAAGTCGGTGCAGAGCGCGCCCAAAGCCCCCGTCTCCCTGGGGGAGGAAAGGCTACCGACGGGGAGCGGGGGGGGGGAGAGAGGTCCTTGACCACCCAGCTCCTCGCCAATCGCTCCCTCCGCTCTCTTCGCGGCGCGTCCCCTCGGCGGCCAGCTGTTTCCTTCCAGCCAGCGCGGTCCCCTCCGGGATCGGAGGCAAAGCAGCCCGGGCGAGCGCGGCGAGGCACACAGAGGGGCGGCGGCGGCGCCTCCTTCGGGGCTGCTTAGACCGGATCCTGGCGACAAGTCATGTCCCGCGCGAGCGCGGCGCCCCGGACACCCCTCACGCGGCACGATGGCAGACGGAGGGGCTCCCCTCCAAAGCGGGGCCGCGGGGATCGGGATCTCCCTGGCGAGGCTCCCCTTCCGTCCCTCTCCTTCTCCTCCTCTCCCTGCCCGGCCACCGATCGCAGCTCCCGGCGGGCTCGGCTGCTTCTCTTTTGCCAAGAGAGGCAGAGGGGAGATCTTCTGGATCCCGCAAGCGCGCTGCTGCTGCTGCTGCTGCTGCCGCCGCCCGCAGGCGATCAGAGGGCCTCCGCTCGGGGAGAAGCGCGCCGCAGCCCCATGCCTCGGTCCCAGCGGTCGGCGAGCCCCACAGCAGGCGGGAGGAGGCGGCGGCGGCGGGTCCCCGCGAGAGGGGCTGGGAAGAGCGCTCCGCGACGGCGGGAGCGGCGCGGCGGCGGCGCGAGGGCAGCGGCTCTCCGCTGCAACATCAGCCCCGGCGAGCGGGCGCCTCCCTTCGCTGGGCTGCCGCCTCGGCTCGCTCTGCGCTGGAACGGCGTGGCCAGCCGGAGCGCGAGCCGGAGCGCGCGAGAGGGGCGGCGCGGTCCCGCGCGCACGCAGCCGGGCGCGCGCGAGAGCCTCCTCCGCGCGCGCGCGCGCGCACTCACGGCTCCCGGCGCTGGCTCCCGGACCCCGCCCCTGTGGCTGTGACGTCAGAGCATGCCAAGCAGGAGGCGGGGCTTGGCGTGAAGTCGCCCCTTGCCGCCGGGGGCGCGTGCGCCGTCTTGCGCGCTCCGGGTCGAGAGGACGCCGCGGCGAAGCTGGGCCGCGGCCCGAGCGCCCCCTCCGTCCAGGGCTGGGCGACTTGTGGCCCTCCGGATGTTTTGGCCTACAACTCCCATTAGCCCTAGCCAGCATAGCCGGTGGTGAGGGTTCATGGGAGTTGTAGGCCAAAACACCTGGAGTCCTGGGAGTTGTCCACAGCTGCTTTAAGGGGTTTCTTTTCTTCTTCATCTCTCTGTCTCTCCATTCCAGTTGTCCTTTCATTTACCCGTCCCTTTGTTCCATCTGCTTTAGTTCCCTTGTCTTCTTTCTCTCTCCCTCTCTTCAGCCCTGTTTTCGTTATCACCTTCCCCCTTGCTATCGTTTCAAGCCCCTGCTGTGACTCTGCCTGTGTTACTCAAGCACATGCATCTTCCTCCGTCTTTTCCCCTGCCTCATGCTTCCCTTCCTCTGCTGTCTCATTTGTGGGGAATGTTAGACTGTAAGCTCCTCCAGGCAGGGGCCTAGCCTTTCATACTTTGCAAAGGGCCATGCCCATCGATAAAAAGGTGAAGGTGTCCCCAACCAGTCATGTCCGACTCCAGGGGGTGGTGCTCCATGTACCATGTGCAAGCACCGGGTCATTGCTGACCCCTAGAGGGACGCCGCTTGCGCTGGCATTTTCACGGCAGACTGTAGCGGCGTGGTTTGCCATTGCCTCCCCCAGTCTTGACTACCTTTCCCCCAGCAAGCTGGGTACTCATTTTACCGACCTCGGAAGGATGGAAGGCTGTCGACCTGAGCCGGCTACCCAGGACCCAGCTTCCGCTGGGATCGAACTCAGGTCGTGGGGAGAGTTTCGGTTGCAATACTGCCACCTACCACTCTGCGCCAGACGAGGCTCTGTCCATGTACCATAGCACCATGTAAATAATCAACAACTGTGGTACAGTTTTGAGATGTTTTAAGGCTGCACTCCTGTGCACACCTTCCTGGGAGTGAGACTCATTAAATACTGTGGGGGTTACTTTTGAGTACATAAGCACAGGATTGCATTGCACCTTTCCTGCGGAGGTCAAAGGTATCTCGAAGAACTTCACAGGAACATAGAAAGCCACCTTATCCTGTCTCAGACCCTTGGTCCTCTAGCCCAGTACTGTCGACACTCACTGGCAGCGATAGCGCTTCGGGGTTTCAGGCAGGATCCTTTCCTAGCCTTGCTTGGAGAGCCCGGGACTGAACTTGGGACCTTTCTTTCCTCTCATTTTGTGAGGAGCAGGAAGATTCTACATGGATTGAAACAACTAGAACAACTTCCAGAGGGGTACCTGTGTTAATCTGTTAAAGCAAAAGCTGTTTTGCGAATGGCTGCTGCCAATAATGTCAGGGCTGGCATCAAGCGTAGGCCTGGTCAGGCACCTGCCAAGGGCCCACACCCCAGCAGGGGCCCACTGACAAGAGCCCCCTGGACTTGCACCTCCTCTTCATCACTGCACCCTGCTTGTTTGCCTGCCTCTCCCTCTGGCCCAGACAACGGTGGTGGTGAGAAGGGGGAGCAGGAGATGCCCCGGCCGCCTTGCTCCCTGGCTCTCTGCCTGTCAAGCAAGCGAGTGGGAACAATGCTGAGGAAGAAGATGAGGAGCAAGGGCGGCTGGTGACAATGGCACTGAGAAGGGAGGCTCACTGAGGGAAGGGGCCCATTGGGGCTGTCTTGCCCAAGGGCCTTCAAAAACCTGGAGCTGGCACCGAATAACATAATTATCATGCCTGTGCCTCCTGTATCTCATTTCCTTCTGACCTCACTGTTTACAGCCCTCCACCACTGCCCAACCATGGGTACGTATACCTGAAGCTCAGAACAGTACTTCATGATCTGAAATCTGATGAAGTGGGTCTGTAGTCCACAAACATTTATATCATAATAAATGGGTTAGTCCTTAATGTGCAACAAGACTCTTTCTTTTTTTTGCAACTACCAGAACAGCCACTGTTCTCTGGAATGTGTATATACAACCTTTGATTCTGTTCAGAATGCTGCCAGGACCTTCATTTCTTCTTCAGATGCACAGAGCGATGTGCGTTCAGGTGGAAAACAACACTCGGTTTCAAAATGTATTTGGATCTCTTTTGTGAAAGACGGGGCATGGCCAAACACTGAGTTGGCTTGTGCAAAATAGGCATGATTAAAGGGGGAGACATCAGAGTGCACGACCAAGGTTGTGATCCTTTGGGCATTGGGGGGGGGGGGGTCAGTCCCATTAACGTCGGCAGGGACTTGCTTCCAAGGACACATGGCTCAGGTTAGGACTGGGTTCCCTCTGCCAGCACCTGCGTGAGAATCTTCTGACTTGCGCCGCTAACCTCTGAAATCCAGATGGCACAGCCCCGGTGGCTCAAGGAGACCATTTCCTGATCCTGGGCCAGAACATTTGGCGGCCCCATGGTGATCGCTTCCCGTTTGATCTCGTAGGGAGTAACTCTCCAGTCAGGAAAAGCCATACATGCCCAGTGGCTTCTGTTTTGCTCTTGTTCCTTTTTTTGCAAATGTGGCCTGGCCCTGTATCTTCTTTATTCCTAACCAACAGAAACTCAGTCTCTGATTTGTACCAACAGGGGCAATGACAGTGAAGCACAAAGATGTAAAGAATAGCCACCCTCACCACGCCCGCTCGAAAGGCATGTTGATTTCAAGCATCATTAGAAGCAGCCCAGGAAGAAATCAATGGCTGGCAAACAAGAAAAGAGAGAATCAGACAGGGAGGATGTTGTGCACAATAGGGAATGGACAAAGGGTTTTAAAAAAAAAACCTATAAAAAGATGCCTTCCAGTGCCCTTGAAAGGCTTCATTTTATTTATCTTGTCAGTGGTTCATTTCCACACACGCAGTTTGTGGCTGGAAAGACAGCCGCTTAGGCCCAGTCTATCTATTCAGGCTGTAGAATGAGGTAATAGAATCCCATGGTAGTAGGATTCACTGCACTGTTTCAGGTTGCAGATGGGAGATGCCATTTTTTAATGTTCTTTTAATTTGTTGTTGCTTTTAAACTCCTTTCAAGTAGAAACCCAGCACATCAGGGATTGTAGCATAGCTCAATCCTTGTTATGCTAGTTTGCACTTGCAGGAAGGGTTTTGGGTTTGTTATTTTTAATGCAAGTGATCATTTTTTAATGCTATTTCCCATCTGCAGCCGGTAGCACAATCTATTCTACCCTCTCACCATATAACTGAGCAAACTCCTTTTACTCATTTAAGCTTGCAAACATGGTTCTTGATTAATCTCTATGGAGGGCACAGATGTGATGGGAGTTCTTAATTTGCAAGAAACCTGATGGTTAGTGTGCAGTTCTACATATCTCAAGTTCAATGCTGGACTGAAATTCCTGAGAATTTGGACAGTCCAACAGTTGGGTTATATCCAGGGCTGTCTGTATGCTACATATATGTAAGAAAAAAGTGCCCTTCATGGGTTATACAAATTGAGTACCGCTACATTATATATATATATATATATATATATATATATATATTGTAATTCAGTCTTGTTCTGCTAGTCATGGGAACAGACAAGGACACTAAGGCCCTTCCCCAACCGCTGAGAATCTTACGCAGTTGCCCCTCTGGTTTCTGAGATTTCTAGCAGGCCTCAGCCATGCAATGCCAACCATATATTCACAGTCATGACTTTATACCACCCAATAGCAGAGAGCTTCGGCTATTGGGTGGTATAGAAATAAATAAATAAATAAATGAGGACTAGAAACTTGGTCTATTTTTTAAAAAATGAAACCTATGATTCTCAAGATGATGATGATGATGATGAATATTTCTACACTGCCTAATAGCCAAAGCCTTCTGGGCAGTTTTCCAAAGATTAAGACCTTAAAAATACAATATAAAACATAATAAAAAAATACATTTACATAAAAAACCAGGTAAAAACTATCAACAATGTCAAGGGCAGTTAAGTGCTGTCAAATGCCTGGGAGTAGAGGAAAGTCTTAACCTGGGTCCAAAAGGATGAAAATGGCACCAGGCGGATCTCATTGGGGAGAGTGTGCCATAAACAGGGAGCCAGTGCTGAAAAGGCCCTCTCCCTTGTTGCCATCCTCCAAACCTCCCTTGGAAGAGGCACCTGGAACCGGGCTTCAGATAATGACCGTAGTGTACAGGTGGGTACATACTGGGAGATGAATCCTTGCACCCATTAGCACACTGTTATTCATCAATGATATTGCACTTTTAGTGAGTATCAGTTGAGTGTGTGCTCGTCACAACAGTGAAGGCTAGAAAACAAGGGGCCAAAGATTACTTTAGCTTGAATTTTCTATTTGTATTTTACTCTTTGTGAGCTGCCTTGGAGGTCTTTGGGGCCAAAAGGAACCACAGAAATAGGTTATAACATAACCTTAGGACTCTACCACCTCGTTGTGCTGCAGGAGGTCTGCCCAGGCCTTAGCACCACACGTAGGGCAGTTCACATGGCCTGCTGCTGGAACCACTTAGGGCCTTGGTGCCAATGGCCATGCTGGCTGGGAATGACAACAGCAGCTGCAGTCCAGCACATTTGGGCGGCACTCGGTTGGGGAAGACGGCCAAGTGTTTGCTGGGATTCTTACAAACACTGCTGGGCCAGGTAGATCTGGGTCTAATCCAGCAAGACACTTCTTAGATTCTTAAGCAAGACTGCCCATTCAGGATCACTTAGCACAGATTAGAATCAAAGAATCATAGAATAGTAGGGCTGGAAGGGGCCTGCAAGACCATCGAATCCAACCCCCTGCTCAGTGCAGGAATCCAAGTCAAGGCAGCCCTGACAGATGGCTGTCCAACCTCGTCTTGAATGCCTCAAGTGTGGGAGACCCCACCACCTCCCTAGGTCATCGGTTCCATTCTCATATTGCTCTAACAGTCAGGACGTTTTTCCTGATGTTCAGCCGGAATCTGGCTTCCCTTAACTTGCGCCCATTATTCTGTGTCCTGCACTCTGGGATGATCGAGAAGAGGTCTTGGCCTTCCAATCTGTGACAACCTTTCAAGTCCTTGAAGAGCGCTATCCTGTCTCCCCTCAGTCTTCTCTTCTCAAGGCTAAACATGCCCAGTTCTTTCAGTCTCTCCTCATAGGGCTTCATTTCCAGTCCCCTGATCATCTTCATTGCCCTTCTCTGAACCATCTCCAGCTTGTCTGCATCCTTCTTAAAGTGTGGCATCCAGAACTTGATACAGTACTCAAGATGAGGCCTAACCAGTTCTGAGTAGAGGGTAACTAATACTTCACGGGATTTAGAAGCTATGCTTCTATTAATGCAGCCCAAAATAGCATTTGCCTTTTTTGCAGCCACATCACATTGTTGGCTCAAATTCAGCTTGTGATCGACAACAGTTCCAAGATCCTTCTCACTTGTAGAATTGTTGAGGCAAGTATCGCCAGTCTTGTAACTGTGCATTTGGTTTCTTTTTCCTAGGTGCAGAACTTGGCATTTATCCCTATTAAATGTCATTTTGTTGTCTTCTGCCCAGCACTCCAGCCTATCAAGATCACTTTGAATTCTGTTTCTGTCTTCCAGGGTATTAGCTATCCTGACCAATTTTGTGTCATCTGCAAATTTGATCAGCATTCCCTGCACCTCCTCCTCCAAGTCATTAATAAAAATGTTGAAGAGAACTGGGCCCAGGACTGAGCCCTGTGGTACCCCACTCGTTACCTCTCCCCAGTTTGAGAAGGTCCCATTGAGAAGCACTCTTTGAGTCCGATTCTGTAGCCAACTGTGGATCCACCGGATCGTTGTTTCATCTAGCCCACTGTGAGCTAGTTTGCTCATCAGGATATCATGGGGCACTTTGTTGAAAGCTTTGCTGAAGTCGAGGTATATGATGTCTACAGCATTCCCATGGTCCACAAGGGAATCAAATTTTACTTGATCAAAAAATGAGATCAGATTTGTCTGGCAGGATTCGTTCTTGACAAATCCATGTTGGCTTCAAGTAATCACTGCATTGTTTTCAAGGTGCTTACAGATGGATTGCTTTATAATCTGCTCCAGAATTATCCCAGGGATTGATGTCAGGCTGACTGGTCTGTAGTTCCCAGGTTCCTCCTTTTTGCCCTTTTTGAAGAGAGGGACAACATTAGCCCTCCTCCAACCATCTGGCACTTCACCAGATTAGTTATATCCTAATGCAGGAGACGGAATGCGGCAGGCTTGCAGGATCTATTTGGGGGGCTTTTAGGGACAATAATTTTGTTCCACTTGTGCAAAGGCACATTAGCCCTAATGCACACTTGCAGTAATGCAGAATTGTGCAGGTGCAAATTCATGTAAACCCCCCCCCACGCGCGCGTGCGCACACACACACACACAAAGGAAATAACCAGTCTGCAAGTCCGCAGAATCCATCCCACTCGGAAAAAGATGGTCTACTGCAGAATTTGCAGGTCGGGTCCATAGAGATCTGAACTCATCTGAATCCACTGCGGATTTCTCCAACAGCCCTAGACATGAGTGCAACAGCACCTCCTGCTCATGTTCCCCAGCGACCGGTGTATGCCTCTGATACTGGAGGCTGCATATAGCCATCAAGACTAATAGCTATTGATAGCCTTCTCCTCCAGGAATTTGTCTACCCCTTTTAAAGTCCTCCAAATTGGTGGCCATCACTACATTTTGTGGTACCAAATTCCATAGTTTAATTATGTGCTACATGAAGAAATCCTTCCTTGTATCTATCCTGAAGCTCCCACCCATCATCTTCATGGGATGACAAAATGTCTCCCTCTCATAATACAAGTCCCTTCATACAAGTACAAATCTACCTCTGAGCGACTCCAGATCAGGGATTCCAACACAAAACTCTAAAAATAGTGAAGCTGCACAAAGGCCACTAATTATTACTCATATTTTACAGGTGAGCAACATAAAAGCTGGGAGATAAGCAAATAATTCAAAGCCAGACCTGGTAGCAGGTTTTTACAATAGCAAGTAAACCTGAAACTCGCATCGGGTTTACTTGCTATTGTGTAACTACTGAGATTCAGAAACCTTTGCTGATCTACTCCAAATCACCCCAAAGATCCCAATGTACTTTCTGTTTACCCTGGCCCTAACTTTTAAGAGATCCTGAGTGTATATAATCTCTATTCTCAATTCAGACCTGTTCCAATCTGTGCTTGGTAGTCTGCTTCCATCCCTGGGTAGTCCTCACCCAGATTGGGGCCCGTGATTCCAACCCAGAACCATTGCAATCCCCACTGGGCTGGTCATTTTCCTCCCTGCCACCTATCAATTGGGCATAATTCATTTCCTGTGCGTATGTATGGGGTGGGGGGGGGGAGTTAAGAATCGTGTAGGAGGGATGTCTGTGTATTTTTAAAACTTCTATGAATGTGCAGATTTAAACTATAATGGTTTTCATTATATAATATTTATAGTTTGGACACAGTTGGTAGCAGTGGCTCATTCCAGGGTATTTTGAAAGGGGTGTGTGTGCGTAAATCAAGAACCTTTTTAATGCCATTTGGAACGAATGGCTGCCTTTAGGCTTATACCTCTATTTTATGTTATTTTATTGACTTATCGGGCGGTTACCATTTGCAACTGCAAGCCTAATTAATCGTCAGGGTGCTTGGAGCTGGATTATGTCTTTCCCCCACCCCCCCACCCCCATTTCTCGAAAGGGCGTCTCTTATTGTTCATCTAAATAAATAAATAATGGTCCTTGTTCCTACAGAACATACAATGCCAGCCTGATTGTCAAGCTGTGTTGCTGAGTGCCTACGGCTGCAACTCAAATCCATGGCAGCTGCAGACTCGGGGGTGGGGGAGGGCAGGGAAGCTCAAGTAGCCCCCGCCTCAGCATTTCAAAAGCGTCTCTGCTGTGCTGAGGTATTGCACAGAGAAAGCGAACTTGGTGGCATAGCTGTTCCCAGCAGGCGTGTGCCAGGGAGCATGCTGGCGAGCTGCAGGAATAGGACTGCTAGCGAGCCAGAAGAAACAAACGAATGAATCCCATGAACCTGGACAGGCTCTGTGTCACGCCTCTGGATAAATTCCTGGCCTGGGCTTGACTCTTTCCAATCAGCTGCTGTTGGGGGTGGACATTAAGTCTGTGTCTCTGCACCGGATGTGATTGAATCATTCCATCTCTCCCCGTACAAAGAGCATTTCTACTGCATGCTCGTCATTGGTCACTCATGGAGGTTTGCAGGTCCTTTACATGACACCATGAACCTCCAGGGCGTCTGCCGCACTTTCTGACCTTTATTCTACTTTTTAAAAGATCGGGGATAACCCAATAAAGAATGTTAATCTGATATATCGGCTGTGTGCAATTGCGCAGTTCGGCTAGAACCACAGCACCATCTAGTGGCTGTAAAATGAAGCATATAGAACTTGCCAAGAAAGGAATTCCCTGAATCAAAGCATGTGTCTGCCTGTGTAAAGGAGCCGATCTTAATCCCACAAAGAATCTGGAAGCAGAAGTCCCATTAAGGATGCATGATTTTAGCCTCATGTGGTGGAGCCCAAAGATGCAGCAACATTATCCATCCTTAAAGAAGGCTTCTGCATGAATCAATGTCCTCTTCTTCTTCTTCTTCTTCTTCTTCTTCTTCTTCTTCTTCTTCTTCTTCTTCCTTTATTGCAATTTTATCCTGCCCTTCATCCAGGGGTCTCAGGACGGTACACATGGTTCTCCTCCCTTCCTATGTTATCTTCACTAAAACCCTTTGAGTTTGGCTGGGCCAAGAGATTTCAGTTGGCCCAAGGTCATCCAGGGAGCTTCATGACTGTGTGTGTGGTGGTGGAAACTGGGTCACTCTACTCCTAGTCCAACTCTAACCACACCACCACACTGCTTTGGCCTTGGCCCCTTCCAATCAGTCTCTGCTGGTATATTATCATTTTATTTTATTTTGCTTTGATTTTTAAATGATTATTAATAATAAACTGATATAAGATTGATCTGTGCTTGGCATGTAGATTTTCCATCAATATACAAGTGAGCTCCTTATCCTCTCAAGCATGGGCGCACTACCTTTTCAGCTTCAAGGGCCACATGTGATGCTAACTCAGGAGTTGGGGGCCACATGCCCAGACATCCGCATACACACACACATCCCGGTGATCTTGATACAGATTGCTCTTTCTTCGCCGCTGGTGATTGATCTGTATGAGAATCTCTGGCCAAGAGAGTGGCGAGAGTACAGGTTGTGGGGAAAATTGGCATCTGTGTGTGGGGAATTTGGTGGGGAGGTGGGCAGGGCTCCCGTTGGGACTGTAGTAAAGGTCTTGCGGGGAGGTTGGTGCAGTTTCTGCACCACCACCACCACTACCACTCTAAAGCAACTTGTCGGTGGATGTGTGGGTGTTGACCAATCCCCACTGTGTAAGACTTTTAAGGGAAGGAGATCAAGTGCCTCATGTTACATGGCAACCAGCTTGCGAATCAAAACGCTCCGTGAAATGCAAAGCCATAACCCCACTGTAAAAATCCATCTGAGCCTTGGATACTAGCCGTATGGTAGTAAGCAAATTGGCCGGCACTTTCAGGCACTGTCATGCTCATGAAGTTTTTGAAATTGCAATTAAAGCATGAAACAACATTTGGTCTGGGGAGAAATAAAAATATGCCGGCACTTACCAATGGATGCATCTTTTCTTAAGCGACAACGTACAGAGCACTGGGACGGCCCAGTGGCTGCTCAACCGCTGACGGTGTCGCAGGGGTGGGTTGTTCATGTCATCACAATGGTCTACCCAGAATCCTTTGCACAGGAGTGTCTCAGGCACTTTCTACACAGCCAAAACAGGACTCCCTGTTGCTCAGACTTGCAAAATAGCTTGACTCGGAAGCTTCCTTGGAGTTCACCGTCTGACAGCTCTAGCCTGTTAACGCAAGAAGACTCTCATTGCTGGCTCTCTGGAGATCTCTCTTCTGGTTTCCCCCTAGGAGTTGTCCATTCTTTGGTTGTTGGCACACAGGTTGTCACCAGTGATGCTGTTGAAACTTGAAATTAGTTGGTTCATGAGTCAAATCAGGCAGGTTTCTAATTCTCAGGTGTATAATGAGTCCTAATTTCAACCTGCTGAACTTTAATAATTCAGGACTGATTAAGAGTTATGGGGTTTGGAGGCCAGTGAGTGGCTAGGAGTGAGAGTGGACTTGATTTCTTCTCTGGCTCTGATGTATGGGTTCACTGAATGATCAGAACCTCATTCCATTGTGACAGGTTGTGGAAATAATAAGAAGTGTTGCCACTTGGCCAGAATTTTCTGGCCCAATCTGAATATTATCCTCTTTGCCAGTTGCCAGAATTGGAAGATGCAAAGCCAGAAGCCATTCAAAAGGAGCTGTCTGTCTTCTTAGTGGGTCTGCACTTGCTATCCTAACACACCTGTGCACTCAAACATCAGGTAGGAATGAGGGTTAGTGATGTTGAGTTCTGCTTGGAAATATCAATCTTCATGGATGCTTGCCTCAAATACAACAAGGGAAGCGTTAGAGAAGGGGTGGACAGAAGGTAGATCTCTAGATGTTTTGGAAAACTCCCAGAAGCCACAGGCAGCATGGGCAATGGTCAGGAATGCTGGGAGTTGGTCCGAAGTATCTGGAGATCTACTTTCTGTCCACCCCTGCACTAGAGTAGGGTGCTGGAATGCATTTTTTGGCTGGGGTTTTAATCTGAGCCAGGGAAGAAGTCAAGTCCTCCTCCCACCCACCTGCCTCTCCTTCTCCAACCCACCTCCCTCCAACTCATTCCCCTCCCTTTGTTGCTGTTGTTAGTAGCCTTGGGAAAACTACATTTTCCAGTGTTCCTGACACCTGGCTCACAGTTGCATCTGTGTGTCATGTGCCATAGGAGCAGGGAAAGAAGAGAAAGACCCTTTCAGCAGGGATTGCATAGTGACAACTACATGTTGGATGTCAGTTTTTTATATATGTCTGTACTGCATCAAGGAGCAAAATCTACTGTAGAATCTGTCTTGAATTCTCATTTCTTGGTCAATCCACCCACTTTTTAAAAAATTTGATTTATTTGATATTATTTGGGGAAATAATTATTTTCTATTTGACTGTTTTGACACACAGTTTTTCTTTCAAATTAAAGGGGTAGCCATGGGCAGCCCAGCAGTGTGGATGATAAATAGATGGCATGTTTATTTTGTTTTCTAAGACAGCTGAAGTTGATCTTTTTTTTTTTTTTTTAACTTGGATCGGCTTTTTCAGTGATCACATAAAATTCTTATTTTTTGGATGCCATGATTTGCATTCAGGATAAATATGTGTAAAAGTTTATACTACAGCTACCAGTGGAAATTCTACTTTACATTATTTTAGTAATCATCCCAAACATCTCAAGAACAATCTTCCTTATGGATAGTTTTTACATTTAAAAAGAAATTGTACATTTGACCAAATGTACATAGCTCATGCTGATCAATTTTCTAAAGATTCATTCAATAGGGGGTTAGTTGTAGAGTCCAGAGCAGACATGATCAGCAGACATTCATTATTCACACCTCAATCTATCATCAAATCAGGTAGGTTATTCTTGTCTCTGGAATGTAATCATTTGGCCTATAATAGCAAATGTATTTTATACAAACATTGGCATATAGTGTGGGATACCATATAATGTTTAATTTTGCAAACAAGCTGGTTCACTCAGATCTCATACATTTGGAATCCTGCTGTAATGAGATTATTGGATGCTGTAGGTGTGGCCACAAGGTTTGGTGATGAAAGACTTTTGTAATTGGTTTTACAATGACCATTAGATTTTAAGATCCTTGACCAACTGCAAGTCAGCCTTTGTTTAAATATGTCATCATTTGTCCATGTCCAAAAATATATGTTGGACAAACCACTACAGCACTTAAATTGAGGTTAACTGAATCCAAGAGTAAGATCCATACTAGCAACTTAGGGAGCAATCCTATGATCACTATTCAGCGGCTAGATAGCCATAGGATATGTCCGTTCCTGGGAACCAACCTTGGAGTCCTGCGCTGCAAGGTCAGTTCCCAGAGAACCGACCTTCCCCCCCTCCCGCACTGCCTCTCAGGCAACTCGGAATGGCCCTATGCTCCAGAGTGGTGAAAATGGGGTGTTCCGGGGGCCGTTTGGGGGCAGAAAAGGCAGAAATGCCAGTATGACACATCCTATGTGTCATCCAGCAGCCTCCTCCCCCACTCTGCCTGCCTGTGGCTAGACAGCTGAAATCAGCTGTCTAGCCACAAATGCAGGATGGCTGAAGCACGGATGGGATTATCCCCTCTGCACTTCTCCTTCCCTGCATTGGATAGGCAGTCGCCTTTGGATTCGGAGGCGGCCGCCTATCCCCATAGGATTGCGCCCTTAGAGACTCCTTTGACTGTACACTTCCTTGACTATCATCATACACCTCTGATCTTAATTAATTTATGTTTTGTTTTGGAATGAATTCAGCCAACCCCTTCAAAAGATTGTCTTTGGATTTACTTGCTCCGCAGGAAGTATTTTTGGATAGAAATGTTACACACCATGTCCCCTACAGGATTAAATGAGAATATGGATGTACCTGTGTTTTTATAATCGTCTAATTTAGAAGTATGTGTTTTCCTGACTTTAAAAGAATTATGTACAGGCTTAGTTCAGCGTTATGTGTTTTTCTCAGGGGTGCAAAAAGTGTGGCCCATGGCTTGCCACATGTGCGCTGCCCATTTCTGGCAGCTTGCCACACTCCCCTGCATCGGCTGTCATGGCAGCACCACATGGGCTTCCCGTTGAACAGAGGTCTTATTTCTCATCTCTGGTGAGTGACTGGAGATAAGTAAAGGTGTTCTCTTGCTAGTGCCAGTAGGAGAAACCCCAGGAATTCTCTTTCTAGCACTAGCAAGGCATTCTCCAGGCTTGTGAGTGTTCGTGTTCGTGCACATGGGCAAACATGTCTTTGTGTGGTTTCCTCTCACCACCTAATGCGGCCCTTGGGGCCAAAAGGCTTGTCCCCTGCCTTAACGTGTTTGTAGTTTTACTTATGTGTAACTGTTTTTCTCATGTGTAAATGGCCAGTGATAAAAATATGCGCTCTTGCTTTTAACATGTGACATGGGGTGGGCAGCTGATTTCAATTACACTATAACATACAGACCTCTGTTCTGCCACATTTTGTGAGCAGGAGTCCAGAACTGTGATTGAGATTCTCAGATTGCTGTGAATTGTCTTTCACATTGAAGATTAGTATTTCCATTGCCTGTTGTAAAGATTTCGTTTCATATTGGGAGTAGTATATAACACTTACCAATTAATTCCCCATTACAGGTTTGCGGGGAGCAATAAATCCCTTGGGGAAATACTTCTGGTATATATTCTGGATGATATACATCAGATGATAAATGGTTTGGAAGAGATACATAACAGACCAGAGGGTCATTTTTGGCTGCCCATCATGAGATCTATTTTCTGTTCCAAATCGGTTTTGATGAAGTAATGAAATGAGATACAACGGGGAGAAGAACTGTGTGCAAATGGCCTCTTGAAATACTTCACCCTATTCGTGAGCAGATAAATTTCACTGAACTTCTCCAGCGGGAAGAGAAATTCTCAGCGGTGTCTCACCGGAAGGGCTCACCATTGGCAGCGGGTGTAGAATCCTAGAATCGTAGGGTTGGAAGGGGCCCACGAGACCACTGAGTCCAACCCCCTGCTCAGTGCAGGAAGCCTGATTCCCAGGTGGTCTCCCATCCAAGTACTAACCAGGGCTGACCCTGCTTAGCTTCCAAGATCAGACAAGATCGGATACATCCAGCCCTTTGCTCAGTAGCACAGCGTCTTTCTTTTTTCCTAAGAGTTTTTAAGTTCTGTGTGTGCTGCCACTGCAAGTGGCAACAGCATCAAGTGTGTTGGCAAGCTGGCCCCAAGGACAGTGTTGGGGACACTATTGTGCCTGGATCCAGGGATGAGGTGGAGCTAGTGCTGTGCCAAAATCTGTCCTCCAATTTCCTGAAAGTTTTCTTTCCCCCATGAAAGAGGCTTCCATTGTTCTGCCTCATTTTCAGGGTGTTTTATAATTTATTTTGGTGGTGTTTTTGAGCTTATGTCTATTTCTGCTTCATTGTCTACGCTAAAGCCTTTGATTGTGTGGATCACAACAAACTGTGGCAAATTCTTAAAGTGATGGGAGTACCAGACCACCTTACCTGTCTCCTGAGAAACCTGTACGAGGGTCAAGAAGCAACAGTAAGAACCAGACATGGAACAACCGATTGGTTCAAACTTGGGAAAGGAGTACGACAAGGCTGCATATTGTCACCCTGCTCATTTAACTTATATGCAGAGTACATCATGAGAAACGCCGGGTTGGATGAATCACAGGTCGGAATTAAGATTGCCGGGAGAATTATCAACAACCTCCGATATGCAGACGACACCACCCTAATGGCAGAAAGCGAAGAGGATCTCAAGAGCCTCTTGTTGAGGGTGAAAGTGGAGAGTGCAAAAGCTGGTTTGAAACTCAACATTAAAAAAATGAAGATCATGGCATCTGGCCCCATCACTTCCTGGCATATAGAAGGGGAAGAAATGGAAGCAGTGACAGATTTTACTTCCTTGGGCTCCAAGATCACTGCAGACGGTGACTGTAGCCATGAAATTAAAAGAGGCTTGCTCCTTGGGAGGAAAGCTATGGCCAACCTAGACAGCATAGTAAGAAGCAGAGACATCACCTTGCCGACAAAGATCTGCATAATCAAAGCTATGGTTTTCCCAGTAGGAATGTATGGCTGTGAGAGCTGGACTATAAGGAAGGCTGAGCGCCGAAGAATCGATGCCTTCGAACTGTGGTGCTGGAGAAGACTCTTACGAGTCCCCTGGACTGCAAGGAGGTCAAATCAGTCCATCCTAGAGGAAATCAACCCTGAGTGCTCATTGGAAGGACAGATACTGAAGCTGAAGCTCAAATATTTTGGCCACCTACTGCGAAGAGAAAACTCTCTGGAAAAGACCCTGATGCTGGGAAAGACTGAAGGCAAAAGGAGAAGGGGACGACAGAGGATGAGATGGCTAGATAGCATCACCGATGCAATGAATATGAACTTGAGCACGCTCCGGGAGAGAGCGCAGGACAGGAAGGCCTGGCGTGCTATGGTCCATGGGGTCACGAAGAGTCGGACACGACTGAATGACTGAAAAACAACAACAAATCACTGTGAGGCAGCTGAGGGTGCTATGTGTGTGTTTTCTTTCTATTCCACATCTCTCCATTGCTCTGCAGCCACCCAGGCTGCCTGCACTTCCTGATCTGAAAAAGCCCTATGGGAGGAATTCCCATATGACATCTTCCCCTGAGCTTTAATTGAAGTGTGGGAAGCTGGGGAGGCTACAGGCTGCCGGAGAGATACTTGTACAATGAAAAAGGGAGGTACAGATATTGTAAAATCTGTGTTTCGCGGATTGTCAGGTGCCTTTCATTACATTGTCTGCTCATTGATGGAACTGGATTTTTTCCAATTTCCCAAATTTGCACAAATTCATAGGGATGTCAGAGAATTCTGCCACGAATTCCAGTGAGGCCATCCGGCCCCCCGGAATCCGCGGCAGAACGGCCTCCCGCCCCCCCACGGAATCCCCCCGGGATGGAACTTACCTGGGGAGGTGTCAGGGTGGACACTGAGCCCATAGAATCCCAGAGTAGTTCTGATTCTGAGGAAGAGCAGTCTCTCCTGGGAGAGGAGCGCACTCCTCTTTCCCAGGGCCCACAGCTGATGGAGATTCCTCCCACCAGCATTCCTAGATTAGATAGCAGTCCAGGGGGTGACCGAGCGCGGGAAGTAGACTTGGTGGACGTGCGACGCCAACGCAGAGAGCGGCGCCAAATGGAGGGCGCAGAAAGTAGGCGTAGTGCCCAGTTGGCGCGCAAACAACGGCTGCACCCAGAGGATCCAAGGGAAAAGGGGAGGGACTCTCCCTAGTCCTTAAGTTCAGGGGTCTGCCAGTAATTCCCTTTCAAACGGGGACCAACTGTTCCAACTTAGGGCATAGGTACTGTGCTGCTCAGATCTAGTTGCAAACGGTAGAGTTGTTAAGTTGTAAAAGAAGAATAAAGCTTTGAAAGGAATCCCTTTGTCTGTGTCTGGACTTGGCTACTGGATTAGACTGAGAGAGGCCTCCAAGGAGCCCTTGACAGGTGGATGCGGCAGTGGTGACGGCAGCTCTGGTGGTGGCGGCTGGTCTCCTGGCCAGCCGCAGCCGGGCTGCTGCGGCCACCATTTGCATTCTTGCAGCTGTGATAGGCTACATAAGTATTTACGTAGCCTATCACGGCAAAGAGCAGGGACGCAAATGGCGGCATGCTACTGCTTTACCTATCATGGTAAAGGCAGCCATGCAAATGGAGTAGAAGCTGCCATTTGCGTCCCTGCTCTTTGCCGTGATAGGCTACGTAAATACTTATGTAGCCTATCATGGCTGCTTGCAAGGACTCAAATGGCGGCTGCTACAACGGCCACCATTTGCGGCCGCAGCAGCCCAACCATGGCCAGAACTCCGGCTGCAGCCGGCCCCGGCCGGCAGCTCCATGGAGCCGCTGCGGAGCAGAGGCAGCTGTGGAGAATTCCGGTGGGAGGGACGGAGTGCCTCCCCCACACCACAGATGCCCTGGCACGGAGCCAGGTAAGGGATTCGTACATCCCACAAATTCACACTTATGAAAATGCATAAATCCTCCCCCCCCCGGTGCAAATTTCCCCAAAATGTACATTTTCATGCTTTAGGTTATGGGGAAAATGCACATTTTCAGCTGGTGTTTTTTTTAAGCTTACGTATTTTTCTACAACTAAATTTGTGTAAAATTCTGGAAAGTGGAAAGAACGGTCCACAAATCCATGGAATCTGTGCAACTCAGGAAAAGCTGGCCCACTACAGAATCTGCAGGTCAGATTCATAGAAATCCAAACTTGTTTGATTCCATTGCAGATTTCTTCAACATCCCTACTCCTCAGCCACCTCCTAAGCAGAAGAAACCCAAACCCAGCTATGAGAATTTCTCCAAAATGTTCTTCACCACTGATTTTCTTTTCAAAAGCAATGTCTTTTCTATCAGTTTGAATGGGAAGTGTAAAAAAAAAAGTCAGAAAACTTTTCAGCTACATCTAAGTGTGGGAAGCTGAGGAGGCTACAGGCTGCTGGAGAGATGATTGTACAATGAAAGACAGCACACTCATGCACACTTCTTAGCCACCTCTTTAGTAATGTAGGCACAAGAGACCTGAACTCAGCCCATGAGAATTTCTCTGAAATTTTCTCCTTTGATTTTCTTTGTGAGAGCAATCTATTTTCTATCAAATTGAATGAGAATGGTTGAAAAAAATGTGGGAGAAATTTTCAGCACAGCACTAATGTGGAGATCTTGCTAACAAGTACAACCACTCTACTAACAACTGCAACTGTTCCACTACAAACAACAGCTGTTACCATTCCTTCCTATGTTCAGCCTTAATAACAACACTTCTACTATACTTTTAGCATTACAGTTTGGGTTTTGGTACAAGTCCAGTCTCATGGACGGTATTTGTGTGTGTGATTATAATGTGTCATTGTTACATAATGTGTCTTAGGCATTCTTGTTATAATACATTGCATTGTTTTTGGGTGTGTGTTTTTTTGCAAGTAATAATACCCACCTTATATATTTATATGGTCTTTTTGACTTTGTCTGTGCTTTGGGCTTTTAATCTGAGCCAGAGAAGAAGTCAAGCCCTCCTCCCACCCACCTGCTTGTGGGGTGGGGTGCCTGGAGAGAAAGGGCTTCTTCACACAGAGGTTTTATCCTGCTATTGCGATTGGTTACCAGTGGAGGTTTGCGGGTCCTTTAATTGTCATCATCGACCTCCAGGGCATCTCCCGTGCTAAATGACCTTCATTCCATTTTTTAAAAGATCGGAGATAATGAGCTATCAAAGTACAGTGCTTGAGTTCCGCTTCAGTTCCCACTATGAAAAGCTGCAAGAAGAGGAGCTGGACCAATGAAACATATGGAAGACTCAGACAAGGGGGGATAGGAGGGGGGCAGAACGTGTGTGTAAAGGGAGTCCATTGTGATTCTGCATTTAAAATGGAAGCAGGAAGCCCCATTGTAAATGCAGGATTTTAGGCTGGTGTAGAGATTCTCAAAGAGAGAAAGAGAAGTCCTTCCCTCTCTTCCTCCTGCTGCTGCTGCCAGAGAAGGAAGCCAAGTAAGTGAGTGTCTGGGTCACAGAGCAGCTGAGAAGGTAGGAATGAAAGAGGCTCACCAGGGTTTCAGGCAGGGTTCTTTCCTAGCCTTACCTGGCGATGACAGGGATTGGACCTGGGATCTTCTGCATGCAAAGCAGGTGTCACGATCCCCTTAGCCCCCACTTTACTTCAGCGCCCAAACAAACACGGACAAGAGGCTTCAGTCTACAGCTTTTAATCCATTACTCCACAGGGTCATACAGGCACAAATTCTCAGAGAGACTCTCCATCTACAAGGAATGCCTTCAGGGGATCCCAATGGAATTTACGAGAGTTGCCTGCCGTTTGAAGAGGGAGGCGGTCTGGCTAGGCTGACCCAAGGGGGGGAGGTCCCTCTCTTCTTGCGAGGCCTCTAAGCGCAGCCTCTCATGCAAGGCCAATCGGGTAGACCATCTAAGTTCCGCCCCTGCCTTCTCTCTCTTTGCTCTGCGTCTGCGCCTGGCATCTATTAGGTCAACCTCCTGTTCGCTGCCTCTCACCGGGGGTGAGGGGGTGAGGAGGGACACTCAAGCTCAGCCATCTGTATGTTTGTAACCTGAGAAGCAGACCTACTCATATCAGGAACAGCCTGGGAAAACACCTCCCCCGTGACTGATGGTTCTCCTTCAGAATCGACACTGCTATCCCACTCCCTGCGCTCAGAAACACCCCTGACAGTAGGGGCTCTACCACTTAGAGGTTCACTCGGGGAGGGGCAGGGCTGGGAGAGGGCTCAGATCCAATCATGTCCCTTGATGGTGTCTGACCCTGGAAATACTGAGTCTCAGCAAAACATTGGTGGACAGACCCGACTTCCTTGCATAAGGTATGATTCTGCCTCATTGCTACCTTCTGAAGTCTTTTTTTATTTTGCATCCATCCATCCATCCCAGAAGATATTCAGGTGGTTCTGTTGGTTTACTGCATGTGTTGCATTAGCAGAGCACCCTGCAGTGGGGGAAAAAAGCTCTGTTGAAACAGATGACATTATTATTATTATTATTATTATTATTATTAATATTATGGCTGAAAGGGGAAGAAATTGCTCTCTGAAGCACTCCTCCTCCCTGGGGTTTGGAGAACACTTTGTTCCAAGGGCTGCCCTGTCACTCCATGTGGGAGAAAATGTCTGACATACTTGTCACTGCTGAGTATCTGCCATGTATTTCCTGCTGCACTTGATTGCATTACCTTTCGGTGTTTATAAACATTCAGAATCTGCACAGAGCACCGTGTCAAACAGAATCTGAATGCCGTGTTGGCTTTATTTTTGCTCCATGCCTGTAAACATGCCTAATGCATCCACAAATTGCTGATCAGCAAATGATCTGGGCTGCTCCAGCCCCACTCAGGTTAGAGTGTTACGAGCTGAGCTGCTGCGCCCCCCCCTCAGGTCCGGGTGTTACAAGCTGAGCTGCTCCAGCCCCCCTCAGGTCAGGGTGTTAGAGCTGAGCTGCTGCACCGCCCCCCCCTCAGGTCAGGGTGTTAGAGCTGAGCTGCTGCACCCCCCCCCCTCAGGTCAGGGTGTTAGAGCTGAGCTGCTCCAGCCCCCCTCAGGTCAGGGTGTTACGAGCTGAGCTGCTGCGCCCCCCCCTCAGGTCAGGGTGTTAGAGCTGAGCTGCTCCAGCCCCCCTCAGGTCAGGGTGTTACGAGCTGAGCTGCTCCAGCCTCCCTCAGGTCAGGGTGTTAGAGCTGAGCTGCTCCAGCCCCCCTCAGGTCAGGGTGTTAGAGCTGAGCTGCTGTGCCCCCCCCTCAGGTCAGGGTGTTAGAGCTGAGCTGCTGCACCCCCCCCCCTCAGGTCAGGGTGTTAGAGCTGAGCTGCTCCAGCCCCCCTCAGGTCAGGGTGTTACGAGCTGAGCTGCTGCGCCCCCCCCTCAGGTCAGGGTGTTAGAGCTGAGCTGCTCCAGCCCCCCTCAGGTCAGGGTGTTACGAGCTGAGCTGCTCCAGCCTCCCTCAGGTCAGGGTGTTAGAGCTGAGCTGCTCCAGCCCCCCTCAGGTCAGGGTGTTAGAGCTGAGCTGCTGTGCCCCCCCCTCAGGTCAGGGTGTTACAAGCTGAGCTGCTCCAGCCTCCCTCAGGTCAGGGTGTTAGAGCTGAGCTGCTCCAGCCCCCCTCAGGTCAGGGTGTTAGAGCTGAGCTGCTCCAGCCCCTCTCCGGTCAGGGTGTTAGAGCTGAGCTGCTCCAGCCCCCCTCAGGTCAGGGTGTTAGAGCTGAGCTGCTGCGCCCCCCCCTCAAGTCAGGGTGTTACAAGCTGAGCTGCTCCAGCCTCCCTCAGGTCAGGGTGTTAGAGCTGAGCTGCTGCGCCCCCCCCTCAGGTCAGGGTGTTACAAGCTGAGCTGCTCCAGCTCCCCTCAGGTCAGGGTGTTAGAGCTGAGCTGCTCCAGCCCCCCTCAGGTCAGGGTGTTAGAGCTGAGCTGCTCCAGCCCCCTTCAGGTTAGAGTGTTATGAGCTGGGCTGCTCCAGCCCCACTCAGGTTAGAGTGTTATGACCCGACTTCAAGTCCCTCTTCGACCGTATGAAACTCACTGGGTGACCCTGGGCCAGTCACACCTTCTCAACCTAACCTGCTTTGCAAAGTTGTTGTAAGTATTAAATAAAGGATGCACAGCCTCCCCAACCTGGTGTCTTCCAAATGTTTTGCAAAATAGCTCCCATCATCCTTGACCATTGACCATCCTGGCTGGGGTTGATGGGAATTGCTATCTGAAACAATGAGAGGGCATCAGTTTGGGGAAGGCTGTCTTGGAGGAAAGGTCAGGTATCAGTAAATGTAACGTCCGTATGATGATCCCTGTGTTGCAGATTGTGAGGTGGTAGCAGCAGTGATGAGGCTGGGAGACCCTGGCTTGCCAAAGGCCATCTAGTGCATTTGCAGCCAAGGTGGGATTTGGAGATTTTTTCTAGTTCACAGCTGAGTCACACTCCTCTTCCCCCAGGTTACAACATCTGGGATTGCTTAGCTTAGGAAAAAGGGGAAAGGGGAAAGGCATGAAAAGAGGGGAGATGTGATAGAGGTGTACAGAATTATGCATGGTGTGGAGAAAGTGGAGAGGGAGACATTTTTCTCCTACCCTCGTCAATAGATCCTGGAGTCATCCCAAGAAGCTGAGTGGTAGGAGATTCAGGACAGGTATAAGGAAGTACTTCTCCACAGAGTGCACACTTAAACTCTGGAATTCACTTCCACAAGATGTAGTCATAGCCACCCATTTGAATGGCTTTAAAAGGGGATTGGACAAATTCATGGAGGAGGAAAGGCTATCAATGGCTACTAGTCTTGATAGCTACATGTTACCTCCAATGTCAGAGGCAGTGAGCCTATGTACGCCAGTTGCTGGGGAACATGGGTGGGAGGGTGCTGTTGCACTCATGTCCTGCTTGTGGGCTTCCCGTGGGCAGCTGGTGGCCCCTGTGTGAACAGAATACTGGACTGGATGGACCCTGGGCCTGATCCAGCAGGGCTCTTCTTGCCTACAGCTGCGCCCACCGTTGCCCGCTAGCACAGCTGCTCTTCCACATTGGCTGTTGCTGGGCTGGGCTGGGCTGGTGCGGGGGAAGGCAACAGAGTCCTAATATCTTGCAGGCATATCAGATGATAAACCTGAATGTGAGGCCCATGTCTTTATTCAACATTATTCTTTTAAACTTCTATATCCCACTTGATACCATAAGATCTCTAAGTGGCTTACATAAGAAATACATAAAATACAATAGAAAAGCCAATGTGAAATAATAAATGCATTGAAAAACATGACAGAAACAGGACAACAGAGCTGTGCAATTACACATCAATGAAAGCTTGTGGAAGTGGACATCTTCAAGAGGTGTCTAAAGTTCATCACCACTTCTTGAGACCTTTCTTGAGTTCCTTTTTTGAGACCTTTGATGTCACCCCTTTGGACATCATGATGTTACTCCATCATCAGTCTGGTTCTAAGTGCTGGAATTGGGCCACCCGGGCAGCGTAGTGCCAAGGAGTCATCCTACAAAGCAAAAGACTAGCCATACTGGCTGAGGAAGATGGGAGTTGCAGACCAGCACATCTGGGGCACCAGGTTGGGGAAAGCTGCCAAATACCATTCTTCAAGAGTGGTGGGACAGGAGCGGCAGAAGTAATGCCTCGTTGTCTGGGGCTGGGATGACCTCATGGACGAAATCTCCATGGCATGAGTGGATGGCTCCAGAACCAAGGCTCCAAAACCAAGGCATGCGGAGCTGGGTAAAATACCGTCATCCTCAGTGGAGGGTGGTGGCTCTGATTCTGGTTGCAGTCACAGCACAAAAGGGAAGAGGAAGCTATCGCCATGGCTAATGGTGAGCCCCAGCCCTTGGAAACAGTTGGCGGATTTCTCCTCCCCCTGGACAAATTAAGTGAAAGGGTCCCTCCAAGTTCTCTGCTGACACAAATAGGGTGGAGAAGGTTGAGAGGCTATTTGCACATAGCTCTGGTAGAAGTGACAGTTTCTCCTGTTGCCTGCAGTTTCTGGAAGTATGTGTTGCATGCAAAAAACAAAATGCAGACTCTGGCATGCTAGATGCATGTGGGAATCTGTTCTAAATCCTGCGAAGCGTGGCTCTGTGAAGGCTCAGTATTCCCGTGTCCCCATATTTGTAAGGAAAAGAAGGTGAGGGTGGAAGTACAACTTTCTAGCACCATCTAGTGACCGAAAGGCGGTGACTGAATTGCTGATTTCATCCCAGATGTCCAGCATTGGCTTGGACAATAGGGGATTCAGCTGTTTTGTCCACTTGGAAGGCTTTTATCCTGGATACATGATGTCCAAGAATATATTTGGCAATAAGGAAGGGATTTTTCACCCCTTTGAAGGGTTCCCCAACCTTGAATCTCCCCCACCCCCAAAACACCAATCCTCATAACCTCTCCCATGATGAAAACCACCCAAGAAAGCCAGGGGAAATTATTCAATATTTATTTACATTCAATGGGATGAGATTCCTAAATGTACACAAAGGTGATGGTGAAATGCAAATGCTGAATGCAGCACATAATTCAGCTTTCAAGAGCTCCTAAATCATAGATATATTACTTTGGCTTATAAATTCTTATCAAAACATATCCTGTTTTGCTTGCTGATAAAGAAATGGACTTTTTCAAAGGATGTTTGCCTGGTAGGTTAATGAAGGTTTCTTTGTAATTAGCACGAGCTGAAGTATTAGAAAAAGTTCTTCAAGAAAATCTAGCCTAGTGTAAGGATGTATGGACTGTATACATTCTGCTCCATCTGTGTTTCACAGATAGTCAGGTGCCTTTTGTTCCATCATCTGCCCACAGACAGATGCAAATATTTCTTTTTTTGTCATGTGGAAAAATACGTAAATAATCATGTAAGTATTTACTCAAGTATTTACATAATTTACTTTAGTACTTAATGTTTAGCATATTGTCCCCTATTCCATTCAACATTTCCTCAGCAGAAACTTACATATTTTCCTACAAATTCATATGTGTACATTTCGGGAAAGTAAAAAAATCATCCGAAAGTCCACGGAGTCCGCGTGGCCTGAGGAGGCCACTCCGCAGCAGATCCTGCAGGTCAGATTCTTAGAAATTCAAGCTCATTTTAGTCCATCTCGAATTTCTCCAGCATCTCTAGCCTAGTGTGAGCGCCACGGACTCAGAACAAAGGGTCTTCCACCAAGGAAGTGCCATAGCAAAATGGCAGGACACACACTTTGCGTGCAAAATGGCCCCAAGTTCAATGCTGGGCATGACCAGGCAGGGCTGGCAAAGACTTTCGTCTAAAATCCTGGAGAGCCATTGCTAGTCGTTGTAGATCAGTGGTGGGCGACTTCTGGGCCTCCAGATGTTTTGGCCTACAACTGCCATGATCCCTCGCCATTGGCTATGTTGTTGGCCCAAAAACCTGAAGAGCCACAAGTTGGCCACCCTGGTGCAGGAAATACTGAGCAACATGGCCCAGGGGTCTGGCTCAGTCTAAGGCAGCTTCCTACGTTCTCAAGGTAGGGCATGGGAAGTAGGGATACTGCTCTGAGCTCCTTTGGAGAAGAGAGGGATGCAGATAATATGTATTAACCAATTGTTCACAATTAGAATGGTGCTTATATGTTTCCAAGCTCCATTCAAGGTGCTGGTTTTACCCTTTAAAGCGCTATGTGGCTTGGGACCACAATACCTGATGGCACACTTCTCCCAAAATGAATCTACCCGTACTCTGCATTCACCATCTAAGGTCCTCCTCCATGTGCCTCCTTCAAGGGAGAAGGCCTTCTTGGTGGTGGCTCCCCATCTGTGGAATGAGCTCCCCGATGAGGTCTGCCTGGCGCCAACATTATTATCTTTTCGGCGCCAGGTTAAGACCTCTCTCTTTTCCCAGGCCTTTGGCAGCACATGATGAGTTTTAATTGGTCCTGGATGTGTCTTTAGTTATGACTGACTGTTCAAAGTTGTTTTTAGTTATATATCATTTGTGTATATTGTCTGTGTTCTTTTATGTAAATGGCTTTAAAATTTTGTATATTACGTTTAATGTTTTAACTTCTGTAAGCCACCCAGAGAGCTTTGGCTATGGGGCAGTATAGAAATCTAAACAACAACAACAACAATGACGACGATGATGATAATAAAAATTTGCAGGCTAAGGCTCAAAGAGTTTGCTTCCTTTGGTAGATGACTTGCAGGCCCCAACAGTTGTTTCCCAGTCTAACCTCTCAGCATAGCTAGATCTGCAGATGACCCACTGAGTTCTAGTGGTCACCTGTATCAAAAGGTGCTGATTGCTGAGTGTTCTTGGATACCCTTGTTCATCTCCTGATGAAAATTACCTGCTGGCTCAATTTAAGTTGTTTGTGTCCTCAAACTCCAAAGCGAACTTGGTCAGAAATTGTGTGTGTGCATGCGTGTGTGGGTATTAATGTGAAATTTGGTCATTCGACTGTAATAAAGAGTGATTGATTGACGGAATGTGAAATTCTTTATCTTTCTTTATCTTTCCCATTAAAAATAAAGTCTTTGCCTGCGCTCTGGTTTGCAGGGGGAAAAAACCCACACAAGAAAGACAGGACAGGTGCAAACGCCCAGTTACAACAAGTACTTAATGATGTACAAGCACACAAAAGTGGGGGGAGAAACACAGGGCCTGCTGCAGGCAGAGAGCTCTCTAACCAACCTCTGAAAAGGCTCAGGGGACAGCGAGTGAAACCACACAAAGGATAAAATGGAACAGGGGATCTCTCTTCATATTTCAAAGGCTACTGGAACCTGATGCAACTAACAAGTTGCTGGGAAGCCGTTGCCTCCTACATCCCCTCCAGCTAGAGCTTGAAACGAAACTCATCCCCCAATTATTCTTCTGCAGATTTCAGTGTGAAATTTTCTCCAAATACTTGCAAATATTTGCTGGAGATGTGATATCTCTGCTTGACATCTGATAGTATTTAATTTGGTTGATTTCCATCTCTGATAATGGTTTTGGTATTTGATAGCTGACACAGAATGGCATTTGGCTGTTGATGGCATTTGAGTGTTTGACATGCAATGATGTTTCATACTTGACAGCAGTTGATGGAGGCTATTTAATAACTGACTTTATTTGACAGCTGCCATGCAGTGGTATATAGTACTGAATAGTATGAGATGGTCGACATTCAATGGTGTTCAGTATCTGACAGCTGATAGCTTACGAGATTTCATATTTGATGCCTGCTAAAATCAAAACCCATCATGTGACGTCAACAAGTTTAAGGCACTCCAATTTTGGAGTCAAAATTAGTGCTATGCTGAAAATTTCCCCCATATTTTTTTCCACCATTCTCATTTAATTTGATAGAAAAGAAGTTGCTTTCAAAAAGAAATTCAAAGGAGAAGAAATTTCAGAGACATTCTCATGGGCTGGGTTTAGAGTTCTTTTGCTTACCTTACTTAGGAGGTGGCCAAGGAGTGTGCATGAGTGTCCTGTCTTTTATTGTACAATAATCTCTGTGGTAGCCTGTAGCCTCCTCAGCTTCCCACACTTCAATTAAAGTTCAGGTGAAGACCTAATAAAATCATTCCTCCCATAGGGCTTTTTTTCAGATCAGGAAGCACAGGCACCTTGGAAGGCTGCAGAGCAATTGGGAGATGTGTAATAGAAAGAAAACACATACATGCAGCACCCTTCATTGCAGTGACTAGGAAAGCTCAAAAACACCACCAAAATAAATTATAAAATGCCTTGAGAATGATGCAGAAAGTGGAAACCTCAGCACTTGCAGCAGCAGCAGTAAAAACCAAGAATCCTTAGGAAAAAACTAAACCAACAAAAAAAAAAACCTCTGCACCGCAACCCCTGCCAATTGTGAGTTCTATCTAGGAGAAACTGTTGGAGAATTTCTCCTCCCCTTGGAGAAATTTGGTGAAATTGTCCCCATATTTCTCTGCCCACAAATACTCTGGAGAATTTTGAGAGGCCATTTGCATACAGCTCTACTAAGAATTCTCATTCAGAAGACAACTTCAAAAATGTGAGTAGTGAAATTTGAAATGTTTGCATACCTTGAATATTTTCAAATATTTGTTTCAACTTTACCTTCGAGATACATTTTTCAGACACATCACCAAGGACCTTCCCCTCTCTGACTCACACACACACACACACACACACACACAGAGAGAGTTTGTAATATATTTAAGGCCTATAATATATTTAAGGCCTATGATACCTCAGTCTTTCTGAGTGCTCAGCTTATGTTGTGTGTAGCTGAGACTGTGGCAATAAGACTGATACCCGAAATAGCCATTTTCCTATTTCCCTTGCTGAGGAGCCTGGATGTTCATGCAGGTTGACAGTTCAGTAGTTTTGGATTCCTGCAAGTGAGGCAGAAGAGTCCTGAGGGAGAGGGCCAACCTGAGAAGATGTTGCACCGGAAATGGAAACGGGTTGGAAACCTGGGAAGAGGCTTTCTCCAAATCCATCCGAGCCAGGGCTGCCCATCGCTTCAGGAGCTGGTGATACTCCCAGCCACAAACTGAGGGAGGAGGAGTTGCGGAGTGAAGTCACCACTGCTCCTACCTATAGGATTGTGAACAACAAAGCTTTATTCTGGAAATCTGAGTTCTGTGGCAAGGTAAGAGTATGGACCCCTTTGAGGCGGGACGCCCTCCCTTCACTTCCCCAGCCAGCCCCACAGTGACAGGCTCTCATTGGGAATTTCAGGTTTGCCTCTGTTGGTAGACAGAATGATGTAAACGTTATTTTCTTTTCCAGTAAAATTTAAACACACACTCCCTTTCTCCTCCTTCCTGCCAAAGGGTTGTCCATTATCTCATAATAGCTCTGCCCTTTTAGTGAGGACTGCTCTCTCTCTCTCTCTCTCTCTCTCTGCTGGGGCGGATTCTGCGCAACGTGGATTGATGATGTGAAAAACGAAATGTCTCAAATTCCCAACCCTTCAGCCGTAAAACATATTCTTTCTAGCGCACAACGAGATGTACTGGGTGGGCTGACCAGAAACGTCTACATTTTCAAGAAGATGTGGATCTGTCCTTCCTTTGTCAGCAGGAAATTTGGGTTCAAATGTAATCCCATTTGTGTAACCCCCTCCATATACACCCACAAGTGCTAAGAGTCATGCAGTAGATGAGATCTGTGTCCCCTGCAATGGTATGACTTGCCTGCAGCAAAATAGCTCTTCTGCCTTTAAACATCCACTTGAGGTACAAGAATCAACAGGCAAATATTTTGACAGCACAGACACAGACAGACGTTATTTGCACATGAAGTTTCTGTTCAAGGCACACAGGTATGGTGGCTGGTTGGAAGGTAGCAACCCTACTCTTTTGGGTCAGTGCTTCCAGGGACAAGCAGGAGGAAGCAGAGAAGGATGCGGATCTTTAAGTCGGGGCTTTTCCAGTGAGATGGTCTGGAAAACGTGCCTGATTTAGAGGCAAGGTGAACCATGGGTGAGAAAGGCAAACTGAGTTCAGTTCCACACAAAACAGCAGATCAGACAGGCCAGTTGTAGCAGAGAGAGAGAAAGAGAGGAGCAGGGCCCAGAAATAAGAACATGGCTTCCCAGGTCAGTGAATCAAGTGGGGATAGAGAGAAGATCAAAGTCTCTGCTACTTTTAAGGCTAAGCTGTAGACAGAAGTCCAAGATGAGCTGGGAGCCATGTGCCAACACCGAGGGGATCAGGGTTGAGATGAAGCCAAAAGTCAAGGCCAAAGGACAAATGCGGCGGTAGAGTTCAGGAGCAACCAGAAGTGAGAACCAAAGGGCAAGTCAAGACCAAAGGACAAACCAGGAGGCAGAAGCAAAGAGCAACCAAAGGATACAGGAACTTCCCAAAGCTTAGGAAGACCATGTTGTTAAGGAAGGTTCAACTGGAACAACAAGCTCTCTTATGCTCAGTTCAAGTCCAAGCAGCTCCTGACAGCTACCTACAACAGGTACTTCATTACATAGACTAGGGGTAGGCGATTTGTTTTGACCTACAACTCCCATCAACCCTCATCACTGGCTATTCTGCTTAGGACTGATGAGAGTTGTAGGCCCAAACATCTGGAGGGCCAGAAGTTGCCTGCTCTTGACACAGACAAAGGCAGCTAACGGGAAGAGGAAGTTTATACAGCAGGGGTGGGGAACGTGGTGTGGCCAGACGGCACTCCCATCAGTGCTAGCCAGCAAAGCCAATAGTGAGGGATAATGGGAGATGCAATCCAACAACATCTGGGGTGCCACATGTTCCCCATCCCTGTTTATATAAGAAAGGGTCAGGGAAGGACAGTGAGTGATCACAGTGGGGTGGGGTGGAACAAAGCAAAGTGCTGGTAAAGAAATATTGCCCCCCAAGGTTTTCCTAAGCTGTCATCATGAGGAGCCACAGTCTATGGCAAAATGTGAAAATGTGAAAAAACGGGGGGGGGGGAACCCGCCCACACATCTGCTGCTGCCTGGTCACTAACAATAAGCACAGCCACTAAAAACTTCAAAAAAATTGTTGCCGGCCTGAAAAATTGACACACACCTTTTTCTCACCTGTGAATGTAACAACATTTGGAGGGGAGAGGACATCTAGCAATAGCTGTGCATCCTAAGAACTCTTAATTAATAGTTAATGCCATCAGAATAAATAGGATTTCCTGCAAAGAACAACATGCTTACTTCAGAGCATACAATGAAATATGCTTTTATTTCTCTTTTAGAAATCAAACATGTGTAACGAAGGTCCTTCCCGCCCAACACACACACACACACACACATACACACACATTTCTGTGTGGCAACTTCTGCAATCCCCTGTTCTGTGCAGGCTGTACTAGTAAACGGTCTATTAGAGATTCCTTTTAAATGTAAAATTAATGTGCTGAATGCTTAATAGAATGTTAATTAATGTGTTGAATTTTGCTGGCCTGAAAAATTGACACACACCTTTTTGTCATCTGTGAATGTAACAATATTTTGGGGGTGGGGGAGAGGACATTTAGTAATAGATGTGCATCCTAAGAGCTCTTAATTAATAGTTAATGGCCTCAAAATAAATAAGATTTCCTGCAGAGAAAAACATGCTTACTCCAGAGCATACAATGAGATATGCTTTTATTTCTCTTTTAGAAATGAGACACGTGGAGTGAAGCTCCCTCCCACCCAAAATGCAGCTTGCCCTCTCTGTGCACACCCAGCCACCCACCCCTTGCAAAATATAGATAGATGATAGATAGATAGATAGATAGATAGATAGATAGATAGATAGATATTCTGTGTGGCAACTTCTGCAATCCCCTGTTCTGTGCAGGCTGAGCTAGTAAATGGTCTATCACAAATTCCTTTTAAATGTAAAATTAATGTGTTGAATGCCTAATAGAATGTTTAATTTCACAGTGGATCTAGTTGTATTTAGATAATAGATGCAGCTCAAATACATCAGCAACTGTGATTATCTGGATGGGTGGCTAATGGGGGTGGTGGTGGAAGGGAAACCATTGCACTTCTGTGTGCATGTACATACACTGAATTGGTTGTCTTTTTGTTTTTTCAGTCTTACCTTAAGGCAAAATCAGTATAGTGCTGATTTGCAAAGGTCCAGTGCCAGAAAACAGGGGAACGACCCCGGTGAAGTGGGACATCGGGAACAGATGCTGTTCATGTTAGAGCGTCTGTTCCTGTGTATGCAGCTGAACCTGGGACCGCGGGGTCAATACGTTCTGGAGGAGAGGAAGTTTCCTTAGACCAAATCAGACTTTAATCCGTGTAGTTCAATATTTTCTGCTCCAGCCTCCCCCAGTGTCCTCTGGATGTTTTGGACTTTGACTCCCATGAGCCCCAGGCAGTATGGCCAATGGTCAGGAATGCTGGGAGTTGTAGTCCAAAACCACTGGAGGGCACTCGGTTGGGGAAGGCTGGTGTATTGTGATTGTCACATTCTATCCCAGGGACCTGGAAACTCTTTCTGATGGGCTGGATGCAGCCTTCGGCGGATTCCTTTCTAGCTCACATGGCCTCTTGTCACTCCTGTCTCCGCTTTGGCTTCCATGCTGGCTGCGGATGGATCTTCCCTTCCACCGCAGTCAGCACGCACTGCGGGTGCCAGTCCCCGCCCAGATCTGAATTGGTAATCTGGTGTGTTTAGGGGGCTTTAACCCTTTGCTCCCTACAACAGTCCTGAAATGGATTGGGACCCCCACCTCTGCAATTCTCCCTGGGGAAAAAGCTCCCATTGGAGCAAATGTCGTATTCCCCCAAATGCAAATTGCAAGAACCCCCGCACCACAGGGACACCACAGCAGAGATAGGGGAAGCATTAAAGCCCCCCCCCCACACATGAGGATCACAATATAGTTGTGTGTGTGTGTGTGGGCGGGGGAGTCTGCAATTTGCATTGAGGAAAAACCTTCTGTTGGAGCAAATGGGAGGATTGTTCCCAGTGCAAATTGTAGGGGCGAAGCATGTGAGTGGATGGTGTGTGTGTGTAGTTTGTGGTGTGTGGATGGTGCATTGGGTAAGGGTTGGGGTGTGAGTGAGAGACACACAGAGAGTGAATAGATGGATAGACATGTGGTGTGTGTGCCCCCACGCATTTGGCTCCAGCCTCAACCATGCTGACATGATGCAGCCCGAGACACATTCCCTCTGAAGAAATGCAGCCTTGGGGAGGAGGAGTTTCCCCACCCCTCTTCTACCTGATTCTTTTAATTAGAGATGCCTGGCATAGAACCTGCAACCTTTTGTACGCAAAGCGGATGCTCTGCCACTGAGCTATGGGGCCTTGCCTTCCCATGAGCTTCAGCGGAATCTGTATCACTCATAATAACCACATTGAACAACCTTTATGCTAACAGGTTGGGGAGGGGAGGCGCACGCAGCGATCATGCCAGACTCTTGTCTGCTGCCTGACTCTGCGACCTGCCATTCAGGAAGGCTGCCTGGTTCGGCCCTGCCTTGGATTCCTTCCTTTTGTGGGGAGCCAATCCCCCCTCGCTGGTCCTGGAGGAGCATTTTCCATTTTGACCAATCTAAACTACGAATTGCTTTGCCTTGACTACCCGCTCCCTCCATGATAGGGGTGAGGAGAAGCAGAATTGGAGCCGAGCAAGGGAAACTGGAATCCTGCAGCAAAGCCTCTTACAGAATGAAAGAGCTTCGTCGCTGGCTGCCGATACCGACGGTCACGACATGTGAAATGAAATCCTACGCTCATCTAAGTGGCAGGGCCCGTCTTTGCACCAGGAGGGTTGCCAACTGATTAGCAGAAAAAGAAAAAGAAAAGAAAAAAGGGAGCCCTTTAGGCCAGTTTCTGGAAAGGCAATGGCTTCCCTCCCCTCCCATCAACTAGTTCAATTTTAGTTGTACATGTCAGGCTTTTGCACCGGACTCCACTCAGCAGAGGCTGGAGGCGCCGATGTCAGTGGGGCAGTGAATCCGCCTCAGGTTTCAGTCCAGTCAGAAGCTTGGAGAGCTCCTTCAGAGCTCTGACTGAAACCTGGAGCAGATTCACCACTTCACTGACATCGGAGCCTCCAGTGACTCCACTCCCAGACTTTTGAAAATAAGTCTGGTTTCAGCTCCCGAACCCACCAGAAATTGCTGGGCTCTGCTCTTAGGTCACATCTGAGTTTCTGGATTTCAAAAGATAGCAATTTTGTTTTCTGGACTTCCACCAGAGGCACTCCAGGGGTGTATTCCCTCCAACGTTCCAAAGTTCCTTAAATAATAGATTTGTTTTTACATAGTTTGCATAGGCTCCAGTAATGGGCAGGGGAAAGGCACAGGTGTATGTGTTCGGAACACTGACAAAAGCCCCCTGGACTTGCTCCTGCTTGTTCACCTGCCTCCCATTCTGGCCCAGACAATGGTGATGGTGAGAAAGAGGAGCAGGAGATGCCGCTGCCTTCCTGCTCACTGGCTCTCTGCCTGGCAAGCCAGCAAGTGAGAGCAATGATGACGATGATGGTGAGGAGGAGGTGCCAGAGCAGCTGGTGACAACAGTGGTGAGAAGGTAGACTCAATGAGGGAGGGGGCCCATGGAGGGGGTCTTGCCTAAGGGCCTTCAAAAACCTGGAGCCAGCACTGGATAACGTAATTGTCACTGTCTGTGCTTCTTGCATTTCTTTTCCTTCTGACCTCACTGTTTACATTCCACCACCACCGCCCAACCTTGTGTATGTATACCTGAAACTCAGAACAATACTTCATGATCTGCAATCCAATGAAGTGGGGCAGTAGTCTGCAAACATTTATATCATAATAAATTGGTTAGCCTTTAATGTGCAATAAGACTCTTTGTTGTTTTTGCAACAACCAGAACCATTTCTGTGCTTTGAAATGTGCATATAGAACCTTTGATTCTGTCCGGAATGCTGCCAGTACCCTCCTTTTTTCTTCAAATACACAGAGCGATGCATGTTAGGCGTTAAGGTAGGCATGGTCGGGCACCTGCAAGGGCCCACACCCCAGCAGGGGCCCACTGACAAAAGACACCTAGAGTTGTTCCCCCTTTTCACCATGGCGACTTGGCTTGGGCAATGGAAGTGGTGGAAAGGGGAGCAGGAGATGCTATTGCCCACTTGCTTACTGGCAAGTGCTGGCAATGATGAGAAAGGGGATGAGCTGCAAGAGCAGTTGACAATGGTGGTGGAAAGGCAGACTCACTGAGGGAGGGCCCCCAGTAACGGTGTCTTGCCCAAGGGTCCTTAAAAACCTGGAGCCAGCAGTGTGTGAGAGTGAGTGTGAGTGTGTGTGTGTGTGTGTGTGTACACACAGACACACCCCTATTGGAGGAAGCAAACAAAATCTCTTGAGATGGGGGGAGAAAGCAAATGTGAAAGACTGAGTGGCAAGCAGAGTGCGGCTGCAATGGCCCATATGCCGCAAACCCCTGTGCTCTGTGGGGAGCAGCGGATAAAACTCATCGCTGCACTTAACAGTGGCATAAAACAAGAAGTGGGAAGCAAACAGAGTGATCAAGAGGCATAAACAGAGGGCGAGTCAAAGGTTCCATTAACCGGAGGGACTGCAGCATGCTATGACCTTCACAGAAGGCCAATCCATGGGTGTAGAGGAGGGAACAGAGCAGCGCAAAAGGGAGGGGGCTGATCTGGGTTAAAGGGGACAGCGGCAGGAATACGAGCGCCACAGGCCAAAATAGATTTCTCTCTCCCAGAATTCATCCCCTCGCTCCTCATGTAGCATACCTGAGCAGCTGTGCGTAGTGCATGCAGGGTCCAATGTGGGACAGGAACTGAACAGCCTATGCTGGTTTTGTATTTGCATTATAAAGCAGTTTCTGCACAACCCCACTTACATTGGTAGTAGAACATCCGATTGCCCACTGTCAGAAGCCCTGCAAGAAGGACATCAGAGCAACAGCCCCCTCCCACCATTGCTTCCCAGCAACTGGGAATAATCAAAGATACACTGCTTCTGCACCTGCGGGTTCCATCATTGCTACCAACAGACCTCTCCTCTTCCGTGAATTTGTCTAATCTCTTTTAAAAGCCATCTTAGCCAGTAGTCATGGACACACCATGCAGCAGTGAGTTCCTTGGATGACGGATGCACTGGGTGAAGAAATGTTTCCTTTTGTCTGTCCTCAGTCTTCTGCCAAGCAGTTTCATTCCATGGCCCCTGGGTTTGGGTGTTATGATGGAGGGGAAAAAAACCTCTCTCTCTCTCCTCTTTCTACATGCTATACATGCTTTTATGCACCTCTATTGGATGCCCTCTAAGTCATCCTTTTTTCTAAACTAAAAAGGCCCAAACTAAAAAAACCTTTACTTATAGGTGGGGAACCTCAGGCCTGGAGGCCAAATTTGGCCCTCCTTGGGTCCCTGTCTGGCCCTCCGGGGTTGCCCAGAACGCCACATGCCGTTCCCCAGGCTCCACCCCCTTTCCTTAAACCACCAATCGTTTGCTGGTTTTCTGTTTTTGTGTGCAGATTTTCCCAATTGTAAAAGGTTGAAATGCCTCTCCCAAGGCTGAGCTACTGGCAGTAAGAGGTTTTCACTAAGATATGATGGGTTTGTATTGCATTTTTGGCCCTGCCCCTTTTGCCTTCAGCTCCACCCATCACTGAAATGCACCCCGGAGAGCTTCTCTGAAATTGAATTTGTCCCTTGGGCTGACAGAGGTTCTCCATCTCTGCTTCCTAGGGACCTGCAGAACCTACCCGAGAAGCTTCTTTTGTCTTACCAAAGCCATTTGCAGTTTCCTTCACAATTCCTCAGAGGTTGGGTCCAAAGAAGGACCTCCATGCTAGCTATGGATTTTGTGCCATGCAAAATTCACCTACAGCTGAGGGATCCTTCTTTTGCTCCTCGGTCCAGAATAAAACATCTATTGTTCATGACATTTTCAGGGACAAGGAGGGTCTGGTGTGCATTACAGAGAGATGATTGGATGAGGCCTTCGCTAAATGACAGCTTGAAGCCAATCATCAACTAAGTGAGGGTGAACCAACTGTCAGAGAAGACAAGGTCGACATGCTGATGGTGGGGTGCTGACGCCAATCAGATCTTGAGGATTTGCTTGTCCTAGATGAGAGCACACTGTCCATTAGAGATCACATCCCCAGTTTGGAAGTATTCTTGTAACTTTATGTGTGGGTGTCAGCTGTGGCCAGGGGTGCTTTTTGCAAGCTCCGTTTCGTACCCAGCTATGCCCGTTTCTGTTTACAGAAACCCTGGCCACCATCATGCCCTTTCCAGTAACCCCATGACTCCTTAATATGGGGCTGCCCTTGAAGACTGCCCAGAAACTTCATCAGGTCCAGTACTTTCCCTCTGGTATTGGTCACAGAGATCCTATAGCGCACCTTCTCTTTGTCCACTGGTTACTACAACCTTCCCCAACTTGGTGCCCTCCAGGGTGTTCTACTACAACTCCCATCAACCTCAGCCACCACTGGCTGGGAATTATGGGAGTTGTAGTCAGCACATTTGGAGGGTGCTAGTTTGGAAGATGCTGGTATAACACAGAAATAAGAATAGGCTACCTACAAGGCCAACTGGATCTCCGTTCCACAAAGGCAACCTGGGGTTCTCCTCAGTTAAGCTACACATATTGGTAGTCAGCCATACTTTGCACTCATGGCAGCATCCCACCCAACTCTCACCGAGGTCTCCTCTGTCAATCCCTTTCCCACCTCTCACCAGTCTTCCTTCAAGTCACATGTGCAGTTTTGATATTACGAAGGGTTCTTTTAGATGGAGGCCTCCTAGTGCTACAAGTCAAAAGCCACTGTGCAGCTATTCCGTCTTTCCCTCCTTAATGGAAATTTCCTCAGCTATTTCACCCAAAGAGTTGCCCTCCCTCCATTTTTTACCCCATTTAGCAGGGGAAAAATTCTAGCACCACCCTAATCATGACTTGTGCATGAAAACACCCAGAAAACATCCAGAAATTATCACCTAAAGGGGAGATAAACAGAAGAGAAAGGATGACAATGCAAGAGTTTCCTTCTTCTTTATCATGGATCAGGTTGGAGGATACTGGCTTTTCCTCACTTGAAAGGCAGAGCTTTCAGAGCTTTCTGCCTGTCACATTCATCTGAAATAAAATTTATTTAAATTAGCATTATTGTGTGTGTTAATAATGCTTCCCATGACCCTTTTGGCTCTTATGTGAATCCCTCTACAGCTAAGCGATGGAAAATGAACTCGGTAATGGCTGGGGCCTTTTCACTCAATATAGGCGATCGATTCTGAATGATGAAGAGACTAGTGGGAAGGGACACAGATTTGAAAAGCCACTGCAGCGTATGTTTCAGGGGAAATTAAGAATATAATATCCTCACAACGCCTTCTAGGAATTCTAAGATGTTTGCCACCAGGGGAGTTAAATTCCATCTTCAGAAAAAGATGTGGTCCATTTCTGCCCAGTGTATGAACATGGGGCAGATAAACAGAGCTACTCCATGCTTCAAAGCACATTGTTTATTTGAAAGAATTACATGCACACATTTCTTTTAGAATACCACAACTCTTTGCAGGACCTCTCAAGCTTTGTCAGAATGGACCTCACATCAAGAAAGAAAAACTAACAAATGGCCAAATCTATTCTACCTCTTCTGCCCATGTTTATTTTGACTTTATATATATATATATATACACACACACACACACACACACAGTACAATAATTCATAGGATACATTGTAACTTCCCCTCATCCCATTCCTATTAAGAAAAATGGACAAGATACAAAATATAAAGCTGATAAAAGGTGGAAGTAGAGAAAGGTAAATTGTGTCGGTCTGTTGTGAAATCTTCACTTACACACGTCCACTGCCCTCACTTGCCCTCTTTCCCTCAAAGTAATGTAGCTACATTCTCATATCTTATGAGTTGTGCAGTTTAATTTACTGTTGCCCTTTTGTGTCGTATGTAGCATCTTTGACATCATCCTGTTCCTTGATTGGGGGTGGGATCACACACACAACTAATTCAAAAAGAAGCAGCAGCTGCAGCTGGAGTGTGGTAAGGTACAGAAATATCCCAGAAAAAGCAGCAGCTATAGAAATGATGGCCCAATGAAAAACAGGTGAATATTCACACAATACAAGCATATGCATTTTATCCAAGGATAAATTTTCACACCCACCAAAAAAGCCAGTTTTGAACCCTAAGTCCAAACAGATAGATATTTGGCATAAGCTTCACTATTCCCCACATCTGGCTGTCTTCTGCTTTTTACCCTGCATTATGCAACCCTGATATACACACTTACAGAACACCATGGAGCTTACTTCCAAGTAAGCTTGCAGGAATAAGTGTTTATGATATTCAGCAGTGTATAAATGCCATAAATAAATAAATAAATAAATACAGTTGCGCTGCGCAAGGCATTTTTTTTAACGGTGCTCATGACAACACTTCATTTGCTAAAACCTAGTTCTACATATCTTAAAATATGCAATTTAATAAATGTTTTGGGCATCTCTCTCTCTCCCTCTCTCCCTCTCTTTGCATCTGCTCCCAGGTCACTGAAATCTGCTCCATTAACACAGTGCTTTCCAAATTGCTTTTTCTAAGCCTTGGAATGGCTTCCCCCTGAGGTACTTTGTTACAACTTCCTCCAGCAGGTTTCCTCATCTTCTTCTCGGTGATGATAACAAGCTTTTGAGTACTAGTTTAATGACTGTTTGACTCTCTAACAAGTTCATCAGTGCTGCTGGAAGGGGATGTGGCAGAGGCTTTCTTTTGTTCCCTGAGGTTGGCATTTTGGGCTTGAGATCATCTGGGAATGAATCCTTCTCCTGAACAGCAGAAATGATATTGTGGTAGCGTCACTAACGGATGAAAGCTGATGGTATGGTTAAGTAAAGGAGCAACCAACCTTTTGCTCCCTTTACAATTCATCAGTCACACGGAGGTGCCCACTTGGCACTGATTTCATGCATAATTGCTCTGTAGCATTACACTGTAGTGGCACATGGTCCTGAGACAGTGGTTGGTGAAGGCAGATTAGTGGCTAAAATAGCCCAAGATGTTCTGCTGATGATTCAGCAATGGGTTAGGAGATGGTTTCCTGACAACAGGGGAGGGGCCGTGGGTCAGTGGTAGAGCACATGCTTTGCATGCAGAAGATCTCAGATCCAATCCTCAGCATCTCCAGAAAGAGCTACCTGAAATCCTGGGGAGCTGCTTCTAGTCAGCATCAACAATACTGGGTTAGATGGACCCAGGGTTTAACTTAGTATAAGGCAGCTTCCTATGTTCCTATGACTGGCAATCTCTCTTGAGTGTTTTGAAGGAGATAGACACCAGAGCTTGGAGAAAGTGGCACCACCAGCTAAGGTGAAGGGTCTGATGTAAGGAGAGTGTGTGAAGAATCAGCAATTTGCTTTTGGACCAGACAAAGGGGGTAGGGGGAGAGAGAGACAGTGACAGAGAGATATGAGTTGCCAAAAGGCACCGTAGTGGATGCAGGTACCTCTCAGAGGATCTGATGTGGTGTAATGGATCTTCTACTTTGTAGGAGTGTGTCAGGACCCACCAGGACTGAGCCCTTTTCTTATTGTCCATTGTTGGGACACCCATGCAAGCTCTGGATCCCTTTCATCACCTCTAGGACTTTAGGAGCAGCTGCGATGGTAGGTCCAAGGGGAAAGAGAAAACAAAGAGGAGAAATAACATTTCCCAGAAATGTTATACATCATGATCTGTAATCAGAGAAGGAGGCCTTAGGAATTACGTTCTTCAAGAATTCTCCAAGAATTCTCACTCTCTCATAATAGTCTCTCTCTCTCATAATAACCTCTCATAATACTCCCTCTCCCATAATACTAAAAGGTAGGTTTGTCCCATGAAGCTGATTGGTGGGAGATTCAGGACAGATAAAAGGAAATACTTCTTCACACAGCACAATTCTACTATGGATGTAGTGATGGCCACCAATTTGGATGGCTTCAAAAGGAGATTATACACATTCATGGAGGAGAAAGCTATCAATGTCTACTAGTCCTGATGGCGATATGCTATCCTCAGTATCAGGGGTAGTATCCCTATGTACATCAGTTGTTGGGGAACATGGGTAAGAGGGTGCTATTGCACTCATGACCTGCTTATAGATTTATGGGCAGCTGGTTGGCCTCTGTGGGAACAGAATGCTGGACTAGATGGACCTTGGTCTGATTCAGCACAGCTCTTCTTATGTTCGTAGATAGTTCACACATGCAGGTATATTGCTGGATTAGTTGAATGTATGAACTGACTCCATAGAGGTGAAACTAGGCAACAGGATGAATGTTCTCTCTGTGACGTTAGATCTGTGATGGCTCATTCATACATCCCAATCATTAAGTGAGGAACATACATGAATGAAGAAGCTCTAATGAATAATCCCCCAGCACACACAGACACACTTCTGTGTCATGCAGACACTCAGAAAGCTAGTTTCGAAGAGTGATATGTGGCTGTCTGCATCTGTCAGACAGTTGCAGTCAATCCATTTGTGAAGTACTGGCCTCGCTCACCATTGCTTTTAATCTACAACAAATCCGTGAAAGCGGCAGCACCAATGTCAGTTGCAACAATTAAAGCAACCAGTACTTCACCTTTCAGCTGGAGCCATCTAGGGGGCAGGGAGCAGAAGAATGGGAGATGGAGTGTGCGGAGGAGAATGGGGGAGACTCTCAGGTGAGAAGAAGACAAAGGAAAGTGGAAGAATGGAGAGAAAAATAATAAAAGAAGAAAGGCCAGGAGTTCAGTTAGGGAGACAGAGAAAAAGACAGGCTGCTATAGGGTTTCACAGCAGGAGATCTCAGGCAGCCAGGCTCTCTATTGCTAATTACCATTGCATAGAAGGCAGGTAAGGAAACACAATGCCTGGGGAAAATTGTAGGAGAGACTGTTAAAGGCAGAGAGGGACCATTGGCTGCCATGGATATTATACTCTCTGCAGAACTGATGAGATGGTTAGCCCTGGAACTTTAGGGACCAAGGTTGGATTTCTGGCCTCCTGAGAGATCCTCAGGAAGAGAACGTTGCTTCTCAACCCCGGAATTGCGAGTGGGGACGCCAGCATTATCGCCACGCTCTCCTGGAGTAAGCACAAGGTAAAGGGTGAGGCAGGTGGGAGGAGCTTTGTATAGGCCAGCCAACCAGAAGGTGGCATGGGAGGTGCCTTAAAGCTAAGCAGATTTCCCTGGCTCCATCTTCTGTTGTCCCTCTTGTCCCCTCTGCCTTGCCTCAGCTTAACTGGGACAGTTCTAAGAAAATTAAATCCCAAATTGGGGGGGGGGGACTTGCTTCATTCTTCAATTTTCAGTTCTCTCCACTCCTTTGTGTCTCCCCCACAAACAAGCATTCCCAATCCATCCCTGTGCATTGAGAAAACACTGCAAGATGTAATCTTGACACAATTGTACAGACAATTACATCAATATTCTTTTTGCGCAGTGTTTTACCGATGCACCCTTGTCCTCCTGCATGTTGCTAAAACATTCCACAGGTGGAACCTTGATGCAAGTCTATGTACATTCATGGTAAGACTGCTTTTTTGTGCATGTGTGGGCTGTGTTTTCTCAGGTGGGCCTGATCCAGGCAGGCACCTACAGCAGCTTTTTGCTCCTCCTGAGTAGTTTCGGCCGATGGTAGCTTTGTGCGGCTAGCTGGGAAATTTGCCAGCGGCCCTGAAGTTCCTGCCTGGCTCACCATCTCCTCTGTTCTTGTGGGTTTGTGGGTGACAAGGGCCCCATCTATAAGGCACTGCTTTGACCCCCCACCCCGTCGCAACTGCGCAGAAATGCCGCTTCGAATCAGCATACCCTGCAGGCTACGATACACTCACAATGTACTGCGTGCTTTCCTAGCAGACTTGCCCTGCCCCCTTTTTTTGCCATGATACTGAAATGCACAGCTGTGCAGTCCCGTGAGTGTGGGGGTGCAACACTTCAGTCGCTGTTTTGTATTTGAGGGGCTCTGCTGTGTCTTTCCATCCCTTTTTAGGTAAAAGTGGGTGTTTTGTGCTCCTTCATTTCCACACCATCAGTTTGTCAGTTCCCCAGCCTGAGACTCTTGTGATGGCTCGCACTCACAAGCATGAGTGGTACATGCCTAGTCACTGCTCCAAAATGGTGGCTGGAGCAATGTTGTCCCCCCCCCCCCAACCTCTCTGCCCTGGGCCCTTGGGTACCAAGTCCAAAAGCAACCGTTGCGAAGATAAGAAACTGCAAAATTGTGAGGAAGTGTGATTAAATAGATGAAAATGCCCCTCTGTGCCTCTGTAACTGCACAGCCACGAAGGGATGGGGCATCACAGCATGACGCAGGCACTACACACACCTACAACATGTCCACTGGAAAATGTGAAGTCAGTTTGGGGAAGGGAAAGATGGCTCACATGCGTGGGGAAACCCGTAGCAAACGAAAAACATTGCAGCAAAACGACTCCTTGGAACTCTGCATTTTCTGGGCAAAAACAACGGACGGCTGTGAAGTCGCGACTGTGTCATCTATCATGAGGGACCTTGACTCACCCCCGCCCTGGGAGTAAAAGCTGGGTGTAGATGCACCCAGGGAGAGGTGTCTGAGAGTCAGCTGTGAACCCAAGCAACTAGTGTGGAGACCTCCGTTCCCGTGGTTGTAATGTCAGGGTCCTAAGGCTCTATTGGAATGGCAGATTCTTCAGGGACATGGGCAGTGCTGGGGGAGGGGTTGTGCTCTTGTTGCTCCTCCTCTGAGGAGACTCCACATTTGAGGAGACCCTCACCTCAAGGAGACTCCCCCGTCCATGATATTGTGTACGTTATCCTGGGAGTTTCAGATGATGATGATTCAAAGTCTTGGCAAGGCTGAACCCTGGCATTGGCAGACTCATTGACTCTCAAGGTTTTCCAACTGGGGATTGCAGGGAAGGTGACAAGGACCGCCTTGGCACACTTTTAAGGTGGATTGGCAGCGATGGCCTAGGGCCAGTTTTAGAAATAATCAACTGCTTTGAGCCAGGATGGGGTTGCCTGAGAAAAGGAGAAAGAGCGAGAAAGCAGAAGACACCATTTCCTGGCTCTTACCCTAGAACAGTGTTCCCCAAGATGTGTTGGACTACAAATCCCATCATTCTCATCTAGCATGTCTGAGATGCTACTTGTTGCTTTAATATCATCTCTATATATGCGCGCGTGCATGCACACACACACACACACACACACACACACCCTACTCCTTTATGCATATTCTTCCTGCAGTTCTTAGAAGGAAGGGACACATGTGGAAAGGCTTTTCCATTCCCCAAGTGCTGTCTATTTACTGACACTTCTTGAGCCTATCAACACCCTCAAAGCAAGTTGGGATGTGAATATCCTGCCACAAGAAAGACAGATGTGCAGGTCATTACAGAAGAAAAACTCTGGCCAGTGGCTTCTCTCAACCACATATCTCCTGGTCAAAAGTGACAGAGGAAAGCAGGACAAGGACAGTATCCCCACCACTCCTTTCCTTCCCAGCCTCTTCTTTCTGATTTGTGACCTGAACAACTGGCTTGTTTCCCTCCTGACCCAAATCTCTTCCACCAGCATCAATGCGGGTGTCATGCCGGGACTCTTGTCTTGGAGCCCAGTCAAGAAAGAGCCAGTTGAAAGCCAAACAGATGAAGGGTTTACCGTCTGTGAACAAGTGTTCCAATTGAATTAGGCAGCATTAAACATTTTCAGATAATTAGGAACAGATGCCCATTACAAAAAGGAAACAGGGAGCACCGGGGAAGAGGAGGCTTTTGAAAAGCGATCCAGCTCCTTGGCACACCATCTGGGGGATGGATTTCAAAGGTGACTTCTCAGCATTTCCAAATGCTCTGAGCACATGGTGTCCTGGGTTCTCCCTCACCAAAGGCCCATGTGCACTTCAGTCGTCCCCTCACTGCCTGCAGTCTTTGTCATGGTTACAGGGTTTTGAAAAGAAGTCTTCTTCACACGCACAAAAAAGATTCATCCCACAAAGTCTTCCATGGCTGGCACCTCCTTGATGGCATCACCTTTGTTTTCCAGCCAGGTGGCAGCCTGCATAGTGTGCAAGAGGAGGGAACCACTGATTTTGAACCACTGATATGAGCCGACAGTGTGATGTGGCTGCAAAAAAGGCAAATGCTATTTTGGGCTGCATTCATAGAAGCATAGCTTCCAAATCCCAGGAAGTAGTTCCCCTCTACTCAGCACTGGTTAGGCCTCATCTGGAGTACTGTGTCCAGTTCTGGGCACCACACCTTAAGAAGGATGCAGACAAACTGGAGAGGGTTCAGAGGAGGGCAACAAAGATGATCAGGGGACTGGAAACAAAGCCCTATGAGGAGAGACAGAAAGAACTGGGCATGTTTAGCCTTGAGAAGAGAAGACTGAAGGGAGATAGGATAGTGCTCTTCAAGGACTTGAAAGATTATCACAGAGAGGAAGGCCAGGGTCTCTTCTCCATCATCCCAGAATGCAGGACACGGAATAATGGGCTCAAGTTACAGGAAGCCAGATTCCGGCTGAACATCAGGAAAAACTTCCTGACTGTTACAGCAATATGGCAATGGAACCAGTTACCTAGGGAGGTGGTGGGCTCTCCCACACTGGAGGCACTCAAGATGAGGCTGGCTGGACAGCCACCTCTCAGGGATGCTTTGACTTGGATTCCTGCAATGAGCAAGGGCTAGGACTCGATGGTCTTATAGGCCCCTTCCAACGCTACTATTCTATGATTCTATGATCTTCTCTGCAGCCTCCCTCATGCCATGATTACTCATGATGCTCAAGAGAGCTGCCTGTCACTTGAAAAGGCCCAGTTGTTTGTGATATATACTTGGACTCCATTTGCAAACTAATTGAAGTCTGCCGGCTTCCACATCCTGGTGTAAGATGCGCGTTGCCACTGCTGCTTGGGTCATTGAGCAGCAAGACAATACCTTCAGAGCTTTGTGGCATTTGGGAAATTTCTCTCTGTGCATGAGGAGCTTAACGTGCCTTCTGTGCCTTCTGGTGGTGATGGGCTATGAATGCAAATTTGGTTAGGGCCCAGAGGCATCTCCAGAGTGCATGAGGAGGGATGGAATTGCTGGGGGTTTCCCACTAGGCACTTAATATGGGCTGGTTACTCTTTAACTTAATTTTAGCTGACTTTGCTTACATCACCAAGGGATGGTTAATTATCTTCAAAAGATTATTGGAATTAATGGGTGAGTTTGCACCAATATATTTTAAGATTTTGCCTTACCATGAGGAAGTCATCCATTTCCAGAGTGAAATATGCCTATGCAAGGATAGTGACTATGCAGACGTGATACTACAAGATCCATATTCCAATGTGGCCATGGATGAATGGCACACAAGCAAAAATATTCATTCTTGTGATCCCAAGCAGTAGATTTCTGGGAGAACTTCCTTTGGTTCCAGTTGTGCTGGCATCCCTTTAATTTTGTCAGCTGCTTGTTTCAGTTAAAGGCTATGAGTTTTGTGTGTGTGTGTGTGTGTGAATGTACTTGTGGCCACATTGCAACATGGATCCTGTCGTTTTTGGCCTCCATAAGCAGTCATCCTTGCTTACACATTTTTCACACGGGAGATGGTTTGGGAAGAAAAAGTTAAAATGTCACATGAGCATATGTGGTGTGCCACAAACATTCAAGTTATCACCCACATGTAGATGACGTGAGGGGTGGGGGTCCTTCACATCAACAGGAGAAGCCTGCTGGAGTATTACCAGGATTTTCATGGAATTGGCTTTGTTCTGTCTGGGACACACACAGCAAGATAAGCCAATTGTAGCATATCTTTAAAATTTGGTTTTCAGTTCTTGGAAGGAACATACTTCCAGGTGGGGGTGGGGGAGTAGAACTGAACATCATCAAAGTGGCAGGGGCTGTTCAACCAATGAGAGAGGCTTGTTTCCTGCCCCTGTCCAGGCTCCCCTCTGCTACTACCTTATGAATGGAGAGCAACTAATTTTCCCTGTGTTTGCAGATTTCCCTGAATAAACTCAAATCTCCAGTTCTCCAGTGCAGCATCTGAAGGCTCCTGAGGGCTTCCCGCCAACCCAATTTCACCACATGTCCCAGCAATCTGCTGCGGAGTTATTGTTCCCACCCCGTTTCCCCCCATGTGTGCACTTTTGCCTATTGCTTCCAACCCCCCTTCCAACCCCCTCCCCTTTCTCCCTTTTTCCCCTCCCTTCTTGCAGTGAGAAGCTCCTATACACCTGAAAGATAGTTACTGCGATAAAGCGAGAAGGGATTTTACATAACAACGGAGAAACTACAGAACATCAAAGAAGCACAACACCCCAATAGCAATAAGAGAACAGCAGAGAAGTGAAAGAGTGCTTTAGGGTGAGTTACTAAAGTTAGCGTTTAACCCTTTCACTGCAGGGGAGCAAGATTTATTTCTTACTTCTGAGTAAGCATGCAGAGAAGGGGGGATATGTTAAAGATTAAAAGCAGGCCACCTAAGGTGATTGAGTGTCCCCACTACCGTGGTAATGTGAGGGGGTGCTGTTGTGCTCCTGGGGATTTTCTGAATGGGGGAAAAAAAACTACTTCTATTGGGGAAACAAGCAGGAATGGGGCATCCCGCCCCCTTGACGACTTCAGCCAGGTCACAGAGGCATGCCCAGGATTTAATGTGTGTGTGTGTGTGTGTGAGTGTGACACATGGCACACTGTGGTAGAACTGCCAGGGAGCTGCTTTCAGTAAAAAAAAGTTGGAGTAAAAGAAATTTCACTGTTTCAGAAAATACAGCTTTTCAAGAGGGAAGGAGCTGGTTGGCAGTGGATTGGTGATGACGTCACTTGTTTCAAATGAACTCAAACTGCTCTAACTCACAAAGACAACTCCCTGGCCTGAAAAGGCTGCAAGATCAGAGAAATGTAGACTAACACATTGGTCCCAGTCAAGCTACAGTTAGTCATGATTAAGTAGCATTGAAAGCAATGGGATCTGACGTAGTTTTGACTAGCGTGTTCCATTTTCTTTTCAATGGGGCTTAGTTAGGACTAATGCTTAACAGATCCATCCAAAGCACAGCAGCTTTTTGGAATGACAAGAAGGACAGAATATGGAAGTGATGAAATGACAGTATTGCAGGAAAGGGCAACCAAAATGATCAAGGAGCTGGAGCAACTCCTCTTTGAGGAAAAGCTATATGGGCTTTTGAGTTGAGAAAAATGTATGATGGGAACATGATAGAAATGTATACAATTACACAGGGTGTGGAAATATTGGATATTCATATTACTAGAGGGTCATCCAATGAAGCTAAATCGTGGGTGATTGTGGACAGATAAAAGAAATAACTTCTTAACACAGCACAATTCTACTATGGAATTTGCTTCCACAAATGTAGTGATGGCCACCAATGTAGATAGTTTTAGAAGCAGATTAGACAAATTCATAGAGTATAAGGCTATCAGTGGCTACTAGTTATGATGGCTATATATTACCTCCAGTATTAGAGGTAATATGCTTCAGTTTCCCACTTGCTGGGGAACATGGGTGGGAGGGTGCTATTGTGCTCCTGTCCTGTTTTTGGCTTCCCATAGGCATCTGGATGGTCACTGTGGGCAGAGGATGTTGGACTAGATATGGTCTGATCCAGCAAGGCTCTTCTTATGTTCTTAATAATTTACCCAGTCCTATTTTTTTAACAAAAGAATTGCTAGCATACAGACCCATTTCACCCAGGAAAACTCTGGAAATGTGGGTGGACCAAGTGGACACCAAGTCACCATACTGACACATGTCTTCATGGCCTCAGTGTCAGTCAACTTCTTTACACCACTCTCATGTGTTTTAAAGGTTCTGGTTAAGAATAATCCCGTTCCACTGGGATTTTGGTCCATTTGTTTACTTAGTCCTGCATTCCACTCCTTCTGAATTCCAGTTTAACTAGAAGGATCCTGAAGTAGTCAGAAATGGACATTGGTGTAGCGGTACCTTTGGAAGTGAAGGAGGTCATCACGATAGTCCACAAATCTCACACATCTCGATGCAATCATGGGTATAATGATCAGATCACAATGGCTTCTTGTCAGTGTATTCTAAAAGGAGACATGCACATCAGTAATGTAGAGAAGGTGGCACAAAGGAATTGAAGGAGGGCTGAGCTGTGGAAAACTCTGCACGTGCAGGGCTTTGTGCAAAACTCAGCAGTAAAAAAGAGAAAAGAAAAGAAAGCTTTGGCTCTGGGCCAGTATAGAAATATAATAACTGAAAAGAAAGAAAAGAAAGCAATGGTGGGTGATTGCTAAAGCATCAGTTCTACTCTGGATACAAGATCAGGTAACTCAGAACACCAAAATCTGGACAGAAATCTGAGTGAGGACAATTTCAGAAGCATCTTTAGTTGTGTAATTTGGCCCACAGTGGCTGCAGCCCTTTCATAAACCTTACACAATCCATACACCTTATAAACCTCTGCTGCTGCTGCTGCTGTTAGAATCATCCCATTTTAGAGTTAGAAGGGCCCTTGGAGGACATTTCATGGAGCTCCCTGCACAATACAAGATCTGCAACTACAGCTTTCCTGACAGATGGCCATCCAGCCTCTGCTTAAATACATCTAGTGAACCCAGTCTGCTCCACTGCTGAACAGCTTTCACTCCTGGCAAGTTTCTGCTAATGTTTAGCTGAAACTCGCTTCCCTGAAATTCCCACCACTTGGTGCTAGTCCTGCCCCCTGGAGCAACAGGGAATAAATCTTCCCTGTCTACCGCATGGCTGCACTTCAGATATTTGTAGACCCCTATCATGTCTCTATCATGACTTAAACTTCTCTGCTCCAGACTAAACACACACAGCTCTTGGTTTCTCAACCCTGGTCACCTCCAGATTGTCTATGTCCTTTTAAAAATATGGCACTCAAAACTGGACAACAAGGTTCCCAAGGACTAGAGAAGCTGGAGATATCTGAGAGGGACTAAAATGAGTTCAGATTTCTAAGAATCTGACCTGTAGAATCCACTGCAGACCAGCCTTCTTGGGCTGCATGGAGTTCGTGGACTTTTGAATCATTCTTTTTTAAACTTCCAGAAAATTGACACAGATTTATTTGTTGGAAAAGATGTATGCTTATGCTGAGATATGTGCCATTCTGGAAAATATACATGGGGAAAAATTGAATGGAATGGAGGACAATGTGCTAGATATTATGTACTTTTTTTTTCTGTATCCCCCGCCTCATTGAAGCTATCTGTGAGCAGAAGCTGGAACAAATGACACTGGATGATCTGCAAAACATAGGATAGATTTCACAGAATTCTGGACATCCCTATCAAGGACTCATCCAAACATTTTCACCATCCTTGGCATCATATCCAGTCTTTCTCCTTCAAGAAAGCATCCTCAATTTCTTCTCAATATTTTTGAAGACTGCCATATTGCAGCCCACCTTGCCTCTGCTTGGGATGCTTGACAGCAAAAAGCTGCCAGGCTGTGAATGGCTGATCCTCAACCCATCTCTCATGGGCTCAGCACAAAACCAGCTTGGATCAAATCAAGCTGTCATTCAGAAGGGAATCCCCACTGTGGACTGCTCTGCTTTAATTAGAAGGTTTTTGCATGGCAGCGAGGAATAATTTGAACTCTTGTGAGTCTGAGTCAGTGGTTGTTGTTGTTGTTGTTGTTCCTGCTGTTGTTGTTGCTTTAAAGAATGGATCAAGGAAGATCTGGGGGAAAATAAAAGGGACTGGAGAGCTGAGGGGGTAGGCAGGCAAACAGCATCCCAATCTCTCCCCAAAGCTACAAGGTTATGCAATCAAGTCTACATTAAGCTAGGGATGTATGAGAAATTAGTTTCAGTTCATCACTGAGGTTTGGCCTGTTCCTGATTGGTTCTGGCTCAGTTTATTGTTGCATACTCTTACTTGTTACCGAAGCTGGTGTTCTATGCTGAAATGTTTCACATTTTAAAATCTATCTATATAATCTATAAGTTTCTAAAATGGATGCACTATTGTTAGTTGTTTGTCTTGTTTTGGAGTGCTGTGTCATGCACATCACATGGCCCACATATCAGCTTGTTCATTTTTTAACTAGAATTTACCCAATATTTACCTCCTGGACCTGAACATGGAATGCAATCTGGAGTTGCAGTTCATACATTTCTAAGCATGCAATGTGACTGACGGACCAAAAAAAGAGACATGTATAGATTTGGAAAGTGCACATGAAGATATGTGTACGTTATAAAAATGTGCACAAACATACTTTAATCAATGGGAGAAGAATGCATACATGCATAGATTAAAAAAAATCCATACAATTGATGCATACCTCTGGAAAATATGGATGAAAATACTCACTTTTTTCATTGGAAAAAACACACACCAAGGCTTGCAATCTGATACAGACATGAGTCACAATGAGATTCAGGGTGGAATTTGGAGAACCTCAACAAGGTTCATAGATCATAGAATCATAGAATAGTAGGGTTGGAAGGGGCCTACAAGACCATCGGTTCCAACCCCCTGCTCAATGCAGGAATCCAAGTCAGAGCATCCCTGACAGATAGCTGTCCAGCCTCATCTTAAATGCCTCCAGTGGGGAGAGCCCACCACCTCCCTAGGTAATTGGTTCCATTGTTGTATTGCTCTAACAGTCAGGAAGTTTTTCCTGATGTTCAGCTGGAATCTGGCTTCCTGTTACTTGAGCCCATTATTCCGTGTCCTGCACTCTGGGATGATCGAGAAGAGATCCTGGCCTTCCTCTCTGTGACAGCCTTTGAAGTACTTGAAAGTGCTATCCTATCTCCCCTCAGTCTTCTCTTCTCAAGGATAAACATGCCCAGTTCTTTCAGTCTCTCTTCATAGGGCTTTGTTTCCAGTCCCCTGATCATCTTTGTTGCCCTCCTCTGAACCCTCTCCAGTTTGTCTGCATCCTTCTTAAAGTGTGGTGCCCAGAACTGGACACAGTACTCCAGGTCGAGTTTTGCTGATTTGCTCATCCCTGCATTAAGCCAAGTTACTGCTGGAATATATTGGCATGGTAGGGGCAGTGGTGTGCAGACTCTGGACTTAATGGTTTCATGGGCCCCTTCTTAAGGTGGCAATATGTATCACTTCACTCAATTCAAAATTTGGTAAGCCAGCTCTACTGCTTTTGGAGGTTCTCCTCCTTCTGCTGCTGCTGTGTTGGGCCACAGGCATCTGCCCCACAGTCCTGTCCAGATGGTGCCACTGTATGCTATGTACCTCCTCTTGTATCCATAAATTGGAGGCAAATTTAGGGGGAACCTGCTAGGTTTTTAAAAAGGGCATTTCCATGGGAGTTGAAATAATTTGAACCATGAGTTAAATTTTGCAGTGGGGAGTGGGGGGGTGGGTTCACAAGGAGACACTGTCTTTCATTTAGACCTAAGCAAAATCTGGATGTTCTTCTTATGTACTAAATCTGTAGAGCTTTCAAGTAACATCACAAGAATTTCAGTAAGGTTAGCACAACTTTTCACAGGTGGAGGTTGGACATCTCATGTTTAGGGATGTTGCAGAAATCTGTTCGGGGGGCTGGAGCTCAATGAGCTTCCAGTGGTTCGACCCCCTGGACAAACAGCACTAGGTAGCCTGACCCAGACTACAGTGAGTTGGGCCAGTTAGTGGATTTTCTATGGGTTTTAATTGGGCAAATTATGGCTGAATTTTGCAGAAATTTGTGTAACTGGCACAAATGGTGCGAAGTACGGCTGCAATCTGTGCAAAATACACAAATTGTAGCCACAATTTGCACAAATCTTGTCACAACAATACGCAAAAAGTCCCTGGAGTTCAGGGGAAACCCACAGCTCACAAATGCAAGTTGAGTCAGGCATGCTGCAGAACTCCGTTGAGCCCCCAAAGGACCAGGTTTCACAGCGAAGGATATCCTCACTTATGACCAGGCATCCTTATTTCTGGTGGCTACTGTATGCTGTTGGAGCACTACTGTACTGAAACCTTTCTGGCATTTCAACCATTGGGTTTTAGCTTGAGAAATGGTGAGCCTGGCAAATGTGTGAGAACTAATTTACATTACAAATGTAGATATACAAAGTGGGGCCATACAGCCTGAATGATTACCCAAATCCAGTAAATACGGAAGCAGGGCCCTGATCTGTTCCTCATCTTTGTTTCAGCTTTAAGGGCAATGGGGTGGGGGGGAGACATATCCAAATTAAAATTGAGAGAACGCCTCCGCACTCCCACCCCTGTCCCCCTTGGCAATATGTTTGAGGAACATTCATTGTAATTTTTTTTGTTTTAATACCTGGGAGTGACTCCAGCAATGTTGTCAACACAAGCCAAACCTCCACCCCCACACACCCCATATACACAAAAGGATTTTTGCCTTGAGCATGCGTGTCCATTGTGTAGTACATAAGCCCACTTAATAGTTTGTAATGATAGTTATTCAACACTGTACAGAAATGGGGAACTAGCCAGAGGGTTAGGTGCTCTTCGGGAAACAATAACCGGGTCTGAAACACAGGGAGAGAAGAATAATTGCCCCTCCCTTTTCTTTGTAAATACTGACCTTAACTTTACATGGCATTGCAGATTTGCAAAATGTTTTTCCATTCCTTATTTGATTCTCTCTCTCTCTCTCTCTCTCTCTCTCTCTCTCTCTCTCTCTCTCATACGGACATGCAGAGAGCTGGGTGTAAATGGCCTCTCAAACTTCTCCACCCTATTTGTGGGCAGAGAAATTGGGGAGATGGGGACCATTTCACCAAATGTCTTCAGGGGGTGACATTCTCCAACAGTTTCTCACAGATGGGGCTCACCATTGGCAGGGGCTGTAGCACAGCTTCCTTCTTTTTTCTGTGGGTTTTTAGTTTATGGGCTGACACTGCAAGTGCCAACATCATCGATTGTGTTGGCAGCCTGGCTCCCATTTTGCATCGACTACAATGCAGGTGTGAGGGGGACGTGTATTATTCAACCTCATTCTCAAATTTATTTTTATGTTTTAGAGCTTACCTAATCACTCTGAGGCACCTGAGGGTGCTGTATGTATCTGCTTTCTTTCTATTCCACATCTATCCATGGCTCTGCAGCCTCCCAGGCTGCCTGCACTTCCTGATCTGAAAAGGTCCAATGTGAGGAGTTACCTCATGATGTCTTCCCCTGTACTTTAATTGAAGGGTGGGAAGCTGAGGAGGCTACAGGCTGCCACAGAGATGATAGTACAGTGAATGACAGGGCACTTGCATGCACCCCCTGGCCACCTCCTAAGCCTAAACTTAACCCAAGCATGAAGATTTCTCCAAAATTTTCTTCACCATTTAATTTCTTTTCAGAAGAAGCTATTTCTTTTCATTGAAATTGAATGAGAATTGTCAAAAAAATGTGGGAGAAATGTTCAGCCCCCGCCCCCAACTGTGATGGGATTATTTAGTGATTATGCCTCCTGTTAGAAAAGCAATTAGCAGAGAAAAAACAAAAGGCAAAACAGGATGAGCATTTACCAGTCCCACATGCACAAAAGGCTATCTTAGAATCAAACAGGAGACCATGCCGTTTTTCAGTGAAAGGAAATAGTTTACTCACAAATACTCTTGCATACACAATGCAGGTACAGTGTAGGGTTTCAAAAGGATCTCTCCAAACTGGGAGAATGGACATCCAAATGGCAAATGCGGTTCAATGTAAGCACATGTAAAGTGATGCATGTTGGGGCAAAAAATCCCATCTTCAAGTATGATCGACCAGGAAAGAGAATGAAAATCCAATGAAAATGTCAGCCCACTGTGTGGCCATTGTAAAAAAAAAGTAAACTCCATGTTAGGCATAATTCAAAAAGGAATTGAGAATAAAGCTGCCAATATCATACTGTCCCTCTACAAATCTATGGTATGACCACACTTGGAATACTGTGTCCAGTTCTGGTCACTGCACCTAAAAAAGGATATTGTAGAGCTGGAAAAAGTGTAGATAAGGGAAACTAAAATGATCCAGGGGCTGGAGCATCTCCCCTATGAGAGAAGGTTACAACAGCTGGGATTAATTTGGAAAAAAGGAGGGAAAGGGGAGACATGATGGAGGTCTACAAAATTATGCGTGGTATGGAGAAAGTGGAGAGGGAGATGATTTTCTCCGTCTTTCAAAATACTAGAACCCAGGGTCATCCTATGAAGCTGATAGGTGGGAGATTCAGGCCAGATAAAAGGAAGGACATCTTCACACAGTGCATAGTTAAACTATGGAACTCACTACCACATGATGTAGTGATGGCCACCAATTTGGATGGCTTTAAAGGGGGGTTAGGAAAATTCCTGGAGGAAAAGGCTGTCAATGGCTACTAGTCCTGATGGCTATGTGTTACCTCCTGTACCAGAATCAGTAAGCCTATGTACACCAGTTGCTGGGGAACATGGGTGGGAGGGTGCTGTTGTACTCATTTCCTGCTTGTGGGTTCCTGGTTGACAGCTAGTTGGCCACTGAATGAACAGAATGCTGGACTAGATGGACCCTTGGTCTGATCCATCAGGGCTCTTCTTATGTTCTTAAAAGAAGTTTGCTTAGTCTATTTTGTGTTCCATTACACAGGCAGGAGTGAAAGCAAAGAGAAGTGCTCCCAGCAATGGTGGGGGTGGGGGTGGGGGAAGGAAGGAGGGGAGCAATGGAAGAAATCACAGAAACCCACACTGTAGGCTACAGATATCCTAAAGCTAGCTGTGGTCCAAATCCCATGAACTAACTTAACTCCAACACTGCCCCCTTCCAGTGAGTAGCTTGCAGATGAGGCTGTAATATTCCCAACAAACTGAACCTACATCAATGTATTTATATTTGCAACAGCCCTCTCTTAGCCCCACTCCTCTGGAAATAGCTAGCTGAACTGCAGAGTGTGTAGTTTCCGCATGAGTTTGCCATGTGATCATTTGTGCATATGAGAGAGAGGGGTGGAGGGATATACAGGTTTTCCCCCTCCTTCCCAGTTGCTGATGGCTGGTGGCTCATGGATCCTTGGCACCCTCCCACCGGCAGCAAACCAACAGGGGTAGGGCACATGATAAATGGCAAAGAACCTATGAAGGGCTCTTGTCACAGTGATTTATGTCACATAGGATCATTAGCCAAGTGAGGCCAGATGCTTCTCTCTGGATGAGACAAGGAGATGCGTGCTCTTGGTGAGAGCATAGTGGTACAAAAGAGGGGTCAAGGGGAAGGGGAGCCCAGCAGAGGGGAAGACAAAGCGTTGCTGTCAGCTCAAAGAACAGCACATGCAGGACAAGCTGAAAGGAGGCCACAGGCGAGGGAAGGGAAGAGAGAGGGTTTGTGCTGCTCAGGAGGCTGAGTCACACGTCGGGAGGGCTGCCAGAGACCCAGCTCAAGCAGGAGATGGCTGGCGGGACTGAATCAGCAGGAGAGGGTGAACGCCACCAGGCAGCTTCATCTCAGCTTCTCCTTCAAGCAGATGGTTTTTTGTCCATCATTTCATTGTGGGTGGAGCAAAAGCAGAGACGGGTGAACATGCGACATTGAAGATCACTAGGCTTCTCCAAACATCCTCATCTCATTAATTTTTGTGAACCACCCAGAGAGCTTTGGCTATTGGGCAGTATAGAAATCAATCAATCAATCTCGTGCCGGATTCTCATTCGCATGTGTGATCTCTGCTCGCTTCGTGCAAATGGGTAACTTGCGCAAATTGAGCAGCGATTGAATGGGAGATTTGTGCAAACATCCCAAAATTTGCACGATTTCCCCCATATACTAAAGCAGGGCTGAGTCAGTCTATGAAGGAAATTTGCACACTTTAGGAAATTTGCACAAATTGAACTGGGAATCAGGAAAGAGATGAATGCAAGCATGTGTTTGACAAGTTACGAGTATTTTTAGTGGACACATGCTCACGCTTGCATTCAGGCTTTGATTGGGGGCTGTCACATGGTTTGTGAGCAAAAATGAAATTCTCACACATCCCTAAGCAAAAGTCAGGTTTTGGTTGAGGAGGAGCAAAGTCCTCACTCAACACCCTATTTTTATTTTTATTTTCAACTTTTATTTTGAAAAAAAGTTAAGGGAAACAGTCAAACATAATCCGATTCAGTTAGGGTCACAGAATACAGAATCACTAAACCTTCAAGCTGAAATTATTTTAATCTTTGCAGGTCAGCAACATTTTATAATGGTTTGGAGGGGCTTGGGTCTGGGATGGATAACCAACATGTCACAGACATGGGTACCATGTTGCAAAAGATGTTTCAGGTTTGGCATGGCCTTTAACAGCTTCCATATGGTGGGTAAGCTTGCCCATTAATAAGTGATCCCAAAGCCTCTGAAACCAAGCCTTGATAGAAAAATCCACTCAACTTTTCCACTGGCTTGCAATTGTTGCTCTTGAATGGTGTTCCTTGGGATTCAAAACTGGCTCCTTGCATTTTGATTGTGTGTGTGTATTCCACCATTTGTATGTAGGCCTGGTTTCTCTTTCTCTGAAGGAGGAAAATGGAGATTTTGATGATCAAACAAACAAACATACATATATCTATATATATATACTTTTTGCCTCCTAAGTCTATGGACGTGATCAACTTGGAAGCCACTCATTCCTCTGGGATGGGGGTGATGATGACTACACTGGGGTGGGTTGGGGGTGGGAAGTACCATCTGAATCCAAGAACTTTGGTAAAGCCCTCTGCCCTGGAAGTAGCAGACAATGGCTCACTAGATGATGCTTTCTCAACTTCTAAGTCATCCCCTGAGCCAGAGGGGGGATTGGGGCCAGAGAACCTGACAGGTATGAATACTTCAAGTAAATAAATAAATCTGTGCGCGTGTGATTCCCAGTGGTGTCATGGTAAATTCTGAAGTGCAGGCACTCATCATGACCATCCCCATAGCCATGCCCCCAAGGAGAGTCCAAAAAGGCAGGCAGCTGTGTTTGTCCCTATCAACAAACCAGTTCTAGCTGTTTTCATCTCCACCAGGAGCAGGTCTTTTGTAAAGTGAATGGGTCTCTTATTTGCCCATTCCAGACCAAGCCACCCCAAATTACTTTACATTTCAACAGGGAACAATATATGGTTGCTGGGAAAATTCATTTCCCCCCAGCTACTCTGTGAACTGCAGCTAAGCTCAGAAGGAACAGGGGAATCTGGGGTGAGGGTGGGGAATGATTTCAGAGTCCCTGCTGGCACTGCATCCCTGTGGGGCCTGGCTCCTCTACACCACCGGTGATTCCATTAATTAGCCGTCAGTTAGACCCGTCCTCCTCCACAAACCTGCCTGGTCCTTCGCTGAAGCCATGGCCATCATCACATCTTACCAGATCTAATACAGGAGGCTCACTACTGTTCTGGGCAGCCAGATTGCCTTTCCAAACAGAACAACAACAGGGCTTTCTCTCTGTGCTTTGCATGATTGCACAGGCTGGACCCATACCCACCTCTGGCATCTTTTCTCCCTTTTCTGCTAATCTCTCTTTCCATTTTGAGCAAATCTGAGAAGGAGAGTTGTGTCAGCAGGAGTTGCACATGCTCGGATCTTGTCAGGAAGCATGAATAAATGCCTCCGAGGGAGTGTCAGACACAGTTAGGGTGACACATGATATTTATAACAAAGTGTGGGGAAAGGCATCACATCACATTAGGCTGATTGCTTGGGCACTGAAGATTCAGGGATGTGCACGGCAGGAACGTGGGAGAGCCAGTTCACGGCAAATAAATAAATAAATAAATAAATAAATAACATAATGACTTTTTGCCAGAGCCTATAAAAGAAAGCTCAGCAGTTGATAGACCATCCCTTTTGCTACCCTCTGTCAGTCTATGAATGCATCTCTCGGTGCGGTGAGTTTTGCTTGCTCTTCCTGGAAACACACCTGCGTCTGTGAGGCAGGGCAGCTTAGATGGCTTCCAAAAAGAAAAGAAAAGAAAAGAAAAGAAAAAAGAAAAGAAAAGAAAAGAAAGAGGATTACATAAATTTATGGAGGATAGGTCTATCGAGAGCTATTAGACAGCTGATAGCGAAATGGAAGTTCTTTGGACAGGTGCAGTACATCTCCACGGGGAGGGTTGTCACTTTTATGCCCAACTTCTGAGTCCCTGGAGGGATTTGGCTACTTGCTGTTCAAATGCTGGACAAGATGACTTTTTTGGCTTGAAAGCAGCAGGGCTGTTCTTGGGGATGGAAGAAAAATGGGTCGAGTTCACATTTTAGTATGAATGTACCTGGCTTTGTGCTTTTGAACCACTATGTGGACACTTTGTGAACTCAGTTATCCTTTGAAGTTTGTTCTTTTCAACAACAACAACAACAACAACATTTATATCCCACCTTTTCCCCTCTATGTTTCTATGTAAGAAACCCTAAGTGACTTACATGGTCCCCCTCCTCTCCATTATATCCTCACAACAACATCCCTGTAAGGCAGGTTAGGCTGAGGGCTAGTGACTGGCCCAAACTCACCCAGTGAACGTCATGACTTGAGTGGGGACTAGAACTCAGATCTCCCCAGTCCAGCACTCTAACCACTGCACCACACTGGCTCCATTTGGCAATGGCATTCTCCAATCAGAAAACCCATAAAATGCCTATATTAGAGAAAATAATGTTCAAATATGCATTATATTAGGAAAACTGAATAAAAATGTGTATATCAGACAAAAATGTATGTATTCAGAGAAATGTGCACAAACATGCTTATGAATTTTCTTTCTTTTCAATTCACAAAGTTCAGGATGAACTGAACTTAAGACTGGAAAAATGAGAAACCAAAATTGACTGATTCATCCTAGGTCTTGTTTTTGCTTTTATATAAAAAACAAAAATGCATCCATTTGAGCAGCTGAGTGTAACAACGATTAGCAGTTAGCATGCTTTAATGTCATGAGCTCTTGGCAGATCTCCCAGAGATGTTTTGCCAAGGTGGAAATTGGTAGCCAGGAAGAAAAATGGATGAATTAAGGGTGTGGAGGCCAGGAGGAGGGCTGCCAGACTGGGCAGAGATGCTCCATCACTGAAATATCAGAAGACATGGTGATGAGTGATCTCCAGTCCAACCTCACAATCATAGGGACCAGAGGTTTTTTTTTTTAGTGGAAGGTGACATTTTCACGTTGTTATGCCAGTTCCTAGACTCAGTTCCCAGGCACAAACTCACAGAACATGAATATAATGGTCCTGGGCCCCCTCTCCTCTGCCGCTCTGTCTACTTTACAGGTGCAACATAGCGGTTCAAGATGACAAATGAAGGGGTGAAAAATAATGAAAATAATTCCTGGATTCTTCATTTGAACTAGAGCTGTGTGCAAATGGCCTCTTGAAATTCTCCATACTTGTGGGCAGAGAAATCTGGGAGACAATTTCAATAAATTTCTCCAGGAGGAGAAATTCTCAACAGTTTCTCCCAGGTGGGGCCGTCCATTGGCCGGGCTTGTAGCACAGCTTATTTCTTTTTTCCTAAGGGTTTGGGGTTTTTTGTGCTGCAATAGCATCAACTGTCTTGGCAGGCCAGCCCCCAGTTTGCATCCACCACAATGCAGGTGGGGGTAGTGTTGTGTCCAGCTCCAGGGATGAGGTGGAGTTCGTGCTCTGCCAAAATCTGGCCTCCAATTTCCTGAATTTTTCTCCCCCTATGAAAGAGGCTTCCATCGTTCTGCCTCATTCAGGATGCTTTATAATTTATGCTTGTGCTGTTTTTGAGCATACCTAATCACAGCCAGCCTCCCAGGCTGCCTGCACATCCTGGTCTGAAAAAGCCCCATGGAAGAATTACCTCATGGTGCCTTAAACGGGGCTTTCATTGAAGTGTAGGAAGCTGAGGAAGTCACAGGCTGCCAGAAAGATGATTGTGCAATGAAAAAAAGGACATTTGCACTCATTCCTCAGCCACCTCCTAAGTAAGGTAAGCCCAAGAAGCCCAAACCCAACCCATGAGAATTTATCTGAAATTTCTTCACCACTGAATTTCTTTTTGAAAGCAATTTCTCTTCTATCAAATGGAATGATAATTGGAAAAAAAATGTGGGGCAAATTTTCAGCGCAGCACTAATTTGAACAGCCAATGCCACATTGTGCATATTTTCTTTTTGCACTTCTGTGGAAAAATCACAGGGAATTCTGATAATGATGCATCCTATATCCTAACTAGAGCTGTGCACAAAGGGCCTCTCAAAATTCTCCAGCCTATTTGTGGGCAGAGAAATTGGGAACAATTTCACCAAATTTCTCCTATGGGAAGAGAATTTCTTCAACAGTTTCTCACAGATAGGGCTCACTATTGGCAGGGGCTGGAGCACAGCTTCTTTCTTTTTTTCCCTAAGGGTTTTTGGTTTATTGCACTGCTTCTGTAGGTGGCAACAACATCAACTGTGTTGAGGCTTCCACTTTTCTGAGGAGGATTTTTGAATTTCTTTTGGTTTTTGAGCTTACCTAATCCCTGCGAAGTGCCCGAGGGTGCTGTGTGTCTTTTCTTTCTCTGTTTCACATCTTTCCACTGCTCTGCAGCCTCCCAGGACACCTGCACTTACTGAACCAAAAAAAAGCACCCCATGGGAGGAATTGCCTCACGATGTCTTCCTCACGATGGCTTTAACTGAAGTGTGGGAAGCTGAGGAGGCTGCAGGCTGCCACAGAGATTACTGTACAATGACAGGCAGGACACTCACGCACACTCCTCATCCACCTCACAAGTAAGGTAAGCACGAGAACCCCAAACCCAGGCCGTGAGAATTCCTCCAAAATGTCTCCTCTTTGAATTTCTTTTCAAAAGCAATTTCTTTTCTGTCAAATTGAGTGAGAAAGGTCAAAAAACATGTGGGAGAAATGTTCGGCACAGCATTAATACCAACTGTGAAATAGATAATCTAAGTGCGGATCCTTAAGTAGCCGAAACAGCACCGCCCAAACGCAAGGGAGAGGTATCAGCAGGGCTGGGAGGAGCCATAGCGTTGCAGGAGTACAATGCAACTTTAGGGTGTAGAACCCTAAGGGGGCAACCCCCCAACACACACACACACACACACACACACACACTCCTATTATAACTGAGCATGCTCAGTTACCATAGAATGCTGATGGGGGAAATAATGGAAAATGGGTACAGGAAATGGAGTATCCTGAAAAGGGGCTGGCTTGAGTCCTGAACAGCAGCATTCCAGACTGCAACATTTTGTTGCAGGCCTCAAGCCTCACTTGTTATTTACATATAGGCAAAAAGGGGGAAATAATAAATTCAGGTTCTACCAGTCATTGGATGCAGGCAAGTGGCCACAAATGCCCATTCCACACCCATTCCTGTCCAAGGCCCTGCTGCCCCCATTCCCCCCTTTTCCATCCCCTTCCCTAGCAGCACAGCTTTTGCTAGGCAAAGGTTCCTGATGCGCCCAACAATGAGATCAGTACTCTGCCAGGGAAGATTAGCGCCACCTGGAACAAGACAGCTGCCAAGGGAGCACTGTGGAGCGGACATGTCCAGCTTGATCTCAGAGACAGGGACATGGATATCCAAATGCAGGAAGACTTCCTGAGAATGAATCATGGGTGATCATCAGTGAAGGATGGAGAGGGCTAGAGAGATGCAGTCCAACTGTTGCTCCCCTCAAGCATATTCCGAATGGGTTGATTTTTCTTCATTATGTAATTATCACACACACAACAAATGGTTGCTCTCTGGGCAGATTTGGTATTTCACAGCCCGAGCATCCCATCTGGAGCATCTACTTCCCACATTCCAGCAGGTCCCTGATTCCCAACAGATGAAGCTCGCTTTTCTAATGTCAGAGTTACTCTTCACTTGTATCCCCCCAAAGGTTGACTTTTCAAGTATGATTCCTTATTTGCTCACCCTCTGATAATGAATTACTGTCCTGGGAGTCCCTTGTGATTGCAAGGAGGCAAGCCCAGGGCAAGTGACTACATGCAGAGATGCAACGGGAAACCTCCTCTCAAGCTGGCAATTCAACTGCATCGCTGCATCAGGTGTAATTGAATGATCCAAGCACACCTGATGTAGAAAATTCTTTGCCCCCACTGGAGAGTGGAGACTAATTCAAAGAAGGCAAAGTTGGAGCAGTGACTTATGAACAGGCACAACAGGGAACCTCTTCCAAGGATGGGTCGTCTTGCTGTGATTCTATATTGAAATGATTGGATGCTCAAATCACACCCACTGCAGAGATAGGACAGAATTAGCAGGCCAGGTCAGTGACTGTTGTTGGGACCCAACAGGAAGACTCTTTTGAGAATGGATACTTCTGTTGCATCTGCACTGGGAGTAATTTAATGCCCCAGTCACAACCACTGCAAAGAGAGGGCAGAAGGAAGGGAGGCATGGCAAAAACAGAGACTCCCACAGACATTTATTGGGAAGTCTCCTGTATGGATCAGTACATTGGGCTCAGACGAGCCGTTCTTTAATTGATTAATTTAGTTTGACCAGTGCACACAGTCTGTGACTGACAGTGCAATCCTTTTCATGTTTATTCAGAAGTCCTTATTTGTTTAAAGTATTTTATCCCACTTTTCAGCAAAACAGCAACAACACAAAACGCTTCCCAGAGCAGCTGACAAAGATTAATAATAAGGCAGCCCCTGCCCTCAGAATTGCAATCTAAAAGACATGGCACAAAAGGAAAAGGGATTGGGTGGGAGGAAGAAAGAAGGCAAACCCAGGCACTTATTCTTAGTTACAAAGTTCTTGCAAGTGTTCTTCCTGGCAGGGAAGGGCAAAGCAAACTCCCTGTAGTTGCTCCTTCTCTGGTTGTGAAGCCAGGTTGGTCTCCCACTTGCCATGGCGTTCTTCCTTGGAGGAAGGAGGGACTGCAACCTCTCAGTCCGCTGACTGATGGCAGCGTGTGTGCCCTTCAGCTTTGCAGTCCCAGAGCAATTTGTTGCAAGCATGCGCCATTGTGTTCAATGGGGTTTACTCTTTCATAAGTGTGCTTAGCAATGTAAGCTTCGAGCCTGCTTCAGAGCTGGAATGCAGTACCCTCTCTCAATGGTTGATCCAGTCCTAACTCTTGCCCTGATGTTGGTACCCCATATCAGGGGTAGACAGGGAGTGGTTGGCCACATAGGTGGAAGAGTGCCGTTGCGCTCACGTTCTGCTTGTGGGCTTCTCGTCAACAGGTGGCTGGCCACTGTGTGAACAGAGTGCTGGACTAGATGGACCCTTGGTCTGATCCAGCAGGGCTCTTCTGATGTTCCTGTGTTCTTATCATCGCACATCCCGTGCCTTCTTTGTTATTCTCTGGCCTTATCTTTCCCCAATCCTTCTTCCCCTTTCTTTAGTTCTTGCTATTCTCCCCTCCCGTTCCCCTTGCCCACCCCCTAAACCACCAGGATTTGTAAGCAGAATTAGGTAAAGTGCACAAATGCATATGTACTTTGTCTGTTTTGATCATGGAATTTGAGTTTCACTGATTCAGAATTAGAATAGGTGTGTATGTGTGTGTCAGGATTCCTTTTGCCCCCACTGAACTTCAAATGCCAAATCAAACGCAGACAAGAGGCTTCAGTCTACTGCTTTGAATCCATTACTTCAAAGGGTCTCACAGATGCAAATTCTCAGTGACTCTCAGTCTACAAGGAAATGCCTTCAGGGGGTTCAAAAGCTACAAAAGTTGCCCACTGTTTGAAAGGGAGGGGTGGGGGGAGGCCTCTGTCTCTCTCGTGAGGCTTCTAGGAGCAGCTGTTCATGCAAGGCCAATCGGGTAGACTGTCTAAGTTCCACCCCGGCCTTCTCCCTCTTGGCTCTACGTCTCTGCCTGGCATCTATTAATTCAGACTCCCCAAACCCCGCCTTTCCCTGATGGCTATGAAGAGGTGCCCTCCTCCTCCAGCTGTACCTTTGAAACCTGGGGAGCCTGCCTGGCCATGTCTGGACCAGCCCGGGAAAATACCTCCCCCATGTCTGGCGGCTCTTCTTCAGAATCTGAACTACTATCCCACTCCCTGCGCTCAGAAACACTCCTGACAGTGTGTACATAATATGCAGAACCCTAAATATGAAAAGAGCACCAAGACACCCTCCTCCAATTGAGGCAACCTGAAAATAGCAGACACATATATTAAGCACGGGTTCTGTACATTGCCAGGGCACATGTCTGCATTCCCATGCTCTTAGGTGTGCCTCTGTATGCAGAACAGCCTACTCTCCCATTGCCCCTCACATACGCTTCCCATGAATATAATTTTGATTCTCCAACCAATCCTGCCAGTACACTTGTCGAAGTCTTGTGCTTAATTGCTCAGGGCTTAGCATATGACAGGAGACATACATTATTGAGGATGTACAGTCATCTACTGTACCGAGAAGAGGTTCTGACACCTGGTATGACACTATGGGTCACAAATGCCAAGGGTGAAATTTCTCTTTCTCTTGCCGAGCTGGGGGGAGAAAGAGGATGTGCATGAGAGCTGAGTTCCTCTTCTTCCTGCAGTTTGGTGAGATGTAACCTGCAGACAGAGTCAGTTATGACTCCAGTGGGAGAGATCTTTGAGCCCTAGGTTTGCACAAACCATTTCAATGCTCTCTTATGTTTGGCAGATCCCGAAATCCTCCGCTTGCAACCTTGGCTTCTGCCCCTGGCCTGCTCTTTTATCTCTGCTTCTGGGTTTTCCATTCCCCACATACTTGAACAACAGTGGTAATGGTTCTTTAGAAATACATCTGTATATAATAGCTAGGCCCATGCAGGGACCCCCCAGCCCAACTCAGAAGCTGCCTCGTGGCTTTGGAGGTGGGTCCAATTTGGCTTGGGCTGATTCAGGGCCCCCCGACCCAACTCAGCCCCAAACCTGGAGTGGGATTCGGCCATCCGAATCCCACTTGCCCCCCTGACGCCCCCGCAGAAACCCCAGTGCCTTACCTGGGCCACTGCTACCTCCTCCTCCTTCGCCGCCTCCCCCACAATCTCCACCCCCACCACCATCGCTGCCCGCCCCTGCCAGCTCCCGAGGCCTGGATGCATGCCGGCTCTAGTTGCAGGGGGCCAGAAAGAGCCCGTGTGCATCCAGGGCTCAGGAGCTGCGGCAGTGGGTGGCGATGACGGCGGCTGTGACTCCTGTGAGTCACCTCAGGTAAGGAGCTGGAGGTGCCGGTGCGGCTGGGCCGGGGTGCCGAAGCTCGGAAGCGCACCGCGTGCTTTGGAGAACCCCTGGCCTGCTCTGGGTCACTCGTGACCTCTCCGCTTTGGCTCGGAAGGGCCCCCGATATGGCCCGAAGCAGCTTGCTTTGACAGGGGTTCGGGCCTTAGGCTGAAGCGGTGCACAGCCCTAATAATAACATCCCCCATCTCTATGAGTCTGTCTACCCAGGGCTGGCGTCAAGGGTCGGCATGGTCAGGCAACTGCTGAGGGCCCACCCCACAGCAGGGGCCCACTGACAAGAGCCCCCTGGAGTTGCTCCTCCTCTTCCTCTTTGCAGCCTGTTTGTTCCCCTGCCTCTCATGATGGCCCGGGCAATGGCAGCGCTGAGAATGAGGAGCAGGAGATGCTACAGCCTACCAGTTCGCCAGCTCTCTGCCAGTCAAGCAAGGAAGTGGCAGCAATGATGAGGAAGAGGAGGAGGTGGAGGAGCAAAAGCAGCTGGTGACTGTGGCACTCACCAAGGGAGGGGGGCATTGAGGATGTCTTGCCCAAGGGCCCTCCCAAACCTAGAGCCGGCACTTTGTCCACCTACTCCTTTGGAATGGGTTTACTGGTCCAAGTAGGAGAGGAAGGAGTTCAGAGGGAGGAGGGAGCAGTTTAGACAGTGCTTGGAGAACTTGCAATCTGTCGCTCGGGAAACAGCTCTCTAAATGCCCCCCCTTGGAATCCTGTGAAGGATTATCACGGCATTCACTTGCTTTAGGGAGCCGCAGCAGCTGCCCACCAATCCCCAGGCTTCTCTCAGACCTATTTGCATGCCCAGCAACCAACACAGCCCAGACAAACAGACTTCAAAGCAATAGATCAAGAATGAAGGTGGGCGTACAGAACTGAACAAGAACCAGCGCAGTGGCTCCAGGTACATTTCCAACTGGGCAGGCATATTGCAAATGCAAATTTGCCAGGACTCGGAGCTCCCTTTATACTGCAGCACCTTTCTACCATCTATACAAGGTCAACAAATGAAAATAAATAGCAACAGGAACTCCAGTACTACATGCTCTCTCCCCCTGCCCCCCACAACCACTTTAACACGATGCCTTTTTTTGGCCCTGTGAGTTTAGGGCCATGAAGGGCCCAGCTGTGGCTGCAGTCCTTTAGAAGGCAAGTTAGTTGTAGGAACCATACGGGTGATGCGTGGGAGCTCCTGAATTCCAGCTTGCTGAGAGGACATTTATAAAGGTGATACAGCAGCATATTGTTGAGCCATGCACTTCTATTGCTAATATTTGCAGACACATGCTGAGGTCTGTGAGCGTCGTGAAATATACAGCTCTGAAGACTGCCAGAGGAAGATGCAATTTTCAATTCTGGATTTTGTTACTTTTTAACTACAGCTGCTGGAATGAAAAGGTGACAGTTGAAATGGGCACAGCAGTTTCATTCATGAATGTACTTGAAAGATTATGGAATGGGCATTGTTTAAGCAGCCTTGCTGGCAACCAGACACATCCCAAAGGAACATGTGAAGTCTCCTCATTTTTTAAAAGATGCAATCAAAGTCCCCCAAGAAGAGAGGATCCAACCAGTCCTTTTACTGTCGCATTCTTGGTGTATTTCCTTGCAAGTGCTTTACCCCCTGGGCTGCCAGGGCTTAGTGTACACAACCACAGCAAAGGAAGGAGCAGACCAGATTAAGAGTTCATCGCTGATTGGCTTTATTTGCTGTGGTCTTGTTGACTGACACACAGCAAAGAAACTAGGTCAGTTTGAGCCTATCTGGCATGGGATGGTTGAATTAGGGAGAGGATAAGTGTGCTCATTTGTTAAAACTGCATGGCCACCCTCTGGGGCGGGTCACTGCTAAAGTCGCCTAGGGAGATAATTAGCCAGGGTCTTCCCTGCAACCTGTCAGTCAAAGAATGCAGCGAGGGACAGTGGGTCAGAGGGAGGAATGCAAGCTATCATCACAATGGGTGCTCTGGGAAGGCACAAATAGAATTTGGCACCTGGAAAGGCAGAAGCTCCTAAAACCTACTGCCTGGTTTGGGGAAAGTGGAAGGGTGATGAAAATGAAGAAAGTCTGCTCACAAGGCCAGTGCAAGCTTTTGCCCTGGAATGGACTCCTGAAGAGCCTGCCTTTGTTCATTGCTGCAAATGCCAATGGAAGATTTCATGGTTGATGCCAATTAGCAAGGTATTAGGAGGTGCTCTGTGCTCACATGAGGGATGGACAAATCAGTTTATTTCTGGTCCTTGGCACTTTCATATGTGTTCACTCATAAGTCCATTATTTCCTGCTTCTACATTTTTTTCCCATCGGCCTGAACATTTGCATTTAAATGTATATTCTCTCAAAATACACATTTTTAAAGAGGAACTGCTTTGGAATATTCAGGAAGTGCAAAAGCAGGCAGATAACGAAGTTCTGATCTACACATTCATCCAAGCGGTGTGGATCAGGTAAGTTCTTATCAGAATTCAGAAAGATCACATTCCTCCATCCTCCCAAGTTCACACATACATGTTCATTGTGGAGACCCCAAGACCACTAAAGTGGCCGCCACCTCTTTATTCCCTGGAGCTGCCAGGACTCAAACAGATAGCCTTGGGACTGGCATGTGGCTGCCCTGCGGGTTGAGCCACTGAAGTGCAGGTTGCAGATTCTTCTATGAAGGACTTGGCTCGGCTCAGCCCACCTAGGCCGGCCATTGGAACGTCCTGGACAGGAAGAAGAATAAAGGGCCTCCTGGTTGACTTAAGCTTTGCTTGAGCAACAAGGGCTTCCTGAGCAGTGGTGTGTTCCTGTGTCCAGTGGAGGCTGATGTCAGTGACACACTGACATTCTGATGTCAGTGGGGTGGTGAATCAGCTCTGGGTTTCAGTCAGAACCAGTCAGAGATCTGAAGGAGCTTTGCAGCTTGGATAGCTCCTTAGAGTTCTGACTGGTTCTGGCTGAAACCCGGTGTGGATTCACTGACATCAAAGCCAAGTCACCATCTTCCACTGCCTGTGTCCTTTGGTTGTCTTTTGAGCTTCACCTCTGACTTGCCTCCTGGTTTGTCCTTTGGTCCTGAGTTGCTCTCCAGTCCTGGCTTCTGACTGTGTTCCTCAGGCTTGACTGTGTCTTGCTTTGCACTCATGATGGTCAGAGACAGCAGCATGAGCATCTCTCTCTCTCATTTAAATATCGATGCCTCACCTTTTCATTCCACAGTGGAACCCCTGCCCCAACGCAGCTCACACAATACTCATAGAAACAAAGACCAGAAAATAAACAAACTCTAAAACCTAAAACTAAAACAGCCACTCATGAAACCCGGATAAGACAAAAAGAGCAGCAGCCAGCCAGAAATAAATTACATGGCCGAAAAAGCATGCCAATTTGATTAGCATCTAGAAAAGGCTGTGTGTCTTCTTTTATAGAGGACAGTCCTCTGTTTGAAGGGGTCCTCTCTTTGAAGAGCTGTCTAGTCCAAGTCTGGTTTAAAGGTAAAGAACCATGAGAAGGAAGAGCGAAAGGCCTTGAAGATGCCCACCCGCAGCTAGCACCTGGACAGTAAACTAAGAAAGCAAGCACACGGTCTTCCACACTGTGGCAAGATGTACTGTATTTCTATTTAAATTATTATAGTTATTTCTAAATTTGCACCGACACATATAAATCAGAATGTGCACATATTATGCAAATTATGGTCCTCTTTTGCCCTCGTTCTTCGGTAACACATTTTCTCTCTTTTGGCCATTCATAACTGGCTGCTCTATGAGTGCCTCAAAGTACATAGAGAAGGGGCTGACCAAATCACATACACTGAGGCCATCCCATAGCCTGGGCCCCATCCCTCATGCATGCCCACCCAGCAATTTCAGCTTAGAGTGGCTCAAGCAGAGAGCTAAAGTCTTCCCCATTTGGGCTACACAAGCCTAGACTGGTGACACCTTGGGATGGGCACCCCCCCCGATGCCTGGTTTTGGGGGGGGGGGGTCTGCCATGGGGAAATTTGGATAACTTAGGGCACCACAGATTTCCCCAGGGTTTGGGCATAGAATAGAATCATAGAATAGTAGGGTTGGAAGGGGCCTACAAGACCATCGAGTCCAACCCCCTGCTCAATGCAGGAATCCAAGTCAGAGCATCCCTGACAAATGGCTGTCCAGCCTCGTGTTGAAGGCCTCCAGTGTGGGAGAGCCCACCACCTCCCCAGGTAATTGGTTCCATTGCCGTATTGCTCTGACACTCAGGAAGTTTTTCCTGATGTCCAGTCGGAATCTGGCTTCCTGTAACTTGAGCCCATTATTCCGTGTCCTGCACTCTGGGATGATCAAGAAGAGATCCTGGCCTTCTTCTCTGTGACAACCTTTCAAGTACTTGAAGAGTGCTATCATATCTCCCCTCAGTCTTCTCTTCTCAAGGCTAAACATGCCCAGTTCTTTCAGTCTCTCTTCATAGGGCTTTGTTTCCAGTCCCCTGATCATCTTTGTTGCCCTCCTTTGAACCCTCTCCAGCTTGTCTGCATCCTTCTTAAAGTGTGGTGCCCAGAACTGGACACAGTACTCCAGATGAGGCCTAACCAGTGCTGAGTAGAGGGGAACTAGTACTTCCCGGGATTTGGAAGCGATGCTTCTATGAATGCAGCCCAAAATAGCATTTGCCTTTTTTGCAGCCACATCACATTGTTGGCTCATATTCAGCTTGTGATCGACGACAATTCCAAGATCCTTCTCGCTCGTAGTGTGGTTGAGCCACGTATCCCCCATCTTGTAACTGTGCATTTGGTTTCTTTTTCCTAGGTGCAGAACTTGGCATTTGTCCCTATTAAATGCCATTCTGTTGTTTTCTGCCCAGCACTCCAGTCTATCCAGATCACTTTGAATTTTGTTTCTGTCTTCCAAAGTATTAGCTATCCCTCCCAATTTTGTGTCATCTGCAAATTTGATCAGCATTCCCTGCACCTCCTCCTCCAAGTCATTAATAAAAATATTGAAGAGCACTGGGCCCAGGACTGAGCCCTGCGGTACCCCACTCGTTACCTCTCCCCAGCTTGAGAAGGTCCCATTGATAAGCGCTCTTTGAGTCCGATTCTGTAGCCAACTGTGGATCCACATGATCGTTGTTTCATCTAGCCCACTTCGAGCTAGTTTGCTCATCAGGATATCATGGGGCACTTTGTCGAAAGCTTTGCTGAAGTCGAGGTATATGATGTCTACAGCATTCCCACGGTCTACAAGGGAGGTTACTTGATCAAAAAATGAGATCAGATTTGTCTGGCAGGACTTGTTTTTGACAAATCCATGTTGGCTTCGAGTAATCACGGCATTGTTGTCAAGGTGCTTCCAGATGGATTGCTTTATGATCTGCTCCAGAATTTTCCCAGGGATTGATGTCAGACTGACTGGTCTGTAGTTCCCAGGTTCCTCCTTTTTACCCTTTTTGAAGATAGGGACAACGTTAGCCCTCCTCCAGTCATCTGGCACTTCCCCGGTCCTCCATGATTTCTCAAAGAGAATAGACAGCGGTTCTGAGAGTTCTTCTGCCAGTTCCTTTATGACTCTAGGATGCAGTTCATCTGGCCCTGGAGATTTGAACTCATTCAAAGTAATGAGGTGTTCCTTGACCATATGCCTGTCGATCTCAAGCTGCAATCCTGCCCCTTCAGCCTGTACTTCGCCTTTGCCAGGGGGGTCATAGACCCTCTTTTGGGAGAAGACTGAGCCAAAGTAGGAATTGAGCACCTCTGCCTTTTCTTTGTCCTCTGTTATCATTTTGCCATCCTTATTTAATAGCTGAACAACCATTTCTTTCCTCTGCCTTTTACTATGCACGTAGCTGAAGAAAGCCTTTTTGTTGTTTTTAGCATCCCTCGCTAACCTCACCTCGTTCTCCGCTTTAGCCTTCCTGACGCCATCCCTGCAATTCTGTGCTACCTGCCTGTACTCTTCCTTTGTTACTTGGCCTTCTTTCCACTTCCTATATGTGTCCTTTTTTGTTTTCAGGTCATCCCTAAGCTTTTTGTGAAGCCACATTGGCTTCTTCTGTTGTCTTCCACCTTTTCTTCTTGTTGGAATTGTTTGTGATTGTGCCTTGAGAATTTCCTTTTTTAAAAGTTCCCACCCATCTTGGACTCCTTTTCTCGCTAGCATTGCTTGCCATGGGACCTTACTGATCATTGTTCTGAGTTTATTAAAATCAGCTTTCCTAAAATCCAGGGTACGCGTTTGAGTACACTCGGCTTTTGCTTCCCTTAGAACCAAGAACTCAAGTACAACATGGTCGCTTTCCCCCAGAGTTCCTGTAACTGCTACTTTATCCACTAAGTCATCTCTGTTGGTTAGGATCAAGTCAAGGATAGCCGATCCTCTAGTTCCTTCCTCTACTTTCTGTAGGAGGAAGTTATCCGCCGCACAAGTCAGGAATTTCCTGGAGGGGCCATGTTTTGCAGAATTTGTCTCCCAACAAATATCGGGGAAATTGAAGTCCCCCATTACTACTATATCATGCTTCCTTAAAACATTGGCTATTTGCTTTTCAAAAGTTTCATCCTCGTCTTCTCCTTGATTGGGTGGCCGGTAGTAGACTCCGACCACCAGGTTCCTTTTATTCTTTGCTCCATTTATTTCAACCCAGATGCTCTCGATGGGGCTACCAAGCTCCTCCTCCTGTATTTCTGTGCAGAGATATGTATTTTTCACATATAGTGCAACCCCACCTCCCTTTCTGTTCCTCCTGTTCTTTTTGAACAAGTTATATCCTTCAATTGCTGTATTCCAGTCATGAGAGTCATCCCACCAAGTCTCAGTTATACCTATCAGGTCATAATTTCCCTCTTGTATTAAGAGTTCAAGTTCGCTCTGTTTGTTTCCCATACTCTGGGCATTAGTATATAGACATCGAAGACCATGTGCTTCATAGTCTGGCTTTCTTCCTACCTGTGTCTGAAGACTATTATTGGGCGCTATCAGAGCTGTTATATCTGTTATATTGCTATCAGGGCACATCCACCATAGTTCGTGGGGTGGATCAACAGCTGTCTAAAAGGCATGATAGGCTAATGGTGGCCACCATTAACCTGTTGCAGGAAAATTACAGCTGTAAATTGTGTAGTTTACAGCATTTGCAGCTGTAAAGGACTTCCTTCTATGGCCTTTTACATGCCAGCTAAAGGGGGTGCTAGTCTGCTGCGGATTCCAAAGGTTGGATTCTTGGGAATCCAGCCTCACTGGAGTCCATGGTGGATTTCTCCAGCATCCTTAGTGACACCATCCATGTGGACAAAAGCTAGAGCAAGGGACTGAGGGCTGACCCAGTCTAACGGCATCTGTAATGGATGATGACCCAGAAGGATCCATGGCATTGCTACTTATTAGCCATGATAAACTACTCGTACCTCTTAGTCATGATGGCCTCCATGCACTGTGACAGTTTACCTCCAAATATCAAATGCTGTATGGAAGAGGGAAAATCGTCTCCTTCATGCCCGCTTGGAAGCTACCAGAGACATTTGCTTGGCCGTTGCTGGTAGCAAGTTTTAAGTTTTGGAGAAGCTCTCAGGGGGTGGGCCCCACCCACCATTCCAGTGGTGGGTGGGGCCAAAGCAAAAGGGGCAGGGCCAAATATACCAGCATATTTGAGCTTAAAACTCTTACTGCCTTTGGAGAGGTACCGCAACCATTTAGAATGGGGGGAAAAAACTGCAAAAGCTGGGAAAACATAATACAATATGTGGTTGGGTGGGGCCAGGGGAAGGAGGTATGGTCATCCAGAGAACCCCAGAGGGCTGGATTGGGACCCCAGATGTGGTGAATGTGACTGATGGCCCTGAGGTTCAACACAACTGGCTTAGAGTGGCAGACCGGGATTGGGGAAATCCCCACTCGACCGTGAAGCACACTGGGTGAATTGGGCCTGTCAACATGCCTTAGCCTAACATACACCAAAGGGTTGTTGTGAGGATAAAATGGAAAGTGTGTGTGTGTGTGTGTGTGTGTGTGTGAGAGAGAGAGAGAGAGAGAGAGAAACATTCACATCACCCTGAGCTCTTTGGAGGAAGGCAGGTATATAAATGTAACAAAAGAAAAACATTATTTCTAATTGAAAGCACACACAGATACATAGATGGATTGGGCCTCAGCATTGATCTAGGATGCCTAGACTGGTATCTCTCTCTGGCAGCTCAGATTTCACTGGGAATTGCCCACAAGTATCCAAGCTTACATTCACAGCCATGAGAGCTAGAAGCATGCATGAGGAAGTTAGAAGCACAGTGCCCTACCATAGGGTATCTGATTTGACCAGGTTAGGTAAAAAATATGATTTTCCATCTCAGAATCTGAACTGAAGGGTGGAGATGAGGTGCGAGTGTTGCAGTCATACCCCCACAGGTAGGGAAGCCAGCACTGCTTTCAACATGTTCCTCTTCACATGGCCTTAGGTGCCTGGTGCTAAAAGTTTCTGTGACACATACTCAAACACACACAGGGAGCAAAGACGAAGAGCTGCCTCAGCTGGACTTGTCCATGCTGTGTCACCTGCTCAGAGAGAGATGTCAGATCGAATTAACTCCCTTTTCCAGCATGGAAGATGTCGCCTGAGTTGTCAGCTTGGCAGCTAAAGAGAGCTTCGGCTATTGGGCCGTATAGAAATGAAATAAATAAATAAAGTGGAGGATGGGGTGGGTAGAGAGGTTGTCAAACCAGGAAGAAAACAACGTGGAAACAGGGGTGGGGCTTGAAGGGTGGTGAAGCTTGGTCTGTGATGTTGGACCAAGGGAGCCCTCCCCTCAAAGAATGTCCTGGTGCTGCCCATCAGGCTGTCTGGGCTGTCCATAATGATTATGGTTTATTCACAGGCTCATTTACACGTTGCTATCAGATTGGTCAGTGCAATGGACTGAACCATTGCTGGGAGGTGGTGGGGGGAGCCTGAGCAAAGGGCACCTGGGGCGAGTGTCAGTTTGGGTTTTCTGCATTCACTTAGAACTGGATGAGACACAAAGGCAAAAACATTCACAGCAGCAGTGGTAAAATATAACTGCGTTTGATTGTGCAAGCCCACATCAGACAGGGGCAAGGATAGGACCAAGGACATGAGTTGGTTCCCAAGACCTTTAGGGTTATGGAGGGATTTAAGAGGGGAAAAGGGTGGGGTGGGGTGGGAATCGCTTAAAGCCAAGTGCATTTGGAGATTCCTGTTTGGGCAAAATCTGTGTTGAATTCAAGGGAAAATAGAAGAATTGCAGTGCAATGAGCTGCATTTCTCAGGGCTGGGAAGAGACTCCTCACCTCTTAATGCCCCAGTCTTTTCATATTACCTTCCAGTCTTTTCCAGCCCCATAATCTATTCTGCCAAGGTGGAGGTGCTCAAAATTCAGGCACTAACTACACAGAGGACTCTGGAACACATATTGTTTAGGGATCCAAGCCTGTCCTGTCTATGGCAGCAAGAAGGAAAGGGTAGGGAAAGGTCAAATATTTATTTATATATTTATTTATTACATTTCTATCCCAGCTTTTTTCCTTGTGCAAGGAACCCAAGGCAGTTTACACGGTCCTCCTTCTCTCCATTTAATCCTCACAACAACCCTGTGAGGTAGGTTAGGCTGAGAGTCAATGACTGGCCTAAAGTCACCCAGTGAGCTTCATGGCTGAGTGGGGACTAGAACCCTGGTCTCCCAAGTCCCAGGCCAACACTCTAACCACTACACCACACTGGCTCTCATATTGAACATACTGAAAATGATTGCCAATGCCCACAAAATGTAGATCTCTGCAGCCTGCCTTTTCAGAGGTTGTAGCTTTGCTCTGAGGCTGACACATCTCATTAGCTACCAAATTCTGTGCCTGACTTATATTTTGCATTCAACATGCATACTGTCAGCCATGCTGCAAAATGCATATACAAACACGCACGCACCTTGGATGCCTATGGCTTACTGACATCACAGGCACCTCACTGAGCAACTGCATTTATAGAATGCCAGGCTTATGACTAGGAAAATGAACCAGCCTCCCCTTCCTCTTCTTTGTGTGTTGTGGGAGGCCCTTGCATTGCCATACTTGCCACACCAACCAGGGTTTCACTGACATATACATTTACACACCCCTAGACAAGTCATTGTGCTGTGAGAGCTAACATGCTGTCCATAGACACAAAAACAGCCTCCTGTAATGGGCAGCACAGTAGAGAAAGGCCATGATCCAGTTCATTGCAAGCAACTAAGTCCCATGAGAAGCAATAGGAGTTCAACTAGCAATGACGTGACTTGTTCCATTGGTCTCCATGGGACTGTGTCACATTTCACAGATGGATTGGGGCCAAAGAATTTAATAATTTAGCATCACATTCTGGTGGCCCCAAGGGATGGGTGATCAAGCAATTATTTTGTTCCTCTTCTCTGAAAATCAATTTGAAGCTTGTCTCACCTCATTTCCTGCATTCATTTATGCACTGTTTTTATTTCGGTCGATTGGGAGAAGTGGACGTTTCAAATGGGGAAAAAAAGTGCATTTTTAAGAGAGTGCACCAAAATGCACACTTTACCCATAAAGTGTAAAAATGTGCATGAGCATGAACACAAGTCTGGGGATTTGTGAGAATTTTTGGAAATGTTTTTCTGCTCGCATTCGCAGTTGCGATTGTGGCAAGTTCGCATGATCTGCGGACATTAAGGAAATTCTTGTACATCCCTCCCAGCATTGTAGATCTATTTGTATGCACACATCCTTCCATTTATTTCCCTTGCTCTCCCTCAATTCCCCCACAAAAATCACAGCTAACAATGAAAGAGATGCCAGGACAAAGCCAGAATTACCCCCCCCCCCCCGCAAACACCATTGACATTTTATTATGCTATTTAGCAGAACCCCAGAGCCTGTAATAAAATCTTAAGGAAGTGGAAGCTGCTCATTTTCATTTGTTCTTTTTCCTGGGCTGGTATATTAGCTGAAGGGCCTATAATGGTGAAAAGTGAATTATTTTTTCCTTTTCTTCCACCCTTCCGAGTGTGCAGGATTATTGATAGCTAAGTTGCCCAAGCTACGATGTTCCCAAGGAGATATGTGGGAGGCTAGGGTGGGAGGGACCAAGTCCATGTTAGGACAACCAGCAGTCAGTCCTCAGTGCCTTTTAGTAGTCAAGTGGCAGCAACAGTCCCGTGGGGAGGTCATCACTTAGGCTGCAAATTTCACAGCTAAAGCAGGATCCCACTGCACAGGGCTGGCATGATCACAATCTCTCAGCCAAGCTTCCCCGTCTTGAGAACAGGGATCAGCATGATTCACGGTACCTGCTTCTTTGGATTATGGATGAGATAAGAAGAGAGGGGTTGCCTGCTAGGCTCACAATTAGTGAAGGACTAATCTGTCTGTTTCGTTTCCTGCATTTTTTTTTAGCAGAAGTTTATTCCATCCCATTTCCACATCACTTTGCAAGTCTTTTTTAGAAGTCCACATGAAAACTTGTAGGTATTCCCTCCCCTAGCATGCAGTTTTTACAAGCAATTTTATTCAAACTATCCTTTTTGTATGCTATTTCCCCTAATATATGGATTTTTGTACACATTTTTTTAAAAAAACCCAGAGAACTGCAGCACAACATTCTTGAATGCTCTTTCAAAGAGTGAAAAGAGCCATGCTAATATACTTAAATAGGGGTGCTTCCAGATGAGGCTCTTTATTGTACCATCACCCTGGTCCATTCATGGGATTTTATATGACAGCTTCAATCCATAACCCCCCCCCCCATGTTTTCCCACTGCTCCTTTCATCTTTTTCCCCCCTTAGCACAGAACACCTGTTAAGGAAAAAAAGACAGAATAGCTTCACATTGCCTTCTAATTGATAATGCTAGGAGCTTTCCATTGTTCTGTTTTGGCTCTGTTGTGGAGAGGGCTTAGCATGATTTGGAGCTGGTGAGGCCTGTGTTCTGTGTTTCCACCATGCACTGTGCCTTTACCAGGGGTTTGGGTAAGTCAGGTTTTCCACAAAGGGAGGAATGGGAATAAGACAGGATTATTGAGAGCTCAAAGTGGTGCTGGGGCTAGAAGCCAGACAAGTTTGTATGTTGTTCCAACAAAGAATAGATTGTGACTGTGCCTTAAGTAGGGGGTCGGCTTCCTTTAGGCTGGTTAGCCCCACCTCCACACTGACTAAGGTCTTTTCTCTTAAAGGGGCCTGATCCGTCTTAGCAGCCTCAGGCTGTGCTGATTGGGGATGGCTATGACATGTTAGTTTCTCCATGGCCAGAGTCCTCAGAGTCTGAGGATGGCAATGCAGTCTCCCCTGGATGAAAGGGGTCTTCCTGGAGAACTTGGTCCAGAGGAAATGGATGCCTTCAGACTCTTTTCTGTAATTGAGTCTTTTTCCTGAACAATTAACTAAGAGGCCTTTTCTTCTAAGGGCAAGGTGTTTGGATCCTCGGAGGGTGAGGGTGAGGGTTCCTGGTTCATGACATCCATCTGGAAACACCTAGGTCTCTAAGGCATTATAGGCCTTTAGTAAATCCGTATTTCTTTTTGGTGGCTTTTTGATGAGGTGTGTTTTGTTAGACTGCTGATGATTTATCTATCTATCTATCTATCTATCCATCCATCCATCCATCCATCCATCCAGGGAGTGTTTGTTATTTTTATTGTTTATTGTTATTTCTGTGTTTTTATTAATTATTTGACTTTTTTCTTATTTGTATTTTTTATCTTGGAAGCAACCTTAGGAAGGTTTTTACTTTTTAATCTTAAAGGCAACCTAAAGATATTGTATAATGAATGAATGAATGAATAATTAAACAAATACTATTCAATCATCCAGATTATGCTTTTAAAATGGGTGGCATTTTCCATGGCTAATGGCTCTGCAATTTGTTTTTGCGTTGTCTCATGTGGTTTGGCTTACTTGCTCAACTCCTCCAAAGCCATTTGATCCTGTTTCACTTATTGCTGGTACTTCTACCCTCTGATTTTACTATATTGCAGTCTAGATCATTTAAGTTAGTTTATGGCAGGCAGGTAGGGCTGTGGTCTTGTCTTTGGGCACAAGGGTGATCAAGCAAGATGGGCTTCTGGTCCTCTACAAGGGTGCAGTGTTAGAGAACTGCTGTTTCACAAGAGGCCTGGTGAATAATCCATACATAGTGTAATATAATAGAACCCAGCAAGTGACCTCTGTTCTCCAGACAGTTTCTAGGAATGAAGAGGCTGGCATGAAGGGAGTGTTTCCTGATTCAGCACCATAGCCAGCTCCATGCCGATTGCTCCTGCTGGAAAGGAATATTCTGTTGTATCATTCTATGCAGCTTCCCCTAATCCACTGCCACTTCTAGCATTTTGGGAGCCAACCCTGCAGAGACTACAGGAAGGGATAAAACTTGGAAACTGTTAGATTAACTATCATATGTGAAATTTGTGCTGAGTTACTGATATCTCATTATTTGGGCTCCATGCCATCTCCTGCTGTTGGAGTCAGCATTTATGTGGGTGTTGCTGTTTTTTTTTAAATCGTGTGTGTGTGTTCCTTTTTCTCACTATGACTTATGAGTGCTGTAGCCAAGTAGAGTGTTTTGCAGTTTCCCAGTTCTGAGGGTTCTTCATCTTCCCAGCTGAAGCCACCCCACCCCCCACCCCCACTGGAGATATCCTGCATTTTATGTATATGGGCTTCCCAATGGGAAATTATCTCCATAGCCAAATGGCTCTGCTAAGTGGGAGATGAAGATGTTTTAAGTGGAGAAAACCCTGCCTAGTTACTCTACCAGAAGAGGAAAAGACACATAACTGGCAAGCACAGAGGAAGAACAGAGTATGGAAGGATCAGTGGTACCATCAAGAAATAAGAGTGAGGTTTGAACAGACTTGGGGAACTCCAAGATTTGCAGAAGTACAAAAAAAGTCATAAAAAAACTTTAAAGGGGGGGCAAGAATCCCCCAAACAGACCAATGTGGCCTAAGCATGCTCAGCGGGCATTCAGTGCTAACTATTGGGGGCTGGGGGCTGGAATGGAATAACATGGAAAAGGTCACAACTGCCTGGCTGGCTGGAGTCATCAACAGGAGCAGTCCACACAGTGCAAGGTCTTGCTGCAGGTCTCACTTATCATGAGTAATAGCTGTGCAAAATGCTGTGGCCCCCTGGCTGTGGAATGAGCTCCCTGGTGAGGTTCGCCTGGTGCCTATGTTGTACTCCTTCTGGCACCAGGTGAAGACCTTTTTATTCTCCCAGTGTTTTTTTTTGTTTTTTTTTTTTAGCATTTTAGCTTCCTAGTTTTTTAGCATTGGTGTTTTAAATCTGTATTTTAAATCTCTGTATTGCTGCTAGATTTTATTCTGGTTGTGCTATTATATTGTGCTTTTAAGCTTTCATATTTTATATCATTTCATGCTGCACACTGTGGTTTTAATTTTTGTCAACTGCCCAGAGAGCTTCAGCTATTGGGTGGTATAGAAATGAAATGAAATAACTAAAGTAAATAAATAAAATAGCCATTGACCTATCCTTCATGCAGCTGGCTATTTTTTTTTTATTTTTTTTTTTGCTGAGGTAGCCTTTGAGGTTTGAAGCTGTGATCAAGAGTGTTTAGCCCAGTCTGTGACATCTACAGGACATTTCACACATTACACAGCAGCAAGCTCAAATTTGAGAGAATGCTTTTATAGCTGAGATACCGACATTTTTTAAAAAATCAATTTGAAAACAACAGACTTCCAAAAATAGCAACACCATCACACAGAAGGGCCATATACGTGACATGGAAATGTGTGTGTGTGTGTGTGTGTGCTCATATAGGATCATTCAATAGAACAAAGGGGGCATACATCATTGCCATAGATCAATTACAAATCCCAGTCACAGCACAACGTATAAAATACATGAGCCTCATTCCATAGCAAATGTGTTCCAATCAAAAGAAATATAATTTAAAGTTGGATAAAATTCTAAATTAAGGTTTGACTTACATTCTCAAATCAGGAAGATGAAGAGTCTTGGGTTTCCCGCATCGTTAATCTCTCCAGCTGTTGTGTGCCTCATTTAAAGTTTGAAGGAGAAGCTGGGGGTGGGGGCAGAAGAGAGAGAAAGAGAATTCCAAAAGTAAGTGGTGCTTTGGGAGGCTGTGACTATATTGGCGAAAGACTCAGAACTATCTTCATTTTTGGAAATGCATCTGGCATAGAAATGAACAATATGGAATGGGATCCAGAGGAATCCTGCTTTCTCCCTATGATTAAAACACATTTCTAGGCATTATTGTTTTGGGTTCAACTTTTACCCAAATCCCGGAAGGATGAGGGTTTAGGGAAAGGGACAGACATGGTGTTTAGAGAGTAGGACATATAAAGTCAGCCCTCCTAAACCTGGTGCACTCCAGATATTTTGGACCACAACTCCAAAAATTCCTGAGCATTGGCCAAGCTGGCTGGAGAGGATGTTTTGGAGATGAAGTACAAAATATTTGGAGGGCATAAATATGTGTTAAACAGGAAGCCTGAACACACTTACTTGAAAGTAAGCCTCACTGAAATAAATGGGACTTATGTCTGAGTAAGCATGCATAGGGTTGCCACATGAGTTTCTTAAAACCTGAAATGGCTTAGAAAGCAGAAGATGTTGCCTGTAAACAATCTGGATAGCTCGAGTAAGTAACTGTGTGACTTTTTGACCCTGGTCAGAATCCTTAAGACCACTCTCTTGGCTGCAATAAGTGTTTAAGAACAGAGAATTTTAATGCCAGATCAGATCAAAGGTTCATCTAATCCAGCATTCTGTTTCCATTCCCAACAACAGCCAGCCAGAGAAGGTTCTGAGTGGTGGTAACTGCAGTACTTTGACTGCCCAAATGATGTAGATCAGGAGTGCAGAACTAGGTTAGGGTGGTGGTGGTGGTGGTGAATTGTTCCCACCAACTCCTCCATGGGCCAGATGATATCAGTGGGTATGGCCACACTGACTGGTATCATCACTCCACAATGCGCATTTTTCCTTTCTCTGTGCTGAGCGAGGCACAGCGTTCCATGCCTTTCCAAGCATGGCTGTGCTGGGCGGAGCTCTTCCTCCCAGCGCCAGCCAAGTCTTCCTTCATACTCCTCTCAAAGTCCCCATTGGGGGTGGTGAGAGGCACATGAAGGAAGACTTGGCCTGAGCTTGGAAGAGCAGCTGCCATTCCCAGTGCTGGCCAAGTCCTCTGTCACCTGCATCCCATAACTGGGAAGGGGAGCTGTACACAGGGGAATCCCTACTGTTATCTCCAACATCAGATTGGAGATAACAGTGGAGAATTCTCCAGGGGGGGGATTCTTCCAGGCGGTGGGCTTAGAGTCTAAGCCCCACCTCCTGGAGGAACCCAAAGAGGCTCTGTGAACCAGGTGCAGAACCTCTGAGAGCTGGATTAAGCCTGCGGGCTGGAGGTTCCCCATCCCTGGTGGAGATGAATCCACCTTACATGATGCTCTTCATGGGAATTTGGGAGAAGTTTGCACTCTCCCCTCCTTCTTTTGGAACACTCTGGGCTGGTCCACACATGTACCAGATTTCTCTCTACACTTGATGACTGGAATCTGAATGTGTGGAGTGACTGCCTTGGAAGATATTGCCTAAGAGACAATGTGAGAGTTCCATCTGTGCTGCCAGATCCACAGTTGTATTTATTCATTTATTTATTGGATTTCTGTCCCATCAGCACAGCACAGCAGGCACTCCTTGGGGCACTCACAAAACAAAGAACTGGAATATAAAACAACCATCAACATTAATTTAGAACATCAGGTTGTTGTTGTTGTTGTTTTTAAAAAAATCTAATTTAAATCAGGATCATTATCTTTTAAAATGAAAATCCCAAATGACTTAAAAACAGAACGCATTTTCAAAAGGCAAGCTGCTCCAAAATAGCAAGTCAGCAGGAGTAGCAGATGATGAAACACTCTTTGTGTAGATAAAAAAACCAACCATCTATCTCACCCTACAAAGGCTTGTTGAAATAAAAAGCATCTTTACTAACAATTTCCAGAGGTAAGCTGGTCTGCTGGCAAGCCTTTCTGGTGTGAGAGTTCTAAAGAGGGGCCACCACGGAATAGTCTGTTCTGGTTGTCTCAATCAGTCTCACCTCAGATGAGTAATGGTTTGAGAGCAGAGATTCCTCTGAAGATTTTAATCCACACAGATACTGATGAGGAGGCATTCATTGAGGTAACTGGGGCTGAGGCTGTTTAGGACACTAAGCGTTATAACTAAAGCTTGTAATTGTGCTCCAAAACAAATTGGGAGCCAATTTAGTAACGTGTTCCCACTTGCCAATATTAACCAGGTCACCATGTTTTGAACTAATTGGGTTGGATCCAGACTTAGTCATGCTTAGACTAGTTACATTGAAATCAATGGATCTACTCTAAGCATGCCCAAGTCTGGATCCAACCCACTGACATTTCCAAATGGTCTTCAAAGGCAGCCCTACAGATAGCATGCTGCAGTCATCCAGTCTGAAAGTTCCCAAAGCTTGTGTCATGGGGGCCATCTCAGCATTCTTTCTAGGAGCATTTGCTGCTAATGTGCCCCACTGAGCTAGTGAAAGGCATTCTTGGCCACATCTGATGTCATCTGAGCACCCAGGAGCAATGCCAGACCAAGAAGGACCCCTCCCCTAGACTGCACATCCTGTCCTTCAAGGGCAGTGTGACTGCATCCAGAAGAGAATTAGCATCCATTTCCTGATCACTTGGTCTTCCCACCATTAATATCTCCACGTTGTCTGGAACAAGCATCGCATTGTTCAACCTCAGCTATTCCACCACCGTTTCCAGGATCCACTCAGGGGAGCCTCTTTAGCCTTACCTGATTTGGCTGAAAAGGAGAAACAGTGCATAGTGCCATCTAGATACAGATGACACTGTTCTCCTGATGCTAAATGGTATCCAACATCTACCAGATGGGACATTCTGGAACCCCACAGGACAAGCCCCATGGAATAGAGCATCAAACTTCCAGCAGCACCTTCTGGGTCCTACTTATCAAATAAGAGCAAAATCACCATAAAATGGAGTCCCCAGTCTCCAACCCAGCCAGGCAACCCAGAAGCCTATAGTAGTCAAATGTACTGAGAATCACCGAAAAGCCCAGGAGAATTAACAGAGACACATGCCTACTGCGTATCTCCCAATGTGGGTTGACCAAATCAGTTTCAGACTGAAACTAGACTGAAAAGGATGTTCTATCCACCCCCACCCCTATGCCACCACTACCACGTAATTTCCTACCCTTAAAGGTGGCCTAACAATAATTCTAAATGAATAAATATTGTTGACATCAAATAAGGAACATGCACGTGTGAGAAACAGCTGTCTCACTTTTGTGAGCACACATCGAATTTCTGCAAAGCTGAACCCTGGCTGCTCGGTTTCATTTCCACATCCAATATTGCAATGCAGGGATGCCTTATACAAATGTCTCTGATACATTTTTTTGTAGCGGGGAGGTAGAGCTATCTAAATCCAATTCAGTTTGATCTGGATTCTTAATTATATCATTTGAACTCTTTCCAAGCTAATCTACTGAAACTTCTAACTCCCGAATCATCTAAGGAGACATCTTATCCAGCCTTTTCATGCCTTTTGCTGATATGACTCTGTTTGAAGTATTTAATAGCATTGTACTTCTCCTCTGAAGAGACATATGCTAGATTTTGAGATAAGCTGTAAGTACATGAGCATGCTGCTGAGATGAGGTGGTGCATGAGGGCTACCCCTTTTTCCTCTGGGGAGAACCCTTCCCACAGAGGGACGGCACCAGGATTCCTTTTACTGCACCCATACCTATACACGTAAGCCTCACAATTAGGTTTTAGAGGTGTGAGGGAGGCTATTATGTTGGTGGAAGGGGTGGGAGAAGCAGGGATGCTTGAGCTCACTGAAATTCTCTGAGCTCCACTCCACTTTGGAGCTCGATTCACCTCACTCCTGTTTTCACCTGCAACCTATTTTTCTTTTCATTTGACCAGGAAAACAAGGCATTTTGAATCGGAAATGTGCACATTTCTGTGAGCATTGTTCCAAAGTGCACACTCCCCCTGGGACTAGAGCATGAAAATGTGTATGTTTTGAAAAAATGTGAACATTTTGCAAAAAAAAAAAAAAGGAAGGAAGGAAGAAAAAAGCATTTTCTGATCATGATTGCAAGTTTGGGAATGTGTGTGTTTTTTTCTGAAAAAAAATGTGCTCTCATTTGCATTTGGTGTTTTGAATGGGGCAAGTTCTGATGATTTGCCAACTGAAACAAAATTCTTCTACATCCCTAGTTAGTGATGATGGGAATGAAGCATTTATGATTTAAGTGGGGATTTGAACCAAGGTCTCCCCCAGTCCTAGTTTGGCACTCTAACCGCTACACCACATTGTGGCTGAATTTGATGGGAGTCAAAAACATGCCTTCTATTTTTGGTGTTCCTTCTGCATACAATCATGTTGTTTCAGTGCTGACCTTTGGAGCTATTTCTATTCTTTTCTTTGGCCTTCACTGCCCTTAACCTTGTTTGCCAACATGGTTGTTTACTTCTATGGCCTGTGGCAGCCCACAGGATTTTGTCAATTGCATCACAGTTTGATGTGAAGGGAACATGGGCACTCATAAGCTACAGCACTGGGTCAACACCAGCACCAATCAGACTGAAAAGGCAGTGATGGTGAGAGCAAAGAAGAACAAAGGAAACGGTGCTGGGAAGCAGCAGTAGCAGCCAAGGGCACCAAAGGGCTTGCGATGGTATTGATACCACACAGTTGTTCAGCTGCATACTACATTCTAAGTAAATATTCGCCATATTAGACATATCATGTCCAAATGCATAGGCCATGGCTTCAATGATCACCATTAAAAAAAGAAAAGAAATATTCCATGAAGCAGAAAAAAATTCTCTTCTGTAAATGACAACCTATCTCATGGTGCATAGACACAGACGTGTTTCCCCTCCATGGATTTGTCTAATCTTATTTTAAAGCCATCTAAGCCACTGGCCATCATATAAGAACATAAGAAGAACATAAGAGCCCTGCTGGATCAGACCAAGGTCCATCTAGTCCAGCATTCTGTTCACACAGGGGCCAACCAGCTGCCCACAGGAAACCCACAAGCAGGACATGAGTGCAGCAGCACCACATCCTATAGATCCCATAAATCAATCATGTGCTGTGTGAAGAAATATTTCCTTTTGACTGCCCCAAATCTCCTGTCAATCTGTTTTGTTGGATACTGTCTTCTAGTATGGTGAGAGGCAAAAATCCACCTTCAACTTATACTTGCTAAATATTATGATAAGTGTTGCTATTTCTTCTGGGGAGAAAGTATCGCAGTTTATGAATCAAATGCACTTTCTCCAGCACCTCATCTTTGCACTTGCAGTCATGGCTCTGGACTCTTTTAATCATCCCGTTCTTTGTACGGCACAGGGCCCTTCTGATCAATCAGAACTTTGAAGTTGTGTTATAAAAATGAAAATGTGTTGCTAAATGAACCTTCCCCCACTGCCTTTAATGTCATTTTTTTCCTTGCCCGTTCCCTCGCTCACACATATGCAGAGAGCAGCAGCTGATAATGCTGGGTGAGATCCAGATTTTGCACCATTGTTTGATGGGAAAGCAAGACACATGTTTCAGAATCTTGGCCCCATGACCGGATTGCTGATTTTGTGTGGTTGCATCTCCTTTCTGAGACAGTCTTTATTCCTAGACCCAGGGATCTGACATGGTAAGAGATGGGGGGTGGGGAGACGGAACTCTCCCTTGATTATGCTTCTAAAAATAAGAGACGAGGCTGGTGGCACAAATGTTGTTCTCAAGGAAACATCTTCATTCCCTTCCCCTCCAGCCCCCTCATTTGCTAACGACGTCTTAATTGCATCAGATGTGAATACGGAAGGAAGAAAAAGAAAATAACTTACAAAAAAGAAAAGAAAGAAACAGGGAGTTGCAGAGCAAGATGTCTCAGTTCATGACAAGTAACCTCTTTTAATTTCCCCCATCTCATTATCAGTAAATCAGAATGTGTATCTAAAAGAGAAAGGGATGGGAATAGTTTCTGAAATCTTGATTCACAGTATCTCCTTTCCCAAAGATCCTTTTGTTCTTGGGTCTAGTGCCCAGTAAATAGGGCCAGGGATGGTGTGTGTGGGGGACACCATGCCATGTCTGGACTGCACCACTTTGGACAGATGATGAGGGCTAAGAGGATAAATACTTCTTCATATAAAACTAATTAAGGGAGCAATCCTGTGCCCGCTAGTCAGTGGCTAGATGGCCATAGGATATGTGGGTTTCCGGGAACCAACCATCCCCCCTTCCATGCTGCCTTGCAGGCAGTGCAGAATGACCCTTCCGTTCAGAAGAGGAGCGCACAGCGGCCAAAACAGGGCATTCCGGGGGGGATTCCAGGGTGGGGAAGGCAGAAATGCTGGTATGACACATCCTATGTGCCATCCGGCAGCCTCCTCCCCCTCTCCGCCTTCCCACAGCTAGGTAGCCGAAATCAGCTGTCTAGCTGCAAATGCAGGGCAGGAGAAACATGGAGGGAACAATCCCCTCCATGCTTCTCCTGCCATGCATTGGATAGGTGGTCACCTCCAATTCAGAGGTGGCCGCCTATCCCCATAGGATTGTGGCCTAAATAACAAAATCCCTGCACATAGAAAATTAGCTGGTCAGGGTAAGGCTAGGCTAGAACCTTTCTCCCTGACATGCTTGGGGTTTTTTTTTTTATGTGCAGGGATAGCTAGCTAGCTAGATGATAGGCAGATATGGAGGAACATTTAATTATGTGAGACACCACTTGCATTCTTGAGAAACAGGTTTTGCCATCTCATCTGCCATCTGTAGAAGAAGGCTAGCAATCAAACTTCATCAGGGGACTGGTGGAGGGGGAATATGGTTGCTTATTTATACAGCTTCATCAGTATACTTCACGCTGTACCACAGACCAGTGTGAGCCATTTGTGCCCCATGGAACCTACCCTCTGAAGTCTGACAGTGAGGAGAGAACAGACTGAGGGGAAAGGCAGGGCCAATGTGGGAGGAATGTGAGCCAACAACCAACCTTGGTTCCTCACATTTGTGTGACACAATTGCTGAAACGTGCAGCCAGGGCGCCGTCCACAGAGTAGATCCTGAGCAAGGAATTGCACCTGTACCAGCCAGGCAGCAACCCAATGGCTTATTTCTCTCACCACTCCTGCTGGTCTCATGCATTGGTACAGCTTGCCATGTCATGTGAGCCTGGCCAACGTGGCTTGTTTGGGAGGGGGCAGCGACCCCCGAATAATGCACCCACAGTGCATGGGTTATTTGAGGGCTGCTGCTCCCTGAAACGAGCAGCGCCACCCAGGTTCAGATGACATGGCACCAGTGAGAGCAATCCAGCCAGCGTGCAGCTGGCACGCATGGCGGTGGGGTTGACATGCCACTGTGGCTTGTTAAGCACGCCTCAGCCACATGAACTGGGTGGCTGTGTACACCAACACATATGATGAAGAAACAAACAGAAAGCTCAAAGGGCAAGTTATAAACCCAAGACCCCATTTTGCTTGGTGTATGTTTTGGGGGATGGACGGGGGGAGAAAAATGGTGGCTATATTTCGATCAGCCCTGAGAAGCACATGGCCATAGGTGTCTGCCCTGAATATTCTGGTAGCACAACAGAGGACTCCTACTAGAAGAAGCTGGCTGTGTTACTCTAGTGTTGGCCAAGTATTTTTGGCTGCAGTATTCATGAACACAAATGTTTGGTTTTGATTCAATACTTCTAAGGAGCTGAAGAGGTCGGGAAGAATCCCTGTTGTGAATGAGAAGAAAGGATGCTGCTGATTAAGTTTTCCATCTGTTTGGAGCATCTCTGTCTTTTCCAGCTTCCTGGGAATCCGACTCAAATGAGGCCAAGAGGTGTCTTGGGGAACTTGACAGCTTCATCATTTCCACCCAACACTTGCTGTGTTTTGCTGATCACTCAAATCCTCCCATGCCGGTGAATGGAGCTACTTGATCTACATCCATGCCACTACAGCCTTGCCAAGGGCATTGATGTGCTGTAATCCACCAACAAAGCACAAGGAAATGCACGGGGAGATGTTCTTGGTGTCATGTAAGTCAAATGCAGAGACAGCATCTCTGCTGGGGTGGCCCAAAGGTCCATTCAGATGAGCCAGCTGCTTCCCACAGGGGTCAGCTAGATGCCACTGGGAAACCCACAAGAAGGACATGAAGGAAAAAGCCCTCTCCCACTGTTGTTTTCCAGCAGCTCGGATTCAGAGGTAGAGTGCTCCTGAACCTGTAGGTTGCTTGTAGCCATTATGACAACCAGGCACCGATAGAGATCCTTGATTTGTTTGTCTTGCCCCCTTTAAAAGCCATCTAAGTGTCCATCACCATGTCTTGCGGCAGTAAGTTCCATAGATCAATTATGTACAGAGAATGTGTGTCATGTCTGGCAAGGGGTACAAAACACAGTGCTTCCAAATAGCACAGCCCCAGTCTGACCAGTCCCTAGAGCTCAGCCCTACCAGCGACATGGCAGGCAGGTACATCACAGCCCTCTCTGTGCTGGGAATTGCTGTGCCTAGTGAATTTGTCCAGTGCAGGATGGGCGAGAATCAGGTGGCCTCATGGCACCAACTTTGGTTGGTGGCCCAGCTATGCCCCTATCTGGACAGCGATAACCTGGCTTCAGTTGTCTATGCTCTGGTAACCTCCAAGTTAGATTACTGCAATGTGCTTTATGTGGGGATGCCTTTGAAGACAGGCCCTAAGGAGGCACTCTTGCCTTTGATACTTAGTTCACACATTCCAGTTCTGGCATTGGAAAACAGGTTTCAAGGCAATTCCGCTTTGTTTGGAATGAACACTGATATCCCAAAATACAAAGAAATCTCACAGAACAGCAGGCCTTGCCCTGAGAGGCTGGTTGGATCTCAGGAACCTTCCTCAGGCTAGAGAGAGGACACTTCTTCACACAACACTTGCGCACTCCTTAATACATCAGTTGCAACTTTTTTCCATCGGCAAGAGCGACAGGCCCTCCAGGAGATGGTTAGAGAAACTAATTGCGCCTGCAAAAGTGCTGATGGAGTTAACCTCTGTCCTCTCCACTTGTAATTGCTATTGACCTGGTGCTCCACATCCTGAAGGTGCTCAGCACCCCCCAAACAGCTGGGCCCACTGTCCTCCTCTCCTTTCTTGCCCGGTGCTTAGCAGCCCTTTGTATCAGCTTTTCTCCAGCCCCATCAAGGCCTCTCGGAAGGCAGCTCCGGATCCATGCCGAAGCGAAAAGGGGGGGAGGCGGGGGGGTCTTTTAAAAGCAAGGCTGTGCTGCAAAGATCTGATCACAGGGCCAGGAGAAAGTTCTGCACATTAAGTAGTTTCAGGGAAAGGCTGGAGAGAGACAAGCAATAAAGCTGGAGCAAAAGTTTTTGCTGCTAGGGTTTTTTTTTTTGCTAGCAATTTGATATGGAGGAATTAGTGAGATGGAGGTCTGTGCTGAAAGCTGAAGCAAAATAAATAAATTGCTAAGTTTGGCTATATGTTCCCAGCAGACTGGGTGGTTTTATTCCTAAACTAGTATACTGCAACCAGGAGAGGAAGCTGGCGTGAGCATTTTTTAATCTTGATTCCTAATAGATGCTGGGTTTGAAGCCAACCAGATGTCATATCCTCTGCATTGGAAGGCCTCACCCCTAGTCCCAGACACACGGGGATCAGCTGTGGTGGCATGTAGAAGGGTCTCCTGAGGAAAACTCACCTGACACCTCCGTGGATGCCTTTTTGGAGTCAGGCAAATACCTGTTTATTTTCCCCTATTAAAGACACACAAACAAAAGTCTTCTGCAAATTGCTTTTATTCTACTTCGTGTTTCTTTTTATACCTACTGACTGGTTTTAGACTGCTGCTTTATCCTGTGGAGTTCCCATGTTTTTGTTTTAATTTGTTTGATTGTAACATTAGCGTTTTGTAAGCCGCCCTGGGAACCTGCCAAAAGGTGTGTTATAAGATAAATAAATATTGAAATTATATGGGGAATATACTCTGTGCACGTTCAGGCAAGCTCTTGTCTTCTGACAAGTTCTCCTGAACAAGACCTATAGAGATAACTGGGAGCTGCTTAAGTGAAAGGCAGGTAGGAGATTATTTGGCTTTGAAACTCCAGGCCAATGAAGACAGACATTAGGAAGGATGGGGTGGCTCACATATCCTGGTAACAGTCCATGCCTACCAAGGGAGATGGCCTATAGCAGGTGAAGTTGTAGAGATACAAAATAGGAACCAAAGTGGTTGTATGGAGGGAAGCATTTCTGGGGAGTAGCAAACAAGGAATTGAAAACTAGAATAGCAGCCATTATATACTATAGCTTTTTTCATGCCCATTTTTGCCATTTAGAGCCATTTGTACAGAACAGAGCACATCTATAATCTATATAATATGGATATTTTGACACAGCATTCATACAAGAATTCATTTGAAGATAGTATATGCATATTATTATACATTAAAACATATTCCAAAACTTAATAAATGGGTCCCAGATTTCCTCAGAAGTTTTTTTTGTAACGAGATTCCATCCCTTCTAATTTTCCAGCATGGCTCGTTCATTCAGCAACATAACTTCCTAAGACTTATTCAATCAGCAGTTAATGATAGCTACTTCAAATAATCTCCATTTCCTTGCAGTACTGAATCTTACATTTGTAATTAGGTTTCCTACAAATTTTATATGAATACTACTAATGTGACCTTTTAACAGACCTAACCAAAATAAATGTAGACGAGAAAGGAAGATCATACCTTATTAGCTTAGGAAAATTATTTATTTATTTATTTCCAAAATGATTTAATTTAATCGCACGCCCACCAGATGTATAGCATATCTGCTGTGCTGACGTTTCTCTGATTTTTTAGCAATAGTTTTCCCGAGTCTATCTGGTTACAATACTGTTAGTAGATCATCTTAAAGCAATGCATGGATATTGAGTACTTGTGGTCATATATATCCACCACCACCATTTTATATTATTGTCATGTAAATCCCACTGTTTAAGTAAAGTTCTTTTATTTACACTGGGGATGATGGTGAAGGTCTCCAGGTTTTGGCCCAGAAACAAGCTTCATGGGTTCATAATGTGCACCTGAGTTCACATCAAAGCCTACCTGAGAGAAGGATCCCCTGTTTGACCTCTCCCACTTACCAACTTAGCCCCTCAATCCACATCACCATGTTTAAAAGCCCCATTTTTGGACCAGCAGTAGCAGCATGGGGAGAGGGAAGGAGTGAGGTCTTACCTTCCCTTCCCTTCCCTTCCCTTCCCTTCCCTTCCCTTCCCTTCCCTTCCCTTCCCTTCCCTTCCCTTCCCTTCCCTTCCCTTCCCTTCCCCCACCAGTGTCTGGCACACTGCTTAGCAACAGCCCAGAATGCAAGGACCCAGTGACTTTCAGGAAGTGTTCTTTTTCTAGGGATGGATGGAGAATCTCATTTGGTTGATTAAAAAAATAAAAAATGAGAACATACCAAAATTCACACATTTCACAACAAACTGGAGGGAAGAAACCTGAGAGTTAGTAAAAGAAAGAAAAAGAATTGTGGGGGAAACCGAAACTGACAGATTCGTACATACAGGCCCAGGGCTTTGAGTGCTTAGCTATTAAAAGCCTGTCTTTGAATCCCTGTGCATTCAACCCGGGTTGTGGTGCTGAATTAGGGCTGGCACCTCTTTTTTCTGACAGGATCCTCATCTTTAACAGTCACATTGCAGACAGATATCACAGTCCTCTTCAGGCCAGGAATAGCTGTACCTATTGAATTTGGCTGGTGCATGTAGGTGATAATTTTGTTCTGTCCATTGTTCGATAAGGACTTGCCAAAATGCACACATTTCTCTATAATGGGATGGAAAGAACTTGATAATAAAAAACTGAATGCAGGACAAAGTGAAACTGACAGATTTGGACAGTAGCTAGGGATGTGTGAATCAGCAAAAGTTAAGCTCACAGAAGTTCTCCAAATTCCATCTCAAAGCTTGTTCTGACTCGAGTCCGTATCAGATTGCTTTTTTCTTTTCACATGAAAAGCTGTGTGTATTTTCATGTGCATTTTTCCAAATGTATGCATCAGTTGTGCATATCTTTGAAATGTACATACTCTTCTCCCATTGATTAAAGTGTATTTGTGTGCATTTTTCAGAAGTTCACTTTTTTTTCATGTACCTTTTTCAAATGTGTGCAAGCTGACAAACACATTTTTCTTTGGTCTGCAAATCACATTGCAAGCTTGGAAATGCATGGACTTTGACCACAGATTGAGTTTGAGTCCATGTTTGGTCCAGAAGGTGCAAATTAGATAAATCCAGATCAAAAATGAACTGAAACAAATTTCTCATACATCCACTTTTTTTTTTTTTGTAGCCACTGCTACAAAACTAGTAGTGTTGACAAATATGGCAAAGAAAGGGAAGCAATTTCAATCTGAGTTGCACAAGAAGCAGCAGACCTTCTACTAGGTCAGACTGTTCGTCCATCGTCCCAGTGTTATCTACCCTGACACAATGGCTCTCCAAGGTTTGAAGCAGGGAGTATCTTTCCCATCCTTTGCTCCCTGATCCTTTTAACAGGAGATGCCTGGAATTGAACCTGGGATCTTTGGCATGCAAAGCAGGGGCTCTACCATTGGGATATGGTTCTTCTCCATCTTGTCCTCCAAAGGTTTCAAGCCAAAGGTTCTCCCTTGAGAACATTTAACTCACCCATAGCAAGGATTCCCTGAGATAGGTGGAAGGGCCATAGATTAGTGTTAGAGCACCTGCTTTGCATGCAGAGTGTTGCCGGTTCAATCCTCACCTTCCCCAGGTAGGGCTAGGAAAGAATCCTGCCTGAAACCCTGGAGAGCTGCTGCCAGTCAGTGTCAACAATACTGGGCTAGATGGACTAATGAGCTGACTTTGTATAAGGCAACTTCCTATGTTCCTATTTTGTCCTGACCTACTAATAATTATCACAGGACTATGATGGTCCTTCAAATATTTAAAGAGAAAAAATTTATTAGCATGCCCATTTTTTTTTAAATCAGCCAGCTGTGCCCCCTCCCCCATATGTTGGAGGTTGTGTATATGTTGTTGGGGTTGTTCTTTTTACCTGCTTCAAACTCCATTTCCAAATCACCTCTAGAACTTTCCAAGGACCAAATTAATGAAACCATTCAGTCTATAGAATGGGATGCCAGAATGGCCAAATAAGGTAGAGATGTGCAACCAAAGGATGGCTGCAAAAATACATTTGCGAATCAGTTTCTGAAATATATTTTAAAATCTATGTCTGTTGAGCCTGTAATACAAAGAAACCACAAATCTCTCCCAGTGTAATGATCTCGGAATGAACCCAAGAACAGGTCTTAATAAATACACCGTACTCAAAACACAATCTGCTAATCTGATCAAGCCAGGAGCCTTTCAATTAGCCATTCATAAATGAGTGCTTTGATTAAGAAGTTGCCGAGTGTCTAATTTAATACAGAACCCATGGCAGGGACAAATAGTGTTGAGTTCTGGGATGTCAGTTTCAAAGACCAGAGCTAGCAGAGGATTTCCCCCCTCCCCCTGTATGTGGGGGAATATTCAAACATGTGGATTCCTGCCCCCACACAGAAAGAGACTGAAAGGGTATAGTCCAGGAGGGGTTGCATCACAAGGTATTTCTAAAACGTAGTTTTTGCTTGTATGGCAGATGGGGGGGGGGAAGTATTGCAGACCTGTCAGCAAGATAAGTGTGCTCTAAAGAACAGTGCTATCCTTCAGTAAGATGGCAGCTGAACCACAATTCATTGCCAGCAGTAATGCTTGAAGAAAATAGAAGATCAGCTGCTCTCCCTTTGCCCATCTTAGGTTGTGTTGATCTCTACTTCTTCCTGGTGCAGACTTAAAGTGTAATACTATGTGCCTAGTATGAGCTACAGCTGTGCCCGGATGGCCTCTTAAAATTCTCCACTCTATTTGCAGGCAGAGTAATTGGGCGGACACGTGCACAGAATTTCTCCAGGGGAGGAGAAATTCCCCAACGGTTTCTCACAGGTAGGGCAAACCATTGTCAGGGGTTGTAGCACAGCTTTTTTCTTTTTCTTTTTGTAAGGGGTTCTGGGCTTTTTCTGTGCTGCTACTGCTGCTGTAAGTGGCAACAGCATCAGCTTGTCAGCAGGATGGCCCCCATTTTGTATTCTACACAAGGCAGGTGTGAGGAGGGGCAGTGTTGTATCTAGCTCCAGGGAAGAGATGGAGCTAGTGCTGTGTCAAAATCTCTCCTCCAATTTCCTGAATGTTTTCCGAGTGCTGTATCCAGGCCCATGAAACAGGCTTCCACTTTTATGCCTCATTCTCAGGGCATTTTATAATTTATTTTGACTTTCTTTTGGTAGTGTTTTTGAGCTCACCTAATGACTGCAAGGTGGCTAAGGGTGCTGTGTGTCTTTTATTTATTTATATTACACATCTCCCCTCCATTGCTATGCAGGCTCCCAGGCTGCCCACGCTTCCTAAACTGAAAAAAAATGTCCTATGAGAGGAATGACCTCATGATGCCTTCCCCTTTAATTTAATTGAAGTGTGGGAAGCTGTGGAGGCTACAGGCTGCCACAGAGATGATTGTACAATGAAAGCGAGGACACTCAAGCATACTCCTTGGCTACCTTTTTCTTCTCCTCTGAATTTCTTCTGGAAATTAATTTCTTTTCTATCAAAGTGAATGAGAATGGGTGAAAAAAAAAGTGTGGAAGAAATTTCCAGCACAGCATTGGTATCAGCACACTAGCACCTTTTTATTTTCCCAGGCATTTTAGCATTCTAAATTTTTATCTTTGCTGTTTTAAATCTGTATTTTAAACTCCTGTACTGCTGCTAGGTTTTATTGTGGTTGTATTGTTATATTGTGGTTTTAATGTTCTATATATTTTAAATTGTTTTATTGTGTGTTGTTTGGTTTTAGTTTTTGTGAACCGCCCAGAGAGCTTTGGCTATTGGGCGGTATAGAAATAAATAAATAAATAAATAAATAGCACTGTGCCAAATTCTCTCCAGTTTTGAATTTTGGCATGAAAATGGGGATTTGTGGAGGACAGGGGAGAGGGAATTTCCTGAAAATCCCCCACTTCGACCATATTCACACCAGCTTACTGCTGTTTCCAGCTCCAACCTCCTAAATACAGTGAGGTTGATAGATAGCAAGTCAGTTTTGGCTTAATGATGACATCACTGAAAGCAAACAAAGCCATTTAGAGTGAGGCCATTGCCCATAAGCTTTGGATTGTCTTTATGATGTCATAGTCTAGCCAAATATGATTGGCTGTGTGATTACCTCATCTCATCATTTCTAGAATGAAGAATGACTGAAAAGGCAACCAAGAACATACCAGGAAGAGAAGCATCTGGAGTATTAAAGCTGGAGCAGTGGCATGGAGTCCTGGGGCAAATGCCTTCACACACACACACACAAACACACCTGCCTTTTTGGCACCCACCTGAAACACTGCTGAACCTGAGTCTGCATTTTGCATGCAAGAAGATGTCCACAAAATGTACAGTCCCATTTCAGCTCAGTACCAAGCCCAGCCTGAACTGATTGAAAGACAGCAGAGCCAACTGTAAATCTCGGATGTTCACAGGTATGATATAGGTAGGGATGGGTGAACCTCCCGATGTCCGGTCCAGAGGGGGGTGGGGCTGCTGTGGAGATATCTGGGCCACTTGGGCCCCTGCATTAACAGCCACCATTTACATCGAAGAAGGTGCTTTACTGCCACAAATGGTGTAAAATATGCCAGTTACGGCTGCAATTTTCCCACAATAGGCTAATGACAGCTGCTATTAGCCTATTGCACCTTTTCTGTTGCTGGAGAGCTGCCTTGTGGGAAATCTGAAGGACCCAGAGGTGAGCAGAACTGGTCCACTGCAGACTCTGTAGGTCAGATTCTTGGGAATCCAGCCTTATTGGAGCCCACAGCGGATTTCTGCAGCATCCCTAGATACAGGTATGATTGATGCAAAATTAGGCTTCTTTCAAGTGAGTCTCCTCACTGCAAGGTTCCTCATCTACTGCTGGGCAAAGAATGGATCCAGGGTGGATTGTGTGGTTACCTTATGATCCCTGTAGTTTTGGCAAGGAAATGGAAGCCCTTTAGCCAATTGGGAGTTGCAAGGTTGAAGCCTGGAGAATATTTGTTAAGTGTTCAGTGTGTGTGTGGTTTCTCTCACTTATCCTTTCTTTCCGCTCTCATCCCTTTCCCTTGCTTGCTCTGCATAGAGTTATCAGCTGCTCTTATAACTTCAAAAAAGCATCACTTGCTTATTCTCTGCATGTTAAGTTGCTATTGGACACACACCTACTCCCGACCCTCTTTCAATATCTTTTTTCTGAGTCTAGGGTGTGTGTGCTATTTTAATTTCCCACAATGAACCTGAGTGACACAGGTGCAATGGTGGTTGTGGCAGAGCACTGCTGCTGCCTGTTACCAGGGATGTCATGGGAGTCTGAGGGGGTGTGTGGAGTCCAGCGGATGTCCCCCCCACTTGGCCTCCCGGATCCTGCTGGCTGAGCTGTGGTATGCTTACCAGGCCATTTGCCAAGCACTGCACAGTATGCGACTGTCCGGCAGCTGCCTGTCCCCTCACCGAGCTGCCATTCTGCAAAAAAATGGTGGGTTGGGGTTTTCCGCAGAAGTCACTTTGTGTAAATGGCCCCTTTACAGCTGCCACTTACGCAACATCACTTTGATGGGAAAACCAGAGCCTCTGTGTTTACACAAAATGGCGGCTTGCTAAGGGGATGGGCAGGTGCCGGCCACTCACTGGGTGCTTGCCAGGGCATCCAGCAGCTCACGCAGCATGGCGAGCAGGTGGTGGGCAGCAGTGGAAGTTTGGCTAGCACCCAGTGGGGACGGATGGAGGTGAGTCCACCCATCCCTACCTGTTATTGCTGCCACTGCTACCGGCTAAGTGGGCCATCTGATATATGAGTCCCACCAGAGGGCACTGTTCCTAGCCCCCCCACCCCCACATTAAAGGTGCCTAAGGTTGCTCTGCTGTGCCAGGATTATAAGAAACAGTCATCTTGAATTGTTTCAGCTGGTCAGAGGCAGTTGGGACCATCACACTGTTCCTGAGTGTGGTCAAATTGGCTGTTAAGGATTTTCTGGGAGTGGCTCTGGTGCATCTGTTTACTTGGCAGGGTCAGAGTCCACAGGTATGGCAACACCCGGCGTTCTTTCTCACAAACCCATATGAGCTGATCGCAGGAATCACAGGAGTGGCCAAGTGGTCCCTGGGCAAGTTGGGGCTGATTTGCTGATTTCTCAGTTGCTTGCTTAGGGAAGCTCCAGCTTGTTTTGCAGAGCTGAGCAAGGCTGCACCTTGGGACAGGGGAGAAATAGGTTTGCTTGACATGTTAGTGCGAACATACTTCATCTTGCACTTTTGAACAAATACACAAACCAAAACTCTGTAGTTTTTTTAAATACGCACTTCTCCAAATTTTGCAACAGAGTTCTCCAATCCAAAATTGCACATACAAATGTGTATATTAATGCAAATAATATTTAAAACATGCACGATAGTAGGAAAATGGTTTGCAAAATAAATGTGTATCTTAGGCAAAATTGTGTATAAAATGCATGTACTGTATTAGGAAAAATGCATGCCAAAATCTGTACAAATTTTCATGCAAACTTCTTTTTAAAAACTTTCCAAGTTTGGGACAAATGGAATGTAGGACTGGAAAAATTAGAAACTGAAATGGACAGATTTGTCCATCCTAACCTGCATCCACCCCAATTCTCTCTAATGTCCAGTTCTCAAAATTAGCGACCCTTGGTTTTGTTCAATATCAGATCACGCTATATTCACCAGGATTGGCTGCATTTCTGTAGTGGGCATAGGAGGAACTACAACCAGACGGAGGGGAAACATTATTTTGTGTTCCTTCGTTGCACAAAACTCAGTGAGAGATCTTCAGGCTGGTTGATTGAAGCAAGAATGTTATGAAGTTATTTACAAGCAGAGGTTTTCAATTTTTCTCCCCCACCCTTCTTAAAGCTCCAATACACATCATTCACTCGAGCACGGGCGCCTGTGATTAAACGTGGTGAACTGCATGCATATTTTGATACAGCTTCCGTAGCGCGAGTTCCCTAGCCATAGCTTGTTGCCAAGTTTCAAGGTTCATTGTTCCCGTCTTTGCTAAAGAACCTTTCAAATGTTCTCTTTACCGGCACCGCTAGAAAAATAAGAAGCGGGGAGGGGGAGGATGTTGCCTGCTACATATGTGCAGGGAGAATTCACTTGATGATTTTTTTTCTTCATTTCAAAGTCTTTTCTTTTAGCACCTGTCCTTCGGTTCTGTACTTCTGCATGCAGTCAATCATTCTGCCACTGTGCAAATAACGTACATCATATGACAGCAGAAGTTAGGGGAAAGCTTTGTTACCCATTCCCTGCACAGAAAAAAAAAATGGTGGTGATGACTAGAAGGACTCTGGGGAATGGCACTTTGTCAAGACAGACCTGAAAATCACTGTCTTCTCCTGGAGAAAATAAGACACGGCCTTCTCAAGGCAGAGAAATGAATACCCCCACCCCCAAAATGAGCATGATAGGAAACACCATGGCCAGATCCTTTAGGACAGGGGTGGAGAACCTGTGGATCTCTAGATGTTGCTGTGGAACATGAGTGTGTGTGTGGGGGTGCTGTTGCACTCATGACCTGCTTGTGGCTTTCCTGTGCTGGACTGGATAGACCCTTAGTCTGATCCAGCATGGGTCTTGTTATGTTCTTGCGTTGGACTCCAATGCTTATAATCATTGGCCATTGGTCATGCTGGCTGGGGTTCATGGGAGATGGAGTCCAACAACATCTGGAGAGCCACAGGTATCCCACTCCTTCTTTAGAAACATAGTCTGGAGTCTGGCTGGGGCAAGAGTGTGACCTGAGGTCACCTTGAGCCTTGCTCTGAGGCCATAGAGGGGCCCATTCCAAGTGTGAAGGTTTCTGGAGATATCAATCACACCATCCAGGCTGAAGATGCCACTCTCCCCTTTCTTCTCTGCCATTTGATTCCAAGTCGGAAGTGCCTGCCCACTGTAGGAGGGGAGAGGCAGTAAACTGGAAGGGTAGAGGTTGGACCCCACTCATGGTCCATTGCCTGTTGGCCCACAAAATCCCGAACTTAGGACATTTCTGAGGATAGGAGAATGGCTGGCCCCAGATATTTTGGTGCCTGAATCAGAGACCAAATGGAGCCCCCACAACTGGCCAACAGTTTTAAAAAAACAAACACCAGTTCCCAGGGCTGGCTTCTTATTTTGGAGGGGCCTTGGGCAAGGCACCCTCAATGACCCTCCTTCCCCCAGTGAGTCTTTCTTCTCACCACCACTGTCACCAGCTGCTATTGCTGCTCATCCTCTTTCTCAGTATTGCTCTCACTTTCTCGCTTGACAGGCAGAGAGCCAGTGGTGTGCAGGGATATATGGACTGTGTAAAATCTACCCATCTGTGTTTCACAGATTGTCAGGCACCTTTTCTCCCATCCTCCACCCATCAACAGAATCGGATTTTTTTGTCTTTCAAATTTGTGCAAATGCACAATTGCGCAATTTCACACATGCAGAAATGTGCAAAATCCCCACATTTTTACACTTTAGCCTATGGGGGAAATGCACACTTTTGGCTGTTTTTGTTTCTTATTTTGCATGTTTTTCTACAATGAAATTTGTGCAAATTTCAGGAAAGTGAGGAAAATGGTCTGCAAGTTTGCGGAATCTGCCTGACAGTGGGAAAGCTGGTCCACTGTGGAATCCTCAGGTTGGATTCATGAAAATCCAAACTCATTTGGTTCCATTGCAGATTTCTCTGACATTCCTAATGGCATCTCCTGCTCCTCGTTCTCACCACCACCATTGTCTGGGCAGAGCGAGGGACAGGTGACCAAGCATGTTGCAATAGAGAAGAGGAGGAGCAACTCCAGGGAGCTCTTGTCAGTGGGGGTGGGCCTCTGGCAGGTGACAAACCATGCCTGCCTTTGACACCAGCTCTGCCTGCCTTCATCCATACCCTCCCTATCATGTTGCTGCCTGAAGCAGATTGCTTCAGCCTGCCGCACAGCACGTCTGGCCAATTAGGGATGGCGGAGAATTTCTCCCCGAAACTTCGGGGGGCCGAGCGCCAACGTGTTCGGCCCCCCGAACAAGTTTCGGGGAGAAATTCTCCACACCCCCCCGCCCCCCGCACCACCCCCCCCGGGACGGGACTTACCTTTGGCGAATGTCCCTCCCGGCGGCGTGTCCGGCCGGCGGTTCGTCGGGTCTTCGTCCGGGGCGGGAGCGGCAGCCGGTCTTTCGACCGGCTGCCGCCGCCGCCATTCCAATAAAAGAAAAAAAAAACAAACGCCCCCGTGATAGGCTACGTGACGATTAACGTAGCCTATCACGGCTAGATTTGCAAAGTCAGCCATGATAGGCTACGTAAATCATCACGTAGCCTATCACGGGTGACTTAAAAAAAAAAAAAAAGCACGTACGCAAATGGCGGCCCCCATAGGGAGCCGCCATTCACGTTACTTATTTGGTCTCTGTAGTCTACGTAAAGATTACGTAGACTACAGCAAAAATAAGGGCCACGCTATTTGCATTGCCCTTATTTTCGCCGTAGTCTACGTAAAGATTTACGTAGACTACAGCGACCAAATAAGGAACGCGAATGGCGGCTCCCTATGGGGGCCGCCATTTGCGTACGTGTTTTTTTTTTTTTTTAAAGTCACCCGTGATAGGCTACGTGACAATTTACGTAGCCTATCATGGCTGACTTTGCAGATCTAGCCGTGATAGGCTACGTTAATCGTCACGTAGCCTATCACGGGGGCGTTTTTTTTTTAAAAAAAACTTTTTATTTCGCTGCCGGGCGAGGCGAGGCGCCTCCTCCCCGGCCTGAATTTCGGCCGGGCGAGGCGGGAAGCCTCCCCCACCCGGCCTGAACTTCGCGGGGAGAGCAGCGAAGCGCCTCCCCCCCACCGCGAAAAGCTGCGAGACCGGGTAAGTGACTTTCGTGCACCCCTACTGGCCATGGAAATGAGCCTCCTTTCTTATCCCTTGTAGGCATCCACTCCAAATTGGCATCATCTCAGAGAAGCAAACACCGTGTATGGTCAGGTCAGAAACATTCTTCTTTATTTTGAAAATTGCTAAGTGTTCTGAGCAGGCAATTTGATGTTTTGTTGAATTAACAAGTCTGTCTCTCTGTGCGCGCGCGTGCGCCTGTTTCTGTAGTACTGGGGCACCGGTTGCAAGCCCTCAGGACAACTGTGGTGCAGTGAACCAAAGCTGAGCCTGGATGTTTGGAAAACTGGGTTCAAATTCACACTCTGTTGAAAAGCTTACTGGGTTGCATTGGACAAGGTGCTCTCTCTCAACCTTCATGTCCTGCATAAGGTTGTATTGAGGGTAAAACACTAAGAAGTGAGTTAGAGCTGAAATCAGCTGATAGATTGCTACCTGGGGCTGGACAATATTATCATATTCTGCCAGTGTGCTACGTTGTTAGCATTGGCTCCAGTCTGTTTCTAGCCCCAATTCAAAGTGCTGCTTTCTTTTTGTTTTCTTTTTAACCATAGCAGGCCTTTACAGCTCATATGCTCCACTTCCACCACACTAGAAAGTAGAGGAAACATCACAAAAGCCCACATCACCACCTTGGATACCACTTTGCCCCATCTCTGCCAGTCTGTCAACCAGACATATTATTCTGGTTTTTGAACCAGAAAGGGGGAGGGACCCACTCTTCTTTTAGGTATGGAAAAATCTGCTGGTTCTCCATTCTAGAACACTTTCTTTAGCACAGGCCCATTCCATCCCAATTGTGAATGGGTTTGTGAACAATTTTTTCAAAAGACTGAATGACAACTTGTATGAATTTTCATGTGAATATTTATACGTACAAAACTTCATACACATTTTTGTATATGTTTTCCCTAATATGCACATTTTTCCCAAGCATTTCCCCCTAATATATGCCTTTTTATACACTATTTCCCCCAATGTATGCATTTTTGTATGCAGTTTTCCTTAATGTATGCAATTCTATAGGCATTTTGCTTTTATTATTTCTTTAATTTATTCTCTGCTTTTCTGCCAAAAATGGTGCTCACAGTGACTAGCGATACTAAAATACAGGTTAAAAACAAAATCTTAATTAAAACAGAACATAAAAACATATCTATTAAAGCACCATTAAAACACAACAAAATAAATAGTCAGCACTCAACCAAGTAAACCTCGCTTCAGCAACAGACTGAGTGATATGCCAAAGACCTGCTTGAATTTTTTTTGCCTTTGGAGAAAAGGACAGCAGAGAAGGGGCCAATCTAACCTCCCTCAGCTGGGAGTTCCAAAACCTGGGAGCATCCACTGAGAAGACCCACTCTTGTGTCCCTACCAGACATACCTCCAATGGCAGCAGGACTGAGGAAAGTTCTCCATAGACAGCATAGTGAGAAGCAGAGACATCACCTTGCCGACAAAGGTCTGTATAATCAAAGCTATGGTTTTCCCAGTAGTAATGTATGCCTGTGAGACCTGGACTATAAAGAAGGCTGAGCGCAGGAGAATTGATGCTTTCGAACTGTGGTGCTGGAGAAGACCCTTACGAGTCCCCTGGACTGCAAGGAGGTCAAATCAGTCCATCCTAAAGGAAATCAACCCTGACTGCTCATTGGAAGGACAGATACTGAAGCTGAAGCTCAAATATTTTGGCCACCTAATGCGAAGAGAAAACTCCCTGGAAAAGACCCTGATGTTGGGAAAGATTGAAGGCAAAAGGAGAAGGGGACGGCAGAGGATGAGACGGCTAGATAGCATCACTGATGCAATGAATATGAACTTGAGCACTCTGGGAGAGAGCGGAGGACAGGAAGGCCTGGCGTGCTATGGTCCATGGGGTCACGAAGAGTTGGACACGACTTAACGGCTGAACAACAATATATATATATATATATATATATATATATATATATATATATAAAATTAGAGAGTTGTATCACAAAATTCAGAGAAGCATGAAAATGAAAGGAGAATTGTGATCTGGTTCACATATACATTTGGGAAGAGCAAAAGAGCTTGGTTTCTATTAAAAGGTGAACCAAATGAATTTCTCCCCCATTCCCATCCTGTTTCCTTTCCTCTTTGCCCAAAGCAGTTACCCATCCCTACCATTGACTAATCCCAAGGGAACCACACTACTCAATCCACTTTTCCAGTCCATTGCACAGGTGGGTTTCTTTCCCACAAAGCCTCTCATGTCCTTCCATTTTTCATGTTTGACTGTTGCTGGTGGAAACAATGCAGAGGAAAATGCAGAGGAAAATGGAGAGATTTATCCAAGTTGTCACTTGCAATGGGAGCTGAGAGGCTCTGTAATATTACATGCTCAATACAAAAAGGAAGAGCATTGCAGTGCTGAGCACATTAGAGAATCCTTTGTGAGTGTCTGTTCATGTTCGTCCTGCTCCCAACCCAATGGAGTGCCCATCTCTGCACCTGAAAGTACATGGAAAGAAGCCTCATTCTTGGCTGCAAGAAGCACTGGAAGTTACCCACAGGCTGCCATGCAAAGCCTGGATCAAGCAGGGGAATCTGCTGTAGGAACAGGCAACCAAAAGCAACAGGGTCTTGAAAAGCCTTCGCTACAAGGAAAGGCTAAAATATTCAGGGCTTTTTAACTGAGAGTGAGAGAAGACCAAAGGAGGGGCACATAATAGAAGTTTTTAAAATTATGCATGGTTTGGAGAAAGTGGAGTTCTTGAACTTGGGGCCATCCAATGAAATTGATGGGTGATAGCATTACAAGTGGATGTATATGTTAATTTTGGTTTATCTCAGTTCCTCATTTTCCCAGTCTCAATCTCAAACTTCAAGAATTTCTCTACTTTAAAGTCAGTTCATTTCAAGTTTTGAGAATCTTCTATAAAAAGTTCATATGAGAATTCATAAGCATTTTTTCTGCACATTTCCCCACATATGCACATTTTTGTATGCATTTTTGCTGAATGCATACATTTCTTGCAAGCATTCATCCTAACACACTGCATTCTTAATGACATTCTCCCAAATATATGCACTTTTCTGATGCATTTTCTGATTGGAGAACCCCATTGCAAAATTTGTAGAGGTGCGAATTTTGAAGGATAACTGAATTTTGGTTTGTATACTGGTTCAGAAATGTGAAATTAGCTAAGTTTGCATTAAAATGAGAACTGAACAAATGTCTTCCACATTCCTATGGCAGGTGCAGGGCAGAAAAAAGAATGCTCTTATTCACATAATGCATAATTAATCCATGGATGTGTTGCACCAAGATATGGCAATAGCCACCAACTTAGATGGCTTTCTATAGAATCATAGAATCATAGAATAGTAGGGTTGGAAGGGGCCTACAGGACCATTGAGTCCAACCCCCTTGCAGGAATCCAAGTCAAAGCATCTGTGACAAGTGGCTGTCCAGCCTCATCTTGAACGCCTCCAGTGTGGGAGAGCCCACTACCTCCCTAGGGAATTGGTTCCATTGTCGTATTGCTCTAACAGTCAGAAAGTTTTTCCTGAAGTTCAGCCGGAATCTGGCTTCTTGTAACTTGAGCCCATGATTCCACATCCTGCACTCTGGGATGACTGAGGAGAGATCCTGGCCTTCCTCTCTGTTACAATCTTTCAAGTACTTGAAGAGCGTTATCATATCTCCCCTAGGGGTGGACGAAAGTCACTTACCTGTCCTCGAAGCTTGTTCGTGGTGGGGGGGAGGCACTTCGCTGCTCCCCCCACAAAGTTCAGGCCGGGGGGAGAGGCTTCCCTCCTCGCCCGGCCGAAATTCAGGCCGGGGGGGGAGGCTTCCCGCCTCACCCAGCCAAAATTCAGGCCGGGGAGGAGGCGCCTCGCCTCGCCTGGCCGCGAACTCAAAAGTTTTTTTTTTTTTTTAAAAACGCCCCCGTGATAGGCTACGTGACGATTAACGTAGCCTATCACGGCTAGATCTGCAAAGTCAGCCGTGATAGGCTACGTTAATCGTCACGTAGCCTATCACGGGTGACTTTAAAAAAAAAAAGCGCGTACGCAAATGGCGGCCGCCATAGGGAGCCGCCATTCGCATTCCTTATTTGGTCGCGTAAGTAAATTGCGTAAGTAAATCTTTACGTAGACTACAGCGACCAAATAAGGAATGGGAATGGCAGCTCCCTATGGGGGCCGCCATTATCCGTATGCGCTTTTTTTTTTTTTTAAAGTCACCCGTGATAGGCTACGTGACGATTAACGTAGCCTATCACGGCTGACTTTGCAGATCTAGCCGTGATAGGCTACGTTAATCGTCATGTAGCCTATCACGGGGGCATTTTTTTTTCTTTTATTGGAATGGCGGGGGCGGCAGCCAGTCAAAAGACCGGCTGCTGCTCCCACCCCGGATGAACACCTGCCGAACCGCCAGCTGGACCCGCCGCCAGGAGGGAAATTCGGCAAAGGTAAGTCCCGTCCCGGGTGTGTGTGCGTGGGACGGGGGGGGTGCGGAGAATTTCTCCCCAAAACTTGTTCGGGGGGCCGAACACGTTGGCGCTCGGCCCCCCGAAGTTTCGGGGAGAAATTCTCTGCCATCCCTAATCTCCCCTCAGTCTTCTCTTCTCAAGGGTAAGCATGTCCAGTTCTCATAGGGCTTAGTTTCCAGTCCCCTGATTGTCTTGGTTGCCTTTTTCTGAACCCTCTTTAGTTTGTCTGCATCCTTCTTAAAGTGTGGTGCCCAGAACTGGACACAGTACTCCAAATGAGGCCTAACCAGTGCTGAGTAGAGGGGAACTAGTGCAAAGCCAGATTGCTCACTTGAGGGAATGATATTAAAGGCAAAACTGAAGTACTTTGGCCACATCATGAGAAGACAGGATACCCTGGAGAAGATGCTGATGCTAGGGAAAGTGGAAGGCAAAAGGAAGAGGGGCCGACCAAGGGCAAGATGGATGGATGATATTCTGGAGGTGACGGACTCGACCTTGGGGGAGCTGTTGGTGGCGACAGCCAACAGAAAGCTCTGGTGTGGGCTGGTCCATGAAGTCAAGAAGAGTTGGAAGCGACTGACTGAATAAACAACAACATATTAATGGAGGATAAGGATATCTATGACTGTTAGCCATGTTGACTCTATGGGACCTCCACATCTAGAGGAAATGTGCCACTGAATGTGATTTTCTGGGCAGTGGGCCATGAATGGGAGAGAGATATTACCTTCATGCCCTGCTTGTGGAATTCCAACATTGTGCAGTGGGATGCCATGTTAGAATGGGACTGGGGAGGCCAGAGCTTAAATTGCAGCTCAACCATGAATGGTCCTGCTCTTCTCTCTCACTGTAACCCACCTCAGAGGAAGCTTGGGAAGATAAATATGGATTGATGTTGATTAGTATGTTGATTGAATGGGGGGGGGGGAATGTATGTTGATCTCCCTGATCTCCCTGGAGAATGGTTGACAGATACAAACATAATGCAAAAATAATAACAGTGGAAACGCTGAACAGATATCTGGAGGTGTGGATGAACAAACAATCTGAGGCTTAATTCAGGTGAGATGGGTGTACTGTGGGGGAGAAACCTGCTGATCTGGATGGAGGTGTGCGACTGGGGTTGGATGGGGGTTGCACTCACCCTGAAGGGCCAAGTGTATCTTTTGGGTATTCTTGTGGACTCAGCATTATATAGGTAAGTGCAGGAGGTATCAGTTACCAGAAGTGCCTTCAATCATCTTTGGCTAGCTGTATCCCTATATGGCCCCTTCATGGATCACTGCGTTGTTGTGGTGAAGGGGCTTGCATAACTCAGTGAAGACATAAGCTATGCCGTGCAGGGCCACCCAAGATGGACAGGTCATGGCAGAGAGTTCTGACAAACTTGGATTCCTGCATTGAGCAGGGGGTTGGACTTGATGGCCTTGTAGGCCCCTTCCAACCCTACTATTCTATGATTCTATGATTCTAAAATGTGGTCCACTGGAGAAGGAAATGGCAACCCACTCCAGTATTCTTGCCAAGAAAACCCCATGGAACGTATCACAAGGCTAAAAGATATGATGCCGGAAGATGAGCCCCTCAGGTCGGAAGGCGCCCAATATACTACTGGGGAAGAGCAGAGGGAATTTCCAAGCAGCGCCGGAAAGAGTGAAAGTGCCAGAAAGAGTGACTGGGCCAAAGCCGAAAGGACACTCAGCTGTGGATGTGTCTGGTGGTGAAAAGAAAGTCCGATGCTGAAAAGAACAATATTGTTTAGGAACCTGGAATGTCAGATCAATGAATCAAGGTAAGCTGGAGGTGGTCAAACATGAGATGGCAAGATTGAACATCAGCATCTTGGGAATCAGCGAACTAAAATGGACAAGCATGGGCAAACTTAATTCAGGTGACCATTATATCTACTACTGTGGGCAAGAATCCCTTAGAAGAAATGGAGTAGCACTCAGAGTCAATAAAAGGGTAGGAAAAGCAGTACTGGGGTACAATCTCAAAAATGATAGAATGATCTCAGTACGAATCCAAGGCAAACCATTCAACATCACAGTAATTCAAGTCTATGCCCCAACCACTGAGGCTGAAGAAGCTAAGGTTGATTGGTTCTATGAAGACCTAGAACACCTTCTAGAACTAACACCAAAAAAAGATGTCCTCTTCATCATAGGGAATTGGAATGCTAAAGTAGGAAGTCAAGAAATCACCGGGATAACAGGCAAGCATGGCCTTGGTGTACAAAATGAAGCAGGACAAAGGCTAATAGAGTTTTGCCAAGAGAACATGCTGATCATAGCAAACACTCTTTTCCAACAGCTCAAGAGGTGACTCTACACATGGACATCACCAGATGGTCAATATCGAAATCAGGTTGATTATGTCCTTTGCAGTCAAAGATGGAGAAGCTCTATACAGTCAGTAAAAACAAGACCTGGAGCTGACTGTGGCTCAGATCATGAGCTGCTTGTTGCAAAATTTTGGCTTAAATTGAAGAACGTAGGGAAAACCACTAACCATTCAGGTATGACCTAAATCATATCCCTTATAAATATACAGTGGAGGTGATTAATAGATTTAAGGGATTAGACCTGATAGACAGAATGCCTGAGGAATTATGGACAGAGGTCCATAACATTGTTCAGGAGGCAGCAACGAAATCCATCCCAAAGAAAAAGAAATGCAAGAAACCAAAGTGGCTGTCTGATGAGGCTTTACATGAGGAAAGAAGGGAAGTGGAAAGCAAGGGAGAAAGGGGAAGATATATCCAACTGAATCCAGATTTCCAAAGAATAGCAAGGAGAGACAAGAAGGCCTTCTTAAATGAACAATGCAAAGAAATCTAGGAAAACAATAGAATGGGAAAGAATAGAGATCTTTTCAAGAAAATCAGAGATATCAAGGGAACATTTTGTGCAAAGACGGGCATGATAAAGGACAAAGAAGGCAGGGACCCAACAGAAGCAGATGAGATTAAGAAGAGGTGGAAAGAATACACAGAAGAACTATACAGGAAAGAGCTTAATGTCCCTGATAGCCATGATAGTGATGGCTAGATAGCATCACCAATGCAGTGAATATGAACCTGAGCACACTCTGGGAGATAGCGGAGGATGGGAAGGCCTGGCGTGCTATGGTCCATGGGGTCATGAAGAGTCCAAAACGACTTAACAACTGAACAACAATCCCTATATGGAGAAAGTGGGCCTGGATTAGGGATGTGCGAATCAGCAAAACTTGAGTTCACCAGAGTTCTCCAAATACCATGGTTACTCGAGTCTGATTCAGATTGGAAACTTGCTTTTTTTCCTTTTCTCATGAAAATCCATGGGTATTTTTGTGCGTATTTTTCCAAATGTATGCATCAGTTGTACACATCTTTGAAGTGTACACACTCTTCTCCCATTGATTAAAACATATTTGTGTACATTTTCCAAAAGTTCACATTTTTTCATGTGCATTTTTTCAAATGTGCACATGCTGTTGAACACATTTTTTTTGGGGGGGAGGGACAAATCACATTGCAAGGTGAGAAATGTATGGATGTCTCCCACTGTTTACATCTGAGTCCATGTTCAGTCCAGAAAGTGCAAACTGGGCAAATCCTGATAAAACCAAACTGAAATGGATTCCTCATATATCCCTAACCTGGATACAGTCATTCATACCTTGGTTACATCCAGACTAGACTGTGTCCTCAATATACAGCTGCCTTTAAAGGTGGTCCAGAAGCTTCAGCTGGGGAAGATTGGAGCCACCCAGATGCTTGCAGGGGCTGATCAGAGCACATAATACTAATTCTGTACCAGCTGCACTGGTTTGGGGGACCAATTTAAAGTGTTGGTGATTACCTTCAAAGCCCTAAATGGCTTGGGTCCAAGGTATCCGAAGGACTGCCCACATCTGCATGAACCTGCCTAGGTGCTAAGATCAGCCCTGGAGCCCTTGGCCACATGCTCACCAGTTAGCCCTACCTGTTAGCCCTGCCTGCCTTTCCTGTGGTGTCCCTAGCCTTATGGAATAACCTTCAGGAGGAGGTATACCTAGTCTTTACTCCCACTTGGTCTGGGGTTGGAGGCAGTCTGGAGGTTCACACAGGTGCTGGGATCCATCTAGTGCTGCTCTTAGACTCTGCCCTTAGTCACAGTGGGGATAGAGCCCAATGGTCTGAGGTCCATAAAAGAGAAGAAGGACTATGACCCAAGGGGAAACAGAAGCAATTATGTGTGAGGCAATACCCCCATTTTTATTGCAGACCAGGAAGGAGGAGTGCCTCTGGGAAGAGTCAATAGGGGAGTCACTGGCCTTACAGGATATAGATAGTGGGGTTTGTGGATGCAGATGGGGGCGGTGGGGTGGGTGGGTGGTGCACCACTATATACACGGTTAGGTGACTTTCCCCCCTTTATCTTGACATGGACTCAGACAAATACAACATGCAATATTGGGGATAGGGTGGGGAGGCGAGGATCATAGGGCTAATCCTTCTGCACAACGAGATCTTCAGGTTTGGGCTTTGTGCAATTGCTAAACTGTCTATTAAAAAAAAATAGTTTCCACCTCCAGCAAATTTCCTGTTTTTTTTTTTTTGCAGGATGGGATGGGGGTGGGTGGGTTATGGCATTCCTTTTCCCCTTATCTTCACCCAGCCAGCATAAAATGTTCCCATCTGCTGTGCTGAATGGTATTTACACTGCCAAGGGAATGTAAAGGCAGAGTTCTTAGATTGCCTGACAGTAAGCCCGATACAGTCTCTCTTTCTTCCCATCCAAGTCCGCCCTGCTCCCTGCATGAGGCAGAATACACCAGGCAGTCACCATATCATCACATAAATACTTTCTCTGTCTTGGAGAGATAAACCCATCACTCAACAAGCTCCCAAACAGGTGTTTAGCTCGCATGTAGATTCCCCTCTCCTCCCTGCCGCCACCACTTCCCTCTCCCCCCCTCCAGCTGCTAATCTCTCTTGGTGGCATTGCTCATCTTGTTCTAACATCATGCAACACCCCAGTGCACCATTCTCTGAGTCAGCAAAATGGGGTGGGGGCGCTCTGGTTTGCAGCTGTCATAGTCTGAGAAGATGAGAGGATGGATTTTGAGTCCCAGCAGTGGCTTGTTAGGAGCTCTGTAGGAGGAATGTTGTCTCTGAAGAGTTGCTGACTCTTCATTCAGAGAGAGAGAGAGAGAGAGAGAGAGAGAGAGAGAGAATCCTTCTTAATGCTTGAAACCAAAGTGTAAAAAAGCAGCAGCTGCTAGAATGAGCATCTTTCTGACACTCCAAAGCTGTGCTCCTATTTGTGTTTACTTTGTAGTGAACCCCATTGGTTTCACTGGAGTTTACTTCTAAAGAAGTGCACTTAGGTTTGCTTTGGTGGGGGATCTGAATGGAACTTGGTCTTGACAAAAGAGGTTAAAAGGGGAGAAGGTTTTCCCACACAATATGTTTTCCAAGCCCTGAACTCACTTTCATCTCTGATGTGAGGTTAAAATGAGTTAGAGGCTGAGTGGGTGAATCAGAGGTTACAGTGCAATGAAAAGGGAGTTGTCCAATCCCAAAGAGATCAGGGGCTCTGATTCACCTCTCTTTCAGTCCAGAAGAGGTGAATGCATGAACATCAACACTGGTATCTTGCGTGGGTGCAGTTCACAGTTCCCTAGAGAAAGACAAAGACCTTTGGAAAAACCCAAGAGAGCCAGGAAGAGGAGTGTCATGACTGAAACATCGTCAGATATCTTGTCCATGTAGGTGCAGATTGGGCTAAGAACTGTTGGACAACAACTTCTGAATCTATCCAGGACAAGCTTGTGACTTGACCTAGTACCAGAAGATATTTTCTTGGAGGAATATATTCCATTTCTGGACCAAACACATTTTGGATAAAGTTGAGTACCCTGCCAGACCCCTTCCCCCAAGGTCATCTTACGGAAATTGCCCCACATGAGGAGTCTGTAACACTGAGGGACTCAATGCACCCCAAATGGTCACATCCCCAGCTCCAGAACTGCCACAATCAACCCCAGGAGCAGAGATGGTGATGGGTCATAACCAAACCACAGGCCAGAAGGTGTAACACACATCTAGTAGCATAAAACTTTCCACATCTGTGCCCTACTACTGGGGAGCCATTGTGAACCTCAGTGTATGCTGGATTCAGGGAGCCACTGCTTCTCTAAGAAAGGTTGGGGCATGACAAGCAGGTATAAAGCCTCTCCTTTACTGCCTGGAAGTTGCTAGTGCAACTCCTTGGTTGGACAGTTCTTCTACTGCATCCCTGCTGGACAGCTCACTAGCCTCACCAGGAAGATGAAGAATCCCAAGGAACTGGGATTGACAAGGCATTGACAGAAAATGGGATAGGATGCTGATTGTGTAAGCCAGAGATAGCCAGCTTCTGGTTCCTCAGAAACTATCCTATTCTCCAGGTCCTTATCTGGGTATTGAAACAAACCAAAGCCTTGTAATAAGATTCCCATCACCTATGTAGTGGTACAGTCTAGTTAGATACAAAGCATATGTGAGAGCATTGATTGGAGAGCAGGTTGAAGAATAAATGTGGTTCATAGGAAGCTGTTTTCTATATGTGTCAGGACACTGGTCCATCTGGCCAATTATTAGCTACTGAACTGGCAACAGTTCTCAGAGACGACAGGCAGGGATTTCCCCCAATACATACCACTGTTTTTTAATGGGCTATGACTAGGGATGGTGGAGAATTCCGCCAAGGATTTCAGTGAGGCTGAATGCACTGGCATTCGGCCCCCCAAAATCCATGGCGGAATGGCCTGCCCCCCCGACCCCCCACAGATTCCGCCTAGGATGAGGCTTACCTGGGGCGGATGTTCCGGACGACGGCGGCTCCAGTGGCTCTGGCGGTGGCTGGTCTTTCGACTGGCTGCCACGGCCGCCATTTGCTTCATGGTCTTTGCCATGATAGGCTACATAAGTATTTATGTAGCCTATCACGGCAAGCCAAGCCAAAACAAAAACAAAACACGGCGTACGCAAATGGCGGCGGCTACAGCAGCCGCCATTTGCGTTCCCTATTTTTCACCGTTTTAGCCTATGTAAATATTTACGTAAGCTATTATGGCGGAAAAAAAAGGACCACAAATAGCGTGCACTAGGCTATTTGTGTTCCCCTTTTTTTCTGCCATAATAGCCTACGTAAATATTTACGTAGGCTAAAACGGCGAAAAATAGGGAACGCAAATGGTGGCCGCTGTAGCCGCTGCCATTTGCGTATGCTGTGTTGTTGTTTTTTGCCCAGCCGTGATAGGCTACGTAAATACTTACATAGCCTATCACAGCAGCCTGGCTGGATGCAAATGGCGGCTGCTACGGCGGCCGCCATTTGCATCTGCGGCAGCCCATCCGCGGCCGGAACTCCGGCCGCGGACGGGCCTGGCCGGCTGCTTCGCAGAGCCACTGGGGAGCGGAGCTGGCCGGGCAGGATTCCAGGGGGGAGGACCGGATCGCCTCTGCCCCGTCGAGGATTCTGGGGGGAGGGACGGAGTGCCTCCCCCCCCACCGCAAATCAATTCCACGAAAAGGTAAGTGACTTTCGTACATCCCTAGCGATGAGAAGTGCTTAACTGATACTTAAAGGATGTGCTCCAGCAGTGAATTTTACATGATCCAAATGACAGGCAGATGGCCTCTCACCTTTTTGGAATGAAATGGCTTCAGTTATACAATTCCATAGTTACGTTGCATCATGGTCTTTGCAGTCTTATAGCAGGAGTGGGCAACCTGTGGCCCTCAACCTAATTTCTAAAGCTTTCTGCCAGCAATCAGTTTCGACCTCTTGCAAGAGCCATCTGTTCCTCCTCCAGGAGCAAACTAGGTGGGTGGAAGGGGGGTGTGGGTGGCAGAGAGAAAGAAAGAGAGAGTGGGGGGGGAGAGGGTGGTGGTGATATTTTTGCTCTTTAGGTGGGTCCAAAGTCCTGCTCACCATTGTCTTTGGCACCACCCACTGCCACCATGCAGCCCCCAATGGATTACCCCCAAAGCGATGCAGCCTCAAATATCCCGAGACTGCAAAAAAAAAAGCTGAAATGCACCCTAGGCTTCATTGAAAAGCCCGAGATGATTTTGAGGTCACAGCAATGCATCACTGGTTTCTGTAGCCTTAAGGCTTCAAAAGGCTGATAGACAGCAGTCATTTATGTAAGCAGGGAGGAATTTGGAACGGCTGCTGCAAGAATTCATGGGTCTGGGCTGAGCAGGGATGTACAAAACCCCTTCAAGAATTTTCACTTATTTTACTGAAAATCCTTTTCTCTCCACCCCACCTCTTTTTGCAGTTCCTGGAAATTTTCCAGAGGAGGAGCCATGGGGCAGTGCCCTAGCTGGTCTGCTTCTGCTGGATCCATTGTACTTGCAGGACTCACTGCTTGTCAATGGGTCTTCTGTGCCTCTAAAAATAACCCCCAGAAATGAGCAGGAAGGCTCACTTCCAGAATGGGACAGGTCAGCAGAGCTCTGTTCTGCAAGCGCTGCTGACCTCTCCGTTCTGCAAATGAGCATCCTCACTTGTTTCAGGTGATTTTTAGAGGCACCAAGCCCCATTGTGCAAGTGGTAGGTCCTATGAGTGCATGGGCACAGTAGGACACTACTCTCAGAGATGTTGGAAAAATCTTCAACAGAATCAAATGAGTTTGGATTTTCATGAATCTGGCCTGCAGATTCACCAGCAGACTGGCTCTCCCCTTGTCAGGTGGATTCCATGGAGTTGCAGGCTGATTTTCTAACTTTCTCCAAAAATACATAAAATAGTTTAAAAAAGAAAACACTGGCTAAAAATATGCATTTCCCCCATAGGCTAAGACGTGAAAATGCACATTTGGGGGGAATTTGCAAATTTTTGAATGTGTGAATTTGCACAATTGCACATTTGTAGAAATTCAGAAACAAAAAGAATCAGATTCTGTCAATGGGCAGATGATGGCATGAAAGGTGCCTGACAATCTGTGAAAGACAGATAGAACAGACTTTACATCATCTGTAATCCCTACTCCCTTGGGTCCATGGTGGCTTAGTGGTTAAGACACTGAATTGCAAACCGGAAGGTCAGCAGGACAGCAGTTCGAGACCCGAGTGCTGTGTGATGGAGTGAGCTCCCGTCTTCAGTCCCAGCTTCTGCCAACCTAGCAGTTCGAAAGAAAGAAATTGCAAGTAGATAAATAGGTACCACTTCAGCAGGAAAGGTAACAGCATTCTGTGCACCTCGGTGTTCAGTCATGCTGGCCACATGACCACGGAAGCATCTTCGGACAGCGCTGGCTCTTCGGCTTAGAAATGGAGATAAGCACCACACCCTAGAGTCGGAAACGACTGGTTGGGGACACCTTTACCTTTAATCCCTACCCTCAGTGTCCACTTTGGATTTCATTTTAGGTGAACTCCATTGACAAGCCAGGATTGTGTGAAACCTTCTTGAGAAAGTCCTGCTAATAGTATTAATATTCTCTTGCCTTATCTAAAGAATGCCTCAGATGTTTTGCTCAAGGAAGACCCTAAAGGTTCATTACAAACTCAATGTTAAGGTGAACATTCAGGGGAACTCCAGGGTAGAGGAGCTTCAGAATTCCAACTGGAACAGCTGACTAATTCTATTCCACTAATGTAAAAACAGAGGAGATAATAAACCAATCCCCCATACTTTCATATGAACTAGAGTCCAAACAAGTTGACTTTTTGGTGTGACCTTGTATTTATTTGTTTTATCTTTTTTGTTTTATTTATTACACTTTTAGATTGCCCAATAATTGGAGTTTTCTGGGCAGTGTATAAGTAAAGTAAAAACATTAAAAATACTAAACATGTGTAAAACCAGCACTCAATAAAACCAAGAAAAAATGTCTGCAAGGGGTAAAAACAACACCGCATATAAAACAGAAGTAAAATCAGCCAGTACATCCCACCAGTAATGTGAGTGAGGAAACATGTTATGATTCAACCCATTTTTCCAAGATTTTCTCCAGGACATCAGTCCCAATCTGGATATGTCTGGAAGCATTCATAAGGCCAGTTCAATGGTAACTTGCCCTGAATCCAAAGTAAATTCATGTCACCCTCACCATGTAAAAAGCAATTGTGCAAATTATCCCAAGGAGTGTGTCATTCTGGCAAGCGGGCCATGCCACCATGTCCTTTGAAGTATGGATTGGCAACAACGAGGATCGACTTCTGGGACATGCAAAAATTAGCTTCTCCATCTGCCTTACAACAGCATGACTGCTTTTCATGTCGCGTAGACAGCTTTCTCCTTGTATTAGATGTTTGCAGTCCATATTGTGTTGAGTAGTGTCAGCTACAATCAGGCATGAAATATGGAATGCTTGCTATATTATTCGCTCCCTCCCACTCTCCCATTTACTGGAGTTTTTAATTTTCTCTGGACTTTGCTTGAGCGATTTCCAGAGAGTGCCCTTCTTATTTTCCTGTGTGACTCCCGATAGAAAACATGCTAAACGCTTCCAAAGACAGAGCTGCATCTCATTAAGGACATGTAACCCATGAAATAGTTCCAAACCATTTCTGAAGACCTTCTTTTAGTCTTTTGAGTGCCATTCTTGTAGCTAATGAAGCACAGGGAGCTAGGAACGGGTGAGTATTCTGTTTGATTTGTTGTTGGGCTTTTGTTTTTGCTTTGTTTTGTTCATTTTTAAAAAACAGCTCACCAAAATTCACATTTTTCCTCCATAAATGGGAAGGTGAGGACTTGATTTTTTTTTTTTTTTAGCGAATGCAGGAGAAATTGAAAATGACAGATCATCCACCCAGGCCCACGGCTTTGACTCCCTAGCTCTTAAAAGTCCGACTCTGATCTCCTGTGTATTCAACTATGTTAGCGCTGAATTGAGGTTGCCACCTCTATTTTTTCTGATAGGGTCCTCATCTTTCAGCTCTGTGGCAGGCAGATACAACACAGTCGTCACCATGCTGGGAATAGCTGTACCTACTGAATTTGGCTGGCATAGCTGGGTGAAAATGTCATTTTGGGAGGCACAGAAGGACCAAGTGCACAGTTCTCCTGGACGCTGAGCTAGCTGGGGAAGCCCAGGCGGCTGCAGTGTCCAGGAATGCTTTTCACCAGCTTAGGCTGGTATGCCAACTGTGTCCCTATCTGGAGAGGATGGACCTTGCCTCAGTTACCCACGCACTAGTGACATTCAGGCTAGACTAATGTAATGCGCTATACGTGGGGCTGCCTTTGAAGACGGTTCAGAAACTCTCATCTTTTGTTTTTTCTTGCTTTTCTTTATATTTTTTTATTTCAAAATAGATATGGTATGCTGTATTTAAATTAATTGTTTGAGGGTACAATGTGCACTTATATATCTAGTATAAAATATAAAATATATTACTGACTGTTGAAGGTTTAATTTAACTTTTATTATTATATAACACTATATTCCTTTAAAAAAAATATTATTATTATTATTAGTAATAATCTATGCTACTGGGAATGAACTGTAGACCTGTTTCTTGGATATCAAATTGATGATATGATATTGAAATGTAAGGTTGTTTATTAAACTGTAAGATTGTTAAGGTTATAGATATAGTTTGTAAAATAGAATGGCATTGGAGGCTGCGGGGTATTGGAGTTTAAATTTAATTCTTTAAGAGGGAGGGAGAGGGAGTGGGGAATGGGAAAGAATTTTCTTCCTTTTTCTTCACCCCCTTTCCTCCTCCTTTTGCCTTTTTTCCTTTTTTTATTTCTTTCTTCCCTTTTTGTTCTCTTTTTGTTATTATGGTGTCCTCATCAGAATACTGTATTGTTGGGAAATTCTAGTATTGATCAGGTTGTTGGTATGTTTGGTATTGTATATTTCATTTATAAAGATAAAATCAAATATATTTTTTTAAAAAAGAGAAGATGGTTCAGAAACTCCGGCTTGTACAGAATGCGGCTGCCTGAGTACTGGTGGGGGTGATTTGATTCAATCATATAATGCCTATACTGTGCCAGCTGCAGTGGCTGTTACCGGTGCGATTCCGAGCCCAATTCAAAGTGCTGGTTTTGACCATTGATGCCTTAAGCAGTTTGGGACCAAGTTACTTGAAGGATCACCTTCATCCATATCAGCCTGCCTGCACTTTAAGATCGGAAAGAGCGGCCCTTCTCATTTGCCCACCTGTGAAAGCAGTCAGGTGTGTGACCACACATGAGAAGGCCTTTTCTGCAGTGGCTCCTCATCTTTGGAACAAGCTGCCATCAGAGGTCCGCCATGCTCCGTCACTGCAGACTTTTAAGAAGGACTTGAAAACATAGTATTTTACCTTGGCCTTCTCCTGATATGACTGCTGTTGTTGCTGTTTCTGCTGTTAACATCATAGTTGCTTTTATTGTTGGCTTTTATTGTTGTTCTTATGTTTTTATCACTTTTAATATTTTAACTGTTTTTATCTATTTTATTGCTGTGAGCCACCTTAGGAGGGCTTCTGCCCTGAGATGTGGCCAAGAAATATTATAAATAAATAAAGTATGTAAGTAAGTAAGTAAGTAAGTAAAAAAAATGGTTCATTTTTCCCTAGGAATTTACCAAAATGTACATTTTTTCATATCTGGGATGGAAAGGGCTTGAGACTGAAAAATTTAGAAGTGGGACAAAGCAAAACTGAAAGATTTGTTCATACTTTTCGACAGCCAGTCTCTATACTTGGAGATTTCTCATAAATAAAGGTGGGTGGGTGGGGAGAGAAACACCATTGTCAATGATTTCATCCCATGGGGCTGGTCCAACTGACAGTATGTTCCAATGTTGATATGTCCAAGGCAAGACTGTATTCTGTTGACAAATACTTTTGAATGCACATCTGACATTCAAAATGTGGACAACTTGAAAAGAATCTAATTGATTGCAGTCAGTGTGCTTGGTTTTCAATTCACAATAAATAATCTGCTGTTTGTAATGCATGTGTTGGTAATAATTCTCAGTGATAACAGCAACACAGTTTTGCATCTTTCTGTCCACCTGTTTTCTCCTCCTGAGCTGCTCTAGTGGTGTGGGTTGGTGAGGTACTGTCAGACAGTGATTTGGGGAACACAAGACATCAAAGATCTCTAGTATTGGAGGCAGTATGGCTCTGATTACCAATTTCTGGAGAAGGCGGGTGGGAGGGTGCTGCTGCAATCTCATCCTGCTTGAACACTTTCCACAGGTAACTGGTTGGCCACTGTGGGAACAGAATGCTGGACTAGATGGACACTTGGTCTGATCCAGTATGGCTCTTTTGATGTCCCTATGTTCTTAAGCCCTTTCTCTTGGGAGACAGTGCCCCAAATGCTCCATATGAACAGCTTAGGGCAGTACCACTGCTTTCCCCAAATGTAGGAAGGAATTCTCCAACTCCATCTCAGACTATTTGCATGGCTAGAGATGAACAACATCCAACACAAATATTTTATGTCTAAATTCACTCCTAACATTTACCAGGCATTGTGCCGGTATGACACCAGAAATCTATGCATGGTCCAGGAAATATCCAGAAACTCTGGGCAATTCTCAAACTCTGAGATTGGCCAGGAGGACCACTAGACACTTTATACAGCTTTTCTGCTGCTGGATTCCTTCCTTGGTCAGTAATACATCTCTCAAGATCCATTGTATTATGGGTTACAGACATGATTTCACATGGGCTACAGGCATGGTGGAGAGCATGGGTTTCCAGATGTTGTTGGATTGCAACTCCCATCATCTGTCATCACTGGTTATGCTGCCTAGGGCAGATGGGATTTGCAGTCCATCAACATCTGGTGTGCCACATGTTCCCCACCTCTGGGTTACTGACATGGTTTTAAATCATGTGTCAACCTTCTCCAGCTCCCCCAATATGCAACAATACAAGAACCACCCATGCTACCTGCTCTTGTGGGGGAAGCAATGTTTGGATGAAGTTTTGCATTGCTCTCGGCAGAACCTAACTCACCAATTACCCTCAGCTCCTTTGAGATGCAACCTGATTTTCAGGCAATTTAATGACTCCATCCTGAGCTATGTGGAATTCCTGCTCCAGTGAATCTGGGCTGCTTTGCAAGGCAAAACAGTGTTTGACAGCACTGCACAACAGCATACCGCCCCTGCCTTTTTTTTTTTTTGCAGGGGAGAGGAGAGAAATATCTGTTACAGTAGTAAATTGATTAAAAATGGCCAATCCAATCAACAGCCCTTAAAACAGAGGTCCTGATCCAGTGCCTTTCTTGGGCCTAGGAAACTGCTTGCTCCCATGAATAGAGAAGACAATGCCTGATTCCACAGAGAACTGCTCTATTTAGAAACAACCAGAGTGATGATTTCATTGCTGCAGGTGTGCTGGTGGTTTGCCTTCACATCTGCAGCCCAACTCAATTCCTTCTGGACCTTCTGCTCCCTGCCAGTCATTTTGTGTGTGGCCTGCTGTTCTTGAATTGACAGCAGAAAGCCTGAGAAGAATGAACATTCTCTTTGGAGCATCTGGCTAAACAGCATCTCACTGCCTGGACCACACCCCAGCCTTGTTTCTGTCTGCCTGCTGTTATCTATGGACTTCCCTTTGATTCTTCTTGGGCACACCAGCCTTCCTGTCCCAGCTTTGTCTTTCTAGATCAAGTGCTTGACTCAGGCCAAGACTCTGTGTTGTTTTCTATGCTCAACAAATTAAAATTCAATGTCTCCAACAATCACAATTCTGCACCAAGAAAAGTGGGCTCTGGATCCTGAAGACATAATTCAAATTAAGTCATTTAAGTTCTTTCATTTTAAATAATTCAGTCTGCAACTTTTTACTCTTTTTCCACTATTCTTAAAGTGCAGGATGAACCAAACTTAAGACTGTCGAAATTCTCAGAGTTCAAGAGAAATGGAACTTAACACTGGAAAAAATGAGGATGTGAGAGAAACCCAAATGGACCGAGTTCTCCATCCTTATTTCTTGCTGGTTCTTCTGGATTTGTTCCTGTCTGGATTTGAGTGTACTTGATCTTAGCCCTCCAAGCAAGGGCCTCCTTCAGCCAGGTTGTCACAGCACCCCACAGAATAAAGGAACCAGTGACACCTTGCTGGTGTTCTCCCACTCCCGGCAGTGCATGTCTTCACTTAGGCTGTTGGGTGCATGGAATCCAGAGCAGAACAAGTTAATAATGCATCTTGCCTGCCAAGTCTTGATTCCTGGCCCACTTTCTTGTAAAAACAAACAGTCCGAGACGTAGATGTATGCAGTCAATCAGCATATGAAAAGGAGAGCAGGATTCCACTGAGTCTGTCACTGGCTTCCAGGCCCCATTGAACATGGTTGCTTTCCAGGGATGGTGGCAACAGGCAATGGCACAGCTTTGCAAATGCTGGCAGAGTCCACAGTCTCTGGGCAATGTTCCCAGATTGAGATGCAGGGAGGAGCGGAATGTATCAACATTAGAAAACTACTCAGCACAGAAGAGGCGGTTTGGAAGAGAATGCTTCGACGCATGTTACTTTCTCTGGGTGGCGTTTGGGCATGTGATTTCAAATTGGCCCATGTTTGTTTGAATCACCTGATAAAAAGATGAAATAGTTGTCCTTTTTTCTGGCTTCCATTCCTGGAAGAAAGAGAAGGAAGGAAGGAAGGAAGGAAGGAAGGAAGGAAAGTATTTTCTTTTCTTGTGCAGCAGTGCCAAGGAAGAAATGCACAACATCACAATCTGGTCCTCAGAGAAAAAGTTTCATTGAAGAAGGGAGGTTGTGGCTGTTGGAGTATGCCATCTTTTCTTTCCCCTAATGCCTCTATGAAAACATGTGATGTGGGGAAACACTTCAGCCCACAGATCCATCAACAGCAGCTCTGTTGCCGCTTGTGAAAATATAGGGAGACAAGGAGCTTGCCTTGAGACAAGTAAGAAATATTTTCCTTTTCTATTTTTAAAGATAGAAGAAAAGAGGGCAGACTGCTTCTGCTTATAACTTGGTAAGACCCTGTCCCCCCCAAACATCTCCACAAGCAGCAATGGAACTGCAATCAGCAGTCTGATTTCTTCCCTCCCCACAGAAAAGGTTCTTCCTACTGCCCCCCCAAAAGCATGTTTCCTGCTTACCATCCCCACCCCTGCTTTCCAGTGAAAGGGGGTGGACAAAAGCTTTGGTTCAGGTCAACCTCAAATGCTTTAGCTGTTCTTCACATGGAAGGTATTCTGACAAGGTGGTTGTTCCAGTTTTTAGACTTGCAAAATTATGGGGACAAATCCCATAGTAAATGCTTGCAAAACATTATGGGTAGGCATAGCTTGCCACATTTGGGGCCATTTTGGTGACTGCCACCTGTCCAGAGTTCTGTCTTGAGACTCTGTCAGGCCTCAGCAAGGGTCAGGATCCAGATAGTCAGGTTCCAGGTCCTGGAGCATGGGTGGGGGGCACGGTCTATCAGTCCAAGTAGGTCAGCAGGTACAAACCTGGAGGACAGGGACTGGTCCTTGGGATCAGCTGGCTGGGTGTTCAGGCAAGCTGGAACTGCAATCTAGATGATGCCCTTGGAGGATGGAGCATAGTCTGCTTGATTTGCAGAGCACTGATGGAGTAGAAGGCAAGGCACTTGAACCTGACCTCTAGAAGCCCCAGTCTAAGACACCCTCTGGCACCCTACGGACCACATGGGGCATGGGTTACAATCTCACAGGTGTTGCTAGTTGGAAGAAGTATCTGAAGCTGGAGAGTTTGTCACAGAAAGTTGTCTGAAAGCAAAATTTGCAGCAAAACTGAGGGTTCCTGCTCCAGCCACCTTGAGTGCCATTTTGCGTAGAAAGGCGGGGTACAAATCCAATTAATAAACAGATGAAATGCCTGCAAATTCTGAGGGAAGTCAGAAGTGCATCAGTAAGACTAGCAACATTATTCAGGAGCATTTCGCAGACCCTTAGTGATGGACCCATACATGTGCATGTGTGTAGAGATGTTGTGGGAGTCTGAGAATGGGGTGGAGTCCAACAAACTCTTCCCTGCTCTCAGCCTCCCAGACCGCATTTGCTGAGCCACTGCCACTCATCAGACTTGCTCGCTGGGTGCCCAGATGGCCTATGAGCACTTGACGGCTGCCCAGCCTCTTAGGGAGCGGCCGTTTCACATAAAAATGGTGGCTTGGGGGTTTCCAGATGTGTAACATTACGTAAATGGTGGCTGTAAAGAGGCTCAAAATGGACCATTCACGCCTTGAATGTTGCGGAAATGGCCCCTTTGCAGTCGCCATTTATGCAATGTTACATATCCGGAAACCCCTGAGCTGCCATTTTTACACAAAATGGTGGCTCGCTAAGAGGGTGGGCAGCCATGCGGTGCTTGCTGGGCACTCATCGGGCATGCCAGTGGTTTGGGAGGCAACTCAGCAAAACCGGATGGAGGTGAGTCCGCCCATCCCTATGTGTGTGTTGAATTGGAGCACCGGGGTTGCCAGAGGAGAGATTGTTGGTGTGCTTGTGTGCATGTTTGTTTACATCTCTGTGTGCTTTTACCTCCAACGCTCTTTTTATTTAAAGTCTTCTTGTATGCCCAGGGAGCCTCTTCAGAACAGGGTGAGATAGAGAGGCAAAATCCCCAGGAGATCACGGGGACGATTAAATGAAATGGATTCGCTCATACATTAATGGGAAGAACTGAAGTGGGAGCCTGGGTCTATAGCTTATTCAAGGCATGCCTCCTGCCTTCAAGCCTCAATGCAAGATTCATCAAGCGACTGCCTTGTCAGAAAAAACTACAGAGACATCCCAGGAAGAAAAAAAAAAATGTGTGCTGGGCTAAGAGAAGCTCTGCGTAATAGACCTGGGCTGAATTTACAAACAGAAGGTAGGGTGGCCACTTATGCATCACCAAAAAAGGATGAAATGCATCACCCCAAAAGAAGACAGAAGAGCACACAGATCTGCATAAAATGTGTACAGGCTCATTTATGTGTACAGAGAAAATTTAGAAATAATTACTATATATATAATTTCAAAAGAAATGCAATGCATCTCCCCATAGTGGGGAAGACTGTGCCCAGGTGACCTGTGTGACTGCTTAATCCACTGCCTGCGCGCTAAGAGTTGATGGGCAACTCCAAAGCCCCTCTGCTCTTTTCCACCTCCTGGTGGCTTGTTACCTTTAAACGTACTTGGGCTGGACAGCCCTTCAAACAGAGGATGCCTTCAAATAGGGGATAAGAAACTGCCTTAAACTGAGATCATTGCTCCATCTAGCCCAGTATTATCTACACTGATTGGCAGCAGCTCTTCAGGATTTCTGGCAGAGATCATTCTCAATACACACTAGGAACATAGGAAGCTGCCATGTGTTGAGTCAGACCCTTGGTCCCTCTAGCCCAGTATTGTTGACACAGTGGCAGCATCAGATTTCCAGGGTTTCAGGAAGAAATTATTCTAGCCCTACCTGGAGATGCCAAGGATTGAACCTGGGATCTTCTATATGCAAAGCAGCTGCTCTACCACCAAGCGATGGACTCTCCTCTGATCATCTCTTCACTACCTGACCATTTTGTCAGTGTCCTCAGCTCTAATAGGATAATGAAGACACATGCCTCTGGAACAGACTAGAAGTGGACTAATATGCCTGCTCCCAATCAAACAGCTGATTCACAGGAGCTGAATCTGGGGCAGCCATTTGGGTTCCAGTTTGCTGGATCAGACTAAGGTTCGATCCCATCCAGGATCATGGTTCTGCCCGGACATGACCATCCAGATATCTCCAAGAAGACCAGGACCAGGGCACGAAGGCAACAGACTTGTTGTCAGTTGTCCCCCTGGAATTGGTATTCCACAGTTGACTGCTTCTGAACATGGAGGCTGGCTAAAAGCCAAAAGAAATATTTTCTGTAAGGAACATGGTTCCCCTTGCCAACTTTCCAATGCAAAGTGAAAAGTTGGGCCCCAAAGGTTAGTTATTTTATTAGGTGATCTGAAAAACAGCTTCTCTCCCTGCAGTGATTAGGTATTTTAAAAAAGTGTATGTATACACACACACAGAGAGTGGGAGAGGGACAGCCAGCCAGCCAGCCAGCCCTGTTCCTTCATCCCCTTAGGCTAAGCAGCAGCAGCACCTCAGATAAGAGAACTCAAATATTGTATGTTGGTGGTGGTTTGAATTCAGTGTGCCCTTAGGTTTATTTGTCTCTCTCATTCTCTCTTTGGAGGGGGATTTATTCCTATTCTCTCTTTCTCTCCCTTTAAATCAATTCTCACTGTCATTGTACCATTGGTACTTCACTGCCAAGGTGAACATGTGGCCGCTTTCTGGTGAGGGGAGGTATTTGTCATGCTTACACCACAGGTTTTTCTATTGCTTCTCTCTAGCAGCTCCTTTTCCCAAATTAACAACTCACGAGGGAATACATGGCTTAGATGAATAATAAAATGCACCCCACAGACCTGAAAAGAAGTCAGTGGAGCAGCAGCAATGCTTTCTGGTTCCTTCACATGATTTTCCCCTTCTTTTTTGAGATGGAAGCAGCTTGAATCCAGGGAAGAAAGCCTCCTTCTTCAGTGTTCAACCAGCTCTGTTTAAAGCCAACAGGTGTAGCAGTTTCTCCACTATGCACAGGAGGAAAAAAAGATAAACTTCTGAGGGAATAATACATGGATGCTGCGAAGATGGTGGATTCAAAAGTACACACAACCAAACCAAAATATTGAGAATTCAGCTCTTTGATCTCTTCATCTGGCAAGCCCGAGTGCCTCTCATGCCTTCTGGCATTTTGCAGAGCACATTCCAGTGGAGAAAATACAAACTGGACCAGAAAAAACTGGACCACAACAGGCTTGGGACCACAATACCTGATGGAGCACCTCTCCCGGCATGAACCACCCATACACTACATTCAGCATCTTAGGACCCTCCTCCAAGTGCCTCCTCTGAGGGAAGCTCAAAGGGTGGCAACAAGAGAGAGGGTCTTCTCAGTGGTGGCCCCTCAGTTATGGAATGATCTCCCTGGCAAGGCACACCTGGTGCCAACATTCTTATTGTTTTGGCACCAGGTTAAAACTTCCCTCTTCTCTCAGGCATTTGGCAGCATATAATGAGACTTTAATCAGGTCCTGGATTGTCTTAGGTTGCTTGTAGGGATGTGTGAACTCACCCCCATCTGGGTTCTCCAGACTCCTGCCTGGCCCGTGCACCTGCTTGCCGGTCCCTGGACTGCGTTGGAGCCCATCCCGCTCTCAGTGAGCAGCCCGCCCTCACCCCAGTGGTCTTGTCGAGCTCCACGGTTGCCATTTCTAAAATAAAATAAAATGGTGATCACAAAAATGCGCATGTTTTTGTATGCACAAAAATACGCATTTTGCAAATGCACATATTCTCATGTGTGAAATGCTCATTTTTGCAAAGGCACACATTAGTATGTGTACAAAAATGTGCATTTTTCATACAATATGCATTCTTGCACATATGCAAATATGCACATTTGTAAAGGCACATTTTCACATACACGAACATGCGCATTTGCAAAAATGCATGTTTCCGCATGTGTGCAAATTTGCACATTTTTGCGATTGCCATTTTATTTCTCAGAAAAGGGCAACCACGAAGCTCGACAAGGCTGCCAGGGTGAGTGCATGCCATTTGCTGAGCACGGGCAGGGGGTGAGCAGGGGCAGGGGCTCAGTGAGCAGGGCTCGGGGGTGCAGGCAGGAGCAGGTCCACCAGATTCCTAGACAGAATCAGGTGCCCGTGCCATCCCCAATTGCTTGTTTAAAATTTGCTTTTAGATATATGTTGTCTCTGTGTGTGCTGTCTGTTTATATGTTCTATGTAAATGGTTTTGCACTTTGTATAATGTATTTTTAATGGTTTTTAATTTTTGTGAACTGTTCAGAGAGCTCCAGCTATGGGGTAGTATCGAAATATAATACGTGAAATGGGTAGGCCTGACAGATGGATGGCTTTAACTGGATTAACTCTTATGTATTTGGTAGTGATGCCGCTTGAGGGCACACGATGCAGTAAATGTGCCAAGGATGCAGGTCTGGTCAGTACCTAGACAGGAGAGCCCACCTGACAATTCAGTTTATGCCACCTTGAGTTCCATCATGGAACAAAGACAGGATGTCAGTGTATACAGTCTGGGACTAGGATACCTTAACAACTGCCTTCTCTTTATGGATTTCCCTGCGTATTAAGCTCAGCTTCAGAGGCCCTACTGCCTGTCCCGTGTCATTAGCTGTCAGCAGGTGGCCACAAGAGGCAAGGCCTTGCCTGTAGTGGTGTCTACCCTATGGGACAACCTTGTATGGGAGAACTGCTTAGCTTCATGGATGCCAGTTGACAGGGAGCAAAAATGCAGGAGAGTGATTGCCCACCATGTGCTGTTGGTGGGCTTCCTGGGAGCATCTGGTCAGCCACTGATGGAAAAAGGATGCAGGACTAGATAGGCCTTTGATCTGATCATGTAAGGCACACCTCATGTTCATTAAGTGATAGCTATATCAAATCCCCATTCTGAGAGACAGTATGCTGCTGAATCCTGGTTGCTGGGGAACAACAGCACAAGAAGGTGATTGCCTTCATGTCCTGTTTGGGGGTTTTCCCAGATGCAGCTGGTTGGCCACTGAGGAAAACAGGATGCTGAATTAGATGGACCTTTGGTCTGATCCAGCAATGCCCTTCTTACGTTCTGAAGTTCGGACTCACAACATATGAAGTTGTCTTACACCAAGTCAGGCCTTTGGTCCTGCTAGCCTAGTACTGTATGCTCTGACTTGCAGTGGCTTTCCTGAGCCTCAGGCAGAGGTCATCCTACCTGAAATCCTTGAAGTGTAGATGTTGGGAGTGGGACCTGGGACTTCCTGTTGGCAAATCATATGTCCTATTCTAGCTGGGTCAGACTCTATGCTAGGCAACTACAGGGACAAACCCAATAGGCATGTCAATTAAGCAGGAAATGGTCAAGCACAAAAGTTTCAGCCCAATATAGTATCAGGCTAAGGCAGGAGTGGTCAAGATACAGGCAATAGTCAATGCACGGTGTTATCAGACAAGAAGTAAGTGGTTTCCAGAAGAAACACCTGAGGCACAGCCAAGGTCAAAACATGGGTAAGTAGTCAAGTAGGAACACAGTTCACTAAGTAGAGTGAGGTAGAGTGCAGAGGTCAGTAGCACAGAGGTTTAAACACAAGACAAGTTCAGGGATACAGGACACCAGAGCGGAAGATGAGGCATTGTTCCAGCAACAGCTAGACTGAAACTCACGGCTTAAATAGCTACAGCTTCCTGAGCCCCACCCAGGGCTCAGCTGTAGTTTGTTACAGGCCCTGTGGCAAAAGTCCTACTCATGAGTAGGCCCTGCTCCAATGGAGCTCTTTCCTATTATGAAGTCCTCCTTTGTAATCAACACTTCTTCTCGGAGGAGTGCTACTGGCCTGCCTCTGAGGCAGCAATGCTCTTGGGGGCTAGGTGGTCGCCCAGCCTCCACCTCAGAGACAAAATCCCCCTCTTCCTTCAGGGACAGACCTGTGGTCATCTCTCCTGAGGGCCCAAGTTCCCCAGATCTCCTGCCATCAGTGGCTCCTTGGCGTCATCCATCCATCTCTGGGAGCTCTGTCTCCTTAGAGGAGGAGGGCACGATAGTTACTGGCAGTTACATGACACTTACTCGCAGTAAGAGCTTTAAACTAAATATGCATGTGCTCTACCACTGTGCTCAACCGCTGGGCATATGTAATTTGCTACAGTACCCCTTCAGCTCATGTCCCCTTTTCCCCCTTTACAAGTAACCAGTGAACACAAGAACATATACACACCAATTAAAAAAATGTGTTAACCTTTGTGCAATAGCATGACCACATCAGGATTCTGAGTGTGCGTGTGCATGCGCGTGCGTGCATGCGTGGGTCATCTTGCAATTTCATCAGTGCCTATGTACATCTGTGTGCATTGCTTAAATCACAGAGCAACAAGGAATGTCGCTGTAACTGTGCCATCATCACATCAATCCATTTTGCATGGTATGTTGATCAATGTGCACATAGACTCCTGCACATCAGTAACCTGTAAAGGGGGTGGGGGATGAGATGTTGACTGAGCACTGTGGCAAACCTTGCATGTGCTAGTTTTAGTGTGTGTGTGTGTGTGTGTGTGTGTGTGTTGGAGGAGAGGAATTGCCAAGCTACACTGGTAGAGCAAAATGTGGGGCAGAGAAAAGCCATGGAAACAAGAATGATCAAATTCTGCCTCTCCATCCTCTTTTACAGCATTTCCCACTAGACAGGCCCCTGAGCCCATCAGGTGGAGTCACACTGCCGAGGAAGGGGGCAGGAGCTGGGAGGCTGATGGATCTGGTGGATCTATGCCACCCCAACCTCCCTGCCCACTGGCACACCCCCATCTCTTCCCTTTCCTCCCTTCCCTGAGATTGTGATACCAACCTCAGAGAAGCTTTCTCTGGTGGCTGGGTGGATTGGATGATGGTGGTGGTGAAATCCACACTTGGGTCTCCTCCTCCATGCCTGGACCTCTGTCTCTGGCCATGGAGGAGGGGACCTGCAACACCTTATGGTGTCCAAGATGCTTTCGGGGGAGGGGAGGAGAGGGGAAAATGGATTGCTCTGTAAGATTAATACACCCTCAGTTCCTTTCACCTTGTAACACTGCTGCTTTGATAGACCTTGAATTTAGTTAGCTTAATTGTAACCTTTTCATATTAACATTTCATATTAATGTATTATCTGTTACTGATATTGCAGTAATCTGGATGAGTTAATCAAAGGCTTGTTAGCTAAATGTGGACATTCTTTGTGATGATTGTTCATATTGATGAAAGCAATGCTTTTTTCATATGTTTAGCAAAACCTCTGTTGTGATATTTGTGAGCTTGCTAATGTGGATATAAAATGCTATATAATGAAGCATTAGTCATAACTATATCTGTGTTCTGTTGTATCCACCTTTCAATGATTTGTTCACTGTTCTTGCAAGCTTCTTTGAGCATAATCTGGAAAAATAAATTTGCTGATGGACCAGTATTACCTGTCTTGGTGTCACTTCAAGGGGCAATCCAAAGAGAAATTGCAGCCCCTACTAACGTCAGTCATTTTCCTCACCCTTCATTAAGAAAAGGGCGGTCATGGCCATCAAGGGCTTGGAAAGCAAGGATGAGGTGCTTCCCTTCCAAGGCTGTGGGAGGGAAGGGGGAACCAGCATAGGCATTTGAGGAGTGGTATCCACCATGCCACATGGTGGTGGAGTTACAGGAAAATAAGGCCAATGCATATAAATATGATTGCTCAGTCTTAAGCACTGTCTTGAACTCAGCACCTTTCTGTTGCACGTGCGAAGGAATGGATGAATCAATCAATTTTGGTTTCTTTGGATTTCTCATTTTTCCCATCTAAAGTTTGGTTTGTCCCAAACTTTGAGAACTTTTCCAACCTTATTTCATTTCATCCTGAAATTTGAGAATGGGTTGTTGTTTTTTTAAAGTTCACATTAAAATTTGTACATTTCTCCTAATACATGCATTTTTGTACTCAATTTTACTCAATATAGATATTTTTGTGTAAGCAGTTTTCCTAATATAGATTTTAATGTTATTTTTCCTAATGTACACATTTTTGTGTGCATTTTCTCTAATATAGGCATTTTTGTACACATTTTTCAATGGGAGAGCTCCACTGAAAAATTCAGGTAAGGGCGAATTTCAAAGGATAACTGAGTTTTTGTTCACATAATGGTTCCAAAGTGTCAATTAGGTAAACTGGCATTCAAATGCAAATTGAATGAATTCCTCCCATATCCCTACATGTGCCCCCATTAGCATCTGTAAACAAGGATTCCTTGCTCCAAGTCCAACTTGGGGTGGGTGGGAGCAGCTGAGCCCAGCTTCCTTGAATGATCCGGGGTGAAGGGTGGGGGTGGGTGGGAAGACTGACTGGCATTGATTGATGCTCAGGTTTCAAGCAGCAAGAAGTGTGAGTTGATCGATAGTCTAATCAAGGCTGCATGGATCACAACACTCCCTGCAACTGGGAAGAGAACCAGCAAGCCAGAGATTAACTTGAGTGCTTAGAACTTCGCTTTATGAATAATTGAATCAATGAACTACTCTGGAGCTCAAAATGCAACCAGAGAGCAATGGAGAAAGAGTAGGAGAGGGGTGGGGGGAGAGAGCGAAAGAAGGAAAGAAAGGAGTCTTTCAAGCTAAAAGAGAGGATGCACTGAGCCTTTTATGTCAGAGAATGCAATGGAGCTGCTTCTGATCTCAGGAACGTGACTTTGTCTACTCAGTGAAAGCTATGTCCCCTGAAATCCATTGTTTTAGCTGTATTCCCTTTTAACTTTCTGCTCAGAATTGTTGAAGGATGCAGCTCCTGCCAATGAGAGCTGTCAGGAAAGTTCTCAAATGAATCATAATGAAATCTTCCATGTTAGAAAGAAAAGCTGCTGGCAAGAGAGAGAGAGAGAGAGAGAGAGAGAAGGGGAAAGAAGGGACTTATCTCTTTGTCCGCAATGCTCCAGTCACTGAGGAGATCTAAAGGAGAACGCAAGGTTCATATGCCCCCGGGGGCTCTTGAAATCAATCCAGCTGCAACTTCAAGTATGAAGTTCCAAGTTCTGTTTGAAGTGGGGGACAGGGGAACATGCATGGGAAGGAAATGTCTTTGGTCCTGCTCTGATGTTCAAGGCAGTGAGGGGAAAATACATATTTGAAGTACTGCCTGTTGAGGTCATTTCATATGCAGGAGCCCTTGGGGGAGCTGAAATTCAGGGAGTCCGGAGGGACAGATTCATGTTGAAGGGCAAGGAAGGGAGAAGAGGCAAAGAAAGAAGGCAGTGGAGAAGGGACCATGTGACAGACCCACAAAGGAGGCCTCAAAGATAAGAGCAGGGTGGTGAGGAAGTGTTGGCCAAGGTGGCTGGAATTATTATTCTAAATGAATTGCAGAGCTAAGAGAAAATCAAACTAGTGTGCAAATGAATTGCTGTGATGGGGGGAGGGATCGTTGAGCAAATTCTCGTAATTTAAATTGACTTGTGAAAATGTAAATATATGTTGTCCTCAGTTAAGTCCCCTGTCAAAGGTTTCCACTTTGGACCTCAAATGCAGTCCAGCAATGAGAATCCTGGGGAGTTAAGCACAGAATGTTAGTGCATGATTTCCCAAAAGGTTATCCAGCATTCTAGCTCCTGGGAAATCCTTCCATACTGACTGCTTACTACAGTCAATATAAACCGCAGGAGACTCCTTCCACATTGCAGGGGCACTGGCTTGGTCTGTGGGGGTCTCTCTGTCATTCTGCAGCCATGAACAGCAAGATCACACCCAAGACTTGCCTGTGGCTGCTAGGGATGTTGGGGAAATCTGCAGTGGATTGAAATGCATTGAAGTTCCCATGAATCTGACCTGCAGATTCTACGGTGGACTGACTTTTCCCAAGTTGCACGGATTCTGCGGACATGTAAGCAGTTTTTGAATTTTTGGGGGTGGGGTGGGATTTGTACAAATTTACACCTGTGCTAATATGGATTAGCACAACTGCAATTTAGTGCTAATGGACATTAGTGTAAGTGGAACCAAATTCTCGTACAGCCCTAAAAAATAAATAAAAAAATCCAGTTCCATCAATAAGCAGTGTAATGAAAGACACATGCCAATCTGTAAAACAGAGACAGAAGAAATTTGACAAAATCCATATGTCCCTAGTGGCTGCCCATTGTGTGGGGTGATCAATACTGGTGAGAGAATCACCTCTCAGGAAAGCTTGTCTGCCATTGCTGACCTTCTCACTGAAGAACCCCAGCTAAGCCGCAAAACATTCCACTATGGATGCTTACAAAATGCTTCCTGACTGAATCTCTCCTCAGATTTTGGGATCCTGAATGAACTGATCTTGTTTAAAAAGTGGCACTGATACATTCGTGATGAACCAGTTTTGCATTTTGATTTGATTTCCAGACTTGCTCCAGACCACTCTGCATGTACAACTTTCTGTAGTTTTCCTTCCAGCGGTCCCCGTCCACCCCCCACCGACTGTACTGGCAACCAGTACACCTGTGCACATATGCACATTGATTGAACACACCATGCAAAAAGGGACCTAGATGTGATTGTGCCATGCATCATGATATTGTTTTTTGCAGTGTTTCAGAATGCAATCCTATACCATTTACCTGAGAATTAGACCTATTGAGCTGAATCGGATTGACTTCTGAATAGACATATATAGGTTTGCACATATGCACTCAGGTGCATCAGTGCCCAGTAAGGGGGGACATACAGGAAGTGAAAACTGCAGCAATGAAATTAATGTTTGCAATTATCCAAGTTAGAGTGGAAGGAAGGAGCAGGGGAATGTGGAGCAGTGCCACACCATGGAACAACCCATGTTCATCCCTACACTCCGCTCAATCATATACAGTGCAATCCTACACATGTCAACTCAGAAGTAAGCCCCACTGAGTTCAATGGAATTTACTCCTAGTTATGTGTGCATAAGATTATAGCTGAAGCAACCTACATCTTACTCACTTTTCCAAAGCCTTCTGTCCTCACTAACACCATATTTAACATTGAAATCACTGTCTAGCTGAACTTCAATGTTGAATTAATTAATTGGTTATAAAAAATGATTTTAAACTTGTGATCAACTAAAAAGATGCCTCTGATGAGTTAGCGTGTGAGTGTGTTTGTGTGTGAGCGAGACAGAGAGACAGAGCACTAAAACTGCCGATAGCTAGCACCATCTTAAAAGAGGCATGCTTCATCTGTCACCCAGGAAGGAATGCAAGGTGCCTGCTGGGATACACAAACCAAGGGAGTATGCCTTTTCCTTCAGAGTTGTTTTTACTCATATGTGCATTTATTCAGATTTAAATCAATCAGTTGATCAACTAAACCCCCAACCATTACTTTTCTAATGTTTCTTTCATCAGGTGATGCTGCTACTATTCAGTTTGCCAGCCTAGAGACCAGAACCCCAACTGCTCCATCATCCTATTGGGTCCCTCCTGCAACACAGCTGTTTTCCATTCCTTGCAGTTCCATTCACTGTGTATCATTCCACACACTCCTCTTCCACCCTGCTCCTTCATCCATGAACTTTCCTTGGCAAGTTCTGCTCATAGACACACATACGTGTCCCATCAAAATAAGTCAGCCTCCGTTTAAGTTCTTCAGAGCTCATCCCGCTCAAGCGATTTCTTTCTGGTTAAATTGGATTCTTCTTTGTGTTGCACCCCAGGAAGGTGGAGATTTCTCTTAAAAGTCTCATGCAAATGTTTGGGCTTCTGCCATTGTTCAATAAACGTGATCATTTTGCTCAGGAGGTATCCATGCAATTTTCCACGCTACTGGCTTAAAGATTGTGTCTTGGTAAACCAAAGCACTCCATTCCGTCTTATATTTATGTTGCAAATGAAGAAACCAACACCAAACAGTGTCATTGTCTCGACAACAAAGCTATTAGCAACTTATTTAAATCATAGGGAGCCAGAACAGATGAGATTTTCTTAATACCTTTTTTTGCTTGTCTTTTTGCAATTCTTCCCCCCTCCCCTTTCTCCATCTGTGTCTCAGCTGATGTGGCGATTGCCTTGCTGGTGAATGTCTTTCCACACCATTACATTTCCCAATGAAATATGTGAGAATTGCCTCCAATGGTAGCAGGATGCCATCAGAACATAAAACATGCAGAAAATGAATTATTAACTTTCCCATCCAACCCGGTAACGGCTGTTATGTTTTGTATTATAACACATTAAGGTGGGGAAAGAGAGAGAGAGAGAGAGAGAGCAAGAGAGCGAGTGCAAAAAATAAAAATAAATTCTCAGGATGTCATCATGTCAGGATCGTGCATAAACAATGGTGGTTCTGGGGTCTAAAACTGAAAACTTGTGGGAGAAAAAGATGTACTCGGAGTTTTCAGTGCTGAATATTCATGGGCAGAGACCAAAAAAGCTGTTTGTAAATGAAATAAAATGAAATGAAAATTCTCCAGAAACCAGCGCAGGGACCATTTCCCAACCTTCCTTTCTTTGGTTGCCCTTGACTTGCTCCCTTCTCATGACCCTGGAGCTTACTCTCCAAGACCCATCTTGTTGCTTCTTGTACCTCTCTTTTCCTAGGCACATATACTTTGTTTTACCCATTCCTTTCTTACACACTTCTGCCTGCTTCTCCTCTCCTTAGAACAGAGGTGGGGAATGTGTGGCTAGGGATATATGAGGGTTTTATTTTTGCTCGCAAAATATGTGAGCATTCCCCTGTGCGAAGCCTTGATTTGCACAAGTTTCCCCTGCAGACTGAAAGCCCTGCCTTTGTCTATGGAGGAAAAAGTGCACACATTAGGAAATCTGTTTCACACATTTCACATTGGATCACTGCTCAATTTGCACAATCTTCCATCCATGCAGAGTGAGCAGTGATCACAAACACACAATCTTGAACATCGCTCATTTGCCCATCCCAACATATGACCCACCAGATGCTGTTGGGCTGTGTCAGGGCTCCCCTTATGGCCTGGACCCCCTGAGCAACTCCTTAAGGGTCTCTTGCCTCCTTAAGTGTCCCACCTTCCTTCTTTTCAACTTCCCCTTCCCGGTAACATGGAGTTTTGGCTGTAGACGCGGGGTGATTGGTACTTCAGACACCTGGGTATTAATCACAGCAGTTTACTGGTAAATTAAAGCAAGCAAATTACAACTAAAGATATTTACAGAATAGAGCCAAGTGATACAAAAGGCATTAAGAGAAAATAAAGGTTGCAAAAATGCAAGTTCCTCTACCCTAGCTGCATTTAGACTTCTCCAGGCTGTTTCTTCCTCCTCTCTCTTCAGGCACTGGTCTCCCTCTCTCTGGTCTCCTTCTCCCTTTACATCCCCTCCTTCCCCCAAACCAAAAGTATTGTTTCAAACCTGGAGAAATGAAACCTAACTCAGGAAAATGAAACTTAACTGGGGAAATGAAACTACTCTTCTCAGGGATACCCCTCCCAACAAAAAACAAAACCCAGGCCTCTAGGCCTGGCCTTTTCCTTTTCTTTGCCTCCGTAGGCCTCAAACCTTCACAGACCGCCACACCCATCAGCAATAGTCAGCACAGCCAAGGGTGAGGGGTGAGAGGAGTTGCAGGCTAAGAGCATCAGGAAGGCCGCGCATTCCCCATCCCTGCTCCACAACCTACATGTTCAGAGGCAGAGGCAATAGGACACTGAGTACGAGTCGTCAGGGAGCTACAGCAGCAGATGGTTGTTACCTCCAAGACAGGCTTGTGGGTTTCCTGGAGGCATCTGCTTGTCCAGTCTGGGAAGCAGGATGCTGCACTTGCTGGTCTCTTGGTCTGATCCAGCAGGACACTTTTGGATCGGAGCAGCTCAGTTAATGGCAGATACTTTTCTGCCTGCCCTGCTCTCTTAGGGCAGCCTTTGCCAACCTGTTGCCCTCTGGATGTGTTGGACTACAATTTCCAGCATCCCCAAGCCAGCTATGCTGGGAATTGTAGTCCAACACATCCAGAGGGTGCCAGGTTGGGAAAGACTGCATTAGGTTAATGTAGCCAGGTGTTACATCACAAATCCCTTAGCGCATGTGCAATACAGAAACACTAGGGCAGGGCTGTGCAATATGTGCCCCTCCAGATATTTTGGACTTCCATTTCCATCAGCCTAGCCAGCATAGCCAGTGGAGAGGGATGATGGGAGTTATAAGCCAAAACACCTGGAGGGTCACAAGCTGCCCACCCCTGCTCTAGAGTGAGGAGTCTCCAAATCGTTGCATGGCAAGGCCATGAACCAGGGGTAGATTGCCCACCTCTATTTTGGCAGGGCCCCCTATCCATTCATTTATTTGAAGTATTTCTATATCTGGGTCGGCCTCACCCAAAGCTGTTTACAATTTAAGAAAACCCAAACAATACACCAATAAATTGTAATACAATTAAACAGAAGACAGCAGTGGACAAACTTTTAACATGCCAGGTAGACCTGTCAGTCAAGAAAATAATATCCTAAAATGTGTGGGTAATAATAATCAGGCTTGGCTCTTGGTTCTGGGGGTCCTGGGTAGGCTGCTCTTGCTCATCACCAATTGGGCCCCATGGCAATGGCAATGCTTCAGCCACCAGCCTCATGCTCCCTCTCACACGTGCAACCAAGTGGACTTCCTTGGGCACAGAGACGTAACGCGCTGCAAGCAGGGATGTTGCAGGTGTCCAGCTTGGGGCTCGAGCACGCCAGGGGTTCCCACCAGCTCACCCCTCAGGATGCCAGTCTGTACTCTCTTGCGCTTACCAGACTTGGCACTAGGGATGGCGGAGAATTCTGCCACGGATTTCAGTGAGGCTGAATGCACTGGCATTCGGCCCCCCGAAATCCGTGGCGGAACGGCCTCCCACCCCCTGCCACCCCGCTGAATCCCCCCGGAACAAAACATACCTGGGGCTCCAGCGGCGGCGGTGGCAGGGGCAGCGTCTGGTCTTTCGGCTGGCTGCTGCAGCCACCATTTGCATCCTGCCAAGCAGCCGTAATAGGCTACATAAGTATTTATGTAGCCTATCATGGCAAAGAGCAGGGACACAAACAGTGGCCGCTATGCCGTTTGCGCCGCTGCTCTCTCCGTGATAGGCTACGTAAGTATTTACGTAGCCTATCACAGTAAAGGCAGCAATGCAAATGGTGGCCACTACTCCATTTGCGTAGCTGCCTTTACCGTGTTAGGCTACGTAAATACTTACGTAGCCTATCACGGAGAGAGCTGCGGCGCAAACAGTGTAGCGGCTGCCGTTTGCACCCCTGCTCTTTGCCATGATAGGCTACGTAAATACTTACGTAGCCTATCATGGCAGCCTGGCAGAACACAAATGGCGGCCGCTATGGTGGCCGCCATTTGCATCCGCAGCAGCCGGTCGTGGCCGGAACTCTGGCTGTGGACGGCCCTGGCTGGTGGCTCCGCAGAGCCACCATGGAGCAGAGCCGGCCCAGGGAGGATTACGGGGGGGGGGATGGAGCGCCTCCCCCCCACCGCGAATCCAAGCTGCGAAAAGGTAAGTGACTTTCGTACATCCCTACTTGGCACATTCTGTGTTGGGCAACCACAGAGGTCCCCAGTGCTCTGCTGAGCCTCCATTTTGCACAAAATGGTGGCTTGGCCTTTTCTATAAACTGTCAGGAGTGTTTCTGAGCAGAGGGAGTGGGATAGCAGTTCAGGTTCTGAAGGAGAACCATCAGACATGGGGGAAGTGTTTTCCCAGGCTAGTTCAGATATGAGTAGGCTTGCTTCCCAGGTTATAAACGTCCAGATGGCTAAGCTTGAGGATCTCTCCTCACCCCACCCCCTGTGAGAGGTAGCGAACAGGAGGAGGAGGGTTTTGGGGAGGAAGACCTAATAGATGCCAGATGCAGGCGCAGAGCAAAGAGAGAGAAGGCAGGGGCGGAACTTAGATGGTCTACCTGATTGGCCTTGCATGAAAAGCTGTGCTTAGAGGCCTCATGAGAAGAGAGGGACCTCCCCCCTTAAGTTAGGCTTACCAGACTGCCTCCCTCTTCAAACAGTGGGCAACTCTCATAAATTCCACTTGAATCCCCTGAAGGCATTCCTTTGTAGAAGGCGAGTCTCTGAGAATTTGCATTTGTATGACCCTGTGAAGTAATGGATTAAAAGCTTTAGACTGAAGCCTCTCGTCTGTGTATGTTTGGGTGTTGAAGTAAAGTGGGGGCTAAGGGAATGCTGACATAAATCTGGTCTAATTAGACCATTTACACCTGTAATTTTGTGTAAACGGGCCTCTTTACGGCCACCATTTGCTCAGAATTGTGATTTACAAAAAAGTCCGAGACACTATTCTGCACAAATGACAGCTTGATGGAGGAGTGGGAGGCTGTGCACCACTCACCAGGCACCCATAGACTGCCCAGCAGCTTGGCACTTACTACAAACAGGGTCAGGCAGCCAGTGGGGGTCTGGTCCACAGTGCAGGATGGGAGGAGTTCACCCATCCGTAACTGCAAGCCAAGGGGCTGCTTGGGTCTGGTTGGTGTTTGGTGACCACCATATTTTATTATAAACGCTATTTTATAATAGTGTTGCCCTTATTTTCGCCATAGTCTACGTAAATCTTTACGTAGACTACAGCAACCAAATAAGGAACGGGAATGGCGGCTCCCTATGGGGGCCGCCATTATCCGTACGCGCTTTTTTTTTTTTTTTAAGTCACCCGTGATAGGCTACGTGACGATTGACGTAGCCTATCACGGCTGACTTTGGAAATCTAGCCATGATAGGCTATGTTAATCGTCACGTAGCCTATCACGGGGGCGTTTTTTTTTCTTTTTCTTTTATTGCAATGGTGGCGGCGGCGGCAGCCAGTCAAAAGATCGGCTGCCACCCCCGCCCAGGACGAACACCCGCCGAACTGCCGGCCAGACCCGCCGCCGGGAGGGACATTCGGCAAAGGTAAGTCCCGTCCCAGGGGGGATGCGGGGTGCGGGGGAGGTGCGGAGAATTTCTCCCCGAAACTTGTTCGGGGGGCCGAAGACGTTGGCGCTCGGCCCCCCGAAGTTTCGGGGAGAAATTCTCCGCCATTCATGCATGAAAGTGAGCCCAAGGCTGCTGACTACAACAGGGCTGCCACCAGGGGACTCAATGGTGGTGGCTGCTGGGGGGTGGGCAGGCAAAGTGCCAGCCCCAGTGAGCCCTGTCCAGGCACGAGGGCCCCAGCAAATGCCCCATTGGGCCAGCTGCTGCCTGATAAATATCTTCACCTGACACTACACAGATAAACAGAGATGTTGCCAGGTACGTCTCTTTGGGGAGTGAATACAAAAGCAACAGCGCCTTTAAAACTCATGGAACTGTTGGAAATCACCACCTGAATTATTTCCTAATGCTATATCTCCATGCAAAGTTTCATCTGCTACGTTTATGCCTGTGGTTTCAATGTCCTAGACACAGATGATCTGCCAGGAAAACACACACACACACACACACACACACACACAGCTAGCAACTTTACTCTCAAATAGTCAACTTGCTTTGATTTCAACACACACCAACCTGATAAAATGATGGCAAAAAAATAGCAAATGGTTCTAAGCAATGCTTCCATATTATGTCATGGCAAGAAAATATCTTAGTCAAAGGGTTACCAACTGGCCCCCCAGATACAGTGTAGGCTGCTCCTGGCCTTTTAGTAGCTATGTGAACTGCAGAAACCAGCAGCAACTGAAACTATTCATGGCATGGGTTAAGACTTGATTTCCTGTGGTTTGTACACCAAGCTTATGCTAAATACACAGGAGAAGGGGCCAAAAAAGGTGGGCAAACCCCATGTTGAACTGACTCTCATCCTTAAACAGGGTGGCCAAATGCAAAAAAAAAAAAAAAAGGGAAAAAAGGAGGGGAAAGGGGGGAAAAAGGACAGGGCTCTTGCACTTTCAACAGTTATGAAGAAGAATGTATTTCACTGGGTGTCACTTGTTATACAAGTAACGCCTACTAACATTACCTCTTCCCCATGACTATTAAGGGTTCAGGAGCCTGTCCTCTTTTTCATCTGGCCAGCCTACCATTAAACAAAAAAGAAAGGAAATCAGAACACTGAAACGGACACAGGAAAGCAGGTGAAGGGTTACATTTCCTTAGGCCTGGAAATACCTTTGTGGGGGTGCAGTGCATGCTAATTGGGCAAAGTTGGAAGTTCCAGGGATTTGTGTGACTTGGGCTGGTGATATCGTAACTGGTGATAATTGGGAGATGACACAGTCTTTAATTAGCAAATTGACACCAGGTGTTCTGAGCTAAATAAAGCAGAGGAAAGGCGAAGAAGAAGAAACACCTTGGGGAAGCTCTAGGCTTGGGAGCAGATGTAAAAGTGGTTTGCAAAAACTGTAAAATATGGCTTTGCATATCATTTGACTCTATCGTCTCTCTCTTTGGAGAAAGAAAGAGCAGAGAGTAGTGTAGCAGCAGTCGTTCCTTGTTTATGAACTTCCACGCCCCTCTCCCCCACCCCCACCCCCCACACACATGGTAGATAAGCCAACCTTAGGCTTTTACTAGTTTGTTTCATTCATATGGCATTAATCAACTGAGATAGATAGTGTGGTTACAGGAAGCCGCAGAACACATTTTTTAAAAAAACACTTTGAACAGCTAGGGTGGCTAGTGCAAAAGTTACACCTGCTGAAACACTCTCTTCTTTGCAACTATTGAAGAGTTGCAAGAGGACAAGAGCCCTGTCCTGTTTTGCATCTGGCCACCCTTTATTTATTTATTTATTATTTAATAGGTTTATATACTGCTTACCATATGTATCATCTATCTATCTATCTATCTATCTATCTATCTATCTATCTATCTATCTATCTATCTATGTATTCATCCATCCATCCATCCATCATCAGCAGTTTATGGGGATAATTAAACAGATTAAAATACACCATGATATCCATTAAAATACATTGTAATTGCTAAAACATTTATATAAAACATCTATTGCATTGTAAAAACCTTAAAACCATACTCACAATACCATAATTAACCCGTAAAGCGATAAAAACCTGCCTGCAACTGCGTGGTTCGGACTGGCCTCTGAGAATGGCTTGATGTGTGCCCAGGAGAAGAACCCCACTGCATGGCCTGTCAAGGTCATCTCTAGAATTTCCCCAAAGAGTTTTGCCTCTTGAAGCATCTTTAAAGGTTCCTCCTTCATCAGGACAGGCAGCAGTGAATTTTCAAAGGAAACCTACACGTTTGATAAACCAGTTACATTTCTCAGTAGGATTCTGCACGTCCTTCTTAGTAGGGATGGATGGACGCCCCAGAGTTTGGGTCCACTGGGCACCCACCAAGCTGCTGACACAGCTCGTGCTCCCCTGGACCCGTGCTCCCCTGGACCTGGGCCATTTGCTCCTGTAATCTTGCGTATATTGAGCATTCACAGCACCATTCGCACAATACTAGATGTGTGCATATTTGCCATCTCCATTTTCTTCCGTAAAATGACCACCCCCTGTGCTCGCAAACACATCCGGGGTGAGTGTAGGCAGCTTGGTGAGGGGGGGGTTGGAAAGCATGGGGGGGACTCAAACAGGGGCAGGGGCTCAGTGGGCATGGCTCGATGGTATGGGCAGGGGGGAGTCTGCCAGACACCCAGACCCAGTTGGGCGCCCGCATGATCCCTACCTATTAGGTGCCAGATTTCTCCTACAGTGAAGTAATTCCCCAGACAACTTGCTAATCCATAGGAACATGAGAAGTCAGACCCCTGGTCCATTGAGCTCAGCACTGTCAACACTGACTGGCGGCAGCAACCGCTCTTCAGAGTTTCAGGCAGGAGTTTTTCCTGCCTTACCTGGGGATGCCAGGGACTGAATTCAGGACTTTTGGCTCTGCCACTGAGATTTGGTCTTCTTCCTAAAAATAAAGTAAGGTTCCAGTCCTTGTGGTTCTAAATGAATGGCTGATTTAAATAGGAACATAGGAAGTTGTGTTATCCTGAGTCAGAGACCACTGGACCACCTAGCTCCATATTGTCCTCAGTGACTGGCACTAGTTCTCCAGGTTTCAGACGGGTCTTTCCCAGATCTGCCCAGAGATGCTGGGCATTGAACCAGGGACCTTTTGTATTCAAGGCAGGTGCTCTACCTTTGAGCAACACAACGCTGCCCCAAATCAGGGCATAGGACACTGCTTTATACCATAGGTCCATTGAACCCAGTATTACTGGCAATGGCTCTCCAGGGTTTCAGACAGGAGACTTCCCACCCCTACCTGGAGATGCTGGGGATTGAACCTGGGAGCTATTTCATGCAATGGTTCAATAACCTATTGCCTATCACAATGAAGGGAGAGTGCTCAGGGAAGAAGTTATCTCTTAGCTAGCCTAGGCATGACTCTCTTTGCATCTCTCAGTTCTGCCTTTTTAATAGACAGAAATGCACTCTCCTAGAGAGGGAGAGACCAGCCCACTTCACATGTGGGTCAACCTCAGTCTGCCACAGCTAGCAGGGAAAGGCTTGTAGCAGCCAATCAAAGATGTTCATTCTAAAAGAAGGTTAATGGCTGGCCATTGGGACCTCAACCACATACACTGGGCAGTTCAGAAAAGGGTAGTTCAGAAAAGGGAGACCAAACTTATTAAGGGGCTGGAGCAAGTCCCCTATGCGGAAAGGTCACAATTGTTGAAATAAGGACTATTTGCCAACTGTATGAATTGCATTCCCAGCTTTGTAAGATGAGAGCAAATACTCTCTATTTGGGAGTAGATCATAGAATCATAGAATCATAGAATAGTAGGGTTGGAAGGGGCCTACAAGGCCATCGAGTCCAACCCCCTGCTCAATGCAGGAATCCAAGTCAGAGCATCCCTGACAAATGGCTGTCCAGCCTCATCTTGAAGGCCTCCAGTGTTGCTTCCATTGTCATATTGCTCTTACAGTCAGGACGTTTTTCCTGATGTTCAGCCGGAATCTGGCTTCCTGTCACTTGAGCCCATTATTCCGTGTCCTGCACTCTGGGATGATCAAGAAGAGATCCTGGCCTTCTTCTCTGTGACAACCTTTCAAGTACTTGAAGAGTGCTATCCTATCTCCCCTCAGTCTTCTCTTCTCAAGGCTAAACATGCCCAGTTCTTTCAGTCTCTCTTCATAGGGCTTTGTTTCCAGTCCCCTGATCATCTTTGTTGCCCTCCTCTGAACCCTCTCCAGTTTGTCTGCATCCTTCTTAAAGTGTGGTGCCCAGAACTGGACACAGTACTCCAGATGAGGCCTAACCAGTGCTGAGTAGAGGGGAACGAGTACTTCCCGGGATTTGGAAGCTATGCTTCTATTAATGCAGCCCAAAAGAGCATTTGCCTTTTTTACAGCCACATCACATGGTTGGCTCATATTCAGCTTGTGATCGACAACAATTCCAAGATCCTTCTCACTTGTAGTGTGGTTGAGCCACGTATCCCCCATCTTGTAACTGTGCATTTGGTTTCTTTTTCCTAGGTGCAGAACTTGGCATTTATCCCTATTAAATGTCCTTCTGTTGTTTTCTGCCCAGCACTCCAGTCTATCCAGATCACTTTGAATTTTGTTTCTGTCTTCCAAAGTATTCGCTATCCCGCCCAATTTTGTGTCATCTGCAAATTTGATCAGCATTCCCTGCACCTCCTCCTCCAAGTCATTCATAAAAATGTTGAAGAGCACTGGGCCCAGGACTGAGCCCTGCAGTACCCCACTCGTTACCCTCTCCCCAGTTTGAGAAGGTCCCATTGATAAGCACTCTTTGAGTCCGATTCTGTAGCCAACTGTGGATCCACCGGATCGTTGTTTCATCTAGCCCACTTTGAGCTAGTTTGCTCATCAGGGGGCACTATGTCGAAAGCTTTGCTGAAGTCGAGGTATATGATGTCTACAGCATTCCCACGGTCTACAAGGGAGGTTACTTGATCAAAAAATGAGATCAGATTTGTCTGGCAGGACTCGTTTTTGACAAATCCACGTTGGCTTCGAGTAATCACGGCATTATTGTCAAGGTGCTTCCAGATGGATTGCTTTTTCATCTGCTCCAGAATTTTCCCAGGGATTGATGTCAGACTGACTGGTCTGTAGTTCCCAGGTTCCTCCTTTTTACCCTTTTTGAAGATAGGGACAACGTTAGCCCTCTTCCAGTCATCTGGCACTTCCCCCGTCCTCCATGATTTCTCAAAGAGAATAGACAGCGGTTCTGAGAGTTCTTCTGTCAGTTCCTTTATGACTCTAGGATGCAGTTCATCTGGCCCTGGAGATTTGAACTCATTCAAAGTAATGAGGTGTTCCTTGACCATATGCCTGTCGATCTCAAGCTGCAATCCTGCCCCTTCAGCCTGTACTTCGCCTTTGCCAGGGGGGTCATAGATCCTCTTTTGGGAGAAGGCTGAGCCAAAGTAGGAATTGAGCACCTCTGCCTTTTCTTTGTCATCTGTTATCATTTTGCCATCCTTATTTAATAGCTGAACCACCATTTCTTTCCTCTACCTTTTACTATGCACGTAGCTGAAGAAAGCCTTTTTGCTGTTTTTAGCATCCCTCGCTAACCTCAGCTCATTCTCCGCTTTAGCCTTCCTGACGCCATCCCTGCAATTCTGTGCTACCTGCCTGTACTCTTCCTTTGTTGCTTGGCCTTCTTTCCACTTCCTATATGTGTCCTTTTTTGTTTTCAGGTCATCCCTAAGCTTTTTGTGAAGCCACATTGGCTTCTTCTGTTGTCTTCCACCTTTTCTTCTTGTTGGAATTGTTTGTGATTGTGCCTTGAGAATTGGGGAGCTGGGTGGTTACCTGGGGCTCCAAGCTGATGGCACCAAGCTGAGCTGAAGGGGGCACCAAGCTGAGGTCAGTGGCTGTTATTTTTAATGTACTGTCTCAGTGAGCAGAGCTAGGGTGGCAAAACACAAGTGTCTGTAACCCATTTCCCCTCCAAGGTTCTACAAGTTTTTTGAGTTGTTGTTGTTGTTCAGTTGTGTCCTACTCTTTGTGACCCCATGACCCCATGGATCATAGCACGCCAGGCCTTCCTGTCCTGCGCTCTCTCCTGGAGCGTGCTGCTCAAGTCCATATTCATTGCATCAGTGATGCTATCTAGCCATCTCATCCTCTGCTGTCCCCTTCTCCTTTTGCCTTCAGTCTTTCCCAGCATCAGGGTCTTTTCCAGGGAGTTTTCTCTTCACATTAGGTGGCCAAAATATTGGAGCTTCAGCTTCAGTATCTGTCCTTCCAATGAGCACTCAGGGTTGATTTCCTTTAGGATGGACTGATTTGACCTCCTTGCAGTCCAGGGGACTCGTAAGAGTCTTCTCCAGCACCACAGTTCGAAAGCATCAATTCTTCGGCACTCAGCCTTCCTTATAGTCCAGCTCTCACAGCCATACATTACTACTGGGAAAACCATAGGTTTGATTATGCGGACTTTTGTCGGCAAGGTGATGTCTCTGCTTCTTACTATGCTGTCTAGGTGTTCCATAGCTTTCCTCCCAAGGAGCAAGCGTCTTTTAATTTCATGGCTACAGTCACCGTCTGCAGTGATCTTGGAGCCCAAGAAAACAAAATCTGTCACTGCTTCCATTTCTTCCCCTTCCATATGCCAGGAAGTGATGGGGCCAGACGCCATGATCTTTGTTTTTTTTAATGTTGAGTTTCAAACCAGCTTTTGCACTGTCCTCTTTCACTCTCAACAAGAGGCTCTTTAGATCCTCTTTGCTTTCTGCCATTAGGGTGGTATCATCTGCATATCTGAGGTTGTTGATAATTCTCCCGGCAATCTTAACTCCAACCTGTTATTCATCCAATCCGGCGTTTCTCATGATGTACTCTGCATATAAGTTAAATAAGCAGGGTGACAATATGCAGCCTTGTTGTACTCCTTCCCCAATTTTTTGGTTTTTTGAGTACTAAGTACAAAAGTGATCTTCCTTTAATTAGCTTTCAAGGATGTTTCTTTTTGAATTTCCCATTTGATGTCATTTGTGCTGGGTAAAAATCAGTGGAACACTGCTTTACTTTGAGGCAACATTACTGAGCATTTAGCACTTCAAATACAGTCCATGCATGAAATAATTCTCACATGTGGTCCCCAGCTCTGTGTGCATGTTTATGGGTCCTTGTATGGGGCAGCAGCAGGGCCCCCAACATCATACCTGCACCAAGCCCCATAGACCCTCTGGGTGGCCCCGCAGAGTGACCATAGGTGGTGGTGGTGGTGGCAAAAGTACTCCTTACCCAGGGTGCTATTTGTCCTATATGATCCGACCCTGCCCACAAGGAGGACATGAGGACAATACCACCCTCCTGGCTGAGTTCCTCAGCAAGTGGCAATGAGAAGCATTTTGAGGATAAGAATGGTATGTTCTCACCCTCAAAATACCCCTGTGAGTTAGGCTGGGCTGTGTGTGACTGGCCCAAGATCACCCAGTGAGCTTTGTGTCTGAGTGTGGTTTAGTGATTGGTGAGAATTTCAGAGCAGTTTGGTTTGGATAAGAATTTACCAAAAATTCATAGAGCTCTCCATATTCAGGACAAAAAGAACATGAGGTTTAAAAAATCGCAGTGTGAGAGAAACTGATTTGTCCACTCAGGCCCATGACTTCCAGTGCTTTGCTCTTAGAAGTCTGGTTTTGAATCCTTGCATATTCAACCAGGCTTGTGGTGCTGAATTAGGGTTGTTACCTATTCCTTCTGATACGTTCTTCATCTTTAATGGCCATATGGCAAGCCAATACATGCTGGGAACTGAGAATAGCTGCACCTACTGAACGTGGATAATGCAGAGGGGTCAGGATGTCAGTTCAGTTCATTTTCATAATGAATTTACCAAAATCTGCAAAGTTCTCCATATTCAGGAGAGAAAGAACTTTAGTTTAAAAAAATGTGAAAGCAGGAGAAAGCAAAACTGACAGATTTGCCCACCCCTAATGGGGATTTGACCCCTTCACGGATCAAATGCCTTTTGATCCATGAAATCAATCATGCCTTGTCGTGGCGAAGGGGCTTGCGTAACTCAGTGAAGCCATAAGCTATGCTGTGCAGGGCCGCCAAAGATGGACAGGTCATGGCGGAGAGTTCTGACAAAATGTGGTCCACTGGAGAAGGAAATGGCAACCCACTCCAGGATTCTTGCCAAGAAAATCCCATGGAACGTATCACAAGGCTAAAAGAGAAGACGCCGGAAGATGAGCCCCTCAGGTCGGAAGGTGTCCAACATACTACTGGGGAAGAGCGGAGAGAACTTCCAAGTAGCTCCAGAAAGAGTGAAGTGGCTGGGTCAAAGCCGAAAGGAAACTCAGCTGTGGATGTGTCTGGTGGTGAAAAGAAAGTCCCATGTTGTAAAGAACAATATTGCTTAGGAACCTGGAATGTAAGATCAATGAATCAAGGTAAGCTGGAGGTGGTCAAACATGAGATGGCAAGATTGAACATCGACATCTTGGGAATCAGCGAACTAAAATGGACAAGCATGGGCGAATTTAATTCAGGTGACCATCATATCTACTACTGTGGGCAAGAATCCCTTAGAAGAAATGGAGTAGCACTCATAGTCAATAAAAGGGTGGGAAAAGCAGTACTGGGGTACAATCTCAAAAATGATAGAATGATCTCAGTATGAATCCAAGGCAAACCATTCAACATCACAGTAATTCAAGTCTATGCCCCAACCACTGATGCTGAAGAAGCTGAGGTTGATTGGTTCTATGAAGACCTAGAGCACCTTCTAGAACTAACACCAAAAAAAGATGTCCTCTTCATCATAGGGGATTGGAATGCCAAAGTAGGAAGTCAAGAAATCACCGGGATAACAGGCAAGCATGGCCTTGGTGTACAAAATGAAGCAGGACAAAGGCTAATAGAGTTTTGTCAAGAGAACATGCTGATCATAGCAAACACTCTTTTCTGACAATGCAAGAGATGACTCTACACATGAACATCACCAGATGGTCAATATCAAAACCAGATTGATTATGTACTTTGCAGCCAAAGATGGAGAAGCTCTATACAGTCAGTCAAAACAAGACCTGGAGCTGACTGTGGCTCAGATCATGAGCTTCTTGTTGCAAAATAGAGAGCCAGTGTGGTGTAGTGGCAAGAGTGTTGGACTAGGAGTTGGGAGATCTGGGTTCTAGTCCCCACTCGGCCATGGAAGCTCACTGGGTGACTTTGGGCCAGTCACAGACTCTCAGCCCAACCCACCTCACAGGGTTGTTGTTGTGAGGATAAAATGGAGAGGAGGATGATAATGTAAGCTGCCTTGGGTTCCTTGCAAGAGGAAAAAAGGCGGGGTATAAATGCAATAAAAAAAAAAATTCAGCTTAAATTGAAGAACGTAGGGAATACCACTAAACCATTCAGGTATGACCTAAATCATATCCCTTATAAATATACAGTGGAGGTGATGAATAGATTTAAAGGATTAGATCTGATAGACAGAGTGCCTGAGGAACTATGGTTGGAGGTTCGTAACATTGTACAGGAGGCAGCAACTAAAACCATCCCAAAGAAAAAGAAATGCAAGAAAGCAAAGTGGCTGTTGGATGAGGCTTTACAAGTAGCTAGGGATGTCAGAGAATTCTACCACGGATCTTGGTGAGGCCAAATGCCACTGCATTCGGCCCCCCAAAATTCGTGGCGGAATGAAGCCCCTTGCCCCCCCACCCCACGAAAGGTGTGCGAAACAGAGCACTTCCCTGCTGCCATTCGCTTCCTTATTATAGCCATGATAGGCTACGTAAATAATTATGTATTATGTAATTACTCTAGTGGATCACATACGTAAATAATTATGTAGCCTATCACGGCTAACGCAGGGATGCCATTTGCGTACCTGTGGAGGCCGTGATAGGCTATGTAAGTATTTACGTAGCCTATCATGGCAAAAAACAACAACAACAGCGAACGCAAATGGCGGCGCCCATGGGCGCCGCCATTTGCATACGCACTTTTCTTTTTTTTTCCAAAGTCAGCCATGATAGGCTACGTAAAGATTTACGTAGCCTATCATGGTGTTTTTGGAAAATCTAGCCGTGATAGGCTACGTAAATCTTTATGTAGCCTATCACGTTTTTTTTTTTTTTTACTTGGAAATGGCGGTGGTGGCAGCCGGTCGGAAGACCGGCCGCCGCTGCCGCCGCACCACTGCCGAACCGCCGCCGGGACCCACCGCCGCGAGGGACATTCACACGAGGTAAGTCCCATCCCGGGGGGGCAGGGGGTGTTGGAGAATTTCTCCACCAATTTCGGGGGGCCGAATGCGTTGGCATTTGTCCTCCTGGAGATTCGTGGAGAAATTCTCCAACATCCCTAAGAACCGAGAGCTACCAGAAGTACAAGCTGGGTTTCGAAGAGGCGGAGGAACTAGAGATCAAATTGCCAACATTCGCTGGATCATGGAGACAGCAAGAGAATTCCAGAAAACCGTCTATTTCTGCTTCATTGACTACGCTAAAGCCTTTGATTGTGTGGATCACAACAAACTGTGGCAAATTCTTAAAGAGATGGGAGTACCAGACTACCTTACCTGTCTCCTGAGAAACCTGTATGAGGGTCAAGAAGCAACAGTAAGAACTGGACATGGAACAACCGAGTGGTTCAAAATTGGGAAAGGAGTATGACAAGGCTGTATATCATCGCCCTGCTTATTTAATTTATATGCTGATTACATCATGAGATACGCTGGGTTGGATGAATCACAGGTCGGAATTTAGATTGCCAGGAGAAATATCAACAACCTCAGATACCTCAGCAACAGAAATATCAACAACCTCAGACGATACCACCCTAATGGCAGAAAGTGAAGAGGATCGAAAGAGCCTCTTGTTGAGGGTGAAAGTGGAGAGTGCAAAATCTGGTTTGAAACTCAACATTAAAAAAACTAAGATCATGGCATCTGGCCCCATCACTTCCTGGCATATAGAAGGGGAAGAAATGGAAGCAAGAACTGAACAACAACAACAACAAATGGGGATTTGAACCTGGATCTTTCTGGTCCTAGTCCAACATTCTAATTGCATTGGCTTGTTAAAGAGTCCTGGATGAAATGAACCAATCCCCAATAATGTAGAAATGGAGCATTAAGCAAGCTCAAGGGTATGAGTTGTGGATGTCACACTCTGTAACCTTTAAATATGTATCAGAGTGAGAGACTGAATGTTTGTGGTTAGGTATTAAAAATCATACCCACTTTTCTTTATGAAGTAACCTGAAAGTGGCTAATGGAAGGTTTCAGGAGCAGGAGAACAGTGGGAATGGAATAGAGCCATGACCCTGGAAAGGTCCAAACAATAGGACATGATATCCTATGGCGACACCCACCAAGAAATGTCAGTACTGAGAAATGACCAAAATCTTTCTCAGGAAAGGGTTGTTTTAATCAATGGTTGTTCTGAGAAATGGTGCCTGACGGAATGAGGCAATTCACTATATGATCAAATGGAGGCCTATTTTACAAGCATTTTATCTACTGTTCAAGGCGCGTAAGCTGGAGGAGATGAAATAACTATCCCTGTTAATATTGATTAGGCTATTATGTATCTGAAAAGGTAATTACTGGCTGAAGTGTACAGCTCTACCTAACACAGAGACACTTGACAGATTACATTTAACCCAGTTGCCTTAGTGGAGTACAAATTCATGACATAGTTACTCATCTTTAACCAAAAATGAGGAGGGGGGAGGAGGAGGAGGAGGAGGAGAAGGAGGAGGAGAAGGAGGAGGAGGAGGAGGAGGAGGAGGAGGAAGAAGAAGAAGAAGAAGAAGAAGAAGAAGAAGAAGAAGAAGAAGTTGTTTGCAGAGGAAATTGACTGCAGAAGAGGCACCAACTTGTGGGACAGAGTCATGTCAGGCAAGGCATGGTCAAGTTTGGCAAGGTAATGTCATGGTAGGTGCAACAACAGAGTTACATCTGGTAAAGCAGAGTTATGTTCATGCAAGGCAGAGTCCGTCTCTGCTTAGGCTTGATGTCATCAGTGACATCACTGACACATGCCAGAAAGACCAGAACCTTTTATTAGGTCCACATCATTGCCCCACAGCCTCCAGGGCCCCGTAACTCCAAATTCAATGCTTTAGCCTGGTAAGAGTTGATGTCGGCACCATCCTTAATTTGCCCACAGCACCATTCAGACCCCTTTGGCTATGTTGACCCATGTTCTTACAAGCATCCATGGCTTTATCAGCAAAAACCTTGTGGGTCATCTCAACTAATAGGTCTGAATGGCAATGTGAGACAAAGAGTCCAAGGACTGTGATGGCAAAGCAACTGAGAAGGAGACGGGCTGAGGAGAGTGGCATCAGTGTGTTTGCAACGGGTGCAGGCATTCCCAAAACCAAACATGGCACAGCTTCAGCAGCTGAGTAGGCCTCCATCTGTCCAAACTTGGGACCCTTTCTCTCTCTCTGTGTGTGGTGGTAGGGAAACTTTAGATGCCTTTAAAAAGTATCTCTCCTTGACCCAATCTGCATCAAGCAGGCAGTTAATTTCAGAAGCGCATTTCCTTAAATACAGCTTTAACCCAGAAGCCATAAGGATGCTGCTGCCTTCTAATCTCCAATTTAAGCACCATTACCATTTATCACATTTTGTGTGTGTGTCTCTCTCTAATGTACATTGCCTTGAAATATTATCAATAATCTTTTCAATTCCAGGAGCGAAACAGCTTCTCCAATCTTCTTTTCATCTGTTGCCGTAAAGATTAAACTGCAATATTCAGGTGATGTAGCAAGAGCGATTTTTTTTTCTTTTGTGGGGCAAAGTTGTGCTATATAATTCCTGCTGATTGGCTCTCTGTGAGCTTATCTTTTATGTCACCAGCAGCCCTGGCATGCTCTCTTTCTCCTCCCAAGAAATAGCATGCAAATGCAAATTCTGGGAGAGGATAAAAGAAACATTTCTCCCATCTTTGTCAGTGAGTGATAATAAATGTGGAAATGAACAAATATCAGCTAATGATCAATACAGGCAAAGAAAGAAACATACAGATTTTATTGTGAGGGATTTTTTTTAAAGAGCTGAGCATTTGTCAGGGGTATGGAATGTCAATGTATTATTGTGCTTAACTCCACCAAAAGGTCACAGAGATGAAATTAGCTCAGACCTTCTTTGAAAGAGGCAGAGGGCAAGAGGTAAAATTTACAGAAGTGCAGAAGTTCCCATTTCATTTTATTTTTGTTACTCCCACTTCCTTTAAAACCGCAAAGATGCTTCTTCTGGGCAGGATAGCTGTACATCAGTTTTGAAATTTCAGGCTTGCCAAAATTCAGGAGGAACTCTACCTGGATCACTGTGAAGGTGTTGCAAAGTATGTCCACTAGCTGTTAAGATGGCTGAGCTTGGAGTTGTGACCAGAACCCCAGAAATGACAAGGTAAGAGTTGGAAAGTTGGGTCAAACTAGGGCTACAATTACTCAGTTGCACCAATCCAACTTCTTATTAGGCTGGATAGATACTTTGATCATCATCTGAGGCCCTCCTTCAAGTGCCTCCTCTGAGGGAAGGCTCAGAGGATGACAACAAGTGAGAGGGCCTTCTCAGTGGTGACTACCCCCCAATTATGGAATGATCTCCACAGTGAGGCCAGCCTGATGCCAACATTGTCATTTGACAAGCATATGATAAGGTTTTAATGGGCCCTGGGATTTATTGTTGATTGTTTAAAATTGTTACACACAAAAATATAAATGGTTTTATATTATGTTATTATATCATACTTTTAGGGTTTAAGCTTTCACTGTTGGGTAGTATAGAAATGTAATGAATGAATGAATGACATTCACTGGGGGCTGTGTGGGGCTGGCTTCAGTATCTGTCTCAGGCCACACACACACACACACACACACACAGCGCCAGTGCCCCCATGTAGCATGCTGAGACGTACCATGTTAGTGTGACTGCCCCACCCTGGGAGACCAAATGCAAATGCTGGTGCACTGACAGGTGCCCATGCCAGGTGGGATGATGGGAGCTTTAGTCCAAGTCACAGGCACCAGAAACCAGGAGGGGGAAGGTTGGCCTAAGTGAACCACTTAGTCCTCTGTTCCAGATTTATTTTTTTTTTAAACTGTGTTTGTGCCAGATGGATTGGTTGTTAGAAATTGCTCCACGCTGGGATCTCCTAACTGGAACAACATCTTCTGTTCTGTTGTGTTCTGGGCATTTACTTTTTTCTGGAATTTGCACACCCTCCTGTTGCTGATAGAGGAGGTCATGACCGGAACACTGCTGAGAAGCCAACTTATGAATGGGATGATAATATTTGGAATAACAATAGCATCCTTTGGCTCTCCTATGATAATTAAATGCCAGGCTTTTTCAATGTTTGGTGGACTATTTTGGTGAAATTTGGTGGGGGCTCTAATCTTGAAATTCATACTATAGAGAGAGGATTCATTTACCAGCCCAGACTTCCACAGAATACCCAGTGCTGGTAAGAGTCGCATCTCTCCCCCCCCTTTTTTTCTAATACTTGTTATTCTACTTTTATCTTTATAAATGAACCAAAGAACACCAACAACATAATCATCTTCTACAGTTTCCAACATTACAGTATTCTTAAGAGGACCCCTCAATAATGAAATAAGGGGGAAAAAAGAGAGGAAGAAAGGAGATAATATAAAAAGGAGAGAGAAGAGCAAAGGGGAAGGAAACAAAAAAAGAAGAAAAAATGCAAAAAGAGAGGAAAACAAAGCAAAATATAAACAGAACTTTACATAACAAACTTAAATTTAAACTACATTACACATAAATTTCAAATATTATTCTACTTAAAGATTATACCAATCTTACAGGTCAATACAGCATAAATAATCAATTTCAATATTGTGTCTTCAGGCTTATAACAAAGAAGCAAGCTTAGAATTCATTTCCATTTGCCATACCATGCCTTTTAGCTACTATATAATGATAAAGCATAAGAACAACCAGCGAAAAATATTTACTAATCCTAGTATCATAATATTGATAATATTGATAATAATAATTAAAAAGAAAAGAAAGTGATTATAAAGAATAAAAAATAACAAAAAATAAAACAATCACTAATATATTTTATACTATCTATATTTTAGATAGTATCATTTCTAAATATATAAATGAGTGTGCACATTTCTGTACACCCTCACATGGAAGATTTAAATACAGTCTATCATATCCATTTTAAGAGAAGAAGAAAAGAAGGAAAAGGATGGGGGAAAAAAAGTACGGATATACATAATCAGCTATCTCTGGCCTTACAGACTAAACATAGCCAATTGACAAAACATGTTTGTAAATTCCAGTTCGTGGAGCTGGAGCAGAAGTCCCTCATGTTTTTCTAATTAGCCATGCTTCCACCATTTCATGATTTAGAAACTTCTTCATCTGACCTTCAGAGAAAATGCAAAACGTAGCAGGATATTTTAAATGATATTGTAGATACATTTGTTTTGCCAGATTTCTCGCCTTGGTAAATAGCCTTCTTTTATCAACAACTTCTTTGGTGTAATCTGGAAATAACATAACTCTATCTTGTTTTGATCCCCCCAAAAGATTTCCCCCCGTCTTGCCAAATGCAGGATATGTAGGGGTGGACGAAAGTCCCTTACCTGTCCTCGAAGGACGTTCGCAGTGGGGGGGAGGCGCTTCGCTGCTCCCCCCGCGAAGTTCAGGCCGGGGGGGGGAGGCTTCCCGCCTCGCCCTGGCCGCGAACGCGAAAGTTTTTTTTTAAAAAAAACACCCCTGATAGGCTACGTGATGATTCACCTAGCCTATCACGGCTAGATCTGCAAAGTCAGCCGTGATAGGCTACGTCAATCGTCACGTAGCCTATCACGGGTGACTTAAAAAAAAAAAAAGCGCGTACGCTAATGGCGGCCCCCATAGGGAGCCGCCATTCGCGTTCCTTATTTGGTCTCTGTAGTCTACGTAAATCTTTATGTAGACTACAGTGACCAAATAAGGAACGGGAATGGTGGCTCCCTATGGGGGCCACCATTATCCGTACGCGCTTTTTTTTTTTTAAAGTCACCCATGATAGGCTACATGAAGATTGACGTAGCCTATCATGGCTGACTTTGCAAATCTAGCCGTGATAGGCTACGTTAATCGTCACGTAGCCTATCAGGGGGTGTTTTTTTTTTCTTTTATTGCAATGGCGGTGGCGGCAGCCGGTCGAAAGACCGGCTGCCGCTCCCGCCCCGCTCGAACACCTGCCGAACCGCCGGCTGGACCCGCTGCCGGGAGGGACATTCAGCAAAGGTAAGTCCCGTCCCGGAGGGGGGGTGCGGGGGCGGGGGGGGTTCAGAGGATTTCTCCCCGAAACTTGTTCGGGGGGCCGAACATGTTGGCACTCGGCCCCCCGAAGTTTCGGGGAGAAATTCTCCGCCATCCCTAAGGATATGATTTTTTGTGGAGACTCTTGCAAATTGAACTATAATCATATAGTCAGTCCCTTTAGCATTTGGCACATGGAATGTATGCTCAATATCAAGTACATAATCAGATGACTAAGGAATTATCTCATGTAGGATCTTATCTACAAAAGTAAACAAATTTATAAGTAGATAAATCTTTGATACCAATAATACGCACATTTGCTCTGCATGTAAAAGCCTCCAATTGTGAGATTCTTGCAGAAAAATTATTATGAAAAGCTTGCGAGATGGTCGCCTGTGCTGCCGCTCGATCTTGCAACTCGTTAACCTTCACCTCCATTTTTTTTGCCAAGAGTTGTTAATTAAATCCACAGCCCCTTGAATTGAGAAAAAGCTGACATCTACTTGGAGATATAAACTATTAGCCAAGGCCCCTTAATCTCTGCCACAAGTGGAACCTGCTCTGACTGATTACTTCCTCAGGGAAAACTTAATTTCTTCTAAGGGAAGTTGAGAGCATTTTATCTATATTGGGATTCTCATAGCATTCAAGCGTTGTCAGAAAAAATGAACCAATAATCTGACAGCAGTTGCAGAGGAGAAGGGAAAACAAAAGAGCCTTCTGTCTACTTTTCCTATACAAAGATCCTGCCTGTTGGGAAGACTATAGGAGATGGAATCATTAATATTGCAGAGAGATATCATCGAATGACAACGTGAAGCAAAATTTAAAGGCAAACTTGGAGATCCCTGACTGAGTGAAACATTCAAGGCATTCAGAGGGAACCAAGAACAGATTCAAGAAGACTTAGCAAAATGTCTGCAATTAAAAAAAAGATTTATTTTTACCCCACTATTTAGGTAAAAAGGCTTCCAGAGTGGCTTAGGGCACAATCCTATGCATGTTTAGACAGAAAAAAGTCCTACAATTCCCAGGCAGCCATGCTGGTTGGGGTATGCTGGGAGTTGTAGGACTTTTTTTCTACCTAAACATGCATAAGATTCCACCCTTAGAAAGGTAAGTAGTATGAGAACCCTAAAAGACATGACACATGAGGAAAAGGGAATGGGGGAGGGAGGAGGAAAAAAGCAAGGTCAGGTACAAGTTGTCAAAGTTACAGCTCGTGTAATGACCAGCTGGGATGGGAACAGATCAGGTAGTCTGCTGAACCAACTCTCTATGTGGGAGACACACAAAAATATTGGGCGGTAGGGCCCGTGCTGGTGAGTAGGGATGGCATGGGCGCCTGATTCAGTCTGGGAATCCGGTGGTACCACCCCTGCCTGCACCCCTGAGCCCTGCTTACTGAGCCCCTGCGCCTGCTTGCCCCTTGCGCATGCTCAGCGAATGCTCTGCACTCACCCTGGTTGCCTCGTCAAGCTTTGTGGTCACCATTTTTGAGAAATAAAATGGTGATTGCAAAAATTTGCATATTTGCACACATGCAAAAATGCACATTTTTGCAAATGTGTGTATTTGCATATGTGCAAAAATGCACATTTTTTTTAAAAATGCAGATTTTTGCACACACACATGTGAGCCTTCACAAAATTGTGCATGTCATACATGAGAATATGCTCATTTGCGGAAATGCACATTTTTGCACATACAAAGACATGCATATTTTTGTGATCGCCATTTTATTTTTCAAAAAAAATGGTGACTGCAGAGCTCGATGAGGCAACTGGGGTAAGTGCCTGCCTCCTGTGAGGCCTTGGCAAGGCACTTTGCAGATAAAATTGATCAGATTAGGAGTGTTACTCTGCACGCTGTGGATACAGTTAGTGAGCAAGAGGCGGCCTGTGGCAAACCGGTTTTGTGGGATCGATTCCAGCTTCTACCTCCTGATGAAGTGGACAAGGTGCTTTCATCTGTAAGGCCGACCACCTGCTTACTTGATCCTTGCCCATCGTGGCTCATTATGGGCTGCAGAGAGAGACTGGGTGAGAGGATCAGGGTGGTGGTATACACCTCCCTTGAGGAGGGAGTGATGCCATCAGCCCTCAAGGAGGCAGTGATAAGACCACTCTTAAAGAAGCCCTCCTTGGATCCTCAAGTTTTGAACAACTTTCGCCCAGTCTCAAATCTGCCATTTTTGGGCAAGGTGATTGAGTGGGTGGTGGCGATGCAGTTGAAGGCACACTTGGAAGAAACTGATTATCTAGACCCATTTCAGTCAGGCTTCAGGCTTGGGCATGGGACAGAAATGGCCTTGGTCGCCTTGGTAGATGATATGAGGAGGGCTCTGGATAGGGGTGAATGCTCCTTCCTTGTTCTCCTTGACCTCTCAGCGGCTGTTGATACCATTGACCACGGTATCCTCCTGGACCGCCTGGAGGGGTTGGGCATTGGAGACACCGTATTGTGGTTCCGGTCCTTCCTCTCCGGCAGGCACCAGAGGGTAGCACTGGGAGAGGAGGTTTCGGACCCATGGCCACTCACTTGTGGGGTGCCACAGGGTTCCATCCTCTCCCCGATGCTATTTAACATCTATATGAAGCTGCTGGGGGCTATCATCAGGAGGTTTGGGGTGTGGTGTCATCAATATGCAGATGACACGCAGCTCTACCTCTCATTCAAATCTTCACCAAGGTTGGCCGTAGAATCCCTGTCCAAATGTCTGGAGATGGTGAGTGGCTGGATGGGGAGGAATAAGCTGAAGCTGAACCCTGACAAGACCGAGGTACTTTTGGTGGGAGACAAGAGGAGGCTGGGGGATGTCGACCTGGTGCTGAATGGGGTATGGCTTCCCTTGAAAGACCAGGTCCGCAGCCTGGGGGTCATTTTGGACTCCCAGCTGTCCATGGAGGCTCAGGTGTCAGCTGTGAGCCGGACAGCGCTGTATCAACTCCATCTGATACGGCGGCTGCGCCCCTTCCTTCCCGACCATTTGCTCCCATCGGTAGTACATGCCCTGGTCTCCTCTTGTTTAGGCTACTGTAATGCGCTCTATGTGGGGTTACCCTTGAAGACGGTTCGGAAGCTGCAGCTGGTACAGAACGCGGCGGCTCGCAGCCGCCGACGAGATCACATCACTCCAGTGCTGAAGGAGTTGCACTGGTTACCAGTTGTTTTCCAGGCCAAATTCAAGGTGTTGGTTTTGACCTTTAAAACCCTATATGGTTCCGGCCCAGCCTATCTTAAGGAGCACCTCCACCAGCACCAGACAGGCCGCTTAATAAGATCAGCCTCGGATGGCCTTCTCTCTGTCCCATCAGCCAGGACAGCTAGACTGGTGGGGACGAGGGAGAGGGCCTTTTCTGTGGTGGCCCCCACTCTGTGGAACTCCCTCCCTAGGGAACTCCGCCATGCCCCCTCTTTAATGAGCTTCCGTCGTGCATTAAAAATGTGGTTGTTCAGGCAGGCATTTGGGGTGGGTTAGGGTATTTTAGAAAATGTTTTTACTGTAGAATTTTTTTGTTTTAAACTGTTCTATTGTATGTTGTACATCGCCCAGAGTGGCTGGGTGACCAGCCAGATAGGCGATTAATAAATTTAATAATAATAATAATAATTATTATTATAATAAAGTGTGGGCTGCTTGCTGAGCATGGCAGGGGCTCAAGCGTGGCCCAGGGACCAGCGAGTGGGGGCAGGGGTTGGGTGGGCATCTGGAGAACCCAGACGGGGGTGAGTTCGCACATCCCTACTGGAGAGTGAATTTCATCTGCCTCTCACTAGCACTGGATATCCCAAGTTCAGGAAATGTAAAGAACAAAACTCTCCACCAATGGATAAATGTTAAGAAATGGGAGTAGAATTGCTGCTCATTTTTAAAGTGTATTTGGAGGTTCTTCCTGAGTTGGAACATCCAAAGAATTTGAAGGGAATGAACATGAGTTTTGATAAGACTGGCAATGTTTCTCAGAGATGTTAGGAACATCCTTATCACCAAAGGCTCTCTGCTCACATCATTTTTCTTCTTAGTGTGTATTTATTTATGTATTATGTATTATTAAATTTATTAATCAGCCATCTGGCTGGTCACCCAGCCACTCTGGGCAATGTACAGCATACAATAAAACAGTTTAAAACAATAAAATTCTACAATAAAAACATTTTCTAAAATACCCTAACCCACCCCAAATGCCTGCCTGAACAACCATGTTTTTAATGCATGGCAGAAGCTCATTAAAGAGGGGGCATGGTGGAGTTCCCTAGGGAGGGAGTTCCACAGAGTGGGGGCCACCACAGAAAAGGCCTTCTCCCTAGTCCTCACCAGCCCAGCTGTCCTGGCTGATGGGACAGAGAGAAGGCCATCCGAGGCTGATCTTGTTAAGCGGCCTGTCTGGTGCTGGTGAATGCGCTCCTTAAGATAGGTTGGGCCGGAACCATATAGGGTTTTAAAGGTCAAAACCAACACCTTGAATTTGGCCCGGAAAACAACTGGTAACCAGTGCAACTCCTTCAGCACTGGAGTGATGTGATCTCGCTGGCGGCTGCCTTTAATCAGGTGAGCCGCCGCGTTCTGTACCAGCTGCAGCTTCCGAACTGTCTTCAAGGGTAACCCCACCACTCATACATATGAGTGTATGTGTGCTCAGGGGAGATAGTTATTAAGTGATGCTTCAGTGTTGTAAGTGAAGTTGCTCCCATCCTTCCTGTGCTAAGGCCTTATGCATGCTGTGCTTATGCATGGTGTGAAGAATGTAGAAAGGGAGACATTTTTCTCCCTCTCTCATGGGCTCATCCCATGAAGCTGATTGGTGGGATTTTCAGGAAAGATAAAAGGAAGCACTTCTTCACACAGTGCATAGTTAAACTATGAAATTCACTTCCACAAGTCATAGTGAGGGCTACCAATCTGGATGGCTTTAAAAAGGATTAGACAAATTCTTGGAGGAGAAGGCTATCAATGGCTACTGGTCCTCATTAGAAATGTCAGAGAAATCTGCTACGGATTCCAATGAGGCTGGATTCTTTGGAATCCAACCTCAGGAATCCACAGCAGATTGGGACCACTTACCTCCACTCCAGGAGGACTGGAGGAGGAACAGCACTTGGCTGCTTATTGCCAGCCAGAGCCATTCGCCTCCTCCCTGTCCCTGCTGATGGCCATATCTTTTCTTAAAAAAAAAAAAGGCGATCGGCAGGATGTGACCTAGACTTATATGCAAATAGAGTCATGAATCTTGTGTCTAAGTCTATGTATCAATAGGCTTATATGCAAGATTCATGGCTCTATTTTGCATATAAGTCTATGGGCACATCCTGCTGAAAGCCTTTTTTTTTTTTTTTAAGACATGGCCATCAGCAGGGACAGGAAGGAGGCAAATGGCTCTGGCTGGCAGGAGGGAAGGTAAGTGGTCCCCAAGCCAGTCCCCCCCCCCGAATCCAAGTTGAGCAGAGCCACTTTGGGGAGTGAGGAACGAATCACCCCCCCATGGATTCCCCACTGGAACAGATGGTGGGGAATCCATACACCCCTAATCCTGATGTCTATATGCTACCTCCAGTATCAGAGGTTGTATGCCTACATATGTACATCAGTTGCTGAGGAATACGGTGTCAGGCGGTTGCCCCGCTGCCTTCTGAAATCCTCAGGTAGCCAGAATCAACACGCAGACAATAGGGCTCTTTTCCAAGGCTTTATTCCCATCCAACCTAATGATGTTTACAGAAGCTAATTGCTTGATCCTATGAGTGAGACCTAAGAGAGTTGCCTACTAGGGGGTTCTAACCTTAGGAATCAGTTGATCTCTGTTTGGAGGGGAACACGGGAAACTGCTGTACTTATGAGCTAGGAGGAGAGAGTCCACCCCTTTCCCATGGGGCATTGGGTCACTGCTGTTGCCATCATGCCAAGTGGGCTGAGCACCGCCTCTCAGTGCCCGCCATCTCCTGCTTGAGGGTGCGCTGGTGCCTAGTGTCCAGAAACTGCTGTTGCTTCTCCCTCTCCCTGCCAGGGTCACTATCACTCTCAGGAATGTGTACCGAGAGGGGCTCTCCCCCGGCTGCTCCTCTGAAATGCGCGTGGGTTCCTCTCCCGCAGTTTCTCTCTGGGCTCCGATCCTAGCCTGACATAAGGGAAGGATGGTGCTGTTACACTCATGTCCTGTTTGTGGATTTTCCATGGGCAGATGGCTGGCCACTGTGTGAACAGAATGCTGGACAAGATGGACCCTTGGTCTCATCCAGCAGGGCTCTTCTTATGTTCTTATGTTGCACCCACCCCATCTCTTATTTGTGCCATGTGCATCTCAACTCAACCTATTTGAGTGATAGTGGGTGGAAGATGGAATGCCACAAGTCTGACATAATTGTTCTACTGGAGAGCAATGCAAAGATGTGGCTGCTGGTAGACCACAACTCTCCAGGAACTGTAATCACTCCACCTCAGCCATGACCTGCAACCCCTGGAGGTGCTAATAACCAGGTGAACTGGTTGTGCCTCTTTGAAATGTGTGCATTCTTCTCCCATTGATTAAAGGGTATTTGTGTGCACTTTTCAAAAGAATACACTTTTCATGTGCATTTTTCAAATCTATGCATGCCATTGAATGCATTTTTTGTGGTCCATGAAGCTCACTGGAAGCTTGGAAATGTACGGTCTTCAAACACAGATTGCATCCAAGCAATATACAGTCCAGAAGGTGCAAACTGGCTAAAAATTTTTCAAAAGCAAACTGAAACAAATTTCTCAAACATTCCTACCTTTGACCTAAGAGGTTTTTTTTTGGGGGGGGGATTGTGTGTGTATGTGTGTGTGTGTGTGCGCATGCGCACGCGTGTATGTGTAGGGGTGGGTGATGAAAAAAACGCTTCATATGGAGTGGGGCATCTAAATGCCTTCAACACTGGCACACTGCTGATTATGTGCTGACAGGTTAGCAGCTTTGTATCTTGAGTAAGCTTTCCAGGTTACTTAGCAAGGGTTTGACTAATGCCTTGTCTTTCACTATTCCTTGCAAAATGATTTTTTATAGTTTCTATTGATTTTATTTTGTGCTTCCCTTCCGAGATATATATATACACACACACACATACATACATACATACATATATATATATATATATATATATATATATATATATATGGTATAGCGTACCCATGCATAATAGCTTCTGCAATTTTTCTGTTTCAGTGGTATACCAATACAGCAATTTAGATCCTATTAAGCCAAACCTGGTGAAAGAATCAGAATGCAAATTTAGAAGAGATGGGAGCGGAAGAAAGGAATGGTTCCATGTGGCATGAAAGAGAGACAGACAGACACATTCACATTTATGCAAATGTGCATTTGTGCAAATAAGCACTGACAAAAATGTGCACCCCCCCCCCCGCACAAATCACTCAAAAATGTCCATTTTCATGCTTTAGTCTATAGGGGAAATGCAGATTTTGGGGGATTTTTTATTTTATGTATTTTTCTATGACTAAAAGTGTGTAAAATTCCACAAAGTTAGAAAACAACAACAAACAGCAAGTCCGCAGACCCATGCAACTTGGGAAAAGCTGGTCACCTGAGGAATCCATGGGTCAGATTCGCAGAAATCCAAACTCATTTGACTCTGTTGCAGATTTCTCTGACATCCCTACTCCTAGACACCCTGAGTCCTGCTCTGTGTTGTGAGGGTGTCTCCCAGAGAGGACTCACATCCTCTTTGGTGCTTGCCTGCCTACTCTTTTAGGAGAAGAGCCATAGGACAATGACTGAGCCCCTTCTTTGCATGCAGAAGTTACGTGGTTCAATGCCTGGCATCTCCAGCCAGGACTGGGAAAATGTCTGGTCTGAAACTCTGGAAAACCGCTTCCAGTCAGTGTTGAAGATACTGAGCTAGATGAAAACAATAGCCTGACTCCAGATGTTCCTATAGCTTGAGAAGATATCTGGAGAATGATTTCAGTTTTGGTGAAATCTAGCAACAACCTAAGAATGTGCAGAACCCCTGCAAAAATATTTTACTGGTTTTATCAAAAGTTCAGGTTCCCTTTGAAATTTCACTGATGTCTCCCCTGATTCATTCATTTCATCCATTTATTATATTTCTATACCACCCCATAGCCAAAGCTCTCTGGGTGGTTCGCAAAAATTAGAAACCATTAAAATAATCATATGAAGTGCAAAAACATTTACATAAAACATATAAACGGACAGCACACACACACAAGATATATCTAAAAACATTTTTTAACAATCAGCCAGGACTTGATTAAAAACTCCTTATATGCTGCCAAGTGCCTGAGAGAGAGGAGGGCAGTTTTAACCTGGTGCCGAAAAGTTGACAGTGGTGGCACCAGACAGGTCTGATGATGGAGGAAACTTGAGAGATGCTTCAAGAAGTGAAATGTGTTTGGCAATTCTAGAGACAGACTTTAGCAGGGCATCCAGGCTACAACTCTAACCTAATCCAACCAGAACATAGTTCTTGGGTAGTGATACATTTTCTATCACATCCTTAAGCAGCCTGCTCTGGAATGCATCTGTTGGCTCCATGGCTCGCTATGGAGCATCATCTGGTTTTAAAATGCTGTATCCTGAAGCATTGCGTCCAACAGCTGGGCTTCTTTGTTGTGCAGCCTATTCTCTAAATGAATTGTTCCCATTAAGTGAGTCTGGAGGGAGGACAGACCTCCGCCAGAGTTCCTGACATCATTGGGAATGTGTCTCTGTTGCAAACTTCTAAGTGGGCTTTTGCTCAGGTAACACCTGCTGAATCTGCTCCCTGTTTCCTAAAGGGTTGTTATTTTTATTGCAACCATATTGTATGTTTTATCTTGTTCTTCACTTCTCATTGACAAGGGATTCAATTATCCTTGTCTGTGACAATCAGTCCAAGAAGATTCTGCAGCAAGTATCTATTCTGGGGAAAGATTGGATGGCACTGTATTTTACTGGAGAGAGAGAAAGAGAGAGAGAGAAACATTTTCACTTATTGATGCAGGAAATCTCACAAAAATGGAATTAAAACAGATGACAATGTATGAAAAAGACTGTTCTGAGATTCATGTATGATGGAGAATAAAAATACTGTCCACTTTAAAAAATGGGGATGGGTACTTAGGTTGAAGTTCAGAACACAAGAAGAGTCCTGCTGGATCAGAACAAGGGTGCATCTAGTCCATCTTTCTGTTCACACAGTGGCCAACAGCTGCCCATGGGAAACCCACAAGCAGGACATGAGTGCAACAGCACCATCCCACCCATGTTCCCCAGCAACTGGGGAATATAGGCATATTGCCTCTGATACTGCAGGTAGCAATATAGCCACCAGGACTAGTGGTCATTGATAGCCTTCTCCTCCAGGAATTTGTCCAATCCCTTTTTAAAGCAAATCAGTGATGATCACAACATCTTGTGGTAGAAAATTCCATGCACTATGTGAAAAAGTCCTTCCTTTTATCTCTCCTGAATCTCCCAACTATCAGCTTCATAGGATGACCTCAGGTTCTAGTATTATGGAAGGGTGAGTAAAATGTCTCCCTATTCACTTCCTCCATTCCAGGCATAATTTTGTACACTTCTATCACGTCTCCCTCATTCACCTTTTCTCTAAGTTACACAGTCCGACATGTTGTAACCTTCCCTCATAAGGGGGATGCTCCAGCCCCTTGATCATTTTAGTTGCCCTTTTCCAAACTCTATAATATTCTTTTTTAGGTGTGGTGACCAGAACTGTACACGGTATTCCAAATGTGGTTGCAGCATGGATTTGTATAGAAATAGGATGATATTGGTAGTTTTATTTGTGATTCCTTTCCTATTTGTGCCTAACATGGAATTTGCGTTTTCACAGCAGCCTTATACTGGGTCAATTTTTCATCAAGTTGTCCACCACAACCTCAAGACCACTTTCTTTATCAGTCACACTGGTAGCTCAGATCCCATCTGCATATATGTGAAGGGTTTTGTTTTGTTCTTTGCTCCAATGTGCATCACTTTACACATTCTTACATTGAACCGCATTTGACATTCTGATGTCCATTCTCCCAGTTTGGAGAGATCCTTTTGGAGCTCCTCACAATCCCTTTTTGTTTTAATTGCCCTATATGATTTGGTGTCATCAGAAAACTTGGCCATCTCATTATTCACTAATTCCAGATCATTTATGAATAAGTTGAAAAGCATTGGTCCCAGTACAGACCCCACTCTTTACATCCCTCCATTGGGAGAATTTACCATTTATTCCTACTCTCTGCTTTCTGTTCTTTAACCAGTTACTGATCCATAAGAGGACCTCTCCTCTTATTCCACAATTTCTAAGTTTGTTCAGGAGTCTTTGGTGAGGGACTTTATCAAAAGCCCTTTGGATGTCCAAGTAAACAATGTGTACCAGATCACCCCCATCCATACGTTCACTGACATGCTTAAAGGGTTAACCTGCCATCCATACCTGCCTGCCTTCTCATCATAACCATGGTACTACCAGCCCTGGGAGAGTGCAATGTGATGAAGGAAGCAGTGCAAGGGAAAGACCTTCCCCAGATCTTTGGGGGGCTGGGATGAAAGTGATTTACATGGGGTGGATGGCATGGAGGGTTGACTCTCCCCAGCTATTTGGGGGATCAGGGAGGTTGTGATTTTGATGAGGAAGGCAGTACGTGGAGATCCACTTATGGCAGCCTTTCCCAGCTTTGGATCCCCAGATGTTAATGGACTGCAACTCCCATCACCTGGACCATTGGCCACATTGGCAGGGGATGATGGGATTTGTGGTCAAGCGGCACCTGGGACCCAAGTATGACTTATTGGATTCATGGTCAGAAGATGTGGTGATGCCCATTGGCTTTAAATAACCTGCAAGAAAAGGATGAGTCAAATTCATGGAAGATTGGTATAGAAATGTCTATTAGCCACAACAGCTAAATGGAACCTCCACATACAGAGGCAGTGTATCTCTAAATACTCAGTGTTGGGGGCAAGCAAGAGGGGAAGACTGTCTCACATACCCTGCTTCTGAGCACCAAGAGGCAACTGACTGGGCTCTGTGGATCTTGGGCTGGGGCTGCAAGGCAGTGGGTATATTCTCATACTATCTCTGATGATGGGGGTTCTAGGAAGGGGGTCCAGGCAGCTGGACCAGCACCGGTAAGTGGGTAGAGTCTGTGAAAAAGTCACACTAGGAGTGGACAAATCTGTCAGTTTCTCTTTCTCTCACAGTTGAATTTTTAAAATCCCAAGTTCTTTCTCCCCCAAATATGAAGAACTTTGTGAATTTTGTAAAATTCTCATCAAAAATGAACTGAAATGAAATTCTCACCCATCTACAGCAGCCAAATTCAATAGGTACAGCTATGCACGTCATGGAGAGGACCATGTTGTACATGCCTCTCATACAGCTGTTAAAGATGAGAAGCCTGTCAGAAAAAAAGAGGTGGTGACCCTAATTCAACACTAACATGGTTGAATACACCAGGATTCAAACCCAGACTTTTAAGAGGAAAACACTCAAAGCCCTGGGCCTGGATGGGTGAATCTGTCCATTTTGGTTTCTCCCACATTCATTTTTTTAAAAGTCTCAAATTCTTCTTGACCCAAATATGGAGACCTTTGCAAATGCTGGTAAATTCTAACTGAAATTGAACTGAAACAAAATTTCTCACCCATGTCTTGGTGAAGCAAGAGCAAAACGTCTAGGACAGCAACTGGGGATAGTGAATGTGTACTAGACATGAGCTTTGGGAAGATTGATGTAGACACAAATGTAATGTGGCAGGGGCAGAATCTGCAATACCGAATACAATTCAGGAACATCTTCCTCTAGCAACAAGAGACATAATGTACATTAACTGAGCACAAGAGCCAAGGAACAACCGGTCACAAGATGCTGACTTAACAGAGGGCTAATGTAGTTCCGCAGGAAACTGCCTTAGGACATGGATTCATTTAGCACTGTATTGTCTACAACAGGGGTAGGCAGCCCGGTGCCCATGGGCACCAATGTGCCCCCAGACACCTTTCTTGGTGCCCACCAATGTGCCCTGTCCCTCCCACTTACTTTTTTATCTAACACATTTTCTTAGCAGCAGTTGGGATGGCTGTGAAATAGGTTTCTGTTGGCACTAAAAACTGTGCGTTCAAAGTGTGTTGGGGCTCAGCCCCCACTGTGCCCTGTACTCAGTCTTTTGGGCAGATTACATGTCTGGAAACCAAAGTCAGAAAAGAAACAGCTGCACCAACTAAATTCCCAGCGTGTTTTGACACTTGGTCTTTATCAAGGGAAAAACTCCTAGAGATTAAACTCTTGGAAAGTATTCTGCCTTTTCAGTCTTCTTCGGAAGAAACAAAGAAGGAATCCTCCAGAAGAATCTCTAAGAATTTTCCCTGCAATAAAGACCAAGGGTTGAAACTTGTTGGGAATTCAACTGGTGCAGCTGTTTCTTTTTTGACTTTGGTTTCCAGCCTTACAGCTGTTTTTATTTTTATTTTTTCTGGTCCCTATTGGCACTGTTGCAGATCACATGTCCTTTGCCATGCCTCCCACCATTTTGTGGTGGTGCACACAGGACCATTTCTGAAATTGCTAAAGGTGCCCACAGCCCCCTCAAGTTGCCTACCCCTGATCTACACTGACTGGCAGGGGTTGTCCAGGATTTCAGATGCATGTCCTGTTTGGAGATGCCAAGTTTGAACCTACAATCTTTTGCATGCAAAGTATGTGCTCTACCGGTGAGCTCACACTTCTTCTAACACAGTTAACAACTAGCACTGAAGCATATCCTAGAGCAGCAGCAGCAACTTTAGAGGCACATCTGCACCTGGGCATGTAATCTTCAGCTTGCAGAATAATCATGTGAACGGAGACTTAGTGAGGGTGGGTAGCCCAAGGGAAATCAGATGATTCAACAGGGGGTTGAACAGATGGTCAAACAGGGATAGGCAGTCTGCAGTATGTTACTTTTGCACTTGAGTTGCTCCCAGTGAGGATGCAAAAGTGTTATAGGGCCAACCCCCCTTGGCTCCTTGTGTCAACTGATTCTTGTTGGGCAGAGAGCTGCAGACAGTACCTTCTTCCATCCATCTGCAGCAGAGACGAGGCCAACAGCACTGTCCTGTTTCGATGCAGGCTGGGGCCTTGGGCAAGGCGCAGTTAGTCCCAGGAGCAGCAGTGAGAGAGCAGTTCCATCCAAAGTCATACACAGACGTTCCGAGGAGGGTTTGCAGGCACAGGCAGAGGCAAGGTCAAGGCAGTCCAGGGGTCAGTTCACCAGCGTCTGTCTTAGCAAGTGTCCAGGCCAGTCAGGGGGGTGTCTGAAAATGTTATCCAGATGTGTAGCCAAGGTCTAGGAGCTTATCCAATCTGGTATCTTGAAAGCGAAGCCGAGGTTGAGGAGCTGTTGTTTGCAGCAAAAAGCTGGCATCATCGAGGCTGAACGTATAGCCGGCCGTTAATCAGCACAGCTGGCTAATTAGGTCAGCATGTTGCTTGCTTTTAAGGGAGGCCCCACACTGTGACTTCCTTTTGTTCTTTTGCTGCACACGTCTGTTTCTACGCCATTCAGAGGGATGGATCCCCTTGGAGTCTGCCTCTAGCACCTAGGGAAGTTCAGGAACTGCTTGAGAGGGGCCAGGCTGCTCCTGCAATGTTTCCAGAGGAGGACTGTCAGCCAAGGCCCCCTGTTCCTCACCGAGCTCCACCTGGGGCCCATTGTGCTGGCTCTCCCCCTCCTCTTCTTCCTCAGATGTATCCTCCTCCAGGTAGGGCATGCCAACCACTCTCTCTTATAGGAAACTCAGCTGCTGAGTGCCGACATGATTGTAGCCCAAATGGGGTCACTGAGAGACAAGCATGCTTCGGAGAACCCTAAGGTATGCGGACATACAAACATATGCTGGGGTAGTGCTGGTGGTGGTAAGGAGGGCACAAAAACAGCTTAGTGAGTACTGAGCATTAGGGATGTCAGAGAATTCTGCCACAGACTGGAATGGTATTGAATCCCCTTCAGTCCATGCCAGGGAATCCTCAGCAGAACAGCACCATGAGGTCCTGCAGATCCAGCAGTCATGCAGCTTTTTTTCATTGTCCGCAAAGAGTCGTGGAATTTTCGTAAATAAAAACGCAATGTAGTATTGTCAGGAGCATCCTAGCTGCCTCTTAAAGGTCCCTCCAATAGCCAACTCAAGACACAGACGAAAGGGATTCTTTCCAAGGCTTTATTCCTTTACAACTCAATGACTCTTTCAGATGCTAATTTCCAGCGACTAAGCAAGGAACTGCACTGGGGTAGTCAGCAGAGTAGCCTAAGCTCCAAGTAAGGCAGTTGGTCCCCATTTGAAGGAGTAGAGTGGGAAAACTCTGAACTTATGGGCTATGGAGAGGTCCCCCCTCTTACCGGTGGGTCCTCAGGACGTGACCGTTGTCATAGTGCCAAGCGGGCAAAGCACCTCCTCTCGACGCCCTCCATTTGGCGCCTCTCCCTACGTTGGCGCCAAGCATCCACCAACACCCCGTCCCCTGCTCTCTCGCTGCCAGGGTCACTCTCTCTCTCAGAAATGCAGGCAGGAGGAATCTCCCCCTGCAGTTGCACCTCCGAGAGACGAGCAGGCTCCTCTCTCACGGGTTGTTGCTCTTCCTCAGAATCAGAGCTCCTTTGGGGCTCTATGGGCTCAGTTTCCACCCTGACAAGTATATTCCGATAATAAATAGGTAAGTTTTTTTAAAAAAGGAATTGTGCTCACCGCCTTGTTTGTGGGCGTTCTTTTTAAATTGAAATCCTCCATCTCCGTTACTTTCAGCCAAAACACTTCCTCTTCCTAGGGGCTTCCCAAAAGAAGGCTCTCTTAGGTGTGCCTGAGCGATGCACTCTTTGTTTAAAGCAACACTGTTTTAAAGAAAGAAAAAACCTTTTAAAATGACCATGCCGCTCCAGGACCTGCATGGTCATTTTAAAAGTTTTTTTCTTTCTTTAAAACAGCATTGCTTTAAACAAAGAGTGCATCGCTCAGGCACACCTAAGAGAGCCTTCTTTTGGGAAGCCCCTAGGAAGAGGAAGTGTTTTGGCTGAAAGTAAACGGAGACGGAGGATTTCAATTTAAAACAAATACGTAAATATTTACAAAAAATAGCGATTCTTACGGAAGTTATGCAGACTCACGGAGACGGCTGGGCACCGGAATTACGGTTTTCGGTACAGATTTATCTTCGTAATTTTTGGAGTGGAAAAAAAAGAGGAGAATTCCGGGGGCTTGTGAACAGTGGAACAGAGCACTGGCCGCAAACTGCGGAAGTCAAGCGGCACTGAAGGTACACAATTTGTACATCCCTACTGAGCATGCTCACTGGGTGGCCACAGAATGGCTGAATGAGTATTATTGGGAGGAAAATTGAATGGAGAATCCCAGGAGAGGGCATGGCTGGCTGGAAGCCTGAACAGGAGCACAGCACTGCAATTGCAGGTCCCACTTGTTCACCTCTGCCAACTTCCATGACAGCTTCCACTGTCAGACAAAGAGAGAAATATGTTTCCCCCATCAAGTTTATCCATCTTCAGTCTCACAAGCCAACTAAAAACAGGAAGAAAATGAGGATAGATCTCTTGGAGCTGCTCTCCAGAGAGCCACTGTCGCTGAAAAGCAGGCTATAAATTTGAATATAAATACATAAAATAGTGCCCATTTGCTGTAGGCTGATGTTCCTTTGTGGTAGCTTGTTACATCCTAGATGAGAAAAAAGAACAGGGAGGAGCAGCATCTAACGTGGAATCCGTGAAAGGATCTCAGCTCCAATGTTCCCTGACATTTCCATATGCCTGGTAATTAAATTGTAAGTTAAAAGCAAAGAGTCAACCGCTTTTGCTAATAGTAGCAAAAGGATGTGATCATGTAACTCCCATCTGTTTGCAGATTCAGTTTGTGGTAGAAATACATTAGCAACCTTGAGCACCGTGCCAGGTTCAATTAGACTAAACAGGATCAAAGGGCACTCTGGGTAATAAATATCCTGGGCGGAATCATGCCAAAGACTTTCTGTTTATTGCTGGAGGAGAGGTAAATTATTTGTGAGTTGGAGAAAGTTCCAGCACCAAACAGAAAGGACCCGTGTTGGGTTAGGGGGAAACAGACCCACAAGTTCAGTTGTGTTTATCAGTGCTGGCCTATAAGGGACCAGCAGAAGGAAATGGCAACTGAAAGCACAAGTCCCAACAGAAGAAGTACCTTGTGGTGGAACCCTTGTGGTGGAACCCTGGGGGAGCTCCATGGTAGGGCATGGTGGAGGTACAGTTAGGAAACAGCCAGGATATGAAACCAGTCCAATCAGAGCAACAAGCACTGTGGAGAACTAGAGCTAAGGTCAAGAATAGCAGAGAATGTGATGCAGTGAAGAGATGATCCATTCACTTCAAGCAAAATTAGGGAGAGTCAGAGCCAGAGTCAAGGACTGCTGAACTCGGAAGGCAGAGAAGAGCTAGAACTAGGAAATTCAAGTTGGTGAGCAGGTGCTTGAACACAAGGCCAAATGGACTGTTACTACCCTATGATCTTAATCTTACCTGGAAGTATTTATGGACAGATCAGTTTGGGAGGAACCAATGGGGCTACTTCAGGAATAGACTCATACTCTAGACTAGAGCAGCCTTCCCTAACCTGGTGCCCTCCAGATGTGTTGGATGTCAACTTCATTCAGCCCCAGCCAGCATGGCCAATGGTCGGAAATGTTGGGCGCAGTGGTGGCTGGTGGCTCCAATGTCAGAGGGGCAGTAAATCTGCTCTGGGTTTCAGTCAGAACCAGTCAGAATTCTAAAGGTGGAGCACCTTGGGTAGCTCCTTTAGAGTTCCGACTGGTTCTGACTGAAACCTGGAGCAGATTTACCACCCCACTGACATTGGAGCCACCAGCCACCACTGGCTGGGAGTTGTGGTCCAAAATATCTGGAGGGCACCAGGTTGGGGAAGGCTGTGTAGTTTCACCAGTAGGGGCGCCGTTGCTCAGATGTGGAGGCTGCCAGTTCAAATCCCATGAGATCCTGATAGTTTACAGCAGGGGTGGGCACGTTGTGGCCCTCCAGATGTTTTGGCCTACAACTCCCATCATCCCTCACCATCAGCTACGCTGGCTGGGGCTGGTGGGAGTTGTAGGCCAAAACATCTGGAGGGCCACAACGTGCCCACCCCTGCTGTAAACTATCAGGATCTCATGGGATTTGAACTGGCAGCCTCCACATCTGAGCAACGGCGCCCCTACTGGTGAAACTACACAGCCTTCCCCAACCTGGTGCCCTCCAGATATTTTGGACCACAACTCCCAGCCAGTGGTGGCTGGTGGCTCCAATGTCAGTGGGGTGGTAAATCTGCTCCAGGTTTCAGTCAGAACCAGTCGGAACTCTAAAGGAGCTACCCAAGGTGCTCCACCTTTAGAATTCTGACTGGTTCTGACTGAAACCCAGAGCAGATTTACTGCCCCTCTGACATTGGAGCCACCAGCCACCACTGCGCCCAACATTTCCGACCATTGGCCATGCTGGCTGGGGCTGAATGAAGTTGACATCCAACACATCTGGAGGGCACCAGGTTAGGGAAGGCTGCTCTAGTCTAGAGTATGAGTCTATTCCTGAAGTAGCCCCATTGGTTCCTCCCAAACTGATCTGTCCATAAATACTTCCAGGTAAGATTAAGATCATAGGGTAGTAACAGTCCATTTGGCCTTGTGTTCAAGCACCTGCTCACCAACTTGAATTTCCTAGTTCTAGCTCTTCTCTGCCTTCCGAGTTCAGCAGTCCTTGACTCTGGCTCTGACTCTCCCTAATTTTGCTTGAAGTGAATGGATCATCTCTTCACTGCATCACATTCTCTGCTATTCTTGACCTTAGCTCTAGTTCTCCACAGTGCTTGTTGCTCTGATTGGACTGGTTTCATATCCTGGCTGTTTCCTAACTGTACCTCCACCATGCCCTACCATGGAGCTCCCCCAGGGTTCCACCACAAGGGTTCCACCACAAGGTACTTCTTCTGTTGGGACTTGTGCTTTCAGTTGCCATTTCCTTCTGCTGGTCCCTTATAGGCCAGCACTGATAAACACAACTGAACTTGTGGGAAAGCATCTGGAAGGCCACAACTTGCTCATGCCTAGTGTTCAGGGAGGGAGGGGAAAAGGGGCAGGATATGTTGCATTCAGGGTAGCTTTGACTATGGATGTGTGAGAGAAAATAGCCCCATTAGCGATCCTCTAGATTATAATGTGAGCAGAGGTGATGAAAGTAATTGGGGAAGTGTTTAAAATATACAGTATGTAATTAAAAGCTAGAGCAGCTATCCAGCAAGGATGAAAAAGCATATCCCTTATAATGACGTTCTTGTCTCTCTCTTCCTCCCCGCCTCCCTCCTCCTCTTGCATTGCAGTTTATGGAGCATTCCTTTGAGCAAGCAAGAATGTATGTATGTGCAGTTTATTAATGTGCTTGTTGATATCATGATACACCTGGTTGCAAAATGTTGTCTTGCCTTATGACATATGAAGGAGCACCTCCTCATACTTTCCTCATTGACTCTCGCTCTCGCTCTCCTCTGTGTGTGTGTAGGCACATGCACACTGTCACCTACAAACACTAGCAGGCAAAACCAGTGCTCAAATTCTAGGAAAGACAAAAAAACAAACACAGGAGAGTGCTATCCCCCCCCCACATCCTACTTGTGGGTTTCCCACAGGCAGCTGGTTGGCCACTGTGTGAACAGAGTGCTGGAATCGATGGACCCTTGTTCTGACCCAGCATGGCTCTTCTTATGTTCTTAACATAAAAGAGCCCTGTTGGATCAGGCCTGAGATCGATCTAGTCCAACCTTCCTCAACTTGGCACATTCCAGATATGTTGGACTACAACTCCCATCACCTGCAGCCAACATGGCCAATTGCCAGGTGATGGGAGTTGTAGTCTGGCACATCTGGAGGGCAACACATTGGGGAAGGCAGATCTAGTCCTTCCATCTAGATGGCTCCAGGAAACTGACCAGCGAGGATGGCTGTGGAAAATCTCCCCATTAGTTGTTGTTGTTCAGTCTGCTTAAATAATTCTTAATTCATTAATTGATTACAATTTAAAAATAAAACTGTGTATTACCCAAATGTCAATATCAGTGACTTTTTGAGATGTTAAAGGAAGAGTGCAATGACTTACCAGTTACCATTAATAAGCAAATGTTTTTGCTCATTGTCAGAAGGAAAGGCTCCACCACAAGTAAGATATACCAGTCATATTGTCCTCATAAGGCCACTGGACAAGAGGGGTCCTGAGACAATGAGTAATAATTAGAGCGATCATCACATTGTTTTCAACAGGCCCCAAATTTGTTCGGGACTGTATCATATTCAGGCAGATTGAATTAAATATGCACTGTCCCTTAAGTACATCTCAGTCTCTAGACTTCCTCTTTGGCCTAGGAGAACCACCTCTTCATACTTTCCTCATTGATTCTCTCTCTCTCTCTCTCTCTCTCTCTCTCTCTGTGTGTGTGTGTGTGTGTGTGTGTGTGTGTGTGTGACTGGGAGTTGTAGTCCAAAAGACCTGAAGGGCACCAGGTTGGAAAAGTCATACCCTAATGTATGGGCTTGATTGTGCAACATGATTCTGTTGCCACATGTGTCTGTTTGCTTCACTGGCAGACGTTTAATGGGAATGGAGCTGCATTCCAGTGTAATCATGGGAGCCTAGGGCTAGAATTCCAGAGACAGCTAATTCTGCTAACAGAATTCCTGCTCTGTCACCAGAGGGCAACAGGCAGGTTTTCAACTCTGCTCTGTGTTCATCAGGAGCCTCCCAAAACAAGGGAGAAATGCACTTGCCTGTGAGGCTAGGCCTTCCTCACAAAATATAGCATTTCAAGTTAGTCAGGCAGGATCTGTGTTTTTGCATGCAACTCTTAACATGTTTGGGCCAATTGCCCAGCCCACATTCATCAGCTAAGCAAGCTAAAACAGTAACGTACAGCTTATTTGATTTTTTAAAAAGAAGAAAAATCACAAAAGATGTTTGCTTCTTTCCCCTGGAGACTTGCTAAAGTCAGAATGTGGGTATTTGTTTGATTGAGCCAGCTATGTTTAATCACAACAGTATAGAATATATACCTACAAATCTCATTTAAGCCACAAACTCACTTCATAGACTTTGGCAAGGTGCTGACCTTCTTTGACCTTCAAAGACCCTGATGCTGGGAAAGACTGAAGGCAAAAGGAGAAGGGGACGGCAGAGGATGAGATGGCTAGATAGCATCACTGATGCAATGAATATGAACTTGAGCACACTCCGGGAGAGAGCGCAGGACAGGAAGGCCTGGCGTGCTATGGTCCATGGGGTCACGAAGAGTCGGACACGACTGAACAACTGAACAACAACAACAACAACAATGACCATCTGCAATGTGGGGATAATAACACTGAGCTACCCTACAAGAATATCATGAGAATAACGGAGCAAATGTATGTGATCTGTTGACATGCTCTGAAATATTATTATTATTATTATTATTATTATTATTATTATTATTATTATGTGGTTTTTAAATCTACAACAGGGTTTATTTCCTGCCTTTCTTTGATATAGTGCCCCAAATGGCTCACAAAATCAAACTGAATAACAAATGAAAACAAACAGATTAAAGGCATAATCCTATGCATGTTCAGAGTAGACAGAAAAGTCCTACAACTCCCAGCATTCCTCAGCCAGCCATGCTGGCTGGGGAATGCTGGGAGTTGTAAGACTTTTCTGTCTAAACATGCATATAATTGTGACTTAAACTAGTCTCCCCCAACCTGGTACCCCATAGGTTGGTTGGCAAATCTCACCATTCCCAATTAAAAGACAGAGGTGGCAGATATGCCAAACAGATAATTAAAAAAAGTTTAATGAGTATATTGTTCAATCAAGCTTGAGTCCTTGAGTTCGGGTGAGTTAAGGAAGCTAAATTGTAATAATAATACATTAACACCTAAGTAGCATGCTACTAACTCTCCAAAGCTAAAATTGCAGAACTGTTTTCAGTTTTGTGTTGGTTTGTAAATAGGACCGTTTCTCGTTCTGATCAGGTATATGTAACAAACTGATTCGATAATCACGTCTTTCAACTGGTTATGACAAAATGAAATGTAATTTCCCCCTTGGCATTCTGTACCATTTACTCTGTTGGGAGCACTTCTAAGCATTTTATTCTGGGGGTTATGAAAGCAAATGTGTTTCAAAGAAAGAATTTATTTTTTACTTGTGCACACTCTCTCTTTCTTCCTGTCCCCTTGTAAATACTGGGATGTTGGTGTCACGGTATAATTGGTTTCCTAATGAGATCCTCAAAAAGAGCTGTACTTTTGCCTGGCAGGAAATTTCTACATACATAGCTGCTCTTTCTTGGAATACTACATTTGACACACTTTGTAATAAAAAAGGTGGTATTAAGATCTGGAAGGACAATTTATGGTATAATCGTGCTGTCAGTTATGCATAGTTAAGTCCCTCTGACTTGAATGGGACTTAGGCATAAGTCATTGGTGCAGAAATGTAACTTGAAAAGGGTAAGCATGTGGCTTAGTACCCTTTGCAAGGAGGGGGCTCAGAAACCAGAAGCTAAAAGATGACTCCACAATGAAATAACAAAGGGTTATTTAACTAACTTTAGGGGAACGCATACCCAGCCTGCAGCATCTTAACTCATCCCAGGGTGTGTGTGTGTGTGTGTTACAGATGGATGAATCTGTCAGTTTTGCAACATTTGATTTTTTTTTCATCTCAAGCTCCTTCCTTCCTTCCTTTTTATGAAGACATTTGCAAATTTTGTTCAAGTTCTTATTAAAAAAAATGAACCAAATGAAATCCTCACACATCCCTAGTGTGCTAATGTGTGTGTGTATGTATATGTGTAATCTGGGGCATTCAAACCAGCCAATCCTGGTCAAAGCTATATCATTCCTGGAACAGGCCAAGGGTCCATTAAGTCCAGCACCCTATTTCCAACCATGGCCAAGAAGATGCCTCCAGAAACCCCCCGAACAGGCCATGAAATCAATAATCCTCCGCTCTGTTTTTCCTGCAACATCTTGTACTCAGAGCTATATTGCCTCTGAACATGGAGGATCATGACTAAAGGCTGTTGATTGATATACTTATCTTCCATGAATTTGTCCAGTTCTTTTAACAAAACACACTATCTAGGCCAATGGCCATACTCATACCTTGGGGCAATGAATTATGGAAGTTAATTATGCATTGTACAGAGAATCACTTTCTTTTTGTCTGTTACGAATCTACTACCAATTAATTTAAAGCCTTGCTGTTCAGTTCAAGTGATGCATCATGTCTGACAGCAGCAATGCCTTCAATTGGTGTACAGCAGCAAGGCTGTTAATTGGAACTAGCCAAACTGAACGCATTAGGGAAATATTAAAAGCTCTTGACTGGTTTCTAGTTTGTTTCTAGGCACAGTTCAGAAGGCAGGTTTTGACCTGGGAAGTCCTAAAAAGTCTGGGACCAGGGTATCTCAAATATCTTATTCTCCCATATGATACTGCCTATGAAGAACTAAAGTTGAGGTTGTTATCTGGGTGTCCAGTATGGCTGAAGCAAGTTGACAAGGACCATTTCTCAGCTGTTTCACCCACCTAAAACATGGCAGTTTTGTTTCGGGTATATTTCGGGGGGGGGCAGGCAAAATTTCTTTGTGGGAGAAGACAAGCAGAGTGGCCACTATTTTGTTTCTCTCAGAAAGCCCTGCTCTGAGGTGCTTTTGAATTCTGTGGAATTCAAAATATCTACCACCATTAAAAAAAAAAATGGCTACTCCTTTTGCCACTCATTGGGGACCACCATTATACTGGACAGCAGCTGAATATTTACATAAAAATGTGCACTTTTACAAAGTGGGTGGGTCATTCTTCCAGCAGCTCATTTTATTTGAGAGGTGCAGTAAAGTTAAATAACACTGCAGAGAAAGGACAGGCTTGTTAACTATATAAAGTCACCATGTGCCATTGTCTCATGCAACTGTATCTTAAAACCTGAACGACTAGGGGATTTTTCTAAAAAAAAAGTTTGGATTTGGTTTTTTTTAAAAGAATATCTTGCTTTATTTGAAAGCAGGCCCACAAGTTTAAAAGCCATCTTATGCCATTTTGTGTGTGTTGGGGGAGAGGGGGATCAGAGATTACCCATGCACTCCTATGCATGTCTAAAAAGCAGTTAGTCCTGTTGAGTTCAATGGGACTTAATCTCAAGTAAATGTGCTGAAGAATCAGTGAATTTATCCTGAGAAACAGCAATGGGGGAAAGGCCATTTTATGAAACAATTTCTCCTTGAATTACTGGGTTAGTTTCATGAATTTGGGGTAAAATCATTGTTTCTCCCAGCCCTAGGAGTTCCCACAGCATAGGAGGCTAGGTTGATGGCTACTAGGGAAAAAGGCCTTCTCTGTGGTGGCAGCCCTTTTCTGCAACACTCTCCTTGAACCAGTTCATCTGGTTCCATCATTATTAGCTTTTAGGTGCCAGGTTAGAACAATCTTGATTAACCAGTCCATTTGTGAATATTACATTTCCTCTCTCTCTCATTCTTTTGCATTCTGCTGCTGCCTTTTCCGGCATGAAACTACCTATACACTATGCTGATTGTCTAAAGCCCTCCTCCAGGGAGGCTCAGAAGATGCCAACAAGGGAGAGGGCCTTATCAGTGGTGCCCCCCCGCCCAATTATGGAATGGATTGCCCAGTGAGGCCCACCTGGTGCCGACATTGTCATCTCTTTGATGCCAGGTTAAGGCCTCCCTCTACACCCAGGCCTTTGGCAGCATATGATAGGTTCTCAGTCAGGTCATAGGATATTGTTTGGCTATGTGTGTGGCTGTGTGACTGCAGTCTGTGTATATGCTTGTAGCTAAACGGTTTTTACATACTGTATTTTTTAAGGTTATTACTCTTTGTAAACTGCCAGAGAGCTTTCGCTATTGGATGGTATAGAAATGAAATGAAATGCGGCTGCTGTTTTAGGGCTGCGTGTGTTTTGCTGTTTGAAGCTATTACTGTTGTTGCTTCTGTTGATGTTTGTAGCTATGGGCGGTGTTCTTCTTAGATGAAACTGAAATGTGAGTTATACATATTCAGAAACTAAGCAACTATTATTGCTACTGGGGAACTCCACAAAAAATAGACATGTTTGCTGGATTTGGGAAGTCTGACATCATCTAAGGTCTGGTCCAAACTGAATCTGAAAAACAACAACAACAACAACAGCCTGAATCTGGGTTGATCATGCAGAGCCTCTAGATTCTGATGTGAGGTGTAAACCATCGTAGCTGTTGCTTTGTGGCTGGGTGCACAGCCCATATTCAGACTGAATCCTGAATTTGCATTAGCTTTTACTCTATTTACTCTGTATTTACTCTGGATAATTTCTGGATTGGCTTTTGGATGGTTTGCCCATCCCTAACCCTCCATTGAAATCACAACAGCTATTGCCATTGCCTCTCAGGTCTTGTTAAGGGTCAGACACCAGGCTCTGGAGCTCTGGGGAAGCTGACTGTTGGTCCAAGTGGGCCAGAAGCAAGTAAAAGGCTCAAAACAAGGGCCAAAGCATTCAGTGTCAGAGCAGCACATGACAGTAGGAGTATCCAGAAATAGGGATATATAGATTTTGTGAAATTCATTCCATCTGTGTTTCGCAGATTGTCAGGTACCTTTTTCCCCATCATCTGTTCATTGATGGAATTGGATTTGTCTCAATTTGCAGAGCTTGTGTTCATGTTGGAAAGTGTGCACTTGCACAAATGTGCGCTTCCAAAAATGCATATTTGTGCAAATCCCCCCCCCCCAAATCTGCATTTGCATTCTTTAGGCTATGGGGTAAGTGCCTTTTGTTCAGTGCTTTTTTTTTTTTTTAACCCCTTTCATATTTTTGTATGACTAAATTTACATACAATGCTGGAAAGTTAAAAACTGGTCCACAGATCTGCAGAATCTGCATAACTTGGAAAAAAAAGTCAGTTCACTGTGGAAACTGCAGGTTGGATTCATTAAAATCTGAACTCATTTGAATCTGTTGCAGATTTCTCTGACATCCCTATTTGGAAAGCAGGTGCATCGTCAAGGAATCAATATTTTCACACAGGAAACAGGTTGCCTCCTCTGAGGAGCAAGCTCCAAGGTTAATGGTTTACAGCTGCCTCCCCCAACCTGGTGCCTTCCAGATCTGTTGGCCTGCAGCTCCCACCATTCCCATCCTGCATGACCAGTGGTGTGGTCCAAAATATCTGGAGGGCACCAGGTTGTGGAAGGCTGCTTTATAAAGTCTGATGGGCTGGGATTGGCCTTTGGGGGGTCAGGTGATTAAATGTTCAGTTGGGCTGGTACTGCAGCCTAGACGGCACCCTCAAAACAGTTTCATCTGCCAGGTGTGCAGTGGAGACAGAGAACGGCTGGTGTGGGAGGTGCTAGAACCTGACTGCTGGGCATCCCCTTCCCACCACCTTATGCTGCTACTCTGTGAAGGTAGTGGACTTAGGGATGCTGGAGAAATTCTAGATGGACTAAAATGAGCTCGGATTTCTAAGAATCTGACCTGCGGAATCCACCGTGGAGTGGACTGACCTCCTCAGGCTGCACAGACTCTGTGGACTTTCGTATCTTTTTTTTGGTACTTCCCCAAATGTAGGCATTTTTATTTGTAGGAAAATACACAAGTTTCTGCTGGGACTGGTACATACGTGGGGAAAAGCTGAATGGAATGGGGGACAATATGCTAAATGTTATGTACTAAGGTAAATTACGTAAATTGTTGTGAACCCTCTTATGGAATTATTTGCATATTTTCCGCATAACAAAAAAAATCCGCATCCACCTGTGAGCGGACGATGGAACAAAAGGTGCCTGACAAGCCACAAAACACAGATGGAACAGATGTTACACAGTCCATCTGCCCCTAATTGGATTGTCTGTTTTGCCACAATTGCCTTCTGTGTTTTGCCTAATGGCTGTAGCAGCACATAAGTTGAGAGCCAGCATGGTGTAGTGGCTAGAGTGCTGGACTGGGAGCTGGGAGATCCGGGTTCTAGTCCCCACTCGGCCATGGAAGCTCACTGGGTGACTTTGGGCCAGTCACATACTCTCAGCCCAAACTACCTCACAGGGTTGTTGTTGTGAGGATAAAATGGAGGAGGAGGAGGATAATGTACGCCACCTTGAGTTCCTTGGAGGAAAAAAGGTGGGATATAAATGTAATAAATAAATAAAATAAATAAGTAAGTTCAGTGAGGCCTGCTTCTTAATATGGTCATGCCTAGGACCACAGCTTTAGTCTGGCATATGCTGCTCTTGGTGGTACATGTACAGTGGACAATAATGTCACAGAGGGAAGGAAGTTGGCACTAACAAGTGTGTGTTTGGGAGGAAGCCATTTCTCTTGCTAGAATCCTCACGTGACCCTCTAGAAAGCCGCGTAGGTAGTGACGGATTGCTATGGATTAGCATCGCTCGAAGGCGCTTGTCAGCATTCCTGGTAATTTGTATGTGATTCACGAAGAATGATCTACGCTTCAGTTTGCCCAGTGCAGCAAAATGCTGAGACACGATTACATTATGGTTGTGCAGCAAAAGAGAAATTAGTGATGGATAAAGTGAATTAAGCATAATAGAAATAAAAATGCCCTGCCGGAGGACTCATCCATCACACAAACGGCTTCGCAGCAAGGGGAGAAAAATGGGTGAAGAGTGGTGATGAATACAGCAAAGATTAGCCATTGTTGCTGAAGACTGAGGCGAACTGGGGATAAACATGTCCTGGAGGCAGGTGAAACAGGGCTTCCATGCACGGCTACCCTGTCCCTTCCATCCCTCAGTTCTTTCCATCTAGGCAAACACAACAGCCCTCACATAGCTTGCAGGGTTTGCCTTCTGGAATTGGTTTTGCTTAGAAATATTCTAGGACACTGAGTTCCTCTATTCCATCCCTCCCTCCTCTCTAAGGACATGTAAACACACATTTACAATTTTGCATTTTTAGCCCCTTCAGCCCCTAATGTTTGAATATTTGCATATTTAAACAATAGACTCACTAACTCTAAACCTGCACATATTTAAATTGCCTGCGCCCTGCCAGGCTGCCGTGATAGGCTATGTAAGGATTTATGTAGCCTATCACAGCAAAGAGCAGGGGCGCAAATGGCTTCAAACCCATACTTTTAGGATCTACGTTCTCAAAGCCCTGGGCCTAGATGAATTAATCTTCCAGATTCACTTTCTCCCCCACCCCTTTTTCAAAATCTCAAGTTCTTTCTGTCTCAGATATGAAGACATTTGGTGATTTTGATAAAATGTTATAAAAAATAATAAACTGAAACAAAATGCTCACCCATCCCTATATGGCAGCCTTCCCATACCTGGTGTTCTCCAGATGTTTTGTACTCCAACTCCCATCAGCCCTAGACAACATGGTCAATGGACAGGAATATTGGGAGTTGTAGTCCAAAACCTCTGGAGGGTGCCATGTTGGGGAAGGCTGCTAAATGGGCTCTCCCCATGAGCATGCATGGAGCAGGTCTGTTGTATGTCCTGTACAGCACCAAGGGCCATATCCAGTGGTGTCATTCTGCAAACTCAGATGGCACTAGCAAAGCTCCACTAAATCTTTCTGTTATGCAAGCAGTTGCACATTATGCTTGTTTAAGCGGTTGTACAAGTGGTTGCACAGTGGGTTGAAAAACCACAATTCACAACTGCTTGCACAACAGGTTGCACTATGTGTTGTGCAAATGTAATGTGGAAACAGTTGCTCAACTGCACTTGCACAAAAGTAACTTTAGTTAAATTCTTCTCTTGCTGGATGTGTAATGCAGTTAATGCTTCTTTCATTCATGTTTTGGAAATGTCCAATAGTTGCCCCCTTTTGGGAGGAAGTTATCATACAGATAAACTTTACTGATGTACATGTTCTTTTAAACTATTTACCTGCTTTTTGGAATGTAACACACAATCAGTGTAAATGGATCTTTTGTGCCCTTTTGGTTGCTAAAAGACTGATACTACGATACTGGAAAAGCTCACTGCCTATAATGCAATGGATTGAAGACTTAACAACACTAGCAACATTTGAAAGAGTGGTATATAGGCGTCACTTGCGATTTGACTTATATTTGGATATCTGGTCTGCTTTTACTGAAGTTTATGTGTAATAATCTCCACCCTGCTTCCCCCCCCCCTCCCTAGAATGTTGTAATATTTGAAACTGAGGACTTTAGGGTATGTTGTTATATTTTCAATTTTTTGGTTTTGTTATGTTTTTGTTCGTTTGTTTTGTTGAAACTCATAATAAAAAATGATTAAAAAATTTCTCCTCTTGTGCATAGTTCGGAACCTAGTTTCCACTAGTGCAACATCATTTGTGCTATTGGAATGACACAGTTGGATACTGCCCCCCCCCCACCTGTCAGCACTGTGTGCATTTCTAGTAGTAATAGCGGGAGGGGGTGGAAGAAATGTTTGTATAATGTCTTCCTTAGCCTGCCCTTCCATCTTAGCTATGGTGAAGAAAAGAAGGTGGGCATGATCAGTTTCTCTTCCTCTTTTCATCCCTGCTCCTGTTTCTTTGTGTTGCTCTGCTGGTTCAAAGCATCCCTGGTCCTGCTTTGACTAATCCCCGTGTTGCTCTACATCACACAGAGACCTGACAAGCGGAGAGCTCTGGCACTCCATCAAGGAAGGAGAATCCCTTCTGTCATCCAGATGCTCTGCTGAACATCTGCCATGCAGGCTGCACATCCATTAGTTCACCCACTGATGCCAGTGGAGCAATATCTGAAGGTAATGCTTCTGCTCCCTCTGCTGACCAGAGGTAACCCTGCAACCCCCTTTGGAATATTCTCTGGTACTTCCTGAGGATGATATCATTCAGCTGGGGGATATGGGGGGGGGTTGTCTAAGATGGCAATTAAGGATGCTGCATGTGCCGCACTGGGTAGCCGGGAATGACAGAAGGACTTCATGATCTGTTGCTATGTAGTAAGCCTGGGGCTGTCAAAGATGTGGTGTTCAGAGATCTTAGGGCTGTGTCATCATGTCCAGGGGGTCAGGTCTCACTGAGAAGACTGCAGAGAAGCTGTTTTGTTGACAGTTCCAGAAGATTTGTCATGGTTGTGCAGCTGGCACATCCATGACAAGATGGTAAGAGATGAGAGGGGCCTTGCCAAGGCTCCATAAGCCAGAAATATAGTTTGGATGAGTAACAGAGAAGGCCTTCCAGGCGCAAGAATGCCAGAATCTAGTGCCAGGTTCGGCCCTAGCTCCCTTCCCCCCACAATGAGCCAAGAATTGGGTCTCATAATTTGGAAGGCACAGTTGAGGCAGCTGTTCCCCAAGCAAAGTCCCAGTCTGGCCTAGAAACGTTTATAGTCCTTCCAGGTCAGAACGGGTCTAGTCAGCAAACTCTTTGGCCTGTAGGAAATGTCTCACCCCATACAGCAGCAGAGACATCTGAGGGTTCCTGATTCTAAACCCAGTGGGATTTTAACTCCCCGCCCTCCCATGGGTGTAGAATAAACACAATTTGATATTTCATTTAGAACTGGGGATGGCATGGGTGCCCAGTTGGGGCTCAAAGCCTGGCGAGTAGTCACTGGCTTGGCCCCCCCAAACACCAGTCCGCAGCCCAGTGCCTGCCCGGCTTGGCATGCACTGAGCCAGGCAAGTGCACGGGCGTTCGCTCCCTCAAGGAGCACCATTTGCCACTCAAATGGCTGCTTGCTGTTTTCCTTAAGCATCCCATCTACACAAATGGTGGTCCTAATCAATGCCTGTAATGTTGCTGACACTGCCCCTTTAAGGGCCCCATTTGCATAGATGGGATACTTACAGAAAAGCGTAGCAAATGGCACTCGAGCAAATGGCATTGAGTAGCAAATGGCACTCGACGAGGGAGCACCAGAGCAGACGCCTGCGCGCCACTGCCGAGCAGCCCGCGCACCACCCAGCAGCTCAGCCCTCGCCACTCGCCTGGGTCGGGTAAGTGCTGGGGGTTCGGCAAGCACTGCAGGGGGCAGGCACAGGGTGATCCATCCATCCCTACTTAGAACAAAAAATAATTTTTCAAAGTTTCATTATTTCGTCATATTTAAATTCTCAAGTCACATCTAATAAATGTGTGGAATGTGGTTGAAGACACTCAGCTTTGTAATATGTGAATATTCAGATGCAAATATGAGACTGATACACACATATTGGAAGGACAAGGAGATCAAACTGGCCATTTCTTAAAATCTCCCCAGTGTTCCAGAATGTGTCTCTCAAGTTCAGATTTATATCTGAATATTCACATATTTAATTAGTTCTTGACAATTCAAACATTACCAAGATTTATTTATTTATTACATTTATTGAACACCTCATAAAATAAATTACTCTAGGTGTTTTACAATAATAATGATAAAAATACAAATAAAATCAACAACATAAAATGAATTAATGTGCCAGCACAGCATAAAACACAGTATTATGTTGCAGAGACTAGGATAATAAAACACACTGCAGGGACTAAGGTAATAAAACACAAAAATAATACAATATTTCAAAATTCCTTAAGGGTGCAATCCTATGCATGTTTAGAGGAGAGAAAAGTCCTACAAGCATGGCTGGCTGGGAATGCTGGGAGTTGTAAGTCTTTTTTCTCTATCTAAACTTGCATAGGATTGTGCCTATGTGTGTTTCCGTTTTTACAAAATATGATTTCGAAAAGAATATACATATGTGGCTTAAAAATAGCCAAGAATGTACGTGTGTGTATGTGTTTTCCTGGCTATTTTTAAGCAATTTTCCCCACACATATCTTAAGAATGTTAAGTTAGTAAGTTAGAAGATACAGACTTTCAAACCCCAGAATGGGTTTAGGTTATACATCATTGTGTACAGTCATTGCCTTCAGCACCTTGGCTACCCTGAATTTATTCAAGCTGTAGCCTTTGTGTTCTGCCCATTACAGTTCTGTTCCAATAATTCACACAAAGGATCTGTACATGCCTGCCTCCCTTCCTAAAAGCGAAAGGTAAAACAATAAGGTTAGCCTAACTGATCACTTAAAATATATCTCATTCACATCCAGTCAGTTAGTGTGGGGTTTAAATATGTGCATTCCAAATCATTCAGACGTGGGGATGCTGTCACAGAGAAAAAGTGGATATGTGCAGGCACCATCACTGCAGGGAAGAATTATGTTCAATAGGTGGACCATTCATTCAGCTCAATACAAAGCCATGATCTTGAGATGCAGCCTATCCCACTCAAATCCTGAAATCCATCCTCTGTTTAACAGCCATTGTAGCAGAATATTCTAACATAGAAGTTAACTCTGCCCCAGATCAGCAAGCACTGCTGAAAGCCTATTGACTTCAGCCAGGTCACAATTTGGATGAATAGGGCTTTTGGTGTCAATATTATGATAACAAAGCAGCAATTAGTCAATTAGCATTGGCCCCTTGGGTAGGAATGCCTTCATAAGGACCTGTTCATAGTGATCAACTTTGCCCCCAACTATTGCCCCTACGTGTCCATCAATAGTTGCTGGAAATATCCTAGTAGCTGATACATCAGTACAGTTATGTAGTAGAATGATGTTCTCATCATTTTGAAAACAGTGTTTTTGATATACAATATTAAAGACATACTGCCCCATAAGTCAAGAATCAGGACCCAGTCATGTTTAGTGCCACACATAGAAACTAAGTGTGCAATCCCATGCATGTTTAGTCAGAAGAAATGTCCTACAACTCCCAGTATTCCCCAGCTATCATGGTTGGCTCAGGAATGTTGGGAGCTACAGGGCTTCTTTCCTGACTAAACATGCATAGGATTGTGCCCTAGAGGTCTCCTCATAGATTCAGTAGAATCATAAGCCGTATTCAGGCATTCTGTACCTGAACAGGGCAAACATCCAATGAGAGTGTTCCAACACTGCCCCCTCCATTGTTGCATCCATTGCCCTCTACCCATGGAGGGTGACTGGATGAAAAGTAGAGCCCCTCTATCCATGGCGGCTTTCCACTTGAGTGATAACATGGATTTTCCAGCATTCTGGCTCATGAGGAGAGCCTCCATGGGTACAAGAAGCTCACCTCTTCAGACCATCACCCAGTATGAACAGACGGTGATGGATGTGATGAAAGAGAGGGGCAGGGCTGAAGCGTTCCCTCTCATCACATGATTGCCCTATTCAGGTACAGAGCACCTGAATAGGGCTATAGATTCAGTAGAATCAAGCGGTATTTTTTTTCCTGAAATGTACCATTTCAAGCTATAGGTGCAAGGTCACATGATTACTAGGGGTGTCAGAGAAATCCACTGCAGATTCAAATGAGGCTGGATTCTCTGGAATTTGGCTTCAGGAATCTGCAGCCAATTGGGACCACTTACCTCCACTCCAGGAGGACTGGAAGTGGAATGGCACTCGGCTGCTTCTTGCCAGCCAGAGCCGTTCGCCTCCTCCCTGTTCCTGCCGGTTGCCTTATACGCAAATAGAGTCATGAATCTTGCGTATAAGTCTATGTGTCCATAGGCTTATACGCAAGATTCACTGCTCTATTTTGCATATAAGTCTATGGGCACATGCGTTCAGCAGGATGTGTCCATAGACTTATATGTAAAATAGAGCAGTGAATCTTGCATATAAGCCTATGGACACATAGACTTATACACAAGATTCATGACTCTATTTGCGTATAAGTCTATGGGCACATCCTCCTGATCGCCATTTTTTTTAAAAAAGACATTTCAATCGGCAGGGACAGGGAAGAGGTGAACGGCTCTGGCTGACAGGAGGGAAGGTAAGAGCCCCCAAGCCAATCCCCCCCCCCAGAATCCGAGCGGAGCGGAACTGCTCTGGAGGATTCCGTGGGGGGAGGAACGGATCGCCTCCCCCCCACGGATTCCCCTCCGGAACAGATGGTGGGGAATCCGTACACCTCTAGTGATTACATGCTCCCCAATCCAAAGAAAAAAATCTGCATGAAGAAAACTAGCATATCAGGGATAAATATTTACCCTAGTCTTCTCCCGACATGCTACTTTCACATCTGGAGGGAGGTCTGGCGTGTGGGTGTGTGTGAAGGAGGAGCCAGCATTCAAAATTATGATAATCTACCTGCAGCCCAAAGTGGTAAAAAGCTTTATGCCTTGATTCTATGAAACATTTAAACCAGTACTGAGTTATACATTCATCTCGTTTTATTTATTGGTATTCTATTCCTCCTTTCTAAATTGTGTGTGTGTGTTTGTGTATTACATATATATATATATATATACACACACACACACACACGTACATACACGCACATATACATACATACATATATATATATATATAAATATGTAATATCAAGCTGGCTTTCAAGCAGTGATTTACAACAGTGTAGAACAGCGTTAAAAGCAGCAGGCACAGTAAAATCCCATAGAAAAGCAATACCCCAGGAAGACCTGTTGAAATAAAATGTTCTTCACTGCACATGAAGAAGTGAGCTGTGGTGGGGCCTAGTATACCTATCTAGGGAGGCTATTGCAGATTCTAGGTGCCACAACCCAGAAGACCCTCTCTTGAGTGCCCACCTTCAGTGGTGGTGATCAAGAGATATTCTGGTCCCAAATCACAGAGGCCTTTAAAGGTCATCAGCAGTGCTCTGAATTTGCCCTGGAAACAAAATTGGAAGCCAGTGTAGCTGTATCAAAAAGGGAGACATGTTCCCTGTATGCGTGACCCAGGTTAACAACCTGGCTACAGCATACTGGACTAACTGTACGTCCTATGTCAGGGATTCACAACCTTTTCGATCCCAGGGGCTGCATGTGATGCTCGCATGGGGGTTGGGGGCTACAGGCACATGCACCCCCACACACGCATATGCACCTGCACACCCTATACACACAGGTGCACACTCACATCTACACACGGACGCATGCATGTGTACGCACATGCGCAACCCAGCAACCTTGAGACAAGTAGCTGTTTCCTCCTGCGTGTCCAGGAAAGAGTGATTTGCATGAGCATCTCTGGAAGAGGGAGCAGAGAGCCTTTTTGTCCACATTCCCCCCGACTCCCTGTGATCCTGGAACAGAAACTCTTTCCTCACTGCTAGCAGTGACAGGAAAAGAGTGATCTGTATGCACACCCTTAGGGGAAGGAGTGGAGTGCATGGGCAGTGGGGAAATTGGCAGGGGGATTTCAGGGGTGGGGGGTCAGAACACCCTTAGGGGCCACAGCAAAGGCCTTGGAGTGTCCAGGCCACAGGTTGTAGGGATGTCAGAGAATTCCACGACGGATCTCGGTGAGGCCGAATGCACCCCCGAAATCTGTCGTGGAACAAAGTGCCCCCCCAAAGGCATGCGGGACGAAGTCCCCGCCGCCCCCACCCCACGAAAGGCGCGCGAAACGGAGCACTTACCTGCTCCCGTCCGCGCTGCTTTGCGAATGGCAGCTGTCCTGCGGCCGCCATTCGCTTCGTCTTCATAGCCGTGATAGGCTACGTAAATACATACGTAGCCTATCACGGCTAACGCAGGGATGCCATTTGAGTCCCTGCGGAGGCCGTGATAGGCTACGTAAGTATTTATGTAGCCTATCACGGCTCAATACAGGGACGCAAATGGCGGCGGCGACGACAGCCGCCATTTCCGTCCCTGCAGGGCTGCCCAGCGGCCGGATGTCTGGCTGTGGGTGGCCGGAGCCAGCCGGCGGCTCCGCGGCTTGGCCGCTGAGCGGAGCCGGCCAGGCAGGATTCCGGGGGGAGGACTGGATCGCCTCCCCCCCGTTGAGGATTCCGGGGGGAGGAACGGAGCACCTCCCCCCCATGGCGGATTGCCCAGTGCAGAGCCAGGTAGGTGTTTCGTACATCCCTAAGTCAGGTTGTGCACCCCGTTGCATGTTCTACCAGCTGCCTGTCTACTCAAGATGTTGCTTGCTCACACTCTGGCCTGCATGCTTGTTAATAGGATCCAAAATGGGTCTGTTCCTTTTTTCTTTATAAAAAAGCCATTGTTGTTGTTGTTGTTGTTGTTGTTATTATTATTATTATTCCCTGCCTTTTCCCCAGTACTGGGACACAAGGTGGCTTACAAACTTTAAAACATATACAATTAAAACATATGAAAATATACAGAAGTTAAAATATAATTGAACAACAATACAATTACAATTATATTAAAAAGGTTAAAACAGCATTTTAAAACAGCATTTTAGCAGTTTACCCCAGGTTCCCACTATGTCCCAAAGGCCTTGCTTTGTTTTAGCCTGTCTCCTTTCAATAACAAATAATGCCCTGTCAAAGTTGTCTCAAACATCATCATGCATTTGCTGCCGAGCTGAACTTATTTAAAATCACATTCAGCGTGTACACCCTTGTTACTCGTCCAATAGCCACACAGCTCCATCAATGCCCAAGGAAGTCAGGTTTTCTCCCACAACAAAATACTTTTGCTCATTCCAGTTCTTCTGAATGGCTCTCATTAAGCATGCCCAAATGCCATTGCAGAGGCCAACACCTTTGGGATGAGGCATCAGAGGCTGAACAGGGTCAACACAATAGTAAATATGCAGATTGTAATCTCTGTTGCTATAAGCCCCATCAGTTTCCTCCTGGCCTTGAGGTTCTGATATCTATCAGGAACTCCATATTGGAGCATAATGGGAATAATATTTCTTACAGACTGATAGATTTCAAGGTTGAAAGGGACTGCAGTGGACATCTAGCTTGAACTTTTGCATAATTCAGCTATAGAATTTCACTCAGCGATTTCTGCACTGGAGGAATTATTTTTCCCGACGATGCTAAGCGAGACCTATCAAAACCCTCTCTTTTTGGCTTGCCATATTATTCCTTAACTTGGATGAGAATTTATAGTATAATACAAGTTTATTTTGTGTAGCATCTTTCACAGTGACTCCATCCCCCCCCCACCCCCTGCCACCGCAAATACGTTGCCAAGCCAAATAAAACCAGACAGCACAGGGCATAAATTACGAGAAGGCAGTGGCTCCAAGACATTGGACAGTGAATAAATTGAAACATTCAGTCATAAGGCTGGTAAATGAGGGAGAGAAAAAAATTCACCATCAGAAATGATACATTTAACTTTCACAATGAGATGCAAAGTAAGCGGGAGAGAGATTGACGCTGGCCTCAGAGGAGAAAGGGGCCCTTGTAACTACTCAAAGTGAAGATTTGGATAAGAACTTTGTGACAGGGACTCTGGAGCTTGAGCTTGGAAATTCAGGATCTGGGGGCGGGGCGGGTACCAGCGGTGTAGTGGAGCCAGGGCTCACAGGGTCAAAGTCCTGGGGCTTTTTGATTAGCAGGAATGACAATGTCATCTGCCCCGCCCCCAGATTTCTCTGTTCCCTCTGAGCAATCCTTACAGTAGCTGGAGGAGAAATGTGTTCTCCCAGTAACAATAGATTACTTCAACCTATCCCTGTTAAAATGCAAAGTATTTGGGGCTGACTTGGTCTTGAAGGGGTATTTATTTATTTATTACATTTCTATCCCACCTTTTTCCTGTTGCAAGGAACTCAAGGGAACCTACACAATCCGCTTCCTCTCCATTTTATCCTCACAACAACCCTGCGAGGTAGGTTAGGCTGGGAGTCAGTGACTGGCCCAAAGTCACCCAGTGAGCTTCATGGCTGAGTGGGGACTAGAACCCTGGGTCTCCTGAGAGGGGATTAGAACCCAGGTCTCCTCATTTCCAGTCCAACACTCTAACCATTGCACCAGACTGGCTCCCCACTATGCCAGACTGGGTCCCAATAAGACCCATTAAATGTTCAAAAGACCTACAGAAGATCTCTCTCTCTCTCTCTCTCACACACACACACACACACACACACACACGGAGGGAGGGACAGAGGGAGGCACCGACATGACTGTCTGCATTTTGGACTCTCCTTGGGATCGAGGTCTTTCATGATGAGCACCTGCATGTCAAAATGCACCATTGGCTGGGACCTATAGGCTGTCGCTGAGGCCTCAGAATCCTCTTTGGGTACAGGGGGAACAGGGAGTCCAGCAACTGCCCCTAAGCTGGGCAGGCAGTGTGAACATAAGTGTCAGGGTGGACACTGAGCCCATAGAATCCCAGAGTAGTTCTGCTTCTGAGGAAGAGGAGTCGCTCCTGGGAGAGGAGCGCGCTCCTCTTTCCCAGGGGCAACAGCTGACGGAGATTCCTCCCACCAGCATTCCTAGCTTAGATAGCAGTCCTGAGAGTGACAGAGCATGAGAAGCAGACTTGATGGACGCGCGACGCCGACGCAGAGAGCGGCGCCAAATGGAGGGCGCAGAAAAGAGGCGTAGTGCCCAGTTGGCGCACAAACAACGGTTGTGCCCAGAGGATCCAAGGGAAAAGGGGAGGGACTGTCCCTAGTCCTTAAGTTCAGGGGTCTGCCAGTAATTCCCTTTCAAACGGGGACCAACTGTTCCAACTTAGGGCATAGGTACTCTACTGCTCATATCTAGTTGCTAACAGTAGAGTTGTTAAGTTGTAAAAGAGGAATAAAGCTTTAAAAAGAATCCATTTGTCTGTGTCTGGACTTGGCTACTAGATTAGACTGAGAGAGGCCTCCAAGGAGCCCTTGACAATAAGAAGATGCCTGCTAGATCTTGCTCCACACAGCTGCCAACCAAATGCCTCCAGGAAACACACAGGCAGGGCATGAAGACAATAGTCCTCTCCCATCGCTGCTCCCCAGCCACAGGCATTCAGGAGCAGATTGCCCTGGCCCATTTAGATTGCAGATATACACACACTCCCCTTCATGGATCACTGCCTTGTTGTGGCGAAGGGGCTTGCATAACTCAGTGAAGCCATAAGCTATGCCGTGCAGGGCCACCCAAGACGGACAGGTCATGGCAGAGAGTTCTGACAAAATGTGGTCCACTGGAGAAGGAAATGGCAATCCACTCCAGTATTCTTGCCAAGAAAACCCCATGGAACGTATCACAAGGCTAAAAAAGATGACGCTGGAAGATGAGCCCCTCAGGTCGGAAGGTGTCCAATATACTACTGGGGAAGAGCAGAGGGTATTTCCAAGTAGCGCCAGAAAGAGTGAAGCGGCTGGGCCAAAGCCGAAAGGACACTCAGCTGTGGAAGTGTCTGGTGGTGAAAAGAAAATCCGATGCTGTAAAGAACACTATTGTTTAGGAACCTGGAATGTCAGATCAATGAATCAAGGTAAGCTGGAGGTAGTCAAACATGAGATGACAAGATTGAACATCGACATCTTGGGAATCAGCGAACTAAAATGGACAGGCATGGGCGAATTTAATTCAGGTGACCATCATATCTACTACTGTGGGCAAGAATCCCTTAGAAGAAATGGAGTAGCACTCATAGTCAACAAAAGGGTGGGAAAAGCAGTACTGGGGTACAATCTCAAAAACGATAGAATGATCTCAGTACGAATCCAAGGCAAACCATTCAACATCACAGTAATTCAAGTCTATGCCCCAACCACTGGTGCCGAAGAAGCTGAGGTTGATCGGTTCTATGAAGACCTACAACACCTTCTAGAACTAACACCAAAAAAAGATGTCCTCTTCATCATAGGGGATTGGAATGCTAAAGTAGGAAGTCAAGAAATCACCAGGATAACAGGCAGGCATGGCCTTGGTGTACAAAATGAAGCAGGACAAAAGCTAATAGAGTTTTGCCAAGAGAACATGCTGATCATAGCAAACACTCTTTTCCAACAGCACAAGAGATGACTCTACCCATGGACATCACCAGATGGTCAATATCGAAATCAGATTGATTATGTCCTTTGCAGCCAAAGATGGAGAAGCTCTATACAGTCAGTAAAAACAAGACCTGGAGCTGACTGTGGCTCAGATCATGAGCTTCTTGTTGCAAAATTCCGGCTTAAATTGAAGAACGTAGCAAAAACCACTAAACCATTCAGGTATGACCTAAATCATATCCCTGATGAATATACAGTGGAGGTGAGGAATAGATTTCAGGGATTAGACCTGATAGACAGAGTGCCTGAGGAACTATGGACGGAGGTCCATAACATTGTTCAGGAGGCAGCAACTCAATCCATCCCCAAGAAAAAGAAATGCAAGAAAGCCAAGTGGCTGTCTGAGGAGGCTTTACAAGTAGCTGAGGAAAGAAGGGAAGCGAAAAGCAAGGGAGAAAGGGGAAGATACATCCAACTGAATGCAGAGTTCCAGAGAATAGCAAGGAGAGACAAGAAGGCCTTCTTAAATGGACAATGCAAAGAAATCAAGGAAAACAACAGAATGGGAAAGACTAGAGATCTCTTCAAGAAAATCGGAGATCTCAAGGGAACGTTTTGTGCAAAGACGGGCATGATAAAGGACAAAGAAGGCAGGGACCTAACAGATGCAGATGAGATTAAGAAGAGGTGGAAAGAATACACAGAAGAACTATACAGGAAAGATCTGAATGTCCCTGATAGCCATGATAGTGCGGTCACTGAACTTGAGCCGGACATCCTAGAGAGTGAAGTCAAGTGGGCCTTAGGAAGCATTACTAACAACAAAGCTAGTGGAGATGACAGTCTTCCAGCTGAGCTATTTAAAATCCTAAAAGATGATGCTGTTAAAGTGCTGCACTCAATATGCCAACAAATCTGGAACACTCAACAGTGGCCACAAGACTGGAAAAGGTCAGTTTACATTCCAATTCCAAAGAAGGGCAACGCCAAAGAGTGTTCAAACTACCGCACAATTGCGCTCATTTCACATGCCAGCAAGGTGATGCTCAAAATCCTACAAGCTAGGCTTCAGCAGTATGCAAACCGAGAACTACCGGAAGTACAAGCTGGGTTTCGAAGAGGCAGAAGAACTAGAGATCAAATCACCAACATTCGCTGCATCATGGAGAAAGCAAGAGAATTCCAGAAAAATGTTTATTTCTGCTTCATTGACTACGCTAAAGCCTTTGATTGTGTGGATCACAACAAACTGTGGCAAATTCTGAAAGTGATGGGAGTACCAGACCACCTTACCTGTCTCCTGAGAAACCTGTACAAGGGTCAAGAAGCAACAGTAAGAACCAGACATGGAACAACCGAGTGGTTCAAAATTGGGAAATGAGTACGACAAGGCTGCATATTGTCACCCTGCTTATTTAACTTATATGCAGAATACATCATGAGAAACGCCGGGTTGGATGAATCACAGGTCGGAATTAAGATTGCTGGGAGAATTATCAACAACCTCCGATATGCAGACGATACCACCCTAATGGCAGAAAGCGAAGAGGATCTCAAGAGCCTCTTGTTGAGGGTGAAAGAGGAGAGTGCAAAAGCTGGTTTGAAACTCAACATTAAGAAAACGAAGATCATGGCATCTGGCCCTATCATTTCCTGGCATATAGAAGGGGAAGAAATGGAAGCAGTGACAGATTTTCCTTTCTTGGGCTCCAAGATCACCGCAGACGGTGACTGTAGCCATGAAATTAAAAGAGGCTTGCTCCTTGGGAGGAAAGCTATGGCCAACCTAGACAGCATAGTAAGAAGCAGAGACATCACCTTGCCGACAAAGGTCTGTCTAATCAAAGCTATGGTTTTCCCAGTAGTAACGTATGGCTGTGAGAGCTGGACTATAAGGAAGGCTGAGCGCCGAAGAATTGATGCTTTCGAACTGTGGTGCTGGAGAAGACTCTTACGAGTCCCCTGGACTGCAAGGAGGTCAAATCAGTCAATCCTAAAGGAAATCAACCCTGAGTGCTCATTGGAAGGACAGATACTGAAGCTGAAGCTCAAATATTTTGGCCACCTAATGCGAAGAGAAAACTCTCTGGAAAAGACCCTGATGCTGGGAAAGACTGAAGGCAAAAGGAGAAGGGGACGGCAGAGGATGAGATGGCTAGATAGCATCACCGATGCAATGAATATGAACTTGAGCACGCTCCGGGAGAGAGCGCAGGACAGGAAGGCCTGGCGTGCTATGGTCCATGGGGTCACGAAGAGTCGGACACGACTGAACGACTGAACAACAACAATACACACACTGGTAGGCCTTCACAACACACACTGATAGGCCTTCACAACTGAAGGCCTTCACAACACACACTGATAGGCCTTCACACTGATAGGCCTTCACACTGATAGGCCTTCGCAACACACACTGATAGGCCTTCACAAATTTGACTAATCCCTCTGCAGAAGCATGCATCCTCTGGACAGTTCATCCGGGTCTAAACACCAGGAGTTTGGCCTTCTGCCTTTGCCTGGCTAAGAGAGCAGTACTGGGGGACCAACTCTTCTTTGGGCCAGACATTGTTCTGAATATTAGCAGCTTTTGATTTCAAATCGGTAGTGATAGGGCAAATCCAGAATGGGTCCAGGTCCAGCTATTGGATTGAGAAGGGACACCCCCCACCCCCAAATTTCAGTATCCATCTGAAAGGTGACCTGATAAAGAGGACTTAGCTAAACTAAATTAAGAATTAGATTAGGGAGCAGGGGTCTTCCCATCATGACAAAGCAAAAGGGATTCCAGTAGTACAGGAGTGGGAAACCCCAGGCCTGGGGCCAAAAGCCAGATCTCCTGGGATTTTCATCCAGCCACCTGGGGTTCTCATGGCTCCACCCTCTTTTCCCCAACCACTGATTGCTTAGTGGTTTCTCAGCCTTTGAGCAATATTTTCCCCTGGTCTAAAAGTATTAAGTTAGAGCTGTGCGCAGAACGCAGATGGCCTTTCAAAATGCTCCACCTTATTTGTGGGCAGAGAAATGTGGGAGGCAATTTCACCAAATTTCACCAAAGGTCAGGATCTGTTCTCAGTCATCCCAGAGTGCAGGACACAGAATAATGGGCTCAAGTTACAGGAAGCCAGACTCCGGCTGAACATCTGGAAAAACTTCCTGACTGACAGGGCAATACGGCAATGGAACCAATGACCTAGGGCTGTGGTGGGCTCTCCCACACAGGAGGCCTTCAAGACGAGGCTGGACAGCCACATGTCAGGGATGCTCTGACTTGGACTCCTGCATTGAGCAGGGGCTTGGACTCGATGGTCTTGTAGGCCCCTTCCAACCCTACCATTCTATGATTCATGAATTTCTCCAGGAAAAGGAGAAATTCTCAACTGTTTCTCTCAGCTAGGGCTCCCCATTGGCAGTGCTAGTAGCCCAGCTGCTTTCGGTTTTGGTATGGGGTTTGGGATTTTTTGTGCTGCAACAGCACCAGCTGTGTCGGCAGGCTGGCCCCCAGTTTGCATTCACCACAGTGCAGGTGTGAGTGGGGGGCAATGTTGTGTCAAGCCCCAGGGATGAGGTGGAGTCAATGTTTTGCCAAAATCTGTCCTCTAATTGCCAGAAAGTTTTCTTCCCCTGTGAAAAGGGCTTCCATTGTTCTGCCTCATTCTCAGGATAGTCTATAATGTATGTTGAATTTCCTTTGGTGGTGTTTTTGAGCTTACCTAACCTAATCACAGCCAGCCTCCCAGGCTGCCTGCACTTTCTGATCTGAAAAAGCCCCACGGGAAGAATTACCTCATGGTGCCTTAAAGAGAGCTTTAATTGAAGTGTAGGAAGCTGAGGAGGCTGCCGGCTGCCGAAGAGATGATAGTGCAATGAAAAATAGGACATTTGCGCTCTCTCCTCAGCCACCTCCTAAGATGATGAGGATGATATTATCCATTCAGTCGTGTCCGACTTTTGGTGATTCTATGGATCATCTGTCTCCACGTATCCCGATCTTGTACTATTTCTTTGAGCTGTTCCATGCTTTGGTTGGTATCAATTTTGATGGTATCTAGCCATCTTTGGCGGCCAGGTTTCCTTTTTCCGCAACCAATCTGAGCATAATTGCTTTTTCTAGTGAGTTCCTCCGCATAACATGGCCAAAATAAGTCAATCGCAATTTCATGATTTTTCCATCCAATGATGTCTGGGTTTATATGTTCCAGTACTTGCTTACTTCCTTACTTACCTAAGAAGATAAGCCCCAAAGACCCAAACCCACCAAGGAGAATTTCTCCAAAATTTCTTCACCATTGAATTTCTTTTCGAAAGCAATTTCTCTTCTATCAAATTGCGTGAAAATGGTAAAAAACAAATAAACAATGATGTGGGAGAAATTTTCGGCACAGCACTAGTTTAAATGCCTCTCCTAAGGCTTAGTTCCTGGCAGTAAGAGCTTTAAGCTAAAATATGCTTGTTTCTAAATTTTCTGGCACTGCCACTTTTGCCTCGGCCCTGCCCAACACTGGAGTGTGCTCCCCTGAGAGCTTCTCTGAAACCGAATTTGTCCCTTGGGCTGTAAGAAGTTTACTACCCCTACACTAGAAGAACGAAGTCCCATACCTCCTCTGTGGATGCGGTCTCCCCAGACACCTGTTCAGGCTAAATCCTGACAATTAATTATCCCTCCTTCCCAAAGGCTCATGACTAAATTTAGCAGTCATACAGGATAAGAAGATGGGTCCCCTTATGAATTGATAACTTCATTTTAAAGAACAGGAAGCAAAGGATTGGGGTAAATATGTTATTCATGGGCTGGATGGAAGTAAAGTCCCTCAAGCACCTTTATTGGAACCTGTGCTATTTAAGCTATTCATTAAGTATCTTGGGTAGTCAAGTTTGCAAATGACACCCAACTATTCAGGATGGTGGAAGCCTAAGTAGGGATAAATGCCAAGTTCTGCACCTAGGAAAAAGAAACCAAATGCACAGTTACAAGATGGGGGATACGTGGCTCAACCACACTACAAACGAGAAGGATCTTGGAATTGTTGTCGATCACAAGCTGAATATGAGCCAACAATGTGATGTGGCTGCAAAAAAGGCCAATGCTCTTTTGGGCTGCATTCATAGAAGCATAGCTTCCAAATCCCAGGAAGTACTCATTCCCCTCTACTCAGCACTGGTTAGGCCTCATCTGGAGTACTGTGTCCAGTTCTGGGCACCACACTTTAAGAAGGATGCAGACAAACTGGAGAGGGTTCAGAGGAGGGCAACAAAGATGATCAGGGGACTGGAAACAAAGCCCTATTTATTTATTTATTTATTTATTTATTTATTGCATTTATACCCCGCCTTTCTCCCTCTCGCAAGGAACTCAAGGCGGCTTACATTATCCTCCTCCTCACCGTTGTATCCTCACAACAACAACCCTGTGAGGTAGGTTGGGCTGAGAGTCTGTGACTGGCCCAAAGTCACCCAGTGAGCTTCCATGGCCAAGTGGGGACTAGAACCCGGATCTCCCGGCTCCCAGTCCGTCACTCTCACCACTACACTACACTGGCTCTCTTCTATGAAGAGAGACTGAAAGAACTGGGCATGTTTAGCCTTGAGAAGAGAAGACTGAGGGGAGATATGATAGCACTCTTCAAGTACTTGAAAGGTTGTCACAGAGAAGAAGGCCAGGATCTCTTCTTGATCATCCCAGAGTGCAGGACACGGAATAATGGGCTGAAGTGACAGGAAGCCAGATTCCGGCTGAACACCAGGAAAAACTTCCTGACTGTAAGAGCAATAGGACAATGGAACCCATTACCTGGGGAGGTGGTGGGCTCTCCCACACTGGAGGCCTTCAAGACGAGGCTGGACAGCCATCTGTCAGGGATGCTCTGACTTGGATTCCTGCATTGAGCAGGGGGTTGGACTCGATGGCCTTGTAGGCCCCTTCCAACCCTACTATTCTATGATTCTATGATTCTATAAGTAGATGACAAACTCCAGAATCTCTCCAAACTGGGTGGATCTGCAACAACATGGAAAATGAGGTTCAGTCTTTGTAAGCGTAAAGTGACGTGCATTGGGGCAAAACATCTTCATTATGGATCTGAATAGGCAGAGACTAGCCTTGAAAGAGACCTTGAGGTGGTGCTGGATAGTTTAATGAAATGTCAACTCAGTGTGCAGCAGCAGTGAAAAAAGGAAAGCTCCATTCTAATTATTCAGAAAGGGACTGAAAATAAAAGAATCCACATGATGCCTTTGTATAAAGAATTGGTGCAACTCCATTCGGAATGCTGTGTACTGTTCTGGTTGTCCTATCTCCCAAAGGATATCGTAAAACTGGAAAAGGTACAGAAGAGGGCAACCAAAAGCATTTGGCTGCCCACAGTTGTGGATGGATAGTTCCTTGATCCATCACTGTTCTTCTTGAGTTCTTCAATCCCCCACAATTGGGAATACACACAAATCCACCTCTTTGTACAGGCTGATGACGCAGGCAGTACAGTGATAGCCATCCAGTGATTACTTTACTGCACTTTTATTGTTATATGTTATGATGTTATCATTTTTGTTAACCACTTTGAGAGCTCACTAGAAACTGGTATAGAAATCTGTGTTATAAATAACAAGTGAATAAATACAGCTGCTGTTCTTCCAAGACTTTTTCTCTCTCCTTGGGAGCTAATTCTTTTCTTGGTGGGCCTTCTGAGGTTGCAGTGGTATTCTCATTTATCTCAGAGTAAACCACATTGCATTCAATAGGGCTTACTCCTTCTAGTAGACATGCATAGGTAAAGATGGGTGAGAAAATCACTCCATCAAGGGGTGTGTGTGTGTGTTTATTTATTTATGGATTTACCCAATTCACACCTCTTGAGACTTTAAGTGAGCTGAATTCCGAAACTTGCATTTTGAGGGCTTTGCAATGCAGCTTGTCTTGGGGAAAATGGGCAGTATCCAACAATGGAATTTTGCAAAATCAAATAGCACTAGTGAAGCTCCACTGAATCTTTCTATTGCAGAGGTGCAACTGGTTGTGAAACAACTAAAGTTACATTTATGCAAGCATGGTTGCACAAGCAGTTGTGCATATCTCTTGGGCAACCCATTGCACATAAGTCTTGTGAAACCCATTGTGAAATGGGTTGCACAACAGTTTGCACAAGAATTATGTGCAATGGGTTGCCCAGTGGGTTGCACAAGAGATATGCACAACTGCTTGTGCAACCATGCTTGCATTAAATGTGCAATGGGTTGCACAACAGGTTGCACAAGGGTTAAACACAACAGGTTGCACAAGCATAATGCACAACTGTTTGTGCAACTGTACTTGCGTAAACATAACTTTAGTTGGATTTTTCTCTTGTGCATAGTTCAGACAGTACCTAATTTCCACTAGTGTAACATCATTTGCCCTAATGGGATGACACAGTTGGATACTGTCCGTAGTGCACAAAATGCATATATTTGCTGTTTTTCATTGCTTTCAATATTTTAACTGTTTTTATGTATTTTATTGCTGTGTGCCACCTTGGGAGGGCTTCTGTCCTGAAATGCAGCCAAGAAATGTTTTAAATAAATAAGGCTGCAATCCTATGGCTGCTAGCACAGATCAAGGAAAAAAGGGGCATTCCCAGTAGGGATGTTGGAGAATTCCGCCACGGATTCCAGGGAGGCCAAATTCCAGTGAATTCGCCTCCCCCCCGGAATCCATGGCGGAACGAAATAACCCCCGCTGCGACCCTGCAAAATGGGCCCGGAATGAAGCCTACCTGGTGTTGGCCATCTGGTGCTCTGCGAATGGCGGCCGCATTTGCGGCCGCCATTCACCTTCCTTCGAATGGCCGTGATAGGCTATGTAAGTATTTATGTAGCCTATCATGGCTAATGCAGGGACGCCATTTGCTTTGTTCTTATTCGATGCCATTTGCTTCATTCAAATACTTAAGCAGCCTATCACGGCAAAAGGCAGGAATGCAAATGGTGGCCACTATGCCATTTGTATCCCTGTCTTTTCTTTTGCTGTGATAGGCTATGTATATATTAGCCTATCATGGCAAAAGACAGGGACGCAAATGGCGTAGCAGCTGCCGTTTGCATCCCCGCTTTTGCCATGATAGTCTACGTAAATATTTATGTAGCCTATCATGGCTCAGCGAAGGGACGCAAATGGCGGCTGCTATGCCGGCCGCCATTTGCAGCCGCAGACCTGCTGCAGCTGGATGCCCGGCTGCAGGTGCACCTGGCCAGGGGCCCCACGGGGTCGCTGCGGAGTGGAGCTGGCTGGGGAGGATTTTGAGGGGAGGGATGGAGCGCCTCCCCCCCCACCGCAGATGCCACTAAACAGGTAAGTGGTTTCGTACATCCCTAATTCCCAGGGGTGGGGAGAGGTGGGGAATGTGAACATGCCGGTATGACACTTCCTATGTGTCATCTGGCCTTCCCCCACCACTCTGAGGTCCTGTGGCTAGACAGTCGAAAGTGGACATCTTGCCATGAATGCAGGGCAGCCGGAGTGTGGAGGAGAAGATCCCCTGCACTCTCCGCCCACCCTGCATTGGATAGGGGGCTCACCTCCAAGTTTGGAGGTGGCTGACTATCCCAATAGGATTGCTCCCTAAATGAATAAAATATATCTGAGGGGGAAAAAAACAAAAACAAGCAATGTAAAGTGCTTGGGAAAATGTGTACATTTAACAGCTACATATACAAAATGCATACAGTAGGAAAAATGTGCACAAAAAGGGAACAAATTTCCATACAGATTTCTTAAAAAGAGATTGCAAGCATATGTGGAAATGGGATGGATCAAGTGTGAACTTAAAAATCTGACTAACGTGGTGGGTCCGAGAGTAACAGATCCATCCATCCCTATGAATTGGATTGTGCTGTATGTCACTTTAACCTGGGATGAGGCACTAATCACCACAGTTACCTTTGTGCTGTGTCTTAGACAACCACAAAGCATGCCGGGACAATGATGTTGTTGGCAGTGGAGGAATTACATCATCTTAGAAACAAACCAATAATCTCCAAAGCCAAGTTTCTTAATTGTAGTGGGCGGGGCAGCAGCAGCAGTAATTAACTCTACTTATCTCAGTGAAGTTCTTTCCATCTGTGGAAGGAGAAAATAACTATAGTGAACGTGCTGAAATGACCAACAGTTTAAGAAAATTAAACCAAAATACAGCTGGTTCCATTCCATTATCACTGATGGTAGGTGGTCATGGAAATGAACCCCTGCTGTGATGTTGTGTTTACTACAACACTGAAGTCTTGCATTTATCCACGATCAACTCAAATATTTTCATTTAAACATGGAAGAGAGCAGTATGGGGCCTGCTTTCAGCCACAGCCTGCAGTTCCTTGATATCAATGCAATCTTGCTCTCTCCCTCTATTTTAATTAGAACTTTTAATTACATTCTAATTAGAATTTTAATTATTTTCTAACTTTTTATTACATATTCCTAACCAATCATGAGTACATAAGACAATGTGCTCATGAACATATATATTCTAGTGAATAAAGGAATTAAAAAATCCATAACATTTCCGAAAGAACCCACAAAAAAATGAAAACGAATGGCTATCATTTTGGGATCGAATGCACACAGTCCTTCAAATGCTTATGTTCAGTTTGCTGATTTTGTGGCAGATGGTGTATCTGTACATTTCTAGATGACTAGGAAATGCTTGTTTTAATGATTCTATGAGAAATTGTGCCAACCCCAAGTACAAAACAAAAGAACCGCCATGGGACACAAAACATGAGTCCTGTTTTGGTTGGGTATTGAGTCTGAAAACTGCTGGTATGACCTTGAACTAGGGATGACGCGTGCACCTGATTCTGTCCAGGAATCTGGCCCTGCCTGCACCCCAGAGCCCCGCTCGCTGACCCCCTGCCCCTGCTCACCCCCTGCCCATGCTTGGTGAATGGCCTGCACTCACCCTGGCAGCCTTGTCGAGCTCTGTGGTCACCATTTTTTGAGAAATAAATATGCAAAAATGTGCATATTTATGTATGCACGAAAATGCAAATTTTTGTGAATGCGCAGATTTGCTTATGTGAAAATGTGCATTTTCATGCATATGCAAATATGTGCATTTTTGCAATCACCATTTTATTTCTCAAAAACTGGCAGAGCTTGACAAGGCCACTGGGGTGAGTGTGGGCTGCTCGCCGAGCATGCAAGGGGCTCGAGCTCGGTCCGGGGAACAGCGGGCAGGGGTGAATCCACAAGATTCAAAACTCGACAGAGAGCTTTCTGGAAGACATTCTGGAAAATTCAGCTGGATCGAACTGTGGTGGCTAGGGTTTCAACTGGGGCTCAAAGGTCAGTTTATGTATCTCCCAGCTTACATTATCTTCATTGGGTACTTATTTATTTCGTAGCTCAATTCAAAGTGTTGGTATTTACCTTTAATAACAGGCTCAGAATACCTTATGAACCAGTTTCTTCTATGTGAACTTCCCCAGATTTTAAGATCAAAAGCCCTGTCTTGTTATTGTTAAGAATATGGTGAGCAAAAATGAGAGAAGAGGAGTTTCCATGGTATTACCAAAACTGTAGATGACCTCTCAGGGAAGATCCACTAGACCAGGAGTGAGGGACCTGCTTTGGCCCAAGAGCCACATTCCAATCTGGGAAATGTCTCAGTAGCGAATGGGCCAAAGTAGCCCAAAATGTGAATGTTACCTTTGTTAGTAAGACAGGCAACAGGAAAATGTCACCATCACCCCATCACACGTAACCCTAGGACAGCAAAGGAAGCAAAACTCACTCTAAAGTCAAATCCCAGCCAGCAGGAAAGCAAAGGTACAGCCAAAATCACAGTACAACACAGATTCAAAATCCCATCCTGCATCCCCAAATCCCATCCTGCAATTAATCAGGGATTTAGTGAAATAAAATCCAAAGTTCTCTGTAGCCCCTCTCCCAATATTCCACCAGCAACAGAGTTACAAAACCCCATCCACTCACCAAAACAAAGACCAAGCAGGGATTTGTGCAGCTGTGACCAAATGGGACCAGAGAGAGATCCTCCACCATGAAAACAGTAGCCATCTCAACAGGACTCACTGGGGTAAAGACAAGGGGGTGGAGAAGGGTTCTGAAGAGCAAGTGGTTCCAGAGAGCTCCAAAGAGACTTCTGAAAAAGACAGAAGTCATTGTGGTGTAGTGGTTAGAGTATTGGCCTGGGAGTCAGACTCGGGGGACCTGGTATTAGGTCCCCACTCAGCTATGAAGCTCACTGGGTGACTTTGGCCCACTCACAGCTTAACCTACCTCACAGAGTTGTTGTGAAGGTAAAATGGAGAGGAGATGTACTATGTAAGCTGGCTTGGGTACCTTGCCGGATGAAAAAGGTAGGATGTAAAGTAATAATAAAATAAATAAATTAAAAATACCTAAGAGCTGTGAAGATTTCCAGAATCAAAGAAAAAAATGGGGGCGGGGAATGACAGAACATTTGCTTTTTCATTGTGGACTTCAAGGGGGACTTCACAGGGAATTTTTGGCCCCAGTTTAGCACAGTGGAGGCAAGAAATCTAGGAGGATCGGGGCTGGGCTGTGAGAAAAATGGGAAGATGGCCAAGGGGTGGAGGCATGGCTTGGTGGGATGTATGAATTGGAGTCCAGTGGTGACCTGGACATAGGGATGAATGAAAATTCCACCATGGATCTTGGAGAGGACGAATGCCAGCGCATTCAGCCCCCCGAAATCGGTGGTGGAACGGTCTGCCCCCCGCCCCCCCGGGACGAGACTTACCTTGGGTGGGTCTTCCTGGTGGCAGCGGCTGCGGCGGCAGCTGCGGCGGCGGCAGTTCAGCGGCGGCAGCTGCGGTGGCCGGTCTTCCGACCGGCTGCCGCCACCACCATTTCCAGTTAAAAAAAAAATGTGATAGGCAACGTAAAGATTTACGTAGCCTATCACGGCTAGGTTTTTTTTAAAAAAAACGTGATAGGCTACATAAATGTTTACGTAGCCTATCACAGCTGACTTTAAAACAACAACAACAACAACGCGCGTACGCAATGGTGGCGGCCATGGCCGCCGCCATTTGCGTTCCTTATTTTGGCACGTCTTAGTCTACGTAAACATTTATGTAGACTAAGATGGCGAAAATAAGGGGAACGCAAATAGCAGACCATCTACGCTATTTTCATTCCCCTTATTTTCGCCGTCTTAGTCTATGTAAATATTTACGTAGATTAAGACAGCAAAAATAAGGAACGCAAATGGCGGCGGCCATAGCCGCCGCCATTTGCGCACACAGTTTTGTTTTTTTCCCAGAGCCCTCCGCGGCCAGAAATCCGGCTGCAGATGGCTCTGGCCTGGCTGGGTCTGGCCGGCTGCTCCGCAAAGCTGCTGCAGAGCACAGCCGGCCGCGGAGGATTCCAGGGCGGAGGAATGGAGCGCCTCCCCCCCATTGAGGATTCTGAGGGGAGAGACGGAATGCCTCCCCCCCAACCATAAACATAATCCGTGAAAGGTAAGTGCCTTTCGTACATCCCTACCTGGACACGGACTCAGAGGCTGAAGAACCAGCACTGCTGATGGAGGAATCACTGGACAAAGCACCACAGTGGAATCAAAGACCTTCAAGCCCTACTTGCAAGAGTATAGGGATGTGCAATGCCAGAAATTCCATTCCATTTATGTTGGACAGGATTCCCCAGTGTTTCTATTCTGGTAAGTGTGTGGGGAGGATGAAAGTGACAAAGATATTTACAAGAGGGGAATATGCGGCTGAGGGGACTACATGGCAGACAGGCAGACTTGTGATCATGTGCACTTGCAGATGATTGTCAATAAACTTAAAAAAAAATTACAACCCAATTTGTGTAAATGTAAAGGATCCCCTCCCCAAACCATTGCAGAAACTGACGCTGTACAAAATCTGCATATTGGCTCAACTTGCTACAGAGCAAGTCAATGCCTGTGGGAGGAAACAGAATGAAATCTGCCAGGGCTGAACTGGAAAAATCCATCAAGTTTTCATCCTTCAAACGGAATTCTCATACATCCCAACTAAAGACTGGGGATGGATGAATGAGCCATGTCTGAGATCACTAGGATTCTCCAGACATTATCTCACTGCCCGTCTCATGCCTGATTCCTGTTCACAATCCCTGCTTGCTCTGTGCAACTGGGAAAATTGCACAAATTGAGTCATGATCGAATGACTCAAATTTGCACAACTTTCCTCCATAGACTAAAGCAGGACTAATTCAGTCTATTTGTGCAAAACTACACCAGGAAGGTTGTGCAAGTGGAATGTGAGCACACGCCCACAATTTGCGAACATGTTCGGCGTACACATGCTTGGGTTCAGGGCTTCGAACATCGCATGCTTGCGTATTTTGTGAGCAAAAATGAAATTCTCATACATCTTTACCAGTCACCTCTGAGCCTGGACTGTGGATGCTGAGCTTAGCTTCAGCACTGGGCCAGCCCATCCATCTCCATAATCCATGGAGCCAGATGGCGTGCACCAAAGCCAGCAACGCATCGGGCATGAGCACTTGAAGGGATGCAGGAGTGCTAGGCTCCAGACCAGAGGCATTGACACTAAGCCCTTTAAGGCTTTCCACTTTGTACAAAGGGGTGGAGCTTGGGAGGTGGGCTCTGAAGTGAAGTATAAAAAGCATCAGTCTGAGTTCAGCCTCCTTGGAGCACGATGGTCATTAGGAGCTGTCCTGGGTGCTGCACTATCTAGCCTGCTTGTCTTGCTGCTCTGAGCCGCTTGGGCTCCTGCCTGCTTCATTCCAGAGTATGACATGACAGAGGTCCCTGACCATTGACACTAAGCCCCTTCTCTTCCCACTCTTAGATGGGCATGGAGGATGCACTCGTTTCTGCTGGTGCTTGCTTGTTAGCAATAGCTGTGTGTGAATTTCCCCCCACTGCTTTGTTTTAATGCTGGCATGAGTTAAATAATGTATTACTTTATTATATTTGTTTAAACAATGATTTTATTGCTCTTGATGCTATGGCATGCCATGTTAAAAATGCTGATATCCATATCGAGTATTGTTTTATAGGAAGGTGGGATAAAAACAAAAAACAAAAAACACTATTTGATAAATAAAAACATCCTACTGCAGTGCAAACCTCTCTGAGCAGTCAGGGGCTGGAGAAGGGCAGTGCTCTAGCTCCAAAGCCTTGCCGCTGTTACATACTGCACATCCTCCAGATCAGATGTGCCTCCTGGTATCTCATGTCAGGGCATACATGGGAGCAAGGGCCTTAGGCATTTGATATGCCGACTCTTTGAGGAATTTAGGCAGCTTGGTCAGGTGGCTGTGGTGTCTAGCTTGGGGTGTGAGGCCTCTTTCACAAAAGGTATGCGGGATCTTCCCTGCCACACTGGGCTTCCACTGAACTAAGCAATGTGGTGTCTTTGCATCAGAACAGGCCGAGCCACTGCATGGAGCCAAGGTCATGACAGTGAGTTTGGCTTTCCATATTACAGATTTGGGGAATGTTTCTGTGGTGTGTCATATACAGAGTAGAGCGGGTGGAAATTTTGTTTTGATAAAAAATTACCAACGTTTGCAAATGTCTTTATATTTAGGAGAGAAAGAACTTGAGGGTTTTATTGTTCAAATGGGAGAGAAAGCAAATCTGGGAGATTTGCCCATTCCTAATACAGGGCCTTGTCTAGCTTCTTCTTTCACCCTAAATAATGGAGGCTTTTCATTAGGGATGTGTGAATCAGCACAACCCGAGCTCAATGAAATTCTTTGAATTCCACCTCGAAGCTCATTCTGACTCAAGCCCATATCAGATTGCAAGCTTTGTTTTTGCTTTTTTGCTTTTTGCATGAAAATCCTTGCATATTTTCATGCATATTTTTTTCAAAATTCATGCATCAGTTGTGCACGTATTTGAAATGTGTGCATTCTTCTCCCACTGATTAAAGCATACTTGACTGCATTTGTCAAAAGTATGCATTTGTTCATGCTCATTTTTCAAATATACGCAGGCTGTCGCATGCATCCCCCCCCCCATCTGCAAATCAAATTATAAGGTTGGAAGTGTGTGGACTTTGACTGCAGGTTGTGGTCAAGTCCATGTTCAGTCTGGAAGGTGTGAACTAGGTAATTTTATTTCAGAAATCTTTATGAGAATCTTGGATGGTTGTGAGTATATCCCTTTTATATCAGTGGCAGAGTCAAGACATGCCAAAGACTACCCAATGGCTTCATCTTAGTCACTTCACTACACTAGTTCCATCTTAAGCCACTTCCCCCCCCCCAAAGGGTCCTGGGCCAGTTGCAAAAGGGGTGTGCTTGGTGGAGTTTGGAGGCTGAAAACTAATGAAAAGTGCAACATTGCACATGCCAGGGGTGTCAAACCTCCTTCATCCCATGGGCTGCATTCCACTTCAGAGAAGCAATCAGGGGCCACATTTCAGTGGTGGATGAGGCCAAAGGCAAAATGGGTGGGGCAAAAAATACCAAACATACCAGCATATATTATCTTACAGCTCTCACTGCCAGCAACCATGTCTTAGCAGAGGCATTTCAACCTTTTAGAATGGGAAGAAATCCACACAAAATCTGGGAAACCATCAAAGGGTTGGTGGCTGGAGGAAAGGGAGTGGGCACCTGGGGAACTTCAGAGGGCTAGATGGGGAACCTAGGTGGGCCAGATTTGGCCCACAGTCCAGAGATCCAGCACCTCTGGCATATGCCAGCTTGCATTTGTCTCTGAAACTTTTGCTGCCATACCAGGCTTTGATTTGGCCCCCACCCATACTGTCTCATCCTCATGGCTGTATGTAGAAATGCAAAATAATGAGGTAGCTGTTTACACTGTTTGTGCTGCTTGTGACGAATGAAGATGGATGACTTCAGCTAAGAGACAATTTGAGAAGGGATAAATACAGGCAACAAGTTATTCAGGGCGGCAATCTGTAAAAGAGTGCTAAAAACCTCCCGACAGGGTTGTTTCACATCATCTCTTTTTCCATTTGCAGCCTGACAGCCACCCATGTAAATAGCAGTGATTGATGGCTGCAAACAGGTCCCTTTAATCCACAACTCTGCTATTGATTGCTTCAAACTTGTGCAAAGCCTAGCATCAAAGCAGACCTTTGTGGTGAGAGGATCTCCAGATTTCATCAGGCAGCTGAAGGGGATTACAGGGATGACCATGATGCAGAGAATGAATGTAAGGTCAGGGTGTTGGAGCTAAATGGGTGGCGGTACTCAAATCCAGAGCTGGGGTTTGTCTTCTCCATCCCAGGGTCACTGAGATCAAGCCGACAGTTTGAAGAAATACTCCAGCAGAGGGAAAAGTCAAGTGAGGGAAGAAGGCCTAGCTTCTAGTATTTTTGCAAGGTCTGGCCAATGCAGAGGCTTTAACTGCCTGCCAATCACAAGGGCTGATGTTGCAGATTCTGAGGCTAGGGAAGTATGAGAAATTTGTTTCAGTTCATTTTTGAACAGGATTTACCCAGGTCGCACCTTCCAGACTGAACATGGACTCAGACACAATCTGTGATCAAAGCCAGTACATTTTTGAGCTTGCAATGTGATTTTTGGACCAAAAATGACTTGTTCTACAGCATGCGTACATTTGAAAAATATGCATTAAAATACATACCTGTGAAAAATGAGCACAAATATGCTTTAATCAATGGAAGAAGAATGCACACACTTCAAAGATTTTGAAATGTACCCAGTTGGTTTGTACATTTGGAAAAATACCCATGAAAATACCTATGGATTGTCTTGCAAAAAGAAAAACAAACCAACCTTGCAATCTGATAGGGAATCAAGTCAGAACAAATTTCAATGTGAAACTTCAGTGAGCTAGAGTTTTGTTCATTCATACAGGGGTGGGGAGGGGCAGGGAGTATGGAAGTGCTGTTACAATGCTTCCTATGCGTCGTCCGGCCTCCCCACCCACCCCCCGCACTCCAAGGTCCCATGGCTAGTCTGCCAAAATCTAGCCAGAATGCAGGGCAGCTGGAGCTTGGAGGAGAAGATCCCCTCCACGCTCTGCCCATCTTGCATTGGATAGGGACCTCCTTCGTGTTCGGAGGCGGCTGCCTATCCTGATATGATTGCTCCCTAAGCCCGAACATGGTTGAATAGGATTCACACCCAGACCTAAAGCACTCACAGTTCTGGCCTGGATGGATGGATCTGTCTGTTTGGTTTCTCCCACATTTGCTTAACCCCTGCTCCCCCCAACTCAAGTTCTTTGTGTCCTGTCTATAAAGATATTTGCAAACTTTGGTAAATTCTTATCAAAACTTGACTGAAATGATACTCTCATCTCATCCCTTCCTAGTAGACAGCAGCCCAAAGAAGCTAACAGGAGGTTGAGTGACCCACCAACTTTGATTTTCTAATATGGGTTTTCTTACAAATAATCAGATTTATATATTCTTCGTTTTCTCTCTCCCCCCCCCCCAGCCTGCTGAATCATGGATGCTGTTGGATTTAAGGCTTTGTGGGTGGGGTAAGGTGTTGAATCTGCGTGATTCATGTCTGGCCTTTAAAATTAATCAGCAGGAAGTAAGTCTCTTTTTAAAGCATGCCCCAAGCTTGGATTCTAGAAATAAAATGTGCAGATGTCCCAAATCCCAGAAGTCTGAATTTTTACCGAAAAGAAACATTGCCAGTCACTAGGAGCATAGCTGGGAGAGTGCTGTTGCACTCATGTGCTGTTGCACCCATGTGCTTCTAGTGGCTTTCCAGAGTCACCTGGTGGGTCACTGTGGGAACAGAATGCTGGTCTAGATCGGCCTTTGTCAGAACAGCACAGTTCTTATGACAATAACACTCTTGACTTGTTTCTCATCCTTTCCTCCTGGTAGATCAAAAAGAAGAAGCCTGATTGCAGCCAAAGGAATTAAGGTTGGTATCTTCATGCATAGCAGAAATAGGTTAGTTCAGCAAAGACGTATTCACAGTGTTCTTTGGATGAAGCAAGTAGAAGTAATTAATAGAACTTCCTCTCCAGCACTTACCTGATACTAAACTCACACCAATAGGAGAAGCTCAACTGGCAGAGACAATAAAACTGTGATTATATGATCTCCAATTAAACTTCTGAATTGTTTCTGAGTGCTTAATTGACCTTGTTCTCCAGAGTTATTGTCTGGCTGGGCTATTACACTCTTGAACAGCTTCCCTACCTCCTGCAATCCCAGTTTGGTCTCAGTGAGCACTGGAAAGGGATGAATACAGAATTTGTAAAATTCTCTACATCAAAGTCTACCTATTCAAAGCAGGTTTGTCAGCAGTCTCAGAAATATATTATCTGTGAGAGCATTCCCATGAGTTCTTCTGAAGTGAGACAATCCCATAATGCTCCTGATCATGCCAGATATTGGGAAGCGGAGGTACATTTGAGGTTGGCTTCCTCCTCCAGATTTTATAGTGTGTACTTCTGATGTAATGTGTGGACAAGTCTTTGCAAGGGTAAGATTGGGGATATACAGATTTTGTTTAATCTGTTCCGTGTGTATTTCATGGATTGTCCAGTGACTTCCATTCTGTCATCCACTCATTGACACAATCAGATTTTTCCCCCACTTCAGAAAAGTCCACAAAAATGTTTGCTACATTTACATAATTTTCACGGTTACACAATATTTTGCATTTTTTCTTAGTGCTACACAGTGGAGACTGAAGAGAGATTGGAGATATATAGATTTTTCTATGCCATCCCTGTCTGCTGAAAGAGGCGGGATCTCTTGGTCTCCCCTGCCAAGGTCATGGTTGCTTGGTCTGTCCCCCCCCCCCCAAGCAATCATGCCCTGGTCCTACTGCCTCTCCCTACACCCACCAAATTGTCAGGCCCTGGTAGGCCTGAAGCCTGATCCTCTCCTCTGCCAGCAACCCAATGCCCTAGGAATTACATCCCTGATGGCCTGATTACGGCCAACTCTCATGGCCTTCAGTGATCCAGCAATGCATGATGTATCCTTGGGCCTTGTCTAGACCTGGAGGTCCTGCTTTGCTCCATGTCAGTTCATTAGGGCTACTCAGCCTTGCTCGCCACTCTGGCACCTCTCTCCAGAGGCCAGAATAATCAAGAGGCAAGAGCTGGAGCTGGAGCCTCAAGCTCCACCTTCCCCTGGCATTCATCCGACATGCTTCTATACATCTATGTCAACTCCATGTCCCACTTCTTCCCCAGGTGCATCCATGCCTGAAGCCTATGGGGATCAGGTGGCTGAATGGCATTGCCACTGACATGTCCCAGCTAATGGACTCCCAGGATATCTGGATGACCATTGTTATTTCATAGAATCATAGAATCATGGAGTTCAACTCTAAAAGGGACCTTGGAGATCACCTAGTACACCCCATGCCCAGTGCAGAAACCTTGCAGCTGCAGCATCCATAAAAGATGACCATGAAGCCTCTGCTTAGATACCCACTACCTCCTGAGACAGTCTGTTCTACTGCCAAACATTAGTTCCTCCTAATCTTTAGCCAAAATCTGCTTTCTGCAATTTCCAGCCATTGGTTTTTGTTTTGCCCTCTGGAGCAACAGAGAGCAAGCCTGCTCTGTTCTGAGTGACAGCCTGTGAATTATTTGAAGACAGCTATCATGTCTCTCCTTAATCTTCTCCAGGCTAGAGACACCCAGCTCATTCAACTGTTCCACATAGGACTTGGTTTCCCAGTCTGATTTGGACCAGAATCTTGGACTTAGCAGTCTCTCTTATAGGGAAAGCCAGCATGGTGCAGTGGTTGTAATGTTGGCTTAGGACTGGGAGTTGTTGTTGTTGTTGTTGTTGTTGTTCAGTCATTCAGTCGTGTCCAACTCTTCATGACACCATGGACCATAGCACGCCAGGCCTTCCTGTCCTCCGCTCTCTCCCAGAGCATGCTCAAGCCCATATTAATTGCGTCGGTGATGCTATCTAGCCATCTCATCCTCTGCCGTCCCCTTCTCCTTTTGCCTTCAGTCTTTCCCAGCATCAGGGTCTTTTCCAGAGAGTTTTCTCTTCGCATTAGGTGGCCAAAGTATTGGAGCTTCAGCTTCAGTATCTGTCCTTCCAATGAGTAGTCAGGGTTGATTTCCTTTAGGATGGATTGATTTGACCTCCTTGCAGTCCAGGGGACTCGTAAGAGTCTTCTCCAGCACCACAGTTCGAAAGCATCAATTCTTCGGCGCTCAGCCTTCCTTATAGTCCAGCTCTCTCAGCCATACATTACTACTGGGAAAACCATAGCTTTGATTAGATGGACCTTTGTTGGCAAGGTGATGTCTCTGCTTCTTACTATGCTGTCTAGGTTTGCCATAGCTTTCCTCCCAAGGGCTGGGAGACCCAGGTTCAAATCCCCATGTAGTCATAAACGTTGCCGCATAACCTTGGCCCAATTTATTTATTTGTTTATTACATTTCTATACTGCCCCCAATCCCCAAAGCTCTTTGGGTGGTTTACAAAAGATGAAACCCCAAAATACAATATAAAAGGTAATATAAAATCTATATACATACAAAAACAATTTTAAACAATCAACAATAAAAATCTCAGGACTCATTAATACCTTATAATACACTGTCAAATGCCTGGGAGTAGAGGAAAGTCTTAACCTGGAACTGAAAGAGGTCAATGGTGGTGCCAGGCAGGCCTTGCTGGGGAGATCATTCCACAACTGGGGTGCCACCACCAAGAAGACCCTCCCTTGGAGGAGAGCCTCAAATGATGATCAGACTGTATGAGTTTGTTCATACGAGGAGAGGGCCTTCATCAGGTATTTCTGTCCCAAGCCATGTAAGGCCTTATAGATCAAAACCAGCACCTTGAATTGGGCTCAGAAATGTACAGGCAGGCAGTGGCATGGGGGGGGGCAGAACTGGTGTTACATGTTTAGACCTTCTGGTCCCTGCTATCAGTCTGAACAATCAGCCCTTTAAAAGGGGGCTAGACGAATTTCTGGAGGAAAAGGCTACTAATGGCTACTAGTCCTGATGGCTATGTATTACCTCCAGTACCAGAGGCAGTAAGCTTATGTACACCAGTTGCTGGGGAACATGGGCGGGAGGGTGCTGTCACACTCATGCTCTGCTTGTGGGTTTCTGTGGGCAGCTGGTTGGCCACCGTGTGAACAGAATGCTGAACTAGATGGACCCTTGGTCTGATGCAGCAGGGCTCTTCTTAACAGAAAAGACAAGGTTCCCAGTAACAAATTCAAAACAAATATGACTGTCATGGCTGTGACTGGTTATGGGAGCATGCACACATCGGGAAGAGTGAGCTGGAAACATCAGAGGGATTATTTCACTCTTCACCCACAAATTTAGAGGACTGTTTTGCCTTTACTGACTGGTAGATCACCAAAAGAATTCAGTTGTTCAGGAAAGTGAAATTGCTTCTCAACATTATCACTCTATAAACTGTTGGTAGAATGTGTGATGTCTACAGGAGCACCTGAGGACAACTTTTCATAACTGAAACGGAATCACACCGGGGGTCTGTAGACTGCTCGATAATAGGGATGTACAAACTGTATAAAATCCGCTCTGTCTGTGTTTCACAGATCATCAGGCACCTTTTGTTCTGTCGTCAGTCCACAGACGGATGCGATTTTCCCCGTCATGTGGAAAAATACGCAAATAATTCCATAAGAGGTTTCATAACAATTTACATAATTTACCTTAGTACATAACATTTAGTGTATTCTCCCCCATTCCATTCAACATTTCCTCAGCAGAAACATCCTTATTTTCCTATGAATAAATATGTGTAAATTTCAGGAAAGTAAAAAAGAAAAGAAAGAAACATCTGAAAGTCCACGGCCTCTGCACGGCCTCTGCACGGCGCTCCACAGTGGATTCTGGCAAGTTGGATTCTTAGAAATCCGAGCTCTTTTTAGTCCATCTCGAATGTCTCCAGCATCCGTACCAGATACACCGTTTTTTTGCAAAATTGACTGCCAGATATAACTGATACTGTTGTGTTTGAAGAATTGACTGACTGTCTATAATGGATATGGCTGTTTTGAAAAACTATTTAGCATAAGTGTACTATCAAGTATGATAAACTTTGCAAAAAAAGAAGAAGACATAAATAATTAACTGGTCCAATGCAGTGTTATGGAGTGCTTGTTTTGAATTTCTATCTCTCAGCCCAGCATACCTCATGGGATTGTTGTGAGGAGAAAACTGAGGTAGGGAAAGAAACAGATACACTGTCTTGAGCTCCTTGTAGAAAATGTGGAATGTAAATAAATAAATAAATAAATAATTCGAAGTTTGAGACACCCTGTAGGCAAAACTCCCTCCCCCCTCTCATGCACACACACACGCACGCACACACGCACACACACAGAGCAAGGAGAAGCACTGGTTTTCTCCACAGCTGCCACCACATTCCTGGAGGAGATCGCTATTGTTATCTGAAGGAAGATTCTGGGACAGAGCATTGCAAACTGAACCCCCCATTCTGAAGGTTACCATTTCCTTTCCCACCAAAGAATTTAATTATGCTTCTATAAAGTGATGAGATTTAGGAGACAAACAGTTTTAGCTCCCCTGCTGGGAGTGCTCGTGAATATTAACAATGAAGGGGGAGGGAAGGAGAAGCAAAAAGAGGAGCCCCGAGTTCTTCTCTCTCTTTTTCCTGCTCCTGGTTCCCTGTCACTTTTCCCAGCCTTCTCCTGATCCACCCAAAGGCTATTATTACTCTGCAGGGGAAGTCTCCATAAATTACAGGCTGATTCCAGCCAGAAAATCCCCCCTCCAGGCCTCCCTCCACTATGGAGTCTGATTAAAGGAAACAACAACAAAAACCATGATGTGTGACTATAGGCAGTACCTTGCAGGGGGAATCTCTCTCTCTCTCTCCTGTCATCTGTGTGAAGTTGGGCTAAGAGGCCTGGGTGGCTACACCTGTGAGAAGGATTGTCAAAACTCTGCATGGGAAGGAAAGTGAGACAGAATCACACCCCCCCCCCCGCTCCCCCATGCATACACTATTCTAAAGTGGAGGATGCAGGAGAGACACCCCCTCGGGTTTTCAAGGGTGTGTTTGTCAGTTTTCTCTGTTCTTTAAGCTGGAAGGGATCCAGAAGCCCTCCAATATGCAGATATTTCAGCAGGAGCCAGAGGCTGTGAACTTGGGTGTAGTTGGGAAGAGGAGCAAATGCGCACAGGTGCATCACGCGCAAACACACACACATGCACATTGCAACTGACAATGACTACCATGATGAGTGAGAGCAGCCATCCCCAACCTGGTGCCCTCCAAATGTACAGGACTACAAGTCCCATCATGAAGGGTTGGATTACAACTCCCATTCCTCGGGGTGGGCAACATTGGGGTGGGCAACATCCAGGCTACATGAAGCCCCTCATGAGCATTTTTGTGTACGTGTATGTTGGGGGGGGGTACCCCGCACGGCTGAATTTGCTATAGCAGCTGCAAAAAAAGGGGGTGATTTGGCAAAAAAGAAAGGCATGCGGGGAGCAAAATCATGCTCCCAGAAGCCTCCCGGGAATGTAATTCTGCTTGTAAACAAAGCACACACTCTCAGTGCACCTTGTTTTCTTGAAAAATTGCTGCTTTTTTGCCTCCAAGGTGAAAAAGGTCTCCATTTTTTCTCCCTCTGTGGGAGAGGATTGTTGCCCCTGGTGGGTTCTGGACTGGGGGCAATGTGGTCCTCTGATCCCAGAAGTTGCCCAACCCTCTCCCAGGTCATTTCTCAAACAGACTATGGCTCACATTTGCCACACAGGGAAACCAGCTACACCAGGCATTGCTGGTCAAAGGAGGGGATTGCAGACAAGGGAACCTCCTTGATCCAAAAGGCAGGAGATGGCCAGGTGATACTCTTCAAGCCTCTTTTAGAGCTTCTAGCTCAGTCTTCCCCAACCTGGTGCCCTCAAGATGTTTTGGACTATAATTCCCATCAGCCCCAGCCAGCATGGCCCATGCACATGAACAATGGGAGGTGTAGTCTGAAACATTTGGAGGGCACCTGGTTGAGGAAGGCTATTCTAGGTCATTACTAGTCTGAGCAAGTGGAAGACCTAGTTTTGTTGACTACACAGACCAATTTGGCCTTCAGCTACACAGGAGGTGACTCTGACATATCTCCTTCGGCTGCCTCTACTCCATGGATCCTTTACTTCTCTGCATCCCTCCCTCCATTCCCCATCCCATTTCTTTCTTTCTCTGGCATTTGAATTCCTTCTGCATCCCACCACCTTTTACAAGCCTGATCTTATTATATTAATAAATCTCCTGGCCCTGAGCATTTAGAATTACATTTTCTTCTCTCTAAAGAAGCTTCTGTTCCTCTTGAACTCCTTGCCTATCACAAAAAAGGCTCTCTGATATATATGACAGGCAAACAGCTTCACTATCTCACACCTTCCTTTCCTTCTCGCTCCTTCTCTAAAGCAGGGCACCACAGTTAGGATGAGCCTCCAACCTTTGGAGAGAGAAAAAAATCCTGACATGTAATGACTGTGGAGATCTGAGGCATGTTTTTTTTCTCCTTTTTTCCCACCCTCCAAAATACAGTTATCTCTGCAGAAAAGCCTTTTAAAATGTGACTTCATATCAGCATTTTCTTCCTGGACTCCTTCCCTCCATCAGCAATGAGAGGCAGAAGGGAGTGAGGCTCTCATATCTAGAACAGAACACATGGAAAATAAGGTGAACACCTGGACAGCATGGGAAATAGAAGAGGATAGGAGATCCTGATAAGCAGCAATTTCTGACAGCCCGAATGGTCAGACACAAGAACTGTCTTTCTAGATTTGCTCTCCCTGAAACAGAAAAAGAAGTTACTGGCCCATTTTGAAGGCCCTAAAGTCTACGGAGTGTCGGAGTCTTGACAATCAGTCAACTTACTTCACTTTGCCTAGACAGTATTCCAGATAGGGATGTATGGGTTTTGATAAATCCATTCTGTCTGTGTTTTGCAGCTTGTCAGACTTCTTTCATTCCATCATCTGTTCATTGATGGAACTGGATTTTTTTGGATGAGAATTTCATTCATTTGCTAATGCACAAGTGTGCATTTGTGCAAATCCACCCTCAGAAGAAACGGAAAAAACAAAACAAAAACAAGAACAGAACAGCCCACAAGTCCACAGAATCTGTGCAACCCAGAAAAAGCTGGTCTGCTGTGGAATCCATTCATCTGATTCATAGAAACCCAGTCTCATTTGAATCTGTTGTGAATTTCTTCAACATCCCTAGTTCCAGGTAGGCGATCTTGAAGTACCTCCCCTCACCCCACTTTTTTCTTTTACTCTCAGTTACTCTGTTGCAAGCATGCCTGAACTAGATTTGCAGGAGAAAGAGTTAGAAGCCTATTTAGGAGATTTTAAAGTATAAGAACATAAGAACAAAAGAAGAGTCATGCTGGATCAGACCAAGGGTCCATCTAGTCCAGCATTCTGTTCACACAGCGGGCAACCAGCTGTCGACCAGGAACCCACAAGCAGGGCAGGAGCACAACAACACTCTCCCACCCATGTTCCCCAACAACTGGGGTACATAGGCATACTGCCTCTGATACTGCAGGTAGCAATACATCAGGACTAGTAGCCATTGATAGCCTTTTCCTCCAGCAATTTGTCCAACTCCCTTTTAAAGCCATCCAAATTGGTGGCCATCATTGCATCCTGTGGTAGTGAGTTCCATAGTTTAACTCTGCACTGTGTGAAGACATCCTTCCTTTTACCTGTCCTGATCTCCCACCAATAGTAACAGCTGACATATTTTGCTAGGCCCAGAGATAATGGTACAGCAGGAATATGACCTTGATGTTTTGCAGTTTCTGATTTGGCTTTAGGGATGCACCAGATGTTATCTCCCATTTTGATTCTTGAATCAAACATAGTGTGTGTGTGTGTGTGTGTGTGTGTAAAATTACATCCTCAAAAACCTTAAACTGTGATTTTTCCACCTCTTTCAATGCCTTTTGCTATAATTGTTTCCCATCATTGCTGCTACTTCAGCACTGTTTTCCCCCTTCTAATTACTGCTTCTTCCTCAATTAGTTGCATGGAAGATCCTAGACAATTGTGGATAATGTAGTGAACTGACCGACACCACTATGATACATAGCCAATCAGACTTCAGGGGAAATAAAGCGAATTGAGAGAGAGGCCAATGCTTCCTGGATTAGTCCCATTCTGATCCCAGCCAATTGGAGATCATATAGTGAATGGGATGACATCACAATGCTACATGACCACTCAGAGTTGCCTATGTGCTTACTGAAAACAAAGGCCAATTCAAGGTGCATTGCTTTTGCTCTGAATAGTCAAACACTCTCCTCCACTTTTGATGCAATCACCAAACAAATTGTCAAAATTAGAACTGCTGAAAATGTTCACAACATGTGCTTTCTTTTTGGCTCTGCCCTACTACTTGGCACTGTTCGAATCCTAGCATGGGCTACCTAAAACCGCTTCTAGCAATGAGGAATGTCTGTTATTCCCCAGCCATCTCCAAATATAATTCCCAATATCACTGGCAGGAACAGCAAATTTGCAAAGATTTACCGAACCCGCTTGCTGAAATTAATAAAATTGAACTCCTGGCTTTTCTAAACTTCCTCATAAGCTTTTGTGAATCAGATGTGACAACAGCATTTGGGGAGGTGAAGGGAAGGATGGGAATAAAAATGGTGGCAGGTTGAATGGTGTCAATGTGCAAGACATATGCTGTATAGGTTAAAAGAGGGAAAACTAAAATAATGGTCTCTTATGTGAAATAGCATCTTCTTAAGAGGAGGTATATAAATTGTTCTGGTACTGAGGGATGCAGAGCTCACATCCTCTCAGTGACTCCACAGCCCAAGAAGGTGTTTACATTCTTATTGATTGATTGATTGATCTATTTATTTATTTCATTGACATCCCACCTTTTTTCCTCCTTAAGCAACCCAAGGTGGCGTACATAGCCCTCCTCCTCCTCCTCCATGTTATCCTCACAACAACAACCCTGTGAGGTGGGTTGGGCTGAGAGTCTGTTACTGGCTCAAAGTCACTCTGTGAGCTTCCATGGCCGAGTGGGGACTAGAACCTGGGTCTCCCAACTCCCAGTCTAAGTGTCTAACACTCTAGCCACTACACCCCACATGGTCAAACCAGAAGTGTTTCAGTTCCTTCAGTGTATCATGTCCCCTAGTTTTGAGGCTCCACATTACCCTGAGGAATCAGATTCAGATAGGTCACAGATCACCCCACTTCAGGGGGAGCCCTTGGCACCCCTTCTATAGATTCCAGCCTGAGGATGTAGCCCTCCCATCATCTGAATCTGAGGATGACTCTCCTGCATCTTCTCCTGTCCCTCAGCCATGCAGGATCATGAGACTGCAGAAGCAGACACTGGCCCTTTAAGAACTGCAGCCAGCAGCTGGTAGGGCGAGGGTGGGGAGCCAGTGAGAGGCCAGGTTCTGCCAGCCTTCTTAAGGCCTCAGCTGACTGCAGCCCTTTGCTGGGACAACATCTCTTTATGGGAGAATGTTCCAGCCAGCACTTCCAGCAGTGTGCTCTCCAAGATCCTGATATGCCCAGGACAGACAGTGAGTTCTGGGTTGCAGTCTGCTTCCCCTAAGCCTCACCCTAGTCAGGACACATTTGATCAGGTGCCCTGGCACCTACCAGAAAGGACCTTTAAGAGGCCTCCTCCATAAAGGTGGGAGGCTGACAACTTGAAAGGAGCCCTATGCAATAGTCTCTGGAAGGGATATAGTAGCTAGTCAAGGAGGGAGCTAACAGCACCATTCCATCTCTAAAGGAAACCCACTACAGAGGGGGTCTTGCTCGCCTCAACACAGCTGCATCCTACTATGCGGCAGAGGCAGCAATCACCCCAAAGACAGAAAATGCAGAAGTAGCAGCCAGGGGCCAGATATCCTCCAAGGGACACAATTATGGTGAAGTGAGTTCTTTCTAGGTCTGGGGAAGAAATATTTTCAATTTGCATTTTAATGCAAACTTATCTAATTTTGTACTTTTGGACTTTTGGACCAATATGAGAACTGAAACTCAGTTATCCTAAATTCACATGTCTCTGAAAGTTGCGGTGGAGTTCTCCAGTCAAATGCATACAAAAAGACCTATATTAGGGGGACGTGCACACAAAATTGCATTGTATTAGGAAAATTGCTTGCAAATGATTAGTATAAGGCAAATGTTTGCAAAAATGCATGAATTAGGAGACATGTGCACAAAAATGTGTTTAAATGTTAATGCAAACATTTTTTTAAACATTCTCAGTGTTCAGGAGGAACCAAATTTAAGATTGGAAAACTGAGAAACTGGGAAAAACTGACATTGACAGATGCATCTATCCCTAAAAAGTGTTCAAGGGATTCAGTGGCTTAACCGTTGAAAGCCTAGGGTGTTAATCTCGTCACCAACCCACTGTTTTGGTGTTGGTGGCCTCTCAGAACACTTTTGTTGCACGGTGTTCAACAACACTGACTATTCCCTTATCTGGTATCCTGCAGCCACAATTGTACCGAATGCAGCTACGCATCACTGATTAGTGTTCACGTCCAGGTGAAAATTAGATCCCATTCCCGGCTAATCAGCTCCTTATCCATGTAATGTTGAGCAGCTCTTTAGTCTTAACCAAGTTTACTGCTGACAACACTAAATGGTTGACTAACATTAGCCACACTGGAGAGTTAGAAATTGGATTATTCAATAGATTCGGGCATCCCACAAGCCTGTCAGTTAATGGCGGTTCTGTGGCATTAAGCTATTAACAAATGGATATTGAATAAAATCCTAACAAATGAGAAATCAGACATTTCCAAAATAACAGAAGTGAGAACAAGCCTCTGAAGTACACTGTGAAGTTTGCAAATGAAACCTTCATCCCAAAGGCACAACTGAGAATTCAGAATGCTGGCTGAATATTTGACTAGCTTTCAAGCGTTCGCTCACTACACAAAGAAAGCAGGGCCATTCACAGAAGGCATCCTTTGCAGTAGCGCCAACCCAGTCTGGTAATGTAGACTTGACAACCTTGCTTTGAAGCATGGGACTTAAGTCCCCAGTAGGTCCTAGACATAGGACTTGAGCAATAGCAGGTAAGGGGTTTAGCCTGTACTCTAGCCCAAAGAAGGAACCGCAGGAAGACAACCTGGCCAGCAAGGAAGCAACTTGTTATGCCCCCAGCACCTTTGTCTTGGGACCTGGCCTGGAACATGATGAGATCTTCTCAGAGAAGAAGGAGGGCCCCATCACCACTCCTAGAACATAAGGGGGTGGGAGGAATCAATGGCAGTCAGTGGACACTGACACCCGCCCAAAACAGCACCACCCTAGAAGATGCTCCACTCAGAGCATCTGCAGCATTGAAGGCCTTGACACTTTCAGACTGGTCACAAATCTCAAGCAGCTCCAGGTCTTCCGTAATCACTCTCAGGACACCATGAGCAGAGACAGCAATGAGTCTGAAATGAAGCTCAAACTAGAAGGTGAAATGCCTTTCTAGCAGCATTTGGGCAGGAAGGCGGGGGGCTTCTATCACTGAGCCCTACTTCAACTCTACTGATGTTTGAAAAAGGGGTGGAAGAGCGGGTCCTGCTCTAAAGCTGTTCAGTTGCTTTCTAGCAGTTGCTGGAGCTACACCTTATCCTGTTCAGCTCCTAGTTTGGTGTGACTCCTTGGCTGGACAGTTCCCCTGCTACTATGGCAACCTTGTCACAGAGCGGTGGCCCTAACCTGCTGGACCACTCCCTGGCCTCGCCAACAAGACAGTAATCAAAACCACATAGCAGAGGTGGTGAGCATAGGCCAGAGTGGGACTGGTGATACTAGGGTGGCCAGTTATGAATTGCCAAAAAAGAAAAGAAAAAGGAAATGTATCACCAAGAAAGAGGGCAGTGATTTGCATAACATTTGATGTATAAGTATGTATATGTATAGGTGCAAATTTAGAAATAATTATTAGTATTTAAATGGGAATATGATATATCTCCCCACACCGTGGAAGACTGACCAGGTGACAGTTCAGTCTGCTGTCCAGGTGCTAATGGTGATAGGCAGCAGTTCTTAAGGTTCTCCATCTAGATGAAATGGGACTGGACAGCCCTCCAAAGAGAGGATGCCTTCAGATAGACAGTCCTCTGGCATCACTTCGAATAGAGGACTGTCCTCTGTAAAAGAGGACATATGGTCACCCTAGGGGACACTCCATGACTTACCAGACTTATAAGAATCTGAGCTTTTGTGCCCTCTCCCTTTGCTAGAACCAGACTCCGCAAACCCAGCAACTGGGCCACTGCTGGCCTGCTTCATGCCTTTGCCTCCACAGGCAGAAGGAAAAATGTGACATGTTGCAGGTTCCCAGAATTCCAGCAGCAAACACCATTTCATCTTCAGCCTCCCTTTGGGCCTTGTATTGGCCTGCAGATCCGGTAAGATAAAATATCATCCCACTGACATTAAAGATAACCTTTTGCAGCGATCACCTTAAACACCTCCATAATTACATGGGCTCTCCCTTGGGCCCCAGAGGCTTAATTTCCTGTTTGTTTGTTTATTTTATGCCATCAGTATGGTTACATCTATCCAAACAGAAGCTATACACAGGCGGGAGAGAGCTGCATACTTGCTGTAGCAGAGGGAGAAGGAGGAGGCATGGTGGGAGAACTTGGCAAACACTGTTAAATTCCAGCTGGGAACAAAAATCAGAGGAAGAAACAGGAAGAGAGAGAGAGAGAAAGTACAAAAGGGGGAGGGGGTCCCGTCTCCCCACAAATGGCTAACCTCCATTGACAGCCACCTACCCACCCACCCGCTAGAGATTTGGTAGTTCAGATGGAGGGACAGAAACGTACAGATATGTGTACAGCTTTGTTCCCTGTGGTTGACAAGCAGTGTGAGGGCTCCAGATAGGTGAAATTGCTAGGACCCTGCTTTTCTGCCCTTGCCTGATTATTAGCAGAGCATTTGTGCTTGCAGGCATTCTAGTCCCAGCTCCTGACTACAGATGGCCTCGGTTGGAGAACACACACATCAGCCCTAGTTCTTGTTACAGTCCCGCTCCCACACCCCATGGTATAGGCCCAGCCTTGACATACAGCATCTGAGAATGGGGACAGTATACTAAAGGACTACCGTCTCTCATACAGAATTACCCACTCTTTAAGGACTAACTGTACTGGGTGCTGCCACCCTAGGTGGCAAAAGAGTGTCAGCCAGAGATGAGGCCTTTTTGGTGGTGGCAACCTGGTTGAGGAATGCTCTCCACCTAGAGACACTTGGTTGGTGCCTACTTTACTAACTTTTCAGTGCCAGGTGAAGACCATTTTGTTCTCCTGAGCTTCTAAAGCAGGGCCAGGCAGCTATGGATGCTGGAGAAATCCTCAACAGAACCAAATGAGTTCCAATTTTTATGAATCTGACCCATGGGTTCCACAGCAGACTGGTTTCCCCCCCTGTTGGGTTGATTCTGTGGATTTGCAGACTGTTTTTATTAGGGCTATGCATCACTTTGGTGCCAAATTCAAATACCGAAGCAAATCAGGCTGCTTCAGGGGTGCCTCGGTGAGATCCGAAGCAGATCAGACCAGCACCGAGGTGGTCTGAATTGAAGTAGGTCATCGCCAAAGCACCTGGTCTGCCTCAGAGATTTGGAGCTATTTTGATGCCTTCTGAAGCCCAGGCAGCCTGTCTCTAAATGTGAAAGATCAGGGAGAGGGCGAGGAGGAGGATGGAGAGGAGAAGGGGAGTGAGTGGAGAGAGTGAGCTTTGGCAAATGGCAACTCTAGTTGCCAAATTAGGGCTGAACTTAACCCGTATGAATAAATATGATACACGTCATCTACAGCAGGAATGGAACAGGGAATTGGAATGTCCTATTTTTAGGGATGTACGAAAGTCACTTACCTTTTCGAAGGGTGACATTTGTGGGGGGGGGGAGGCACTCCGTCCCTCCCCCCGAAATTCTCTCCGGCCAGCTCCGCTCCACGGAAATTCCACGGAGCCGCTGGCCAGGGCCGCCCGCAGCCGGACATCCGGCCACTGGGCCGCCGGCAGGAATGCAAATGGCAGCTGCTGTAGCCACCACCATTTGCGTCCCTGTATTTTGCTGTGATAGGCTACGTAGATATTTACGTAGTCTATCATGGCAAAAAAATAACAACAACAGCAGATGCAAATGGCGGTGGCTACGGCGGCCGCCATTTGCATTCCCCTTTTTTTGCCGTTTTAGCCTACGTAAATATTTACATAGGCTATTACGGCAAAAAAAGGGGGGGAACACAAATGGCGTAGTGGCCGCCATTTGCGTTCCTTTTTTTTTTGCCGTAATAGCCTACGTAAATATTTACCTAGGCTAAAATGGAAAAAAAAGGGGAATGCAAATGGTGGCCGCTGTAGCTGCCGCCATTTGAATTCCCTTAGTTAAGCCGTGATAGGCTACGTAAGTATTTATGTAGCCTATCACGGCTATATGGAAGAAGTGAATGGCAGCCGCAGACGCGGCCGCCATTCGCAAGTCAGCGCGTATGGCAGCAGGTAGGTGCTCCATTCTGGGCCCATTTTGCGGGGGGGCTTTGTTCCGCCACAGATTTTGGGAGACCGAATGCACTGACATTCAGCCTCACTGAGATCTGTGGCAGAATTCTCTGACGTCCCTACCTATTTTGTCTAATCAACGGACTGCCATTTTGGCGTCTGTTTTGGATATCTCTATGCTTTGGTTATGCCTTATTCAGCAAAAATGTTTGTTTCAGGTCTATTGGACACCACAACGTCTCTTTAATAAAGGTTTGTCAAACTCAGCTAATTGTTGGAGGTGTAATGCAGTTAAGGCTTCTCTTATTCACACGTTTTCAAAATGCCCAACTGTTGCCTTCTTTGGGGAGGAAGTTATTATACAGATACATTTTGTACTGGGAAGCTCTTTAATATTTACTGATGTAAATGTTCTCTTAAATTACTTACCTGCTTTTTGGAATGTAACACAAATGGATCTTTCACGCCTTTTTGGTTGCTAAAAGACTGATACTATGATACTGGAAGGATAAAAGCTCAACACCTATAATGCAATGGATTGAAGACTTAACAATGCTGGCAACATTGGAAAGAGTGGTATATAGGCGTCACTTGCAAATGGACTTATATTTGGATATCTGGACTGCTTCTACTGAAGTGTATGTGTAACCTGATTAAAAAAATAAAAACAGCAGTCTCCAATCAGTGACAGTCATGGTTGGGTGGGGTGGATACTGTAAATATTGGAGATCAGCCTGCATTTGTTTCATTGTGGGAGCTGGTTAGAACTGGTTAGCTGGCTAGATCTGTGGTGTGTGTGTGTGGTACTGCAGCTTTGTCGGTCTTCTTTCCCACCCAGCCCTTCTCAGTTCAACTATTCCCTTCCTTTCTTTCTAGATTCTTTATTTAAAAAACCAAAAACATTTAAAAAGTACTTTAGTTTCCTGCCTTGCCTTGTTCTTTGCCACCCCACCCCTTCTTATTTCAGTGATTTCTTACTAGCTTTCCCTTTGTTTCTAGATCCTTTATAGAAATATATCTACTGTATATCTATATATAAAATAAGTACTTTCCTTTCCTTGTTCTTGGCTCCCCCCCTTCTCAATTCCTGCATTCCTTCCCATTTTTGATTTCTATATCTTTCCCACAAAAGTAAATAAAAATGAAACCCCTTTGCTTGTAGGAAGTTCTGTGTTTGCGTTTCTTTTGCTCATATGTGTGTGCCATGGACAAGCAAACAGTGTGTGGCAAAGCACTGGACACATTAATATATATTATTTAAATTTAATACTCTGCTGTGTGGCAAAGCGAGCCCAATATGAGGCATTGTTGGGGTCTTGGCAGGGGCAGAGGTGGGCAAGGTGCTGCTGGGACCCTTCTGTGCAACCAGTGGAAAGTTATAGTTCTTTGCTTTGAGAGTTTTTGTTGAAAAAAACACATAGCACAAAAACTACTTTGCCAGCCTGCCTGCCAGCCTGTTTTCCCAGGTAATGTGTACTCCATTCAGCCAAAGAGAGCCTGAGATCATCCACTGTGAAGCTGAATAGGAATGTCGTACTAGGGGAGAGGGGTTATTTGCACTTCAAAGAAACCTACAGCACAAATTAGGGATAGTGACCTCCTCCTAATCACTGTTTAAACACCTAACTTCTGTGATTATCCCTTTATGAGCTTTAGTTTGAGTTTCTGAGAGCAGCACATTTTATCTGTGCCTAGCACAAAAACTACTGGGGTAAACTGTCTGAAATTTGGCAGGTGGAATCCCCTCCATGGGGGCTGCCAGGTCACCATATTTCATGCACTTCTCTGGATTAAAAGTTATAGCACTTTGCTTTGAGAGTTTTTGTTGAAAAAACCAAATTTTACCTATGCCTAGCAAAAGAACTATGAACTTGAGCACACTCCGGGAGAGAGCGCAGGACAGGAAGGCCTGGCGTGCTATGGTCCATGGGGTCATGAAGAGTCGGACATGACTTAACAACTGAACAACAACAACAACAACAAAGCAAAAGAACTACTGGATTAAACTACCTGATATTTGGCAGGTGGAATCACCTCCCTAGACACTGCCAGGTCTCCAGATTTCATGTATTTCTTATAAAAACTGAAAAAGGTGTGTCCATTTCTATGTTCCAATGCAAGTCAAAGGGAAAAAGCCAAATCCAAATAATTAGGATATCCGAATCTTGCTTTGGATCCAAATCCGAAGTGAAACAGATTGGGTCTGAATCAGTCCAAAGCAAAGTGGGGTTGTTTTGGAAAGTCCAAACTGGCATCCGAAGCGAAGTGTGGGGTCCATCCACAGCCCTAGTTTTTCTAACTTTCAAGAATTTTGCACAAATTTTGTAGTAGAAAAGTATGCATTTTAAAAAAAATGGTCAAAAATGTGCAATCCAGATAAGATGGCAGTACTATTGGTTGGTAAATTGCCTGATCTGGTGTAGAGTCTGTTTTGGAGGGCCTTGCATGCCACCTGAAGAATCAGGTTGGTAGCTTTGGGATCCTCCATTCATCTAGCATTACTTTCAGAGGCTCAGGTAGTGTTTTGACTTGGACAAACAGGTGATACTACCTGCCTAAAAAGAGATCTGGCCTACCACAAAATCTGAAGAGAAGTGGGCTTACAGTATTGTATGAAAGGCAAATGAAATTTGCAAGAGAGATGCAAGATCACTGAAAAATGAATGGCACCATCGGCAGAAAACCAAAAATGGAGCTGAAATGGTGAGTGTGGATGCATGATAGCCTTTATTTGTATGTCTTGGCAGCTCTGAGAACAAAGATGAAGTGAATAGATTAATCTTCATTTAACTTTGTCCAGAAAGAAATGCCTTGAGGCTCAGGTTTCAAGCCTTTTCAGAGCAATGGAGAAGAAGAAAACATAACTTTCTGAGGTAGAACTGACAATCTCCAGATCCATTCCATTCATAATCCTCTTAGGCTCCAAAGACTCATGATTTGTTCTCAGAGTAACCAAGGTGATAAAAACTAAGCCAACAACTCAGAGAGTGCATGCAATGACTTGGTAATCCAGTGATCTCCACCGTCCTGCCAATTGGTGTGGAGAATCTTATCACATTTTGACACTAAATGCAAAACTTTACATTTGTGTCTGTGGAGTTTCATTTTGTTAGTTTCTGCCCTGTTTTCCATTCTGTCAAGATCATTTTGAATTTTATTCCTACTTTTGGAGGTGTTAGCTATCCCTACCAGTTTTGTGCCATCTGCAAATTTGGTGAGGATTCCCTTCACATCTTCATCATTGATAAAAACATCGAAGAGAACCAGGCCCCGGACAGAGCCCGACATCCACCCACTCAAAACTAGGGCTGTGCATGGACCCCCTGCTTTGCTTTCGGTGCTGCTTTGGACCCTCCAAATCAGTCCTGCCTCAACTCAGTCCAATTCAGACCCCCTCCACTTTGACTTGATTCTGGATCCAAACTGAGATTCGGATATCCTAACCACTTAGTTTGGGCATTTTCCCATTGACTTGCATGGGAAAACACAAATGGCCATAGCTTTTTCAATTTTCATGAAAAATACATGAAACATGGAGGCCTCTTTGCTGACATAGAAGGGATCCTACCTGCCCAATGTCAGACAGTTTGGCCCAGTACTTTTTGTGCTAGGTCACTAGGTGCAGCTGAAATTTGATTTTTCCCCCACAAAAAGTCTCAAAGCAAAGAGCTCCACCTCTTAGCCTCATGCCTTCGCCGCCCCCCACCTGCTCGGCTGTCAAGGAGTGCTAGCCATCTCCTGCTCATGAGGAGGAGACAGGTAGCGAGCAGCGGGGGCAGGCACAGCACTGCTGGTCGGCTGTCCTTGGAATCACCCAGGTAGGAAGAGGAGGTGGTGCAGCGCACGCCCCCCACTGCTAGCCGTCTCCAGGTCGCGAGGAGGATACAGCTAGTAAGCAGCAGGGTGCCTCCTCTTGCTGCCTGGGCGATTCACAGCACTGTTTGTGTCTAAGTCTATGTGCACATAGACTTCCACTCTCCCTGTTTTTAAAACATGGCAGTCATAGTGGAGGCAGAGGGACTGGTGAGCGGAGCAGGGGCTGGGGGAGGGGGCGTCTGGAGAACCCAGATGGGGATGGGTTGTCACATCCCTGAGTAACACAACCAGAATGATCTCTGTCTCTGAAATACAGCTATTTTTCTCCAGTTATTTAGTCTTGCCCCTCCCCACCATTCTCACTGACTGGAGATCACTGGGCTATGTTCAGCCCTGATTTGGCAACTAGAGTTTCCATTCACCAAAGCTCCCTCCTCCTCCTCCTCTCCCCTTTTCCCTCCGTCCTCCTCCGCCCCTTGCCGAACTTTCTCAAGTTGATACCTTTGGCGCCAGGCTGTCTGGGTTGCTCAGAACGAATCACTGAGTAGGACAAGTTGCTTCGTATACAAGCCGCTTCACTTCAGGGCACCACATTGCTATTATGCTCTGCCTCATATCACATGGAGGCACCACCAAAGCAGCCTGCTTTGACTCATTATTCAGGCTTCAGACCAAAGCGGTGCAAAGCCTTACTCAAAACCTCCCTCCAGTTTGATGAAGAACCATGTATGTATGTATGTATGTATATATTAGGGGTGAACGAAAGTCACTTACCTTTTCTCGCAGCTTTTTCGCGGTGGGGGGGAGCGCTTCGCTGCTCCCCCCGTGAAGTTCAGGCCGGGGGGGGGAGGCTTCCCGCCTCGCCCGGCCGAAATTCAGGCCGGGGGGGAGGCTTCCCGCCTCGCCCGGCCGAAATTCAGGCCGGGGAGGAGGCTTCCCGCCTCGCCCGGCCGCGAACACGAAAGTAAAAAAAAAAAAAATCTGGAAAGTCAGCCGTGATAGGCTACGTGAATCGTCACGTAGCCTATCACGGGTGACTTTAAAAAAAAAAAAAAAAAAAAAGCGCGTACGCGAATGGCGGCCCCCATAAGGAGCCGCCATTCGTGTTCCTTATTTAGTTGCTGTAGTCTACGTCAATGTTTACGTAGACTATGGCGAAAATAAGGGCAACGCAAATAGCGTTGCCCTTCTTTTCGCCGTAGTCTATGTAAACATTGACGTAGACTACAGCGACCAAATAAGGAAGGGGAATGGCGGCTCCCTATGGGGGCCGCCATTATCCGTACACACTTTTTTTTTTTTAAGTCACCCGTGATAGGCTACGTGACGATTCACGTAGCCTATCACGGCTAACTTTGCAAATCTTGCCGTGATAGGCTACGTGAATCGTCACGTAGCCTATCAGGGGACTTTTTTTCTTTTTCTTTCATTGCAATGGCGGGGGCGGCAGCCGGTCGAAAGACCGGCTGCCGCTCCCGCCCCGCTCCAACACCGGACGAACCGCCAGCCGGACCTGCCGCCGGGAGGGAAATTCAGGGAAGGTAAGTCCCGTCCCGGGGGGGGGGGGGCAGGGGGCGGGGGGGCAGAGGATTTCTCCCCGAAACTTGTTCGGGGGGCCGAACACGTTGGCGCTCGGCCCCCCGAAGTTTCGGGGAGAAATTCTCCGCCATCCCTAGTATATATTACATTTAGCACTCCCTGACTGGTTTTTCCACCTGCTCTGATCGGAACCTACTTGAAGGTATGGTTATATAGGCCACATTTAACCAGTTGGCTGATTGAAATATAATGGGGAACTTTGCCAAGGGCTTTGCTGAAATGAAGATAAATTACATCCACAGCATTCCCATTGTCCACTGAGCTACTAACTCAATCAAAGAAAATTAGTCTGGCAGGATTAGGATAAGCCACACTGGCTTATCCTAATCACTGCATTGTTATCCCTATTTTCACAAACAGACTCCTTTATAACGTGTTCTAGTACCTTTCCTAGTATCAAAATCTAGGGATGGACGAAAGTCCCTTACCTGATCCCGAAGCTTGCTTCTCGGTGGGGGGGAGGCGCTCTGCCCTTCCCCCCGAAATTCTGGCCGGGGGGGAGGTGCCCCATCCCTCCCCCCCGAAATTCTGGCTGGGGGGGAGGCGCCCCGCCCCTCCGGCCGCGAAACCTCCTCTCCTGCCGGGATGCAAATGGCGGCGGCCATAGCCGCCGCCGTTTGTGTCCCTGCAGTCAGCCATGATAGGCTACGTAAATGTTTACGTAGCCTATCACGGCTGACTTTGGGGAAAAAAAAAAGCGCGTACGCAAATGGCGGCGCCCATGGGCCTATTTGCGTTCCCCTTATTTTCGCCGTAGTCTACGTAAATGTTTACGTAGACTACACGTGCCAAAATAAGGAACGCAAATGGTGGCGCCCATGGGCGCCGCCATTTGCGTACGCGCTTTTTTTTTTTTTCAAAGTCAGCCGTGATAGGCTACGTAAACATTTATGTAGCCTATCACAGTGTTTTTTAAAACTCTAGCCGTGATAGGCTATGTAAATCTTTACGTAGCCTATCACGTTTGTTTGTGTTTTTTTTTTACTTGGAGATGGCAGCGGCGGCAGCCGGTCGGAAGACCAGCCATCGCAGCCGCCACTGCCGAACCGCGGCCGCCGCCACCGCCACCACCAGGGATATTCGAACAAGGTAAGTCCCATCCCCCGGGGGGGGGCAGACCATTTCTCCACCAATTTCGGGGGGCCGAATGCACTGGCATTCGGCCTCCCCAAGATTCGTGGAGAAATTCTTTGACATCCCTATAATCAGACTGATCAGTCTGAAGATTCCCAGATCCTCCTCCCCCAACCCTCCATTTTGAGGACTGGGATAAGATTAGCTTTCCTTCAGTCCTGTGACTGCTCACACTTTCTCCAGGATTTCTCCAATATCCTACAGAGATTTGGAGACTACATCAGCAAGTTCTTTTAGTATCCTAGGATGCAGTTCATCTGACCCTGAAGATTGGAACTCATTTAAGGGAGCTAGGCATTCCCTGATGACAAGATGAACTGAAACTGATGAGAAGAGGAAGAAAAGAGTCGAGCTCTTAATATTAGAGCTGTGTGCAAATGGCCTCTTGAAATCCTCCACCCTATTTGTGGGCAGAGATATTGAGGGGACAATTCCACCAGATTTCTCCAGTGGGAGGAGAAATTCTCAACAGTTTCTCATAGGTAATTCCCAGAATCCCTGTGCAATTCCCCAAATCCCAGTGCAACATTAAAACAGCAGTGTCTTAGTGAACCCCCCATGGGTCTCTTTCCTCCAGGACAGGTTCTGTACACAGAACCCTGGCCCGCAGGCCTAATCCAAAGTCTCCAATCTAGCCCACAGAGACTCCTGGCATATGACCTATGGTGCTGGTCACAAAAAGACCTATAAATATGTATATATGTGCTGCTTCAAATATACACAACCACACGCACACACGCACATGTGCACGCACACACACATATTCAGAGTCTTTCAGTTTTCATCCTGTATCCCAGGATCCTCCTTTTCCATTGCCTAATCCATCCTGCCTTTTAGCACATTCCAATCACACTTTCTGTGGAAAACGTAGCCCAGGGGAGGCCACACGACAGCTTTTACTCTGCAGAAAACTCTACCTTAATGCAGAGTGACACAGGAAATAATCCTGCACCGCAATGTATGAGGACAGCGAGACCCAGTGTCTGGGCTGAACACAAGGAATCACCTCACGTCGCAGCCGCTGCAGGCTCTTGACATTCCAGGCTGTAATTACTTCCTCCCACCTCGGTTCTGTTCGCAAATTAATTTAATACACAGTGAGATGAAGCTCCCATGCTTGATTATGCTCTCTCTTCCCCCACCCACAACCCCTGTAGGGCCAAAAGGGGGTGGATATCTACAAAGAACAGGCATTCATCTTGCAGGGCAGGGATGCTGTCAAGTGCTTTTATTAAGAAGCCTTGGAAAGTGAGTAGTTTTTTGGTACTTGCATGCTGGCTGCACCAGTCCTTAGTAGGAAAGAATGCAAGTGGCCACCAAGCTTGTGTAGTTTTCTTCTCCCTAGAAAGTGATATTCAATGTTCTTTCTATCTATCTATCTATCTATCTATCTATCTATCTATCTATCTATCTATTACATTTCTATACTGCCCAATAGCCAAAGTTCTCTGGGTGGTTCACAAGAATTAAAACCACAAGTAGAGGAGAAAAACAATATAAAATATAAAAGCATTAAAACTACAGTATAAAAGTTAAAAAAGCATAAACCTAGCAGCAATGCAGAGATTTAAAATATAGTAACAAATTTAAAGCAGCAAAGCTAAAAGACTAGAATGTCAAAATGCTAAAATTCCTGGGAAAAGAAAAAGGTCTTCACCTGATGTCAGAAAGAGTACAGGTGCCAGGCAAACCTCTCTAGGGAGCTCATTCCACAGCCTGGGTGCCACAGCAGAATAGGCCCTCTCCCTGGTAGCCACCTGCCTCACTTCCTTTGGCAGGGGCTCACGGAGAAGGACCACTGAGGATGATCTTAGGGTCCTGGCAGGTACATATGGGAGGAGACAATCCTTCAGGTAACCTGGCCCAAAGCTGTTTAGGGCTTTGAATGTTAATACCAGCACTTTGAATCGGGCCTGGAAATGGACTGGCAGCCAGTGTAGCTGGAAAAGTACTGGCCTAATATGATCACATTGTTGATGGGGACTGACCAATCAGGCTGCCTCGTTTTGGACCAGCTGAAATTTCCAGACCGTTTTCAAAGGCAACCCCATGTATAATGCATTGCACCAATCCAAATGAGAGGTGAGCATGGATAACTGTAGCTAGGCTATCTCTGTCCAGATAAGGGCGTAGTTGGTATTTCAGCCTAAGTAAATCTGCGAGGGAGTTGTTCCTTCTGTAATTTTTTTTTTTGGGGGGGCCTCATAGCAAAAATAGCAGGGAAAGAAATGACAGGTACAAAGAAATCATATATTGATGATGGCTAAAGAATGTTCACACTGCTGTAGGCACGTTTTTGAGTTACATAGAACTGCCCCTCAAGCTGGAGATGATGATGATGGATTGTGCCTCATGCAAAAGCTCTCAGGTTTCACAGAGCATTCTGGGATGGAAACACAAATGGTGGATCTCCCTTTGAAAATAGAAAAAAGCCCATGTTTGGTATGCCAACATTTCTGATTGGTGTGACTCTCCCAGGGCCAGGGCCAGTTAGGCAACAAGGTGCTAAGGCCTCAAACCTTCAAGCCAGCACTGTCTCCAGTTCTGTGGTCACCACACTTCAGTTCTTCTTTGGGACAGGCCCAACCTTTGGCTCAGGAAAATCTGAGATGAGTTTGGAGGGGGCTTTTCAGGCAAAGATACCTTTAGAGAGCTAAAGGGTTTTTATTTTCATTTATTTTAGGCTGCAACCTTGTACACACATAACTAAGAGTAAGTCCCATTGAACACAGTGGGAGTTACTTTTGAGTAGACGTACACAGGATTCCATTGTAAGTCATTTTAAATTATCCTTCCTTTCCACTAACCTGTGAGCAAGTGGGCTTCGAATAGATTAAGTAACCTTAAAAAAAAGAGTTAATGTGCACAGAGTCATACTCATTATCCTCATCACCATTGAAAACAAACCAAATCGGCAACTGCAAGAGACAAAAAGTCAAGGTGGATTGACCAGTTGCCTAGGAAAACATAATTTCCCCTTGGAGCCCAACTGATAAAACTGTGTGTGTCTGCAGCTGAACAACACTGCAGAGGGAAGATGCCCTCTCTGTGGTGGCTGCGAAGTAGTGATGGCGGAAAATTTCTCCCCGAAACTTCGGAGGGCCGAGCACCAATGTGTTCGGCCCCCCGAAGAAGTTTCGGGGAGAAATTCTCCGCACCCCCCCACCCCCCGCACCCCCCCCGGGACGGGACTTACCTTTCCCGAATGTCCCTCCCGGCGGCGGGTCCCGGCGGCGGTTCGGCAGGTCTTCGACAGGGGCAGAGGCGGCAGCCGGTCTTTCGACCGGCTGCCGCCGCCGCCGCCATTCCAATAAAAGTAAAAAAAAAAAAACGCCCCCGTGATAGGCTACGTAAATCGTCATGTAGCCTATCACGGGTGACTTAAAAAAAAAAAAAGCGCGTACGGCTAATGGCGGCCCCCATAGGGAGCCGCCATTCACGTTCCTTATTTGGTCGCTGTAGTCTACGTAAAGATTACGTAGACTACGGCGAAAATAAGGGCAACGCTATTTGTGTTGCCCTTATTTTCGCCGTAGTCTACGTAAAGATTTACGTAGACTACAGCGACCAAATAAGGAACGTGAATGGCGGCTCCCTATGGGGGCCACCATTTGTGTATGCGCTTTTTTTTTTTTTTAAAGTCACCCGTGATAGGCTACGTGACGATTAACGTAGCCTATCATGGCTGACTTTGCAGATCTAGCCGTGATAGGCTACGTTAATCGTCACGTAGCCTATCACGGGGGCGTTTTTTTTTTTAACTTTTTATTTCGCGGCCGGGCGAGGCGAGGCGCCTCCTACCCGGCCTGAATTTCAGCCGGGCGAGGCGGGAAGCCTCCCCCCCCCAGCCTGAACTTCGGGGGGAGAGCAGCGAAGCGCCTCCCCCCCACCGCGAACAAGCTGTGAGACCAGGTAAGTGGCTTTCGTGCACTCCTACTACGAAGCAAAACGAACCTCTGAAGATAGAGACATTGAGAGCAGGGCCTCGGATGATAGTCTACAGCAGAGCTGGGCAGCACAATGCCTGCTCGCCCAGTGCTGCCTGGCAAGACCCTTGGCCCTGCATATACCACCAGACTCCTGCTGCCACAGCTGCCGATTTCCTCCCCATACTGCTGTTTCTGCTGATTTCCTCCCTCTGCTGCGCGCTCACATCAACAGCCCTAATGAGGAATGAAGAAGCAGAACCAGGCATGAGCATGGCGGCAGGGAAGGGAATTGTGGGTGGGTAGAGGGGGGGGAAGAAGAGGCGAGAGAAACAGCAGGCAGGCAATCGCAGGCAGGCGGATGGGTGGGTGAAGGAGGCGAGTGCAGCTTTGGGGAAGAAGTCAGGTGGGTGGGCAGGAAGGAAAGACAGACTCCCAAGAAGAAAGTGGCAAATACACCCCTGGGCCCAGGAGAAAATGACAAATGCACCTGCAGGCCCCAAAAGGTTGCTTGTTGTTGTTGTTCAGTCGTTCAGTCGTGTCCGACTCTTCGTGACCCCATGGACCATAGCACGCCAGGCCTTCCTGCCCTCCGTTCTCTCCCGGAGTGTGCTCAAGTCCATATTCATTGCATCAGTGATGCTATCTAGCCATCTCATCCTCTGCCGTCCCCTTCTCTTTTTGCCTTCAGTCTTTCCCAGCTTACCCCTGATCTAAGTGAAAGAGCAGGTTCATAGAAGGTGGTTGTGAAACAGAACGTAAAGCAGCCCTGCAAAGTAGGGCTGAGTTCAACACTCCTTCTTCCTTAAAATGTACTACCCTAACCTTTTCAACTCTTACATCTGGACAAGAGGGAACCCAGAAACTGTGAGTTTAACCATGGTTCCAAACTGTTTAGAACTTCATTATATTTCAAAAACAGTACTTTGCACTATACCTATGGAAACACGAAGGAAACCAAGTATTTCAGCAAAAAAGAAACACATTAATTCCCACAGGTCCCTGTTAAAAATCTAGCTGCCATGTTCTGAACCTCAATAAAACATTACAGTAGTTCAACCTGGGTGTTACTAGAGTGTGGAACAAGATTAGTGATATTTCAGGGAGTAGAGGATGCATATGCATTTTAGGTTGCTACTGCATTTTGTCTGAAGCCAATTGGGAGGATTCTTTGTAGGCCTGCCACAGGAATGTCAAGGGAAGTTTTGAAAAAGTTTAGATGAGTAAGATTTTTCCAGAGGAAAAAGATTTTTCAAGATTTTTCACACCTGTCTTTCCCTCTGGGGAGGGAAGTGTCACTTCAATATCATCTTGCAATTTTGCACAGATGTATCATGTTAAAAAAAGAAAGGAAAGTACAGTCCAAAAGCAAAGATGGAATGTTCACAGTGAAGAACAGCAAAGGATGGGACATCACCCTCACCCTGCCCCATCACTTTCTTTGCCAGCCAAACCCCATCAAGGATCGGCTGATGAGAAGGCAGCAGCGAGCTAATATAAAAACCCTGGAGGCATTGCGGAGATTGGCAAAGACTGACTGCAGCAGTAACAAGAGAGGAAATTACAGATAAGTGAAGGGAAAATGTCCACTGAGATGAGGGGAGAATGCCTGAGCCGACAGAAAACAAACGGAGGTGTCAAGGCAGAATCAATAGCGATTGCATGACCCAGGAAGGAGCAAGATGGGATTCATTACAGGTGGGGATAAAACAGACATTATCCAGCTAGCTCATGGTGGAGCGTGCTCACCTCTGAAATGCCGATTCTGGCAATGGGGATCAAACAGCAATCTCTACCTTTTGTGGCCAGCGTGAGGTTTAACTTTTATTACTTGGAATATATTTAGATACCACTTTTCCACAAAAAGTTCTCAAAGCAGATGACACAGTAAAACAGGGCAACGATTCATGACTAACATGAATTCCATTGATTTCAATGGGTCTACTCTAAGTATGACTAAGCCTAGATCCACTGCAGTTTCATCCACAATCATCCTTAGGTCTTGTAGGTATCCATCAGGTGGATGGTATCACCAGCACATCCTCATTTCCAAAACTCTTGGTGGTAGCGGCTGTTGGGGTGTATGTCTGTCAGGACAAGTCATCTGTTCCAATGATATGTCAAGGTCAACTGCTGTAACTGCGCAGGGAGGCAAAGGCACTCTGCATATGACCAAAGACACCCTCAATATAATTCTTACACCATGTTATAGGGTTGCTTACATTCTTCAGCTTGGACAGTGGCTCCTGGACCAAATTATGCCCTTATTTTGACAGGGTCAGAATGTGAAGTACAGGTTCTCACTCATCAATCAGGGATGTCCAGAGGGTTTAAGGGGTCTGGGTCAGGTGTGCTTATGGGCCCTGCCACTGCCCCCAATGAAGACCCATGCATGTGTGGGGATCTGGTGAACCATATGGCAGGGCTGGGGAAGGGACCAGTGATATGCACAGAAGCTGAGGTGCAGGGCTTGCTTAGTGGGGGGTGGGGGGAGTCCAGGGCAAATTGTTCCAGTTCCCCTTCCCGCAAGTAGACCTGTTCCAAATAAGCATATTCTGCCCCCTAATGAATGCACTTTGCAAAAACTTGGATAGATGCTATTAAACTCTTTAACAGCTCTTAATAGCTCTCCAACAATCTACAACATTTATGGCTTGTGCTAATGCTTACATTTTAATGGGGAATATAAGTTTGTAGGGCTTTTTTTAAACACACAGATGATAGAAGTATCTAGCAGTGACTCATCCACCCTCACAAGGTGACAAATGCGGGAATCCAATCTGACCAGGGATTTCTCTTACCGGGAAAAATGAGGTCATTACATGCTTGATTTCACATTTGCATTCAAAATGGATGTCAAAACAAGAGAGTGAAGGGCTACTGAGGCTATTTACATCCTTAACCCATACCCTCCCATGTTTAACAGGCAGAAATAGGGAAATAGTTGCTCCAAACATCCTAATGCACCCTCCCCCAACCCGGTGCTCTCCAGATGTGTTGAATGCAAACTCCCATTATCCTCAGCCAGCATGGCCATTTGGCCATCCTGGCTGGGGATAGTGGGACTTGTTCTTCAACACATCTGGAAGGCATCAGGATGGGGGAGGCTGACTGAATGTTTAAATCAAGGTTAACTTTGCAAGTGTCACTCTCTCCGATATGACATGTTGTTGAAGGCTCTTGGCTGTCTGGTTTATGCTGTTTTCACCCATTCTGCAATAGTCCATCTGGCACTTCTGTAAAAGCCAAGAAGGTGCTTGTTCTGTAGGCCATAAATGAGAAACCTCCAGCCCTTGGGCCTCTTCCGGTCTACCAGCCACCCCAATCTTGCCCACAAAGCTATCTGAGCTTAGCACACCCTCTCCCACCACCATGCCCCTTTCCTTTTCCTTTCTCCCCCAGTGAGGAGCTGCTTCAGAACTGGTGACCATGTTGAACTGGAGGCACTGCCAAAACAGAAGACAAGGCCCAAAGGAAGCCAAAAAGGAGCCGCCAAGCTCACTGCACCACCATCCCTCCTCCTGCTGGCTAGCGCCGTGTGTTTTAGTCCCAGCACTGGGCTTTGGGACTCTTCACTCATACAGCCATAGCAGCGGATAGCATAGGGGATAGATATGGTAGGGAACTAGCATTGTCCTACAAGACATCAGCAGCAGTTTAGAATATACAGAATTTGAAAACAGCTATGTATGACATGACATGGTTTAAATAAAAACAGGGGAGAGAGGAAGTTTTAAACAATGAAAAAGGAGAAGCCTCTGACTGCTACTCTCTGTTACAAATGGAAGACCCTCCAACTTTCTTTAGCATTTTTAAAGACCAGCAAGAATGTGAAGAAAGTGCCTGTCACTTCTAAAATCCTGAGAATGGGGCTAAGAAAGAGGGGAGGTGCTCTCTGATCTGCCCTACATTGGTTTGTGTACACAGCCTCTCCAGCTCAGCCTTTACATCAGTTCTGTTTACATCTTCCGAGCTTTGGACGCGTGCAAACAGCACCATCGACACGATGAGTGCCTGCAATCTCTGCTGATTTCTGCAGGAAATAAAGAAGCTCTTACTTCATTCAGTAATGGTATCTTGCCTTCACCGTGACAATGGAGGGAAAGAAATTGACGTTCAATTGGAGAAAGATAGAGGAAAAAAATAAACAATACAGAGAGAAGCTGCTGAGAAAGGTTGGTTATTTTTCTTTTCAGAGAAGTCTTAAAAGCTTCTATAGACTGCTGGCCCTGGAGGCCACTTGAATGAAGTGGGGAGAGACTTGATGGAAGAATTCTGCTAGTGAAAGGGACTTGAAGTGGTTTTTACTGGAGTCAATGGAAAGATGGCCACTGGTGTTGAGATATATATGTATACCAAGTTTGAGAACTCCAGAATAATATGCCTTCTGCCCTGGAAACTTTCCCCTCTATTAGGGGATGGGCAAATCCCTCAGTTTCAGCTTCATGCAGTTTCTCATTTGTGTTGGCCCATTTCTGCATCAATTTGTGAATTTGGCAAAACACACACATGTCTGCACAAAGATTCATATGCATTTTCATGCACGTATCTTCTAATATGCATTTTTTTGCATACTTTGCCAATATGCACACTTTTGCAAGATGCTTTCCCCAATATAATGCCTTTGGTGCCTAATTTATGCATTTTTGTGCACATTCTTCCTTAAATGTATGCATTTTTGTGCTCATTTTTTTAGTTGCAGCTTGCATTGCAAAATTCTGAAAATGGTGGATTTCAGCATCCAAATGTGTGCCAACTGGTGTAGAGGTTCCAGAAGTGCAAAATGGGTATGTTCATATAACAATCCAAACCAAAATAATTTCTCATCCATCCTGATGCTCTGTTCCCAGATATGCCATGGCTGGTCTTTGACGCTTAGTACTAGGCCTGTGCACTGCTTCAGCCTGAAGACCGGGCTCTGAGTTGAAGTGGGCCACTTTGGGCCACTTCGGGCCCCCTCCAAGACCAAGCGGTGGGGGCCCGAAGTGGCCCAAAGCAAAGAGGGTCACTCCAAAGTGCTTCAGTGCACTCTGGAGTGATCTGGAAGCCCAGCTACCATACTGCCACCGCCACTGCCCAGCCCCCAGGTCCTTCCCTGGGTCCTCTGGACATGTGCCAGCAGCTGTCTTCTTGGTTTGGGGGGGGCATTTTTAAAATGGCAGCTTCCTGTATTTCCAGAAATACAGGGAGTTGCCATTTTAAAATTGGCTCCCTCTCTCCAGAACAAGAAGACCGCTGCCAGCGCGGGTCCAGAGGGCCTAGGAGCTGATGGCGGCACCTGCTCCCCTGATGGCAGTGGCGGCGGCAGCTACCCCCAGCAGCGCAGGCTGCGGCTCCCCTGGAGGCAGGTCCCCCAGTGGTGGCAGCCCCCCCTGAATGGAACAAGGTAAGGAGCTGGGGGCCAGGGGATGTGTTGGGGGGCAAAGCGGGATTTGGATGTCTGAATCCTGCTTTGGCTTTGTAGGCCCCAAAGCGGCCTCTGAGTCAGATTGGGGAGTCCATGCACAGCCCTACTTAATACTAGAGTGAGCTTGTGAACACTGAGAGGGCTTTTTGCCTTGTCGTTATTTCACATGCCTTAGGGTTCAGCCCTGGCATTTGTACTCCAATGTGTTGGTTTATTGGAATTATGACAGTGAATTATATCTGTATCCTGCCCTTCTTTTAGTAAGCTCAGTGGAGCTTAAGCGGCATTCCCAGTGGTCTCCCATCCAGGCCCATATCTGCCTAGCTTTAACAGAACAACAGAAGCAGCATGTGTTCCAAGACCATTCACTGGAACTGATACATACGAATCCACACAAAAAACAGGTTTGTCCCTTTTTACTTCCATCAGATGACTTTTGAACAGCTTGCCTTGTGGGACCACACTGAGATCCATCCAGCCCAGTGTTCTCTTTCTAACTAAAGACAGCCCAGTGCCTCTCAAAACGCACAAGCATGGAACACGATGACCATTGCCTCTCCCGGTAGCTTGTCCCCAACATCTGCTCTTCACTAATACACTCATCTGAAAACGGAGATTCTGTTTCACTGTCATTGCCAATTGCCCTTAAAAATCAATTTTCTATTATTATTTTGACATTCTTTTAAAAAGACATATGAGCTAATGGACCTCAGTATCTTTTGCAGTCATGAACAGCACAAACTTCTACCCACTCTCGCTACATTGGTTATTGCTTTTAATAAACCTCTACCATATCCTTGTTTAAGTACATTTCTTCAGTGGGTCTCCATTTTGTTAATGCTAAGGAGATAGCATCAACACCTTGGGGAACTGATTTGGGTGGGCCTTGAAAATTAGTAAACTTGTTTTCCACTTTGCCTGGGGAAGAGTTTGTGATTCTCTGAAGCTTGCATATCCCTTTTGCCAGAGTTCTAGAACAGTCTATTGCCATCAAATGTTTGTCCTTTCCTAGCTCCTAGGGATGCTGAATAGATAAATTCTTTCCAGACAGTGAAGTGTTTACAGACTACATACTACTAAGGACACATAAGTACCTAAGATAGATAGCAGTAGCAGGCAATAAACTCATTTGGGGTGGCGATTTAGTGGCCATTGACAATGGCTGCACTGGCACCTTTGGGTAATTTAGTGCCACTCTCAAGGAAACTAGCACCTGCTTTCCCTATTTCCCAGGTAGCCCTTCATCAGGGCAAGGAAGGAAGGCTTTCTGTGACTACTTCTGTTTCACATCAAACCACTTTGCAGAGCCATTAAATATTTTATGGCTTACTTTCACTCCGAAGGAGCTTGGAAAGAAGATCAGGTAGAGAGGTGATTGTAAGAGAAAAAGAAAGGGGGGAACCTGGGTAGAGAGTTAAGCTGGTAACAATCTAAAGGGGAAGGGAAGAGTCAAAGGAGACATTAATCTGGTTCCATCTGTGCTGGAAGATACTGATGGATCGATCAATCTGACGGAACACCAGTTTCATCTTCTGCTCCCTGTGGCTCTCCAAACACCAGCCTTATAGAGATTGCTTAGCGTTTCTACCCCCCACCCCTTTCCCCAAGTAAGTGTGATAAATCAAGGCAAGTTGCATCTCCCCACTCATTTTCTAATACACGCCCAGATCCTTGGCCTGTAGGACAGAGCAGAGAAGATGAATAGGCTGGTTCTCATGGAGTCTCTGGGAAAAGCACATGTCAGGATGATGAATATTCCCAAGACTTTTTTTTTACCTGACTCAGAAGTAAGTCCCACAGGCATGGCCAGTGGGGTCAAGGAGAAACTCAGTGAGTGTTTTCACAAGACACAAACTGAGCCTGCTAGTGGCAGGTAGATGCTAAAGAATGTGCCTCTGCTCAGATGGTTTCTTCTCTGGCTATTATGTTAAATAGCCTATGGGTGCCACTATTATTTCCAGTGTAATAGTGGATGGTAAAGAAAAGGACAACCAAAATGGGCTAAGGGGAAAGAGCACCTTCCTTGCAAGGACATGGCAAAGCTTAGGGCAGCCACCTGGTGCTCTCCAGATCTGTTGGATTGGAACTCCCATCATTCCTGTGGATGTCTGTCACTGGGAAATCTGGTTATTTTTGGCTCAACAGAATTCCGTGGTCTGTACGACTCACTTTGTGTCTGCGACCTGAGTTGTGGGCTGTTCCCTGAACTCTGGGAACTTTTTGTGCTTTTTTATGGAGGGGGAGAGGTTCTGCAATTTGTCCAAGTTACAGCTGAATTTGTGCAAACCATGCAAGTTCAGCCTTAATTTGCGCAAATTCAGCCCTAATTTGCACAAATCTGGCCCTAATTTGCACAGATTTGGCCCTAATTTGTGCAAATTGCAGAACCTCCTCCCCTCAAAAAGCACAACATCCCCCCCAAATCCAGAAACTGGTTCGCATCACTGCAGATCAAGTCAGTGCCACAGCAGGAACCAAAACAAGTCCAAGGGGTGGGGCGTGTCTAGGATAATGTGCTGAACTCCCCCCCCCCCCGCCTGCCATGGACTTCTCTGACATCCCTTCTCATTTCAAACATCAGATCTGGAAGGGCAAGACCTGAGGTTAAACCCCACTCAGCCATGAAGCTCAGTAAGTAGCTCATACTTTCAGTCAGGTGGACCTATGACACAGGGGTCTTGTGAAGATAAGGTGGAACAGTCCCCATGCATGCCACTCAGAGAAACATGGAGAAATAGTAGGTAGTAAGGATGACATGCATGACATGGAAGAGGAGGGAACAGTAAAGCTGGGGAGATGTCTCAATTCCTTCATTTGAATAGAGTTGCTTCAGAAATTCCCTTCATTCTATTCATCTGTGTTCATCCCCAGTTTGGGGCAATCCTATTTATTGATACCCTGCCCTTCTATCATATTTGTAGCACTCAGGGTGGCTTACAATAGTTTAAATAACAAACAAACAGTAGAACTCATAATATAGGAATCAAACCATCATCAAGAACAGAAATAAAAATATTAAACGGATGGTGATGGGTGCAGCAGATAAAAACAAGCCACCAAATAATAATAATAATAATAATAATAATAATAATAATAATAATAATAATAAAAATGGCAACCCAGCAGGTCAAATGCCTGTTGTAAACAAAAAGTCTTGGTCAGGTGGCAAAAAGAAAGGAGAAAAGGGGCCAAAGGGGACTCCCTAATTCCATTCTGCAATCTAGATGCAGCCACAGAAAAGGACCTCTTCTGCATCCTAACCTGCCATGTTTTGGCCATCTTTGCAATATGAAAAACAGGCTCCCCAGTGGATCTTAAGGAATGGTCCAGCTAGTATGAGAGGATGTGGTGTTGTTGTGCTGAGAGTGGAATCGAGGCATTAGGAATCTCCTTCCCATGGTTCAATTTTTAGAAAATACATACCAAATGTTGTGGAAAGCATGTGCCACAGTTTTCAGGTCCATCTGATTTTTCTCTTTCCCTCCCCCTCTATATCCCTAGTGTGCATTTGCACACTGATAAGACACTGCACAAGAACAATCTTGCTATGATAATCAGAAACTTGATTGCTTCAACATCCTTTTTGTATGGCATTTACCTGCATGTGCGTGTTTGGGTAGATCAATAAAGAGATAGATAGATTGATAAAGCAAACTCGATGTGATGTACAGTCAGTTGTATGAAGATTATTTTGCAAATGAATGAAGGTGCAAATGAATGGGAGCAACTAAAAGCTGCAGCAAGCTGCACATTCGCCAGTTCTGAAATTAGTTTAGAAATTATCCTAGTTAAACCAGAATCCAGGAGGAGGGAAAAGCAAGGCAGAATGAACCAATAAAGGGGAAGTCCTCTAATATTTAATTTCAAAATAAAGATAGAAATAGAAAAATATGGAGGTTAGCAAATCATAGCCCAGCTTTCTAAACCCTTAGACTGAAAAGAAACCATTGTGGGGAATTTTTGTTCCATGCCCCCAGTTAAGGTATATTATTTTCCCAGGGTTTTAGATCTGTGCACAAATGGCCTTCTGAAATCCTCCACCCTATTTGTGGTCAGAGTAATTTAGGGGGACAATTTAACCAGATTTCTCCAGGGGGAGGAGAAGTTCTCTTAACAGTTTTTCGGAGTGGGGCTCATCATTAGCTGTGGCAGTAGAACTGCTCCTCCCTTTCCCCCTGTTTGTTGTTGTAAATAAAATAAACAACATCTGTATGCCACTCCACATTCAAAGATTTCGGAGCTGTGAACAGCAGATAGGATGAAAGAATATAAACCAATGTTAAAATAATTTCTATTTTTAAAAATAATCTAGGGGTGCATGAAACACTTACCTGGTTCCCCTGGGGCCATCCGCAGTGGGGGGGAGGCGCTCCATCCCCCCCCCCCGGAATCCTCCCCGGCTGGCTTCGCTCCACAGCGACTCTGCGGAGGGCCGGCTGGGGCTGGAATTCCGGCCGCTGCCAGGCTGCTGAGGTGCGGCCTCAAATGGCAGTCGTTGTAGCAGTTGCCATTTGCGTGGCTGCCAGCCGTGATAGGCTACGTAAGTAATTACATAGCCTATCACGAAAAAGGCAGCCACGCAAATGACGTAGCGGCTGCCATTTGCGCCCCTGCTCTTTGCTGTGATAGGCTACATAAGTATTTACGTAGCCTATCATGCTGAAGCAGCCACACAAATGGCGGCCGCTATGACCACTGCCATTTGTGGCCTCAGCAGCCCGGCAGCGGCCAGGAGACCAGCTGGAGGAGCCACCGCCGCTGCATCCACCGCTGCATCAACCGCCACCGCCGGAGCCGCTGCCGGAGCCGCATCCGCCGCCAGGTAAGCTCCGTCCCGGGGGGATTCCGCAGGGTGGCGGTGGAGGGGAGGCCATTCCGCCACGGATTCTGGGGGGGCAGATTCTAAAGAATCAGGCCTCACTGGAGTCTGTGGCAGAATTCTCTGACATCCCTAAAAGAATCAGAGTTCTGATAAACCGAGTTCTGATAAAACTGCAGCCGGTCACTCAAGGAAGGCTTCCTGAAATGACAATGTTTTCAAGAGGTGCCAAAAGCAACACAACACTGGCGCTTGCCTGACCTCCAAACAAGGCAGGGAATTCCATAGGAAGGGGGCCACCACACTGAAGGCTGTTCTCCTGGTGAACTCCAATCAGGCCATAGGTCCATGTGCAACCACCAGGAGCAAGCCCACTGATGACCTCAGTGACTGGGCAAGTTGGTATGGGAGAAGCATCCAATGCAAAGCAGCCGCAAGTGTGTTGGGGGCCTGTTTCAGGATGTGAGGACAAAATTCTTTCTTTTTAAGAAAGCCCAGCATGTTTTGGCTTAGATTTTCCTAGGGTCCTTCTTCAGGGGTATCTTTAAAACAGCCTGCCAGTCCATAATGTGTGACCTATCTCCCAGACTTGTCTGAAGGCTATTTTCAAGATTGTCCCAAAGAACATCTGGGCCAAAACATGTTGGGCTTATTTAAGAATAAAGCCATTTTTTCTAGCATCCTGAGAAGTGTTATCTCTTTATGGATTTCTATGCTTCATACTCACTGCATTGGCAGTTTGGTCGACATTCTACATCTTCCACAAGGCCCCCAAGTGCATTGTAGGTGGGAGTGAGTTGGAATAGCAGCCAGCGACAGAAAGTGGTGGAGAATATTCACAGAAAGTGGGGAGGGGGATTAAGAAGAAGAAGAAATATATCAGAAATTTTCTCCGACAAATGTCTTCTAAGAAATGTTGGCCCTGCTCCGTCCCAGAAAGCCGTGGCATGCTTTTGGCAATCACGGCTCTGATAGGGTTGTGTATGCCCCCCACTACAGCAGCTGTTTTGCTGCTTGTTGCTTTCCAGCACCAATCAAGAAAAACAGAAGACTCTAAATGACACCTTGATTATTTATCACTCACATTTTCAAACACTGACCAACAGCAGTAGCTGTCAGCTTTCATCAAACGAGGCTGCAGGTTCTCATCAAAACATTTTGCAGCTCGCCTGAGAGAGGCCCCCATGCCTTCCTCCGTCCATTAGGATGCTCTTCCTTTTTCCCAGAAGAATTTGTTTCCTCCAGGAGAAGTCTCAGACCTGCTTAGTATTTATTTTCTCCATCACAGCGGTAGCTTTGGGGTTTCTTGTTTATTTAGCTATTTACAGATTTGAAAGAGCTACAAGAGGTTGAGAGGCCTTGTATTACAGCCAAAACAAATTGGAGAAAAAATTGGGCTCCAGCAAATGCTTCCAGCTCAAATTAGCTTGCAGACATTTGAATTGATAGCCGGGGTTAGCTGTGTGCAGATTTGGTGTGACTAATAACACACCAAAGCAACCCACAAAACCACCCTTTAAAACATAGAAATCACATCACCTTTATAAGGGAAGGATAACACCCATATGGGGAAACAGGATACAACACATAATTTTTATTTATTTATTTATTATTAAATTTATTAATCGCCCATCTGGCTGGTCACCCAGCCACTCTGGGCGATGTACAACACACCATAAAACAATTTAAAACAATAAAATTCTACCATAATTTTTTTTTAAAAATACCCTAACCCACCCCAAATGCCTGCCTGAACAACCACGTTTTTAATGCACGACGGAAGCTCATTAAAGAGGGGGCATGACGGAGTTCCCTAGGGAGGGAGTTCCACAGAGTGGGGGCCACCACAGAAAAGGCCCTCTCCCTCGTCCCCACCAGTCTAGCTGTCCTGGCTGATGGGACAGAGAGAAGGCCATCCGAGGCTGATCTTGTTAAGCGGCCTGTCTGGTGTTGCTGGAGGCGCTCCTTAAGATAGGCTGGGCCGGAACCATATAGGGTTTTAAAGGTCAAAACCAACACCTTGAATTTGGCCCGGAAAACAACTGGTAACCAGTGCAACTCCTTCAGCACTGGAGTGATGTGATCTTGCCGGCGGTTGCCTTTAATCAGGCGAGCCGTCGCGTTCTGTACCACCTGCAGCTTCCGAACCATCTTCAAGGGTAACCCCACGTAGAGCGCATTACAGTAGTCTAAACGAGAGGAGACCAGGGCATGTGCTACCGATGGGAGCAGATGGTCGGGAAGGAAGGGGCGCAGCCGCCGTATCAGATGGAGTTGATACAGCGCTGTCCGGCTCACAGCTGACACCTGAGCCTCCATGGACAGCTGGGAGTCCAAAATGTCCCCCAGGCTGCGGACCTGGTCTTTCAAGGGTAGCCGTACCCCATTCAACACCAGGTCGACATCCCCCAGCCTCCTCTTGTCTCCCACCAAAAGTACCTCGGTCTTGTCAGGGTTCAGCTTCAGCTTATTCCTCCCCATCCAGCCACTCACCGTCTCCAGACATTTGGACAGGGATTCTACGGCCAACCTTGGTGAAGATTTGAATGAGAGGTAGAGCTGCGTGTCATCCACATATTGATGACACTGCACCCCAAACCTCCTGATGATAGCCTGCAGCGGCTTCACATAGATGTTAAATAGCATCGGGGAGAGGATGGAACCCTGTGGCACCCCACAAGTAAGTGGCCACGGGTCCGAAACCTCCTCTCCCAGTGCTACCCTCTGGTACCTGCCGGAGAGGAAGTACCGGAACCACCACAATACAGTGTCTCCAATGCCCAACCCCTCCAGGCGGTCCAGGAGGATACCGTGGTCAACGGTATCAACAGCCGCTGAGAGGTCGAGGAGAACAAGGAAGGAGCATTCACCCCTATCCAGAGCCCTAATAATGCATATTATTAAACCTTGCAAATATGGGAGTGATCATTTACCAGGATAAAGAGTTCAGTGACCAGAGTATGCTCAATCTGGTTCCGCATCCCAGAAGCATTTGGGGTAAAGACTCCAACATACAGACTCCAGCAGTATTCAGATTTGTTCAGAACCTGGACAGTGTGATTAGTTATTGAAGTGGGTTTTTAAAATTATTTTTATTAGGCCCATTATAGAAAAGCCAGAGACAGCTGAGGTGGATTTGGATAAGAAAAACGTGTCCATGTTATTTCTCAGCCAAGCACGTCTACTTTTAGAACAATTCTAAATAGTATCGGCTGGAGCTGTGCATGCAAAGGAGCTAGGGTAGGGATGTATGAAAGTTCCGTCACGGATCTCGGGGAGGCCGAATGCCAGTGCATTCGCCCCCCCCGAAATCAGTGGCGGAATGGCCCGCCACCCCCCCGCCACTGCCCCGGGACGGGACTTACCTGGGGCAGATCTTCCTGGCGGCGGCGGTGCGGCAGCTGTGGCGGCCGGTCTTCTGACCAGCTGCCGCCGCCGCCATTTCCAGGTTTAAAAAACAACCCCCCCCAAAACGTGATAGGCTATGTAAATCTTTACGTAGCCTATCACGGCTAGATTTTAAAAAAACACCGTGATAGACGTAAATCTTTACGTAGCCTATCATGGCTGACTTAAAAAAAAAAAAACACACCCGCGTACGCAAATGCAAATTTGCGTTCCTTATTTTGGCACGTCTTAGTCTATGTAAACATTTAAGTAGACTAAGACGGTGAAAATAAGGGGAACGCAAATAGCGTTTGGTCTGGAAGGTGGGAAATGGGCAAATCCTGATCAGAAATGAACTGAAACTGATTTCTCATACATTCCTAAAAGCTTCAGAGATTTAGCTGCTTTCTTGGGGTCTCCAGGGCAAGGACCTAAATCTCATGGCTAGGAGGGCTGTTTTCCTAGCAACTGTTACCAACTTTTTCCTCCACGCTGACATTTAAACCACCTCCTCTCCTGTCAGCGCGTTATTCCAGCAATTTTTTTCTGTGTGGGAGATAGTGATTGAGAGACATGCTCACATATAATAAATGCATTCTGAAAGTACATTGAAAAATAAGGCAGTACTCTTATATTAGAGATAAGTCACCATGTGATTATAGGCTTCGCCCACTTCTCCTTCAGGCGCCACTCCCAAACTCTCAAAGTATACCTCTGAGTCTAAAAGCCTGAGGCTCAGGGGATCAGGCAATCTTATCCTTTTCATCTCTATAGGCCTTATTCCCATACACCCAGGCCTTGAAAAGGGATTATACCATTTATTCATTTAATTTACATATTGCTGATTGTGTGTGCACGTGGGGGGATTTTTATTAAAATATTTACAACCCACCTTTTGACTATAAGTCTCCAAGATGACTAATGGGGGGTGGGGATAGAAAATAATAGGGGGGGGATATACCAAGATTAAAACAGCCTATACATACTATTTAGAGAAGCACCATTGATCAGAACAGCTGAAATGAGAAAGATTGGTAATCAGAGCAACCGAAAAGCTAATCAAAAGAGGGCTTCCTTGGCCTGATGTCTATAAGCCAGTAGGGAAGAAGTGAGGGAAACTTCCATCAGGTGGGACAGTTCCATAACTCTGGTGCAGTGCAACCTCAAAGTGTGCACTTTTAAAAATGCACACAGTAAGAAATGCAAAACTGTAAAAACGCACAACTTAAAGTTGTGCATTTTTAATGTTGTGCATGACTTAATGGGTACATTTTTAAAAGTGTGCACTTGCCCCCCTCCTTTAAAGCATGAAAATGGGAATATTTAAAAGTGTGTGTGTGTGTGTGTGTTTTAAAATGCACAACTTAAAGCTGTGCATTTTTAAAGCTGTGCATTTTGCAGATCCAAATGTCAGTTTGGGAATTTGTGGACATTTTCAGAGAACTTGTGCTCTTGGGGTTGCAAACAGGCCAGTTCTGAGTGATTTGGAAACTGAAATAAAATTCTCATACATCCCTAGGACTTCTGCCAGAATACCTCTTAATGACTTACAGCTGAGCTTTCGGTAGGGTTCTCAGAGCTCAGGCTTATAATCCTTGATCTTAGGCGGGGACAGTTGCTGGAACAACATCTGTGCAACAGCTCCAGACCTGCATTCTTCCTGACTATCTGGCTTTTGCTCCACTGGCTCCCATCATGTTACGCCTTGTGACTCTGCATTTGGACCTGCCTTTGTCTGGATACTAACTCTATGGTTGCATCCTACTTGTTCACACTTGGGCTGCTTCGTGATCCAGTTTGCTGATTTGCCCTTGACTGGATTCTTGATCTTGGCTTAGACCCATCTAGTCTAAACTATGGACTGCCTTGTTACTCTGCTTGTCACATTTCCAGATCCTGAGCTGAACAGCTGCAAGCTCAAAGGTCCAAGAGTTCCAAGATGGTCAGCACAAACAGGGATCAGACAAAAGCCAAAGTCTCAACAGTCCAGGTCACAGGCAACCAGGTTCCAAGGCAACCTGCTTCGGCTATTGGGTGGTACCGGTATAGAAATGAAATAAATAAATAAACAAACAAACAATAAATAAATAAATAAATGCAGCAGACAAAAAGCTGGTAGAGTTCATTCTAGAAGTACTCACACCAGGAATCAGTCAAGGCAAGGGATATTGGATTCAGGAAGGTCTGGTTAATGTCGTTTCCAACAACTCTCTCAGCCTTACACTGCTATTTTTATGCAGAGGCTGTCAGATCCACATCCAAGCCTCCGCTGTGTGAGCTGTTAGTGACTGCAGCAGAAAATGTCCTCCTAGAGCCTCCTATGTGCAAGTAGACCTTTTCTCACAAGGAGGCCACTGGCTCAGTCTTATAGTCCTTCTGCCGTCCTGTCTTTTAGGCATAGCTGTCACAGGGAAATCCAGCCCATTCTGGACTTGCTGGATTTCCCCGGAGCCTCTAGCTTGGCTAGCAATTGGGAGCCAACCCATGGGCTTCTCCCCAAAATATGGGAACTTCCTCGGATTTTTTAAAATCACCATTTACACAAACTGTGACTATAATTTGGGGGAACTGTGGCCATAATACTGCTAATTTTGCACAAATTGCAGCCACAATGTGTGCAAATTGCAGGTGATAGTCATACAAATTAAGCATATTACGGCCACACATTAAGTGAATTGCAGCCAAAATTTGCATAACTTATGCAAATTACAGATGCAATTTGCATACATGTTGATTCAAAAAACCCAAAATCCCTGAGCCAGCTCAACCTGATACAGATTGAGTCAGAGCAGCTCATGGGTAAGTGAGCTGGAATCCGGGGTGTGGGGGGAGCTGCCGAAAGCTTGGTGAACTTCAACCCTCTGATGGATTCCTCCAACAATGCCACTGTCTTTTCAAGTGGCATCTCTCCTATAGTTGCATGTCATGGGGAAATCTAGCCCTCTGGGGGCCTGCCGGATCCCCACGGCACCCCTGACTTGGTTTGCACTTGTGAGCCAAGTCTTGAGTCATTTCCTGAAACTCAGGAACTTTACTGGCTTAAAAAACAAACCAAAAGCAGTGATAGTCCTGATTTGCACAAAATTGCTGCCGTAAATAGTGCAATTTGTGCAAAATTGCAGCTGTAAATAGGGATGTACGAAACTCACTTACCTTTTTGCAGAATCTTTCACGGTGGGGGGGATGGGGGAGAGGAGATCTGGTCCTCCCCCCTGGAATCCTCGATGGCTGGCTCCACTCTGCGGCCAGGCTGTGGAGCAGCCAGCCAGGGCTATCTGCAGCCGGATTTCCGGCTGCTGACGGGCTGCTGCAGATGCAAATAGCGGCCACTGTAGCAGCTGCCATTTGCGTCCAGCCAGGCAGCCATGATAGGCTACGTAAGAATTTTCGTAGCCTATCACGTCTGGGTAAACCCCCCCCCCAAAATGGCGTACACAAATGGCAGCTATGGCGTCCGCCATTTGCATTCCCTATTTTTTGCCAATTTATCTTACGTAAATATTTACGTAAGAAAAAACGGTGAAAAAAAGGGGAATGCAAATAGTGTAGTGGGCACTATTTGCATTCCTTCATTTTTCGCTGTTCTAGCCTACGTAAATATTTATGTAGGCTAAAACGGCGAATAAAAAAGGAATGCAAATAGCGCCCACTATGCTATTTGCATTCCCCCTTTTTTTGCTGTTTTATCTTACATAAATATTTACGTAGACTAAAATGGCGAAAAATAAGGAACGTAAATGGTGGCTGCCGTAGCTGCCGCCATTTGTGTATCCCGTGTTTTTTTGTTTTTTTTTACCCAGACGTGATAGGCTACGTAAGTCTTTACGTAGCCTATCACGTCTGGGTAAAAAAAAAAAAAAGACCAGATTGCAAATGGCGGCTGCGGCAGCCGGTTGAAAGACCAGCCTGTCAGGGTGGATACTGAGCCCATAGAATCCCAGAGTAGTTCTGATTCTGAGGAAGAGCAGTCGCTCCTGGAAGTGGAGTGTGCTCCTCTTTCCCAGGGCCAACAGCTGACGGAGATTCCTCCCACCGGCATTCCTAGCTTAGATAGCAGTCCAGGGAGTGACAGAGTGCGGGAAGCAGACTTGATGGACGCGCGACGCCGACGCAGAGAGCGGTGCCAAATGGAGGGCGCAGAAAGGAGGCGTAGTGCCCGGTTGGCGCGCAAACCACGGCTGCGCCCAGAGGATCCAAGGGAAAAGGGGAGGGACTCTCCCTAGTCCTTAAGTTCAGGGGTCTGCCAGTAATTCCCTTTCAAACGGGGACCAACTGTTCCAACTTAGGGCATAGGTACTCTGCTGCTCAGATCTAGTTGCTAACGGTAGAGTTGTTAAGTTGTAAAAGAAGAATAAAGCTTTGAAAGGAATCCCTTTGTCTGTGTCTGGACTTGGCTACTGGATTAGACTGAGAGAGGCCTCCAAGGAGCCCTTGACAGCTTGGTCCCTGTTCCTCTTTTTTTTTTTTTCCTCTCCTCTCTCTCTCTCTCTTCTCCTATTGCCTTATGGAGGGTGCCGGGGACCCAGCGGTGCAAGCTCTGGCACAAGAGAACCAGATGCTCCGTGATCAGATGGCTCAACTGACGGCTGCCATGCAGAATCTACAGGCTGCATTTCAACCCCCTCCACCTCCGATTCCCCCCCGCCGCAAGTGCTCAGTGGCTTTGCCAGAGAAGTTTTCTGGTGAGAAAGGACTTTTTCAGGTTTTCAGGGCCCAATCAGAGCTGTACATGCATCTTAGGCCTGAGGATTTCCAAACGGAACAGGTTCATGTGGGTTTCATCATTAACCTACTGTCAGGCATGGCAGCTAAATGGGCTTTGGGGCTCCTGCTCGCTAATGACCCCCTGCTCGGGGACTATCAAGGTTTCATGACAGCCATGGCACGTTTTTTCGGTGACCCCCTGCGCACGCAGACGGCTTCTCGGGAGATTCACCGCCTCCGGCAGGGCAAGAACTCAGTTTCCAGCTACGCGACAACCTTTTGCTTGCTGATGCAGGATTTACAGTGGAATGAAGCCGCACTAGTGGCTCAGTTTTTGGATGGTTTGAACGACGAGATCTTAGATGAGTTGGCGAGCATGCCCAGCCCGCCTACTTTGGAGGAGCTGATCCAGACCTGCCTTCAGATAGATAGTCGGCTGGAGGGGCGCCGGCAGACCCGGCGGGGCGCCGGGAGCCGGGATTTCCCTCCTCCCATTCCCCCACGTTTCCTGCCTCCTCCCCCACCCCCCGCTCCGGCGCTGGGGGTGGAGGAGACCTCGATGCAGCTGGGGGCTACCCGAGCCTCACTGCCGCCAGAGGAACTTGAGCACCGGCGAGCTGAGCGCCGATGTTTTCGATGTGGAAAGCTGGGGCATTTCGCCAAGACCTGCCAAGTTAAATCCACAGCTCCGCTGCCTCCTCCTCCTCTCCTTCCCCCTCCTCTTCCTCCTCATCCCCAGGCCTGACTAGACTGCCCCCCAAGCTTGTTGAGGGCCTCCAGTGTAGGGGTTGGTTCCCCACCGGGTGGGTGCCTTCCCCAACCCCCCCCCCACCCTCCCATCTGCTGTTGCATGTTCACCTCCGCTCCTCACAGTGGGGTGGGGTGGAGGCCCTAGCTTTAGTGGACTCGGGGGCTACGACCAGTTTCATGGATGAGACCTTCGCCCTCTTCCACAAGATTCCTACTCTGCCCCTTCCTGCCCCCTTGGCAGTGCAGACCATTGATGGGTGTCCTCTCTCTTCGGGCGTGGTGACTTGTATTACAGTTCCGCTCACTCTGCGCGCCCAGTCCCACGTTGAGCAGATTCAGTTTCACTTGGCCAAGGTTCCCCTATACCCAATCGTGCTGGGTGTTTCCTGGCTCTCTAAGCACAACCCTCAGATTTCTTGGGGGCTTCGGCAAGTGGAGTTTGCGTCTCCCTACTGCCGGGAACATTGCCTCCTGGAGGAGGCACCAGTCCCAGCCCAGGCATTAACCCTTCCCCCCCCCTTGTCTGCTTCTGGCAGTCCTTCAGCTACCGTCATCCTCCCAGAGAAGTATGCAGCTTTTCGGGATGTGTTTGACAAGAAGGAGGCTGACCGGCTTCCCCCACAAGGCCTGGTGGCAGCTGCGGTGCCTCATTCTTGGGAGGAGCTCCTTCTCTCTTCACAGGCTCAGGATGCTTTTGTTCGCACAAAGGTGGAGGAATTGGGGCTAGCCTCTGCCCCCCCCCCACACTCTACCCCCTTCTCTTTGTGAGGTGGCCTACTTTACCATTCCGGTCAGGTCTATGTGCCTTCTAGACCCCTCCGCGAGAAGGTCCTCCATCAGTGCCACGACTCCCCAACAGCTGGGCATTTTGGCGTCGCCAAGACCCTGCATGGAGTGATGAGGGATTTTTGGTGGCCTCGTGTGTGTCAGGACGTCAAGTCCTGTGTCGCCTCCTGCCCAACCTGCCAGTGGGCGAAGGTCCCCTCAGGCAAGCCCACAGGCTTGCTTCACCCCCTGCCTACCCCCTCAGGACCTTGGAAACTGCTCTCCCTTGACTTCATCACTGACTTGCCTTGCTCACATGGTAAGACCACTATTCTGGTGGTGGTGGATTTGTTTTCTAAGATGGCCCATTTCATCCCCTGTTCTAGGTTGCCCACAGCCAGGGAGATGGCAGAGCTGTTCGTGGCGCATGTTTTCTGCCTCCACGGATGGCCCGAGGGTCTCATTTTTGATAGGGGGGCCCAATTCACTGCCCATTTCTGGAGGGAGCTACTGGCGTTGCTCCATGTGACGCTCCGTCTTTCCTCCGCCCATCATCCACAGACGGACAGTCAGACTGAGCGCACCAATGTGACTCTGGAGCAATATCTGCGCTGTTGTGTAAATTACCAGCAGGATGACTGGTTTTCCTTGCTGCCTCTTGCAGAATTTGCTTATAACAATGCCTGCCATGCTTCCACCCACCAAACTCCATTTTTTGCCAGTTTTGGTTACCATCCCAAGGCCTTCCCATCCACCCTAGCTCCCTCTTCGGTGCCAGCGGCCCAGGACTTTTTAGAGGAGTTGCGAGTGGTACACCACCTCTTACGGGACTCCCTCGAGCAAGCCAAGACAGCCTACAAGGCCTCTGCAGACCGGCGGCACCAGCTGGGTCCGTCTCTGCAACCGGGGGACTGGGTTTGGTTGTCCACCCAATACCTCCCCTCTCACTCGCCCGCAAGGAAGCTCATGCCTCACCGCATGGGGCCTTTCCAGGTTACGGCCCACATTAACCCTGTTGCTTTTTGCCTGGCTCTCCACCCCTCCATGAAGATCCATCCTGTTTTTCATCGGTCCTTGCTGTCCCCCCTGGTTTCTGGCGACCCTCATCGCTCAGTCGGCTCCCCCCTGCCACCAGTGCTGGTGGAGGGGGAGGAGGAGTTTGAGGTCGCGGAGATTCTGGACTCCCACCTTTCTCGTGGCCGCTTGCAATATCTGGTGGACTGGAAGGGGTACGGGCCTGATGAGCGATCCTGGGAACCTGCGGGAAATGTGCATGCTCCGTTGCTGCTGAGGCGCTTCCACCAGCTGTACCCCCACAAATCTGGGGCCCCAGGGGAGAAGCACGAGGGGGGGCCTCATGGGAGCAGGGAATGATGTCACGGTGGACACTGAGCCCATAGAATCCCAGAGTAGTTCTGATTCTGAGGAAGAGCAGTCGCTCCTGGAAGTGGAGCGCGCTCCTCTTTCCCAGGGCCAACAGCTGACGGAGATTCCTCCCACCGGCATTCCTAGCTTAGATAGCAGTCCAGGGAGTGACAGAGTGCGGGAAGCAGACTTGATGGACGCGCGACGCCGACGCAGAGAGCGGTGCCAAATGGAGGGCACAGAAAGGAGGCGTAGTGCCCGGTTGGCGCGCAAACCACGGCTGCGCCCAGAGGATCCAAGGGAAAAGGGGAGGGACTCTCCCTAGTCCTTAAGTTCAGGGGTCTGCCAGTAATTCCCTTTCAAACGGGGACCAACTGTTCCAACTTAGGGCATAGGTACTCTGCTGCTCAGATCTAGTTGCTAACGGTAGAGTTGTTAAGTTGTAAAAGAAGAATAAAGCTTTGAAAGGAATCCCTTTGTCTGTGTCTGGACTTGGCTACTGGATTAGACTGAGAGAGGCCTCCAAGGAGCCGTTGACACAGCCGCTGCCGCTGCTGCTGCCGCCACAGCCACCGCTGGAGCCACCGGCATCCAGAACATCCGCCTCAGGTAAGTCTCGTCCTGGGGGGGATCTGTGGGGGGGCGGGGGGGCAGGCCGTTCCGCCATGGATTTCAGGGAGGCCGAATGCCAGTGCATTCGGCCTCACTGAAATCCGTGGCGGAATTCTCCACCATCCCTAGCTGTAAATGATCTAATTTACACCCATTTATGCCTGCAATTTTGTGCAAATTGTGCTGTTTATGGCCATGATTTTGTGCAAATCACAACTTCTGCATATCTTTACAGCCATGATTTTGCGCAAATCACTATTTGCAGAAATTCAACCCCCCCATGTGAAGTGGCCCAACTTGTCACGTGCCAAGTTGGGCCAGCTCATGGATAAGCAAGCCAGAAACTTGCTGGGCTCCACCCCATGCCCCCACCCCAAATGGATTTCTCTGACATCCCTATTCTCCCCTAAGGGTTTGGGGGTTTCTCTGCCTCTACCTCTGAGACAGAGTCCTTGTCCTCCACAGATTATACCCTCATAGTAGGGCTCCTCCTGGTCTCCTGGCAGTAGGGATGTCGCAAGCACCCAATTTGGTCCGCAAATTTGCCGGACTGCTGGTGCCCCGCTCTCCGAGCTGCGCCCTCCAAACCCCCCCAGTCTGCCTGTCCCCTGTGCTCAGCGACCAGCTCAAGGCTTACCTTGACCGTTCACCTCCGTGCTGATCACCATGTTTTTTATTTGGTGCCCATAGACTTATATGCAAAATAGAGCTGTAAATTTTCCATATCAGTCTATGTGTCCATAGATTGTTCCAGTCTCCCCTTCCCTTTCCAGGCCAGCTATGAGGGGGCAGCAGCTGGACAAGAGGAGAAAGGCAAGAGACACTTCCCTCTTGCCTTCCTTCTCTTGTCAAGCTCCTGTCTGCATGTAGCTGGCCCGGGATGCAGGGGCGGGGGGAGACTGGAATGATCTATGAACACATAGACTTATACACAAGATTCACAGCTCTATTTTGCATATAAGTCTATGGGAACATAAAAAACATGGCGATCAGCACAGAGGCGAACGGGTCTGGGAAAGCCTCGAGATGGTCGCCAAGCATGGGGGGGGGGCGTGGACTGGGGGGTTTGGAGGGTGCAGCTCAGAGAGCGCAGGCACCAGCAGTCCAGCAAATTTGCAGGCCAAATCAGGTGCCCATGACATCCCTACTGCCAGGAGACCAGGAGGAGCCCTACTATGAGGGCATCATCTGTGGAGGACAAGGACTCTGTCTCAGAAGTAGAGGCAGAGAACCCCCCAAGCCCTTAGGGGAAACTAGGGATGTCAGAGAAATCCATTTGGGGTGGGGGCATGGGGTGGAGTCCAGCATGTTTCTGACTTGCTTATCCATTAGCTGGCCCAACTCAGCACGTGACAAGTTGGGCCAGTTCACATGGGGGGGGGCAGTATTTCTGCAAATAGTGATTTACTTGACTTGGAGCCCTGGGGCTGGCAAGCAGGGGCAGTGTGGGCACTCAGAGAACCCAAACAGGGGGGGTGCCCACACATCCCTACCTGGCAGATGCTGGGCATTGCTGGTGGGGGGTGGTTCCTAGTCTGCCAGCTCTTCCTCCAAGGAAGAGTCTTCCAGCAGGGGCATGATGCTGCTCTTAGAACCCACCCAACATTGGCTCCATCAGAAGCAGGATCAGGATGACAGGGTACTTCATGGGGAATCACTGGTTGCTCATGATGGGGTTGGACAAAAACATCCCATAAAGGAATTAAACAATGAGGAGTGCATGGGAAATCTGCCAGTGTGGATGATGGACACAGCTCACAAGTGAAGTCATTCACTTATTTGAAGACAGAATACTGTTGTCTGATTTCCAGGGAGTGTACTATATCCTGACAGGATGAGAAATTGGATCCCTTCTCTGGAAAAGTACACACCATGCCAACATGTGGCTTAAAATCGCCCTAGAGCACCAACTTGATGCATCTCAGAAAGGTCTTTCAGAAAGATGCTTCTGTCTCTTTTGATCTTCCCCTTTCCCTCCCTGACTTCTCCCTCCTCTCCACCCTTCCAAGAATAAGACCCTGGTCACCTTGTACTGAATTGCTTCAAACAGCTGGGGCTTGTGGAAACAAATCGAAGCATCTTCATTTTGAAGAGAAATGATGCGTTGAACCAGCCAGCTGCCCCTGCCTCTGTCATTCCGTTGTGCGTGTGCGCACAACTTTTGACAGATGGCAGCACTTTGAGTGACTGCTTCAATTTTTATTCTTTCTTATAATCCATGGCTTGAGTTCCAAATACTTTAAAACCATTACCGGCCCATAGATCACCCCAAAGTGCTAAAGTCCAGCACATTTAATAACCCTCCGGAAAGTACTATCAATCAGTAGAGGGAAAATACCTAACAGCGAACTGTTTAGTGCCTAAGATACCTGCTTCTGTCAGAGACGGATGGGACTGCAGTGCTTTGCAGTGGTTCCTAGATGCTGATATTTCTGCTCTTTCTCTGTGTTCCTTGCATAAGCTAGAGACCAACCTGTCAGGACTGTACTGAACATTTCCACCTTTTTAATTCTCAAGTCAAAAATAGTTAAGCCATTGGGATAGAAATATTTCTGGAAGAACACTTCCTATAAATAGCCATCTTTCCCCGATCTACTGTTTTTTTCCCCCACAGCTGCACAAACCTCTTGCCACAGATGAGGCACTGGTGGGGACGCTCGGCTGGCGCTGTGTGCACACCAAGGCAATGCCTGGCTAGCAGCCTGCAGTTGGAGAAAGATTTGCCACACTGGAAGCAGGGATGGGAAAGGATTGCTGGCTGCAGGAGGCCGGTTCCTTGCTGCTGTCTGGTGACAGGAGGCAGCCCCGCGCAGAACGTTCTAGAACGTTCACCTGTACTATGTGCCCCCTCGGGGAGGCCGCCATCCATGCTCTTCCTGCCCTCGCCCACAAGGTTAGCGTGGCTGGGCCTGCTTAACTTTCTGCAGACCAGGCAAGTGGTGGGCTGCTGCCCGGTATGGGTGTGCAAATGCTGGGAGAGACCCATGCGGCACCAAAAGCGCCGGGGGCAGCAGGGGCAGTTGTAGGAGGTGGCAAGGCCCTTGTGCAAGGCCCGGTGCCGCTGCAGTCGGTAAGCCTGGCTGAAACAGCACCCGCACGACAGGCACCAGAAAGGCTTGTCTTCTGCGTGTATGCCTTCGTGACGCCGCAAGGACCACCTGCTCCTGAAGGGCTTCAAGCACGCGGCACAGGTGTAGGGAGGCACGCCAGTCGTCAGTGGGCGAGGGTCTGAAAATAATTGCAGTGGGAGGGAAGGAGGTGGGGAGAGGCGAGAATTACGGAAGGGCCATGACGTGCCTCTGGACAAAGGCACAAGTGCCATCACCCACAGGTGCCTAGGCTGTGAAATTCCTCTCCCCACCCAGTTCTCCCCTTAGAAGAGGCTGACGGGGCAGGGCCAAAAATACCACCAGGGGAGAGGTGGCAGGGGAAAACTGGAAGCCACCTGATGCCCAGCTTGGCACACTCCTCATCAGCCGTGTGTGTCTGTGCGTGTGTTGGACACCCCTGCCTTTAAATCAGGGTGCAGAACCTCAGGCCCGGTGTCTAAATCTGGCCCTCTGGTGGTCCCCAGCAGGCCAGCCCCCTTTTCCTGCCCCACCACATGCTGATTGTTTGGTGGTTTCCTGGCTTTTGCATGTTTTTCCCCCCATTCTAAATGTTTGAAATGTCTCTCCTAAAGCTTAAATACAGGCAGGAAGAGCTTTAAGCTACAATATGCCGGTATTTTCAGCCCTGACCCTTTTGGGGCTTAATGCAGCCTCTGAGAACTTCTCTGAAATGGAATTCAGGCCTCAGGCTGAAAGAGGTTTAAGCGGAAGTGCTTTCAGCAGAAGCACCCAAGCTGGCAAATCGCCCACCCTTCCTCCAGGGGCGGGCTGGGTGCTGCTGCTTGAAGGCACTCAGCACATCTTCAAGGAGCAGCAGCACCCAGCCAGGCACACTCCCCTTGTGGGAATCAGGAGAGAGAGGTAGGCGGGACTTGCGCCTTTGATTATGGGCTTAACCAGTAAGGCCAGCTCCAAATTGTACGCCTCTGGCTCCAGCGCTCTCTCGCCCAAAGGAAACAAACCCTTCAGCGCTGCTGCCCCTGAATATCTCATCGCTCAGGAAAATGGGATTATTTTGTGATATTTTTAAAACAAGTTTCTAGTCCTTAGCATCAAAGACAGTCTCTTTACCCTTCTTGAATTAGTCACATGAGTGATCTCAGCCAATAAGACAACTGTGTGACTGTTGTTGTTGTTCAGTCATTCAGTCATGTCCGACTATTCGTGACCCCATGGACCATAGCACGCCAGGCCTTCCTGTCCTACGCTGTCTCCTGGAGTGTGCTCAGGTTCGTATTCATTGCATCGGTGATGCTATCTAGCCATCTCATCCTCTGCCATCCCCTTTTCCTTTTGCCTTCAGTCTTTCCCAGCATCAGGGTCTTTTCCAGGGAGTTTTCCCTTTGCAATAGGTGGCCAAAATATTTGAGCTTCAGCTTCAGTATCTGTCCTTCCAATGAGCAGTCAGGGTTGATTTCCTTTAGGGTGGACTGATTTGAACTCCTTGCAGTCCAGGGGACTCGTAAGAGTCTTCTCCAGCACCACAGTTCGAAAGCATCAATTCTTCGGCGCTCAGCCTTCCTTATAGTCCAGCTCTCACAGCCATACATTACTACTGGGAAAACCATAGCTTTGATTAGACAGACCTTTGTCGGCAAGGTGATGTCTCTGCTTCTTACTATGCTGTCGTGGTTTGCCATAGCTTTCCTCCCAAGGAGCAAGCCTCTTTTAATTTCATGGCTACAGTCACCATCTGTGGTGATCTTGGAGCCCAAGAAAATAAAATCTGTCACTGCTTCCATTTCTTCCTCTTCTATATTCCAGGAAGTGATGGGGCCAGATGCCATGATTTTAGTTATTTTAATGTTGAGCTTCAAACCAGCTTTTGCACTCTCCACTTTCACCCTCAACAAGAGGCTCTTGAGATCCTCTTCTCTTTCTGCCATTAGGGTGGTATCATCTGCGTATCTGAGGTTGTTGATAATTCTCCCGGCAATCTTAATTCCAACCGTGATTCATCCAACCCGGTGTTTCTCATTATGTACTCTGCGTATAAGTTAAATAAGCAGGGTGACAATATACAGCCTTGTCATACTCCTTTCCCAATTTTGAACCAATCAGTTGTTCCATGTCTGGTTCTTACTGTTGCTTCTTGACCCTCATACAGGTTTCTCAGGAGACAAGTAAGGTGGTCTGGTACTCCCATCTCTTTAAGAATTTGCCAGAGTTTGTTGTGATCCACACAATCAAAGGCTTTAGCATAGTCAATGAAGCAGAAATAGACCTTTTTCTGGAATTCTCTTGCTTTCTCCATGATGCAGCGAATGTTGGCGATTTGATCTCTAGTTCCTCTGCCTCTTCGAAACCCAGCTTGTACTTCTGGTAGTTCTCGGTTCACATACTGCTGAAGCCTAGCTTGTAGGATTTTGAGCATCACCTTGCTGGCATGTGAAATGAGTGCAATTGTACGGTAGTTTGAACACTCTTTGGCATTGCCCTTCTTTGGAATTGGAATGTAAACTGACCTTTTCCAGTCTTGTGGCCACTGTTGAGTGTTCCAAATTTGTTGGCATATTGAGTGCAGCACTTTAACAGCATCATCTTTAAGGATTTTAAATAGCTCAGCTGGAATACTGTCATCTCCGCTAGCTTTGTTGTTACTAATGCTTCCTAAGGCCCACTTGACTTCACTCTCTAGGATGTCCGGCTCAAGTTCAGTGACCGCACTATCATGGCTATCAGGGATATTAAGATCTTTCCTGTATAGTTCTTCTGTGTATTCTTTCCACCTCTTCTTAATCTCATCTGCTTCTGTTAGGTCCCTGCCTTCTTTGTCCTTTATCATGCCTGTCTTTGCACAAAACATTCCCTTGATATCTCCGATTAACTCTGTGATAAGGAAGGGCAAAGTTGCCACTGTCTGGGCCTCATGCTGCTCATCAGACCCCCGCTGGGTGCCCATCCCTGCTCACCATACATGGCAAGTTGCCAGGTGGTCATAAAGGGTGATTTTACACAAATGGTGGTCGTAAAGCAGCCACTTACACCAGTAGTCTAGCATAAATGGTCACTTTACGACCACCATATGCATAAAATCACCCTTTACGAAAAAGGCCAAGCTGCCATTTTGTGGCTTGGTGAGGGAATGGGTATCCCTGTGCTTGCCTAACTTGGTGCACACCAAATTGGGTAAATGCAGGGAGCTGTGGACTTGCATTCGGGGGGGCCGAGCCACCGATTTCTCACCAGGTCTCGAGCCCCGGCAGACACCCACCACATCCCTACTGGGTGATGCATGGACTGATGTCATGACATTATGTAGCCAATCAGATTTGGTCATGTGAGGACGACACTGAAGGCAGTTAGAACAACAGAGAGTGTGATGAAAGATTCCTGGATTAGTCACATAAGTGATCCCACCCAGTCACCATGCTTCATGCAGTGAACAGGATGACATCACAGTGCTATGCAGTCAATCAGGTTTGGCTATGTGATAATGTCACCTCAGGAAAGTGAGGGCAAATGAAGGTGAGATCAAGAGAATGTAAATCAATTGGTGGACATTTTTGCAAGGAATGTCAAAAAGTGTCTGAGATGCTGTTCACTGACTGACAGCTGCCTGTATGGCAATTAGCCATAGGTGGAAGAAAGTTAATCTTCCAACAATTGATGATTGGTGTATGAGGGTTTGGGATAAGGCCTTGATGATGAAATTAACCAATATGATCAGAGTCAGAGAGGGACGATCAGTAAATACATGTTAAAAAATGGAGTCTATTTTATATTGGAATGATAAAGTTCAGGATTCAGTACACCCATATACTGTCAGGGGCAATCTAACTGGTATGAGTTTTATTATCTTTATAACTCTTCTTTGTTATCATTTGTATTTATGAATCAATGTAAGAGTAAATGTTTTCCTTTGTTTATCTGCTAGGAGTTTCCTCTGGAATGGCAAAACAAAAACACATGTCCGAGATGCATTTTAGATAACACCAAAGTGATTGATGAAAAACTACTGGGATTGTGACAATTAGGGAGCAATCCTATGGTCACTAGTCAGAGGATAGACAGCCATAGGATATCTTGTTTTCCAGGAACCAACCTCAGAGCCCGCGCTCCAAGAACAGTCCCTGGAGAACCGACCTCCCCCCACTTCTGCACTGCCTCGGAGGCACCGCAGAACTGCCCTGTGCTCCGCACTTGCAAGAGGAGTGCGGAGTGGCCAAAAAGGGGCACGTCTGGGGCCATTCTGGTGCAGGGAGGGCGGAAATGCTTGTGCAACACATCTAGTGTGTCGTACAGCAGCCTCCTCCCCTGCTCCGCCCTCCCGCGGCTAGACAGCCACAATCAGCTGTCTAGCCGAAAATGCTGGGCAGAAGAAGCACGGAGGGAACGATCCCCTCCATGCTTCTCCTGCCCTGCTTTGGATAGGCAGCCGCCTCCGAGTTCGGAGGTGGCCACCTATCTGGATAGGATTGTGCCCTTAATGATTACAATTGGGTAATTGATTTTTGCAAGCAAATTCAGGTTTGGGGAATTTTCTTGATTATCCATCCCCCCAATCCCCCCCCATTAATTTTTTGTTTTGGTCTGGCTTGGAAAATGTTCTCTGGATTCCATCCAGGAAAACCTTTGCTCCACCCATTCCTGTCTTCACATCTCTCTTTAACTCAACCAGATCTTCCTTGACCTTTGTCTTGACAAAGGTGTTGGAGGCACATTCTTCTGACACGCTTTTAGAAGAAGTGTCTCCTTCTCTTCTCTCCACCCCCCAACACACACCTGCTGAAGTGTCAGAGTGGCATCAGGGCAGATGGTGAAGATACAAAAGTAGCAGCTTGGATCTTAACATGCTTAACTGATGAAGCATCTAACAGGTTGTGATAGGGAGTGATAGACAATCCAGGCGACCACAGTGGTGACTAACTGTTGCCCACTTTAGCTTGGTGAACAGATGCTTCTCATTTTAGGTCTGTCTTGCTCTTTGCAAGATTTCTGATTGACATTGGTACAAATAAATACTGTGCTTCAGTGTCAAGGGTATGAAGTTCAGCTCTGAAGATGTTTGGGAGAATCTAACCTGGACTAGCTGATCTTGTGATTTGAAGGCTATGCATCTTAATTGGGAAATAAATCCCAAGCTGCTTACTGGGTCTTGTTATCTGGTAAGTTTGCTTAGGACTGCAGCCCTCCCCCATGTCTGTGAGCAAATTCAGAGGTGAAACTAGTCTTATTGTCTTTCTTTTCTTTTCTTTTCTTTCCTCAAAATTCATATGATGTTTTGCCTGAGCAGGATCCTCCAAATTAACCTTGAACTTTTGCTATAAGTAAAAAGTTATAAAAAGCTAAAAGTTAAAAAAAATTCAGGGGCAATTCTGCATGTGTCCAGTTTTAATTTTTTTTATTGTTTTTCAATGTTCTTGTTTTTATTAAGGCTTATTGTTTTACATTGTTCTACACCAGAGAACTTTTATAAATTACTCTTTAGATAGTACTTCACAACATTCAGGCTTAGTAAAATCTATAGGCAGGTAGAGGATAAATATTGGAGATGTGGTTCCAGTGGAGCAAATATATGCCATCTTTTTTGGTCCTTCCCCCCAACCCCAATAGCAATTTTTTGGAGGATGGTCAGCCAGCTTCGAGTTCGGAGGCGGCCATCTATCCTGATAGGATTGTGCCCTTAATAACTCTTCTTTGTTATCATTTGTATTCATGAATCAGTGTAAGATGCCATGATTTCCTTTGTTTATCTACTGAGAGTTTCCTCTGTAATGGTAAAAGAACCACCTTGGTAGCTTTTTAGCAGGTATGGCAGTATATAAATGTTAATAAGAAATAAGAAATACACATGCCTTTCTTTTGAAATCTGAGGTGGAAGCCCTGGAAAATAGACCAGTTACAACCAGATAACCCTGAAATATGATTCTCTAAGTTCTGTTTGCCTGAATCATCAGATGATGGGCAACTCAGTCCACAATTCTGTAAAGTTAAAATATTTGTGCTGATGGTAATTCAGTCCAACTAACCAGACTGTTTATCACCATGTGTTCCTTCTTCAGTATTAACTTCTCTTTGACTAGATAGATGAACTATACTTCCCACATCTAACAAAGGCTTTCTTTTTTTGTAGTGACTTCCTTGTTACTCAAGTCCAGCAGCAATATCAAATTTATACGAACCTGGATCAATGAGTGAAGCATGAGTAACTCCGCAGTAAAACTACTTAATTAAGAGCTGCCTGTGCACGGCAGTAGCTAAGAAGTCTTGTACCTTATCAATCAGTGCTTGAATGTGATGCAGTGTAATTTAATGTCAGATACTGTAAAACCTCTTGTGGGCTATTCAAGTTGGCTCAGTTCTCATTGATCCCCTGATCCCAGGTGACCATCAATAAACATCAGTCTATTTGCTTGTATACACATCGGCACTCAGATGGCCAAGCAATGGACCATCCTCTATAGAACTGGGCATCAGCCAATTTCGCAATAAGGCTGAAAAGTTCATGTCAGGATTGTGTCCTCTAGCTGTGTCTTTCTGGCCTTCTTTTTTCTACTCTGCTTGCTTTTTGACTAGTCTGATCAGCTGCTAGAACTACTTAGCAATCCATCCTGAAACAATCCAGACAGCTGTTGGATTAGAAGTCCAAAGCTTTCAGGCAAGGCTACTGGTTTAGGTCTCTAGGCTGTTTCTTTTTTCTTTTTTTTCTTTTTCAGATTTCTTTTTTAGTTTTCTAATAGCATAATTTATAACAAGCATAATGTATATTAATAATTCAACAAAGTAATGGAATATGAGGCAAGATGGAGAGGAGAAGAAGTGGGAAAAGAAAACCAAAACAGAGAGGGTGGCAAATGTAGCAGAGAGGAATGAGAAAGTATAGCTGGCAAGGAAGAAGCCCATGTTTGTAAACAAGATTGCAATGTTGTTCATTTAACAAAGTTGTGTAAACAACAAGGACCAAATCTTCAAATAATGGACCTCTTGATAACTTCTCTTGTAGGTCACATGCTGCTTTCGCCTAGCTAGGTTTCTACTACTGCCTAATTCCTGGAATGTATCTGTCTGCCTGGCTTGTTTCTGTGTCTGATTACCTGCTTTGGAGAGCTGGAACCATTTCCCTGCTGCTTGTTTCCTTGGCTGCCTTGGGAGTTCCCAGGTTCATATGTGCCATGATCCCCAGATTGTGGACCTTCCAGTTTGCAGCAAAGAACTCTGACAAAGACAAGGCACACGACACCTCCCTTGGTGGTACCTTATTCAGGGCCCTCCCTGCCAGAGGACACAGCCCTGCCACCATCCTCTGATCCAAAGGATGTGTCCCCAGCAGGACATCCATCTCCCCACAATCACAGCAGTCTGAGACCACAGAATCAGGCAAGGATCCTTGAACAGTCAGCTCCTTCAAGATGTAATCACCCTATGCATGTCTTATCAGCCTACCATTGGCTTTAGCTCTCTACTGAGACAACACTCACCTATTATCCTAGTAGGAGAGAGCACCAGCCAGCACGACCCACTTGTAGCTATCCAAAGTCCTCTTTTCATTTGTCCTCAGCTTAAGGGGGTTTCTGCTTTGATGCCTGTTGTGCCTTGACTTATCTAACTTGACTGGACAATATCTGCTTAACCTGACCTTGCCTGCTGAGAGTTCACTGTGCTCACTAGAATGGACTTCACCTGCTTAAATCTGTCTCCATCAGATACTACCAGCTTCCCCTGTGAGCCTCAAGTAACCACAGAACAGGGCTATAAGAAGCTGTCTTATACTGTATCAAGCCATTGGTCCATGTAGCTCAGTATTATTTATTCAAGGTCTCAGGTAGAGGTAATTCCCAGCCCTGCCACCAGGGGGTCGTATCCAATGTTAGTCCTATGTAGAGTAGACCCACTGAAATGAATGAGTCTTAGGGAGCAATCCTATGGCTGCTAGTCAGTGGCTAGATGGCCATAGGATATCTGGTTTTCCGGGAACTGACCTTGGAGACTGTGCTTCGAGGTCAGTTCCTGGAGAACCAACCTCCCCCCACTTCTGTGCTGCCTCAGAGGCAGCACAGAAAAGCCCTGTGCTCCATGCTTACAAGAGGAGCGTGGAGCAGCCAAAATGGGGTGTGCCAGGGGGCATTCCAGGGTGGGGAGGGCAGAAATGCCTGTATGACACATCCAACGTGGCGTACAACAGCCTCCTCCCTCACTCAGCCCTCCTGCAGCTAGACAACCGCGATCGGCTGTCTAGCTGAAAATGCAGGGCAGGACGAGCACAGAGGGAACGATCCCCTCCCTGCTTCTCCTGCCCTGCATTGGATAGGCAGTTGCCTTGAAGTTCGGAGGTGACCGCCTATTTATCTGCATAGGATTGCACCCTTAAGGACTAACATTGGATACTACCCAATTATACTTTTGTGAACCTGGAGCTTTCTCTGTGTAAAGCAAGCACACTAATACTGAGCTTTGACCCCTCCCACCAAAGACTATAACATACATGCTTGGGATTCCAATGTTTATATGAATGTGTCTTGGGTCCAGCTCAGACTCACAGCTCCAAGACTGAGGCCCACCAATGGAACTTTACAGCCAATGGCAATATATTTTAGCGCTGTGCCGAAAATTTCTCCCACATTTTTTTTCAACCAGTCTCATTCAATTTGATTGAAGAGAAATGGCTTCCGAAAAGAAATTCAAAGGTGAAGAAATTCTGGAGGAATCCTCAAGGGTTGGGTTTTGGTTTCTTGGGCTTAGCTTACTTAGGAGGTGGCTGAGGAGTGAGTGCAGATGTCCTGTTTTTCATTGTGCAGTCATCTCTCTGGCAGCCTGTAGCCTCCTCAGCTTCCTACACTTCAATTAAAGTTTAAGGCACCATGAAGTAATTCCCCCCATGGGGCTTTTTCGGATCAGGATGTGCAGGCAGCCTGGGAGGCTGGCTCTGGTTAGGTAAGCTCAAAATCACCACAAATTATAAAAACATCCTGAATGAGGCAGAACAATGGAAGCCTCTTTGATGGGGGGAGAAAACTTTCAGGATGGAGGACAGCTTTGGGCAGAGCAGTAACTCCACCTCATTCCTGGAGCTGGACACAACTCTGCCCCCACCTGCATTGCTGTGGATGCAAACTGAGGGCCAGGCTGCTAAGGCAGTTGATGCTGTTGCAACTGCCCCCCCCAAAAAACCCTTACCCCAAAAAGAAAGAAACCGTGGTACAAGCCCTGCCAGCAGGGAGCCCTACCTGGGAGAAACTGCTGAGAATTTCTCCTCTCCCTGGAGAAGTTCAGCAAAATTGTCTCCCAATTTTTTCTGCCCACAAGTAAGGTGGAGAATTCCAAGAGGCCATTTGCGCAGAGCTCTAATAATTTTAGAAATCCTACACTGAAGGAACAATCAGAAGCATCTAAGAGAATTAGAGATTCCCAGACCATAAATAAAGCTTCTCAACAAATGAGTTTGGCCTGCTTCATGGGTCATAGCACGTAGGACAGTGCTAGGGTTACTATCTCCTGGTAAATGGGAGGTCTAGCGGTTGTCAGTTGTCAAGGGAAGCCAAGTTACTTGGCCAGGCCAAAATTAGACTAGGGGATTCATTCATTCTTCCTCATCACCCCCAACATAACTTGAGGTCTTTGAGTGTTTGTATCCATCACATGTTAAAATTCAAGGGTGTTTTTTTTCCCCCAAGTGTCTGATATGACCAAAAGAAGGACCTCTCCTTAAAATCGTAAAACCCAGGTATGTCTTACAGGTAGCCTGGTCCTGAGCTGTATAAACCATTTTCATTTATTGCATTTCTATACCACCCAATATCCAAAGCTCTCTAGGTGGTGTACAAATACTAAAACCCTAAAAATACAACACAATAACATAATATAATATAAAACTATTCACAGACAAAAATGTAAAAACGATATTAAACAATCAACAATAAAAATCCCAGGACCCATCAGAAAGCCTTATCATACGCTGTCAAATGCCTGAGAGTAGAGTAAAGTCTTAATCTGGCACTGAAAAGATAATCACGCTGATGCCAGGTGGTCCTCAATAGAGAGAACATTCCACAATTGGGAGGCTACCACCAAGAAGGCCCTCTTCCTTGTTGCCAGCCTCTGAACCAAGGATGGGTGAATGAGCAATGTCTGAGCTCACAAAGACTCTCCAAACATCAGCTTGCTGCTCCCCTCTCCTCAATTTGTGCTTGAGTTGGAATTGCTGTTAGTTTTGCACAAACAGGAAAATTGCGCAAGACAAACAGCTATTGAACATGAATGTTGTGCAACTCATCCCAGATTTGCACAAATTTCCCACATAGACTAAAGTGTGGGTGATTTAAAAGTTGTGGATACTGTGAAAGCTGCACATTTTTTAAGTATGCATTTTGTGAATGCAAGGTCAGGTATTTGCGGATGTTCGGGGAGAAAATGCACTCCCGTTCACGTTTGGGATGGTAAACGGGGCATTTGGGACTGATTTGCAGGCTGAAATGAAATTCTCTGGCATTGCTACTCTGAGCTTCCCTTGGAGATGGCCTCAGATGATCATAGTGCACAGGTAGGTTCATACTCCGTATAACACTCAGTCAGGCATTGCTGTTCTGAGCTGTGTAAACCATGCATCAAAATGGTAGTGTTTTGGGAGAGGTGGGGACAGTGTCACATTATCTCCATTGGATCCTGCAGCTTTTGAGGAGAGTCTTCAATGGAATTGAGCCCTCACCCTCTCCCCATATAACATTCTGTTGAAACCCTGTTGCTTAATTGCAGGGCTATGCGAATGATCAGCTCTTGGGCATTTGAAAAGCTTTCACTGGTTGACTGCCGTGGTGTTCCACACTTAGCAAGCTCACTTCCATTTTTTATTGCTCTTTTGTCTTCGCTATGATGGTAGCAAAAATCACTGCTAATGCACTTGCCTCTGTTGTTACGAGGCATCCATAAATAAGGGAGGGGGAATGAAAGCAGCCCCCTTTTTCTTCTTCTTTTCAAGTGGTGACAGGAGCTTCCAGGCAAATTACCTTTTTATTATTATTATTTGTGTTGCTTTTAATAAAAAAGACCCAAATAAAAAGAAACAAAATGGTTTTGATGTTTCTCATAGGCTAATAAACAGCCTCTTTACCCTCATTTTCAGCCTTTTGTAGATGTAGTAATAAATACACTTTGTCACTGTCTTGCAACAAAAGCCAAGTATACAGAAGATACTGAGAGCCTTAGGAATCTTCCTGTCATGAATTCAGAATGCTTCTGTTATGTAGGCACCTCTCCTGGCTCCTAGCTTGGAGTCTGCAAAGCCAGATTTTGCAGCAAAACCTAGTGTGGTAAAACTCACACTACACTAGCTGCAGGTGAATGCACAGATAATTTCAGTGCTGGAAAAGACCCTGATGCTGGGAAAGACCGAAGGCAAAAGGAGAAGGGGACGGCAGAGGATGAGATGGCTAGATAGCATCACTGATGCAGTGAATATGGACTTGAGCACACTCCGGGAGAGAGCGCAGGACAGGAAGGCCTGGCGTGCCACGGTCCATGGGGTCACAAAGAGTCGGACACGACTGAATGACTGAACAACAACAATTGAGTTTAAAGAGCTGCACTGTAAGTGGGGAGACCTGGGTTCAAATTCCACTGCTGTGAGGCTCACTGGGTGACCTTAACTACAACCCAACATAAGTGCTACTTAAAGTAGACCCACTGAAATGAATGGAACTTCAGTAAGGCACAACTAATTTAGGTCCTATTCATTTCAATGGGTCCACTCTAAGTAGCACTTATGATGGATTTCACCCCTTTGGCCAGTCACTATCTTTTAGCCTGAACTACCACACAAGATTATGAGGATATAATGGCGGCTGGGGAGTGTGTGTGTGTGTCATGCTGTCTTCCTTGTGCTCCTTAGAGGATAGGTAGGATAGAAATAAAATAATAATCTAATGAATGTCGTCCACACAAAAACAGAGCTAGCATGTAATGGAAGAAGGACCTAGCTTAGCAAGAGACTGGATGTTTAGTGTTTATTTCAGCATGTGAGTCCCCACCTGTAGTCTGTACACTGACAAGTCTCGGGAAGGGTCAGGGTCTAGGTCAACCTTCCCCCATCTGGGCTCCTCCAGATGTTATGGACTACAACTCCCAGAATTCCTGATCATTGCCCATGGTGGCTGGGGCTGATGGGAACTGACGTCCAAAATATCTGGAGGGCAGCCATTGGGAAAGGCTGTTCTAGGCACTCCTTGGGAGCTGAGAAAGCAGGTGCCTGGCCAAAAATGAATCCGTCAATTTCAGGTTTTTTTTCTGTCAGTTTTGGTTTCTTGCACTTTCTCATTAGGGATATATGATAATTCAATTTCTGATCACAAATCAATATGCCCTGTTCACAACCTTGAATGGGAAAATGAGCAGGAATGTTAAAAAGAAAAGAAAAAAGAAATGTCCACACATTCCCAGATTTGCAATCATGTTCAAGAAAAGTTATTTTTTTCAACGGGGAAAGTGTGCACTTTTGAAAAATGCACACAGAAATGTGCACCTTTATCATTTGAAATGTGCACTTCCCACATTCGAATGAGCCAGAAAATGGGTCAAAACTGAAAACGGGAGCAAGCCAAAGCAAGCTTTGAAGAGATTTTCAGAGAATTTAGGCACAAATGGCTGCTTCTCCCATCTCTATTTCTCATTTCTCAAATTTAATTTTCAGTTTGTTCCATCCTGCTTCTGCATTAGTATGCAACTTTTTAAAAATTCTCTCTGAAAATGTGTATTCATTTTCAGCACATTTCTTCTAATGTATGAATTAATTTTTGTATGGACTTTTGCCTAATATACACTTCTTTTTTGCAAGCCATTTTCCCCAATATGTGCTGGTCTGTACATTTTTTATTAATATGCACATCATCATGTGCACTTTCCCTTAACCCATACATTTTTTATTTGGAGAACTGTATTGCAACATTCTGAGAAGTGTGAATTATAATTATGTTCTGGGTTATATATTGATTTAGGAAGTGCAGATCTGGCAAGTTCTTATCAAAATGTGAACTAATCAAAATTCACCCCCATCCCCATCAAAAGCAGGAGTCAAGACTTAAGACTGAAGGCAGCTGAAGGTAGGGATGTACGAATCCCTTACCTTGTTCCAATCCGGGTCATCCGCGGTGGGGGGAAGGCAATCCATCCCTCCCCCTGGAATCCTCCCCATCTGGCTCTGCTCCATGGTGAGTCCGCGGAGCCGCCGGCCAGGGCCGCCCGCAGCTGGACTTCTGTCCTCTGCCGGACTGCGGCCACAAATGGCGGCTGCAGTAGTGGCTGCCATTTGCATCCTGCGTTAGCTGTGATAGGCTACATATATATTTATGTAGCCTATCACGAAAAGAGCAGGGACACAAATGGCGTAGCAGACTATTTGCAGTCCCTGCTCTTTGCCATGATAGGCTACATAAATACTGAGGGAAATGGTGGCCGCAGACCAGGGCAGCCATTCGCGGCTGCAGACTAGGGGCAGTGGATGGACCAGATGGCTGACACAAGGTAAGACTCATCCTGGGGAAGTTTTGTGGGGGTGGTGGTGGGGATTGCTCCATTCCACCATGGACTCCAGGGGGATTCTTTAGAATCTGGCCTCACTGGAGTCTGTGGCAGAATTCTCTAACATCCCTAGCTGAAGGAGCTCAGGAGAACCAGATGCCAGGCAGCGACTGAGCTCCAAGGAAGCCACCCAGGAGAAGGGAGCAGCTGCTTTGGCAGTGCCCACACCACAGAGACAAGTTGCTCAGACTAAGATCTGAGGCTAATGCTTTGTAAGGCCTGGTGGAGATGGAACAGACTTTGCCATCTGTTGGCTGAAAATGCTCTGGCAGGCAAGCTGATACCACAGCCTAGATTATGGCTTTGGACCAGAGTGCTCAGTCTGCCAGGCGTGCAAAGGAACATCCTGGTAGCACAGGTGGTAAGGCCCTGGCATTCAACCCTTGAGAGTCCCAGTTCAAGATATCTCCATCTCATTGCATTCAGCTTAGACTAAAGCTGAGATGGGTTTACTGCCTCTGCTGAACTAAGTGCAAATTGGGCTAATAAATAGAAATGGATGCTGGCATGCATCTCTTGTATTAATTGATTCCATATTAGAGTTGCTCTCAAATCCATTTCATACGATGTTTTGTTTTGTTTTTTTCGTATTGGACCTTTGTAATCTGGAGTATTCAATAATCCTCTGAAAATTCTTGTCCCCTTCCAAACACTGTGGCTTTTCATTACATCTCCTGGTACTGAGCTGTAGAAAATTAGAAATTAAGTATATGTTGTGTCGAATAGCACTTCCTTTTGTCTCTTCTGAACTAAATGCCACTCAATTTCATTGGATGACTCCTTGCTCTATTATTGTAAAAGGGGGAGAAAAAACAAAAATACCTATCCACAAAGTCCCATTATGTTATGGTGCAGAAAGGAAGGCATTTAATCCCCAACAATTGCCTCAGCTTGTCAAGGTAGTGTGCACCCACCTACCCACATTGGTGGTTTGATTTAACAATAAGTATCTGAAAAATGGTCACGTCTTACATTTTTGTTCAAATCCAATTTTATAATATAAAGTGCTTGTAGAGGGTCCTATTGACTAAGGCTGTTTCCATGAAAGCTTTTACACACACACACACCATGAAAAGTATCCCCTTTCAGGGTTTGGGGGGTTTAGAAAAAAACAGAGGTGAAAGTGTTCACCCATTATGAGTAAGAAGCATTATCCTCACTCTGAATTGGCTTTGAAATATTATTACATAGCCAAATCTGATTGATATTGGCATGAAGCCAATTCAGAGAGAGGGCAATGTTTTGTGATGTCACTGCATGGCAGATGATTGGCTGGTATTGTCTTTTAAAATGTTTTAACTGTTTTAACATGGTGTTTTATTCTTTTATCCTTGCTGTTCACCACCCCGAAAATTTTTGATGTGGAGTAATATATAAACATTGTAAATAATAATGATAAAAACCAGAGAAATAAAACAGTGGTGAAAGAACCAAAGAGGGATGGAACACAGAGGCTACAAACGAGGGCTGTGCCCCCCTGGAGAGGATCCCACTTGCCAAATTTCAGACAGTTTGGTCCAGGAGATTTTGTGCTAGGCACAGCTGAAATGTGCTGTTCTCAGAAACTCAAACCAAACTCAGAAGGGGTAATAATCAGAGAAGTTAGGTGGTGAAGCAGAGGAGGTCACTATCCTTAATCTCTGCTGTAGGTTTCTTTGAAGTGCAAACACCCCCTTTCCCCTAGTACTTTCCTATTCATATCACAGTCATGACCTCAGGTTCTCAGTTGTCTTGTCTGACAGAAGCAGAAAGACATAGCAAGCAACCCTGCCAGGACGGCGCATCAAGTCGAACTATGGAAACCTCCACCTGGTGGATCCAGACTTCCCCCACCCATCTCCTCCATGGTGGCCTGCCTAAGCCTCTTGGGGGTGAGAGACAGAGAGCTTGCAGGAGCTCCGGCACTACCAGCCTTCTGCTCGCCCCTGCTGCCAGCCTGCTGGGACCTGGGGCCTCTTCTCCGAGCAAGGCCGATTGGCGCTGCCTCTTTAAGTGCAGGGGTGGGCTGCTGGTGGTGCAGTGCCCTGGCTGTTCCCCTGCTCAGAGACGCCTTGCAGTGGTGGCAGACACAGTGCTGGGATCCACTCCCACCCCAAAGTGGTCCCACACAATGCTGCCCTGACGTTTCTGCGGAGACAGAGACCGCCTGCCTTGAGTCCCGGGAGTCACCACATGAGCAGGGGGAACAATGAAGGGGGGGTCGGGGGTTGGAGCCTCTGCCTGATGCTTGTCCCCACCCCACCCCCCCTGGGGGATCTCCTCCTCTTGACCCTCCACCACGCTGAGGACATCAGGCATCTCTGACGTAAGGTCCATCATGAGCTCCCCTCTGCCACTACAGAAGGAGATGGCGCTCCTTTGGCAACAGTGCTGCTGCCACTGCCTGCACCAGCCGCCTCAGACAGGGACCTCCGGGCCTGCGACTGGCCTCCGTGCTCTGCTGCCCTGCCATGCCAGGACGCACTGTCCGGACTGGGGGAGAGCCTGCTTGCCCACCACCACTGCTAGTCCCAGCGGTGCCCCGCCCACCTCTGCCCCTGCCAACAGCACCCCGAAAATGCCTCGTATTGGGCTTGCTTGCTTTGCCACACAGCATGGTATTATATTATTTAAATGATAGCTCTTAATGTGTGCGCAGTGCTTTGGCCACTGTGTTCTGAAATGTGGACTGCTTTGCCACACACTGTTTGCTTGTTCACACACACACACACACACACACATGAGCAAAAGAAAAGCAAACACTGAACTACCTACAAGCAAAGCAGGGTGGGAGGGACTTACTATAATCGTAACAGAAGAGAAAAGGGGTTTTATTTTTTTATTTTAGGGAAAATAGATCAATGAGAAGGGAAGGAATACTGAAATTGAGAAGGGGGTGGAAGGGAGCCAAGCACAAGGACAAGAAAGTAATACACACACATACACACACACACCCTAGACAAAATCAAAGTAAAGGCAAAGTAATGGTTGAGAGAGAACTGAAAAGGTGGGGTGGGGAAAGCTAACCAACTAATGTGAAATTTTCTGGTTTTTAAAATGAACAAACAGAATGAAATGTAAAACCTATTACAAAAGGGTGGGGTAGGGGGAGAGACTCAGGGAGGAAACTCAAAATAAGTACTAAATTTTTGGTTTTTAAAGAAACGGAATACTTTATTTGAGACAAACACACACACACAAACACACACACACACCTCTAACCAAATAACTTCAGACAGAGCCCTCTAACACCACCAGAATGATCTTTCTTGCAATAAGCAAATGCAGCCATACAGATTGAAAAAAAGGCAAGGGGGAAGCTAAGCAACTAAAGTGAAATTTTCTGGTTTTTAAAATGAACTACCAAGAAGAATGAAAGGTAAACACCTATTACAGACGCATTGGGTTGGATGAAACAAAGAACAGGGAGGAAACTCAAACTCAGTGCTAAATGTCTGGGTTTTAAAATAAAGAATCTACAAAAGAAAGAAGAGAATAATTGAATTCAGATTGGGAATAAAGAAAGACACACAAAGCTGCACACACAGGACATCCCTCTAGTCTCTCTCTAACAACAAAACCACCACCTAACCAGCATGCACACTCTCGCACAATGAAACAAAAGCAAGTAAGCAGGCTGATCTCTCCACTCCAGTATTCCCTCCCCTCCTCCATCACTGTCACTGATTGGAGACTGCTGGGTTACGTTCAGCCCTATTTGGCAACTAGAGTTGCCATTCACCAAAGCTCCCTCCCTCCTCCTCCTCCTCTCCCCTTCCTCGATCTCTTGCATGTTGATACATTTGGCACCAGGCTGTCTGGGATGCTCAGGATGCCTCATAAGAGCTCCAAATCACTGGAGCCTCATATAGGAGCTGCTTCGCTTCAGGGCACCTCAGTGCTGTTCTGATCTGCCTCAAATCACATGAAGGCACCTCTGAATCAGCCGACTTTGCTTCATTATTCAGGCTTCGGACCAAAGCAGTGCACAGCCCTACTACGAACAGGCACAGAAAATAGGAGAAAGAAAATGTTTGGAGGGACATTTTATCTAGGGGGGGATGGGCACCCCCCTTCTGGGTTCTCCAAGTGCCCGCCCAGCCCCTGCCCCCACTCATGTGCCCCCAGACACATGCTTGAGCTCCCCACCACTCTCCAAGCTGCCTGCACTCACCCGGGACCAGTTGTCCAGCACTGTGATCACCATTTTGAGGGGAAAAATGGTGATCACGAATATGCACACATCTACTTGCATGCAAAATGGCACCACAAATCTTGTGTATGTGGGTGTTTCATGGTACCATTTTGCATACAACTAGATGTGTGTATATTTGTGATCACGATGGGTTTTCCTCCCCGCAAAATGGCAATCATGGTGCTGGAGGATGAGTCCTGGGTGAGTGCAGGCAGCTCCATGAGCACAAGGTGAGGGCCATGTGGGGGCAGGGGCTCAGCAGGCATGGCTCAGGGCAGGGGCACGGGGAGTCTGCTGGAGTCCAGGACCCAATCGGGCACCTGCACCATCCCTAATTTATCCTTGTTGCCTCCAAAATGTTTGCAGGCAAAAGCTCACTGCGGTGATATTATAAATAAAGATGGTATTACCATCCCAACCCTCCCCCTTTTAAGGAGACCCCCCCCACATGCATATTTGTGGTCGTTACCCCTTTCCTCCATCCTGTCATCCCTGGTAAAAAGGGCAGCAAAGCTATTTCAACATATCATCATTTACTTTCTTGCCTAAATGGAAAAGTGTTTATGAGCTGAGAAAAATTATACCTGATGCCTCCATTCAAGAAAAAGGAGATAAAATGATTGGATGAAATGCCCAAGTTGGGGCATGATAAAGGTGTGAAGGAGACTAAAGAAATAAATCTAAAGTTCAGGTTATTTTCTTTCCACCAGGCTCGCTCAGTCATTATATTTATAGGAAATCTGCACTAGAACCTCTGGCAGATGACAGCTTCAAGGGTCTCCAGCCTGGCTATCAAAGAAGGGCAACATCTGAATCTCCTGCCATCTACAAGAATAGACTCACTACACAAACTGAACTTCAGTCAATAGCCTCAAGTGCCACAGCTGGAATTGAACCTCAGCTCTTCCAAGAGCTCCTAGAGCCACTACATCCTTGTGGACCCAAACACCCTCTCTCTGTCTTGCTCCAGCTCTCCTTGCCCTTTCCCATCCCTAGATAACTTCATGTTAGCAGGATTTTGCAAGTGAAGTGTGACTGGTGGGAAGGTAAGCCTCTTTTGCCTCACCTGGGCTTTGGAATTTCCTGCCATGGCTGTATTTTGTTCCCTCCCTAATGATGCTGGAACCAGCCAAATAACTTCTTGTTGGATTTAATGCTCCATGATTCTCTGTTTGTTATTATCTCCTATCTTGTGTTTGCTCTTTTTTGTGTGGGTCTGAGTGGCTGAGTGGGCTCTTAACTGCTGTTTTTAAACATGTTTGATGTAAGCCCTTTGGGCACCTCTAAATAGAAGCCAAGAGAGATGACTGCTTTTAATTATTAAATAAGGAAGATCTACAGAAGTCTTCCCCAATCAGGTGCCCTCCAGATTTTTGGACTTCAACTCCCATGAACCCCAGCCAGCATAGTCAGTGGTCAGAAATGCTAGGAGTTCTAGTTCAAAACATGTGGAGGATGTTTTGGGGAAGGCTGCCTGATCTACAGATTCTATTCTTTGCTCTGCCACTTCCTATTTCATCTTCTCCTCCTGATTCCCCAAGCCTTCTCCTGGAACCCTGGTCTTACTGGTCCTGCAGGTTTCTCCTCTTTCCCACATTGCCCTTAGCTTAATGGGCAGCCTTCTAGGAACCAAGCCCAGGTGCCACCCTGGTGGCTTCTGAGCAGAGGGATCTTCTGACCTGCTCCTTTCTGTGCCACTGCAGCTGCCTAGAAGACAGCAGTTACTAGTTCAGCTGTTGTCAAGTGACATGAGGAGCCAATCAGATTCCAACTGGGCCTATAAAGCTACAACAACTTCTAGCTTGAATCGGCAGGTGAGGAAGTGTCCATATGTGCTCACTTGCCAGGTGTTTGCTTTGCTGACAGACTGCTTGCCTGCCAGCCCTGACAAATTCTGGTTCCCTCCTCACATAACTAACTTCCTCGGGATTCCTTGGGACCCAGACACTCAGTTCAACATCGCAGGCCCTGCAAATGAGTAGATGAGAGAGGTGATTTTTTTCTGCTTTATGCCTGGCTCACTCTAACTGCCTTTCAGCATGTGATTAAAACCAGGCTCTTTAAAGGGTTTTTTTTTTTGAGGGGGGACTACTGTGACTTAATTATGAGTTGGCATGGTTATTTGATGGTAGCTTGTGTGATACCTGTGGTATTTTGGGTGGGGTGGGGTAGGGGTCTTTATCTTTGTTTAATTTTGCACATGCATTGATTATTTTATTATTCCTGTTGTGAAAATCAGAACTGATAGAAAGGTGAGATGTACATTGTTTCAATAACTGAATAAATATAAGCCAGGAGAGGCTGCAAATATTTTGGCCACCTAATGCGAAGAGAAAACTCCCTGGAAAAGACCCTGATGCTGGGAAAGACTGAAGGCAAAAGGAGAAGGGGACGGCAGAGGATGAGATGGCTAGATAGCATCACCGATGCAATGAATATGGACTTGAGCACACTCCGGGAGAAAGCACAGGACAGGAAGGCCTGGCGTGCTGTGGTCCATGCGGTCACGAAGAGTCGGACATGACTGAACAACAACAACAGAGGCTGCAATGTATACATCTAATGTATTCATTTCATGGGATACGGTTTTGTTCTGAGATGGCACAAAATAAGATACATGGGTTTTGATGGCTCTCAGTCTCATTTTGTGTGGCTCTCAGCCAAATTTCAGAAGCCTTCTGCAAGCAGTCAGTTCTGACTTCTGGCAAGAGCAATCCCTCCTTCCCCCACTGGTTGGGGAGGTGGTGGGAGAATGAAAGAGGTGTGAGAAAGAGACAGAAAAAATGGGGATGGAAGAAACAAAGAGGTAGAAAGAGGGTGGCAGATTGAGAGAGAGCGAGAAGGGGGTGGTCCTGCCAGTTTAGGCTCTGGACCTGCTCACCAGCAGCATGTGCCCTCTAACAGATAACACCGAAGAAAATATGGCCCATGACAGGGGAAAAAAAGGTTCCCCATCCCTAGTCTAAGGGCTAAAAGGCAGTCTTCCTCAGCCTGGTATTCTCCAGATGTTTTGGACTATAGCCACCATCTTCCTTGGCCATGCTAGGTGGGGCTGATGGGGGTTGTAGTCCAAAAACCTCTGAAGGGTACCAGGCTGGGGAAGGCTGTCCTAAGGGCTTGACTCCCCCCCCCCTTTGAGCAGTGCTAGTACCTGGTCAGGCAATAAAGATGCCAAGGTTTGTCCCTTTGGTTTGCCTGCAAGATGGTTTTGAATTTAGATGTGCCACCGCTATCCCATCTCCAAGTGAAGTCGCTATTTCTGTATGCAGTCACAGTAGAATCCAGACCAGATAATCTGCTATTGGTATCCTGACACCTGTCCTGCAGATAACAGACATAGCTGATGGAACAAGAGCTGTGTAAGCAGGTCCTCAAGCTGCTGGCTGAATAGCTTTGCTTTTCCATCTTGGAGCAAACTGCCTCTAGCAAAAAGCCATCTCTGGGGAGACCAGCACAAGGAGAAGGGAGATAACCCTGGCAGCTTGCAGATCAGATCTTATCAAAGCCCATTTGAGTTTTTGTGTCTCTGCAAGTTGCCATGACAAGGATGAAAAGCCAAGTTGCTTGTCCAGTTCCTTCAGGAGGAGTTCCAGACCGCATGGAGTTCAGCCACATCATTAGTGACACAATAAGCCCCAGAGGAACAGGGTCTGGGATTCAGGCAAAGACTGTGAGGATCTTGCCTCTTTGATGTTAGCTGTTCTGAGTCATTCGCTGCTTGGCCAGCAAACAGTGCCCATTCATAAAAGTGTGTGTGGGGGAGGACTCAGCAAGGCAATCAGGAGCCTGGTGAGTTGAAGAGCTTAATATTGGGGGGGGGGATCAAAAAGTGATTGGACTCCCTTTTATTGCCAATGTTTCAATGTCAGGATCTAATGCAGAAATGGATAGAAAGGAGGGCACATGGTGCTTAAGTTGTACAATTAAACTTTTTGGCCAATTAAACCAATTAGGAGGTCCTATAATTATCACCCCCCTTCATGGATCACTGCCTTGTTGTGGCGAAGGGGCTTGCGTAACTCAGTGAAGCCATAAGCTATGCCATGCAGGGCCACCCAAGACGGACAGGTCATGGCAGAGAGTTCTGACAAAATGTGGTCCACTGGAGAAGGAAATGGCAACCCACTCCAGTATTCTTGCCAAGAAAACCCCATGGAACATATCACAAGGCTAAAAGATATGACGCCGGAAGATGAGCCCCTCAGGTCGGAAGGTGTCCAATATACTACTGGGGAAGAGCGGAGGGAATTTCCAAGTAGCGCCAGAGAGAGTGAAGCAGCTGGGCCAAAGCCAAAAGGACACTCAGCTGTGGATGTGCCTGGTGGTGAAAAGAAAATCCGATGCTGTAAAGAACAATATTGTTTAGGAACCTGGAATGTCAGATCAATGAATCAAGGTAAGCTGGAGGTGGTCAAACATGAGATGGCAAGATTGAATATTGACATCTTGGGAATCAGCAAACTAAAATGGACAGGCATGGGTGAATTTAATTCAGGTGACCATCATATCTACTACTGTGGGCAAGAATCCCTTAGAAGAAATGGAGTAGCACTCATAGTCAACAAAAGGGTAGGAAAAGAAGTACTGGGGTACACTCTTAAAAATGATAGAATGATCTCAGTACGAATCCAAGGCAAGCCATTCAACATCACAGTAATTCAAATCTATGCCCCAACCACTGAGGCCGAAGAAGCTGAGGTTGATCGGTTCTATGAAGACCTACAACACCTTCTAGAACTAACACCAAAAAAAGATGTCCTCTTCATCATAGGGGATTGGAATGCTAAAGTAGGAAGTCAAGAAATCACCGGGATAACAGGCAGGCATGGCCTTGGTGTACAAAATGAAGCAGGACAAAGGCTAATAGAGTTTTGCCAAGAGAACATGCTGATCATAGCAAACACTCTTTTCCAACAGCACAAGAGGCGACTCTACACATGGACGTCACCAGATGGTCAATATCGAAATCAGATTGATTATGTCCTTTGCAGCCAAAGATGGAGAAACTCCATACAGTCAGTAAAAACAAGACCTGGAGCTGACTGTGGCTCAGATCATGAGCTTCTTATCGCAAAATTTGGCTTAAATTGAAGAACGTCGGGAAAACCACTAAACCATTCAGGTATGACCTAAATCATATCCCTTATGAATATACAGTGGAGGTGAGGAATAGATTTCAGGGATTAGACCTGATAGACAGAGTGCCTGAGGAACTATGGACAGAGGTCCATAACATTGTTCAGGAGGCAGCAACTCAATCCATCCCCAAGAAAAAGAAATGCAAGAAAGCCAAGTGGCTGTCTGATGAGGCTTTACAAGTAGCTGAGGAAAGAAGGGAAGCAAAAAGCAAGGGAGAAAGGGGAAGATATATCCAACTGAATGCAGCGTTCCAGAGAATAGCAAGGAGAGACAAGAAGGCCTTCTTAAATGGACAATGCAAAGAAATCAAGGAAAACAACAGAATGGGAAAGACTAGAGATCTCTTCAAGTAAATCGGAAATCTCAAGAGAACGTTTTGTGCAAAGATGGGCATGATAAAGGACAAAGAAGGCAGGGACCTAACAGAAGCAGATGAGATTAAGAAGAGGTGGAAAGAATACACAGAAGAACTATACAGGAAAGTTCTTAATGTCCCTGATAGCCATGACAGTGTGGTCACTGAACTTGAGCCGGACATCCTAGAGAGTGAGGTCAAGTGTGCCTTAGGAAGCATTAGTAACAACAAAGCTAGCGGAGATGACAGTGTTCCAGCTGAGCTATTTAAAATCCTTAAAGATGATGCTGTTAAAGTGCTGCACTCAATATGCCAACACATTTGGAACACTGAGCAGAGGCCACAAGACTGGAAAAGGTCAGTTTACGTTCCAATTCCAAAGAAGGGCAATGCCAAAGAGTGTTCAAACTACCGTACAATTGCGCTCATTTCACATGCCAGCAAAGTGATGCTCAAAATCCTACAAGCTAGGCTTCAGCAGTATGCGAACCGAGAACTACCAGAAGTACAAGCTGGGTTTCGAAGAGGCAGAGGAACTAGAGATCAAATCTCCAACTTTTGCTGGATCATGGAGAAAGCAAGAGAATTCCAGAAAAACGTCTATTTCTGCTTCATTGACTACACTAAAGCCTTTGATGGTGTGGATCACAACAAATTCTGAAAGAGATGGGGGTAAATTCTGAAAGAGATGGGAGTACCAGACCACCTTACCTGTCTCCTGAGAAACCTGTATGAGGGTCAAGAAGCAACAGTAAGAAGCAGACATGGAACAACCGAGTGGTTCAAAATTGGGAAAGGAGTATGACAAGGCTGCATATTGTTGCCCTCCTTATTTAACTTATATGCAGAGTACATCATGAGAAACGCCGGGTTGGATGAATCACAGGTCGGAATTAAGATTGCCGGGAGAATTATCAACAACCTCAGATACGCAGATGATACCACCCTAATGGCAGAAAGCGAAGAGGATCTCAAGAGCCTCTTGTTGAGGGTGAAAGTGGAGAGTGCAAAAGCTGGTTTGAAACTCAATGTTAAAAAAACGAAGATCATGGCATCTGGCCCCATCACTTCCTGGAATATGGAAGGGGACGAAATGGAAACAGTGACAGATTTTATTTTCTTGGGCTCCAAGATCACCACAGATGGTGACTGTAGCCATGAAATTAAAAGACGCTTGCTCCTTGGGAGGAAAGCTATGGCAAACCTAGACAGCATAGTAAGAAGCAGAGACATCACCTTGCTGACAAAGGTCCATCTAATCAAAGCTATGGTTTTCCCAATAGTAACGTATGGCTGTGAGAGCGGGACTATAAGGAAGGCTGAGCACCGAAGAATTGATGCTTTTGAACTGTGGTGCTGGAGAAGACTCTTAAAAGTCCCCTGGACTGCAAGGAGGTCAAATCAGTCCACCCTAAAGGAAATCAACCCTGACTGCTCATTGGAAGGGCAGATACTGAAGCTGAAGCTCAAATATTTTGGCCACCTAATGTGAAGAGAAAACTCTCTGGAAAAGACCCTGATGCTGGGAAAGACTGAAGGCAAAAGGAGAAGGGGACAGCAGAGGATGAGATGGCTAGATAGCATCACCGATGCAATGAATATGGACTTGAGCATGCTCCAGGAGAGAGCGCAGGACAGGAAGACCTGGCGTGCTATGGTCCATGGTGTCATGAAGAGTTGGACACGACTGAACGACTGAACAACAACAATAATTATCACCAAAGGTCCATCCCTCTAAGCCAGATATACCAGGCTGGTTAGCACTACACAGTGGAGAAGGACAGGCACACGTTCCCCATGAATGGCCATGCAGGCAAACACAAACTTGTGTGTGACCATCACGTGGACTATGGGTTACCTGTTAATTCTGGCATGGAGCTGCTCTTAGAAGTAGAACCCAGAGGGTAGTGTTTCCTAAAGCAGAGTGAGGAGGACCTCAGCCCTCAAAACCTGGCATAGCACAGTTTATTTTGAACAGTGGTGCAGCTGTGCAGGCATTCTGAAGTGCAGGCATTCATCTTGATAGCCTCCATAGTCACACTCCCAAGGAGAGTGTAAAACTGCAGGCAGTTGTGTTAATCGTCCATATATCACCAAACCAGTTCTAGAAGTTTTCATCCTGTGGGCCTGGTGGAGCAGCTCACTTGTAAAGTGAATGGGTCTTAATTGTCCATTCAAGACTAAGCCACCCCCAAATACTTCACACTACATTAAGGAACACTATAGTGTTGCTGGAAAAAGTATTTCCTCCCCAGTCAGTGTGAGGAACGGAGCTAAGCTCAGAGGGAACAGGGAAGTCTGAGGGGGTGGCAGATGACATCAGCATCCCTGCTAATGAAACAGTGCTGGTGGTGCTGCCTCCCTGTGACCCCCCCCCCCAAGCTCCACTACACCACTGATTCTGAGCCCAATTCTGAGCTGAATTTACCTTATCACCAGCTGGTGATGTAACTGGAGTCTGAGCTCTCCTTCAAGCACTTCCTGGTAAGACCCCTACCAGACTCTACCTCCCTCCTCCCTGCCTGCCTGTATCCATGCACATGGCTGGTATTCATAAATAATAAGAAGTACAGTTTAAGCTAGATGAAGTGAACTTTTTAAAATATACAATGGGAAGACATTTCTCTTTCAAGAGCTCATCATTTTATTTCAGTGTTGCTGCTGTTATATGAGTTGGTTGAAATGTAAATATGTAAAAGGAACTCCCAGAATTCTCAAATGATAATTGGACCTTTGGGTGTCCAGCATGTCCAATTTCAGAAAGTTTTAAAATATGAATGGGAAAGTGTGCAACTTTAAAATCTGCATGTTGGAAAATAATAAGTTTGCTTTGTGCCTTCCTTGATGGCTGTGTTGTTGTCAGCGATACATTCATTTACATGAGGTCCCTGATGACAAAGATTCTATGCAAATCAATCTGTGCAAATATATGTAAATAGTTTAACAATAAATTTAGCTTGGCTTGCAGCAATTCCTGTAGCTTGAAGGGTGATGGAGAGGAAGGGAATTATGTTTTGTCAGTGGTTGTCTCCCCTAGCTTAGCAGGCCTGCTCTAAATGAAATGCTTAAGTATTGTTAGGGGTTTATTTTTCCCTTGCACTAAGCTTCCTGGGCTATGGGGGAGATTGGGCCTTTGCTGGAAACATCCTTCTGGCGCTGCAGCATTTTAAATTCATTGTCTTGGCATGTATTGAACTAGAGGTACCCCACTGTGGTCTGAATGTTCCTCCTCTGTCTAGCCTCTTGATACTGCCAGGGACAAGCACTCGACCACAGTTCTTGGCCTCTGGCTGGGTAGGAGAAAATTGACATGTCAGGTCCAATCACTTCAATGCCTGCATGCTTGACAGCTCTATGAAGTGACCTTGGAAGGCATTCTGAAGACGAGGAGGAGGAGATAACTGCTTCTTAGCCTAATGAACCAAGAATTTTTGGACTGGTCTTCAAAGCTCACAAGATGTTCTATTCATCGGTCATTTCCCATGTGCTGTGTATTCTGTGTCCTGCTCAGTGTATCCATTTGACTCTCACACAGCTTGTAACTTGCCATAACCTAAGAGTTTAGGGAAAGACATTTTGTTGCTATCACATATAAGCTCGGTATGTTTCGCTCACACTGTAGCATGACCACAAATTGGGTGGGGGTCTGAAAGAGAAAGTAGTGGAAGTAAACTCATGAACAGGGGTACTAGCTACAAGGTATCAAGATACACTTGCCTACATTCTCTATTCTACACAAACACAACAGGCAGAAAAGCCCCGTCTTCTGTTGCATTTGTTAAGAACACCAGAAGAGCCCTCCTGGATCAGAACACAGGGCCATCTTCTCCAACACCCCATCTCCCACAGTGAACAACCGGAAGACCACAAGCAGGGTCTGAAGGCAGCTACCTTCTTTCTCATGGGGACTCCCCAGTATGTGGTATTCAGTGGTATGCTGCACCGGAACCTGCAGATTTCATCATGTCTAATAGCCATGGGGTCATTCTAGCTCAACCCGCCCCAACCTGACACCTTCTAGATGTTGGACTACAGCTTCCAGCATGCCTCAGCCAGCAATCTGGAGGGTGCCAGGTTGCAGAATCCACTCTAACTAATGTGTGGGCCACAACTGGCCTATGGACCTTATGGGCCCACAGAGATTACCCATCTGGCCAGTGGAGGCTTGGGCTCCCTCTGTAAGCACTGCCCACTCCCTTTCCTAAGGCACACCCCTCCCCAAGCCCTGCCCATTGGTACAGAGGCTACTGGGGGCTTTAGGAGGAGGCAGGGAGAGGAAACTTCTTGTTATTTTCAATCACAGATTGGAGATAACAAGGGGAGTGGTGGCTCTCCACTCATCTAATACCTGAAGGAGCTCCTGAAAGCAAAGGATGCATGGAGCTGGGTAGCTGGGCTGCCTAGCTTCACCTGCTCCATGTCCTCTCCCTGATGTAGGGATGATGGAGGAATGCATCAAGGGGGTCATGTTCGCCGAGCTTACATGCAGCTTGGAGCCTGGACTCTAGCTCGCTTACGTGCAACCTGGCCCAATTTGATTTGTATCAAGTCAGGCCAGCTCATAAATTTTCATGCAGTTTCCCCCACCCCAAAATGGCATTTACACAAATTGCAGCTGCAATTTGCATAATTGATGTAAATTCTGGCCATAATTTGTACAAATTAGAGCCATAACATACTTAATTTGCACAAATTGCTAGGAAAATTTGCACAAGTTAAGCATATTTACTTCCACGATTTGCACAAACTACATGAAGTACAGCCCCAAATTTGTGTAAATGAAGGGGGGAACATGAAAGTTTTCAGATTTGGGGGAAAAGCCCCTGCCAATAGGGATGGATGGACTCATCTCCACCTGTCCCATTGGGTGATCGACAAGCCTCTGTTGCCACCTTCCCCACTGAGCTGTGCCGCGGGAGCTACAGGATAGCTCAGTGACCACTCAGGAAGCTCTGCGAGGCCTTCGGTCACCTTACCAAGTTGTCATTGTGTGCGGAAATTGCAGCTCGGTTTCTTCCGCAAAGGGGTCTTTACACCTGTAATGCTGAATCATCACCCCTTTAATGAATCATCCACAGATGCAACTTTAGATTTGTGGAAGTAACAGAGCTGCAATTTCTGCACACAATGGCGACTCAGTAAGGCAATGGGTGGCCTCGTAGAGCATTCCACTGGTCGCTGGGTGGGCAAGCAAGCCCCCCACAGCCCAGCAAGCAGGGTCCGGTGGTCAGGCCAGGGGGGGGGAGTCTGTTGGACTCCACCCCCTCCTCGGACTCTTGAGCCATCCCTACCTGCCCCTGCTTGCAAATGCAAGCCAAGCCAGGGCACTGTGGAAATTCGGCAAGCCCCCAAAGGGCCGGATTTCCCCATGAGAGCCATCCCTACCTTCATGGGAGAAAGCATTCCTGCATTGAGCAGGGGGTTGGACTCAGTGGTCTTATAGCCCTCTTCCAAGCCTACTATTCTATGATTCTGTGATTCTAAGGCACAGTGTAGGTGAAACAACTCTGATGTGCACAGGCTTTCACCAATGCGAGAGGACACATGTACAGCAACCCCAGTTTCTGGCAGATGTGCTGAGCAGAACATCTACTCAGTGCACCCACCAGAAACTAAATGACAGAAGAGGGCGTGGCCACACCTCTTTGACATCAGGGGGTGTAGCCACACCCTTTTGATGTCATTCCACCCTGGTTTTGGTTGCCGACCCCCACTCTGACTACGTGAATTGTCCGTTGCAACTGGATCTCCTGAGTTCAAGTCCAGGAAGCCTTCCCATTGGCCCATGGAAGCTCTTTAGGATGCAGAGTTTGTTCGCCTCTGTTTGCACAGACTCCTGTGATTGATTCCCCCACACCATTGGCCCTTTGCTCTGCCTCCCAATCCCTGCCTGGCTTTCTTGCCCTTCATTTCCATTCATATCAGTTTGCCTTTCTGTCAAAACTGTGGCAACATGACCTGCACTCCTCATTGCGAGCATGCGAGGGGTTTGCCTCTGAAAAAGGTATTGGCAAGCCTCACTGGGTTGCTATCTTGCCATTTAACTGCACATGCCTGTGAACAGCAAAGAAGGAACCATCGCAGGTTGAAAATAAAGTAGGTGATGCTCTTTAATAGTAATATGTCATGTCTGGCCTTTTTGTTTGTTACAATGGCACTTACAATTGCAGCCAACTGTTGTTGGAGCTGCTTGTGGTTTAATTAGCCAATAACTTGGATCCTGATGCCATGTATCAGGAGGCATTATTAAATAGATTCTGCTGGTTTAACTCAGCACAGGGAAAGCCTGTTGGGAGTATGCAAGAAAAGGAATGGGAGCTTCAAGATCTGCAGTTGTATGGGACTAGAAACCTCTTTTTAATGCACTGCATTGTAATGCATCATGGGTGTGGATGAGTGAACCTGTTAAAGCACAGTCCTGTCTGAATGCCTATCAGCCTCTGAACTTGGAGGCTGATGGGCATCCTATGGAGAACAGGAGAACTACAGAGGTGGTTGTCATCGCCATGATTCCTCTGCTCTGCATTTTTGCTAGATGGACGTTTTTGCCCATCCAGCTAGGGCTCTCTGGAGGGGGAGGGAAGGAGGCTGGGGACAGCTCATAACTCTGCTTCCCCACTTCCCTCCCCTCCCCACCCACAGAACCACCCCCTTCCACTGCTTTTCAAGGTCACTTTTGCAAGCTCGGACAGGCAGCTGGTGCAGTTCTTTCCATGCTGGCTGCAAGGTAGAAGGGAAGGGGACAGGGGGCTCAGACTCCTGGGCCATCTCCAATCTTGGATCCAGGAATCCAAACTATTTTATGGCTCCATAGACAGTGTCTATGGGGTTTGATTTCACTCGTGTTCTTATTTTTGTGCTACTAAGTTTGTTCTGTTGTATTTCCACATCAGATTATGAGATAGATGGATAATAGGTAGATATCCCACATGGAATTTTGTACACATTTTTGAACCAGTTGATGGGAGTTCGAATTCATCAACAGGTTCAATTCTATTGCCATAGGCTTGAATCAGGATAAAAGGTCTTTATCACACTACATGGGTTAATTGGCTTACCTAGTGGCAGGACGTTTGTGTTATCAGCAGCAACTGTACCGTGAATTACCACTGTTAATAATATGATTGTCACAGCCAGTACTGTCTGCATTTAATTTCCTTCTGACCTCAGTTTTTACAATCTTTCTCCCCTTCCCTCACCCCCCATATATACTGTATATAAACCAGAACCTCCATAATATCCCATGCATTCAATGAAGTGGGCTATAGTCCATAAAAATGTTTGCCAGAATCAATGAGTTAGTCGTTAAGGTGCCACAGGGCTCTTTGTTGTTTTTGCTGCTGCCCTCTGAAAATTGTTACAGAAAATATGGTAATCCTTAGACTTTAGATTTCCAAAGCTTGGAGTGATGGATATATATGTCCATTGGTTAAAAACTGGACACTCTACCAGTTGCATCTGGTATTGGTCACTGATATAGACAAGATGTTGGACTGTTGTTTTGGCCCAGTAAGCCTTTTGTGTATTTTTCTATAACTCTTTCTTTTGCTGTGGCTTTAGATTCTCATATATAATTGTCATGCACTCCTTAATCAAAGTGTGCTCTCCAGTTAAGCGCTTCCCATCCCCCATTTTCTGCCTCATTCTCCCCATTGAATTTTTCACCTTCATTATACAAGTTATGAAATACCTTTTGAAAATTGATTTTTTTTTCACACAATGCAAGCAATTAGCAATTAACCAACCTTATCACTTGTTGTCTCCCATTTAACCCATCAGCTCAACTATGCTATGGCCTCAACCATTTTGCCAGCCTCGATTTTTGATAAATTGCCATCCTGGGAGTGCAGATTTCATGATTCATGTGCTTATTGGAGTATACATTTCTCTCCTGGTACTTCAAGAGGAGAATTTCAAACAGAATCTATGGACATATTAACATTTTTAGGAGCTTTCCTCTTCCATCTATCCCATAGTCCTTATAATTTGTGGATATATATCATTTTGGAGCACAAAGTACGGTGGTTACATTCATGCATTTATTTATGATGTTTGTATACCCTTGTTCAAAATCAATTTACAAACCTAGGAAGCTGCCTTAAGCAAGGGCAGGGAATTTGTCTGTCAAGCCCAACACTGCCTGCCCTGATTGGCAAAAGTGCTATGAAGAGCCATGTCGTGTTCTTGTAGGCCTTTTGTCTCTTAGGGATGTACGGATGGTGTAAAATCCATTGCATCTGTGTTTCGTGGGTTGTCAGGTGCCTTTTGTTCCAGCATCCACCCATCGCTGGAATCAGATTTTTCTGTTTCTGAATTTGCCCAAATTCACATTTGCACAATATTGCACATGCAAAAATGCACAAATCCCCCCCCCCCCCGCCTCCCCGGCGTGTTTTCATGCTTTAGCCTATGGGGGAAATACACACTTTTGGCCAGGTTTTTTTTTTTTTAATGTGTTTTCTTCTATAACACAAGTTGTGCAAAATTTGGGAAAGTTCGAAAACCAGTCCAAAAGTCTGCGGAATATGCCCACCAGTCTGTTGCAGAATCTGGGGGTCAGATTCATGAAAATCTGAACTCATTTGGTTCTGTCGTGGATTTCTCTGACATTTCTATCTCAAATCCTTTTAAGTGAGCTGTAGGGAACTGAACCTGCAGCCTTCTGCATGGAAAGCATGTGCTCAACCACTGAGCTGTGCTATCTCCCCAGTGCTGTCTGAAGACATTTTGTTGCCTAAGGTGAAAGATAAGATGCCTCACACCCCCTTTCCATGTGCAGAAGCCAACCAAACTGGCTGTTGAATCTTACTTCACCATGGATGATAGGACTTCATCTGTGGAGGCTGGTGGCTCTGATAGCTCCTTTAGAGTTCTGGCTGGTTCCGACTGAAACATGGAGTGGATTCACCATCCCACTGATATTGGAGCCACCAGGCTCCACTGGACTGCATCCTGAACTGCACCTGAGTGTAGCAGGCTTGCTTAGGAGGTGCTGAGCATGTCGTGATGCACACATGGCACCGTCCCCCAACATCTTGCTGACACCCCCCGACCCCAGCACCTGCTGCCTGAGGCAGCTGCTGGTGAGAGCTAGGCTCCCCGGCTCCTCAGGCAACTCAGCATGACAGTCCTTTCCCATTCTGGCATGTTTCCATAGATCACGTTCCACAGATACGCATCCCAAAGACTTGTGAAATAGCTTGCAGCACAGAATCATAGAATAGCAGGGTTGGAAGGGGCCTACAAGGCCATCGAGTCCAGCCCCCTGCTCAGTTCAGGAATCCAAGTCAGAGCACTTCAGCTCCACGCTACAAACAACTGGCTTCTTCTCAGTAAGGGCCCCTCAACTGGACTCTGGAAAGTCAGTCTGAAGCTAAATTCTTTCAGTGTTGTGGTTCCTGGCAAAAGATTGATGGACGCCCATAAACTCAACACCAAATTGTCCTAAAGAAGAGTTCGTAGAGTGACTAAGAGGCTTCAGACCTGGTAGATATCCGAGCATAAAAGATGTTGATTTCTGCAAGGTCTCAACAGCTAGAGTCTACCAGGGCTGGCCTAGTGAATGCCTCCTTCTGACCACCATTCCCTACCTGAACTTCTTGCCTGTGACCACAGAGCAGGCCGCAGGGGGCAGTGCTGCTCCTGCTTCTTGATTTGATGTCTCACTCTGGGTGATGTGCTGGGGGTGATCCCCCCTCTGCTCAGAATCCTCTCGTTCTCTGGTTCCCATTGTCTTGAGCACTAGTCACGGGCATGACATGAAGCCTTTTCTGGCAGCTAGGCCAGATCTGAAGCTGCACTCCCCGTGGTCATGTAATCAGTCGCAGAGTCAGGCCGTGCCAGGTTCCCAGGCCCTGAGGGTTCCGCTGTGTTACTGGAGTCTAAGTCATCCCTCGCTGATTCAGAATAAGACCCTGACTCCTCAGTGCTAAGGCCCTCTGCCATGCTTGGGCCCATCTCCATGCTGCCTCACCCTGTGTAACAGTAGAGCCAATCCTGCCTCTCCCCAGTGTAAAGTGGTTTACAGTATAGAAACATCATCATGTATAGGGATGTACGAATCCCTTACGTGGTTCCGGTCCGGGGCTTCGGTGGTGGTAGGGTGAGGCGATCCGTCCCTCCCCCCAGAATCTTCCCCAGCTGGCTCTGCTCCGCGGCAAGGCCACAGAGCCGCCAGCCAGGGTTGGCCGCAGCCAGATTTCCAGCTGCTGCCGGGCTGCTGCAGCCACAAATGGTGGCTGTCATAGTGTCCACCATTTGCGTCCTTGCATTAAGCCGTGATAGGCTACATAAGTATTTATGTAGCCTATCACGGCAAAAGGAAGGGATGCAAATGGCAGCTGGTACGCCATTTGTGTCCCTGCCTTTTGCCGTGATAGGCTACATAAATACTTACGTAGCCTATTATGGCAAAGAGCAGGGGCGTAAGTGGTGTAGCGGCTGTCATTTGCACCCCTGCTCTTTGCTGTGATAGGCTACGTAAGTATTTATGTAGCCTATCACGGCCTAATGCAGGCACGCAAATGGCGGCTGCTATGATGGTCATGATTTGCGGCCTCAGCAGCCTGGCAGCGGCCAGAAGACGAGCTGGAGCCACTGCTGCCGCTGCTGCTACATCCGCTGCCACATCCGCCACTGCCGCATCCACCGCATCTGCCACCACAGCATCCACCGCCACGTAGGTCTGTTCCAGGGGGGATTTTGGGGGGTGGCGGAGGGGGGAGGATTCGAAAGAATCCGGCCTCACTGGAGTCCATGGCAGAATTCTCCAGCACCCCTAATCATGTATAACAGCTTAAACAACACCAGACACAAAATAGAATTACAATCACTCCACAGGTTCTTATCAAGAAGCAGCCGCCAAAGCTGAAAATGAGTCAGTTATGGATCTGAGTTGCACATCTCACCACCAGGAAGACATTCCACATTGCTGAGGCCACTACTGTGAAGGTCCAGGTGCTAGGAAATTCAGGTACTGAATCAGTAAAATATGCAGTTCTCAACAGGACCTCTCTAGCAGAACTGAAATGGAAGCTTATAAGAAGACGGCCTTCTGTGGAAGGAGCTGTTCCTTCAGATACTTCAGTACCGGAGCACGAACTCCCCTAATGTTCTGTTCCAAAGCACAATGGTTTTTCAAGCCCAAGTTGAATTCCCACAGGAGTTCAAGTCCAGGTAGAACCTTGGGCAACTCCAAGTGGAGCTTAGGCTGGGGAGACCCACACAAGCAGAACAGGGTCAGATGTTGATTCAGCAGCAGGAGTGGGCAGAAAGTAGCTCTCCAGATGTTTTGGACTTCAACTCCCAGCATTCCTAACCATTAGGCAGGAGCTTCTAGGAATTGAAGTCCAAAAACATCTGGAGATCTACCTTCTGCCCACCCCGGGTCTAGAGTTCTCCAAGGATTTAGGACTGTGACTTAGTCTAGGTGGTTAGAACCTGCTGGGGAAAGCCTCTGTACTTAAGCAAGCATTGGTTCAGATGTCACCAGGGGGACTAGGGTCTGTTGTGGCTTCTGGCCTGGAGTCCTCACACTCCACGGCTGAGGGTAGCACAACTTCTGCAGCTTCAGGAGGAGGTGGCAACATGAGCAACTTGGGTTTTGCATGTGAAGGCAGTGAAGGGCAATCCAGTTCCCCACTTCCCCTCCTCCTCAGAATCTCTGGATCCATCCCCCACATGTGTCGATGAGGTCATCATACCCATCAGACATGGCTTCCTCTTTCATTTTGATGGAGGAACATAATACTTTGCTTGATATATAGGGATGAGCAAACCCACCCCCATCCATGCTGCACCATTTGCCCTCATCAGACCCCCGCTGGCCACTCAACCCTGCTAAATAGACCATTTATGCCTGTAATGTTGTGCAAATGGGCCTCTTTAGGGCTGCCATTTACGTAAAATTGGCCTTTATGGAAATGGACAAGTTGCCATTTTGTGCAGAATGGCGGCTTGGTGGAGCAGTGGGGCCTGTCAGGATTCTCTTAGCTCCCACTTCAATGCCCAAACATACACAGATGAGAGGCTTCAGTCTACAGCTTTTAATCCATTACTTCATAGGGTCATACAGATGCAAATTCTCAGAGAACTCTCCATCCACAAAGGAATGCCTTCAGGGGATCTAAATGGAATTTATGAGAGCTGACTGCCATTTGAAGAGGGAGGCGGTCTCTCTAGCCTAACTTAAGGGGGGAAGGTCCTAGGGATGGCGGAGAATTCCGCCACAGATTTCAGTGAGGCCGAATGCACTGGCATTCGGCCCCCTGAAACCCATGGCGGAACGGCCTCCCCCCCACCCCCCCACAGATTCCCCCCCTGGGACAAAGCTTACCTGGTGCAGATGTTGCGGCGGCGGTGGCTCCGGTGGCGGCGGCGGCTGGTCTTTCGACTGGCTGCCGCAGCTGCCATTTCCATCTGTCCTTTGCTGTGATAGGCTGCGTAAGTATTTATGTAGCCCATCACGGCGAGCAAAAACAAAACAAAACACCCGCGTACGCAAATGGCAGCAGCTACGGCACCATTTGCATTCCCTTTTTTAAGCAGTTTTAGCCTACATAAATATTTACGTAAGCTATTATGGCGAAAAAAAGGGGAATGCAAATAGCGTAGTGGGTGCTATTTGTGTTCCCCTTTTTTTCACCGTAATAGCTTACGTAAATATTTACGTAGGCTAAAACTGCGAAAAAAGGGAACGCAAATGGCAGCCGCTGTAGCCGCCACCATTTGTGTACGCTGTTGTTGTTGTTTTTTTGCCCAGCCATTAAATACTTACGTAGCCTATCACGTAGCCTATCACGGCAGCCTGGCTGGACGCAAATGGTGGCCACTATGGTGGCCACCATTTGCATCCGCAGCAGCCCATCCATGGACAGAACTCCGGCTGCGGACAGCCCTAGCCAGCTGCTCCGCGAAACCGCCGCGGAGCGGAGCTGGCCAGGCAGGATTCTGGGGGGGAGGACTGGATCACCTCCCCCCCCTCGAGGATTCCAGGGGGAGGGACGGAGCACCTCCCCCCCACCGCGAATCAATTCCGCAAAAAGATAAGTGACTTTCGTACATCCCTAGGAGGTCCCTTTCTTGTCATGAGGCCTCTAAGTGCAGTTTTTCATGCAAGGCCAATTGGGTAGACCATCTAAGTTCTGCCCCTGCCTTCTCTCTCTTTGCTCTGCGCCTGCACCTGGCATCCATTAGGTCAACCTCCTGTTCATTGACTCTCATGGGGGGTGGGGGCTGAAGAGGGACTCTCAAGCTCAGCCATCTGTACATTTGTAACCTGAGAAGCTGCCCTACTCATATCTGGACTAGCCTGGGAAAACACCTCCCCCATGTCTGATGGTTCTCCTTCAGAATCTGAGCTGCTATCCCACTCCCTGCACTCAGAAATGCCCCTGACAGGGCCCACCGCACTTGCCTGACTCAGTGCATGCCGAGTTAGGCAAGTGTGGCAGTCCACGAACTCTGGTCCGGGGGGCTGAGCTGGTGGTAATCCTCTGAGCTCGAGCCCCCAACCAGACTCCCCCACTATCCCTATTGGTACACATTGGGGGTGCACAACCTCAGGCCTGGAAGCCAAATCTGGCCTTCCTGGGATCTCAATGTGGTCCTCTGTGGTTTCCTGGCTCCTGTGCAATTTCTCCCAAATTCTAAAATGTTTAAATGCCCCCCCCTAAGGCTAAATTGCATGTTTGGCCCCATCCAGTTTTGTCTTCAGTGCTGTCCTCTACTGGAACGTTGACCTCAAGTGCACCTCCAAAAAGGAATTTGGCCCTTGGGCTGAAGGAGGTTCAACACCCATGGACATGCTTATTTATGGAAATAGATAAGGAGCCGCTATGCACACAAATCTTGCCTATGTGCATGGGAATGCATGGGAACCCTTAGGTGCACAGCATCAATTTTTCTAGCCTGAGCAGGTTATATCTGTCATAAACAGACTTCTGTTTCCCTAGTAAGGAACTGGGGTGGTGTGTGTGTGTGTGTGTGTGTATGTGTGTGTGTAAGACACGATTCAATTACTTAGCTCAATTATACCCTTGTACCTATTTGCTTACTTAGCCTGAAGGCAGGGAGGGAAGGAGGGGCATAAACCTTGTGGTACTTCGGCCATGCCACATTTGTTGTTAAGTGATGGATAAAATCAATTCACAAGCCAGGAGTTAAATCTATAAATAAAAACATCCCTGAAAGTCTGTGCGGCTTCAGGTGGTTGGAAATTATTTTCTCAGACTGGCCCTCATTATGTACTCCATCCCTGGTGTGATTTTGTTGTTAAAGCCCCTGTCACTCTGAAATTATTTATTCCCTTCCCCATGCAAAGTCTCTGACTTGTCTGTCACCCATAAAGCAGAGAGATGCTTAGCTTTACTGCCTAGTGTTTGGCTTGTAGAAGCAGTGTTGCTCTTCTCTCAGTTTTCTAGCATGGAAAGTAAGAACATAAGATCATAAGAAGAGCCCTGCTGGATCAGACCCAGGGTCCATCTAGTCCAGCTTTCTGTTGACACAGTGGCCAATCAGCTGTTGGCCAGGAACTCACAAGCAGGACAGGAGTGTGGCAGCACCCTACCACCCATGTTCCCCAGCAACTGGTGTACATAGGCACACTGCCTCTGGTACTGGAGGTAGCACATAGCCCTCAAGCCTAGTAGCCATTGATAGGCTTTTCCTCCAGGATGGGAGAATTAGGACTGTCTGAGTGTTTGGGTGTGGGTGAGCTAAGGATCTGGAAGGAATGTGAATTTTTGATAGTGAAGAACTGATCCCGGAGTGTAAGGATCAGACTAGGGGCTGCTGATCCCTCCCAGAATCAGTGGGACATGAGCTTGGGGTTTTCCTTCTGACCTGTATCCTGATGTCCCTGTTCTATTTTCAGCTATTGATGGGGACAACTCCCCCTGTCGGGCTCAGAAGAAGTAACTATTTCCCCCAAATTCAAAGGAATAGTTTAATTATTCTGATCCCAAATTGGACCTTGTTAATGTGGTGACCCCAATAATATCACCAGGAGCACAAAAGGGTCAGATCTTCCTCTCACACCCAGTAACCCTACAAAAAACTCAATCCACCCTCTGTCTGCCAGTCTGCATACTGCCCACCTTTTCCCTGGGTTGCTTTTCCAAACGTAGCAGAAGGGACAGAGAGATCTTTCCCACCCCTCCTCTCTCTGATGCCTGGCATGCTACTACAGCGGCATTCCAGGGACCAGGGGAGCACCGGGGAGTGCAATTTTCCAGTCCTACTAAAGTGCAGTAGAATGGGAGGCCTCAAAAGGGAGCTCACTTTCCTCTCCAGCTTAGTTTTCAATCCGAGCTGAAGAAGAACTGGAGCCATAAGACTTGCCTCATATTGAGACAAGCAACATGATCTCACCAAGATTGGTTCTGTTTTCTGAGTTTGGGGTTTTATGTGATACTGAAAATGATCCCTCTCCCTCCAGGTAGCCCATTGATTCCATCCCTGGTCTGGCTATAAATACATGAAGAAAAGTCCTGAATCTTTGCCTGGGCAACAGCCATATTCTGGTCGTGGCTGTAACTTCCTAGTTCCTATTAAGGCTTCTCTGTAGGGATGTTGGAGAAATGTGAGATGGACTAAAATGAGCTGAGATTCCTAAGAATCCAACCTGCAGAATCCATTGCAGAGCAACCCCCTCAGGCTGCATGGAGTCTGTGGACTTCCTGATTTTTTTTTTTTAACTTTTCCAAGATTTATGTATTCATGGGAAAATACACACGTTTCCGCAAAGGAAAAGTTGAATGGAACACAGGACAATATTCTAAATGTTACGTACTAAGGTAAAGTATGTAAATTGTTACAACACCTCTTACACAATCATTTACGTATTTTTCCACACAACGAAAAAAATGCAGCCTTCTGTGAGCAGATGACAGAACAAAAGGCACTTGACAATCCATGAAACACAGACGGAGTGGATTTTACACAGTCCATCCATCCCTCCTTCTCTGACTGTCTAGTCCTCTTGCCCACCTGTTGCCCACTTAAGGGAAAAAACATCCAAACCCACACATCCTCAGACTCTACTTAGGGATGTATAAGAAATGTGTTTCAGTTCATTTTTTATCAGGATTTTACCCAGTTTGCACCTTCTGGACTGAACGTGGACCCGGACACAATCTGCAGTTAAAGTCATACATTTCTGAGCTTGCAGTGTGATTTGGGGACCAAAGAAAATGTGTTTGATGGCGTGTGTACATTTGGAAAATGCACACAGATATGCTTTAATCAATGGGAGAAGAATGGGTACATTTCAAAGACCCACACAACTGATGTGCACGTTTGGAAAAAAAATACAAAAATATGCATGGATTTTCATATAGAAAGGAAAAAACAAAGCTCTCAATCTGTTCTGGACTTGAGTTCGAACTAGGGTTGGCGGAGAATTTCTCCCCGAAACTTCGGGGGGCCGAGCGCCAACATGTTCGGCCCCCCGAACAAGTTTCGGGGAGAAATTCTCCGTACCCCCCCACCCCCCGCACCCCCCCCGAGACGGGACTTACCTTTGGCGAATGTCCCTCCCGGCGGCGGGTCCGGCCGGCGGTTCGGCGGGTGTTCGTCCGGGGCGGGAGCGGCAGCCGTTCTTTCGACCGGCTGCCGCCGCCACCACCATTCCAAGAAAAGAAAAGAAAAAAAACGCCCCCGTGATAGGCTACGTGACGATTAACGTAGCCTATCATGGCTAGATTTGCAAAGTCAGCCGTGATAGGCTACATAAATCGTCACGTAGCCTATCACGGGTGACTTTAAAAAAAAAAAAAAGCGCGTACGGATAATGGCGGCCCCCATAGGGAGCCGCCATTCCCGTTCCTTATTTGGTCGCTGTAGTCTACGTAAAGATTTACGTAGACTACAGCGACCAAATAAGGAACGCGAATGGCGGCTCCCTATGGGGGACGCCATTTGCGTACGTGGCTTTTTTTTTTTTTAAAGTCACCCGTGATAGGCTACGTGATGATTAACATAGCCTATCACAGCTGACTTTGCAGATCTAGCCGTGATAGGCTACGTTAATCGTCACGTAGCCTATCACGGGGCATTATTTAAAAAAAACTTTTTAGTTCGCGGCCGGGTGAGGCGAGGTGCCTCCTCCCCGGCCTGAATTTCGGCCGGGTGAGGCAGGAAGCCTCCCCCCCGGCCTGAATTTCGGCCGGGCAAGGTGGGAAGCCTCCCCCCCCGGCCTGAACTTCACAGGGGGAGCAACGAAGCACCTCCCCCCCACCGCGAAAAGCTTCGAGGACAGGTAAGTGACTTTTGTCCATCCCTAGTTCGAACCAGCTTGAGATGGAATTTGGAGAACTTCAGAGTAGAGGTGTGCACAAATGGCCTCTCAAAATTCTCCAGCCTATTCGTAGGGATGTCAGAGAATTTTGCCATGAATCTCAGGGAGGCCGAATGCCAGCACATTCGGCCCCCTGAAATTGGTGGCGAAACGGTCTGCGCCCCCGCCCCCCACGGGACGGGACTTACCTTGGGCGAATCCTCCTGGCGGTGGCGGCTCCGACCAGCTGCCACCGCCGCCGCCATTTCCAGTAAAAAAAACAAAAAAACAAAAAAACAAAAAAACGTGATAGGCTACGTAAAGATTTACGGAGCCTATCACGGCTAGATTTTTAAAAAATACCATGATAGGCTACGTAAATGTTTACTTAGCCTATCACTGCTGATTTAAAAGAAAAAAAAATGTGCGTATGCAAATGGTGGCACTCGTGGGCGCCGCCATTTGCGTTCCCTATTTTGACACGTCTTAGTCCACGTTCCTTATTTTGACACGTCTTAGTCTACGTAAACATTTACGTAGACTAAGACGGCAAAAATAAGGGGAACGCAAATAGCGTAGATGCCGCCATGGGCGCCACCATTTGCATACGCAGATTTTTTTTTTCTTTTAAATTTTTTCTTTTAAATCTTTTTGCCTTTTGCGCACCCGGCCGGCCAGGATTCGGGGGGGGGAACGGAGCGCCTCCCCCCGCCAGAATTTCAGGGGGGGGACAGAGCGCCTCCCCCCCACCTCGAATCAAATTTCGTTAAAGTTAAGTCACTTTCGTACATCCCTACTTGTGGGCAGAGAAATTGGGGGGGGACAATTTCACCTAATTTCTCTCAGGGAAGATAGATTCTCCAACAGTTGCTCACAGATAGGGCTCACTATTGGCGGGGGTTGTAGCAATTGGCAACAGCCTCAACTATGTTGAGGCTTCCACTTTTCTCAGGCAGAATTTTGAATTTATTTTGGTTTTTGAGCTTACCTATCACTGCAAGGTGGCTGAGGGTGCTGTGTGTGTTTTCTCTCTCTAATACACATCTCCCCATTGCTCTGCAACCTCCCAGGCCACTTCCTGAACTGAAAAAGCCCCATGGGAGGAATTACCTCATGATGCCTTCCTCAAGATGGCTCTAACTGAAGTGTGGGAAGCTGAGAAGGCTGCAGGATGCCATAGAGACCATTGTGCAATGAAAGACAGGACAATAACACACATTCCATGGCTACCTCATAAGTAAAGGAAGGACAAGAACCCCAACCCATGAGAATTTCTCCCAAATTTCTTCTCCTTTGAATTTCTTTTTGGAAGCAATTTCTTTTCTATCGTATTTATGCATGCATGCATGCATGCATGCATGTATTACATTTATATCCCATCTTTCTTCCATTGTGGAACTCAAGGTGGCTTCATGTGGTTCCCTGGTGAGCTCCCCTCCAAGCACTGAGCTTCAGGAAGGTGGCTGCCACATATGCCTTCAGACCATGTCCTAGAAATTGAATGAGAATGGTCAGAAAACATGGGGGAGATATTTTCAACACAGCACTACTTCAGAGAGGTTGAGCTTTGCTGATTTGCACATCCTTACTAGATAGGGATAGTCTGGCCACAGTGATCCATGTACTGGAAACCTCAAGGTTGGATTACTAGAATGTGGTTCATGTGGGCCTTCCCTTGAGACTGGTCCAGAAACTGCAGCTCATACCAAATTCAGCAGTTAGTTTGCTGAGTGACACCTGGTTATTATGAGCATGTTATGCCTTTGCTCCGAGAGAACTGCAGAGAACTTTGCTCAGATAATTTTGCTTCGAGAACTGCACTGGCTGTCAATATATTAGCAGGCCAGATTCAAGGTGAAGTTATTGACATATAAGGCCCTAAACACCTTGGGATCAGGTTACCTGAGAGAGCACCTTTTTCCCATATCAGTGTGCCCATTCACTGAGATCTACAGATCAGGACTTACTGGTTGTCCTATCGCCTGCATAGGCATATCACATGGCAAACTGAGGGAGAGCCTTTTATTTTGTGACACCCCACCTTTGGGATTCTCTTCCCCCTGTAGTATGACATCCTTGACAATGTTTAGGTGTCTGTTGAAAGCTTATCTGTATAGCCAGGCATGTACAGATTTTAATATCCAGCTTGTGATTTGCACACCCCTAATTCTACTGCACTAATTTGCCACTGGGAAAACAGCATCTTTTCAGTCTTCAGAAAAGCCACATCCTAAAAAAGATGGGGAGGTTCCATTGCTCAATGGCAAAGCAACGTTTTGCATGCAGAAGGCCCCAGGGTTCATCCCCGGTATCTCCAAGTCTGAAGGATCTCAGGCATAGACCTCCACATGAGACAAGGACAAGCCAGAATAGACAACTCTGTGATAGCTTGAGTGACGTTTTGGCTCAGTTTAAGGGAGCTTCAAATGCCCTCCATACCATCCTTTTATTGGTATGGATGCCATCCTGGGGAGCATGGCAACATTAATAGGATTCAATCTTCCTAGTGACATTGAGAAAAATGTTTCAGAAGGAGCCAGGAAGGCTGGAGAAAAATTAGTCTCTTTGCTACTTGATTAATGGGTTGATTCTATTAAATAAAATCACTTCATTGTTAAGTGTGGCAATAAAGTTCAGGGGATTAAAATCAATGCAGCCACTGTTTCCCCTGTCACTGAGTCAGGGGCTGCTGTTCACAATGGGTGACAGAGTGCCAGGAGTCCCTGCCAAGGGGAAGGAAGGTGAAGCTCACAGGTGGAGTATGCAGTGGTGAGATAGATAGAATTATTCTTTCACACAACTAGAAGAACAGGGGCAGCCTTACCATGAAGCAATGTGAAGGAGTACTAGCAGCAAGTTGTAGATTCTAGAGCTGTGCAAACATGGGCTCTCAACATTCCCCCCCTCCATTTGTGGGCAGAGAAAGTGTGGGGACAGTTTCTCACAGGTAGGGCTCACCATTGGCAGGTGTTGTAGCACAGCTAGCTTGCTTCCTTCTTTCTGTTGACTGCATAGGCTGAACTTATAAAACACACTGAGATTTAATAAAAGATCTCCAGCCAGCTGAAATACATCCTTCAGCTTTTAACTGCAAATGCAAAGCACCTTGCTTGCAATGAAGTGTTACCATTTGAACTGCTAGTGTGAAGTAGGAACCTTTTCAAAGAAAAGAAACGAAGTGTATCCACCTTGAGAGCTTCAGCTATTGGGCAGTATAGAAATGTAATATATAAATAAAATACATAAATATATCCAGTCTCTGCTTGGTTATTTTCCTCATTATCTCACTTCCTTTATGCTTAGTTGTCAGAAATGCTAGTGAGATTTGAAAGCCTTGTGAATGTGATCACCTCTTTCACTTCCCAGAGCAAGAGGGGATCAAGGGTGCTCCACCAGATGACTTAATAACTCCTGCTTTGAAAGAAGTCCTGGAGCCTTGCTCCCTAATGTTCCCCCTCCACTACAGACATGATAATAGTTTGTTTTATTTTATTCCCAGGTTATTTTGCAAGGTGTGGGGACCAAGGTTGAGAGATACTTACCTGAGACAATGAGCTTGAGCAAAGAAGGCCACCCTGTATCCATTAGACAATTTGGTGTCTCAGCTAGATTTGAACTGGAGGTCTCAAGCTGAGAAAGATTCCACAAGCCACTGAGCTCCTGAGACAGCTGGGGCCCTGAACAAATCAATTCTGTAATGGAATGGTTGTGATCTTTTATCCTCCTCCTCATTTTCTGAGACTATCAATCGGAGTCTCAGCTGGAGACGCGGCTGGGGAATTTCTCTAGATATAAGCACTCCACTGTCTCATTAGGAGCTGTGAAAAAGCTGTGGATGAAAATCAAGCAGAGACAAAGATGGGGCAGAATGGGGGTGGGGAAGTTAGATCACTCCACACAAAAGGAAATACCAACTTCTTCATTCCTCAGTTTCCTCCAGCAAAAGACCTCAAAAAGTCATGGGTGGTGATGGTGGTGGTTTTTTAAAAAAATCTCTTTGTGAAAGTTGAGGACAGGTTGCAGTCATGTGGTGGGGGTGGATGTCCAGACCAGATCTCATTCTCATGGCCCTTCCAAGGTCACCCCGCCTCCAATCATAGACCCTCAAAGTGGGGATGTGCAAATCAGCAAGCTGGCCAAAGTTCTCTGAATTCCATCTTGAAGCTCGTTCCGACTCAAGTCTGTGTCAGATTGCAAGCTTTGTTTGTTTCCCTTTTGCAAATATATTTGTGTGTATTTTCTCAAATGTGTGCATTAATTGTATGCATCTTTGAAATGTATTCATTCTTCTCCCATTGATTAAAGCATATTTATGCACATTTTTCAAAAGTATGCACTTTTTTCACGTACATTTTTCAATTGTACGCATGCTGTCGAATTCATTTTTTTGGTCCAGGAATCACATTGCAAGCTCAGATATGTAGAGCTCTGATCGCAGATTGCATCTGAATTCGTGTTCAGTCCGGAAACTGCAAATGGGGTAAATCTTGATAAAAATTGAACTGAAACAAATTGCTCATACATCCTTACCCCAGAGGGGTCTCTGTCACGCTCTAGGAATTTGGACAGCTCCTACCTGCGTTTCTTGTATCTTCCCATTTGCTTGGTTATGGTTCTGCTTGGGTCCTGACATGGGGAACCTCCAAAAGGATCCCGTCATCTGCTGTAGATGCTGATATGTCTATATCCTGCTGTAGTACAGAGGATGCTGATTGTGCTCAGGCCTGTGCTAAAGGACTGACAGTGGCTGCCAGTCTTCTTCTGAGCTAGGTTTAAGGTGTTGGTATTAGTATACAGCCCCTTCATGGATCACTGCCTTGTTGTGGCGAAGGGGCTTGCATAACTCAGTGAAGCCATAAGCTATGCCGTGCAGGGCCACCCAAGATGGACAGGTCATGGCAGAGAGTTCTGACAAAATGTGGTCCACTGGAGAAGGAAATGGCAACCCACTCCACCATTCTTGCCAAGAAAACCCCATGGAACGTATCACAAGGCTAAAAGAGATGACGCCGGAAGATGAGCCCCTCAGGTCGGAAGGTGTCCAATATACTACTGGGGAATAGCAGAGGGAATTTCCAAGTAGTGCCAGAAAGAGTGAAGCGGCTGGGCCAAAGCCGAAAGGACACTCAGCTGTGGATGTGCCTGGTGGTGAAAAGAAAATCCGATGCTGTAAAGAACAATATTGTTTAGGAACCTGGAATGTCAGATCAATGAATCAAGGTAAGCTGGAGGTGGTCAAACAGGAGATGCCAAGATTGAACATCGACATCTTGGGAATCAGCGAACTAAAATGGACAGGCATGGGCGAATTTAACTCAGATGACCATTACTACTGTGGACAAGAATCCCTTAGAAGAAATGGAGTAGCACTCATAGTCAACAAAAGGGTGGGAAAAGCAGTACTGGGGAACAATCTCAAAAATGATAGAATGATCTCAGTATGAATCCAAGGCAAACCATTCAACATCACAGTAATTCAAATCTATGCCCCAACCACTGATGCCGAAGAAGCTGAGGTTGATCGGTTCTATGAAGACCTACACCTTCTAGAACTAACACCAAAAAAAGATGTCCTTTTCATCATAGGGGATTGGAATGCTAAAGTAGGAAGTCAAGAAATTACCGAGATAACAGGCAAGCATGGCCTTGGTATACAAAATGAAGCAGGACAAAGGCTAATAGAGTTTTGTCAAGACAACACACTGATCAAAGCAAATACTCTTTTCCAACAGCACGAGGCGACTGTACACATGGACATCACCAGATGGTCAATATCGAAGTCAGATTGATTATGTCCTTTGCAGCCAAAGATGGAGAAGCTCTATACAGTCAGTCAAAACAAGACCTGGAGCTGACTGTGACTCAGATCATGAGCTTCTTGTTGCAAAATTTTGGCTTAAATTGAAGAACGTCGGGAAAACCACTAAACCATTCAGGTATGACCTAAATCATATCCCTTATGAATATATAGTGGAGGTGAGGAATAGATTTAAGGGAATAGATCTGATAGACAGAGTGCCTGAGGAACTATGGATGGAGGTTCGTAACATTGTTCAGGAGGCTGCAACTCAATCCATCCCCAAGAAAAAGAAATGCAAGAAAGCCAAGTGGCTGTCTGATGAGGCTTTACAAGTAGCTGAGGAAAGAAGGGAAGCGAAAAGCAAGGGAGAAAGGGGAAGATATAGCCAACTGAATGCAGAGTTCCAGATAATAGCAAGGAGAGACAAGAAGGCCTTCTTCAATGAACAATGCAAAGAAATCGAGGGAAACAATAGAATGGGAAAGACTAGAGATCTCTTCAAGAAAATCGGAGATCTCAAGGGAACGTTTTGTGCAAAGACGGGCATGATAAAGGACAAAGAAGGCAGGGACCTATCAGAAGCAGATGAGATTAAGAAGAGGTGGCAAGAATACACAGAAGAACTATACAGGAAAGTTCTTAATGTCCCTGATAGCCATGATAGTGCGGTCACTGCACTTGAGCCGGACATCCTCGAGAGTGAAGTCAAGTGGGCCTTAGGAAGCATTACTAACAACAAAGCTAGCGGAGATGACAGTCTTCCAGCTGAGCTATTTAAAATCCTCAAAGATGATGCTGTTAAAGTGCTGCACTCAATATGCCAACAAATTTGGAACACTGAGCAGTGGCCACAAGACTGGAAAAGTTCAGTTTACATCCCAATTCCAAAGAAGGGCAATGCCAAAGAGTGTTCTAACTACCGTACAATTGCACTCATTTCACATGCCAGCAAGGTGATGCTCCAAATCCTACAAGCTAGGCTTCAGCAGCATGTGAACCGAGAACTACCAGAAGTACAAGCTGGGTTTCGAACAGGCAGAGGATCTAGAGATCAAATCGCCAACATTTGCTGGATCATGGAGAAAACAAGAGAATTCCAAAAAAAGTCTATTTCTACTTCATTGATTGCGCTAAAGCCTTTGATTGACAAAGTCGGACATGACTGAATGACTGAACAACAACAATTAGTATACAGGGATGTCATGAGTGCCTGATACAGGGGTGGAGTCCCCCCCACACACACACTTGGCCCCCTGGACTCCTATCAGTGGACTGTGTGACACTTATAGGACCCATTGGCCGAGCACCATGTGATCCATGAATGGGGGCTGGCCACCCTCTCCTTCTCCGAGTCACCACTGTTACACAAAACGGCATCTCAGGTCTTTCCAGAAAATGAATGTTGCATAGATTGGAGCCATAAAGGGGCCATCTACACAACATTACAGGTGTAAATAGGGATGTTGGAGAATTCTGCCATGGACTCCAATGAGGCCAGATTCTAAGACTCCAACCCCCCGGATTCTGCGGCAGAACAAAAGACTCACCTCCACCACCTGGATCCTACCTGCCACCAGCTGTCCACCGCCAGCCACTGCTGCCTGTCTTCAGACGCAAATGGCATCCAGCATAGCAGACGCCATTTGCGTCCCTGCCTTTTGCCGTGATAGGCTACGTAAAGATTTACATAGCCTATCACAGCAAAGAGCAGGGATGCAAATAGCTATGTAAAAAAGATTTACATAGCCTATCACTGTGAAAGGAAGGGACGGAAATGGCATCAACTATGCTGGACGCCATTTGCTTCCACAGACCAGCCGCAGCCAGAAGTCCGGCAGCGGCTGGATCCGGCCGGTGGCTCTGCGGACTCGCCGCGGAGCGGAGCCAGCCAGGGAGGATTCTGGGGGGAGGACCGGATCACCTCCCCCCCGACCACCCATGGGAGGACGAGGGGGAGTACAATCTGTACACCCCTAGGTGTAAATGGCCTATTTATGCCTGCAATATTGCGTAGATGGTCCCTTTATGGCTGCAATCTACGCAACATTTTCCAGACAGGCCTGAGAAGCCATTTTGCATAACAATGGTGGCTCGGGGAAGGAGCCGGTAGCTCTGTAGTGCTTGCTGGCCACTCACCAAGCTGTCTAGGGGCTCATGCGATGAGTGGGGGTGGGCAACGGTGGCTCAGCAAGCAAGCAGTGTCCCGGGGTGGATTTGAGTCTGTCCATCCCTATTAGTATACAAAGGTCTATACTCAGGACCTTTTCTTTACCTCAAGAAAAGTCTCCCCGTATGCCAGTCTCCCAAGGTGGCCCTGTTCCTCATGCTGTGGGCTATAGAATTTATTTTGGCAATGACACAAAAATGAGCCTTCTCTATGGTGGCACATGCCCTACAGAACGATCTTCTCTCTGCAGTATGCTAGACCTCAATACTGGCATGTTTTAGGCATCTATTAAAATATACCCCCCCTCCGCTTTTACTTTGGCTTTCCCCCAGCCACCAGTATCTTTTGAATCAGTCTCTAATATGGCACTATTTATTTTATTGTATTATATTTATTGAATTCTTTCGTAAACCTCTTCAGGATGTTTGAAAATGAAAAGTATAGAAATATTGCTAATAAATAAATAAGTCATATGGGACCTAAGTCAATTGGGACTTACTCCCTTGTAAGTGAACATTGGATGGCAGCCTAGTTCTCGTAAAGAATTTGGGAGGGGGGAGTTGTATTCCTTCCTCTGTTCTTTACAAGGTGTAACATTCCCTGTTTTAAGGACCATAACAGCTCATGAGATGCAGGGGGAAGTTACTTGTTCTTGGTTCTGCTGTTGAGATGTGTTTTTGCCCTGCTTTTCAAACATGATTGATGTCAACCTCTGATCTCCGGTTGTTATTCTTTCTCACCGGTCACACCTCTTTTGGATTCTCCTCTCTCTCTCCCTCTCTCCCCCCACCTCTCTCTCTCTCAGGGTGCCAGGCTTGGTGAGTAATTTATGTATGACAATATGAGACTAATTCTGTTATTATGTCAAAGGGAAATTGAATCTGGGGGCTTTAGCTCTGCATTGGGAGAAATCTTCAAATGAATCTGAAGAGCGGGGGGGGGGGAAAAGAAACCCTCCGTGTTCAATTCACTCGCTTGTCACCTTGCCTGCCAGATTAAGTCATTATGAAGGGCAGATGGAGCGAGGAGGAGAAATGAGGAAAGGCTAAAAGAGATGGAGAGAAAAGGGGGGGTGGAGGGAGGTGAGGATAAATGGGAAAACAAGGATTCAGAAAAGGGAGCAAAAAACATGAGAGTGAATAATCCCCCCCCCCTTTGTCCTGGAAGGTCGTTTTAATCAAATTGACCTACACATCAACACTGCTGTATCTGATGGTGGGGTGGGGGTAGGAAAGGTTGAATCCCTATGGTATCAGCTCCATCCAAGTTGGTGGTACCTTCTGGAGACCTTCCCCACCCTGTTCAGTGAATCTATTGCATATGCATTGGCCAGTGTACTATTTTGCCCCTGCATGTCATGACTCATGGTGCCTTTATTGTGAGCATGCTCTTCATGATGCTTTGTTTGTGGGATGTCCCAGCCTTCGGCACTAGAGCCCCCAGTGGGTCTTGAATGGTCGACCTCCAGGCTGGTAGGTTGGGAATCAATCTGCTCATTCTCTAGTCTAGCCTTCCCCAACTGGGTGCCCTAGAAGCATAGAATAGTAGGGTTGGAAGGGGCCTACAAGGCCATCCAGAGGCATTGGACTATAGCCCCCCAAATCCCTGAGCCAGCATGTAGGGTTGGGGAATTCTGGGAGTTTTAGTCTAAAACTCTGAAGTTCACAAGGTTGGGCAAGGCTGCTCTAGCCAAAGAAGGGAAATGTAGGAGGAAACATCCACACCTTCCAGGAAGCCTATTCACCCTTATAGGCCAGACCAGGCCAAGTTATATTCCCTGGTCCCAATAATGGTCTCTAAGTCAAGCGTCTATGCTGATTTGAGTTATCAGGAGATTGTCTACTTTAGGCTGGCTATAGACTGCCATCATCTTGCTTCCCTCTGCCTTGGACTTGCCTTGGACAGCTCTACTTGGACTTGGGCATCAATCAATCTGACAGACTGACTCACATGCATGGTCTGTCAGAAGGCCTCCCACGCTGGTGAGAAAAGACTAAGCAGAACTCTGGGCTCGAAGCGGGGTGCTCACCAGAGGCAAGGGAAAAGATTTCCTGAAATTGCCCCAGCTCACTATTTTCTGCTGCCTCTGCTACCTAGTTCAAAGTGTTGGAAGTAGCAGCAGCGGTGCTGCTCGTCTCCTAGTGAGTGGTGACGGTGTCATCATGTCATCATGGTGAGCCATTCTGAAGCCAGTCAGAGGGAAGGAAAAATTTCCTGACTTAACTCCAGAGCAGAAATACTCTGGAATTGAGTGAGAAATATTTTGGGGGAAATACTGGCCTCTAGTCATAGGGAGGCCCAGGAGCTCTAGAATTAAGTGCATAGCCTTTTGCAGCCCAAAATGTCCCCAACATCACACCCTGCAATGGGGTGGCAAATTTGGAGGTGCTGGGATAGCTCAACTTTAGTGGCTGTCAAGATCCCCTTTGCCCCTGCTGAAAACGTCAAAGGCCAAATCAAAACACAGCCAAGAGGCCTCAATCAACAGCTTTTTAATCCACTCACTTCAATGAGTCATATGCAGATGCAAATTGTCAATGACTCACAGTCTACAAAGGAAATGCCTTCAGGGAGTTCGAAAGAAAGCTATGAAAGTTGCCCACCATTTGAAGAAAAGGAGGGCTACTATCCTAACTTAATGGGTGGTGGTGGGGATCTCCCTCTCTCTCATGAGGCCTCTAAGTGCAGCTGTTCATGCCAGGCCAATCGGGCAGGCTGTCTAAGCTCTGCCCCTGCCATCTCTCTCTTGGCTCTGCGTCTGTGCCTGGCGTCTAAGAATTCAGGCTCTCCAGATCTTTACCTATCGCTATCTCTCACAGGGGTGTGTGAAGAGAGGCCCTCTCCATCCAGCTGGGCCTTTGAAGCCTGAGGAGTCTGGGCAAGCCTGGGAAACTTCCTCCCCCACATCTTGCCATTCTTCTTCAGAATCTGAGCTAGGGATGGCAGAGAATTCTGCCACGGATTCCAGTGAGGCCAAATGCACTGGCATTCGCCCCCCTGGAATCTGTGGTGGAATGGCCTCCTGCCCCCCCGCCCACCCCACGGAACCCCCCAGGACGGCACTTACCTTGGGCGGATGCGGTGGCGGCTTCGGTGGCGGGTGCGGTGGTGGCAGCACGTTAGTGGCAGCAGAAGTGTGGTGGTGGCGGGTGCGGCGGAAGAGGCAGGTGCAGCAGAAGGGGTGGTGGCGGGGGCAGTAGGTGTGGTGGTGGCAGGGGCAGCGGTGGGGGTGGCAGGTGCAGTGGCAGGGGTAGCGGCAGGGGCGGCAGGGGTGATGGAGGGGGCGGCGGTGGAAGGTGCGGCGCGGGGGCGGCAGGTGCGGGGGTGGCAGCGGTAGTGGGGCGGCAGTGGGGGCTGGGCAGCTGGTCTCCTGGCCGGCCACGGCTGGGCGCAGCATATGCCAATGGCGGTGGCTACGGTGGCCGCCATTTGTGTTCGCTATTTTTCGCTGTTCTAGGCTACGTAAATATTTTAAATATTTTAAATATTTAATATTTAAATATTTAATATTTACATATTTACATATTTAAAATATTTAAATATTTTAAATATTTACGTAGGATAGAACGGCGAAAAATAGCGAACGCAAATGGCGGCCGCCGTAGCTGCCGCCATTTGCGTATGAGTTTTTTTTACTTTGCCGTGATAGGCTATGTAAATATTTATGTAGCCTATCACAGTTAAGTACAGGGACGCAAACAGCAGTGGCTACGGCAGCTGCCATTTGCATCCCTGCTGCCCAGCAGCTGGATGTCCGGCTGCTGGCGGAGCCGGCTGGCAGTTCCGGAGAATCCCCGCGGAGCGGAGCTGGTCAGGCAGGATTCCAGGGGGAGGGACGGAGTGCCTCCCCCCCACCGCGGAGCAGATCCACAAAATGGTAAGTGACTTTCATGCATCCCTAATCTGAGCTACTCTGCTACTCCCTGTGCTCAGAGGCAACCCTGAGAGTGACAGAACAGAACCTTCATAGATGACATAGAAAAGTTGTTAGAAAGCTTGTTTGCAGGTCTATCCTCACCAGTCATCTATGCACAACTGGACTTTTCCATCACCAGCAGTCCAGGCAAGGGTTTATCCCATGACCTGATTCAAACTCTCTGGGATCTGCCCCATGCCTAGAAGCTGCACTGCTGTATCCCATCAATGCAGCAATTCCTCCCCACTTGTTTGTGGTTAAAAATAGCCTCAGTGTTATGTCTCTGCTCATATTTCAGCTTTAAATCCCCTGGTCTTTTATGCCGTTTTGTCACATCTTTCATGTTCCTTGAACCTAGTTTTTCTGAGCACATTTAATTATGATGAGCTTGTTTATGATCCTGAAAGAACAATTAGCCCTTAGCTATAGCAGCCTATTCCAGTAATCCTGTGTGTATATTATGAGGAAGCCAAATTCACTTCCTCCCTCTGTTTTTTGCCCTCTTGCGCATCCATCACGTTGGTGTCGAATGCTATTTTACTATTAATTAGGACATGTAATCTCTGGGATTGTTATTTATTAATAGATTGTTCTGAGCTTCTGGAAAGTTCATGATTAAAACAGGAAGATCAGAGCAATCTAGGGGAACAGATGGACATGAGGAGGTATAGGAGGCAGGGCTGGTTAGCATTCTGAGCACAGCCAGAAGTCTTGACAAAGGATGGAAAACAGAATCAATCATCATTATCTAGGAGAAAAAGCTATCACTCCACATTAGAAAATGAACAGTGGGTGCTCTAAAGCTATGAAAGGAGACTTCGGAGAGTTTCAGGCAGCGGATAAGGAAAGCTAAGATGGATAAGTGTCATCAGGAAAGTATCATACTGCTGAAGGGGGAGGGAGTAAGCAGTGGAGGTCAAACCAGTAATAGGAGAAGAAAGCGACAAGCGCGTGTATCTTTTCCTAGACCATGTGGGAAATAGTTGCAACAAACATATCAGGGATTCCTGAATGAGAAGATCCACATTGTCATGTCCCCTGGTTCTGAGGCTCAGTATTACCCCGAGGAGGATTTAGATTTACCCTTGGCACCCCCTTCTGCACCTTCCTGGCCTAAGGACATAGCTCTCCCATCAACTGACTCTGAGGATGATTCTCCTGCAGTAGGGTTTTGCAGCGCTTTGGTACAAAGTCCGAATAACAAGGTGAAGCATGGTGCTTTGGAGCTGCCTCGTCATGATAGGAAGAGGATCAGACCAGCAACGAGGCACCCCGAAGCAAAGCGGCTCCTCCACAAAGTGCTTCATCTGCCTCGTATATTTGGAGCTCTTCTTATGCCTTCTGAGCAGCCTAGACATGCTGTCTTGAAAATGTATCAACTTCTGAAAGATCATGTCAAGGGGCAGGAGGAGGGGGAAGGAGATGGGAAGGTGAGAGGATGTGAAGGTGCCAAATGTATCAATTTGAGAGAGATCTGCCTGGCCACCAGGAGAGGTGGGGGAAGGGGAGAGGAGAGGAGAGTTGCGTGATAATTGAACAGCCTCCCACTGCCCTGATGAGCTGCCATGGTGTGTAATGATGGTGGTGGTGCTGATGGTGGCAGCAGCAGGACGGGAATGGAGCCAAGAGGGATGCTTCATAGCACTTCTCTCTCCGTTTCAGTCCTATCTTGCCTCTCAGATCAACTACGCCAGTCTCTGCCACACATGGCAGAGGAAGCCTTAACCCTTCCCACTCTCCTTTGGCAGAACAAACCTGAGAAGAAAGTGCATGCTAGGAGGGACTGGGTAAAATAAGGATCCATAAAATCAAAAAAGAGACGCTCATGATTTCATATGATTTTTAAGGGGGTGACCCACAAAACCACCATTCAGTCACAGAGCACATCTGCCTCTGTGGACTGAACCAGAAAAATCATGGATCCACCACTTGTGGGTGCAGCTACAGCACAAAAACATGGATCCTTGGCAGGGATCCTCTTGATTTCATATGATTTTTGCAGAGCAAATCCCCCAAACCATCAACATATAACAGAGCACATCTGCCTCTACGGACTGAACCAGCAAAATCATGGATCTGCCACTCATGGGCACAGCCACAGCACAGAAACAAGGGAAAATGGATCCCCCCATTCCCCGGAACAAGATGGCTGCCAGCATGCGACCAGAGGGCCTAGGAGCTGGTGGTGGCAGCAGCAGCAGCCTGCCTTCATTGCAAGCTGCCGCCACTGGCCTTCCTTAAGGCTTCACACGGGCTCCTCACAAGCAAGGAAACCATAAAGGCTTGAGCAGAGGCAGCAGTGGGCCTCCAGCCGGGTGACCTCCCCTCCTTCCAGGGAAGGGAGAGAGTGTCGTTGGAGGGCAACTCCTGCCCTCGTGCCTGTCAGCAGTTGGCAGGCTGTGACGGGTGGCCATTTCCCTGGCAGTGCCTTCCGCGGCAGCACTGGCAGCAGCTCCCCAGTGGCACCAGCAGCAACAGTGGTGGCTCCCCTGGTGGTAGCACCCCTTCCACGGAACAAGGGCCCAGGTAAGGAACTGGGGGCTGGATAGCATGTTGGGGGGGGAGTGGGATTCGGATGTCCAAATCCTGCTTGGTTTCATAGGCTGAGGCAGGTTGGGGGGCCCTCCAATCAGACCGAGCTGAATCAGGCCCATCTTGGAAGCCCCAAAGCAGCTTCTGAGTCAGTTGGGGGGGGGGTCCATGCACAGCCCTACCCGGTAGCTTCGCCTGCAGCTATGCCGGAGAATGAGACTGCAGAAACTGATACTGGCCCATTAAGAAGTGCACACAACATCCAGCAGGGGTGGAGCAACTAAATCACCAGGTTCTGCCAGACTTGTTAAGGACTCCATTGACTGCAGGCCTTTGCTGGGACACCATCTCCTCACAGGAGAATGCTCCTGCCAGCCCCTCCTGTAGTGTGCTATCCAAGGTCCTGATGTGATTCCTACCTTGCCTGATGTGACCTAGCCAAGATATGTGGCCTGGCAGAGCTGGATCATGGACAACAGTCTGAGGTAGGCCAGGAGCTGGAAACAAGGACCCATGGGACAACCCAGTACTCAGGAATGAGGGTCAAGTATGAACAAGCACAGACAAAGATACAGGAACATGGTGGAGCTCAGAAAGGCCTTGAGCACATTCAAAGGTCAACTGGAACAGGAAGACCTCTTCTGCTCCTTCCTGTCTAGGAGGATCCAATATCCAGCTTGATGGAATTTATTTATTTATTTAATTTCTGTACCGCCCAATAGCTGAAGCTCTCTGGGTGGTTATGAGGGGGTAGACAAAGAATGACACAGATTTGAACAGCTTTATTGATTACATGAAGCAACAATATCACTAGCATATCAGTGATCACAAGAGCTTTTGCAACAGTGGTATAAAATTACTTGGTGATCATGCAATCATTCAGAATACTTAGTTTGCCTTCTTCTTTTTCACTTTTACCTTCTTTTCCTTTCAAATCCCTTTCTTGGTAGACATCGCAGTTCAGTTTCAATATGAATTTACCAAAATTCATGAAGTTCTCTATATTTGGGACAAAAGTAACTTGAGATTTTAAAACATCAGCAACAACAAAGGTGGTGGAAATCAGAACTGACAGATTTGTCCATCCAGGTCTGGGGCTTTGAGTGCTTAGCTCCTCAAAGTCTGTGTTTGAATTTCTGTCTATTCAATCATGTTAGTGCTGAGTTAGAGTTGCCACATCTTTTCTTTTTTTTCCTGACAGGCTCCTCATCTTTAACAGCTATATGACAACCAAGTACAACATAGCTCTCTCTAAGCTGGGAATAGGTGTAGCTATTGAATTTGGCTGGTGCAGATGGGTTCATTTTTTTATAAGAACTAACTAAAATTTGCAAAGTTCTTCATATTTAGGAGAGAAAGAACTTGAGATTTTAAATATTCAAATGTTGTTATCAGTCGTTCAGTTGTGTCCGACTCTTCGTGACCCCATGGACCATAGCACGCCAGGCCTTCCTGTCCTGCACTCTCTCCCGGAGTGTGCTCAAGTCCATATTCATTGCATTGGTGATGCTACCTAGCCATCTCATTCAAATATAGGAGAAAGCAAAATGGACAGATTCATCCCCCCCCATTTCTTGGTATATTATTTGGGATAAATAAGTGGGACACATTTAGAAAATTGGTTTAACTCACAGTGAACTGGTAATATAGGGATGTACGAACCTCACTTACCTTTTCGCGGATTGATTCGCAGTAGGGGGGGGAGGCACTCTGGTCCTCCCCCCCGGAATCCTGCCTGGCCGGCTCCGCTCCGCAGCTGGCCAGGCCTGTCCGCAGCCGGATTTCCGGCCACGGACAGGCTGGTGCGGACGCAAATGGCAGCCACCATTTGCATCCCTGCATTAGCTGTGATAGGCTACATAAGTATTTACGTAGCCTATCACGGCTACCCCCCAAAAAAACCCCCAGCATATGCAAATGGCGGTGGCTATGGCGGCCGCCATTTGCATTCCCTATTTTTCACCGTTCTAGCCTACATAAATATTTACATAGGCTATTACGGCAAAAAAAAGGGCAACGCAAGTAGTGTAGTGGGTGCTATTTGCGTTCCTTTATTTTTCGCCGTTCTAGCCTACGTACATTTTTACGTAGGCTAGAATGGCGAAAAATAAAGGAATGCAAATAGCGCCCACTATGCTATTTGCGGTCCCCTATTTTTCGCCGTAATAGCCTACGTAAATATTTACATAGACTAGAATGGTGAAAAATAGGGAACGCAAATGGCGGCCGCCATAGCTTCTGCCATTTGCATACACCGGTTTGTTTGTTTTTTGATTGGCTTGCTATGATAGGCTACATAAATACTTACGTAGCCTATCACGGCAAAGACCAGGATGACAGTGGCGGCTGTGGCAGCTGGTTGAAAGACCAGCCACCGGATCCGCCGCCAGACCCACCGTCATCTGGAACATCCACCCCAGGTAAGCCTCATCCCGGGTGGAATCCGCGGGGGGAGTGGCAGGGGGTGGCAGGCCGTTCTGCCATGGATTTCAGGGGGCCGAATGCCAGTGCATTCGGCCTCACTGAAATCCGTGGTGGAATTCTCTGCCATCCCTAGTAATTTAAGGCTGAATGGCATGTGCTTAGGATGCACTTGTCACGATCCTTCCTCCTCCCCCACTGCAATCAACACACTACAGGATACCAGGCTTCAGGTGCACTACTTTGTTAGTTAACGACCAGCTTCCTTACAAATGCAAATTCTAGGAAACTCTCAGACTACAATGAAAACAGTTAATCTGCACATTTACGAATATCAATAGAGGAGCCAAAGTGGAAGTTAGAGAAGTTACCATCAGTCTCAGCAAGAACTTCTTGTCCAGACTAACTTTGCAGGGATGCCCCTCCCTGAGGGTGGCTCCCTCCTATGTAGGCCTTCACGTGTAGCCAACCTGCTGGAGCATCTGAGCTCCGCCTTTTCCCGATTCACTCTGTGACAGACCCTAGCATCCCTCAAGTCATGCCCCTCAGTCTCCTACCCCAACACCTTTCTCATGGAGGAGGAAAGGGGGGTGGCATTCAGGCTGAGCCATCAGTGTGTCAAAGTCTTGGGAAGAAGGCCTAGCCATATCTGAGCTAACTAGGGAGGGAGCCTCCCCCTGTTCTGGCTGTTCCCCTTCTGAATCTGAGCTGCTAGACATCTCCACATGCTCAGATTCATTCCTGTCACCACTCTATTCATCTACTTAAAATATTATGTTGTGTTATAGTTCTCATTATATTTTGTGAACATGTGCATTGTTCACCAACAATCTGCAAAATTCCCCAAAATGTGCATTTTCTCACATTAGCCTATGGGGAAATGTGCATTTGTGGACTTTTTTTTTTTTTTAAATTGCATCTATTTCAACAACAACATTTGTGCAGAATCAGGAAAGATAGGAAAGCATAGGGATGTACGAATCCCTTACCTGGCTCCGTGCTGGGGCATCTGCGGTGAGGGGGAGGCGCTCCGTCCCTCCCCCCGGAATCCTCCCTGGCCAGCTCTGCTCCACGGCAGCTCCATGGAGCTGCCGGCCGGGGCTGGCCACAGCCGGAGTTCTGGCTGTGGCCGGGCTGCTGCGGCCACAAATGGCGGCTGTTGTAGTGGCCGCTATTTGTGTCCTTGCAAGCAGTCGTGATAAGCTGCGTAGGTATTTACGTAGCCTATCACGGTAAAGAGCAGGGGCACAAATGGCGTAGTGGCCGCCATTTGCATCCCTGCTCTTTGCCATGGTAGGCTATGTAAATACTTACGTAGCCTATCATGGCTTCAAGAACGCAAATGGCAGCCACAGCAGCCTGGCCGCAGCCGGCCAGGAGACCATCCGGAGCCACCGCCGGAGCTGCCGCTGGAGCCGCCACATCCGCCCCAGGTAAGTTCCATCCTGGAGGGATTCTGCGGGTTGGCAGGGGGCGGGAGGCCATTTCGCCACAGATTCTGGCCTCACTAAAGGATCCAGCCTCACTAGAATCTGTGGCAGAATTCTCTGACATTCCTAGGAAAGCAGTCCACAATTCAATGGAATCCACCTGACAGGGGAAAATCTGATCCGCTGCGGAATCTGCCAGTCAGATTCATCAAAATCATTTGGTTCTGTTGCAGATTTCTCCGACATCCCTAGTTGAACCTCTGTGCTTGGCATACAGCTCAAGCCTGGCCTAGTCAACTACCTGACCAACAGGGTTGCAAAGAGTATGACTGAATCTTCAAGGGGGAGTAGGAAGCAGTTTCACAAGCTCTTGCATGACTAAGCACCCACATAAGTTGCACAGTGATGGTTGAAACTGGCATTGATGTCGATGCTGCATGCAAATTGCAGCACAAAATGAAATTATAGGACCATTAAATTTCACCAGAGCAAACATCTGTTGTTGCATGTAAGTATCCTAAATGTGCAGTGCAAGTCCCAGGAAGAGGGAGGTATCTTCAAAAAGGAATGGGGAAGTGTTGCACATACCAAGGAGAAAGCAAGAATTGGATCTGGCAGTGGTAAATATGGGGAACTGTGAGTGGCTGAATGAATGGAGTGCTTTAGGTTTGCCATGCTGGCTGGGGATGATGGGTTTCTTTAGTTCAACATGTGTAGAGGGCACCAAATTTGGAAAGGCTGCTTGAAAGGCTGCCCTGAAACCACTTAAGCACTGAAGCAGAACAGGAACTCAATATGCTAGAAACTCTGAATTCCCACAGTAGCTGAGACATGCTATTATTTCGTGATGGGTAAACTACCCTCCCCCTGGGCTCTATTTGGCTTAGGACTGGGAATACTGAGGAACTTTGAGGAGCACTCAGAAAAAGATTGGGTTGTTTCCCTGACAGTTCTGAATGTGTTTTAATTGCCTCTGTGAGCCCCTAACACACCTTATCAGGTGGCTGATTCTAATGGTGGTAACCCTTCTTCTTCTTCTTCTTCTTCTTCTTCTTCTTCTTCTTCTTCTTCTTCTTCTTCTTCTTCTTCTTCCTCCCTCCTCCTCCTCCTCCTCCTCCTCTCTATTTCACTTTCCATTTCTCTCCCTCTCTCCCTGGCACCTGAAATACTGCATTCCAGGTGCCAGGGAGGTGTGTAGGAGAACTCTCTTCCACACTGCTGCTGCAGCCAGGTAAGTAGGTGGGAGTGGGAGGAAGGGGGAACCCATTCCCCCGTTGTTCTTCTCATGCTCAGATTGTAATTATGAGCATCATTATTGCATTATGAGACCCCCAAATTTGCTTTCCTAACCAGGTAATTAGAGTCTTAGTGACAGAGATGGGGGGGGGAATGGGTCTGCCTTTTTTTTTTTTTGGCAGACCAAATTTAAGTGTGACCTAATTCACACTTCCTGGACAACATGTGTATTGGCACACAGTTATCCTTTGTATTGCATACTTCTTTAAGTTGGATAAATACATGCATAGATTGGGGAAAGTTGCAGATAAAATGTCTGTGTTGGGAAAAGTTGTGTATGAAAATAAATGCGCATTGTCATTTCATTTTAGAAACAAATAAATTGCTGAGTGAGGCAGAAATTGGATGGAACTGATGTACAATTGAAGTCCTGAAAACTGACACGGTCTGGATAAAGATGGATTCATCCATCCCTATTTGGCAATGTATTGACTAGCATCCCTGTTGTTGCCTCTGCAGCCACCATCTCATTGGGTTTTTCTGAGCTATGCCACATCTCAAGATGTGTTCCATTTAGCATTGTCTACCAAAGTGCTTCCATCTCTTCCTCCAGGGTGATGCTCTGACTTAGATTCCTGCATTGAGCAGGGGGTTGGACTCGATGGCCTTGTAGGCCCCTTCCAACCCTACTATTCTATGATTCTATGATTGTACTGGTAGGGATGGACAGACTCACCTCTGTCCTTGCTGGGTAGTCACTGAAGCCCCACTGCCACACGCTCCCACTCACCAAGCCACAACATTACACAAATGTCATGTTGCATAATGGCCCCTTCATGGCCGCCATTTACGCAACATTATGTTTCTGGTAAACCATTGAGACACATTTTTACATAAAATGGCAGCTCGCTAAGGGGATGGGTGGCCACCGGGTGCTCACAGATGATACAGCACTTGGCGAATGACCTGGTAAGTGCACAACAGCTTGGCAAGTGGGGTCTGGGAGGACAAGCGCGGGGTGGGGGAGTCTGCTGGACTCCCCCTCCCTCTCACACTCCTGCAACATCCCTGTTTACAGGTTCTCCACTCATACTTGTGAGGAACAGACAGGCATAATGGGGAAACACAGGCAGGTATAATGTGGTAAATGGCATAGTACAAAGAATCACTCAGAGGTTATAATTAGTATTCCAAGAGCCATAATTTCTTTTTAAAAAATACGAATAGTGTTGCTCAGGACAAACTCACTACTTGCCTTTAGGTATTTCTTTGTTCCAGAAATAACATGCCCAGAATAGGCAGTACTTTCTGAAGGAGTTTGGGCTGCATCCTAAGTAGGGAAAAAAGGAACCATCACTTCACTGAAACAACAGCCGTTCCATTGAAGCAAGGGGAATTACCCTTATCTGAGGTTGAGTTCTCCCAGAGTGGCTCATTTAAGTAATCGGAATTATCCCAATATGCTAGCTTAGAGGTGGCCATATGCATACCTGTCAAACGGGGGGCTGATATGGGTGACTTGTGGCTTGAAAGGGTCACCTGGTAGGAAGACTCTGTTGCAGGCTTAGTATTGGGTCCTGAGTCTGAATTCACCTTCTCTGTGGCTTTTAGAGCACTGTTCCTCTTGATCTATTGGGTTTGTCACTTTGTCCTCTCCTGTGCCAGAGTCTTGGCTATCAGGGGCAAGGCCTGGCACAGAGAGATAAAGAACCTAACAATGATGAAGGGTGCTTCAGAATAATTCATAGGACTATATAAACAATGGTTATGATTAAAGGTTGTAGCCCTAGAAAGGTTCTCTCTCTCTCTCTCTCTCTCTCCCCCACCCTCGTCTCTGGTGTCTTACCTCCTGGACCACAAGCACTCTCATTTCTACAGCAATCCTGGCAGACCAACCTCTGTAGTTTGAGGGTACCATCTTCTCTGCAGTTCCAGCTTCCCTGAGCATTGTCGGTTGACCACACAGGTCAACCATGGCATGGCACAGCCAGCCCTAGAAAGCTCTAGCCTCAGAGCTTGCTCCTCAGGTCGGGCAAGTTGTCCCTGGTGTAAGGATACTGTTGAAACTCCTGCTCTCTGTTCCTGATTCCTGCTCTGGACCTGGCCACTGTCTGGTTTTGACTATGCACCAGCCTTGGTCCCCATTGGGAAACCAGAGGCATTCCATCTCTCAGCTCTTCTTGAGAGGAGAAGGAAAGCACTAGTGTGTGCTCTGAATCAGGGCCAGCTAAACTCCAGGGATAATTTGGGCAGCCCGCTCCCTTATAAAACTCCCCAGTTTGTTTGTTGCTGATGCAACAGCTCCAAGAGGACAGCTCATCTGACTTCCAAGTCCTTTTCTCTCCGCTCCTGTTGGACAGCTCCCCAGGCCACCCAGACCAGACCTCTGTATCCAGTACCTGTTTTCACAATGCTGGAATGTTTGTACTGGACAGCTCCCAGGCTAGTCCAGGCCTCCTTCCTCAAGACCCTGCTCCTGCAGCTCATGTCTTTCCTCATTCACAGTTTCATGTTTTAGTCAATGGGGGGAAAGTGTGCACTTTCAGAAAACAGGCACTTTTCCCATTTGAAGTGCACACTTTTCCTGTCCAAATGAATAGAGAAAACAGGTTAGACAAGAACGGGAGCAGGCTGAGCTGAGCTTTGAAGTGAAGTTCAGAGACCTTCAGTAAGCTTGAGCAACCCTTGTTGTCCCATCCCTACATTCAGGATTGGTGGAGTCATACTGCGTTTGACACCTTCACATATTCCCATTCTGGCTACTACTACAGAATGCAATTGCCCCACCTGAGGGGAGCGGAGAGCAGATTGGGGGAGAGGGAGGAGTAGCTAGCAAAATGCTCCCTTCAGAAAATGTCCTCTTGTTTTCTCATCTATCCTACTGCAATCACCTTTCTCAGGGAAGCTGCTATGGTTAACATTGCTCAAAAAAAAAGAACAATTCTGTGCCATCTGCTTCACCAGAAGAGAACAATGGTCTCAGTGCCTGCCTGTTCTCTTCCCAAGCAGAATCTTTTACTTTATTCTAACCTACAGCAGGAAAGCAGGCAAGAAAAACAAACACAGATGTCTGAAACGTGCCTAGATTAGCTTCTTATGGCAAGGGAGATGCTCCGGTAGCAGTGAGTTGCATTTTTGTTTTGTTGTTTTTTTGCCTGGAGATGGAAAGAACGGTGGGATTGATGCCTATTTCTCACTAGTTTGTTCATACTTTCAGAGCATTGAAAGTGAATTAGGGGATAATGAGGCCTTCTTAAAACAAACTGTTCAAGTAAGCAGGTTTAGGCACACACAAGGTCAGATCTTCAGGGAATGGAAATGCTTCAGAAGATAGGAAAGCATGACTAGAAAGGTGGTCCAAACACTGCCCCTTGTAATCAGTTGTTTAGCAAGAATGGGAACATTCAGAGAGAGATGATTTTGCAAACTAATGAGAAGGGCCAAGGCTCACCATTTTCTTTAAGGATTCTATGAATATTCATGCTTTTTTTTCCTGATTGCAGTGTGCAAGCCACATATTCCCCATTGAAGATAAGTGTAGCCAGTTTGGAAATATGGCAGATTCAGGGGTGGGGGACTGGGATGGGACTGGATGTGCAAGCTGATACATTGGTGTGAATAAGGAATGTGATCCTGATATAAATGCAGTGAGCAACAATGGTTTGGATCTGCACTGTGAAAACATCCTATCTGCTTTTGCAGATAAGTATCCTGAATATGTTGAATATGTAAGAAGGTGGAAATAAAGGTACAGGTTACACCTTCCCCTTGTCTTCATTGTGTGGCGGGGAAGAGTCCAGCTATGACATTCAATGCTCTGGAAGGTTCCCACTGACTTCCAGTTAAAGTGAAATATAAGGCCAGAGGTTCCCTCTTAAGTAAAATGTTTATAAGACAATTGGGAAAAGCAAAACGAACTATGATAAGATGAGCAACATTTCTTGATGAGTGTCTTTATGTTTCACACATTCCTTCTATGCTTCATGCAGCACCAGTAGCTTCACATCACTCAGTGAGAGCTTTGACAATGAAAAAAATAATAAGTTGGGGACAAAACTAGTCAAATTCTATATAACTGAGTTGGTGATGATAGTCTATTTTACAGTATAAGTGTGGGTTTTGTTGTGTTGATGTTGTTCTGTTTGTAAGTCATTGGGCTATAAAGTGGGGGAGAGTAGACCCAAATAGTGTATTCTCTAAAAAAGGGAAAATTTTTAACAAATAATAATAACACTTTAAGCATAAGAATCCCTGGCCCTAATTCTTCCTACTTTCTCTGTGCCACCTTCATTGGGCTTTCATTGTCATTGACAACACAGTGATCCTGTTATCATAACTACCTGGATGTATTTGAAGAAAGAACTGAATCAGTACTGGGGGGAGGGGGGGAGAGATAGAATTTCTTGTTGGCCTCTCGATGGACATGATCTCCTCCCACTTCAGTGCTCTTCCACGTACTTCATCTCCTGGGTCCTCCAACTTCATTTGCAGCCTTGGGCTCTTAAGAGCACTAGACCTAATCATTTTGGAGTCACTGAGGTGTTCACACTCCTGACGGATTGTAGTTTTGTTAATATTGCTGTAACACAGCCCCAGGGAGACTTGGCTCATTGAGGAGTATAGCACACCAGGAGAAACTTATCCTCCTATAGATCGGTGAGAGCAAGTTTGGAACGTGAAGCCTGAGGACTACCGACAGCATGCTGGTGAGATGAAAATTAAAAGGGAAAGAGTGTGGAAGGGGAGTGTGAGGAAAGGATATTAAAAGCAAAACATCATGACTCAATGCCAAAACTATTACATGAACCTAGGATATATGCTAGCGAAAAGCATAATCTATATAAGTCGGAATGTTGTTCCACTGGGAAAGACTGGAGGTGCTGAAGCTACCATTCATTATTTTTGATTTAGTGCTTCACAAAAAGGAAAACATGCCTGATTCATTGGCTGTATATTCTTCTATTGATCTCTGAGACTTAGTTTTCTAAACTTCTCATCCATCACACCCTCTTCAACTGCCCAACAACAGTCGCTCCCCAAATCACATGGAGGATGGGGCTGAAAAATAATAATCTCCTGTCTCCCCAGAGCCAGAAACAATGGATGGTTGATGAGAACAGAAGCCATACAGATCTGACCCGTCACATCCTCCTCCAGTGATAGCTGGTGGTGTCTGGATGGAAGGTTTGGTTGCTCATAATTTTGATGCTTTCCCCAATGCAAAAGGCAAGGAAAACCCAGTTCGTGCTCCGTAAGTGGAAGTAAACTAAAAGACATTCATGCAAGAAGAGAAGTTTCTCCACAGATTAACTCCCATTTATAAAGGCAAAAGATATATGGAACTTTCATTAATCTTATCATAACTTTCTTTTTTTAAAATCTGAACATTCCGTGGGTGTTTCTCCAGAGAAAGTGCATCCAAATTCATCTCATTTTTTCCCCCTTAGATGAAATTCAGTAGCATCTCTGATCCCAGGGCTTGTCAACTTTATACACCCTGTGGCACATTTATTTAACATTCCTGGACTCCCAACAGGATATCCAGGTCTGTTATGAGACAGAGAATGGCACTCAAACACAACATGACTAACAACCTGTGTGGCCGTGTCAATGTTTTCTGTGGGTCCCAGGCAACGGGGTGGGGGCATGGAGAGGTCCTCTGAGAAACATTGCTACTCATAAAACTTTTAAAGCTTTCCTCAGGAAGATCAGAGTAGTGAGTCATGCCAAAATGGCATGGGCACTCTCTTTTGAGAGTGGGTATATTAGGATCCCAAAAGCTTTTAAATGTCCAAGGCTTCAGTTACCAGGGAATAAGTCTCACTGAACTCAATAGGAGTTACATCTATGGATGGACAAATCTATTTCCAGTCTGTGACATTTCAGTCTGTGTTTCACTTATAATTCCATTCCATCACATTTCTGCATGAAGTGTTTCTATGCGTGTGTTTAAAAAACAACAACACATTCTGCATGAGGAATTGCGTTCAAATAAGTACGTATTCCCCCCCCGCCCAAAACAGACTTAAGTGTATTGTCTCTCAAAATATTCGTTAAAATGTTTTTTTGAGTGAAGACATATGTGAACAAATTCAGGAAGTGCTAAAGATGGTGGATAACTAACTTCCAAACTGTATATTATTCTGGAAGTTTCTGATCAGGTCAGTTCCTATCAGAATTCACCAAGACCAAATTCCTTAAGCAACCCTATTTTCTTTTGCATAGTCATAAGTTGTGCTGTAATTCATTTATCTCAACACAGTAACATTTTCCCCATGGAACATGAAAGTGCCTCGGTACATCATTTGGGAATTAAGAGTCCTAGCTTGGGCATTCTGTGTGTGTGTCTGTGGGCGTGCACACGTGTGTGTATGTGTTTGTATGTGTTTTGCAGTTCCTGTGGCTTTGCTGCTAAGTGCACTTCCCCTCCCCCCAAAAAAAGGGGGGGGGAGGGAGGATTGAGAAACACACTTTTAAGCACTGCTGAATATATGCCCCAAACAGAATCTCTGTCTTCCTTGAACTTCAAACTTGTTGCCCACTGTTGTTTTCTGCTTCCCCCTCCCCTCAGCAAAATTGCCCCTCTTTCCCCACCTCTGCATAGCACGATTTTTGCTACTCCTGTGGATATTGGATAATGTTTCTCTTTCTCCCAGTCTCCCTAGCCACAGGGGTGTTTGATTGTAATAGTTCAGAGATCTATTAAATGACACTTCTCCAGAACTTCTTTTACAGAAGGCAATTAAGAAAATAAATGGGAGCCACAGAGCTCATGTTCTGAATGTGCATGTGCTTTGCAGGGGGACTATGGCAGAGGGCTTTGCATACATTTTGCAAAAGAGATAATACTTTCAAATGAATTCATAGGCCCTGTTCAGAATCACGCTAAGCCATTATAGCTAGCATTTCTGAGCTAACCATGATGGCTTAGCATGATGTCTGAATGGCATTTTTCCCAACCATGGTGGTTTATTAACCATGGAGTAACCATGGTCACTAACCACTTGCTGCAACATGATTAGTGGCCCTAACTATGACTTAGCACAATGTCTAAACAGGCTCTTCTAGTTAACTGAGTCCTACCACAGAGCTCTGTGGCAAGAGTGGCCAAAATCGGCCCAGCCACTCCTGCCAGCGCTCCCAGTTCTCTGTAGTCAAAATCTGCCTAGCAACACATGACGCAGAAGCTGAAAGCCAGCCTCCTTGCTCTCCATTCCTGCCCACAGTATGAAAATTGGGGTAGTGCAGGGGGAGAAAAGATGCTTCTGATCCCATGCCGGTTATTGGCACAGCGACCTTGAGCACTTAGCACTGCCAGGCACAAGCACCTGCGTCCGCCCTGCAGTGATAAAACATCCCCGCCCAGCCACCAGCTGGCCAAGCAGCAGCAGCCCTGCCTCAGATGGAGCACCTGCCCCCCCAAATGCCCCCCAACCCCCCAAATGTCCGCCCACAGCAGCTTCTTCTGCTGAGGCCCCAAAATGGCCACCAACAGCAGCTTCCTCCACTGAGGCAGCTGGGATGCATGGTGGCCTGTCTGGAGGACTGTGGAGTTTACCGATAACCATGGTGGTTAGTGAGTGGTTAGTCTGACCACAATGCAGGCCATGATTACCGGCACGTGTGGCAGGGGCTCTCTCAGTGGTTAGCGCTAGGCACCCTGCACCACGGTTAGCCTAACTACCCTTCTCCATTGTGTGTCTGAACAGTGTTGCTAAGAAAGAACTCAGAATGCTGTTTTCAATGTTATTATATATCTCCCATTTGTATCCTGCTTCCCCTCCTAGGAGCTCCTGTGGGATAACACCATTTGGTCCTCACAACAGTCCTGTGAGGTAGTTTAGGCTGAGGATGCAAATTTCCCCAAGGTAAAAGCTGGGTTAGATCAAAACATTAATGGGACTCTCTACTGACCATTCATCTCTTGATTAAACTAGAGAGGCAGGGTGGTTATTATGCACCTCTTCAGACCATTTATTTACCCACAGCAGTGTATACAGAATCGATTGGGTAAGGGGGTGGGGTGGGGGGATGATCAGTGAAAAGAGAGAAGGTCTGCATGATGAAAATGAGACTGTGGTGAAAAGGGCAGCATATTGAGCAGAGGAGATGGGGGAGAAACGCTGAGCTTGCAGCCCTCATCGAGAGCTATTAACCTTTTGCATGAAAAACCACAGAGCAGCATTTGTCCAAGTTGCACTTCAACGTTCTTCTGAGGCTGTTCCAGAATTTATGGAGTGAGGGGGAATGGAAGCTTTGTGGGTGCCTTCATCTGTATGTAAATTACAGCAGGGGGGTGCAAGGGTCCTGCCTCCTTTCCTTTTTTGGATGGCCCCCTCAGCTACTGTTTCAGAGGGCTACAAGGAGGGGCATGAATTTGGCTAAATGGGGGGGGTCATGGGGGTTGTGGGATTCATTACCCCCCCACACACACACACACACTGCTTCCCCAATAATTCAAATCCTGTCTTTCACAGGGTATTGATGACAGCTTGTGTTTCGAAAACCCACTTAGAATTTTGCTGCGGTTTCTCTTTTGGCCAGATTGGAGCTTAGCTGCACAGAACGGGATGCAAAATTTCAGCCCTACAATCCAAGCAAGTCTGGGGTTAGGGATGCACAGACTGAGTAAAATCTGCTCCGTCTGTGTTTCGCGAATTGTTGGGCACCTTTTGTTCCATCAGCTGCCCACAGACAGATGCGAATCCCCCCTCCCATCATGTGCAAAATAATTATGTAAGAAGTTTCGTTCCAACTTGCATAATTTACTTAGTATGTAACATTTAGCGTACTGTCCCCCATTCCATTCCACTTTCCCTCAGCAGGAACATGCATATTTTCCTATGAATAAATATGCGTAAATTTCAGGAAAGTAAAAACAAACAAACAGCCCCCTCGCTCCGAAAGTCCACGGACTCTGCACAGCCTGAGGGTGGAGCTCCGCAGTGGATTCAGGTCTGATTCTTAGAAATCCAAGCTCATTTTAGTCCGTCTCGAATTCCTCCAGCATCCCTATCTGGGGCGTACTCAGAAGTCAGTCCCATAGGTTCCACTGGAGCTGACTTCCAAGTAAGTATGTTTATTAGAGTGGCAGGCAGCCATTCAGTCAGAATAGTATGTGCCAGAATATTTGAAGGTGCATCCTACTAAGTTGAATGGGACTTATTCCCAGGTAGCCATGTACACCCAAGGGGCTCCATCCTTCTTCATGGTCCTATATACACAGGGAATCATCCCATATGTGCAATGTGGAATCACTGTATGCACAAAGAAATAATGTTTTCTTTTAAAGACCAGGAAGTTCTTCAAGAAGTTCTGAGAAGCAGTGTGTTGCAGTGGATATGGAAGGCATGGTTTTAAGTCCCACTTTATGGACAAAGTGTTTGCCTTTTAACAATGGTTGTTAAAATGGGCATTGCAGTACTCACATGATTGTTGTGGGGGGAAATTCAGCAGAATCTGTAAAGCATTTCAGAGCATGGAGTTTTGGATCGTCCAGCACCATGACAGGGTAGCACCATCGAAAAAGAGGATAACAACCAAGAATGACAGACGTACAAGACTTTAATGGAACGGTCCCAACATATTTCCAGCAAAAGCTCTTGGGGAAAATTACTTTAAAAAAAATATTAACAACAGCCAATTCAATTCCCTAGGCAATTCAGTTGTAATAAAAGAACTCCATATAATCTTTCTGTATAATCATTCCGGCACTCACAAATGATTGTGGTATCAGGATGAAGTACAGAACACAGAGATTTGTGGCATTGGCACACCTATTGAGGTCTTATGGGCTGTCTATGAACCTTCCAACTTCTCACCAGTTTCTTCTTTAAGAACACACACACACACACACACACACACACACCATGATAGTACACAAGGATAACTGAAAGACTGGCATCTATGCTGTTGGTGGGAAGTCACTCAACAATGAAGAGACTAGGCAGTACTTTCACTATGTTGGTCAGCTATTAGAATGTGTGTGCAAATTCCATGTGTATGAGAATGGTATGTGAGCAGTACATGTGAGAAGTTTTTTTTTTGGGGGGGGAGGTTGTACTGACACTGCACATGGCAACAATATCAACTGTGTTGGCAACTGGTCCTCATTTTGCATCCACCACAATGCGGTTGTGTGTGTGTTGGGGGGGGACTGTTGTATCCAGGTCAAGGGATGAGATGGAGCTAGTGCTGTGCCAAAATCTGCCCTCCAATTTCCTGAAAGTTTTCTTCCCTGCCCCCCTGCCCCCCGCCGGAAGAGGTTTCCATTGTCCTGCCTCATTCTCAGGGTGATTTATAATTTAATTTTGTGGTAGTTTTTGAGCTTATCTAATTACTGCAAGGTGCCCGAGTGTGCTGTGCTGTGTGTGTGTTTTCTTTATATTGCACATCTCTCCATTCCTCTGCAGCCTCCCAGGCTGCCTGCACTTCCTGATCTGAGCCCTATGGGAAGAGTAAGCTCATGATGTCTTCCCCTGGGCTTTAATTTAAGTGTGGGAAGCCAAAGAGGCTACAGGCTGCCAGAGAGATTATTCAAATCAAAAACAGGAGACTCACACACACTCCTTGGCCACCTCTTAAGTAAGGTAAGCACAAGAAACCTGAACCCAACCCAGGATAATTTCTCAGAAATGTTATTCTCTTTTTAATTTCTTTTTTTAAAAAAGCAATTTCTTTTCTGTCAAATTGAATGAGAATGGCTGGGGGGGAAAAGTCAGAAAATGTGTTGGCACAGCAGTTCCACCTTTCAGGAGTCATCTTGATTTATTTAGCCAGGGCTGTGGAGGTAAGAAAAGAAAATTTCAGATCTTTTCTGAGGGGGGAAAAAAAGTCATATGAGAAATTTTAGCTCAGCTGTGGTAGTAATTTTTTAAGTTCAGCACATTCCCCAGAGTCTTCCAAACATTAGATTTCTGAGGGGTGGTTGTGGATACTTCTTGAGTCTAAAGCAAATACTTAGCATACTGCTACTTCCCTGAAAGCCCTGTAGCAGGAGGCTCTGGGGGCAATCTTGTGTCCAGAGGTGAAGCTAGTTCTGGGACAAAATCTGATCTCCAATTTCCTGAAAGTTTTCTTCCCCCATGAAAGAGGCTTCCATTTTTTCTGCCTCATTCTCAGGGTATCTTATAGTTCATCTTGAATTTCTTTTGGTGGTGTTTTTGAACTTATGTAATCACTGTGAGGTGGCTGAGGATGCTATGTGTTTTTCTTTCTTTCTCTTACACATCTCCACATTTTTGTGAACTGCTTCAGCTGTTGGGACAGTATAGAAATAAATAAATAAACAAACAAACAAATAAATAAATAAATCCCTCCATTGCTATGCAGCCTCTCAGGCTGCCTGCACTTCCTGATCTGAGAAAGCTGTATTGGTGGAATTACTTCTTGATGTCTTCCCCTGGGCTTTAATTGAAGTGCAGGAAGCCAAGGGGTCAGCAGGTCACTGAAGAGAGAGTATAGGACAATTGTGCACATTTCTTGGCCACCTCCTAATTAAAATTAGCACTAGAACTCTGAACCCAACCCATGAAAATCTCTCCAAAATTTTCTTGTCCTTTGAATTTCTTTTTAAAAGCCATTTCTTTTCTATGAAATTAAATGAAAGTAGTAAAAAAAATGTATGAGAAATTTCTGGCAGAGCACTACATACATGTCATATGAACAGAGGAGTGTATTAAAGAGTGGGAAAATGGACACAGGGAAGCTGTTTCTCACCAAAAAGCAAAATAAAACAAGCCAACACAAAACCCACCACATCCACAAACTCACATGGGTCTCTGTGTATTCCTTTAATCTATTTTGAATCTCTGAGGATAGAATAGGATAAGAGCAAAATAAATCAAGACAACTCCTGAAAGGTGGAACTGCCTGATGGCATGACTTAATTGGTGTTTTGCTGCATGAATTTCCCATATGCTAAACCACATCTGCACAGCACCACTACCTGGACAGCAATTCTAGAAATGAACTTCCCAAAACTGTGTCAGTCACCACTGCTAACCTCATCATGAGTCTGATCAGTACTTCATCGCTTTTAGCACAGATGTCCTCTCAACCAGTCCAGCCCTACAGCGATCATGCTTACATACGTATGCTCAGCTGCCAAATATAATTTGGGCATATGGGGAAATAATGTACTTCTTTTGTTTGTTTTTCAAAGGGAAGTGTGTGTATGAAGTTGGCTAGAAATGTGTGCTGTTTCAAACTCATCCAGAGTGGAATAAGCTTTCTAATTAGCAACAAGCCCTCTGGAAGCAAAGTATGGAGCCCATTTATGGAGCTGGCGAAACCCCAGACTGAGCACTGTTTCTGTCCTCCATGTATTTTGCATATTTCTGTTGACATTGCATGATACACCAATGAATGTGGTAATGGGGGTTGTAACTTGTATCACATATTGTTCTGCGTCTCTCTATGAATTAATGATGGAATGAGGAGGAAAGCCAGATTCAGCTTGGTCTCCTGGGGAAGGCCCATGGCTGCAACTTGTCTGCCCAATGTTCTGCTCCCCCTTTTTTGTTGTTGTGACAGAAGCAGAGTCCTCTAGGAGCAGCTTCTTGGGCAGGAGCTCTCTTTTGCCATTGTGGGCCTCTTGAAATATTGGTGTGAATAATATTGGTGTGAACATTTTTAATCAGATGCAATTTTGCGAGAGTTTCTTTTATGATTGAGCAAGTCCATTAAAACTGACATTTGTTCTGCTCTGACACTCATAAGGCGCTCTGCAGAGCATAAACATTGGAAATTACTGGTAGGGAAAGACAATATGAACATTCCCCAGCCCTTGTGCACTCTGCAAAATTCTGCTACTATGCAACGTGCCACCTATCATCAGAGCCACTTGATATGTCTGTTACTACTTATTTATGCATCATTTCAGGATTGGGATCTCAGAGCCTTGACAGAGGCAGTATGCTTATATTTATCTGTTAAGAATGGTAGAGTTGGACGGTGCTTTGAAGGTCATCTAGTCCAACCCCCTGCTCAATACAGGATGCAGCTACTGCATCCCTGACAGGCTGCTTTCCAGACTCTGCTGAAAGACCTCCAGTGAGGGAGAACCCACTATCTCATGAGATCATTCCGCTTATGGATGGGTGACAGGGTGAACCACCCCATGCCCACCCCACGAGCTGCTCACCAGACTGCCGCCACTTACCCACCATTGTTTGGCTCCCTGGATGAGTTGCCAGGCTTTATGTAAATGGCCACTTGATGGCCACCATTTGTGTAAAAGGCGTTATATGTAAATCAGTGAGCCACCATTTTTATGCAAAATGGTGGCTTGCTGAGGGTCGGGTGGCTGCATGCCACTCACGGGGTGCCTGCTGACTGCCCAGCATCTCATCAACAGAGCTGAACAGGGCTGGGTAAGTGGTGGTGGTCTGTGGACTGTAGTCTGGGAGGCCAAGTGAGGGGAGGTCTGCCGGACTCCCCCCCCCGGACTCCCGTGACATCCCTAGTTCCACTGCCAAACAGATCATCTTCCTTTCCTTGTCTTCCATTTGCATAAGAGAATTGGGTCTTGAACATAGGAAGAGCTCTGCTGGATCACATCAAGGGCCCATTTAGTTCAGCATCCTGTTTCCAATAGCAGCCAGAGATAGGAATGTTGGAGGAATTGGGGGAGGGTGCTTGACAAGCTTTCGTTTGCTCAGTCCCCCAGGCTTCATTCTATTTTCCACTAACTGGCCCAACTCAGTCTGCGGCAAGTTGGGCCAGTTAGCAGATTTTCCATATTTTTCAACTTGTGCAAATATTACACAGATTTGTGCACATTTTGGCTGCAATTTGCACCAATCACTATTGGTGCAAATTGTGGCCTTGACCCCCCAAAAAGCCACAAAAAGTCCCTGGAGTTTGGGGAAAATGCACAGCTCAGCTCATGAATGCACAAATCCTGACTTGGATTCCTGCATTGAGCAGGGGTTTGGACTTGATGGTCTTGTAGGCCCCTTCCAACCCTACTGTTCTATGATTCTATGATGCATGCTGAGTTAGGCAGGCAGTGGAAATCTGTCAAGCTCCAAAAGGGCTGGATTTCCAAACAGCAGATATCCCTAGGCAGAGGTGCCTCTGGGAAGCTCAGAATTATCAGCTGTCTCCTATTTATATGTCTCCAGAAGCTGTTATAGTGTCCCTGAACTTGCAGATTCCATTTAGCTATGATGGCCAGTCACCGTTGACAAATCTGTTGTCCTCCATGAATCTCCCTAATCCCTTTTAAAACCATCTAAGCCTATAGTATAGCCATTACAACAGAAGAAGCCTGATGAGCGAGTTCAAGTGGATCTGTCAAAGGGACGCCTCTTATTTAGAGCCAAGCAGAAATACTTGTGTGTGTCCCCACACAACACAGAAAACCTTCATTGCTGCTGAAAAAGGGCTCCGCTTTTCAGTGATTTTGTTTCAGCAACCCTTGCAAAAAGCTTTGCTTATTCACTTACACTGGCCTTGCTTGCCCTCACTCTCAGCTCTCCCACAAGCTGTTCATTTGGATCGCTCTTTCTTGGCATTCCAAAAGCAGGCAACTTTGATAAGATTTTTGTTTTGCTTTTAGATGTTAGCCCCTGCTAGGCAGTTTCCTACCGTTCTTTTTGGTTTAGCTTATGGCCACTTCATGATCATGGGCCTCAGTATTGAGACTATTCTTCTATTTCTCTTATCTTTACTTCTTTCTTTCAAATATTTATATATCACCTTTCCTTATCAAATCACAGGGCAATGTACAAAATGTGCTAAAAGAACAATTAAAAGAGATCAAAGATCAAAACAACAACAAAGAAAATCTAGCAAGGTAAGCATTAAAGTTTGCAAATGCTTGGCTATGCAGATGAGGCATCTCTGACCCATCTATATGGCTCCTCATTGAGCCCTTCATTCCACAGCTCCCTTTCTTCTTGTTTAGTTGTAGTTTTCCCCATCTGTTCCCTACCTGGTTCGCTTTCCCCATGTTGTTCCTTATCACTGGCATGCTCCTCCACCAGGCATCTGTCTCTTTCCCTCTGTCTTTACATTAAGGAAGGTTCCTCCTGTGCAAGCACCGAGTCATTGCTGACTCCTAGAGGGACGCTGCTTTTGCTGGAGTTTTCTTTACATTAAAGTGCCTCCTTAAAACGAGTGTTGGGCAAACTAATCCCTTCATGATCTGTAATTTGTTCACCCAGTTATGAATCCAGCATTGCAAAGTTCTCTGTTATGCATGGGATGTCAACGCCTCTTCACATTTTTGCTCATGCAGGTCACCAAAGTGGATCTCGGAAATGTGGTGTGTGCGACATGGTCTCCTTTTCCAACCCCTGCACTGCAGTGACATGTGTCACAATGCAGTCCTTCTCTGAGTGTTATCTGTCACACGTGCTTTCTTTACAAGAGTAGATTGACATGGAGCCACATAGAGTGGCCACAGAAGGAGTACAAAAAGAGACAGCAACAAAAATGCTAGTTCATTGTATCCGTTGCTGTATGGCTTCAGATTCAAATTTCTGAACTGGTTTCTTTGGCAAAGGGTCACTAACAGTGCAATCCTAGACAGATCTCCTCCAAAATAAGCTGAGCTGAGTCCAAGGGGACTTACTCCTTTTTAAGTGGGTATGGCATTGCGACCTGAAAGTAAAATAATTCTGTGCATGTATACTGCAGTGCAAACAGGACTTTTTTGTGTCTTTAAAACACATATTTGTACCCTAGCTCATCTGGATTTACCCTCCTGTCCTTTCATTTTCTTCCTCCTTCCTCCTTAATGTGACTTGTCTTGATTGTAAGTCTGTGATCATTGTTAGATTGTAGCCTGTAAGTGCTGATTTCAATATATATATATATATATATATATATATAGAGAGAGAGAGAGAGAGAGAGAATATGCGCCTATGAGTGCTGATTTCGATAGATAGATAATTAGATATAATATGCACCTATGAGTGCTGATTTCATTAGATATATATCTATATATCTATATATCTATATATAATAAATAAAATATGCAACTACGAGTGCTGATTTATATATATATATATATATATACACACACACACATATATACACACACACACATATATACACACACACACATACATATATAATATGTGGCTATGAGTGCTGATTTCATTAGATGTATATATATAATAAGCACCTATGAGTGCTGACTTCATTATATACATATATATATATAATATGCGCCTCTGAGTGCTGATTTCATTATATATATATATATATATATATATATATATATATATATATATCATATGCACCTATGAGGGCTGATTTCATTTTATATATATATATATGCCTATGAGTGCTGATTGATTTCATTATAGATAGATAGATAGATAGATAGATAGATAGATAGACAGATAGTTGTTTATTCGGTCAGTCGCTTCCGACTCTTTGTGACTTCATGGACCAGCCCACGCCAGAGCTTCCTGTCGGCCATCGCCCCCAGCTCCCCCAAGGTCGAGTCCATCACCTCCAGAATATCATCCATCCATCTTGCCCTTGGTCGGCCCCTCTTCATTTTGCCCTCCACTTTCCCTAGCGTCAGCATCTTCTCCAGGGTATCCCATCTTCTCATGATGTGGCCAAAGTACTTCAGTTTTGCCTTTCATATCCTTCCCTCAAGTGAGCAGTCTGGCTTTATTTCCTGGAGTATGGACTGGTTTGATCTTCTTGCAGTCCAAGGCACTCTCAGAATTTTCCTCCAGCACCACAGTTCAAAAGCATCTATCTTCCTTCGCTCAGCCTTCCTTACAGTCCAGCTCTCGCAGCCATAGGTTACTATGGGGAATACCATTGCTTTAACTATGCAGACCTTTGTTGTCAGTGTGATGTCTCTGCCCTTAACTATTTTATCAAGATTTGTCATTATAGGGATGTACGAAAGGCACTTACCTGGTCCCGCAGCTTGCTTCGCGATGGGGGGGAGGCGCTTTGGGTCTCCCCCCGAAGTTCAGGCCGGGGGGGAAGGCACCCTGCCTCGCCTGGCCGAAATTGAGGCCGGGGAGAAGCGCCCCATCTCCCTGGCCGCGAAATACAAAAGTGAAAAGAAAAAAAAGCACACACCCGTGATAGGCTACGTAACGATTTACGTAGCCTATCACGGCTAGATTTCCAAAGTCAGCCATGATAGGCTACGTAAATCGTTACGTAGCCTATCACGGGCGACTTTGGAAAAAAAAAAAGTACGTACGCAAATGGCGGCGCCCGTAGGCGCCGCCATTTGTGTTCCTTATTTGGGCCTTATTTGTGTTCCTTATTTGTGTTCCTTATTTGGGCCCGGGTAGTTTATGTAAAGATTTAAGTAGACTATGGCGAAAATAAGGGCAACGCAAATAGCATTGCCCTTATTTTCGCCATAGTCTACGTAAATCTTTATGTAGACTACTGGGGACCAAATAAGGAACGCAAATAGCGGTGCCCATGGGCACCGCCATTTGAGTATGCGCTTTTTTTTTCTTCCAAAGTCACCCATGATAGGCTACGTAACGATTTACGTAGCCTATCACGGCTGACTTTCGAAATCTAGCCGTGCTAGGCTATGTAAATCGTTACGTAGCCTATCACTTTTTTTTTTTTTTACTTTATTTTGTAATGGTGGTGGCGGCAGCCGGTTGGAAGACCGGCCGCCGCCCCCGCCCCCAATGAACCGCTGCTGAACTGCCGCTGGGACCCGCCGACGAGAGGGACATTCGAGGGAGGTAAGTCCCATCCCGGGGGGTGGGGGGGTGGCGGAGAATTTCACCGCCAATTTCGGGGCGCATTCGCCTCCCCGAGATCCAACGCATTTGCCTCCCCGAGATTCATGGAGAAATTCTCCACCATCCCTAGATTGCTCTCCTCCCAAGAAGTAAACGTCTTCTGATTTCCTGGCTGCAGTCAGCGTCTGCACTAATCTTTGCGCCTAGAAAGACAAAGTCTGTCACTGCCTCCATGTTTTCTCCCCCTATTTGCCAGTTCTCAATCAAGCTGGTTGCCATAATCTTGGGTTTTTTGAGCTTTAACTGCAACCCAGCTTTTGCACTTTCTTCTTTCACCTTCGTCATGAGGTTCCTCAGCTCCTCCTCACTTTCAGCGATCAAAGCGGTATCATCTGCATATAGGAGATTGTTAATGTTTCTTCCAGCGATTTTAACTCCAGCCTCAGCTTCATCAAGGCTAGCACGTCTCATGATGTGTTCTGTGTAAAGGTTGAATAGGTAGGGTGAGAGTATACAACCCTGCCGTACTCCTTTCCCAATCTTAACCCAGTCCGTTGTTCCATGGTCTGTTCTTACCGTTGCTACTTGGTTGTTATACAGATTCCTCAGGAGGCAGACAAGATGACTTGGTATCCCCATACCACCAAGAACTTGCCACAATTTGTGATGATCCACACAGTCAAAGGCTTTAGAATAGTCAATCAAACAGAAATAGCTGTTTTTCTGAAACTCCCTGGCTTTCTCCATTATCCAGCGGATATTGGCAATTTGGTCTCGAGTTCCTCTGCCTTTTCTAAACCCAGCTTGTACATCTGGCAATTCTCATTCCATGAATTGCTGGAGTCTACCTTGCAAGATCTTGAGCATTACCTTACTGGCATGTGAAATAAGTGCCACTGTTTGATAGTTTGAACATTCTTTGGTGCTTCCCTTTTTTGGTATGGGGATATAAGTTGATCTTTTCCAATCTGTTGGCCATTCTTGTGTTTTCCAAATTTGCTGGCATATGGCATGCTTCACCTTGACAGCATCATCTTGCAAGATTTTAAACAGTTCAGCTGGGATACCGTCATCTCCTGCTGCCTTGTTATTAGCAATGCTTCTTAAGGCCCATTCAACCTCACTCTTCAGGATGTCTGGCTCTAGCTCACTGACCACAGCGTCAAATCTATCCCCAATATTATTATCCTTCCTATACAGATCTTCCTTATATTCTTGCCACCTTTTCTTGATCTCTTCTGCTACTGTTAGGTCCTTGTCATCTTTGTCTTTGATCATACCCATTTTTGCCTGGAATTTACCTCCGATGTTTCTAATTTTCTGGAAGAGGTCTCTTGTCCTTCCTATTCTATTATCTTCTTCCGCTTCCATGCATTGCTTGTTTAAAAATAATTCCTGATCTCTTCTGGCTAACCTCTGGAATTTTGCATTTAATTGGGCATATCTCCCCCTATCACTGTTGCCTTTTGCTTTCCTTCTTTCTTGGGCTGCTTCCAGTGTCTCAGCAGACAGCCATCTTGCCTTCTTTGGTTTTCTTTTTCTTTGGGACATTTTTTGTTGCCGCCTCCTGAACAATGTTGTGAACTTCTGTCCATAGTTCTTCTGGGACCCTATCTACTAAATCTAGTCCCTTAAATCTATTCTTCACCTCCACTGCATATTCATTAGGAATATCAGTGAGCTCATATCTAACTGATCTGTGGGTCTTCCCTATTCTCTTTAGTCTGATTCTAAATTGTGCAATAAGAACTTCATGATCTGAACTACAATCAGCTCCAGGTCTTGGTTTTACCAACTTCATAGATGTCCACCACCTTTCGCTACAAAGGATGTAGTCACTCTGATTTTGGTGTCGACCGTAGGGATGGCGGAGAATTTCTCCCCGAAATTCAGGGAGGCCGAATGCCAACGCATTCGGCCCCCCGAAATTGGTGGTGAAATTCTCCACCCCCCCACCCCCCCTGGGATGGGACTTACCTCCTGCGAATGTCCCTCCCGGCTGCCGCCGCCGCCATTGCAAAATAAAGAAAAACTAAAAAACAAAACAAAACACCCCTGATAGGCTACGTAACGATTTACGTAGCCTATCACGGCTAGATTTCCAAAGTCAGCCGTGATAGGCTATGTAAATCGTCACGTAGCCTATCATGGGTGACTTTGAAAAAAAAAAAGTGCGTAAGCAAATGGCGGCGCCCATGGGGTGCCGCCATTTGCATTCCTTAGTTTGGCACGTCTAGTCTACGTAAAGATTTATGTAGACTGTGGTGAAAATAAGGGCAACGCAAATAGCGTTCCCTTATTTTCGCCGTAGTCTACGTAAATCTTTACGTAGACTAGAGGTGCCAAACTAAGGAACGCAAATGGCGGCGCCCCCTGGGTGCCGCCATTTGCGTACGCGCTTTTTTTTTTCAAAGTCACCCGTGATAGGCTACGTGACGATTTACATAGCCTATCACGGCCGACTTTGGAAATCTAGCCATGATAGGCTACGTAAATCATTACGTAGCCTATCAGGGGTGTGTTGTTGTTGTTTTTTAGTTTACTTTTTTTTTTCACGGCCAGGGAGACAGGGCGCTCCTCCCCGGCCTGAATTTCGGCGGCGAGGGATGGGGCGCCTCCTCCCGGCCTGAATTTTGGCTTGGCAAGGCGGGGCGCCTCCCCCCCCTCGCCTGAACTTCGGGGGGAGAACCAAAGTGCCTCCCCCCCACCGCGAAGCAAGCTGCAGGACCAGGTAAGTCCCTTTCGTCCATCCCTAGTCGACTGTCTGGTGAAGTCCATGTATAAAGTCGTCTCTTAGATTGTTGGAAGAGAGTGTTTGTTACACACAGTGAGTTGTCTTTGCAAAATTCTATCAGCCTATGTCCCGCTTCATTTTGTTCTCCCAGACCATGCTTGCCTGTAATTCCAGGTGTCGTTTGACTACCCACCTTAGCATTCCAGTCTCCTGTAATGAAAATAACATATTTTTTTGGCATACTAACCAGTAGGTGCTGCAGACCCTTATAGAACTGATCTACTTCTGCTCCTTCAGCATCTGTGGTTGGGGCGTATATTTGGATCACTGTGATGTTAAATGGCTTACCCTGAATTTGAACTGAGATCATTCTGTCATTTTTTGGATTGTATCCAAGCACTACTTTAGCCACTTTATTATTAATTATGAAGGCTACTCCATTTCTTCTGTGGTCCTCTTGTCCACAGCAGTAGATCTGGTGGTCATTTGATGTGAAGTGACCCATTCCAGTCCATTTCAGTTCACTGACACCCAAAATGTCTATATTTAATCTTGACATCTCCCCAATAACCACATCCAATTTGCCCTGGCTCATAGATCTTACATTCCAGGTTCCTATGGTGTATTGATCTTTAAAACATGGGATTCGTCGTTCACCACCAGCACCATCGGCTGCTAGCTGTCCTTTCAGCTTTGAGGTAGCTGCAATATCACATCTGGGGCTAGTTGAACTTATCCTCTGTTCCTCCCCAGTAGCATTTTGACCATCTTCCGACCTGGCAGTCCCATCTTCCGATGGTATATCGACTTATCTCTGGTTGTACTAATCCATTTAGTTTTCATGGCAAGAATACTGGGGTGGGTTGCCATTTCCTTCCCCAGGGATCGTATTTAGTCTGACCTCTCTGCCATGACCTTCCCGTCTTGGGTGTCCCTTCACGGTTTAGCTCATGACGTCATTGAGGTGCTCAAGCTCCAGCACCACGACAAGGTAATGATCTCCTTTGCTGAAGATATATATATATATAGATATAGATATAGATATAGATATAGATATAGATATAGATATATATTGCGCCTATGAGTGCTAATTTCATTAGATAGATAGATAGATAGATAGATAGATAGATAGATAGATAGCTATATTGTGCCTATGAGTGCTGATTTCATTAGATATATATAGATATATAGATAGATATATAATATGTGCCTATGAGTGCTGATTTCATTATATATATATAATGAATATATATAATATGCACCTAGGAGCGCTAATTTCATATTATATATATATATTGCACCATATATATATATATATATATATATATATATATATATCCCTGAATGTCATCACAGAAGAGCTCTCAGTGGCCAAATTCAAGTGGTGGATGGGGGTGAAGGGAAAGGGAGAAGGGCCAAAATACCAAATATACCAGCATGCTTCATCTTAAAGCTCTTACTGCCAGTAAAGGGGAGGCCTTTTGACTTTTTAGAATGGGGAACAAACTGCATGAAAGCCAAGAAACAACCCAGCAATTGGTCGTTGGGGGAAATGAGTTGAGGCCAGGGAAATGGGGGAAACCCAGAGGGCCAGAATTCCTCAGAGGACAGGATTTGGCCCTTGGGCCTGAGGTTCTTTACCCCTGTTTTAAGGGAATTTCTGTAGTTTGTACAGCACTGGGAGACAGGTGCTGCTAAATGCAATAGATTTGTGTTGTGTTTCTGTAAAAAAAACCCAAAAGAAAACAAACAAACCATCAAACAAAAAACAGGCCAATATCTCAGCTGCTGCAATGGCACCCTCATAAAACCCAGAACCCAGCAGGTATTAAGGTTCAAGGCTCTGGGAACCGATAGTCCTACAATCCAGGCTGCCATTCTACTCATGGCACCATCTACACCAGCAGTCTTGGAAGCACAGAGCACTGTTCTGGCGGCCTCTGGAAATTCATCAAATTCTCTTCGATTTTTCCCCCCACAGGCTGTCATATTTGTATTGATATTGCATTTAAATTATGAATTATTCCAAGCTGAGACTTCACTGGGCATGGAAAATATTGCCTGTACTCTGAGCCATCAGTCTTGGCACCTGCTTGCTAAGGAGTGGATGGATGGACTGATGGTTCCCTTGAATGGGAAAAGTTTGTATTCTTTTCTTTTAGAGATATACTCCAAAGTCCCCACAAATTTATTTCCAAATGAACAGGCAAACTCTGAGTGCTTTTCTGCCTCCAGAAATCATTACAGGAACGTAAGAACTGCCAGAGGTCCAACCAAGCTACTAGCTTTTCACAGGCAATGTCAAATTCTACTGAAGGAAAGGTAAAAGTCATCAAGAGGAGCAAAAGCCTCCTGATCAATTCTGCTAATCTTACCAAACTTCATTTTTGGGCTGCTCTCTGATGTCCTGCCTGAGGAGAAACCTCCAAATTTGAATTTTGTTTTAGGCAAATGCCTCATAGAACTCAGGGGATGTGCAGAATCCCTCATTATTACTTTTACTAGTCTTTCCAAAGCCCTGAGCATCCCTCAGAGCTTCTCAGATGTAGATTACTTTTAAATTCCACTTCAGGTGAGCTTTCAGAAACTGGTCTTGCCAAGTCCTCAGTCTCATCTCCAGTATTTGGGTCTCTTACATAGCATGGTGCTAATCCAAATGGTCTCCCCATGTGCAGGTGGCAACATTGGGAGGTCCATTTTGGGGTGCAATTTTGGTTTTCCAAAATAGTTTTGTGGGGGAGGTGGCACTTACGGTAGCAATGGCAGTGGCTTATTTTATTTTCCTCTTCTTCCTTTTGAACACTGGACTTGGTGGAGACCACAGGGCAAAACACTGGCCAGAGTCACCAATATTCTTCCTCCCAGAAAGGCCCCAGGAAGGGTGCATGTGTGCCCATTTGAATATCATTCCTACGGCACTCTGGGAAGAAAGCATGTTGGCAGCTGTGGCTAGAAACTAGTATCTAACCTAGTTTGAATGCGTAACATGCAGATACTAATCAGCACTCTCTGGTCATAGGTGTGTCTTCAGTTGCTCTACATTTCTGGATCAGTCAACCAACCTACACAAAGCTTTTCTACATGAGGCTGTTAATCTGCTGTATCTACTGTCAGTTTAGTCACAGAATTGAGATCTGAGCACAACATGAAGAGGGTTTCCTTCCCTGAGTTTCCACAATGTAACCTCTAGGTGGCACTGTGGTATAGTGGAATTGCGCAAATACGCAAGTGGGAAAAGCATTTTCTCTGCTTTCACAAATAATACTGCATTTTCACTGCCCCCTCCCCCAAAAACCCTCTCCGAAAGGGCTCTTTAAACAGAGAAGCAAAACTGGAGGGTCACGATGTCATGTAAAGAACCTGTAAACAACCATAAGTAAGGAATGACGAGAGCACAATAAATGCCTCATGTGGAAAAGCTCATAATTAATGCAAGCTAGTCCCAGGGTGTGGTCTGAGGTCACGTGACAGCAGCACCGAAGATGCCAGTGGCCATCCTGGCTGGGCATGATGGGAGTTGCAGTCCAACACATTTGGCAGGCACCAGGTTGAAGAAGGCTCACTTATACTGTTGGCTCAGATATGTACCCCAAGGAGGCAACATTGGGAAAGTTACAAACTCAAAGTGAAATGTATCTCCATTTGAAAAAGGAACAGACAGCGACTGAAAGAGCACAACATTGAAATATGCAAAATCTGATATCTGTATTTTGATGTTCAAATGTCACCCTAACACTCAGATTCAGGAATTGAATTCTGACATTCAAATTTGGCACTTATTTATTTATTTAATTTATTTATAATGTTTATATACCTCTCCACTTCTAAACAGATTCTGGAGCAGTGAACAATAGAATATAAAAAGTGCAATGCAAAAAGTCACAGCAGATCCTTGGGACCAGGGACTTGCCTGTTTAGAATGGTGAAACAAATGAAGTTCATGGACTGAAGGCCATTACAAGCACTTAAGTCCATCACAAGCTGCTTCTCCGTTACTGAGAAATGTTAACTGCTAATGCATGTTAGATACTGTCAGATATTGACTGCTGCTGCATGTCAGCTGACAGATCTTGTCAATCATCCACTGCTACTTGTTGTCTAATGCTAAATGTCCTAGTCTCTCAAATACTATGACTACTATGGCAAGTCAGCTGCCAGATACTATTAAATGTTGTGACATCTTCAGATGTCAAATGGAGAAAATATAACTTTTACTGCATTTTCAGGGAATATCTAGACAGCCAGAGAATATTGACTACCAAAATTCTTCGGGAAGAATATTGAAGGGGGGGGGGTGTATGGGGCAAGAGTGTCCCCAGTGATAAAGAAGGCAGTGAATTATCTGACACTGTCTCTGTGTCTGCTCTGCTTGGCCAAGCAGCTCAAGAGTCCTCTGTGGAATCCACCCATCAATTGCCAAAGTCTACATGCTGCTCCTTAAATTCTCCCCTTGGAAGCCAACAAACCCAGTGCTAAGGTATGGAAAACCACACAAGGGCAAGCCCCCAGGCATGAGCATGCCCTTTTAAAGCCTGCCACCTCCCCACTGAAAGCTGGGACTTGGAATTGTTATCAGGAGCTGTTCCAAGACAGAACGTAAAGGCCTTCATCATGAACTGGTGCATTTTGCTGCTGCCTTTTTGGTGTTGCCCATGGTCTCCCGCCAAAACTTAGACTACACTTTTACTGCATCTGTCTTCCAGTTGACCTGCTACCTGTTCTGGCCATTAACCACCAAGTACTGCCACTGGGATATGTCCAGTTGCTCCTCGGAAGAGGACCTTGCTCACAGGGCCCCAACCTAACCAAATGAGACACATATAAACCCTGTGCCTATGTCCATGACTAGTTCTTTTCACCACTGGAGCCAGGTGAGGAGGCAAACTGCTAGATCAAAGTATGAGAATACTGGGAAGCATTCAAAATAGATCCCAGAAGAGAGAACTGGTCTCAAGATGCTGAAAAAAATGCTTTATTTTTTAAGAAGAATAAGGGTGCAATCCTGTGCATGTTTAGACAGAAAAAAGGTCTGCATCTCTCAGCATGTCCCTGCCAGCAATGCTGGGTGGGGCATTCTGGGAGTTGTAGGAGGCTTTACTGTCTAAACATGCATAGGATTGCACCCTAAAGCTATGTTTTCGACATCTTGAGACTAATGATCTCTTTTTGAAACTGCCAAATCAGTGTTCCCCAATCTGGTGCCCTCCAGATATTGTGGACTAACACTCCCAGTGTTCCTGACCATTGACCATGCTGGCTAATGGAAGCTGAACTCCAAAGCATCTGGAGGGAACCAAGTTGGGAAGGTTGTGCTAAATGACACCAGATGATTGCTTCCAGTCGATGAATTCCTCATCCTTCCCACCCCTCAAAGAGCAGCCTCTCAGACATCCTGGAGCAGGCCAGGCTGGTCTAAGCAAAGGCTTCTGATAAGCATTTGCCCTGATTAGAAGCACAGGAGGCTAAGGGTGATCTGATTGTGAAAGGCGTGATTCTGATTACATTCAGGATGCACAGTCACAAGTGGCCATTTTCGTGTGACCATCATTGCCAAGGCAAAAGTATCAGCACTCAGTGTATCCAGGTCAACAAAGCCCGCTCAAATAGAAATATGAAGTGCTGTGAATCTTGGCATGATGAAACAGGCTGAAAACAGCATCTTGAGTAGGGATGTTGGAGAAATCCTCAATGGAACCAAATGAGTTTGGATTTTCATGAATCTGACCCACAAATTCTACAGCGGACCAGCTTTTCCCCTGTCAAGCAGATTCCACAGACTTACGGACCATTTTTCTAATGTTCCTGAATTTTGCGCAAAATCCATCATAGAAAAATATGTAAAAATAAAAAAAACCCGGACAAAAATGTTCATTTCCTCCATAGGCTAAAGAGTGAAAATGCACATTTGGGGGGAATTTGCACACTTGGGGGGAATTTGCACATTTTTGCATGGGAAAATTCGGGAACTATTTTTAAAAAATCTGATTCTGTGGATGGGCAGATGAGGGAACTAAAGGCGTCTGATAATCTGTGAAACACAGACAGAATGGATTTGACACAATCTGTACATCCCTAATCTTGGATCAATTAAGACAATCTGAACTCCTGTTTAAGTCCTGTTTAAGTCTGTTTATAACTGTCCCTATAGTTTCTCCCTCTTTTCAAATTGTTGGAGCCCAGAATTGTCAAAATGTTTCCCCATAAGAGGACTGTCAGTATCAAACTGGAGAAAAGTAGCATTAAAACAAAAAACAAAAACTTTAAAAATGCCACCAGAATTTCCATCCCACCTGTAAATGTTTCTTACGTGCTGATGTTAGGGATGTAGGAGAATTTTGTTTGTGTTCACAAATCATCAGAACTTGCCCCATTTGCAAGCATGAACACAAATGAAAATGCCTTTTCCTGAAATCGCACACACATTCCTGAACTTGCAATCACATTAGGAACATGCATACATACATTTTGAAACATGTGCACTTAAAAATGCACATTTTCCAGGAAAAAAATATGAGAACCAGCGTGGTGTATTGGCTAGAGTGCTGGACTGGGAATTGAGATCCGGGTTCTAGTCCCCACTCAGCCATGGAAGCTCACTGGGTGAGTTTGGGCCAGCCACAGACTCTCAGCCCAGCCTACCTCACAGGGTTGCTGTTGTGAGGATAAAATGGCGAGGAGGAGGATTACGTATGCCGCCGTGAGTTCCTTAAGGAAGAAAAAAGGTGGGATATAATGGTAATAAATAAATAAATGAATAAATAATTTTCATACTTTAGTCAATGGGGGAAAAGTGCACACCTTTGAAAGATGTGCAAGGAATGCACACTTTTCCCCTTCAAAATGCACAATGCATGAAAAGAAAAACAGGTCACAAATGAGAATGGGAGCGAGGGGAACTGAGATTTGAAGTGGAGTTCAGAGAATCTTTGCAAACTCAAGCATCCTTGGTTCTCTTATCCCTAGCTGATGCTGAGAAATCAGAATTCAACTTTTAGCAATGCACCATTGCCATCTTCAAGGTCCCACTCCAAAACCTGAGGAATGGAAACTCTAGGAACTAGGGCTTTACCAAATATTCTCCATTTTCTGTTTCTGAATAGGAATTAGTTATGGGGGAAGGGGTTAGAAAGCGTTATCAAAATGTTTTAATTGTGAGAACTTTTATTTTCTCTCCCCCTGCCCAGCCATACCTTTTTCTAGTGCTGTGCCAAGAATTTTTCCCACATTTTTTTTTGACCATTCTCATTTGATTTGATAGAAGAGAAATTGCTTTTGGAAATAAATTAGGGGGGAATAAATTTCAGAGAAATCCTCATGGGTTGGGTTTGGGGTTCTTGTCCTTCCTTTACTTATGAGGTGGCCATGGAGTGTGTGTTATTGTCCCGTCTTTCATTGCACAATAGTCTCTATGGCAGCCCGCAGCCTCCTCAGCTTCCCACACATCAGTTAAAACCATCATGAGGCCGGCATCATGAGGCCATTCCTCCCATGGGGCTTTTTCAGTTCAGGAAGTGCAAATGGCCTTGGAGGCTGCAGAACAGTGGAAAGATGTACGATGGAGAGAGGAAACACACACACCACCCTCAGCCACCTTGCAGTGACTAGATAAGCTCAAAAACCAAAAGAAATTAAAAATTCTGCCTGAGAAAAGTGGAAGCCTCAATATAGTTGATGCTGTTGCCACTTGCAGGAGCAGTGCAATAAAACAAAAACCCTTAGGAAAAAAGAAAGAATCTGTGCTACAACCCCTGCCGATAGTGAGCCCCATCTGTGAGAAACTGTTGGAGAATTTCTCCTCCCCGAGGAGAAATTTGGTGAAATTGTCCCCCCAGTTTCTCTGCCCACAAATAGGCTGGAGAATTTTGAGAGGCCATTTGCACACAGGCCTACCTTTGTCCCTCTTGGCCATGTGGGGGCCATTTCAGTCAGTCCAAGCTTCTGGCTTTCCTGACCATTGGCTATGCTAGTTGAGGCTCATGGGAGTTTTAGTCCCAAACATCTGGAGGGCACCAGGTTGTGGAAGGCTGCTTTACAGCCACTAGCACAGTTACCTTCCTTCTCCAATAAGCTAGCAGGAATACAAAGGGAGTAAGGGACAAGAAAGAAAATGAGGGAGGCAAAGAAAAGTCAGAAGATGCACACAGCACACTCGACTCCTTGTGAAGCAGAACCGGTATTGCTGGAATGTGGGGAAAAGGCACCTGGAAGCTGAGAGCATTTTATTAGCAGGGGGCTGTCAATCAGTAGCAGACGGTGGGGGGAAACAAGAAAGGAAGGAGAAGAAACCATCAAGAAGCAGACAGAACACACATGTTTTTTGAAAAGAGGAGAGGGAGGGAGAGGGAGAGACAGAAAGAAAAGACTATTTTAAGTAAAGTTTGATAAATTGCCTGCCTCTTTCTCTCATCCTGCAACAAGAGACGCCTTTTTCTTTTTCTTGCTCAGGTTTGAGTGCTAGGATTTGTTAACAGAGGAGAAGAGAGTGTTGTTTTTAAGTTTCTTATAACCGATGTTGTGCAGCTGTAGACATTGAGAGCAATCAGATGCCAGTGGGCATTATCAAGAGAGGGTGACGGCTAGATAGATGCTCTTGTTTGTTGTGGTGTAAGGTCTAGGGAAGAATTACAAGATAAAGATGTCTTAATGGGCAGAAACACTCATGTAGTGGAGCCAGGGTTCACAGGGATCCAGCCCCAACACTTTTTTATTGTCATCTGCCACCCCCCTCAGACTTCACTGTTCCCTCTGAGCTTAGCTATAATCTTCATGGTAGCTGTGGAGTGTGGCAGGATGAATTTTCCCAACAACAAGATATTGTTCCTTGATGTAATGCAAAGTATCTTGGGTGGCTTGGTCTGGAATGGGTAATTAAGACCCGTTAGCTTTACAGAACTGTTTACTGTTTCTGGTGGAGATGAAAATGGCTAGACTGGGTTGTTGATATGGCTGCCCAAATTTTTGGACTCTCCAGATGAGCACCTGCACTTCAGAATGTACCACTGCACCACTTGAGAGGAAGAGATTGCTTTTCAAACCAGATCCTTCTCCTCTTTCTCTTGAAGACATCTGTTGGAGGCTCCTATGGACAGTGGAAGAGCTCTCCCAACAGGAGAAGAGTTCAAAAGCCCAGAAGCTTGTGCCCTGCTCTAAACAGAGGCTGATCCACAGAGCCTGGTTTTGTTGTTGCTCTCCGGCTATAACCTCTCTGCTTGATGGGACAGTGGGAGTACTTCAAATTAAATCAGTCCCCCTTCCATCATTGTCCACCTGCTGGGCTCCTTTCTGGCACAGTTTGCCTGGGCATCCCTGTGGGACACTGCTGAAGCGGGAAAAGCTGTAAGTTACCGAGGAAAGGTTCACAGCTCTGAAAAGGAATTCACTTCATTACTTTTTTATGTCCTTCCTCTGCACGATTGCAGCACTCTCAGGATCCCCTGTATTGATGAGTTTGCCCTTTCCTTCAAGACTTGTGTGGTTTATTGGCTTTAGTCCTGCTCTTTCTCAGCTTTACTCCATCCTTGCAAAGTAATGCAGCCCTTTAAGTCCCATTTCGACCTGTGTTATCACAGCTCTGCACCATGATGAGTATCATGAGCAAATATAAAATTCAGTGATGGTGACAGAATCTCTCTCTCTCTCTCTCTCTCTCTCTCGGTGTGTGTGTGTGTGTGTGAACACAAAATGGGTCCAGTGTATGGGGTGGGGGAGGAAGAGTAAGCATTGTTATCGCAGACCTTAAATTTCTGAAAGAGAAATAATGGTATGTTTCATATTAATGCTTCTGTATCCTAAACATACTTTCTTCTAATTAAGTCTTATTGATTTTGGGGAGTTAACATTCCTGTAACAATGTGCATGCTTGCAGCCTTATCTTAATTTCCCAGTTTATGATCTGTGTATGATTTGTACCCCCTTCGTGGATCACTGTCTTGTTGTGGCGAAGGGGCTTGTGTAACTCAGTGAAGCCATAAGCTATGCCGTGCAGGGCCACCCAAGATGGACAGGTCATGGTGGAGAGTTCTGACAAAATGTGGTCCACTGGAGAAGGAAATGGCAAACCACTCCAGTATTCTTGCCAAGAAAACCCCATGGAACGTATCACAAGGCTAAAAGAGATGACACCAGAAGATGAGCCCCTCAGGTCAGAAGGTGTCCAATATACTACTGGGGAAGAGCAGAGGGTATTTCCAAGTAGCGCCAGAAAGAGTGAAGCAGCTGGGCCAAAGCTGAAAGGACACACAGCTGTGGATGTGTCTGGTGGTAAAAATAAAATCTGATGCTGTAAAGAACAATATTGTTTAGGAAGCTGGAATGTCAGATCAATGAATCAAGGTAAGCTGGAGGTGGTCAAACATGAGATGGCAAGACTGAACATCGACATCTTGGGAATCAGCAAACTAAAATGGACAGGCATGGGCAAATTTAATTCAGGTGACCATCATATCTACCACTGTGGGCAAGAATCCCTTAGAAGAAATGGAGTAGCACTCATAGTCAACAAAAGGGTGGGAAAAGCAGTACTGGGGTACAATCTCAAAAATGATAGAATGATCTCAGCACAAGAGGCGACTCTACACATGGACATCACCAGATGGTCAATATCGAAATCAGATTGATTATGTACTTTGCAGCCAATGATGGAGAAGCTCTATACAGTCAGTCAAAACAAGAGCTGGAGCTGACTGTGACTCAGATCATGAGCTTCTTGTTGCAAAATTTTGGCTTACATTGAAGAACATAGGGAAAACCACTAAACCATTCAGGTATGACCTAAATCATATCCCTTATGAATATACAGTGGAGGTGAGGAATAGATTTCAGGGATAAGACCTGATAGACAGAGTGCCTGAGGAACTATGGACGGAGGTCCATAACATTGTTCAGGAGGCAGCAACTCAATCCATCCCAAAGAAAAAGAAATGCAAGAAAGCCAAGTGGCTGTCTGATGAGGCTTTACAAGTAGCTGAGGAAAGAAGAGAAGCGAAAAGCAAGGGAGAAAGGGGGATATACCCAAATGAATGCAGATTTCCAGAGAATAGCAAGGACAGACAAGAAGGCCTTCTTCAATGATCAATGCAAAGAAATCGAGGAAAACAACAGAATGGGAAAGACTAGAGATCTCTTCAAGAAAATTGGAGATCTCAAGGGAACGTTTTGTGCAAAGACGGGCATGATAAAGGACAATGAAGGCAGGGACCCAACAGAAGCAGATGAGATTAAGAAGAGGTGGCAAGAATACACAGAAGAACTATACAGGAAAGTTCTTAATGTCCCTGATAGCCATGATAGTGCGGTCACTGAACTTGAGCCGGACATCCTCGAGAGTGAAGTCAAGTGGGCCTTAGGAAGCATTAGTAACAACAAAGCTAGCGGAGATGACAGTATTCCAGCCAAGCTATTTAAAATCCTAAAACATGATGCTGTTAAAGTGCTGCACTCAATATGCCAACAAATTTGGAACACTCAACAGTGGCCACAAGACTAGAAAAGGTCAGTTTACATTCCAATTCCAAAGAAGGGCAATGCCAAAGAGTGTTCTAACTACCGTACAATTGCACTCATTTCACATGCCAGCAAGGTGATGCTCAAAATCCTAGAAGCTAGGCTTCAGCAGCATGTGTGAACCGAGAGCTACCAGAAGTACAAGCTGGGTTTCGAAGAGGCAGAGGAACTAGAGGTCAAATCGCCAACTTTCGCTGGATCATGGAGAAAGCAAGAGAATTCCAGAAAAACGTCTATTTCTGCTTCATTGACTATGCTAAAGCCTTTGATTGTGTGGATCACAACAAACTCTGGCAAATTCTTAGAGATGGGAGTACCAGACCACCTTACTTGTCTCCTGAGAAACCTGTACGAGGGCCAAGAAGCAACAGTAAGAACCAGACATGGAACAACCGAATGGTTCAAAATTGGGAAAGGAGTACGACAAGGCTGTATATTGTCACCCTGCTTATTTAACTTATATGCAGAGTACATCATGAGAAACACCGGGTTGGATGAATCACAGGTCAGAATTAAGATTGCTGGGAGAATTATCAACAACCTCCGATATGCAGACGTTACCACCCTAATGGCAGAAAGCGAAGAGGATCTCAAGAGCCTCTTGTTGAGGGTGAAAGAGGAGAGTACAGAAGCTGGTTTGAAACTCAACATTAAAAAAATGAAGATCATGGCATCTGGCCCCATCACTTCCTGGCATATAGAAGGGGAAGAAATGGAAGCAGTGACAGATTTTACTTTCTTGGGCTCCAAGATCACCGCAGATGGTGACTGTAGCCCTGAAATTAAAAGACGCTTGCTCCTTGGGAGGAAAGCTATGGCAAACCCAGACAGCATAGTAAGAAGCAGAGACATCACCTTGCTGACAAAGGTCCGTCTAATCAAAGCTATGGTTTTCCCAGTAGTAGTGTATGGCTGTGAGAGCTGGACCATAAGGAAGGCTGAGCACCGAAGAATTGATGCCTTCAAACTGTGGTGCTGGAGAAGACTCTTACGAGTCCCCTGGACTGCAAGGAGGTCAAATCAGTCCATCCTGACTGCTCATTGGAAGGACAGATACTGAAGCTGAAGCTCAAATATTTTGGCCACCTAATGCGAAGAGAAAACTCCCTGGAAAAGACCCTGATGCTGGGAAAGACTGAAGGCAAAAGGAGAAAGGGACAGCAGAGGATGAGATGGCTTGATAGCATCACTGATGCAATGAATATGAACTTGAGCATGCTCCAGGAGAGAGTGGAGGACAGGAAGGCCTGGCATGTTACGGTCCATGGGGTCACGAAGAGTTGGACATGACTCAATGACTGAACAACAACAATGATTTGTACATGAAAAGTATTTCTCTTCAAATAACTACAGGAGTCCAGCAATGGCTGGGGAGTTGGGCAAGCTCCTTGTCCGGGGGGGGGGGTTCGTTGCCTCCCCATCTTCTGGTACCACTTATGCCAAACTGGGCTGGCATCAAAGATAGGCATGGTCGGGCACCTGCTGAAGGCCCACACCCCAGCAAGGACCCACTGACAAGAGCACTCTGGAGCTGCTCCTGCTTCTTCTTGTTCACTCTGGACCAGACCACGGTGGGGGCGAGAAGGAGGAGCAGGAGATGCCACGGCCACCTTGCTCCCTGGCTCTCTGCCTGCCAAGCCAGCAAGTGGGAGCAATGATGAGGAAGAGGAGGAGGAGGAAGAGCAGCTGGTGACACTGGCGGTGAGAAAGTGGACTCATTGAGAGAGGGGCCCACTGAGGGTGTCTTGCCCAAGAGCCCTCAAAACCCTGGATCTGGCACTGATGCCAAATATTCTTTTTCAAAGTGTCTTCAGCTCTTTGGAAAAGTATTGGCTTTGGTCAACACTGCCTTAACCCAGGAGACACAACAATATGAACAATTTCAAAGCAATGGTAATAATACTGAATATTCATCTATCGTTTTCAGGATGTTCAAAGGATTTCACTTATTATTATTATTAATAATAATTGAATTTCTTAATCACCCATCTGGCTGGTCACCCAGCCTCTCTGGGTGCTGTATAGCCATACAATTTTAAAACAATAAAATTCTACTTTAAAGCATCGTATTTCTAAAAATGCTCTACCCTGCCCCAAATGCCTGCCTGAGCAACCACATCTTTAATGCATGGTGGAAGCTCATTAAAGCAGTCATCATTAAAGCATATAACAGTCGTCACCAGCCTGGTGCCCTGGAGATGTGTTTGGTTCCAAGTCTCATCATCCCCAGCCAGCACGACCAACAGTCATGCTGGCTGGGGGTGATAGGAGCTGGAGTTCAACACATCTCCAGGGCACCAGGTTCAGGAAAGCTGATATGTAATAGCTCAGAAATCTTTACAACAACCCTGCAAAAGCATGCTAGTATTCTTCTTTCTGCATCAGAGATGGCAAGCAGAGGACGTTTTGCATCAGGGAAATACCTAAGGCCACCTAGCAAATGCTTGGCTGAAGAAGAGTTAAGCAATACCTCAGGAATTTCCCAGTTTACCACTTATGCCCTTAGCCAGGGCTAGGCAACCTGGTACCTTCGAGATGTATTGGACATCATCATCCACCTAACATACTGGCTGAGGCAGATGGGAGTTGTAGCCCAAAACATCTGGAGGGCACTAAGCTGCCTACCCCCCTCCTCTTTTTCTACCCTGATGATGTTTGCAATTGCTTCGTGCGCAAATTCCTCTTCCCACTGAGCTCTGAAAAGGGCGCCTGGGGGCTACAGGGAGGCAATGTTGGCTACTTTGTACTTTGCATATTCTTTCAGGCTCATCCTGGCTCCTGACGTCCTCGCAAATTGCGATAAGACTGTGATAACCAAAGATATGAGGCTCATAGGCCCAGATGACTGCCGCAGAAATGTCACGGCTTAATAACTTTTTAATATGGCTGGAGCCTGATGGCTCCGATGGCTGCTATATCCTTGTAATTCTGAGATTAAGCAAGTTATCTCAGTGTAGGCTGCAAGCTCAAGCAGCCAAATGAGATCTGGGGACATATGCATGCCCTTTCCCTAGGGTTGCCAGCTCATTTTCTGATCAAAGCTCCCTTTCTTATCACTGTGTGCCTGAGCGGGAGGGCTGGCCATGGGCAGTTGTCAGAGGTGAGCCAGGATCCAGGAGTCATGGGAGGAGAGGGATGCCGGAGAAATCCATAATGGAACAAAATGAGTTTGGACTTTGATGAATCCAACCGGTGGATTCCACAGTGCTCTGGCTTTTCCCCTATCGGGCGGATTTGACGAACTTGTGGACCATTTTTCTAACTTTCCTGATTTGTGCATAGAAAAACATTCAATTAAAAAAAAAACTGGCCAAAATGCACATTTCTCCATAGACTGTAAAGGGGCAGGGCCTTCTGGGGAACTCTGGAGGGTCAGACTGGGACCACAGATGGGTTGCATTTGGCTTCTGAGCCTGAGGTTCTTCCCCCCTGCCCTAAGGTGAATGGTCTGGAATGAAAGGTCTGCAGTGACTCATCTAGAGTGACTCTTCTGGCCTCAAGTGACTAGTGTAGGGAGAATGGTGGGGAGAGATTCAGACCAGTGTGGGTGTACTGGTTAGAGTGTTGGACTGGGACTCGGGAGACCAGGGTTCTAGTTCCCACTCAGCCAGGAAGCTCACTGGGTGACTTGGGCCAGTCATGGACTTGCAGCCTGACCTACCTCAAAGGGGTGTTGTGATGATAAAATGGAATAGGGGAACCATGTGAACTGCCTTGAGTTCCTTGCAAGAGGAAAAAAGGTGGAATATAAATGTCACAAACAGGGACATCCATCGCCTGAAATCCAGCCCTTTTTGGGTTCACCAGATTTCCACAGTACCCTGGACTTGGATTGAATTTGCAAACTGAGCAAATTTGGTTTTCCCCAAACTCCAGGGACTTGTTTTAGTTGTTGGGTTGGTTTTGACCTCCATAGGCTGGCTGGAGGTCCCCTATCGCTGACCTAGGGCAACTGGAAGGAAAGGAAAACCCTCGGCCACCTCATTTCAAACTTAAGTCCACTGCACACCCCCAAATTATGAGAATTTTCATGCCCCCAGTCCCAGAGTTGCCAAATATCCCACCCACTTCCACTTTTGTAAAAGTGGGGGGTTGTGTGTGTGTGGCAGTTCTGTAAAAGTGCACGGTGTGTGTGTGTGTGTGTGTGTGTGTGTGTGGCGGGGGGGTTAGAGTTCACTTTCCTCTTTGCAGTCTCTGCTCATCAGTTCTGAATGTCCCTCAGCATTATGGGGAAGCCAACACTGGGGTGTTGAAAGGAAAATCTCTCTTCCTCATCATGATGCTGGGGATCCTGGCATTAGGGTCATGGTTTTACTTCCCCTTTCCCTTGCAGAATTCTGCTTTCTTGTTGTTCTGCCTTTGCTTCCCTTTAACTAGGACAGGAGAGAATTTCGCTCCAGGTTCCTTGATTGTAAATGATTCCCTTAAGGATGCTTCCAAGTGTGTTGCTCATTAAAAGTTGTTTAAATATGTCGCTAATCAAACAGAAGGCTTTTGAGCAGCTGTTAGCTGCTGCCTTGACTGAAGTGGCTGGTGGTTTCTCTTTGGATCCCTTGTGGTCCCTTCCCAAGGCTTCAGAACAGGAATGCTGAGGCTTCAGTCCCACCCCCTCCCCTACCATCTGTGGCCCTGTCCCCACTGTGCTGGCCTTCCTAACTCCACCTAGGGCTGTCAGAGAAGTCCACAACAGGACCAAATGAGTTCAGATTTTCATGACTCTGATCAGCAGATTCTGCAGGGGACTGGCTTTCCCCTGTCAGGTGGATTCTGCAGACTTACAGACCGATTCTGTGGACTTCTAACTAGGGATGGGTGGAATGCTTACCCCATTCTGGGGGGGGGGGTACACGGGGGGGAGGCAATCCATTCCTCCCCCCCGGAATCCATCCAGGCCGGCTTCACTCCGCTTTGATCCTGCGGAGCCAGCTACCAGCTTCGCTTCACTGGCGAATGTCGATACGGCTGGCAGCCATTGCCATGCCGTATCGCTGTAAGTCAGGCTCTGGATGCAAATGGCATAGTGGGCACCATTTGCAGCCATAAAGCTGGTAGATTAGCCTAAATGCAGCCATAAATGTATCAGTGTATCAACATTCACCAGGGACGTGGCCGGCTCTGCAGAATCAAGGCAGCAACGGATCCGACCCAGAAGGATTCTGCGTGGAGGTGGAGGTGAGTGCTCCGTTCTGCCATGGGCCCCAATGGGGCCGGATTCTTGGAATCTGGCCTCATTGGGGTCCATGGTGGATTTCTCCCCCATCCCTACTTCTAACTTCCCCGAGTGTTGTGCACATTTCAACGCAGAAAAATACACATTAAAAAAAAGCCAAAAATATGCATTTCCCCCATAGGCTAAAGCATGAAAATGTGCATTTGGGGTGAATTTGTGCATTTTCACATGTGCACATTTGGGCAAATTTGGAAACCAAAAATCTGATTCCACGGGTGGATGGAAGATAGAACAGAAGGTGCATGGTAATCCACAAAACACAGATGGAACAGAATGTACACAATCCATACATCTCTAACTCTACCTCTATCAGCCAAGAGGTCTGAATGAATCTGGATCAATTTTTGAGGTCACTTGGGGATTTTCACTTGGAATGAGGGGATGACCCAGGCTATCAATGTGATAGCCACCAAATGTCCCTGCTGTGGGACATCTCTTCCACTCCATGGCCCCATCATAAGAAACCCCAGAAGACCTATTTGTCTGATCTGGCTTTCCCCTTGACTATGTTTAGGGATGGCAAGGGTGCCCAATTCCATCCAGGAATCTCATGGAATTCCCCCCCCCCGCCACCGCCGCCCGCACCCCTAAACCCTGCTCACCAAGCCCCTGCCCCTGCTTGCCCTCTGGTGATTGCAAAAATGCACATATTTGCATATGTGAAAATGCAAATTTTTGCGAATGTGCATATTTGCATAAACACAAAAATGCACATTCTTACGAAAAATGCTCATTTTTGCCCATATGCAAAAATATGCATTCACAAAAATATGCATTTTTGACAAGGCACTGGGGTGAGTGCGGGCTGTAGTCTACGTAAAGATTTACGCTATTAAATCTATTAATATTAAGGCTATTATTATTATTATCTATTAATAATAAGGGCTATTAGCGTTGCCCTTATTTTCGCCGTAGTCTACGTAAATCTTTACGTAGACTACAGCGACCAAATAAGGAATGGGAATGGCGGCTCCCTATGGGGGCCGCCATTATCCGTACGCACTTTTTTTTTTTTTTTTAAGTCACCCGTGATAGGCTACGTGATGATTTACGTAGCCTATCACGGCTGACTTTGGAAATCTAGCCGTGATAGGCTACGTTAATCGTCACGTAGCCTATCACGGGGGTGTTTTTTTTTTCTTTTATTGGAATGGCGGCGGCGGCAGCCAGTCGAAAGACCAGCTGCCGCTCCTGCCCCGCACGAACACCCGCCGAACCTCCTGCCGGACCCGCCGCCGGGAGGGACATTCGGCAAAGGTAAGTCCCGTCCCGGGGGGGAGTGCGGGGGGCGGGGGGGGTGGAGAATTTCTCCCTGAAACTTGTTTGGGGGGCCGAACACATTGGCGCTCGGCCCCCCGAAGTTTCGGGGAGAAATTCTCTGCCATCCCTAATCGTCACGTAGCCTATCACGGGGGCGTTTTTTTTAAAAAAAAAACTTTTGAGTTCGTGGCTGGACGAGGCGGGAAGCCTCCTCCCCAGCCTGAATTTCGGCCGGGCGAGGCGGGAAGCCTCCCCCCTCAGCCTGAACTTCGCGGGGGGAGCAGCGAAGCGCCTCCCCCCCACTGCGAACAAGCTTCGAGGACAGGTAAGTCACTTTCGTTCACCCCTAATGTCCGGTTCTTATTAGGGATGGATGAAAGTCCCTTACCTGGTCCTGCAGCTTGCTTCGCGGTGGGGGGGAGGCGCTTCGGTTCTCCCCCCAAAATTATTGGCAGGGGGGAGGCACCCCACCCCTCCCGGCGGAAATTCAGGTCGGGGGGGAGGCGCCCCATCCCTCGCCGCCGAAATTCTGGCCGGGGGGGAGCGCCCTTATTTTCGCTGTAGTCTAGGTAAATCTTTACATAGACTACGCGTGCCCAAATAAGGAACACAAATGGCAGCGCCCATGGGCACTGCCATTTGTGTATGCGCTTTTTTTTTTCAAAGTCACCCGTGATAGTCAACATAACGATTTATGTAGCCTATCATGGCTGACTTTGAAAATCTAGCTGTGATAGGCTACGTAAATCGTTACGTAGCCTATCAGGTGTGTTTTTTTTTTTTTTAACTTTACAGGGAAATGGCGGCGGTGGCAGCCAGTTGGAAGACTGGCCGCCACCCCCGCTGAAATGCTGCCAAAACGCCGCCTGGACCCGCCGCAGAGAGGGACATTCGACAGAGGTAATTCCCATCCCGGGGGGGTGGGGGGGCGGAGAATTTCACCACCAATTTTGGGGGGCCGAATGTGTTGGCATTCGGCCTCACTGAGATTCGTGGAGAAATTCTCCGCCATCCCTAGTTCTTACTGTTGCTTCTTGACCCTCGTACAGGTTTCTCAGGAGACAGGTAAGGTGGTCTGGTACTGCCATCTCTTTAAGAATTTGCCACAGTTTGTTGTGATCCACACAATCAAAGGCTTTAGCATAGTCAATGAAGCAGAAATAGACATTTTTCTGGAATTCTCTTGCTGTCTCCATGATCCAGCGAAAGTTGGCAATTTGACCTCTAATTCCTCTACCTCTTCGAAACCCAGCTTGTACTTCTGGTAGTTCTCAGTTCGCATACTGCTGAAGCCTAGCTTGTAGGATTTTGAGCATCACCTTGCTGGCATGTGAAATGAGCACAATTGTGCGGTAGTTTGAACACTCTTTGGCGTTGCCCTTCTTTGGAATTGACCTTTTCCAGTTTTGCGGCCATCGCTGAGTGTTCCAAATTTGTTGGCATATTGAATGCAGCACTTTAACAGCATCATCTTTTAGGATTTTAAATATCTCAGCTGGAATACTGTCACTGTTGTGACTAATGCTTCCTAAGGCCCACTTGACTTCACTCTCGAGGATGTCCGGCTCAAGTTCAGTGACCGCACTATCATGGCTATCAGGGACATTCAGATCTTTCCTGTATAGTTCTTCTGTGTATTCTTGCCACCTCTTCTTAATCTCATCTGCTTCTGTTAGGTCCCTGCCTTCTTTGTCCTTTATCATGCCTGTCTTTGCACAAAACGTTCCCTTGAGATCTCCAATTTTCTTGAAGAGATCTCTAGTCTTTCCCATTCTGTTGTTTTCCTCGATTTCTTTGCATTGTTCATTTAAGAAGGCCTTCTTGTCTTTCCTTGCTATTCTCTGGAACTCTGCATTCAGTTGGATGTATCTTCCCCTTTCTCCCTTGCTTTTCCCTTCTCTTCTTCCGTCAGCTACTTGTAAAGCTTCATCAGACAGCCACTTGGCTTTCTTGCATTTCTTTTTCTTGGGGATGGATTTCGTTGCTGCCTCCTGAACAATGTTACGGACCTCCGTCCATAGTTCCTCAGGCACTCTGTCTATCAGGTCTAATCCTTGAAATCTATTCCTCACCTCCACTGTATATTCATCAGGGATATGATTTAGGTCATACCTGAATGGTTTAGTGGTTTTCCCTACATTCTTCAATGTAAGCCAAAATTTTGCAACAAGAAGCTCATGATCTGAGTCACAGTCAGCTCCAGGTCTTGTTTTGACTGACTGTATAGAGCTTCTCCATCTTTGGCTGCAAAGGACATAATCAATCTGATTTCGATATTGACCATCTGGTGATTTCCATGTGTAGAGTCGTCTCTTGTGCTGTTGGAAAAGAGTGTTTGCTATGATCAGCATGTTCTCTTGGCAAAACTCTATTAGCTTTTGTCCTGCTTCATTTTGTACACCAAGGCCATGCCTGCCTGTTATCCTGGTGATTTCTTGACTTCCTACTTTAGCATTCTAATTTCCTATGATGAAGAGGACATCTTTTTTTGGTGTTAGTTCTAAAAGGTGTTGTAGGTCTTCATAGAACCGATCAACCTCAGCTTCTTCGGCATCAGTGGTTGGGGCATAGACTTGAATTACTGTGATGTTGAATGGTTTGCCTTGGATTCGTACTGAGATCATTCTATCGTTTTTAAGATTGTACCCCAGTACTGCTTTTCCTACCCTTTTGTTGACTATGAGTGCTACTCCATTTCTTCTAAGGGATTCTTGCCCACAGTAGTAGATACGATGGTCACCTGAATTAAATTCGCCCATGCCTGTCCATTTTAGTTTGCTGATTCCCAAGATGTCGATGTTCAATCTTGCCATCTCATGTTTGACCACCTCCAGCTTACCTTGATTCATTGATCTGACATTCCAGGTTTATTTATTTATTTCATTTCTATACCGCCCAATAGCCGAAGCTCTCTGGGCGGTTCACAAAAATTAAAACCAAACAACACACAAGAAAACAATTTAAAATATATAGAACATTAAAACCACAATATAACAATACAACCACAATAAAACCTAGCAGCAGTACAGGAGTTTAAAATACAGATTTAAAACAGCAAAGATAAAAATTTAGAAAGCTAAAATGCTAAAATGCCTCGAAAAATAAAAAGGTTTTCACCTGGCGCCGAAAGGAGTACAATGTAGGCGCCAGGTGAACCTCACTAGGGAGCTCATTCCAGAGCCGGGGTGCCACAACAGAAAAAGCCCTCCTCCTAGTAGCCACCCACCTCACTTCCTTTGGCAGGGGCTCACGGAGAAGGGCCACTGATGATGATCTTAAGGTCCGAGCAGGCACATATGGGAGGAGGCGATCCTTCAGGTAACCTGGCCCCAAGCTGTTAAGGGCTTTAAATGTTAACACCAGCACTTTGAATCGGGCCCGGAAATGGACTGGCAGCCAGTGCAGCTGGAAAAGTACTGGCGTAATATGAGCTCGCAGGCCAGTCCCTGTTAACAATCTTGCTGCCCTATTTTGGACCAGCTGAAGTTTCCAGACTGTTTTCAAAGGCAGCCCCATGTATAACGCATTGCAGTAATCCAGATGAGAAGTTATCAGAGCATGGATAACTGTAGCTAGGCTATCTCTGCAGATAAGGGCGTAGTTGGTATACCAGCCTAAGCTGATAAAAAGTGCTCCGTGCCACTGAGTTCACCTGTGCCTCAAGTGACAGTTCTGGATCCAAGAGCACCCCCAAACTACGAACCTGATCCTTTAGGGGGAGTGCAACCCCCTCCAGAACAGGTTGAATATCACCTAGCCGGGCAGACAAATGACCCACTAACAGTACCTCCATCTTGTCTGGATTGAGTTTCAGTTTATTAGCCCTCATCCAGTCCATTACCGTGCCCAGGCACTGGTTCAGAACAGCCACTGCCTCACCTGGTTTTGATGTAAAAGAAAGGTAGAGCTGGGTGTCATCCTCATATTGATGGCACCTCAGCCCGCACCTCCGGATAACCTCCCCCAGCGGTTTCATGTAGATGTTAAACAGCATGGGGGATAAAATAGAGCCCTGTGGAACCCCATGGCACAATTGCCATGGCACAGAGCAATAATCCCCCAGCACCACCTTCTGGAATCGGCCATCCAAGTAGGAGCGGAACCAATGTAGTGTAGTGCCTCCAACTCCCAACCCAGACAACCTATCCAGAAGGATACCATGGTCGATGGTATCAAAAGCCGCTGATAGGTCCAGGAGAATCAACAGGGTCGCACTCCCCCTGTCCCTCTCCTAAACAATATTGTTCTTTACAGCATCGGATTTTCTTTTCACCACCAGACACATCCGCAGCTGAGTGTCCTTTCGGCTTGGGCCCAGCCACTTCACTCTTTCTGGCGCTACTTGGAAATACCCTCTGCTCTTCCCCAGTAGTATATTGGACACCTTCCGACCTGAGGGGCTCATCTTCCGGAGTCATCTCTTTTAGCCTTGTGATACGTTCTATGGGGTTTTCTTGGCAAGAATCCTGAAGTGGGTTGCCATTTCCTTCTCCAGTGGACCACATTTTGTCAGAACTCTCTGCCATGACCTGTCCGTCTTGGGTGGCCCTTAGGAGTGCACGAAAGCCACTTACCTGGTCTCGCAGCTTTTCGCGGTGGGGCGGAGGTGCTTCGCTGCTCTCCCCCTGAAGTTCAGGCCGGGGGGGAGGCTTCCCGCTTTGCCCAGCTGAAATTCAGGCCAGGGGCGAGGCTGCCTGCCTTGCCCGGCTGAAATTCAGGCCGGGGAGGAGGCTTCCCACCTCGCCCGGCCGCGAAATAAAAAGTTAAAACAAAAAACAAAAAACGCCCCCGTGATAGGCTACGTGACGATTAACGTAGCCTATCACGGCTAGATCTGCAAAGTCAGCTGTGATAGGCTACGTAAATCATCACGTAGCCTATCACGGGTGACTTAAAAAAAAAAAAAAAGCACGTATGCAAATGGCGGCACCGATAGGCGGTCTTTACGTAGACTATGGCGAAAATAAGGGCAATGCAAATAGCGTTGCCCTTATATTCGCCGTAGTCTACGTAATCTTTACGTAGACTACAGCGACCAAATAAGGAACGTGAATGGCGGCTCCCTATGGGGGCCGCCATTAGCCGTACGCACTTTTTTTTTTTTTTAAAGTCACCCGTGATAGGCTACGTGACAATTTACGTAGCCTATCATGGCTGACTTTGCAAATCTAGCCGTGATAGGCTACATTAATCGTCACGTAGCCTATCACGGGGGCATTTGTTTTTTGTTTTTTACTTTTATTGGAATGGCGGCGGTGGCAGCCGGTCAAAAGACCGGCTGCCGCCCCCGCCCCTGACGAAGACCCGACGAACCGCCGCTGGGACCCGCCGCCGGGAGGGACATTCGGGAAAGGTAAGTCCCGTCGCGGGGGGGGGGGTGCGGGGGTGGGGGGGCGGAGAATTTCTCCCCGAAACTTCTTTGGGGGGCCGAACACATTGGTGCTTGGCCTCCCGAAGTTTCGGGGAGAAATTCTCCGCCATCCCTAGCCCTGCACAGCATAGCTTATGGCTTCACTGAGTTACGCAAGCCCCTTCGCCACAACAAGGCAGTGACCCAGGAAGGGGTGTATGCCTGGTAGTTTCGACTTAATTCACCTGTTCAACGTTGTTATAATAATAACATTAACAAAGCCTTTCACATACATTATCTTAAAAATCCTTATAACAACCAAGTAATATCCCCACATTGCGGGGTGGGTGTAGGGGTTGGGGAGAGGTAGTGGCTTGCCTAAGGTCTCCTTGTGAGTTTGTGGCTGAGGTTAGATTTGAACTGGGGGCTGCCAGGCTGCCAGTTCATACTCTTTAAAGCCATGCTGTGCTAGTCCTTGAATGGCTGCCACTTAAGCTGATGTTGGATGGCAGAGCTCAGCTACCCCATGCGGGGCAGACATGGTCACCAGGAATAATCAGTATTTTGGGCTATCTGCATTACCCAAAGGAGGCAGAGAAATGGCTTGGTTTTTTTTTTCTCTCTCTCTCCTAAAACATTCACTCCCATTTCCTTCATCACATGTCACATCAAGAAAATTATAAAGGCAGAATATCTGGTGAAATGAGGAGACTGTGGAGAAAGGTATGAGAATAAAAAGGCTGTTTCTTTAAAAATCCAGCATACCTGACAAAATGACCTTGCTCCTTCATTTCAGAGCAGCTTTTTTCGCTTCTCAAGCATCTCTCAGATATCGGACCTGTTGGGTCCCATGTACCAGGACTAGGGAGGAAATCACCTTTTACTTTTTACTTTTACATTCACACCTTTGACTTTTATCTTCCTGGGCTGGAGAAGAGTTAATAGCTCATCTCCAGAGATGCTCCTTGCCTACCTGCCAATGCCCTTGCCTGGTTCCATAGCAGGTTTCCCCAATCTTGTGCATTCTAGATCTTTTTGGACTTCAACTGCCAGCTTGGTCAGGAATGCTGGGACCTGTAGTCCAAAATATCTGGAGGGTACCAGGTTGAGAAGGCTGTCCTACAGGGATAAAAAATGGGGTCTTATGCCTTATGAGTGATGTCATCCAGGTATCATTGGATAAATATCGTGGGCAATTCCTGCTTTGCACCAGGAGGTTTTTGAATTTCTCTTTGTTGTAGTGAGTAAATTGTTTCCTTCCTTCCTTCCTTCCTTCCTTCCTTCCTTCCTTCCTTCCTTTTATGCTACCTATTTGAACTCTCCCTTATCCACAATTTTAATAAAGCAAACTGAGAAAACTGAGGGGGGTTTTGGTTTGTTTTTTACTTCCCCTGTTTGCCAGACTGCTATTTCATGCTACATGCTTTAACCATGGGGAGATAATAATAGGGAAACAGACTGAACTCGCTCAGCAGAAAGTGGGAAGTTAATTGTTACTCCCTCCGCCCTGAACAAAATAAATCAGATTGTAATCTTATGCATGCTTAGACAGAAAAAAAGTCCTACAACTCCCAGCATGCCCCAGCCAGCATAGCCATGGAAAAAAGTTCTACATCTCCCAAAATTATATATATATATTTCTATTCTAAATATGCATAGGATTCTGTGCCTAATAACCAGGAGCTCTTGGATTTCCTCTTTCTCTAGAGCTAGGGTGAGTCAACAGTAGGAGTGGACAAACCTGTCAATCTGAGTTTCTCTCGGTGTTCTGTCCCATTTCACAACAGTTTGCAGCTGGCATGCCATGGTGCAGCCAGGCAAGTTAAGACCCTGGACTTAATGATCTTCCGGGGTAGGGGTGGGGGGCTTTAGAAGGCTGCACGCATTACTTCAGCTGGGAAGCACACAACAAACATCCTTGCCCCCCCCCCCCCGGGACCACCACTCCACGCTTTGCGCCTGCTTCTCCATTGCTGATACATTGGAGCGACAACAACAAGAGAAATGTCTGCCAACCCTGATGTTTCAAGAAGATATTTCTTTCTTTCTTTCTTTAATTAATTAATTTATTGCATTTATATCCTGCCATTTTTCCTCTTTAAGAAACCCAAGGCGGCGTACATAATCCTCCTCCTCTCCATTTTATCCTCACAACAACCCTGTGAGGTAGGCTGGGCTGAGAGTCTGTGACTGGCCCAAAGTCACCCAGGGAGCTTCCATGGCCGAGTAGGGACTAGAACCCGGATCTCCCGGCTCCCAGTCCAACACTCCAGCCACTACACCACACTGGCTCTCACAGCCTTCTAAAGCCCCCCCACCCCCTACCCCATAAGATCCTTAAGATACACTGAGCATGTGGAGTTTTGAATTTTACATTCATTTCAATCACAGCACCATCATGACTACAGGAATAAAACAGAGTTTGCGTCTGATGCCCTCATAACTTCCCACTCTCTGGGTAGTCGGGGGGGGGGGGCGTTGCTGCTGCAGGGCCCGGAACTGTGGCTCCCAGGCTCAGCCTTAGCTGCATCACTGCTTGGGGGCACATTTGCATGAGCATTTGTGCCTAATATATGCATCATTTGCAAGCATCTCTGCCTAATGGGCACATGCTTTGCAAGCAGTTACCTTTTATATCGCGTGCTTCAATATGTTTTCATTGCATTTCATTCATTTCATTTCAAGTCAGATTACTGCACGGTGTTGTTGCTGAAGACAGTTCAAAAGCTGCGGCTTCTGCAAAATGCAGCAGCCGGACTGATAGGCCAGAGGGTCTGAACATATAACACCGATTCTGGCTCGTTTGCACTGGCTGCCTGTACATTTCTGAGCCCAATGAAAGGTGCTGGTTTTGACCTCTAAAGCCTTACTTGGCTCAGGACTGCAATACCTGATCATAGAATCATAGAACAGTAGGGTTGGAAGGGGCCTACAAGGCCAATCGAGTCCAACCCCCTGCTCAATGCAGGAATCCAAGTCAGAGCATCCCTGACAGGTGGCTGTCCAGCCTCGTCTTGAACGCCACCAGTGTCGGAGAGCCCACTACCTTCCTAGGTAAGTGCTCCCATTGTCGTATTGCTCTAACAGTCAGGAAGTTTTTCCTGATGTACAGCTGGAATCTGGCTTCCTGTCACTTGAGCCCATTATTCCGTGTCCTGCACTCTGGGATGATCAGAGTGTTGTTGATCAGAGTGTTGAATGATGTTCTGCCTCTCCCAGGATGAAGCTACCTATACATTACAGTCATCCCCTGAGGCCCTCCTCAGGGGGGTTTGAAGGATGACAAAAAGGGAGAGGGCCTTCTTGGTAGCGGCCCTTCAATTGTCTAATGCTCTCCCCAGTGAGGTCTGCCTGGCATCAACATTGTCATCTTTTCAGCACCAGGTTAAGACTTTCCTCTAATCCCAGGCATTTGAGAACATATGATAAAGCTTTTTAACAGGTCCTGGGATTGTTGTTGTTGATTGTTTACATTTGTTTTCATACTTTCATATGTTAATGGTTTTATATTTTGTTATTATATTGTATATTAGGGTTGTAATTGCTGTAAACAGCCAACAGAGATTTGGCTCTTGGGCAGTATAGAAATGAAATAGATGAAGTGAATATGTTTTTTCACTAATATATGCATTTTGCCGCACATTTCCTGAATACACCCATTTTGGTACACAGTTTTTGTTTGGAGAATTGCAAAAAAATCTTGGAATACTGAACAGCGATAACTGCATTCCAGTCCACATATTCATTTGGGAAGCATGATATTGATAAGTTCACATCAAAATGCAAACTGGATTAAATTTCCCACCCCATCTGTAGCAGCATGAAGTTGGGGTGCTGCCTTTCCTTCAAAGCAGCGGAACACTTCTTCATGGAGACCATCCATCTCATATTCAATCTCTTCAGGCTAGGAATGTGTGAAAGTCACTTACCTTTTCGAAGAGGGTGATTCGCAATGGGGGGGAGGCGCTCCACACCTCCCCCCAAAATCCTAACTTGGCTGGCTCCGCTCCACAGCAACTCTGTGGAGCCGCCGGCCAGGTGCATCAAAGTCCATCAAAGGCAGCCATTTGCGTTCCTGTTTTTTTGCCATGATAGGCTACATAAATACTTATGTAGCCTATCACGGCCTCCGCAGGGATGCAAATGGCATCCCTGTGTTAGCCATGATAGGCTACATAAGTATTTGCGTAGCCTATCACGGCAAAAATGAGGAAGCAAATGGCAGACGCCGACGCCATTTGCAAAGCAGCACGAACGGCACCAGGTAAGTGGTCTGTTTCACATGCCTTTCACAGGGTGGTGGGGTGGGGGGCTTTGTTCTGCCACAGATTTTGGGGGGCTGAATGCACTGGCATTCGGCCTCACTGAGATCCGTGGCGGAATTCTCTGACATCCCTACTTCAGGCAACGTTAATCCAACAGATTCCCGAGGTCTGGCATCAGCATAGAGCATTGAATATTGGGTGGAACATACTTGTGTGAATCCATCCTAGATTCCTAATGATCTACATTTCCAAAGCCTCATTTCCTGAGTGTATAGTGTGAAAAGAAATGGGCACAGCAAAGATACTTTGACATCTTATCGTTAGGTTAATACTCTGGCAGGCACCGCGTGCTCCTGAAATAGCCAGCCTGGTGTAGCTTTTTAAATCCCTCTTCTCTCACTGAGTTTTGAAAAGAGGCTGGGTACCTAATTCCTTTTGGTGTCATTGAAAATCCCAGCCTCCTGTGTAGTTTAATGCCTTTTGCTAGCATTAAATAAGTCCTCCCAACCTCCTGGTGGAAAAGGCAGAGTGGGAGGGAGGAGGAGGAGAGAGAGAGAGAAAGAGAGAGAGGGGGGGAGAGAAAGAGAGAGAATGAAGCAGGGGGAGACATAGTACAGAGTGATTTCAGTAACAGACGTACAGGGTCCAGAGTTTCCCTGCATCCCTTTGCAGAATGAAGTAAAGATTGGCATGCTGGAAGAGGCAGTGAAAAAAGTCATTAGCTATTAAATAAACCCACAGAATGAATCACACAAGGGCAAGGATGTATGATCTAGTTAGTTAGAGCACAGGTTCTCAGTTTCCCGATGCCCTTTCAGAACCTAAATGAGCCTTCTTTTATCCCCAGCCAAACTCCTCCTAGCTGGAGGAAAGGAAACCTGCCAGAAACATAGAGGAATTACCACCACACCCATCCTCCTTTCTCACTTAGGGATAGGTGCAAATTTCATTTCAGTTGGTTTTGATTAAAAAAAACAAAACCCTACCCAAAACTCACAAAGTTATCCATATTCAAGACAAAAAAGGTGATCTCTCTCTCTCTCTCTCTCTGAATATTGGAGAAACCCAAACTGACAGATGCACCCAGCCAGTCCCAGGCCTTTGAGTGCTTTGCTTTTACAGGTGGGGATTTGAATCCGTGAGCGTTCAAACATGCTAGTGCTGAATTAGGGCTGCCCTACCCCCCGCCTCCTTTTTCCTGACAGGCTCTTTGTCTTTAAAAGACATATGGCAGGCTGGTACATCATGGTTCTCTTTATGCTGGGACTAGCTGTTAACGTTGAATATAGCTGCTGCAGATGGGTGAGAATTTAATTTCCATTAGTTTCTGATTAAAGGTAAAGGTGTCCCCAGCCAGTCGTGTCCGACTCTAGGGTGCGGTGCTCATCCCCGTTTCTAAGCCGAGTTTCTGATTAGGATTTAGCAAAGTCCACAAATGTATTTTGGAGACAAAGAACTTGAGATTTAAACATGTTGATTGTGGGAGAAAGCAAAACTCAGAGATTCACCCATCCCCGGTGTCTCTCCTTTCCATGGATTGTGGCCTTCTTCAGCTAACGTTACAATGGCAGCAGCTGAGTAAAGCGGTGTTGGGAGAGCTACTTGTACCACCAGCTCAAGACATTCTACTTCCTCAAGTGAGCACCAAATGGCATCCATCTCCCATACAAGGGTATTGGAATAAAAAAACCCCTCTCTGTTCCATTCAGACATCAGTACTGAATGGAAAGGGCATGTTTTGCAAGCAAAAATGACATTCTCATACATCATCCCTAGTTGAAAGATGTATCATTTTGAACAATGTTAGGTTAGGGATGGGAAAACCAGGGATGCTCAATCTCGTTGAAGTTCTCCAAACTTTATTTCAAAGCTCAGTTCAGCTTGCTCCCATTCTCATTTGCAACCTTTTTCTTTTGTTCATTCCAATGGGGAAAGTTGTGCATTTTGAAAGAGTTGTGCATTTTTTTTCAAAATTTGCACATTTTGAGAATGTTGGTCATGTTGAGAAAGTTGCACATTTTTCAAATCATTTGGGGGAAGTTGCACAATTTGAGAAAGTTATGCATTTTTCAAGGACACCTTTAATGAATGCAAATGCTAGTTCAGGAATCTGCGAACATTTTCAGAGGGTATGCACTCCTGTTCATGTTTACATTCATGATTGCAAAACCAGGCATTTTTGAGTGGCTTGTGAACTGAACTGAAATTCTCATATATCCCTATCTTAGATACTACAGAGAATGTGACGTTGCTGCTAAGGCAAGTGGACTGTGCTGCAAAGGTCTGAAAGACATTTTCTGCAAGTCAGTGTGGTATTTCTCCAGCATCCCAAACATGCAGGTTTAAAAACAGCTGTTTGTTTTTTTGCAGGAGCTGAGCCAAAACCACTTACATTTTTCCATATACATTTTTGGTGGAGTTCTAAACTTTTTTGGTGTTTAGCACATCGTCCTCTGGGGCAATGTTTTAGCAAAATGTGCAGTAATATATTCACTTATTCATTGGTGTTGTCCTTACTTACACTTACTCTCAATTGCCCTTACATGCCCTCAGTGCTTGTCAGTGTGATGTCATCCCTGGTTGGGTGGGACCATCCATGTGACACATTTAGGAATGAGGAATTCATGGCTGCTCAAGCAGTGGGGAGAAGGATGCCACCCACGAAGTAGTAGCTAGGGGAAGCAAGGGCAACAATGAGTGTTTGTGTGTGTGTTTGTTTTAAAGGATTGTTTTCACAATGTAAGTGTTCTGTGAAAAAATTATATCCCTCCAGAATTGATAGTTGCTACTACAGCAAACTGGGGGATGTTCAACACAGCTCTTGTTTGTATAACATAAATGTAGCACATCTGTCAAATCCCTTTTCCTTTGCAAGAGAAAGCATTAGGCAAATATCTTCACCAACCTTGTTTAGCACCACACACACACATCATGTACACAATTATCTGCAGAGCTTGCCTTTCGGTGACAGCTGTCATCAGACCTTTGGACTCGTGCCTCTCCATTCTAATGCACTCTCTGCAACTTGATCTCCCAGAATGCTCGTCTCCTTTTGCTTCAAAGAGGGTTTAATAGCTAGCTGATGTCACAAGGCCACTTGCCATGATGGGTTTTACAAATTATACTCCCTAATGCTAACGGATATGTCGTGAACCGTCATCGCAATTAATTCATGCCAAACTGCAGTTGTCAACTAAAGGAACAAAATATGTTCCATGATTCATGGTCCTGGCTCTGTTTTAATGGTTTGCTCACTACTTCACTCACCAACCTATGGAAATAAAAATATACTGGCCATTTCAATCACAATAGTCACTACAAAAGTTCCTAGTGTGGAGAAGTTCCTTGTGGGACACAGAGGTTAGGGGCTGTGCCTGTACACTTTCACACAGTAACTATGCCCCTCTATCACTGCAAGAATCCATTGTTGCCTGCTGAGATTTCAGAAAAGGATTTTGGCCCTTCCAGCCCAGTGGCTAGGTGGTCTACATCAGTATACAGCCAAAGCAAACATGAGTGCAATTGGTTTACTCCCTGAAAGCCCTTTGTAGTGTGTGTGTGTGTGTGTGTGTGTGAGAGAGAGAGAGAGAGAAAGTGATATGGACCAGATGAGGAAGCAAAATATCAGCCAAGGGATGTTTGTTTATTACATTTCTTAATCGCCCATTTGGCTGGTCACCAAGCCACTCTGGGTAATGTACAGCAATACAACAGTTTTAAAACAATAAAATTCTACTTTAAAACATCATATTTCTAAAAATACCCTAAAGGTAGAGGTGTCCCCAGCCAGTCGTGTCCGACGCTAAGGGGTGGTATTCATCTCCATCTCTAAGCCGAAGAGCCAGTGCTGTCCGAAGACGCTTCCGTGGTCATGTGGCCAGCATGACTAAACGCCAAGGTGCAAGGAATGCTGTTACCTTTCCCGCTGAAGTGGTACCTATTTATCTACTTGCAAATTCTTGCTTTCAAACTGCTAGGTTGGCAGGAGCTGGGACTGAACACCGGAGCTCACTCCGTCACGCGGCACTCGGGTCTCGAACTGCTGTCCTGCTGACCTTCCGGTCTGCAGTTCAGCATCTTAACCACTAAGCCACTGCAGCCCCTTAAAAATATCCTAACCCACCCCAAATGCCTCCCTGAACAAAACCTTGTGGTTTTAATGTTCGATATATTTTATATTGTTTTATCGTGTGCCGTTTGGTTTTAATTTTTGTGAACCGCCCAGAGAGCTTTGGCTATTGGGCAGTATAGAAATAAATAAATAAATAAATAAATAACAATGTTTTTAATGTGTGGCGGAAGCTCATTAAAGAGGGGGCATGGTGGAGTTCCCTTGGGAGGGAGTTCCACAGAGTGGGGGCCACCACAGAGAAGGCCTTCTCCCTCGTCCTCACCAGCCTAGCTGTCCTGGCTGATGGGACGGAGAGAAGGCCATCCGAGGCTGATCTTGTTGAGCGGCCTGTCTGGTGTTGCTGGAGGTGATCCTTGAGATAGGCTGGGCTGGAACCGTATAGGGTTTTAAAGGTCAAAACCAACACCTTGAATTTGGCCCAGAAAACAACTGGTAACCAGTGCAACTCCTTCAGCACTGGAGATGCTGGAGTTTGGGATGCTCTTCATGATAGTAGCACAACACAAACCTTAAATATTGTAAAATTGCTCCCTCAGTTTAGAAGGGCCCATGATAACACTAAGTGTTTGGATAATCTGACTCTCCCGTTTACTGAGTTGCACTTGCAATGAATTGAGCTGGAAGGCTGCTATGACAAGGTGCCCTGGGAGGGGTGTGTGCTTATGTCTGAAATGCCAATGTCAGACTGAGGATTTAGTGCATTACCTTCTGAAATGTCCTCTGTTTAGTGACATTAGAATTAAATTTATTGCTGGTATCCTAGGATCTCATGAGTTTGCTTTAGATGTAGAAACAGTTTGTCATTTGCTGTCAGACCTGGATGTGGCAACTACCTATAGACTATCAATGTTTGTACTAACAGCAAAGAAAATCAGAGCAAATTCTGTTGGTATGTTGGAGGAACCTGTAACCTAGGGACCACAGTGTATTGTACATATATTTCCCTTATTATTTTCTTTATTTTCCAATTATTTGTATTTTTGATGTGATATTTCTTTTGTCATGGCTTGTATAATAAACATAGTAATTATTTCAAAGTGTGTATCCCACTTAGGGATGTCTGAGGAATCTATTTGGGGGTGGAGCTCAATGAGCTTTTGTTGGTTTGGCCCCGTGGACTTCAGTCTGTTTTTCACTAAGTGGCCCAACTTGGTCTTTAGCAAGTCAGACTAGTTAGCAGATTTTCCATGTTTTGTAATTTGCACAAATTACTGCTGAATTTCCTGCAAATGTGCATAATTTGCAAAATTTGCACAAAGTATGGCCACAATGTGTACAAATTACACCAATTTCAGCTGCAGTTTGCATAGACTTCAGCCACAATTTGTGTAAATCTCTATTTGTGCAAATTGTGGCCTGACACACACACACAAACACAAAACATCCCCTGAATTGGGGGGAAACCCACAGCTTGGCTCACAAATGCAAGCTGTGTTGGGTACACCACAAAGCTCTGTCAAGCCCCAAAAGGACTGGATTTCCAAGTGATGGACATCCCTAATCCCATCCTGTCCTTCAAGGATCCCCCGACAGTGTAGATGGGGTGGGGGGAATCCCATTGCATCCTCACCACAATCCTGTAAGGTAAATTAGGCTGCAAGAAAGTGACTTGCCAAAGCTCATACAAGTCACTGGGTGAGGATTTGGACTGAGTACATTCAAAGGCTTTGTGAGGATTTGCTGGCAAAGTTCATCCACTACACCAAACTGACCAGGCGATATTGCATGAATGAAGAGCATTGCCTTTTCCTCCCAGTGCCATGCTAGTTGTATTAAAATGCAGGTGGCCATGGGTCGAACCAGAACAGAATTTGGCAAGATATGAGTTCAGCCCAGTAGAACCTAAATTTCACTGTTCGTTTGTTTGTCCAGACCCCTTAATGGCTGTTTGATATAACATATTTTGTACTGGCTGGATAAGATGCAGGCTGCCTGCAGCTCTACTAGTCCATCTCCATAGCCTGGCTTCCTCTCATTCAATTCAGCTCCTGCAATTCTCCTTGGGAACCCCAAAGCCATTTCCGGCCAGCGATGTTATTTTTAGGATGTGTCACTTACCATCTCTTCTCCTGTTTTGTTTTCTCAGAGAGACGTCCCAGCTTTTCTCCCTCCCCTGATGAAGGAGCCCTCTGGGTCCATTTACTGGGATAATTAATTTAATTAACAGTCTTCCAAAGACGTGCTAAAGATTGATGTTGCAAGTCTGCTTTGAAAATGGATGCCTCAGAAAATTGAGACACATAGGCACTCCGCATCATGTAATATATCCCATTTAAAATTGGGGTGTAAATCATTTCCAGCCATCTGCAGCCTTCTTGGCCCAATTTATAGTGGGGTGGGTGAGGATCGAACTTTGAATGTGTCAGTGTTCATCTTCTTCCCTTTTCCATTCTCTCTCTGTCATCTTCAATCTTTCTCCCTCATTGTGCATGTCCAATAAAAGGTTAAAGTTGATTTCTTTGTTTTTTAAAAATAGAATGAAACAAAACAAGTTAACTGATGAATGCCTGAATCATTTTATCCTCATGGAACCTGATATATATATATATATATATATATATATATATATATATATATATAATCTGCATGGAATAGTGGCAAGCTGGAAAGGCTCTGAGCACTATTCTGCTCAAGATTCTGCACCAAGGAAACTCAAATTCTGCTCAAGATTCTGCACCAAGGAAACACAAAAAGCCAAGTCTGATAACCTTCATAAATTATGAACATTCTGTCTGAGGAAGGATGTTGCGTCATTTATTCTACATATTTCATTCTGTTTCGGTTAGCCAAACTGATGAGTAAGGAGGTATTTGGAGTACTTAAGACTTAAAACCCCTTAGTGTTTGAAATCATTTTCAGCAACTCCTATGGCTTCAGCGTCTTTGCTAGTCATTGATCATGCACTGTGATATATATATTTGCAATCATGAGGACCAGACATTTTTCAAAAATTCTGCAGCCAGTATCACACCCAGTCCTACTACCTTGAGTTAGCAATGCACCCTATTCTTTCTCAAGAAAAAGATTCTACAATGGTTCTTTTGGAGGTAGCAACATCTGGAAACAAGGCTAGTGTGGATGTACCCCATTATTTGTAGATACTTTTCAGAACCTTTGTCTGCTAGCTCCAAAAGGGTCACTCTCTGTCCCTATTATAAAATTAGAATTCTCTACTCTTTCCAACATTAAGAACATTTCTTCTTCTTCTTCTTCTTCTTCTTCTTCTTCTTCTTCTTCTTCTTCTTCTTCTTCTTCTTCTTCTCCTTCTTCTTCTTCTTTTTCTTCTTCTTCTGTGGCAGTAGCTGATGTAGTGCAGTGGGTAGAACCTTTGGGAGATGCAGGTTCAAATCCTAGCTCATCCACCAAATGCACTCAGGAATATCACTACTTCTTAGTCTAAATGCCACCCAAGGTTGTTCCAGGTTTAAAATAGGATAAGAATGCCTTGTCACTGTAACCTACTCTGAACATTTGGTATAAGGTGGAAAAGAACTCTAAATCAGTAGGTCAGTTTGATTTTAGTGAATGGCATCAAAACTGACTTTTTTCCTAAGCATTCTAGCTGCATGTGGGGAAGAAACAAATTTGTCTCTGATTCTGCTGAGGAGGGAAGGGATATAAGCCTTGTTGCACCACACACTGCAATTACTGTATGTGTCTGTAATAAGGCAGTATAAACTTGATATGTAGCAGCATGCTATATAGCAAGCCAGAGCAGGGATTGGTGAGAATTTGGTTCAGTTCATGAGAGAGAGAGAGAGAGAGAGAGAGAGAGAGAGAGAGAGAGAGAGAGAGAGAGAGATGAACTTACTAGAATCCATGGATTCCTTCATAAACAGGAAGGAAAGAACTTGAGACATTAAAAAAAAATCAATATGGGAGGAAGCAAAACTGACAGATTTGTCTATCCAGGCCTGGGGCTTTAAGTGATTAGTTCTTCTAAGTCTAGCTTTGAAGCCTTGTTGAATTAGGGTTGCCACCTCTTTTTTTTTTCCCCTGGCAGGCTCCTCATCTTTAACAGCTGTATGACAGTCAGGTACAACAGGGCCCTCTCCAAGCTGTGAGAATTTATTTCAGTTCATTCCTGATAAGGGTTTACCAACATTCACAAATGTCTTCATACGGAGGACGGAAAGAACATGAGATTTAAACAAATCAGCTATGGGAGAAACCAAAACTGACAGTTTCATTCATTCCCAATCATGAGAATGTCTAGTCTGTGTTCCATTTTGTGGTTACCTGAGGCTCACAGAGGAAGTCAGTGGCATCTGACAGGGTCAAACCTGAGCAATGATAAACCTGAGCAATGATAGTCCAGTCTAGGTAGTGCAGTCAGGTCTAGGGAAGTAAAATTCTGTCAGCTTGGTAGAGTCCAGTCAAGGTAGGCACATCAGGCACAGCAAGCCATGTAAAGCCACACACCATCTTATGTAAAGGACAGCTGCAACTGGACCATGGACAGCTCAGAGTGAGCTTTACTGTCTGGAGCGCTCTCCTACTAGAAACATAGGAGGATGTTGTCTCAGCAGAAAGCTCAAGCCAACACAAGCCTTATGTAAGCAGCTACAATCTGCAGTATAAACAGCTCCAAGCCCTCTGAAGTTCCTGGTTGGACTGTTAAGAGGATCTCACCCAATTTCATAGCTTGAGACTTCTGCAAGCCTGGGGAGATTGACATTCTGCCAGGGTTTCTCCTCTGAGAATGATGGCACGTCCTGTGCCTTCTGGCTGGGAGTGGGGATGAAAACAGGACTGACTGCCCTTCCTCTGGAAGAGCAGTCTGATCTTCATCATCAGTTTTCTCCTATACCCTGAAAAGGCCAAGGGTTTGTGGACATGACACTTTGGGCTTCACCTCCTTAAATCATTGAGGGGAAGAAATTTGCCATTACTAGTCAACACAGAACATAAGAAGTACTTTGTTGGACCAAAGCTTCTCTGGCTTAGCATTTTCTTTCTAACAGTGGTCAGGCAGATGCTTCTGGGCACTTGCAAGGTAAACATGAAGGCAACAGCCATTCATTATTGTTTGTCCTCAGCTATTGATCTTCACTGGTATCCTGCTTCTTTACATGGATGTGCCACTAAGTCAAGAGTTATTAATTGACTTATAAGTTAGTGGCTGTCACAAAATCTTGGCCACCTGACATTACTTCTTTGCAATTGTTAAGCTCTGTAGAATAACAATCCTTCCCTTCCCATAGTTTTTGACTATCCCAAAGTCTGGGCTTTCCCCCACAAAACATTCTAATATGTCTGAAATCCCTTGTAAATATTAAATGGGGGAAGATCCAAACCTTTAAACTCCAGAGATTTAGGTGAACTTTTCCTGAACTTTCTTATCCAGCAGCAGTATCTGAAAATAACTGATGTGGAAAGATCATCTTTTTCTCTCTTAATTCTTGCTCTTTCTGGTAGATGTGTTTTCTTGCCTGCCTGGCTCTTCATTTGCTCCTCAGTCCATTATTCTTGTGACCAATTTGTGCAACACTTTGCAGATAAAATCTATCATATCTGTACCGACTCAGACGCCATAGTTGATACGCATCTGGTGGATTTAACTTTGGCCCCTGCTTGTCCAGGTACAATGGATACTTTTCAATGTGTACAGCCTAAGGATGTGGACAGGATCCTTGGAGAAGTGAGGCCTACCACTTGCGTGCTGGACCCTTCCCCCTCCTAGCTTATAAAAGCAGGTGGAGAGAGGGTGACTGGCTGAGTGGGCAAGGGTAGTGGTACATGCCTCTTTATGGCAAGGTGTGATTGCATCTTGCCTAAAAGATGTGGTAAGCCCTTTGTTGTTGTTGTTTTAAAACCTCCTTGAACCCCACTGTATTATATAATTTCTGGCCGGTCTCCAATATGCCATTCTTGGGAAGGTGCTGGGGGATCTGGTGGCTTCTCTGCTCCAATTATTTCTGGATGAGATGGATTATCTAGACCCATTTCAATCTGACTTCAGGCCTGCTTATGGGACAGAGACTGCTTTGGTCACCTTGGTGGACTGGACAGGAGGGATGTGTCTCTGCTGGTTCTGCTGGACCTCTTGGTGGCTTTCAATGCCATTGACTATGGTATCCTTCTGGGGAATCTATCTGAAATGGCCCTGGGAGGCACTGTTATACTATGGCTCTAGTCCTTCTTGGAGGGGCAATCTCAGAAGGTGGTGCTGGGGATTCCTGTTCAATGCTGTGGCCATTGGCCTGTGGTACACTTCAGGATTCCATCTTGTCCCCCATGCTATTTAACATATACATGAAACCACTGGGAGAGTTTGTCCAGAGTTTTGAAGTTCAGTGCCACCAGTATGCTGATGACAGCCAACTCTATCTCTCCTTCCCATCTAAATCCAAGGAAGCTATTCTAGTTCTAAACTGGTGCCTGATGTCAGTAATGGACTGGATGAGGGCAAACAAATAGAAGTATAATCCAGACAAGACAGAGGTGATCCTGGTTAGTCAAAAGGCAAATCCGGGAATTCAGCCTGTGCGGGATGGGGTTACGCTCCCCCTGAAGTCACAGGCATGCAGTTTGGGTGAACTCTTGGACTTGGCCCTGAACCTGGATGCCCAGGTCTCAGCAGTGGCCAGGAGTGAGTTTGCCTAGCTGAGGCAGGTGTGCCAACTGCACCCATTCTTAGAGATGTCTAACTGGCCCATGGTCACACACCTAAAAACAACATACCTAAAGGCATAAGTTCTCCATATCCATGAAAAAGAACCTGAACTTTTTTCTTTTTCTTTTTTTAAGTGAGAAACTGAAACACAGATTCATCCATCCAGGCCCAGAGCTTTGAATGCTTTTCTCTTAAAAGCCTGGGCTTGACTCCCTGTATATTCAACCATGTTACTGCTGAATTAGGTTTGACACCCTTTTTCTGGCACACTCCTCATCTTTAACAGCACGATGGCGGGCAGGTACATCATGGTTCTCTCCATGCTGAGAATAGCTGTAGTTCTTGAATCTGGCTGATGGAGATGGGTGAACATTTAATTTCTGTTCATTTTAAAATAAGAAGTTATCAAAATTCACAAAGTTCTTCATACCCAGGGGAGAAAGAACTTGAGACTTAAAAAAAATCAAATGTAGGAGAAAGTGAAATGACCAAATTTGCCCATTCTTAGGGCAGAAACAGGCTATGTATAATAGGGTTGCTCTAATCTCTTTGCTATGTTTCAGAGACTGATTATGTTCCAGAAGCATTCTCCATGATAAGAATACTTATTCTGGATGAAATTTGTCAATTTTTCCAATGGGGGTGGGGGAGATAAGCAACAGTACCTTTTACATGAAATTATATTTCTTAGTCACTTTCTTGTCATATTATACTCAAAAGCAACAAACATAATAACATAATTAAATCAACAATTAAAAAACCTATTTCGGTTTAACATTCAGTTTAAGGCCTTTCCACAGTCACTCAAGCTCCAGAATGCTAGGAAATTATGGCTTTTAAGGGAGGGAAGTGACTCCAGTAGTGATATGTTCCATAAAGGTAGGTTATTTCTTAAAATAAAACCTGTCTCTAGCTGTGCAGTCCAGGTCTGATGAGTAATGATAAGCCTGTTACTGACAGCTGGTTGTCAGGCATCTACTAATACTGGACAGAATTAGAGGGGGTGGACAGAATACTGCTACTGCTCTCTTTCCTGTTCTTTCCTCAAGACTTTCCTCCTATTTTCCAGTCCCCTCAGAAACCCCCTACAGTGGATTCTCAAAGTCAAGAAGGGCCGAGATGCGGCCATAGCACCAAAGGGCCGCACTCACGGTCTATTCTATTGCCCCTCCCATCCTGGTAATATGACCGTATTAAATTCCATAGGCTAAAATAAGGTGGAAAATACTTTTCTTTTCAAAACCTACACACACCTTATACTTCTTCTGGGATGCAGCACATGCTACACCTTCTCCCTTACCTAAGATGGCAAACTGTTTTCCAAAAGATGCTATAAAAACAGAAATGTTATTTTGAAGGGAATCCCATGTATGTCGGGGGGGGGGGGGTGGCACAGGCAATACTTGTCAAACTGCTGGTGGGCACAAATCAAATTTTAAATTCCTATAAATAAGCCATTTCTTTCCCTTCCCAACCTAAAATTGGCATGGACCCAATTCCCAAACCCCTCTCCTCATACACTGTCAAGTTTCAGATATGTCTGTTGAGCAGTTTTCTTAGTATAAGGCCTAGAACCTAATCCCCCATTCCTGATTTCTGATTATAATGCTGGGATGCAATTCAGCTGACACAGCCTTAGCATAATAATCAATGAAGGGCTGGAGGAAACATGTAAAACATGAAGAGGTGGAATATCCAGGAGGCTGTATCATATGATATATCTGAATGTGCAGTTTGACTCTAAGAGTGAAGCTAAACACCCAGGTGGAATCATGACACTGCTGTAATATATCCAGCCATTCTGGGCCATAACGCTCGGGGGGGGGGGGGATGACTCTAGGCTCATCCACATTGACCACGTGGCAAATACACAATGGTTGTTTCACTTTCACATGCTTGTTTGGGTTTAATGTGTGGTTTCACTTGTGCTTTGGGTCTGTTTTTCCAAAGTGCAAATTAAATGAAACAATGTCAAATCTGGAAAAGGATAAGAATTCCAATTATTTGTCAAAGGGAATAAAATCAGCCCCATTTGGGAGGCAAAACCCTCCTCATATCTGTATATAATCAGATCTATGGTGGAAGATGAATATGGGGGGGGGGAGGGGAGGGAAGAAAGCAAGTTCTATTATCCCAGCTCCCTCCCTCTGGAAATGATGGCCCAGTTTCCCTTTGTATCCAATCTACAGAAATTATCAATCTGCAATTAGAACTTTGCCTTTGCCCTTTCTCTGAGTCCATCAACTCCCCCGTTCCTCCTTCTAGCACGGAATATTTTAATGAGATTTCTTGGTAACAAATGACCAGTTTGTAATAATTATATTTTCTTCAGCAATCGCTGTAAAAATGATTTAAAGCAGGGCTGGCTCCAATTTATTAAGCATCAAATTTTCCACAGCCAACTTTTAACTGGGAAAAGAGCCTCTGAGACCAAGGGAGCCTGCTTCCCCAACCCAGGCTGCATGGTCATCCTGAAATATTGATGGTTTGTAGATGGAAATATAATGAAGGATGTTTGACTCTTCTATTAAAATAAATGGATCCAGTAGCAGTCGAGGCTGCCCATATTTCCTGCCCTCAGCACCTCCTTGCCACATAGTATGATTAAGGGAAAGGTAGAGAGTGCATGGGAAACAGCAATAGCACCTTCAGTGTCTCCTCTCCAGGCTCAGCTGTGCAATCAAAACACCATGACGTTTTTCTTTCTTTCAGCTTTGGAAAAGGATCAGTAGAGGATGGCAAGTGGGAAAGGCTAGAAAGATGACTGGGAGGAGCCAGAGATTTAAGGGGAGGAGCCTGATATCCACTGGGAGGGGCCTCAGGTGCGTCCACCACAACTGCTTAACACCTCTGTAGCATTTTGCATTTGTCAAGTAAATGAATGGGGGGGGATTGGGTTTTTTGTATAGTCTTTTAATTTTGTCACAATAACATTGTGGGATAGTTCATTATTGATCCCATTTCACAGGAAAACAGACCAGGAAGAAAAAGAAAAAAGAAATCAACTGGACCAATGTTTGTGCTTTGGAGTCTGTTGCCAGAAAAGCCAAGAGCAAGACCTTTCATTCCTGTTTGCGAGCAAAGGGCTGGATGCGCCTGATCTCTCTGATCTCGGCAGCTAAGCAGGGTCAGCCCTGGTTGGTACTTGGATGGGGGACCCCCTGGGAGTCAGGCTTCCTGCATTGAGCAGGGGGTTGGACTCGATGGTCTTGCAGGCCCCTTCCAACCCTATGATTATATGATATGCCTCTATGATTTATTTTCAGTTGTACATATTAAATGCATAGACACCAACAACAACACCCCCTAGAGTCACCAAGAGAGGGGCTGTTCCTCAGACTTGCCCAAAATGTCTTGAGTGTTGTGTTGTAGTCCAGGCCAGGAATAAACACCTCCTTGGATCCCAGTTCCAAGTCAGAAAGGTAGCGACTGAATGGAGGAACTGGCCTGATTGAGTTTGGAGGTTCAAGCCACTGGGGGAGGTGAAAGCAAGGTAACTCAAGCTATTTGCGTTGCCCTTATTTTCAAAGCAAGCTATTTGCATTGCCCTTATTTTTGCCATAGTCTACGTAAATCTTTATGTAGACTTGTTGTTGTTGTTGTTCAGTCGTTCAGTCGTGTCCGACTCTTCGTGACCCCATGGACCACAGCACGCCAGGCCTTCCTGTCCTGCACTCTCTCCCGGAGCGTGCTCAAGTTCATATTCATTGCATCCGTGATGCTATCTAGCCATCTCATCCTCTGCCGTCCCCTTCTCCTTTTGCCCAAATAAGGAACTCAAATGGCAGCGCCCATGGGAGCTGCCATTTGCGTACGCGCTTCCCCCCCCCCAAAGTCAGCCGTGCTACGTAAAGATTTACGTAGCCTATCACGGCTGACTTTGAAAATCTAGCCGTGATAGGCTACGTAAATCTTTACGTAGCCTATCACATGTTTTTTTGTTTGTTTGTTTTTTACTTTACTGGGAAATGGCGGCGGCGGCAGCCGGTCGGAAGACCGGCCGCCGCCACCGCCGAACCGCCGCCAGGACCCACTGCCGAGAGGGACATTCGCACGAGGTAAGTCCCATCCCGGGGGGGCGGGGGGGTGTCGGAGAATTTCCACACCAATTTCGGGGGGCCGAATGCGTTGGCATTTGGCCTCCCAGAGATTCATGGGGAAATTTTCCGACATCCCTAATTCAGCCTCCCCAAGATTCGTGGCGAAATTCTCTGACATCCCTACCAGCAAATGCTGATCTACTCTGTGAAGTTACTCCAAACGACTCAAGTGATTCCCACAAATGTCCTTGACATGAGACTGTGGACTGATGTGATATGAGAGGAGTCTTCAAGAAAGAAAGGGCAATCAATGGGTTTCTTTTTAAAATGGTGGGATGAAGTACGCTCTCTCACAAATACAGAAGGTTAGGAGTGTGGATGCATGCAGTGGTGTACCTTTAAAAGCTCAGACATCCTGATGCTAAAATGGTGTGGTTTAGATCTTGGGAGGAAAAGGCCAAACGTATCTCATTCATTTCTGAATGGTAAAGAAAAAAGATAAAATTTCGCTAAAATGGGTAAAAAGCAAAATGAAACCCCACTACCACCACCTAAGTGAAATATGCTACAAGGGTGACATGAGGGATGTATTCCATTTGAGTTGGCAAGGAAATGGGAACCCACTTGTTAATAACTGGAATTCATATCATAAAGATATTGTTAGATGTTGCAATTGGTTCCATGTAAAATTTTTATTGGAAATGGGCATTTCTGTTTATTATTTCCACCTGTTTGATGTTGAACATTATCTCTCTATCCTTAATTTGTTATTGTCTCCTCCTCCTAGAAGAATATTCTCCCATTGCTTTATGCATTTTCCTCTGAAATATCAGGTTGGTGATAGTGAAGGAACAGTTCTGAAAGCTGGAGATGGAAAGCGATTCCCCAAATGCAGAGAGAGAGAGAGAGAGAGAGAGAGAGAGACTGCTGATGCAACCTGGGAAACAGAAGGAAGCCCTCATAGGGAGGATGCTGAGCAGACTGGGGTGCCACTCAGTTGCCAGGGCAACCGGAGACCCAGCTGCAATGGCAGATGGATGGCAGGGGGCCTCGGCGGTGGATCTAGCGGAATGTAACAGTCTTAACCTAGCGGTGAGACCAGAGGGGGAAGCTGAGATGAGAAGGGAAAAGGCAGATGCCTTTCATGAGACAGAATAAAACAGGGGAGGTGGAGAAGGCTCCTGGGACTTAGCCCCAGCACCTGTTTTCTGTGTGAATATGTAAATTAATTCTAGAGAAGCCGTGCTTTTGAGCATGTCCCAAATGCATTTTTGGTAGCGGTAGAAAAAACTACAATCTAGCCAGATCCATAACTGAGCTTTGTAGGAGACTGAAGCCTCACTCCCAACTTCTTGAAATGTTACTCAGCCAACCTGGAGCTTTCAGCAGGCATCCCACCTCCATTCTCTCTCTCTCTCTCTCTCTCTCTCTCTCTCTCTCTCACACACACACACACACACACACACACACACATCTTGTATCTTTGCAGCCATAAGGGCTGGAAACTTGCTTTAAAAATGAAAACTGAGATTTGGGGGTTAGGGTTCAGCACCTTGGATAACTCCTTTAGAGGTCAGGTAGGTTCTGACTGAAACCCAGAATGGATTCACAGCCCCACCGAAAGTTCCCCACCAGCTTCCACTGCTGCAGGGCATTGTGGGGAACTTAAATGGCTGCCTGCTGCTACCACCACTTCTGCTAGGAAGGTAAGGGACCCCCAGAGGGCACTTTGCACAGGGGCTCCTCACTGCTGCCCAAGGCCTCGTCATTGTTTGCTTTTGAATAAGTAGCAAAGACCATTCTATTTCAGTGGACTTTGGGGCATTTTCTTTTTATATTTTTGTAGTGAATTGCAGTGCATCTGCTGCTTTTAAATGTTATTGCGACTGTTTTAGATGACTTCATTTGTGGTGGTTGCTTTAAAATTGTGGCTTAATTCTCGATAGGGAGGGGCCATAGCTCAAGCGGTAGAGCACATACTTTGCAGGCAGAAGGTCCTGGGTTCCACATGTCCAGGAAGGGCTATGAAAGAATCCTGCCTGCAACCCTGGGCAGTCACTGCTGCCAGTCAGTGTCGACAATACTGGACTAGATGGACTCATGGTCTGACTCCGTATAAGGCAGCTTTCTATGTTCCTATGTTGATTTCTGTTTTTAAGCTGCCTTAAGTAAGCTTTGCTTAGAAAAGTGTGGCAACAAACTCAGAGATAGATAGATAGATAGATAGATAGATAGATAGACAGACAGACAGACAGACAGACGGATGATAGACAATAGATAGACAGACAGACAGACAGACAGACAGACAGATAGATGATAGATAGATGATAGATAGATAGATAGATAGATAGAGAGACAGACAGAGAGACAGAGAGACAGATAGATAGATAGATAGATAGATAGATAGACAGACAGACAGACAGACGATAGATAGACAGACAGACAGACAGATAGATGATAGATGAGAGAGAGAGAGACAGACAGACAGACAGACAGACAGACAGACAGATAGATAGATAGATAGATAACAGGAGCTGAACCCAAAACTGCAAAGGAGATGAACAGAATGCCCACCCCCACCCCCATCACATACACCTGAGAATCTGGCTAAGACAATCTTCTGCAGCCAAGGGCCAACCTGGCTACAGATGATAGGAGCTGTAGCCCAACACATCTGGACTACAGGCTGGGAGAGGCTGGTGTATCGAAAGCCAGGATCACCTAAACTTGAAGTAGTGAATTCACAAATAAAGGGAGAACAAAGAGCACCCCACACAAAGCCTGACAAAGAACTTCTTAAATTTAAAGGAAACGTGGACATTTTAATGTTGCGTCCTGCGTCAGCTGTCAAATTTCAACATTTGCTGTGCATTTTCAGCTCTACCATCTGATAGGTACATTTCGTAGTTTTCACATCAGACCCTAATGGAACCAGAAATAGCAGCAAGGGCTCCTTGTCAAGGCAATATGGTTTCAGATGAATTTCCAATGAAACAATAGTGTCTGTTTTGACATTAAAATGCAAGAACTATTTCTGTTTGTTTTTTAAGTATGTTTTCCCTGGGTTTTAAGACCATTTTTAGAGATGGTTTCTTTCTGGTAATTCCACCCCACCCCAAGTCTGGGATCTCATAAGTTGAGAGCCCTTAATGATCTAATGCTAAGAGAGTAACATGGGAAGAAAAATGGCATTGGTGGAATCTCTGAAGGATTAAGATGCATGATCTCTTGTAAATTTAGAAGTGCATTTAGCTGCCCTTGAAGTCCAACCCTCTGATATTTGAGAATGTGCCTGTCGCTGTTTTTTTATTTGTACAATGCAAAGTGCTTTGGTGGATATTATTACTATTTCAGGGTGAACTCCTATGCATGTTTAGACAGAAAAAAGTCCTACAATTCCCAGCATTCCCCAGCCAGCCATGAGGAACTGTGTCCTCAGTTGCAAAAAAAATAGCACTTTAACATGAGATGATAATGATGGAAGGTATTTTCTTTTTTGCCAATTCCTCTTGTATGAATAGCTCTACAGTAAACCATGAGACCTGTACATAAAGGTCTGTTCTAGAACAACTAGCTATTGGCTTTTGAGATGGGGTAGAAGTGGGGGCAGAGGGAAGCACACCTACACAGCCAGTATTTCTTCAAAGTAAATGATAACATATTTAATGTCATTACCAATGGCAGCCAAAATATTCTAGAAATGCAACAGTATTTTGCATGAATTGGAGAGTGTTTCCAATTTTAGATTGCTTCTTGCTGAGATGTTTATTTCCACATGGGCATGCAACCTACAAGGGAGAATTTAAATCATATGCACACTTGCTTGGGAGTAACTTCCATGGAAACCCCAAGAGCCATCCTTCTGAGTCAATCTCAGAAGATTGGACTGTGAATTGCCATTCCAAGGACGGCTTTTCCAGCTTGCCAATATAATTCCATCTAAGTGCACAATGAGATCTTGAGGCATGTCCTTTTTGAGATATGATGTGCTTGGAATGGTGGGTAGAGAGGTTTGCCATTTTGAAACAGAGCCCTGCCATGTTCCATGTCATCAAACGTTGCTCTGTGCATTGAGGCTTGAATGCATCTATGAAAATTAATGGCTGACAAGACACATCAGATATGAGACATCCACATGTATCACTGCTATAGGCTCTAGATACATGTGGACTCCAGAGGAATCATATACCTTTAAATCTCCTAATGCAGCAGCAGACAAGGCAGCTGTGGCTTCTCTTTGCACTAGGGATGGCAGAGAATTCTGCCACGGACTCCAATGAGGCTGGATTCTTTAGAATCTGGCCCCCCGGAGTCCATGGTGGAATGGGACACTTACCTCCACCTCCCCACAGAATCCTCTTTGGCCAGATCCTCCGGCTCCAGATTGTCAGCAATATGGCCACCATGCCGTATTGCTGGCTGAGGGGTATTGACTGACTGCGGATGCAAATGGTGTCCAGGATGCCATTTGCTGCTGTAAAGGTCTTAGTTTGAGGTAAATGCAGCCATAAATGGTTGCATTTAGCTTAAACTAAGGCCTTTACGGCCGTAAATGGCGTCCTGGATGCCATTTGCGTTGGCAGCCAGTCAGTACCCCTCAGCCAGCAATACGGCATGGTGGCCGTATCGCTGGCGCTTCGGAGCCAGGCGGCAGAGGATTCCAGGGGGAGGAATGGATCGCTTCCCCCCCACAGGTGGATTCCCCATGGACCGGCAGCTAGGGAATCCGCCCATCCCTACCTTGCACGTTGCTTCCCCAGTGAACCCCATGGTCCATTCCTCCCCAAGCTGCTGGGCTCCAGATTTGCCACACAACAAGCAGGTTCAGGGACTGAGGAGAGGGCCTGGGAGGGAATGGGCAGGAGAGACCACAGCGGTCTTGTCTCCTGCTACAACAGGAGATGCTCTTCTTCAGCTTTTTATCAAGCAACCCTAATCCCTGTCCTCACCTAGGGCTGGGAGACACTTGGGCCAGGACCAAAGGACCATGCAACTAATTCCACACACCAAGGGGGCACTGGAGGTGTGACTCCTGAATATCAGCCTCCACCCCGTGGTGGATGGATCACTGTATTTTGAAACTGAATGGAGTTTCAAAATTGGTTTGTGACCTGGCATTGCAGGTGGTGGGTGGTCCTTTAAAGCAAGGCCCAATGCCAACAATTTGATTGGACAAGGGAGCGCCCTCTGATGTGCCTCCCAGGTCACAATGCAAGCATGAGTTAAGTTAGAACAGGTTTGGGGAAGCACTTCCAATCCAGTCCAAGGGCTGAATTCAGTGTTGAAGAATGTAAGCAAGTGGGCAGGTTGGGGCAAAAAATCCAAGTATACCCTGATGGGATCTGAGCTAGCAGTGACTGGCCAGGAAAGAGACCTTGGGGTTGTGGTGGACAGCTCAATGAAGATGTCAACCGAGTGTGCAGCTGCTGTAAAAAAGGCAGACTCCATGTTAGGCATAATTAGAAAAGGAATTGAGGATAAAATGCCAATATCATACTGCCCCTGTACAAATCTATGGTGCGACCACACTTGGAATATTGTGTCCAGATCTGGTCACCACACCTAAAAAAAATACTGTAGAGCTGGAAGAAGTGCAGAAAAGGTCAACTAAAATGATCAAGGGGCTGGAGCATCTCCCCCATGAGAGAAGGTTACAACAGGTGGGATTGTTTAGCTTGGAAAAAAGGAGGGTAAGGGGAGACATGACAGAGGTGTACAGAATTATGCATGGTGTCGATAATGTGGATAAGGAAACATTTTCTCCCTCTCTCAAAATACTAGATCCTGTGGTTATCCTATGAAGTTGATGGGTGGGAGATTCAGGACAGATAAAAGAAAGTATGTCTTCAGTCAGCACATGGTTAAACTATGGAATTCACTACCGCAGGATATAGTGATGGCCACCATTTGGATGGCTTTAAAAAGCATTAGACAAATTCCTGGAGGAGAAGGCTATCAATGGCTACTAATCCTGATGGCTATATGAGTTTTTTGGGGATTCTGTTGTGTTTTTAGGGGTGGGTAGCCTGCCTGATCCCCTTCATGGATCACTGCCTTGTTGTGGCGAAGGGGCTTGCGTAACTCAGTGAAGCCATAAGCTATGCTGTGCAGGGCCACCCAAGATGGACAGGTCATGGCAGAGAGTTCTGACAAAATGTGGTCCACTGGAGAAGGAAATGGCAACCCACTCCAGTATTCTTGCCAAGAAAACCCCATGGAACGTATCACAAGGCTAAAAGATATGACGCCAGAAGATGAGCCCCTCAGGTCGGAAGGTGTCCAATATGCTACTGGGGAAGAGCAGAGGGTATTTCCAAGTAGCGCCAGAAAGAGTGAAGCGGCTGGGCCAAACCCGAAAGGACACTCAGCTGTGGATGTGTCTGGTGGTGAAAAGAAAATCCGATGCTGTAAAGAACAATATTGTTTAGGAACCTGGAATGTCAGATCAATGAATCAAGGTAAGCTGGAGGTGGTCAAACATGAGATGGCAAGATTGAACATCGACATCTTGGGAATCAGCGAACTAAAATGGACAGGCATGGGCGAATTTAATTCAGGTGACTATCATATCTACTATTGTGGGCAAGAATCCCTTAGAAGAAATGGAGTAGCACTCACAGTCAACAAAAGGGTGGGAAAAGCAGTACTGGGGTACAATCTTAAAAATGATAGAATGATCTCAGTACGAATCCAAGGCAAACCATTCAACATCACAGTAATTCAAGTCTATGCCCCAACCACTGAGGCCGAAGAAGCTGAGGTTGATTGGTTCTATGAAGACCTACAACACCTTCTAGAACTAACACCAAAAAAAGATGTCCTCTTCATCATAGGGGATTGGAATGCTAAAATAGGAAGTCAAGAAATCACCGGGATAACAGGCAGGCATGGCCTTGGTGTACAAAATGAAGCAGGACAAAAGCTAATAGAGTTTTGCCAAGAGAACATGCTGATCATAGCAAACACTCTTTTCCAACAGCACAAGAGGCGACTCTACACATGGACGTCACCAGATGGTCAATATCGAAATCAGATTGATTATGTCCTTTGCAGCCAAAGATGGAGAAGCTCCATACAGTCAGTCAAAACAAGACCTGGAGCTGACTGTGGCTCAGATCATGAGCTGCTTCTTGCAAAATTTCGGCTTAAATTGAAGAACGTCGGGAAAACCACTAAACCGTTCAGGTATGACCTAAATCATATCCCTGATGAATATACAGTGGAGGTGAGGAATAGATTTCAGGGATTAGACCTGATAGACAGAGTGCCTGAGGAACTATGGACGGAGGTCCGTAACATTGTTCAGGAGGCAGCAACGAAATCCGTCCCAAAGAAAAAGAAATGCAAGAAAGCCAAGTGGCTGTCTGATGAGGCTTTACAAGTAGCTCATGAAAGAAGGGAAGCGAAAAGCAAGGGAGAAAGGGGAAGATATATCCAACTGAATGCAGAGTTCCAGAGAATAGCAAGGAGAGACAAGAAGGCCTTCTTAAATGAACAATGCAAAGAAATCGAGGAAAACAACAGAATGGGAAAGACTAGAGATCTCTTCAAGAAAATTGGAGATCTTAAGGGAACGTTTTGTGCAAAGACGGGCATGATCAAGGACAAAGAAGGCAGGGACCTAACAGAAGCAGATGAGATTAAGAAGAGGTGGAAAGAATACACAGAAGAACTATACAGGAAAGATCTGAATGTCCCTGATAGCCATGATAGTGCGGTCACTGAACTTGAGCCGGACATCCTAGAGAGTGAAGTCAAGTGGGCCTTAGGAAGCATTAGTAACAACAAAGCTAGCGGAGATGACAGTATTCCAGCCAAGCTATTTAAAATCCTAAAAGATGATGCTGTTAAAGTGCTGCATTCAATATGCCAACAAATCTGGAACACTCAACAGTGGCCACAAGACTGGAAAAGGTCAGTTTACATTCCAATTCCAAAGAAGGGCAACGCCAAAGAGTGTTCAAACTACCGCACAATTGCGCTCATTTCACATGCCAGCAAGGTGATGCTCAAAATCCTACAAGCTAGGCTTCAGCAGTATGCGAACCGAGAACTACCGGAAGTACAAGCTGGGTTTAGAAGAAGCAGAGGAACTAGAGATCAAATTGCCAACATTCGCTGCATCATGGAGAAAGCAAGAGAATTCCAGAAAAACGTCTATTTCTGCTTCATTGACTACGCGAAAGCCTTTGATTGTGTGGATCACAACAAACTGTGGCAAATTCTTAAAGTGATGGGAGTACCAGACCACCTTACCTGTCTCCTGAGAAACCTGTACGAGGGTCAAGAAGCAACAGTAAGAACCAGACATGGAACAACCGATTGGTTCAAAATTGGGAAAGGAGCACGACAAGGCTGCATATTGTCACCCTGCTTATTTAACTTATATGCAGAGTACATCATGAGAAATGCCGGGTTGGATGAATCAGAGGTCAGAATTAAGATTGCCGGGAGAATTATCAACAACCTCCGATATGCAGACGATACCACCCTAATGGCAGAAAGCGAAGAGGATCTCAAGAGCCTCTTGTTGAGGGTGAAAGAGGAGAGTGCAAAAGCTGGTTTGAAACTCAACATTAAAAAAACGAAGATCATGGCATCTGGCCCTATCACTTCCTGGCATATAGAAGGGGAAGAAATGGAAGCAGTGACAGATTTTACTTTCTTGGGCTCCAAGATCACCGCAGACGGTGACTGTAGCCATGAAATTAAAAGACGCTTGCTCCTTGGGAGGAAAGCTATGGCAAACCTAGACAGCACAGTAAGAAGCAGAGACATCACCTTGCCGACAAAGGTCCGTCTAATCAAAGCTATGGTTTTCCCAGTAGTAATGTATGGCTGTGAGAGCTGGACTATAAGGAAGGCTGAGCGCCGAAGAATTGATGCTTTTGAACTGTGGTGCTGGAGAAGACTCTTAAAAGTCCCCTGGACTGCAAGGAGGTCAAATCAGTCCATCCTAAAGGAAATCAACCCTGACTGCTCATTGGAAGGACAGATAATGAAGCTGAAGCTCCAATATTTTGGCCACCTAATGCGAAGAGAAAACTCCCTGGAAAAGACCCTGATGCTGGGAAAGACTGAAGGCAAAAGGAGAAGGGGATGGCAGAGGATGAGATGGCTAGATAGCATCACGGATGCAATGAATATGAACTTGAGCACGCTCCGGGAGAGAGCGCAGGACAGGAAGGCCTGGCGTGCTATGGTCCATGGGGTCACGAAGAGTCGGACACGACTGAACGACTGAACAACAACAACAACAACAAGCCTGCCTGATAGGCGGAAGCAAGGGGGAATGTGTCCACTGGATGGAGGCATGGGGGAAATGTTGGGGGCCAGAACATACCGAGGCTGGGTGGCAGGTGCTGGCGGAGCATGAGGGGCAGGCCACGCCAGGTAAGGGGAACAAGGGAGAGAGGTGTAATATCTGTCCCCTGTTCCAGGCCTGTCCAGAGCCAAAGGATGGCTGGGGGAGGTGTGGCTCCATCCTCTGGCCTTCAGTTGCTGCTCTGCAATGCCAGGTCTGTTACTCAGAAAACATCCCTCATCCATGACATGATCCTGGATAGGGATGCAGATCTGGCATGTATTATGGAGTCCTGGCTGGCTGAGGCCACTGCTCCAACTCTGGCGGCCATGTGCCCAGCTGGGTTTTCATATGCACAGCAGCCAAGGGCTGGGGATCAGGGAGAGGGAGTGGCTGTTATCCAGCCAGAGTCCTTGGTCTTCACCAAACCCCTTCTCCAGGAGACCAAGGTTTCTGAGTGCATGTACTGGAGGTTGGGCCCCAAGGGCAGTCTGGAGATTCTGCTTGTGTACCACCCACCCTGCTGCACAACTGACTCCCTGGCTGAGGTGCTTGAGGTGGTCTCTGATGTGCATGTGCAGTCCCCTAACTTATTGGTGTTGGGGGACTTCAACATACATTCGGAGGCCATCGTCATGGGTGCACCACGGGACTTCATGGAGACCATGGCTTCCTGGGAGCTGCACCATATTCTAACTGGGCCCATCCATGTAGCCAGTCATGCGCTAGAACTTGTGTTTGTTTCTGGAGAAGTGGGGAGTGATCTGGAAGTCGGGGGTATATCCACCACCCCCTTGTCATGGTCAGATCACTATCTGGTGACATTGGACTTCTCGGTTCCACAACCCCTCCACAGCGGTGGAGGACCCATTAAAATGGTCCACCCCAGGCGTCTTATGGATCCAAGTGGATTCCTGAATGCACTTGGGGATTCTCTGGAGCAGGCCAACGACCACTCAGTCAAGAATCTGGTGGGTGGCTGGAATGCCGCAATCACTGGGGCATTAGATCGGGTGGCTCCGAAACACCCTCTCCCCCTGAACAGGGCTCAGACTGCACCATGGTTCAATCCGCAGTTATGAGCTCTGAAACAGGATGTGAGACAGCTAGGGCACCTGTGGTGGAAGTCTCGCTCCAAAGACCATCAGACCCGGGCTAGAGCTGTATCTTCAGTCTATCACGTGGCGGTGAAGGCAGCAAAAAAGGAATATTATGCTGCCTCTATTGCGTCTGCAGCAGAGTGCTGTCCCAGGAGGCTGTTCCAAGTGGTTCGGAGCCTGGTCGGTCCTGTGGCTCCGGAACCACTGGAGCATTCTAAGGCCTCCTATGAGGCCTTGGCAAGGCACTTTGCAGATAAAATTGATCAGATTAGGAGTGTTACTCCGCACGCTGTGGATAGTTAGTGAGCAAGAGGTGGTCTGTGGCAAACTGGTTTTGTGGGATCTGCTCCAGCTTCTTCCTTCTGATGAAGTGGACAAGGTGCTTTCGTCTGTAAGGCTGACCACCTGCTTACTTGATCCTTGCCCATCTTGGCTCATTATGGGCTGCAGAGAGAGACTGGGTGAGGGGATCAGGGTGGTGGTGAATGCCTCCCTTGAGGAGGGAGTGATGCCATCAGCCCTCAAGGGGGCAGTGATAAGACCGCTCTTAAAGAAGCCCTCCTTGGATCCCCAAATTCTGAACAACTTTCGCCCAGTCTTGAATCTGCCATTTTGGGGCAAGGTGATTGAGCGGGTGGTGGTGATGCAGTTGAAGGCACACTTGGAAGAAGCCGACTATCTAGATCCATTTCAGTCAGGCTTCAGGCCTGGGCATGGGACAGAAACGGCCTTGGTCGCCTTGGCGGATGATATGAGGAGGGCTCTGGATAGAGGCGAATGCTCCTTCCTTGTTCTCCTCGACCTCTCAGCAGCTTTTGATACCATTGACCATGGCATCCTCCTGGACCGCCTGGAAGGGTTGGGCATTGGAGACACCATATTGTGGTCTTTCTGGTCCTTCCTCTCTGGCAGGCACCAGAGGGTAGCACTGGGAGAGGAGGTGTCGGTCCTGTGGCCGTTCACATGTGGGGTGCCCAGGGTTCCATCCTCTCCCCGATGCTATTTAACATCTATGTGAAGCCACTGGGGGCTATCATCAGGAGGTTTGGGGTGCGGTGGCATCAATATGCAGATGATACGCAGCTACACCTCTCGTTCAAATCTTCACCAAGGTTGGCCAAAGAATCCCTGTCCAAATGACTGGAGACGGTGAGTGGCTGGATGGGGAGGAATAAGCTGAAGCTGAACCCTGACAAGACCGAGCTACTTTTGGTGGGAGACAAGAGGAGGCTGGGGGATTTTGACCTGGTGTTGAATGGGGTACGGCTACCCTTGAAAGACCAGGTCCGCAGCCTGGAGGACATTTTAGATTCCCAGCTGTCCATGGAGGCTCAGGTGTCAGCTGTGAGCCGGACAGCGCTGTACCAACTCCATGTGATACAGCAGCTGCGCCCCTTCCTTCCCGACCATCTGCTCCCATCGGTAGGACATGCCCTGGTCTCCTCTCATCTAGACTACTCTAATGCACTTTATGTGGGGTTACCCTTGAAGATGGTTTGGAAGAACACAGCAGCTTGCCTGATCAAAGGCAGCTGCCGGTGAGATTGCATCATTCCAGTGCTGAAGGAGCTGCACTGGTTACCAGTTCTTTTCCGGGCCAAATTCAAGGTGTTGGTTTTGACCTTTAAAACTAGGGGTGTACGAAACCCCACTTACATGGCTCCATTGGGGTCCTCAGGTGGGGGGAGGTGATCCATTCCCCCCCCCCCGGAATCCTGCCTGGCCAGCTCAGCTCTGTGGCCAGTCCGCAGAGATGCCAGCTGGGCCAACCTGCAGCGGGGCCTCCAGCTGCTGCCAGGCTGCTGCAGACGCAAATGGCGTCCTGCATAGGGGATGCCATTTGCGTCCCTATGCCGGCCCATGATAGCCTACATATATATTTATGTAGCCTATTACGGCTAAAGCGGGAACGCAAATGGCGTAGGGGACGCCATTTATGTCCCTGCTTTAGCCTTGATAGGCTACGTAAATATATACATAGCCTATCATGGGCCGGCGTAGGGATGCAAACGGTGGCCACTACAACAGCAGCCATTTGTGGCCGCAGCTGCCTGGCAGCGGCTGGAGCCTCCGCTGCCACCGCCGCTTCACCTGCCGCTGGAGTCACTGCCGGAGCCACCGCTGGAGCCACAGCCAGGTAGGATCTGTTTCACGGGGCTTTCGCGCGGTGGTGGGGAGGGATGCTCCGTTCCGCCACAGATTCTGGGGGGCCGAATTCACTGGAATTTGGCCTCCCTGGGATCCGTGGTGGAATTCTCTAACATCCCTATTTAAAACTCTATACAGTTCCAGCCCAGCCTACCTCAAGGAGTGCCTCCAGCAACACCAGACAGGCCGCTTAACAAGATCAGCCTCGGATGGCCTTCTCTCTGTCCCATCAGCCAGGACAGCTAGGCTGGTGAGGATGAGGGAGAGGGCCTTCTCTGTGGTGGCCCCCACTCTGTGGAACTCCCTCCCCAGGGAACTCTGCCGTGCCCCCTCTTTAATGAGCTTCCACCACGCACTGAAAACATGGTTGTTCAGGCAGGCATTTGGGGTGGGTTAGGGTATTTTTAGAAATGTGATGTTTTTAATGTAGTATTTTATTGTTTTAAATTGTTCTTGTTATACATCGCCCAGAGTGGCTGGGTGACCAGCCAGATGGGTGATTAATAAATTTAATTAATTAATTAATTAATTAAATATGCTACCTCCAGTACCAGAGGCAGTATGCCTAAGTACACCAGTTGTGCAGGAACCTGGGTGGAGGGTGCGGTTGCGTTCATGTCTTGCTTGTCGATTTCCCCTTGACAGCTGGTTGGCTGCTGTGTGAACAGAATGCTGGACTAGATGAACCCTTGGTCTGATCCAACAGGGCTCTTCTTAGGTTCTAAGGTTCTTATGTTCTTATGAAGCTCTTCAGGGCTGCATCCCAGATGTGGGCGGGGCTGAAGACAAAAGGGGCGGGATCAAAATACCCCCCCCAAAAAAAAAAATCCCAGCAAATTGTAGCTGAAAGCTCTTACTGGTGGAAATTAAGCCTTAGGAGAGGTGTGGCAACCTTCTAGAATGGAGGGGAGGGGGTTGCACAAAAGCCAGGAAAGATCCAGGGTAGTATCAAAGGAGGCATGGTTATCTGAGAAATCCCAGAGGGCCAGCATGAGACCTCAGGAGGGCTGGATTTGGCCTATGGGCCTGATGTTCCTCACCCTTCATATAAAAACTTGTGGAATCTCCAGTTCTTCTTTTGTTCAGGGTCACATTGCTTGACACTGGATTTACCATACTGATCCCACCATTAGCCCGTTTTATTACAGCATCCTCCAGATTTCATCCTGACAATTCAGATTCAAGGGTGAGAACAAGGTGGACCTCAACCCTCCAACTGGCATAGGCTTTATTAAGAAAGTGAGTCTGTGTGGTGGGGGACCTGTGATCTGCGTCACTAACATCAGAGATTTTCCATTTCGGATGTGTTCCCTGCTGCACTGAAGAAAATTCCTTATGGTAGCATAATTTGTGGAACAGCTTGCCTTTGACTTAGCTATTGCTGGTAGTATGGTTTGGGGTTGTTGGGGTTTTTTTGGACGTTTTTCAGCAGCCTACAATGTTATTGTATTTCATTTTATCACCTATAAGGCCACATGAGCTGCTTGCTGCACATTTATATATAGACATGCCTTTCAAAACATAAGAAAAGTTAGGCATGGTGATGTTTGATGGCAGAAAGTATTCTTTGCAAAGTTGCTTTTGCAAATCCAGCTGCAGAATCCCCATGGGAGATTGTGCCTCAGCTGTAAGTGGAGGAAATAGGAGGGAGGGGAATATACTGTGTGTGTATATGTGTGTGTGTGTATATATATATATATATATATATATATATATATATATATATATAGTTGACAGCTCTGCTGTTCAGAAACATGTGTGTGCCTGTACACGTGAGTACAGTGGCATTCATGTGTCTTTCTGGTACAAGCACAGATTTCTCTAATGTCTGATATGCTCAGACTTCATCTCAGCTGTGACAGATCCTAACTGATCATTAATAATACAATAATGAAACCACAACTGGAGAGACACTTGGATAATCATCTAAGCAAAGGCTCATTAGCACAGCAGAACAATCGCTGCCCTGAAATAACAGATCCCGGGAAATTTCAATTAAAATGGAAACTTAGTTGCCGCTTCATCTTGGAGCAACCCAGCAGGCGGATGGTGTAATTACTGGCAGGTGAGATGAGCTCAACCTTCTTTGGCCAGGGGCGCTCCCTCAAGGCTGGAGGGAAGAGGGTTCTCCATGCTCACTCAGACTCTGCTCCTTTGGCTAGTAAAAGCTTTGCCCTCCTCCAAAGGGAAGCTGCTTCTTTTGGCACATCCTTGTTCTGGCTCCATGACCTTGGAAGACTCTGATTACGAATTTCACAAAAGGTGGCTGGGGTGACTGGGTGGGAACCTGCCCTTTGCTTTGTGTGGGGAACTGAATATTTGCTGGAAGATCTACTTCCTGGGAACCAGTATGCACTGTGCCTCCAATCACCCCTGGGCATCTTTCTTCAGACACACACACAAATAAATGGTAAGCCAAAGAAGCCAATGGCCATGTAAGGAGCTGATGGATGGGAAGTGGTACATAAATCTCTCTCTCTCTCTCTGTGTGTGTGTGTGTGTGTGTGTGCGCGCGTGCGCATGTGTGTATCCTGGAAGACAGAAACAGAATTCAAAGTGATCTTGATAGACTGGAGCGCTGGGCAGAAAACAACAGAATGACATTTAATAGGGATGAATGCCAAGTTCTGCACCTAGGAAAAAGAAACCAAATGCACAGTTACAAGATGGGGGATACTTAGCTCAACAACACTACAAGCGAGAAGGATCTTGGAATTGTTGTAGATCACAAGCTGAATACGAGCCAACAATGTGATGTGGCTGCAAAAAAGGCCAATGCTTTTTTGGGCTGCATTAATAGAAGCATAGCTTCCAAATCCCGGGAAGTACTCATTCCCCTCTACTCAGCACTGGTTAGGTCTCATCTGGAGTACTGTGTCCAGTTCTGGGCACTGCACTTTAAAAAGGATGCAGACAAGCTGGAGAGGGTTCAGAGGAGGTCTACAAAGATGTTCAGGGGAGTGGAAACAAAGCCCTATGAAGAGAGACTGAAAGAACTGGGCATGTTTAGCCTTGAGAAGAGAAGACTGAGGGGACATATGATAGCGCTCTTCAAGTACTTGAAAGGTTGTCACAGAGAGGAAGGCCAGGATCTTTTCTCCATCATCCCAGAGTGCAGGACACGGAATAATGGGCTCAAGTGACAGGAAGCCAGATTCTGGCTGGACATCAGGAAAAACTTCCTGACTGTTAGAGCAATATGAGAATGGAACCAATGACCTGGGGAGGTGGTGGGCTCTCCCACACTGGAGGCATTCAAGATGAGGCTGGACAGCCATCTGTCAGGGATGCTCTGACTTGGATTCCTGCATTGATCAGGGGGCTGGACCCGATGGTCTTGTAGGCCCCTTCCAACCCTACTATTCTATGATTCTATGACTGTGTGTGTGTGTGTGTGTGTGTGTGAGAGAGAGAGAGAGAGAGAGAGAGAGAGAGAATTGGCTTGGTCAACACATGCATGCATGTTAAGCACTTGTCAGGGCTAAGCAGTATGGAGCTGTCAGAGGGGAGCTGGGAAGCAGGCGAAGAGTGAGAGAGAAGGGACCAAGACAAAGAACACAGAGAAACATATAGGAGCCAGGAAGGCTGCTGTTGCTCAGACAGAGTCTCAGCTTTAACAGGAAGCTTTTTGTAGCTCTTTCTGTCTGGGAGGACCTGGCCTGGCTGAACAGGGCCCGTCCAGAATACTGAGAATACATAGGAAGATGCTTCAAATTGCAGTTCAGTGGCTCAACGCATGGGACAGATGTGCACAGAGCCAAGCCCCCCCCCCCAGTTTCAGCCCTGGTGGCTCCTGGCTTCACCTGTGTGTGAATGGCCCACTACAAATCAAGCACGATGTGTCATTTCTCATGGTCTACGACACACTGCTTTCCTGCAGAGTCAGTTCACACATTAGGAACGCAGGAAGGGCTCTTGTGGGTCAAACCACTGGCCTGCCTAGTCCAGCACTGGGATTCCAACAGTGACCAGTCTGAAGGAGGACATGGGACACTTGCTGTGTTTCCCTGCATCTAATAGACAGAGGCAGAGCGATGTTGATGATCTTTGGGCATCAAGTGAAAATAGGCTTTTCCAAAGGGTGCTTGCGGTTGGTCACTGGAGGTGTTTAACTGTTGCTGCTTAACTTGGCTACTATTGACTTTTAAACGAAACAAACAACCCGGCTCCTCTAGCTGCAGTTTTATGGATTGTTTTATGGGTAACAATTGTTGCTGGTTGTTTTTATTGAATTTTTGTGATTTTTGTTGTTCTATCGCTTTCATACCCTGTTCCAGGCACTTCTTCAGCAGAGAATTTGATCTATAAATGTTGAAAGTAATAAACATGCGAACACACAAACATACTACCTGTGAACATGGAGGTTCCATGTAGGGCACAATCCTCTGTATGTTTAGACAGAAAAAAATCCTACACCTCCCAGTATTCTCCAGCCAGCGTTGGTGACTGGGGAATGCTGGGAACAGTAAGTAAGGTTTATTTTATTTATTTATTTTTTCTGGCTAAACACATCATGCACTTGGTTCTGCATTTGCAGCAGAACATCACAGGGATGAGGCTGTTGAATTCTGAGCTGGCAAAATGGACTATACTACTTCAGATGGTGGACTATGTTTTCATATGTGATGTGTGTCCGTGTGTGTACGTGCGTGTATGCACGCAGGGCGGGGGTGACTAATCATCTCCCTGCAAGTAGAAAACTAACCCAACAGAACTTGTTCTGCTATAGGTGCAGATGAGCCTCAACTCTCATGGAGGGCTAATGTTATTTTTGGATTTCCCCCCAGAATCGGGAATGAGATAAATGTGAGCATTTGTTCAGCAATTTGCAAATATTTTCGATGGACGCATAGTCACTCTCACATGCGTAGCTTCAGATGTTTTGCTTGCATGATTTGCAAGCAAAAACGAAATTCTCATCCAGCCCTACTCGGAGCTCCATCACCACTTGCACTGTGTTTGCCACACACTTTTGCACACATCATCATCTGAATGCCCCCCCCCCAAATGTTCAGCATCCAAAGACTGGTGAAGTGAGTGGACAGATCTCAGCTCAGCCCAAGCTGTCAGTTCTCAACTGAATTTAAATGTATTTTAATATTTATTGTGAGCCACTGAGGAATTTTATTATAATCAGCAGTATACAAGTGTCACAAATATAAATAAACAAATAAATAAATAAATAACGGCTGAATGATCAGTTGACAAGAAACCATCAAGAGATATGCATGCATGGGAAAGGGGGTCGGGGTGGTGAAAGGGTGCGTGGGCAAATGGGGAACTGTGGAGGGCCAGATTTGGCCTCCAGAGCCTGAGGTCCCCCACCTCCGTTTTAAGCCCCTTAATGTGATTTTAGTGACATAGAAGTGGATAGGGATATGCAAACTCACCCCATCTCATGCCGCACACCATTCACCAGATTCCCAATGGCTGCTTGACCCTGCTCGCTGCATGTGACGGGCTGCTGGGTGATCTGTGGGTGCCCAGCAAGCAGCGAGCAGCCACCCGCTCCCTCAGTGAGCTGCCATTGTGTGTAAAAATGGTGGCTTGGCTTTTTCCCTAAAGAAGCATTCACGCAAATGGCGGTTGTAAACAGGCTGTTTGTACAACATTACAGGCATAAGTAGACCATTTACATGTGTAGTGTTGTGTAAATGGCCCCTTCACAGCTGCCATTTGCATAAATGGTTATTTACAAAGAAGGCCAAGCTGCCATTTTTATGCAAAATGGTGGCGCAGTGAGGGAGCGGGCGGCCATGCACTCGCCCAAATCGGTTCATGCCGAGTTGGGCAAGTGCAAGGATCTGCAGACTAGCCTCTAGGGGGTCGAACCAGTTAGAAATTGCTGAGCTTCAGGCCCCAAGCAGACCCCCGCACCATCCCTAGAAGTGGATGCTGATATCTCAGTGACTGATTGCAAGCTTACCCCTTTATGAGTCTGTGTGGACCATTTTATCACAGCCCTGAATAGGGGCTTTTGTGCCAACATCTGTGCAGAGAAAGCTTCAGGTCCTTTTCTCAACGTTAATTCAGTGTCTGCAAGACGCTCACAGCAGGCTCGCCAGAGAGACAGAGATGCGGGCGGGGGCATACATTCCCAACCTCATAAATATCAAGTTTTTATTTGCAGAATGGATCATTTCATGCAAATGAAGCTACGGACTCTGAGAAGGGCGTTATTTTAACCGTCACCTGTGGAGGCTGCTTGCTGGGAATGAGCGGAGCACAAAGAGGAGGCGGAGGGGTGCTTTGCTTTCTCTGTGGAATGTTTTAAAAATATTCTTTGGCAGGTAGAAGCATCTCTCAAGAGGGAAAAAAGAGAAGTCGACAGGTGCAGTTTAGTAGACCAAAATAGTCTTTAATAGCACCATCTTTGGCAATGCTTTGTGGAAGTGGGCCTTGACGTTATTATACTTGTTTTTACCCAGTCACATATATACAAAAAACCCTGGTGGTTAACAAGTACTGGTTGTCTCTGTTCCCTGTCCTGGTTTCGAAACATGAGACCAGCAAGATTTTGATTTGAGTTAGATGGAGCCTTCTGTTGTAATTCCATGCCTTCCATCTTTTCCTTTATATTCCAGTGTATTTCCTACCTTTAGATCCTAGAGAATGTCAGAAAACACCTATTTACATTTAAAAATAAAAATAGGGTGAGCTGAAAAGGATCATGTGAGAAACACTGGTGAAACCCTCTTATGACAGAGATACTTGTTGTTGTTTTTTGGTGTACAGTGGCAGATCATATGAGAACTTTCAGGTCAGGGGTTTGTTTGTTTTGGTGGGGGGAGGCAATCCCCCTTGGGAAATTTCAGGGGACAGGGTGGTTGACACTGAGTGGGGCTCACCACCTAACGCCAAAGCTCCTTCTGAAGGCACCTGTTGGTAGATGCTTTCTATTTTTCCTCCCTAAAGTTCCCAGGAGTGACACTATGACACTCCCGACCCCTCTTCCTCTGTTCCCACCCATTTCCTCCGTTCACCGATCATTTGGTCTAGGGATGGGCGAACCCCCCCCCCACACACACACCCCATGCACTGCTCCCTGGACCCCCACTGCTTACCCAACCCTGTTCAGTGTGCTGGGAGAGCCGCCAGATGGTCTCTCAGGCATCTGGCGATTGGTGTGAGGCTCCTCTTCTTCCTGCAAGCTGCCATTTTGTGTAGAAGCCATGGGTAAGCTACTTACATAAATCACTATTTCCACAAAATGACGTCTGTAAATAGTGCCATTTATGCAAAATTACAGGCTTAAATGGTTGAATTTACTGATGACCCTTTTGCTTTCAGCCCCACCTACCACTGGAATGTGCCCCCCAAGAAAGTCTCCAAAATGGAATTCAGCCCTCAGGCTGAAAGAGGCTCAACATGCCTGTTTTATGTCCTAATGCCATTCCTTGAGACTTTTGACAAGCAGAAATTGTGACAACTAGCTGGTGGCTGCCAGAAGGAATTCCAGAAATGGGCAGTGAACTTCACACACACCCAATTGCACACCCCCAAAATCAACCCAAATCTCCCTGCCCCCCATGTTGATTTCATGGGCTGCAATGAAGCATCGAAGTGGAGATGCATTTCTGCTTGGTCCTAAAATATAGGATGATACAACAGCTGTGATGCATGAGAGCTTGAACTTCTATATGAAACAGCAACTCTTAACAACAACCCTCTAAGGGTAGCTACTGTTCTCTGAGGTACTGGGTTTTACTGCAAACAGAGAAGAACAAAGAAGATGAACCATATTCAAGAGTATTATTTATTATTAACATGTATATACTACCGTATTTGCTGAAAAGCTGTCAAGGCAGTACAGAGCAGGGGTGTACGACCCAGGGCTGGAGGCCACACGTGCTCCCCTCCAAGGCCTGAATTGCAGCTCCTGATGGGCATGTCAGTCAACCCCATGACATCGCTGAATTCCCTCCCCCAGTGATCCTGATACAGAGGGCTCTTCCCTTCCCTTGTAGCAGCAGTGAGGGCAGACTTCCCACCTGCTGAGGCTCCTGGATGCCGTTTGCTAAGCCACCGCACTCACCAGACCAGCTCGCTGAGCTGCTGCACGGTCCACAAGTGCCTGGCAGCTGCCCAACCCCTCAGTGAGCTGCCATTTTGTGAAAAAATGGCAGCTTGGGTTTTCCGTAAATGCAATGTTATAGAAACAGCGGCCATAAAGGGGCCATCTATGCAACATCACAGGAGTAGGTGGACCCCTCGTTGAGGGGTTGGGTGGTCACCCGGCGCCTGCAGTCCACATGGCAGCATGTCCAAGGAGCTGAACAGGGGCAGGCAGCTGGTGGTGGCTCAGTGAGTGCCTGGCGGCATGGGTGGAGTTGAGTCCGTCCATCCCTACATGCAGCCTCTGAACCTTGAGGCTGCAAAATTCTCGTACAAGGTACAACCTAATTCCACATACCTATGCCCCTGGGAACATCTCCCGGAATTTTTTTGTAATGACTGAACTAGTCCTTCCATAAGGAAGCATGCCAGACCTTTTTGACCAAGCAATTACTTCTTAAAACAGATGAATGCAAGAGCTAGGATGTGTGAACGAGCTGTGCCCCCTACAGAAATCATGAAATAAAGCAAAAATGTTTATTTGAACCTTGCTGTGCTGTGCTCTGCCATGATCTCTTGCAGGTAAATTCCATCTCCAACCACCAGAATCCTTCATCATCTCCACCCTAGTACCTCACAGGGCCAAAACACACACAAACATTCCTTTCCCAAACACTTACCACCATTCCACCCCCAAGGAGCTACAAGACTCTGCCTGGTTAAATATTTAAGAAAAGTATTTACCACCTTATGACACCTTATAGCCTTTTCATTTCTCCCATCTTGAGCTGCAGGATTCTGTGAGCCTTTCAGCAGGTACTGAATCAAGGCTCAGCTTCCAAGGTGCTGAGGGATTTTGGCTGTGTCCCAGGTGACAAAGAGGGTGCCTTTAAGGTGAAATGCAACAAAACCGGGGTTGGGATGGGAGCATTGCAGCCAAATAAACAACCTGCAAGAGTAGAAAGGGAAACATTCCTTCCCTTCCCTGGGGCACATCACCTGGAAAAGAAAGAGAGAGAGAGAGAGAGAGAGAGAGAGAGAGAGAGAGAGGAGGGGGAGGGGGAAGAAGAAGAAGAAGAAGAAGAAGAAGAAGAAGAAGAAGAAGAAGAAGAAGAAGAAGAAGAAGAAGAAGAAGAAGAAATGAATAGAACAGGACAGGACAGGACAGGACAGAACAGAACAGAACAGGACATCCTATCCTAACCATGAGGTAAATGATGCTTGTTTGGGGAAAGTTCCAACAGGAGCAGAGAAGATAAAGTTGTAGGTGGGGCTGGCTAGTACATACTTTTAGGGCTTAATTCAGAAGGGAGGGTCAAATTCCATGCAAGTTTATAACCCGAGAGCCATGCTTTTGCATTCTGGGTGGAACATTTCCCACAATGCACAACAAGCACCCTACTTGTTGTCAGCAAAGGAGCTGGGCCATCTCCTAGCAAGTAAAGTGTTTGTAATACCCACCATTGATTGATGGTTGGGGGGTTAGCTTTCAAAACATCATTAGCAAACATTGCAGCAAGTAAATGGGTACTTTGATACTGCACACTTTTGAATAGGGGAATGAGGATCTAGCACACTGTTAAGTAACCCCTCTGGATATCTGGGCTACCCCACCCCCTTATTAGATTCCTGCTTAGGGACAAACAAGTTTACCCCAGAGCAAATGAATGTGTGTGGATCTCAGAATTTAGCATCCAATATTTTTAAATCTGGGAGCTCTCTTTAACCCCAGCCTACAATTTGGGGCCCTCTTTTGCTTTTACCATGTATGTCAGACTTTTTCTCTCTTTTTCTGCTGTGAGCATTTTTTGTTGTTGCTTTTCTTAATTCCTTCTCTACCCCACTTCCTCCTACTGTCTTCCTCAATCTTCCACATTCTTCATCTTTTCCCCAATCCCTTTGTCCTTCTTTTAAGAAAGTGTCAAAGAACTGTGATGATGTCATTGGTGCAACTTTCCTTAGGATGGGGTGCAACGCAATCCCATTGTTGGTCTTGATAACTAGGGATGGGTGAACCAGTTCTATTTTCAATCCAGATCACCTTCACTTGTGTTCACCCATAAGTCTGTTCAGTTCCATTTCTGCATTAATCTGTGATTAATCAAAAAAACATTTGCATGAAAATTTGCATTTAAAGTACACCTTTTTAAATGTATTTTCTCCTCAAGTATGCATTTCTAAATATAATTTATCTCAAAGCATACTTTTTAGAAACATTTTTCGATACATTTTTTTTAAAGCCAAGAATACTCGGCAAATGTGAAAGCCTAGAGATAACTAAATTCTGGTTTCCATATTAGTCTGGGCGGTGTGGATCAAGTCAGTTTGTGTTGGGAAGGGATGTGCAAAGATCAAATGCCACATGCAGCCCTGCCTGGCCATAACTCACTAGCTGAAGGTCAATGACCTAAGATACACTTGGAAAGGCTTGTTTTGAAACACTTTTGATGGCTTGTGTCTTCAGGTTGTGAGCATCCTGTGTGTACCAATCAATTATGCATTCGATTGAATTGTAACCCTTTCTTTCCTCTTCTCTAAAGTGGAACAGAGGATGGTCTCCCCCTCCCTCCGCCCCCTCTCTCCTCTCTCTAATGTGATCCACCAAAGGGAGAGAGACTTGGCCAATCCTTCTCCCTATCCATCTTGCAGAATCCCCTCCCATGTCAATGCACCCATCTCAGGCTTGGCCCTGTGATGCTGCATCTCCCTAATTAGCCTTATGTTCTCCACAGCCTCCCTTTTGATCTTGGCTGGCTCTGCTGAGATGAGATCATCAATAACATTAATGGGGAAAATCTGCAGTCTTTGCCTTAGAGAGGATTCCACACACATCCCCGACCTGCCCCCACCCCCGGCCTGCCTCCTTGTATTTGCTGGCAAAACGGAGGGCTGCATTTTCAGGGAAAGGATATGAAGAGAGCAGTAAATACTCTTTGCGACTGTGCATGCTCCTTCTATTGGGACAGTGGTTCATTTCCTAGACATCATAAGAACCTAAGAAGAGCCATTCTGGATCAGACCAAGGTCCATCTAGTCCAGCATTCTGTTCTCACAGTGGCCAACCAGCTGTTGACCAGGAACCCACAAGCAGGGCATGAGCACAACAGCACCCTCCCGCCCATGTTCCCCAGCAACTGGTGTACATAGGCTCACAGCCTCTGGTACTGGAGGCAGCACATAGCCCTCAAGACTAGTTGCCATTGATAGCCTCCTCCTCCAGGAATTTGTCCAACCCCCTTTTAAAGCCATCCAAATTGGTGGCCATCACTGCATCCTGTGGTAGCCAAATGTATAATTTAACTCTGTGTTGCGTGAAGGACTTCCTTTTATCTGTCCTGAATCTCCCACTAATCAGCTTCATAGGATGACCCCAGGTTCTAGTATTTTGAGAAAGGGAAAAAAAATGTCTCCCTATCCACCTTCTCCACACCATGCATAATTTTGTAGACATCTATCATGTCTCCTCTTACTCACCTTTTTTACAAGCTAAACAGTCCCAGCTGTTGTAACCTTCTCTCATAGGAGAGATGTTCCAGCCCCTTGATCATTTTAGTTGCCCTTTTCATCCACGTTCCCTGACATGGAACTGGGGTATACACCTATCTGGAGGCTAGGCCTTGTCTGGTGTTACTTGACAGTGGGCTGAAGGGACTCAACATGTATTCAAGGGATTCTCTTTATCACTTCAAATTCCTCACTAGTTCATCTCCAAGGTTATTCCCTGGAAATACATTCCAGTGCAAAATCTGTATGAGAACTGGCTAGTATGAAGCCCTGCCTCTTCACCCAAACCAGTGGAGTGGTCATATTCCACCCACTGCCCGGGTGGCAAGGAGGTCAAAGTGGCAGTGCAGTGAGGCAGCAGATAGCATACATTGGTTTGAACTGCCTAGCCAATAGCCAATGTTGTCTGGGACAGAGAGAGAGGTGGGTGAAGAGGCGTCCAACCATGCTGACCAATGGTCAAGAATCTTGGATAAGTGATGGCCACCAGTCTGGATGGCTGCCGCTTTCAAAGTTTCAAAGGGGGTTGGACAAATTCCTGGAGGAGAATTTGTAGCTGTCAATGGCTGCTAGTCCTGATGGCTATGTGCTACCCCCAGTACTAGATGCCATGAACCTATGTACACCAGTTGCTGGGGAACATGGGCGGGAGGGTGCTGTTGCACTCATGCCCTGCTTGTGGGTTCCCAGTCAACAGCTGGTTGGCCACTGTGTGAACAGAATGCTGGACTAGATGGACCCTTGGTCTGATCCAGCAGGGCTCTTCTTAGGTTCTTATGTTTTTATAAGGGGATGTTCGCAGGTGCCATCTTTCCTGTCCAGCAGCCCTGGAGTCAGCAGGCGATTAGCTGCCCTTTCCTACCTGCTGTGTGGAACTGGACTCTGCTGAGTAGGAGCAGGCCAAGGAGACCCATTTAAAATGTCTGCATCCTGCTGCCTGGTATATACTCTATGCTACATAACACCTTACTGCATATTCTTCATTGCCATCTACTGGTAAAGCCTATCATGAGCTCCACTTTTGAAGAGGCAGAAAATGATTCCTTTAATCTCTTGGGTGTGTGTTTTGATGCCCCATCTCTTTTCCCATTTTAAACCTAATCTTAACTGCAGTGAAATCTCAGACCCGACCAACTTGTGGGCATAGGATGCCTTTTCCAGATGAAAAAGCTGTTTTAGTAAGAATTTTAGGTCCTTGCAAGGTGGCTGATGCCAAATTCAAAATGAGACACATATTCCTGTGCTAAAAGGAAAACTGATGGTTGGGAAGGTGTCAACCTGGAGACCGTGTCTGTCCATTTGAAAGGAAAGCTTAATCTGCTGCATTTCTGCCTGATGTGAAGCTGTTAAAGGCACAGGGACCCCAACCAGGGGAAAATAATAACAATGCTGTTGCTTCCTGTAATCAGTCTATAATCCGTCCCTTTCTTTCTGACCATTGGGGATTAAACACTGGCCCATGCCCTGTCCATCTCTTGCCTTGACTGCTGCAACTTTGTCCTCTCTGGATTTCTGTTGTCTCACTTCAACCTCCCCCCTCTGTCCATCATTTTCCTGGCAAAATCATCCATCCCTCTCATCACATGACACCCCTTCTCAAATCACTCTCACAGGTCCTGTATTTGCTTCTCACTCTTGTCTTCAAAGACCCCTATAGTCTTTTCCCCATCTTACTGCTGACTTATCCCAATAGATTCCTGCCCATAACCTTCATTCCTCCAGCAATGTCAGTCACCCGCAGCTAGGGATGGGGGAGAAATCCATTAATTTACCTAATTTCGCACATTTGAACTGATATGGAAACTAGAATTATCCCTTGAAATTAGGACCACTTTTGCATTTGAGTTCTCCAATTAAAAATGTGTACAGAACAACTTATATTAGGGGAAAGTGAACACAAAAAAATTCTCAAACTTTGGAATGAAACCAATTTACGATTGGGGGATGGGGGCAGGGGAAATTGAGAAAAACTGAAATTGATGGATTTATCCATCCCTGCCTTCGGCCATTTGTGGTCTCCTGCTCAGATCCCTGCCCTTTCTCCCTACCCTCAGCCATGTGATGGTCTCCTGTTTAAAAACCCTGCCCTTTCCCCCTTGCTGCCAACTATGCATGGAACTACTTCCCTGAACACTTGCATGATGCCACCCCTCTTAAGTCTTTCAAGTCCCTTATCAAAATCCATCAGTTCCATAAAGCCTTTTGCTTAACCCTTGAGTTCATTGGGATGGATGAATGGGTTGAATGTTAGTTTCCCTCATTCTCTCATTTTTCCAATCTTAACTTTGGTTCATCTCAGACACTGAGAATTTCTCCAGTCTTAAGTTCAGTTCATCCTGAACTTTGATTAAAATAAATAAATAAATGAATAAATAAAATCCAATAACTGTGCATGAAAATTAATACGCTTTTTTGCACATTTATCCTACTGCATGCACTTTTGTATGCATTCATGTGTACTATGCACATTTTTACAAGCGATTTCCATAATATTATGCATTTATGAACATTCTTTTCCCTAATACCTGCATTTCTGTCTGTATTTTTCAATGGAGAACTGCACTGTAAAGTTCAGAGAAGTGCAAATTTTATCAGATCACTGAGTTTCAGTTTGTAGAGTAGTTCAAAAGTGTGAAATTGGGTAAATTCACATTCAAATGCAAGCTGAACAATTCCCCTTACTAGTCCCATACTTACCAGTACTGTAATCAAGCTGATATATATATATATATGTAGCTAACTGAAATACAGAGTCCTACAAAAGCATGACACCCCTTCTGAGAGATGAGCACAAACTGAGAGAGAGGACAAAGCTGGCCCCTTTACACTGCAGCAGCAAGGAAAATAAGCCACCTGGCCAATTTGCAAAACAGATCTCTCAGTGGGGGCCAAAAGATGAAGGAGAATTGCTGCTCACAGAGCCAGTCCTGCCTGAATCATGTGTTGACACATGATTCAGTTGCCATAATTTAGGTTACCAAAAATAATAATAAAGTGTGTGCGTGTGTGTTTCCCATTTGGGTAACATTCATTTTCCTTCAACCTCTGATGTAATACAATCAAATACGAACCACGAGGAAGGAAGGAACAAACCGTGTTACATACAAAGCCTTAAATGCCATATAAAAATAGATAAGAGAGCAAAATAGCTTAAAGGCTTCTAGTGAGCAGTATTAGAAACGTGTGTGTGTGTGTGTGTGTGTATAAGCACACACATTACATTCCCTGGTAGGTCTTTCTGATGCGATGCCCTTTCCCATCAGGGGGTCAGAAAAACCCATTCCAGTCTTCCAGACCAAATCAGAGGTGGTTCTAAAGAGGACAGTGATAGGAGGGGATGACCTTGATAGAGGACGTGCGCAGGAGTAGCAGAAAGGAGAGGGTCATTTCAGGATGTCTCAGCTTCATTAAGGTCATTCTGTCACTTTAAACAGGAGACTGTTGGAAATAATACAATATCAAAATACATTCAGTGCCTGCTGAATGGTGCATTGAGAGGATTTTTCTTCTTTTCATTAGATAGCACAGAGGGCTTTAATGTTCACTGGGTTCCTTTGGACAGATTAGGAGCACAGATTCTTCTCCTGCAAGTGGATAGTGAGTTCGCCATTCATGGTGTAAGCTGCAATAGCATGCAGGCGTAAATACCACTACATTCCTCAAATGAAGTTCTCTGCTATAAATTGACATGGGATGGAGCAAAAGGCGAAGGAGAGGTGATGGATGCTTTGTACTACAGCTCCCAGTATCCCTGACTGTTGGCCATGCTTGCTGGAGGCTTATGGAAATTGTAGTCTAAAACAGCTGGATGGCACCAGGTTGCCTACCCCTGACATAGAGGATGGGGGGGACTGGTATCGGGAACCACATCAGGATGAAGCAACCACCTCACTAGAGTATGCTATGGAGGAGGAACCTCAAGGGGCACGAATGCTTCCATCCTTTGCATCTTCCTCCCATCCTCTGGTTTGGATTACTCTTCCCCAGAACTATCTGCACTTTCAGAGGGCTCCCTCTAAGCACAAACAGTGTTCCTCTGAAAGGGAACTATCTAAACTCTCAGCTCCAGACCAGAGCTAGAGAAACACTCCAAGCCCCCTGCTTGTCTGTTGGCCCTGGATTCTTGCTGTGGTTTGCCAGCATGTCCCTCTGGCTAGAGCTTGGAACAGGGGAATAGAGCTCTTGGTTTTGAGCCCTTAAAAGCTGTAGGAACTACTTGTTATTAGACAATTGAGAAACTCATTGTTGTTCAGTCGTTAAGTCGTGTCCGACTCTTTTTGACCCCATGGACCATAGCACACCAGGCCATCCTGACCTGCGCTCTCTCCCGGAGCATGCTCAAGTTCATATTCATTGCATTGGTGATACTATCTAGCCATCTCATCCTCTGCCGTCCCCTTCTCCTTTTGCCTTCAATCTTTCCCAGCATCAGAGTCTTTTCCAGTGAGTTTTCTCTTCGCATTAGGTGGCCAAAATATTTGAGCTTCAGCTTCAGTATCTGTCCTTCCAATGAGCAGTCAGGGTTGATTTCCTTTAGGATGGACTGATTTGACCTCCTTGCAGTCCAGGGGACTCATAAGAGTCTTCTCCAGTACCACAGTTCGAAACCATCAATTCTTTGGTGCTCAGCCTTCCTTATAGTCCAGCTCTCACAGCCATACATTGCTACTGGGAAAACCATAGCTTTGATTATATGAACTTTTGTCGGCAGGTGATGTCTCTGCTTCTTACTATGCTGTCTAGGTTTGCCATAGCTTTCCTCCCAAGGAGCAAGCGTCTTTTAATTTCATAGCTGCAGTTACTATTTGCGGTGATCTTGGAGCCCAAGAAAGTAAAATCTGTCACTGCTTCCATTTCTTCCCCTTCCATATGCCAGGAAGTGATGGGGCCAGATGCCATGATCTTAGTTTTTTTAATGTTGAGTTTCAAACCAGCTTTTGCACTCTCCACTTTCACCCTCAACAAGAGGCTCCTTAGATCCTCTTCACTTTCTGCCATTAGGGTGGTATCATCTACGTATCTGAGGTTGTTGATAATTCTCCCGGCAATCTTAATTCCAACCTGTGATTCATCCAACCCGGCGTTTCTCAAGATGTACTCTGCATATAAGTTAAATAAGCAGGGCGATGATATACAGCCTTGTCGTACTCCTTTCCCAATTTTGAACCAATCAACCAAGCAATCCCTGTAAATCTGTGGATGAAGAAAAACTGCAAGCATGGAGCTGAGCCTAAACAACTCACACTTCAGGAACATTTTCAGAAGTGTCAGAAAGCCCCTCACCTTTCTAGCATCCACCCTCCCGGCCCCAGCACTCCTTGTAACAATGTTCACTTTTGAAGGTGCAATCCTATGCATGTTTAGACAGAAAAAAGACTTACAACTCCCAGCATGCCCCAGCCAGCATGGTTGGTGGGGGCATGCTGGGAGTTGTAGGATTTTTTTTAAATTACTAAACATGCATAGGATTGTGCCGTTATTCATTGATATTGCCCTCACTTACCCTTACTCTCCAGTGCTCCCACTTGCCCTCAACGATGTCATCATACAGCCCCAATCTGTTTGGCTATGCTTACAGCTTTGTGATGCCATCTATTAGAACATAAGAATATGACAAGATCCTGCTGGATCAGACCAGAGGCCTATGTAGTCCAGCATTCTGTTCACACAGGGCCTCACCAACTGCCTGTCGGAAGCCCAGAAGTAGGGCATGAGTGCTATAGCACCCTCCCACTTGTGTTCCTTAAGACTGCGTGATCCTTGATTGGGTGGGGTCACCAATGAGAATCCAGGGAGGAGGAAGCAGCAGCAGCAGCTGGGGACAAGGGCAAGATGATGCTGAAACAGCCAGATGGGGAAATGACATTGAAAAATATTTACACAATCCAAGTGTTTTCAGGAACACTTTTTACCTAACCAAAAATGGTGAGTTTTTACCTGAAAATCTGCACTAGTGAATAATTGGCACAACTACATGTAAAACTTCTAGGTATTATTTCTATAAATCCATACCAGCATCTTTGGCCTTAAGAACCTTGCTCTCTCTTTGGCCCAGTATGCTTTGCCCCCCAACTAATTTTTGCCAAATAAATCAACTCCCTTCCCCATTCTCTCCTGCACTTCCCTTCCCTTCTCTGGTTTCATATTATGATTATGTAGTAGTAGTAGTAGCATTTGTAATTTGAATCTTTCACCATGAAACAGTTTTTGATATGCTGCTCACCATTTAACAAGACACTTTCCTTCACCATCACTATCCCCCCCATTTAATCTTTCAAAGTCATAATTATCTAATATTAATGTTCTCGTCATTACTGTGTTCACGAGAGGATGATGGGGGTTTTGTCCAAGAGACAAGAAGCTTGGAAATTAATATAATATTTGTTCAAGATTGATTTTCAGCTGCAGTGCCCACAGATGGCAAAAACCTATCTGTTTAAAAAATATTAAATACTAATTACCTAAAGAGAGAGTCCTTTATGCAGTGGAAAGATGGAATGGCATGCCCACAGATATTCTTCAGTCTTCACATCAGCTCACCGCTTGCAGTGTGTGCGTGTGTGCATGTGTGTTGGGCAAAGCAATCCTACAATCCTTCAGAGAGCATTCCAGGAACCATAGGATATTTTGGATTCCACCTCCCAAGGCCGTAGACAATCCTACAACCTCAGGAGGGGGTACCCAACATTAGATCATCCTCTGCCCCCCATGCCCTCTTGCAGCCACCATGGAAGACACTGCAGCAGCTGCTTTCCAAGGTCACAAAAGTGACCTTGGACAATCTTGTAGAGATCAAGAGGGGGCATTCCAGTGGACAGGAAAGTGGGGAGGATTGGCCAAGGCCCACAGGATCCTATGGCTTTCCTGCCGCCCATCCCCACTCATTCCCAGTAAGTGAGCCAGACAGGCTCAGAGCTCCATCTAGCAGCTTTGCTTGTTTTTTGAGGAGAAGGAGAAACTGGAATCAAAATCACCTCTGTCCTCCTCCCACCCTGCCTGGCTTTTGCCAGCAGGGCATAAGATAGATGGAGGATTTTCATTCGCTGCTGTGTTTTATTGTAAATGTTCCAAAAGCATATCTGTTACAGACGAAGATTTATAATTAGTGAATTCCTTTGTTTCTGGAGTGATGTTGATTTATTATCATGTATGCTCTTCTTCTTTGTGTTGCCTTTATGTTGTTAACCTTCTTTCGAAATAAAATAAAATGTCATGAGGAAAAAAAACACAGATAGGTGGAGGGTTTTAAAGATAATTAAAAGAGAAACTCCAACATAGATCTCAGAAGTAGCATGAGGACAGAAGTGGGAGCTTCCTTTTGTAGAGATGGGAGAAGAGGGAGAGCAGGGAACCTTAATGCTGAAATGGACTGATGCTGCCAAGTCAGAAATTCAGACATTTTGACAGCATCCCTACGATTCCAGGCCAACGTAGCTGGATCTAGAGTGGGCAAAAGCCTTATGGATAATTGATTCATCCTCTCCAGTCTTGCCCTATAACGACTCTTCCCTATATGTTTTATGCGGCTGAATAGGTTTGCATTAGGGCTGTGCGCCATTTTGGCCTGAGGCCCAAACCCCGAGTTGAAGCGAGCCGCTTCGAGTCACTTTGTGCCCCTTCTGAGGTGAAGCGGAGGGGGCATGAAGCAACTCGGAGCAGGTCGGGGGCTAACCGAAGCACTCGGGGCACTTTGGAGCTTTGGCCCCCAGACCAGCCCCCCCCCAGACCAGCCCCCCTGGCATCTCCAGGTCCTTACCTGAGCCGCCTTCTCTGCCTCTGCCTCCTCCTCCTCTGATACGCCACCTCCGCCTTCTCTGATACCGCCTTTGCTGCTGCCACCACCATCTCCTGAGGCCTGGATGTGCGGCAACTCTTCTTGCAGGGAGTCGCCATTTTTAAAATGGCAACTTCCAGGAACTTCCTGGAACTCGTACATCCAGACCTCAGGAGATGGCAGCAGCAGCGAAGGTGGTGAAGGCGGCGCAACGGAGAAGGCAGCAACACCACAGCAGCAGAGAATGCGATGGCTGCAGTGGCAGCAGAGGAGGAGGTGGCCCAGGTGGGGGTTGTGCTGGGGCGTTAGGGGGGACCCGAAGCAGAGTTCGCTATCCGAACCTCACTTTGTGTTTGGGGCTGAGGAAGGCTGCCCCCCCCCCGAATCTGCCCGAGTTGGATCAGGGGATCCCCTGCTCAGGAAGACTTAACATAGGAATGGATAGATGTTGCCTTGCCACCAGTAGGGATGTACGAAAGTCTCTTACCTTTTTGCTGATTGATTTGCGGTGGGGGGGAGGCATTCCATCCCTCCCCCTGGAATCCTCGACGGGGGGGAGGAGGCGATCCGGTCCTCCCCCATGGAATCCTGCCCAGCCGGCTCCACTCTGCAGCATCTCCGCGGAGCAGCCGGCCAGGGTCGTCCGCAGCCGGAGTTCTGGCCAGGGTCGTCCGCAGCCGGACTGGCTATTGCAGACGCAAATGGCGGCCACTGTAGCGGCCACCATTTGCATCCAGCCAGGCTGCCATGATAGGCTACATAAGTATTTACGTAGCTTATCACAGCAAGCCAAGAAAGAAAAAAAAACGGCATACGCAAATGGCAGCAGCTACAGCGGCCACCATTTGCATTCCCTATTTTTCGCCATTTTAGCCTACGTAAATATTTACATAGGCTATGACGGTGAAAAAAAGGCGAATGCAAATAGCGTAGTGGGTGCTATTTGCGTTCCCTTTTTTTTCACCATAATAGCCTACGTAAATATTTACGTAGGCTAAAACAGCGAAAAATAGGGAACGCAAATGGTGGCGGCCATAGCCGCCGCCATTTGCATACGCCTTTTTGGTTTTTTTGCTTGGCTTGCCATGATAGGCTACGTAAAAACTTACGTAGCCTATCACGGCAAAGACCAGGATGCAAATGGCAGCTGCGGCAGCCAGTCAAAAGACCAGCCGCCGCCGTCCAGAACATCCGCCCCAGGTAAGCTTCGTCCTGGAAAGAATCTGCGGGGGGGCGAGGGTAAGGCCGTTCCGTCATGGATTTCGTGGCGGAATTCTCCGTCATCCCCAGCCACTGGATGTAACATGGAGTGAACATTTTACGATGAGTCAAGCGGAACAGTCCTACCCCTCTCATATGGTTCCTCTAGTGCTACATTACTGGAACAGCATGGGAAGAGCTGCAGGGGAGAAGCAGCCATGTCGACCCCATAGCATCATCTGCATTGATGCTAGGGATATATGGATTTTGATAAATCTGTTCCATCTGTGTTTTAAAATCTGTGTTTTGCAGATTGACAGGCACTTTTTGTTCCATCATTCACTCATTGCAAGAATCTGTTTTTTACAGATGTATGAGAATTCTTTTCCATACTTGTGCAAGTCTACATTAGTGCTAATGCGTATTAGCACAAATGGACATTAATATTAATGTGCAAGGGGCAGAAGTGCACATTAATACTAATGTGCATTAGCACTAATGCACATTAGCACAGGTGCAAATTTGTACAAATCCCTCCCCTCTTTTAAAAACAAAACAAAAGCAATCCGCAAGTCCATGGAATCTGGGCAACTCAGAAAAAGCCCATCATCTACAGAAACCACAGGTCAGACTCATAGAAATTCAAACTCATTTGAATCTGTTGTGGATTTCTCCGACATCCCTAATTGATGCCAAACAAGGAGAAGCCCCCTGTCAGCTTCTCTGGAGAGAGACACTTTATCAATGTGCTAAGAAAGTGTTTCCAACTAGAATGGGAAACACTTATATGAAAAGGCCAATTAAAAACACACGTATGCAAAGTCTGTATACACTTGGGAGAAGAAGGGGGGGGAAGAGACACCCTCAGGATAAAATTGGCTCGCTCTTCAATCTGAAAGTCTAATTGTATTGATTAAAAGAAGATCTAACAAAAGGAAACTAGCTTCCACTTTCAAAGCCTACAGTATTTCCAAACATTCTCACCTTAGCAAACTGTTAGTTTTTTATGCGCGCGCGCACACACACACACACAGCATTTGTGTGCATACAATGCATATACACATGCATACACACCACCTTCCCCCTCTTATTCAGGGAAGGAATTTTCAAGCTGCAGCCCCAGTTATTAGTATCTAACTATCTATCATAGTCAGATACTACATTTCTGACCGTGGTAGCCATGATGGTTGTATCAGCACATTCAAAGCACCAGAATATTTCTGCTAGTTGATCTTCACTCCTCTGATTTTCCTACCCTCAACTGCCCCAAAGTCTTCTCTTTTGCTGCCCCTGTGTATTAAACCCCTCCCAGAACACATCAGAAGGGCAGCTAACAATAGTAAACTGAACAAATAATTTCCCAAATGCCTTCCGGGGTTGGGGTGGGGGACACAAAACATAAACAAAATACATCCATCAGGTGATAAAAAGTGAGCAGTCATAGGTCTAGGCAGGTTTTCCTGTTGTGGGCATTACACAATGCAGGTGCCATGATCAAAAAGGCCCTGGCTTTTGTACTGCCCCCCCCCCACAAGACCTCAGACAGCAGGGGTGCAAGGAGCTGGGCCTCTGATATTGGCCTGAGTATATACAAAGGTTCATATGGGAGGTGGCACTCCTTAAAGCAACTAGATCCCAGACCATTTAGGGCTTTAAAGTTAAGGACCAGCATTTTGAATTGGGCCTGGAAATGACTAGATAAGCAATGAAGTTGATACAATACTGGAATAATATGCTCCATTTAGCCACTCTACTTAAAATCCTGGCATCACTGTTTTGGAGCAGTTAAAGTTTCTGGACATTTTCCAAGGGCATCCCCATGTAGAGTGCATTACAGTAGTCTAATATGGAAGATACTAAAGCATGAAGCTCACACCTTCTGCAGAAACAAACCCAAGTATATGCAACTGCGCTTCCTCCTTGTTGAATCCTGTACACTTGGCAACAAACTTGGGTTGTTGCTCTATAGCTATTGAGTAAATGCAGAGTGAGATGTGAGCTCAGCATGCTGCGCAATCTATGTACCAGTGCAAATATGTCTATATTTCTCTATTTCATACTATGCATCTGTCAGGGTTCCCCTTATGACCTGGATCCCCTGAGCAACTCCTTAAGGATCTCTTGCCTCTTTAAGAGTCCCACTTTCTTTAGTTTATCTTCCCCTTTCCAATAACTTGGGGTTTAGGCAGTAGGTGTGGGGTGATTGACATGCTAGACACAGGGTTTAACCACAACGGTTCACTGGTAAATTAAAGCAAGCGAATCACAACTAGGGGTATTTACGGAATAGACCTGAGTGATACAAAAGTGATTAAGAGAAAATAAAAGTTGCAAAACACAAGTTCCTTTACAGGGTGAATAAGGGAATGAGTGGAGAGGAAGAAAAAGAAGGAAGGGAAAAAACAAACACATCTATATTAAAACTAGGTACGTTGCAGGTTTAACCCTAAACAGGTTAAAGGGGACTGGTGTACTCTAGACAAGACTTTTTCATAAGCTATTCAGAAGTACTGCTGGGATCTGCTGCAGATCTTTTCACTCCAAGCCTGGTGCTCTCTTATTTAATGAGGCCTGTAATTAAGTCGAGTTTTCTGGATTCCTGGAGGTGTGTATGACGCTTGGCTTAGTATAGATAAAAAAAAAAATCTCCTGCAAATTATCAAGCCTGTGACAATGGACATTGTTGCTGCTGGATTCATCGGATGCCAACTACTTGAAAAACTTCATTGGCTAATGCATAAAAATGGAGGTGATAAACATGTCGCTCCTTTATATGGAAACAGTGAATTATTTATGGGAAAACAGGCCTAGAAAGCCAGTTCTATCTGAAAACATCATTACACACAAAGCTTAAGTAGGGTAAGTAGGTGATCATTTTTGTTTCGCTGTAAAGGAGAAGAGGAAAGAGCAGCAGCACAGATTACTGCTGTGAGATCAAGAGTCGTCACAATCAGATTTTGACGATTCAGTTCTGAAACCTCAGCTGGACTGATATGGACCAATTTGGGTCTTCTACAAAGATTCCTGCACCACTGCAAAACATCAACACATACTCCACATCTGCTCTGGTGGTCTTCGTTTGCCAAGGACAGTCCCAGAACCATAGCAGAGGGTTCCAGGAGACCTACACTGGGGACTCTGCTGGGTCTCAGACAGGAGTCTTCAACAGCCGTAGCTACAGAAGCTGGGGATGAGGGTGGTCACTTGTCCAAGGGATGGGCCTCTATTTGCAGGGCTATCAGAGGACAGTCCTCTGTTGGAAGTCATCCTCTGTCTGGAAGGCTGACCAGTCCAAATCCAGTTTAAAGATCAAGAACCATAAGAAGGGAGAGCAGCGGGGGCATTAAAGTCAACACTTCACACTTGGACAGCAGACCAGGTAGTCATGCAGGTCACCTGGTCACAGTCTTTCCTGCGAGGGTGAGATGTTTATTTCTATTTAAACTTCAGTAATTTCTAAATGTACGCCTACCCATATTAAGTAGTGTATGCCACCTTCATGCAAAATGAATCCTCTTTTGTGATGCATGTCTTCATTGGGGTGAGGGGAGGTGTACAAGTGGCTGGGGACTGAATCTGGGAACTCTTGTTTGCAATGTTTCTGCTCCGCCACTTACTAGTGCTGTGCCAAACATTTCTCCTACATTTTTTCCCCAACAGTTCTCATTCAATTTGAAAGAAAAGAAATTGATTTCAAAATGAAATTGGAAGAACAAGAAAATTTTTGAAGACATTCTGATGGGCCGGGTTCAGGCAGGATCTTGTGTTTACCCTACTTATGAGGTGGCCAAGGAGTGTGATTGTCTTGTCTTTCACTGCAGAATCATCTCTCCATCAACCTGCAGACTCCTCTGCTTCCTGCACTTCAAATTCCTCCTGTAGGGCTTCCCCCCCCCTTTTTTTTCAGATCAGGAAGTGCAGGAAGTCTGGGAAGCTGCATGGCAATAGAGATACATGTAATAGAAAGGAAACACACATACAGCACCCTCAGCCACCTAACTGTGATTAGGTAAGCTTAAAAACACCACCAAAAGAAATTCAAAATAAATTATAAAATGCCCTGAGAAGGAGGCAGAAAAATGGAAACGTCTTTCGTGGGAGAATTTGTAGGACAGAATTTGGCCCAGCACTAGCTAGGGATGGTGGAGAAATTTGCTGCGGACTCAAATCAGGACAGATTGTCAAGAATCCAACCTGCGGAGTCCTCAGAGGACCAGCCCCACTCATCTCTGCCGCCATCGGATTTCCCCCAGGGCGACTCTCCAGGCTGTCAGTGCCACTGACACCGAAAGCACCAGCTGTCAAGGGCTTCCTTAACAGCTGGCATGGAGAACAAGGGCTTCGGTGCAGCCAGTGCCCTTGCTCTGTCTTCCTCTCCAGGAGACCAGGGAAAGAGCACTGGGGTACTACTCCCCACACCAGCTGTCGAGGGCTTCCTTAACAGCCAGCAAAGGGAAGAAGGGGCACAGCATGGCCATGAGGAGAGCCACCCCATGAAATCCGGCAGACACAGTAAGGCTCTAGGGAAATCTGCAGGGCCCCAAGCAGCCTGGATTTCCTTGCCACAGACCCCACTCGGACCGGAAGTCGCAGGGTTCATACACCCCTAGCATTAGCTCTACCTCTTCCCTGGATCTGGATACAATACTGGCCCCCACCCCACACACCTGGTACAGGGTTTTCAGGGAAGTAGCAGTATTATAAGCATCTGCATTAGAGACAGGATGTATCCACAATCACCCATCAGAAATGTAACATCTGGAAGATGTTGGGAAAGTGCTGAGTCCTGGAGAATTACAACCAGAGCTGAATGTCTTCCTCAGAAGATTTTTTCTCAAAAAAGCTCCAAGAGTTTCCTTTTCTTACCCCCACACCACCACCCTAGATATAAAAGGCCACTTTGCAGAATTTTCTCCAACTTTTCTTCACTTGTTTTGGTGTGGTGGCAGCCTTCCCTCTCCTCCCCACAATGGCCTGGAATGATGTGGGGCATTGTGGAGGATGAAAAATTGGGGCCAGGCTGCCAATACAATCGATGCTGTTGCCACTTGCAGTAAAGGTAAAGGTGTCCCCAACCAGTCGTGTCTGACTCTACGGTGTGGTGCTTATCTCCATTTCTAAGCCGAAGAGCCAGCGCTGTCCGAAGACGCTTCCGTGGTCATGTGGCCAGCATGACTGAACACCAAGGTGCACAGAACGCTGTTACCTTTCCCACTGAAGCAGTACCTATTTATCTACTTGCATTTTCTTGCTTAGCAACACACAAACCCCCAAAACCAAGAGAGACAGACAGGCAGACAGGCAGGCAGACAGAGAGAGAGAGACAGAGAGAGAGAGACAGAGAGAGAGAGAGAGAGGCTGTGCTATGACCCCTATCAATGATGAGCCCTATCTGTGAGAAACAGTTGGGAGAATTTCTCCTCCTCTTGGAAAAATTTGGTGAAATTGTCCCCCCAATTTCTCTGTCCATGAATAGGCTGGAGACTTTTGAGAGGCCATCTGTGCACAGTTCTACTATGTATCATGTATTATTACGCTACACTGAGCTATGGTCCATCCTTTTATACTCTGTCTTGCTCCAAAACTTCAGGCAGATGGATGGCTTGATGGGTTTCCTGGCTGATGAGCAAGGCAATGAAGCCAACATTCCAGCTGATGGCAACAGGATTACATGCATGTCTATGGTGCCCCCCCCCCCAGTTGAGAAAACCTTGACATTGATACAGGGTGCTGTGAGTGGGGGCTCGAATATATTTAGCCCACCAACCTTCTCAGAGTCTTAAGGCAGCAATAGAATACCTGTAATGCTTTCTACTTATGGGAATTATTTGGTATTGCTTCCTTCTGTTAAAAAGGCAGTTAGCAGAGGAAAAAAAAACAAGCAGAACAGAATGAGCATTTACCAGTCCCATGTACATGCAAGGTTAAAAAATGGAGACCACAGTCTCCAGTGAAGGAAAGGTAAAATGGTTTACTGACAGTTTTCTTGCACATACAATGAAGGCACAGCATAAAATTTCAAGAGGAGATTGTTCAATCCATTGTGTGTTCCATTGCAGAGGTAGGAGTGAGAGACAGAAAGCAAACACACATATGCTCCCGGCAATGGAGGAGGTCAGAGAGATGGGGGAGGGGGGAGGGGAAGAGCAGGAAACCACACTGTAGGCCATAGAGATTCTAAGGCTAACTATTCCCCAAATTCCCAAGAATTAACTAACTGCAACATTGTCCCCTTCCTGTAACTTGTAGATGAGGTTGCAATATTCTCAACATCTACATGGGCGGGCAGGCAGGCGGGTGGGCAGGGTGCCTTTAAAGACAGTTCAGAAATGCTGACTGGTGCAAAATGCAGCCATCAGAATGCTACTAAAGCCTAGACTCTCTGCTCACCTGTCTCACATCAGTTACAATTAGAGTTGTGCAAAAATGGCCTCTCAAAATACTTTACCCTATTTAGGGGCAGAGAAATTGCAGGACCATGTCACTGAATTTCTCCTACAAAAGAAGAAATTCTACAATAGTTTCTCAGGGGTGGGGTGGGACTAGGTTTTAGTGGTGGAGTGGGGAGCTGAGTTTTATCTTTATGTTTTCAGTTGCTACAAGGGGTTACTAATCATAATGGCTATATATTACCGCCAGTATCGGAGGCAGTATGCCTCTACATTCCAGTTGCTAGAGAACATGAGTGGGAGGGTGCTATTGCACTCTTGTCCTGCTTGTGGGCTTCCTGTAAGCATCTGGCTGGCAACTGTGTGAACAGAATTCTGGACTAGATTGGCCTTTGTTCTGATCCAGCATGGCTCTTCTTACGTTTTTATGAAAAGGAGGTCTCTGGGATGAGAGAAGATTACATTGGCTTCCTAGCTCAGGCCTTGGTGAGAGAAGTCACTACCAATGTTGCCAATGCTGTTTCTGCCTTTCCCTGCCCAAAGTAAATTCCCTGAGGCAAGGGAAGGGAGGAGGCGGTGGTGGTGATGAAATTGGCTTGATGATCAGGGCATGCACAGACCTCATACTTGCAGTTGGGTCTAATATAATTGCAAGTAATTGCATAATTATTCAGGGGAGTTCATGTTTAAGAAGTCCCCTGATGAATTTATCATGACATCTTCACCATTTGGGACCAGAATATTTGAAGGACAACCTATACTCACACGAACCTATCCAGGCCCTAACATTGGCCTCGGAGACTCTGCTCTCTAGCATGCCACTAAGACCAAAGGGAGTTTTCGGGAGACCAGAGACAGGGTCTTTTCAGTGGTGGCCCCACATCTTTTGATCTCCCTCCCCCTCTTGCCCTCCTTTCTTGTGGTGTCCAAACAGATCCTGAAAATGTGTTTCTTCCCTCAAGCCTATCATTGGTTTTATTATTGGCTCACAACATCTTAATCTAATGCTGTTTTATGGATTGTTGATATTGTATTACAATGGTTTAGACCTATTTTCTAAACTGCATTGTGAGGGCTTGGCCTTAAAAGGCAGGATAAAAATAACGTAAGAAGAATGTAGAGCTCACCCAAATGGGACCATCCATCCTGTGGGGTGCTGATTGCATGAAAAAGACAATGGGATTGGCTCCACCCAGGGGACTGCATTATGCACCCTCTGCATGGTGTCAGAACCAGAGTGTTCCTAGGAGAAAAGTGTGTCCTCTTTTCACCTCTGAAGAGGGCCAAGCAGATGGCAGTACATTGTGTTAAAATTGCATGAGAATCCCAGACGTCTTCTGTAGACAAAAATTGTTTCAAGGGATCAGAGCAGTACAGCTTTGCCCTCTAGGGCTGGAACAATATCGTCCTCTGTGTTTGCAAAGCATCATGTTCATTTAAAGCAGTACATAAATAATAATGGCAATGAATTAATGATCTTGATAGAGAAGAAGCATGGGCAATATAAATAAATGAACACTCCATCTGCCATCACCTCTAAAATTCCAATACAGCAAGCTCAGGAATGCAGAAGTTCTGACCGCACCGCCTTTCCTTGGCTGCTTGCTGCCCACAGGGCTGTAACAACTTGCATCGGGTGAGTGAGGGGCTCTCCTTTTCAGCAAATGCATTTAATCCAGTGGCAGCTGAGCTCTTTGGTGAAATGCGGTCCTGCTTCATTTCAGATGTGTTGTTGTCAAAGTGTGCCCTGGAGCGTCTTCAAATCCTGTGATTCCAAACCACAGGGTTCATTTCATTTATTCATTATTAACATGTATATAACTTTATATAATTTTAACAGGGAAGGTGCCATAGTTTGTGATAGAAAAGGAGACAGCAACATTTTTAATGCATTCCTCCTGAATTTTTAACAGCTACATGCAAGACACCTTGCAGTCTTTGAATGTTTCTATCCTCTGCTTGCGGTCTTTCATAACTGTCAAAGAGGAAACATTAACACTGTCAACTTTGCTTCAAGGAGCCTTGGCAGGAGAGATTCCCAAATGATTTTGGCCCAGGGGTGAGGTCATTTTGGTCCCAAACTGCCTGCCACCGTGAATGGCGTTCATACATGCATACATGTGTGCATGCACGCACGTGCACACACACATGCAGAGCAACCAGGGATAGCTCATAGTAGGGCCAAATCTTTATCAATCTCCTTGTTTTTATTTAAATGGCTATAGCAGAACCAGATATAGATACAGATAATCAGTGGTGTCTGTGTTTTTAAAGAGACTTGCCATCTTCCTTCCTTCGTCCCCTCCCCCCATTTTTGGTCTGTGTCAGCACCATTTCTTCCATCTACCAATGATCTCTCTAATAATAGGCTAATAATAGCAACTTCCTGAGGTTACTGCCAACATTCTGCACTGAATACACTTCCTCCTGCATAGCAGGGTCAATAATTAAATCTCTCTCTCTCTGGTCCCACTGACATGGGCTGATGGCAGATGTAATTGGGGATTCTCACTGGTTACGTGGAAATTGTTAGTGGGTTTTTCTCTTCTTTTTCTTTTTTAAGCAACCGCTGACTCCATTAATTTGTGCTTGCTTTGCCTATGACACAGACAGGTGCTGGGATGTGGTCTAATTAAGCTGTGTTAGGAGGCTCCTCGATGCAAATGGTGCTGCTGCCAAGGATGGAAACCCCCTTAGTGAGGCATAAGCACATGTCCCTGTCACTGCGTGCCTTGGATTCCCTGCCTTATTGGCAAGGCCAGGGAGCTATAGCTATCCAGAAAGGCAAGGAGCCGAATCATAGCCACAAGATTGCTGAAGAAGCAAGGGAATTGTCCAGCCAAGGCACCACAGAGAGATGGGCAAGATGAGGTCTTGCAACAGCCAGACAAGAAGTGAAGAGCTTGATAGTTGCCCTTGCTGTGCCACCCCATCTCGGGCTCTGATCCAGAATATGTTTTCATTCTTGTTTCCCCCTCCTGACTAGGACTCAGAGACAGGAGGACTTGTGTTGCCAGACGTTCACAGTACCTTCTGGTCTGAGCTTCAGTTCAGACTTGTCATCACATCTACTTCTGGGCCCTGAGGGGTAGTTATGCATAGTTGGAGTTGGTTGTGTGTGACCAGCTGGGGGATATCATCATTGCTCAAAGGGGGCTGATTGCTCAAAGTTGTTTTTAGATACAGACAGTATATGTTGTCTTTGTGTATACTGTCTGTGTTTTTTCAATATTTTAAATTTTGCATATTGTACTTTTAATGTTCCAACCTTTGTAAACCCCCAGAGAGCTTCAGGTATGGGGAGGTATAGAAATGTAATAAATAAATAAATAAATAAATAAATAAATAAATCAATCAATCCAGGTCCCCAGCTCTGCACTCTCTCTGGGATGTCAGCAATCTTCAGCCCCTTGTCTGATACATGATGAGCCTGGTGGCGATATCCCCGTTCAATGTGGGGGTCCTGTCCAGTTCTTGTCTTGGTCTGATGCTGACACTGAGATGTCGAGACTCAGTGTCAGCATGATTCCGGGGGGAGGAGCGGATCGCCTCCCCCCCTGCAGACCCCCCCCCCCCGGATGGAAGGTAGGGGTTTCGTACATCCCTAGATAGACCCTCAGTCTGATCCAGCATGGCTCTTCTTACATTCTTATGTTCTTATACTGTTATTACTGTTACTGTTACTGCTGTCTGTATATGCCTGCCCAAGTTTTAAGATCTGCCGAGGGGGCCCTCCTCTGCATCCCACTGCCGGGAGCCGCACATTATGTGGAGTTTCAAAGAGGGCCTGCTCAACTGTGCCACCCCGGTGAGGGAACATCTTTCTCGCAGAGACCTTGGTGGCACTGACAGTCTTTGCTTCAGTGCCATGTCAAGAGCTGGCTTTTCCCAACAGCTTTTGGGTCTTGGTGACAATAGCTGGATTTGATTTATGATGACTGCTGATTTTATACTGGATTGTGAGGTTTTGCTGTGAGTTTATGTTACCTGTCCGTTCATTGACTGTATCCTTCCCTGAGATCTTTCAATATAGAACAGGTTGGATGTATATTTAATCAGTTAATAAATGAAAGACTGCTACTGCGGCGGCGGCTGCTACTGATATTACTTCTGCTGCTAGGACATGCTTGGCCTTAGGGCCCCAGCTCGCATTAGTGGGGGCTTGTGTGCCTCTGGTGCTTACATCCCATCTATCTTAGCTAAGTTGTCCAGGAGCCAAGAGAAGAAAGCTGGGTGGCTTGGTGAAGATGACTTGCTTCTTGGGCCTCAAGGACACATAATGATGTTTTATTATCAAATGAATGTTATAAAGCAAGGATATGGGGCTATGTTTGAGGGGAGGGGCCGATGACCGCCCCCCAGCCCTCCGCAGGCCAAATGACCATGCCCCTCAACATCACTGGGTCTCCAGCTGGAGCACTGACTGGAGTTTTGGCTAGGGACTCCAGTACACTGCACGTTGGCTTTCCTCAGCTGGGGAAGGCCCCCATGCAGCAAAGCTGAGGTGCCAGGTGAATCAGGGAGGATGGGGAGGGGGGCAGGTGAAGCCGAGGTAGCTCAGTTCCCTTCACTCCTCGGAGCAAAGGGGACTGAGATGCCTTGTCCTTGCTCTGCCCAGGATTGCCCAGGGAAAGTAAAGCTGTCCCAGTCTTGCCCAACTTCACTGCACACAAGCTTTCCCCATTTTCCCCACTGGCGCAGATGCAGGGCAAGCAAAGCCAAGCCGGCTCAACCCCTTTCACACCTGGCTTTGGTGCACCTGTGCTTCCCCCAGCTGGAGAAAGCACATGTATGCCCTCTCCTGCCCAGATGGGTGGGGATCTCTCCTCCACTCAGCTCCTTGGCTGGGGAAGAGCTGAGCGTGCCGTTCGACCTCCCAGTAGGGAGTGCAGGGAGTGCACTAAGTGCGGAGAATCCCCATTGTTACCTCCAACTTGTGAGCAGAGATGAATCAGGGATCCTCTGGCATACCAATTGCCTTCCCAATTGGGAGGGGAAGCATGAGGATGTATAAGAAATCCATTTCATTTGAGCAGAATTTTACCATCTTCCCGCCTTCTGGACTGAACATGGACTCGGATGCAACCTGCGGTCGAGGTCCATACATTTCTGAGCTTGCAATGTGACCAAAAGCAAATGCATTTGACAGCATGTGTACCTTTGAAAAATGTGAACTGAAAAATGTGAAATTTTGAAAAACGTGCACAACTATGCTTTCATCAATGGGAGAAGAATGCATACATTTCGGAAATGCAACAATTGATGCATATATTTGGAAAAATACACGTGAAAATACACATGGATTTTCATGTGAAAAGAAAAACAAACAAAGGACTCAAGTCAGAACAAACTTTGAGACGGAATTCAGAGAACTTTGGTGAGCTGGAGTTTGCAGCTTCTCACATCTCCAAGGAAGCATCATGTGGGGGGATCCCTGCTTTGTCTCCAATCACAGATCAGAGATAACAGCAGGGATGCCTCTCCCTGCCTCCTCCCCTCCCCCAAGGGGATGGGAGGGGATGGGGCTTCTGGAGGGGAGGGGTTCCATAGAGGGACCCTATACCTCCATTACAGCTTGCCTGAGTTGTAGGGAGGGGCGTGTTTGCAAACATTGCTAACTCGTTGAAATGGAGTTAATAGTTTGGTGTTAAATTCAGGTGTGAGTGTTTTTTGGTGGTGAAAGTTAATGGCACAGTGTCTGGGCATCTTCTGGGGAGGGGATTTACTGGGGGGGGGGTTACATTGAGGTCACCAGCTCCCTGGATTCTCTCCTGCACGAAGGCAGCAGCCTTGCTGTCAGGTGTTAATATTTGTTAGTGTGTAGCTAGAGGGACGAGATCGAGGCTCCCTGGGCCAGGGCAGTGGAACAGACAGGTCAAGGTGGCAGCATTCCCAAGAGTCCCATCTGTTTGTGCTGCCTTTCTTGAAATGGTGGTTTGCAACACCGACTCTTGCCACCGGGCCTTGAAGAGGTCACTAAGACATCACACTCGTTTGCGTCTTCCCTCTCAGTTTCTTTTTTTCAGAAAGAGGCATTCAGTGTTTGAGCTCCATTCATGTTTCTGTTCTATTGTTCATCCCAACTCATTGAAGGCAAATCCAGCATTCCATTGGCTGGCTCATTTCATTCAGGCATTTGATGACAGAAGCATTCTTAGCTATGTCTCATTTTTCAGTGCCGGCTCCAGGTTTTTGAGGGCCCTCGAGCAAGACACCCTCAATGGTCCCCCTCTTTCAGGAAGCCTGCCTTCTCATTGCCATTGTCACCAGCTGCTCTGGCACCTCCCCCTCTTTCTCTTCACTGCAGCCATTTGCTTGCTTGATAGGCAGAGAGCCAAGGGGCAAGGAGGCCGTGGCATCCCCTGCTTCTCCTTCTGACCACCAACATTTTCTGGACCTAAACAAGTTCTGGGCAAACAAGCACACTGCAATGGTGACAAGGAGAAGCAACTGCAGGGGGCTGTTGTCAGTGGGCCCCTGCTGGGGGGTGGGCCCTTGGCAGGTGCCTGACCATGCCTACCTTTGATGACTACCTGTTTATTTTAAAGGCCTGGCACCTTGCACACTCTGGCAGCAACTGTCTTTCCTTTCTCAGAGGACAGAAGCCACTGCCAGAGCAAGTACTGTAGTAGTTCAGGTTTTTTTTTAAAAAAGGTCAATCCTCCTCCTGCAGCAATGACACCAGCTCTTGCCTCTCTCTCTCTCATTCTCTCTCTCTCTCTCTCTCTCTCTCTCTCTCACACACACACACACACACACACATGCGCGCGAAAGGGATGTTCAAGGATTTTATTCAGCCCACATTTTTTAAGGAAAGCAACTTGATTTGCACTTCTCAGACTAATACAAGAATCAGAACACACTTAGCCTTTCGATTTCTCACTTCTCTGAATTCTGCAATACAGTTTTTGGCTTTTACCACACACGTGCACCCTTTAGGGCAAAAATGCATCCAGAATGTGTACTTTAGGATAAAATGTGTATTTCGTGAACGATATGTATGTATTTGAATACAAATTTTCATGCTTTAAAAAAAAAAGGATTGGTGTGAACACTGGTTGGAGCAGACTTATACTGGAACACATGTGAAACTAACAAGGACTGAAAACAGACTGTTCTGTCCATCCCTGACTTGTGATTGCCTGAGGACATTGACTGGCAATAGATTCAGGACAAAATGTTACTGGATTCGCTTTCAAGAGATGTGGTTGTGATCACCAGTTTTAAAGGAGGATTAGACAAATTCCTGAAGGAGGAAAGGTCTAGTGATTAGCGATGGTGACAATATGGAACCAGCATCATGTTCCAGTGGCAGCATGCTACTAAATAGGAGTTCCTGAGGAGCAAGAATAGGGGAGGAATCTTGCTATCATGCTCATTTCTTTTCTTTTTTTGCTTCCCAGAGCCTTTCACACTCAACAAACAAAGGACATCCCGGTTTGCTGCTTGTCATGAAGAAGGCTGTGGATGCTTGGTGATCTCAGTAGCAGACATGCTGGGAATCAGGCTTTCACAGAGCCCAGATCAGGTGTTACTCTCTGGCAGAACAGAACATGCATGGTGTGGAGAATGTGGATAGGGAGACATCTTTCTCCCACTCTCAAAATACTAGAACCCAATGGGGTCATCCCATGAAACTGATGGGTGGGAGATTCAGGACAGATCAAAGGAAGGACTTCCTCACACAGCGCGTAGTTAAACTATGGAATTCGCTACCACAAAATGTAGTGATGGCCACCAATTTGGATGGCTTTAAAAGGGGGTTAGATAAATACCTGGAGGAGAAGGCTATCAGTGGCTACTGGTCCTGATGGCTATGTGCTACCTCCAGTACCTGAGGCAGTGGGCAATGTACACCAGTTGCTGGGGAATGTGGGCAGGAGGGTGCTCTTGCACTCATGCCCTGCTTGTGGATTCCTGGTCGACAGCTGGCCAGCCACTGTGTGAACAGAATGCTGGACTAGATGGACCCTTGGTCTGATCCGGCATGGATCTTAGGTTTTTATATTCTTAGAATGAAATAGATCCCCCCCACCCCCGGCTCCAATTCTCCATACTGTCTTCTAATACCCCTTTCAACTACAGGCAAAGAAAATTCAGAGAAGATAGATGTGTCCAAGCTGAGATCTTTTAGAAAGAACTAAACTCTGCAGACAAGACCACATTCTGTGCTCTTTCTGCACTTGTACAGAAATACACCATCACACATCATATCAAGAGAGTGTACATATTCCTTACTACAATCTCATAAAAGAATTCATTAAACTGGCTCAGCCACGCTTTCCAGCAAAAGGTAGAGATCAGAGAAATGGGTTCAAAGATTCTCAGCAGAAATGGCACTGTCAAAAGCAAAGTGTTGCCTTGCTACTGTGCCTCTGTCAGCTGCTAGTCAGCCACAGCTGGTGGCAGGATAAAAAAGTGCCCCATGTGGAGCGCGCCATGGAAAAACAACGGCTCTGACAGAATCCTGCTTTCTTCTCCCTCTGTTGTTTGGTGATCCCTGTCATATGACAGAGCACGTGGAGCGGAGGGGACATAAAAGGTCTGATAGGAGACAGAATCACATTTAATATCTAAAGCCCAGCATTTTGCACTCACAGAGAGGATCCTCTGTGGTGGTGCTATCCCTCCTTGATGCTTTTCGGAAATAAATTGGGGATTGCCTGTCTCACATCGTTTAGACCCTATTTAGTGTGTGTGTGTGTGTGTGTGTGTGTGTGTGGTTATTTGCAGCTCTGCGTGGGTGAAATTCACACTTTTATATTTCATTTCTACTTGCCTTTGCTTGCAAGGAAATGCATAGCGGAAATTGCTTGGATTGCAGCTCCCTTGGTGGAGGAAGGCAAGCATCAGTCAGGCACATCCTTAATGGGGGAAGGGAATTGCTCTGTGCCACATCTGTACTGCTGCTCTGACTGATGACTGGTTTTGCTGGAGGTGTGACAGTCTGCCCACTTCAGGACCTGACCCCTGAACCGTCAGCAGGCCACACACCTCCAACTTGCAATGTCTCTAAAATCAGGATGGACAGGATGCTTTGGTTCTCTCATGCTCCCCCTTCTTCTGAATCCAGATCTTTCTATTGGGCAGATCATGAGATGCTTGTCCAAACTGGACAACCATTAATTTTGATTGGCTGAGACAACAGGAAAGGGTTAATGCCTTGCTTGCCAGCTTCCCAAGGGGTTTCTCCATGACAATGGAAGGAGAAGCAAATGGAGGATTACCTGGATTTTTTCAAGGGATCGGCTTCAGTGTGCTTATGCCTTCACAGGGCTCCATGAGCGAGTGCACTGCACCAGTATAAGTCACTTCACAAAAGATACTTCGCGGGGGGGATGAATGTCATCTGACTAGCAGGGGCTGCTCAACCACTAGGAAAGGCTCCCCCCTGCCACCTCTCCAGGATCTCTCCCCCTTTCTCCTTCAATAAGATCCTGGGAGGTTTCCTCCAGTGTCTTGGCAAAAATCACTCTCCTCTCTCCCCACCACCCCGCATTAAGTACTTCCTTAAACCAACCATCATCACAGGAACACAGCATTCCCTCTCTGCCTCAAAGCTGCTGAAGCTGCAAACAATCTCCTTCTCTCCCCCCACCCACCCCCCATTACGTCCTTCCTTAAACAAACAATCATTATAGGAACAGGGTGTTCTTGCTGCCCTGCTGCGACTGATTGAAGCTTCAAAGCTTTGACATTAAGGCTCTCTAAATGTGTTACTTTGATTCATGGGAATATCAGTAACTTCCGGAGTGTGCATTTCAGGAACAAGCCTCATTGACCACAGTGGGAGTGACTTCTGAGTAGACACACATATGTTTGTGCTGGGAAAGACAGGGAAGGGAAACCAAGGGATGAGAAACCAGCCCCCTTTCTAACCTGATGCTGCACAGGAACAAAGGCCCAAATTAGTTACTTCTGAAGGGAATAAACCAAACATTGGAGAATCACAGCTTCAGGAAAGCACTTTAGAGCCTTTAGGGAAGTAGTGCTTTAAAATGCACTATTTCAATTGAGGGGGATCTCTATAAATGCTGGTGTGCACATTCAGGGGACAAGCCTCATTGACCACAATGGGAGTTACTTCTGAGTAGACACTGATTGGTTTGTGCTGGGAAACACAGGGACATGAAACACCCCTTGACCAGGGTCACAGTGAAAGGCACACCCCTGGGAAGGGCTAGCATACCTCAGGTCAATGCGTGGGTTGGGACACACAACAACTATACCATGGAGAACTGACGTAAGGAAAAGAATCGGACTTTAAGCAGTCTCAGGAAATCTGTTTTTCCTAGGGATGTCAGAGAATTCCGTCATGGACTGAAATGGGATCAAATTCCCTTCAGAATCCTCTGCGGAACAGCACCTGCAGAGCCAGCAGTCATGCGGCTTTTTTTTTTTTTGGTCATCTGCACAGAGTCGCAAAATTTTCATAAATAAAAACACAAGGTAGTATATTCTGATAATAAATATGTAAGTTTAAAAAAAAATGAATTGTGCTCACTGCCTTGTTTGTGGGTGTTCTTTTCAATTGAAATCCTCCATCTCTGTTTACTTTCAGCCAAAACACTTCCTCCTCCTTGGGGCTTCCCAAAACAAGGCTGCCCTAGGTGTGCCTGAGCGATGCGCTCTTTGTTTAAAGCAATGCTGTTTGAAAGAAAGAAAGAAAGAAAGAAAGAAAGAACCTTTTAAAATGACCATGCCGGTCTGGAGCCCTGCACAAGTATTATTCCCCCTTCTAGGCTTTCTATTTCCACATCCAGCCTTGTTGGTGACATGGTGAGGCTAAAATGGAGAGGAGAACCAACTCTGTGCATGTCTACTCAGAAGTAAGTCTTACTGAGTTCAATGGGACTTATTCCTACACATGTCAGCACCCCACTTGCCCCCAGCTCAGCTTTGTATTTCCACATCCAGCTCATTAGCAAACCTCCTGTTAGTTATCTCACTGGGTGACTTTGGGCTGGACTCTAACCACTACATCATACTTCTGTTATATGAAACTCATGAAGAAAAAAAGACAGTATAATTGAAAGTTCTTCTGAAGCAGTCACACTTGTACAAATGCAGCATGAAGGGAAAGATCAGCAACCTTCTCTTTGAATAAAAAAACACACTCTGCACAGGCTCAGGGAATAGGGATGGGGGAGAATTTCTCCCCGAAACTTCGGGGGGCCGAGTGCCAACTCATTCGGTCCTCTGAAGGTTCAGGGAGAAATTGTCCACCACTCCCCCGCCACCCCCCGCCACCCCCCCCGGGGTGGGACTTACCTTTTACGAATGTCGCTCCCGGCAGCGGGTCCCGGCGGCGGTTTGGCAGGTCTTCGTCAGGGGCGGGGGCAGCAGCCGGTCTTTTGACCAGCTGCCGCCGCCGCCATTACAAGAAAAGTAAAAAAAAAAAACGTCCCTGTGATAGGCTACGTAACGATTAACGTAGCCTATCACGGCTAGATCTGCAAAGTCAGCCATGATAGGCTACGTTAATCGTCACGTAGCCTATCACGGGTGACTTTAAAAAAAAAAAAAAAGCGCGTATGCTAATGGCGGCCCCCATAGGGAGCCGCCATTCGCGTTCCTTATTTGGTCCCTGTAGTCTATGTAAAGATTTACATAGACTACGGCGAAAATAAGGGCAACACAATTAGAGTAAATCTTTACGTAAATCTTTACGTAGACTACAGGGACCAAATAAGGAACGCGAATGGCTGCTCCCTATGGGGGCCGCCATTTGCGTACGCGCTTTTTTTTTTTTTTTAAGTCACCCGTGATAGGCTACGTGATGATTTACGTAGCCTATCACGGCTGACTTTGGAAATCTAGCCGTGATAGGCTACGTTAATCGTCACGTAGCCTATCACGGGGGCGTTTTTTTTTTCTTTTATTGGAATGGCGGCGGCGGCAGCCGGTCGAAAGACCAGCTGCCGCTCCTGCCCCGCACGAACACCCGCCGAACCTCCTGCCGGACCCGCCGCCGGGAGGGACATTCGGCAAAGGTAAGTCCCGTCCCGGGGGGGAGTGCGGGGGGCGGGGGGGGTGGAGAATTTCTCCCTGAAACTTGTTCGGGGGGCCGAACACATTGGCGCTCGGCCCCCCGAAGTTTCGGGGAGAAATTCTCTGCCATCCCTAATCGTCACGTAGCCTATCACGGGGCTTTTTTTTTTTTCTTTTGAAGTTCGCGGCCGGGGAGACGGGGCGCTTCTCCCCGGCCTGAATTTCGGCCGGGCGAGGCGGGAAGCCTCCCCTCCCGGCCTGAACTTCGGGGGGAGAAGCGAAGCGCCTCCCCCCCACCGCGAAGCAAGCTGCGAGACCAGGTAAATGACTTTCGTACATCCCTATCAGGGAATGGACGAAATGAGGAATAAACATAGCAGGGAATACGAAGAACTATATTCTTCCATTATGTGTGTATGTGGGGGTGGGAACCCCCCCCCTTCACCCAAGGGTCTTCTGAGATAACTAACAGGAGGTCTGATAATGAACTGGATGTGGAAATACAAAGCTGAGCAGAGAGGAGAACCAACTCTGTGCATGTCTACTCAGAAGTAAGACTTATTGAGTTCAGTGGGACTTACTCCTACATGTCAGCACCCCACTTGCCCCCAGCTCAGCTTTTTCTTTTTTTTTCAAAGTCAGCCATGATAGGCTACGTAAATATTTACGTAGCTTATCACGTTTGTTTGTTTGTTTGTTTGTTTTACTTGGAAATGGCGGTGGCAGCAGCTGGTCAGAAGACCGGCCGCCGCCACTGCCGCTGCCGAACCACCGCCGGAGCCACCGCCGCCGCCAGGAACATTCGAGCAAGGTAAGTCCCATCCCGGGGGGGACAGACCGTTTCTCCACCAATTTCGGGGGGCCAAATGCGCTGGCATTCGGCCTCCCCTAGATTCATGGAGAAATTCTCTGACATCCTTACTGCACGTCTCAGGGCAGGGGAAAAAATACATAAATATCTATGAAAAATAGCCTTTTTACGGAAGTTATGCAGAATTACGGCTGTCAGTACGGATTTATCTTCGTAATTTTCGGAGCGGAAAAAAAAGAGGAGAATTCCGGGGGCTTGTGAACGACGGTACGGAGTACTGGCCACAAACTGCGGAAGTCAAGTGGCACAGAAGGTACACAGTTCGTACATCCCTAGTTTTTTCTGTGATAAGCTCCGGGGTGGCTGCTGGATGGCCACAATGTCATGTATCCCTAACAACCTCCACACACAGCTGGGGATGTACAGATTCCCCACTGTCCATTCCAGTGGGGAATTCACCCGGGGGGGAGGTGATCCATTCCTCCTCCCCCCCGGAATTCTCCAGAATGGCTCCACTCTGCGAGGATTGCGCGGAGCCACCTGGCTTGAGGGCTGCTTACCTGGACCCATTTGCCTCTGCGCCCATCACCATGTTGCTTAAAAAAATGGCGATCAGCAGGATGTGCCCATAGACGTATATGCAAGATTCATGGCTCTATTATGCATATAAGTCTATGGGCACATCCTGCCGATCACCATTTTTTTAAGCAACATGGCGATCGGCTTGCAGGCGAATGGTCCAGTTAAGCCTAAAGCCGAGTGCCGTTCCATAGGGAATCCTCCTGGAGCGGAGTTACGTGGGGCCATTCCACCACAGATTCCAGCGATTCCTCATCTGAATCTGCAGCAGATTTCTCTGACATCCCTACACACAACTGGCTCGGAGTAAATCATTGGTGGAGACACACACACCCAACAACAGGTTGGCGACTGTGGGAAGCAGGATGCTGTTTTAGATTAACTTTGGTCTGATCCAGCTGAGCTCTTCCTATGTTCTTCCAGCTGATAGCTTTGGAACATCCAGGTTCATAGGCAATATGCCTCTGAGCACCAGTTGCTGAGGGACCAACAGCAAGGGAGGGCTCTTCCCTTCCAGTCCTTCTTGTGGGTTTCCTAGAGTTATCTGGTAGGCCACTATGGGAATTAGGATGCGAGATTAGATGGACTCTTTTTTTCCCCATTCATAAGCTTCTTTTTCCTGTATCCCTGGGGTACATAAAATGATAAGTAGGTTACCCAGTGACCATAACACCCCACCCACATCCATAACTACACTAACTGAAATGGTAGTGGATATCCCTGTGTTCCTAAGAACAACTACTAAGTGCCTCCCTTCTGCCTCAAGGAGATACAGCTGGCTAGAATTCAAGCATGGAAACTGCCTAAAGTGAGGGGGGCATTATGTATCCTAATCAGGGAGATTAATAGACCAAAATACATTGCTGAGCATCCAAGAATCTAGGGCAGCCACTGAGCATGTAGGGTTGGACACTGGTGGAAATAGGACAGTGGGGAGTATCCAAAGTTAGTCCTACATAGAGTAGACTCATTAAAATGAATGAGCCTTAAGTTAGTCACAACTAACTTAAGCCCCATTCCTTTCAATAGGTCCACTCTGTGTAGGACTAACATTGGATATGACCCAGTAATATGAATTCTTGACTCTTCTTAAGCATTCCAAGCATTCCACAGAAATGATTCCTTGCAACAACCTTGCAAGGCAGGCCAGAGCTATTATGCCCATAACCCCAATGAGGAGCCACTAGACAGCAGCTAGATGGCCATAGGATATGTTGCTTTCCAGGAACCGACCTCCCCCTACTTCCTTAGGGGCAGTGCGGAACAGCCCCGTCCTCCACACTCACAAGGGGAGGGCAGAGCAGCCAAAAAGGGGGGTGGCTGGAGGTGTTCCGGGGCAGGGAGGGTGGAACTGCCTGTATGACACATCCTATGTTTTGTACAGCAGCCTCCTTCCCTGCTCCGTCCCCAATCAGCTATCTAGCCAAAAAAGCAGGGGAGGAGAAGCACGGAGGGAACAATTCCCTCCATGCTTCTCCTGCCCTGCTTTAGATAGGCAGTCGCCTCCAAGTTCAGAGGCGGCCGCCCACCTGGATAGGATTGCTCCCTTAACCACTATATTATACCAGCTAGTCAGTCAGATGGGCCTTTACTTGAACCATGTGAGGCCCTGGTGATCAAGCAGTTTTACAGGTGGGCCACATTGAGGAGGAGACCAAGGCCCATTCTCTACACTGAAGTGCCAGCATATTCCAGTGAGTCAAACATTCACTCCCTATAATCTTTGCTCTTGGCTCAGTATGGATAACTAAAGGGGCTAGCTGGTATTCCTCAAGGGCCTAGATTTGGCCCTGTTGGCTCTGTAGTTGTGGAACCCTACTTTATAGCAATTCCTATGGCATCAGTGGGTGATGCTTGTCAGCATCTAGGCCCATGTCAGAACCATTTCATTAATGAGAAGACCACAGCCAATATGGACAATTTCATCCCAAAATGTCTAGTCTTGCTGCTTAAACTAGCAACAGGATGCCAGTCAACATTAAAAGAGGGAGTTAAGCTGACCCGACTTGTAGATCGTATTGGAAAGTGTGACTTCATAAATACACCTGACCTTTTACATTCCTGGGACTAAGTGCTATTGAATTCAGTGGGGCTTGCTTCTGAGTAGGCTTGCATAAGAGTGCACCATGAGTCTGCTTAGAGTAGCAGTTTTGTAGGGATGTGTGAACACCCCCCGTCCGGTTCTCCAGGCGCCTGCCCAACCCCTACCTCTGCCTGCCAGTCCCCAGACCATTCTCGAGCCACTCCCATGCTCGGCAAGCAGACCACATTCACCCCAGCAGCCTCCTTGAGCTCTGTGGTTGCCATTTTTTGAAAAAATAAAATGGCGATCGCAAAAATGTGCATGTTTTTGTATGTGCAAAAATGTGTTTTTGCGTATGCGCAGATTTCTGTGTGTGCAAAATGCACACTTTTGCAAAAATATGCATTTTAGTGCTTATGCAACTATTAGCATTTTTGCAATCGCCATTTTATTTCTCAAAAAATGGTGACCGCAAAGTTCGACAAGGCCGCTGGGATGAGTGCAAGCCATTCACTGAGTGCAGGCAGGGGGTGAGCAGGGGCAGGAGCTTGGCGAGTGGGGCTTGTGGGTGTGGGCAGGGGCAGGGGCTTGGCGAGTGGGGCTTGTGGGTGTGGGCAGGGGCAGTTACACTGGATTCCCAGACTGAATCAGGTGCCCACACCACCCCTAGTCTTAAGATCCCACATTCCCTTCACTGTGTTTATTTGGAACCTCCCCTGTCCCATTGGCTTCAGTGGAGTTTTTATCTATGAAGGAGGAGTGTCATCCTTAACCCTTGCCTGCTTCTTCTCCCTTTTGCTCACCAGTTTGATGGATGAGGGGGGGTATTTAAAGTGCCTTTTCCCCCTCCCTGAATATATTCATCATGCAGAGCTTGCCATGGCCATTTATAAAAGCTTTTTTAAGGAGTTGCCTAGATAAGGCACTCATGCCTGGGTGGGAAAGGTGTTTTCCAGGGCCTCCAAATCAAAAAGAAACCGTAAAGGTAATTTGCTTTCAATGAGATTTCCCTCCCTCCTTGAAAAGACACAGGCACAGGCAAACCCAACCCTAGGGATTTGCCAATGGAAAGGTGGACTTGAAAACCCAGACTGGATTAAATACAAACCTAATATCCCTATGGAGGACAGAAGGAAGGGATTTAACAAAATCCCTAGTGGAAGAGCCATCAACAGCAGTCACTCACACCCACTGCTGCTACTGGCTGTCCCACATAAGAGCTGAGAGAGAAAGATTGAAACTTAAACACAGAGAACGAGAACACAAAGGTGAAACACACTAGACAATGTATTACGTGATCACAGTGGTGAAACAGAAGATATACCGCTAGATCAGTAATGTTAGAAAATGCAAACTGTGATGCAACTATAACGGTATACAAGGAATGCCATGTGCCCCAGCAGTTACGACTATTGTTTTAAAATGACAGAAATCCCAAGTGTAGACTCTGCCTGGCACAAAGGGTGAGCCAACTAGGATCATTGAGTATGTCTCAACAGAACACATTTGCAGCTCTTCCATGCTCTCCCTCATCAGAAATCAGACAAGGTATTGAAAGAAGCCTGCAGAGCTCTGCCAACGGGCTGGCTATGAGGATATGAATATGAGAGTAAGGCACCAGGCAAAGAATGCCTGCCTTATCCTGAGTCAGACCATCGATTTATCTAGGCCCGTACCCTCTACTCTGTCTGGGCGGGGCTGTAGGCCAGTGGCGAGTCCCCTGCTTTGCATGCAGAAGGTCCTGGCTCAATCCCCAGTATCTCCAGGTCGGACTAGGAAAGGATCCCACCTGAAACCCTGGAGAGCCACTGCCAGTCAGTGTTGGCAATACTGGGCTACATGGACCCATGGTCTGACTCAGTATATGGCAGCTTCCCATGTTCCTATGAGTAGTCATGGCTCTAAAGCAGAGATCTTTACCAGCCCAGCTTTGAATGGGAAGAAAATGCCAGAGATGGGACGAGGAATCTTCTGTATGCAAAGCATATGCTCTGCAACTGAGCTAAAGGCCATCCCCAATGAATATGTATGAACACAGGAAGAAGCTGCCTTTCACCAGGTCACACAATCTATCTGTTTAGCCCAGTGCTTGCTACTGTGACTAGAAGCAGCTCCTTGGGGTCTCCAGGCAAAGACTGTTTCCATCACCTGCTATCTGATCCCCTTAATAGCTGATGCCAGGGATTGAACCTGGGATTGATGCCCTGCAAGTGAAATATCCCCCCCGGCTTGGTGTATTTATTTATTTGTTACATTCATATCCCACCTTTCCTCCAAGGAGCCCAAAGCAGCATACACAATAGGAAAGACTCCACAGAAATGTATTATATATGGGAAATTGCTTGGAAGGAAAATGAGTACACTTGAAAAAATGTGTACAAAACTATGTATATTTTGACAAATGCAGACAAAAATTTGTATATTAAGAGAAATGGACATGAAAATGTGTACAAAATGTGCATGTGTAGTTTTAAAGGAAAAATCACAAGCTGCTGTAGTAACAGTACAGAATGAACTTAATGCTGGAAAAATGAGAAACTCAGTGGAATCATGTTTGACATACAGTCAGAGCCAGAAATATTGGAACTAGGGAGGATGTCAGAGAATTCTGCCATGGATCTTGGTGAGGCCGAATGCCAGTGCATTTGGCCCCCTGAAATCTGTGGCAGAACGAAGCCCCCCACCCCCCCGCCCTGTGAAAGGCGAACGAAACGGGACACTTACCTGGTGCCGTTCATGCTGCTTTGCGAATGGTGGCCGTGTCTGAGGCCGCCATTTGCTTCCCTATTTTCGCCGTGATAGGCTACGTAAATATTTACGTAGCCTATCACAGCAAAAAAAGGGAACACAAATGGCGGCTGCCGTAGCTGCCATAGCCACTGCCATTTGCATCCGCAGGCTCCACATGGAGCCTGCGAATGCACCTGGCTGGAGACTCCACGGAGTTGCCACGGAGTGGAGCCGGCCAGGTTAGGATTTCGGGGGGAGGTGCAGAGCACCTCCCCTCCACCGCAAATCACCCCATCGAAAAGGTAAGTGACTTTCGTACATCCCTAATTGGAACAAGGATAACTGTTTTGGCAGTTGGCCTCTGTACACCACCACATTGAAGTTGAAAGGAAACATACCCAGATGGGAGCGAGGTCAGGACTTTCAGCTGTAATTCAACAGGTTTGGCAAAAGTGGAGCACAAACCATTCAGGAAGGACAGCCAGTGGCATACACACACACCCATCGTTGGTGGCTCATAAGTAATGGAACGAATGGCGGACAAGCAGCTGCATGGCCAGGTGTGGCCTGTTTCCTGGGTGCCCTATGACCGATCAAGCAGAGAAAAGGCCTGGAGGTAGTTTTGAGTGTTACATTTGCATTTGGTAGCTGTTCACTGGAGCTCCCAACATGAGGTCAACAGGTGTCCATGCGAGTGAAGGAGGCCATCATTAGGCTGAGGAAACAAAATAAACCCATCAGAGAGATCGCAAAAACAGTGGGAGTGTCCAACACAACAGTTTGGAACATCCTGAAAAAAGGAATTAACTGGCAAGCTCAGCAACAGCAAAAGGCCTGGAAGACCACAGAAGACAACTAAAGTGGATGACCGCAGAATTCTGCTCATGGTGAAGAGGAACCCTTTCACAACATCTAGCCAGGTCAAGAATGCTCTTGCGGAGGTAGGCATGTCATTGTCAACATCTACAGTCAAGAGACGGCTTTATGACTGTAAATACAGAGGCTTCACAACAAGGCGCAAATCACTGGTAACACTCAAGAACAGACGGGGCAAATTAGCCTTTGCCAGCAAACACCTAAAAAGCCCACCTAGTTCTGGAATAAGATTCTTTGGACTGAAGAAACCAAGATTAACTTGTACCAGAATGATGGGAAGAGAAAAGTGTGGAGAAGGAAAGGAACAGCTCATGATCCAAAGCATACCACATCATCTGTCAAACATGGTGGAGGCAGTGTTATGGCATGGGCATATAAGGCTGCCAATGGAACTGAGTCACTGGTGTTTATTGATGACCTGACTGCTGATAAAAGCAGCAGGATGAATTCTGAAGTGTATAGGGCTATACTTTCTGCTCAGATTCAGCCGAATGCTGCCAAACTGATAGGACGCCGCTCCATATTGCAAATGGATAATGACCCAAAACATAAAGCAAAAGCTACCCAAGAGTTTCTCCAGGCAAAGAAGTGGGATATTCTTCAATGGCCAAGTCAGTCACCTGATCTCCACCCAATAGAGCATGCTTTTCACTTACTGAAGACAAGACTGCAGGCAGAAAGACCAACAAACAAGCAGCAGCTGAAGGCAGCTGCAGTAAAGGCCTGGCAAAGCATCTCGAGGAAGGAAACTCAGCATTTGCTCATGTCCATGGGTTCCAGACGTCAGGCAGTCATTGACTGCAAAGGATTTTCATCCATGTATTCAAGGCGATCCTTAAGTTTGAAATGATGTTGGTTTGTTCCATTACTTCTGAGTAGGGATGTACGAAAATCACTTACCTTTCGGGGATTATGCTGATGGTGGGGGGGGAGGCGTTCCGTCCCTCCCCCCAGAATCCTCGCCAGGGGGGGAGGCACTCCGTTCCTCCCCCCCCCTCCGGAATCTTGGCCGGCCGGCTGTGCTCTGCAGCGATTCTGCGGAGCCGCCGGCCGGCTCCGCCAGCAGCCGGACATCTGGCCACTGGCTAGCAGGGACGCAAATGGCGGCGGCCATAGCCGCCGCCATTTGCGTCCCTGCAGTCAGCCGTGATAGGCTACGTAAATGTTTACGTAGCCTATCATGGCTGATTTTAAAAAAAACACAAAAAAACGTGCATACGCAAATGGCGGCGGCCATGGCCGCCACCATTTGCGTTCCTTATTTTGGCACGTCTTAGTCGACATAAACATTTACGTAGACTAAGACGGTGAAAATAAGGGGAACGCAAATAGCGTAGCGTCTACGCTATTTGCGTTCCCCTTATTTTCTCCATCTTAGTCTACGTAAATGTTTACGTAGACTAAGACGTGCCAAAATAAGGAACGCAAATGGCGGCAGCCATGGCCGCCGCCATTTGTGTACGTGCTTTTTTGTTGTTGTTTTTTAAGTCAGCCGTGATAGGCTACGTAAAGATTTACATAGCCTATCACTATGTTTTTTTTAAAATCTAGCTGTGATAGGCTAAGTAAATCTTTATGTAGCCTATCACGTTGTGTTTTTTTTTTAACCTGGAAATGGCAGTGGCGGCAGCCAGTTGGAAGACCGGCTGCCGCTGCTGCCGCCGCCGCACTGCCGCCGCCGCCGCCGCACTGCCGCCGCCACCGCACTGCCGCCGGAGCCGCTGCCGGAGCCGCCGCTGCTGCCAGGAATATCCGCCCAAGGTAAGTCCCATCCCGGGGGGGGCGGGGGGGCGGGCCGTTCTGCCACCGATTTCAGGGGGCCGAATGCGCTGGCATTTGGCCTCCCTGAGATCCGTGGCAGAACTTTCGTACATCCCTACTTCTGAGCCACCAATGAAAGGTGTGTGTGTATGCCACTGGCTGTACTTCCTGAATGGTTAGTGCCCCACTTTTGTCAAACCCCTTGAATTACGGCTGAAAGTCCTGATTTCACTCCCATCTGGGTGTGTTTCCTAACTTCAATGTGGTATTGTACAGAGGCCAACTGCCAAAACAATTATCCTTGTTCCAGTATTTCTGGCCCTGACTGTATTTGTCCATCTCCACTGATCCACACCTCTCCGAGTAATGAGAACACTGGGACATAGCTAAGGATTACTTTCACCCTTCTCTAGACATCTCAGTGCAGTTCTCCTCAGCTTAAACATATCTAAGCATGCGTTTCGAGAAAGAAATGCACATTTAAATATGTACGAATAATATGTGCATTGAAATAGACGTTTGGAGAGGATTTTTATAGGGGGGGGAAGATTAAGAACTGAACAGAATTATGAGTAAAAACATGTGAAAGTGACATAGGCCAAAGATATTTATTTATTAATTTCATTTATATCAACTGTTTTCCACTTGCAAGGAACCCAAGGTGGCTTACAAGTTCCTCCTCCTCACCATTTTATCCCTGCAGTTCTACTGAGAGTCAGTGAATGGCCCAAAGTCATCCAGTGAGCTTCATGGTGGAGTGTGGACTAGAACCCAGCCCCCCCCCCTCAAGTCCGAGGCCAACACTAACCACTACACCACACTGTCTGTCCACACCAGTTGTTCTTTCTGCATGACCAGGATATTGATCAGGAGGTATGCTGCTGCAAACTAAGGATGTCAGAGCACAGTCTGGGCTGTTGCCATATACAAAGGACAAACTGCATGCAGGTCCTGAATGAGACTTTTCTGCCAAGCTGACTTCAGCTTTGCCCTTTTCGTGTTGCATTTACCTCAGCAGGGTTTTACTTTTCTGTCATTTGCCAGGCAGCGTGTCTCAAAGACCTTTCCTGAAGCCATCCTCTGTGGACCCCTAGGTGCCGCCAGCTCGACCGCAGATTATGTTCAGTGGCAGGTAATTGCCAGGGGGAAATGGAAAGAGCAGGATGGGGGAAAAACACATTTCCAAATGGGTGCGATGGGTCCCTGGGTCACAGCTGCTTAATTCTGGAGACTGAGTCAGTTGCCGAGCAAAATGGGTTTCTATGCACCTCATTAAAGGGCACCTGAGACTGTTTGATCAATTAGATCTTTTGACTGAGGGAGTGAGGATAACCTCTTCCATGTAGATGAGCACTTCAGATGGGTAGGGTGCTCTCTAGACAGTCCTGCAAAAAGGTCCTCTTCTATTAACCCCAGGGAAAGACATCGCTGAATCCTCGGCCCACTTCATTGTTAATTTGTTTACACAAGGATTTATATTCTGCTCTTCTGGTGCTTTCATACCACTCAAGGCATCCTGCAGCAATTATAGCCAATTATAAAATACAATAATATTTTTCTCTTAAGAAATAGCCATATCTGAAAGAGGTTCACCAGATAAAGCAAAAACATCAGATAGAAAATTATCCATCTGGTAAAACAAAGGCCTGCCATACACACACATACAAGTTTTCTGGGTGATTCCCCCCCATCCAGAGAAACACAGCAAGAGACCAATGTAGCCTCACACCGCAACTTGGTGCAACCATTGAGAAGAATGAATCTCTCCCATTTTCCTATTCACCAAGTCTGTGCTCCACCATATTTTGGTGGACAGTCTATATCCCATCTAGATCATGTGTTCAATCATAAGTCCATTCCAATCAGGTTCTGTATCATACATTCTGCCATTTTTTAAAGCACAGACATGCGCATATATTTTGCATAGGCAACTCTCCATAACATGCGTATTTTATATACATCTTTCCTCCATATGCATGGCTTGGTATGTATATTTCCATAATGTGTGCATTTTTCTATACGACGTTCCCTAAACTATGCAATTGTGTATGCCATTTTCTCTAATAGTTGCCTTTTTGTACATTATTTTTGAGCTGAGAGTACCGCCATGAAGAGGAAACAGTCACTGAAGCAGCCTTCTCCAATCAGATGCCCTCTGGATGGGTTAGAATGCAAGTCCTATTGGCCATGCTGGCTGGGAATGATGGGCCTTGCATTCTAACCCATCTGGAGGGCACCAGATTGGAGAAGGCTGCCCTAAGGTGCTCCGCACCCAAACCCCTGGCTTGCTATTCGGAAATCATCACACCAAGGAGGGTGCCAAGGCAGAGCAGGGAAGGGAAGGGACCTCTTGCTGGTGATAGCTGAGGAAACCCCAGGCAATGCCACCCCATGGCACATGCAGGGGGTCTGGCAGGGCACCAGAAATGGCTTGGCAGGCTGCACTTTTTGCACCCAGTTGTAATCACAGGCAAGCAGGCTGGGACATTCCCACGTCATCAGTCCCAGGCTACCACACTCTCAACCAAAAAGTGCTAACCGCAGCATTCATCACACCCTGACTATGATTCCCCACCCCGCCATCATTTCGATAAACAAGATGGGAAGAAGACAAAGAGGGGCTCAATTTAACCAGCATGCTGCTTACAGATGCACAAGGAAGCAGCAGTTATCAATAATGGAGAGGCCCCTCTCGTACACCTCTCCATCAGCCTGTTGTGACAGGTGAAATGCACAGAACCCAGCTGTGGCACTCGGGGGACCACTGTACCACATGGGCAGGCTTAGGGGACAGGGAATCAAAGAACTCTCCCCTCCCCCCACACACGCCCAGCTTCTAAAGCTGAGCTCAGGCTTTCTGTTATCAAAATCAGCGTGTCCAGAAAACATTAATTCCATGCTGAGGCTCTGCTAAAAAGTTACAGCTTTGAAGCAGAATATTTGAGCCAGCTCCCCACCCCACCCCTCTCTCACTACACACACACACACACACACACACACACTTCCCTCTTTTAGGAGAATCAGTTTTGAATCTCAGAACTGATTCATGCCACCTGGAGTTTTCATCATCCTAAATCAGTAACTCCATATATATATATATACACACACACACACACACACACATACACATGCACTGTATATATACTGTATATTCCTAGAATTATTCAAGTGCCAGTTGCAAAGTAGGATGCTGAGCTGCTGGCAACATCAGATGGTAGACAGAACATTTCTCATGGCATAATGGGTCACAGAAATGTGCATGCTTTAACCACTCCAGCAAGATGCCTCTTAATGGAACTTGGGCTTCATGCTGGCTACCCCCAAGAATCTTGGATGGACACACACGCACCAAATTCTGCACTATGAAAACTCAGATTCTATGCTCAAAATCAGCACAGATAAATAATTTTCACAGAACTTTGCTTATTCTGCAATAACATCCTTCATTCATCTCATTTTATTTGGGACCAAATCTGCACTGTGTAGAGATTTGGAGGGAGCAGAACCATGCTGGCTAAGTGATGAGCAATAGGGGGCAGGAATGGGCTGGATAAGTCAGCCATTTGAGTTTTTCAATACATGTACAAATTTGTGCATATAGGATTGTATCTGGTTAGTCCTATTTAGAATAGGACTGTTAAAATAAATAGGACTTCAGTTAGCCATGGTTAAGTTCAGTCCCATTCATTTCAGTGGGTCAACTCTAAGTCGGACTAACATTGGCTATAGCTCATGGTATTCACTTTAACCTTGATTTTATTACTTTGTTGATGTTATTTTCAACAACATAAATTGTAACAAGGCTTTGGGTTCTTTTCTCTCTCTCTCTCTCTCTTTAAAAAAATCCATAATGTCACAAATCATTAGCTGTATTGACAGGGTGCTAAGATTTATGGATCTATCCAAAGAAAAATGATTGTTTGGCATTTTTTTTCTTTACTCTGCAACTGTGTACATTGTACAACAAATACCCCATCCTCCTTTCTTCCAACCCTCTTTTTCTTGTTTTGGTATGCATAATTAGGAGGGTTCACAAAGCACTTTAGGGAATAGGCTCAAAATAATGCCAAAAGATCTGAATAAACCAGGAGGTTACAAAATGAAACTCATCAAGGACCAATGCAAGGTGTTATGCATAGGAGTTGTATACACATATGTATAAGATGGGACAGAACTGGCTATGCAGGGACACCTGATGGGGAAAAGATTTGGGGGTTATTGCAGATAATGGGTTGTATCCAACATTAGTTTAATTTTAAGTCCAATTCATTTCAATGGGTCTCCTCCAAGTAGGACTAGCATTGGATACAACCCAACAAATGGTGCATCAGTCTATGATGTGATGCGGTGGCTTGGATTAATTCAGTGGTCCTTAAACTTTGCATTAATGAGAACCCAATTTGCATGTTTCTTGGGAGCCACCATGTTCTCTTACCTAATATGCTACATGTGGAAGATGCCTAAAATTTGATGGGCTACTGCTGAATTTCACATAAAGATAAATGTTGAGGTGAGTTTGGAGGCTTCTGCTCAGGAAAATACCCAAGGAATTTGAAAGTGAGAAGAGACAAAAAGGAGAGAGGGAGGGAAAGAAAAAGATAATAGTACTACTGAAAAGTCCTTAGATGGGTTTCTACAAACATTCCTTGCATTTCTGATATTCAGAAGTAAGTGCCATTGCTTGCATGGTCAAAATGGCACTAGCCACACACAACAGGTAGTTTAGGGCAGGCTTGGGGATGCCCCAAAGACTGAAGAAGTATGAACAAATAAACCAAAACTTTAAGGGGGGGGGGACCTATCATGGGACTCCAAAACAGCCCAATGTTGACCGAGCATGCTCAGTGGTTACAGAATGTTAAACTGGCTGTCTTGTGGGGAGGGGGGCATGGAAAAACCTGGGTGGGAGTGGGAATTGAATGAAGCGTCCTTGGGGAGGGCATGGCTGAATGACTGGAGCAGAGAACAGGAGCATTCCATACTGGCTGGAACATTTTGTCACAGGTCCCACTTGTCAACTCCTAAAGAGCCTCTGAATTAAAATCCAGTTGCACTATTTGGCCTCTATAGGCTGTGATCCAACAAAGCTAAATGTGCACATGGGAGAGAACCATGAACTCAGCTGAGGGTTTCTTTGAAGTTTTCATTGTACAGCTAAAAAGGCAAGCCATGTTTCAGTTCGATTTTAACTGAAAAGTGGCTTGTCTCTTCAAGGCCTGGTGTAGTAACTTCAAAGAAACCTCTGCCAGCATTTTGTTCTTCTGTTTTCATTGCATTCTTTAGGACCATTTGAAACTGCATCAGGGACCTCAGACAGTTTCCAGACTATATATTTTTAATAACCTTATCTGGATCATGTTTGCTAAACAGAAGGCAACAAAGCATACTGCTGCTAACAATCTGGCCTGCAGCTGTGCTGTGTTGACTACTTAGGCTCCACAGGCAAAGTCCTTCGATGGTTGGCTCAACACACCTGCACAGATAACAGGGGGCACTGGGTAGTGGTAGCAGCGGGAACATGTAGAAGATTGCTGGGGAGCAGTGGCAGGAAGAGGGCAGGGACAAAGATCAGACACTAGATCTGCCAGTCTATGGACAGGTCCAAGAAGACCGAGCTCATCTTAGACCTTGCATCTAGGAGTAGGCCCTGGTGGCTGTTGCAAGTCCAGACTCTCAGTGGAGGCTGAATAGAGCTTAAAGGAACTATGCTCTCACCTGGCACTTCTCAGTGGGTATTTCAGAACCTTGGGCAAGGATTTATGGGAGACTCTTGGGTAGCTGATGCGTGGATTCTCAGACAGTTGGTGCTGCTCACTTAGGAGGCTTGCATTTACTGAGATCAAGAAGAGAGGGAGGACTGTGGCCTGTTCAGATGGAACTACCTTTCCCTGGAGCAGGCGAGCTTCCTGCTAGGGATGGGTGAATCTGTCCCTTCCTGTTTCTCTTAGTTTCTTACTTTTTCACTCTTAAGTTTGGTTCATCTCAAACTTTGAGAATTTGTTTTCAAGTCTAGATGAAAACCCATAAGCATTTTTGTGCACATTTCTCCTAATGCACACATTTTAAATCATTTTTTGCCCAATATACATATTTTTGCAAGCAATTTTCCAACATAATGCATTTTTAAACATTCTTTCCCCTAATAAACACATAGATGTATTTATTTTTAATTGGACAACTCCATTGCAAAATTTGGAGAAATATGAATTTTGAAGGATAACTGAGTTTTTGTTCACATAGTGTCTCAAAAATGTGAAATTAGGTAAATTTGCGTTACAATGTGAACTGAACAAATTTATCCTCCATCCCTACTTACTTGTTCTGCTTCTTTGTTGCTGCCCACAGCTGGAGACATAGCACCAACCAACACATCACAAAAGACACCAAAGACTACCATGTTTAAAAAAGATGCAAAAACAGAAATTTTTCCTTGAATCCCTAATGATCCATGCAGAAGTCACTGTATTACTAGAACAATCATTTCTCGGCTCATGTGGAAAACCCTGCAATAGAGGCATAAGCGGAGGCATGCTGTTTTGGGCAACTGACATAATGCTTAATGGCATAATCTCTCTTTTTTATATACACATAAGCATCATGGAGTGCTGATGAAACCCTGTGAGACCACGCCTGATCATGTAGTTAGTCTGCTTAATTACCTATTGGTTAAATGCACACATTGCCTATCTGCATAACTGATTGAGCTGCAAACAATGTTCTTTGCAAGGGAACATGAGTCTGATCTGAGTTCTAAGAGTGACTGAAATAGTGACTTAGCCTAAAGAAACTCTAAGACTCTCCCTCTCTGGACCAATGAGCCAGGATCAGGTTTGTGCAGGGTCCTCAAGAGCACCACCATTGCTGCTTTTAAGACTGCAAAGTGCCACTAGAACCCCCTGCTAGGGATGTCAGAGAAATCTGCAATGGAACCAAATGAGTTTGGATTTTCATGAATCTGACCAGCAGATTCTGCAGCAGACTGGCATTTCCCCTGTTGGGCAAATTCCATGGACTTGTGGACCGATTTTCTAACTTTCTTGAATTCTGTGCAAATGTTGTAGCAAAACAACAAAAAATGGCCAACAATGCACATTTCCCCCTTAGGTTAAAGGGTGAAAATATGCATTTCAGAAGGATTTGTACAATTTTGCACGTGCAAAATTGCACGAATGCACATTTGCGAATTTGTGCAAATTTGGAAACAAAAAAATCTGATTCCATTGATCAGCGGATGACAGAACAAAATGCACCTGACAATCTGCAGAACATGGATGGAATGGATTTTACACAGTTTGTACATCCTTACCCTCTGCTGTGCTATGATTCCCAGTTACCAATGGACAAAGCTTTGGCAACTTTGATCCTCACCACTGAGTCACAGAAAAAGAACATAGTATGCACAATAAGCACATATAAGCATAATTTATACAGTACACAGAGACCAGCTTTTCTTGGTATAGTCTTCGGTGAAGCTGCACCAAATATTCTCCAGTGTCTATTTTCTGGTTTGAAAGTAAGAATGTTGGTCAGGTAGAAGGATTTCCCAAAGAACACCTTGTGCAAATATTCAACCATTTGCACTCACGTTCCATGCTATTGTTGCCCCAAACTGCTGCTTCTTTCCCAGTGGTGTAGTGGAGCCCAGGCTCACAGGGATGCAGCACTGGTACTTTTTGATTTACAGGACGCTGATGCTATTTGCCACTGCCCCTGTCCGATTTCCCTGTTCCCTCTGAGCTTCGCTGCACTCCTCACAGTAGCTGGGGGGGAATTAATTTCCCCAGGAACAATACATTGTTCCCTGTTGCAACACAAAGTACTTTAGTGTGGCTTGCTCTTGAATGGGCAATTAAGACCTGTGAGCTTCACAAAAGGCCTGCTCCTGGTGGAGATGAAAGCTGCTAGCATGGGTTTGTGGATATGGATCAATGCCTCCAATTTGGGGTGCTCCTTGAGGGGGTGGCTATGGGGGGTGTCATAACGAGCACCCGTGCTTCAACATTTACCACTACAGGACTTTCCCCTTCCTAGATTCATCACCAGAGGTACCACCAGGTTTGACGGGGCCCAGGGCAAGGTGGTTTCCAAGGGGGCTTCTCAGGCCAGCCTCTCCCCACTGCCCTGCCAGCCCCACTTTTTGTACCTTAGGTGGCTTCTCCTCCTCCCCTCCTCTTCATCCTAGCACACTGCCAAAGGAAAGCCCTGTGGCAGTGACCAGCTGGCCAGTTAAGACTGCAGCGCTGAAGAACACCATTTAAATAAAAGGGACCCCCACTTAGATAACGAGCAGTGAGCTGCCCCACTCAGGTGCTGCTTTTATAGGTGCATGACCAGTGAGGAAACTGGAGAGGTGAAGGAGGAGGGTGGTCTTTTTACTGTTCTGTTGTCCTCATTGGCCGCATCTCTCCCAAAGCAGCATCTGAGTGGGTCATCTCAGTGCTACAAGTTACAAAAGAAAAGAAGCAAATACTTTGCATGTTGCACTGTGGAGCTGCGGCCTTGAGCTGGTGGCGGCGGCGGCAGTGGCAGCAATACTTTCCTTCAGCGGTGGGTGCTGGTTGGGAGGAGGGGGAGGAGCAGGAGCTGCCGCCATTGCCCACAGCTCCACTTGTCATTTAGAGGCCCTCCCAGCCACAGGGCCCCAGACTTGTGCCCTGTGGTCCAGCCCTAGCAGTGCCATCTTTCATCAAATGGATGACTGTGCCCAGTTAGGGATAATGCAGTATATGATCACAGAGCTACATAGCCAATCCAATTTTTAAATCTCAAGTTCTTTCCATCCTGAATATTATGAAACTTGTAAATTTTGGTACATTCTTCTCCCAAATGAATGGACCTGAAATTCTCACTCATCTGCACTGGCTAAATCCGATAAGCTATACCTTATACCTGCCATTTGTACCTGCCTGCCATTTCGCTGTTAAAGATATCAGCTTGTCAGAAAAGAAGCAAGAGAACCATAATTCAGCAGCAGAAAGATAATTTAGTGCACAGGGATTCAAACCCAGACTTGTATGAGCTAAGCACTGGAAGTGCTCTGCCTGCTTGCATGAGTCTCTCAGTTTCACTTCACATTCAGCTTTTGTTTTTGTTTTGTTTTGTTTTAACCTTAAATTATTTCCATCCTGAAAATGAAGACATTTGCACTTTTTGGTAAATTCTTATGAAAAACAAACTGAAATGACATGTTTCACCCATCTGTACTCCGGATTACTCTGGTTCAATGTTGACTTCTTTAAAGTACAAACTACATACAGCTGTGGGGCCCTAAGCTGGATCTTTAGATCAAGTAACACATGTCCAGATAATGTGCTGCTGGAGGAAAACATCATCCCCCCTAGTAGCACTAGTGTGCAAACCTCATTCCTTTCAAAGGGATTTTGGCAAGATCCATTAAAATGAGCAGAAAATGAACAGCATTAATGCTCGGTGCATTGTGCTTCTCACTGTGGGGGAGCTGGGATCTTGAACCACAGTCTTTCAAACTTTCCGACTCCCATTGAAAACCATGTGAGAGAATTATTATGTTGTGATTTTAAAAGGAAATTGAAAAGCTCTTTTTTACTGCTTCCTAAATGAACCTTGTAATTTTTTTCCCTGTCTGTAAATGGCAATATTCTATTTTCTATCTGTAAAAAAGAAAAGAAAAAAAGGGAGGGGGAAGTACTGGTGAAAGGCAGGTGTACAAGGAACTAGAAGGATTTATTGCCTCAGTGGCTGGAATCTTCTTACGTTTAAATGCTCAGACATAAAGGGAAACTTTCTGCAAGGAATTTATTTGCAAAGCTCTCAATCTAAATCAGGGGTAGGGAACCTCAGGCCTACAGTGTTCTGCAGATGGCCATGCCCACTTCCCCTGGCCATGCTCCTTTCCTCCAACCATCAGTCATTTAGGGGTTTCCCAGCTTTTGTCCAGTCCCCCCCCCACTTTACATTCTAAAAGGTTGAAATGCCTTTCCTAAGGCTTAGTTACTGCCTTTTAGCTTTTAGCTACAATATGCTGGTGTTTCCTGTATTTTAGGCCACACACCCTTTTTCTTTTTGCCCCACTCCCTTTGCCTTCTGTACCACCCACCACCTGGGAACTCCTTCAAAATTGGATTCAGCCCTTAGGCTGCAAGAGGTTCCCCACATCTCCTCCAAATGGTTGGGCGTCTATGCTTCCACTCAGATGAAGACATGAGGCAAATTTTCGGGGGGGATTACTTCTCTGGTTACAAAATTTGCCCTGGCTGCAAGTAAGTTAAGAGCTAGGTAGGCACCAAAACCACCCATAATGCATCCCAATGTGGGGTCCATATAAATTTCATTCCCCGTTGTATGTGTCAGCCTAGTATCCCGTTCAGGAGCTTTTGAGCCATGTCAATGCATTCTTGCATTTTTATGCTCTTTTTACTCTTGTATTTCTGTTTACCATTTTTACTATATTTTATCTTACTATTTTTACAGTATTCCATTTTAGCTTATTGTCCTATTTGTATTTTATTCTGTTTTAAATATATATATAAAATTGTGATGGCCTATCACTTTTAGCGGCAAAAGGAAAAGGGGACGGCAGAGGATGAGATGGCTAGATAGCATCACGGATGCAATGAATATGAACTTGAGCATGCTCCGGGAGAGAGCGCAGGACAGGAAGGCCTGGCGTGCTATGGTCCATGGGGTCACGAAGAGTCGGACACGACTGAACGACTGAACAACAACAAATCACTTTTAGCAATAACGATAATTAATTCATTCAGGAGGAAGGCTCAACACTGTATTGGATAGCATCACAAATCTGTAATGGGAATGAACTTAGGATAAGTGCAGGCACACCTTAGTGGATCTGGCCCTGCCTTGGCTTGAGGGGCCGGATCAATCAGGAGCCAAAATGGGTTTTCATCAGCTTCCTACCATAAACACAGGCCAAGGAGGCCCATGCCCTCTGGTCAGTGTTCTACAGGCCTATCAGGGACCAAGGGCTGTATTGTTATGTATTGTGTTGGTTCTATTGTGGTTTTAATGTTTTTATATTTTATATCGTTTTACCGTGTGCTTTCTGGTTTTCATTTTTGTGAACTGCCCAGAGAGCTTCGGCTATTGGGCGGTATAGAAATGAAATGAAATCAATCAATCAATCAATCAATCAAGGGCTGTTCCCCTCTTGTCTCATTTTTGAGCTGGCCGGCAATGAGAGATAGGGTGGGCTAGTGACCCTTCACCTCCCAGGCTTCTCGACTTGCTGACCAGTAGGGATCTATGGATTTTGCAAAATCTACTCCGTCTTCATTTTGCAGATTCTCAGGTGCCTTTTGTTCTGCTGTCCATTCATTGGTTGAATCAGATTTTTCTAATTTCCTGAATTCACGCCAATTTGCACTTTTGCCATTTTGCACTTGTAAAACTGCACTCATCCCCCACCCCAAATGCACAAATCCCCCACCCCCATGCACATGTTTATGCTTTAGCTTATGGGGAAAATGTGCATTTTTGGTGGGTGTTTTTTTCTATGACTAAATTTGCATAAAATTCTAGAAAGTTTTTTTTTAAAAAAAAAAATGGTCCACAAGTCTGCAGAATCTGTGCGACTTGGGAAATGCTGGTCTGCTGTGGAATCCATGGTTCAGATCCATAGAAATCCAAACTCATTGGATTCCATTGCAGATTTCTCCAACATCCCTACTCACCAGGGTAGCTGCTTTATCTTACTAAGTTCCCACACTGCCTGCCAAAGTGTAACCAAAATGGGGTTTGACTAATTAGCCACCCCAGGAATCTAAAACAGTGTGAAGTGGGCAAAAAAAAAAAAAAAGCAGCCAAGTAGCACACACTGCAAAATTAGGATACAATACTTGGCCCCCAGAATAGGAGACTAGCTGCTCTCACACCACTGCCTGGGGTGCGGTTGGGGTAGTCATGCTGACCATGAAGAGATCTGATGGACAGAGGGGCTGCCTTACGAAGGTGCACCTCTCACTCCCTGATTGGATGTGCATTCTGCATTCTGGGACACCATTGTCACCTTTCTTCATATCTTCCCTTCACCCAAATTGGGGAGGGGGCAAATCCACCCCTTCATGGGCAGTCGAAGAGTGACATTTCCAAGAATAACCAGATGGCCTGGAATGAGTTCAGGGATTGTGACTACTTTGGCTTCCTACAAGACTGAAGCGACATTTCTTTCTCCTCTCCTTCTTTTACTCTCAGTCTCAGCTAACTTCATTTGCTTTCAGTGATATGGCATCAGTCTCAGTTGACTGCACTTGCCTTCAACGACATTGCCAGGTAGCCATATTGGCTACAACTTATCTTCTTCCCAGTAGGGGCATGTCAAAAGAATCTCACCTGATCTTAATTGAAAGACCTTATTTGATTCTCTTGATGAATGAAGAAACCTAACCTTGCATTAGCATTTAAGCATCAAGGTTGCTCTAGCAATAGACTTTTTCTTTAGATTTCATTTTGACTACAATAAGCCATTATTTCACACTTAAGAGCACTTTCTAAGCAAGGTACGTAGCCTGCTATTAAGCTTTTCTAAGCAAGGTATGTGACCTGCTATGGCCCATCAAAGGAAGGATAAGAATTAGGAGCTTAATAATCTTAGGTAATTTCTTCCAAAAGAGATTTAAAAACTCTTAAGTTCTTATTTAACCCTTTTTGTGTGGAAATATTTGTCTACATCTATAGGGAACTGTGGGACGGGTGGTGCAGGGACTCTCAGTGGCATAAATAATGTTCATTATTATTTGATATTATTATTATTATTATTAATAAGTAATAATAATAATAATAACAGCCTCCTAAGTGTTTATTTGCAATAAGCATAATTTCCAGAGGGCATATTGTCCCTATGGGGTCATCTTCCCTGGCAGGATTCACAATCCTTGTCATATGAAATAAGTATTGCTATAAGCCAATCAGTCCTTAGTATCCTTAGGGGCATCTTTTTGGTAAGTAATGTGTGTGTGTGTGTTCTTGCAAGCAGGTATATCCTCCAGGAAATGCCAATGTGGATTAATTCTTACCTTTATAGTTACTCTTATATGATCCAAAGTTAGAATTGTAGATCACTTTGTTTTTTGTAGGATTTCTCTTGACCTTAAATAAATCCTCTCTAGCTAGGCTCCAGCAAAGGAGATCATTACCTTGTCGTGGTGCTGGAGCTTGAGCACCTCAGTGATGTCATGAGCTAAACCGTGAAGGGACACCCAAGACGGAAGGTCATGGCAGAGAGGTCAGACTAAATACGATCCCTGGGGAAGGAAACGGCAACCCACCCCAGTATTCTTGCCATGAAAACTAAATGGATCAGTACAACCAGAGATATGTCAGAATACCATTGGAAGATGGGACTGCCAGGTCGGAAGATGGTCAAAATGCTACTGGGGAGGAACAGAGGATAAGTTCAACTAGCCCCAGATGTGATGACACAGCTAGCTCAAAACCGAAAGGACGGCTAGCAGCCGATGGTGCTGGTGGTGAACGACGAATCCGATGTTCTAAAGATCAACACACCATAGGAACCTGGAATGTAAGATGTATGAGCCAGGACAAATTGGATGTGGTTATTGGGGAGATGTCAAGATTAAATATAGACATTTTGGGTGTCAGTGAACTGAAATGGACTGGAATGGGCCACTTCACATCAAATGACCACCAGATCTACTGCTGTGGACAAGAGGACCACAGAAGAAATGGAGTAGCCTTCATAATTAATAATAAAGTGGCTAAAGCAGTGCTTGGATACAATCCAAAAAATGACAGAATGATCTCAGTTCAAATTCAGGGTAAGCCATTTAACATCACAGTGATCCAAATATACGCCCCAACTACAGATGCTGAAGAAGCAGAAGTAGATCAGTTCTATGAGGATCTGCAGCACCTACTGGATAGTACACCAAAAAAATATGTTATTTTCATTACAGGAGACTGGAATGCTAAGGTGGGTGGTCAAACAACACATGGAATTACAGGCAAGCATGGTCTGGGAGAACAAAATGAAGCGGGACATAGGCTGATAGAATTTTGCCAAGACAACTCACTGTGCATAACAAACACTCTCTTCCAACAACCTAAGAGATTACTTTATACATGGACTTCACCAGACGGTCGACACCGAAATCAGATTGACTACATCCTTTGTAGCCAAAGGTGGTGGACATCTATGCCGTTGGTAAAAACAAGACCTGGAGCTGATTGTAGTTCAGATCATGAACTTCTTATTGCACAATTTAGAATCAGACTAAAGAGAACAGGGAAGACCCACAGATCAGTTAGATATGAGCTCACAAATATTCCTAATGAATATGCAGTGGAGGTGAAGAATAGATTTAAGGGACTAGATTTAGTAGACAGGGTCCCGGAAGAACTATGGACAGAAGTTCGCAACATTGTTCAGGAGGTGGCAACAAAAAACGTCCCAAAGAAAAAGAAAACCAGGAAGGCAAGATGGCTGTCTGCTGAGACACTGGAGGCAGCCCAAGAAAGAAGGAAAGCAAAAGGCAACAGTGATAGGCAGAGATATGCCCAATTAAATGCAAAATTCCAGTGGTTAGCCAGAAGAGATAAGGAATTATTTTTAAACAAGCAATGCGCAGAAGCGGAAGAAGATAATGGAATATGAAAGACAAGAGACCTCTTCCAGAAAATTAGAAACATCGAAGGTAAATTCCATGCGAAAATGGGCATGATCAAAAACAAAGATGGCAAGGACCTAACAGAAGCAGAAGAGAGCAAGAAAAGGTGGCAAGAATATACGGAAGATCTGTATAGGAAGGATAATAATTTCAGGGATAGATTTGACGGTGTGGTCAGTGAGCTAGAGCCAGACACCCTGAAGAGTGAGGTTGAATGGGCCTTAAGAAGCATTGCTAATAACAAGGCAGCAGGAGATGACGGTATCCCAGCTGAACTATTTAAAATCTTGCAAGATGATGCTGTCAAGGTGAAGCATGCCATATGCCAGCAAATTTGGAAAACACAAGAATGGCCAACAGATTGGAAAAGATCAACTTATATCCCCATACCAAAAAAGGGAAGCATGAAAGAATGTTCAAACTATCGAACAGTGGCACTTATTTCACATGCCAGTAAGGTAATGCTCAAGATCTTGCAAGGTAGACTCCAGCAATTCATGGAACGAGAATTGCCAGATGTACAAGCTGGGTTTAGAAAAGGCAGAGGAACTAGAGACCAAATTGCCAGTATCTGCTGGATAATGGAGAAAGCCAGGGAGTTTCAGAAAAACATCTATTTCTGTTTTATTGACTATTCTAAAGCCTTTGACTGTGTGGATCATCACAAATTGTGGCAAGTTCTTGGTGGTATGGGGATACCAAGTCATCTTGTCTGCCTCCTGAGGAATCTGTATAATGACCAAGTAGCAACGGTAAGAACAGACCATGGAACAACGGACTGGTTTAAGATTGGGAAAGGAGTACGGCAGGGTTGTATACTCTCAACCTACCTATTCAACCTGTACGCAGAACACATCATGCGACGTGCTGGGCTTGATGAAGCTGAGGCTGGAGTTAAAATCGCTGGAAGAAACATTAACAATCTCAGATATGCAGATGATACCACTTTGATGGCTGAAAGTGAGGAGGAGCTGAGGAACCTCATGACGAAGGTGAAAGAAGAAAGTGCAAAAGCTGGGTTGCAGTTCAACCTCAAAAAAAACCAAGATTATGGCAACCAGCTTGATTGATTGAGAACTGGCAAATAGAGGGAGAAAACATGGAGGCAGTGAAAGACTTTGTCTTTCTAGGCGCAAAGATTACTGCAAATGCTGACTGCAGCCAGGAAATCAGAAGACATTTACTTCTTGGGAGGAGAGCAATGACAAATCTTGACAAAATAGTTAAGAACAGAGACATCATACTGACAACAAAGGTCCGCATAGTTAAAGCAATGGTGGTATTCCCCGTAGTAACCTATGGCTGCGAGAGCTGGACCATAAGGAAGGCTGAGCGAAGGAACATAGATGCTTTTGAACTGTGGTGCTGGAGGAAAATTCTGAGAGTGCCTTGGACTGCAAGAAGATCAAACCAGTCCATACTCCAGGAAATAAAGCCAGACTGCTCACTTGAGGGAAGGATATTAAAGGCAAAACTGAAGTACTTCGGCCACATCATGAGAAGACAGGATACCCTGGAGAAGATGCTGATGCTAGGGAAAGTGGAAGGCAAAAGGAAGAGGGGGCGACCAAGGGCAAGATGGATAGATGATATTCTGGAGGTGACGGACTCGACCTTGGGGGAGCTGGGGGTGGCGATGGCTGACAGGAAGCTCTGGCGTGGGCTGGTCCATGAAGTCACTAAGAGTTGGCAGCGACTGACCGAAAAAACAACAACAAAGCTAGGTAGGCCATAGGCAGCTACAGTTAGAAAACAGGGCTTCTGGACCAAAGAAAGCACCTTGCAGGCAGCCTTTAAGATGTAACTTTGACACCTCTCATTTTAGACACTGCCTCAGCATGGCATCTAGAATTATGGTCTCCTCCTCTGGACCCCAAGACTTCTGCCTGATGTGTGAGAAAAGCCAAAGGATCAGTGGAAGAATAAGAACTTCTCTTCTCTTTTCTTTTTTTTACCCACTATCACTGTTGTCTTAGAGACATCATCACACATCCAGGGTCAAATATCCCATCTCCTTCCCTGTGAATTTAATGTAACTAGGAAAGTGATCATGGTGTGTCAGATAAAGAGATAACCAGAGCCAGCTGCAGGTTTTTGAGAGCCCTTGTGCAAGACATCCTCAATGGGCCGCTCCTGATGTGACTCTACCTTCTCACCACTATTATCACCAGCTGCTCTGGCTCCACCTCCTCTTCCTCATCATCACTCCCCCTTGCTCGCTTGCCAGGCAGAGAGTCAGGGAGCAAGGAGGCTGTGGCATCTCCTGCTCCTCCTCCTCACCACCACTGTTGTGTCTGAGCCAGAGCAAGAGGCAGGTCAACCAGCAGGTTGCAATGGGTAAGGGGAGGAACAACTCCAGGGGGTTCTTCTCAGCAGGCCCATGCTTTGGTGTGGGCCCTCAACGCATGCCCAACTATGCATACCCTTGTTGCCAGCCCTGGAGATAACTACATATGTGTGTGTGCGTGCACGTAATTGCTAAAGATGCTTCTGTAATGGCTAGAAGTAGTGTCGGTGTTGACAAACCTCGTAATTGCCAAGTTCACAATAGGAATGTGGTACGCTTGAAAAGTGCACCTGTATTTTATGAACTAGGCAATTCACTCCACCCACCCACCCACCCCACACCCAAAGTTATGCTCTGTCTTGGATTGTAATCCAATCTGGAAAAGAACTCTCCCCTCTGCCACCCCGTTACATCCAACAGTTTTCAGCTCCTGCCTCATCACCCTTGCCTGACTTTTCTTCATTTCTTTCCCCAGTTCTTCCAGCTTCATCTTCCCCTCTCCGTTCTCTGCTTGCTGCACTCTGCTTCACCTCCCTGGGCTGAGCTTGAGAAGTCCATGTCTGTTCACTGTCGTATTTGTTGCTACTGATCTCTGGAATAGGTTTATTAAGAGCACGAAGCTGAGAAAGGGATTGATGTGTCAGGACAGCCTTCTAATCACGGTTTCTCAGGGCCACACAGATGGAGTTTGTTTTTCCTTATCGAGATAAGAGGCTAGATTTTGGACAGGCAGCATCTCAGCAACCAAATTGCTTGCTTACTTTCCAGCTTATATCATCTGTCTATAGCCCAGACAAGTTGTTTCTAGCTCCTAGCTGGCAGAGAAAGTTGGTTGGTTTGTTACAGTATTTTTTTACCCCAACTTTTTTCAAATAAACAGCCTCAAAGAGGTTTACAGTAAACATTTTTTTAAAAATTCTAAGGCAACAAAATAAAAACCAATAAACAACAAATGGGAAGCAGGTAAAAAGGGGAGGGGTTGACAAAACAGCAGAAAGACAATTTAAAAGGCCATCTATCATTAAAAGTCATTTAAGACATGACTAAAGAGAATAGACTTTGCCTGATCCTTAAAGGTGAGTAGAGAGATGAGCAGGTGAACATGTCTAGCAAAGTGGTCCCATAATTTGGGGTCTACCTCAGAAACTAACCCCCAGGGGTAGGGGCACCAGCAAAGGCCTTGAAGGAGATTTTGTCTGGAGAAAGGATGCTGTTGTTGTTGTTGTGTATGATAGGGGAAGGTAGGGGCACCAGCAAAGGCCTCTTGCATGTGGTAGGGGAAGGTAGGGGCACCAGCAAAGGCCTCTTGCATGTGGTAGGGGAAGGTAGGGGTACCAGCAAAGGCCTCGGTGGTAGGGGCTCCAGCAAAGGCCTCTGAAGGAAATTTCATCTGGAGAAAGGATGCTGTTGTTGTGTGTGGTAGGGGAAGGCTGTATCTCAGTGGTAGAGCACATGTTGGATACATAAGGTCCCGGGTTCGCTCCCCTGTCTGTAACCCTGGGAAGTCGTTCTAATAGTGTGGTAGACTGACCAATGATCTCACCAAGGCAGCTTCCTATTTTGGAGGATCCCTTGGTCCCAGGCCATTCAAATCTTTAAAAGCCAAGAGCAGCACTTTTGAATCCAGAAGCAAAATGGCAGTTAGGGTCAAACTACATGTGACAGTAAATGCATCTTCAAAACCCGTGACTAGGATCTTTCTTCTCTTCTCTCTCTCTCTCTCTCTCTCTCTCTCTCTCCCCCTCTAACTCCAACAACTCTCCCTCTAACTACCATAAGATATTTTTGAGGTAGTCCCCAATTATGTGTGTGTGTGTGTGGGGGGGGTGCCAATGCTGTCTGGGGGTGATGGGATTTGTAATCCAAAACACAGTCAAGGTTGGTGGCTCCGATGTCATTGGGGGGTGAATCCACTCTGGGTTTCAGTCAGAACCAGCCAGAACTCCAAAAGAGCTATCCAAGGTGCACCTTGGATAGCTCCTTTAGAGTTCTGGCTGGTTCTGATTGAAACCTGAAGCAGATTCACACACCCCCACTTATATCAGAACCACCAGCCTCCACCTTGGATAGCTCCTTTAGAGTTCTGGCTGGTTCTGACTGAAACCTGGAGCAGATTCACCACCCCACTGACATCAGAACCACCAACCTCCACCTTGGATAGCTCCTTTAGAGTTCTGGCTGGTTCTGACTGAGCAGATTCACCACCCCACTGACATCAGAACCACCAGCCTCCAGTGCCAAAACATCTGAAAGGCATGAAGTTGGGGAAGCTTGCCTTGAAGTCTGGTGTGATACTCCATTAATTAAACTAAGATTGTAAACAGGAATTCACTACAATAGATGCACCTATGGGCATCATCCTTCTCTCTCAGGAGCCACTAGGGCTACAATGACAAACCCGTGTTCTATATGTGGCAGCTCGGTGTGATGAACCAGTGGGGCTACAAGCTAGAACATCTCCCTCCCTAGGAAGTGAAGGATTCCCAGGTTCTAGGCCATGACTCTTCCTCTTTGACATAGTCTCCACCCACCCAACCTGGCCATTGGGCCCTCAGAGGCAAGAAGGAGTCTGGTTTGTTGCTTGGCACTGGCTCTTCCAGGCTTTGTTCCTTGACTCTCATGCCTGGCCTTGACTCCTGGCTCCTGGTTCACAGTTCCTGGCTTAATCAACTGTTGCCCATAGGTCAGCCCTGACATAGGGCCATGACTCTTCCTCTTTGACATAGTCTGAGAAGGCTTGCTTGGAGCATATCAAAACAGATCAACAGTGGGAAGCATGGGACTGGAGAGACAATGTATCGAAGATATATCATCTCCCCTGTCCTAACCCAATGTGTAACTTTAGGAGGGGGTTGGGAAGTGAGTTGTTGCCTTGCTGAAGCCACATATAAACAGGGGCAAAGCATAAGAACCACTCCACTTCGAGACAACTTTGTGGTAGAATCAAAACCTGACCACCCAATCTCACTTCAGGTGGGCTGGCCTTTACCATGAGGAACCCCATTGTGATCCAACAGTTTGGGGTATTATTCCAGTAGTCACATATAAAAAAAGCAAGATGGCACTTCCTTCACTACATCATGGCCCCCATACACTTGCAAAGCATGTGCTGTCTAAATCTCCAAAGCCTTGAGCTCTGGATGCTCCCCAGCCCCCCTGAGCTGTGGCGTTTTCTGCAAAAGGTCTCCCCCCTGCCTCCCATCCCTTGAGGAAGCTGAGCTGCGCTGGGCAGGCAGGCACCAGACAGGCTCTAGCCAGTCTGAAGGTTAACAGCATGATTAAAATATTAGAGAAGCAATTGTCATCAGAGTGAAAAATCAAAAATGGCATGCTTGGCAGCATAAATCTGAACATGGCAACTTGGTCTTCCTGACAGGTTCCTTCAGAGCCAGCAGTCTGTCTCTGCAGGCGAGAGTCACTCACCAGTACAACAAATTGATCCAGAGGGGTTGTCTCTGGACTTTCTCACACTGTTGCTGCTATAGTTCCCTTTGATTTTCACTTGAACTAATTCCCTCCCACTCTGCTGTGGATGAGATGAGAAATCCAACATGGGCCAGTGCATGACCCCTGATTTGTAGGGGTGTTTCCAGGGCCTGAAGGAGTCACCTTTTGTCTCCCGCTGAGAATAAAACCAAGAACTCCTTGACAACTTCATTCTTCTCTCCATCTCCTTGTAACTCCTAGAAAACAGAGTCAACATTCAGGGGCTTCTCTGTTTTCCCTTTACCCATCCCTTCCATTTTGGTACTAAAATCTTAGGGCATCTTATTGGTTATTGTTGTTGTCGTTTCTTTCAGAAACCATGGAAAATAATTTGAGAGTAGGGATGAACAGATGGTGGAAAAATATGTTCCAACTGTGTTTCGCAGATTCTCGGGTGCCTTTTGTTCCATCATCTACCTGTCAACGGAATCAGAATTTTTCCCAGATTTGTGCAAATTTGCACGTGTGAAAATGTGCAAATTCCCCCAAAATGTGCATTGTCGCACTTTAGTCTAGGGGGGAGATGCACATTTATGGTCGGTGTTTTTATTAATTTTGCATATTGTTTCTACAATGAAATTTGTGCAAAATTCAGGAAAGTTAGAAAACCGGTCTGCAAGTCAGCAGAATTCACCCAACAGGGGAAAAGCCAGTCCACTGTGGAATCTGTGGGTTGGATTCATAAAAATCCAAATTCATTTGGTTCCTTTGTGGATTTCTCTGACATCCCAGCTTGACAGTAATTTATATTAAGGCTTGATTAGACTAGGGATGGGTGAGAATTTCATTTGGTTCATTTTTTTTATAAGAACTTGCCCAAATTTGCATTGTTCATGAATGAGATGGAAAGAACATGGTTTTTTAAAAAAAATAAAAAAAATGAACATAGGAGAAGGTGAGAGACAGATTTGTCCATTCAGGTCCAGGGATTTGAGTGCTTAGCTCTTAACAGTTTACTTTTGAATCCCTGTATATTCAACCAGGTTTGTGGTACTGAATTAAGGTTGCCACATCTTTTCTTTTCTGACAGGCTTTAACAGACAGATATGACATGGTCCCCTCCGTGCTGGGGACAGCTGTACCTATTGAATTTGGATGACACAGTTCATTTTTCAGAAGCACTTACCACAAACTGTAGATTTCTTTATAAATTAAATGGAAAAAGCTTGAGATTTTAAAGATTCTAATTTGGAGGGAAAACTGAAACTGACAGATCCATCTATCTGGCATACCTTCCACCAAAGAACCCTGGGACTGTAAGTTTGGAGGAGCGTTAGCCTGAAATGCTAGACCAGTCATTCTTTGCAGTACAGCTCCCTTCACAGGATTCTAGAACTTATCTCATTCAGTGAATGGGTGGTTAGATGTGTTTTGTCTTTAGTGCCTATGCATGAAAACAAAATGCATGGATTTTGTTTAATCCATCCTGTGCGTGTTGCACAGATTTGTCATATGACTTTTGTTCAGTCATCTGCTCATTGGCGGAATCTGATTTTTCCCCCTTTGGAAAAAATACACAAACACCCACCACAGTTTATACAACTTCTGCTGATATGCAATATTTTGTGCATTTTTCTTAGTGCCACACAGCAGAGTTCCAAGGACTCTGTTTCTGAAACCACCAACACACCCCAGTGGCCTCCATGCCAGTGCAGCCAAAGGTTTCAAAAACAAGCATGCCCCCTTTGAGGGAGAAGACCTCATGCAGTGTGGGGGAGGAGCTAGCTGCCTCTAGGAAGCCCAGCTCCTATTTAAGGCTCAGTCTAGGTCTGCCAGTTGTTGGAGCAACATATAGACACATTTGTCTGAGTTCCAGCCCCGGTTGTAGTGGTGTCCTATCCCCGTTCCTGCCTCCCTGGGAACTCTGATGTGCCCCAAACCCTCATGCATAATGGAACCCTGTAACCCAGGCCTAAGCAGCTCTCAGTGATGCCCTTGACATGATAGAGGCAGAACAAGCATTAACAGGACCTGTGACCTGAAATGATACAAACAGACTGCCTTGGAAGGTGGTGGACTCTCCATTGTTAGAGTTTTTAAACAGCGGCTGGGGTGGCATCCTCTCATGGATGCTATAGCAATACATCCCTGTGAGGGGTACCATCCAAGTTTCAATAGGGATGTTGTGGACACCTGACTGGGTCTGGGAGTCCATTGCCCCCTACTCGCGACCCCCGGACTGTGCCTGCTAAGACGCTGTCTTCGCTTGCACCCTGCTTGCACTCTGTTTGCACCCTCCCGGACTCACCGCAATTGGTCTGCTGAGCGCCCGCCATGTTCCCGCCTTTGTTGTCTGTGCAAAAAGGATGTTTTAAAAATATGTGCATATTTAAATATGTGTAGTTTGGGGCCAGGAAAGCTTAATGTGTGCAATATTAGAGGTATAATGCCTCTAATATTGCACATATTAAGCTTTCTTGGCCCCATTCTGCACATATTTAAATATGTGCATTTTTTTAAACTTCCTTTTTGCACAGGCAACAACGGCGGGAAAATGGCGGGCGCTCACCAGATGGGATCATGGTGAGTCCAGGCAACCGAGCTCATGGGCTTCTGTGGGCACCCGGAGAACCCAAGCTGGGGTGGGTTCTCACATCCCTCGGTTTCAACTCTCTTATTTTACATTCTGGTAAGGCTCCTGATATCAGATAGTAGTATGATTATGTTTTTTCTAGTATATCTTTAACATAAATGCCAAGGACTTGCTTGCCCTTTAAAACAGCACAGGACAAGCTTTTAAACTGACACTGAATATAAGAGTCAGAGCTGATGTTCACCAACGTGTAATTGGGATGAGGAGGAAGCTGTGCTTAGCCAGCCATCTGTGGTATGGAATGGGGGTGTTCCAGGTTGGCCAGGTGTCCTCTTTTACACAGAGAAGTCCTCTATTTGAAGGTCTGCCAGAGGACCATCCTGTATTTGACAGCATCTTCTATTTGAGGGGTGGTCCAGTCCAAGTCCGGTTAATTATAATGAACCCTAAGAACTGTTACCCATCACCAGTTAGCACCTGAACACCAGACTGACCTGGCAGGTACACAGGTCATCTGGTCACAGTCATGAGCACTATTTCTTTCTTTTTTATTATTATTACATTTATATCCCACCTTTCTTTCTTTTTAAATTATAATAATTCTTTCTAAATTTGTATCTGTGCATATGGATTAGCATATGCAAATATTATGCAAAGCACTGTCCTCTTTTGGGGGTGATGCATTCCCTCTTGTTGGTGATTCATAAGGGGCCATCTGCGAAATATTGTAGGATATGCAACCACATCACAAGGTATAAAACTCCAAGGCTGGTTTAGGGATGTATGAAAATTTCATTTTTCCTCACAAAACATGTGAACGTGCCCCATTCAAAGCCCCAAATCTGAGCATAAGCACAAGGGTGAGCATGTGTCCCACTGAAAATATCCACAAATTGTCGAACACGTGCTCATGTTCATCTCATTCCTGATTCCCAGTTCAATTTGCACAAATTTCCTAATTTGCACAAATTTCCTTAGTAGACTGAATTGGCCCCACTTTAGTCTGTCGGGGAAATTTGCACACATTTGTGGCAATTTGCACAAGGCAAGGATGGCAAACACCAATGGGACTCAGGAACAGGGCAAGTGGCAAGATGATGTTCAGAGAATCATAGCCATCTCGAACACTGCTCATTCTCCCATCCCTAGATGGCTTCTGGCTCAGCATGTTTTGTTCTTTTAAACAATAAATGCTGTCAGTATCCTTAGTGCAGAATGTTACAACTCTGTGCTATATAATGAGATGGGCTTTACTAGTACAACTTTTTATATTCAGTATTTTGATCTGTTAATCGCCGGTGCAAAAACACATGAATGAGGGTCAAAGGTAGCCACATCTAAAGCAAAACAAATGTAACACATGCACACAGTTGCTTTTCCTTTTTGCCACATGCTTTTGTCAAAATTGTGAATTCTTCTCAGCCTGAGTGTATGAGAAAACAGGCCTGGAGCTCCTTTGATTAATGAATAAAGTTGGTTCACATCTCCGAAGTAGCGACAGTCATGGTGGGCAAAGAGAGGAGGCGTTTGTGCTTTGCCTATTAGCAGAGATGTTACTTTTTAAACATTGAATCGGAGAGGGGAAAAGGCATTTTTCAGAGCTGGGTCTCAGCCTTGTCAGGTGCTGTGGTGGAATTCTGCTAAATTCATCCCATTCACTCTGTAGATCCTTTAAAAGTCATCCCTCTCTCCCCTGATGCTCTTAGTGTGGTAATAACTGGCAGTTTTTTGTGAGGAAAAATAATGGCGGGGGGAGGACAGAGACAGGCCTCAGGCACTGAAAGATCTCAAAACTGTGACAGCATTGTTGAGAGCAGGCAAGTGGGACCTGACAAAGCCTGTCATGGAGAGTTAGGCCTACTGTGACAAGGGCTACATGTGAGGCCTGCAACCTTGCAGGTCAGAAAACTGTAGAAATGAGTGGCAGGGTCTAGTCTGGCCTATCCGTTTTTTATCTGTTGAAGGGATGGCAGGGCCATACAAGGATGCTAGCTTTGGAAACAAAGGTTTTCCAGCAGCAGGATTTGGGAAAGCCCTGGAAGGACATATCCCCCTATGGGGCAATGACAAGTGCAGATTGTCACAGAGAAAAAGGATTGCTCATTACTTTTAATAAAAGCAAGCATGGCTACCCTTCTTGCTTGACACAGTCATCAACAGGCAACTGCAGTCATCACATCAGTAATATAACCTGTGAATTCTTCAACATGATAGGCAGTTCACTCTGAAGTGATTGCAAGTGTAATAGGGTGCATCATCTTCCTTTTCTATTGTCCTGTTCCTGCCAGCAAGGTCAAATCCTGTCTTAGGAATAGTCCATTGGATCAAGGAGGATAAGGCAGTACAGGTTAGCAGGGGAGCAGTCCAACATGGAGCACAGGAAGAGAGATGGTGTTTCAACAGTGGCTAGATTCCAACGGAGAAGTTTCATAGCTGCTGCTGCCCTCCCCCCTTTTTGGCTTGTCATTGGGGCCCTGATCCAGAGTGTGTTTCCTCTTCATGAATAGGACTCAAGGATATGGATGTGCTATCAAACAAGCACTGCCTCTCTAACTCTTCACCTCCATCGGCGTACATTCCTACCCTTCTCTTAGGAACCTGGGGGAGATTGTTGTGGGTCTGGAATGGGAGGATGAGACCAGTCTGGGCACTTTGGTTTTGCCAGCACTGGGGCCTTCTTGAGTGGGGCATTATCCTGGGTGGTGGTCTCAGGAGGGCTATCACTGTCCTTTGACCCCTGCAAACACAAGTCCATTGATAGGATCTTCCTCCTTCTCTGAGGCCTCATCCAGTTTTGGGGTGGTTATACTGGGAAGGTGGTGGGATATAACACTGACTCTCACTGTTACATAAATTAGCATCAACAAGAAGGAATGATTATGAGAGAGGTAAGAAGAGAGAATGAGAAGATGTGAAGATGATGTGTTCACATTTTTAGTAAATCAAGAAACAGCTACAAACACTGCCTGACTTAATACAACTCATGTGTTAACTCAAGATAACACTGTGTCTTAATTATGTAGGCAGTGGCATCCCTACCGTACCTTAAGATTAAAACAACAGCTTAACACCATTCTCTCATTCATAAACATTGTTTTCTTTTCTTTGCCTTGAACTTGCAGCTTTTGGAAGAGCTCTGTGTCACTTGAAAGTTCACATTGATCCAGCATTGTAAACATACCCTGGTGCTCTGATATGCAAATGGAACTAAGTGAAAACAAAGATTGTCATATGCAAGGAGTGTGCGTTTTCCTCAGACAAATCCTGAACCTAATTGGGTCACTCTGGAGAGATTCCTAACTGAATGTGGCTCCTTCTGTACATTCAGGAGCAATTCAGAGGAACAAAGAGACACAATGTGTCTGCAAAAACTGATGCCCTAGTTCTCTATATCCATATCAGAGTGGGGAGAGGGGAAAAGAAGAGAAGGGCTTGAAGTTTTGGGACTGATAGCTACCAGCCAGGGAATAAAGTTATCAGGGTTTGGAGTGGAATGCAGGAGGACATTATCAGAGGCTGGCCTGCACTTTGTGAGTGTGTATCTGCAGCAGGAGTACTCAGAGATGCCAGGAATGCTACCTGTTCTGTGAGTGGCTGCTGCTAACACCAGCTCCCCAAGCAGGTATGTAGAGGTCCACCAGTTACCCAAGCAGGTATGTAGAGGTCCACCAGCTCCCCAAGAAGGTATGTAGAAGTCCACCAACTTCCCACAACCTGAATCAAGCTCCCCCAGCAGGTATGTAGAGGTCCACCAGCTCCCCAAGCAGGTATGTAGAGGTCCACCAACTTCCCACAACCTGAATCAAGCTCCCCCTGCACTTTCTCACTGACTGCCAGTACTGGGCAAGCAAGGTGCAGGGGCGTACGGTGTGAGAACTTTGTTTCTGTTTGCAAATCATGTGAACATGTCCTGTTCATGATCCCAAATGCAAACAACAGGGGCAGGGTTGTTGTTGTTTTTAAGAAATTTCCAAATTTGTGATTGCATTTGGAAAATATGCATTTTCACTGCACACTTTGAAATGCACATTTAAAAAAACAACAACAAGCAAATGCATTTTCATGCTTTAGTCAATGGGATGAGAGTGCACGCCTTTGGGAAAAAATGTATAGAAAAAATGCACACTTTTCCTGTTTGAATGAGCCAAAAAGCAGGTTGAAAATTAAAATGGGAGTGAGTCAAAATGAGCTTTGAAGTGATGTTTGGATAATTTAGGCAAGCTCAAATGCACAGATTTTCCCATTCTTAGCAGGGCACAACTTTCCTGCTGGAGGTGATTCCTGCCAGCAACTTATAATAGTGGGCACAACAAGTTCCAGGCAGTCAGGGTGCATAGTTAGGGGTGCAAGGAGGCTATTTGTGTGTAACACCATCACACCAAGAACCCAGCAAATTACCCACACAAGGGGGATTTCTTTTAAAAACACCCCAGATTTCAAGGGCTCCCCTTGCACTATACAGTATGCACAGGCTCTACAGTGTACACTTACTTATAATTTCTAAAAAAAAAAAAAGTTTCATCCATCTACTCCATCAGAGATGAAGCACCTACAGTTTATGTGACTTTGAGCAGGAAACGCACCAAACAAAAGCCCTAAAATGTTTTTTACATTATTAATCATAACTCTCTTAATGCCTGCTGCGCCTATCCTTCTGAAATTGTGTAGGCTACTTTCTTAGGGTCGTCTCTACGGTGTATATCATTTTCATTGAAATTGTCCCCCTAAAACACAGGGGTATAAGAGAATCCTTAGAAAAAAATAGCCCTAGGCAATAAACTCCCATTGAACACAACCCCCACTCCCGCCCCCATACGTAACTGAAATGTGGCAGATTGCATCCCCTCAGAAGGAGCAAATGTGCCTGCAAATTTCATCCAGTTCTGCAAATAAATAAATAAAGTTACAGGCAGTTCAATGGATGGATGGATGGATGGATGGGGGGGTATAAAGCAGCAAAACAGCAAATCAACAAGGACGCTCTGGATTCACTATGGATGCAATCAGTCTTAAGGTAAAATATATAAGAAAGACAGAAAGACTAATAACAGAGTATGAGAGAGAGAGAGAGACGTTTTGGCTTCCGACCTCATCAGCAGCTGCACTGTTAGATGGATACCAAGAGTAGCAGTTTGGAATGCCTGGAGGTATTCAGAGGTATGACTGGTATAATACTTACAAATTGTCCTCCAGATTAAGGAAAATAGATATAGATAGATGATAGATGATGATAGACGGACGGACGGATGGACAGACTTCGGGAATTTAAAAAAACCCCAACAACTTCTATTTGTCTGAAACAGGGCAACCTTCATACACTTAGAAAGTTCTACTAAGCCTGCAAAATTCATCCAATTCTGTCAGAAAGCATAAAAGTAATTATAACCAGTTGCTGATTCCACCATTATATTCCATTGGGAGATATACACAGCTTCAGATTTTTCAAAACACGGTTCTGATTTGGACCCAAGTCAAAGCAGACATCCTCTGGCATGGTCTGAGCTGCACCACGGCCCTTCTCAAAGTGCCACAGGGGAGCCCAGACTAACTCTTGCCTCCTGTGCGCACCCCTAGTGCAGCCTTCCCCAATCTGGTGCCCTCCAGATGTGTCAGGTTGCACCTCTGGCTGAGAATTATGGGAGTAGCGGTCCAACACATCTGGAGGGTAGAAGGTTAGGGAAGACTGCCCAAGCATATACTCTTCTTGGTTGAGGCAGAGGGATGCACAGAAGAAGCATTTCCCAGCTCTGAAAAGAAAGTAATGCTGGTGCTCATAGAATCATAGAATAGTAGGGCTGGAAGGGGCCTACAAGGCCATCAAGTCCAACCCCCTGCTCAGTGCAGGAATCCAAGTCAGAGCATCCCTGACAGATGGCTGTCCAGCCTCGTCTTGAATGCCTCCAGTGTGGGAGAGCCCACCACCTCCCCAGGTCATTGGTTCTATTATGGTATTGCTCATGTGGAGTTCCATGTGTGCACTGGAACCCCAGAGAGCTTTGGAGCTCCATGTGTGCATCAGAGCCCCAGTCAGAGAACCATTTTTTTTTTTGCATTAATTTTTCACAGTGAAATGAGAGGGGAAATGGAGGAGACCAAAGTTATGTTTCATCGTTGTGCAAGAAGTCCTCAGACCAAAGGGAATGACTAAATATCTGCATGGCAGGGACAAGGAGTGGATGAAGTAAAAGTCAATTAGAAATCTCATAGGCACCATGAGGTAGAAAAGTCTTCCTTCTGCCCTTGAAACGGGCAAAAGGTTGATGCTCCTGCGGATTCTAATCCCAGTCAAATAAATTGGGGGTGGGGTATGCAAGGTGTCAGTCCAACCTTCATTCCTCCACCCCTTCTCCTCATCAACACAATCCTGGTTTTCAACAATCCGTGTGTCAGTAAAGCAGAATCCTTTTGCTTCTGATAGCATCTAATTGGTTGTGGATAATCCTATATTAACTCTCCTGGCTGGATCAGACGGGGCCTCATGTGATTCAGTCACGTCCCATCTCCGCGTAAGGTGCTGTTATCATGTTTATGAACAGCCGTGCCAGACGGGGAAATTTGCATATAAATAACCTGCCAGCACAGAGAGCACAGAGAGGCACCTGGTAACTACTTCATTTATTACTCTGGAGAGAGGCGGAGACAAATGGACTGGTGTGGCGGGCAGCCATGTCGTGGCAAATTCATCTCCCATCATTGATTAGCCCAGGCAGGGATCATGACCCCATAAATACAGCATGAATGTGTGTGTGTGTGTGTGTGTGTGTATGCTCATGTGTGCGTGTGTCTATAATTTGCATACTGATTTTGCTACTTCTCACCTCCTACCAAGAGGCTGCAGAAACAGGAAGATTCCATCGTCCATAAGACTATAACGACAATGTTTAAAATCCAATATTGCATCTGAGGGATTTGTATTTGATTGCACCCTGGACACACCGCCATTGTCACTTGAAGGTCTTGAACTTGCATTCCCTTGCATCTGGGCAGAATCAGACCAAGAGTCCACCAAGCCCGGCTTGATGCTTTTAGGCCAGGGGTGTTGAACCTCAAGCCCGTGGGCCAAATCCGGCCCACCTGGGATTCCAATCTGGCCTTCTGGGGATCCCCACAGGGCCATGCCCCATCCCCTGGCCTCCCTTCCTCACTGACCACTGATCATTTGGTGATTTGCCAGCTTTTCAATGCCCGCCGTCTAAAAGCTTGAAATGACTCTCCTAAGGCTTAGTTACTGCCAGTAAGAGCTTTAAACTAAAATATGCTGGTATTTTTGGCCCTGCCCCTTTGCCGTCAGCCCCTCCCACCATTGGAATGCAGCCCCTGAGAGCTGCTCTCTCAGGCCAAAAGAAGTTCAGCACTCCTGCTTTAAGCACTCAGAAGCTGGACATGAAGTCAATAGCCAGGCCCTGGTGTTTGTCTCCAACATCTGTCACTCAGAGGCATATGCAGCATCTGGATTTGGGAGTTGTACTTAGTTACCACTGGCAGGCCCATCCTCCATGAAGTTGTCTTAATCCTTTTTGAAAATGGTGTGGGCCTGTGGCAATTGATTTAGGGTGTGATCCTACTGGATTGCCACTAGCTCAATGGAAGCCTCCAATCTCAGAGGCTTCCAAGTATCCTGTGTAGGGATGCACAGGTTGTGTAAAATCTGTCCCATCTCCATTTCACAGATTGTCAAGCGCCTTTCATTCTCTCATCCAGGCACTGATGGAATCAGATTTTTTTCTGAATTTGTGCAAATTTGCATTTGCACTTGCCCAAATGTGCAAATCCACCCCAAACTGTGCAAAAAACAAACAAATAAACAAACGTGATTTTTCATGTTTTAGCCTATGTACATTTTCTGCTGTGTATTATTGTTATTATTATTATTACTATTATTTCACATATTTGTCTATTACTAAATTTGTGCAAAATTCAGGAAATTTAGAAAAATGGTCCGGAAGTCTGCAGAGTCCACCGAACTGGGGAAAAGCTATTCTGCTGTGGAATCCATGGGCTGGATTCTTAAACATCCAAACCCATCTGATTCATTGTGCATTTCTCCAGCATCCCTAATCCTATGTGCTGTCAGGCTGCTGCCAGCAGGGCTCAAGGACCAATATAGGTGATTTTCACCTCTCCGTCCTCTTTTGCATTTTTCCCCCTCTAGCTGGGCCTCTGAGCCTGTCTAGAGGAGTCAAACTGCCAGGGGCAGGGCCTGAGAGACCATAGGATCCAGCAGATCCCAGCCTCTCCTCTCTCTCTTCCCTTCACTGCCCCCTGGAATCCCCCTTTTTCTCCTCCCTGAAGTCATCCACGGTCATTTTTGTGACCCCGGGAAGTAGCCACTGTTGTTCTTTCCACGGCAGCTGCAAGGGGATGGGGAGAAGGAATGGAATGGAGAACCCCCATCCCAAAGCTGTAGGAGCGTTTACAGCTTTGAGAGGAGACTCCGACATATCCTGTGGTCTCTGGGATGCTCTCCCAGGGACCAAAGGATTGCTCTCTTATTCTTTGTTTTTAAATTTCAAGTTAATTTTAGTCCAGCTTTAAAGGCAGCACCCTCCCAAGGCAGCATACAAAATAAAACAGTGCAAAACCATAACGTTCAGTAAAATCAGTGACTCTACATAAAAGCAGGAGCCCATTTTAAAAAAAATGGCCAGCCATCACTAGGTCTTGTGGCAGTGACTTCCATATTTTAATTACACATTGCAGTCCTTCCTTTTGTCTGTCCTGAATTTACTGCCATTCATCTTCACTGGGTGATTCTAAAAACTAATGTTCTAAGAAAAGGAGACTCTGGGCACCTGCAGGTGGGCAGTTCCAAACACTACCAGTCCAAAGGCAAGGTGCAGCTATTTGTCCCTCTTGAACTGTTTTTTTCCTAGAAAGAAAGAAAGAAAAATATGAAAGAAGCAGTGGGGAAACATGAGAGCTAACTAATGGAAAGAGACAATGTCTGAACCACCACCTCCCTCATAAAATTCCATGTTGGAGCAGGGCAATTGCACAATAAAAGTCTTGTCTGGAAATGCTCATATTTTGCTCTATCCAGGGATGGTGCTCTTTGACCATTTGGGTTGACCTTTCCAGTATCTATTCCAGCACTAAAGGAAAATACGGTCAGCCTCACTGGGTCCCTCTAAGGTCTGCACTTCAGTAAGGGGGGGGTCTTCTTCTGACCCCAGATCCCCATGGCCCTTCTCTTCCTCCTTGCTGTTGAAGCTGGTTCACCTGCTATCTCTGAGTGAGCTAGAAGTGATGGGAGCAAACAGAAAGAGTAGCAGCATCCAGTTGCTTTGCCCTCTCCTTCTGGACAGTGGCATGGATTGGGCCCAAAGGGAGAGGGCAAGTGAATAAGCAGTGGTGAGGAGGTGATCCCACTCAGGAAGGGGGCCCACTGAGGGCATCTTGCCCAAGCCCCCCCCCCAAAAAAAGTCTGGAGCTGATATTGGGAACACAAAGCAGCTTAGAATGTTCTCCCCCTTGCCATCCATATGGCTGTTGCAACTTCTTGTGAAACAACTTTGCAGCTGCGGTATCTGCCACTCCACTCCTTTCCTGGTCTGTACACCCTCCTTGCCTACTTTGGGGCAAGGTTAGAGTCCCCCTTCATCAGCACCAGATAAGATATTCTCAAGTGCTTGAAAATGCTTTAATACTCCTGACGTGTTTTGGAAAGATCTTTTTCCTTCCTTGGGGCCATTAGCCTTTCTCCGCATATATTTTGAAAAATCTTACTGACACTTCCTTTGTTTTGAACTACTAGGCTGGGTGTTTTCTTGCTGCAAAAGTGTCCAAGAGAAATCCATGCTTTCCAGGTTGGAAACTGGTAGCAACCCTTGTACAGGAAAGCAACAGAAACCTGTGGTCTTCATGGCAAAGAAACTGGGCCAAAAAGTGTTAGGTTACTCCTGGCTTCACCATGAGTTCTGACACCACAATCTATCCACAGTTACAACCTTGTACTCCATTTCAGTCTGTTTGTTGGAGAAGTGATACCCCTTCCCCAACTTCATCCCAGTCCCAGACTCTAACTGAAAGTGGATCAGAATGTTCATGACACCCATAAGGATGCATTGGGAAATAGTTGAAAAAGGTACCAGTCTGATTATGAGAATAGTAAAGTGGTTAAAGGATGCTTAAGACATAAATAACCAAAGTAATGTATTATGTAGGTGTCCTAAGTGAATGCACTCTTGAATAAAACCATTGCTCCTTATTCCCCATCATCTTTAAACCAAGGATGACTTTTGTCTTGTCCTCCATTGCTGTCCTCATTTAGGAGATAGGGCTGTTGGTATACACACTGCCACCACCACCACCCACCACTCATAATGGCCCAAATTTCCACTGATCCCCTCCCCTGCAATCCCTGCAATCAGAGTCAATAATGCAAGTTAACCAGAGCTGGCCCAAGACATTTTGCTGCCTGAGGTGAAATAGAAGATATCACACACACACACACACACACACGCCATGTACAAAAGCCAAATGGACTGGCAGTTGAACTTTCTTCAATACATGATGGAACAGCGTCTTTCATCACACCCGAAGGCAATAGGCAAAGTTGGGGGCGCAGGGCAGGATGTGTCCACACAGGTCTCTCCTCCAACGCCTTGCTGCTTGCTTGCTGTGACCTCCCAGCATCTGCCACTTTAGCAGCCACCTCACTTTGCCTAATGTAGGGCCAGCCCTGAAGATAACCATTCATAGCAAGAGCAGTGGAGGAAGGTGATTTAGCATTCTTTAATCACACTGATTCTGTGAGTGCTGGAGTATATTAGGGTTTAACTAATCTGTGCCTAGGGTGGTTTCAGAATTTACAAAAGAGAATTGGGCAGAGAAGTTTCACTATAATACCTGTGGGTATCAGGGGCCTTTTTTAATTGGTCTTCTTCTGCCTCTGTTGTTCCCCTGCTGCTGCTGCTTCCAAAAACCCAGTAGCAGGTGATGGTTTTTCTGAACGTGTTTCATTTTGGGGTTTTTGTCAGCATTGAAAGGCCCTTTCCCCTTTAGATGGTTTTTCGGTGATTACTGTAAATGCGGACAAAAGTATTAGTCAGTATTGTCTAAACTCTGAATAGGTTTTGCTTATCCTCAATGGCATCAGCACATGGCCAAATCTGATGATCTAATATGATGTCATCAGGTTCACTTCATGGTCCCTGGTTGGCTAGGATAACTCTAGGAAGGAGCCTTAACAAAAGGAACCAAAGTGTCAACAGAGAGGGGAAACGACATCAGTGAACGGGTTGGGGGGGAAACGTGGACATTCACACGTTTAAAGATTGCTTGGGGAAATATTTCTGCCCACACCAAAAGCACTACATTTGACCTGACAATTGAAATGGGCAAGTATTCAGTGCAGCCCCAGCAGGAACAGAGCCTGGCCCTGGAAGAAAGAGATTGGCAAGGTGTGTTGTGAAGATGGGACAAAGCAGACAGCAAAATGGAAATCTTGGTGGTCTAGATTTCCCTTATTGTCTGTGTGTCATTGCTATGGCAACAGAAAGTTAAGGTGGCAGGTACTAATGCTGTCACAGTAAAAGCTCTAATGGAATCTATTAGAACATCACAATCCACTTTGGCAACACAGTTTGGGTGAACATCTTTGCCTTGTACAAAACCAAAATAAATAGTTCAATACTTTTCAGAGCACAGTGTTAAAATGGATGGGAAAAGCTGCTGTAAACTGGAGAAGAGGCTCTGATGGTAAGTGAAGGCATTTTTGATGCCTTCATTTGTGGTTAATCCCGCTCTGCAGCAGTCCAGAGCATCAGCTTGGATGCTCCTTGCCCATTGTAGAACTGGGGAATAATAACATGGAAAACAAATGAAAACCATCAAATTTTCAAATTTCAGAATTCAAATTGGGTTGTTGACATTTGACCCCAAAATTAGATATCAAAATTCTAAGCTCAGGTATTTTGGTTTTGTCACCTGTTCAAGGAGGTGTTTCCTGATTGGTAAACTGAATAAAGTTAATACAAAATCTGCTCAATGCTACTGCATGTCCGCTGTCAGATACTGCTTGATACTGTCAGCTGTGGAACACTATCAGATCAGATGTGGAAAGCTCCTGAAAGATCATGGGATACCAAATGCTGATGTTGAATAATATGTCCGAAAGGGTTCCCAGTATTCACACAACCACTGAATATTCAGAGAGTATTCTCTATGAGATATTCTGGAGGTGACAGACTCAACCTGGGGGGAGCTGGGGGGAGCGACAGCCGACAGGAAGCTCTGGCGTGGGCTGGTCCATGAAGTCACAAAGAGTCGGAAGTGACTGAATGAATAAACAACAAAATTCTCTATGAAAATTCATAGAGGAGATTTTGAGGAATGTTTGGGGGCATATTCATTTCAGTTCCAGAGCTCAAGCTTTAAGGTCCAGTTTGTATTAAGCAGCATGCTTACCACCACTTCAGCGACTGCTCTTACGTCATTCCAGATCATGCATATATCCTCTACCGAGATGGTTAGATGGATTGACATCTTATTGAGATATGTAACCAACCACATCACCTTTCCTAGCTATTGATGCTCATGTCCACCATAGCGGGGCCTCTTCCAGTGGTCTTTCCAATGCAATCAGCAACCTACAGGGTGCCAAGACGGGGACTGGAGAGCAGAAGGGAAGCAGTCTTGGGCTTCTGCCATCAGCCAGGGGACCGGGGCACTGGGGGAGGCTGCACCCATTGCTTCCCAGGAATTACATCAAGTGAAGGGAGAAGACCAACCTGGCTCATCCATTGGCCAAAGAATGAGCAGTCACAGGGGGGCCTCACTGCCCCTTGCCTGCCAGAAAGAACATTAGGCTCTGCTTGCCCTGCTGGGAGTGCAGAAGGAAGGGAAAATAACACCCTGGCCCCATCAATGGGCCAAAGGAACAAGAGCCTCATTCGAGCAAGAACACCCATGAGGGAAGACCAGCCTGGCCCAACGTGCATCTCAGCGCCCGCTTCTCGCTTGCCACCTTGTTCTGGCCTTGAAAAACTGATCTCCTTCCCCTCCCCTTCCTTTTCCCTTCCTCTTCCCTTGCATGCCTCATCATTTTAGTTTGTATACCTGATGTGAAGGGGGTTATTCATTTGAGATGCTTTGGAGACAATACTTGTCAGAAAAGTGGGATAAAATGAAAATAAATAAATAATAAATCCTGTTGAAATGTTGGTTCCATCGGGAAGGACTATGTGATTTGTTTTATTTATTTATTTAATTTATTAATCGCCCATCTGGCTGGTCACCCAGCCACTCTGGGAGATGTACAATAATAGAAACAGTTTAAAACAATAAAATTCTACATTAAAAACATAATATTTCTAAAAAATACCCTAACCCACCCCAAATGCCTGCCTGAACAACCACATTTTTAATACGTGGCAGAAGTTCATTAAAGAGGGTGCATGGCAGAGTTCCCTAGGGAGGGAGTTCCACAGAGTGGGGGCCAGCACAGAGAAGGCCCTCTCCCTCATCCTCACCAATCTAGCTGTCCTGGCTGATGGGACAGAGAGAAGGCCATCCAAGGCTGATCGTGTTAAGCAGCCTGTCCGGTGTTGCTACCTAGGCGGTTGCATTATTCTCACACAGCCCCGCACCCCAGATGCTGGGAAGTGAATTCACAGAGAATTGGCTCCAACATACCCAGGGGCTGAATCTGAAGGCCATCACTGTCAGTGGAAAATATCCACATTATACAACGCAATATGGGAGCAACCAGAGTAGTGGCAGCATCTGTGCCACTTAAAGTTTCAGGTGAACTGGGCCTCAACCTTGGCTTCTGGCCAAAGGTAAGGCCAGTGTGAAACGGGCAATGACTATGAGCTCAATTGGAGCCAAGCAATGCATTCAGAAGCAACACGTAGTCACTTCCCAATAGCCCATGGGGTTATCTGTAGCCAAGCAGTACAGCACACAGTTTGTACGATATCACAATCAGTCCCTGGCAACTCCAGGAATGGTGGGAAAAACCCCTGTCTGAAACCCTGGAGATTTTCTACCAGGTAATGGTAGACAATCCTGGGCTAGATGGACCAATGGTATGTCTTCGTATAGGCACCTTTGTATGTTCTTTCTCACCTGGGATTATACCACTTCAGAATGCAGGTGGGCAATTGCATGACAGAATCTTCCCCTCAAAAGTACAAATGTCCCCTGACCATGGAAATCTAACCTATCATGTGACATTGGATCCTTTGATATCAAAGGATGATGTGGGTGAGGGGAAGCATTCAAGTATGTGATCTCATGTGCATTGTAAATCACTCCAGGCTCCAAACAGCATCCATCATCTTGGGGGAAGATGTAAAACATTTGACTTGGAAGAAATACACTAGATGTTTTGCAAGCAAATGGGTTACAGCTACATTAGGGAAATGGTCTGAGGAATACAAGCAAGAGACGGAAAGAACTGTGAACACAATCCTCTGAGAAGTTCTCCTGCAAACACTCCCTTGAAATGTTGTAAGAACATAAGAGCCATGCTGGATCCAGCAATGGCATATCTGGCCCAGCATCTTATCATTTGCCTCTGAGAAGCCCACAAGCAAGACATGAAGGCAGTAGCACCCTCCCACTTGTGTTCCCCATCAACTGGTAATGAGAGGCATGCTGCCTCTGATCCTGGAGGCAATATCTAGCCATCAGGACCAGTAGCCATTGATGGCTTCAACTTCCATGAATCTGTCTCCTCCCCTTTTAAAGCCATCCAAGTTGGTGGCCATCACTACATTTTGTGGCAACAAATGTCAATGGTTTATCTATATGCTGTGCAAAGAAGAACTTTATTTTGCCCATCCTGAATCTCCCACCAGTTAGCTTCCTTGGATGATTCCACTTATTCTTCTTATATGATGAGAGAAAGGGCCTCTTCACATGGAGCTTTTATCCTGCTATTGAGATTGGTTACTCACAGAAGTTTGTGGGCCCTTTAGATGACACTGCCAACCTCCAGAGTGTCTCCCACCTGAAATGACCTTTGTTAATTTTTTTTTAAAGATTGGAGATAATGAGCTATCAAACTACCACGCTTGAGTCCTGCTTGAGTTCCCACGTGAAAAGAGGAAAACCGGCAATAACAGAAGCGCCGCAGCACCATTAAGCGGCTGTATAATGAAACATATGGGAGACTCAGATGAGTAGGGTGGATGGGGGGAGCAAACGTGTGTCAAGGAAGTCCGTCGTGATCCTGAATTTAAAATGGAAGCAAAAAGTCCTATTTTAAATGCGGGCTTTTAGGCTGGTGCAGAGATGCTCAGAAAGAACAACTTTTCCCTGTCCACTTACTCCACACCCTGTCTCCTACTTGTTTATCTGCAGGCACATGATGCAGCAACCCTGCTAGGGCCATGCAAGTCTTGATCTTGTCAGCACCTGCGTGGGAACTGCTGTCATAACAGAGGAAAAGTGAGATATAAATAAATAGCATCAAAGGGGTTCATGCAGGGGAACTTGCTTCTTTTCCTGGGCAGGGTATTGTTTTTGTTTTTTCAGTGTGGCAGATGCAGGAGACCAGGCGGGGAACAGAAGTGTTGTAACATGCGAAGCGTACAGTCAGGCTGAGGAATCAAATGTGAGATAAAAGAACATATTTGCAATGCTGAATGCTGTTTTTGCCAGAGACTCCTCCCCCCCCCACCTCTCCCTGTACCATCCATCTCCTCCCTTCTCACCCCACCTCTCTCGTAAGTAACACAAAGAAACAGAAACAAGTAATATAATGGCAGCCACAGGGCAAAATGCAAGTCCCAACACAGAAGAAATAAATGGATCCTTTTTTTTCCCCCTGGCTGAGCATTCAAACAAATTCCAGCCAGCAGAAAAAGGGAAGCAAAGGAAGTTCAAAGAAAATATAATGAATTGGATGGAATAAACAGCTAATGACCTACAGATACTATCAAACCAGAGCCAATAGAGAATGCTGAGCCATGCAAGAGGAGAATCGATCCATCTCTCAGGTGTGGGGGAACTATGGATATTGAAAATAACACAGCCAGCGCTACAGTCTGCTAACTGGATTCTCCAGGATATTGGTCTATATCTGGTGGGCCATAAAGTACAACTAGGTTCTATTCCAACTTAAGAACATAAGAAGAGCCCTGCTGGATCAGACCAAGGGTCCATCTAGCCCAGCATTCTGTTCACTAACCAGCTTCCCACAGGAGACACACAAGCAGGATATGAGCACAACAACACCCTCACACTATTAAGAGGCATACTTCCTCTGATACTGGGGGTAGCAAACTCCGTTCCTGGAGTTGCCAGGGACTGACTGTGATATCAGGACTAGTAGCCATTGATAGCCTTTCACCTCAAGCATCACACTGCATAGTTAAACTACGGAATTCACTACCACAAGGAACACTGCCCCTTAGTGGTAGGACACATGCTTGGCATACAGAAGGTCCCAGTCTCAATCCCTGGTGGCATCTCCAGGAAGGGTTGGAGAAAGCCCTGCCTGAAAACCTGGAGATCTGCTGCCAGTCAGTGTCGACAGTATTGGGCTAGATGAATCAATGGCCTGACATAGTATAAGGCAACTTCTTATGTTCCTATGTTCCTAAGATGAGCACCATGCCAATGTGGCCATTTCAACAGGGGATTAGAAAAGCCTATCAATGGCTACTAGCTATAATGGCTATATATTTTCTCCAGTATCAGTTCTCCAAGTTTCAGGGAAGATCTTCTAGCCTACTTGGAGATGCCAGTGATTGAACCTATGACCTTCTGCATGCAAACCATATGCTCTGCCACTGAGCTACCCCATCCCCCAAAACTGTGCACCGTCATTCTGAAGTGATATAATCCCAGGTGAGAAAGAACATAGGAAGCTGCCTTACACCAAGCCATACCATTGATTCATCTAGCTCAGTATTGTCTACACTGACTGCAGAAGCAAGAGGAAGGACACTCGAGGTTCTGCCTCCAGCTGGAGGAAGAAGAACTATTGAGGTAGTTGCACTACTTCTCTCCAAGCAAGGACACTAGCAGCAAAGGAAGATCAGCCTGGGCCCAACTCAATATAAATGCCTGATTCCAGTTCACCACTTCATTCTGGCATCATCAACCTGATCTCCCTCCTCTACTTCATCCATCCACTCCCCTTCCTATCTGCATCTCATCTTTTTAGTTTGTAAGGGTGAGGGCAGGGTCTGCATCTCACTTTCATTTATGTACTGTACCTGCCACCTGCACTCTGTTAAACATCTGATTGATGTGAGATGCATTAGGAGCCAATATTTCTCTGCAAAGTGAGGCAATTCACTCATTAGTTGGGGTTAAAGCTAAGCCCTGCCTGGTCTGAAAAGGTTAAAGACTTCTCTAGGGCAGCCAGGCATTACCCAGGGATGCTTCTCTGCTTGGATCTGTTGATATTTGCAGTGACACAAGTGAGGGAGACATCTACTCACTCCTCACTGGTGTCAATAGCAACAGAGGTCTTGGGAGAGCCCCTCCAACACTCAGGCAAACTGTAGCAAGAAGCTGAGGACTGTACAAGAATATTTCTAAAACTCTCCTCATATCAATTTCTGCCTGGATTTAGGAGCTCCGGATCAGCTACCACCCAAAGTGGGACTGATGGAGCAGAAATCCTCCATTGTAGGGCGGGCACCAGTGTCTCTCATCACTGTGCAGCCATCCCCCTTTACAGAAAATTTTGGCCTGACACCCTGAACAGCAGGCAACTAATTTCCCATAATACCCTTGAAGTAGCGTTGCTGTGGGGGATTGTGGGAAATTTAATTGGTGGCTAGACTTGGTTCACTGATGCAATGAATATGGACTTGAGCACGCTCCAGGAGAGAGCACAGAACAGGAAGGCCTGGCGTGCTATGGTCCATGGGGTCCCAAAGAGTCGGACACAACTGAACGACTGAACAACAACAACAAGACCTGGTTGCCTGCGACCACCAGGTAAGCCTGCCAGGACTTTCTTTCCTAGTTAAATTGGAGATTGGAAAGAAAGGGACCCTAAGGCAGAGTGAACCAGGAGAGCAATACAGGAAGGACGAGGGAAAGGCCTCTCGTCCTTGGGTACTTAAGGGGAAAGTTCTGATAGGATAGGGACAGAGAGCCTGTTGCATTGCTTCAGCTCACATGTGGAGGAAACAGTGGATGTACATAATAGGGGCTCCTTCACACAGAGCTTTCATCCTGCTGTTGAGATTGCTCACAGAAGTTTGTGGGTCCTTTAGATGATGTTGTGAACCTCCAGGGCACATCCAGAGGTATTTCCTGGTTATTTCATCTCAAATAGATCTGGAACTAATGAACTATCTTTTAAACTCAGAATGTTATGCGGTTAAAACAGCCACTAGATGGTGCTGTTTCATGAGTTCTATGGAACCTTGAAATTTAAAAGCTTCCCCTCTCAGCAATCACATGGTCGCCGCCTGGGAGCCCGCAGTAAGTGCAGAAAGGCTCCAAGATGGGAGGACTGTGGGGGTTTTCTTTAGTGTAAAGGCAGCCTAAAGGGCACTTTAGGGGAGTGTGCTATGCTGAGGGAAGGTTATTCCTTCAAGATCATTGCTATCTTCTGGACAAACCATAACACACATGAGGAATTAGGCTGTGAGGAGACCAGGATGGAAGGGTGTGGCCCTTCCCTTTAAACTGTCTGCACCTCCTTTAGGACATCCTGGACTGAAGGTAGGCATGAAAGGTCTTTGATGGACCTAGGTATGGCAGAGAATTCTGCCACGGATCTCGGGGAGGCCGAATGCCAGTGCATTCAGCCCCCCGAAATCTATGACGGAATGGCCTGCCCCCACGCGGATCCCCCCCGGGACGAGACTTACCTGGGGCGGATCTTCCAGGCGGCAGCGGTGGCGGTGGCTGGTCTTCTAACCAGCTGCCACCGCCACCATTTGCAGTTTTCTGTGTTTTTTTTCCCAGAGCCCTCCGCGACCGGAAATCCAGCTGCGAATGGCTCCGGCCTGGCTGGGCCTGGCCGGCTGCTCCGCGGAGCTGCCGCAGAGCACAGCTGGCTGCGGAGGATTCTGGGGGGGAGGAACAGATCGCCTCCCCCCCATCGAGGATTCCGGGGGGAGGGACGGAACGCCTCCCCCCCCCACCATCAACATAATCCGCGAAAGGTAAGTGACTTTCGTACATCCCTAGATGGATCTCTCCCTGGGCTTCTCCATAACCGAAGCCTGCTCAGGCAGCGGCAAACATATTTGGTGAGTGATTGCACATAGAGGATATTACAGAGAAGACTGTTTAATCTTGCAGGTGAAGGCAGAAAAAGAAATTAATGCCTGAACAAACTCAAATTAGAGATAAGGCATTTAATTGTTTGCGGCGAGGGCAATTCATTACTGAAACAGGCAAATCAAGGAGGTGACGGCTTCTCTGACATTTGCAGCTCCCAAACTGGAGCTAGATTCTCTCCTAAGGAATACATAGCTAGCCGGCGCAAGCCAGATAAAGCGCGCGCACACACACACACACACACACACACACAACGAGGAAAGGAAATTAATTTGGTGCTGCTGGGTGATTCTATTGGTCCCTTTTTTGACCTCAAAATCTGTTAACAGTTTGGGAGAAAGTGGCGATTCATCCAAAGCCCAATCCTCCCTTTCCAAATTGGGAACAAGAGAACTTTTAATGCCATGCCTTCCCTTATATCATGCCACGTCAAAGCAGTGCAGGGACATTTTCAAGGTCTGGGGCCTGAACCAAGAACTGCATTTTCCAAGTCAGAGGCCTAACCTCAGAAGGACCTGGGACTGTGTAGGTCTCAGAGCCCTCTATGGGTGCAGAAGGAAACGGGGGCCTGACTGGAAGGCAGAACGGAGCCTTTGAGTTGGTCTACATACTATTGTAGTTGCCTGCAGTGGTGTAGTGGAGCCAGGGCTTATAGAGATGCAGTGTCAGCACTTTTTTATTAGCAAGGATTCTGATACGATCTGGCATGCCCCACAGGCTTCCCTGTTCCTTATGAGCTTAGGTGCAATCCTCACAGTAGTGAGGGGATATGAATTTTCCTAGCATATTGTTCCTTGTTGTAATGTCAAGAATTGTGGGGTGTTTTGGTCTTGAATGGGCAATGAAGACCCATTAGCTTTACAAAAGACCTGCTCCTAGCAGATGAAAACTCCCAGAATTGGTTTGTTGATGTGGATCAACACAGCATGGCCATGGGAACCATCATGATGAGTGGCTGCACCTCAGAATTTACCACCACACCACTGTTTGCCTGGTCAACAGAGCTGTGTATTTTGCCTGCTCCATTACAACTCTGGCTGAAACACTCACCTAGCTCCAGAAACTCAGGATGAGCAAGCAGAAGGCTGCTTACCCCCCAAACAATTCAAGCCCTCTCATGAGAAACCATAGATCAGTGAAAGAGGAGCTGTAGTTCAGTGGTACAACACATGCTTTGAATGCAGAAGGTCCGAAGTTCAATTCCCAACATCTCCAGTTAGGGCTACAAAAAACTCTTGTCTGAAACCATGGAGAGCTGCTGCCAGTCAGTGTTGACAATACTGGTCTAGATGGACCAATGGCCTGACTAGGTTAAAGGCAGCTTCATGTGTTCTTAAGAGGTTGACTCGAATATCAGAACCTCTCCAGAGGAGGTTTTAAGAACATCCATCTAGTCCAGCATTCTGTTCACACAGGGGCCAAGCAGCTTCCCCCAGGAGATTCGCAAGCAGGACATGAATGCAACAGCACCCTCCCACCCATGTTCCCCAGCAATGGGTGTCCAGCAGCATACTGCCTCTGATACTAGAGGCAGCATCAGGACTAGAAGCCATTGATAGCCTTCTCCACCTTCAGGAATTTGTCCATTCCCTTTTTAAAGCCATCCAAATTGGTGGCCATCACTATGTTGGGCCCCATAACCCTATGGACCCCCAGTGGGGTAAGAAGTACCTTGGCAGCCATGATGAGGTAGCAGGCAGCAGTGGCAGCCCCGTTGGCAGCAGCGGTGACTCTCTCTCCTTCTCCAGCAGTGTTAGCAGCATTCTCCTCTTTCCCCCATCTTCCTGCATGCTTCATCCCGCTCTAAAGAAGATTCTGCAAAGGTGTAAAACTCACCACATCTTTGTCCATTCAGAATGAAGCACAGGGTGGGTGGGCTTGCTTGTGTGTGCAGTATTTATAGCCCGTCCTATAACAAAGTTCTCAGGACAGCTCACAACGAGGGGGGGGGGTGTTTTTTTTACCATAACAAGGGGAGTAGATGAGCAGTATCAAATCAGTTACAGAAGGATGAGGGAAGGAAGAGACAGAGACACCACTAAAGAAGGAGAGAGAAACACACCAGCAATTGATGGAGCCACCAGCTATTGATATCAGGAGCCTTGGTCTGAAGGCTTGAATTTGGGTACATCCCCACATGGCCCTAGTCTGACCCTGGTTGCCATTTTAATTAAGTGTTCATTTAATGCAATTTCCAATAGGTGTCACATCACCACTTTTTTGTAAACTCTGCATTCCATGGGTATCAGGCAGTGTCCTGTCTCAGACACAAAGTTCACCCGCTGCCAATATCTTTCAGCTTACCCATCATCATACATGTGTACATGGAGGGGTAAGGTGAGCTAAGGCTAGACCATCACACCCAATTGCCAAAGTGTCAGGATAAGGCAGGAATGAAATCTGCTCAAGTAGCTGATGAGATGCTCCAAGTAACAGTGGAGGTTGAAACAGATAGAAAGCATGCCTGCGTGCAAGCAACTTCAACCCAGCTTTCCAACTTCTGCAGTCCAAAAACATTGTAGCAACTTTTCCTAGTAAGATCCAAACCAAAATTCTTTTTCTGTCATGTCCCTGCGTTCACATTGCCCAAACTGTTTCTTGCTGTCTTCTCCAAATTTGGAGATGCAATTGGTTAATGGGTATTCAAGAACCTTCATCAGGATTTCTCTACTAACATCTGAGCCCTATTCAGTACCCATGTGGCAATAGCAGACTTATTGGGACTCACTGTTGCCTTGAGTAAACCAATTGTGCACCCCAAACATATCAAACACTCCTGGAGCCTTTTGGGTGTCCCCAGCCAACCAAGGATCACTCAGAGAGAGGGGTAATTTTGAATAACCAAAGAAAATATTAATAGCAATATATTCTGTTTGTATCTTCAGATCATACTTCCCCATTGTTTTATTCTCCCCAGTTCCCTTAGCCTGTTAAGCTACTATTCATTGAAGAGAGCAGAAAACATACAAATCACCAAATAAAAATCCACCGAGTGCAATGGGGAACCAACGTATGCTAGGTTGGAAATGTATGGACTTTGGCTGCAGATTGCATTCAGGGTCTGTGTTCAGTTCTGGGAGGTGCGAACTGGATATCTTGGCCCAAAATGAACAGAAACAAAGTTCTTATGCTGGCTGGCCATTGTGGGAAATAGCAGACTGAACCATGTAGGCTTTTGGTCTGACCCAGCCAGGCTCTTCTTATGTTCTTATGTGCACCTGGTGTCTGAAAAGGTGCAGTCCCCTTCTCCCCCTCAGGATCACCTCATTCTGCTGCATCTGTAGACCAGGTCTGAGATTCCTTTGTAGGTTATCAAGAGATGTATTTATTTATTTATCCATCCATCCATCCATCCATCCATCCATCCATGTATTTGAAGCATTTATATCCTGCTCTTCAATCTAAAGACTTTCAGAGCAGCTTACAAAAATCAGCAATCAAACAGTCCCTGCCCTCAGGCTCACAATCTAAAAAGACATGAGATGAGACACAAAGAAAGGGATGGGGGGGCGGGCAGAAAGCATGATGGAGATGCTTAATTCAGTTGCCCTAGTGGACGGGAATATAACAATTCAACTCAGCTTGGCACTGCATCTGTTGCTCATTTGTGCTTTGCTGGCCTATTCCTCTTTTCTTACTTCTCTTCTGCAGTTTCTCTTCTTTTGAGTTTGAGCCTAATTTGTTTCTTTCTCCCTCCCCTCCAATCAAGATGTTCCTCAGAAGCCGTTCTGGTGGCTGTTCCTTAATGACAAGGGCAGTAATGGCAAACGAGCTTTCCACAAAGACAACATGCCCATCACAGCTAGATCTTCGACTATGCTCTCAGTTCATGCAAGTGAGTCCCAACAGGCCTGGAAGGTCCCCATGTCAACTGGGTGTGGGTGCACAGGCTAATACAACCCAGAATCCTCTGCAATGTCTGCAATCCTCTGGAGTATCATGGCAGACATGCAAAGGTTCCTCAGCAGTCTAGCTCATGTTGAAGGAGTTCCCTGAAGGTAGAAAGCTCTGGATCATCCCTTAATGCCAGAGAGGCAGAGTGCAAATAAAGATGAAGCTGCTTGGTCTGAGGAAGGGAATAACACTCACTGACCTTTCAAGGTTTTATTCTCAATTCCCTTTGCCTAGAACTTTTCTCCTTGTTATCCAGATGGGATGCATTTTGGATGTTTTACAAAGCTCCTGAGGGATACTAGCAACTTAGGATCAGCATTTTAAGCTTGGTTCAATTTCTGTTTTCTTGTAGAGTCCCCGGGGAACATCACAAAACTTTTATTGGGAAGAGAGCAACTGTGTAGAATAAAGAGCCTTTCGCAAGGCTAAGACTTCCTGGCCCTGAAAGTGATAAGGAATTATATAGTAAGACATTCAGCAGGATTGGCTGTGGTTTGGGACAAGTTTGAAGGGAGTTTAGATGCTCCAAAAGATGTATGAAAGCCATGAGCATTACAGCTGCACTCAATACTCTTGTTTCATTTTTCAAACCACAATTAATGTTTTCAGGGGGTAAATATTTCTTCCAAACACTTTGTGAAAATATTCACCTTTTGACATCCTGTTTGGTGCTATAGTTCCCCCTAGCTCCTTCTCCTTTGGTGCCTTTCCCTTCCTGGTTACTATTACTTATGTGTGTGTGTGTGGAGGGGGAGGGATTAGTGACATCTGTGATGCCAGTTAAACAGGGATCATGTACTAAATAGAACAACAACGTTTCGGAAAATGGCAAATTAGATTTGCCTATGTGATGGTGTCACTGAGTACAAATAAAGTCAATTGAGGAGAGTTTAGTCCTGGTTTAGTCTCATCCTGCTGATCACATGTGCCCATAGACTTATACGCAAAATAGAGTGGTGAATCTTGCATATAACCCTATGGACACATAGACTTATATGCAAGGTTCATGACTCTATTTGAGTATAAGTCTATGGGCACCTCCTCCCGATCATTTTTTTTTTTTTTTTTTAAGACATGGCAATTGGCAGGGACAAGGAGGAGGCGAACGGCTCTGGCTGGCAAGAAGCAGCCGAGTGCTGTTCCGCCTCCAGTCCTCCTGGAGCAGAGGTAAGTGGTCCCGATCCGCTGGAGATTCCTGAGGCTGGATTCCAAAGAATCCAGCCTCATTTGAATCTGCAGTGGATTTCTCTGACATCCCTAAGGAGGAGGCGGTACAGGGCTGAGAGGTGGAGCTCTTTGCTTTTAGAGTTTTTCTGGAAAAAAATCAAACTTCAGCTGTGTGGGACGTGCACTCTGCATCTGCTCAGAGACACTTTCCATCTATTCTTGTTTTGTATATTCCAGGGTTGAACCCTGCCAGTGAAAACAAAGCCCCTGGAACAAATTTAGCCACATGCTGGGGACAGAGCAGATGACTTGGGTGACACGGGCTGGAAACACACCTCCTTATCAATATGAAATTGTCCGAGAGCTTTGTTCAAATCAGGAGGGGAGGGGGAGGAATATCAGAAGAGAAACTGCCAAGCTGGGAGGGTAGATTTCATAACCTGGATTCTAGAAATGAGGCCCAGGCCCAGCCCAAGTTCTCCTTTATGCAGCATTACACAGAGGTGATGAGAAATTATCCTGGTGGAGCATAAGCATTAGGGTGGTGATGTTGAGGCACACCTGAGCAGAGATGAAGCACGGTAGAATGGAAATGGGGAACAGGGGTAGAGAGAAGGATAAAAAAGTAGGGCTGTGCATGGACACCCCCCCCCACTTCACTTCTGATGCAGCTTCAGACCCTCTGACTCAGCCCCACTTTGATCCAGACTGATTCGTGTCCCTCTGCTTCAACTCAGTTCCCGATCCAAAGTGAGATTTTGATTTTGATCCGGATCACTCGGTTTGGGCATTTTCCCATTGATTTGCATGGGAAAACACAAATGGCCATAACTTTTTCAGTTGTCATGATAAATACATGGAACTTGGAGGCCTCTCTGCTGACATTGAGGGGATCCCACCTGCCAAATTTCAAAGAGTTTGGCTCACTATGTTTTGTGCTAGGTGCAGAATTCAATTCTGCCACCTCAGTCTAGCACATCATCCTGTGAAATGGGCAGATTACCTCTTACAATCACAAATGCGGGGGGAGAGGGCTTCCAGAGCAGATGGTGCTTCCAAAGAGTCCCCACCCCCATAATCTCATTTTATAAGAATTAAGCACTGCCCCAGTGCTTTCTCTCTGGTCTCTGTCTTAACCTGAAAATCCGTAGAAGGCTGCAGAAGTGCCCAGTGCCTTCACTTTAAAGAGTAAATGTGATCAAGCAACTTTATGTTGCGCCATATAATCTTGACACCATTCACTGCTGTGAGACCATTTCCTAGCTGTGCTTGCTCAGTCAACTGTCCTTTCTCAGTAGGTTTTGAACTGTGGGCACACTACGGCATGAAAGTTTATCTGGAGGTAATTACAATAGCATAGTACACACCATTTGAAGACTCCAGCTTCCCACCCTTCCTTGTAATATCTGCCACCTTACAAGGAGGGTATTCTGGAGGATGTAGTCCTCTGGGTTTGGGTGCAATGCATTGTGGGTGATTAAAGGTGTGTCTTGTTTTGTTTTTGCAAAGAACTGTGGGATTGGCACAGTAACATATTGAAAGTTGGGCTGGATGATGGGAAGTTCACTTCTTTTTCTATGCTGTAGGCTGTGCACACTTACTTGAGAGCAAGCCCCATCGAAGTAACACAGTTTGGAGTCACCTCTGAGTGAATTGGATAGGAATAGGATCAGTCTGTAAGAATTCCAGTCTTGCCTGCCTGGAGTTCAAGATCTGATCCCAAAATGATTTCGGGTTTCTTTAGCCATGTATTGTGTTGTTGTTTTTTCACACTCTTTTTGTAATATCATAAGAACATAAAAGAATAAGAAGAGCCGTGCTGAATCAGACCCAAGGCCTACCTAGTCCAGAATTCTGTTCCCACAGTGGCCAACCAGATGCCTCTGCGAAACCTACAACATGAGTGCAACAGCACCACCCATGTTCCCCAGCAACTGGAATACTTAGGCATATTGCCTCTGATCCTGGAGGGAGCATATAGCCTTCATGACTAGTAGCCATTGATAGCCTCATCCTTCATGAATGTGTCTATTCCCCCTTTAAAGCTATCAGAACTGGTGGCCATCACTGCATCTAGAGGTAGAAAGTTCAGCTATGCGCTGTGTGAAGAAATACTTCCTACGAGGGACGGTTACAACAGCTGGGATTGTTCAGCTTGGAAAAAAGGAGGGCAAGGGGAGACATGATAGAGGTCTACAGAATTAGGCATGGGGTGGAGAATGTGGAGAGGGAGACCTTTTTCTCCCTCTCTCGAAATACTAGAATCATCCTATGAAGCTGATCCGTAGGAGATTCAGGACAGATCAAAGGAAGTATGTTATTTGATCTGTCCTGAGTCTCCCACCATTCAGCTTCATGAGCTGACCCCTGGTCCTAGTGTGATGAGACAGGGAGAGAAATGTCTCCTTAATCATTTTCTCCATACCATGCATAATGTTGTACACCTCGATCATGTCTCTCATCCCATTACTTTTTTTTTCCTATGCCAAAAAGCCCCAAATGTTTTAACTTCTCCTCGTAGGAGAGTTGCTCCATCCTTCTTATCATTTTACTTACCTTTTTCTGCAACATCTTTGGCTCTGCAATATCGCTTTTAAGGTGTGGTGATCAGAACTGCACATAGTATTCAAAGTGTGGTGGCACACTTTACAATATAGACAGGTTTATCATCTCAGGTTGGATCCTACCAGCCACTTGCACTAAGTTACTTCAAGCATGTCATTTGTTCAATCCATGACTTATCTTGGCATGAAAATGTTGGAAACCTTGAGCTGAGTCTCTTTTTTTCACTTTCAGTCTCACTTCAGCCTCCGATTACCCTTCAATTGTGTAAACAGGCCAGAAATTGAAACAAGTTAAGAGGCTAGTTATGTCAGGGTAACTGATTGTATAGACGAGCACGTTCCTATCACCCCCCCCCCCCCGGGCAATAGATGTAAGCAGTGCATGTTTTGGATGGAAGCCTGGGAAAACCTCAGACCTCTGAAAATCAGATACCTACCAGCACCTAGAAACTAGGACTAGTTTTATCTCTATATCAGAACAAAGTTTGCTGCTAAGGGTGGCAGGGGCTGGTGGAATTCATTGACTTTGCATTTAAATGCAAACATCTCACTTCCTGAACCAATACATGAACCAAAATGCAGTTATACTTCAATATTCTCACTTTTCCAAATGTTGCAATGCAGTTCTCTGTTTTTTAAAGTGAACAAAATGCATATATTAATGAAAGCAACATACAAGCACACATTTTATTAGGGGAAATGGTTTGAAAAAGTGTCTATTAGGCAAACTTGCATACAGAAATGCATGTTCTAGGAGAAATGCACACAAAAATGTGCATGGATTTTCATACAGACATAAAAAAAAAGCACACTGATGCAGAAATGGGACGAAATGAACTTAAGGTTAGAAAAATGAGATACTGAGCAAAACAAAAATTGACAGATTTGTCCATCGTAAGAACATAGGACGTTGCCTTATCATCCTGAGTCTTAAAACTGGTCCATCTCAGCCAATATCATCAACGCCAACTGGCAGTGGCTCTCCAGGGTTTCAGGCAGGCATTTTTCCAGCCCTATCTGGAGATGCCGGGCATCGAACCTGGGACTTCCTGCATGCAAAGCAGGTGCTTTAGCACTGAATTCCACACCAGCACCAACGCCCATCGCCATCATGTGGCATTCCTAGGCAGCTGCTAGGGTCCCATGCCCTCACAGCAAACCTGTCTGGGACCCTCATTAAAAAAAAGAAAAAAAATCTGTTGGCAGCAGACCGTGGTATGTGGCTGGGAGCTGCCATTTTAATTCCCTACAATGCACTGGGGTAATGCTACGTTTTGCACATTGTGGGAAATTAAAATGGTGGTTCCCAGCCACTCAGAGCCAACTTCTACCACCATCAAATAAAACCACCAGGGCTTATCAAAATGGTACCTATGTTATACGAGAGAACCCACCAGAGGGCCCATCACATGCAGAACTCTGTCCCAAGGGAGGCTAGGTTTACTCCCTCTCTGCTGTTCTTCCGACAGCAGGCAAAGATTGCTTTACTCAAGAAGGCCTTTGGCCTGTAAGTGAGTCTGAAGGTTGGGTGCTATTTCTGTTCTGTAATTGTTGCTTTTTTATTGTATTTTAAAGTGTTTTATTGTTTTAATCTATTTTAAATTATTTTTGAAAGCTTCCTTGCCACTTTTTGGTAGAAAGGCAGGGTATAAATTAAATAAATAAATAAAAAAATAAAATAAGTGCTGTGAACCCTCTCAAACCTGGAGCCACCCCTACCAGGAACGAGCCAGATGAAGCTGCTCAAGATTGATGGTCACACTCCAAAACCCTCCTCATTCATCTCCTTCATCTCCAGGGGTGAGGTTGGTGGGGACAAGAAAGAAGGCCTAGTTAGACTGTTCAATAGTTACACATGGCTCAAAATGGTCACAATTTCCACCATCAGAAAAAAAGAATATAAACTACGTGGAGTGCTGGTGCAGAGTAGCGGTTGAACTGTTGGACTGGGACTCAGGAATCCTTGATTCTTATCCCCACTCAGCCATGAAGCTCACTGGGTGACTTTGGGCCAGTCACTGACTCTCAGCCTAACCTATCTCACAGGGTTGTTGTGAGGGTAAAATGGAGAGGAGGGGGACCATGTAAGCTGCCTTGGGTTCCTTCAAGAGGAAAAAAGAGTGGGAATAAATGTAATGTACAGATATTCTCTACTGTGTTCCACAGCCTTTTCACAGATCACTTGATTGGAGCTTGTGGGACACCAGTGGTCTGCAGACCAAAAGTTGAGAACCTTTTCTTTAGAGGTTCCTGAGAATGCTTGGTATGGCCCACTATGCTGGTGGACTCTGGGAAGTACGCATTTCCAGCAGGAGTCTTTTGGGAACCCTCAAGCAAAATTTAATGTAGTGCATTAGATTATTCTGCAGAATTATCTTGGATGATTTTATCCATCCCTAATTGCAGTGGTGTGATGCCTGGCTCCACAGAACCATCTAGCATTCTGGAGTAATCACCTGTCAGCCCAAGAGGGAGGGATTTCTTCCAAACACTGAAGTCCCCTCAGGCATTTTTTTTCTCTTGCTCCCAAAGATGCAATCTCCAATTCCATTAACCTCTTTCTGCAAATAATGCACAAGTGGGCTGGAGATGACAAGCAGACGCCAAAGAGTAGGAGTCTGTCACTCTGCAAAAAGCAGAACATTTTCTCCTCCTGCTGCCGTCACAACAGCCTCAACTCAGAAGGACACAGAACAGGAAAAATAGGGGGTCATGATTAACAGTTCCCATTGCTGTCAGTGTCTGGGGAATTGACTCAGAATGGCTTTAGACAGGGCTATAGAAATTGCACAGAGATAAACAGATCAGTTGGCATACCTGAGACATCACTTGCACAAACAAAGGCCATTTGACATGATGATTCATTTACTTAATTATTTATGAACATGCAAAGCTGCCTTATACTGAGTCAGACCATTCCTACTACAGTCCCACTACAGTCTCCTTTGACAGGCAGTAGCTTGCTGGGATCATGTCAAAAACCATTTTCAGTCAAAAATGGAGACTCTGGGGAGAGCTAGGGACGTTGGAGGAATCTGGTTGGGGGGTAGAACTCAGCAAGTTTTTGTTAGCTCAGTTCCCAAGACTCCAGCTCATGGATCCCTGACCTGGCCTGACACAGTGTATGCCAAGTCAGAGAAGCACACAATTTTTTATATTTTTTTTTAAATTGTGCAAATCACAACTTGTGCAAAATTGCAGGTATGAGTATTTACAGAAATCGCAATTTGACCAAAATTATGGCCATAAATAATGTAATTTCCACAAAATTGTGGGCATGAATAGTTATTTATGCCTGCCATTTTGTGCAAAATGCACTATTTATGGCCACGATTTTGCTCAAATCACCATTTCTGTAAATATACATGCCCATGATTTTGTGCAAACTGTGACTCATGGATGAAAAAGAAAACGTGGGGAAGTTCCTGAGTTTCGGGAACTGACCTGCCCATTGGCTCACAAATGCTCACTGACTTGGTGGTGCTGTGGGGATCTGTCAAGCCGAAAGCGAACAGCATTTCCCTGTGACAGCCATCCCTAGGGAGGGCCAAAGTTTTACAAGCCTCCTCATCTTTTTTTGCTGCTGCTACTGCAGCAACAATCTGTGTCATCATCTGGGCAGAAGTAATTATTACACCCCCTTCTACTGTTGAGCACCATTTCCACACAGACCCATGCCCCGAGTCTCCAGAGTGAGGGCAGGAAGTGTTGCCTTCACTCTGATTTGGCTTCATGATGTCACATCAGTCCATCGTGTCATCATAAAGCGATCAGAGAGGGGGCAATACTTCTTGCCTTGACTCTGGATCATCGTGGGAACAAAATGATACCTGTCAGAAGTGGTGGCTCCAGGTTTTGGAGGGCCTTTGGGCTGGACACCCTCAGTGGGCCCCCTCCCTCCGTGAGTCCACATTCTCACCACCATTGTCACCAGCTGCTCTGGTCCCTCCTCCTCTTTCTCATCATTGCTGCCACTTGCTTGCTTGATAGGCAGAGAGCCAGGGAGCAGGAAGGCATTGGCATCTAATGTTCCTCCTCCTCCCCCTCCCCACCACCATTATTAGGGTGACCACTTGCAAATTGCCAAAAAAGAGGACAAAAGGGGATACTGGTCTGTATAAAGTTTGTATATGCTAATACATATGCAAATTTAGAAACAATTATAATTTAAATAGAAATACAGTACATCTAAGATAGTGGGGAAGACTGTGACCAGGTGACCAGTTGACCTGTGTATCTTGCTCAGTCTGCTGTCCAGGCACTGTTGATGGGCAACTTCAAGGCCCGGCTCTTCCTTCAGTGGGCTCTTTATCTGGGCTTGCTCCCCTGCTGCATCGCCACCAAGATTATTTTGCTCTACCTCTTTTCAGGACATGGAAACTCATAAATAAAGCCTTGGATTTAAAGCAAGACTAAAATCTTATTTGAAAGGATTTGCTTTCTCTTTCATTTATTTTCCTCCCTCAAATGTAGTTTTATTAACAAGTCTGTTCAATCAGAACGGGAACTCAAGCCTCTGAGCTTAAAAGGTTTGTTTTTCTGAGCCATTGGTTGGCTGGATCTTTTTTCCCCTCCTCCCCCCTCCTCCTCCCCCTCATACTTTGTTGCTTCATTTTTTTCTTTCTTCTTCAGCACATTCTATTAAGTACACTTTTTCATCAGACACTGATTTCTTTTTTTCCTAATATGCAGGGGTATTTCAATCACAGGGCTGGTTCCCCCCCCCCTTTTTCTCTCAGAGATGGAGGTAAACTCCCCACCATTCCCTGGATTCCTGTTTTAAATTAGTTTTACACAGTGGTGGATGATGGGTTGTGGTGGCAAGAGGGAGGGAGGAGCAATTTTTCTGACAATATAATAACATTTGAAATTACAACCTTATTGCTCTACAGCGAGATCATAACAACAACAGTGGGATGTATCTGTAGGGTGTAATATCAGTTGGGTGCTATTTCACGCTCCCCATATTCCTGGATGGGAAGAGATTCCAGCTTTGCCTGGCCAGTTTCTTCATAAGGAGAGTATTGGTAACTAATGGTGCCATTGTGATATTACATTTCTGTAGTGGCATCAGTGTATATGGTGCTTTATACAGAGCTCTTAAGCAAAACAAACGAAGTAGGTCTCTCTCCTAAGACGCGTACAGTCTACATGTTTGCATAAGGAGACCACCTTGCAAGGGAAGGGAGGACTGAGATGAGGGCAGCAGCAGAAGGATGTGTGTGCAAAAGGAACTGCATATGCTTAGACATAGTTCTGGACCAGGGCAAGGACTACAGGGTAAAGCCAAAAGCAGCATCACCGAAGAGGCAGGTTATATGTGTGCTTTTAAGGCTTGGAAGGAAGAAAGGAGAAATATGGATATTCTGGGAGGAAGTTCCAGGCAAAGAGTGTGGTGGGTAATCATCCCTTCTATTTCTGATTCAAGCTGTGCTGTGCTTGTGTGTATATAGTCAGAACCACACTCCATCCATGTACAACAGGGAGGTGTCAGCAGACTTAGGGTAACCCCAGTGAGGTTTGCAGAATATCAAAATATCAGCAGAAAAAAGTCTCAGTGGGGTGAAATAAAACTCCAAACAGCATCATGCTATCTCAGTGGCACTGAATGTTGAGTGAGTGAGAGGCAAAACCACCCCACCCCCCAAACCCAACAAGATGGAAGGGGTGAAATACTATGGAGTGGCTGGAGCAGGGAGATAGAGGGCTTTTCTACATGAGGCATTTATCATGCACTTGCCATTCCCTGTTCATGGTTGTTCTGACAACAATGTGACCTTACGGTTTCACTTCTGTGCCTAACCAGCACTTTTGGCAAGGTTGGGTGTGTGTTTTTTAGAGCAGGGAAAATGTGACATTTAATTGTGGAAGCGAAAGAAAGTGCCATTTCTTCTTGGATATTTGTGCTATTCTGCTATACTACAGTGACACCTAGAGGTTAGGTAGCAGAAAAAGCAGGAAAGGAAATGCTCCTCACATTCCGCTCAGATCTCAATTCTGCGACAAAACAGTAGATACGGTAATAGAAAGTAGATACAGCTGATTAACAGCCTTGTGTAGAAAAACTCAGAGATGGACAGATGGATGGATGAATGAGAGAGAGAGAGAGAGAGAGAGAGATGATAGACAAAGGGTAGAAAGAACCCTTTCATTGCCTGGATAGGTCATTTCCAGCTTCACACTGAGAAGTTATCTTAAATGTCCCCAGAGATGCAAGTGAGAGTTGTCCATAAAAATCAACTGAGAAATCTAAGATGTTAAAATATCTGGGACTAGGAACCAGTGTGTCCACCAATTCCTCCCTCCTCCCCTCTCCAAAGTACCAGTAAAGAGAAGAATTCCTGCTTCTCAGTGTGAAACGTTTAAAGACATAACCCTATTATCCGCACACATGACATCTTGTAGCTTATCATATTGGGGTTTCTAAAGTACACCGGCTACAACATCAGATGGAGTCTCCCAAGCAGCGGATGGGACTCCAGTGCTTTTTATTTTGTCTTTGAAAATCTCCTCTCTTTTTTCTCTTTTTTTAGGTTTAATAGGCTCACCTCCTGCCCCTGGACGCCTACACACAAGAGACGTACAGAAATGGAAATTTCCCTGCTGATTGCTGTGCCATACTGAAATTTAGATTTCATAAAACCTAATCATCTTCATTAGCATAATTTGGGTGGATTCGTTCCATATCTCAGTGACACGGTTGATTATTTATAGGGCCCAACAGCTGATTACAATTAACTTTGATTAATGAAAGGCTTTCTCAAAAGAACCCCACAACAACAGAAACAGAAAACCCTTTTTTTTCTACTTCTGCCATAATTTATAATGCAGATGCAGGGGTTTGAGTTGTTGTTGTTTTTTTAAGAGCAGGAAATAAATTAGACTAGATCATGAAACATGAAAGGGAACCATGAAAGGGGGTAAGAGAGAAACATATACTGGGTCCAGTTTCTCCACTGGCGACAATTGGTCGTGTTCCACCTCCTTTTTAGTCAAGGGAGCTATGCTAATTTATGCCTGCTAATGAGAATCAGTGTCGCACTTGCTTTCCTTCCCACCGTGCCTGCTCTGTACCATGTTAAATGCTAAGCTGATGGGGGGATGGGTTTTGTTTTTTGTTTTTAAAATTTATGTAGATGCGATGCGCAATGCCAATATTTATGTAGCTGGTGCATGCAAAGAGAGGATTGTGGAAGAAAAAAAATTCTGTGTTAGGAAGTGTCCAAGAATAAACAGATGCTTCCACCTCCAGGGGATTTTACCTTGACAGACAGATCTTGAGCCAGGCTAATTAAAACAAATATAATCACAATAACCCTGAGAATGGGAGATACTGAGGAACCGAAAGTAATGCCACTTTAAGTTCCAGGTAATGTCCACAGTGACTGAGCAGATCTTGGATTTGCAATGGATTAGTGCTATATGTGACAGATTTCAACCCCTCCCCCTCCCCTCATGACCACACCCACACACCCTTTGCTCATGAATATTTGGGGGAAATAGATTCCTCTCCCAGCCCTGAAGGTAGGAAATGGGGTACTGGGGTAGATAAAAAGGAAACCAGAGGTGGTCTCAGAAAGAGAGCACCCTCATCTGCCACATGACATCCACCAAAACACAAAAGTTCCAAAGTTCATCCTTTTCTACTTTTTTCCGAACATTGGTCTCTAAAACCTGGTTTATACAGGAAGAAGTAGAATCCTGTAGTGGTAGCATGGATGGTACCACTTCAGAGTGCAGGCAGGAATGCCATTTCTACTCTTCCCCCAAGTTAAGCAAAGGGCATCTCTACACCAGCCTAAAATCCTGCATTTAAAACAGGGCTTTCTGCTTCCGTTTTAAATGCAGGATCAGAACAGACTCCCTTTACACATGCTTCCTTTTCCCCACCCCCTTCCCCTTCCTTCTCCCCATATCTGAGTCTTCCATTATCTTTCATTGATCTTGCTCCTCTTCTTGCAGCTTTTACTCTTTTCACGGAGGAAACTGAAGTGGAACACAATGGGGTAATTTGATAGCTCATTATCTGCCATCTATTTAAAAATGGAACAAAGGGCATTTAGTGCAGGAGATGCCTTGAATGATCACGGCATCATATAAAGAGCCTGCAAACTTCCGTGAAGAAGAAATTTCAATTGCAGGATAAAAGCTCAGTGTGAAAACAAAATCAGAACAACCCCCCTGGCATGTAAAACGTTAGCTCAACAAACTGAAATGTTTTCACATAACCTTCTCCTTTGGTGCTAGTTTTCTCTCTCTCTCTCTCTCTCTCTCTCACACACACACACACACACACACACTAGGGACGGCGGAGAATTTCTCCACGAATCTTCAGGAGGCCGAGCGCTGAGGCATTCGGCCCCCCGAAAGTGTTGGGGAAATTCTCCGCCGGCCCCCCGCCCCCCCCCCGGGATGGGACTTACCTTCAGCGAATGTCCCTCTCGGCGGCGGGTCCTGGCGGCGGTTCGGCGGCGGTTCGGCGGGGGCAGGGGCGGCGGCCGGTCTCCCGACCGGCTGCCGCTGCCGCCATTACAAAATAAAAAAGTAAAAAACAAAAAACACACACCCGTGATAGGCGATGTGACGATTTACGTAGCCTATCATGGCTAGATTTCCAAAGTCAGCCATGATAGGCTACGTAAATCGTCACGTAGCGTATCACAGGTGACTTTGGGGGAAAAAAAAAAGTGCCTATGCAAATTAGGGGTGCACGAAAGTCCCTTACCTGTCCTCGAAGCTTTTTGCGGTGGGGGGGAGGCGCTTCGCTGCTCCCCCCGTGAAGTTCAGGCTGGGGGGGAGGCTTCCCGCCTCGCCCGGCCGAAATTCAGGCCGGGGAGGAGGCGCCTCGCCTCGCCCGGCCGCGAACTAAAAAGTTAAAAAAAAAAAAGGCCCCGTGATAGGCTACATGACGATTAACGTAGCCTATCACAGCTAGATCTGCAAAGTCAGCCATGATAGGCTATGTACATCGTCACGTAGCCTATCACGGGTGACTTAAGAAAAAAAAAGCGCGTACGCAAATGGCGGCCCCCATAGGGAGCCGCCATTCGCGTTCCTGAATTTCAGCCAGGCGAGGCGGGACACCTCCCCCCCCTCACCTGAACTTCGGGGGGAGAAGCGAAGCGCCTCCCCCCCACCGCGAAAAAAGCTGCGGGACAAGGTAAGTCCCTTTCGTACATCCCTAACACACACAGAGGATCATTCAAAAGTGTGATTTCCCCTATGTGCAGCCTGCAATTCTTACCACCTCAGGACGGCACCACCTCATTTTGCTTCATGTCTTTGTATCTCTTTTAAGGCATTTGTTTCCCCCTTACTTCTTGCTTGCTCCACCTTTCTCTTCCACCTGGGCTTCTCCTGACCCTTTGCTCTGGGACCTAAGGCTGACTCAGTTTCCCACAGCTTCCCATAATCCTCCTGTCCACTTAAACCAATCCTCCACTTAAGGAGTAATTATGCCATATGATATTCTAAACACCAGGTTAGCACGGGGAGGGAAAAAAGCTGCATTCATTATAAAGCCTTCTCCAATCTGAAATACTCCCCTCATTAGGAAAGTTAGTAGCATAAGTTCTAACAGCAAGGCTTAATTTTTAAAATAAACAATGCTGGGGCTAGAAGTCTTCCTGTGCAACCTTCAATTTCCATTTGTCCTCTCCTTTCTGTTTTTCTGCCTCCTATTCATGCCAGCTGCCACCTCACAGCTGATAGGGGAGCACTTTTTGATGCTGCCTAGCAACCACTGCATCTTTAGCATCCTCGCTGGACCCTGTGAAATGTCTAGGCCTGAGCTGTATCACAGTAGCCTGTCAGTAGGGGATGGGAAGAACTATTAAGGGGTGAGAGGGCCTCTTTCGTAAGCTGCTCAGGAACTCAGGCAGAATCATTACCTTGGAGCAAATGTCTCATTTGTACAATGCACCAGCAAGTCCTGTGTGAGTAAAGGACAACATCTTCTCACATGACAGAAGGCCAAATGAGTAGCAAAGCATGCACACACTGCTGCCTGGATCCATTCTGTTGTGTACCATGCACACTGTTTTCAACATCCAGTACTCAAAATAATTCCCATGCATACGTTTCCTTAAATCCACATTTCTACCCACTGCTATGATGCCAGCAGAAAGGAATGTGTTAGAATGGTAACAGGCCTGTAAATCAAAGCTCTAGGTTTCCTCAAGGACAGGCCCACTGAGACCTCAGAGAAGGAGGAGTGGTCCCTGTTGTCCTGGAAGACTGGAAGAGTGGGCAGTGTGTATTCAGGCACTGCAGATCAATCATGCCCTTATGCACAATTCAGCCTCCTAATTCCCCATTTCCCCTCTTCCCTTGAAATAGGAGAAATCCTACTGCAGGCCTTTAAGAGTCCTTCCACAGAGATGTATATAACCCTGTTTAATCAAATTGTTTAGTTATCAACACTAGGGATGTATGGATTGTGTAAACTCCATTCCATCTATGTTTCACAGATTGTTAGGCGCCTTTCATTCTGTCTTCCACCCATCAGTGGAATGGGATTTCTTTTTGTTCCTGAATGTGTGCAAAATCACACATGTGAAAAAGTGCAAATTCCCCCCAAATGCACATTTTCACACTTTAGCCTATGGGGGAAATGCACATTTTTGGCCAAGTTTTTTTTTTTTTGCATATTTTTCTACAACAAAATTTACGCAAAATGCAGAAAAGTTAGAAAACTGGCCGCAAGCCTCTGGAATAAACCTGACAGGGGGATAGCCAGTCTGCTCTGGAATCCATGGGTCAGGTTCATGAAAATCCAAACTAATTTGATTCTGTTGTGGATTTGTCTGACATCCCTAACCAACACCCATGCAGAGCCTGATTACAGTGAAAGTGCAACAGACAACACAGCAGGACCTGGGGACCAAGATGTGGACAGATAAAATATCCCATGGATGGATAAAATACTCAGTAGCTGACAGCCATGTTGACAGCACATGGCAGACACATTTTTGTACATGGAGAGTTTATAATATAGGGAGAGGCCTTAAACTGAGTCAGGCTATTGGACCAGTTCCATCACCTTTGTTGGCAGAAGCTCTTCAAGATCTCAGGAACGCATCTGTCCCAGTCCTACTCTCCAAGATCCTGAGAGCCAGTGTGATATAGTGGTTAGAGTGTTGGACTAGAACTTGAGAGATTCGGGTTCTAGTCCCCACTCAGCCATGATGCTCACCGGGTGACTTGGGGCCAGTCACAGACACTCAACCTACCTACATCACAGGGTTGTTGTGAGAATAAAATAGAGACAAGGAGGACCGTGTAAGCCACCTTGGGTTCCTTGCAAGAAGAAAAAAAGGTGGTATATAAATGTAGTAAATAAATAAATGAAGATTAAAGTGTGAAATGGCAGTTAGCCTCTAAAAAGAGAGGGGTCGGGGTTAAAACCTAATTAGCCATATTTCCATATAAATATGGAAGTCCTTCATCCCACTTCCCCAACCTGGTACCTTCCTGCCAGCATGGCCAATGGTCAGGAATTCTGGGAGTAGTGGTCCAAAACATCTGGAGAGCACCAGGCTTGGGAAGGCAGCAATGGTAAGAGAAATGCACTTTGAACACCCTCACAGAAACTCTTTTCCTTTTTTATTATACTTTGCAAGAAGCCGATTATTATGATGGGTGCTCGGGCCTAATGATGACATTAACAGCATCAACTGCAGCATTTTATAAGAGGGTTTTAAAAAACAAAAGGGGGGTCCACATGCCTGTTCCACATGCCTTTTATGTATGCAATACCAACTGCAACAATTACCCCCTTTTGCAGTCAGAGGTGATTATTTAGTAAGGGCAACCATCCCTCAAGAAAGCAGCCACATTGCTCAGTTTTCATAAATCATGCAGCTTCCCTGTGCTGTCCAGGCAAAAAGAACCAGAGATAATTTTTCAGTAGGGACAAGCAGAGCTGCTTGAGTGTAGTTGTATGAGTCAGAGAATATCCCCCCCCCAAAAAAGAAAACCCTTTGCTTTGTACTCATGATCTTGAAGACAAGATGCATGCACCTCAGTTTGCCGTTCTTGTGCAATGGGTTGCTGCTATAACAGACAAGTGTGAATTAAAGGAACTCTGTTGTATGGGTCAGAAATACCATGCTCTGCTTTGAACTGATGATCTAGCTGGATCCGCCTGCTGTGACTCCTTGGCTCTGCCTGCCTTGAGCTGCTCTGCCCTCTGCCCCACCAACAGCGATGGGCACCAGCCACCACTGTTGAAGCTAATATTTCAAATCTTTGGGCTCGGTGGCACAGGTTTTTTTTTTTTAAAAAAAAAAACTTGGAGTGCTTCTCTTCTCCCTACCCACTCTCCAAATAATCCATTTACTCTCTCACTGTAACTCCTGCCCCCCCCTTTTTTTCTACTGCCAAATGCTGGTGGATTTGCTCCTGTGTGCATGCGGCAATGCTCTTCCCTGTCTGCGTGCTGTCTATCCACTGAGCCGGCCACTTACTCAGCATGGGAGCCGTCTCTAATTCCTTCTCCCCCAGCGGGTGCCCACTGGGCTGATAGGCTCTTTATGCTTGGTCGTGTTCTACATCTTCAAATACTCCCTCTGCTATTTAGCAACCAGCCTCCAAGGATCATCTTGCACTTCTTACTGAGAGACCAGCTGCTGCTTTCTTCCCCTGGGGGCAGACTCTAAAAAGGAAGGAAAGGGTTAAGTTATCTCAGTTAGCTGCAGAATTGATCACAGAGACCCAGACATAATTTTCTGACAAAACTGGCCTAGACTGGCTTGATGCGGTGCTTCAGAAGAGTGAGAACAGAGGGGCTAGGAAGTCCCTTTGCATGGAAGGAAGGGGTCCAAAGCTCCTAATGGATTAGCCCCTATAAGCAGGCAATAGTAAAGCAGTGGCTGAAAATTCCAAAGCCTTAAGTTGCTTCACATGCTATGGATTCTGTACATTGATCAGCAGTGGCTCTACAGTATTTCAGGCAGGGATCTCTACCAGCCCCTACCTAGGGATGCTTTGGAATGGATCTGGGACTTTTTGCATGTAAAGTGTGTGTTCTGCCATTGAGTGATGGTCCTTCCCTGGCTGGGGATCTGCAGCAGATGCACTCACAGCATAATCTTGCATAAATAGCTGTTTTACGGCAGCCATTTGCATAAAAGGCCCTTTGCTTAAAAAAATGAGCCCCCATTTTTACACAAAATGGAGGTTCAGCGGACCAGTGTGGACCACTGTGCTTGCCTGACTCACGGTGCACTGAATCAGGCAAGCATGGGGGTCAGTGGACTGGAGTCTGGGAGTCTGAGTCCCCCTCACACTCCTATGACATCCCTAGCTATAAATACTACATAGAACAATGTATCTCTGCATGCCAATTCGGGGGGGGGGGCGGGGAGTAACAGTTCCAAAGGACTATATACCTGTCATGCCCTGCTTGTGAGTTTCTGAGAGGCACCAGGTTGACCAGGAAAAAAAATGCTATGCACCCACCTTGATACAATCCATCAGAATGATGTTATGTTCTTAATGCTCAGTACTTGAGCTATGTGATCATGGAAGCACAGAATTACAGTTGTGGACTCACCAACCTAAGCGTTTCAGATTTCTTTTCCCTTTTCTCCCCTCTCCCCTCTCCCCTGTTTGAAGCAAGCTTCTAGTTCTGAAGATTCTGTAGCTAGGCTTCAAGGTTTGTTGACAATGCCTGGTAACACCTTAGGCACTAACAATAGGGCATACTAAGCAGGATTTGCAGGCATCTGGGAACAGGTCCTGAGTTTTCTGCAGAGTTTTCCTTGCCTCTCCCCATAATGACTTAGTGGGAGCAGTCATCATTATGCAAATCAAAGCAATGTGTGCTAATTTCCCTAATTTGCACCATTTATACCTGTCATAGAATTTACCTCTCCCCGGCTTGAGAATCCAGGTTACCTTGGTGCAGAACGCTGATTGTCATTTTTTAAGGGCCAAGTACTCTACCCAGGACTCTTTCAAAGGCAAAGGGGCTTCTGTGCTGCATCCCATCATGTTATATCATGGACTTCCCAGTAAAGTTCTCTTGCCAAGTGCTTGATCTGCTGCAGTAAATATTCATTCTATATTAATTTTAATTCTGCCTGGGATCAATAATTTATGTGGTTGCATCTTTTTACAACTTTCCCTCCCTCTCTCCCTCTCCATAGCAAGGAGAAATACGTGGAGAAAACAAAGTAATATTTCATAGCTGACTTGCCCAAAGGGAGGTTCACAGTAGCTGAGTGGCTCCCAGATCAGGCAAGTACAGAGACATTTTTAACAACACTTGTATTAGTAAGCATACATGACATGCCTGGGGTATAGTCTGAAGGTGCAATGCAGCAAAGTAGCTAAGAAAGTCTCGGTCTGGTCACTGCCTTGTTGGGAGACACAAGGAACAGGCGGGCAGCACGCTCAGGCACTTGCTGTGGGCCTCTGCTGCAGATGACTAGCGATGTATGGATTGTGTAAAATCCATTCCACCTGCGTTTTGTGGATTGTCAGGTGCCTTTTGTTCTGTCATCTGCCCATCAACGGAATCAGATTATTTTTTGTTTTCATATTTGTGCAAATGCACATTTGTACAAATGTGCAATGATGAAATTTTGCACATGCAAAATGTGCAAATGCCCCTGGAATTTTCATGCTTTAGCCAATTGGGGGAAATGCACATTTTAGCTGTTTTTTTAACTATTATTTTGTGTGTTTCTCGACAATAAAATTTGCGCAAAATTCAGGAAAGTTAAAAAAAAATTGTCCACGAATCTGCTGAATCCACCCAAGAGGAGAAAGTCAGTCCACTGCAGGATCTGCCAGTCAGATTCATGAAAGCCCTAACACATTTGGTTCCATTGCAAATTTATCTGACATCCCTAAAGATGACCCTGCGGGACCACCTTCTTCGAATTAGCACCAGGTGGCTGCCATTACATTTCCTCACAGTGCCTCAAGCAATGCTACATTGCTCCAAGGTATCATGGCCAATTACAATGGCAGCCGCTCAGATGGCAGACTGGTGAGGCTCGGCACCTCCAGGGATCTATACGGCCGTGTCCTCCAAGGCACTGCGTTCAGGGCTGGTGTCAAAAGCAGGCATGGCTAAGCACCTTCTGAGGGCCCACACCCCAGCAGAGGTCTACCGACAAGAGTTCACTGGAAATGCTCCTCCTCTTCCCCAGTGCAACCTGCTTGTTCACCTGCCTCTCACTCTGGCCCAGACAACGGAGTTGGTGGGAAGGAGGAACAGGAGATGCCACTGTCCACTTGCTCAGTGGCTCTCTGCCTGCCAAGTGAGCAAGTGGTAACAGTGATGAGGAAAAAGAAGGGGAGGGGGTGTGCCTCAGTGGTAGAGCACATGCTTTGGATGCAGAAGGCTGCAGGATCAATCCCCACCATTCCCATGCAGGGCTGGAAAAATTCCTGCCAGAAACTCTGGACAGCTATTGCCACTCAGTGTCAGCCGTACTTAGGGATGTCAGAGAATTCCACGACGGATCTCGGTGAGGCCGAATGCCGGTGCATTCGGCCCCCCGAAATCCGTCGCGGAATGAAGCCCCTGCCCCCCCAACCCACAAAAGGCGTGTGGGATGAAGTCCCCGCCCCCCCCATGAAAGGCGCGCGAAACAGAGCACTTACCTGCTCCCGTCCGCGCTGCTTTGTGAATGGCGGCCGTCGTGGCCGCCATTCGCTTCCTCCTCTTCCTAGCCGTGATAGGCTACATAAATACTTATGTAGCCTATCACAGCTAACGCAGGGATGGCATTTGCATCCCTGCGGAGGCCGTGATAGGCTACGTAAGTATTTACGTAGCCTATCATGGCGGGGGGGGGGGGGAAACCCAGCGTACGCAAATGGCGGTAGCCGCTGCCATTTGCATACGCTGTTTTTTTCCCCCCTGCTGTGATAGGCTACGTAAGTATTTATGTAGCCTATCATGGCTCAATACAGGGACGCAAATGGTGGCGGCTACAACAGCCACCATTTGTGTCCCTGCAGGGCTGCCCAGCGGCCGGATATCCAGCTGCGGGCGGCCAGAGCCAGCCGGTGGCTCTGTGGCTTGGCCGTGGAGCGGAGCCGGCCGGGCAGGATTCCAGGGGGAGGGATGGAGCGCCTCCCCCCCCATCAAGGATTCCGGGAGGAGGGACGGAGCGCCTCCCCCCCACCGAGGATGCCCCTGCGTGGAGCCGGGTAAGGGATTCGTACATCCCTAGCCGTACTGGACTAGATGAGCCAATGGTCTGACTCAGTATAAGGCAGCTTCCCTACTTCCTCTGCTCCTAGGAAGAGGAGCAAGAGCTTCTGATGATGATGGTGGTGAGAAGGCAGATACTCTGAGAGAGGGGCTTTGCCTAGGGATGTACGGAATGACTTACCTTGTTCATTTCATGACATCCATGGGTGGGGAGGTGCTCCGTCCCTCCCTCCAAAATCCTCGACGGCCGGCTCTGTTCCGTGGCAGCTCCATGCAGCCGCCAGCCGGGGCAGCCCGCAGTGACATCCGGCCACTGCTGGGCTGCGCAGGGACACAAACGGCGGCCGCTGTAGCTGCTGCCATGTGCGTCCCTGTTTTTTTGCCGTGATAGGCTGTGTAAATATTTACATAGCCTATCTCGGCTAAAATGGTGAAGCGAATGGCGGCCGCAGTTGTGGCCGCCATTCACAGAGCAGCACGAACAGCAGCAGGTGAGTGCTCCGTTTTGCACGCCTTTCGCAGAGTGGGGGGGTGGGGGGCTTCGTTCCGCCACGGGTTTCAGGGGGCCAAATGCGCTGGCATTCAGCCTCACCGAGATCCATGGCGGAATTCTCCGCCATCCCTAGCTCTGTCAGGGTTCCCTTTATGGCCTGGACCCCCTGAGCAACTCCTTAAGGATCTCTTGCCTTCTTAACAGTCCCACCTTCCTTCTTTTAAACTTCCCCTTCCCAGTAATGTGGGGTTTAGGCTGTAGGCATGGAGTGATTGATACTCTAGCCACAGGGGTTAACCATAATAGTATACTGGTAAATTAAAGCAAGCAAAATCACAACTAAAGATATTTACACAATACAGCTGAGTGATGCAAAAGGCATTAAGAGAAAATAAAAGTTGCAAAATGCATGTTCCTTTACCCCAGTTTTGCTTAGACTTCTCCAGGCTAGTTCTTCCTGCTCTGTCTCTGGTCTTTCTGACTCTCCCTTTTTATACCCTCCTCCCCCAAAACTGAAAGTACTGCTTCAAATTTGAAGAAATGAAACTTAACTGGGGAAATGAAACTGAAATTTAATTGGGGAAATGAAACTGCTCCTCTCAGAGATGCCCCCTCCCAACAAAAAACCCAGTCGTCTAAGCCTGACCATTTTTTCCCTTTGCCTCTGTAGGCCTCAAACCTTCACAGGCTCTTTGAGGGTGTCTTGTCCAAGAGCCCTCAAAACCTGAAGCTGACACTGTTCTGTGCCCTTACACAGGTACAGCTTGTTTTAGTAAAGCTTGAGATATTTTGGGCCACCCAAAGCAGCAGGGAAAGGTGTGGGGTGCAACCAGGATAGAAGGAATTGTGCGGGGGGGGGGGGGAATCAGAGGCCTCTGGACTGCCCACTGAGGAGCAGCAGGGCTCGACTCAAAAGTCTGTCTCCTTCTGCACTGGGCCATGGAAGCAAATACTAAAGCCACCCTTGGGAACAGTGCTGTTTCTGCCAAGCATGAAGCCTACAGATCTTGTCCTCACTCACTGCATGCTGCTTGTCGACTGTGCCTGTCTATTAGCATGATGGATGCTGCCCCAGTGGCCAAAGCGCAGCTTGTACATTCAACAGTACAGATTTCCTGACAGAAGCATGTGGCTTTGTTTGTGGCAGCTTAAATGCAGGAGATGGAAACTGCGGTTCCTTTTTTATTTTTATTTTTTCACGTGGTGCTTAAAGTTGCCATCTCATCCGTCACTCCTTGGGGGTTAATTTGTGCCAGGGCTCCTGCATGGAACATGCAAAGGAATAAACAGTGAAGAGGAGAGAGCCTTGGGTCATACGCAAAGTGCTGCCTCCACAGAGCAACGGTGCTGCAGGCAATCCATTTGCATGAGGAACAAGGTGTAAGATACCTACTCCACACCCACCAACTCTGCTAGCAACCTGTGCCACATCCCAGCAAGGGGAGGCCAAGAAAGAACAGTGTTGTTGCCCCCACCCACTGGCCTGAGGAGAGATGTCCAGTGGTGGTTGGGGTGGAGAGTCTTGTGTCCTTTCCCTTCCAGTACAAAGTCCATCAGAACCACAAGCCGTTTTGTGGACTGCTGTAAAAGACTTGGGCGATTTCAGAACTTGGCCTGGAATTACTGGGGGGAAATTATTTTCTTTGGCTCTTTTTTGTGAGTGTGTAAATTAGGTTATTCAATTGGAGAAAAATACAATAAATTGAAATCATTAATCAGCATTTAAAGAAGACAAATTATAGCCAATTAATCGTGCTTGTACTTATGTTTCAAGACCCCTAAACAGCTTGGCCTCTTTTCCCATACCAGCCTCCTCTTACTTTATGTCAGGAGTGAGGAACCTCTGGCCTTTCAGATGTTGATGAACTACTACTCCCATCCTCCCTCCCTATTGAGCTATGCTGGCAGGGAGACCTAGGGATATCAGAGAAACCTGCAATGGATTTAAATGAGTCCGGATTTCTATGAATTCAACCAGCAGATTCTGAAGCAGATTGGCTTTTTCTGGGTCACACAGATCCGGCAGACTTGAGGAACAGTTTTTTGAGGGGGGGATTTGTGCTAATTCACATTAGCACTAATGTGCATTACTGCAAGTGCACATTACCACTAATGTGCACTTGTGCTGATACACAGATGCACATGAGCATTAATGTGAATTAGTGCAAGTAGAACAAAATTCAGGTTAAAAATCCAATTCTGTCAATGATGATGGAAAGAAAGATCCCTGGCAATTCACAAAAGACAGACGGAATGGATTTAACAAAATCCATACATTCCTAGATGGGACTGATACAAATTGGAGTCCAGTGACCCTGGAGATCCACAAACCTGCAGCCCTGCTTTAAGATCTTTTACTGAGATCTTTAAGATCTTTTACTTACTTTACCCACTCTTTCCTTATCAGACATGCACCATGTGACTACAAAGGAGAGGGCTTTTCAGTGGTGGCACCCTGGCTTTGGAATGCCCCCTCTAGGGAGGCACACCTGGCACCTACTTTTCAAGGTTTAGTTGCCAGTTTAAAACATTGTCACTTTAAAGTGTATGTAATGGCCCTGCTTTATTTGGGGGCTGCCTCTTGTTGTACTATGGATTGTATTGTTTCCTTGTACAGTGTCCTGGAATCTCAGTCGATGAAAGGCAATATAAAAGTATATAAAAAGTATATGATATAATATAAAATATAAAAGTATTTTAATGAATTAACAAATTAATACATTATTATCATTGCAAACTATCTCCTATCGAGTTTCCTACCCAAGCCCTATGCAGCCGCTCACCCTCATACAATTCTTCTGATGTGCCGGCCCTACCACTTGGCAGAGCGAAGCAGCTGCCTCAGGTGGCAGGCGCTAGGAAGTGGGGAGTGGTGCCAAGGTGCTGGAGGACAGAGCTGTCTTTGCCACATGGCTGGCCATGAGAGTGAGGGTCCACTCTTCCCAGTGCTGCCTGAGTGGATGAATGGATGAGTGATATTTAGGAGCTGCAGTCTTCCAAGGAACAGAACAGCAGCTTTTAAGCAGGTTCTGCCACTGCACCAAGGCAGGTTTCAAGGGTAGGCATGGTTGGACACCTGCCAACAGCCCTACATGCCAGCAGCCAGGGACCCACCAACCAGAACCCCTGGAATTGCTCCTCCTCTTCACCATTGCAACCTGTGTGTTTACCTGCCTGTCCCTCTGGCCCAGACAACGGTGGTGGTGAGAAGGAGGAGCAGGAGATGCCACTGCCTGCTTGCTCCCTGGCTCTCTGCCTGTTGACCAAGGAAGCGGTGGCAATGAGAAGGAGCCAGAGCAACTGGTGCCAACGGCCATGAGAAAATAGACTCACTGTGGGAGGAGGCCCGCCGAGCGTGTCTTGCCCAGGGGCCTAAGAACCTAGAGCTGGCACTGCACAGCTCTTCTCCTTTTCAAAACTGATCTTATTTACTTCATGTTTCATTTCACGGGTTTTCCCGCAACCCTTCAATGCATGTCTTTCCAGGGCAGCTACCCACTGCAATGACAATAAAATAATTAAATCCGTAAATCAAAATAACAGATTAAAAACAATCCACATTAAAAAAAACTAAAACCACAGCAGCGGCATAATACAATGGCAGCATAAAAGCCAACGTCACTGGAGATTTGGAATCCTGGGGAAATAAACGGTGACGAAACCTGGTGATGAAACTACTTCGACGTGGGTACAATGTGAGACTGGCAGGGAACAGCATTCCAAAGGTGGGACACCATGAGCGGGCACCCACCACAGCTCAGCAGATGGGGATGCCCAAAGGAAGGCCTCTGAAGATGATCCTTGTTCAGCCTTCCCCAACCTGGTGTCCTCCAGATGTTTGGGACTTCAGTTCTCCCAGCCAACATGGCCAATGGTCAGGAGATGTAGTCCAAAACCATCTGGAGGGTACCAGGACACAAAAAGCTACCTTAGTCTATGGGTCAGTTCCAGTGGTGTAGTGGTATGCTTGGGAGTGCAGACATTCATCATGACAATCCCCATAGCCATACCGCCAGGAAAGTCCAAAAATGCAGGCAGCTGTGTTGATCCATATCAAGAAACCAGTTCTCATAGTTTTCATCTCCACCAGGAAGAGGTCTTTTGTAAAGCGAATGGGTCTTACTTGCCCATTCAAGACCAAGCCACCCCTAAGTACTTTGCATTACAACAGGGATAGCTCACAACTATGTATTGTTGCTGCTAAGATCCAGTTTCCCTTCAACTACTGTGATGATTGCAATGATGCTCAGAGGGAACCGGGAAGCCTGAGGAGGGTGGCAGATGGCATCATCATTCCTGCATATATCTATATCTATATCTATATCTATATCTATATCTATATCTATATCTATATCTATCTACTGGGCTTCACTCCTGCATGTCCTGGGTCCGCTACACCACTAGTCAGTTCATCTGGGAGTAGCCCTCACCCAACTGCTCATACTGGAGAAATCAGCCCCAATCTTGGCTTGTAGGACTGCTTTGCACATGTGCCCAGCATGCAATTCACCTGATTTGAGCAGCTATGCATGCCCCTGGGTCAGAGGTTGAGGCTGCTGCAGCAGGTCATGGACCTAAAGACTGAAGGACATCCAGTGGCAGCCTAGAAAGAAACCGCTTCATTGTGCAAGGATGAGCAAAGGGGGTTGGACTTGATGGTCTTGTAGGCCCCTTCCAACCCTACGATTCTGTGATTCTATAAGCCAGACAGCAGCTCATCTGGCCTGGCCTTTATCCTTGTTCCGAGCAACTAGGGATAGCTGCTCCTGCTCCTCTGCATCCCTCTGGCCCCAATCCTAATCTTGGCTACAGACCTGCCTTTGCTTTGCCCCTTGTCACCACCTCACATCCAGCTGTATCTGGCTCCCAGGAGCAGGACAGGGAGAGCTATGGTGGTGCCATCACTGGATTCAAGGAGAAGGTGTCACCCCCAGCCCCTAAGGTGGCATTCCAATCTCCAGTCTCTGGCAGGTTCTCCCAGAAGTGGGGTGGCCAGAGGCTCCTCAGACTCTGAGCCCTTCTGAGTGATGCTGAGCCTCTGAGTCTGGAAACATGGGTTTAGGAATAGTTTCATTGTACTCCTGCCTCTTTTGAAATCACAGTTAGTCACCCAAATGCAAAGGAAAAGGTGGCAGATGTAATGACAGCCAGCCCAGGCTAACTCAATTTTTCAACCCAAAATACCAAACCAAACCAACAAACAACCAGACAAATCCAATCCCATGCTTATTGGATAATACGTTTCTAATAGTTTGTACCTTTACTGTGTGGTTGAAAGTCCTTCATTCTACAGATTTAAAACAGGTGCATTTTCCTCTCCACTCATTGCTAACATAGCCTTTCCTTTCTATTTGCCATGCTAAGAAATTGTTCTCCCTTTCTTTTGTATTTATAGAAGCAATAACTGCATTAGCCTAATTGATCTATTAGGCTGTCCTATTTATGGATTTAATCACCCTTCACTCTCCAGTTTGGCCTGGATCCAAAAGCCAATTACGATAAATAAAAGGAATTCAATGGGTTTCCTATGTTGCCTTCAAATGGCTGGAGTTTTTAACGTGTGTGTGTGTGTGTGTGTGTGTGTGAGATCCTGTTCTCTGCCTATATAGTGCAATTTATTTTGCACTGAGGTCATTGGATACCATAGCAGCAATCAAGGGGAAGGGAAACTGAAGCAAAAGAAGGGAGAGAAATCAGCTAGATGATTAGATATAGCTACTAGGATAAAAATGTGATATATAATATGAGATATTTTAAAAGAATTTTCCCCCATTAGGTGATTGTTCTGTGACCTTGACCTAAAGACCTCCAACTTGATTTATGAAGTTTCTGGTTTTAATTTGTATAGAACCTCTGAAAGTTTAGGATAAATGTCAGTAGTTGGGAGGGGAGGGGGGAGATAAAAGAAATATTATTTTTGAAAATAGCATAGTGTGGGTGTTGGGGTGAAGGTAATCAAAACTGAGGACCCAGAGTGCTGAAATACAAGTCCCCAACAGGACTGAGACTAAATCTGGATAAAATACTAGGAAAAAAATCTACAGGAAAGTCAGTCCAGAGGGAGGCAATTGGAGGCTAAAGTCATAGCCCAGAAGCCCATCCAAAGTGGGAGTCCTGGTTAGGCTAAAGTCCTAAAGAAAGCATCCTACAGCAGGGTTGCACAGAAAGTAGTTCTCTAGCACTTCAGTTCTCAGCATTCCTGACCATTGGCCATACTGGCAGAGGCTTCTGGGAGTTGAAATCCAAAGCATCTGGAGATCTACCTTCTAACCATCCTGGCCTACAGCATGGTCACTCCCACATCAGGTACAGAGGATATATGACAGTGCAATGGTCAGGACCTTGGACAGCATACTGAAGGAGATACTGGTGGCTTAACTGTATGAGATATTGGCTCTCCCTCTCAAGAAGAGCTATTGTCATAGCAAGGGGCTGTAGGCAACCAAGACCTTAAGAAGACTGGCAGGACCAGGACTATCAGAGGCTCAACCCCTGTTGGATGCTGTATGCAGTTCTTAAGGCTCCATTGTTATTTCTGTAGCCCCATGTTCTTATGTGGCTGAGGGATAGGAGAAGCTATGGGGAAGTCTTCTTCAGAGCCTGAGGTTGAGGGGAGGGCTATGTCCTCAGGACAGGAAGGTATATAAGAGGATGACAAGGGTTCCCCCTGAAGTGGGGTAATCAGAGCCTCATCAGACTCTAAATCTGCCTTGGGGTGATGGTAGGGATGGCGGAGAATTCCTCCACGAATCTTCGGGAGGCCAAACGCTGAGGCATTCGGCCCCCCGAAAGTGTTGGGGAAATTCTCTGCCGGCCCCCCGCCACCCCCGGGATGGGACCGTGGCTGAATGTCCCTCTCAGCGGCGGGTCCTGGCGGCGGTTTGGCGGCGGTTCATCGGGGGCGGGGACGGTGGCCGGTCTCCTGACTGGCTGCCGCCGCCGCCATTACAAAATAAAAAAGTTAAACAAAAAACACACACCCATGATAGGCTACGTGACGCTTTATGTAGCCTATCACGGCTAGATTTCCAAAGTCAGCCGTGATAGGCTACATAAATCGTCACGTAGCCTATCACGGGTGACTTTGGGGGGGGGGAAAAAGCACGTACGCAAATGGCGGCGGCCCATGGGCGCCGCCATTTGCGTTCCTTATTTTGGCACGTCTAGTCTATGTAAAGATTTATGTAGACTACTGCGAAAATAAGGGCAACGCAAATAGCGTTCCCTTATTTTCGCCGTGGTCTACGTAAATCTTTACGTAGACTAGACGTGCCAAAATAAGGAACGCAAATGGTGGCGCCCATGGGCCACCGCCATTTCCGTAGGTGCTTTTTTTCCCCGAAAGTCAGCCGTGATAGGCTACGTGACGATTAATGTAGCCTATCACGGCTGACTTTGGAAATCTAGCCGTGATAGGCTATGTTAATTGTTACGTAGCCTATCACGGGGTTTTTTTTTTCACTTTTTCTTTCGCGGCCGGGGAGATGGGGCACTTCTCCCCGGCCTGAATTTCGGCCGGGCGAGACGAGGCACCTCCCACCCCAGCCTGAATTTCGGCCGGGCGAGGCAGGGCACCTCCCCCCCCTCGCCTGAACTTCGGGGGGAGAAGCGAAGTGCCTCCCCCCCACCGCGAAGCAAGCTGTGGGACAAGGTAAGTCCCTTTCATACATCCCTAGGTGATGGTAAGCCTCCAAGCCCAGGGATATGACAGAGGGGCTGGAATTAGGGATGTCAGAGAATTCCGCCATGGATCTCGGTGATGCCGAATGCCAATGCATTCGGTTCCCCAAAATCCATGGCGGAATGGCCTGCCACACACACCCCACCCCCCGCAGATCCCCCCCAGGATGAGACTTACCTGAGGCGGATGTTCCGGATGGCAGTGGCTCCAGCGGCAGCTTCGGCAGCGGCAGCTGGTCTTCCAACCAGCTGCCACCGCCGCCATTTGCAGTCTGGTCACTTCTGTTTTGGTTTTGTTTTTTTAACATAGATGCGATAGGCTACGTAAAGACTTATGTAGCCTATCATTTCTGGTTTTTTTTAAAAAAAAAACACATACACAAATGGCAGCGGCTACAGCCGCCGCCATTTGCGTTCCTTATTTTTGGCCATCTTAGTCTACATAAATATTTACATAGTTGAAGACGGCGAAAATAAAGGGGACTGCAAGCACCTGCTAAGCTATTTGCGTTCCCCCTTATTTTCGCTGTCTTAGTCTACGTAAATATGTAAGTAGACTAAGACGGCCAAAAATAAGGAACGCAAATGCCGGCGGCCGTAGCTGCCACCATTTGCGTACGCGGTTTTGTTTTGTTTTTTAAAACCCAGACATGATAGACTACGTAGGTCTTTACGTAGCCTATCACAGCTGAATACAGGGATGCAAACGGCAGTGGCTACGGCAGCCGCCATTTGTGTCCCTGCTAGCCAGCGGCCAAATGTCCAGCTGCTGGTGGAGCCGGCCAGCGGCACCACAGAATCCCCGCGGAGCAGAGCCAGCCATCGAGGATTCCTGGGGGGAGGGATGGAGCGCCTCCCCCCCCATCGAGGATTCTGGGGGGAGGGATGGAGCGCCTCCCCCCACTTCACAAAAGATTCCACGAAATGGTAAGTGACTTTCATACATCCCTAGCTGGAATGAGGTTGAAAGCAGGAAGCCAGAAGGGGACTTACTCAGAGCTTTTATTTCATCGAACAGCTCAAGTTATGCAAAACACATTCAGGTCCTGAACCTTGGCTTGCTAAATAACTCCAAGCTTTTGAAGACCGTCTTGAAATGGTCACTTGTCCTTGTCAGTTGCTGTTTGGGGTGGAGGTGGGGACAAAGGTGCATCATCTGAGCTCACCATCAGACAGTTTGTCCATCTAGCCCAGAACAATCTACTGTGATTGGCAACAGGTCTCCAGGATCTCAGGCAGAGAGAGAGAGAGAGAGACATTTTCTACCCACTCATTTTAACCAGAGATACCAGAGAAGCACATGGTCTTTGATGTCTATATACTAATGCCCAGAGTATGGGAAACAAACAGAACGAACTTGAACTCTTAATACAGGAGGGAAATTATGACTTGATAGGTATAATTGAGACTTGGTGTGATGACTGTCATGACTGGAATACAGCAATTGAAGGATATAACTTGTTCAAAAAGAACAGGAGGAAAAGAAAGGGAGGTGGGGTTGCACTGTATGTTAAAAATACATAACTCTGCACAGAAACAGGAGGATGAGCTTGGTAGCCCCATCGAGAGCATCTGGATCAAAATAAATGGAGCAAAGAATAAAAGGAATATGGTGGTCAGAGTCTACTACCGGCCATCCAATCAAGGAGAAGATGAGGATGAAACTTGGAAAGCAAATAGCCAATGTTTCAAGGAAGCATGATGTAGCAGTAATGGGGGACTTCAATTTCCCTGATATTTGTTGGGAGGCAAATTCTGCAAAACATGGCCCCTCCAGGAAATTCCTGACTTGTGTGGAGGATAAATTCCTCCTACAGAAAGTAGAGGAAGGAACTAAAGGATCGGCTATCCTTGACTTGATCCTAATCAACAGAGATGACTTAGTGGGTAAAGTAGCAGTTACAGGAACTCTGGGAGAAAGCAACCATGTTGTACTTGAGTTCATGGTTCTAAAGGAAGCAAAAGTTGAGTGTAGCCAAACGTGTACCCTGGATTTTAGGAAAGCTGATTTTAATAAACTCAGAACAATGATAAGTAAGGTCCCATGGCAAGCGACTCTAATGAGGAAAGGAGTCCAAGATGGGTGGGAGCTTTTAAAAAAGGAAATTCTCAAGGCACAATTACAAACAATTCCAATAAGAAAAAAAGGTGGAAGACAACAGAAGAAGTCAATGTGGCTTCACAAAAAGCTGAGAGATGACCAGAAAACAAAAAAGTACACATATAGGAAGTGGAAGGAAGGCCAAGCAACAAAGGAGGAGTATAGGCAGGTAGCACAGAATTGCAGGGATGGCGTCAGGAAAGCTAAAGCTGAGAACGAGCTGAGGTTAGCGAGGGAGGCTAAAAGCAACAAAAAGGCTTTCTTCAGATATGTGCATAGTAAAAGACAGAGGAAAGAAATGGTGGTTCAGCTCTTAAATAAGGATGGCAAAATGATAACAGATGACAAACAAAAGGCAGAAGTGCTCAATTCCTACTTTGGCTCAGTCTTCTCCCAAAAGAGGGTCTATGACACCCCCTGCCAAAGGTGAAGTACAGGCTGAAGGGGTAGGATTACAGCCTGAGATCAATAGGCATATGGTCAAGGAAACCTAATTACTTTGAATAAGTTCATATCTCCAGAGCCAGATGAACTGCACCCTAGAGTAATAAAGGAACTGGCAGAAGAACTCTCAGAACCACTGTCTATTCTCTGTGAGCAATCATGGAGGACGGGGGAAGTGCCAGATGACTGGAGGAGGGCTAACATTGTCCCTATCTTCAAAAAGGGTAAAAAGGAGGAACCTGGGAACTACAGACCAGTCAGTCTGACCTCAATCCCTGGGAAAATTCTGGAGCAGATGATAAAGCAATCCATCTGAAAGCAGCTTGAAAACAATTCAGTGATTACTCAAAGCCAACATGGATTTGTCAAGAACAAATCCTGCCAGACAAATCTGATCTCATTTTTTGATCAAGTAACCTCCCTTGTGGACTGTGGGAGTGCTGTGGACATCATATACCTCAACTTCAGCAAAGCTTTCAGCAAAGTGCCCCATGATATCCTGATGAGCAAACTAGCTCAAAGTGGGCTAGATGAAACAACGACCAGGTGGATCCACAGTTGGCTACAGAATCGGACTCAAAGAGTGCTTCTCAATGGGACCTTCTCAAGCTGGGGAGAGGTAACGAGCGGGGTACCACAGGGCTTAGTCCTGGGCCCAGTGCGCTTCATCATTTTTATTAATGACTTGGAGGGGGAGGTACAGGGAATGCTGATCAGATTTGCAGATGACACAAAATTGGGCAGGATAGCTAATACATTGGAAGACAGAAACAAAATTCAAAGTGATCTGGATAGACTGGAGCGCTGGGCTGAAAACAACAGAATGACATTTAATAGGGATAAATGCCGAGTTCTGCACCTAGGAAAAAGAAACCAAATGCACAGTTACAAGATGGGGGATATGTGGCTCAACAACACTACAAATGAGAAGGATCTTGGAATTGTTGTAGATCACAAGCTAAATATGAGCCAGCAATATGATGTGGCTGCAAAAAAGGCAAATGCTCTTTTGGGTTGCATTAATAGAAGCATAGCTTCCAAATCCCGGGAAGTACTAGTTCCCCTCTACTCAGCACTGGTGTCAGGGTGGACACCATAGAATCCCAGAGTAGTTCTGATTCTGAGTAAGAGCAGCCGCTCCTGGGAGAGGAGCGCGTTCATCCTTCCCAGGGCCAACAGCTGGCAGAGATTCCTCCCACTGGCATTCCTGGCATAGATAGCAGTTCCGGGAGTGAGAGAGTGCAGGAAGAAGACTTGCTGGATGTGCAATGCCGACGCAGGGAGTGGCACCAAATGGAGGGTGCAGAAAGGAGGTGTAGTGCCCGATTGGCGTGCAAACAACGGTTGCACCCAGAGGATCCAAGGGAAAAGGGGAGGGACTCTCCCTAGCCCATAATTTCAGGGTCTGCCAGTGATTCTCCTTCAAACAGGGACCAACTGTTCCAACTTAGGGCATAGGTACTCTGCTGCTCATAGCTAGTTGCTAACAGTAGAGTTGTTAAGTTGTAAAAGAGGAATAAAGCTTTGAAAAGAATTCCTTTGTCTGTGCCTGGACTTGGCTACTGGATTAAACTGAAAGAGGCCACCAAGGAGCCCTTGACAGCTTGGTCCCCATTTGTCTTTCTCTCTCTCTCTCTCTCTCTCTTTCTCTCTCTCTCTTCTCCTATTGCTGTTAGGGATGTCAGAGAATTCCGCCACGGATCTCGGGGAGGCCGAATGCCAGCGCATTCGGCCCCCTGAAATCGGTGGCAAAATGGTCTGCCACCTCCCGCCACCCCCCGGGACGAGACTTACCTGGGGCAGATCTTCCTGGCGGCAGCAGCTCCAGCAGCAGCTCTGGCGGCGGTTCAGCAGCAGCGGCGGCGGCCGGCCTTCTGACCAGCTGCCGCTGCCGCCATTTCCAGTTTAAAAAAAAAAGAGACGTGATAGGCTACGTAAAGATCAGCTAGGTTTTTAAAAAAAACATGATAGGCTACGTAAATGTTTACGTAGCCTATCACGGCTGACTTAAAAAAAAAAAAAGCGCATACGCAAATGGCGGCGGCCACGGTCGCTGCCATTTGCGTTCCTTATTTTGGCACACCTTAGTCTACGTCAAGATTTACGTAGACTAAGACAGCTAAAATAAGGGGAATGCAAATAGCGTAGCGTCTGCTAGCATTTGCTAGCATTTGCGTCCCTGCTAGCCAATGGCTGGATGTCCAGCTGCTGGCGGAGCCAGCTGGCAGCTCCACAGAATCCCTGCAGAGCACAGCCAGCCGGACAGGATTCTGGGGGGGGGAGGGACGGAGCGCCTCCCCCCCCACCATCAACATAATCCGCGAAAGGTAAGTGCCTTTCGTACATCACTACTTGCTGTATGGAGGGTGCCGGGGACCTGGCGGTGCAAGCTCTAGCGCCTGAGAACCAGATGCTCCGTGATCAGATGGCTCAACTGATGGCTGCCGTGCAGAATCTACAGGCTGCGGTTCAACCCCCTCCACCTCCAATTCCCCCCCGCCACAAGTGCCTGGTGGCTTTGCCAGAGAAGTTTTCTGGGGAGAAAGGACTTTTTCAGATTTTCAGGGCCCAATCGGAGCTGTACATGTGCCTTCGGCCTGAGGATTTCCAGACGGAACAGGTTCGTGTGGGTTTCATCTTTAACCTACTTTCAGGCATGGCAGCTAGATGGGCTTCGGGTCTCCTGCTCGCTAATGACCCCCTGCTCAGCGACTATCAAGCTTTCATGACAGCAATGGCCCATTTTTTCAGTGACCCCGTGCGCATGCAGACAGCTTCTCAGGAGATTCGCCGCCTCCGGCAGGGCAAGGACTCAGTTTCCAGCTACGCTACAACTTTTCGCTTGCTGATGCAGGATTTACAGTGGAATGATGCCGCACTAGAGGCTCAGTTTTTGGACAGTTTGAACGATGAGATCTTGGATGAGTTGGCACGCATGCCCAGCCCACCTACTTTGGAGGACCTCATCCAGACCTGCCTTCAGATAGATAGTCTGCTGGAGGGGCGCCAGCAGACCCGGGGGGGGCGCCGGGAGCCGGGATTTCCCTCCTCCCATTCCCCCATATTTCCTGCCCCCTCTCCCACCCCCTGCCCCTGCGGTGGGGGTGGAGGAGACCCCAATGCAGCTGGGAGCTACTTGAGCCCCACTGCCACCAGAGGAGCTTGAGTGCCAGCGAGCTGAGCGCCGATGTTTTCGATGTGGAAAGTTGGGGCATTTCGCCAAGACCTGCCAAGTTAGATCCACAGCTCCACTTCCTCCCCCTCCTCTCCCTCCTCCTCCTCCTTGTCCCCAGGCCTGACTAGACTGCCCCCCAAGCTTGTTGGGGGCCTCCAGTGTGGGGGTCGGTTCCCCACCGGGTAGGTGCCTTCCCCAACCCCCCCACCCTCCCATCTGCTGTTGCATGTTCACCTCCGCTCCTCCCAGTGGGGTGGGGTGGAGGCCCTAGCTTTAGTGGACTCGGGGGCTACGACCAGTTTCATGGATGAAACCTTTGCCCACTTCCACAAGATTCCTACCCTGCCCCTTCCTGCCCCCTTGGCAGTGGAGACCATCGATGGGCATCCTCTCTCTTCGGGCGCAGTGACCCGTATTACAGTTCCGCTCACTCTGCGCGCCCAGTCCCACGTTGAGCAGATTCAGTTTCACTTGGCCAAGGTTCCCCTATACCCAATCGTGCTGGGTGTTTCCTGGCTCTCTAAGCACAACCCTCAGATTTCTTGGGGGCCTCAGCAAGTGGAGTTTGCATCTCCCTACTGCTGGGAGCATTGCCTCCCAGAGGAGGCGCCAGTCCCAGCCCAGGCCTTAACCCTTTTCTCCCCCTCCTTGTCTGCTTCTGGCAGTCCTTCAGCTACCGTCATCCTCCCATAGACGTATGCGGCTTTTCGGGATGTGTTTGACAAGAAGGAGGCTGACCAGCTTCCCCCCCCACACCGTTTTGACTGTGCCATTAACCCCATTCTGGCGGCAACCATCCCCGCTGGCCGGCTGTATTCGATGTCGGAGCTGGAACTTCGAGCTCTGTGGGAGTTTTTGGACAAGAATCTCAAACGTGTCTTCATTTGCCCTTCTTCCTCCCCTGCCTGCACTCCTAACTTCTTTGTGGCCAAGAGATCTGGAGAACTCCTCCCGGTGCACGATTTCAGAAATTTAAATTCAGTCTCCATCCCCGACAAGTACCCCCTCCCCCTCATACCTGAGATGCTGGAGCGCCTGGGCGAGCCAAGATTTTCACAAAGTTGGACCTGCGTGGCGCATACAATCTCATTTGCATCTGGGAGGGGGATGAGTGGAAGACCTCTTTTGGGACCCGGTATGGAGCATATGAATACCTAGTGATGCCATTTGGGCTCGCCTGTGCCCCCCCCCACGTTTTCACGTTTTATGTAGGGATGGACGAAAGTCCCTTACCTGATCCCGAAGCTTGCTTTGCGGTGGGGGGGAGGTGCTCCGTCCCTCCCCCCGAAATTCTGGCTGGGGGGAGGCGCCCCATCCCTCCCTGCCAAAATTCTGGCCGGGGGGGAGGCGCCCCGTCCCTCTGGCCGCGAAACCTCCTCTCCTGCCGGGACGCAAATGGCGGCGGCCATAGCCGTCGCTGTTTGCGTCCCTGCAGTCAGCCGTGATAGGCTACATAAATGTTTACATAGCCTATCACGGCTGATTTTGGGGGGGGAAAGCACGTACGCAAATGGCAGCGCCCAAGGGCGCCGCCATTTGCGTTCCTTATTTTGGCACGTGTAGTCTACGTAGACATTTACGTAGACTACGGCGAAAATAAGGGGAACGCAAATAGCGTAGCGTCTACGCTATTTCCGTTGCCGTTATTTTCACCGTAGTCTATGTAAATGTCTACGTAGACTACACGTGCCCAAATAAGGAACACAAATGGCGGCGCCCATGGGCGCCGCCATTTGCGTACGCGCTTCCCCCCCCCAAATCAGCCGTGATAGGCTATGTAAACATTTACATAGCCTATCACAGTGTTTTTTGAAAATCTAGCCATGATAGGCTACGTAAATCTTTACGTAGCCTATCACGTTTGTTGTTGTTGTTGTTGTACTTGGAAATGGTGGCGGCGGCAGCTGGTCAGAAGAACGGCCTCTGCCGCACCGCCGCCAGGAACCGCCGCTGCCAGGGACATTCGACAAAGGTAAGTCCCATCCCGGGGGGGGGGCGGACCGTTTCTCCACCAATTTCGGGGGGCCGAATGCGTTGGCATTCGGCCTCCCGGAGATTCGTGGAGAAATTCTCCAACATCCCTACTTAAGAGGCTTTTCAGTTCTGAGCCGATCCTGTTACATCCTGACCCCAGGAAGCCTTTTGTAGTGCAAACTGATGCCTCTGACTTCGCGGTAGGGGCGGTGCTCTTTCAGTCAGATCGGGAGGGAGGTTGCAACCCTGCGCCTACCACTCCAGGAAGCTGAACATGTCTGAGAGGAATTATACCATTTGGGAGAAGGAACTGCTGGCCATCAAGTCTGCTTTGGAGACCTGGCATCATCTCCTGGATGGGACACAGAACCCAGTCGAAGTTAGAACCGACCATCGCAACCTTGAACATCTTCAGATAGCCCATGCCTTAAACCAGAGGCAGATTAGGTGGTTGCTTTTTTTTTCTCTGTTCCACCTTAACATTTGCCATGTGAAGGCCTCCGACAACCTACAAGTGAATGCTCTTTCTCGTAAGCCTGACCTCCAGCCAGGGAGTGAGGAAAATCCCCCCCCCCTCTGATTCTTCCCCTCCAAGGCCTGGCGGCAGCTGCGGTGCCTCATTCTTGGGAGGAGCTCCTTCTCTCTGCACAGGCTCTGGATGCTTTTGTTCACACAAAGGTGGAGGAATTGGGGCTAGCCTCTGCCCCCCCCACTCTACCCCCTTCTCTTTGCGAGGTGGCCTGCTTTACCATTCCGGCTGGGTCTATGTGCCTTCTAGACCCCTCCGCGAGAAGGTCCTCCATCAGTGCCATGACTCCCCCACAGCTGGGCATTTTGGCGTCGCCAAGACCCTACATGGAGTGACGAGGGATTTTTGGTGGCCTCGTGTGTGTCAGGATATCAAGTCCTATATCGCCTCCTGCCCAACCTGCCAGCGGGCGAAGGCCCCCTCAGGCAAGCCCACAGGCTTGCTTCACCCCCTGCCTACCCCCTCAGGACCTTGGAAACTGCTCTCCCTTGACTTCATCACTGACTTGCCTCACTCAGATGGTAAGACCACCATTCTGGTGGTGGAGGATTTGTTTTCTAAGATGGCCCATTTCATCCCCTGCTCTGGGTTGCCCAGAGCCAGAGCTGTTCTTGGCGCATGTTTTCTGCCTCCACGGATGGCCCGAGGGTCTCATTTCGGATAGGGGAGCCCAATTCACTGCCCATTTCTGGAGGGAGCTACTGGCGTTGCTCCATGTGACGCTCCGTCTTTCCTCTGCCCACCATCCACAGACGGACGGTCAGACCGAGTGCACCAATGCGACTCTGGAGCAGTATTTGCGCTGTTCTGTCAATTACCAGCAAGATGACTGGCTTTCCTTGCTGCCTCTCACAGAATTTGCTTATAACAATGCCTGCCATGCTTCCACCTGCCAAACTCCATTTTTTGCCAGTTTTGGTTACCACCCCAAGGCCTTCCCATCCACCCTAGCTCCCTCTTCGGTGCCAGCGGCCCAGGACTTTTTAGAGGAGTTGTGAGCAGTACACCACCTCTTAAAGGACTCCCTCGAGCAAGCCAAGACAGCCTACAAGGCCTCTGCAGACTGGCGGCACCAGCTGGGTCCGTCTCTGCAACCGGGGGACTGGGTTTGGTTGTCCACCCAATACCTCCCCTCTCACTCGCCCGCAAGGAAGCTCGCGCCTCACCGCACGGGGCCTTTCCAGGTTACGGCCAAGATTAACCCTGTTGCTTTTTGCCTGGCTCTCCCCCCCTCCATGAAGATCCATCCTGTTTTTCATCGGTCCTTGCTGTCCCCCCTGGTTTCTGGCGACCCTCATCGCTCAGTCGGCTCCCCCCTGCCACCAGTGCTGGTGGAGGGGGAGGAGGAGTTTGAGGTCATGGAGATTCTGGACTTCCACCTTTCTCGTGGCTGCTTACAATATCTTGTGGACTGGAAGGGGTACAGGCCTGATGAGCGATCCTAGGAACCCGCGGGAAATGTGCATGCTCCATTGCTGCTGAGGTGCTTCCACCAGCTGTACCCCCACAAACCTGGGGCCCCAGGGGAGGAGCACAAGGGGGGGCCTCATGGGAGCGGGGATGTTGTCAGGGTGGACACTGAGCCCATAGAATCCCAGAGTAGTTCTGATTCTGAGGAAGAGCAGCCGCTCCTGGGAGAGGAGCGCGCCCCTCTTTCCCAGGGCCAACAGCTGGCAGAGATTCCTCCCACCGGCATTCCTAGCTTAGATAGCAGTCCTGGGAGTGACAGAGCATGGGAAGCAGACTTGATGGATGCACGACGCTGACACAGAGAGCGGCACCAAATGGAGGGCGCAGAAAGGAGGCGTAGTGCCCGGGTGGCGCGCAAACAACGGCTGCGCCCAGAGGATCCAAGGGAAAAGGGGAGGGACTCTCCCTAGCCCATAAGTTCAGGGTCTGCCAGTGATTCTCCTTCAAACAGGGACCAACTGTTCCAACTTAGGGCATAGGTACTCTGCTGCTCATAGCTAGTTGCTAACAGTAGAATTGTTAAGTTGTAAAAGAGGAATAAAGCTTTGAAAAGAATCCCTTTGTCCGTGCCTGGACTTGGCTACTGGATTAGACTGAAAGAGGCTGCCAAGAAGCCCTTGACAACTGGTTAGTAGGGATGTCGGAGAATTTCTCCATGAATCTCCGGGAGGCCGAATGCCAATGCATTCGGCCCCCCGAAATTGGTGGGGAAATTCTCCGACACCCCCCACCCCCCCCGGGATGGGACTTACCTCGTGCGAATGTCCCTCTCGGCGGCGGATCCCGGCAGCGTTTTGGCGGCATTTCGGGGGCGGCGGGGGCGGTGGCCGGTCTTCCGACCGTCTGCCGCTGCCGCTGCCGCCATTTCCCAGTAAAGTTTTAAAAAAATGTGATAGGCTATGTAACGATTTACGTAGCCTATCACGGCTAGATTTTCAAAGTCAGCCGTGATAGGCTACGTAAATCATTACGTAGTCTATCATGTTTTGTGATTTTTTTTTTAACAATTTACTTTTTTATTTCGCGGCCAGGGAGACGGGGTGCTCCCCCCCAACCAAAATTTTGGCGGGGAGGGATGGGGCGCCTCCCCCCGGCCTGAATTTCAGCCGGGAGGGGCGGGGCGCCTCCCCCCCACCAAGAATTTTGGGGGGAGAAATGGAGCGCCTCCTCCCCCACCGAAAACAGCTGCAGGACTTTCGTCCATCCTTACTGGTTAGGCCTCATCTGGAGTACTGTGTCCAGTTCTGGGCACCGCACTTTAAGAAGGATGCAGACAAGCTGGAGAGGGTTCAGAGGAGGGCAACAAAGATGATCAGGGGACTGGGAACAAAGCCCTATGAGGAGAGACTGAAAGAACTGGGCATGGTTAGCCTTGAGAAGAGAAGACTGAGGGGAGATAGGATAGCACTCTTCAAGTACTTCAAAGGCTGTTATGGAGAGGAAGGCCAGGATCAATTCTTGATCATCCCAGAGTGCAGGACACGGAATAATGGGCTCAAGTTACAAGAAGCCAGATTCTGGCTGAACATCAGGAAAAATGTCCTGACTGTTAGAACAATACAACAATGCAACTAATTACCTGGGGAGGTGGTGGGCTCTCCCACACTGGAGGCATTCAAAACGAGGCTGGACAGCCATCTCTCAGGGATGCTCTGACTTGGATTCCTGCATTGAACAGGGGGTTCGACTCGATGGCCTTGTAGGCCCCTTCCAACCCTACTATTCTATGATTCTATGAGACTCAATCTGAGACCTTCTGCATGAAAAGCAGGTGCTCTGCCTCTACAACATGGTCCCTCCCTCTCACTAGAAAATAACTGAGCTGGCCCTTTCATGAGTGTGGAAATGTCAACTTTGTTGTTGTTCAGTCGTTAAGTCGTGTCTGACTCTTTGTGACCCCATGGACCATAGCACGCCAGGCCTTCCTGTCCTGCGCTCTCTCCCGGAGTGTCCTCAAGTTCATATTCATTGCATCGGTGATGCTATCTAGCCATCTCATCCTCTGCCATCCCCTTCTCCTTTTGCCTTCAACCTTTCCCAGCCTCAGGGTCTTTTCCAGGGAGTTTTTTCTTCGCATTACGTGGCCAAAATATTTGAGCTTCAGCTTCAGTATCTGTCCTTCCAGTGAGCAGTCAGGGTTGATTTCTTTTAGGATTGACTGATTTGACCTCCTTGCAGTCCAGGCCAAATGTGAGCTAGGGTAATGTCACCCCAACAATGTAGAAAATCGAAAACAAGTTGTATTCCCTCCCCACCACCACCACCACCTGCTTTCTTGTAATAGTAGCTGTGGTCACTTTTGATCTGATTTAAAGCAGGAATGGTGACTCTGTTGTCTGAGGGACACATGAGCTCTCAGCCTTGTAGACCTTGGCTTAGTTTCAGGCAGCCCACAGAGATGAGGTGAGACACAGAGAAAGTGTGATGGCACAGAGAGACAGACAGACAGAGACAGAGAGAGATGGGATGGCACAAAGAGAGAGAGTGGGGTGGCAAAGAGAGAGGGAGAGTGGGGTGGCAAAGAGAGACAGAGGCAGAGAGATGGGGTGGCACAAAGAGAGAGAGAGAGAGAGGCTGGCTGGCTGGCTGGCTAGCTGGCTGGCAGAGAGAGGGGTGGCTGGGTGGCAGAGAGAGGGGGTGGCACATTTAGGTAGCAGAGTAGCAGGAAGGGAGTGAGTGAATGGGTGGGTGGGTGGGTGAGAGATGGGGCAGCACAGAGAGATAGAAAGAGCTATAAAATCTGGCTATATTGCAAACCCTATCCACTTTAAGTTCTGGCCCTGCTCACCAGTGGCATAAAAACCCCTTACAGATTACTTCTAAAGAAATGCAGCCCTCAAGAGTGAGAAAAAATGTCCCTCACCCCTGATTTAAAAAGGATAAAGGCCCTTTTCAATGAAGGTCAAATATTCCCTCTGAAAAGCATCTCTTTTGGGAGAAAGGATACTACAAGACCCATTGTGTAGCTTGAGAATATATATATATATATATATATAGAGAGAGAGAGAGAGAGAGAGAGAGAGAGAGAGTTGCAACCCAAGGAAATCATGCAATGGCATATCCTTTCACTGAATAGTCTGCAGCCAATGAAAATATAATAGGGGTTCCTGCAGCCACAAAGCAATTATGGTAAATTATAGCTTATGCCCACACTTCATCCTGGGATGTATGTGTACATGAAGAATAAAATCCAGGAAGGCATGACTGCTTTGGGGGCGGGGTGAATAAGTAACTGAAACATGGTGTTTTGGGGGCAGCATTAGATGAGTGATGGTCTTGGCATGGCCAATCATCCCCCAGGAGAAATGACGCTCGGAGAATAAATCCATGGTGAGTGGGGGTGGCACTTGCAGGAGATGGTTACTGTCTCATCTCAACCACTCGAAGTTCTATTTTGTTACAACAGAAAGGCCTGAGGATGGCGCCAGGGCTATGAGCGGCATGGTGCTCTTGGGACTTGAATGTTTGTCACGGTGACCCTCCCTATGTAACTAACTTGCTACAGTGGACCTCCATTGTTGAGCAAAGTTGCTGTCACCAAAATTTCACCTAAAGTGAAACTGGAAATGGATCAGACCAGGGTGGACGGACTTGCTTGCATCTGCTGAGCGCGGGCGCTCGACAAGTCACCGCTGCCGCCCGCCTGCCATGAGCCGGGCTGCGTGAGCCCTGGAGGACTCAGCAACCAGTCTGGGAGTGCCTCTCAGCTCCCACTCCTTGATGCGCCTGCACGCCTGCCCGACTCAGCACACGCAGAGTCAGACCAGTGCCGGGGGCTGCAGACTGGCATCCAGGGGGCCGAGCTGGCAATTTCTCACCGGGCTTCACGCCCCAACCAGACACCTGCACCATCCCTACCTCAGACAAAACAGCTGAGAAGCTTTGAGGAAGCCAGCAGATGTTTGATAAGAATAGCACAGAGAGCCCATGGCAGCCACACTTTCTCTTGCCAAATAGATGCTGTGGAGCAGCTAGGGTGACTGCTTAAGAATCGCCTGCAAACAAGGCATCACCCCAGAAGAGGACAAAAGATGACAGTGATTTGCATTATTTTAGAAATAATTACTCTAATTTAATTAGAAATACAGTACGTACATCTCACCATAGGGTGGAGGACTGTGACCAGGTGACTTGTTCAGTCTGCTGCCCAGGTGCTAACTGTTGATGGGCAACAGTCCTTATGGCTCTTTATCTTTATCTTGAAACAGGAATTGGATTGGAGAGCCCTTCAAATAGATGATACCTTCAGACAGGGGATGGTCCGCTGTAAAAGAGGGCACCTTGCCACCCTAGGATAGGGGACATTTTAATTGGGACTGCAGCATGGGAGGAAAGGGTTAACCCTACTCCCTGCATGCCACAGTATCAAACTGGATTCCTCCCATCCACCCATGTGGGTGCTACTTTAAAAGTAAAAAACAATTAGGCAATGCCAAATTATATGTTTAACATAACTGGTAGAGTTTGGCCCCAGTTCTATAGGGGCCCTTGTGCTATGTTCCTTAGTATGAGAACTGATGTGTCTCACACAAGCATATCCCTACATCCTCTTGAGGGCACAATCTGTTTTAGTATAGTGGTTAGAGTGTTAGACTGGGACACGGGAGACCTGGGTTCTAGTCCCCACTTGATCATGAAGTTCACTGGGTGACTTTAGGCTAGTCCCTGACTCTCCATCTAATTAACTTCACAGGGCTGTTGTGGGAATAACTGTTGAAGAGGATTATGGGCTCCTTGGAAGAAAGGTGGGATATAAATTTAACAAATTAATAAAAATAAATAATACCTTGAAATAAGCCCAATTTAGTTAACTGAGTCTTACTCTCAGGTAGTTTGTATGGGATTGCAGCCTTAGTTTGTGGCAGACTGTGAGTATGAATTGGGTAGATGGATCCACCGAGGGCCAACAGAAGATCTTGCAGAGGTTGAAGTGAAAGACCTTTGGTTGCTTACAGTTCTACAGATTGCAATTGTTTATCCATTTCCATACTGCAGGATACGTAATCAGCAGGCCAGACATAGTATGGCTTACAGGGTTGCAAAGCCATCAAAATATTATCTCTTTTGAGTTTATTGATCACCGGCAATTTTATAATTTTTCTTGTTATTAGGCTAATTTACATTTTTTTCCCCCATTTCTCTCTGTATATGTTATTGGATTTGTCTGCTTGGCAAATAATGATTCAGAGTTAATTGTTGCTTTTTCTTTCTTTAAATTATTGTTTATGCTATGTTGGGCAGCATTTTATCTTAGATTTTGTATTGATGTGTTGTCTTATGCTAGTTATTTTTTTATGCTGCTTGCAAAAGCTATAATTAATAAAGTGTGTGTGGTGTGGTGGGGGAGAATTTCAGAAGAGTAATAGAAGAGCTAGGGAAGTGTAGTGGTTGAAGAACTGGGTCAGGACTGGGGAGACCTGGGTTCAAATCCAGGGATGGACGAAAGTCACTTACCTGGTCCCACAGCTTGCTTCGCGGTGGGGGGGAGGTGCTCCGTTCCTCCCCACTGAAATTCTGGCCAGGGGGGAGGCGCCCCATCCCTCCGGCCAAAATTCTGGCCGGGAGGGAGGCGCCCCGTCCCTCCGGCCGCGAATCTTCCTGGCCAGCCGGGACGCAAATGGCGGCGGCTGTAGCCACTGCCGTTTGCATCCCTGCAGTCAGCCGCGTGATAGGCTACGTAAATCCTTACATAGCCTATCACGGCTGACTTCGGGGGGAAAAAAAAGCGTGTACGCAAATGGCGGCACCCATGGGCACCGCCATTTGCCTTCCTTATTTGGGCACGTGTAGTTTACGTAAAGATTTACGTAGACTATGGCGAAAATAAGGGCAACGCTATTTGCGTTGCCCTTATTTTCGCCATAGTCTACGTAAATCTTTATGTAGACTACACGTGCCCAAATAAGGAACGCAAATGGCGGCGCCCATGGGCGCCGCCATTTGCATACGCGCTTTTTTTTCCCCCGAAGTCAGCCGTGATAAATCCTTACGTAGCCTATCACGGTGTTTTTGGAAAATTTAGCCGTGATAGGCTATGTAAATCTTTACATAGCCTATCACATTTGTTGTTGTTGTTGTTTTTTACTGGGAAATGGCGGTGGCAGCCGGTCAGAAGATCGGCCGCTGCTGCCGCCGCCGAACCACCGCCAAGAGCCGCCAACGCCAGGGACATTCAACAGAGGTAAGTCCTATTCCGGGGGGGCGGAGAATTTCTCCAGCAATTTCGGGGGGCCGAATGCGTTGGCATTCGGCCTCCCGGAGATTCGTGGAGAAATTCTCCGCCATCCCTATTCAAATCCCTGTTTACTAAGGATGCTGGAGGAATTCGAGACAGTCTAAAATGAGCTCAGATTTCTAAGAATCCGACCTGGGGAATCCACTGCGGAGTGACCCCTCAGGCCGTGCAGAGTCCATGGACTTTCAGATTATTTTTTTACTTTCCTGAAATTAACGCATATAAATTCATAGGAAAATGCATACGTTTCTGCTGAGGAAACATTGAATGGAATGAGGGAGAATATGCATAATGTTATGTACTAAGGTAAATTATGTAAATACTTATGTAAATACTTATGTAAGTATTTACACCTTTTTTTCCAAAGGATGAAAAAGAATATTCGCATCTGTCTGTGAGTGAATGACGGAACAAAAGGCACCAGGCTGACAATCCATGAAACGCAGATGGATTGGATTTTACACAGTCCATACATCTCTACTGTTTACTCATGATATCCTCAGAGATTTTTGGCCAGTCACTCTTCTCTCTGCCTCTACCTCTGTCTCTGTCTGTGTGTCACTGTGTCTGTGTCCTCCTGGGTGTGTGTGTGTGTGTGTGTGATCACTTATAGTGATGTTATGGGATAATCCCCCTGGTGCCACCCACCCACTCAAGCCAAGGTGCACAGTACTCCAAAGGACTCACATTATTTTTGGCACAAAATCCCACACACTCCTCTCCCCATCCATGGAAGTAAAAATACAGTAATGACAAAATAAATAAGTAACTATTTGCTGCCCTTCCATGGCATGCAAAATCTACTGCAATGGTGGCCTCACTCTGCCTAATGGTTGAGCTGGACCTGGGGCATGTAACGAAGGATCCTTGAGGAATTTGACCTTTGGGGATTCCACTATGAACTGACATCCTCGGCACATCTTGGACTAATGTGCACAGCAGAACTCAGTGATCCATCAGAGATGGCTCTTCTGAAATGTTCCAGTGCAGTTCTGGTTTCAAAAGGTGTTTATGCATTTTATCTTATTTTTTTGTCTTTTTGTTTGTTCACTTGTTGTGCATGTTTTTATTGTATTTGGAAAATTAATAAAATTATTTAATAAAAAAAAGAAAAGAAAAGAAATGCCTGTTTTGAGGGGAAATACATCTGGAAGTTCATATTTCTGAGAGAAAATGCATATTTAAATGAGAAATTTCAGGTGGACTGCACAGAACGTCTGCAGATGCATGCAGATGGAACAAATTTATGGGTGAATGGATGTACAAGTGGCAGAGACCAGAAATAGACTTGATTTGCCTGTCCTTGAATGTATTTGGCACCCACAGCACTAATCTGTTGAGGCCAAAGGGTCTATGGCACACTTATGGTGACATGAACATCAAGCTTTGGGGAACTGATATGAGGGTTTCAATTCCAAATTTGCATTGTGCCGATTTATAAATTCCACTGGATTTGAAATCAGCCACTCACCATTCTTCTGTTCAACTCTATCGTAGAATTCCAGCATTCGTGAACCAGGTGGGTAACCTCATGTAGTTGCTGTCCCTGGAATTGGGCACTGTGCCTCCAGACATACCCATCTTGTCAGAGAGTTGATAGTGTTCTTCCTTTTATCAGTGGCTAGGCAGCCTCACTGTGCCCCCGTATGTGCACACACATGCTCATGCGCATGCATGTGCACGCACACACCAGTTCCTGCTTTTCACCCCAGAAGTGGCTCCTTTTTTGCAGCAATTACAAATACTAATTCTTCCACAATGCCATTTCTGGATTTGTGAAGGCCAAGAGGGCTATGTTTATTTCTTGTTACACCACATGCCATAGCAACCACCAAGTGAGAACTTTCACTCTGCTCTTTGTGAAAATGCAGGCCATGTGGGCTAAGAATAGAGCTGCTGTCGCCAATGATTTGCCTCCCACTCCTAGTGGGTGAATTTCTGGTTCAGGTTCAGGTTTGGGAAATGTGAATTTGGTAAGTGCACCTTGAACTCAGGACCAAACAAATGTCTTACTCATCTTTACGTTCTTGCTGGGATGGTGAGGGCGAAGCGAGTTCTTTGAAGCTGTTCACTCTCTGGACAATGCCATGGCCCAGGCTGGTCTTCCCCTTGCCATAGCATTCTTCCTGGGAGAGAGGGCTTATGACTGCTCAGGGGTTCTTGTTCCTCTGACTGGTGCCAGTGGAACCAATAGCATCCTTCCCCTTACCTCTGCAGCCACAAGGCATGTCCATGACCTCATGGGAACAGCTGTAGGCAACCCTCTCTTTCTCTGTCTCTTCCAGCCTCAGCTCCACAACTGCTTTGAGAGTAGTCATGGAATGATGCACTGCCTGTGTGAACTCACACCCAGTGCCACCCCATAATCTGGCCTCAAAGTCACAACATTCCTCCTCTTCCTTATTCTTACTTCTTTCCATCAGCTGGCTTGATAAGAGCCGACGATACCCTACTGTCTGCAGCCACAAGGATTTTGAGAAGCCCAGCGCTTTCCACTGGCCCCAGATGTGACCCCACACACACATACACACCTGCCAAGATTCTTGCCAAAGCAGTGCAAGAAGCAGGGATGAACTTGGAGCCATTGAGGCATGAGGGTGCTAACTGGTGTTGTTTAGTCTCAGGCGTGATATTTTGATCCCCCCCCCCCTTCATCTGTGAGCATTTAGATTAATTCTGTTAGCTAGCAGGAATGGCAGAGTGGCTGGCAAGGTGGAAGCGGGGGCTGTCTGTTTCTTATGACATGCACGTTGTGTGTGTTGTGATGTCTTCCTTGATGTGCAGCTGTTTCCAGAGGAGAACGGAACGGATCCTTGTCTCTGTACAGTGAACTTCAGCCCTTCTTTCCAGAACAAACAACAACAACAACAACTTTAGATGTGATCCCATCACCTGGGATCAAACTATCTCAGCTATTGGCAGGAACCACCCAGGGCTACAACCAGGAACCCATGGCTCTGTGTATAGCTGTCCCACATGGTGAGTGACCAGAACAATGCTGTAGAGCAGGGGTGGGCAACCGATGGCCCTCCAGATGTGCTACCCTAAAACTCCCATCAGCCCTTGCTAGCATAGCCAATGGTGAGGGATTATGGGAGATGTAGGCCAAAATATCTAAAGTGCCACAGGTTGCCCACCCCTAATGAAAAGCATCACCCTAGGCAGCACTAGAGCATTCCCAGATCACTAATAGTCATGATGGCCATATGCAATCTCCAGTTTCAGAGGTATTCACATGATACCAGTCACTTGAGAGCAACAACAGGAAAAAGGCTATTGCTTTCCAGCCCTGTTTGTGGGCTTCCCAGAGGCATCATGTCAGCCTTTTTTTCCCCCACAGAGCTAGACTGTGGGCAACAGTCTAGAGCATGTCAAGAGCCGGGACTAAAGAGCAATCAGGATCAGAGGACAAACCAGAAGGTGGGACCAAAGAACAAGGCGGGACTTAGGAGCAAGATCAGACACACCAGAACACAGGTCAACCTTGTTGCTGAAGTTCAGGAAACTCTCTTATGTTCCTTCCTGCCCAGAAGGAGTCAATGACTGGCCTAAGCAAATTTAGTCCAGAAAGTTCTGTGCTGAGAAGCTGTAGTGATATGATTCACCACATGGGACAGTGATCAACCATTCCTGACACTTTCTGGAGAAGCTGCAATGATGTGACTCACCACATGAGGCAACAGTCAGCAGTTTGTGACACTGTGGGAAACAGAATATGGACTAGAGAAGATCTGGGAGGGCTTTACCCTTGCAGAGAGCCTAACAATAAGATGGAACTTTGGTCTGATCCAGTTCGGCTCCTCTGATGTTCAGGTAGTGGGATGGTTCCTCCCACCCAGGATGGCCATTGGCTTTCCTTAATAGCAAGGACTACTACAAGGTTTCCTGTTTAGGCTGGGGCTTTGCCTGGGCACTCATCGTCTTCCAGGCTCGGGAACATAACAGATGCATATATCTCAGTACTGATGCCTGTAAGTTTCTGTGTGTGTTGACTGAGGTGGCTCTTTGAATATGTCACCCATTTGCAAAATTAAGTAAGCAAGGGCACATAAAATGGCACCCTACACAGTTGCTCCTCCACTAAATAATTCCTCTTGTGTGGTGGTGGGGCACATGGAGACTTGCCAGAGTTCAAGCCAAAGCATCCATATCAGTGAGAGATCCCAAGAAAGACATGGAATGATCTGACAAAGTCTGGAGCTCAGCCAGGTCCTCATGTCCCCAAACAGGCCCTAATGACGTGTCTCAAAAAGCTACAAAGGATTTAAGGGCCAGCCCTCTAGTTTGGAGCCATGCCCTATGGCATCTATAGTGGACCTCCAGTTGCACCTCCTGGCCTTCCCAAAAAATCCCTTTCAAAGAGCAAACAGCCTTGGTTGCTTGGTGGGCTGATTCTGACTCCTCCTGAACAGGTGAATGCCATATCAGGAGCAGTCCTGTGGTTCAAGAATCAGGAAGGCCTGGCTAGCAGGAGAGCTGTCCAGCAGAGAGCTCCGTAAGCTTAGTAAGCTTCAGCAAGACTAGCTCCAACTGAGCTACTGTATAGGGGATACTGATGCCCCACCCCTTTCCTAGCTGGACATTAGAGCCCTGCTCCTGAGCATGCTTTCTCCTCATGAGTAGGACTCAAGGATATTTGATGCACTGCAAACGGGCACTGCGTCTCCAGCTCTTGGCGTCTGTCCAGAAGCACTGCTGCCTTTGTTCCTGGAATCCTGGGGGTGATCCCAGTGAGCCTGGAGCAGGTGGGTGGGATTAGTCCAGGGACTTCAGTTTTTCTAATGTCATGGCCTTCTGGAGTATGACACCATTCCTGGTGGTGGTCTTGTCCTCCTCCTCCTCCTCCTCTTCCTCCAAGATCTCTGTGGGGAGTTCTCCCTCTGAGTCCATGTCCATCCTAGCTCTCACTGTGATGGGCAACCTCTGTCTGGGATCCACCACTCCAGGTTCATGGTGGGGACTCACATCAATGAATGATCCCTCATCAATCAGTAAAATTCCCCATACATAGAAAGCAGGTATGCCAAGGAGAAAGGTTCTTGCCTAGCCCGTTGCACTCATTGTCTAGATGTGAGCATTTTTGTTATTGTTTGGAGGAGGATCTATTCATATGAACTGCTGCCTGCAATCTGAAGTAGCATAGTCCAAATACAGGTTTACCTGTGAGAAATAAGGCTTCTAGCACAGGTAGATTCCAGGTCTGTGGACCTCCTAGGCAAGAGTGACCCTTGCCTGAGGCCATTTTCCAAGACCAGAAGCTGGGTCACAGCACCGAGCTTGCAAATCTGCCATCCCCTGCACACCTGGTGCTCCTTAAATTATTCCTCCTTTGAATTTTTCCACTATCCACTCATTTGAGAAAAACTTCATATTTAGTGTTGATTGTTATGAAACCTAATCTAATTAAGTGATATGGAAGAAAAAGAGGGCTGGCTACATTTGCCTGTTCCTTTGCTTGCTGGTTTGTGTGGGACTGTTCCCCCTCCTTTTTTAAAATAAAAATTGGAAATCATCAAAGACAATGAACATTGTTCAGTGGTATTCAGGGCTCAATGGTTTGCCTGAGATGATGCCTAATGAATGAGAGGCATGAAGAGTTTTAGGAAATTTGCTTCTGTTTCTCGGAAGCACAGCACTGAGCAAGCTTAATCATCGGCTTGCTCATTCATATGTGTGCGGACTAAATGTGTGTCTCCACATTGGCGCCTGGGATTCTTTTCCCCTCCTCTGGTCCTAGTTAAGCCTGTTTACTAAGGACACTGGTCAGCCAACAGATGTTACAAGCAGAGGTTTGGCCAGCCGCGGGGGTGGAGGGGAAATGGAATGATTTCTGTCTGGTTCTCAGAATGTATCTTTCATTGCTGGGCTGAGACAGCTGTGAATATGAGCAGCTGAGACCCTCCTGGAGTGGGCTTGGACCTGGATGGAGCACAGGGCAGATCCCCCGCCCACCCCTGAGATTCTATAGCACAGGTGGGCAACCCATGGCCAACTTGCTGCATGTGGCCCATGACCACTGTCTGTGCTGCCCCGCCCACTTTTCCCCACTGCCCAGCAGATCAACCATCAGTTGGGCAGTGGGGAAGCACATCACTGTTCTGCTGCTGCTGTTAACAGGGCAAGAGCAGCAATCTTCAGGATCGGTTGTGGGGGAAAGAGCTTTAATCAATGCAGCCAAGATCTGAGGGGTGGGGGGAGGTGTACTTAATTTTAATTTGCCAATCTGCTGCTTTTGCTTTTGAGCTGGCTGCTATTTAGTTTGCTTTTCTTGGTTGCTTTATGAGTATTTTGCATTACATGCTTATTTTCCTGTGTGAAAGTGCAATGCTATGTCTGTAAGTCCACCTGAATTCAGTGGAACCTACTCCCTTGTTATGAGTGTAGAATTTATTGCATTTTTATCTATTGTGTGGCTTTATTATATTGCATTCTTTTTTCAAAATAAATAAACAAACTATGAGCAGCTTTGTGTTTTTTAACAGTAAAGTGGGATATACAGAAATAAATAATCAATGCAGCTGGGGACCCTTTGCTTTGACCCAATTTCTCGTGCTCCTTCAGGCCACACCCCACTGAGTCGGCAGCCACGGTTTGCCAGTGCAGCAGCGAGTTCCACTCCTGCACTGCCATGCCTTCAAGCACCCATAATATTAGCCGTCTGAGTGCCTCAATAGGGGCAGCTGATGGACATATTTTAATTAGCAGGAGAGTAAATTACACTGGGCTATGAAAGCCCCTGACTCCTTTTTTCGACAGCCTGGGAAAATGGAGAGACTCGCATTTTCAATTTAAGGTTTAGTTAGATAATGCCTGTTGGTGCCAATAGATTACAGAGTGGATATTAAATCCTAGAGGATTTGCAAGAGGAGACAGCTAGCAGAATCCACAAGCAGTCGGGAGGCAGGCAGAGGCCAGAGGCAGGGTAGGGAGGTAACCACCCCCTGGAAGAGTGGAGGGAGAGATTGAGAGAGCGCACGCATGTCCCAACACAACATTGCTTCGGAGGCAATGCCCGCCTAGGAGCATTACCTTGCAAGGGACCCTAATGAAGAGTCAATTGGGTGACAGAAGAACAGGGGTGGAAAACCTGCAGCCATCGACTCTCAGCCCAGTCTCAAAAGCCCTCTGCATGCAATCAGTTCAAACTACTGTCAAGAGTGATCTGTCCCTTCCCTGATAACCCACTACATTGGAAGAAATGTGGAGAGAGGGTGAAAGGGGTGGGGGGGCAGAAAGAAAGAGAAGATAAAGTGGCAGGAAAAGGGGCGATCCACCCCTTTTTTACTCTAGCCCCGCCCACCCCTGGCTTCAGCCACATTCCCATCAAGTAATTTGCCCCTCAGCAGAAAAAGGTTTACCCACAGAAGGAGGAGGAGGAGGAGGAGGAGAGGAAGAGGAAGAGGAAGAAGGGTAGCATGCTTAGACTACTGCTGAGGACCAACCTAGGGGGTCACTAACAGGAGCCCCTGGACTTGCTCCTCTCCTTCTCCCTTGCAACCTGTTTGTTCCCCTGCCTCTCACTCTGGCCCAGACAATGGAGGTGGTGAGAAGGAGGACCCGGAGATGGCATGGCCTACTTGTTCCCTGGCTCTCTGCCTGCCAAGCCAGAAAGCTGGAGCAAAGATGAGGCAGAGGATGAGGAGCAACAGCAGCTAGTGACAATGGTGCTGAGAAGGGAGACTCGCTGAGGGAGGGGGCTCATTGAGGGTGTCTTGCCCAAAGGTCTTTAAAAAAAACCTTGAGCCAGCACTGAGTTGACTACGCTTCTTCTAGTTCTGCCACCCCTCTAACCTTCCACAAGCTGATCTGCAGCTTTCTCCAGAATGCATCCTGTGGCTGTAGTCTAATAGCAAGCTTTTGTCTGAGTGCAGATCCCTATGTAGCCAAAGCGGCAGAACCCATACGCAAGAGGGGGGATCAGAAGGCTTGGCGGCGGGGCTCCACGGTTTGCAGAAACACATTGTTTGGGGTGGAAATTGTCTAGGGTTAGGGGAGACTCCCAAAATAGCCCAGTGAGAAGAGCATGTGCTAAGTGGCTACAGAATGCTGGCTGATGGTTGCAGGGGAGGGGACTGGAGTATCCTGGAAAAGGGGATGGCTTGGTCCCAGGGCATGGCCTGAAGGCACATGAGGCGGCCACCTTGCTGAATCTAAGCAGGTCTGGGGTTTGGCCAGTGCTTGGAGGGGAGACCACCTGGGAGCCACATGGAGACACCATGTGTTCCACAATGGAAGAAAAGTGGGATGTAAATGTAATAATACATACATACGTACATACATACATAATGGCTAACTGCCTGGCTGGCTGGAATCTTAGACAGAAGCACTCTAGGCTGCAATGTTTTGTTGTAGGCCATGTAGACTCCAATGGGCCTTTACCCACAGGGTAAAGGGACAAAAAATGTTTGTGTCCTTGCGGAGGCCGTGATAGGCTACATAATTATCTACATAGCCTATCTATGTAGCCTATCATGGCAAAAGGCAGGGACACAAATGTGTTCCTACCTTTTGCCATGATTGGCTACGTAGACACTTACGTAGCCTATCACGGCCTCTGCAAGGATGCAAATGGTGGCTGCTACAGCAGCCCAGCAGCAGCTGGAAGACGACCCGGAGCCGCTGCTGCCGCCGGAGCCACCACCGCCGCCAGGTAGGCTCTGTCTCAGGGGGATTCCATGGGGGGGATTGCCCCATTCCACCATGGACTCCAGCTCCTGTACATGGAATGGGGGTGCCATCTTGTTGTTTGCCTTAGGCAGCAACTGGCTTCAGCTGGTCCTGTTTACCCAGAACTAGGGATGTATGAATCCCTTACCTGGCTCCACTGAGGGGCATCCACGGTGGGGGGGAGGCACTTTGTCCCTCCCCCCAGAATCCTCCCCAGCCGGCTCCGCTCCACAACGATTCTGCAGAGCCACCAGCTGGGGCCGCCCACAGCCGGACCTCCATCCACTGCTGGGCTGCGCTGGCCACAAATGTTTGTGTCCTTGCGGAGGCCGTGATAGGCTACATAATTATCTACGTAGCCTATCTACGTAGCCTATCATGGCAAAAGGCAGGGACACAAATGTGTTCCTACCTTTTGCCGTGATTGGCTACGTAGACATTTACGTAGCCTATCACGGCCTCTGCAAGGATGCAAATGGTGGCTGCTACAGCTGTATAGAGCTCCATACCTGTCAATATATGTGGAGTATTTTATTTTCCAACAAAGCATCGTATTTTGATCCAAACCTTGGATGTGATGTAACATCAGACTTAATCTAAACCAGATATTTTTGAACTGGAATCCATTGATGTATGAGGGGGGGGATTTATTCTTGCTTTGTTGATTTTTTGTTTGTGAATGTTTCACCTCTCCCATGGTACACAGCCCTCCTCCCTGCCCCAAAAGAGAACATGAGCATTCCAAGAGGAAAAAAATGCTTCTGGTCTTCAAAATTCCACACAATCTCTCCCCCACCCTCCGCAATAACCTTTGCTTCCTTCTCCTGGGGTGTTGGTGTTTGCAAATTAATATTTGTGAATCTTGAGAGCTGCTGGTGGCATGTGTTTGGTGAGGGGCAAAAGGAATATCAATTATTGTCCAAATATATATGCTGAATGATGGAAGCTGCCTGTTTGACTAAGCCTGGGGACCATTTGGGGGCTGTGTATGACTGATGAAGCCCTACAAGATTACTAGTTTTAATTTACATGCAGGGGAAGGGGAATCCCATGCAAATTAATTACCACAAGTGCACGGACATGAATTATGTTGTTCAGCCCTTTTTCTCAAAGGTTAAAGTAAGTATTAACCTCATGCTCCTTTTGGAAGAACCATTCGTTCTGTTTGAAGATATTAAAGTTAATGGAGAGCTCTTTAAAATGAATCCTGCTAGCAGATGGAGATGGGAGTGTAAATGAGTTCGTTCTCATTACCATGTTGCATATTTCCTGATCTTTTGGATTTGGGGTGATGCCACCTGTGGTTTGGGCTGGATCTTTCATTTGAGCTGAACATTTAAAAATTTGAGCTGAACATTTAAAAATGCAAGCCTACATCTGAGTTACCATAGAACAGGGAGTCTAAGACGTAACTTTCACAGTGGCCAAAGGAGAAGACCTGGTCAAAGGCAACCAATTAATATTCCCATTTTACAAGGAAGGAACACTTAGGCTAAGAGCTTAGTGATTAGCACAAAGCCATCCATGGCAATGTTTTTTGTTGTTCGTTTGATTTAAGGAGCTTTCCATTTTACTAGCTATTGTTAGACAACTGGGAGTCAGGACCTCTTGCCAAACTGCTGCAAATCTACTGCAATCTTGCAAATCATTTATCAGCAGAGTCCCTTCTATCTTCTGCCCATCCCTGGTCTAAATGACCTTTCAGCAATCCCTTCCAAGTTCCAACTCTCTGATAACTCTAAGATTTCTTAACTTTAAGATTATCTATCAGTGTGGCTTACCCTGAGGCAATGCCTCTTAAGACCTGACAAAAGAAAGATGATAGACTATAATATTCAGGTGATGTGTCTCAATGGCAGCCAGGAAGGCATAGGTGATGGGCAGAAATGATTCATCATTATTCTCTGGGAATGAGGTCATCAAGCCCTGTGCCTGTGAAGAAGGAAGCAGTTTTGGGAGGGAGACTGGAAGAGACACACACACCCAGAGCCAAGTTGCTCTCTGAAAGCATCCAGGGGCATTGGTGTTATCTCTAAAAAACTGAATAGGAGAGCAGAAATCTATGGAATGTTTATCCTATGGGCCTCCATTTATGCTCAGTTTGTTCATATGTGTAAAATAATCCATATATCATAAAAACACCATAAGAGCTTTCCTACATGAGGCTGTTAAACCGCTGTTAATCTGCTGAATCTCCTTTCAGTTTTGTCACAGAACTGAGATTCAAGCACAACATGAGGAGCATTTCCTTTCCTGCATTTCTGCTATATAACCTCTAGGTGGCACTGTGGTATAGTGGAATAGTGCAAATACACAACAGGAAATTCTGCTTTCTTTCACTTTCACAATTAAATGCTGCATTTTCCCTGCTCTAAAAAAACTCACTGAAAGTGCTAGTTAGACAAGAAGCAAAACCAAAGGGTCATGACATCATCTGAAGAATAGGCAATAATGTGCCAATGATAAATGCCTCATGTAGAAAAGCCCTAAGCCTCCAGTACCTAAGGGGGAAAAAACTTGCATGACTGGAATTCCTACCCCTCAGAGAAATAGGGGTGTGAATTTGTAGCAATACAATCAGTCATAAAGTTGGAAGGGGCCTCAACAGTCATCTATCCAACCATCTACTGATACAGGAAATCCACAGTTATAGCACCCCTGAGAGTAGGCCATCCAGCCTCTGCTTAAAACTTGCAATGAAGGAATGTCCACCATCTTCCAAAGGCATCTGTTCTACTGTCAAACAGCTCATGCCATCAGGAAGTTCCTTCCTATAATGTTTAGTTTAACCCCCTTTCTTGTAATTTGAACCCCTTGCTTTGGGGCATACCCTTTGGGACAACAGCAAACAAATTTGCTCCATCACCTATGTGACAGCCCTTTGATAGCAATCAAATTGCCTTTTAACTACCTCTTTTGTTTCAGGACACTAGGAAATGTAGTAAGTAGTGATTGTATTTCAGGACTCACCACCTTTATAGAGGCTCCCCAGTTCACAAAGAAAACCTGCCCTTCTTAGTCAGAGGGACAAAGAGTCCATCTAGACCAGCATTTCCTTTGTGAGACCAACTAGCCTGATGTCTGTGGGACACTCACTATCAAGCCATGAAGGCCACAGTCATTCTTTGTAGTTTGTCCACAGAGGTATATACTGTTTCCAGATATGGATGTTCCATTTAGTTATAAATGGAACATCCTTCTCGGGGAGCCTCTGCCAAAGGAAGTAAGGCTGGTGGCTACCAGGAAGAGGGCCTTTTCTGCTGTGGCTGTGGAATGAGCTCCCTAGAGAGGTTCACCTGGCACCTAAGTTGTTCTCCTTCAGGCACCAGGTGAAGACCTTTTTATTCTCCCAGTGTTTTAGCATTTTGGCTTCTTAATCTTTTAGCTCTGGTGTTTTAACTCTGCATTTTAAATCTCTGCATTGCTGCTAGGTGTTATTCTGGTGGTACTGTTTTATGTTGCACTCTGTGGTTTTAATTTTTGTGAGCTGCCCAGAGATCTTCAGCTATTGGGCAGTATAGAAATTAAATAAATAAAATAAATACAAATAAATAAATAAATAGTTGTCATCACTAACAACCGTTGATAGAGCTGAACTCTGTATGAATGTGTATAACCCTTTTAAAAAAACATTAAGTCAGTGACCATGACTGCATCTTTTGGTGGTGAATTCCTCAGAGGAATTAGGCCAGTTTTATGAAGCAGCACTTTCATCAGGGCTGAACATAGCCGTATATTTTGCATTGTTGTGTTGATGGTTTACCAGTGGTGGTTGCAAATGTTATGGGGTGGAGTAGCACAGAAAGGGAAAGCACATGATTCACATGAGCCACAGGTAGAAGCCTGAATCTATAATAAATCAAATGTGTGAGCTACAAAACCTGAATTCCACCTTGCAGTAAACAACCCTGATCCTGGTTCTCTCCTCCTCCAGATGCAAGTACATTTTCAAAACATTTCCCGATGATCCAAGTGGATGTTATAGCAGGTGAGGGGTAAATGAAACCCCAAACTAGCAGTACAGAGGAACAGCAGCAGCACAGAGAATGGACGAACGAAACAACATGTGAACTGCAGGGAAAGAGTGACGCCTGCTGGATACTTCTGCCTCTGCACACACAGAGACACGCTCTAGTTCCTTCCCCTTTGTGGTAAAAACTAGGTAACTGGAGAGGCTGCAGTGCAAAGTGAAGAATGCTCTGTTTAGTAGTGCTTTGCAGGTAAAGTCCCAGGTTCAATCCCTGGCATCCCCCAGGTACGGCCTGAAAATACTCCTGTCTGAAACTCTGGAGATCGACTGCCCAGCAGTATAGACAATACTGAGCTAGATGGCATTGGGTGGCTTTCTGTGTTCCTGTGTTTTGGAGCAAGAGCCATAGCTCAGTTGTGGAGCCCCTGCTTTGCATGCAGAAAGTCCCAGGCTCAATCCCCAGCTTCTCCAGATGGGGCTAGGAAAGAATCCTGCCTGAATCCCTGAAGAGCTGCTGCCGGTCAGTGTAGACCAACTTTCCCCAACCTGGTGACCTCAAGGTAGGAATGCTGGAGAAATCTGCTGCAGACCCAAATGAGGCCAGATTCCCAGGAATCCGACCTCCAGATTCCACAGTGGACTGGCACCCCCTTACCTGGCATGTCTGCTGGAGCTTGTGGGGCGGCTCCCTGCTGTCTCAAAAGCGTGACTGGCTAATGGTGGCTGCCATTAGCCTATCGCAGGAAAATTACAGCCGTAAGTTGTGTTGTTTACTGCATGTGTGGCCGTAAAGCACTTCCGGACACGGGGGCAGGGAGTTTGCCCATCCCTACCTCCAGGTGTGTGCAATTTCCATGATTCCCAGCCAGCACGGGCATTGACTTGGCTAACATGAGCTTGATCCCTCCCTTCCTCCTTCCCTCCTTTCCTTCCTTCTATGGGAAATTGTTACTTCCCCCAAGCTCAGTTCTGAAGCTAAGAACCCGTGTGTTATTCTTGGAAGGGCAGTGGGTGCTCAAAGAGCTTCCCCATGTCCCCCAATCTTCCCATCCAAAACTCTTCACCCTTTACCCCACTGCCTCCTTCCCATCACTTGGTGGTGGGGTGGTGATGCAGCAGCAGCTACACTGATAAGGAGGCCTCTTTTCAAGACCTCAGTTCATCCCTGGCATACTGGTTGTGCAAACAGCACCACCCCAGACAAAAGACACCCTGGGACATATAGCTTTTTAGGGCACCCAGTGCTCAGAAGGGATGTCAGATGCCCTGGAAGCTGCATATCCCAGAGCTCCTTGTGCCTAGGACAAGGCTGGGCAAATTCAGTGTCCCACCAGGTGCTAGGGGTCCTGGCACATCTCATTCCCAGGGCGCCTGCCATCCCTGCTGAGCACTCAGGTGCCCTAGAAAGCAATATGTCCCAAGGCTCCTGGCTGGGCTGCACATGCTCACAAATTTAATTGATATTCTGAGCCAGAGAATTGCTTTTCAGAGAACTGGTGTTCGATTTGTAATGTAGCCGGACCTTACCAGCTGGAGACACTCATCTTCCGAATCAAGTAAATAGGCAAACTATGGCAACACCACTGCAACTATATGGAAAATATTCAACAACATTTTGAACATTCAGATAATATCTGGAGGTTATTTGTCATCAAAAGCCTCATGAGAGAATTGGCGTGTGGGGGGGGGGATCTTTTTCATCTGTACTTCTTGAGCATTTGGGCTAGTGCACCAAAAACTAAATCCAAGGATGGTTCTCGACAAGGCTTCTACTGTGAAATCACCCTGCCTCAAACAAGGGATTTTACAGGAGGACCAGATTAAGTTGTCTCCCATTTGTAACCCTCCCATGTTTTCCCAGCACTACTTCCATCTTTTTACTTACTACCCCGCCCCCCAAAAGAAAAACATTAAGGAAGGAAAGATGGAATAGTGCTAGGAAGTGTCCATCTGGAAGCACCCCTGGACATTGCAACTGCCATAGGAAGAAATAGACCAGGAGGTTGTTTGGGCCAGGGGAGAGAGGAGGGAAGGAAGCTGGTGAGGAGAAAAGGGTTTGCACGCTGTATAGGAAGGCAAGCAGGAGTTTGAAAGTTTCACCCATGGAGGAGAAGTTCTGAAATTACTGAAACCTTTGGTGTTTGTGTCAGTTTCAAACTCTCTTCCATGATCATTACTCCACTGAACCATGGCATGTACCAACCACACTGACCTGGTTCACCTGATCTCCACAGCCCACCATGGCTTATTTAAGCCATGACATCCTCAGGTAGGGATGTTCTGGGTGTCTGGCTGGGGCTTGATTTGTTGTTGTTCAGTCGTTCAGTCATGTCCGACTCTTCATGACCCCATGGACCATAGTACGCCAGGCCTTCCTGTCCTGCGCTCTCTCCCGGAGCGTGCTCAAGTTCATATTCATTGCATCCGTGATGCTATCTAGCCATCTCATCCTCTGCCGTCCCCTTCTCCTTTTGCCTTCAGTCTTTCCCAGCATCAGGGTCTTTTCCAGAGAGTTTTCTCTTCGCATTAGGTGGCCAAAATATTTCAGCTTCAGCTTCAGTATCTGTCCTTCCAATGAGCACTCAGGGTTGATTTCCTTTAGGATGGACTGATTTGACCTCCTTGCAGTCCAGGGGACTCGTAAGAGTCTTCTCCAGCACCACAGTTCGAAAGCATCAATTCTTCGGTGCTCAGCCTTCCTTATAGTCCAGCTCTCACAGCCATACATTACTACTGGGAAAACCATAGCTTTGATTAGACGGACCTTTGTCGGCAAGGTGATGTCTCTGCTTCTTACTATGCTGTCTAGGTTTGCCATAGCTTTCCTCCCAAGGAGCAAGCGTCTTTTAATTTCATGGCTACAGTCACTGTCTGCGGTGATCTTGGAGCCCAAGAAAGTAAAATCTGTCACTGCTTCCATTTCTTCCCCTTCTATATGCCAGGAAGTGATGGGGCCAGATGCCATGATCTTAGTTTTTTTAATGTTGAGTTTCAAACCAGCTTTTGCACTCTCCTCTTTCACCCTCAACAAGAGGCTCTTGAGATCCTCTTTGCTTTCTGCCATTAGGGTGGTATCGTCTGCATATCGGAGGTTGTTGATAATTCTCCCAGCAATCTTAATTCCGACTTCTGATTCATCCAACCCGGCATTTCTCATGATGTACTCTGCATATAATTTAAATAAGCAGGGTGACAATATGCAGCCTTGTTGTACTCCTTTCCCAATTTTGAACCAATCGGTTGTTCCATGTCTGGTTCTTACTGTTGCTTCTTGACCCTCGTACAGGTTTCTCAAGAGACAGGTAAGGTGGTCTGGTACTCCCATCACTTTAAGAATTTGCCACAGTTTGTTGTGATCCACACAATCAAAGGCTTTAGCGTAGTCAATGAAGCAGAAATAGACCTTTTTCTGGAATTCTCTTGCTTTCTCCATGATGCAGCGAATGTTGGCGATTTGATCTCTAGTTCCTCTGCCTCTTCTAAACCCAGCTTGTACTTCTGGTAGTTCTCGGTTCGCATACTGCTGAAGCCTAGCTTGTAGGATTTTGAGCATCACCTTGCTGGCATGTGAAATGAGCGCAATTGTGCGGTAGTTTGAACACTCTTTGGCATTGCCCTTCTTTGGAATTGGAATGTAAACTGACCTTTTCCAGTCTTGTGGCCACTGTTGAGTGTTCCATATTTGTTGGCATATTGAGTGCAGCACTTTAACAGCATCATCTTTTAGGATCTTAAATAGCTCAGCTGGAATACTGTCATCTCCGCTAGCTTTGTTGTTACTAATGCTTCCTAAGGCCCACTTGACTTCACTCTCGAGGATGTCCGGCTCAAGTTCAGTGACCGCACTATCATGGCTATCAGGGACATTCAGATCTTTCCTGTATAGTTCTTCTGTGTATTCTTGCCACCTCTTCTTAATCTCATCTGCTTCTGTTAGGTCCCTGCCTTCTTTGTCCTTTATCATGCCCGTCTTTGCACAAAACGTTCCCTTGAGATCTCCAATTTTCTTGAAGAGATCTCTAGTCTTTCCCATTCTGTTGTTTTCCTCGATTTCTTTGCAGTGTTCATTTAAGAAGGCCTTCTTGTCTCTCCTTGCTATTCTCTGGAACTCTGCATTCAGTTGGGTATATCTTCCCCTTTCTCCCTTGCTTTTCGCTTCCCTTCTTTCCTCAGCTACTTGTAAAGCCTCATCAGACAGCCACTTGGCTTTCTTGCATTTCTTTTTCTTTGGGATGGATTTCGTTGCTGCCTCCTGAACAATGTTACGGACCTCCGTCCATAGTTCCTCAGGCACTCTGTCTATCAGGTCTAATCCCTGAAATCTATTCCTCACCTCCACTGTATATTCATCAGGGATATGATTTAGGTCATACCTGAACGGTTTAGTGGTTTTCCCGACGTTCTTCAATTTAAGCCGAAATTTTGCAAGAAGCAGCTCATGATCTGAGCCACAGTCAGCTCCAGGTCTTGTTTTTACTGACTGTATGGAGCTTCTCCATCTTTGGCTGCAAAGGACATAATCAATCTGATTTCGATATTGACCATCTGGTGACGTCCATGTGTAGAGTCGCCTCTTGTGCTGTTGGAAAAGAGTGTTTGCTATGATCAGCATGTTCTCTTGGCAAAACTCTATTAGCTTTTGTCCTGCTTCATTTTGTACACCAAGGCCATGCCTGCCTGTTATCCCGGTGATTTCTTGACTTCCTACTTTAGCATTCCAATCCCCTATGATGAAGAGGACATCTTTTGTTGGTGTTAGTTCTAGAAGGTGTTGTAGGTCTTCATAGAACCGATCAACCTCAGCTTCTTCGGCCTCAGTGGTTGGGGCATAGACTTGAATTACTGTGATGTTGAATGGTTTGCCTTGGATTCGTACTGAGATCATTCTATCATTTTTAAGATTGTACCCCAGTACTGCTTTTCCCACCCTTTTGTTGACTATGAGTGCTACTCCATTTCTTCTAAGGGATTCTTGCCCACAATAGTAGATATGATGGTCACCTGAATTAAATTCGCCCATGCCTGTCCATTTGAGTTCGCTGATTCCCAAGATGTCGATGTTCAATCTTGCCATCTCATGTTTGACCACCTCCAGCTTACCTTGATTCATTGATCTGACATTCCAGGTTCCTAAACAATATTGTTCTTTACAGCATCGGATTTTCTTTTCACCACCAGACACATCCACAGCTGAGTGTCCTTTCGGCTTTGGCCCAGCCGCTTCACTCTTTCTGGCGCTACTTGGAAATACCCTCTGCTCTTCCCCAGTAGCATATTGGACACCTTCCGACCTGAGGGGCTCATCTTCCGGCGTCATATCTTTTAGCCTTGTGATACGTTCCATGGGGTTTTCTTGGCAAGAATACTGGAGTGGGTTGCCATTTCCTTCTCCAGTGGACCACATTTTGTCAGAACTCTCTGCCATGACCTGTCCGTCTTGGGTGGCCCTGCACGGCATAGCTTATGGCTTCACTGAGTTACGCAAGCCCCTTCGCCACAACAAGGCAGTGATCCATGAAGGGGTGGGGCTTGATGCCTGGTGAGAAATCACCAGCTCGCCCCACCCCCATATGCCAGTCTGTGGATCCCTGCATTTGCCTCACTCGGTTTACATCAAGTCGGGCAAGTGCAAGGACAAGGTTACAGGTGTAAATGGCCATGTACGTCTATAATCTTGGGTAAACGGCCACTTTACGGCTGCCATTTGCGTGAAATTGGCCTTTACAAAAAAGGCCAAGCTGCCATTTTTACACAAAATGGCAGCTTGACTGGTGGTAGGTGGGGTTTCAGCGAGCAGCGCGCAACGAGTACTCCAGTGCATTCACCCATCCCTATCCATGGCCTCCAGGTTGCATATTCAAGTCCTGGCCACAGGTTGTCTGGTTATTCATGCCTGGGTGACATGGCTTGTTGGAGGGGGAAGCAACCGTCCAATAACCCATGGCCTATTGTAGGGTCATTGTAGGGTTGTTTCTCCCTCCAACAAGTCATGCCACCCAGGTTCGGACAACATAGGAAACTATGGCAACCCCCTGCTGGGGTTTGAATGTTCAAAATTCAAGCCCCAGTGGGCTTGAACCCCAGTGGCTACCAAGAAGATGGCCTTTTCTGCTGTGGGACCCTGACTGTGGAATGAGCTCCTAGAGAGGTTCTCCAGGTGCCTACGTTGTACTCTTTTTGGCTCCAGGTGAAGACCTTTCTTTATTTTTCCAGCATTTTAGCACTCTAGTCTTTTAGCACTGCTGTTTTAAATCTGTATTTTAAATCTTTGCATTGCTGCTAGGTTTTATTCTGGTTGTATTTTTATATTGTAGTTTTAAACTTTCATATTTTCTATTATTTTATGCTGCATTTTGTGGTTTTAATTTTTGTGAACCGCCCAGAGGGCTTTGGCTATTGGGCGGTATAGAAATGAAATCAATAAATAAAATGGCCTTATTTTATTTATATAAAATATATAAAATGGCACATGCTGGAACTCACCAGGATTTAAATAAGCCATGCTGGGCTGCAGAGATCATGCAAGCCAGACCACTGCTTTGCTTCCTCCCTAGAAGAAACTTTAGATATTTGAGCCATCAAGAACAGCTTGCATTTGCTTGCATTTCAGGGAGCTGGAAGTGAAGCATTTGCAGCCATTTTAGGAAAAAGGAGAAGATTTTCTTTGATTGCTTTTTAATCACAGTAATAACAGTAATGGATGCAGTAAGCGGAATGAATGGGGAGAAAGCCACTGAGTCCACCACACACGTTGGGTAAATGAGGAGAAATTTATGGCCATTAGCACTAAAGCACTGCTACCTCAAGTCCCTCGCTTTGAGAACGGATCTAACCCTTCCAAGCATTCTCAACAAGGATTTGAAATCATAATAATTTGTATAAGCAGCAGCTGGGTGGGTGGGTGGGGTGACAGGCACCCTTCCCTACCTCCCTCTTAGGAGGAAATGCTCAAAGATGCTGTGGAGATCTCTACAGCTCTGCAGGCAATATGCATCAGTTGGTCCACAATCCCTCTCTTTCTCCTTCCCCTTGCTTTCGGCTTCCTGCAATGGGTCATTTTTAACATTTGCCAGCATTGATTGATTGATTTTGCATTGGCAGCTGACCTTTACAAAGAAAGTAAATTGCTGCCTGGGGCAAGGTGTTTCTCTTCCTCCTCCTCCTCCTCAGTTCAAGGCCTAAGGCCTAGATCCAAAGAATGGTGCAACTAAGGGTCAAACTACATGATACATTAATTGTGTAGCATATAGCTGAGCCTGAGACTGATAGTTTTATTTACTTTACTGTAACCATATTCAAGTACTTTACTGTATGCCAGTTGCTGGGAAACATGGGCAGGAGGGTGCTGTTGCACTCATGTCCTGCTTGTAGGCTTCCCCTGGGCAGCTGGTTGGCCACTGATCTAGCATGGCTCTTCCTATGTTCTTATATAACTGTGTGTAGCCCAGATTTGGACTGGGGCCAGTGCACACCAGGAGGGGAGGATTAAACCTGTCCCCTCCACCCACTTTTTCTTTTTTTTTAATCTGAAATGGGGTGGTTATAAGAAAAAAAATCTCCATTGGAATCAGTGGAGACTTCCCCCTTTTTTAACACCTCTCCCATGGGGGTGGAATTTCAGGGGGGAAATGGGGGGGTTAACCCTCCCCTCTCAGTGTGTGCTGGTCCTGATCTGAATCAGGTCACACACAGTTACACCAAAGTAAATAAACCAAATGTAACATGTAGTTTGGCCCTTGCTCTATGTGCTTGAGGGGTCCCTGATGTTGTGTTTCTCAGCCCTCCCGGACCTTATGATATATATAATTAAAACCGAAGGAGAAGGAGAAGACAACCTTCATAGAACTGCTATGCAGGCACAGTGGAAGGATGCAGCAGAAAGACATTTGAGGGTGCAGCAGGGACATTTTCCCTCCCTCTTCCTCCACCATTCATTTGTTACCCCATTCCCTGTTCATTCTGCATTCCTACCTCCCCCTCCTTGAAGTCCTATGAACATCAGAAGCTGCTTTATAATGAGTTGTACCCTTAGGCCATCTAGCCAACTAGCTCTGATTGCAACAGCTCTCTGGGGTCTCAGGCAGACATCTTTCCCAGCTCTGCCATCAAAGATCTTTTCAACTGGCAATGCCAGGAACTGAACCCAGGATCATCCTCAAGCAAAGTATGTGCTTTACCAAGGAGCTGTAGCTCCTTCCCCTGAAATTCCCCTCTGGAGTCAACCTGCTTGCAAGGGATTGTGTAGATTATTCATGAAGATGACTGCCAGGGTGGCCTAAGACATTTTACTTCCTGAGGTGAAGAACAAGATGGTGGCCCCTTCCATTCCATATATAAAAGCCTTTCTTCAAGACTGAACAGCTTTCTTCAACACCGACAATGGGACACCACACCTGAAGGCGGCAAACTACCATAGGGGGCATAGGCAAGGCCACATGGCACACACTTCTCTCCTCCAACACTTTCCTGCCACCACTCAGCATCTGCTGCCTGAGGCAGCTGCCTCACTTTGACTAATGTTAGTGCTGGCCCTGATGTCTGCCCTCAGCTAGCCCTGCTTGGGGTCTTCCTAGAAGCATTTGATTAGCCATTGGATTAGAGGGACCTACCTGGATCTGATCCAGCTGCAGAGCTCTGTTTCTGTGCTTATTAGACATGATACTTAGGAATTGAGCTTCCACATTCAGTAGCAGTCTATCTCAGACCTGATTCTGGGGACAAACAATGGCAGAGTGCTATTGTCTTTATGATCTGCTCTGGGCTGGCTAGCCACTCCAGGAAGGAGGATGCTGGATTAGATGGAGCTTTGGTCTAATCCAGCAGGGATCCTCTTACGTTCTTCTTTCCACCTCCTGTGTGATGGACCTCACTCTAGTTTTTGGTCATCTTCCATACCTTTATTAGGGATGGGTGACAACTTCAGTTCAGTTTTGATAGGAATTTACCAAAATTCTCAAAGTTCTCCATATCTGGGGCCAAAGTAACTTGATATTTAAAACAGCCCAATGTAGGACAAACAGAAACTGACAGATGTGTCTGTCCAAGCCCAGGGCTTTGAGTGCTTAACTCTTAAAATTCTGCCTTTGAATCCCTGTGTTTTCAACCATGTGGGTGGTGCTGAATTAGGGCTGACACCTCTTTTTTCTGACAGGTTCCTCATCTTTAACAACTATATGGCAGGCAGGCATAACGTGATCCCCTCCATGCTGGGAATATCTGTGTTTACTGAATTTGTCCAATCCAGATGGGTGAGAATTTCATTTCAGTTCTTTTTAATAAGAATGTACCAAAATTTGCAAATAGCTTGGGATTTAAAAAATTTGAATATGGGGGAAAGTGAAACTGACATATTCACCATTCCTATCTTTTATCTCCCCTAAAATGTACTCACAAAGCAGTGGGGCAACAAGCCTACTTATGGTGGCCGATTCTCAGGGTTACTGTGAGAGAATGAGATTGCGTGTGTGAACACTTGATGGACAGGATAGCCAACTCACACCCCCAAAGTGCAACTTGCCTCAAGGTTTTGTTGACCATCTTTACCGGTCTTTCTGCATCTTTGGCCAAGAAACACACACACACACACACACACACCCCTCAATATAACATGTAAGATGATTCCCCTCCATGTCCTAATTGGGTATTGAGGAAACCAAGATTGTATTTCTCTCTCTCTCTCTCTCTCTCTCCCCCACCCTTCCTTCCCTCTGCCTCTCTCTCTCTCACACACACACATAGGATTATATGTGCAAAATCAATGCACTTGATGATACAGCAGGAATAGAATGTTGCACAAATTGGACATTTGGCAAAAACAAAAAAACCCAACATTTATGTTTATTCTAACATTCTATTTTCAGAGACACTTCCATAGCTAAAAAGGTCTTCGAGATCAAAAATTTTAAAAGGCTATTAACATTAACTTGTTACTGACAGTGTAGCTTCCCCACAAAGCCTCTAAAGGTACAATCCTATGCATGTTTAGACAGAAAAAAAGTCCTACAAGTCTAGCATTCCCCGGGCAGCCATGCTGGCTGGGGAAGGTTTGGAGTTGTAGGACTTTTTTCTGTCTAAACCTGCATCCTATTGGGTCTTAAATGGGATAGCATCCAGAAAAGGGACTCAATAGAATAGAATTCAGCATTTTAGAAGGAGATCCAGGTTAGGAAAGTTGAGATTCTTCTACAAATCCAGCCCCCACATGCACACACACGTAATTTCCATTCTACATATTTTGCAACCTGAGCAAGAAACAGGTGCTAGAACTTGCTGGAAGCCACACCCTTTGCCTCTAATCCTAGATGTGTGGGAGCCGTCTGATTATCAATGGTGGGATAAAAGCTACTCTTTGTGCATGCTTCAGAGCACTTTTGTCTTTATCATTACATCATCTGTCCTCGGGTTTAGCCCAGCAATTGAGAAGGGGAGCGGGGAGATCCTTGGTTTACCCACGCATACATTTTATGAAAAAGGAACATTCTCACTGCAATTATTGGCTTTCCCCAATATTGATGACATGGGGAGGGGGGGGGTCTGCAAAGCTCGTTCTCTTTTGATGATAAACTGACTCTATAAATGCCAATTTTACTCCATACCATATTGGGATCTTCTATCTCATTGGTGTATTGCTGTTTTCACTCTTTCTTTTTCTCCCTCTAATTTTCTCCTGAAGTGTTACACAATGTTTAACTTTTTTTCTTACATTTTTCTGCTTTCTTCAAAAAATGCAGTTTTGGGATAAGCAAGATAAGCTTCGCAAAACCCCAGCTGCTGGAGCAATGCTGATGTCCTCACAAGAGATCAGCTGCCCTGCAGGCTAATCCACAGTGCTTCAGCAAGATAATCAACAGCTGCAAGGAAAATGTTGCAAAGCTATGAGAGCTTTCAGACAGCAGGAAACAACATCAACAGTAATAAGCAAGATTTCAGGACTGCTTTTTAGTCTTGAAACTGTGATGATGCAAATGTATCTTACATCTAAAAATTACAGTGCAATTTTGTATGTATGTCTGCCCAGAAGTAAGACCCATTGAGTTCAATAGGCCTTTCTCCCAGGTAAGTGTATATAGGGTTGCAACCTTCATTTGTTTGAATTTTGCTTTGTCATTCAGTTAGGAATGGATCCGGATGTCCATATGCCAGAGCCCAGAGCCGGTTCAAGAAGTTTTATTTCAACAGGGATATCCCATCTAGGCAGTAGGGGGAGTAGCCTAGGATGACTTCTTTTTGATATACAGATATAGGCAGGAACATGAATGACAAAAGATCTGTCCCCCTGAATGGGGTATGTGTTATATATCCCTATTGATCATAAGCAACCTAGAACCAACTTCCTCACCAACATTGTCCAGTTGTTGGTCCTCTCTCCAGTTGCTTTAACTTAGGGGTGAGCTGAAGGTAGATTGGGATCTACTGGTAGATCTCTGGGGGCTTTGCAGCAGGTCAGTAAGGATTTCTGACCCCCAATTGACCAATGGCAACAATGACTCTCTCTCTCTCCCCCCCTCCAAATTATACTGCCAAAATGAAGGTGTTTGTGCATGTGTGAAGAGTGATGTCCTTTGTTCAGTTCTGGTACTCAAAACAATTTCCTGGGTCAGGACTCATTATTCTAATTCTGTGTATTTTGCACCAGGCTCCAGTTGGTGGATCTAGCAGTTCTAGTAATAAACACAGTAGATCCCACAGGCCTGACATCTGTCCGCTCCTGCTTGAACTAATACCTTGCATGCCTATTTTTTAACATCTGGCAAAGCAAAAGAGGTGTGGTCATTTTATTTTGATGAAAGTAAAAGAACAAGATGAATGAGCGAGCCACTATCATGGGATCTAGCAGCCTGCCCTGCTAAATATTAGTAAGAACCCAAGAACCTCAGAAGAGCCCTGCTGGATCAGACCAGGGTCCATCTAGTCCACCATTCTGTTCACACAGTGGCCAACCAGCTGCCCACAGGAAACCCACAAGCAGGACATGAGTGCGACAGCACCCTCCCACCCATGTTCCCCAGCAACTGGTGTACATGGGCATAGTGCCTCTAATAATGGAGGTAGCATATAGCCATCAGGAGTGGGAGCCATGGATAGCCTTCTCCTCCAGGAATGAATTCAATTCCCTTTTAAAGCCATGCAAAGTGGTGGTCATCACTACCATCTTGTGGAGGGAATTCCATAATTTAGCTATGCATGGTGTTCTGAATCTCTCACCATTCAGCTTCATGGGATGACCCATGTTATGAGAGGGAGAAAAATGTCTCCCTAACCACTTTCTCCACACCATGCATACTGTTGTACACCTTTGTCATGTCTCCCCTCACTCACCTTTTTCCTAAGCTAAACTTTTTTTTCTATTGACCTCTCTTTTTCTCTCATTTGTTTCTAAATGAATGTGTAATTACGATCATAAAATACTTTTCACCACCAAATTAGAGAAATGACAAAGCAGGCAGTGTCTCAGATTTCAGCAAACAAATATTAGGATGGGTATTTGGGCAGTACAGGTGGGGCAATGGAATACATTTCTAAGGAGGTTATGAAATCTTTTTCTATGAAAGGTATTAAAAGGACCTTGGATGAGTAGTGGGGTGTGTGTTCCTCTGAGGAACTGTGCAGAAGAGAGACTAGATGGCCCTTGAGAGCCCTTTTAAACTCTGTAGTTTAAATCTGCCATTTCTATTAAATGAAAGGTATGCCTGCCAGTCAGGTGTAGTGATTTCTTTTAGCATTTCCCTCTGTAATTGTTTTAAAATCTTTCAGTAGAAATCTATTGCATGTCATCAGCCCTCTTAAGACCTGTTTCAGCTTCTGTTTATCTAGAAACTTCTTCTTTTTTAAGTGGGATGGAAGTTGTTCTAGAGGAAACATCATTCTCACACTGCATTCTTTTAAATGATGAAGGCACGGAATGAAAACCAGAATATAGTTCGGTTTTGGTTTTGTTTGTTTTTTGCTGAGGGATTAGCTACAAAGAATTTTTCAGCAAGCGATATCTGTCACATGCGTTGGTCGTGTCTCTGTGTGTGTGTTTGTTTGCATGCATTGGGAGTGGAGGAAGAAGCTTACTTTGAAAGAAAAGAAACAATAGTCTTGAACAAGAAGGGATACAAAACTCGCTTCTCAGCTATGTAGCATTACTAGAAGGAAAGTCCTTCCAAAGCAGGGTCTGGTGCATTGATTTAAAATGTCTCCAGCTCCCACTGAAGATGCTGGAAGTTGTGCCTCTGAGAACTTTGCAGGACATGGCCAATGGCTTTCAAGCTTGGGTACCAATTCTAGGGAATGGGGAAAGTGGTTCCCATGGCAACTGTCGCTCATTGGTTCTCCCTTAAGGCTTCACAAGCAGGAGTATTACCCTTGCCCTGGTTCTTCATTTGCGATAGTTCCATGTGTGCATGCCGCACGCACAGAATCCCTTTGTAGCAAGATAAGAATAAATCTCAAATCTTCCAATAATAGTAATTCTTCTAGTTAATAAAACAACACAACTGAACCAAAACCTATCAGCTGCTATTGCCGCAGAATTGTGGGGAAGGGAATAGCTAAGGCATCTAATCAATCTTCTATTAGCAGGATAGATTTCTCCCCCTTTCTTCTTTAATTTGAGAAGGTGGCTGGTAGGAGGGAGGATGTATTGATGGGCCACTACAGAGCCTTTTGACTATCAATTCACAGCCACTGCCTGGCTAGTGCCAGGAAGGAATGGTTCAAATTGTGTGCAACCAGCAAACAGACTGGTTTGGCTGGTGGTGGCCATATATAGCAAGAACCACCATGAAAATCAGCGGTGGACAACACTGCAGTTTGAAGGAAGGGCAGAGAAAGTAGGAGTTACACCAACCATTAGTTGGTTTAAAGACAAATGCATTATCTTGGGAGCATCAATGTCATGATACTGGCTTCTCAGGGGGGTGGGGAGCAGATGGATGCAAAGCTGAGATCTCTCCTTCTCCAGCAAATGAATAGCAAGAGCCTAACTGGTAAACGTAGGGAAAGGGGGTGCATTATCAATCTGGGATTGCACTTGTGTGTGCTGTTCTCAGGGGCTGCAAAGCTTTTATCAAGAATAGCATGATGGTGCCTGAAGCAAACATGACATAAGGGCCTTCTTTGTTTCCCCCTAGAATGGGACATACATTGCTGCACCTTTCCCCCTTGAGCAATTTTCCCTTTTAAAAAAGAAAGCAAGAAATATTAGAATGGCACGGTTAATACAGTATCAGGGCAATCTGTGAAAATTCTCATTTTCGCTTCCTCTCCCAGCATGACTGTTTCCTCCTGGGAACCCCAGGAATCAAGGTGCTTCGTTGGAGGTCACTCCATTGCCCTTGTTGACATAGAAGGGGCGGTAGTGAGACTGTAAATAGAGAAAGCAGGGAGTGGGTTAAGATTAAGAAGCAGACAGATGGGCTTGCTGGCTAGCATCCCTCCTCCTGGATTACATTAATGCCTCCATCTGTCCATACGGTGGAGTCACAAAATCCAGTTGTCAACTTTATCAATTAGAAGTACCCAAAACCTTCACTGGAGCCATCTCTCTCCACCCCCACCCCACCCCACCCTTTGTCAGGGTGGACACTGAGCCCATAGAACCTCAGAGCAGTTCTGATTCTGAGGAGGAACAGCCGTCTGTGGGAGAAGAGCGCGCTCTTCCCTCTCAGGCCCTGCAGCTGGCAGAGATTCCTCCTACCAGCATTCCAGACATAGATAGAAGTCCTGGGAGTGAAAGAGGGTGGGAGGAGGGCTGGCTGGATGCTTGACGCAGATGCAGAGAGTGACGAGCTATGGAGGGCGTGGAAAGGAGGCGTAGCGCCCGTTTGGCGCGCAAGCAACGGTCGCGTCCAGAGGACCCAAGGGAAAAGGGGAGGGACTCTCCCTAGCCCATAAGTTCAGGGTCTGCAAGTGATTCTCGTTCAAACGGGGACCAACTGTTTCCAACCCGGGGCATAGGTTACTCTGCTGTTCATAGCTTAGTCGCTGGTGATAGAGTTATTAAGTTGTAAAAGGAATAAAGCCTTGAAAAGAATCCTTTGCCTGTGTCTGGAGTTGGCTACTTGAGTAGACTGAAAGACGCTGGCTAGGGCCCTCTGACACCCTTCCCTCCCTCTCTCCCTCCCTCCCTCCCTCCCTCCCTCCCTCCCTCCCTCCCTCCCTCAATCCCTCTCAGAATTATTTGCAATCTACTTAATCCACATGCACACCAATGGATGTGCACAGCATACAAGAGATCTCTCTACACATTGTGAATGCTTAACATGGATTTAAGTAATCTCTGTCTTTGATGCAAGATCCCAAAAGCATTGTGAGAGAAGGCAATGAGTGTCATCCTCTCATTTTAATGCATTTCTCTCTCTCTCTCTCTCTCTCTTTCTTTCTCTCTCTCTCTGCTGCTGCTCAATGGACTGAATTTTTCTTTCTGTATGGGTCCACGAACATACATGTACCACATCTTTTGCCCAGATTTCTGTATTCGATCCATTCACCATTTTGAAACATATTTGCTGTCAATCCATTGCCTCACCTTCATCTCTTGCTAACCTTGTCTCTCCCCCGTGCAGTGCCTGCTCCAGGTTTTGAAGCCCTTGGGCAAGACAGCCCCAATAGGCCCCCTCCCTCAGTGTGTCTACCTTCTCACTCCATTGTCAACATCTGCTGTTGCTCCTCTTCCAACTTCCCATCTTTGCTCCCACTTGCTTACGTGACAGACAGAGAGCCAGGGAACAAGTAGACCATGATGTCTACTGGTCCTCCTTCTCACCAACGCCACTGTCTGGGCCACAGTGAGATGCAGGGGAAAAAGCAAGATGCAACAGTGGAGAGGAGGAGCCACTCCAGGGGCCTCTTCTCAGTGGGCCCCTACTAGGATGTGGGCCCTTGGTTGGTGCCCAACCATGCCTACCCTTGACAACCTTTGCAGGTTTTTAAACAGGGATTAAAGACTCTCTTATTCCAGCAGGTCTTCCTGTTTTAAGCTGTGTTGTTTTATTGTTGGATTGTTATTATTTTTTGTTAAATTGTTTTTCACTCAAAGTGGTTTTTAGTTAAAGTTGTTTGTATATATTGTCCATGTACTTTTATGTAAATGGCTTTTAAACTTTGTATAGCATGTTTTAACTTTTGTAAACTGCCCAGAGTGCTTTGGCTATGGGGTGGTATAGAAATGTAAATCATCGTCATCTTCATCATCGTCATCTTCATCATCCCTGCCCACTTGCCTCCTTCTCCCCCCAGCTATATTGTCTCTTCCACTGTCAAAATATAGATTGCAAGTTCCTTTTAGCAACGACCTGTAATTTTTGCTTATCAAATTCTATAAGTATCCATGTACAATTAAATTGTTGTTGTTGACAAAGATCTGCCACATCGTAACTTGTAACCAGTCAATCCTGAAACTAACTTTTGTACTGTGAAATAATTGGATCAGACTTCTAACATGGGTTGTTGATTTGTTGTGCAAATATTCTGATGCTTTCCTTGGAGAGGTAGAATTGGTTGAACCCAAACTGAGAGTATTAGCAACATTCCTGTTAACCCAGCTGGTTAAATAGATGTCTAGTGGGATGGTGAAGGGTCTGCAATGGTGGCAGATAAGAACGCCCTGCCCTTCCACTCTGCTGAAGTCTCCTTCCAAGTACCTAATGCTTAGGGATGTCAGAGAATTCCGCCATGGATCTCGGTGAGAAATCTGTGGCGGAACGAAGCCCCCTGCCCCCCGCCCCATGAAAGGCACGCGAAACGGAGCACTTACCTGCTGCTGTCCACGCTGACTTGCAAATGGCGGCTGTGTCTGCGGCCGCCATTCACTTCCTCATTATAGCTGTGATAGGCTACGTAAATAATCATGTAGCCTATCACGGCTAACGCAGGGACACAATTTGCGTCCCTGAGGAGGCCATGATAGGCTACGTAAGTATTTACGTAGCCTATCATGGCAAAAAAACACAAAAAAACAGCGAACGCAAATAGCGGCGGCTACGGCGGCCACCATTTGCGTTCCCTTTTTTTTTTTGCCGTTTTAGCCTACGTAAATATTTACGCAGGCTATTACGGCAAAAAAAAAAGGGAACACAAATGGCGGCCGCCGTAGCCGCCATTTGCATTTGCTGTTTTTTGTATTTTTTTTTTTGCCATGATAGGCTACGTAAGTATTTTTTTTGAAGGGTGACATTCGTGGTGGGGGGGAGGTGCTCCATCCCTCCCCCTGAAATTCCCTCCAGCTGGCTCCGCTCTGCGGAGATTCCGCAGAGCCGCTAGCCGGGGCTGCCTGCAGTAAAAGTATTTACGTAGCCTATCACAGCAAAATACAAGGACGCAAATGGCGGCAGCTACGGCAGCCGCCATTTGCGTCCCTGCAGGCTGCCCAGCAGCCGGATGTCCGGCTGCAGGCAGCCCCGGCTAGCGGCTCTGCGGAATCTCCGCAGAGCGGAGCCAGCTGGAGGGAATTTCAGGGGGAGGGATGGAGCACCTCCCCCCCACCACGAATGTCACCCTTCAAAAAGGTAAGTGACTTTCGTACATCCCTACTGCAGCTCAACACTGCTGCCTGGAGTATTAAACCCATTTTCTATATGGCGCCAATTTCATACCTAATTAAAGGGGGAAATAAAGCAACCCCTTAAACAACCTTCAATGGGCTTGTGGGACAGGCCTTGTCCTCCTGCTGACTGCTGGAATTCATATTTACAGACCTTTCCCTAAGAGCGCAGATTGCTCAAATACATATTTACAGCAGCTTTAAAAGTGTGGGATTATTGGCCCAGTAGACCATAAAAGCTCCTGCCAGGTCTCTCCAGTCCAGTGGCAGTGCATCTATTTTGGGACTTTTAATGCTCTTTATTTATCAATATGATTGTTAGCTTTGGGGCATAACTGGTGAATATAAGTGCAATTTAAAGACCCAACAGCCATAGCTGCTAGTAAATACACATACCAGACAGACCTGGAATGGCTACTGCAGGAGGGTAGTTGGGCCCCTGTTGGGGCTCTAACCTGTTTCAGGCATGCACTACCTGTGAATTAGAGCCACCATCTTGGTTCTTACTCAGTTTGGACCCAGCCAAATCAAGTTGGACACCAGGCCCAACTGAAAACACTCTAACCAACCTGCCCTGTCACTCAGAGGGCTTTTTCCTGGTGGCTCCACATGGACCTTTGTCCCGATTGGAGTCCACCAGGAGAAGAGCCTGCAGTGTGGTGGCTCCCTCTCTTTAGAATGTCCTGCCCCTGGAAGTCAGGTAGGCACCACCACTGTGTTGTTTACAGAGCCTCCTGAAAACAGTACTGCTCCAGGAGGCATTCCTTAATTGACTGGTCATGGTTTCTATTGGCATTCTGTTTTTTTTTTTAAAGCATGTTTTTAATGGTGGAGTTTTAATCTTTTTATTCTTTTACTGTTTTATCCTTTGTGTTCACCGCTCCAAAATCTGTTTTAGATATGAAGCGGTATGCCAATATTTTAAATAAATAAAGCAACCTCCCTTGACCTGGTGCCTTCCAGATGTGTTGGACTACAACTGCCATCATTCTCAGCCAGCATGGCCAATGGCCATGCTGGCAGAAATGATGGCAGTTGCCGTCCAACACATCTGGAGGACAACATGTTGGGGGCAGGCTCCCCTAGAACTCCCAGTGGAGGTGCAGGTGTCCCTGTAGCACTCTCTCGGTTTGGACTCCCAACTAAGGATAAGGGAGAAATTAGTTCAGTTTGGAATGTCCTGCGAATGTACCTAATTTTGCATTTTTCAAACCGTGTTGTGAAATGAAGCTCGGTTATCCTTCAGAATTGCACTTCTCTGAATTTTGCAATGGAATTCTTCAATCAAAGATTGCATACAAAAATGTGTACGTTAGGGAAAATGTGTATATTAGGGAAAATATTTATTCCCTATTTTATTAGGGAATAAAATAAAATTCAATATTGCATTATATTAGGAAAATGGCTTGACAAAAATGTCTGTATTAGGCCACCATGCCTGCAAAAATGCATGCAATAGGAAAAATGTGCGCAAGAATGCTTATGAATTTTCATGTGAATGTTTTGGGTTTTTTTAAAAAAAAATTCTCAAGGGTCGGAATGAACTGAACTTGAGACTGGAGAAATTCTCAAAGTTCAAGACAAACCGAACTTTGGACTGGAAAAAATGAGATACTGAAATTGACAGATCCATCCTATCCCTATTGCCAACCAAACTGAAAACAGTCCTGATATTCAGCAAGTTGTGCTGAGGAATCTTTTCTTTCCTAATGTGTTACTTAATCAAGCAGTAGGAATCAACAGGGGAAAGACAGCATCACCTAGCACAGGCATGGACAACATCCAGAAGTCCAGGCGCCATTTTCACCCCCTGGATTCCAAATGTGGGCTGCCTGGAAGAAAAAAAAAAAGCCTCTTTGCCACCAAAATTTGGTGCCAAGTGGCTCTGTAGTGCCACAGAGCACTACAGTGGTTAACTTTAGCTTGTTTGCAAGCTACATTTAACCCTTTTGGTGATCCAAAGTGGATACAGATCACCCAAAAGGGCAAATTTTGCTTGCAAACAAACTACATTTGGCCCTTTGGGTGATCTATAGCCACTACAAATATTTTCCCCTGAGATTTTTAAAAATTATTTTTGGAGGGCAACAGAGAACAGTGGGGGCTAACAGGGGCTGCAACGAGGGCCACGGGGGTGGGCCGGGGATGCACGTCACAGGTGATGTGCTGCCCACCCCCTAGCACCTTCCTCTCCTGGCTGGCATCCCTGCAGGGTTGTTTAGGGAGCGGGGGGGTAAAGGGGTCTCAAAACATGCTGAGGTCCCTGCCATCTGCAGTGCTGCAGAGGCCAGGTACACTTGTGCACATGGGTCCCGAGTAAATCGGAGTTAATCGGTAGCTTAAGGATATCTTTTCATTATTTCCAAAGGCTTAGGCCAAACTGTTCCAGCTCCCTTTAGATCCAAACAAACATGGTGAAATTTGCAAGCTGCCTGCCTTCTGTCTCTCTGGATGTTGTGCAGTTAATTATTGTTTTGTAAAAATAATAAAAAATAAAATACCAAGGATCAAGATTCTCCTTCATCAATAGAGTTTAGTCACTATCCCTTCCTTGATCCTCCGTAATCACTGTCTTTAAATCCCAGGTCCTCCGTGTACTCAGGCTGCCTTTATTTCCTCCCTCATAGATGTGTGAGCGAAACATGTCAGACAGAGTCAGTCAAAGCCGGGAGCAGGATGTGTGACAGCCTGGGCTTGTTCTAGTCCCTTTGGAGCAGGTGCTTCAACCCTTGACGGACCTGGTTGACAGTGGGTTCTCTTGGCAGAGTACTTTGAGAACTGATTCAGCTGTAGTGGGCTGACACCTCTACCTTCAATCTACACCGTGGCTGCTATTCAGTTCTATAACCAGAAAAACATGTACTTCATACACCCTGTGTCTCTAGACTGGCAGCCAAGAGGGTGAGGATGCGTCTCTTAGGAAGCCGGATTTGATGCCGGAGCATCCAGTTACTCATCCCCACTTAAAGAGCTGTGAGGCAGGAAGTGCATGGTGGCACACGGGTGTTGTGCCACCATCTGAGGATATTAACTTTCCTCAGCTATACCACGTTTGCCCCCTGCCACAGCCTCCACCTCCAGATTGTGCCAATTTACTTCAACAGGCAAAGTTTTTTCCAGTATGAAGATATAAATAGGGAAAGGGCTGATTAAGGCTATCGATGGCTACTAGTTGTAATGATTCTTCTACTTCCAATATCAGAGACAGAATTAATTGATGAAAGTCTGGTTCCTGAATATCTCAGAAATGTTTCATCCTGAATGAACCCTCTCCCCCTTCCGACACTTGTTCTACCAATGAGGTCTTGCTGAAAATATCATCTTAGCCGGAAGCCAGATTTGTGTCCATGGGGTACAGGGCCACTTTTGTCATAGCCCCACATCTTTGGAATGCCTTGGAAACCGATGTGGTTCCATCTTCCAGAAGCAGGTTAAGAGACCTTCCTTTTCTGTCATACTTTCAGAAGCTAAGCCTGCCTGCTAACACATTTGTCTCTGCACTTTGCATTTTATCTGTCTATTGGTTTGGCAATTATTGTGTGGTGTGTGTGTGAAAAAATTAAGGATGTGTGAATCAGCAAAACTGAGTTCTCCAAATTTCATCTTGAAGCTCATTCAGACTTGAGACCATATCAGATTGTGAGATTGGGGGGCGGGGGGGGCGTTCATGAAAATCCATGCATATTTTCATGTGTACATTCCCAGTCTATGCATCAACTGTATGCATCTTTGAAATGTACCCATTCTTCTCCCATTGATTAATGTGCACATTTTTGTGCACATTTTTCAAAAGTACACATTTTTTCATGTGCATTTTTCAAATGTACACTTGATTTCAAATGCATTTTTTTTGGTCTGCGAATCACACTGAAAGCTTGGAGATGTATGAACTTTGACCACAGATAGTGCCTGCGTCCATGTTCAGTCAGGAAGGAGAGAACTGGGTAATCCGGATCAAAAACCAACTGAAACAAATTTCTCATACATCCCTATAAATATACGTTAAGCTATTTTCTGATGGTTTGATTGTTGTAGTACTAGATTGTACACCACCTAGGAAATGTGATACTGAAAAGGGCATTGTAAAAATAAAAATTAAAAAAGGAAATAAGAGGTAATAGCACGTGGAAGGGAAGGCTTCTTCTTTCCCTTCCCCTGGTTTACAGTGTAATCTCATCCATCTCTCCTCAGAAGTAAGTGGCAATATGTTGAATAGGGCTTACTCTCCGGTAAGTCTGCATAGTATTACAACCAAACAGTCCTTGTCATGGAAGACATAAAAATGCAGACATAATGACTTACCAGCATGCTCTGCTTGGAGGATTTCCATGTCTGTGGCTGTGCCTTCGCAGTTTGGTGCCTCACTATTGCAGGGTAAGCTGGAAAGACAGAAGGCAGGGGTGGTTATTCCCAAACAGCTTTCCTTGCATGCAGCACTGTGCATTACAGAATTAGAGAGACACCTCATTTATATGTGGGGGTGAGGGGGTGAGGAATTCTATCTCCAAATAAGTACGGCACAGCAATCCCAAGACGTCTAGGTCAGACGGGGGCATTTGGAATGAAGATATCCCAAAGAAAAGACAGGAAGGAAGGAAGGAAGGAAGAGGGGAAAACTTGGAGCACGTAGACACCCTGAAGTACCATTCTTAGTATAGAGGCTCCCGTCGGACTGCTTGCTGAAATCTCCGGGTGAACTCTGGCCAATTGAGGGGAATTGATATGGCATCTTGGTCCCATTTCCCACTGGAAAATAGAAGAAGCAACATTACATTGAGGCGGGATTAAACATCGTAGGTGCTTCCCAGCTGTCCACCCTTTTGGCCTGATGCCCTGAGGCTGAGCCACTGCTATATCAAGACAGCAGATCACAGGTTCGGCAGCAGGACCTCCCATTGGTACATGGGCAGGATCAGTCTGCTCCAAGACAGGGACAACCAGGTGGAAGCTCACACTTCTTCCCACTAGGAAGTGATGGGAAGGCAAGAGCCCAAATTTGGCTGCTACTTCTTTGATAAAATCAGAATTGAGTATAAGAAGTCCACAGAAATCGGGAAAGAATGGATGAGAATCAAACCCTATCCATTTTTGTGATGTCTGCTGGCATAAACCCAGATGCCAAGTTCTCCTCAAATTTTCCAGTGTTCTGGAATAAGCACATCCTCACCCTAATCCTGCAAAGATTTCTGCTACAAGGGCTGCAACGTTTGATCAAATCATCAGCTAGGCTGATTGTTTTTAAGCATTACAATCAACTTATTGTTGCTGTTGTTGTTATTGAGTGCTTATAAAAAAACTGATGGCACCTTAAAATAGGCACACACGTGCACGCACACACACACACACACACTATTCTCTCACCTGGGCGGGCATGCTATGACACATGCATACACCATCTAAAAGAGGAGGAGGAAGAGGAGAAGGCTTCTTCCTTGCAGAACTACTGTTTTTACCCATATGCAAATACGTGCACATTTAATCAACCAGTTATCGATAAACCAATTTAAACTCATATGGGCAATCAGTTAAGATGTATTTAAGCACATTACAGACTTAATTTCTATCCTTACCATAACTAGCTTGCATAGCCTTGCTGTTTTTGATAGGAATTTTACACTGTGCAGAGTCTCCTGTGAGGTTTTGGTTGGTTTAGCTCTCTCTCTTGCTCTCTCGCTCTCTCTCGCTCTCTGGGTCTCATTGAATTGTATTTATGGCTGTGTTCACACATCACAGTCTGGCTTACAAAGCCCTGGGAGTATATTTTGTGGCAATTCATCTTTGTCACCTTCCAGAGTACTGGGTGAGTTTTGCTAAGTGGTGACACAGGGATACAGAGTGACTGCATGAAGCAGAGTCCACATATTCAGATACCCATCTGAATGTGTGTGTGGGGGGCAGCTTTATGCCTGCTTGTGACCACTGGTTGCACCCACTGAGTCCTACACATATTTGGCAAAATGTCTGAGAGTGTTCATGTGTTCAAGAAACTGCACATGAGCTGAGTCTGTACATGAGCAGGCTCAATCTATGTGACTGTGGAATATCTGAATAGGCTGGTGGGGGGGGGGTCTCCAATTGCACAGATGGAGCCCATGTGTGTACAGTTCATATGCACTTTGCCTCTTTCAGATATTGTGCTGAATGCCCATATGGGGCTAATGGGTTTGGTTCTGCTCTCCCCTGTATGCATGTTCAGATAGACACTTGAACAGTGGCACACTGTCATGGGGGGATTGGGGCAGGGGGATCTGTAGTCTTTGCAAACTACTTGGATCCATAATGAATAATGGAGATATATCCCAGCATATGTACCAGACAGAGAGAGGACATGAAAAGGAAATGAGAGTTTTGGCCCCCACATTACAATGCAGCTTTAGGGCAGCAGTGCAGAAGGGGGAAGATAAGAAGTTGAGGCCCTTTTCTGTACCGGCCTGAGTGCTGTGCCTTTCAGGGGAGGCTGACATGCAGAAACGGAGTAATCCCTGTATCTTATCTCCATACCATGAAAAGCTTCCTCTGCTTCTATTCTGAATGTCAGGCTGCTGTTATGATTCTGCTGCCTTATATAGTGTTAGACCACAGCTCCATCTAACCTAGTATTGTCTGCTCTGACAGGCAGCTGTCATGATGCTAAATGCCAGCAGTGACCTGGACATGTACACAGAGTGCAAAGAACCCATGGTGCTGAATGAGGAGATACTGAGACATACCCCAGACATACCACTGAGCCTAAGCTTTAAAGCCAGCCCTCAAGACCCCTAAACATGAGACCCCTGAGTCTGGGCCCCCAGAGAAATGCACCCCTCAAGCCTGGTTTGATCAAGGGACTGGCACCCTCAGCCACAAAGTTTTTGCAGTCCACTGCTTGCCAAGGCAGACAGCCCAGCATGAGCCCACAAAGACATGACCGAGCGCTGAGCCCTTAAGATTCAGCATTCTTCATCAGGGGGTGGTGCTTGAGTGGGTAGCCAGAATAGGGAGCATGAAAGGGCTCAGTTGAAATTGCACTCTTGTTGGAACAACTCCTCCTCCACTCTCTGGGTTCTGTCCAGGGTTCTGAAAAACCTACTCATCTTATACTGTTGTTGGGATATGGTCAGGATATCTTCAGCTCCTAAGATACCAAAATGATAATACACCTTCTAACCCCAGTATGCATGTCTGTATGTAAAAGGTGTGAAAATAGCAACCTTCCTTCAGTTGGAGGATGGAGCATGAAAATATGGAACATGATGTATATGGTTGAAGTCACTAACATTGTGAGAACAATGGAAGGGAGGCAGCAAACAGTTCATTGAAAACTGGAGCCTCTTTGTGACATGCAAAAAAAGTCAAGACAAAATCCAGCCAGACTCATTACTAATGCAGTATGGTTTATTAATTGATTCATTACTGATACTTAATTATGTTTTAGTTTGGGTAGGATTTTTTTTTTTTTTTTTGATAATGAGTCTCTGTGACCATGTCTTGTCACTTTGATTATGTATACTCTCAATATAATGCTATAAAATTATTATATGTTATGACTTTGTTCAGATGTTTATATGTAAATCCCACATTATATATCTTTTTTATATAAAAAAAAATAAGCCTACTCTTGACTGCCCTTATTTTCAGGATCTTGATTGAACAGATCCTGCCTGCTGCTTGCCTGTCCTGTCCTTCCATCCCAGACCGTTTGCCATACCTGCACCTTCCTTGTTGTCCTCTCATAGGATCCACTTCACCAGCACTGGAAAACAGTGGCTTTACAGCATCTCAGACAGAGAATATTTCCCATGATTTGTGGCATGATCTTTTTTTCTTTTCTTTTCTTTAACTGGAATTACTGAGAATTGGACCTAGGGACTCTCGCATGCAAAGGAGCTGCTGTATAACTGAGCTATGGCCCCAGACACAGGAGCAGGAGGGAAAGGGGCAATTCTATGAAAGGAAGCTGATGAGTTGAAGTGGTATGATGCCCCATCACTGATACCATCGAATGTGTAGAGAGTACCTTTCAGAGAAAACGCAGAGTTCCCTGTCGAAAGCGTCTCCTCTGCAGTTTGCATGGCAGAAAATTCCCAGCCTCTGGTGTTGTAGTTGCCCCCTAGACAAGAGAAAGCAGTTCAGGAATTAGTCGGCATCAAACAAACTAGGTGAGTTCAGGATTCCCCGAACTTTAGCATCAAAACAATCCTCTAACCAGCACATTGGAAGCCTGAACTAATATAAACGACTGAGTTGGGAAGGCGTTCAGCCCAGAGCAGGTGAATAAAATTGTCCTTCCCTCTTTTAGTGCACCAGAGGGGGCTCTGAGCTGAATCACCCAAAGCTCCCCCTGAGTGGTCATTAGTTTCATTCATTTACTCACTCATGGTCCATCTCTCAGACCAATTACCTTGCAGATAATATATTTTGGGCCTGTTGAGACTCAGGCTGTGCAAGAGAGAGATGTGGAGCAGGTTAAAATGCTCCTTGCTGGAGAGCCAAAGAAAGGGGAAGATGTCTAATGAAATGTATCTGTTTATTTAGAATATTCATATCCCAGCCTTTCTACTGAATCTAGGCCTCCAGAGAGGTTGAGGAAGGAACATTTAAGCCTTGCTCAGCTCTCAATTAGATAGAAATATACAAGGTAAAATAGAAGAGGGCAAAGGGAAGCAAGGGGATGCAATTCATACTATCTCTGCACAAAAGTCACTCTAATTTTAGTACTTGTTTTGAGGCTGGCATGTTCAACACAGCTGACCAAATTATATATTTAAAACACTCAGCTTGCTGAATGTTCATGTTGTGAAGTTGTTTGCAGCCCTTTTCTTCCTTTGTCCTCCTCCTCCTCCTTCTCCCTCACTGCCCTTGACCTCATTTGCCCTCACTGCTGCTTAATCTGAATAGCTGCACTTGCCCACATAGTTGTGCTGCTGTCACATTAGATGCAAGCTCTCTTCTTATGTACTTCTCCCCCCACCCCCATGCTTTCAACAAATATGTGGAGGGAGCAGTATCACACCAGCTGGCCCTGTTCCCATCCCCATTCCCATCTTCTCATCTACCACCCCTGCCCTCCAACCTTCATGTGTTGGGCTGAAGGGGGGTATGGAACTCATACATGATTGGGAACTACAGGGGTCTTGATCATGTGTACAGGGTCAGGTACACATATGTAGGGTCCTTTCTCTGGTTCAGCCCAATATGCAGAAGTTAGGGTGAGACTGACTGGCAGCTGCATGAAGGTCAGGAAGTTGGGCCAGCTGGTGCAATTCCACTCTGCTCCATACATTGATCGTATGCATGGAGGGGAGCATGAGAAGAGGGCTATACCACTGTAACATCATTAACAAAAATCACCTGAGTTGCCCCAGCCAATCAGATTAAATGTCCATAGGGGCAAATGAAGTTGAGAGGGCAAAGGAGAAGAAAGGAAAATGGCACCTAGAAAAAGCAAGAGCCCAGGAGACGAAAGGGTGCTGAACATCAGAGCAACCTCCTGAATATGTTCATGAGTATAAAACAGAGGTGCAAAACCTCTTTCAGCCCAAGGGCCGAATTCTGTTTTGAAGAAGCTTTTGGTGGTCATATTCCTGTGGTGGGCAGGACCAAAGGCAAAAGGGGCAGGGCCAAAACACCACCATATTGCACCTTGATGCTCTTACTACCCAGTAACTAAGCCTTGCGGAGGCATGTCAACCACTTAGAATGGGGGCAGAGACTTCAGAAAAGCCGAGAAACCACCAGACAATCCATGGGTGGGTGAAAGGGGGTGGGGCATGGCCTTCTGGGGAATGCCAGAAGGCTGGATTGGGACTCCCAGAGGGCCAGAGCTGGCCCCCAAGCCTGAGGTTCTGCATTCCAGATAAAGCAATAGCTGCAAATGGAAGGCATTTTGTAACACTCACAAAACCAAAACGGTTAACTCAGTATAGTGTTGTGCCAAATCCTCCCCGTTATATTCAGGATTTTTTTCTCTCTCCCTGAGAAATAGGTATTGTTTTTTCTGCTTCTTTCACAGGGAGGGCATGAATTTTGAAGAACTGTCTCCTTGGGGAGTGGGATAGGGTTTCCACCTACCTTCTTACATTTGGGAGGTGGCTGAAGGATCTTTCCTTTTTTACTTTTTTACTTGAAAAATGCCCCCAGCATGAGAATTTTACAGACAGGCTTCTCCAGCCCAGCAGTACTCCTTGAACTCCCATGAGGCCCCGTGACCTTGTCCTCTCATGTAGGCATTCAGGAAGAACTCCTGGGCTGCAGAAGCTTTGCAACAAGTCCCGAGCTGCTGCAAACAAGAACAAATGGGACTTTTGAAGCTTTAGGGGGGGAAATCACTTACTTTGCTTGCTCTGTATTGCTGTAAGGAAGAACAGAATTTTTCTAAAGCTCTAAAAGCCCCATTTGCTCTTGCTTTGCAAAGAAGCGTCTGCAGCCCAGGAACCCTTCCTGAATGCCCATAGGAGAGGGTGAGGTCATGTGGTCTCCTGGGAGTTCAGAAAGGACTGCTGGACTGGAGAAGAATCCTGGGCTCCTGCAAGTGTAGGGGGTGTTATTTAAAAAATAGAAATAAGCCCCCTCAGCCACCACCTACACTTTAAAAGATAGGTGGAAATCCTGTCCTCCTTTCCAAGGAGAAATTTATTCAAAAATTTCACCTCTCCCAGCCTCTTTTGCCACAGTTTTCATTTTGCCCCCACTGCCCCACAAAATGCTGAAAATGGAAGAATCAAAATTTTCAGCACAGCACTACTCGGTAAGTAGTACTTCCAGCTAACCTCTCTGCTTCATACCTTTTGGAGTCAAGAACATGGAAAACCTCTTCAAGCTGTCTGGCTGGTTCCAGTCAGAGTAGTTGTTCATCATGAAACGGTGTTCACCTGAAAAGGTCAGAGGGAAATCATGACATCATGGGGAAAAGAAAAGAACTACAGGACAAGAAGAAAAGGATTCAGGACTCCATTGTAGAAGCATAAAGAAGCCTTCCCTCCACTGGCCATGCTGTGTGTGGATGATGGGAGTTGTACTCCAACACATCTGGAGGGCATCTGGTTCAGGAAGGCTGGTCTAAACTGAGGGTCTGAAAAGCAGCGACCCACAAAGGTCTATAGTTATCTTGAGCTGATGGTACATCTGCATGTTCACTGCTTCATGACAGCCATGATAGCTAAATGGATCCTCCATCTCCAGAGGCAGTATACATCTGAGGATCAGATGTTGGGAACAAGCAACAAGGGGTGGACATCATCTACATGGCTTGCTTGTGAGCTTCATGGGTATATCTGGTTAGCCCCAGCTGGAAACAGAATGCTGAGCACCACTGGAACCTTGATCTGACCCATTCCAGCAACCCTTCTGTTCTTAAGCATGATAGGATTCCATCTGCAGGTGAAAGTCTGTGGTTGAAGGTTGTGATTAGTTATTGGCTGGCTGAAGGGTTGGGAATCCTTTGGTCATGGTGTCCAGGTTGGGTGAGGAGAAGGTGTTTCTTTTAAAAAATGTGATCATTTTAACATGGTGTTTTATTCTTTATCCTATTTTGTATCTTTTATTGTTCCCTGCTCTGGAATCTGTCTAGATGTGGAGCAGTATACAAATGTTGTAAATTAAATAAATACATAAGTGTCAACCTGAGTATGAAGGGGAACTAAGGTCACTCCTCTTCATGGTTGCCACTGTGACATCTGTCACCAAACAAAGAAACTAGAAAGATTCACTTGTTCAGACTTAGGAGTGCACCAGATTGTACCTTGTGTGGACATTTCATGAGTCCCTGTGCAGAAATTCCACTGATCAAGGGGAAGCAACATTTCATGGAAGCCAGCATGTTATGACCTAACTAGTACTTTATGGCCACCTACCAAGATCCATTATCAATTCCAGCCGATTTCCCATCCTTGTACATTCCCACTGGTGTTCCAGCTCATGCTGGAGGAGGTGACCACTTATCAATACTCTTTGCTCCTACCCGCAGACTTGGCCAGCTGTGAAAATTTCATTGTAGTACTCTCAAAATGAGACACCAGTTATAGAACCAGACACAAAAGCTCCCCCCCCCCCCGGTGCTTTTGTTCTTTCTTTCTTTCTTCTTTTTCTTTTTCGCTGGACAAAAGTGGATAGGGTAGGTAGAGTTTTATCTTGGGTGGTAGGAACACAATATTTTTCTCCAAACCTAGGCACATGACAATAATACTAATACCAATACCAATACTAACAATGATCATAATAATAACAATCATCTGTTTTAACCACTTTAAACACTAGCTTTATTATGTGAAGACCCCATGAAAAGTTCTTTCTTTCTCTCTCTCTCTCTCTCTCTCTCTCTCTCTCTCTCTCTTTCTTTCTTTCTTTTGTAGACAGCCTACATATCTTGGTGGACTTTGCCAAGATAAACATCTCTGTGGTTTGTTAGCAAAGTCCTGTGATAGACCATGGAGATCTACATCCACTCAAAAGGAAAGATGATTTTCAAAACCTTCATCTAAAGCAGCCTTGTCAACTTCATTGCCCTCCAGATGTGGTGGACTACAAATCCATCATCCCCAGCCAGCAAGTGGGGCAGGGATGCTCTAAAGCAACATATGGAGGTCCCTTTGGCATAATATTCTTGACATCCAAGCTGGATATGCACATGAGAGATCTGTGAACAAAGTTCTCAAATTCTTTGTGTTTGTTTTGGGGTAAAAGTCATTCATGATGCCCTAATACTAATTTGGGCCATTTCTCTCATTTTAAATTGCCATCTGAAGCTGCTCTTAGCCACAGAGGGTGCGGGAGAGATAGTACAATATTGTACAAGTAACTGTGTGTTTACCCCTCCATGGCTAATAACAGCATCAAGGAAAGGAGATGTGTGTGGGGGGGGGAGGCAGTTAACCCTGCCCACAGAGCCCAGATCCTGGTCAGAATTTGTGCCCCAAAGGGCTGCTTTACTTGTACTTAGTAAAGCACCATGCACACTCTTGGTGCAATTCAAATAAATAAATAAATAAATAAATAAATAAACTACAACAACTACATTGGGAGATTCATTTATGGAACTCCTGCATCAGATGTAATTTTGCTTGTAATGATAATTATAACATGCATGGAGTACTTTAAAAAAAAAAATCACCCCCAGTCCTTCACATACATTATCTCAGTATCTGTTGCAACAGCCCTGTAAGGCAGGTCCCATGTAATAATGTATTATGTCTGTGTTACAGACAGGAAGGTAAGCCTGGGAGAAAATTGGTTAGTGTGAGTTTAGCATTAAAAAAAAAGGAGCAGTGTTGGAACAGACCAAAGGCCTATCTAGCAAAGCATTCTGTTCCCACAATGGCTAACCGGATGCCTCTGGCAAGAGCACAAGTGGGGCCTGAGTGCAATAGCACCCCCTGCTCATGTTCCCCAGCAATTGCTCTTGAGAGGCAGCACCACCTGGTACTGGTGGTAATATACAGCAGTCATGACCAGTAGCTATCGGTATCATGATTAAATGCAAGCTCCTTGAGGCCAAAGACTGCCCTTTCCTCTTGGTATAGTATAATGCTACTTATTAAACATGTACGTGCATGTTGCCCAAATGAACCTTCCCGCTATTCTTGCCTCATTCTTAAGGGTGTGGGTGCGCAAACATTCTGGTGCAGAACGCAGCCATGGTTGCATTCACCCCACTTCTATATTTAATCTGCTTCTTCGTCTATGGTGATTGCACTGGAGTGTTCCAACATGTCTCCTGCACTTTAGAGGTGCTTGAAGTCTAGAGAGATTTGCAAGACCCTTTGCCAAGGAATAAATAGAGGTATGTTTGATACAGATCTTAATGAAATGATTAGGATCTGGGGTTTCCACGGCAACCTCCATCAGCAGCTGCATCAAAGGCTTTTTGTACTCCAGAAGCCCTTCTCCAGCTCCTCATCTTCCTTTTCACAAATTGAAAGTGAGGGGAGTCATTAGGTAACCATCCCCAGAAGACCCCCGCCCCCACCCCATGCCCTGGGCTAAGCAAATTTTATCCTGAGGGCCACAGCTGAGTTACTGAGGCCTCAATCTGGTTCTCAGCACTGGTGATGCCACACTTTAATTTATTTTTGCTCTCACCGCTCCTTGTGATGCGGAGAAATATTGCCTCCATTTTGCAGATAAGCATCTGAGATATGAAACAGATTAAGGTCTTATATTCACTACATTTTTTTTTTCTTGCTGTAGGAAATATGTCTAGCAACTGCCAGGAGTATCCATCTGAACAAGAATTATTATGAATTAGTGATGATGAACTACTGTATTGCGCAAACAAACAAAAACAGCAACAGTGAAAGAATATCACCCTGTCCATAATGAAATATGGTGTGAATGGATCCACTGGTGTGAATCCACATGCGGTATTATTGATGCCTGAATGGAAGGCTTCCCTATAATGCTTGAAACTCAGGGTAATCTAATGACATTGCTTGGTAATCAGCTCAGGTCTGGTATAGGGAAAGGGTCCTTCACACTGCATATTAACTTATGAAATTCACCAGCATTCACTTAGATGGCCTTAGGAAAGGAGGACTAGACAAACTCGTGGAGGCAAAGTCTACCCATGGCTATTAGCTATGACAGTGAAATGGAACCTCCATCTTCTCTTTGGCACCTGGTGAAATAGACCTTCTAAAAACTAGGCCTTTTAGATCAGTGATTTGAACTCTGCCTTTATCTGGCCATGCTACTGTTACTGTGTTTCATTCACTGGCCTTCTGTCAGCTATTTGTGCTTGTGTTTCTGTCAGCTATTTGTGTTTGTGTTTCATTCATTGGCCTTCTGTCAGCCTTCTGTGTTTCATTCATTGGCCTTCTTCAGCTATTGGGCGGTATAGAAATGAAATGAAATACATACATACATACATACATACATACATAGTTTTGGTTTAGATTTGTATTATTCCTGTTTTCACCTTTGTATTGTGAGCTGCTCTGGGAATTTTTGTATTGAAGAGAGGGATATTAAATACTTCAATATATACATGTGCAGAGGAAATGTACCTTCTCTGTGAGCATACAAAGGGGAAAAGACTACACCTTGCTTTCCTGAGGCATCTTCCTGGCTGGTTGGAAACTGACTACTGGACTACATGGGCTCTTGGTCTGATCCAGCAGAGTTCTTCTGAAGTTCTTATATGTCATTGAACGGGTGGGGGGGATTTCATACAACATTTCCCTGGTTCACTGGCTTACAAAAATCAAATTTATATTTTCCCATCCCTAACAATTCCAGTTGTAGACTTCAGAAACTTAGGGTGCAATCCTATGCATGTTTAGACAGAAAAGGGTCCTACAACTCCCAGCACTTCCCAGCAAGCCAAACAAAATGTGAATTTGGGCAAATGCAAATTTGAGTGAATTCATGAAATTGGGAAAAATCTGATTCCATCAGTGAGTGGACGATGGAACAAAAGGCACCTGAACATCCATGAAATGCAGACATAACAGGATTGACAAAATCTATACATCCCTACCTGTGGGTCAGTAAGAAGAAGGCAGGATGAACTTCCTTATGGAGGGAGTTCCATAATCTTAACATCATAGCAACCTGGACTAGCTGCTCTGAACTGAATTAAAAGTTTAGCAAGTAAGTATCTGCTCTTGGCCCCCCTACCATTCTCCATGTGGTTCCTCTCAATGAAGCTCCTGCTGAGGTCTGCCTTGCAGATCTTCTCGACATGTCTCATGCATACGTTCAGGAGGTCATCTCTAAGCAGTCCCATAGCCGGGCTCATGTTCTCTCCCTCAAGTAGGATGCTGTATGTCGGCAGAGATGGAGGGATGGTGTAACTCCTCATCATTGCTCCAAATTCCTGCCAGGAAGAATTATAATCATTATCATAATCAACAGAAGTGGAACACAGGGGAAGAGCAGGGCATGGTCTGAAGGACGCTGAAGTAGCCAGAAGCTAAGCAGATCTGGGTCTGGTCAGCACCTGGATGGGAGACCACCCTGAAACCCTGTATATGCCACCTTGAGCTCAATGGGAGAGAAGTGGGATGTAGATACATAAGTAAAAAGATATTGGATACATGTTCGCTGATGATGATGATAAGTTTGAAAGGATGTGATCAGTGGGTGGTGAAATTTCCAGGGATGAAATTTCCAGAACTTCCAGAGTATGGTTGAGGACTGGAGTCTCAATACTCTGGATAGATCCTTCCCCACCCCCATTATTAGCAGAATATCTATCTATCTATCTATCTATCTATCTATCTATCTCCATTAATTGTTGTTTAATTTCCATCATGTGTCAAGTTACAGAATTTAGCTTTTTGATGCCTGAATATGGAGATACACACACATATATTTGCACAGACCATAGACTAACCAGACTATGGCACTAAGGTGCCCTGTGATTTTGGCCTGAAATCATGCAGATATTTTGCCATCTGATCTCTTTCTCCAGGGCAGTGGAGGAAACAGGCTTGCTCACCTGCAGGAAGAGCACTGAGTCACTGATCTGGCCTATCTGCTCCCTTGTCTCCTTATCCTCTTGCAATAACTTGGCCCTTTCTTCCAGCTCCTCCACAATCTCCTTAATGTTCTCCACGGCAACCTTCTCTCTGTGGTCCAGGCCAGCCTTCACTTCATCCCGCTGCTTCTCCAGGTCACGGATCAGGTCTTTGAAATGCTGGTCTACCGTGGCTTTCTCATTGGTGGTAAAGTTCTAGAGAGAGAGAGAGAGACTGCTTGGAGGGATCTCACTATGACTTATCTATTAGAAAACCATTTTTATTCTGAGTTATGTACTTTCATGCTGAGGTTTGCTTTAGAAAACTATTTTTATGGCTGAATTGACCTTAAACAATAAACTAATTACCATAACAGGAAGAAGGTCAAGCTGGACCCATTCTCCCTGATGTGCTAGTTTTCTGTATGCAAGGATGCAAATACCAGGCCATTCTTTCATGCAATCTCATACCTTAAGTGGTATGCCCAGGAAAAGCTCCACCAGGTCACTTTCCTGCATGTATGATTTAGAAAAGCATGGAAGAGCAGCCTGGTAATTTTGACTTTGTTATCCACAATCTTGACACTTTCTACAAGGGCTTTCCTTGCAGCTGTGGCTTATAACATGTGCAGAATCCAGTGCAGAAACCTGTCTAGGATTGCTAAGAATAGCTGAGCAAAGACAAACCTCAAAGGGTGTTTTTGAACGTTATGATCTATCCTGAGGCAGAGATGCAACAAAGCACGCAGATGTGACATCATCATCAATTTATGGCTTCCCAGGCAGTTATTAATCTAACAAAGTTAGTGGTTTCTGCAGAGGATGTTTCCACCCCCACATCAATTCTCAGCTAAATTCTCAACTCATAATACACTGAAAATTTATCTGAGATCAGAAAGGAGGCACCAAGCATCTGTGCATTAGGGATGAGCATTTTTTAAATATAATTTTATAAGCTCATTGCCTATATGCATGTTCAGTCAAAACCCTTATGAGGATGTCATGCAAGGCCACATTTCAAAATGGCAAAGCTTAGGATAGGATAGCAACCAAGATGGTGTTTTCAATGGCAGCATCTTCCATACTCTTGCTCAACAGAGAAGAGCATGGAACAGCCATTGTGTTTCTTCTCAGTATGGGGCAAAGCAGAACGGAGCTGCAGAAGTTCAATCCCTATTGAAGCAGTTGGTATGGTATCATTCTGTATTGTAAAGAACTGAAGTGGTTTGCTGGTTAAAGGTAAGTGCAACCTAGCATTGTTTAAATGTTAAGGCAATGCTGGAGGTTCCCACTAAAGCAAAACATCCATGGAATTTCGAGGAAAGACCAAAGAATGTTTATAAGGCTAATGAAATTTCACCAGGGGTTGGGTGGGGGGTTCAACACATCCTTACCATGAATGCAACACCTTTCATTTCTCCAAATGGCTGAGGAACACCCAAAACCTAATTGAAGGTCTTGTCACATGATAGTACAATGAAATCAGTGTGATGTAGTGGTTAGAGTGTTGGACCAGAACTATGGAAATTTGGGTACAAACGCTCAGTCACCCATGAAGGTCACCTTGGGTTAGTCCTACTCACTCAGGCTAATCTACCTCACAGGGTTGTTGTGAGGATAAACTGGGTGGAGGGTAGAGACATGCATGCACCCTCAACTCATTGGAGGAAGGACAGTGTAAAAAGGTAATAAATAATAAAAATAATTAAGCTTATATTAGCATGGGGCACAGTAAATTCACATGGTGAGAGTTCACAAACTCAGGAGTTCTCTTTGCGATTTGGAAAGAGAGTAGGCTTTGCATATTTTGCTTCACAATGTTTTTGCAAAACCCTCAGCTACTCAGGGGGATGAGGCTCTGGCAGGCGAGATAAGCAGACAGCTTTGGCAAAGCCAAGGCGTGAAACATAACATGTTGAGTAGTCCCCGGAGTGTGAGACCATGTTGTATGTTATGGGCTTTCTGCCAAGTGAGTGAGTTCCACAGGAGCCATTTCCCCAGCCCATGCAGTTAGTGAGGTCCTGAAGAGTTACTCAAAAAGAAAAGTGAGCAAGAGGTGAGAATATGAAGGAGGGAAAAGAGGGGAGGGACTTAGAAGAACCACATGGGGAAAATGGAAGTGAGGATTGAAAAGAGCCAGGCGACAGGATGCGGAGGCAAGAAGGGGAAAACGAAAACCCGCAAAACAGCGTAGGAGGTAGAGGGCAGGAGTGTGAAGAATAGAAAAGAAGATGGAAACCAGAAGGGAAGAAGGATTGTTCCATTCTCACCTTGATACGATCCCTCTCTTTCTGCCATTTATCCACCTCGTCTTCAAGCTCGATGATCTTGAGCTGCAGCTGCTCTTTTTGCAGAGAGAGCTCAGTCTGCAGGGGGAGGGAAGGAGAGGAGAGCAGTGAAATCACACAGCACAAGGCCAGCTTCATAGTCAACCGGTGCTCATCACTTATGTATTTGGCCCTGGACTACAGGGCCTGGGAGCTACAGGTTCCTGGCAATGCATGAGTAGCTCTCATGGATTTGGCCACAGCCCACATTGACATATCTCTCCAGTTGGGTCAAACAATTCAGCTCCCAAAGTGATAAAAACAGAAGCAAAACACAACACTGAAAGCCCTGAACAGTCAAATCTACTTTCATTAATAGCTTGGGAAGGGATTGGGGTGGGTGGGGGGAATTGTGAATTTGCTTCTTTTTTGTCAAGATGGAGTCATTTGCTGGAGGCTGGTTTCAAAATCCAGCCGCATTTGAAGCAAAGGGCTTGGCCCAGGGTGTGTCTTTGCAACAAGAACAGTTTTTTTCATGTTAATTATGGGATGACGTCACCCAGTGTTGTAACAGGCAGGACGATGCCTTCGGCAGAAATGTTGTTCAGACATGACCGTGGACTCATTTGCTCCAGGTGTAGCCCTTTGCTGCTGCAATCAAGGCAGGGTGAAGATGAGAGAAAGAGAACATTTGCCAGGCTTGGAGTAAATCAACTGATTTACTCAGGCGGCAGCCCCCTTCTTAGAACTCATATACACATGCAGAGAAAGAAAAGGTTAGCACTGTGAACTGCCCCAAAAGCTTCAGCTATGGGGTGGTATAGAAATACAATAAATGAGATGAAATGAAATGAAATGAAGATGTGTTTGTGTGACAGGCTGCTGCATGATCTGGAAACACCTGAAACTCCATTCTTCTATGGGTGTGTTTGTACTGGCACAGATCTGGGAACCTGGGCTTTTCATCCCCTGTGCACCAATATGCAGACTATTTAAGGGTGTGATCCTATGCATGTTTCGACAGAAAAAAGTCCTACAATTTCTCCAGCAAGCCGTGCTGGCTGGGGTATGCTGGGAATTTTAGGACCTTTTTCTGCCTAAAGCTGCATCCTAACTGTGTGATGTGCACCATGCAATCAATGGGTCAGTTGTACATCTGCTGTATGCACCTCTGCTGCCTGAGCCCCTGCCTGGACTCACAAAGCTCTTTATAAGAATCTAAGAGCTGCCTTTACTGGATCAGAGCAAGTATCAGTCTACACCACATACTGTTTCCAACAGTAAGTAGCCCCATGCTCTTTGGAAGCTTACATGGAGGACATGAAGGCAAAAGATCTCTCTTGTTGTTTGTTAGCAGCATCTGGTATACACAGCTATACTGCAACTGAATACCGAGGTTCCATTGGTCATCGTACCTAATTAATGAGCCATTCTGTTGATAAATTGCATGTGTCTACATTATGAAATAAGCACATCTGCCTTGACTAACTTTCCAATGTGTCCGTGAGAAATGCATGAAAGCCTGTGCCTTTTTAGCCTATGTATGCTAACAACACCACACCACTAGAGGGAGACACTTCAAAACACCCAAATGAACTCTTACGTGTGGGTCACTGTTTGACATCAGTGTGCCAGGAACAGTTCTGGGGGCTCTTTCTTTTCCTAGTTATGGTTGGTTTAGATAGCATTGGAAAAGGGGGAACCATCTGTAGGTGTCTGCAGGCTTCATTTGCTTCAGAAAACATGTTTTCCATACATGCAGACTACTTGCAAAACATGGTATCTCCCTGGAGCAGAACTAAAAGAATTAATCTGCTGGGGGGGAGGGATTTCTTCAAGCAACTTCTAACTCAAATTTGTTTGCAAAAATTCAGCTTCATATTTGAGAGCTGATGTAACATGATGGCTAAGAGTCTGAGCCATCACGCAGAAAGACCCTAGTTTGAATCTTGCTTGTGCCTTGAACTAACGGAGTTGGTTTCAGGCAAGTCACCCTCTTTCTCAGCCTCAGCCACCCACTCCCTTCATCTGCAATATGCTTGGAAAGAATGTTCAATACTTGAAAACTCTATGCAGGCAAAGAACTAGATAATGCATGCAAAGAACTTCCAACACTTGAAAACTCTATGCAAATTATTATTATTATTATTATTATTATTATTATTATTATTATTATTGAGGAAGAACAGCAGCAGCAGCATTTCCACTTACAGGTGATGTTGAGAATGATGAACCTTTGATTGCTAGTGAATTAACCCCGGTTACATCTCTTCCGGTTTCATCTTACTGAGCATTGGTCTGGATTGAAATCACCATGGCCAGATCCACACCTCCTCATGTCATATCAGTACAATTCCATCATGGTGATCTTGCACATTTATACCTTGAAGCTCACACAGTGACGTTGGTTGCAGTATTTTTGGATAATACGGATTAAAAAGCAGGAAATAATGCTACAAGAGTGGTATACGGAATGCGTGATGTGTGCCAACAGCTATCAGTGCACTTCAATGCCTTTAAAAACAACAACAACAACCCACTAGTGTAGATCTAGCCCATGTTGCTTTTGAGTATATGCACATAGAATCATAGAATCATACACATGATTCTGTAATGCCACTTAGCTAATCTGGATCCTACTCAAATGTACTGTTATTCGTAGGAAGACAAAAGGGCAGCAAAACGTGCTCAGTTTCCTTCACCAAATTCAGAATGCGGTCAGGGAAAGTTCTGATCCTACGTTAACCCATGTATTAATAATTCATAACTGTATTAATAAACCTGAGGTGTTCTGTAATAAATCCGCAAGGCAGATAACTATCACCATTCCATAGGGTTAATGTCTTACAGAAAGGGAGGAGCACAGCCAGCTTTACCAGATCTCTTGGATGGGCATTTGTTTGATTATAAATATGGTAATTTCTTTTCCACCCAGTCCCAAGGGCTTAGAGCAAGATTTTTTTTTTATCTCCTTTTATCCTTGCAGTGCTATCCTGTGAGGTAAGTTGGGTTGAGGGAAAATAAATAATGTGCCTAAAGTCAACCGAAGTATTTCTTGAGAAAATACACCCAAATCATGTGAGATCTCCCACCGCCTATGGACCTTGCTGCTACCACATGAGAAACAGGATCTGTTTCTCAGTGCAGGTATCCAAGTCAAAGCATCCCTGACAGATGGCTGTCCAGCCTCATCTTGAATGCCCCCAGTGTGGGAGAGCCCCCCACCTCCATGTTACTGAACTACCACCTCCATGATCACCAGTGGGAAAAGCCAGTGTTAACTGCCACCAGGCATTGTAGAAATTGTGGAAAGGATGGCCACTTAGACATCAACAACAAAAAGGAAATACATCACCCAAAAAGATTACACAAATTTGCATAGCATTTGCATATGATGATTTATTTGTATAGAGGCAACATCAGAAATGACAACTATAAATTAGAAATGCAAGACATCTTACCATAGTGGGGAAGACTAACCAGGTGACCTGTATGTCTGCTCGTCTGCTGTCCAGGTGCGAACTGCTGATTGGCACTTTCAAAGCCCCTGTTCTCCCATCTCAGGGTTCTTCCTCTTTCAACTGGACTTGGACTGGGTGGTCCTTCAAACAGAGGACACCTTCAAATAGAAGACTGTCCTCTGTAAAGACACCTGGCTGGTCTGGCTGTAGATCAGCCTCCATCACCACCCACCCACCCACCAGAAGAAGACACTGCCAGGATCTTCAAGAAAGCCTTCTGCCACCTACCTCTCCTTGGCTCATGACATGAGTCCTGAGTGGGCAGTGGAGGACAGGAGCTCAAGCCAGCATCATCAAGGTGGGCGCCCACCTGCTGTGCCTGTTTCAGACCTTCCTTTTCTCATTCAAGCTGAGACGTCTGCCTTTGTGAGTACCCCTGCTGTGAGCAGCCGCTCCATCCCCGATTCTGTTTGTACCCATTGTCTGGTTCGAAGACTGAAGTGAGGGCTAGCCAGAAGAGAGCAGGCCACCCAGCAGCAAGGGCCAACCATGGTCCACCAGACGTTGCAAAGCTTTCGCCTCAGGTAAGGCACCCACTTCTGAATCTCCAAAAAAGAGGACAGCGATTTGCATAAATACTTAATACTTAAATATTCAGTCATTGATGTGTATATGGACAACCTTAGAAATAATTATTATAATTTAAACAGAAATACAGCAATCTCACCACGATGGGGATGACTGCAGCCAGGTCAGCTTTGTGCCTTGCTCAGTCTGCTGTCCATGTGGGGTTCATGGGCAACTTCAAGGCCCAGCCCTTCCTTCTGATAGTTCTTTATGTTTAAACTGGACTTGGACTGGACAACCATTTAATAGAGGATGCCCTTAAAGCAGACCTCTGGCAGCCCTTCAAATAGAGGACTGTCCTTTATAAAAGAGGACACATGGCTACCCCAGCCTCAGGATTTGCTCCTCCATATAAGCAACATGCCTCTAGCATGAGGACACTGCTGTCAGGGTGGAAACTGAGCCCATAGAGCCCCAGAGCAGTTCTGATTCTGAGGAGGAACAGCAATCCGTGGGAGAGGAGCTAGCTCATCTCTCACAGGCACAGCAGCTGGCAGAGATTCCTCCTGCCAGCATTCCTGGGATAGATAGTGACCCTGGCAGTGAGAGAGCGCTGGAGGGGGGCTTGCTGGATGCTCGGCGCAGACGCAGGGAGCGATGACAGATGGAGGGCGCAGAAAGGAGGCATAGCGCTCGTTTGGCGCGCAAACAACAGTCATGTCCCAAGGACCCAAGGGAAAGAGGGAGGATCTCTCCCTAGCCCATAAGTTCAGGGTCTTCCTGTGATTCTCCTTCAAATGGGGACCAACTGCCTTACCTGGAGCTTAGGCTACTCTGCTATCTTTCCCCAGGGTTGTTCCTTGCTTTGTTGCTAGTGATTAGTATTCTGAAAGAGTCATAAAGTAATAAAGGAATAAAGTCTTGGAAAGACTTCCTCGTCGTCTGTGTCCTGAGTTCGCTATTGGTGGGGACTGTAAGAGGCAGCTAGGATGCTCCTGACAACTACCTGGGCTCCTGCAGCCTCCTCCTGATTGCTACCTTGGATCCTGGCCTCTGCCTGGTTTTGACTAGCCACCTTCCGTTGGCCCCTCTGATCCTGGCTTGCTGCTCTGAAACATGACCCCTGCCTGTTCTGGACCACATGCCTGCTTCTGGCCCACTTGGACTAACAGCCATCTCTCCTGGACCCCAGAACCTGACTGCCTGGAGAGAGATCCTTCCAACGACGCCTGGAAAAAGAGGCAGACATTGGCACAAGACGTGGGGAGGTATGCACATTTGCTGAGACTGGTGAGTGATGCAGGCCAAGGATGCCATATTTCTATATATCTGTGCTGTGGCCATGGGGAAAGGCTAGAGGGGGATTCCCACAGGGGCAATAAATAGATACCTCCCATTCCATTGTTCAAGGCCTGTAAAGACTGAATGATTGTGCTAAGAAGTAAAGGGTGTGAGTCAGTTCCTAGGGATGCTACCTAGGGATGTCAGTACCTAGGGATGCTATTTAAAGAAGAAGAAGAAGAAATCAAAGGCAGTGACCCCTGGCACAGAGGCAGGGCAGTCCTAAGCAAGGCAGAATCTGATGGGTTAAGCAGAGTATGGAAAAATCTAGCTTCTCCAAGATGGAGAGAAGGGAGCATACGATGAGTCAGGACAGAGCAGGGCAGAGTATGACAAGTTCTGTGTCAAACGTGGAGGAATGTAATGTGTTAGGAATGATTTTCATGTTCTCTGGAGTTTGTCAGCATTTTAAACCATAGCATTGGCTACCTGATCCGAGTTTTACTAACTGGAGCATAAGAACGCTGTGTGGTCGGCAGTCTTCTGAGCGCATGGGCTAGGCAGAGCTTGAACAATTTCAGAGTGAGAGAGACAGGGACTGGGGAAGGATGATAGATAATTGCCTTTTTATGGTGCTTGACCTCAAGATGGATTCTGGAGGGATTTCTAAACCTTTTGTTATTAACTCATTGTACAACCTATAATCCCTTTGTTGTTGTTGTTGTTCAGTCGTTCAGTCGTGTCCGACTCTTCGTGACCCCATGGACCATAGCACGCCAGGCCTTCCTGTCCTGCGCTCTCTCCCGGAGCGTGCTCAAGTTCATATTCATTGCATCCGTGATGCCATCTAGCCATCTCATCCTCTGCCGTCCCCTTCTCCTTTTGCCTTCAGTCTTTCCCAGCATCAGGGTCTTTTCCAGGGAGTTTTCTCTTCGCATTAGGTGGCCAAAATATTGGAGCTTCAGCTTCATTATCTGTCCTTCCAATGAGCACTCAGGGTTGATTTCCTTTAGGATGGACTGATTTGACCTCCTTGCAGTCCAGGGGACTCGTAAGAGTCTTCTCCAGCACCACAGTTCGAAAGCATCAATTCTTCGGCGCTCAGCCTTCCTTATAGTCCAGCTCTCACAGCCATACATTACTACTGGGAAAACCATAGCTTTGATTAGACGGACCTTTGTCGGCAAGGTGATGTCTCTGCTTCTTACTATGCTGTCTAGGTTGACCATAGCTTTCCTCGCAAGGAGCAAGCGTCTTTTAATTTCATGGCTACAGTCACCGTCTGCGGTGATCTTGGAACCCAAGAAAGTAAAATCTGTCACTGCTTCCATTTCTTCCCCTTCCATATGCCAGGAAGTGATGGGGCCAGATGCCATGATCTTCGTTTTTTTAATGTTGAGTTTCAAACCAGCTTTTGCACTCTCTTCTTTCACCCTCAACAAGAGGCTCTTTAGATCCTCTTCGCTTTCTGCCATTAGGGTGGTATCGTCTGCATATCGGAGGTTGTTGATAATTCTCCCGGCAATCTTAATTCCGACCTCTGATTCATCCAACCCGGCATTTCTCATGATGTACTCTGCATATAAGTTAAATAAGCAGGGTGACAATATGCAGCCTTGTCGTACTCCTTTCCCAATTTTGAACCAATCGGTTGTTCCATGTCTGGTTCTTACTGTTGCTTCTTGACCCTCGTACAGGTTTCTCAGGAGACAGGTAAGGTGGTCTGGTACTCCCATCACTTTAAGAATTTGCCACAGTTTGTTGTGATCCACACAATCAAAGGCTTTAGCGTAGTCAATGAAGCAGAAATAGACGTTTTTCTGGAATTCTCTTGCTTTCTCCATGATGCAGCGAATGTTGGCGATTTGATCTCTAGTTCCTCTGCCTCTTCGAAACCCAGCTTGTACTTCCGGTAATTCTCGGTTCGCATACTGCTGAAGCCTAGCTTGTAGGATTTTGAGCATCACCTTGCTGGCATGTGAAATGAGCGCAATTGTGCGGTAGTTTGAACACTCTTTGGCGTTGCCCTTCTTTGGAATTGGAATGTAAACTGACCTTTTCCAGTCTTGTGGCCACTGTTGAGTGTTCCAGATTTGTTGGCATATTGAATGCAGCACTTTAACAGCATCATCTTTTAGGATTTTAAATAGCTCGGCTGGAATACTGTCATCTCCGCTAGCTTTGTTGTTACTAATGCTTCCTAAGGCCCACTTGACTTCACTCTCTAGGATGTCCGGCTCAAGTTCAATGACCGCACTATCATGGCTATCAGGGACATTCAGCTCTTTCCTGTATAGTTCTTCTGTGTATTCTTGCCACCTCTTCTTAATCTCATCTGCTTCTGTTAGGTCCCTGCCTTCTTTGTCCTTTATCATGCCCGTCTTTGCACAAAACGTTCCCTTGAGATCTCCAATTTTCTTGAAGAGATCTCTAGTCTTTCCCATTCTGTTGTTTTCCTCGATTTCTTTGCATTGTTCATTTAAGAAGGCCTTCTTGTCTCTCCTTGCTATTCTCTGGAACTCTGCATTCAGTTGGGTATATCTTCCCCTTTCTCCCTTGCTTTTCGCTTCCCTTCTTTCGTGAGCTACTTGTAAAGCCTCATCAGACAGCCACTTGGCTTTCTTGCATTTCTTTTTCTTTGGGATGGATTGAGTTGCTGCCTCCTGAACAATGTTACGGACCTCCGTCCATAGTTCCTCAGGCACTCTGTCTATCAGGTCTAATCCCTGAAATCTATTCCTCACCTCCACTGTATATTCATCAGGGATATGATTTAGGTCATACCTGAACGGTTTAGTGGTTTTCCCGACTTTCTTCAATTTAAGCCGAAATTTTGCAAGAAGCAGCTCATGATCTGAGCCACAGTCAGCTCCAGGTCTTGTTTTGAATGACTGTATGGAGCTTCTCCATCTTTGGCTGCAAAGGACATAATCAATCTGATTTCGATATTGACCATCTGGTGATGTCCATGTGTAGAGTCGCCTCTTGTGCTGTTGGAAAAGAGTGTTTGCTATGATCAGCATGTTCTCTTGGCAAAACTCTATTAGCTTTTGTCCTGCTTCATTTTGTACACCAAGGCCATGCTTGCCTGTTATCCCGGTGATTTCTTGACTTCCTACTTTAGCATTCCAATCCCCTATGATGAAGAGGACATCTTTTTTTGGTGTTAGTTCTAGAAGGCGTTGTAGGTCTTCATAGAACCGATCAACCTCAGCTTCTTCGGCCTCAGTGGTTGGGGCATAGACTTGAATTACTGTGATGTTGAATGGTTTGCCTTGGATTCGTACTGAGATCATTCTATCATTTTTAAGATTGTACCCCAGTACTGCTTTTCCCACCCTTTTGTTGACTATGAGTGCTACTCCATTTCTTCTAAGGGATTCTTGCCCACAATAGTAGATATGATAGTCACCTGAATTAAATTCGCCCATGCCTGTCCATTTGAGTTCGCTGATTCCCAAGATGTCGATGTTCAATCTTGCCATCTCATGTTTGACCACCTCCAGCTTACCTTGATTCATTGATCTGACATTCCAGGTTCCTAAACAATATTGTTCTTTACAGCATCGGATTTTCTTTTCACCACCAGACACATCCACAGCTGAGTGTCCTTTCGGGTTTGGCCCAGCCGCTTCACTCTTTCTGGAGCTACTTGGAAATACCCTCTGCTCTTCCCCAGTAGCATATTGGACACCTTCCGACCTGAGGGGCTCATCTTCCGGCGTCATCTCGTTTAGCCTTGTGATACATTCCATGGGGTTTTCTTGGCAGGAATACTGGAGTGGGTTGCCATTTCCTTCTCCAGTGGACCACATTTTGTCAGAACTCTCTGCCATGACCTGTCCGTCTTGGGTGGCCCTTCACGGCATAGCTTATGGCTTCATTGAGTTACGCAAGCCCCTTCGCCACAACAAGGCAGTGATCCATGAAGGGGATAATCCCTTTAATCTGCCCTTATTCCCAGTTTGGAAGATGGAAGCTGTGTCTACATTAATCTCCGTGGGACAATGTAGGACAACTGGAGTGATTGCAAATTAAAATTTGGTAGGTAATTTAGGCTAGCCCAAATCTCAGAACCACTGCAATCCAAATACGTCTTCACCCAAAGATTTATGGAGGGAAATCATCGGGATGCTCTTGCACAGCGCATTCCAAGCAGGCATCATGGGAAGGGTGCAGGTGGAGGGAGAAATGTGAGCATTGAGGCAGATAATGGAGGATACCAAAGAGACTTGATTTATTAAACGGGGTGGAAGACGTGTGCTTTCTCATGTATTAAAGGTGCTCACAAAAGGGCTGGAGGGAGTAATTTTAAAAAATGAGAAGGAAGGTGTAAATCTAGAGTAGGCTCGAAGTGAAGGACATGAGAGCCCCAATTAGGGTGGCCTGTTATTATGGATCACTAAAAAAGAGGAAATGCATCAACAAAAAAGAGGGCAAAAGATGACATGGATTTGAATTAAATTTGCATGTGCTATTTTATATGTATATATGCAAATTTGGGGATTATTATAATAATTTACTATTTACTAATAATAGAACTACAGTACTTCTCACTGTGGCCAGGTGACCTGTTTGCCTACCTGTTCAGTCTGCTGTTCTGGTGTGAACTGTTGATGGGCAACTGTTCTTATGGTTCTTGATCGTTAAACTGGACTTGGACAGGACAGCCTTTCAAACAGAGGATGCCTTCAATTAGAAGATAGTCTTCTGGCAGCCCTTCAAATAGAGGACTGTCCTCTGTTAAAAAGAACACATGGCCACCCTAGCCCCAACTACCCATCCCCTGGGGTCTCCGCAAAAGTGGAAATGCCGACAGCATGGCTCTCATTCCTGTTCTAGAGGGATGGACACTCAATGCTAGAAAGACCAATGCGCAGTGTTAGAGCACCTGCTTTGTGTGAAGAAGATCCCAAGTTCAATCCTTTTTTAAGTGGATCTAGTTGTAAGTGATGCCAAATACCATTTTTATCCTGGGCAACCTCTGCCTGTAGCCCTGGAGAGCTATTGCCAGTCAGAGTCGGTAACAGTGAGCTAGATGGACAAAAAACCTGACCTAGTATAGACAGCAGCTTCCTATGCCAATGTCCTGCAATATAAAAACAGGATTTTGCCCTCCTAATGCCAGGCTACAAGTGTTTCACATTTTTCTGCACAGACAATATTCCCCAGTTTCGGTTCAAGAAACCAGCCACAGCATTAGAAACTGCACTGTCTTCACATTGGGAAGCTTCCTTGTCATTACTAGGTGACATAAGGAAGCCTTAGCTTGGGCAAAGGCTCTGTGGATTTGTTGTCTGAATAGTTTGATCCACCCCTGATAAAGGGCTTCTTCACACAGAGCTTTTATCCTGCTATTGAGATGGCTCCCTCATGGAAGTTTGCAGGCTCTTTAGATGACACCTTTACCCTCCAGGGTGTCTTCTGCCATTTCCCCGAGCCTATCTTGTGTTTTCCCCAAATGCAAAAAATGTGGTATTTTTTCCAGCCCACAGAACAGGAGCGCCATGACCTCCCTGTGAAATTCTCCCATAGCGGAAGAAACCGCTGTGTCTGCCTGCTGTGCTGTGGGCGTTTGTTTTCAGTGGTTGGGGGCGTGGTCAGGATGAGTTTTGACAGGTGCGAGGGTAAGAATCACCTGCCGATTGCGTCTCCCGCCTCTGCATTTCTCAACTGGAGGGAGAAGAGGGTAAAATGCCTCCCTGCAACCAAGAGAGACACATCTGATCCTCCACCCCACTAAGCTCAGAAGCAACGTTCTCTGTTGTTTCAGAGCACCCTATTAAGTTCAATGGGGCATACTCCCAAGTAGTTGTGCCAAGGGTTGCAGACTTACAGGGTGATCCTATGTCTACTCAGAAGTAAGTCCCATTGAGTTCAATGGGGCTTACTCCCACATAAGTGCGCCAAGGGTTTCAGACTTACAGCACAATCTTACATTTTATGTCTACTCAGAAGTAAGTCAGAGGTTTCCTGGGGGCTGCAAGGAAACAGTACAGCAGAAGTTAAGCTACAAAAACAAGACACACACACACACACCGGTCCTTTGCACACATGCCAGGGAGGGAGGGAGGCACTCCCTCAGTTCAAACCATGTGATTTCAGTGTAAAGAAGCCCTTCCTAATCTCTCAAAGAAACCGAAAGCAGGAAGCTCCGGAAAGGATGTGGGGTTTTGCAGGGGGGTTGCTTAAGGTCTGTAGTGGGATAAAATGCCAGGTGTGAAGAAAGCCCAGAAGGACAACAGAGCTTGCTGGGAAGGAAGCAATGAACAAAGAAGAGAAATGAGAGTGCGTATTCATTCCACAGACACTTCAGCATCTTTATCAGTCCTTTCCTCTTCCCAAGAACTCTGGGACATTTGTTGTTGTGAAGGCTAGACATGGCTAACAAATTCTCAGTCCCAGTGTCAAATGACAATTCCCAGGTTGCTTTAGGGAAGGCCAAGACAGTTAAACTAGCATGTGGCCATTATATGTTCCTACTAGAATGGAAAGGGCCAGAAAGAAGTAACAGTTCGAAGATGAAGCAAGAGAATGAGAGGGGATGAAGACAGGATCCATATCCATTAATATTTACTAGACTATTTATAGTTAGCAAACACCATGATTCTAGTTAATTATGACTAGAAAAACAATTGTGTGGCATAGTAATAACATCACGCAAAAAGGGCTGATCAAATGATGAATAAAGTGCATGTAAGAGGCATCACTCTCCCAGCATGTCCAGGAGCAGATGAAACAAGACAGTGTTTCCTCCAAAGCACCATCCCAGCATGCTCAGGGGCTACCCAGGAGCACAGGTTAGTGCAGTCAGACCCACATAAATGGGGGGAGGAAAATATGAGGAGCTCACTTGTGGTTCTGCAAAGTATATCCCCCATCCACAAAATGTCTCTGTGTGAGGGATTGTTGTTCCCGTAACATGCAGAGGCTGCAAAGACTCTGCAAGGAAAAAAAAATGGAGGGGGGGCTGTGAGTACATGTTTTGTGATGGGCCCCCCAAATCCTGTTGCATGAATGGTTCATTTGGACAATCCTGTTCAGAGGGACACCACCGTTGCTGGCCAGGATGTGAGATGGTAAGATGTGAGGACAGTTCCATGAAGTGCCTTTTGTGGCCATTGCACACCAACTATTTTAACAACAACTTCCTCCTCCCACCACACCCAAAATCTGTGTCATCAAGAATTTAGAGTTGCCAGTTCGGGAACCAAAGCAGACTTTATGCTTTGAATTAGCTGCCTGGTGTGGAGAATAGGAACGAAACACACAGGTGCTTCTACTTTTGTCACAAAGGCAGCAGTGCGATGGGAGATGCCAGATCTGCAGAATGTCTCCCTGCAGCACAGCTCTTAACGACACAAGAGCCCTCTTCAGACCAGCCCTTGGCAATCCTCGCTGACCATGCATGCAGTGTCTGGAGCACAATAAAATCCCTTTTGAGAATTGTGCTCAGAAGTATTGTAGAGTGCTCTTTACTACACTGAACACACTCTTGAGCTGAGCAAACACAGCGCTAAAGCACTTCTTGGGCCTGTTTGAGCCAGAGGACATCATCCTGGCCTCTTAATGCAGATTAGTTGCCCCTTAACATGCTTTAACTGCCTGGCATGCATACACACCAAGGACTGATCTATGCACTAGCATGGAAATTACATGATGCTACCTTCCTGGATTGCACCACTTCAGACTGCAGGAAGGAGGAAACGACCTGCATGTCAGGGAGAAGGCTGGGAAAGGTGAGGGGCTCCCACATCAGTGCGTGCCCTACATGTGTTCAATGGCCATTCAATGTACATGACCTTTTGCATTTATGACTTTGTATGCCCACTGCTAGCTCTAGAATATGGGATGGAGGAACTCTGCTGCGCTGCCTTTGAGCTTCTTGGGTGCACTATCAGAAGAAGCCAGGATTCGGATCAGGAACCTGTGGCTCTGCGCATGGCTGTCCCTTGGGGCGAACTACCAGGGCTAGGGGTTGGAGTATCTCCTTAGGCAGTAAAAGGTTTTCAGGTACTGGAGTGACTCCATCCATGCAGGCTGCCATTGACACTCTACAGAAAGGGCAATAAAAGCTTCAAGTTGAGGATGTAACTTTGCCTTGCCAATTATTTTCTTTCCTGGTTCCTGGCTTGTTCTCTGGTTTTGAACTCCTGGCTCTGACTCCTGACTTGCCTTCCTGGCTCCCGCCCAACAGCCCAGTGGTGTCTGTAGTGAGATGGCAGTGCTGTTGGGTTTTTTCTCAGTCTTGAGACGCCAGCAAATGCCCAACTTCACCATCTTCTGGAACTGGCTGTAGATGTGCTCTCAGAAATTAACAGAAGAAACAAATAGAATAAATCCAGCCATACACATGTGCGCTGGGAGACTATGTGCTTTAACAGTAACTTATGACAGATGGCTAGAAAGTTGAGAAGTGAGCCAAGGATTTTAATTTATTAAACACATATGTCTGTGTGGGAGAATCAAGAGGCAATGGTGACCACTAATCCATAGGATGAGAGAGAATTACAAGGAACCTTTTGACAACACTCAGTGAAAGTTCTGGGCGTTCACCCAAATGCCCTCCAACAGCTTGCAAGAGCACTGGCCAAATGTAACTGCTATGGTGAGATTGGAGCCCTGAAGATGGCGGGATGCAATTCTTGCATCATGAATTATGATGTGATCCCATTGTGCAATGTGGCAAGTCAACCCTCACTGCTGTGATCTCACTTTAATCCAAGTGGCCCCAAAGGTTGTATCCTTTGGAGCTCATCTCATGAATGCACTGTTGCTGAATGTTAACTGCAGTGTGTTTGTGACTAGATTCACGTTGTCCTTCCATGCTCTTGTCATTTCATATTTGAACTGTAGATTTGCATTTCGATCTTGAAAGGATTGAGCACAATATATCTACTAGCCTGCATTCTCCAACTATGGTTCTCCAGGTGAACAAGAGAACACTCTTAAGAATTTAGCAAAGGGCTAGATGCGCCTGATCTCATCTAATCTCGTAAGCTAAGCAGGGTCAGCCCTGGTTAGTACTTGGATGGGAGACCACCTGGCCATCAGCCTTCCTGCATTGAGCAAGGGGTTGGACTTGATGGTCTCGTAGGCCCCTTCCAACCTTATGATTCTATATCTGTCATATGCATTTTGTTTTTATTTTATTTATTTATTTAAAACATTTGTATACTGCCCTATATCATTAAGATCTCAGGGCAGTGTACAGAAAAAATCAATTTAAATAGTGTAAAACAATAAATAATTTAAACAGCTAAAAGCATATTAAACTAGAGTTGTGCACAAAGGGCCTCTCAAAATTCTCCAGCCTATTTGTGGGCAGAGAAACTGGGGGGACAATGTCACTGAATTTCTCCTAGGGGAGGAGAAACTCTCCAACAGTTTCTCACATATGGGGCTCACTATTGGCAGGGGCTGTAGCACAGGTTCTGTCTTTTTTCCTGAGTGTTTTTGATTTATTGCACTGCTTCTGTATGTGGCAACAGCATCAACTGTGTTGAGGCTTCCACTTTTCTGAGGCAGAAATTTGAATTTCTTTTGGTGGTATTCTTGAGCTTACCTAATCACTGTGAGGTGGCCAAGGGTGCCGTGTGTGTTTTCTCTCTCTATTGCACATCTTTTCACTGCTCTGCAGCCTCCCAGGCCACCTGCACTTCCTGAACTGAAAAACCCCTATGGGAGGAATTGCCTGGCAATGTCTTCCTCATGATGGCTTCAACTGAAGTGCGGGAAGCCGAAGAGACTACAGGCTGCCACTGTCAATAATAACTGAGATTATTGTACAGTGACAGACAGGACACTCCGGCACACTCCTCGGCCACCTCACAAGTAAGGTAAGCACAAGAACCCTAAGCCCAACCCATAAGAATTTCTCCAAAATTTCTCCTCCTTTGAATTTCTTTTCGAAAGCAATTTCTTTTCTGCCAAATTGAATGAGAATGATTGAAAAACATCTGGGAGAAATTTTCAGCACAGCACTATATTAAACCATTAAACAAGCTAATACCAATTTAAAATCTTAAACAATAAAACAGTTAAAACAGTGTGCAACTTTGGGGAATGCATTTAGCCCTGAAAGGCTTTGGTAAAAAGCCATGTTTTAACTTGGCACCCAAATGAAACCAGTGTATGCGCCAACCGAGGAGGGCATTCTACAACTGGGGTGCCACAGAAGAGAAGGCCCTCATTAAGGCATACCATATTAAGTAACCAAGCACATGTAGAAATGCACACTCTCAGCAGCACTAAGCCATAAACCACAGTTTTGGACCACTCCCTCCTTCTGAGAACTAGCCAAGGCCTGGAGCTGCAAGCATCATTCATAAGCCTTGCAAAACCTGTATATTTGGGCTGGCTGGCATGTGAGTGGGTGGTGGGTTAGTGAAAATGCTTTTTAATCTATTTTATTGCCTTCTTTATCCCGTTTTAATGGATTTCTAGCTGCATACGTGGCCTTTTGGGAGCGAGGAGGCAGTAGGCATAAATAATGAATCAAACTTTGAAAGTGTCAGAAATAGTGCATCTTCCATGAATATTCAGGCTAATATCATTGGTTTTATTTCTGTCTTGATCACAGTGGGTCTTGGGGACTGATGCACAAAGGATGACAGAGAATGGAATTTGGCTTCTGATTGGAATGCAGCCACCTGATCCCACCTTAGTTATTCCAAAAGTCGCTTCTCATCTTCTATCACATTCTGCCCAATACCTGCTTCCAGTAACCCAATGATCTGTCTGACTGACTTCAGTGATCTACTGCTACTTTCTGAGTTATAAATTAATTTACTTAGATTTCTATCTGGCTTGCCAGCAGTGACCTCAGGAAACATTGATAGGCTTAACATGCCAATTAAGAGCTACTCTTTTAGGCCAATGGGACGTGCTACAGCAATATCTGTTTAGCTTTTATTTCTTCCCCATATTTGAAATATTTTAAATTATTTGGAAACCATGGACTTAAAACTGAGGATCTGAAAATTAGAGGCTTTTGTAATGACAGCCAGAATCAAGAGACCTCTCCCATCACTAATGCAAGAAGTCAATATTATTATTATTATTATTATTCACTTTAACCATATACAAAAACACATCTCAAAGCAGTTTACAACATTAAAATACAAAATAGGTCCTAGCATCAGGTTTTCACACCAGCTCCATTCTAACAGTAGACAAAACTCTATTAAAGCAAAATCTAATTGCAGCATATACATACACATACAAGTAGATTCCTCTGAACTTTATACAAATCTGAGAACAGCTATGCCATGTTTGAGGAAGGGTCCTTCTAACTCAGCATTATATCTGGTCAACCAAATGCTTTGGCAGCCTTCCCCAAATGGGTGCTCTTCAGATGTTTTGGACTTCAACTCCCAGCATTCCTGACCATCGGCCATGCTGGCTGAGGCTGATAGCAACTGTAGTCCAAAACATCTGGAGTGCCCCAGGCTGCGGAAGATTGTCTATAGGAACATTTACAAATAGGGCATGCTAGCAATAACCACCCCTTCTTGATATCACCTGTTAAACCAAACATGAATTTGAGCTTCTAGCTGAACTAGTCATTAACTACAGACACCTCTCTCTCTCTACCCTCCATAAAATTGTCTTATTCTTCTTTAATTGTTACCCCTTATACCTCCCTCCTACGTGACACCATTTCTCTCTTCCGTCTTGTTCTTCCTTAAAAAAAAAAAAAAAAGCACACACATTTTCTGTCAAGACTTTAGTTTCCCCCTCTTAGTCGTCACCTCAGTCAAAACTGAGTAAATATCACTGCATTTTATCCCTTGGTACCATTCCTTCTCTTTATTCCTTGGTACCATTCCCTGGGGGAGGGATCTGTCATGGTTGTTTATGGTACTGCAAAGCACGCATCATCACCATCACATAGCTTTTCTGTCCTGCCCTTCCTCCAAGTAGCATAAATATGGCTTACCATGGTTGCATTCTCTCAACAACACTGCGAGGTATGTTGGTCTGAGAGAGACCCATGGCCAAGGGACCTGATGAGCTTCATGGCAGAGCAGGGATTTGAACCCGCTAGCCAAATTTCAATGCTCTACCCGCTACACCACAATGGCTCCAAAATCAACAAACATTTTGCAAACCCTGGGCACCAGCCAGATTTTCTAGGAGTCAAGTTGTAAGGAGAGAAAAAAAGCTACTTCAATGTTCCAATGAAAGAGAGGCCCCCTTTTTGCTGATGTGATCTGATCTCTTAATCCTCACTCAGGGCAGGCTAGGGATGGCGGAAAATTCCACCACGGATCTCAGTGAGGCCGAATGCCAGTGCATTCGGCCCCCCGAAATCCATGGCAGAACAAAGCCCACCCGCCCCACCACCCCACGAAAGGCATGCGAAACGGAGCACCTACCTGGTGCCATTTGCTCTGCTTTGTGAATGGCGGCCACATCTGCGGCTGCCATTCATTCACGATTTTTCCTGTGATAGGCTAGGTAAATATTTACATAGCCTATCATGGGGGGAAAAAGGGAATGCAAACGGCGGCCGCTGTAGCTGCCGCCATTTGCGTTCTCTTTTTTTCACTGTGATAGGCTACGTAAATATTTACGTAGCCTATCACGGCAAAAAAAGGGACGCAAATGGCGTGGCTATGGCGGCGGCCATTTGCATCCCTACACAGCCCAGCAGCGGCCGGATGTTGCTGCGGGTGGCCCCGGCCGGTGGCTCCACAGAGTCGCCGTGGAGCGGAGCTGGCCAGCGAGGATTTCGGGGGGAGGGACGGAGCACCTCCCCCCCACCGCAGATGTCATGAAACGAAACAGGTAAGTCGTTTCGTACATCCCTAGGGCAGGCCCAAAAACACTTTACTGCCTGAGGCAAAGGACAAGATGGAGCCTCCCTGCATTCCACCTACAGAAGCCAGCTGGACTGGCACCCTATCCCAGCACTAGAGCAGCACAGCAGAGGCTTTGGTTCCACGTTCAAAGGGGCCACGCACATTCCACGACTCTCTCGCATTCTCTGATTGTATTGGATTGCAGCCAAATACAGAAAAGTGAGAAGCTTTTCCTGCCTGCCACTTAGCAATGTGTGATTTTGGAGGAGTTAATTTCTTGAAACAGAGAGAGAGAGAGAGAGAGACAAACAGAGTGAGAGAGATGCTGGGAGTGATGTTGGGAGGTCTCTTTGACCTTCAGAGAGAGCTCATGGAGGATAAGGCTACCCATGGCTACTAGTCATGATGGCTATATCGTGTCTGCAGTATCAGAGACAGTATGCTTCTGAATCTGAGGTGTTCAGGAACATGAGCTTTGCACTCACGTCCCCTTGAGGGTTTCCTGTAGCATCTGGGCTAGACCTACGGTAGTGCTTGTTACCGGTATTCAAGGGCATTGATAACTACTGGGGCACATTACACATTCTGTATACCACTTTTCTAGCATTATTTCTGGCTTTTTATTCCATATTATCCAAAATAACACATCAGACGTCATTGTGTGTGCTACGAGGTATAAATGCGCAAGAGGGATATAGTGTCACCATAGTGAGATCATATCGATATGACACAAGGTGTAGATCTGGCCCTGGTCTCTTAATCCCCACTCAGGGTTTGCCCAAAACATTTTGCTGCCTGAGGCAAAGGACAAGATGGAGCTTTCCCTGTTCCACCTACAGAAGCCAGCTGGACTGGCAGTTGAATCTTATTTCAACACTGTGATGGGACAGCATCCTCCACCTCCTCACGTGTGGGGAGTAGCTTAGCTTAAAGAGTGCAGGCCACCTGGAACCCCCACTGCTCCGATGTCCCTCAGAGGGGAACGGCCCCAGGGGCTGCCACCACTACCCTCTTCACACCAGCCTGCACCTGCCACCTCAGGCAACCGCCTTATTCTGCCTAATGGTAGGGCTGGCCCTGCTCCCAACCCTGATTGTCTTCCAGGCAGTGGTTAATTAAAAGTTGCCAAAGTGAACACTACCCAAAAGCTCTAGCCTCTGAGCTGGGAAGCAAGCCCCACACTCGGGAGCATACACAGAAGGAGAAACCAGTTGTTGTTCTTTATTCCAGAGCTTCATTTTAGACCAGACTTCCCCAATCTAGTGCCCTCCAGATGTGTTGGACTGCAATTCCCATAATTCATGTTGTCTAGGGATTATGGGAGTTGCGATCCAACACATCTGGTATGTACACCAGGTTGGAGAAGGCAGTTTTAGAATGAGTGGAAACTGGATGCTGGATATTTACACCCCTTATAATAGCAATAATTATTTTATCAACAAGGGGTCATATGACTCTGTTCAAAGTGCATCCTTTTGAAAATGTGTTACAAAACACAAATCTCTTGCAAACCTATGGGGAGTGTCAAGGACCTCTCTGGCATGCATGCATCAAAGTCTGGTGAGATGCTTTGAACAGGCTTCCATCTGCAAACCGCTTTGTTTAAATTAGACACACCTAGTTCCAGTCATTGATGCTTTTTCTATGGTACTTCATTACACCACACAAAATGGCAGGGGCAGCGGATAAAACAAATGTTAAAAGAAAGAAAAAATCAAAGCTTCCTCCATCAGATGTGAGTTGTCATGACATGAGGGCTGGACCAGCATTTCTTTGTTATTTACAGCCTGTGGTTGTCAGATATTTGTGATGCTATGCTTTATCTGTTTAAAAGAAGGAGAGAGAGGGAGGGAGGGAGGGAAGGAGAGAGAGGGAGGGACAGAGGAAGAAAACAGCCATCAGAAACAGCCTATTGGAAAGAAAGAAAGAAAGAAAGAAAGAAAGAAAGAAAGAAAGAAAGAAAGACTTTTAAGGTGTATCTGACTCCCTGGAAGCTCTTCCAAATTCTGTTTGTTGAACGTTCTTTTGCCTTAGTTACCCAAGAGAGAGAAGGGGGGGGGGAATGAAAGAGAATTTTATCCAGTAAAAAAATTTTTTTCCTTTCTTTTTTTAACAGTGTTTCATACTTGGTTTTTAACTTTTTTCACACTGTTTCTTTAAATATGTGGACAGGTTTGAGGGAAGGCTAGAAAAAGTAACTCAACTGAAAAAGAAGAAAGAAAGAAAGAAAGAAAGAAAGAAAGAAAAATCAACCAGCTTTAAGGATAATACAGTTGGTATAATATAACACCTTACAGTGTTTTTGCATCTCCCTTGACATCAAAATAGAAAGATAGGGCAGAAAAAAACATATAATCCTGCTAGACTCCCACATATAGAGCTAAACTTTGGAAGGCAGGTTATCCCAAGAGATTTTGCCTCTCAGATGCTAATGGTTAAAGTATACTCCACTGAAAACAGAGAGAGGAAGGGGTGTTGCCGTCTTTGTAACTCTCCTGGTTTTATCACAAATCTTAGCTATAAAGACAAGCCATCAAGGTGACATTTGCTTGCAGCTTTGCTTTTTTCAGTGTATACAAAGGAGAAAAGATTATGTCTCCCACCCACCTTCTGCAAATGTTAACATCATATTTTTAATCCCGTTTTAAAGATTTCCATAGCTTCATTTCACATCCTCAGTCCTAGTAATTTGTATGAATTTGCAATGATTAGCACCTGAGACTCATCAATGGATCTTTGGCTTTACACATATATTCCTTGGGAACACAGAGCTAAAAGAGTCAGGGTGGTGTACTAGCTTATGTAGCTAAAGCCAGAACAATTCCAGTTAAAACCGCACTGGGTGACCTTGCGCCAGTCACATTCCATCTGCCTAATCTACCTCACAGGGTTGTTGTGAGAACAAAATGCCGAGGGCATGGACCCCAGCTTGAGCTCCTCAGAGAAAGGGCAGGATTAAGATGTAATAAATAAGATCAGAAAATACAAGCCCAAATGAAATTACTCCAGAGATTATTCTTTTAAACATTCTTAGTTTGAAAGCCAATATTGTGATTTTCAGAGCATTATACCTGGCTGGTTTAAAACTGGGTCAACCATTTCCAGTGTGTTTGGTCTCTTGGCTTTGACTTAACACTCTCTTGGGAGGTTTCCAGCTCTACCAGTCAAAAGGAATTGTGCAGCTTTTCCAGCTTTTCATCCTTAACAGGCTTTTTTGGGTGATACGAAAGATGCAAGAAGCAATGGAAAAACAGGAGGGGGCAACAAATGAAAGATACTGTCTGGACCTGCCAAAAAATTCAAGGCAGGACAATTTTGCCCCCAAAATGCCTCATTTGGTAGTGTCCTCTTGCTGACAGAGTGACAAAACTACAGTTCCTGTTTTTAAGTACCTTACATTCTACCGATACATGCGGGTTTTCATAGCAAACTTTTTTTGCCACCTTCAGATTCAGCCTACAGTGAATGAGCAAAGATTTTTTAAAAAAATCCAAATTCCAATCTATATCCATATTAGAAATGTGAATCAGGTCAACAGATTTCCAGTTGATTTCAGCTAACGTCAAGTCACAGCATGCATTGTGAATCACAGCATACACATAAGCCTTTGGAACAAAGCCAGGGAGGCTTACAGATGGAAAAAAAAAGTTACTAACTCTGTGTTAAGTGATAAGTATTCATTTAAAAATGTCATCTTCTCAGTCACCCTTCCCCAAATGGTGCCCTCCAGATGTGTTTATTTTTATTTATTTTTATTTATTTATTACATTTATATCTCCCCTTTTTTCCTCTTGCAAGGAACCCAAGGTGGCTTACATGATCCTTCTCCTTTCCATTTTATACTCACAACAGCCCTGTGAGAAAGGTTGGCTGAGAGACAAGGACAGGCCCAAAGTCACCCAGTGAGCTTCATGGCCGAGAGGGAACCAGAACCCCTGTCTCCCGAGTCCCAATCCAACACTCTAACCACTACACCTCAGGGGATCTGTGTTGGACTACAACTCCCATCATCCACCAGTCAGCACAATCAATCAAGCCCAGTATTGTCTCCTCTGACTGACAGTGGTCTTTCCCATCAACCTGCTACCTGCAGTCCTTTTAACCAGAAATATCACAGATTGAATCTGGGACCTTTCTCCATGCAAAGCCTGCACTCTGGTGTAGTTTGCCCATCCTCTTCCTTGGGATTTCAAAAATTACTGGAAACCCCTCTTCCCTCCATTGTCTTGTTGTGTGGGAGGAATGATTGGTGGGATTTCGTTTGTTTTTTCATCTATCTGAGGACAGGACTGCGTCTGCTGGCTGAATTTCAATCACAGAGTAACTCCTAGAAGTTCCCAGAAAGCACACATGCTTTTCTTTCCATATGCCTGTTTTTCTATGTTTACACCTGAATGTGACAGCAGACATTTTGAAGCCTTCCAATATCTAGTCAAGGCTTTCAACCCCATATATTTATATCTCCTTCTTCCCAGACTTTTCTGAGGTTAAAAATTCCCTTTTCATGGAAAAAGAAAAACATTAAGGGTGTAATCCATGGCTGGATGGGGCATGCTGGTGGCTGTATGACTTTCTTCTGTTTAAACGTGCATGGGATTGCACCCTTAAAGCCTCTTCTAAGATGAAAGTGCCCTCAGGTGTTTACTTGACCTGCACCATTATGTCATGACAAGCTGTGCCACTGTTATAACTCTCTCTTCTACTCAACTGTTAAAGATACATGATGTTTGTCCTCCATTACATCTGATCACCTTCTCAGAAAAAAACACAAAGGCTGTGCCACATCAGTTTCCTGCAGCTTCTCTCTCTCTCTCCTTCAGGAAATCCATCATGTTTTTATCCATCTATCACTCATACCTTGTAAACTGCTAGCTGTACCTAGGGTCCACTCAAGAAAAATGCACATCACATCTTCCATTCTCTATTAACTGCCACAGACCCCAGCATTCCATCTTCCCCAAGTCCCACAGGAACAAACCTCAACAGCTTCTACACAAGCATATCCAGATCTCGCCAATATCCCAGCTCCTCCAAACCACCCTGACTTCCAAATGTCACAAAGAAGAACCCCAGATCCACCTAAAATGCCCTTCTTTTTTTTGTCTAACTGTTTTGAGGAATGATGGTGGAGAGTGTCATTGTGTCTCTGATGTAATGGTATGTGATCCCTGATTGTCCTTCCTCTTGACAATCAGGGATTAGCTCACATGTGCATGCTCCTCACTTGGTTACTGCAGCATCAAGTGACAACTTGAGCATGTGGACAAGTCAACACCACAGTCTTTCATAACACTTTGCCTCAGATAAATGGCTTTTTAAGTGCAGTCAATACACAGACATTCAGGGCCAACTCATCACATGTTGAGTAATCAGATGATGGACATGCCCATGTGAACCAGCTCATTGCACAATCAGAAAGCATAGGCCCACTGTATAGTATTTATAAGGTTTGTTGGAAGTGGAGCAATTGGTTTGGGTGAAGATGCCTCTTCTTGGAAGTCCTGATGTGGAAAGAAATAGTAAGGGTTTAGCAATAAGCATAAATAGATCAATACCTCTTTGCCGGATTTCTCAATCTCCACTGTCACTGTGGTATGGTTCTTGTGCTCCTGGAACATGCAGAGATAACAGATGCAGACCTGGTCTGTCTGGCAAAAGAGCTCCATCGTCTTGCCATGCACAGGGCATTTTCTGGCTTCAAAGTCCTTGATGGGATCCAGAAGTTGGTGATCTCGGAAAGCGGCTCCTTCCAAGTGGGGCTTCAGGTGGACCTCACAGAAGCTGGCTTGACACACCAGGCAGGACTTCACAGCCTTCTGCTTGTTGTCGATGCAGGAGTCACAAAGGACTTCTTCCAGATTCACCCGGGGCCTTGCATTAGACCCTCTATTGACCCTGTTGTAGTTGGTTCTCTTGGCCTCTCCTGATTCCCCAAGGGAGAGTGTAGGTTTCCTTAGATCTGCAATCTGCCCAACAGAATACAGTGGCTTTTTTGCATCCACTTCATTGACAAAGGTTTTCTTCGTTTCCACATTGTATAGGGTCTTCCTCAGATCCCCTCTCTCTGGGAAGGAAATTTGGGACCTCCGGGTTTCCCCTAGCTGCATAGTGGAGAAAGTTGGCTTTTTGGCCTCCCCCGAATCTATATTAAAGTAGGTTGACCTCTTCTCATCAGATGATTCAACAAACTGAATAATTGGCCTCTTCCAGTCGCCGGCAGAGTAGATTGAATTTTTGAGCTGGCCTGTCTCCAGCGAGGGGCTGGCATTGTTTTTATTGGCATCTTTCTCCCCCCGATTTGGGCTAGTGGATTTCTTCCCTTCTTCTCCCTCCTTCTTAGGAGAAGTGGGGGTCTTCACTTCCTCTTGCTTTCCTGTGGTCCCATTTGCCCTTGCTGTCTCCATTCTGTCACCTTTTCTCCAGCCTTGGCTCTTTGCTTACTCCCTCGTAACCTAGCTCCTGTCAGGAAATGGTCAGATTTCAGCCTAGCTTTCCTTTTTCACAGAAGCAGGCACCCTTGCTGGCTGTTCTCCCAGCAAGGAATGGAAGAGGAATACAGGCAAAGCTTTACCTAAATGCCACACCTGGAAAATGGGGAGGAGAAGAAAGACACCTGAATTATAGTGGGCAGAGCCAAAGAAAGAGAGAGGGGGAGAGGGGGAGAGAGAGAGAGAGAGAGAGAGAGAGAGAGAGAGAGAGAGAGATGTTACAAAAGGTATCAAGAGATCCAACCGCATAGTTAATTATACAAGTCAGCCCACACCCAAAACATTCTTGTCTAACCAGGTTTGGGAATGAAGAGCTGTTTGTGTGTCACTTTTTCTTTTTCAAAAATAATTTTCATTAAGTGGCAGCAACCAGTTTTGCTACCTATTTCGAAAATAGTTACCTGCTGACAGCATGAGTGGAATGACCTTTTCTAAGGCATGGGCACAATTAGCCAGAGAGTGTAAGGTATGCAATGTGGGTTTCAGCAAGTGGGTCACTTACACACACATGAGCCATTAGACTTGCAATGAAAATTAATGCAAAGAATCAGAAATCAGCTGCCATACATCGGGAACTAGGGAAGAGAGACCCTGAAGGAGTTAAAAGCTGTACAGAGCCATCAGAGTTCTCAATGAGGCCTAAAAAACAGAAAATAATGGTAGTGGGGTTTTTTGCAGGCTTTTAAGCACCACTTCTGGCATTATTCTTTGAAGACTTGCACTTTGACATTCATCTAGTTTACCTAAAAGAGGGTAGAATTGCAAAATACTATACACTTTCCATTTAAGAGGGAGAGAGAAAAGATAGTTCTAGTGATGGCAGAAATATCTTCGCCTAGCCTTCACAAAGAGCACCTGTGAGGATTCATGCTGCTTGTGCTGGTCATGGGGGTACAGAGCTGTGACATTCCATGAACCAGACTTAGACTAACCACCCTGCCTGTTTATTCCTGTTGACTGTAGACACCACACACACACACACACACACACACACACACTTGTTTATCTGAACACCTAATTATCCAAAGGCTTTTAATTGCTACCAGGGCATTTCAATAAATAAAGCTATTGTGTGTATCTGTGTTTTTAATTTTCCACATTACGGTTTCATTACCTGTACACAGGAGCCCTGCCCAGCTCTTTTTGGGAAGCACGGGATATACACTATTTTTTCAAAACACGGGTCATTAAAACATTTTTTTAAAAAAAACAACAAGTGTTATGTATGACTTTATATCCTTGGCTTCATTTTTCTTTGCTCAGTGCTTCTTGGGCTGAGGTGATCTCTTAAGACAATAGCCTCGAGGGAACTTGAGACGATTAAAGAATGTTCTAAGGTGGGGTTTTGTGTTCTCAGATGTACGGAGAGAAATATGCAGGGCTTTGTTTTCCCCAAGTTAAGATTAACACTTTAGGTAGGATAGCAAGGACTGCAAGTAGCCACCCACTGAACTCTGGAAAAAAAATAGTGGCCAAGTGCTCAAGCCAGGGGTGCGGGCTTTATGCCCCTGGGGGCTCCAGACCCCTCCAAGCCTAACGAAGGTTCAGGTGGGCAACCATTTATGGGGCCAGTGTGGTGTAGTGGCTAGAGTGTTGGACTGGGCATTGGGAGATCCGGGTTCTAGTCCTCATTCAGCCATGGAAGCTCCCTGTGTGACTTTGGGCCAGTCACAGACTCTCAGTCCAACCTACTTCACAGGGTTGTTGTTGTGAGGATAAAATGGAGAGGAGGAGGAGGACTATGTATGCATTCCTTGGGTTCCTTAAGGAGGAAAAAAGGCGGGATATAAATGTAATCAATCAATCATTTTCCTTGTTATGAAGCAATGGGGTTGTGGGGGGTTTTGTAATATTGTCTGTTAATTTAAAAATACACAAGTTAAAAGACCAAAGGAGGAGCTCTGCTGGATCAGGCCAAAGGTTCATCTAGTGGAGCATTCTGCTTCCCACAGAAGCCCACCAGATATCGCCAAGAAGTCCACCATCAAGCAGTTCCACAAATAAGAATGTGTAGTGTGAAAAGGGACTTCCTTTTGTCTGTCCTGAATCTACCGCCAACCAATTTCATTGGATGACCCCTTGTTCCAGTATATCAGGGAAGAAGAAAAACTTCTCTCTATCCACTTTCCCCACACGGTGCCTAATTTTACAAGCCTCTATCATGTCACTTCCCCCTTCATGGATCACTGCCTTGTTGTGGTGAAGGGGCTTGCATAACTCAGTGAAGCCATAAGCTATGCCGTGCAGGGCCACCCAAGACGGACAGGTCATGGCAGAGAGTTCTGACAAAATGTGGTCCACTGGAGAAGGAAATGGCAACCCACTCCAGTATTCTTGCCAAGAAAACCCCATGGAACATATCACAAGGCTAAAAGAGATGACACCAGAAGATGAGCCCCTCAGGTCGGAAGGTGTCCAATATACTACTGGGGAAGAGCAGAGGGTATTTCCAAGTAGCACCAGAAAGAGTGAAGCGGCTGGGCCAAAGCCGAAAGGACACTCAGCTGTGGATGTGTCTGGTGGTGAAAAGAAAATCCGATGCTGTAAAGAACAATATTGTTTAGGAACCTGGAATGTCAGATCAATGAATCAAGGTAAGTTGGAGGTGGTCAAACATGAGATGGCAAGATTGAACATCGACATCTTGGGAATCAGTGAACTAAAATGGACAGGCATGGGCGAATTTAATTCAGGTGACCATCATATCTACTATTGTGGGCAAGAATCCCTTAGAAGAAATGGAGTAGCACTCATAGTCAACAAAAGGGTGGGAAAAGCAGTACTGGGGTACAATCTTTAAAAACGATAGAATGATCTCAGTACGAATCCAAGGCAAACCATTCAACAACACAGTAATTCAAGTCTATGCCCCAACCACTGATGCCGAAGAAGCTGAGGTTGATCGGTTCTATGAAGGCCTACAACACCTTCTAGAACTAACACCAAAAAAAGATGTCCTCTTCATCATAGGGGATTGGAATGCTAAAGTAGGAAGTCAAGAAATCACCAGGATAACAGGCAGGCATGGCCTTGGTGTACAAAATGAAGCAGGACAAAGGCTAATAGAGTTTTGCCAAGAGAACACGCTGATCATAGCAAACACTCTTTTCCAACAGCACAAGAGATGACTCTACACATGGACATCACCAGATGGTCAATATCGAAATCAGATTGATTAGGTCCTTTGCAGCTAAAGATGGAGAAGCTCTATACAGTCAGTCAAAACAAGACCTGGAGCTGACTGTGGCTCAGATCATGAGCTTCTTGTTGCAAAATTTCGCCTTAAATTGAAGAATGTAGGGAAAACCGCTAAACCATTCAGGTATGACCTAAATCATATCCCTTATGAATGCACAGTGGAGGTGAGGAATAGATTTCAGGGATTAGACCTGATAGACAGAGTGCCTGAGGAACTATGGGCGGAGGTCCGTAACATTGTTCAGGAGGCAGCAACGAAATCCATCCCCAAGAAAAAGAAATGCAAGAAAGCCAAGTGGCTGTCCGATGAGGCTTTACAAGTAGCTGAGGAAAGAAGGGAAGTGAAAAGCAAGGGAGAAAGGGGAAGATATATCCAACTGAATGCAGAGTTCCAGAGAATAGCAAGGAGAGACAAGAAGGCCTTCTTAAATGAACAATGCAAGGAAATCGAGGAAAACAACAGAATGGGAAAGACTAGAGATCTCTTCAAGAAAATTGGAGATTTCAAGGGAACGTTTTGTGCAAAGACTGGCATGATAAAGGACAAAGAAGGCAGGGACCTAACAGAAGCAGATGAGATTGAGAAGAGGTGGAAAGAATACACAGAAGAACTATACAGGAAAGATCTTAATGTCCCTGATAGCCATGATAGTGCAGTCACTGAACTTGAGCCGGACATCCTCGAGAGTGAAGTCAAGTGGGCCTTAGGAAGCATTAGTAACAACAAAGCTAGCGGAGATGACAGTATTCCAGCTGAGCTATTTAAAATCCTAAAAGACGATGCTGTTAAAGTGCTGCATTCAATATGCCAACAAATTTGGAACACTCAACAATGGCCGCAAGAGTGGAAAAGGTCAGTTTACATTCCAATTCCAAAGAAGGGCAATGCCAAAGAGTGTTCAAACTACTGCACAATTGCGCTCATTTCACATGCCAGCAAGGTGATGCTCAAAATCCTACAAGCTAGGCTTCAGCAGTATGTGAACCGAGAACTACCGGAAGTACAAGCTGGGTTTCGAAGAGGCAGAGGAACTAGAGATCAAACCGCCAACATTCGCTGCATCATGGAGAAAGCAAGAGAATTCCAGAAAAACGTCTATTTCTGCTTCATTGACTATGCTAAAGCCTTTGATTGTGTGGATCACAACAAACTGTGGCAAATTCTGAAAGTGATGGGAGTACCAGACCACCTTACCTGTCTCCTGAGAAACCTGTACGAGGGTCAAGAAGCAACAGTAAGAATCAGACATGGAACAACCGATTGGTTCAAAATTGGGAAAGGAGTACGACAAGGCTGCATATGCTTATTTAACTGATATGCAGAGTACATCATGAGAAATGCTGGGTTGGATGAATCAGAGGTCGGAATTAAGATTGCTGGGAGAATTATCAACAACCTCCAATATGCAGACGATACCACCCTAATGGCAGAAAGCGAAGAGGATCTCAAGAGCCTCTTGTTGAGGGTGAAAGAGGAGAGTGCAAAAGCTGGTTTGAAACTCAACATTAAAAAAACTAAGATCATGGCATCTGGCCCTATCACTTCCTGGCATATAGAAGGGGAAGAAATGGAAGCAGTGACAGATTTTACTTTCTTGGGCTCCAAAATCACCGCAGATGGTGACTGTAGCCATGAAATTAAAAGACGCTTGCTCCTTGGGAGGAAAGCTATGGCAAACCTAGACAGCATAGTAAGAAGCAGAGACATCACCTTGCCAACAAAGGTCCGCATAATCAAAGCTATGGTTTTCCCAGTAGTAATGTATGGCTGTGAGAGCTGGACTATAAGGAAGGCTGAGCACCAAAGAATTGATGCTTTTGAACTGTGGTGCTGGAGAAGACTCTTACGAGTCCCCTGGACTGCAAGGAGGTCCAATCAGTCCATCCTGAAGGAAATCAACCCTGAGTGCTCATTGGAAGGACAGATACTGAAGCTGAAGCTCCAATATTTTGGCCACCTAATACGAAGAGAAAACTCTCTGGAAAAGACCCTGATGCTGGGAAAGACTGAAGGCAAAAGGAGAAGGGGACGGCAGAGGATGAGATGGCTAGATAGCATCACCGATGCAATGAATATGAACTTGAGCACGCTCCGGGAGAGAGCGCAGGACAGGAAGGCCTGGCGTGCTCTGGTCCATGGGGTCACAAAGAGTCGGACACGACTGAACAACTGAACAACAACAACAACAATCATGTCACTTCACTGTCATCTCCCCCCGCCCTTAGCATTTCCTCATATAGAAAGTCTTCTGCCCTCCTGATCATTTTGGTTGCCCTTTTCTGCACCTTTTGTGCAGGGAAAGCTGGCAAACAGACAGAAAAATGCCATTAGCGTTTGAAGCAATGTCAGTCGTCCCCCCCCCCCAAAGCCAGCTGCATGCAGGCGTTGCAGTTTCTGAACCATTCTGCTTTTGCTGGCCATATTTTCAACTGCAAAATTATTCCTTCCATCCCTGCTGCTGGATGGTAGATGTGAGCCTGAGCTGCATTCTTAGTTCTAGGAATATCAGCAATGCCCATAAGCACACACCTTTTTAAGATATACAAAAGCTTTTGGAGATTATCAGTTTTTCACTTGACGCAACACAATAATGTTTTTCTCACAGTGTCATTCTTGCACCACCTTCCCCCAAAATGCAAATTCTGCATCTTGCAATAAAAGATGCAAATCAATGGTATGTGTGTGCAGATTGTCATGGATTTAACCTCTGCTGAGTTTTATCAGGCTATAGTAAGAACATAACAACATCAGAAGAGCCATGCTGGATCAGACCAAGGGTCCATCTAGTCCTGTCGTCTGTTTTTAGGAAATGTTTGGCTGCCAGTTATCTATGCTGATGTAAACACTTCAGACAAAGTGTACACCAGAAATTGTTGCAGGTTGGGTTAATTTTTGAGGTTTTATAATAAGAATTGGTAAGGGGGAAATCTTTAGATCAATTTTCCATTTTATTAAATAATCTCAATATTCTCAATAAAATGTAAGATCAAAATCCAACCATGTAGGCTAAAACCATAGTTGTAAGAAATGCATAAACTTCAAAAATATTAATAGGTTTTTTTTAAGACAGTATTTCTTAATATTCCCTGTTATCAAAGGTTTCACTTTAAAAGGAAAGCTCTTTAAGTTCCATGTTTCTTACCCAGCTCTGGATAGGCTGTGCAGCTGATAGGTACACAGACTTTGCTAGCTTCTAGTAAAGTAACAGAAATGTCCCAAACATCAGAGCATATTTATACACGTTCTACAGCACTACTTCAGTGTTGACTATGCCATACATATGAGCTCAGTCTCAGCTCCTCAAAAAGTCCAACAAGATTAAAACACACAAAAAGAGGTTTAAGGTAAACGTATATCTTTCAGGCGAGACAAGACTGATTCTGAATCCTATATTTGAGAAAACAACTCCCATCTCAAAATTTATTACTTAAAACCTACTTGTATAAACTTTCCTAAACATCCATATATCAGGTTTTATAGTGTGTATAGTATAAAATGTATACCCTATACAATATTTATTGTCTATTAATTATCAACGATTAACTGATAAGGTACACCTTTATCCTTGAGTAATAAAGTAATAAAAAGTTTTACAACCCAACACTCTTCAGATAAACATTACCACCGAATGTTAACTTTTACAGCTCTTAATTCCTCAAATATCCCTTGACACCAGCTGATGGGCATTAATTCTGCATCCTTCCTTAGATATTATCCAGACCACTTTGCCAAATATTTCTTGATATCAGTTATCCACAATTTGTTATTTACCTGTTGGTGCCTTCTCTCTTTAATAAAATCACTACTTTACTTGCTTATATGTCCAAATTCTTACATATGTATCATTAAGCATTTCCAGCTGACATTTTATAAAAATACATCTTGTATGGCTTTGAGAGAGGTGGGTTAGCAATTTCTCAGTAGCCTTCCCTGCAATTCCAGTGAAGCTAAACTCAGCTATTTCCTAGAAATATGTCACCAAGGGTACTTACTTTGCATACAAGTGGGTCGGTTTGCATTTAAATTCAGTGCTTAGCTCTCGCTCTCTCTCTCTTTTTTTTTTTTGCCAAATTTGGACTAGGTTGGTGTCTTGGGGAGGGTAAAGAAGAGAGACCCTTTTTGCATTAGAGCTTAGAGTTGCCACTCCAGCTACATCCAAGAGATCATCCCTGCCCCTTTAACATCTCCAAAGTGCTAAGATAAGATGCAAGTGGTTCAGGTTCCATCTGGCTGCTCCATTGGTCCTTTCACCCACCCTTCTCATCACCTACTGTGAGGAACAAGCCTAAAGTCATAAGAACATCAGAAGAGCCATGCTGGATCAGACCAAGGGTCCATCTAATCCAGCATTCTGTTCACATTGTGGCCAACCAGCTGTCGACCAGGAAACCACAAGCAGAACACAACTGCAACAGCACCCTCCCACCCATGTTCCACAGCAACTGGTGTACACAAGCATACTGCCTCTGATACTGGAGTTAGCACATAGCCATCAGGACTAGTAGCCACTGATAGCCTTCTCCTCCAGGAATTTATCTAACTCCCTTTTAAAGTCATCCAAATTGGTGGCCATCACTACATCTTGTGGTAGTGACTTCCATAGTTTAACTATGACCAGTGTGCTACAGAAAGTAGGGAAGGAGTTTGAGCAAAGGGACCAGTAGAGCAGTTAGTTAAGAAGTGCAGTGGCTAAGGCTGCAATCCTGTACCCATTGACCTGGCAGACAGCCCCCCTGAATTCAATGAGACTTACTTCTGAGTAGGCATGTGTAAGATTGGAAATATCCTCCTGCTGTGTTAGGGCTTTGGACAAGACAAGTGTCATCTCTGGCTTACCAGAACTTTTCAGAGACTCTCCCTCCATATTTTCAACTTTAACACCTGAAGAACTATCTGGCTAGGCCATACCAAATCTCCCTGTTGCCCAGCACTCTGCCTCCAGCGGTCGTCAGCCGGATGGCCCAGGAAAGCCCCCAAGCTGGGCATGAGAAAGATGGCCAAGATCTATTGTTTGACCTTAGAGTCTGGCACTCAAAGGCATCCTGCCTTTCCAAACAGAAGTTTCTTTGGTCACTACAATGACTAATAGCCATTGATCATAGTGCTGAACCAAAGCAGGGGGCACATTTTTGTCAAACGTTTTTTCTCCACCTGAAACATGTGCCCCATTTCTGCAAACAGGGTGTGAATCTGTCTGCAAGGCACAGGTAAGAGGGAACATGTTCCTCTTGCTTAAGCACTTGGGCCAGTGTTTATTCCCCTGGTTCTTTTGTGCATATCTGACCATGTGCAGAAGACCCTGGATAGGGACTAGGCCTCCAGATTAAGATGTCATCCACCTGGACTGTATTACTTCCATCGGGATGTGCATTTGGATGTACATTGCCATCCACATTGTGCCCAAAATAGCAATGTGTAACTGCACAATTATAGCTGAACTGGGACAAAAGCAATGAAACCACCAGCACTGCATGACAAAGCAAAGAGCGCTGCCCATTTGCCTGGGAAATAGGAACACATTCCTTTTACCCACCCACCCCATTCAGAATGAAGGCAGCTGGAGGGTTTCATTTGCCCTTAGTAATGTCAGCATACACAGCCAAAACTGATTGGCTACAACTAAGTGCCAGACCTGAGACCTCATCACATTCATGACATGATCCCTGATAGGCTAGGATCACACAGAGAAGCCCTAAAATGGTGCTGAATGGGCAGCTTATTGAGGCTGTGAAGAAAAACGAGAAAATGTGAAAGAGTGTTTGTTTGTATGTGCTTTTTTTGCACCGACTATCCACTTTTCACATTGAAAATCAAACCTCACAAACATTCAGCACAAATGATACATCTGTCCTCTATGGATTTGTGTAACCATTTAAAAATTGCATGCTAGCAATTATCATAAGGCCCAAAACCTGTAGAAAAGGAGGGGGGTTTCTAGTGCAACCCAGATATGCAAAATATCTAGGTCTGGGTTAGGACCAGGAAGGAATTTCTGCAATCCTCACCAATTGCTTGGAGACCCTCCTTGTATTTTTCTGCACACATGTGCAGAGAGCAAAACTTTGCCAACAGTGACCCATGACTCATGTCTCCAGCACTGTAATCCTTCTGTCATCTCATTCTACTCAAGGCATGTCTAGACAGTGTGTGGGGGGAGTGAATGGTGGTGACAGAGTGCTGCAGTCTAGGCGTCTTATACCGCGGAAGCTCTTGCATCCTTTAGGTTATAAGCAGTCTCATAATCATCCCATTTGCCATGGCTGGTAGCCCAAGTCAAAGCAAGCTGGGCTTTTGGCCAAGAAAGACCTGATGCACCAGGAAATTATCTGTGCACAGCTCAGTCATGTACATCAGCACCCTCTTTTAATTCATTATACCGATCCAGGTTGTATGAGAGTACAGGGCACAATGTCTCTCCACATCCTATTCCAGCCAAAGTTGTCGTCAGAAATTTACCTAAAGCAAAACTCAAAGTGGTAGATGCCAGCTTGGGCAAACTATCTGATGAACTTCAAGAGTAATCAAACAGGTTTCCGTACAACTAGTAAAATTTCTTGCAGGGTGGGGTGGCGGCTTACTTTTGTTCACCCATTGTCCAAACTAACCCATCAGAAGATAGTGGTGACATGCCTGGGGATCTACATAGAATCGTCTCTCCAATGCTTAGGTTGCTGTATTATGTTATATTCTGTAGGTGAATGAATTAGGGCAGAAGTGAAGAGGGAAAGAATGATGGTGAAGAAGGGAGAGTCAAGCTCGGATGCACGAGAAAACAGAATCTATTGTGCTCAATGCATTTCGGAATGCTTCCTTCCTCAGGAGTTCATACAAGCCATTCAATCTCTTGCTCTAAATACAGGAATGTTCTTACTTCTGAATAATGCCTGGCAAATGCTATAGCTGAAGTCTATTGCTCGCACCAATACACTTCAACTATAGCATTTGCCAGTATCCAGAACATTTGTGTATTTAGACCAAGAGATCAAATGGCTTGTATAAACTCCTGAAGAAGGAAGGAATTAGAGCGCTAGTTACCCCAATATCAGTGGAGGCTGAGGGTTCCGATGTCAGTGGGGTGGTGAATCTGCTCTGGGCTTCAGTCAGAATCAGTCAGAACTCTAAAGATGATGAACCCGATCACCAGAATAGCTTCAGCACCTTGGCTCTTTTAGAGGTCTGACTGGTTCTGACTGAAACCCCGAGAGAATTCATTGCCCCACTGACATCAGAGCCACCAGCCTCCACTACAAACATGGTGGATGAGGTTCACTGCTGGTTAGCTCCTGGTTCAGACAGACTAATCCGATCACCATGGGAGGCACAGTTACCACCATGCAAAATGGCAATGGCTGCTCTAAACCCCACGCTGCAAGAAGCACCTTTTGATGAGGCCATCCAACCGTTGCAAGGAGTCAAATCTCACAGCTCCTCCAGCACCGTTGAGTGGTCCCAGATGAAATACTGCCTTGTACGTGGGTCCACCAGTGCCCGGGAAAAGGGCAGATCATTATGAAGACATGTGGTGGCAGAGCAGCTCCCTTCTGCAGTCTGGCTCTATCCACATTGGCTGCCTACTCCACACATCAGATCTTTCGGCGGGAACTGGAAATCCCAGGCTGGGTATCGTTCTAGACTTGCCTTCGCTGTGTGACCAGCTGGAAGCAATGTGTAGAAGCACCCTTGCTCTCTTGTGTCTTCCCTGAACCATCCAAGCTTCACTTTCCATTCTATCTGTTCCTGCATTTGCCCTGATATTAGGATTTTCTGCCATATTCCCAATTTCTGTATTGCCTACCTAACGTAATTTGTAAGTAAGAACAAATCCATACATTCAGCAAAATGATGTTATAACTCCATTTCGGACTGAACCCATTGGGGACTAGAGCATGGGAGCAATTTTATTTATTTATTTACAATATTTATATAGCGCTCCACATCAAAAGATTTCAGAGCTGCGAACAGCAAAAATAAAAGAATAAAACACCATTTTAAAACAGTTAAAACATTTTTTAAAAGACATGTTACAATAAGGCCGAATTTAATAAACCACAGCTGGTCACTCAAGGAAGGCCTCTCAAAATAACGATGTCTTCAAGAGGCACCAGAAGGAACATAATGTTGGTGCCTGCCTGACATTGGAAGGCAGGGCATTGCACAGGAAGGGGGCCGCCACACTGGAGGCTCTTTTCCTGGTGGACTCCAACCAGGCCACGGGTCCATGTGGAACCACCAGGAACATATATTGTCACATTTTGTGATGCTATCATGTAGCACACTTTCTGTTCATAGAAAACTAGTTCATTACAGAGGAAGGTTAGGGGAGACATGATAGAGGTGTACAAAATTATGCATGGTGTGGAGAATGTGGATAGGGAGACATTTTTCTCCCTCTCAAAATACTACAACTAAATGGGGTCATTCCATGAAGCTGATGGGTGGGGGATTCAGGACAGATAAGAGGAAGTACTTCTTCTCACGGTGCATAGTTAAACTCTTGAATTCACTTCCACAGATGTAGGGATGGCCACCAATTTGGATGACTTAAAAAGGAGGTTACAGAAACTCCTGGAGGAGAACACTGTCAATGGCTACCAGTCCTGATGGCTATGTGCTACCTCCAGTATCAGAGGCAGTATGCCTATGTACACCAGGTGCTGGGGAACATGGGCGGGCGGGTGCTGTTGCACTCGTGTCCTGCTGCTTGTGGTTTCCCATGGGCAGCTGGTTGGCCACTGTGTGAACTGAATGATGGACTAGATGGACCCGTGGTCTGATGATCCAGCAGGGCTCTTCTGATGTTCTTAAAATGGAAGGCAGAGGAAGAGGGCTCACACAATCAAATTGTCTCAGTGGATGACACAAGGAGTTGTGGGTGCAAAACTGGAACTCTGAGCTTCTTTGCATCAGGCAGAGCTTCAGAGCCTGCCTCTATTCATAGCAACAAAACATTGCACAGCTTTTAGTGACTTGTGCATGATTGCCTCACCACATTGCTCTAAATCAGTTGTTTATGGTCCCGTGACCTCCACGTTAGATTACTGCAACACGCTCTACATGGAGCTGCCTTTGAAGATGGTTCAGAAGCTGCAGCTTGTGCAAAATGTGGTGGCCAGATTGATAGGCTGGACCAGAAAGTCTGAACATATCACATCAATTCTAGATCACTTGCACTGATGACATGTGCGTTTCTGAGCCCAATGCATGGTGCTGGCTTTAACCTATAAAGCCTTACACAGCTTGGAGTAGTGGTTAGAATGCTGGGCTGGGAGTCTAGAGATCCGGGTTCAAGTCCCACTTGCCCATGAAGCTCACTGGGTGACTTTGGGCCAGTCACTGCCTCTCAGGCTAACCTACCTAGCAGGGTTGTTGTGAGGATAAAATGGAGAGGAGGAGGGCTGTGGTGTAAGCAGCCTTGGGCTCCTTGCAAGAGTACAAAAGGTGGGATATAGTTATAATAAATAAATCACAAATGAAATACATAGGTTGAAATACCTGACAGAGCACCTCTTCAAATATGAGCTTCCCCACATGCTACGCTCATCATCCCTCAGTTGCTGGGGAACATGGTGGGAGGGTGCTGTTTCACTCATGTCCTGCTCGTTGGTGCCCAGTTGACAGCAGGATGGCTGCTGTGTGAACAGAATGCTGGACTAGGTGGACCTTTGGTCTGATCCAGCAGGGCTCTCCTTATGTTCTTAAAGTGTTTTACTCTAGCCGTCTGGCAGATGTAGTAACTTTTGGTGTAAGGAAGCTCCTTACAGTAGTCCCTATTTTGCCCCATGAATCTTCTCTTCCCATTTTTCTGATGAAATCCAACTCCAAATATTGTGATGCAGGTTTCTTTTTGGCTCAAACGTATTTGGAGATGTGTTAAACCCAATTGATAGCTATGTTCCAATCTGCACATTAGTCTAAGAGGCCTGAATCAGGTCAGGTCATATCAGAATTTTCTGAGATTCAGTCCTTCAAGCATCCCTGATAAAAGCCTCCCTATTTCAGATAGTTTTTTACAACTGGTTGCTGCCACCTGTGTGCTGTTTTAATATACTGGCACTGTTTTATTGCTTGATAATTGTTTTACTTTGTTTAGTACTGCTGTACGGTATCGCTTCAACCTAGCATATCGCAGTGAAGTTTGGCATGAACGTCAATATAAAAATCTTTTAATTAAATGATTATTTGGTCAAACCATGTGGTCCTCCATTGCTCCTCGGAAAAAAACTAAATAAGAGATCTGGAATATTACAGGAGGAAGGCAATCAACTCTGAAATGGCTTGTTTGACCTACCAGAGTTGCAGGCTTTGCCGGAGCTCCTCACAGACACGTTCTGCCAGTTCTACTTTCCATTTGTGTTATCTTTGGCCCCGGCTACAATTTGCTCTTGTTCACAGCTGATTTTCTGGACTGGAGCAACTCTTGCTGCTGCTGCAATAACCAATTTAACCCTCCTTGGCACAGTATTAGCAAAGCCACAGAGTTTGCTAATTACCAATTAGATTTTTCTTACAGGGGCAAGGGGTAAATAGATCTGTAGAAGACCTACTGTGAGATCACCAGCAGCAATTATTTATGATTTCATTATTATTAACATTTGTATAGTGCTTTATTTGCTAAAAAGCCATCAAGGTGGTGAACCACAATAAAACCTTCAGGCAAAAAAAACAAAAAACAAAACAAGAACAGTAAAACAGTAAAACATTAAGGGCACAATCCTATGGCCTCTAGACAGCAGCTGGATGGCCATAGGATTATTCGGTTTTGGGGAACCGACCTCGGAGCCAGCACTCTGAGGTTAGTTCCCCCAGAAAACTGCCTGTCCGCCTCCTCCCCCTCTGCCTTGTAGGCGGCATGGATCATCCCCATCTCCACGCTTGTAAGAGCAGCACAGAACTGGAGGAAAGGGGGCTGTCAGAGGGCCCTAGCCAGCGTCTTTCAGTCTACTCCAGTAGCCAACTCCAGACACAGACAAAGGATTCTTTTCAAGGCTTATTCCTTTTACAACTTAATAACTCTATCACCAGCGACTAAGTTATGAACAGCAGAGTAACCTATGCCCTGGGTTGGAAACAGTTGGTCCCTGTTTGAACGAGAATCACTTGCAGACCCTGAACTTATGGGCTAGGGAGAGTCCCTCCCCTTTTCCCTTGGGTCCTCTGGATGCAACCATTGGTTGCGCGCCAAATGGGCGCTAAGCCTCCTTTCCGTTCCCTCCATAGCTCGTCACTCTCTGTGTCTGCGTCAAGCATCCAGCCAGACCTCCTCCCGCGCTATTTCACCCCCAGGACTGCTATCTCTGTCTGGAATGCTGGTAGGAGGAATCTCTGCCAGCTGCAGGGCCTGGAAGGGATGAGCGCACTCCTCTCCCACCGACAGCTGTTCCTCCTCAGAATCAGAACTGCTCTGAGGTTCTGTGGGCTCAGTGTCCACCCTGACAGGGGCATTCCCGTGAGTGGAGAGGGGAGGGGACCTCGGAAGGGCTGGTACGATGCTTCCTATGCATCACCCGGCAGCCCCCCACACTCCAAAGCACTGCAGCTAGACAGCCGAAGTCAACTGTCTAGCCACAAATGCAGGTTGGCCGGAGCGCGGAGGAGAAGATCCCCTCCATGCTTCACCCACCCTGCATTGGTTAGTGGTCACCTCCGAGTTCAGAGGAGGCCACCTATCCCCATAGGATTGCAGATGCCTTAGTTACATCCCATTTGGATTAATATAACATGGTCTATGTGGGGCTGGTTCTGAAGAGTGTTCGGAAACTTCAGCTGGTTCAAAGACCTGCTGACAGACTGGCCCCCAGTCTGTTTCCGGGCTCAATTCAAAGTGCTGGCCATGACCTTTAAAGCCCTATACCGCTCGGCTCCAGGTTATCTGAAAGACCATATTCTCCCCTATGAGCCTGCTCATGCCCTGAGATCTTTAGGGGAGGCCCTTCTCACAGTCTCGCCACCATCACAGGCTCGGTAGCTGCCCCAAGGCTCTGGAATTCCCTTCCCAGGGAGGTGAGAGTGGCACCCTCCATGGTATTGTTTTTGCAGGCAGACAAAAATGTTTTTGTTCCAACAGGCCTTTGGAGATAGATAGTCTGGACCTGTGAGAATATGATGGATTGGTACTATTATTTATATTGTTGTTGTCTTTTTAAATTCTGATATGTTATACAATTTTAATAATATTGATGATTTAATTATATTTCTAATTTTTGTATATTTTTATTTGTATGCTTTAACTGTACAGGTTTTTAATGTTGTAAAGCCTCCTTGAGTCCCAGTATTGGGAAAAAGGTGGGATAATAATAATAATTGTTGTTGTTGTTGTTGTTGTTGTCGTCGTCGTCTAAGCGTGCATAGGATAGCACCTTAAAGCAACTACATACTTTGAAAGGCTAAATTAAAACGATGTATCTGTTCATAACCTTTCTAAAAGCCTAGCGAATGAGGGCCAATTGTCATTTTTGAGAGAGTTAATTCCACAGTTTGGAAGTAACACAGAATAAAGCCCTATATCAGTATAGTTTCAGATATTCTGGGCATAAGGATCACAACAAGCTGCCTAATACCAGGTCGGACTCTATGTCTGCCTAGCCCAGTATTGTCTGACATGCAGGGATGTGCGAATCAGCAAAACCCGAGCTCGCCAAAGGTCTTTGAATTCCATCTCAAAGTTTGTTCCAACTCGAGTCCATATCAGATTGCAAGCTTCATTTTTCACATGAAAATCCCTGCATATTTTCATGCATATTTGTCCAAATGTACACATCAGTTGTGTGCATCTTTGAAATGTACATATTGTTCTCCCATTGATTACAGCGTATTTGTGCACATTTTTCAAAGTACACACTTGTTCATGTGCATTTTTCAACTATATGCATGCTGTCAAACACATTTGGGGGGGGCGGGGTCTGTGGATTCCATTGTAGGTTTGGAAATCTATGGACTTCCATTGCAGATTGAGTCTGAGTCCATGTTTGGTCCAGAAGTTGTGAACTGGGTAAATCCTGATCAAAAATGAACTGCAATTAATTTCTCATACATCTCTACTGACTTGCAGCGGTTCTCCAAAACCTTACGGTGTTTTCCCCATCACCAGATCCCAGATCCTTTTACTGGAGAAATGAGAGACTGAACATGGAGGGACCCTTCTGCATGCAAAGCACACACTCTACCATTAAGCTATGCACCCTCCCCTAATATATCTAAACTATAGGCATTAACTGGTTTAATAGTTATTCCCCTCCAAAGAGAGCTCTGGGGACTGTAATTTATGGGATCGGGGTGTGGGGACAATGACATATCTCTAGCAGAGAATTCTCAGCACCCTCATCAAACTATAAATCCCAGAATTCTTTGGAGTAAATGGTGGCAGTTATAAACCTGCTATCAGTTTGTAGGGTGGATGCACCTTTTCTGAAACTGCCCTAGAACCATAGCCGATTCCCTGCCTTTGTTTCAAAAAAGTTCATGAGGGCCAGAAACCATGGGCATGCTCCCATTTTCCCAGGTGGTAATTGAGTGATTTCCACTATTCCTTGCAACAAGATCTTAATACCAAATATATAACATATCAAAAAGCCATGAGATACATTATACCATAATATCAAAACAACAGAAATTCTCACTTTATTTTCATTATTATTATTATTATTATTATTATTAAAATAAAGTTATTTCTTTATTTTATTTCTCTCGTGTCTTCCTTTAGAATTGTGATTGTCAATATTTTTCCAACTGGAACATACATTTCACAGCAACCTGCCACATGATGCCCAATTTTCTATTTTTTTATTTATCTGCTCATTCATCTTCTTCCTCTTCCTCTCAGGGATCTGTAATTATAGATTTCTATACTGAGCAGGGGGTAAGACTAGATGACCTCCAAGGGTACTTTGAACTCTCTAATTATGATGCTATGTTTCTACTGGAGATCCAGACTAGCTGAGGCTGTGCAGACACCCAGACAAAGGCTGGGCAGACACCTTCTGTATGAGAAAACATGAAAGTGCTTTTTAAATTAGAAAAAAAGTGAATAAGGCAGGTGAGATGCATTCTGGAATTTTGCAAATTTATGCATGGTGTGGAAAAAGTGGACAGATATACATTTTTCTCCCTCTGTCCTAATAGTAGTACTTGGGGTCATCCTGGATTGGTGCGAGGCTCAAGGCAGACAAAAGGGAGCCCTTTTTCTTCTATGCAGTGCATAGTTAGACTGTGGGGTTCTCTGCCACAAGATGCAGGGATGGTCACCAATGGAGAAGTCTCTAAAAGTGGATTACAAATTCAAGGCAGATGAGGCTATCAATAGCTTCTAGTCTTGATGGCTGTATGTTCAAAAGCAGCATGACACTTAATACCACTTGCTGGGGAGCAATAGCAGGAGAGGGCTATAGCCATCACAGCCTCCTTGCGGCTTTCTGGAGGCAACCAATTGGCCACTGTAAGATGGATGCTGGATTAAACTGACCATTGGTCTGCTCCAGCAGGACTCTGCTTAGGCCCTTTTACCATCAGAAAGGCCTCTCCTTACCTGAAGCTGTCAATAGCCTCTCTGGAAGAAAAGAAAGAACAGGTATAACAAGGAGACTTGACTTCTCCCCACCCCCTGCCTGTGTGTGTGTGTGTGTGTGTAGGGGGGGGGGGTATTTGGATCAGGGCAATGTTGTATTCCCAGCCTGCTGCCTCCCCCCAGATGTGTTGGACTGCAACCCCCATCATTCCCACCTTGCCTGGCCATCGCAGCCTTTCCCAAATGAGTGCCAACTAATTGGATTGCAATTGCCATCATCCCAGACAGAGAGTTGTAGGGGAAAGACAGTCATTTATTGGTCACTTGAAAAATGCAGTCCCTAAACGAAAGGGTGTGTAGCACCACATTCCAGCACCTGACCAAATGATTAGTCCTCCATGGATGCTTTTCAGCGTTGAAAAAGACAGCAGGAGACCTGATGACGCATCTCACACATCATGTCTACTTTGGCCTGCTGAGAGATCATGCTGGGGATTTTGCCCAATTTTCTCATGCCAGCCACCTAGGATTCAAGTCTGAGTCATAGAGAAACACACCTATAAAGCACTGTCATTAACTTGTGGAATCCAGAGTCCTTTGCATATGCCAATAAATCAAACTTCACAACAGACCTGTGAAATAGGTCAATCTGTTACTAGCCCTGTGTAAACAAACAGGGAGGGAGGCAGCTCAGGCACATGGAACAAAATTGGCTGAGAAGTGCATATTGAGAAGATGCCATGTACCACTCCCCAGTTCCCTCCGTGGGCACAGGAGGCCCGACTCTGCCTCTCCCTTCTCATCCTTTTCCCTTACATTTTGGGGAGCCAGATCCCATATGCTCCAATTGTCCCTATATAGAGGGACCATCTTTGTTTTTTGGTGCCTGTCCCTGGTCAATCACTGAGGCTGTTTTGTCCCTTTTAAAAAAAAAACTTGTTAATTTTTTTATTAGCTTGAGTTGCAAGTGTTGTCATTTTTCAGGCTTTGGCAACAGGGGGAGGCTTGTGCAGCTCAACAGAGTAGGTCCCAGGTTTGATCCTCCGCAGCTCCAGGTAGGGCAGAGAAGACTCTTGTTTGAGACTCTGGAGAGCTGCTGCTGGTCAGTGTGGACCAGTCTTTTCCTACCTGGTTCCCTCCAGATATTTTGGGCTTCAACTCCCATCAGCCCCAGCTATGGATGTCGAGAAATCTGCAACGGAATCAAATGAGTTTAGATTTCTATGAATCTGACCAGTAGATTTCACAGTGGACTGGCTTTTTCTGAGTCGCATGGATTCTGGGGACTTGCAGACCATTTTTTTAAACCTTCCAGATTTTTATGCAAATTTAGTCATAGAAATATATGTAAAAAAAAAAAATAAAAAACAGCTGAAAATGTGCATAACCCCCATAGGTGAAAGCATGAAAATGTGCATGGTGGGGGGAGTCAGGCATTTGAGAGGGATCTAAGCATTTTTGCAAGTCCAAATTTGCGCAACTACGAATTCGCATAAATTCAAATTTGCGCAACTTTGGGAAATTGAGGGGAAAGTTCAATACCGTCAATTAGAGGATGATGGAACAAAAAGCACCTGACTTTCTTTCTTTCTTTCTTTCTTTATTTATTTATTTATTTATTTCTATACCACCCAATAGCAAAAACTCTCTATCCATGCAATACATCTGTAGCCCCAGCCAGCATGGTCAGGAATGCTAGGTGTTGTGGTCCAAAATATCTGGAGGGCACCAGGTTAGGGAAAGCTGGTGCAGACAATACTTAACTAGATGGACAAAGGGTCTGACCTGGTAGAAGGCTGCTTCTTGTGTTCCTGTGTTCTTCCCATCACCACTCTGCGTCTCCTACTCTGCGTCTCCAGAAGTACTAGCTCTGAGCAGCGGAGTGGATGCATCTTGCCTCGACTGCATACGCATGAACACTGAGGCATGTCTATGTAGTGTGCAGCCTGCCATTTCACACACTGTACCTGTTGGGTTGGTCAACTGTGAACCAACGATAACCTCTTGCAGGACAGCCTTCCCCAGATATCTTCAACTTCAACTCCTATCAGCACAGCCAATGGTTAGGAATGCTGAGAGTTACAGTGGAAAACACCTGGAGGGTACCAGATTGGGGAAGGCTGCTGTAGGACTATTCTATTGCTGTTATACCCCCATTCTCAAAAGAACTAACATTATCTTAGGGTAGGAAATGATGAGAATTGTAGGGGGCAGTTCTGTCTAACCATGCATAGCATTGCACCCTTAGCTTGTTAAATCCATAGTGGGCAGGCTATCGCAGAGTAAATAAAAGATTAGAGACTCGTGCATTGCTTAAGAGTGGGGCTGGGGGCTCAGGCAGTGAACCTCAGTATGGGGTTACAAGTATGTCCCCATTTTCATCTGTGAAACCTTGGTGGGTACTTGGTGGGTGAGACCCTCTCCACTACAGCCATGCGTTTAATTCAGGCTGGATCTTTAGATGGCACCATGGAAAGGAAAGGACACTGTTTGGTTCCCTAGCAACCACAAATCATTGCTATTTCAAAATCTTCCAGATATAGTCGGTACCTGGCTTCTGCATCCCTCTCTATCTACTTTCTCCACACCATGCAAATTTTGTACACTTTGAAGATCCATCCCCCTGGTAACTGGCTATAGTACCCCTTACAGGTCTGATGCTCTGAATGGACATTCTGGCTGTACTGTAGGGCTCTACACCTAAATAAACAGTCTAAATAAAGACTATATGTGGAGGAAGGAAGTATTGAATGCCACTTCCTGAATGCGCATGGAGCACCTTCAAGAAGCAGCTTCCAAGGGCATGTGCTCTCCCCATAAGGCAGAAGGAGGGGTGACAAAGATGGGGGGGAGAGAGACTGAGAGAAGAGGGTGGCCCCACACATCACAGCCTCCAACCGATTACCCTGAAGGGAATTTGGCTCTTGACAACAAAAAAGCTTCCCTGCCTCTGTTTTGAAGGAAGTGGGATGTTTCAAATTGGAAGAACAAAGGAAGTGGGTTAGGCCAGACTCAGTTACTTATGACTGAAAGTAAGTGGGATAGCATCCCGCCCCAGTTCAGGTGGCAGTCACTGGTAAGAGGACACATGCAGTGGCTGCATTCAAAAGGGAGTCTTTAGTTCCAGAGAAATGAGGCCACGCCATGCAGCACAAGGTTGGGAGCTCCTTGTTTAGGAGGAGTTTTCGCCGTGAGAAACTCTTGTGAGGCTATTAGGGAAAACATGTTTAGACAAGAGAACACTTATTCCCTCTGCCACTGAGTCACACAGCCAGATTTTTTCCCTCCCTCTTGCTTTCCTTTTTTTTTAATGAAGTAAGTAAGATGGAAAAGTTGGAGTGGGGAAGTTCCAGGCCCAGAAAATGTAGAAGGAAGGAAAGAGAAGAGCAAAAGAAAGGGGGGAAATGATAGAAAAATAAAGGAAAAAAATAGTAGGCAGAAAACTGAAACACAGGATGGAGAAAAGCAAGAGAGAGGAAAACTGAAAAGAAATACGAAGCAATAAAATACAAGAATACATGAGGACTATAGATTGTGGAGAACTGAGAAGAATCAAACTTAAAACCAGTGTAAACTTGATATCGCAATTATCTTCATAGCAATGTAACTGGCTTGAGCTGGGAGTCACTTCAAACTGATTCTGATGCAAATGAGAAATAACCACTCAACCATCTCCTGTACATATTTGTTTATTCAAAAATAAATGCCATTTCAGTTCATGGGACTTACTCCTGAGTAAGTGTGCACAGAATTTGCAGCCTTTGGGCTGTGTCATTTTGAACAGACAATTAAGGTGTTGATCTGGAATGTTTTGAGGTCAATGTGATCTCAACTAGAACTAAGTTTAAGGATGAAGAATGAGATAAATTAGGAGCACAGTCAGGGTTACACCACTGAAGGTTGAAAATAAAACTGGTGTAAACTAGGAATATTTTGAGGCAAGGTTGGTGTAAACTGGCCTTCCCCAACCTGATGCCCTCCAGATGTTTTGGGCTTCACAGCCCATCTGCCCCAGCCAGCAAGATAAATGGTCAGGAGTGGTAGGAGTGGGAGTGCCAAACATCTGGAGGGCACCAGGTTGAGGAAGGCTTGTATAACTGGTAGTACAAAGCAGCCATCTTACACACACTTACTTGGAAGTAAGCCTCATTGCCAAACATATCTGATGAAGCATGCAGAGAATTGGGTCGTAAAAGGAGCAGAAAGGAAAACTGGGGCTACAAAGCTGTATATAATGGGGGGGAGGAGGTCCTGTTGGAACAACTTCTGAGTAAAAATGCATAGGATCAGTCTGCATGTCAGATCTAGGATGCCACCAGTGCAAACCAGGAGCCACCTTAAAGGAACACATGGGACAATCAGGAATTTGTTTCCCAGCTTTTATTTTTCTTTTCTTTCACTCCTCTCAGGTCTGCGTATTTGCATGCCAGGTAAGATCCACCAGTTGAATTTCTGCTTGTCACACAGCTGTTAAAGGCACAGGAGCCCCACTGGAAAAGGAAGGTGGCAACCCTACCAGTACGATGGGATACGGGCCTTGCAGCCCAGAGACACGCTCCTCACTACAAAGAAAGGCAAAAGGGCGTGTTGCTCGTTTTTCTCCAGGTGAGACTTGCCTGAGCTTGCTGTTCAGTTTCCCTTTGATTAGCACTGCTTCCACTGTAAGATGGCTTCTCTGGAGGTTTTTTTTTTTTATGGACACAGTTTGCTTGGGTGAAATCCCTGAATAAGCGGAAAACCTAGACTGAAGCAAGAACAGTTTCTGTCTTCTCTGCCGCTCTGGCAAACCTCACATTTCCTCCTGAATCGGAGGTCTAAGTTCAGCTACTTTTCCTGTCAGCATGGACGCAAAGTGAAAACAGAACATCAATGGCTCAGTCCCAAATGAAATGTCTAAACATTTCTCGGAACTGTATCGAGCATTCCCCTTCCATTTAGGGTGGCCCTGTGTCCTACTCTACAGAGGACAGTCTTTTGTTTGAAGAAAGCATCCTCTGTTTGAAGGGCGGTCAAGTCCAAGTCCAGTTTAAAGGTAAAGAGCCATAAGATGGGAGAGCCATAAGATGGGAAAGCCGTAGCGAGGGCCTGGAAGTTGTCCATCAACACTTAATATCTGGACAGTACTCTGAGCAGACACCTGGCATAGTCTATGGTATGTATTGTATTTCTGACTAATTTATACTAATTGCTTCTATGTTTGCACCTGTACATATATTACTTATTTATTATTTTATTTAGTACATAATTTAAAAACTGCTCCACATCGAGAGATATTGGAGCAGAGTACAATAAATTAAAACACAAAATACAGATGTTTCAGTAAAAGCAACTACATCAATAAAACAGCAGATGGAATCTAAACATATAATCTGACATATGCACATTTTATGCAACTTGTGTTCACATTTTGTCCTCTTTTTTTGGTGATGCATTTCCCCTTTTGTTGGCATCCTATCTCCATGATTGCTATTTATTTGTGTATTATATTTATTTTCCGCTTTTTCTCCAAGTGGTATACATGGTTCCCCCTTCATGGATCACTGCCTTGTTGTGGCAAAGGGGCTTGCGTAACTCAGTGAAGCCATAAGCTATGCCGTGCAGGGCCACCCAAGACGGACAGGTCATGGCAGAGAGTTCTGACAAAATGTGGTCCACTGGAGAAGGAAATGGCAACCCACTCCAGGATTCTTGCCAAGAAAACCCCATGGAACGTATCACAAGGCTAAAAGAGATGACGCCGGAAGATGAGCCCCTCAGGTCGGAAGGTGTCCAATATACTACTGGGGAAGAGCAGAGGGTATTTCCAAGTAGTGCCAGAAAGAGTGAAGTGGCTGGGACAAAGCTGAAAGGACACTCAGGTGTGGATGTGCCTGGTGGTGAAAAGAAAATCCGATGCTGTAAAGAACAATATTGTTTAGGAACCTGGAATGTCAGATCAATGAATCAAGGTAAGTTGGAGGTGGTCAAACATGAGATGGCAAGATTGAACATCGACATCTTGGGAATCAGCGAACTAAAATGGACAGGCATGGGCGAATTTAATTCAGGTGACCATCATATCTACTATTGTGGACAAGAATCCCTTAGAAGAAATGGAGTAGCACTCATAGTCAACAAAAGGGTGGGAAAAGCAGTACTGGGGTACAATCTTTAAAAACGATAGAATGATCTCAGTACAAATCCAAGGCAAACCATTCAACATCACAGTAATTCAAGTCTATGCCCCAACCACTGATGCCAAAGAAGCTGAGGTTGATCGATTCTATGAAGACCTACAACACCTTCTAGAACTAACACCAAAAAAAGATGTCTTCTTCATCGTAGGGGATTGGAATGCTAAAGTAGGAAGTCAAGAAATCACCAGGATAGCAGGTAAGCATGGTGTTGGTGTACAAAACGAAGCAGGACAAAGGCTAATAGAGTTTTGCCAAGAGAACATGCTGATCATAGCAAACACTCTTTTCCAGCAGCACAAGAGATGACTCTACACATGGACATCACCAGATGGTCAATATCGAAATCAGATTGATTATGTCCTTTGCAGCCAAAGATGGAGAAGCTCTATACAGTCAGTAAAAACAAGACCTGGAACTGACTGTGACTCAGATCATGAGCTTCTTGTTGCAAAATTTCGGCTTAAATTGAAGAACGTAGGGAAAACCGCTAAACCATTCAGGTATGACCTAATTCATATCCCTTATGAATACACAGTGGAGGTGAGGAATAGATTTCAGGGATTAGACCTGATAGACAGAGTGCCTGAGGAACTATGGACGGAGGTCCGTAACATTGTTCAGGAGGCAGCAACGAAATCCATCCCCAAGAAAAAGAAATGCAAGAAAGCCAAGTGGCTGACTGATGAGGCTTTACAAGTAGCTGAGGAAAGAAGGGAAGCGAAAAGCAAGGGAGGAAGGGGAAGATATATCCAACTGAATGCAGAGTTCCAGAGAATAGCAAGGAGAGACAAGAAGGCCTTCTTAAATGAACAATGCAAAGAAATGGAGGAAAACAACAGAATGGGAAAGACTAGAGATCTCTTCAAGAAAATCGGAGATCTCAAGGGAACGTTTTGTGCAACGACGGGCATGATAAAGGACAAAGAAGGCAGGGACCTAACAGAAGCAGATGAGAGTCAGAAGAGGTGGCAAGAATACACAGAAGAACTATACAGGAAAGATCTGAATGTCCCTGATAGCCATGATAGTGCGGTCACTGAACTTGAGCCGGACATCCTCGAGAGTGAAGTCAAGTGGGCCTTAGGAAGCATTAGTAACAACAAAGCTAGCGGAGATGACAGTCTTCCAGCTGAGCTATTTAAAATCCTAAAAGATGATGCTGTTAAAGTGCTGCATTCAATATGCCAACAAATTTGGAACTCTCAACAATGGCCGCAAGACTGGAAAAGGTCAGTTTACATTCCAATTCCAAAGAAGGGCAACGCCAAAGAGTGTTCAACCTACCGCACAATTGCGCTCATTTCACATGCCAGCAAGGTGATGCTCAAAATCCTACAAGCTAGGCTTCAGCAGTATGCGAACCGAGAACTACCGGAAGTACAAGCTGGGTTTCGAAGAGGCAAAGGAACTAGAGATCAAATCGCCAACATTCGCTGTATCATGGAGAAAGCAAGAGAATTCCAGAAAAACGTCTATTTCTGCTTCATTGACTACGCTAAAGCCTTTGATTGTGTGGATCACAACAAACTGTGGCAAATTCTTAAAGTGATGGGAGTACCAGACCACCTTACCTGTCTCCTGAGAAACCTGTACGAGGGTGAAGAAGCAACAGTAAGAACCTGACATGGAACAACCGACTGGTTCCAAATTGGGAAAGGAGTACGACAAGGCTGCATATTGTCACCCTGCTTATTTAACTTATATGTAGAGTACATCATGAGAAATGCTGGGTTGGATGAATCAGAGGTCGCAATTAAGATTGCTGGGAGAATTATCAACAACCTCCGATATGCAGACGATACCACCCTAATGGCAGAAAGCAAAGAGAATCTCAAGAGCCTCTTGTTGAGGGTGAAAGAGGAGAGTGCAAAAGCTGGTTTGAAACTCAACATTAAAAAAACTACGATCATGGCATCTGGCCCCATCACTTCCTGGCATATAGAAGGGGAAGAAATGGAAGCAGTGACAGATTTTACTTTCTTGGGCTCCAAGATCACTGCAGACGGTGACTGTAGCCATGACATTAAAAGACGCTTGCTCCTTGGGAGGAAAGCTATGGCAAACCTAGACAGCATAGTAAGAAGCAGAGACATCACCTTGCCGACAAAAGTCCGTCTAATCCAAGCTATGGTTTTCCCAGTAGTAATGTATGGCTGTGAGAGCTGGACTATAAGGAAGGCTGAGCGCCGAAGAATTGATGCTTTCAAACTGTGGTGCTGGAGAAGACTCTTACGAGTCCCCTGGACTGCAAGGAGGTCCAATCAGTCCATACTAAAGGAAATCAACCCTGAGTGCTCATTGGAAGGACAGATACTGAAGCTGAAGCTCCAATATTTTGGCCACCTAATGCGAAGAGAAAACTCCCTGGAAAAGACCCTGATGCTGGGAAAGACTGAAGGCAAAAGGAGAAGGGGACGGCAGAGGATGAGATGGCTAGATAGCATCACCGAAGCAATGAATATGAACTTGAGCATGCTCCGGGAGAGAGCGCAGGACAGGAAGGCCTGGCATGCTGTGGTCCATGGGGTCACGAAGAGTCGGACACGACTGAACGACTGAACAACAACAACAACAACAACAACATACATGGTTCCCCTCTCCCCAACCCCATTTTATCCTTGGCCTAACCTACCTGTGAGCTAGGTCAGGCCAAGAGATAGTGACTGGACAAATGTCATCCAGATCCAGTAAGCACCCCACTGACAGCAGCTACCAATGGTGTGAGGCAGAAGTGAGAAAAGCATTGCACAATAATGTCAGGAGGGGGAGGTTGTTCTCAGAGTCCCTTACAGGTCATGTTTTTTAGTGGTTACTGGGTCCAGAAGGAAGCCAGCTCTCAGTCCAACAAAGCCAGATGTAAAAAGTACAGTCTAAGGAAGTTCAGGCCCGGTCCAACAGCGGAATCCAGAATTCAGAGAAGCCAGGAGCAAGCTGAGTAATTCAGGGCAGACAAGTCAACAGGCAGCAAAGGAAAGGACACTTAGCCAGATAGGGACCCCTCCCATGAGACCCCTTGTTCAGAATGAAGATCAAGCACTGAGAATGGGGTTTATACGGCTTGGTGGCACTGGATTGGTCCTTGGGATCAGGTGACTTAAGTGCTCAGTCAGGTGGCAAGGCTGGTATTGCATCCTAGATGGTGCCCTTGAGGAACACCATTCAATCTGCAAGGCTTGTTACATGGCAGAAACATGGCCCTGGGGGAACGAGAGTGAAGGTGACAGAGGCTGGCTGCTGTGACCACAGCAGTGCCACACATTCCAGGAAGAGCTGTCTTTTCAGTGGGAGACACACACTCATGTTCTTTTAATGTCGCATTACTCTTTAATATTCAAGTAAACACTCTTGCATTTCTTTTTCGGTAAATGGTAGGTGTGAACATATCAGCTATGCTCATAATTCCCACTTTGATCTGAACGGAGTTATTAATTCAGCTTCTTAGTGATGCAAATGGAATGGACACTCAGAATTAATTAGAATTACTTTCTAATTTATTGCCCTTCAGAAATTACGACTTTGCAATAAATTGCTTCCAATTGAGCTCCGATATCAAACAATCCAGGGAAATCACATTATGGAAGACTATGGTCTCCTGTCTCAATTATATCCCCCACTACCCCCACTCAAAGATTTATTGCCATCTAGGGCCAGTTAAGAAAGGCCAGTAACTCAAGCCCATGATCTCATCCATGGGCTACACATTAAGGGTGCAATCCTATGCATGTTTAGACAGAAAAAAGCCCTACAACTCCCAGCATTCCCCAGCCAGCCATGCATAGGATTGTGCTCTAAGTCACAAAACATATGCATATATGTGGCATATTATCAAGGAACTGAACATCTGTAAAATGGATCATCCGTTTTCTATCCTGTTTTAGTGCCAATAACTTTAGAAGACTGGATAGGAAGGGGGGAAAGACCCATTTTACAGATGGAGTACATGAGTGAAGTTTAATGTGCTAAATATTTCTGTTGGTTTTGCTTAGCTAATGCAAGTAAAAGGTTAAATGTTGAGACTTTGAGATAATAATTAGGTAAGCTGAGCCCTCCTTCTCCCTGCCCCAAACACCACCCCTGCTTTGGTCCACTTAAGCTAGAACTGCCTCTTCTCTGACTGGCAGAGATAAGTCTTCCCCAGCTATGCTCTCTCAGACCCTTTTAAATGGAGATGCCAGATAGTGAGCTTGTGGTCTTCTTTATGCTTGGCAGGTCCTCTACCAGCATGCCCCTCCACACAGAACATGGACTTTGATGACACTGGAGGCATCCTCTTCCCTTGACCAGGTTCCACTAGATCAGGACCTCTTTCAGCCCAAGGGCCACCGCATTCAACTTCGCAGAGGCACTCGGGGCTACATTCTAGTGGCAAGCGGGGCCGAAGGCAAAAAGGGGTGTGGCCAAAGGCAAAGAGGCAGGGCCAAAAATACCAGCAGCATGTCTTAGCTTAAAGCCATTTACTGCCAGTAACTAAACCTCAAGAGAGGCATTTCAGCATCTAAGAATTGGGGGGAAACACACAAAAGCCAGGAAATGGTTGAAAAGTCTGGTGTGACTTGCAGCAGAATTGCTTTATATAGAGAAAGTGTGGCAACACACCATTTAGTACTGGAGGCAATCAATGCAGGCTAGATCCAGTTTAAAAGAAGTTCAGAGATCAACTTACTTTATTAGTGCTTTTATACACATTGCCAGAGAAGGCTATGTAGTACTGTTTAACTGCAAGCACCCCCAATGCTGGGCGTGTGAGTGTAAGTGAGTGAAGGCACGAGATCTGGTTACTTGCATCCTCTCTGGAGAGACCACATGATGCTTGCTGCAGAGGCAAGAGGAAGGAGGAGGAAGACAGAAGAAGAAGGGGAGGGCACAGAAAATAGGAACTGATCAAACTGCAGGACATTGTCTGTCACCCCGCAGCATCTGGAAGCATGGGGGGTTCTTCCTATTAACCAGCAGAAGCCACCAAGTGATAGGCAGTCAGGTGAAAGGGGTGGGACAGGGGCATGGCCATCTGGGATTCTGGGAGGGCTGGATTGAGAGACCCCAGGTGGTCCAGAATTGGCCCACGGGCCAAAGTTTCAGCACCCTTGCGCTGGCTTCTTAACAATGCGTGTGATTAAAACCATCCCCTGAATCCATCCCAGCTTGGGAAAGCCACAAATGTTCTGGTACAACTTGCTCTTCGCAAGCAGGCCCAGAGCTGCTGTCAGCTGCATCAGGCCAACAACAGCACATAGCGGACTGTGGGAAGATCCACCCCAGACGTGGCTGCAGTAACAGATTAGTTAACTGTTGATTGCTGATACGGAGATTGCTTCACTGTGGTTTGTGATCTCCAACAGAAGTCGATATTGAAGTCACAAGGATGATAAGCAGTTTTAGGGTTTGCAGTCATGCCAAAAGTTGGGAAACCTCCTGTAGAACAACTTGGGTTGTACATAATGGTTTGGTGCCTTTTCTGACACTACCATCCTTAGGTCTCCTGATCCTATAAATGACTGCCTCTTCCTGCTGACCCTTATGCCAGGAGCCCCCTCCCAGGATCTCAACTTGGTGCCACATCCTTCATGTCCTTCAGATCCCTCCTCAAAACTTACTTTCCCATGAATCCTTTGGCTTAAGTCCCTCGTCTCTAGGCCTGACTGAAATGAAAGCCTTGTTAACAGCTTTTATACATATTCTTCCCTGCTATTCTCTTGCCTCTGTCATCCTCCCGAGCTCCTTCCCTTCTGCTGAAACTTTGATTGTAAGCCCTTTGGGGCAGAGGCCTTGACTCTCTTTCTTCGGTTACTCTATAATGCACCCTGATGCTGATGGGGCAATAAGAGAAGGATAAAATAATGTACAGTAAGGGCTCAATCCTATGCATGTTTAGACAGAAAAAAGTCCTGTAGGCAAAAAAAAAAAAAATCCTACAGGACTTTTTTTCTGTCTAAACATGCAGAGGATTGTTCCCTAAGTGGAGTAAGAGGAAGAAGGCAAAGACCTCGGCCGGGTGGAGTCCTTAGGGAGCTGCTGTCTGTCAGAGTCAGCAATGCTACAGTTGACGATCTAATGGTCTGACTCAGTATAAGACAAGTTCATGTGTTTGTATGATTTCCTGTTCTGGCCAGATATTGGGAATAGGAGGATATGGCGTGGGGGTACAGGCATGGTCCGGTGTAATAACTGCACCTGCTACACTTCCCTGAGGCCATCCCTGAGTCAATTATCTACCCTTTCACCTGCCAGAGTTCCAGTGGCAACAGACAGATCTGTGAGGAACCACCGTGGATTGGGCAGGGCAGGGGTTTCTTGGCAGAAGGGGGCTGAAATGGTGTCCTTTTGGAACACCTTCCAGTTTCTTGCTTTGTGTTTGGGTCTGCCTCCCTGTTGCTGGATTGCTTTGGCCCATGTCCACCGGCTCTGTGTGTGAACCACGTTAGCTGATGCCATTGACTGAGTTAATTGCAATTAACTTAAAAGCTCCGTCAAGTCCAAACTCAGCCCAACATAGCGTCATGGGACTGGCTGACGCCCAGAGAGTTGCACGCTGGGCTAGCCCCAGGGATACAGATGGCCTACATGAAAGCAAGGCAGAGCATGGGATCCCAGGCTTAGCACTCCACCCAGACCCCCTGCCTCTCCTCCGGGGTTCCCCTTCCACCTCCCCGGTTGGTGATTAAAGATCAGTGGAAAGGTTCATCAGCGCCCATGTCCATAGGAATGGAAGGGCAGGTGTCAAGGCCAGGATGTGCTCTCAGTAGCGTTGCTCAGACCGAGGGTATATGAACGTGACTCTGTGCTGTGTGTTCTCCAGTTTCAGTATTTGGTGCAGGTTAATATTCTTCTCCACCCCCCTCAAAAGCACTTTGATTGTGAAAAGGAAACTGAACTGGCGACACATCCAGAACAGATGAGAGAGAGAGAGAGAGAGAGAGAGCTTCTTCATGTAACGCATAATTAATTTATGGAACCTGTGGTGCAAGGGCTTGACCTCAGGGTTAAAATCCAGAGGCCTGCAGGTGAGGGATCCACACAATTAAGATTGTCAGAGAAATCGGCAAAGGATTGAAATGAGTTCAGATTCCTATGAATCCGACCTGCGGATTTCACAGTAGACTGGCTTTTTCTGAGTTTCACAGACTTGCAGAGTGGGGATTTTTACTTTGGGGCTGGGCGGGGGGCAGATTTGCACCACGTCATTTGTCCACAAATGTGCACTTGCATTAATACGCATTAGTGCTGATGCCCACTAGCACAAGTTTGCATTTGCACTAACGAGCATTAGCACAAGCACGCATTCGTGCAAAAAGCACATTAGTGCAAGTGTGCATTAGCACAAATGCGCATTTGGAATGAATGAAATTCTCGTACCAAAAATCTGACTCCGTCAATGGATGGACGACGGCCCGACGGGACAAAAGACACCTGACAACCCACAAAACACAGACGGAACAGATTTAACAAAATCCTTACATTCCTACCAACAATAATCATTAAGAGAGCAGCCAGTGAGGGAGCAGTAGCTAGCAGAGCCAACATTAGCACAGGTGGGGTCCCCCATCCCTAACAGTGGTCACTGGAGCATCCACCCTTTCTTTTTATTTTTTTTAAATATACAGGCAGAGGGTGGCTGCCTAGGCATGTGCATGGTTATGGATATTCATGTTATTATTTTTACTTTTAAAATGTACTTTTTTATAACAAAACCATGCCTATTCCCAAGTAAATGTGTTTAGCATCAGGGCAGCAGACACAAAGCCCATTTTATTCCAGTAGTCATGATGGTGCTATGATTTAAGTGAGTTTAAAATGCAAAACTGCCATACTCAAAGAATATGCTTTTTCTATCAGGGTTGGCAAATCTCTCTCTCTCTCTCTCTCTCTCTCTCTCGTCTATCTGGAACGTAGAAGCATTTGTAAAGCAAGGACTGATGGAGGTGGGGTGGGGGGAAAGAGTAATGTGAGTTGTGTGCTTCTCACCTGAAGTCATGGCCATCTAAAGGGTGCCCCTGTAAGACCCTTAGGTGCAAGGTGTAAAATTACTGAGCTGCGCCATTGTATGGAACTCATGCCACCAGATGAGATGATGGCCACGCTGGCTTAGGGGGCTTTAAAAGGGGTTTACACAAATTCAAGGAAGAGGAGGAGGAAATGGTGAAGGCCAGTCCATGGATATTGGACATGATGGCCCAATGGAACCTCCACCATTAGGAGCAGTATCCCACTGAATACTAGCTTCAAGGAGCAACAGTGGGAGTGAGCTTTCACCTTCATGGTTCTCCTAGAAGCATCTGGTTCTAGATGCTTGGTTCTCCTAGAAGCATCTGGTTGGTTCTAGATGCTTGGTTCTAGATGCTTGGTTCTCCTAGAAGCATCTGGTTGGCCATTATCTAGATGCTGGGCTAGATGGTGACCAGGGTTTTCCAACCTTTTGGAGTCATTGAGCACATGTGGAATTTTGAGAGAGCAATGTGGGCACTCTCACAAAATGGCTCCCATGGGAGGAGGTGTGGCTGTTCACAAAAGACCCATTTCCCAGAAGGCAAACAAGTGAGAATAAAAGAATAGTAACTTGCCCAAAATCCTATGTGCAAGACAGAGGTGAGGCTTTGAACTCCGAAAGATGAAACTGCTCTTTTGGAACCACATTTTTCTGCTCCAGCTGTCATTTCACAAAAAGCACTGTTGTGGCTCAGAGATGTGGGGCCCAGAGGCATTTGTGGACATAAAGATAATGCTGGAGACTGACACTACACTTTGCAGCATGCCTGCCTCCCAATTAATATTTTTTAAAGAAAACTCTTCAAAACTTAAACATCAGGAGAGGGAGGAAGACTGATGGGTCCAAAGAGAGGTGTTTTCAGTCACATTGGAGCCCCTGAACACCATGTTTGAGACCCCCAAGATAGTCCCAGGCCTCTGCTTACATGGTCAAATGGTGAACTTCTTCAATCCTGTTCAACACCATTGTTTTCCCCTGACCACTGCTGTTTCGTTGTTAACTTAGTCACATAGGTAATCCAATCTAATCAGGGATCGTACTGTGAATCCAATGGCTTTACACAACAAGATGAGGTTTAGCTACATGATGATTTCACTGGGGGCAGATGAGGCCAATGTAAAGCAATAAGTGAAACTTTTTCACAAGACCTGCCAAAAAAAAAAAAACATTCTGAAAACAGGAGGCCTTTTTCTGATGCTGCTGCAAATGTCTGCAGAAAATTGTAAGTGATTTCAGCTCAGCTATCATTTGAATAGGGATGCTTGAGTGAGGTGATCTTTGCAGATTCCAGCATGGAAATGGACCTGATCTACACCTCCCAAACTAATGTGTGGGTTGGAATTTAGCTACGCACCAGATTTCTCACTTCACCTGAAGTTGTGATATGGTTCTCAGCTCAGAAATGTATCAAAATAACATCCCAAATACATATTTAAATGTGCATGTTTGTGCAGACTTTTTTTAAATCACAGATTAATGTGGAAATGGAAGAGGAAGTTCTCCTAAATGAGTGTCATGGGATAAATGTGGGTGGCACCAGAGAGTCCACCCAGAAAATGTTCTAGTGGAAACTAGAAGCTGGTCTTGACAGCTTCATTCATTAGTAGTGGGGCTGAAATATTGTGTGAAACCTCGCTGTTTCCATGTAGCTGTTCAGTGCCATTTTGTCCCCTTGATATTACTGCTTCAGCACCAATGTATTCCGTGGCCACTGAGCCTTTCTCAGCGTGGTCATGGTTTGTATGCTTTGCATGCAGAAGGACTCAGGTTCAATCTCCACATCTCCAGACAGGGCTGGAAAAATTCTGGAGAGATGCTGCTAGTCCATGTCAAAAATGCTGTGCTAGATGGACAGGCATAAGGCAGGTTCCTATGTTCCCCTTCCTGGATTAGTCACATGGGTGATCCCAGTTAATCAGGGAACACATAGTTAGGGGGTACAGAGATATATGGTGGTGGCGGTAAGCCTCAAGAGATTCTGCCAAAGACACCCACATACAATCTACTGCTACTCTCCATATAGTGATCACCAATATTTCCAAGATGAAGGAAATCATTGTAGAACATGGGAACCCCTTTCTTGACAAGCCATGTGAACTTGTCAATGTTATAATAAGGGCAGTGATGCCAGAAAAATATTTACTATGATATTCTTAACAGGGAATGCTGTACTGTGTGCATCAGGATTTTTTCTCCTTCTCCTTCTCCTTGGTATATCCCTTGCTCCAAACAAAATGTTATTGGAGTACATGAGGCCTCTTTAGTGAATATAGCACTGTTCTGCATTAGTGCTGTCAAATTCCTGGAATTTTCTGCCACACTGTGTAGACTTGTAAATGCCATGGAATGTGATCCTAAGCAACAAAGCATGCACACACACAAAAGGAAAATGCATAGGTGTGTTAGTGGTGCATGCTATGCGTGCAAAGTACAGTCACATAACCACTGTGCCTCTGCAATTTTTCATTAAGCAAAGAACTGCTAGCTACGTATGTATACACCACCACCACCACCAAAAACATTCCTGCAGACATCCATAAGTAAGCATTCTGGGATCATGAAGAGAATGGAACAACATTACAGTGCTACAGAGCCAATCAGATTTGGCTATGTGATGATGTCACTGAAAGCAAATGACATCAATTTAGAGTGAGAGCAAGTGAAGGCAATATAAACATTGCAGTGTGTTGAAAAATCATGGGGAAAGGGAGATATTCTCCATGGAAAGGAAAGGTTCCTCCTGTGCAAGCACCGAGTCATTGCTGACTCCTAGAGGAACGCCACTTGCGCTGGCGTTTTCATGGCAGACTGTAGCGGGGTGGTTTGCCATTGCCTTCCCCAGTCGTGACTACCTTTCCCCCAGCAAGCTGGGTCCTCATTTTACCTACCTCGGAAGGATGGAGGGCTGAGTCGACCTGAGCTGGCTACCTGAGACCTGGCTTCCACTGGGATCGAACTCAGGTCGTGGGGAGAGTTTTGGTTGCAATACTGCCGCCTACCACTCTGCGCCACACGAGGCTCTGATATTCTCAATACTGTTGGTAATTTTACACACACACACACACACACACACAGAGAGACAGACAGAGAGAGAGAGAGAGAGAGAGAGAGAGAAAGAAAGAAAGAGAGAGAGAGAGAGAGAGAGAGAGAGAGAGAGAGAGACTTAACAGTGAAGAGTTAAACACTTGCGTCCTATTCCTGGCTTGACCAGGAACATCCTAATTGTGACTATGAAGCTTTTAAATGCCATTTTATTAAAAGAGGTGGGTGGAGAGCACTGGAGACCATGGCTTCACAGGCGGGTGGAGAATTTTAATAAGAGTTGGGTGTTGGTGCTCTGTTCTGCCATTCCTCCTGCTCTACCTACCTGCGTTGGCAATCTTACTTACCTCCTTGAAACGTTCAGCCTCTGCCCGAATGGAGCCATGCATACAGCACCGCCACTCAACTGCACCTCAGCTGGCAGTCACAGGTTTGTATCCACCTGCCCTGCCATTTTTCCAGAAAGTCAAGGGGCGTGAAGCAATTCATGGCAACAGAAGTAACACCCCAGCGCTGTGGGGAGAAAGCAGTTTGGGAAAGATGAACTCCTTTAACTCAGCGTTTCCCAAACCTTGTAAATAAAAGCAAAGCAGGAAATGACATTTATTCCTTCATTCATTTCACAGATTTGCATCCCGCCTCGTTTGAGGTGGCTCACAAAAATGTTCAAGCTCAAGAACTGGTGCCCATTTAAAAGCATACAACATGAAGAGAAGTGGCGGTAAAGACAGCACAGCAGCATCCTAAAGATGATACTCCACATTGACTTCTGTGTGACCATGGAACTGAATGTAAACAGAATCTCAGATCATCAGCAAGTTCTTAACCCCTATGGCTATGGGGTGCGGGGGTGGGGGGGAGCTAGAAAATTATTTGGCAATATCTGCTGAACTCTTAAGACTCCAGAATGGGGTTATGGGGCCAGGTTTCTCAATGATCACAAGATACGACCGCCACCATACCCTTCATCCAATCACCATGGGCATTGTTATACCTGCCTCATCCTCCCTTCTGGTCCAACAGCTCTTTCCAATAAAGCCAATATTCTTTGAAAAGCTGGATGTTGGGAAGTGCAATAAATAATGTCCAATGAGCACTTACACAAGTTACTCATTGGGAGAGAATGAACACAACCTAGAGTCCATCCTGCACCCCCCCCCCGAATCAAATAGCCAACCTGTTCTGCTTTGTCCCCATGAGCACAATCAAAATCTTCAGTAGGCCACACCTCTGTGTTGTGAGCAGAACTAGACATTCTACATCAGGGGTGGGGAACTGGTGGCCCTCAATCACCAACTCCCATCAGGCCCAGACAGCATGGCCAATTATCAGGATGGTGGGAGTTGTAGTCCAACAACATCTGGAGGACCGGAGTTTCCCCACCCCTACTACTCTACACCTCGAGGTATGAGAAGATTTTCAAGCCCAAAGGATGGAGGCACTACATACATCATGGGGCAAACATGAGCAGCAACATCTCTAGCCATTTGCTACTCCCTCTTTCTCTTTGGAAATGTGTTCTGATTCAGACACAGTGAATTAACTGTGAACTGACCCCTTAACAGCAACCCCTACTTCTCTTCTCTTGGCCCAGGAGAAACCCTGCTGTATGCCTGTGTGTTTAGAGCCCTACCAATGAGCTGCAGAGACCCGGTTAATAACCCAGTTATGGGACATCTGATAGTCAAAGTTCCATTCTGTAGTCCAGGTTCAACAGACAACACACCCTGGGCTCTACATCCCCAATGAGGTACCTACAAGGAAAGAAGCTTAGACAGATTGCCCTGAAATAATATCCCTGAAACACAGCCTTATGTTGTAATTTAGCCGGGCTTTATTATTTCACCACTCAGCAGAGGCAGCAACAAGAATCTTCCAAAGCAGCAGCATGTACTGCGTTTTTCCACATCAGCCACTAGGTGTCATGATTGGTGCACATAAACACCGGGAGATCACCAGAGCTCAGAGCTGAGATATGTGACAAATGGGGATCCTAGAGCAGTAGCTCCATCCTGAAATGATGTCAGAGACTGGCTTTCTCTGGATTCAAACCAGGGGTCCTTTGGGTCTGTCAGCAAAGACCCAGAGGAACCAGCCCACTGCAGCATGCAAGAGGCATTGATGAAATTCCTGGGCAGCAGAGCAGGATGGCCCAAGACAAATGAGGGAGGAGCTCCTGTATCTTTTCAGAGTTATGTCAAAGAAGGAAGTTGGCAGATGTTCCGCTGCCCGAGTTGTCTCTGCTACACCATTACCATGGAAGGGAAAGGGCCCATGTGCTCTTCTTTGCATCCAGTTGATTTGGAATGATTACGTGGCTTCTTTGTTCGTTATTGTAGTGATTTACATCCCACCTTTCAGGATACAGATCCCACTGAGGCAGCTTACAAATAACACAGAGGTGCATTCATAAAGTAAAATAAACAATATTCCATTATAACACATCCAGAAAGTTCCTTCCCTCAGGGCAGCTGGTTAAGGCCCTGTGGGGGCGGGGGCGGGAGAGCAGACTTGGGCACACCAATGACCCCCTCCCCACTGCTGCTGCCGCCACTGAGTCATGGTAATTCCCTAACAAGGATTTGTTTTTCCACATCTGTGAACACCCCCTTTGAAGCACTGGCAGAGCGCCTGCTTTGCATGAACATAAGAACATAAGGAGAGCCCTGCTGGATCAGACCAAGGTCCATCTAGTTCAGCATTCTCTTCACACAGGGGCCAACCAGCTGCCCACAGGAAACCCACAAGCGGGACATGAGTGCAACAGCACCATGTTCCCCAGCATGTTCCCCATGTTTCCCAGCAACTGGAGTACACAGGCATACTGCCTCTGATAGTAGAGGTAGCATAGAGCCATTAGGACTAGTAGCCATTGATAGCCTTCTCCTCCATGAATTTGTCCAGTCCTCTTTTAAAGCCATCCAAAGTGGTGGCCATCACTACGTCTTGTGGAAATGAATTCCATAGTTTTGACTATGTGTTGTATGAAGAAGTCCTCCTTTTTATCTGCCCTGAATCTCCTGCCAATTAGCTTCATGGGATGACCCTGGGCTCTAGTACTATGTGAGAGGGAGAAAAATGTCTCCCTATCCACTTTCTCCATACCATACAGACAGTCCCAGGTTTGATCCCCAGCATCTCCAGGTAGGGCTGGAAAAACTCCTGCCTTGAAACCCTGGAGAGCTGCTGCCAATCAGTGTCAACAATACTGGGCTAGATGGACCTATGTTACCATGCACCTTGGGTTCAGTCTGTGCTGTGCTGTAACAAGCCCCAGTCCACTTTGCAACTGAGGTGTGCAAATGTTCAGTTCAGGGAGAAAATCAAAAGTATATTTTTGTGCTTCTGCTTCTCTTATTTAAAGTGGAGTGCTCCCCTACTCCACCCTTGAGGGTTAAGAATGAGATGTTTACCACCAGACATTTATCAGATATTGTACTGTACACAGCATAAAGTTAGAGTGTGTGTGTGTGTGTGTGTGTGTGTGTGTGTGTTTTAAAAAGAACCATGCCAGTCCAAACTCCCACATGTCACCCTGGTATAGTATGTTTTATTTTTTTACAATGTACTTTGAAATATGCAAATGTTTTCTTTGAAATATGCAAATGTTTTCTTTGAAATATGCAAATGTTTTCTTTGAAATATGCAGATATCGTGGAAAGGTCCAAACAAATCAGGAGATGAAAACCACATTCCTGGCTCTCTTCTGTTAGATGAATAATACACTCTGCATTGGGAATGCTGTGTGAACAGTTCAAACTGTTTGGCACATTTGTTTCTTTGCTTTACAGAGGCCGACAAGAAGGAATGGATCTGATGCTGTATTTCTTCCAAAATAAGTCAAATGGGTGCACTGCAAAGCTGGCAACAGAGGCTGGGCTTCCTTAAACTTCTGCCACCACAGAAGTCACTTCTTTCAATCTCAAAAGCCTGGCTCGTCTAGGACATCTTCAGGTTGCTTGTCTATGATGAAAACATCAGCTTAGCCAGTCTAGGACATTTTCAGACTGCTTGCCTATGGTGAAAACATCAGGCAGGTTCATTAGACTGTAGAGCACTTGTGCTGCTTCCAGAGGGGCAGTTCCTGGTGCTACCCAATCGTTGCTCTTCCATTGTCAGCTACAAGGGAACTGCAATGGGCTTTCCACACAATGCAGAGAGTGCTGCACTTTTTCTGTGTGTGTATCCCACTATGTTCCATCCACACCAGTGTGCATAATGATGTAGCTGCCATTTGACGCTCAAGACATGTTCATTGCACCCTTTGTGGTGGGCACCATTCCATGACCACATCAGTTAGTTAGTTAGTTAGTTAGTTTTTAATTGATCTTTTATCTAAAATGCTTTTCTGGCTTATTTATTTATGAAAGAAAGAAAGAAAGAAAGAAAGAAAGAAAGAAAGAAAGAAAGAAAGAAAGAAAGATGTAGTATTATACCACCCTCATGCTATAATGTTCATTTTTGCATTAGGGTGCTATTGTGCTATTATACTGTAATACAATAATGTTGTTTTTAATGGCTTTTTAAAAACTCTTTCAAGTCACCACCATTTTAGCAATATGTTTAATCTCAGTGATTAAAGGTTTTTTTAATATTTTTTAAAAATTAGTATTATCGCATTGTGATGTTATAGTGCCATACCTCTCTTGCATTAAAAAAAAAAAAATAGCCAGAAAACCTTTTAGTATTAAAAGGTTGATTTAAAAAAAAAAAAAATGGGAGTCATAAAATGGTGATCACCACAGAGGTTATAATGAATGCACGCTGAGCTCTGATACGTGCCCATGTCAAAACTAGTGATGTGTGACTTTACCCCAATTTAATTTATTATGTACTCAGAAAGTAACAAATACATCCATGTGAGCTCAGACAAGAATTCTCCTTTAAGACAAAATCTCATTCCATGTGTACACGTTTTTGTGCATGCACATTATCAAGGCGCATCTTGGGAGCTGTAGTTTGGAATCGCATACTGCGGCATGACGTCATGCATCCCAAGTTATATCTCTTTTCTGATTGGTTGTTTTTCATGTGGCCAGCCTGTGTGATGATGTCATGTGATGTTTACTCGGCATCACCCATCTCTAGGCATGAAGATGGGCCCACAGACTCTTGTCAGGGTGGAAACTGAGCCAACAGAGCCCCAGAGCATTTCTGATTCTGAGGAGGAACAGCAATCCATGGGAGAGGAGCCAGCTCATCCCTCACAGGCACAGCAGCTGGCAGAGATTCCTCCTGCCAGCATTCCTGAGATAGTTAGTGACCCTGGCAGTGAGAGAGCACTGGAGGGGGGCTTGCTGGACACTCGGCGCAGATGCAGGGAGCGACGACAGATGGAGGACGCAGTAAGGAGGCATAGCGCTCGTTTGGCACGCAAACAACGGTCGTGTCCCGAGGACCCAAGGGAAAGAGGGAGGATCTCTCCCTAGCCCATAAGTTCAGGGTCTTCCCGTGATTCTCCTTCAAACGGGGACCAACTGCCTTAACTGGAGCTTAGGCTACTCTGCTATCTTTCCCCAGGGCTGTTCTTTGCTTTGTTGCTAGTGATTAGTATTCTGAAAGAGTCATAAAGTAATAAAGGAATAAAGTCTCGGAAAGAATTCCTTGTCGTCTGTGTCCTGAATTGGCTATTGGTGGGGACTGCAAGAGGCAGCTAGGGCACTCCTGACAACTCTTCCTCTTCCTGGCTGTGGTGGTGGCGGCAGCCATGAGGGAAGCAGTTCAGGAGATGCCTTCAAGTAAGTTTTTAGGAGGCTTAGGTGGTAGGATGACCCAAATTGGGAGGGGGATCTGTGCTCTACTTTACGGCAAGTGCTCCGAAGCTCTCATCAATTCCAACCTTAATAGCAAATTTGTAATACATTGATTTAGGCTTGCTACAAAGGTGAGCATTACCAACGATCAGGTTTCGACCAACAAGACAACAAATTATGAAATTTGGTGGCCTCACCAGTCAAACCCCCAGCCTTTTAAAAAGATGGAAGAGCAACACTAAAGGCATCTACACCCATGGAGACTGTGCCCTTCTTCTGTGCTTCTGGAAATATTCAGGTTTCCTGTGGCCTGAGAAAAGATGGATAAACCAAAGGGAAGATACAGGGCGACAATTACTGGATGACAGTGTTATGTAGATCACTCATAAAAAGTGAGCCAAGGAAGTATAATTCCACAATAAATGGCTAGCTAATACCTTCCTTCTTCTCCCTGCACATCACAGATAGACACATGCACCACCACATTGATAAGTCATAGTACAAAAACAAAACAAATGCAATCTGGATGTGATTGTACAGTCAGTTGTACTGAGAGTCTTTCCACGTGGAATTTTACCAAAGTGCAGGGGTGCATGGAGGGGCACTGGTGAAACACCACATAGAAAGAATCATAATGTAACCGTAACATGTGCTCACGTCAAGGTGGCTCCTTCTTCTATTTTCTGTGGTGTTTTATCAGTGCTGGGAATTCCAATTGGCCATTGAAAGGCTGGGCACAATATCTGGGCATGAACAATGAATACATGAATGCACAGATATTGGCAATCTGGAGCAAGAGGGAGGATGCAAATGAGCTAAGCAAACTGACAGCTGAGACCGACAGTCCCACAAATAATTTTAGAACTTCTCCTACTTAACCCAGAATTCAGGAAGAGTGGAAACACAAGGCAGAGCAGACACACATGCAACAATAAAGCAATGGAATGGGATGCTCTGCTCATTCCCAACAAGGAATCTACAGAGGCTCTGCGGTAGAAGGTTCTGGCCTGTGCCTTTGCACAGCATGCTTGACAGTGCAATCTTAGCATGTCTACTCAGAAGTAAGTCTGTGAATGTGCCTGTGTCAGGGTGGACACTAAGCCCATAGAATCCCAGAGTAGTTCTGATTCTGAGGAAGAGCAGCCGCTCCTGGGAGAGGAGCACGCTCATCCTTCCCAGGGCCAACAGCTGGCAGAGATTCCTCCCACTGGCATTCCTGGCATAGATAGCAGTCCCGGAAGTGAGAGAGCGAGGGAAGAAGTCTTGCTGGATGCATGACGCTGACGCAGGGAGCGGCGCCAAATGGAGGGCGCGGAAAGGAGGCGTAGTGCCCAGTTGGCGCGCAAACAACGGCTGCACCCAGAGGATCCAAGAGAAAAGGGGAGGGACACTCCCTAGCTCATACGTTCAGGGTCTGCCAGTCATTCTCCTTCAAACAGGGACCAACTGTTCCAACTTAGGACATAGGTAGTCTGCTGCTCATATCTAGTTGCTAACAGTAGAGTTGTTAAGTTGTAAAAGAGGAATAAAGCTTTGAAAAGAATCCCTTTGTCTGTATCTGGACTTGGCTACTGGATTAGACTGAGAGAGGCCACCAAGGAGCCCTTGACAGCCTGCTTGACTCTGGAACTTGGCACCAGTAGCCACAAGAGAAAGATGGGGAACAATACAACTATTTGGGAGAGCACATGTGAGGATGGGGTGGTGGGGTGATGGCATGTTAAGTGTGTGTGTGTGTGTGTGTGTGCAAATGCATACATGGGATTGGTACTTTAACTACTCCAGAATGAAGGTTCACCCATGGGCCAGCCGTGTCTGAATAAATGAAAGGTTGGGGGCTTTGTAAGTGAAATAATAATGCTTTTGGATTTATTTTCTGCATTGGTCAGAGAATGGGAATCTCTGGGAAAGGGTACAAGATCTCAGGGGGGAGGGGGAAGGGAAGGGCATAAATCAAAGTGTCCCACTAAGGCACTTCCTTCTAGGGTGGCCACATATGAATCACCAAAAAAGAACAGAAGAAGACAGTGATTTGCATAATATTTGCTTATATGTATACACGCACACACGCAAATTTAGAAATGTTTTGAATAGAAATCCAGTACATCTCCCATTATGTGGAAGACTGTGACCAGGCGACCTATGTGCCTGCCTGTTCAGTCTGCTGTTCAGTTGCTGATAGTTCTTTATCTTTAAACTGGAATTGAACAGGACAGCCCTTCAAATAGAGGACAATCCTCTGTAAAAGAGAATGCATGGACACTCTGCTTCCTCCTGTGCCAACTGTGCCACCCTGTGCTTTTAAGGTCTTCAAGAGAGGGCCTGATCCGGATGTGCCTGCACCATCTGAGTTTAGAGAAGTGGTTACTTGCAAGCAGGGTGTTTTAAATTCTGTATTGTGCATTGTTTGTAAGAGTCTCTTTGTGGCCTGGGAAGTTGGGTAGAAATAAATAAATAGGACTCCAGCTGCTGGGAATCCACTTGGTGGAATGAATGTTCTTTGGAACTTGGCTGCTTTGCTCTCCTTATATTCAGGAAAAGCACACACACACACACACACACACACACAAACTAAAAAAAAGAAACCTCCACAACTAGTTTTTGAGACAGTCAGCAGTTCCAGAAATCTGCCCCAGCTTTTGATCTTCCTTTATGCCCGCAGATGCCTGTCCCAGTCAGAGCATCTAGTCTTGCTGTGATGGATTCTGCCTTCCACCTGTCCTCGATTGCTTTGTCAGATGAGTTTGCTGCTCTCCACTGAAGAGCCATGATTGCCAGGGCTCCCGGTCCAGCCTTTACAAACCATACTTTGTTTCACAGATCTGTTCCAGCCTGGATCTCAGTATCACCACATATGGCCACAAATGGAGTGTCTGTCCATTACCCAGGTGCTGACGTTGTTGAATTCAATGGAGAAATGTGGACGTAAGAAATCCGAAATACAGCAATACAAATCTACCATGGGATGTGTTGGGGCACAGTGAATTATTAATTGTGTGCTGTCCCATTCAGCACGACCTAGCCTTCCCCATGCCCTCCACTTCCCTTGGGCTGGTAGAAACCCTGCTGCAGGCCTGGGTTCAGGGCCAGCATCAAGGGTCAGGCACTTGCCAAGGGCCCACAACCCAGCAGGGGCCCACTGACAAGAGCCCACTGGACTTGCTCCTCTTCTTCACGATTGCAGCCAGCTTATTCACCCGGCACTCACTCTGGCCCAGACACCAGAGGTGGTGAGAAGGAGGAGGAGCAGATGCCCCTGCCGGTCTGCTCCCTGGCTCTCTGCCTGGCAAGCAAGCAAGTGGGAGCAATGAGGAGGAGGAAGAGGAGGAGGAGGAAGAGCAGCGGGTGACAAGGAAAGTGAGAAAGTCGAGACACAGATGGAGGGGGCCTCTTGAAGCTGTCTTGCCGAAGGGCCCTGAAAACTGTTGAGCCAGCAATGCCGGTGTGAGTAGCTCTACCCAGGAACTGCATATAACCCTGTTAGTTATACCAGCACCTGAATGGAGTCAAGCTTCGACAGACAATGCATATTCAGGGATATATTTTACTTTAAAAAAAACCCAAACATGTGTCTACATCACTCCTTTAAGCAGCACGTTATAGATTATGCTGTGGAAAAGCTATGCTTTTCCTGTTTTGCTTCTGAACAATTGTTTCACTCATGTGCAGTTTTATGCAACTTGAATTGATTAATTGATTGATTGACTAAAACTCATACAGTCAATCCACTGGGAATGCAAACCTATGCATGTTTAGGCACAAAAAAAGTCCTACGACTCCCAGCATTTCCCAGCCAGCCATGCTGCTCATGCTGCTGGGAGCTGTAGGACTTTTTTGTCTATTTTAACATGTATAGGATTGCTCCCCAAGATTCCTGTTAATTGGGAGACATCTCTACAAAATTAAAAAAAAAAAAATTCTGCAAGTTTGCACATTGTAGACAGGATTACCGACCCCAGCTTTTCTTAGTGGAGAACTTGGATTGTTTCGCTATAGGGTTTTTATATTTCTTTATCCATGTTTGGAGGTGGTGGTACGCACAGCCCTGCTAACAACCAGGGAGACAGTGGATGGATCTACACATTACAAGGGAAATGTGGGGTTCTTTCTGGTCTTTGTTTTCTTCATAAAGCAGATGCTGTGTGATTGTGTCATTGCCAGGGGAGAATCAGTAAGCACAGGAGGAGTTAAGCCATGCTTTATCCTGGGAACAGCAAGCTTGGATACCTGTGCTTATGGAGACCGTGTGGAGGCTAGGGGGCAGTGTGACTGAATGACATTCCTTCAACTTGCCTGGAGGATTCAGGATTCACACACACACACACACACACACACACACCCTACTACCAACCCACTTTGGAATTCTCCAGAATTACAGAAGTTGTGAGATCTAGCATTTCAGATCAGAAATCCTGAGATCATTGTGAGTAGGTGAGGAGTTTTCAGGATCTGCTGGATGTGGCATTGTTTAGCCAGCTAAACAAAAGAGGCTGTTGTGCATTATTTATTTTAGTGTCTGGGGGGTCTGTATGTTAGCAGAAGATGGGGGTAAAACCGGGGAAATAGAACCCTGAATGTTTCCTTCTGCTCCAGACCAGTTAATGTTTAGCCATTGCAACATTGTTGGTGGCCTTTTTTTGTTTCTTGGAATCCCCGAAAAATTACAACCACCACCCTGGGTCAACATAATGGATTACTGTGTCCAAGCCAAGATGAAAGAGGTGAGAGGGGTGCCAGCTGACATTGATTTTTTTATTGCACACTCAGATGTCCTTGGCCAACTCACTTAATCCTCCTTCCCACAGTGCCCCGTTCCTGCAGGCGAACAGCCAGCCTGCTCTCCACCCCACAGGAACCAATTCTACCTCTGCTGATCATAGTGCTGATGTAAGCCCGCCTTTCCTCATCCTGGCATGCAGCCATGCCTGGCATCCAGTCGTGGTATTGCATGCAGGCTGTTTAGCAAGGGCACCAAAATAAAATGTATTGTGGGGTGATGATGTGGAGAAAAGGGATAGGGAGACATTTTTCTCTCTCTCTCAAAATACTAGAACTAAATGGGGTCATTCCATGAAGCTGATTGGTGGAAGATTCAGGACAGATAAAAGGAAGGACTTCTTCACATGGTGCATAGTTAAACTCTTGAATTCACTTCCACAGATGTAGGGATGGCAACCAATTTGGATGACTTTAAAAGGAGGTTAGAGAAACTCCTGGAGGAGAAGGCTGTCAATGGCTACCAGTCCTGATGGCTATGTGCTACCTCCAGTATCAGAGGCAGTATGCCTATGTACACCAGGTGCTGGGGAACATGGGCGGGCGGGTGCTGTTGCACTTGTGTCCTGCTTGTGGTTTTCCGTGGTCTAGATGGACCCGTGGTCTGATCCAGCAGGGCTCTTCTGATGTTCTTAAGATGGGAGGAGGAGGGCTCACACAATCAAATTGTCTCAGTGGATGACACAAGGAGTTGTGGGTGCAAAACTAGAACTCTGAGCTTCTTTGCATCAGGCAGAGCGTCAGAGCCTCCATCCATCCATAGCAACAAAACGTTGCCACAGCTTTTAGTGACTTGTGCATGATTGCCTCACCACATTGCTGTAAATCAGTTGTTTATGGTCCCGCGACCTCCACGTTAGATTACTGCAACACGCTCTGCATGGGGCTGCTTTTGAAGATGGTTCAGAAGCTGCTGCTTGTGCAAAATGTGGTGGCCAGATTGATAGGCTGGACCAGAAGGTCTGAGCATATCACATCAATTCTGGCTCACTTGCACTGACATGTGAATTTCTGAGCTCAATGCACGGTGCTGGCTTTGACCTATAAAGCCTTACACAGTGTGGAGTACTGGTTAGAATGTTGGGTTGGGAGTTTAGAGATCCGGGTTCAAGTCCCACTTGCCCATGAAGCTCACTGGGTGACTTTGGGCCAGTCACTGCCTCTCAGGCTAACCTACTTAGCAGGGTTGTTGTGAGGATAAAATGGAGAGGAGGAGGGCCACGTAAGCCGCCTTGTGCTCCTTGCAAGAGGACAAAAAGGTAGGATATAGATGTAATAATAAATAAATCACAAATGAAATACATAGGTTGAAATACCTGACAGAGCATCTCTTTGAGTATGAGCTTCCCCACATGCTACGCTCATCATCTGAGGCCCTCCTCCAAGTGTCTCCTCTGAGGGAGGCTCGGAGGATGGCAACAAGGGATAGGGCATTCTCGGTGGTGCCCCCCCCCAGTCATGCAACACTCTCCCCAGTGAGGCCCACCTGGTGCCAACATTGTCCTAATTTTGGCACCAGGTTAAGCCTTTCCTATACTCCCAGGCATTTGACAGCATATACTAGGAATGTACAAATCCCACTTACCAGTCTGCTGCTGGGGTCCACTGGGGGGGGAGGCGATCCGTCCCTCCCCCCTGGAATCCTCCCCAGCTGGCTCCACTCCACAGCAAGGCCGTGGAGCCACTGGCCAGGGCTGGCTGCAGCCGGACTTCCAGCTGCTGCTGGGCCACTGCGGCTGCCATTTGCGTGACTGCATAAGGCCGTGATAGGCTACATAAGTATTTACATAGCCTATCATGGCCTAATGCAGGCACGCAAATGGCGGCCACTATGACGGCCACCATTTGCAGCTGCGGTGGCCAGAAGATGACCTGGAGCCGCAGCCGCCACCATCAGGTAGGTCTGGCCTGGGGGGGATTTCAGGGGGTGACAGGGGGGGAGTCGGTTCCGCTACAGACTCCGGGGGGGCAGATTCTAAAGAACCTGGCCTCACTGGAGTCCGTGGCAGATTTCTCCAACATCCCTAGCGTATACGAAGGTTTTTGATGGCTCCTGGGATTTACTGGAGATTGTTTAAAACTGTTATATTTATGTACATTTGTTTTATATTATGTTATTATATTGTATTTTTAGGGGGTTGATCTTTGTGGACTGCCCAGAGAGCTTTGGCTATTGGATGGTATAGAAATGTAATAAATGAATGAAATGTAGTGAAACGAAATGAAATCATATGAACATATAAAGGTGCCTCAAAACAAGTCAAACCACTGGTCCAACACCTAGCTTTGTATCGTCTGCTACCTGATCCTTTCACCCGGATATGCCAGAGACTGGACACAGAAACTAGCCATTTCTATACCCAGAGTAGGCTTCCGATTTTATAATCCCTTCTCCCATGAAACGCTGGCCCTGAACTGATTGCTTTGGAAAGTGACTGGCAAACCCTGGAACAGTCTGCATTGCTCCACTTTTCAATTCCATAGCCTGCAGTATTCAGCAGCTGAATGCTCTGGGAGGCAATTCCAGACATAAGGGGCAGTAAGGTAAAAAGAAAAAGGCAGAGCCATTTGAGGGTAATTGAGATGAGCTTTGCAAGAGCTCAGCTGTTAGAGCAAGCGAGAGGTGTGGACAAACAGGAGACCACTGGATGGATGAAGGCGGTGGAGCTGGAGGAGTGAAGGGCACAGGCAAAGATGAATGAGAATATAAGAGTAGAGGGATGATGGGGGTGCCGAAGCCATGGAGGGCTTTGAAGGTGAGGATGAGGAGGGCAGGTACATCTCTGCAACAACCTGCTCTCTGGTCATGTTCATATGCATTAGGTGTGTGCAGCAGGAGAGCTCCATAAACCATTGCTAGCTCTTTCCCAGGCACGTTTCATTAGCCTCTAGGCTTTGACACACTTCAAGGTTCCCTTTGATCCCTTATATGGCAGAAGATTTTTCTCTCCAAGCTTGGCTAGACTAAGATTCCACCTGAAGGATTCTGGCTGGAGCAGAGCAATGCCCTCCACATTGGAAAACAGGCAGAGCGGACAGTTCTAGCTGCACCAAGAGGAAAGATGGTCCAAGACCTACCTAATTTTTCCTCTTTGGGACACTGATGACCAAAATCACGTTTCTATCAACCTTTCTCGCGCATTTTCTGTCCCGTGCGCTAACTTACCATTCTAATGAAGTCTACTAAAAATATTACAGAGAATTTCTCCATATAGGTTTCTTGAGCGAGGGCAGTTGGAAAATAAGATGAGCTTTGCAAGAGCTCATCTACTCAAGCAAGCTAGAACTGCTTAGGAGCTCAGTTCCTCTGTAAATACTAGATGAGAAAAGTCTGAAGCAAGGCTTCCTTTTGCACTGCTCTAGCATAGAGCTGTAAGGCAGCACCTACTCTCTCCCGAGCCAGTGGAAAGGACATGTGCCCCACCGAATAGGGGGAATAATTATCCTGGCCTACTTTATAGGGCTATTGTACAGATTACTGAGAGAATGTTTGAGCAGCGCTTTTGAACACTTGCCAAGTGTTACTGCAATTATCCGGAGAGCATGCTAGAAAGAGTCGCAACAGACAGAGACAGAGAACCCTGCCCAGCTACATTTCATATTTTGAGCGCCGCCTGGTGGTCTGTGGCCTACTGCTGGTCAAACAGATGAGAATGAGAGTCTCCAATTCATCAAGGTTCAGGGTGAATTGTGAGCCCGTTCAGACGGCCTCGCCTGTGTGCAGTTGCCAATGAAGAGGAGGCCATTGCCTTTGCTTGCAGCCTACAAAGAAGCAGGGAGTCATTTCCAAATGCTTCTCTTCTGTCCTGCAGGCCTGATCTAATGGAGCAATACATGTCCCCCAGGGCCAGTTTATTCATTCAGTGGAAACAAGGAGTTAATGACGTTCTTTTCCCCTGGGTGTAAGAACATAAGAAGAGCCTTGCTGGATTAGACGAGCATTCCATCTAGTCCTCCAGCATCCTTCTGCCCACAGTGAACAACCAGATGCCTCCATGCTGGGCTTGCAGGTGCTTGCTAGCTCTCTCCCATAGTTACTCCCCAGAGGCTGATATCCAGTGGTATCCTGCTCTTGTGAACACGGACATTCCATTAAGCCATCATGACTAATAACCACCGATAGACCTCTTCTCCTCCATGAACTTGCCCAATCCTCTTTTATAATCATCTAAAGCTAAACTCTTGGCTATTACCAAATCTTGTACTACTTTAGGCAATGTTCTGGTGGGAGAGGGTGGTGGTCGAATACCCCTCATGAAAAAAAAAAATCTCCTTGCCCTTACAAAACTAGCATGGCAGATCCTCAACTTCATCCTCAACTTTGCCCTGAAATGCTAATTTTCTATATGCAGGGAAGGTGCAAACACCACTACCTTGTGCAACCAGTCCAGTCCAGAAAAAAAACCTTGAGCGTTTGATTCCACTCAGCATATAAACTGGCCCCTAACACTATTTTGCTAATGCTGCTCATGATTAGGCCAGTGCTGGAAGGAACAGCGACTTCACGTTACTACCCAAGTTGTGGCATACCACTTATGGAATGCCCTCCGCAAGGAGGCTTGCCTGACACCTACGTTGTTATCTTTTCTGCACTAGGCAGAGATCTTTTTTTTTTCTCCCAAGCATTTTAGAGACCTAGTTCTAGGTTTGTATGGCTGTTCTATTTATTCCTGTGCTGTTTATTGTTTTGCACTGTAGTGTATTATGTTCTTTTAAGTCTTTGGTACTGTAGTTCATATTTTTAGCTGTGTGTATGATGTCATAGTCTTTTAACTGTTTGTAATCCGCCAGAGAACTTCAGTTATTGAGCAGATTAAAAATAGAATAAATCAATAATTCATCTCCAGAAAGGTCAGGTAAAGTTTTCCATGGCATGTGGATGAATGTAATTCACCTGCTAAATGTCTGCGGATTGAGCTGCTGTTAAAGCCACAGGAGCAGGGGGCACAGAAGAAAGAAAAAGTTGGCAAGCCTAAAATTGGGGGGAATTGTCAGCACAGGTAAGAGCCTTTTCTCTGGGAAAAATGAGAGCAATGAAGAAGCACCCTCTGGACTTTTCTCTCCCCGACCCCCCTTCTATTCTAGTCATCACCCCTATTTTCTTCCAGCACCTGCATCTGACATCTAGCAGTAACCTGTTACAATATGTTCAGTGGCAGAATGTTGCTGGAACTACCATTTGGCTGACATTATTTGCTTTGGCTATTGAAAGGGGATTTTTAATTTTTGCTGAAGGGCTGAGAAGGCTGGCTTTATTTCGAACTTCTTGAGTGAGGCTGTGGGCTCTCCCTCCCACACACACCCCGCCACTCACCCTTAAGTGATTCCTTCTTTTCCTTTCCCCTCCCTCCGTATATAAAATCCCAGTCCTTTTTCTCCTAACACTTCCTCTTTCCTGCTAGGCTGGGCTCCAACACCAGCTTGTTAGCTTTAACTGGAACGACTTCCTTTGAACTCGACTTGAATTAATGTCTCCATGGCAATGGGTCAGGGGCTTTGTCTTTCCTGGCCTGCCCTTCACCCCTCAGCAAGGGGTTTGAGGTGGAGTGAGGGGGAAGAAAAGAGAACGGGAGGGAGGCAAAAGGGCAGCACCTTGTCCAAACTCAGCCCCCTAGCAAAGGAACAATTGTGCGACACCTCTGGCGTTTGCCCAAATTCTGGCTTGCAAAAATGGAAAGGCCAGTGAATACTCCGCAGCAACTGTGTTCGTAAATTGCCACATTCAGGAGCAATGGTTTAGTGTGTGGATTGGGACATGAAGATGCCAGTGGAGGCTGGTGGCTCTGATGTCATTGGGGCAGCGAAACCGCTCTGAGTTTCAGTCAGAACCAGTCAGAACTCTAAAGGAGCTATCCAAGGTGCTTCCACAGAAGCATCTTGGATAGCTCCTTTAGAGTTCTGACTGGCTCTGACTGAAACTCAGAGCAGTTTTGCTGCCCCAATGACATTAGAGCCACCAGCCTCCACTGGAAGATGCCTGACTATTCACAAGGATGCAGAGGCGCTGTCAGGCCAGAACTCTAGGGCAGATGTCCAGGGTCCCATTCAAGGGAATGATCGGGAGGGCCCACAAATGCATTAGAACTAATGGCTTACTTCATTGCAAAGTGAGTGGTGTAATATGCATTGCCATCTAAAGACACACACAAAGTGGCTGGGTTCACACAACACACTAACCCACACTCAGTGGTTGAGTGTGGGTTGTTTTGAACCATGGGTTGTTTGTTGAACCATGGATTGTCTGAACCCAAGGCATTTTCTGTAGGGCAGTTTGTTAACCATGCAGTGTGGCTTGTTAATCACCCTGAACAACCCAAAAACAAATCACGGTTTCTCGAGGTGGCTTGTTTGAGAAAAATAAGGCACACCGCAAACTCAGTTTTGGAGAAACTCTCAGGGGTGTCAGGGTGGACACTGAGCCCATAGAATCCCAGAGTAGTTCTGATTCTGAGGAAGAGCAGTTGCTCCTGGGAGAGGAGCGCGCTCCTTTTTCCCAGGGCCAACAGCTGATGGAGATTCCTCCCACCAGCATTCCTAGCTTAGATAGCAGTCCTGGGAGTGACAGAGCACGGGAAGCAGTCTTGATGGACGCACGACACTGATGCAGAGAGCGGCGCCAAATGGAGGGCACGTAAAGGAGGCATAGTGCCCGGTTGGCGCGCAAACAATGGCTGCACCCAGAGGATCCAAGGGAAATGGGGAGGGACTCTCCCTAGTCCTTAAGTTCAGGGGTCTGCCAGTAATTCCCTTTCAAATGGGGACCAACTGTTCCAACTTAGGGCATAGGTATTCTGCTGCTCATATCTAGTTGCTAACGGTAGAGTTGTTAAGTTGTAAAAGAGGAATAAAGCTTTGAAAAGAATCCCTTTGTCTGTGTCTGGACTTGGCTACTGGATTAGACTGAGAGAGGCCTCCAAGGAGCCCTTGACAAGGGGCTGCATTCCAGTGGTGGGGCAGGCCAAAGGCAAAATGAACAGTGGGCCAATAATACAAAATCAGAACCAAAAATGCCATCATATTTTAGTTTAAAGTTCTTACTGCCAATGGCAAAACCTTAGGAGAGGCATTTCAGTGTTTTAGAAGCGGGGGGGACACACAAAAACTGGAAACCACCAAATAACTGGTGTTTGGGAAAAGGGGGTGTGGCCAAGGAAAGGGGGTGTGGCCATCTGGGGAACATCAGAGGGCCAGATTGGGACCTGAGGTTCCCCACCCCGAGCCTACAACCCCCTTTACCGGAGTGGTATGGGTAGGAGCCACACGAAACCGGTTCTCATTCCTTGGGGTATTGTATGGGTTTAGGGATGTGTGGAAACACACATACCCCTTGAAAATGCTGCAAGATAACATGGCTATTCTACACAAGTTTACTCAAAGTTAAGTCCCATCACATTCAATGAGATTTGATTCCATGTAAATAAGGATAATTATGCAGCCATACTGAAACCTTCTGGCTTCCCTCAGAATTCCTTGGGCATTTCACCTCAGGAGGAATCAGATTTACTTTGAATGTTGTTTTGGGTCTTAATCAGCTTTGACCTCTCAATCAATCCCAGAAAGATGTTAGACATTCACTGTCCTTCTGGCCTGGGGCAGGTGAGGGAGGATTTCCAGCCTTCCTTTCCACTTGGATTTGTCACTCAGTTGCATGGCCATATGAGAAAAACATGGGGTAGGAATGCCCTCTCAAGATCAGGGAAGATGCAATGAAAGATGACTTTGCGGGGTCATCTTTTGTCATTTTCTTTGCTTTGTTAATATCAGCCTTCTGCAGTTCTCATTATCCCTAGCTAACGTGGCCATTAGACATGCTGGCTGGGGATACCGAGATTTGTAGTCCACCCTATCTGGAAGGTATTGAATTGGAGAAGTCTGGTTTATATAGTGCCATGTTTGTGCCACTTTGGCCACATAATGAGAAGACAGGATACCCTGGAGAAGATGCTGATGCTAGGGAAAGTGGAAGGCAAAAGGAAGAGGGGCCGACCAAGGGCAAGATGGACGGATGATATTCTGGAGGTGACGGACTCGACCTTGGGGGAGCTGGGGGTGGCGACGGCCAACAGGAAGCTCTGGCATGGGCTGATCCATGAAGTCACGAAGAGTCGGAAGCAACTGAATGAATAAACAACAACAATGTTTGTTCCACTTTATAATGTACAAAGGGAGAGTCCCCCCCCAACCCCGGGGGGCTTAGAATTTGGAAGGCCCCCTACTGTTAACAAACAAAAAGCATTGTGCAGCTATACCATCTTTTCTGTCTTAACAGATTTTGTCCTGGTAAGAAAAAGACAGCTGTGGGAAAACACAGGAGGGCTACAAACAGAAGAAGATAACATCTGGAAACCCCCCCTCCCTAAAATTCTGAAAATGTGGCAGTGCAATTGTATAATAGAAGCCTCATCCTAGAAGTCCCTTGCAACTTGACACAGAAAAGACAACACAGAACAGGGAGAAGAATGGAAGAGAAGCTGAGAGCTGAGAGGGGAAGATGTGTTAGTTTCAACAACAAAGGGCACCTTAAAGACTAACAGATTTATTCCGGCACAAGCTTTCATGGACACTGTCCATTTCACAGATGCATGAAGTGTTAACTTCCAATTGGCAGATTTATATACACATGCTGAGGGGATGGTAAAAGTAAACTGTGTTGCTGGAGGGAATTGAAATGCAAAAAGTACAGACAGTGACAATTACCTTAACAGCTACCATTCACAAAACATTGTTGGGTGATAACACAGACATAATTGCAATGGTGAGCCAATTAACATATGTAGTGTGTCATTGTTGTTGTTGTTTAAAAAAGCCTTTGTCCATATTCAAACCACAGGAGAGAGAGTTGAATCTCTTGATAAATTGCACTTCAGAAATTTGTGCAAGAATGGCTCATTGACAGAGTGTCCTGGGAGACTGAAATGTTCCCCCACTCGTGTCTGAACATTATCCATTCCTGATGTCAGATTTGAGTCCATTTATTCTTTTACATAGAGACTGGCTTGTTTGTCCCAAGTGGAATGCAGAAGGGCATTGCTGGCAAATGATGGCATACATCATGATGAGCAGGTATATGAACCCCTGATGTTGCTGATGGCACTATAAGGTCCTATAATAGTGTTGCCAGAGTAGATATGGGGAAAGAATTGGCATCTGTGTCTGCCACAGTGTTACTTTCAGCTACACACACACACACACAACACCTGATTTTAGGCAAAAGGCTGAGATATTACACAGACTTAGGCTGCTTGCTTACAGTGGCATACAGGGATTTCATCCACCCTGACGACATCCCGCCCAGATTTGGACCAAAGTGACTTCACAGCAAAACTCAAAACCCTGCAGGTACTCCAAATCAAACAAGGGATCTTATTTTTCCTCCCTTGTATCTCTCACCCACCAGCCCATGAAATGTTCATGATGAGTTGACAAAGCCCCTCCCAACCCCATCACTGCAGTCAGCAGCCTCTTTCGTGCAGTCGCCATTCACTGCAACCTTTCTAAAAATGCCAGCACTGCCCTAGCCGCCTGAGGGAACAGTCTCAGGATAAAGGACTGCTTCATTTCATTCCATACATTTCTCCCACTCACATTTGGGGGCTTGCGTGATTTGACCGTTGGCAACAATTCTGTGTTTCTTTCCAGCCCGGAGGGACGTCTTTGTAAACAGACCTGTGGGTGGGGAAGAATGAGGCCCCATGGCTTTGCATGCTGGGTAATTCCTTGGAGCAATGCTATCCTCGTTATCTTTTTTAGGAGAGGTCGTAAACCTCCAACCCTGTGGGTTTTCCCTTCTTCCAACACATTTTTCTATCTACATTCTGTATCAAAGAAGCGGATATGGTAGAGTTAGGGTCCCTTGAAGTTCATCTAGTTCAAACCCTGCTCAGAGCAGGAAATCCCCACGAGATGGCTGCCCAGCCTCAGCTTAAAAGCCTCCAGCGAGAGAACCACCTGCACTAGCATCAGTAATTGGTTCCATTGTCAAACTGCTCTTACTGTTGAGAAGTCTCTCCTAATGTTCAGCTTAAATCTATCTCCTGTAACTCCTGCCATCTGGGACATCAGAGAACAAGGCTTTGCACTCTTCAGGTATTTGAATAGTACTCCCATATCCCCTCTCAGTTCTCTTCTCCAGGCTAAACTGACCCACCTCTTCCAACCTTTCTTCATAGGACTTGTTTTCCAAACCACTGCCTGCCTTCATTGCTCACATCCTCTGAACCCAGTGTCCTTCTTAAAGCGCAGCACCCAGAATTAGCACTAATTAGCATTATCTAATGAGGATTAGTGCATTTGCAAAAGTGCACATTAACACTAATGCACCAATGCATTTGTGCAAGTGCGAATTAACACAAATCCCCTCAGAAGTGAAAACCAGGTCCACAAAATCTGTGTGACTTGGAAAAAGCCAGTCCCCTGCAGAATCCACAGGTTGGATGTATAGAAATCTGAACTCATTGGAATCTATTGCAGATTTCTCCAACATAAACAGCAGAATGAGGTTTGAGGGGGTCCTCAGCAAAATGTGCTCTGGGGCCCCTGTGCTCATGGACTTCCCAATAAACTGGATACAGGACTACAGATGAAGTCTGACTTGTGCAGACTAAAGTGGAACTATTACTTCCCATGACTTGGAAACTATGGTTCTATTAATGCTATCTCAAATTGTGTTCACTTTTTTATTTGATTTTTTGCAGCCACCTCACATTCATGTTCAGCTGGCAATTGTCTACAATCCCAAGATCCTTTTCATATGTACTGCTGCCTAGTCAGGTATCTCCCATCTTATACTCCTGCATTTGATTTTTATTTGACTGCCGAAGCGAGGAACTTCGCATTGATCTCATGTTGAATTTCAGCTCAGTTTTCCATTCTATGAAGCTCATTTTTAATTTTATTCCTGAGGTGTCAACTATTTCTCCCGGTTTTTGTGATCTGAATATTTGATAAGAATTCCCACCACTATGGACAAAAATGTTGGCAAGTACCAAGCCCGGAACACCCCACTTGAAACTTCCCTTCAGTTTGATGATGAACGGTTGATGAGTGCACTTTGAGTATGGTTTTCCCACCAGCTGTGAATCCATCTGACAATATTATCATCTAGCCTGCGTTTAACCAGTGTTACTAATGAAAATATCATGGGGGACTTTGTCAGATGCTTTGCTGAGATTGAGATAAATGATGTCCACAGCATGAGCTTTCCCACAATCCACTAAGCTAGGAACCTAATCAAAGAAAGAGATAAAATGAGTCTGGCAGCATTTAGACTTGACAAATCCATACTGGCTTCACTGCACCAGTAACAAGATACTTACAAACTGACTCCTTTATCATCTGTTCTAGTATCTTCCCTACTATTGAAGTCAGACTGACCAGTCTGTAGTTTTTCAGATTCTCCTCTTTCCACCCTTCCTCTCCCCTCTTTTTGAAGATTGGGTCAACATTTGCCTGTCTCCAGTCCTGTGACACCTCACCCTTTCTCCAGGATTCCTCAGAGATGATAGCCAGATGTTTGGAGAATACATCAGCAAGTTCCTTTATTGTGCAATCCTATGGGGATAGGGGGCCACCTCCAAACTCGGAGGTGACCACCTATCCAATGCAGGGCTGGGGATGCACAGAGAGGATTGTTCCCTCCGCACTTCTCCTGCCCTGCATTTGCAGCTAGGCAGCCAATTTCGGCTGTCTAGCCACAGAAAGGTAGAGCGGCGGGGGAGGAGGCTGCTGGATGACGCATAGGATGCGTTGTACCGGCATTTCCGCCTTCCCCACCCCAGAACACCCCCCGTAATGCCCCGTTTTGGCTGCTCCACACTCCTCTTCCAAGCTCAGAGCATGAGGCTGTTCCACACTGCCGGCGAGGCAGCGCGGGGGGGTGGGGGGAAGGTCAGTTCTCTGAGGTCGGTTCCCAGAAAACCACATATCCTATCGCCATCTAGCCGCTAACTAGTGGCTATAGGATTGCTCCCCCAGTATCCTAAATGCAATTCATCTGGCCCTGAAAAATGGAGTTTATTTAAGGGAACTAGTATTTCCTTAACAACTCTGTGTCAGTCTTGAACTGCAATCATGACACCCTCACTAGTCATGCTTCTTATGTGAGATTGCACACAATTCCCCTTTGGGGAGAAGATGGGGGCGAGAGAGGGGTTGCACAGTTCTGTCTTGCTTGGTGACTCGTCCTGCCTTTCTATTCCTCATCTATGTCATTAAAAAAAAAAAAATCAGCACATCACTAAGCTTTTTGTGCAATCACGTTGGCCTTCGTTTAGATGTCTCCAATTTTTAACTTTTATTTAGAATTGTATGAAGAATAAAAGTGGATTTCTTTCTCTTTCTCCCAAGCATTCCGCTCAAAAATGTTGGCAGCACTGAAGGGGCTTAGATAACTTATGATATCAAGTCATATATAAGTAGTATAAATACATACATACATACATACATAAGGGCCTGCATCCTGATGTCTGACCTAGTCCCCCCTTGCCATGTGGTTGGGTCTGCAAGATGTCCCACAATGCCCCTGTCATAGCATCTCCTCGTGGCATTGTGGGAAGCCTGTGTTCAGGGGCCCACCAGAGCACATTTTTCTGAGGGGCCCCTCAAACCTGGGACTATTGTTTAGGGATGCCAGGGAAAACAGCAACAGATTCGAATCAGTTTGGATTTCTATGAATCCGACCTGCATATTCCTAAGCAGACCAGCTTTTTTTCGAAATCATGCATATTCTGCAGACTTGTGGACCTGTTTTTCACTTTTGAGGGAGATTTGCACTAATTCACACTTGTGTTGTTGCATTAGCGCATTCACACAAATGTGCACTTGTGTGAAATGTGCACTTCTGTGAAATGTGTGCTTGTGCAAATGCACTAACCCTCATTAAATGTGAATTCATGCTAATGCGCATTAAATAATGTGAATCTGTGCTGATGCGCATTAACTAACGCAAATTAGCACTTATGCGTGTTAGCGCAAATAGAACAACATTCTGGTTAAGAAAAAAATCCAATTCCATCAATGGGATTTTTAACAAAATCCATACATCCCTAATGCTGTTTGTAAGACCTGCCTGCTGATGCCTCCTCATTCTCTTAATTTCTGTTTCTGCTTTTCCCAACTCAGCTCCCTCAGGAAGGGCCCCTAGGTCAGAGGCTATCAATCTGGCTCCTACTTTTATAGGGCAGGGATGGGGAGGTACCTTTACTTGGAAGAGTCAAGTACATCCACTGCTTGATTTCCCAGGCAAATGATTCATCCCCTTGTTTTAAAGGCCCCATTTTCTTTGTATTTAAAACATATGCATGCACTGACTGGGAGTGCTTCTCAGCAGGCAGCTCAGAGAGCCACCAATCGAAAGGCACTGTGTGCAGCAATTTTGTCTTTCCCTCCTTAAAAGATTTTCTGTGGTACGGGAAAAAGAAAGATGGAAGAAGTGGTAGGAAAATACAGGAGGGTTACAAATGGAAGAGCTGGTCTTACAGCAACCGTAACATATACCACAGCAGGGACAGCAACGTCATCTGGGGCCCTTGTAAAATTCCTTGTGTTTGAGGCAGGGCAATTGCACAATAAAAGCCTTGTAGGCTGCTTCCAGACATTTCTAATTAAAAATGCTACCTCTTTGAAAGCACGCATATTGATGCAGTTTTTAAAAACCCACAGAGACAAAGGGCATCTCTACACCAGCCTAAAATCCTGCATTTAAAATGGGGCTTTCTGCTTCCATTTTAAATGCAAAACCACATCGACTCCCTTCCCCCCCCTCCGCTTCCTTTCCCCCCTGCCCTTCCCTGCTCCTTCTCCCTGTATCTGAGTCTTCCATGATCTTTCATTGATCTCGCTCCTATTGTTGCCCCTTTTCCTCTTTTCATGGAGGGAACTCAAGCGGAATACAATGGGGTAATTTGATAGCTCATTATCTGTGATCTATTTAAAAATGGAACAAAGGGCATTTAGTGCAGGAGACGCCCTGGAGATTCACAGAGTCCTGTAAAGGCCTATAGAGAGCCAGTGTGGTGTAGTGGCAAGAGTGTTGGACTAGGAGCTGGGAGATCTGGGTTCTAGTCCCCACTCGGCCATGGAAGCTCACTGGGTGACTTTGGGCCAGTCACGGACTCTCAGCCCAGCCCACCTCACAGGGTTGTTGTTGTGAGGATAAAATGGAGAGGAGGATGATAATGTAAGCCGCCTTGGGTTCCTTGCAAGAGGAAAAAAGGCGGGGTATAAATGCAATACAATAAATAAATAAATAAATAAATAGCCTACAAACTTCCATGAAGGAGCAATCTCAATCGCAGGATAAAAGCTCTCTGTGAAGAAAGCCAAAATATCCAGGGCAGCCCTAGAAATACAATCAGGACTGATGAATTTGCAAGAGAAGGAAGTAATCTCTTTTCCAAGCAAAGCCTGCCTGAAACTCAGAAATGAGCCTAACTTTACCTGTCTATCTGTCTCCCAGAGTAGCTGTTTTGGTCTGAGGCAGCCTCACTCTCTCCTCCCAGCCCCCTTCCTGTTCCTCCAGAGCCTTTGCAGCTGGATTAGCACAGCCATTCTCATTCCTGGTTAATGAGAAACTTCTGCACTTTGTCCCTTGAACTGGAGAGGCAGCCAGCGCTCATGTGACTACATGGCAGGAAGAAAGAGAAGGAAGGGTGAAGCAGGACGGCATTCACAAGGGCTCAAGCCCACAGCTTGATCTTAAAACCCATTTTCAATGCCGCGGTTCAGCCGCAGAATATTCATATATATCCATCAGTTCCCAACATTCTGACTCTTGGGCTTAGATTGCCAGAAGCCTGTTTGCAGGAAGGGGGGCAGGGGGGCTGCAATGCATCCAAAGCAGGGGAGGCAATTTGTCAGTCTCATGGCACTCAACCAAGATTGCTTCCACACTAGAAAATTTTTCTGGAAATTTTTTCCAGAAAATTTTTTTTCTGGAGTTGTCCTTTCTTCATTCACTTTTTACAGAGAATTCCAGATGATGACATTGCCAGATCATCTCAGACCAGTGTTCTGTCTCTTGTCCTCACACATCTTTTCTTCAGATCTGGTTTGCAGAGATGTGCTTGGTAACAAAGCACAATTGCAAAATGAGACTGTCAAGGCAAGGTGCTGTTAAAGCTTTTAGGGGCTCCTGTGCCTTTAATTAGGCACTTCCCCTTTGCAGATTCAGTCCGTTTTATTGCTTTGGTTGATCTGAGGGATAAGTAATGAATAGTATCTTAATTGCCACTTGAATGAGCCTCTCTTATGATCAGTTTCTCAGAACTATCTTGCTATTTTAAAAGAAAGAAAGAAAGAAAGAAAGAAAGAAAATGCAAGGAAGCCAGTAGTGAAAGCCTCTTTTTAATTACTGTAAGAACAGAAACAAAATAGGCAATTAAGAGAAGCCATTCAGGAACAATAGAGAGGCTAATCACCCAGTCTCAATGAACAGGAAGCAATGGCATGTGCAGGACTATTTGACTAACATTGGAAAGGACCTTTACCGAATGTGCAAATAAGCAATATAGCAGAATCTTGGCCAAGAGGAGGAATCGCTGAATAATATAGGGCTACATTAAGTGCTTGTGGGGAACCTCCATTAACATTCTATTTTCAGCTGATGGTGGGGTGGGGGGAGAATGACTCAGCAACACTAAGGCACCCCACACAAACTGGGAATGGTAGTTTTATGAAAGATCCCAGTTCCCATGCTACTTTGGGCTTTTCTGCACAAGGCTGTTAACCCACTGCATCTGCTTTCAGTTTTGTCACAGAATTGAGATGAGAGTACTACACAAACAGCATTTCCTTTTCTGCTTTTCCACTACTTAACCTCTAGGTGGCACTATGGTATAGTGGGATAGTGCAAATATACAAGCGGGAAACGTGCTTTCTTTCAGTTTCTACTGCGTTTTCCGCACTCTAAAAAAAAACTCATCAAAAGTGCTATTTAAAAACAGACGTGAAACTGGAGGGTCAAGACATCAACTAAAGAACCTGCAAACAACCATGATTAGAAATCATGTTGTTGTTGTTCAGTCGTTCAGTCGTGTCCGACTCCTCATGTAGAAAAGCTCTTAGTATTAACCCACAAAAGTGAAACCAGTTTCAAAGCAGTTTTAATTTGTGATGTAGATGTTCCCTAAGATGCCAACTCACTTGTAATAGCTTAAACGTCTCATACAATAGGATTCCCATAAAGCAGTGCCTGAAGCAGGGTGGCTGCTTATGCCTTTCCAAAGAGGAGGAAATGCATTACAAAAACAAGAGGACAAAAGAGGGCACCAATTTGCATAACTGCATAGCTACATAACGTACATGCATAGCTGCAAATTTAGAAATTATTATGATTTCAATAAAAATATAATACATCTCACCATAGTCAAGAAGACTGACCAGGTGAGCTGTGTGCCTACTCAGTCTGCTCTGCTGTCCAGATGCGAAGTGCTGATAGTCAACATCAAGGCCCCTGTGGCTCTCCCTCCTTATGGTTCTTTGGCTTTAATCCAGACTTGGACTGGACAGCCCATTATATAGAGGACACCTTCAAAACAGAGGACTGTTCCCCAACAGCTCTCCAAAATAGAGGTCTGTAAAGTAGGACACCTGGCCACCATAGGTCCTGAAGTAGGTTGGGAAAGGAAGTGAGATGGTAGGCCGGACTCAGTTATGTTTCCTTGCCTGAAAAGGAATGGAATTCAACATTATCCCACCCAACTTCATTAAAGTTTTGCATTGGTGCATTTAATTAAATGCAGTTGATTGGTGATGTGGGCAATTAATCAACTGAAAAAGAAAATCATCAGGCATTTGAAGCATGTCTTGACCTCCTCTTTCCAGGCTCCCCCTTCCCATCGGGGCAAGAAAGTGGTGTGGGAGGGTGGGGCGGGATGTGGGGAGATGAAGCAACAGGCTACTGAGCCAGTTGTGAAACTCTCATGGGAATTGGTGAAACTGACCCCAAGCGCACAGCTGCATCCCATAAAGCAGGTCTGTTAAAGGCCTCCTTGTCTCCAAGCAGACCTCTCTGAGTCGCAAACCCGGCCTCAGCTTGCCGGTAAAAGTAGAATAGCTTATGGTTTTGATTGTCACTGGCGGAAGAAAAAAGAATCCTAGCTTTGGAAGAACTGAGAGGGGGGCAGGTGGAGGGAGGGAGAGAGGGAGAGAGGGAGGGAGGGAGGAAGGAAGGAAGGAAGGAAGGAAGGAAGGAAGGAAGGAAGGAAGGAAGGAAGGGCAAAACTTGGAAAACCAGGACAGAGAACTGAAAAGATGGGGGTTTATTCTTCTTTTTAATAATGGACCTTGGGAAAAATTACTGGAAGTGGGAAATATTATTGAAAATCTTGTTGCTATTCCTGGCTGTATGCTGAGGGGGTGATGGGGGGAGAAGAGGAGGTAAACCTGGCAGAAGCTGGTTTCCTTCTTCATCCTTGTGTTCTATCAATCCCCCGGCAGGAGCTTTGGCACCAAGGCCAGCCAAATGGTGATGAAGGGCTTTTGCACTCCAGCTCCAAAATGCCACATCAGCAGCAGCAGCAGCAGCAGTGAGGGCCACGAGCCACCGAGCCGCGTGGTGATTGTAATGAAGAACAGATTGTCTCCTGGCCAGTTTCCAGAGCCCTCCCAAGCACGGTGAAGCAAAGTCCTTGGGCTTGGATACAGAAGAAGCACAGGCGGCAGGGGGGTGGGGGGACTGGTATTGTTTGGAGGATGGAGGGAGGGAAAGAAGAGTTAGATATCAAGTTAGGTTGGGCCCCAGGCATATGCGGAGGGCAGGGGGCGATGGAAGTATATCAGAAGCCAGCAAGGATGAGCGACTGTACAGAACCTGTCTTCAGAGGCTTACTTTTTTCCAATCACCGGCTGGCTGGATTCTTGGCAGCCCGCAACACAATTTATAACGACAGAGAGAAAAAATGTGAACTTAGATCAGCGATCAGTCAGTAAAACAAACACTTGGGCCTGGAACAGAATCAGATGAGTCCCTCCCACTCACAGTCAGTTAACCATGCAACAGCTAGACTGAGGGAAACCTTTGGATGGAACTTGGATCCTTGATGAGATTACTAGTTCAAGGTCTGTATGCCACCCACCTCACTGAATGTCAGAAGCTGGCAAAGGGCCACATGTATATCACAGGCTGGGTTGGGCAAGGAAGACCTGAATTCAAGCCCTTCCTCAGCCATGAAGTCCCTCTTCATCCACGTCTTTGTCCAGTCCCACTTTCTCTCAGCCTAACCTACCTGAAAGGGTTGTTGTGAGGAAATAGCTCCATGAACACCAGCCTGGACTCTTCTGATAAAGGCAGGGCACAACTGTGATTAATAAATTATTATTATTATTATTATTATTATTATTATTATTATTCAGGAGAAGGTGCAGAAAAGGGTAAAACCCAAATGATCAAGAAGGCAAAGCAACTTTTCAAGAGAGAAAAAGACAACTCTGGGTGATACAATGAACAGAGCGTTATAAAATTATGCATCATGTGGGGAAAGTTAGACAGACGTTTTTCTCCTTCTGCAGATTGCATGATATCAGATGGGTTGGCCATACCCACCTGATGTCATCTGCTCCCTGGCCAATGCACCCAGTCAGTCCTCCAAATAGAACACCTGAATAGGGCTTCTTATGATGCTAGAACTGATGGACAGGAGATTCAGGGCAACCAAGAGAAAGGTCTGATGGCTGCAAGTACAGATGGATTTAAAAGGGAATTAAACAACTTCACGGAGGATAAGTCTATGAAGGGTTATTAGTCATGATGACTCTATGCACAGTCCAGGTCAAGAGGCAGGATGCTGCTGTACACCAGCTGCCGGAAGCAACATCTGGTGAAGCTGCGGCCAATGCTGGCTCCAGATTTGTGGAAGGGCTTTTCTATGGGCCCTCTTCCTCCTCGTCAAGGCCCCACTGCTCACCCACTTGCCCTCCCCCCAGGCCCAGTTTGCACAACCACTCAATGCGAGAGCACAAGGGAAGTGGAGGCTGTTCCTCCATTTCCTCCTCCTCCTCGCTTGCAGGTGATCAGGCAGTGACAGCAGGGGCCTAGTCAGGTGCCCAAGGATGCCTAGCCCTGATGCCGGCCCTGGCTATTGACCTCATGCCCCTCTAGTGGGCTTTCCAAGACTAGGAAGTCCACAAGAGAAATTCTTTTCCATTCATTTTTTATCAGGATTTACCCAGTTCACTGCTTCCAGACCAAACATGGACTCGGACGCAATCTGCAGTCAAGGTCCGAACATTTCCAAGCTTACAGTGTAATTTGTAGGGGGGCCCAAAAAAGGTGTTCGATAGCATGCGTGTATTTGAAAACTGTGCTAGAAAAGATGTGTACTTTTGAAAAATGCACACAAAGGTGCTTTAATCAATGGGAGAAGAATGCGTACGTTTCAAAGATGTGCATAATTGATGTGTACATTTGGAAAAATACGCATGAAAATATGCAGGGATTTGCATGTGGAAAGAAAAAAACCCAAAGCTCACAATCAGATATGGACTTCAGTCAGGTCCAGCTTCGAGATGGAATTCAGAGAACTTCGGCGAGCTCATTTTGCTGATTCTCACATTCCTGCCCACAAGGTATCTGGTTGGTCCCTGTGGGGTGCAGGACCCTGGATTAGGTAGACAGTTGCTCTGATCCAGCAGGACTCTCCTTATGTTCTTATGTCCATAATATGATTTTTTAACTATTATTATTTATTTACCATATTTATATACCACTCCACATCAAAGATTCTGGAGCAGTGGACAAGACAAAAGAATAAAACCCCATAATTAAAACAATTAAAACATTTTAAAAGAATGGATTCTGAACATAATAAACCATGGCTGGTCATGCAAGGAAGCCCTCTCGAAATAACTATGTGTTCAGGAGGTGCCGAAAGCAACACAATGTTGGTGCCTGCCTGACCTCCAAAGGCAGAGAATTCCACAGGAAGGGGGCCACTATGCTGAAGGCTCCGTTCTGGGTGGACTCCAACCAGGCCATGGGTCCATATGGATCTCCAGGGACATGCCTTCCGATGACCTTAGTGACCAGGCAGGTTGGTAAAGAAGAAGGTGCTCTCTCAGGTATCCTGGTCCCAAGTTGTTTATATGGTGTTTATATGATGAGGATACAGTTTTTGCTCTGGCTTACAGTCTGTTTAAAAAAAAGACAGAGGTAGAAGGGAAGAGGAAAGTGGCATTTGTTCGTAGGAATGGGATCGATAGAGTCAGGTAATTTGGGTATGTTCTTGGCATCACTGCTCTCTACCAGCTTCTATTCAACCTCACTGGCTTCCCACTGTGTGCTGTAGTCATCCTAGTTGCAAGGTTCCCATTTCCCACCTCTGAATGCAATCGGTCCAATGCCTCTCAGTCATCCAGATCGGTTGGCCAGATATTAATGTCTTCCCACATTCTCACACTGCTGGAACTCAGAATTAATCTCTCAGGTTAATTCTCCTTTTTGGCCAACACCCACTTGGTAAGGCAAGGTCAGCAATGATGATTCAGCACACCAGCAAGAAGTTGGCTGTTACCTAGGGGACAAATGGGTGGGCAGTTCCTTCTCAGTGGCTCAGAGAGCAGCCATATGTGCAAGGGCCCATGAGCTTGAGGTGCGTATATCCCCCTTCAATGGTTCCAGTTTGGCTTGTGTCCTCTGCAACTGCTATTGGTGAATTCCTAACAGATGGCAGCAGGCTCAGGTCAGGTGTCACCAGGTGGTGAAAATGGCTGGCATGAGCTTTGCTGCTCCACAGTGCCACCTGGAAGATGGAAGGAAGTGAGACTGCTGCTGGCCAGCCTAGAGGTACCAGGCAACCTTGGAAGCCAGTAGGGGCCTTGCTGGCCTTCTATAAGAACTGTCTTAAGCTTGGCTCACCTGTCTGAGCAACTGGTCACTAAGAGTCACCGTACAGACTCCTGTGCCCTCACCTTGCTTCGTCTCACCCAGTCTCACCTCTGCTGCCTTCTGGAACCCAACCATCAACCTGTCTTGGACCACATTGCCTGCCTCTCGCCCTTTGGACCCTCAGATATCACTTCGGGACTTACTTGATACCTGCTGTGGACCATCTCATTTGCCTCTGATCCTACACTGGGCCCCAACACCCCAATTTAAATAGCAGGAACACATGGGATGGGAGGACCACATAATAAGTTCCCACACCAGAACAGCCCCTGCCTGGACACTGCAGAACTATCAAGGATGCTTCCAGATGAGACTGGTTTGGGGGGGGGGGGGGTTTGCACCCTCACAAAATTCACAAAATTTTACAAGGGTCCGGATGAAGTCATCTTCCACTCGCCATTTCCAAGTTAAAAAAAAAAAAAAAAAACATGATAGGCTACGTAAACATTTACGTAGCCTATCACGGCTAAATTTTAAAAAACACCGTGATAGGCTACGTAAATGTTTACGTAGCCTATCACGGCTGACTGCAGGGACGCAATTTGTGCACCCGGCCAGCCAGGATTCAGGGGGGAGGGACAGAGTGCCTCCCCCCCTGGCCAGAATTTTTGGGGGTAGGGACGGAGTGCCCCCCCAGCCAGAATTTCGGGGGGAGGGACGGAGTGCCTCCCCCCCACCGCGAATCAATTTCGTGAGAAGGTAAGTCACTTTCGTACATCCCTACCTAGACCTTACCACAGAGATGGCCCCAGGAATTTTAGTGTCTGGGTAGAAGCTCTGGGCAGAAACTCAGCCTTGCCAAAATAGTACCCTCCAGATGTTTAGGACTGCAACTCCCATTGATCATGCTGGCTGGGGCTGATGGGAATGGAATTCCAAAACTTCTGTAGGGCACCAGGCTGGGGAAGGTTGCTCTATATAGCAACCCCCAGGGTGGTAAGAATATAATACTAAGCAAATATTACCTGAGGGTCCAAAGCGTGACAGGCATGCAATTTGGTTAAAGACAGGTTGATGGTTGGGTTCCAGATACTATCCTGGCCTTCAGTGCAACCCCCCCCCCAAAAAAATTCTGCTTTCTGAGATTAGCCACTTTGCCTTGCCTAAGAATAGGACCAGCCCTGTGCATTCACCATCATTGCTGAAGACAGCACAAAGTCTCTACTTCCGCCACCTCTCTAAACACTGGGGAGCAGCTTTCGATGGCAGTGCATACCCTTCCCCCACCCAAAGAGATTATAAACAGCAGTTATAAACTCTAGGCCCAGTTCCACACTTTCCTTTCACTGTTTTCTGGCACAAACAGGCTCTCTTCTGGCTTCTGAGCCATCAACAGACCTCCCAGAATTTTTCCAAGGGAAACTCTGTAGAAATATTTAAGTTGCTGCGCAGCACGAAGGCTTCTAAACAGACATCCCGGAGCTGGCTGAACCGCCCAGAGTCCCATCTGCTGCAGCAGCAGCAGCAAGCAAAGAACATTCCTGGTCACTGTGACAGACAAGGAGTTTGAGTGGGTCCCAAGAATGGTGAGCGCATCCCATTCCTCGCCCTCATTAAGGAACCATAATCCCTCTTTAGCCGGCTGAGAAGGTGACAGTGGAGGTATACAGCATGCGCTGGTCTTGGCTACCTGCCCTCAATTTGCTGATTACATCCTAATGATTCTTTTGGCCTTGGCGCCTAATCCACACCACATTTCATTTGGGAAGAGAAACGGTCTGCTCATAAATCTTCGCTGGCCTCGGCAGCGGGGGTTGAGGTCTGAGGTCTGCACCCAGATGAACCAAAAAGAGTACGACCAAATTGATTTGCAACCTGACTGCTTTTAAAAAGCTTTGCAGGGGAGGTGGGCTTTGAGGAGGGCGAAAAGGGGGTGTCATCTCTCCCCCAGTTTAGCTCCCATGTGATGATTCACAGCCTTCATTTCATGCCAGCTCCTTGGTTCAACGCTCCCAGGGACTTAAAAATCATAAATGAGCCTGTGTCCTCAGCGAGCGTAGTACCTACGAAATAAGGGATGTGATAGAGCAGCCTTTGCCAATGTGGTGGCCTCCAGATGCACTGTACAACAACTCTCATCATCCTTGGCTATTGGACAGGCTGGCTGTGGCTGATGGGAGTTGTAGTTGAACACATCCAAAGGGCACCATGTTGGTGAAGGCTAAGGAAGAGTTTTCTACCATTACAGTTGGTGTGCACAGAATCATGGGCAAAGGAATTTCTCTCTCAAAATACTACAATTTGGGGTCACCCAACTGATTGGCAGTAGGCTCAGAATGGACAAAACAAAGCCCAGGGTGGTGTAGTGGTTAGAGTGTTGGACTGGGAGGCCTGGGTTCTAGTCCCCACTTGGCCATAAAGCTCATTGAGCGATGTTGGGCATAACGCTGAGTCTCAGGTAAACCTACCTCACAGATGAAATGGAGATACTGAGGGCCGTGTAAGCTGCCTCGGGTTCCTTGCAAGAGGGGGGAAAAGGCAGGATATAAATGTAATAATAAATAAATAAAAACATTCCACACAATGCATAATTAAGGCTGCAATTAGTGAATGAGCCTCACAGAACACACTAGGCCTCACTTCCAAGCCAATGTGACCAGGATTGTGCTGTAACTTGACTACCAGAAGATGTCATTACGGTCACTAGCTTAAATGACTTTTAAAAGGATTAGACGAAATGGAGGAGACAGATGGGTGGATCAAGAGCAACTATTGATCCCAATAGCTGAATGCCATTTCTGGGTACATATGCATGTATTTATTTAATTCATTTCTATACACCCAATAGCCAAAGCTCTCTGCAACTGGAGTGGTGGTTGTGGTGGTGAGAGGAAGGCAGTTGCCTTCATGCCCTGCCTCTGGGCTTCCCAGAGCCATTTGGTTGTCCACTGTGAGAAATCAGATGCTGGACTAGATGGATCTTTGCACTGATCTTTGTATCTTGTGCTCTGATATCCCTTTGGGGTTTTTTTTGGTTTTTTTTTAAGGTGACTGACCTTTGACAAGAGCATTGCTATAGTTGGGGTGGAGGGAAGGGTCAGCTATTCACAGCTGTGTAGGTGTGCATTGAAAAATAGCATCCCCAAAAGATTAAATGGCTACCCATCCAGCCTGGTCAACAATGGTCAGCAACTGAAGGACAACCCCCTGCCCACAAATCCTCTCCCTCCCCCCCACTTCCACACAAGGTGAAGGTTGGGAAGAAAGGTTGCTAAACTGGTTAGGAACACAGGAAACTGCCTTATACTGAGTCAGACCCTGGATCCATCGAGCCCAGTATTGTCTACACTGACTGGCAGCAGCAGCAGCTCTCCAGGGTTTCAAGCAGGTGTTTTTCCACTCCTATCTGGAGAAGCCAGGGATTGAACCTTCTTCATGCAAAGCAGATGCTCTGCCACTGAGCTACAGCCCCTCCAGTACAGGCTGGAGCCACTCCCACTGACATGAGTCAGTATAGCACTCCACCTGTCCACACAGAAATAACTAGTGCAGGGACACTGCAATAAACAGAAAGGCCAACATAAAATGGGTCTGAAAAATGCTGCAATAGAGAGGCAGGAATCACATGAGGGCAATGAGCTGCTGAGTGTGTCATGTGCCATGTGAATGAGCCAGATATGACAGTAATGGGAAAACAAAAAACAAAAACACACACACAGGTGTAGACTGGCCCTGTGTCTTGTTGTTCAGTCGTTCAGTCGTGTCCGACTCTTCGTGACCCCATAGACCATAGCACGCCAGGCCTTCCTGTCCTGCGCTCTCTCCCGGAGCGTGCTCAAGTTCATATCCATTGCATCAGTGATGCTATCTAGTCATCTCATCCTCTGCCGTCCCCTTCTCCTTTTGCCTTCAGTCTTTCCCAGCATCAGGGTCTTTTCCAGAGAGTTTTCTCTTCGCATTAGGTGGCCAAAATATTTCAGCTTCAGCTCCAGTATCTGACCTTTCAATGAGCACTCAGGGTTGATTTCCCTTAGGATGGACTGATTTGACCTCCTTGCAGTCCAAGGAACTCGTAAGAGTCTTCTCCAGCACCACAGTTCGAAAGCATCAATTCTTCGGCGCTCAGCCTTCCTTATAGTCCAGCTCTCACAGCCATACATTACTACTGGGAAAACCATAGCTTTGATTAGACGGACTTTTGTCGGCAAGGTGATGTCTCTGCTTCTTACTATGCTGTCTAGGTTTGCCATAGCTTTCCTCCCAAGGAGCAAGCGTCTTTTAATTTCATGGCTACAGTCACCGTCTGCGGTGATCTTGGAGCCCAAGAAAGTAAAATCTGTCACTGCTTCCATTTCTTCCCCTTCTATATGCCAGGAAGTGATAGGGCCAGATGCCATGATCTTCGTTTTCTTAATGTTGAGTTTCAACCCAGCTTTTGCACTCTCCTCTTTCACCCACAACAAGAGGCTCTTTAGATCCTCTTCGCTTTCTGCCATTAGGGTGGTATCGTCTGCATATCGGAGGTTGTTGATAATTCTCCCAGCAATCTTAATTCTGACCTGTGATTCATCCAACCCAGCATTTCTCATGATGTACTCTGCATATAAGTTAAATAAGCAGGGTGACAATATGCAGCCTTGTCGTACTCCTTTCCCAATTTTGAACCACTCAGTTGTTCCACGTCTGGTTCTTACTGTTGCTTCTTGACCCTCGTACAGGTTTCTCAGGAGACAGGTAAGGTGGTCTGGTACTCCCATCACTTTAAGAATTTGCCACAGTTTGTTGTGATCCACACAATCAAAGGCTTTAGCGTAGTCAATGAAGCAGAAATAGACATTTTTCTGGAATTCTCTTGCTTTCTCCATGATGCAGCGAATGTTGGCGATTTGATCTCTAGTTCCTCTGCCTCTTCAAAACCCAGCTTGTACTTCCGGTAGTTCTCGGTTCGCATACTGCTGAAGCCTAGCTTGTAGGATTTTGAGCATCACCTTGCTGGCATGTGAAATGAGCGCAATTGTGCGGTAGTTTGAACACTCTTTGGCATTGCCCTTCTTTGGAATTGGAATGTAAACTGATCTTTTCCAGTCTTGTGGCCATTGTTGAGTGTTCCAAATTTGTTGGCATATTGAATGCAGCACTTTAACAGCATCATCTTTTAGGATTTTAAATAGCTCAGCTGGAATGCTGTCATCTCCGCTAGCTTTGTTGTTACTAATGCTTCCTAAGGCCCACTTGACTTCACTCTCGAGGATGTCTGGCTCAAGTTCAGTGACTGCACTATCATGGCTATCAGGGACATTAAGATCTTTCCTGTATAGTTCTTCTGTGTATTCTTGCCACCTCTTCTTAATCTCATCTGCTTCTGTTAGATCCCTGCCTTCTTTGTCCTTTATCATGCCCGTCTTTGCACAAAACGTTCCCTTGAGATCTCCGATTTTCTTGAAGAGATCTCTAGTCTTTCCCATTCTGTTGTTTTCCTCGATTTCTTTGCATTGTTTATTTAAGAAGGCCTTCTTGTCTCTCCTTGCTATTCTCTGGAACTCTGCGTTCAGTTGGGTATATCTCCCCCTTTCTCCCTTGCTTCTCGCTTCCCTTCTTTCCTCAGCTACTTGTAAAGCCTCATCAGACAGCCACTTGGCTTTCTTGCATTTCTTTTTCTTTGGGATGGATTTCGTTGCTGCCTCCTGAACAATGTTACGGACCTCCATCCATAATTCCTCAGGCACTCTGTCTATCAGGTCTAATCCCTGAAATCTATTCCTCACCTCCACTGTATATTCATAAGGGATATGATTTAGGTCATACCTGAATGGTTTAGTGGTTTTCCCGACGTTCTTCAATTTAAGCCAAAATTTTGCAAGAAGCAGCTCATGATCTGAGCCACAGTCAGTTCCAGGTCTTGTTTTTACTGACTGTATAGAGCTTCTCCATCTTTGGCTGCAAAGGACATAATCAATCTGATTTCGATATTGACCATCTGGTGATGTCCATGTGTAGAGTCGTCTCTTGTGCTGTTGGAAAAGAGTGTTTGCTATGATCAGCGTGTTCTCTTGGCAAAACTCTATTAGCTTTTGTCCTGCTTCATTTTGTACACCAAGGCCATGCTTGCCTGTTATCCCGGTGATTTCTTGACTTCCTACTTTAGCATTCCAATCCCCTATGATGAAGAGGACATCTTTTTTTGGTGTTAGTTCTAGAAGGTGTTGTAGGTCTTCATAGAATCGATCAACCTCAGCTTCTTCAGCATCAGTGGTTGGGGCATAGACTTGAATTACTGTGATGTTGAATGGTTTGCCTTGGATTAGTACTGAGATCATTCTGTTGTTTTTGAGATTGTACCCCAGTACTGCTTTTCCCACCCTTTTGGTGTCTATGAGTGCTACTCCATTTCTTCTAAGGGATTCTTGCCCACAATAGTAGATATGATAAGTGGGCAAGAATCCTTTAGAAGAAATGGAGTAGCACTCATAGACACCAAAAGGGTGGGAAAAGCAGTACTGGGGTACAATCTCAAAAACGACAGAATGATCTCAGTACTAATCCAAGGCAAAGAGGCTAAGAGGTAAGTGGGTTGCAGGAAGCCCAGGGCGCTGCCCTTTATCCTTCTGACTGGCTGTGAGCTCACCAGGAGCTTCTGAGAGCTCCAACTGAATTGGAGGGGTGTGGCCTGAGTACTCCCAGCAGCTGACTGGGCGGGAAGCTTCAGTCTGTTTCCCGCCTCCCAGCTGAGCAGAGCAGAGCAGAGCAAGCTGCTCCAGCTGGTCCAGGGACTACAGAAGCAGGCAAGCTTCCAGAGAGCGGGCGAACAGAGCAAGTGAACAGGGGGAGCAAACAGGAGTTGGCCAGGGGAGTTCGGCAGGGGAGGTCAAGGGGGAGGCCCCTAACATTTTTTTTTTTAACTAACTTTTTCCCATTTATTTGTCTTGTAACACACACTTCCACACCAGTGGGACTCTGCTTTTAACCTCTACTGAGTAGAGGAGCAGGCACAGGCTAGTCTAGAACAATCACAAAGCTAGACACAAAAAGGGAAAAGGGGCTATGGAAGGACAAGACTCTCCAGTGGTGGTGACCTGCAAGGTGTGTGCAATGTTTGTTTTCTTGCCTGAGAACAACATGGCCTACACCTGCAACAAGTGCAAGTTGATCACGCTGCTGGAGGAAAAAGTAAGTGGACTGGAGCGGCGACTGTCGACCCTCCGGGGAATAAGAGAACACGAAGAGTTCTTGGACAGAATGGGGGAACTACAGCAGCAAAGGGCAGACCAGAAGCTTGAAGAGCAACAGCAAGATGAGGCAGAAGTGGGAAATGCTGAGGAGAAGAAAAATGGAGTAGAGGATACTCCTTGGAAAACGGTGACAGTTAGGAGAAGAAGAACTAGACGCCACTCTGCACCAGTGGAAGCGGTGGAGCTGTGGAACCGATTCCAGGTACTTGCAGATGAGACTGGAGGACAGCCTGCAGAGGAAGAATCACAGGGGAACCTGCATGAGAGTGAGCAAGAGGCTAAAGGTCAGTCAAACAGAGGCGATGAAACCCAGGCCTACAAGAAGAAGAAGAGAAGAGTGGTAGTAGTGGGAGACTCCTTGCTGCGTGGGATCGAGACCCAAGTATGTCGCGAAGACCCGTGGACTCGCCAGGTATGTTGTCTCCCGGGAGGACAGATTAGAGACGTGACTGAAAGGTTGCCTGCACTCATAAAGCCCACTGACAGGTATCCCTTTCTTCTCATCCATGTGGGAACAAATGATACCGCCAAGCGGAGCTACGAAGAGATCACGTCAGACTTTGAAGCTTTGGGAAGGAAACTCAAGAACTTTGGGGCCCAGATAGTTTTCTCATCCATCCTTCCAGTAGTTAGAAGAGGGATAGAAAGGGAACGAAAAATACTCCGGGTGAATGACTGGCTACGAAGGTGGTGCCGACGAGAGAGATTTGGATTCTGGGACCACGGGCTATACTTCCTGGAAGATGGGCTGTTGGCTAGGGATGGGTTGCACCTCACAAAGGCTGGGAAGAATGTGTTTGGACACAGCATGAAGAACTTCATCAGGAGGGCTTTAAACTGAATCCTACGGGGAAGGGAGATGTAATGTTGGGGGTAACAATGGACATAGGCGCATGCACTGCAATGGAGAGAACAGCGCTGATAGCGCCCAATAATAGTCTTCAGACACATGTAGGAAGAAAGCCAGACTATGAAGCACATGGTCTTCGATGTCTATATACTAATGCCCAGAGTATGGGAAACAAACAGAATGAACTTGAACTCTTAATACAGGAGGGAAATTATGACTTGATAGGTATAACTGAGACTTGGTGGGATGACTCTCATGACTGGAATACAGCAGTTGAAGGATATAACTTGTTCAAAAAGAACAGGAGGAACAGAAAGGGAGGCGGGGTTGCACTGTATGTGAAAAATACATATCTCTGCACAGAAATACAGGAGGAGGAGCTTGGTAGCCCCATCGAGAGCATCTGGGTTGAAATAAATGGAGCAAAGAATAAAAGGAACCTGGTGGTCGGAGTCTACTACCGGCCACCCAATCAAGGAGAAGCCAAGGATGAAACTTTTGAAAAGCAAATAGCCAATGTTTTAAGGAAGCATGATGTAGTAGTAATGGGGGACTTCAATTTCCCCGATATTTGTTGGGAGACAAATTCTGCAAAACATGGCCCCTCCAGGAAATTCCTGACTTGTGTGGCGGATAACTTCCTCCTACAGAAAGTAGAGGAAGGAACTAGAGGATCGGCTATCCTTGACTTGATCCTAACCAACAGAGATGACTTAGTGGATAAAGTAGCAGTTACAGGAACTCTGGGGGAAAGCGACCATGTTGTACTTGAGTTCTTGGTTCTAAGGGAAGCAAAAGCCGAGTGTACTCAAACGCGTACCCTGGATTTTAGGAAAGCTGATTTTAATAAACTCAGAACAATGATCAGTAAGGTCCCATGGCAAACAATGCTAGCGAGAAAAGGAGTCCAAGATGGGTGGGAACTTTTAAAAAAGGAAATTCTCAAGGCACAATCACAAACCATTCCAACAAGAAGAAAAGGTGGAAGACAACAGAAGAAGCCAATGTGGCTTCACAAAAAGCTTAGGGATGACCTGAAAACAAAAAAGGACACATAAAAGAAGTGGAAAGAAGGCCAAGTAACAAAGGAAGAGTACAGGCAGGTAGCACAGAATTGCAGGGATGGCGTCAGGAAGGCTAAAGCGGAGAACGAGGTGAGGTTAGCGAGGGATGCTAAAAACAACAAAAAGGCTTTCTTCAGCTACGTGCATAGTAAAAGGCAGAGGAAAGAAATGGTTGTTCAGCTATTAAATAAGGATGGCAAAATGATAACAGATGACAAAGAAAAGGCAGAGGTGCTCAATTCCTACTTTGGCTCAGTCTTCTCCCAAAAGAGGGTCTATGACCCCCCTGGCAAAGGCGAAGTACAGGCTGAAGGGGCAGGATTGCAGCTTGAGATCGACAGGCATATGGTCAAGGAACACCTCATTACTTTGAATGAGTTCAATTCTCCAGGGCCAGATGAACTGCATCCTAGAGTAATAAAGGAACTGGCAGAAGAACTCTCAGAACCGCTGTCTATTCTCTTTGAGAAATCATGGAGGACCGGGGAAGTGCCAGATGACTGGAGGAGGGCTAACGTTGTCCCTATCTTCAAAAAGGGTAAAAAGGAGGAACCTGGGAACTACAGACCAGTCAGTCTGACATCAATCCCTGGGAAAATTCTGGAGCAGATCATAAAGCAATCCATCTGGAAGCACCTTGACAACAATGCCGTGATTACTCGAAGCCAACATGGATTTGTCAAAAACAAGTCCTGCCAGACAAATCTGATCTCATTTTTTGATCAAGTCACCTCCCTTGTAGACCGTGGGAATGCTGTAGACATCATATACCTCGACTTCAGCAAAGCTTTCGACAAAGTGCCCCATGATATCCTGATGAGCAAACTTGCTCGAAGTGGGCTAGATGAAACAACGATCATGTGGATCCACAGTTGGCTACAGAATCGGACTCAAAGAGTGCTTATCAATGGGACCTTCTCAAGCTGGGGAGAGGTAACGAGCGGGGTACCGCAGGGCTCAGTCCTGGGCCCAGTGCTCTTCAACATTTTTATTAATGACTTGGAGGAGGAGGTGCAGGGAATGCTGATCAAATTTGCAGATGACACAAAATTGGGCGGGATAGCTAATACTTTGGAAGACAGAAACAAAATTCAAAGTGATCTGGATAGACTGGAGTGCTGGGCAGAAAACAACAGAATGGCATTTAATAGGGACAAATGCCAAGTTCTGCACCTAGGAAAAAGAAACCAAATGCACAGTTACAAGATGGGGGATACGTGGCTCAACCACACTACGAGCGAGAAGGATCTTGGAATTGTCGTCGATCACAAGCTGAATATGAGCCAACAATGTGATGTGGCTGCAAAAAAGGCAAATGCTATTTTGGGCTGCATTAATAGAAGCATCGCTTCCAAATCCCGGGAAGTACTAGTTCCCCTCTACTCAGCACTGGTTAGGCCTCATCTGGAGTACTGTGTCCAGTTCTGGGCACCACACTTTAAGAAGGATGCAGACAAGCTGGAGAGGGTTCAAAGGAGGGCAACAAAGATGATCAGGGGACTGGAAACAAAGCCCTATGAAGAGAGACTGAAAGAACTGGGCATGTTTAGCCTTGAGAAGAGAAGACTGAGGGGAGATATGATAGCACTCTTCAAGTACTTGAAAGGTTGTCACAGAGAAGAAGGCCAGGATCTCTTCTTGATCATCCCAGAGTGCAGGACACGGAATAATGGGCTCAAGTTACAGGAAGCCAGATTCCGGCTGAACATCAGGAAAAACTTCCTGAGTGTCAGAGCAATACGGCAATGGAACCAATTACCTGGGGAGGTGGTGGGCTCTCCCACACTGGAGGCCTTTAAGACGAGGCTGGACAGCCATTTGTCAGGGATGCTCTGACTTGGATTCCTGCATTGAGCAGGGGGTTGGACTCGATGGCCTTGTAGGCCCCTTCCAACCCTACTATTCTATGATTCTATATGATGGTCACCTGAATTAAATTCGCCCATGCCTGTCCATTTTAGTTCGCTGATTCCCAAGATGTCGAAGTTCAATCTTGCCATCTCCTGTTTGACCACCTCCAGCTTACCTTGATTCATTGATCTTACATTCCAGGTTCCTAAACAATATTGTTCTTTACAGCATCGGATTTTCTTTTCACCACCAGACACAGCTGAGTGTCCTTTCAGCTTTGGCCCAGCCGCTTCATTCTTTCTGGCGCTACTTGGAAATACCCTCTGCTCTTCCTCAGTAGTATATTGGACACCTTCTGACCTGAGGGTCTCATCTTCCGGCGTCATATCTTTTAGCCTTGTGATACGTTCCATGGGGTTTTCTTGGCAAGAATACTGGAGTGGGTTGCCATTTCCTTCTCCAGTGGACCACATTTTGTCAGAACTCTCTGCCATGACCTGTCCATCTTGGGTGGCCCTGCACAGCATAGCTTATGGCTTCACTGAGTTACGCAAGCCCCTTCGCCACAACAAGGCAGTGATCCATAAAGGGGGGCCCTGTGTCTACATGCTTCTAAAAATGTGACAGTGACACCCAGAACTGAACACAGTACCCCAGATGGGGCCTGACCAATGCAGAGCAGAGTGGAACCATGGCTTCTCATGATCGTGACACTATGCATCCGACCGTTTATGCAGCCTACGTTTGCATTAGATTTTTTTTTAGCAGCCACATAAATGAAATAAAAAGTACACTTTTATTTTATTTTTTTTCGATATAAACTCCAGTCATCCCAAACTGCAGGCTTTTGAACCTTGCTGTGAATTTTGCTGCCCCTACCAGGATTTCTTTGCCCTGTCCCTACTAAACTCCAGAAAGGTGCCCAGAAAACCCCGCCTCCAGGGCATTCTTTCCTGTTCCCTAAAAGGCACCTGTGGATTTTCCATCCTCCTTGTTAGACGTAGTTTTATGGCCCATAAAATGATCCAGCCCTTGCACCATCCTCGTCGCTATCATTCATCGTTGCCGCTTCCTTTTCAAAATGTCCATTTTATAAATCACTTTAATTGGTTTGATATTGCTCTTTTGTTACATTTACATGGCTCCAGTTTGCTTCCATTACACCTATCCATTCCTTAGATTAGATTATATTTATGGGGGTTGTGTTCTGTTTGCATTGCTTCGCCTTAGCCTGGATATCATTTTAGTTAGATGTACAGCATATTACTTTACTTACATTAATCTCGCTTTAATTAGATTTATATCCTTATTGACAATGAGGGTTTCACTAAGATTAATAGGACCTCTTCCACTGGACTTGTCTTGGATAGGTTAAATTCATATGTACCCATTTTTGCTAAACGCACATTGATTAATTTAACATTAATTCACCTGTAGGTAACACTTGGCCAGTCTAGATTTTATCTTCCTAACCAGCTCTTAAGAAGCCCTACAATCCTGGTTTTCTACCAGTTTACGTGGTGTTTAATATTCAGCTGATTTCAGCATTGTTACAAATTCACACCTTATTCCAAATTTTCACCTATGAATAGAGAAGGGAGCATGGGTTCAATATTCACTGGGTTCAATAAGGATTACTCACTAGTAAGTGTGTTTTGGATTAGATTACAGCATTAGTATACAAAATCAGTTAATCACTTATAACAATGTTCACTCAGCATGCAGAATCAGTGAGAATGTTCACTTGTAAATCATCTTTCCTTTTAACCAACAAGTCAATTAATTTGACTTTCCTTGTCGAATCTATGCAGGTTCTCAACATTCTCTTGCTGATCATTTATCCCTGAGCAAAAGGAATGCCTCTGAGCATTCCATGACATCACTATAGCTCAGCCAATAGCTATCTGGGAGCCAGTTTTCATCCCATAGAATAGGTTTTTTGAAGCAACCTTGGTTCTTTCCCAAGATGCTACTTGTCCACCTTAGAGAGGATAACTACTTCCTCTCTAGGAAGCAACTATGTATGCCCATTGCTTCCACTCTACTAATTGTAGTAAGTGAGGGCTTGCAAGGAATGATTTGAAAGCAGCCAAGGAAAATGGCCAAATCCCTTCCCATGGCTAAATATTCACTAAATGTGATCCTTCTGGTTCATTAGAAGGCATCACCCATACAGAAAGGAATTATTTTTACTTCAACAGAAGTATCAAATGCTGTTTGTCTTTTTTCATGTAATTGCAACATTTACATTCCAAAATGCAGTTCTAAATTGGAAATTATACGCAACTGAGAAATGTTGGGTTGTTTTCTTTTCTGGATGTATACCTAATCTTGCATCACTACTTCAGAAAGAAGTCCCACCACCCCTAGTATTTCTGTCAAGCTTTGGAAGAATGTTCCATTTTTTATGTTATGCTTGTGTCCTGTCCTGGTAGGTACCATCTCTGTGCACAGGTTCAATTCCTCCAAAAACAAAGACAAAAATCAGAGAGGAAAACTGACGCAGTTAGCTGTGTGGGTCTGTTTTTGACCAAAAGGGTCAGAGAGAACAGGAGATCACATGATGCAGTCCGGGAATCTCACACTCTGGATGCAGCATTGTGATTGATGCTTTCTGGAATGTGGGTTTTGCAAACAAAAGAGACTGGCTGGGTACGTGTCAACATCTCGACTCTCCTTCTAGGGAGGTTTGGGAGTGGGCCTTGATTTTACTGGGCAGTTACATTTTACATTGTGAAAGTTTTCGCCTCATAAGCAGTTATTCAGAATGCAGCTGCTGGTTCAGCTGTTTTGCTTTTTTGTTACCATTCTGGGGAGAATTGATACTGCCCCTATGGTTTGTGATTTTTGATGGGAACAATCAACTGTTTTTGGAAAATTGGAAGCCATCCTGCTTATCAGAGGTAGAGAATAGTTCACACAACATGACAACCCATACTCGGTCTTGAGTGTGGGTTGTCATTGAATCATGGGTGGTTGTTGTGTGAACCCAGCCACTTTAACAAACCACGGTTTGTTAACCATGAACAACCAACAAAGAGAACCCATGGTTTGTTGTTGGGTTGTGAACTGTGACTTGTTCGTGGTTAACAAACCATGGTTTGTTGGTGTGGCTGGATTTGCTCAACACAGCAGTCCACACTTCCACAACAATGCACGATTCAACAATGACCCATACTCAACCCATACTCTGGCTTGTTGTGTTGTGTGAACCAGGTCAATATCTCCCCCTCCCATGCATTCAGGGAGAGAGAAAGAATATCAAAATAAATGAACCTGAGGTGTAGCTGGTAGGAACACGTGAAAGAACCTTCTCTGTTGTGGCAACTAGGCCGTGGAGCTCTCTGCCCCAGGAGATCCATTAATCTGGTCTTTCCCTGTACCAATACCAGATTAAAAATGTTAGTTGTTGTTCCAGCAGGCTTTTAACCCACACAAGACTTATTATGGCCACTCCTTTCATCCTTGTTATTTGCTGCTCCTGGCTACATCTACTTGTTTTTTATACGTGTGTGTGTGTGTGAATAAGTGTATGTGCATTTGTTTTCAGTTGTTGATGTCAGCCACACTGGCATCCCAATTTGAACAAGAAAGGTGCGATAGAACATAATACTTTACCAAACAGTCAGTTAAATGATACCATATTGAGGAAATCTATTAAAGGTGTAGTCCTACTATTAACACCCTTGATGCTCATAAGCTTTTGAGCTCGGAGGCTGGTGAGCATCCAGTGCAGAGTGGGAGGAGCGGCTGAGGTGACTGTTGCCCCCCTGCTCCTCGTGTTCTGTATTTTCGCTAGACGGGCTTTTTCTCCCATCTAGCTGGGGCACTTCAGAAGGGGAGGGATAATTAACCTGTGTGGGTTAAAAGCCTGCTGGAACTACAACTAACATTTTTAACCTGGTAGTGGTACAGGGAAAGACCAGATTAATGGATCTCCTGGGGCAGAGAGCTCCATGGCCTAGTTGCCACAACAGAGAAAGTTCTTTCACGTGTTCCTACCAGCTACACCTCAGGTTCATTTATTTTGATATTCTTTCTCTCTGTATTTTAAACTCCTGCACTGCTGCTAGGTTTTATTGTGGCTGTATTGTTATATTGTGGTTTTAATGTTCTATATATATTTTAAATTGTTTTATTGTGTGTTGTTTGGTTTTAATTTTTGTGAACCGCCCAGAGAGCTTCGGCTATTGGGCAGTATAGAAATGAAATAAATAAATAAATAAATAAATAAATAGTATCCCAGCCTCTCCAGTCCCCCCTCCCTTCTCTGTTCACGTCAATACTCCCTCTCCAAGGTTGAGTTCCCAACCTCAGAGAGGCAGTGGGGGCAGAGTGCAGATTCCCTCCTCTGAGGTTGGAGCACTGTCTCTGACCTCGGATCTAGGAATCCTAAGTATCGTATGCCTCCCGCCGAGACAATGTCTAGGGTTCCTCTCTAAGAACCTCCAATTGCAGATAAATACTAGTGTTAAAAATGTCACAGTGTGGTTTTTAAAAAATCAAGTAGTTTGGTCAGTAGTTTCTCAAACCACAACTGGTAGTTTTGTCATTTTTTTTAAAAAAAAGTTGTTATTGTTTTACTGGGCCCTTCTCTTGTGCCTTTAAGCCCATGGAAAAGTAACAACTGACTCTTTCCTTGGCACAGAGCTAATAGTGATGGGGAAAGCTTCATATCTGCAGAACAAAACTACAGTTAAAAGCAAGTGAGCAGGACCAATTTTAAAAATTGCCAACCTTTGCCCCTGGATCCAATTCAAGGAGGCTAGATTCTTCTCCACCCCACCAGGAACCTACAGACAAGACACACATGAGCAAAGATTTCCCTTCCCAGGTTCTCTGGAAGGTAATTGGAACTGAACCATACCACACACAAGTCAAAAGCTGCAATATATACATAATCTGTTGCTTCAGAGGACTTTGGACTCTTTATTTTATTTTCTTTCTCTTCCCCTTCAGGGTTAACTGCATGCTTCTTTGGAATGTTGCAATTATTTGCCATCAGATAAACAGTCATTGGCTTTGGTTATGGGATGGAGGGAAGGGAAGGGAACAGATTTTACCTTGACCAATAGAAGTCCTTTGAACCACACAACTCTGGAGGCCAGAGAAGGAAGGAGGGAGAGTTTGTGTTCCATTGCAACAGAAAGCCTGTTGTTTGGTAGTTAGATCCAGATGTGGAAGGGGAGTGTCCCAAAATACAATACAGACTTGGGCAGGATGGAGCAAATAGAACATGAGCCACATTCTCTCTGGTGCATTGGCCATTGGACCTCTGAAGGGTGGCTTGTGATCTCTGTAGGTGGCCGACTAGGAGGGGAAAAGTGAAAAGAGCAGGGGCCATGCAAAAGGCCACTGCATGCTGGGGCCACGCAAAAGATCCCAGAGCTGTGTTCATTAATCCAGACTAGCCCGCTGTCCCACCCCAACTCTAATCTCTACTCACAGTGGCTCACTGACTGTATTCAGTCAACAGCAACAAGCGGTAAAGCTATTCCTGGTCTGTGTGCAGTTGCAGGGAAGGGGGGCTGCAAGTTTGGATAGGGCTCCTTGAGAAAATTTCCTGCATGCAGAAAATAAGTATGATTGTGGGCAAAGGTTTAGCCTACCCTTCTCCCTGAGGGACAAATGTAGCGACATCACAGATCTATGACCAGCACTTCCAACCCACCCCTCTTGAAACTTTTATTACCAGCCATTGGGGTGGGATTAGACCAGGACCATAGCACTGGGGTTTACCTCTCTCCCTGCCTCTCCTTGTTTTTCCAGTTAAAAGCTCCCTCCCCAGAACTTTTATTTGTCCTGCAGGCAAAACATAGATACACTTTTTTTCAGGTTTTGCATCCTCCAAATATGGCAACTGGCCAAGAGGCTAAAATTCTGTTTGGACTCATAAGATTCCATCTGGAAGGTGTGCCAGAGAGAATATTCGTGAGGCTTTTAGAAAGGCAAGTGACTGGGGGGGCAGCTTGATTTTATGTACCCAATGAAATTGACAGCCCAACTGGTTAGGCAAAAGAAGTCTTTTGACTTTAGATACTTCTGATGGGGGGAGGGGGGTCCCTAGCACTACCATTCCGAAGGCATTGTGCAGCTATTCCATCTTTTCCTCGACAGACTTTTTTTTGGTGGTAAGCAAAAAGATGGAAGAAGCTATGAGGAAACAGGGGAGGGATATGACTGGAAGACAGCAATGTCTGGACTGCCCATAAAATTCTGCAAATGAGACAGGGCAATTGTACAACAAAAGCCTCATCTGGAAGCACCCTTAATTTGTGCTGCTTTGTCCTTGCTTTTGCCACAGCGTTGGTGTCCACAAGTGAGTTTCATGAGTCATGATGCAGAAGACAAACTCTCTTTGTGCTTGCTTCTTATACATATATGAATCATCCCTCAGTATCAAGGGTTTCTCTCCCGTACAGCCTGGACTGGTGGGTTTCTATTCAGAACAACACTCCACTCACCATCAGCTAAGTGCACATAGGAATGCTGGCTAGAAAAGGCCCAAATAGCTGATGCTCTGCATACAGCACAATGTGAATAACGTAAAGCTAAGGAAAAGCTGTAAAGTTTGGGCTCTTTCTCCTTCAGATGCACCAAAAGCCTGGGGAAGCAGGGGAGAGAATGGAGAAGAAAAGCAAGAGCGGTAAAGAACATCTGTGGAAGTTGTCACTTTATGACCCCGTGTTTCTCAGATTCTGTTAAAACTTCCCCTGGGATATGTTCCGCCTCAACACAAAACAGAGCTTTCACCTGTACCAATAATTCCTTTTCATACATAGTGCCCCCAAACCTCCCGGGGTTGATTTGTGGGTTGTGGAGGCCTGTGGATCCCACCATCCAAAGCCTTAGCTCCCAGGTTCAGTCCCTGACATGGTTGGGAGAGGTGCTGTCAGCCAGAGCAGACAATGCTGCCTTCGATGGTCTGACTTGGTATAAGGCAGGGGAGGGGAACCCCCAGCGCAATGGCCTAATCTGGCCTGCAGAGCTTCCCTGGATCACCCCATGCCCTTCCCAATATCACCGGGTCTCCCCACCCACATGCCTTAGCTGTTCCTTTGATCGCTGCTCAGGAATGATCCGTGGCTGAATGAAGTTTGCAGTGATGATCCAATAGACTCCAGCTATCAAGGCAGGTGGCTACAGGAGAGAGAACCTTTCACTGGTGGCACCCCATCTGTGGAATGCTCTCCCCAGAGAGGCTCACCTGACACCCATATTGTGGGCTTCCTGGTGCCCAGTGAAGACCTTTTAAAAAATTTCCTGGGCATTTTAAGAACTGATTTTAGTCCCTTTGTTCTGCTGCTGGTTTTAAGTTGGTTTTTATGATGCTGTAATGGATTTATTCTTTGCTGCTGGTTTTATCTTGGTTTTATTCTGCACTGTTTTTATGTTGTTTTAGTGCTTGTACCTTATTTTTTAATATATTGTACACTGCTCAGAGAACTTCAGTTATCGGGTGGTTTAAAAGTACAGTAAATAAAAATAAAGAAATAAACCCCAACTGGGGGGCATGGGGCCTTTAGCCCCAAACAACTGAAATGGCTGCTTTGCCACCAGTTCTGGTGAGAGTGTTGGGCTGGGACTCTGGAGATCCAGGTTGAAGTCCCCACTTAGCCATGAAGCTCACTGGATAACTTTGGGCCTATCACTGACTCCTAGCCTAACCTGAGGATAAAAAAAGGAGCAGAGGAGGATCATGTAAGCTGCCTTGGGTTCCTTGCAAAGGCAAAAAATAAAATAAAAAAGGCAGGATAGAAATGTAATAATAATAATACTAGTTTAACGGTGGCAAAAAAACCAGCAATCCTGGTTGTGTCACCGGGGTGGGCGTCTTCGCCTCTCTGCTCCCCCACTGACCCCAAAGCAGCTGGGCTCACTGCATTTGTACTGCTGCTGGTGGCAGGGCAGTCTCAGTCAAGGTAACTGAGAGACTGAGGAGCCTTTAGCCTCCCCACCCCCCAGCAACTCTGAAGCAGCCCATCCCCAGCCGACACTGGGTGTGGCCCTCGGTTGTGCACTCCCACTCTTTAACTAGATTGAACCTGGGTGGTTTTCTATCCGAAGCATGCAATCTACCACTGAGCTAAAGCCCCATGTGATTTTTCCAGATGCAACTTCCTTCCTAAAATGAAAAATAAATTCATAACAAAGAGTCCTGGCTCCGGTTGTCTCCTGCTGCTTTTTGTTCTTGCTCCTATCCTTTCAAATTCACCAGCGGAAAGGACGTAAATGGTGGGGGGCGGGATGGAATCCCTGAAGACTGCAAGGACGTCACTGTGTTAATTTTGTGAGGGAAATTTATACCTTGGCCCAATATTAAAGAGACTGTTCCATGCACAGTTCATGGTGAGTGTGGCTTTTCACTTTGTTTGGCCCATGGGAATTAGGAGCAAAGGAATCCACAAACGGTGCTTCAGTCTACCCAAAGTTCGAAAACAGTTCTGCGAAACAGTGAATCCATGGCTGGCCCTATCGTTGGGGCAGCCACCTCAGGAGACAGATGCTGTAGGAGTGTGGTGGAGGGCATTGGTGGCCCCCTCACTTTCCTCTGGAACCCCCCAGCTATTTCCTTCTGTTGGAGGACAGAGCTGCGTGTGCTATGGGGCCTGCCCCGTGCCCCATAAACTACTCTGTGGCCTTTAGGTGGAGTGGGAGACCGTGCTGGAATAAGGTTCAGCTGCCTGGTCCCATCTGCTTCTGCAAGTGGAATTCAGGGTGGGGGCGGGGGCGGGGGTGTCCTGTCTTTCACCTCAGGCAGCAAAATGCTTTGGGCTGGTCCTGGATGAACCCATCCTACAAACTGGAAGTGGAATTGAACCCAAATCTTCCATGTCAAGTACAATATCAACCTCTGTCCTGAGCACCCTGCGTAACTCAACCCAACTCACTTTTACTCAAAAGCAAGGCACACCAACTTCAATTGGTCTTATTCCCAGATGGGAATACAAGGCATTGCAGTCTTTAAAAAAAAGAAAAAAGTGTCATTTTAAAAATGTATTTATTTATTATATTTATATCCTGCCTTCCCACCCCCCAAGCAGTCTTACAGGATCACCTCCCCTCCATTTTATTCTCACAACAAGGTTTGGCTGCGAGTCAGTGACTGGCCCAAAGTCACCCAGAGAGCTTCATGGCCCAGCGGGGACTTCAACCTGGACCAACTGCGTCCCATGCGAGGCTCCAACCACTGCACCACACCGATTCGTACCGCTAAACGTCTTCAACTTCTCATCATCATTGTTTTATCTTGTAGCGGGGAAAATTCTAAGCATATCCTGTTCATTTCGAGAATGAACGGCCATCCGATTTCTGGCAGAATGAGCGGGTTTTGCTGGGGTGGCCTTGATTAAAGAAAAGGGGAAAGAGCTCCCACACCCATGAATCAAAATGACACAAGTTAGTATGAAACAGATGATGGCTGCGTGCGTGCGCCTAAACGAAGTTAATTCGACTTTTCTTTCTTTTCTTTCTACGCTCTAGCCGCCCGGCCTTCTCTAGTTTTCTTGCGTTCGACACCTTCAGCTGGGGACCAGCTGCAAACGTGCTGCGGCCTCGGGGGGGAGAGAGAGAGAGAGAAAGGGGGCGCCTGTCTCTTTAAGGCAGGTCCTTGCGGGTTGTTATGTTGAAGAGTGAAGGAAGTGACGGGGCCATTGAATGAAACGGAGCAGGGGGGGGGGCAAGAAAAGAGAAAGGGGAGCTTGGAGAGAGAGGGAGAGAGAGGGAGAGAGAGAGAGAGGGAGGTCAGCGGGAGCCCGGTAGGGTCGGAGCCAGGAGCCGCGCAGGGCAGCTCGCAGCCGGCACCCGGGCGGCAGGGCGCAGCAGCAGCAGCACCTTGGCTGCGACCCACGCGGTGTCCGAGTCGGGCAGCCGGGAAGGGGCTGCGAGGGAGGGCGGCTGGAGGCAAGAGCGGGGCGGGCGCCGGCCAGCGCGGGTCCCTTGCTGCGGGCGGGCCGGCCGGCCGGAGGACTCCTGTCCCGCCCCGCTCCAGAAGGAAAGTTAGGAACTTGGGGAAAGTTTTTCGGAGGGGGCGGGGCAGCTGCGGGGAGCGCGCGGGCGCCGGGGCGTCCAGGCCAGCCTTCGCTTCGCCCCGGTCCCCACTCGCCGCTGGGGGATGCGCTGCCGGCGAGGAGGCGGGGGAGGCCGGCTGCCCGCCGCGCGCCTCTTCGGGCTGCTGCTGCTGCTGCTGCTGCTGGCGCGGCTGCCTGTGCCCGGCGCGGCGGCGGGGGCGCCGTCCGAGCTGCGGGTGCGAGTCCGGCTCCCGGACGGGCAGGTGACGGAGGAGAGCCTGCAGGCGGACAGCGCCGCCGACTGCGTCAGCCTGGAGCTCCGCAAGGGCGACGGGACCCTCATCACCCTCACGGTCGATTTCAAGCAGGTGCGGGGGGGGGGCGCGATCGGGGGCTCGGGGAGGGGAAGGGAAGGGCCAGAGCCTTCCCCGCCCGTCTCAGAGGGTGAACACGGCTTCCAGGACCGGGGGGGGGGGCTTTACTCTTGGGTAAGAGGATGTGCTGGGCAAGCAACTGGGAAGGATGGGGTTAACCCCCCGCCAGACACGCACCCCCCCTTAGAAATGGACACTCCGGTATAAGAAGGGATTTGCCTGTCACTTTTTGAATGTCACCTTCCTCCAGTGAAGCTGGGGGCAGACTGGTCGTGTGCGCTCCCCCTCCCCTTTGATCCTCACAACAGCCCTCTGAGGTAGGCCAGGCTGAAGGAAAGTGATTTGCCCACAGTGACCCAGCGAGCTTCATGGCCGAACAGGGGAATTGAGACCCCATGTCTCCTTGAGGTATAGTCAGGCACTCTATCAGACACGCTGTGAATGAGAGAATCAAGAGGTGCGGGGGGGGGGTAGCCCCCATGGGGTAAAGAACAACTTGGGGCCAACAGGCCTAGTAGTTTCCTTAGGAAAGAAGAAGGCTTCCCACTAGCCTGACCTTATGCACATCTCCTTGGAGTAAGTCCCACTGATTTAGGGTGCTTCCAGACAAGGTTTTTATCGCGCCCTGCCTCATCCACAGAATTTTACCCAGGATCCAGAAGTTGCTCTCTTCCATTCCTAACACCCTGATGTTACCCACTGCTTCATCCATCTTCTTTTCTTTCCACAAAAAAATCCACTAAGTCAGGGAAGACGGAACAGCTGCACAATGGCTTTTGATTGGTAGCGTCAGGAGGCGCCCTTATTCCTAAGTCGGGGAGTATAGGGTTCCAGCCTGAGCAAGAGTCCTTCCAAGACTGCATGTACATCTTTGATTTCTCATCCAATGCCACAGGTAGAACTTTCATATCTGCTCTGATCACTCTGGTGCTTTCCAGCAGAGTCAGCTTCTGCAGTCAGCAGCTCCCAGACTTCAAAGGCCAGTTCAGACATTCCAGAAAGAAAAGAAAACCACCACCAAATGAAACACAAAAACCCCTTTCCCACATGACATGCCCCCACTCATCCTGCTGAAAGCAGGGGCAACAGGATTGTGGCAGTTGCTCCTGAGTAGCTTCTGGATGTATCTGTGGTTGACCTGGGTCATAATCTTCTCAGTGCGTGAATATATCCTGAGAACAGTCAGGACTGCTTTTTGGGTTGGGAAGTGACACATACGTTTCATAAATAATTATAATGTCTGAATGTTGCCAAGGGGGTTGCAGCCACTTCCCAGATGAGGAATAGCCAAAGCATCTGGGGTTGTTTAGCTTAGGAAAGCGGGTGAGTGGGTGAGAAGATGACGATGCAGGGATCCGATAGAGTTTCCATTTTGTCAGAGGGAGCGTTCTTTCACCCTCTTATAATAATAGAGCTCTGGGTCACCCAACAAATTTGCTTGGCAGAAGATTGAGGACAGAGGAAAAGAGAGGACTTTTTTCAGCACAATGTGCAATTAACAAGTGCAACTCCTTGCCACAAGATGTGATGATCGTCACCAGCTTAGGTGCCTTCAAAAGGGGATTAGACACCATTCACAGAATAATGGGGATCTAGCAGCGGCTAATAGCTAGAACAGCTGCATGGAACTCCCATGATCAGAGGCGGTATGCCACTCAATACCATTTGCTGGGGAGCAAATGGGAGCCTTTATGCCAGGGGTGGCCAACTTCCAGGGGTTGGGGGGGTCATATTGCCCCCCCCCCCACTGCACCAGAGACTGTACCCTGGTCCCCATCACTTGGGACCTCACCCTGCCCCTGTTTTAAAAGGAAAATTTGGTGGCTTGCTACCCCAATTTGGTGATGTGTCAGTGGGGGAAAAGAGCTATTTTGCTTTAAAACAGCAGCTTTTGCCACTGCCTCACCACCAAATATCAGCAGCAAACCACCAATTTTTCCTTTTAAAATGGGCCATTCCCCCACACACACTGCTGTGCCTCCAGAGCAGGGTGGGGGGGCACAAAAATGGCCAGGTTGGGGCCTTATGCAATACGTAGGCTGCGTATTCTGCATCCCTTTTTTATGCCTTGCTTGTGGTGTTCCTGGAAGCCCCTGGCTGGCTATCCTCTGCTAGAAACAGACATTCAGGGCTGGAAAGGCCCTTGGCCTGCTTCCAGATGGGTTCTCCTGATGAGGTTGTTGCTGGACTGAGGTGATGCATATGTGCACATGTTTGAACCGGCACTCTTATCTTATGGCCATCATGTGCAGCAGCAATGGCTCGCAGACAGTTTCTGACACATTGAGGCTGCTTGGAAATGAGGACCAACCCTGAGCGAAAGGCATCACCCCTGAGGAACCACTGTGTGGTCATTGACCCAGCTCCAGGCAAAACTGGCCCTCTTGTGCTCCTGGCATGGGAAGCGAAGGCCTCTTCGGTGCCGAAGTGTTGTCCCATTCTGATTAAGCAGGGGCATCTCTAGATCTCGCATCCTTCACTGGTCACTGTCTGAGGCAGTCCCTGACGTAATTTGCCTGCCCTACATTATGCACTGGGAGGAGGGGACCGGGGGTTGCTGCTCAGTGCAAAATGAGAAAACCCCTCCTCTTCCCCAGCTCTGCTGAGGGGAGGAGGGAGAGTCCATGCTCTCTCTCTGGGATGTAGAGCAGGCAGACTTCTGTTGCAGAGCCCAGCGCAATAGAGGACACCCACTCTCCACATTCTCTGGCAGACACAGAGGACTTGGGGGAGGAGATGATCGGGGGGGGGAGCACAGATTTGGGCTGGCAAGTAAATGAAGGTGAAATGGATGGACATCTGGCTCCTAACCCCCCAGGGAAGATAAGGCTATCAGTGGCTTCTAGTCCTGATGGCTACCTAGTACCTCCAGGATCAGAGGCCGTTTGCTTCTCAGTACCTGTTTCTGGCAAAGCCAAGCAGGAGGTTGCTGTTGGGCTCATGTCATGCTTGTGGGCTTCCCACAGGCATCTAGTTGGCCATTCTGTGAACAGGATGCTGGGGCAGTTAGGCCTTTGGTCTGATCCAGAACGGCTCTTCTTCACTAGCTCTTTGTAAGGGAAGGTTGCCAAGTGGGATGAGAGAATGAGGGCGCAGTATTTTAGATGGAAAAATCCTACGCATATTTTAGATGGAAAAAAATCCCTACAATTCCCAGCATTCCCCATCTAAACATGCATAGAATTATACCTTTTTCCCATCTAAACATGCAGAGGAATGCACCCTGAGTCTCTTTCTGAAAGACTGGGGACCGCTGGGAGTTGTAGGACTTTTTTCCCTTCTAAACATGCATAGGATTGCACCCTGAGTGTCTTTTTGCAAGATGGAGCAGGAAAGAAGACACGAACCCATGATGTCAGAAGGCAGTGTGCTTCAGACTGATAACTCTGCGACAGTGTCCCTCACAGTGGTCGAGTGCCTTCCAAGGCCACCAGGAGTTCCTCAGTAGGAAGACCAGCCATGGTGGATGAGCTTCCCTGAAATAACAGCTCGCTCACCCACTGCCCATCTTCCTTTGCAATGTGTAACAGCAGGGCAGTGTTGGACATGTTCTTGAGAGGAGTTTACCCTGACAACTTTGAGGCTAGGGCTGAGCTGAATTCCCTTCCCCACAATTTCACCACCCCGTTCACAGTGTTTGGGAAGGATTGGGGGGGGGAGAAAGCTGGGGACAACCCTACCACTGGTTCAACAGCGTTCCAGGGTCTCCAAGCAGCTGTCTCCCCGCCCCCAGTGAGCTGACATAGCATTGTTCTGGAACCAATCAGAGTTGGTGTAATGCATAATAGAGGGGGGAGCAGCCACCGTGAATCTCTAGACCACGAAACAGGCAGTGTGCTTGGAAGAGGGAGTGGGGATGCAGGAAACCTTTCACCCGCATGCACGCCATCTCAGCCTTAGGGGAGTGAACCCAACAAGTTTGCTCAGCACCTTGCATAAACTGTCTGTGTGCCCGAAAACATGTTCCAGAATTCCCTGCAATGCGCATGCACCGAGGCTCCATGGCAAATGTTCAGAGACTCCCTGGCAGAGACGTTGATGTGGGAAAGGGCTAGATGAGAAACAGAGGAAGCTGGCTTATGCTGAGCCACGCTATTGGTCCATGAGCTCAGCGTTGCCCACACAGACTGGCAGTGGCTTTCCGACGGGTCTTTCCCAGTCCTACCTGGAGATGCTGAGGATTGAACCTGGGACGTTCTGTGTGCAAAGCAGTGGGTCTACCACTCAGGGACGGCCTGCCTCTAAAAGAAGAATGTTTGAAAAACACTGTCAGGCCAAGCAGGCAGTCAAGCAAAGTCTACTCTCCTGACCTTCCTTGTTAGGCATTATCTTTGGTGATACTGCCTTACAAGCTGGAAGATATCAGCTGACGTCCTTGGAGCAAACAGTCATCTTGTGACTTTCTCTCTCATTTCATCAAGAGATTGTGGCAATCACAGTGTCCTGGATGGTGGTGCACCTGGGGGCTGGAGTCCAGGGTCCTGCAGACCAGCCCCCCCACCCTGGATTGCCACCCAGAGAGTGGCAGGCGATGACGGCGGCAGAAGCAAATGCCATTTTATTTCTATAGTTGTGATGGTGCTAAGGTTTAAGTGAGTTTAAAATGCGAGACTGCACCAGCTCCGCGTATTTCTTTCATCGAGGTTGGCAAACGGTTTTGTTGTCACTGTTCTAATGTATCAGGAATGTGGAAGAAGTTGTAGAACAAGGAATGTGGGGTCTGGGGAGAAAAATGCTGATCGTGTGCCTCAGTAATATATGTGGCCATCCAAAGGGGGTGCCCAAAAGACCCTTCAGTCCAGGGTCCAAAATTACCCAGCTGGACTGCTGACTGTGGAATCTTCTCGCCTTCAAAGAATGCAGGACGAATGGGGAGTGGGAATGGAGGAGACCATGTCTGGTTCACATGTAACAACAACCCAGAGCATGGGTTGTTGCTGAACCATGGGTTGTTGTTGAATCATGGTTTCATTACATGTGAACCCTACACTATGGTTTAACTATGGGTTGTTAACCATGAACAACCCAGAGTTCGCAACCCAACAAGAAGCTATGGGTTCCTTTCCTGGCTTCTTCTTGGTTAACAATCCATAGTTAAACCATAGTTTATGGTTCGCACGTAATGACAACCCACGATTCAATGACAACCGTCACTCCACCCATACTCTGGGTTGTCTTATGTGTGAACCAGGTCAGACTGGTCAGGTGAAGGCTTAGCTTTGGCAAAGCTGGCTACAGTTCACAGGGCTGCTGCACAAAAATATTGCTGGTGACACAGAAATAAATGTTTCCTGCCATGAGAAAGATCGCTAAGTAAAGGGCAGACATGGGGAACCAAGGTTACCCTGGAAAGGTTCTATAATCATTTCTAGAACCTTTTGTGACATCAAAATGAACTTATACTCTCCCAGAGCTCTGCTCAGAAGTGTAGCTTCTGATGTGGTACAGTCTTCTACTGCTGTGCTGTAGCTCAGTGGCAGAGGGCCTGCTTTGCATTCCAGGTTCAATCCCTGACATCTCCAGTTAAATCAGCCTTCCCCAACATGGCACCTTCCAGATGGGTTGGACTACAACTCCCATAATGATGGGAGTTGCAGTCCAACCCATCTGAAAAGGTGGGGAATGTGTCACCCTCCAGATGTTGGACTGCAAACCCCATCATCCCTGAACATTGGCCATGTTGACTGGGGCTTATAGGAGCTGTAGTACAACAGTATCTGGAGGGCCACATGTTCCCCACCCTTGGTTTAAAGGATCTCCAGTAGTAAGGGTAAAAAAGGCCTCTGCCTACGCTAAATGGATCAACGGTTGGGGGTGCCATAAGAACACAGGAAAAGCTGCTGGATGTAGTATTGGGTGTAAAAATTAACTTCCTGAAGATCTCAGCTTTCATTTCATTTTATTTTACTTTAAAAAGCGAGTTTCTAGCCATTATGGTTGTAAAGATGCTAGAAGATGTATGAACAGTACCTGGTGAACTCAGAAGCCAGCAGTATTGTAAAATGAGTTTTCCAGCAGCTAGGGAGGGGGCTTCAGTGCCCTGTGGATATATTAATTACATGTTTATGCTGCCTTTTCACCAAGGAGCTCAGGGTGGTGTGTACATGTTTTCCCCTCCCCGTTTTATCCCCACAACAACCCTATATGGTAGGTTAGAAAGAGAGAGAGACCAGTCCAAGGTCCCTCAGTGAATTTCATGGCTGAGTAGGGATATGAACCTGGGTTTCCTTAGCCTGACACTCCAACCTCTACACTGCACTGATTCTCCCATGTATGATCTTTCCCCTCCTATGATTAGAAAAAGGAAGGCTGTAGCTCAGTGGTAGAGCATATGCTTGGCACGCAAAGGGTCTCAGGTTCAATTCCTGGTATCTCCAGTTAGGGCTGGAAAAGCTCCTGCTTGAAACCCTGGGGAGCCGTTGCTGCCAGTCAGTGTCAATGGTACTGGGCTAGATGGACCAAGGGTCTGACCCAGTAGAAGGCAGCATTTTCTGTTCCTAATAAATCAAAGGACTTTTTAAAAATGGCAGACTAAATTACAAAAAATAAGAGAAACATTTTCTTAATTTGCCTATAACTATACAGGTTGCCACTTTTGCTGTTGCAACATCTGGATTCTGTTCGTGCAGAATATTTACAAGTGCAATGTTCATAGGGCCTGCTCAACAGTCTGCCATGTATCCTGTCTCATGTGGAGCTCAGATCCACTAGCTTTAGGCAATATTTCTCCACCGGAGAGGGAGGAGAAAGCCTCCGGGCAGTTCACCTTTTGGAAATGTGTTCAGAGTTGTTTACTCAGGCTTCTGAGCGCTGGGAAGCGGGTCACACTGTGTGTGTGCGTGTGCGTCATGAATTCCAGGTCAGTTTACACACACACACACACACACACACACTTCCCATCAGCTGCTAAACTCCGCAGTAGAGAGGAGCCTGGAACCAAAAAGTGTTCGGGAGAGCACAAATGACAAAATGCAAACCCGCTCCCCATGATTGGGTGATGTCATTAAAAGGTTGTGTTTTCAGCTCTGGGAAGAAGGATGGAGGTTCGATTTTTCCATCCACTGCTGTGCCGACATTTCTCAGAAGACATTATTCTGAGAAAATGTCTGAGATTTTTCTTTTTCTCACCCCAACGCCCCCTAGAAAAAGAAAGCCATATATTCTCCACCATTTTTTTTGTGGTGGCTGCCATCTCCCCCCCTCCCCAGTGCACACTGTGCAGGGTGCAAAGTGATGGCCAGGCTGCTAACGCAGGTACAATTCCTGCCACGTTTTGCAGCAGCCAAAAAACAAACAACAGATTTGGGAGAAAATAACAATAATAATAAAAAAAAGTTATTGTCACTGTTCACAGTGAGTCCCACCCACAAGAAAATGCTGGCAAATTTCTCATCACCCTGCAGAAATTCAGGGCAATCCCTCTCCCCAATTTCTCTGGCCAGGTGCAGAAAATTTTGAGAAGCCATTTGCACATGGCTTTTATCTGTATCATCTTCCATGAAACTCCATTCCATTCCCCTGCCCTTCCACTTCCCCAGTTTCATACATGCATGCATTCAATATTACATGTATATCCTGCCTTTTTTCTTCTTGCAAGGAACGCAAGGCGGTTTACACTGTCCTCCTCTCCTCCATTTTATCCTCACAACAACCCTGTGAGGTAGGTTTGTCCAAGAGTCAGTGACTGGCCCAAAGTTACCCTGTGAGGTTCGTGGCCAAGTGGGGACTAGAACCTGGGTCTCCCAAATCCCAGTCCAGCACTCTAACCCCTACACCACACTGGCTTTCCACAGTTTTCCATGTTTCCCCTCCTTTCAACATGCAGCTAGGATTGTGTGGCCATTCAGCATGCACATGACTCATTGGACTGTTCTGGGGTCCTTCATAATTCTTTTCTAACTATTTCCATACTTCTGCAAACCTTGGGGGTCCCTGAACCAGCTAACACTTCCCTCTTGTGCATGGATGGTGCCATTTTGTCTACAGAAATGTCCACACATAGGGATTTCCATTTGCTATGAGTATATAGGATTATCGACTGTGTCTCACAATCCAGAGAGCTAATCTAGCTATGCCTGTAGTCTTTCCCGAACATCCAGACAGGTTTCTTTCTTGGAAAAAGCAGATCCCTTTTCCCATTATGTATCACAGCCTCCCTTTGATGCTGCCGGCCCCTGGTTTTCCCATCACTTTGCCGGCCAACCTTGGCAGCCTACTGTTTATGAAACACAGACCTAAACGCTTGCTGGGCATCTGGAACTCATTACGTGGGCCTCTGGTTTGTAGCTGTCATCTCCTCTCTCTCTCTCTCTCTTTCACTCACTCTCTTTCTCTCCTTTCTCTCTCTCTTTCTCTTTCTTTCTTTTTTTTTCTCTAGTTCTCTCTCTCCGTCTGTCTGTCTGTCTGTCTCCTTCTCTCTCTCTCTCTCTCTCTCTCTCTCTCTTTCCTTCTTTCAAACCAAGGGTTAAATCTCTAGCACTCACCCCAACCTTCACACTCTTTCCCTCTAAATCCAAGGTGTGAGTGGGTGAGCTCTATTGGGGCCAAAGTAGACACTATGCAAGAAACCCATGCTTACAATCTGTGGTGTATGTGTTTGAAGTCATGGGGGAGGGCACACATTGGGTAACCATGGTATAGGGAGAGGTGGCTTTAACCATTTATTTCCCACCTACCCCAATGCTGCTTCTTGCCCAGTGGGGGAGAACTTACAGGCATCATAGTATACCTGTAAATGTTTTCCTGTGGGGCAAATAAATTTGGATTGGGAGTGATTTTAATCAGGAAAGTGGCACAGGGGAAAGCGTTAAACCACTTATCCCTCAGGGTCCCAATTTTGATCACATTTGCACCCCCCACACACAGCTGCTATCCTTTTCTTTGCTTTTCTTTTGAATACATCCTAATCACAACTCGCCCTTATCACATCTAGTTTGGCTTCCGGCTCAGTGGTGAAGAAAATGCAGTCTACACATGCTCAGGAGCTCTGCCATTGCTTCATATACTGAGGGGCATGGAAGACAAGGTCCAAGCTTCAGCACCGGCAATCCCACCCTTGAAAGCAGTGATCTGTTTGTACCCTTGGCTCACTTGGGAGACTTCTCTGATAGAGCCAAGCCTTGGCTGAGTCCTTAAAGAGTTATTCCAAAAGGGCTGGGGGGGGAGGAATACAAACCCACCCGTCTATTGAGCAGAGACAGAGGAGGGGAGGGTCCTTCTGGAAAAGCCAAGGAAGAAGTTCATGTGAGTGAGTTCAAACATTTCCAGATGTTCTCAATTTCCATCTCTCCCTTCTTCCCTTACACACACACACACACACACACACACAATTGAATTCCATAGTACTGATCCCATTGCTCCAAAAGCTCCATTTCATCTGATCTGGCAGGCCTGAGTGCTGATGGATACTGGGAATGGGTGGAAGAAGCATCCGGATGCTGAAGGATGTAGAGAGAGATGGTCCAAATGTATGGGGGGGGGGGAGGGTCAACATTGGCAGGAGGAAGGAACTCTAGGTTTGGGAAATACCGATTCTAACATTGTAAGCTGTCTTAACTGCTGGACTGCTCTGGCTTCCGCTGTACTGCACTGGTTAGCCCATGAGCTAAATCTGGCACAGAGTTGATGAGCAACTGGCTTTAGGGTTTCCACCTCTTTTTTTCCTGGCAAGGCTGGCATCTGTAGGGCGGGGGGGGGGAGTTCCACAGGTGTAGCATTGAGGTAGCAAAACTGTCCACTGTTAAGCAGCAGTTAAAAGCACAGGAGCCCTGCTAGAAGGAAAAAATGTGGCAACCGTTTACCAGTTCCTCTCTCTGCTATTAAAACCGTGCCCATTTGCACATAGGCAGTACGTGGCTTCTCCTAGGACCACTAGGACCTTTGATGCCCTCTCCTCCCACCCGAAATAATGGAAGGCTGAGGTTCACTGTCCATATAGCGTGAGAACTGCAAGGGCAAACTGAGAGACCAAAGCCCAGTACGTTGTGCGCATGCTTTGCCCACAGAAAGTCCCAGCATCTCCAGTTCAAGGACTGCATGAAGCAGCCCTCGGGAAGATCCTTCTCTGCTTGAAACTGTGCAGTTACTGCCAGTCAGAGGAGACAAGGCTAGGCAAGATGGACCAATGGCACAAGGCAGCCCCATCGGTTCCAGATCTGAGTTGCTCAGAATGCTGGGTTGTATGGAACAAATAAGGTTAGACGAATTTTGTTAAATCTGTTTCATCTGTGTTTCAGAGATTGTCAGGTGTATTTCATTGTCTGCTCATTGACAGCATTGGGATTTTTTTACCAGAATTTCATTCCACTTGCACTAATTGGTGCTAATTTGCATTAACTAGTGTGCATTTGTGCTAATGTGCATTCACACAAGTGTGCATTTGCACAGGTGTGCATTTGTGCTAATGCGCATTAGTGAATCCCCCTCCCCCACGGTCAAGAACTGGTCCTCAAGTCCCTGGAATCTGCATGACTTGGAAAAAGTCAGTCTGCTGTGGATTCATAGAAATCCAAACTCATTTGAATCTGTTGCAGATTTCTCTGACATCCCTAGGAAAACACACACATACAGATGTGTTAGTAATCTAAATGTATTCGTAACTTCTATAACAGCTTTGTTACAGAACAGCTTTAGTAGCAGCTTTGCCCGGTGTAATACTTGGGTTGATTTTAAAATTGCACAGTTGCTCTTTCTTTTTCTTTTTTTGTGGGAGGGAGCATAACACTTCAGCCTGGCTGTGTCTGGTTTCAGGAATGGAAAGTGAAAGAATTCCTGAATTCTGTTTGGCCTCCCATTATTCCTGACCTCTATGTACATTGTGCCAGCTTGTAATCCTCCATTCATGTCATAGGAGAGAGAGAAGCAATTCAAGTTCTAGGAAGTGAGGGACCTGCGTCTTGACTGGTGTTTAAAATTCTTTGCTGCTGGGTCAGACTTCAGGGCACCTTTTAGGGTAAAGCGCCTGTGGTCATGGTCTGGGATTAATAGATGGCATTTATAAAGCAGTTCAGAGTGTTCCAGGCATGCCGCCTCTGCTGTCCCACCATGCCCTCCAACAGGCCTATAAAGAAGGTGGGTCTTATTTATTCCCGCATTGTAGGTCAGCCTTCCCCATATTGGTGTCCTCCAGATGTTGTGGACTTCAACTCCTTTCAGCCTCAGCCAGCATGACCCAAAGTCATGTTTGGGAGTTGTAGTCCAAAACATTCAGGAGGGCACCATGTTGTGGGAAGGCTGCTGTGGACTGAGTTGGTGTGAGGGATGAAATTTGTTGTAAAGATGACCGAGGGAATGCAGTGAAGTGTTTTGAGCATTGTATATGGGGATATAGAAATTATAATTTAAAGTGCTGTTTTTGACCATTTAAAGCTCTAAATGGTCCAAGCCCAGGATACCTTAAAGCTGAGATGGGGGCGCACCTGTGGCCTTGCAGAAGTTGTTGGACTACAACTCTCATCATCATTGACTATTGGTTATGCTGGGCTAGGGCTGATAGGAATTGGAGTCCCAACATCTGGAGGTTCCTTACCCCTCCCTTAAGGATCGCTATATGCACCTACCTGTATGTTGAGATCCTCTTTGGTGCTTTGCTCCATGTGCCTCCACCACTGAAGGTGACATGGGATGGGGCCTTCTCTGTGGTGGCCCCCAAAATGGTAGAATTCCCCCGCACAGGAAACCCACTTCACTTCTTCTTTGTTGGCCTTTAGATGGCAAGCCATCTAAGATTTGCTCTTTTCCTGCGTGAAAGCAACTTGGAGGCCACTGCTGTATGAATTTTGTGGTTTGTTTTGTTTTTTACTACTTTTTGTGATGTTAACTTTGTATTGATTTTAGTGTGCCTGTAAGCTGTCTCAGAGTGGGGTGGGGGATAATATCAAAAGGCTGCAATGTTCACACATAGCGTTCAGATTTGGTATAGTGTTTAAATAGTGTGCTTAATTCCTGAGAAGTTAACGTCCAGAGGCAGCATAACTCTTGAGTGTCTGGTGTCGAGAACAGGCAACAAGAGAGGGCTTTTGATTCCACACCTTATTTGTGAACTTCCCAGAAATATTTGGCTGACCACGGGTGGAAACAGGGTGGTGGGCTAGATAGACCGGTTTGTCCAATCCAGCAGGGCTGCTCTATTCAATACCCACTGATAGAACTATCTTGTTTTTCACGGCCATGTCCAAAATGGAGGGCCATGCCATCCTGGCGGGGCATTTCTTCGAAAAGGTGCCATCACTGAGTAAATGTTAGCAGTTCCCTGCCAGTTGCAGAGAGATAACGGGAGCCTTCTAAATGTTCACCCCAGGAGGGAAAGGAGCAATTTGGGATACCCGGCGAGGTGGTCTGGAAATTGCAAGGCAGCCTCACGGCAGGAATAACTCAGCAACGTTAAACATTAGCGAATTTATCACATGGTTATTAAAGTATATGTTTCCTGCAGACTGCATTTGCAGGGGCACCGTTTTGCCAAATATCGCTTTTGTTATCCTGCGGTGCAGCCGTGCAGATCGACGCAGGGTTGCATTTTAATTAATCACCTCTTTTAAGGAGGTGGGGAAATGGTTTCCTGTCTGGAACAACTGGAGTTCCAGTGAACCTGAAACCTGAAAAGGTTTGTTTGGGGAAGCATCTAGTATGTGTCTGTGTGCATCTGTGTGTGTGATATCCTGTGCCTATAAGACTGTGTCTATACTAATGCATTTGCGATAGAACCCTTAACATTGCATTTATGTATGCATTGTTTCTGTGCAGTCCCATGCTTACATGGAGAAGATCCTACATTCAATTTGTGGCTTCCCCAGTTTTAAAAAGGCTCAGGTTGCAGACAATAAGAGTGACTTCGGCCAGAGAACTGTAGAGCCACTGTGAATCAGAGTAGAACATGGGTGGAATTCAGGGTGGGGGCCCAGTCTACCTAATTTGTTTGTTTGGTCATTTGTTGTTGTTGTTGTTCAGTCGTTCAGTCATGTCCGACTCTTCGTGACCCCATGAACCATAGCATGCCAGGCCTTCCTGTCCTGCGCTCTCTCCCGGAGCATGCTCAAGTTCATATTCATTGCATCGGTGATGCTATCTAGCCATCTCATCCTCTGCCGTCCCCTTCTCCTTTTGCCTTCAGTCTTTCCCAGCATCAGGGTCTTTTCCAGAGAGTTTTCTCTTCGCATTAGGTGGCCAAAATATTTGAGCTTCAGCTTCAGTATCTGTCCTTCCAATGAGCACTCAGGGTTGATTTCCTTTAGGATGGACTGATTTGACCTCCTTGCAGTCCAGGGGACTCGTCAGAGTCTTCTCCAGCACCACAGTTCGAAAGCATCAGTTCTTCAGCGCTCAGCCTTCCTTATAGTCCAGCTCTCACAGCCATACATTACTACTGGGAAAACCATAGCTTGGATTAGACGGACCTTTGTCGGCAAGGTGATGTCTCTGCTTCTTACTATGCTGTCTAGGTTTGCCATAGCTTTCCTCCCAAGGAGCAAGCGTCTTTTAATTTCATGGCTACAGTCACCGTCTGCGGTGATCTTGGAGCCCAAGAAAGTAAAATCTGTCACTGCTTCCATTTCTTCCCCTTCTATATGCCAGGAAGTGATGGGGCCAGATGCCATGATCTTTGTTTTTTTAATGTTGAGTTTCAAACCAGCTTTTGCACTCTCCTCTTTCACCCACAACAAGAGGCTCTTTAGATCCTCTTCACTTTCTGCCATTAGGGTGGTATCGTCTGCATATCGGAGGTTGTTGATAATTCTCCCAGCAATCTTAATTCTGACCTGTGATTCATCCAGCCCAGCATTTCTCATGATGTACTCTGCATATAAGTTAAATAAGCAGGGTGACAATATGCAGCCTTGTCGTACTCCTTTCCCAATTTTGAACCACTCGGTTGTTCCATGTCTGGTTCTTACTGTTGCTTCTTGACCCTCGTACAGGTTTCTCAGGAGACAGGTAAGGTGGTCTGGTATTCCCATCACTTTATGAATTTGCCACAATTTGTTGTGATCCACACAATCAAAGGCTTTAGCGTAGTCAATGAAGCAGAAATAGATGTTTTTCTGGAATTCTCTTGCTTTCTCCATGATCCAGCGAACGTTGGCGATTTGATCTCTAGTTCCTCTGCCTCTTCGAAACCCAGCTTGTACTTCCGGTAGTTCTCGGTTCGCATACTGCTGAAGCCTAGCTTGTAGGATTTTGAGCATCACCTTGCTGGCATGTGAAACGAGCGCAATTGTGCGGTAGTTTGAACACTCTTTGGCGTTGCCTTTCTTTGGAATTGGAATGTAAACTGACCTTTTCCAGTCTTGCGGCCACTGTTGAGTGTTCCAGATTTGTTGGCATATTGAATGCAGCACTTTAACAGCATCATCTTTTAGGATTTTAAATAGCTCAGCTGGAATACTGTCATCTCCGCTACCTTTGTTGTTACTAATGCTTCCTAAGGCCCACTTGACCTCACTCTCAAGGATGTCCAGCTCAAGTTCAGTGACTGCACTCTCATGGCTATCAGGGACATGAAGATCTTTCCTGTATAGTTCTTCTATGTATTCTTGCCACCTCTTCTTAATCTCATCTGCTTCTGTTAGGTCCCTGCCTTCTTTGTCCTTTATCATGCCCGTCTTTGCACAAAACGTTTCCTTGAGATCTCCGATTTTCTTGAAGAGATCTCTAGTCTTTCCCATTCTGTTGTTTTCCTCGATTTCTTTGCATTGTTCATTTAAGAAGGCCTTCTTGTCTCTCCTTGCTATTCTCTGGAACTCTGCATTCAGTTGTATATATCTTGCCCTTTCTCCCTTGCTTTTCGCTTCCCTTCTTTCCTCAGCTACTTGTAAAGCCTCATCAGACAGCCACTTGGCTTTCTTGCATTACTTTTTCTTTGGGATGGATCTAGTTGCTGCCTCCTGAACAATGTTACGGACCTCCGTCCATAGTTCCTCAGGCACTCTGTCTATCAGGTCTAATCCCTGAAATCTATTCCTCACCTCCACTGTATATTCATAAGGGATATGATTTAGGTCATACTTGAATGGTTTAGTGGTTTTCCCCACGTTCTTCAATTTAAGCCAAAATTTTGCAAGAAGCAGCTCATGATCTGAGCCACAGTCAGCTCCAGGTCTTGTTTTGACTGACTGTATGGAGCTTCTCCATCTTTGGCTGCAAAGGACATAATCAATCTGATTTCGATATTGACCATCTGGTGATGTCCATGTGTAGAGTCGCCTCTTGTGCTGTTGGAAAAGAGTGTTTGCTATGATCAGCGTGTTCTCTTGGCAAAACTCTATTAGCTTTTGTCACAGTTCTATCCTGCCTTTCTTCCAAGGAGCCCAAGGCAGTGTACATGCTCCTCCTCCTCCCTATTTTATCCTCACAACAACCCTGCAAGGTAGGTTAGGCTGAGAGTCAGTGAGTGGCCCAAAGTCACCCACTGAACTTTATGGTTGGGTCAGGACTAGAACCTGGATCTCTCGAGTCCCAGTTCAACACTCTAACCATTACACAGCACTGCCTCTCTATTTTAAAGCACAGGGGGATGCATGGGCCTCCAGATGTTGTTGGACTGCAATTCCCATCAGCCCTAGTCAACATAGCCAACAGTGAGGGATATTGGGAGTTGTAGTCCAACAATATCTGGAGGGCCACACGTTGCCCAAGCTTTTTATGCTGTGACATATGCTATTATGTTATAGCATATCATGTTATAGCATATCGTCTGTAGGAGCGTAGCTTTTTCTTGAGTTAGAATCCCTCCCCTGTGTAGACAACAGATATCTAGTCTGACCTGGCAGAAGGTAGTTCCCTACGCCCCTCTCCTGCGGTGTGCATCACGAGCTCGAGAAGGTATTGTAAGCACAATTGAGATCCAACCCGTACAATCTGCAGTTTTGCATGGTATATCTGTTGCTGGACTGTACCATTTCAGACTGCAGGTGGAGGGGTCAAATGCTCCTCCTGACAAAACTTGTAAGAGAGAAAAACTACAATGGTTCTTCCAAACATGCTATGTCTGTATGTACATGGAGTTTCTCTATTTGGGGAAACACTCAAAACACTGGATGCCCTGACTGCAGATGGAAGTGGCACATGCCAGCAGCAGATGGAGTGTTCCAGTTCTAAAATGGCCAGAAGGTTGGAGCATCTTCCCTATGAACAAATGCTTAGGCATTTCATTGAGGAAAAAAGCAACAACCTTGTCTCCTTGGTGCCCTGCTTGTGAATATCAGTGGCAGCTGGATGGGAACTCCCAATGACAGAGTACTTGACTAGATGGAGCTTTGATCCATCCAGTCTATAAAGTTCTGTTAGGTGAGCAAAATGTTAGACATACACACAGAAAGTCTGGGTTCTAATCCCTGCTTGGCAACAAATGTTTTGAGTGGCCTTGAGGTATCTGTTCCCCTTCAGCCTCAGTTCCCCATTTATAAAATGGAAATGTAAACTACTTGTGGGAATAGAATAAAGATTATTTCTGTACAATGCTTTCTATGCAAAAGAAAGAAAGAACTGAAAGTGAGGTATCTGTAATTTGAAAGATATAGGCATAATTCTCTATCCTTTCTTTTTTTATCTTGCACTCTATTGCTCCCCATTTTCCATACCTCACTCATTTGACCTCCATGCCTCCCCACACCCACCCACAAGTCCTTCTCAATACATTCTAAAGCCTCCCTAACAAACACACACACACACACTAATAAACACACATACACAGAATGCCAAGTTGGGCAGCCTAGTGAAAATTTGCATAACTCCTAATTTGCATGCATTCTTAATTTGCATAAACTGCTCTTGATTGCACAATCTGGACCTCAAGGGTGCTGAAATTTAAGAAGCGAGGGATTTTTTGGGGGGTCTGCTTTAGTTACATCTTAGAATTCTCAACTTACTAAGGGCAAGGTGACTTGTTTAGAGAAACTCGAGAACTGGCCTTGTTTTAAATGCAAGATCATCCGTTGCCAAGTCTTTATTATTATTATGTTTTGCACCACTTCTGTCCCTGAATCACTTTCCAAAACAGGATTTCCCAGCACCCTCCCTTCAGGAACGATAATGTAGAGAGTCCCTGAGCTTCAGAGATCACCACTGCCCGGAACATCTGTGGAGGCACTGATGTCACACTAGAACCTGTTGCTATGCCAGGAAGTTTCATGGAAATCCTCCCGCATTGACTGTGTCCTTCATTTGCTTGGCCAAGAACTTGCACAGTGCTGAATCACCTGGTTCCTTCTGGCAGAGAGGACCTTTGCAGAGAGGACCTTTGCTGGGGAAAGGGATTTTGTTCTTTCTGGTGGGAAAATGCACATGAGTTCCTCCTTTCTGAAGGAGGAATTAACCCTTGCTAAGACTTCAGACCAGAGTTTCCTCCACTGGGAGGCTCAGAAGGAATTCACATGGCCAGGCCCAACCTCAGAGGTGGACAGCATTGGGTGCAGCGGAGTAGTTGATTCACACCACCTGATTTTTAAAAGAAGGACCTCCTAATCTCATTGGCTGCAGCAGAAGTTGGTGGAAGAGAAGCAGAAGTATGAAAGTAAGACAAGCTTGTGAGGGAGCCCAGCTCTGCGAATGCAAGCGGAGCCCCAGCTGACAAAGTGTCGCTGCCCCTGTGAAAAAGTGTGCTGCTCAGGACCTGGTGTGAGACTTCAGTGTTGTTGAACCCAGGGCTGGTGTCAAGGGCAGGCATGGTTGGGCGGAGGGCCCACACCCCAGCAGGGGTCCACTGACAAGAGCCCCCCAGAGTTGCCTCTCCTCCTCTTCATATAATCTGCTTGTTCACCTGCCTCTCACTCTGGCCCAGACAACAGACGTGGTGAGGAGGAGATGCCACGGCCAACTTGCTCCCGGGCTCTCTGCCTGCCAAGCCAGCAAGTGGGAGCAATGATGAGGAAGAGGAGGAGGAGGAGGAAGAGCAGCTCAGGAGGATGGCACAGAGAAGGTGGACACACTGAGGGAGGGGTCATAATAATCAAAATCGCTAAAGACATGAAGGAATTCACTAATTATAAGTCTTAGTCTAGAACAGATATGCCTATGGAACATCTACAATAAAATGACCTAAGTAGGAGCTTACCATCTAATGAAGGTAAAAATCCAAGCTCTGCAACATATAAAAGGAGCGTGCATAAGTGTAAGCCACTTCGTGTGTTTGTGCATATTAATCAGAAAAAACATAGAAACATAGGGCGTTGCCCTCTAATGAGACTGCTCCATCTAGTTCATTATTGTCTTCAACAAACTTCCCCAACCTGATGCCCTCTGGATGTGTTTGGATTACAACTCCCATCATCCCCATGGGGATGATAGGAGCTATACACATACTGGCAGATTGCTCTTCAGCAGTCTTTCCCAGTCCTACCTAGAAATGCCAGGAATTAAAGCTGGGACATTTTGCATGCAAAGCATGGGCTCAGCCCTTGTGCTACCATCTTTTTATAAGATGTACACAAAGGTCAAGCAAAGAAGGATCAAGACCCGCTCATATTTATTTTATTTTATGGGGAACCTGGCAGTGTGTACACGCATGCGCCCTTCATACCAGTCACACGAGGCATGTGTTAGTAGGAGTACCCAGCAACAACAGCTATAACTCCATTCCTCACTTTATCATCTCTGCTCCCTGACAGCTTCTTTTGCCTGTTTTTCTCCCTACTTTCTCCCCCTTTTAACCACTGTGATACTTCTTGCCTCACTTCTGCATCCTAGGCCACCCCCTTGCTGTTTTCCCCTCCCCCTCCCCTCCAAATGAATATGCCGGCTGTGACCCACACCGAGTGGCTTCTCAAGTACCCTTCCTTTCCCCACTAGGCACAGCAAGACAGCCTGCAGCCTATAAATCACCCAGCGCACACACACACACACACACACACACACACACACACACACAGAGAGAGAGAGAGAGAGAGAGAGTAGACAAATATTTAGACTGGCTCTGTAGCACTGCTGGGTCACCCGCTCACTGGCGTGATGGGAACAAGCTCGGAGGAGTTAGGAAATGATCGCGGCTTGCAAATGAGATGAAGCCGCTGGTTGGCATGGGGCCAGAAGAGAGAGAGCTGCAGCTAAATCAAATAAGTTTAGGATTCAAGGAGATGGAATATGGTCCACAGGGCCAAGTTTTTCAAAACTCTGTTACAGGGAACTTTATATCAGTTACTGGGGAAGCAACTGTGGAAGATGTCCTCTTGTAGCAGACCACTGTTGGAAACAGGATACTGGACTAGATAAGCCTGTGTTTTCATAACTCTGGGGTTCACTGGAAGCTAGCCAGGGGTTCCTCAAAGAGAGGATTCATAATGGCAGATCACCTTCCCTGTTGAGACAGCTTGCCCACCATAACTGGCGGTCTCCTGCCATGTTCAGTCAGAAGGAAACTTTGGCTGTGATTTCTAGCCTGTGCTTCACATGAGCCAAGCATCTGCCTGTGCTTCACATGAGCCAAGCATCTGCGGTAGGATACAGCCCAACACTTTGCAAGGCTCAAAGTTTCTTTGGCAGACAGGTTGATGTGGAATAGGTTCCCAGAAAGAAGAAAGAAGAACAACAATTTTCAATCAGATACTGCAGGCCTTCCGACCTTTATTTAACCCTGTGTGTATGTGAAATATATTGTGTATGTGCACAGAGAGTTCATCCCCTCTGACATTTGTCGGATGAAATTCGGCTGGCTTGTTTTTACATTAGGGTAAAAAAAGAATCCTTTGCCATAGACTGGAGAGCAAACCACAAAAGCCAGCCTTGTTCCTGGGGCCCAGCAGCTGGTGTGTCCTACTAAAGATGTTTTGAAAGCCTTTGTTTCAAACAGCACATTTCTGCAACACCTGGAAAACGTTGCATCTGAAGGTTTAGATATCAAAGGTCTGTACAAGATGCAATCCTATGTGTGTGTAGACAGAAAAAAGTGCTACAACTCCCAGCATCCCTCAGCCAAGATGGCTGGCTAGGGAATGCTGGAAGTTGTAAGACTTTTTTCTGTCTGAACATTAATAGGATTGCTCCCATAGTGTATGTGTGTTATTTAAGTGTCTTTCAAATATAGCTTCCAAAATGCAACCCAAACTTTCAGGATTTCAGTAACCTGTTTGTTAGGGTGGGTATCACAGCAAGAAAGCTTATATTCTAGTACTGCTGTTGTTGCTGCTATTGCTGTGGTTCTTTTATGCATGTAGCGTGGTCTTCCCCAGTCTGGTGTCCTTCAGCTGCAGTGGGCAATTGCTCCCATGCTCACCAGCCAGCACAGCATCTGAAGGCTGATATAGTGCCATCAGTATGCACAGTGGTTTGCAGAGTGCACGCAGACAGGTCTCTGCCCCAAAGAGATTACAACCTAAAATTTGTCACAGATCAAACAACTGTGGAAGGGGAGGGATGTGGAGACATGGGGGTAAACAGGGGAAGACGGTGCAGGTTTTTTTCCGGTTTGATGTGTGTGGGCTTCGTTCCACGCATAGCTGCTGGATGACTTGAGAACCGGGGGGAGGCAGGGAGTGTTGCGGAGTTGGAACAAAAGCTATAGCCAGGTGTGTTGAGATATGAGAGCGAAGAGATGAGGCAGGGCTGCTTCACACAACTTATATAGCAGGAAATGATGCTTTGGCTTAACCCCTTATCTTCAGTTACCCCCAAACCAAGCCTAGGTACATGTAATTGTGCTGGCTTCTTCCTTTGCTACCCTGGTCTCTCCCCTCTGTTATCTTCCCCACTGTCAACATTATTTACAGTGTAAGTTCCTTGAGGGCAGGGCCCTGCCTTTTTGCTTGTGAAACTCTGTAAAACTCCATGTCTGTGGCTGGGACTGTATAAATAATAATGAGGAATTTGGGCTCTTTGCTGGAGTCCCTTCCTCTGATTTCTGTGCCTTTGTATGTGTGTGGGGAACACTGCTTGTATTGTACTGTCTGTTGAACCTTGCTTACTACATTCAGGCTTTACCCAGGTGCTGTCCACAACACTGTTTTATTAATACAGCTCTCTGGCAGGGCTCTTAATACAGGCCTGCAGCAGGTTTCTCCAAAGCCAAGGGAAGAGTTTGGAAGCAGGGTTGTGCCTAATGTGACAGTGCATCTTTAATTCTCTGTGAAACATAAGAAGCTGCCATATACCAAACTATGGTCCATCTAGCTCCATATTGTCTGGACCAGTCTCCCCCAACCTGGTGCTCTCTGGATGTTCTGGATGATAACTCCCAGCATTCCATCATCATCATCAATCATTGTTATTGAATTTTTCAAAGTAACAATGAACAGTAACAAATCCAAACACACCACATCTGAGTCAATGTCTTTACAGTCTTTCTGATCACTCAGGATTTCTATTTGGTACAAGCAAGATGATCTGGTAAAGTTAGCCCTCATCATCCTAACAGATCACTCCAAAGAGTTCCGTGTGTCTTAGGAGGTTGTCCTGTATTCTTCTCAATATTAGCAAATTCAGTAAATGGACATCATATTCCATAAAAAGTGTCAAGTTCAGCTTGGCCCATTTGCACCTGAAGATGTTTAGTGAGTTTCTCCATTAGTGCAAGGTCCCATGTTTTCTGTTTCCATAGGATAAGAGAAAGCTCATTTGCTGATTTCCAGTTAGCAGCTATGACCAACCTGGCTGCTGTCTAGAAAAAAGGAGCTCTTTATGTCTTCTTTGTGTATTACAGCCCATGTAAAAAGACAGAAGCCCCAGTTTTGCAGATAGTGTTCTATCTTGTTGTGTGACCTCATTGGCAAAGGCAATGGAAGTTGAAGTCCAAAACATCTGGAGCACATCATGTTGAGGAAAGCTGATTCGCACACTGACTGGCAGAATCCTTCCAGCATTTCAGATGGTCTTTCTCAGCCCTACCTGGAGATGCCTGGGATTGAGCCAGGGACCTTTTGCATGCAAAGTAGGTGCTCTACCACTGAGCTATGGCCCTTCCCCAGCCCTTAAAGACAGCACACTGCCTACACATTTCCAAGGTCCTGCTGCAATGCATAAGGTTGAGAAAATTCGAAAAGGCTAGCTGTGATGTTCCCAGAGAGCATGAGAGCATGCAAAGCCCTGGTTACGTGGGAGCGAACAAGAGCACAGCATGCATTGCAGTTTAGCACATTGAAGAGAACCACAAGCTTGAGAGAAGAGCTGGGCGTGTGCGCTTGGAATCTGTCATCTTCTCCTTCTGCTTCACGGTGATGAATGGATCCAGCAGAACTGCAACTCATTCCAGGGTCCAGCTTGCAGCTGTGCTGTCAGCTGTCCAATCATTTCTTCTGTACTGTGGCCTGCCCACTTTGCTCATAGGAGGGGAGAGGGTGAGTCAGCCCTGGAATGTATATAGATGGACTTGGGGTCATCCCAGAGAGAGGGTTAGTCCAAGCTCAACTTGGCTCCTGAGCTCTGGATGGATGGTCCTTCCATCCAGTGCCTTTATAAGTCAGGGGCCTGGAATGCTGCAAAGATCTTTGGGGAGAGCAGCTGAGACGGGATGAATCATGATGCTAACAAAGGAGATCCCAAAGGCACCTGTCCAATTTCTCTCACTTGTCGCCCTGTCCCCCTTGCAGCCTGCTCTGAATCATGCTTATTTGGGAATAAGAGCCAGAGATAACAATGGGATTTACTTCTGAGTAATTAGGATTTGCACTATGACAAAGTCTTCTGCACTCTAGGAAAACCTGTCCAGTTCCTTCAGCCTGTTCTTCCTGTGATCTGCCCCAGAACTCTTTTTGCAGATCACTTGCAGATCAGCCTAACCTACCTCGCAGGACTGTTGTGGAGTGCCTTCGAGGAAGGGTGGGATAAAAATGTAATTTATTTTAAAAGGGATGGCCAAGATCTGCTTGAGCAGCACATGTTCCTGGAATACCTTGTGTGGAGGTGGCGGTGTTCTTTCAAACATTCACTCCAGGTTCTCTCCCCCACCTGTTATTTATTTATACATGCATACATAGAGTTCTTTGCAAAGAAACATAAGCAAAGACCGCCAGGTTCTTGACTCCAAGGCATTTAGAGATTAAATTTCAGCACTGGGGCAAACAACACAAGTAGGGAAGGGATGGAAGAAAGGAAAACGCTTCCTAACAGAGATGGATGTGAACAAATGCAGCTAGAGATACCTGGATTTGGGGGGATTGATGGTGGGTGGAGGCTTGAGGGGCTCAGCCAAAGAGCTCAAAGGAAGACATGGAGAGGCTAAACCAGTCCATTCATTAACAGCTCATTGAGGAAAGTGAGCCCTTTCCTCCATGCCCTGTAGGGATAACAGCTACTCAATATGGGCTATTTTGTGTAGGACAATAAATGAGCATCTGCACATAAGCAGACGTTTCCTGCTGTCTCCCCATTGGTGTGACATTTGGGGTGAATGGATCGCAGTGGAGGCTTCCACCCCCTTACATGGGGCACCTCTCTTTCTTGTCCATCTTTCTGTGCCTACATCTATTTCTCTCCTTTCCCCCACCCTCGCCCTTTTCCTGGTCACACTTCAGCGGGTGGCTGGCAGGACATACGTGCTGCATTTCAGTGACAGGAAAACGGTATTGGGGGCCCTGTTAGCACCATAAGCCATTGATTTACAATCTCCCTGGGCTGGCACCATCTCCAGGGCTGGAAGGCAGAAGGAACAGCCACCAGCCATTATTCCAAGAGGAGGCCTGCCTCAGTTTTAACTCTGTGTTTTTGCAAATCGCTGTTTGGATTTTAAAAAATCTTCATGTGGACTGGTGCTTCATGACAAACAGTGCCTCTTGATGATGGACCACAGAAAACCCATTTACAAGGGGGGAAAGTCCTGCCTGCCTGCCTGCCTGCAGTAGCATATTCTTTCCCCCCAAAAATGGAAGGCATGAACAAAAGGTAGAGTTGCCGGTCTTATTTTTTTTACTTGCTCCTGCCACTTTAGCCTGAGGGCTAAAGTACACGTTGTGTTAAATATGTAGTGTGCAGCTGATCCTCACTGTGTTGTTCACATGGGGGGCTGATCTGAATTGTGAACACTGTCCATGGGGAGGGGAGGTTTAAACCTTCCCATGCAGCCACTCCCTGCCCCCATCCCCGTCCCCCAAATCCACCATGGAACTAAAAAAGGGAAGGGCGGGGGAAAACTTCCTTTGGCAACAATGGAGGTGTTTGTTTTTGTTGTTGTTTTAGCTCCCGTGGTGAGGGGGGAGAATCTTGAGGGGGAAAGTGTCTGAATGGGAAGGTTTAAACCTCCTCTACCCATGCATGGTGGTCCTGATCTGGATAGGGGCCCTGTACACTTACACTGAGGTAAACAAAATGGCAAGGATTGGCTCAACATAGTGAAAATCAGCTCAACATTACATATTTAACATAGTGTGAAGTTTAGCCCTGAATGATACTCCCACAAATGCATCAGGTCAACTTTTCCTGGCATGGGAAAGCTCACCTGCAAAGCATCTGCATCTCAGGATGCTGTTAAGAATGCAGCAGCAGGGCCAGAGAAAGACTGCCGACTTAGTTAGTTAGTTTATTTCTATACCACCCAATAGCTGAAGCTCTCTGGGCGGTTCACAAAAATTTAAACCAAAAAGCACACAGTAAAACAATATAAATTATAAAAGCATTAAAACCACAATATAACAATACAACCAGAATAAAACCTAGCAGCAAAGCAGAGATTTAAAATACAGATTTAAAACAGCAAAGCTAAAAAGACTAGAAAGCTAAAATGCTAAACTGCCTGGTAAAATACATTCACCTGGTGCCAGAAAGAATACAACGTAGGTGCCAGAAGAACCTCACTAGGGAGCTCATTCCACAGCCAGGGTGCTACAGCAGAAAAGGCCCTCTTCCTAGTAGCCACCCACCACACTTCTTTTGGCAGGGGCTCACAGAGGAGGACCGCTGAGGATGATCAGGGGGCATGCGACCCTATTGAGCAAGTTGAGAAAAAGGGCCTCCTTGGATAGACGAAGGGGTTTCTTTTTATTTCAGCAGGCTTCTGGTGCCATTAACAGCTGTGCAGCAGGCAGAAATTCAACAGGACTTCCTACCTCAGTGCTGGGAAAGATTGGGGTGGGCAGATGTGGCACAGAAGGTAGAAGCATCCGTGTCCAACTGAAGCCAAGAAACATGGTTTGACTTCCCTTTATTTCTCTTAGGAGGTGAAGATATTCCGAGCCCTGATCCTTGGGGAACTGGAGAGGGGCCAAAGCCAGTTCCAGGCACTCTGCTTCGTCACCCGGCTGCACCGCAACGAAATCATCCCCAGTGAGTCGATGGCTAAACTAAGACAGGTAAGGGGGAGGAAGGTTTGCTGGTTCTTGCGATTAGGGTGGGAGAAGTCCTCTTCCTCTCCATTTCATCTTCACAACAACCCTGTGAAGCAGGTTAGGCTGAGAGTCAGTGACTGGCCCAAAGTCACCCATTGAGCTTCATGACCTTGAGTGGGGACTAGAACTTGGATCTCCCAGTTCCCAGTCCAACACTCTAACCACTACACCACACTGGCTAATCAATGTCCAAGGCGAATTTCATAAAAATAATATACACTAAAAATGACACAATAAACCACTCAAAAAACATTGCATCGAAGAAACAACTTGATTTACAGCAGGTGGGGGAGAAGGTAAGCGTATTCACACACTAATTGTGTGTGCATTGTGAATTAAGTGTGTACTGTCCCCTTAAACACAACCCATCCTCAAAAGTCTCTTCTAATGGGTTAAGACATGTGTGGGCAACTTGTGGCCTCCAGATATTTTGGTCCACAGTGGCCACCAGCCCTAGCCAACTTAGCCAATGGTGAGGGATGATGCAAGCCAAAACATCTGGAGAGCCACATTGCCCACCCCTGGACTAGGAGAAAAACTGCTGCAGGCCTGCATTAGGAGCCCTGCCAGGGTGCTGTATATACACCAGTTTAAAATGCATGTGAAGAGCCTGAATTCTGTAATCCATATTCAACACAGGTGTCCACCCTGCTGGTGGAAGGAGTGGGACAATTTTCTTGGCAGGACATTCCAGAAAACAGGTGTTTCCAGACACACAAAATCCCAGCTCTGTATTGCCGTAAATCACACCGCAAAGCTTCAATGTTCCTGTTGTGTACCAATGCATGTAACAGAAATTGAACCACCTTCTTTTCTTAAGGGAAGGCAGCTTTGTGGGTGGGCACGTTCAGGACAAAGAAGTGACAGTGGCATGCTTAACCCTTTCCTCCACTGCCACTTCTCCATTCCAAACTGTCCTCCCCAAGCAACTTTCCCCACTACAGCATTCAAATCCAAAGTTGCCCCCTCCCCAAAGAAGTGCCTTTGGAGCCCCACAGAACGAGAAGCAGATTGGGGCTTGAAAGCAACACCGATGATGGAAAAGCCGCTGAGACTCTTAAAAGATCTTTCCCGCATTTTCTTCCTTTCCAGAAAAACCCACGGACGGTGCGGCAGGCCGAGGAGGTGCGGGCCTTGGAGCACCTCAGCATGGATGTGGCTGTCAACTTCAGCAAAGGGGCCCAGCTCAGCTCCCACATCCATAATGTCTGTGCTGAGGCCAAGGAAGCCATCTACACCCGGGAAGAGGACGTGAAGTTCTGGCTGGAGAAAGGTAGGGGGCGCTGCTTCCATTAGGACAGGGCGCTGCTGGTATCTTTAGGCTTCCATTCCTGAAATACGGAGGTGCGGAACCTTTTTCCACCCAAGGGCTGAATTCCATTGAGGAGAAGCTCGTGGGGGCCACATTGCTGTGGTGGGTGGGGCTGAAGGCAAATGGGTCAGGGCCAAATGCAAATAATTTCAGCATATTTTAGCTTAAACCTCTTACTGCCCGTAAGGTAGGACTCAGGAGGGATATTTCAACCTTTTAGAATAGGGGAAAATAGCACAAAATCAGGAAACCACCCAACAGTTGCTGGTTGGGGGAAAAGGAGTACAGCCAGGGGAAGAGGGCACCTGGCTTTCTGGGGAAAAGGCCAGATCTAGCCCTGGGGCTGAGGTTTGCACCCCTGCCATAATATCTCCAATCGGCAGCAGTAACAGCAGAGAATCCAATACAAACAGATTCTTTGCTTTCTGCTGTCCTGTTATAAAAACATAAGAAGAGCCATGCCAGATCAGACCACAGGTCTATCTAGTCCAGCATTCTGTTCACACAGTGGCCACCAGCTGTCGACCAGGAACCCACAAGCAGGACACAAGTGCAACAGCACCCTCCTGCCCATGTTCCTCAGCAACTGGTTACATAAGCTTACGGCCTCTGGTACTGGAGGTAGCACATAGCTATCAGAACTAGTAGCCACTGATAGCCTTCTCCTCCATGAATTTGTCTAACCCCCTTTTAAAGCCATCCCAATTGGCAGCCATCACTATATCCTGTGGTAGCGAATCCCATAGTTTATCTATGCGCTGTGTGAAGGAGTCCTTCCTTTTATCTGTCCTGAATCTCCCAGCAATCAGCTTCATGGGATGACTCCGGGTTCTAGTATTTTGATGGTGAAAAAGGCCTCGCTATCCATTTTCTCCACACCATGCATAATTTTGTACACCTCTGTCATATCTCCCCTTACCCTCCTTTTCCCCAAGCTAAAAAATCCCAGCTGTTGTAACCTTCCCTCACAGGGGAGATGCTCCAGCGCCCTGATCCTTTTAGTTGACCTTTTCTGCACTTTTTCCAGCTCTACAATACATTTTTTGAAGTTCGGTGACCAAAACTGTACACGGTATTCCAAGTGTGGTCGCACCATAGATTTGTATAAGGGCAGTCTGATATTGGCAGTTTTATTTTCAGTCCACACGGTTTTCCTTTTGAGATATCCAAGGCTGGCCCCAGGGAATGGAGAAAGATGCCTCAGCCATAATCAAAGGCTGGAGGAGGAGCAGAAATGTCGATTACACATAGGGAGGTCTCTCGTGCCCTGATTGGCTCCCAGTGCAGCCCAGCCTTCTCAGTGCCTGGGAATCCTATATGAACCAGGCCTGAGACCAGGATGATTTTTTATATAGCCCTATCAATGGATATAGGGCCGCGGTGGCTTAGTGGTTAAGACGCTGAACTGCAGACTGGAAGGTCGGCAGGACAGCAGTTTGAGACCCGAGTGCTGCGTGACGGAGTGAGCTCCCGTCTTCAGTCCCAGCTCCTGCCAACCTAGCAGTTCAAAAGCAAGAAATTGCAAGTAGATAAATAGGCACCGCTTCGGCGGGAAAGGTAACAGCGTTCCATGCACCTCGGTGTAGAGTCATGCCGGCCACATGGCCATGGAAGCGTCTTCGGACAGCGCTGGCTCTTCGGCTTAGAAACGGGGATGAGCACTGCACCCTAGAGTCGGACACGACTGGCTGGGGACACCTTTACCCTTACCTTTTATCAGTGGATATGGCATTTTGGGAGACTCCTATCCTGAGGCGCTTACAGTCTAAGCTTACACAGCGGGCAAAGAGGGAGACAGCCAAGGCAAGGAGAAATAAGGATAATGGCATAAATGGCAGCTTGATTGTACTTGGGTTTTGTTTCGGTTCCTGATGAGGATTGAAGGATTAACTCAAAGGGTTCATGGGGAAAGGTGGGTTTTGGGAAGCTCTTGAGGGTTGCATTTCAGTGGTGGGCGGAGCCAAAGGCAAAAGGGGCAGGGCCAAAAACACCAGCACATTTTAGCTTAAAGCTATTACTGCCAGTCCCGAAGCCTTTGGAGAGGCATTTCAGCCTTTTAGAATGGGGAAAAGCTTACACAAGCCAGAAAAACCATCAGAGGAAAGGAGGTCCGGAAGAGCCCAGGCGGGCAGGATTGGGACCCCAGCTGGGCCAGATTGGGACTTGACGTTCAACACCCCTGATGTAAAGGGCTGAAGGCCTAAAGGGGTTGTTTAAGAGAGCAAGGACACCTTCAGGCATTGGAGGGTTGTAAAGTTGGAGGTGCTTTGCTCCGGAATGTGACTTTCTGGACCACTTCTGTCTGGCTCTTTTGCAGGAGTGGACGGCTCCATGTTTGAGGTCCTGCCCCAGTCAGCTGACCTGCCTGACTTGCAGCGTTGCCGGCTCTGTGCAGACCGTTGGAAGCCCTGCATTTGCAGTTATGCGCTGAGCATTGAGTGGTACCCCTGCATGCTTAAGTACTGCAAGAGCCGTGACGCCACTGGGAAAGTCTCCTCCTACAAGTGTGGCATCCGTAGCTGCCAGAAGGGCTACAGTTTCGACTACTACGTGCCGCAGAAACAGCTCTGCCTTTGGGATGAGGAGACCTAGCAGTGTGCCTGGGTGGCCATTTTTGTACTGTTGGTGCTTCCTTTCCACCTCCTTTCGTATGGCTCTGGATCGCCCAACCAAGATGGCTGCCTGGAAGAGGAAGGGTCCAGAGTGGCAAGGGGGACACCTGGCAGGCTCCATTTTCTGAAGGTTTTGTCTGAGTTTGTCTGTTTCCTTGGCTATCCAACAGTTAACTCCCTCACACGTACGGACACTGGCTGTGAGATGGTCAGAGAAAGAAGGGAGGTGTGGGCTCTGTTTTATATCATGCTCTTGGACTGAGGAGGAGCTGTTGAAGTGTCAGGGGCCAGCCCAAAATCTCTTTGCCACCAGCCATCTTGACTGTTTAAGCTTCTTGACAACCAAAAACAAAATGTGACCCATTGCTGCTTCACTTGATAAAGAAAACTGAGGAAAGATAATGGAAATCCTCCCTTGGTAACCTCCCAGGGAAAGAGAAAGCATGAGAAAGCATCAGGATCCAGACGAGTAATAGGATTCCTCCAAGCACAGCCCTTGAGGGGTGCTTCATCAGCTCATGGGGAGGGGGGGATTTGAACCTGTGGCCTTGGGAACTCAGTGTGTGAGCTTGGAAGATGCTCCGAAGTTGCTACTTGGTTCAACCAAAAGAGGGAGACAGAGAGACATGGCAAGATGGCTACTCTACACTGGCATCTAAGCAGAGGTGGACGTGAGGAAGGATCTCAGGCCAATGCTCTGCCCATGTAAGTTTTGCAGGAAGATGGTAGAAGAATCCGGATCGGCGTGGGGTGGCTACTGTGCCCCTGCAACCATTCACGGACTCCAGCAACACCAGACTGCCACAATGACTAATGCCTACTTATTTTAACGAGTACATAATGCAACCCTGTAAGATTCAGCAGCACCTGGTCATTCCAGGGGATGTAGCCCCATGATAATCAGCTGGGTGGAACTAGGAGTAGGGCAATGAAGGAGTGTCACTGAGCTCCACCCCTTGATCTTGCTTGGCACCCTGGAGCTGGGAGAAGGAGCTGCAAGCACTGGCTCATCGAGAAGCCCCGCCTCTTGCTCCTGATTGGCCCTCCCCATTAGGAGGGTATGCCAATCAGATTCCAATTTGAATGACTTGTTTTCCAAGCTTGGCTGAAGATTGGTGGACATTTGAGAGCTAAATGCTGCCACCAAAAGTGGGAGAGGCCTAAAATAGTGTCTCTCTGTTTAGAGATCCATGGCCTGGTGCCTTCCTTTCTCATGAACAGAAAGTAATATGCCCAAGTAATATGCCCAAGCATTTCTATCTCCTACCCCCCCATCCCCCTTCCCCAAAATGTGATTGGGTGTAATGATGACAATCCTTGACAGACCATTCCCATATAAACTAGACCAGGGGGAACATGGAGTGTTAGAATTCTTGTGGCCAACCTCTGCGGCATGGGTAATTCAAGGGAGGCCGGAATATGTGGCATGCCAACACAGATCCTGATTTTGGCATAGCCTGTCCCTAAATCCTGTCTGCCCACTCCTCTATTAGACTAGAGGCAAATCCACCTGAAGGCATGTGTGCTGGAAGTGCTTTTCTGGACATGCTGTGGTGTACACATGAAGGCATACTTGGGACTTGAGGAACACTTGCCAAAAATAGTGTCTACAGTTCCCTTCCCCACCACCTCTGGGGAAAGCATTCCCTACACCAATGCCTTGGTTTCCCCACTGTAAAATGTGGAGTCAGGGGGAGGTGAGGGCTGGTACACTGGGTCATCTTACGAGGCAGTGTATAAGGCTTAGATGTTTCCTTATTCAGGGTTTATACATGCCCCTCTTTAACTGGATGGATACAGAAGATCAGTTACCAAGTGGTAAATTACCACATATACCTGGGGTCCCCAACTTGGGATCCTCTCTTGGCACCCTGCCCCCCCCCCCGATTTTTATTTGCTTTTTAAAGTTTTTTAAACTTAAGAGAGATAGAGATAGACAGGCAGATAAACTGGGAGGCTGGCATGCTGCAAAGTGAAGGGCTGCCGTCCAGCACCCTCTTTATTTGGCTCCCTAATAGTGGTTTTGAAGCTCAGACCTCATCTCTGTCTTGTACTTTAGATTCCTGGGCAAGTTACTTTTCTGTTCATCTCACCAGTTTGCCTTCATGGAAATGAGTGTTTTGTGATTGGCCGTGCCCATCATGAGAGCCAGCTTATGAATGGGAAAGCTGCAACCCTGTGGCAGCCATTTTGTGAGAGTGCCCACAATACTCTCTCAATATTCCAGATGTCCCCACCAACCAAGTGGCAGTGAGTTCTATACATTAATGATACATTGTGTGAAGATGGAAGGAGAAAAATGACTGAAAGTTTAGAGTTCCTGACAAAATTGACTTGCAAAGTATTACCAGATTTTCTTTTTGGCAGCGTTCCCATGTCTTTTAGCAGGCAGAAATTCAGGAGGCTCAGCTTCTCCTATGACAGAGATACAGTGATGGGGGCAGCTTTACCTGCTCAATCTCTGCCTGTTGTGCAGCTGCTTAAAGGGACAGAGGTACTGTCAAGAAAAAGAAGAAAGGATGACAGCCATATTTTCCATTCTCCCCTCTGTATTGCCTTAGCTTCTTCAGTGCCATCTCCACCTTATCTGTCCTTCAGCCACTTTGTGCCTTCTTTTCTTTGCTTAACTCTGAACATTTCAGACCACTGAAGTTCAAACCTGCATTTCCAAATAATTGTATTTTTTAACCTTTCTCACAGAATTATTTTTGTATGTCTCTCTTCAGGGACAAAAGTGTGTGTGTGTGTGTGTGTGTGTGTGAGAGAGAGAGAGGGGGGGGATTGGTGGAGTTGTTGCTTTGTTCTTTTTTAAAATTGCTACACAAAGTGAAACAAATATAAAACTTGAATGAAAAATATTTTTAAACAAATTATTTATCATATGTAAGGTGAATAAACCGATTTTTAAAAAAGAACCATCCCCAAGGAGTCTAAGTCTCTGTGGGTTGCTACCCATAAGTCTTTGCACATGATGTCATGCTCATTTGGAATTTGCGCATCTCTTGCCATAGGTGAGACATGACTTGTTCATCGTCTGAATATCTGTACCTAAGAGCGTCATGTAAAATTAGTCTACAGGTTTGCTATTATGAGAACTACCACATTTATCTTTGCTTCTGCTGCCTGTCTTACAAGTAGAGTTATTTGAGAAATTGGATCTTTATGAATTCCAATGCAAAATGACCCAATCTTCATCTCTCAGACTGACATACACATTGGAACTGAGATATCTACCACGTTTTGTACTTCTTCAAACATTGCAGTGGAGGGAAAATACACATTTAAATACACTGATATGAAAATCAACATTGACATTGAAAAAGAGCAGGATTATCAGGAAAACTGTAATATGGGTAGGAAATAGGCTGATTCCTCCATCCCTGCTTATGAAGGACCCATGAGTAACAATTGTCTGGCAGATGCTTCTCTATCCCATAATTCTTTGGTGCACCCAGCGATATTTTGCAATGGGAGCCATCTGTTCTAATCAGTCTGCAAAGAATTGCCATCTTATGTCTGTACTGTGTTACAGATGTGGCTTCATCCTTGCCTTTTATTTACCAGGAAAGTATTTTTGCCTGTTTTCTTCCCTGCCACCTTTGTGTTTTTAACAATGAGCCAAAGGAAGAAGTTTGTGGCACTCCAAAGCTAACTTCTCTGCGATTTTCAGTTGGCATTAATAAAGGTGTCACATTTTTGTTCCCATTTGGAGTTTTCCCCTCTAATAGACCAACACAGCTACTTCCCAGCCACCCCCCCCCCTTTCCCCCTCTTCATAAAGTGGTCATCCCTTCTGGGGTCAGTAACCCATAAGTATCTTCATAAGGGGGGCACTGCTGCACTGAATATCCACTACACAGCTAGTGAACATACATCCCCTCTGCTTGTACCTATTTTTCATGGGTACAGTACTCATCCCTGCCCCCCATTATGCCTATAGCTCACCATTTTATGCTTCCAGCCATACCTCTTTGGAGGGAAGCAGGGAGGGGCGACATCGGACCATGCAACTTAACTTTGGCATTGGATCTTGCTGTTTTGCAAAAACGGAGCAAAGCTGAATCTGATGCTTTGAGAAGCAGAGAAATGCACACATTGAGAACATCTCAGTGTGCTTGCTTCTGCATCAAAACATCTGAGAAATGTGGAAGCTGGTGGATAGCTTGGTTCCGATCCACAGTGCAGATCAGCTCAGTTCACATCAGATTCCGTAAAGACAGAATTCCTCAAGCATCACTACGGAAAAGAAATGAGTGAAATCCCCCCAAAGCAAGTCACGGCTGAGCTCCGCAAAAAAACATGGAATGGGGTCTCTTCTGTAACTTGAGTCCCACTGATTCCTCACCAGAACACATGTGGCTGCCGCCATGGCTGCTCCAGTCTAACTTGGCTTCAGAAAATAAACATATATTTCCTGCATTCAAGTCCCCTAATCTTAATATCCAATCTAGATTTGAAAGAAGAATCCCAAACAATAGATTAAATCTTCATAGGCAATGAAAATTCCTGCCCATCTCATAACTCAGCACTGCTGATGCCAGCCAGGTATGACTCCCAGCAAAGTGCCATTGGATGGCACCCCCTCCCCCATGGGCTTACTGGTGGTGGCCTCCAGCAGTAGTGCCATGATTTGCAGTGAGCAAGCTACCCGCCATTTTACATTTCCCGCGATGTCCCAATGCGGCATTGTTATGAGACCCTGTGGGAACTTTTAAATGGCAGGCAACTCTCAGCCACGCAAACACCAAGGTGAAAGTTACGGGAGGCCCAAATCCTGAGCAGGCATCAGCACCAATGGCCATGGGCAGTTGCCGAAGTACGACAGGTGTGTGTGTGTGTGTGTATGTGTATACATATGTATACATATACATATATGGGAAAAACAGAGATGAAGGATGCCAGGGACCCCTGGTAGTGGAAGATAAATGCCTTAATGGCTACACTAGCACAGATGACCAATAACAGGGGACTTCAGCTATATGAGTAGGGATCAGGTGCCACAAGCAGCCAATAGCATCCCATCAGATTCTGTAAAGCTACTGACAGACTGTGCCACTCAGTCTGAGCAACTTGCCCCGGGCTTGTGGGAGTCAATCTGTTTCTGCCTGCTCTTCCCTTTCAGTGTGAACTGTTGAGAATGCTGCTGGCATTCACGCACCCGAGGATTTTCCTTAATCTGAATTATTACTATTTTTCCTTGGAAAGTTACAAACTATTTAATACATATAGAGCAGGGGCTTTAAGGACAAAGTAGCCAAGGCAAAATAGCAAAAATACCAACTTATTTTAGTTTAAAGCTATTACTGCCCATAACTAAGCCTTAGGAGAGCCATTTCAACCAGTGCTGTGCTGAAAATTTCTCCCACATGTTTTTCGACCATTCTCGTCCAATTTCATAGAAAATTGCTTTCGAAAAGAAATTCAAAGGAGAATTTTCAGGGAAATTCTCATGGGTTGGCTTTGGGGTTCTTGGGCTTACTTTACTTGTGAGGTGGCTGAGGAGTGTGCAAGATTGTCCTGTCTGTCACTGTACAGTAATCTCAGTGGCAGCCGGCAGCCTCCTCGTCTTCCTGCACTTCAGGTAAAGCCGTCATGAGGAAGACATTGCCAGGAAATTCCTCCCATGGGGCCTTTTCAGTTCAGGAAGAGCAGGTGGCCTGGGACGCAGCAGAGCAGTGGAGATATGTGCAATAGAGAGAGGAAACACACACAGCACCCTCAGCCACCTCGCAGGGATTAGGTAAGCTCAAAATACGACCAAAAGAAATTCAAAATTCTGCCTCAGAAGAGTGGGAGCTTCAACACAGTTGATGCTGTTGCCACCTACAGAAGCAGTGCAGTAAACCAAAAACCCTCAGGAAAAAAGGAAGAAGCTGTGCTACAAGCTCTGCCAACAGTGAGCCATATTTGTGAGAAACTGTTGGAGAATTTCTCCTCCCTTTAGGAGAAATTTGGTGAAATTGCCCCCCCCCCCCAATTTCTCTGTCCACAAATAGGCTGGAGAATTTTGAGAGGCCATTTATGCACAGCTCCAATTTCAACCTTTTAGAACTTTTAAGGGCACAAAAGCTTGGAAAATACCACATGATTGGGAAAAGGGCCAGGGCCAGAGGAAAGGTGGGGCTGTTGGGGGAACCTGGAGAGCTGGATTGGGACCCCAGGCCCCAGCTGGACTGGGATTGGGACCCCAGACCCCAGGGTTCTGCACCTCTGATAACAGAGACTTGGTCTATAACTTTCAGTAAATATACTTAATACATTAGTGATACATATCTATATAAAATACCCCATTATCTTCATTTATTATCTAGATCTCACCAAATAGATATGGATTTACTACATCTTTGACTATTATTCCAATATAGAAGTAATAATCTCCATCTTTCTAAAAATTTATTATTCTGCTGCCTCCCCTCTCTAACTCTTACCAGGTTTGTCAATTTCAGCATATATGCAATGTCCCAAATTCTGTTAATCCATTCCCTAGCCAGTGGTTTGTCACCTTTTTTTCAATGATAAGAGATAGCTACAAGTGTTACCATTAATAAATTCAATATCTTCTACATATGTTTTCTCTTTGACATAACAAACAAAAATCAATGGATAAGAACATAAAGAAGAACCATGCTGAATCAGACCAAGGGTCCATCTAGTCCAGCATTCTGTTCACACAGTGGCCAGCCAGCTGTTGACCAGGAATCCACAACCAGGACACGGGTGCAACAGCACTCTCCTGCCCATGTTCTCCAGCAACTGGTGTACACAAGCATACTGCCTCTGATACTGGAGGTAGCACAGAGCCATCAGGACTTACTTACTTACTTACTTTATTTCATTTCTATACTGCCCAATAGCTGAAGCTCTCTGGGCAGTTCACAAAAACTAGTAGCCACTGATAGCCTTTTCCTCCAGGAAGTTGTCTAATCCCCTTTTAAAGCCATCCAAATTGGTGGCCATCACTACATCCTGTGGTAGTGAAATCCAGAGTGGACAGGACTATGCACGGTGTGAAGAAGTCCTTTTATCTATCCTGAATCTCCCACCAGTCAGCTTCGTAGGATGACCCCAGGTTCTAATATTATGAAAGAGGGAGAAAAATGTCTCCCTATCTAATCATAAATCATAGCCAGTTGTAGCTTTAATTTGTTCCACAACTGAAATCCAATATTTTTCTGTCTTTGGACAAGACCAAAAAATATGGAAAACATCTGCATTGGATGCTTTTCACCTCCAGCAATGGTCAGTTGTATCAGGATAAATTCTACTTAGTCTTGCAGGGATTGAATATACCACCTAAAAATCAACTTGTAAAATCTTTGTTTTATTTGAACACAATGTTATTGAAGGAATAAGTTTCCAAATCCATTCCCATCATCTGAATGATAAACAATTACCTGGACATGGCCTCTGACTGATTTGATGCCCTATCTGCTGTTTTGCTTTGGTGCAATTTCCCGTTCAGGCATAGTGAACCCAAGGCTCTGCTCTGTTTCGAGTTGGGGTGGACATTGTGTATACTCAAGTGACTCTAAGCAGGGCTGTTCCATCGGGAGGTTTGTGATGCAGTATTTTCAGCTGAAACAGAAATCAAAATACACCATATGAACTCATTGCACTTTTGGTGTCAGGTTTTAGTCCCCAGACTCTCTGTGGATATGACTTTAAGTACTCCCTTTGATAATAACATACTAGACACCAGAATAGACCCCATACTAGAATACAGTGTGGTCAATAATTTTCTACTCTCGTAGTGGGCATCCAGGGATTCAGGCAACGAGAGAGAGACAGAGAGAGAGAGAGAGAGAGAGAATTTCCCAGCACTTGCTGGGACTCTTTACTGATCCTTTTAACTGGAGATGGCAGGAATCGAACTTGGGATTTTCCCCATGCAAAACATGGGTTCTCTGACTGAGCTGCAGTGCCACACTGAAGGGTCCACACACCTTATTCCCTCTGCCACAATGGCATTTTGCAAATAGGGGGAAACTGTTGTGCTATATCACCATCACTGCAGAGTGATACAGCAGCTCCAACCCATCAGGGATCAGGTGACCTAAAGAGCCAATACCGTTCCCTCTGGCTCTATAAAACCATTGTCTCTGGCAGGGCTCTCAGTATAACCTGTCACTCAGGGCAGAATGAGCTGGTGGTAGAGGGTTTTGCTCTGTTTGGACACATGCTGAATTGCCCACTTGGCTCTTACCCATCAGTGCTGGCAAGAAGAGAAGTGAACAAGAGAGCGGGAGGCAAAGCTGGCATTAAGAGCAGGCCTGGCCGGGCACCTGCCGAGGGCCCACGCCCCAGCAGGGGCCCACTGGCAAGAGCCCCCTGGAGTTGCTCCTCCTGTTCACCGTTGCAACCTGCTTGTTCGCCTGCCTCTCGCTGTGGCCCAGACAATGGTGGCGAGGAGGAGGAGGAACAGGAGATCCCACGGCCTCCTTGCTCGCTGGCTGTCTGCCTGCCAAGCAAGCAAGTAGTAACAATGACGAGGAAGAGAAGGAAGAGAAATAGCAGCTGGTGACACTGGCGGTGAGAAGGTCGACTCACTGAGGGAGGGGGCCCATGGAGGGAGTCTTGCCCTAGGGGCTTCCGAAACCAAGAACCAGCACTGGCGGGAGGGGAGGGGAGAGATAGGAGTCTGTGAAGGATATATCTAGGCAAATATGTTGTTCAGTTGTTAAGTCGTGTCTGACTCTTCGTGGCCCCGTGGACCATAACACGCCAGGCCTTCTTGTCCTCCGCTCTCTCCCGGAGCGTGCTCAAGTTCATATTCTTTGCATCGGTGATGCTATCTAGCCATCTCATCCTCTGCCGTCCCCTTCTCCTTCTGCCTTCAGTCTTTCCCAGCATCAGGGTCTTTTCCAGGGAGTTTTCTCTTCGCGTTAGGTGGCCAAAATATTTGAGCTTCAGCTTCAGTATCTGTCCTTCCAATGAGCACTCAGGGTTGATTTCCTTTAGGATGGACTGATTGGACCTCCTTGCAGTCCAGGGGACTCGTAAGAGTCTTCTCCAGCACCACAGTTCGAAAGCATGGATTCTTCGGCGCTCAGCCTTCCTTATAGTCCAGCTCTCACAGCCATACGTTGTGATATAGGAAAAGGACAGATATAGGAAAACTAAAGATAATATATACAGAAGTGACTCTCGTGTTAAATGTTGCGGCAGGTCTCCATGTCTGGAGATGTTGGAAGGAGAGAAACATAATAAATGTGGCTCTCATGATTCTAGAAAGGGCCACAAGAGAGCGCTCAGCACCTGTTTTTCTGTCCATCAGTCCAACAGAGAAGCTGGGCAACAACTACAGCTCTGGGCAAAAGCAAACGGGGGGGGGGGGCGCTTGCAGACCCAGGGTTTTCTCACACCCCACGGAATTCTGCAGGATCTCTAGACATCGTTGTCTTTTACTTGCAACCCTCCAGTGGTTTCCCATGCTGCTGCTTCTGTCTTTTTTCTTACCACAGAAAATCCGTTCAGCACACCAAGACGGAATCGCAGCACAAGGCCTTGTGATCAGTGGAGGCTGGTGGCGCCAATGTCAGTGGGGTGGTAAATCCTCTCCGGGTTTCAGTCAGAACCAGTCAGAACTCAAAAAAAGCTATCCAAGGTGCTTCACATGGCAGAGCAAGCCCAAGAAGTCAATCCAGGTTTAACTCCCTTGTCCCTGGTAGAGCTGGAGGCACAAGTGTTTTTTCTAAAAATAGGGGAAGAAAGGCTGCTGCATTCTGATGCTGGAAAGGCTAGTTCACACGTTGCTTAGGGGTGCTTCACACCTGCGTGTTGGACTACAGCTCCCAGCTAGCATGGCTGGCTGGGGGGGGGCAGAGCGGTAGCCCAACGTGTCTCAAGGAGGGCACCAGGGTTGGGAAGGGTGTTGGGAGAGCCTAGAGGGGTAAGAAACATGCCACAGCTCCAATTTCAAAAACAAAGCTCCAGGGCAGATTTGCATAAAGCCTTGGGCAATTTGCATGCAATGTGGGCAGCTTGTTCTCAGATCATGCCCCTGCATGACTGGTTTCCCCATCCTCCGTGCTCACCCCTCTTCCTTGATCCTCAGATACACAATCATCTTTCACTGTATAGTATGCTATTGTGGATAGCCTGTGAGGATACCTCTGGTACGTGGGTCAGGGGTGTGATGTGCCTTGATCAATGGCCCTTGATGCTTGCCTCACCTTGCTGCTCTTTATACAGAGAGAGAGAGAGAGAGAGGCTGGCCATGTGTCCTATTTTACAGAGGACATTCCTGTATTTGAAAGTATTCTCTGTTTGAAAGGCTGATTCAAATCCAGTTTAAAGGTCCCCATCCTGGTTGGGGAATGCTGGGAGTTGTATTATCATCATTATTTTATTTATTACATTTCTATACTGCCCCATAGCCAAAGCTCTCTGGGCGGTTTACAGAAGTTAAAACATTAAATACAATATAAAAAGTTTAAAAGCCATTTACATAAAAGCACACAGACAATTTACACAAACAACATATAACTAAAAACAACTTTGAACTGTCAGTCATAACTAAAGACACATCCAGGGCCAATTAAAACTCGTCATGTGCTGCCAAAGGCCTGAGAAAAGAGAGAGGTCTTAACCTGGCACCGAAAAGATAATAGTGTTGGCGCCAAGCGGACCTCATCTGGATTTCTAGAAGCTTGTTTGACAGATGGGGGGCCACCACTGAGAATGCCCTCTCCTAGGACGTCTTCTTCTTCTTCTTTCGGTCATGCATAGGATTACACCCTTAAACTACTTATATACTGCTTGACATCATAAGATCTCAAAGTAGTTTACATGAGAAATATATAAAATGCAATCTAAAAGCCAACATAAGAACAACATAAAATGATAAATGCATTACAAACATGACAGAAATGGTAAAACAGAGCAGCGCAATGACACATGAGCGAAAGTCTGAGGAACAATTTGCATCTTCAAGAGGCGTCTAAAGTTCACCAAAGTTTCTGCCTCTCGGGCCCGATGTGGGAGCGCATCTGAGAGGGTGAGTGCCGCTACTGAGAAGGCCCTGCTTCCATACCATTAGCTGTTGGTCATGGGATGAACAGCTAGGTCTCCCTGGAAGGACTCAGGGGTCGATTCTTGCACCTGGACAACCCCTTCAGCAGGTGCACAGGTTACCTGGTCTTGGTGACATTAATCATATTTCTAAACAAATAAATTAACACATGCAAATTTTATGCAAATCACTGTCCTTTTTTGTCCTCTTTTCTTTGGCAATGAGTGATTGGCCACGCTATACATAGACCTAGTCCTGTAAGGACACAGGTGGCCCTCTGGCCACCCCACTGCCTGATGCCCATTTCCTGGGCACTACCATCCTTCCCTCCTGTTCCTTTGATTGGAAGAAAGTTCAGGAGCAGAAAAAAAGAAAGAACAAGGCAGTATGACTTGACATGATACGCGAGAACATCAGAGCCCCTCTGGATCAGGCCAAAGGAAGGCTGATCTATTTGGGTGTCCTTTTTCTCACAATGGACAACCAGGGGCCCCAGTGGAAAGCAGATGTGGTAGGGCTAGAATGTAATAGCCCTTTTCTGCCCATGTTCCCCAGTGAATAAATGAATGATCCACTTATTTATTTATTAATTACATTTCTATACCACCCAATAGCCAAAGCTCTCTGGGTGGTTTGCAAAGATTACAAACATTAAAAATACAGTATACAGAGATTAAAAGCCATTTACACTGAAAACACATGAACAGACAATATACACAAGAGAACATATATCTAAAACAACTTCAAACAAGCAATCTCAAGCAAACAACCATAATCATAAGGCATTCCAGGATCGATTAAAACTTATCATATGCTGCCGAATGCCTGGGAGAAGAGAAAGGTCTTAACCTGGAACTGAAAAGATAACAATGTTGGCGCCAGGCGGGCCTCGTCGGGGAGATCATTCCAAATTTGGGGGCCACCACCAAGAAGGCCCTCTCCCTTGTTACATCTCTGAGTTTTCCTTGGAGTAGGCAGCCAGAGGAGGGCCTTAGATGTTGAATGTAGTGTATGGGTAGGTTCGTGTCAGGAGAGGTACTGTCAGGTGTTGTGGTCCCAAGCCATGTAAGGCTGGAGTAAACAATTAAGTCTTCAAGACGTTCTTAAAAGCTTGCAAGGATGGGGCCTGGCAGACCCCTGATGGCGACTTATTCCAGAGGTGTGGGGCCACTGTGGGAAAGGCCCTCTCTTGTGTACTCATCCACCTTCACAGCAAGTGAGAAGGGCCTCTGTTGCTGATTTTACAGTGTTGGCAGGCTAATGTGGGTGAATGTGGTCCTTCCCCTTTAAAGTTTAAGGCTTTAACCACTGCAACTGTCGCACTATAGGTGTTATGTGATCTGACAGTCTCAGCCCCACCAGCACTCAGGTGGCTGCATTCTGCACCTGCTGAAGTTTCCAGACCATCTTCAAAGGCAGCCCCACGGACAGCGCATTACAGTAGTCAAGCCTAGACATCACTAGTTCATGGATAACTAAGGCAAGGTCCATTTCTTATACACTGGATACATTCATACTTATCAGTCTGGAAGTCTGAGATGGCTTGCCCACCACCTTGAAGGGAAGTCAGCTGCAAAGCTGTGGAGCCCCTATCAGCTAGCAGGGCTTGTTAAATTGAAAAGCCCACGTGAATGTGCCCAAAGCAAGGGACATATCCACCAGTAAGGCATCACAGCCCAGGGTGGGTGGATGTGGCAGAGAGGGCACTGTCAGCCCAGCAAAGAATGCCTGATCTCTCATCCTTCCTCTGCCACCGAGTCTCCCCGTCTCCTCAGACAAGTCATGTCTCCTCCCTGCCTGTCTCTCTGGCCCCGGGTTTCTCCATTGGTACAGATTGGTATCATGATGAGTGCTTAGTCACTCTGATGTTGCAATCAGACCCCCTCCCCTGGACCACAGCCACTTCTCCTGTGCCCACGCAGGTCTGCACTGCTGCAGGCAGGCACCCACCCACTCTCCCAGGGCTGCTTGGGCTTTGGGATCCAGTCAGGATCGCCTTGACGCTTGCCTGCTTGCCTGCCCACCTGGGGTCTTTGAAAATCAAAAGCCCTCTCTTGGGGCTGAGCAGCCGTGGGGAGAAACCTTCCCCTCAGAGCTTTGAAGGCTCCTTTCAGCAAGCCCAGGCAGGTGCCTTCACTCCACTCATCTCTGTCTTCCACGTGGGAGGGCAGCCAACCACATTTCCTAAAAGGGAGGGATAGGACCCAGGGGGCACCCCCTGAACCTCGACGAGCGCCCCCTCGTTCACAGGCACATGAGATGGGTCTCCTGAGCAGAGATCGGCGAGGGGGTGCTGCTGGCTGCCTCCCCCCCCCCCGCCATGCCTCCTTTCTCCCAGTGCTGCAGGGACCGGGCCCAAATGAAGTTAGCAATATGCAAATCGCCTGCTTTGCATGGGCCGCCTGCCAGGTTCCTAGGATGTAAAATAAAATAATAATAAAAGAAGATTGCCTGGGATGAGAAGTGTGAAGGGGGTGCGGCCCAGCCCAGCAGTGTTCTCACCTGCCTCAATGTGGCAATGAGCATTGCCGAGCCAGAGGTGTTAGAAGCAGCTGGCAGGAGAGGTGGTGGAGGGAGAATCTTGGCCGAGGCGGGGGGAGAGGGAAGCTGGCAGCCCCACAGGCCACCACGTTGGGTGGGGGCTGGCCAGGTTGCAGCAGGTACTTTTCCTCCAGCAGGATGGTGAACCTGGACTCAGAGCACACAGGTAAGAGGCTCTGGAGCGGAGGCCGGGAGGAGGACGAGATGGCTCTTGTTGTTCACCTGGAAGCCTGGAGAGCAAGAGGCGGGCGGGCTCCACGTTTTACCTTCTAAAAGCCCCTGGGGGCACCTGGAGCTGTCAGTTCCACCCTGGCAAGCTCCGGTTCTTCGCTCTAATCTCCCAGCCTTGGGGTGCGTGCACACATGTATCAGATGAGAACCGCGACGGGGGAATGCCAGATGGGGGGATGGGTTGTATGCAGGGAGCTGTCTGCTCCAGGAAAGTGCGGGAGGGGGACACGGCATTGGGTGGGGAATGCTAAATTCTCCCAAGCCAGGGAGACCCCACCAAAGCGCTTCATTTCCCAGAACCTGGCAGGCGCTGGAGTTCAGACTCGCATGGGAAGTCATGCCCTTTGACCTGGAGGCATTTTTATCCCTCTGCTCTCAGATATCCAGGTGCCGGTGGTGCACAGCTGACTTCCTTAGAGAAGGAAAGATGCTCTTTGCACGTGCTCAGGAAAGCTGCTCTCTCCTACTGGCACTGTAGTTAAAATAAAAACAAAAGAATGTTTCTGCACCTAAGCTACAGCTCAGAATATGTGGTGTGGAGTCTGATGGCTAAGAAGATGGAAGGCACAACTTGTAGATCGAAGCCGGTGGTAAACAGGGAGAGGGAGTGTGCCTTGGGTCCACGCAGATGGATTGTTTTCTTTGGCACTTTCCCTGTGCCTGTGTGTGTGTGTGTGTGTGTGTGTGTGTGGATAAAGTTCTGTCTCTGCAATTTTTTTAGAGCTTATGCTGACCCATCTGATCTCCTACGTTTAGCTATCTCTGACTTCTACCTCGTACTTAACACAGACAATGACGTCATGTTCTTCTAGTGCTTCCTGCCACATAGGTGACAGTGTAGATAGACCGACCTGAGAGACAGCCCTCCCCCCCACACACTTTTGGGGAAGACTGCCAATAGAAAGCCAGGCTAGGGTAATTAATTTCAATATGAGAGAGAGCTAACCAGACTTTAGCTTGATTTATTTATTAGTTACATTTCTACACCACCCAGTAGCGGAAGCTCTGAGCGGTATAGCTTTGGCACCTGTTTTTGACTGCAGAATGTGAAGTATTAAGAGGGCCCCTGAGCATGTCTCGAGTGCTTTCCTCCTCATTACTAAGTAATCCTTAATAGCTTCCCTTGTTCCACAGAAACATACATTTGGAGTTAGTGGGAAGAGACGTTGACTTCTAAAAAAGATTTCTCGTTTTAGAAATTATGCACTAAACAAAGGAGTTGTGATGAGTAATGAAAAGGGCACAATTTGGGTTAGGGTTCCTTTACTCCTTGTGATATTACCACCATTGCCACAAATTGGCATCACACACATTTGGGACACTAATTCCCAAAAAAAGACATGCGACATTTTCCGTGCCATCTCAGTGCCTTTCTGTGCCTGTTATTACCTGAAATGGTCTTTTTTGCCCATCATTCACCATTTGAAAGCACAGGGATCTCCTTAAGAGAGGGAACGCAGTCAGGCAAAACATCTAGTTATCCCCTTTTTTCTGTGGTTCCAAAAATAATACTCTCAGACCCTGTTGTCTGATCAGAACACTAATCTATAAGACCAGATATGCAGCAGTTTTCCCACTGGAAGTGCAAAATCGCAGATCTGAGCATTATTCCACACAAGGTTCCAGGGAAAAGATGACTGGCTGAATGTGATGCTTCATGCAATCTCAACACAGTTCTCCATGCACTGGTAATATTTAGGTTAGATTACTCAATGCACTTCACGTGGGGAGGCCTTTGAAGACTTCTCCGAAACTACAACTAGTTCAGAATACCGCTACGAGTCTGTTGACTGGGAACTTATTTTGCCAGCTCCTAAACACTTTTTGTTTGTTTCAGGTCCCAATTCAAAGTGCTGGCATTGATCTATAAAGTCCTAAATGGTCTTTGTACCCAGCCCATCTGAAGGGCCACCTGGTCCGATCAGAACCTTCTCAGTTGTTGAGATCTTTCTTGCATAGGCCAGTTCTCTCCAAAGAGTGGGCAGGTCCCAGAGATGAGGCCCTTTCTCTGCGGTGGTGCAACATCCCCTGTGGTGGTGCAACTCCCTCCCCACATCTGTTTGCTTGGCACCAGTTCTACTGAGCTTTAGCTGCTAGTTTAAAACTTTCCTGTTTACTGGGGCATTTCAAAATAGCTGCTGCTTTAATGTAAGGCAGGATGGGGAACGGGCATCTTTCCAGGTGTTGTCGGAATGCAGCTTCCCATCAGAAGTTGCAGCTAGTGCAAAATGCAACAGCTCGACTGTGACCGGAACACCCCATAAAAACCATATAACACCAGTTTTAAAGGAATTGCACTGGCTGCCAATACGCTTCCGGTCAGAATTCAAGGTTTTGGTGATGACATTTAAAGCCCTAAGTGGCTTGGGGCCTCGATACTTGAGGAAGCGCCTCTCCCTATATATGCCTGCCCGAGAACTGAGATATGTTAGAGGGGCCATCCTCTGTGTCCCACCAGTATGAGACATACACTATGGTGGGACGTGGGAGAGGGCCTTCTCTGCTGTGGCACCCCAGTTGTGGAATGCCCTCCCCTTGGAGGCCCGATTGGCGCAGACATTGGTCTTGTTTCAGCGCCAAGTAAAAACATGGCTTTTTACCAAAGCCTTTGAGGGCTAAATGCATTCCCAAGCACATTGTTTTAAGTGTTTTAGATTTTAACTGGTTTTAGCTTGTTTAATCGTTTAATATGTTTTTAGGTGTTTTAATTTATTTATTTTTATACTGTTTACATTGATTTTATCTGTATGCCACCCTGAGATCTTAATTATATACGGCAGGATAGAAATGGTTTAAACAAATAATAAATAAATAAATCATCCCTTACCATTGTCTATACTGCCTAGAGCTGATGGGAGTTGCACTCCGACAACATCTGGAAGGCCACCATCCTGGATTTAAGGTGATGGCTGGATTGATTTGTTGCTGTTTTAAGTTGATCTGTTGCTTTATTTTGTGATTTCGATTGTTGTTTTTATTGCATGGTTGCAAATGTTGTAAGCCACCTAGAAAGCCATTGGATTTGCAGGATGATGATGATTAGCCTTTACTTGATGTTTTCTTTAACAGACTGTATTTATTTATTTACAATATTTGTATACCGCTCCATATCTAAAACAGATTTTGGAGCAGTGAACACAAAAGATAAAACAGTAAAAGAATAATCAGATTAAAACATCACCTTAAAATCATACTTAAAAACAAAACAAAACAGAATTCCAATAGAAACCGTGGCTGGTCGATTAAGGAATGCCTCCTGGAACAGTGCTGTTTTCGGGAGGCACTGGAAACAACACAGTGTTGGCGCCTGCCTTACCTCCAGGGGCAAGGAGTTCCAAAGAAGGCTGTTCTCCTGGTGGACTCCAATCGGGCCATAGGTCCATGTGGAATCATATACCTATAGCAATGAGTTGGTTACTGGAGGCAGACTTCCGAGTCTATTTCTGGATCAAGCATCTGTCATCACATCTGTACATAAGTCTTTCATGAATGTATATGTATATTTCAGCAAGTATAACTGCAACCCTCAACCCATTTTTCTGTGCTCCTGAGTATCTTTCTCTGCAGGGAGATTTCAAATGCTCTGCATGTTGTGTGTGTGATGGACAATGGTCCAGGTTCTGCCTTGCCATGATCAAAGAAAGCACGGGTATATCATTCAAGCACCGAAGGCCACAAGTTCAAGAACATGGCAAGAACCAGAAGGCTGCCATCCGACTGGCATTTGTTTGTTTGTTTACTTCATTTCTATACTGCCCAATAGCCAAAGCTCTCTTATTTTAATTTTGTGGTAAGCATAATTGTCTTGCCTTTTCACAAACGTGGTGGCCAGCCAAAAAGGGGATCTTGAATATGCGAACCTTGAGATCATTGAAGCTGGCAAATGTAACGCATTTGTGTTTGTGAAAATTTGGTGCAAATGACCTCCCCACAAGACTCTAACATGCATTAGCTGGCTTTTGACTTACCCTCTTTGTTTCAGTCCTTTGGTAGTTTTGCCATGAAGTTATGAAACTTGGAGAAAAAACACACACACATGAGGATTAGAAACTTGTTTATTGTTTAGCCAAGCAATGGAATTTTCAAAACTTTAATCAGCCCAACACAGGAGCGTTGGTGGCGGATGCGTTAGTCGTAGCTTAGACATACCTGTAGAAACAGTTTAGAGAACTGATATCATTTAGTGGTTAAGAGAGCAATCCTGTGTCCCCTGGAAAGCATCTAGGGGAGACAGGGTTCCTTGGATTCCCAGCTCTGAGCTCATAGACAGCACTAGGAGCTCGTAGCTGGGGAAATGTGCTCCCCTCCCCCTCCCCCTTATAGCCGGGGCGGAGAGAACCATGCCAGCTGCCCCTCTGTGCCTTTTTGTGCTCATAACATGGAGCACAGAGAGAGTGAAAATGGGGCGTTCCCAGGGGCGGGGAAGGGAGGAGACCACAGAGGCTGTTTATACAGCTTCCTATGCAGTCTCCAGCCCTGTTCCCACCCCCTCCCCGAAGCCACACTTAGGCCCTCAAAATCGGGAGTCTAAGGCAAACAGCAGGGCAGCCAGAGTACAGAAGGAATCCTCTCCTCCATGCTTCAGCCACCCTGCAGTGGATAGGCAGTTGCCTCTGACTGCAGAGGAAGTCGGAGACGACCATCTGTCTCAATAGGATTGCACCCTAAGAGCATAAGCTATAAACTCGAAAGCCCCCAGTTCATTTCAACCACAAATCTCATCTCAGCCCAAAAAAAATTGGTAATGTGATCTTTAAGGACGCCAAACTTCTCCCTTGATTTGGGATTTCTGAATTAATTGGTCCTGTTTCCAAAGTTGGACAGATGCATTAGTAATCTTTCATTGTTCTCTGTGTTGTTAGTATTTTTTTTTGGGGGGGGGGAATCCAAGTTAGGTACAGAATGCTGTTTGCTGCACCTTTCACTCCCTTTAGTTTATATTCACCTTCTCCTGATAAGCATAGGTGCATGGATCAATATTGGGGGGTGGGGGGAGAGCAATCTTTGATGTTATTGTGTGTACATGATTGCACAGAGATTCTTCTTTGTATGGTGTTTTACACATCTGCAAGAGCACATATACACACCACTAAAACACCAGAGAGAGAGACCCACAGTCCCACTGAGATTCAGATTTCCTTTTTTGCAGTGTTTCATCAATGTGCAGGTAGCGGTGGGGAAGGGAGGAACATGCAAATGAACAAAAGGTACTAATAAGAGCAGCAACAAACTGCTTGTGCTCCAATTCTGCAATTAGTTTTTGAGATTCTCCAAGTTAATTTGGAATTCTATAGGGCCAGATCACAGGGCAGAGCAAACCCAGAGAAATCTGCTCATTCGCAGGTACCTTCAGTAAACCGGTGTCGGTCCACTAGACCATAGGAGGGGAACCTCTGGCCTGTGGAGCCTCCTTGGATTTTTCCACAGGGGCAAGGTTTGGCCTCCAATTCCCACCCCCTGGAGGGACCCTGCTGTTATCTTTGACTTGCTCATTAGCACAAAAACATGGCATGTTCTATGCCAGCCTTTCCCAACCTGTTAGACTACAAGTCCCATCTTGCCCCAATCATCATGGACAATGTGTATGATGGGACCTGTGGTCTGACAGGTTGGGAAAGGCTAGCACAGAGCTTTTGTGCTAATGAGCACAAGTCTCAGCAGCACAAAAAAGATAGGTGCAAGTCACGTTTCAAATGGTGGCACAAAAACCTCACCTGCAAAAACTTATTATCATCATCATCCTTTCTATATCACCCAATAGCTGAAGCTCTCTGGGTGGTTCACCAAAAATACACATCACAATACAAGATAATAAAAACATAATATAAAATCTCTAACATACAAAATTTAAAACAATTTAAACAGCTAAAATGGTTAAATTAAAACACTGGACCCAACAGAAACAATTGACAGAATTGTCCCATCATATGCCATCAAATACCATCAAATCCCTGGGAGCAGAGGAAGGTCTTAACCTGGCACTGAAAAGATGACAGTCTTGGCATCACGTGGACCTCAGTGGGGAGATAATTCCATAAGTGGGGGGCCAACACTGAGAAGGCCCTCTCCCTTGTTCCCACCTTCCAAGCCTCCCTCAGGAGAGGCACTCAGAGGAAGGCCTTTGATGTTATCGTAGAGTCTGGGAAGTATTAGATGATGAGCTGGAGAAAATGGTTGCTTCAGATAGCAATAACATTCACTGCAAGATTGTAAAAACTCAACAAGATCAATGGTGCTTTTCCTATGTTCTGGAGACCATCATACTCATACATGTCCAGCTGGCCCCCAGAGGGCTGCAAAAGAAAGGTTATGGCCAAATGCTGAACAGCTAGAGGATGTTCATATATATATTTCCCTTTGCTGAAGAAGCAACTCACTTTGGGCTTTTAAAATTCAAACTTAAATGCTGCTTGCCTCTTGGGCAGTGCAAGTGGCTACAGTGAAAACTTCAAAGAACAACCTCACCCCTCACTCCCGCATGCTACTCTTTGGCTTGATAGCAAAACTTCCTGCCAAAGAGGAAAGTCACTTTTGGGTGTCAAAGGTCATACTGAAAAGCAGCTTGCCTCTTTGGCAGTGCAGGTGGCTGAAGTGGAAACTTCAGAGAAACCCTCTCTGCGCTGCTCTTTTGCCTGGTAGCCAGACTTTCTCTTGCAGTCCAACTGAAGTGAGGAAGCTGTGTGGGAAAGCTGATGGGTGAAACTTGCTCTGCGTGGTAATGAAACTGACTAGTCTGGCTTCGTTGCGCAAGGCTTTGAGGGCTGGCTCTTGCTCCGATTTGGTGTTAACTATTGAAGGCACTGGAGTTGCCTTAGCAGGTATCTGTGTATTTGTTAACTTTTTCATGCAGTAATGATGATTTGGGAAAGGGGCACAGGACAATAAGCCCCTCCCCTGGCTAGCAACCCCCCTGATAAGGAGCTCTCCAACTTTTACAGTTTCAGCCCCAAAGATTCCTTTTGTGCCAAATGCATTTCCCAGGCTATGCTGGCAGCAATTCATTTGGTTTATAGCTTCAGGTCTAAAGGTGCTTTCAGACTAGGAATTCAAAAGGTGGTTGGCTGATTGAAGGACACGCGACAGAGTCCTCTTACCGTAACTGGGTTGTTTGATATTAAATCAATTTAATTATACCTGACAGGGCAGCAACAGTTCCCAGCATTCCAATCATGGATCTGCATTCTGTTCCTCTGTACCATGGCCAGACCAGGATTGGGGCAAGCACTGTGGGAGTGTGCATGCCCCAACGTGGGGTTCCTGAGGTTGGCATGCTATCTGAGATGTTTCATCTGGATGGTGCATTCAGACATGCAAATTATCCCTTCTGCCCCCCCCAAAAAAAAGAGAGGGGGTCTGTAGCTCAGTGGTAGAGCCCCTGCTTTGCATGCAGGAGGTCCCAGGTTCAATCCCCAGCATGTCCAGGTAGGGCTGGAAATCTTCCTGCCTCAAACTCTGGAGAGCCATTGCTGCCAGTCAGTGTTGACAATACTGGGCTAGATGGACCCATGCTCTGACTCAGTATAAAGCAGCTTCCTATGTCCTATCCCTTAACTTTGCACCAGTTGTCAAGTGATAAGCATCACAGAGTTGAATGCATGTAGACTTTCATTGCATTTAATACATTTCTATACCGCCCCATAGCTGAAGCTCTCTGATCGGTTTGTTACTGCAAAAGGGAGCCGCAAAAAAAGTAATGTAAAAAGTAAACTGCAATGGAAGCAGCACACCCCAAAGATCTGCTCACCTTTTCCTGAGCTGTCAGTGGGTAATTTGTGCATGCTTGACACTGACAGCTGTCAAATCGCTTCCTGAGCAAAGGAGGTGGGGTGGGAGAGGGGGAACTGACACGTTGTTTGATGAGAATGGAATATGGCTCTGCTGGGCTAAACAAAGTAAAGTGGAGAAGATGAAACTGACAAGGACATTGACAAGAGGGGAACATGTCTGAGGGGCCACATAAAGGACCTAGGTGGACTTGCAATGCTGCACAGTTGTGCAAGGGTGGCAATAAAAAAATAACCACCAAGAATACGTGCGCACCTTTCAAGATGCACAAAAAAGTATTAATTGCGCAAATTGCAATTTGCGCACATGGCGGAACCCAGGGGATGCGCAAATTGCTGCCATGAAAAAGAAATCGTGAAAATCTGCATACTGGCTTGACTCACTACAGAGTGAGTCAGCACCTACAGAGGGAAGCAGAATGAAATCTGTGGGTGCAAACTGGAAAAAAATATGTCCAGGTTCACCCCCAGATGGAATCCTCTGACATTCCTATGCCAAGGGTCCTCACCCCAGCAGGGGCCCACTGACAAGAGCCCCATGGAGTTGCTCCTCATCTTCACCCCTGCAACCTGCTTGTTCACCTGCCTCTCACTCTGGACCAGACAATGGTAGTGGTGAGAAGGAGGAGCAGGATATGCCATGGCCAACTTGCTCCCTGCCTGTCTGCCTGTCAAGCAAGACAGTGGGAGCAATGATGAGAAAGAGAAGGAGCAGCAAGAGCAGCTGTTGACACTCGTGGGGAGAAGGTAGACTCACTGAGGGAGGGGACCACTGAAGGTGCCTTTCCCAAGGGCCCTTAAAAACCTGGAGATGGCACTGACATACATGTTCAGGGAGGTCATCCCATGCATAGGGACAACAAGCACGGAGCAGCAGAATCATTTAGGGCACAATCCTATGCATGCTTAGACAGAAAAAAGTCCTACAGCTCCCAACATCCCCCAGTCAGTATGGCTAGCTGGGGAATGCTGGGAGTTGTAGGACTTTTTTCTGTCTAAACATGTATAGGATTGTGCCCTTTAGGGAGCTGGAGACCTTTGGTTGGCTAGGGTCCCCAACCTGGCAGAACAGAGGTCATGGACAGGAAAGTAATGGGAAAGAAGGACCAAAAGGTAGGATGGGGCAAAGCCATGAACAGCAATAAATAAGGACTAGTGACAGAAAGGTGAAGATGCAAGAGAGGGCAGTTTATTTTATTTATTTTGAAGTATTTTTATCACGGATGCAATGAATATGAACTTGAGCACGCTCCGGGAGAGAGCGCAGGACAGGAAGGCCTGGCGTGCTATGGTCCATGGGGTCACGAAGAGTCGGACACGACTGAACGACTGAACAACAGCAAATTTTTATCCCATAAGGAAGGCTGAGCGCCGAAGAATTGATGCTTTTGAACTGTGGTGCTGGAGAAGACTCTTACGAGTCCCCTGGACTGCAAGGAGGTCAAATGAGTCAGTCCTAAAGGAAATCAACCCTGAGTGCTCATTGGAAGGACAGATCCTGAAGCTGAAGCTCAAATATTTTGGCCACCTAATGCAAAGAGAAAACTCTCTGGAAAAGACCCTGATGCTGGGAAAGACTGAAGGCAAAAGGAGAAGGGGACGGCAGAGGATGAGATGGCTAGATAGCATCACCGATGCAATGAATATGAACTTGAGCACGCTCTGGGAGAGAGCGCAGGACAGGAAGGCCTGGCGTGCTCTGGTCCATGGGGTCACGAAGAGTCGGACACGACTGAACGACTGAACAACAATTTTTATCCCACTCGTCAGTCCAAAAGTCCCTCCAAGTGGCTTTTATGCAGTCAGCATCACAGCACAGGCCCTGTTTACAGTCTTAAAAGACATTTTGCACAAGGAAAAAGGGAATGGGAAAGGAAGAGGAAAAAATTAAATAGCCTTCCAGCAGACCTGGTAGAATGGCCCCGCTTAACCGTTTCATCTCCCTCTATACAGGTTTAAATTGCTTGCATTTAAATTGTGTAAATTTGGTGTTTGTACCATCAAGGACTTGCACCTAGAATCTTATGTGTTGATTCTGGGATCAAGTGTGGTGAGCTATGAAAGATTAACGTATTCTGAGGCCATTGAGCCATAGAAATGAAATAGGTGTGTGTGCGTGTGCGCGCGCGTGTGTGTTTGTGTGTGTGTGTGTGTGTGTGAGAGAGAGAGAGAGAGAGGGGTGGGGTGGGGAGAGCGCCCTGTGACTGGCCAGCAATATGAAGCCTCTGAATTAGCCAGCAATGGGTTATCTAACTGGGAGCCTGGTGTTGTACCCTTTCTTGGTCAACAGAGCAAGACTTTCTACCTGTCCAAGGCCCCAAACATAGGGCTCTGGCGTAGACAACCCACATTCTGGGTCTGGTTTGGGGTTAAAGCTGCTCAGAGCTTTGACCTAGCCCTGAAAATACAGGGCCAGCCCTACCATACACTTCTGAGATGGAATTTACATGCTGCTTTCAAGTTTCTTTGTCAATCTTCTTGCTTCCTAAACCCTGGAATTATCTTTTGTTATTCATGGATTTCTCTGCGGCCTTGTCATGTGCATGATACAGAAAGGCTGAGTCAATTATCTCTTCTGCCCGCTTGAGAAGAACAATTGCACTTCACAGAGTTTTGCCTGATTTCAAGCGATGTCTCTTTAAAGGGGAGCTCACCTGGCAAAACCACACAGAACAGGCATGCGCGCACACACACAAAGTGTTATTAACTGATGCAAATCACCCTCCCGTTCTCAAAAAGGGAATTGGCTACTGGAAACTTATGCAAATTGTGTGTGTTTTTTTAAAGAAAGAATGTTCCCTTCCAATTAGGTTGCAAAGAGTTAAAATAGTTCTTGAAAAGGTACCCAGGTGTATTTAAATGTACCTGGTTCTGTGTTTAATGAGAAGAGATAGTGAGTCATACTCTGTGACAGGACGCGGGCCTCCAAATTCCTTCTTGGCTAACACTGGTGAAGATCTGGGATCCAGAAAGTTGGCAACAGGGACAGACGTTTTCAGGGTAAATTGTTTAAAATCTTAAGAAATCGTCAGCATCATCAAGGGTAGGCAAAATGTTGTCGAATGAGGTGTGTTGTTTCATTTTGCAAAGCAGAGCGGCTCCATCTACCTTTAGGGAACCTTGAAGGAGTTGGCTTGGGAGGAGAGGGGCAAGCCTAAATGAAGGAATCAGATCTTCTTCAGCTATTCCAGCTAGTGTAGCATTATGGTTGATTTAATTCATTTATTTAGAATATTTCTAGGCCACCTTTCAGGACAGGAGCCCTGCCAGGCAACTGTTTGCTCCAGTCGCACCTCGGCCAGGAATTTAGACAGGAAAGACTTTAGACAAACTGGCATTTCATCGTCTCAGCCCCTGATCTGTAATATTGAGGTAATAACACCGGGCAACCTTTGAGGCCTACTGAGTGAAGTGTTTTAAGAACATTTAAAAAGTAACAACAACGTTCTATGAATTCTCAATATGACTGTAATTTGGGGAACTCTATACTAGCCTATATACTAATATATATACTATACTGTACTGACTGCAGCCAGGAAATCAGAAGACGTTTACTTCTTGGGAGGACAGCAATGACAAATCTTGATAAAATAGTGAAGAGCAGAGACATCACACTGACAACAAAGGTCTGCATAGTTAAAGCAATGGTATTCCCCATAGTAACCTATGGCTGCGAGAGCTGGACCATAAGGAAGGCTGGGCGAAGAAGGAAGATCGATGCTTTTGAACTGTGGTGCTGGAGGAAAATTCTGAGAGTGCCTTGGACTGCAAGAAGATCAAACCAGTCCATACTCCAGGAAATAAAGCCAGACTGCTTGCTTGAGGGAATGATATGAAAGGCAAAACTGAAGTACTTTGGCCACATAAGAAGACAGGATACCCTGCAGAAGATGCTGCTGCTAGGGAAAGTGGAAGGCAAAAGGAAGAGGGGCCGACCAAGGGCAAGGTGAATGGATGATATTCTGGAGGTGACAGACTCGACCTTGGGGGAGCTGGGGGTGGCGACGGCTGACAGGAAGCTCTGGCGTGGGCTGGTCCATGAAGTCACGAAGAGTCGGAAGCAAATGACTGAATAAGCAACAAATATTAGCCTACTTACAGGGTTGTTGTAAAGATTATTGAGGCGGCATTATGGTTTCTGTTGTCTTCTGTTTCCTGACATGCCCTTTCTTCTGTGAGTGTATGTGTAACTCTCCTCTTTTAGGAGCCCCGTAGAACACCTTGCACATCAACTCAATGAGTAGAGTAGGGAAAGGATGCAAACGCTTCCTTCCCTCAAGAGAAAATGTGGCAGGCCGTTAGGATCAAGGAGCAATCATGGGGCTGTTTTTTCTCCTGGGTTCCTCCACCTTCAAGAGGGGAAACCCATAAGGAAAGGGCTGTCCTAGTTCTCCAGCTATGACCTAGGTTATGAATGAAGAAGATGACTCAAACATGAATGGAAGGGAGTGGAGGAGAGAGCAGCAACAAGAGGGAAGGAACAGCAGTGCCCTGAGCTTATGAATATTCGAAAGGCTGGATGTGTAGGAATTGGGAATTTGAAAGTCTGATGACATTATTATAATGACACACTCATTGATGCCGCTTAGTGAAAGGTGCACAGGCTGTGGATGGTGCCCTGCTATTAAAATCCACTTGTATCTCATTTGCAGATATCAAGATGAGCGGCGATGTGGCAGACTCCACAGAAGCACAGAACGAAGGCAGCCACATAGAACCTGGTAAGAGGTGCTCTTTTCTCTCTTGTCTGGGCTTTGGTTCCAGCTTAGGGCACCAGCAGGGCAAGTTCAAAGAGAGGGATGTGAGCTGAAAGTTGTAGCTGAGGCCTTTCAAAGCTGGTTTCTGCAATAGCAGGCCGGTTGGTGTCAAAATCTGAGACGCAGAGAGTAGCTGAGGCACAAGTCTGCATGATAGGCAGAATGACATCTCCTTTGATTTGGACCATAGGAACTTCACAGCTCACTTGATCTTGTGTTCAAAACGACCTCCATCCCATGGATTCAGCATGACTGCTGTAGCTTTGGAAGAACTGGGGGGCTTTGTGGGAAATGGAATGTGTGTCTGTTTTTGCCAGGCCCATTCAAGTGACATTAAATGTTCACCAGGCATCTTTTGAAATGGTGTTGGAGAAACCAAGTCATCTATAATGAACTGAGAAAATATGTATCCTGCCCTCGAATTACATCATACATTTACACATAAAATAATAATGACCCTTACTGTTACGGGAAAATCTGAAAGGTTGATAAGGAAATTGCAACTTCCCAAGAAAGGTGGAGTTTCTCTGCTGCCTCCACATGGCCCTAGCCAAAAATAACCTCTGAAGCTTTTCCTTTGAGATGACTTTGCTGTTTGCAATGTTGCTATCGTAATTATCAGAGACCTGGGCAAGGTGAGATTATCCTGACACATTAAAAGTGTTTTAATAAGGCTCAAATTAGTCCTTTGTTAAGCCCATGGAAAACAAGAACCAGGAAAACCCTTGTGGGCTAGTAAGTTCAAAGGAGAGTTTATTGCAGGGCTGTTCCCTCCAGTATGAATAAGTGATACTTTCAAAAGAGCTTGAGGACCCAGTCTTTTAATGTCCAGAACCCAAAGCACTGCTAGTCCCTCGCCCAACTAATTTTAGATCTTTTTGTAAAACGGGCCACCATCCTTCCAACTCCATTCATTTCACTGCACCTCCAAGCAATTATTTTGCTGCTGTTGTGATAGCTCAGTATGTTGGGAGTCTGGGATATCTTCCAAATGTCATGGAATCTTCTGCACCAATCTAATGGAAAGTCTTTCAGCATGGGAAATGTTAGCTCACTGTTCAAATCAAGAGGTATGCTCTAGTACATGTAGACATCAAAAATACCAAGTCAAATTTTGCTTTTGGTTAGTGCTTGTGCTGAAATTCAGAATGTCAAGAGTTTGTCTTGAACACTGAGTTTCTGTCCATTCAAAATCTTAGAAGAATGTGGAGAGGAGATTCTCCTTGGAGTTAGTGCTTGATGGTATGGAAGACATTTTTGGTTGTTGTTGTTGAAGTTGTTGTTGTTGAAAAGCTAGAGGCAGCATGCACTGGGCCAATAAACAACCCTGTTGACACCTTTGGGGGTCTGCTTTCCATGCACTTGGTCCCTCCCATCGTTTCCTGCTTCAGCTCTAAATATTACCTTGTAAGCCTTACAATGTGAGTTTTATCAGCCTTGACAAAATCTGCAGTGCTTTTGCAGAGTATGTTGCTCATTGTCAGTCTTTCCATGCTGCAGCAACATCAATTTTGTATTCATATAGCATCTGAATTTTTGCAGGGTTTAAAAATGCATATCCATATGTACTCTAATGATTCAGTGGTCCAACACTGGGAGCAATACGAAGTCCATGGTGCAGTGTGACCTCTGTCTAAGATAAAAATTCCACCAAATGTTAAATGTGCAGTGTGCAGCTGACCCTGTTTCTTTCCTGCTCTAAAGTAAGTGTGCAGGGCCTTGATCTGAATCAGGACCACCGCACACAGGATGGGGAGGTTTAAGCCTCCCCCCTCCACTTATTTATTTATTTATTTATTACATTTTATACCGCCCAATAGACGAAGCTGTCTGGGCAGTTCACAACAATTTAAACCATAAAATACAACATGATAAAACATAATATAGACATTTTAAACTTTCAAACTCCAGCATAAAACCAAATGAAAAATAAAAGCCAAAATAAAACCTAGCAGCAGTGCAAAGGTTTAAAATGCAGTAACAAATTTAAAAACAACAGAAACGGAAAGACTAAAATGCCTGAGTGCCAAAATCACCTGGTGCCAAAAAAAAGACCACAATGTAGGTGCCAAGCAGGCCTCTCTGGGGAGGGCATACCACAACCAGGGTGCCACAACAGAAAAGTCCCTTTTCTTAGTAGCCACCCACCTCACTTCATTTGATGGGGGCTCCCAAAAAAGGACCACTTGTTTTCCAAAATCCCTGCTCCTGTGCAGGGAGAGAGAGAGAGAGAGAGCACATCCATTGGTGGCAATGTATTTTTGATTTGTTTTTTAGGGGACAAATTTCAGAAAACGAATGGCTGGGGGCAAGCGGAGAGGGGGAGGAAGATTTAAACTGCCTGTACCTGCATGCAGTGATCCTAATCTGGATTGGGGCTCCACACACTTACTTTAGACTAATAAAGAGAGGAGTCAGCTGTGTGCTGTGCATTGAACATATTGTGTACTTTGACCCTAAAATGTATATGCAGTAGTGCTGCAGTATTTCAGCATTCTTAGGCAGTAGAGATTATGGTTCGCTGTCATTGATCGTATTATATCTGTATACCATCTTCACTGGCTGCATGGGGAAGGGATGCAGTGGTCAGTGGTAGAGCATGCAAAAGATCCCAGGTTTGATCCCCTGCATCTCGAGATTTGTCTGGGAAAGGCTCTTGTGTCCTGTCTAAATCCCCGGAGAGCCACTGCCAGTTATTTTGAACAGCACTGAGCTAGAAAAACTAATCATGGTCTCACTCAGTATAAGGTGGCTTCCTATGTTCCTATGCTGGTTCGCTTCCAAGCCCAACTCAGCACTGCTGGCTATGACCTTAAAGCTCTAAATGAGTTGAGACCTGGATATCTTGTGGACCAACTTTTCCCCCATGAACCCACCTTAAACTCACCACTTATGAACAGCCAAAAGAAAGAGAGAGAGAGAGAGAGAGAGAGAGAGAGAGAGGACAGTGATTTGCAGAGGATAGTGATTTGCATAAAATTTGCATATGCCAATTTAGATGTATAGATACAAATTTAGAAATAATCATCATAATTTAAATAGAAATAGAGCACAGGGCACCATAGTGTAGAAGACTACGACCAGGTTACCTGTGCATCTTGCCTATTCAGCCTCCTGTCCTGGGCCTCTCTGTTGATGGGCAGTAGTTCTTATAGTTCATTATCTTTAAACTGGAACTGAACAGTTCCTCCTCTATTTGGAGGGCTGTCCTCTGTAGAAGAGGACACCTGGCCACTCTTCCTCACCTGCATGCCTTGAGGCTCAATGGAGGCCCTGCTCCACGTTCCGTTGCAGGCTGAGATACAGAGTGCGGGTATGCAGTAAAAGACCTTTTTGGTGGTGGCATCCATTCTGTGGAATTCCTTGCCCTGGGATATCTAGCTGGCTCTTTCCCTCTCTGTTTTTAAACAGATTCAGCTGTTTACCTGCATGGCAACTGATCTAGTCCTCAGCTTCTACAGTTTTATTGATGCTATTGTTGGTATTTTTCCTAAGAATTATTTCTGCTGACATATACTTTATTAATAATGTTGACTGTAAGTGACTTAATAGTTTTATGACTTCTGCAGCCTTGGGGTTCTCTACAGATGGAAAGGCAAGGTAAAAATGTTTCAGTAAACACCCAAGGAAATAAATAAAGATCCATGCTTCGGGGCAAGAGTAATGCTAATGTATATATATTCAAGAACACATTTAAATGTCAGCCTAAACGTTCCAGTTTAGGGTTGGAACCAAACCACTGCTTGGTTCCAAATGAAGAGAACTAAAAATGGATTTCTCCAGGAGCATTTGAAGCAGTACTCCTTTGCATTCTGGACATCCAGATTTCTGTCTCTCTGCCACTTTCCCCCAACAGACATTGCACAGAAGTCCCACAAGTCCCCATAGGATGTCAATTCTCATCATCACTTGGGGAAGAAGTTTGTTGAGGCCCTTATTTCACATCAATTTAAAGTCCTGGATTTGAGAATTATGCCTAGCTCATCAAACGGTCAGGGGCTTAAACCAGAAATTTCCAAAAATATAGCTGAGGCCTAACCAAGGGAGCTTCCTGGAACTCTCAAAAGCCTAGTCGGACATAAAAGGGAATAGCAGGCTCCAGGTTTGAGGGGGCCCTTGTCAAAGCACCCTCTGGTGGGTCCCCTCCTATTTCAGTGGGTTATCTGGTGGCGGCAGCTGCACTCTGATCAGCGTTGCATGGCTAGGGCTGGGAGCTAGCTGCCATTTTTAATTTCCCAGAATGCCCCCAGAACAGGATTTAATTTCCCAGAATGCCTCTGGAGCATTGTGGGAAATTAAAATGGTGGCTGGTTTCTAGACCCAGCTGCCCAGGTCTGAGTGGAGTGCCAGAAAATAAATTTGCATAAAGGGAGGAGTGGGTGGGACACTAGGGCCTGTAAAATGCCCACGGATGCTGTGCTGTGACACCAGGGATGTGAAACATTAGCCAGCACATCTCAGAGACAGTCTGAAGCCTCTGAAATGGACAAGCCTGTTCTGAACTTTTGCCTGTTTGACAGAGCAATGGAAGCCTTCTTCCTGCTTCACTTCAGCCTTAGGGATTCTGAGTGAGAGAACAGAAGTTCCAGCTCTGGATTCAGACATGGCCACCTATTGGTTCAGCCTGAGTCTAAAACAGCATAACTGTTGGCTTCATTCTGTTGATTGACAGAGGCTTTATCCTTGAAAGAGAAATAAGTAAAACAAGAAGAGCAGGACTTTTATTTGGCCATAATCTCCCCATTAAAATAGCTAATAATCTAACTATAGCTTCTAAGGAGTGAGAAATCAGTAGCCCTGACCCTGAGCTGATATAGGGATGAAGGTAGAGCACTTTTCATGAACAATATCAGCCCCTGTGGAAAGCAGCTCCTTCTTTGGTGATCGGTAAAGACAAAGCCAATGTGTGTGCACATTCAGAGCGATGGCAATCCAATGAAGGCAGCATGGCCCTCACACTAAATTGTCCTCTTGCCTTCAGTCACATCTTCATGTATCCTGATTAGCTAGGCGCTATTGTCATGTCATCAAGTATAGAGTGAGGGAACTGTTGCCCTCACTCTGAATTGCCTTCATGTGCTGTCAGCAATGTTGTCAATATAGCTAGCCAGGTCTGCTGCAAACAGGTGATGAAAATGAGTGACCTAGATGCACAATGTGTGTCTGATGTACCATTTTTGGATGATACGAATGAACACATTTCTACCTGCCCTGAGTCTGCAGGGTAGGGAAAGATCCTTGAACAATATCTGTAGCTTTCCTCCAAGGTCTATTCCTGCCCTTTCCAAGGAAGTGTCCTCAGTAGTGGGGGACACGTGCTTTGGCAAATTTGCCACAAGACAAGTCCAAAATAGGATATCCTGCTTCTCTACTGTGCACTTCAGTGAGGGCCAGCCCAAGACATTTTGCTGCCCAAGCAAAAAGCAAGATGCCATCCCCCATGCCACGCCACGCCACCCTCATGTGCCATTCCAGTTATCTTACTTCAGCACTGCTGATGGGACAGCATCTTCCACCTCACCTGAGGGAAGCAAGGGAACTTAGGAGACGCAGGCTGGCTGTGCAAAACACATGGTTCTGTCCTCCAACAGCCAGAGGGCTGCTGTTGATTCCCTCTCCAGACCACCCATCATCTACCACCTGAGGCGACCATCTCTCTCTGCCTAATGGTAGGGCCAGTCCAATGCACAGCCAATGCACAGCCTTCCACATCTGTGCCATAGCACTGGTTTTGTCTACTGCTTATTCTATTGAGGACCAAACTACATGTTACAGGAAGACAGATTGGTGCCACCAACTTGCATCTTTCCCCAGTAAGATTTAGTTGAAAAATAGGTTCCACCACATTAGTTTATCCCTGTCCCTCAACCCTTTCATTGGCTGCTATTGGCTGGGTGGGAGGGTTAATTCAGCAATGGCATCCCATTGTGAGTTTTCCTGGGAAGCTGTAGGTTGGTGGCTTGAATCTAAGGATGGATTATTCTTTATTTTCTTTTAATATTTTTATACCACCTTCATGTAAGAACCACCAAGGCAGTGTACAACAGATCAAAACAAAAGAACAACAACAATATTGTCATAAAGCAAAAACCAGCAATAAACCAACATTAAAAACTTTTTAAAAAAATAACACTACTCAAAAAACTTCAAAACTATACATTCTGTTACTATGTGAGAGCAACTAACACACTTTAAAAAAATGCTGATGGCAACAGGATCAGTACCATGGCACACAGGGAGGGGAGGGTTTAACCCCCCTCTCATGCTGTAGTCCCCCAAATCCACCCCCCCAGCTATTAAAAGCTCTGGGAGGGAATCTTCCATTGGCATCAACAGAAGTTTCAGTACCAATAGGGATCAGAAAAAACAGCTGCAAGTCTGAAAACCAAAATCAAAATAGACTCTTCTTTGGAAGAAGTAAGGGAGAGGGAATCGTCCAGAAAAGCCTCAAAGAGTTTTTCCCTTGACAAAGACCCATGTCAAAATGCACTGGGAATTCAGTTGCTGCAGCTGTTCCTTTTTTGATTTTGATCAGCGGAAGTTTCCCTGCAGGGACTTATTGCTGCTTGGATGGGGCTGGAGTGGGGCTTTCGTTGGGACCACAGCATAACGCTTCCTGCAAGTCATGACCCCAATCCTGCTTGGATTCCCCTGGGTGGCTATTTCAGTCAAACAAAATTGCTTTGATGCACTTCATGTGCCATGCAGTTTGATCCTAAGTATCCCATAGGTTCTAGCCACCTGAGCTGGATAGTAGCCGACTGCTGGCTCATGTAGGAAAGACAGGCAGGAATAGAAGTCTGCCTTCATGCCATAACCAAGTCTGTGGGTTTTCCTGCCCCTTTCTGGGTGAATCACACAAACGCCTGTGGCCCATGCTACTCATGACACCTCAGCTTGGCAACCAATGAGACAGAGGCTGCTCGAAGCATGGCTTTCAAGCCTGACGTACTAGAATCAATTCCAAGCCCCAGTTTAATTAAATCTCAAGCCCTGGATGACCTCTTGAGTCGCTGTTAAGTATGTCTTAAAGCTAGCCACTTCCAGAGTTATTTCAGCAAGTGGAAATAGAGCCAAGGAGACTTTGAAATGCCAATTCAACAGGCTTTTGTGCTCCAGGGGCTGGGAGGTGAAGGTTGCATCAATCTAATTGGCTGTTAAATTGGTCCAAAACTCCCTGTTTGGATGAGCCTTAGCTTGCAGCTGGCTGCGGCAAGGCCAAAGCTGCCTTTCATTTAGAGTCTCTTTGTAAACACACGCCAATCGATCTCCTCTCTCCCGTTTGGAGCAAAATTATTCATCACACCGAGAAAACAATAATAACTACAGGGAAAAAGAGGGAGATTGCCTATGTGCAAATGCAACCAGGGTCTTCATCTGGGGTCAAAATCTTTGCCCCTGCTCTAGCCACAAAGGGGTACAACACATACAATGTGTGGGGAAGGGAGACATCATGGCCACCTACAATGGCTACCACATTCTTTGGAAGGGAACATTTGAGGTGAATTTCAAGGGTTCCTGGTTAAGTGAAAGATGGGAGCAATTCTGACGAAAGCAGAAAGAAACCAGGCTTAAAATCTTAAAAGACATGACACACAAGGAAAAAGGAATGGGGAAGGGAGAGGGGGGAAATTATTCTTTCAGCAGGGCGCATAGAATGAGCCTGCTGTCCCTCTCATCACCCTCAGTACAGCCTGCTGGAATGGCTGCTGCTGGTGACAGCTGAGATAGGTTCCCACATGCCTGGTCTCAACCCTTTGAAACAGGTTCCGAGGCAGCCTGAATTTCCTTCACTGCACTACAAGGCCATGGCTCAGTCTGAGTCTGAGCCAAGGTTTCAGCCCTGGAGTGTCGAGACGTTCATAACAAAGAACAGGGCACCTTAGAGCAAGTGCAGAGTGTAGTTTCCTCATGGAACAGCCAACTCTGCTGCCCCCACTCACAGAGTTGAGCTTCATGGCAACATAAGAAAAGCCCTGCTGGATCAGATCAAAGGCCTACCTGGACCAGCATTTTGTCCCCAAAGAGGCCAACCAGGTCCAGATCTACACCTTGTGTCACATTAAGACGATCCCACCATGGTGACCCTATATCCCTCTTGCGCATTTATACCTCGTAGCACACGCAATGACTTCAGTTGCGCTATTTTGGATAATATGGAATAAAAAGCAGGGAATTATGCTAGAATAGCAGTATAAAGAATGTGTAATGTGCCCCAACAGTTATCAGTGCCCTTGAATACTGAATGCCGACAGTGAATACTTGAATACAGTGCTACCGTAGGTCTAGCCCAGATTCTACAGGAAACCCTCAAGGGGACGTGAGTGCAAAGCTCATGTTCCCGAGCACCTCAGATTCAGAGGCATACTGTCTCTGATACTGCAGATACTATATAGCCATCATGACTAGTAGCCATGGGTAGCCTTATCTTCCATGAGCTCTCTCTGAAGGTCAAAGAGACCTCCCAACATCACTCCCAGCATCTCTCTCACTCTGTCTGTTTGTCTCTCTCTCTCTCTCTCTCTCTCTCTCTCTCTCTCTCTCTCTCTGTTTCAAGAAATTAACTCCTCCAAAATCACACATTGCTAAGTGGCAGGCAGGAAAAGATTCTCACTTTTCTGTATTTGGCTGCAATCCAATACAATCAGAGAATGAGAGAGAGTTGGGCACTGTGTGTGGCCCCTTTGAACGTGGAACCAACGCTGCTGCTGTGCTGCTCTCAGTGGTGGGATAGGATGCCAGGATACATTATGCTTTCCCCACTCCCCATTCCCTGACATCAACAAGGAGTGGAGCTCCTGAGGGTGTCGGTAGTCTTTATCTCCCTGTTAACCTGGTACAACCCAGAACACCGTTCCCACAGGCCTGGGAAATGGGGAAATAGCTTCCAGCCATCCCACCCAGTGCTCATACTGATCTGGGAGAGAAAGCTTGATGGACCCCTGTTGATTGAATGGTCTTTAGTGTCTCCTTCCACTGGGCAGGACTGGCCCTTGACTTGCTTCCCTCTTCCTTCATTTCCATTTCCATTTTCTTTTGGGAGGCCCTGATGAGGAAGTTCCTCCCTACCTGGTATACCAAAATGAGCAAGCTGGGGGCTCTCTCTTTGATTGTGGTGAGCGTTTGCTCTCTCTGCCTTGATCGCAACAAGTTTGCACCAAGAGGAGAGACTTTTCTTTGATAGAGAGCGTGGCTGAGGGGCGAGGGGAAGGGAAGGCCTTTCTGAACAAAAACATAAATCAGGGAAGGGGAAAGCAGTTCAAACACACTTGGCAGTAACTGAATGGCTGCAGGCATTGGGAACCTCTTCTATCCCTACCCTCCTCCAATTGCTGTGCACTATCCTACAGGGCAGATTCGGGCAAATCCAGTGCTGGGCCATTTGGGGAGAAGGGGTGGGGATAGACCAGGGCCATGCAGCTCTTTACAGAGACAGGCTGTAATCCTTAGCATATTTTGCATAGAAAAAGAGACCTAATTCGCACAGATAACTGTTCCCAGACCATTCCATTTCAGACTGCATGTGAGGGAATTGCGTACTTGAATTCTTACCTTTTAAAAAAAGCCTTGCACACATAATTCTAGCATATCAGGGGGAAAGGTAAGGCTAGGCTAGACTAGGCTAGGCTAGACTTCTTCTCCCCAGCATCTAATTTTCTACATGCAAGGACATCTTCATATGGAGTAACATCCTGTCATGTTATCCCTTACTTGTAGTCTGAAGTGCTACTCTCCAGAAACAATTTTTGACTACCTCATCTAATGTTTGTGAGAACTTAGTCCCAGAGTTCAGTCAAACTCAACAAACAGACTGTTTCTGGTCTACTCATGATTTTGTGCTGGTGTGCAAAACATGGATCTGTGTAAATGACCCATAAGCCCCAATGTCTGGATCACAAAATGTGTGTTTTCCATTATATTTTTCCTTCCACTAGGATAGAGAGAATAAACAACCAAGGGAAAGTTGCTTCAGTGTTGGCACAGCCTACTAAAGATATTTATTGTCAGAGACCACAGAACTCAAAAGGGTAACTAGATGATTATGACATGAGCTTTTTCTCCAGCAACAGTCTAATTCCTTCATCCGATCCACAAAAATCTTAACTTCAAAATTTATTGTTTGCTGCCCACTAGGAAGTATGTAAAAACAACAAATACTCCTCTAGCACCTTGTGCAAACATGTTATATTACAATAAAATCATAAAGCCACTGTCCCTCAGTGTTTTGTGTGAGTCTAGCTCCAAAAACTATGATGTTTATACTTTCTGAAATCTGCTGTGGACCCACATGAAGCAGAAGTCCCAGGAATCCAACCTTCAGAGTCCACAGCAGACCACCCCCACCCCCTACCTGGCATGTCTGCCATACTTAGCAGGGCAGCTCTCCAGCTGTCTAAAAGGCACGATAAACTAATGGTGGCCACCATTAACCTATTGTGGGAAAATTGTGGCCATAAATTGTGTAGTTTATGGCATTTGCACCCATAAAACACTTACTTCTACCTAAATTGCAGCACAAATGGCTACAATTTAGGTAGAATTGAGTGCTTTATGGCCACCAGTGGCATAAAATATGCCAATTACAGCCGTAATTTTCCCACAATAGGCTAATGGCAGCCGCCATTAGCCTATCACACCTTTTAGAGAGATGAAGCACCACTCCAGAGGATGCATCAGGGCTCTGGGGAAATCCACGGGGGCCCAAGTGGCCTGGACACCCCTGCGGCAGACACCCCACAGACCAGACATCAGGGGGTTCGCCTAACCCTAATACATACCGTCCAGCATCAGGGGAGGGTTATGTGTGGCTCATTTATAGGACACCTGCTCTGTAGGCAGAAGGTCCCAGGTTCCACCCCCAGCTTCTCCAAACAGAACTGAGAAAGACTCCTACCTGTAACCATAGCCAATCAGTATCGACAATACTGAATTAGATGGGCCAGTGGCAGCTTCCTATGTTCCTATTTGCACAGTAAGAATAAACACTAGAAAACACTCAATTTGCTGTGGTCAGTTATTCCGCAAGTGCCTGTCCTCAGGGCCAGCCCTACCATTGGTCAGAATGAGGCAGCTGTCTCAGCTGGCAGATGCTAGGTGGCAGGTAGGGATGTACAGGTTTTATTACATCTGTTCTGTCTGTGTTTCGTGGATTGTCAGGCATCTGCTCATTGACAGAATCAGATTTTTTTTAGGGATGTACAAGAATTTCATTCCAGATGTGCTAATGCGCATTAGTGCTAATCCATACTTGCTCTAATTCATAGTCATTAGTGCAAGCGTGAATTCGCGTAAATCTCCAATTTTTATGTTTTAAAAGTTGTCCGCAATTCTGTGGAATCCACGCAACTCAGAAAAAGCCCATCCACTGCAGAATTCACAAGTCGGATTAAAAGAAATTCAAACTCATTTGAATCTGTGGCAGATTTCTTTGACATTCCTAGTGGCAGGGAGCTGCAGCAAAGGGTTGGGAAGACAGAGCTGTGTGTGTGGCATACAATCTGCCCTGGAGCCTTTGAGCTAGCCTCAGGTATGGTGGGGGGTGCCACGCCCTCGCCAGCATTAAACTAAGATTTGCCTGTCAATCTGGTTAATTTTTATACATGGAAAGGGAGTTGGACATGGTGTTTTAATGTCCCTGTGCATGCATTTACATGCATGTGTGCTAGAGATGAGATGCTCTGCTCCTCATCCTTGAGAATGGAGATTTAACTTCTAGAGGAACCTTCCAGGATCTGGCAACAACCAGATGTGTTGGGCTGCAACTCCCATTATCCCCAGCCAGCAGGGCCAATGGTCATGTTACCTGGGGATGGTGGGAGTTGCAGTCTGACACATCTGGAGTACTCCAGGTTCAGGAAGATTTCTATGGCCCAGGGGTAGGCAACTTGTGGCCTTTCAGAAGTTTTGGCCTATAACTCTCATCATCATTGGTGATGCTGGCTAGGACTGATGAGAGCTGTAGGCCAAAACATCTAGAGGGCCACAAGTTGCCCACCCATGCTATAGCCACCCTGGAGAGGCCATCTGGAGAACCCTAAAGAATGTCTATGCTAGCAATTCATGCAAACAACTTTTTAACTACAGCGTCCCCCAAAGGACTGCCACATAGATGACAGAATAAACTTAAGCACTGCTGCTCCACATGGTGGGACTCGAACCAAATTTCAAGAAAAGGGGATTTTGACTAAGCATTAGGAAAGAACCTCCTGGTGGTACCTTCTGTTTGACAGTGGAACAGGCTGTCTCAGAAGTGGTCTCTCCATAGAGGTTTTTCAGCAGAGGCTGGATGGGAAAGATGCCATAGCATCAGCAGGGGGTTGAATTAGATGACCTTCAAGGTCCCTTCTGTCAATGAAAGGCAAAAATAGGGAGAGTGATTTACCAAAGACCAGGACATTAAGGCTGTCCCTGATTATTAATAGGGATATTTGGACTGTATAGAAATGTAGTGAAGAGGGCAACAGAGGGGGTTTGAACACAGCTCTTTTGTATGAGAATTGAGATGAGACAACCGTGTCCTAGTGTAGTCTGTGATGTGCTCGAGGATATTCATTAATTATTTGTTGCTGTTGCTGTTGCTGTTGTCATCGTCATTGTTATTATTGTTATTGGTATCATGTGGGCATCAGGTTAAGACCTTCTTGTTTACCCAGGCCTCTTAGATCTGTGATTAATTTTAGTCGGATGCTGTATTCTGCTGTTTTATTGTAGCTTTTGCCCTTGTTTCTGGTGGCTGTTCTATTTTATATTGTGGTTTTATGTGATTGTCAGCCACCCTACAATGTATTGATATAGGGTGCTGTGTATAATATTGAAGAAGTGTGCCACTGAGCATAAGCAGTGTGCCTTTCCCACAGTTGTAAGTCTTAAGAACCAGCTTTTGTTGAACAGTAAGGTCACACACACACACACACACACACACACACACACACGTGTCTCTTCTTTCAAGAAACCCCTCTGAGTGGTTTCCAAATTTCAGCATAACTAAAACAAACAAACAAACAAGACTTGGGAGGGGGGGAAAGGGAGGCCTGCAGTGGCCAACCGCTGGTTGCCATGGTGATTCAGGGCCTGCAGAGGATTTGCATAAGGTTGCTGATTTCCATAGCAGAGTCCTGAATGAGGCAGGAGAAAATTTCCATATGCCCAGCTCCCCTTGAAGTCAGTTGGGGTGGAGGACTGAAGAGGGGGAATATTTGAATTTCAAATGAGAGTGATTGCACTGAAACATCCTGGGATGGAAAGAGGACAACTGCAGGGTGGGGGTAGAGAGTGGGAAGTTAAGAAGACAAAGACTTTATTTAAAAAACAACAAACTTGTTTCAGATGCTATTAAAAGTGGAAGTATGTACTCAGGAGGACCTTAGCCAGAAATTTTATGGTGGGTTAGGCTTCAGGGTACATTAAAGAGCCATCGTAGGTCAATGCAAAACCTTCATGCCTGCTCTCACAAATAGGTGATAGACCTGTCTTGGCATGTGGGGATGAAATGATTGACCACCCCTAGTATACAGGGATAGTCAGTGACCTGGTTCAAATAACAAGACAGCTCACCATGGGTTAATTTACCCACAGGGGCTATCGTGTGGTTCCAAGTGCCCATGGGTGCCCAGCTTAGCCAACCCTCAAATAACCCCAAAACAAGCCATGGTTATTTGCGGGTTGTCCAACCTCAAACAAACCCTTCCGCCTGGGTTGGCATGACACGACAAACCACAGCAAGCCCCCCGGGGGTAAATTAAGCCAGAGTGGGCTATCGTGTCATGCCAACCAGGCCAATGTTTGGGTTTCCAGATATTTTGGCCTATGACTCTCATCAGCCCAAGCCAACAGCCAATGGTGAGGGATGATGGGAATTATAGGCCAAAAGGGGGTCACAAGTTGCCCAGGCATGCTGCAAAGACATTCCTTCCACATTAAAAAAAAAAAAAACTAGTATGTCAGGATGAAGGGTTCTAGACTAGCCCTTTGCCATCAATTGCTAGTTATCTTTGTGCAGGAAATCTAAATTGCTGCTGCAGTTGTTGTGTTTGGTACATAATTCCCTGTCCACATTCTGAAATGGTGCAGTTGAAAAGTATATTTACCACTTTATCTGCTGTCTGACAGGATTAGACAGATATGGTTGTGGGGAGGTAGTGATATTGCTTTACTCAGAGGATGAATGTGTTAAATGAATGAAACTAGCAATTGGCTTTGGTACATCTTCTCTTGTACTAAAATTTATGTGAGCTTCCAAGTTCAAACCTATGCCTTGAGGTTCTCAGGAATACATCTAGGACGCTTGTGTATAGTTAGAACAATTTTTGAAAAATTGAGACTTAGGTTGCAATCCTGTGCCCAGGAGATGGGAGTTTGACCCCAAGCAGGAAGAAGGGGCTAATATGACCCCACTCCCCTTAAGGGGAGGGGCCGTAGGTCAGAGACAAAACAGCTGCTTTGCATGCAGAACACCCAGTCCTCATCATCTCCAGGTGGGCTGGGAAAGACCCGTTGGAAAGCCACTGTCAGACAGGGTAGACAACAGTGAGCTAGATGGACCGATGCCCTGACTCAATACAAGGCAGCTTCCTATGTTCCCAGCTTTATTGAACTCAACTGTACTTACTTCTGAGTAAATCTGGATAGGATTGCACTGCACATCAAACTGGACAGCCTTGCTAAAAACCAGGTATACAATACCGTTTTTTCTTCCTAAGAATAAACCCAATGCTTTTTAAACAAAGAACAAATATATATTGGATTGGATCCAGAGCAAGATAGTTGAACTCACTGAAATAATAACTGGAATTTAAGAGTTAAGTCATTACTAACTTGTCCAATTGATTTCCATGGGACCTAAATCAACTAACTTAGGGAGCAATCCTATGGCCCCCTAGACAGCGTCTGAGGGGCCATAGGATTATTCAGAGTCCCCCTCCGAGGTCAGAAACAGTGCTCTGACCTTGGAAGGGGGAGTCGGAGATGCAGCCCGCCTCCCCTGAACCCTTGCAGCCAGCATGGAAAGAACCATGCCAGCTGCCCGCTGAGGTTGGGAACTTGACCTCAGAGAGGGGGGAAAGAGGGCATTTCGGTGGGCAGGGAGGGGAGGAGATGGGAGAGGCCAGGTTATGAGCTATCCTGAGCCTCTGCCAGCCTCCTTCCCTCCCCCTCCGAAACATTTCACTAGATGGGGAAAAAAGCCTGTCTAGCAAAAAAATGCAGGACGGGAGGATGGGAGGTGAAGATCATAGGTGAAGATGCTCCTCCTGCCCTGCATAGGATGTTTGGAAGCCTCTGAGTTCAGGGGCTTACGATCATCGAGGGCACAGTTGACAGGATTGTGCCCTTAGTCTGGAACCTGGATCCAACCTGTTATCTGTACTTGAGCAAAATGCTTCTGACGACTTGATTTTTTGTTTTGTTTTCTTTTGTGGGTAGAACATTTGTCTTCCCAACACTAGGATCTGGAACTTTAAAATAATTCCTTAGCATGTGTATACAGCATGAAGGGCCTCTTTGGCCTAATGTTTGCACTCGGAACTGCTCAGCAAGAAAAGAGTGAACAACTGCTAGCATCTGGAATCTCTTTAACTGAGACTGTGCAAAGAAAATGCAGGAATGAGCTAGTGAGATGGTTGGCTTGAGCGAGCTGTCCAACAGAGTTGTTAAATAATCACAGGCTGCCGGTGCTAAACCCAAAATATTGTTGTCGAAGCCCCACTCAGAAGGAGCATAGACCACTCCCTCAGCAGCCTCCTTGCCTTCTCTCTGCCAAGCTAGCGGCCAGTGAGATCCCAATCCAAAGATAAGCCATATTGGCCTTGCTGTGGCCTTGCATCAATAGCCGTGGCATTCATAGTTGATGTCCCGGAATGGTATCAAAATGTGAGGTGGGTGAGCTACTAATTGGCCTATCCCCAAGGGTTCTTCAGATGGGGCCACAGCTCAAAGGTAGAGCCTGTCAGGGTTCCAAGCCTTCCCACTTAATAGTGAGGCAACAGAGTCTCACTGTGCAATCCACAAAGTCTTTATTCAGACAAAACACATCTTCACACCTGCAAGAACATAAGAATATCAGAAGAGCCCTGCTGGATCAGTCCAAGGGTCCATCTAGTCCAGCATTCTGTTCACACAGTGGCCAACCAGCTACCCACTGGAAACCCACAAACAGGACACAAGTGCAACAGCACCCTCCCGCCCATGTTCCCCAGCAACAGACTTGTAGTGCCTGTGAAGGCTAGAAGCTGTCCTCTAGGCCTAATTAGGTAAACAATGCAAGGCAGTTGCCTATCAACTAGATGGATGGTTTCCTGCCATGCCTAACTGGCTTTTAATGGACTTCTCCTTCAGGGAGGGTCCTCCTGGCCCAACTTCTGCTGTGCAGCCCATCTGGCAGACCTCCTCCCACCTCCTCTCAACTCTGCCCACTTAACCGTGCAGTAGCCTCTGGGATCTGCCAGTTCTGGTGCTCCCCACCCCCCACCCCGCAACGAAGGCTGAGTTCCCATGGGGGCGGCGGGAGATGATATCTGATCATGGGCCTCCTATTTGATAAGCTTCTGGGAAGATTCACCCCTGCCTCCTGGAGAGCCTTGGGGAATTTCCTCTCCTGCTCTCTGATTTGACGGGCTTCTTCTAGCTCTGCCTCAGAATCTGCCTCGGAATCTGAAGCTAAGCCAAGGAGCCTGGGTTCCATACCGACAAAACCCAGCTCAGCATGCAGAAGGGTCCCAGTTCAATCTCCAGGATCTCCAAAGCATTCCAGGCAGGAAGCCCCTGGGATAGCTCCTTGAGAGTTCTGACTGGTTCTGACTGAAACCTAGAGCAAATTCCCTGCCCTGCTGACATCAGAGCCACCAGCATCCCCTGGAAAGAGCCTTCTCTGCCTGAGAGCTGCTGAGGGTCGGAGCGGTACAATATGGGGCTAGAAGGGCTAACGGTCTGACTCAGTGTAAGGCAGGTTCATAGTGGTGGGAGGGAGTGTGGCTCTGCGGAGAAGCATCTGATTTGCCTGCAGATGGTCCCAAGTTCAGTCTCCACTATCCCTGCTGAAGAAAGAACTCAGGTTGCAGGTGGGAGTGCTGGCTCCAGGTTTTGGAGGGCCCTTGGGCAAGACATCCCCAATGGGCCCCTCTCTCAATGAGTCTACATTCTCACGGCCATGGTCACCTGCTGCTCTGGCTTCTCCTCCTCTTCTCATCATTGCTACCACTTGCTTGCTGGCTTGACAGGCAGAGAGCCACAGAGCAGGAAGGCCATGGCATCTCCTGCTCCTCCTTCTCACCTTCACCGTTGCCTGGGCCAGACAGAGCGAGAGGCAGGGAAACAAGCAGGTTGCAAGGTGCAGATCAGCAGCAACTCCAGGGGACTCTTTGTTGGTCGCTTATGAATTGCCAAAGAAAAGGCATCACCTAAAGAGAGGACAAATGAGGACACCAACGTACCTGAGATTTGCACATGCTAATTGATATGTATAGATGCAAATTTAGAAACAATTATAATTTAAATAGGAATATAGTACATCTCATCATAGTGGGGAAGACTGTGAGTAGGTCACCTGTGTGAGTAGGTCACCTGTGTGCCTTGCTCTGTCTCTTGGCCAGGTGCTGTTGAAGGGCAGTTTCAAGGCCCAGCTCTTCCTTCTGATGGTCCTTTATCTGGACAGCCCTTCCAGTAGAGGACACCTTAAAAATAGAAGACATTCCTCTGGCAGCCTTTCCAATAGAGGACTGTCCTCTGTAAAAGAGGGCACATGGCCCCTGGCCCTGCTGGGGTGCGGGCCCTCAGCAGATGCCCAGCCATGCCTGTCCTTGACACTGGCCAGGCAGGTGATGTGAGAGAGCTCCGCCTGGAGACCCGCTGCCAGTCATGGGCAAATAGCCTAACTCACCATAAGGCAGTTTCAAGTGCCCTTTGATAAGCAAAGGTCAAACCTTCTTCTCTCCTCTCCTCTGCCTGCAGACCTGAAGTCTGGGTTGTTGGAGCAGGCTGACGTGTGTATGTGTGTGTGTGTGTGCGGGGGGGGGGGGTGGATTGGTAAGAAAAAGCTGCAGATGCATAGCCTCCTGTTTAGGAGTGGATTTAGAGATTATGGGAGGACCTCTGGTTGCAACCAGGCAACCGTACTTAAATTGCAAGCAGTGTACATGGAAACCCCATTGCACAACAGCGTTGCCATGCGCCAAATGGTAGAATGGGGTCACATCAGCCTTCAGCAACTAAGCCACATGACTGAGGCTATGCAGTGGTACAAGCAGAAGGCTGGAACAAAGGTGTGGTATGCCAGGATACCCACGGAATGCTGGTCCAGATGACTGCAGCAATCAGCCAAGCCTTATACCTCAGGGTAACCCCAAAGATGCCTTCATTTGGGCCTGGAAAACCACTTCTGATAGGTACTAAATACCATGGCCAATTGGACTGTCAGCAAGGGGCCCAACAAACCATGCCAACCTGGGTACCACCAATAAAAACATTACAGTGCCTTCATAAATGTCACACACGCACACCATCTTTTGATCAGCGCTTTTGTAATGAAAATAATATTACATTACCTTTATCTACCGCCTTAATAAAACTCAGTCTTCCTTGCTGATGCAATTACAAGGTATTACTCATTTATTATGGCTCCGATACAATATTACAGTGGTGTGCTGTTGTGTGAGAGCTGAGCATCAGGTGGCTGAGAGTAAACACGCTTTGCTTGGTGTTGGGGGGCAAAGCAAGTGGGAATAGCTTCATAGCTGCAGGGTGGACTTGCCCTGTCCTCTTTGGGAGTTTACCCAGCAATTGCTATTTCTGATAGCAATGTTTCTAGTCCTCACTAGGAGTTGAGGCTGGGCAGGTTTTCTTTTCACGCCCTAAGACAGCAAAGGAAATTAAGTTATTGTGATTTGTGAGAAGTGGTGCTTTTTTTTGTCAGCGCATATTGCCAATCAACATGATCGGGCGACACTTTTATATGAGAAAAGTCAGGGGTTGTCCAATGGCAGCATGTTCAGGACAGACCAAAGAAGTCAGCCCCATTGAGTACTATGGAGCTTACCCCCAGGTAAGTATACATAGGATTGCAAATGGGCAGAGCATTTCTGTAGTCACATTACATGAAGACCGGAGATGCGCCACTATGTCAGCCGAACAGCCACCCTATTCTATGCATGCAGGAGGGGAGCAGGAAAACGCACAACAGGAAAAAAACAACAGGAGCAGGGAAATGATAGACATGTCCACAGCTTCTGTAGAAACACCACCCAAATGCACTGATCAGGACTGTGCTGGCCACAACACCCAGATGCCACAAAGATACAAAGGGAGCCAACCCACTCAGGTGGAGCTGGGGCCATGTCCATCATGTTGCCATGCCCCGAACATGCACGAAATGCAAAAAAGTAAGCAGCAAGTACAGGCACAGCTGAGGGAGCCCTCTGGTGCTGTCTGTTAAAGCAGCAGTGAACATGCTCCGGAGATCACTGGCTGGAATCCCCCCATGGGCAAAGCATTTTATTTCCCTTCCATCCCCCCAAAGGAAGAACAACATACAACCAGCCAGCAGCAACAAGCAAGAGAACTCTGTGGTGCAGCCTGCAAAGTAGGCATACATGTGCTCAAGAGGACACAGGTTCAAATCTACATGGGGGATTTATTTTCCTTTCTGGTAGCACAAACCACATGAACAAATGCACAAATGTTCCCAGGGACCCTGGTTGAATCATCCCCCCGTTGTGGGGGGTGGAGTGGGGTTTTTCTGTATGTTTTTTTTTTAATTTGTTTGTTAGTTTATTTATTAAATTTCTTAATCGCCCATCTAGCCGGTCACCCAGCCACCTTGGGCAATGTACAACAATACAACAATCAAAAACAGTAAAATTAAGCATTAAAACATCATGTGCTTAAAATACCCTAAACACCCCAAATGCCTGCCTGAACAACCAAGTTTTCAGTGCGTGGCAGAAGCTCATTAAAGAGGGGGCGTGGTGGAGTTCCCTAGGGAGGGAGTTCCACAGAGTGGGCGCCACCACAGAGAGGGCCCTCTACCTCATCCTCACCAGCCTAGCTGTCCTGGCTGATGGGATCAGTACCACCTCTGTGTGGGGGGATGAACACTGGTCCCTGAGTGTTAACAGCAATAAATTCAAACAAGACATAGTATTTACATATGGCAAAGTGTGTGTGTGTGCGGGGGGGACACGGGAGAAAATCACAGCAGTTTTATGTTACAGCTTATGTTCCCCCTTCCCTTGCTTACATGTGTGAGGTTCTCTTTCCTAGCACCCACAGTTGAAGGAGTGTGGCTTGCTGTTGGGTGTTTGTGTCTGGCGGCTGAACCTGCAGGAGAGCAAGGAAGGGAAGTGTTAGCAATGCACTCAAGTTTCTCTGTGTGTTCTGGGGACAGGTTGTTCTGTGCAAAGTGCTCCTTTTGTGTTTCCATCCTCAGCATTCCCCCTTGTGAGCTCTAAGTTTGCACGACCTGGGCCTGGAGAGATACAGCCAACCCCATGCTGTGCACCCTATCAACTGAGCTACAGTCTTCCTGTGTGGGTTTTACGTACTGGTAGCAGTGTGCTGTGATTGGGTGTGGAGTTACACCATATCCTGTGCTCCATTGTGGTGATGTGGGCATAAGTTTGAAAATGCATACACAGACACACACACACACACACACACACACCAGGGTGGCTACTGAAGTCAATGGGAGGGAAATACTTTGCCACAGGCCGACAGGGCAGGGGGGCATGGAATTAAAGGATATAGGTTAAAGTATAAGTGGGATGTGCCACTCACATCCCACCGATGAATCTGGCCCATTCCAGCCATTCCACTGACAGATCTTCACCAGCATATCTTGGGCATTCTGCAGGTATGTCTGGAGTGACGGCATAGGCAAGCATGGATGAATCCTGATTAGCAAACTAGCTCAAAGTGGGCTAGATGAAGCAACTATCAGGTGGATCCACAGTTGGCTACAGAATTGGACTCAAAGAGTGCTTATCAATGGGACCTTCTCAAGCTGGGGAGAGGTAACGAGTGGGGTACCGCAGGGCTCAGTCCTGGGCCTAGTGATCTTCAACGTTTTTTATTAATGACTTGGAGGAGGAGGTGCAGGGAATGCTGATCAAATTTGCAGATGACACAAAATTGGGCGGGATAGTGAATACCTTGGAAGACAGAAACAAAATTCAAAGTGATCTAGATAGACTGGGGCACTGGGCAGAAAACAACAGAATGAAATTTAATAGAGATAAATGCCAAGTTCTGCACCTAGGAAAAAGAAACCAAATGCACATTTACAAGATGGGAGATACTTGGCTCAACAATACTACAAACGAGAAGGATCTTGGAATTGTTGTAGATCACAAGCTGAATATTAGCCAACAATGTGATGTGGCTGCAAAAAAGGCAAATGCTATTTTGGGCTGCATGAATAAAAGTATAGCTTCCAAATCACATGAAGTACTCAGCACTGGTTAGGCCTCATCTGGAGTACTGTGTCCAGTTCTGGGCACCACACGTGAAGAAGGATGCAGACAAACTGGAGAGGGTTCAGAGGAGGGCAACAAAGATGATCAGAGGAATAGAAACAAAGCCCTATGAGGAGAGACTGAAAGAAATGGGCATGTTTAGCCTTGAGAAGAGAAGACTGAGGGGAGATATGATAGTACTATTCAAGTACTTGAAAGGTTGTCACAGAGAGGAAGGCCAGGATCTCTTCTTGATCATCCCAGAGTGCAGGACACGGAATAATGGGCTCAAGTTACAGGAAGCCAGATTCTGGCTGAACATCAGGAAAAACTTCCTGACTGTTAGAGCAATACGACAATGGAACCAATTCCCTAGGGAGGTGGTGGGCTCTCCTACACTGGAGGCATTCAAGACAAGGCTGGACAGCCAACTGTCAGGGATGCTTTGCTTAGATTCCTACACTGAGCTGGAGGTTGGACTCGATGATCTTATCCTTCCAACCCTACTATTCTATGATTCTATGAATCTGTCAATGTTGGTTTCTCTCAGTTTCTCATTTTTCCAATCTTAAGTTCAGCTTCTCTCGAACTTTGAAAGTTTCTCCAGTCTTAAGTTCAGTTTGTCCTGAGCTTTTGAATTTTTTTTTAAGTTTGCCTGAAATTCATATGCATTTTTGTGTACGTTTCATCTAGTATATGCCTAATATACCCATTTTTGCAAGCAGTTTCCCTAATATAATGCATTTTTGAATGTTATTTCCCCCACTGTGCACATTTATTTATTTTATTTTATTGCATTTCTTGATTGGAGAACTCCATTGCAAATTTCAGAGAAGTACAAATTTTGAAAGATAACAGAGTTTTGGTTCGCATGGTAGTTTGAAAGTGTGAAAGTAAGTGAATTTGCATGAAAATTTGAATTGACCAAATTTCTCCCTAAGCATTTCTGGCATTCTGCCAAATCCTACAATTAAGGGTTGAACCCTTAATTAACTTACGTGATTTGGTGCCTCATGGTATGTTGATAGTCACTGGCTTAGATGGATTTAAAAGGGGATTAGGCAAATTCATGATGATGGAGGAAGAGGAGGTCTCTCAAGTTGTACTACTCATAATGTCTCAATGGAACTTCCAGCCTCAGAGGCAGTGTACAAGATACTGGGGCAGACAAAATGGGAAGGCAGCTTCCTTCATGCCTTGCTTATGCATTTTCCAGAAAAAGTTGATGAGCAGCTGTCAAAACACAGAACATTTGGCTATTTTTTTATTTATTTGTTCAATTATTATTATTATTATTATTATTATTATTATTAACATTTCTACACTGCCCAATAGCCAAAGCTCTCTGGGTGGTTTACAGAGATTAAAAACATTAAAAAATAGAATATACAGAGATTAAAAGCCATTTGCATAAAACACACGAACAGACAATATACACAAAAGGAGCATATATCTAAAACAACTTCAAACAAACAGTCTCAAAAGCAAAGAACCATAAAGCATTCCAGGATCGATTAAAACTTATCATATGCTGCCAAATGCCTGGGAGAAGAAAAGGTCTTAACTTGGCACCAAAAAGATAACAATGTTGGCGCCAGGCCAGCCTCATCAGGGAGATCATTCCAAATTTGGGGGCCGCCACCGAGAAGGCCCTCTCCCTTGTCACCGTCTTCCGAGCTTCTCTCGGTGTAGGCAGCTGGAGGAGGGCCTTAGATGTTGAGCATAGCATATGGGTAGGTTTGTGTTGGGAGAGGCACTCCATCAGGTATTGTGGTCCCAAGCAGTGTAAGGGGGGGATTTATATCCTCCCCCCTTCAAATGTTTTTCTTCATAGCAGCTATCAATGTATTACTGCAACCTTCCCCAACCTGGTTCCCTCCAGACGTGTTGGCTCACAATTCCCATCATCCCCATTGGTGATGCTGGCTGGGAAAGATGGGAGTTGTAGTCTGACACATCTGGAGGGTGCCAGGTTGAGGGAAGGTTGTATTAACAGGTGGACTTTTTATGAAAGGCATAGGACATAGGTCTTTTGTATTTGTTAAGCTATGCTCATTTCATTTTATCTGGTCACTTTTTAACACATATATATTCATCAGTGACACATCCCAACCCTTCAGGAGTAGGCAAGTGTGTCTTTCCAGGAACTGGTAAGTGTGTGTGGCATTTCTGGGGTCTGAGGCCAGCCCTCAAGGAATTCCTAGTAACACCACTCCCAGCCCTGATCTGTCAGTATTGGGAGGGGGAAGCATCTGAAGCTGTCGTGCTGCTGAAGCTGAGCAGGCGTGGAGCTGGGCTGTGCCTGGATGGGAGTCCAGTTGGAATCCCCTCCCGCAATGCAATCCCCCCTGCAGTGCAACCCCCCCTCCCATGCAACAGGCACATGGAACAAAAAATAGAGTTTGCCTCTGGTAAATGAGACAGTTAGGCTGGCTGGGGCATCCTGGAAGCCCCAGTATCTGTCTGACATAATTGTTCTGGTACTCATAATGTGCAGAAAGCCAATTTCCTGAACCTCATTTCTCCCATTCATATGTTAGATGGTCCCTCTGGTGCGGAGTCCCTCTTTTTTACGAGACTGCTGGTGGCATTATGGTCCCAAAGTTTGTCACTGAGATAATTGAAGCCCCTCTATTCAATGATTCCTCCGTCACCATTGTTCCTCTTTGCCTATTCAGCCACAAGGAATTTAATTGTTAAATGCTCCATCTGTCAAATTAGTTCTCGGGGGCCGTTTTCCACTTCCCTTTTGCAAAGAGGGCAATAAAGATCTTGCTTCATCCTAGGTTTCTCATCAACAAGGTCTCTCTGCAATTTTGCAGAGTGGCTCCCTACAGACTTCTCATTGGGTTCATCTCAGTCTCTCAGTCTTCCTTTCCAGCTCCCTTGTGCTCCATGTATACCACCACCCTTCCCCAGCCTGGTGCCCTCCGAATGTCTTGGACTACAAACCCCATCATCCCCCAACACATGGTCATTGGCCTGGAGGGCACCAGGCTGGTGTGGGCTGATGTAGACAATTATTTGCACTTAGGAAAACCTTCAGACAAGTTGTCTTATTAACTTACATTAATATAAGTTATCTTATATTAACCTATATTTACCTGCCACAGCTGTGCTCCTTTAGTTAAGGTGAGTCACACACACAAAAGTTCCACCATTATAAGCCCAAACGTCCACTGCTTATAAAAATGAAACCTGCAGATCAAATAACTTGAAACTTGGCATTTATAATCTACCTGATGAGGTCTACAACCATGCAACATTTCCAACCAATCCAGTGCAAATTGCCACAGATACAGCAAGTTAAAAAGTGCTGAAAATCAACACATTTGTACTGTTTTTACTTAAGCTGCAATTTGGCACATTATATATTTCTTTCAAATTCTAGGGAAAACTACTGATGTACTTTATTCAAGCTTGTTGAAGATGTGTGCTTTTTAGTGGTTTGCTGAAGTTCTGAGCAGTGGTATAAAAGTTATCAAGGTTTTTATGCAGTATGAAAGCCTATGGCAGCAGTTACTGGCAAAGTGATGTCAGGCATGCTCAGTTTCATTCTGCAGCTAGAATTCTGCCAATACACCCGTGTTTTGAATTCCATGTGTTCCTGTCAGCATTCTGAAATAGGGGAAGGGTAGCAGGGAACTCTCAACTAAGATAAGAGTGAGGCAATTTTGAAGGCTGAAGGAATCACTCTCATTGATTGACAGATCACTGATGAAGAGAGGGAGAAAGAGGAAAAAGCTATACTGGAATCCTGTGCAGGCTTACTCAGAAGTAAGCTACTCTGGTTCTAATTTCCTGGCTTTGTGGAGCTTGGGCCAATGAGATAGCCTTAACTCTGTCTCTGGTCTTAAATCAGCAGATTTTTTGATAAGTGAATTCTCCCTCTAGCTTTTGGGGGCGAGGATTTAGAATGATTCACAGGTCAGAATTAAGATTGCCGGGAGAATTATCAACAACCTCAGATACGCAGATGATACCACCCTAATGGCAGAAAGCAAAGAAGATCTAAAGAGCCTCTTGTTGAGAGTGAAAGTGGAGAGTGCAAAAGCTGGTCTGAAACTCAACATTAAAAAAACGAAGATCATGGCACCTGGCATATAGAAGGGGAAGAAATGGAAGCAGTGACAGATTTTATTTTCTTGGGCTCCAAGATCACCGCAGACGGTGACTGTAGCCATGAAATTAAAAGACGCTTGCTCCTTGGGAGGAAAGCTATGGCAAACCTAGACAGCATAGTAAGAAGCAGAGACATCACCTTGCTGACAAAAGTCCGCATAATCAAAGCTATGGTTTTCCCAGTAGCAACGTTTGGCTGTGAGAGCTGGACTATAAGGAAGGCTGAGTGCCGAAGAATTGATGCTTTCGAACTGTGGTGCTGGAGAAGACTCTTACGAGTCGCCTGGACTGCAAGGAGGTCAAATCAGTCCATCCTAAAGGAGATCAACCCTGACTGCTCATTGGAAGGACAGATACTGAAGCTGAATATTTTGGCCACCAAATGCGAAGAGAACACTCTCTGGAAAAGACGCTGATGCTGGGAAAGATTGGAGGCAAAAGGAGAAGGGGACGGCAGAGGATGAGATGGCTAGATAGCATCACCGATGCAATGAATATGAACTTGAGCACACTCCGGGAGAGAGCAGAGGACAGGAAAGCCTGGCATGCTATGTTCCATGGGGTCACAAAGGTTTGGATATGACTTAATGACTGAACAGCAACAACAGCATGGTGGGAAAGCATTAAATACCCATTTCCTTAGCACAGCTGCTCCAATCAAAATCAGGGACCCCAGCAGTGCTTAAAATAAAAACAAAATAAAATGAAACTTGGAACATTGGATCATGTATTGGCCAGAGCGCATCTTTTCAGGCCTTGTTTTTTCTCTGCACAGATACATCTTCTTGGGGAGTTCAGTTTGCCCTTTGTCCCCTGATTTTTATCATGGCAGCTGAGTGTCTCCTCCCTTTATCACTTTGTTGCTTTTAAGAAATGAGAGGGATTCTTGCTGTACTTTTTTTTTTTTTTCATTTTTAAGTACCCTAAGAACATAAGCATAGCTGTGCTAGAACCACTATACCCTTCCCTGAGCTATGTTTGCTTTATCTACACTCTCTGGTTTAAATCTGTTTACAGTACAATTCTATGCATGTTTATTCGGAAGTTCCACTCTGTTCATGGGCCTTACTTCCAGGTTGCCATGTATAGGACTGCAGTCTTAACCATCATCCCCTCTTCTCAAGGAATGTGGGAACTATTGTTGAAAAGTGGTGGGAGATTCGCAATTAGAGAATGATCAGTGCTCCCAACCAAACCACAGTTCCCAGAATTTTCTTGGGGAAGCCATGACAATGAGCATATCTACATGAGGCATTTATTGTGCTCTCATGATGCCTTACTCACAGTTGTTTCTGGGTTCTCCTCCAATTTTGTTTTTTCAGAGCACTTTCTAGAATCGAGAAAATGGGGTATTATTTCTGAAAGTGCTGTTTCTACGTGTTTTTGCACTATTCTGCAATAGAATAGCACAGCTCCACCTAGAGGTTATGTGGCAGAAAAGCAGGAAAAGAAGCACTCCTCATGTAGTGCTCGGATCTCAATTCTACAAAGAAACTGAAAGTAGATACAATGATTAACAGCCTCATGTAGGAAAGCTCAATATAAAACTGGCCTAAAACTGATATGCATTTCTAAATGTAGATAATCCTCACGGCTTGCTCATTGTGCTTTAGTGGATTGGGAATCACACACCACACATGCATATTATGCTTTTGAGCAGCATGAATGGTGGCAGAATGGGACACAGAAACATCTCAGCCTACAAGACACAATTTGCTAGAAAAATATGCCTGCTGTCATGCAGCACCTGTTCATTTTAGAGGGCTTCTGCAGGAGAACTTCCAGAACTTTGTGCTCTGTATGAATTAGAGGGCGGGAGTCATGACATTTGGATTTTCCTCCTCCAGCACTGAAATGTTTTGGGCACTCCCTGAATCAAGAGCCTTCAAGCTGTTATCGGACATCACAAGGACTGGAAACTTTTTTCTTTTTAAAATTAAAGTTGATATCCCTAGGATCGCTAGAGGAGAAGAAGAGTTGGAGCATCCACCCTCCTGCAATTGCATGGCTCATCAATATACCAGTAGGAGCTGTATGGGTAAGCTGGAATTGCGACACTAGGGAGTTGGTGCATGTTCTCAGTTCAAATGATACCTGAGTGATTTATGATCTTATTTGTTACTTTCTCTTGGGTGATAAACAAAACAAAAAATGCCAGGTTAAAAAAAAAGATATCTAAAGAACAACAACAAAACAAAAATTCTACCCGGAATTCTACCTGGAATTCTTCTGAGCTTTTTCTTCTCTCCAGGGAAACCTCCCCAGGCAAAGTCGCAGAGCTGGTGCCAATGCTATGCAAACTTGGTGCCAGGTCAATGCAGGAGGGAGGCAAACTCTTCTCCCAATGTATTGCTGGGATTCAGCCATGCTTGTTGCTCACAACTTGCTTGGCCTGTGCATATCAAGCTGGGGAGTGAAGTGAATCCAGTTAAGTAAGAACACTGAGAGTTCTTTCTCCAAAATTCTTAGTTGACCCCTCTTCCTCATTTAAAAAGACAACAGGGCACAATCCACCAGGAAGTTCTTCTGCACAATCTCCGTTGAAATTAGCCTATTTTGAGGGGAGTTGCATCAAGGACGTGTGAGCAGAAATGGCAGAATAAAGCAGACTGAATCCTGAAAGTGAAGATCTTGGAACACTTTCTTGAATCATAAACACACACTGCACTGATTAAGCAGTCAGAAATATATATTTTTTAAAAAGAGCAAATCAGGCCAGGGTTCTAACAGAATGAAAGCACTACTACTTCACGACATATTGATTATGCTAGTCTGTTTACACACACACACACACACACACACACCTATTTGCACCAAGGCTCTCTGTATCCAGAGCTGTTAATTTGCTCTACAAATTAATTTGCTTAAATTAAGGAGTTAATTTGCTCCTGAATGACCCTTGCTATATTGTGCCTACAAAATGATTTTGAAAGGACAAATGAACCCTTAGCTTGCAGCCCTTTTTGGTGTGATCCCCTACCCTCACTATTCCAACAAGAAGCACAGGGTGGTTTGTACCCATGGATTTTGCAAAACACAGGGCAACCCGTAAGGTAGCAAGGCCAGGCTTCAGTGGTGGATTTCAAGCCCCATTACAGGAGCATTCCCAAGCACACTTTTTAGTGAGTGAATCACACGGAGGTCAGCAGGACTGAGTAAACATGCTTAGGATTATGCTAAATGAGCAGCAAATTTTGTCTTGGGGTTGGGTGCAGAGGAGAATATGACAACTGCCCTTGCCATCTGCTCCAGTATTTGGTTCCCAACAGCAGTTACAGATATGCTGGAGCTCATAAACAGGACATGAAAGGAACAGCCCTCCTCTGTTAATTATCCCCAACTGGTACTCAGAGGTATTTTGCTCCTGAATGCGGAGGCTCTTTTAGATGCCAGGAGCCCAACACACAGCACACCCCAAAAACCAACATGTGGGTTTATTTATTTATTTAAAATCTGCAAATGTAGACTTAGTCTTGGCCTCATTTTCCCTGCTGTGGTGTTGGCATAATTAATTGAGTTGGTTTTTGTTTAATTAACTGCCAGATTGAGTCTCACACACACACACACACACACACACACACACACTGCAGCCCAGGATTTATGGTTACAGTCAAATAAAAGGGGATTAACTATTTCTGCCTCTAGCAAACACAAGATGCATTTTTGGTCGAAATTTGGCATGGCTGGCTTGAAACCTGGAGGCACTGAGCTAACTTAGAATGGCAGAGAATCTTCTTTGAAAATGCAAATATTATTATCCCGGTTATCACCATCTGATAGCCTGGAGCCAGGCAAGACTGGACATTTCACGAAGTTCCGTGCTTTGCTCACCTCATCAGGGAGGTGAGAAACCACATTGGTACAACTGCAGGTGCTGGTTCTTAAAAAAAAAAAAAATGGTTAGAAGAATTGTTTGTCAGTACACATGTTTCCCTTGGGAAATCTCCGCTTCAGCTTCAAGAGAAGGCAATGTTTTGTCCGCGCCCCAGTGTTCCTTTTCAAATGTTTGTCTGTGACTTTTACTAAGGGCATGTCATGTGTTAGAGCCCAGGTACCCGCCTGAAGCTGCCATGTCTAAAAAGCCATGCTGCTGGCAGCCCATAGAGGAGAAAGGAGGGCGCCAAGGCCTAGAGTTGGTCAGTTTCACTTCTTTCCCTCCTGTAAACTGAGTCTTTCCATTTCTTCACATGGGACCGTGGACATCCATTAGTTTTCCTGGCTGGAGGACAACTTTGAGGAGGGAGTGAGGGAAGGTAGGCAAACACCTCAGTGTGCCCTCCATATCTTTGGGACTACAAATCCAAGCATGCTAGGAGTTGTAGTCTCACACATCTGGAGGGCACCAGGTTGGGCGGGGCTGCCCCACATCTTAGAGAAGCTTGTCAGCACATTCGGTTGCCACACATCCTCTTTTTCTCTATTCCGGGAGGCCGACCTCTCTGGGGAAGGCAAGTTTGGTAAGGGACCACCATTTCACAACCTCTCTAGGTGTAGGGATGCACAAATTAAATCTGTTCCATCTGTGTTTTGTGGATTGTCAGGGCATCTTCTGTTCCATCATCCATTCGTTGCTGGGACTGGATTTTCTGTACAAGAATTTTGTTCGTTTGCAAAAGTTGTTATTGTTCAATCGTTCAGTCGTGTCCGACTCTTCGTGACCCCATGGACCATAGCACGCCAGGCCTTCCTGTGCTGCGCTCTCTCCCGGAGCAAAAGTGCACTTGCGCAAATTCCCCCAAGAGGCGTTTTTTGTTTTGTTTTTTAATGGTCCAAAAGTCCACATGACTCAGAACAAGCCAGGTTGTTTCAGAATCTGCAGGTCAGATTTTCAGAAATCCAATCTCATTTCAATCTGTTGCGGATTTCTCTGCTATCTCTGTCCAGGGGTCCCCTTGCTTCTTGGGATGTTAGGGATTCTGGACGTTTCCACAAGATGTGTTGATGACCACAACTGTAGATGGGAACTAGACAAATTCATTGAGGATGGATCTATCAATGGCTTCTGGTCGTAGTGGGGATATGCACACTCCAGGTCCGGAGGCAGTTTTACGCTATATGCTACCAGCTGGATTTGTATTTAGTCATACTTAGAGTAGACCCATTGAAATCAATTTTTATTTTATTTATTTATTAAATTTATTAATCGCCCATCTGACTGGTCACCCAGCCACTCTGGGCGATGTACAACCCACCATAAACAATTTAAAACAATAAAATTTTACCATAAATTTTTTTTTAAAAAAATACCCTAACCCACCCCAAATGCCTGCCTGAACAACCACGTTTTTAATGCACGATGGAAGCTCATTAAAGAGGGGGTATGACGGAGTTCCCTAGGGAGGGAGTTCCACAGAGTGGGGGCCACCACAGAGAAGGCCCTCTCCCTCGTCCCCACCAGTCTAGCTGTCCTGGCTGATGGGACAGAGAGAAGGCCATCCGAGGCTGATCTTGTTAAGCGGCCTGTCTGGTGTTGCTGGAGGCGCTCCTTAAGATAGGCTGGGCCGGAACCATATAGGGTTTTAAAGGTCAAAACCAACACCTTGAATTTGGCCCGGAAAACAACTGGTAACCAGTGCAACTCCTTCAGCACTGGAGTGATGTGATCTCGCCGGCGGCTGCCTTTAATCAGGCGAGCCGCCGCGTTCTGTACCAGCTGCAGTTTCTGAACCGTCTTCAAGGGTAACCCCACGTAGAGCGCATTACAGTAGTCTAAACGAGAGGAGACCAGGGCATGTACTACCGATGGGAGCAGATGGTCGGGAAGGTAGGGGCGCAGCCGCCGTATCAGATGGAGTTGATACAGCGCTGTCCGGCTCACAGCTGACACCTGAGCCTCCATGGACAGCTGGGAGTCCAAAATGACCCCCAGGCTGCGGACCTGGTCTTTCAAGGGTAGCTGTACCCTATTCAACACCAGGTCAACATCCCCCAGCCTCCTCTTGTCTCCCACCAAAAGTACCTCGGTCTTGTCAGGGTTGAGCTTCAGCTTATTCCTCCCCATCCAGCCACTCACCGTCTCCAGACATTTGGACAGGGATTCTACGGCCAACCTTGGTGAAGATTTGAATGAGAGGTAGAGCTGAGTGTCATCTGCATATTGATGACACTGCACCCCAAACCTCCTGATGATAGCCCCCAGTGGCTTCACATAGATGTTAAATAGCATCGGGGAGAGGATGGAACCCTGTGGCACCCCACAAGTAAGTGGCCACGGGTCCGAAACCTCCTCTCCCAGTGCTACCCTCTGGTACCTGCCAGAGAGGAAGGACTGGAACCACCGCAATACAGTGTTTCCAATGCCCAACCCCTCCAGGCGGTCCAGGAGGATACCGTGGTCAACGGTATCAAAAGCCGCTGAGAGGTCGAGGAGAACAAGGAAGGAGCATTCACCCCTATCCAGAGCCCTCCTCATATCATCCACCAAGGCGACCAAGGCCGTTTCTGTCCCATGCCCAGGCCTGAAGCCCGACTGAAATGGGTCTAGATAATCAGTTTCTTCCAAGTGTGCCTTCAACTGCACCGCCACCACCTGCTCAATCACCTTGCCCAAAAATGGCAGATTTGAGACTGGGCGAAAGTTGTTCAGAACTTGAGGATCCAAGGAGGGCTTCTTTAAGAGCGGTCTTATCACTGCCTCCTTGAGGGCTGATGGCATCACTCCCTCCTCAAGGGAGGCGTTCACCACCGCCTTGATCCCCTCACCCAGTCTCTCTCTGCAGAGAGATCTCAGGGGGCATATTTGAGCTGTGGGTGAAGCCAAAGTCAAAAGGGGTGGGGCCAAAAAATACCAGCATATTTTAGCTTGAAGCTCTTACTGCCAGCAACTAAGCTTTAGGAGATGATGATGATGATGATGACGATGATGATGATGACGATAATGACGATGATTACGTTTCTATACCGCCAAATAGCCAAAGCTCTCTGGGCAGTTTACAAAGATTAAAAACTTTAAAAATAGAGTATACAGAGATTAAAAGCTATTTACATTTTTTAAAAAACAAAACACAAACAGACAATATACACAAGATAACATCTATCTAAAAAATCTTCAAGCAAGCAATCTCAAGCAATCAACCATAACCATAAGACAATCCGGCATTGAGTAAAACTCATCATATGCTGCCAAATGCCTGGGAGAAGAGAAAGGTCTTAACTTGGTGCCAAAAAGATAACAGTGTTGGTGCCAGGTGGGCCTCATCAGGGAGATAATTCCATAATTGGAGGGGCCACCACCAAGGAGGCCCTCTCCCTTGTTGCTGTCTTCTGAGCTTCCCTCGGAGTAGGCAGCCAGAGGAGGAACTTAGATGTTGAGTGTAGTGTACGGGTAGGTTCATGTCAGGAGGGATGCTCCATCAAGTATTGTGGTCCTAAGCTGTTGAGATGCATTTCAATCTTCTAGAATGGGGGGAAAACACATAAATCTCAAGGAACCACCAAATGATTGGTGATTGGGGAGGGGTGAGGCCAGGGGAAGGAGGCATGGCCATCTAGGGAAACTTGAAGAAATGGATTGAGGCCCTGACGTTCTGCACCCCTGAGATAGACCTCTGTTCTGATCCAGCAGAGCCCTTATTATGTTCTTAAGTTCTCCTGCACAAGCCTTGTTGTTGAAATAATTGCTTAGCCCCCACTCATCTCAGTGGGGATGTGTGATGACTCCAAAACTGTGCATCCTTTGTTCTTAAATTTATACTTGGGCCTGTGGTCTGAATTAATCCAGAACCTGACTTAGTTTTTTAAGGGTGGGTTTACTTCCTTCAAGGGCTCTCTCATTTCTGTCTAGGTCTTCCTCTCTCCACACACATGAAAACAGAAGTACTTGCAAAGGGAGTGATACATGCTCATTCCCGGTAACACATTTCTGGGCACCACACCAGCAAAAAAGCATTCCTTCACATCTTTCACCCCATCTTAGGTTCAAAAGAGACATTCATGTCTTTTTTCATTTTACTCTAGAGTAGGCACAGGGGCCTGGATTTAGATCTTAAAAGCCCCCCCCCCCCGCCCCGCTGCTAGGGGCCCAGTCTGGATCAGGGGTTCTGCATCTACTCTAAAGTTTTAAAAATGGGGCAGGGAGACGTAGTTGCTCAGCTAGCCTTCCCCAACTTGGTAACCTCCAGATGTGCCGAGCTGCAGCTCACATAATTCTCAGCCAGCATGAATTACGGAGCTGCACTCCTTAAACACATCTGGGGGACACCAAGTTGGGGAAGGCTGTGCCAGACACATATTTAAAGTTATGTCTGTTTTGGCCCTTACCTGTGTTTCTTTGTACGATGGCACACATCACCCAGACAGCAATCAGTGAAGTTCTGAATGCATAAGTGTCCCTTGATTGCCTTTACTTTCAGCACGGATTAAGAGTGCAATAGAGTTTATTTTATTATGCATATATGTATTTATTCAGTGTACAGGAACTCTGCCTTATTGATAAGATCATGTCGAGGCAGCTTCAGAAATGATGCCTGTCTCCTTTGCATTTCAAAAGGATGACAGGCATGCCATACCTCCTGGGCACTCTGGGGCTTTGCGCGTAGCAGTGGCCGCTGCCTGTTTCACTTCACTGATCCTCCGTGGAGACAAGCTCCAGTAGTAATATTGCATATGTCTGCATTATATGACACACATCTAGTGTTCCAATAGTCAACAGTGTGTTGTGTTATCATCTTGTTAACCACATTTCCCACTCTAGTTTTCTAGAAGAGCTCGTGCCACAATAAACCTTGAAGGGCAAAATGCAACAGACCGTATTCTGCAGAAGACCCCCTAAGATGTATGGAAATACTTCCTGTGCGGGTTCCATTCATTTCAATATATGGAGACAAAGAGCATTTGTACACGAGGCATTTTTATTGTGCCCTCGTGATTCCCTACTCATGGTTGTTTACAGGTTGTTTAGATCAGGGGTCCCCAACCCCCAGGCCGCGGACCAGTACCAGTCCGTGGCCTGTTAGGGACCGGGCCACAGTAGGGGTGTGGGAACCCACCCTTAACATGGGTCTGTGGGGGGGGAGGCGATCCATCCCTCCCACCCACCCCGGAATCCTCACCGGCCTTGGCCGGCTCTACTCCGCACCTAGTCCGCGTAGCTGCCGGCCAGCTCCGGCCCTGTTCTTTGCAGTAATAGCCTATTACTGCAAAGAACAGGGACGCAAATGGCATCCACAGATGCCATTTGCATCCCAGAGGCTGGAAGTCCGCCCCCGGCCGGAGCTGGCTGGCAGCTCTGCGGACTCGCTGCAGAGCGGAGCCGGCCAGGGCCAGCGAGGATTCCGGGGGGTGGAGGGACGGATCGCCCCCCCCCACGGACCCAAGGTAAGGGAGGTTCTCACACCCCTACTGTGGCCCAGTCCCATCTCCCCCCCCCCCCGGTCCGTGGAAAAATTATCTTCCACGGACTGGTCCCTAGTCCCAAAAAGGTTGGGGACCGCTGCTTTAGATGATGTCATGATCCTCCAGTTTTGCTTCAGTTTTTTCAGAGCAATTTCCCAGGATTGTTTTGAGGGGGGAAATGGGGAAAACGGGGTATTATTTCTGGAAGCACTATTTATACTTGTGTATTTGTGCTGCTCTGCTACAGCACAGTTCCACCAAGAGGTTGTGTAGAGGAAAAGCAAGACAGGAAAAGCTGTTTGTGTAGAGCTTGGATCTCAATTCTGTGATGAAACTGAAAGTAGATACAGCGATTAACAGACTCATGTAGACGAGCTCACATTCTCAGTCAATTGTATCGCTTGTTTTGCAAGCTGGAAACGCCAGCTGGGATGCAGGATGATAGCTCAGTGGTAGAAGGCAATCTTTGCATTCAGAAGGTACCACATTCAACCCCTTAAAAGATCAGGTTGCAGGCAATGGGGATCACTCTGAGATCCTGATGAACCACTGCTGGTCAGAGCAGAAAAATATGGGGCTAGTTGGACAAGGGGTCTGACCTGGTGTAAGGCCACTTCCTAGTTTAAATCCAGACCCTGTTGATGTTGTATGTCAATGTCAATGTTGTTTAGGAGGTGTTGCTGCTCTTTTAAAAAACAAACAAAAACAGTACCTACAGGATTCACTGGGTTGTGCAAAAGCCACCCGCAAAAGCAACCTGATCGTAATCTTGCCGTCGTCCTCTTCTTCCACCCTCCTCTCCCTTTTCTCAATTTCATTCCGTGGCTTGTTTGTTGGGTTCCACTTGTTGTGTCTTGTCCTGGATTGATTTGGTGGGCAGTGGCACAGGGCTTTGGTACGCGTGTTATCAGTACAGAGGGAAGAGCCAGAAACCTGGACCAAACATCTCGGCAGAGCAACGGGGGGGGGGTGATCATGTGGGCTGGCAGGGTGGGCATCATTTACACCAGCCAGCCCATGATATCAGCTGCAGCTCTTTCTCCCCACTCCTCCTGGATTGAAGAGCTGGGACCTGGAGGACGATGACATTTACTTCCAAGGACCAGGGAGAACCATCATAAATAACTCCATGCATCACCATTACAGCTTTCCCCAACCTGGTGCCCTACTGGTGTTTTGTACTACAACTCCCATCAGCTCCAGCCAGTGGGACCAATGGCAGGGATGATGGGAGCTGCAGTACATCTGGAGGGCACAAGATTGAGGAAAGCTGCCCTTTTTTTGTACCTTTTTTGTGGATATTGTAACTTTTTTGTGGATTTTCATTGGATGCCATTCTTGGAGCAGGGTGTCAGGGTGGAAACTGAGCCGATAGAACCCCAGAGCAGTTCTGATTCTGAGGAGGATCAGCAATCTGTGGGAGAGGAGCCAGGTCATCCCTCACAGGCACAGCAGCTGGCAGAGATTCCTCCTGCCAGCATTCCTGAGATAGATAGTGATCCTAGCAGTGAGAAAGTGCGGGAGGGGGGCTTGCTAGACGCTCGACGCAGACACAGGGAGAGACGAGCGATGGAGGGTGCAGAAAGGAGGCGTAGCACCCATTTGGTGAGCAAGCAATGGCCGCCTTCCATGGACCCAAGGGAAAGAGGGAGGATGTCTCCCTAGCCCATAAGTTCAGGGTCTTCAAGTGATTCTCCTTCAAACGGGGATCAATTGCCTACTCAGAGCATAGGCTACTCTGCTGTTCATTGCTTAGTCGCTGGTGATTACCATCTGAAAGAGTCATTAAGGTGTAAAAGGGTTAAAGCCTTGAAAAGAATCCTTTCATCTGTGTCTTGAGTTGGCTATTGGAGTGTACTGAAAGAGGCCGCTAGGGTGCTCCTGAGACAGGGTATGAATCAAAGAAAATGCACAAATAAGCACACATTTTGCCTAGTGCCTATGTGAGGCTTGCAATCTTGTTCTTATTATACAGTGTGACACAGAAGCACCTAACATTTTTGCCTCATTTTCTGTTTCCTTTTTTTTATTATTCTGGGGTCTCCTTTGTTTTATTTATTATTTATTTTTACTTTGGGGTCTCCAAACTGTTTTGAATATTACATAATTAAATGGTAAGGGAGAACTTGTAAAAGATCATTATTCGTGTGCCTTTAGGAGGACACAGTCCTATGCACAGTTTGGCCAGTTCCACACATTACACAGAACAAGGCGGTAGAATTCTGGACTCTTTATCAGTTTGGGTGTAGGTGTGGGGGATGTCATATTTTTGAATGCTCTCCCATCTAAAAAGCTCCAAGCACCTAAAAAAACTAGAACATCAGGGGCAGGACAACACTAATCCTCTTGTCAGTGATACGCTGTTAACCTACATGCACACTGCAAGCCTATGCATGTCTACTCAGAGGTTCAACAGCACTTACTCCCAGGTATGTATGTAGGTATGTATGTATGCATGTATGTATTTATTTTATTTGTACCCTGCCTTTCTACCAAAAATGGCACTCATGGCAGCTTACAATCACTGATAAAAACATCAATAAGCAAATACATTAAAACACAATTAAAAGCAATTAAAAACACAACAACAAAAACAGAGTAAAAACAGCATTCAGTTCAACAGATATGTTTACACACCAAAGGCCCTGCTTGAATAAAGTGGGTTTTGCCTGCTGGCAGAAGGGCAGCAGAGAGGGAATGAACCTAGCCTACCTTTGCAGGGAGTTCCACAGCCAGGGAGCGGCCTCCCAGAAGGCCGTCTTTCACGTGGCCCCCAAACGTGCCTCTGAAAGTGGTAGTCTCTAAAAAAAGGCCCTCTTCTGAAGATCTTAAGAACTGGACAGGCTCATATAGGGAAAGGCAGTCTTTCAGCTAGCCTGGTCCCAAGCCATGTCAGATTTATATCAGCACTTTGAATTCTGCCTAGAAACAGACCTGTAGCCAGTGAAGCTGTTGTAACAAGGGAGTTGTGTGCTCCCTGTAAGCAGCAGCCCTGGTCAACAGTTTGGCTGCTGCATTCTGGACCAGCTAAGTTTCTGAGCAGTTCTCAAGGCAATCCCACATAAAGCATGTTTCAGTAGTCAAAATGGGATGTAATTAAGGCACGTGTGACCATGGCCAGATCAGACACCTCTAGGAATGGGCACAGTTGGCACACTAGCCTCAGCTGCGCAAACACACTCCTGGCCACCACCAACACCCGGGCATCCAGGTTCAAGCCTGAGTCCAGAAGCATGCCCAGGCTGCAAGCCGGAGTCTTCAGGGGGAGTGCAACCCCACCCAGCACAGGTTGAGTTCCTATTCTCTGATCTGCCTTTTGACTAACCAGAAGCATCTCTGTCTTGTCTGGATTAAGCTTCAAGTTGTTTGCCCTCATCCAGTCCTCATCAGTTTAGAACTAGAAAAGCTTCCTTGGATTTGGGTGGAAAGGAGAGATAGAGCTGGGCATTGTCAGCATACTGGAATGTGATGGGATACAGTCTACATTCCACCAGCCCATTCTGTGTAGTTTTGAGATTGCTTCTGGTTTAAGAATAAGAATAACTGAACTCTGTAGGTTCAGGTCTTACTCCTGAGCAAGCATGAACCTAGGAAGCTGCCCTGTGCAAACTCAGACTCTTTGTTCATCCAACACTGTATTGTCTTTCCCAACCTGGTACTACCCAGATGTTTGGACTACAACTCCCATCAGCCCCAACAAGCATGGCCAGTGGTTAGGGATGATAAGGGCTGTTGGCCAAAACATCTGAAGGGCAGCAGGTTGAGCAAGCCTGGTCTGTACTGAGTCTGCAGGGTCTCAGGTACACGAAGGTCTTTCCATCACATGCTACCTGAGCCTTAGTCCTCTTGAGACTTAAGTCCTTCCATGTTCATTGGGGCTTACTTCCTTGTAGGGATGTCCATCACTGAGAAATCCGGTTCTTTTTTTGGCTCGATGGAGTTCCATGGCATGTACAACTTGATTTGTGTCTCTGAGCTGAATTGAAGGCTTTCCCCTGAACTCTGGGAACTTTTTTGCACATTGCAAGTGCGGGGTCCACAATGTATGCAAATTATGGCCACACTTCAGTAAATTATGCAAATTTGGCCATAATTTGCACAAATTTCAGCCATAATTTGTGTAATCCGAGCAAATTCGGCCATAATTTGTGCAAATTCAGCCATAATTTGCACAAATTGCTCAGAAATTTGCACAAATTGCAGAACCTTCCCCTGAATGTACAAAATTCTCAGAAAATCTGCAAACCGGCCTGACTTGCTGCAGACTGAGTCAGGCACTGCAGCAGGAATAAGACAAAACTTGTCGAACTCCACCCTCCAACTGGATTTCTCCAACATCCCTACTCCCTTGTAGTGTTTCAGATTGCTTTAATGGGAGATGCCAGGGGTTGAACATGGAACCTTCTGCAGGCAAAGCTGGTGCTCTGGTTTCTCCCGAAAGGTTCAGCCCTCTTCCCCCTGTGCAACCTGGCTTTTCTGGGATTCAAACCCAGGCTCTCTTACACCCAAGAGCCATGCCCCCTTGACCAATAAGGCTGACACAGGCTTATGCTGTAAGAGTAATATTAATTCACTTTTTCTGTTGAGGATAAGGATGATTTTTTGTGCTGCTCTTCCCTGTTCTTATGCTTGAAAACTTTTTATTGGTATGTTATTGCCCATTTTTCCCCTTTTTAATCTTGCTTGATTATATTATAATTTTGTCACTCTTAAGCTGCAGTGAGTCCCTTGGGGGGTGCAGGAACAGCCTATAAATATAAATAAATAGATAATATTTGCCCACTGCAGCACAAGCGGTGGACACATACTGTACTGGATATATCCCTTTTTGAGGCACAGATTCAAATCCCTCCTTGGATGTATGTAACCCTCACATGAGCAAGGCGGTGGGCAAGCCACTATGTCTCAGTCAAAGCTACCTTGTAGGATTGTTGCTACAACCATTGAGATAAGACTTATAGAGCATTTTGTTCTCTAAAATGTTCTGTGGAAGGGGTAAATACTAATTATTTTGCCATCTCCCAGTTTAGAATGCCTGTGAGAATTTCATCTATGAGAATTAGATTTCCCTCACTCAAGTATGATAAAGAATTAGGCCTCCATCATATGAAGGTGAAATTCAAAGGAATGTTTAAAGGGAGGAGGCCCAAAAAAGGCCAAAAAGGCCTTCTTAAAAAAAGAAAAGAAAAAAAGGCCAAAACTTTACAACTTTTCATCTGTTAGCAAGGCATCGTTTATTTTTAAAAGGCCTTTAGAAGGCCTTTTAAAAGGACAAAGGGGCCTTTAGAAGGCCTTTTTAAACAGGCCAAAACTTTACAACTTTTCATCTGTTAGCTAGGCATCATTTACTTAATTAAGGACTTTAGAAAAGGCCCAAACTCCACAGCATCATTTATTTTTAAAAGGCCTTTAAAGGTCTTTTCAAGAAGGGCAAAGGGCCTTTAAAAAGGCCAAAAGGCCTTTTAAAAAGACCCAAAGTTTACAACGTTTCATCTGTAGCAAGGCATCATTTATTCAAAAAAGTCCTTTTAAAAAAAGGCCCAAACTTTACAATGTTCCATCTTTTCACAAGGCATCATTTATTTTAACATTTCTATTCTGCCTGTTGTTATTGTTGTAGTTGCTTTGATGCTGGTTTCTTAATGTTTTAAATTTTTTTTTAATGTTTTAATGTTTAACACTGCATTATTTTGATACGTATATTGTTGTATGTTTGGGTTTGGTTATTTTGATGTTGTTATTGTTTTGTTTCATGATTGTAAACTGCCCTGAGAGCATTTGTTAGCTGGCCAGGATACAAATCCAACAAACATCATCAACATCATCACCATCCAAGGGTGCTCCCCCCACCCCCACTTTCAAAACCTAAAACCATAATGAAAAATAAAAGAAAGTGTTTAGATTAGTAGCAGTGCAATCTTAGGGATGTCTGCTCAGAAGTAAGTCCCAATGCATTCAGTGGAACTTATAGGTAAACATGTACATGCTGGTAGCCTAAATAGAAACTCAATAAAATCAGTAAAACACAAGAGTATAGCATAAAACAATGAATAGTTTAACAATAGAATCTCAAAAGCAGCCATAAAATCAACCTCTTTGTTCATTGAAAGTCTAGGCAAAATAAAATTGGTGTCTAAAATGATACACAGCTAGTGCCTCCGATGTCGGTGGGGCTGTGTTTCCGTTCTGGGTTCCAGTCATAACCAGCCAGAACTCTAAAGGAGCTATCCAAGGTGCTGGACCTATTTTGGGGACAGGGTTCAGCACCTTGGATAGTTCCTTTACAGTTCTGGCTGGTTCTGACAGAAACCCAGAATGGAGTCACAGCCCCACCAAAATCAGAGCCACCAGCATCTGCTAGTGAGTGTCATGTGGCCATGTCTAGAGACGGGAGTGGTATGATCTGCCATCGAAAAAAGCCTTCTCTCTAGTTGCCATCCACCCAATCTCCAGAGGAGAAGGGATTCTGAAGATCTTAAAGATGGGGCAGGATCATATCACCTTGGAAGAATTTGCTGAAAAGAGGAATAGAAAAAAAATTGTTAAACAAGCCAACCAATACCATGGGTGGACTTTTATATATACCCCGGTCCCAAGCTGTAAAGTATTTTAAAGGTCAGCGTCACCACTTAGTTGAGGATCTCATCACTTGCACTTTGGCTAAAACAGCAGTCCTGATTAATCCTGTGTTCTTCTTTTTTCCTTTTTCTTTTCATTTATAGGAAATGAACGGAATGGCATGAATTTCAGCAGACAGGTAATGCCCACCAAACTCATTTCAAATACCTTTGCTCAATTTTGTCAGATTGCTTTGTTATTTATGTGACCCAAGGGCTCGCGGAAGCTAGACGCGGAAGAAGGAGCAGTTCTCACATGGCTGCCAGGCACTTGAGTGATATAGATTGCTGCATCCTTTGTTGTTCAATTACTCGACCCAAATATGGGACATGTTCCTGTGACCAAACTCTCAAATCCCGTTCTTGGTCTATGAAGGGGCCGGTGAACACAACCTGTACATTTGCGACAGGCATCATGGTGTGAAAAGGCAAGTCTGATATCATGGAGAGAATTTGGATCAGCTTAACACTTAATAATCAGCTGAATTATTTCAATTCTCTGATGAGTTCATTAGGTGCAGGATGAATTATTTGAGGGATCAGACCCTATTAGCCCTTTGAAAAGGTTGCCATTGCAAACTAAGGGCCCTAGATTCCTGGTTGATGCCGCATCTTCTCCAAGGTCCCTTCCAGCTCTAAAATTCTATGGCTCTAACCAGCATGGGCTCTCTTCCCACTGAGTGTGAACACTGGCCCAGGTTCTCTCTGCCGTGTCTCGAGGGGAAACTACAGTTGATCCCAATCTTGTTTATTCCACCTGAGCATCTTCCAAGATGTGAGCAAGTTTATCAGACAGGAGTCTGGCTGGGGTTCATCATCAATTGAGCTTTTGTTCATTTTATTTGGTGTGCCCATCTCGACATGTATCAGTGTGTTGACTCATGCACATCTTGAAGATAAATTGTTTGCTCAGAAACACACCCGCAAATGTCCATGACTAGTTTGATGGATGTTTTTAGCACAGAAGCATCTGCGAGAGATGTTCTCAATAAGACCCAGAAATTCCACATGATATATCTGTCGATGGGCTGTACCATCTCAGGCTCGGGGGGGGGGGTGAAAGTTTGAATGCTTCTAGACATGTTGCACATACATACATACACACACACACATACAAAACCTGTATGTTTCTAGGGAAGCTTTTACTTTTTGCATGGCTCAGGGAAGGTCTCCACACCCTGTGAGGATCCACTAGGACTGACAGCTCCCTGCCTTCTCAGCCCACCTGAGGTGGTTGGGTCTGTGAGCGGCCATTTTCAAATTCCCAGAATGCCCTCATGCTGCCAGATTGTTGCTCCCAATGAAGGTCCCCATTTTAATTTCCTACAATGCCCCAGAATAATGCTATGTCCAGGGCGCTGTGGCAAAGTGTGTGTGTGTAAAGTGGCAGCTTGTAGCTCATAGACTCAGGTGGCCATGTGTCCTCTTTTATGGATGGCGGTCCTCTATTTGAATGACAAAGAACCATCAGAGGGAAGAGCCGAGCCTTGAAGTTACCCATTAACCCAGACAGCAGACTGAGCAAGGTACGCAGGTCACCTAGCCCCAGGCTTCCACAAATGTACCATATTTCTGTTTAAATTATAATAGTTCTTTCTAAATTTGCCTGTCTACGTATCAATGCCCCTTCATGGATCACTGCCTTGTTGGGGCAAAGGGGCTTGCATAACTCAGTGAAGCCATAAGCTATGCCGTGCAGGGCCACCCAAGACGGACAGGTCATGGCAGAGAGTTCTGACAAAATGTGGTCCACTGGAGAAGGAAATGGCAACCCACTCCAGTATTCTTGCCAAGAAAACCCCATGGAACGTATCACAAGGCTAAAAGAGATGATGTCGGAAGATGAGACCCTCAGGTCGGAAGGTGTCCAATATACTACTGGGGAAGAGCAGAGGGAATTTCCAAGTAGCTCCAGAAAGAGTGAAGCGGCTGGGCCAAAGCCGAAAGGACACTCAGCTGTGGATGTGTCTGGTGGTGAAAAGAAAATCCGATGCTGTAAAGAACAATATTGTTTAGGAACCTGGAATGTAAGATCAATGAATCAAGGTAAGCTGGAGGTGGTCAAACATGAGATGGCAAGACTGAACATCGACATCTTGGGAATCAGCGAACTAAAATGGACAGGCATGGGCGAATTTAATTCAGGTGACCATCATATCTACTACTGTGGGCAAGAAACCCTTAGAAGAAACGGAGTAGCACTCATAGTCAACAAAAGGGTGGGGAAAGCAGTACTAGGGTACAATCTCAAAAATGACAGGATGATCTCAGTACGAATCCAAGGCAAACCATTCAACATCACAGTAATTCAAGTCTATGCCCCAACCAATGATGCCGAAGAAGCTGAGGTTGATCGGTTCTATGAAGACCTACAACATCTTTTAGAACTAACACCAAAAAAAGATGTCCTCTTCATCATAGGGGATTGGAATGCTAAAGTAGGAAGTCAAGAAAATACCGGGATAACAGGCAGGCATAGCCTTGGTGTACAGAATGAAGCAGGACAAAGGCTAATAGAGTTTTGCCAAGAGAACACGCTGATCATAGCAAACATTCTTTTCCAACAGCACAAGAGACGACTCTACATATGGACATCACCAGATGGTCAATATCAAAATCAGATTGATTAGGTCCTTTGCAGCCAAAGATGGAGAAGCTCTATACAGTCAGTAAAAACAAGACCTGGAGCTGACTGTGGCTCAGATCATGAGCTTCTTGTTGCAAAATTTCGGCTTAAATTGAAGAATGTAGGGAAAACCACTAAACCATTCAGGTATGACCTAAATCATATTCCTTATGAATATACCGTGGAGGTGAGGAATAGATTTCAGGGATTAGACCTGATAGACAGAGTGCCTGAGGAACTATGGATGGAGGTCCGTAACATTGTTCAGGAGGCAGTAACTCAATCCATCCCCAAGAAAAAGAAAGGCAAGAAAGCAAAGTGGCTGTCTGATGAGGCTTTACAAGTAGCTGAGGAAAGAATGGAAGCGAAAAGCAAGGGAGAAAGGGGAAGATATATCCAACTGAATGCAGAGTTCCAGAGAATAGCAAGGAGAGACAAGAAGGCCTTCTTAAATGAACAATGCAAAGAAATCGAAGAAAACAACAGAATGGGAAAGACTAGAGATCTCTTCAAGAAAATCGGAGATCTCAAGGGAACGTTTTGTGCAAAGACGGGCATGATAAAGGACAAAGAAGGCAGGGACCTAACAGAAGCAGATGAGATTAAGAAGAGGTGGCAAGAATACACAGAAGAACTATACAGGAAAGATCTGAATGTCCCTGATAGCCATGACAGTGCGGTCACTGAACTTGAGCCGGACATCCTAGAGGGTGAAGTCAAGTGGGCCTTAGGAAGCATTAGTAACAACAAAGCTAGCGGAGATGACAGTATTCCAGCTGAGCTATTTAAAATCCTAAAAGATGATGCTGTTAAAGTGCTGCATTCAATATGCCAACAAATTTGGAACACTCAACAATGGCCACAAGACTGGAAAAGGTCAGTTTACATTCCAATTCCAAAGAAGGGCAACTCCAAAGAGTGTTCAAGCTACCACACAATTGCACTCATATCACATGCCAGCAAGGTTATGCTCAAAATCCTACAAGCTAGGCTTCAGCAATATGCGAACCGAGAACTACCGGAAGTACAAGCTGGGTTTCGAAGAGGCAGAGGAACTAGAGATCAAATCGCCAACGTTCGCTGGATCATGGAGAAAGCAAGAGAATTCCAGAAAAATGTCTATTTCTGCTTCATTGACTACGCTAAAGCCTTTGATTGTGTGGATCACAACAAACTGTGGCAAATTCTTAAAGTGATGGGAGTACCAGACCACCTTACCTGTCTCCTGAGAAACCTGAACGAGGGTCAAGAAGCAACAGTAAGAACCAGACATGGAACAACCGAGTGGTTCAAAATTGGGAAAGGAGTACGACAAGGCTGCATATTGTCACCCTGCTTATTTAACTTATATGCAGAGTACATCATGAGAAATGCCGGGTTGGATGAATCAGAGGTCGGAATTAAGATTGCCGGGAGAATTATCAACAACCTCTGATATGCGGATGATACCACCCTAATGGCAGAAAACGAAGAGGATCTCAAGAGCCTCTTGTTGAGGGTGAAAGTAGAGAGTGCAAAAGCTGGTTTGAAACTCAGCATTAAAAAAAAGGAAGATCATGGCATCTGGCCCCATCACTTCCTGGCATATAGAAGGGGAAGAAATGGAAGCAGTGACAGATTTTACTTTCTTGGACTCCAAGATCACTGCAGACGGTGACTGTTGCCATGAAATTAAAAGAGGCTTGCTCCTTGGGAGGAAAGCTATGGCAAACCTAAACAGCATAGTAAGAAGCAGAGACATCACCTTGCCGACAAAGGTCCGTCTAATCAAAGCTATGTTTTTCCCAGTAGTAATGTATGGCTGTGAGAGGTGGACTATAAGGAAGGCTGAGCGCCGAAGAATTGATGCCTTTGAACTGTGGTGCTGGAGAAGACTCTTACGAGACCCCTGGACTGCAAGGAGGTCAAATCAGTCCATCCTAAAGGAAATCAACCCTGAGTGCTCATTGGAAGGACAGATACTGAAGCTGAAGCTCCAATATTTTGGCCACCTAATGCCAAGATAAAACACTCTGGAAAAGACCCTGATGCTGGGAAAGACTGAAGGCAAAAGGAGAAGGGGATGGCAGAGGATGAGATGGCTAGATAGCATCACCGATGCAATGAAGATGAACTTGAGCACACTCCGGGAGAGAGCGCAGGACAGGAAGGCCTGGCGTGCTATGGTCCATGGGGTCACGAAGAGTCGGACACGACTGAACGACTGAACGACAACAACGTATCAATGAGCATATGCAAATATTTATGCAAAACAGTGTCCTGTTTTGCCCTCTTGGGGGGGTGGGGGGTGCATTTCCTCTTTGGGGGAGATTGCAAAGTGGCCAGCCTACCATCGCTGCCCACTGCTGCCCACCAGAGGGCACTTTGCCTCACATTTGGAGTCAGCCCTGGTAGGGAGCTGCACATGGGGCAGAACCGGCATTCAGAGCTGCCATGGCTGGATGCTGGGCGAGTCCCACAGCCCTGCAAGGAAGGAGCCCACTGCCAAGAGCCTGCAGGCTGCCCTTGCTCACCCTGCGCTCCTGCCCCTTCACAGCCCCGATCTCTCTGGCCAAGAGGGGGCCAATGAGTGGACAATGGCAGTGAGGAGTGGGGGCCCGCGGTGGGCAGGAGACCCGCTGAGGCTGTCTGGCCTGGGCCCCTCCACCCAAACCTGTAGGCAGCACTGATGCCATCCCCTGCCTGCAGCCGGGAATGATGCCATTCAGCAACACGTACGTCATGCAGGCCTCCTGCTCGTCTCTTTTTAGCTCTAGGGGCATTTCCCCAAATGATCCAAACAGTCCCCTGTGCTCAGCACCCCAGTAGCTATGTCAGGAAAGGCCACGCCCACCCGTGCCCCTTTGGAAAGGTGTGCAGCTCAGCGCCGCTGCAAAGGGCAGGGCAGGCACCGCAAAAGGAGCCCGTCCAGCCTCAGGCACAACGTAAAATTGGGGTGTGAATTCCCTTTCCCCTCAAATGGGCTCTGTGGCACGGCCATGTCCGGCTGGGCTCCTGCCACATAGTGAAAGGATTAGGATGCTAGAATTGTAAAGTGGCCGCTGGTAAAGCACATACTTCACCTGCAGAAGATTCTGGGTTTAATCCTCACCTCTCCAGGTAGGGCTGGGCTGGGAAGGGCTTCTGTTTGAAGCCCTGGAGAGCCCCTGAGGGTCAGTAAAGAAATGCTCAGCTAGCTGGACCAATCATCTGACTCAGGATAAGGCATCTTCCTACATTCCTCCTCTGCATGGTACATTTCAGTGTTCCAAATGCTTCAGATACATGATGTCACTGATCCTTACAACAGCCCTATGAGGTAGGCTAGTATCAACATCCTCCTTATGTAGCAGAGAGGGTGGGCCAAAGGCAAGAGACAGCCACTTGCCTAAGGCTACTCAGTAAATTCATCACTCAGGCAACATTTGAATTGGCAGCTACCTAGTTCACAGCTTAGGGCCTCGTGTGACGCAGAGTGGTAGGTGGCAGTATTGCAACCGAAACTCTCCCCACGACCTGAGTTCAATCCCAGAAGCTGGGTCCCAGGTAGCCGGCTCAGGTCGACTCAGCCCTCCATCCTTCCGAGGTCGGTAAAATGAGGACCTGTCAAGGGCTCCTTAGAGGCCTCTCTCAGTCTAATCCAGTAGCCAAGTCCAGACACAGACAAAGGGATTCCTTTCAAAGCTTTATTCCTCTTTTAGAACTTAACAATTCTACTGTTAGCAACTAGATATGAGCAGCAGAGTACCTATGCCCTAAGTTGGAACAGTTGGTCCCCGTTTGAAAGGGAATCACTGGCAGACCCTGAACTTAAGGGCTAGGGAGAATCCCTCCCCTTTTCCCTTGGATCCTCTGGGCGCAACCGTTGTTTGTCTGCTTCCCACACTCTCTCACTCCCGGGACTGCTATCTATGCTAGGAATGCCGGTGGGAGGAATCTCTGTCAGCTGTTGTCCCTGGAAAGGATGAGCGTGCTCCTTTCCCAGGAGCAGCTCCTCTTCCTCAGAATCAGAACTACTCTGGGATTCTATGGGCTCAGTGTCCACCCTGACAGTACCCACCTTGCTGGGGGGAAAGGTAGTCACGACTGGGGAAGGCAATGGCAAACCACCCTGCTATAGTCTGCCATGAAAACGCCAGCGAAAGCAGCATCCCTCTAGGGGTCAGCAATGACCTGGTGCTTGCACAGGAGGAACCTTTCCTTTCCTAGTTCACAGCTTAGTTTCTGAGCCACGATACTACTCCCACTGTGAACAGGGCGACATGGTGCCCACACCACATGCACTTATCCACAGTGTGGAGAAAGCGGACACAGAGAAATCTCTCTCTCTCTCTCTCTCTATCTCTCTCTCTCTCTCACTCACTCACTCACTCATATATATAATACTAGAACTTGAGGTCATTCAATACAATTCATTGGCAGGCAATTCAGGGTTGGATCCAACATCACATGAACACACTTCCACTTACACAGCATCACCTTTGCTGGTGTAACAGCACTTTCCCCTGTGCTCCCCTCCCCATAGGTAGGAATGTATGAGAAATTTGTTTCAGTTCATGTTTGATCAGGATTTATCCAGTTTGCACCTTCTGGACCAAACAAGGACTAGGATGCAATCTGCAGTTGAAGTCTGTACATTTCCAAGCTTGCCATGTGATTCGCAGACACACACACCCCCAAAAATACATTCAACAGCATGTGTATATTTGAAAAATGCACATAAAAATGTGTACTTTCGAAAAATGTGCACTAAACGCTTTAATCAATGGGAGAAGAATGCATACATTTCAAAGTTGTGCTCATTTGATGTGCATGGATTGATGCGAACAATTGATGCGCGTGGAAAATACACATGGATTTTCATGCAAAAAGAACAGAAAACAAAGCTCACAATCTGGTAGGGACTCAAGTGAGAACGAGCTTTGAGATGGAACTCGAAGAACTTTGTCGACCTTTGGGTTTTGCTGATTCGCACATCACTACCTGCAGGTGCCCCAAATTTGCTCCGGAAGGTCCCCCAACTCTCCAGAAGAGATTTGGGGGCCAGGTGGGTGACTGCAGAGGAGGGGAAATCTGTTCATTTAGTGGTTTCTGTTCTGTTAGCAGATGACCAGCATTGGATTCAATTCTCAGGATGCACAAAAGGAAATACTTCTTCACACAACCCCTAATTCCTTTATGGAATTTTCTGCCACAAAATGGGGTGATGGCCATTGACTTAGACAGCTTTAAAAGGGGGCTGGAGAAATTAATGGAAAAGGACAAGTCTGTCCATGGCTATTGGTCATGACAGCTATATGGGGCCTCCAGGTTCAGAGGCAGTATACCTCTAAATAGGAGTTGCTTCAGGGTGACAGCAGTGGAAGACTGTTGCCTCCATGCCCTGCATGTGGATTTCCCACTGTGGAAAGCAGGATGCTGCACTGGATTGGGCCTTTGGTCTGATCTATCAGGGCTGTTCCCATGTGAAATAATTTGCTGTTTGAAGTCTCTTTTCCATCATGTCATTTTCTGGGATGGAAGTGAAGGGTGGAAAGGGGCTAGGATCCCCCTTGTACTCAAAGCAAAGAGAAGGTATGTTTGCAAAATGTCAGGGATGGCCTGACTCCCTTGCTCTTCTGCATTGTCAGTTCTGAGCACCTTGCAGAGAGATGGATGGATCCGACATTTGCAGGAAGGATTAAAAGGAAACGTTGCTTTTCTCAAAGGTTCTCCCCAACAGTCCAATATGGATGGTGGGAAGTTCCATGTTATAGAGCTGAAATAAAGGTGTGGCCATAGGAGAGAGAGAGAAAAAGAGAAGTGCTTGGAGGCCATTGCAGTGTATGTTGGGTTTAGCCTCTTCGGCAGTCATCAGATACTAATTGTTTCTTGTTCACATCAGAAGATGTAAACAAGTAGTGAAGCATTTTCTCCAGATACATGAGGGTGGCGTGCATGGGAAGATGTGGGGTTTGGGGCTTTCAGAGTGTGGGAACTGTCTGGCAGGAGAGGAAACCAGATGCCTCTGTGAACAGGTCTCTCTCCCTCTCTTGTTTTTAATATAATCTGAAACTCCCCAGGGCTTTCTACATTTGCCTTTGGCAATATTGGATATCTGGGCTTTTGGCAAGGGATGGGTTGCACCTCACAAAGGATGGGAAGAATGTGTTTGGCCACAGCAGGAAGAACTTCATCAGGAGGGCTTTAAACTGAATCCTAAGGGGAAGGGAGATGTAAAGTTGGGGGTAACAATGGACGTAGGCTCATGCACTGCAATGGAGAGAACAGCTCTAATAGCGCCCAATAATAGTTTTCAGACACATGAAGAAAGCCAAACTATGAAGCACGTGGTCTTCGATGTCTATATACTAATGCCCAGAGTATGGGAAACAAACAGAGCGAACTTGAACTCTTAATACAAGAGGGAAATTATGACTTGATAGGTATAACTGAGACTTGGTGGGATGACTCTCATGACTGGAATACAGCAACTGAAGGATATAACTTATTCAAAAAAAAACAGGAGGAACAGAAAGGGAGGTGGGGTTGCACTGTATGTGAAAAATACATATCTCTGCACAGAAATACAGGAGGATGATCTTGGTAGCCCCATTGAGAGCACCTGGGTTAAAATAAATGGAGCAAATAATAAAAGGAACCTGGTGGTCAGAGTCTACTACCAGCCACCCAATCAAGGAGAAGTCGAGGATGAAACTTTTGAAAAGCAAATAGTCAATGTTTTAAGGAAGCATGATGTAGTAGTAATGGGGGACTTCAATTTCCCCTATATTTGTTGGGAGACAAATTCTGCAAAACATGGCCCCTCCAGGAAATTCCTGACTTGTGTGGCGGATAACTTCCTCCTACAGAAAGTAGACAAAGGAACTAGAGGATCAGCTATCCTTGACTTGATCCTAACCAACAGAAATGATTTAGTGGATAAAGTAGCAGTTACAGGAGCTCTGGGGGAAAGAGACCATGTTGTACTTGAGTTCTTGGTTCTAAGGGAAGCAAAAGCCACGTGTAGTCAAACGCATACCCTGGATTTTAGGGAAGCTGATTTTAATAAACTCAGAACAATTATCAGTAAGGTCCCATGGCAAGTGACTCTAACAAGAAAAGGAGTCCAAGATGGATGGGAGCTTTTAAAAAAGGAAATTCTCAAGGCACAATCACAAGCAATTCCAACAAGAAGAAAAGGTGGAAGACAACAGAAGAAGTCAATGTGGCTTCACAAAAAGCTTAGAGGTGACCTGAAAACAAAAAAGGACACATATAGGAAGTGGAAAGAAGGCCAAGTAACAAAGGAAGAGTACAGACAGGTAGCACAGAATTGCAGGGATGGCGTCAGGAAGGCTAAAGCTGAGAATGAGCTGAGGTTAGCGAGGGATGCTAAAAGCAACAAAAAGGCTTTCTTCAGCTACGTGCATAGTAAAAGGCAGAGGAAAGAAATGGTGGTTCAGCTATTAAATAAGGATGGCAAAATGATAACAGATGACAAAGAAAAGGCAGAGGTGCTCAATTCCTACTTTGGCTCAGTCTTCTCCCAAAAGAGGGTCTATGACCCCCCTGGCAAAGGCGAAATACAGGCTGAAGGGGCAGGATTGCAGCTTGAGATCGATAGGCATATGGTCAAGGAACACCTAATTACTTTGAATGAGTTCAGATCTCCAGGGCCAGATGAACTGCACCCTAGAGTAATAAAGGAACTGGCAGAAGAACTCTCAGAACCGCTGTCTATTCTCTTGGAGCAATCATGGAGGACGGGTGAAGTGCCAGATGACTGGAGGAGGGCTAATGTTGTCCCTATCTTCAAAAAGGGTAAAAAGGAGGAACCTGGGAACTACAGACCAGTCAGTCTGACATCAATCCCAGGGAAAATTCTGGAGCAGATGATAAAGCAATCCATCTGCAATCACCTTGAAAACAATTCAGTGATTACTCAAAGCCAACATGGATTTGTCAAAAATAAATCCTGCCAGATGAATCTGATCTCATTTTTTGATCAAGTAACCTCCCTTGTGGACCTTGGGAATGCTGTAGACATAATATACCTCAACTTCAGCAAGCTTTCGACAAAGTGCCCCATGATATCCTGATAAGCAAACTAGCTCGAAGTGGGCTAGACGAAACAATGATCTGGTGGATCCACAGTTGGCTACAGAATCGGACTCAAAGAGTGCTTATCAATGGGATCTTCTCAAACTGGGGAGAGGTAAAAAGCAGGGTACCACAGGGTTCAGTCCTGGGCCCAGTGCTCTTCAACATTTTTATTAATGACTTGGAGGAGAAGGTGCAGGGAATGCTGATCAAATCTGCAGATGACACAAAATTGGGCGGGATAGCGAATACTTTGGAAGACAGAAACAAAATTCAAAGTGATCTGGATAGATGGGAGCGCTGGGCAGAAAACAACAGAATGACATTTAATAGGGAGAAATGCCAAGTTCTGCACCTAGGAAAAAGAAACCAAATGCACAGTTACAAGATGGGGGATACGTGGCTCAACAACATGACAAGCGAGAAGGATCTTGGAATTGTTGTTGATCACAAGCTGAATATGAGCCAACCATGTGATGTGGCTGCAAAAAAGGCAAATGCTCTTTTGGGCTGCATTCATAGAAGCATAGCTTCCAAATCCTGGGAAGTACTAGTTCCCCTCTACTCAGCACTGGTTAGGCCTCACCTGGAGTACTATGTCCAGTTCTGGGCACCACACTTGAAGAAGGATGCAGACAAACTGGAAAGGGTTCAGAGGAGGGCAACAAAGATGATCAGGGGACTGGAAACAAAGCCCTATGAAGAGAGACTGAAAGAACTGGGCATGGGCCTTGAGAAGAGAAGACTGAGGGGAGATATGATAATGCTCTTCAAGTCCTTGAAAGGTTGTCACAGAGAGGAAGGCCAGGATCTCTTCTCGATCATCCCAGAGTGCAGGACATGGAATAATGGGCTCAAGTGACAGGAAGCCAGATTCCGGCTGAACATCAGGACAAACTTCCTGACTGTTAGAGCAATATGACAATGGAACCAATTACCTAGGGAGGTAGTGGGATCTCCCACACTGGAGGTGTTCAAGACAAGGCTGGACAGCCATCTGTCAGAGATGCTCTGACTTGGATTCCTGCATTGAGCAGGGGGTTGGACTCAATGGCCTTGTAGGTCCCTTCCAACCCTACTATTCTATGATTCTATGACTTGTACAGGGTTGCAAAGTACAGGGGCAAAGTACAGGGTTGCTTGCACCAAGATAGCTTCAGAGCCATCTCCTACTTTGTGCCAAATATATCTCCTGATGCCATATGCAAGTTTCAATCACATGATTCCAGTGCTTGGATGGGAGGCCATAGTTGAAACCAGATCTGGAGTAGTCATTCTCCAAGCATCAGGGCTGGGGCATAGACAGAAGCCTGAGGTGAACCAGGAGCCATGGGATGAAGCCACTAGTCAGGACTGAAGGGTGAGTTAGGAGTCAAAGGGCAAACCAGGAGGCAGGAGCAAGGAACAAGCCAGAAGGAAATACTTTTGCAGACAGTACATAGACAAACTATGGAATTTGCTACCACAAGACATAGTGATGGCCACCAATTCGGATGGCTTTAAAAAGGGGTTAGACAATGCCTGGAGGAGAAGGCTATATGCTATACATAGCTATCTATGGCTACTAGTCCTGATGGCTATATGCTACCTCCAGTATCAGAGGCAGTGTACCTACATACAGTCAAGGCCAGAAATATTGGAACAAGGATAACTGTTTTGGCAGTTGGCCTCTGTACACCACCACATTGAAGCTGAAAGGAAACACACCCAGATGGGAGCCAAGTCAGGACTTTCAGCTGTAATGAAAGGGGTTTGGCAAAAGTGGGGGCACTAACCATTCAGGAAGTACAGCCAGCAGCATACACACACCCCATCATTGGTGGCTCATAAGTAATGGAATGAATGGCTGACAAGGAGCTGCATGGCCAGGTGTGGCCTGTTTCCTGGGTGCCCCATGACCAATCAAGCAGATGAAAGGCCTGGAGGTGGTTCTGAGTGTTACATTTGCATTTGGTAGCAGTTCACTGGAACTCCCGACATGAGGTCCAAAGAGGTGTCCATGCGAGTGAAGGAGGCCATTATTAGGCTGAGGAAACAACATAAACCCATCAGAGAGATAGCAAAAACAGTGGGAGTGGCCAGTACAAGAGTTTGGAACATCCTGAAAAAAAAGGAATTAACTGGCAAGCTCAGCAACAGCAAAAGGCCTGGAAGACCACAGAAGACAACTAAAGTGGATGACCACAGAATTCTGCTCATGATGAAGAGGAACCCTTCCGCAACATCTAGCCAGGTCAAGAATGCTCTTGCGGAGGTAGGAATGTCAGTGTCAATAGCTACAGTCAAGAGACAGCTTTATGAAGGTAAATACAGAGGCTTCACAACAAGGCGCAAACCTCTGGTAACGCTCAAGAACAGACAGGCCAGATTAGCCTTTGCCAGCAAACACCTAAAAAGGCCTGCCCAGTTCTGGAATAAGATTCTTTGGACTGATGAAACCAAGATTAACTTGCTGCCAATGGAACTGGGTCACTGGTGTTTATTGATGACCTGACTGCTGATAAAAGCAGCAGGATGAATTCTTATAGGGCTATACTTTCTGCTCAGATTCAGCCGAATGCTGCCAAACTGATAGCCGCTTCATCTTGCAGATGGATAATGACCCAAAACATACAGCAAAAGCTACCCAAGAGTGTCTCAAGGCAAAGAAGTGGGATGTTCTGCAATGGCCAAGTCAGTCACCTGATCTCCACCCAATAGAGCATGCTTTTCACTTACTGAAGACAAGACTGAAGGCAGAAAGACCCACAAACAAGCAGCAGCTGAAGGCAGCTGCAGTGAAGGCCTGGCAAAGCATCTCGAGGGAGGAAACTCAGCATTTGGTCATGTCCATGGCTTCCAGACTTCAGGCAGTCATTGACTGCAAAGGATTTTCATCCAGGTATTCAAGGCGATCCTTAAGTTTGAAATGATGTTGGCTTGTTCCATTACTTATGAGCCACCAATGATGGGTGTGTGTGTATGCCACTGGCTGTCCTTCCTGAATGGTTAGTGCCCCACTTTTGCCAAACCCCTTGCATTACAGCTGAAAGTCCTGACTTCACTCCCATCTGGGTGTTTCCTTTCAACTTCAATGTGGTGGTGTACAGAGGGCAACTGCCAAAAGAGTTATCCTTGTTCCAATACTTCTGGTCTTGACTGTACATCAGTTGCTGGGGAACATGGGTAGGAGAAAGTTGTTGTGCTCATGTCCTGCTTGTGGTTTCCCGTGGGCAGCTAGTTGGCCACTGTGTGAACAGAGTGCTGGACTAGATGGTCCCTTGGTCTGATCCAGCAGGGCTCTTCTTATGGTCTTATCTATCTTCTTAAGCCAGAACCAAAGGGTAAGTCAGGACTGATGTACAATGGCCCTTCTTATATTCTTATACTCTTGAGTCAGAACCAAAGGGCAGGTCAGGACTGAAGTACAAACCAGGAGGCAGGAGCGAGGAGTGAGCCAGAAGTCAGAACTGAAGGGCAAGTCAGGACCAAAGTACAAAGCAAGAGGCAGGAGCGAGGAGCGAGCCAGAACCAAAGGGCAAACCAGGGGGCAGGATCAAAGAGAAGCCAAGGGATACAGGAACACACCAGAGCTCAGAGCTTGTTGCCTGAGCATGTTTCTGCTGGAAGAAGGCCACTTATAGTCCTTCCTGTCCAATGGCCAGCCTAAGTGGGAAGAGTGAGTCCAGGGTTTGAGGACACTGAACTTTATAGGCAGCTACACATGGACCTGGAGGTTCCCAGTTTCAGCCCTGACCCCTCTGGACCCCTCCTGCGGTTGGTGGCTGGCTGTGGGGCCATAGCAACTGGGGTTGGAGACTGGAGTCAAGCAGGCAGCGTTGTGTTTGCCAGGCAAAGACAGGACTCTCCTTAGCATTTGTACTTTGGTCTAGCCCAGGGGTGGTATACAAGTGGCCCTCCGGATGCTCTTGGACTACAACTCCCATCAGCCCTTAGCCAGCATAGTCAATGGTGAGGGCTGAGGGGAGGTGCAGCCTCATGCTCCCAGCCTGTTTTGGAGACTCTGGGGAGGGAGCAGAACCCTGTCGGGTTTGCGATTCACACCTGCAAGCACTGAAGGCTGGTGGCTCCGATGTCAGTGGGGCGGTGAGTCCGCTCCAGGCTTCAGTCAGAACTCTAAAGGAGCTATCCCAGGTGTGGGGCAGAACTCCTTTAGAGTTCTGACTGGTTCTGACTGAAACCCGGAGCGGATTCACCGCCCCACTGACATCGGAGCCACCGGTCTCCACTGCCTACACAATGTTAATAAAATGTCCCTCCAAAATCAGGACAGTGGATTACTGGGGCTAGGGACCTGGAAGGAAGGATTCCCTCAGTACACAGGGAGCTGTTGCAGCATTTGCCAATTTCCAAGCTGAAGCCCAGTTTCCCGTCACAGCCATCCTCCGAGCTGTGGCAGTACACTTCACACAGAGCGATGCCCACACATTTCAGTTCCTCTGCTTCAGTATCCCAGAACAAGATGTGTGTGGTACCACCACACTGCCGTTCATGTCGACCCACACAACGGGACTGGCACAGCCAGGGTGGGTTTGCCAGCACAGCACTGCCGTTCTGTGCCTGGTCACGTCTGCTGAGCTTGTTTGCGAAAGAACTGGCAACTTCCACTGGGAAGCTTCCTACCTGACAACATTGCCTTTGAAATTAAGAGTCACTTTCATCTGAGCATCAGAAGGCCATTTGCATTCCAAGATAGTTAGCTCTTCACTGGTGGGGAAAAAAGAATCTCAAAGTGGGCCAAGGATCTCCTTCCAGGGTCTCCCAAAGGACCTGCAGGTGAGGTGTGCCTTGCAAAGAGTGGCCTCTGCAGGGTTGGCAGAGCTGGCCCAGTCTCTACAGGGCCGTCTTCCTGGTGCTCGCCCGACCTGGTGTAGTCCTGGTGGTGGACTATAGCTCCCAGCTACCACATCTGGAGGGCACCAGCTTGGGGAAGGCTGCTACAGGGCAATGTTGTGCAGCAAAATACAGTGCCACCCTTCCTTTGGCTGTGATTGCTGAACCCAAGGTGCAGGGAAGCCCCTTCCACAGACCGCGCGGCATGCGCTCGGAGAACCAGCCCCAGTGACGTGGAGCTGGCTGCAGCATGACAGAATTCCTGGCTCCTGCCGCACATTTCCCTGCCATAGCCACAAGCTGCCATCACTCCTTTGAACCCCTTTGAAGGCGTAAAGTGCTAAGCGTGTGTGCATTTAATTAATCCTCTCCGATGCAAACCTTCTGTGAGCCAGCCGATTTTAATTTTGTCAGATCTGGGCTTGTTGCCCTGAAGGGTTTATTTTGCCGTCTTGTTTCATTCCGTTTGGAGCTGCATCAGAATGTCTTCCTGCCTTTTCCTCTGCTCCAGTTGTTGGTCCCAGCTTTGTTCTGCCCACCTTGAGCCTCCCTCTCTCACCCTGGGACAGGTCTTCCTTTTCGTTCCTTGCACCCTGTCGTGCCCTTTCTTTTATAAGTCAGGTTTGGAACATTTGATCTTCAAGGTGCTAGTCAATTGGGTGGGGCTGGGAGGTAGAGTCAAGGTAGGAAGAGCTTTGGGAGGACGAGCAAGGGCCAAGGGCAGAGCCTGGGAAGAATCCCGTAAGCCAGGAGCAGAGCTTGGAGGAATCTAACAAAAGTGGGGTGGATTAAGATTTGTATCTGGAGAAGAAAGGGCAGAGCCAGGAAGGAACATGGTATGTTATATGTAGAATTCAACATTTGTTCACAAATAAGATTCCACTCAGGGGCAAAACAGACATTACTTTAAATCCATACCTACAAGCTACATCTTTTCTTTTTCTTTTTACTCTAGAGTGGGGGTTGGCAACCTGCCGTCCTCAGCCAAGGGATGTCGAAGAAATCCACAACAGAACCAAATGAGTTTGGATTTTCATGAATTCAGCCCACACATTCCACAGCGGACCAGCTTCTCCTCCTGTTGGGCAGATTCCGCAGACTTGCGGACTGTTTTTCCAACTTTCCTGAATTTTGCACAAATTTCCTTGTAGAAAAAATATGCAACATTAAAAGAATGGCCAAAAAATGTGCATTCCTTCCCAATACGCTAAAGCGTGAACATGCACATTTGGGGGGAATTTGCACATTTTTGCATGTCCAAATGCAAATTTGCACAAATTTGGAAACAAAAAAAATCTGATTTCGTCTATGGGCAGACAATGGAATGAAAAGCTTCTGACAGTCTGCGAACACAAACGGAATAGGTTTTACACCATCTGTACATCGCTACTTTGACCTATTGTCAAGTGGCCCTCTGCATGTGATCAGTTTAGCTCTCTGGCAAGAGTCATCTGTCCATTCCCCAGCAGCCTGCAAGCCAGGAAGAAAGAGTTAGAAAGAGAAAAGGGGGTGGCAGGAAGAGAAAAGGGGTGACCCACCCGCATTTGGCTCTGTCCCTGCCCATGACTGGGCTTGGCCCCATTCACCACTGCTGACATGGGGCCCTCAACAGATTACCCACAAGGGAATGTGGCCCTTGACAGGAAAAAAAGGTTGCCCACCTCTGCTCTTGGGTAGGCACAGGGGACCCAGTCCAGATTTTAAAAGCTCCCTGTGCCCCATACTTGGGTCCTTATCCAGATCTACTCTCCTGCACCTACCTAGAGCAAATACGAAAAAGACTGCTAGGTACAGATTTAAAATAATGTCTGTTTTGGCCCAACGTCTATGCCATTATTTTGCATTATAAATAATTATAAGTAATTTATAATAATTATTATAAATAATAATAAAATAATAAAATTATTTTAGTGAAGAAGACAGACCTTCCACCCATCCTGGCTTTCCATTGGCTCTTCCTGCATAGGAAGGAGTATAAGAGAGCTTCTTGTTCCAGGTGAACCTTACTTGAGTCACAAGGTCTACCTGAGCTCTGGTGTGTTCTTGTATTCTTGGTTATCAGTGGAGGCCAGTGGCTCCAATGTCAGTGGAGTGGTGCTCCGGGATTCAATCAGAACCTTGCATAGCTTCTTTAGAGCTCTGACTGGTTCTGACTAAAACCTAGAGCCCAGATTCTCCCCCCACTGCCATCGGAGCCACCAGCCTCCACTGTTGGTTATTCTTCAGTCCTGACTCACTTCTCGACTTTGCCTTCTGGTTTGTCCTGTGGTTCTGGCTTATTCCTTGGTCCTGACGACAGGCTGATTCCATGGCTGCTGGTTTCCAGCTCCTTGCTCACCTCGGACCGGTCCTGGCAGACCAGCTCTGACACCTTGCTGCCTGTTTCCAAATTTCATTCAGAGAGCTGCACATGAGCAGCTCTCCACAACTTTCAGTTGCTTTGCATCTTCCCACATTACCATGGTGCATGTGTGCATCACTAAACCTTGCACATGTACATCTTGTTGTGAGTGTATGTATGATAGCATCAAGAGATTCTTCCCACCCACCCCACCCTTTGTCTTGTAATGATTGGCAGAAGCACATGTGAGCATCTGTAAAACACCACAGAGAAAGAATCTTGATGCAATCACAGTACAAATTCATCAAGATTGCTTTTTAATTTTTTCAGGGGGCAGGAGGTTGGTAAATGAGGGAACCAAAGGTTTTGGCAAATGACACACAATCCAGTTCCAAGATTAAATCGGATAGCTCCTCCTAGTTTAAAACAGAATTCAGGAAGAGTGGAATATAAGGAACATCAAGCACAGGCGGGAAAAACAGAATGGAACTGGGAAAATGCTTCACTCCATTTTATTGGATGCCCTCAAGTTCTGGTGTTCTGAGTGAGGAAATAGTTTCTACATAATTTCTACTTCCATCTTGTGAAATCATTAGCCTCTAAAATATCACCTTCCTCAATTATCAGGGTTTGTTTTCCTTGGGATTTAAAAGTCCCAGCCTTTTAAACCTTTGTTTGTAGAGAAGACTGTTTCCAGCGAGGTTTTGTGCCTCAGAGCATAGGCTGAGCCCTGCTGGATCAGACTAGAGACCTATCTAGTCAAGCATCCTGTTCTCCACAGTGGCCAGTCAGAAGCCTCTGGGAAGCCCGCAAGTAGGACATGAGTGCAACAGAACTCTCCCTCTCATGTTCCCCAACACCTACAATACAGAGGCATACTGTCTGTAGTATTGGAGGTAGCATAGAGCCATCATGACTAGTACCCAGTGGTAGCCTCATTCTCCATAAATTTGTCCAACCCCTTTTAAAGCCATCTAAATTGCTCCCACCAGCCAGGGCTGGGGGGAATATTACATCAGCACTGTCAACAGGACAGTGTGTCTTCTACCACACCTAGGGACACTGGAGAAATTTGAGATTGTCTAAAATAAGTTTGGATTTCTAAGAATCTGGCCTGTGGAATCCACTGTGGACCAGCTTCCTTGGGCTGTGCAGAGTCCGTGGACTTTTGGAAGTGTTGTTTGTTTGTTTGTTTGTTTGTTTTTACTTTCCTGAAATTTACACAAATTTCTTTGTAGGAAAATACGCAGGTTTCTGCTGAGACATATGCCATCCTGGAAAATATATGCAAGGAAAAGTTGGATGGAATGGCGGACAATATGCTAAATGTTACATACTAACATAAATTACGTAAATTGTTGCAAACACTCTTATGGAATTATTTGCATTCTTTTCCGCATAGTGGGGGGAAAATTGAATCCGTCTGTAAATGGATGCTGGAACACACAACACCATACAATCCACAAAACACACATGGGATGGATTTCACAAAATCCAGACATCCCTAGCCACACCCAAGAGCAACAGACTAGAGTTAGGGATGTGTGAACACTCTGCTCAAATGGGAAAATTGTGCTAATCAATCAGCAATCAAACATGAACTTTGCATAACTTTCTTCCATAGACTAAAGTGGGGCTTTCCGTTTGCAGGGGGAAGTTGCGCAAATTAGGAAATTTGCACAAAACTGAACTGGGAAAGTTGCTCAAGTCAAACGCGAGCACAGGCCCAGTGATTTGCAAACATTTTTGTCAAACGTGCTCGTACTCACAATCATGTCTGGGTCTTCAAACAGGGCATGCTTACATGTTTTGCGAGCAAAAGCAAGATTCTCATACTAGCTTATGGGGCTCAGAGGGAACGTTGGAGGAGCTTCCACCTTCACCATATCCCCAGCAGCATCTACCACCTGAGGCAACTGATTGCCTCCCTCTGCCCAATGGCAATAGTCTGGCCCTGCTATCAACAAAGGGTATTCAGTGGCATAGTGCCTCTGACCCTGGATCTGGCATTCAGTGATCATGGCTAGAAGCCACTGCTCATGGCGATGGCAATGTGCTACCTCCTCTTCCTCTAAAAGGGGTTAGACAAATTCCTGGAGGAGAAGGCCATCAATGGCTACTAGTCCTGATGGGTATAGGCTATCTCCAGCATTGGAGGCAATATGCCTATGTACACCAGTTGCTGGGGAACATAGGCAGGAGGGTGCTGTTGTACTTGTGTCCTGCTTGTGGTTTCCTGTGGGCAGCTGGTTGGCCACTGTGTGAACTGAATGCTGGACTAGATGGACCCTTGGTCTGATCCAGCAGGGCTCTTCTGATGTTCTTTTCTGGTTCCATCATATTCCTATTGAGATGAGATCCCTGTCCCATTAGTTGTTGTGTAAAAGAAAGAGGGACCACTCATCATGTTGGGAATTGCTTCTCTCTTCTATATAATCTTAAAGGGCCCAGAAATCCCTGATCTCATCACCTCTAACCCACATAGTGCATTCTTTCACACCTCGTACCCAAGTGATATTAAATAATAGTAGGAAAGCAGCAGTCGCTTGGGTGGGGAGGAATCTGTGGCCTGCCAGAAGGTATTGGACTCCAACACTCATAAGCCCCAGCCAGCATTGCCAATAGTCAGGCATGATGGGAGTTATAGTTCAACAACAACTTGGTTCCCCACACCTTTGTTAGGAGAAGATCAGGGTATACACACAGGATCTTCCTTGGGGCTATGTTGGTTGGCTGATTCTCTGTTGCAATCAACCAAATTTCTTCGAAGTGATTTTGCTGGGAGCTAAGCTATGTCAGTCCTTTACTCTTCATCAGAAGGGTTCTTGGGGCATTTCAACACCCAGTATTAGTCACACGCATTGCAACGTGTTTCTGAAGGGAAGTGCTGCACCCATTTCACAGGTAGTTTGAGGCAGAAGAAAAGCAGATGTCGATTGCTTGGATTCTGTGGGGTTCAGAGATGATGGGCAGAAAAAAACCTAGGTTAAATCCATAAGAGCTTAGGGATGCAAGAGGAAACGTGGATATATTTCTCAGATCACACAGGCACACAAGGTAGCAAAACATGTTGATGAAGCCCTGAGTGGTACCCGGCCTATATTTGGGTTTATTTAAAGACATTTGTCCTGCTGTTCAGTGTAAGTTTACAAAGTAGTTAACAATAAAGAGTTAAAAACCAATAGTTAATATTGAGCAGTAAAATAACGATAAATGTTTTAAAATAAGAACAGCAGTAAAATTAGGCATAGAGACATTAAAACAGGAAAAGCAGGAGTACAGTCCATCATACCTTAAAAACTCAGGATATTAAAATATTCTCCATCTGGTACCTGAAAGCTAATAGAGTAGATGGAATTATCTCCCCAGTATGGGAGAGTATTCCACACCCAAGACACCACCACCAAAAAGGCCCTCTGTCTGATCATCACATCTGCAGATGGTGGCAAAGAGAATAGGATCCTTGATGAAAAACTGAGGAGATCTAAGGGAGATTCTTATGGGACAGGTGGGCTTATTTCTCTTCCTCAGGGCTATGATAGTGCCAGGATGAGGGTGCCTTGTTTTCATAGCTTTGAGACTGGTGGTGGTCAATTGGATGTATCAGTGGTGCCATCAGGACAGGACTATGGGGCAGATGACAATGGTGCCAAGGTTTGCAGAAAAAGGTTTTAAAAACAAAATGTGTTTTAAAATAACCTAAAAGTATTCAGGGTGTAATCCTATGCAGGTTTTGACAGAAAAAAGTCATACAACTCCCAGCATTCCCCAGGCAGCATGGCTGGCCAGGGAATTCTGGGAGTTGTACGGTTTTTTTCTGACTAAATATGCACAGGATTGTGCCTTTAGAGACCCTAAAACAGCCCAACAGGGACTGAGGGTCTTCAGTGGCCATGGAATCAGTGGTGTAGTGGAGGCAGGGCTCACAGGGACACAGCGTTGGCACTTTTTGATGAGCAGGGACGCTGATGTCATCTGCTACCCCCCACCCCCCAGAATTCCCTGTTCCCTCTGAACTTAGCTGAAATCCTCACAGTAGCTGGGAGGGGGGGATGAATGTTCCCAACAACAATATATTATTCCCTGTTGTAATGCAAAGTATTTTGGGGTGGCTTGATCTTGAATGCGCAGTTCATCGCTTTACAAAACAGCTGCTCCTGAGGGTGCTGGAAACTCCTAAAATTGATTATTGGTATGGATCAACACAGCTGCCTGGATTTTTGGCCTCTATTTGGACATGTGGCTATGGGGGCTGTCACAATGAGCGCCGGCACTCAAAAAAATTTACTACTACATCACTGTGTGGAATGCCGACTGACTGTTGGGAGCGGGGATGGAAAACCAGGTCAGAGGAGGAATGGAATAGAGTTCTCTAGAGAGGGCATGGCTGGCTGTTTGAAACACTGGAAGGGAGCACTCCACACTGTATCATTTTGTTGCAAGTCCCACTTCTTTATAAGCTTTGATGCCTTCTTCTCCCCCTTCCCTTTTTGGCAAAAATTAATTGTGCCAGTTGTTTCTAATCTGTTCTTCTTGGGTTCTTTATGTTGCAAATTCTCATTGAAGGTGGGGCATGGCATGGGGCAACCTGTTACCTTGGCAGAGGTGATTCCAGTTAGTTCTCCTTGGCTCCTTATCATCCCTGTTTGAAGATAATCTTTGATCGCCATAACTTGGGCTGTAAGAGGTTGGCATTTCATTGGGCGGCACTTGACAAGCACTCTCCCTGCCAGCTGTGTCCCCACCCCACCCCTGCAAGTCCCGCTGCACCTCCAAGAGCTCTATGGAGTGGAGAGACCCAAAACAAATTGGGAGGGGAGACTGTGAAAGGACTATCTCCCAAATTTGAGAAGCTCCATGGCAGAAGCCAAGAAGTCTGGGGCGAGAGAGAGCAGCAGCAACAAAAGTGTGTGTGTGTGTGAGTGTGTGTGAGTGTGAGTGATGAGGAGAGAGGAGGGGATGCAAGTGTAGCAGTGGGAAGGGGTTTGGTTCTGCCAGGCTTTGAAGGTAAGAGGAGAAACCTGAATTTAGTTGGTGAGGAAGACGGCCTGGCATTGCTGAGATGTGGGAAGTGGCCTGAAGAGAAGGAAAGCCATTGGTAAGCAGATAGTGTTTACAGGGAGAAAAACTTGCCAGCAGATGTTGGATCAATGGAAGAGATGGCCATCAGGGTCTAGTTTCAGAAGATGAATCAGTCGCCAGATTTCAAGGAAGTGCTACGGGTGAAGAACTGCTCTTTTAAGGGGACTTCGGAGCAGGCACAATGTGCGTAGTACAAAGTTCAAGGGATGTCCAAAGGGCTTCAGTACCATCAGCAGAAGTTCGCAAGTGGGTTTTCACACATCTCTTACAAAGCAACTGGGGGTGGTAGGAGAATCTACCAAAGCTAAGCACTTTTTAAAGTCCTGTCGGTTTCAGTGTGAAAGTTAAGCCTGTGCTGAAAAGGCCCATGTTGTGGACCATAAATGTTGGGTTGTGTGGTGGGGGGACCACCTTGTACCCGTTTAAAGGGCATGGTTGAGTTCAGCTTTGGAGAGCTAGTTCTTTTGGCCTTCCACAGTCACCCTGCTGAAAACCAGTCAGCCAGGTGCTGCTGCTTTAGCAACTACTAAGCCTCCATCCTTAAAACAAGACATCCAAATTTGGCATATTGTCAAGCCTCAACACTGTGGCTTGACAAAGCCTAAACCATGTAGACTACGCAATGAAGATGTCAGGTTGGGTTGAAAAGAGCAGCCTGTGAATTCCTAATTCCTGTGTCTTGAAAGATCTCCTGATAGGGGCCAGCTGGCATGTCCCAGGGGCAAGAACATAGGTGTGGGAATGTCCTAAGGAAAATTGTTACATGCCTACTTGGGGGGTGGGGGAAGCCCTTTCCCAACTCTTCTGGTAATGTGCTAAACTGGCAGTGTGGGAAGCTGCTATACCACTGCACCTAATGTACCTGCACACTACTAATCTGCAGCCTGATCTTGTTACTGTCCAAAGCTGCTCAGAGTCCCCAGTTAGAAGAACAAAGTGAAAATATTCCTCTGGTGATGGGTGCAGACCCTCTTTCACCCAGAGCTCCAAAATCCACTTTGGAGAAGCTCTCAGGCACTGCATTCCAGTGGTGGGTGGGGCCAGAGGCAAAGGGGTGGAACCCAAAATACCAGTAACTAAACCTTAGGGGAGGCATTTCAACTAGAGCTGTGTGCAGATGGCCTCTCAAAATTCTCCAGCCTATTCGTGGGCAGAGAAATTGGGGGGACAATTTCACCGAATTTCTCCTAGGGGAGGAAAGATTCTCCAACAGTTTCTCACAGACAGGGCTCACTATTGGCAGGGGTTGTAGCACAGCTTCTTTCTTTTTTCCTGAGGGTTTTGGTTTGTTGCACTGCTTCCGTAAGTGGCAACAGCATCAACAGTGTTGAGACTTCCAGTTTTCTGAGGCAGAATTTTGAATTTCTTTTGGTGGCATTTTGAGCTTCCCTAATCACTGTGATCACTGTTCATGGATCACTGCCTTGTTGTGGCGAAGGGGCTTGCATAACTCAGTGAAGCCATAAACTATGCCGTGCAGGGCCACCCAAGACGGACAGGTCATGGCAGAGAGTTCTGACAAAATGTGGTCCACTGGAGAAGGAAATGGCAACCCACTCCAGTATTCTTGCCAAGAAAAACCCATGGAACGTATCACAAGGCTAAAAGAGATGACACCGGAAGATAAGCCCCTCAGGTTGGAAGGTGTCCAATATACTATTGGGGAAGAGCAGAGGGAATTTCCAAGTAGTGCCAGAAAGAGTGAAGCGGCTGGGCCAAAGCCGAAAGGACACTCAGCTGTGGATGTGTCTGGTGGTGAAAAGAAAGTCCGATGCTGTAAAGAACAATATTGTTTAGGAACCTGGAATGTAAGATCAATGAATGAAGGTAAGCTGGAGGTGATCAAACATGAGATGGCAAGATTGAACATCGACATCTTGGGAATCAACGAACTAAAATGGACAGGCATGGTGAATTTAATTCAGGTGACCATTATATCTACTACTGTGGGCAAGAATCCCTTAGAAGAAATGGAATAGCACTCATAGTCAACAAAAGGGTGGGAAAAGCAGTACTGGGGTACAATCTCAAAAACAACAGAATGCTCTCAGTACGACTCCAAGGCAAACCATTCAACATCACAGTAATTCAAGTCTATGCCCCAACCAATGATGCCGAAGAAGCTGAGGTTGATCGGTTCTATGAAGACCTACAACACCTTCTAGAACTAACACCAAAAAAGATGTCCTTTTCATCATAGGGGATTGGAATGCTAAAGTAGGAAGTGAAGAAATCACCGGGATAACAGGCAAGCATGGTCTTGGTGTACAAAATGAAGCAGGACAAAGGCTAATAGAGTTTTGCCAAGAGAACACGCTGATCAAAGCAAACACTCTTTTCCAACAGCACAAGAGGCGACTCTACACATGGACTTCACCAGATGGTCAATATCGAAATCAGATTGATTATGTCCTTTGCAGCCAAAGATGGAGAAGCTCTATACAGTCAGTCAAAACAAGACCTGGAGCTGACTGTGGCTCACATCATGACCTTCTTATCGCAAAATTTCAGTTTAAATTGAAGAATGTAGGGAAAACCACTAAACCATTCAGGGATTAGACCTGATCGACAGAGTGCCTGAGGAACTATGGACGGAGGTCCGTAACATTGTTCAAGAGGCAGCAACTCAATCCATCCCAAAGAAAAAGAAATGCAAGAAAGCCAAGTGGCTGTCTGATGAGGCTTTACAAGTAGCTGAGGAAAGAAGGGAAGTGAAAAGCAAGGGAGGAAGGGGAAGATATACCCAACGGAATGCAGATTTCCAGAGAATAGGAAGGAGAGACTGTGGCTCAGATCATGACCTTCTTATCGCAAAATTTCGGCTCAAATTGAAGAATGTAGGGAAAACCACTAAACCAGTCAGGGATTAGACCTGATAGACAGAGTGCCTGAGGAACTATGGACGGAGGTCCGTAACATTTAAGGCCTTCTTAAATTAACAATGCAAAGAAATCGAAGAAAACAATAGAAAGGGAAAGATTAGAGATCTCTTCAAGAAAATCGGAGATCTCAAGGGAACGTTTTGTGCAAAGATGGGCATGATAAAGGACAAAGAAGGCAGGGACCTAACAGAAGCAGATGAGATTAAGAAGAGGTGGCAAGAATACACAGAAGAACTATACAGGAAAGATCTGAATGTCCCTGATAGGCATGATAGTATGGTCAGTGAACTTGAGCTGGACATCCTAGAGAGTGAAGTCAAGTGTGCTTTAGGAAGCATTACTAATAAACAAAGCTAGCGGAGATGACAGTATTCCAGCTGAGCTATTTAAGATCCTAAAAGATGATGCTGTTAAAGTGCTGCACTCAATATGCCAACAAATTTGGAACAATCAACAGTGGCCACAAGACTGGAAAAGGTCAGTTTACATTCCAGTTCCAAAGAAGGGCAACGCCAAAGAGTGTTCAAACTACCGTACAATTGCGCTCATTTCACATGCCAGCAAGGTTATGCTCAAAATCCTACAAGCTAGGCTTCAGCAGTATGCGAACCGAGAACTACCGGAAGTACAAGCTAGGTTTCGAAGAGGCAGAGGAACTAGAGATCAAATTGCCAACATTCGCTGGATCATGGAGAAAGCAAGAGAATTCCAGAAAAACGTCTATTTCTGCTTCATTGACTATGCTTAAGCCTTTGATTGTGTGGATCACAACAAACTCTGGCAAATTCTTAAAGAGATGGGACTACCAGACCACCTTACCTGTCTCCTGAGAAACCTGTACGAGGGTCAAGAAGCAACAGTAAGAACCGGACATGGAACAGCTGATTGGTTCAAAATTGGGAAAGGAGTACGACAAGGCTGTGTATTGTCGCCCTGCTTATTTAATTTATATGCAGAGTACATCATGAGAAATGCCGGGTTGGATGAATCACAGGTTGGAATTAAGATTGCCGGGAGAATTATCAACAACCTCAGATACGCAGACGATACCACCCTAATGGCAGAAAGCAAAGAGGATCTAAAGAGCCTCTTGTTGAAGGTGAAAGAGGAGAGTGCAAAAGCTGGTTTGAAACTCAACATTAACAAAACTAAGATCATGGCATCTGGCCCCATCACTTCCTGGCATATAGAAGGAGAAGAAATGGAAGCAGTGACAGATTTTACTTTCTTGGGCTCCAAGATCACCGCAGACGGTGACTGTAGCCATGAAAGTAAAAGACGCTTGCTCCTTGGGAGGAAAGCTATGGCAAACCTAGACAGCATAGTAAGAAGCAGAGACATCACCTTGCCGACAAATGTTCATATAATCAAAGCTACAGTTTTCCCAGTAGCAACATATGGCTGTGAGAGCTGGACTATAAGGAAGGCTGAGTGCCGAAGAATTGATGCTTTCGAACTGTGGTGCTGGAGAAGAGTCTTACGAGTCCCCTGGACTGCAAGGAGGTCAAAGCAGTCCATCCTAAAGGAAATCAACCCTGAGTGCTCATTGGAAGGACAGATACTGAAGCTGAAGCTCAAATATTTTGGCCACCTAATGTGAAGAGAAAACTCCCTGGAAAAGACCCTGATGCTGGGAAAGATTGAAGGGAAAAGGAGAAGGGAACGGCAGAGGATGAGATGGCTAGATAGCATCACTGATGCAATGAATATGGACTTGAGCACACTCCGGGAGAGAGCGGAGGACAGGAAGGCCTGGAGTGCTATGGTCCATGGGGTCACAAAGAGTCGGACATGACTGGATGACTGAACAACAACAACTATCACTGTGAGGTGGCCAAGGGTGCCGTGTGTGTTTTCTCTCTCTAATGCACATCTCTCCACTGCTGTGCAGCCTCCCAGGCACCTGCACTTCTGGAAATGAAATAGCCCCATGGAAGGAATTGCCTCAAGATGGCTTTAAGTGAAGTGTGGGAAGCTGGGGAGGTTACAGGCTGCCACAGAGATTACTGTACAGTGACAGAAAGGACACTTATACACACTCCATGGCCATCTCATAAGTAAAGGAAGGACAAGAACCCCACACCCAACCCATGAGACTTTCTCCAAAATTTCTCCTCCTTTGAATTTTGTTTCAAAATTTCTTTTCTATCAAATGGAAAGAGAATAGTTGAAAAACATGTGGGAGAAATTTTTGGTACAGCACTAATTTCGACTTTATAGAATGAGGAAGAAATTGCACAGAAGCTGGGAAGCCACCAAATGAGATGCAGGAGGGAGAATGGGAGCCACTGGGTGATGTGAGGAAAAGTGCGTGGCCTTCTGTGGGACACTGGAGGGCTGCACTGGGACCCCAGCTGGGTGAAATTTGCCCCCTGGGACCCACAGTTAACCCACCCTCCTGCCACTCTCAAAGAACACCCCCTGTATCCTATTGTATTCGGGCTGAATTAAATCATTGTGAGTGAACGTATTCTGTGTGAAACAGAGAGTATTTCAACTCCAAAAATGTTCTCTGAGAAACAACCTCCCACTTTCCCTTTTTTGCAGCATTTTACATTGTTTTGTTCACTCAGCTTTGATGTTGTTTATTACCCCTCTCAGCAGCGGCTTTGGCTGTGTGATCTAGACCATCAAGGATCATTCAGCCAGTGTGATGATGTCATACCCTGAACAACCAACCAAGTTTGGCTGTGTGACATCACAAAGTCAAATCAACCCGAGGGCAATATTTCGTGGGCTGATTCTGAACAGGAAAATATTTTAGGCCCATTTTGCTGGTCCCTTGAATTATCACTGAAACAGGATGGGGAGTGTTTCCCTTGGTGGGGGCAGGGGCATGAATTGTTAGGAGAATTTCTTCCCCACCCCTGTTCAGTTCAGTCCATATTTTTGATCAACAGTTGGGCTACAGGAGTAACATACTGCATTTCTTACTCCTGATCTTTCTTTTATTTTTCTCTGGCATCTGTTAAGCCTTGTTGGTTGAGGAAGTCAATACATGTAGTGATGGAAATTGCAAAGCTGTTATTATTTATGAGCAATGATTATTTTATTTTATGATGTCTATACAAGAGGTGGCTTTGGGGATAAACAGCATGCATGGTGGAAAAGATCTGGTGAAGGGTAGGTTTACAGGTGACAATGTGAGCTCTCCCACCGCCAAAGTTTTCCTATGTGACCTTGAACCAGTTAGTTGGAATCACATCTCTTTAGATGCGCTGAGTATAGAGATGTACGCATGACTTACCCTGTTCCGCTGTGGCCATCCGCTCGGGGGGGAGGCGATCCATCCCTCCCCCTCAGAATTCTCCCCGGCCAGCTCCGCTCCACGGGGAGCCCACGGAGCCGCTGGCCAGGGCTGCCCGCAGCCGGACTTCTGTCCACTGCTGGGCTGAGGCCACAAATGGCTGCCGCCATAGCCTATTCGTAATAGGCTACGTATATATTTATGTAGCCTATCACGGCAAAAGGCAGGAACACAAATGGTGGCCACTACACCATTTGCATCCCTGCCTTTTGCCATGATAGGCTATGTAAATATATACGTAGCCTATCATGGCTACCACAGGGACGCAAATGGCGGCCGCTACTGCATTTGCATCCCTGCAGTAGCCATGATAGGCTACGTAAATACTTATGTAGCCTATCATGGCTAAAGTGGAATGGAAATGGCAGCCGCAGACCGGGGCAGCCATTCAAGGGGCAGCGGACAGCTGACAAAGGTAGACTCCATCCCGGGGGGATTCTACGGGGTGGCAGGGGGGGATTGCTCCATTCCGCCACGGACCCGGGACTCACTGGAGTCTGTGGCGGAATTCTCTAACATCCCTAGCTGAGTAGCCTTTCATTTCCTGAGCAAATTCATGCTGCATGCCCTTGAGGAATAGAAAAAGGGGCATCATCGTTTGTGCGCACACACCCCAGCAAAAGCTGCAAAGCAGGATAAACTGAGTTGCATTCAGACTTTGTCATGCTTAGAGTAGTAGACCCTTTGAAATCAATGGGGCAAGTACATCATGACTAGTGCAGTGCCAAAAATTTCTCCCACATTTTTTTTGACCATCCTCATTCAATTTGATAGAAGAGAAACTGCCTTTGAAAATACATTCAATGGTGAAGAAATTTCGGACAAATTCTCATGGGTTGGGGTTGTGTTTCTTGGGCTGAGCTTACTTAGGACGTGGCTGGGGAATGAGCAAAAGTCTCCTGTTTTTCACTGTACAGTCATTTCTCTGGCCACCTGCAGCCTCCTCAGCTTCCTACACTTCAGTGAAAGCCCAGTTTAAGGCTCCATGAGGTTATTTTTTCAGGTCAGGATGCGCAGGCAGCCTGGGAGGCTGGCTGTGATTAGGTAAGCTCAAAAACACCACAAAAATAAACTATAAAGCATCCTGAATGGGGCAGAACAATGGAAGCCTTTTTCATGGGGAGAGAAAACTTTCAGTAAATTGGAGGACAGATTTTGGCAAAGCACTAAGTCCACCTCATCCCTGGAGCTGGTGGTGGGTGGAGCCAAAGCCAAAGGGGCGGGACCAAAATGCCAACATGTTTTAACTTAAAGTTCTTACTGCCAGTAAGCAGTAACTCACCGTTAGGAGAGGCATTTCAGTCTTTTAGAATGGGGGGGGGGGAACCGCATGAAAGCAGAGAAACCACCAAACAGGGAAGTGTGGTGTTGCCATCTAGGGAACCCCAGAAAGCTGGATTGGGACCCCAGCTGTGCCAAATTGACCCCTGGGCCTAAAGTTCTGTACCCCAGTCTACTCTAAGGCTAAGTAGGTATGGATCCAACCCTGTATATGCAAAAGAGACAGCGTGACATGCACTTCTGTGTTGCGCAATGGATTCCAGTTCGTGTTGTGTTTGTGAAGGATCTGGGCTTTGGGGGTTTTCACACAGCCCTGGGTGACAATCTGAGGAGCTCATCTCAGTTACAGAGCCAATGCTTTCTAGTTCATATGTTACCATTGCAGAGGGTCACTCTGGTGTAATGATTAGTGTGTCAGACTAGGACTCAGGAGAGCTGGGTTCAAATCCCTGCTCAGCCACAAAGCTCACTGGATGACCTTGGGCCAGTCACTGCCTCTCACCCTAACCTACCTCACAGGGCTGTTGGGATGATAAAAGAATACTTGTTTTAGCTGGTTAGTTTGTTTTGTTTGTGCTGGGATTTAGCAGGGCCATTTAAATTGTTTCCTTTTGTTATGTTCTTCCCGTAGGCCCAGCCCATTTAGGGCACAATTCTATCGAGATAGGCAGCTGCCTCCGAACTTGGAGGCGACCACCTATCCAGTGCAGGGCAGGAGCAGCATAGAGGGGATCTTCTCCCTCCATGCTTCAGCCGCCCTGCCTTCACAGCTAGGCAGCTGATTTCAGCTGTCTAGCCATGGGAATTCGGGGGGGGGGGCGTTGGAGGCTGGACAATGTATAGGAAGAGTCGGAAATGCACTTCCGCCCGCCCCACCATGCCCCGCCCCCAGAATGCCCCGTTTGTGCTGCTCTGCACTGCTCTTACAAGCGCGGAGTGTGGGGCTGATATGCGCTGACTACGAGGCAGCATGGGAGGGGGTGGAGGTCGGTTCCCGGGAACCGACCTATCCTATGGCCGTCTAGCTGCTGGCTAGCAGCCATGGGATTGTGCCCTTAAGGCTTTAAAGCAACCATCGATTGCTTTGCTGGTGCTGCTGCCAGTGAAATTTGGCAGCACAGAGAGGAGGGAGTGCGGCCCCCCGGAAGTTGAAATTGCTGCCCTCCCCGACTCCCCGAAATGGCTCACCTCTGCTTTAAATCTTAAGGCCAGCACTTTCAGGTGGGTGCAGACAGGAGGAGGTGGTCTTCCAGGTAACCTGGTCCCCAGCCAAGGGCCATTTCCATTTCCAAGGCCTTTTAAAGAGAACGTTGTCAGGGCTCGAATGTTAGGCAAGGGGAGTCAGCCTCATGTTTATGAGAAGGAAGGCTAAATGAGACATCCAGCTTGGTCTGACAGGTCGAAAGGCATCTGCCTACATCTGACTATCTCCACCTGTATCTGTGTAGCTCCCGCCGCCCTCCCGATTTGGGCAGGCTGACACGCTGCTGTTCCCTAAATCTCTTTGCTTGGCAGGCTGGGCCTCTGCACAGCTGCTGGTGCTGCATCTGCGGGATGTCTTTATGAGCCCGTTGTGTGCCAGGTGCTTATGGATCGGTTACAAAACCATATTTTTATTATTATTAGCTGTATTCTTACAATTCCTACTGTGTCCCTGTTGGTGAGGAAGAGTTGGAACAGTAATTACAGGCAGGTTGGGAGATGTTCTCCCTTCATAATGCTCTTGTCTTGTGAAATGTTTATGAAACACCTTCCTCAAACGGGTTATGCAAGTGAGCTTTGATCGTTTTCCATCACCCACCATTTGTTGTTGAAGGTGTGTCTTTTCCCCATCAGTCTGAAGTGAGATACCCATTAATCGTATGTCACGGTGACCAGGGAAATCAGTGCCCAGGGCAGAATGTGCTCCCCTGTTGGGTCAAAATGTGCTCCCTATTGCTGGCCATTCATTTCTGCAAAGCTGAAGTCACCTTTTGGTGTATAGCTTCTACATTCGATTTTTGAAGTGTCCTTTGGTCGTCATACATGCAGGAGAATAAGGTGGGGATGAGGCAGTAAAACAGAAGGCACCATGCTACATGCAGGTGATGGATTCTGCTTTTGAATGCTCCTCCATGTTAAAATAAACACAAAACAAAAAACCCTCCTTGCAGGTAGAAACCTACCACAGCAAGAAGAAAGGTTCTCTCCCAGCTCTTTGCCTGCTGGCTGTGCTAGTTTTCTACCATCGAGGAAGTTTGGAGATCCAAAAATGCATTCCAGTCCACCAGGTCATTGTATTTATTTACTACAGTTATAGCTCACCTTCCCTCCAAGGAGCTTAAGGCAGTGTACCTGGTTCTCCCTACCACCACCACATTATCTACATAGCAACCCTGTGAGGTAGGTTAGGCTGAAAGACAGTAACTCACCCAATGTCACCCAGTTAGCTTTATGGCCGACTGTGGGATTTGAACGTGGGTTTCCCAAGTACTAGCCTGACTTGCTAACCCGGGGTAGGCAACCTGGTGCCCTCCAGTTGTTTTGGCCTACATCTCCCATAGCTCCTCACCATTGGCGAAGCTGGCTGGGAATGATGAGAGTTGCAGTCCAGCACACCTGGAGGGCACCAGGTTGGGGGAGTATGAGATAGGGCTTGGCATAATCACTGTATAATCTTTCAAGGGCATTGGGCTTGCCACTGTTAATAACAGGATGCTGGACAATATGGCTAAGTGGTTCTTTGATCTGATCCAGCTACATCAGGGTCTAGGTTCCTGGTTCCCAGCCTACAGGAGGCAACCTACAAGCAGCAAGCAGGAAAAGCAGGCCTGATCTCAGCTGCATTGCAGTATCACTATTGCAAATGGCTGGAGATTGATACGACAGCTCCTAGTCTATCAGGGATCAGCTCCTAGCCTATCAGGGATGAGATGACTGACCGTGCTGGCTCTAGGTTTTGGAAGGCCCTTGCTCATGACACCCTCCATGGGCCCCCTCCCTCAGTGTCGCCACCTTCTCACTGCCATTGTCATCAGCTGCTCCTCCTCCTCTTCCTCAGCATTGCAACTGCTAACTTACAGAGAGCCAATAAGCAAGCTGGCAGTGGCATCTCCTGCTCCTCTTTCTCACCACTTCTGCCTGGGCCGGAGCAAGGGGCAGGTGAACAAGCGGGTTGCAATGGTGAAAAGGAGGAGCAACTCCAGGGGGGTCTTGTCAGTGGGCCTCTGCTGGGGTGTGGGCCCTCGGCAGGTGCCCAACCATGCCTACCCTTAATTCTGGTCCTGACATGTGGAGCCAAGAGGACTCTATCTGCCTCTATAAAGCTGCTGATGGTTGCCTGGCCCATTACTCTGAGCCATTGCAGACTGAGCTACTTTTTCATTTACCTGACTATTACCTTCTCCACCTGCTTGGCCACCTGTGGCAACATCTGTTAGTTCCAGAGCCCCAACCTGACAAGGGTCTGAAAAGCTACACTTAAAAACCTATAAAGATAATAGGAAGTAAAGGCCTGTAGAATGCACGGCCACAAGGCTGTTTAGTGGATGAACAGTGGTAATCTTGTCTACAACACATCATTTTCCTCTGCCCACCTATGGCAGATGGGGGCAGTTTTGATATATAAAAACACCTTATCACATTGCCCCATTTCTTCACAATTTCTGCAGCATCGTTTTAGCAAGCAGCATGACCAACAGGAGACATCATACCAAAACAAAATCTAAGGTTAAGGATTATCCAGCGTAATAAAACAAGAAAGGAAGAGAAAATTAACAACAATTAATTCCTGAGTCAATGACTTCCAGACAGATAAAAAAAAAATCAAACAACTGTAAAAGTTTTTATAGAAAGAGAAATTTGAAGAGATGCCATTAGCCTAATAACAACTCCAAATTATTATAACATTTTCCATGTGTAATAAGCACAACACATACAGACATTTGTATGACCATATGACATTGAATTTGGGGTTTGTATATGAGTTACAAACTGGAACCAAACTCCTATAAATGCATCTAGCTTACACTCCTATAAACTCACCAATCTTTCATGGGTCAGTTTATCCATTTAAAAATATGCCTCAAAAGTTTGTTTAGCACTAAGCAGATTTTTAAAAAAAACAACAACCAACCTTGACATAGTGATGCTCCCCCCTAGTCCAGCACACATTCTTTCTAGCAGTGGCTACCAAGGTGGCCCCAGGGAAATAGGTTGCCAACAAGGCAAGATGGTCTCTTCTGCCGATGAGAAAGTCCATTCTAAAAAAATGAAGATGATACAGTTAAGATGACAGATCACTTTCTTTGGCTGGCAATACATAAGTTAGTGATGTTGGCAAACATAGGCTTACCAACCCAACCAAGTATAGACATGTACAGCTGTGGTGGGCAGGGGTTGGAAGATCTGAATTCACATCACTGATGCAGTTAGGTAATTAGACTCTGGACTTAACGATCTTATTGGGGAGTGCTCTTTAGATGGTAATGCATTGCTTCACTTACCCTGCTGTGTTTGGGGGCCCTCCAGCAGCTTCTTCCGCATGGGGCCATAGACATGTGTCCCAAACTATGGAAGCATACTGATTCAAATCCACAAGGGTCTACAGTCAAGTCTCCAAATTGCTCATACATCATGTTTCTCAGGGTGGGGGTGGGGGGATACACATTACGATGCCTGTGATTTATAGTTTCTTTTAGGGGACTTACCCAGAAACCATTCTCTGCACATTCATGTCCCTATCTCCATTCCTGAAAGATTTCACGCATTTAACAGTTGGATGACAGCAAGAAATTCCACAAGTTCAGCTTGTCTCATCCTGCAACTGCAGAGGTGGAGAAAGCCACATCTGTTGGATTTGTCACCTTTGGAGACGCACATCTGTTAAAGGCCTGGCAGCCTCTCCCAGTGAAGGAGGTGGTGAACCTATTCAAAGTGTGTCGCTCTTATGCAGAAAATCCTGGAGTTTGAGATTAGCATTGGAGGAAATGTACAATCTCTTGTTCTTTTTCAACTAGGCTGGTTTGGCTTCAACATGAAGTCAGACAAAACCCCAGGAAGCTTGACAAGATTCGGGGCTTTGTTTTATTAATCCGCATATAGATTTTCTTCTGGATCTGCATATGCAACTTCAGCATTGTAAAAATTGGCTCTGGATCCAGCCTTTGTGGTTTGGTTGCATTTCTAATTGATCATGACTGATAATGAGCAACAAGGATTGGAAGGAAGTTAGGAGAAAACCTAGAAACCAGATACAGGAGAAACTCAGTTCTTCAGTTGTTGTTCTCCTCACGTTTAATTCTCCATGAAAATTCTGAGAATATAGGTGTGTGTGTTTTTAAAGTGGGGGACAGAGATGCTTTGCTTAAAAGTAATAAAAGAGCCCAAACTGGAAACCAGCTTTCAATGCCAACCTTACCTCATGTTCTCATGTTGTTTAGAGCTGTGATGCACGCAACACACACCTCTTTCTGCTTGGACTGCTTCCAAACCATTCTGTTTTGGCAGCAGTAAAAATTGATTTCAGTTTGGAAATGGCTTGCCTTCTTTCCACACTTGGTGCCGATTGGGATTGTAGTGTTTGCAGGCAAAGGAGGATATTATCCCAGTAGCCGATATCCTTTTCCTTCACCTGGTGGCTGTTTTGGATTTCCTTCGCAGAGTTGGCTTAGACACATGCATTTTTTTTTCCATCGTCAAGAGTGGTGGCTACAAAGAAGAGTTGATTTTTTTTTGTTCTTATAAGTTCATTCCTGAAGGCAATGAGCTGAGAAGGGACAAGGGGGTAAAAGGTATAACTTTTTCTTTCTTAGACTGTTGGAAGTTCTTAGTCATCATTTCAGGTATTGACCATGTTGATGGTGACCTGGAAACATTGTGATGGTCAAGCGATCACATCCTTAAAAATGTAGGACAGGGTGCCAAAGAAAAGGAGTTAAGGTTACACACTTGGTTTGACAACAGAATAGGGATGGTTGTTGTTTTTTTCTGAATGCTCCTTTTATAAACATGGCTGAATCTTCTGGAAGCGATTTCTCTGTCTCTCTCCCCCTCTCTCTCTTTCTCCCCCTCTCCCTCTCTCTGAATGCTCTTGCATCAGTTGTACGGTATGCCCCCCCTCCAAAGGAGAGGTGGGCATGCAGTACTCTCCCTCTCTGTATATTAACATGTGATAAATTCTACATCGAAACTCCCTTTATAAACAAATGTATCTAATTTGCAAATGATCTATAAATGTTTTACCGCTTCTTGCCTCCCTCGTCTGGTGGGAAGATGCATTGCAATTAATGGTTTGAGAGATACCAGGCCATTCAGTGGGAACTGGCCTTTATTTATCAGGCTAGCTTCAATGTTTTGAGAGTGCAAGCTTTCAGGCTCTACAGAGCTCTTTTTTCAGCAAGATGTAGTGGCATGGTGGAGCCATGTCTACATTTACATGTGAGAAAGTGTGAGATGGTTCTGCTGTGGGGTTGTTTCTGACGGTCCTGTTTGCCTGAACTGAATCCCCTACTAGAAGTGTGTGTGTGTGTGTTCCCTCCATTGATAGTGTTTCTCTGAAGCTTGCATATGTTTGTAAGCCAAACCTGGTTGAATTTGTGAATCATCAATTCACAAATTTCATTCTGTGGATTTTACATAGCAAAAATATTGTAGAACAGCCTTCCCCAACCTGTGGCTGTTCAGATGCTTTGGACTACTACCAGTCGCAGCCTGCATGGTCAGTGGTCAGGAATCCTGAAGTGGCTGTCCAAAACATGGATGGCACCAGCTTGGGAAAGGCTGTTCTAGAACACAGGTGTTCTAACATGGTTGGATAGAAGGGGAAACGAATTAGAGGCAAAACACCTGGAGAGCTGCCCAACAAATAACTTGAACCTGATATAGATACTGAGAGAGATTCCTTAATTTTTGTAAATTGATAACATATATACACCTTCTCCAAGGTGGCTAATGGACAAAGCTTTAAAACATAAGAAAATACAACATTGCAGATTGCAAAACACACATGTTTTGCACATGCAAAATGTAAGAAGAAAATGCAACATTGCACACCTTTCGGGACAAACATTATTTTTGGCGGTGGTGCACTTAAGTAATTTTAGACTCTGGGTGTAATGATGGTACTGGGTGAGTGGACTCTTTAGATGATCATCTGTTCCTGCTCATTCTACTGAGCAGGGACCCTATCCCAAACTTTTTGGAGGTGTTTTTCAGCTATTTGTCCTCAACATTCCTTTATGTTTTGAACTAAACTTACAGAGAACAGAAAAATTTTGCTTCTTTTGCTTACAGGGCAATTCATTAACACACATCAACAATTTAAAGCAGAACACGTAATTGATTGTTATTATAATGTATGATCTTGCAATTTCTCAAATTGTAAAGTATTTTTTGTTTGTTATTTCATGGTTCTTATGACTTATCATCAACTATTTGTTTACTTACTAAAACAGACACATGGGGGGGACCCTCCTAGATTAATAATACCATAAAAATAAAGAGATAATACATTGAAACAGACAAGTGAAAAGAAAGTACAGCTACAGGAAAATGCAAATCGATTTTATAACCAAATGTTTGCTTCACATAGACAGGGGAATATAATGGCAAGAATTATCTCCTATCCGTTACTCTAACCAGATTTGTTAATTTGTCAGAAAAGCTCAAAGATTCCTTTAACCTCTTTCCTTTTCTTCTTTTCTTTTTCCCCTTTTTACCAACAAAGTCACAGCCTCACCATTTTATATCTTCTGTACAGAACTGTGAGGAGACAATCACTCAAACTGAATAAAGCTCGGGGGGTGGGGGTATCATCTGAGTTTCCAAACCAAAATATTGGACCAAACCAAAACACTAGACCAAACTACTCTCAGACTTGGCTCTGGATTGGAACTCTGATCCACCTAGAGAATTAATGCATTAGATAAGCCCAAAATATCCTCAAGACATTGAACAGCAGCCTTTACCACATATCATCAGGAATTTAATCTGAATGTAACCAACAATGTTTGTGGTTTAGCTAATGTTAAAATCTTGATTAATTAACCAATTAACCAACCAACCAACCAAAAATCCTTTTGGTTTACTTTTTTTTCAGACTGCCAGGAGTAAATGCAAAAGAAAAGGGATATCTTCGGGGGTTTTTAAGGGATTAGACAAATTTAAGCAGCATGATAGCTAAATGGACCCTCCATGTTCAGAGGCTATTATCTCTGCAGAACAATTGCTGGGGGACAAACAGTCAGGGATTCATGCTTTGCTTGTAAGCATTTGCTAGCTGCTGTTTGAAATAAACATTGGACTAAAATCTAGTCACTAGATGGACTTTTGGTTTTGATACATTATGGGACATATTTGTTCTGTTTATTCAAATCATGTTGTTTGTTTCTTGGATATTTTATACAAGGAAATCTTAGTGTCAAAGATATGCCTCAGACTGCAAAAATGCAGAGAACATAACAATAAGAACATAAGCAGAGCTCTGCTTGGTCAGACCAAAAGCCTTTCTAGTCCAGCATCCTGTTCCCACAGTGGCCAACCATGTGCCCAAATGGGAAGCCCACAACAGGGCCTGAAGGCAGCAGCCCCCTCCCGCTCATCTTCCCCAGCAACTGGTATACAGAGGCATACTGCCTCTCATACTGGAAATACTAGTACTGTGCCAAAAATTTCTCCCACATTTTTTTCGACCCTTCTCATTCCATCTGATAGAAAATAAATTGCTTTTGAAAAGAAATTCAAAGGAGAAATTTTGGAGAAATCCTCATGGGCTGGGTTTGGGGTTCTTGTGCTTACCTTACTTGAGAGGTGGCTGAGGAGTGTGCAGGCGTGTCCTGTCTGTCATTGTATAATAATCTCTGTGGCAGCCTGCAGCCTCCTCAGCTTCCCACAGTTCAGTTAAAGCCATCGTGAGGAAGACATCGTGAGGCAGTTCTTCCCATGGGGCTTTTTCAGTTCAAGAAGGTGGCCTGGGAGGCTACAGAGCAGTGGAAAGAAGTGTAATGGAAAGAGAAAACACACACAGCACCCTCAGCCACCTCGCAGTGATTAGGTAAGCTCAAAAATACCACCAAAAGAAATTCAAAATTCTGCCTCAGAAGAGTGGAAGCCTCAACACTGCTACCTACAGAAGCAGTTCAGTAAACCAAAAACTCTTAGGGAAAAAGAAAGAAGCTGTGCTACAACCTCTGCCAATAGTGAGCCCCATCTGTGAGAAATTGTTGGAGAATCTCTCCTCCCCTAGGAGAAATTTGATGAAATTGTCCCTCCAATTTCTCTGCCTACAGAGGCTGGAGAATTTTGAGAGGCCATTTGTGCTCTAGGAAATACTATATAGTAATCATGGCTAGTAGCCATGGATGGCCTTAATCTCCATGAATGTGTCTACTCCCCTCTTAAAGCTGTTCAAGTTGCTGGCCATCACTACATCTTGGGGTAATGAATTCCATAGTAGAAGCCTGTGCTATCTGAAGAAATACTTGCTTTTATCCATCCTGAGTCTCCCACCAATCAGCTTTATGGGATGGCCCTATTAGGTTCTAATATTATGAGAGATTGTCCACTTTCTCCCAACCATGCATAGGTTTATATACCTCCATCATGTTCCGCCCCCCTTACTCAACCTTTTTTTCCCTAAGCTAAAAAGCCCTACACATTGTAAGGTCTTCTAGTATGGGAGGTACTCCAGCCCACCATCTCAGTCAAAGCAATTTGGATGTCCAAGTAGAGTCTCAAATGAATTTCTTTCTCATAGAGAAGTTTTTGAAACGCAAAGGTGGCAGGGTGTGTTTTCAAATTCTCCCACATTAACAAATGGATGAAAGGGGGAGGGGTGATCCGCAGCTTGAGAAACTGCACTGATCTTCTTGCCCTCGGCAAGCAGTTTTCAGTTTGTGGCTTTGTTGCCAGGCAAATAAACAATTGTTAGTCACCGTTACCATCAAAGACCAAAGGCAAACAGATCAGGTGCTGCCTGGAGTCCAATGTTAGTTGTACAAATCCTCCTTGAACTATTTTTGGGGTGGGTTGCTTCATTTTTGGCCCCTGAGTCAAAATCCAGCGGAAACGCATTTTGCCATCTTTGGGCAAAATCCAATATAAGTCCTACTTAGAGTAGACCCATTGAGATGAATGAGTCTTAAGTTAGTCATGACTTAAGTCTAAGTAGGACTCAGACTGGATTTCACATTTTGCCTGCTGTCTTCTATTTATCTGTGTATCCATCGCCAGACGTGCATGGCACTCCACCTGCAAAGGGTTCAGAATTAGTTGGGTGTGGTTCTCCAGGGGCCCCCAACCAAGGCCTGCATGGCATAGCTTTGGCAGCAGAACTGTTGCGTGGTTTGGGAACATTCTCTCAGGGCCAAGGTAAATATTACAGGCCCCTTTCCTTGCCCCTAAAAGGTAGCTCCACAGAAAGGTTCTTCTGGGTGGCACCACTCTCTGTGCTGGGCAGAGTGTTGAAAGCTCCTTTGTGTGTGCACTGGACCTCATGTGTAGGGTCTCTGTGCCAGTTGGCACATTTCATTTCCAGAAATGTACCCCAAGGCTCCCTTGCCACAACACAGTGGGGTCAGGGCCGGCCCAAGGCATTTTGCCACCCAAGACAAAGGACAAGATGGTGCCCCCTCCCGTTCCATGTACAAAAGCCAACTGGACTGGCAGATTAATCTGTCTTCCACACCAAAGATGGGACAACATTCTCCACTGAACCTGAAGGCAGCAGGCTAACCTAGGGGGTGCAGAGTAGGCTGCAAGGCACAGGTTCTCTCCTTGAACACCTTGCTGCTGCCTACCAGGATCTGCCACCTCCCATGGGCTAATGGTAGGGCCAGCCCTGAGTGAGGTGGCAAAATCCATGAGGAACAGCCCAAAATGAAATCCTTTGGTAGACACATATGTTTAAAGTGATTGAGGGGACAATCCTATGCCTGTTTCGGCAAGAAAAAAATCCTCTATGTCCCAGCATGCCCCAGCCCACATGGTTGGCTGGAGGGATGCTGGGGGCTGTAGGCCTTTTTTCTGTCTAACCATGCATAGAACTGTGCCTTATGGCTGCAATTGTACACACATTTATTTGGGAATGAGTCCCATTGCACTCAGTGGGATTCACTTCAGGGTAAATGTACCTATACCCAGGACTGCACTGTTGATTGCATTGACTGAACTTTACAAAACGTAGTGCCTTGCATGTAACCCAATTTGTGAACAGATGGAACGGCCTTATACCGAGTCAAGCCATCGGCACTTCTAGCCCAAGGGTGTTGAGCCCCTTTCAGCCCAAGGGCCGGATTTCATGCCAGAGATGCTCTTGAGGGGCATATTCCAGTGGGGGGCAGGGCTGAAGGTAAATCAGATTGGGGCCAAAATACCAACATATTTTAGCTGAAAGCTCTTACTGCCTTAGGAGAGGCTTTCAGAATGGGGAAAACACTGCACAAAAGCCAAGAAACTACCAAATGGTTAGTGGTTGGAGGAAAGGGGGTGGAGCCAAGGGAAGGGGCATGGCCATCTGCGGGCTCCGGGCCTAAGGTTCTGCACCCCTGATTTAGCCAAAGTCTGTCTTAGAGCTGTGCACAAAGGCCCTCTCAAAATTCTCCAGCCTATTCATGGGAAGAGAAATCCAGGGGGGGGGGGCAATTTCACCATATTTCTCCTAGGGGAGGAGAATTTCTCCAACAATTTGTCACAGATAGGGCTCATTATTGGCAGGGGTTGTAGCACAGATTCTGTCTTTTTCCTAAAGGTTTTTGGTTTATTGTACTGCTTTTGTAGGTGGCAACAATATCAACTGTGTTCCACTTTTCTGAGACAGAACTTTGAACTTCTTTTGGTGGTCTTTTTTAGCTTACAAAATCCCTGCAAGGTGGCCGAGGGTGCTGTGTGTGTTTTTTAGCTTACCTAATCCCTGCAAGGTGGCCGAGGGTGCTGTGTGTGTTTCCTCTCTCTGTTGTACATCTTTCCAGTGCTCTGCAGCCTTCCAGGCCACCTGCACTTCCTGAACTGAAATGGCCCCATGGGAGGAATTGCCCCATGACGTCTTCCTCATGATGGCTTTACCTGAAGTGCAGGAAGCCGAGGAGGCTACAGCCTGCCACAGAGATTACAGACAGGACATGCCTGCACACTCCTCACCCACCTCTCAAATAAGGTAGGCACAAGAAGCCCAGACCCAACCCATGAGGATTCCTCCGAAATTTTTCCTCCTTTGAATTTCTTTTCGAAAGCAATTTCTTTTCTATCAAATTGAATGGTTGAAAAACATGTGGGAGAAATTTTCAGCACAGCACTAGCCTGCCTATGCTGCCCAAGGTCTCTGGAAGGGCATGGTCTTTCACAGCCTCTACTATCCATCCGTTCAAACTGGAGATGTGTCCTACCCATGAGCTATGGTCTCACAGCCAGCTAGAAAATTTACTTCTTACCAAGCAACTGGATAGAATACTGTCCACATGATCCACAAATAAAATTGCTGGCAGTTGACTTTAAAGAAAGAAGGAAAAAAGACGGCTTCCAAAGCTTCCAAAGCCTTTACCAGCAGTAAGAATTGATTTCAGATTGGAAATGGCTTGCCTTCTTTCCACACTTGGTGCCGATTGGGTTTGTACTGTTTGCAGGCAAGGGAGGATATTATTCCAGTAGCTGATATCCTTTTCCTTCACCTGGTGGCTGTTTGGATTTGCTTTGTAGATTGGATTGGTTTAGACACATGCATTCTTTTCAATCCCCAAGAGTTGTGTTTGGAAGTTCCAGCAACCTCAGGTAGACCAGTAGAGTACAATTCTACAGCAAGTCTACAGAAGCCATAGTGGAGCCTTCCCCAACTTGGTGCCTGCCAGATGTGTCGGACTACAATTCCCATCATCTCCAGCCAGTGGGGATGGGAGTTGTAGTCCAGCATGTCTGGAGGGCCCCAGGTTGGGGAAGACAAACTCCCTGATCTTTCCATCTCCCCAGCCACTAGTATTCTCTGGCCAATTTCTCATTCTCGACATGGGTGGCCTTTACAGTGGTGTGGTTGTTCTTTTTACTCTCCCTTGCAGATTAAAACAGAAGATCTCAGCGACTCTTTGCAGACGGACACCCACTCAAGATTGAGCCATCTATCACAAGGGCTGTCCATGATGCCCGGAGGGCAAATTGCTGGGGTAAGGAGCTTGGGTCTTTCATACAGGCAAGTACTGACTGAAAGCAGCTGCAGGCCCAGGGCAGAAGTTCTTTAGGGTCATGATCTGAAGGCCCTTGATGCAGCAACCTTGCTGAAGCTAAGCAGGTCTGAGTGTGGGCGGTGCTTGGATGGGAGACCACATGGGAGCTCTAAACCTGAGTTCCATCATGGAAATCATACAAGTTATCAATAAATACATAATGATAAATAATACTAGTCCCATAATACCATCCTGAGGAAAGGCTTGAAAATGTGAGGCTTTTAGTTTGGGGAAAAGGTTAAAATATGCATGAAGTGGAGAAAGCAAGGAGAGGTAAGTTTTTCTCCCTTTCATGTGGTAGTAGAACTTGGGGGTCACCCAATGAAACCAATTGGCAGAAGATTCTGGGTAGACAAAAAGAAGGACTTCTTCCCAAAGCACATAATTCATCTTGGGGACTCACTGCCACAAGGTGTAGTAATGGCCACCAATCTGGATGGCTTTAGAAGGAGATTAGACTAATTCATGGAGGATAAGGCTATCAATGGCTACTAGTCCTGATGGCTATATACCACCTCCAGGATCAGCTACAATATGCCTCTGTATACCAATTGCTGGGGAACATTAGTGGGAGGATGCTATTGCCCTGTAATCTGTTCCTCAATGGTAAGGCATGAGAGACTACATCAAAAAGGGCTTGCATGTTACCAGTGGCAAAAGCTCATCAATACAGGAAACCGCATTACACTGTGTGTGACCATTGATCTATCCAGCTCATTGGCAACAGTTCTCCAAGGTCTTAGGGGGGAAATCTTGGCTGGCCCTGCTGTCAGATCCTTCGAAGGGGAGACTGAAGGACTGGACTTGGGATATGTACTCTGCTGCTGGGCTATCCCTATTCTCAAGTTGCCAGACCCCAGGTCCCCCTCTGGGTCAGAGGAAGACTCATGGGTGAAGGAGGCATCACCCAGTGACCCATCGTCTGCTGTCCAGGACCTTCCAGGCCAGAGGATGTGGCTTCACTGGGCTCCTCAGACACACGCACACACCCTTTGCAGTCCTCACCACTCCTATGGTGGAGGAGCCATTTTCTGCAGAATCAGGCAAGAGCCCTTTAACTGACAGGCTCAGAGGGGGTGAAGTTAACAGCAGGCCCAGGGCAGCCAGCCTTCATAAAGCCTCAGAAGGCCTCTGCATGTTGCTGAGGCAACATCTCATCTTGGGTGATTTCTGACTAGTATAGAGCTGTCCAAGGTTCTGACAGGCCTATTATTATCCTGGATAGCCAGATGTAATGCTGCTTCTCCAAATGTGTCCCTGCTTTTCCAGTACATGCCGCTGCTTGACTACCAAGGATAGAGCCTTTTTGGTGGAAGCACCCTGCTTGTGAACTTTCTCCCCAGTGCCTACTTTGTTAGCATCTAATGCAAACCATTCTTTCTGTCTTTAACCTGGGCATTTAATAGTAGTGTTTGACTGATCTGTATAGTTCATTTGTGGATTTTGGCAGTGTTCTCTTGATATATTTCTTTAGTTATTGTATAGTTTAATGACTATATTGTTTTTAAATTATGTGTAAGCCACCTCGAACATATCACAAATGAAAGGAGGATTTAAAAACAAGAATGTATTCTTAAAAGAGATAAAGGGCCTGTTCAGATGCACAGGGGGAGAAGGTAACTATGCGGGGGTAGCGAAACCAAAACACGTGGGCCCGCCACACGATGGTGGGAAGAGGCCTCTTTCAGCAGGGCTGGTGGAATGGCTCTCCTTCCCCCCATCATCTCAGCATAGGAAGCTGCCTTCTACTGAGTCAAGCCATTGGTCTATATAGCTCAGCATTGTATGCACTGACTGGCAGAGGCTTTCCAGGGTTTCAGACAGGAGTCTTTCCCAGCTCTGCCTGAAGATGCCGGGGATCGAACCTGGGACCTTTGACATGCAACACATGTGCTCTACCTGTCAGGGTTGCCCCTGAGCACAGTGATTGACAGAGTAGCTCAGAGTCTGAAGAGGGACCGCAAAACATGGGGGAGGACATTTCCCAGGCATGGACAGAGATGGATCGGCCTACTCCTCAAGCTTCAAAGGCACAGCTGGATGGAGAGGGCCCCTCTTCACCCATCCCTGTGAGAGATAGTGAACAGGGAGAAGGGGGGGCTGGCAGCGCCTGAATTCTTAGACGCTAGATGCAGAGACAAGAGAGAAATGGCAGGGGCGGAGCTTAGGCGATCTGCCCGATTGGCCCAGCAGGAACAGCTGCACTTAAGAGTCCTCACGAGACAGAGGCAGATCCCCACCCCCACCCCCATAGTTAGGACAGCAAGTCTCCTATTCCTCAAATGGTGGGCAAGCTGTCACGTTTCCCTTTGCCCCTGCTGCAAAACTTCAAAAGCCAAATCAAAACACAGACAAGAGACTTCAATTCCAAGGCTTTTTAATCCATTTAATTCAATGGGTCATTCAGATGCTAATTGTCAGTGAGCCACAGTCTACAAAGGAAATACCTTCAGGGAGTTCAAAGGAAAACTACGGAAGTTGCCCACCATTTGAGGAACAAGCAAGCTTGCTGTCCTAACTTAATGGGGGGGGGGGATCTGCCTCTATCTCGTGAGGACTATAAGCACATTTGTTCCTGCCAGGCCAATTGGGCAGATCGCCTAAGCTCCGCCCCTGCCATTACTCTCTTGTCTCTGCATCTAGCGTCTAAGAATTCAGGTGCTACCAGCCCCCGCTCTCCCTGTTCGCTATCTCTCACAGTGATGGGTGAAGAGGGGCCCTCTCCATCCAGCTGTGCCTTTGAAGCTTGAGGAGTAGGCCGATCCATCTCTGTCCACGCCTGGGAAATTTCCTCCCTCACGTTTTGCGGTTCCTCTTCAGACTCTGAGCTACTGTGCCAATCATTGCACTTAGGGGCAACCCTGACATTACCCCTATGACCCTTCTCTTCTTTGAATGCTCCCCCAGATTAAGAGAGAGCTCCCTGAACACACACAGCTAGCATGTGAGGGAGAAAGTTCTAGCCAAGCTGTCTCTCTGATAAACTACTTTTCTATATGCAGGGAGTTGTTCTGTCTGGGGGTAGGGTGGTTACTTATGAATCTCCCAGAAAGAGGAAATGCATCACCCCAAAAGAGGGCAAAAGCAGACACAAATTTGCATAAATACTTGCATATGCTAATGTATATGTCGATATCCAAATTTAGGCAAAAATTATTATGATGTAAATAGAAATACAGTGTATTTATTTATTTGTTTGTTTGTTTATACTGCTTCTATACTGTTCAATATCCTAAAATCTCTAAGCAGTTTACATCAAAAATACATATAATTCAATGTAAAAACAATGTAAAATAATAAATGCATTCAAAAAGTTACAACAAGAACAAGAGTAGAACAGAGCAGTGTCATAGTCAATTACAGGTCAGGGAAAGCCAGATAGGAGGACATTTATCTCCTTCTGTCATAATGCTAGAACCCGGGGACATCCCATGAAGCTGTTTGGTGGGAGATTCAGGACAGATAAAAGGAAGGACTTCTTCACACAGCACATAGTCAAACTATAGAATTCACTACCACAAGTTGTAGTGATGGCCACCAATTTGGATGGCTTTAAAAGGGGTTAGAAAATTCCTGGAGGAGAAGGCTATGAATGGCTACTAGTCCAGATGGCTATATGCTACCTCCAGTACCAGAGGCAGTGAGCCTATGTACACCAGTTGCTGGGGAACATGGGTGGGAGGGTGCTGTTGCACTCATGTCCTGCTTGTGGGTTCCTGGTCAACAGCTGGTTGGCCATGGTGTGAACAGAATGCTGGACTAGATGGACCCTTGGCCTGATCCAGCATGGCTCTTCTTATGTTCTTATCGGACATCTCACCACAGTGGGGATGACTGTGACCAGGTGAGCTTTGTGCGTTGTTCAGTATGCTGTCCAGGTGGTGTTGATGGGCAGCTTCAAGGAACTTAAGCTCTTCCTTCTGATGGTTCTTTATCTTTCAACCAGACTTGGACTGCACAGCCTTTCAAACAGAGGAAGCCTTCAAATAGAGGACTGTCCTCTGTCAAAGAGGACACGTGACCACCCCATCTGGGGGAAGTATTCAAACACTCGGCTGCCGTCCTGCAGTGTGAAGTGATTTGGGCCAGCAATTGATCATGTGTTTGGGCTCTGTGTGTTGAGTCATCAAGCTATGAAATATCAGGTGATGCATGTGTCATTTTGGGAAAACGAATGAAGGACTGAGCAGCTGGGGTTGGGATGCTGATGAAGCGGACCAGGCAATAGAGTGACTGCATGACTTTGTGAAGGACCTCCATCATATTTGACTCATGTTCTTCTTCTCCTTCAGGATATGAGTTCTCTTCACACTTTGCAACAACTCGTGCAGGTTCCAGGTCACATGCAATCTGTCCCCCTGTTCCTGCTTTCTCAGGGCCCCTCAGGGCAGCAAGGTAATGTGAACATACATATCTGTATATCCATACCAATCATTTATATATAATGTGAACATTGTTGTTGTTCAGTCGTTCAGTCGTGTCCGACTCTTCGTGACCCCATGGACCATAGCACGCCAGGCCTTCCTGTCCTGCGCTCTCTCCCAGAGCGTGCTCAAGTTCATATTCATTGCATCGGTGATGCTATCTAGCCATCTCATCCTCTGCCGTCCCCTTCTCCTTTTGCCTTCAGTCTTTCCCAGCATCAGGGCCTTTTCCAGGGAGTTTTCTCTTCGCATTAGGTGGCCAAAATATTTGAGCTTCAGCTTCAGTATCTGTCCTTCCAATGAGCACTCAGGGTTGATTTCCTTTAGGATGGACTGATTTGACCTCCTTGCAGTCCAGGGGACTCGTAAGAGTCTTCTCCAGCACCACAGTTCCAAAGCATCAATTCTTCGGCGCTCAGCCTTCCTTATCATCCAGCTCTCACAGCCATATGTTGCTACTCGGAAAACCATAGCTTTGATTATACGAATATTTGTCAGCAAGGTGATGTCTCTGCTTCTTACTATGCTGTCTAGGTTTGCCATAGCTTTCCTCCCAAGGAGCAAGCGTCTTTTGATTTCATGGCTACAGTCACCGTCTGCGGTGATCTTGGAGCCCAAGAAAATAAAATCTGTCACTGCTTCCATTTCTTCCCCTTCTATATGCCAGGAAGTGATGGGGCCAGATGCCATGGTCTTAGTTTTTTTTAATGTTGAGTTTCAAACCAGCTTTTGCACTCTCCACTTTCACCCTCGACAAGAGGGACTTTAGATCCTCTTCGCTTTCTGCCATTAGGGTGGTATCGTCTGCGTATCTGAGGTTGTTGATAATTCTCCCAGCAATCTTAATTCCAACCTGTGATTCATCCAACCCGGCATTTCTCATGATGTACTCTGCATATAAATTAAATAAGCGGGGCGACAATATACAACCTTGTTGTACTCCTTTCCCAATTTTGAACCAATCAGCTGTTCCACGTCCGGTTCCTACTGTTGCTTCTTGACCCTCGTTCAGGTTTCTCAGGAGACAGGTAAGGTGGTCTGGTACTCCCATCTCTTTAAGAATTTGCCACAGTTTGTTGTGATCCACACAATCAAAGACTTTAGTGTAGTCAATGAAGCAGAAATAGATGTTTTTCTGGAATTCTCTTGCTTTCTCCATGATCCAGCGAATGTTGGCAATTTGATCTCTAGTTCCTCTGCCTCTTCGGAACCCAGCTTGTACTTCCGGTAGTTCTTGGTTCACATGCTGCTGAAGCCTAGCTTGGAGGATTTTGAGCATAACCTTGCTGGCATGTGAAATGAGCACAATTGTACTGTAGTTTGAACACTCTTTGGCATTGCCCTTCTTTGGAATTGGAATGTAAACTGACCTTTTCCAGTCTTGTGGCCACTGTTGAGTATTCCAAATTTGTTGGCATATTGAGTGCAGCACTTCAACAGCATCATCTTTGAGGATTTTAAATAGCTCAGCTGGAATACTGTCATCTCTGCTGGCTTTGTTGTTAGTAATGCTTCCTAAGGCCCACTTGATTTCACTCTCTAGAATGTCCAGCTCAAGTTCAGTGACCACACTATCATAGCTATCAGGGACATTAAGCTCTTTCCTGTATAGTTCTTCTATGTATTCTTTCCACCTCTTCTTAATCTCATCTGCTTCTGTTAGGTCCCTGCCTTCTTTGTCCTTTATCATGCCCATCTTTGCACAAAACGTTCCCTTGATATCTCTGATTTTCTTGAAGAGATCTCTAGTCTTTCCCATTCTGTTGTTTTCTTCGATTTCTTTGCATTGTTCATTTAAGAAGGCCTTCTTGTCTCTCTTTGCTATTCTTTGGAACTCTGCATTCAGTTGGATACATCTTCCCCTTTCTCCCTTGCTTTTCGCTTCCATTCTTTCCTCAGCTTCTTGTGAAGCCTCATCAGACAGCCACTTGGCTTTCTTGCATTTCTTTTTCTTGGGGATGGATTGAGTTGCTGCCTCCTGAACAATGTTACAGACCTCCATCCATAGTTCCTCAGGCACTCTGTCCATCAGGTCTAATCCCTTAAATCTATTCCTCACCTCCACTGTATATTCATAAGGGAGTAGGGATATGATTTAGGTCATACCTGAATGGTTTAGTGGTTTTCCCTACATTCTTCAATTTAAGCCGAAATTTTGTGATAAGCAGCTCATGATCTGAGCCACAGTCAGTTCCAGGTCTTGTTTTGACTGACTGTATGGAGCTTCTCCATCTTTGGCTGCAAATGACATAATCAATCTGATTTCGATATTGGCCATCTGGTAATGTCCATGTGTAGAGTCGCCTCTTGTGCTGTTGGAAAAGAGTGTTTGCTATGATCAGCGTGTTCTCTTGGCAAAACTCTATTAGCCTTTGTCCTGCTTCATTTTGTACACCAAGGCCATGCTTGCCTGTTATCCCGGTGATTTCTTGACTTCCTAGTTTAGCATTCCAATCCCCTATGATGAAGAGGACATCTTTCTTTGGTGTTAGTTCTAGAAGGTGTTGTAGGTCTTCATAGAGCCGATCAACCTCAGCTTCTTCGGCCTCAGTGGTTGGGGCATAGACTTGAATTACTGTGATGTTGAATGGTTTGCCTTGGATTCATACTGAGATCATTCTGTTGTTTTTGAGATTGTACCCCAGTACTGCTTTTCCCACCCTTTTGTTGACTATGAGTGCTACTCCATTTCTTCTAAGGGATTCTTACCCACAGTAGCAGATATGATGGTCACCTGAATTAAATTCGCCCATGCTTGTCCATTTTAGTTCTCTGATTCTCATGATGTCGATGTTCAGTCTTGCCATCTCATGTTTGACCACCTCCAGCTTACCTTGATTCATTGATCTTACATTCCAGGTTCCTAAACAATATTGTTCTTTATAGCATCGGATTTTCTTTTTACCACCAGACACATACACAGCTGAGTGTCCTTTCAGCTTTGGCCCAGCCGCTTCACTCTTTCTGGCGCTACTTGGAAATTCCCTCTGCTCTTCCCCAGTAGTATGTTGGACACCTTCCGATCTGAGGGGCTCATCTTCCGGGATCACATCTTTTAGCCTTGTGATACGTTCCATGGGGTTTTCTTGGCAGGAATACTGGAGTGGGTTGCCATTTCCTTCTCCAGTGGACCACATTTTGTCAGAACTCTCCACCATGACCTGTCCATCTCGGGTGGCCCTGCATGGCATTGCTTATGGCTTCACTGAGTTACGCAAGCCCCTTCACCACAACAAAGCAGTGATCCATGAAGGGGAATATGAACATACATATCTGTATATCCATACTGATCTTTTATATATAACGTGAACATACATATCTGTATATCCATACCGATCTTTTAAATATAATGTGAACATACATATCTGTATATCCGTACCAATCTTTTATAAATAAGCTATTGCTGAGGACCATTCTCACTCAACCTGATAGAAAAGAAATTGCTTTCGTAGAAGTGATTCAAAGGAGGAGAAAAATTTGGAGAAATTCTCAGGGGTTGGGTTCAGGGTTGTTGTATTTACCTTACTTATGAGGTGGCCAAGGAATGTGTGTGAGTGTCCTCTCTTTAATTCGACAACCTTTTCTCCGGCAGCCTGTAGCCTCCTTGGCTTCCCACATATCAAGTACAGCCCAGAGGAAGACATCAAGGGCTCATTCCTCCCATACGCCTTTTCCAAATCAGGGGGCTCAGGCTGCAGCCTCCATTACCCTGCAGTAATTTGGTAAGCTCAAAAATGCCACCCAAAGAAATTCAAAATAAAGCATAAAATGCCCTCTCAGAAGACATTTTGCTCAGAAAAGCTCTGAGATTTTTCTTTTCTTACCTTCACCCCACCCCCACCCCGCCTGAAATAAAATGCCACTTTCAGGAATTTCCTTCAAATTTTCTCCACCATTTGTGTGTGTATGTGTGTGTGGTGGCCGCCTTCCCCTCCCCCCTCCCCACAATACTCCGGACCAATGATAGGTTTGGGGCATCGTGAAGGATGCAAAATAGGGGCTACTAATAAAATGGGAGCCAGGGGGCCAACGCAGTTGCTGCTGTTGCCACTTGCACCTCATAAGTAAGGTAAATACAAAGAACCAAAAGCCCTTAAGAAAAAAGAAAGACGTCGTGCTACAACCCTCACCAGTGGTGAGTCCTACCTGTGAGAAACTCTGGAGAATTTCTCTGCTTCCTGGAGAAATCCAGTCAAATTGTCCCTCTAATTTCTCCGCCCACAAATAGGGTGGAAAATTTCAAGAGGCCATTTGCACACATCTCTAATATAAACCTATACGGCTCCCTTATGCTAGGTCAGACCGTTGGCCCGCTAAGGCAGCAGTCTCTGCTCTGACTGGCAGCAGCTCTCCAAGTTCTGAGACCGAGGCCTTTCCCACAGGGTCGGCATGAAGGCTTGGGATCATCAGGCGCCTGCAGCAATCCAAGTCACACTAGGTGGCCTGCTACCCATCCCAGGCCCTGCTCCTCCTCCGTGCTGTTGCTGCCAGTTCCCCTGGCCTCTCCAAGTGTGCACTGAGAGCAGCAAGGAGCAGGAGCAACAAACATTTTGTTTATTTTGTATCTCATTTATTAGATTTATTAGCTGCCCATCTGGCTGGTTACAAATGGGCTATACGAATAACAACATGAAATACAACAAATCTACACAATCAACTGAACAAAACAGCATTGCTCTAAAAAACCCTAGCCCACCCCAAATACCCACCTGAACAGCCAGGTTTTCAAAGCCTGGTGGAAGCTCATTGAAGAGGGGGCATGGCAGAGGTCACTAGGGAGGGAACTCCACAGAGTGGGGGCCACCACAGAAAAGGCCTTCTCCCTAGTCCTCACCAGCCCAGCTGTCCTGGCTGATGGCACAGACAGAAGGCCTTCCAAGGCTGATCTCATTGAGCAGCATCCCTGGTGTTGTTGGAGACGCTCCTTAAGATAGACTGGGCCAGAACCATATAGGTTTTTAAACGTCAATGCCAATACCTTGAATTGGACCCAGAAAACAACTGGTAACCAGTGCAACTCCTTCAGCACTGGAGTGATGTGGTCTCGTCGATGGCTGCCTTTAATCAGGCGGGCCGCCGCATTCTGCACCAGCTGCAGCTTCCGAACCATCTTCAAGGGCAACCCCACATACAGCACATTATGGTAGTCTAGGCGAGAGGAGACCAGGGCATAAACTATTGATGCATGCCTTGCCCTCTCTCTCTCTCTCTCTCTCTCTCTCTCTCTCTTGGAATTAGGGCCAATTGGTCCCAAGTCCCGCAACTCTTCCATTGATACAGAATTTTGGAATTGGCACTGCTTTCCCATTGATAAGGTTTGAGATCCAGTCCCTTTGTCTGGGAAGCTTTACTTGGGGGTGCCAGGGGCTGGACCTCATGGGATCTCATACATGCAAAGCACAAGCACTCCCTCTTTCCTTTGAACCCTCTACACAGCTGTAGCTGGGGATACTGGATGTTGCATGGCTGCAGCCACTTCAACAGGGGAGCTGCACCAGTCTGCCAGCACCACACAAAGCTGTGTGCAGTTAGGGATGTCGGAGAAATCCGCAATGAGCTCAAATGAGTTCTGTGAACCCAAATGGCAGATGCCACACCAGACCGGCTTTTTCCAAGTCATGCTGATTCCATGGACTTGTGGATCAGTTTTTCACAGGGAGGGCCAGGGGGGATTTGCACGAATTTACATTAGCGCTAATGCACATTAAGCAATGTGCATTTGCGCAAGTGCGCAGTTCCGCTAATGCAAATTAACGCAAGTAGAACAAAATTCTGTTGGTGAAACAAATCCAGTTCCTTCAATGAGTGGATGACGGAATGAAAGACACAAGACAATCTGTGAAACACAGAGGGAATGGATTTAGCAAAATCCATACAACCCTATGTGCAGATTGTACACAGAGAGGGGTGTGTGGGAGCACTATACAGAGGCCATAGCTCAGTGGTAGAACCCTGCTTTGCATGCAGAAGGTCATAGATTCAATCCCCAGCACCTCCATGTTGGGCTGGGTTGGAGATCTTGCCTGAAACCCTGGAGAACGGTTGCTGGTCAGTGTTGACAATACTGAGCTAGATGGCCTGACTCAGTCTAAGGCAACTTCCTGCATTCCTATTCACATCAACAGAACCAAACTGGCGCTGGCCCAAGGTTTCTGGCCACCCTGGGTTAATTAATATTTTTCTTAAATGAAAACAATGTAACTGAAGTAAATGCTATTATTCCAGTGAAAATGTCTACATAACATAACATTTACATTAGGTTAAGGACACAGTCCTATGGGCTGTGTCATTGCTGCTTGGAAGCCCCTGAACTCCGGGACTTTAAGATTCCTATATCCTGCTGGGCTGAAGCCAGCAAAGTGGGAGGAGTAGCAGAGGTAATCTTCACCTCCCCATCCTCTGAGCAGCTTTATTTTTGCTAGACAGGCTTTTCAGCCCCTCTAGCAAGGGTGCTTTGGAGGTGGAGGGGAGAAGGCTGGAGGAGGCGCAGGATAAATTGTATCCTGGCCTCTCCAGTTTCCTCCCCTCGCCACCCACTGGAATGCCCCCTTTTGCCCCTCTCCAAGGTTGATTTTCTAACCCCGGAGAGGCATCCTGTGCAGTTCTCTCCACGCCAGCTTTAAGGGGGCAGGGTCAAGGGGTGGATCTCTGACTCCCCCTTCTGAGGCTGGATGTTGTCTCTGACCTTGGAAGGGATTTCCCGATATACCTTCCTGATACAGACCCATTTGATCACCACAATCATGAGAGGAGACCTGGCTACTTGTTCTGCAACCTGCAGATTGGCACCTAGCAGCAACCAGAAGCAGACTTTCTCTGTGGTGCCACCCACTGTGTTGAATGGGGACTTAACTCCCTTAGTAAGGGAGGCTTAAACAAGCAAGGCAACAGCCAAGTGACTCCACCATTCATTTGAAGGGTGAGCGGTGGGTTAGATGCCATCAATGAAGGAAGCTCAAGATGGCAAAAATTCTACCACAAGAAATGTAGTGATCTTCCAAAGCCCAACTGGAAAGTCCATGGTTCCAATCTTACACATCCCTTGAACTCATTAGGGGACTGTCAAGGGTCCCCTTATGACCTGGACCCCCTGGGGAACTCTATAAGGATCTCTTGCCTCCTTAAGAGTCCCACCTTCCTTCTTTTAAACCTCCCTTTCCCAGAAACATGGGGTTTAGGCTGTAGACGTGGAGTGACTGACACACCAGACACTTGGGGTTTAATCACAACAGTTTACTGGTAAATTTAAAGTAAACAATCACAACTAAAGGTTGTTGTTGTTCAGTCGTTAAGTCGTGTCTGACTCTTTGTGACCCTATGGACCATAGCACACCAGGCCTTCCTGTCCTCCGCTCTCTCCCGGAGCATCCTCATGTTCATGTTCATTGCATCGGTGATGCTATCTAGCCATCTCATCCTCTGCCATCCCCTTCTCCTTTTGCCTTCAGTCTTTCCCAGCATCAGGGTCTTTTCCAGAGAGTTTTCTCTTCACATTAGGTGGCCAAAATATTTGAGCTTCAGCTTCAGTATCTGTCCTTCCAATGAGCACTCAGGGTTGATTTCCTTTAGGATGGACTGATTTGACCTCCTTGCAGTCCAGGGGACTCGTAAGAGTCTTCTCCAGCACCACAGTTCAAAGGCATCAATTCTTCAGCGCTCAGCCTTCCTTATAGTCCAGCTCTCACAGCCATACATTACTACTGGGAAAAACATAGCTTTGATTATGCGGACCTTTGTCGGCAAGGTGATGTCTCTGCTTGTTACTATGCTGTCTAGGTTTGCCATAGCTTTCCTCCCAAGGAGCAAGCGTCTTTTAATTTCATAGCTACAGTCACCATCTGCGGTGATCTGGGAGCCCAAGAAAATAAAATCTGTCACTGCTTCCATTTCTTCCCCTTCTATATGCAGGAAGTGATGGGGCCAGATGCCATGATCTTTGTTTTGTTCATGTTGAGTTTCAAACCAGCTTTTGCACTCTCCACTTTCACCCTCAACAAGAGGCTCTTTAGATCCTCTTCACTTTCTGCCATTAGGGTGGTATCGTCTGCGTATCTGAGGTTGTTGATAATTCTCCCAGCAATCTTAATTCCGACCTGTGATTCATCCAACCCAGAGTTTCTCATGATGTACTCTGCATATGAGTTAAATAAGCAGGGTGACAATATGCAGCCTTGTCGTACTCCTTTCCCAATTTTGAACCAATCGGTTGTTCCATGTCTGGTTCTTACTGTTGCTTCTTGACCCTCATACTGGTTTCTCAGGAGACAGGTAAGATGGTCTGGTACTCCCGTCTCTTTAAGAGTTTGCCACAGTTTGTTGTGATCCACACAATCAAAGGCTTTAGCATAGTCAATGAAGCAGAAATAGATGTTTTTCTGGAATTCTCTTGCTTTCTCCATGATCCATCGAATGTTGGCGATTTGATCTCTAGTCTGCCTCTTCGGAACCCAGCTTGTACTTCCAGTAGTTCTCAGTTCACATACTGCTGAAGCCTAGCTTGTAGGATTTTGAGCATAACCTTGCTGGCATGTGAAACGAGCGCAATTGTACAGTACTTTGAACACTCTTTGGCGTTGCCCTTCTTTGGAATTGGAATGTAAACTGACCTTTTCCAGTCTTGTGGCCACTGTTGAGTGTTCCAAATTTGTTGGCATATTGAGTGCTGCACTTTAACAACAGCATCTTTTAGGATTTTAAATAGCTCAGCTGGAATACTGTCATCTTCGCTAGCTTTGTTGTTACTAATGCTTCCTAAGGCCCACTTGAATTCACTCTCGAGGATGTCTGGCTCAAGTTCACTGACCACACTATCATGGCTATCAGGGACATTAAGCTCTTTCCTGTATAGTTCTCCTGTGTATTCTTTCTACCTCTTCTGAATCTCATCTGCTTCTGTGAGGTCCCTGCCTTCTTTGTCCTTTATCATGCCTGTCTTTGCACAAAACGTTCCCTTGAGATCTCCGATTTTCTTGTAGAGATCTCTAGTCTTTCTCATTCTATTGTTTTCCTCGATTTCTTTGCATTGTTTATTTAAGAAGGCCTTCTTATCTCTCCTTGCTATACTCTGGAACTCTGCATTCAGTTGGATATATCTTCCCCTTTCTCCTTTGCTTTTCGCTTCCATTCTTTCCTCAGCTACTTATGAAGCCTCATCAGACAGCCACTTGGCTTTCTTGCATTTCTTTTTCTTTGGGATGGATTGAGTTGCTGCCTCCTGAACAATGTTACGGACCTCCGTCCATAGTTCCTCAGGCACTCTGTCGATCAGGTCTAATCCCTGAAATCTATTCGTCACCTCCACTGTATATTCATAAGGGATATGATTGAGGTCATACCTGAATGGTTTAGTGGTTTTCCCTACGTTCTTCAATTTAAGCTGAAATTTTGCAAGAAGCAGCTCATGATCTGAGCCACAGTCAGTTCCAGGTCTTGTTTGTACTGACTGTATAGAGCTTCTCCATCTTTGGCTGCAAAGGACATAATCAATCTGATTTCGATATTGACCATCTGGTGATGTCCATGTGTAGAGTCGCCTCTTGTGCTGTTGGAAAACAGTGTTTGCTATGATCAGCGTGTTCTCTTGACAGAACTCTATTAGCTTTTGTCCTGCTTCATTTTGGCCTGATTCCAAGGCCAATCTTGCCTGTTATCCCAGTTATTTCTTGACTTCCTACTTTGGCTTTCCAATCCCCTATGATGAAAAGGACATCTTTTTTTGGTGTTAGTTCTAGAAGGTGTTGTAGGTCTTCATAGAACCGATCAACCTCAGCTTCTTCGGCCTCAGTGGTTGGGGCATAGACTTGATTTACTGTGATGTTGAATGGTTTGCCTTGGATTCGTACTGAGATCATTCTGTTGTTTTTGAGATTGTACCCCAGTACTGCTTTTCCCACCCTTTTATTGACTATGAGTGCTACTCCATTTCTTCTAAGGGATTCTTGCCTACAGTAGTAGATATAATGGTTACCTGAATTAAATTCGCCCATGCTTGTCCATTTTAGTTCACTGATTCCCAAGATGTCGATGTTCAATCTTGCCATCTCATGTTTGACCACCTCCAGCTTACCTTGATTCATTGATCTTACATTCCAGGTTCCTAAACAATATTGTTCTTTACAGCATAGGATTTTCTTTTCATCACCAGACACATCCACAGCTGAGTGTCCTTTTGGCTTTGGCCCAGCCGCTTCACTCTTTCTGGCACTACTTGGAAATTCCCTCTTCTCTTCCCCAATAGTATATTGGACACCTTCCGACCTGAGGGGCTCATCTTCCGGCGTCATATCTTTTAGCCTTGTGATACGTTCCATGGGGTTTTCTTGGCAAGAATACTGGAGTGGGTTGCCATTTCCTTCTCCAGTGGACCACATTTTGTCAGAACTCTCCACCATGACCTGTCCATCTTGGGTGGCCCTGCACGGCATTGCTTATGGCTTCACTGAGTTATGCAAGCCCCTTCGCCACAACAAGGCAGTAATCCATGAAGGGGCACAACTAAAGGTATTCACCCAATATTGCTGAGTGATACAAAAGGCATTAAAAGAAAATTAAAGTTGCAAACTGCAAGTTCCTTTATCCTAGTTGTCCTTAGACATTTCTAGGCTGCTTCTTCCTGCCCTCTCTTTAGACTCTGCTCTCACTTCAGGCTCTTGCTGTCTCTTCCCATACTGGCTCTTTCGCTGTCTTTATATACCCTTCTCCCTCAAAACCAAAAGTACTGCTTCAAACCTGAAGAAATGAAACAAGTGGAGAATTGAAACTGACACTTAACCGGAGAAATGAAACTACTCCTCTCAGGGTTACCCCCTCCCAACAGAACACTCCAGGCCTCTAAATCTGACCTTTTTCCCCTTTGCCTCTATAGGCCTCAAACCCTTACAGGGACATTGGCAAGTCACTCTTTCTAAGCCTCAGTCTCTCCCCCACTCCTCCATTATATTTGCAAGATGAGGATGATAATGTTTTAGGGATTACATTGAGATAGTCTATATGAGGGGTGTTGAACCTCAGACTCACAAGCCAAATCTGGCCTACTTAGGGTTACAAACTGGCTTTCCAGGTGGCAGTGGCTGTTTCCCATGACTGCCATTTGGTGGTTTCCTGGCATTTCCATGTATTTTTTCCCCATTCTAAAAGGTTGGGATGCCTCTCCTAAGGCTGAGTTACTGGCAATAAGAACTTAAAGCTAAAATATGCTGTGGGGGGGGGGTATTTTGGCTCCTCCCCTTTGGCCCCACCAGCCACTGGAATGTGGCCCCTGAAAGCTTCTCTGAAGTTGAATTTGGCCCTTGGGCTGAAAGAGGTTCAACACTCCATGGTGCTTGGCTCACTCTAAAGCCACCTCCCCCAGCCTGGTGCCCTCCAGATGTGTTGGACTACAACTCCCAGCATTCCCCAGCCATCATGGCTATCTTGGGTGCTGTGCATTGTAGTCCAACACATCTGGAGGGCACCAGGCTGGGGAGGGCTGCTCTACAGTGCTAGTAGTTGTACTACCAGCTAGGGATGCCAGATAAATCTGCAAGGGAATCAAATGAGTTTCGATTTCTATGAATCCAACCTGTGAATTCTGCACTGGACCAACTTTTCCAGACTCTCACAGCTTCCACAGACTTGCAAGCTGGTTTTTTAGATTTTATTTTCTGCAACTTTACACAAATTTGACACAAATTTAGTCATCAAGGATACATAAATTAAAAACCACTGGCCAAAAATTCACATTCCCCCCATAGGCTAAAGCATGAAAATGAGCGGGGGGGGGGGTTGCACATTTTCACAAGTGCGAATTTGTGCAAATTTGAAAAATCAAATTCCTTCCATGAGTGGATGATGGGACAAACGGTACCTGACAACCTGTGAAACGTGGACAGAATGGATTTTACAAAATCCGTACATCCCTACTACCAGTGTAAGGGTCTTTTTCAAAGAACACATCCCCATTTTTCCAAAATGTGCAATAATTTCTTATTTGTTTGTGAAATTCAGGAGAGAAAGCTGATGAAAACAGATAACAGATTTGTTGTGACTACTGTGATTTTATACCTCCTACTCTAAAGGCTGATTTCACATATGCATGCAGGCATCCATTTATGTTTCATTACTTGATTGCTCAAGCTGAATGTGTGAACTCACCCTGATCATGAAGCACTATCTGAAATTAGACAGTAGTTCTATCGATGGGGCTTGATCTATGAGGACTTGTTCACACATGCAGATCAACACCAGATCTGTTGCTACAGTGGGGGGCTAGTTACGCATTGCCAAAAAAGAGGGCATGCATGCCCACCACTAAAAAGAGGGGACAAAAGAGGAAAGAGATATATGCTGATGTACATAGATAGAGTTGGGCCGCGGTGGCTTGGTGGTTAAGATGCTGAACTGCAGACTGGAAGGTCAGCAGGACAGCAGTTCGAGACCCGAGTGCCGCGTGACAGAGTGAGCTCCCGTCTTCAGTCCCAGCTCCTACCAACCAAGCAGTTCGAAAGCAAGAAATTGCAAGTAGATAAATAGGTACCTCCTCGGCGGGAAAGGTAACAGCGTTCCGTTCACCTCGGTGTTCAGTCATGCCAGCCACATGGCCACGGAAGCATCTTCGGACAGCGCTGGCTCTTCGGCTTAGAAACGGGGATGAGCACCGCACCCTGGAGTCGGACATGACTGGCTGGGGACACCTTTACCTTTACCTTTTACATATTTAGAGACAAAATTAGAAATAATTACTAAAAAATATGGATGTCCGTCACTGGGAAATCTGTTTCTTTTTTGGCTCGACAGAGTTCCATGGCATGCCCAACTAGGTTTTCATTTGTGGGCTGTGCTGCAGGGTTTTCCCCAACTCTGGGAACATTTTGCATTTTTTGTGTGTCGAGCTATAATTTGTGCAAATAGAGATTTGCACAGGTTATGGCTAAAATTTGTGCAAATTTGTGTGATTCATGCAATTTGTGGCTGAAATTTGTGTAAATTTGCTTACTTTACACAAATTTAAAAAATGGAAAATCAGCAGACTGGCCTGACTCACTGCAGATCAAGCTGGGCTCCACAGCGGAAAATGGAGCAAAGTCTGGGGGGCTGAACCAAAGAAAAGTCATCGAGCTCCACCCCCCAAAGGGATTCTTCTGACATACCTATACAATACCTCTCACTTTCACTGTAGTGGGGAATGGTGAGCTGTGTACCTGCTTGGTCTCCTGTCCAGGTGCTAACAGTTGGTGGGCAGCTTCAACGGCCCTGCTGCTCTCCCTTCGTAGGGTACTTTGTCTTTAAAACAGTGTGCTGTAACAGTTAAGAGTGTTGGATGGGGGAAGACCTGTGTTCAAGTCCCCCCTCAGCCATGAGGCTCACTTTGAGCCTTTTTGGTTTGTGGTTAACCTTTAACACTTAATCCTAGGTTGGAAAGAAGATGAGTATCAGAGAGTGAACAAGATGGTGCCACAATGTGCCAATCATCAATATATAGGAATACTGTGATGCCCTGTAGCCAAAGGTGGGTGGCAACCATGGCCATGCACTTAGTGAAAACCCTAGAGGTGGTGGCAAGGCCGAACGGCAATACTTGAAACGGGTACCACTGTTCATTAATGGCAAATCTCAGATAACAACAGTGGGACGGGTGAATTGAGATGTGAAAATAAACGTCTTTAAGGTCCATGGAAGCAAACCAGTCTGGAGCAGAGGAAGAACAGAAGTGAGGGTTACCATTCGGAATTTCTTTGGATGGAGTTAAGGTCCCTAAAGTCTAGGATGGGTTGGAGACCCTCATCCTTTTTCAGGACATGAACCCTAAGGTGGTTCACTAGGGTTCACTCTCTCAGTACTTCCTTTCTGTAGCAGTGAGGTAACATCGTCACCCAAAAAGGTGACTTTGGGCCAATCACTGACTTTTGGCTTAGTCTATCTCACAGGGTTGTTGTGAGGATAAAATGGAGAGGATGAGGAGCATGCACGCTGCCTTGGGTTCCTCGGAGGAAAAGGAAGGATATATGTAACAAACAAACACATTTCAACTGGGCTGTCCTTCGAAAAGAGGACTGATGTCTGTCAGCCCATCTTCTGTAAAGTAGGACACTTGGGCCACCCTATGTTGCAGTAGGGATGGGCAAATCCCCTAACATCCGATCCAGGGGTGGGGCCACCGCAGGGCAATTCAGACCACTTGAGGCCCGGTGGGTTTCTCCAGAGCCCTGCCACATCCACCAGAGTTGGTGGAGTGGCTCTCCAGCTTTCTAAAAGTTGTGGTAGGCTAATGGTGGCTGCCATTAGCCTATCACGGGTAATTGCAGCCGTAAATGGCATATTTTATACCATTTGTGGCCATAAAGCAATTACTTTTACATAAATTGCAGCTGTTTACGGCTGTATTTATGTACAAGTAAGTGCTTCACAGCCGCAAATGGCATACAATAACCATTTAGGGCTGTAATTTTCCTGCGATAAGCAAATGGCAGCTGCCATTAACCTATCGCATTTTTTAGAAAGCTGGAGAGCTGCCTCGCAGGAACTCTTCCGGACATGGAGGTGAGTGTGGCTGGTCTACTGCGGACTCTGGGGGTCAGATTCTTTGGAATCCGGCCTCATTTGAGTCCGTGGCGGATTTCTCCAGCATCCCTATGCTACAGCCCCAAAGTGTGGAGTGTGCGTGTGTAAACCAACCATTATTAGCTCCTTGATCAGTACAGTTTTGTTAGTACTCTGTTCTTTTTTATTAACCACTTTCAGCACTGTTGTTATCAAGGAAAGGAGAGGACTGTATTTTTCCCCCCTTAAAACTTTTCTTCTTTATTCTCATATGTATTTCACAAGACTTTAGGACGTAAATGATCTCAGATCCAAATTTCCATTATTCTTGGAGCCATGGAGTCACGGTTTCCTCGCAACTGTCAATCATTTTCTGTTCAGGAGTAATGTTATCAACATTAATATAGTCATCCGCAAGCGCTCCCCACCCACAGTCCTGCAGGACAACGCTTCCTTGTCTGCCGCCCACCCTGCAGCTAGGAGGTGAAGTCAGTCGGCTAATTTTTGTCTGGCTCATTTAGATCCTATCTCACTGAACATTGTAAAAGACATTAAACAAGCCGTCTCGGCGTTCTGCAAGACCCACTCATGTCTTGTGCATTTAATTACATTTGCATGCCTGCCCCTAATTTGCAAGGTCCCTCGCAGACAGATGAAACGGCAGGCAACCCCTGCCCTGTGGTTTCAACAGTTTTGTTTTCTTTTTCTCCTTCTGAGTCATGACATAAAGGGTGAAGTGAGAATTCCGATGAAGCCGCCAAAGAGCTGTGGAATCAGGATTATGCAGCTGATGAGTAGGATCGGAAAACCAGGAGGGTGATACATCATGCGATGACTCAGTCCCCAGTGACAGAATCGGGGCACTCCCTCACCTCAGTTGGCGCTATCAGCAACGTTTGAACCTCGGGAACCTTCCACTCAACCACCCACTCCCTCCCCCCAAATATAATTCCCTGTCCTTTGACTCAGGAGCAGGCATCTACTCTGCTTCATCTCTGATGCCAGATCCTTCTGAAGTTCTGATGTGCTAATCTGGGTCAAGAAACCCCGTCTTCTGAGGGACTAACCTGGCTGTTCTCATAGCCATTTCTGACCCATGTGCTTGGAGATCTGCTCTGGCCCAAAGATTCGTAGGCAGAGTTGCAGTGGGAACATCTGAGAACTGGAGGAGGCTTGTAAGCACTTCTGCTCCCCAGTGCCTCTTGGGTCTGCCACTGGGTTTGGGTTTGGTGGGTTTTGCCACCAAGGTTTTGTTGCTGGCATATAAAACTCTGAACTTGGGACCAGGTTACCTGGCGATCGCCTTCCCGATATAGGCCCATTTGATCACTACAATCATGAGAGGAGAACTTGCTACCTGCTCTGCAACCAGAAGCAGGCTTTCTCTGTGGTGGCACCCACTTTGTTGAATGCCCTCTCCCTTGGCATGTAGGAGGTACCAACTGTGACATGTTTTAGCCACCAGTTAAAGACCTACCTTTTCACCCAGGCCTTCCCTGACTGATTGCACTGCCCAGTTTGTTGATGATTAACTCTCTGATGACAATGTTGTAGTTGAGGTGGTTTATCTTTCAACTTTAAGGGTGCAATCCTATGCATGTGTAGACTTATTCTTTAAGTCCTACAACTCCTACATGGCTGGCTGGGGAATGCTGGGATTTGTAGGACTTTTTTTCTGTCTAAAAATGCATAAAATTGTACCCTAAGTGTTCTTAACCACGACTTTTTGTATTTTCTGTTTTTAAGTGTGGTTGCATTGTATTTTACATTTTTATGTTGTAAATCGCTTCAAGAGATCTTCTGAGATATAATCAAGTGGTATATAAATGGATGGATGGATGGATGGATGGATGGATGGATTGACTAAATAATAAATAAGATTGAGAGAGACATCAGCAGCTTGGGTGAGGGAACTTTCACCCTACGCGGGACTAGTATCTGGCAGAGACGTTAGTCCTAGAGATTCAGAAGCAGAGTAGCAATCAGAATACCTGGGGTCTGGCGGAAAACCTGTATACAACTTTGCCCTTCCCCGATAATGCATGTCTGTTTTGTTGTATTGTAAATGTATCATCAATTGTCTCACAAATGTTTATTTGTAAGCAACGTATAAAAAGGGAGGTACATGAGATTAATTTGTTGGCAAATTATGCAAATATGTCCCGTTCACAATCCTGCATGCAAGCAGAAGCAATTTATTTTTCAAGAAATGAAACATTTCTTGAAATTTCTTGAAAAAACATTCAAAAATGTTTTTTAAAAGAGAAAAATCTGCACTTTGACATGCACATTTTCACACCCGGGGGGGGGGGGGTGTTAAGTGTGTACTTTTGAAAAATATGCACAGAAATGTGCAGTTTTCCTGTTCAAATCAGCCAAAAATCAGGTTGAAAATGAAAATGGGAGTGAGCCAAAACGAGCTGTGAAATTATTTTCAGAGAATTTAGGTGAACTCAAAAATTGCTGGTTCTCCCATCCCTAGCTATAAATACTTCAAAAACATACTGGCCAGTTCTGTGGTGTCAGCACAGTTTTACAACTCTAAAAAAAGATTTGCAGGATTGGTTTTTATTATTATTTTATTAGATGTAGGATGAATGTGCAAATGTACACGTGGCACTTCAGAACAAAACAAAAAAAGCCACAGCCAGCCTCCCTGAAGCACAGGCGGAGGGGCAGGGTGATGGCTGAAGCTATGTTTGTTCTGTTGGTTTGTATGTCCGCCATGTGAAGCCGGGAGGAGCCCGGCTCGCACCACAGGTGACGAATCTGCTGTAACTTCTTTCTTTTATTTTTAACACCCTGCCTGCCTACCTTTGCCCCGTGCCGCCGGTCCCAATGTTATGATGTTGTGAGGTAACCAAAGTCCCAGTTTGGAAATGCATAATGAGGACGGGGGACGGCAGCCAATTTGTCTGTTTGGTGGCATGCGATAACTCTCATGTGCATATAATTTCCGATGTCGTTGCACCATCCTGCTCTGGAAATGTGGAAGGATCACTAGGTGGCCTTATGCAAGATCCGATTTCACAGCCTCAGCCACCCGTCTGCAAGGCAGGGATGTTACTACGGCGTTGACTTACCCTGCAGGACTGTTGCAAAGGTTACAGCAATAATGTCAACCAAGTGCTTTGAATACTCTAAAGCTGCAATCCTATTCTCATTTTCCTGGGAGTAAGCCACATTTTCCTGGGAGTAAGCCACATGGAACACAGCGAGGCTTATTGCTGAGTAAATACGCATAGGGATGCCCTGTAGAGTGCTATATTAATTCTAAGCATCTTTATCTATTAGCCATTAATATTCTTTGGCTTTCACCTAAGCAGCTGGTACTTTGCTTCACACAGTTGCTACCATATTAACCATCGTAGGGTAGAAGGGTGGATTCACACATGCATGTTATTTGTTGTTATGCTGCCTGTTGCTGAACGAATGATATCTATGTATCTCTGAAGGTGTGGAACGTTGTGCTTTGTGGAGATGCGAGGTGATATGAAGGCCTCTGTGCTTGATTGGTGATGGCTTCTTCACACCACTTGATGCTGTTGTCATGGAGCAACGGACATCCATGTGTGAATTCTCCCAAAGCAGGAGACTGATTCATTTATTAGGCCGGCTTCTGCTGAATTTCCCAAATGGACGCCTTTGATTTCTCAGAACATTGGTGCTTCCTTCCCCCGGATGCTGTTCCTGTTTTGTGAAATGAAGATCCCCAAATAGAGACAACGTATCTGACACAATCTTTCTCTTTTTCAGCTCTGCAGTCAAACCTTCTGTCCTTTCCTCAGCAGCAGAGCGGGCTTCTCCTTCCACAACATGGACACAGCTTAGCATCTCAGGTACCTCCAGCTTGGCTGATGTCTCATCAGCTGTCAAATACTATATGCTATTGCATGTAATTATCAACATTGGCAAATACTAACCCCCACTGCATGCTTGCTACCCATGCTATTATATGCTAAAGATCCCATTGCATGTCATCTGTCAAATGCTATAACATACTAAATCCCATTGCATATCAGCTATGCTATCAGTTTCTGTCAAATACTAAATCCCTTTACATGCCAGCGATGAAATCCTGACAAACATCAAGTGTTAACTATTGAAATCAAGCATAGGATATCAAATACCAAATATCAAATATTCAGCAATTATTTGAGCATTTGGGGGAAATGCTCTGGAGAAAATGTTCTGACAAATAACAGCCTAACATTGGTTAAGCATTGTACTATTAATGTAGAATAAGAGAATTCCATGCTTACAGCTTAGTGGAGATTTATATGAATCCTCTCCATTGTAGAAAGCTTTCTTCACATACACATCCAGGTAAGGGCTGAGCTGGAATTGGTTTTCTAGTTGCAAAGTCGGTGCTCACACACACACACACACACTTTGAGGCTTTCTACATGAGGCTTTTATTGTGCGCTCATGATTCCTCACTCATGGTAGTTTGCCAGTTCTTTACCTGACGTCATCATCTTCCGGGGCCCCTTCCATGCTTAGCAACCATTATCGTGGGTTTGGGTTTTTTCCTAATGAGGAAAGTCTAGTTTGTTTGTTTTTTCTGAATGGCATTATAGAAACCTAGTATAATTGCGCAATTCCACTATACCACAGCACCACCTAGTGGTTGTGTAATGGAACACATAGAAAGGAAGAGAGAGATAAGCCCTGGGGGGAAAAAACATGTGTAAAGGAGCCAATCTTAATCCTGCAAAGAATATGAAAGAAGATGCCTCAGTAAAGGTGTGGGTTAAAAGTCTTATGTAGAAAGGCCCTTAAACACACCATCTCCTCTCCTGCAGTTCAAAGGGGTTCAGTCCCAGCAAGGTGGTAACTTGCTGTTATTCTGGATGTCTCGATCAGCTCTCAATGTGTGTGAACAGAACATTGAACTAGATGGACCTTGGTCAGATCCAGCATGGCTCTTCTTATGTTCTTAATGTGGAACAGGGATGGCTTAAAGAACAACTTTAGCATACTCAGTCCTGCTTGGCATGGACTTTTTCCATCATATATACCAGCCTTTCCCAATCTGGTACCCTCCTGGTGTTTTGGACTACATTTCCCATTGGCCCAAGCCAGCATGGCCAATGGTCAGTGGTGATGGGACTTGTAGTCCAGAATATCTGGAGGGCACCAGGTTGAGGAAAGCTGGTATGTACTAATAGCAAACTCATTCTCCAAGCACCAATCCCTCTGTAGCCAAAATGGTGCCATCCACACACAAAAGAGAGGCAGCAACAACTTTGGGAGAACACCTTTTAAAAAAAAAAATCAACCCTGAATCCAGCTGTGCAGTATTTTTTCTAGACTGATGATCACAGAACATAGGTGTGTCATTTGACCTGTACCTTTAGACCCCACGATTCCTCCTTAAGAGCAGAGCATGGCGTTGCAGTGCCCTTGCAGCTTCTGCATCATGACAATTCCCCCACGGCTTGTGTTTCTCACAGGCACTGGGACGTCCCGGGCACCCTGGGTCATCACTGGAGCCCCACCTGGAGGTCCCTCAGCATTTACAAGTTGCCAAACACTTGCCCTCCTCGGTGGTAACGGATGAAGCTAACGACCTAGAGGAGCTGGAAAAATTTGCCAAGACTTTCAAGCAGAGGCGAATCAAGCTTGGATTCACCCAGGTGAGGAACACCTCCTTCAGGCTGCAATCTCAAACGGTGCTTCACCCACAGGAAAGAGCTTTCTCTACCTGGTGCACTGCAGTGTCACACCCAGTCTCATAAAGTAAAGAAGAACTGAGTCTTGGCAGTTGCAGCTAGGCATGCAGGAGGCAGGAACATCTCTCCTACCCACCTCCTAAAGGTGCTAACCCTTCTTTACACCTGGTCACCAGAGTTTATTGTATACACACACACACACACACTACATCAGCAGCAAACATATCTCCTCCAGTCTATGAACATCTTCCCTCCAGGATGTTTTCTTGGAGGAAAGAAAGAGAACTGGATGGAAGACAGGTACTAGGGTGTAGCATCATTGTGCTCCTGCTACAGGCTGACAGGAGCCCCAGTGCCAACCCTTGGAGATGCCTGACCCTGCTGCTCTCCCTCCCAGCAATTGCTGTGCTTGGTCACCTGCCCCCCAGGAGTGCGATAAGAGTATGGACCAGGAACATCTTCCTCCACTCACCTTGCCCTCTCCCTCAGGGTGGTGATGTGGATGGACCAGGAACATCTTCCTCCACTCACCTTGCCCTCTCCCTCAGGGTGGTGATGTGGATGGACCAGGAACATCTTCCTCCACTCACCTTGCCCTCTCCCTCAGGGTGGTGATGTGGATGGACCAGGAGCATCTTCCTCCACTCACCTTGCCCTCTCCCTCAGGGTGGTGATGTGGATGGACCAGGAGCATCTTCCTCCACTCACCTTGCCCTCTCCCTCAGGGTGGTGATGTGGATGGACCAGGAGCATCTTCCTCCACTCACCTTGCCCTCTCCCTCAGGGTGGTGATGTGGATGGACCAGGAGCATCTTCCTCCACTCACCTTGCCCTCTCCCTCAGGGTGGTGATGTGGATGGACCAGGAACATCTTCCTCCACTCACCTTGCCCTCTGCCTCAGGGTGGTGTTGTGGATGGACCAGGAGCATCTTCCTCCACTCACCTTGCCCTCTCCCTCAGGGTGGTGTTGTGGATGGACCAGGAACACCTTCCTCCACTCACCTCTCCCTCTCCCTCAGGGTGGTGATGTGGGTGGACCAGGAACACCTTCCTCTACTCACCTCTCCCTCTCCCTCAGGGTGGTGATGTGGGTGGACCAGGAACATCTTCCTCCACTCACCTTGCCCTCTCCCTCAGGGTGGTGTTGTGGATGGACCAGGAACATCTTCCTCCACTCACCTCACCCTCTCCCTCAGGGTGGTGATGTGGATGGACCAGGAGCATCTTCCTCCACTCACCTTGCCCTCTCCCTCAGGGTGGTGATGTGGATGGACCAGGAGCATCTTCCTCCACTCACCTTACCCTCTCCCTCAGGGTGGTGATGTGGATGGACCAGGAACATCTTCCTCCACTCACCTTGCCCTCTCCCTCAGGGTGGTGTTGTGGATGGACCAGGAACACCTTCCTCTACTCACCTCTCCCTCTCCCTCAGGGTGGTGATGTGGGTGGACCAGGAGCATCTTCCTCTACTCACCTCTCCCTCTCCCTCAGGGTGGTGATGTGGGTGGACCAGGAACACCTTCCTCTACTCACCTCTCCCTCTCCCTCAGGGTCGTGATGTGGGTGGACCAGGAGCATCTTCCTCCACTCACCTCTCCCTCTCCCTCAGGGTGGTGATGTGGGTGGACCAGGAACACCTTCCTCAACTCACCTTGCCCTCCCCCTCAGGGTGGTGTTGTGGATGGACCAGGAGCATCTTCCTCCACTCACTTCTCCCTCTCCCTCAGGGTGGTGTTGTGGATTGAGCTCAAAGGGAGAGGGCAAGCAAATGTGCCATTGCATGACAGCATCAAATATGAGTGGAGCTCACTCAGGGAGGGGCCGATTGTCAACATACTTCTCAACAGCTCCCCAAAACCCTTGGACGGGAGGGAAAATGACAGAGAAAGAAAGGACAAATAGAAGAGACAGAAAGGGAAGATGAAAAATAGAGGTATCTTGCAAGGACTGGGAGATAATATTGGCATATTATACTGTTATTGTGCTATGCAGCTATGAAAATGAGAAGGAAATAGCATTCATCATTATTTTCTTTTCAAGAAACAACTTGCCTCCTCATTAACCTCCACATGCTCAAGTCCAGTTGCAGAGACATTTAGTTCCCATTGGACAATGTTTTGAAGGGGGTTGCCACTGCACAAATACTGTCCACCTGCACATTATGGGGGGGACCCCTCTGCTCTGGTAATTCTGATAGTTCTATGGGATCTACGAGCCATGCAAATCCCAGAACCCCAAGAACATCAGGTGAGATGGTCAGAACCAAGCTTCTTGGACATGGAGCTGAGGGCTCTCAGTGTTGGAAAGGACAGTGGAGGAAAGTGAATGGCATTGCCAGTCTGCCAGTGAATCTGGGACTGGTGGGAAGAGAGGTGGGATTGGGAACAAGTCCTCCACAGCAACTTTGCCATTGTTTGACCCCTTCTGTTTCCCGCAGGGTGACGTGGGACTGGCCATGGGGAAACTTTATGGAAATGACTTCAGCCAGACCACCATTTCCCGCTTTGAGGCCCTCAATCTGAGCTTCAAGAACATGTGCAAGCTCAAACCACTGCTGGAGAAGTGGCTGAGTGATGCAGGTAGGATCAGGTTTCAGGATAAATAGTGATGTACATTTCCCCCCTCTGTACCCATGTGTGTTTGTTTGTGTTTCTTTCTCTCCCCCTGCCCCCCTCCCATGTTTCCAGAAAAAAACTGAATTCAACATCTGTATATCCATACGCATCCAGAATTTTTCTGGCAGGTTTCCAAAGCCCTAGATTGAGTGGGATCCAATTCTCACTTGTTTTCTAATTAGCCAAAAATACTTGGACTGAAATATTTGAATCAAAATTATATTAAAGGGTGCTGCAATCAGGCTGCATACCTGGGAGTAAGCCCCATTGAAACAAAGTGGGACTTGCTTCTGAGTGAACATGTATAGGATTGCACAATTAGTGTGGTTCAATAATATATTCAGAGATTTCAAAGCTTTAGTTGTACATTAATTTCATTGAAGTGCTTCTAAATATTTCAACACAGGACAACTCAAAATGCCTACATTTCCCCTTATGTCAGGGGTGGACATCTTGTGCCCCTCCAGATGTTTTGACCTACAATTCTCATCAAACCTTCCCATTGCCTATGCTATCTAAACATCAGGTGGGCTACAAGTTGTCCTCCCCTGCCTTACATTGGGCTTTTCTACATGAGACATTTATTGTATGCTCATCATTCCCTACCCATGGGTGTTTACAGGTTCTTTAAATGGCATTGTGACCCTCCAGTTTCACTTCTGTTTTTAACCAGCCATTTCAGTGAGTGTTTTTAGAGCAGGGAAAATGTAGCATTTAATTGTGAAAGATTTCCTCTTGTGTGTTTGCGCTATTCCACTGTACCATAGTGCCACCTAGAGGTGACATTGCAGAAAAGCAGGAAAGCAAACGCTCCTCATGTAAGTGCTCCAATCTCAATTCCTCAACGAAACCAAAAGGAGATACAGTGGATTAACAACTGATTAACAGCATTGTGTAGAAAAGCTCATTGTTTAAAAATTTAAGAAAAAAACGAAAGCACTGAAAACTGTTAATATACATTTTTAGCAAGCTGTAAGTGTGTATAGACAGACAGAGAGACACTGGGTTACTCTTCTGCAATTTGGGATTTGCAGGAGTTGCTCTTTTTTCCAGGTTTTGGTTTGGTTTTATAGACTTTATATAATTTTATTGGCTTTGCTGTTTCAACATGTGTTGTGGGCTGAAGTCTCCTAGGACAAAGGAGGGAGTTAAATCCTACCTCTCTGAGATTTTCAAGCTTTGGCAGGTATATAAATTGATGCTGTGGTTTTGCTGAAAGAGATATGAATATTTATGAATTGTACCATAGCATTGGCCACAAGGAACACTCAACAGTGGCCACAAGACTGGAAAAGGTCAGTTTAAATTCCAATTCCAAAGAAGGGCAATGTTCAAACTACCATACAATTGCGCTCAATTCACATGCCAGCAAGGTTATGCTCAAAATCCCACAAGCTAGGCTTCAGCAGTATGTGAACCGAGAACTACCGGAAGTACAAGCTGGGTTCCGAAGAGGCAGAGGAACTAGAGATCAAATCGCCAACATTCGCTGGATCATGGAGAAAGCAAGAGAATTCCAGAAAAATGTCTATTTCTGCTTCATTGACTACGCTAAAGCCTTTGATTGTGTGGATCACAACAAACTGTGGCAATTCTTAAAGAGATGGGAGTAATAGACCGCCTTACCTGTCTCCTGAGAAACCTGTATGAGAGTCAAGAAGCAACAGTAAGAACCGGACATGGAACAACTGATTGGTTCCAAATTGGGAAAGGAGTACGACAAGGCTGTATATTGTCGCCCCGCTTATTTAATTTATATGCAGAGTACATCATGAGAAATGCCACGTTGGATGAATCACAGGTCGGAATTAAGATTGCCGGGAGAATTATCAACCACCTCAGATACGCGGACGATACCACCCTAATGGCAGAAAGCAAAGAGGATCTAAAGAGCCTCTTGTCAAGGGTGAAAGTGGAGAGTGCAAAAGCTGGTTTGAAACTCAGCATTAACAAAATGAAGATTATGGCACTGGCCCCATCACTTCCTGGCATATAGAAGGGGAAGAAATGGAAGCAGTGACAGATTTTATTTTCTTGGGCTCCCAGATCACTGCAGACGGTGACTGTAGCCATGAAATTAAAAGAGGCTTGCTCCTTGGGAGGAAAGCTATGGCAAACCTAGACAGCATAGTAAGAAGCAGAGACATCACCTTGCCGACAAAGGTTTGTATAATCAGAGCTATGGTTTTCCCAGTAGCAATGTATGGCTGTGAGAGCTGGACTATAAGGAAGGCTGAGCGCCGAAGAATCGATGCTTTCGAACTGTGGTGCTGGAGAAGACTCTTATGAGACCCCTGGACTGCAAGGAGGTCAAATCAGTCCATCCTAAAGGAAATCAACCCTGACTACTCATTGGAACGACAAATACTGAAGCTGAAGCTCAAATATTTTGGCCACCTAATGCGAAGAGTATAGTCACTGGAAAAGACCCTGATGCTGGGAAAGATTGAAGGCAAAAGGAGAAGGGGATGGCAGAGGATGAGATGGCTAGATAGCATCACCGATGCAATGAATGTGAACTTGAGCACACTCCGGGAGAGAGTGCAGGACAGGAAGGCCTGGCGTACTGTGGTCCATGGGGTCACGAAGAGTCGGACACGACTTAACAACTGAACAACAACAACAACAACAACAATTGGCCACAAGGGGGCAATAGAGTGAGCTATGCTCTCCAAATAGTGAGAGTAAATAAATATGTTTATCATGATTAGCCAGGAAATTGTAAGGTCATATACCCATTTTCAGGTTCACCAGAGATCTTCTTCAGGTTGGATGTCAAACAAAAAAAATGAAAACAGAACAACAGAGGGGGTGGGTGAGATGTTGATGCTGGGCACAATGAAAGATGCCTTGTGTGTTTAATGTACGGAAGAGGTGTTTCCCAGCCTTTGAGTACTTCCAGAATGAGGCTTTGCTTGTGCAATCACCCTGCGTTGTTCACAAAATTTTACATAGGGTCCAGACAACACTGCCTTCAATTTGTAGCTCTTCCATGTTTTCCTGCCACTACTTCTACTTTTTTTTTCTTACCAGAAAAAAAATAATTAAGGAAGAAAAGTGCTAGGACCCCTCTGCGAGGAAGCACCATTAGTTTGTTAGTTCATTCGTTTGTTCGTTTGTTCATTCGTTAGTTTAGACCGCGCCTGATGCAGAAAGATTTCAGATTGTTGTGGTGAGACATGCAGAGACAAAGATGCAATGGCTGTTCTTCCTTTGAAAATCTAAAAGACGTTAAAAGTCTTTCTAGGACACAAATCAAACTTCACTGGTCCCTTGTAAGCCTGAGAGCAGAAGGACAGAGAAATACAGAGAAATATATTGGCAAAGCTGGAGATTGATTTTTAGACAATGCTCCAGGTATAGCATCAAGAGAAAGCTGAATTAGGTAGTATTACCTAGTGGTGTGAAAGCGTGTGTTCCTCTGTCTCTCTCTCCTGCCCCACCCCCCCTTAACCAAAGCCCCATTGCTGTGGATTGTAGAAAGCCTGGACAGCAGGTCTTGATGGCCATCTTTCTCTCAGCTTACCATTTCATTTGGAAAGTTATGTAGCATGTGTTGGAAGAATGATGGGGAAATTAATTTACTCTTCAGGAATTTTCAAACTTTCTGCCTCCAGGGAACACCTTTCCACGACTGCTCACTGCAAAGGATTCTGGGGAAGTTCTAGAACAACCTTCCCCAACATAGCACCCACTAGATGATGTTCTGGAGCACATACACAATTTATGCAGGGATTGGCTGGCCCTTTGGGCCCCACCATGGTCCTATGAATCCTTCTGCGATGGCCACCGGCTCAGATGGCTTTAAAGGGGGATTAGGGAAATTCCTGGAGGGTAAGTCTATCAAAGGCTACTCCTCATGATTGCTATATGTTACCTCCAGTATCGGAGGCGCTGTGCCTCTGAATACCATTTGCTGGGGAACACAAGCAAGGAGGGTGCTGTTGCATTCCTGTCTTATCATGGGCTTCCCACTGGGGCATCTGGAGGTTGGCCACTGTGCAAACAGACAGGGAGCTTCTTCACATGGAGCTTTTATCCTGCTACTGAGCTTGCTCACTCACAGAAGTTTGCAGGCCTTTAGATGACACCGTGAACCTCCAGGGCACCTCCTGCACTAAATGACCTTTATTCCCTTTTTAAATAGATCAGAGATAATGAGGTATCAAATTACCCCTTGTGTTCTGCTTGAGTTCCCTCCGTGAAAAAGGAAAAGCCGCAAGAAGAGGAGCTAGACCAATGAAACATGTGGAAGACTCAGAGAAAGGGGAGGAGGAGGGGGAAAGGGGAGTGGGGAAAGGAAGCGCGTGTAAAGGGAATCCATTCTGAGCCTGCATTTAAAACAGAAGCTGAATGCCCCATTTTTAATGTGGGATTTTAGGCTGGTGTAGAGATGCTAAGGGAGGCCTTTGGTCTGATCCAGCATGGTCCCACTTCTGTTCTTATGAGAGTGCTTTGAGATCTTTATTTCCCCAGCTGTTGCTGCCATAATCCTCAGCCAAATCAATATGTCATTTTTGAGTTTATATTTTGCCTCTCTCTCTCTCCCCTGTCCACCCCCCCAATAGAATCTTCCCCTCTGGACTCTGCTGTGAGCACGCCCAGTTCCTACCCATCCGTGAGTGAGATGTTTGGACGCAAGAGAAAGAAACGCACCAGCATTGAGACCAACATCCGCTCCACGCTGGAGAAACGGTTCCAAGACGTAAGAGAAGCAACCCACTCACGGAGAGGAAGGGGAGAATGTCACAGCAGCCATGCTCAAACAAACTGCTGCAGACTAAATTTGGAGAGGGACTCTTATTTGTTGACAAGAGTGCATATGAATAGGGAGGGTCTAGTGGTCATGGAAGCTTGAAGTGGAGCAGGCAGGCAGAGATACTCAACACAAGGCTATGGAGCTGGCCAAGTAAAGCCAGAGTCTGACTTGTTGCCCAGGCAAAGCCTCCAGGCTGACCCAGAAGCATTTCTAGCCCTGCCAGATTGGGGATAACTAGAGGGCTGGCAGAGGAGAAAGCAGGAGCCATGCTGAGACTTAGAAGCCCTGCCTCTTTCCTCCTCCGTTCTGCAGCCTCACCTGGCTCTCCCCAAGGGGCACCAGTCTGACCAGCAGAAGGCTCCTGGTTTAAGATAAGCCCCTTTTTCTCAACTGGCCATGGGCTGCCTGAGCAAGCACCATCGTTCAGTTCAACAGGGCTTGTGCACCATGGTAATCGGTTTTTTGGTCTCTGGCTGATGGGTATCAACCTAGGTTAGGTCATTCCAGGTCCACCACCAGCACCGCTTGATTTTGGGCTTCTCCACACTGAGGCTTTTTGTCCTACAATTTTACTGGGGCTTCTGCTTCCAAATTCTTTGCAAGATTAGGGTCAGCGCTTTACATGAGCTTCCCTCCCCCCACCTTTTCCGCCCCATTTATCTGCGAGACCTATATGTTTCATTATACAGCCACTAGATGGAGCTATTGTTCTATAGCACCATGCTCTCTTTTCACATGCAAATTCAGGCTGACTGAAAGCGGATCTTTTTGTTAGCTCATTATTTCCGATTCAAATAAAGCCATGGAAATGCTCGGAAAACACTAGAGAGGTGCTGGAGGTTGATGACGTCATGTAAAGGACCCGCAAATTTCCGTGCATAACCAATCTCAATTGCAAGATAGAAGCCCTGTGTGGAGAAATCCTATGCTTTTGTTTGTTGTTGCTATTGTATAAGGTGAGAAAGAGAACAATCTATCTTTGATTGGTGAGCAACTTGGGGGTGGGGGAGAGAGACAGCCATATATTAAATTTGAAAGTGGGTCCCACTGGTACAGGTTTAGGTTAAAAGGTAGGTCGTTGGCTGGAGACAACTGATTCAGAGGAAGGGGCTGCCGTTTGGAGTTTGGGGAACCCAAATGCCTTTGACTGGCCCTGCTCACAGAGGTATCCCCCCAAAAGTTCCACAAATAATAATTAAGTCATCTTCATGTCCATGCCATTTGTAAAGGTACAGAGGGCTTTGGAATCCTTCTGTCATGCACTGAGGATGCCAGCTCAATTGTTCCATGTGCATGCACTCCCAAGATGACTTCCAGAGGTAATCTCTTGAGCACCAGATGCATGGGTCAGATGAAGCCTGCAGAGTGCTCGTGTCGGCCTTTGAGCATGCTGCACTGTTGGACTGGCCATGTTCATCTCAGCCTTTCTCTCCACAGAACCCCAAGCCCAGCTCAGAGGAGATCTCCATGATTGCTGAACAGCTATCCATGGAAAAGGAAGTGGTCCGGGTTTGGTTCTGCAACCGGCGCCAGAAAGAGAAGCGCATCAGCTGCCCAATGCCCTCCCCCATGAAATCACCCCTCTACAATTCCAGACTGGTAAGAGTTGCTCTTCGACATGGGACAGACCCATGCCTCTTTCTTTCTACGTGAGACAATAACCAAAGATGGAATGAACTGAGAGAGGGCATAGCTCAGCGCTGAAGTGCATGCTTTATATGCACAAGATTGCCAGGTCAGTCCCTGGCATCTCCTGTTAAAAGGATCTCCAGAAGCAGGTGATGGGAAGTAGGTTGTGTGAATGGCCCAACAGGACTGTTGTGTTTTGTTGTTTGTTTGCTTGTTTGTTTGTTTGTTTGTTTGTTTAAGACAGTTGGCCGGAATTGGATTCTGTCTGGTCCTTGCTTCATGGTGGGTGAAGAATGGTTGTGTGAACATACCCCAACATTAAATACAGCTGTTGCTAGGGTAGAGCATTTATTTATTTATTTATTTATTTATTTATTTATTTTATTGCATTTCTACCCCGCCTTTTTTCCTCTCGCAAGGAACCCAAGGCGGCTTACATTATCCTCCTCCTCTCCATTTTATCCTCACAACAACAACCCTGTGAGGTGGGTTGGGCTGAGAGTCTGTGACTGGCCCAAAGTCACCCAGTGAGCTTCCATGGACGAGTGGGGACTAGAACCCGGATCTCCCAGCTCCTAGTCCAACACTCTCGCCACAACACCACACATGCCAGCTATTATTAAAGGAATGTGATGGCACAGATCAAAACATAAGAGCCTGTGCAGCATTGTGGCTAACAGGAAACAGTGCACCACCAGGTCCTTGATTCAAATCTTACTTAGTGGCCTTGGGTAAACTACAGTCTCTCTCAGCCTCTGCTTTCCCATCTTCCTATCTGTAACATGGGGGTAATGCTGCTGACTTACCTTACAGGATTGTTGTAAGGGTTACTGAGGGTTAGGATTACTAAAGAAATGCTTATCATAATTAAACTGATGATTAAAAGGCCACTATCCAACTGAAACTGTGATGGAGAACATCAGTCAGAAGAGTGTGTGCCAATTTCCCAAGATGCTCCAGGGGTAACGCCATCACCGGGGCCTGACATGGCACTGTGTTTTTTCTGTCATCCAAATCTTGGGCCCCCAGCAGCAAGGGTGCTGAGTCAGTGGCAGGGAGAGCGTCTTTCCCCTGACTCTGACCCATCGGTCCTGAGTCAGTGAGGAGAGCACCCTCTAGTGACTCATCATATACTGACTCTTGCAAGAAAACTTCTCTCTTGGCATGGGCTCTGGCTGCCGAGCAATCAAATCTAAACAAGCTGTCCCCCCAAGGGCACCGTGACCAACAGCAGCAGCAGGTCAAGAGAAAAAGGGAGTTCTTGATCAATACTAGCTATGCTGCAGATGGATTAAACTGACCTTCCGGGTGCTGTAAAATTTTTATTAATGTACTGTGTTTTTCTTCTAGCATTTAAATGTTACACCCCAGCTTTCAAGAATAAAATTCAAGGCAACTACCAATACTTTTAAAAAAAAATTAAAACCAATACATTAGCAACCTAGAATAACCCAGGAGCCAGTGTGGTGTAGTGGTTAGAGTGTTGGACTGCGATTGGGGAGACCCGGGTTCGAGACTCCCCTTGGCCATGAAGCTCACTGGGTGACTTTGGGAAGGTCATTGACTCTCAGTCTAACCTATTTTGCAGGGTTGTTGTGAGGATAAAATGGAGAGAAGGATGACCATGTAAGCCACCTTGGGTTCCTTGCAAGAGGACAAAAGGTGGGATATAAATGTAATAAAAAATAAACCACAAATGAAATACACAGCTTGGGGCCACAATACTTAGCAGAGCATCTCTCCAAGTATGAGTTTCCCCACATGCTACGCTCATCATCTGAGGCCCTCCTCCAAGTGTCTCCTCTGAATGAGGCTCAGAGGATGGCAACAAGGGAGAGGGCCTTCTCGGTGGTGACCCCACAATTGTGCAACTCTCTCCCCAGTGTGGCCTGCCTGGTGCCAACAGTGTCATCTTTTTGGCACTAGGTTAAGACTTTCCTCTACTCCCAGGCATTTGATGGTGTATGATATACATAAATATAACAATTTTAAACCATCTCCAATAATTCCCAGGAGCCATTAAAAACCTTTTTAATGGCTCCTGGGAATTATTGGAGATGGTTTAAAATTGTTATATTTATGTACGTTGGACATAAGAACAGCCATGCTGGATCAGACAAAGGGTTCATCTAGTCCAGCATTCTGTTCACACAGTGGGGATGGGATGACCCCAGGTTCTAGCATTTTGAGAGAGAGAGACAAATGTCTCTCTATCCACATTCTCCACACCATATATAATTTTGGACACCTCTATCATGTCTCCCCTATCATGACCCTCCTTTTTTCCAAGCTAAACAATCCCAGCTGTTGGTTGGTTTTAAGCAAAGTTTTAATATAAAGCATTGGTTTTATATTATGGTACTATATTGTATTTTTACGGGTTTGATCTTTGTCAGATGCCCAGAGATGTAATAATATATTTTTAAAGTATTGTCAAAATTATTATTATTAAAAACAACAGCAACAACAGAGCAACCCCACAAGAGTTAAACAGCAGCACACAAAGGGCAGTATCCTGTTCAACACTGTGGTTAGCATAAATTCCATTGCGCTGGCATGAGCAACCTCCAGCACAACTCCAATAGCACTTGCTGGCGGGTGGGGCTTCCCCAGAAAACCCATCCTGCTAGCAAACTCTATTGTCATGTCTGTCTGGGAAAGGTTGGGAGTTGTAGGACGTTTTAAACAGACATAGGATTGTGACCTTAGATTTCTTGTAAGGACATTCAGATGCACAACCCAAACTTGTATGTGTTTACTCAGATGTAAACTCCACTGATTACAATGGCACTTGCTCCCAAATATGTGCAGATAGGATTGCAGCCTATGGCAAACACACACACACACACACACACACACACGTAGAGGAACATCGGAAGCTGCCTTATGCTGAGTCAGACCGTCGGTTCATCTAGCCCAGTACTGTCGACACTGACTGTGCTCTCGAGGTTTTCAGGCAGGATTCATCCCTCACCCTACCTAGAGAAGCCGGGGATCGAACCCGGGACCTTCTGCATGCAAAGCAGGGGCTCTGTCACACTAGGGTGGGAGGTATTAATTTCAGCACCAGTAGAGCATCAATAATTCCAACTTACTAGAGAGAGCAGTCACCCAAGTGAATAAATCTTAACTGATTTGTCACATGAGTTTCTGTCGATTAATCAATTAATGATCAATTAAATTGGTATACAGTTGCATATGAGTAAAAACAGTACTTATGAAGCCAAGGACATACTTGCTTTGGTTTTAGATGATGAATAGATGCGTCATCTTAGAAGAGGCATTCCCACCTGTGTGTGAATGCTTCTCTTCACGCAGTGCTTGGCATTTTCAATTTTTATAAGCAGATGTATTAAAGATCTTCTTCCTGTTTAATTGGATCACATTGTTAATCAGTCCAAAGTGTTTTTCCAATTGATGAATTTAGGGAGCAATCCTATGGCCGCTAGTCAGCGGCTAGATGGCCATAAGATAGGTTGGTTCCCGAGAACCAACCTCCACCTCCTCCTGTGCTGCCTCGTAGGCAGCAGGGAACGGCCCCGTGCTCCGCACTTGGAAGAGGAGCCCAGAGCAGCAAAGATGGGGCGTTCCTGGGGGTGTGCCAAGGCAGGGAAGTCAGAAATGCCAGTGCAACACAGCCTACGTGTCGTCTGGCTGCCCCTTCCTGCACTCCAAGGTCCATGGAAAGTGCAGAGGGGATGATCCCCTCCGTGCTTCTCCTGCCCTGCATTGGATAGGCAGTTGCCTTCGAGTTTGGAGGCGGCCGCCTACCCCAGTAGGATTGCACCCTTAACCAAATAATCAAGTGAATGTTGTAGCTGTATCTATCAGTGACAATATGTCTATTTTTGTACTGCTAAGATAGGCAAAGAGAACACGGAGGTGTCAGCTGACGAGCAGGAGCTTTCCTTTGTATGAATTAAGGCTGGTGTCCAACACACCTCAGATGCTGATCTCTGACTTCAGTTTCAAAGAAGATCTCAGGGAGTGCCTTCCAGTGGCTTAAGGCAAAACGGGGTGGGGCGAAAATACCTAAACTACCAGCATAAGAACATCAGAAGAGCCCTGCTGGATCAGACCAAGGCTGAATCTACACACAGCAGTTATACCGTTATCATACCATTATCATAACTGTTGGTGCCCAATGGCGTCATGTGTACCAATAGTTATGATAACGGTATGATAATGGTATAAGTGCTATGTGTAGATTCAGCCCAAGAGTCCATCTAGTCCAGCATTCTGTTGCACAGCAGCCAACCAGATGTCAACCAGGAACCCACAAGCAGAACCCAAGTGCATCAGCACCCTCTCACCCATGTTCCCCAGCAACTGGTGTACATAGGCATACTGCCTCTGATACTGGAGGTAGCACATAGCCATCAGGACTAGTACCAATCGATAGCCTTCTCCTGATCTCCTCCCGGAATTTGTCTAACCCCCTCTTAAAGCCATCCCAATTGGTGGCCATCACTACGTCTTGTAGCAAATTCTACAGTTTAACTCTGCGCTGTATGAAGAAGTCCTTTGAACTGCCCTGAATCTCCCACCCATCAGCTTCATGGGAGGACCCCACTGGGTTCTAGTATTATGCGGGGGTGGGGGAGCATGTCTCAGCTTATTGCTCTACCTGGCTGTAGTTAAGCCTGACGAGTGGCATTTCAACCGTTTGGAATGGGGAAAGTCTGTGTAAAAGCCAGGAAACCATCAAGGGACTGGTGGTTGGGGGAAAGGGGGTGGGGCCAGGAAAAGGAGCGAGGCCATCTGCGGAACCCGAAGAGTGCTGGATTTGGCCCTCAAGCCTGAGTGCCAACATCCCTGCTCTACAAACTTACTTGAGAATAAGGAAGTCACATTGGATTCAGTGGGACTTACTTCTGCAAATACATGCAAAAAGGATTGCCCTGCATGGCATAAAGAATTGCCCTGCACGGCATAAAGAATTGCCCTGCACTGCACCGCTGACCTAGCCCCAGGTTGTCACTTATTATTCCGAAGTGCCAGCCGTGTGACTGGGGCTGTACAATCCAAGACCAATCCCTTAACTCCTCCTCCCAAATGACCCTTGTTTTGTTTCTTCCCTCTTCCAGGTTTCTACCTCAGGATCTTTGGGTCCACTCTCTGTTACGCCTGTCCACAGCGCTATGCATGGTACAGGTATGTTGGGCTGGGAAGACATTTCTCCCTTTTTCCTTCCAATGTCATCGTTACAATGTGGGTGCTTTGACTTCAGTTATGACGTTGCACTTGGAGAACTCTGTTCCTTGATCCTTTGTCCACCAGTGTGTCTGAGCAGGCACCAAGCACCAGTTCCAAGAGCACGTCTTGAGTAGAATCAGTGGTTTAGTGGTAAATGTTGAAGACATGCTGGAGGTTATTGTGATAGCCCCATAGCCAGTGGAGGCTGGTGGCTCCAATGTCAGTGGGACGGTAAATCCTCTCGGGGTTGCAGTCAGAACCAGCCAGAATTCTAAAGGAGCTATCCGAGGTGCTGAACTCTTTTGGGGTGTAGGGTTCAGCACTTTGGATAGCTCCTTTAGAGTTCTGGCTGAAACTCAGAGTGGATTCACTGCCCCACTGACATAGACGCTGCCAGCCTCCACTACCCATAGCCACACCCAGGGCATCAAGGGAAGGCATGCTTGGGCATCTGCTGAGGCCCCACACCCCAGCAGGGGCCCAATAACTAAAGTCCCCAGCTCCTGCTCTGAAAAGGGTCCCAGAGCTGCACTCCACTGTTTTGCCAAAGGCAGAGAGGTTCTTTCTTGGATTCAGAGCAATGACTACACATGGGAGTAAGAGTCAGAAAGCTTTATTAACTATAGCAACCAGAGCATTACAGTTAAGCATAGGATGTTATAAAGCAAACCTGAGCAAGATACCTTACTCCTCCGTTCTGAGTTTGGAGCCCCAGATAACGACAGTGGAGAGACTCCCATCAGCCAACACACAGCACCTCCACGGTCCCGGTCTGTGCCAAAGCTCCCCTGCGTGACACTCTGGAGGGACTTACGTACTCAAAATCTCCTGTGGCTACATGCTGTCTTTTACGGCTCCCTAATCAATCGCACCTGCTGTGATGCTCTCATAATGTCTAGGCATCTTTTCATCTTACCCCCAAAATAGGTTAAATCAGCAGATGGACCGCAGGCAAAGGAATCCTCCCTGCCTTCCAAGGCCACAGCACCCTAACTTGTTTGAAGAACAAGGAGGCAGGGCAAGAAGCTAGAACGTTCTTAAAGAGGCCCAAGAGGCCTGGTTTTTAAGGTCTCATGGGAGGTTCAGGCATAAAAGAAGCAGCTGTAGCATGTCACACTGTCTCATCGATATTCAAAGGTCTTCCGGGGAACGTCCTCAACATCCACCCCATTCTGCCTCCACTATACCACAGAATAAATAATGTATCCCAGATGGCAGAGATTAAAAGAGATGCACTTTGTGAAGTCCCATGTATGTTGATGGTGTGGTCAGCATTCGGTCCCACTCTAGTACCACCTTCCTCAACTTGGTGCCCTCCAGATGTTTTGGACTTCAACCCCATCAGCCCCAGTCAGCTGATTTGGGAGCTGTCGTCCAAAACTTCCGAAGGTCACCCAGTTGGGGAAGGCTGCTCTCACATGACTAAGGAACAGAACCCTGGGGCCGCGCTACTCTGGGAAAAGTGGGAGGCCATGCAGAGGGGTGCAGGCTTGAGTCTCAATGACTGGAGTTTCCAAGGGCAGGGGTTTAGCTTTGGTGCCTCTTCATGCACCGGTTCACTTTCTCCCATAGAAGTGAATTGATGGCCTTCACTCTTGGGGTAAAGAGTCAAAATGTTGCAGTTGGTGCCAATGCTTCAGGGAGGGCACAACTTGCTCTCTGATTCTCCCACACTGGGTGGTTGAGCCCCCATGGGCAGGGAACCCAGAGGAGAGATCAGTGTATCTATCCATCTGGAGAGATTAATTGGCAAGCATCTTTACACATCATAATGACAGGAATTCATTATAAACTAGCAGTTTATAATCATCTATAACAAGAGGACAGAACCTCTTTCCACCCAAGGAAATCCCAGGAAGTACCAGTTCCCCTCTACTCAGCACTGGTTAGGCTTCATCTGGAGTACTGTGACCAGTTCTGGGCACCACATTTTAAGAAGGATGCAGACAAACTGGAGAGGGTTCAGAGGAGGGCAACAAAGATGAACAGGGGACTGGAAACAAAGCCCTATGAGGAGAGACTGAAAGAACTGGGCATGTTTAGCCTTGAGAAGAGAAGACTGAGGGGAGATAGGATAGTGCTCTTCAAGGACTTGAAAGGTTGTCCCAGAGAGGAAGGCCAGGATCTCTTCTCGATCATCCCAGAGTGCAGGACATGGAATAATAGGCTCAAGTGACAGGAAGCCAGATTCCAGCTGAACATCAGGACAAAATTCCTGACTGTTAGAGCAATACAACAATGGAACCCATTACCTCTGGAGGTGGTGGGCTCTCCCACACTGGAGGCCTTCAAGATGAGGCTGGACAGCCACCTGTCAGGGATGCTCTGACTTGGATTCCTGCATTGAGCAGGGGGTTGGACTCAATGGCCTTGTAGGCCCCTTCCAACCCTGCTGTTCTATGATTCTATGATTCAGTTTTGGAGAACCTCTTGGAGGCTGCATTCCTGCAGTGGGTGGAGCTGAAGCCAAAAGGAGCAGGGCCAAAATTACAAAAATACCTGCATACTTTAGCTTAAAGCTCTTACTGTTGATAATTAATCTGAGGTTATACTGCTCAGTTCCTAGAGAGAGAATAGGCAGGCAGAGGACTTTAGCAGAGAAGTGGCCAAAGAGCCTTGGAGAGGAGCAGGCAGGGAACTAAGAAGGCAGAATACCCAGCAACTGCTGGCAAAGGAGGCCTGGAACAGGAAGAGGGCACAAGGAGAAGGCCTGAGCAGAGTAGACAAAGCGGGAGGGAGAATGGGCAGAGAACAGAGACAGATGTGGCTGGGAGGCGCAAGGAAGGCTGAACTCCATATATTGACTTGAAATCTTTGGCCAGAGATTTCTCACCTAAACAGGCCAGTGGGCAAGGTGAGTAGCAGGCAGACGTGGCAGTCTGTGCTGTTACTCTACAGGACACATTGGTTAGACTGTGGAGCATGGCTTGGAGCAACAGTTATATAGAGGCAGACAGGTTCCCATTGGCTCCTCAGGTCACCTGGTTAGACTGGAGCGCTGCAGTACCAGCTCTTGCCACTGTAGGGGTGGCGCTGCAGCACAACAGAGATTGGGCTGAGAAGAACTCCGTCCGCCAGAGTTCTGCCCCAGTGGCACAGGGAGTCAGGCGCTTGGGCTCTCCTCCCAGAGGCCCTAGTTTGATCCTGCTGATGCCTGGCTTGATGCCATGGGGCTTTGTGGTGCTAGCTGATCCAGCGTCATATCACAGAGGGCTTCATCAGTAGCCTTTGTCTGCCGTTGGCTCAGTGGCCCTGTGCTAGAGTCATGGGAAGCGGGGCGGGGGGTCGTAGCATCAAGTGCCTGGTAAAGGAATCAGTGGGCCTCAGGAGGCAATAGAGGGGCTGAGGAAAGAAGATTTGGAAGAGGGGGCAGCCCAGAGCAAGGAGAGGCCTGGAAAGTTGTGAGAGAAAACAAGGCATTGAGGTGCACCTGGCCAAGATTTGCAGCAGTGAGGAAAGGTGAAGCTCAGGCATGAATCTGAAATAGTCCAGTCTTTTGACTGTTTTCTCTGTCATGCAGTGACATCGTCATGTTCTCCTGGCAATTCCAGCCGGCCCTCGTCTCCCGGCTTGGGACTCCATGCCAGTAGCCCCGGGATGTCCCAGAACAGCTCCAAAGCAGCCATCAGCTCATCCAGTTTCAACTCTTCTGGGTAAGGCCATGTGGGGATGTGCTGTGTTCATGCTGTGATCATGCAGAAGCGGGAGGAAAAGGGAGATGAACAAAGTCAGGAGTCAGACTAGGCAAGGGGATGATAACACATCCTCCCCCTGCCTGGTGCCCCCCACATGACTTGGACTGCAGTTCTCAGCATCCTCAGCCAGCAGTGCCATTGGCCACGTTGGCTGGGCATGATGGGGGTTGTACTACAATGCATCGGGATGGTACCAGGCTGGGGAAGGCTGGGATGAAGCGAGTGCCTGTCTGAGCATAACTAAAAGGCCCAATCCAGTAAAGTCTGGATGTTTTTCCACTCCTGAGAAATCACTCTTGATCCATTTTGAGGCTTGCAGGAAGGCAAGCGATTGTGTTGGGAAATCTCACAGTTGCACAGTTCCACAGCAAGGCAGATAATGACGCCCACTGGAGACACTGAGGTTGCCTTCACACCAGCCCTGTTTTCTGGAATTGCCATCCTTTGACCGGTCACTTTTCACAGAAAATTAGAGGTTGTTGTCTCTTGTTGCATTCCAGTGCCTGTCTGTTTGTTTTCATTTATTTCTTGCAAATTATTTTTAAGTGGCTTTTAAGGGTAGAACAGCGTTCTCTGTGTTCCCTGCACCGTGGTTTCTTCAAACCTGTTTTGTGGTGGTGATGATGATGATTTGGGTCATAAAATGCAATGACATCAGCAGCCTGTCCAGCCTCTCTAATTAATAACCGCTTAGAGATTTTATTATATTTTGTGGTATAGAAAGATCACTAATAAATACATAAAGTGGACTAACAAAGTGTTGCTGAGGCTTTTTAGGGCAATGTGCTTTTAATTTAAAACCTCCTGTGTGCAGGTTCAGCCCAAGGACCCAGGTTCAATCCCTGGCTTCTCCAGATAAGCCTAGGAAAGAACCCTGCATGAAATCCTGGAGAACCGCTGCCAGTCCGTGTCGGCAGTGCTGGTCCAGATGGATCAAGGGACTGACTTCCTGTGTTCCTATGAACTCATGCTCCTGAGAGAATAATCTAACATATTTCTTTTGTATCTTTTTGTTGTTGTTGTCATTGTTCCATGTGAGCAGCTCATGGTATCGATGGAACCAGCCCACGTACCTCCACTGAAGCTCCATTCGCAAAAGTGCAACCAAATCCACCTTTCTCTCCTCTACCAAAAAAAGGAAGCCTTAACTTCTTGCAATGGATCCAATTCTCCAGGAATGGCAGCTCGCGCACAGTGGTACAGGAGCCTTCAACATGTGGCACATCATCCATCAACCCTTGACATCACTTAAGAGCATAAGAACATAAGAAGAGCCCTGCTGGATCAGACCACGGGTCCATCTAGTCCAGCATTCTGTTCACACAGCAGCCAACCAGCTGTTGACAGGAGACCCACAAGCAGGGCATGAGCACAACAGCACCCTCCTGCCCATGTTCCCCAGCAACTGGTGTACATAGGCTCACTGCCTCTGGTGCTGGGGGTAGCACATAGCCATCAAGACTAGTAGCCATTGATAGCCTTTTCCTCCAGGAATTTGTCCAACCCCCTTTTAAAGCCATCCAAATTGGTGGCCATCACTACATCCTGTGGTAGCAAGTTCCATAGTTTAACTACGTGCTGTGTGAAGAAGTCCTTCCTTTTATCTGTCCTGAATCTCCCACCAGTCAGCTTCATGGGATGAGAGAGGGAGAAAAATGTCTCCCTATCCACATTCTCTACACCATGCATAATTCTGTAGACTGGACTCTGGACACACTCAGAACTGTCAAAGGGGCTAAAACCGTGATGGATCCCCAACCAGTTGAGGGCTGTATGGGCATGTGTAATATCTGTGCCTCAGCATAAACTCATCATCTTATCAGTCTCCGGCATTTTTTCTTCTGGTGCCTAAGATTTTTCATCTGTAGCTGATGTTTGATCATCTTTAATGGGAAAGGGTTGTGATCTTCTCTCTCTCTAGCTCATAAATGCTTTTCTTGGGAGGCAACTCAAGACGCATCTGTGGAAATGCGTTTGCAGATCTAAACACACTGGTGCACCCTCAAGGCATCCCTAAAGAGAACCAATTCTACCAAATGAGATTTGCTAAAAAGATTTACATCTGGTTTGTCATTTTAATGTCCTGCAGGTGGTCTTTCAGAACAAAGTGACTGATTGTCAGTGAGTAATGCATTCAATATCACCAACTGAAAATAGTGAAGGTGTTTTGGGTGGTCTAGATTCATGGCTGTTTTGATCCTTTTTGGAAACACTTTGGGGTGGTAATCTGTGGTTTCTGGCGAACAAAACAGATGTGACATAGATATTAGTGATGAGAGAAGGAGCCATGTCTGAGCTCAACAAGGTTCCCCGTTGTCCACCTGGATGCTCATCGCACCTCCTTCTCTCCTTCAAAAATGAGCATCTTTTTTCTCCCCCAAAAAAGGAAAAGTGTTCATTTTCAAACATGAAAAATGCACACTTTTCCAAGTGAAAGACACACTTTCCCCCCATAGGCTAAAGTGTGAAAATGCAGGTTTGGGGGCAGGGTGCACGTTTTTGGAAGTGGACACTTGTGCACGTGTGCATTTTCAGAAGTGCGCTCTTGTGCAAGTGCACACTTTTAACTGCAAATGCAAGCCTGGGAAATTGAAACCATTTCTGAGGATTATGTTCCTGTTCATGTTCGGGTTTTTGAACAGGACATATTCACATGATTTGCAAGCAGGAATGAAATTCTTGTACATCCCTAATTCATCTATGCATCTAACCATTCAAAAGTTATGATGGGTTCGCCAACTTAACATCCAACCCATTGTGGTCTGTGGTTTCAGGTCAACGTGATTGTTGCTTGACAGGCATTTGCTATATACGTATATCTATATATTTGGGAGGTGGTATTTCAGAACTGCCAAAGCCTGTGCCATATGCATTCATTTTTTTTGTCACCCACCATAGCATTTGATCCAACCAGCCCGGCCATTTTTCACACATGGTGGTTTGGTTGTACCTGGAAAAGCCAAAAATAGTCCAGGCACCTACCAGACAATCCCCAGGATGAGAATACATTTCCTCTCTGCAATATCCTAAGCACTTTTTAAGCTGTTTTTAGGGGGAGGGGTAATGAAAACATTTTTAGTACATGAAAGGAGGGGTGTGAATCAACATATCTAGTCATGTAGGACACCCCCCCCCCTTTTAAGTGCAACATTTCTCCAGGGCGGGGAATGAAATTGGCTAGACCACAAGCTAGTTACTATCCTGTCTAATCACTTTCACCACTCCCTTGATGTGAACATGGCTAGCAGAAGAGTTTGTAACTACAGAACGGGAAAATGAACTAGATTCTGATCTCCAGCATCTGGCTACACACACATACACACACCCCTCTGCTCACACACACACACACACACACCTCTGCTCACACACACACACACACACACACACACACCCTCTGCTCTATTCGGTTTGTACACTTATCAAACTGCCAATACTGGGTCAGAGCTACGGCCAGGTAGCGTAAAGGGGGGTGTGTGTGTGTGTATTCCAGATAAATATTGTGTGGCAGATGGCTGGGGAGGGAAGAGGGACTCTAAGGTCAGCAGAAGCAGTCTGTATAGCTTTTCCTGGAAAAATACGTACTTTCCTTTAGAGCAAGCTCCATTGGGGGACGAATGTGTTGTCTAGCTTGGCTCCAAGGAAGCAAACCTGAAATGAGCTGACCTCTTGGCTCGGAAGACTCTCTTCTTAAAAGGGATCCTTTCTACTTAAGTCATATTTGCTCCTTAGAGAATTCCCCCTTTGCACTGTGGGTCCATTCACCATCACATTGATGGTGCTGAATGAATAAGGAGATATCATTAAGTCAACGGCCCCAGCCAAGTTTGCAACTTTAATGATGCACTTCTCTCTTTTTATTCTGCCCATTGGCTTTTCATATTAGCTATTGAGCAAAAAGACTACTATTTGTCATAGCAATCATACTGTTTATTCGGGGGGAGGTTCGCTGTGTTGTAAATAGCTTCTGTTCCCACCCACCTCCTGTAACCTTTACTCTTCTCTCTTTGGGAGAACAGTTTGTATAACTCAGGTGTGAATTTTGAAGATTTTATGTGCGTTTTGTTTGGATTTCATTAAAATCATTTTAAATGCTGGGAGAGTCCTTATCTGATAAATGTAGAAACCATGGGGTGGGGTGGAGGAGGTTTCTTCGTCCGTACAATTAAGGCCTGCTGTCATGCTCATTTCATCTATATGGTGATCACTAGAACCTCCTGGTCAGAAGCTGAGATGTAGCTTAAGGAGATAAGCAGGAAGGGGATTTGTGCTCGGCATGGAAGGGGATGGCAGTGTACAGCCTTGAACATACACAGAGAGTGGTAGAGCACATGCTTTGCACAGAGAACGTCCCAGGTTCAGTCCTCAACATCTCCATGTAGGGCTTTGAAAGTCCCCTGCCTGAAACCCTGGAGAGTCGCTGCCAGTCTGTGTAGACCAACCTACCCCAATCTAGTGCCCTCCAGATGTAAAATCCAACACATCTCGGGGGCACCATGTTAGGGAAGGCTAGTTTGGACAATACTGAGCTAGAGAGACCAATGGTGTGACTTGCTCTAATGTAGCCCCCTATGTTCCTGCACATACACACCCACATCCAATTATTTTCCCTCTACCTTGCTCTGCTACTCTAACCTTGCCAACAGTCTTAATGGTGCAAAGACCTACACATTGTGTCAGGGTTCCCCTTATGACCTGGACCACCTGAGCAACTCCTTAAGGATCCTTTGCCTCCTTAAGAGTCCCACCTCCCTTCTTTTAAACTTCCCCTTCTCAGCAACATGGGGTTTAGGCTGTAGACTTGGGATGACTGACACACCAGACACAGGGTTTAACCACAACAGTTTACTGGTAAATTAAAGCAAGCAAATCACAACTAAAGGTATTTACACAAGAGAGCTGAGAGATACAAACGTCTTTAAGAGAAAATACAAGTTGCAAAACACAAGTTCCTTTATCCTAGCTGTACTTAAAACTTCTCCAGGCTGCTTCTTCCTGCTCCCTCTTCAGGCTCTGGCTGTATCTCTGCTCTTACTGGCTCTCTTGCTCTCTTTATATACCCTCCTCCCTCAAAACTGAAAGTACTATTTCAAACCTGAAGAAATGAAACTTAACTGGGGAAATGAAAATGATCATTAACTGGGGAAATAAAACCACTCCTTTCAGCGATTCTGCCCCCCCCCCAAAAAAATCCTGGTCCTCTAAGCCTGACCTTTTTTCCCTTTGCCTCTGTAGGCCTCAAACCTTCACACTCTGCTTTCCAAATTTACTCTGGCAGTGAAACATTTGCAAAAGTATTTTTATAGGCATTGTTTTCTTCTAAGTATAAAAATTAGGGTGCCCTATATGCAGAAATATGGACTGTTATGTTTCGTTGTTCTCTGCAGCCCTAAAGCCAAATGAGGAGAAGTTAAAAGTACTACAGGCTGAGCTCACTGCAGTAACCTTTACTCCTACCACTGTCTTAAGCCTTGAGGAATGTGTGGAAGGTGTAGCAGCAGTGAATTTTTGGACAGGTGATGTGTAAGAAGATAAAGTTGTGAGCTGTACATATCCCCAGGATGACATCAACCCACTGAGTATGGGTTAATGTGATGTGTGAACCCAATCATTATCTCTCAGCCTAACCTACCTCACAGGGTTGTTATGAGGATAAAGGGAGGGGGACCATGTATGCCACCCAGGTTCTTTGGAGATTAAATATAATTTTTTATTGAGTTATTTAGACCATCGTTCAGGGTAGAACCCTCCCAGAGCAGAATACAAGATAAAACAAACAAGACAAGATAAAAATAATGCAAACCCATGGGAGAAGCATTTCAACACATCTGGAGAGCACTGGATTTTGTTTTGTTTTCTAAAATACTTTTTATTCTATTTGTTAACTTTATAAATGAAATAATACCAACAACCTAATCAATAACTACAATTTCCCAACAATAAAGTATTCTTAAGAGGACACAGCAATAACGGAAAAGAAAGAGAAAACAGAAGTAGGAGAAGGAAGGGGAAAAAAACATGAAAAACATATATAAAGGATTATTTAAAGAAATTAAATTTAAACTCCATTACACAGAAACTTCAAATCCCATTCTGCTTAAAAATTATACCTATAACATTGGCAATATTACAATTCAGTACAGCATAAATAATCAACCTAACATTTCAATATCATATCATCAGTCTTGTAGCAAGGAAGCAAGGCTACAATTCATTTCCAGTAAACATATATTGCCCTTCAGCTAACATATAGTAATAAAGCTTAACAATTTAACCAGCCAAAGATCTTACTAACCAGTAATAATGGTAATAATAATTTAAAAAGGAGATTTAAAAGATTTAAAAGCTCACTGGGTGACTTTGGGCCAGTCACAGACTCTCAGCCCAACCCACCTCGCAGGGTTGTTGTTGTGAGGATAAAATGGAGAGGAGGAGGATAATGTAAGCCGCCTTGGGTTCCTTGCAAGAGGAAAAAAGGCGGGATATAAATGCAATAAATATATATATATATATATATATATATAATAACAACAAACCACTAATAAATTTTATAATGTTATATAATAATAAAGCTTAAAATCAACCTCACAATAATCACTAATATATTTTATACTAGATATATAAATGAGTGTATACATTGTAGAGTATATCATGAAGGATTTAAAGAAAAGAGAAAAAGAGAGGAAAAATAAGAGAGGGAAAAAAAATCTCTGGCCCAGCCTGTATCTTCCAGACTAAACATAGTCTGTTAGCAAAACATGTTTGTAGATTCCAGTTCATGGTGCTGGAACAGAAATCTCACGCAATTTTCCATTTAGCCATGCCTCCGCCATTTCATGATTTAGAAACTTCTTCATCTGACCTTCAGGCACAATGCAAAATGTAGCAGGATATTTTAAGTGATATTGTAAGTTCATTTGTTTTGCCATATTTTTCACCTAGATAAATTGCCTTCTTTTATCAGCAGTTTCTTTGATGTAAAGCATAACTTTATCTTGTTTCCAAAAATGGTTTCCAGCCTCTCTTGCCAAACGCAGGATATAATTTTTTGTGGAGATTCTTGCAAATTGGACTATAATCATATAACCAGCCCCTTTGGCATTTGACACACGGAATACCTGCTCAATATCAAATGAATAATCAGATGGCACAGGGAGTATCTCATGAATGAACTTATCTACAAAAGTAGACAGATTTACATCAGTAGGTAAATATTTAATACCAATAATATGTACATTTGCCCTGCACGCTAACGCCTCCAGTTGAGAAATTCTGACAGAAAAATTGTTGATCACAAAATTGTTGTCACAAAAGCTTGTGACGTAGTTTCATTCCCTGCCAGCCGATCTTGCAACTCGTTAACCTTCACCTCCATTATTTGCCAAGAAGTATTAATTAAATCCACAGTCCCTTGTAGGGCAGTGATGGAATTTTGGATGGTATCCAGCCTCTTAGCCTGTTCTGCAAATTGCAAGGACAACGTTTTTATCAAAGCAAGTAACTCCTCTGTACCTCCACTTCTCAAAGCCTTTGCCAAGGGGGGGGGGGTGGAGATCCTTTTTTGCGCTTTAGTGTAGTCATCCTTCTCTTCAAACAAATCTTGCAGGTCCTCAAATATTACTGATATTTCTTAATCCATTCCTCAGATGTTGTTGGCGTTTCTTAATCCAAAAACTACAATGGAGCACATCAGCCCTAGTTTCTCCTAATTAATTATGAGGTTCAATCAGCTTTGAGCAATGATTAAACTCTGGCAGACTAGCCCCGGAGTACAGCCCCCCTGCTACAACGCCGAGAGAGCTGTTCTTCCAAAACTTCATCCAGAGCTGTTCCCGCCTCCCCTTTTAATTCCAGGGGGGAGATAAAAAGGTTTTTCCACATTTTAAAAAGCTGTTTGGGATAGCGTCCCACGGAGACCCCGCGGGAAGCTGCAAGGGCGACACTGGCTCTGCCTGGAAGTGGAGAGCAGTGGGTGGATCTTGTCCAACCCTCTGCCCAGTGCAGAAAGAAATCCAGAACTCGAACTTCCCCAACAGATGGCTGTCCAAGTTCAAGTTCACCTTGAAGACCCCCAGTGAGGGAGAGCTCACCACCCTTCTGTGTAATTAATTCCTTTGTCAAACAGCTCTTACCATCAAGAGGTTTCTTTTAACGTTTGACTGAAATTCACTCCCCTGTAGCTGACACCCATTAGATCCACTCCTGCCCTCTCTGGGACAGCAGAGAACAAGACCTTGTCTTCTTCAGGTATACTCTGTAAGTATTTGAAGAATCCCTATCACGTTCCCCCTCAGCGTTTGCTTCTCCCAGCTAAATTGACCCAGTGCCTTCAACCTTTCCTCCTAGGGCTTGTTTTCCACACCGCTGGACTGTCTTCATAGCCATCCTCTGAGACCATCCCATTTGTCTACATCCTTCTTAAAAAGAGACACTCAGGATTGGACACAATACCCCAGATGAGGTCTGACTAGTGCAGTATAACATGTGAATACAACTTTTTGTGATTCTGAAACTATAGTTTTATTCATATTTATTCTAAAATCAGATGAGCCTTTTTTGCAGCCGCATCACACTGCTGACTGCTGATAATGTAGTGAACGCATTTTGTCTCAGTGGGGGTGATAGGGGGAGGGAGACAGGGAGTGACCCAGTTCATATGATCACCACAGCCCATTGTGGTTTATTTGGTGGGTTGCGGCGCATGCCAGGTGGCTTCTGAATATTCAAGCCACAACCGCAGCTTGTCATTTTGTCCGAACCCTGTAGGGTTAATAAACCATCCAGAACCCATGGGGTGTTGTCAAGTTAACCATGCCAACAACCCACCCTCACCAGGTCTGGACAACACAACAAGCTGTGGTCATAGCTTGAATATTCAAAATGGCCACCCACATACATCACAGGCCACTGTAGCTTAAATACACCACAATGGGCTGCTTGATTGTGTGAACAGGCCCAGAGTGCTTCTCTCCCCAGAATACGAGCAGCTCAAGTGAAATCAGGTGTAATCTAACAATTAAACCTGTGACAAAGGATGGCCTGGTGATTGTGACGGAATCAGATGTTCCCTCAGAGAGATGCCTAATGATGTTGCTATGCTGTCATTGCTATTAATCAACTGACACACTACTTAGAGATGCAGCTGTCATTGAAATGAGAGGGAATTGCACCAGATCTCTTGGAAGATTGCTCCAGCTGGCTAAACTCAATCAAGCTCAAGTTAATCCTGTTGAAGTCCCAGTTAAATTAATGGCACATAATTACACAATTGAGTGCATAGGTCTAATAGCAGCAACCCAGCCCAACTGTAGTCAGACATACATGACGGGGTCCTCAGTGCAGTGCGTACAGATACCAGCTTGCTCACACTTACCAGAATGGCCTCCTATAGAGAAGCCCTCAAATGAACATTCTGCCCCAGGCCAATCAGTGTCTTAAAAAGGCCCTTATTTACAAATATGTGTAGGGGGAGAGATCTGACTCGGAGTGTTTTGACATGCTGGGAAGAATGATTAGGACTGTGAATATGATTGACATCTCAGGCCCTCCTCTGAGTGCCTCCTCCAAGGGAGGCCAGAGGATGGCAACAAGGGAGAGGGCCTTCTCGGGGGTAGCCCCCCAATTGTGTAATGCTCTCCTCATTGAGGTTCACCTGATGTCAACATTGTTATCTTTTTTGGCGCCAGGTTAAGACTTACTCCCAGGTACTTGATGGCATATGATGGGGCTTTTTTAAATGTTGCTGTTTCGTTGTGTTTTCCTGCTGTTGTTATTGTTGTGTTTTAAGTGTGTTTTAATGTATTAGTTTTTTTATTATTGTGTTAATCAAGTTTTATTTGTGATTGTAAGCCTCCCTGAGTGCCATTTTTCTTGGTAGAAAGGTGGGGTACAAATAAAATAAATAAATGTTCGTTGTTTTATTGGGAAATGCAAGAAAGCAAAGTGGCTGTCTGATGAGGCTTTACGAGTAGCTGAGGAAAGAAGGGAAGCGAAAAGCAAGGGAGAAAGGGGAAAATATACCCAACAGAATGCAGATTTCCAGAGAATAGCAAGGAGAGACAAGAAGGCCTTCTTAAATGAACAATTAAAAGAAATGGAGGAAAACAACAGAATGGGAAAGACTAGACAACTCATCAAGAAAATCGGAGATATCAAGGGAACGTTTTGTGCAAAGACGGGCATGATAAAGGACAAAGAAGGCAGGGACCTAGCAGAAGCAGATGAGATTCAGAAGAGGTGGAAAGAATACACAGAAGAACTATACAGGAAAGATCTGAATGTCCCTGATAGCCACGATAGTGCGGTCACTGAACTTGAGCCGGACATCCTAGAAAGTGAAGTCAAGTGGGCCTTAGGAAGCATTACTAACAACAAAGCTAGCGGAGATGACAGTCTTCCAGCTGAGCTATTTAAAATCCTCAAAGATGATGCTGTTAAAGTGCTGCGCTCAATATGCCAACAAATTTGGAACACTCAACAGTGGCCACAAGACTGGAAAAGGTCAGTTTACATTCCAATTCCAAAGAAGGGCAACACCAAAGAGTGTTCAAACTACCGCACAATTGCGCTCATTTCACATGCCAGCAAGGTGATGCTCCAAATCCTACAAGCTAGGCTTCAGCAGTATGCGAACCAAGAACTACCGGAAGTACAAGCTGGGTTTCGAAGAGGCAGAGGAACTAGAGATCAAATCGCCAACATTCGCTGCATCATGGAGAAAGCAAGAGAATTCCAGAAAAATGTCTATTTCTGCTTCATTGACTACATTAAAGCCTTTGATTGTGTGGATCACAACACACTGTGGTGAATTCTTAAAGAGATGGGAGTACCAGACCACCTTACCTGTCTCCTGAGAAACCTGTACGACGGTCAAGAAGCAACAGTAGGAACTGGACATGGAACAACCGATTGGTTCCAAATTGGGAAAGGAGTACAACAAGGCTGCATATTGTCGCCCTGCTTATTTAACTCATATGCAGAGTACATCATGAGAAATGCCGGGTTGGATGAATCACAGATCGGAATTAAGATTGCTGGGAGAATTATCAACAACCTCAGATATGCAGACGATACCACCCTAATGGCAGAAAGCAAAGAGGATCTAAACAGCCTCTTGTTGTGGGTGAAAGAGGAGAGTGCAAAAGCTGGTTTGAAACTCAACATTAACAAAATGAAGATCATGGCATCTGGCCCCATCACTTCCTGGCATATAGAAGGGGAAGAAATGGAAGCAGTGACAGATTTTATTTTCTTGGGCTCCCAGATCACCGCAGACAGTGACTGTAGCCATGAAATTAAAAGACGCTTGCTCCTTGGAAGGAAAGCTATGGCAAATCTAGACAGCATAGTAAGAAGCAGAGACATCACCTTGCCGACAAAGGTTTGCATAATCAAAGCTATGGTTTTCCCAGTAGCAACGTATGGCTTTGAGAGCTGGACTGTAAGGAAGGCTGAGCACCGAAGAATCGATGCTTTCGAACTGTGGTGCTGGAGAAGACTCTTACGAGTCCCCTGGACTGCAAGGAGGTCAAATCAGTCCATCCTAAAGGAAATCAACCCTGAGTGCTCATTGGAAGGACAGATACTGAAGCTCAAATATTTTGGCCACCTAATGCGAAGAGTACAGTCACTGGAAAAGACCCTGATGCAGGGAAAGATTGAAGGCAAAAGGAGAAGGGGACGGCAGAGGATGAGATGGCTAGATAGCATCACCGATGCAATGAATATGGACTTGAGCACACTCCGGGAGAGAGCTCAGGACTGGAAGGCCTGGCGTGCTATGGTCCATGGGGTCACAAAGAGTCGGACATGACTGAACAACAACAAGAACAATTGTATTTGTTCACTGTGTTTAGCTGCTTAAATTGCTTTAATTTTGTGTTGTGTTTTTGTTATGTTGTATTTTGGGTTTTAATTCTTGTAAACTACCCAAAGAGCTTTGGCTATTGGGTGGTATGGAAATGAAATAAATGAAATGAAAAGGAATTAGACATGTCCATTCCATCTACTCTTTCTTCCCTCAGCCAGAAGATCCCTAGTTGTCTTACTAGTCTGCCCTCGGGTCTACTGATACTTTGTGGAATGCCAGATAAGTCTCAGTCAAAATCTCCCTTGCCCATGATGTGTATGAGGGGGCTGGGCTGCCCTGTATTACTAAAGCCTGGGTGGACAAGTTAGGAAGATAAGAAGAGCCCTGCTGGACACGACCAAAGGCCTCTCTGGACCAGCATTCTGTTTGCACAGTGGCCAACCAGCTGTTGATGGGAGACCCACAAGCAGGACATGAGTGTAACAGTACCCTCCCGCCCATGTTCCCCAGCAACTGGTATTAAGAGCCCTACCAGAAGAGCCTTGCTGGGGCAGCATCATACAGCCTCTAATACTGGAGGTAGCATACAGCCATCAGGACTAGTAGCCACTGATAGGTCACCCTATAATACCTGATTGAGGGTGAAAGCCTATGCATGTTTAGACAGATAAAAAACTACAACTCCCAGCATTCTCCAGCCAGCCCTACTGCAGGTGGGTATTGAGGAAGCTGAGTTAAAACACACATGCCTCATTTGTGGTTCCCACACAGAAATTGGCATCAGCTCTGTAAGAAACTCTTTTGGAACCCTTGTTCTGGGAACAGAATCTGCTCTCAGAACTGGTAGCATCGTGCACTGGACCAAACAACCCATGTTGGGCTGTGGCAGCTACATGGGGGTGAATGACCACGGGATGGGTTGATGGCTCCTAAGGGAGATTAGAGGAGGAGGGGGGCAAGGAGGAAGAGGAGGAGATGTCTATAAATGACTTTGAGTCTTGATAGCTAAATTGAACCTCCATGTCTGGATGCAGTGCACCTCTGAATTACCAGTTGCTGGGGGTGGGAGGTGAAGTGTGAGAGTGGAAGAGGGCTGTTGCCTTCCTGCCCTATTTGTGAGCTTCCCAGGAACATCTGGTTGGCCACTGTAGGAAGCCAGATACTGGACTGGACAGGCTCACCTTGGGCCATCCCAGCAAGGCTCTTCTGGGGAGGCTACACCCTTCATGCCCTTCTCTGTGAGCCTCCCATGAGCATCTGGCTGGCTGCTTCCAAACAAAATGCTTGGCTAGACAGACCTTTGGTCTGGCGATTAAGGGTGTTCTTATCTTAAGACAGCAGCAGCTGAGATCAGGCCCCAGGCAGCTCCTATTTTGGCAAAGGAATGTAGCACGGAGATGTTTTCCATCGCTCTTGTCACACTGCAGCAACTGAGATCCTTCTTCCAGCAGAGTTTGAGTCAATGTGATGGATGGCAGTCACGTGGGACTTGTTTACTAGTCTCTGCTCCTCTCACCAGGGAGATACCATTGAGTAAATATTCACCATGGGTGGATAGAGACATCGCCTGCAGCCAGGAACTTTGGAAAGGCATGTTTGGAAGATGCCATTTCACAACTCCGGTAGGAAACACTGTGGCTTGCAGTTCATTTTGGCCAGAGTTCAGAGCAGGGATGGCTCCAAGGGGGTAATAAGGGCTAGTGGGTGTTGCCCACCCCCCAAATACTTCTCATTATCCCAGCCTTCCCAAGCACGGTGACCTCCAGCTGTGTTAGACTACAACCCCCATCATGCCCAGTTGGCACAGCACCCCAGAGGTGTTGGACTACAACTCCAATCATGCCCAGCCAGCACAGCCACGTCACAGACATATCACCAAAGTACGCAAGTCCTGAGCCACAGTATATTGAAGTCTTTACAGGGATTGAGATGGTTGCTCTGCTAACTGTGGCCTTTGCCACTGTGTTGTCCCCCCAGAATTATTTTTCTGGGGTAGCCCCTGGTTCACAGAAAAGCTGCAGGGGTGACCCAGTGCCTTGAGCAGGGAAAGACAAGTTTTGTCTTTCCCTGCCTCCTCCCACACACACCCCACCACATTTTAATGATAGCATGGTAGGATGCTCTGCTCCCAATTTCATGGTAGGATGCTCTGCTCCCAATTTCTCTGCATGTTTCATACACGTTTTTACTGCCTGTCTGTCTCGTGCACTGTCTGGCCAAGGGGAAGGACCGCGGTGCCCATGGGCCTCTTGGGGGCACATCTCTCCCCTCTGCTCAGGTACCTCCAATCATCTCAGCCCATAGGCTGCGTACATATGAAGCCTTGACTGTAACGTGGGGCCAGCTTGAATATGTAGCCTGAGCAAACGTGGGAGCAACTGGGTTGCTCAGGCTCCCTAGAACTGACTCAGGAGAGGACAGAATGTTGCCCGTCCCTAGTCTGGAAGTCAACTCGAGCTGAAGCAAACCGGCCAGAGAGCTTCGGCTATGGGGCGGTATAGAAATATAATACATGAAATGAAATGAAGGAACTGGTTACGTTCCTTGAGAACATTAAGGTGAACGTATTGATAGTTCCCCACCCCCTGCAAAAAATATTTTATCTATTACATGCATGTCCTGCCTTTCCCCCAAGAGAGCTCAGGGAAGCGCCAATGGGAGCTATCCCATTTTCTCCTCGCAGCAACCTGGAGAGGTAGGTTGGGCTGCAAGACAAGTGACTGGCCCAGTGTGCTTCAGGGCCGAGTGGAGATTGAAACCGGAATTCCCCAGGCTGTCTAAACACTCCACTGGCCTTCAGTGGTGGAAGAGAAAGTCAAGAAAGAAGTTGAGTGATGTGGCGAATGACCCAGACCAGGCTCAGAAATGGGCTTGGAAAACCAAATGATTTCTCCCCCAAACTCAGAAAGCAGCTTGAGATATTCCGAGCCCAGTCAACCCTCCCCTTGCACCACCAATAAAGTGGGACAGGTCCAGCCCCTCCAAGGTCTATCCCTCCTCTTCCATTTCACCTCCCTCCCCCTAAGCCCCCTCTTCCCTCTTCCCTCCTTTTCACTTAACCTGCTTTCTTTTCCTGATGTGCTGGTAGCAGCAGCATCAGTCATCAGAACTATGGGAACTACATTTCCAAATGCTCCTGGCACCTGGCTCACAGCCATAATGGCATGCCAGGCTTTAGAGGAACTAACTAGGCAAACCAGAGAGCCCACCCTCCCTCCCAGGGCTGTCTAGGAATGTCAGAGAAATCCACCATGGAATCAGATGAGTTCAAAGTTCTATGAATCCAACCCACAGATTCCAGCAGCAGACCAACTTTTCTGGAGTCACACAGATTCCATGGACTTCTGGACCATGTTTTTTTTTTACTTTCCAGTATTTTACACACATTTAGTCATAGAAAAATACATAAAATAAAAAACCATTGGCCAAAAATGTGCATTTCCTCCATAGGCTAAAGCATGAAAATGCGCATTGGGGAGAGTTGCATATTTGGGGGGCGGGGATTCACACATTATGGGGTGGGGGTGTTCATTTTCACAAGTGCACGCATTCTGGAAATTGGAAAACATCTGATTCTGTCAATGAGTGGATGACAGAACGAAAGGCACCTGACAAACCCCGAAACTCAGACAGAACAGATTTTAGAGACTCTGTACATCCCTAGTGCAGCCAGAGCAACAAAGAAGGCAAGCAGGTAGGAGGACTGGAGGTGGTATTTGACATCTTCTCCAGCTCTGATGGGTAGTATCTGAACCAGAGAAGGACTTCCAAACCATGATGTCTCCAGGTTCCCTCCCTGGCAGCTCCAGCTAAGAAGATCAGGTGGAAGGTGAAGGGAAAGAACCTTCTCTCTGCCTGAGGGCTTCTCCACATCAGGTTTTTTATCTCACAACTTTAACGGGGCTTCTGCTTCCAGATTCTTTGCAGGATTAAGATGGGCTCCTTTGCACACACTTGGGGGGGGGGTGTTTTCCAGAGGATTGGCTTTATATGCAAGTTCTATAAGTTTCATTATACAGCCACTAGATGGTACTGTTGTTATAGCGCCATTTCCTTTTTCCACCGACAAATTCAAACTGCTTCAAGCTGATTCTTTTTATTACCTCATTATCTCCATTTCAAATAAAGCTGTGGAAATGATAGGAAAGCACAGGAGAGGTGCTGGAGGTTGACAATGTCATGTAAAGGACCGGCAAACCTCCATGAGTATCCAATCTCAACTGCAGAATAAAAGCCCCATGTGGAGAAGCCCTGAGACTCCGGAGAGGCTGCCAGCCACAGTAGACAACACTGGGCAGGGTAGATAAGTACCCTGAGAATGATCTAGTACAAAGCCCCTTCCTTCTTCCTATCCTCTCTTCTTCCTTCAACAATGCTCTACATCAGCTGTGTAGAACCTGAGGCTTAAGGGCCAAATCCAGCCCAACTGCAGTCTTAGTCCAGCCCTCTGAGTTTCCCACACAGCCATACCCGCTTTCTCCAGTCTCATCTGCTTTTCCCTGACCACTGATTGGTAGTTTCCTGGCTTCTGTGTGGGGTTTTTCCCCCCTTCATTCTAAAAGGCTGAAATGCTTCTCCTAAGGCTTAATACTGGCAGGAAGAGCTTGAAGCTGAAATATGCTGGTAGCTTTTGGTATTTCAATGGCGTGCATGGGGGGAGGCATTCCCTCCACTAGAATGCCCTCACCCAAGAGCGTGAAAGAGGTCCAAAGAGGTTCGACATCCCTGCTCCACATACAACACACATTCCTGTGCCTCACAGGGTTCCTGGATAGCACCTGATTCACCCCAGCGAATGAAAGGAATGCAAGATAGCGTGATGATATAGTGCCACTAAGGCAAAGGCAGAAGAGCGCCTCTCTCTCTTTCAAGCAAGGAATCGTCCCAGCCAGTTCCTCGGTCAGATGCTCCTGCAGTGTCACCACAAAAGAATCTGGTTTTACTGGACTGACAGCCAGAATTGCCGTCATAAAAGGAACTGTAAATGCCCAGTAGCCATTGAGCAACCTGCCCTCTTTTGGAAGGCTAGAAGAACTCCTGGCCTGTAATTCACCCAGACAACTCGCTTTGCCGCTTTTAGGCTCCGAGGTCAAGCTGCTGTCTGCGCTTCTCTGGAAAGAAAACGAGAAGAGGGAAGTGTCCCTGCCCAGCTGGAATTTGGGGACCAATCCTTCATTTGGCAAGGAGCTACAGAGGAGGCTGTTAGTGGGCTGGGGAATATTTTGGGGATTCCCGCAGCCATTCCTGTTTCAAGGCACGTGGGCTCTGCTTGTGAGTACTTGGGGGTTCAGACCCCTTCAGCTTTAGTTTTGCATGGAGTTGCTTCAAGGAACTATGAAATCCCCAGCTATAGGGTTGGGGGGAAGAGAACAAAAGAAACGAAATCCTAGCTAGGACACCCAGGTTATAGGAAGCTGTCTGCTACTTCAGTGGTCTTCAACTGGCAGGCTGAAGCTCCAACCTGACCTGAAATGGCTGTACCTCCAACATAACCACCATTTTCTTTGTAAGTTTGGGGGGGGGGGTTAAGCAAGGAAGAGAGAAGGAAAGCAGAAGGAGGAGAAGGAATGAAAGATGGAGAAGGGGAGAACAGAGAGAGGAAGGAGGGGAGAGACTGGAGGTTTCTCTGTTGTTTTCAGTGTTTTACGATGCTTTTTTTTAATATGGTTTTTATATTTTGAACTTGTTGTAAACCACCTTGGTTGATCCCAGAAAGGCAGTATAGAAATATAGTATTTCAATCAATATGAAATGTATCCAGTTAAGAATTAAAAACACATGGAGCTGCCAAATTTGGCAATTGCAGTTACTGGGGAAGCCACAAGATGGTGTATCTTGCTGCTCCTGTCAATTTTGGAATTGTCCTTGAGCGAAAGGCTTCCTTGATCATCTGGATAGAGGTCTTGATTCCTTTATGACAGTCCAGGAGGACACTTCCTGCTTTTTTTTTTTTTGCACCAAGATTGCAGTTTTCTTTCCTTTTCTTTTTTTGTCAGAGCAGGGAAACTGGTATCCTGTATAAATGAGTTGGGGCTCTGAACTCTGTGTCAAATAACCAGTTACCCCCTTCAGCAATCTTATATGGGTTCTTCCTTCCCCACAATGACTTGGGAAATGAACCACCCAAGAGTAATTATTGCAGTGCCTGCAGCCACCATGTGAATGGCATGGTCTCATGAATCTTCTGAGGTAAATAAATCTATATGAGGTAGCCCATAGAGCAGGGGTGGGCAACTAGTGGTCCTCTAAAGGTTTGGGCTACAACCCCCATCAGCCCTAGCCAGCATGGTCAATGGTGAGGCATGATGGACGTTCTAGGCTGAAACATCTGGAGGGCTAAGTTCCTCATCCCTGCCACAGAGAGACAGACACACTCATGAGCAAAGGATGTGGTTTACTGCAGCCAGAGGGTCCCATTCTGCACTGAGACCCATCCGTCCTTCAGAAGATGATTATATCTCATAATTAATCACCCCAATCTAGTCAGGGACAAGAAGAAGCGTTCCAAGCCTACAATCTTGCACGGCTGAAGAACCAGCTGTGTAAACTAGTACTGTCCATACACTTTCTAGGTCTGTGCACGTGTAACCCTGTTTGTTTGACATAATTACAATTTTTTTAAAAACAATCAGCTATTTGGCAAGTGAAACAAAAGCTGGATTTAGGGCATCTCTACACCAGCCTAAAATCCTGCATTTAAAGTGGGGCTTTCTGCTTTTCCGTTTTAAATGCAGGATCACAACGACTCCCTTTTTCACATGCTTCCTTTTCCCCCTCCTTCTCCCCACTATCTGAGCCTTCCATGATCTTTCATTGATCTTGCTCCTCTTCTTGCCGCTTTTCCTCTTTTCATGGAGGGAACTCAAGCAGAATATAGCTCATTATCTGCGATCTATTTAAAAAATGGAACAATGGGCATTTAGTGCCGGAGGGTCACGGCGTCATGTAAAGAGCCCACAAACTTCTGTGAAGGAGCAATCTCAATCGCAGGGTAAAAGCTCCGTGTGAAGGAGCCCTGAGTCTACCCAAATTCCACCCCTTCCCAAACAGCTGTCTAGTGATTTTCTGATGTGGGTGGGGATCGCGCATATATAGCCAGCTGAGGATACCAATGTCAATGGTCTTCTTATCGTTCTTGCTTATCTCTCATTTGGCTGACTAGAGATTGTTTAGGCAATTTACTGCTAGATGTTTTCAGCGATTGGCCTCACTAGTGAACACCTTAAATGCCCCCCCCCATTACATATTGCAACAGCTCCATATGAAGCCCTTGTTTCGTGGAACCTGAATGGTGCCCCTATGCTTCCCCAGTATCAGAGGCAGAAAGCCTATGTACACCAGTTGCCAGGGAACATGGGCGGGAGGGTGCTGGTGCACTCATGCCCTGCTTGTGGGTTCCTGGTCAGCAGTTGGTTGGCCACTGCGTGAACAGAATGCTGGACTAGATGGACCCTGGGTCTGATCCATCAGGGCTCTTATGTTATGTCCTTCTGTTACATTCTTATGATCTATAAACAACCTCCTCTCTCTCCCTCTCCCTCTCTCTCTCTCTCTCTCTCTCTCTCTGTGTGTGTGTATAATCAGCAACTAGATCAATTGTGCATACGGTGTGCAACAGTGCTGTGGCGCATCAGAGGGATTCCCTCCTTTCCAGATCCCCCCCCAATAGGATTCAGGGTACCCTTGATGGACGTTTCCCCTTTTCAAAAACGTTCTGCCTGTGGAGAGTTGTCTTTCCAGGAAGAAGGGTTAGCCTGCTACTAGCAAGCTATACTAGGTTCATATGTAGAGGTTTGGTTTTACTTTTAGTGACGGTACTGTTCAGTCAGGACACGCACACGTTTTCCAAAGTGCTCCGCTCCTAGGATGTTTGCATCAGACCATGTGATCCTTCTGAAAATCCAGCTTGGCTCAGTTACCTGGATGAATCCCCACGTCCCTGCCTCCCTCTCTCTCTCTTACAGAGGATGGTCTCCGTAGTTCTTCAAGTGGTCTGCAGCCTTCTGGTTTGGCTGTCTCTCTACCACGGCTTCTGGTGTCGGAACAAGCATCGCGCCCCAGAATGGAGCTGCCGGCTGGTCACTCTGATTCATGGGCTCGTTGTCACCTTCTTCTCGGGCTACGTTGCTCTTATTGACGGACCATGGCCTCTGACCCATGCAGGTACGCAGAGGCGAGTCTGCCTCAACAGGTGTTTTGTTTTTGCTTTTTACTCTTTTCATTTGCAACACAGTGGTAACAACAGAAAAACAAGAAAGGCAGAAAGGGTGGGATTCAGTTCATGAAATATGTCAATATACCGTAATCATTAACATTTCCCTTGATATAGGGAAAATAAAAGGATCACAAGGAAGTGGGGGGAAAGGATTAACATTTCCATTATATATGTCAAATATATAAGCAGTCTATAAATAAGAACATAAGAAGAGCCCTGCTGGATCAGACCAAGGGTCCATCCAGTCCAGCATTCCACTCACACAGTGGCCAACCAGCTGTCGACCAGGAACCCACAAGCAGGACACGAGTGCAACAGCAGCCTCCCACCCATGTTCCCCAGCAACTGGTGTGCAAAGGCTCACTGCCTCTGGTTCTGGAGGCAGCACATAGCGCTCAAGACTAGTAGCCATTGATAGCCTTCTCCTCCAGTAATTTGTCCAACCCCCTTTTAAAGCCATCCAAAGTGTTGGCCATCACCACATCCTATGGTAGTGAATTCCATAGTTTAACTATGTGCTGTGTGAAGACATCCTTCCTTTAACTGTCCTCCCACCAATCTCCCACCAATCAGCTTCATGGGATGACCCTGGGTTCTAGTATTTTGACAGAGGATAAATAAGCATCCATACGAATTTGACGGTTTTAGGAGATACATGCAAACATCCATGGAGTGATAGGTGGTGGGTCTTTTTCCTTCCAAGCTTGGTGTATAAGTCTTCTTGCAACTGTGAAGGCTCTCAGTATGCACTGTTGCTCTCCATCTGTTAATCCCCACATCGCAGGGATGTAATTGTGCATGTACATCCACTATTACCACAGATTTTTCAAGACCAAAATGTATGCATGCAATGACTTCCAGCCAAAAAGAAGCCACTACAAGACATGCCCACATCTTATACCTCCATGAGGCATTGTCCTCGTTACATTGCCAGCATCTAGCACAGGTAGCCAGCTTCTTCCTAGCAAGCCTCTGTGGTGTCCAATATACACAAAACATCATTTTTTCTTGAATCAATCTCAGCAGGGTTCTCGGAGGATACAGGGATACAGTTTGCACGAGGAGGGCATGGGAGAGTTAGGCCTGCGGGTCAGCCACAGCCAGACTTTGCTCTTCTGTGTCATCCCCAAGAAAAAAATAAGGGGTTGGGGAATACTGGGGTAAATGAGAAAAATATATTTATTGTAGTGCAATGCATTTCAGTCTCTAAGAGAGCAATCCTATGGTCCCTAGACAGAGTCGGGGGCAGGGGGCATAGGAAAGTTGGGATTTCTGGAACCGAGGTTGGAGTCAGCGCTCCGACCTCAGACCCAGGAATCCGAGCTCCCCGCCCCCCCCCCCTCACAGCCAGTGCAGAGAGAACCATGCCGGCTGCCTCTCTGTGGTCACCTCTGAGGGAAAGGGGCCATGCCAGTGGGAGGGGAGGGGACTGGGCTTACGCCATATCCCCAGGTCTCCCCAGCCTCCTCCCCTCGGTCCACAGACCCCCAGCTAGACAGGCAAAAAAGCCCATCTAGCTGACATGCAGAGCCGGAAGAGCACGGAGGCAAACGTCACCTCTGCCGCTCCTCCCGCTCCGCATTAGATGGCTGTCAGCCTCCAAGTTTGGAGGCTGACGGCCATCCCAATAGGATTGCACCCTAATGGTCCTTTATCTGATTGCAGCACAGGAGGCTGAAGAGTCAGCATATCCAAATTTGAATTTTTTGTCTCTGAAATTTAGGGTCTGAAATGTGTTGGATTACAATATTATTTTCTCATTTACCATGTTGTTGTGTGTGTGTGTGTCTCATTTTTGCTTGTCTGTTTTGGTGTTCCCTGTGTGTTCTCTTCTTTGCTATGTCATTCCCACCCAGTGTTGGCTGAGTATGATGTCTGAGCCCCGATTGCTCCCTGAATAGAAATACTTTTGCAACATCACATTTGTCTGTTCAAAGAGCTTCACATACATTATCCTGCAACTCTTAGAAGGATGCTGAAAAGTAGCCCTTTGCCAGAGGGTTGCTGTATTAGTCCATTGCAGAAAAAACAAGGAGTTTTGTGGCACCTTAACGACAGGCCCGTTTATTCTGGCATAAACGTTTGTGGACTGTAGCCCATGTCCTCAGATGCATGGAGTCTTATGGAGAGTTTCAGGTTTATGCAGAATACATGGGGGTTATGGGGAGGGTGCTTGTGTTATCAGCAGCAACTGCACCGTGAATGGTTACCATTAAGAATGTGATTGTCACAGTCAGTACTTTCTGCATTCAGTTTCCTTCTGACCTCACTGTTTACAATTCTTCACACACACACACACACACACACGCACAAAACACATGTATATGTATATATATACATATACACATGTACTTATATAAATTAGAAATTCCATAATACTGCAAGCATCTGATGACGTGGATTATAGACCCAGAAAGCTTGTGCCAGAATAAATGTGGTAGTCTTTGAGGTGCCATAAGACTCCTTGTTGTTTTTCCTGAAAAATAGGTCAGTATCATTATCCCCATTTCAGAGATGAGAGAAGCTAAGACCGAAAAGGTGTGGCTCACCTAAGACCAAGGTAAGAACCAGTGAGAGCCACAACTGAGACCCAGCGTGGTGTAGGGATTAGTGTTTCACTGGGATTAAGGAGACATGGGTTCTAATCCCCACTTGGCCGTGAAGCTCACTGGGTAGCTTTGGGCCAGTCACTGACTCTATAAAAATAAATAAATAAATAAATAAATAAATAAATAACATAAACCCTAACCTACCTCACAGGGTTGTTGTAATGTTAAAATGGAGATCAGGAGAACCATATGAGTCACCTTAGGTTCCTTGCAGGAGGAAAAAAGGTGGCATATAAATGTAATAAATACATAAAATAAAAAAATAAGGTTCAAATCAGGGATGTCTTAGTTTTTTAGCCACAATGCCGGCCTTGATTCCCTTTTGCCATTGCTTCCCCTCACCCAGGTACCCACCATGCTGAACTCCACCAGATGTCTTACTCCTGCACTTTATCGACTACTTGTGGCTCTATCAACACTCCAGCTTCTACTCTTTCCACACCTCCCACCCAGCTCACTTGCATTCTCCTGCCTTGATCTTCCAACCTGCCATAATCATTTTCCCCGGTACACACAAACTTCCTCAGGATCAGCAAGCTGAAACAGAATACATTCTATTTTTGAAATGAACAAATATGCTACACCACTGATAGCAGACGCTGAATCTAGGATTTCTTGGCACAAAACAAAAAGCTGCAGACTGTGGCTTCTAGTCCAGAGAAATCCCACTTACAGCAGATCTTAGCTTTCGCTGCTGTGTGTGTTTTTAAAAATTAGGTTCTAGTCCTTATGGGCTATGCTTGAATCACAGGAGCAATGCCAATGCCAAAATTCTGGCTAGCTGGTTTGTCCAGGCCAAGTCCAGCTTAAAGATTTAAAAAACACCCTAAGAAGGGAGAAGCAGAGGCCCTGAATTTGCCCATCATGGTTAGCTGCACCTGGACTGCAGATAGAGAAGGCATCAGCTCACCTGGTCACAGTTTTTCCTACTGTGAAGAGATCTGTTGTGTTTCTATTTAAGTGACAGTAATTATTTCTAAATTTGCAGCTACACTTACTAATTAGCGTAGGGAAATTTTATGCAAACTGTGCCTCCCTCTGCCCTCTCTTTTGCCGATGCATAAGTGGCATTACAACACATAGGCGCCAGGGGCTCAGGTTAATATCGATTTCCATCGTGTCTGCATGGAAGTGGTGTGTGCTACGGGGACATGGTCTAGGGACAAGCTTGGCTTGCCCTGTAATGACCTCTGTGCAATTTCTGACACATGGATCCCAGTGGAGGCTCCTAAAATGTTTCAGAGAAGGTCAAAATCACCATTGTATGCTTGCTTATGGCTCAGTAGGAGAGGGGAAAAAAGGGGTTGCTCATAAGTTAGGTTCTACAGAAGGAATTCTTATTAAACTGTATATAGATATAACAGCCTTGGGGGCTGGTGCCATTGTTTGTTGGGTTCTCTTTAGTACACACGGCTAACAATGGCTAAGTGTGTTGGCAATTCTAAGATGAAACTCCAACAAAATGTACGACCTGTAGGAAGGTGCAAGGGAGGGTTGTAGGGCTTTTTTTCTGTCTCAACATGCATAGGATTGCACCCTAAATAAATAAATAAATAAATAAAACAGAATATAAACACCTAGAAGCTGATGAGAAAAGGCTTCTAAGTGTTTATATCATATTTATTTATTTATTTATTTCGGGTGCAAACCTATGCATGTTGAGACAGAAAGAAGCCCTACAACTCCCAGCATTATGGGCTCCTGAATGCTGGGAGTTGTAGGGCTTTTTTTTTTTGTCTCAACATGCAAAGGATTGCATCCTTAAAGTATTTTTATCCTGTTCTTCAGCCAAAAAAAAGAAAAAAGGCTCGCAGAGTGGCTTACAATCAATCAGCAAAAAGAGACATTTCCTGCTCACAGCCTTACAATCTAAAAAGCTATGACACGCAAGGAAAATGGGATGCGGAGGGAAGAGGAGAGAAAAAATTAAGTAGGCTGTCAGCCAGGGTGGTGAAATGGCCCTGCTTCCCCTCTCATCTCCCAGTGGGCAGGGGGCATTTAATACTAATATGTTTTAGTATTATACAGTGGAGGCTGGTGGCTCTGATGTCAGTGGGGTGGTGAATCCACTCCGGGTATCAGTCGGGACTCTAAAGGAGCAACTTGGATGGCTCCTTTAGAGTCCTGACTGAAACCTGGAGTGCATTCACCACCCCACTTACATCGGAGCCACCAGCCCCCACTGGTGTTCTATGGTCTGACATTTTGTTTTGTGAACCACCCAGAGAGAGCTTTGGTTCTTGGTCTCTTTATAGAAACTCAATAAACAAAATTAAAATCATGATTGCAAGCTTTCACCCATAATGATGAGGGCTAGCACCTTCCCTTTCCAAATGAAATCCGTGCCCCACCCCACCCCAGGATATACCCCAAAGCTTGTGTGAGCCATGCACAAGGGCTCGGGAAGTTATACTGTGCTACGCTGCTGTAAGAAGATCGTCCACCCAGCTCTTTTGGCAGTCTTTTTTCTTTCCCTCTGCCTCTCCTTCGTCTCTCTTGCTTGGAATGGATTGACATCTGCCAAGCTGAATGTCAGCTTCCCTGCAGTGTCCTTACAAGCCCTCTCCTGCATCTAGTTCATCTCCTGATCCCCAGGATTAGGTGTTTCACAAGACACCTGTCATCCTTGTGGGTGCGTCTAAAAAATCCCCAGAGCCTTTGCTCTAAGCTATTTGGCTGAGTGCCGTATAAGCCACTGACACCCTCGTGCATATCCCTTTCTTTGTGTGCATCCAGTAGCTGTGTACTTATGCCTGGGGTGATAAGGCTTTGGGCACTGCTTGGGCAGCAGGGATACAAAATGGGCATCAAATATAATGGCATATATAACAAGAGTTGCTCAAATAATGTTAAAGGGTGTTATGTTGGCTTTTCAGAGCATAATCCAGCGGGCACGGGGAGAAAATCAGGGGTGTGCAACATTGGAAAGCCACCCCCAGCAAGCTTTGTGCATGATAGCTTCTGAGCAAGAACAGTCTTTCTGTGTAGTGAGAATTTTGCATTTCAACATCAGGTCCACAAGCTCCGGGGGGCGGGAGGCTTAGAATTGGGAACTTGCTCTATAGCTATGGAATTGATTGATTGATTGATTGAATGATTGACATTTCTAATCTGCCCAATAACTAATGTTCTTTGGGTGGATTACAAACAGTTAAAAAACTAAAATGCGACGGAATAGTTACAAATATAAAATACAATACAAATATTTAAAAGAATTTAATACAATATAATGCAAAACAATAAACACCACAGGAATGGATAAAACTGCCATACAAACCTAGAACTAGGCCTCTAAAATGCCTGGGAGAAAAGAAAGGTCTTTGCCTGGTGCTGAAAAGATAACAATGTAAGCACCAGGTGAGCCTCTTTGGGGAATTCATTCTAAAGTGCGGTGCCACAACTGGGAAGGCCCTCTCTTTTGTAGCCACCGGTCTAGCTTCCTTTGGATAGTCTCCAGTTATGACCTAAGGGTCTGGGCAGGTACATATAAGAAGAGATGTGCCTTCAGATACTCGGGTCCCAAGCCATATAGGGCTTTAAAGGTCAACACTAATGCTTTTATCAAATTATCGAGATGGGTCCAGATTCAGTCACACTTGAAGTGATTCCATTATTTCAATAGGTCTGCTCTGACAGTCTGGATCCAACCCGTTGTTGTTATTTTCAAAGCACCATCTATGTACAGATCCCTGCCCTGAGGAGCTTACAGTGTAAAAACAGACCCAAGTGAAACAACAGAGGCAGGGGAGGGAAGGGGAAGCAGAGATAAACAGGGGAAGAACTTGCAATTATTTCAGTTACTCATACTTAGGCTTCGTTAAGGGATTCTGCCAAAGGCTATATGGAAAAGGATGAATTTTGATAAAGGATTTGAAGGAAGTGAGGGACGTGGTCCTATGGCATCTTTCTGGGAGGCAGTTCCAGGCATAAGGGTCATCTAGGGGGAACAAACAGCATCATTCCCTGGGGCAGGAACCCTTCAGATGGCTGAAGGGCCATCCCTCCTTCCCTTAAAGTCAATTAAGGGAAGGAGGTACATCTCAAATCTCACAGATTTGAGACTTGAATCTGCATGCATAAAACACACACTCACATACACACAACTGCTCCATGCATGAATCTCAAAATCCAGATTTTACATTTTAGGAGACTCTGACATTTGGATTTCTAAACATGATTGTTGATGTCACTTTTGACTTTTCTTTCCAGTTTTGTTGGGACAGGATAGGTTTCCCTTTGGAGAGGGTGCACAAATCTTGGTGATGGGGCTTGAGTTCAAACCCCGAGGAATGGGTGTGCAACCTCAAGTGGCAAATGTTTTTCTAAAACAAAAATAAATCCAGTTGTGTTTTTAAATCTATACATTCAAATGGACATTGTTTGGGAGCTTTCAGAAATATTGGCAATTTGCTCACAGTGAGTTGGATCGCACAGTCTCATGTCTCCTTCTCTCACCCTGCCAGGCCACCCAAACACAAATCCCCAGGTCAGCCTGATGAGCCTGTCGCTCGGATATTTCATCTTTGACTTTTGCTGGTGCGTTCATTTCAGCAGTGAGAATAAGCTGATGCTCTTCCACCACATGCTGAGCATCTGTGGCATGGTCACTGTGCTGGCCCTGGGTGAGTCTGCCACTGAAGTCAACGCTGTCGTCTTCGTGAGCGAGATCACCAACCCACTGCTGCAGGTGCGCTGGTTCCTACGGGACATGGGGCACTACCACAGCTTTGTCGGAGATGTGGTGGACTCCCTCTTCGTGGCGCTCTTCCTGGGGCTGCGGATCATCGGGGGAGCATGGATTGTACACTCTGTGATGATGTCACCCAGGACTACCTGGATGCTCAAGGGTGGGGTCTTGGCTATGTATGCGGTCTCCTTGGGGTTTATGTTGGATATCTGCCATTTCGCCAGGAGGAAAGTGATGAAGAAATATGACACATGGAGGAATGAAGGAACTGAGGGGAAGCACCCCAAAACCAATGGATATCTGCCTGCGTGTTAACTTGGACATTGAGTGGGACGTCAGGCCCAGCCTAGCAATAAGCAAATGGAACCACTGACCTTCAGCACTCGTTCCAGAGATGAGGTGTCTCCAAGGCCCAGGCTGCCTTCAGTCATGGACTGAACACTGGGTGGGGTTTCTTCTTCAAGGGAACTTGACAAATAGGGCAGGAAAGGCGTGGAGAAAATATGAATACTAAGGGGGAAGGGGCAAACCAGAAAGTCAAGCAGCCCACAAACCCGATAGAAGAGCAGGTGGACATCAAGACAACCTGCCAAGAGGAATCACAGTGAAGTGTGGATTTGAGGTGAGGACTGAGTTGGGGCAATCTGTTCTGGTGCCAAGTTGGTAGCAGTCAAGGCCAGAGGAGGGTCTGGTCTGGTTTAGAGGTGACTGCAGGCAACTGCAGTGCGAGGAGATGGGAAAAGGCCTGTAGCTCAGTGGCAGAGCCCCTGCTTTGCATACAGCAGGTCCCAGGTTCAATCCCTGGCATCTCTGGTTAGGGCTAGGAAAGAACTCTGCCTGAGCACCTGGGGAGGCATTGCTGCTAGTCCGTGTCAACAATATTGTGCTACAGGGACCCATGACCTGACTCTGTGTGTGGCAGTTTCTACATCCCAATGAGATTCTGCTCTTTTGGTATCTACATCTGAGCTGGCCAGTCCAGAGACCTACCATCTGCCAACCACAAGGGCTGATGTTGGCTAGTTCTGTTCCCTGTTGTGCCTGAGGAGGGTGCAGTTCCAGATTGCGTATAAGGGGAGCTCCTAGCTTTAGATCCCGAGGTTGCTGGTTGAAGCACCAGATCCCTTAACAGGGCAAAACGGTCTCTTTGACCTTTGAGGATAAAGGGCCTGGCATGTTCCAGTTCCACCAGCTACCTGTACATGTCTAGTTGGATTGTCTAGTCTACATTTTTCATTTGAAAAAGGCACAGAGACAATGAGTGACGGGTTGTTCCTGGCTCTGCCCATCCAGCTTAGCATGTAGACCGCCTACCGTGGCCTGAGCCTTTAAATGAAAATCGTTCAAGAGGATATGCCAGGCATCAAACATATGCCATCATGCATGCCATGTCCCTTATGCTGTAGCCCCACATCAGGCAAGAGCACCCAGACAAAGCTTAAACCAGCCAGTTCCAATGCTGGCCAGATCCAGGTTAGTCAGGCAGGGGATTTTAAATCTGCCTGCATTTGAATGGGAACCTGTTTGCAAATGGTCTCATGCTCCCATTCCAGGAGGATAAATCCTCCTTCCAGTTGGAGGTTCCTGAACATCCTTGCAGTTCATCCCAAAACATTGTTTTAAATGTGTATCTAGCAGCTATGTCGTCTTTTTGTTTTTACTCTAGAGTATGTATGTATGTATGTATTTATTTATTTATTTCTATTTCATTTCATTTCATTTCTATACTGCCCAATAGCCAAAGCTCTTTGGGCGGTTCACAAAAATTAAAACCACAAAGCACAGGATAAAACAATATAAAATATGAAAGCTTAAAACTACAATAGTTTTGGCAGGCATTTGGGGTGGGTTAGGGTATTTAAAAAAAATATATATATGGTAAAATTTTATTGTTTTAAATTGTTTTATGGTGGGTTGTACATCGCCCAGAGTGGCTGGGTGACCAGTCAGATGGGCGATTAATAAATTTAATAAATAAATAAATAAATAAATATAAAAGTACAACCAGAATAAAAGCTATCAGCAATGCAGAGATTTAAAATACAGATTTAAAATAGCAGAGCTAAAAGACCAAAGTGCAAAAATGCTGGGAAAATAAAAAGGTCTTCACCTGATGCCAAAAGGAGCACAACATAGGCACCGGGTGAACCTCTCTAGGGAGCTCATTCCACAGCTAGGGTGCCACAGCAGAAAAGGTCCTCTTCCTGGAGTAGGCATAGGGGCCCTAATGCAGATCTTAAAAGCCCCCCTCCCACAATCCTGATCTGGATTGGAGGCCCCTGTGCCTACCCTAGAGTAAAACAAAAAAGGCAGGGAGATACAGCTAGTAGATACACCTTTAAAGTAACACCCATTTTGGCCACATCAAGTGTAACTTCTTAGCAATGCAAACTCAAGGGGGTTGAATGGGTGCGTGAACTCCCAGCTCCTGCTCCAAAATGGACTTTGGCATTTCAAGAAAGTGCTCCAGCTTTGCATTGTGGACACAAGCTACCTATTCCCACTCAGTGATGTCAAGCCAACACTGGTGCTTCTCTTCACGCCGAAGTCACTTGGGAATCTTCCAAGGACAATTTTTTCCAGACAGAATGGAGTAGTTTTCAAGTTGCCCTATCGATTTCAACATGCTTCCTTTTACAGGAGGGTTTTGTGGTGTGTGCTTTTTTACATTACTGTGTGCTGAATCTGTCATCCAGAACTCAATCCTGTGCTCAGGGGGATAATTTCTGCTAATCTTGCTGTGCTCCAGAAAGCTGCCCTTGATCTCCCAGCCGATTTCAGTGCAGCTGTAAAGCCTGCTGTCTTTGCAAGGAATTGCCAAATGTTAGGTGAGTGAACACAGGGAAGAGACATGTGTAGGTTCATGCATGTAGAGAGAGAAGAGCAAGGGCACATATTTACCCTATCCCACCTCACACTTATAGTGCAAGACTGCACATCCACTTGGAAATTAATCCCATTGATTTCAATGAGCCTTCCTCGTAAATGAGTGTGCTTTAATAATTGTATTTATTCATTCATTCATTCATTCATTCATTCATTCATGTATTTATTAATAAATGTACATCTTGATCTTCAGATAAAAAACAAATTCAGGTCAGTTTACAACATTCAGTTAAAATAATATGATTTAGAAACACACACACAACTGTACAAATACAACAGCAGACAAGGGGTGTACCTGGGGGGCTGTCCCCTTAAATTCTCTGCACCCAATTTTTTTTTACAAACAAATTAAAAACAGCATACAATTTTGTCTTTAAAAGGCCTGCAAACCAGATGAACTGCCCCCCCTTTTGGCACCCCCTCCAGAATTTTTAGACCGGCTAGGGGCCTGTGAAGCACTAAACCAATTCAAACCCTTTGTAAAAATTTTAAAGGCCTAGGGAAATAAAAACTCTTTGCCTTGTGTCAGAAATATAACTTATATTGGTTTAATGCCAGTTTAACTGTCCTAGCTCCCCCCACAAAGACTCCTTCCCCCTCTCTGCACCAGGTGAGCCTCTTGGGAGAGAGCATCTCCTCCCACAGGTTTAGGGTGCCACCATGAAGAAGGCTGTGTCTGTATTTGCCACCAGCCACACCTTATTCAGCAAGGGCACTTGCAGAAGAGCCTCCAGTAATGATCTTAGTGGAGAGGCAGGCTGAGGGAAACATTGTTCCCTCTCAACAGAGAACTATAACTCAGTGAGGAGTTTGTGCTAGGAATCTCTAACAGAGAATTTCCAGTATTTCACCAGACAGTCAGATTGCAGGATTATTTGCAGAAAGGGGGAAGGATTCTTTGTGGGGGGAGCTAGGACAGTTAAACTGGCATTAAACCAATATAAGTCTGTGATGTAGATGGATCCTAAGGTCCAGCACCCCTAAAATGTTTTCTTTCCTTTCTGGATGGGAGCGCCCAGACGGAGTCACAGGACATGTTTCACTAGGTCCCTAGGATAACACCACCATATATGGACACAGTGACTATGTTTCTCTCTTTTTTTATGAATATATTTTATTTATTTTGTCTTTATAAATGAAATAAACAATACCAACAGCCTGATCAAATAACTACAATTTCCCAGCAATACAATATTCATATGAGGACACAACAATGATGAAAAGGAAAAGAAAGGAAAAGGAAAGAAAAGAAATTTCTTTCTTTTTTCTTCTCTGTCCCCCCCCCCCCTTTTAAAGGGTTAAATTTAAACTCCAACATCCACGGGCCTCAGATGCCATTCTATTTTAAAAACTATACCTATAACATTAGCAATATTACAGTTTGATAATTAACCTTACATTTCAATATCGTATCAATCTTATAACAAGGAAACAGGCCTACAATTCATTCCCAGTAACCATTACTCTTACTAAGTAATCTTATAGTAATGATATTATTATCATTATTAATAATAATAATAATGATAACAGTAATAATGATTTAAAAAGGATGAAATTATAATGTTATATAATAATAAAGCTTAAAAGCAACCTTACAACAATCAGTAATATATTTTATACTAGATATATAAATGCGTGTCCACAATACATCCTCAAACAATCTATTTAAATACAGCATATCATATCTGTTTTGGAAAACAAGAATTTAAAGAAAAATGAAAAAGAAGAAAAATGAAAGAAAATAAACAAATATATGTATAATCAGATATCTTCTGACCTAGCCTGAATCATGTAGACTAAACATAAACAGTTAACAAAACTTGTTTAAAGATTCCAGTTCATGGGACTGTAACAGAGATCTCATGCATTTTTACATTCAGCCATGCCTCCGCCATTTCATGATTTAGAATCTTCTTCATCTGACCTTCAGACACAACGCAAAATGTAGCAGGATATTTTAAGTGATATTGTAAGTTCATTTGTTTTGCCATATTTTTCGCCTTGATGAATTGCCTTCTTTTATTCACCACCTCTTTGATGTAATCTGGAAATAACATAACTTTATCTTGTTTCCAAAAAAGGCTTCCAGCCTCTCTTGTCAAACGCAGGATATAATTCTTTGTGGAGACTCTTGCAAACTGGACTATAATCATATAGTCCCTTTAGCATTTGGCACACAAAATGCCTGCTCAATATCAAGTAAATAATCAGATGGCACAGGGAGCATCTCATGCAAAAGCTTGTCTACAAAAGTAGGCAATTTTACATCATTAGACAGATTTTTAATCCCAATAATATGTACATTGGATCTGCGTGTGAAGGCCTCCAGTTGGGAAATTCTGTCAGAGACATTTTTGAAAAATGCTTGTGTCATGGTTTCATTCCTTGCCACCCAATCTTGTAGCTCGTTAACCTTCATCTCCATTTTTTGCCCAGAAGCGTTAATTAAATCCACAGCTCCTTGCAGGGCGGTAATGGAATTTTGGATTAAATCCAACCTTTTGGCTTGCTCTGCAAATTGTGAAGATTTTATCAGAGTAAATAATTCCCCTATATCTTTCTTCTCCTCACTGTAGCCATGTTTCTCTTCAAACAAATCTTGCAGGTCCTCAGACATTCTCAAATATTGTTGATATTTCTTAAACCATCCCTCAGGTGTTGTTGATATTTCCTAATCCATATATTACAATGGAACACAACAGCCCTGTTTTCTCCTATAAAATAGGAGTTTCAGAACAGCCTTTTGCGATGGTTAAGCTCTGGGGAGATAATCTTGGCATCCACCCCCCCCCCCCGCTGCCTCATGGGGAGTACTTTTCTCCAAGATGTTATCCAGATGCTGCCTTGCCCCCCTTTTTAATTCCAGGGGGGAGATGAAAAGGTTTTTCAAACTTTTAAAAAGCTGTTTGAGATAGCGTCCCGCGGAGAGTCCGCGGGATGCTGCGAGGGCAATATTGGTTCCAACCGGAAGTCAGTGACTATGTTTCTCTATGCTCTCTCCAAAGAGGCTCATCTGGTGCCTACTTGTTATATTTCTGACACAAGGTTTTTTTTATTCCCTAGGCCTTTTTTTTTTTTTTTAAGGTTTCAAATTGGTTTAATGCTTCACAGGCCTGTAGCCAGTCTAAAATGGGGGGGGGGGTGCCAACACCTGTCCTCCAATTTCCTGAACTTTTCTCCCCCCATGAAAGAGGCTTCCATCATTCTGCCTCATTCAGGATGCTTTATAATTTATTCTTGTGGTGTTTTTGAGCATACCTAATCACAGCCAGCCTCCCAGGCTGCCTGCACGTCCTGATCTGAAAAAGCCCCATGGGAGGAATTACCTCATGGTGCCTTAAACTGGGCTTTCATTGAAGTGTACGAAGCTGAGGAGGCTACAGATGGCCAGAGAGATGATTGTACAATGAAAAACAGGAGACTTTTGCTCACTCCTCGGCCACCTCCTAAGTAAGCTAAGCTCAAGAAACCCAAACCCAACCCATGAGAATTTCTCTGAAATTTTTTCATGATTGAATTTCTTTTCAAACACAGTTTCTCTTCTATCAAATGGAATGAGAATGGTAAAAAAACAACAACAACAACGGAGGAGAAATTTTCGGCACAGCACTAGCCGTACCGAAGCCCTGGGGAAAGCCATTTCAACCTTTCAGAATGGGGAGGGGGGAACGCACAACAGCTGGGAAAACAGCGGTCTGTGGTTGGGGGAGAGGGGGTGGGGCCATATGGGGAGCCCTGGAGGGCCATATTGGGAGCCCAGGGGGTGGCGATCTGGTCCTAAAGGAAATGTGATAAACACAACTGTGAGAGCTACTGAGCTCCCTCCTGCCTAACCTAACCTGAGAAAGAGCAAAGGTTGCTGTACACTGCTTTCTCAGAACTGGCCACCACCACACCATGCAAGGGCTTTACCTGGAGCTCTGGCTCCATCCTCTTCAGCATGTGCCACAGTATTCTTCCCGGGAGGCAGGGGGTGCAGCATCGCAGTAGCCCTTAGTCCCATGGCTGGTGGCAGAGACCAGATCATGCTGCCCTTCAGCTCTGTAGTCCTGGGGCCGCTGTCAGATGACGCTGAGAGATCTTTCTGGCAGGGAGGGACAAAGCAAAGGTACTACAGCAATAGTCATTTAGCCTTTATGTCTCTTTAGAAAGTTCAGAGTGTTTCATTGTACAATGTCTACATCTTCCTGACAACACAACAGTCCTGTAAGGTAGACCAGTATTATTATCCCCAAACTGCAGATGGAGGCTGCAGTCCTGTGCCTGAAGGGAAGTCCCATCTCAACCAGTGGACTTACTTCCATGCAAACTTGCAAACGAGTGGGGTGTGTCATTTCACTACAGTTGCCATAAATGCATTGAGTATCTCTTGTATATATGAATGTTCTATTTTTATATTTATTTATATTTTCTTGCCTCCCAACTTGGTGGACATGTGACATTTCTGAAAGATCTCTCTCTCTCTCTCTCTCTCTCACTCAAACCAGCAATAAAACCTATGGCAGTTGCTCATCCAAAATAAATTCATTCTTAGCCCTCTGAGAAGGCTGCTTTGTTTCTTTAAATGTGCTTGTGTTTATTTAAATTCTCCACTGCTTCTAGAAAACACCTTTATCTGCTACATTTCTGTGTCCCAGGCTGCAATTAAAGGCATAATAATGGAGCCAGAGATGCTTTTGAACTGTGGCGCTGGAGGAAAATTCTGAGAGTGCCTTGGACTGCAAGAAGATCAAACCAGTCCATACTCCAGGAAATCAAGCCAGACTGCTCACTTGAGGGAATGATATGAAAGACAAAACTGAAGTACTTGGGCCACATAATTAGAAGACAGGATACCCTGCAGAAGATGCTTATGCTAGGGAAAGTGGAAGGCAAAAGGAAGAGGGGCTGACCAAGGGCAAGATGGATGGATGATATTCTGGAGATGGCGGACTCGAGCTTGGGGGAGCTGGGGGTGGTGACGGCCAACAGGAAGCTCTGGCGTGGGCTGGTCCATGACATCACAAAGAGTCGGAAGAGACTGAACGAATAAACAACAAAACAATGGGGCCAGAAAGCAAAGCAGCCCACCTATTTGGTGTCTGTTTGGGGTTTTTTGTTTTTTAACATATAAATAGCTTTCAGCCATGTCAGGATTCTGCCACCTCATTCAGCTGCCTTAGTATTTGTGGATTTGCATGCTAAACTGTTCAGATGATAGCTAATTGCTCTCATCCAGAAATCAAACCAGAAGGAACATTATCCCCTCTAAACTGACCTTCCCATTAGGGAAAACAAATATAATTGTGTCTGACTAAGGAGTCTTTATGTGGTGCACATATAACTCTGCCCACTCTCCTAATGCTGGTTCAAAGCAAAGGAGCAGTGGTATGGGCAACAATTTTGAAATTCAGATGCTCATTATGGCAATCCCGGTAGCCATGCCTCCGAGGAGAGTCCAGATGTTCAGGCAACTGTGTTGGTCCCTATCAACAAACCAGTTCTAGCAGTTTTCGTCTCCAACAGGAGGTCTTCTGTAAAGCAAATAGGTCTTATTTGCCCCAAATTACTTTGCATTGCAATGGGGAACAGGATATTGTTGCTGGGAAAATTCATTTTCCCCCAGCTACTGTAAGGACTGCAGCTAAGCTCAGAGGGAACAGGGAAGTCTGAGAGGGATGGCAGATGACATCAGTGTCCCTGCTCATAAAAAAAAGTGCTGGCCCTGTGAGCCCTAGCTCCAGTACACCACTGATCAGGAGCGCTGTGCATACTCCAGCCTTTTGCAAACATCTGGACAGGGCTTGTGTGGAAGCAACTGATATTTGAGTTACAATGGTCCTAAGCCATCTACAGGTTTAGTTTACTATGTGCAGGGGGATGATACAGAGGAACATTCAAAATGTCTTACACACACACCTCTACTTCTGCAACATGAAGTGGTACAGTCATCCAACCACCTCATGCTTCTGCCACATCATTTATCTGCCCATGTAGAATGGCTCTGAGTCCTGATCTACACATGCTCCAAGACAGTAGAATCCCAAGCTGAACTATCAGGCTACAGGTGTGGGGGGTGGGGAATGCCTTTTTTAAAGAGTTCCCCATGTAAAAACAAACAACCCTCACCAATTGTTTTTAACCCACTGAAACATCACAGGAGAGGTTGTAGCCTAGCTAGGGATGTGCAAAAGTCACTTACCTTTTCAAAGGGGGTGATTCGCGGTGGGGGAGAGGTGCGGAGCCGTTGGCCGGGTGCATTCGCAGGCGTGCAGAGCCTGCGGATACAAATGGCAGTGGCTATGGTGGCCGCCATTTGTGTTCCTGCTTTTTTGCCATGATAGGCTACGTAAATATTTACGCAGTCTATCACAGCAAAAAAACCAGGGGCACAAATGTCGTAGCGGCCGCCATCTGTGCCTGTCTTTTGCCGTGATAGGCTATGTAAATATTTACGTAGCCTATCACAGCAAAAAAACAAGGGCGCAAATGGCAGCTACAGCAGCCGCCATTTGCATTCCCTTTTTTTGCCGTGATAGGCTACGTAAATATTTACGTAGCCTATTATGGCCTCCGCAGGGATGCAAATGGCGCAAAATCCATGCAAAGCAGCGTGAACAGCACCAGGTAAGTGCTCCGTTTTGCGCGCCTTTCACGGGGTGGTGGGCTTCGTTCTGCCACGGATTTCAGGGGGCCAAATGCACTTGCATTCGGCCTCACTGAGATCCGTGGCGGAATTCTCTGACATCCCTAACCTGCTTCCTGCTGAGCTATTTGTCCACTTGCGAGGGAGGGGGGGTTATATAGGAAAGCATTGATAGATGTGATCCTCTCCCGCTGCAGTCTGAAATGGAACAGCCTACTCCACCATCTCAGGGCTCTACCCCCTTTTTCTACTGACATGTGTAGTTAAGGGCGCAATCCTATGCATGTTTAGACAGAGAAAAGGCCTACAACTCCCAGCATTCCCCAGCCAGCATGCATGCATAGGATTGCGCCCTAAGACGACTGTTCTTCCCTCTCCCAGGTGTTATTTCTCTTCATAACTGGGCTACTCATGCAGCACAAAGAGACTCCTGAGACGGTAGAGTCCTTGAACTACTTCAGACTCTGCACACACACACACTTTTTAAAAAAGAAATAAAAAAACCTCCCTGCGAATAATAATTTTTAAAACCTAGCACATCAGGAGAGGGCTGGGTCAGAGCTTCCGTTCTTGATGTGCTACTTACAGAGAGGTGTTTATTTTGTTCATGTGAGGGAGCACTCAAAGGTGATTTCCTCCAGCTGCAGCCTGAAGTGGTATATTCCATTCTACCACCTCAGGTCTGTAGCACCTAATTCCTGTCTCATTCTGTTTCATGCATACCACTGCTTCTTGAGTTGGAGGGGGAGAGAACTGGAAGATGCACACATACTCAGTCCAGCAATGTCTAGCCCGGAGCTTGCCTGCTTTTAGAACAATCACATGCCTATTATCTTAAAAGTATTTGCTTGCATCTAGCACGGCATGGTGATGGCAAAGTTATGCATGTCTGGACTGTCAGACTCAGGAGGTGATCATTCATCCTGACTCATGGTGTGATCATGGCTAGTTGTTCTGGAGAAGGCAGGTTTATAATATATAGGAAAGGCAGACTAACAACAGAGTAATTTCAAAGTGTATCTAGAGCTAAATGTTTTGGGTTCCGCCCTCCCCAGTAGCTGTGATGTTAAACAGATACCAAGAATAGAAGTTTGGAATGCTGGGAGATGAAAATTCCTAAGGAGAAAAACAACAACAGAGGTACATGTGGCATAAAATGTATGAATTGTACTCTAGATTAAGGCCATATGGATTAAGAGTCTGTAGATCTAGAAGTTTTCATTTCTGTCAAGCTTGTCAGTGTCTGCTGTTTGTTCAGTCGGAAGCAACTGTAAATCCGAGACCATGTGCAAGTGAGTTAAATATTGTCTGGAGGACCATTCATAAACTTTATACCAGCCATACCGCTGTTTGTTTGTTTTTCTCCTTAGGAATTATCATCTCCCAGCATTCCAATTTGCCACACTTAGGGCACAATCCTATGCATGTTTAGACAGAGAAAAGGCCTACAGAAGGAGTTGTAGGCCTTTTCTCTGTCTAAACATGCATAGGATTGCACCCTTAGCCATTTAACATCACAGCAACTGATGAAGGTGGAACCCAAAACATTTAGCTCTAAATATGTTTTGAAATTTGTTGTTGTTCAGTTGTGTCCAACTCTTCGTGACCCCATGGACCATAGCACGCCAGGCCTTCCTGCCCTGCGCTCTCTCCCGGAGCGTGCTCAAGTTCATATTCATTGCATCCGTGATGCTATCTAGCCATCTCATCCTCTGCCATCCCCTTCTCCTTTTGCCTTCAGTCTTTCCCAGCATCAGGGTCTTTTCCAGGGAGTTTTCTCTTCGCATTAGGTGGCCAAAATATTTGAGCTTCAGCTTCAGTATCTGTCCTTCCAATGAGCACTCAGGGTTGATTTCCTTTAGGATTGACTGATTTGACCTTCTTGCAGTCCAGGGGACTCGTAAGAGTCTCCAGCACCACAGTTCGAAAGCAGTTTTGAAATTACTCTGTTGTTAATCTATCTATCTTTGGGTGCAATCGTATGCACGTTTCTGTCAAAACATGCGTGAGATTGCATCCTTTCTTATATATTTTAACTTAAGACTGATTGCATCCATGGTGGATCCAGACCTTCCTTGTTGCTTTGCTGTCATGCTGCTTTACACCTCCCTCCCCCACCCCCGCCATATAAAGTTATATGAGAAACTGGCCTTTTAATGCAACGGGCCACATGCTTAGAACACCAGAGGTTAAAGGAACCAAAATGCTGTTTACTGTAACTGCCTGCTTTGGTCATCCATCTACCAGGGTCCTTCCTTCTCCAATCAGCCTGAACACCTGATTCCTAAATAGGTAGTTGTGGGGTGGACAGGAACATGGTTAGCAACATCATACCAGGTCAGGCTATTTCACTATCTAGCCCAGCCTTCCCCAAGCTGGGGGCCTCTCATCATCATTGGCCAGACTGTCTGGGGATTATGGGAGTTGTAGTTCAACACATCTGGAGGTCCCCAGCTTGGGGAAGGCTGGTCTAGCCCAATACTGTCTGTGCTGAGTGTTGGCAGTTGTCCAGGGACTCAGGCAGAAAAGATCTTTGCCATCGCCACGTATTACCTGGCACCTGTAGCTGGAGATGTCAGGGATTGCATCTGGGACCTTCTGCACGCAAACCATGTGCTCTTCCACTGAGCAATGATGGTCTCTGTTCTTCAGCCCCGAGCCTCTGCTCTTCCCCTACAATTGCCATTGCCCCAGCATGTTGTGGTGCCCAATCCAAGTTGCCAGGGATCAGAATGGAGAATGCACACACATGAGGCCAACTGCCGCCTAGTGGCAGCCTTTCCATCCGACTGCCTTTCCATCCCAGCTCCTTATAAGAACTGCAACTTTAAGAAATAGTGCATGGCTCCGCATTTTTCCTCCTCTCTCCTCATCCCTTTTTCCTTGTGTGTCATGTCTTTTAAACTGTAAACTTGAGCATTTCAAGTCATTCTAAATGGCTTTATGGCTGATATTTGTAAGCTGCTCTGGGAGCCTTTGGGGCTACAGAGCAGGCTAACATGTTTTAAATCAAATTAAATCATATAGTAAGTAACACGAGTGCCGAGACTTAGATACCAACTGTATGGCTGTGAGAGCTGGACTATAAGGAAGGCTGAGCGCTGAAGAATTGATGCTTTCGAACTGTGGTGGTGGAGAAGACTCTTATGAGTCCCCTGGACTGCAAGGAGGTCAAATCAGTCCATCCTAAAGGAAATCAACCCTGAGTGCTCATTGGAAGGACAGATACTGAAGCTCAAATATTTTGGCCACCTAATGCGAAGAGTACAGTCACTGGAAAAGACCCTGATGCTGGGAAAGATTGAAGGCAAAAGGAGAAGGGGACGGCAGAGGATGAGATGGCTAGATAGCATCACTGATGCAATGAACATGAACTTGAGCACACTCCGGGAGAGTGCAGAGGACAGGAAGGCCTGGTGTGCTATGGTCCATGGGGTCACAAAGAGTTGGACACAACTCAACGAGTGAACAACAGCAACAAGCCCAGAACAGAAGGCACCTGCAGAATGAATCGTTCCAGGTGACTTAAGCAAGTAAGCCAAGCCACGTGCGTAGCTGTTGCTAGGAATTGCTAGGAAAACTGGTCAGCTACATCCCTTGGGAACAGCGCTGGCCCAGGGCCACCTAAATGAAAAGTGGGCAACTTGACAAAATCCTTGGACCCCATCCCATCCTGAGCTGTGTCTACACCAATGAAGAAGTGGTGACTGACTGACTGAGCTCACATGAGGTGTGCATCAAGTTCAGCTGGGAACACCATCCTACATACCAGTGGCAAACTGCTGCAAAAGTGAGCTGTAGGGCTGAGATGGCAGGCTGGAGCAATCATAGCCCTTGATGCAACTGCTTTCTCTTGGGCTTCATACCCTCAGGAAGAGAGTTGCTGGGGCTGCGTTGCACCATTAGCTAACCTTGACTGAATGTCCTATGGGTGTGTGTGTGAAAATATAGCTCCAATGCACACACAAACTCCCGCAGTAATGTGATGTTTTAGCATGAGTCAAAGGCACCGCCAGAGGAGGCCCCAGCCGTCTGTGGGAAGCATTCCTTGACATATAAAGTAGGGATGTATGTTGTTGTTGTTGTTGTTGAGTCGTTCAGTCATGTCCGACTCTTCGTGACCTCATGGACCATAGCACGCCAGGCCTTCCTGTCCTGCGCTCTCTCCCGGAGCGTGCTCAAGTTCATATTCATTGCATCCGTGATGCTATCTAGCCATCTCATCCTCTGCCGTCCCCTTCTCCTTTTGCCTTCAGTCTTTCCCAGCATCAGGGTCTTTTCCAGAGAGTTTTCTCTTCGCATTAGGTGGCCAAAATATTTCAGCTTCAGCTTCAGTATCTGTCCTTCCAATGAGCACTCAGGGTTGATTTCCTTTAGGATGGACTGATTTGACCTCCTTGCAGTCCAGGGGACTCGTAAGAGTCTTCTCCAGCACCACAGTTCGAAAGCATCAATTCTTCGGCACTCAGCCTTCCTTATAGTCCAGCTCTCACAGCCATACATTACTACTGGGAAAACCATAGCTTTGATTAGACAGACCTTTGTCGGCAAGGTGATGTCTCTGCTTCTTACTATGCTGTCTAGGTTTGCCATAGCTTTCCTCCGAAGGAGCAAGCGTCTTTTAATTTCATGGCTACAGTCACCGTCTGCAGTGATCTTGGAGCCCAAGAAAGTAAAATCTGTCACTGCTCCCATTTCTTCCCTTTCTATATGCCAGGAAGTGATGGGGCCAGATGCCATGATCTTGTACTTCCGGTAGTTCTCGGTTCGCATACTGCTGAAGCCTAGCTTGTAGGATTTTGAGCATCACCTTGCTGGCATGTGAAATGAGCGCAATTGTGCGGTAGTTTGAACACTCTTTGGCGTTGCCCTTCTTTGGAAATGGAATGTAAACTGACCTTTTCCAGTCTTGTGGCCACTGTTGAGTGTTCCAGATTTGTTGGCATATTGAATTCAGCACTTTAACAGCATCATCTTTTAGGATTTTAAATAGCTTGGCTGGAATACTGTCATCTCCGCTAGCTTTGTTGTTACTAATGCTTCCTAAGGCCCACTTGACTTCACTCTCGAGGATGTCCGGCTCAAGTTCAGTGACCGCACTATCATGGCTATCAGGGACATTCAGATCTTTCCTGTATAGTTCTTCTGTGTATTCTTGCCACCTCTTCTGAATCTCATCTGCTTCTGTGAGGTCCCTGCCTTCTTTGTCCTTTATCATGCCCGTCTTTGCACAAAACGTTCCCTTGAGATCTCCAATTTTCTTGAAGAGATCTCTAGTCTTTCCCATTCTATTGTTTTCTTCGATTTCTTTGCATTGTTCATTTAAGAAGGCCTTCTTGTCTCTCCTTGCTATTCTCTGGAACTCTGCATTCAGTTGGGTATATCTTCCCCTTTCTCCCTTGCTTTTCGCTTCCCTTCTTTCCTCAGCTACTTGTAAAGCCTCATCAGACAGCCACTTGGCTTTCTTGCATTTCTTTTTCTTTGGGATGGATTTCGTTGCTGCCTCCTGAACAATGTTACGGACCTCCGTCCATAGTTCCTCAGGCACTCTGTCTATCAGGTCTAATCCCTGAAATCTATTCCTCACCTCCACTGTATATTCATCAGGGATATGATTTAGGTCATACCTGAATGGTTTAGTGGTTTTCCCGACGTTCTTCAATTTAAGCCGAAATTTTGCAAGAAGCAGCTCATGATCTGAGCCACAGTCAGCTCCAGGTCTTGTTTTGACTGACTGTATGGAGCTTCTCCATCTTTGGCTGCAAAGGACATAATCAATCTGATTTCGATATTGACCATCTGGTGACATCCATGTGTAGAGTCGCCTCTTGTGCTGTTGGAAAAGAGTGTTTGCTATGATCAGCATGTTCTCTTGGCAAAACTCTATTAGCTTTTGTCCTGCTTCATTTTGTACACCAAGGCCATGCCTGCCTGTTATCCCGGTGATTTCTTGACTTCCTACTTTAGCATTCCAATCCCCTATGATGAAGAGGACATCTTTTTTTGGTGTTAGTTCTAGAAGGTGTTGTAGGTCTTCATAGAACCGATCAACCTCAGCTTCTTCAGCCTCAGTGGTTGGGGCATAGACTTGAATTACTGTGATGTTGAATGGTTTGCCTTGGATTCGTACTGAGATCATTCTATCATTTTTAAGATTGTACCCCAGTACTGCTTTTCCCACCCTTTTGTTGACTATGAGTGCTACTCCATTTCTTCTAAGGGATTCTTGCCCACAATAGTAGATATGATGGTCACCTGAATTAAATTCGCCCATGCCTGTCCATTTTAGTTCGCTCATTCCCAAGATGTCGATGTTCAATCTTGCCATCTCATGTTTGACCACCTCCAGCTTACCTTGATTCATTGATCTGACATTCCAGGTTCCTAAACAATATTGTTCTTTACAGCATCGGATTTTCTTTTCACCACCAGACACATCCACAGCTGAGTGTCCTTTCGGGTTTGGCCCAGCCGCTTCACTCTTTCTGGCGCTACTTGGAAATACCCTCTGCTCTTCCCCAGTAGCATATTGGACACCTTCCGACCTGAGGGGCTCATCTTCCGGCGTCATATCTTTTAGCCTTGTGATACGTTCCATGGGGTTTTCTTGGCAAGAATACTGGAGTGGGTTGCCATTTCCTTCTCCAGTGGACCACATTTTGTCAGAACTCTCTGCCATGACCTGTCCGTCTTGGGTGGCCCTGCACGGCATTGCTTATGGCTTCACTGAGTTACGCAAGCCCCTTCGCCACAACAAGGCAGTGATCCATGAAGGGGAGGGATGTATGGATGTTGTTAAATCTGCTCTCTCTGTTTTGCTGACTGTTAGGCGTCTTTCAATCTGTCATCAGCTCATTGACAGAATCAGATTTTTTTTTACAGATGTACGAAAATTTTGTTCCACTCGTGCAAGTGCACATTAGTGCTACTGCACATTAATGCTAATGCGCGCTTTGTGCTAACGACCATTAGTGCAAGTGCAGATTTGCCCAAATCCCCCCAAAGTTTAAAAACAAAACAAAACTCGTCCACAAGTCTGGGGAATCCATGAGACTCCGGGAACAGCCACAGGTCGGATTCATAGCAATCCAAATACGTTTGAATCTGTTGCAGATTTTTCCGACATCCCGTGACTATAAAGTCCCTCGTGCGGTGGCTGAAATCTTTTGAGGACGGTCACATTGTCGCCTCCTCTGTCACCTCCAGGCTGCAACCGTGCCCGCCCCCCCGTTCTAAACTGAGCAGTTGTACTTCCAGGAAGAGCTGTAAAGATGAAGGGAGGCGCCTCTTTATCGATCCCCTTACGCTTTCCCACGCGCCATGTGTATCGATCAGAAATCCTGGCGCTCAGCTCCTTCCACAAATGCGCTGCTTTCACCCTGCAGTCGCAGGAGTGTCCGGCCCCACCCCGGCCCCTGCCGTCATTTTTCTTATTCCAGACCGGAGGGGGGGGGGAATCTTTCCTTCTCCTTTCTTCCCTTGCCTGTTACGGGGGGGGGGGGGGCGGAGGGAAGATCATCACCATCACGTCCTCTCGCTGCCCCTTGTCCCCCGTCTCCGGTTGCCAAGGCGCTCGCCCTGGCGCTGCTGCGATCCGTCCTCCCCACCAGCAGGTGACCCTAAGCCGGGTTCCTCCTCCCCGCCCTCCCGCTGCCATCGCCGCCGCCTGGAGCTCGGCGATCTTCCTCGGCGAGAGGAGCCGGGGGGGGGGGGGGCTGGCTGTGGCGCGTCGGCTCGGTCGGCGCTCTGGGTCACGTAACGTCTCCAAGCGCGCACGGGGCTCCCCAAAGAGCCGCGCCCGAGGGAGGGGCGGAGCTGGGGAGGTGGCCGCGGTGTGGGGCGGTGGGCGGGCGCGGATTCGGGCGAGGCCCGAGCGGGGAGCGGGGAGCCCGGCGGGCCTCAGCCCCGGATCGTCTTTCCAGGGCCAGCAGCCGGGTTCAGCCGCTTTCGACGAGCACGCGGGAGAAGCGGCTCCACGCACGTGCCGAGCGAGCCACAACTTCCCCCCAGGTCCGGAGTTCAGGGAAAGGACGCGACCCCGGGCAGGGGGCGCCCGGCTGCAGCCTCCGCGCTTCGGGCGGGCGGGTCTCGCCGTCGAGGGCCGTGGCAAGTGCGCTCTGACCGCCTCGCGCTCCCGTCCTGCTTCTCCTCCCTCTGCCGCCCGCTTCGCCAGGCTCGCCCGCAAGGTCTCCTCGTCCCCCTCGCTCTTTCCCGCCCTCCCGCGCTCTCCTGGCTGGAAATGAAAAAAGGGTCCCAGGTTCGATCCTCAGCATCTCCAGTTGAAAGGATCCCGGCAGTAGGTTGTGGGGAGAAAGACCCTTTTCTGCCAGGGACCAGGGGGAGCTACCGACAGGGAGTAGACAGTCCTGATCTCCATGGACCGATGGTCTGCTCCACTCGAAGGCAGAGAGAGAGGGAGGGAGTATCCATTTCTAACAACCTTTCTCTAAAAAGCATCCCAGGTACAGGTGCATAACAGATCCGACTAAGATCAAGCATTTCTTTACTTGATTTATACCCTGAATTTCTACCAAAAAATGGCCCTCAAGGCGCCAATTAAGTAAGCAATTAAAGCAACAAAAAGCAGAAATCAAGCGCCGCTTCCCAAGTTTTGCAAAGAGAAAGAAGGTGTGCGGTTATTAATTTGACTTCTGTCCTTTTCCTCCCCTTCTGCTCTGTTGGGTGCTGCTGCTGCTGCTGCTGCTTTTTTAAAAGGTGGCATCCCCCAAATCTCAGCAATCAGGTCTGAAGTAAAATATATAACCTGAGCTATTTTACCAGCACTTGCTATATGTTGCTTCAATGGTAGAACCATTTCACCTTGGGTGGTGGATGGCTTCTGATCTGGTTTGGGGCTCACTTGGGGAAGGGTGACGTCTCCAGGCTGTGCGGTGATTCTGAGGCTAAGCAAGGATTTGAACTGGTGTGTCCAGAGATGCCATTTAGCCAGGATTTCTTGGCCAGTTGCTAGAATTGGAGGGTGCAAAGCGGGGGGGGGGGGGAATCCATCTGAGCTGTTAATGTGCATTTCTTTGCTGTCACGGTGCTCACTTGTGCACTAAAATGGGGAAATTACAAGTGAGGTCTGCAATATTTTGTTTCAGATTTATAAATGTTGCAGCATATCCTCACTTGATCCTGTTCAGGGTTCCAGCCCTCCAGGGTTCTCCATTCCACCTTCACTTTTCCAACAGACATTCAACATTCCGTAGCTGTTGAGCATGCTCAGCTCTTGGGCTGGGGGGGGGGGGTCGGTGTTGGTGCCATGTGCGTTTTTTAAGGGGGTGTGGAGATTTTTGGTACCTTGGGGTTTCTCTGAGCAGGCAGATGCCTCCCATTTATCTCTCAGTGGGCCCATTCTGGCTGCATACCTGTTGGCACTTCACTATCTGAGTTCACTATTAGAGGAAGTGATTGGTGACAAGTGGTCCCCCATGTGGGTTATGTGGTTGCTTGCAAAATTTGAGAGATTTAACTCTTACTCTTATTTCCTCCCCCCGCTATCCCATCACAGAATGGTGGCCACCATGGTTCTCCGAGTGGCCTTCAGCATGTTTGGCTGGTTCTCCCTCTATACCTGGTCCTGCCACTGGTACAAACACCGCACCTACGAATGGAGCTGCCGCCTGGTCACTCTGACTCATGGGGTCTTTGCGACCTGCTTCTCTGGTTACATCTGCTTCATTGATGGTCCATGGCCTATGTCTTACCCAGGTACAATATAACCATTCTGCCTTGTACTGGATGTTGGCTTCGCACTCACTGCAAACAAGTCAGAGGCAGTAAAACTAGCATGACTAGGAAAGGGATTGCAAATAAAACAGCCGGTATCACAATGTCATTATTTCAATGTATGGTGCAGCCACACTTAGGATATTGTGTGCAGTTCTAGATGCCCCATTTTGAAGATACTTCAGAATGGGAAAGGTATGGAAATGAGCAATCCAGATGATCAAGGAGCTGAAACATGGCCCCTCTGAGAAAAGGCTAAGGTCACAATCATATGCATGTTTAGACAGAAAAAATATCCTACAACTCCCAGCGTGCTGCATCCTAAAGTAAACTTCCTGGACCCGGTGTCCTCCAGACGTTTTAGATTTCAACTCCAGTCAGCCCCAGCCAGCATGGCCAATGGTCAGGAATCCTGGGAGTTGTAGTCCAAAACATCTGGAGGGCATCAGTTTGGGGAAGTCTGGGCTACAGCATTTGGGGCTTTATAGTTTAGGGGGGGAAAGATGACTGTGCCATACTATGCATGTTCAGACAGAGAAAACTCCTACAATTCCCAGCATGCCCCAGCAAGCCATGCTGGCTGGGAAATGCTGGGAGCTGTAGTACTGTATTCTGTCTAAACATGCATAGGATTGCACCTTAACAGAGGGAAAGGGGAACACATAATAGAGATTTATAAAAAATTTATATTGGATCAAGGTAACGTTGCACTGAGATATTGAAACAATTCATGCATGATATTGTATGCATTTGTGAATTACTAACACCGTCCTAAATTAATGTAATAGTATATTGATATACATTGGGTTGGATCCCGACTTAGTCATTCCTAGGGTAGACCCAGTGAAATCAGTGGGGCATAAGGTAGTCATTACATTTTTCTCCCTCTTCCATAATATTAGAACTTGGGGTCCCCCAGTGTAATTGCTTTGATGTTAGATTCAAGTACTACCAAGTGCTTCTTTATGCAACAGGTAGTGAATTTGTGGGACCCACTGCAGTGAATGCCTCTAGCTCAGATGGTCTTAAAAGGGGTAAGACAAATTTGTAGAGGTGGGCAGGGCTATCAGTGGCTGGTAGCTGTAGTGGCTAACCGGAAACCCCATGTTCAGAGGCATTACAACGCTGAAGGCTGGGGACAAAGCAAGGTAGGAGAGAAGGGGACTTTATGCCTTGTAAGATGTAGAGCATCTCCCTGGCCGCAGCATGAGACAGAGTGGCATATTTCCTTCTCTCCCATGACTCAACGTCTCAGGTTGAGCCATGAGGTTGAACCCTCAACCATGAGGTTGAACCATGAGCTCAAACTCTTTCAGAAGCAACCTGCATTTTCCCAGGTTTCTCTGGATCCATTTATTTCTTAAAGCTCCGGGTTTGTCCAGAGTTGCAGATGTGTGGATATGATGATTCTACACAAATGCAAATTTGGATTTGGACATAGAGTATTTATTTATTACCATTCTATGCCCCGCAATAGCCGAAGCTCTCTGGGCAGTTCATGTAGTTGAAAATCCTGAGAATCTCAGCCATCATACAAAACAAAACCCCAGCAGACACGTGTCTAGCAGCAATTGATGCCAGAAAATGTGCAGATTCTGCTTGGTGAAATCTTAGAAGTTGGTAAACAGAAAAAAGTACTACAACCTCCATAATTCCCTAGCCACCTGGCTAGGGAATTCTGGGAGATGTAGAACTTTTTTCTGTCTAAAAGTATGTAGGATTGCACCCTAAGTGTGGTTACTCAGAAGTAAATACCACCTTCACTGAAATTAAGAGCATTATCCTATGCATGTTTAGACAGAAAGAAGTCCTGCAACTCCTAGCATTCCCCAGCCAGCCATGCTGGCTGGGGAATGCTGGGAGTTGTAGAACTTTTTTCTGTCTAAACATGCATAGGATTGCTCCCTTACTTAACTGTGCTTAGGACTGCAGCCTTAGTCAGTTTTAGGGAATGAAGAAATATGTTTCAAGAAAAATGTAGGTGTTTTCTTTAATTCTTGGAGTTAGATGTGTGCAAAATATAGATATATTACTGTTCAACCTGCTTTAGTTAAGTTTTAATAGTGGGGTTGCTGAAGTATTTCGTTTTTCTTGTTATGAATGAATGTTATGGTGTATATCAGCCTTTCCCAACCTGGTGCCCTCCAGATGTTTTGGACTACAACTCCCAGCATTCCCAACCATTGGCCATGATGGGAGTTGTAGTCCAAATCACCTGTGGAGCTCCAGGTTGGGAAAGGCTGATATACACAATAACATTCATTCATAACAAGAAAAAGGAAATACCTCAGCAACCCACGAGAAGAAACCATTACGAGAAATACGCATATCGTGCACATTTTCTCAATTTGCAAGCGTGCTAGATGTCACCGAACCCAGCCCTTTCCCCTGATACTTGTTTTCTCTGGGCAGACGTCTTCTTCTTGTTGTTGTTTTTAATTTGTGTGTGTGAGGGGAGACCATTCAAACCATGCTGCTCCCCCACATGAGCCATACCACATGATTCTGCCAGCTGTGTGCCTCAGTTCTTGGATCAGAGGCTGGAATTGGGGCCTCCCACATTGTGCATCACTGAAGCTACTTGTTGCTGGTCGCATGGTCTGAACAGAGGTTGGCTCGATTTTTGCCTTTCCTTCCAGGGTCTCCAAACACCACCCTCCAGGTCTATGCGCTGTGTATGAGCTTAGGCTATTTCCTCTTTGACCTGGGTTGGTGTGTCTACTTCCGGGCAGAAGGGATGTTGATGCTGGCCCATCACACCATCAGTGTTCTGGGAATCACGGTCTCCATTGCACTGGGCGAGTCAGCCGCGGAAGTCAACGGCGTCATCTTTGGTAGTGAGATCACCAACCCGCTCCTGCAGGCCCGTTGGTTTCTCCGGGAGAAAGGGCTCTACCCCAGTTTCACAGGGGACGTGGTGGATTTCCTCTTCATTGTACTTTTTGCAGGGGTGAGGATTGGTGTTGGGGCTTGGCTGATGTTCTGTGTGTTGATGTCTCCCAAGCCCAAGTGGTTCATCAAGGCGGGCGGCGTTATCATGTATGCCGTCTCTTGCGTTTTCATGGTGAGCATCTGCCGATTTGCCCGGCGGAAAAGCCTAAAGAAGTATCACACCTGGAGGAGCTGGTGAAGCAAAGAGATGAACTTGAATGCCAACAGATACCTGAAGAACCATTGAGCCCAAGCCAGGCTGGGTCCGTGTTCCCAATCTGGCAGTCGGTGTTACCCAGGGTCTGGTCCCCGGGGCCATATTTGAAAGATGAGCCATATTGGAGTGAAGACCCAGTGTAGCGTAGCAGTTAGATTGCTGGACAAGAACTGAGGAGACTCAGGTTCACATCTCTGCTCAGCCACGAAGCTCACTGGGTGATTTGGGCCAATCATGTTCTCTTAGCCTAACCTGCCTCGCAGGTTTATTTTGGGGATAAAAGGGAAATCTCCCATTGGCGCTGCCCTGTGCTTCTTGGAGGCAGGGTGAGATACAGTTGTGATATGGTGATAGGCCATATCTCGAGCAGATTTTATTGATGCAGAGGGAAATCAGAAACAGAAAAGTAAGCTTTTTGTTGTTGCTAAAAGCGGAGAAACCGAGGTTTCCTTAATGTTGGCCTGAGTTTTGGCATCTGCCTTGTGTTTTCCTTATCCACAGATGGGACTTCCTCATGTGACAGAGTTACCTGGTTGGCGGGGCCAACCTGGTAACAAATCTAGATTCTCCCAACCACCACCACCCTGAAAAGCAAACAAAATACACACTGTGTGCATTTGTGAAATGTATTTATGTATTTATGTATGTATTTATTTATTTATTTAGAATATTCCTAGGCCACTTTTAAGGGCAAAAGCCCTGACAAAGCAGCTTACGTAATAGAATCCTTTACTGTGATAAAACAGCAAAAATGAATAAAATCAAATTATGCAACTTTGCTTCGAGCTCTTTGTTAAGTTAGGGTGTCTCAGTGCATTGTACGCTGGGGATTTTTGAAAGCAGAGAACTCTCCCTTCCCTCACCCCTGGGGTCGGTGAAATCTATGTACATTAGAGGCATGGAGGATGGAGGTCAACTTGTGCAAGGGAGAAAGCTGAGCCAAGTTCTTAACATAATCACTAATCTGCTGGCTAAGAGAGATCACTTGAGCCACTCTGATGCATTGGAGTGGCAAGGCTGAACCTGTGAAGTCTAGAAGCCACCTCCCCTTGATAAGAACAGTCCAAATGTGGGCAAATACAGGAAACTAATCTTGCAGAAATCAGGAATGAGCGTTCACTGCCATTGTTTTTAAAGGGCAGATAGACAGCAAATATGGTGCAGGGGAGCCACATGTCATAAAACAAATGCCACTTTACACTGCAAGTGTATGTAGAGACTCTATGCTATAGAAAGGGAGGGAGGGAAGAACTAAACTGCACTGCAAGCAAGTAGGCTCTGGATCCTAGAAGGACACAAATGCTAAATTATATTATTCAGCACTGTTATGTTCAACCTTTTGGCTTTCACCTTCCTTAGTAACACAGCCAGGTTTTCAAATGCATGCTGAGAGCATTCACAATTTTAAGAACACTCAAGATGGAAGAATAAGGAGTTTGCCATATGAAAGAGAGGTGTTTTTTGTTTTTAAGCATGGCTGGCTGGGGAATGCTGGGAGCTGTAGGACATTTTTCTGTCTAAACATGCATAGGATGGCATCCAGAGACAGCAATCCTATAGGCCCTGGGAGAGCGTCCCAGGGACCATAGGACAGCTCAGAAAACCCCTCCGAGGTCGGAGACAGCACTACAACCTCGGAAGGGGGAGTCGGAGATCTGACCCCTCTCTCCTGTCTCCTTGCAGCCAGTGCAGAAAGAACTGCACTGGCTGCCCTTTGAGGTTGGAAAAGTGACCACGGAGGATGAGGAAAGGGGGCATTCTAGTGGCTTGAGGGGTGAGGAAACTGGAGAGGCCAGGATACTCCAGCCTTCTCTCCCCCTCTAAAGTGCCCTTGCTTGTTGTTGTTCAGTTGTTCAGTCGTGTCCGACTCTTCGTGACCCCATGGACCATAGCACGCCAGGCCTTCCTGTCCTGAGCTCTCTCCCGGAGTGTGCTCAAGTCCATATTCATTGCATCGGTGATGCTATCTAGCCATCTCATCCTCTGCCGTTCCCTTCTCCTTTTGCCTTCAATCTTTCCCAGCATCAGGGTCTTTTCCAGGGAGTTTTCTCTTTGCAGTAGGTGACCAAAATATTTGAGCTTCAGCTTCAGTATCTGTCCTTCCAATGAGCAGCCAGGGTTGATTTCCTTTAGGATTCACTGATTTGACCTCTTTGCAGTCCAAGGGACTCATAAGAGTCTTCTCCAGCACCACAGTTCGAAAGCATCAATTCTTCGGCGCTCAGCCTTCCATATAGTCCAGCTCTCACAGCCATACGTTGCTACTGGGAAAACCATAGCTTTGATTATGCGGACCTTTGTCAGCAAGGTGATGTCTCTGCTTCTTACTATGCTGTCTAGGTTTGCCATAGCTTTCCTCCCAAGGAGCAAGCGTCTTTTAATTTCATGGCTACAGTCACCATCTGCGGTGATCTTGGAGCCCAAGAAAATAAAATCTGTCACTGCTTCCATTTCTTCCCCTTCTATATGCTGGGAAGTGATGGGGCCAGATGCCATGATTTTAGTTTTTTTTAATGTTGAGTTTCAAACCAGCTTTTGCACTCTCCACTTTAACCCTCAACAAGAGGCTGTTTAGATCCTCTTCGCTTTCTGCCATTAGGGTGGTATCGTCTGCGTATCTGAGGTTGCTGATAATTCTCCCGGCAATCTTAATTCCGGCCTGTGATTCATCCAACCCGGCGTTTCTCATGATGTACTCTGCATATAAATTAAATAAGCAGGGCGACAATATGCAGCCTTGTCATACTCCTTTCCCAATTTTGAACCAATCAGTTGTTCCATGTCCGGTTCTTACTGTTGCTTCTTGACCCTCGTACAGGTTTCTCAGGAGACAGGTAAGATGGTCTGATACTCCCATCCCTTTAAGAATTTGCCACAGTTTGTTGTGATCCACACAATCAAAGGCTTTAGCGTAGTCAATGAAGCAGAAATAGACGTTTTTCTGGAATTCTCTTGCTTTCTTCATGATCCAGCAAATGTTGGAGATTTGATCTCTAGTTCCTCTGCCTCTTCGAAACCCAGCTTGTACTTCTGGTAGTTCTTGGTTCACATACTGCTGAAGCCTAGCTTGTAGGATTTGGAGCATCACCTTGCTGGCATGTGAAATGAGCGCAATTGTATGGTAGTTCGAACACTCTTTGGCGTTGCCCTTCTTTGGAATTGGAATGTAAACTGACCTTTTCCAGTCTTGTGGCCACTGTTGAGTGTTCCAAATTTGTTGGCATATTGAGTGCAGCACTTTAACAGCATCATCTTTGAGGATTTTAAATAGCTCAGCTGGAATACTGTCATCTCCGCTAGCTTTGTTGTTACTAATGCTTCCTAAGGCCCACTTGACTTCACTCTCGAGGATGTCCGGCTCAAGTTCAGTGACCGCACTATCATGGCTATCATGGCTATCAGGGACATTCAGATCTTTCCTGTATAGTTCTTCTGTGTATTCTTTGCACCTCTTCTTAATCTCATCTGCTTCTGTGAGGTCCCTGCCTTCTTTGTCCTTTATCATGCCCGTCTTTGCACAAAACGTTCCCTTGATATCTCCAATTTTCTTGAAGAGATCTCTAGTCTTTCCCATTCTATTGTTTTCCTCGATTTCTTTGCATTGTTCATTTAAGAAGGCCTTCTTGTCTCTCCTTGCTATTATCTGGAAATCTGCATTCCGTTGGGTATATCTTCCCCTTTCTCCCTTGCTTTTCACTTCCCTTCTTTCCTCAGCTACTTGTAAAGCCTCATCAGACAGCCACTTTGCTTTCTTGCCTTTCTTTTTCTTGGGGATGGATTTCGTTGCTGCCTCCTGAACAATGTTACGGACCTCCGTCCATAGTTCCTCAGGCACTCTGTCTATCAGGTCTAATCCCTGAAATCTATTCGTCACCTCCACTGTATATTCATAAGGGATATGATTTAGGTCATACCTGAATGGTTTAGTGGTTTTCCCTACATTCTTCAATTTAAGCCAAAATTTTGCAAGAAGGAGCTCATGATCTGAGCCACAGTCAGCTCCAGGTCTTGTTTTTACTGACTGGCTAAAAAGCTCGTCTAGCAAAAATCACTCAAGATGGAGGATGGGGAGGCGAATATCACCTCTGTTGCTCCTCCCGCCCTGCCAGCTTCAGCCCAGCAGGGCATAGGAAACTTAGAAGCCTCCGAGTTTGGGGGCTTCCAAGCGGCGAGGACGCAATCTATAGGATTGTGCCCTAAGTGTTAGAAGTGCGCCCTTCAACAAAATATTGCTGAGTGCAGTGCCTCTATTCAGGATGCCTGCCAGGCAGCAAGCTAAGCCCTTTTCCAAGATACCCTATTCCATCCCCCCTCCTCCCGCATCGTCCCCCCTCCCCCTATCAGCCAGCCAGCCAGCCAGCCAGCATTCCATGGTCACTCCATCCTCACTGGGTTATTTTAAGGCTTTCTCCCCCTATCTTAAGTTTTTCCCTGAAAGTTTCGGGTGTGTTGCACTTCTGCAAACGGTGCGCTTCCGCCAAGTCTGTCAGTACCTCCATCTTGTCCCTGAATGGTGTCATTTGGGCTACATAAGGATTCACACTCTGAGAACAAGTTGGCTCTTGTTATATAGGAAGTCTGTAAGATCTTGCAGATTGAATCCATGGGGCATTAGATGCCGCAGCTCCCTCTTTCTTCTAATGTCCCTGGATTTAAAGATTTCTCTGTTGCGGAGGTGGGGAACTTATGGCTCTCCAAAACTTTGGCCTACAACTCCTGTCATCCCTAACCATTGGCTATGCTGCCTAGAACTGCTGTGGGTGTTGTAGACCAAAACATTTGGAGGGCCACAAGTTGCCCACCCCGGCTCCACAGGAAATATTTCCATGTCAGAGAAGTTGTGGCCAAGAGAATTAAAATGATCTGAACCCGGTTGCTTAAGCTTCTTTCTGAAGACTACTGATGTATGGTTTCTATGGAATCATATATCAAGGCCTGTTCTTTTTTTTGTTTTTTTCCAATGTGCTTAACGTGGCGTCCAGGGTGCTTGTATTCAATAACATACATTATGCTGTTAGACTTGCTAATAATGCTCTGTTTAACAGATAGGCTCAATCGGTTGTTCTGCTTTTAAAAGTAACTATTTCTGCAGGTGATTGACATCCTATTTGGGTCTATTCAGAAGTAAGCCCTATTACGTTCAGAGAGCCACATCCAAGGAAGTGTGTTGCAGCCATAGTGAGTAGATTCACTTACCTGTGCCTAGCAGACTAGTATATTAGGGAGAAGGCTGAGTTAAAACACCTCTTTGACATGCTAGATTTCCAGGGGCAAGGAGTTTGCTCTAAATGGAGGAACTTTCAACTATTTGATCGTACTTTTGCCACCACTTGCAATCTGAAATTGTATATTTCAGCACCAGGGTTGTCACGTCCTCTTTCTAATCCTGTAGTTTGGCTCTTACCCATGAAAGGATCCAATTTTATAAACAGAAAGCAAAGGACACCCCCTCCCCCTTTAAAGGGATGGACAATGTTCAAAGGAGTTCATGCTTTCACTGTTCAAGAAGGACTAACCCACGGTGTCTTGATCAAGTACATTAAATATACTGTGGGACTAGTGTAAAAAATACCATGCTTTGAATTACTGTGTAGTACTGATTTAATGTTCCACCAGCGAGGGTATAGCAGCTTTGCATTATATATAAAAATATAAAAAAGATTTGATGTATGTCAGAATACCATTATGAGTCTGTATCTTATGTGTATCTTTTCTCTAACTCAGTGGCACACTTATGATAGAAGGTCTATGACTGCAGCATGCTGGCTGGGGATGCTGAGAGATGTAGTTGGAAGGCACCAGTTTGGGGAATGCTGGTCATGACTAATAGTCATTGATAGACCGCTTCCATCAATATGTCAGTTCCCCCTCTAAAGCTGCCTGAGCTGGTGGCCATCCCATCCCTTGTAGCAGCAAATTCCATAAATTAGTAATATGTTGCATGAAGAATTCTCTCGCCTGTTCTGAATCTACAGCCAATCAGGTTTGCTGGGTGACATGGGTTCTAATATTATGGGAGAGGGAGAAAAAGTTATCTCTCTCCACTTTCTCTGCACCATGTATCATTTCAAACACTCCTATCATTTCCATAGCCCAACTACAAAACGCCCCACCCCCCCAACTATAAAACCACAAACACTTCAGATTCACTCTGATCATTTTAGTTGCCCTTTTCGGCACCTTTCCCAGTTCTGCAATATCCCTTTTTTTAGATGGCATGTCCAGAATTGTAAACAGTAGTCGAAATCCACCACAGATTTATGTAAGGGTATCAATCAGTTATTCTGGGGCACAGCAATTGTACAATGCTTCATGTGGTTCAGATCTGTAGTGTGTGACTGCTGCACACACCAATGGTGTAATCCTATGCACGTCTATTCAGTCAGAAATAAGTCCTATTGGGTTCCATGGGACTTACACCCAGGTGTATCATCCCAATTTGGCAAGGGCAATCTCTGTTTTGCTCTCCTTAGGAACATGGGAAGCTGCCTTATCCGGAGTCAGGCCCTTGGTCCATCTAACCCAGTATTGTTGACACTGACTGGCAGCAGCTCTCCAGGGTTTCAGGCAGGGTTTTTTCCAGCCCTACCTGAAGAAACCAGAGATTGAACCTGGCACCTTCTGTTTGCAAAGCAGGGGCTCTACCACTAAGCTATAGCACATTCCTGTTGTTCTGGACCAAGTTTCTCCTACACAAATTGGATACACGCACACAGCCAATAATCGTGCCCTGTATACAGCACTCTGGGTTGTGTACTTGGCAGGATGCAGCATATGATTCCCTGTTAGTTTTTAACAAACCTTTTCACAATGATGGTTGCTGATGGTATTTACTTTTTAAAATCTTCTCTTTCAATTAACTTGCACACACATACCCGCACCCCAGTATTAAAGAGTGCTTTGCATGAAGCATTTTCATTATACACAGGCTGATGGACAGGCCTTTCTTTTCTTCTGGCAGTGACACAGACACCATTTAACAAACAGAACCATTTTAAGTTTGGGGAGTCTAGAGAAATACCAGCACTGTCAGCAAGTCTTTTTCTTGGATCCAAAGATGAGAGAACAAAGTCTCATGAAAGCTCTAAACATGCTTATGTAGTTTCTAGCCTCTACACTGCACAGTGAGCGGCGGGAGCATGGAACTGTAAAGACTGCTGCAATTTCCAAGGAACTCCTATATCAGAGGACAAAATATTATTGGGCAGATTACTTTAATTTCTTCAAATCTTGCCACATTGATCTTTTCAGACTTGACCAGAATGGATATTCTCTCCGTATGTGTGTGTGCTTGTGTATGTGAGGGAGAGGGAGTGCAAGGGCAGAAGAGAGTGCTTGACCTGGATTTGGGAAAGACAGGCGTTATCTTGTCTGTGAGTATTCCCACCTGCCTCCTTTTTGGAGTGAGTGAGATTCTTTGTGGAGTGGGGCATAGGTCATTGGAATGAGCACGTAGAGCAGCGGTGCAGAGCCTCAGCCTCACAGGTCAAATCCACCTCCACAGATGACCATGCCTACTTCCCCTAGCCCCTCCCTCTCCCCCTCCAACCATTTGGTGGTTCCCCAGCTTTTGTGTAGCCACCGTAATTTTGGGAGAAGACAATTGTAAAGATGAGTGCAAGGACTGTTTCCTCAGCATTTGGAATGTTTATGAATATTCCATGACATCACAGCCATTTAGCCAACTGGAAGCAGGCAGGTAGACAGAGTCTATTTGTATATGTATAAATTGTGCAGGCTGCCAGTTCAGCCCAGTCCTGTGAATTAAAGGGAAACCCATTCTTGGCAACAATGGCTTAACAATGATAGATTCTTACATGAGAGAATGGAAGAGGTGAGGGCTGCCAATAGATTTTCTGGCAAGATGAAATGAATGGGCTAGCCTTCCTTCCAAACAGTTCTTGCTTCAGCCTATCAAGATGCTTTTCTCCAGAGATCTAGCGAGATGCTGAAAAACTCAATAAAAAGTTTGCAGTCCTTTTATCCTAAGTAGTTACCAATCAATTTATCATTGGGAATTTGGATGCCTGCACTTTCAGCCCAACCATTCTTCTTCCCTATGTCAATAAATCGAGTGCTGTTCCACTTTAAGTGTATGGGAGTCATTTCCATGAGAACTGAAATAATAACGATACACACACACACACGTTCTCTTTGTATCCAAAACGATTGGCTGTTTTAAAGTCTAAACTATTTCCTGAGTTGATTATTTTGGCATACACTTTTATTTTTGAAAGCTTTCTTAATATTTTAATGACTAAAGAAAAAAAACCTAAATACTCCTCTCACACACACAGAGAAAATTACTTCCCACTACTTAAGTTTGTCTTCAGCCTAGGAAGAAAGTGACCCCCAGCTTCTAGGAATTTATAGATTCTGATTTACAGAGCCCCATATATATTTACAGTGAGGAGCTGGAAGGCTGAGTACAGAATGTTTTGTGGTTGCCAGAAAATCAGCCACCAACTATTAAATAATAACAATCTAGTCCTCGTGGTTACAAATTTTATTGTTTAAATTTTATTTTTTATTATGATGATTATTTATTTTTATTTTATTTTTTGGTTAGTGCTGGTGTGGACTAGTGGATAGACAGTTTATATCGTTAAGAACGTAAGAAGGGTTGTGCTGGATTAGACCAAAGTCCTATCTAGTCCAGCATTCTGTTCCCATAGCAGCCAGCCAGATGCCTCCAGTAAACCCCTAAGAAGGACATTAGAACAACAGAACTCTCCTACTCAAGGTCCCAGCAACCAGTGCTGAGAGCTATACTGCCTCTGATACTGGAGATTATACATAACTGTCCTGAATCTCCCAGCTGATTGGTGGGAGAGTCAGGACAGATAAAAGGAAGTCCTTCTTAACAAAGCACCTACTTAAACTATGGAATTCGCTACCACAAGATGTACTGGTGGCCACCAACTTGGGCAACTTTAAAAGGGGATCATTCATGCAGGGTAAGGCTATCCACGGCCATTAATCATGATGGCTATATGCTACCTTCATTATATCAGAGACAGTATGTCTATGAACACCAGTTGCTGGGGAATATGAGTGGTAGGGTGCTATTACACTCCTGTCCTCCTTGGAAGCTTCCCACGGGCAGCTGGTCGGCCACCGTGTGAACATAATGCTGGACTAGATGGGCCTTTGGTTTGATCCAGCAGGATTCTTCTTATGTTCATCATGACTTGTAACCATTGATAGCCTTCTCCTCCATGGATTTGTCTAATCCCCTTTTAAAGCCATCCAAGTTAATAGTCATCACCTCATCCTGTGGTAGCAAATTCCATAGTTTAACTAGGTGCTCTATGAAGCACTTTCTTTTATCTGTTCTGAATCTCCCACCATTCACTTCATGGGATGACCCCGGGTTCTATGAGAGAGCACTACTATGAGAGATAGGGAGAGGTTTTCCTCCCTATCCACTTCCTCCACACCATGCATAATTTTCTACCCCTCTTTCCTGTCCCCTTTTACTTGCCTTTTTTCTAAGCAAAAAAGCCCCGGACATCGTAACCTTTCCTCATAGTGGGCTTACTCCAGACCCTTGATCATTTCAGTTCCCTTTTTCTGCACCTTTTCCAGCTCTACAGTATACTTTTTGAGGCGTAGCAACCAGAACTCTACGCAGTATTGTTCACACCATAGATTTGTATGAAGGCATTCTGATATTGGCAGTATTATTTTTTTTATTCCTTTCCTAATTATTGTGGTTAGCTGCTTTGATGTCTTTTCTTTTGAAAATAAAGCAGAGTAGAACACACATTTGTTTGTTTAATAGCTAGATAACCTTAGAAAGTGGGATTCAAGTCCTGCCTTAATTGTCCTCTAGGGAAGTATGGATTTTGTTAAAACTGTTACGTCTATGTTTCATGGACTGTCAGGCATCTTTCATTCCATCATTGATGGAATTGGATTTTTTAGGGACGTAAGAGAATTTTGTTCCACTTGCACTAATGCACATTACTGCTAATTTGCACTCACACTAATGTGCATTAGTGCAAGTTAGCACTACTATGCATTAGCGCAAGTGTGAATTTGCGCAAATCCCCCCAAATGTACAAAACCAATCTGCAAGTACTTAGAATCTGTGGGACTCGAAAAAAAGCTGGTCTGTTGCAGAATCCTCAGGTCAGATTCATAGAAATCAGAACTCATTTGAATCTGTTATGGATTTCTCTGACATCACCACCAATAAGAACAGCAACAATATAGTTAATATATGTACATAGTGTTGTACATTCTGCCAGAAGGGAATTTCCTCCAAAAGCAAATAGCACCTTCAGAGGAGGGATTTTCTTCAGGACTCCAGCTGGAGAGGAAAGGGTTAAATCCCCCCCACCTCCATTCCTGCTGTGATCCCCATAATTATCAGTCTTCATCCCCCCCTCCCCTCCACCCAGCTGGAGCTATTTGCATTTTTAAAAAATCCCACGTCAGCTACACGCACATTTAACAACACATGTAATTTCGCTCTTAGCCTGTATACCAGCCTTCCTCAATCTGTTGCCCCCTAGCTGTGTTGGATTACACCTCCATTCATGGGAGCTGTAGTCCAATACATCTGGGGGTGGGGGGCACCAGGTTGCCGAAAGGTGCTCAATGCCACCCAAAGAGGAGGCATGCAGGGCTTCTATATATGGGGATCGATCCTAGTCTCATAATGGTTTAACACTGCAGACACTGAACATGGAAATTTTAGTACTGAAACCTTCTAATAGATGGCAGTGTGGTACAGTGGTTAGAGTGTTGGACTGCAACTCTGAGTTCTAGTTCCCACTCGGTCATGAAGCTCACTGGGTGACTTTCGGCCAGTCACTGACTCTCAGCTTCACCTACCTCACAGGGTTGGTGATAAGACAAAAGGGAGAGGAGGAGGACCATATGAGCAGCCTTGGGTGTTTTGCAAGAGGAAAAAAGGTGGGATATAAATGTAATAAATAAATAAAAAATATATATTGTAAAATGTACATGGATTGCAATCCTACACACAGTTACCTGAGAGTGAGCTCCACTGAACTCAGTGGGACCTATGTCTGAGTAGACATGAGTAGGACTGTGGTGTTATTTACTTCCAGTTCTTCTCAGAGGTGGGGAAATCTAATCCAAATGTTCTGCAAAACTATTTCTTTTTTTAAAAATATATTTTATTTATCTTTATAAATGAAATAATACCAAAATTACCAACAACCTGATCAATACTACAATTTCCCAACAATACAATATTCTGATGAGGACACCACAATAACAAAAAGAGAAGGAAAAAGGGAAAAAAAGGAAAAGGGAGGAGGAAAGGAAGTGAAGAAAAAACAAGATTCTTTCCCCTTCCCTCCCCCTCCGCCTCTCCCTCCCCTTTAAAGAATTAAGTTTAAACTCCAATACCCCCCAGCCTCCGATGCCATTCTGTCTTAAAAACTATATCTATAACCTTAGCAATCTTACAATTTAATAAACAACCTTACATTTCAATCACATCATCAATCTTATATCAAAGAAACAGGTCTACAGTTCATTCCCAGTAGCCTATATTAATATTAATAATAATTAGAAGAAATATAGTGTTATATAATAATAAAACTTAAAATAAACCTTCAACAATCAGTAATATATTTTATATATAAATGCATGTGCACAATTACCCTCAAACAATAAATTTAAATACAGCATAGCATATCTATTTTGAAATTAAAAATATAAAGAAAAGCAAGAAAAAAAGAAAGATGAAAGAGAATAAATGAATATATGTATAATTATTTAGCTTCTGACCTAGCCTGGATCACGTAGACTAATCACAAGCAGATAACAAAGCTTGTTTAAAAATTCCAGTTCATGGGGAACAGAATTCTCAAGCATTTTTATGTTCAGCCATGCCGCCGCCATTTCATGATTTAGAAACTTCTTCATCTGACCTTCAGACACAATACAAAGTGTAGCAGGATATTTTAAGTAATATTGTAAGTTCATTTGTTTTGCCATATTTTTTGCTTTGATAAATTGCCTTCTTTTATTCATCACCTCTTTGATGTAGTCTGGAAATAACATAACTTTATCTTGTTTCCAGGAAAGGCTTCCACCCTCTCTTGCCAAACACAGGATATAATTCTTTGTGGAGACTTTTGCAAATTGGCCGTGACCAGTCTGTTTAGCATTTGGCACATGAAATGCCTGCTCAATATCAAGTAAATAATCAGATGGGATAGGGAGTATCTCATGCAAAAGTTTATCCACACTATCTCAAGGGGGGTACTTTTCTCCAGATGTTGCCTTGCCCCCCCTTTTAATTCCAGGGGGGGTGTGTGAAAAGGTTTTTCAACCTTTTAAAAAGCTGTTTGAGAAAGTTCCCACAGGAGTGCCCATGGGATGCTATCAGAGCGACATTGGTTCCAACCGGAAGTCCAAAACTGTTTCTTTTTGCACTCCAGCCCAGGTGTAGCAAAATCAAATTGTAGCCTTATTGTTTTTTAAAAGATTAGTTATGGGTACTTGTAGATCAAGGGCTCCTAGTGGTACCAATGAGAATGCAATTCCATCTTTTTTTCCTTAACAGATTTGCTGCTGTAAGCAAAAAACACAAAAGAAGCAGTGGGAAAACATGGGAGGGTTGTGAGTGGAAGATGACGCCATCTGCAACACTCAGCCACACCCCAAATTCTGTGGCAGGGCAATGGCACTAAAAAAGTCTTGTCTAGAAGCACCCTAGCTGCCAGAAATGGCTACTGATTGGGATTTCCTAGTTGGACCAGGAACATCTTGGAATGGTTGGAAGTTGCCATGCTGGACTGAATATCAGAGATTGCTACTTGTCAGGGTATTGCTCCTGGACGCTATTTGACTCCCAGGTCCAAGAGTAGCAAAAAAAGAAAGAAGAAAATGTAGTATTTCTGACAGACTGACCATCTGAAATGGCTACTTCTCAGGAACTCCTATCTGGACCTGTGACAACACATATATTTGAGGCAGAGTGATTGTCAAGAATGGGTTTTCATCAAGATCCTTCACTTGGATAAGAATCTGTTTTCTTAGTCCAAAAGTACCCCACCCCTGCTCCTAAGTAGCATATTTGGATAGACTAGCCATCTGAAACTGTTTCCTGTCACCCTTCTGGATCACTTTCTTTAGGGTACAGAAGGAGATGTAGCAGGCAGACAGCCAAAAGCAGGGAGACTGCTGAAAATGGCTACTTTTCAGAATCTTTGACCACCACCTAATTTCCTAGCCCCAGAATAACAGAATTAGATGATTAGCATTGCTGTTGCTTTTCCTGAAAGACTTGCCGTCTGAAATTGTTACCTACCAGGATATCCTACTTGGATCATTTATGCTTTCTCAGGGAGGGGTCAGAATGTGATGCGCTGGACTGAGTATCAGAAATGGCTACTTGTCAGGACTCTGTCTTGGCTCATTGTTTGCCTATCTGGTCCAAGGGTCGTATTTTGGAACAGCCTGGCTGTGTCCATACACAGCAGTAAGCCAGGATTTAATAGACGCTGGTGCATGCAGCCTGTTTGCTCCTTCTTGTCTTCTCCTGCTAGCACAGGCGCCTGAACCAGCCTCCCCCAACCTGGTGCCCCCCAGATGTGTGGGAGTACAACTCCCTGGCTGGCATAGCTGGGAATGATGGGAGTTGCACTCCCACACAGTTGGAGGGCACCAGCCTGGGGAATGCTGAACGAAACAAATCAGAAATGGTTTGTTTAGCTTGTTGTCTGAATCTGGGAGGAGCCTGGCTTGTGGCTCCCAAACCATCCAGGATGCGTAAGGCATCCTGGTTTATGATCTTGGCTTGCAAAGGCCTTATTGTGCATGTGCACACATCTGGTCTGGAGATGAGATGTGAGAGAACAGGAGAAAGGCATATCTCCCAGCTTGCACTAACAAAATTGTACAAAGGGATCCCTCAGAAGGCAAAAATTGGGACAAAATGGGGATAGTGGTTTAAGAGGGACAAGGACCAGAAAATAGGGCCTGTCTTTCCCTGACAGCTGGAGTATGTATGATGATGGGGAGAGCAATCCTATGGGGATCGACAGTCGCCTCTGAATTTGGGGGTGACAGCCTATCCAGTGCAGGGTGGGAGGAGCGGTGAGGAACGGATGTGCTCCACGCTCCCGCAGCCCTGCTTTCGCGGCTAGACAGCCGATTTCGGCTGTCTAGCCATGGGACCGCGGAGCGTGGGGGTGGGGAGGTCAGACGACACATAGGAAATGTCATACTGGCACTTCCAACCTCCCCGCCCTGCCCCCAGGAACACCCCGGTTTCCCCACTCCATGCTGTTCTTCTGAGGACGGCTCTGAGAACCAACAAATCCTATGGCCATCTAGCCACTGACTAGCAGCCATAGGATTGTGCCCTAAGGGTACAATCCTATGTATGTTTAGACAGAAAAAAGTTGTACACCTCCTAGGATCCCACAGGCAGCATGGCTGGCTGGGGCATGCTGGGAATTGTAGGGCATTTTTCTGTCTAAACATGCACAGGATCCCTCCCTAAATGTATTACAAAGTGTGTTTCTTCTGGACTGAATGGCAGAGACTGCTATCTATCAGAATCTGTTAGATTTTTTGGCAAGCATGCCACAAGTCCAAAGTCACTCTAGTGCACACGCTGCAAGTACATCTGCAGCTTGTGCCTTGCTGTGGTTTTCCCCTCCAACGACCTAGTGAGGCAGGCAGCAGACATCACAGTGCCAGAGAGCAAGAGAGGAGGAATGGACGTCTGACTTTACCCTAGGGCCAGAGCAATCCTCCTGTGCAGATTTACCCAGAAGCAAGTTGCGCTGTGTTCAGTGGGAGTTTCTCCCAGGTAAGTGTGCATGGGATTGGAGCCCATGGCCCATTTGTAGCCCTGTTTCCTGTACCGGAGTGCCAAGCATCCATATGTACCACATGTGGCATCTGTGAATTAATGTGCCCCAAATTATCTAGTGGGTTCTACGGTCAGACCTTGTGGTAGTGGCTTGTTCCTTTTACTTTAAATTTTATTTTTTTAAACAATCTACCCTGCACCCCGCCTTTCCACCAACAGGCCTTCAATATGGCTTGTGTTTTATTTTTTGAAACAAAAATCAAAACAAATTAAAGCCAACCAGCCTAAAACCATAAAAAGATAAAATGACAGCAACAAACTGCAGTTAAAAATGGAAGAGACTGGTCTGTATGATTTGCTTGGGAAAAGCTCCGACTGAGTGCAACTGGGCTTACTCCCACCTAAGAGTTCTTAGAATTGTAGCCTAAACCTGGTGCCTAAAGGATAACAGCATTGACGAATATGTCAGGGAAGGGTGTTTGACAGTTGCAGTGCAACCACAAAGAAGGCCCTGAAACTGCCAAACCTGGGAGCTCCTGAAGCAAGGCTTCAGATGAGGCTCTCATCAGACAGGCACATTCGTAGGGGTGGGGTACAGATGGTAGATAGATCTCGCAATGGATGGATATAAATGGTGGGGTTCCCCAAGGGTCTGTACTGGACCAGTGCTTTTTATTTTTTATTTATGTATTTATTAATTAAATTTCTTAATTGCTCATCTGGCCAGTCACCCAGCCACTCTGGGTGATGTACAATGGTACAATTTTCTCTCTCTCTGAAAGCATTTGCAGAGAAATAACAAAGAGCATGCCTCTGAGCATATGCAGAGAGTGCTTTTCCTTTAAACAGTGGATACCCAGAAGGAAATTTCATTTGCTGGAATGGGAAAGGGGGAGGAGAGAGAGCTTCCAGTTAGCACCCTTGTCTCCCCTTGTGTATAATTACTGTCCATTTCTATCTCTAAAAGGTAAAGGTGTCCCTAACCAGTCGTGTCCGACTCTAGGGTGCAGTGCTCATCCCCGTTTCTAAGCCGAGGAGCCAGCGGTCCGAAGACGCTTCCGTGGTCATGTGGCCGGCATGACTGAACACCAAGGTGCACGGAACGCCGTTACCTTTCCCGCCGAGGCGGTACCTATTTATCTACTTGCAATTTCTTGCTTTCGAACTGCTAGGTTGGCAGGAGCTGGGACTGAAGGCGGGAGCTCACTCCATCACGCAGCACTCAGGTCTCCAACTGCTGACCTGCCGACCTTCCAGTCTGCAGTTCAGCGTCTTAACCACTACGCCACCGCAGCCCCTTTTCTATCTCCACCCCACACCCCCAAAATCCGAACAAATTTTGGAGGGCAGGAGAGCCATTAAAAGTAGTGGGAGAATGCGCTGCGGTCCTGTTTCTGCAGTTTTAATGTTTCCCTTATTTATTTAGGGCACAATCCCATGCATACTGGCTGGGGAACGCTGGGAGCTGTAGGACTTTTTCCCCCATCTAAACATGCATAGGAGCGCACCCCTCTTTACTTAGGCTGCAATCCTATGCATGTTTAGGCAGAGAAAACTCCTACAACTCCCAGCATTCCCCAGTCAGCATGGGTGCAATCCTACGCGTGTCTGGACAGAAGAAAAAAAAAAGAAAAAAGTCCTACAACTCCCTGAATGAATTCTGGGAGTTGCAGGGCTTTTTTTCTGCCCACACAGGCGCACGATTGCGCCCTTATTCCCTCATAACACGGCCTCAATAACATCCTTGCGCTTGCTTTCGGAGCCCTAACCCGGCGCCACCCCACCCCGACCAGAAACGCCCCCGCTGCCTCCGACGCCCCGTCCTAAAAGGCACTCCTTTCTCTCCTCCCTCCCATTTTCCCTACGGCGGAGGCGGCGCTGCAGACGGCGCTGCGCGTCTCGGCGGAGGGATCCCCCTCCGAGGAGGAGAGGGGGAATGGAGGGTGACGCGAATTCCTGAAGTAAAGAAAAAACACACACAGACACCCGGGGGGGGGGGGGGCGGATGAGGAGGGAGGAGAGGCTCCCCGGGAAAAAAAGTCCCGGAGCCGCCGGAAGTGGCCGAACTCAGCCGAGCCGAGCCGAGCCGAGCCCGGGCCTGCCCGAGGGGAGCCGGCGGGGACCGTTGGCCTGAGGAGAATCTCGCGGTCGAGGGCGCTCGTCGGCGGGCGGGGAGCGGCGGCGCGGCGGCGCGGCGGCAGCAGGAGAAGCGGCCCCGCGGCAGCGCGTCTTCTCCGCCTCACGTGCGGCGGCGGCGGCGGGAAGGAGCCTCGCGGGACGCTCGCCGCCTCGTCCTCGCTCGCGTGCCTGCTGGGCGGCGGCGGCGGCTCGCGGCGCTCCCCTCAGGCGGGCCGGCCGCGGGGGCCCCGGCGGGGGAGGCGGCGCGCTCCCGAGGCGCCGCCCCCGCTCCTGCTCCCGCGGGACGGACGGCCCCCGCCGGCCTCGGCGCTGCCGGGACTCCGTGCGTGCGTGCCGGGGAGGACGACGCCCGCCGGGGCCTAGAGCGAGCGAGAGAAAGAGGGAGAGGGGGGCGCATCCGGGGCTCGGGAGGGCCCCGCGCGGCTGCCAGCTCCTCTCCGTGTTGGCCCCGCGCCGCGAGAACGCGGCCGGGGGAGCGAGCGGCGCGGATCCTGCCCTGGCGGGGCGCTCCGGGGCGTGACGCCGCAGCGGGCCGCCTCGGCCCCGAACCGAGTTGGGGGTTTGTGTTCGTTTTTTCTTCTCCCGAGGGAAAAAGGTGGCGTGTGCTCTGCCCTGCTGTTCTGCTCCTGCCCTGAAAAAAGGCGGTCCTTGCTTCCCTAGAGCGAGTTGGGGAGACTCTTGCCCCCTCCCCCCGCAAAAGCCGGGGGAGCGAAGGCTTTTTGCTTCTCCGCCCCTCCTGAAGGCGCAAGGTGCGTTTTCCCCAGACTGAGAAGCTGCTCAGGAGGGGACCCCCCATCCCACCTTCTTGACAGAGAGAGAGAGAGAGAGTTCTGCTATAGTCTAATAAGGCTGTAGGAAATAGGCCTGCACCCCCTTAAAAAGTGGGGGTGGGTGGGAATCGAGCTCAGGGAGAAAGCAATGCCCCGCGTAAACCCGTCGAAGGTTTTCTGCCACCTTGAATGGGAGGTTGTTCTTACAGCCTAGCAAGTGGTGGGGCCTTGAAAGGCATCCCTCAAGGGTGGGGAGTTGACTCCAAAGAGTTTTGGAGTGGCCTGTCCTGTCATCCCATGGGGTAGTAAGGGTAGGAGGAGGCCAGCAGCCCTCTTCCCCCCCCAGGTCTCTTTTTCTGTGGATGAGAATTGTTACCCTCTTCTTGGTTTGGAGTATCTTAACGACTTGAGAAGACTTCTGGAGCTGTAATAACTGGACCAAGGTTTGGAAATAGCCTGAAGCAGATGTGTCTGTGTCTGACAGTTGCCATCTTGACCAAGCCGCCTCATAAACTGAGATGTGTGTATCTTCAGAATTGAGGCAGCAGCAGGATTGTCAAAGGATTGAATCATGAATCTGAAGACCTTTTTTCTTGGAGGATTTTGGCCAGAAAGGGCTCTTTGTGGGTTTTCCTGAGCGTGCTCTGATATGGATCTTTTAGACGTTCGTGAAGAACGGCATTGCTGACGTTTTTAACTGAATCTGTTTGCACCTCTTTTTGGAGTAAAGCTGGATCCTGAACTTCAGTGTGTGTGTATGGGAAATTGACAGTAACATACTTGAAATAACTAGTATGATGCAGATTGGCTAAAAAGTCGTCTCCTTGCCAAGGGCTCCAATGAGTGGCACACAGCCCACAATCACGGACAGGTCAGTATGAAGAGAGTTTCTGTGCATCCTCCGCCTCAGTTTGACTGCTTGGAATTTGGTTGGATTTAAGTTTTAATCTTGGGATAGTGTGAAAGGTGCAAAGGTTGACAGCTCTGAGTAAATGAGGTTGGAATGTACTTTTGGAATTGGCAAGCCCACGTTTGGTCTGCTGATGATCGAACCATCTGGGTTAGGTTTGGAAAATGCTTTAGCCTAATATGGTTTTCAAGGCCTGGTCCAGATGTGCATTCTGGCATTCTCTTAGGGTGATAGGAGTTCCTGTTGGAAGTATGTCTTAACTTTGGCAAAGGTTTGGGCTTTGTAGAAGACTTCTGCATCTTAGGGTGCAAACATTTGGGGGTAAAGATAATCTGGGATGAAGTTGGAAAGCACGTCTAATAAGACAGCCTATTTCCCAGATGGCACAGTGCTATTCTTCAATCTCAGAATGTCTCAGTTTCTGGCACTCATGGTATTTACAGTATTGTAATGGGTAGGCTTATATTTGGTTTTTAAGAACTGGGTGATGAAGTGACTTGTCTGTGTAGCAGAGGAGAGATCTGTTGTGGTTACATGCTCATATTGTTTTCTCTCCCCTTTTTTGGATCCCATTACACTGCTACCCCACCTTATTTCCTTCCAGCAACTGGTGACTTAGTGATACTAGCTGTCCCAGAACCTAGGAGATGTTCTCTTCTTTTGCAGGGGTGGGCAATCTGTGCCCCTGCAGATGTTGCTGGTCTGCAGCACCCATAGCCCTTGATGACTGGCCATGCTGGCTGGGGCTGATGGGAGTTGGAGACCAAAACATCTGCAGGACCAAAGATTGCGCACTCCTGATCTACAGGGTGGGGTTGTCCTAGTTGGTTGGGACTTGTAATATGTTGGGTTTAGATAACAGACGATGTAGTGTTTTTATTTTTAAAGTCTGCTTCTTTTCCATTTGGTGGTAAATTTAAAAAAAAAAGCTCAGGAGCCATAATACCTTCATATTTTGAAGATTGCATACATCACCATAAAGAGAATGATGGAAGAAAATTGCATTAGGCAGCTACCTTTTCTCTGGCAAATATCTGTTACTCTTTCTAATAGGAATAATGGTAGTTTGCATTTCATCACCCAAGAACTTAGGTGTGACAAGAAATAAAGCAAAGTTTGGTTAATGTATTTGGCCTTGTGATCACTGCAACAGTCCAGAAGACTTTATTTTGCAGATGAGTCATTGAGTCATCAGAAGCATATATCCCAGCTCTCTTGGTTGTTTGAGAGATAATTTTCTGGATTCCAGAGTTGGCTACAAAGCAGGTTAAATGGAGTACTTATTTACCCTTCTAAAATGCTGAGCTTGGTTTTTTAAAGCCTCAGCTTAAATGAGAGGTGGACATACTATCTTTTATTTATTATAATTGGATTTTAAATATTGAGAGTTCTGAATGCATTTGCCAGTCTCTCAGAAAAATAGTATGAAATAATGTTTTGTTTTCTTCTTCTACAGAGCATGTGACTCAAGCTCTGATTTAGTTTTCTACATAATCACTTTTTTGGGGTGGAGATTCTAACATTGAAGTGTATATGTTTGTTTCAGTAGCTCAGTGGAAGAACTGCTAGGCCATTTGTTTATTTCATGTTATAAAATTAGATTCAGATAGATTCAGATAGCTACCTAATTTTTTTTTTAAAGGCAACAGGATAGCAGTGATAGTAGAGTTGGCTGGTTGCTGAAACAGGGTATACTCTCAGCAGTCGTATTAACAACTAGTCTTCTTGATTATTTTTATTCTTCTAACGGAATGTTCTAAAATTTCTCATAATCATGGCGAAACCTTGCTTTCTGTCTATAGCCCAGGGGTGGTAAGAACAGTGAATAGTATGATGGGAAGTGTATCCTTTCCATGACACTGAGCTTGACCTCTGCTCTAGAGTAATGTTTTCTGTAATGGTGGTAGCGCAGGGGTAGGCATTTTGGCCCATGGGCACATTTGGCAATTTGATAAATTGTTGTGGGCACCACCACAAAATGGCTGCCAAGGGAGACAGCTAGTCACAAATTATTAGTTAACTATTTCAAATGACTGTGTACAAGGTGGAGGCCTGGTGGACATCAAGAAAGGAGTAGGGAGGAACATTGGTGCTTGTGGACACCATATTGCCTACCCTATACTAGGGTAATTGTTTCTATGCCCCCTCCTTCCTAAGCTTTGACTCTGTGAACATAGCACTATAAGTCAGCCTTCCCCAACCTGATGCCTTCCAGATGTGTTGGACTACAACTCCCATAATCTCCAGCCAGCATGGCCATTGGTGGCAGTTTATTTTTATTTCAGAAAATTTCTATACCACTTTTCATTTAAAAACAACAGCAACCCAAAATTGTTCACAAGATAAGAACATGATAAAATATTGTAAAACCAATAACTAAAACAATAAAACAATAAAATATCTCATTAAAATAATCAGAGGTATCTGGCAATGCAAATGGTCAGGGAAAAGGTGTCTTAAGTTGTTGGCAGAAACACTCCACACTAAGAACCCACTGGATCTCAATGCGGAGATCTTTAAATCAGTGGGGGAAATGTAATGCAACACATCTGGAGGGCATCAAGCTTCTATACCTGGTGGTGTTTTCCTAGCAGTTTCCTTTATCCAAGAACCAAGCAGATATATAATAACTTTATGAATGTCCTAGGCTTAATTTGTTTCGGTAGGAGGTGAGTAAAGGATTTTCTTCTTGGTTGGAAAAAACCCTTATGTTCTGTCCTTCCTATACGTCAGTTTCAAGCATGGTGCTTTGCAGTATTATTGATTTGCAAAGTATACAAGTCTGGCTGGCTTCAATATGTCACTGACTTTGATAGTTCTTCTAGCATGGACTGATTTCTTACCAGTGTTCTATGATGTTCTAAATAGTGATGTGCAGTATTCACTACGTGATAGAGGTGTACAAAATTATGCATGATGTGGAGAAAGTGAATAAGGAGAGAGCCCCCCCCCCTCAGAATACTAGAATGGAATGGGGTCATCCCATGAAGCAGATTGGTGGGAGATTCAAGACAGATAGAATGAAGTACCTCTTAACACACAGTGCAGAGTTAAACTATGGAATTTGCTATGACAAGATGTAGTGATTGCCACCAATTTGGATGACATTAAAATGGGATTAGACGAATTCATGGAGGATGAGGCTATCAATTGGCTACTAGTCATGATGGCTATATCTGTCTCCAGTATTGGAGACATTATGTCTCTGTTTTCTAGCTTCTGGGGAACATGAGTGGGATGGTGCTATTGCACTCATGTCGTACTTGTGGGTTTCCTGCAGGCAGTTTAGCCACTGTGTGAACAGAATGCTGGACAAGATGGACCCTGGTCTGATCCAGCATGGCTCTTTTTATTTTCTTAAATAGTGATGAACTTTAGGTCCCTCTGCAATTTCTTTGTGTAGTGCAAGTTTCTTCATTCTATATTGAAACAAGCTGGACATGACTTTGTCGTCTGCTTTATTTAAATACAGAGGTTTTCCTTAAAGGACAAGTTGCAAATTCAAGTGGCTACTCTTTGGCAAGAACTGAAATTCTTCTGCTTGTTGCTTTTCTGAATGACCTTATTTGTAGTAGTGATTTTGTATTAAAATAACCACCCTCCCTATAAACCAGTCTTTTCCAACCTAGAGCCCTCCAGATGTGTTGGATTACAACTTCCATAAACCCCAGCCAGCATGGTCAATCACCATGCTGGAGGGGGTAATGGGTGTTGTAGTCCAACACATCTGGAGGGCACTAGGTTTGGGAAGGCTTCTGTACTCTTAAGATCCTCCATTGACCTTGTTCAGTGGTCAGACTGGGGACAAGGGGCAGAGCTTTTTCAGAAGTAGTGTGTTCTTTTTGGAACTCTATCCCTAGAACTAGCTTTATCATTACCTTCTGGAAAGTGGTTAAGACCTCTTCTTTCAGCAACATCCTGGAGGATAAAGTACATGTTACTAAGTCAACCTGTGAATTACAATCCACACTTTTTTTTAATTCTATAGCTTCAGCTATTCTATTGTGATTAACTGTGTTCTTGTTGATGATTATACATGTTGAGGGGTTGTTTTTTTTGATATGTGACAGGATGTAAATTAAAAAAAAAACGGTTCTTAAGCTACCTGACAGTAGGGGGCTAAGTTAAAAATAGGGAGTCCCCTTTCATTCTGTAATTAAGACATTTGTAGTTAGGGTTTGAACTGCTCAGAGTGCTTTTCAGAATTGGATTGCATCAACTTCTAATTGAGGATGGATATAAGCAGAATATTATCTCTGTTTTGTTTATCTTTCTAGTATGTTCCTCTACTATCATTAATGTGAAGTGAGCTTAACTGCCCCTTTATGTCTTTAGGGAGGCTATTCTACAGTTTATATTTTTCATTGTCTTTTAGGAGACAATCCTATGCATGTTTAGATAGAAAAAAGTCCTACAACTACCAGCATTCGTCAGCCAGTATGGCTGGCTAGGGAATGCTGGGAGTTGTAGGACTTTTTTTCTGTCTAAACATGCATAGGATTGCATTCTTAATCATATTGCCCTTTGAGCCATACTAAATACATTTCCTCTACCCTATTTCTCAAGGGTATGAGATTTGTCTCTCTATTAGCTTCTCTGTAATCTGTACTTACTCATCTTACTCCTTTTTAACCTTTCCCCTTCTTTCTTAGCTTTGAAAAGTTGTCTTACACTGCAGTCCTTTGTGCACTTACCTTGAAGTAACTCCCATTAAATTCACTGGGGCTTACTTCTAAGTAGTCATGTCTAGAATTGCACTGTTAATGACTTCTGCGTACATACTTGACTTCTGCTGAGTTGACAGGATGACTTAACATCTAGATTTTCATGACCATGGTCTTGGCAACTAAATAACTGATAGAGAAAAGAGTACTTCTGAAAGCAGGAAAGCTGGCTTTGGATATCCCCTGTCTTGCCATTTGTGGCAGGCAACATTTGGAAGAGCTGAGCAAGGTAAAGGTTGAGCCAGGGAAGTCAGAAATATTTAAAATGATCATGGATCTGGTATATTGTGTTGCAGTAGCCTAGAAACATCTGAAAGTGCCCACTTCTTTATTGCGATCTAGGTAGTTGTACTTTTCATGCAATTTTGCTAGTCATTGTGCATATTTTTGTGGCTTTGTAAAAATACTTTAAAGAATAATGCAGAGAATCCTGGAGCAAGTTAGTGTGTACCTTTTTAGGAATTGATATATCCAGTTTCAGCATTTTCTGTCAAATTAATTTGTCGTATCAAATAAATTCTTATAGTGCCCCGAACTTGCTACCATGACCATGAAATAGGGGTACAGGAGGATTTATGCAATTACTTCCAAGGAACATCTTCATTTCTGCTTTCCCCCATCACTAGATGCTACATAGACTGAAGTTGTACTGCTATACACAGTCACCTGTGAGTAAATCCCATTGAACTCAATGAGGCTTACTTCTGAGTAGACATATATGAGATTGCATTGTAATTGGCTTAGATGCACTTCCTTGATCTTTTGAGTCTGTGCCCACATAGCAATTGTGACATCTCAGTTGGTGGAAAGTACAGATGCTGCTGAAAGGTGCAGTATAAATCAAATCAGTTCTAAATAAATAAATGCACCCATTTTATTTAAGATGCTTATATTCCATTTTTTAGGTGAACCTCACAAAGTGGTTTACTTAAAATATTACAACAATAAGTTTCAATAACAAATATATAACAAAACAGCAAAGACAAACTACAAGGAAAAAAACCCTTTTGAAAGATAAATCTGTCCTCCCTTAAGGGCAAGATGATGCTTACATAGCCATGTGTAGCAGTTGGGAGAGGCCACTTCAGCTGGAATACTGGGAACTACATAATGGGCAGCTTACTTGTCTGCTGTGTCTTCTCTTTCTCTTCCCCTCAAGGCAAGATGGTTAAGTAGCCCTGTGGTGGCAACTGGGGCCACCTTAGCTAGTGTGCAATGATAATTCAGGTTGTGCTAGTACCACCTGGTTCTTTTCTGAGAAGAAGGAACAAGCTATGTCTTCTTTTTTAAAAGCTTTCCCCAAACTGGTGCTCTCCAGATGGTTTGAATTACAACTCCCTGACCATTGCTCATGCTGGCTGGGGCTGGTGGGAATTGAAGTTCAAAACATCTGGAGGGCACCAGGTTGGAGAAGGTTGTTCTAGAACAGTATTACGTTGCTCCTTAAGCATCCCAGCCTAATGTGTGAAGCATTCCGCTGGGTGTTTAATCCACTGGCAGGGAGAGGTTTCAGGCCTGGCATTTCAAGTGGCAAGCTTGTATCCCTTCCCAGGCAAAGCTTCTGTTCTGCCATTGCATAAGACATTATCAAAAATGAGCCCCTCTTTAATGTGGGGCTTGCTTTCCTGCAACACAGCCTAGAAGTGAAGCAATCAGAACTCTATCTGTGATACGTACAAACTGCACCAGCTGGTACGAGCATATTCTTAGTCTGTGCTTGTAGTAAAACTAGACCTTTTGGTCATTGCTGTTGGTTAGAATTAGACAGTTATCTCCAGGCTTTCATTCTATTCCTAGCAGATACTGAAGCTTGATTTTCTGGTTTTGAAGAAAGCTGTGGGTGCTGAGGTAATTACTTGGGTGGAGGCAGGATACTGCCAGCCAAATGTGTGTAATCTTTTCGTTGCACTGAACTTATTATAACAAATTAGTAATGCTTACAGAGAGAACTGACTGGTTCAGGACAGTAATGGATACTAAGATTTTCTATTCTATCCAGAACATCATATTTGGATAGAGCCAAAGCCAGGAAGAAACTGATTAGGGAGCCCTCATATTTCAGATTGGCTAACAGTCTGAAGAGGGGGAGGTGAGAACTTGACTATAGCTGCCAAACACTGAAGGGACATTTTTTTCCCTACCATCCCCTGTATGTGAGAGCTGCTTTATGATTTTTCAGAGTTTTGTTAAAACCTGTGGTGTTCTGGGCAGGATTCTGTTTAAGTGTTCCTATTGCCCAGAATTCCTCCATAGTCTGTACCAGTTAACTAACAACTTTGTGTAAATAGAGAAAGAAGTTGAAGCTTGACTAGGGTTGTGTTGATGCTGACAGTTTACTCTGGTTTTGATGTCGAAAATAGAACCAGAAGAGTTTTCAGCAGTGGTCATTCCTGTGTTTAAAATTCAGTTTAACTACTTTGGGAAATACCTCAGTAGCTGTGGGAGCCCTGGCTGTCCAGCACCATTATTAGTGGTGCTGGCATCTTCCTAAAGCAGGGGCAGGCAGAGTTGAGGCTTACACGATCTACTTTGTTTTTTTACTAGAATGCTGAGATCCATTCAGTGGATTAGAATTAAAGAATTCTAAGCACAAGAATTTGAGTGCCAGAAATGAATGGAGCTCACAGTTGTTCCACACACAAATCCACTCCTGATTACCCAAGCTTTCTTCATTTCAGCAGTATAATTTGGTGGGGTGGGTGGAGGGAATAATTCTGTTGCTGCTATTGTTAAATTATTGGGAGTCAGAAATCCTTGCTGATCTGGAAATCACTCGGAGATCTACCAGTAGATCCAGATCTACTTTCTGCCCACTCCTGTCCTAAATTATTGGTTGTGGTATACCACAATGAAAGTTTGGGCACTTTTTCTTCCCCTATGGTTCTATTGTTGTTGTTGTTCAGTCGTTCAGTCATGTCCGACTCTTCGTGACCCCATGGACCATAGCACGCCAGGCCTTCCTGTCCTGCGCTCTCTCCCGGAGCGTGCTCAAGTTCATATTCATTGCATCCGTGATGCTATCTAGCCATCTCATCCTCTGCCGTCCCCTTCTCCTTTTGCCTTCAGTCTTTCCCAGCATCAGGGTCTTTTCCAGGGAGTTTTCTCTTCGCATTAGGTGGCCAAAATATTGGAGCTTCAGCTTCATTATCTGTCCTTCCAATGAGCACTCAGGGTTGATTTCCTTTAGGATGGACTGATTTGACCTCCTTGCAGTCCAGGGGACTCGTAAGAGTCTTCTCCAGCACCACAGTTCGAAAGCATCAATTCTTCGACGCTCAGCCTTCCTTATAGTCCAGCTCTCACAGCCATACATTACTACTGGGAAAACCATAGCTTTGATTAGACGGACCTTTGTCGGCAAGGTGATGTCTCTGCTTCTTACTATGCTGTCTAGGTTGGCCATAGCTTTCCTCCCCAGGAGCAAGCGTCTTTTAATTTCATGGCTACAGTCACCGTCTGCGGTGATCTGGGAGCCCAAGAAAGTAAAATCTGTCACTGCTTCCATTTCTTCCCCTTCTATATGCCAGGAAGTGATAGGGCCAGATGACATGATCTTAGTTTTTTTAATGTTGAGTTTCAAACCAGCTTTTGCACTCTCCACTTTCACCCTCAACAAGAGGCTCTTGAGATCCTCTTCGCTTTCTGCCATTAGGGTGGTATCGTCTGCATATCGGAGGTTGTTGATAATTCTCCCAGCAATCTTAATTCCGACCTGTGATTCATCCAACCCGGCATTTCTCATGATGTACTCTGCATATAAGTTAAATAAGCAGGGTGACAATATGCAGCCTTGTCGTACTCCTTTCCCAATTTTGAACCAATCGGTTGTTCCATGTCTGGTTCTTACTGTTGCTTCTTGACCCTCGTACAGGTTTCTCAGGAGACAGGTAAGGTGGTCTGGTACTCCCATCACTTTCAGAATTTGCCAGAGTTTGTTGTGATCCACACAATCAAAGGCTTTAGCATAGTCAATGAAGCAGAAATAGACATTTTTCTGGAATTCTCTTGCTTTCTCCATGATGCAGCGAATGTTGGCGATTTGATCTCTAGTTCCTCTGCCTCTTCTAAACCCAGCTTGTACTTCTGGTAGTTCTCGGTTCGCATACTGCTGAAGCCTAGCTTGTAGGATTTTGAGCATCACCTTGCTGGCATGTGAAATGAGCGCAATGGTGCGGTAGTTTGAACACTCTTTGGCATTGCCCTTCTTTGGAATTGGAATGTAAACTGACCTTTTCCAGTCTTGTGGCCACTGTTGAGTGTTCCAGATTTGTTGGCATACTGAATGCAGCACTTTAAGAGCATCATCTTTGAGGATTTTAAATAGCTCGGCTGGAATATTGTCATCTCCGCTAGCTTTGTTGTTACTAATGCTTCCTAAGGCCCACTTGACTTCACTCTCGAGGATGTCCGGCTCAAGTTCAGTGACCGCACTATCATGGCTATCAGGGACATTCAGATCTTTCCTGTATAGTTCTTCTGTATATTCTTGCCACCTCTTCTTAATCTCATCTGCTTCTGTTAGGTCCCTGCCTTCTTTGTCCTTTATCATGCCCGTCTTTGCACAAAACGTTCCCTTGATATCTCCAATTTTCTTGAAGAGATCTCTAGTCTTTCCCATTCTGTTGTTTTCCTCGATTTCTTTGCATTGTTCATTTAAGAAGGCCTTCTTGTCTCTCCTTGCTATTCTCTGGAACTCTGCATTCAGTTGGGTATATCTTCCCCTTTCTCCCTTGCTTTTCGCTTCCCTTCTTTCGTGAGCTACTTGTAAAGCCTCATCAGACAGCCACTTGGCTTTCTTGCATTTCTTTTTCTTTGGGATGGATTGAGTTGCTGCCTCCTGAACAATGTTACGGACCTCCGTCCATAGTTCCTCAGGCACTCTGTCTATCAGGTCTAATCCCTGAAATCTATTCCTCACCTCCACTGTATATTCATCAGGGATATGATTTAGGTCATACCTGAACGGTTTAGTGGTTTTCCCGACGTTCTTCAATTTAAGCCAAAATTTTGCAAGAAGCAGCTCATGATCTGAGCCACAGTCAGCTCCAGGTCTTGTTTTGAATGACTGTATGGAGCTTCTCCATCTTTGGCTGCAAAGGACATAATCAATCTGATTTCGATATTGACCATCTGGTGACGTCCATGTGTAGAGTCGCCTCTTGTGCTGTTGGAAAAGAGTGTTTGCTATGATCAGCGTGTTCTCTTGGCAAAACTCTATTAGCTTTTGTCCTGCTTCATTTTGTACACCAAGGCCATGCCTGCCTGTTATCCTGGTGATTTCTTGACTTCCTACTTTAGCATTCCAATCCCCTATGATGAAGAGGACATCTTTTTTTGGTGTTAGTTCTAGAAGGTGTTGTAGGTCTTCATAGAACCGATCAACCTCAGCTTCTTCAGCCTCAGTGGTTGGGGCATAGACTTGAATTACTGTGATGTTGAATGGTTTGCCTTGGATTCGTACTGAGATCATTCTATCATTTTTAAGATTGTACCCCAGTACTGCTTTTCCCACCCTTTTGTTGACTATGAGTGCTACTCCATTTCTTCTAAGGGATTCTTGCTCACAATAGTAGATATGATGGTCACCTGAATTAAATTCACCCATGCCTGTCCATTTTAGTTCGCTGATTCCCAAGATGTCGATGTTCAATCTTGCCATCTCATGTTTGACCACCTCCAGCTTACCTTGATTCATTGATCTGACATTCCAGGTTCCATGTCCATCTGACATTCCAGGTTCTATATCACCAGGATAATGCAGTTTATCCTATTCATTGCAAAGAGCATATTTTACCAGTACTACAAGGATTCCACTGGTTACCAGTTTCTGGTGTAACTTCAACGTGCTGGTTTTAACCTTGAAAAAGCCTTGTACATTCATTCATTCATTACATTTGTATACCATCCAATAGTCAAAGCTCTTTGGGTGGTTCACAACAATGAAAACCCTAAAATACAATATGATAAAACATAACACTCTTAGCATACACAGAATTAAAAAGTCTGAAACAGCTAAAAACAATTAATAATAAATACCAGGACTCGACAAAACAATGAACATTAAAAAAGCCCCATCATATGCCGTCAGTTGCCTAGGAATAGAGGAAAGTCTTAACCTGGTGCTGAAAAGATGACAATATTGGCGCCAGGTGGACCTCACTGTGGAGAGCATTCCACAGTCAAGGGGCCAATACCAGAAAAAACCCCACTCTTGTTGCCATCCTCCAAATCTCCATCAAAGGAGGCACTCAGAGGAGGGCCTCATATGTTGATCATAGCATACAAGTAGGGTCATACTGGGAGAGGCGCTCCATTGGGTATTGTGGTCCCGAGCCATGTAAGGCTTTATAGGTCAAAACCAGCACCTTGAATTGGGCTTGGAAATGTACAGAAAGCCAGTGCAAATGGTCCAGAATCTGTGTTACATGCTCAGACCTTCTGGTCCTCACTATCAATCTGGCTGCTGCGTTATGCACAAACTGCAGCTTATGAGCCAGAGGCAGCCCCGTGTAGAAGCCTGGCTATCCCTGGTCAGATAGGGACTTAGTTGGCCGACCAGCCAAAGTTGGTAGAAGGCATTCTATCTGAACTACAAAGTGACAGTGACTCCACGAGAACCCACAAGCTATGAACTTGCTCCTTCACAGGGAGGGCAGCTCATCCAGAACAGGATGAACTCCATCCGGTCAGAAGAACCACCCACTAACAGCATCTCAGTCTTGTCTGAATTGAATTTCAGTTTATTAGCCCTCATCCAGTCCATTGGTGCAGCCAGATACCAATTTAGCACATCCAGAGCCTCACCTGATGAAGATGAAAAGGAGAAATAGAACTGTGTGTCATCATTATACTGATGGCAATGCACTCCAAAACTCCAGAAGTCCCCACTCAATGGTTTCATGTAGATATTAAATAGCATATTATACAGCTTGCATCTGGGATACTTGAGGGATACAGTGGCTTCTGCCAATGTGGGTGTTAAAATGAGACTTTCCTCCAGGTGCCACTGCCATTAGTAGTGATACTGGTCACTACTGGAGATAGGATTTTTGGTCTTAATGGCCTTAAGATTATTAAACTCCCTCCCATTAGAAATGTGGGAACTGCCTGATGTATTTATTTATTTCATTTCATTTCTATACTGCCCAATAGCTGAAGGATGAAATAAAGATGAAATAAACAATATTTTTAAAATTTATTTTATTTATTAACAGAAAACCTCTTTGCTCTCACTAAAAAAAATTATTATTAATATTTTTAGTGAGAGCAGTGTGATTGAATATGCTTCGTTATTTTTAAAAATCTTGGTTTAACACTTTGTGATACAGTGATTTGAAGGTCTGATTTTAAGTCCACTTTATTTCAATACTTGATTATAATGGCTGTCATAGCTGAAAAAGACACCTCACAAAGATATGTAGATCGAAATGGGAGAAGTGCATCATTGGCTGCACTTACTGAATCATGATACTCATTTTTCAATCTCATCCACCGAATATTCAGAGGTTTTTGTTGAGATTCAGCTAGTAAACTTCTATCTTCCCTGATGTCAATCAGTTCTTGCAAAGTAATTGGAAGGTATTGTATTTTTATGTTTTTAACGAATGGGTTTAAAACCCACTGAAGCTCCTCATTTGGAAGATTTTTAAACAGGTTCGAAAAATCTATTTCCGAGTTTTTTAAGTGTGCAGATATGAGAGTTTTTATAGGTGACACACTTACGTAGTTTTCAGCAACAAAATCACATAATGATGGAAGCATTTCCAAACATCCATTTTCAAAATGCTCTCTCCACAGCACACGTTTCTTTTGAAAAGCAATTACTTTCTCACTCATTGTTAAAACGTTACCTTTACCTTGAAGGGACAGATTAAGTGTGTTTATTTTTTCAAAAATATCTGCTAGGTAGTATACTACTGACAGCCACTTATCATAGAAAAGGGTGGCAAATTTGGAACAAATTTGCTGTCCTTCGACAGGATGGTAGCTGCTCCAGTGCCACAGCCAAGCAAGCGACTACGCCTTCCTCTTCCATGCCTGGCAGAGACTGGCGCAGTTGCTCTCCATGGCCATGGCAGAGGCAGGATAGGACTGGAGCAGAGAGAGAAATGTCATGGAGCTTCCCCCTTGGCTCCCATACCGTCCTGCTGCCTCTGCTGCTGCCATCATTGACAATGGCAGCTTGTCAGGACAGCAGGAGGCTGCTCAATTATCAGGCAGCATGTGCACCCCAATGGATTGACTTGTGCACCCCCTGGGGTATGCGCACCCCACTTTGGAGACCAGTGCCTTATACTTTGGTCTGTAGTGGTAGACCTGGGAGCCCCAGGTTCAAATCCATCCATGAAGCTCACTTGGTCCAGTCACTCTCTCAGCTTAATCTTCCTCGCAGGGTTGTTGTGATGGAATCTTCCTCACAAGGTTGTTGGGATATGTCATCCTGAGTTTCTTGAAGGAATGATGGGATAAACATATCATAGATATTATATTATGAAGTGTTTTGAGGATTCTGATCAAAATGTGGGTTATACATTTCTAAAATGTTTATATAAAGCAGATGGTAACCGCATCTCAACTGGGAGATGATATGCATTCAACAGGGATCTGTTTTACACAGTTTATATTATTTTAAAAACCCTTATCAGTAGATCACTTTAAGTACTGAAGAGGTTGCTTTGAATTTTGCATTCTTTTAAAGAGTATTTTTGTGAGCTCTGATAGGAAGGAAAAATGGTATATAAATTAAAAGGACACATTCCCTCTTTTTGTTTTGTGAGGAGCAGCCTGTGTGCATGCAGAAAGATAAGCAATTGTATATTTGCTGTTCATGTTTTGAAATGAGATCTGATTAAGAAAGTGAAGGAGGGGAGGTGCAAAGTTAAAAACAAAGCTTCAAAACGTGAGAACCATTAAGATATAGCTTAATGTTATAAGGGAAGGAATGAAATGAAAAGGAAGGCACCATGTTTAAAATTCACAAACGGGAACAAGCAGTGTTTGCTTAGTGTATATTATGAACACAAAGGTATAACAAAAGAAGACAGGAAAAGGACGTTGACTGTCTGATCTTTAGACTAGGATTTTTTTGTTTTGCTTTTTGCATCCCCAGGGAACATCTGGCAGGATCCTGGCACCATGAAAATCACTCTCAGGAGTTTGTCTCATCACACTTGAGCTTTACTCTCAAGATACATAAACCTGCCCTTAAGTACTTGCTGCCATTTTCACAACTCCAGGCTATAATTCTTAACTTATGAGTTCAATTTTAGTGTTTCTTCTTATTCACTGTATAGCCTACCTTATCCCAACAGCTCTACAGAAAAATTGGACCATCTTGCCATCCCACTTCCTGGCCAGCAAAAACGTGCCTTGAATTTGTTTGAATTAGAAAGATATGCAGCTTCCTTTTCTTGGCAGACGGTTGCATACTCTCATCCTAGTGCTTGATTTGACTTTTGTCTTCTGTAACTTTGTGTTCTGACGAGCAACAAAAACTTCTGCAGTTGGCTTAAAACAGCAAATAAGCATAGGAGTGCTAGTTGTGGAAGCTATTCAATGTCCTGTCTCTACAGCCCACTCAAGGTCATATCTCTTTTCTGTGTAATCTAATTTCCTGGGTCGTCATGTTTGTCAGGTGCTCTTCAGTGTTCGGCTATTGGTGGCTGAAGTAGTGCTGTCAGCGTTAGAAACATATTGTCCTCTTTAGGATTGTAACAGGATGTGCTGACTTGAGAGATGCACTTTAAGCCTCTAAACTTGTTTGAACAGCTCAGCAAAATTATGGCTTCTCTGTTATGATCTCATTGGGGGATGTGGCATGAAGTGCAAGGTGTGAATTAACCAGAAGGCCTCTTGGTGTGGATAAAGAAGTGGCATGTACAAACTGCCAAAGGGAGAACTACCTAGTTGTCTGCTTGTACCCACATGAATGAGGAGTGGCTTTGCAAGGGCAGTGCACTTAAAATAGTTTAATTTGCTCCTTAGCAAAACATGTGCTATAAAGAAATCTGACTTATTTAAGCAATTTTCCTTGCAGCCATGTGCCCTGGTCTGGCCAAATAGTTCTTGTTTGTGTAGGAAGCTAATCTCCATCTTGCTCTGTTCAGAGTCCTGGTTTGTCATGTCACATGGTAGAGTATTTGGATGGCTTCCAATGTTGAAAAATTAAAGCTGATGGCAGTCTGTGAGCAGTTTAGGCATGTTTTTGTGGAATTTAGAATGAGCCAATATTCTAGAAGGTGCCTGGAGGAAGTGCTCTTGGAATCTAGAGGGATAGAGAAGGGTCATTTGACCTTGACAAGAGCACCAGATGTATTTCAGGAAGAGGGGGGAGTTGTGTTTAGAAGACTGTATGTGAATTGGGAGAAATTCCTTGATTGCAAGTTAATCCGTGTGCCAGCTGTCAAAAGTAAAGCAAGCAGTAGTTCTTAGGAATGTATATATTCCTTTATACTCTGGTTGTTGCCCCCAGGGTCAGTTTTATGCTCCCTGCCATTGAGAAATAGCATGCCAGAAAGAAGCAGTCAGCCCATCCTTCTCCATGGTATACTGACATGCAGGGTAACGACTCTGGCCCTCCATTCACTGTAACTATTATGCACATTTTATTGCATATTCAGGTCTGCATGAAGAGAATGGGTATAATCTGCTTGAGTATTTCTTCTTTGCTCTTGGTCCAGCTATGCTGTGGTTTGAAGGTGGGTTACTGAAGCTACCAAAAACTTGGAAAGGAGTTGTTAGATGTTAAAAATCCATCTGCTTACAAGCATTGGTGAACAAAATAGACAAGTTTACAGAGATTTTAAATAGTCAAGAAATAAGGGTGGCTTGAGTTGAAGGGTTGTCTGAGTATTCTAACAACAGAACAGAGGATTAAGAATAGGATAGTAGATTTAGGGTGCAATCCTATGCATGTTTAGACAGAAAAGGCCTACAACTCTCAGCATTCCCCAGCTGGCTGGGGAATGCTGGGAGTTGTAGGCCTTTTCTCTGTCTAAACATGCATAGGATTACACCCTTAGTGTAATATAGAAGAAATAGTATAGTATAGTATAGTATAGTATAGTATAGAAGAAACAGTGGGGTGGAAAAGAGACACATGGTCACCTTCATATTGGAAAGTGATGTGTAACATTTTGAGCCATTGGGTTAGTGGCATAAAACCAAAAATAATAGATTCATGCAATGAGGCATAAAGAAAAAGTGAAGGAAACTCATTTGCCTGAAGTCCTGGAAGTAAATATGAATTCCAGGATCAAGCACAATGGAAACATCTCAGATCTCATTGCAAGTAGCTATAAATCTCAAATTGATGACCTGCTCCTGCAGTCAGTTGAAAAAGTCAAGATGATAGGTTGTGGTTTGCTTGTGCAGTCTTTGTGGTTTCAAAAGCAGAAGTGGCTCTTGTGGGTGATGGTCCAATCACGGTCGGCACCACATGTGCTGTTGCTTCTGTTTCCAGTTCTATTGGCTTGTTGAGGAAGGCATTATCTGGGGCTGGCTTATATAGACTTGTAAAGATACATTTTTCAGCCCACCTTGAATTGATGCACTAAACTATCCAGAGCTTCATCACTGAAGTTGTTGAAACTTCTTCTAGAGGCAGACATGCACGCTCTACCACTAAACCAGAGTCCTGAATTGCCATTACAGTGATTTAGGGCACAATCCTATGGGGATGGCTGTAAGCCTCTAAACTTGGAGGCTTATGGTTATTCATTACAGAGTGGGAGGAGCTGCGGAGGCGATCTTTGCGTCTGTGCTCCTTTTGCTCTTCATGTCAGCCTGATGGGCTTTTTTGCCTGTTTAGCTGAGGCGGCAGGGAGGAGGAGGGAAGGAGGCTGAGGAGGCCAGAGGATTCCTGATAAGATGGCCTCCCCCAGGCCCCTCCCTGCCCATGGGAATGCCCCCTTTACCTTCATGCCGAGGTTGCCTTTGTGACCTCAGAGAGGCAGCAGGTGCAGTTTTCTCCACACCAGCTGGGAGGGGGTGGGGAGCTTGGACTCCTGGGTCTGAAGTTGGAACGCTGACTCTGACCTCGGATCCAGGAATCTGATTGCTCTCCCGAGTAGGAATATAGAAAGTTGTTTTGGGAACATGCACGGGAGGGTGCTGTTGTACTCATTTCCCACTTGCAGCTTTCCCATGGGCAGCTGGTTGGCCAATTTGTGAACAGAATGCTGGAGGAGATGAACCCTTGCTCTGATAGAGCATGGTGCTTGTGTTCCTATGTTCTCACATTGACATGGGGAAAATGTTTCACTGTTTCCTCATTTTAAAAGCAAAAAAGGGTAAGTTAATGATACCATGGGGATATAATCTATATATCTTTGCTATATGCTGTAGAGGTAAAAATACTCCCCAAAACTAATATGTTGAATGGAAATAGTGTTCAAAATAACCTATAGGTATGAACATTGATTTTAGAAACAGATTATAATAACCCTCTACCCCCCCCCTCCACACACACATATCCACACAGACATGAGGTGTAAGCCTTATCTGCAGCAAGGAAATTCTGTCTGAAGTGACTATTTTATGTTGGGTGGAGCTACTGCAGAAGCTACCACATCCCTTGCAAGTCCCCCCACCCCCCATCCCCAGCTCTTATTCTCAGGGATCAAATGGATCTTAATTGTATCAAGATTTCTTTTTAAGTTACTCCCAGGAAATTTTGCAGAGGAGTAACAGCTTGAGTCCAGCTTTGGAAATAAGTTCACAGAAGTTACTAGCCCATGACTATCTTTCTCTTCTTTACTAGCCTGCTGTCATTACCTATGTTAGCTGTATGTGACACATCCGCTGGAAAGAATAAAAAAAAATCTCTTCCAGGTTTTAGATGTAGATAATAAGTTCCAAGTACTTACCCTTTATCTTCTACTCTTGGTTTTTTCAGTTAAGGAAATATTTGTACTTGTTTTTCCTATAGAGTCTTTTACCTTACCTAAAATTTTGCATGCTCTTTGGAAAAATCAGGAAACTATATTTTCACGTTTGGGGGCGGGAAATTAGCAAATGACAGAGGAGCTCCCAGCTGTGATGACTTGGAGTTCAGCCATGGAGTGTGAAAAGCTTTTGGAGTTGTCTGAAATCTTTTCTTACAGGCTGACGTCCTTTAACATTTGTGTGTTTTTCCTGATGTTTGAGGGCAGGTGTTTAGCAAATGTGAAGAACTTATGTTCCTAAAAGGTCCTGTTGGGAGTGACCCTTCTGTCTTTCAGAAGTGTTCCTCTGCTATTGGTAAAGTAGCAGATAATTAAGCTTGGTTGAAAAATATCTGCAACAAGCTGTGAGTCACAGGCAGTTTGCTGTTCTCATCTGGAAGACAGCCAGTTGACAAGAATCCCATTTCTGTCATCAGTGGTTCCATAGCTGCTGGAAGCTCTTCATTGGGAGTGTTTATTTACTCCACTGACAAGAACATCAGGGTGCCTGAGAAGCACTTCTAAAAATTTTCCCTCTACCTATCACTTGTTTGCATTTCAAGGGAATGGTTCTTTCAGATCTACACAGTGTTTCCTGGGACGTTTAAACAGTGCTTAGTCTTCGGACCAGCTGCCAAGCAAATTGCACTGGAAGTCTGCAGAATTCACAACAATGCAAAAAAAAAAAAAAAGGTTTTGCCTTTCTCTTCTCCCAGAGTAGACCAGGCATCTTTTGTAAAATCCCTTCATCAGCATATTCATTTTAATATTGATGTTTTCCTCCAATATACTGAACGGTAGCTGTGGGCTTCTTATTTAAATTGGACTCTGATCAGCATAGTTTCGTCCAGCTGTTGCAAATACGTGAGGAGGATAAACAGAGCAAAGAACCTATCTGTTAATGAGGTAAAATACAGTTGACCCTGGGAAATGTGAATTGGGCGGTGAAGAGAGCTACCGTGGGTCTCTGGTAGAAGTTGTCAGAGCAGGACTACCCTTTTCAGGAATCTTTGTTGGTAGAGGTCTCTGCTTTCAGACTACTATAAAGAGCCTTTAAGAGGAATAATAATAATAATTAGCTATTCTCAATTAGCTATTCTCAGGGGCTGGTAGTGTGTCTGCATCTATCCATACACTAGATGGTGTGTATGTGGAAACGCATCTCCATGTTAGGGGGTATTCTTGTAATTGTTAGATTGTAGCAAAAAGTGGAGGTGGTGGCAATGTGCAGCTGATCTGTGGGTATGAGTTATCTCATACTTTTTAAAGAGAATTGTGCTACTGTAACATTCTCCTTACTGTTTTGCTTTCTGGCACATTGAATATATGCAGGATGCAAGACAGACCAAAACATCCCTTGTTTCACATTTCATGGATGGGGAGAAGGTTTCAAAAGTATATGTACAGTTATGTATGGTACAACTAAATTGTCATCTTAGTAATCTTACTTCCCTCGTTTTGAGGCAATTAATTTTGGTAAGAATATTTTAAAGTCCAAGTCTTTGCTCAAATTCAGGAGGCTGCCCCATCAGTTCTTATCTCCAAAATATTCAACCTGATCTAGATTCACTGAAGCTGAAAACTTCCTGATGTGAAGTTCAGTGGAAATCCATTAAAGATTAACAGTGTTCCCAAGTGTATGTGGTGTTGGTTGCATTCACATTTTAAAAGAGTTTTGGATTTTGCCTGTTAATACCTGTAGAAAATGGACCATGGACCATGTTTTGTCTTCAGAGCTGATATCAAAGCTGTTGTGATTCAAGAAGATCACTATGTGTACATTTTATTTATGTAAGTGTGGGTGTGTTATACGACATCACTATGTGTGATCTGTATATGTACAAGATGAAGGCAGTGCAGGTAATGGTGACAGTGAGGAGAGAATGGGGTTCCTGATTTATTCAGGCACCGTTGTGGTCCAGATCAGCAGCATACTCACCGATGATCTGGGCATCAGTAGAGATGGGTGACTTCCTCGACTCATGTTGGCTTGGCTTGGAAAATAAGCTAACCTAGTTCCAGCACAACTGGACATAGCTCTGCTTATTTTTCAAAGCTGGTTTGACCTTGGATGTTCCCACCCCCTTCCCTTTAAAGAAGATTTATTTTGCTAGAGCGGTGCTCTGGCAGTGGGAAAAGGAAAAGAATGAGATCTGATTTCTCCCTTCCTCCTTTTTCCATTGCACTGGTAGCGTGGCAGGAAGGCAGCATCAGTGCCCTTGTGAAATGCATTGCAATGCTAATAGCCTTTAGGAAAGGGCCACCAGCATTTGCCTTCCTATTGCGCTCTCACCACACTGGAGAAGGGAGGAGGAGGAGGCAGAGATCAGATCTCCCTAATCCCGCAGCTTGAGGGCTGCTGCTGCTCTAGCCAGATAAGTGTTCTTTTAAGTTATGTGTGTGAGTATGTGTAAAAGAGAGCTAGGTGGGGAAACTGAAAATTATTCTATGGCTCAGATTAAAGTCTGTGTCATAGGAAAAGTCAGAGGCTTCATAATGTTCACCTCTCTTTTTGATGTATTATGAGCCCCTGTAGCTTATCTGGACCCAAATCCAGCAGATTAACATTGATTATGTCCTAGAAAAGTTGTGTTCATAACTTAGCTTTTTCATAGTATTTAAAATACCAACCAGTGAAAACCAGATAATGTTGAAATTGGCCCATAATGAGTGTTAGTGGTGGGACTGGTAGTATTTGAGAATTATTCACTCACTGAGGTAAGATTGCAAGCTTCCTTACTTAAGTGTTCCATTATTGTTGCTTCTTCCTAGCTGTTTATCTAAAATCTTTATGGGTATTTGTGAATCTGGACTCTGGCTGCCACTGTTACCCAAAGTTATTTTTCTCAGCTCACTTTTTTATTGCAAAACAAATTAATAAACGTAGGTTGCAAATGTTCCTTTCAGATAGTACTGATTCAGAGCCTGTGTTTCTACTGCAGTAATCTGATTATTTGTTCTGTTTGAGAAATCTCTGAGGGGTGAAGAAACTTTCATTCACAAATAAAACTGATTGCTGACGTGGATCAACAGTGTGGTGTTCTTTTAAAAAATAATTTTGCAAATTTTATACCCATGGTCCCATCTTGTAAAGTAGAAGTTCAGATGTTGATCTGCAGTGTGTAGTTCACATTTCTTAGTTTATCACAATACTTAGCTGTTGTATTCAAAGGAACTCCAAAGATTAACTTGATTAATTATCAAATAGTAACCAGCTGACTTGTGTTTGCTCAGTAGCAAAGAATTGCTGAAGGTCCGATACCTAATAAATAATGGAAATGAGCACCTGCACAGTCTAATGGATATACAGTCAGACTCCTGGGTTTAAGAGTTCTAGTTGAAATCCTAGTTCTGCTATGGACGCGAATGTTGTAGGGTCATGACTTGCTTCAATCTGTTCCCTGTATATAAAATGGAATCAGTAGTAGCTTTCCTGACACGGAGCTGTTAACTTATTTCTCCCCCATGCTTTGACCACCTGCGTAGCATTGTTTTGAACAGTAGAGGCCTGTTAGTGTCACACATAACTTTGGGAAAGGAGATCAGCAGGACTACTTATTGATTGGCTTGGAGGTAGTCTGGAACTATCGGTGTAGAAAAAAGTCAATAGCTTTTATCAATGACAAAAGACAAGATTAATTTGGGGTGGGTGGGAATGAGAAATTCTATTGTGCTTCTCATACACTGGACTTAAAATCTGGGTGCTGGTCTTTATTTCTGCAACATTGAGGAGAATGAGTATCTGAAGCTGCTTTAGGGAATGGACCTTTGTGGTTTCAGAAGCTGGGAAAATGAAAAAAGGTACTATTGCTTTTGATTTTGTATCTGTCCTGCTTCCTGATATTGGGTGTGTTTAAATCTAGAATTAAATTTTCAGATGTATGCATTTTAAATCCACTTGGAAGTAATTGGTCCATACAGCAGTGCCCTGGAGTGTGCTGGTCTGTTACGGAAGACAGCATAGAATAGCTTGTGAGACTCGTTCTAAAATATATTTTGCCAGTCACAGTGCAGGAAAAGTTTTCCTGATTGATACAAAAGTATTAGTACTGAATGAATTTATACTTTTCAAGTAGTTTATTCTAGGAAGGTGCTACAGATGTTTTAAGTGCTACCATTTGTATTTACCTTGCTTTCTATTTTTCCAAATATTTCAATTGGTGGTTATTAAAAAGGAGAAATGGAGATCCTAGCATGTATTATTTATTTATTAATTAAATTTATATTCCGCCTTTTTTCCTCCTTAAGGAGCTCAAGGCAGTTTACATAATCCTCCTCCATTTTATCCTCACAACAACAACAACCCTGTGAGGTGGGTTGGGCTGAGAGTCTGTGACTAGCCCAAAGTCACCCAGTGAGCTTCCATGGCTGAGTAGGGATGAGACTAGTCCAGCACTCTAGCCACTACACCACACTGGCATGTAGCTGTTGGTTTAGGGTTCCTGGCTTGTGAAACTTGAAGTGAACTATGAAAATACTTCAAATTTCCTGGAGTGTTTCTTTGCAAATAGTCCAGGACTGGATTAAGTGAGGCACACGCAATGCTGATATGTTTTCAGTTTTCAGCTCAGCAGCCTGTCTTGTAAGAGGCTTGGTAGGAAGACTTGATACTTGGCTAGATGAAAAGTTGGCATTATTGGTACATTTTATTTATTTTGCTTATATCCTGTTTTTCCTTTGAGTTCAGGATAATTTATATAGGGCTTCCAGACAGGGTCCCTAAGTTACTGATCAGTCCCAAACCTGCTTAGCTCCAGGAAAGTTGCTGCATCCTGTTCCTTTCCTCAGTGCTGTTCAGCCTTGATCTTTTTTTTTTTAATTGTTGTATTTTTATACCCACTTATACCAACAGTCTTGTTGGTTGGCCAAAATGTTGTAGATTTTAAGTGGTGCTTACAGGTAGGGCTTTGAGTTGCCTCAAAGAATCCTCCTGTTTTTTTGAGCTGCCTTCCCCCCCTCCCCTTTATATTTGCAGCTTCTCTGTTATGCAATGTTTAAACACAGCTGTTAGTATCAACATAATGGCATGTATATTGCCAGATGGTTTAGTAAATTAAAAAGTAATCTCTAGCATTGTATAGCAGAGTGGATTGATTTTAAATCAAGGCAATTTAAATTGATGATTTAAATCAGAAAGGGGGAGAAAAGGCTTATTTAAATCAAGTTTTCCATTGATGCATCATTATATATTTTCTAAACCAGAGGTGGACAACTCTCAGCTCCAGACAGCCTGGCCAGAGGTCAGGGAAGACAGGAGTTGAACATTGAACCCATGAGTGTGGTAGTAAACAAAGAAAGTTTTACTATCAGGGCTTTGAAAAAGTATGTAGACTTCAGCATTATCAAGTAGCAGTTGAAGAAACTCATTTTCAGAGAAGGAGCTCAAAAATATTCCTGTAATGCGAGGAAGGGTTGGCAATAAATGTGGTTTTTTATCACAGTTAATTAATAAATTAATTATTTCAACAATTATTTAATTATTTAAATAAATTTAAATTATTAAGAAATTAATTATTATGAATTATAATTAATTATTTATTAATAATACTTAATTATTTTTGTATTATAGAGAAGATGCATCCCTATGCATACTTAATTGAGAATGCCCTGTATTTGAATTCAGTGTGACTTGCTTCTGAGTAAAGGATCAGGCTGCAAATGTAATCATTAACAGTAGAGAAATTCAAAGCAAGCTGCACACGTATTCGTATATTACCAGAACCTGCAACCAATGGTACCTCCATCTTTACTGGGAGATTGGAGTTTAATCCAGATGCCTTCCAGTGTCACCTTGTGGAAATGACCTGACAGGAAGGAGTGAATCTACTGTTAACACTGTGCCACGCAGCCCCATTTGATCCAGGTGATCCAGGAAAATACAGTGGTTAACAGCATTGATTCTCCCAGATCTCTTGATGGCATTCAACAGGGTTGCATTCTCTCTTTTATCTCCCAGTTGAGGTATAACAACCAAGGTAGTTTCGGTATCGTATCTGTCCAGAAGCCAAATTAGAATGATTCTAAGTAATTAGTTTCGTCCAAGAATACTAGCATAACTCAAGTTCATTTCTCTCATCAGTGTTGGAAAATCAATAATTTCTGATTATGGATTTTTCAGTTTTGGAGGTGTAGGTCTGGAAGGCTTGCATGAATTTTTTTAAAAGCTTCTGTTTCACAAGCTCATTTATTTTGTGTGTGTCTACCTTTAAACATCTAGAATTTTATTTCACAATTTATTTTTTTATTACATTTCTATACTGCCCCATAGCTGAAGCTCTCTGGGCAGTTTACAGAAGTTGGAGGAATCTGAGGTAATTGAAAAACAAGAGGAACTGGAGGAAGCATTGTACAAATGCTTTCCCACCAATGTAGCAGGAGCAATATGTTGGGCAGATGCCTAGCTTGGTCAAAATACCTCAAGATACTCTGCATTCTGCAGCATTTTAAATGGCATTTCCAATATCAAATCTAAGAGTTCTGTCTAAAAATATATTTATCTGAATTATTTCTAGGCTGCCTTTAAGGGTGGTACCTTTAGCTGCTAGCTTGGTAATCCAGACAGTTATAGTGGCAATGCTATCATCACTCATATTACTGTTTTTTAAATCTTGGCTGTGCAGGTTTTGCAGAGTATCATTGACTACAACAATATTATTTTAAAACACTACTTGGAAAAAAACAACATTTCACTCATTCTGAAAGTGACAGGTCCCCCCTCCAATTTTCTCTGGAAAAATGGAGAAATGTGGGAGGTGGAATCACCCCCCACCCTCCCGTTTTATTGATACTCTTAACACACAGGAAGTGGCTGACATGGACATCTGCTACATGTTTTTCCTTCTAGCTATGCTTTTCCACCTTAGTCTGTTGATGTTGAGTACTGAATGTTGATGTTTAAACTCTTACTCTTAAACTTTTATTCTGGAGTTACCACCGACCTCTTGTCTTGGCCTGATGTATCTCAGGCTGCTCATATAGTAGCAGAAAAGAAACCAGAGGCTGTTAGTATGACCCAGCACAGTACTTCGTCACTAACCTTCAGCTTCCATCAATGATGAGGCTTATGTTCCTTGGGGACTTCTCCATATCCGTTGTGTAGAGCTCTGGGAAGTTGCTCATTTCCCATGCCTGGCTCCTTATTTGGGGTAAAGGTCTGTGAATTCCACATAAATATTTATCACATCTTGTTCTAACCAGCAGGAGAGCTGCTTTTGTTGTCATTTCAAGAAGCTCTGATTTACTTGGTTTGTTCTTACAGGGGATCATGCCTTTAGTAAGTTAAGACAGGAAAGAGTTTCATTATCTGCAAAGGGAGTGTGAAGAAAAGCAAAGGCGAAACTGGAAATGAAAAGACTTCAGAACAGAGACAGCAGAGGGACAGGCAGGATACTGGGAATATATTGAATCTGTTGACAATCTTTATACACTATTTCCTGAGATTTGAGGTATTCCAGGAAAGCTGTCTTACTTTAAAGCAGCCTTCTCAAAGCTGGTGTCCTCAAGTGGTTCTGGACTTCAGCTCCCAGAATTCCTGACCATTCACTATGTTGGTGGCAGATGGTGGGAGTTGAAGTCCAAAACATCTGGAGGGCAGCAGATTGCAGAAGCCTGCTTCAAGGTAATTTATTTTGCATAGAGTTGCCATTTCCAAAGAGCTGAAGCCACTTACACATTTCTTTTGATCTGAGAATCTGTACATAATCTGTTTCAACAGTTTGACATTCTCTTGCTAAAATGCAAATATATATTGAATAAAAATAACTCCCCTCTGAGTCATAGAAATCAAGGTAATCTGTCTTTGTCATGCATACTTCCCCCACTGCCCAGAATCACCTCTTAATAGGCCCATATTCCCTTCTCCCTTACTTAGAGTGGTGAGAAAAAGTTTGTGCACCCCATAGGATTGTCACATATTTCAAACCTAAAATGTTATTAGTTCTTACTCTAACCCCATAATCCTACATAAAGAACATTAGATAACCTGATCAAGCAAATGAGCTGCTATTGGTGCCGCCACCACCATCATTGCACAAAATGGCAGCTTGTCAGGGCAGCAGGAGGGCTGCTCAATTATCAGGCGGCTCGCGCACTGCAGTGGTTTGCTTACGGACTGCTATGGTGCGTGCACCCCATTTTGGAGACCACTGCTATAGATGGCATGATACTTTATCCTGTAAAATTTAAAAAGAGTGTAAAGAAACATTGTGCCCTCTTTCTCATATCTGCTGTTGAACATGTCTGCATTCCACCAACTTCTCTTGTCCCTAACCCTGGTAATGTTGGTCACAGAAAGAAACATCACAGAAAGAAGTGATGTTCACTTGAGCAGTGTTCAGTGAAAACTATCCAAGCTGTGTCACTGACAGTAGATTATTTCAGGGGAAAGTCTCTAGAGTGTTCCTCACCCCCTTCTTGTATTTTTGTTTCTGCTGCATTCAGCTGTATGGATGCTTGTTAACAGAGCTCCAGCCATCATGTTGCCTGGGGCATGTTTAGAGCCTTGGGAAGATTTACATTAATCAAACACAAACAGACAGTGTAGCGTGAAGAAATTTCTCTCCCGCCAGCACTGCTCACAATCCTAATTAGGTTTATTGGGGCAGAAAAAGAAAACAGCCCCTCCACCACTGCCCTCCTTCCCCAGGGCTGAATCAGTTGTGTTGCCGGAAGAGCAGTGAGCTGTCTCCTCTCTCTACTGACCTCCACTATCCTCTCTTGTGGGAGGAAAGGGACAGGATTCCTGAATCTTGTTGCTAATGTGGGTTATAGTTGCTGGGTATAAGTCTGTGGACGTCTTGCAGGATCAGAGCTTCCATGGGGAAATGAAGTGTGCAAATAGAAGGATTCTGGACTAGTAAGCAAGCAGGACTAGATGAGAGGGGTTCATGAGAAGGCTCTGTGGTTGGAAAGCAGGAAAGCAGCCTGGTTGAACATGACATAGACCTGAAGCAGTGGCCAGATGTAGCATAGGCATTGAAGAGAAGGAATTGGGCAGTGAAGAGCAGTGCTGGAGTGGGAAGCAAGGTAAGAGATTCAGCCAAGCAGGGGAGCCATAAGCAGGCTGATTGGGAAGTCTTGTAAAACAGAATAAAGTTATTGATTGGTGAAGAATTGCACATCCTGGTGGATTAAGGCTATAATCCTATACCCACTTATCTGGGAGTAGTCCCCGTTGAACTCCATGAATACGTAGATACATATAGGATTGTGCTCTTAAATATGATAAGCAGCTGCTGGATTCAAGGATGCAGATTCAAGGTATTTCTCTTTCCTCCATTTCTATACTTAAAGGTGTGTTGGAAGCTAAGAGTTTGAGGGGAAAATATGTAATACCTGATTCCTTGTTGGTGTTACTACTTTTGCACAGTTATAAAGTCATACCTTGGTGACCTTAACAATATGTACCTTTATTACCTTGGGAGGTAGACGAATGGCAGATTTGAAGACATGATAACAATTACATAGCCAGTTATAAAACATGGATACCATTACCTCTAGGAAGAGAGAGATTAGAATATCAAAGCCTATCATGAGATGTGAACATGACAAAATAGACTGCTCTGACTCATTTCATGTTTTTGGTGTCAATGTATTCCATGCTCACCCCTCCCTGCTTTGTGAAAAGGCTTAATTCAGTTTTTAATTCAGTTGGTCTTCAAGACACTTGAATGCTCAGACTTAAACTCTCCTTACTAGTTCTGGTAGGAGTACTTTCCAGAGGGATTATACTGATGCTGTATTCTGCCTCTCCATTAGCAGCGCAGTGTTGACTTCACTGTGATAATGGCTGGGAGGGAGGTATGAAGAAACTCCACCTCTTTGCCTATTTCCCAAGTGATCCGACTAAATGTCTTTTCAGGAATATTAGAAGAACGGTTTTAAGGAGCCACCAAAGCCAGATGGGGGATTTGGCCTTGATTGGAAATACCCTTTGCTGGCTAATTTTGCCAACCCCTTTCAATCCAGGTAATCTCTGGAAGTCTTTTGTTTCCTTGTTCTAATGTATTATGTCGTTGGAGGGATAGAGAATAGCTTCTCTGGGTGCAGAATAATAAAAGATGAAATAATCTTCTTTGATGGCAAACAATGGACAAGGGGATGTTATATGCAGCTGTGTTGGAATTGTGCATTTGCTCTTTTGTGGTCTAGCTCCTACTTTCTGAAAGCATATTTTGAAAAATATGTGCTCAGCCTTGGTTTGAGAACAAAGGTTTTGACAGCCAGAAAAGATGTCTTACACAGAGGAGGCAGGCAGGCAGCAACACTGTCCTGCTTCATCCTGTGCTGGATGCAAACCTTAATCCTGCTTCAAAGAAGCAGCTTGGACAGCTTTTGTGATTTACCTGTAGGTGAGACTGGCTAATATTCCTTCAGTAGTTATTGTTCAGTTCTTTCTAGATCATCACTGTAATGACTCTGTATATACAGTCTCTCTCTCTCTCTCTCTCTCTCATATACACACAGCATTATAAGAAGAAGAAAATGTGCTTAGCAACAAGACAAATTAATATGATGGATGGAGGAGCTAGGCTGTTGTGGTTTTTTTTTTACTCTCTGTAGTTTATTTAAATTTTACACATGTTTTTAAAGCAGACCAATGGGGCCATTTGACTTCTGGCAAGATCATTGTGTTGTATTACTGTTGCCCTTTTAAAAGAATGGGATGAGGAGTTTGGCAGTTTGTATTGTGAGTAACATTGCTGGTTCAGAATATACACAACTAATTGGAAGACTGAGCTGTTGTATTATCAGCATTATTATGACACGTGTGGAGAAACTGCTGTGAAGCTTTGTGACAGGACTGTGTCTGTATCCATTTGCAATCATGTCTGTTAATATATGGATGTTGGATTAGATGTGATGGGCGGGGGATTCTGTGAAACAATTTCCTTGAGGGGAAATGGCTACAAATGAAGTAGTATTTTTCATAGGAAGACAGTGTTCAAGCTACTCCTGTTTTAGGGTGCAGCTGTGTAAAATGTATTGTGCTTGACTAGACAAGGCATTCAGATCCTTCACCTTTCTCTGAACTTGGTGAAAGCTGGCAACAGGATTAGACCTTTTAGTTTTCAGATCTGGTGTTGTCGATAGTAGTTGAGCAAAAATCTCTAGAAGCAAAAGCTTTGGATTGTCTGCATATCTGTATTCTGGCACCAGTGATCTCTGAATGAATATATATATTAAAATATATTTAATCCTTTGGTTGCTGATAAATCTCTTTAAGAAATTTAAAGAATTTCTTTAGGTTGTATGAAGATGAACCAGGACAGGTGGGGAAGGGTTGTAGCTCAGTGGTAGAGCACATGCTTTTAGGGTAGAAGGTCGGAGGTTCAGTTCCCATCTCTAGTTAGGGCTGGGTAAGACTGAAACTCTGGAGAGCTACTGCCAGCCAATGTAGAAAGTGCTGAGCTCAGTGGACCAATGGTCTGACTTGCTATAAGATAGATTCTTATGTTCCTAGATATCATACAAATGAAGCACTGTGTTCTTGTTCATGCTGTACTTCCAAGATCTTGCAATGTCATTACTGAAATAGGTGTGTCTATATTTCCTCCCTCGCCCCGTTTTAGGGCGCAAACCTATCTTGATAGTTGGCAGCATCCGAAGTCGGAGGCTGCCGAGTATCCAATGAGGAGCACCCAAAGAATGGAGGTGATCCTTGCCTCTGTGCTCCAGCCACCCTGCATTTTCCCTAGATGGGTGATTTTGCCCATCTGGGCGCAGCTTTGGGGAGAGGGAGGGAACGAGGCCGGGACATGCATTGTTGTTGTTTATTCAGTCAGTCGCTTCCGACTCCCCGTGACTTCATGGACCAGCCCACGCCAGAGCTTCCTGTCGGCCGTCGCCACCCCCAGCTCCCCCAAGTTCGAGTCCGTCACCTCCAGAATATCATCCATCCATCTTGCCCTTGGTCGGCCCCTCTTCCTTTTGCCTTCCACTTTCCCTAGCATCAGCATCTTCTACAGGGTATCCTGTCTTCTCATTATGTGGCCAAAGTACACATAGGAACACGCATAGGAAGCTGCATAAGGCAGCTTCTCCAGTCCCCTCTCCTCCCTGCCCCCAGGTCCGCCCTTTGTTCTGTATTTTATTATTGTTAGCTACCTTGAATGCCAGTTTGGGCAGACTCACGAGATATAGATTAAATTAATAAATGAGATTCTCAAACAATTTTTATATAGTTTGTTTAGCTCTCCACTATGATAATATGTGATAAAATACAATATATTGACAGCAAAACAGAAGAAGAGGGTGTATATTCCAATAAACCTAATTTACTCACATATAGTTTATCTCCCCGAGAGTTCGCCAGATTCTCATTTTTCTCCTTCAGGTGTTTTAATAGCTACAGCAAATTAGCTGTTCTGATTTAATGAAAAGGAGCTAAACTTTTAAATTACCCACCTTTGATAATACAGATAATAGACTAGTCAGAATTATTTTCCTAGGGATCATAGATGCTACAATAGAGCATGTAGTAGAAAATAACTTCCTTATACTTTTGAGCCACATATGCATACTCATTGGTTTTTCAGGTAGTTTGGAACACTGGCCAGCTAAATACTGGGTAGGCTGGTTTGCATGTAATAGTGACAGATCGTGAGTTAATTGACCCATGATTTGCTGAGTCACATGCCACATTCTCTTTAAATATGCATCCTATGACTGGCCCAGTCGTAGGTTGCGCCATGATGTGCGAACTGGACATTGGGTTGTTTGTGGATTAAAACACCCAAAGTTAACCTAACCTCATCACAGGTTAACTTGGGGTTGTTTTACCCATGAACAGCCCAAAGTGTCTGGGTTTGCACATCATGGAGCAACCTATGATCGGGCTGATCGGAGGTTGCATATTTAAAGACATAGTGGCACTCATGCAGCACACGACCTGGCAAATTGTGGGTTAATTAACCCATTATTTGCTGCCATTACGTGCGAACCAGGTCTTAGTTTGGTACCTCATTAATGTAAAGGTTCTGCCTGCAGAGTCTGACCGGAATGTTCTCCAACTTATGAGACTCTTCTATAAAATGATATTATGGGGAAAAGGCTGACAACTATACACATCCTTTGATTTTAGTAGAGTCTCATAATTTGTTCTCCACTAATCCTGGTCCTCATTTTAATTCACACACTTTAGGTCATGGGGGTCTAATCTGTACTGCCATATTAGGTTTGTACATTTTGCTGACCAGTTTACATCCAAAAATATGCTTGATCCATGAAGCATTCGGGGGGTGGGGTGGATCTAGTATCCTCCATATACGAGAGCATTATCCAATATGTGATTATTATTCCTAATATTATGGAAGCTTCATCTGCTCTTAAATGTGTAGCAGGAGACCTGGGGAATAGAGAAAATGGTGATTCCAGGAATTTATTCTGAGGAACCTCTGTTTCAGACACATTTGTAGAGTCCCAAGTTTCTAAACCATATTATATCTTAGATGTAAATGTAAGAGGTTTTACACCCAGAGGTTTTGAGTACCAGGGAAGTCAAATTCTTCCTTTCCCTCAGATAAAACCCAGAAAGGTCTTTGAGTTTCTTGTAGCTTTCAGATTCTGCTATGTTAATTAATGGCTGTAGGAAGAACCTTTTTCTCAGAAGACTACTCAGAAATACTTAAAGTTTTGAATTTCCCTTATTGTCAATCTATCTTTGACAAACATTTTTGTCAGGATTGTTTGAAAACTATTTTAATGTTTGGTTGTGTTATTCTTGACTCATGATCCGTCTTGTGTAGGTTGCCATAAAACTTAAATAAATAGCAAAGGCTGATCTAGGTAAGAGAGGATCCTATCAACCATGTCTTAAAAAACTGAGAACCTGGACTTTAACAGAAACATATTTTGTTCCCTGCAGCTCTTATATTAATATTTTTAAACATGAAGAAGAAAGATGGCAATATGATCTGGCCACTTTGGTACATGATCTGATAACCTTCCAGCTACTTTAGTACACACTACATGTGGCTGCCCAAAAGTGATACAGAAACTGCAATTGGTCTAGAATTCAGCCTCCAGGCTAATTAATTAAGGCCTCCAGGCTAATTAATTAAGGACCTTGGCCCTTCTAAGTAGGCTTTAAAGACCTAACATGCCTATTTGATTTTATTGAATGCTGTATGTAGGGATGTACGGATTGTATAACGTCTGTTCTGTCTGTGATTGCGGGTTGTCAGGCACCTTTCATTCTGTCATCCGCCTATTGACAGAATTGGATTGTTTTTGTTTCCGAATTTGTGCAGTTGCACATGCAAAAATGCACAAATTCTTCCCCAGAGTGCATTTTCAGGCTTTATCCTGGGGGGGTGGGATGTGCTTTTTGGGCTGTTTTTTTAAAAAATTTTGCTTATTTTAGATACTTGCCCTTCTCATTCCTATTCAGACCTCCTTGGCCAAATCTATATAGAGAATTTGGATTATAATGGAAAGTTTTCTGTTGAGATTTTTACTCCAAAGCATATCTCAGTTTATACAATGAAAATCAGTAGACCAGACTTACAAATGGTGCAAATAGACATTTTGGGAACTTCTGGGCCTACATGTCAGAACAAATCTTTGTTCAGTAGTGCTATGCTGCTTGCTTTTTTTTAAAACCCTGCTTTTTCTTTTACAATATCATATTGTTCTGCCCAAGTGTGTAGCTTATTTGAAAGAAAGCACACATACAGATTTGATGCCATAATTTCAAATTAGTTTATATGGCAGTAGTTGCTGGGCTTGTTTATGGCCTCATTTCTTTTGGATAGGTATGATTCCCTTTGGGATTCTACTGTCATATTATAGGTAGAAATACCTTGCCTGAATTGATGTCCACCAGTGGTATATTACATTTGAACACTTGTCCTCTCTGGAAACTGTATTGCATCTCAAACTTGAAATCAGTCTCTTTATTTCTACAGGTGTCACTTCAGGCCAAGACTCCTACAGAAATAGGGTTCAAGGTCTCATTTTAATGAGAAAATATGAATGCAAGGCAGTATGTGAACAGTGCTCCATTCCCATTAATTACATACCTGCCTAAAGTAAGATTCCCATTTTACTGTGGGAACATGCACATTCCATTTCATTATTTCTTTCTTGGCATTAAGGACTACCAATTATGAATGTTTTGTGGCATCTTTGGCCACTATAGTCATGTCAAGATCCAGTCTTATTTGTTTTTTGAATGTTACTATTTTGTATATCCTTTTACGAACTGAACAGAACCGTGTGTAGGTTTTGTATAGATGCCCTCACTTTCATAGCAACCTGTGGTTTACTGACCATTGGCTTAACTTTCTGATGAACTAGGAGAGGGTTAGGCTCTGAACCTATATGTTTTCATACTGGCTTAATATTTTGCCTTTTTAAAAAATATATTGCCATCTGACAATATCTTTAACAAGGGAGCCATTAACTTTCCCTCTATTGATTCTTGAAGCTGGAGGTTCCTTTTAATATGCTTGATTCCATTTGTGGTATATTCTTGTTTTCAAACAGACTCTAGGGGCATATGTAATTCAGGGTATTATCAATCAGCAGTTGATGATCACGTTCCATTTATGATTGTAAAGCTAGTAGAGTTGCACAAAAAGTATGCACAGCAAGTTGTAATCTATTACGTTTCAGCCTCTAATGGAGATGAAAGTGTACTGTCCTAAGGAATTTCAGTCCTAGGACAGTGAGAATGCTGACATGGAAAGAGATGCAGGGAAGACGGGAACAGTGGTTCCCTGGCCAAAAACAATTGGGTTGAAAGGATTATATTGGGTCATGCACTTCATTCTGCAGTGGTAATTTTCAGTATTTCACAGAACAGCTTGGACAGGCATTGGCAACAAAATGGATCATAATGGATTTGTCACAGTCAACAAGAGAAATTCACTGAAAACCTGGGGGATGGGGTGGAATGGACAAGGAGTCCTGACTCTCAGGTTTGTGATCATTTTCTCTACCCTAAACAACGCTTCCTCTAGCAGGGGTGGGGAACCTTTTTTGGACTGAGAGCTGGATTGCCACCTGGGAAACCTCCTGGAGGCCTCATGCCAGCAGTGGGCATGGCCACCCCATTCTTTCTTACATACACACCATGTGCGTGCGCTCTCTCTCTCACGCACACACACGCACGCACACAGGCATATACCCTATTCACCCACACCATATACCCTATTCACACACACCATATACCCCTATGTACCCTTCCCAGCCCCATTCCTCAACTGATCGATGCAGATCAACTGAGGAGGGAAGTAGTTCTCAGCCCCGTCTCTTCAGCTGATCCATGCAGAACATCTGGGCGGGGGGGGCATTTTCATCCTCACCATGGCACACCGAGTGTGGGAGATTTAAACTGCCCTGTCCACAGTGCCATGAGGGGGATAAAGACCAGGATCCATGTCAATCAGCTAAAGAGTGGAGGTGGTCCTGATCTTCATCCCCATCTTGACACTTTGGGTGGGGAGTTTTAAAACTTCTCATCTGTCACACTGCAGTGGGAATAATGTTTATGCTGGGGGAAGTGGCATGGGAGGTAGCATGGCCTGCCAGAGTGATATGGGCTGGATTGGGGAGCTTCACTAGCTACATTAGGTCCACAGGTTCTGCTCTAGAGAATCACCTGAGGCTTTCTAAGACATTTTCTGTTACATTCAATATCTAATGCGCCCAACCTCTGCTATCTGCTTTGAGGTGGTCATTGTTACAACGATCACTGGTAGAAATCAAGAGCATTGAGGGCATGCAAAAATACTAGCTTCATAACTAACATTGCCTGCTTAGTGGCACCTGCTTAGTGGCTATATATATACCTTACCAAGGGACAGTAATTTCATTTTCTTTTTAGTGCGTTTTTCTCCCCTTTGAATACCCAGTAGCTGTACTAGATCTCATAGAGTTGCACCAGTGCTGCTCCCCACTCGTGCTACTGAGCATATGTGAAAAGAGGTACTCAGACCTCAAAACAGAATCTTGCCGACACAAGAGAAGTAAGTGCAGAACATTGCATGAAACTCACATACAACATGGTGAGTTGTAGAATGGGGTGGGCAGAAGGTAGAATAGGATCTGCTAGTAGTTTCTGGGTGTTTTGAAATAGATCTGCAAAGATTTCTGACTCCAGTTTTTTAACAGTGGCAACAACAAAATGACACCACCCCCACCCCCAAAAATAATATTCTTGAACTGAAGAAAACTGTGTGTGCGTGTGTGTGTAATTTGGAATGCATTTTTTGTGTGAAAGTACTGTGAGCTCAGTTCAATTCTGGTACACAAAACAAAATTCTGGGTTCAGAATTCTTTAATTCAAACTTTCTATGTCTTTTACACTTGGCTTTGGGTGAACAATCTCAGGGTTGTAAAAAACAAAGTAGATCCCACAAACCTATAGTTTGCCCACCCTGTTGTAGAGGATGGAGATTACACCAAGTTTGAAGGATCCTGCTTCTTTCTCATTCCCTTCAGAAATCATTAGGGTTAGGGAAGAACACTCTTTTTGCTTTCAGTTTTCCCCTCCCTCCTTTCCATACAGATATGTTTCATATTTTCCTGAATTTTCTGTTCCTGTTTCTATAAAACTTCTGTTCCTGTTCTTGCTCAGCATTAACTGCAGCAACCCTAAAAAGCTTATTTGTTCAGGAAATTCTTGCTAGTTGCTAGGAATTGGAAACAGTTTTCCAGCCCTGTCATGGACAGCTACCCCCCCCCCCTTATCCTTGTCAATTGAGAAATTAGTAAGGATCCAACTTGGTTTGCCTTGAACATCTTCCATTGGCTGGCAGGCCTTTCATAGGCACACTGCTAGTTAAGAGACTTTAAATCAGTGGCATAAATAACCATGCATTAACCAGTGAAGCTTAGGAGTTGTACATATTTACTGGTTTCTTCTGGTCGCTTCCAGTACAAAGCAGCTTCATATCTTCATATCATCATATTCAGGTGCAGATTTTTTTAAAAAGGTCATTTATGGGGGATTTGCCTTTCCAGTTTATGTAGAGAACAATCTGTGGTGTTATTCAACATTGCTGTGTTACATGGGGTTCTCTCCTGACATCCTTCAGGATCACCCTCCATTGCTTATGGGCTGCTTCACAAGGATTTATTGTAGGCATGACAGTGATAAGTAGCATAGGAAGTTGCCTTAGACCAAGACAGACCATTGATCCATCTTGATCAGTATTCTCTGCATTGATTAGTAGTGGCTCTCCAGGTTTTCAGACAGGAATCTTTCCCAGCCCTACCTGGAGATACTGGGGATTCAACCTGGGACCTCCTGTATGAAAAGCAGATCACTGAGCTATGGACCATGGCTATTAAGGCGCACATCTCTATCATTTAAAAACAAAGATTCTATCCTTGTTTCTTACTGTCTGGCCTGGACATAATCCATTCTAGGTATTTTTATTGGATAGGCATACTTGAACTTCAACAAGTTTTTTCTATACGCTTTGTTTGAGCTTTTACTTGAAAGTAATAGAGAATAATAATCACATCCTCTTTGATTTTCTCCACATCATAAACACTGAGGCAATCTTGCATGACCGGTTGTTTTGTTGTAAACTATCATTTAATCTGGTCTCTGGACCCAGGTTTTTAGAACTTCTGCACTGTTTGTCAGTGGAATTTGCATTTAGTCTTGTTCTGATGGGAACATTTTATCTGAAGAACTTGGCTTGATTGCTTCAGGTTCAAGTTTTCAGATTTGAAACTTTAAAACAGTAATAGATTTTTAAAAATCCAACAATGTTATTTAATAATTTAGGACATTTCATATTAATTCATGCTTGATAGATAACAGACAACGGCTGTAGCTTGTGTAGCAAAAACTCTAGAAACCTTAAAAATGGGAAACCTTGGTACCATCATGATGACAAGGCAGCAATGCACAAGTTATAGGGATACTTAGCCAGAGTATTCAGATATAATTATAAACTAGTTCTTTTCCACAGGTCCAATGGGACTAAACTGGTTTATAGATTTACTTGTAGAATAAACGTACATTTATTTGTAGAATAAAACATACATTGTAGAATAAACATACATTTCCACTAGACAGCATTTTCGTGGAAATTGTTTTAGCTATTTTAAATTTTGTATGTTTAAATTATGTTGTAAGTCACCTTGAGTCTTCCCCCCCCCTTTTTTTTTTTTTTGGTTTTGTTTTGTTTTGGGAAAGGCATGTAAGAAATCTAAGAAAAAAGAATAATAATATTTGGTGCTGGAAATGTTTGGCTGTAAAACATCCTTTTCCCTAAGCAGGCAGAATTTCTGCAGCAACTAAAACCTCTCACAAGGTTCTGGCTCCAGCTACAGAGCAGCACAAAGGCCACATTGAGAGTAGCTGCTGGGGAAGCCCTCCTTCCTCACTGGCCCTGTAAATGCAGTTCTTTCTCTGTGAAAAGCCCTGACATCAGCTCTTGGAAAAATCTGAGGACTTGTGTCATGGAACAGTGCTGAGGAACTTGCTTGGGGTGGGGCTGAATGGCTGGCCTGTGGTTGAAACTTCAGTAGCAAGGCTTTTTACACTTCCACCCCCTCTATCTTCAGCCTTCCTCTAACCCGGCTGCCAAGACAGATATTAATCTATGTGCTTGAAGACTGTTTTTGAACAAGAGCAGCACTGTACATAGTTACTAGCAGTGTATTTATGATAAATATAAATGTAAATAAAAAGCATCTTTGCTGTTATTGAATACTGAGGAGCTTTGGAATCTTTTGAGAATGATTTGGAGTTTGGGGTGGGTTGATGTAGTCATGTGTAGACTTTGAACACAGCATCCAAAGCTGCACCATAGTGGCTATGGCTTTGGTTTTCCCTAAAGAGGCACATAGAGAATTGCTTGTATGATATGTCAGGCCGATCATGAGTAGACACAGCCACCACAGTTGCTTTCAGCCTCTACCAATATTACATGACTGGATTGGATTTGCAGTCAGAGTCACTGCATTTCCCTTCTGTACCTTTTCTTCTCACTTCTTGTCTGTTTGATTTCATCCTCTCATCTCAGATCAGCTGCAGAGAATATCAGTAACAATAATCTTCCGCTATGATTTCCAGATTTGGTGGCAATGCTGGTGTTCAACCCCACACCCTCTAATAATTCAAGGGCAAATTCATTGTACTAGTTAGTGGCTTGTATTTCATGTTCAAAGGGGCTTCCATGCAGGAGATTATCCACAACTTGGGATTCAGTTTTGCTTGATTTTTATATCAGTCTTGACTGTCTCTGCTACTTTAGTTCAGTGATATAGTTATGGCAAACAATGGCTATTCATGGTTTTCACTAAACATGGGGAAAATGTATTAACTGGTTGGGTGTCTGTCTGTTGCCATATTATTTAGTTGTTTATTTTCAAAACTAAGCAGCACTGGCTAATGAGCTCTTAGCAGCTCAAACTCAAATGAATAGTATGTATGCAGAAATTCTTAATATACTTACTAACTTAATACTCAGACATGCCTACTGTTGAATTTGATAATTCTTTGAAATCTGGAATAGGATGTTAAAACTTACTTAAGGTTCTGGTTTCCTTAAAGCATAAAGCTTGAATGTTATCGCTTTGAAGCTAGAGACTAGATCTATTTGTAGAACTGCTAGAAATTTAAAACAAATAATGGCATGCATGATTTTCTCATGAGTCACCTGTCAGCTGTGTCTGCTGTCCTGTTCTTCCACTTAAAATGATTTTGTTGCTTTGTGTACATGAAATTGCTGATTAACTCTAGTAAATGCACATCAGTTGGCCACTCTCCCTAGGCTGACATGTAACCATCAATTTATTAACAAAACAAAACACACAATTGTCATTATTTGAATAGTAGTGGAATCTCTTTAGAAGATATTCTTAGTTAAATACAGAATCATGCTGTAGTGAGAGCAAGATGGATGAAATTGTGCATGTTGTACTAGGTATAGTGTACAAGCAAGTACCCAAATTAAGGTTCAGGATACCTCATGTTTTTGTATGGATGGTATGTTGTTGTTTTTAAATAAAAGAATGTATTCAGCAAACTAGCAAGTGCTCCGAATGTTATCTTAAGTGGTATGAGAAGATGATCAGGATCTTAACAGAAGTTTAAGATCCCGATCTTAATGGATCATCAGGGCAAGGGAGATGATCAGGATATTAACTAAGGCAAGAGATGCATCCAGCTTGATTATATTCTTTTTGCCTTTCTGAGCGCTAAGTAACAGTTTGTTTCATCCCTCCAGCGTAACATATTCTTAGAATCTTATTTTCAGTGTATGGGCTCAATGTGTTGTAATACTGTATTGCAACCTAACAATGTATAGAAATGAGTGGTTTCCCTGTGAACATGACCTACTGCCTGCCCTGCTTCCATTACCCTTCTCCCCCCCCCCCGCCACTTGCCTTGTGGGGGTGGGGTGGAGGGAGGGAGAGAGACTGGGAAAGCTGGCTTGCAGCCCAGGAGCTTCCGGGAATCTATCCCAGAATCCCTTTGGAACATTTCTCCCCTAGACGCATGCGGCATTGTTTGGAAACTGGCATTCTCATGTAAGAAAGACAGGGGCTAAGGGGGGTAAGCTTGCAGTTTATGCTCCCAGAGCGGTATTTCTGAGTGTTTACCTCTGCAGGCTTCAGAACAAATTTGGTCTCATTTCTGGCAGATGCTCTACTGCAGCATCAAAGACTTACTATAAATGCTGGTGCTTGTTAAAGAAATCTTACCAGTTTTAAAACTGAGTTGCTTGACTGTGCAATAATGTTCTGCAGCTTGTAAATGACTTTAGGTAGATGTGTATAAAATGAAGTGAGTCGCTCAGCTGATTCTGTGTGCAACAAATGCTTAAACACCTTTCTGATTGCTGTTTTAAATAGCTAAAGTCATAGTATGTCTTTTATTAAACTCAAATATGCTAAACTTTGGGATATATTAAGTAGTCACTATAGTTTGTGGGTGGAGAAAAGCTCCAAAGGAGTGATTGAGCTATGCTGTTACTTTATCTTTCTGATTAAAGTCTCTGTATGTGTAATGCTAATACACTATAGGGGTGCTTATGATTGTACTGCAGTGAATACAGTATCTGGAGGAAGTTACTTGTTCTCAGATACAATAAGAAATGAAATGTTCCTACAACAGAAGCACTACCTGGAGCAAAGGTTTATGGATGATGTGCAAGAAATTGGAGACATGTGTGTACTCAGGACACACAAAACAGATAATGGGGTAAAAGTCTTCAGTGCTCTTTTAGTTATTTTGGGAGAACTCAAACACTTATTCGACACCTGCAAAAAAAGACAGTGCAAAAATGAATTATGAGTAACACATTGTGAATTTAAATGACATGTTACTTTTGAGTTAGCAATCAACAATTTATGTTACACTAATTTTTTTTATTTTTACTTTTCAGGTTTCCCCTAAAAAAACCTACAAGGTAAGTTCTTGCAGATTTCACTACCTATATATGATTATAACCAAAATAACATTGGTTCTGCCCCTCCCCCCCACACAGACAAATGGGATCTTGAATACAGCTAGCTGTTCTGGTCTGTACCTAGAATTCCAGTGACCAGGATGGCTTATCTGTGAGAGGAGGGAGCTGAACCATGTGTGCCTGGCCTTTGTATGGGCACATTGGTTCCTCACAGAAATAATCTGGAGACCCCAGCACGTGATAGTGTAAAGCTAGAGTTGAGACAAAGTGTCATCCAACAGAAAATTCAGAAGCAAAAGTGGGGGCTTGTAGGGTGTGAACCTCACCCCTTGAGAACCCCCCCCCACTAATATATCTTCTGTAGGTGTTTGCACCCATGACGATTATAGCCATATTGTTCTATGGTGGTGGAAGATAGAAAAGAGTAGTTCAGTTATGCAGACAGCACTTTCCCAGCCTCCTGTTGGTAGATGAGAAAACTTAGACAACTGGGCAACTCTTTTCTGTCTTCTGACACTGTAGAACAAATGGCTGAGATTGACATGGCTGTGAACAGTTCCAGAAGACAAAAATGTGAAGGTAAATGAAGGATGGCGGGGGAGAGGTTGTTCTCATTGCAATTGTTGATTTCTTGTGCTCTTCCAAAGCATCAACATAATGGGGGTTGCAACTTCAAAGCCTGCTAAAAAGGTTGCAAAGTTAATAAAATAGTTTCAGCAAATAGTTTATGCAAAGCCATAGTTGTTTTTTTTTTTTTTTAGAAACATGGATAATATTCACTGCAGATACAGAGAGCTCTTAGGCACACAGAATAGCAGTGAAAATTTACCCCTTTATTGGATATATCAGTGAGGACTTGTTCAGATTTCATAGTCCTGCAGAATTATTTGGTATTCATAATTTTTTAGGCCCTTATGTCTTGTTGGTATTGTGATTATTCAATCTATGGTTCTTTTTGTTTGGCTTAGGCATGGCAGCATTCTGAGCAGAGAGTCTCCAGCAGACAAGAAGCAGAAAGTTGAGCGTTGCATCAGTGCCCACGACTTTGACCCTACAGGTAGAATGCTTATAGCCGCCCACAGCAAACAGTGTATAGCATTTTTTTAATTTGCTAACCCTTTTCACTGATGTTACATTCAAAAGCTGTTTCTGGCTTTCTTTTTCATATTGATTGTATAATATTTTTACATACCTCTTTTTCACAAGTGGAGTTGCACAGTGTTCTTCACAGTTGTGCCCTTCTATTGTGTATATCTGGACTTGTGTAGTTAGTGTTTTTGTTCTTTGTTTTAAGCCTGCTTAGAAAGATAAGGTAGGCTTAAAACATTTACTGGATGTTTTTACTGAATTTGTATTTAATGAAATGGGTAGAGCACATATCTCCTGGTGGAAGGGGCGACTTGAAGCCATAGGTCCAAGTTTACATGTGCTGCATGTTTGAATCGCCCAGCATTCTGTTTTGATTTGATGATAATCTCCTGTGGCTGCATTTTTGATTGGAGCAGTGGCACTGTGGGATGGGCCTCCCCCAGCACTGATGTTCCACTCAGAGTTGGAGTCTCCTATGGCTGCTTTTTGGAAACATTGAGAGATCCGATCAGGTATCTTTTGTATCTAAAGGAAATAATTATCTAAAGGAAGTGTGGTCTTCTGTTATGCTGGCATACCTGACAACTGCAAGGTGCATGGGGATTATGCTGGCATGTGTGCATATTTCCACTATGCTAAGGAACAGATAAATGACTAGCAGTCAGCACAGGTGGCACAGTGCAAATGAGGAGCTGCTGAGGGATTTGTTGTGCAAAATCCTGCACAAAGTTGTATCAACCTTTCTCTTTTTTTCCTGTAATTTGTGCTGTAGCTATTTTTTGCTACAAGATTGTTCAAACACCACTGTTTGGGAAGCCCTTTGGGGTGGGCCTTCTCTTCCATTTCCTTCTTAGTATCTACTGCTGACAGTAGCAGGATACTTGGTTAGATTAAAGTGTTGTTTTTACCTAAGCATAGCCTTGTCTGTGGAGCATATGTTAAACCGTACATGGCTTTGTGAGCTGAAGAACGTCCTTTTCAGTCTTCTGAGTGAAATTGCACTCAAGCATTTTGTATTTTTTTAAACTTTAACTGGACACAGATCTTCACTTTCTTTCTTTTTCCCTATACTTGTAGACCATCTGTGTTGCATTCAGAGTCTAACGCTGTCTTGGAAATTAGTCTGCATGTGAAGGTTCTACCCACCCCAACCTACTAACCCAGTGACTGCTGTGTGCTCCTAACTGTGTGACTGGCTTGCGGGTGAGCCTCTTGGCCCCATGTAGTGTGTTGCTTTTTGTTTGTGCTGCTGTTTAGTCTATTATTCTCCAAGATCATGCAACAGGTGAGAGCTGACTATGAAGGCTGCAGAATGTGATATGCAGAGTTGCATAATTATGGAGGAGGGCCAAATTACTGTGATTGGACTAGATGGTTATACCACCCCTTTTGTTAATACTTGCTAGGTGAAACCCTTGGGGTAGCTTATTGGGCTTGAAGTTTAGAGACTCAGCCATGATCTGTGCTGTGTAATGTTTCATTTCCCCATCTATAAAATGGAAAGAATACTTGCCTCATAGTTTGGTTATGAGGGGTGAATGAAAAGTGTTTACCTGCCTTCACCCTTAGAAGTGGGATGGGCTGGTTACATAAAAGTGGACAGTAGTTCCTTACTGTGCCAAATAAATACATTTTTAAAGGTGCAGATCTATTAAGTGGGAGCAGTTAGAGCAATTAATAAGTAGTCATATTATCATTTGTGGAAGCCCAGCATGTTAATGTGTAACTACAGTATTCTGAGTGTTCAGGATCCTTTGACCTTTGTATCTTACATAATGATGGCAGTCTGTTCAGGACAGTCATGAAACATCATGTGATCTTTAGCTTCTCTGGGGATAATTGGGTAGCAGGGCTGGAAAACAAATCTTTCCCCAACAACTAGGTTCAAGACTTGCTGCCATTCCCCACTGTGGCTGGGAGCTCATTTCATAGAGCAGTGTCAGTCTACATGGTGCTTTACAGAGTAGGGTCTGCATGTTGATCATACATAGAACATCTTCTCCAGTTCACTATTTGGTGTAGAAAAGAGGGGACTTGATTATGGTATCTTTTTCTTCCTTACTAGAACCTTACAGTGTGGTGCTACCTGCATAGTTCAAACCTCTGGTATTCACATTCTGATTTCAAATGTTATCACCTCTGTATTTGCTCATACCTTGTTTGTGTTTTGCACGAATTAACCCAATTATACAAATCATTCTGTTTTTTATGAATTTTTTCCATGTTGGTCTCCATATTTCCTATATCTTTTTCTCCTTTTCTCCTGCTTTCGTGCAGATAGCTCCTCCAGGAAGACAAAGTATAGCTCAGAGGAGAGTAGATCGGAGACATATGGTAAGCTGAAGCAGCTGCTGCAGCCTTGTGCCTTTCTTCAGTGTGCTCTGTGAAGTTGTTCTGTGTGCCCAAGGCCTCTGCCCTTTACCTGCCACACATGGATTACTCTGCAGCAGGGGAAAGGACTGAGCTTTTAATGTGGCTTAAATGTGCAAGCTTGCTGATGGGTACTAACCAACGTGTAGCAAATATTGGAGGTCTTCTGTATTGTCTCCCATCCTCTAATAAGAAACCTTTCTTTGGGCTGGAATGTTTTGAGGAATCAGCAACAGCTAATACCTAGATCAGTGGATATGGATCCTACAGATTTTAGTACTGATGCAGATGTGTTGGAAGTGACACAGTAATTTCACTTTCTCACTCCTTGGCATCACTTGCTGAATTTTCCATAGGGATCTGTCCTTACTGTATGTAAGATGAAAAACTAATAGCATAGAACTGTGTAGCACAGTATTGGGTGGCTTTGTAGTTGTAAATATTAAACCAATGAATTTCATAAGGGCATGCTCTGTGCTTACATCTGGTAAGATAGCTTCCCGGAATTTCTGGCCTGCAGCTATTTGTTTTGTGAAACCTATGGTTGGTAAACCTAAAGTTGTAATGCTTTCCCTGGATTTTTTCCAAAACCATAAATCATTCTTTTTCAAGAAAGACAGAATGTGCTATAGGACAGATACCTATTTTGTTTTGGCTCCATAAGCTTCTTAAGCTTGTTAGGCTAGGTTTGCACAGAACTTTCTAATGATAGTCTAACCTTGGACCAATTATAGTCACTTGCTATACTGGGCGAGTTCGCACGTCATGCTAAGCCACCCTGAAAATAAGCTACCACGGGTTGGTCGTTCACTGAACAACCCGTGTTACTACCGACAGACTATCAGGTGTGCAGGCTTCTTTCCCCCTTCAGTCCTCCCGCCCACTCCCAGCATGTATCCCAGCTGCCTTTGCGGCACAACCCCTCTCAGAACCTCGTATTCCCAACAGCTCCCCCCCTCCCCCGATTGCTACATATCTATCAAATCTACAAGTTGCAGAGTGCAAAATCTCAGAGCCTTGTATTCCCTATGGAGGGAAAACCCCTGCCCCCTCTAATTGCTATCCCTTTTCTGAGCAATTTTAATGGTGGCAATACTTTTTCAGTTCTTCAAATTTGTGCAAATGGGATCAGCATTTTTATTATTTTTCAAACCTTAAAATTTGTGCCAGTGGGATTGGTATTTTTTTTCTTCAGTCATTTGCAAGTGCACATATTCGCACAACCACAGTTTACATTCTTGCGTTGTATCAGTATGACAGTAGCTAGTACATTACCTAAGCAGATTGATATGCCCTCTACGCATCTAGAAATGCCACTTGCCAAATTTCCCCTCATAACATGTTGAAATGCCAGCTGTCAAATTCCTCCTCAACTTCGGCACTTCCCTTGACAGCAAACTCTGAAAGCAGCAGTTGAACAAGATGGGAGCTTTTGCTGTGGGTGTAATTACTGCAGGAGTATGTGGAGCTTATTTCTGCTTTGCCAATTCAACAATCAATGAAGCATGTGAATAAAATAGGAAAATATGCCTTGCTGCAGCCTTGTGAATGTGCACAGTTGTGCAAGACTGAAGCGGGGGGGGGGGGAATCAAACTCATTTGTGTAATTTTTAAGGACTGAAAAAAATAATTTTAAAAAGGGCTGCCAACGTGAAAGGCACATTGTCAAGTGTCAACACAGTATCAGAGAAGGGGCAAACACTGACAACAGAGGAAGAGAGTAGACGGTGGCGACAGCACTAGAAAGATTGCAAGTAGTGGCTGGCAGGATTTTTTGCTGCTCTTGCCATATTAAACAACCCACTCTGAAGTTGTTCCCGAGGTTTGGATGTCAGGACAAGCCACACTAAACAACCCTACTACAAGCCATGGGTTCTCAGGGTGGCTTGTTTGTGAGAAATAACTCAAGACAGAAAAGCCGGGCTGGGTTTAGATGTCACGCAAAGCCACCCTGCAGCCACCGACGGTGACAACCCATTGTGGCTTAGCATGATGTGCAAACCAGGTCACTGAGTTACTTTTTTTTAAGCACCTGAATTCTTTTCAAAACTAGATCACCCTAGCTTTATTCTTGCACTTCCTACGTTTCAGTGCATTTTGGAAGAAATCTCATGCATTCCCTAGTAAAGCACAGGATGAAAGGGAAGAGGGTCTGACCTTGTTATGAATTCTGTACTGGCTTGAGAACTAATAGCTCTCTGTCACAGAATCATCCTCACTGTAGGGTGCAATGGACACTTAACTGGTACTGAATCTTCCAAATCTTGATAGAATGCTCTTATTACCTATTAAGAACAAGGCATGTGCAAGGTTTCCAGGGTTAGGAACATTTTCAAGATGAAAAGTTCCTAAAGAGAGTTAAGTAGCAACTAGAGTTATGGCTGCAGAAACCCCCTAAAGGGTAGCATACCTATCTCTCTGAGGAAATGAACGCTCTCTCTTTGGAACAGAGGAACTGATTTTATTGGACTGGAATCCCATTTAAGGAAAGGATCCCCCCCGCCCGGCAATTATTTGCATATCCTTCTGCTATATACAGAAAGAAGGTCACATATTTAGCATTTAAAAAAAAAATGCAGTGCTAGTTGTCTTGAATATTGCTCTAAGTGCTAGTGGTAGAAACTCTTCCCTAGTCTGCTGCTGGGAAATCCCAATGCCATAAAGTTTCCTGTGAAGTAACTAATCTGTCTTGATTACAGGAAAAGTGTTGTGTGCCTGTTGGAATTTATCTATAGTTTGTTTCCTCTGCCTGTACTGTGCCCTGGCTTTTCATGTATGTGTAATGAAACATGACTTCCTAACGCCAGCCTTTTTGCTTCCTCTCAGACTTCCTGCTGAAGCTCTGTCTACAGTTAGGATTGAGCTATGAGGGTTCCATTCCTCCTTCCTTTCCACTGGTCTTTTGCTTTGCTGGCTCTCTCGCCCCTCCCCCTTATCTGACTGGTGCTGAAATCTGCATGGAAAAGTTTGCAATATTTGCTTTGGATGGGACAAGCTATTTAAGAGCCTGCAAGTAGATAATGCTGTGCTTTATATTGCTGATGACTGCAGTCTTTTTGCTTGCTTTTGGACTTTAGGGAGGAAATACCTTGAAGTGGCAAAAGCGATTAGAGGTGTGGCAGTTGCCTTTTTGAGGAGAGTGCCGTTGAAATTCCTGTTTTGCATGAGAAACAAGTAGAAAGTCCTTGGTTGCTTATGAAAGCAGATGGAAAGTAGGCAGGGAATGCCGTTTTACGATCCTGGAAATTACAAGATCAGTTTTCCATTCTTTCTTCATAGATACTGCCTGCCTCCTTCTCAGGTGTATGTTTATCCAATAAAGATGAAACATTTTCTTTTATGTTGTGAAGGAAGAGCTCTAACACACAATGCAATCCCTTTATTTTGAGTCTGCATCTTTTGGAGACTATTACCATGGTCTATTTCTAAAGACCTTTTTCATTTCAGGTATTTAAATGGTTCTACGAAGGAATACTGAAATCAGGTTCCTTACAAAAATTGTAGTTAATTTGACAGGAAGGCTTAGTGACCTCAGGTTAGTGGCAAATAATTTTGGGATTGAGGCTGACTTCATTGAACCCCATCCTTCACCCCCATCACTTTCTTTATTAAGCTCCATGGCATTTTTGCTAATTTTTGCATCCTATTAGATTCTTTGAAGACAAAATATGAGGTTTCTAGTCCTATGATACATTTCTTTGCCTAACTTTAAAAATTCCAATTCTTTCCTTAGTCCAAGTGCAGGCTAAGAGGGGCAGTATATTTTGTGCTGGCCCTTTTCACCTGCTTTAGGCCTTCCTACATCCTTACTGTATGTAGTAAGTACAACAAGGGGGAAAAAGCACTATTGGAAACTCCCAGTTGGTTTGCTTCCATAACAATAATATGACTTGACAGCTTTAACAGCAGCACTGAATGCACAATGCCTATGAACTGGAGACTTGAATGATATCTTGTGTTTTTTTTTCACTTTATGTACATCTTCTGAAGTGCTCTGAAATGCTATCTGTGAATTTTGTACTAGGTGCCTTAAGCAAAGAAGTACTCTGTAGAAAAATATCTGATCAATGACAATTCTGGGAGAGGAATTAGAACAAGCATTCACAGGAAATCAAGCTGTCTAATCTCTTTTATGAGAATATTGCAAATTGAAATCAGGAAGGGTTTTGCTAGGAAGATTAGCTAAAGTCTTACCCATGAACCCCAACAGTCTGTCAGGGAAGTTTAAAATAAACTGGGTTTTTAAAAAATAGTGCTTGTCCCCTTCCTTTCGTTCTAGCCGTCAGCATTGTATTTTGTAGCAAGGCTTAGAGATGTTTACTCACGTGAAAGCATTGGACGTGAGGAAATGAGAGCAGGGTTGTTGTTATTTTTTGTCATAAATGAGGGATGCCACTCTCCTTCAGTTCTGTCTTGGGCAGCTTTTGATCTAATTTTAACCACCACAGTTAAAATTGGATCAGAACTCATGGGAGCACTTCACAAATGTGCAGCAAGGAATCTATATAGTTTGCTTCTTGGGGCAATGACAGTACTCTAATGTGTGAAGCAAGTCTTGTACATATTTCATCAAATTGCTGCATGACACTGGAAAAAAACCTATATTGCTTGAGTTCTACAGGGAATGTATGAGCTATTGCTAATGTGATATGTCCAGAACGCTGCAGCACTGATGAGATGTTGCTGCTGCATTGGGTTGAGCTTTGTTTTTGCTCACAGCATGAATTAATTAGAAGTTGTTTCACCTATCACAGGTGCTGTTCTATAAATAGCTGGCTGAATTGATAGAAATGCAGCCAGTGAAGTTTAAATGGATGCCTTTATTGTGCTTTATTGTTACATGATTCGTGCTTCAAGCTAGTTGGCCAATTATCTGAAACAACCCAGTTCTTTCATGTTAAAAGAAATGTTCCTCCCAGTAAATAGCTGGACCAATTGTGAGTCTTGGTTATATGGCAGCTTCTTAATGTACACCAACACTTAAAAGAAAAGCAACAAATATCAAAGGGATAATACACTTTGTGACAATGATATTTCAAAGAGACCAGGAAGGAAAAATAAAGTGTTTTATACAAAGCAAAGTCCTGACATTACTTGTTATTGGTAGGTGCAGTCCCCTTCTGAGTGAAGCCTGTGATATAACTCATTGATTTTGAAAGAGATGGATTGCATCCACTGTGACTAAAGTTTTACAGTAAACTACAGATATATGTCCAGAAAGATTAAATATGTGTGCCTACAGAATGCATGTGTGTAAAAGGTAGTATTTAATACAGCCTTGCGTTTAACATTTTGCCTGGTCTTAGGTGACTAGAAATTTCTTGAAGTTGAGTGAATGGACTGGTGGAGGAGAGATGGATCACTCTGGCTCACCTCTGCCAGCCATTTGGTAGAAGGCAGTTTTTAAACTAGCCTGCTGAGGGGCTAGTAGCTTGTATTTCCATGCTGGCCACAGAGGAGGGGAAGTCTATTCCCCTGCAACCGGCATGGAAACACAGTGTAGTTTAAAATATGCAGGTTAGTAGCTTTTGTGGTCTTATTTACAAGGTTAATTTGATAGATTGATGTACTGTAATACTTTGCCAAATTATTCCTGTTTGGAAAAGGTACCTTTTTGGTGTGTGGTTTGTTCAGCCAGTCAGAATATGTAGAGAATGTGATCACCTTCCATTCCTCAACCATTCTGCTAGCTTATTCCTGGTCATTTCCCTGATAGTGAGAAGCTGTCCTTGAAACATACAAACCTGAGGATGGTAGGTCTGTGCACAGAGTGGAGAGGGATGTTTTATGATAAATCTCTATGTTCTATATCAAAAACAGTAGTTCTGTAGTAAATGTAGGTGCTATGTAGACATCTGTGCAGAATGATTTAATACCTCTATTCTTTCAAGGTTCTGTTAGATTAAAATGTGGCTGATGTACCACAACAATCTGCCTCCCTTTGCTATATCTCTGTGTCATATGACCAGTGTTGTAAGCATGACCAACCTGCTATAGTAATTTCCTTTCTTCTGGCCTGTTCCCCTGTTGTTAGTTCTCTTCTCTCCCCATTTCCACCCTCTGCTTCAGTTTGCACAGAGATTCCATTCTGTAGGCTGTGATTATCTTTTACCAAGATGAGGTTCTGGTCTGCTACCTATACCTGTGTCCCTTTGCCTTTTCCCCCTTTTGCTGTGCAGGTCTTGTTCAACGTTGTGTTATTATCCAGCGGGATGAAAATGGATTTGGGTTGACAGTCAGTGGAGACAATCCAGTCTTTGTGCAGTCCGTCAAAGAAGGTAAATAGGCTTGTTCAGGGCCATTTCATGTGTCTCAGTTTTAGCAGGCACATGTTTAGCGGGCATATTTAGTGTGTATTGTAAAGTGTGAGGCATAAATATGTTTGTTTTATATGTATTGTAATCTAAAAATATGCTGCAGAGAGTTGCCATTAGTCTTCACTCTTAGAAGCATATTTCTGCAGCGTATGTCTGGTGAAATGAACACAATCATTTTATTGTATGTTATAGCTGTACAAGTGGGCCACACAATCTGATGTGTACTTCCTAAAGTTAAAATGTGTAAAATGACACTAAGGGCCAGTTCATATTACACTTTTTGTGCTCGAGGTACAGTATCCAAGTACAAATTAATATGTCGGATAGGAAGCGTGTAATATTGACTTTAAAATGGGAAGCATAAAAAAGCATGTGCTGTACATTTATCATGCAGTTTTGTATTTGGGCATCATATTCAAGTATATAAATCTCTTATGAAGTGGCCCCAACTATGCTAGCAAAGAAAGAAGATTGGATAGAGGGAGAATTGTGCAATTCCAAATATTGAATTGATAGAAGTGATTCATTATCTGTGCTATGGAGGAAGTTTGTTATTTTTATAATACTTTGCAGGTTTAGTTGCAATGTCAAATCACATTAATTTCCTAGAATCTTATAGTCTACACTGTAGACTCTGCAGAGTCTTGAAATGGTAGTTTGCAGAGATCTCACTTCTGCAAGGCAGAAGGAAGAATCTTGATGTATCTGCCTAGCAACCTCCCACATTACACATTTACAGTGCAATCCTATATGTAACTATTCAAAAGTAAGTCTCATTGTTTTAAGTGGAGCTTAATTTCAGGGAAGTGGTTACAGGATTGCAGCCTTAGTGTGCTAGCCCCAAACTAGAAACATGGTAAGTAGACACAAGCCACGTTTGGATGTCACGGTAACCCATGGTGGGTTATCTACTCACAGTAGAGTCCTCAGAGTATGACTGTGAGTCATAACTCACAGGAGCTTATTTTTTAAAAAGTCCACAAGGCCTTGCCACACAACCAGGCCAATAAGCTACTGTGAGTAGCTTATTAAGCTACTGCATGTAATTTGACTTGCCCCCACCTGTGTCCTGCTTCAGTCCTCCTCCCTGAGCAGCGGTGCTATTTCACCTCTAAAGTGCTGGATGTTTCCTGGATCTGAACAAAACTTCATACACCGCCTTCCCTGGTCAGGAGGCACCGAATCCACCATCAAAACCTGGCGTGATTGCTCACCAAGCATCAACAGAGTGCAGTTTGCTCACCAGAGTGCAGCAAAAAAGGGGGATGTGGTTATAAAACCTGGGGGGATTGCAGGATCAGGACTGAATTCCACACATAGCCTCTCCTAGACTGGAGGCACCCGATCCACTCTCAAAACCCTGCGCAATTACCTCAGGGGAGTGAAAATCCCAGGTGCAGCACAAAGGGGGAGATGCTTATAACACCATCGGGGTTTTCAAGATCGGCACCAAACCTTCTAGCCAGCCTCCCCTACTCAGGATTTTCACTGCTTGATGAGTGATTGCACTGGATTTTGATGGTGGATCAGGTGCCTCCTCACTGGGGGAGGCTGTGTATGAAGTTTTGTCTGGATCTCGCAACCCCCCAAGGTTTCTAGCCACTTTGGATTTCTGCTGCTGTCAGAGTGCTGGGTTTTGATGATGCATTTGGGTGCCTCCTGAGTAGGGGAGGCTGGCTATGAGGTTTGGTCCCAATCCTGCAAATCTCCAAGCCATTAAATCTGCCCATTTTTGGTGCACCTGGGATTTTCGCTGCTGTTAGTGTCAGCGTGCTGGGTTTTGATGATGTTCTGGGTGCCTCCTGAGAAAGGGAGGCTGGGTATGAGGTTTGGTCCCAATCCTGTTCATCTCCCCCCCCCCCCCCACTGGCTTGGTCACTTTAACATGCTCCTAAGTGCTAAGCCAGTGAAGAGCAGACCGGCAGTGGTTTTGACTGCTCTTCCCACTCAGCTTTGTAGCTGGCCAAAATAACCCATGGTGACTGCCAGATGACACAGTAACCCATGTTGGCTTAAATAACCCACTCTGCAGACCATGGGTTATCAGAGTTGGTTATTTTGGCCAAATAAGCCACCGTGGGTTAAAAAAAAAACCTCCCACCAGATGACACAATAACCCACAATGGGTTAATTAAGCCATCATGGCTTAATTAACCTATTGTGGGTTAGTGTGACATCCAAACCCAGTCAAAGAGTGTCCTTTTGTCTTTTTATGGAATCCAGCAATGTTGACTTTGTGGTCCATGCTGGTCTTGCAGTTTCTTGTCTGTGATGTAGATGGACTGGGAGAAGTGAGAGACTGGCATGGTCTGCAGTAGCTTGTGCATGTGAGTCCAGAGTCCACATGTGCTGTGTGGATACCTCACGACAATGGTATATTGCACACACTCTTTATAGAATGTGGCTCTTGCATAACCTGAAAAGAAAGGTGATTTTGCTTGGGCACCAGAGGAGAAAAATGCTGGAAACAATGTACTGAATTCTAAATGGCTGGTTCTTCCCTTTAGATGGAGCAGCCATGCGGGCTGGGGTTCAAACTGGTGACCGAATCATTAAGGTAGGAACACTTGGTGTTGGAAAAGTAAATCACTGTTGGAGAGAGACAGGAATGCTTCAGTGGTCCCCATCACTACATCAGTGTTTTGCCCAAACCTGCCTCACAGGAACATTTGAGGCACTATGTATTTTCCTATATTTAGAATTGGCAGTATGCAAGAGGTGTCTGTTGCCAGATGCTTGCTTTTTTTTTTTCATGGAAAGCACTCTAGTTTCATAACCTTGCTTTGTAAGCTGATGTAAATTACACAAGGTTTCAATTTTACATCCGCTAAAAGGCCTTTAAATATAGTGCGCGTGTGTGCGCAAGCAAGTGTGCATGTAGGAAGGCAGAGCTGTGGCATATCTGTACAGTCGAATTCATTTCGCTTTCTCAAATAGTCTTTAGAGCCACCACCATGCAATTTGGTTGTAAAATAACACATGACTGCAAAGGTTTTCACTGTAGTTATACTGAGTGTTTGATCCCTGTGAAGAAAATCTATTGCAGGTTTGGTTAGATCAGGGTAGACAACCTGATGCCCTCCAGATGTTTTGGACTACAACTCCTATAATTCTTGACCATTTGACATGCTGGTTGCAGCTGATGGGAATTGTAGTTCAAAACATCTGGAGGGCACCAAGTTGCCTACCCTGTAAATCTTTCAGAGCATTCTTGTCTAACATGATAATGGAACAGATTTCTTGTTAAAGGCATGGAGGAAGCGAAATCAGCTTAAGCTTCTTGGCATAGGAGACTTTTAAAGTCGAAAACCAAAATTGACAGAGTTATCTTTTCGTAGGTGAATGGGACTCTTGTAACACATTCAAACCATTTGGAGGTGGTGAAGCTGATAAAGTGTGAGTAAACTCTGTGAGAACTGTGTTTATTCTCCATAGAGTCCTTGAAATAAGTGTGGGATGACTGATGGAGGTCAAACTGTCCTGATGCAGCCAGGAGGCAGTTAGTCACTGGATTTTAGCCATGGTATTGATCTATTACCAGTCGGAAGTCCTTGGGGTGCATTTCTGGAATGTGACATGATTTTGAACACCCTCAGGATCTGGGGGAAAGTTAAGCCTGTTCTGACTGATGTGCAACTTCCACTGCTCATTTGTTAACAAAAGTAGGAGAAAAAGTTGCTTATCTGCCAGCCCTTCACACTTGATTCTTCCTGTTGTCTTCATTATTCAGTCCATGATAAGGCTCTGTTTAATGCCCTTACTACCTGTCCTGATGCGCTTACATTATAGCTGAAGATTTTTTGAAAAGGAACAGTTTGGCCCAGGACAACCTTGTGCGTACATTGCTCCTGTGGACATTGTTTAGCATTCCAGTGCAACAATTAGATATGAGTTGGGTGCCTGATACATTTGAAATAGTGCTGCCTTTGATGCCCAACCAGTGTGCAAAATGACAGGTATTTTTGTAGTTTGAAATCATCATTGAGGAGGTACAGGCACTTAGGTCTATTCCTGAGATATCATAAGCTTTTTGCCGATTCCTTCAAACGGAAAAGTACTGCTGCTGCCTCCTCCTCTTCTATTGCAAATATATGGAATGCAATATCCAAAATACTTGACAGGCATCACATTTCAGAAATCTTTTGCTGATAGTTAATAACAAAAGGGTGGTTGTTTTTTGCTTCCTTACCATGCTTTCTCTTAGTTAGTAACCCTGACAATTTTACATTGTGAGGAGCTGGTTTTCTGACCAATCCTGTCTATTCATATAACCAACAATGTGTGTGATTTTGTCCTTTTGCTGCAGCGGGTTCCTATGTAGCGCTTACTGTACAAGGGCGCCCACCTGGGTCGCCCCAGATTCCACTGGCTGATTCTGAGGTGGATCCAGCAGCATTTGGGCATATGTCCCCCATCATGACATCTCCTCATTCACCTGGAGCATCTGGAACCACAGAGAGAATTACCAGCCCTGTGCTGATGGGGGTAAGATTTAAAGGGCTTTGGGGAAAAATGGGTTAGATTGTATGATAGGAAAATGCTCTTTATCCTGGTTTATAGGTGATCAGGTCATACATCCTGAAATGTTTCACTCAGTGGTACTCTGTAATGGTACACAGTTCTCCTAGGTGAATCTCTACAGAACTCAGACATTATATTTATATGAAAGTATGAGGAGCCAGCTGGGCTGGGATGACACTGTGGGAGCACTGCAGTTGTGAGCTGATCTGCTGCTCCTTTGAATAGCATTGTATCCAGCCCATTGTATATCAGCCATAAATTTGATTTCCTGTTAAAATGCAGGGAGATAGCATCACATGGAAATGACAGTTCAATAAACAGATGACTTCTAATAAATAAAATTGTCAGTGTATGTGTTGTTGCAAATACAAAACTGTTTGGGTATGGATAACGTAGAATGCTTTTTAACACACTTTGACCGATTTAGAAGACACTGTAGAGAAATCTGTTGAAGAACAACCAAACTTTCCTTATTAAGTAAAAGTCGGCCATCCCTTTTCTTATCAGGAGGAAAATAATATTGTTCACAGCCAGAAAGTGGAGATTTTGAGGAAGATGCTGCAGAAAGAGCAGGAGCGGTTGCAGGTACTGAAGGGGAATTTTCTGGAAGAAGAAAATCGGAAAGGAGCTGCTACCTCCCAGAGTTGCCATTTACCCTGGCTTAACACTCCTGTGTCCCAGGCCTTGCTCATCACTAGGGCTTCTGTGTAACGTGGAGAGTTGGATATGTCAGATATCTCTGTACAAGGAAAACACTGCTAAGAATTGTCAGAGTGGCTATATATTGGAAAGCTCCACATTTGCATTAAATGTTTCTCAAGCTGCCATTTCCCTGTTATCTTAGAGGAACAGTCACTAAACATCTGGAAATGAATGACTGCAGTTTGCTTTTACTTACTTACTTACTTACTTACTTAAAATCTTACTTAAAAGCTTTCTTGGCTGCCCTTCAGGGCAGAAGCTCTCCAATAAAATACATAAAAACTGTTAAAATCTTAAAAGTGATAAAAACAATAAAAGCAACAACAAAGTTGACAGCAGTACCAGCAACAATAGCAGTCATATCATGAGAAGGCCAAGGTAAAATAATATGTTTTCAAGGCCTTCTTAAAAGTCTGCAGTGACAGAGCATGGTGGGCCTCTGATAGCAGCTTTTTCCAAAGATGTGGGGCCACTGCAGAGAAGGCCCTCTCACGTGTGATCACCCACCTGACTGCTCTCACGGGTGAGCAAATGAGAAGGGCCTCTCTTTCTGATCTTAAAGTGCGGGCAGGCTGATATGGGTGAAGGTTGTCCTTCAGGTAACTTGGTCCCAAACCATTTAAGGCTTTAAAGGTCAAAACCAGCACTGTGAATTAGGTTCGGAAACGCACTGGTAACCAGTGCAGCTGATGCAGTATAGGCATTATGTGATCGATTCGGCTCGCCCGCACCAATACTCAGGCAGCCGCATTCTGCACAAGCTTGAGTTTCTGAACTGTCTTCAAAGGCAGCCCCACGTATAGCACTTTACAGTAGTCCAGCCTGGATGTGACTACTGCGTGGATTACTGAGGCAGGGTTTGTCCTCTCCAGGTAGGGCTGCAGTTGGCGTACCAGCCTAAGCTGGTAAAAAGCACTCCTGGACATTGCAGCCACCTGGGCTTCCCCAGTTAGGTTAGAGTCTAGGAGGACTCCCAGACTGCGCACTTGGTCTTTCAGGGGTAGTGCAACCTCATCTAAGAACAGTTGTACACCTCCATCCTTTTGAGGATTAGTTTCAAGTTCATTTACTTTCAGATGTGGGAGGCGTATCACCTCCTTAGCCTAGCCACTGCATGAACTTGGCTCATTTTTGCATCAACGTTTATTCCCAATAAACACATTTTTTGTATATAACAGAACACTTTACCAATTTAATCCATTTATTTTCACAAGGCCCAGGGCATTCCAAAGACTTTCAGACCTTTTTGCCTGCCAAGTATATGCCCAGTGCTCTCCACTGCACTGGCTGCCAGTGTAATAGTGGTTTTAATGGTAATAAAGGAAAGGAAAGGTTCCTCCTGTGCAAGCACTTGGTCATTACTGACCCCTAGAGGGACGCTGCTTACGCTGGCGTTTTCATGGCAGACTGTAGCGGGGTGGTTTGCCATTGCCTTCCCCCGTCGTGACTACCTTTCCCCCAGCAAGCTGGGTACTCATTTTACCGACCTCGGAAGGATGGAAGGCTGAGTCGACCTGAGCTGGCTACTTGGGACCCAGCTTCCGCTGGGATCGAACTCAGGTCGTGGGGAGAGTTTCGGTTGCAATACTGCCACCTACCACTCTGTGCCACACGAGGCTCCTAATGGTAATATAAACACTGGCTTAATATATGGGGTTGTGTGAAGTTTAGTCCAGAAATGTAGCTAAGGGACCATCATTGTGATTGAGTCTCTAAATATTTAAATCCTCTCAGTCCTTGCAAGAAGATTACAGTCGTGCTCCTTCTCCCCGACTGCTCAAAGAGATCCAGGAAGCCAAGAAGCACATCCCTCAGCTGCAGGAACAGCTGTCCAAAGCAACAGGCTCCACGCAGGTAATGGGAATGTTTGCAGTCCTGATCAGAAATTAGCAAACAAGCACACAACTATAAATGGGTCAGATAATACTAGTATAATGTTGTAACAATATGAAAACACACAATGAACGTAGTGGGTATTAGTGATCTATTTAAAATAGGATTGTTGTTGGAACAATATAATTATACGTATGAAAACAATGTTAATACAATTGTACATATATTGTTTTTGTACATGTACATATTATGATAACTGACAACTAATGTGAATATAAAAATAATAATGTGTGTGTGTATGTGCATATGTGTGCATATATATATGACTATAGATCTTAATATCTTAATAATTTTACAGTTATTATTTATCTGAAGAAGCAACTCATATGCGAAACAGGATTAAACCGGATTCCTGTAAAGACTTTTTGGCTGGACTTTAAGATCCTTTGAACAAGCTATAATTAAAATGTGTATACCTGTAATACAGATGCTTCTGCTATCTTCCAATATATGTACAGTTGTATTCACATTGTTTTCATACGTATAATTATATTGTTCCAACAACAATCCTATTTTAAATAGATCACTAATACCCACTACGTTCATTGTGTGTTTTCATATTGTTACAACATTATACTAGTATTACCTGACCCATTTACAGTTGTGTGCTTGTTCGCTAATTTCTTACCGGATTTTTACAACTGTGGCCCTTTTTTTGTACTTACCATATTTTTGTGTGCAGTCCTGATCAGACTATTCTAGTTGGGAATGTTGTGTGGGAGCAAGCTGTTGCCAGCTGTGTCTGTGCCAGTTTGCACAAGCCCACACAGCCCTCCAAATGCAGTAAATTAAAGGATGCAGAAGTAACAGCTTGGTCTCATTTCTAATAGAGCCCACAGAAGCTGATGATTGATGGTGGGGGGGAGCATTATATAGAAAAATGAAAGCCTTGTAATGAGATATTGCTGAGTCACTTTTCATTAAGAGAGTCAGTTAAGGGGATACACATAGCTTATACGCAGATGCCTTGGCTCTGACCCTTTTGTGCAGGCTGTTTTGTATTCCTTAAATTAGAGAATGAGATAATTTTTGCAAATAGTTATCTCAGTAGGGACCTGTAGAATTGTATGTAGCATGATACAACTCAATATTGTTATTGTTAAAGCACTACAATATGGGATGCTTGCTGTTTCTTACCCAGCTTTGTCTGTTTTCAGGACGGAGTTTTGTCTTCTAAATCTGTGATGGAGTCTTTGCAGATAAATGAGGTAGAAGCTGAGAGGGGAGAAGGGCTGAACAAAGGAGACTACAGTTTTGGTGACAGCTCGCAGACAAATAGTGACACAGCTGAGGTGAGCACTTCACTTGAAGCAACACGTCAGTGGATCCGTGAGGTTTGTCTAGGCCAGTGTCCTGTCTCTGGAGAGTGAAGCTTCCTATCTGTAGTTCCTGACAAAATGAGGAGACATACAGATAAAGTAATCTCCCCCACTATCTTCACCTGGTTTGACACAATTGTGGAGGTTGTGGCATCCTCTGTCACTTGACACCTTCCTTAAATGCTGCTGCTTTTTACGTATTTTTATCCCATTTCTGTCCTACCTTTTATCCGAAGAGCTCCAGGTGGCCGCACGCTCAAAGCAAATCCTATGAAATGGGTTAGATTGATTTCACCAAGGCTAACCAGTGAGCTTCCTGGATAATCAGGAATTTGAACCCACCTGTCCCCAGTCTAACCAGCTCAGGGCTTGTCCCTGTCTTCCATGAGTTTTTCTACTCCAATTTCAGTCACTGAGGTTATTGCTGCTAGATGTATTCTTCCCATTGTTCTGCCCACCTTTAAATGCCTCTGGTGTTTGTCTGCATACTATGTTTAGCCAGGAGGTTTGAGGATTCAACACAGTGCTGTGAAGTAGTTTGATTCATGGATCTTCATTGGCAGTCTGGGAAAGGAGTGCCATGTTTTTCAAACCTGGGTTTTCTGGCACACACCCAATTGCTGGGCAGAGAAAAGCAATCCTGGCCTCTCCTAAAGAACTGAGGGGAATAACTGAACCTTTCAAAACATGTTAGAATCTATTTTGTGGCTAGAATGACTCAAACCTGTAGGGGCAATATGCCATGAAAGGGAGTGGGTAGGAACCTGGTTGCTGCCACTGACATCCCTTTCCAGCAGTAAAGAGCATTGTTTCTTAATTGAAATGTTTAGGTAGATACTAAGAGGGCCCTCTCAGTCTAGGATCTAGGACTCAGGGCAACGAATCCCTCATAGTCATTTGTGTGCCAGCCCTAGGGTAGCCTATCTCCTGGTGAAGCATGAAAACTAGGGCCCAAGGATGTTGTCCCTGTACTGGTGACTTGATCTTTTGTGCCACTTCCCTCTGCATCATATTTGTATTTCTAACCTTTTTTTATCTGTTGCACCATTGGGCAACTTGCTGTTTTTAAAATATTTTGGCATCAGTTTATAAATGTTACTACACAGATGTAAATTAGTAGCAGTCCATGCTTCCAGCTTTAAATTCCTAACAGAACTCGACCCTTGTTGTTCATGGCATATCACATCGAGTGAGGAAGGGTTATCTGGCTGGATCCAGGAGGTTGTAAATTCCGCCCTGAGAGAGAGAGTGATGCCGGCCTCTTTAAAAGAATCAGTAATCAGGCCACTCCTGAAAAAGCCTAACCTGGACCCGGAAGATGTTGACAACTATAGGCCAGTGGCTGATATTCCCTTCCTGGGCAAGGTATTTGAGTGAGTGGTTGCAGGACAACTCCAGGCACTCTTGAGTGAAACAGATTATCTAGACCCATTTCAGTCGGGCTTCAGGCCTGGTTTTGGAATGGAAACTGCCTTGGTTGCCCTGTGGGATGACCTTTGTCGGGAGAGGGACAAGAGGAGTACAACCCTGTTGATTCTTTGGACCTCTCAGTGGCTTTTGATACCATCAGGTAAGGTATCCATCTGGATAGGTTGTCTGGGTTGGTAGTTGAAGGCTCTGTGCTGTAGTGGTTCTGCTCATACTTGGATGGCCAATTCCAGAAGGTGGCGCTGGGAGATTATTGCTGTGTCCCTTGCAGCTATGCTGTGGGGTTCCATAGGACTCTGTTTTGTCCCCTATGCTGTTCAACATCTACATGAAACTGCTGGGGAAGGTTATCCGGAGGTGTGGGCTGAGGTGCCATCAATATGCAGATGACACTCAGGTCTACCTCTCTTTTTCATCAAATCCAGGTGAGACAGTGGCTGACTTGAATCAGTGCCTGGGCACAGTAATAGATTGGATGGGTGCTACTAAACTGAGACTCAGTCCAGACCAAGACAGAGGTACTGTTAGTAGGGGGTTGGTCTGCCCAGCTAGGTGATGTTCAACCTGTTCTGGAGGGGATTGCACTTCCCCTAAAGGTTCAGGTTCATAGTCTGGGGATGCTCTTGGATTCAGAACTGTCACTTGAGGCGCAGGTGGACTTGGTGGCATGGAGAACCTTTTATCAGCTTAGGCTGATATACCAACTATGCCCTTATCTGGACAGAGATAGCCTAGCTACAGTTATCCATGCTGTGATAACCACTCCTCTGGATTACTGCAATGCATTATACATGGGGCTGCCTTTGAAAACGGTCTGGAAACTTCAGCTGGTCCAAAACAGGTCAGTGAGATTTTTAATGGGGGCTGACCAACGAGATCACATTATGCCAGTACTTTTCCAGCTGCCAGTCCATGTCCAGTCCATGTTTTATGCTGAACAGGAAAATATTATTTCTGGTAGATTCTGATTGTAAGTCTTTACCCAGTGTGACAGGGCAAAATCCCAGTTATTCTGTGAGACTGATGCATGCCACTCATCTTTTTTCATTTTAAGGAAAAGTTAGGCTGCACATATACTATGTGCAGAATCAAACAGGGCACTCCCCCCCTCCCCCACTGATTCTGTTACAACCCAATAATTCTGGAAGGAGGCAGGTCAGCAGAGCTTGCATAAAGGAGCTTTACCGACCTGCCTCCTTCGAGAAATGAGTGTTTCCACTCGTTTCAGGGCTTCCCCTAGGAAGCCCCAAACCTCCCTTGCATAAATGGTAGGTCCCGCTTGCGCAATGGAAATGGCAGGACCCACCGCTTGCAGAAGGGAATCAGTGGCAAGGAAAGGAATTGCTGGAGGTTTATGTACCCCATTGGATTCTGCCCTATGTTCTGTTTGATTCTCTTTATCTAAAGGAACTGAACATTTTAGTAGGAAGCATTATTTATATTAGTCATGCAGTGTTCATAAGCAGGAAGCAATGAGGGAAAAGTCTGAAACTCGAGAACTTTGAACAGGGTTGTGGGGGCACATTCCCCTTTGAAATATTAATGTTGTTTAGTGGATTTTCGGTAGCATTCATATAGGAGCGTTTTCTGCAGCCTCAATTGAGGGCCAAAACTCAGCTTAAAAAATTACTTATGAGACCATTTGGAATTTTCCAGAAATGGAGGATTCTCTTTACTTTGAGAAAATAGTTGAACAAATAGTTACCAAAACTTTGAAGTGTGGGTGCACACCATTTCAGTGAATATAAGTTAGAAAGAAGATTGAGGATTTTCTAAAAAATAGAAAATAAAAAATTCCAGATGTTTAAAACATGCACACGCGCACACACAAAATTTTACTTCCTTCCTTTGGAGGAAAGGGGGGTTGTGTGGTTGGGTTCACACAACACGCTAACCTACATTCAGTGGTTGAGTATAGGTTGTTTTGAACTGTGGGTTGTTTGTTGAACTCAGGGTTAGCATGTTGTCTGAACCCAGGACATTTCTTGTAGGGCGGCTTGTTAACCGTGCAGTGTGGCTTGTTAACCACCCTGAATAACCCAAAAAGAAATCATGGGTTCCCAAGGTGGCTTGTTCGAGAAAAGTAAGCCACACTGCATGGTTAACAAGCCACCCTGCACAAAATGTCCTGGGTTCAGACAATACGCTAACTCACTGTTGAACAAACAACCCACGGTTCAGAACAACCCACATTCAACCACTGAGTGTGGGTTAGTGTGTTGTGTGAACCCAGCCTGTGTGTATGTGTGTCATGCACATACACAGAAAGAGACATAAGATTTCTTCTAGGCCTCTCATGGTTAAGATGGTGCAAATATTATATAAACATATGTGGTAAAAATAGTGGTTCATGGGAACACTTGGCTGCTTTTTTGCACCTTATTGTTTGATTCTAATATGCATTTTGGGCTCCAATCCTATACATACTGACCAGGGAGTAAGTCCTATTGAACTCAATGGGCTTACTTCTGAGTATACTTGCTTAGGATTGTCTTAAGTGAGTTCTCTGTGAAAACAAGTTGATAAAAGGAGGGACCAGCTAGAAGTCTTGAAGACCCTTTAAAAAAAATTAAGACTAGGATGATCTTGTTTCCCTTCCATATCTTAAGGCCAAGTAATTTTGAGGTAACAATATGGTAACATAGAAGGTACTCTTCCAATCTTAAATGTTTTCGTTTAGCTTTTTAAACAGGTTCTACTATCATACACAGGACAGGAAATGATTGCTTGATAACCCATATCTGTGCTGCTGGTACCTAGGATTTTTGGAACATTTTTTTTAGCCCAGATACACACTTTACAAGTTTGTGGTTGCTGGATTCACATGATTGTCTTTTTCTTGTTGGTTCCTGTGTTTTGACTTGGTAAGCACCGAGCAAAAATTCTTGTTTTTCTTCTTCTCAGAGTCCCCGGAGTGGCCTGAAGGAGCGGATCTATCTGGATGAGAGCCCAGAGAAGAGTGAGACTCAAGATACGGTGAGTATACCATAAAGATCTTCTACGCTCATCTTATTGTCAAAAGCCTCTTTTCTTTTCATATGTTGTTCTTTAGGTGCCAATTGGATTTTTAGCTTGTGGATGGCATTTTAATCTTTAATTAGCTGTATGTTAATAGAAATTAAGGCTATTTGGACACTGAGAAATTCAGGTTAAGAAATTCAGATCTAGTTTTTGTGTGTGTTTTGTTTGGACACTTCCAAATATTCCATTCAGGGCTTTTTATTTAGCAGAGCAACTTTCCCATTGCAGTCTATTGAAAATTGTCCCTCAGCACAAGCTCAAGGGTAGAGGCCAACAGGTTAGTGATAGAGCTCATACAGACATTCCTAGGTTCAATACCTAACTTTCCCAGTTAAAAGAGTTTTGGGCAGTAAGGCTGGAAAGACCTCTGTCACCCTAGGGAGCTACTCCCAGTCTGTTGATAGTACTGGACTAGATGGACAAATGGTATGGTTTAGCCATGTGTATGTGCACTGAGCAGTAGTTATGCGTATGTGTGCCTGTTCTGTGTACCTAGGTGGAGGTACTGTATAACTTAATGTGCAAGGATTGCAATATATGGGTCTGAGAGTTTTCCATTTTGCCCTGGAGTGCCCTTGAACTCGAGAGGCAAATTCTTCAGCTGTGCTTGGGCCAGTTCTGCCTTTACATTAAGGAGGAGAATTCATAATTTTCCTCTGAGGAAAGAACACTGGCACAAACAACTCATTGGAGACTTCAAAGTTTAGCTAAATATTAAGTTAATGGCATATTGCTGCATCAAGGAACTAGGGGTGTGCTTCAGATTAAGCCAAATCCCAAATCCAGAACTGAAACAGGCTGATTCAGACAGATTTGAGAGATATCTGAATTGAAACAGAACTCCTGCAAAGCAGACCAACTCTGAATGTGAACACTTTGGAAACACTGCTTTGGATTTGGAGGATACAGATACATACTGCGTGTCTCCAAAAACTGATGCATTTCTCCCCAAGCCCCATATAAGGAAAACACCAGGGAGGAGAGATAGGAGGAGGTGTATGTTTGTGACTGGCAGCTTAGCTTCTAATAACAGTGAACTGTTTTACCAGAGCTCTCCAATCCCATTGGGTGACAGCTTGGAAAATACTGCAAGTCCTCCTGCCTCTGTCACTCAGTGCTCCACATTCATCATCCACCCTGTGCTAGTGCACTTTCTGTGACTTTGGTGCCAGTTGAGCAGAAAACAAAGTCTTAAAACTGTTTTTCATTCATCATAGCTCCCTAGGCCCCGTACGCATCCTTCTGAAATCTTGCGGGTTTCTAGGGGCACGTCTATGACACATGCCATTCTCATACAAATTGCCACATGCAAAAAACCAATGGAAGGTGGTAAGGGGAAATGAATTATTCCCCCTCCCCTGCTTTTGAACGCTTCCCTTCCCCCCAAAATGCTGCATGTGTCCTATAGAAATTTGCATGTTTCTTAGCTGGGGCTACCTCTATGCTGTAGATCATTTTCATAATAATTGCCCACAAAAACATAAAGGGAAAAGCCCATCCTTTTTTGGAAAGCCCCAAACTGTAATGGTTGTGCTTGTACAAAACTCCCTGCACTTACTCATCTGAAACTTGACAGGCTTGATCCTCCCAGAAGGGGCAATTATCCCTGCAAATGTCATCCAGTTTTGCCAAGACGTATAAAAGTTATCAGCAGTTCCCATTAAAAAAAATCAAAATATAAAGGTGCATAGCACAAAACCTCTGCATCTGTTCGTTGGAAATTAGCAGGTGTAATTTCCTCTTAAGGGCTACTCTGCCTGCAAATTTAATCCAGTTCTAACAAGTAGGATATAGCTGTTCGTCAATTTCCTGTGATAGCCAGTGGGAGGCATGAAGATTTGAATTTTCTAGTCAAATTGGGAAGCCTCCAAATTGTGGTTCAGAATTTGGTCAGTACCTGAATCTTATGGTCAGTACACACCCTTACAAGGAATGTAACATACAGTACTATGTCTGTCTGTCTGTCTGTCTATCGCAACATATATAAAGCAGTCCGTCTAAAGGTTTCATTGAATAGGCCTTCTAGCTCAGTGATGTTCATTCTCTGAAATTCCATACAGGATCTAGTTTTTGGCTAGAATTTAGATACCTGAACACTTGCTTTTGCTAAAGAAAAGAACCAAGCTTGGCTTCCGCATAACTGTGGATTTAAAGTGTGCTGGGTGTGTATGTATGCCAGTGTTCAATGATTGGTACTTCTTTGTTGCACATACCAGTTCCTTCCTTATCCTCTTTCTTACTTATTAAGAAGATGTATATCCTTACAACCGCAGTACTCAAAGCAGCTCACAACATTTATAAGATACCATGGATTCACACATAAAACAAAACCAGTTGGCTCTACTCAGGGGCTCGCTCACATTTGATGTTGTTTCCCACAGGGCAGTTGGTCTGAGGCTGACCTGTAGGCAGGGCAGGCTGGGGTGGGGGAACAGGCAAGCTGGAACAAAAGCAGGTGCCTGGTATTGTCTTTGCCTGCCTTGCCTCCCTGTCACATTCTTCTCCCCATACATCCCACTGTAGTTCTTTACAGAAGTCGAGTACCAGCTTCCACAATGCACCAAATATTCTGTTTCAGGATAAAATTGTGCAAATTGAGCAGCTGAATAACAAAAGCTGTATATACTTCCCATAACTGACCTATATAATTCTGATGGCAGAATTTTAATGTTATTTGGTACAAAACTCTTGTTTTTAACTTGTTGCGGAATAATTCTGTGTAACATTGGATAAACCATGCAAGTTAAAGAACAAACGTACCAAATAATGCTGTCTAAAATTCTTGTTTTTATTCTGTTTTTATTCTTTTAAATACTTACTTTTTATTAATGGCCTTTGTTTTAAGTGCAGTCAACAAAAGAGTAAATGACATGGTCTAAGTCCAAGGTACTGTCGGGAGCGCCTTCTCCCCTACGTCCCAGTCTGCCACTAAGGTCCTCTGAGGGCTCTCTGCTGTGGCTGCCTAATGTGATATTGGCAGCCACATGCAAGAGGACCTTTTCCTTTGCTGCCCCTCAATTGTGGAATGACCTGCTGGTTGACATGCGCCTGCTGACCTTTTTGAAGGTTTTAAAGCAAGAATTAAAGACTGTTATTCCGGCAGGCCTTCCGTTTTTAGAACTCTTGTTCCATTTGCTGACTCTTGTATACTGTTTTTAAGCTGTGTTGTTTTATTGTTGGATTTTTTTTGTTAAGTTATTTTTAGTTCAAAGTTGTTTTTAGTTGTATGTTGTTTGTATATATTGTCCGTATGCTTTTATGTAAATTACTTTTAAACTTTGTAAATTGTATTTTAATGTTTTAACTTTTGTAAACCGCCCAGAGAGCTTTGGCTATGGGGCAGTATAGAAATGTAAGAAATAAATAAATAATTGCTTAAATTTTTTCTTCTCCCAACAATCCCAGGACTCCCAATCCAGTATTGGAAGTCCCTCCTCTCGTGTGGCACCTCCGATCATAGGAGCCGAAGATGATGACTTTGATGGTGAACAGGAGCAGGTAAAGTTTTACATGTTCTCTACTGACTATACTTGCTGACTATAATAGAGAAGTTGTATTGTGAGGGGCAGAGTTCCCCTTGGGAAAATTCTGTTTAAACTTGTTAGAGGATTCACTGTTAACTGTTAACTAGCAGTAATGGGTTTTTCTCCCTATAGGGTCTGTACTGAGAGCTATTTTTTTCTACACTAATTTGTAACCTAGCTGAAGTTATTGGCCTTACTGAATTTTGTAGCTTATTTCACTTCTAGTGATACAGCAGTATTTCAGCCCAGCTCTTCAAAGGCATTTTGGCTGTCTGGGGATTTGTAGTGGGGTGACATTTATGTGGAACTGAGTTACAAGTACAGACTGGCATGAAAAGCACAAGCAGCAAGCTTGTGTTGAGCTTTTCCTGAATGGACAGAATGGGAGATGGAAGAAGCACACATCTCAAAGTGCTGGTTCTGATAACATTTCTTCTGTCTGTACAGATCAACGGGCAGTGCAGCAGCTGTTTCCAGAATATAGAGCTGCTGAAATCCCGTCCAGCTCACTTGGCTGTCTTTCTGCATCATGTTGTGTCTCAGTTTGACCCAGCTTCATTGGTAAGGTGTCAGTTTACATGTAGCTCTGTGTTGTGTATCTAATGTATTCTAAGCCCTGTACTGCATAGAGCCAAGTGGAGGAAATGCATTAGTATCCTTTAAGTCTAGGAGGGAAACGCCTTTATTTTGTTTTGAGATTATAGATTCTGTCTAGAAACTTAGCCAAGTAAATTAATGCACAAAGCAAAAAGCAATTTAAGTTAGCACTCACCTCATCTCATGATCTTTCTCTTAACTACGTCTTTCTAAAGAAATTTTATCCCCTAGAACATCAGGAAGAAACATTCTTAGGTAGAATTACGTGTTCTCCTTTAACTTTCTTACTTGTGTTTATTTCCATGTAGCTTTGCTATCTTTTCGCGGACCTGTACAAACAAACAAACTCCAAAGAGACTCGTCGTGTCTTCACAGAATTCAATCAGTTCTTCTTGGATCGAGCTGCAGTGAGTTCCAAAGCATACATACCGTTTCTCTTCCTGTATAAATATAAGTAATTGCCACTAATTTGTCTTACCAGCCTTAGCTTGATAGTCTCAGAGAGCAAGTTTAGGGTATTAGAGTGTCGTAAATGCTCTGTAACCCAGTGGGTCTGATCCAGGATCTGCCTTCTTGCAAGAGGAACGGCTCCACTTCTGGAAGGTTCCTCCACCCGATTTTTGGGCAACCCCTTCCTCCCACACTACAGCTCACTCCAATCAGCAGGGTCTCCTCTTTGGTATTTTCAGGGGACTAGAGAGGCTTTTGTGGGAGGGGGTGGGGAAGTCCACTTCGGCCAGCACATTAATCCAATGTAAATCTGGGTCCAACCCCGTGTTTGCATTTGGGTAGAGTAGATCTAATGTCTCATATTTCCAAGTAATTAATTTTTAGATGTGATTCTGAAGCATAATGGCCTTGATCCAGAGAACTGAGTACAGCAAATAGTTGTATACTTGGTACTGTGCATGTGTGCGTACACATGTATGCGCCTTGCACTCACATACACCCTGACGTGATGTGCAGGTTGGAGGACATCGCTAAGAAGATGAAATAAATGCCTAGACTGAGTAGAGGCAAGAAAAAAAATACTCTGTGTTTTATTGTTGCAGAATCTGAAAGTCCCAATTCCAGATGAAATTTCTGTAGATATAGGTAAGATTATTTAAAATTTGGCATAGAGATACTGAAGGGGTTCGGGGTCCCCACTTAGACCCCTTGATATTGGAGAGTTTAATTTGGGAGACAGAAGTTACATTGGTGTTTGTGTGATCTGGACCTGCTATGGGCTGCTAAATCCTTCAGTCATTGGGTAGGGGGATATCTATGCTACAGACTGATTTCTCCCTTTACCTGCAGAAAAGAGAAGGCTAGATTTAATTCCAGAAGAACTGCAACGCCACTATATTCAAGCTATGCAAGATAAAATGTTTCCAGAAGTCCAGAGGCACCTTGAAGATTTTAGGTATACATTGTTTAGCTGTTCATCATGTGGCTTTCTGCTTACTTTAAATAGTAACTCTGGTGTGTTTTTTTTGTGGCGGTCTATTGTGGTGCCAACTTGGTACTTCTGTTGCATAGGCCATAGCAGTGGAACCTCTAGAGAGTTCTGGCATCGGTTGGATGGTTTGGCTTCTCATCTTTAACAGCAGCAGAAGCACAATCAGAAGGCATGTAGCCTCAGCCTTTTCTGTTCAGCTGTCTTCAGCTGCCCTGTCCAGCAGACATCCATATAGAGACCATCCTTACTGAGAAGAGAAAATGTTGTCCTTAGTTATTAATGAATTTTAACCAAGTTTTATTTTATTTATTTTTTAATTAAAATTTAAAATTTATTTTGAATGTTGTTCAGAATTCAAGGCTTCTTTTTGCTTAGATAAATTTATTATAAAGTTGGAATGTATACCCTTGTAGTCTTTTAAGAGTCCAATTACTCACTTCTATGCCTTTGAAAGAATGGTAGACATGACTATTTGATGATTGAGCCTTATAGCCTGGTATTTATTGCTGTACATATCTGTCAGGGAAATAGGCTGATGATGGCATGGACATTCAGTAATTATTACTAGTTTCTCTTTTACCCAGGAGTTCCTCTACTTTTTCTGAACATAGACTGTTTACAATGTATTGAATTCTATTTGCTGAACTCTTTAAGGCTCAAAAGGCTTGTGTGGTGGTGCTTGCAGTGATGTAATTATGCATTTTATCTCTGTGATGTGTGTGTTAGGTTTGCCTTCTGCAGCACTGTGTGATGGAAGCAGCTTGCCCAGGGCTACCCCTTGATAGTAGAATAGCTGGATATGTTGCCCTGTGGGCACATGTTGACTCCTCTCAGTGATGGGATGGATTGCTTCATCGCTTCTCCTCCCTCTCCACAATAGTCTTCTTCATGGTGCCTTTCCCTTCTGTCTGTTCAGACAGAAACGCAGCATGGGGCTGACCCTGGCAGAAGGAGAGTTGACAAGGCTGGATGCGGAACGTTTTCGTGACCGGACCACACTGGAGAAGGAGAGAGCATGCGCAGAACAGATCATTACCAAAATTGAAGAAGTGCTGTAAGTTTGTGCGCCATGGATATAGTTTTTCTTTTCTCTGCTGTAAGGAGGGAAGGTAACTTGATGATGAAGTGCATCACATTGTCACCAGATTTAGTAGGAATAAGCGTCTCTGGGCCACACACAGTCCAAAATTTCATTGAATTGCAGCCACCATTAGCCCATCTTAGTTTTAAGGATGAGGATGGGTTTCAACAATATTTAATCCCTTCTGAAGGCAGATTCCTGGAGAAGAAAGCTATCAATGGCTACTAGTCCTGATGGTTACGTGCTACCCTCTGTATTAGAGGCAGTATGCCTATGTGCCCCAGTTGCTGGGGAACTGGGGTGGAAGGGTGCTGTTGCATTCATGTCCTGCCTGTGGTTTCCTGGTTGATAGCTGCTGGGCCACCATGTGAACAGAATGCTGGACTAGATAGACCCTTGGTCTGATCCAGCATGGCTCTTCCTGTGTTCTTATTGCCACAAGTTACAGCCATGGGATGTTGGTGTGGCAGGAGGGAGCAAGCAGGGCAAGAGGTCTGGCAAATATGTGGTGGATAGACCTATTGGTAACCACTCGCCATATTAGCTGGGGATAGGACCTTAGGTTCAAAGCTTCTGATGACCAGGTACTGGCTCTTCCTTTGTCATGGCCTGCTCATCAGCTTCTTTGGGGCACCTTGTTGGTCAGTGTAAGGGACAGAATATAGGGGCTAGATGCACCTCAGACCTAATGTTTGTTATCTCTAGTTATAGCCAATATTCCAAGCATTTAAAAACAAAACAACACCTCAGAAAACTTTTTAAAATGCCAGTCCATAACAATTTGACCTGATGGGCAATCCAGCATTTGTCAGATATTAACTAAGGGGAATAAGAAAACATGTTGACATAACTGCTACTAATTCACTTCTGCCACTTTCCTTTGCAGGATGACATCTCAGCCCATAGAAGAGGAGAAGAGGTAATCAAACAGGTTTTTTGTAGTGCCCCTGTCACAGTCCTGCTAAATCTTGACGTGATATATGTAGGAATGTACGAAAGTCACTTACCTTTTCGAAGGGGACATTCGCGGTGGGGGGGAGGCACTCCGTCCCTTTCCCCTGAAATTCTGTCTGTCCGGCTCCACTCCACGGAGATTCTGCGGAGCCGCCGGCCGGGGCCACCTGCAGCCGGACATCAGGCCGCTGGGCAGCCTGCAGGGACACAAATGGCGGTGGCTGTAGCCGCCGCCATTTGCGTCCCTATATTTTGCTGTGATAGACTATGTAAATATTTACGTAGCCTATCATAGAAAAAAAACAAACAAAAAACAGCGAACGCAAATGGCAGCGGCTATGGCGGCCGCCATTTGCGTTCCCTTTTTTTTTTTTGCCGTTTTAGCAAAATAGATATTTTAAAATACGTAAATATTTACATAGGCTATTGCGGCAAAAAAAAAAAAGGGAACGCAAATGGCGGCCGCTGTAGCCGCTGCCATTTGCGTTGCCTTAGTTTTGCCGTGATAGGCTACGTAAATACTTACGTAGCCTATCACGGCTTCCGCAGGGACGCAAATGGCCACAGACGCGATGCGAATGGACGCGCAGACGTGGCCGCCATTCGCAAATCAGTGCGGATGACAGCAGGTAGGTGCTCCGTTCCGGGCCCATTTCGTGGGGTGGGAGGGCGGGAGGGCTTCGTTCTGCCACGGATTTCGGGGGGCCAAATGCACTGGCATTCGGCCTCACCGAGATCCGTGGCGGAATTCTCTGACATCCCTAGATGTCTGTGGGTGCTGAGCTGGTAGAGAGAGCCCTCTGCTGGCTGTGTGGGCAAATTTCATGTATCATTTCTACATATTAGTCTCACTTGTACCATCTAGTCCAGTACTGTTAACTCTGACTGAGATTGTCTCTGTAGAATGCTGGGCAGGGCATGCTTTCCCACACCTTTCTATATTATATCCCCTTTTTAAGAGAGATGCCAGGGATTGAATTTCCGACTTTCTGCATGCAAATTATGTTCTTTATCACTGAGCTATGATTCCTCCCCTTCTGTAAATTGGGAGGAGGAGGTGTTGTTGTTGTTATTTTTGCTAGAATTCAGTGAAGTTACAGTTTAAATAGAATTTAAACAGATTTTTATTTTAATTTTGAGTTCACATTATTGCATGAAATGTCTTTCCTTTTCCAGTTTCATCAGCATTTGATGATGATGAATGATGATGATGTGTTGGTTATCTCTATAGGAGGAGGAGTAGAAATACTAGAAATAAGGAAGGGCATAATCTTTGTTTAGAATACTAAGACCTTATCTCTTATGGTTCATAGCAATATAAATTGCTGCCCCAGTGCCAGAGAAGTACTTGAGTAAAGAGAGAAATAATCATTTGCCATTACTTCATTGAAGTAACTTGATGCGGCTTTAAATATATCTTATCTTTCTATTTGGCCTCACCTATAGTTCAACCATACAATATGTTGTTCTCACCTACATGAAACACCTTGGTGTGAGAGCCAGAGAGCCCCGGAGTCTAGATCAGAAGCGGGGACGAATTGGATTCCTGCCAAAGATAAAGGTAATGGTGGCACATCTTTGGTTACAACACCCTTCCAGGTGGTTTAAGATTGGCAAGCAGAAAAATTAACACAAGGTAAAAGTTGACCTTAACATAAGCATGATCTTAATTGAGGCTAAATGTCTCTGCCATCTCTTTGGATATATCTCAGTAGAAGCCACTTGCATTTCTCGATGGGCGGCATAGGACTTAGCTGAGAGTGTACAAACTATCTCTGGACTGTGCACGGGCCTTTCTGTATTTAATGGAAAACAAGTTGTGTGGCTGACTGGAATGATTGTAGGACAGCTCAGGGGGTGTAGCCCACAAATAGTAATGCCAGTTAGCTACATTGGTGAGGTGATTCCTGCAAGCCTAAGCATCTGTACTGCATGAGTTAGAAGTACTGAAAACAACACATCTTGTCCCCTAAAAGAAAACTGTAAAATCACTCCTTTAGAAGTCGCACCGTCCTCTTTCCTCAGGGACTACGTCAAAGCAATGGAAAGTAACAGCTTTTGGAGCCAGTTAAAGGCATCAGTATAGTGCTCTGTTGGAGGTCCTGTTGATTTCAATGTGGCTTGCTCAGGAGGATTTCAGTGGACTGTGCCCTCAGATTGATTAATGGAAAAGGGTGTCCCGTTTAGATTTTCTTCCTCAGGCACTGAATGTTGTGAGTTGGCCATGCCTCTACTTGTGTTGATCTCCTCTTTTCTTTCATACTTAAAATGTTAGTAAACAATTGAGAACTAACAGAAGGACACTGCAAGATTATTTGCCTAAGTCTGTGGTTGTGAACAATTAATGAAAGTTTCTTTTTAAAGGGGTGCATGTGGGAGGACTGCCTTAACACTTACTCTCCTTGGCTCCTTTTCAACTATAGCAAAGTATAAAGAAAGAGAAGGAAGGGGATGAAAAGAAGAGGAGAGTTTTCCCTAATATCCTGGGACCCCCAAGGAGGCCAAGCCGCCATGACAGCTATGCAAGTATGTCAGATAGAGAAATATATATTCCTCTTCCACCAGCCTGACCATGTTATCCCAAGGCTGAACGGTGTTAGACTGTAGTAGATTATTTTGGAAATCGTGCTTAAAATGAATTTTCTTGCTAACTGTAGTGGCATTCAAAGATAGGTGGGCGTTCTGCCCGGACTTTTCAGGTACTGGGAAAGGTTTGCTATTTGGGTGAGAACAATTTCAGCACACATCTGATGGCTCCATGTCTCTCCAGTAGGCAAAGCCATGGAATTACAAAAGCAGCGCCATCCGAAGCTCTTGCCCACGCCTTCCTCTGTCAGTCCAGAGCCACCAGAATCTGTCAAGATGCGCCAGAGCGGGTCCAGTGATGGCACGGATACAGCCTACCCATCTGCTAACCTCATGTCTCCTCTAGCTGCTGGAAACTTCCCTTCCCAAGAAGGGAGCAAGGACAGTGAACCAGGTGAAAAGATAGTGGTCATCAAAAACTACGCTGTAGGTACAATGTGCTTGCTATGCATTTCTCAGCTTCAAGACAAAACGTTAAACCACCACCAAAGTTTCTCGATGTGTGGGCCACATTCCCTTTGAAATCGTTGCAGGTCCCTGACCCCTGAAGGCCTAGTTACCTCTTGCTGAAGAGAAAGTGCTGAGGGGAAATGAGGTGGGAATGTTGTTTCTGATTTTCACAGTTTGAGACCTGCTGCTCTAACTACCAACACCACCACCCTTTTTTTTTTTTTTTTAGGGCCAAAGCAAGTTGGAGAAACTCTTTCTTTTGGTGACTCTGTGGATGGTACACCTCGTACATCTAACACCATCTTTGATTTCCCATCTCCTCCCCTGGACCATTTGCAGGAAGAGGAAGGAGAGTTTGACAGGCAAGTCTTAGTCTCAAAGTGGGCATCACCAACCTTTGTTGTGGGAAAATTTGTCCTGGGAGAACTTACCTTTTTGGAAACTTAGAAAGATAATGGTCTTCTAAATGCCTTGGCTGTCTTCTAGCTTTCTCTGTGTTATGAGGTGCTGTTAGAGTATAAAAACAATGCTGCTCCATTCATAGGAGACATGCATCTTAAATCATGGCCTAGAACATTTTGTACTGGACAGTAGCAATAAGATTTGTGACTGACTGGCTCACTCCATCAATCAGTATTTCATAACAATTTTATTTCCCTTCTAGATTAGCAGAATCAGGAACACCAAAACCTTTCCGCAGGTGAGTACAAGTATCAACGTGTTTAAAGTAGATTTTGGTAGGCTGAGTGCACTGAAATAACTCTGCTCATAGCTTAAATGTCTCTATGCCCTCTGGATAGGAAGGGCTACAAAGTCAAAGCCATTAATATAAACCTCTGTTGTGATACCCAAATACAGTGCAGAGCAGGTGCATCTTGGTCCCAATACCATCAATCCTACTTTAAAATTGGTGGATTTTTATACCTTGATGCTATCATTGAGGAGAGAGGTTTCCATCTCTTTCTGTTGACCTACCCTTTACCATAGATAAGTCACATCCCTCTTCACCCAAAATGTAAAAGGAGGACTACTAAGGACTTGCTGAAAATCACTGCTGAGCTTTGGTCAGTAACCTTATCTGTAGGCTATCTAACAAATTCCATTTCTAACTCTAAGACAGGCTCTGTGTATAATGTCTCTGGGGCATTTTACTGCTTGCTTGCTTGCTTTTCTTATTCTTTTCCATCCTGCAAAGTTTCTTCCTAAATTACTGAACCTTCCCTTCTCCTAGGATTGACAGCATGGGTGCTGGGGATAACCAGAGTGAAGATGAGCTCTTTGATTTTGACATGGAGACAGACCCACCCAACTGGCAGCAGCTTGTGAGCCGCGAGGTGCTGCTTGGCCTGAAGCCCTCTGAGATTAAACGCCAGGAAGTGATTAATGGTACATAAGTGGGGGGCATACCTCATTTGTGTTTGACAATGACCAAAGTTGCTTTATATTGGTTGGAAACGTGTCAGCCTTCAGGACTTCAGTATCAGTAGGAATTGTGTGTTTACGCAAACTTCAGGTTTTGAAATCCTTGTACACAGGTGTTGATGGAAACTTGGAGGCTGGCCTGGATCACCTGTCAGGTCAGGATCAAACTCGGGGGGGGGGGGCAGGGAGGCCTAAAGGGCAGCCTGAAGTCTTTCCATACTGATGAAAGGGAGCGTAAGTTTCCCAGAAAGTCGTGATCTGAACATTACTGTAGCGCTCTTAAGAATACTTGTTCATCCCAAGGCATGCAGATCTATAATCCATTTTGTCTAGAAGGAGTTAATACACTCCTTGGGATCAAGAACACTTTCTTTCTTTGCTTACTCAGTCACTTGTGGGGTGTGAGGTAGCAGTTTATAAATTATCATTGAAGACAGGCAGAGCATAAGTGGAGATTTTTCACAGTCATAAGCTGCTGACCCTACAAGCTGATTATCTATTCCCTGAAATTGTTTAAGTTTTTCTCACTGACTTCGTGACAAATTGTATCCTCCAGATTTTAAACTGTTTGCTTTCCTCCCATTCTGTGTGTAGTTTTTTTTTCTGTGTGAAGGCCATTACTCCCATTTTGTTTCTCATCCATATTTTCAGAGTTATTTTATACTGAGCGTGCTCATGTCCGTACACTGAAGGTTCTAGATCAGGTCTTCTATCAGCGTGTATCCCGTGAAGCAATCTTGCCACACACTGACTTGCGGAAAATATTTTCGAATCTGGAGGATATCCTTCAGCTCCATGGTGAGTAAGAGCGTCTGACTCCATTTTCATTCTGCTGAAAGAGCAATGGCAAAATGCACAGGCTTCTTGTGTGGCTGTGCAAAAGGGAGAGTATCCTTGAGACAACAGACACTTGTGTGTCACTCTTCAAGCAGAGTGAGCTAGCAGAACAATACTTGGATATGTGCTTACCACAAATTCTGTTCTCTGGTTTCACCTTACCACTTTGCTCATATACCGTAAGGAGCGCCTCCAGCAACACCAGACAGGCCGCTTAACAAGATCAGCCTCGGATGGCCTTCTCTCTGTCCCATCAGCCAGGACAGCTAGACTGGTGGGGACGAAGGAGAGGGCCTTTTCTGTGGTGGCCCCCACTCTGTGGAACTCCCTCCCTAGAGAACTCCGCCATGCCCCCTCTTTAATGAGCTTCCGCCGTGCATTAAAAATGTGGTTGTTCAGGCAGGCATTGGGCTAGGGTATTTTAGAAAACGTTTTTATTGTAGAATTTTATTGTTTTAAACTGTTTCATTATATGCTGTACATCGTCCAGAGTGGCTGGGTGACCAGCCAGATGGGCGATTAATAAATTTAATAATAAATAAATAAAATAAATACCATCTCTAGTTTCCTCCAGCTTGCATAAGTGTAGGCAGCAATAGGTGCAGCACTGATTTTTAATCCTACACAGAATTACCCCAAGATTGCTAAAGATTAAAACAATAAAGAGAATGAGGGGCTCGTCTGCATCTAAACTCTGAAAGGTAGGCGTTCAATGTATTTAGAATTTTGGTTCCCAAACTAAAATGATGCTTTCTTGGAGAATATCCTCTAAGGGGCAGTATCCACACATACCCTTTTCTTTCTTGGTCTGCAGTAAAACAAGTAAAAAATTAATTTCTTCTTTTGGAATAAAGTTCATCAGAAGCAGTTTTGTGAAATGCTGATTTCCTATAAACCACTTGTCATGTTTTATTCTGAAACTGATTCTTCAGAATGTGTAGAATGGTTTTGTGTGTGAGTGCATGTTTTTAGCAAGGAGGGCTGATGTCTGGTAAGAAGGGGCAGTGGAAAAGCATTAGTATGGGATTGTGACTGGGGGAAGAAATGCTATCTAGATATCCGGAACTTTTTGCAAGTTTCAGTCTAGTCCAAAAGCTCCATGGGGTCCCTGCTGCACACATGGCTCTCTGGCATGAGCAAGGACTTTCCATTGAAGAGGCAGCTCAGGGCAAACAATCAGGCTGAACTCTGGGCCAGCTGGCTCTTGTTGGTGTTAATATGGAAGCTCTTGCACCCTAGAGCTCTCAAGTACAGTAGGGTGTCACTGGATTGGGGTGATTGCCTCAGTAGTTCCAAACCTGCTGATAATTTTCTCCCTCTTCTTTTTCTTTGCTGCTTAGCTGGAATGAATGAGCAGATGAAAGCAGTGAGGAAAAGGAACGAGACATCCGTTATTGATCAAATTGGAGAGGACTTGTTAACTTGGGTAAACTGAATTTTGTTTGATTTTTATTTTTCCTCCTGAAAAGTAAAATGTTTAGAGAAACAAAAGATTGGCAGTGATTTGTCTCGTCTGGGAACCTATTATCTGAAATTCTTCATTTCTGAAAGAATGACATTGAACTGGGGGAGTGAGAATTGTGGAAGATGAAGGGAGCTCAGCATGGTGTACGTGTTTCACTTTCCTTACAGCATATTTATCTAGCTGAGTGCTTTTTTTATTCAATTAACAATAAATGTCATTTAGCTTAAAGGTGACCTGCAAAAGAAGGGAGGACTTGTTTTTCTCTCTAAAAGTTGTCAGTGAAGTTAAGAGAGAACAAAACTTGGATGTAATGGGAAATGAGCCATCTTGGAAATGTTCAGGCTGTGACTTCTCTGCTTAATTTTGTGGATTAATCCCCTTTTATTTCAAGAAGATGCAAGACCTTATTTGGATATTAAAACCAATTTCAGACTCCATTCCTCAAATAAGAATTTTATAATAGGAAGTGTTTTTAGGTGTGCATGCACTAGTAATGGCATTCAGCATGCTACACTTCCGTTAAGCCTTCCATGATTCCACTCAAAACTGAGTTGTTCCCATTTCTAGTAAGCATACATTTGCTTTGTACATTACCATTTATCAAGAATCTTGGGAGTTCTTCATGGGTTATTGAGAACTAAAGGCACAATCTGAACCCCTGCTTCTAAATTTTGATGTAGGAAGATGGAAAAAAGTAACAAGTGGCACTAAGGGCTAGAGGATGCTCTTCTTTTGACATACTGGTCAGCCCTATTTTGGATACATCTTTGCCCTGAGCAATCCCTTTGCTGTCAGAATAATAGTACATTCAAATGCTTATGTCAGCATATCGCCTTCCTTGTTTTGTGTTTATTTTTTACATTTGGTTCCCCTGGATTCTTGTCTCAGTTCAGCGGACCAGGGGAGGAGAAATTGAAACAAGCCACTGCCACCTTCTGTAGCAACCAGCCCTTTGCTCTGGAGGTGATCAAGTCTCGGCAAAAGAAGGACTCTCGCTTCCAGACATTTGTCCAGGTAAATCTTTCTGGGTATTAGATCTAGCTGATGCCTCATAGAGGACCAGTGGAGGTTGAAAGTGAGGATAAAGTAATGGATTATGTTTAATATATTTATTTGGCTGTGGATTATTTTTGCTGTCATCTTTGAGGGAAGAGTCTTAATCTTAAGAACTGTGGAAGATTGTCCAAGCTGTGATTTCGGGCCAAATGGGAGCCAGTCTGTATAGTAATGTGACCTAGCAGATGGTCACCCCCAATAGTGAGCACTGCAAGTTCAGGTGGAGGCTACTCAGCCTGTGCCGGTCCAGCTCATCTGCACGATCCGGCAGAGACCCTCCTCATGGACTGGAAGAGCCCATGCATCTAGCCTGCAGGAACTGAAGTTCTCAGTCCCCAAAATAGGGGATTCAAGAAGCTCATATGGCACTGTTCTTCAAGGAATGGTTCTCATAAATTAGAATAAGTACGATGCTCCATATTGAGTCAAGAGGGAAGAGTGATTTTCTCATGTTGGGTTTAAGCCCTACTTTACAGAGGAAGGGAAGGGGTTTTGCAAATTGGCTGGGATCTCTGGTAATTTGAAAGTGGTTAGCATTCTGAAATGTAGCACACACAAGAGACTAAGGTGTCTCTGCTTAAGTTGGTGACTGAGATTGATTGCTGATGATATGAAGTCTGTATGAAGTAATGAGGGAAGGAAGCTTCCGCCAGTTTTTGTGATGAGCCTTTCGTCTATGTAATTGCCCAGTACAGCAGGACTGTGTTGTCTGTCAGATAAATCTTGCCGTTCCTTGACTTGTATTTAATTGCCAGAAATGTGAACCACTCAGACATTTATATGATGAATAGATGGTATTCATTCAGGTAATTATGGTCTTAATAAAAATGACAAATGCAGTTATTATGCTGTTTAAATTTAGGATGCTGAGAGCAATCCACTCTGTCGTCGACTACAGCTGAAAGATATAATTCCCACTGAGATGCAGAGGCTGACCAAATATCCCCTTCTGCTGGATAATATTGCAAAGTACTCAGGTACCATGTAGCACTTTCTGTTAGTAGCTGGTTAGGGCTTTGGCAGTTGCAAAGAGTAATTTGGGCTTCAAAAAGAACCCTGTTTCCATGCCTCTGTTCAAGAATGCCAGTTCCTACCCCCATCTCATTGCTGCTTCATGTTGTTGAAATACCCCACATCTTCCTCCAAATGCGGGAGAGAAACCACTTTCTCATGGTCATTGAGATCTAATGCAAAAATTAATAACTTCTTTCAAAAGAATTATAAAGCTTCCCAGTGAGCTAACTGGGGGAAGAAGAACTGTAGGTATTTAGTTTTGCCATTGCTGTTACTGCATTTTTGCATTCATAATGGCTATATAACCATTCATGTATACAACAGAAGTGTGCTAAATTTGAGGGGAAAGTACAGCTTGAAAATTTGCTTTTTTAAAAAGCTTGATAAACTTGTGGTCACAGTTTGTTGCTTTGTGACTAGAAACATGCACTGTGTTTACTACTGATAATCTACAGTGTTGTTTCATATACAGCCTTCTGAGTTGTATCCAAAAAAAGGGTTGCCAGTGTTTTTCGGTTCCAAATTCCCTACTGGGGCCTCTTTTGAGCAAGGGAGGGAGGGCTGCTCTTATTTGAAGCCAAACAAGATAGCAAATAGAGGGGTGACTTCTTAGCATACTTCATGTCTTTAAATTGTGACAGTGGTCTGAGTCCCAGTAAATAGAGAAAAGTATATACACACGAGTATAAAGCTCTCTTTTTAGAGGTGCTAATTGAGTCAGGTGGAATATGACAACTTCCATGTCCAAGGTTCTGGGCCACTCTACAAAGACCACTGCCTTGATCACGTTTTTATTTTTAGAACAATCTGGAGAGAAGGAGAAAGTGAAGAAAGCAGCAGATCATTGTCGGCAGATCCTCAACTTTGTGAACCAAGCTGTCAAAGAAGCAGAGAACAAGCAGGTAAGAAGAAAAAGAGGTACCCGGGATTGCAGAAGCGAAAAGGAGACTGTTGGCAGCGGTGTGTAGCATCCATAGCAAAATGATTGAGAATGCTTGTGTGCAGCCTTCCCCCCAAAGGGATCCCAAATTGATCAAGTTCTTCAGTGCTGTTGCCTGGCTGCCGCCAATTAATTTTGGCCTGTGTAATTGGCTTGATTTTCACTTTCATGTGTAGCATTTGGAAGACTACCAGCGCCGGCTTGATTTGTCCTACTTGAAGCAATTGGAGGGTCCTATGCTGGATGAATTGAGGGTGAGTGTAAAAGCTGTGAGAAGAGCCCCACAGATTTGTAAGCTTTTGTTAAATATATTTTGTAGGTCCTCTTGCTGCTGGTCACAAACCATAATGTTTCCGCCTGGATTTTTTCCCCATTCAGTATCTATAATCTGTGGGGTATGTGGTGATGGTTGTGTTTTAAGTTGAATGCTCCTTGTTGTTGTTTATGGTTTTTATCTCATGTAGAATCTTTAAGATTGAACCCCTTGGCTGCTCCTCTCTTTGTAGGTTCTGCTACACTTCCATATCCTCAGAGGCAACTACAAATAGATGGCCAGTTAATTCTCTTCTATTTTAGATAAGAAATCTAAACAATAATTGGTGTTTGCCATGCATTACCTGCCTGCTGTAGAAACTCTCATGAATTGAGAGTAGAGGAGGGGAAATATTGAATCAGGTTTTGAGAAATACTGGTTGACTCTGAAAGTCTCATCCAAAAGTAGCTTATACCATAAAATATAGACATTCTTGTAGTTTCATGGTGCATATTATTAGCCTAAAGTAATAGCATGAAGTTTTATCTGATCACGTGGCATGAAGGGATGGATGGATTGATTTGTTACATTTCTATACTACCCAACAGCCGGGAATGAGCGGCAGAACACCTGAGAGAGCACACCCTCCTCTCTTTTCATTGTGAATTAGGGGAGGAGATTAGAATTTCCTGCTTCTAGTTTATAGCAAACCATAGCTTGCTGCTTTTGGACAAAACAGCAAACTGTGGTTAGCCACAAGTTAGAAGCAGGAGCTTCTAATCTCCTCCCCTCATGTCAAGGAAGGGGAGAAGGGAGCATGCCATTCCAAGGGTTGTCACTGCTTGTTTTTGTAACTACAAACCATGGTTTCTCATTATGTTTATGCAGCAGACTATAGGAAACCTTGCTCCCCTAGTCATTCTACTAGACAGTGCTAAGTAGACATAGGAATACTAAATGTTAACAATTTGACATTTGATTTCATTTCATTTATTATATTTCTATACCTCCTGTATTGGCCCCAGGAGCGTAGCCAAGTCATTTGTAGTGTTAGAGGGGCCTAGAGATCCATAATGCTATCATAAGTTCATTATTGGTGCAGTTCCCTTGCTAGTAAGCCTCTGAGCATGTGGAGATGAGTCAAAAGGCTGATAACAGCCTTCTCAGTGCATTCCTTACTATTGAGTAAGCCTTATCAAGCACTCTGCCTGGGAAGCGAAATTTGTTTACAGGTGGCTGTGCTTGAGAAGCACACACTTCTAGCCTGTGCTGGGAATGAACGTGAGGGGCGCTTGCTAGTGTCGTGCTGCCTTGTTGCTGACATGTATGGTATAAAACCCATTTGACCCAATGGCTCGTGGTTTCACAGAAGCAGTCTGATCCAACCATTGGGTGCTCCTGTGTGCTGTAAGTTACCCAATAAAGTCTCCTTGTAAGTAAACCTTTGAATCTGATTTATCACTACTTTGGCACCTCTAACCTAAGAGTTCAATGCCCATGGCTGGGGCAGTACACTGCCCCATAGCCATTCTGGGCGGTTCACAAAAATTAAAGTACATCAAAGTATTATAGTCTTTCTGCAGCTGACAAAGTGAAACCGAGCCCAGAAAACTTATGCCACATTACATTTGTATAGTCTTTTATGGTGCCACAAGATTCTGGGTTATTTGGGGTGGTGGGTACTTGTGAAATTTGTTGTTGTTGTTGTTGTGTAGTCGTTCAGTCATGTCCGACTCTTCGTGACCTCATGGACCATAGCACGCCAGGCCTTCCTGTCCTGCGCTCTCTCCCGGAGTGGGCTCAAGTTCATTTTCATTGCATCGGTGATGCTATCTACCCATCTCATCCTCTGCCATCCCCTTCTCCTTTTGCCTTCAGTCTTTCCCAGCATCAGGATCTTTTCCAGAGAGTTTTCTCTTCGCATTAGGTGGCCAAAATATTGGAGCTTCAGCTTCAGTATCTGTCCTTCCAATGAGCAGTCAGGGTTGATTTCCTTTAGGATGGACTGATTTGACCTCCTTGCAGTCCAGGGGACTCGTAAGAGTCTTCTCCAGCACCACAGTTCGAAAGCATCGATTCTTCGGCGCTCAGCCTTCCTTATAGTCCAGCTCTCACAGCCATACATTACTACTGGGAAAACCATAGCTTTGATTAGATGGACCTTTGTTGGCAAGGTGATGTCTCTGCTTCTTACTATGCTGTCTAGGTTTGCCATAGCTTTCCTCCCAAGGAGCAAGCGTCTTTTAATTTCATGGCTACAGTCACCGTCTGCGGTGATCTTGGAGCCCAAGAAAGTAAAATCTGTCACTGCTTCCATTTCTTCCCCTTCCATCTGCCAGGAAGTGATGGGGCCAGATGCCATGATCTTTGTTTTTTTAATGTTGAGTTTCAAACCAGCTTTGCACTCTCCTCTTTCACCCTCAGCAAGAGGCTCTTGAGATCCTCTTCGCTTTCTGCCATTAGGGTGGTATCGTCTGTATATCGGAGGTTGTTGATAATTCTCCCGGCAATCTTAATTCCGACCTGTGATTCATCCAACCCGACGTTTCTCATGATGTACTCTGCATATAAGTTAAATAAGCAGGGTGACAATATGCAGCCTTGTCGTACTCCTTTCCCAATTTTGAACCAATCGGTTGTTCCATGTCTGGTTCTTACTGTTGCTTCTTGACCCTCGTACAGGTTTCTCAGGAGACAGGTAAGGTGGTCTGGTACTCCCATCCCTTTCAGCATTTGCCACAGTTTGTTGTGATCCACACAATCAAAGGCTTTAGCGTAGTCAATGAAGCAGAAATAGATGTTTTTCTGGAATTCTGTTGCTTTCTCCATGATCCAGCGAACGTTGGCGATTTGATCTGTAGTTCCTCTGCCTCTTCGAAACCCAGCTTGTACTTCCGGTAGTTCTCAGTTCGCATACTGCTGAAGCCTAGCTTGTATGATTTGGAGCATAATCTTGCTGGCATGTGAAATGAGCGCAATTGTATGGTAGTTTGAACACTCTTTGGCGTTGCCCTTCTTTGGAATTGGAATGTAAACTGACCTTTTCCAGTCTTGTGGCCACTGTTAAGTGTTCCATATTTGTTGGCATATTGAGTGCAGCACTTTAACAGCATCATCTTTTAGGATTTTAAATAGCTCAGCTGGAATACTGTCATCTCCGCTAGCTTTGTTGTTAGTCATGCTTCCTAAGGCCCACTTGAATTCACTCTCGAGGATGTCCGGCTCAAGTTCAGTGACTGCACTATCATGGCCATCAGGGACATTCAGATCTTTCCTGTATAGTTCTTCTGTGTATTCTTTCCACCTCTTCTTAATCTCATCTGCTTCTGTTAGGTCCCTGCCTTCTTTGTCCTTTATCATGCCCATCTTTGCACAAAATGTTCCCTTGAGATCTCCAGTTTTCTTGAAGAGATCTCTAGTCTTTCCCATTCCGTTGTTTTCCTCGATTTCTTTACATTGTTCATTTAAGAAGGCCTTCTTGTCTCTCCTTGCTATTCTCTGGAACTCTGCATTCAGTTGGATATATCTTCCCCTTTCTCCCTTGCTTTTCGCTTCCCTTCTTTCTTCAGCTACTTGTAAAGCCTCATCAGACAGCCACTTGGCTTTCTTGCATTTCTTTTTCTCTGGGATGGATTTAGTTGCTGCCTCCTGAACAACGTTACGGACCTCCGTCCATAGTTCCTCAGTCACTCTGTCTTTCAGGTCTAATCCCTGAAATCTATTCCTCACCTCCACTGTATATTCATAAGGGATATGATTTAGGTCATACCTGAATGGTTTAGTGGTTTTCCCTACGTTCTTCAATTTCAGCCGAAATTTTGCAAGAAGGAGCTCATGATCTGAGCCACAGTCAGCTCCAGGTCTTGTTTTTACTGACTGTATAGAGCTTCTCCATCTTTGACTGCAAAGGACATAATCAATCTGATTTCGATACTGACCATCTGGTGATGTCCATGTGTAGAGTCGTCTCTTGTGCTGTTGGAAAAGAGTGTTTGCTATGATCAGCGTGTTCTCTTGGCAAAACTCTATTAGCCTTTGTCCTGCTTCATTTTGTACACCCAGGCCATGCCTGCCTGTTATCCCGGTTATTTCTTGATTTCCTACTTTAGCATTCCAATCCCCTATGATGAAGAGGACATCTTTTTTTGGTGTTAGTTCTAGAAGGTGTTGTAGGTCTTCATAGAACCCGTCAACCTCAGCTTCTTCGGCATCAGTGGTTGGGGCATAGACTTGAATTAGTGTGATGTTGAATGGTTTGCCTTGGATTCGTACTGAGATCATTCTATCGTTTTTGAGATTGTACCCCAGTACTGCTTTTCCCACCCTTTTGTTGACTATGAGTGCTACTCCATTTCTTCTAAGGGATTCTTGCCCACAGTAGTAGATATAATGGTCACCTGAATTAAATTCGCCCATGCCTGTCCATTTTAGTTCACTGATTCCCAAGATGTCGATGTTCAGTCTTGCCATCTCATGTTTGACCACCTCCAGCTTACCTTGATTCATTGATCTGACATTCCAGGTTCCTAAACAATATTGTTCTTTACAGCATCGGATTTTCTTTTCACCACCAGGCACATCCACAGCTGAGTGTCCTTTCAGCTTTGGCCCAGCCGCTTCACTCTTTCTGCAGCTACTTGGAAATACCCTCTGCTCTTCCCCAGTAGTATATTGGACACCTTCCGACCTGAGGGTCTCATCTTCCGGCGTCATATCTTTTAGCCTTGTGATACGTTCCATGGGATTTTCTTGGCAAGAATACTGGAGTGGGTTGCCATTTCCTTCTCCAGTGGACCACATTTTGTCAGAACTCTCCACCATGACCTGTCCGTCTTGGGTGGCCCTGCACGGCATAGCTTATGGCTTCACTGAAATACTTGTGAAATAGGTCCCTCTAATTAGGTGCCACTTTCTGTTTTCACAATATGAATGTTGACTACTGCATTTTGAAAGTTTTCTGCTGTAGATCCTTCCAGTTTGCATTAGTGAACCTCCTGTGAATATTACTCTTTCCTCTGTGTAATGTTACAGAATTTGGATTTAACCAAGAAGAAGATGATTCATGAAGGGCCTCTGACCTGGAAGGTGAATCGTGACAAGACAATTGGTAAGTCTGCCGACTTTCAGTGAGGTTTGTAGTAGGAGGGGTGGGGGAGTAGGAGGTACATCTCCATCATAAATTACCCTGCTGTTAAAGATAATGTATGTAAGTTTCTTGGAGCTGATTAAGCTATTTTCATGCATTTTGAAATGGTCTGGAGGATCATTAAGACTGCGCAAGGAGGACACAGCAGTGATTCTAAAGATTATTCAGTTCCATCTGTGATTCTGAGGTGAATTATTTGCATACCTTACTGAGAAAGCACACTGCTGATTACTGTCTCTGTGTGGGATGCAGTCTTCTATGTGCCACATAGAGTAAGTCTGGCTGCTTTATTGTCCACTGCAGATCTCTACACGCTGCTTTTGGAGGATATTCTGGTACTGTTACAGAAGCAGGATGATAGACTGGTGCTGAGATGTCACAGCAAGATCCTGGCCAATGCTGCCGACAGCAAGCATACATTCAGCCCTGTCATCAAACTGAACACTGTGTTGGTTCGCCAGGTGGCTACAGGTTAGTGCACCTGAGAGAGATGGGTGGTCACAGGACACATCTTATTTCCGAAAGACAGTTTTGTCTAATGAAGCCATTGCACAAGTGATGATGGGCTCACACTGGCCTGGAGTTCCAAATCTGATTCCAGTCAACTTGTACATCCTTGTAACTGGACCAAACTTGAAAAGAGCAGAGAAGCTGATTCAGTATGAGAACGATTTGCTCCTCTCTGTGTTCTCCACAGCTGGCTTTTTCAAGCAGTTGGGAAGAATCTAAAGTTAAGTAAGCTTGGCTTTGAAATATTGCTAAAGCATGCCTGCCTGGGCTTGGAATCAGCTCCTCAGGTTGCTGTTAGTTACATCTATTGTAATGTATCTATAATTTAGACAGCTCTTCCCCAAGGTACTACTTTGGTTTGTCTGTCCCCACAACAACTGTGTGAATAGGTAACTAGTGTTTCAGTTTTACATATGATAAATAGAGACCAAGAACGACTTGCCCATGGCCACACAATGAGTACATGGTAGAGCTCAGATTTGAATCTTAGACTTCCAGGTGGTCCAGGCATCTACACTTGTTAGAACTTTGAGATGGCCGCTAAAGACTCCTGGTTCCTACCTTTGACCTGTTTGTTGCATGCATTTAGGTCAGGGTTAGGGAATTTGTTCAATCCCTAGGATTGCATTTAGTGTTGGCTGTCTGCCCAGGGGCTGCACACATGCTTACACTCTCTGTCTCCCTCCCCCCCCCCCCACAAACACACACACACACAGAGTCTCTCTCTCTCCACGGGGGCAATGATAAAGCCTCCCCATCCCAATTATCTTAATTCAGATTGCTGGGGGAGGGAAAGGCTTTAACCTCCCCCTGATTTAGTATTGTTCATCAGTTGCATTAAGACTATTTCTGCTCTGTCCATACTAGGAGGAACAGTCTCTGCATAAATCATATGTCTTTCATTGGCAATAGTATTGTGTGGGATGCTTTTGCATCGGCGCTATTTCTGACAATACAGAAAACCAATACCATGCCTGTATTGATTTGGATAAAAAGAACATAGTTGGACTGCGCATGAGTAGGCACTGAATCTCTAACCACCGTGCATATCTGAACAGTGCAGACACTCCTTTAGTATTTTTTCACAAAGAGCTCAGTGGCCCAGTTTACCCTTCCCAATTCTGATCTGATAAGCCATGATGTATCTGACTGGAAATGAGCTGTGTGCCTGTGTGCTCTTTCCATGACCCCCCCCCCCCCCCACACACACACACCTTTTGCAAACCTTAATGCAATACATCTATCTGAACTGAGAAACTGGTTTGAGGGCTCAGTCCAATACAGGGTATGAGACTAGGATGCATTGCATTAAGAGGGGAGGGGAGCGCTGAGGGAGTGCATGGGCACACAACTAATTCGTGGTCTGATAAACCATGATCTTTGGGTCCAGGATTGTTTATATCTGAAGAGACCATTAATTAAATGGCTAGGACACTTGGCTATATTTCTGGGTGTTATGTACCCCTCCATTTCTTGTAGCTTTATTTAACTCTATACTGGACCGACTGGGTAGCTGAAGGCAGCAGGATGTGTGGCTGGCCCTATCATTTCCTTATTATTATCATAACTGGGCCTAGTAGATATGCAAAGTGCAGGTAAACGACTGGTTGTTGTAAGCCTGAATGAGCTCACTGACTGAGTTGAACAAGTTTATTAGGGAGCAGCAACATGTTCTTTCATTAAATTTTGAGCTCTGGAATTGAAGTCCCATTCTGTACTCTAGTAGTACTCCATGAGAGTTATAGCTCCTCTCCCCAGCCCTAGTTGAAATACGAAGTACAGTTTCCTAGAATTCTAGGCAAAACAAAATCAGAAAAGGTGCTTTCAGATTTAATTTGTTCTGTGTTTCTCCCAGATAACAAAGCATTCTTTGTCATCTCCATGTCAGAAAATGGAGCCCAGATTTATGAACTGGTGGCGCAGACCGTTTCTGAAAAGACTGTGTAAGTGGGCCTGGCGGCCTCTGCCAATGCGGTGTGTTTATCACTTGCTAAGGAGGGAGATCAATCGTGTGTTCCAGATTTGTGAAGCGGCTTCCCACTCAAAGTAGTGGGGTTGCTTGTAGAATTCCTTGAGGATTCTCTCCCCCTCCTTAATAATGCTTTAAATTCATCCTTTTTTTAAAAAATAGCATAATTCTAATCTAGTGTTTTAATCTTTTTATCCTTTTACTATTTTATCTTCTGTGTTCACTGCTCTGAAATCCGTTTTAGGTATGGAACGGTATATAAATATTATGAATGAATGAATGAATGAATGAATGAACGACTCCTTCTCTCCAGTTGGGAGAAGTGGTATGCAGTGGTATGCAGAGTTGGAGTCCACATAGTTTGCCCCATGTCTAGAGCTGGCTCTGCTTGTAACCTATTAGTTAAGTCAGCAGGGTGAGGGTGGGCAACTCCTCTCGGGTGGGAGGCTGCATAGCTTGTTCGGTGGGTACACACACATATCACATGTACGCACACACATGCACACATTCACAGACATTTTTCTCCCCGCTCCCTCTCAGAATCCTACTGAGAGGGAGCGGATTCCTGCAGATTGTTGCCAGGGGGAGACTTTTGCCTTGCCAGCGTCACATCAATACTGAATAGTATTGCTGTGATGGGGCTGAGGTTGGAGCCTCTCCTCCCAATCCCCCATCACAGCAATACTGCTGAAGTTCACTGCCCCCATCCCAGTGATACGAGTACAATGTGGCCACCTAAGGCCTTTCCTGCGTGTCTCCACAGGTGCTTCTGGATACTATTGAATTGCCACAGCAACCCAGGGAAAGAGGGTGCATGGCGATGACTCCTTGCGCTCCTTCTTTCACTGCAGCATCAGGCTCCCACCAGCTCTCCAAACAGCTGTTTGGCAGGCTGGTGGGAGCCCAGTGCTGTAGGGGAAGAGAGCACGTGGGGATGATTCCTCGCATCCCCCTCTTTCCCTGGGATGCCATTCCAATTTTGCAGCACGCTTGGGGGGCTGCAGGAAAGGCCCTGGGAATGCACATGTGGGCCTTTCAGTAGGGTCTCCAAAGCTTAGAAGGATGAGGAGCCTGTATTTGTAGCTGGCGGCATTTGCAACCTTTAGCAGTAGAGACGTGGCTAATGCCCAGATGTATATGGAATGTCTTCTGTCAATGAGACACAATATTGGACAATTGGTTTTCCTCCTCTTCTAAAATAAATGGACTGGTATAAAGGAGATCTTTTTCCTTGTGTTCTGCTATGACATTTGTCTTAAGCAACTCAGAAACCGTGCACAGGATAAAATTCCAGAGACCAGTTTTGCTGACACCACATACTTCATTTGTCATTTCTGCAGCGTCGTATGTCCAGCAGTAATTATGCAAGGTTAATGAGAAGAGCAGAGGATTGCTGGCTTCTCTGTGCAAAGGTGGAAGAGATATATATTGCTCATAGAAATTTTGAAATGTGGTACCTGAGTAACAGCTTGGTACAGCCATACCTAGCCTTCAGTGGAGAGAAAGAGATTCTCTTAAGAGACTTGTAGAGTTTAGGGAGTTTGTAATGGGCCAGGTCACCTCTTGCTGCTTATTTGAAGTAGCTCTCAAGTCTCTCATGGCAGTAAATTGCTTTTTTATCCTACTGCATAATGTGTAATTAAAGGTTTGTTTAGAAGGTCAGTGATTCTAGAGGTGGCTGACAGGCATTGTTACACTGGAAATTAAAAGAAAAATACTAACCTCCGACACAGATTCCAGGACATCTTATACATCTTCTTATTCATCTCTGGGAATTCCATCGTTCCTGTTTGCTTTCACTGAATTATATTTTCCCCCATTTTTATTGATGTTTTCATAAAACAACCCAGTATAAATTGTTCAGTCATTTAGTCATGTCCGACTCTTCGTGACCCCATGGACCATAGCACGCCAGGCCTTCCTGTCCTCCGCTCTCTCCCAGAGACATGAAGATCTTTCCTGTATACTTCTTCTTTGTATTCTTGCCACCTCTTCTTAATCTCATCTGCTTCTGTGAGGTCCCTGCCTTCTTTGTCCTTTATCATGCCCGTCTTTGCACAAAACGTTCCCTTGAGATCTCCAGTTTTCTTGAAGAGATCTCTAGTCTTTCCCATTCTGTTGTTTTCCTCGATTTCTTTACATTATTCATTTAAGAAGGCCTTCTTGTCTCTCCTTGCTATTCTCTGGAACTCTGCATTCAGTTGGATATATCTTCCCCTTTCTCCCTTGCTTTTCGCTTCCCTTCTTTCCTCAGCTACTTGTAAAGCCTCATCAGACAGCCACTTGGCTTTCTTGCATTTCTTTTTCTTTGGGATGGATTTCGTTGCTGCCTCCTGAACAACGTTACGGACCTCCGTCCATAGTTCCTCAGGCACTCTGTCTATCAGGTCTAATCCCTGAAATCTATTCCTCACCTCCACTGTATATTCATAAGGGATATGATTTAGGTCATACCTGAATGGTTTAGTGGTTTTCCCTACGTTCTTCAATTTAAGCCGAAATTTTGCAAGAAGCAGCTCATGATCTGAGCCACAGTCAGCTCCAGGTCTTGTTTTTACTGACTGTATAGAGCTTTTCCATCTTTGGCTGCAAAGGACATAATAAATCTGATTTCGATATTGACCATCTGGTGATGTCCATGTGTAGAGTCGCCTCTTGTGCTGTTGGACAGTATAAATTACAATGACAGTATTCCAAAATCAACTTTATAATGTGTTCAAAAATCTCATTCTGTTACATCTTCAAAGAAATCTTCCTAGCAGACCTCAAATGAAATTTAAGTATCTGAAACCACCAGCTTGTATGGAATGCTCTGTCATTATGTACCATAGAACTGGGCCCCACAACAGACTGAAATTTCATTGGGGGTGTTTTTTGGTTTACTGTCAGCTTCTGTATTTTAATACTTTCCCATATCCTCTATTTCATGAATTCTAAGCCCCACTCACCTGTTCAGACCTTCAGAGGTGATGACCCTGCTATTGTTAAGAGCCATCCTTTCTTGTTACTTAAATATTCTGTTTTTACAGAGACTATTCTTTTAGACAGTTGAATGTCAAAGCAAATCTGATGCTAGAGGGGGAAATAACATTATAGGATAAATGTGGCAACAGGTCATGGCTTCCTTTTCTGAATTCTCTCCCATGTTCACATTCACATAAGATGCAAAGAAGCTCAGACGGATTTTCTGTGGCACATGTCTTGGACTGAACTTTAAATTTCTCACCCTAATTGCAGCATTTCTATCCATCAGACTGCTAATCCTGAATAGCATGTTTAACAGTTGTCTTGCACACTAGACAGACTTGATGACTGTAGCAGGGAAGATTTCGATTTAGCAGGCATTCGGTATTGCACTTTTCTACATATGCTGCAAATGTTCCAGAAAGAGGCGAGGGGTATTAATTATAAATTTGAAAAGTTCACTGCAGAAAGAGAAATGTTCAAGTCTTTTTTCCCTGCAGGCAATATGCAATTAAAGTGACTTTCTCATAACAAAAGACCTCAGCAGTGTGACAACTTTTTTTCCCTTCAACTACTTGGCATCTCAAATGGGCTATTAAGTTTTGAAGTGCAGGCATTAGAGTGTATGTTTGGGAGAATTTCTGCAAATGTTCTCTGCATTTTCATTAAGACTGCCTGAAAATACTAGCAGAGAGTCACCTTTCTGACTACTACTACTTGTTTTCCTTGTAATATATCCATGTAGCTGATTTTCTCTTAGGGTAGGAATCCTGCAGTAAGACGTACATGCTCTTCTTCCTTCTCCTGGCCTATTTATTTTCCTGGTACCATTTTTACTGGGTGAACTATAGGGAAGAGCTTGCACTTTCTTCTGATGATCTGCACAACCTCCTCATATCCATTCATTGCAAAATAGATTTGACTCCTTGGCTTCTGCTAAGCTTCTCTCCCCTGCCCCCTTCTTCTTCCATTGATGCATTTATACATTTCTTGTTGAGGGCTTTGGTTTTGAGTTTCTGGGTGTCCACTTAGGGATGTGGCAGGATCAGCTAATTTTTATGTGAGTGTTGTCATTGTGCATGCCATAAACACCTAGTGAAGCCTGTAATCCCAGCTCCATCCCAGTGTCCTGTTACCAATTTCCCTTTCACAGTGCTCCACTTCTAGGATTTTTCACATCAGCTTCCCATGATGTCCTTCATACTTCCTGACCACTGTTCCTTCAGTCCACCTCCACTAGCTACCACCTTTGACAAAATAAGTCCAAATCCACCTATGCTGCAGCAATAAATGTCCCAGCAATAAATACAGTATTCCTTTCTTCATCTGCATCTGTGTATGTGAGCAAGAGACAGTGACTTTGCACAACCTTAATTGCTTTTCTGTCCTGCTGATATTTCACGGTCCCTTCTTGTTTCATATTTTGTTTTTTCTGTCTTCACATTGAGCTGTTTGTTGTAGTTCTTATTTTATTTAAAATTATTTTTTAAAATTACTTTAGTCTGCCTTTAAGGAAGGAACCCTATTATTATTATTATTATTATTATTATTATTATTATTATTATTATATCCAACTAACATAGCAGCCCTCAACCCTGAGAGAAGGAAGCATGTATGCTACACAAAAAACTTGCAGAGGTTTTATTTATTTATTCATTCATTTCATTTCTATACCGCCCAATAGCCGAAGAGGTTGATTTTGATCAATAAGGAGAAGACTGAAATGGCAAGGGGTGTAGGCAATACTTAAGCATTCTGTTCCCATGTCTAAAGCTCAAATTGCTGCCATAAAATAGGGGTGTGTAGAAAAAATACAGGAATTACATTTTTTAAAAAAACCTCTTTAATGAGAATATCACCAAACTGGATACACTTTTGGTAGGATGTGGGTCTTTATGTTTGGTCTTCTCATCTACCTACAGGTGGCAAGACCTGATCACACGAATGGCAGGAACAGTGAAAGTTGGACGAGGCAGACGTGTAATTCCATTCCCACAGTCAGGACCATGCGAGTAAGTTGTGCATGCAGATAGATAGATAGATAGATAGATAGATAGACAGACAGACAGACAGACAGAGACAGAGACAGAGACAGAGACAGAGACAGAGACAGAGACAGAGAGAGAGAGAGACGGATAGATTTGGTGCTGTGTTTCAACTGCATATACTATAACCAAGCAGGATCCTTTGAAAACGAATCCTTTAAAAAAGAAATAAGTTACAGATGATGATACAACTGCATGTTGTTGACTTGTTCTCCCTCATTGGCTTGCAGGGAGGACCATGAGGAGGAAGATCAGCAGAAGCTGAAGGAAGAACAAGCTACTCCTGACAGCAGCATGCAGAGCCCAGGTAAAAGTTACATGCAGTGTTTGTTACTAGGTTCCAGCCTCTGTTATGTTTGTCCTAGAATGGCTTCTGGGTCATCGAAGGTTTTCTTGTTTTAGAAGAGCATTTCAGAAAAACTGCAAGGGGTGGGTAGCATGTGGTACAAAATTCTGGAACCGTGTTCTGCTTATTTCTTCCAGGTGTGTGTCCTTTAATGCCAAAAGTATGTTAAAGGCTTTCTGTCTTCTATCTCCACCCCGATATTTAGAAGCACACGTGCATCTAGCATATCTAATAGTTATTTTTATATTTTATTATATTTTGATAAAATTTTGATCTTACATTGACTTTGGCATTGGCGGTTTCTCTATTAGATAAGGAAGTGGGACTGGAGTCTCCTCAGATGCGTAAGGCTCAATCTCCTTCAACAGCCATGTCTGAAAAGTTGGAAGAGGAGGAGGTCCTGGAGGCTGACAGGCAGTTTGGAGAAAAACCACCAGCAGATTTGCTGATAAAAGAATCCTCTGAGCACTATTGCCACACAAGCCCAGAGCTCTCATTCCAAATCTCCGAAGATCGGTGGGCATTGGATGCACTAAGGAATTGTAAGTAGTTGAGGATGTGTGGGGCACAAGGGGTCCAGGAGGGACTGGCTGATGAATTTGGAGGTACTTAACAGTCATCCATTGTCCCTTGTATCCATATGAGCATCATGTACCCTTCTTAATAGAACTGTACAAAAGAGGGCCAGGCATGACACACAGGCACTGACAGATCCCATGAAATCACAAGATTTCATGTTGTACAAGCCACTCAACTAACTTTCCACCACTTTAAAACGGATGCAGTACTGATCTCTGAGACATAGTTGTTTGTGTTTCTGTAAAATGCAGTTTAAGCTGGAATAGTTCTTCAATCCCATCCTTGAATTGTGATAACACGTGTTGGGAGGTCGCCCCTGCTGCCTTCTGAAATCCTCAGGTAGCCAGAATCAACACGCAGACAATAGGGCTCTTTTCCAAGGCTTTATTTCCATTCAACCTAATGACAGATGCTAATTGCGTGATCCTACGAGTGAGACTTAAGAGAGCTGCCTACTTGGGGGTTCTAACCTTAGGAATCAGTTGATCTTTGTTTGGAGGGGAAGGCGGGAAACCTCTGAACTTATGGGCTAGGAGGAGAGAGTCCACCCCTTTCCCGTGGGGCATCGGGGTGCTGCTGTTGCCATCACGCCAAGCAGGCTGAGCACCTCCTCTCAGTGCCCGCCATCTCCCACTTGATGCTGCGCCAGCGCCTAGCATCCAGAAACTGCTGTTGCGCCTCCCTCTCCCTGCTAGGGTTACTATCACTCTCAGGAACGTGTACCGGGAGGGGCTCTCCCCCCGGCTGCGCCTCTCAACAGCACGCGGGTTCCTCTCCCATGGTTTATCTCTTCCTCAGAATCAGAACTTCTTTGGGTCTCTCTGGGCCCCGATCCAACCCTGACAACACATTCCTTAGAATAGTTTTTTAATTGTCCCATACACAATTAGCCAGCGGAACCTACTGCCACAAGAAGAAAACTGATGTTGTTTAAAAATAGCATAGTTCTTTAAAAGAATTAAGTAATCTCCTCCTCTCTCTCTAGATGGCCAATCTGGCAGGATATACACATTCAAGGATAAAAAATGGGTTTATGAAGTCTTTCCTCCACCCAAACACAGTCTATACTGGAAAAAGGTGTTAAGTAGGTGAGGCTCAACCATCACGATCTGCTCCTCTAGGTAATAAAACAGGCCCAGAGTAAGAGAATAGGAAAAGCAAGGGACAGGATCGCCATACTTCAGGTGTCTCAGAATATCACCTTCACCTGTCTAGGCTGGAGAATAGTGAGATTTGAGGAGGAGCTAGTAGCGACCTCTTCCATACACTGCAATAGAAGAGCACGTGGCTGTATTCCAGTAACAATGCCAGACTTGGAATTAATGTCTCCTGTTTTGGCTTCAGCCTTCCCCAACCTGGTGTCCTCCAAGTGTCTTGAACTATAATTCTCATCCTCCCAGACCATTGGCCATTCTGGCTAGGGCTAATGGGAGTTGTCATCCAAAACATCTGGAGGACAGCAAGTTGAGGAAGGCTGGCTTATATCTTTCACCTTCTCTTTCAAGACTGAGAGTTGGCTGCTGAGTCCACTCCTTCTCAGAAGCATCAGGCTCTCTAACATCTCAACACTGATGTTCATAAGAGGCAGCCTGGGTAGCAGGAGGTAACCTGCCAAGATCTGTGACTATTTTATATTCCCTTTCAGTGGGCTTATTGAAGAAGTTGCTGATGCAGCAACTGGGCATGTCCGAACAGAAATCCCTTGAAGACTGGCAGCATTTTTCCAGACATAGGACAGTTTCCCAGGGGACCCAAGTGGGGACTGGTGTCCAACGAGGACTGCAACACTCAGACAGTGACAAGACGTCCCTGCCTGGGACTAGAAGGACACTCTCTGGCATGGGCACAAGTAATTTTGGACCTTATTGTGGTCACCGGACTTCAGGCGAATTTGTGCAGCTAGGGGACACCACGTCAAGTAGCAGTCAATTAACGGACCCCTTGAGCACAAACCCAGACACCCCAACTGCTGAGCTGGAAGGGGTAGGCACTGAGGATTTGGGAGAACACTTTTTTGATGCTCGTGAAGCCCACAGTGATGAGAACCAATCAGAAGGTGAAGTAGCAGAAAGGAAAGAGGTAGAAGAGGTGCAGTTGCGGATCTCAGGTGAGTAATACCCACAAATGCATAGGACTGCAATGAAATATTGCTACAACTGAGTAGAGCTCCAAAACATCCTGGTTCTAATGGCATATATAAGGCTTCTTTTGAGGCATAGCTTAGCCCCAGCACTCGCTCTTTATGCCATAATATAGACCTGAAGCATGTTCAGTGATAGTAAAGAGTATGTGCTGTTGTACTTCTGTGGCTCCCGGAGAACATTCCAAACCTTGGAGATACCACTTCTCCTGGACAGCAGGCAAGGTCCAGTCATGTAGATCTTCTCCAGAAGTTGGGGCTATCCCTGCCCCCCCCCCCCCCATGGTTCTGCCTAGAGGCAGCAAAACAGGACTTTTAGTGAGACTTTTTCCAATCTTAAAAATAAAAGGATTTTTTTTATCAAATCTTCCCCGTCATCTGACATCCTAGATAGGGACAAGGAATGAAACTTTTGTGTGGAGAGGACTTTTTTTTATGGGTGGTTCAGTCTGGTTGTATCTCCCCATCCTACCTCCACCCATATTCCAGTGTGGATGCACAATGCAGCTGGGACTTAGCTTTCTATCCTCAGTGCTCATTACCCACCCCACCAGGGCCAGGTCAGTTGCCACATCACAGATATGACATGTGCTTCTGAGAAACAACGTCTTGTCCCTCTACATCTTTCCAAAGGTGCATACTTGCCACCTGTATCCAGTGCTGTTGCACCTCTCCTACACACACGCGCGCGCGCACACACACACAGAGGGACAGGCAGGGATAAAGTGTGGCAGGAACTAGGCCACATCAGCTCCAACTAGGAGGATGAGAATAGAGGTGGAGGTCACTGGACCCACCAACTCTTTTTGGCACTGGCAAGTGCAGCAGGAAGAACAATTGGAGAGGGTGATTCTGGAACTACCGTTGGCTACCAGGTCTGAATAGAGATCAGGCCTAGCCTGAGTTTCTCCAGTGTGTCAGGAGTGCGATTTCACAGGAGGTTGAGGGGGTAATTACCTGGGCAGTAGGCAGCAGAACCATTACTGCTTTACATCTTGAGTCCCACAAGGGCAAGAAAGAGGCACCGTTGCTACTCAAGGAGCAGATCTAATAATAAAAGACATAAATGTGGATGCTTTTCCCAAACCAAACCGTCTTCATCTAGGGAATCTTCCTCTCTGGACGACTCCTGTTTTTACCAAAGTGGCCACAGCCACACTTTCAAGAGAGGATCAAAGGAGACTGTAGAAAAAGGAAGGGAGGAAGGGAAGGGGGGCAGAGGCAGTGCCTAATTTTGACCTTTGCTAGAGCAAAAAAGGGAATCTTGGGAGGGACCAGGAAAGATAAGATAAGAAAGGGACAACCTCAGGGAAGCATGCTGGGGTCCTCTCTAGCCAGGTCAAATGCTTCTGGGGGTTCTTCTTTTAAAAATATATTTTTATTTATTTTATTTTTATAAATGAAATAAACAATACCAAAATTACCAACAACCTAATCAATACTTCAAATTCCCAACAGTACAATATTCTGATGAGGACACCACAATAACAGAGAGAAGAAAAAAGAGGAAAAAAAGGGAGGAGGAAAGGAAGTGAAGAAAAAATAAAAATTCCCTTCCCTAGGCTTCCCCTCCCCCTCTCCCTCCCCCTTAAAGAATTGAGTTTAAACTCCAACACCCCCCGGCCTCCAATGCCATTCTATTTTAAAAACTATATCTATAACCTTAACAATCTTACAGTTTAATAAACAACCTTACATTTCTATATCATATCATCAATCTTATATCAAAGAAACAGGTCTACAGTTCATTCCCAAAAGCCTATATTATTAGTAGTAGTAATAATAATAATAAAATATATAGTATTATATAATAATAAAACTTAATATAAACCTTCAACCATCAGTAATATATTTTATACTAGATATATCATCTATTTTAAAATAAAAATATAAAGAAAAGCAAAAAAAAAAAAGATGAAAGAGAGTAAACCAATATAAATATAATCATTTATCTTCTGAATCAGCCTGGATCATGTAGACTAAACACAAACAATTAACAAAGCTTGTTTAAAGATTCCAGTTCATGGGGTTGTAACAGAATTCTCATGCGTTTTTACGTTAAGCCATGCCTCCGCCATTTCATGATTTAGAAACTTTTATCTGACCCTCAGACACAATACAAAGTGTAGCAGGATATTTTAAGTACTATGGTAAGTTCATTTGTTTTGCCATATTCTTTGCTTTAATAAATTGCCTTCTTTTATTCGCCACCTTTTTGATGTAGTCTGGAAATACCTTGTTTCCAGGAAAGGCTTCCAGCCTCCCTTGCCAAACTCAGGATATAATTCTTTGTGGAGACTTTTGCAAATTGAGCTATGATCGTGTAATCAATCCCTTTAACATTTGGCACATGAAATGCCTGCTCAATATCAAGTAAATAGTCAGATGGAATAGGGAGGATCTCATGCAAAAGTTTATCCACAAAAATAGGCAATTTTACATCATTAGGCAGATTTTTAATCCCAATAATACGTACATTGGATCTTTTCTTGAAGGCCTCCAGTTGAGAGATTCTATCAGAGATATTTTTAAAATAAATTTGTGTCTTAGTTTCATTTCCTGCCACTCGGTATTCAAGCTCATTAATTTTCGCATCCATTTTTTGCTGTGCCGTATTAATTAAATCTACAGCTCCTTGCAGGGTGGTGATGGAATTTTGGATTAAATCCAGCCTTTTGACTTGTTCCGTAAATTGCGAAGATAAGGTCTTTATCAGTGTAAATAATTCCCCTATATCTTCTGTTTTCGACACTTTTGACACAGAGGATGTGGGGGGAGTAGATGCCAGCTCCTTTCTTCTCAGCGCAGACATGTTTCTCTCAAACAGATCTTACAGGTCCTCAGATGTTCTCAAATATTGTTAACGTTTCTTAAATCATCCCTCAGAGGTTGTTGATATTTCTTAAAGCATATATTATTATGTAACACGTCAACCCTGTTTTCTCTTATAAAATAGGAGTCTCAGTACAGCTTTTTGCATTGGTAAAGCTCTGGGAAGATAATCCTGGAATCCAGCCCTCCCACTATCTCGTAGGGGTTACTTTTCTCCAAGATGTTGTCCAGGGCTACTGCCTTGCCCCCCCGCTTCAATTCCAGGGGGAGATGAAAAGGTTTCTCAACCTTTTAAAAAGCTATTTGAGAAAGCTCCCACAGAGACCTGTGGGAAGCTGCCAGAGCGACATCGGTCCCAGCCAGAAGTCCGCTTCTGTGGGTTCTGACACGGGAAGATGGGGTGTTATCAGAGAGGGACCTGGATGTATCCTCTGTTGCTCAGGATCCCCCTTTTTCCTTTTGATTCCCCCCCCCCCTTGGCAAGAGCTGCACACACACACACCACAGCTTACAGAAGATGAGCCTGTGGCTGAAGGTTCAGTTCCCCCTCCCCTTCCCCACTTTCCAAGGTTGCAAAGTCTGTCTTCCCTCAAGGGGCGCCAAAGCTACTAATGGTTCCTTTCCCTGGATTCTTTGACAGGATGCACAAAGCTAAATGGAGTAATCCAGCGAAGGGGAAATCCCCTTTCCACCTGGCAAGCAAGCCTTACTCTCTAATGAGATTGTAGACTTCTTGAAATCTCAGTGGTTGGTGCCTCAGTGGCAACCTTGAATTCTGTCACAGGATGGAGGGGGATGGGGCAAAGATCTATGTAATGAGAGAGTGGAGGCAGCCTTCTGCAGGGGATTCAAAGCATCAGCAACAGCTTTCTATGGTTCAGTCAACAATTCCATCTTTGCCAGAGCACGACACCTGTAGTCTGAAGAGCTAGCTGGAACAGAAAAGGCTACATAAGACAGGCTGAGAAGGATTGCAATGTCTGCAGCCTTGATGGCCAGTTCCCCCTTTGATGCAGTTCAGTTAGATCTAGACTATAACTGCCAGCACAGTTGCTAGCTGAAACATCTCATTGAGGAACTATGAAGTAGATTGAGATTCACAAGCCAGGTTGACTGGCTCAGCCTTCCCTGGCACAGAATTGTTTGGAGAGTCCCTAGAACCAATTCTTACTGAGAATAAAGATAAAAAGGAAAGCTTTACCTGCCACTAAGAAAGATGAGTGGATGTCTGAGCTGCTCAAACATTGCAGCCACGTCCACCAGGGCGATAGAAGTCTAAGTGGCACTGTTGCAAAGGATTTGCCCAATGCTCTGGTCAAGCATCCTCTGGGCTAAACTCTTCCATTGCTTACTTGAAGGGGCCAAAGAAGCAGTTGTCTTCCTGATGCCAGTCTTCCTCTGACTGCCATAGGCAGTTGTCTCCTCAACTTCATACCCATCTGGCTACATACAATGTCAGATGCGAGAGTTTGGGAGATGGCTAAAAACCCAGGAACAAATTCTTAGCATCACCAAAGTCAAGGGATACCTTGGAACATCTACTAGTAATGGAGGTGATTAAACACTTCCTTGAAATGCTAGCCATAGAACTAGTTTTCCAGGGTCAGAAGCACTCAAGCATCTGTATTTTGGTTTTGTTTTCTTAGTTCCCAGAGGGAGCAGGAACATAAGGGGGATGCTTGACTTGAAATGACAGCATAGTTCAATATTCCATCCTCAGCCAAGGCTTTTCCACCTGACAGTATAGAGTCTGAGATGCAACAGCTGAGTCAACTTGGTTACTCAGAGGAGGTTCTCTCCACAGTTTGGTCCTTGAGACCAGAGGCGAGCACAAGGTAGATAAGGATCTACTGACAGATCTCATGACTAGGGGTTTCTGACTCCCAATAGCTTAAAAATTGCAGTAAAAAAACCCACCCTTCTGCCATGACTGACGTTGCACTAATCACTTCTTTCTCAGCCTCAGAGTTACCTGTAAAATACGACTGTCATTTGGTGGCCTTTAACCAGGTTGTCACACAGGTCTGCTGTCCAGTTTTAGAGTTCAGTATTAGAATCCCTGGTCTGTCGTAACTCAGGTGTAGATTTTTATGGAGGCTCATGGTGTATGAGTGTGCTTGCAGCAGATAATTGGCTCCACACCCTGAGTCACCATTTTGAATCTGGTTCCATCCCTCTCAGCCATTATTTTGCACTTGTCTCTAGTTGGTGGATTTCTGGGTTCTAGTAAAGAAAGTAGATTCCACAAGCCTGAAGTCTGTATTCCCTTGCTGTAGACAGGACTCCACAAATAAGATTTATGGGACCACCAGAAGGCATATATTTCCAGGTGTAAAAGCCCAGGAAGGGTCCTGGGAGTACATACACGGGGCTCTACCTGCAGGCCCGAAATTATAAGGGCCTGAGCACTAGCACTCTCAGTCACCAAGTGGCAGCTCTAAAGAGCATCTTAGGATGTCGGGGGGAAGGGACCCATGGTAAGTCACCCACAGGTACAAAGAGGGGTGGTTTTTCCCAACCATCCTATAGTGGAACCTTAAATGGATATTTAAAGTACTCATGGGTGAACCGTCCAGAGAGCTTCGGCTATAGGACATTACATAAAAATAATAAATGAAATTAAATAAATGAAATGGGTGCTCTGTTGAATCCACTAGCCACATCTTCTCTTAGACTTCTCATTCAGCAATCTTTTTGGTTGCTGTTGCTTCAACCAGGTACATTTCTGATCCTCTGATCCACAGCTGTGTATTTTTCACCAAGATAAAATGGTTGTTTGTTTTGTTTCATGACAAATCATTGGAAACGAAGGTGTCTGTCTTCACTGTATCTTTCTAGGTTGGAGAATATATAGCTTTGGTTTATCAGTCACTTTGCTTTATCAGTCCTAATGCATCACTAAACACATGCGTTCGGGGGTGGGGTGGGGAGGCAGTCACCTCAGCAGCCTTCAGAGGCAGTGCGTCCATGGAAGAATTGTGTAAAGTGGCTACATGGCTGCTTCTACATACCATCACAAAGCACTATGAAATTGATTTGTTCTCATTTGTAGAACTTGCCTTCGGCAGGGTGGTTCTGCTAAAGGTTTATATTCACTAATCCTGGTCCATTTGGAGACCTGCTCTGACATAGTACTACTCTTATACATCCCAAAAGTCTGAAATGCCCTCTGGGAGCCAGAGGATAAAGGGAAACTTCCTTGCTGTGGATTCTTGTTCTCTGTGTCTCCTGGAAGGCATTGCACTCTCTGCTAAGTACTCAAGTAGACCATGATTTGTTTTCCTCAGGTTTATGCCATGCTGTATCTGTGGGGCAGGTAGGCAGGGATTTCTGGTTGAGTTCCTTTCTGACCTAGTTGTTGCCTGTTTGCGTCTCTGTTGGCAACAGTGTGTGTGTGTTTTTATGGTTGCTTCCACTGGAGTTGGCACCTGTTACACTTTAAGTTACATTTGTTAAGGTTTTGGGGGTTGCTTTTTGCTCCTCTAGTGTGGCCTGGGAGGACAGGTCAGCTTTGTCTCTTTGAGAAGAACTACATGATTGGGCCCTGCCTGCTGTCCCGGGGAGGTGCTATTCTGAAGCTCAGGGAGAAGCAGAACAGTAAGAAAACTTGCCTATCTCACCAGTGGGAAACTATAGGCAACTGGGATTAGGACGAAGAGCCTTTGGGCTTGAGCCCAAACATCATGCCATTAAGTACTGAATACATCTGAACATTTTGAGAAAGATTACATGGGTTTCACACTTGCATGGCACATACAGTCATGAGGGGGAGATGCCTACAGTCCTTGCACCTAAGCTGCTGCCTTAAGTGAGGTGCTCTTATATGGGTCCATTAGTGTTGTTCTCTTCACAGGAAATTATTTGATCCTTGACGAATATGGCACAGTACAGGAAAGCTCTACTGATGAGGAGGTAACTTCGCTGGTTCTACAATGCACTGCAGGCAATAGCGCAATGGACTCTGCCCACCAACAGCCAACCTTGCTACAGGATGCCCAGACAGACAGAGCAAGCTTGCCATTTGCAGAGGAATTAATGGCCTCCCACTGGGAAGCTGCTAAGGAACCCTGCTCAGATGTACTAAGGCCTCCCTTCTCTGTAGAGTCACGTACCCTGATAATGCATTACATCCAGAAGATAGAGACCAACCTTGAACACTTAAAGGTACAGTGTGTGCTTGTGGAAATTGTGTGGATTCCCTTTGGACCGTGTTTCTTTTTCTTTAACAGTTGTGTAGAGGGTGAGGAATTGGGAATTAAGAAGCTTGCTGGGAACAAGGTGTGCTGAGAATGCATGTGTGTGTGGCTGCCCCAGCTAAGAGCCATTTTTCTTTTTCCAAAAGAGCTGTCTTTAAAATAAATGTAGCTTAAAATTTTCATGGTAGGTTTTCAAACTGGTGGTGGGTTTTGTGCCATAAATTCCAAGACAAGGAGAAGCAGATGCTCTGTAGAATATGTAACTATGTGTGTGCCTCTACACATTGGATTGCTCAGGATTTAAAGGTTCACTCCAGAGGCAAAGAGAAGAAAAGTGAAAACCTTGGAGTAGCACTGGAGAAAGAGAAGCTTTCATTTTGTGGAGAATGTGAATGAATGCCAAGAATAATTCTAAGATCAAGTACTGCTGTATTATAATGGGTCACTAAAAAGCCTAGGTGCCTTTTTGTGTGTGTTTTTTGGAGTGGGGAATCTAAAAGCTGAAATCAGTCTGGGTTTACTGAAACTAGGGTGCCAAAAGTCCTTAAGGCCACCATTTAAGGCATGGACCTGTCTGGATCAAAGAGGCTTGAAGAGAGAAGGGTCAATGTTTTGTTTAGGGGAGAATCTAAATTTAAAATTGACAAGTCGGGGATTCAGCCACAGTGCGACCAAAGGTAAGTACAGGAGTCAAAGTAGGGGGAAAGATTTGAGGAGAACACAGTGCTTTGGGAGGACAGCAACAGGACTAGGGACATGGTATTGAAGATAGTCTAGTGGCCCTTGTAGCCAACTGGATCCCTCTTGTTGAAATTCTGTAACAGTCCTGAGAAACCAAAGAGCGTTGAGCAGCATGTGCCAACCAAATATGAGGCACATAGCAAGAGTTTTAAGGAGTTATTCTTTGCATCCCAGATGGTGGGCAGCTTTCATTGCCTCTTTTCATCATGGCACTAACCTTGCATCCCCACTGAATAAGCCTGATAAAGACTAAACATTACGAGATACAGTCCGGTGGTGAAAAAAAAATTACCCTTGGCTTCATCAGACTAGAGTTGGGCTTCCTGCTGTGTCACAGATCAATATAAGAAAGCCATTCATTCGTTGCACTTTCTAGACACAGAGCTCACAGACTGCTAAGGGTGCAGTTTGTGTGGATAAGATGTGACTGTTCGAGGAACTTGAGATGGGCCCTGACCCATAAAAATGCAACATGGGATTTAGCCCATAGTCATCCTGTGTCTCTTCTGGAAAACAGGCTTGATAACTTTTGGCCTGCAAGATGCTGGAAAGTTCAGGGTCTTGTGATCATGGTAATGGCTGTATGACAATTGCTTAAGAAAGACGCATGAAAGACTGACAGGCCAGTGCAAATGGGTGCTAAATGGGGAACAGGGGGAATATTCCTGTAGTGCAGAAGTGATGTTCCTCTGTTCTGAGGCTTTGCTCTTCTGACCTTGAAAGGCTGCTGTATCAGATGCTGCCAAACCTGCAAGATCGTTGCCATACCCAGAGAGACATATTGATTATTAATAGCTGAAAGGAACTGTAAATGTTTTCCCCTCAGCACTGCAGTTCCCAGTGATAGTTTGAGAATGGAGCACTGAGATTGTTTCAGAGCTTGGCCAGCCACAGTTCCAGTGAGTTTACGTTAACTGTTTCTCTGTAAATGGGCCACAGATCAAACAAGTGTGATGGGTTGTACCTTTCAGGAAGTGGAGGAGAACTACACTACTCTTCTTCAACAAAGGCTGGCTGGATCAGTCCCCACAGATGAGCACTCAGGTATGCCTTCCCCACTCCCCATGGCACCTTCTAAACAGTCATGTGATGTGTTAATAATCACTGGGCCTTGGCTCCATGTGAAGCTAGTTGTTAATCTTTCTAGCCAAAGTCTCCAGAGCTTTCATTACAGCTCCAGGTTTTTTGAAAGAAGCTGCTGGCTGCAAAACCACTGTAAATCGATGCTTAGGTTCGCTGACAGTGTGTTCCTTCCTTTGAGTGAATCGTGTGGCATAGGAGATGCTCCTCTTTGCTCAGCACTCGCCCTTTGATAATGCATGCAAGCATATCTGTCTAAATGGGGTGATGGTTCTAATGAGCCAACAGAAGATCAGCCAAGAACTGTTCCAAAGTTATGTTTCCATGTTTAGATTTTATAGATGAGTGCAGAAGCTGACACATGAGTTACTTTGGTTGTATACTTGCAATAGAAACAACTGTGGAAATCTTGGTGCAGCTTGGTAGGAGCACATCCCCTAATGCCATTCAACTATGTTACATCTCTGAACTCTCCTATGAGTAGGGTATGTGGGCCTTGGCTCTTTTTACAGTACTCTTCTCCGCATCTTTCTCATTTTGCCCTCAGATAAAAGTTAGTCATGCTTCCTGTAAGTGTCTGAAGACTGGATGGAAGCACCAGCCTTACATCAGCACCTGCTGGCTTCTGCCTGGACTTTTGTGGCACAAGGCCTCTTTCCGTGGACCATCCAAGTGCTAAAGGTGTTCCAGCAGTGTGGAGGGGTGGGCAGTTTCCTTTTCAGCTTCTGCACTAGCTCATCAGGGAGAGGTGGTGATTTTGTTTGCCTCCTCTTTCTACCTGAAATTCTTTTTGATTCCGAACAGAGGAAAAAGAGGAACAGAAAGAAGAAACCAAATGTATAAAGCTTTGGGTGTAGGATATAAAAATGTATTTAGACATAAAAAATCAATGTATTTATTTGACTTCATTCCGTGTACTGAAAGCACACTTTAATTTGTATTTTATTTTGCTAAAAAAAAAAAAAAAAAAAAGGATCGTGCCAGTGTGTGGGTCACCAGCGCTTCTCTGCTCCTGAGCCCTCATTCAGAACGGAAGGGCATGTCAGGGTGAGCACATCTTGGTTTTTCGCTGGATTGGATTCTGCCAGCAACTTGTTCACCTCTCAAAAGAGCTACCCATTGAACAGAATACATCCAGCAGTATGTGGACGGGCCTTCCTCTCGTGCAATGGCAACGCTCCATGCACTGTGTAGCCAAGGCACTTGAAAGTTGGCAAACTAGTTCCCCTTTGAGATCTCCTTCACTGACATATGGGTGTTAGATAAGGAGAGGAAAGAGGTGGGATTTTTCATTCTTCCCCCAACTCTGGTTTGAGCTTGAGCTTGACTTCCCTTTAAAAGAAGCAACTTTTCATGCACGTCTTGGGAGAGGTGGGGGAACCCTTTTCCGGCAATCATGTCAGAAGTATTTTAGAACCACAGTGTGTCTGCTGATTCACTCCTGGTGTGAACAGTAGGTGCCACTCAAGTTAGCCACAGCTACTTCTGAACATAGGGCCAGGAATCTTCAGTAGCTAGAGGAATGCCTTGCTGACCATTGTGTGGGTGTGTGAGGAGGGGAACAAGGTTTGGTTTGGGGTGATGTTGTTTTGCACTGTTTGTGCCAAAGTGCTCTGAAATCACGTTGGTAGCTCAGAAACATCCAAGGTAGAAAAAACAGAATAGCTGGGAGCAAGTTCTGTAGTATTTTCCTAACTGAATTCTGACACCCTGGTGTTTCAAAACTGAATCCTGTCTGAGCGTGGAAATTGAAACCTCACAGCACAGATATAAAAACACTGGATGCTCCAGACTGGCTACCAGAATTGGTACTAGGGCAAGTGTCACCTCCATGAGACCGACAGTTCAAGATGCAACTTCCCATTTTGGAACACTCATTGCAAGTGGCTGTTGGACACTGCTGATGCCTTTTTTTTTTTTTTTGCACCAAGCATCCAAATCTTGGGCTGCCTTTTTTGCTTTTTGTCTCGACCAGCCAGATCTAAAAGTGCCAAACCCTAAAAAAAATCCCCATTGTTTTGTTTGTTAACGTGCTGTATGCGCTGCGAAGTGTGGAGAACCTTTCTCTTTTTTCCTCTTCCAGCGTGAAGGTCATGCTGCTGTCTCCATTAACACGCAAACATTTTCCCTGTAGCCGTAATGGCCCAGAATAAAAATGGTTGTTTCTCAGTCATGCAAAACACAAACCTCTCTTTCCCCTTGCAGGAAGAAAGCAGTACTAGAATGGATAGGCTGAGCAGGGTTTTTTTTTTTTTTTTTTATCTCCTCCGCAACCTTTCAAATCCATGAACTGATGTATATTGAGATTGAGAGAGATTTTCCAGAAGCCAGATGTGTAGGCCTCCATCCTTCAGTGGCAGGAAGTTCCCCAAAGCCTTCCATACCTGCACAAATTCCTGTTATCAGTGCCAATTTGAGCACGGCGAGATTCTGCTAGTTCTCCTTTCTAAACATTTTCAAGTAATGAACCCCAAAATTTCAGCTGTTTTCTGCATGAAACTTCTTTTGCCATCTCTTGGCATTGGGAAAGACTGTGCCTGAGTTGGTAAGATAAACATGAGCTTTAGTGTCCTTTTCTTATTTTTGGTAGCATTTTTCTGGCCTCCTAACTGATGTCATGCTAGCTGAATTTTACTTTCCTTTACCATAACCATAGGTATGCATGTCTGGAGCTATCAGAAACCACACTCACATCTTGGATCTCCCTCTACCATGACTACCTTGTAAGTAGTCGGGAGGCTTGATTTCCTTTGCAGATCGTTGCTGCCAGTCTCTTTGCTGCTTTGGGGAGCAAGAGTCCCAAGACCCTCATCTGCTGTAGTACCTCCACTACAAATTTCACTATGGAACAGCAGAGGGCGCAAAGAGAGGTGTTGCTTCAGCATCCTTAAAAGATGTCTGGGGGTCAGGTTGCCGACATCCTTTGTGAGGATCAGCCTCAAAAAGCAGGGCAGCAGAATGCAGAATGTCAGAAGGCTTTTTGGTCCTCTAAAGTGGGCATAACCACCTTTTTTTTTCTTCTGGGAAGTGAAATGAGTGCTGTGCTCTTGTCCTGTTGGTGGATTTGTTTTGTTTTGTGTGTTTTTCAGGCTTGTCTATGCCATATATTATGCAATCTCCTGTTAAGGGCATTATTCTGCTATAAGAAAGAGTAGGTGGTGAGAAATAGGGATCGTCAGGTGCTCCCAACACCATAACCTGAAATCACTGGGGATGTCTTAACTCCCTAGTGCATCTACTGTACAACAGGCCCCAGACACAGATCCATTTTTGTGAAGAGGGTCAACACTAAAATGCACTTTGTGGGGTTCCCATTGGTTTTTTTTTTTTTTTTAAGGTACTAGAATAGCCATGAGGAATTCCAGCCAAAGAGACCTTTCCTGTCCTTCACTACTGGCTGTGAACATTCCCTTCTTTGGACTGGACAGTAGGATGGAGCAGTTTTTCCTCTCCCTCTCCCTTCATCTCTAGCTGAAAATATAAGTAATGAAAGACTTTATTGACAGGAGAATATCAGGATGTTTTTGCTACAGTATTACTTAGGAAATCTTAGTTTGTTCTTAATCTGGATTTGTGGAACCAGTTTATTGGGGGTGGGGTTCAAAAGGCAAGTCCTGAATCCCAGATGATAGCTTCCTTTGCAGCCCACTTGTTTGTCTTTTTAGCTTACACATGAGGCACAATGAGTTGGTGGAATACTGAGGGTGGTAGAGAAGACTCTTGGTAGGGTTTTTTTTTTTTGCCTCACGATTGTTTGGGACCACAAGCAAAGAAACATTAGACAAAGGTTGTGATTTTCTTCAAATGCAACTCCATTTTTAATGAGAACGTAAGGGCCAAAGCAACCTTTCTCTGTTTGCAGCTCTGTTGCTTTTATCTGCAAATGATTCATTCACTCTCACTTTAACTAAATCAGTTCTTAACAGCCTCATCTCAGGGCTTGCCAGACTGCAAGTGGAGGGTGAGTGAGGTTGATCATGTTTTGGAATGCTTTTTTTCCACCAAGGCTCTGCCCAGGCCTGCACCTTGCTGAGATAGCTTTGTGCTTGTGCAAATGCAATTTTGTGTTTTACACAGGGCCATTCAAAAATATGATCCCCACCCTGCCCTACCTTGTGGTTCACTTGTAATGGTACAGGCTATTCCACCATTTCAGGACTCTACCACTTCAACCTCACCATGCTTTACTGCATGTGTGGATCAGACCTTGCCTTTGAAACACAGTAGCAAGAGGAGTGGTGAGGAATAGTACTTAAGTTTTCTGATCATAGTTTTTGGCATAACAATCACGGGCCAATTGCCTGTTTTGATTATACCACCCACTGCTAATCTTCCCTTCCCAATTCGCCATTTGAACTAGCAGAGAATGAGGTTGGGGTGTGTGTGTTTCCACACAGGTCCCATGTTACTTGTGAAAGTTGGGTATACTGGATTGGTATGCCAAGCTCCTGGGAAAAAGCACTGGTTGCTCCCACGGCAGCCTTCCCTAATCTGGTGCCTTCCAGATGTGTGGTGTTACAACTCCCATAATCTGACAGTGATTTATTCTGGCTGGGATTATGAAAATTGTAGTCCAGCACATCTGGAAGGTGCCAAGTTGAGGAAGACTGTCCCAAGGAAAGAGGATCAACAACCAAAGTTTGAAAAGAACTAGCTCAGAGGTCCTCTACATCTTCCGCTGTGCCCTGCTTCCATAAGAGTAAGTGTTCCAACATCTTAGAAAGTTATTCCCCTTTTTGGTAGAAGTTGTCGGTGTTTTCTTGTTTTTTTTTCCCCATCTGGATTCTCAATACAGCTTGAAAGGCATATTTGATGGGTGAATTTGACTCCTCTCTGCCCCATTCCAAAAAGATCCTTTGCTCCCCTTTCTGCCTCCTCCCAATGTGCCAACTGATAAGCAAATGTTCGCCAAAAGGGATACTGCAGCCAGGACAATATTGACTCTTCTTTTTTAAAAATAAATTGTTTGAAACTCTCTAACTACTAGAAATGTATTTTATTTGCTCACCATACGATTTACTTCTTTTAACAGATTTTTTACTTTTAAGGAAAACAAAAACAGCTCCGTCTGGAAATATTCTTTGAAAAGCAAAAGGCAAAAAATGCCTTCATATTAATTATCTTGTATTTTTAACTGATCATGTTTGAATGTCTAAGAAAAAAAGAATTTATTGTTCTAATTATCCAGATGTATGTATGTTTGTAAAATAGCTCTTATTAATTAGTTGATAAGGTTGTATGTTTTTGGAACAAATTACTGGTCATTTAAAAAAAAAAACATTTTGTTCGGGGGTGGGGGGTTGGAATCTGGGAAATAGAAAATTAAAGCATTCAAATATCAGTAAATAAGCTTAACGGAACCAACTGTTTGTGGTGTTTTTTAAGTTGCCTGGAATTTGGCAGCACAAGCTGTTGTGTGGGGAGGACCTCGACAGGCAGATGAACCTGTCTGATCTTCAGATCCAACAGCTGACCTCAGATTAGATCTTTCCTCCCAGAGCTGATGCTGTACTTAATACATGGAGTCCATGTAGCTGGCATATGGAAGGCCTCAGGTTGAGTTCCCTTCATCTCCATTTAAAAGGATCTCGTATAGCTGGTCTGGAGAGTTGTCAGCCTGAATCCGTTGAGAGCTGTTGCCAGTCCCAATAACTGGGCTAGATGGATCAGTGGTTTGACTCGTGGCAGCTCTGGGCTGAAGAGGGCCCCTGTCTGGCCCCCGTGGCAAATTGGGCATGAGGTATAATCTCCTGTTCGTCAGGGTTCAATATATCCTGGGGTTCTGTAGGGTTCAGCTAACATTAGCAAAACGGAAAAAACACACACACACCGTCCTAACTTGTCTCTCTTCTCAGTCTCTTTTCTCTTCTTCTTCCCTCCTGCAAATCGGAAGACTCCTGCCAGTTTCTTGATGTTCAGTGTTGATCCTTGAAACTGGAAAGGTTCAGAGCAGACCTAAAACAATCCTGTATGATTTTATTCTGCTAATGAACATGCGTATTTTCTCCATCTGTTATAACCATTCTCAGAATTACTTCATTAACATATACCAGTAGATGCTCAACAGGATTTTAAACACCTATTTATTTTTCTGCCCAAAGGAATAAAACAAGAAACAGGTCGATGAAAAGCCATGTTTTATTCTGTCTGTCTCTGTATTTTTAAACATAAGCAAGGAGGCTTACAGCATCAAAAATGTAAAGCCATCCAACAAAAAACCATACTGTAGTTAAGAAATGAAAAGGGACACAAACAGGTTTGGCAGTGAGTGTCAGCTCAACTAGGAGTTCCAGCAACCCTTTGTTTGTGAGTTTGCTGGCATCATGCACATGGTTTCATACATCCATTTATCACTGCCAGACGTTACATTTTTAGGGAAGAGGCTTCTGGAGCCAAATACAGCAAATAAGACAACATATGATGCCTGGCACAGAAACCCGAGTGCAGATGCTGGTCATTAAAAATGTGGCACTTTACTCAATAGGATTTGAACTTATTCATAGCAGAGGAAGATGGGGGAAACAATTAAAATATGCAACAATAAGCAGAAATGAAAAATTCAAAGCTGATAAGCACTCCAGCCAGCTTTCTGTTATGCTGTTATTCACTGTAGGCATTTCCATTAGGGTTTTTACACCCTCATCTTGAAACAAGAAAAGAATAATCCCTGCCTGAAGTTAGGGTGTAGTTGGGTAAATAGTTGGAAACACATCTTTTTTCCGTGATATGTGACAGCTATGACTGATATGCACAAGCTGGATTCACCTATTTTATTGATGGTAAGTGTAATTGCCCGTCCCTGCATGGAGCCCTTTTTCCTTCTCCTCTTTGGCAGAGGGTGGTTTAAGTTCCTGCCCTGTTTATCTTTCCCCCACAGTTCTGAACATGGGACTTGGGCCAAGTTGTATGTTTCCATCCAGCTGATTCCTTGCCAATAACACCTGAATCTCTGGGACTGTCAAAGCATGCATAATCTTTCTATCTGTCCCCTCCTTGCAATGTTCATATAAAACTGTGCAATTTACTTTTGTTGTAATTGCTAATTTGAGTTCTGCTGTACTTTCCTAGTAATTTTTTTTCTATTACCTTGAACACTGCATGTTGTGTTTTTCTCCTGGCTACGTGGGTGATAAAGATATTTTACCCAGGACAAACTCATCCAAGTGCTGTCTTCCAGATTTCCCTGAAGCCAGTCCTCCTGACCCAAGACGGGCGGATGGCTTCAGACAAACCATTCATGTGGTGGTCATCTCATCACAGGGAGAACTTTCTTCTTTGATGAGCTTCCACCAGGCTTTAAAAACCTGGCTGTGCAGGTGGGCATTTGGGGTGGGGTGGGTTTTTTTAGAACAGTGTTGTCTTGTTACATGTTTTTTTGTTCAGTTGATTATGTAAATTTATTATTAGTATTGTATGCCACCTAGAGTGGCTGGGTAGCTGGCCAGATGGGAGGCTAATAAATCAAATAAATACTACCCTCCACTCTCCAGTGGTTCCAGAGTGGGTCAGTCTTTACATTGGGCAGTAAGTTTACAGAAAGGGCTTCTAGCAAGGGCAACGCCATGGGGGAGATCCTGCTTTGTATCTCGTTCATACGTGCCATGCAACTTTATGTGGGTTCCAGGGTTTCTACCTCCATGGTGGTTAATAGTATAAGATTGCATTAGTCTATCTTATCCATCCCAGGGTAATTTCCCATTGAAAGGTGCTACGGTTCATTCCTTGAGAGATTCTGCTATTTTCGCACCTTATAGGGCAGGGATAGGCAGTATGGCACCCACGGGCACCAATATACCCCCAGTCACCTTTCATGGTGCCTTCCAAGGTGCCTTACCGCTCCCACTTATTTTTTTTAAAAAAATGAACACATTTTCTTACCAGCAGCTGGATTGCTGTGAAATAGGTTTCTGTTGGTGCTGAAAGCTGTGGGTTCAAAGTTGTGTGTGTGTGTGTGTGTGTGTGTGTGTGCTGGGGCTCAGACTTCACCTCTGTCTTGTACTCAGTCTTTTGAGCAGGTTATTTGTCCTTTACCATGCCTCCCATGGCAGCCATTTTGTGGTAGTGCCCAGGACAGTTTCTCAACTTACCAAATGTGCCCAGGGTCCAAAAAGATTGCCTACCCTTGTTACAGATTTCTTTTGATTGTTAGTGTGTAGAGCAGCGATCTGAAGATCTGTTCATACATTATTCATTAGGCGCTATTGCATCAATAAAGTTGCTTTCTCATGCAGCCTTTCATCAATATGTCCTCCAGACGGTTGGAGTTTAGCACATGAGAGAATATAATTCTGTGCTGGGGATGAACTGCTTTTCTTCCTATATCCCAAAAGTAAAGACTGCCCCTATCCTGGAACTGCTGGAAAAAGGAACATTTGAACTTGCCCTGTTACTGTTTTTGGGGGTTATGGGGTGGAACAGTCTTCTTACCCATAATGAGAGAGAGAGAGAACAAACCTGACCATCAGAGGTAGAAGCATGAGACATTGTCCCCTGATTTGTTCTTTTTGTATCTCTGAAATTATTGTCATCCACTGTAGATGTTCTGAGTCCAGTGGGATCTGTTAATGTTTCGCTTTTCTTCAATGTGTGCCTCTCAGTGCATTGGTACTACTGAAGGTTTGTTTCTTTATGATGATTATTTATATCCAGCCATTCAGGATACAAATAATTCTCTGGCAGCTTACAAGTGACCACAAAAATCAGAAATAAAATCACAATACACATTTTTAAGTGATCAGGATCCTTCTCACAAGGCAGATGGTGATAGATGGCCCTGTTTTGGCGGCAGAGTATGTGTGCATCCAGCTGGAGCAGGCTCCATGGTGGTTTTTGCCTGTGTCAGGGTTCCCCTTACGGCCTGGACCTCCTGAGCAACTCCTTAAGGATCTCTTGCCTGCTTAAGAGTCCTGCCTTCCCTAGTTTACCTTCCCCTTTCCAATACGTTTAGGTTCAGGCTGAAGGTGTAGGGTGATTGATGCTCTAGCCATAGGGTTTAACCACCGTTTACTGGTAAATAACGCAAGCAAACTAGTATTTACACAGTAGAGCTGAATGATATAAAAGACATTAAGAGAAACTAAAACAGGCAAAACACAAGTTCCTTTACCCTAGTTGCATTTAGACTTCTCCAGGCTGCTTCTTCCTGCTCCCTCTTCAGGCTCTGGTCTCCCTGACTCTGCTCTCACTGCCTCTTGCTTGCTTTATATACCCTCCACCCTCAAAACTGAAAGTACTGTTTCAAAACTAAAGAAATGAGTCTTAACTGGGGAAATGAAACTACTACAACTCAGGGATACCCCCTCCCAACAAAAAACAGGCTTGACCTTTTTCCTTGCCTCTGTAAGCCTCGAACCTTCACAGCCTGCCAACCTCCCCTCTCTTTTCTGGGATCCTACCCACAGAGCAGTTGGTGCTAATGGGCCTGTGTGGGCTGAGGAAAGTCCAGACACAGCAGAATCTGATGTGGTATTTGTCTGCCTGCCATCCTCTCTTTGTAATTTTTATATATAGTTTTCACTTCTTGGGGCCAAGGGGCATACTTCCAGGCTCTGGGCATAGTCTGGCCACTGAGGAGAAGTCCCTCCCCTTGGTGTCATTCTTGCAAAAAGCCCTATCTGTCAACCAAGAGGAAATTCTTCCCCAAAGTAAAGACTACTCCACCGCCAAACCCCTGAGAAATCAATTCACTACATAGGCACATAGGAAGCTGCTTTATACTGAGTCACACCATGGGTCCATCTAGCCCAGTATTGTTGTCACTGACTGGCAACAATGGCTCTCCAGGATTTCAGGCAGGATTCTTGGCTAGCTATACCTGGAGATGCTAAGATCAATCCTGGGACTTTTGGCATGCAAAGCAGGTGCTTCATCACTGAGTGGCTGTGTTCATGTAACACCACAAGCCAGAGTACAGGTTGAGTGTGGGTTGTCATTGAACTGTGGGTTGTTGTGTTGTGTGAACCTAGCCATGCTAACAAACCATGGTTTGTTAACCACAAACAACCCATTAAGGAAAACCTGTGGTTTGTCGTTGGGTTGTTTATAGTTAATAAACCATGGTTTATTAGTGTGGAGTTCACACAACACAACAACCTATGTTTCGACAACAACCCACATTCAACCCATACTTAACTCCGTACTCTGGCTTGTTGCGTTTCATGAACCCAGTGCCCTTGCCTGTTTTGAGAATGAAATGGTTAAGTCATCATGCACTTCTAGGACACTTTATTTTTAACATCTCATTCCACTTTAAAAGAAAATAACTTTTAAAAAATGGTGAAGTCCTGTCCACAATTCTATAGAATGACAAACTACTTTTCTCAAATAGTAATGAAGGTTGCTCCGCAATGAAAGCTGGCTGGTGCTTGATAGTGGCTTTTGCCAGCTGCTCTGATGATTTTATTTTACTTTACTAAGTGGATGCATCATCGAAGAAACAGCCCCAGCTTTGAATGTCTCCCAGTTTTTAAAGGCTATTAAATATTTATACAAAGAAAAATGCTCAAATGGATGAAGAATTGGGGCAGGGGGAGGCAGGCATCCAAGCACTCATTTTGATGTTGGCAGACTGGAGGCATCAAAGATGAGTGGAAAAGAGAGGAGATTAGCAGAAGTCACTTGGGCAATGTAGTTGTGCAGATCTTTCGCCTTTGTCAAGCTTCTCCAGTCCTTGAGGGTAACTGGCCCAACCCTGCATCTGCTCCAGCATCCATATCCAGCAGCAGAAGAAAAAGCTTCTACCCAGAGGCAGAGACCGATTACTCTCTTCTTCAGTGAGTCCCTGTGAGTGCTCAAAGTGGAGCTGGAGGCACAATGTTGGTTAGGGCTAAACTACAGGCTACGTTCAATTCCCAGCATGTTGCTAAGGGGTGGGGAACCTCTTTCAGCCCGAGGGCTGAATCCAGTTTTGGAGAAGCTCTTTGGGGATGTGTTCTAGTGGTGGGCAGAGCCAAAGGCAAAAGGAGCGGGGCCAAAAATACAAAAAATACCAGCACATTGTAGCTGAATGCTGTTACTGCCTGTAATTAAGCCTTAGGAGAAGCATCTCAACCTTTTAGAATGGGGAAAAAACTGCACAAAAGCAGAGAAAACATCAGTTCCTTGGGTGAAGGGGGACATGCCCATCTGGAGAAACCCAGCAGGCTGGATTTGGCCTCCAGGCCTGAGATGCCCCACCCCTGGTCTTCCTAATCCTAACTACTTTTTTAAAAACTTTAGGATAAGCATGCAGGTTCTCATCCATGTCAGGACCACTGCAAATGGGGGGGGGTTAAACCTCCCCCCAGGCATTTTTCCCCAAATCCCCCCTACACACATGGGGAGGCTAAATTACCGGGGGGGGGGACTTCCGTTGGGGGGGGATCTATGGAGCAATGGGGTGGGTGGGAAGGTTTCACCCCCCCTAGTTTTGAGTGGTGGTCTCAATCCAGACAGGGCTCCTGTGCGATTACACTTAAATAAAATAAAAAGTGAGGATCAGTGACATACTGCACATTTAAGGCAGGCTCCAGGTTTGATGGGGTCTCCAGGATCTGTGGCACTGTGAGCAGTGAGGAAGTGTCAGGTGGGTTGGTCTGGGAGCCATGATTTAAATTTCCCATAGTGCCTTAGGAGTTCTGTAGTGCCTCCTGGGCCCAGGGCAAGCATGAGAGGTGGGGCTGCATGAAGATGCTACATGCAGTGGTAAATGTGGGAATGCAGGTGTTCACCACGACAGTCCCCATAGCCACGCCCTCAAGGAGAGTCCAAAAACTGCAGGCTGCTGCATTGGTCCCTATCCATAAACCAGTTCTAGGAGTTTCCGTCTGCTGGAAGCAGGTCTTCTGTAAAGCCAATGGGTCTTTATTGTCTACTCAAAACCAAGTCACCTCATAATACTTTGCGTTGCAACAGGGAACAATACCACATTAAAATTAATCTTCCCCAAAACTACTGTGAGGATTGCAGCTAAGCTCAGAGGGAACAGGGAATCCAGGGTGGGGTGGCGGATGATAGTAGCATCCCTGCTAGTAATAATAATAAAAAATACGTTGCTGCAGCATCCCTGTGAGCCCTGGCTCCCCTACGCCACTGGCTGAGTGCCGAGACTGAGCCTCGCCTCATTTTTCACTTTGCACTGAGCCACTGGCCTTGTGAGGTAGACTGAGTGGCTTTCACAAGGTCCACCTAGTGCAATTTAAGGCAGACCTGGGACCTGATTCCAGGTCTCTCTGATCCAAGGCAGGCATGCCATGCTGCGTCTTGCCTTTTAATTCAAATGAATTAATTTACTTAAATGATGCGTGGTCACCCAGAATATCATTAATCCATGGACAGCCCTAAATGTAAGCCTGCCATTGCTCTTGAGAGTACTTAAGAATGTCCATGTTATATCTGAATAAACCCCAGGCCTCTTTGGTTTAGTTCTCAGTAAGGTTGTAAACCCAGACCTAGGCTGAACGACTTCAAAGTACAAAAACCTAACCAAAAAAACCTGCACAAAGACAGTTTTCTTCCTGACAAGCTAGCTGTCCGTGTGCAGGGAGGTTGTTTTTTGTATGGAGCATTCCATTCCATGAGCTCCCACGTGCCATCTTAAGTGGTACAGCCCAGGCCAGGTGAACACTAGTCCATTATGTCACAGAACCTTGGATAGCTCCTTTAGAGTTCTGACTGGTTCTAACTGAAACCTGGAGTGGATTCACTGCCCCACTGACATTGGAGCCACCAGCCTCCACTGGAGCAGTGGCTGCAGGGCCAGTTAATGATCCCACCACCTCTATTTCTGAATTACCTTGAAATGCCTGGAGAGTTCCTTCTGCAGCCCCATGGAGCACCACAAACATTTCTCCTCTGTATTGCATGTGGCTATGTCAACGGCCTCTTGTACCGGTTCATAAAACAAAGCAGTAAACAGTTTGTTCCCCTCAGCCACCTCTTGTCAGCCTGAGAGCTCCTATTTGGTTCTTCTTCTCTCCAGCCTCAAGCAGCTGTGCCTTTACAGCTGCAAAGCATCCATCATGCTTTCCAAGATATAAAACACTCCTAAACCTCTCCAATGGTTTCCAACAGACTGGTTTGTTTCCAGATGTCTGGTGGAAGCTATTTGGCGTGAAGTGTCTCCTTATCCCCTACCCATCTGATCAATGGTTTAACTTTCTTGTTGATACTTCTTTAAGTACATCCCCATGTAGGAGGGCAGGGGTGGGCAACTCCGGGATGTCTGGGGCCTATTTTTGCCCCCTCTCCCAGAGCTGCCCCCACAGGCTGCACTCTGCAGAGCACGCAACAGTCTGAAAAAACCAATATTTGCAATAAGGGAGCATGAATTTCATGAGCAGAACGAATTACTGAATGGCGCAGAGTGGTAGGCAGCAGTATTGCAACTGAAACTCTCCCCACGACCTGAGTTCGATCTCAGCGGAAGCTGGGTCCTGGGTAGCTGGCTCAGGTCGACTCAGCCTTCCATCCTTCCGGGGTCAGTAAAATGAGTACCCAGCTTGCTGGGAGAAAGATAGTCACGACTGGGGAAGGCAATGGCAAACCGCCCCGCTACAGTCTGCCAGAAAGCACCGGTGAAAACGGCATCCCTCTAGGTGTTAATCATGGGAAGGGGGTGATGAGAAGTTTTAGAGGCAGTGGAGCTCTGCCTTCATCAGACCCCTCTGGGTTCTGAGATTTTATCAAGGGATTGTTCATTCACTTCCTTCCAATCCCATTTTCATGGGATAAGGGCTAGAAACATAAAGGTCTAGCAACTCAAGACACTGAAAGGTGATGCTGAATTCTGCATGCAGTTACATTCTGTGCTTGCTCGTGTGGAATGGCAGGATGCCTGCACACACTACAGGTATTAAGAGATGTCTCATGATGATCCACATGGGAGTTTAACTCCTCACCGCATTTCAAGATCATGTTCCTGTCTTGTTCTTTTTGTATGTGTGTTTTTCTATACACATGTGCGCACGCACACACACTTCAATATAATATGGTTCCATTTTTGTGTGCATTTCAAAGAGGCTTTAAAAAATGACAGGTTTTTTTTTTTTTTTTTTTAAAAATCTTATTACATAAACAAGGCAGACAGAAGTAAACATCTTTTGATGGGGTAATTACAAGGCTGCCAGCACCAGAATAAGGAAGATTTCTACAGATGTTGATACGGAAAGACATTTTACAGCCAAACCATCTCAAAGAAACAAGCATGTGTTATTTTTTTTCTGTAATGTGAAGCTATGTTAAGAGCCTAGAGTACAGGATGACGATTTCTTCTGTGACTTTAGCTGGTCCCTTAATAGTTCTGTATCAGTTTCACCACTATAGTGATGGTGAATGCTGATTGTCTTGTACACGCACACACACAGTGTGCACAAATGGTAAAACCGTTCCGCATCTGTACCACTTCAGACTGTAGGCATGGGAATCACATGACTGATTTTTTAAAAAGAAGTTATAATAACTTCCCTGCATGTAGAAAAATAGCATGTAAGGAAGAAACAGTTTAGTTCGGCTTTCTCTATACTATGCTAGTTTTGTATGTGCAAGGAGTTTTTATCTTTAAAAAAAATTATATGAATTAGCTTTATATCATTAAAAGTAACTCTCAGTTTGTTCAGAGTGCCTTTCCCTCATCATCGAACAACTGCCACCTTCCAGGCTTGCAATAACGCAGGGATATCAACAGTGTATTAACTGCATGAGCAGTACAGTGTAGTCCTAAGCATGTTCACTCAGAAGTAAGTTCCACTGAGTTCAATGGGGCTTACTTCCAGGGAAGAGAGCATAGAACTGCAGCCTCAGTCTATTGATTGGCCAATTAACCCTGCATATGGGTTAAAAGCAATAGTTCTAAAGCATACTTTGTCTTTTGGACGATGTACATGTGTGTTGTAGCAGCCCTCGCATTAAATTTTATGCACCACCTAAAGGTCTTTGGCTATTGGACAGTATAGAAATGTAATTAATGAGAGGCATCCCACCTTCCATGGCTTGGTGCCATCTACATGCTTTTTGTTTAAAAATTAGGACTTGCATTAAACACACTGAATCAAGTCATTAATGAATCATCCCATGAAAAGGTATATTACACCAAATTGCTGAAAGAAAATTCCAGTTAATATGGGGAAAAATTCTTGAATTATGTCCAGAGTGATATGTTGCACTGCAAAACCAGCACAGGCCCACAAAGACACATGCATGACACAAAACCCTTTTACTTTATTACTGTGTAATAAATCCAATTTCTGTTTTAGTTATATACACAAAATCTTTAAATACAGGGCAATATGAAGTGTGGAAGGGGAAACCTAAAGGGGGGGGGATGGGGACTAGTGGGGCAGGATGGAGGAAGGGTTTACTGTTTGTATTGAAAATGGGAGGACCTTATAAACTGTTAATAACAAAAATAAAGATCTGCATGATTAATCCAGCCCATCAGACAGTGCTTTGGAGTGGGAGGGGAAGAAGTTGGAGAGGCCTCAGGATAGCTCATATCCTGGCCTTTCCTGTCTCTTCCCCTCCCTACCCACAGAAACACCCCGTTTCCTGCCCTCTCCAAGGTTGCTTTTCCAACCTTGGAGGCCAGCCAACACATTCTCGCCACATGGGCTGTGAGGGATCCTGGGTGTACGTGGATCTCTGACTCCCCCTTCCAAAGTCAGAGCACACAGTGGAAATCCTCACCATCCTGTAGCCCCTTGGGCACTCTCTGGGGGGCCACAGGATTGCTCACTAAATTTTTTTTAAAAAATCTAATTGATTAATCAGTTAAGGGTGTAATGCTATGCCTGTTTAGACAGGAAAAAGTCCTACAACACCCAGCATTCCCCAGCCAGCCTGGCTGGGGAATGTTGGGAACTGTAGGACATTTTCCTGTCTAAACAGGCACAGTATTACATCCTAAATATTGCAACACTAAAAATACGGTGTTAAACTTCTATCCAGAGCAGCTGGCAGGGATCCCAAGCACAAATGAGTTTTCTGGCACCTCTCTTTTGAGAAATTAAATGTTCCTCACCTTATCAGCCTTTACAATTAACAAAAGAAGACAAAGAGCTTGTCACTTAACCCGGTCTTCTGTACTGTACCATCCAGTGGAGGCTGGTGGCTCTGATTTCAGTGGGGCTGAAAGAACAAGCCAGAACCTGGAGCTACCCAAGGTGCTGAACCCATTTGGGGGATAGGGTTCAGCACTCTGGATAGCTCCTTTAGAGTTCTGGCTGGTTCTGACTGAAACCCAGAATAGATTTACAGCCCCACAGAAATCAGAGCCACTACCCTCCACTGGTGCTATCCCATAATTGCTTATGTTTACCAAGGGTTCTAACCCTAACTTCTGTTGAACCTGGAAAATCATTTATTTTGCTTCCCCCACCACCACCCTCAAATTGGATGGAAACCACTCAACAGTTTTTCAAAAAAGCTCCTTCATGCATGCATTCCGTCTTCCTAATTCATTCAAACTGGCTAGCTCCACTCTGAGAAGGACACATAATTAGTTGCCAGGGGGTGGGAGGGAGAAATGAGAGAGGATGGTTTACAATACTCATTATGTACTTCACTTCACCACAATGTTCCTGCATATCTGTTCCTGCCTATAAAATCATGTCAATCGGATATGCTAGCAAGGAATTGCTATGAACATTACAGGCTGGGGGTGGGCAAATAGCAAAAAGCCAATCCTGTGGCTTGCATATGGTAGATAATATTTCAGTCACGGTGCTTCCAGATGGGAGGGGTCCTAGCGGTAACAGCCAGAAGACATTGTGCAGTGTTTTCTCTTTAATCGATCTTCTGTGCTGAGAAAAATGATGTAAGAAGTGACAGGAAAACATGGGAGGATTACAAATGGATGACAAAAATGGCGTCTGGACTCCCATAAAATGCCATGAATGAGACAGGGCAATTGCACATTAAAAGCCTTGTCTGGGAGCACCCTCATCAAATGTGTTATCCTGGCCCACTTTCCACAGTGTTTTTTCTCCATGAGGTGAAGCCTCATGGAAGTCAAAGGTACCAGATTTGTAAATAAATGTGCATGTTCCTAAACTGATGCCTTTTTGAGATGTGGAAGGAAGTGGAAAAGCTTACAAATGGAATGAATGCAAGCTATCAAATATTTCTGGAAGGAAAGACAGACTGTTCTTTTTCATCCCAGTAACACACCAGAATCAAAGTAGCATAAAAAAAATTAATGTATATGCCCTCAACCTAAAGGCATATGCATTTGATTAACCGACTGACAAGCCAATCCTATACATATTTTCTCATAAGCAAGTCCCAATCATGTTCAATGGGGTTTACTCTCAGGTAAGTGATTGCAACCTCAAGCTTATATCTCAAAGGCCACCATTTTCACTGTTCTTTTAATAGCTTGTCTGAATCTCAGAGTTATTCTTAGAAAGAAATTGCGCTCTCTCTCTTGCTCGCGCTCTCTCTCTCTCTCTCTCTCTCTCTCTGATCTTTCTTCTGCTGGTCCAGCACAAATTCCTTGCCCCATTATTATTAAAGTCTTCTGTATCCTTGCCTTTTCCTGCCTGATGTTATTCCCCATTGTACTGCTACCCCAAATATTTCCTCTTCCAAATGTTTCCTCTTTACCCAGCCAAAAGTGTCTAGCTCCTTTAAATGACTCTAGCCGTTGTCCCTTGCTACTCCTTAGGCCTGGAACATCCTCCCAGAATACACATGCTGCCACACCCCTCTCTTCCTTCAAATCCCACCACTTCCATGAAGACTTAAAGCAGGGATAGGGAATGCATGGTCCCCTAGATGTTGTTGGACTTCAACTCCCATCCCTCACTATTCCATACATTCCCCTTTCCTTACTTGAGGGGTTTACGCCTAGTCCTCACCAGTCCTGCTTTCCCAACGCTCAGGCCTGACTAGCAAACCAAGGTCAATAACCAGGGAGTTGCCAATAACCTTGGGAGTTCCACACAGATTCGAGAGCAGCTAGCAAGAGGACCAAGGTACTGAAGCACACAGGGTCCAGGCAGGAAGAATGGTCCATGACGCTTTCAGAACCCTGCCCAGGATCCAGCTGCAGCTTGTTAGTAGCTCTGCAAAGAATCTCCTCTTGAAGAGCCCCCTTACTCCTGAGATGTCCTCAGCTTTAGCAGGGCATTTCTCCTGGGCTAGAGGAGTCTGGCCTGCCTGTTCAGTCTACGTCGCTCGGGGGGCTCTCCTGACTCAAGAGAAGATCCTCTGCTCCTGCATGGTAGGCCCTGGGTGGGCATTACTGATGGCCTAGGCTCTTCCTGGCCTGGCCCTGGTGGGTCCTGAGCCTCAATAGCTGCTGGAGGCTGTGGGTCTTCCTCCTGAGGAGGACTCATCCAGAGGGGGACAGCACCCACAATGGAAGCAAAGCCTGCATTTGTGCTGATTGAACCACCGTTTTCCCTCGCACATTCACTTTCATGCCACTGCCACTGAGGGCAGAGATCTGTCTTTGTGTGTGTGGTTTATGCTACTCTGCATTGTACACATCATGGACATAGTGTGATTACTGTGTCAGACTAGGACAGACAACGCCCAGGTTCAAATCCCCACTCAGCCACGAATCTCACTGGAAGAGATTGGGCCAGACTACCTCACAGCTTCTTCTTGTGAGGCTAGAAGCAGCGGGGGGAGGGGGGGAGAACTATGTACAACAACCCGAGCTCCTTGGAGGAAGAATGGAATATAAATGCAATTAATAACAATAACAATAATATACACTGCAGCGGAGGCTGGGGGCTCCTATGTCAGTGGGGCAGTGAATCCACTCTGGGTTTCAGTCAGAACTCTAAAGAAGTTCAGAAGGTGCTGAACCCATTTTGGGGATAGGGTTCAGCACTTTGGATAGCTCTTTTAGAGCACTGGCTGGTTCTGATCGACACCCAGAGTGGATGCACTGCCCCACTGACATAGGAGCCCCCAGCCTCCGCTGATACAATGCAATAATCCTGTTTTGGTGGTAACCCTTCATGGGCGTAAGAGTTTCTTCCCACAGTGCTTTGCTACATCCCAGCTACTGTACGATAATGCACGCCACAATTTTGCAGGAACACAGATAAAAGCACAGAATGTTTGCAGAATTTAGTTTTCAACAAACCTTGGCTTTTCTTTTTCTCCACTTTTAAAGGCAGGCTTTTAAAAATTCTAGTCCTTAGGACTGAGAAGGAATGGCCGGAAAGTCTGTGGGCAATGTTAACTGGTATCTCAGAAGATGGACAAGTGGGGTGGATATAAGACTTCCAGCGACTTGGGAAAGTTAGGGTGGGAAACCTTTTTCATCCAGCAGGCCAAATTAAATTTTGGAGAAATTGAGGCTGGATTGGGACCTCAGGAGGGCTGAATTTGGCCCCTGAGGCCTGAGATTCCCCACTCCTGAACTAGGGGCTGGTGTTTCAGTGCCCTGTAGAGCTCTTTGCCATAAATATGCAAAATACGAGAGAGGGTTTTTGTTTTAATGCAAATGTTTCCCATATGGGCTGCAGAATGGTGTGGAATGCAGATTGCCTTGGCATTGGCGCAGAACTCAAACATGGTAAGAGTATTTGAAAGAAGCTTTTTTTACTTGCATGGAGCTGTTGTCCTAAGAAAAGGATGGGCTGAAGGGCAGAGGTGTGGAAGCTGCCCCCTTGCCTGCCTGTTTCATCTGGATCTTCTGAGAATTTGGCTCTGAAGCAGAGGTCACTCCCTGCCTCCCTACTTTTTCCTCTTTGTTTCTCTGGAGGCTGCTCCATCTTCCTGGCAGAAGACAGCTCATGTAGTAACTCATTTCTGTTAATGCAGGAGTCCATTTAATTGAAGGTTTAAAAGCTTTACTTTCCTTGCTGTTAAGAGAGAGAGCAAGAGAGAGAGAGAGAGAGAGAGAAATTACAATAGCCTGAGGCAATGTTCCAAGGCACCCTATATCTCACAAAGGTGTGTGGAAAACTGGACTTAATAGAAGAGGGGAAACTCATCTTTTACAACTGTCCACATCATCCCACATACAGTCAGGGCCAGAAATATTTGAACAAGGATAGCTGTTTTGGCAGTTGGTCTCTGTACACCACCACACTGAAGTTGAAAGAAAACACACCCAGATGGGAGCGAAGTCAGGACTTTCAGCTGTAGTTCAAGGAATTTCACAAAAGTGGGGCACTACCCATTCAGGAAGGACAGCCAGTGGCATACACACACACCCATCATTGGTGGCTCATAAGTAATGGAACAAACCAACATCATTTCAAACTTAAGGATCGTCTTTAATACTTGGATGAAAATCCTTTGCAGTCAATGACTGCCTGAAGTCTGGAACCCATGGACATGACCAAATGCCGAGTTTCCTCCCTCGAGATGCTTTGCCAGGCCTTCACTGCAGCTGCCTTCAGCTGCTGCTTGTTTGTGGGTCTTTCTGCCTTCAGTCTTGTCTTCAGTAAGTGAAAAGCATGCTCTATTGGGTGGAGATCAGGTGACTGACTTGGCCATTGCAGAACATCCCACTTCTTTGCCTTGAGACACTCTTGGGTAGCTTTTGCTGTATGTTTTGGATCATTATCCATCTGCAAGATGAAGCGGTGTCCTATCAGTTTGGCAGCATTCGGTTGAATCTGAGCAGAAAGTATAGCCCTATACACTTCAGAATTCATCCTGCTGCTTTTATCAGCAGTCAGGTCATCAATAAACACCAGTGACCCATGCCATAACACTGCCTCCACCATGTTTGACAGATGATGTGGTATGCGTTGGATCATGAGCTGTTCCTTTCCTTCTCCATACTTTTCTCTTCCCATCATTCTGGTACAAGTTAATCTTGGTTTCATCAGTCCAAAGAATCTTATTCCAGAACTGGGCAGGCCTTTTTAGGTGTTTGCTGGCAAAGGCTAATCTGGCCTGTCTGTTCTTCAGCATTACCAGAGGTTTGCGCCTTGTTGTGAAGCCTCTGTATTTACATTCATAAAGCCGTCTCTTGACTGTAGCTGTTGACACTGACATGTCTACTTCCACAAGAGCGTTCTTGACCTGGCTAGATGTTGTGAAAGAGTTCCTCTTCACCATGAGCAGAAGTCTGCAGTCATCCACTTTAGTTGTCTTCCGTGGTCTTCCAGGCCTTTTGCTGCTGCTGAGCTTGCCAGTTAATTCCTTCTTTTTCAGGATGTTGCAAACTGTTGTACTGGCCACCCCCACTGTTTTTGCTATCTCTCTGACCTGGGAGTAAGTCCCACTAAACTTAAGGGAGCTTATTCATGAACAGGCATATATAGGATTGTGCTATCAGAGGCTATGTCAGTCTTCCTCAACCTAGTGCCCTCCAGTTGTTTTGGAGTACAGCTCCCATCAGTCGTCCAAAACATCTGGACACCAGGTTGGGGAAGGCCCAGCTAAGTGTTCAGATTGCAGGGAACCTATATTACACACAGAGATTTGAGGCAAAGAAGAAAGCCCTGGGCTGCCTGGATATCTCAGGAAAACATGTACAATTGGCCTGAGCCTATCCATGCACCATGCTCATTGCCTAAGGTCCTTCTCCACGTACCTCCTTCAAAGGAGGCTCAGAAAAGGAGAGGGCCTTCTCAGTGGCAGCCCCCCAATTATGGAATGAACTCCCCAGCGAGGCCTGCCTGCGGCCAACATTGTTACCTTTTGGCACCAGGTTAAGAACTTCCACTGTTCCAAGGCATTTAGCAGTGTATGATAGGTTTTTAATCTGGTCATGGGAGATTGTTTGGATATGCGTGTGTGCGTATGTGTGCCTGCTCTGCTTATAAGTTTGTAGCTAAACTGTTTGTTTGTTTGTTTATTTATTTACAACATTTGTATGCCACTCCACACCTAGACAGATTGTGGAGTGGTGAACAATAAAATACAAAACAGGATAAAAGAATAAAATATCATGTTAAAATAATTCCTTTTTTTTTTTTTTAAAGAGCAGAACTCTGATAAAACCATGGCCAGTCAACCAAGGAAGGCTTACTGAAATAAAGTTGTTTTCAGGAAGTGCCAGAAACAGCACAATACTGGCACCTGCCTGACCTCCAATGACAGGGAGTTCCATAGGAAGGGGGCCAGCACACTAAAGGTTCTTCTCCTGGAGGACTCCAATTGGGCCATACGTCCATAGGGAGGCGGTGGGCTCTCCCACACTGGAGGCGTTCAAGACGAGGCTGGACAGCCATCTGTCAGGGATGCTCTGACTTGGATTCCTGCACTGAGCAGGGGGTTGGACTCGATGGCCTTGTAGGCCCCTTCCAACCCTACTGATCTATGATTCCATGTGGAACCACCAGGAGCATACCCTCTGATGACCTCAGTGACTGGGCAGGTTGGTAAGGGAGAAGGCGTTCTCTCGTGTACCCTGGTCCCAAGTTGTTTAGGGCATAATTATGCATAATACTGTATTATTAATTTTTTTAGTCTTTGTAAACTGCCCAGAGAGCTTTGCCTATTGGGCGGTATAGAAATGTAATAAATGAATGAAAAGTAAACTGAAAGGGAGAGAGTCAAGCAGCTGTGGTGAGGGTAGGGGTGGGAGTGGGAGTTGGATAAGCACCCCCTCTCTTTTGACTGGGATGTGAACAAAGAGGGACATGATATGTGAAGAAGGAATGTGATATAGACACTAACCATTATTCTGTGGACTCTATGATAGCCAAACGTATGTTAATTGGAAATACTGATGTTGTTCTTTATTAGATTACTTCTGGTTGTTTTCAGTTGCACTGGGATATTTACGGATTTGTATAGGAAGCTTTAATGGAAGGACAGGCTTGCTCATTTCATAAATTCGTTTTATGTCTTCAGCTCTCCCTAGCATATTCTTTTCTTTCCAATGAATTAGTGAACTCTCTATATGTATATTTTTATGGGCTGCTTCCTTTGTTTTTCTATCATTTTAGACTGCTTCAGCTGCTGCACTTTTATTACCTGAGTTATTTGATTATGCTTTCATTGTTATTTCTTTTGAATTTTGCAAACCACTCTGTATATTTTTATAGCAAAAAGTAATGACATATACTTATTTTAAATAAACACACAGTAAATATATATTTACTGAACCTGCTCCTGGGTGTTTAAGGATTATTTTTAATGAGTAGGAAAAAATACAAATATACAAAATTGAGAGAGAGACTTAGAAAAAAGAAAAGATCATCCAATATGAAAACCATAAGGGGAAGCACATTTGAACTATTCCAAGATACTGTGCATATAAGATAACATTGACAAATGTTCCATACATTCTCTCCCCACTGCTACCACCCAGTACATAATGTTAAAAACACCAAATAAATATTTCTCAGTAATTGCATTTTGACCTCTCGGTACACTTAAAATTATGGATGGCTTATATATCATGGCTGCAGAGGAGATTTCCCTCTAGTTGGTGGTAGCTTTGTTTTTTCTCCCCTTGTGGATGTGGGGTGGATTTCTCATCTGTGCTCCTGTGTTTTTAATAGCAGCCCAAGAGAAAGCCCTTTCACACATGCCTGACAAATGAACCTCTGTGTGCAACTGTGCCCTTTAGGGGCTTCTTCACACAGAGCTTTTATCCTACTATTGACATTGGTTACTCATAGAAGTTTGCCCGTCCATTAGATGACATTGTCAACCTCCAGGGTGTCTCTCGTGCTAAATGACCTTTATTTCATTTGTAAAAAGATCAGAGATAATGAGCTATCAAATTACAGTGCTTGAGTTCCGCTTGAGTTCCCTCGTGAAAAAAGGAAAACCGACAATAAGAAGAGCTAGACCAATGAAACATATGGAAGACTCGGGAAAGGTGGGGGGAAGGAAGAGCATGTAAAGGGAGTCTGTCTTGATCTTGCACTTAAAATGGAAACAGAAAGCCCCATTTTAAATGTGGGATTTTAGGCTGGTGTAGAGATGCTCTGGGTCTTAATGAATCCTTAGCTGGCAGCTGGGGCAAGAAGGCTCAAAGCGTGTTTGAAATTTCCCAAACTACATGGGGAACAGGCTCACACATATAGCTTCCCAGTCAGTTTTAGTCAGCAGGTGCAAGAGAGTGCTTGAATGGGTATGTGTGTGTTTGCAAATGCACACTTGCGCAAATCCCCCCAAAAGTTAAAAAATGGCCCACAAGCCTGTGCGACTCTGACAAAGCCACTCTGCTGTGGAATCCACAGGTCAGATTGATAGAAATCCAGACTCATTTGATTCCATTGTGGATTGCTCCAACATCACTAGTAAGAGCTTTTAAGCAAAAATAGCCTGATATTATAGGTATCTTGGCCTCACTGTCTTTGCCTTCAGCCTGGAACACCCACCCCATCCCCACAGCTTCTCTGAAATGGAATTTGCCCCTTGGGCTGAAAGAGGTTTGATGCCTCTGACATAAGGTGTAGTTGGGGGGAAAGCTCTCTGGCTGAGGCCCCTCGGCGTGTTGGATTGTGTGGCCTGCCCCCTCGCCCCTACCACCTCACCACTTCAGTTTCTCCCGTCTGAGAACAGGCAATTCTGATTGAGCGTGGCCAGTCATTTCTTCATTTTAAGCAGACTCTGAAGCTGTGCCTTTAGCAGGCGATGCCATTTATCTCCATGCTGTGAAAAGCTTCACCAGCTGATTTCTGCACAGCAAGTGACTGTTAAAGGTATAGCCACAGAGGTGGTTGCAGAGTAACTATTGGAGGCATACGAACAAACCTGGCTGCTTTATTTTGTTTTTTTCCTGGTCAGCTGGCAATCTTATTCAGACCGCTCCCCCGCCCCGTTCTCAGCATCTGCAGTAGCAGGCAGACCTGTAGGGTGGGCCCGCAGGAAGGGCACTGCTGGGTCTCTAGGGTTTCAGAGAGGCGTCTTTGACAGCCATAGGAACATGGGAAGCTGCCTTATCCGGAGTCAGGCCCTGGGTCCATCTAGCCCAGTATTGTCGACACTGACTGGCAGCGGCTCTCCAGGGTTTCAGGCAGGATTCTTTCCTTGCCCAGCCTGGAGAAGCCGGGGACTGAACCTGGGATTTCTGGATAGTATCCAGCTGTGTCATTCTGTTAGCGCAAATGACATTGCGCCAGCGGAAATTAGGTTCTGAACTATGCGCAAAAGAAGAATTTGCCTATGGTTATGTGTGTGCAAGCGTGGTTGTGCAAGCGGTTGTGCGCTATGCTTTTGCAAGCAGTTGTACAACCTGTTGTACATTACTCTTGTGCAACCCATTGCACATTCCAGTTGTGCAACCAATCGCACACTCCTTGCACAGCTGGTTACACAAGAGTAAAGGTCACCAGCTTGCACATTGGAAAGATTCAGTGGAGCTCTGCTAGTGCCATTTGAATTTGCAGGATGACACGGTTGGATGCTGCCCTCTGCATATGAAGCATGGGCTCTGCCACTTAGCAGAGCTTTCCTAACTGGGTAGATGAAGTGTGTGTCAGAAGGAGGGATAGGGGAAATTCCCTCTTGGAGCTCCATTCTCCACCGCAATTGGACTCATCTGCTCTCTCAGGGCGCAAACGTTCGTATGGTTAGACAGAAAAAAAATGGTTAGACAGAAAAAAGTCCTGCAGCTCCCAGCATGCCCCAGCCAGCTGGGGCATGCTGGGAGTTGCGGGTCTTTCCTCCTGTCTAAACATGCATAGGATTGCACCCTCAGTCAGCTTTCCTCAGCTTAGCTCCCTCTTTGTTGTTTATTCAGTCAGTCGCTTCCGACTCTTCGTGACTTCATGGACCAGCCCATGCCAGAGCTTTCTGTCAGCCATCGCCACCCCAGCTCCCCCAAGGTCGAGTCCGTCACCTCCAGAATATCATCCACCCATCTTGCCCTTGGTCGGCCCCTCTTCCTTTGGCCTTCCACTTTCCCTAGCATCAGCATCTTCTCCAGGGTATCCTGTCTTCTCATTATGTGGCCAGAGTACTTCAGTTTTGCCTTTCATATCATTCCCTCAAGTGAGCCTCGTGTGGCGCAGAGTGGTAGGCAGCAGTATTGCAACCGAAACTCTCCCCACGACCTGAGTTCGATCCCAGTGGAAGCTGGGTCCTGGGTAGCCGGCTCAGGTCGACTCAGCCCTCCATCCTTCTGAGGTCGGTAAAATGAGTACCCAGCTTGCTGGGGGAAAGGTAGTCACGACGGGGGAAGGCAATGGCAAACCACCCCGCTACAGTCTGCCATGAAAACACCAGCGAAAGCAGCGTCCCTCTAGGAGTCAGCAATGACTTGATGCTTGCACAGGAGGAACCTTTCCTGGCTCCCTCTAGATGTGTTGAAATACCATCCTCTGCCAGCCTGGCCAATGCTGCTGGGGAAGGATGGGAGTTGTAGTCTAGCACATGGGGGGGGCACCAGTGCAGCCCTAGTATGTCTCCCAACCCCTTCCATTCTATCCTATCCACTCAGCCGGCATCCTGTGGAATAATCGTGCTTGCTTCCCCGCTTTCGCTGACCACCAGGGGGCACCCGCAGCCCTCTTCACAAAGGCTCTGTGCTAGCCCCCCCCCCCCCCCTTGCCGGGCATAGGTGACTTTCTGGCGGGCAGCAGCCCAAAGGGGCAAGCACTGACAACGATGCCTGGGGGAACGATCCCGCGGTTAGCTGCACTCACTTTGGGCACAGGCCACCCTCGTCCCAGCCGTATCTGCAACAGCGGTGTGAGTGTGTGTGTGTGTGTGTGTGTGTGGGGGGGCAATGGCAAGAGATGAAACCCCCGACTGCGCAAAACCCGGCCGAAGAGCCGTGTCCCCTTTTGCATCCGGCCTCTTTCCTCCCTGGCCTGCCCGCCCGCAACCCCCGTTTCTTTAGGGCTGCCGCTTTGGGGGTGTGGCCCCCGTGCCCTTAAGAGCTGTGCAACACGCAGACATGCAGGAGGGAAGCCCCCCCACCATTCCATCACGTGGGGCAGAAGCTGCACCGCAGTGGCCTCGCTACGGGCTTGTCCTGCACCTGGTAAAGGGCGAGACCTCCGTTGAAGAACGGGGCAGCCCTTCCTGCCATAGCATTTCGTGGGAAAGGGCTGCCCAAGCCCCTTAGCGCTGACACCCCCCTGCTTCCCTTTTGATGCTCAGCATTGCACCCCAGAAACACCCCACCCTAGCTTTCGCGAACCTGGCAGCCTCTGGCCGTTTTGGGCTGCAGTTCCTATCATCCCCAACCAGCATGGCCAACAGCCCCCCAAACTGGCACCCTCTGGCCATCCTAGACTGCAATTCCCACCATCCCCAGGAAGCATGGAGGACAGCCCCCCAACCTGGCACCCCCCGGCCATCTTGGACTGCAACTCCCATCATTGGCCATGCTGTCAGTGGATGATGGGAGCTGCAGCTCAAGACAGACAGAGGGCGCCCGTTTGGGGGAGGCTGCCCTGCCCCCTCGTAGCTCCAGCACCCCATTGCTCCTCCTCCCTTTTCTTTCCCCACTTTCCCCTCTACAAGTTGCCACCTTTTCCACGGCGTTCGCTCCTCTGCTCTCACAGCAGCCGGAAACCCAGACATTTCGCGAGGGGAAGTGCTTCCGAGCCCTTGCTGAGCAGCGGACAGGCTGCTGCTCTGGAAAGCACAGACGCCGGGGGCAGCCACAAAGGAGCCCCTCCCATATTTGGTCCCCCTCAGTATTTCCTCTCTTCTGCTAGCATCGTTAGTGGCTTCCCCGTTACACCTTACTCGTCACTCGCCCCCCCATAGTCTCCTCCTAACCTACACAAGATGATGATGATATTCCCTACCATTTCTTTACCCACCCGAGCCCCCCAGCTATCACCCCACAACCCCTCTCTCAGCACTCCCGAGCTTGTCTCCTTCCTCCCGCCAGGCCCACCCCCCACAAAATCCCCCCCGTCTCTCTCTATTGCACCCCATAATATCTCCTCTCCCTCCCCGCTCTGCCCCAATCTGTAGTCTATGCCCAAGAAAGTATTAATTGTGGTTGAGGCTATGATTAAAAGTAGAAGAATCTTTTTAAAAACATGTCTGCAATGCTTTCATTCTGTGATTTCCCCCTTCCCGTCTCTTACAGGGCTCAGTTTGACATCATTTCGTTTGCCACCAAATTTATGATGTCATAATTTGAATGGACCGTTTCCTTTGGGGGCGGTGATTCTAAGAATTATAGTTTTATTGTTTATTTCATGGGCACCATATTTCTGTTACAAACACCCCCCCCCCCCGTTATCCTGCCCTCCCTCTCCCACACTGGAACAGCTCCCCGCACCTCGCGAATTTTCTTGCACCGTGCAGTTTCCCCGTTCTCCATCGGGGGGCACCCTTCTGCTCGCACGCGCCCTCTCTCTCTCCTTCTTTCTCTCTCCCCCCACCCCTCTCTCTCGGTCCACCCCGGTGCTGCCGGACGCGGTCTCGCCGGCGGATCGTTTTTGCGCCTCTCTCCCCGGATCGCCTTGCGAGCGACAGCCGCTGCCACGAGCCGCCTTCAGAGGAAGACCCGAGGAGACCAAGCGAGCCGGCATCCCAGCCCCGCGGAGCCACTCAGGTAGGAGAAGCCGCTGCTCTTGCTTGCTACGCCACCTCTCTCCCTCTCAGTCTCTTTCTCCCTCTCTCCCTCTTGTCTGTCTGTCTGTCTGTCTGTCTCCCCCCACGCACACTCCCGGCACCTCTAAGCCGCAGCCCAGCACCCCCTCCGTCCCCGAGCTCAGCCTTTCGCTTGGCCAAAGAGCCCCTGCAATCGCTTCGCTCCGGACCGGCCGCAAGGAGAACCGCCAATTGCTGCTGCTGCTGCTGCATTCTCAGCTTGCGCCTCCAGGGGGTAAATGGAGGGTGCTGCTTGGCCAGTTCTGTCCCCGATCCCAGGACTCCAACCGCCCTGGGTCCTGTCTGCCCTCCCCCGCAAGACAAGGCCTTCTGTACCCCTTAAAAGAAAGGGCACAAGCCCTCCGTCCCCCCCTCCCTCCCGGGTCCCCTCTTCGCGTGCGTGATGCTTGTCCAAACTGTTTGGAGGCTCTTTTCTGCAGGACTCCGTCTGGCAGCCTGCGGGGATCTGTTCGAGGGTGGCTGTGCAACCCAGACTCCACTGCTCTTTCCCCATCCCCCCATAAAGATGCCAGCTGGTCCTCAGTTTCCCCAAAGTGTTAGTTCTTTCCTGACCTATCTCAGGGCACCTTCCACAGCCCAAGGCCCCTGAACCCCAGATATCAGGGTCATTCTTCCCTTCCATGTCTCTGGTCGGTCTGTCTGTCTGTCTGACATCCCTTCTCCCCCAGTTCAAACTTCCAGGACCTCATTTCATCCTCCTGGTCCAGAATGCCTGTTTTACTACAGTGGCTCCCATTCTCTCACTCATTTGGGGAGGGGTCCCTCTCATATTCTCTTTTATCTTGATTTTGTTTTCGTTTGGGCACCCCGTTTCTGATTCTGATAAATACCCCCTCCGTGCCTCTGAAGCTCAGCATCTCAGGTAAGATAGGAGAGCTTTGGGGAGGAGGGTTGCTATAGGAAAGGGCAGAGAGAAACTGAGCATCATATTCATATAGCCACAAAATAGGTGTGTAGAAAGGCAGGTGCTCCAGGGAGATTGCATGGTTTTTGCTCTCTGTTTTGAACGGCAGCGAAAGACTAGGGTGGGTCTCTGGAGTACGTGAAATTACTAAGATCTGAAAGTGTTCTCTCTCTCTCTCTCTCTCTCTGTGTGTGTGTGTGTGTGTGTGTGTGTGTGTTTAAAAGCAAGATAATATACCTGTTTGGAGAAATAGGCACCATGGGTTATTGTTACTTTGGAGTGGGGGGAACTGTGCTAAAAGGGAACAAGTAGTCAAGGTGGGATAGAGAGTAAAATGGTGTAGGGGGGAGGGGGAAAGAAAGAGACAAGGGTACGACAATGGATTCCTGCGGGAGGGTTCGTTGTGAGGGGCAGGCGTTTGGGGGTGATCGCTGGTGGAAGAGGATGGAGTGATGGCCCTGGGGAAGTGGAGGGGAGGGGGCTTGGGGGGAGGGAGGGATGTCTCGGCGGAAAATGATGGAGTTATGCTGGCTGGTGGGTGGAGAAGAGAATGACAGCTAGAGAGATAGATGAACAGCTGAGGGAGGGAGGGAGGGATTGCTTGGTAAGTTATGTTCAATTTCTCAAACCTCCCTTAAATGATTTCTAAGTATTTCATTGTTGGAGGTGGTGCTGGGGAGTTGATCATCTCCACCCGGCTACTAGAAGCTGCTTTGCCATCTTCTGCATTCATGAGGAGGCCTTCTGAAAATGTCACCTCGTCCTGGTTCAGGAATGACTGCATGTAGAGACGGGGCATCTTTCTCATGGAAAAACAATGTTGTTAGGTGCCATTGGAACCTGCTCCTAATCCAAGCGATGCTGAATTTCTCTGCTGTGGTGCCTGTTCATTTTCTGCTTTTTGCAAAGAATGTGGTGTCACCCCATCAGTTTCTCCTTGCAGAGGATTTCTCTGTGATTTGTTGAGCTGCTGTGTTTGGCTCTGTCATGCTGATGGACCACAGGAGCTGGAAATAAATGGGGGTCCCGTGCCAGTTTTGACTGGGGTCAAAACTCAAGGAAGAGTTGTGGCTACCAGGACATTTGAAATACTGGGGTTACTACTTTGAAGTGCCAGTTTTTCGCGAAGTTGTCTTGCAATACTAGGGTGCAGGGGTAGGGGGCGCCTAGCCCAGACACAAACCTGGGCAGGGGTTTTGCAATGTGGGCATCCAAGCTCAAGAAAACACACGGACAGTTGTTTTAATACTGTCAAATGATGTAATGTTTCATTTCCTGTTTGGAATACTTAGGTGTGCTTTCAGGTTGGTGGATGAAAGTCCAGATGTCACATTGCTGGGAGACTTAGTAAGGGCAGCAGGTTAGACCGAGTTATGCAAATTCTCCCTGACTTGCATCCTAATACAGCAAAGCACATCCAGATACTAAATGTTGCTGGTTGGGGAGGAAAAAAAAATCAGAGGCATATGACTCTCCCATTATGTAACTAAAGGGACTGACCCAGAGAAGCTAATCCCCCCGCCATCTCTCTCTGTGTGTGAGTGAGACTGAGACCCTGTCTTGGGCACAGAAATGACTACTTTCTGCACTGTTGTCTGAAAGAGGTATTATCTTTTAGACACTTGCAGGTGGCCCTGGGGGAATGTCTGCCTAGATAGTAAAGAGAATTAAATTGGGGGTACATTTGGCCTCAATGGTGTTTGATCTCCAGGACTCCCCCTGTTCTGCAAATATGTTATAAGAACCTGCTGATATAATCTGAGTGCAAACACTTGCCCTGTTGGGTCAGACCAAAGCTTCCTTTTCCAAAAGTGGCCAACAAGATGCCTCCAGGAATAACTTCACAAGCAGGGCTCAAAAGCAACATGCTCCCCCCCCCCATTGCTGCTCCTTGGCAATGGGTACTCAGTGGTATACTGCCCTTGACAACAGAGGTTCCATTTAGCTGACATGACCAATAGCCATAGGAAGATCTAACCTCCCTGAAGTGTTTGTAGTGTTCAAGGACCACACATCCTCACAACATTCCTGTAAGGTGGGCCGCTATGAGAATTCCCCCTATTCTGGATGGTGGTGGCCGGTGGCAGATTGAGGGCACACAGCAAGAGAGGGGAACTTGTGTGGCCCTCCAGATGTTGTTGGACTACAACTCCCATTGCCCCAGCTGGAATGGACAGTGGCTGGGTGTGATGGGAGTTGTAATCCAGCAACATCTGGAAGGGGCATCATTTCCCCAGCCCTGGCAGAGAGGTTTCCCTCAGGTTTCCCAGTGAGCTGAGATTTGAACTGGGGGCTTTTGAGTTTGCGCCTAACCCGCTCAGTTGCAGCAGCTCTCGCGCAAGGGAAACGTGTGCTCCTGCAAGTGACGGCAGGCGTCCTCTCTGTCACGCTCTTTGCAGTAAGTGCCTTGCATTCCTCCTCATTAATCAGGTTGATTATCTCCCCCAACGGGCAGCAGCGTTCGTCCTTCAAGGGCGTGACCCTTGGGAGAGCTAATCTCACACGCACACATCACACTGCTGGGGCTTTGTTTAATTTTCACCATTTTCTTCATTTCCTGTGGAGAAGCCAGCTCTGATGCCAGGAGAGGCCCGGAGTTGCCTCCCAGCTGTTGGCAGGAGATGGCGTGCGATTGCCTGTCTCCTCTTGCAGCCGCGACCTGGCGGTGGGAAACTGGCGGCTGACAGCATCCTTCCACGGCAAAACCTTGGGGAGCGATGCGTGGGATTAAACGCTGCATGCAGCGCCCAGCCAAAGCGATGCTCAGAGAGGCTCAAGAACACCTCTCGCTTCAGCATGCACGCAGTAGTGCAAGCAGCCTGTGCAGGGCAGCCTCCCTCAGCCAGAGGCTCTCCAGATGTGTTGGCCAGGCTGGCTGAGGGTTGTGGGAGTTGTCATCCAGCACATCTGGAGGGCACCAGGTCGGGGGAGGCTGGTGTAGGAGATGAGCGGGGTGAGGAGGAACTGAGGTTGTGCTGACCCACCAAGGAGCTAAGGTCACAAGGAGAGCTATAGCAGCATTGTAGCATCATAGTCACAACCAGCCCTGAGCGAAGCATCTTCTGTTCCAATCTTGGCACCAGCACAAAGTCCCTGGGCATGTAGACCCAGGACTAAGCATCTTGGACTTGGCTTCCACCCCTGCTCCACTAGTAATAATACTACCAACCTTGGTGGCTTGTTGTGAATATATGTGTGTGTGTGCATGTGCGTGTGTGTGTGTGTGTGAGAGAGAGAATGAGAATATACCACCCTGGCCAAATATCTATATTTACTTCTTGCATTTTAAAAATTTGATTCATCCCCAACCTTTCTACGAGGAAATGGCACTCAAGGCAGCTACGGTGTTGTTGTTGTTGTTGTCGTCGTCATCTAATTCTTCTTCTTTTTCTTTTCCTTCTTCAACAACAACAACATTTCCATACTGCCCCATAGCCAAAGCTTTCTGGGCAGTTTACAAAGACTGAAAACATTAAAAACACAATATACAAAATTGTGTATACCTTGTAGGGCTGTGCAGGGACCCCCCCGATCTGACTTGGAAGCTGCTTCGTGGCTTCGGGGTTGGGCCCTATTTGGCTCGGGCTGATTCGGGGGGGGGGGGCGACCCGACTCGGCCCAGAACCTGAAGTGGGATTCAGATGCCGAACCCCACTTCGGGTCCCCCCTGATGCCCCGGTGCACCCCCCAGCTCCTTACCTTGCTGCTGCCTCCTCGGTCGCTGCCTCCTCCTCCTCCATCACAGCCTCCTCCTCTTCCTCCTCCTCCTCCTCTGCTGCCACCTCTGCTGCTGCCTTCTCCGACTCACCATGGCCTTCTCCTCACCCCTGTCTTTGCCGCCTTTGCCACCTTCGCTGCGGCCTTTTCCTCACCGCCGCTGTCTCCACCACCACTGCTGTCATTGCCACCTCCAGATCTCGAGGCCTGGACACGCACCAACTCTTCTTGCAGGGAGTTGCCATTTTAAAAATGGCCACCTCCTGGAAGTTCCTAGAAGTTGCCATTTTTAAAATGGCGACTCCCTGCAATGACGGTCGGTGCACGAACAGGCTTCAGGACTTGTTGGCAGCGATGGTGGCAGCGATGATGGCAGCGGTGGCGGAGAAGGCGGAGGAGGAGAAGGCATGGGGGCAGTGGAGGCGGCAGTGATGGAGGGGATGGCAGAGGTGGCGGCGGAGGAGGTCAGCAGCTCAGGAAGGCCCTGGAGGTGCCAGCGCGGCTGGGCCAGGGGTGCCGAAGCTCCGAAGCACACCAAGCACTTTGGAGAGCCCCCGACCTGCTCTGGGTCACGTTGTGCCCCCTCCGCTTTGCCTCGGAAGGGGCTCAAAGTGACCTGGAGCACCCCACTTCGACTCGGGGTTTGGGCCTTGGGCCAAAGCAGTGCACAGCCCTAATTCCTTGTTCCATGTTGCTCCAGAGGGCAGGACCAATGGGTGGGAATGCAGGAAAGGAGATTTCAGCCAAACATTGGGCAAAAGGTCTTAATGGTAAGAGGTGTTTGGAAATGGAACAGGCTATCTCTGGAGGTGATGGGCTCTCATTCACTGGATGTACTTAGGCAGAGCCCAGGTGGTCATTTGTCAGGGATGTGGTAGTTGCGTCCTGCACTGCAGTTCCTCTATTGAGCAGAGGGATGGATTAGAGGACCTCTAAGGTCCTTTCCAACTCTCTAATTCAATGATTTTGTGATTTGTTACCAGATCAAAATTCCGCCCCACTCTAGATGAGATAATCTGAAATAAATATGTCTGTCTCTGCTCCTGTTTTCTCGATTACTCATCCCTCGCATTTCAGAGTCGTTCCCAAAATGAATGAATATGGATTGAATGGTAAGAGTTGTGTCATCTCTAGGACTAAAATTAATCCCAATGTCACCTGGACCAAATAGATCCCTAACAGATCAGCCCAGGATTTCTCCATGGGTCGCCTTATCCTGTGGATGGGATATTGCCTGGGTGGGTCTTCAGGGGCAAGGAAAATGTTGGGGAGATTAGACTTCCATGCTTCCCTATTATATAATAAACTTGGCTAACAGCATACAGATTTGTTCTTTGAAAAGTGGAATAAATTAGGTGAAGTGAAGCATATTTGCATATATTTAATTAGTTCAATTTCTTCTGCTTCCATGAGTCTAAGACTTTTGTGCAACTAGTAATTTTTTTGGCAAGGGAATGGAGTGAAGGAAAGGGCTTCTTGGAGGCTTCCTAAGTTATTGGTGTGTGTGTGTGTGTGTGAATGAATGAACCTGGAGCATTTGCAAATCTGTGTAAAAATGAACGTTGTGACTTTCCTCCCTATGCTACCACTTCAGAACAAACACACCATTGAGTCCGCTCTTTGAATAGCAAGGGGTGAGGGTGCATTCTCACAAGAGTAAAAAATGTTGGGCGGTCCTGCTTCCATGGTTGATGGACAGATGGAAAGTCTGACTTTGGATTCCTGAGCGGGAGATCAGAGACGATGCCTGAAGCTCTCTTGGTGGCCTTTGGCAAGTCACATACCTTGTGCCTCCATGAACTTGCCAGGGCCTGCCAGGGCTGGCAACACTCAGCACAGTATCCTTTCTCCTTATTTTCAAAATCATTTTATGGCCGGGGGCAGCTGGCTGGAGAGGTGTATGGTTACAGATGTTCATTTCTTATTTTTACTTTAAAATGTATTATCTTCCCCCACCCCACAACAAAACGGTGCTTATTCAGTTGTAACTGTGTTTAGCATCAGGGCAGCGGAAACAAATTCCATTTTATTTCTGTAGTCATGATGGTGTTATGATTTAAGAGAGTTTAAAATGTGAAATACTCTGCACATGCACAGAGTATTTCTTTACTTTCTTTTTAAACAGGTTTGGCAAACAGGTTTATGTTTTGTTTGGGGTTGTTCTTGTTGTTTTATCTCTGATGCACCAGGAACATAAAAGCAGTAACCATCCCATAACCTGCTGACCTTCAGACACCTCCACCCATGCTGCCCCTTGGGACTAATATGAACTTGCAGGCAAGGTGACTTTACTATATAGTCACCATTTCCCCCTCGCCATTACATCCATCCCCACCTGCCTTTAATAATATCTTGCCTGATCAAGAGATCTGGGGAACTTGAAAACTTGAAAACTTGCATAATTTTAGGCTGATCTTCTGGTTGGCTTATAAAGGCACTGTGGCAACATAGGTTTTGTAAAAGCAGTTGTAAAGCATGGAATGGTGATGGTGGTAGGGGGAGAACAACACATGGTCTCAGAAAACGATTAAGTCCAGGGTCTAAAATTGCCTAGCTGCACCACTGGGGACAAGTACCAATTCAACAGGTGCAGCCTTTCCTGGCATAGAGTTGGAGATAGAAAGGGCACCACCTGTTGGATGTGTGCCTGTCATGCAGCTGTTACAGGCACAGAAGCCCTTCTGAAAAAAAATGTGGCCACTGGCTGTATATAATAGATTTCAACCATTCCACATGAATTATCCATACTGGGAAAAAAACCCCAGTTTTGACTGTTTTCCTACCACCCCACTTCTAGTGCTGTGTTTCTCTCCGCTTCCTGTTTTCAAGGGATCAGAGATGAGTTTGAAAGAAGACTGAAATCCCCTCCTAAAATAATAAGCCACAGGCTGGAAAATCAGACTGACGTGATTCATGGCTCCTCTCGCGGAGGGAGAAGCAGAAGAGACGGGTTTGGATGAGCAAAGGGGATTTATGCACTGAATCCTCCTGTCCTGTGGTGCCTGTTGGTGGCCTGAATGGGATTTTGTGGCTCTACCCCACAGCCACATGCTGACCGGTCATGACATGGAAAGGCTCCTGTGTGCGGGCTGCCTTACCGGGACCAAAGAAAGTGAGGTGGTAGGAAGCGAACGCAGCCATTGAATCCCTCTAAAGCAGCCTCCCTCAAGCTCCCATCATCCCCAGCCAGTGTGGCCATCAGCTGTGCTGGATGGGGTGATGGGATTTGTAGTCCAGCACATCTAGAGGGCACCAGAAGAAGCAGAGGTGCTGGCGTTGAAGCAGCTAATTCCAGGCATATGAAAGCAGGTTGCTGAGTTTTGTTGGGCAAAGGGACTTTCTGTTGTTCTTTGACCCCCTCCTACGTCCCTTGAACTGTGCAGAGCCATCCATCTTTTAGGGCAGGGATGGCCAACAGGCTGCCCTCGTGTACCCAGCCATGTCCTGGTGTGAAGGTTGCTGCCTTGAGTATGACACAGCAGATTCTGGCGTTTCCGGAGAAGCATCGCTGACATTCAAGCGAAATCTGTCTCAGGGATCAATGATGGATGGAGTGAAGTTTCTGTGACTGATTCCATCTCTGCTTCCATGGAGGAATCTTTGGAAGAGCATTTTCCAGTGACAGCTTCCTGGAACATTTGTGGGATGAGAGCCCCAGTTAGGAGCCCTGGGCTTTTTTCCTTCCCAAAGAAGCTTCCTTCATCCCATGTCTGGGTCTTGGGCTGGATCCAAGTCCCCGTGCCCTAATGCAGGGGTGAGCTGACATCAGTCTGATGGGGTCTACCTTTTTTAAATCTCCCACTAGAATTCTTGTGATCTCACAATCTCCTTAAAGCAAAAGTACAAAGCAAGTGTGCATATTTAGGGATGGCCCAAAGCTCACTGGTGGAGCACAAGCCTGTATGCAGAAGGTTTAATCTCCTTCTCTGCAGCATTGTCAGCTAAATGGGTGAGGGCGGTAGGTGATGTGAAAGATGATCTCTGCCTGAAACCCTGGCTAGCTACTGCAAGTCAGAGTAGATCAGGATTCTCAACCTGGTGCCTTCCAGATGACTTGGACTACAATGCCCAGCATGCCCCAGCCAGCCATGGTGGCTGGGGCACGGTGGGAGATGTAGTCTAAGACATCTGGAGGGTACCAGGTTGAGAAAGCCTGGAGTAAATCATATCAGGCTAGATGGACAAATAGCGACCTGGTATAAGGTGGCTTCTGATGTACCTCTGTTCAGGATTTCTTATGGATAAGGTATAACTGTTTCATGTTAGGTTCTCCCGTAGCAGCCTTCCCACACTCTCAGGTTATCAACAGAGGTCACCTGCTCACTGCCAAGGGCAGTTACACTGGTGAGTACAAAGGAGAGGGTTTTCTTAGTGGTGGCCCCGCACCTCTGGAATCCACTTCTATCCAGGGTTCATCAGGCCCCTTCTGTGCAGGTCTTCAGGAAAGCTCTGAAGATCCACCTGCTTTCACTGGCCTTCCCTTCTGTCTGGGCCATTGTTGTTGTTTTTACTGGTAAGTATTTTTATTGATATTAATTGACAATGATCCTTTATGGATTTTCTTGAAATATGTTTTAGGGATTTTCTTGAAACATGTTTTATGGATTTTAAAAAAATTAATCCACTTTGTGTGGTTTTTATCTTGTATGCCACCTTAAGAGGATTCCACCCTTAAGGGGACCCTAGAATTAATTTTAGATTGATCAATCAATCAAGTGATTCTGAGGTTTCATTCATTTCCTTTCATTTATTATATTTCTATACTGCCCCATAGCTGAAGCTCTTTGGGCCGTTCACAAAAAACAGGTTGTCCCTTTTGCATTCAAAGTTCCTTTCCAGCAGGGCCAAACAGCACATGGTATCCTTGGGCAGGTGCCAATGCACCAGTGTTGAGGCAGGGCCCACTGCTGTCTGCTGTGCCCCCTTACTCCCCCACCCCAGCCTGGCATTCCTGACATGGCCCCACTGGAGGAGTCCTTCTCAGAGGAGGAGCTAGAGCCCCCAGGGACTCACAGCACCCCAGAGATCAGGTACTGCCACCGGACCAGATGGAGGGGACTCTGCCTCTGAGGCAGAGGCTGAGCACCCCCCTGGCCCGCAGGAGCATTGTCGCCTCAAGCAACAGGCTGATAGGGTCCCTGTGAGAAGGAGTGCTTGCTTGCAGAGAAGGTCTCCTCAGGAGAAAGTGACTTTTCAGGAGTAGGGCTCTGAACAGGGAGCTCTGATTACTGCAGCTGAGCTCTGGGTGGGGCTCAGCAAGCTTTGGAGCTAAAAGCCTTCTCTGCAGACCTAGCTGGTGTTGGAACAACATCGTTCTTCAGTGCCTGTGCCCTGTACTTTGCTTTCTGGACATTGCCTTGCGACTGGCCTTCCATGCGACTGACCCTTGGACTCTGGTTTGAGTCTGCTTCTGGGCTGTGCACGGACATTTACTGCTTTGACCTTTGCTTGTGTCTGGGCCACTCCTGCCTTTGCCTGATCCCATAATGGAGTGGAACTTTTGTGCACGACTGCTTTGTTGCCTTGCCTTTCAGACTGTCACATAATTTGCTCCAACTCAGAACCTGCTACAGCCAATGCAAGACAGTTCCAAGAAGTGCCAGGCAGCTGGATCTACTCACCCTTTTGTTTTCCCACAATGCCCCTGACTCTGTGGCATTGTGGGAAGTTTTAAAGGGAGGTGAAACCCAGCTGCCCAGCACTGCTTTGAGTGTGGTTTCTGCACTCAAAGTAAGCCCAGCAGGACCTGGGCGGGGCGGGGGGGGGCGGGGCGGGGGGGGCACCACCAATGGGCACTTTGCTCGGAGCCCCCTCAAGCATGGAGCTGGCCTTGTTGGCTGAATCAGCTGAAAGTCCACCCAGTTCCTCTTGGAAAGAATCCCAGTAGCCAGTTGATGCTGGATGGTCCACCAGAAACTGGCCAGTGACTCAGTGCTGGGCTGTGCTCTTGTCATCTGGCTGCTGCTGTCTTAGAGATAGGGTGAGCTCTAAAATATAGAGATGGAGGCTCTCAGGATCCCACATTTCATTCATTCATTTGCTGCATTTTTCTCCTGCTTTTCAAACAATTATCATGTCCCAAAGTGGCTCACGTCCATAAGAGAGAGGGAGAGAGGCCCTGCCATCAGGCTCACAAACTAAAATGACAAGGCATGCAAAGTGAAGGGGGGGGGGGCGTGGAGGGGAAAGGAAGAGGAGGCAGTTCAGTTTTTCAAGGCCGGAACGAAGTGTGAAGCTAGAAGTGGCCCTTTAAATGCACATAGGGTCAGGCCGATCTTCCCTTGCTGCTGTTCTTGCTTGGATGAGGCTCTTTTTCCTTAGGATGATGGACGGGGCCAGGGTCTTCATTCCCCTTAATTCTGCAGTCCCAACAGGACAACTGTCAGTTGGAGCTGAGTGTTCTTTCTGGCAAGGAGGGAGAACTGACCCCCCTGCGACTGCTCCTTTTCTGGCTGATGGATGGGCCAGGTCAGTCTCCCCCTTGGCTTGATGTCATTCCTGGGTAGCAGCAGGGCAAGCCTCCCAGGGGCCCTCAGTCCCCTACCTTATGCCAGAAGGCTGAGTGCGCTTCCCTTCTGCCCTCCGGGCCCAGGGCTACTCAGTTTTGGACCTGTCAGACTACTGGGAAGAAAACAAGTATTTTTGCTTGTGGTTCCGGAAGTGACCTCATGGGACATGTATTCTTTTTCTGCCGAGGAAGCTTAAAGAGTGAGGGAAGAGCTTGATAGCATTGGAACAGAGCGAGTTGAAAATGATGGAAGCAGGCAAGGATTGGAGAGGAGTAAATACATGTTTGGAATTAGCTGGTGCTAAGGGCTTAAGCAAAGAAGAAAATTTAATATGAGAAGAAATCAATAGTGGAGGATGGACAGTTTAAAATGTAGGGGAAGCCGCCACCAGGCGAATAGTTAATAAGGGAGTTTAAATAACAGGGCCAGTGACTGAGCGCGGTGCTTAAGAAAAGTTGCTGTGGGTTCGATTCTGGCATGAACTGAGCACCTTTGGCCCTGCACATCGACAGGGGAGCAAGACGAGGAGGCTCGAGTGCTGACAGGATGGGGAACGATGATCAAAATTGCCAGAAGGTTCGCCTCAGAGCTGAAGCACATGATCAGCAGCCTCATGTGATGTGTCTGGTGTTGGAGTGGACCATTTCAGATGACAAGGCGGGGAGAAAATCCAATACTTGAATCCCCACCATCACCTGGGTAAGAAAACACGCCTTGTACGTACAATATTTGCATAGCAAGGAGAAGCTGTTCCAGCTTGTTTTGTGTCTGCAGGTTTCCTGTGGGGGCATTCAAATGGCCTCTGCCGTCAGCCTGAAGTGGTAGAGTCCAGCAAGTGGCTGTTGATCATAGGAGCATAGGGCACCACCCTACTCTAAGTCAGACCCTTGGTCCAACTAGCCCAGTATTCTTGACACTGACTGGAAGTGGCTTTCTGGGATTTCAGGCAGGATTCCCCCCCCCCCCCAGCCTTACCTGGAGAGCCCAAGGATTGAATCTAGGAACTTTTGGATGCAGAACTTGTGGTCTGCCACTGAGCTACTTGCCCATGGGGCTACGATGAGCAAGTAGGCAGTGGCATCTACTGCTTCTCCTCCTCACCACCACCTTGTCTGGCCCAGAGCGAGAGGTATAGAGGAGGAGCAACGCCAGGGGGCTCTTGTCAGTGGGCCCCCGCTGGGGTGTGGGCCCTTGGCAGATGCTCAAGCATGCCTACCCCTGACACCACCTCTGGATAAAACCAAAGTCCCATAAATTCCTTGAATCCCTTTTTAAAAGGCCATTCATACTAAAGGCTGATGTGACATCATGTGGCAATGGATTACTGCACCTTGTGTGTGAAGAAGTATTTCCTTCAGTGTGTTATGGGTCTCGTTTAATTTGACAGACTTGCAAAAACCCCAAGTCCCACTTCATTGCATTCCTAGTGGAACAAGTGACTTGATCAGCTGAGCCAACATAGGGAAAGGAAGGAACTGGGGTTCAATATGAACACTGTGTTGCTTTAAGACATGCCAAACCAGCTATGCTTGACAATGGAATATTTGGCATATGGACCCTTGGCCTTGGCCCAGTAAAGCTATTCTTCATGGCCCAGCTTCCATACTCTTCCAAATAATGGTGGTTCTTCCAAACAGTGCTGGCTACAAAAGTAAGACTTGCAGATTCCCTTGTGAGGTTGTTCTGGTGCAGCAGAAGAGACTATGGAGTCCAATTTATTTGGTTATAAATCCTGGCTAATGAAAATATTATCCTAATTGTGGGAGTTCAGCACAGAGCTTCGGACCATGCATAAGGAAGCTGGCGTCTTACAAGAGATTAGGGGAGTTACAAAATCTACTGCTTATAATGAGCTCTTTTAACTACCCTGATTTTAACTTGCTGTATGGTATGTTGGCCATGGATTGGAGGAGCAATTTACGATGTTAATAAGAGCTGCTTTTTAGCAGGGCTTGCTTTGGTGCCTGTTGAGCAGGTGGTAACTCTACATTTCATTGTCTGGGAGGAGAAAGGAAGGGGGGAAGGGTGCATGCAGAGTAGATGTGTTGGGCTAGAATGACTGGGCTAGAATGGTTACAAGAACTGCCTCAAAACAGGCTTCTCCTGCTTGAACCTGTCAGCCAAAGCCAAGTTGTGGCAGTACCAGAGTGTAGGGATAACAGAAGCCTTCGTGAGGCTCCAAGTAGCTTTCATGATGTTCCCTGGAGCTTTTGTGATGCTTGTGGGAGCATCCCAGAAGCATCCCCCATGGCATGGATGGTGCCAACTTGGGTGCCCCTCCTACGCTCATGTTGGTAGCTTCCATTCCAACCTTAAACCTTGAATTGCAGCATGATGAACATCCTGAAAGTAGGAAGCTCCCTAATACAGAGTTAGACCATTGGCCAACTAGCTCAGCACCACCTCCACTTAGCAGTGCTCCAGGGCTTCAGACAAGGGTCTTTCCCAACCCTGGGTTGACATGCTGGGGATTGAACCTGGGCCTTCTGCACACAAAGCAGGTGCTCTGCCACTGAGCTACAGCCCTTCCTGCGGTTGGTTGGTTGTTCCACAGGAGCCCATGCCAGGGGTAGATAGCTTTAGGCTCTGGGTCCTAACCTGGCCCTCTGGGATTCCCCAGAGAGCCATGCCCCCTTCCCCTTTCTTCAAACCACCAATAGTTTGGTGATTTCCCAGTGTTTATGCAGTTTTTTTCCCACTTTAAAAAGTTGAAGTGCTTCTCCTAAAGCTTAGTTGCTAGCAGTGAGAGCTTTAAGCTACAACAGGCTAGTATTTTTCATATTTTTGGCCACATCCCTTTTGCCTCTGGCCCCACCCACTAGTGGAATGCAGCCCTGAGAGCTTCTCCGAAACTGAATTCAGCCCTCAGGGAGAACAAGTTTCCTCAACGCTGCCATATGCCACTGTGATGGTCAGGCCAATGTGTCGAGGGAAGGTCTTGGTGAAGCCATTGTGACCCACAGTCATAAGAACATAGGAAGGTGCCTTATGCTGAGTCAGATCATTGGCCCATCTAGCCCAGTATCGTCGACACTGACTGGCAGCGGCTCTCAAGGGTTTCAGGCAGGATTCGTCCCTCACCCTACCTGGAGAAGCCTGAGATCGAGCCTCGGACCTTCTGCATGCAAAGCGGGGGCTCTGTCACTCTGAGCTACGGCCCCTGTACACACTGTGTCCAGGGTCAAAGGAGCTCATCCAAGGTGCCTCCAGCCTGTGCGAAAGCACCTTGAGAGATGCGATTCCCGTGGCCAGGCAACTAAATCAATCTATAATCTTCTTTACAGGCAACTGATTAACCAATGCACCACTCGGTGCAGGGGGCTGTGCTGATGTGGAGATCCATTTTTTTCTTATTTCAAGAATGGAGATGAATGGTGTATTGTCTGGGATGTCATCTTAAAATGCATTGCCTACGTTGGGAGATGTCTGTGGATGGTTTACAACCATCTGGTTGCGCTGAACACTCTTCAGTGGGAGATGGTTCCAATTAAAATCTGGTTAAAAATCTGCATTTTGGGAGCCGAATGAATGAATGGATCGATGGTGCCAGTAAGTTGGTTAATGTTTTCTGCCTTATTAGTCATATTGCCTCAATGGAAAGGTTAATTAGGTGCAGAAAAAGGAATACTCGGTGAGTGGCTTTGAATAACACTCAAATAATTCTGGTCACCTCTCTGAACTCCCGAATCTGTGTAGAAAGCAGGTTTGGGCATTTGGATCACACTCCAGATAATCCTGCTGTCTCCTCTGCCATTCCCACCCTGATGCTTCTTGGGCCTTACTGTGTTGTCGCCACCACTGTAGGGTCCTTAGAAGGTAAATCTCAGAGTGGGGTGAGGCTGCATCTCTCCACAAGTGCTGCTACCCCCACGCATGCAAATGTTCGTGCATGAATGCCTAGGATCCCTGTAATGTACAGCCTACCATTCCAACGCATGGCTGCTTCTGAGGTGTATTTTGATCTTTGATAACAGGTCACAGGCCAGGTTTGTTTTCCTAGTATATCCTTAAGCTGAAAAGCAAACTCTTTCCTAGTTTTAAAACCAGTGGAAGATGGGCGAGTGCAGAGTAAATAGATACAGCACACAGGAGGCACAGAAGAGTCTTTAGCAAAGTGTAATGGGATGTGTGTGTGTTGGGCGATGATCCGTACCAGGGTTATTGTTGTGAGGATAAAATGGAGAGGAGGAGGATTATGTATGCCACCTTGAGTTCCTTGGAGGAAAAAAGGCGGGATATAAATGTAATAAACAAACAAACAAATAAATAAATTAGAGTAGGACTCATTGAAATGAATGGGACTTAAGTTAGTCATGAATCTAAATCCCATTCGTTCTGATGAGTCTACTTCTGCTTATGTCTAACAATGGATACCACCCTATAACTAAACGCAGAGTTTTTGGCTCCAACATTAAGCTAGCTTTGTTTCTGTTTTGCTGAGCATCTAGCCTGATGAAGGGTTGAAGAGAACTTGAAAGTTTCTCACCATTTTGTGACACCTGGTTGGTCCTACTAAAGCAATTGCCTGATCGGGAATTTTGGAATTTCTCTTATGACCAACAAAGCCTCCTTTGCTTTTTCTGAAAAATATGTAGATCTGGAGTAGGTGACCTAGACTGCAACTCCCATCAGCCCAAGACAGCATGTGTTGCCCTCCAGATGTTTTGGACTACACCAGATTGTCTAGCCCTGAAGTAGATAGTGGTTGGTTTTTAAAGATGTATTTGGTATATATGTGCATGTGTGATTTTCGGGGAGAGGGAGAAGAAAACTCACATTGACACTGAAGCTTGTTCACCGAGCAGAAGATGTAGTAAACATTTTCCCTGATGAAAATGTATTTTTTCTTCTTTTCCTTCTGTTCCTAAACTCAGTGGTGAAGAGAAAAAGAGGTGATGTACCAGATGGATTTAAGCACACTGAGAGGTTTGGTGGCACAAAAACGCACGGAGCTTTAAGTGTTATGAATGTGCAAAGTAATGCACGTTGGCAAATTTAGTTTTGAGTCTCCTCAGCCAACTGCTGGTAGAATGCAAAGCCCAAAGGGAAGGAACATTCTGAGCATTGTCACTGGGAGAGGGTTTGGTGGAGGAGATTCCTGGGCTCTGCATGGCATTGGTCCGAAAATGGGAATCAGGGAAGATGTCTGCTGAACAGCGATGTAGTGAACCCTGATTGTTTTTCCAACTCTTTTGGTAACTTGTGTTGCCCTTCTAAAGCCAGCGGCATAGTACAGCCAGTCCCCCAGGGACACAGTCTCAGCACTGTCCTTATTAGCAGGAATACTGAGGCCATCTGCCAGCCCTTCAGACTTCTCTGTTCCCTCTGAGTTTAGCTGCAAGTCTCACGGTATTGTTCCTTGTTGTAATGTAAAATATTTTATGGTGGCTTCGTCTGGAAGGAGCAATTAAGATCCATTAGCTTAACAAAAGACCTGCTCCTTGTGGAAGTGAAAACTGCTAGAACTGCTTTGTTGCTATGGATCAACACAGCTGCCCACACTGGGGCTCTCTTTGGAGGCGTGGCTGCGGGGACTGTCATGATGGCCTGTGCTTCAAAACTGACCACTCCATCACTCCTGCTAAAATGCAAGGGAGCACTGCTTTGTAATGTCAGGGGTGAGCCAGTGTCACGAGCAGCCTCTGCTGAAGTGTTAAGACTGTTTAGGGATGGTTGGACCCTGGTGAGTTCTGAAATTATCCAGGGAAAGCCAGATGAATTTCCTGGATGTCCGGATGAGGCTGCTACCAGGTCCTTTCCTCTTGGTGGTATACAGCAACTACTTACAAAATGCCTGAAGCAACTAGGCACTGTACAATGGGGAAAAAAACCCAATGCCCTGCACAAGAACTGTACAGTTATCTGCACGTGGATCCTGTTGCAGTCTATGACCCCCCCCCTTTCAGTCAGTTCTTGGAGACCGCAGGGGCATTCTGCTTACTATCTATCCATCCATGCACTCAAATTACTTACTAGTCACCTTTCAAGGCCAGGCCCTCACCAAGTGATGTATGCATGTCAGGGTTCCCCTTATGACCTGGACCCCCTGAGCAACTCCTTAAGGATCTCTTGCTTAAGAGTCCCACCTTCCTTCTTTTAAACTTCCCCTTCCCAGTAACGTGAGGCTTAGGCTGTAGATGTGGGGTGAATGATACTCCAGACACCTGAGTGTTAACCACAACACTTTAGTGGTAAATTAAAGCAAGCACATTACAATAAAAGGTGTTTACAGAATAGAGCTGAGTGATACAAAAGACCCTAAAAGAACATAAAATTGCAAAACGCAAGTTCATTTACCCTGGCTGTATTTAGACTTTTCCAGGCTGCTTCTTCCTGCTCCCTCTTCAGGCTTTTGTCTCCTCAACACTCTCTTACTGGCTCTCTCACTCTCTTTATATACCCTCCCCCCTCAAAACCGAAAGTACTGTTTCAAACCTGAAGAAATGAAACTTAACTTGGGAAATGAAACTGAAACTTAACCAGGAAAATAAAACTCCTCCTCCCAGGGGTACCCCCTCCCAACAACAACATCAACAAAAAACAGCTCTCTAAGCCTGACCCTTTTTCTTTGCCTCGGTAGGCCTCAAACCTTCACAATGTGCAAAAAATAAATAGAAATAGCAGGACATGAGGCAGTATATGTAAGCATAAAGTGGACACAGCTAAATAGAAAGAAAAACTGTTTTACATCACATCATTCACTTAAGAAAATGCAGTACTAAAAAGATAAGTTCTTAAGGCCCATTTGAAGGACAGAACTGAAGGTACCAAGCAAATGTTAACTAGATGAGAGTTCCACAACTTCAGGTCTGCCACCGAGAAGGCTCTGCTTACGGCCTGAATGCTCCAGCATGGCCTCGGGGCCTGGGTGCTGCTCCATGGGCATGATGCATCTGGGTGAGCTGGGAACTGTAGGCACTTGTTTTCCCATGGCTCCCAGTTATGACATCATATGGGCCCCAAGAACCTACTGCAGCTTTTGGTACCAGCTCACTCCAGTGGGGCCACATTTTGGACTGGCTAGAAATGCTGCTGCATATGGCAGATTTGCAAGAGCCAGCCCAGCATTTTGGGTTTTGCAGCATTTGTTGGCGGATTTACTTGTGTCACGCTCAGGTGATGAGCTGGAAAGGCCCAGTGTGTTGTGTCAAGTGGTGGGGGTGAGCAAAAGTGAAGATTAGCAAAGATCTGAGCATTCTTTTTGGAAGGTCCAGTGAAGTGACCTTCCTCTGCCCATGCTTCCTGGTCCTGTTTAAAGGAGGGAGCTACAACTCAAGAATCAGGTAGTGAACGTTTAGCGGGGTGGTGATGGTAGTGATTTTAGCTGTTCACAGGATGGCAGGGCAGGAGATGGCTGAAAGGGGAACTTGTGAGAACCTCTGTGCAGGGATGCCACCTACAGGAGCCCAAAGAAGAACATACAGAGCAACTGCACTTTTATCTCTGAAAGACTCGCCTATATGGCCATCATTTTATGTATCTTGCAACTGACCAATTAAGGTGTCGTTTCTTGAATGTATGGAACCATTACAGTTCCAGGTAATTTAAAATGGGAAATCAATGCGGTGTGGAGAGGGTTGAACCCTCCCTGCCTGCCTGCCTCCCTCCCTGCCTCAGAACCATGGCCTTTTCCCCCAGCTATGTTTAACTTGTGTATGTCTCTGTGTGTGGGGAATGCAGAATATCTGATCCAAGGATCTCCCACCATTTTGTCTTGGTTGGCCTTCTAATGATGATTGGTTCCCAAGGTCAGGAGTTACAAAAAGGCTTGTTGGAGAGCATGCACAGTCTTCCGGGTTTTACACAAATCAGTCAAGGTTGCCTGCTCTTACATCAACCTAAGTTGCTCCAACAAGCAAAGCATCTTTTGGCAATGATTTTTTGATGAAGTTCTGAGTTACTCCCAAACTGGGACAGTGGAAAACAGCAACTTCTACGACTGCTGCGCAGGGGTAAAGAGAGAGGCAACAGCTACAGCAGCCTTCCCCCAATCTTGCCTCCTCCAGCTCTGTCAGACTATAACCCCCATTGTCCCCAGCCAGCATGGTCAACACACCTGGTGGGCACCAGAATAGGGAAAGCTGTGTTGTTATGAATGGGAGAGCGAGATCAGAGAGCTGGAACATTACCTTTTTCTTTTTTTAACTGCTCAATTGAAAATACTCCTACCGTGTCCCAGCCAAGTGACGGTGGAGAGTCATAATATTTATTCTGACCATCCCCTTGCATGGAAGGAGCTGCATAATGTAGTTCTCAGCTTGCTTCTCAGGCATGAGCCAGCCAGTGCTGTGGGCAAAGTGGGGGGGAGTGGGGGGAGAGGAGAGGGCAATTTGCATCTCTACTGGGATCTCTCTTCTCTTCAAAGTCTCCTTTACATCTTTACCGGGGTTGGGAGGAGGCAGGACAATCAGCCAGATACATATTTTTCCTTCCCTCCACCCTATTGTGTATTTGGTTAGCTCAGCATCAAACATGGCTGCAGGGTAATAAAGGGAATGGATACGTTACCTTGGTTTTCGTTTCATATTTATGCCTCTGAACTCACAGGGAAAATGTAGCACATGGACAAAGGCTAGAACAGAAGTGTGTGTGTGTATACAGAGGGGAAAGGTTCTAACTTGAATATTTGCTTGCAAATTATTCTAGCTTTTGTTCTCCTAATTTAAATTTTTTTTGAAGTCCCACTTATGGATGCTGATTGATTTAGGGGTTTTAGAATAAAACAATAAAATCACTGGGGTGTTCAGTTTTGAACTTAGCTAATTAATAGTTAATGTTTGTTAAAACGTTTTGAACATGATTAAAAGAATAACAATCAACAAGGTTTAGTTTTTGAAAATGAATTTTAAAGAGCAGCCTTTCAAACTTCTTTGCTCTTGAAATTTACCCCAGTGCTGAGTTAGGTTAGGAAAAACACCCAGCTGATTGAGAATTAACAGAAGTCTGATCTGCACACCCTCAAGACTTTCCCAGATGTGATTGGATGTTGTTTGGATGGGAGACCCAGCTGGCAGAATTTTGCAGGTGCAGGACAAGGTGGCACAAGACGTTATCTAACGCTTGGCTTCTCAGTTGGGAGAGGGACCCTAAGGGCATCTCTACACCAGCCTCAAATCCTGCACTTAAAAAGGGGCTTTCTGGTTCTGTTTTAAATGCAGGATCACAACGACTCCCTTTTTCACCTGCTTCCTTTTCCCTGACCCCCTTCTTCTCCCCATATCTTGAGTTTTCCATGATCTTTCATTGATCTCACTCCTCTTCTTGCCGCTTTTCCTCTTTTCATGGAGGGAACTCAAGCAGAACACAACAGGGGTCATTTGATAGCTCATTATATGCAATCTGTTTAAAAATGGAACAAAGGGGTGATGCCTTGGATTATCACTGTGTCATGTAAAGAGCCCGCAATCTTCCGTGAAGGAGCAATTTCAATCGCAGGATAAACACTCAGTGTGAAGGAGCCCAAAATAATGCCAAACTTCTCTGATCAGTGCCAGTCAAAGAGTAATGCTTTGCAGGATTGGGGTTCTATAAGTACCTGCAAATGCAGGGCCTGTCCAATTGGTCACAGTGGAAGGAAATCAAGTGAAATCTTGGAAGTTTATATTGATCCAAGCAGCAGGATTTGTATAGCATTTTTGAAGGTGGTGGGGTCTGTGCTTCTAAGCCAGCAGATCACTCCCAAACAGACATCCAAAACAAAGGATATGGTGAACTGAGGACATTGTGGGACAACTCCCCTTATTCCAAGGATTAAATCTAGGAAGCAAATTGGGGTTGTGTGAAGGGTATGTTGGTAAGTGGAAAGTAGTCAAGGCAGGCAGAATGTACTCAGGTGAACAAGCCCAAGTTTGAACATCAGCTTCAGAGAACCTGCTTTTGGCATGTCGTTAATGAAAATTAGATCGACAGATACCAGGGCCAAACATTGCCTTTTTGGTGGTGTCCCCACATTTCTGGATTTCCTTTCCCAGTGAGCTCTGCCCAGCCCCTTCTCTTCCCGTTTTTAGGAGAGACTTAAACACATTTTTATGTTCTGCAGATCTTTTCATGCTTTGTGTCTATATTTTATTCCAGTGTGTTTTAACCATCTGCCATTGTTTTCTTGGGATTTTGCTCTGATTATTATGATATATTTTATGAGCCATCTTGGAAAACTGGGTATTTTTTTAAGATGGGGGTTAATCATTAAAATAAATAGGATGGGTTGGATCCAGATTAGTTATGATTAGAGGAGACCCACTGAATTCAATGGAACTTTAGTTAGTCATGACAAGGGATGGAAGGATCTATCAATTTCATTTTCACTGTGACTGTAGGATTTTTGAGCTCAAGCTCATTCTATCTTGTTTCCATGTAAGTTTGCAATTGTTTTTTAAAAAGAAATCCATATGAAAATTCATACATTTTTTCTGCATATTTTTCCTGATGTATGTTTTTGGTGCATTTTTAAATGTACACATTTTTCCCCCCGAGTACTTTGTATTGCTGTAATGCAATTTGTGCATATTTTCTGAAATATGCACATTTTGTGCATATTTTTCTCTAATATGCACATTTTTTCCTAATGACCTGCATTTCTTGTTCACCACTCCAGAATCTGTCTAGATGTAGTAAATTAATTAATTAAATAAATAAATAAATAATTGCCAAGCTCGGGAAAGTGCATATTTTGGAATGCAACTCTGTCTCAGCTTGCGTATTGGTTCAAGAGGTGCAAATTTGCTAAATTTGCATTAAAAAGTGTGATATAATGATTTTTTCTGCCATCCCTAGTCAGGACTAACATGTGTCATTGATTTCAATAGGTCTGCCTTAAGCAAAACTAAGTCTGAGTCCAGCTCAATAAAATAAAGAGAAAGACAATGAGGAAAAGAAGTCATAGGATCAGGGCACAAACTGCATCTTCCACAAAGTAGTTCTGATTAGGAGTAAATATACCTTCTACGGTGAGATGGGTGGTGCACTGGACGCAGGAGACCAGTTGTGGAATACTCAGCTGGTATCTGCCCTTTTATCTTTTAGGCACTGAATAAAGAAAATATTGATTTCCCAATCTTTTCATTAGTAGGTTTCATTGCTTTACTCCTGTGTGTGTTTGTTTAACTAAATATTTACTCTGATGGTTTTAACCGCTGCTTGAGGTTAAAAACCGTGTGTTAGTATTATTTAATTTACCAAATAACCAGATATTAACTGGTTGTTTTAACCTCTGCTTGATGTGTTTTAACCTTGCTGTTAGCTGCTGGGAACATTTACTGTCTGAAAAGGCAGGATGATGGTATAATATCCACTTACTTTCATATTAGACAGACTCTTTTCTAGCAATTGTTGCAAAGGATGTGCAACAGGGGTGAGTTTGTTGCTGAGGGGGTTCTGTCTCTTGAACCTCATATATATATTTTAATACTTTTTATTCTATTTTTATCTTTATCAATAAAATAAACAGTACCAACAACCTAATCAGTAACTACAATTTCCCAACAATACACTATTCTAGAAAGACACAGCAATAACAAAAGAGAAAAAGAGAAAGAAAGAAAACAGAAAACAGGAGAAGGAGAAGAAAGAAGAAAGCATGAAAAGAAAAAAAATATATAAAAAGTTATTTAAAAGGATTAAATTTAAACTCCATTACACAGAAACGTCAAATCCCATTCTACTTAAAAATTATAACTATAACATTGGCAATATTACAATTCAATACAGCATAAATAATCAACCTTACATTTCAATATCATATCATCAGTCTTATAGCAAGGAAGCAGACCTACAATTAATTTCCAGTAACCATATATTGCCCTTCAGCTAACATATAATAGTAAAGCTTGGCAATTTAACCAGCCAAAAATCTTACTAACCAATCTTATAATAATGATAATAATAGTAATAAAAAAGGAAGGAGATTAAAAAGGATTAATAATAATACTAATACTAATAATAATAATAACAAATCACTAACACATTTTATAATGTTATATAATAATAAAGCTTAAAATCAACCTTACAACAATCACTAATGTATTTTGTACTAGATATATAAATGATTGAACCTCATATTTCATAATCTACATTTTAGAAATGAGGGCTAACAGATTCTGACATTAACCCCATGAGAGTTCTTTCTTTGAGTAAGGAAACAGCTTAATGAAACTTGAACCTTTCCAGATATTTCTTTCTTCAAAGTGTATATTTTTATATACGCCGTGCAACAACTGTAGACCGTCTGCAGGTTGCTAGCACCTGTCCCCCCCCCCAGCCATTGGCTGAACACCTGTGAGGTCGTGGAATGTTCATGAACATTTTAGTCCAGGAATAGGCAGCCCATTGCCCTCTAGAAGGTTTGGAATACAGCTCCCATAACCCCTGACCAGTGGCTATGGTGGCAGATGGGAGTTGTAGTCGAAGACTTCTGGAGGGTTCCAGGCATAAATCAAAGGGAAGGTCAGAGGTGCAGTGTGGACACCGAAAGCTGCTGCTGCTGCGAGGACAATCAAATATCATTTTGAAAGAATTGTCACAAAATACAATTGCCAAGGGCAATGCTGTGGAAGATTCACAACTTTCGGAGGATACTGAAACTATAGGCTGGCCACTAATTGGAATCTGGCACAGTTCAGCGGTGAGGTCATGGAATGCTCATGAACATTCTAGGCAGGTAGGGCAGGACATTATAGACATGCATGGTGCGGGGGACAGATGGACAGAATAGCTTTCCACTCCCAAAGTCTGTGTTTCTGCCTTGTATATGGGAGTTTCCCCCTTTCATTCAAGAGCCAGAAGTGTGGGTTTGTGGGCCACCCTTGTTTTTTCTTCTTGGTCAGTGCTGAATGTCCTGGTCCTGTTTTATTTGAAATGCAGCTTTGCATGGGTTGGAATAGCCCTTAGTAATATGCCCACAGGCACCCTCTAGTCCCCTAGGGGAGGGATCTAGCCCCTCCATTCCCCTGAGGGGGGCTGCACCATAGCAGGGGGGAGAAGGCAGCCATATACAGTATCTCCATCCCACAACTCCCCCCCCCCGCTTCAAACTGTATCAACTGTAAATAGGGATGTACGAAAATTCCGCCACGGATCTCGGGGAGGCCGAATGCCAGCGCATTCGGCCCCTCGATATTGGTGGCGGAATGGCCCGCCCCCGCCCCCCCCCCGGGACGAGACTTACCTTGGGTGGATCTTTCTGGCAGTGGCGGCTCCAGCAGCGGCTCCAGTGGCAGTGCGGCGGCGGCGGCCGGTCTTCCGACTGGCTGCCACCGCCGCCATTTCCAGTTTTAAAAAAAACAAAAACATGATAGGCTACGTAAAGATTTACATAGCCTATCACAGCTAGGTTAAAAAACAAACAAACCGTGATAGGCTACGTAAATGTTTACGTAGCCTATCACAGCTGACTTTAAAAACAACAACAACGCGGGTACGCAAGTGGCGTCAAGATTTACGTAGACTAAGACGGCAAAAATAAGGGGAACGCAAATAGCGTAGCAAATAGCGTAACATTTACGTAGCCTATCACGGCTGACTGCAGGGACGCAAACGGCGGCGGCTACGGCCGCTGCCATTTGCGTCCCTGCTAGCCGGCGGCCGGATGTCCGGCTGCTGGTGGAGCCGTCTGGCGGCTCCGCAGAATCCCTGCAGAGCACAGCCGGCTGGCCAGGATTCCGGGGGGGGGGGGGGAGGAACAGAGCGCCTCCCCTCCTGTCCAGGATTCCGGGGGGAGGGATGGAGCGCCTCCCCCCCCACCATCAGCATAATCCGCGAAAGGTAAGTGCCTTTCGTACATCCCTAACTGTAAAGCTATGTGCTGGTTAGGGAAGACTGCCACCTAGTGACTGAAGAGACTACTGCAGGCTTCAAATACACAGACAAATGACACTAATGTGTTTTAAAAACCAAAAAACTGCAAGGTGCACACCCCTTGGGGCCCCTTAGTATGCCTGCCAAATTTCAGGTTTCTAGGGATGACAGTCTTGGCCCTATGGTGTTGACAGACAGGTACATATCTTCTTTTTAAACATTATGTGGTGTTTAAAGAGAGCCCTTGTGGTGTAGTGGCTAGAGAGTTGGACTGAGAGCCGGGAGAGCTGGCTTCTAGTCCCCGCTCGGCCATGGAAGCTCACTGGGTCACTTTGGGTCAGTCACAGACTCTTAGCCCAACCTACCTTACAGGGTTGTTGTTGTGAGGATAAAATGGAGAGGAGGAGGAGGATTATGAAGAACATGATCAGGGGACTGGAAACAGAGTCCTATGAGGAGAGACGGAAAGAACTGGGCATGTTTAGCCTTGAGAAGAGAAGACCGAGGGGAGATAGGACAGCGCTCTTCAAGGACTTGGAAGGCTGTCACAGAGAGGAAGGCCAGGGTCTCTTCTTGGTCATCCCGGAGTGCAGAACACGGAATAATGGGCTCAAGTTACAGGAAGCCAGATTCTGGCTGAACTTCAGGAAAAACTTCCTGACTGTTAGAGCAATACGACAATGGAACCAATTACATGGGGAGGCGGTGGGCTCTCCCACACTGGAGGCATTCAAGACAAGGCTGGACAGCCATCTGTCAGGGGTGCTCTGACTTGGATTCCTGCATTGAGCAGGGGGTTGGACTAGATGGCCTTGTAGGCCCCTTCCAACCCCACTATTCTATGATCCTATGAATGCCACATTGGGTTCCTTGGAGGAAAAAAGGAGGGATATAAATGCAATAAATGTATGTATGTATGTTTGTCTATTCTGTGAGACTGTTGAAAGACAATGATCTTAAAACTCCCCTGGGATGAGGGGAGCAGAGACCCTCACACAGGAAAGGCCTTTAGTTGCAGTTGTCCAGCTGGATGTAATCAATATTGCCTGCTCCCACCTCCCTTGTTGTAACAGCAGTAGATCCAAACAGGTAGCCTGGAAACAGCCTGGATACAGTCACTGTATCTTTGTTGCTTTGAACACACAGCTTTTTATGAAGGAATGCTTGCTTGCTAGAATGCAGCTCTAGCATCTCCTTTTCATTCTTTCTAGTGAATTTGCCAGCGGGGATGGAAAAGGCCTTTCAAAAGCCTAAATGAAGTGTAACCATTATTTGCCAAAAGACAGTGTTCCTAGTCCATATGCATTTCCTCCCCATTCTCTTCAAAGAACCCTGGACTTGTCAATTTCATGCCATATGACTGCAGGCCTGGGCCTTTCACACTGGGCGTCCACAGGGTGACATTTCCCTGCTCTCGGAAAAAAAAGTCTCTCTCTTTATTATAATAATCCCAGGAGTTGCAAGAAATTCAGAGGAGCTCCGTCGGTAAAACTGATGTTAAAAAACGGGTCTGAAACATGCAGTTCTGAATTCCTGCAGAGTTTATGTAAATCAAGAATTTATTTGTTCCTCCGTCATAATCTAGCCACCACAGAAATGCTGCAATAGAAGCCCATACCAAAGTAGCTGGTTTTTATGCAACATATCCTTTAAAAAGACTCTGGGTGAGGGAGGGAGTTGTTCTAGTGTGTTAGATAATTAATCTACATTTCTGAATATTTCCTAAAGACATATTTGCAAGCAAACTCACCGAGCTGGTGCTTAGCCAGTCAATAATCCTAGGATTTAATTGTCCCTGAGAATGTATTCCATAATGTATGTTGTAATTCACCCTCAAACCTGCATATTTTCTGTTTTTAAATTGACAGTGCTTACACAGTTCCTATGATGGATTATGCCTGACAATAGGAGGAGAATTCAGAGGTTGGAATAACCACCAATAACCGCCAATAATAAGGTTGGAAATAGGTGGATAATCGAAGAGTAAAGTCTTGGGTATCAAATTGCAGTGGTATTTTTGCAGTTTTAGTCCATGGCCCAATGACTGGGTAGAGTGTGAGAAATTATAAGAATGAGAGGGTATGTGATGGAATGTAAGAATTGCCTTGCTGAATCAGAGCAAGGGCCTATCTAGACCGGTATCCTGTTTCCAAGGATGGACAGCCAGAGGCCTCTGACAAGCAGGACATGAAGGTGGTGGGCCAGAATCTGGTACAGACCCAAGTGGCAATTTTTAGAGACGGTTCTAGCTTAGCCTTCCCTCTGGCATGTTCATTTTGAATCTAAGAAATTCCCTATTGGGTCAGATGGGAAGAACTATAGCTCAGTGGTAGAGCACATGCTTTGCATGTAGAAGGCCCCAGGTTCAATCCATGACATCTCCAATTAGAAGGATCAGGTATAGCAGGGGATGGGAAAAGCCTTTTTCTGCTGGGGTCCTGCTGCTACTCAGAGTAGATCATACTGCCAGGGTTCAGCCTTGCCCAGACCTGGAAGCTCCTTGGAGGATGAACAAGGGAAGCAGGATCACCCAGAAGGGGCCAACGCTGCCAGCAATGCTGAGAATCTTTTGGAGCCAGACCTCCCTGCCCTGGGACCAGAGGTTTTCGCCACACCTGGATTTCTGGCCAGGTCTAGGCCATCAGCCCCAAGGCCACAGCAGCAGAGAGGTGCTGAGCCAGGCAGAAGCTTCTGGCCTGCCAGTGAAATGCCTGGCTAACAGCATATTTGATGACTCAGAAGGAGGGGAAACATGTGTAAGCACTAGGAATGTATGGATTTCTTAAACCCATTCTGCCTGTGTTTTGCAGATTGTCATGTGCCTTTCATTCCATCATAGGCTCATTGATGGAATCAATTTTTTTTAAGGGATGTTCCCTTTTTTAAAGGGAACCAGAATTTTGTTCCTGTTTGCAGACGTGCGCTTGTGCTATTGCGTATTTGTGCAAATCCCTCCCAAATGTTTAAAGTCCACAGAATCAATGTGACTCAGAAAAAGCTGGTCCAATGCAGAATCCGCGGTTGGATTCATAGAATCTCTACTCATCTGAATCCTTTGCAAATTTCTCCAACATCCCTAGGAAGCACTTTCCTGGACCAGGACCTGGCTGAGGGCAAGGAAGAGGTGCACCTTCCAGGTTTTTTTTTGTTTTTAAGTGTGAGATCATCCATGAGATCAACCACTGATGAATAGAGATGTGAAGGCCTTGGGGCGGGGGGGGGGACCAGGAAAAATGGTGGCGGTGGGGGGACACACACACAACAAAAATTAGGGGAAAGCATGGGGTTTTTTTTCTGTCTTTTCCAGGGATAGTTGGAAGGGAAAAAAGTACCTTCTTTCCCCATTTCTGGAGGCCTCTGTCTCCTGATCTTTCTGCTAAGCCTTCACCTCCCTACTTCTGAAGCAACAGCTCTTTTAGAACCCCAAGCCTTCCTGGACCAGGGAAACAATATTGGACTAGATAGACAAATAGTCTGCCTGTGTATTAGCCCTTGCATTTGGGAAGGCCTGCATGTAAGTGCAGAATGCAGCAGCTTGGCTGTTGTCGGGAGCTGCTTCTTTTCAGCGTACAACGTTTTTGCTAAGGGAACTGCACTGGCTGCCAGTGGGCCAGGTTTAAGGTATTAGTACTAGTGTACAAAACCCTAAACAACTTGGGGCCAGGGTACCTGAGAGAGCACCTCCTTCTTTACCAGCCTGCCTGGTCACTGAGGTCATCAGAGGGCTTGTTCCTGGTGGTTCCACATGGACCCATGGCCCAGTTGGAGTCCACTAGGAAAAGAGCCTTCAGTGTGGTGGCCCCGTTTCTGTGGAATTCCCTGCCTTTGGAGGTCAGGCAGGCACCAATGTTGTGTTCCTTCCAGTGCGTCTTGAAGACATTGTTATCTCAAGAGGCCTTCCTTGTGTAACCGGCCATGGTTTATTAAATTTGACTTTTTTGGAATTTGTCTTTTTTAAAAAATGTTTTAACTGTTTTAACCTGGTGTTTTATTCTTTTACCTTTGTTGTTCACCACTCCGAAATCTTCTGATGTGGAGCGGTATATAAATATTGCAAATAAATAAATAAATAAATAAATAAATAAATAAATAAATAAATAAATGTGACCCCACCCCCCCAGTTCAATCCCTGGCATCTCCAGGTAAGGATGGGAAGGAAAACCCCCCGGCCTGAAATCCTGCGGCTACACGGTCAGTCAGTGTAGACAGTACTGAGCTACATGGACCAGTGGACCACGTAGCTTCTCTATGTTCATTTCTGTTGGGGATGAATCTTAAAATATCAGTATTAAGCATCAACTTGCCAAATACAAGCCTCGTACAACTACCCTCCGCCTCGTCTCTCTATCCACAATTGGAAATTGCTGAGAAAAAAATATATCTACATATATATTGAATTGGGAAGAAATAAATCCCTCTGTCTTTTGCAAGCAAATTCAGGAGGAGACGATCTTGCTTGTGAATTTTGTTTCTCTCAAAATTTATTCCAGCTCTAAAGGAGACTGGGAGGTGAGCCCAGGGATCTTGGCCTCTGGGAGGGGCCGTGCCCGTGTTAGTTTCATCTTGAGGCTGGCGCTAACTGCTGTTTGCCAGCCATTCCTTCTGGACTTCTTATAAATGAACAGGCTTTGCACTGATAGCGGGAGACTCCGACGCTTCCTCTCTCCCTTCCCTTCTGAAGGAAACTGCTTGCGGAAGAGCTGCCTGAACTCTGCAGGAGGAGCAGAAAGGGATGAGAAGAAGACACTATGGCAAGAGAAGCATGGGGGAATCTTTGAACAAAAGGACAGTGCCGTTATAACTGAGGAGAAAAGGCTTTGTGCTTCAGATCTGTTTCAAGGCAATTCCCTACGTTCCTATGGCCAAGGTCATAGGAACAGAGGAAGCTTCCTTAGTCAGGTCAATGGTCCATTTAACTCAGTACTGTCGACACTGACCGGCAACGGCTCTCCAAGGTTTCTGGCAGGACTTTTTTCCAGCCCTGCCTGGAGATGCTGGGGATTGAATCTGGGTCCTTCTGCAGGCAAAGCGGGGGCTCCGCCCGAGCCACAGCCACTTGCATGCCCATCTAGTCTAGCCTCCTGCTTCCTGCTATGGCCAGCTAGAGCCCTCTGAGTGCCCAGAAGCTGCCTTGACCACCATTTTGGGCAGAAAGGTGGGATAAAATAGTTTAATAAATAATAAAGAGGAATGTGTCAGCTCTCCCTCGTTGTGTAGGGAGGGGCTGTGACTGACAGGCAGAGCCCTCGCTTTGCATGCAAAAGGCCCCAGGTTTGATCCCCAGCATCTCCAGGTAGGGCTGGAAAAGCTCTTGCCTGAAACCCTGGGGAGCTGGGGAGCTGACAATGCTGGGCTGGATGGACCAAGGGTCTGACTTGGTACAAGGCAGCTTCCAATGACACTCAGTGCTATGCTGCCTCTGAACTTGGAGGTGAACTCATTCTCTGGGCAGAATCCAGTTGGGGAGCTTCTTTCCCTGCCGATTCTCTTCTGCTTTGCCAATTCTGTTGTGCAAGCAACCCCCTCTGCTTGTGCAATGGTGATTTAGCACTTCTGGGACAACCCAAACCAAGCAGAAATATTCATTTCTGAAAGACCTGCCTCCTTGGAGAAAATAGAGTTTCCACTCTGTGGTTAGAGGCCTACAGAGGCTAGGTGGCCTGCGCTTTTGTGTTGGGAGGGGTTAACCCTGAGAGGAGTAGTTTCATTTTCCTGAGTTAAGTTTCATGTCTCCAGGTTTGAAACAGTACTTGCAGTGTTGGGGAAGGAGGGGATATAAAGGGAGAGAGAGCCAGAGAGAGGCAGACCAGAGAGTCAGAAAGACCAGAGCTGAAGAGAGAGCAGGAAGAAGCAGCCTGGAGAAGTCTAAGTGCAGCTACAGTAGAGGAACTTGCATTTTTGCAACCTTTATTTTCTCTTAATGCCTTTTGTATCACCCAGCTCTATTCTGTAAATACCTTTCATTGTAATTTGTTTGCTTTAATTTACCAGTAAACTGTTGTGATTAACACCCAGGTGTCTGAATTGCTAATCACCCCACATCTACAGCCAAAACCCCACATTATGGAGAAGGGAAAGTTTAAAAGAAGGAAGGTTGGACTCTTAAGGAAGCAAGAGATCCTTAAGGAGTTGCTCAGGGGGTCCAGGCCATAAGGGGAACCCCAACAGACTCATTTTAGAGCTTCCCCAAGGAAGTGCTAAATCTCCCTTGCATAAGCAGTGGGTCCCACTTGTGCAATGGAATTGGTGCGACCCACTGCTTGCAGGGGGGAATTGGCAGGGGCATAAGTGCCCTATTTGATTTTGTCCTCTGAGTCCCAATCCTGATGTAGCCAAACAGAACCCTCTGTGTACAAGAGGGAGGTACCAGCAGGATTGTGGAAACCCTGAGGTTTGCAGAAGTATAAAGACACTTTGGATGGGAGACTCTAAGGGGGAGTGACACCCCCAAAACAGCCCAATGAGAACTAAGCATGCTCAGCCATTGAATGGAGACTCTTTGGAGTGGTGACTACAGAAAACATGGGGCAATGGAATGGAATATCCTGGAAAAGGGCTGGCCAGCCCTTTGAACAGGAGCACTCCACACTTGTGGCTAATAGCCATTGATAGACCAGTCCGCCATGAATTTGTTGAGTCTTGTAAAGATCCTAATGGCAGTGGCTTTGCCGGTCAACTTCATTGGATGACCCACATGTTTGGGTGTGTCTGTGTGAGTTGACAGGGCAGAATTCAAACATCTGGACCTTTACAACAACCTTTGGGGTGGGGTGCCTCTTGTACTTTTGACAAGCTCTTCCTCTGCGCATTGCAGCTGGATCTGCAGCTAGCACTGCTGCGTGGCAGCCTCCCTGCTAGGTGTCTGGGACCTCTCGCCCTATAAGGACGTTGGCGGCTCCGTAATTGTTGGCCTTCCTTGGTCTCCCCCTCCTGCTCCCCTCTCGGTGGCTCCTGTTTCTTGGGTCGATACTCGACTTGCATTGTGTCAGTTAATGAAAGAGGACAAGATTACTGTTTGCAAAAGAGGAGGGAAGTATTTTGCTTCAGTTAATAAGATTGGAACTGTTAATTGGGCAGTGCATTGATTGCCTGCCATACATTTTAATTCCACCATTTGCCTTGAATGCAGAGGAGGACTTGCAGCTGATTCGAGTGCACCCATGGTACCGTCCTGTACATACTCAGTGCTTCCACAAGACGTAGTGATGGCCACCACTTTGGATGGCTTTAAAAGGGGGTTGGACAAATTCCTGGAGGAGAAGGCCATCCATGGCTACTAGTCATGATGGCCATATGCTACCTCCAGCATCAGAGGTAGTATGTTTATGTACACCAGTTGCTGGGGAACATGGGTGGGAGGGTGCTGTTGCACTCATGTCCTGCTTGTAGGTTTCTCATGGGCAGCTGGTTGGCCACTGTGTGAAGAGAATGCAGGACTAGATGGACCCTCAGTCAGATCCAGCACAGCTCTTCTTACATTCAAGTCCATGTGGAAATCTCCTTCCCGTCTGGGAGAAGTCTAGGTTAGAAGTGCCCCCAGTTCAGCCTTTCCCCTTGCATCCTTTTGTACTTTGGGGGAGCAGGATGCATAAAAGGGCAACATAGTTTGGAGTGGGAGAGGACTTGCATTATTGCCCCTGCTCCTTAAAGTTGTATGTCGTGAGGGATAAGGGGCTGTAATTGTGAAACCCAAGTGGGAGAGGGCACCGTTACCCCAACACTTCACTGTCTCTTATCCTGAATATTTGGGGGTAGGTGGGGATCGTGATCCCCTCGAGGGATTTCCCAATCATCCTAGAGCAGGGGTAGGCAGAAGTTAGATCTCCAGATGTTTTGGAGTTCAACTCCCAGAAGCCCCTACCAACCTGGCTAGTGGTCAAGAATGCTGGGAGTCGAAGTCCAAAACATCTCGACATCTACATTCTGCCCAACTGTCCTAGAGTCTGTTACCTTAGGAAGCCACCTGTACTGCCTTTTGGGATGGGCTGGCTCTGGCTAGAAGATTTTGATGTGTGCATGCATGCAAATACAGACTTCCTATATGCTTTCATGGATGGTACATTTTTCAGCCAAGCATGCATGCCTGGACATTTATATTGCTTCTTAAGTAGCAGTAAGGCAAGTACGCTGTTCTATCAAGCTTTAAGATTTTTTGATATTTTTCTCCCAGGGTGTGTGTTTTACTGCATTTATAATTAGCAGAATTTATTCCCTTTTATATGTGGTGCTTCCCACCACCACGCTGGTTCCCGATTAAAACAGCCCTTGTTATGTCCTTCTTTTCCCAAGTACCTTTTAAAGCTCGCTAATGCTTCAGAGGCTTTAAGTAGATCAAGACCAGGATTTCACCACAGGGGATGTTTGAACTTGATCCAGCGCCTCTTGTCTGCATGGATTTAGGTGGCTTGTTTTCCTGGAAATTGGCCCATTTTTAGAGGGTTTTCCCCCTCTGTCTCCCCCCCCCTTTTCTTCTCCTTGAAGGCAATTCCACACAGCTGTTTTTCCGGTACTGCTTAGATGGCCACGCAGTCGGTGGGGGTGTGGATGAAGCAATATGCTTGTGGGTGGTGGCCTCTTCCGTTGTCTTTCATTTGGGTAAGTTTATAAAATTATGCCTGGTGTGGAGAAAGTGGACAGAGAGACATTTTCCCCTCTCTCTAATTGGCAGAAGATTCAGGACAGGGGGAAAAAAGCTCCCTTTCCCACACAAAACATCGCTAACTTATGGAACTCACTGCCACAGGATGTACTCGTCTTCACTGGCTGAGATACCTTGAAAAAGGGCTTAAATGAATTTGAGGTAGAGGAGAGGTCAGTCAGCCACTGATGGCTAAATAGAAGATGGCCAACAAGTCACAGCTGCAAAGTCCTCCTAGCGCTCAGGCCACAAAAGACTCTTAATCCTGCAAGTATTTAAAAGGGTTCGAAGGTACCACATGACCTGCTCTGGTCTATAGCTACTGAGAGACTCCCTTGGGGGGCTGGTTGGCAGTTTCTTCCTTTGGCGTAGTGGTGGTGGAGGCACATAGCTGGAATCCCCTCTCTGATATTCTTCAGGCTTCATTTGGTATGTGGGGTGGGCCTAAACCCTGAGGGGCTGCCCCTGTAGTATGCTGGAGAACTTACTATTTTCTAAGTGTAATTCACGTTCCTGGTTTTATCCCACAAAATGCATGTACTCTAAAAGTGAATCCTACACATGTCTACTCGGCAGTAAGCCCCACTGGGTTCAACGGGACTTACTCACAGGTAACCATGTATTGGATTGCAGCCTTAATCCCTTTGTTTCCTTCTTTAGGGCCTTCCATTCCATGTACAAAGTGCATGGATAGAGTCAGGGCTGGCCTAAGACATTTTGCTGCCTCAGGCGAAGGACAACATGGCATTTACATCTTCACGTTCTATGTATAAAAGTCTGTGAGACTGATACTTCAGCGCTACTTCAACACTGAAAATGGGACAGTTTCCTCTACTGCACCAGAGGACAGCTCACTAGTTTAGGGGGCTTAGAGTAGGGATGTCGGAGAAATCTGCAATGGAACCAAATGAGTTCAGATCTTTATGAATCCAACCCATGGATTCCGCAGAGGACTAGCTGTCTCTCCTCCTCACCCCGAGATGGGTTCTGCGGACTTGTGGACTGTTTTTCTGACTATCCCAAACGTTCATCATAGAAAAATATGCAAAAAATAACAAACAAAAAAAGGCCAAAATGTGCATTTTCCCCATAACCTAAAGCATGAAAATGCACATCCTGGGAGAAATTTGTGTATTTTCACATGCACAAATTTGTGCAAGTACAAATTTGCACAAATTCAGCAACAATAAAAAAACAATTCCGTCCATGAGCAGATGACAGAACGAAAGGCATTTGACAATCCATGAAACACAGACGGAACAGATTTTACACAATCCGTACATCACTGACTCAGAGCAGTATGCGTGGCAGAGACAGGTCTGTCCTCCTGCACCTTGCCACCACTGAAACAGACCCTTGGCATCTGCTGCCTGAACTGGCTGTCTCAGTCTGCCTAATGGTAGGGCCAGCCCTGTATAGAGATAGTATAGTATAGTATAGTATAGTATAGTATAGTATAGTATAGTATAGTATAGTATAGAATGGTGGGGCTGCAGTGGCTTAGTGGTTAAGATGCTGAACTGCAGACCGGAACAGCAGTTCGAGACCCGAGTGCTGCATGACGGAGTGAGCTCCCGTCTTCAGTCCCAGCTTCTGCCAACCTAGCAGTTCGAAAGCAAGAAATTGCAAGTAGATAAATAGGTACCGCTTCGGCGGGAAAGGTAGCAGCGTTCCATGCACCTCAGTGTTCAGACACGCCGGCCACATGGCCACGGAAGTGTCTTCGGACAGCGCTGGCTCTTCGGCTTAGAAACGGGGATGAGCGCCGCACGCTAGAGTCGGACACGACTGGCTGGGGACACCTTTACCTTTGTATAGTATAGTATAGTATAGTATAGTATAGTGCAGTGTTGCGTAGTAGCCATTCTATTACCTTGTTTGAACCTTTCTTCCACCCAAGAGTGCTACAAACCTGACCCCACATTTTTGGGGCATAGGAGAAGGCAGGGATTTCCCCCCCCCCCCAATAGCTAATCAGTAAGTCTCTCTCTCTCTCTCTCTTTCTCTGCACATGTGAATTTTTAAACAACATTTCTGGCCCCTTCCCACTCCAAGCTGATGTGGACTGCTTTGTTTAAAAGCCATATAAATAAAAACTACATTGTATTCATATTATGTGTCCCTTTGTGATTTGACTTTCAAGTTTCTTGACAATAATTCGGGTGATTTTATGAACACATTGCAGGAGCAGCAGTGACCTGAGCAACAGTTAGACCATCCAATTATTTCTTTCTTTCTGAGCTTCGATTTGCAGGCAAGATAGAGACTTTACAGCAAGTTCTGAGAACAATAAACATCTCACTCAGCTCAGGCCCCATTCCTTGATCTGACTATTGTTTCTGCAGTCTCTGTTTCCCAAGTGTGTTCATAAAACAACTCTAAATGTGGAATAACACTTTTATTTTTATATATAAAAAATTTGGGATGGGAATGGAGGGATGGAGGTTGGTTCACACGTAAGCATTTTGCTAGATGAATACGAGACCAAGTGATGGATTGCATGTGTGAAAGGGGCAATCACAGATGTAACCACACAGTGAGACCACGTTCACATGATCATGGTGGGGAAAATGAGCCACAGTGGCTTATTTCCCCCACCTCATGTGCTGGCACCCTTGATTGCCCTTCCCCACGGGAGTTGCTGTCCCCCCCCCACACACACACACACTGCACCTATGAATCTATGTTATGATGCATCTTCATTCCTGGGGGGCAATTTAGTTGATGGGGAGAAATGCTGCTTGCCAGGACGCAGCTGGTGACAGGATCTCTTCTGCCTTTGTTACCATTTGTGGCAGCATCAAACCAACATTTTAAAAGAGGGGGGAGAAGAAACCACGACTGCCATTACTAATGTGTAAGCCCTGAACATGAAGTAGAATGTTCCCTCCCTGAAAATTGCAAGGTGTTTTCATCCCACTCCTTAGCCAACTGTAATATTTGAGCTGAATGTTTCTCCTTGGGTAATTTTCGGCTCAGCTCTAGTTTAGATTAAACACACCTACTGGCGATATTACACCCTCTGTCCCTGCAAACCAACTTGTGCACATTCTGCGTAATGCCTGCACAGTGGAAAGGAACTGGACATTTCTAGGTTCCATATATGCAATCGGATTCCTGAATGCTCAGATATTATCCTATGTGCATGCACTCTTTCTGCAGGGTCCCTTTTTAGAATTAAACCTGAATCAAAACCTGAGCCTGCAGCTACGATCCCGCTTCTCTCCTTTCCCTGATGTTTCATAGAATCATAGAATCATAGAATCATAGAATAGTAGGGTTGGAAGGGGCCTACAAGGCCATCGAGTCCAACCCCCTGCTCAATGCAGGAATCCAAGTCAGAGCAACCCTGACAGATGGCTGTCCAGCCTCGTCTTGAATGCCTCCAGTGTGGGAGAGCCCACCACCTCCCTAGGGAATTGGTCCTATTGCTCTAACAGTCAGGAAGTTTCTCCTGATGTTCAGCCGGAATCTGGCTTCCTGTAACTTGAGCCCATTATTCCGTGTCCTGCACTCTGAGATGATCGAGAAGAGATCCCGGCCTTCCTCTCTGTGACAACCTTTCAAGGACTTGAAGAGCGCTATCCTATCTCCCCTCAGTCTTCTCTTCTCAAGGCTAAACATGCCCAGTTCTTTCAGTCTCTCTTCATAGGGCTTTGTTTCCAGTCCCCTGATCATCTTTGTTGCCCTCCTCTGAACCCTCTCCAGTTTGTTTGCATCCTTCTTAAAATGTGGTGCCCAGAACTGGACACAGTACTCCAGATGAGGCCTAACCAGTGCTGAGTAGAGGGGAACTAGTATTTCCTGGGATTTGGAAGCTATGCTTCTATGAATGCAGCCCAAAAGAGCATTTGCCTTTTTTGCAGCCACATCACATTGTTGGCTCATCTTCAGCTTGTGATCGACAACAATTCCAAGATCCTTCTCGCTTGTTGTGTGGTTGAGCCACGTATCCCCCATCTTGTAACTGTGCATTTGGTTTCTTTTTCCTAGGTGCAGAACCTGGCATTTCTCCCTATTAAATGTCCTACTGTTGTTTTCTGCCCAGCGCTCCAGTCTATCCAGATCACTTTGAATTTTGTTTCTGTCTTCCAAGGTATTAGCTATCCTGCCCAATTTTGTGTCATCTGCAGATTTGATCAGCATTCCCTGCACCTCCTCCTCCAAGTCATCAATAAAAATGTTGAAGAGCACTGGGCCCAGGACTGAGCCCTGCAGTACCCCACTCGTTACCCTCTCCCCAGTTTGAGAAGGTCCCATTGATAAGCACTCTTTGAGTCCGATTCTGTAGCCAACTGTGGATCCACCAGATCGTTGTTTCATCTAGCCCACTTTGAGCTAGTTTGCTCATCAGGATATCATGGGACACTTTGTCGAAAGCTTTGCTGAAGCTGAGGTATATTATGACTACAGCATTCCCACAGTCCACAAGGGAGGTTACTTGATCAAAAAATGAGATCAGATTTGTCTGGCAGGATTTGTTCTTGTCAAATCTATGTTGGTTTCGAGTCATCACTGCATTGTTTTCAGGGTGCTTACAGATGGATTGCTTTATCATCTGCTCCAGAATTTTCCCAGGGATTGAGGTCGGACTGACTGGTCTGTAGCTCCCAGGTTCCTCCTTTTTACCCTTTTTGAAGATAGGGACAACGTTAGCCCTCCTCCAGTCATCTGGCACTTCCCCCGTCCTCCATGATTGCTCAAAGAGAATAGACAGCGGTTCTGAGAGTTCTTCTTCCAGTTCCTTTATTACTCTAGGGTGCAGTTCATCTGGCCCTGGAGATTTAAACTCATTCAAAGTAATTAGGTTTCCTTGACCATATGCCTATCGATCTCAAGCTGCAATCTTGCTCCTGTACTTCACCTTTGCCAGGGGGGTCATAGGCTCTCTTTTGGGAGAAGACTGAGCCAAAGTAGGTATTGAGCACCTCTGCCTTTTCTTTGTCCTCTGTTAATAAGGATTTGCCATCCTTATTTAATAGCTGAACTACCATTTCTTTCCTCTGCCTTTTACTATGCACATAGCTGAAGAAAACCTTTTTGTTGCTTTTAGCATCCCTCGCTAACCTCAGCTCGTTCTCAGCTTTAGCCTTCCTGACGCCATCCCTGCCATTCTGTGCTACCTGCCTGTACTCTTCCTTTGTTGCTTGGCCTTCCTTCCAGTTCCTATACGTGTCCTTTTTTTTGTTTTCAGGTCATCTCTAAGCTTTTTGTGAAGCCACATTGGCTCCTTCTGTTGTCTTCCACCTTTTCTTCTTGTTGGAATTGTTTGTAATTGTGCCTTGAGAATTTCCTTTTTTAAAAGCCCCCACCCATCTTGGACTCCTTTTCTCATTAGAGTCACTTGCCATGGGACCTTACTGATCATTGTTCTGAGTTTATTAAAATCAGCTTTCGTAAAATCCAGGGTTTTTATGAAATCCAGGGTTTGTTCATTTAAATGTTTGAAAGGGGTTCCAGTGTCCAGCAGAGTCAGTCAAGTGTAGAGAGATCTACATGCATGTGTGAATATGGGCTATCGGAGGAAGAACTTTCTCATGGCTCCACACATGATGCTTTTCCAAAGGGTTTGCTTCACACAGCCAGCAGCCATTCGAGAGCAGAGAAATCAGTTGGCAAACGTGTGAACTGCCCCACAGATAACAAATATTTGGTGTGTTTAAACTCTCTTTGCTTTTTCAGCTTGTCTGATTTTGGAGAATGGCTTCTAAATAGTACAAATGATGGAACAATTTATTTGGGATGATGACTTACGAGAATATTGCTCAGACGCCTGGAGCATGACATTTTCAATCACATCCTTGCTTTGCGGGAAAGGAAAAAGAAATGATTTTCCTATCTTGACATGTTTATCCTTAGGAGGCTGAGGCAATTATCTGACTGTATAAAGAATCACTTTGTAGCATGGAGACTTGCAGGGGGTATTAACACATCTCCGGGACCATGCTGTTTGGCTTGTGCTTACAAATGTTGCAGGGCCGGAAAGAGGCTTGTAGCGGGATGAAAACTTCCCATCCCCTGGGCTGTATGTTTACACCTGGATGTATATTGCCCTGCTTTATGGGGCTTCCTACCAGTCGGTTTACCAGTCCTTAAGCCTGTCCCATGCAACTCTTCCTCCCATAGGGCCTGCATGAAGTTCTAATCCCAGCCAAATTGGCATCCTTTCTCAATGAACCTTGACTGTGACTGTTAGTGAACATTCCATACCTATGCTCCAACTCTCCTTATTTACAAGGAACTTTTCTCTGCTTTCTCATCCCTATTCCTGGTAAATCACTGTCCCTGTATTTGCCTTGGTGGGCAGGGGGAATGCCTCGTGAAAATCTTGCTAGCATGAAATCAAAGAACGTTCATTGTTCAGGGTTCCGCTCAGCCCCCTCTCAAGGGTCTCTAGGAATTAAATCTCTGACGGAAGTGCATGTGGGTTATCTGGTCTGTAGAGCACATCTCAGTGAAATGAATGCACATGGAGGCTAAGGCACCATGGAGTGCACACAGCCCAGCCCGTGCAGCTGCTAAAGTCTCTTTTGAATGGTGGATTGTGTGGAGAGCACCCATGGGTGGGGGAGCCTCTCCTCTTCACAGAGTTGCTCTCCAGAGAGCAACAAGAGGGACAATATTGAAGCACCACGCTTCAGGAATGCCTGAACAGGGCTCCTTTGTAGGACCAATATCTTTTCCTAATGTTCTCTTTAACCACAAAAAAGCCAAACATCCTCCCAGTTTTGAAATCCAAGTTAGTTAATTTTACAGGGCAAATGAATTCAGCAGAGTAAAGCGGCCTTCCCCATCTTGGTGTTGGACCTCAACTCCTGTCACCCCCACAGGCTGGGGATGATGGGGGTTATATTCCGACACATCTGGAGGGCACCAGTGAAGAGTCTGAAGACTTCAGCAACGTATCAAGGTGAATGAGGTGGGGAAGATCCTTCCAGTCATATGGGGTAAGAGAATAGGGCCAAATTTACACATAGCAGTTTTAGCATTATCATTCTGCAGTGGTAACTATTGTGCTCACTGATGCCATGTGCTCCAATAGTTATCTTTGCAGTATGATAACAGTAAAGCTGCTATGTGTAGATTCGGCCTAGGTGTGCTACAAGTGTGGCCCTATCTGTGGAACGTTGAAGGATGCACACTAGAATCTGCCCTGTTCCTCCCAGACCAAAGAATCCTTGCTCTCACCTAGCCTTTATTCATCTGTTCTTGCTCACTTCAGATCTCTTTGGTGGGTTAGCAGTCCAGTTCCTTAAGCCTATACTTAAAAATCATAAGACTTAGGGAGCAATCCTATGGCTGCTAATCAGCAGCTAGATGGCCATAGGATATCTGGTTTTCCGGGAACTGACCTTGGAACCTGTCCTCCGAGGTCAGTTCCCAGAGAACCGACCTTCCTCCCTTCCCTGTGCTCTATGCTTGCAAGAGGAGTGTGGAGCGGCCAGAAGGGAGTGTACCGGGGGGGGGGGGGGCTTTCCCAGGGAGGGGAAGGGCAGAAGTGCCTGTACAACACATCCTAAGTGTTGTCCGGCAGCCTCCTCCCCCGCTCCACCCCCCTGTGGCTAGACGAAGGCTGTCTAGCCGAACATGCAGGGCAGGAGAAGCGTGGAGGGAATGATCCCCTCTGAGCTTCTCCTGCCCTGCATTGGATAGGCAGTCGCCTCTGAGTTCAGAGGCGGCCGCCTATCTGCATAGGATTGCGCCCTTAGGAACATATCTGCACTACACACTGCACTATAACATATCTGCACTACGAGACCAGATTAACTGGCATAACTCCCCCCCCCCCGCCCCAAAGAATTATGGCAATTGCAGCTTGGTGAGTGTGCTAAGTGGAGTTAGAGAACTATAGGTCCCCCCCCCCAAAAAAAAAACCCCACTATGACTTCCCATGGTGAGAGGATACTTATTAAACCAGTGTAATTCTCTGGGGATGCCCTAACTGGAGCAATCCTATGGCCACTAGTCAGCAGCTAGATGGCCATAGGATAGGTCGGTTCCCTGAGAACCAACCTCCACCCCCTCCCATGCTGCCTCATACTCTGCACTTGGAAGAGCAACATGGAGCAGAAAAAACAGGGTTCCTGGGGGCGTGTCGGAAGTCGGAAATGCCAGTGCAACACGTCCTACATGTCGTCCGACCGCCGCTTCCTGTGTTCCGGTAAATGCAGGGCTGCTGAAGCTCGGAGGGGACGATCCCCTTCGTGCTTCTCTTGCCCTGCATTGGATAGGCAGTCACCTCCGAGTTCGGAGGTGGTCGCCTATCCACATAGGATTGCTTCCTAAGACACTGATAGTTTGCTTGCATTATACATCTGATATAGAAACTTGCCCTGTTCATACACTGTCACAGATAGAGATCCAGTCACTGGTATTCATTTTATATAGGTACATTTAGCATTCATTCTCTGTCTTTCTCTTTCTCTTTCATATCCTAAATTAGGACTTTGCTTTCATTGGTACTCATTTTTTATTTCTCCATTATTGTCCCATTATAAAAATCTAACAGTGCATTAGTTATTAATCTTGCTACACCTTTCAAGGCTGCCAGGAAAAACAAATAGAAAGATTTCTGCTAGAAGCCTTGCTGCTGCTGCTTCCTTCCTTCCTTCCTTCCTTCATTTTATTAATTGCCCATCTGGCTGGTCACCCAGCCACTCTGGGCGATATACAATAATAAAATCAGTTTAAAACAATAAAATTCTACATTAAAAATATCATATTTCTAAAAATACCCTAACCCACCCCAAATCCCTTCCTGAACAACCACATTTTTAATGCGCGGCGGAAGCTCATTAAAGAGGGTGCATGGCGGAGTTCTCTAGGGAGGGAGTTCCACAGAGTGGGGGCCACCACAGAGAAGGCCCTCTCCCTCATGCTCACCAGTCTAGCTGTCCTGGCTGATGGGACAGAGAGAAGGCCATCCGAGGCTGATCTTGTTAAGCGGCCTGTCTGGTGTTGCTGGAGGAGCTCCTTAAGATAGGCTGGGCCAGAACCATATAGGGTTTTAAAGGTCAAAACCAACACCTTGAATTTGGCCCAGAAAACAACTGGTAACCAGTGCAGCTCCTTCAGCACTGGAGTGATGCCATCTCGCCAGCAGCTGCCTTTAATCAGGCAAGCCACCGCGTTCTGTACCAGCTGCAGTTTCCGAACTGTCTTCAAGGGTAACCCCACGTAGAGCGCATTACAGTAGTCTAAATGAGAGGAGACCAGGGCATGTACTACCGATGGGAGCAGATGGTCGGGAAGGAAGGGGCTCAGCTGCCATATCACATGGAGTTGGTACAGCGCTGTCCAGTTCACAGCTGACACCTGAGCCTCCATGGACAGCTGGGAGTCCAAAATGACACCCAGGCTGCAGACCTGGTCTTTCAAGGGTAGCCGTACCCCATTCAACACCAGGTCAACATCCCCCAGCCTCCTCTTGTCTCCCACCAAAAGTCTCTCGGTCTTGTCAGGGTTCAGCTTCAGCTTATTCCTTCCCATCCAGCCACTCACCATCTCCAGACATTTGGACAGGGATTCTGGTGAAGATTTGAATGAGAGGTAGAGTTGTGTGTCATCCGCATATTGATGACACCGCACCCCAAACCTCCTGATGATAGCCCCCAGCGGCTTCACATAGATGTTAAATAGCATCGGGGAGAGGATGGAACCCTGTGGCACCCCACAAATGAGCGACCACGGGTCCGAAACCTCCTCTCCCAGTGCTACCCTCTGGTACCTGCCAGAGAGAAAGGACCAGAACCACCGCAATATGGTGTCTCCAATGCCCAACCCCTCCAGGCGGTCCAGGAGGATACAGTGGTCAATGGTATCAAAAGCTGCTGAGAGGTCAAGGAGAACAAGGAAGGAGCATTCACCCCTATCCAGAGCCCTCCTCATATCATCTACCAAGGCGATCAAGGCTGTTTCTGTCCCATGCCCAAGCCTGAAGCCCGACTGAAATGGGTCTAGATAATCAGTTTCTTCCAAGTGTGCCTTCAACTGCACCGCCACCACCCGCTCAATCACCTTGCCCAAAAATGGCAGATTCGAGACTGGGAGAAAGTTGTTCAGAACTTGGGGATCCAAGGAGGGCTTCTTTAAGAGCGGTCTTATCACTGCCTCCTTGAGGGCTGATGGCATCACTCCCTCCTCAAGGGAGGCATTCACCACTGCCCTGATCCCCTCACCCAGTCCCCTCACTCATTCACCATAATGAGCCAAGATGTGCAAGGATCAAGTAAGCAGGTGGTCGGCCTTACAGATGAAAGCACCTTGTCCACTTCATCAGAAGGAAGAAGCTGGAACCGATCCCACAAAACCGGTTTGCCACAGGCCGCCTCTTGCTCACTAACTGTATCCACAGTGCACAGAGTAACACTCCTAATCTTCAAAAAAGCACTTTGAAGAGCATATCACTAACAACATCAAGGCCAACAATAAAGGATTCTTTAAATATATCAGAAGCAGAAAACCAGCTAGGGAGGCAGTTGGACCATTAGAGGACAATGGAGTTAAAGGAGTAATGAAAGAGGACAAGGAGATTGCAGAGAAGCTTATTTTCATCCGTCTTCACTGCAGAAGATACCTGTGCAGCGTGCCTGAACTGATGTTTTCAGGAAGGGAGTCCAAGGAACTCAGGCAAATAGTGGTGACAAAAGATGAAGTTGATAAATTGAAAGCAAATAAACCAGCAGGCCCAGATGGTATCCATCTTAGAGTTCTCAAAGAACTCAAATATGAAATTGCTGATCTTCTAACCAAAATATGCATCATGTCCCTAAGATCAGCCTCTATACCAGAGGACTGGAAGATGGCCAATTTTCAAAAAGGGATCTGGGGGGATCCAGGAAATTACAGGCTGGTTAGCTTAACATCTGTTCCAGGTAAATTGGTTGAAGGCATTATTAGCGATAAAATAAGTAAGCATATAGAAGGACAAGCCCTGCTGAAAAAGAATCAACATGGCTTCCGCAAAGGTAAGTCCTGGCTCACTAACCTTTTAGAGTTCTTTGAGAGTGTTAGTAAACATGCAGAGAGGGGTGATTTGGTAGACATTGTTTACTTGGACTTCCAAAAGGCTTTTGACAAAGTCCCTCACCAAAGACTCCTCAGGAAGCTTAGCAGTCATGCAGTAAAAGGACAGGTCCTCTTATGGATCAGTAACTGGTTAAAGAACAGAAAGCAGAGAGTAGGAATAAATGGTAAATTCTCCCAATGGAGAGATGTAAAGAGTGGGGTCCCACAGGGGTCTGTACATTAGGGGTCTGCTACATTAGGACCAATGCTTTTCAACCTGTTCATAAATTATCTGGAATTAGGAGCGAGCAGTGAAGTGGTCAAGTTTGCCAATGACACCAAATTATTTAGGGTGGTTAAAACAAAAAGGGGTTGTGAAGAGCTCCAAGAGGATCTCTCCAAACTGGGAGAATGGGCATCTAAATAGCTAATGAAGTTCAATGTAAGCAAGTGTAAAGTGATGCACGTTGGGGCAAAAAAATCCCAACTTCAAGTATAGCCTGATGGGATCTGAGCTAGCAGTGACTGACGAGGAAAGAGATCTTGGGGTTGTGGTGGACAGCTCAAAGAAAATGTCAACCCAGTGTGTGGCCACTGTAAAAAAGGCAGACTCCATGTTAGGCATAATTAGAAAAGGAAGTGAGAATAAAACTGCCAATATCATACTGCCCCTGTACAAATCTATGATGCGACCACACTTGGAATACTGTGTACATTTCTGGTCACCACATCTAAAAAAAGATATTGTAGAGCTGGAAAAAGTGCTGAAAGAGGCAACTAAAATGATCAAGGGGCTGGAGCATCTCCCCTATGAGGGAAGGTTCCGACAGCTGGGATTGTTTAGCTTGGAAAAAAGGAGGGTAAGGGGAGACATGATAGATAGAGGTGTACAGATCTAGATAGTCGGCTTCTTCCAAGTGTGCCTTCAACTGCATCGCCACCACCTGCTCAATCACTTTGCCCGAAAATGGCAAATTCGAGACTGGGCAAAAGTTGTTCAGAACTTGGGGATCCAAGGAGGGTTTCTTTAAGAGCGGTCTTATCACTGCCTCCTTGAGGGCTGATGGCATCACTCCCTCCTCAAGGGAGGCATTCACCACCACCCTGATCCCCTCACCCAGTCTCTCTCTGCAGCCCATAATGAGCCAAGATGGGCAAGGATCAAGTAAGCAGGTGGTCGGCCTTACAGATGAAAGCACCTTGTCCACTTCATCAGGAGGAAGAAGCTGGAACTGATCCCACAAAACCGGTTTGCCACAGGCCACCTCTTGCTCACTAACTGTATCCACAGCGCATGGAGTAACACTCCTCCTCCTCTTCCTCCTCAATAAGAATATTATTTTTGATTTCTAAATTCATCTAGTGCCTGGAGGACTCTTGGCACAGTTGTGTAAGAAAACACATAATTATGGCAGAAGAAAACAGCAACCCCAAACAGATAAAAGGTTTAGATTAAAACTTCAAAATGTTTTAAATTGCAAGCTAATGGGGCAAGCTCAAACTGATATGTCATGCACCATTTACTGAAGGCTGGTGCCCAAAATCATAAGAGTGCCCATGGCAGGAAAGTTTCACAGAGATGTCTCTTCACCAAGGATGCTCTGAAATAAACATGGAGTGATAAACATGCATATTTGAGTGTGTTATATGATAGCAGCATGCTGCTTATGATAGCTGAGTATGGAAATGGACAGACTTCAGGCTTGCAGAATCTACTGGGGGGGGGGGTTAGTGGGCCCCCAAGGTCCATCAGCCAGATGCAAAATGATGACTACGGGGGTAGAGCCAATTGCTTCCACTGTATGGATCATTCACTGCAATAAGCTGCATACACAAGTACAAACCTACATCTGAGTTACAACAGATTAGGGATTGTAACACAGAACACTAAAAACAGGTAGCCCAGCTGTGCAAAGACCTGGTTAACAGCAACCGATTAGTGCTTCCCTTTTAGAGACATGGAACACCTGAGAGTGATAAGTGATGAGCACAAGACCAGCTGTGACAGAATTTTTTTAAACTCCAGCTTAACTTGGTATTGTTTTAGCTAGTGGGAGTCAGAACAAGCCACTGCTGATCTACTGTAAATTGCCCAAAGATCTATCAGATTTCCTGATTTCCTTTCCGCCCATCCTGATCTAAGTAATCTGATGGCAGCTCTTGTGAGAACATCGATTTGCATCCCAGCTTGGTTGTGTGGATAAACCTGATAACAAAGCAACTCACCCACCCTGAGTGCTGAGACAAGGCAGGCGCTGAATCTAAATGGATAACAATCCAATTTCGTTAGTATGGGCAGAAACTGCAGAGACCTGGAATGATATTTCTTCTCAAGCTGATGTGCCTGGAGAGTGGCACTTAAATTATTCCGTCTACATATCCAGAATAAATGGGGCATCTTTAAAAGGATCTACGTTATCCAGACAAAGTCTCTTGCCCTTCTAGTCCCAGTCAACATTCTTGTTGCTTGACTCAGCTTTGTGGATTATTAAAGGCCTGCTCCTAAGTGATGTTTATCCCATAATCGGGGCTTTAATTTGAGCCCGGGCTCTGTCCCAAAACTTGTTCTTGGTGCTTAGGCTCAGTACTGGAATATATGCGGTGGAAAAGATCACGGAAAGAGTGCCTTTAAGCATGTGCAGAAAGAATGGTTTCTCCTTTCTACCTCAGTATCCATGGCCTGTCCACTCAAGCCTGGGGAAGGACGGTAGCTACCTTGGGGACTCATAAATTCAAGGCATTATAGAGTGGTTATGTGTCCTCCTTTACAGTCCTCCATTTGAAGGGTTGTCCGGTCCAAGTCTGGATTAAAGATAAAGAACCATAAGCATATAAAATCCTAAACAACTTGGGATCAGAATATTTGAGAGAGTGCCTTCTCCCTTATCAACCTGCCTGGTCACTGAGGTCATCAGATGGCATGCTTTTGGTGGTTCCACATGGCCCAATGGCCCTATTGGAGTCCACCTGGAGAAGAGCCTTCAGTGTGGTGGCCCCTTTTGTATGGAACTCCCTGCCTCTGGAGATCAGGCAGGTGCCAACATTGTGCTATTTTTGGCGCCTCCTGAAAACTAGGGGTGTATGTATGACTTACCCTGTTCCTCTGGGGCCGTCTGCTGGAGGGGGAGGCAATCCGTCTCTCCCCCCCGGAATCCTCCCTGGCCAGCTCCGCTCTGCGGGGAGCCTGCAGAGCTGCCAGCCAGGGCTGCCTGCAGCCGGACTTCTTTCCACTGCTGGGCTGCGGCCACAAATGGCGGCCGCCGTAGCGGCCACCATTTGCATCCCTGCGGTAGCCGTGATAGGCTACATATATATTTACGTAGCCTATCACGGCAAAAGGCAAGAACACAAATGGCGGCCACTACACCATTTGTGTCCCTGCCTTTTGCTGTGATAGGCTATGTAAATATATATGTAGCCTATCACGCCTACCACAGGGACGCAAATGGCGGCCGCTACGCCATTTGCGTCCCTGCGGTAGCCATGATAGGCTACATAAATATTTATGTAGCCTATCACGGCTAAAGTCGAATGGAAATGGCAGCTGCAAACTGGGGCAGCCATTCGCGGGGCAGCGGACAGCCGACACAGGTAGGCTCCGTCCCAGGGGGATTCCGCGGGGTGGCAGGGGGGGATCGCTCCACATGGACTCCGGAGGGGGGGCAGATTCTAAAGAATCCGGCCTCACTGGAGTCCATGGCGGAATTTTCTAACATCCCTACTGAAAACAGATTTCTTTCAGGAAACTTTCCTTGATTGACTGTTTTTACTGGTATTCTGTTTCCAAAAATAACTATTTTTAATATGTGGTTGTATTTTTTTAATCTTTTTATCTTTTATTGTTCACCATTCCAAAATCTGTTTAGATGTGGAGTGGTATATAAAAGTTGTAAGTAATTAAGTAAGTAAGTAAATAAATATGAACTGTTGCCTATCAACAGATAGCACTTGGACAGCAGACTGAACAGGTCACCTGGTCACAGTCTTCTGTACTATGTGAGATGTACTGTATATCTATTTACATCAGAACAATTGTTTCTAAATTTGCACCTAAACCCATAAATTTGCATATGCAAAATGTATGCAAATTGGCAACATTGGTTCTCCTCTTGGGGGGGGGGATTCATAAGTGGCCATCCCTAGCACTGACAAATGGTATATTCCAACTGAGAAGAGAAGGAGTAAGGGCTGCAAAGAATATTGAGCTCATGGGCCTCTCAGAGTCTTAGAAAGGTCTTGTGCTCACAGCACATTTGGAATTGTGGTTGGAGCCCCAGATTAGAGTCAGAGGGGATCGGATTCAAATCCCCAAGAAGCCATGAAGTTCAGCGGTCACTCGGCAAGGCTAGTCACTGACTCTCAACATAAACTTCTTCACGGGGTTGTTGTGAGGATAAATGGGGTCTGGGGAGAACCTCCCTGAGCTCTTTGGAGGAAGGGCAGGATATAAATGTACAGAATTAATAATAATTGAGCAAACAGAGTTTCTGGGTCAAAGGGTGCTTTTCCACAGCAAGCCGGTGTCCTGGGAACACAACACCCCCCATCTCTTTGAACAGGCAGTAATTCTATAGCCATTTTCATATCTTTGAAGTCTGTGTACACTCAGCACATGAATCAGGGACCAGGGTTGCACCCGGCATTCATCTGTTCTCCCCCGAATCCAACCTCCATGTGTGGCTCAAGTCCACGTGCACAGGGCTTATGCATGTATATTTTACACATACACAAGCTCTTTCCTTGCATTTTGGGAACTTGCAAGTTGCAGGGTGTCTGAGGGCACATCGAGAGCCTATGCATATACACACATGGGCTCTGTGCACACCATGGTGGATGCAAGGGATGGGGGAGGAGGAACCACAGGCGCAACCCTGGTTCTCCCCCCCCGCCACATCCCACACTGCACATTGAGTGCGCACAGATTTCTTTCTTTTTTTAAATTTTTTTTATTCTATTTTTATCTTTATAAATGAAAGAAACAGCACCAACAACCTAATCAATATCTACAGTTTCCCAACAATACAGTATTCTTAGGACACAGCAATAATGAAAAAGAGGGAAAAAATGAAAACAGAAAACAGAAGGAGAAGGAAGAAGAAAACAAGAAAGAAAATAAAAAAATATATTAAAAAGTTACTTAAAAGGATTAAATTTAAACTCCATTACACAGAAATGTCAAATCCCATTTTACTTAAAATTATACCTATAACACTGGCAATATTACAATTCAGTACAGCATAGATAATCAACCTTACATTTCAATATCATATCATCAGTCTTAAAGCAAGGAAGCAGGCCTACAATTCATTTCCAATAACCATACATTGCCCTTCAGTTAACATATAATAGTAGAGCTTAGCAATTTAACCAGCCTGAAATAGTACTAACCAGTCTCATAATAATGGTAGTAATAATAATAAAAAGGAAGGAAATTAGAAAGGATAAATCATAATAACAAGTCACTAATACATTTTATATTATTGTATAATAATAAAGCTTAAAATCAGCCTTACAACAATCACTAATATATTTCATACTAGATATATAAATGAGTGTGCGCATTTCTATACACCTTCAAACAGTAAATTTAAGTACAGTATATCATATCCATTTAAAGAGAAAGGATTTAAAAGAAAAGGAAAAGAAAAAAACGAGAGAGAAAAGACGAATATATATGAGCAATTATCTCTGGCCTAGCCTGGGTCTTACAGACTAAACATAGCCAGTTGACAAAACATGTTTATAAATTCCAGTTCATGGGGCTGGAACAGAAGTCTCATGTGTTTTTCCAATTAGCCATGCCTCCGCCGTTTCATGATTTAGAAACTTCTTCATCTGATCTTCAGAAACAATGCAAAATGTAGCAGGATATTTTAAATGATATTGTAAGTTCATTTGTTTTGCTTGATTTTTCGTCTCGGTAAATTGCTGTCAGGGTGGAAACTGAGCCCAGAGAGCCCCAGAGCAGTTCTGATTCTGAGGAGGAACAGCAATCTGTGGGAGAGGGGCCAGCTCATCCCTCACAGGCTCAGCACCTGGCAGAGATTCCTCCTGCCAGCATTCCTGGGATAGATAGTGACCCTGGCAGTGAGGGAGTGTGGGAGGGGGGCTTCTTAGATGCTTGACACAGACGCAAAGAGCGACAAGCGATGGAGGGCGCAGAAAGGAGGCGTAGCGCCCGTTTAGCACACAAGCAATGGCCGCCTCCCATGGACCCAAGGGAAAGAGGGAGGATCTCTCCCTAGCCCATAAGTTCTGGGTCTTCAAGTGGCTCTCTTTCAAATGGGGATCAACTGACTACTTGAAGCTTAGGCCACTGTGCTGTTCCTTGCTTTAGCCACTGGTGATTAGCATCTGAAACAGTCATTAAGTTGTAAAAGGATTAAAGCTTTGAAAAGAAATCCTTTCGTCTGTGTCTTGAGTTGGCTATTGGAATCTACTGGGAGAGGCCACCAAGGTGCTCCTGACAATTGCCTCCTTTTATCAGCAATTTCTTTGGTGTAATCTGGAAATAACATGACTTTATCTCGTTTTGATCCCCAGACAAGATTTCCGCCCCCTCTTGCCAGACGCAGGATATAATTTTTTGTGGCAATTCTTGCAACATGGACTATAATCATTTAACCAGTCCCTTTGGCATTTGGCACATGGAATGCCCGCTCAATATCAAGTAAATAATCAGATGAGACAGGGAGTATCTCATGCAGAAGCTTATCTACAAAAGTAGACAAATTTACATCAGTAGGTAGATCTTTAATACCAACAATATGTACATTTGCCCTGCATATAAGAGCCTCAAGTTGGGAGATTCTGGCAAAGAAATTGTTGCAAACTTGTGATGCAGTCTCGTTCACTGCCACCCTATCTTGCAGCTCATGAACCTTCGCCTCCATTTTTTGCCAAGAAATGTTAATTAAGTCCATAGCTCCTTGCAGGGCGGTGATGGAATTTTGAATTGTATCCAGCCTCTTAGCCTGTTCAGCAAATTGCAAGGACAAAGTTTTTATCAAAGCAAGTAACTCCTTTGTATTTTCACTTCTCGGAGCCTTTGCCACGGGAGGTATGGCGGGGGGGAAAGTGGAGATCCTGCTCCTTTTTCCCTCCTTGATGTAGCCATCCTTCTCTTCAAACAGATGTTGCGGGTCCTCAAATATTGTTGGTTTTTCTTAATCCATAAACTACATTGGAGCACGTCAGCCCTGAATTCTCCTAATTAGATAGGAGTTTCAAAACAACTTTGAGCAATGATTAAGCTCTGGCAGGCTAGCCCCAGAGCCCAGCCCCCCTGCTACTTCGCAAAGGGTGCTATTCTTCCAAGACTTCATCCAGATGCTGCTCTTGCCTCTCCTTTTCAATCCAGGGGAAGATGAAAAGGTTTTTCAACCTTTTAAAAGCTGTTTGAGATAGCGTCCTGCAGAGGCTCCGCGGAATGCTGCCAAGGGTGACATTGGCTCCGACTGGAAGTCGAGTGCACACAGATTTCAAACACCTGAAAATGGCTTATTTATTTATTTCATTTCTATACCGCCCAATAGCAGAAGCTCTCAGGCCAGTTCACAGAAAGTAAAACCAAAAAGCACAGCATAAAACAATGTAAAATATAAAAGCATTTAAACCACTTATGAACGGGTTTGACCCAAGTGGTTCTTCTCTCAAGCAAAATTTCCCTAAGGGGTGGGGATGGAGCAGAGTAAAGTTGAGGTGAGGAAAAGGTGGGCCGCTGCTTGAAGAAAAGATGCTGCAGACAAGGTTGCTGGGTTCCGACTTAAAGCAGCAACAACAAAACAAGCCTGACAGGAATGGAGATTGGACCGAATCTGCCAGGTGAGGGCAGAGCTGAACTGCTGGCGAGGCATTCCCACCTTGATCCCTCACCTGCTTCCTTCTATCCCTCTGTATCTTTATCTCCTGTAGAGCTTTGTCATCCATGCCCGAGAAGCTCAGCAGATCAACAGCCTCCTGTTTTAAGGGCATCTGCTGCCTGGGATCTCTCTCCATGCCCTTCTTCCCCTTTGCTCTCACCAACTGAATGAACATGGCTTGCTGGGTGCCTTCTAACTTTGGAATTCAATGTGGGGGCCACATTGGAGACCTCTGCTCTGTCCACTTTCTCCACACCATGCCAAATTTGCTCTGCCAGGTCTCTTCCTGCTGCTCTGTTAGTCCTCTTTTATTCTAAGCGAAAAAGGTCCCAAAGTTGTAAGGGGGGCGCCCCTTTCTGCACCCTTCCCTCCTCTACGATATCCTGTTTGAGAGCGGTATGCACTGGTATAGTGGAGCCCAGGCTCACAGGGTCGTGACACTGGCACTTTTCGATTAACTGGGGCACTGATGTTATCTGCCACTGCCCCTGTCCAATTTCTCTGTTCCCATTGAGTTTAGCTGCAGTCCTTACAGTAGCTGAGGGGAAATTACTTTTCCCAGGAAAAATACCTTGTTCCCTATTGCAAGGCAAAGTACTTCAGGGTGTCTTGAATTTGAATGGGCAATGAAGACCCATTCACTTTACTAAAGACCTGCTATTGGTGGAGATGAAAACTGCTAGAGCTGGTTTGTCGATCCACGCAGCTGCCTCCATTTTTGGACTTCCCTTGGGGGCGTGGCTATGGAGACTCTTATGATGAGTGCCTGCACTTCAACATTTACCACTCCACCCTGGGGGTGTACAGTGGTTAGAGTGTCACACTAGGACTGGGGAGACCCGGGTTCAAATCCCCACTAGGCCCTGGTGCTCACTGGGTGATCCTGGGTCACTCACTAACTCTCACCTAACCTACCTCACTGGGCTTTTGTGATGATAAAATGGGGGAAGTGGAGGACCATGTAAACTACCGTGAGCTCCTCAGAGAAAAGGTGGGCTATAAATGAAATAAATGAATAATCTGCACACAATATTGTAAATGTGATTTCATCACAGACTGATTTGGAAAAAAAAAAGGCATTCCGTGTCTTTGTTAGAAGATCAGCAATTTCATATTTGAGTTCTTCGAGAACCCTCAGGTATACACCATCCAGATCTGATGACCTGATGATTTTTAAATTGCCAGTTAATGGAGCATCAGCTATTGTCATTTCTGTTTGACTTTCTTCTTCAGTTACACCTCCTCCCACCACCCAGATGCATTCTTCCCGAAACTGAAGTTTGACACAAAGACTTCATTCAGCTTCTCTGCAGTCGCCCTGTCTTCCTGTAGCAATCTCTTTCCATCAAACAATCCAACCTCTTCCCTTGCTGGCTTCCTGCTTGCAATGCATTTAAAGATACGTTTTAAAAATGGTTTTGCCTTTTAATGTTTTTAGCAATACAGTCTTCAAATTGCTTCTGTTTCGACTTACATTTGATTTGCCAAATTCATGCTCCTTTAAAAAACGATGTTCCTTATTTGGGTGAGGCTCCCACTCTTAAAGGAAGCCACTTTGCTGTCTGCGTATCAAACAAGAACATCAGAAGAGGCCTGCTGGATCAGACCAAGGGTCCATCTAGTCCAGCAATCAGTTCACACAGTGGCCAATCAGTTGCCCATAGAAACCCACAAGCAGGACACAAGCGCAACAGCACACTCCCACCCATGTTCCCCAGCAAGACATAGGCTCACTGCCTCTGATATTGGAAGTAGCACACAGCTATCAGCACTAGCAGCCACTGATAGCCTTCTCCAGGAATTTGTCCAACCCCCTTTTAAAGCCATCCAAAGTGGTGGCTTGTGGTAGCAAGTTCCATAGTTTGATTAACTATGCGCTGTGTGAAGAAGCCCTTCCTTTTATCTGTCCTGAAGCTCCCACCCATCAGCTTCATGGGAGGACCCTACTGGGTTCTGGTATTATGAGAGAGGGGGGAAAATGCCTCCTTATCCGCTTTCTCCACACCAGGCATCTTGTTGTACACCTCTATCATGTCATGTGCTTCTCTATCACATCAAGCTGTCTTTGCTCACTAACCATGGCGGCATCCTCTTAGACTTGTATCCGACCGATAGTAGCAAACATTTTATCAGAGCTTCTTTCAAATAACCCCACCGTACAAGAGAGCAGGATTCCTTGCACAACTAATTGGACCTGCTGTTTGGCACTTGAAATTAAACCATAAGGTTAAATTTAGATCCCCCCCCCTCCTGTATAAACCAGACCGCAGCTAATCCCCCTCCCTTTCCCTGATTATTTTCCAGTCTTGTGCTGCATACCTTCAAACACGTCTTGTATACATTTTGTGTTTGCGTGTTTATTTTTGCCCTCTTGTCACCCCAGCAGCAAAAAGAGTCTGCAATAATAATCGCTAATGATGCAAGTCTAAGCTTGCAGAGAACTCCAGTGAGAAGGGCCTGGTGCACAGAGGAACGGAGGCTCCAGGTTGGGCTGAATTTGTGATCCAATCCCACCCATGGTGCATTTGAATGCTCTGTCAAGTGCTCCTGCACCCCATGGGAGCAGGTGATAAACTTCGCCTGGATGGGTCCTGATTGTCGCTCAGTATCCGTAATCGGCTCACCCCATGCAGCCTTTGGCACAGCTGTTACAAGTTGTCTTATTTGTGTAGCTGGTTTTTTCCCCTCCTTCTCTCAAACTTCCTTTTAATTAAAGGGCTGTGTCAAGCTAAGGTCCTCCAACTGAGCTAGGGTGTGAAGTGTTTGCAGGCAGGAGGGTGGCAAAGCGTAGCCTGGATGCAGGGTTGGCAATCAGGAAAGTAGCATCTGTGCAAAACCCTGCACAGGAGAAGGTGTCTGCTTTTTTGATTGCTCTTTCTCCCAAGGAGGAGCTGCCAACTGTCATTGTGAGTGTTTGGATCTCTGACCCCCACTGGACCCTTTTAATGGATGGAATGATGAGCAGAAAAAGCTCAAGAAAGCTCCTATTTGTATGGGTTTTATTCTGTGCATCTTTTTTGTGTGGATGCTTATTTTGCTAATGACTTTATAGGTATCTAAGCAGCTGTATCAAGATCTAATTGCAGCTCTTAGAGTAGGTGAGCACCATATTGCAGCTTTTGCTGGAGACGGTGACAAAACTCCTGTTGACTTAATGGGATCATTAGATTAAGAGCCTCTTAAATGGTGCGTGCTTCACCTCTGATTGAAAGCTGACAACCTCAACCCAGGCTGGATCTACACTTACCGCCTTTTCTCGCTTCCAATGAGGTTTCACCGCCCACCTTTCACACTATGCAGTAGCTGCCTCAAATTGGAACCAGAATTTCCCACTTCCGTGCTCCTGCTTTCAATATCCTAATATCCTGGCATTTCCCCTTAATGTGCTTCACAACTTTGAATCTTCGAAGATCATGCCTGAATTAGAAAAAAAAACATCACAGAGAAGCCCCGATTCTGCGAGGATAACGCCTTAATTTAAATAACAGCCGAAGCGGCAGATAGAAGGGGGTTAAACTTAATCTCATTTGAAGTGATAGAACAACCCCCCCGCTCAATGCAGGAAGCCTGATTCCCAGGCGATCGCCCATCCAACTACTGACTGGGGCTGACCCTGCTTAGCATCCGAGATCAGACAAGCGCATGCAGGAAAACAACAGGAAAACAGCACAGCGCTCGAGTGTGAACTGAGCTCGCACATTCGATGAAGCACTGCAATAGGGAAAATGGGTGGGTGTGAATAATCACGTTTTAATGCGAGAGTGTTTAACCTGATGGGACACCAAATTCATTGTGATGGCGGGTGCAATGTAGATTGGCCCTCAATGTGGCTTTTAATTCCTAAAAAGAGGCGACGGAATGTTTCCTGTCTGAAAGCCACACTCAGGACCCCTGCCATCCTCCAGCCAGCCCCATCCCAGATGTACGGACGTGGGCTGTGGTTAGCACAGTAGAGACAGAATGGCACTCTGCACATGCTAAGAGAAATGCTGGGGAGGGACCATCACTCGGTGTCAGAACATCTGCTTTACATAGGGAAAGTCCCGGGTTTATGGCACAATCCTATGCATGTTTAGACAGAAAAAAGAAGTTCTATAACTATGCTGACTGGGGAATGCCGGGAGTTGTATGACTTTCTTCTGTTTAAACATGCGTAGGATTGTGCCTTTAATTGCTGATATCTCCAATCAGAAGGATGAGGAGTCACTGATCAGAAAGACCCTTTTCTCCCTGAGACCTGCTGTCTGTCATAATAGTGACAATATTGGGCTAGATGGACGCTGAGAGCCAGTGTGTGTAGTGGTTAGAGTGTTGGACTGGGAGATCCGGGTTCTAGTCCCCACTCAGCCATGAAGCTCACTGGGTGACTTTGGGCCAGTCACAGACTCTCAGCCCAACCTACCTCACAGGGTCGTTGTGAGGATAAAATGGAGAGAAGGAGGGCCATGTAAGCCCTTTGGGTTCTTTGCAAGAGGAAAAAGGGTGGGATATAAATGCAATAATAATAAATAGTCTGAGCTGATATATGGCAGCTTCCTATGTTCGTTATGTTTTGACTACATTCCGCTTTATAGCTTTCCATGGTCCAGGGATGATCTCCTGTCTCCAAAATAGGTTCTGAAGGCGAAACCCAAATTCTTGTCCATTGATGTTTCTTCACTGATGCTGTGCATTTGCAGCACAAAACATGGTTGGGTTTTGCAGGGCCACAGGACTAAGAGCTTGCTGCCACAAGCTTGCCCCTTAGCTGTCTCCCCTTTCCTTTGCTTAACTTCTGTTTCCTTTGCCTGAATCTGTCTGTGTTCCTGCGCAGTTCAAATGGGCCTTGAATGTGCCTGTGTTCTGGTTGTGTTGTCCTGTCTCCTGCAATCTAAGTCACAGGGGAGCTCACCTGAAGAACAGGAGAGCTTTTTGCTGGCTCTCCTCGAGGACACAAGTGGGGCTGCCTGTAGTGAAGCCCACATTTCTGCCTGTCTCTGCTGGGCTGATATTGGCTCTCTGGACTAGCAGAGGCAAAGATGCACCAAGATTTGCAGGCCCTGTGTTGCACACAGTGAGTGGGACTCTCATCCGTCAGATGCGACCAGTGGCTTTCTAAAAAGAGTTGGCCATCTTGTAAGGCTGGGAAGGTTTTGGGTAGGAGAGGGTTAATGGAGCCAGAAGTACCACTGGAGACTCCCTTTCTAGCCCCTCCAAAGTTGCCGCATACGTTTTTGTTGGGGAGATCGGCTGATTGTGCTCAATAGCTGCATCTCCCTTCAGTCTTTTGAATAGCCAGGTCTACAGATACCTGAAAGGGACTTACCTTTCTTCCCCTACACCTAGCTAAGGATGATGCAATCTCAGTCTCTGGGTGAAAAGAGACAACAGGCTGCAGTTTCTGAGTGGAGTGCAGAGGAAGAAACAGAGCACTGAGGTCTGGAACAGCATAATGGAGTACTGGCATCCTCTCTCTGGAGATCTGACTCGAGGCTCTGGATTTTGACTGTCAGTTGGAGTGTTTAAGCCAGAAGCATTGAACCGCAGGACTGTGAACCAAATATGGTCCACCAGGGTCCCAATCCGGCAATTCAGGGTTCCCTGGATGGCCATGTACCTATTTTCCCAACCACCAATTGTTTGGTGGACTCCCAAGTTTTGCATGGCTCCCCCCACCCCATTCTAAAGGTTGAAATGCCTCTCCTAAGGTTTAGTTACTCTCAGTGAGAAGTTGAAGTGAAAATATGCAAGATCTTTCGATATTTTGGCTCCACTGATACGAACATAAGAAGAGCCATGCTGGATCAGACCAAGGGTCCATCTAGTCCAGCATTCTGTTCACACAGTGGCCAACCAGCTCTTGACCAGGAACCCACAAGCAAGACACACGTGCAAGAGCATCCTCCTGCCCATGTTCCCCAGCAACTGGTGCACATTGGCAGACTGCCTCTGATACTGGAGGTAGCATAGAGGCATCAGGACTAGTAGCCATTGATAGTCTTTTCCACCAGGAATTTGTCCAACCCCCTTTTAAAACCATCCAAATTGGTGGCCATCCCTATATCTTGTAGTGAGTTCCATAGTTTAAGTCTGTGCTGTGTGAAGAAGTGCTTCCTTTTATCTGTCCTGAATCTCCCACAAATCAACTTCATGGGATGACCCCACTGGGTTCTAGTATTATGGGTGAGGGAGAAAAAAGTCTCCCTAACCACATTCTCCACACCCTTTTGCCTTTGCCTCTCCCCACCACTAGAATGCAGCCCTCCAAAACTGATTTTGTCCCTTGGCTTGAAAGCAGTTCAACACCCCTGGTTTAGGCTGATCTTCCACATGTATATTTGCAAATGAACTAGAATATTACAAAATATTATACACTTCTAGCAGCTTCCTTCCAAAGGAAACTCAGGTCGGGTAAGGGCACCCCCCCCCCCACCAGTAACTTTTCAATGATCAGGGTAGTGGGGTGAACCTAACAGCCACTACAGACTATAAATGCATAAAACTGCCTTATAGCAAATGAGACCATTTGTCTGTTTAGCACAGTACCCTTTCCAGGGCTTCAGGAAGAGGTCTTTCTTAGCCCTACTTGGACATGCTGGGAACGGAGCCGGGGACCTCCTGCATGCAAAGAGAATCCTCTACCCTTGAGCTATGGGCTCCTCTTGGGCCCCTCTGCCACTCACATAGAATCATAGAATAGTAGGGTTGGAAGGGGCCTACAAGGCCATCGAGTCCAACCCCCTGCTCAATGCAGGAGTCCAAGTCAGCATCTCTGACAGATGGCTGTCCAGCCTTGTCTTGAATGCCTCCAGTGTGGGAGAGCCCCCCACCTCCCTAGGTAGTCGGTTCCATTGTAATATTGCTCTGACAGTCAGGAATTTTTCCCTGATGTTCAGCTGGAATCTGGCTTCCTGTAACTTGAGCCTATTATTCCATGTCCTGCACCCTGGGATGATCGAGAAGAGATCCTGGCTTTCCTCTCTGTGACAGCCTTCCAAGTACTTGAAGAGCACTATCTTATCTCCCCTCAGTCTTCTCTTCTCAAGGCTAAACATGCCCAGTCCTTTCCATCTCTCCTCATAGGGCTTTGTTTCCAGTCCCCTGATCATCTTCGTTGCCCTCCTCTGAACCTTTTCCAGTTTGTCTGTATCCTTCTTACAGTGTGGTGCCCAGAACATCTCAGACCACAGCTTGTCATTTTGGACAGTGAGCCCCATTCAGCCTTTCTACATAAGATGGCTATTGTTCCAGGTATGGTGGCTATTTTTCTAGGTACCTCTGCCTTCTGCCCAAGAAAGCTGCTCCATTCTCAGCCCTAGAGATACTGATTTCACCTGGGCTTTCTTCTCTTGCTACCAAATGCCATCCTCAGCTCATCATATGAGAACAGCTTCAAAACTGTTTCCCTTGCAGGAGTGGGGGTGACTTGTGGCTGTCCAGCTGTTGTTGGACTTCCATCAGCACTAGCCAGGAGAATTGTAGCCCATCAACATCTGGAGGGCTACAGGTTCCCCTTCCCCTGACCTACTGTTTCAAATCTTGCAAATCCTTGCTTTGTTTTTTTAGGAGCCTAGGATCTGTGTCCTCCCCAGTGGTTCCTTTGAGGAATGGGGTTGACAGAGAAGCAAAGCTTTTCCTGTGTTTAAAAGGCAAAACGAAACCCATCTATTGCTCCGATGATTTTTGAGCGGATGCTTCTTTAATTAAAAGACAATGTCCCTGTGCGCCATGCTGGAAATTCAGGTGTCCCCGGCAAGTTAGTTGATGTGCTGGATCTCGGTTGAATGTGCTGAAATATTTTTGTATGATTCGTTTTCCATGCTTTGCTCTGTGGGTGGAACCAGAGCTGGCCTTGTTAGAGCAGCCAGGGGGCTTTCATTATTGGGGAAATGCACTCAAGTGGAAGAGAATAATCAAGTTGGCTCAGGATGGGGAGTGTGCGTGCGTGCATGCGCTTCCAATGGTGAATGCGTGTATTAAATGCAACAGGTAGAGGAGGGTGAAGATAGTTTGTGCAGTTCTGTCTACACACTGTTGTTGCTGAAGTGCAAGGCTCTCAAACATTTTGTTATTGTTGCCATGGTAGTTAGTAACAACATGCAAATCCCACTGTTCAGCACTCCCAGAATGCAATTGAAACCCCAGTTCCACCAAGCCCTAAGCGGCTTGGGAACTCGATATTTGAGGAAGCACCTCTCCCTATATATGCCTGCCCAAGGACTGAGATCTGTTGCCCTCCTCTGCATCCCACCAGTTTGAGACATACACTATGGTGGGAGGGGGCCTTCTCTGCTGTGGCACCCTGGTTGTGGCATGCCCTCCCCTTGGAGGCCCGAGTGGCGCGGACATTGGTTTCATTTTGGCGCCAAGTAAAAACATGGCTTTTTACCAAAGCCGTTGAGGGCTAAATGAATTCCCTAAAGTAGCACACTGTTTTCACTGTTTTATTGTTTTAGATTTTAATTGGTGTTAGCTTGTTTAATGGTTTAATATGTTTTTAGTGGTGTAAATTATCATTTTATACTGTTTAAATTGATTTTATCTGTATGCTGCCCTGAGATCTTAATGATATAGGGCAGGATACAAATGTTTTAAATGAATGAATGAATGAATGAATGAATGAATAACTTGACTGGCATCCATGGGAGAGCTCCTTGAGCAATACGAATTGTGTGTGTGGAGGCTGGATTTGAACCCTGATCATCCTGCTTGCTCTCAGACAGGCCCTCAGCCAGATACATGTTCTGAGTATGTGTAGGCTGTTTGGGATGTCATGTGCCCCCATGAGTTGCCACATGAATCTGTCCAATGATTAAAATGATCTGCCTCAGAAGCATCTGCTTGGGCATGGTGGGGGAAAGGATGTTGGAGAGGGACCTTTGGCCTGATCTGGCAGGATTTGCAATTATGTGGGAGGAAAGCATCAGGGAGAATGTTGGATCTCTTAAATGATCGCCTGCTCTTGCTTACCTAGGTTGGCCATGTGTCTTCTTTTACAGAGGACACTCCTCCATTTTGAAGGACTGTCCAGTCTAGGTCTCTTAGCGATGTATGAGAATTCGTTTCAGTTTGGTTTTGATCAGGATTTTACCCAGTTCTCACCTTTCAAACCAAACATGGATTTGGATGCAATCTGCGGTTGAAGTGCGTACAGTTCCAAGCTTGCAAGATGATAGATGGAACTCCCCCCACCCCCACCCCCAAATGCTCTTGACGGCATGCACACACTTAAAAAATGTGCACAGCTATGCTTTAATCATGGGAGAAGAATGTGTACATTTGAAAAACGTGCATAATTGATGCATATATTTGGGGAAAAAATCATGGAAATATGCACGGATTTTCATGCAAAACCCCCCAAAGCTCGCAATCTGGGATGGACTTGAGTCAGAATGAGCTTTGAGATAGAATTTGGAGAACTTTGGTAAGCTGGAGTTTTGCTGATTTGCACATCCCTAAAGTCTGGTTTAAAGATAAAGAACCAGAAGAAGGGAGAGCTGAATTTACCCATCAACACTTAGCTCCTGGACAGCTCCTGGACAGCTCCTGGACAGCTGTATGCACAAGACATACAGATCACACTTGTGTCTCACCGAGAATGGTTAGATCAGGAGTGGGGAACTGTTCTGGCCTTTGGGCCCAGAATGCCTCTCAGAAGACCCCCCCCCCAGAGGCTGGGTGATGTAAGGGCATGCCATTCCCTCTTGAAGCCCCATCCGTTCCTCCAGACCCCCCCCCCCACGTCATCTGACTTCTTTCTCTCTGCATGGAGAAAGGGACTGTGGGCTTTCCTACACAACGCATTTATCATGCACTCATCATTCCCTACTCACAGTTGTTTATGAATTCTTTACACAGCATTGTGACCCTACAGTTTCACTTCTGTGTTGAACCAGCACTTTCGGCAACTTTTTTTAGAGCAGGGAAAATACAGCATTTAATTGTGAAAGTGAAAGAAAGCATAATTTCCTCTTGTGTATTTGTGCCATTCCACTATACCACAGTGAAATGCTCTTTGTGTAGTGCTCAGATCTCAATTCTGTGTCAAAACTGAAAGCAGACACAGCGCATTAACAGCCAATTAAGAGTAAGAAGCAGAGACATCACCTTGCCGACAAAGGTCTGTCTAATCAAAGCTATGGTTTTCCCAGTAGTAACGGATGGCTGTGAGAGCTGGACTATAAGGAAGGCTGAGCGCCGAAGAATTGATGCCTTCGAACTGTGGTGCTGGAGAAGACTCTTACGAGTCCCCTGGACTGCAAGGAGGTCAAATCAGTCCATCCTAAGGGAAATCAACTGTGAGTGCTCATTGGAAGGACAGATACTGAAGCTGAAGCTCAAATATTTTGGCCACCTAATGCGAAGAGAAACTCCCTGGAAAAGACCCTGATGCTAGGAAAGACTGAAGGCAAAAGGAGAAGGGGACGGCAGAGGATGAGATGGCTAGATAGCATCACCGATGCAATGAATATGGACTTGAGCACGCTCCGGGAGAGAGCGGAGGACAGGAAGGCCTGGCGTGCTATGGTCCATGGGGTCACGAAGAGTCGGACACGACTGAACGGCTGAACAGCAACAACAACAACAAGAGCCCCATGTAGAAAAGCTCTCTCTTTCCCTGCTCAGTGCTACAGTTCTAGATAGACCCTGATTCTTGGCGATGAGGGTGACAGCTCAGTGTTCGTGATTTCTAGGAACCAGTGCTTGAATGGGGTTGCCAGATCCTTTCTCCATAGTTTGAGCAATGCTAGCGACTACTAGCACCAGCCTAAGTAGGACTGCCTCTCATCTTTAAGAACTTCAGATGCAGGGTTAAGAGAGAAGGAGTAGTCTGAGCTTTTGTGAGGGGCACTCTCCCTCCCCCTCCCACAGAATTGGGTTTATAAAATGCACGAAGGG